>NC_072403.2:133857500-138857500 GCF_028858775.2 Pan troglodytes | reverse complement strand
ACATGTATAAATTCTTGATTGAGGTGCTAAACTAATTTATACCTTGAATCATCCCTATTAGGAACAATAGTTTAGTTGGTTTATCTTGGTTTTCCCTGTCACTATAATGATTATCATGGAACTCTCTTAGCAAGCACCTGCTTATGTACAGTTTTCTCGTTAAATGAATGATTTTAGAAAACACATAGGATATTTTGTAGCTAAACACTAGAAAGGATATTTTCATATAGTAACTTCTGTACAAAGAGTTGGGCTTGAGAATGTCAATAATGCAACAGTTGTATATATTTGCTTTCCAACATTAAAGTATCAAGGCACAATATAAAAATAAGATGAAATTAATTTATAATCGTAAAGTCTTTCTTTTAGGAATAACATTCTACTGCTTACAAATTCCTTCTTTTTAATAGTTATCACAATGAACTTAAAAATAATTTACAAATAGCATGGCATGTCAAGCTGTGATTATGGAGCTTAATTCTATATTAAGCACAAGAGAAGTAGATGGTGTTGAATAGCTTTTTAAAGCTCGTGATTTTCTGGAGATTTCTGGTCCTCATTGGAGGAGACAATTGTAATAAAAAATAACCTTGGTACAGTCATCTGTTGGAGTAGTAATCTGAGAATTTGTGCTTTGAATATTTTTCTTTCTTTGGATACATAAAGTAGCAGAGCATGACTCCATGTGGGTTGGTTCCACTTTGTGTTTTGGCTTTTGTATTCTAAAATGGAATAGTTTTCCTTGGCAGACTCAGCAATAGAGTAAATCTGGGGTAGGTAGAGTGCATGTATTTTATTTTTTTAAAGGAGAATGGGGATTTGCACAGTGACCCAGATGTGTGCTCTCTGAACTCCAACTGTCTGTGTTCAAATATGCACTGTGAAGTGAACAGGGTTTAAAAGGACCCCGTTGGATACCTTGGGGGTATTTCTTGCACAGTGTTTTGGCAGCATGCTCTTCTAGCTGAACTAGATTTATTGCTGAAGCACTAAATCTTCATTATACGTGACAACCTTATTCCCCTGCCGTCCTAGTCCCTTTCCCTGCATAGTCCTTTTGTTTTATTCCAACATCTTGTTTCTTTCCCTTCCCTAGCCCTGAGATCCCAAAATATTTTACATTCCAGTCTATCTCAGAGTTAAAATTGTGTTAAATTTGTGAATGTGTCATTCACAGATGTCAGAAATTGGAAAGCACAATAAAGGTTAAAAGATGTCTCATCCAATCCATCAATATTTAGCCAAGAGTGCACTGGAGCTTTTAACATGATCTATATGGCTGGATGCCTGACATAACTCTATCAGTGAAAAGCAGCCACAAGCACTCTGGCAAAGTGTAGTTACAGGTGAGTATTGAAAAAGAATACCATTTCAGGTGTGTGGTCCTGAAGCTGTCACTTTTCTTCTATCCAGCACCATAGGCCCGGGTGAGGAGCCAGCACAAATGTTCAATGGACTTAATCTCCTGTTGAATTACTGTGGAATTTTTAATAACTTAAGAAAGACTAGACCAGATGGACTCTGGAATAAAGGGGTAAATTTAGAAATATGAAGAAAGCTGATTTTCTTAATCCTTGCTGTACAAGAAATTTCACCTATTCCCAATTGCTTAGATCTACCTAGCTTGCTTAAAAAGATATAATATTGTTGTAGATTCTTTCTCTGCTTACTGCAGTAGCAGTATATTGGAGAATTACTATCAATCATTACATAAAAAGTCAGAAAGTATCATGCTGGCATACTTAATACAGATACTGCATGAAAGTCATTCATTCATTCATTCATTCACTCCTCTATTCATTTAATAGTATTTATTTCATGCTTACCATGTGCCAGAAACTGAGATGTATAATTGTGAACAAGACCAATCAAATACACCTCTCTCGGTGAGATTACCACAAGGTATGAGATTCAGACCAGTAAATAGGCAACTTCAATGCCAGTGTTCAACAAGGGTAGTATGTTAGCTACAGTAATACAACAGGCTTCTAACTCAGACTGTGTGTGAGTGTGGAGGAGAGAAGTTAGCACAGAGAAGGGCAATGTGGAATCTGAAATCTGAATAGTTAGTATGGTTGGCCATTTGAAATAGTTGGTGAATGAGTCAAGACATGCAAAAAAGATTAAAGATGAGAATGGCATGTGATATGGTTTGGCTGTGTCCGCACTCGAATCTCGAATTGTAGTTTCCATAATCCCCATGTGACATTGGGGGGACCCGGTGGGAGGTAATTGAATCATGGGGGTGGTTACCCTCATACTGTTCTTGTGATAGTGAGTGAGCTCTCATGAGATCTGAATGGTTTTATAAGGGGCTTTCCCCCTTTTGCTTGACATTTCTCCTTGCTGTTGCCATGTGAAGTGGATGTGTTTACTTTCCCTTCCGCCATGATTCTAAGTTTCCTGAGGCCTCCCCAGTCATGCAGAACTGGAGGCAGTTCTGTTTTTCTGGAACCTCAAGGATGAGGCGGGAAAGCAAAAGTGGGGCCTCTTAATGGAAGCAGGATACTTTTAGATGTGAACTTGGTCAGGAACTTCTGTTGCACATGTGCTGTTCATAGACCCTGCTTGTGGAGCCCTTTGCTTTAAAAATGTACCTCATCTGCCCAGAGTGCTTCAAAATATTAAATGCCACTTTCAACTATCATAATGTTTGGTTTCTAGTATATGTTAAAGAGATTGAAATAGAGAGACAAAGAAATAACTCATAAGTAAATGTGTTCCTAACCCACTGAAAAAATAGACTTCTTTTGTGATTAAGAGGCAATATTATTGTTGCATCAATGAAAAAGATATTTTTAAAAACAACACATGAGAAAAATAAAAGATGAAATAGAACAGAAAATAAACCTACTCTGAGTAGAAAGTCAAAATATAGTTTATTCTAAAACTAAAGCAGGTAAGAAATCATGATCAAAACAAAAAAGTTAAATAGGAGAAAACATTCTCTAATAAATAGAAATATACCAACCATAGTATGGACTTTTTTTGGAAAGTACTGTGGTCCCAGTCATGAGAACACCAAGTAGATGGCTCTGCCTTCATTTATCCATATTTTTGTGGAGGGATTCCTATAGATGCAGAGAAACATTATTCATTCACAATCCCGAAATACAAGTTTTGAATTCTTACGTGGTTTAAGTCAGCTTTAAATGAATTTAACAGTAGATTTGAGGACAAATGCTGCTCCACATCACTCAAGGTCACCTTCCACTGAAGTCTGATCCCTTTCCCTAATGTCTGTAGCAGATGTGTGTAAGAATTTGGCCCACCGTCCTAAAGATTACCCGGTTTGTTGACGTCTTTTGAGTCCAATCTTAATCCCAGAACTTTGACACAGAATTTGAATTTTAAATTGCTGGAGAAATTTCCTGAGAATACATGTCAACAAGTTGTCCAGGTGTTAAATATATACAAACTGTAATACATACCTCAGAACTTGAATTGGCATACATTTATGCTAAGTTCTTCTTCGTGGTAGGTTTGTTGAAAATGTTTGGTATTTGTTCATAAACAAGAATGGACTTATTACTTTAAATTTGGCTAAGATACAAATATGGTAACCCAGATTTTTTAGTAGAATGTCTAAATAAACTTCCCCAGTCATGTTTAAGTATAGAGTTAATAAATACTACCTGTAGCGATCCCTCATTTGCCAAAGATTTAACTTCATTCACAAAACACAAAATGTAAAATGTTAACCTTTTGCCATGTATCTATAAAAGAGAAAGTAAATAGCACATCTAATTTAATAGTTTATACAGTATATTTAATGATAAAGTTTCTGTTGACAACATTCTTCTAATTTTTTAAAAACTATTTTGCTGGGCGCGGTGGCTCATGCCTGTAATCCCAGCACTTTGGGAGGCCGAGGTGGGCGGATCACGAGGTCAAGAGATTGAGACCATTTTGGCCAATATGGGTGAAACTCTGTCTCTACTAAAAATACAAAAATTAGCTGGCCGTGGTTGTGTGCGCCTGTAATCCCAGCTACTCTGGAGGCTGAGGCAGGAGACTTGCTTGAACCCGGGAGACAGAGGTTGCAGTGAGCCGAGATCGCACCACTGCACTCCAGCCTGGAGACAGAGCCAGATTCCATCTCAAAAAAAAAACAAAAAACAAAAAACAAAAAAACCTATTTGAAATACCATCTTCTTCATGAACTCTTCTCTGATATTTGCAAATCAAATTTGATATTTACTTTATTCTAATTCCTCACTACAATCTTTAATACCCTCCCCCTGATATTTTGTCTTGTACTTATTTGTGGACTCTAATCTGCCAACTTTTAAGATAGAGTTATAGGTTTGGTGTTATTTTTAAAAAACTGTCCTCAATTGTCTTGTACCTCTTATATAATAGGCCCTCAGAGGAAATAGTGTTCTAGAAGGACAAATCTAAGTTTGAATCTTGTATTTGCAGTTCTCTAGCTGAGTGGTTTTAGGAAACATACTTAATCTCTCTGTTCCTCAGTTTTTTCACCTGTGCAATAAGAACATAACACATACTTGACAGTTTTGCCATTTAAATTCAAAAAGAGAGCAGATCTAAGTGCACTTAGAAGACAGTAAAACATTGCCAACTTCTCTCTCTCCTTTAGTAGAATTTGTCAATTTTTGTTTGAATGGAACATCTTGTGTCTTTTAAGGTATATGGTTTTTTTGTACATTTGCTAATTTACAAAATACAACAGTTTTCCAGTTATTATAGCCAATTAGTTTAATTGACCTTTAAAAACCATTTTGTATTATTCTTACCTGGAAGAACGGCCTTGCCTTACATGTAAAGTGCAGTGATATGTGCTGTTAGAGATACTTATAGCTTTCTGTTGTGCTCCTATGGAGATCCCCTGTGTCATGAAATGGCCTGTTGTTAGAAACAGACAGGAGTCAATGAATCAACAACAGCCCAGTGAGCTGTTATTTACAGTAACATTACAGCAATGATTTATGCTCATGAGGTTCCTAGGTGACAGGAGAACTGAGATTGTAAATTAATGTAGATTTAGATTGTTGCACAGGAGGTGCGGATGGCCTTTGTTTTCTATTTTGAGGCACAACAAAGGACAGAAGGATGACGTATTAGCCCAGACATCAGCTAAGCTCACATTACATTTAGCATTCTGGCCCATCTTCTGATTTCTCTTTCGTGTGAGGAATGTTTGCTATTTTGTTTTCATATTGCGATATATGTACCCTCTTCTTGCAGCCCCAAGACTAACCCTAAATGACTGAGGAACTCCTACCCTATAACTTTCCAAATCCCAAGCCACCTGCTGTCCTTGCATAACAGACTCAATGACGTGATCATCAGGTGCCTTCTGCCTTCTACTACTTGTACTTGAAAGTCACCAGAAGCATTTATGCAGATTATATGCACAGTCAGGGTGACCTCTGACTGAGCAAATGTCAAAATCGCCAGAAGAGGGTTACTGACCTGATAAAATTCAAGATGCTTATACAATTTTCATTTTTGCAAATTTGTCTAGGTGAATATTTCCAAGTCAGATTCACTCTTAATGTCAAGGTTAATGTTTTGATTTCTAATTTTGTTGTTTTAGGTGATCATTTGAGAAATTAAAAAAAAAATTAGAGCTATTTCTAAAAATATATTCTAAAATATTCTCTCTTTAAAAAACTTTCACAATGTCGATGTCTTTAATGTCTTACCATAAAAGAAACAAGGAAGGCATTTTAAAAAATATTACAGAGAAGCTTAATGACATCCTTCAAAGTATTCTGGATAGTACAATTTGAAACCGGAATAAGAACCCAAGTCTTCTGAGTCTTACTCCAGTGATTTTTGTTTTTCCAATTATAGAATTGCCTCTTCAACCATGTTTACATAGGCAATGTAAAAATGTATGTTTGACAGAGAAATTTAAAAATGGTTACATGTATTTGAATATGGTATACTCTCTATGCACACATTAATCCATGTAAGTAACTATTTGTCTTATTATTCCACAATATGCCTTCTTATTCCATATTTCAAGCAGTGTTTGACAGTAAATCCAAAATAGTACAAATAAATGAAATTCCAGAGCTGGGAAAAATATAGCTTGAACAGAATATCAAAGTATAAAAGAAGGTTAAAATATACTATAAAATAGAAAATATAATATGAAGTATGAAATCACAACTAAGAAAAAACATGTATACACTATCAGTAAATGCAAATGAACTAATCTTCCCTTAATATTAAGAGAAAAGCATTATCAGATTGGGTCACAAGCAAAACCAACAGTAACAGCAGACTTATTTAACACACAGTGATTCAGAAAGATTGAAAATTATAGAATAGACAATGACATACCATAACAATTCAAATACCATTATATCAGAAATGGTTACAAACAGGGCACAAGTATTAAATGGGACAAAAAAGAATCTTTAGTGATAATAAATATTGCATTCTTCAATGAAAACATGACACTTGTGAGTATCTATTAACTAAAAACATAGCATTGACATTCTTAAGGCAAAAGCAAAGTCAAACACTCACAAAAATAGACATAGGGTTCTTAGTAATCTTTCTCTACTAAATTTATCAAAGGGCTAAGAGGAGTAAATAAAAATTAATTGTCAATGTATTTTATGTATTTTTGCATATGTGTGATCTTTTAATTTACTTTTAGTGACATCTGTTGTCAGGTTTAGCCATAAAAATTAGGCAATCCAGAAGTTTGTTTGCTTCATCTATACACTGAAACAGTTAAATAAATTAGAGATTTCTGCTCCATACACTAAGAAATAATCTTAGGCTAGTGCTTTGGGGTGGAGGGAGAAGAAGTTAGCAAAACACAAATTCTTTCCTTGCTTTTAGGACAATGAACTGTTTACATTTGTTTATCTTCTGGAAATTGTTTTGGAAATTTATGCTTTTCTAGAAGATCTTCCATTTTATCAAGATGTGCAAAATTATTTGAATAGGGTTAAATATATTACATGATCCTTTTAGTTTTTTCTTAATCTGTAGTTATTTCCCCCTCGTCAATTTTTATTTGTGGATTTGTACTTTCTCCTGTTTTTTTTTTTTTTTATTGATTAGATTTTTTATTTATCTAGTTAAAAAAAACTTGTTCATGGATTTATTCAGCAGTTCAATTTTTTTCATTTTCTAATTTATTAATTTCTATTTTTTTCTCTTACTATTATATTCCTTCTCCTTTCCTTGAGACTATTCTGTTCTTTTCCCACCTACTTGTGACAAATGGTCAATTCATTATGTAACTATTTATGCTGAGACTTTCCATAAGCAATTGTTTAGCTATATTTCATAGGTTCTGAGATGCATATTTTCATGTTGTATTCTAACTATTCTTCCATTTTGGTTTAAATTTTCTGTTGTCATTTAAGGAAAGTTTTTACTTTTTTATTTCAAAGGGCCAGTATTTGTTACTTTTCAATTTGGCTATTTCTGCTTGTTTTGCATTGTGATCCGAGTATGCTACCTGTATCATTTCTGTTGTTTTACATGTATCGATTTTTTTCTATGTCAATATATAATTAAATCTTGTGAATGGTCATTCTCCTGGTAAAAAGGCACATTATTTGCTTCCAAGGCACATACAGAGTTTGTCACATCAATTAGAACTATCTTATCTCTTGATTGTTTTATTTAGGTCAATTGAAAACATATGCTTGGAATCCAGGTATTCTGTGTTGGTGATCAACAGAAATTCTATTTATTCACTAGAATAAAGTAAATGATAGAATTGATATATTCATTGTGAAAATTGAGGATCCCAACCATGACTCTTACGTAAATAGATAGCCAAGCCTCTCTGCACAGAGGTGGCCATCATAGTATCCATAGGCAGTGCCAGGATTGTGTTAAGGCATAAATAAACAAATAAAAATAGAAGTCAGCCCATTATTTTCTACAATGTGTAAATGAATAAACAATAAATCCTCAAATGTTAACAGCTTAACACACAGTTGAGTCGATTTCAACTTGAACTTTTTTCAAAGCAGCCTTCATGATATGTCATCCATGTCCATTTGAAATCTAAAAAATGTACTCACATCAAATTTAGTTGGTTAAATGAGTAGACTGGAAAGTCCACCAATATGAATTGGTTGCTGTCATTATCCTAATAAATTGACCAGCTGTATGGCCAAATCGGAAGGAGAAAACTTTACAGTATGCTCAATTTGTCTGGATCTACCCAATGAAGTAGAATCAAACATGGTCACTATATTTGTTTTGAAATATATGTTTGGTAATTCTGAAATCTCAAGATTTTGGTAGAGGGTAAGATGCTTATTGTT
This sequence comes from Pan troglodytes, assembly GCF_028858775.2. Lineage (NCBI taxonomy): Eukaryota > Metazoa > Chordata > Mammalia > Primates > Hominidae > Pan > Pan troglodytes. The sequence continues at coordinate 138,849,227 of NC_072403.2, read as the reverse complement.
TCTACTGATTGTTATTTTTCATAAGTATCACTTCTAGTTTTATAATCCTGCATTTTTTCCCATAATTTTCTTTTAAATTGATCTTATTCTTATTTTTTTAATGGTCTTAATTCTATAATAGTCCTTATGAGATTGTTGTATTTTTTCTCTCATTTTGTTGTAGGATATTAACATCCTGAGTTTGCAGGCACTCTTTCTTAGTATTATTTAGTTCTAATAGTTTGAAATCTTAGTTTTGATGCTCATCTGGGTAAGCTAGTTCTGATATGCATATTTTATTTCTCTCTCTCTCTCTCCCTCTCTCTCTTCCCCTCTGTTTATCCCTCCCTAGTTTACAGTTCCCTCAATTTAGCTCCTCCTCCATCCTGGGACCTCTGTTCCAGCACCATGTTTTTTATTGTTGACTTTGGGTTCTCACATCGTGATTAGTTTGGCATTTTGATAATGTCATCTACGAATCATCTTCTTACAGTCTCTTTAATCCCTCCAATGAATAGGGAACACTTTTATTTGTGTAATGTGTATCACTTAAAATTCCTGTGGCTTTTGGATTCATAAACCAATGCACCTATGGCTGTACCTTTTATTCTCCCCACCACTCTCTACCACCTCATACATATCAGTCAGTACCCTGAAAATGCAATCACTCCAGTCATTTCAGAGATCACATTTGATTGAGATAACTGGTTACACAGATGAGTTGAGAAGTCAAACAGTAAATCATAACAGAAATTACCAACAGTGAGAAGATGATGTCTTTCCTATGACTGAGGAGGCATGAGAACAAGTTGCTGTTATCAGAAGCAAGCCACAGGGCCATGGGAACCAGCCTGGATGGGAGTTGGGATCATGGAGGGAATAGGTCTGCAGGAGCTTGGGGCAGGATGGAGGAGGATGTAAATAGAGAGACACAGTCACTGTCAGATGCCAGTAAGGCAGAGAGAGGAGGCACGTTGCCCTAGCGTTTATTTCTCCTGCTACCCAGTTTCTTGCCATTGCTTTACACTGGCCCAAACTAGCCAAAGCCAGCTATCAAGAAACCCTGGGAAATATGGCAATCTGCAATAAGACCAAAAGAAAAGGAGGAAATGCATCTGAGTACAAACAGGCAAATGACCCTCATACCTCTTTCACACCTTCTCACCAACACACATACACTCTCTCTCTCTCTCCCTCCCTCCTGGTTGTTTCTGTTCCCTTCAGGTTCACAGAGATGTCTGTCTCAATTTTTCTTAATTTGGTTCCACCATTTTTTTTTGTTATCCAAGAAAAGATTTCTTTTTTATAACCACTGTATTCAGAGTGGAGTAGGGGTGGAGGAATACTTTCAAAGTATGAAATCACAACATGGGCTTGACTAAAAGATATCACATTATCTCTCTAGCCCTGGAGTTTCACTTTGTAGATTTTTTTTTTTTTCCTTAGGCACGATTGCTGAGTGAAAGGGCATTGGCTCTCAGTACAATCACATCTGGATCTCGGTTTCAGCTTCACATGAATAGTGTGATTAATTTTGGATAAGCTACTTAGCAATTTTCCTTGTCTGTAAAATTGGAATAATTGATACTGACCTTAAGATTTCTTTAATGATTGAATAAAAAAGAATATCTAAATTGCCATTTTCTGTGTCAGGTATTCAGTGGGTTCTTGACATATAGTTATTACTATAATGTTATTACATTATTATTATCCTAGTTAAGTGAAAGTATTACTAACCTTGATTTGTGTTTTCTGATATGTGAGTTTATGTTATATTTATGTTATGTGTTTTCTGATATGAAACTTTTACCTTGTTTGCCAGGAAGCACTGATTAGTAGGACTCACAGTAGAATAAGCCATAACTAGTCATGTATCAAGCATAATGTGGTTCTTTGGTTTTGAGTGTAATGGATGTGCTTAGGAATTAGTAAGGTGCCTATACATATCATGATTTTATCAACTGAATGAATATATCTTGCAACATGTTAGCACAGTCAGCAAAAGTAAAACCAGAAACAGTTATAAAAGAAAAAGCAGGTTTGTTCAAAATATATTTTAATGTAGATAAATTCCCCAAATCAAAGATTGGAATTGTAGTGCATAACATTTCACAACTCTAAGGACCTTCTTTGTTGAATTAAAATGTTAATATTTTAATATTTTAAAGGCTTTTTGCAAATATTTAACTAACACATTCATATTTTATAGCCTTTGAGCACTAAAATTTGGTGAGATTTTTTTTTTTACTCTCCAAATATTGACTAATGCTGACATACGCAATCTAAAGGGATTAATAGTTTTCATATACATCTCCCTTGTCTTTCATTTTAAAACCTCATCAAAAAGTTTCAGCCTCCTTTTGTTACTTTTCAAGAACAGCTCAGTTGATACTTTGACCCATGTTGCTCAATTATTCTTCTTCAGAGGGTGTCTCCTTAAATGGATTGGTTTTACATAAAAAGGATTTGACTACATTTGATATTAAAATAAACATCAATTAACATACTTGTTGGGTTTTTATGCTGCCAAATCATTGGTTAGACTGACTGCTTCCCTTTCCAAGCTTGTTTTGGCATTGTCAAAACTATGTCTGAGCTACCCAGACTCTTTCCTAACTTCAGAACCCAAGTGCTTGGTTCTAATACCAGGAGGCGATGAATCATTATGGTTCTGTCAGACTTCATAGGGCCACATAAATGATGTAGAAGTTAGAAGCCTGTTTCATTGTCTAATCCCCAGCCTGTCCCATTTTATTGACATTTCCTATTTGATTAACAGCAAATTCTCATCATCTTTAACATTGCTAATGGAAATATTCCATGCAAAGGCTGAATTTGTACTATGTGGTAACTTTCTGTTGTTTCCAACATGAGCAGTCTTCTATGACTAAAAAATGTTCTGAAGGGCTGAAATTTCTACCAATGCACATATAAATAATTATGTTGGTTGCAAGTATGTTCCTGGGCAATGAGAAATTCAATTTGTCCTTGTCAAAACAAAACAAAAGAACCAAACACAAATTGGTTGGAATGTTTGAGTTAGTGGAAAGCATTCATCAGAGATGTATTGGAGAGGGAGATAATCAGAAAATGGCTTAACTACATCAGTTTTGCATTGATCTGACTGTAATAAATGCCCCTTTTGTGTAGCTATAAGAATGGTGGTAGTTGTCTTAAGGTCAAAATATCCACAAAATATCCACGGGGAGTTTGTTGAAAGTGGTAAGAAGAAACATCACAGAGAAGTGAAACAAAGAAAAATGATTGATGATGTATGAGGACTTCATTCTGTAAGAATAATCTAAAATTTTTAGTATTGTTTTCTGGATGTTTTAAAGTCTGTCTTTTATAAATCAGAGCTGTGTTTAGCACAATATGGATCCAAATGTTGGACCCCACAATATTTGGTTCATTGTGTGAAATGCAACAACAGTCTTAGTTGCTGTGTCAAAAACCACATAAATACTTATTCTCAAGACATATTCTCAAAATACTGAGAAATCAACCCACATAAGAAGTGGTGAATGTAAAGATCTATCGACTTCAGAAAAGTCACTGTATTTCAAAAAATAAATTTCATCTTAGACAATCAATCACAAAGAATAACTGGAGATATAGTATGAATATAGTCAACAGCAATGGAGAACTATAGGAAATAGCTCACGTTTATTTTACCAGGAAAACAAATTAAAATAATATGAGTGTGAAAAAATCAGAGGCTATACATTTTTTAACCTTAAGAAGGAATATCTTATGTTAAATGACATGTTAATAACTACAAAGTGGCTAAGCACCGTGGCTCATGCCTGTAATCCCAGCACTTTGGGAGGCCAAGGCAGGTGAATAACTTGAGCCCAGGAGTACAAGATATGCCTGGGCAACATGGTGAAAATGCATCTGTACAAAAAATACAAAAATTAGCAGGGTGTGGTGGTGTAAGCCTGTAGTCCCAGTTACTAGGGAGGCTGAGGCAGGAAAATAGCATGAGCCCAGGTTGAGGCTGCAGTGACCTGTGATTGTGCCATGGCAATCCAGCCTGGGCAACAGAGCCAGATCTTGTCTCAAAATAGTAAAAACAATAATAACCACAAAATATTGAGCATAGCATATATGTCACACATGGTGTTTTCTAAGCTATATTATGTTGTTATTTGATATAACCAAACTAGGAAGAAATTAGTGGAAAAAATATAAGAAAAGAACAGATTGCATTCTTATAAATGATGGCCTATGTATTAGGGGATTCTATAAGAGGTAAATGTCATTGTTAGGCTGATCTGGAAAGTAATGAGAATAATTCTATAAGATACATGTGTGTACTGGTCTTATTCCTTTTTTTTCAGTCATTTCTGAAATTAAGAAATAATCTTATACATAAATTCAATTCGTTGCAGGTAAAACTATACCATTCAGAATAGAGAAGGAGAAGAAAAGATAGAAGGAAGTCACATTGTTCACCACACAAGGTTGTTGTGGAAATGTGAGGGAAGGGTCATTTATTATTGTTTTTGTTTTGACTGGGCTCAGATTTTGTGCTCGCTGAAAAGATACAATTGTGAGAACTTGCTCTAAAGTCCCAGCTTGTTGATGGACAGGCATCCTCTCCCAAGGTAATAGGGAAGTTGTTTTAGCAACTCATATTTTTGGAAGAGGCAGTGTTTGTTGTAATTTGATCCTAACTGCAACCTATATCTCACCTGCATTCATCAATGCCAAGCCACAAAAATGCCTGGAAGGTCCAGAATGCTTGGAGCTTGTGCTCTGCATTAGTGGTATTGCGGCTGCTTCACTATGAAAATATTGTGCCACAGAAAATATATTCTGATTCCTTATAGCAATTAAGTCCACAAACATGAAACTGAAGGTCAGTTCTCTTATCCTTGACTAACTTATGTTTTTTTGAGAGTAGAAAACTATACTACAGTAAATTCATGGGTTCATGTGGTTGTGCTGAGGGTGGGGAGGTAAGTTCAATATAAAGTCTTAATTTTTTCCCCTTTTCTGTAACACAAATGCTTTCTATCATACTTGATTTATTTAAAATAACTTTAGGCATTTCTCTTTCATTTTATCAACTACTTACAATATTTTCATACAAAAATAATGGTAGCAATTCTTGTACATATTAGTTAAAATAATAAGAAACTCAGAATATGATTCAGAAATGCCCAAATATTTTTTACCAGAAAAAGGAGGAAAATACTTCTTGGATTTACAAATGTAGGTATTCATTCATATACTCATTCAGTGCATTTTATGGTTGCAAATTGGTGGCAAACAATTTATTGGAAATCAAAGGATTGAAAATAAATAAGCCATAATGCAAGCCATTAAAAAGGTCCATGGAGAGAAACAGACATTGATGCAAATGAAATTTCTGTAAAGGGAGATGAATGCTCTAAAATAGTATGTGTTTTAAAGACAAAACTGCCCTTTTAAAGTCAATTATTTTTATATTAAACCATAGTTTTGTAGCTGTAGATTTGTCTGTTTGTTACAGTATCTAGATCTATTGGTATTCTTCCATATCATTTCCATTATCAGTATGTGTATAATGCCAACTATTGGAGGCTATCTAGTGTTATATAAAGCAGGCAACTTTGTGTAAGGAATTAATCTTGTCCTAGAGTTGACTTTATTATTTTGGCAACAGGCAAAATGATTGATTTTCGACACCTCTTCTCTGCTCTTTGTTGTGAACCAATTCTATCTTCATGGTAGGGGAAGTGAGTTAAATAAAACAACTGGTAACAAAAGGAGGCTTAGTTGTGTGTATACATTTTTTTAAATTTAGTTTTTATTTATTTATTTTTTGAGACAGGGGCTCAGTCTGTCGCCCAGGCTGGAGTGCAGTGGTGAGATCATGGCTCACTGCAGTCTCCACCTCCTAGGCTCAAATGATCCTCCCACCTCAGCCTCCCAAGTAGCTAGTACTACAGGCATGTGCCACCAAGCCTGGCTAATTTTTGTGTATTTTGTAGAGATGGCATTTTGCCGTGTTGCCCAGACTGGTCTCAAAGTTGTGGGGTCAAGGGATCCTCCTGTCTTGGACTCCCAAAGTGCTGGGATTACAGGTGTGAGCCACTGGAACTGGCTCATTTTTTTTTTCTAATATCAGCGAGAAATATTTCTTGTGGGGCCTCTTTCTTCTTTGTAATTCAATCAAAGAATTTCTTGACTCTCAAAACACTTTAGATCTTTGTCCTCATTTAGGAACTACTTTAATGCCATATTTTACACATGGATATAGACCAACATAGATGTATATGTATTTATTCAAATGACTTTTTATTAAAAAATTAAAATGATTCGTTCTTTATTATGAAGCTTAGCCACATATTCAACACCTTTCTTTGCATCCCCAGAGTTAATATATTGATGAATTTGTCATTTGGAGATTCCAATGTTGGTTGTATTTATAAACCTAAAAATATATGAGAAATATACTTGAGGTGCAAGATATTTAAACTTTACCTTCACGCTTACTCACACATCCTGCACCTATCAGTAGGACAGAAATTCTGTGGGGGAAACAATCAAGAAAGTTATATTTCTCAGTCCATTTTCATGGAGGAGACAAAATATTAATTTTGAGTTTTCAGATTTATTATAGTATACAGCAGATGACCAGAGGCTGACTTAAGAATATTACTCAATACTCGTATGTTCTGGTTTTCTCATCCATATTGTGGGGATAAGAGTTAGTGCATGTTTATGTTGAATAAATCTCTCACTTAGACCAGTGATAAGTGCTATGTAAATATCAACTAGGAAATTTTGTAACTCCACTGCTCACATATATTATTATAGAGCTTAAATCTACTCTAGAAGGTTTTCTGTGTGCCCAATATTTCAGACACCAACTCAGTTCAAGCTTCTGAATGTTTTTATTTATTTTCAGTGATTAATAACATTTTTCTACTCCAGCTCTTTCCCCCACTCTAAGTTGTACAAAGGACTTAAAAGAAATTCAGATTTGAATAAAAGCCACAAAGTATACCTAATGAATAAATGCTATGATAAAAGTATAAAAGTGGAGACCCTGGGTTGCTATTTATTAGCTCTGTACCTTTGGTCAGTTTCTCAACTTTCTTGAGCCTGAACCTCTTCATACCTAAAATGCAGACCTATATCCCAAGATTTTTGGGTGAGGGTTAAAAGACATAAAACATGTGGAATTTTAGCAGAAATAAGATTGTCCGTGACCTGTTTTTAATCCCATTTCCCTCCTCCTTACTGCATAAACTACTGCCTCTCAACATATACTGTAAACTGAATAAGTCAGGGAAAAATTACAATGAGTAGTTTGTCTTTATATGGAAGATATATGGAAAGAAGAGGAAGATAAACTCTTCTTTATATGGAAAAATTTAAGTAGCTTCTTGTTCTACAAAGAGTTTTGAAGCACATTTCTAAATTTAGTCCTTACAAAAACTTCATCAATTTAGCCCAAAATTGTCAAGTTTGTCTGGAGCAATGTTGAGTGAATTTTCTACCATTTAATGGAATGTGATTAAATTGAGTTGTAGAAAAAGATGAAAAGCCTTAAATGCTGGGCATTTAATTTGTGGATTCTTGGTATTCCATGCCCACCATGTATAAAGGCATCAAAATTATGCTGTGATAGCGCACTAGTATTAACAATACGGATAGGAGTGGTAATTGGAGTTGGTCTTGAAGCTACTCCACTCAAAGGGAGATGTGGATATAGGGTACATTTATTAGTTTGAATTTAGCTTTGCCCTGGGCACATAATGGTGGCAGGACGAAGGGAGGACTCAGGAATGAAGAGTGAACAAGAAAAGAAGAAAGGAGGAGAATATGAGAGAAGGGTCTTGAATATCTAGCAACAGGGGTTGAAAAGCAGCCTGATGCAAACAGTAAATTGGATTCTGATAATTTTCATGAGTGGCTTCAGGTAAGATTCTTTTCTTATTCTTTTTTTTTTTTTTTTTTTTTTTGAAAGGGTGGCAAATGGATTTTGTTTACGTGGTCCTTTTGATATTGCATTGTAACACATCAGCGTAACACTTCCTTCTCCTGCCACTGCAAATATGAACCTAGTAAGATATTTACAATGTTGTAGCCTGTTGTGTGGACAGAGAAGTCTGTGTTTTGGTATTTTTAAATTCTCAGACCCAGATATTTTTAGAATGCCTGGGTATATTTTCTGGAACACAATTCTTCTTTTGTTTATACCTTCTGTCTCATTGCTTCCAAATACAATTCTCACTGCATTTTTTTTCCATAGTCTTTTCTATTGGATAAGAATATGGATAAAGTTAAGGTTTCACCTCAAATCCTTTTTGTTTTCTTTAATGTGGTGATGGCATCATGCCAGACATTGACAGCCTGGTGGTCTATGTTTACTTTTTACTCAATCTTGAAGTGCTGAATAAACCTGGATCAGTTCTGCTAAAAGGCATTTAAAACCAGGTGGAAGTCTCAATCTAGGAAAAGACAAGGGCGTTCCCTGGAGAACAAAGGCCTGATCCCATCCACCATGGGATGGGTGGAGTGAGTAGCTGTAAAGGAAAAAGTAGCTATTGGAAGTATTTGTTAAATAATGACTGATTGAGTAAATATTGATTGAGAACCTCTGTGCATTGTTATGGGCACTGAGTGTTTCAGTGTTGAAAACGAGAAGATTGAACCCCTGTCCCTATGTCTCTAGGGGAGAAAAAGACCATAATCATGTAGATAATAAACAAACAATGTACTTTCAGATCCAAGTAAGAGGTGCTATGAGGAAAATAAACAGAATAAATAATTAGAGGACTATTTTAGAATGAAAGATCAGGGAAGACCTCTCTGAGATCACACTTAAGTACAGATGAAAACAAAAAGAAGGAAACAGCGATTCGAGATCTTGGGGAAAAGCATTCCAGGCAGACCAAATAGCAAACCCTAAGGATTAAGGTAGAAATCAGCTTCATGTATTTGAAGACACCCACTGTCAGGACCTGATAAGAAATGAGGTTGGGTGATACGGGGCCAGGGTATCCAGGACTTTCAGATTAGAATAAAGAATTGGGGTTTTCTTTTAAATGTTAGAGGAAGTCTCAAAATTAAGATTTAGCAGGAAGATAATTCAATCTAATTTTTTTAAGGAGGAGATGCTGGCTTCTCTTTGGAGAATGAAATGAAGTGGCATAGGAGTGGGACCAGAGAGATCATTAAAGAGGCCATGAGAATAGTAAAGGTGATAGCGCTGTAGACTTGGACAGCAATTATGCAAATAGTGAGAAATTGTCTAATTTAGAAGATATTTTAAAATTCAGAGCAGCTAAGACTTTCTGATGAATTAGATGTGAGAGATGAGGGAAAGAGAGGAATCACTGATAGCTAGTGGTTTCTTGGACTAAGCAACTTTGTGAAAATATGGTACGTTTTACTGAGAAGGAGATTATAGAAGGAGCAGGTTGAGATCAATAGTAGATCAAAATTCTGTTTTAGACCTTTTAAGTTTGAGGTGCTTACTAAGCAACCAGTAGATAAGAAATAGCTGCACTTTCTCCTACTAGGTGTTTGTAAGTGCTCTCTATATAGTAACACATTTAATCTTTATAGCAACTTTGCAGTATTTGTAATATTATTATCATCATCATCTCCATTTTAAAGATAAGGAAGCTGGGACACAGAAAGGTTGAATACTTAGCTAAGAAGACACTAATATGGCAGGAAGTCTGGCTTCAGGAGTTTATGCTCTTAACCACTGAGAAATATTCTTTTTAGATGGATCTGCCAACCAGACATTGGGGCAAAGGAAATCTTATTCTTTTTAATAGAAAATAGGTGAATAAATGTAACAATTATATATACGGAAGAAATTCTCCAATAAAAATATAAAATTACCGAAGTGATGCATTAATTTAAAAATTATTATCTTATTCATTTTATGAAACAGATTCAATTTTGGTACCCAAACTCAGAAAGTCCAAAAAATTATATAATTTAGCTTCATTTATGAGTATTTTTGGAAAATTATATATAAAATTTTAAAATAGAACACATCATGTTGAAATAATTATCCACTGTGAAGATACGGGATTTGTTCTAAGAAACAGACTCGTATAACATGAAGAAAACCATTAGCAAACTCTAATGCATTCACAAGAAAAATAATAAACATGTCAATCACTGATTAAAATGCCAACAGGATCATATATTGTATATGACGTTATATGAATAGAGAATTTTCTCAACATTTAAAACCAGTTACATGGAAGTCTGCTTGAGTAGGAACTATAGATGGTTCAATCTAATAAAAAGAAGGGATTCAAAATCAAGGAGATTCTCAAGTACTATGCTAAAGACTTTGGATTTTACTCTGGGAGGTAAAGTTGACTGATCAATAACAGGCTCTATTATAAGAGGAGAGGCCTAGAGAGTAAACAAATAGTCCTCAGTGAGCAGTCAAACCAAACAGATAGCAACTCATGGGAGTGGAACAGATCTGCTTAGCTGGGAAGGGGAAAGAAAAGGGGAAGGGTTTTCATCCCAAAGAAAAGTATCACAGATTGGGCTAAAGTCAATAATCTCCCAGAGATTAAGATATCCTGGCAGTTAAAAAATGCCTAAGATAAGTAAATAACTATCATGCTCTGCCCTGATGGAATTAGAAGCGTTATATCAACTTTACACTGGCTAAAAGGAATTGCTGGAATGGACTGCCAGAAAGCAGAGCATATTTAAGAAGGCACAAAAATCTTTGCTCCTGACCTCAATACTTTGATATGTATATTTTAAAACCAACTAAACTAAATATATATAAGTTTATATGTTAAACTATATTAAACTAATATTTATATGCTAACCAAATATGTATATAAAATATATATAACATATATAACTAAATACATATATAAAACATATATATTTAGTTTAGTTGTTTATAAACATATTTTGACTCAGTGTATATAAATTGAGTCAAAATATGCACTGGGCTGAGAACCAACTAACTATTGATGAGCTAAACAAATTTCATTACCGATGCCAGTATCCTGCAAGTAAGGGTCGTACTTGACCATCACTGATCATGAGAAGAACGCCATGATATTCAGTATCATATGAATGTGAAACACAGACTGAAGTCTTTTGGAATAGGAATAATTTCTGACACCCAAACTGGAATTCCATCTCTGGTTTACTACTTAATTCTCCTTCTTAAGGGAGATAGAATAAATGAAGAAAATAAAGGCTCTTACCTCCCCTCCTCTGCCTTCATTACCCCTTTTCACTATACACACACACAACACAGTACACCAAGAACAAGTTAATAGATGTATAGGCAACCAAACTCTGATTTACTAAAATATTTAGTCTTTGGACAAATAGTCACCCTTTCTTAGTATAAGAAAGTTTGGAAATCTTTTACATTCAAGTTGAGCTTAACGACTTAAATCATATCTTCAACACAATGAGAAAGATATCTCAGCAAACCCTATCTGTTCTACAGTGGTGCACTGATTTCTCAACCTTCCTTCTCTCCATTGATCTATTTCTATCTAATATAAACCACTCTTCTCTCATAAATGGAGATGAACGTATGTGTAATTGAGAAAGATCATAAAGAATTTGGAAAAATGTAAATAGATTTTGTCTTCTTTATAAACATTGGTTAAAGTTGCCTAAGTTCAAATGTTACTGGAAGAACTAGTCTTCTGTCCTGCCTCTCCCTCATTCCTTTATCTTAGGAATTTGAAGAGGGAAATAAATCCTATACTGTGACCTCCTGCTTCCGAAGATATAATGAGTTAGGGAGATGGATGCCTGCCTAATAATTTGACCTTGAATTTCAAAAATTTTGATTTTGATTCCAGCTAACTTTTATATAACTAAAAAAAATATGTAATTTTGTTATTTGTCATGGGACTTTAATGGATCCAATTTCTTTTGCTTCACTAAGGGTTGGCATTATTGTCTGGAAAGAAGACATGGAAATGGAAATGTTTTACATAATAATATAAACTACTATAGACATTGTTCACAGATATTGGTGCATATTATATTCACAAAAAAGTGCTTCTCTCTCCTGCTATGGACCTAGATTGCAATATTTTTGAGATTATTGTTTGTCCTTGGGAGGTGTGTGTGTCTCTGTGTATGTGTGTCAGTGAGTATCCATATAACTTGTGTAAATAGGAAAAAATTCAAAAATATATCATTCAGGAACCTTTGGATTGTGAGTGACAGGAAATCAATTCAAATTGGCTAATGTGGAAAAAAAAATACTTTGCTCTCACACTGAAAATTTCAGCAGTACCAGCTTTGATCATGGCTGGATCCAAGGGTCTCAAATTCCATCATTAGAGCCAGTCTGTCTTCACACTTCAGCCCTGCTTTCCTCTCGGTTGTCCTCATTTTTATGCTTTTATGGTGCCTGATGGCAGTTCAGACTCACTTCATCCTCTCTGCTAGCTGTCTTAGGACAGACACACACAGACACACAGACACACACACACACACACACACACACCCCCCAACCTGTCTTTTCTAGTTGCTCCAAAAAAAAAATTCCTGGGATTAGATTAGAGAGTGATTAACCAATCATCATGGCCAGAACACAATACCAATTGTCCAGATCTGGGTCATGAGCTCACCTCTGAGTCCAGGGGTTGGGCCAGCCCCACCTAAACCACAAGGAATGGAAATATATAGGGTTGATCTCTAAGGAAATTCAAGTCACTATCACAAGTATAAGGAGAATAATTCTGGGTGTGCAAAAACAACACACATCCACCCAGTAACCTAGGCTGGCTTCTCTTCACACGGGCTGAGGGGCCTAGATGGTAATCAGACTTTAAGCTGCAGAACCCATTATAGGCTATTTTCTGCAGGCCCCTCTCCTTCCAAATCCAACTCCCACTCCCTGCTCTTATAGACTTGCCTTGGATTCTCTATCTCAGTCTTTGGGAAAGGCCCTGTGGAATGATCACTGTATCCCAGAAGTGCCCAGATTGAAAAAAGGCCATGGGTAAAACCAACCCATGAGAGTATTCAGCAAGTTTTTTTTTTTTTTTTTTTTTCCTAGAGCATTTTACTTGGAACAATCTCCAAAACTGCAGCAGAATCCATAACACATAAACTTTGTGGTTGAGTATTAATGGGAGCAAAGTGACAGGTCAGTGACAGAAAGTGTGGCCCTTCCGGTACTAGTGCTATACCACCAGGGAAGACCCAAGCCCAGGTCGTAAACAGCAGTGAACAGAGTTGTGACCAAAGGCCATGCTGAAAGCAAGGCAGAGTGGAACACATGACATGGGCAGCACTGCCAAGTCAATGACTCAGGAGGAGACACGAGACAAACTTTCTTACCCTTTATTTTCCAAATAAACTAGAAGGTGACCCTTAGATGTAAGAGGCTGACATTTCAGTTACACAATAATAAAAACCAAAAAATTAGAAACAACAGCAAAAGGTACAATGTGTTATTATTTTCATATGAGAAAACTGGGATGGAATGACAAGTTCGCAGTGACTATTTTAAGCTGTGAAGACATAGCACAATATTGCCAAGTGATTTGGCATTTTAATAGGTTACAATCAAATGTTGATTAAAAATCAGAAGCTTGGGCCGCCTTGCGTGAACATTTTTTTCATCTGCTCTTCAGATGTAACTTTTCTATTCCTGCTACCCTCATTCAATATTGTAATTATGAGTTTTCTAGACTACGCCAATTAAAATTAGTTTGGGGCCAAGTGGACAGACAATTGAAGAACTTGGTGGAAAGTATAAAAGATGTTAACAAAAACTATGGATATAACTGTGAAATAATAGTCACTCGCATTTAAAATCCACAGAGCTCTTTATGTACACGTGAGTGTATGGGGAGGTGAGATGGTGGGAGAGTTTAGGAAATCAAATTAAGCTTAACCTTGGCACTTGGGGAGTTTCTAACACTCAGATACAGATTTAAATGTAAAAGAACCTTTATGCAAATGTGTACTAAACAGAACAAGTGATGTATCAGGGAAAGCACAAATGTAAGGACATTTTTATGTTGCTTTGCAATCATCAGTTGAATTTTAATATAAAGGCTTCAGTAAATGTCTGTCTTTCTGGCAGCCTGAGGGATTATCGGTAACAGGATTATCACTTTATTTTTCTCTTTGAACTCCTTCCGGGTCAAACAAAGAGCCTCTGGGCTTCTTTCACTGGTGTATCTGTACACACCAGGAACTGATCATAGACAATCTGTTGAATCTTGGGCCTGACTAATGTGAACAAATAGAAAATAATCAAACTTCCAGAGAAATTGTTGATGATTTCCAGCCATCATTAATGTTCAGTGCTCCCTTGGATTTTGGCCACGTTCTCACCTTTAATCACTGGACACCCTTAATATAATGCACCACACCTGGGACTGGGGATAATTTACCACTTGCAGATGGGTTAGTACTGCAGTTCAGTCAGACAGAGTTTTGCATTTATTCTGGGTCCCAGAGGTCTTCCTTTTATAAAGTGCAGTTATATCCACTAAAATTATAACTTCCAAAATTCTGTTCTGTTTTATTGCTCTCGTGAAATATTTATGACCTCTACTGCTTAAGTGGACATTTTTAGAGATTTACTGCTGAAAGCTTTCAGGAGAACTGCACAAAATTGGTGCTGCTGGTACTGACCTATTAGGCTAAGGTTCTGTAAGAACTTTTTTATAAGATGCCAACAGAAAGTATATTGAGTTTTAGTTTCTGTAACTTAAAAGCAGATCATGTTGAAATGTGAACATTTTATTTTGTGTAGCATCACTATCCAGTAGACTTCCTTAATAAGCACATCACATTATGCAAACTACGTGTTGATATTATTTTTCTCCTAGTTTAACTCAATTTTAGGTAGCCAGAGACTGAGTTACTTCCTAATATATTAGGAAATCAGTTAATTGTGCATTTCTGCATTTTTTGGTGCTTGGATTCAAATAAGACCTTTTTGGGTAATTTCTTGTCCACTTTTCATATCAGTTTCCTTTTCTGCTAAGCTATTCGGTGTTCTTATATGGCCTGGCAGATAAAGTTTCCAGAGAGTGTTACTGGAGTGAGTCCCAGGAAAACACGAGCAAAGAATTCTCTGTCTCTTTCTGCCAGATAGAAGGATTTTGCACAAGCTAGAGTGGAATATATGAGAAAAGAGTATTTGTTTCAACCATACTGCAACTCTCCGCCTGAGCAGAGACTAAGACTGGCTAGAGGAAAGCTGATCCCTTTCCACACTCTGTCACCAGAGAATAAATAACTGGCCATGTCTTGTGAGATTCTCAGCATTTCCTGGGCCATTGATACCTTGTTTGACACTTCCATGGGCACAAAAAGCCCACACCGTACTCTTGTTCTGAATACACAGATATAGGTACAACTAAGAATATTAGAAAAGCATGCTTGTTCTTCAGGGTTTGTGACCCTTTACAGGCTAAAAAAGCTGACAAACATACACACACACACATGCATACAGGTCTGGCCATCTATACCAATGCAGTATACATGCAATTTTCAATAAAGCAACTTAAAAAAGTACATCTAACAGTAGTGTCTAAGTTATGTTTTATGTTTTACTGACACTATTAGCTATGACATGAGAAAATCCAATAACAGACCCCTATCCTCTTTAGTAACTTAGTGACACCACTAGCCACTCAGCAGTCCCAGCCTGGAGACTGAAAATGGACCTTCCAGATGCTCAGGTCACCCCAGGCCGTTCTCCATGCTGCATGGATTCTCTGCCTTCCCCGGAACCAGAAACAGGAACTTCCAAGCATCTCTCATTTAGTCACACTAGGGAGGATGGTGGGAGGAGAAGAGAGATGAAAGAGACATATTAAACCTATTTGGGCACATGATTTCTCAACGGCCCCGCATCCTCCTCCACGTCTTCTGCCTTCACCCACACTCCATCTATTACAGCCATAAGGAACTATTGCTTCCAGAACACATCATGCTTCTGCAAGCCTCAGACCCTCTGAAATATGGTTTATTTTAGGCTGAGGAGTACCTCGTTGTCCTTAGAGACTTACTGGAGTGTTAAATCCTCTGGGAAAATGTCCCCGATTACCCAGGCAGAACTAGTCATTCTTCTCTTTCAGCAACCCTAATACTTACGATCACTAACTCGATTGTAATGTTTCTGTATCCTTATAAAGTTTCTTCCACCAAACCACAAACCCTTGTGTCTTTTTTTTTTTTTCCATCCTGGTAATCACCTTTCCCTTCTCCAGGTCCAATGTCTAATAGAATGATTGCTTTGCCCAGAGAAAGTGCTACATAGTGGCATATTGAATTAATGCATGAAGGATAAAATGACTGAAGTACTAAAGGAAGGGAAAGATTAGGGAAAGATTACACCTACTCACCAGCACCCAGCCATAAATCTGAATCGGATGAGCAGCTTTAGAATGCCTGGAGGGTGGTTGATGAGAAGTAGCTAAAAGATACTGGGGCTAGTAAAGCCCTTTCACTCTTTCACTTTCTTCTTTTTTTTTTTTCCTCCTCTTACTCAACTCTTTTTTTTTTTTTTTTTTTTTTTTTTTTTTTTTTTTGAGACAGAGTCTCGCTCTTTTGACTAGGCTGGAGTGAAGCGGTGCTATCTCGGCTCACTGCAATCTTTACCCCCGGGTTCAAACGATTCTCCTGCCTCAGCCTCCCTAGTAGCTGGGATTACTGGCGCCTGCCACCACACCTGGCTAATTTTTGTATTTTTAGTAGAGACGAGGTTTCGCCCTGTTGGCCAGGTTGGTCTCGAACTCCTGACCTCAGGTGATCTGCCCGCCTCGGCCTCCCAAAGTGTTAGGATTATAGGCATGAGCCACTGAGTCTGGCCTTCCTCTTGACTCTTAACCTTAATGCTGTCTTATTTCTAAGCCCATTTTCCCTGTATTCTTTCCCCTTTTTTCTCTGTGTGAGATCTCTAGATTCTTCCTCTGTCTTCCTGCATGTTTACATTTGCAGACAACTCCAGGAAGGACATTGGTAGACTCAACGTCCAGGGAACCTATGAATCTTCTATCCCAATCCTTCTGCCCCCAAACACTTCACCCTGAAATACAGCCCAGAGCATGCACTCAGTGAGTCCCACTGAAGAAGAGACGGAAGGCAGAACTGAACAAGATGTGTCCAGAAGAGGTAGCCGTAGATCATGGACATGACCAAAAGAAGCTTACTTTATTTTCAAGTAAGTTCCCAAGCCATTATGTCTTAGCCTGATTTTCTTGTGGGTGCACGTAATGCTGATGATGTGAAGTTTAACCATTAAATGATCCATTATAATAGATTAAATTTAAATGACCATTAAAATGCCATGCAGTTTTAAAATAAAATCATTAATATTTATACCTAATGTTGGCCAGAAAAAAATACTAAGTGAGAAATAATAATGTAAGCTAACAATTTAGGGGAGTTTACTATGTGTCCAGCACTATTCTAGGTGTTATTATCACAATCCAATGGGGAGGTATAGTTATTTCTCCATTTACAATAAGGGAACTGAGGTAGAGAGAGGAGTCAAGTAAGTTTCCAGAGCTCATGGAGCGAGTAGGTAGTGGAGGTGGGTTTCAAGTATCAGCAGTTTAGCTCCCGAGTCTGCCATCTTAAATCCATGCAGCCTCTTCAAAAATTAATAAAAAGCATTTCTTTTTGAGATGGAGTCTCGCTCTGTCACCCAGGCTGCGGTGCAATGGCGTGATCTCGGTTCACTACAACCTCCGCCCCCCGGGTTCAAGTGAATGGCCTGCCTCAGCCTCCTGAGTAGCTAAATTTTGATATAGTAGTATAAATGCAATGCTATCAAATTAATTTCTTATTTATGCATAACTGCCTAGAAGCATATCATGATGTAGGTACCAAATAAGCTACTGCATTTGTAATTTTATTGAATAACAAAATCCATATTTCAATAACCAGTGTTCATGATTCGAAGTTGATGCTACACACTTTCTTAGCTCAGCCAGCCTTCATGTTTCACATTTTATAATTACTAAAATTAATGAATAAAAATCATTGGTTAATGGTTTCTTAAAAATAAAACTTAAAACTCTGGCATTTCTGATTCCAGATGTTTTCTTTCTTCATGGTCACAAAACCATGCCCTAGGACATGCTTAATATATTGTTCAGCTTCTGGACAGGGGTGAAGATCTTTCCCCTAAGTATTGAAAAACTTGTAACTTTAAATGACTGTGCAGGGGTACAGAATTATGCCTGAGGGATTCCATATAGTTTTAAGGAAGACTACTGAGGTAGCCTTAAAAATAATAGCTAAATTATATTTAGTGTTTCTTATGTACCAGGGACTGTTCTAAATTATCTTTAAATTCTCTAAAAATTCTAAGAAATAGGTACCAGTGTTATCCCCATTTTACAGATGGGGAAATTGAGGCAAGGAGAAGTAATTTGCCCAATGTCGTACAAGAATGGCAAAGTCAGGAAAAGCATTGGAACACAGTCTTTGCTCCAACCACTGTGTGTGCTGCTTCACTATGCTGCATGACAAACTTTTTGTAGTCAGAAAAACTTTTTACTCCAAGACATTTCATTAGTTAAACAAATGGCCAAAGTTAGATCTCAGAATCTGGGAGTCTTTATTCTCTGGAGTAACTTTCAGCATCCCAGTATCATCCATTGGCAAGCAACCAGCATTTTACACAATCTTCCAGGAGACTCTGAATATTAAAACATGAAGCTTTGCATTTGGTAAAATTTTAAATGTCTAATTTCTCCCTCTCTTGGAGTGAATCACAGGTTGATAGACTACTGATATTCCGAGGTATTTTTTCATCAATTTTATTGCAATTAAGGAGTCCATGGTAAAGTGTTCAGATTCAGAAAATGTCTTTAAATCAAATATCATTCGTATGGGAAATATTCGTAGGCACACATCTTTAATTTTGATAAAAAGATGTAGGCTTCAGTGGGGTGCAGTGGGAATGAACCAGGGTAATCCATAAAGACTCCATGCTTGATACCCTAAAAGTAGCCATCCTTTCAGTGAGGAGAAGCAACTCCCCCTAACTTCTTACTTTATTCTCCCTCTCAACTTCATCTGGCTGTTAATCTCACCCTACTCCTGGTCTTTAATCTTGTTCTAGCATGGGAGTGGAAAAAGTAATCTTTGTTAGTACAAAGTCCCAAAACCCCACAACAACAGGAGTTCTGTGGACAATGTGAGGAACTGGGAATTCTTGGAAAGATGGGAAAAAAGTAGGACGTTTTTAGGATGAATAAGATGCAACCATTTACATGGTTTCAAGTTAGTGGATGAGGAGACAAAAATTTTTTTAAGCTAAAAAAGCAGATTAGTTAAAAATGGATGTAAAAAGAAAAAATGAACAGAACGATCATGAGAAAAAAAGAGGAGAAATATTGCAGGAGGACGATTCAATATAAAAACTATGGAAAACTGAGAGAAGAGGATTAAAGTACAACACAAAAGATTCAAAAGAGGAAAGATTTTCAGTCATAGGCATCTAATGTTTCAAAGTTGATTTCTGCATGTGCAGGAGAGCTAGATGACTGAGGACTGTACGGTATGTAAGACACCCTCTGTTACAAAGATTCTCATCCTCTTAAGTTGGCCACAGAAACATAATTAATGGGCTTGCTGCACCTCTGAGACACATTTTGTCTCATTCATATTTGCGCAAAAGCTAGAAAAAATATATTGGCAAGGACTTCTTAGAGCTTCGTGCTTACTGTGTGTTTGTGCAGGTTAAGAAGGCTGTCTCTGGGGTCTCGCACAGAAACCTGGGTGAAAGCAGCTACTGGGAATTTGGCCAAGAGCAAGGTTCATAAGGTTCCAGTGTAGGACATGGGATCTATGCTATTCTACTTGATTAGTGCAATCAAGGAGGTTACCAAGAAAGTTTGCATTTATAGATCTCTGTTGGTGTCATTTGACACTATTTTATTGGGGTTCTTATTTGAGTGTTTTTATCTGTGATGAGGTATAAAGTATGTATTTCATATATGAATTTTCATCTAGGTAAGTTCATCCTTATATAAGCAAAGCCAGCTAACCCAGAACATTTTTCTTGTCCTTGGCTAGTTTATGATACTATTTGTGTTAGTTATCTCATTCTAACTATAGACTGGGTGGGTTAAACAACAGAAATGAATTTCTTCACAGTTGTGGTGGCTGGAAGTCTGAGATCAGGGTGCCAGCATGGTCAAGGGCTGGTAAGGACTCTCTTCCTGGCTTATGGATGACTGCCATCTCTCTCTGGTGTCTCTTCTTTTAAAAGCATTAATTCCATCATGAGGGCCCCCTTATGACCGCAGCTAAACCTAATTACTTCCCAAAGGCTCCATCTCCAAAAGCCATCATAGTGGCAGTTAGGGCTTCACCATGTGAATTTGGAGGAACACAATTTCAGTCCATAGCTCTACTCTTAGGAGTGTCATCTCCCTCCCTGCCCTATCATGTCCATAAAACTTACTGAATGAAGGTGCGGTAGTTATTCACTATTATATTATTCGGAATGGTAGGACTACAGACAGACTCGAGGACAATGTTTTCTTTGAACCAAGAAATATTTATAGAGTCAAAAAGTGCAAGCTCTGCCCTTGAAGAGTGAGTTCTGCCATGTCAGCAAGAGTCCAAGCAGTATTTGCCTTCCAATGTATCTCAAAACATTTTTTTTCTTTTTATTCTGTGCTAGCAACAATGGTTTACACAGAACTTTGTATTTTGTTGCATTTTATTTGGAGCATTACAATGCAACATCATTGATAAATCTCTGAGGATAGTTGACCTTTGAGGTCATTGATGGGAATATTCTATGAGTCAATAAATTAATAGAATACCAGGCCGGGCATGGTGGCTCACGCTTGTAATCCTAGCACTTAGGGAGGCTAAGGCGGGAAGATCACAAGGTCAGGAGATTGAGACCATCCTGGCCAAAATGGTGAAACCCCGTCTCTACTAAAAATACAAAAAAATTAGCTGGGCACGGTGGCACACGCCTGTAGTCCCAGCTACTCAGGAGACTGAGGTAGGAGAATCGCTTGAACTCGGGAGGCGGAGCTTGCAGTGAGCCAAGATTGCACTACTGCACTTCAGCTTGGTAACAGAGCAAGACTCCATCTCAAAAAAAAAAAAAAAAAATTAATAGAATATCTGTTATAATGAGCTTGGTATTATGAAGTATGTTTTCCTCAATACTATTACTGCAATTACTCAATAGTTCTAATTTTGCTATTGTACACTAGAGCAGTCTTATTCACTAAACTGCTTTTTGAAACTTTTTACCATATTATAGGCATGGATGGCAAACACAACACTTACATGTGATAACATACCATTCTATAGTTCAAGGAATAATGCTACATATCTTATAGGTAATTGAGACCTATCAATTAAATTCAATAGTTGCTCATTATTCACTTGGCTTTACTTTACAATCCTGGTTGAATATCTGTTAATATTTTTCTCTATATTTATATATTGAAAATGATATATATACGTACATGCAGATACATAATACATATATGCATATATATGAATATATGTGTGCATGTGTATACATATATATACAAAACACCCACATATATGTATCTACATATATGCACATATGTGTAAATGTATGTGTGTATATATACATGTACATATATACGTATATGCATAAATATGCACATACCTGTACCTATTGTATTAGTCTATTTTCACACTGCTATAAAGAACTACTTGAGACTAAGTCGTTAATGAAGAAAAGAGGCTTAATTGACTTGCAGTTACGCAGGCTTAACAGAAAGTATGGCTGGGAGGCCTCAGGAAACTTTCAGTCATGGTGGCAGGTGAAGGGAAAGCAAGGACCTTCTTCACAGGTTGGCAGGATAGAGAAGCTGAGCGGGGAAGTGCCACACATTTTTAAACCATCAGATCTCGTGAGAACTCATTCACTATCACAATAACAGCATAGGGGAAATCTGCCCCCATGATCCAGTCACCTCCCACCAGGCCCTTTCTCCAATTCGACATGAGATTTGGGCAAGGACACAAATCCAAACTATTGTCACCTATCTCTAGTGTTTTAAAACTAAAAATAACATTGTTTATTGCATATTTCAGGGCACTAGTGACAGTTAAGATGGAAAAGTTAAATATGAATGCTTATCTTTTCTCTGTTCTTCTTCCACTGGTACAATATTAATGCTGTGAACTTAGTTTGTCCAACATCTAACACATTTCCTGAGAGCAATTAAAGAGCCACAAGGGAGTAATTAAAGAGCCACAAGGGATACAGTGTACTTAGAGAAATGGGGTTGGGCAGAAACTGAAGGATAAGCGTTGCACATACTGTTCACTCTTCCTGGAATACTTTGGTATATCTGGAATATTCTATATCTTCTCCTCTTTCAGTCAGAATTAATTGCTATCTTTTCTGTTCTCTGGGGCCTTATAAATTGTGAATTATTGAATTCATTTTATTTTTTAAAATACGAATTCTCTGTTTTTAGTATGTAAATTTCTTTATTACCTATTAAATAAGAGTTGTTAATTGTGTCATTTAAAGCCTCTGCATTTTTATTTTTTGTATACTGTTGATTTATTATGGGCATATTATTCTCAAATTATAATACTATATTTTTTCATATATTTCTATGAGTTTGTCAACTTATAGCTATGCTGTCATAGGCATAAAAGTTAATTTGTTTGTCTGCTATATACTATCTCATTGTAAATAGCATATAGCTTAATTTTAAAAACTAGATCAGCTCTGTATTTTAATGTATCACTTTAACACTTTAACATGCTTTTTTGGTGATTAAATATCACCTTTATCATCTCCCTATGTTAAAATCATTGGAATTTTTATTCCAGAATTTGATTCCTAATTGATTTCTTTAAGCTACAGTTCAGCAAGTATTTAAACTGGCTTTCTTGGTTTCTTGACTCACCACTTTTTCTGCTAGCCTGCTTCTTCCTACTCCTTGGGCTCTTTTTCCCCTGTGTTATACTTGAGTAATTTTCTCAGAGAACTATGGTTGGCAAACTTTCTGACTCATTACACATTTCTAAATGTTGCTATTTTGAATTTCAATGTAGTTAAGTATTTTAGGTTCAAAAACAGTTGTTATTTTGTTAATGATAACATTAAAGATATAGCACCATTATCTTCTACCTCTCAGTATTGCAAAGGAGATAATTTCTTGTTCATCTGATTTGTGGGTTGCTTCTTGTAGTTAACTAATTCTTTTCCCTCCTAAATCTTGTAGGATTTTCTTTTCATCTTTGAATTTCTAAAATTTCAGTATGGTGGCCTAGGTATTTATTTTTATTTGTCTTTCTTCGCACTCTAAGACCTTTCAGCTGTGCAATTAGATCCAAAATTTTCTTCTATAGTTTTCATGATTTCTTTGTCATTTCTCCCATTCCATTCTCTTTGCTCTTTTTAGAACTCCTATTAAATTGATGTTGGAATTTCTTTTCTTTGTTTATTGACCTTTCTCTTATCCTTTCCACTTCTTTGCTCTTTAGTGTTATGTTCTGGGAGATATCCGTGGTTCCATTCTCCAGCTCACAGATTTAGCATCTGGCTGCACCCATTCTCTATTTAATCAATTTATAGAGGGTTTTGTTTTTGTTTTTCCATTTCAACTACCTTAGTTTGTATTTCCACAATCTTTATTTGATATCTTATCAATACAGAATTCTATACTAAAAGTTTATTTTCTTTATTGTATCTCTTTTTCATTATTGTTTTCTTTTTTTGTTATTTGTGTGAAGTCTCTTTGTTTTGGTTTTCCTCAAATTATTAGTAATTTTGTTGTTTTATTAATATTTTTTGAGTACTCTGCCCACCTCAGTATGGGTTCTAGTTATATTTAATCATAAACTGCTTTTGTGATTTTGGGTGAAAGATAAAAATATTTCAGATTTTGTAGACAGCTTTCAGACCTCTTTCCTGTTTTTCATGAGCTACTGCAGATTCATTATCTAAATATAAATATATTTTTTATTTCATGGCATTTTAGACAGAAGAGCAGTTGGACATACATGTTCCTTCTTCCATATTGCTCCAATCCTCTTTTCATAATTGGAAATTGTTACAATAAAGTTTATTTTATTCCTTCTCTTACTGTATTCATAGATAGATATCAATATAGAAATTGTTAGAGAGACAGATACCATTTTTCTTTGATTTCATGGTATTTTAGGCATAAGAATAGGTGGAGATGTATGTTTCTTTCTGCCATATCGATCCAATCTTCTCTTATATTTTTAAATGGTTAAAATAATGATTATCATGTTCCTTCTTGTCTGGATTACAAGCTCTTAAAAGTGTAGATGACATCTTATTCTTCTGTGTATTTTGTACATGTCTTGCCCATGATGTCTGTTTGGTAAGCTTTTGCTGAACTGAAGGGAGGTAAACAGAATATTAAAGATAAAAGTTTCCTAAGCACCAGAAACTTTGTTTATTAACTCCAGGCTAGGCATGAATCACCAAAGGGTCAGAAAGAAGAATTATGAAGTGTTAACATTTAATAAATAGTACAATGGTGAAATCAATCAAATACTCACTTGAATCAATCATTTTCTGTGATTTTTAAAATGTGTAAATAGGCAACTTGATCAACTGAAGTAATCGCGTATTTTAATTCAAGGGTAGAATTTTTCATACTTGAATCAGATTATCTTAATATCTTTAATTTTCCTCACAGGTCCTTCTCACTAAAAGAAAATGTAAGTCACTAAAATTATGTCTCGGTTTATAATCATTTGAACTCTTTCCACTAGATCCAATCATGAATAATTTCTTCCATGGGTGAAAGAAGAAAAAAATCAAAATGAAACCTCTGTTCTCTTCTCTTTAAATCTTCTAGTTTGATTTATTGCTATACCAATCTGAATGAATTTTAGATAATTACAGGAACAATGGGAGTGACTCAACATTTACATGGAAAATTTCTTCTGAAATATAATGATAAATAAAAGAGTCTCCTTTTAATTCATACCTACTCTGGGATGTCCCTCCTATATAGTAAAGTTATTTAAACTCAGAAAAGTTTACCTAACAAACATGAGGATGACTAGTATCAAAATAAAGAGAAGAAAATAGTAAGTGTTTGCAAAGAAGTGAAGAAGTTGGAGCCTTTGTGTACATGTGTTGCTGGTAGGAATGTAGAATGGTGCAGCCATTGTGGAAAATAGTACAGCGATTCCTCAGAAACTGAAAATAAAGTTACTAACACAATCCAACAATTCCACTTCTGTGTAAATGCCCCAAACAATTAAAAACAGGGACTCAAACTGATATTTATACACCCATGTTCATCACAGCATTATTTACAATAGCCAGTAAGTGTTCATGGATAAACAAAATGTGGTATACACATAGAATGGAATATTACTCAGCTTTAAAAAGTAAGAATATTGTGACACATGCTACAACATGCGTGAACATTGAGAATATGTGGCTAAGTGAAATAAGCCCGTCACAAAAAGACAAATACCATGTGATTCCACTCAAGGATTGCTTGAGCCCAGGAGTTCAAGGCCAGCCAGGGAGGCATGGTGAAAAGCCTGTCTCTATAAAAAATAAAATAAATAAAATAGCCAGGTGTGGTGAAGCACACCTGTGGTCCCAGCTACTAAGGAGATTGAAGTGGGAGAATTGCTTGGGCCTAGGAGGTCGTGGCTGCAGTAAGGAGCCAAATTCATAGACAAAAAGTAGAAGTGTAATTGATAGAAGCTGAGGAGATGAGGGAATGGGAAGTTGTTGCTCAAAAGATGTGGAATTTCAGTTGGAGAAGATGAAAAAGGTCTGGATATTGATAGTGGTGATGGTTGCAGAACAAGTTATGTATTCAATGCCACAGATCTGTATGCTTAAAAATGTTGATATGGTAAATTCTATGTAATGTATATTTTGCCACAAAGGTTCAGGACATGACTTTAATCTGTGATGGTTACAGAACAAGGTATGTATTGAGTGTCACAGATCTATACACTTAAAAATTGTTAAAATGGTAAATTCTGTGTAATGTATATTTTGCCACAATTAAAAACAAGGACCAGGAGGGTTAAATAATATTCTTAAGTTCTTTCATTGATAAGTAGGAAAGTGAGAATTTCAACCCAGGTACATGTTCATTCATTCAATCAGCAAATTTATTAAGTTCCTACGATATGCCAGGTACCATGCTAGTGCTGGGATAGATCAGAGAACCAAAGAAAGATCCCTGGCCATGTGTAGCTTAAATTCAAGTTGAAGGAGACAGACAATAAACCAAAATAATTAAAGTGTAAATTATGTGGTCTGTGAGAGGCTGGTAAGTTACTGATAAAAGGAAAATTGAAACAAGGTAAAAGAACTTAGGATTGCCAGTATAACTGACTTCTAAAACCAGGCTTCATCCAGAAACCTATGCTGTCAGGATATAATATTTCAGAAAAAAAATGAAATAATGTTATTTACTAGTTTTCTTTACTTTGGATGTGTTTTTGTTACAGCTGTTTTCTCTTTTCCTGCAAGTACTTTATTAAGAAAGTAAAAATTGGCATGTTTTACTTCTCTAAGAAGCAGAACCAGCCTCTTTAGAACAATGCCTGAAATAATATTTCTTCTCTAAGAACACCTCAGCATGTAGATTATTGTGCCTCTTACAAACCTGGGAAATAAAAGACACGTGGGAGCTTGGGAAAGACTCATGCACCTTAATTGGGTAGAACGATCTTGGGCAATACAAGAATTCTCAGATTTTAAAATATAGATATTAAAGTATCTTTATTTAAATTCCTGGATCAGGATTTTACCAGTTGTGTGGCCTTGAGAAAGACAGACTTTCTTATAGGCAAAATGAATACTAAAAATCAGCTCCATGGCCAGGTGCAGTAGCTTACACCTGTAATCCCAGCACTTTGGGAGGCCAAGGCAGCAGGATCAGTTTAGCCTAGGAGTTCAAGACTAGCCCCGGTAACATAGTGAAGGCCATGTCTCTACAAAAAATAAAATAAATAAGTTAACCAGGCGGGTTGAAGCATGACTGTGGTCCCAGCTACTCAGGAGGCTGAGGTGGGAGGATCGCTTGAGCCTAGGAGATTGAGGCTGCAGTGAGCTATGATCATACCACTGTAACCCAGCCTGGGTGACAGAGTGAGACTGTCACAACAACAACAGCAACAACAACAACAACAACAACATCAGTTCTACTCACTTTATAGGGCTGTTGTACATAGTAGTAGAGAAGCAGTTTGTTACTTCTCAAGCACTACGTAAAGATGAATTAGTCTGTAGTAATAATATTATGACATAAGCTTCTTTTCATTGAATATGATGAACTGATTTTGGAAGACCCATAGTTGCCCTAAATGTGTGCTGAGGCCTTAAACATTCTCAGGTCACAAGGGAGGAAAGAACAAACTTTTTCCTGCCCAAGTGCCAACGGATACACAGTAGCTCTCTCATGTAATCTCTGGTGTGGAGTGAAGAATTGCGAGTGGGAACATCAGAATCACAAAGTTCTTACAAGCAGCCATTTTATGCAGGTGTCCTGAAATAGTCTTGATTTCAGCATTTTTTTCTCTTCTAGGAAAGTAAATCATTTTTTTCTTCCATCTTTATGGTTGTGTAAGTTCACTAAGAAGTGGAAATTGATGTATTATTTACAACCAGCTGGTGAATTCACTGCCAGTGTAACAGAGCTCTAATTTACTTACCAAGTGAAAATGTTAAAGTCAAATTTGAATTATGTCACCCAGTGATGTGTAAATGTGCACAAAAGTATGCATTAATGCACTGCCTTGTCCCCCATGGAAACCAAGTGTGGCTACCCTAGAAGGAAGTGACTTCTGGTCTGCAAGAGTGAGAACTCAATTCATGATGCAACTTTTTAGAAAAATTAATGCAGTATGTTTATATTTTGTATCCATTACACTATGTTACAATTATATTTGTAGCTGTCTAACCTCCTCTTTTTATACTGTGAGAGTCTGAAAGTCTTATGATGTGTCCCTATTGTTAAGGGAATACTTGGCACATTGATGGTGGGGTATTGCAGCTGGAATCATTTCCTGATTCAATGTTGAAAGCCTGAGTGGTCCATGATTTGTAGTGCAACCCAGGCAGCTCTCGATGAGGAAGGAGACTTGCTTGGGATACAATCTGAGAAAGGCTTGGTACTCAGCAAATGCCTGGCTCCAGGCAGGAAGACAAAGGTTCAGGACATGACTAATCTCTGCACATGGCTGGAGCACTACCTCATATCAATATTGGTTTCTCATCTAGAAAATTCCTGGTTACATGGACCACAAATCAGAAACCAATGTCAGTGAAAGGAAATTTTAGACTTAAAGGCTTACATACTATGATGCCACTAATAAGACAGGGAAAGAAATCAAAGCATGAAATTCAATGGAATGAAGCAGGAAAAAAGTGAGTATAGAAGAATTAGACAACATGTTAAGGAAGAAACTGATTCAAATAAAACAGTGCAAGCAAACACAGGAGGAGGATAAATGTCCATATGGAATTAGAACATTTCAGCACTGAAAGTACAGGAATATTCTAGGAAGTTGTCTCATAAAATAAAGGACATCATATGATTTCCCAAATGTTTACAATGAAACACAGCAGAGAGATGTGACAGCAGTCTGGGCTTAAGAGATCAATTTAGGAGTGACCAGCCTCCAGGTTCTCCCCTCTGGCATCCTTCTTACATGTTTTCAGTAATCTTTCCAAAACATGGATATAATCATGTCATTGCCTATATACAAAAATCTTCAACGAATCCCCAGGATATGAAAAATAAAGTTTAAATACTTCAACATAAGCATTCAAATACCAAAGTTTGGCCCTTTCTAAACTTTTCCATCCAATTTCCCCACCCCTGGCTTTCCACAGAGCCATGGCATCAGCCCATGTACTCATTTGACTGCAAACATGTTTGGCAAAATTCTTTGGATTTTTACTCAGGCCATTTTCTCAGTCTAGATTGCATTTTCCCATAAATATCCAACTTCTGAAATCCAATTTATTTATCAAGGTTCTTTAAAAATCTTGGTTACTCCAAAAACGATTTTCTACATTTTCCCAGGTGAATTTCTCCCTTAGTACAGCGTTTGTATTCTACTGGTGTAACGTTGCTTAGTGTTATTTAGGCTCACGTCCATCTCTGCACCCAGACTATGGACCTCCAGAGGGCAGAAGCCCCATAGTCCTTACACTCTTAAATTTAGCAAATAGTCCTTACTCAAATAATGTTTCTGGCACTAATCTCAAACATAAATTAAACATTGTTTTAACCCCTCCTTTGTATGAGTCTTTTTATTACTATTAAAATCAATTATTACTTTGATGTTTAATTTAACTTAAAAAAAACTTCTTTTCCAACCACAAAAAAAAGCCCAAGAAATTTTCCTCTATACTGTCTTTAAAATTGATAATTTACCATGCAGCTATTTGCACATTAAAAAAAAATTATCAACTTATTTATAAGCATTTTTACTCAATTTCTGAAGAATCAGAAAAGCATATTGAAGATATATTCTACGCTGTTTGGTGGCTTTCAAATATTCAGAAGGAAGAGTCTAGCTTCTCTGAGAATTATTTTATGACAGTAAGGTAACTGATCACCACGAGGAAGAGACTCTGAATAATAGCATGGGGGAGAATACGGTTCCAAGTTCTGTTGTGAATCTACCCACCAGAATCAGGCTGAAAGAAAGTAAAAACATTTAATGTTCATAAAATGATAAGGGATAATAACATAGATAATTACCTAATTAATTTAACAAATGACTCTAGAAACCTGAGCTGTTCTTACATAGGAGGGGAGATGGGGGCATGGGGGTGACAACCTCGTAGCTTTTCTCTTCATTGTAAAAAAACTAAAAGTACTTTTGTAAAAAAGAAACCCCAAACCTAGCATTTTCAATAGGGTGGAATTGTGAGAGAACTTGTAGGTTTAGAGAAGAACCAGTATTTCCATATAGCTGAAGTGTCATGAATACAGGAAGAAGAGTTAGGCAGAGATTAAAGCTTAAGTGAATTTGTAGATCATATTAAAACCTTTGAATAATTTTGATTGCAGGATTCTGCCTAATATATCATATCATATGCCTA
Source organism: Pan troglodytes (assembly GCF_028858775.2). Classification (NCBI taxonomy): domain Eukaryota; kingdom Metazoa; phylum Chordata; class Mammalia; order Primates; family Hominidae; genus Pan; species Pan troglodytes. The sequence goes on along the minus strand of NC_072403.2, from coordinate 138,819,196 downwards.
GGTCAACTTAATTAAAATTCTTCATAAATATTGTTTGAATGACTTTCTATCCAATTGATATGTTATTATATTATTTGTTTAAGGATAACTTGGATGTTGGGTACTTTGGTATTTAAAAAAATTTTTTTTCACTATTATAAACATCACAATGGTAAACATCTTTGTAAATCTTTGTTTCTTCTTGTCCATCTCTGAATTTTTCCTAGAAGAAGCACTCTTAAGGTAAAACTAGAAACATATTAGAATCAAAGACGCCAGACATAATCGTGGCCCTATTCCAGGTTCTCATTTTTCTTTAGTTAGAAAAATGTGGGATTGCAACAACAGACTATTAATTAATCTACCAGCATCCAGTCTTGCACCCCTCCAGTCCACTCCCTGTATTAAGCCAAAGTAAACTTTCTAAAATATAAATCTTATCACATCCTCCCTACTAAACCTCATACAATAGCTCCTCAATGTGTCACATGTGAACTAGTGAACTATCCAAATTCAAGAACATGTTAAGACTTCTAATATATATTACTGAATTGCTTGCAGGAAAGTTGCAGCAATTCATTCTCCAACAAGCCATGTACAAGATATGGATCTTATGCCATTACCAACATACAGTATTCTCATATGTCACACAAATCATAGTGATTTGTTGTTGTCTGTCTCTCTCATTAATTTATAAACTACTTACGATCAGGAATGCTGCCTTATTCATCATTGAATCCTAACACCAGAGCTGAGATAGTGAACAATGAAAGAATTAATACTACTTAGCACAAGTACTTCATCTGTATGTAGGATTTAAAATTCCTTTGCCCTTTGCCCTGCTGGGATTTAAGGAGAGGCAGGGTCAAGGCCAGCAGTTGAGAGGTCAAACAGAGGTTGCAGTATCAGACATGAAACCAAAGGTCAAGGTAAGTATTGCAAAGACCATAGTTCAGAGTATCTGACAAAAGTTGATCTTTTATAGATTATTTTATTATTGTTTTTAAGTTCCCTACATCCTGTATACTAAGTAATACATAGTTATTTGACTGAAAAAGCCCAGGTAGGGAGATCAGGTGAGATAGCCCCATCTCACTCAGTTATGCTCCTTTGAAGAATGCCTTTCTATTGGAACTAACTGAACAGTTTCATATGCAAGGCAAGCCATGTGCAGGGATGGTTCATCCACTCTTCAGAGAAGTCTCATGTGTGTGCATCCTCCCTCTAGCAGAGTGCCTTTCAAACTTGAAGATGCATACAAATTACTGGAGAGTCTTGTTATTCTGATACAGAAACCCTGGCTTGGGTATTCTGCATTTCTAACAAGCTCTCAGGTGATGCTGCTGATACACAGACCACGCTTTGAGTAGGCATACTCTAGCATACTTTCTGCTTAATCTCAAAATATTGTTGGGAAACTTAAATATCAAGAATCTAGACAATGTACCTGGTTATTATTTAAGTACTTCGTGGATGCTCGTTGTAGAAGCATCTTTTCATCCCTTCCAGTGGGTCTCAAACTTGGCTACATGTTAAAAGCAACTGGGAAGACTTTAAAACATACTCATGGATGCCAGGGTTCCATTCAGATGAATCAAATCAGAATATCTTGGGAAGGAGGCCAGGAATGGGTATTTTTTAAAGCTTCTCAGGTGACTATTTTCTCATATAAGGAGATTGCATGGTGATGAATTGCAAGTGCACCTGAGTTCTGAGTTTGAGGCTCCAGGTCCTCCTTTTGGATGGCACACCAGAGAGACATTAGGTATTTAGGAGAAGGGCAGGCAGCACCTTGTGGGAATCCATTCTACTCTTTGGGCATATGTAGTGGTTGCCAACCCAGCAAAGCATCAGAAATCAGACTTGCCTCTGGAACTTTGTACATCTACAGATTCCCAGGCACCACCAGTGGGTAGGCAAGGCTCTGAAATCTGGATGTTGCTGTTTTAATGCTTTTAAATGTTTCTCAGTGATTCTGATGCCCCACCAAGTTTGAAACCACGGCATGCATACCAGCCAGAGAAAAGGGAAATTCATCAAATACATACTATGATAGTAACTCTGCTAACAAACGAAGGTCTAGTTATATCTTTAATGCCTCAAATAATAGCCAATTCACTGAAATACGTAAGTTCTTTGGTGTCAAATCTTCACAAAATAATTATAATTAATAGATTCATCACTTTTTACCTGATTTGGAGGGTTCTGCCAGTAGTACTTTGACCATAATTCAGCTTCTCTAAGAAACACTTAAGCCTTCCTTGATTGTGACTTTGGCTTCGCTATGCCTCGAGTTTCCCAAGCTGTGTATGTATTGACGGAACTCACAGGAAAAGACTCAATAAGAGTTCTGTTGTGCTTTAACTATAAAGCACCCTTTAAATAACTTTCTCTTCTATGGGAAAATTCAAATGAAGTGTCTTGGGATGGCCAAACACAACTATTTACAGAGGAGTATATTGCTTCAGAAAGGATAAACCACCAAAAGCAGGGTCCTTGACCTAAGAGGCTTAAGCTTTAAGATGGGGTAAACAAATGTAAGATAACTGTAAAACAGAGTCAATCTCAAGGCTGGAGAGCCAGCAGCCCTGGAGGCTGCGCAGAAACAGAGTGGTATTCACTTCTAGCACCTCACAAAATAAACTGACTTCTAGAAAACCCTGGTTACTTTCAGACCCAAGAATAGTTTAGAAATTGAGGTTTTCAGTTTTAGGTTTTTATAGGGAAAGTTGGAAATAAGATATTCAATTCAAAGTGTGGTTGTTTTAGCTTCAGTTAACATTATATAGATGTGATTTATCACTATCTAGGCCAGGTTTGCTACCAATTTAGTTTTAAATATTTTACTGAGTAGATTGTTGTATGATGCCAAGAGTTTTCCATTGGTCTATTTAATGGTTTTATTTCTATTTTTTTTTTTTTTTTTTGGTTAGGCTAAAATATTTATTTAATTAATTTATTTTTATTAATGTAACTCAGTATAATACACTAAATAAATTTGACAGGAGCTGATCAAATGCTTGGCAGTCTCAATTTCATTTGCAATTAGTCTTTCAGAGTATTCTGCCTTTGGCTCCATAATGTTAGCATAAGAAAGAAAATATAGTCAAATCCCTGAGTGATATTTGGTCATTAATAGTTTAATGTGTGTTTATTTTTTTCTTCCAGGTTTTTATTTCAGAAAATAAATCCTGGATTATGTTCTCAAAGGAATTATAATTATTTTGTGTATCTTTTTCTTAAAACCATGTAGGCATTTTTTTCCCCTAGTGGTTTTTATAAAGGTTTAACAACTGGCAGCCCTGGAATCTGATGACCTCTTTCTTTCCTTTGACTAGATAAGGTAGTGCAGCTGCTCGGTAACTTTTCCCATAGAGGCTGCCAATGGTGGTGGGGGGACGGGGTGTCCCTCTGTAATTTGATCTCCACATAGGATCAGACCTGGTCCTTGTCAGGGCTGAAATTGTGTGCTATATTAAGTTACATTTAATGTTTTCTGTCCTGCTCCTTAAACTACTGTTTGCAGAGACCATCCAACCTACAGAACTTCCTTGAGTCCGTTGGGGAACCAAGTTACAGCAGTCCACATGGTCATTCAGTTGACAGGCTGTCTGGAGCCAGCTTCTTTAGAATCCACTGGTGATGTTTCTGGCAAAACGATTCACATTTCTAGTAAAATCTCATCACATAAGAAAAGTTAATAATCTTTGGTGAGAAATGACTTGGGCTATGAACCTACAGAGCAGGAAATTGAGAAGCGGTCGGGCAAAGTTTAGAGATGAGCAGTTTGGTTTTGGTGTATTGCTTTTACTTATCCTGCCCCGACCTTACACTACCTTTTGTGTCTGCATTTGTAACTTCTTGTGCCCCCACTGTTATCCTCTAGTTCACTGATGTTCAAACACAGGTGTGCATGAGACTCATTCCTGCACCTTATCCATAGACAGTCTGATTCAGAAGTTTGGTGCAAGGTCTTAGAGGCTACATTTTTAACAAACACCCGATGTTCTCCTCATTCAGGTGGTCTAAAAACTACGCTATGAGAAAAGCATCATTAACAAAATGTGCTATCACTCAGCCGACATTTGTCAAAAGGAATGTATACTTCATAGATTATTCATATTTGATTGTGTCAACCTACCCTCAAAAAGTAAAATTTTATCGGGAGATATACATATAGAGAAAAATCTATTCCAAGATACCTATGCAAAACAGTCGTATAGACTTTAAATGCTTGATGAGTTAATAAAAGGGGTAGTTACTATTAGCAGCTGTGGTCATGGAAATATGCCCAATGCTTTAATTTCTTCACTTTCAGAAAAGCTGTTTTTGAAATAGCAAATTTTAAGTAGGAGGGAACCAGGGGTTTGCTTACAATCCCAGCTGATGTTAGAAATACATTTTTGGGAGACTTCATTTATGAAAGCAGCATGCATTAAGCATATGCTATGTGAAATACATATTTTGTTTGTTCATTTTTAAGGCCGCCTCATATCTATTCTGATCAGAATTTAAGTCCTCAGCATTCTTCAACTCTTCTAAAGCAATAGAACATATTTAGTAGGTTTGAAAAGGAAAAAAACATTCCTTACGATTTGACCCAAAAAAAACACCAGAGCTCTTAAAAAAGTCAATTCACTCTTACGAAATCTAATGAGGGATTTAAAACATTTTAAGATGGCTCAATTTATTACAGCCACTACTGGTGCTGCTGCTGTGGCGGAGGCTGCTGGTCTCAAGGGGCGGGGGGTGTATTTTTGCTGCTAAAATGTAGAAACGTGCATTGGAACATGGCACTTTTTTTTTTTTTTTTTATACTTTAAGTTTTAGGGTACATGTGCACATTGTGCAGGTTAGTTACATATGTATACATGTGCCATGCTGGTGCGCTGCACCCACTAACTCGTCATCTAGCATTAGGTATATCTCCCAATGCTATCCCTCCCCCCTCCCCCCTCCCCACCACAGTCCCCAGAGTATGGTATTCCCCTTTCTGTGTCCATGTGATCTCATTGTTCAATTCCCACCTATGAGTGAGAATATGCGGTGTTTGGTTTTTTGTTCTTGCGATAGTTTACTGAGAATGATGGTTTCCAATTTCATCCATGTCCCTACAAAGGATATGAACTCATCATTTTTTATGGCTGCATAGTATTCCATGGTGTATATGTGCCACATTTTCTTAATCCAGTCTATCATTGTTGGACATTTGGGTTGGTTCCAAGTCTTTGCTATTGTGAATAATGCCGCAATAAACATACGTGTGCATGTGTCTTTATAGCAGCATGATTTATAGTCATTTGGGTATATACCCAGTAATGGGATGGCTGGGTCAAATGGTATTTCTAGTTCTAGATCCCTGAGGAATCGCCACACTGACTTCCACAATGGTTGAACTAGTTTACAGTCCCACCAACAGTGTAAAAGTGTTCCTATTTCTCCACATCCTCTCCAGCACCTGTTGTTTCCTGACTTTTGAATGATTGCCATTCTAACTGGTGTGAGATGATATCTCATAGTGGTTTTGATTTGCATTTCTCTGATGGCCAGTGATTATGAGCATTTTTTCATGTGTTTTTTGGCTGCATAAATGTCTTCTTTTGAGAAGTGCCTGTTCATGTCCTTCGCCCACTTTTTGATGGGGTTGTTTGTTTTTTTCTTGTAAATTTGTTTGAGTTCACTGTAGATTCTGGATATTAGCCTTTGTCAGATGAGTAGGTTGCGAAAATTTTCTCCCATGTTGTAGGTTGCCTATTCACTCTGATGGTAGTTTCTTTTGCTGTGCAGAAGCTCTTTAGTTTAATTAGATCCCATTTGTCAATTTTGGCTTTTGTTGCCATTGCTTTTGGTGTTTTGGACATGAAGTCCTTGCCCACGCCTATGTCCTGAATGGTAATGCCTAGGTTTTCTTCTAGGGTTTTTATGGTTTTAGGTCTAACGTTTAAATCTTTAATCCATCTTGAATTGATTTTTGTATAAGGTGTAAGGAAGGGATCCAGTTTCAGCTTTCTACATATGGCTAGCCAGTTTTCCCAGCACCATTTATTAAATAGGGAATCCTTTCCCCATTGCTTGTTTTTCTCAGGTTTGTCAAAGATCAGATAGTTGTAGGTAAGCGGCGTTATTTCTGAGGGCTCTGTTCTGTTCCATTGATCTATATTTCTGTTTTGGTACCAGTACCATGCTGTTTTGGTTACTGTAGCCTTGTAGTATAGTTTGAAGTCAGGTAGTGTGATGCCTCCAGCTTTGTTCTTTTGGCTTAGGATTGACTTGGCGATGCGGGCTCTCTTTTGGTTCCATATGAACTTTAAAGTAGTTTTTTCCAATTCTGTGAAGAAAGTCATTGGTAGCTTGATGGGGATGGCATTGAATCTGTAAATTACCTTGGGCAGTATGGCCATTTTCATGATATTGATTCTTCCTACCCATGAGCAAGGAATGTTCTTCCATTTGTTTGTATCCTCTTTTATTTCCTTGAGCAGTGGTTTGTAGTTCTCCTTGAAGAGGTGCTTCACATCCCTTGTAAGTTGGATTCCTAGGTATTTTATTTTCTTTGAAGCAATTGTGAATGGGAGTTCACTCATGATTTGGCTCTCTGTTTGTCTGTTGTTGGTGTATAAGAATGCTTGTGATTTTTGTACATTGATTTTGTATCCTGAGACTTTGCTGAAGTTGCTTATCAGCTTAAGGAGATTTTGGGCTGAGACAATGGGGTTTTCTAGATAAACAATCATGTCGTCTGCAAACAGGGACAATTTGACTTCCTCTTTTCCTAATTGAATACCCTTTATTTCCTTCTCCTGCCTGATTGCCCTGGCCAGAACTTCCAACACTATGTTGAATAGGAGCGGTGAGAGAGGGCATCCCTGTCTTGTGCCAGTTTTCAAAGGGAATGCTTCCAGTTTTTGCCCATTCAGTATGATATTGGCTGTGGGTTTGTCATAGATAGCTCTTATTATTTTGAAATATGTCCCATCAATACCTAATTTATTGAGAGTTTTTAGCATGAAGGGTTGTTGAATTTTGTCAAAGGCTTTTTCTGCATCTATTGAGATAATCATGTGGTTTTTGTCTTTGGCTCTGTTTATATGCTGGATTACATTTATTGATTTGCGTATGTTGAACCAGCCTTGCATCCCAGGGATGAAGCCCACTTGATCATGGTGGATAAGCTTTTTGATGTGCTGCTGGATTTGGTTTGCCAGTATTTTATTGAGGATTTTTGCATCAATGTTCATCAAGGATATTGGTCTAAAATTCTCTTTTTTGGTTGTGTCTCTGCCAGGCTTTGGTATCAGAATGATGCTGGCCTCATAAAATGAGTTAGGGAGGATTCCCTCTTTTTCTATTGATTGGAATAGTTTCAGAAGGAATGGTACCAGTTCCTCCTTGTACCTCTGGTAGAATTCGGCTGTGAATCCATCTGGTCCTGGACTCTTTTTGGTTGGTAAGCTATTGATTATTGTCACAATTTCAGCTCCTGTTATTGGTCTATTCAGAGATTCAACTTCTTCCTGGTTTAGTCTTGGGAGAGTGTATGTGTCGAGGAATGTATCCATTTCTTTTAGATTTTCTAGTTTATTTGCGTAGAGGTGTTTGTAGTATTCTCTGATGGTAGTTTGTATTTCTGTGGGATTGGTGGTGATATCCCCTTTATCATTTTTTATTGCGTCTATTTGATTCTTCTCTCTTTTTTTCTTTATTAGTCTTGCTAGCGGTCTATCAATTTTGTTGATCCTTTCAAAAAACCTGCTCCTGGATTCATTAATTTTTTGAAGGGTTTTTTGTGTCTCTATTTCCTTCAGTTCTGCTCTGATTTTAGTTATTTCTTGCCTTCTGCTAGCTTTTGAATGTGTTTGCTCTTGCTTTTCTAGTTCTTTTAATTGTGATGTTAGGGTGTCAGTTTTGGATCTTTCCTGCTTTCTCTTGTGGGCATTTAGTGCTATAAATTTCCCTCTGCACACTGCTTTGAATGCGTCCCAGAGATTCTGGTATGTTGTGTCTTTGTTCTCGTTGGTTTCAAAGAACATCTTTATTTCTGCCTTCATTTCATTATGTACCCAGCAGTCATTCAGGAGCAGGTTGTTCAGTTTCCATGTAGTTGAGCGGCTTTGAGTGAGATTCTTAATCCTGAGTTCTAGTTTGATTGCACTGTGGTCTGAGAGATAGTTTGTTATAATTTCTGTTCTTTTACATTTGCTGAGGAGAGCTTTACTTCCAAGTATGTGGTCAATTTTGGAATAGGTGTGGTGTGGTGCTGAAAAAAATGTATATTCTGTTGATTTGGGGTGGAGAGTTCTGTAGATGTCTATTAGGTCTGCTTGGTGCAGAGCTGAGTTCAATTCCTGGGTATCCTTGTTGACTTTCTGTCTCGTTGATCTGTCTAATGTTGACAGTGGGGTGTTAAAGTCTCCCATTATTAATGTGTGGGAGTCTAAGTCTCTTTGTAGGTCACTCAGGACTTGCTTTATGAATCTGGGTGCTCCTGTATTGGGTGCATAAATATTTAGGATAGTTAGCTCCTCTTGTTGAATTGATCCCTTTACCATTATGTAATGGCCTTCTTTGTCTCTTTTGATCTTTGTTGGTTTAAAGTCTGTTTTATCAGAGACTATGATTGCAACCCCTGCCTTTTTTTGTTTTCCATTTGCTTGGTAGATCTTCCTCCATCCTTTTATTTTGAGCCTATGTGTGTCTCTGCACGTGAGATGGGTTTCCTGAATACAGCACACTGATGGGTCTTGACTCTTTATCCAACTTGCCAGTCTGTGTCTTTTAATTGGAGAATTTAGTCCATTTACATTTAAAGTTAATATTGTTATGTGTGAATTTGATCCTATCATTATGATGTTAGCTGGTGATTTTGCTCGTTAGTTGATGCAGTTTCTTCCTAGTCTGGATGGTCTTTACATTTTGGCATGATTTTGCAGTGGCTGGTACCAGTTGTTCCTTTCCATGTTTAGCGCTTCCTTCAGGAGCTCTTTTAGGGCAGGCCTGGTGGTGACAAAATCGGTCAGCATTTGCTTGTCTGTAAAGTATTTTATTTCTCCTTCACTTATGAAGCTTAGTTTGGCTGGATATGAAATTCTGGGTTGAAAATTCTTTTCTTTAAGAATGTTGAATATTGGCCCCCACTCTCTTCTGGCTTGTAGGGTTTCTGCCGAGAGATCCGCTGTTAGTCTGATGGGCTTCCCTTTGAGGGTAACCCGACCTTTCTGTCTGGCTGCCCTTAACATTTTTTCCTTCATTTCAACTTTGGTGAATCTGACAATTATGTGTCTTGGAGTTGCTCTTCTCGAGGAGTATCTTTGTGGCGTTCTCTGTATTTCCTGAATCTGAACGTTGGCCTGCCTTGCTAGATTGGGGAAGTTCTCCTGGATAATATCCTGCAGAGTGTTTTCCAACTTGGTTTCATTCTCCGCATCACTTTCAGGTACACCAATGAGACGTAGATTTGGTCTTTTCACATAGTCCCATATTTCTTGGAGGCTTTGCTCATTTCTTTTTATTCTTTTTTCTCTAGACTTCCCTTCTCGCTTAGTTTCATTCATTTCATCTTCCATTGCTGATACCCTTTCTTCCAGTTGATCGCATCGGCTCCTGAGGCTTCTGCATTCTTCACGTAGTTCTCGAGCCTTGGTTTTCAGCTCCATCAGCTCCTTTAAGCACTTCTCTGTATTGGTTATTCTAGTTATACATTCTTCTAAATTTTTTTCAAAGTTTTCAACTTCTTTGCCTTTGGTTTGAATGTCCTCCCGTAGCTCAGAGTAATTTGATCGTCTGAAGCCTTCTTCTCTCAGCTCGTCAAAATCATTCTCCATCCAGCTTTGTTCCGTTGCTGGTGAGGAACTGCGTTCCTTTGGAGGAGGAGAGGCGCTCTGCATTTTAGAGTTTCCTGTTTTTCTGTTCTGTTTTTTCCCCATCTTTGTGGTTTTATCTACTTTTGGTCTTTGATGATGGTGATGTACAGATGGGTTTTCGGTGTGGATGTCCTTTCTGTTTGTTAGTTTTCCTTCTAACAGACAGGACCCTCAGCTGCAGGTCTGTTGGAATACCCTGCTGTGTGAGGTGTCAGTGTGCCCCTGCTGGGGGGCGCCTCCCAGTTAGGCTGCTCGGGGGTCAGGGGTCAGGGACCCACTTGAGGAGGCAGTCTGCCCGTTCTCAGATCTCCAGCTGCGTGCTGGGAGAACCACTGCTCTCTTCAAAGCTGTCAGACAGGGACATTTAAGTCTGCAGAGGTTACTGCTGTCTTTTTGTTTGTCTGTGCCCTGCCCCCAGAGGTGGAGCCTACAGAGGCAGGCAGGCCTCCTTGAGCTGTGGTGGGCTCCACCCAGTTCGAGGTTCTTGGCTGCTTTGTTTACCTAAGCAAGCCTGGGCAATGGCGGGCGCCCCTCCCCCAGCCTCGCTGCCGCCTTGCAGTTTGATCTCAGACTGCTGTGCTAGCAATCAGCGAGATTCCGAGGGCGTAGGACCCTCCGAGCCAGGTGTGGGATATAGTCTCGTGGTGCGCCGTTTTTTAAGCCGGTCTGAAACGCGCAATATTCGGGTGGGAGTGACCCGAGTTTTCCAGGTGCGTCCGTCACCCCTTTCTTTGACTCGGAAAGGGAACTCCCTGACCCCTTGCGCTTCCCAGGTGAGGCAATGCCTCGCCCTGCTTCGGCTCGCGCACGGTGCGTGCACCCACTGACCTGCGCCCACTGTCTGGCACTCCCTAGTGAGATGAACCCGGTACCTCAGATGGAAATGCAGAAATCACCGTCTTCTGCGTCGCTCACGCTGGGAGCTGTAGACCGGAGCTGTTCCTATTCGGCCATCTTGGCTCCTCCCATGGTACGTTTTCTGTTATGTCAAAATAGAATAGTAGAAAGATTCAAAGACTATGTGAATCAGGTGATAATAGCTTCTAATACCAAGGCTGGCATTTACTTTGACGATAAGTAAATAAATTAATCTTTCCATGTCCCAGTCTTTTGTAAAATGGAGGTATTAATAATTCTAACTTGAGGATTTATTGGGAAGGTAAATAAAAGTAATAGAAGTCCTGGCAAATTAAGGAAGATATTTGTATATAAAGCATTATTTTAAAAATATGTACACACACATATGCACATATTTTTTTTTCCTTCCCTGCAATTCTGCAAAGCAACGTATGTAATGAAATTAATCCTCTTGCAATGGGGCTTTGTATTCTCTGACTTTCACTGATGCACTTCTCTCCTGCCTCTGTTATCACTCTTGGCAATGCAAGAACGGAGTTCAAAATCCTAAGCCAAATTAATACAAACTTAATTGGGCTTCCATAAGTACTATATTAAAGTTGAAATATATAATTATAGCAATGGTGGACTAATAAGTGACAATGTTATCAAGGGCTTAATATTTTTCTAATGATTTCTCAACATTAAATAACATTATTGGTTTTAATCAAACAATAAGAAAAAAAGCTAAATTTCAAAAGTACTATTTTATATCCACCAACAAATTTTGTTGAGATACCTCTCTAAAGGAAGCATTTTAGTTTCTAGAACCTGGAATTTCTATTGCAAATTAAAGATCTGTGTTATTAGCATGGCCATTTACAGTTGAGCCATGACATTTTAAACTGAAATACAGACTTGGTTGCTTTCCACAGAAACATTGAACACCTACTATGTGCAATACTCTGTACTTGGTAACGTAGGAGACACAAAAATATTTAAATATTGTTTAAAAAAATGTACCTTGAGAGAAACACTGATAAAGAGAAATAGGAGTGAAAGAAATAATGAAAGTAAATAAATAGATTGCCTAAGATTGAAAACTAGTAGAGCCAAGATGCAAAACTAACTGTAGATTTACTCTCTTTATTGTTCTGCCATGCTCCTCTGTATCATTTAAGCTTAATTGCAAAGAGTGACCACGAGATATACTTGTCTGTTATCTAGTTACAAGGTTGGGTTTTTTTTTCCTGATTAGTTTCATACTTTGCACTATCAAAAGAAGAAAATAAGGTATTTGAAATGTTTCACCCCATTAAGAAATAACTTTAATGACTGAACCAACATAGTGTATTATCAGGACATATTCATGACCTTGCCCCTTTCTTTCTATGTTTGTTCATTATAGCATCATCCCACTACACTCCAGCCCTTATCATTAGCAATCCATACAGGTAGTAGACTTACCTGTGGCTTCTAAGTAAGCTCAGTGTTTATGGAGTAAAATTGTTCCTCATCCAAGGGATTTTTTTAACTTATCTAAACCAATTATATAAGCTGTCATGTTTTCTTTCAACAGTTTGACAAATATTGTCTTTTATTGGTTAGAAAAAGAAAGTGGCCCAAAGCATTTATACCTCTTTAGCATGTACTGTTTGAAAGTTTGAGCACGACATGAGATAGGATGCTTTGGAATCCTTGATACCATTTCTTCCCCTGGAGCACATGTGATGGAGCAACAAGACAAGAGTATTATGTCCTTGCTGGAATAACATAAAGCCTAGTCAGCCAAGGCAATTTCACAGTGCCTGACCCAAACACCTTGGCTGCTGCTCTCAGGCAGGGAGACTTTTTGGCTGAGAATGAGGGCTTGAGTCAGTGATTGCTGAATGCCCTATATTTGGCATTCTACTGTTCATATAAACAGGGAGAACAGAGCAGACGTTCATGACTGTAGCTTTACTGACTGACATTTTGGTGAGTAAACGTCTACCTTGTTAACTCCATTGGGCTTTTTTTTTTTTAGGTCAATATCTTTCACCTGCTTGTTTTGAAGTTCTAGTTGATGTTGACAGTTCTTTGATATTTATTGATAAAATACCACATTGACATTTCTTTCTGAATTTACTCTGTTGTGTGGATTCAGGAGTACCCCTTTAGCGCGGTATTTCTCTATGATTACTTCTTGTATTTAACTTATTTTTTTTCACCCAGACAGAATTTCTTATAATTATGCTCCAGATTCTCCAGACTCATATTCATTTAGTATTTGTTCATTGCTTAGCACAGTGCTGAATATAGAACAAACATTCATTAACTTTTTAATGGATCGATTGACTAATTGAGTTCACTTGCCATTGACTGTCACAATGGAAGTAATGAACAGGTATTTACAGTGGACAAATTAGCTCCATTTGTAAGGGCATGGTGCTGTTGCTTACAGGGAGAGGGTGGGTGTTGGTCCCTAGAAAGACCAATTTATCTTATGAATGTTAGCTATTGTGTTCAACCAACCTCTTCTTAAAACTGTGAACCTAATTGCAAGAAAAAGCCTGTAATGAAATTAACAGCAAAAAGCAACAGCCTAAGGATATGTCCCCAAATGGTGGTTCAGTAATGATCTTAACAAATTACATATTTGAAAGCAAGTAGAATAATAAAATAAATTTCTTTATCTCCTTGTTTTCTTTACCTTCACCAAATTTTTTGTTCTTTCTTCAAAAAATAATGATCGAGTCCCTACATGAGCCAGACACACACAGTACTAACAGGAAGAGCTATAAGGGCAAAAGAGGCACACCCTGACTCTGCCTGCATTTCAGTGGAAGAGTCAGACAAGCAGAATTATAATCAGCTCCGTATGCAATGCCACTGGAACATACAATCCAGGGTCAACTGACTGGAGATGGTGGGAGGAGCTAATCGAGTAAGAGGGAATGAGTGCATTCATGCAGGGAATACCATGGGAAAGGCCCAGAGGTAGGGAAAAGAGAGACAGATTAGGGGAACCAAAATGATGTTAGCACAAAGTTGGGGTCAGGAGCAACAGGAATGAGAGTTGACATTGAAGTGTTATAAATGAACCACGTTATTGTAAAAACATTAAGACTTTACTCCAAAGTAATGAAAAAGAGTGGGGATTTTAAGCAGAAGCATGGCATGGTCAAATTTGTGTTTTTGACACTTCCCACTGATGGGGCTGGGAGCTGGGGGAAGACAGGAGGCATGGAGATAGGGGATTGACAGAGAGGATTGGAATAGCTAAATGAATTTGAATCATATCAACAGGACTGGAGTCTGGCTAAATGTAGGGGGTTTAGGGGAGAGTGAGTCAAGGGTATATATATCTGAGTCAAGGGAAGGTAGCAGCACTCACTAAAATAGGAATCAGAGAACCAAGATCAAGTTAAGAAAAGGAAGTTCATGGATTCAATTTTAGCTTTGATAAATTTGAAATGCAGAAAAGGCATTTCGGCCAAAATGCTAAACAGATCTTTCTTGTTCATAATGACCTTGTAATTGTAATTCATATATTCATAGATGTTCATTTTTATATTGCTCTTTTTTACCTTCATTCCTATCATTATAGTCAAAGTTACCTACTCTACTTAAGCAAAGGCTATGAGGGACACCAAGGAGTATAGGCAATCTCCTTGAGGTGTTAAGAGCATGGATAGGTAGATAAGACCTACGTTGAAAAACAATTAGGTAAAAAAAGCATCATGTTTAGGGAGGGGTATATATATATATATATATATATATATATATATATATATATACCCTGTAATGAGTGCTGTTATATATATACCTTTTCTGTATGTAATATATGTATATATAACAACATATATGCAATATGTGTATATATAACATATATGTATGTGCCTTTTCTATTTGTAATATATGTATATATAACAAATAGCACCTGTTATAGTATGTCAAATAATGGAGAGGTCGAACTGAACTAGAGAAAATTTCATGTGGAAACTAGGACTTGGTATCGGTTTCAATAAGGTAAAGACAGGGAAAGATGCTAGATAAGGGCATTTCTAATTTGGGGGCAGAAAGGAAGGGAAAATAAGCTATTTTATCTGTAGTTTTAATGTAATGTATGCCTTGCAATATGGTACTACCTAAGCAAATAACTTGCTCATAATGTTTGTTGTAAAAAGAATGACAGCTTACCAGTACACATCCATCCAGGTGTATAATTTTAACTTCTAGCCCTACTGTCTTTCTCATATGTAGAATGTTTATTAAACTGGCAATGAAGGGTGTAGTTCTCTTAGGAAAAACCAGAGGAGGGAGTTGCTGTGCATAAATTTGATCTACCCCGCCTATGCCTCTGATTTCTTGAACAGCGATATGCAAACAAGTTCACTGAGGATTTGTTCTCTCTGTAGTTATTAACAAATATTTGATAAATCATTAAGGTGGGACCATTGATTGAAATATTGCTATATTTATTTATTTATTTTAATTTAACTTTTAAGTTCAGGGTACTTGTGCAGGTTTGTTATATAGGTAAACTTGTGTCATGGGGGCTTGTTATACAGATTATTTCATAACCCAGGTATTAAGGCTAGTACCTATTAGTTACTTTTCCTGATCCTCTATCTTTTCCCACTTTCCACCCTCCAATGGGCCCCAGTGTCTATTGTTCCCCTCTATGTCCATGTGTTCTCATCATTTAGCTCCCACTTACAAGTGAGAACACACAGTATGTGGTTTTCTGTTCCTGCCTCAGTTTGCTAAGGATAATGGCCTCCAGCTCAATCCATGTTCCTGCAAAAGACATAATCTTGTTCTTTTTTATGGATGCATGGTATTCCATAGTGTATATGTATCAGGTTTTCTTTTTCCAGTCTACCAACATTGCTATATTTAAAGTAGACAAGAAGAGTTAAAATAAAAAACCACTTACTTGGTGGGAAAATGTGGTCTAAAGGCCAATAACTTAGAACAGTGCTATTCAATAGTAATATAAAGAGAGCCACAAATGTGAGCCACATATACAATTTTAAATTTTCTAGTAGGCACATTTAAAAAAATAAAGGAAACAGGTAAAAGTAATAATATGTTTATTTTTGTTGATAGATCTGAAATATAATTTTAACACATAATCAAAATATGTATATATACATAATCATAAAAATGTATTCGTGTGATATTTTACATTCTTTCATTTTTCATATTAACTGTAAAGTTAACTATTTATTTTATACATATAGTACATCTCAATTCAAACGAGGCACATTTGAAGTCCTCAAGAGCCACAGAAGGCCACCATATTGGATAGCAGAGGCTTAGAGTGGAAAACCTCTTATGTTTGGATTGTAATGGTCAGGTTGCTTATTACTGCACACATTCAGTCTGCTCCAAAGATGAATGCTTTGACTTCTTTGTAAAAAGAATTCTCAGAAGCAGAAGAAATAAGAAAACATAAAAGAGAACTAACTACTGTTAAACATCTGGGCTCCAGGCAAAGGGCTGGATATTTTATATTTATTATTTCATTAGTCACCACATCAGCTGTTTGTAGTGAGATAAGCACATGTAAATAAATCCATACACAGACAGACTTATAAGTAAATAAACAATTAAGTATTGCACAACAAACCCAATGGACAAAAAAGTGGAAATTCAGAAATTTAGTAAGTTGTTCAAGATTACACAGCTAGTAAGTGGCAGAACCATGAGTCACAGCTAGATCAGTCTGACTCTAAATCTGATGCACTTTCTACTATGCTTTGCTGTCTCCTAAGGCATATCCCTGGTTTTTCTCAAACTTTCAGTAGTGAATCAGCACATGATTTTGCAGTGAAGAATAAGCTTTTAGCAAGATCTTGTAATAGAAACGTCATCAGGAACTGAATCATTGTAAAGACATGTTACTGGACCTGGCTCTTGGTAGACCCTAAAATTTAGTGAGAAGAAAGTAATTCTAGTGGATTACTCAGAAGAGGTAAATGGGAACTTCGTGAAGGTAAATAAAAATAATGGATTGTATCTGAACAAAGAGTAAGTACATCTCAACTTTAATCCAGATTTTGCATTTAATTCACTAATGTACCATAACTCACTTAGAAGATTTGCTATTCCAAACACCTGAGATGTGAAAGGAGGGAGTTAACATACAGCATTATGTAAACATTATTGAAAAAATGAATGTATTTGGTTTACCTTATTTCCTTTCTATTTCTATCCATATAGCCCTACAACCATACTGAGAATTTAGCCCTGGGGACATCTTCCGATATAATCTGGCATAGAAGAGTGGTTATCACACCTTTAGCATGGGTAAGTCACCTGAAAAACTGATAAAACACAAGCTCCTGGCCCCTATCTTCAGAGATTCTGATTCAGTGGATCTGAGAAGAGACTTGATAATCTGTATTTCCAGTAAGCTCTAAGGAGATGCTGATGCTACTGGTCCATGGACCACACTTTTGAGTGGCACTGGTTTAGACAGTGAGGGATAGCTGAGGTAGTTTAATTATAAAGTCTGTTTGTCCTTTGCTAACTGGTCAGCTGCTTCTGGATTCCCTGAACTTCCTCCTTTTGACTCCTTTTTTTCCTGAACTCTCTAGATAGATTCAGTAAGTAACACTTCAATTTATCCCAAGGAAGTGGCAGGAATGACTTCAACAGTCCTTAATTCCTATTTGGATACTGACTTAATGGCCATAGACTACCACATGGCAAAGGTAGATTCAGTGCTGATCAAAGTAAGAGAAATTGCAAAGGGATGATCAAAGAGTTCTAGAATCTCCAAATTTGTGCAAGTTTCCTGATCTGGTAGAGTTATATTCCAGAACACTGACAAAATAAAATATTAAATTGATAAATATAGTGGTCTCTGAAGAATTGCAGTGAATGAGATGACAGGGAAGTAAGAAATTGTCATGTTTTGATTCTTCAGAAAAAGAGAGAGAGAGAGACCAGAAAGAGAACGAGAACTGTTTCCACCAATATCACAGCAGTGCCTTTATTTTGGTTTCTTCATAAGTAATTATGTGATTGTTTATTAGTACCAGTTTATGAATACCGTAAGAAAAAATAGAATCCATTTAGCCTATCATGGCTTCCCTAAAAATAAGATGTCTTGTTTTCTTGTTTGAGTGGGCTTCTAAACCATGAAATAAGAAAGTGTGGTAAAAAAGTACAAGTAAATTTCAGACATCTATTTTTATCTCTTCCTATGAATATGACGAAGAAACTAACCAGATGTAAGGACAATAACAGCTGAATGTCTAATCTAATTGATTATAAGGTTTCCGTCGCTCTGGGGGTAGATGGTTATTAGAATGACATACCTTTGTTCTTAGCTTTTTATTCAGCCAAGATGTGAATAAAATATATGTGCTATGCTCATCAATTTTATGGATAGCAAATTAAAGAAAAAATGTGACTATTCTGGTTAATAATATTTTTAGGACTAAAAGAGTGAAAGACTGATTCTAATAAAATAAGTTTAAACAGCAATTAAATATGTAGAGAATGATAGAAATTAGGTATAGTAGGTAAATAGAAAGAATACAAAGTTGTAGAAAAAATTAAGCTGTATATGATTCAGTGTTAGTACCAAAAAAAAAAAAAAAAAAAAAGCCAATGCAAGGGTTGGTTACATTAGTTAAAAATAATATATTTAGAATTAGATAATAACTTACTCTGCTTTATTTCTACTATTCACATTAGAAATATAATAGAGTTGATCATCTGTATCTGAGGGTTCTGCACAATCCCCAATCAAAAATATTTTGTAAAAGTTGTAAAAAATAACATACAACAGTAAAGAATACACATAAAAATATGGCATAACAACTGTTACATAGCGTTTACTTTGTATTAGGTATTGCAAGTAATCTAGAGCTGATTTAAAGTATATGGGAGGTTGCGTGTAGGTTATATACAAATACTATATTATTTTATATAAGAGACTTAACCATTCACAGACTTTGGTATCCACAGGGATCCTAGAACCAATTTCCAAGTTGAGAAATAACTATTGAGTTGAGCTTTGGGTGACACATTTTATTAGTTTGGTGCAAAAGTAATTGCTGTTTTTACCGTTAAAAGTAATGTGCAGAACTAATTGCAGGTTTTGCCATAAAAAGCATTACTTTTAATGGCAAAAACAACAATTCTTTTTGCAGCAAACTAATATAACATATACAGACAAATAGAACAAGCTCCAAGGATAGTTATTAGGGGAGGTACAGAGTGGGAAGCCACATCATATCAGGAAATGTGTATACTGTATCCCTTCCTTTACTGCATTTCAATGCTATCTAGCCACGTGTGTCTGCAATTAGATCCTCAGGAGAGATAAGTCATGGATTATTTTAGCCAAATACGTGTTTACTACTTTCTTCAAAACCTCTGTTTGCTTCCTAATCTCAGGACAATACTAAAATACATTAGGGGTGCCCTTTATTGCGATCACTTAAAGTAAAACTAGAGCCAGCCCCAAACAACCAGTTATATCTCCCTTCCCGATTGTTGTCCCTATGGCTCCTCTCATTCTCCAAATCCAAAGATTTTCTCTTAAGGACAAAGTTTTCTCACGATGACTCTTCTAAAAGTGAAATAAAAAAAAAAAATAGAGCAACAGTGGGAGAAGCACCCACTCCCATCCAAAGTGGCACATTCATTCAGTGACTTGAGATATTTGAAGTAATATTGCTTGAAAAAACATATTTGAATAATTCTGAGGGTAAAACATGTACACAAATTGGAAGTAGTGGTGAAAGAGATTCTGGCTCAATATAAGAAAGAACTTGAGGGAAAGGACTCTTGTTTGCTGTATCTTTTCATGGCCTGGGACCGTACATGGCACACAGTAATTTCAACAAATATTTGGTGATGTGTTGAATGAATAATTAAATAAATAAATGACTCGGAAGAGGAAATAGGCTGTTTATGTCAATTATGGGGGATAATCAAGTAAATAATCAGATGTGATAGAGTTATATGCAACCGATTGTATATAACTCTATCACATCTGATTATTTACTTGATTATTCCCCATAATTAGCATTATATGTAGTTCAGGCATTAAATGGGCCTGAAATTATCTAAAAAATCTGAGAAAATTTGAGATTCTTCTGTAAGTTACTGTCCCTTCTTCTAACAATAATGCTTCTAGCTTCTTTGTTATTTTGGTTCTGGACCAGATGTTCACTTAGATATAGTCTGCAGTCAGTTGTAAGTATTCACAGAATTTCTAATCTACAAACACCTTCCTGTGTTTTGTGTTCTGATGATGTCAGACATACAAAGCAAGTTTCCTGACTTACGCAGTTCATGATATATTTTATCAATATTTTAAGCCCAGATGCCATTTAGGTGATTAGATAGATCAAATAATAAAGCACATATTTTGCTACTTAATTCATCTGGGAAAAACCTGCCGTGCCTTCTATTACTTTCCTTGCTCCAAGAAAAGTGATTGGGAAGAGAAAACATTTTGTGGTTAAACAGTCCTGGATATAAATTTCAGCTCAGCCATATTTCAGTTGTATAGCATAAGGCAAGCCACATTACTTTTCTAACTTAGTTTCCTTATCTATGAAATTGAATAAGAGTATATACCTTACATGATTTTTATGGATATTGAATGAGATGTTGCACTTTAAGTATCTATTACAATCCCTGGCATACAGCAGACTATAGAAATGGCAAAGGCATTGCTGGTGGTGTTGATAATTATGGATAATTAAGTATTTATTTGCTTCTTCTCCTTCTGCGAAGAAGATCAATTCAATTGGTTTTATTGAAAAAAACAATCTCAAGGCATTGAGTATTTTACTATTTCTCCTGAGGTTTTATTAAACAGTTTAAACAAGCAGAAAAAATAGGTCATTTGCCCATAAACTGCCAAGATTTTCAGACTGTTGCCTGTTTTGGAAAGTCAGCATTCATTTCAACCATATTGAAATCATATGCTGAGCAAGTCCACAGTGAAAGGACAACCCAAAGTCATGCTAAGGAAAACAGTTTGGCCCACGTCCATCCAGCTGTAAATAAATTTGGATTTTTCTTGATAGACAGGAATCAGGTTTCTTTATTACTGTAGGGAAGAAGAGGTAGAAACCATGAAAGAAGCTTATGTAAAATATTTACACAAGTCTTCTTTGATACATTAATGAGCTAGATTCTTTGAAATGAAGCCTACTTTTGCCTTTACTACTTTCTTTATAAACATAATGAGCAAGAAACTTAGACCTGGAAAATCTTTCCTACTTGTCACTAATTTGGTTGCTTCAATTGAAGTATTATGCCAGTTTTAAGCAAAAGAAATGAAGACATCATTGTACAGCAATGCTTATTTTTCTGATTATCTGAAAATAATAAAGATCATGGTGCAATGGACCTGGGTAAGAAGACCATTATTGCCCATGAAGATGGCCAGAATGAATGAGGTTGGCTGGGCTGTACTCCCACTACGCTCCTAAACCTGAGCACTGGGGTTACCAGCAGGTTGGACATTTAGGTCCGTTGTCATTCAATGACACTGAGATTACATGGAATAAAAAAGCAAAAGATTTAGCTCTTTTGACTCTGAACTAAATGCTGTCCAGAGACTTTGAATGGTTGGCACTAAAAATAATAATAATAATAATAATAATAATAATAATAATAAAACCTATTTTAAGTGAACTACCTTATGACATTCAATGCTGAAAAATGTAGTCAGGAGCTCAGCAAGACTCCAATAGGAGCTGTAAAACTGTAGTTATTGAAAAGTGCAAATATAGTATATCTTTCAAGTATTAAAAACAGACATTCTCCTTGGCAGCTGTCAGAAGAAATGTGTCTTAGCAAATTTCCTGACTGAACTAAAGCATTCAGCATTTACTTAAAGATTTTGAAGCTATGGCCCAAATTGTAATTAGCATACTTGTTACTGGCACTGAATTCCTTCTTTCCAGGAAACAGATGTAAGAGCAAAGCTGAAGGTGATAAAAATTTCATTCTTCGTCACTATAGAAAATCATTCAATGATACTTTTTCATTTCTACTCTTGTCATTCACAGCACAATTTTTTAAACAATATTTCCTGTTCATGCACAAAAACAAGCAGCAGCTAAAGCCCTGAAAATGCATGCCTCCATACTACTAAGATGGCAGGCAGCCCCTGATATACAATTTAATCTGTATCTTGAATGTTCTAATAACATGATCCTTTTGGCTGCAATGAACCAGCTGAAAAATTTGAATTGTTGATGTTGAGTTAACAGTCAGAGAAAACTCAACAGTGACAGACAGCCAGTGGGAAGAGTGATAAGATTTGACACTGGTCTAAGTCTAAGCAAAATATAATATTTTATTTCAAGTTCTTTAAAAAGCATAAACCTCTCAACTCAGGAGTTGTTTTGGGTTTACCCCAAGATAGACTGAGCAGCTGATGAAAGAGCCATTACATATCCAGTCACAAGAGGCTGCCTTCCTTTAACTGGCCAATGAGCGGCTGAGATCTTAGTCTGACTGGCACTGTTGGCTGTATTATTTGCTCAATCAACCATTACAGCTAAAGAGCTCAGTTGGCTAATTTTTTTGTTTTGATTTTATTGGACTTGATCAGCAGTTGGAATGAATGTACTAAGTCAGCTGGTTGTACCATTCGCTTTGACTCATTATCTAGGCTTCAGTGGAGTGAAAAACTACATGCAATTCATGGTAGACCAAGTAAATGTATGTGGATATCTATGCATACATAAAAGGACCTATCTCTACCTTTTAATGTTGCTTTATCTTTGAGTTGGGGTAGGAAATTTTGTAGCTTTTAAAACTTTATTTCTTTCTTACTGGCAGAGATATTTGCAATATTTTCATTGATGCATCATAACCATCATCACTATCATTATTCAGCTTAAACAGTCAAAAGTCCTAGAAAAAGAACAGGAGGATAAAAAATCTTTATTTGTATTTCTTCCCATATTAAGAAATCGGACAAACAGCTTTTTATCTTCCTAGCTGAATGGCATACTTTTGCTCTTGAACACATGGTATGTGTTGTTGTTAAACAGAAGAGTGTCTGGTAGCTTTCAATGAGAAATCTGTCAGCTTTTACAGTGGCTGAAATTACAGCTTGACCAAATTCTTTAGTGAATTTGTAGAAACTCCTTCTCTCTCTCTGCCTCTTTTCTCTTTTTTCCTTTTCTCTCCTCTTTCTCTGTCTTCCCCCCTCTCTCTTCACTTTTACTTTTAAACAAAATTCCAACATAAAAATACCATTTTCCAGATTATACTCCTATTCACAGCTTATTTCTAAATCTAGGGCAGATATCTCTAAGATATCTCTAGGAGTTGATCAAAGAATTGGAGGATCTTTGCTGTTATGATAGACTTAAAAGTTGAAGATCATAAAGTTTGAGAGTGGAGTGATGATAGAGTCAGTATGTTATTTGATGATTAAAGCTCATAAATACTTGAGATGATTCTGTTGGGGGGAATATAGAAAAAAGATATGGTAATTCAGGCAATTAATAAAAATAAAGGTTTAAATTAAATGGAAAGGGGACTGGTTTACATTTTCATATTCACAAGTATTGGATGCGGAAATTAGTATTGAATCTGGGAATGAACAACCTGATCGGTATATTGTCTGAGCCAGCATTGGAGTCACTCATCTATGTCATAAATGACTAAGCATTGTGGGTAAGGAAAAGTATGGCATAGCAACCAATTTGGTGTTGGTGAATCCTAGAACCTGGAAAGGGGAAAGGATTACATTGGCTTATCTGTCAGAGCTGCCCATATAGTATAAGGCCCATATAATTATTATAAAGAACCATGTAATCATAAGGGACCATATAATTTAAGGGCCAAATACGGTTTATGAATATTGAAATTTTCTTTCTAATTAATACTCCTGTGTCAATTTAATGGTCTTGTGATTGCTTATATGATTACTGTCCTGATAATAATATATCAATAGTGAATGGGTCTCACAAATGGAAACCCAATTCAATAAACATGTATTGAACACCTAGCATGTGCCAAGCACTGGACTAGGTGCCATAAGCTGAAAGAAATGTGAGATGTCATCTTTACATCCAAAGACTTCACAATGGTTCAAAGCCACACCACAATTTTTGTAGTTAACTCACAACACTTTTTCCTTTAAGTTAACAATGTATTTTAAAAAGTAAAAGTTATCATGTAACAAAATCAACAGCATTATAGTCAAATAAAGATGTCTCCATTTTGTCCTTGCTACCAGTGCGCATGCACACACACTTGTGCATGCACACAGATGCACACACACATGTAGACACACACAGTCTACATTTTCTTTTATTATTTTTTTTTTTTTTTTGAAGTTTAAGAAGGATTCAACTTCTTAGGCTGTGATATTGGTTAAATATTTCTGGACATGTATCAATTTTTATATAAAAATCATAACCATCGGTAGGCATGGTACCAGGTTATAACAAAAAAAAAATCATGACCAGCTACCATTAACAGAGGAATTAGATTGTAACCTCTGTTTTCCTTTGGTGAAATGACACCTCCGTATGTTATGACACAAAATGTTGATTAAAGAAGATTGCATGCCATTAATCCTTTCCTACCATCAGTTTACATATCATTAACATGGTTTTCTCTTTTTGGTTTCTCTATCTATTTAGGGTACATGAAACACTTTTAGCTAAAGGAGTTTTATAGTTCATGTAGCATTTTTAGTGGAAAGTTGTTTTCAGAATCATGTTTCATGCAAAGGAATATCTTATGGCGCTGTTTCTATGTGTACAAACTAAAGAAGTAAATCTATAATTCTGTGGTTTCCTTTAACTACCACGTTATTGTTTATTTCTATACCTACTTACATACTGGTGATGCCAACTCAAGTAGGCATTATTCGAGTATATTATAGCATCCAGATACTACAAGAACATTTAAACTGGATGAGGCTTTAGAGATCCCTTTACAGATGAGGAAATCAAGGTCCTAAAGGCCTTAGTGACTGCCTTAGTTACTAAGCCAGCTACCGGCTCAGCTGAGACTCATTTCTCTTACTCTTATTATGGAGCTTTGTTTTTTAGGCTGTGCCTCACTGTATCTGCTCTGGCAAACCTTACCAGGTCTTTCATTCATTCAATAAAGGTTCACAGGGAACCATCTAAATGCATAATGCTACCATCAGCGCTGAGACAGGGGACTACAGACTGTCATAGTTAAGTAACAGCATACAACAGACTATTACTAATGCTGACATCAAAAAGAGTACGACAATGTATTAAAGGAAAGAAGGAATAGGATCCTTTTACCTAGAGGTATTTAGGAGATATCTTGCAGAAGTAGGATTTTAGTGGGGAGCTAAATGATCATGAAGAAATTAGCCCTTCAAAATAAGAGCACAACAGGACAGTGGTTAGAGAAATTTAAGAGTTCACAGCATGATGGATCCTAATGTTTAACCAAATTAATCTATGTAACTATTTTCAAATTTATAATAGCCACACCCTTTTTAAACGGTGCTTTGAAGTTAACTTATGACTTCAAGGGTTAGACTGTTTGCTTGCTCCCACCATCATACCCCAAAAATCACCTTGTTGGTTGTTCAATGACTTAACCTGTTATCATTTCCAATCCCCTTATGTAGTAGATTTGCCTTTTGTTTTGCTTCTACCTTTTATGATGGCACACTCTTAATTTCTCCTGTCACTTTCTGAGTACCTGCTATTAATTTGTTTACATTAGCACCGACTAATTGTGTTCAGTTTTTTTAGAGCTTAGTCTCAGAAAAAAATGGGAAAATTAAGATACTACCTTGTCTAGTACTTAAGGTGATTGGGAGTTATTATGAAATGGTTTTGGTGATATAAGGTGTTTTCCTTTTCTTTTTCCACACAGATAGAAATGCAAAACAATATTTGTAATAGTCTGTGCTCATGCTGCTATAAGGACATACCCAAGACTAGGTAAGTTATCAAGAAAAAGAGGTTTGACTCACAGTTCCATGGCTGGGGAGGCCTCACAATCATGGTGGAAGATGAAGGAGGAGCAAAGTCACATCTTACATGGCAGCAGGCAAGAGACTGCCTTTTATAAAACTATCAGATCCTGTGAGACTTATTCACTATCATAAGAACAGCCCAGGAAAAACCCATCCCCATGATTCAGCTACCTCCCACAGGGTCCCTTCCATAACACATGAAGATTGTGGGAGCTAAGATTCAAGATGAGATCTGGGTGGGGACACAGCCAAAACATATCAATATTTAACTGCTATTTCTCCTCATGTAGTTGAGAGTCTGAATAATATTATATGAGATAGAATGATAGAGTTTCTTTTGCAAACATCAAAGTCATGCTTGTAAAAAAGTATCATACATAACCTTATATTGAGGCTTGTCTAGAGATGCAAATGACAAAGATAATCTCTGGTTAACAGTTCTACCTTGGATCGACTTATGCTTCATCAATTTACCTTCTACATACTGTTCTTAAATTTGCAATATAAAGTTTCTACAGAGTTTGATTAAAAGATTGCTATGATAATGATAAACATGGTTGTTAGAAACTATAGGAAATAATGAAAAACTTGGTGTTACTTTTTCATCTACATAATATGAAATGATTATCTTGATGGCCTTTTTTTTTGAGCTGCCATTGTAATTATTGAACACAAGAACTCCACCTTTTCATAGCTGTGGTCTGATACAAATATATCATTGTTGCCCCTTGCAACTAGCTTGCTACCTTAGAAAAGTTTTATGTCTCCATCACCTTGTGAGCCAGTAGAAATAGCTGAAAGGTGTGAAAAGATGATCCCATCTCACTTTCTCTTCCATATCTTCCACAGATGCATCTAAGTGACAGAATCTAATTTTTATCCAGAATCTTAGATACAAAGCACTCTAGAAAAAGATGCTGCATTGCATGAAAGTGCATTACAGAACAATGAGCTAGAATTTGAACACAACAATCTACAGTAGGTAATATAATGACAATACAAGTAAAGAAAACCAGCTAACTCAAGATTCTTAGGAGAAAATCATGTTAAAGTTAGATAGTTACTGCCTGAATAGAGGAAAGCATGTTCTGGGCAGAAGAATTCATACTTAAAAGATTCTGAGGTGAAAGGATGTAACATTGAGGAGACTGAAAGTAGTTTGGTATGCTGAGAGGGTAGAAACACTAGAAAAGGAACTGAAGATGAGGTGAGAGACATAAGCAGAGCCAGATGGCTAAAGGCCTGGTAATCATCAGCTCATTAAGAAGTGTTAACTCTTATTCGGTAAATTATGGAGGTTCAGCAGGAAGCCTGGTCATTCTGTGTTTCATCTCCACTCTCATTCTAACCAGAATGGAAATTTCCCCTCCTTCAATTTTAATTTCTTGTTTTGGAACAAAACTGGACAAATACTGATGACACCAGGCCTAGGGCAGAGAACCCAGAGACGTGAAGCTTTTATTTTATTCCACCCACCAAGAAAAATGCAAAAACTATACGTATTCCTACCAATCTGAAGCAAAGGCCCTTATGTCATCAGGGAGCAAGTGATGCAGAATTGTGCTAATTTAATAATATATCAGTTTTTGCAAAATTTTAGGATTAGAAGCATTTATAGAAATTAAGTACTTTTCACATCCTCTGAGGCAATTGTAAAAATGTTTGGTTTTTTTGGAACACTTCAAACTGGTTGAAAGGTTATTAACAAAGTGACCGATACAACAACA
Organism: Pan troglodytes; assembly: GCF_028858775.2. NCBI lineage: Eukaryota > Metazoa > Chordata > Mammalia > Primates > Hominidae > Pan > Pan troglodytes. The sequence goes on along the minus strand of NC_072403.2, from coordinate 138,791,831 downwards.
GCAACATCTTATTAATGTAATGGCTTCTTGGTACACTTTTAAAGAAGAGTTAAATTGAAAAAGCCCTTTAAGCATCACCAGTTACCTCCCTTCCTCTCAAGCAGAAATGTAGCTAATATGCCGCAATATTATTTGCTGTAACTGAAGACAACTATGTTAGTGATTACTCTCAATTCTCTACCTTCAATGCCAGGCAGATATTTCCTATATTTAGCCTAAATTCATTCTATATATCTCAAACATTCATTTAACCTAAATTCATTCTATATAACTCAAAATATGTGTGTATGTAAATAATAAATACTTGATTATTAGTGAATGTACACTAGCATTTCATGACCTAGAACTGTTATAATCATCTTAGCCTTTTTGCAGAAAACATCTTAATTTCACATCTTTCCTCAAGCCAGAAATTGTTCGCTAACATTTCTTTCTAGTTGATTTTTAAGGTTCTACTTTGCATAGATAGATATTAATACAAATAACTTCTGCTGCCCTGTCATCAAAATATATGGAGAACTGTGTATATGTTAATAAGGCCTCTTTCAAAAAATATTTCTGAGTAATGTGCTTCTTTCCAAGAATGCTGGCAAATTTGAGTAGGCTGCACTTTCTCTAATATTTTATATCCGTTAATAGAAGGCACATATAAGAAAACAAATATACGAAGAAGCTCAATAATTTCTCTATTAGCCTTACTTTGACTATAGCCTTATCAAAAAAGTGAGTTTAGGTCTCTTTTCTTCCAGCCATGTCTTTTTCCCTAAACTCTACTATAACCGAGGGAAAAAATTGCTGACTTTTACCCTTCTGTATTCAATTCTGCAACTGAAATATGAACTTTTAAACCTAAAAATTCCACTGGAGCATTGGTAAATAGCAGGAGTAACACATATCCAAGGGTGTTCACGTTTCTGGCATGTGAAGCCTCACAGAAGAGGGCTTATTTTATATTGGTCTTTTGTATTTTTACATTTAACTGATTGAGTCAATGGAAACCAGCCCTAATTGTTGCTTTATAGGCGGACGATGTTTTCCATCACTGGCACATACTGAACTAAACCTTCGGGGAGTAAAACAGGGCTAGGCTGCTGTTTTCTGTTACTCTGCAAATCAGAAAAAGATTGGTAGTTCTGATTAATCTTTTATTTCGTTTAGTTGCCTACACAACACCCTGCCAAATTACTTTATAATAAATAATAAAAGTCACTGAGAACTATGTGTTTATTCTCACCACCAATGCAATAAAAGATTTTCTATAAATGAGTTATTTCTAATAAAGTACGAAGCTTGAAGAAAATTATTGAAAGCAAATTTGCCTCATGCTTTTATGTTAGTAGAATATCCAAAACTTAAGAATAAGTTCAACTAATGATGATGTGATTTTAAAGGTTCTAAAAAATTTAAAGCAGCAAAACAACTCCAAATGTATCTCTTCATGTTGTAAAATAGCATTTAATGAATAAAACTTACTATTAGGGTAAACATGATGCTATTCAGGTTCTTCACAACAGTGGACTTCAGAAATCTAATTTGTTGAGTATGTTAGAATAACATTTTTTTTAAATGTGCTAAAATAAAACAAGCATTTGACTCTAAACAATAAAAGACTGTATTTAGTAGCAAACAGAGCACAATGTTGCCATACACACTTTCTCAATGGGAAAATGAGTTAATGAGGTCATCCTTATGCAAGAACATGAGGAACATCAAACTATGATTACTACTAAGCACATGTGTAGTTCTTTGCAAAACATAGAATTCCTTATATCCATTTTTGTTAATGCTTCCTCAGCACCACCAATCACTACTCTCATTTTTTACAGATGAGGACGTCAAGGTAGAAAATGAGTAAATTATTTACCCAAGATAGCAAATTAGTTTGTGTCCATGCCAAGATTTAGCTCATCAGCAGAGTGATTCTTATAACAAAGGGCCACGGCTCTGCGCCTCTCTACCTTCCTAGCTGCAGTAATACAGTAGACTTACTGAAACGTGATGAACAAAGAATTATTAGCAAATGTGAAATCTGGAAGTTGTTTCAATAGTGCAGAATGTTAAAGCAAGTGTGTGGGGGTAATTAATTGATTTAGCACATTTAAGGGAAGTTTCTTCTCAATTACAATACTTGCTGGGAAACAATAGCGTACTAAAAAACAGCACTTTTTCTATGGCTAGAGTTACCATTATGCCATTTCTTTCTCCCTGAGTCGACAACATAGGCACTTAAGTTGAGGGTTTGAGCTATAAAATTTGTCTGAAAATGCTAGTCAATAGGATATTGGATAACTTTCTGGAAATTTTCAAAAGATCTGCTCCTAATACATTAAATTATATGGCTTCAGATGTATTTAGTTATTTTGCTTAACTGTTACAGTGACTTCCCTCACCTAATAATTCAAACACCTCTTAAACTACTGAACCATTAGGACATGCCCTGATTCTATAAGCTGCAGGTTACAAGAGTATTTTACACAGTCAAGACCTTTTAGAACTAAAAGCCTTCCTCTATTATATATTAAATGGCTACTTTACTGAAAGACAAAATCGTACATGAGGGTGAGCCCAGTGGTATTAATAGCAACAAACCAAACCAAACAAAAACAAAAAAATTATAGTCACATCTAGATCTATGGCAAGAACAGTTAAGTAACCATGCTATAGAGGCTGCTGTGCTTAACTGAAGCTGAAAATAATTTGAAGATAAATAAGTAGATGCAGTAAAAAGTTTCTAAAACATGTGGCTTCCAACCAAATTGTACAAGTCTTATATGATAATAGCATCAGCCTTGGTTCCCAAGAAAGCACCTTATTTCATGTTCAGTCTAATAATTAAAGAAAAATAAAGGAAAAAGAATTGGACCAAAGACCAGGATGTGAGTTAGTTGATTAAATGAGCATTTATGAGTATCTAGTATGTGCTAGGCACAGGAGCTCACAGACACATAAACAAGTAATTGCAAGATACGGGGAGAAAAGGCAATAAGAAAGTGGTGGGAGAGCGCACCAGACAGCAACTGAGCCATGGATTGCGTGGGAGGGGAAAGATTCAGAGAAGAACACATTTCTGCTGACAGAGGACAATGTGTACACAGGCTCAGAGTGAGACAAAGGAAGTGTGACCTGGAAAGGCTATCCAAGTTCTTCATAGTATTTTATCTTTTTTTTTACCCCCTGGTGAATTCAGTACATTTTAGAGTCTATACTCAGCCCTGCAGACTTAATCATTCAGTCTTTAGTGTTCCAGACTTGAAAGAATGGGGAAGATAAATGCAGACCAGCAAACCTCACTCACAAAACACGATATAAGGAACTAGAATTCTAATTTATTTATCTACTATGATAAATCTAATTTATTTGCACAAAACCTTTGTGTCATCCTATATAGAGAAGTCTGTCCCCATGTAGAAGACTAGAATTATCAAAAATTGCTTTGTGAGATCAGAGGAAGAGCATCTGCTTTAAATGCAGAATGCATATGAGCCTTTCATTGTGATAACATGCAGAGTATGTCCCTATGTCAGTGACATCCTGACCCACAGGACACCCTCTCCTTACAAAATGTTTATGGCCAAACTTATGTCCTCTTGCTTCCCCTCTTCCAAATAGCTCCCCACTCCCATCTCCAGCCTGGGTGATAGAGCAAGACCCTGTCTCTAAAAAGAACAAAAAACAAAAGGTAACATTCCATTATTCCATGAAGTTAATAATGAAATACATTTCTGGTTTTATGTTGATTTTGTATGTGTTTTCTAATTCATTTAATATTGATTTTAATATTTGAACCCTTAATTGGAAACACACTTCCAAGTTTTTAGAGAACATCTAACTGCCTTGCAGTATATTACAAGTTAGGAGTGTTCAGCATACCTGAAGTACAGAATACTTACAGAAGAAGAGTGTTTATTGAAGGTGTAGAGATAGAACGAGCTGATAAAGGGCCACTAGTATCTCGCTACTAAGAGAGGTCAGAACCTGTAAATAATCTGGGGGAGGAGGTGGGAAATGACAGTTTTTATGTAAAAAAGTGATTGACATAGTCACAAGGAGAGTGAAGAGAACAGGTGGGAGTTAGCTGAGGGCATTCATGTGCATGTAGACATTGATTTTCAAACTCTGGTCAAAACATACACCTCCTGTCGGCTAAGAAATAAAAACCATAGTCACAAAACTATCAACCACAGGGAGATGAGACAGGAGGGACATAGGAGTGATGTCATGAGGGCCTTGTATAATTTGCTAAAAATCTGGAAATATTACTGAAGAAATTTACACATAAGGAGTGACCTTAGTTAGCAGATTTGCCCTTTAAAAGATATTCCTAGTGGAAATTTTTTAAAAATGTGTATTAGGATGCACGAAAAAAGGCAAGGACAAAATGTACACAGCTTCTGTGGTAATACAAGTAATAATTACTGATGGCCTGAACCTGAGGATGTCAGGGTAGAGAAGTGACAAATTAAAAAGACCCAAACGAGTACAGAGACTAGGACCTGATGTCCAAGATTGATGGGGGAGCGGGCTAGGGGAGGGAACAGAGGATAGTTTGACCAATGGAGTACACAGTGATGCTTTGCATTGTGGTAGAATGTGTAGAGAGCAGCAAGATTTGAGAAGATACTAAGTTCGTTTTGGACATGTGTTTGAGAAACCATTTAGGCATTCATTTGGAGAGATTCAGTAGAGAGCTGTAGTTTTGAATCTGGACTCCAAAAGAGAAGGTACAGACTGTAAATAGGGACTAGAAGCCACATTTAGGTAGTGGATGGAACCATGAAACTTGATGAGAGAGAATGTGTATTGAGAGAGTGTGTGCAAATTGAGAAAATGAAAGTAGCCAGTGTTTCTGGACAGCACAGTTCAACCATAATAAAGAGCTGTGTGGAAGAATAGGAATCTTTTAAAAAGAATAAGTAAGAATGGCCAAAGAGGAAGAAATAAAAGCAGAAGTGCTTGTAGTTATGGACGTCTCAAGGAGGGAATGATCTATAGTATCAAATGAAACAAGGAAGGAAGACATCACATGGAATAAAATATCATTGGATTTTGAACAAAAAATTATTTTTGACCCTGGAAAGGGAGTTTCAGGGAATTTCTGAGGGCAGTGGAAGGAGGGATTAATGGGAGGTAAAGAATTGAGATGACAAATGGAATCTACCGTTTTTTAGAAGATAATCAATGGAGGAAAGAATAAAGACGTGGCATTGACTAGAGAGGAAGACTTCCCAGATCCTTCTTTCATGAGCTCTAGTGGTACCTGAGCACAGCAACATTTTAACACTTAACCATCTTGCCCTGCAATTGATGACTTAGCTGGTTTCCTCTGAGGGAAAGATTATTGAAGGCAAGGAGTGTATTTTATCTGGTTATGACTCTTAAGCCCATCTGATGCTTTGTAAGTGGTCACTAAGTAAGTCATGAATGAGGAGGATGTGGAACTGAGGGATAACTTTTCAACAACTGAAAGGAAATAATCAATAGAGAGAAAGAGGCTTAAGAGAAAGTTAAGAAGAAGTAACTGACAGAGCAGGGATCCTTATTTGCCTGTAGGTTGGGGTCCAAAGCATAGTTGGAAGCTTTTATTTTTGCACAAAGAAAAGACTTTTTTTCCCCTCTGAAATGGAAATGAGGTGAGGATAGATTCATATGTGAATCAAATGTGTAGATGTGGGGTCAGGAAGCTGAGGAAATTCATTCTGAGACCCTTGCTTTCTTTAGTGATGTGGAAGCCATTAATTGGGTAGCTAATAAATGCCAGGCATAAACATTTCCAAATATTGATTCATTTGTGAATCTGTATTTATAAAAGAGATCTGTATTTAGCATTTTTTTATAATGTTTGTCAGATTTTGCTGTCAGAATTATCCTTGATTCATGTAATAGATTTGATTGCTTTCCATGTTTTTTTTCCCCTATGTTCTGGAACAAATTATGTAGAACTGAATTTACTAGTTCCTTTAGAATTTCAAACAATTCACTAATAGAACAATCCCTGGAGAATTTGGAGTAATTTTTTGAAAAGTTTTCCATTATGCCAGTGGTTCTTATTCAATTCAGGTTATACATTTTTTTTTTTTTTTTGAGACGGAGTCTCGCTCTGTTGCCCGGGCTGGAGTGCAGTGGCGTGATCTCGGCTCACTGCAAGCTCCGCCTCCTGGGTTCACGCCATTCTCCTGCCTCAGCCTCCCGAGTAGCTGGGACTACAGGCGTCCACCACCACGCCCGGCTAATTTTTGTATTTTTAGTAGAGACGGGGTTTCACCGTGGTCTCGATCTCCCGACCTCATTATAAATATTTATTGCTAGTTTATGTATTTCATGAACATCTTCCTTTTCACAGTTTTACATATTTATTAGCATTACATTGTCTTGCATTGTAATCTCTTATACATTTTATTCTATTTGCTGTCTCTACCCTTTCTCTTTCTAATTCTATTTATTTGTCTTCTTTTCCTTAATCAGATTTTTAAGAAACCTTTCTAATTTAATTTTATTGCCAATAATTCATGGGTTTATTTATTCTATTTTTTCCTGATTTTAATATATTAATTTTTCCTTTTAAGATATTTTTTCTTTTATTCTTATTTTATTTTATTGTTTTGTTAATTCTTGCTTAATAATGTATATCTTTAAAGTTGTGAAGTTTCCTCTGAACACAGGCTTTTTCACTGACTCCTCTAGGACTGCTTTCTATTATTTTGTTTTTGCCAGATAACTCTTTGATCTACTTTTTATTTTTATTCTTTGTCATTGCAGTTATTGGAAGTAGCATAGAGTTGAATTGTTCTATCCTAATCAGCAAAACTTTACATATGAGTTGACAAACAAAGTTCACAAACATTGATGTTAAATTGTTTTAAATTCTAACTTTTAATTACAAGAAAAGAACCTATATTTTCTCTTCTGATACAATTTAAAAACAAAATAATCAGAAAATAAAGGCAAGAAGAAACTTCTAGTAGTCAGTAGAAGTTTATTTGGGATGTGATGAAATAAAATAGGCTATTTTTTCACGCAACATTTTATTTAACCTGTTTTCACAAGTTTATGTTAACATCATAATTTTGTTACAAAGAGAAAAGTATAAAATAGGAAAAGAACAATATAAAGACTTTGTTTATCATGTAAAATAAGAAATTTAGTGATTTTATTATATCTACCACTACTACTTAATAACCTTGAAAATAAAATCTAGGCTTACATACCTGAGTTCTTTTTGTCATTAAATTATATTTTTATGTTATGTATATTTTTAAGAATAATTTTATTTGAATTCAATAATATTTTGTTTATAAAACAATTATACTTAAGTTGAAGCATTTCATTGGAATAGAATACTAAGGAAAGTCTTCATAACGCTATTTTCTCATACTTAAATTTAAATTAGTAAATTAGTCTGTCACTCAGTGATTTTGAGTTCTTCAGGAGCAGAATATGAGTTGTATATTTTCTGACCTCTTATATAGTTGATCATACTTTACTATTGAATTCATATGGAATTCATGAATTATGATATTTTATCTCACAATATTATTTATAGTTCCACTTTCTTCCATTTTGTATAGGACGAGTCTAATTGTAATTTTGTTCCTTTGAGCATGTACAGGAATAATTGTTGAGATATTTAAGCCATATATTTTTTCCTAGATTTCTCACAGCTCTCACAGCCACTGACAATCATCATTGCTCATGGGTAGAGAAGGGCCTAAAGGTAAAAAAAACAGTGATTATTCAGCTTTGAGTTTTAAATTAAAAACACAGTCTGTATAATGACACACTAATTTTGAAAGGTACGCTTCATTGCATTCCATAAATTCCAAATCTTCCTTTTAGATATCAGAGTAGATTTTGCAAATCTGATCACTGTTTTACTCTGCACCAAAATAGAGAGTGAAGTTTGCTTTGGTGTAGGAAAGTTCCAGAAAATAGGAAAGGAAGGTTTGAGAAGGACCAAGTTGTTGTTAGATGTTTCTATTTGTTCTTTTCTCTTCATTCTTCATCCCTACCCCATGGTCAGATCTCAAAGAGGCATGGAAAGGTACACAATAAAAATAGAAAGTTAAAAAAAAATTCCTAAGCAGAAAGCCTAGTGTCTCACTTTTTAAAGAGCAGACCAGAAAACTGAAAAACACAGAGAAACTCTGTGTTTGGCATTGTCTAAAAGAAAAATGATGTCAACCAAGTGACATAGTAAAAATACCTGAAGGAGGTATCTTGACAGAGAGCCCTTAGTTAGATTCAAGATTACCATTGCCTTTGTTTGGCATCTAGGAGACTTCTGGTTGGGAAAACAGTCGGGCAAAAAGAACTGTGAACCAAAAAAGGCCTGAGGTCCAGAAAAGGAAGCTTCAGAATGCTGGGACCTCTTGAAAGCAGGCTATACCAAAGTCAGAGACTTCAGCGGGGTATTCCTGCACAATATCTCCCCAAAACCAATGAAGACAGCAGTAACTTTGTAAACACAGGTGTGGCATGTCCAATAACTGGGTGAAATAAGGAATTTACTTTCCAGGGGAGCACATGAGGATCTATGCAGCTCAGAGGCCACTCTCTGACCTCTGTCTTATCATGAGGACATGGATACTTTCCTTGTGTGTATGTCATCTGGGGAAAAAGGAGGGAAAAGAGAATCCTTGAGAATGGAGAAGAGCACCTGACAGAAAGATGCCTAAAAATATAACCCAAAGGAACATCAGACAAATCTAAAATTAGCTCATTTCAACACACCTATTTTTTAACCATTAGTGACAATAGACTTTATATCAAGATAATGAGTTATAGAAAGTTTTGTGTGTAAATTTACATTCATTTATAGCATATAAATTTTCTGCTTTTGCAAATTAGTTTTAAAAAATCTGCTTGAGCTGCTTATTGACCTGTTTCTTTTATAATACTTGAAATTATCTAACATTGCTAGGAACAGCTAAGTGTGAATTTTTCAATTGAATTTCAATCTACCTCCTCATATTTTTTTCAAATGAGGACAATTTATTTCTACTATAGTCTTCAGTATTGCTTCTCATCTCTCAGGAATGAGATTGGAGCACTAGGCTCTGCCATTCACATCTACTATACACCCCCTCATCTTTTTCTAAGGTTTTTTTCCTCTGTATTCTCAGAGACCTACTACAACTTGTACTTTTTTCACTCTATCTATTCTTCAAATAATGCTGATTCTTTTCCTTAATGGTTTCATGTTGGATACTGTCTTTGGCAAACAGCATTCATTCCATTCACCTCTGGTCTTGTATTATAAGGTCTGGAAGCATGGAAACTGAATTTCCCAAAATCCCTTGCCAGCAGAACTCTGGATACTGTTTAAGCTCTGCTGATGAGGGTTATTCACATGAGATTTGGAAGGTAGAAGCCACACTGCTTCCTTGAGTAGGGGTGGCATATATCAGCTTTGGCAGATGAAAGTGTTTGCAATGATAGATATTCATATTGATATAGACATAGAAATATATTGTAGGAATTGGGTTATGTGATTATGGAAGCCAGAGGACTCAAGGTCTGTCATCTGCAATCTGATGGACAAGGAAAGCTAGTGGTGTAACTCAGTTTGAGTCCAGAGGCTCCAGGGGTGCGGATATCCTAGGACAGGTGAAGATGGATGTTCCAGCTCCGACAGAGAAAGTGAATCCACCCTTCCTTTACCTTTTTATTCTATTCAGGTCCTCAACAGATTGGATGCTGTCACACATTGGTAAGGGCAAATTTATTTACCTAGTCCACTAATTCAAATGCTAATCTCTTCTAGAAACATGCTCATGCACATACCTAGAAATAATGTTTAGGCAGCTATCTGGGCAATTCTTAGTCCAGTCTAGTTGACACATAAAATTAATAATCACAAACTAATGCCTTGTAAACTTGACACCTGTACACATCTTCCTAAACTATACTTAATCTCTGAAAACAAGGTCATAATTCTGCCTGACATGATACAACTATCCTGCATACAATAAAAAATGTGCTAACTCCTTCCCTAGGAGGGAAGGTAAAGTACTTGAGTGATGTCTATTCTTCTCCTGATAGCCTATAACTCAAATACTATAATGTGAAATTAATGATACTTAAATACAATATAAAGTCAACACATCTCATGTTACATGATAAAAGAATTAGAAGGGAAAGAAAATGAAGATAATTGCTTTATATATATGTATATAGATAGATACATACACAAATATATTCATAAAAAAGAGGAAATATTCATGAAAATTACAGTCCTTGTTGCTATAACTTGTCATGTGGTCACAGCTGGTGCCTGTAACTCCTTCTACCACTCGTTCTTCTACCCATTCTATTTCCTTTACCTTCAGCAAGCGCCTCAGTGGGTCATGGGTCTTTATCTGATGGAGTGACCCAAATTTTCATTCTTGAAGAGTCTGGGCCAGTTGTTATGTTGTTATAGTTTTCCATTGACCGTAATCACAGGACATGGTAATACTAAGAGACACCCTAAGGCAGGGGTCCTCAACTCCCAGGCCCTGGACCCATACCAGTCTGTGGCCTGTTAGGAACCCAGGCCACACAACAGAACGTGAGTAGTGGGTGAGTGAGCATTGTTACCTGAGCTTGCCTTCTGTCAGATCAGCAGTGGCATTAAATTTTCATAGGAGCATGTACTATATTGTGAAATGCACATGTGAGGGATCTAGGTTGCATGCTTCTTATGAGAATATAACAAATGCCTGATGATCTGGGGTGGAACAATTTCATTCTGAAACCATCCCCATACCCATCCATGGAAAAATTGTCTTCTACAAAACCACTCCCTGATGCCAAAAGAGTTGGGGACCACTGCCCTAAGGGATCTCCTGTATTTCAGACATACTCTTCCTTACCTCCATTGTATAGAAGTAGTCCAAGTACTCTTTCATAATCCAGATCAATCACCCCAGCCAATACCATAACTCTCTTCTTTGCCTGTTGACTCAGAGGCGTGAGGAGCCCAAAGTGACCAGGTGGAAGTCTTCATGTACAGTTCAATGGATTATTGTTGTGTTTCCTGGTGGGAGTAGTTCTCCCTCTGGAACTAAAACTTCTAGGCCAGCAGAGCATAAAGTCACGAAAACATGGAGCAGAAATGTTGCTAGTGGGTCACTAGGGGTAAGAGCGAGTGGTCTCATTCCCATTTTCCTGCCTTGATTCCTGGATCTATAAATCCCAGCTATCAGAGAAACAGCATCGTATATTAGATGCTGACTCAACATATACAGCCTTCTGGAAAACCTAGCCCCACCCTGCAAGGCATTACCACATAGCTGACTCTGTAACTGTGTCTTCAAAAGGTCATTCTGCCGCTCTATCAAGCCAGCCACTTCATGATGGTGGGGAACATGGTAAGACCAGTGAATTCCATGGGCATGGGCTTATTGCTTTATCTCTTTTGCTGTGAAGTGAGTTCCTTGATCAGAAGCAATGCTGTATGGAATACTATTACGGTGCGTCATTCATTCTGTAAATTCATGGATTGTATTTTTAGCAGAAGCATTTCAAGTAGGGAAAGCAAATACATATACAAAGTAAGTGCCTATTTCAGTAAGGATAAGATGCTTCCCTTTCTATGATTAAAGTGGTCAAATGTAATAAGCCTGCCACCAGATAACTGGCTGATTACCTTGAGGAATGGTGCCATATCAGGGGTTCAGTGTTGGTCTCTGCTACTGGCATATTGGGCACTAATCAGTGGCTACAGCCAGGTTGGCCTTGCTGAATAGAAGTCCATGTTGCTGAGCCCATGCATAACATCCTTCCTGCCGTCAGGGCCACTTTGCTCATGAGTCCACTGGGCAATGACAGGGGTGAGTGGGGAAGGAAGCTTACTGGTATCCATGGAATGAGTAATCCCAGACACTTGGTTATTAAAATATTCCTCTTCTAACGTCATCCTTTGGTGAGTATTCACAAGGACACAAATGTCTGTATGATTTTTGCCCATTTAAAAGAAGGTTTTCCACATACCTCTTCTCCAAATGTATTTGTTACCAGTTTTCTAATCATGTTCCCTCCAAGTCCCTGATGCTCCTACTAAGCCATTAGCTACAGCCTATGAGTCAGTGTATAATAACACATATAATCCTTTTCCCTTCCAATAAAAGTGTATAACCAGGTGTACTACCTGGAATTCTTCCCACTGTGAAGATTAATCTTTACCACTGCCCTTCAGGGATGTCTCAGAGAGTAGCTGTAGTGCTATAGTTGTCCACTTTTGAGTGGTGCCTGCATATCACGCAAAACCATTTATAAGCCAGGCCTGAGTCTTCTCTTCCTTTATCAACGAATTGTAGGAAACTCCTCATGAGGTCCCAGGTGCAGGCTGGGAGAAAGAAGGCAGTGTAGCAGGAGTAGGAAGCATGGGCATTTGAGCCACTTCTTCATGTACTTACTTGTGCTTTCAGGGCCTATTCAGGCTCCATCACATATATACCACTTCCATTTGACATAGACTGTTGCTGTACATGCCCAACTTTATGGCTTGGTGGGTCAGATAATACCCAGCTCATGTTGGGCAGCTCAGATCATATGGTAACTTGGTGGCTCATGGTCAGGAATTCAGTTACTACCAAGGTCCATTATCAGGCCAAGAGCTGTCTCTCAAAATGAGAGTTGTTATTTGGGGATGATGGTAGGACCTTGCTACAAAATTCTAAAGGCCTGTGCTGCAGGTCACCTAAAAGAGCCTGTCAGAGGCTCCAAACTGCATATTTATCTGCTACTAACACTTCAAATACCACTGGATCTGCTGGACTGTATGGCTCAAGTAGCAGAGCAACTTGTACAGCAGACTGGACTTGTTGCAGAGCTTTTCTCTTTTTCTGAGCACCAATCAAAACTAAAAGCTTTTCAGGTCACTCACTAAATGGGTTGAAGTCACACACCCAATTGAGAAATACGATTTCTTCAAAATCCCAATAGGCCCAGTAGATGTTGTGCCTCATTCTTGGTTGTAGGAGGGACCAGATGCAACAATTTATATTTTACCTTAGAAGGAATATCTCAATATGTTCCACATAACCGGGGCCCTAGAAATTTCACCGAGGTAGAAGGATTCTAAATTTATTTACCATTCTCTGACATGCAAATGTCTTATCAGTTAGTGTAGAGAAGCTGCTACATCTAGCTCATTAGGTCCGATTAACATAATGTCATCAATGTAATGGACCAGTGTGGTATCTTATGGAAGGGAAAGATGATCAAGATCCTTGTGAACTTAATTATGCCATAGAGCTGGAGGGCTGTATAGACCCCCGAAGTAGGACAGTGAAGTGCTTCTTGCCTTTCCAGCTGAAAGTAAATTACTTCTAGTAGGTTTTGTGAACAGAGATGAAGAAAAACGCATTTGCCAAATCAATAGCTACATATCAGGTAGCAGGTTATGTGTTAATTTACTCAAGCAATAAATCCATATCTGGTACAGCTGATGCATTTGGAGTCACCACTTGGTTAAGTTTATGATAATCCACTGTCATTCTCCAAGATCCATCTGTCTTTTGAACAGGGACAAATAGGAGAATTGAATGGGGATGTGATGGGAATCCACACCCCTGCATTTTTCAAGTCCTTGGTGATGGCAGCAACCACTGAAATCCCTCCAGGAGTGCAGTATTGCATTTGATTTACTGTTTTCCTAGGTACAGATAGTTCTAATGGCTTCCTCTTGGCCTTTCCCACAATAGTAGGCATCATCTTACAGATCAAGGAATGAATTTTGGGATTTTGCTAACTGCTAAGTAAGTCTATTCCAATTATGCATTCGGTAGCTGGGGAAATGATCACAGGATGGGTTCAGGGACCCATTTAGTGACCACTCAGGGATGCACTTTAATTTAAGATGGACCTAAGCTAAAACTCTATTATAATCACCTGATCTTTATAAGGCCCTATTCTGACTGGAGAGCCATTGTAATGTTTTGGGTCTCCTGAAATCAGTATAAGTTTAGAGCCAGTGACCAAAAATCCCTGAAAGTTCTGATTATTTCCTTTTTCTCAATGCATAGTTACTTGGTAAAAGGCCATGGGTCTCTTTGGGGAAGGCTGGGAGAAAGACTAACAATAAACATTTTTGGTAGTATACCAGGGTCCTTTCTTGAGTGGACCTATCCTCTCCTTTATTCAAGGGATTCTGGGTCTGCAACCTGGCTCAAATCCAGAACTTGAGGTCAGTAACTCTGTCTTTATTATTCAAGTTAGACTTTTGTTCACTTGACCCAGAATTTTTCTGCTTATACAGACCAAGTAAAAATTTAGTAGGCTTCCTATCTGTTTCACTTCCAGGAACACTATGATCAATTAGCCAGTGCTATAGGTCTGTGCGTCAGTCTTCTGATTGCTGATGTGACTCTACTGAGCACTAGAGTAACTATGGTCACCTTGTCCTTGGTGGTTGAGTGCTGCCACTTGGGCACCCCAGGATCCAATTACTCCTGTTGCATTTAGATTTTCCAGTCGAGTGGCTGGATATGGTTCTCACTCTCTAAAGTTTGGCCTACAGGGAAGCACAATCACTATCACCAAGCTCTCTAGGGATACCAGGACTCCCTTCACAAATGCATTTCACAAAGTATTGGGGGAAAGTATGTTGTCTGAACCCCCTGGTGTGGGTGAGTAGGTCTTAAATGACAACTCCACTCTTCCTGAAGCCTTTGAATTCCTTCCTCTGTAAAACTCTGTAGATATATTAAAACCATTGACTAAATTGTACATTTTAAATAGGTGAACATTATGGTATATAAATTGCATATCAATGAAACTATTTTCTTTAAAAAACTTTTTTTTTTTTTTGGGATTGCAGGAAAGAGCCACAGATTTGCTTCTTCCTAGCAAGGGCGTGATACTAATTCCAGATCCATCCAAATATTGTTCACTGCTTCTTAGACAGAGACCCCTTTCTCCCAGGTAAGCAGCAGAATTCCCAGACTATTGGTAATTCTCAAAAATCATCATTTGTCAGGCAGTTGATGAAAGACAACACTTTGTGAATGAGAGATAATTTAGTCGGGTCAATATAAGATGAGTAGAAGTTCAAGTTATAATAAAGTCAGTGTATGAAGGTTTAAAAGCATTTGGATAGATGTGTGGGTGAGGAAGAAATAAATCACCATGGACATCTCATAAGAGAAGAGTAGCTTCCAGGCTTTCTGGCCAGTGGTCCAGCACCTGAGTCTCTGATATTCCAGGAAATAGAGTGGATGCTTGATCTTACTCTTCATCTGCCTAGCCAGGTGTATTTGTCCACTTTCATGCTGCTATTAAAAAACTGCCTAAGACTGGTAATTTCTAAAGAAAAGAAGTTTATTTAACTCACAGTTCCACATGGCTTAGGAGGCCTCAGGAAACTTACAATCATGGCAGAAGGGGAACCAAACACATCCTTCTTCACATAATAGCAGGAAGGAGAAGTGCCAAGCAAAAAGGGGAAAAGTCTCTTATGAAACCATTAGATCTCATGAGAAATCACTCATTATCACAAGAACAGCATGAGGGTAACCTCCCGCATGATTCAATTATCTCCCACTGGGTCCCTCCCGTGACACGTGGGGATTATAGGAACTACAATTCCAGATGAGATTTTGGTGGGGACACAGTTAAACCACATCATTCTACCTGTAGTCCTTCCTAAATCTCATGCCCTCACGTTTCAAAACAATTACACCCTTCCAATAGTCCCCCAAAGTCTTAACTCATTCCAGCATTAACTCAAAAGTCCAAGTCCAAAGTCTTATCTGAGAAAAGGCAAGCCCCTTCCACCTATGAGCCTATAAAATCAAAAGCAAGTTAGTTACTTCCTGGATACAATGGGGGCAAAGGCAGTGGGTAAATAAACCTATTGGGTAAATATGCCCATTCCAAATATGGCCCATTGGGATAAATTGGCCAAAAGAATTGGCTCCAGGCCCCATGCAAGTCCGAAATCCAATAGGGCAGTCATTAAACCTTAAAAGTTCCAAAAAGATCTCCTTTCACTCCATGTCTCCCATCCAGGTCATGCTGATGCAAGAGGTGGGCTCCCACAGCCTTGGGCAGCTCTGCCCCTGTGGCTTTGCAAGGTACAGTCCCCCTCCTGGCTGCTTTCACGGGCTGGCATTGAGTATCTGTGGCTTTTCCAGGTGCACAGCATAAGCTGTTGGTAAATTTGCCATTCTGGGGTCTGGAGGACGGTGGCCCTCTTCTCACAGCTCCACTAGGCAGTGCGCCCATGGGGACTCTGTGTGGAGGCTCCAACCTCACATTTCCCTTCCACACTGCCCTAGCAGAGATTCTCCATGAGGGCTCTGCTCCTGCAGCAAACTTCTGCTGGACATCCAGGCATTTCGATACATCTCCTGAAATCTAGGCAAAGGTTCCCAAACCTTAATTCTTGACTTCTGCACACCTGGATGCTGCCAAGGTTGGGGCTTACACCCTCTGAAGCAATGGCCTGAGCTCTACCTTGGTCCCTTTTAGCCACAGCTGGAGCTGAAGCAGCTGGGATACAGGGCACCATGTCCTGAGGCTGCACAGAGAAAGGGGGCCCTGGGCCTGGCCTCTGAAGCCATTTTTCCCTTCTGGGCCTCAGGGCCAGTGATGGGAGGGACTGCTGGGAAGGTCTCTGACATGCCCTGGAGACATATTCCCCATTGTCTTGGTGATTAATATTTGGCTTCTCATTACTTATGCAAATTTCTACAGCCAGCTTGAATTTCTCCCCAGAAAATGGGATTTTCTTTTCTATTGCATTGCCAGCCTGCAAATTTTCCAAACTTTTATGCTCTGCTTCCTCTTGAACACTTTGTCTCTTAGAATTTTTTTCTACCACTTACACTAAATCATCTCTCTTAAGTTCAAAGTTCCACAGATCTCTGGGACAGGGACAAATGCTGCCAGTCTCTTTGCATAACAAGAGTGACCTTTACTTCAGTTCCCAAAAAGTTTCCCATCTCTGTCTGAGACCACCTCAGCCTGGACTTCATTGTCAATATCACTACCAACATTCTGGTCAAAGCCATTCAACAAGTCTCTAGGAAGTTCCAAACTTTCCCACATCTTCCTGTCTTCTGAGCCCTCCAAGTCTCTAGGAAGTTCCAAACTTTCCCACATTTTCCTGTCCTCTTTTGAGCCCTCCAACCTGTTCCAACCTCTGCCTGTTACCCAGTTCCAAAGTTGATTCCACATTTTTGGGTATCATCGTAGTGTCCCACTCCTTGTACCAATTTACTGTGTTAGTCTGTTCTAATGTTGCTATAAAGAACTACCTGAGACTGGGTAATTTTTAAAGAAAAGAAGTTTAATTGACTCACAGTTCCACATGTCTCATGAATGTCTCAGGAAACTAATAATCATAGTGGAAGGGGAAGCAAACACATTCTTCTTCACATGATGGCAGAAAGGAGAAGTTCTGAGCAAAAGGGAGAAAAGCCCCTTATAAAACCATCAGATCTCATGAGAAATCACTCACTATCAGAGAATAGCATGGGGGTAACCACCCCATGATTCAACTACCTCTCCCTGGGTCTCTACCATGACACATGGGGATTATGGGAACTGCAATTCAAGATGAGATTTGGGTGGGGACACAGCCTAACCACATCACCAGTTTGCTGTGTTTCTGAGGTCTAAGCTTGAGTCAGCTAATGGATGCCCATGTTGCAGGAGTTACAGATTATAATATCCAAAAATTAAAAAGATTGATCAGTAGGTTTAAATTAGAGTGCTTTTGAAATTTGGCATGTTTAAAGATTTTTCACAGATACATTGTTAGGGTGGTGAATGCAGGAGAATCAGGAGCAGGTAGATAATCTTTTTTACAACCTATGACTCAGCTAATTTTATTTTCAATTTCTTCCATATGAACTTAATTTTCTCTTCCATGTTCTTTTCTGAAACTGATTGTGTTTTAACAAGTTCCTTCACATAATAAAAATCAGCATTCATTCTTTTGCCAAAACATTCATCCTGCTTGTTTCTAAACACTCCTTTCTCTGTTAAGAGTTTTCCCCTCCTCCTACAGAGGAATAACTAATTTACCTGCCTTTTGAATTTGGCTTCTCTCACTTTAGGATAAGTAGCCCTGGATCTCCATGTTCAGACCTCCTCACTCTCATCAGCAATCTCTGTTTATCTTCAGGATCTTTTTTTTTTTTTGAGATGGAGTCTCGCTCTGTCGCCCAGGCTGGAGTGCAGTGGCGATATCTCGGCTCACTGTAAGCTCTGCCTCCCTGGGTTCAGGCCATTCTCCTGCCTTAGCCTCCTAAGTAGCTGGGACTACAGGTGCCCACGGCTGGCTAATTTTCTGTATTTTTGGTAGAGATGGGGTTTCACCGTGTTAGACAGGATGGTCTCGATCTCCTGACCTCGTGATCTGCCCACTTCGGCCTCCCACAGTGCTGGGATTACATTACAGATGTAAGACAACACGTCCGGCCCTATCTTCAGGATCTTTAAATTCAGAAGTTAAGTACAAGATTTCGAACAATATCTTCCAGAATACTTTGAACCTACTCATTAAACTTCTGCATTGAAAAAAATACCTCTACTGGCTGTCTTCTACTTTACTCTACTGGAGTTAGGCAAAACGTTCCATAAAATGTTTAAAGACACTTTGTGCCTAGCCAGAATATAATATATATTCAAGATAAAAAAAATCTGGGCAGTGATTTCAAAATGGATAGGAACTTCTATTTAAATAAGAAATGAAGACTACTGGATCAGACTGACTTGGCTTTTCCATGAATCTTTGTTGCTATTATAGGCTGTTGTTAAATACACATTAAAATGTTTGTGATAGTCATGCATACCAAAAGACACTCCTCCTGATTTGGGGGACATCTTGGATCATATGAAATAATGGCATTGCAGGGCTGGGGTCAAGACATGCTGCTGCCAGGCCAGGTTCTGCTACTCCAGGAGCCCACCTGGCAAGGTGCCAGCTGCTTTTGCAGGGCCCTGACCTTTCCATCAGGCAGCAGCAGAATCACCAGACAGTAGCTCAAAAATAAAGCAAAGTTAAACATAACTGTGTCATCCCAGAATGGTGATGTTCCCTAATAAAAGCCACACTGATGAATAAAATATAGGGTGCAATTATCCATAGCGAGTGCCAAGAACGGTCTTATAGCCTGATCTTGTATCTGTAGTATTTAACTTCATTTAAAATCACTAAAGAATTTATGTTTAGTAAGAAGTAAAATCACTTAAAATGACTTTGGTAACTTTGTTTTTGTTTAGACCCCAAAGATAAAAGAATATCTTGACAGATGCAAACCAAAAACAATAAACATTTGATTATCTCCAAGTTTAGACATTTGTATAAGAACTGTGGTAAAGATTATAATCAGTAAGGACTCCAACTTCTTTCTCTAGCCCCATCACTGACAGGCCAAGTTAGCTCAGTGAAATTCCCAGGGTCAGCTTTTCTGTTTTTAGAAATATAACTAATTAGCTCTCTGTAGTTTTAAACATCATTTCTTAATGATTTTCTGTAGTAATAATTCTCTGTGATTACCTAGCAGGGTGACATTCACGAGAACTGTTCTTTGTAAATTGGTTTCTGATAATAGGGAGGACAGACCAGTTCATGAAGCACAGATAAGAGAACAATAGGGTAGTGGGCCATGAGAGAGTAAAGGATTGGGCAGGATCAGGAGAGTGAGAGGAATTTCCTTTATCACTCTAGGCGAATGAGGTCAACATATCTCTTTGAGGAGCCTTATATCACATGATAGTTATGATGTTAGTTACTTGTAATAGTAACAGTATTAGTAGTACTCTGCATATTGTCAGAATTTCAGATATTCTAAAATTTCCTTCTGAATATATTTTGATGCCATTTCCTGTCCAAAAGCTTGGTTTAATAAATGTTGCATCAAACTTTCTACTTCTGCCAATGATTTAGTATAAAATTTGAATAAATTTAGCAGATCTTCATATGTTAAGACCCAGTGCCTAATTTGGAATGTTGATGTGAGGATTAGAGACACATTTTTCTATAACAGAACTCTCTCATTTTCCATATAATAAAAGGGCAAACAAACAGGAAGAAATGATTCAGTTCCGGAATAGTGATCCTCCCCAGTAATGGAAGTTAATTGAAGAGGGATTTTAATGTAGCTCACATTTAGGAAGGAAATAGTTTTCTTGTTATTCAATAAGATCCAAACGTTATGATTTCAAGGAGATATGGATCTTCTATGAGGAACTAGTGAGTTCTGGTGGCAGGAGATGAAACACCTTTTTTTTTTTTTTTTAAGACAAGAGGAATAGATGAACAAATATGCAAAGGAAAACAATAAATACCAAAATATGCAGCAAACCAAAGCAGAAACCCACCCTGGTGCCTTCCCTGGTCTCTTTTATTCTCAAAGCTCTAGTTTCCCTTTCCAGTTACCTGGCAGAAGAAACAGATGGGAGATAAAAATGCTATGATTCATCTCAGGGTGCCATAAGGATGTAGAAGATACAACATGAGGAAGGGGGTATGATGACTACTTGTGAAGGACCAGAGCCAAGAAAGGAAGGGAGGTGAGAGCATGAATGAACCAAGGCACTGGTTCAGTTGGAGGTCAAGTGGAAGGTCAAGTGGGTAGGCATGGAGAGGGCTCCCTGGAGGAATACCCAGCTGAGGGATGCCCATAAAAGGATCACACTGAAGGTCTGGGTGATGAGGCTGCAGGCTCAAGAACAACCATAGTAGGGCTGAGTTTGACTAGGAACACAGGATTATCAGTCCTCAGCCTCTCATCTCAATAGCTTGAATTTGTGCTTGGTCATTGGTAACATGGAGTAAAAAAATGATTGAAGTTTCTTCAGGGATGTGTTTCTGCCTATCCTCTGTCAGGACCCTTGAGACACCTTTGCTGTGAATAATGGAGAAGCAAAAGGAGTTACTAATGAAGACAAACTAAACCCGAGAACAGAGAGAGCCTAACTATGTGCTCCAGAAGTGCCATGTGTGTCTAAGGTAGGTCCAAAGGTATGAGTCTAGAGATATTATGTATAAAACACCTAACTGAATGTCAAAAAATCCATAGAAGCTTAATAATTGGTAGCAATTATTATTACTCATTAGTGTGGGGGCTGGGAAGATGACAACAGAGTATAACTTGGAGGGTTGGTGTAGAGCAATTAGCTAGCAACTGTAGTTTGAATTTCCATGAAGTAGTTCCCTCAATTGTGTACACACAAACACATCAAAACTGAAACCACAGCTATGTGATTTAATAATGTTGCACGTTTAGACATGATACAAGGCACTTTTGCCTACATTATCTTTCTGTGAGATTAACATTAGACCTGGTATAATTATCCTAAATTTACTACTAGAGAATTTAGTTTGAAAAGTCATGCAACTTTTCTAAAGAATTTTTTCTGATTTAATAACACCAATCAATGAATTAATCAATCAACTGTTCTGGCCATTAAATGTGTGAGAAAAAAAAAGTCAGTGTATTAATTATAATTATATACCGAGATTTGGCTCTGTGTGTTTCACAAAATAAGTATAAAGTATCAAATTTGTTATAAATGTGTGACCCATTAAAAGAAAAAAAAACTTGATAGATGTGTATTTGGTAGCAGCTTTTTAGAAAATTTTTGAACATTTATGATGTTCAGAAAAGAACAGTGATCAGTGTACTAAATTAAATTACTTGAATAAATTATGGAGAAAAAGTTCTGATTTTTGTGCAAGGTTTGCATTCTGGATTGAGGTCCAGTTCTTTTTGAAGTATCTGAAATCAAACATATATTTCCAAACCCTGAGGACTGATTTCCTTCTGAAGACCACCCTCTCTTCTATTTGAGGAACTCCATATTCCTTCTTGTAACACTACTCTGATTCTATATCAAGCAATCTTGGCCTTGTTAAGATAAGAAAGTTGCCTTAAGCACTTTCCAAAGCTTTCCTACATTCACTGTCGGTGGATGCTGTCTCTACCCTACTTGTTCCCCTGCAGAACCTCAGATTGGAGATATAAGGGGTGAAATAACAGCCAAGTACCTCAGAGCTAAGTACTTTACATATAACTCATTTAATCCTCACAGCATTGCTATGGAACAAGTACTATTATTCATCCCAGTTTACAGATAGAAACTAAGGCAGAGAAAGGTTAAATAATCAAAGTTTACCTACTAGATAACAGAGTGGGGGTAGAAACCAAGCCATTCTGGCTTTGCCTGCTTGTAACACCAGGGTGGTAAAGGTGAAAATTTGGGTTCATTCTCACAGAGAAGAGGTTATTAAGGCTCAGACTGGACAGATAGCATGGGAATCATGAGCAAGCAGGAAATTTAAGAGTCAGATCTTAGAAAAATATGACAAAGCCTAGAGACTGGCAACTTACATGATCTGAGAAAAGTGAGGAGGCCAGTGTTCCTTGTTTGGAAACAGGAGGAATAATGGGACCACTGGTTGAAATGGAGTGCAAATGTCTTATAAGAAAAGGAAAAAAATGACACCAACTTGACCCTCAAGTATATTTTGAGTATATTCTGTTTCTCTTTTCATTAGAAGAAATTTAATTTGAGAAATGAATAGAGAATGAAAGGGGAAAGGAGAATGTTTCAAAGAATAAGGTTAAAGTCATCACAGCTTGACAGCAATCTAAAAGTCAAAAAGTATGCCAGAATAGCAGGTATTTGAGACCCACTGTTCGAAACAATTTTATTTTAAACACATGTGGTTCCTTAATGATACTGGTAGCATGGTGGTTGTGCAGCCCGCCTTTAGCAGGAAGTGCTGATTTGCTTAATTCTATTAAGCCTGTAAGAAAGGTAAATCTGTCTCCTGAACTTAAGGGGCCTCTGCTCTAAAGTAAGTTTGACATTGGCCAATAATCACCCTGACATTCTTGTGGCTTTGGCTGCTCTTGAAGCTGCTGTATTGCACCAAGAGAAGAGGCTGAGTGAGAAAGCCTGGTTATAGCAATGGCCCATCCTGTCAGTGCTGGGAGTGGGTACTTTACTCAAAGCAGTATAAATACAGATGCTGCACATTATGCTCTGCTATGCTGGCTGCCTTTGGGATGATTGTTGGGAAAGTTCTTGAAGCCAGTGGTGTTAGAGGGGACAGTGTGCTTCTTGAAACAAAAGAGTTAATGGTGAGAATGGTCTTTGAAAACTGTACGCTTTACAAAGGTGAACTCTGCAAACTGGGCCTACTGAAAGAAATAGGGATTCTATTTTCATTACTGTTTTATCATAAAAATACCATAAGGCCTGGCCCTTAGCAAATAGTCCTTAAATATCTGATACCATTAGAAGCTTGCTTCTATGAAGGGTGATCACCCATCCCAGTTTGCGTGGGACAGTCTTAGTTTACATTATTGTCCTTGCATCCTGTTCAGCTGGTATATATCCAAGTCTCTTAATTTTTATTCAAGTATTATTATTAATAGTTGTACAAAAATAAGTCAGAATAAGTTTGGTAGACCTCTACTTTATTTCCAGCTTCTGTCATTTTCTTCCTGGTAGTAGGTATGAGACATATATACATGGAAAGATAATCAGCAGTAGCCTATCTCTCTCCCTTTAATTTTTTAAAGAACTTTCCAGATTCAAGAATGGACAAGGCACTCAGGTATGAGCAACAAATTCCTTTTGTCTTGGAGATCATGGAAGAAGTATTAGATGCTGCTCCCCTTAGTGTAACAGCCAGTTTTGTTGCACCCTGTGGGGCCTGCAAGCTACACAAAACCACCAGGATCCTAGAAGAGTCACTAGGAAACGTAGAGTATTATAGCTAGATAAACATCATCACATATGTGTAAAAGATAGAGACTGAACAGTCCAGTCTTAAAATGTATGGCAAAGTAGTTTGAATGCTCTTGTTACAGTGATTTTGTCATCTACCAATTTTAAGTGTGTAGTGATTTATCTATCACATTATTTGGCAATACTTTCTGAATTTTGCAATACATGCAACAATGACCTAAAAAATGAAAGTGCATGTTTAATTTAAAAATTAAAAGTAAAGCCAGGCGCAGTGGCTCACACCTGTAATCCCAGCACTTTGGGAGGCTGAGGCGGGCGGATTACCTGAGGTCGGGAGTTCAAGACCAGCCTGACCAACATGGAGAAACCCTGTCTCTACTAAAAATACAAAATTGACTGGGCGTGGTGGTGCATGCCTGTGGTCCCAGCTACTTGGGAGGCCGAAGCAGGAGAATTGCTTGAACCTGGGAGGCGGATGTTGTGGTGAGTGGAGATCGCGCCATTGCACTCCAGCCTGGGCAACAAGAGCAAAACTCTGTCTCAAAAAAAAAAAAAAAAAATTAAAAGTAGGATCTTCATACATCATAAAAGCCATAATGATTTCACACACCAGCTGACAACTAGCAGACAAAAAATCTTCTGGGAAGTCAGAAGCATCAGCCTTCAAAGTTATTATTTTGGGAAGACTATGCTCAAAAGGAGAATTTTACATATGTGACCACAGAAGGTGTGCCTATATATCACTCTTTAAAGCATGAGTTTTTATTTCTATCAATTGGTTGTTAGTTTAAGTTAATTTTGCTCATTTTCACTTTCAAGTTTTTGTGTATGCATGAAGCAGGAAGCAATAGCAGAAAATGTGGCTCCATTAGTAGCAGAACTTCTCAAGCTCAAAGGATGTCCATTTTATATTAGCAGATGCTTCAAATTGAAAATCATTAATTCCAATATACGTTTTTTTTCCCCATGTGGTTTCTGTAATCAAAGTAAAGCTTTTGGAATTCATTCTCAAAGGTGAAATATCTTGAGATCATTGTCAACATTAAAAGTACTACCCTGAAATTAAAGTATCTGTTTTTGTGATGATAATACAGATATAAATTTTGATGGAACAGATCATCCTGGTAACAGTAATGTTCTTACTAAATTAAGGAATCTATGGAGGAAAAATGGATTTGGAGTTGGATGTAGTATCCTCATAATTTGTAATTTTATCCAAACAAGCTGTAACATTCTACCAAAAAAAGAGCCCGTATAGCCAAGACAATCCTAAGCAAAAAGAACAAAACTGGAGGCATCACGCTACCTGACTTCAAACTGCAAGGCTACTGATACCAACACAGATATATAGACTAATGGAACAAAACAGAGGCCTCAGAAGTAACACCACACATCTACAACCATCTGATCTTTGGCAAATCTGACAAAAACAAGCAATGGGGAAAGGATTCCTTATTTAATAAACAGTATTGAGAAAACGGTCTAGCCATTTGCAGAAAACTGAAACTGGACCCCTTCCTTACACCTTATACAAAAATTAACTCAAGAAGGACTAAAGATTTAAATGTAAGACCTAAAACCATAAAAACCCTAGAAGAAAACTTAGGCAATACCATTCAGGACATAGGCATGGGCAAAGACTTCATGGCTAAAACGCCAAAAGCAAGGGCAACAAAGCCAAGATTGACAAATGGGATCTAATTAAACTAAAGAGCTTCTGCACAACCAAAGAAACTATCATCAGAGTGAATAGGCAACCTACAGAATGGGAGAAAATTTTTGCAATCTAGCCATCTGACAAAGGGCTAATATCCAGAATCTATAAGGAACTTAAACAAATTTACAAGAAAAAAACGAAGAATCCCATCAAAAAGTGGGTAAAGGATATGAACAGACACTTCTCAAAAGAAGACATTTATGTGGCCAACAAGCATATGTAAAAAAGCTCATCATCACTGGTCATTAGAGAAATGCAAATCAAAACCACAATGAGATACCTTCTTACACCAGTTAAAATGGTGATCATTAAAAAGTCAGGAAACAACAGATGCTGGAGATGTGGAGAAATAGGAATGCTTTTACACTGTTGGAGGGAGTGTAAATTAGTTCAACCAATGTGGAAAACAGTGTGGTGATTCCTCAAGGATCTAGAACTAGAAATATCATTTGACCCAGCAATCCCATTACTGGGTATATACTCAAAGGATTAAAAATCATTCTATAAAGATACATGCACACGTATGTTTATTGCAGCACTATTCACAAGAGCAAAGACTTGGAACCAATCCAAATGCCCACCAATGATAGACTGGATAAAGAAAATGTGACACATATATACCATGGAATACTATGCAGCCATAAAAAATAATGAGTTAATGTCCTTTTCAGGGACATGGATGAAGCTGGAAACCATCATTCTCAGAAAACTAACACCGGAACAGAAAACCAAACACCCCATGTTCTCACTTAAAAGTGGGAGTCGAACAAAGAGAACACATAGACAGAGGGAGGGGAACATCACATACTGGGGCCAGTCGGGGAGTTGCGGGGAAGGGGAGGGATAGCATAGGAGAAATACCTAATGTACATGACAGGTTAATGGGTGCAGCAAACCACCATGGCACATATATATCTATGTAACAAACCTGCACGTTCTGCACATGTATCCCAGAACTTAAGTTTAATTAAAAAAATCTACTAATTGAAATAGAAGCTAAAGATGTCAAAATCCATAAATATTTTTATATCTACACAATTGGAATAATTAAACTTTTGTGATAAAGCTAATATTGAATTTAAAAATCTCCAGCATAACGGTATGCTTTTTCTGCAGCCTCTCATCAGTAAGATTTTAGGAATGTTTGATCATTTGAATAACTACTTTCTAAATCAACCTTAATGTCCTACAATAATATTCATATTTTGATAAATGAGTTATCTAACTTTTGGTTGCACTGTATGCAAAATCGGCTGAAAAATTTTTAAACAACGCATTTAAAAATGGTGTGGCAAGAAAAAACAGCAACTTCTGGTTGAAGCTTTCTGCAAACTGAAATTATTGAAGACAATATCTTGCAGGCAGGAAAACATTTATCTCTACAAAAGCAAGGGGAAGCTGAACGAACTGCAGAATGAGCTCACAAGAGGCTCTAACATTTAGTTTTGAAATTACATAACAGCTTTGGAACATCTGACTTGTGGAAAGAATTTGTTGATAGATTTCCTAATTTTAATTGGATAAATGGTATTTTGTATCAGACTGAAAGAAAATTGAGAAAGCCTACAATGTTTCAGCGCTTTAATTTGGTGAAGTTTTCAAAGATATTATAAATAGAGACAACTTTTTTGACAAGTGTTGTCTTAAAAAAAATTTGTTGGAAGAAGCTGTGCTACATGGAGGCAAAAGAGGCAGTGCCCATGAAAATATTTGGGCTGAAACATTTATGCATTTCAGCTTAAAATAAATTGAAATTGAGATAATATCACATTTAGCAGAATTTATTTGGAGATAAGCAGTTCCCTTGGGACATTTACAGATATTTTATTTTTTTGGTTCTTTTACAACGATGTGTCTAGTGAGTAAGGATATCAGTGATTTCAAATTTTTAAATGAAGAATTTTAATTTTCAAATTTCAAATATTTCAGACAATTTTATAGGAAAAATAAAAATAATTTAAAAATATTTTTTAAAAAACACATTAGAGACAGATTCAGCTAAGGAGCAGATTAAAGCACATAAATATGTGCAGGTAATATTCTTTCTGCTTATGTAACTTTCTAATAGTTTATATAATTAATATTTCAACCTGTTTTAAAGTATACAAATATATTTGTATCTTTAAAGAATTTTTTAAAGTAATTTTTGAATAGAAGTGTTTTTATAGATACATGAATATAAATATACAAAATTTCATACAATAAACAATATTTTTAAGCAATAAACATTTTCCAAAAATTGTATACATTTAATTATTTTAGTGTATCCTTTCGCTGTCAAACGTCTTCCATTTGGATGATAAATTATAAAGTCATCCAGAGCAGCTTCTGAAGTCAGTAAGAGCTATAACTTTTCTTCTGAAGATTGTGGTAGTTAAACGGGAATCTAACATTCAGATGAATCATATTTATTAAAGAGAATATTATGACCATGAAGTTGTTCTTAAAACTCCCAGAGAGAAAGAGTAACCACATTAAGCCAAATTTTAGTACATGAGAAACTCAGTGGCCTCAACATTGTGATAGAGGCATATTCGTCATAGGAGATCCAAGTGAGTTGGTGTGAACTCCAGGTGGCTGTTAAATGTGGTTGGGTGAAATTTATGAGGTGGTATTTCTCCAATTCCTCTTCCTTTTTTTTTTTTTTTGGACAGGTCACCAGTGCCCGAATTTTTGGCTTTCTATGGCTGAAGTGTAGTTTTAAGTGGCAGTGAAATTATGATGACATTGGACGGTGATATAGCGGTGAGCGTGGTGGTAATTAATCAAAGTCTGAGATTTTTTTTCTTACTGTATCAGATTACAAATCACTTCATAGAATTTAAAGATTACTTATTCCTTGGTGGGTTTGTGTAATGCCCACAATAAGACAATCTTTTCATTTGTACAACTATTTGCAATAATTGAAACTATAATTTGATCCTCATTTCATGTTTCAAAGTAAGGAGTGAGGTAAATTTATTCTATGCAATAAAGAGCAAGTATAGGGATTTGATATCTGCATATAGGACTTAAAGGAGCCAATTATAACCCTTCTTTGTGCCTGGTGGGCCAAATATGACATTTACTAGTTTATCTCCTACGCTCACTTGCAATTTTTCCTGAGTAAATCCAATCCCCCTTTAAATTTATGGCAATGATACTCTCTCCGAAACCATCTCCAGATTTTGGAAGATAGCTCACCCATTACTTTTGTTTCCAGCTTTACTGTGGAGTAGTCACAAGTATTAGTTAAGAAAATCGTCCCACCCCATGTGTAAGTACCTTCTGAAACAGTGTATCATAGGCCCAGTGATGTAGAGGTACCCAGGAGCTTCAGATTTTATGACTGGATTCAACCGCTGGTCATAAATGAATCACACTGACTGGAAGAGAAAGATTTTCTGGTCCTGCAAAAAGAAGAATATTGGAATTTGACATATTTTCATTTACATAATACAAATGATTCCTTTGCTCTTTTGATTTCCTTTACTTATATTGCTAATCCAAATAACATAAAACAACACATTGCAGCAATTGTATGCATTACTGCTTTGGGATAAAAATCTAATAAAGATGGCTCCTGATATTACGAATTAAAATAATAATAGTGATTAATCGTAGTAATGATAGTAATAGCACTGATTATATACCAGGCACCCTGCTCAGCATTTTATATATCATATAATTTTCACAAGTGATTCTTTAAGATCAGTGCTATTATTATTCCTATTTTTCAGATTAAGAAACTAAGGCATAAAGAGGTGAAGTCATTTGTTCAAGGTCAGGCAGCTACTAAGTGAGAGAACAGAGAATTATATCAAGGTGCCTGGATTCCAAGGTCATGCTCATAACTGGAGACTAAACAGCCTCATATTAGATTTCCTCCCTGGAAAAAAATCCTATTTTCTTATGGTGAACTATGTATTTAATATTTTAATTAAGTTTGTTAGCACATTATTGTTCTTCCACTGTACTAAGTGAAACTGTTCTCTTTTTTGTTTTTTTATTGTGTTTCTGTGTGCACATGATAATTTGTTTTTTCTTTTCTCTTTTTGTCAAACTTATATTTTCTACTTTGTAAAATAACTAAGAACTTTTTTGTGTTTTCTATGTCCTATAAAATAAAAAGCAATTAACCCTTAAAAGATTGAAAAATTAAGCATATGATTCTTTGAAATTGGAACTTTTTTTTACGGTTAATGAGTACGCGGTTCTGCAAAGTATTCTCTTTCAATTTTTGAATATCCTCCATTTTCATTTATTCTATAAATATTTATGGGAGCCTGCTATGCCTATGAGTTGTTAGGTTACAGATGTGCTAGTTTATAAATTAATAAAATGAACAAAACAATGCCCTGAGAATTAAGAAGCTTACTATGAATTCAGTTTTATTATGTCTTCTTTCTGATTTCTAATGTTGTTATATTTTAATATAATATTGTGTTGTTTTTAATTTCTTCATTAGAACTTAAAAGAAATTTTGTATTTTTCAGTTTATTTACTTCCTTCTAAGAATTAGTTCTTAGGCTTATTTATTAATTATATTTGTATTTCATTTTTACTACGTTCTAAGTAATTGATTTTGGTGTTTATGCTTACTTATCTCCTTAAACAGAAGAAAACAACATAATCCCATAAGTCCGTGCAATTATTTTTTAATGTAGCTTTGGTCACATGCTATATATGCAGATATTATTATTCTTAGATTTATTGAATTTAAAGTGAATTTATATTTTTCCTTTTATTGTCCTAGTTGTATACAAAAATTTTAATTATATATCCAGATAATAGGATGTTTATGTTTACAATTTTGCTACTAAATTTGGATATGTCGGTATCATGGTCAAATGTTACCTAAAAACTTGTATTATTTGGAATTTGTTGAAAATTTTCAGTGTGTTTTATGAGTGTATATAAATATGATACTTGCTTCTTAACCTATTAGCATTACTTTTATTTCTTAATCTATTAGCATTACAATAATCAAATCCTTTATATCATTAATTTTTATCACATTTGACCTGAACTCATATAGCAATAGTAATTCATAGTACTAAAGCTTTTCTTAGTCAATTTATTATTGCATAAATCACTATTTTGCCTTAATTGTGAATTGTGTCTATGATCAAATTAGTATGATCCCTTCTTGCCCCTTTAATTTGTTTACCATTAATTTTATTTGTTTGATTTTAATATAATCATTTCTAATATCTATTTATATTTATCTATTAAGCCATTTATATAAAGTATAAACACTATCAACCT
The DNA here is from genome assembly GCF_028858775.2 of Pan troglodytes. Lineage (NCBI taxonomy): Eukaryota > Metazoa > Chordata > Mammalia > Primates > Hominidae > Pan > Pan troglodytes. The sequence continues at coordinate 138,761,173 of NC_072403.2, read as the reverse complement.
TTTGTACCATTTTGGTTTCCAGATACCTTTTGTGAGCAGTATATAGTTAAATTTGCTTATTGAACAAATTGCCTTTCCCTTTAACAAAGGAAGTTAAATTAGTCATATTCAGGTTATTGCTAAAGTTTGTTTTCCTGACTTCTTAATAGAGTGCTTTTGTTTTGTATTGTAAACATTTATACTGTTTTCCTTGTGGTCTGTCATTTGCTACATGATCAACATTTCCTTTGTTTTTATGTTCCAGTGGGTATTTAAAATTCTGTGAGTGTTATCTTTAAGTTTTTGAAGTCAAATTAAACAAATTTTTTTTAGAACTTACAGCAGGGAAAAAATATGACTTTTTACTTTATAAGATATAGATTTGAATTTTTACTATTTTCTCATGTATGATTATCAATTTTTGTACATTTAATCAAAAATTATAAATTTTCACAAATATTGTAAAATGCTTTTTTATGATATTTGCACTCATTTTAAATTATAGTTATAGTACTTACACAGTCTTATCTCCTTTACTGAAATGTCTCCAATATTTACTGCTACTTTTTTTAATGCTATGAGTGTTTTGCTTTTAAGTGTATCCAGAATATATTCTTAAGAAATTTTTCCAGGACATCAGCAAGATGATGAAAAGGGAGTTTTCTACTGTCATTCCCCAAAAGAAGCATCAATTTTACAACTACTCATGGACAAGAGTATCCTTGTAGGAATCTAAGAGTTTAGCAAAGAAGTTTCAGCACATTCTCAGAGGAAAAAGTTTGAGTATGCATACGGAGAAGAGAAGAGAATAAGAACAGTTGCACTTTACCTGCACTTTTTCTCTCCCAAGGTGTCACAGCTCAGTGCCAAGAGAGACCTCCTTAGCCCATTTCTCCCATAAAGGAAAGTGAGAGTATAGTAAATAAACTCTCAGTTCCCTGGCTGTGTGAGATGCTGCCCAATAGCCCCACCTCTTTTTTGTCTTACCCAAATTACTGAGGTGATTGGCACAGGTGAGAGATTGAGAGAGGGTAGAACCAGAGAAGAGAGGCCGTGGACTCTCATAATTGCTCCAGTGGATTCCATGAGGAAGTTTGTCCATGAGGCACTCGAGATGTCTCACCTGCGGACACCACCAATGGCCCAAGGCCACTGCAAATGCATTTCATGCTTCTCCCACCGCCTGGATGAAAGAAGGATAGAAAAAAGGCACACAAACTTGAGCATTTCAAAGCACTGCTCTAATAGGTAATAGAAAAATAGGTAAGTGTCCATTGACAGATAAATAGATTAAGAAAATGTGGTGTGTATACATACACAATTCCATTGTATATTTACACAATGGCATATTAGTCAGCCAAAAAAGGAAGGAAATCCTGTCATTTGTGACAACATGGATGAATATGGACAATATTGTACTCTATCATATTGTACTACATTATAATAAGAGAAATAAGCCAGACACTGAAAGACAAATACTGAATAATTTCACTTATATGTGGAATCTAAAAATGTCAAACAGAAGCGGAAAGGAGAGGAGTCAAACTCAGAAGCAGGGGTGAAGCTGTGGAAAAAATGGAAGATGTTGGTCAAATGGTACAAATTTTCAGCTATAAGACTAATAAATTCTGAAAGCCTAATATACAGTATGGTGACTATATTAATAATAACATATTGCATACTTGAAATTTGGTAAGAGAGTACATCTAAAGAATTCTCACCACACACACACACACACACACACATACAATAGATAACTATGTGAGATGATGGATATGTTAATTAGCTTGATTGTGGTAATCATTTCACAATGTATACATGTACAGTAGTTCACCCTTACCCACAGTTTTGCTTTCTGTGGTTTCAGTTACCTGCAAAAAAATACAATAAGATATTTTGAGGAGAGAGAGAAACAGAGACAGAGACAATATTCACATAGCTTTGATTACAGTATGTTGTTTTAATAGATCTACTATATTATTAGTTATTGTTGTTAATCTCTTACTGTGCCTAATTAATGAATTAAGTTTTATCATAGGTGTGTATGCATATGAAAAGACAATATATTTAGGGTTTGGTACTATCCATGGCTTTAGGTATCTGGGAATGATATTCTGAGGTATCCACTCAGAATCTTGGAATGTATGCCCTACAGATAAGGGGGGACTATTGTATCAAAACATCACATTCTATACCTCTAAATAGATATACTTTTTATTTGTGAATTATATCTCAATAGTCTTGAAAAACAAAAACCAAAACTGAACAAAATATTTCCAGAATATTTATGAGTCACTTGTTTTCTTTTTTCTTATGGATCTGAGAATATTTTCTATGGCTTCCATTTAGTGAATGTGTATTAGGTTATTCAGATACAAATGCTATACAAATCATTTCATTTAATTCTGATGTTGTCATGGAGAATTTTTAAATCAGCTTAATTTTTGTGATTTGCTGATAATCTTTCAACTGGATTTAAAAAATTTTTTAATATTAAAATTTTTAAATGTTGCCACTGCACATCTAAAGTTGGTATGCTGTTATTATTATTATTTTTTGCCTGGTGTATATTAACACCTTTCAAAACCCTTTCTCTTCTCCAATTCAGAACATTTCTTCAATTATATGTTTGATTATTGCTTTCTGTTTTATTTGTTTCTATTCTTTCTTACATTGAATATGTTCATTCTAAATTATGTATCTTCTCCATATGTTTTTGTCTCTTTTATTTGTTCTTATTATTTTCATGTAATTTCTATGCTATGGCTTGAATATTTTTGTCTCTTTCAGAATTCATGTTGAAACTTAATTCCCAATAGAACAGTATTAGGAGGTGTGGCCATTAGAAGGTGATTGAGTCCCTCATGACTAGGATTCGGTGTCATTAAAATAGGGCATGATAGAGGAAGTTCATTCATTTTTGCCCTTCTGTTTCTTCTGCCACATAAAAAACAACATTTCTTCCCTCTGGGGATGTAGCAACAAGACCTCATTAAGGGAGCAGCAAGAGCACCCCTCGCTGGACACAAACAAACAAACAAACAAACAAACAAAAAACAAAACTGCCGATGCATTAATCTTGGACTTCCCGGTCTTCTGAACTGTGAGAAAATAAATTCCTGTTTATTATAAATTACCAGCTTAGGTATCTTGTTATAGCAGCAGAGTTGTGCTAAGACACCCTATATAATGGAAAATTTTATCAAATTTACTTCTGTATTACTGGTTCAATTTTCTGCTTCGATAATTCTGTTCTTTCTTACTGCCTTCAATTATCTTTGTATTTCTGTTAATAGTCTGATACTTTTATTATTTTTTAAACTTTTAAATATTTTTCAATGAATTGGTTTGCCATTTTAGTTCAAACTGCCTGTTAACTAGCCCAAAATTAATGACATGCTGACATATTATCATCAGTTTTTCTTGTATCTTCATCGAAACACTGTTTTATGAAAAATATAAAAGAAATAGATTATGTTTTCTTCCATTTTCATAGAGAAATTACCTTAAGAATATGACTTCCCTGAGTCCTATCTGTGTCAAAATTAGTATCTTGTTCTGGGCATACAGAGAGAATAGTAGGTATCAGAATTAATTGTAGAGCTCTTAAAAATTACCTTCTGTGTCCCTACCAACTGAACTCCTGAGAGTGTTGGCCTATGGTTGGGCCAACTATATTATTTGTTTTTATTTGTATTTACAGCTCTACAGCTAATAATTATAATTAAATATGTTTGAGAACCACTTGGCCAAAGAATATTAAGCTACTCATAGAAGACAGATGCATGTGAAAATTACATTCTCTCACCTCTGTCCTGTATATAACTCTTCAAAGAAGGTTTTATGCACCTCAAGTTTTAATTTATAAATATGCTTTAGTCCACCCAATCAGACTCTTTGAAACTAAGACATAGGTTCTTCACTTCCAGAAAATAAATTAGCTGCCACCTTCCACTATATTGGACAGCCACTTTTTCTTCCACTTTAGCGCCTTTTGTGCTACATGAATTTGAAGGCTGTAAAACTGCAGGAGCTTAACTGCTACCTTTTATTAAGCACTCACCCTTTGTATACATTCTCTTATTTAATCACCCTAACAACTTTAAAGAGATATGTAGCATCGTTTTCTTCATAAGATGAATTAGAAGGAGCATGGAAAGTAAGTAATGTATATAAGATTACATAACTGGTGAAGCCAGAATAAGAAGATGGATCATTTAACTCCAAAACCTGTCCTCTTATCCACTGCTCTACATGGTTATATCATGACCTGAAGAAAAAATACAACACTACTGTCTTGGTCTGTTTTGTGTTGCTGTAACAGGATACTATAGACTGGAAATTTATAAGGAAAAGAAATGTCTTACAGTTCTGGAGACTGAGGCGTACAAGGTTGAAGGGTCTGCATCTGGTGTCATCTCATGGCAAAAGGCAGAAGGGCAAGAGAGCAAGAGCAAGAGGAGGCTGAACTTGCTTTTATAACAAGCCCACTCACATGGTAACCAACCCACCCTTGTGATAATGACATCATCAATCCATTCATGAAGGCAGAGCTCTCATAACTAATCATCACCTTACTAGACCCCACCTGCCAACACTGTTGCATTGGGGATAAACTTTGAGGAATACATTCAAACTACAGCAACTACACTACGTCTTTCAGAGTTTTCTTTTCCTTCACTGTAGCAAAACATAATCCACTGGGGCACTGGTAGTGTGAGGAGAATGCAGTGTGAAAAGAGGGCAACATTCAGTTTTGAAGAAATGGAAGAAATAGGTGCCTAGCTACATAGATGCAGATGGTCTTCAAAAAAGAAATCAATTTTCAAGAGCATATGGTTATTAAAGCATAACAAAGCTCAAAAGTTTTGGGGAGGAAAACCACTGTATGTAAATAGATTATACTCTTCATCTTTCATACAAATATCTGGCACTGGGAAAGAGGCCAAGCGTAACATCTGTAAACAGTTTGGCATTGTCCATTGTATTCTCAGTCAACAGTACCATTTGAAAGTTTGTCCTATTGTTGCTCATCTCAATCTTTTAGAAGGATTTTTCTGCAGATACATAAAACTGATGAGAGGTCAGGTCAAGGTGGGAATTTTCCCTCATGAGGAAAATATTTTAAATGTCCAGTGAAACTCATGATATCAGTATGTATAAAGTGATTCTTGTATTGCTATAAGGAAATACCTGAGACAGTAATTTATAAAGAAAATAGGTTTAATTGGTTCATGTTTCCGCAGGCTGTACAGGAAGCATGGCACCAACATCTGCCCAGCTCCTAGGGAGGCCTCGGGGAGCTTTTACTCATGGTGGAGGGTGAAGCAGGAGCAAGTACATCATATGGCGAAAGCAAGAGCAAGTGAGTCGGGGGCAGGTTCCACACACTTTTAAATAACCAGATCTCATGAGAACTCACTCACTATCTTGGAGAAAGCACCAAGCCATAAGGGATCTGCCCCCATGACCCATACACTTCCCACCAGGTCCCACCTCCAACATTGGGGATTACATATCAACATGAGATTTGGGTGGCACAAATATCCAAATCATATCACAATAATTAAGGAATTTTAAATACTGAAAGAACAGAATAAACTTGGAAAATAAATATTGCTGAAGCAACTGGTTAAAAATGAAAAATTTAACCAAGCATGTTATTTGACATCATGTGCACAATATAGAATTATCTGAATATGAGAACATTTCTATAGAATTCAATTTAAAAAACCCAGACTTCCAGGTGTAAGATTAAATCTTTTCATAAGAAAACAGAGAATGAAATTAATTTGAGGTAATTTAAATCATGGCAGTGTATCAACATCATACGTAGATATTTCTTGTTTAACAAGTAAAATGCAAAGTGGCCAAACAAACCACTGACTTTTTATTTTCATTTTTTTGATACAGAGTCTCACTCTGTCACCCAGGCTGAAGTGCAGTGCCACAATCTTGGCTCACTGCAACCTCTATCTCCTGGGTTCAAGCAATTCTCCTGCCTCAGCTTCCTGAGTAGCTGGCACTACAGGCGTGCCCTACCATGCCCAGCTAATTTTGTATTTTTAGTAGAGATGGGATTTCACCATGTTGGCCCGGCTGGTCTCAAACTCCCAACCTCAGGTGATCTGCCCGCCTCGGCCTCCCAAAGTGCTGGGATTATAGTGCTGAGCCACTGTGCCCAGCCAAACCTCTGATGTTATATACATTTTTGTTAACCTTTTACCTAGTTGCTCTGATATTTGGTAAAAATAATTATAGTGGAAAGAAAATCTTGCTACTACAAATTTATTTTGACATGCTAAGATTTATTTTATTTTCCCTGTTATACCCTGTTAGGCCCAGAGTGATACCTCTCAAAAGTTTAGGCATTAATAAACTAAAGTCAGTCATTATGTAAGTACTGTTCATAGGGATGCATAGAGGCTTTGAATGAGAATTTTGGAAGACAGAAAGGGAAAACAGGTATGAATATTTTGGGAAATGATGTGCCAGTGGGTTCTGTGGGCTCACAGATTTGAGGCATTCTGATCCAGTCTGACATCCTTACTTTACACAGAGGAAACAATAAAAACAGACAAGCTAAGTAAAATCACACAGCATGTTAGTGACAAAAGAAAGTTTTGATACAACCAATGTCCTTCCACATTTAGGTAGAGATCAGTTTCTCTGACAGATTCCCAGAGCACAGCTCAGTTCCTTCATAGTCAAAGAGCTCTTTACCCACACTGTGCTTTGAGAGGAAGTCCCACTTACCTCCAAATTTGCCCATTACAAGATTAATGAATTATTCTGGGCCATCAAATCACTTCTCTGAGGTTAATGAATTAAACACTATTCCCAAAGTGAATACATGCTAGGTGCCCTTAAATTATTCCTATCTTAGTTCAAAAGAGTTTTTCAGGTTAACTGGGTATTATCCTGGGGATTCATGAAAAAAATGAATTTATACAAGGCCAGCTACGAAAGAAAACAATGGCAAAGAATCAAACAGGTTAGAGGTTGTTTCAATTCAGCTTCTTATTAGCTCTCCAAATTGTGAAATTTTTACCCTCTCTAAATGGAATAGTAATACATCTCAAAGTAGTTGTTATTCTTTTGGGATTCCAGATGACATCTTATCCTACTATAATCCTCTCTAGGTCTCAAAATTCCTAAAATTGTTGAGAATTTTAGGAATTCCCAACTGTCAATTAAGATTGTTAGAGATTAATTTTTTTGGATTCAGCATTGGCTTATCTATTTATAAACTCTGTTTAAACCAAAGACCCCTCAGGACTCAATACATTGTGGATTACAAATTACATTAAGGATTATAAATTACAATCCTTGTCTAACTGTATCTCCTTTACATATTGCCAAGATGGGATAGAACAGAATAGCATGCCGTCTGGAGCCCATGGTGAGCCAGTGATTAGATACAGGAGAAGTGTAGAGAAAGGCAGGGAAAGGTGAAGAGCTTGGGTTGTTGTGCAGCAGGGCATCTCCGGGTATCGGCCAATAGAGGTTTAAAGGCCTTGGTGGGAAACAGGATGCAGGGAAGGACAGAAGAAACAAAATGTTGGAAAGGTTTTCTAAAAAGGAATGGATAAGTGCTCAAACAAGCCACTCACTCCAGAAGAAATGGAAAAATGTTCTCATTCCTGGAATGTTTCAGCCATTCTGAGCTTCAAGTCACCCCTAAGAAGCTCTTGGGAACCCAATATCTAAACTCTCTTTAGGACTGAAACAGAAGAGCTCTTGATGGCCAAGGGGTATAAGAATTATCTTCAAATACATGGCTGTTTCTTTTGTGACCCACTATGTTTAATGTACATCCCTAGGGGAAAGTCAAGAATCAATGTGTTTACTTTGCAAGAGGCAGTTACAGTCATTTCCTCAAAACATTTCTTGAGCTGCTTCTGTGTGGAGGGTAGGAAGGCAGAACATGTGGTGGGTGAGTAAGCCCACAAGCTCAGCAGTCAGACGGCCTGGGTTCAAAACCCAGTCCCACCACTTATTATCCTTGTGATCTTGAACACATAAATTAACCCTTTTATAACTCAGTATACTAATCTATAAGGTAGGAATAACAATAGTATCTACCTCTTAGAATTTCTATGAGGATTAAATAAAATATTATCAATAAGTCTGCAATATTCAGTAAATGTTTATTTTTATTATTATTTTTTCTACATGTGAGGCTCTGTGCTACCTGTAGGGGATATTTGGATGAATAAGATGCACATACTTACTCAATTCAAATTTATCACAGATGCAGGCATGAGTCTAAGCTGTGAATTTCTGGGATTTAGACCTGACTGGTCAGTTGATCGAGATGGGTCCTTCCAGAAGTGTATGGGCAGGAAGAACTCAGGAGCACCTAGTAGTGAAGCCTTAGAAATTGTATGAGAGGAGGTTTTCTGAGTTCAGTGTTGTATCTGCATGTTGTATTTGGTACGTAACTCCCTTTGGAGTCATATCTGCCCAGCTGTGAATGCAGATGATACTGGGCATTAAAGTAAAAACACTGAGAGGAGCAAGGCACAGTGGCTCATGCCTATAATGCCAGCAGTTTGGGAGGCTGAGGCAGGCAGATCACTTGAGGTCAGGAGTTCGAGACCAGCCTGGCCAACATGGTGAAACCCCATCTCTACTAAAAATAGAAAAATTAGGTGGGCGTGGTGGCACATGCCTGTAATCCCAGCTACTCGGGAGGCTGAGGCAGGAGAATCGCTTGACCTGGGGAGGCAGAGGTTGCAGTGAGTTGAGATGGTGCCACCGCACTCCAGCCTGGGCAACAGTGAGAATGTCTCAAAAAAAAAAAAAGAAAGAAAAACCCTGAGAGGCATAGAGGTGGGAAGAGGTGGCATGGAGCACCCAAGCAATGACAGAGGGCACCACAACAACTGGAAGGGCCAAAACATCTCTCTGGTTGCTCCACAAGCTACTGCACAGCTCAGGGCTGCCTTAGCTACTCCTATCTCAGTGAACAGAGTGGAAGGTAGCAAGTTCCCAGTGTGAGACAACTATGCCTAGCAGAAGTGGTAGGTTCTACATGACAATTGTCAATCTGACCTGTTGATCAATGCTTGTGAGATATTTTCTGGGACAACTAGAAATTCAAGGGCTTAGCAGAAGCATTGTGGAAAGATTCAGGTTACTATGTGAGCCAGTGGAATATGGATACTGCTTTAAATGGGACCCTATTTGAATCCACATACTGTTATTGTCTAGGATAACTCAGTTTACATTAAGGGACAATTTTATAATGAAAGAGGTTCCAAAATGGAATATAGCATCAATAACTGGAGTTGGTTACAGAAACTGAAGAGCCACTCAGTGGAGATATATTAGATAGAGGATTCCTCTAAAGTGTAGAAATAAATGACCTCTTAAGATTCTTTCTAACTCTGACATTCTTTGGCTCTAAAACCATTTAGAACTTTAGATAAAAGTTATTTCTACTTACAGACTGCCTACTTCTAGACATTCTGACAAGTGCTTTATCAGTTTTTTCTACAAATAGAGTTTGCTTGCATTATAAATATAGGCTATTAGGATATGAGCTGCTCCATTATAAGAACCAGATTTTAATCACCTTTGTATCCTCAGCAAGGAAGATCAGCCTGCAGCCTGCAGAATTTAATAGAAGTGTCTTGGGTCTTATATTTTTTCTTTTAAATCATTGTTTTAATAGTTTTAACAGTTTACTATTTAAAGATACTCTGTCATTAGTTCATAAAATGTTTTTTATAGTGAGATATCAATGCTAAAAAAAATAGACAAGGAGTACCTTATAGTTACTACATAAACAAAAATCTTACCACACATCCTCTTAGTTAATCCCTGTACCTTACTTGCCCATATGGGCAATAATATATACATATATTATTTAATGTAGTTCAAATATTTAGGCAATCTGACTTATAAGTCAGTTGTATCAGATATTCTGATGGTTAAGATAATTTATTTTGAAAATTCTTCTCTTCCTCTTCTTATCTGTAGTGACTTTGTGGCATGGTATAGTTGACAGAGATTTGAATGTTAATTATTCCAGGGATTTCTTGGACAGAGGGAAGGAGCAGGCAAATATTTTAATATTGATTAAACTTTTAAGCTAAAAACATGGAGCCTTGGTAGTCAAACTTCTGGCATCATCCTGCAGGTGTGATGATTCCTTAACGTCAAAACTGGAAGATCTTGGTTCCCTATGCCTCCTCAGCCTTCTACATGGGTGAAAGGATTTTGGAGAAGGCACATTATCTTTTTAGGTTTCAGTTTCCACATTTACAAAATAAGGGTCTTGAACTCGGTGGTTGTTATCGTACTTTTTAGTGCTAGCATTTTATGGTACTTCATCAATTTTCCAACTCCATTTCATTATTTTCTAAGGGCATCTGTGACAGAATAAAATCCTTTTACATGTTTATAAGGTTTTTCTCCTGAATAATAATAACTTGGTAGTTTGTTGCCTGAAAAAAAAAAATGCAACAAAAGTGAGGGAAATGTAAATATGACAGCAAATGGACAAAGGGAAGCCAGAGCACATGGAGAAGTGATAATGCCTATGGGTATGGCCTTTTTTTCCTCTGGGTTTTAAAAGAAAATTAATCATTTTCTCTTGGAATGCTCATTTCAAACACATGTGAATTGTGACTAAATTTTATCTCCTGCCACTGACTCCACTGGGGAGCTTCTGGCGATAAATCTCCTTGTCAGTATACACCGTCTCCCAGAATTGCAAGCATGCCGGAATGAAAAAAAATCTGGGTATGCTGAAAATAACAGAGATAGGCCAGGGCCATCCCATATAAAATTGCCTTTTATTCCCCTAAGGAAAAATGGCAAGGTTTATGTAATAAAATCAGAGACAACATTTGGGGTAATATGACAATAGCCACTTGAAGCCCAAGAGCGGTATGAGGCAATCACATTGGAAAATTTTGTATATTTTAGTCTTTCTGTTTTAAATGGAAAGAAGAAGCAAGTGCAAAACCATGTGTGAAGTCCTGATATTTAGAGGAACATTAAAGAAACCTGATGCATTGGAGGGCAGAATGTCTGGTAGTGCGAGAGTTGGTAACTAGAAGATCATTATTTAATTATCTTTCTGCAATCCTGAGCACAGAAAGTGTATTTGTCATAAATGGGTGGGTACCAGTATACTATGCAGGGCACAACTATGACTTCTTGGCAAAGACCATTTTCTATGATGGCTTTGAGCAGTGTATTATTTATGCCTAGTTGGCAATTGTTATTAAATACTAATGATGAACTTCTGAGGAGAAAGGGAAGAGAAGTGATGTCTATATGTGTTGTAGCACAGGAGAGTAAATGCATTGGGGATTGGAACTCAAAGAAACTACAGAGAGATTTGCTCCAGATTATGGGTGTAACTAGAGAACCCTATGTCATACAGTCATAGAAAAAATATGAGTTAGATTGGCTTTTGAATTTATCATAAAGCATTTAAGTCATGAAAATGTATAAAGATAATGCAATCATTGCATATGGAGCCACCCCTAGTTCAGAAATGAGATGTTACTTATGCAGGTAAAATTGATTAGTAAGTCTTTCTTTTATTCTTTTTTTTCTTTTTTTGAGACACGGTTTTACTCTGTCTCCCAGCTGGAGTGCAGTGTCACAATCTTGGCTCACTGCAACCTCCACCTCCTGGGTTCATGTGATTCTCGTGCCTCAGCCTCCTGAGTAGCTGGGATTACACGCTTGTGCCAACATGCCCACCTAATTTTTTTTGTATTATTTGTAGAGACAAGGTTTTGCCATGTTTACCAGGCTGGTCTCAAACTACTGACATCAAGTAATCAGCCTGTCTTAGCCTCCCTAAATGCTGGGATTACAGGCAGGAGCCACCGCGCGTGGCTGATAAGTTTTTCCAACTATATTTTTCTCTCTACTTCCAGAGTTACCAATATCCTACAGCGGTGTATCTGTTCCCACAAATTTCATGTAAATATATATATATACATACATATATATAATATATAAACACAAATCCATGTATACACACATATATGTATACATATATACACACATATATACACACACATATACATACATATGTATACACATATATATCTTCTTCAATAAGGGCATATTCTTAAATAATATATAATGTCTTTGCAAGTTTTTAAATTTTCATAGTTATAATTTTCTAATATTATTCTGCAATCTACTTTTTAAAAACTTTTTGGTCAATATAGTTTGTATAGTTTGTGAGAATTAATTCTCTAATATTATTCTGCAATCTACTTTTTAAAAACTTTTTGTTCAATATAGTTTGTGAGAATTCTTTACCTTCACCCATGTTCCTTTAATTTTTTAATCTATTTTATTTCACTGTATGATTATACAGGAGTTCATTTATCCATTCTCTTGTTGAGGGTCATTTAAGTTGTTGCCAGTTTTTTGATGTTATAAACAATGTTTCTACAGAGATTTTGTAATATTTTTCTAGGTTCCTAAATATATACCTAGAAATGAGACTGAACCTAGGACACCTATGTCTACTTTGTTAGAATTTGTCAAATTTTGCTTTCCAAAATGTTTGTAGCATTTACATTTACTGCTGGTGATTTAGCTCTATTTGCCCATATTCTGGGTTTCTTGTGGATATGTTATCACCTCATTTTATTTGGATGTTGCCTGTAAGTTTTTTGTTTTACTCATTGAATTCCCCTCTAGACAGAATATTTTCATCTAATCAGTTTGAAACTTCTATTCCTTATGGTTATATATTCATGTATTTATTCAATAGAAAGTAATGTTTTGGTAGTTGTGTTCTGTAACTTACCGTAAATTTGTATTTTCTTCTTATATAGAATTTCTCACATTATGCAAGTATTCTGCCAAAAATGATGTTCTCTTTCTTCCTTGGAGATTTACAGTGCATTAACATATTAAAGACTCTTAATAATTTCTCCAGTAAATAAACTTGATTATTCATTTTTTAATCCATCATTTCCCAAAATTAATTGGCCATGGAATTATCTATTAATATAACGCCTTGTTAAACCCTGCATTGCTGTGCACCACAGAACATAGTTTGGGAAACAGTGTTCAATTAACCAGCCCTTCTGTAAAACAGCATGCTTCAATTCAGAAACACAGGAGCTGAACAAATACTTGACACCAAATGACTTTACAGACTGTATTTTCACAATAAGAAAGTAGAAACTAGGTTCCAAGATGGTTGAATAGGAACAGCTCCAGTCTACAGCTTCTGGCGTGAGTGACACAGAAGATGGGTGATTTCTACATTTCCAACTGAGGTACTGGGTTCATGTCACTGGGGTAAAAACATGCCAAATTGTAAAGACCATCGATGCTAGGAAGAAACCGCATCAACTAGCGAGCAAAATAACCATCTAACATCATAATGACAGGATCGAATTCACACATAACAATATTAACCTTAAATGTAAATGGGCTAAATGCTGCAATTACAAGGCACAGACTGGCAAATTGGATAAAGAGGCAAGACCCATCAGTGTGCTGTATTCAGGAGACCCATCTCACATGCAGAGACACATATAGGCTCAGAATAAAGGGATGGAGGATGATCTACCAAGCAAATGGAAAACATAAAAAAGGAGGGGTTGGAATCCTAGTCTCTGATAAAACAGACTTTAAACCAACAAAGATCAGAAGAGAACTCAGGATTAAAAAACTCACTCAAAACTGCTCAACTACATGGAAACTGAACAACCTGCTCCTGAATGACTACTGGGTACATAACAAAATGAAGGCAGAAATAAAGATGTTCCTTGAAACCAATGAGAACAAAGACACAACGTACCAGAATCTCTGGGACACATTTAAAGCAGGGTGTAGAGGGAAACTTATAGCACTAAATGCCCACAAGAGAAAGCAGGAAAGATCTAAAATTGACACCCTAACATCACAATTAAAAGAACTAGAGAAGCAAGAGCAAACACATTCAAAAGCTAGAAGAAGGCAAGAAATAACTAAGATCAGAGCAGAACTGAAGGAGATAGAGACACAAAAAACCCTACAAAAAATCAATGAATCCAGGGGCTGGTTTTGTGAAAAGATCAACAAAATTGATAGACCACTAGCAAGACTAATAAAGAAGAAAAGAGAAGACTCAAATAGATGCAATAAAAAATGATAAAGGGGATATCACCCCGATCCCACAAAAATACAAACGACCATCAGAGAATACTATAAACACCTCTATGCAAATAAACTAGAAAATCAAGAAGAAATGGATGAATTCCTGGACACATACACCCTCCCAAGACTAAACCAGGAAGAAGTTGAATCCCTGAATAGACCAATAACAGGCTCTGAAATTGAGGCAATAATTAATAGCCTACCAACCAAAAAAAGTCCAGGACCAGATGGATTCACAGCCAAATTCTACCAGAGGTACAAAAAGGAGCTGGTACCATTCCTTCTGAAACTAATCCAAGCAATAGAAAAAGAGGGAATCTTCCCTAACTCATTTTATGAGGCCAGCATCATCCTGATACCAAAGCCTGGCAGAGACACAACAAAAAAAGAGAATGTTGGACCAATAATCCTCATGAATGTCATGCAAAAATCCTCAATAAAATACTGGCAAACCAAATCCAGCAGCACATCAAAAACTTATCCACCACGATCAAGTTGGCTTCATCCCTGGGATGCAAGGCTGGTTCAACATATGCAAATCAATAAATGTAATCCAGCATATAAACAGAACCAAAGACAAAAACCACATGATTATCTCAATAGATGCAGAAAAGGCCTTTGACAAAATTCAACAGCGCTTCATGCTAAAAACTCTTAATAAACAAGGTATTGATGGGATGTATCTCAAAATAATTAGAGCTATTTATGACAAACCCACAGCCAATATCATACTGAATGGGCAAAAACTGGAAGCATTCCCTTTGAAAACTGGCACAAGACAGGGATGCCCTCTCTCACCACTCCTATTCAACATAGTGTTGGAAGTTCTGGCCAGGGCAATTAAGCAGAAGGAAATAAAGCGTATTCAATTAGGAAAAGAGGAAGTCAAATTGTCCCTGCTTGCAGATGACATGATTGTATATCTAGGAAACCCCATCATCTCATCCCAAAATCTCCTTAAGCTGATAAGCAACTTCAGCAAAGTCTCAGGATACAAAATCAATGTACAAAAATCACAAGCATTCTTATACACCAATAACAGACAAACGGAGAGCCAAATCATGAGTGAACACCCATTCACAATTGCTTCAAAGAGAATAAAATACTTAGGAATCCAACTTACAAGGGATGTGAAGGACCTCTTCAAGGAGAACTACAAACCACTGCTCAATGAAATAAAAGAGGACACAAACAAATGGAAGAATATTCCATGCTCATGGATAGGGAAAATCAATATCGTGAAAATGGCCATACTGCCCAAGGTAATTTATAGATTCAATGCCATCCCCATCAAGCGACCAGTGACTTTCTTCACAGAATTGGAAAAAACTACTTTAAAGTTCATATGGAACCAAAACAGAGCCCGCATTGCCAAGGCAATCTTAAGCCAAAAGAACAAAGCTGGAGGCATCACGCTACCTGACTTCAAACTATACTTCATGGCTACAGTAACCAAAACAGCATGGTATTGGTACCAAGACAGAGATACAGACCAATGGAACAGAACAGAGCCCTCAGAAATAATACCACACATCTACAACCATCTGATCTTTGACAAACCTGACAAAAACAAGAAATGGGGAAAGCATTCCCTATTTAATAAATGGTGCTGGGAAAACTGGCTAGCCATATATAGAAAGCTGAAACTGGATCCCTTCCTTATACCTTATACAAAAATTAATTCAAGATGGATTAAAGACTTAAGACTTAAATGTTAGACCTAAAACCATGAAAACCCTAGAAGAAAACCTAGGCAATACCATTCAGGACATTGGCATGGGCAAGGACTTCATGTCTAAAAACCAAAAGCAATGGCAACAGAAGCCAAAATTGACAAATGGGATCTAATTAAACTGAAGAGCTTCTGCACAGCAAAAGAAACTACCGTCAGTGTGAATAGGCAACCTACAGAATGGGAGAAAATTTGTGCAATCTACCCATCTGACAACGGGCTAATATCCAGAATCTACAAAAAACTCAAACAAATTTACAAGAAAAAATCAAACCGCCCCCTCAAAAAGTGGGCAAAGGATATGAACAGACACTTCTCAAAAGAAGACATTTATGCAGCCAACAGACACATGAAAAAATGCTCCTCATCACTGGCCATCAGGGAAATGCAAATCAAAACCACAATAAGATACCATCTCACACCAGTTAGAATGGCAATCATTAAAAAGTCAGGAAACAACAGGTGCTGGAGAGGATGTGGAGAAATAGGAACACTTTTATGCTGTTGGTGGGACTGTAAACTAGTTCATCCATTGTGGAAGACACTATGGCGATTCCTCAAGGATCTACAACTAGAAATACCATTTGACCCAGCCATCCCATTACTGGGTACATACCCAAGGATTATAAATCATGCTGCTATAAAGACACATGCACACGTATGTTTATTGCAGCACTATTCACAATAGCAAAGACTTGGAACCAACCCAAGTGTCCATCAATGATAGACTGGATTAAGAAAATGTGGCACATATACACCATGGAATACTATGCAGCCATAAAAAAGGATGAGTTCATGTCCTTTGTAGGGACATAGATGAAGCTGGGAACCATCATTCTGAGCAAACTATCACAGGGACAGAAAACCAAACACTGCATGTTCTCACTCATAGGTGGGAATTGAACAATGAGAACACTTGAACACAGGATGGGGAACATCACACACCTGGGCCTGTTGTGGAGTGGGGGGATGGGGAGGGATAGCATTAGGAGATATACCTAATGTAAATGATGAGTTAATGGGTGCAGCACACCAACATGGCACATGTATACATATGTAACAAACCTGCATGTTGTGCACATGTACCCTAGAACTTTAAGTATAATAATAAAAAAAGAAAGTAGAAACTGCCTCTTCTAATTAAAAGAAATAACTATTTTTAATGTGCTATCTTATTTTCTTTGTCATCTAAAAAAGGAAGATATTTTACATATTGAAAATATTTTACTATAAGATCACATGATTTTTTAAAGATATAATATGAAAGATTAACAGGAAAACATATGGTTGTCAGTTCTCTAATACAAAGGAAGTATTTTATTGTTCCTCAGGCATTTTTCTCAAAATTTGTGTAAATGATGCATCTTATTCCTTATTTAGTAAACATTTTAAGACTCCTAGAATTTATACTGTCTATTTTGAAATACCCTAAGGCATGGCAGTATATTTATAGAACTACAGGATGGAAAGGAATGGCTAAAATCCCCTATAACATTCAGCTATAACATCCAGAAGTTAAGCCCAACTAATTTCCAGGTTCTAATACATGGGCAAGCCTCAGTGTTCAATGGTGTGTGCTTTTGAAAAACAATCAGTAATATGAGACTGAAAATAAAGCAGTAGTATCTATTAGCAGGAAAGCACTATGGGACATTCATTCATTTATTCATTTAGTCATAAAATATTCACAGTCCCTGATCTCATGCACCTCATCATCTCCCACAGAAGTAAGAGGACCACAGTGCAAAGAGATGTAATCATATTTCATGGGAGCATAAGAAGGACAACTAACATGTATGGAAGTGGAGAAGCTGGGATAGTGTTTAGGGTTAGAGACGGGGTTTTTATTCTTCCTTCCACTCCTCAGCCTTACCTTGTTCTGTTCTTCTTCTCAGGAGGACTAACCTCAGGAGGCTCTGTTTTCTAGCCTCCTGAGTCAACTGACCTTATAAACGAGACCAGTCATCAGTGGTTGCCACTAATGGGACATGAGGAGGGAGGTTATTTTTGTGATTCTAGTTTCTACCAGGCAGCCCTTCTGGGATTCCAGCTTTCTGCAGTTGTTCCTAGTAATGCCATTTTCTCCTTTGGTCTTCTAAGCTTCGGGATAGTTTCCTGTTTTCCTTATTCTTAGGGTTGACCTACTCTGCCATAGCTGGATTCTTAGACTCTTCCTCTTATGCAAAGTCAATTTCCTGTTCTAATTTCTTGTGCTTGACATACTTAGATTAGTTTGTATCTGCTTTTCTCTTTAGATCCTGATACATACAGATTTTTTAAAGTAGGTAAAATCTGAACTGTCTTTCAAGGATAGAAGGCATTATCTAAGCAAATAAGAGAAGCAGACAGAGCCTTTGATCAAATCTGGTGACAAGAGTCCAAATTGGAGCATGTTAACTTAGTTTCTGAAGACGTTCAACATGAAAGGGAAGGAGTTTCATCAATGACTTAACCCCTTTCCTCTCAGTAGGCTCTTAGAACTCCAACACAGATTTGTCCACTTCTCATCTGTGTTCCACTTAGCAAGAGATTAGATGTTGAGATAATGGAAAGATAATGAAAAATATTACATAATAATAGAGACCACGAAGTGTTTCATCAGAACAAATAAATTTCCAGAAACAAGGACATTGTAGTACATTTTAAGTGAAATTTAAGTAACAACCTCTTTCTAACAAATATATGTGCATCCATCTTACCATGCACACAGTTATGGCTCTTTAAGAGTAAATTACTCTGAGAAACATCCTGTGAAAGTCAGTGCAACTCTTTCAAGGAAGCCCTCCTTTCCATCAGAGCTTATAGAAAAGCAGCATTGCTATCAGGGAAAGATGATGAACTCTGGAGCCTAAAAGAACCTTCTTTAGAATTGTGGTTCCCTCGCTTTATCAATATGTGATCTTACACAACTTACTCAATTTTCATAACCCTTTTTCTTTATTTGTGAAGTAAGAATAATAATGACTAACTTTTGGAGTTATTTTGAAGAATACATAATGAAATTTGGGACTGGGCGTAGTGGCTCACGTCTGTAATCCCAGCACTTTGGGAGGCCGAGGAGGGTGGATCACTTGAGGTCAGGAGTTTGAGAGCAGCCTGGCCAACATGGCGAAACCCTGTCTCTACTAAAAATACAAAAATTAGCTGGGCGTCGTGGTGCATGCCTGTCATTCCAGCTACTCAGGAGGCTAAGGCTCTGGAGAATCGCTGGAACCCAGGAAGCAGAGCTTGCAGTGAGCCAAGATTGCAACACTGTACTCTAGCCTGGGTAACAGAATGGAACTCCCTCTCAAAAAAAAAAGAAAGAAAGAAAGAAAAGAAATTTGGCATATCACTGATAATCAATAAATGCTAGTACCTTTAATTCTCCTATAACATCTGCAAGTATAGTTTTTCAACATGTTATAAATGTTTGCAAGGCCAAGTATATTTCCTGGGTAGAATGTAAATTTGTGAGAAACTTACAAAATAACAGTAGCCTATGTATATCTATGTCAGATGAAAAAGTCACCTGTCCATTGATTGATATATTCATTGATTCATTTATCTATTCATCAATATTTATTATGTATCCTTTATATGTTCCCATTAGGCTAGGTCCTAGGATTTAAAAATGAACAAGACATAATCCCCAAGGAATGAATGATCTACAGGAGGAAGATAAATAAAGAAGGAATAACAAGGGATGTACTACAATAGGAATATACACCAAATGTAATAAAAAACATAAGAAGGGCTCAGTTTTGGGAGTGCAGGGAAGATTTTCTGGAGATGTTATCCATGTAGAATTAATCAGGTAAAAGACTAGATAGAAGGACATTTCACGTAAAGAAAACAGGAAATGCAAAAGCCCAAAGAGGCAATGAGTCACCATACTCAATTTTCATGGGAAGTTGGGTAAATAACTACAACTCTCTTGATAGAAATTGGTGTAACCTTTCCCTAGCCTTTCCAGACAGGCTATTTTAGATTACTTTTTCTAGACATATTCTGATTGCTAAATATTCCTCTAAAACTGAAAAAATTAAGTGTATCAAATAACCTAATTAGATAACTAACTGTAATACCAATGCTTATTAGCCATAATAATAAGCATTCTCTTCACTTAAAAATCACTATATTATTGGCACATAATCTGTATTTAGTATCATCCTTATTTGTTCTGGTTTTGTTTGGGGGGTGGGGGATGCTAAATTTTTCACACTGGTAAATGAGAAGCCTGGATCTGATTCAAAGCTGTTATTTTTTGGCCTGTACAGCTTAAAAATGAAATAACATTTAAAATCTAGAAAGTTGACATAAAATTTAAATAATTTTCTGTGCAAAGTCAGAACTTCTGGCAATGCTGTGTCTGTATTTCTGGCATGGTTATGAGCAAAAGCCAATAGAGGCTGCCTTCTTCAGCCTGGGCTTGAGCTGGTTTGCCGCAATCAACAGTACTCAGAAGTTGCAACCCTCGGACCCTATAGGCTTCACATACTTACAGAAACATCTGCCTGGATGTATTGTATGTAAACATCTACATTTTAGTTTATAACCCTGCCCTAAATTTCCCTAGTTTTATCTGGATTTTAAAAATCCTTTTCCATTCTTCAATTTACCATCTTGCCTTTATTCCTGATGACTTTATCCTGTTTCTATCAGGCTCTTTTCAGTAAAAGAAAGTTATATTTGCTTTTTAATATTTAAAGATTAACTCAGCCAATAGGGTGAATAACGGATACTTTCATGTTATCAATGTATTTGTTTTAATGGGCATTTTGCCTGTATTAAAAATGCAGAATAGGGCTGGGATTACATATCAGGTAGTGCATGGACACAAATGGACTTTTTACACAGTGTGAACCTTTTCAGAAGTATCATGTTGCATGTATCCTAATTTCTTCTAAGATATGTTACAGCTTACCACACACATTGAAAGCTGAAGATTTGGTTTGGATAAGCAATATCTACTAAAAAAATTTATGTATTTTAAGTTAGATATGGTCTTAGCTTAGATTCAACTGTTGATGGAATACTTGACTCCTTGACTCTCCTAACTATATATTTAAGCACCGTGTCTGACATTTAATAACATGAGGATTTTAAGTTTCATAAAGCAGATTCAACTTAACTGAAACATTGAGTAACAAATGTAATGTACCAAGAATAAAACACATGAAAAACATGACATGAATCTAATTTTCTAATCTGTTAGCACAGTATATATACACATGTGTGTGTATATGTGTGTATATATCTATATACACACTTTTATAAGGGGTTGTGTAATTGCATTGTCTTATTTGATCTTAACAATCTCAGTCAGTTGGATGAATATTATGATCCCTCTCTTTAGCAGATAAGAAAACCAAGTCTCACTTAAGATAAGCAACCTGCCAAAACACAAGTAGATAATGAAAAGCAGACCTGGAACTGAAACCCAGGTTTCTGAATTTAAGTTAAATCATTTATATAATAAATATTTATTGACTATATGCTTCATGCTGGTTTTGTGCTAAATCCTAGAGCTATAATAATGAAGGAAGCAGTTGCTGCCCTCAAGGGCCTCACAGATACATAAATCAGTATCATGCAGAATAGTTGATAAAATAGTAGAGATACTTCGAGTGCATGATGGAATACTCATGAGGCCACCTAAGGTTGACTTGGGGTGGGAGGTCTGGTTAAGAAAAGGCATTTGGATAAAGTGGGGATGAGGATTGGCACACTAAGGACAGAGGGGGAAAAATGAGCAAATGCCTGTATGGAGGGGAGAAGCAGGAAATCCTAAACAGTCATTTATGGCTACGACAGAAAAAGTTTAGGTAGGGAGGGGCAGGACGTGAGGCTGACAAGATGGACAGGGATGGAAGCAGCAATGGGTACTCCTCCAAGGCCTCTCGCTTTTATCCTGTAGCTCAAGGTTTAAAAAAAAAAAAAATTGAATGCATTAAAAAATAGAGTGGGAAACATTAGAATGTATCACATCCATTAAGTAATTTTTTGCACTTTTCTTTCATTTGTACTTTTGTGTTGTACTGGAAACTGAGGTAATGTGTATATCTACAGGGTAGTTCTAAATGTGTGCAAAAATGGACTGGGCGTGGTGGTTCATGCCTGTAATCCCAGCACTTTGGGAGGCCGAGGCAGGCGGATCACGAGGTCAGGAGATTGAGACCATCCTGGCTAACATGGTGAAACCCCGTCTCCATTAAAAATACAAAAAAATTAGCTGGGCGTGGTGGTAGGCACATGTAGTCCCAGCTACTCCGGAGGCTGAGACAGGAGAATGGCGTGAACCTGGGAGGCAGAGCTTGCAGTGAGCTGAGATCGCGCCACTGCACTTGATCCTGGGTGACAGAGCGAGACTGTCTCAAAATAAATAAATAAATAAATAAATAAAATAAATGTGAGCAAAAATGGTATAGTGAAAAATGTTAAAAAGTTCTCTTCCTGGTAGAAATATGCTCATCCATTTACCATAAAACATATACAAGAATGCTCATAGTAACACTAATCATATTAGTTGAACATGGACAAAATGAAAACACATTTTGATATATCCATATAATTGAATTTTATGTAAAATGGGAATAAATGATTTAAAAACACATATGATGCCACTAGTAATTCTCACAAATAGTTCAAAATGTGAGAAAACTAAATTATACTGTTGAAAATTAGGACAGTGATTGCCACGGGGATGTGGGGGCAGTTTAGGGCCATGAGAACTCTGGGATGCTGTGATGTATGTATGTACGTATGTATGTATGTATTGTTCTGGGTGCTTGTTACCTGAGTGTTTATTTTTCTTTGAGGAATTCCCCATTGTGTGAGTTTAGATGGGAATCAGGGCACCCAAAAGGACTTAACATTCTCTCTCTGTGCAAAGTAGTATGACCATTTCAGATGTGCCTGCTCAGGATTTTGAATCTGGTGTGCCAAGATGGAAGAACATTGACTGATTGCTCATAACAGTGGTAGCTGGTCCACGATGGTCCACCAATTACGGTAGCTAGTATCACATGGGACAAAATGAGCAAAGAAGTCAAACCAACTTCCTGCTGGGTGACCTTGGACACATTCTCTGCTGCCTAGTGTCCTTCCACTCCTTCTGGTCACCGAAGCCTGCTTTTGCATCCTTCCTAGCAATTTCATGACTGGGCTTTCAGAATTAGCCAATCTGTGTGTGTGTATGAGAGTGTGTGTGTGTGTGTGTGTGTGTGTGTGTGTGTGTCTGTTAAAGCAGAAGGATAAGATGATCCAGGGACTTTGTGTAGAGTAAGTAAAGTCATAAACTACAGAAGATGGCCGGGGATAGACTAACATTAAAATAGTGGGCAAAGGAAAATGAATCTGGAAGGGAAGTAGAGAATAAAGCCTCACAGAAGAAGTAGAGAAGTAAAAGAATGAGGAGTGAGTGATCTCTGGGAAGTGAAAGTAGTTGTAAATTTTAAGGAGATCATAGTGCCAAATGAGGAGACAGCTTCAAAAAATAGTGTTTGGAAAATATTTCCTGGATTTGGTGATTAGAAGGTAGTTGATTACTTTACAAGAACTGCTTCAGTAGATTACAGAAGGTGGTGAGATGTAAATGAGAGGTGAGGTAGAGGAGAGAGTAAATATATGCAACCCAACTGATGTTCCTTCCCATTGCTCTAGCATGGATGGAACAAGTGGAGGTTTACCCATAATTCCTCGTAAGCTGTAGATTCAGGAACTGCCCTTCTTTTGTTGCTTGGAACCACTCCTCACTTCACTGCTAGTTGTACTCAGTTCCAAAGCATGGGGAGCCAGGCTTCCCATAAATGCCTCATGACCTTATTCTCTACAATGCTATCCCGTAAGTTTGCACAAATGTATCAGGTTTACTAACCTGATCAGGGTAACTAACAAGAAAAAAGTATTATATTTTGATGACTATTCTTACAGTTCACTGGCAAAGCCACAAGAAGTAAAGTTCTTTTCAGGGACTCTCTTGTGAAAATCCCAAATTTCTAACTTTGCATCCCTGTCCTCAGGTCCTTGCTCCCTGCTTCCCTTTGAAAGGTATATCCTTCTTTAAATTACCTTTCTACAGTTTTCTATCATTTTTCACAAAATCCCATTTCCTGGTTATGATGTTTAGTTCTTTCAAAAATGTACCTTCCTCCACTAGCAATTGGTCAAATCTGACATGTAAAGTTTTTCATGTGCATCCGTGTGAAGAGACCACCAAACAGGCTTTGTGTGAGCAACATGGCTGTTTGTTTCACCTGGGTGCAGGTGGGCTGAGTCTGAAAAGAGAGTCAGCAAAGAGTGGTGGATTATCATTGGTTCTTATAGGTTTTGGGATAGGCGGTGAAGTTAAGAGCAATGTTTTGCACGCAGGGGTGGATCTCACAAAGTACGTTCTCAAAGATGGGGAGAATTACAAAGAACCTTCTTAAGGGTGGGGGAGATTACGAAGTACATTGATCAGTTAGGGTGGGGCAGGAACAAATCACAATGGTGGAATGTCATCAGTTAAGGCTATTTTTACTTCTTTTGTGGATCTTCAGTTACTTCAGGCCATCTGGATGTATACGTGCAAGTCACAGGGGATGCCATGGCTTGGCTTGGGCTCAGAGGCCCGACATTCCTGCCTTCTTATATTAATAAAAAAAAAAACAAAATAGTGTTGAAGTCTTGGGGTGGCAAAATTTTTTGGGAGGTGGTATGGAGAGAGAATGGGCGATGTTTCTCAGGGCTGCTTCAAGCGGGATTCGGGGCAGCGTGGGAACCTAAAGTGGGAGAGATTAAGCTGAAGGAAGATTTTGTGATAAGGGGTGATATTGTGGGGTTGTTAGAAGAAACATTTGTTGTGTAGAATTATTGGTGATGGCCTGGATATGGTTTTGTATGAATTGAAAAACTAAATGGAATAAGAAAAGGAGAAAAACAGGTATAAAAGGTCTAAGAATTGGGAGGACCTAGGACATCTGATTAGAGAGTGCCTAAGGAGATTCAGCATAGTCCTGCCAGTAAAGATTATTTATTTACTTCAAGAGTTAAGAGTGGCAGTTTGGGGATAGCAGGAGGAGATATCAGCTGTGATGGCTTGGAGAAACAGTGTAAACCGGCAGTGTAAACAAGAGCAGGACATGTATGAGTAGTTGAGAACGGAGAATAGGAGTATGACTAGATAGAAAATAGTAGGGATGACCAGTTTTTTTGGGGCACAGTCTAAGTTGGTCCGGTGTCTGGAATGAGACTGGGGCCTAATAAAAAGGAGCTCAAATGGGCTGTACCTTGTAGCAGCCCGAGGACAGGCCTGAATTCTGAGAAGCAAAAGTGGTAAAAGTATTGTCAAGTCCTTTTTAAGTTGGTGGCTGAGCTTGGTGAGGTGTGTTTTTAAAAGACCTTTAGTCCGTTCTACTTTTCTTGAAGACCGAGGACTGTAAGGGATATAAAGGTTTCACTGAATACTAAGAGCCTGAAAAACTGCTTGGCTGATTTGACTAATAAAGGCTGGTCTGTTATCAGACTGTATAGAGGTGGGAAGGCTAAACTGAGGAATTATGTCTGACAGAAGGGAAGAAATGACTGCGATGGCCTTCTCAGACCCTGTAGGAAAAGCCTTTACTTATTCAGTGAAAGTGTCTATTTAGACTAAGAGGTATTTTAGTTTCCTGACTCAGGGCATGTTGAGTAAAGCTAATTTGCCAGTCCTGGGTGGGGGCAAATCCTAGAGCTTGATGTGTAGGGAAGGGAGGGGGCCTGAATAATCCCTGAGGAGTAGTAGAATAGCAGATGGAACACTGAGAAGTTATTTCCTTGAGGATAGATTTCCACGATGGAAAGGAAATGAGAGGTTCTGAGAGGCGGGCTAGTGGCTTGTACTGTAGCATAGCCTGCCTTTGCTGGTGTGTGGCGATTAGGCCTGGTGGAACTGCCATCAATAAATCAAGCGTGATCAGGGTGAGGAACAGGAAAGAAGGAAATATGGGGAAATGGGGTGAATATCAGGTGGATCAGAGAGATACAGTCATGGGGGTCAGGTGTGGTATCAGGAATAATGTGGGACACCAGATTGAAGTCTGGGCCAGGAACAATGGTAATTGTGGGACTTAAAGAGTGAGTACAGCTGAAGGAGCCAGGAGCAGAAAGTATATGCATCAGGTATGAGGAAGAAAATAGATTTTGGAAGTTATGAGAAATGTAGAGAGTGAGTTGAGCATAGTTTGCAATTTTTAGGGCCTCTAAAAGTATTAAAGCAGCAGCAGCCGCTGCACGCAGACGTGAGGGCTAGGCTAAAACAGTAAGGTCAAGTTGTTTGGACAGAAAGGCTACAGGGTGCGGTCCTGGCTCTTGTGTAAGAATTCTGACTGCACTAACCATGCCTAGGAAGGAAAGGAGTTGTTGTTTTGTAAGGGATTGAGGTTTGGGAGATTAATCGGACACGATCAGCAGGGAGAGCATGTGTGTTTTTATGAGAATTATGCCGAGATAGGTAACAGATGAGGATGAAATTTGGGCTTGACTGAAGTAATGGGGTCTGTCTGTGAAGCCTTGCGGCAGTACAGCCCAGGTGATTTGCTGAGCCTGATGGGTGTCAGGGTCAGTCTAAGTGAAAGAAAATAGAGGCTGGGACGAGGGGTGCAGGGGAATAGTGAAAAAAGGATCTTTAAGATCAAGAACGGAATAGTGAGTTGTGGAGGAAGGTATTGAGGATAGGAGAGTATATGGGTTTGGCACCATGGGGTGGATAGGCAAAACAATTTGGTTGATAAGGCATAGATCCTGAACTAACTTGTAAGGCTTGTCTGGTTTTAGGACAGGTAAAATGGGGGAATTGTAAGGAGAGTTTATAGGCTTTAAAAGGCCATGCTGTAGCAGGCGAGTGATAACAGGCTTTAATCCTTTCAAAGCATGCTGTGGGATGGGATCTTGGCATTGAGTGGGGTAAGGGTGATTAGGTTTTAATGAGATGGTAAGGGGTGCATGATCGGTTGCCAAGGAGGGATTAGAGGTATCTTATACTTGTGGGTTAAGGTGGGGGATACAAGAGGAGGACGCAAAGGAGGCTTTGGATTGGGAAGAAGGGCAGCAATGAGATGTAGCTGTAATCCAGGAATAGTCAGGGAAGCAGATAATTTAGTTAAAGTGTCTCAGCCTAATAAGGGAACTGGGCAGGTGGGGATAATTAAAAAGGAGTGCTTAAAAGAGTATTGTCTAAGTTGGCACCAGAGGTGGGGAGTTTTAAGAGGTTTAGAAGCCTGGCTGTCAATACCCACAACAGTTATGGAGGCAAGGGAAACAGGCCCTTGAAAAGAAGGTAATGTGGAGTGGGAAGCCTCCGTATTGATTAAGAAGGGGACGGACTTACCTTCCACTGTAAGAGTTACCTAAACCTCGGCGTCCGTGATGGTCTACAGGGCTTCCGGGGGGATCAGGCAGCGTCAGTCTTCAGCCGCTAAGCCAAGAAGGAGTCAGTCAGAGAGCATTGGGCCAGAGTTCCAGGGGCTCTGGGAGTGGCTGCCAGGTGAGTTGAACAGTCCGATTTCCAGTGGGGTCCCGCACAGATGGGACATGGCTTAGGAGGAATCCTGGGCTGCAGGCATTCCTTGGCCTGGTGGTCAGATTTCTGGCACTTGTAGCAAGCTCCTGGGGGAGGAGGTTCTGGAGGAACGCCTGGCTGCTACAGTTCAGGCGTTTGGAAGTTCTTGTGTGCTGGAGATGTGGCTGGGGCTTGTCTCACAGTGGAGGCAAGGAATTGCAACTTATTTTTTATTATTGTACACCTTGAAGGTGAGGTTAATTAAGTCCTGTTGTGGGGTTTGAGGGCCAGATTCCAATTTTTGGAGTTTTATTTAATGTCGGGAGCAGATTGAGTAATAAAATGTATATTGAGAATAAGATGGCCTTTTGACTTTTTAGGGTCTAGGGCTGTAAAGCATCTCAGGGTTGCTGCCAAATGAGACATGAACTGGGCTGGATTTTTATATTTGATGAAAAAGAGCCTAAACGCTATCTGATTTGGGATAAAGAAAAAGGAGCATTAACCTTTACTATACCTTTAGCTCCAGCCACCTTTTTAAGAGTAAATTGCTGGGCAGGTGGGGGAGGGCTAATCACGGAACGAAACTGTAAGCTGGACCAGGTGTGAGGAGGGGAGGCGATAAAAAGATTATAGGGTGGAGGAGCAGAGGCTAAGGAAGAATTGGGACCTAGCTCGGCCTGGCGAGGAGGGGAGAGGTCAGATGGGTCTGTAGAAAAGGAAGATTAGAAAGACTCAGCAACGCTTGGGGTTGGGACTGAGGGGACAGGCGGGAGGGAAAGAAGGAAGATTTGGGATGAGTTGCATTGGGCGCAGAGACTAGGAAGGGACTGATGTGTAAAAGAATGCCTAGATGTCAGGCACCACAGACCATTTGCCCATTTTATGACAAGAATTATTTAGATCTTGTAGGATGGAAAAATTGAAAGTGCCATTTTCTGGCTATTTGGAACTACTGTTGAGTTTGTATTGGGGTCAAGCAGCATTGCAGAAAAAATAAGATACTTAGATTTTAGGTCAGGTGAGAGTTGAAGAGGTTTTAAGTTCTTAAGAACACAGGCTAAGGGAGAAGAAGGAGGAATGGAGGGTGGAAACTTGCCCATAGTGAAGGAGGCAAGCCCAGAGAAAAGAGTAGAGACATGGAGAAGGGGTGGGGGCTTCTTGCCCTCCAGAAAAGCAGAGAAAGGGTTGGGGCATGGAAATAAGGGATTGGGGCACAGAGATAAGAGGTTGGAGTGTGGAAATAAGGGATTGGGGCACAGAGATAAGAGGTTGGGGTGCGGAAATAAGGGATTGGGGGTTCTTGCTCCCTAGAAAAGCGGGACTTGCCACTAAGGGTGAAGGAGAAGGGGTTGAGGGGTACTCGCCCCTCCCCCAGAAAAGCGGGACTTGCCGCTAAGGGTGAAGGACCAAGGCAGGTGTCCCTGTGTGGTCTGACACCTTTGAAACGTGGGTGAATAATCAGAGAGGCGTCCCTGCAATGATCAAACACCAAGGGAAGGCTGCCTTTCCAGTCCGTGAATGGCGCCAGAGTTTTGGGTCCACGGATAACACGTGTCTCCTTTGTCTCTACCAGAAAATGAAAGGAATTGAAATTAAGAGAAGGGAGAGATTGAAGTGTGGCGCCAAGATTGAAAGGAGAAAGAGGTTGAGGGATAGCAAGGGAGGTTGGAGAAGAGAGTAAAAAGAGGCCGCTTACTGGATTTGAAATTGGTGAGATGTTTCTTGGGCTGGTTGGTCTGAGGACCTGAGGTTGTAAGTGGATCTTTCTCACGGAGCAAAGAGCAGGAGGACGGGGGATTGATCTCCCAAGGGAGGTTCCCCGATCCGAGTCACGGCACCAAATTTCATGCGCATCCATGTGAAGAGACCACCAAACAGGCTTTGTGTGAGCAACATGGCTGTTTATTTCACCTGGGTGCAGATGGGCTGAGTCCAAAAAGAGAGTCAGCAAAGAGTGGTGGATTATCATTGGTTCTTATAGGTTTTGGGATAGGCAGTGAAGTTAAGAGCAATGTTTTGCGGGCAGGGGTGGATCTCACAAACTATATTCTCAAGGGTGGGGAGAATTACAAAGAACCTTCTTAAGGGTGGGGGAGATTACAAAGTACATTGATCAGTTAGGGTGGGGCAGGAACAAATCACAATGGTGGAATGTCATCAGTTAAGGCTATTTTTACTTCTTTTGTGGATCTTCAGTTACTTCAGGCCATCTGGATGTATACGTGCAAGTCACAGGGGATGCCATGGCTTGGCTTGGGCTCAGAGGCCTGACAAAGTTAGAGCAGAATTTGTCAACAGAGATTCTAGAACTCTAGTATTCTAGGAAATGTCAATTGGAATTCCACAAGAGATTGTGACTGAAAGGGAAATAAAAAATGCACGCTTTTTTTTAAATTTTATGTTCTTGATTGCCATGTGATGGGAGTACTCAGAGTGATAGACATTTAATTAATAAGCATCCCATTACTAACTTTGTTAACGTGCATCAGCCTCATTTGTGAGTACACAGTAGGGCCATGTTCCAATGATTGAGTCCTCTTCCCACTTTTGATATGACATGGGGAAGGCTATTTATAATTGATGAGCATTGAATTGCATGGAAGGAAGGAAGGGAGGCTAGTAATGTCAGCTCTTCCCGCCTGCCATACCTGCCTCTTATTTGCTGCCAATGAACATTCAAAAGCAAACAAAATCCTCTGCAGTAATAAACAAAATTTAAGGGTACTTCATTTGAAAGAGGACAATTTTATATGCAGTGACTTTGCTGATTTCCAGACACTTAGCTATTATTGCCAATGTTGCAAAATCTGGATTTTGTAGTTTAAAAGAGAATTGCATTGTGAAGCTTTTATATTTTTGCCATTTCATCATTTAACTTTTTAAATGCTTTTATCATTTATTTGTGGTGCCTTATATTTTAGTTATAACTAGGTTTTGTTTTATGGTCAAATGAGCCAATTCCTGAGGATGAGCAAGTACAGAAATCTTCCTATTTCAGTTGGAAATGGAATCTTTATGTAGCTATCTGAAGCTCAATCAATAATTGAGTATTTGTATAGCATGATTTTCATATTAAGGAGACACACTTTTTGTGCATCTGTAGGTCTATAAAATTGTGTCAGGCTATATTTTAATTTTTATTTCTTCGACTTATGGATTTAGTAGCTTTACTATTCAACATTGTTAATAAATTTTTATGTTGTAAATAACACTAACTAAAATCAATTTAGAACAGTTATTTAAATTAAATCTATTGAGCCTACTTTTAGAAAAATATTCCATTTGCCTTTAGCTGGTTATGTAACAAAAGTTTGCTATGTTTGCCTAACTTACAAAAAGGAAAGAAAGATTTATTTCAAGAAAGGTGAACTATGTTTAATATTTTTTTTCTAGAAAGTTGGGTAGATAGTAATTCTTAGTTTCAAATATGGAAGAAAAAACTAGTTTTGTATATACCATGTATCATGGGCTATATCTTTGGAGAATCTTGCATAGTGGAAATTTGTGGTGTGACTTTTAGAACTATTTGGATAAAGTAGTTAAATCAAGATAACAATTTTTAAAAGGTAAAACTCGGGTTTCCAATACCCAACACTACTGACTTGTATTCAAGTCGATAATCCTTTGTGGGGAGTTGCAGCCACACAAAAGGAGTAGGCTAGGAAGATGGCCAAAATAAACATCCACTGAAAACTATCATTCTCAACTCAGGAGACCATTGACAATTATTAGTGAATTATTATGTCTACAAATGATTAATGCTAATGTACCATGAGTTGCAGGTACAATAACTTATGCAGGTTTCCCTGAGCCTTGAAAGGTATTTTAAGTGTTCCTCCATAGTTAAAAGACTGAAAAAGGCTGAGTTAGTCCAATGCTCCAGAGAACTTGAGGAAGACAAATTGTGGTATCAGATAAATTCAGAGGAAGGAGAGTGTCTTAGTCTGCTCGGGCTGACATAACAAAATATCACAGACTGGGTGGCCTAAACAACATAAATTTATGTATTTTTTCCAGTTCTGGGGGCTGGAAGTCTGAGATCAGGGTGCCAGCGAGGTTTTGTTTTGGTGAGAGGTCTTTTCCTGGCTGGCATACCCAGCGTGTATGTATGGGGGGAAATCTCTTCCTCTTCTTATAAGGCCTCCAATCCTTTGGATTAGAGCCCATCTCATATGATGTTATTTAACCCTAATTACTTCCTAAAATCCTTATCTCTATATACAGTCACAATGAGGCTTAGAGCATCACCATATGCATTTTGGGGTGATCCAGTTCAGTCCATACAGAAAGGGATCATCTTAGCACCATAGGCCTTGTTGTGCAGGCCAGTGTAGGAACAAAATCTCCAAGTAAGTTACCTCTTCGAGGTGTCTCCATCAGTGTGTGATAATGTGCTTCTCTGTCCATAGTGGCTGGTAAGTAACTGTCAAATCTCACACACACACACACACACACACACACACACATATTCATTCTCATAAATACTAGAGTTATACTCAAAAAAAGAAATTTTTTCTATGTCTTACAATCTGTAAGGCTGTCCCACTACAATGAGATGCATCATGTTTTTTTGTTTTCTACTTACCACCATCTCCCACGCTATATTGTGTATGATTTCTTCTTTAGATTTAATTTTTTTGGTACTAAAACATCATTATCGAAAGCTAAATAATTGAATTAAAAAACATGTCTTTTCATGTGTATCAATATAATATTGGAAGGGACATAGTAATTTCCGTTGTTTTATGTTCTAATCTGTATATGGAAGTTTCATTGACAAGCTCATAAAATGGCAGTTCCACACAACTTTGGGAAGCAATCATTTACATTATTAAAATTATCCTGAAAATTCCTAAATTGGCTCCCAATTTATCAATTAAAATATAAATTATTTTAACAGACTATCATTGTTAATTGTTCTTTATTGTACTTTGAAAATTAAAAATTTATGTATAGTTGTAGTAACTCAAGCAAAATATTGGATTAAAAAGAAGATGCCATTTTAAATTCTGCTAGACGCAGAATTAATTCTCTGTTATAAGAGTTTCCACAATTTGCCTTATCTACCTATCATCTATCTATCTACCTATCATCTATCTATCTATCCATCTACCTATCTATCTAATCTATCTCTAAGAGCATATGTGAATACATGTGAGGATATATATATCTTTATGTGTAGATTTATATACTTTCACTAATAATATTGGGAACAATGGAATGGTAAATATCAACGGAATAGCCTACATCATGTCTGCCCTTTTATCTTGATTAAAAACCATCTACTATCGGCTGGGCATGGTGGCTCACGCCTGTAATCCCAGCACTTTGGGAGGCCGAGGTGGGCGGATCATGAGGTCAGGGAATCGAGACCATCCTGGCTAACACGGCGAAACCCCATCTGTACTAAAAATACAAAGTATTAGCCGGGCATTGTCACGGGCGCCTGTAGTCCCAGCTACTCGGGTGGCTGATGCAGGAGAATGGCGTGAACCCGGGAGGCGGAGCTTGCAGTAAGCTGAGATAGCGCTACTGCACTCCAGCCTGGGCGACAGAGCAAGACTCCGTCAAAAAACAAAAAACAAACAAACAAACAAAAACCATCTACTATCTTAGGGCATAATAGTCCACCTTCTTTCTTACTTCTCCTTAATGTAACCCTTTCTCTTGGGAAGTTTCCCTTTATCCCGATATGGGCATACATGTGTATACATGGACATAGAAAATTTTAGGGGTAGAAGAGATCATTAAAATTATTGTCATGACAAGTCATCTCTACAGACGCAGCATTATAGAGATGAGAAAAATGATGCCAAGAGAGGATGAATTACTTTTACAAAGACTCACGTCTATTGATGACAGTGTAGGGTAAAATCCAGCTCTCATGTATTACAGCTAGAGTTCTTTTATTGAACCCAGTCTAAGTATCACACTGTTCTCACCTCAATGCCTTTGCTCACTCTGTTCTTACCATGAGGATTTCTCACTCTATTTCTACTTTGCCCATGTAAAATTGAAACCTTTTGTCAGCTCTTGTCAAGCTTTCTGGTTTACTGCACATGTCTGCCTTGTCCTACTTCTTAATATAACTGTTGTCTATTTCATAATTTCTCAATTGTATCTACTCTATTTTACATTTGTTTCCATTTTTTTTTTTGCTGTGAGAGTTCAATGTAAAAAAGATAATAACAATAATATATCACTTAAAATTATTTTCAACTTACTATATATCTGGCACATCACTAACAGTTTTACAAGCGCCTTTCATCCCTTTGACTGAGAAACAATTACAGGCTGAGCATCTCTAAGCTGAAAATCTGAAATCTGAAATGCTCCCAAATCCTAAACTTTTGGAATGCTGACATGGCACCACAAGTGGAAAAGTCCACACTTAACCTCCTCTGATGGCCTGCAGTCAAAATGCTGGCACACAACACATAGTTTACCAAATGACCTCAAGGAAAAAAGTGCCTATAGACAACATAGCAAAAATGTGTTATGGGCTTATTGAGGAACTAGAACACTTTGCATTCATAGAAGAACAAGAACATTTATAAAATGTTCTTTTATAAAACAAGTGCATCCATTTATTAAATCAAAGAGAGACCTCTAAGACAAAAGCGTTGTTAATGAGGCAGATGACCCTGGAGAAAATACATTAAAAAGCCATCCAGCAGAATGCTTCCTCATCTCTAGAGAACCCACTTCCTGGTCCCTCAACTGCTTCTGATATTTCTTCTCATCTAAAAAAGTAAAATACAGTGTACAGCAACCTTTTAATCAAAACACAGTGTTGCAGGTGGAGACTGAAAGCCTGCTGTTATTTGTTGTTGCTGTTGTTTAGCAGCTGATACAAGTATTCTAGTGATGATACTGTGCTGTTTGGTTGACTGAACACATTATTTTTTCACTGTATTAATAATATATTTTTTACTATTAAGTACTTATGCGTGAATAAGTGTAAGAAAATTATTGCTTATCAGTAGCATATAAATTTGGAGTCAGGAATGATGGCAATGCCAAACAACCACAGATTGTCCTCTTGTGTAGCTGAGCGATCCCTTTGCTCTCTGATAGTTCAGTGTACACCAACTTTGTTTTGTGCACAAAATGACTGAAAAAATTGCATTCAGTCTAGGTTTATAAGGTGTATATGAAACATAAATAAATGTTGTTTTTAGGTTTTGGTCCCATTCCCAAGATATCTCATTATGCATATGCAAATATTCTACTATTGGAAAAACTATCTGAAATCCAAAACATTTCTGGTTGCAAGCATTTCAGATAAGGGATACTCCATCTGTATTATATTCATCCTATAGGTAAAGCAGGTGAGGCACAAGGAGTTAAATAACTCGTTCAACTTCACACTGTGATGTGCTCATTTTCCACAGAAGTCTTAATGTGAACTACTGTATTTCATTGATTTTAACCTGAACATTTTCCTACAAGTTTTTTTACCTCTTAACTCTGGATGCATATTGTAATCAATAACACTTAATAAATGTGCAATACCTTAATTTGCAATTTTTTTTTCTTCTTTAGTCATATAACAGTGCATCTTGTAATTGATAATATCTTAGATTTGATAAGACCTGGTATTTTTTGTGGACCCTGTACAGTTCAAGGTCTATTCACATGCAAATATTTGTAGTCCAGAATTTAATTAACACTTTAGAAGATAGTGAGTGTGAATTAACCTTACCCAAAGAGGGTCAAGTGAATGATTCTTAGGAACAGTATAGAATAGTCATGCATTGCTTAACAACAGGGATTTTGGAGGGCAATTTTATTGTTATGCAAACATCATAGAGTGTACTTACACAGACCTACATGGTATAGCCTACTACAAGCCTAGGCTATATGTTGTAGCCTATTGCTCCTAGGCTACAAACCTGTACAGCATGTTACTGAACTGAATACTGTAAGCAATTGGAACACAGTGGTAAATATTTGTGTATCCAAACACACCAAAACATAGAAAAGTTACAGCAAAAACACAGTATTATAATCAATGGGAATACTGCAGTATGTGCAGCCCATCATTGTTTGAAATGTCATTGTGCAGCACTTGGCTTTGTAGTATCAGATTATATTTGAGAAATATTTTCTTTGTTTGCTGACCTTGCATTACCAACCTATGCTCTATAATTCTGGAAGTGGAGCTAAGACGACAGTAAAGACACAATCAATCAGTGAAAGCTCTTTCCATAAGCATTCATTGGATATCCTATATTAATAAAAAATTATTACATGAAACTGTTCATGTTGAAGGTAAATGAAGAATTTAAAAACACATATGGAATTCATGTGACAAAATAAAAGGAAAAAGGTATGAAAATGATGTAGTCTTAATTTGAAAGTTGGTGTTATTTGAAAAGAGGTGAGACAACCAGTGAAAGTTAACCATTGATGGCAATCAACCATCTGTGTTTATTTATGACTTATTTTTTTCTTAGAATAGAATTAATTTGCAAATTGTCAGAATTTGTGCTGTTCCTAGAGTGGTGAGTTTAATTGTAGTTGCCAAGAACTGTCTGTTCTTAAGAACTGCTCACATTTACAGTGTCAGTGTTGTACCCTGCCTTTGCTATAAACTTTCATCTCATGTTGTGTATAATAATTCTTTAAACCCTGAACATAAATTGAATAAAAACTGATTAATTGCAGTCTATTAAGAAAGAAATGCTAACGAATAAATGTGCTATTTTTCAAATTTTGCTTTATTTCTTTTTTGTTTTAATGTTTTTATAATTATAACACTTTTTTGAAACAAAAATTATAAAAATTTTCTTTTGAATCTAAAATAAATTACTGTTGTTTCAGATATTTCCAGGAAGGCATAATTCAGAGATAAGAAAGTACGACACGCCAAAAAGTTTTAATACAAAGGAACTCAGCTTTTAATCACTGTATGACCAGACCTTTTAAAAAACAAATCACTGCATTTTGGGAGAAGTAAAAAGAAATACTGCTATGAACAATGAAAAAATACAGATTTATTTAATTTGATGCAATCAAGACTATAATTTTAAAATGTGGCTTAAGTCAACTGTGATTAAAGCTGAAATGAACAGTGTGTATAACTAACTCTTTTTTAAAATATGGAGCTAAGGTAATATATTTTTTCAAATTTTTGGAAAAATAATTTATATAGCCATGTATTGTTTAATGACAGGGGTACTTTCTGAGAAATGTGTTGTTAAGTGATTTCATTATTGTGTGAACATCATAAAGTGTACTTACACAAACCTGCATGGTATAACCTACTATATACTATGTATACTGCTCCTAGGCAACACATAACAGCATGTTACTGTACTGAATACTGTCGGCAATTGTAACATAATGGTAAGTATTTGTGTATCTAAATATAGCTAAATATCTACAGTAAAAATACAGTAAAATACAAATGAAAAAAAAGTACACCTATACAGGGTAACTCCACCATAATCTTATGGGACCACTATTGTATATGCAGTCCATCATTGACCAAAATGTTATATACACACACACATGCACACAGACAGACAGGCGGACACATACACACACACACTCACACAAGAAAGGAGAAAATGAGAGAAGAATGATGACATAAAATATTATTTTTCATAGAATTGACTGCATCTCTAGAAATTAGAAATTATAAATGTTCCTCCATTAAATATGTGTAAACTGAGACTCTAAGATGTTAAATAATTCCTGCCAGCCTATATAACTAGATAGGAGCATGCTGAAGTCAAGTCTGTGTAACTGCAGAGCCAGGCTTTTAATCAGTACACTGCAATAAGTATCTGGAATGGTGGATGGGAATGCTCTACTTACCTAAAAACTCCATTAGAGTGACTAAGATAAAAAGACTAATCAGTTGTTGATAAGGATGCAGAGAACCTGTAACACTCATATACATATATATAACATAGGAATATAAAATGGTATGTATAACTTATACCATTGAAGTCCATAACTATTAAAGTTATAGACTTTGGAAAATATTTTGGGAAACATGTTATAGTTTCTTAAGAAGCAATTGTAATCCAGACAATCTACTTTACTTCATTACTTTCTGTAATGAAAGCATATTCTCAAACAAGACTTGTGTATTAATTTTCATAACAGCTTTAATAGTCCCAAACTGGAAAAAACCCAAATGTTCATCGACTTGTGAATGGATAAACAAATTGTAGTACATCCGTATGATAGAATGCTATTCCGCAACAAACAGGAATGAACTATTGATAAATGCAACAAATTGGATAAATCTCAAAATAATTATGCTGATTGATTCCCACATATAAAAATTGAGAAAATAACAGTATCTTTTCAAAAAACCAGCTCCTGGATTCATTGATTTTTTGAAGGGTTTTTTGTGTGTCTAACTCCTTCAGTTCTGCTCTGATCTTAGTTATTTCTTGTCTTCTGCTAGCTTTTGAATTTCTTTGCTCTTGCTTCTCTAGGTCTTTTAATTGTGATGTTAGGGTGTGGATTTTAGATCTTTCCTGCTTTCTCTTGTGGGCATTTAGTGCTATAAATTTCCCTATACCCACTGCTTTAAATGTGTCCCAGAGATTCTGGTACGTTATGTCTTTGTTCTCATTGGTTTCAAAGAACATCTTTATTTCTGCCTTCATTTCGTTATTTACCCAGTAGTCATTCAGGAGCACATTGTTCAGTTTCCATGTAGTTATGCGGTTTTGAGTGAGTTTCTTAATCCTGAGTTCTAATTTGATTGTACTGTGGTCAGAGAGACTGTTTGTTATGATTTCTGTTCTTTTGCATTTGCTGAGGAGTGTTTTACTTCCAATTATGTGGTCAATTTTAGAATAAGTGTGATGTGGTGCTGAGAAGAATGTATATTCTGTTGATTTGGTGTGGAGAGTTCTGTAGATGTCTATTAGGTCTCCTTGGTCCAGAGCTGAGTTCAAGTCCTGAATATCTTTGTTAATTTTCTGTCTTGTTGATCTAATATTCACAGTAGGGTGTTAAAGTTTCCCGCTATTATTGTGTGGGAGTCTAAGTCTCTTTGTAGGTCTCTAAGAACTTGCTTTATGAATCTGGGTGCTCCTGTATGGGGTGCATATATATTTAAGATAGTTAGCTCTCTTCTTGTTGCATTGATCCCTTTATTATTATGTAATGCTCTTCTTTGTCTCTTTTAATCTTTGTTGGTGCAAAGTCTGTTTTATCAGATACTTGGATTGCAACTCCTGCTTTTTTTGCTTGGTAAATATTCCTCCATCCTTTATTTTGAGCCTAGGTGTGTCTTTGTATGTGAGCTGGATCTCCTTAATACAGCACACCAATGGGTCTTGACTCTTTACCCAATTTGCCAGTCTGTGTCTTTTAATTGGGGCAAAATAGATAGACTGCTAGCCAGACTAATAAAGTAGAGAAGAGAGACGAATCAAATAGATGTAATAAAAAATGATAAGGGGGATATCACCACCGATCCCACGGAAATACAAACTACCATCAGAGAATACTATGAATACCTCTATGCAAATAAACAGAAAGTCTAGAAGAAATGGATAAATTCTTGGACACATACACCCTCCCAAGACTAAACCAGGAAGAAGTTGAATCCCAGAATAGATCAATAACAAGTTCAGAAACTGAGGCAGTAATTAATAGCCTACCAACCAACCAAAGTCCAGGACCAGACGGATTCACAGCTGAATTCTACCAGAGATAAAAAGAGGAGCTGGTACCATTCCTTGTGAAACTATTCCAAACAATAGAAAAAAAGGGACTCCTCCCTAACTCATTTTATGAGGCCAGCATCATCCTGATAGCAAAATCTAGCAGAGACACAACAAAAAAAAGAAAATTTCAGGCTAACATCCCTGATGAACATTGATGCAAAAATCCTCAATAAAATACTGGCAAACTGAATCCAGCAGCACATCAAAAAGCTTATCCACCACAATCAAGTTGGCTTCATCCCTGGGATAGAAGGCTGGTTCAACGTACACAAATCAATAAACATAACCCATCACATAAACGGAACCCATGACGAAAACCACATGATTATCTCAATAGATGCAGAAAAGGCCTTTGATAAAATTCAACACCCTGTCATGCTAAAAACTCCCAATAAACTAGGTATTGATGGAACGTATACCAAAATAATAAGAGCTATTTATGGAGAAACCCATAGCCGATATCATACTGAATAGGCAAAAGCTGGAAGCATTCCCTTTGAAAACCGGCACAAGACAAGGATGCCTTCTCTCACCACTCCTATTCAACATAGTATTGAAAGTTCTGGCCAGGTCAATCAGGCAAGAGAAAGAAATGGTATTCACACAGGAAGAGAGCAAGTCAAATTGTCTCTGCAGATGACATGATTGTATATTTAGAAAACCCCATTGTCTCAGTCCAAAATCTCTTTAAGCTGATAAGCAACTTCAGCAAAGTCTCAGGATACAAAGTCAATGTGCAAAAATCACAAGCATTCCTATACACCAATAACAGACAAACAGAGAGCCAAATCATGAGTGAATTCCCATTCATAATTGCTACAAAGAGAATAAAATACCTAGGAATCCAACTTACAAGGGACGTGAAGGACCTCTTCGAGGGGAACTACAAACCACTGCTCAAGAAAATAAGAGAGGACACAAACAGATGGAAAAACATTCCATGCTCATGGATAGGAAGAACCAATATTGTGAAATGGCCATACTACCCATAGTAATTTATAGATTCAATGTTATCCCCATCAAGCTACCATTGTCTTTCTTCACAAAATTAGAAAAAAAACTACTTTAAGTTTCATATGGAACCAAAAAAGAGCCTGCGTGGCCAAGACAATCCTAAGCAAAAAGAACAAAGCTGGAGGCATCATGCTACCTGACTTCAAACTATACTACAAGGCTACAGTAACCAAAACAGTGTAGTACTGGTACCAAAACAGAGATATAGACCAATAGGACAGAACAGAGGCCTCAGAAATAAAATCATACATCTACAACCATCTGATCTTTGACAAACCTTACAAAAACAAGCAATGGGGAAAGTATTCCCTATTTAATAAGTGGTGTTGGGAAAACTGGCTAGCCATATGCAGAAAACTGAAACTGGACCCCTTCCTTACCTTATACAAAAATTAACTCAAGATGGATTAAACAATATACATATGAAAAAAAGCTCATCATCACTGGTCATTAGAGAAATGCAACTCAAAACCACAATGAGATACCATCTCATACCAGTTAGAATGGTGATCATTAAAAAGTCAGGAAACAACAGATGCTGGAGAGGATGTGGAGAAATAGGAACGCTTTTACATGTTGGTGGGAGTGTAATTTAGTTCAACCATTGTGGAAGACAGTGTGATGTTTCCTCAAGGATCTAGAACCAGAAATACCATTTGACCCAGCAATCCCATAATTTGGTATATACCCAAAGGATTATAAATCATTCTACTATAAAGATACATGCACACATATGTTTATTGCGGCACTGTTCACAATAGCAAAGACTTGGAACCAACTCAAATGCCCATCAGTGATAGACTGGATAAAGAAAATGTGGCACATACACACCATGGAATACTATGCAGCCATAAAAAATGATGAGTTCATATCCTTTGCAGGGACATGGATAAAGCTGGAAACCATCATTTTCAGCAAAGTAACACAAGAACAGAAAACCAAACACTGCGTGTTCTCACTCATAAGTGGGAGTTGAACAATGAGAACACATGGACACAGGGAGGGGAACATCACACACTGGGGCCTCTCAGTGGGTGGTGGGGCTAGTGGAGGGATAGCATTAGGAGAAATACCTAATGTAGATGACCGGTTGATGGGTGCAGCAAACCACCATGGTATGTGTATACCTATGTAACAAACCTGTGTGTTCTGCACATGTACCCCAGAACTTAAAGTATAATTTTAAAAAATAGAAAAATAGCAGTATCAGAAGTCAAATAAATTGCTACCTGAGGATAGGGGCACAGGGAGGTATGGATTACAGAATGGCAAAAGGAGACTTTTAGAAGTGATGGAACTGGTCATCGTCTTGATTGTGGTGATGCTCTTACAAGCTTACAAATATGTTAGAAGTTATCAAATCTGTACACTTCACTGTATGTCACATAGAACTCAATAATATTATAACAAATAAATGTGAAAATTAATACCACACAGATATTTATGGAGTCTTTGTGCAAGAATGATGAATTACTATTACCATATTTCAGAAATACATTTCCATAGGAACTATGTTCTAATGACTCTAAATAGCTCTGATTTGGTTAGCAATTTTTTTCTAATAATATATTTACTAAAGTAGCGAGGGGCCTGTGGTTATACTTCTAGGGTTTGCTCAGGCCTCAAACATTTATTAATCACCTACAATATGCCTAGCATACTTCTGAGCCCAGGGGACAAATGGATATGAATAAAACAGATAGGTAGTTTAACCTCAGGGAGCTCATTGTTTTTAAGTAACAACAAATTAATGGTCACTAAAATAAACTTGATTGGTTTGATTGCAAGTACTTTTTTTTTTTTTTTTCTTGAGACGGAGTTTTACTCTTGTTGACCAGGCTGGGGTGCAACGGCACAATTTCGGCTTACTGCAACATACACCTCCTGGATTCAAGCAATTCTTCTGCCTCAGCCTCCCAAGTAGCTGGGATTCCAGGCATGAGCCACCGTGACCAGCTAGTTTTTGTATTTTTAGTAGAGATGGGGTTTTACCATGTTGACCAAGCTGGTCTCGAACTCCTGACCTCAGGTGATCAGCCCACCTTGGTCTCCCAAAGTGCTAGGATTACAGGTGTGAGCCACCGCACCTGGCTGCAAGCACTTTTTAGAACTGAAATAAAATTGACTACAATGAAGTAGAATAGGTTAGGATGTCTCATAGGCAACAAAGTTACGCAGAATTACCAAATGTTTGGTAAAATTATCAGTTCTACAATAGGTATGTGTTTTGGGCTAATATATCAACTGTACTTCTTATATAGATGATGGTCCTTATATAGGAGATAGGAATGTAAAAATAATAATATATAAATCAATTAAATAACTCAAACAACAGAAGTATACAGAGCAAAGAAAAATGTGATAATAATGACTGAGTGGAAGCAACCAGGAAGACAATCGTGTAGATTTTTATTCCAAGGGGAAGAGTTGAAGAAGTTAGTAGAGAAACAGATGAAAAGAGATGAAAAGATTTGCCTTTTGAATAGAATGAAGTAGCTTATATTATGTCAACCTGCTCACTGAAAATAAATATAAAGATGAATAACATAATTATTTTAACAGCTCTTTAAAGTCATGGAGAACAATCAAGGCGGCTGCCTTGATTTTCTTGGTTTTGAGGTGCTAAGATCCTGGAGAGAAGGAAAACACACTGAGGTGGGCCCAACATTCACTATTACTTCTTCCCTGTAAGCATTTGTGGCTCATAGCAGGGATCCAAGATCCCTAGCAAAAATAAGTAATTCAGGCCTTTTAGCTGTCTAATCAGTTCAGGGAGACACAATTGGAGTTCAGGGCTACCAAGGCAGCCACGACTTTAGTGAACAAAATCCCAGAGACAAGGTAACACAGATAACGAGTCTGACATTCTGCACTCCTAATTCTTTTGAGGAATTTGCTTATGTCTAAGCTCTTCCAGGCCAAGACAACCAAGTTGAAAGGGATAGGTAAAGTATAAAAATTCAGCCTGAGGTTTTTCAGTCTTAGCTGGAAAGGGACACAAAGAGGAGAGACCCTGGTAAATACTCCAGGCTGTCACTAATCTACGGTGATAAAAGTCAGAATAGTCATTATCTTTGAGAGAGTAGTGCTTGGGAAGGGGGGACAGGAAGACTTTTGGAGTGCTGGCAATGATGAATTTCTTCATCTGGTGGTAGTTACATGACCATGTTAATTTTATGAAAAGTAATAAATACACTTGTGATTTGCATAGGTTAATCTTTGATAAAATGGAAAATCAGCATTGCTTACTATAAAAAAGATGAAATATTGCTAAGATGGTAACAAAGAGGGATGTTTCATCATGTTCTTTGCTTATATGAATAAAGCAAGTATATTTGGTTGGAATTGTATGCTTACAAGGAAAGGAGTTGGAAAAGGATGAAAATTACAGATTAAAAATGATTATTGTTATATTTCTTTCCACTATAGTAATTGCACTGTGTTTATTTGTTGCATTCCACCAGGGAGTATCTAATGTTAGGGAACTAATTGGAAAAAAACAGAAGGCACTAAACTGGTTATCCACTTTTAGTATTGCATTTAGATTTATACAAAAAAAAATGATGTCATTTAAAGTAATTAGTGGGAGACAAGGATGGACGAAGGTCAGAAGATTAACACATTCAAAGAGGGGAAAGCCAAAGCTTGAAATGGCTGTGTGGGCCAGATCTGTGTGAGAATGTTGTATCATCCAAGAATTTTTTTTACTGCAACATATATCTTATTAGAATCCTAATTGTTTTCAGTCTCCAGCAGAGCAGTAATAGCGTAACAATGTTTTTGTATTTCTGTAAGGAATGTTTTCTAGATATCTCTTGGAGTACTGTCATTAACATTTGGTTTACTTTTTTAGTGGCAATATTTTTTCCATTGTTTTGCATACTAAGACAGTAATTGATTAGTATATAATCTTTGGGCCAAGTTCTGCCCTAGAATACATATGCGATCTCCACTAACTTCAAATAGAGCTGCACGCACATGTCCTCAAGTACAATCTGGCTTTCTTCCATGGGAGGCAGTGGGAATCACTGAAGCCAATGGGAGCCATGCATGGATAACTGATGGTTGAACTTGGTCCTTAGGGATTGAAAGTCATCTGAGCCTTTCCCCTGGGAAACAAAAAATCAAAGGCTAAGAATAAAAAAATCATAATTGCTAGAATTGATTAGTTTTATCAACCCGCTC
The DNA here is from genome assembly GCF_028858775.2 of Pan troglodytes. Taxonomy (NCBI): domain Eukaryota; kingdom Metazoa; phylum Chordata; class Mammalia; order Primates; family Hominidae; genus Pan; species Pan troglodytes. The sequence continues at coordinate 138,716,919 of NC_072403.2, read as the reverse complement.
AAATCTTACAGTATGTATCTCTTGAAACAGTCTAGTGACAGAAAGTAAAGGAGGATCTTAATTTGTTATGCAATCTTTTTGTTCTTGTAATAATACTTGAAACAAGAAAATAAAGAGACTTATTTTCAGGTGATTTCATAAAAAGCACATGAACTTTAGTAAGAGGGAAAGCTACTGTTTTCTAACTTCTCTAGAGAACATGTTTATATGTTTGTAGAAATATACACCTATATGACCCTTAAAAGCTCGGGATTGAAAAAGGAATATTGGAGTCAATTTTATAAAGTTAGTTCAGGAATGAATAGACGAAAAGTTAACCTTCCTTCTCATTCTCCTGCTCTAATACTCCATGAGCAAAAGTGAGAGCTGTTTCTGTTGAGTACATGGCTATCTGTAGTGTTTATTACACCTGGGGGCGTTCTAAAAAAATACTTGGAGGAATCGACTTAATTTTGATTTGAGGTTTGTTTTCCCTAATAAACTCTCTCCTTGCAGACAAGGGCAACGTCTTCTTGAAGATAGCAGTTGTTCTGTACCAGACTTACAAGAATTTTTTTTTTCTCAAATTCTCATCATGAAAATTTTCAAACATTTAAAACATAAGGAAGAATATGTAATATAAAATATATTCTCATAACTACCATCATGATTCTACACTATTCTATTTTTCTCTCTCTCTCCCCTTCTTCCTTCACTACTTCCTTCCCCTTCTTCCATTCTTTTTTCCTTCTGTCTTTTTTCTATTATTCTCTGCTGAACCATTTGAAAGTAAGATGCAGCCATATTGAGATATCACCCCTAACTACTTCATTTCCTAAGAATAAAGATAGTTTCCTGCAAAAAAGGAATGCTTATACACTGTTGGTGGGAGTATAAATTAGTTCAACCATCGTGCAAAACTGTGTGGAGATTCCTCAAAGACCTAAAAACAGAAATAGCATTCCATCCAGCAATACTATTACTAGGTATACATCCAAAGGAATATAAATCATTCTATCATAAAAATGCATGCATATAAATGTTCATTGCAACACTATTCACAATAGTGAAGACACGCAATCAACCTAAATGTCCATCAATGGCAGACTGGATAAAGAAAATGTATGACATATACACCACGGAATACTATGCAGCCATAAAAACACATGAGATCGCCAGGTACAGTGGCTCATGCCTATAAACCCAGCACTTTGGGAGACTGAGGTGGGCAGATTACAAGGTCAGGAGTTCAAGACCAGCCTGACCAATATGGTGAAACCCCATCTCTACTAAAAATACAAAAATTATCTGGGCATGGTGGTGTGCACCTGTAGTCCCAGCTACCTGGGAGACTGAGGCAGGAGAATTGCTTGAATCTAGGAGGCAGAGGTTGCAGTGAGACGAGATTGCACCATTGCAATCCAGCCTGGGCAACAGAGCAAGACTCCATCTCAAAAAAAAAAAAAAAAAAGAAAACTCATGAGATCATGTCCTTTGCTGGAACAAGAGTGGAGCTAGAGGCCATTATCCCTAGCAGACTAAGGGAGGAACAGAAAACCAAATACCACATGTTCTCACTTATAAGTGGGAGAGAAATGAAGAGAACAATGAACACATGCATCAGTAGATACTTGGGCCTATCAGAGGTTGAAGGGTGGGAGGAGGGAAGGGATCAGGAAAAATAACTAATAGGTACTAGGCTTAATACCTGGGTTCTGAAATAATCTGTACAACAAACCCCCATGACACAAGTTTACCTACGTAACAAACTTGCACTTTTACCCCGAACTTAAAAGTTAAAAAAAGATATTCTCCTGCATAACCACATTATCATGTCTACAAAAGTTAACATTATTTCTCTAATATAATATACAATTGGTCAATATTCAGATTTTCCCACCTGTCCTCAAGGTATCTGATGGCTATTTTTAGAATTGGCATACAATCAATATTCTTATATTGCGTTTAGTTTTCATGTCTCTTTTACCATACTATAATCTTTCTTACTTTTTTTTCCCATAATGTTGACTTTTTGAAGAAACCAGGTCAGTTGTTTTCCCCCATGGATGCCATGGACTCTCCCGAATGCTTGTTGTGTGTGTTGTCCAGTCTTTGTAATTGTTCTTAGGGAAAAGGGTCATCTGATATCAAGTCTTATAGTAGGAAATCATAGCATGAAAATAGCATTTGTATTTTAAAGGTAGAAATTTTTAACAAATAATTCTCGAATTCATGGAATTTGATTACCTAGATTTTGAGAAAAGAAAACTTTTGGCCAAGTAGTTTTGTAGCATTTTAGTGTACCCAGTATCTCCAACCCCTTTTCACACTCAAAGTCTGTTTTCCTTTGGCTAGTTTAGAATAGAGTGAAATAGATGCACTTAGCATTGGTTAGTAACATCTACCCTCACATACCATTCCTGTGTTTCAAGTGGTTCTGTATTTCCTCCATGATTTAAAAAAATAAAATAAAACTAATAAAGGAAGAAAGGAAGAAAGCCATAGTAAATACATAGTTATTGTTAGCTTAATGTACTTTACATTTTCAAAGCTTGACTCTTATAGTTTTGATGAGTTTCCTTTCTAAGACTGTTCTTTTAAATCAGATTCCCTCAATTTTGACGCTACGCAAGAACCCTCTAGTCTTGCATTCTTGGTTCAGAGATCAAAACGTATATAACTTCTGTTTATTAAAGTATTGGTTTTCACCCAACAGCCCCAATCGAAGAAACTTTATTTAGTTCCAGAGGGCTATTTTTCTAGTCCTATCTTTGTCTAGGCCTTTGTTGCCTGAGCAGATAAATGGCTGCTGCCAACAGTGCTATAAAAGAATCAGAGCCTGGGGCTCTTGTTATTTTTTAAAATAACAAGTTTAAAAATAACGAGTGAATCTTGTTATTTTTTAAAAATGCCTAGAGAATTATTTCAATTTCATTTTGCAGCTATAAGGTTGGTTATATGTATAGAAAAAGAGATCTTGTAACTCAAAGGATTTGGGATCTTAAACTTTTGTATTTGATTACATTTGAATGCAATTATGGAGGCTTGTAATATAATATTTTCTTTCTACTGGATGAAAATTACAGATATGTAATATGGGTTTAGTTACCTGATTGCACATTAACTCTAATACTTTCAGATAGCCTGCAGCATGGGCAAAAATAAAAAGGCTATGTTGTTTGGCTTGGAACACAATCAGGTATATCATTGGTTAAATACACCGCCTGTGTCCTACAAAGATGCAGCTTTAATGTAGAAATGGTGCAATACGTATGGTTTGCTTTCTATCTTAGAGACCATCTAAATATCCAGAACAAGGAAAAAACAACCCATAATACATTTCAGGGTCCTAGTGGTTGTTAGGAAAATTTTGATTTGTGAGAATTTCTAAGTAGTATGTGATTAGATGATATGAAAATCCAGGCCTGTGACCTTTTCAGCTAAATCTTACAAGTTAGAGGATTCCCAGAGAGTGGGAATCCCTTGACTGCATATGGAAAAGAAAAATCCTATCCCTGAATGGTCCTAAAATCACCTCCAGGACCAAAATTTAGAAACCTTAGAATTTAGGAATCTTAAAAATTTCCATTGTGGAAAAACAGGCTGTAGGAATTATAGTACAAGTTCAAATAATAAAGAAATGATAGTTGAAAAAAAGTACCTGAATGTGGGATTTTTAAAAAATCACTGGTAATTACTACAAACAATTAGGTTAGGTTTTCCAAGAAAGTAAATATTTAAGGGAAAAAGATGTCTCCTGTCTTCCAGGTACTCCCAACCTGGGGAGACATACATAGGTCCACAGAAGAGCTAGTAAATAAGGGTGTAACCAAAGGACAAACACTTGACGATGGGAACATGGACCGTGGATGTCAATTCCTTCTATATTCTAATACATTTTGATTTTACAGAATCTTAGCGGTTTTATAGCTCATTTCCCAAACCATTGTGCAGCAGCCAAACATTGGATTGGTACATTCTTATTTCCACCAATTATGTCGAGCTGAGTTTGAATTGAAGATTGATTTATGTAAGCAATAGCAAGATTATTTACTGAACTTCAAAATCAGAAGTAAATGTATTCCTCTGCTCTTAAGTCTTTTTTTCCTTGTTTGACATTTGTTATTGTTTATCACCTGCCTACAATGACTTGAAACTTATTTCTATGTGGTTTGAGGTTCTGGAGGTTACTTTTTATGAAGAGCATAGCATGGCATCACAGTAGAACCTAGACAATAGCTTGAGTCCTAAAGAAAGATACGGTGGCATGTTGAATGCTCGGTCAGAATCCAGGAGAGACTCCATGGAACAGGAAGCTCTGGCAGGGAAAAGTCCCCTGTCACTCATTTTTCCTTATTGTCACTTATCTTCATATTCAGTTTTGCCTCTGCATTTTTATAAATACTATCTCACAGAAATATGGTATTAGACATACATATTTATCCTTTCAGCAAAAGACCAAACTTAACCATGTGAGTATAATTTCAATCTAAAAAGTAGGAGTATTTTTGTTTTATGTGAGATCTTAGAGTCCCAACTATAATCTTCATTCTTCTAGCACTTCTCTCCAAGGCCAAACAAGATTAAAAGCAAAATCAGAAAACCCACATAGATATTTCCAGAATATCTATATATTTGGTTTGGCTATAACACCTATATTTACAAAAATAATTTATTTAGGAATAATCCTAATATTCCATACTTGTGAATAACACAACAAAATATTTGAGAACATCTGTAAACTAACTTTGAGTTTAAGAAAACTAGCTTAATATTTTACATACAATAATTGAAAATTATTTTTAAGTGGTTTAGCGAATATTGGAAACAAATGAAGCTTTAAATGAAAAAAATTGTCTTCTTAGCTCACTATGAATGTTCATATATTAGCATTTATTCAACCACACATTGTGCCAGAGGAAAACTGAAGAACACTGAGGCATTTCTCACTATGGATTCAACAAATCTGAGAGCTCCAAAAGAGAAAGACAAGAACTAAACATCCTTTCCTCTAGACATTTACCTCAATATAATTTATACCATCATTAACTTTGCAACTAAGTTGCTGGAGCTGTTTCTTGAGTTATTTGATAGAGAAAGATATATTAAAGCAAATTCACCTTAACTTCTTGCTGACTTATGCACTAAAATTGTGTTTTTATTATATGACAAGAGGACAGCAAGGTCATGGAGCAGCACATGGGTTTCAACTATGAAGTTTCCTGACGTTGCATCTCGACTTCAGGATTGCCTAGTTTGAGGGCAGCTAATAATTGGAGTAACTTGATAGCTCTTGTCATCAACTCAAGCAATAATCAGCCATGTCCCTGATGACAACAAAAGGCAATTAGTCTTCATTTTCAACCAAAAGAATGAGATTGAATGTATTTTCCTGTCTCAACTTTTAATTTCTAAAACTTAATATAAATTTTGTATCATAGTGTGTTTAGTTGCAGATAATAGGTTATTTGGGGAGTGAGGGTGGGGAAGGATTCTGAAATCAGGCAGTTCCAAAGCCAATACAGTGACTCGGGCTTTTTCCATTCTTTCCTTTTACCTTTCTCGGCATGTTGGCTGTTTGTCCTTCCTGTAAATTTTCAATTCATGATCACAAGTTTATACTGCCTTTCTAAGTATCCTGGCTACACAATAGGAAGAAATAAAATAGGCAGAAAAAGGGCCAGTTTCCCAGATATTCTCTCATTTATCAAGGCAGTAAATCTTCCCTGATACCCTTAGGGCCCTGCAAAACATTTTATATTTTATTTTAAGAATGGAATCATATGACTACCCCTAGCTTATTCATGGGAAAGAGAATGTGTTTTTTTAACGACTGGTTGAGACCAAACATGATTTACCTACTGAAAATAAGGAGGGGCTTACCTTTCCAGAACACGCTGTTAACAGATCCATATCGAAATAAAAGGGCACTGTTAACAAGGTATGCACATGTGTGGGAGAAGGAATTAGAATGGTTTGACTAAGTCACTAACAGGACCTACCATAGATACCAATTAGTAAATAGAATTCTATGAGATCTTAATATGGAGAATCTTATTAAAAATAAATTAAATTGAAATATACAGTTTTTATTCTCCTTGGGTCAGTTTTTTTCTGCCCTAAAGTTTTATTGCATTAAATCTTGTTTACAGGCTGCTTTTGCAAATTTTGACATAATTCATTTGGCAAGAATCTACAATGATATAAAAAGTTCCATGAGAAATTAAAATACCAATAGAGTACTAAAAGAAGTCAAGTTCATTTTATAGTGTTGGATAGATTGTAATTTTAATGTGGGGAAAAGTTGTGGATATATTAATATATTTATCTTACTAGAAATAGCAGCTCCCCAACCTTCTTTTGGCACAATACAGAGTTCTAAGTCACCTCTAAACATTAGCAGCAAAGTGGAAATTTTTCCACTCAATGAGATTGAAAAAAAAAAAAAACCTATTAGTCAATTTTTACATATAGAAAGTAAAATTTATCAATAAAATACAAATGAAAATGTCAGTAGTAATAAATACATGTTATGTTTGTTCTTTGGGAGAAGGTTATTTCGAGCTATTAAGGATTCAATTGATTATTGGTTTAACATACATCAATATGTGTTGTAAATATTCTGTAGTAATTCTTGAACCATACATCTGGTAATCTGATTTGGTACTCCAGAATGTCATGCACAGAGAAAGGCTGCATAAAGTTCATTTAAGATCATTAAAGAAAAACAAGATATTTGGTGATTAGCTCAGAATTTATCCCTTCAATTTTATTAAAGAGAAATTATCAGATCTTGGAAAAGACTAAATTTACCTTCATGTTTTGCGTGCATATTGCTCTACTTTGTGTTGAGACAGTTTTCAAGGCCAAAGTTTGATTGTTATACCCCCAGTGACAAAGGAGAGAAAATGTGACAGAGCTAAGCAATCCCAGGTTATTCATTCTTTATTTCTTCATTTTGAGTCTAGATTGGCAAATGTAGTATGTAGTCTTAGGAGAATAATAGTTACAATTAGATTTAATGTATCTCCAGCGTATTTCAATTTAGAATCGGATTGATTATTTTTAATGTATAAACTGAGTATATCTCTATAAAACAATCACTTAAAATTTATGTTCCAATTTAAACTAATGTTTTCATTTTTACACGAAATGTTCCATTGCATCTTAATTAAAATATATATTGATTCTGCTTATTGTTAACAATTTTATCTGGCTACAAAGTGTCAAATACCTCAAACATCAGAAAAGTGGTTCAGCAGATGGGAGAAATTCTAACCAGAGAATTTTACTATTTTATAACATAAATGTTATAAAATTTATTGTTAATTTTCATGCTCCTAGATATATTAATGCAAAGATTTGTGTTTGACTGAAAAATAATCTGTAACTCCCTTCTAGCCTTTGATTGGCTGTGACTTTGCATTCTTACCTTTTTGGTAATTATAATATTGAATCTCAAAGATTGAATCTAAAAGATTTTCCATGCATACATATTCAGTGTACATATATTCACCCAACAAACATCATGTTCATATCACTCTTAAAAGCCAAGCATTGTGGATACAAAAACAAAGTATAGTCCCTGCTCTCATGTTGCTTACAGTTCAATAAGAACCAAAAGACATAAGATAAATAATTAGAATGTAGTATAATATCTGCTGTGATAGAAGTAAATACTCCTGCAGTGGGCCAACACAGCCAAATGAGTCAGAAAGCATTTCAAGGATTGCATTCTTGAAAAGATATTAGACAATAAGCATTAAAATAGTTAAACCATTGGCATGCAAGATGATATTTATCTAGTAATATGGGGCAGTTTATTTCTACTAGAACAAAAGTGAGAGATGTGAGTTTATTGAGTGCCATTTTCTAGGTTTCAGGGCTTATCTCCAAACAAGTACATTGCCAGAGGATTAGACATAGCATTTTCCAGAGACATAGCCATATGTGAGTTCCATATATAGACAAAATCCAAGTTAAAATACCTACAGGAATTTTGCAGCAGACTCACAGAATACATGAGTATTTCAATACAAGTTGATTCAATATGGCATACAGCTGGCCAAGCAGAGGGTTTGGGGCAGGGAAAGAAGAGGAGAGATTAATAACAAAGTGGAATCTGATTTTAAGCAGGTTGAATGTTGCTTTGAATGCAACATACGTGTATATGGCTGGTTTGTGCAATTTTTTAAATGTAACCCGTTCCTGCCAGTAAGAAGTGAATGCATACCTTGTGTTGTGAAAGTAAGTTAACTCTCAAACCATTGATTTCTTACATGCTAGAAGAGATTTACTGGTGTATTGCTGCTGTTTTCAAAATACTACATGTTAGAAACATAAGAAAACTTGACAGTGTGTTCACATATATATTTTTTACAGAATAATGAAGTTATTCAAATTTCTAAAATTAATCTTACTTTTTCATAATATTCATCTTTTGAATCACCCAATTTTTTTCTCCCTCCAACAATTAGATTTTTGTCATGAATTCTGTTTCCATCTCTTCCCCCAATTTTGCTAATACTCTTCTAGTTCCCGTTCTCCCAGTATTTGAGTCCTGTTCACACCTTGAGTTTTGAGGCATCACATTTTCTTCCTGGCCTGGGGTTCCACACTCGAGCAGTGATATCTTTTATCTGAGGATGGGGATTAAGGACTGAAGACAAACTGAGCAGTATGAGTACAGCTCTTATGTGTGATATCCCATTTGCACAAAATAAGGATATGGAAAATGCAATCATAATTGCTACCAGTGATAAAAAGCATCATTTTTAGAATTACTTGGTAATAAACTTAATATGCCTTCTTGTGGAAGAATAACAATGGAATCATTAGCTGAGGTTGGTCTCTGAACTAGTGCTTAGCAAACTGCACTAAATGGAACCTCATACCCTTACAGAGTGAATAATCCTTGAAATGTAGGTAATTTACTTTCTTCTTGCAGCTTATTGTTCTCAAATATTTTGAGAACCAAAATTTTTTCTCATTTATTTATCCGTAATTCTGAATGATATCCTCTGCCCTCCTGTGATGCTCAGTGATCTGACAATGAGCAGGAAAATAAAATTAGGTGTGCTACTGAGATTGCATGCAAGGAAGGACACAAAAGAAAACATAATAGAGCCAGTGCCAGTCACCTATTTAGGCATGGCAGAAAGAATGAGTGAGGGACTTTGCAAAAGTGCTCGGCGGGGAGCATAGGGTATGGTAAACTGAAGTATCCAGGGCAGCTGCAGGCTAGGAAGAAGATGAACAGAGCTGTTTAGGTGAGTTCTCATGTTCCCATATGCCATATCTCTAGAACATGTCAGCAGAGTAAGGACACTTCTTCCCACAAGCAAATGGATAAAATCTATCTGTGTGGCCATTCTGAAACCAAAAGATTTTGTTTCAGCTGGGTAGAGATTATGCTGGTGGCTTTGGCCTCTACATGAATGCAGCAGAATATTCCTCGGTAGCTATCTATTTATTTTATCATTCGCCACACAGTGTATTGCCATTGTATGAGAAAATCATTTCTGGTTAAAATGAATGCTTACAAAGCAGCATTTTATATCTTTTCCCATCTGTGAGGAATTTGTCACATCTTAATATAAAATCCCTTGTTGCCTTAAAGTTTTTAAGACCAAACACATTATCGTTCTAAGGGGATGTTTGTTCTTGTCCATCATCTTTTTTTTTTTTTTTACTTTTAAAACCATGTTTATTTATTTTTGTATCAGAATATGCATGACTTTGTTCCGACTTCCTTTTCTTTCTCCCAAGATAGTCTGAAGAATCAGATACTGGATCTCGAGAGGTTACCTCAAACTATTTTAGGAATGCAAGAAGAAAATGTTTGGCTAGCTCTCTTTTGTTGATTTGCCCCAGCAAGTGGGTTTAGTAGTAATTGCACCTTGTAATTCCAACTAGAAGGTCAGTCTTTAGGATTATGGAGGCTTTTATGACCAAATGTATCCTACACCAAGAACATAAACATTCTATAGGTAGGAGTTTGACAGTGCAACATAATTGCAAATTTCTTATCTTTTCCTCATTATAAATGCTTCTCTCCTAATTTTGCTTACCTGCTATACTTATATTCAGTGAAACTTCAGAATGTTACTGTCAAAAGCACTTTCATAAGGTAATATATTTATCCCATACTCTCAGAGGAAAAAGTTTCATATTTTATTTCCAGAATTTCATGTGCTGAGAAATCACAACCTTGGCTATTTCTTTCCATTGTGTTCTTGGTGTCTAACAAGAACAGAAGCAAGAGCGTTGGCAAAATTGGCCGCAGTAAAAATGTGGGATCCTTTAATACATGGATTCATCCTGTATATCTAGCCTTCAAATTTATTATTAAACATTTTCCAAAAAGGCCAGGTGTGGTGGCTCACGCCTGTAATCCCAGCACTTTGGGAGGCCGAGGCAGGCAGATCACCTGAGGCCAGGAGGTCGAGACCAGCCTGGCCAACATGGTGAAACCGCGTCTCTACTAAAAATACAAAAATTAGCCAGGCGTGGTGGCATGCACCTGTAATCCCAGCTGCTTGGGACGCTGAGGCAGGAAGGTAACTTGAACCCGGGAGTCAGGGGTTGCAATGAACTGAGATTGTGTCACTGCACTCCAGCCTGGGCGACAGAGTGAGACTCCATCTCAAAACAAAAAAGAAAACAAAAAACATTATCAAAAGAAAAAGTTATAATCAAAAAGTATTTTTAAGCCATTCAGAAATATTTAAAATGTATTTTAAATTATGGAACCAATATATTTTATATTGAGAAAGATGCACTTAGCCCACCCTGCCACACAAGACAGAAGCTCCTTATATATTGAGCAGATTGAACATATGCTTAAAAGACCTGTGTCTATAAAGACAGCTCATTCCAGGTTGGATGACAGCTGATTATATAAAGGTTTTCACCAAAGGAACCAGAGCAGTTTCCCTGTAGTTTTACTTGTGGGTTCTGGCGCCCCTTTAAAAATAATGTGAAGCGGCCGGGCGTGGTGGCTTACGCCTGTAATCCCAGCACTTTGGGAGTCCGAGGCGGGCGGATCACGAGGTCAGGAGATAGAGACCATCCTGGCTAACATGGTGAAACCCCGTCTCTACTAAAAAAAAAAAAAAAATTGCCAGGCGTGGTGGTGGGCACCTGTAGTCCCAGCTACTCGGGAGGCTGAGGCAGGAGGATGGCGTGAACCCAGGAGGCGGAGCTTGCAGTGAGCCGAGATTGCGCCACTGCACTGCAGCCTGGGCAACAGAGCAAGACTCCATCTCAAAAACATAATAATAGTAACAGTAATAATAATAATAATATGAAGCAAACTGTATGCTATCCTTTTCATAAGCTGTACCAGGATAGAAGCATCTGAATCTGTAAATTACTTTTTTATATGGCTTGTAGGTATCTAAACATTTATTTCTTATGTTGCACTCTAATGTATAAATATTCTTCATAAGATAGAATGCTCATAATTAAACATTTGCTAGGGGTTTCTGGGAATGTTTATCATTCTAATATGTAGTATTCCACTTGATAAAGCCAATTATTGCACACACTAAGTGGTAGGGCAGTAGCTTATCAGAACTACGTTGGTATGGAATGCTTTATAGCTACAATGTGAATTTTCTTTAAAATCAAAATCTTTTCATGTTAAAAAATATACTCTGCAATCAATCTTTTCTACTTCTAGAAACGTAACTAAGGAAATGATCTGAAGTATCAAAATATTATGCACAAAATATATATATAATTTTAATATTAAGCACAAAAATATAGGGATATAAACTAATTGTTTATTATTAAAAATAGAAAATGTTGAAATAAATCAAATCATGGAATGAAAATTTAGTCTACAGGTATTATGAACCATAAGAATAATTATGTAATATAAAAATTGTTATAATATGATAATATTTATGATATATATGTACATATATACACATACATACATATATATTTGATGAACACATACACTCTCTGTTCATTCCAAACATACTGGAAAAAATTCCAAAGTTATAGTTATCTTTGTATGGTATACGATTTCATTTTTTCTTCCTTTTGTTTTTAGGCATTTTCCAAATTGCTACAATTAGCAGATGTTACTTAGAAAAACAAAATATCTCCAGTAAATTTTCATTTTTCACAATTGGATTTTTCTACATGGAATACAACTTCTTTAATATGCTTTTTGAACAATTTTATATTTTTCTTTTGTCGAACCACTAGAAAGTTTTTGGTTTCACTGCTGAATTTTTGAGGTTAACATAATAGAAGTGTGACAGCTGTACCCTCAGACAGACTTGCCCTAGCATCTCTCAGATGCAGAATCTCTTCATGACAGGAAGTGGACCTGTTTGAGCTTGCGTGGTATCTCTTAAAATTCATGTGTTCTTTCACTTTATTTTTATTTCTTGATGGAGCAAAGGAGATATGAGAGAGAGATTGATGGAGACAGGGAGAGAGAGACTGATGGAGGCAGGGAGAGAGAGATTGGGGGAAAGGCAGGAGATAGACTGGAGTAGAAAGGACAAAGAGCTGATTGCAACAGCTGCTTTGCTTATCTGAAAGTTTTAACTTGACTCTTGTTCACATCCCAGGTGACCAGCTAATAAAAATAATTTAAGCTTTAACAAAACAAGGATAATTTATAATGTGGAAACTGTAGTCTGGCACTTGTATCAGCACTAGAAACAAGATTTCTGAAAATTCCTTAGGGGAATGAAACTAGCAGGGACATAGAATTTAATAACAGCTTTCTTTTCACCCAGCCACCTCATCTCACCTCCCACCCTCTGCTGCCAACTCAACATCAACATCATCATCTTGAAGCAAATTTATACAGTTTTCCGTTTCATTGTTGGATTCTCCGTGTTATTTTTAAAGCAATTCTAAAATCATTTCTTCTATACATGAAAATATTTTAAAAATTCAAACCTTAATGGTTTTCAATAAAATTATTGCTACCACAAATCTACAAGTATTCAAGAGACCTTGTTTAAGCAGAACTAATTCAATTTTTAAACTAGAATATGTATTGCATATTTTATAATATTATACTTTTCTTGGAAAAAAGGCTAAATGTCTCACAAAAAGGGAAGATTTTATTATTTTTTCATCCCTGTTGAATTAGAGTGAAATTAATTTGCTAAATGAAAAGCTACTGTCATCTAACATATTTTACAAAATGAACATACACATGGAGATTAATCAAAAAAAGCACGGCACCAGCTTCATAACAGTGTCATGCTTAAAATGAACTTACATTTTTATTCCGCCTTGAGGATACACAGATTGTTTTGTTTTAATGGCTTCCAGCCATCTCTGTTATATAGCATAAATCCTCAAAGGGGGAAAGCAGATTTTAATCCTCAAAACAACATGTATAGGGAAAGAGTTTAAAAGTGCTGATTAAGCAAATGTTGTTGGTTTAGTCTATCTATTTCACATTTGTGTTTAAGTCATTGTGGAACAAATATTTAACTATTGGAGTAATTGTCTGGACATTATTTCAAACTTGGGTGAATCTTGGGCATCTCTAAGGTTGCATTTTAAATGACAGTCATCACTGGTTTAAAGGAATTCCTTGGCAGAATTGCTAAGCGAGAAATGAACTCTGGTATTGGAAGGCTATAAGTTCAACATATTATTAAAAACTCAGAATCAGATAAAAGTTCTTGGAGGCATATGAGCTTCCGTTGGTAGGCAACTTGTCTTTCTCTGCAATCCCAACTGCTGAATTTAGAGTGAGAGACAGAAGGTCAAGCCATGTTTTGTCACATAGCTACTGTGTGACCTTCATTAAGTCAATTTATCTTTCTGATCCTCTATTTCTTTATTAGTAAAATGGAAGTTATAATAATTGTGTTGTCTAATTCATGAGGCTGGTCTAATATTAAATGAAAATAATGCATAGAAAATCATTTTATAGCAGCAAACAATAGAGAAAAATTCATTCACTACATAAAAGGTGAATAAATGTGCATTTGTGCAGTATATTTTATGGATACTTGATAAGGAACAAGAAAGTTGGAATTCTGATTTGGAGTTACAATATCTGGGTTCGAATTCAAGCATTGGAAATAACTAGTTCTGTTATGAGGAGCAAGTCAATTCATGAATTTAAGCTTCCATTTTTCTATAGTGAAGTTAATAGTAATACTTGCCTATTAGGTTATCTGGAGATCCAATGACCTCACATATATAAAAACATTGTATAATCTTACCATTATTGTCATTTTGTTTCAAAAATTCACTTTTCATGGTAAAAGACTAAGATAATTTCTATCCCAACGTGGACCTCAAGAAAATAGATTTGGCTTCATACCTTCCCTCTTTTAAGTTTAAATTACACCTCCTTGCAAATTAATTTCCTTTGGAAGCTATAAATTTTCATCCAGAATTTCGCATTTTGTTTAATCTTCTTCTCTATATGTGGTGGCAGAATAGTTTTAGATTATTTTATTTATTTAATTCCCAAAAATAACTTAAGAAAATACAGTAACTAACAAAATTATGTTAATGGACTAAAGAATTGGCAGAGCAGAAGAATCTATGAGAACATTGTGTGTCACCTGGGATCCTATCCCCAAAACAGCTTGATCCAAGAGAAAGAGGTCTGGATGGAAGTAGGGGGCTGAGGTCAACTGGATTCTAGCTTTGAACTTTATGTGAAGCCTCTGAGAATTTTTTTTTTTTTTTTTTAGATGAAGTTTCGCTCTTCTTGCCCAGGCTGGAGTGCAATGGCACAATCTCAGCTCACCGCAACCTCTGCCTCCTGGGTTCAAGCGATTCTCCTGCCTCAGCCCCCTGAGTAGCTGGGATTACAGGTATGCACCACCACACTCAGCTAATTTTGTATCTTTAGTAGACAGGGTTTCTCCATGTTGGTCACGCTGGTCTCAAACACCCGACATCAGGTGATCTGCCCGCCTCAAACTCAAAGTGTTGGGATTACAGGCATGAGCCACCGCTCACCTGGCGACTTTTTTTTTTTTTTTCCTATTTGTAAACCATGAGAATTAGAGTAAATGGCACATAAGACTTGTCTTGCTTGATGCTTGAACATTTTCTCTAGTTCTTAAAGTCTAAGCAATTTGTGGATGCTTAAGGGTAGAAGGGCTCTGATCATTACCTGTTGGTCAGTACAATTCAGCCAGAAGCCAGAGCTATTTGATTAGGAGTTAAAAGTGTTGTAGCTACTGTTTGATCATGTTTTGGTTTTGACCTTAGATAATTTACTGTTCATTTCTGCTTAGAAACGTACGGTTATTTAATAGTACCCTCATGCTAAGGAAAAGCTCATGTAGATTTCAAGGAAACTCTTCTTAGTCCTAGACAGTAACTTATGTTCTGGCAGAATGTGGTTCCGTAAGTATGAATTAGTGAAGATAAAATAGGGGTCCTCAACTTTATACCTTTTACAATGGGAAAGATTTATTTTATGGTATTTGTCTATCATAAATTATTATTATTATTATTATTATTATTATTATTATTATTATTTGAGACGGGGTTTCACTCTTGTCGCCCAGGCTGGAGTGCAATGGCACGATTTCAGCTCACTGAAACTTCTGCCTCCCAGGTTCCGGCGATTCTTCTGCCTCAGTCTCCCGAGTAGCTGGAATTACAGGCTCCCACCACTACACCTGGCTATTTTTTTAGATTTTTAGTAGAGACGGGGTTTCACTATGTTGGGCAGGCTGGTCTCGAACTCCTGACCTCATGGTCCACCTGCCTCGGCCTCCCACAGTGCTGGGATTACAGGGGTATCATAAATTATTTCGAATCTTTGAGAGCAAAATATATACGTGCCAATGTATCGAAGTTAGTGATTACTTAAAAATGTGACTGCAGGTATTCAAGAATTAAAGTTAGCAAATAACTTCTATTTCCTCTGTCATTATAAAAGGAATAGAATGCTGGATGTTTGTCGTTTTAATTCCCCAAATCTTAAGTCACTTAAATCTGCCACAAATATTTTAAAATAAAATCAAAGGCAAGTTCTGTAAAATGAGCAAACATTTCTATATTTTGTACTTTATATACAAATATAAATACAGCTTATCTTAAAAATTTAAACTTTAACTCAATATCTTTTATTTTATTTATTCTGAAGCTAGTTGATATCATCTTTAGAGATAACATGAGTTGAGCTGTAATTTTCCAAATAAATTTCAAATAATTTAGCATTTTAATCCATATATATGGAGTGTATTGTTTGTGTAATATTCAACATTCAAACTCCCAGACTTTTTACTGAGAGTTAGATTATCTCATATGTAACAATATGCTATTATTTCACTTTTTGCATAGTGCACAGGAAAAGACAATGATATCCTTAGTTGCCTAATTCAGATAAACATTTCAAGTTTCTTAACTATGTATCTAATATGAGACCAAAATACTGGGTTGATACTTATGTATTAAATTTCACATCCTTGTTTCTTTTGGAAAATGTGTGTCATAGTATGGCATAGAAAAGTATTGGTCGGATGTCATGGTGAATGAATGTAGAATAGATCATACTCTTCTGACTCTAATCCTTTTCTTAAGTTAGAAATTTAGGATAAAACCATGTTTGAGGCATGATTTAGAACATAGATATTAATCATCATGTAAGTTTCTCTTACCTATAAGTAACATCTGCTCTTGTCTAAACATGTTTTACATTAAAAAATCTGATGATCTTAAATTCTTATAAGATAAATGGATAAAGAGATTTCTCAGTGCTTAAAAATATTTTGTATATTTAAATTTTTTATGTATTAAAATTATTTCAGTATGCTTTTAGAATTGCTCTCATTTACCAGATAAGAAGAAAAATAATTCTATCAACTTGGACAATCTCTCAATGTTGTTCTAATCTGCTACTTTCTAATTAGCTTCAGTCTTTGTGTCCAGGAAAGTGTGAGGCCCAGGGGGGAAAAATTCCCAAAGAATCTTGGAGAGTAAGCTGAGCTTTCTCCACCAAATGGTAAATGTCTATACATTAAAATAATAATAATGATCCATTAGCCACTGTTCAATAAAGTTTTTGGAAAATAGTATCATGAAAAAGATTGCCTTATGTTGGGTTCCTCATAAATACTGAAAAAAATAAGAATTAAAACTTTATCAACTTAAGCAGTTATTTTTTGTGGAGTTTCTCCTTGATATGAATAATACTAGACACACACAAATGCATGCACACACACACATACATATACAGGTCTCTGGGCAAATACATTTGGTGGCAGAGACTTGAAAATTAAAGGATAGCCAGGTACAGCGGCTCATCCTGTAATCCCAGATACTCACGAGGCCGAGGCTTGACGATTCCTGGAGACCAGGAATTTGAAATCAGCCTGAGAAGCATAGCAAACCCCTTCTCTAAAAATATAAAATAAAATTATGTGGGCATGGTAGCACATGCTTGTAGTCCCAGCTACTCTGGAGGCTGAGGTGAGAGGCTATAGTGAGCTGTGATTGCGCTACTGCACTCCAGACAGGGTGACAGAGTGAGAACCTGTCTTGGAAAAAAAAAAAGAGAAAGAAAGAAAGAAGGACAGAAAGAAAGGAAGGAAGGAAGGAAGGAAGGAAAGAAAAGAAAAGAAAAGAAAAAAAAGAAAGGAAAGGAAGGAAGGGGAAAGAAGGAAGGAAGGATGGAAGGAAAGAAAAAGAAGGAAGGAAGGAAGGAGAAAGAAGGAAGGAAGAAGGGGAAGGAAGGAAGGATGGAAGGAAAGAAAAAGAAGGAAGGAAGGAAGGAGAAAGAAGGAAGGAAGAAGGGGAAGGAAGGAAAGAAAGAAAGAAGAGGGAAGGAAAGAAAGAGAAAGAAAGAAAGAGAAGGAAGGAAGAAAGGGGAAAGAAGGAAGGAAGGATGGAAGGAAAGAAAGAAAGAAGGAAGGAAGAAGGGGAAGGAAGAAAGGAAGGCTGGAAGGAAAGGAAGGAAGGAAGGAAAGAAAGAAAGAAAGAAAAGAAAGAAAGAAAAGGAAGGGGAAAGAAAGAAGGAAGGAAGAAGGGGAAGGAAGGAAGGATGGAAGGAAAGAAAGAAAGAGGAAGGAAGGAAAGAAAGAAAGAAAGAAAGAAAGAAAGGAAAAGAAAATTAAAGAATAAAACCTAATTCCCAATGTGTTAACATTTGTTATAAACTCACTGAGATATAATAATAGTATTGCTGTCCAAGATTAATATCTTTATCCTGGCTTAATTGTCCTTAATTTCACTATAATAAAAGTTCTTGATTGTAACCAGGCCCACACAAATCATCTCCCAAGAGATTTTCTGACAAAATAAAGGAAATACTTTTTGTAAGTGACCCTCATGCTCCAACAGGCCTTCTACAAGGAAGGGCAAATAGAAAGAGTGTTTTATCTTGGTGTTACACATAATGCATCTATGTCAAGACCCATGAATACATTTCAAATCTTTGCCTTTCTAGGTGTTTTATGCTGTTACATGGTCTAGAACATAATACATGTTCAGGTATAATGGGAAATGAATATGCAATAAGTCATATACTGTTCCCTCTGACACCCTTAACCTCTTGATAATTAAGATATTAAAAAAATGTTTTGAGCATGGTTAAATCAAATTCTTTATAATTTTTTGAAACTGATGATTCATTATGTTAAACTGCCTCAGTGGAATAAGGAGGTTTTTTGGCTTTTTTAACTATAATCTTCTTCAGATTTCTTAATGGTATCATTTTTAAAAAATAGAACAGCATTTCCTTTAGAAAATTTATACTAAGCTTAATAATACAAGAATTAATCAGATAAACTCTTTAAGATAGTATTAAAATCATTGTGAATACAACTAAATCCATGTCAGTTGCATAATATGTATTTAATTCTAATTGAACAGGGGCTAAATATTAATTATCCCTCACTGAATTACATTACAGTCAATTACATTCTTCAGTTCCATTATGATTTATTCAACTTGTGTTTATATTTGACTCTTTAATGCAGATTTAGTTCCAGATTTGGTATAATAGTAATCTTGTTACTGATTTTATTTAGCCTCAGGTAATTCGTCTATCAATTGATGGCTATCAAATATTACTCTCCTCTGTCTAGGGACTGGAGCTTGGATGGGTCAGCCTAGACTCTTTGGGCTAATGCAACTAGAAGAGAGGTTTGCTCAGATCTTCTCTGAAGAGAAGATTCATATTCTCTCTCTCTCTCTCTCTCTCTCTTACTCTCTCCTTCTGTCTCCCTTGCAAGGTGTAAACAAAGAGACATATTCTCCCAGCGCCCATGGGCAGCCATACTATCATGCTGAGGAAATCAAAACTGTAAAACTTAGACAGCAAGTTTAATATTGTTGGAAATAAAAGCCATATAAAACAAATGGTTAATACAATGCTATAAGAAATAAGAGAAGAAATATTTAAGCATGTTTGTAATTAGTTATACAGAAATTTTGCTTAGATGAAGGTTTGAATTGTTTTCTGAAAAATACATGTAGTTTGAATAATAGATGAAAGGAAAGCAAAGCAAATCCTATGAGAGTGGGAGATGAAAGAGAAATGCAAAATACAGGATAGGATAAGGATGATGAGTTTGAGGAATGGTAAGGAAACTGGCTTGGTCCAAACCATGCCTTTGTGTTGGAGAATTTAGATTTGTAGAGGGAGTGAAATAATGATAGATTTCTGAATTTCTAGACTTTATACTTAGTGTATATCAACTCAACTGCTAGTCTTTCTGTTGTTGTAACTGGTGTGGGGTAGGTAGAAGGGGAGTGTATGTCAATTATGCTGACTGTATCACAGCCTTGGAGAAATCATCTCTCCTGCAGCTGATAGAGTTCTGGTTGGGCTATAATCATTGAAACCTGCCAACAGTCATAGGGGAGAGGATATCATTGAGGCTAGGCTAGTTATTGTTCTACATTATTTCAGACAAAATCATAGTTTCAATGAAGGAATATATTTCAAACAGAGAGAAGCCAAGTCCTTTACAGGGATTAATACATAGTCACTGGAAGAAAGAACTGCTCTTCCTAGAAAAATAAAGGTCTGGCTCTGCCAGGGTCCTTTTCATCTTCTATGTGGAGATTCCAGCCCCCAGAGTGAAGCCAGGCAAAGCACGGAGAGCAGGGAGATAGAGAAAGGGAAAAAAACCCTTGTGGCCACATTTGAGCTCCTGGTTCCTACAATGCCTGCAGGCAGCAAATTCTACTTTGACTTCCTAGTTACATGAAGCAGTATATTCCCTTTCAGTCAAAGCTAATTTGACTTGGGAATCTGTCACTTACAACTGACAGCATTTTGATAAGTACCATATTCCACCACTGGCGAGAGGACTGCAATATCAACAGATGCACAACCACCAGTCACACACTGATCATCACCAGACATGACTTTTATTTTTATTTACATATTATTATTGCTCCACACATCTGAATATAGGTTCAAGGTAGTTTGATAAACATTAGCTAGTTTAAGGTAATCAATTACATGTCACTTGAAATGCCTTTGATATGATGGAATAAAAATAAAGGAAATGAACTAAACATGGGTAAGGCAGGAACTCTTCATTTAACCAATCTAATAAATGAATACCAGACAAAGTGGCATATTTACATAATCGCCTTTAGTCTTCACATTGCCATGAGAAAGACTATTTTTAATGAAGCTTTAGGTGCTAGAATATGAAAATTGCTTTTAAGAAACAAAGATATGCCAGAAACACTGAAATTAGCCCTGTGGGTCATTATATTAAATCAAATTCTATCTCCTCACTTCTTGGCTCAGTTTCCACACTATCAACACTCCACTTCATTTCAACAAGCCCACTGAAACCATCAGCGGAAAACATCCGCCTGTTCAGCTATTTGATATCAAATAAACAAAATGATTGTTGATGAAACAAATTTTTCTCTTGAGTAGCTAGTTATGTCACTAACCTTATAGCCAAATAATAGATGGGGCAATTTCTAATATAATAAAAAATACACAAAACTTCCAAATAGCAGGTTGAACAACTTAGAAATGGAATTTGGACTCAAAGAGAGCTGGGCTTCAGGTGCTTTGTGTATAATGTGTATGTTTGAGGAATGGTGTTTGTGAGAACAAATTTTAACCTCTATACTTCTTACTGATGTACAAACATGCACTAGATAGTCGAAGAAACACTTAAATCCAAGCTAGAAAAGAACTTCCTTGTTGCTAATGTACAATTAAAGGACTCAGTCCCAGTGTTGTAACTACAATGCAATTTGATACCAAGTGTGGAAAGATCTGCTTTGGGGGATGGGGGCTTGAGGGCTGCCAGGGGACTTGCTCTTTTGGCAGTGATTAACAGTTTGGTAATGAGGGTCTGTGGTGTAGGGGTGAGAATCCAAACACTGTGTCAAATGGTTAGCTGCTCTTTTAATGACCCCAAGTGCATGGCAGTCCGAGAGAAAGAGAGAGAGAGAGAGAGAGGAGAGAGAGAGAAAGAGAGTGAGAGTGTGTGAGAGAGAGAGAGAGAGAGAGAGACTATGAACATGACACAAGATTCACACTTTTACCTTTATACAAAGACAAACTATTGTTCTCTATTGTGGGCTGCCCACTACTCCACCTACTCTATTTCCCCCAAAAGAAATCATGGTATTATTATCTATTTGACTATAAGAACAAAATAATACAAATAAATTTTTAAAAAATGAAGACATTTGGGAGTGTAAGTCCAGAAGTTGTTGAATCTGTTAAGGAAAAAATCTTTTTAGGTAAAAAAAAAATGTAACTTGAAAAAGAAATTCCTTATTTCTTAAGCTAAAAATGAAACAATAGCTTTACAGGAGATTCAACTGTTGTGTGAATCATCTCATTTATGTGTCAATTTTATGCCTTAAAAACTGATAACTCAGTTTTGTGTAAAAAATGTGATGCCCAAAAGAAACTAGCTCCTTGAGAAAATCAGAAGGGGGAAAAGTGAACTCTAGGCTGCGGTGTGTTTATATTTACTGGCTTGAGATCAACCTGTTATGAGATGTCTTGGAAATTGTGTCCATAATGGCTAGGTTTTTGTTTTTTTTTTTTTTTTTCTTAGCTACACATCCAGGGTTATGTTGTTCATAAGGAGACAGAAATACCTGGGCATGAATTCCACATATGTCAATTAGTGGTGACCTTGGGAAATTACTTAATCTTGGTTCCGGTAATAATATGATAATAATGCCTTCCTCTTACATTTACTGTAAAGATTGAATGAGATAACACATACAAAATCTGATACATAAGAAATCACGAATAGGTATCAATACTGTTTCTTTCTCCATTTTCGCCTTATTCAACTTAGTATAGCTTTATAATTATTATCAATTCAGTTAATTTTGAGGCAAAAATCTATGCTTGCCAAAATATATTATCCCTTCATATGATGGTGCACAGTTTAATCACTAATGTATTTCAGTGTGTTTTTAAATTTTAATTAAACAATGAACATGTAAGTTAATTTCAGCCTCAGCAATAACAACAACACAAAGAAAAAATAATTTGAGGGCTAAACATCTCAGTCATCAAGTTTCTTTTGTTAAAACGTCTGTTTGTAAATGAAGTTTAGTGTAAATTATAACTTAACATAAAAGTTTAATGAATAAAGTACAAGCCTCACACATGGCTCTCTAAACTCCAGAAAATGTCCAAAGTGGATTTTGGCTAACATCATCTGGACAGTTGCCTACGTAAAACAAAGCCAAAGCAAAGAAACGGCTGGGCCAAAGGAAGCCTGAATATATAAACATGAAACTACTGAACTCGGAGGAAATAAGTAAATGAGTCAAATACTGATCCAGGAGCTCTCTGTCCATTTTTTATCATGAAGATATTTTACTGCCTTAATCAGGCATCTGCTTTTTATGTTTTTCAGAAAGACTAAAGGCATGAAGAAGGTAAAGCAAGCACATGTATGTTCAAACATTGACCCCTTTTCCTCCTATCAAACATTATTCTATGGATTAATTAAACCTTATTACATTACATATAAATTAGACTATCTTTTAGGGAGGAGTAAACAAATCTCATATTGACAAAGAAGTTTAAATTTTATTTTGTAGTAAATAGAGGGGTTTTTTTTGGTTTGTTTAAGTGATCTAACTTGAAAATGATTCATTATTTTAACTGGGCACATGATTGTATCTATTTCTGGGGTACAATTTGACATTTCCATACATACATGTGTTGTGAGGTTAGTGTATCCATCATCTCATGCATTTAGATTTCTTTGTGATGAGAATATTCAAAGCCTCCCTTCTAGCTATTTTTAATATACCATCTTTTACTGTTAACCATTGTCAATGTACTCTGCAACAGATTACCAGGATTTACTCTTCCTATCTAACTGTAACTTTGTCCTCACAAGCCAACTCTCCCCATCTTTCCCCTGCCCCACCCCTCCCCAGTCTCTAGTAACCACTGTTCTACTCTCTGTGCTTCTGCTTCTTTGATGTCAACTTCTTTGCTTTGAGATTCCACATAGGAGTGAGAACATGGCATATTTGTCTTTCTGTGCCTGTCTTATTTCACTTAACATGATGTCCCCAGGTTCATCCATGTTGTCACAAATGACAGGACGTCACTCATTTTTATGGCTAAATACTATTCCATTGTGTAGATATATCACATTTTCTTTATCCATTCATCCATTGTTTGACACTTAGGTTGACTCCATATCTTGGCTACAGTGAATAGTGCTGTAATCCACATGACGGGAGAGGTCTCTTCTATATACCAATTTACTTTCATAATGGCTGTACTAATTTAAAATTCCACCAACAGTGTACAAAGGTTCCCTTTTCTCCACATTCTTGCCAAAACTTGTTTTCTTTTATCTCTTTTATAATAACCATTCTAGCTGAAGTGGTATCTCTTGTGGTTTTGATTTGCATTTCTCTGATGATTATAGTAAGTAGTTTTTTGTTTGCTCTCTAACCTGATGTTTTAAATATCAGGTCCACAGAACCCTCTTCATCTGTGCATAGAATTCAGGAGATCCATGATGGGAACAAAAATACGTTTTTGTTTTTATTGTCCTGTAACTGAAATTTACTGTTTTCTTGAATTACAAATATGGTGTATCACAGATACTTTATAGCATATTATTTTTGTTGCTTATGTCTTGAAATATCTCTTGTTGTAGTCACTACGTTGAAGTTATGGTAGTTATTAGATTGTCAGTGCCTACACAGCAAAAATAAGGATGAGGACCCCTGCAGGAAGGCTGCACATTTGTATCTGCTATGATTCAGGGACTCTGTGTAAAGTTAGCGGATGTATCAGGAAAATAAGACATAGGAGTTTCTCTTCCTTCCCCAGCATATTCTATAATCTATAAACATTTACTAATTCATTCATATTGTCCTCTATATGACAATGTATCTCAGTAACAAAATAAAGATCATGGGGCTAGCAGCTGCTTTTTCACTAAAGTCCCTCACAACTTCTCAAGCAATCTTAGCACAGGGTTTGATTATAGAGTAGTGGCAATAGTTTCCCTGGGCATAACTGCAACTGGTTCTGTTTCTTTAAAACCTTTCCTTTACATGCAGTGCCCTTCAGCTTGTCAATCAAAATTTGGAAAATGAGAATGTAGAAATTAGGCTATTGTGTCAAACCTTAGTTGTCTTCATGATATCCCAGAGTTGAATAAATGAGGCATTTTTTAAGGCTAAATTTGTCAAATAGATAATATTGCATAAACGGATTATTTTTTGGAGAATATATACTGAACAAGATGTTATCTCTTAAAAATTAAAGTGGTCACCTTTCATATTAGAGAAACACTGATCCCCCCATCATTCAATAACTACTGAGTTTAGTGTGTTAAAACTTTAATCAGGAAAATGGTATACAGAGAGTTTATTTTGTAGTGCCAATAAATATATTTTCAAGTCCAACCCTTAACCAATTATAAGCTCAAATACCCATTAAATGTCCCTTTACTTATCATATTGTGGATAATTTAAATGTTTTCAGAATTTTAGCATTGGAAAGAAGCAGCATTTTCGTCAGATAACTTCTTCGTAAAGTTTCCGTTTTAGTTCGGGTTGGTTGTTAATTGTGGAGTAAAGAGAAGTGACAGAATCTCAACATTGTCTTTATTTCCAAATATAGTAAGTTGCAAATCACTGAACTGCTCATCTGTAGTGAGGAGGTTGACTCCAGTAAGCCTTATTAAAAACTCCAAAATTATATTATTTTATGACATTCAAAATAAAGATACACAAACATCTTTGTTAGAAAGTTCCATTCCCACACAGTGTTCTGATTTTTAAAAAAGATCAAAAGCAACTAAAATATAAATTTATTTTTCAATCTTGTATAGAATACTCAGTCTTATTGAATGTCATATGACACCTTTCTTATGTCCTGGAGGGGGGCGGGGGGTGGCTGTCAGGGAAGGGATTTTCCCCTTGGAGGAAAGCTTTTCTTCATAAAAGACTGACAGGCAGTGCGGTAAAACTAATGCTATTGCTGGTCCTCCTCCTGAGACCAGTTTAGCCACACTTTTTTTTTTTTTCTATGAGGACCTTCGGGATTGGCCTTGGAAGCATTTTTGTTTCCTCCATTAAATGTGGAGAAAAAAATGTGGTGGAAAGCACTGCTGGAATTCACATTTCTAATGCAACCCACCTAATAATATAACTTTGTATAAACAATTTTTTCCTATTTGTTCTGAGTCAATACTCTATAAAATAGAGACACATTATCAGTTAGCTAGCTCCAGGAATAAAATAGACAAGCTAAAAACAGTATTCATTTGAGCAAATGTATAACACTGAATTACTATGATGCAGCCTTTTAGGTAGTAACTTGTTGGAGTCTCTAATCCCCAAAATACTGAGTGCCACAAATTGTATTTGTAGTAATATTTAGCAAATTAGGAAATCAAAGAAATGTCTTAGCTTTTTGCTTCTGCTTAGCACATCATTGTGGATATTATCTATGAAGAAAACAAACACACATAAAAAACTTACTTACTTATGATAAAGGATATTCATAGGAACAATACACCAGGATGCATTTTCAAAAGCACTGTTTTTAGGACATAGGGATTGTGATGTCTTGAAAAAAAATCAAGTATCATTATGAAAACAGAGTATCATGAAATATCATGTGCCTTTAATAAATTCCTTATGCTGTGAAATCATGCAACAACTCATTTATTATTTCATTCATGAGCGCTTGCCATGTGCTCTAGGCACTGGGATGAGGAGATGAACAAGATAGACAAAAGTCTCTGCCTTCATAGACTTTTTATTGTACTAGGAAGTGACAAGGATACCTTTATAAATATTCAGAATAATGACAGGTGATGATAAATGCAATGAAAAAAAGGTAAAGCATCCCAAAGGGTAGAGATTGAGCACATGTGCAGAGGAATGGAGGAAGAAGTGGACCTGGGTGGTGGAAGAGGGAACATTTGAGTAGAGAGAAGAACAAAGTGAGGGAGGGAGCCATGGGGAAAACAGGACGTGAGGAAAAGGGGAATTCCAGCAAGAGGCATGAGAACATGCAGAGGTCCTGAGGTCTGTTCAAATAAGAGGCCAATGTATTTGGAAAAGAGCTGGTTGAGTGAGTAGAGGAACATGGTAAGAAATAAGTCTGAAAAAAGGAGGGAATGGGAGGCTATGGAGAGCCTTCAGGCCATCTTAAATAGTTTATATTTTCCTCTATCGCTTATATTTTCAAACAGAAGTTATATGTCTGTAATGTATACTATGTTTAGGAAAAGCAATATAATGTAGCCAGCAGCATTTTTATAATCACTGAAATATTTCATAATTAAAGATCTATGATACAGCAATAGAATCAATCACTGAAATATTTCATAATTGTATTAAAGATCTATGGTATAGCAATGGATTGAGACACTTTTATCATTCATCTTTTATTTCTGTTCTGTTTCGTTTTCTTTACGGTCCACGATGCTTTCATGAAATAGAGTGTATTACTCTTTTATATTATAAGTGATAGCAAAGTATTGGTTGTATTTACCAATATTACAAAAGACTATGTTGAAAAGTGGCTTTATAATTATGGTAAAAATTCCAAAATTTGCCTACCTTAAATAGTCTTGGAAATGTCATTGTGTAGGTAAAAAGTAAATGAAGTCAGGATATCAAATAGTAAAAAGACTTGATTTTGTTAGCTTTTCAGATCTCTTCTGACTACCCGGTATGTGCCAGACATGGTGTTAAATTTTGCAGGTTTGAATCAATTAAGATATTGTTCTTTGTTTTAAAGTACTCATAATCTATGAAAAGAATTGTAGTGGGATACATTGAATTTCAACCCTAAAATGGGATACATTTCATAAAAATGTGCACAAAATAATAAAGTTGCCTTCCTACTCTTGTTCTGAATAATTTAAATCATCTTGCCTAACAGAACAGATGAGAGAGATGCCCTAGTCTGGCCAAGTAGCAGAAAGCAGTAGTGAGGAGCACCAGCACAAGGATGTCCAAGATGTGTTAGAGAAGCTCTCTGGTTTCAATACAGGACAATGTACAGTCAAAGAGATAGTGTGATATTATGGAAACACACAATTTTCAGAGCCATACATACATACAGGCATACAGGGAGACATACAGCTTTCTCTCAAAGAAGCATCTGAATTTGAGTATATTGAACTTTTTGACCCCTGTGTAAGATGGAGATAACAATAAATTTTTGCAAGAGTGTTTTGAGGTGTAAATCAATTCACATAGTTCACTGCACTTGCCATAGAGTAGGTTAGCTCCCCATCTGGCTGAACAATAAAAATAAACTTTCTTCTGTGGCGCAGAACTTATTTAACAGTGGACAGCTCTGTAGCTGTTCTCAATGTCACAAAATTGCAGTGAATACTAGACCTTGAGTATATAACTTACCTACCCCATAAAGGTGTTGGGAAGATGAATATTTGTAAGGTACTTTAATTACTCACGGGTCAAAAGCGCTTGTGAGTTCAAAGTCCCCTTCATAGGCATTATTACCAGCAGGTTCCACTGCTTTCCCTCAGAAACACTGTGAGAGAGAAAAGATGCCTTTTAGGAAAGCAAATTTTCTTATGTTTTCCTTCTGCCACCACTGGAAGAAAAATGCAGTATTTCAACGAGAAATATTACCACATTGCTTGTTCTTGAGGGATTTCCAGAAGAAATACCACAAAAATGCTTTTCTTTGAGGGTATTCAGACTAAAATTCTTACAGATTGAATACATATCAACATAGCTCATATGTAGTATATAGTCTGGTTTTTATTGTTGTTGTTGTTCTAGAAAGAGTGACATGTGGAAATCCAAGGAATTTCTTTATTTGATGGAGGACAGAGAGTGATTAGTCAGCTAACATGAAAAGCAAATTCCTCTGAACAATCCTGAGCAATACAGAACTCCCATTTACAAGATGAAAAAAAATGGCCCCCAAATTAAGTAAAGCAATACCAATTTAATAATAAAAATACGAGTATAAATTTTGCAAAGGAATTTTTTTTAACCTTTCAATGCAGATGATGACAGATTTTATACCTTCCTTTTAGAAGGCCTCTTTTCAATTAAAAAAAAATATTATTAGTGCTTTGGTAATTTGACAAGGAAGTAGTTACTTCCCCCATCCCTATAAATAGAAAACTACGTCATTAATTTGAGCATAGATAATGGGCAACTGCTGAATTAACCAGAATCATGTAGGGTAATGGCATCCTAAAATAATAGAATCCATCAGCTTGGTTCAGCACCTACTATGTGTAATTTACTTTGGCAGTGGGAACTACCAATAAGCAGGGGAATGAGAGTAAGTAAAATGAGTATTGCCTCTAAACACCAGAATTCACACCTTAGTTTTTATATGCAGTTGGACTAGTTGCTTAACTTTCCTAGTCTTTAGCTTTTTCAGCGTGAAAGATGAAGAAAGCAGTACCACCCCTTCCATTTGTTGGGAGGATTAGGATAAAGTGAATTTTACATAGTGACTGTTCAAAAGCTGATAGCGCTGCTGCTGTGCAAGATGAACTTATGTGGTTATTCAGGAGCTTACTGTCTATGTGAGGAAATCTAACAAACCCTAAAACAGACTTTTAAAATTAGAGATTGCATAGGAGAATAGATTGTAAAATATTAAATCAATTTCACAGCTAGGAGCATATATTTATAATTTTATGATTAGTAATAATTAAATTTTGTAAACTCAAATTCACAATACACTTTTAGTATTCTTTTTAAAAAAATGTCAACTGAAAATATCTACTAAATTCATTATAAAATCTGGGTATTTATTTGTTATTGGCTGAAATTTTTATTTTTTTATCTTCATTACCATTTTAGTAATCTATTAATTACTGAATAATAAGGTAATAATAACATATGAAATTATGCTGATTCCTCAAAAACTGGGTCTGAGATTCTAACTCCAGCTACTAACTTTGCCATAACTAACTTTTTTTAGTGTTCTCTGAAATAAAAGTTCTGGGATAAATTTCTCCTCTATGTTTATCTATGAGAAATGATACTTCAAGCCGAACAAACTGTGTTCGTTCTCTCCCACACACAGAACATGAAACATTCTAAGTCTCTCCAGTGTAACTGATGATGCCAAGTTAGCCAATGTTGGTCTGTTTTCTTTAAATGAGATGGCTGTGTGTGTGTTCATTTGAATAACATGTTGGCTACTGAAAGACTTTCAGCATCTATAGTTAATTAAAAAGGAAAGCACAAGTTTTAATTTCTTCTTGTACTCTTGTTACTAAAAATTTCTCTTCAGAATCTGAAGCTAAACCTTTCTTCTCTGACCCCAGCCTTGTTAGTGCTGCCACCTACAGGAAAATATGGTAGCAAAATAATGAGGCATTCATGTGAAACCCTGTAACCGAATGGACCTCCTCCATCTGCCCCTATACTAACCTCTTTAAGCCACTGCTAACACACACAAATAATAGTTGCACACATCTGCATACATGCACACATATGCATACATGCTCTCCAAATTTACTCGCTCAGGTGTTCCATTCCTGATGGTTTACAGTGAGTTAACTCTACTAAGTCAGTATACTAAATTGTAATGGTCTATCCTCTCCTTTATGCCAGTCCCTGCATTTTAAAAAGTAAAAATTGGTAGTGTTTTGTCTGTCGTATGCCTGGATTGAATTTTTATGTCCACTAATATTCATACTGAAATGTCAGGCTGGGCACTTGTGTTGTAATTACATAACATGAGGAGAAAAGTTGAGTGATGTGGTGAATGAAGTATTGGCTTTTTGCCAGAGATGCAGGTTTCAATCTGACCTATAGTTCTAGACAATATGAATAGTCTTGGCCCGGTCCCTAGGGTCAGTGGTCTATGGCAGATAAACCTTTGAATGTAATTCAACACAGTAGGCAGTCCTGTGAGGTTGAAAGCTGGGACTGTGTTTGCAAAGAGGATTAAATACTTCCCCACTTAGACAGGGAGAGAGAAAGAGCGAGAAACTTTCTTGCTAAGACTTCAATTCATTGGAAACATTCACACCTGAGTTCTTTGTACCTGTTACAGAGAAGCAATGGTGCCCATTTTCAAAGCCAAGCTAAAAATGTCTATAATGATATTTTTGCTTTCTGCAGTTAATCTGGCTATACTTTCAGTAAAGAAGTAGGGCAATTTCCTCCCAAACCTTTAGGCCAACATCACCATCAAGAACATTTCATTTCCCCAGCTGTTGCCAAGGATGGGTCAGGAAGGTAAATGTGTCAACCCCACTCCCAGTATAGTCAAATTGGTTGTTGCTTCCTGGAGAGCTGTGTTGAGAAGGTTGAGGTAAAGCCTGGACTCAGCAGGAAATTGTGCCCTGATTAAAATAATGGCTGCCAGAGGTGAGATCCCCAGAGGTGGTTCTGTGTATATAACCTATTTGGCCATCTCTGGTCTACATGCTATAAAATTCGTTTCAAAAGAGTTCTTTTTAAAAAAATATTTTCCCCACTAGAGAAAAGTCTACAGGAAATATAGAAATATTGAAAACGATAATATAAGCTTAAATATATAACACATTTCCATCATATTTAGACAGGAAGGCAACAGTTACTGGCAGGGTGTTGAGTGAAAACAGGATTGTGGGTTTTATGCATTTAGATGAGTTGGGAATACTTGTAAGTAGGGCAGTATGGAACAAGGATACAGAACCACATTACCATTTTAAGTCCCGTTAAGCAATTTGCCAGCTCTCTAACATGGCTCATTTATGCACATTGGCAGACCCTTGTAGGGCCATAGCCTGAGACTGGCTCATATGCAACAAGATTTCCTTTCTGAGGCAGTCATCATTCGAGTCTCTATGCTGCTTTGGTATGACATCTCGTGGCTGTTGATTTGACTTCCTGCCTTACCTTTATCTAGGATCCTGATACCTGTATATCTTCCAGTTCTGGACTCCTCACTGGGTTTGAGTCCGCACTGGAGTTCTCCCAGCTTTGTCTCAGCAATATAGCCCAGTTTTTGGCATCTCTCCAATCACCTAGGTTGTGTCCATACGTGATTCCTATCTTAGAATCTTTATTTTGCTGCTTTGCATGGCCCTGTTTCCCTGCATAGTGTCAGTATAGCAGATAACAAACTGGGAAGAAAAAGTCACTCTAGCAAAGGAAAGAACTTAGGAAAAAGGTAGAAGCAAAAATAGAAATAGGTCTAGGAGAAATCAGATTAGTAGATTACCTTGGAGAATGGCGGGAGGACAAATTATAGGTAAGATATCAGGAGAAATGTTCTGTGTGGTCCCATAAGAAGTTCAAGCAGATGCTTAATGAATGTTTTGGTCAGATTCATTATAGGAAATAAAGAATACGGAAAATCAGTTTTTCTCAAGAAACTTGGGAACTTGGAGCCTTAAAGAACTGTTGAAGGAAACTCTGGGGAACATAGTGGTCTAGTGTCAGAGGCACAGTGGAGGAAGGGGAAAGAAAGCTTGATGAGCGAGAAGGTAACACTTAGTCACGTTAGGTAATGTGCCATGTTAATTCTTTGCTGCAATTCCCTGGGGGTCCAGTAACCCTTAATACCACCCACTCTTGAGTTTGTAGATGATTATTTTAGTGGCAATTAAAACAGAGATGAGTGTGTCTGTGTGTGTGCGTGTGTGTGTGTGTGTTTTAATAAAGTAGGCTTATGTGAAATTGTTTCAGGGAAAAAAAACATCCCCAGAGCAACGTGAATTTCATTCCCAGGCCCTTTCTTTTCTTCCCCAAAAAATAAAATAAAAGACCCTGACTCTAAGATTTAGTTTGGGAATGGCTGATTTAATCCCTGCTGTTAGGACCTCACACTTTCAAAAATTAATTGGGTCAATCACCATGCCAGAAAGCAGAAAAGCAAAGCACACTTTAGTTAAATTCTAAAAGGGAAGGTGCTTCTTAAATTCACTGTTGCTTGCATACCGCATATTCACATAAAAGTACCATAGCTTACTCATTTCTCTAACCATAAATTTCTGAAGGTTGAGAAATAATGAGATATTATCCTAAAATATACAAACACTGTAGGTATGTGTTGATAGATAAAGTACCAAGTAAACAGGAGATGCTCCTAAACTAGCTCTAAAAAGATTCATTTAGTTTCTTAAAAAAATAAACAAAAATAAAACAAAAAAGCATCAAGCAATTTAAATATTTCATAAATGAAGAGTATGGTATAGACGGTTTTTCCATGAAATCCACTTGCAAGAAATACTCTACTTACATTGTTATTATAGTTCATTTTTTGGTTTAAGACTTCTTTTGAAAATGACATGAAAAAACTATGAACAAGATTATCTCCTAACAACTCACAGATCTCAACTGACTTATTATCTTTAAGAAGGGGAACAGAGAGTGCAAAAAATCACACTAATTACAGAAAAAAAAATCTTCAAAGTTGTTTACACATATTTTTAGCTAATCTAAAACTTCTTAGAATAAGATACAGAAAAAATGCTTGGAATAAAGTCTGAGGCCATCCATGGTTTGAGTGAGAAGAGAGTCCCAAAATTAGTATATTATTGTTCATCAGATTCTGTGGTCCCCAGATCAAGTGCAGAGCAACTAGAAATCACAAGGCCCAGCAGAACCTTACAGACTCTCTTATACTTATCTTGTGTCACACATATGGCAAAACTTAAATACCTTAACACTTTAATTTCTAAGAAAGAAGTCCAATATTGACTGATTATGCCTCCATTCCTTTCAATAAACAGGCAGAGAGGAAAAAGGCCCACAAGAGCTCTGTCAGGGAAATAAGAAGCTCATAAAGTAATCTTATGAAAAGCAGAGTTGAACCATTTTTACTGAATTACATTGTTTACAAATGTCATCAAATGTATTAAGCTAGACACTTGTGACATCCTGAAGACCACATCAAGGCAAGCTCTTTGCAAAAACCAAAAAGATTGCTGCAATGGATAGGTAATAATACAGTGGGCAGCTGGCTAGATTTTTAACTGTGGCTAAATCAGAAGAGACTGGGGGTAAGGGGAAGCTTCAAAATCAGAGTAAATTCCTCTTTACTGCAAAGATCAAAGTAGAGTACAGCCAAAAAAATTTCAAGATGAAATGTCCCTCTTTATATTACCCACAAAAAAGAGATGAATTGGCTCTTGACCGATGAAAACTGATATTATTATTGCTTTGGATGGGAAGAGTTTAGCTCCTTTTTCAATCATAGTGACTTAACAATATGAAGATGAAGAGATATTTAGGCCATTCCTATGGTCAGAGAAGTCTAGCTCATCGTTGAGTGTAATTAACTACCTAACCAATGGCTCTAAATGTCTGCTGTTTTCTGTTTTGATTGCCTGGACCAAAAGCAGGAAAAGAACATCATGATCCTCAGAGGGCATCGTGAGTGGAGTTTACAAGGGGTCTTGGCACCTGCTCTGTCTTGCCAACTAGAAGAGGCATGGAGTTCTTTTTTTTTAATAGTCACCATTATGTATATTGTAGCATGCCAGAACTTATTCATCTCATAAATTCATCTTATAACTGAAAGTCTGTGCCCTTTGACCAACATCTCCCCATTTCTCCTACCCTCCTGTGCCTGGCAATGACCATTCTACTCTCTGATTCTATGAATTTGACTTTTTTAGATTCCACATGTAAGCAAAATCATGTAGTATTTGTTTTTCTGTGCCCACCTTATCTTATTTCACTTGGTGTAATGTCCTGCTGGTTCACCCATGTTGCCACAAATAACAGGATTTTCTCCTTTTTTTGTTGAGTAATAATACGTGTGTGTGTATATCACATTTTCTTGATCAATTCATTTGTCATTGTATACAGGTTGTTTCTGGTTTCCATGTCTTAGCTACTGTGAATAATGCTGCAATGAGTGTGGGAGTGCAGATTTTTCTTTGGGATACTGATTTCATTTTCTTTAGATATATACCCAAAAGTGAGATAGCTGGATTGTATGGTAATTCTATTTTAATTTTTTGAGAAACCTTCATATTGTTTTCCATAATGGCTGTACTAATTTACATTCCCACCAACAGTGCACAAGGGGTGCCTTTTTTCTACATCCTCACCAACATTTATCTCTTGTCTTTTTAGTAACAGGATGAGGTGATATATCTGATTGTGGTTTTTAACTGCCCTTCCCTGAAAATTAGTAATACTGAGTACCTTTTTATATACTTGTTGGCCATTTGTATGTCTTCTTTGGAAACATGTCTATTAAGGTCTTTTGCCCATTTTTAAGTTAGGTTGTATTTTTTTTGCGCTTGAGCTGGGTGAGTTTCTTATATACTTTGGTTATTAACCCTTTATCAGACACATGGTTTGCACATATTTTCTTCCATTCTATAGGTTGCCTTTTGATTTTGTTGATTATTTCCCTTGTTGTGAAGAAGCCTTTTATTTGATATAGTTCCTCTTGTTTACATTTGCTTTTGTTGCCAGCATCAAGTTCTTTTTAAGACCCTTTTGTTTCTGGCATTGTGTTTCTGTGATTCTGACTATCTCCTTAATGATAATTTTATGCCTTATATTTTACCACCTGCTTTTAACTTTTGCCATCTACTTTTCTCTCTATCTACTGGTTTCTATAAGCTCTGCTTTTCTTTGCTGACTTTTCATTCACTCAATTTCTGCCTTGATTTTGCCATTCCTACCTTCTGGCCAAGTAACCTCAGTGAAAGGAAAATAAATCTTGGGGCCCCAAATCACTAAGCTAAAGGAAAAAGTCAAGTTGGGAATTGCTTACGGCAAAACTGCCTTCCATTCTATTCAAAGTTACCCCTCTGCTCACTGAGATAAACGCATATCAGATTGTCTCCTTTGGAAAGGCTAATCATAAACTCAAAAGAATGCAACCATTTGTCTCTTATCTACCTATGACCTGGAAGCCCCTGCCTCGCCTTTCCAGACCAAACCCATGTTCATCCTACATATGTTATGGATGTCTCACTTCTCCCTAAAATGTATAACATTAAACTGCTCTGACCACCTTGGGCACATGTTGTCAGGACCTCCTGAGGCTGTGTCATGGGTGTGTGTCCTCAACCTTGGCAAAATAAACTTCCTAAATTAACTGCGACCTGTCTCTGATATTCAGGGTTCACACCCCAATATTCTTGGCTGGGAAATTATCTCAAGCTCTCAGAATTCTTGAGATAATGGAAATGTCTATGGAAGCAATTATTCATTATTTGGTATTCATCATAAAGATGGCCCAAATTAAAAAACAACAGCTAAGACAATGAGAAAACATTCTTGTTCACAGAGAATGGGGAAAAAATTGGAATAGATTTACTGCTTAGATTTTTATTTGCAAAAAGAATTTTAATATGCTGTCTCGATATAACTGAAAACTGCTTCCTCTAAAAAAGTTATCTAAAAAGAGAAAAGTGCAGATAAATGTTTGTGTATATTAGTGGTAAAATCAAGGTTAAAAGTTAAGGTATAGTAGGTAGAAAATTATTATATAATGTAGAAGAGAAAAGGAGTTATATAAAAGATTTTCATTATCCATTGTTTATCCATGTGTTGTTGAAATGTGACTTTGATATGAAGCCAATGAAGTTTGCATTTTCCACATTTTCTTTCCAGTGAGTAATTAATCCCCACAATTTATTAGTCACTTCAGTTTCAGAAGGCCTTGTGACACTAAACCACCTTCCCTTTCGAAACAGTGAAAGATAAAAGAATCCTTTGCATTTTATGGCATATTAAACTTTAGAGTAAATATATTTTAATCTACTTGAAGTTCCTTTTCATAAAAAGTATTGTTATCTTTTCTTTTCTTTTCTTTTCTTTTTTTTGGGGGGGACAGAATCTCACTGTTTTGCCCAGGCTGGAGAGCAGTGGTGCTATCTCGTCTCACTGCAACCTCCGCCTCCCGGGTTCAAGAGATTCTCCTGCCTCAGCCTCCTGAGTAACTGGGATTACAGGCGCCCACCACCAAGCCTGGCTAATTTTTGTATTTTTAGTAGAAATGGGGTTTCACCATGTTGGTCAGGCAGGTCTCCAACTCCTGACCTCGTGATCCACCCGCCTCGGCCTCCCAAAGTGCTGGGATTACAGGCGTGAGCTACTGCGCCTGGCCATATTGTTATCTTTTCATACTATGACCACCATAACCTATATCTGACATTTTGAGACACATCTTAACCTATCCCATTTTATTTCTACTTCCAGTAGTATGTATTATTACCAAAACAATATTTTTAAGGTTTATTGGAATGACTTCCAGTGGCTCTTCGGATAAAACACAAATCCCTACACACCCAACAGCCCGCATGGACGTGCATTGTCACATTTGGCTCTTGCTTCATCATGGGCCTTTCTTCCCTTGCTCTCCTCACACCAGGTTCTTAGGTCTTCTTTCTGCTCCTTTTCACTGGAAGGCTATTGTCCCTGTTGTTTCCCTTGATTGTGTTCTTCTTTACCCTTCATAACATCCTTCTATTCATGATTATTTCCTACTCTTTTAAGTCAGGCTAATGGGATATTAATTAGAGAGCATAAATATCCTAATTTAAAATTACCTGACTATCTGCCTCCCCTTCTACAATGTAAGCTCCATAACAGCAGGGACCGTGTTGGTCCTGTGCAGTCCTCTATAGTCAGAGCTTAGCATGGTGCCTCCTACAGGGTAAGGACTCAAAAAATATTTATTCAATATAGACATGAACAAATACATGAAGAATGAATGGAACAATTGAAATTCATCATCTTTCTGTTAATTTATAATTTTCTTTTTTTCCCCAGTGTTTTTACTTTCTTATGCCATAGTGACGTTGGAGCTGGCTGTCATAAGATGTAGTATTTGTCAAAATGGGGTGCCAGTAGATGCTTATGGAAAAAGAATTAGAGAATGGCAAGCATGCTGATCTCGTTGTTCTTCCCCACTAAGTCCCTGAAAGAGAGATGAATGCAGAGAATAATGCCAAATAAGGGGTTTAACCCAGGTTTTAGTGAGAACTTTCAAAAGCCAGGATATAAGCAGAGGAAATTCCTTTTAAGTAGGCTAAATTGGTTTAGATGGCCTAAAATTAAAGCAAGTCAAAAGCCTTGATTTCTCTTCCCCTATCAATTCACTGGAATCTTGAATCTTATTATTCCAGTGATAAAAAGACCAGTCAAGAGTTCTCAGGCATCGAGAAGAAAGCAGATAAATGAAAGATCTTGGGCAGGCACAGTGGTCTAAGAGTATTTTTCACAAAGCCTAGATGGAAGGAAGTGTCTGGAAGGGAAGCCAGTGGTGCCAGTTGAGATATAAACTTTGAGAAACCATTGCTCTAGTTTATATATAGGATTTCAGGTGACTCAAGAACAGAGGTCTAATGAATCTCTCTCTTTCATAGGACTCTTAAAAAATGTGTATGGTTGTTTTTTTGTTGTTTTTTTGTTTTTGAGATGTAGTCTCTTTCTGTTACCCAGGCTGGAGTGCAGTGGGGCGCTATCTTGGCTCACTGCAACCTCTGCTTCCTAGGTTCAACCAATTCTCATGCCTCTCCCTCCTGAGTAGCTGGAATTACAGGTATCTGCTACCATGCCCAGCTAATTTTTGTATTTTTAATAAAGACGGGATTTCGCCGTGTTGGCCAGGCTGGTCTTGAACTCTTGACCTCAGGTGATCTGCCCACCTCAGCCTCCCAAAGTGCTGGGATTACAGGCATGAGCCAACGGGCCTGGTTGCTTTTTAACTACACATAATATATTAGAAAATAAAAAATGTTTCTAATACATTTAAATTTTATGCAACTTTATATTTTCTTTTTTCTATATTATAGACATTTGTATATTTCCATCAAAAGGATGGGCTTTTATTTAAGGAAGATTCTGAGTATGTTTATTGTCTCAAATAAGTGACTATCTGTGATAACTTGTCAGCAATAATTCTAATTAAGCTATTTGTTCCTTCATTCAGTGGATTTTACTGAGTTCCTCCTATGTCCTAAACATCACTGTAGGTATTGACCATGTCATTACATTGAACATTAGTTATGACTAATATAATGCCCAGCTTTGATAGCCTTATGTAGTTTACCTTTCAACAATGGAGACAGAGAGTAAACAAATAAACAAAAACATATATCAGAAAGTAATAAGTACCAAGAGAAAATAAAGAGTTGGGTAAAACATAACTAGAGGTGGGTACATGTAGGATTCTAGTAAAGCTGTTTAGGAAATACCTCTCAAAAAAAAGATTATATTTGAGCAAAGACCTGACTGAAGTAAGGGAGCTAACTGGGTGAAAATCTGAGAAAATAGCATTCCAGTGGGAGGGAACAGCAAATACAGAAGAACTGGGGCAAGATCAAGCATGGCATGTTAAGAGATAGCAAACAGACCAGCAGAGATGAAATATAGTAAGGCAGAGTATATAGGAGACAACACTGAGGAGTTAGCCAGAGATCAGATCATACACAACCCTGCAGGCTTACACATTTTATCTGCATGAGCTGGGAAGCCATGTGATAGTTTACAGCAGAAAGTAACATGCATTGAATTATACTTTTAGAAGTTTTCTCTGGCTCCATAGAGGAGAATGTACCAATGATGGGTAAAAATAGGAATACAGATCAGTTTTGAGGCTATTGCAGAGAGGAATCAAGAATGTCCCCTAGGCTTTCAACCTAAGCACCTGGTGAACAGTGGAGCTTTTGTATAAAGGCTGGGAGCATTGACATTTGTTAGAGTAGGAATCCAAGGGCTCTATTCTGGATGTGTTAACTTTGAGACACCAATTAGACAGCCAAGTGGACACGT
Source organism: Pan troglodytes (assembly GCF_028858775.2). NCBI lineage: Eukaryota > Metazoa > Chordata > Mammalia > Primates > Hominidae > Pan > Pan troglodytes. The sequence goes on along the minus strand of NC_072403.2, from coordinate 138,677,787 downwards.
CGAGTAGAGAGTTGATTATATAAGATAATGGTCCAGGTGAGAATTCAAGATAGAAAATATAAATTTAGGAATTTAGGAACCAGCAGCATATATCTGGCATTTAAAACCATGTGTCTGGATGATTGTAAAGAAAAGTTAGTTATTTGAAGAGTGAGACATGAGTATTCCAATATCAAATCTGCAACATCTACAGCTCCAAAAGCTAAGAGAAAAAAGCATTTCAAAAAAGAACAGATCAACCATGTAGATTCACTATGTCAAATATTATCTAGAAATCAAGGAAGAAAAGATTAAAAACTGACCATTAGATTTAGTAATTGGGGAATAGCAACCTTGACAAGATTGATTATAATATAGTGCGAGGAATAAAATCCGGGTCAGCGATATATTTGAGAGAAAATGAGAGGTGAAGGAGTGTGAATACAAAGTAAAAGTAGGATTTTAGAGGAGTTTGTTTTAAAACGCTGCAGAGAAATAGGCCATTAGCTAGATGGAGGCCTGCAGATATGAGAGGATTGTTTTATTATCAAGATTGGAAACATTACAGCATGTACATATGCTTTATGATCCAGTAAAGAAGGAAAAGTTCATGATGCAGAGAGAGAAAGAGAACACAGGAGTGAAGAACTTTAGTAAGTGAGAGGGGAGAGGATCTAGTGCACAAATTAAGAGATTGGCTTAATATAAGAGCACAGAAACTCATCTATCGTAGCAGAAATAAGGCCCAGTATGAAAGTACTGATGCTTATAAGACCATAGATTTAGTGCTGGAAAAATGACGAGTGTATGTTTTGATTAATTGTATTTTCTAAGTAAAATTCAAAAGCAAGGTAATAATTTGAGAGTGAGAGTAAAGTGTAGGGGTAGAAGGCATTACATATGGAACTGAGAAGAAGAGAAGAGAAGGTATACAGCAGTAAGAGTTGACAGGGTAAATGAACTGGAGACATATTCCCACTGGACAATGCAGAAGCCCATTGTTTGGGACAGACCTCACACTCACTGGGTGTACTTTTATATGCCAGACATATCTAAGCATCTAGTGTCAGTGTACTCTGACAGCACCTGCCTCAGCAGCACCACCTATATCTCATGCTCTATCCCAGGCTTCTGGTATATCCCAGGCTATATCCAATCTGCTGCTAAGAAGATTGCCTACTGAACCCCTCAGCCATAATTACACAGGTAAATCTGAAAGTATGAGGCAGTTAAAATCCCATGGCAGAAACCTTGATCTTGGAGTATGAAAGTGGTAAGTAAATGTGCCCTCTTTCAGCTACTCTGGCAATTTTGAGGACGTTCTACAAGGCTCTTCAGAAGATTCCCAACAGGCAGGATAGAGTCCCAGGAGTGATAAGCTCATTAACAGGCCGAATTTGTCTTTCCCTCCTTCCCTGTCTCACTTTCCCAGTTCCCCCATCTCACCCCTGTAGATTGTTTGCCAAAATAAGCCATCTACGTCAAAGCCCTTGCCTCAGGCTCTGCTTTCTGGGGAACCCAAGCTAAGTCACCTGCCATCAGGAAGACACATACTAAGTTGCTTTCTCCAGGATGGGCAGTAATTTCCACCATGTTTTTCTCAGTTACTCTTCTAACCAACCATATGGCTTTGGACACAGTTGGCCAAGTCTAGGATACAGGCTCCAGTCATATAAATACAAAGATATTTTCTGGGGAATGCTGATAGATTCTTCTATGGAATCAGTTATTTATCCTGTTTACTTAGCCACATGCTTTAACCCAGCAAGTCAGTCAAATGAAGAAATGGAAGAAAATATTTGAAAATTAAAATCAGGAGTAAAGTCCCAATGACAGCATATCTATTTCTCCTGGAATGATAGATAACTATACAGACCCTAAGAAAAGAGAGAAATTTGTTGTAGATGCCTGCATTGTCTTTCAGCTTCTCTCTCTCCCTCTCCCTGGGACAGCCTTCTGCTGTTCTTGGCCTTCTCCTCTTAAGCAGCTCCAGAGAGCAGGTCACCAGAGAGTAGGAGAAGTACTTCTTGGCTAACAACCTGTTCAGGTGGTTGGCCTTCAACCTGGTCTCTTGGGAAGGGCTCCTAGAAATGATTTTCCTGATTATTTTCCCAAACAGCTGGTCTCTTCCCACTGCCCATCTGGGGGAGTTGAGAGGAAGCAGTCAGAACAAAGGGGAGCGCCATGGAGCACTGTCAGGTGGAAGATCAGCAGACCCACTGCCAAGCGAGTATAATCTCTCTCCAGGGCTCAGCCAACTCCTTCCATCCCTTGGATCTGCCCACTAAGGTCCAAACTGTCTCCATGGCCAGCCGGCTTGCTTCATGATTCTTGGAAATGCATCTGTATCTTTCATAAAACATTACAGGGAACATCCAGAACATTCATAACATGTTCATAAATATAAATCTTTAAACGAAATGATGTTTTCCCTTGGATGAAATGAACTTGTTGAAGAAAGACGCATTTGGCATTCCTCAAACAGCTTTGGATCATGTGCTGTTTAAGTAACTGTCAGTTCACTGCTGGGTTCATTGACACTTGGTTCTTTAATGGTGCTTATAGTGAATAATGCTGTCTGCACAGAAAGGGTAAAGAAAACAGTCATACAAAATTCACACCATTGTCTGGTGGTTGCTGAGAACGAATATTCCTGATGTGCTTATTAAATTTGAAGCCTAAATTCTCTTCACATATAATCAACATAAAGTCAAAATAATTATTTTACCCAAATGCTGTGTGTATAGGTTCAGTCTATTTTTATAAAAGAAAAAAAAAATCAACAGATGGCTAGAAAGAGTAGCTTAAGACATCAAAAACAGCTGAATAAACTTTCAATAGTCTGGGGTAAGAGAACAAGAGAGTGAAAGAGACCTTACTCCATACTTATATGCATTGATGGTTCATTATGTTAAAAATATATTTTAATATATACCCACTGATATTTTTATAAGAAACATAATTCAAAGGGATGATATAAAACCATATAATTACAATCATATATCATACATTCAAAAAATCATACGTAGAATACATATAATAATCATGTAATTATAATAAAAATTATTTTATTTTTAAAAATATGTTTTTGTAAACAGTGTATTCAACTACTTGCTAACCAAATAATGTTCTTTATTAGCGTTACCACAGGGTAGAGCAAACAATACATCCAGGGAAGTATACTTTTATATTAAAGATTATGTAATAATAAGTATGTCTTCACTGAATGTTCCCAGCAATCTGGATTTGTCAAAAATCACATGAAGAATCTGACCAGGATAAAATTTTACTGAAAATTATGACCTTGAAAAAGAAAAAAACAGCACAAATGACCTGTATAGTGCACTAGAATGTACTTCATGATGTCTGGGTCTCATCCCTGTTCAACCACAAAACTGCTTAACATCTCCAAGCCTCAGTTTCATCAACTCTAAAATGAATAGGTTAAACCTACATACTATCTCAGCTTCATTTGGCGACAACATTTAATGATGTTAACAGAGTCAGCCTTATCCACATCATGTATTAAGGGGAAGAAAATCCTGTCCTCTCCCCCACCTTTTTCTTCCTGTTTCTCTTCTTCTAGCCCAAAATGTCTTCCCCACCACATGATTGTTATAGGAAATAATCTTGGAAAGAGCACCCATTATTAGCTTTTAACACTTTATCTGAAATTAGTAATTGGTAATCATCCCAATTACCAATTGCATGGAGAAAACACAAATTTAGTAAGAGGTGTGAGTCTCTGGCATGCCCCGTCTTGTGACTCACTGCCTGAGGAGTTCAGAGCAATGTGAGGGGCCAGAGTAGTAACCTGGCACAACTAGCTAACAGGGAGATGAGGAAACTGAATGGGCACATTTACAGTTTATTGTTTTCAACAACCATCATCACCATCATTAGATATTTTCAACAAAAGGTGATATATTTTGAAGGGGGCCTATAACACCCAGCCCCACTGTGACCCCCGTTACCAAACACTTGGCCCGTTGTTAATTGCAAAAACAAAAATATCTTAATTGGAGTTAAGATCTTCCTTTCTTGCTCCCTCTGCCACTCAGAGAAAGCGTATTACTTTCTACTGGAAGTAGCCCAGCTACAATTGCTATTAATATTAAAAACATACCAGTTAGTTCATGCAACCTACGACTCATGAGTATTTATATTTGTTAAAAAAAACCTAATTTTCTAATCATAGCAATTGCTCATTTAACACCACTAAAATGCAACTATGTTTCATTTTTAATTATTATAGTCATTGAAGTATGTTAGCCTAATCTGACATTAATTATCCTTCCAACATTGATGTTTATTATCTCGTGGCCTGTTCTCCTCTACAGGTTCATGAATTGATTTTGTTGATGTGTTACAGAGTCCTTTCAGGTTAAATTATTCCATATTCTTATTCAAAAATAATATTATTTTGTGGTTTTAAGCCTAAATTCTTAAATGAATGCCTTTTTTTCTTTTGCCATGACAACAGATGATTTTGTTTCCTATGAGTATCTATATCTTAAGCTGATCTAACATATGGTTCTTTCTTCATAAATCCAATACACAAAAATTTAGATTTATCAAAAAAAGAAAAAAATTAGGAAGTAATTGGGTATGCCACAAAAGAGGCATTGAGTTTATAACAGACTTTTCTAAAAGTGTCTTTCAAATAGCAATCTGTTATTCAATTTACGGTAAGCTGATTTAATACTTTTTCATTATTATACAAAATAAGATCGTTTTCTTATATTTGAGATGCCAATGTTTCTAAGCTCAAATACTACTAATAAAAACCAAAATGGTTTTAGCCACATAGTAGGCAAAATAGTTACAATAAATCTTCATTATTTAATAGTATAACCACTGGGGATGGGAGAATCACAGGATTTTCCAAAGTATAGGAATAAAAATGTAGTCATTCCAGCTGAGTTTTTTCTAATTTTAGCATATTTATTCCACCTCTTTATTCCACCAAATCTGTTTAATTAGCACATTACTTGGCAGTTTGTTATCTTGTATGAACATTTGTCAATTTTTACTGGATTCCATATGTAAAATTCCAAATGAGAGATTAAATGTGTTAATTGTATGAAATTGTATCTATAAATCTAGCTTTCTCTACTTTCTCCACTCCTCACCTTTCTTCAGAAATATGTTAGAAAGAATAACTTCTGCAGATTGTTTTTGAAATAGAGTTCATAATGCCACATGTCACATCATGGGAGATCCTGGCCCCATAACATCTGTCTTCTTGCCTCTTCCTCATTATGCTTTGAAGGGACAAGAAACAGTAAGTTGGGAGTTACATGTGAACATGGAGTCAGCTTCTCCATGAAGGTGATAGAAGACAGACAACTTCCATATGCCTTAAATATGACTAAAACCTGAAAACGAGTTTGCCTTATTGTTCCCCTCCTCCTTACACAGTGTATGCTGCAGCCTCTTAACTGGCCTGTTAAGAGGCTTATGTATGGCCACATCAAGAAACTTGTAGGGCACACATAGAGACGGCTGACTTGTAGTTCTGAAAATTCTCCCCCAACTTCCATCATGCCCCCTTTATCCTCCCCTTCGCTCAAAGCCTTCCAGACAGAGGTCCAGGGCAGGCATCCTTGTTGACCCAGTGGCACAGCCAGCCCTGGCCACGTGCAAATGAAAAATCTGCTAATTTACAAGATAATTTACTATTCTGGGTCTTCGCACTGGCACCTCTCTTTTCCTGTTTTTCCAGACAAACCGGGAAAGATATACACAATATTACCAAGCCAAACTATTATGAAGGTTGCAAAATTTTATTTCCTGTGAAGAACTAAGGTTTAATTAGCTAAAAAGGAAGTGAATGCAAGAATGATAAGTAAAAGTTGGTCTCTGTCTCTCTAGTGAGATTATCCTCGGTACTTCTGAACTTTATTATCCAAACAATGAGGGGATGGCGTGACTTGGCGCCTCCAGTAATCTCATGCTCATTATTGCTCATGCAAAGTTGTGAAGAGGCTGTAGCTATTGCAGTGGCTTTGGAATAAGGAGAAGCAAACCTCAAAAGGTTTGTAGATTTGGAGGAAATTCAGATATGCTTCCATAATTTGGCTGCTTGTCCAAAGCTTATCCGAACTATCTGAACCTTTTAAATCTTCAGAGTTGGCCTGGAAATTTCTGGCTCTTTGTTACTGGACCTGGCTTGGAACTACATGAGGATGGCCTTTTGTAAAGATTTTTGGCACCTCTGGCTGTGATGCTGCTTATGACAAACTGCAAATAAGAAATTAACAAAGAACAAATGAACTGTAATATTTTAAAACATCAGCAAGAGTTTGGATTTTTGTGAAAACATTTTTTTTAGCACTGAGATGCTTTATTGATCTTTTTATAATAGTCTGATAGTAAATAATCATCGCAGTTTATCAAGGACTGAGATGATCAAGGAATGCTCCAGGTAAACTATGATCAGTTAGTCACTATAATATGAACATTTCAACAACAGGCCAAATTCCACCTGAAATTCACAGGAGAATGTAATTGATGACATATATATTAATTGTCTGTTAGTTTACAAATTTATCTGTGTTGATTACTATATAATTAGATCTTTGACCTTGACCAAAGACTTTAAAAGATAACCCTTTTTTTCTACTGGTTCTGTGGTATGAGGTACAACCACATTTGCTTTATAAGTGGCTGTATAAAGTCATAATCTTCCATAAAACAAGTGATGATGTTTGAGAAAAAAGAGCAAATAAAAATTTTGGTTTTCATTCTATGTCATAAGCATGAACAAAAATTCCATCTTAATAAAACAAAAAAAAAAAAACAAAAGAGAAATGATATTTAGACAATTACTCCATGGAGTGTTTTAACATAGCCTCCTAGGCTATGATAGAGTTTGGTAAAGAATAATGGTTGTAAGAATTATAAACTATATCACTATCACTGAACTTTAACTTGCCCCAAAGTGGTATCACTTTAATATTTTCTTAAAACATCGAATTTTCTAGAATTCATGCTTCTTTATTTTAATTTCTTAGTATTTATCAAACAGAACCATGAAATTTCTTTTAAATTGTCTTCAGCAAAAATTCTATTTTTTCTACCCCAATCTTCCTGCTCATTCCTTTCAAAGATACTTTAAATTTCTTCCCTGATGCTATGGCAATAATCTAATTTACTATCCTCACCAAGACACTTTTGAAAATGAAGAGGGTGCTATTAATAATTAAGCTGGGAAAAAGTCATAAATCTGAGACTAACCAGAGCATACACTACAAATGCTCATACAGTGTGCAGTTTACAAAGTGTATGGTCTACAAAAAATAGCTTAAAAAGTATATTGATGACAGGTTTAGAATTTGATTCTGTGTTCCCATGCATACTTTTTTTTTTTTTTTTTTTTGAGAGTGAGTCTTACTCCGTCACCCAGGCTGGAGTGCAGTGGCGTGATCACTGCAAACTCCACCTGCCAGATTCAAGTGATTCTCCTGTCTCAGCCTCCCGAGTAGCTGGGATTACAAGTGCCAGCCATGATGCCTGATTAGTTTTTGTATTTTTAGTAGAGACAGGGTTTCACCATGTTGACTAGGCTGGTCTCAAACTCTTGACTTCAGGTGATCCACCATCCTCGGCCTCCCAAAGTGTTGGGATTATAAGTGTGAGCCACCACGCCCGGCCTCCATGCATATCTTTTAAAATTACTAGTGTCCTCCTTTTTCCCATCATCGTCAACCCTCCCACACAACTATAAATTTCTTTTCCTTCCCCATGTCTCCTAAGCTGCTCTTGATACCACAGCTTCTTCAGTTAGCTGGTGTTCTCAGGGAGTGGGGCTGTTCTTCATCTTCCTTCATGGTCTCTGGTCTCTACTTGCTCACTCTCTCTGTATACCTCCCTCCCTGCTTTTTTGCTTTCTATGTGTTCTGTTTCGAAATTCCAGAATTTGGTTATGGTCATGGTACAGTGGAAGAATTATTTTTCTATAACAGTAACATTTCTTTTAATAACCTTTTATTTATCTGGTCTTTAAATACTTCACTTCTTTGTTGATATCTTGTAAATAACTTTTTTTCCCCTTTTCGTGTTCAGTCTCTTCTCTGAAGAAATTAGAATAAACTCTTCAGTTTTGAAGTAGCCTTCCTCTTCCCTCTTTACATGAGAACTACAACCCTGGAGACCTATGAGTCCTAAAGTAGACTTGGCTTTTTTCTCCCAGGGAACCTTAAAACTTACATGGAACCACAACCTGTGGTTGGTTGTCCAGTTTGTAGAGTTCTCTGAGTTAGTATATAAATTAGATTTCTTCCAGTAGCTCCATGATTTAGCAAACAAACAAACACTCCAAAAAATAAATGAATAAAAAACCTTAAAATCAACTCACAATAAAAGAGAAAAAATCATCAATATATTCACTCAAAAAATTTGTTTTTTAAGTGCAGGCATTTGAACAGGAATTTTTAAAAATTTAATTATAATGACTCATAGCTCCATGATGGCTTTGAGATATGTCATGATTCGTTTTTATTAGCACATAATATGTTAAGAGCCTCTCTCTTTCACCTACATTCATATATGCACACACACTATATCTAAACACATAATGAATAAAACACAGCATGGTGAGTCATATTCTAGGCCCGTATCCCAGTTCTCCCTTTAAAACATTCATTTATTTAATTTTCTCAACATATGAATCACCTGTGGACATGACAGTGGCTCTATGTTCTGTTGTGTATGCCCACTATAAGCTCCACTCTAGGGGCAACTGATACCACCAGTCCCTCAGCTTTGGGAAGTTCTGAGATGAGATGTAAATCCAGTTGCTTCTCTGCTTTCCCTACTGCTAACTTACGATATGGTTTTCTACAATCTGCCAGGTCTGTTACACTCAGCCATCTGCTTTCTAGCTTCCTAAATATTGTTGCCCTTGTTTTTTCTATTCTTCATCTTTGTGTATCTTTTCATAGTCTTTTGAGTGGGTTTTCTATTGTTAGGATGACTAAATATTTGCATTCAATCCACCATTTTAATGAAGTTTCATTTTAATCTTTGTGGATTTGGGTTTTTTCATCTCTAAATTGGGAAAGGTAGACTTTCTCTAAGGTAACTTCAAAATATCCTAATGCTATAAACTCTAAATAACATGTTGCACAAAATATTTTAAAGCAACGAAATTAACCTCAAAATTAACATTGCATTCATTGGACCTTACATCACACTGCCCATGGAATGAAGCTTCAGTCTAACATTTAAAGCCTTGTGTAATTGGAGTCAATCTCCCTTTGAAAACAACAGAAACAACAGCAAGAAGAAAACCAATCTTTATTTTTAATTTACTTCGATGCCAATCTTTCTAAGACAATGTAGTTATCTTAATCACTTTTATAATATTGTAAACTGCTATATCCTGAAAGCCTAGCTTAGTTATTGGGCTTTAAATATGTGTTGAATGCAATATACAATAATGAGTGAGATAGGCCACTGTTAGGGTCATGGGTCTCACCTGATATAGAGGATTTGGTCCTAAAATGAATGATTCAGTTATCTGAAGAAATTCCTGTACCCACAAAATAAGTTATCTATTTACCAGAAGGACCTGGAAATTATTTTTTTGATAAAACTCTATATTTCCAGTTTCTGTTTCTTCATATGAAGAGTAGGAAGGAAGAAGGGGCAAAATACATTTTTTTAATGTGTAAGCTTATCTATAAGAAGAAGGGACAAAAGACATTTGATTTTTTCATAAGCTTATCTATAATTGCCTACATTTCTAGTGCCCCACTCTGTTTTGTATTCACATAGAAGGCAGGAGATGTGAGCCAGGATACAGATTGTACATTACTCTCTAGACAGGCCCCACATTGCTCTCCCTCCGTATTCCTTTGGGTCCTGAAAAGACTCAGGGTATAGAGGAAAAATGCACCAGTTTTGCTATCAGATGGGACACTGTTTGCACCCCACTCCACAACTCAGCATATGCTACTTTGAGCAGGACTCTCTTTGTCAAAGTGTTGCATTTTGTGTGGACTTTCCGGGGATGAGACAAACCCGGTATCACTCCTTATAGGTGTCATTTGACCTGAGGGAGAGGTAATCATTGATAAATGATCAAATTGTGTGATAACTGGCACATCATCCATGGCCTGGGCTTAGGGCTAATGGCTGTTGTCAAGCAAATTTGACCAAACCTATTATTGCGTTTAGAGTCATCCTTTAGTTAGGTATGTTACACAGACCTTATGCACCCTCAGCCATGGAGAAACGCTGCCTTTTTCCCACTGGATAAAATGGCCAGACATATCAAGTGAGCTCTCTAACCCTTAACTGATAATGGCAACAAGTTGCCCCAATCATTCAGGAACTCCTCATCCTCATCTCAAGTAACCTTGTGGATGAGGGCTGGCAGGGCCTCTGCCTTTCAAACATTTCAAATACTGTTTCTTGCTTTTTGGCAGAGACTCTCACTGATTCTGGAAGAAGACCAAGATATATCTTGTTGTTGCTTTTTCAATCCTGACTTTGCTTTGCTTTAGACAAAATGCCTCTTGATTTGCTAACTGTGGGGAAAAAAATCTCTCCCTTGTTCTCATTTTCCCTTCTCATTGGGGGCTCAAGGTGATGTCAGGAATGCTATTAAGTGGCACCTTTTGAGGTGGCATGCTAGACACATGGTAGTCAGATCCATTTCACTTGCACCTTGGTTAATGGGCTTTTTATGGTACACTTGTGCACGTAGTGCACAGAATGAGCTTATGGCTCATTTCCTAAATTACCATTTGCAGGAGGGAAAAACCTCCCAGTAGAGCCTGATGTCCTATTGTGTTTAAGCAGGAATATTATTTAGGAAATTTAGCACAGCATTCATTTGATACCATTCACTAAGATAGCAAAATTGAATCACTATACATTAATTTACAATTTTACACTAAGTAAAAATTCTTTAAGGGAGCATTCGCATAACAGGCTGCCCTCTCAGGTGGTTGTTTGTCACCTACAGCAATTGCTGTCACCCACTAAGACACACTGGAGACCTTAGAACCAGACTTTACACTACCACAGTAGCCTCTCTAATGACCCCCAATAGCTAATTGTGGCTTCATTTGCCTTTCTTGTGCAAACGAGATTCAATGGACTATAAGTACCAGATCAAATCATAGTTCTTTCTGCTCATGTGATCCTATTACTCAAGGAAATAGGGATTCCTCTATGTCACTGTCTCCTCATTCCCCCAGAAAAATATTTTATTAATGGCATAGGGGAAGATAAAGGAAAAGGGTGAAGCCTCCACATACACTTTGTGAAAAAGATCAGAAACAGCTGTGTATGCTTCCTAAACAGGGGAGCTAAGGATAACGTCAGGGCTTGTACTCTGACACTTAATGAATGAATAATAAATAAATTCTGCTTCAGCCTTTCCTCATTTTCTTGGATCACTAGAGAGGACAACATCATTTTATTTTCGATGATTATCAATATGTTATGTTTGGCAGTATTTTTACAGGAGTAAAAGGATATGGTAAATATGCCTCACCTAAAATCATAGAGTAGGAGGGAAAGAACTAATGGGTTTTTAAGTAATAAAGAGGTGAATAAAATAGCAAGATCACCAGAGAAAATGAAAGAAGGAAAATCCCCAGAACTGACAGAAAACAGTGAGAGAAAGAGAAGGAGAAGGGAACAAAGCTAATGGCTGATGATCTGTTAATTGCATTTCGAAATGACAAAAATAATTTGCCTAGAACCTCTGTGTACCCAAGAAGAAATTCAAGTGTGTAACAGATGGGCTGTCTAAAGTTTGGACTGCACAGAACTTTTTAATTATTAATATTATTAATTAAATGTCAATTCAAAAGGATTGCACATATTTGTAATCATTTTCCAAATATACTAAAGTTCAGATAGAGCTGAAATCCAGATGAAAAATTGTCTTGTGTATATCTATCCATTCAGCTCTGTTGACAAATATTTATTTAAGAAAAAGAAAGAAAAGAACCTTAATTGAGGTGGAAGTCTCTAAAAAGTCTTCTTTAGAGCTTTTGAATTTTTAAAGAAAATATCATAGTCATAAATACCATTGAGAGGTGAGTTTACCAGCTGTTCCCCAACTCCACTAAGGAAGTATGAGAAAAAAAAATAAGATAATGCTCCAAGGAGATGATTTAAATTAAGTAGATGAGAGCTTTATCTTGCAGCAAGCTCTGTGAAAAACTAGAATAATATAATTAGTCAAGTGTTCAATGCCCCTCTGGTGCTCTCTAAAATTGAGATTAATCTTGCTTGGCTTGCACTGATTTGCCTGGCAGTGTTAAACTATGATGGGAGATGATCTCTGTAACTTCTTGGGCTCCTTCAGTGAGAGGATTTCAAATTCTGTTTGCAGTCATGGGAAAATTGTTTCTTCCTCTTTCATATTACCTGTCATATGTCCTACTCTAGAGGACTGAGTCTCTTTATTATTTCAGTCTGTCATTGGCCTTAAGTGACTCACCTGGACAGATTCTTAAGTAGGATTTTTCAACTGATATTCAAGGCAATATTGGAAGCCCAGGAGTAAATTTTACAGAACCTCTCTTCATTTTACCCTAACTGCTACCTGCCTATCCTCATATCTCCTGATGTCTGTGTCTGGTGAGATTAGTAAACAAATAGGATCCTTTTAAACTTTTATCAAGACTTTCCAGTTTTATATTTTTAGAATCAAATTTTAAAAACTATGAAAACGACTGCCATCTCAATAATGATATTGATATTTTTACTGAGACATAGCCTGAATTTTCTGTCTACAGTATGCACAAACTATAACAGCTGTTGTAATAACTGAAAAATGTCAAGCCCCTAGTTAACTAACTCCCCTAGGCAAAACCCATCCTTTTACAAAAGAATAAAACCATCCTTCTGGTTTCTGCAAATGCTTGCAAACCTCATTTACCACTACCCCATCAAATTTTCTCATGTTTCTCACTAACTTCTCTCACCGAACTAACCTCACTCAGATTATCTAATTGTTTCATTTTTACCCTGAGAAGTGGTAATTATGACTTAAAAACATATCGAGAACACAATTAACTCATCTGTAAAGCATATTCTAGTTCTAAAAGAAAAACCTAAAAAGGAAGTGCTATAAACTAATATTTGTGCTGCCCCAAAATTCCTATTTTGAAATCTGAATCCCCAAAGTGATGGTATTAGGAGGTAGGGCCTTTGGTAAGTGAGTGATTTGGTTCAGCCCTAGTGAATGGGATTAGTACCCTTACATAAGAGACTTTGGAGTGCTTCCTCTCTCTACCATGAGAGGACACAGCGAGACAAGACTGTTTATGAACCAGGAAGTAGCCCTCACCAGGCACTAAACCTGCTGATGCCTTGATTTTTGACTTCTCACTTTCCAAAACTGTTAGAAATAAATTTCTGTTGTTTATAAGCCATCCAATCTAGAGTATTTTATTACAGCAGCCCAAACACACTAAGATAGACAGCTACCAATTAAACTAAAGACTGGGCACTGTGGCTCACGCCTGTAATCCCAGCACTTTGGGATGCCGAAGTGGGAGAATCACTTGAGGTCAGGGTCAGGAGTTCAAAACCATCCTGGGCAGCAGGGTGAAACCCCGTCTCTACTAAGAATACAAAAATTAGCTGGGAATGGTGGCAGGTGCCTGTAATCCAAGCTACTCAGGAGGCTGAGGCAGGAGAATTGCTTGAACATGGGAAGCGAAGGTTGCAGTGAGCTGAAATTGCACGACTGCACTCAAGCCTGGGCAACAGAGCAAGACACAGTTCATATATATATATGTGTGTGTGTGTGTGTGTGTATAATTTAAATTAACATCATTTTAATATTTCTGAACTGTGCATCAGTGCTTCCTAGTATATCATTAATATCACCTGAGGAACTTATTAAAATCACAGATTCCAGGGCACCACCACTGGGAGATCTTCATTCCAGAGGTCTAGGAGGGAACCCATAATCCTCCAGGTTTGGGAACCACAAGACTTGATTAGTCCAGCACATGCTGTGAAATGTAAGATTCTAAAATCAGTAACTAGTAATAACATAGAGAAAATACAATTAAGATACAAAGTTTCTTTAAAAATTTTTCTTCAATTTTTTTTTCTTGAGTATACTGTCTCTTGACTGTCCTATTTTTGGCTGAACAATTTAGATCTCTAAAAAGTAAGTGAGACTTTCTTTTTGCTATGGGATTAGCCAGCGGACCAATAAACAATCAATTGACCTGTTTCCTTTCCTTCCTGTTTGCATTCCTGACATATTCCTGTGATTAAATACAATTTTAACTCTAGCTGGGAAGCAAGGTGATGACAGGACATGAGGAGAAATCAGTCACCTCCATCTAGAGCCTGTCATAGAACATAGCAGTACAGACGTTTACTTGCTTAAGTTAAGGGAAAACACTAAACTTTTGATTCCTTCAAGCCTTCATGCAGACTAAACAGCCTTTGATCATCATGTTAATTCATGTGGGGCAAAAGTTCATATTCTGTCGATCTTCTGTGAGTTTCCAGTTTTCTATATTTTAGCAGACTCTACAATTGTACTGACTGTTACATGGTGAACTCATATTTGAGATACAATGGTTCCTAACAACAATAGGAAAATGCGAGAAGGAATAAAATCCTAAGATTTGACAAAAGATGTTATCCAATAAGTAGACAGGCCAGAGAACTCTCCTAGTTAATCCATAGATTAGCTAGGAATGTAGTCAGATAACAATTAGCAATAGGACTTGGGCAGGAATTACAAATGAGGTAAAATGACAAGCCGCCAAGATCCCTTAGTTCATAGGAAGCAAGGCCTTGGTCACTGGTATGGGTTCAGGAATAGAACTCTAATTTCAAGGCTGGCAGTGAGGAGTGACAGGAAGAAGAGTTGGCAAAATACATGTTGGGTTGGTGCCATTAGGGGGCACTGGATCCAGGGTATGGTTGGCAGACAAAGAGCCAAGATCAACACCAAGATCTCTGAATACCAAACTTTAGCAGAATAAAAGAAACCTGAGTTGGGAGACTTGTTTTATTGCAGAATGTACCAAGAATGAAGGATAGGATACACTATAGGTAAAATAGATCAGTGAGCCAAACTGGGAAAGACAGAGGCTGTAGAATAAATGTATTGCAGACAAGACAAGATGCCAAGTGTATCTAAACATTTTACAGAACATTATGCCAATGGTATTCCTATCCCTGTTGGGAACAGAAGTAACTTTAAATGTCAGGAAAGAATATTTAATTCAGTTTGAAATCTTAAGAGGAAGGAAGAATTCAGGGCAGACGGAATCCATATCTAAAAAAATTATCTACACTTCATCATTTAGAGCTAACATGGCAAATTACAGTTTTTTTTCTGATGATGAGTTTATATATAGTCCTAACAATCTCTTCTTAATGATAACTAGACACACTCCTACCCAAAATAATTTTCCATGTTCTTATAGAATTAAGTTCAGACTTTTCAGATGGCATTCAGATATCTCTAGATTGCTATTCCAACCTTATTTTATCCTTCCAATGACCCTCTGCTCTGGCCACCCAAGTGTAGTCTTTGTTCTGCGAACAGATTAAGAAATTTCACAACTCTACAGCTTTGCTTCAGCTGTTCCGTTAACCAGAAGTAATTCATTTTCTGGCTGTTTAAGGGTATTTTATGCAACTCAGCAACAGCCGTCTATGATCACCCATCAATAATTCCTGCTTTTTCTTCTGTGCACCTTGATTTGTTCACCTAATTTTGTCTTGCAGTTAATTTGTCATTATTCTTTTCATAGTTCATTTGAGACTTTGTCCAAGCCAACTAGAAACTGGGCTCCTTTGATGAGAAGATTATGTTTTATTCTTTGTTATGATCCCTGTGCTTAGTACAGAGTTTTGTACATGGCAGGGACTCAGTGGACATTTTTGAATTAAAAAGTTATCTGTTTAGCACGAATGCAAAATGTATTTCTAATTTTATTTCATGGTTAAGGAAAGGCACAGACTTGTTGATTGTAAAACAGGAGAAAGAATTTCTTCTCCAATTAATTACCTCCTTGTTCCCTAATGAAATATTTCTTATGAATTAATGCTCAATACATATTTTAATTATTACACGCTGATTGTAACTTTTAAAACATTTTAAAATAATGTTGCATTTAGTCAAATAAAAAGTCCCCCACTCCAAATGTAGCAATCCATTCTAATTTTTTAACACATAGCAAGTAAATTGTGTAGACTTCAAATTAAGCTGTCGAGGATTGACAATTGAAGCAATTCTTTGCCTCCTTTTTCATGAAAGTTTCATTTTTTTCTCATTTATTTATAGTCTAACCTAGAGTAGAAGGAGAACATTCTTCCCTTCCGTGCTTGAAGTCTACTTTAGATTTTTTAGGCTTCATTATCTTTGACCTTTTTGGTTAAAAGCACACTGGAAGCAGTAAGACCAAGGTCTTAGGATATAGAAAAGATAATTTTAAATTTAACCAAAGCTATGTCTCTAGGCAACAGAGGTTCCACATTATTAAGCTCTGAGGGGATCCAGGTCTGGTCCCCAGTGGACTGTGCAGCGGGGCCTGGAGAGGGCAGCAACATCAATTGATAGAGTGTCTTGGTGACAATGGAAGTTATATACCACAGGGATTTTTTTTTAAAAAGCACAATTAAAAGCAAATAGCATCTAATTAGAATCATCTCTTCATTTGGGTTTCTTCTGAAGATGAATTTTCTTTCATTTCATAATAGATTATAGATCCATCATCTGAATTTATTTTGCAATTGCTTTGAGAGATTGAGATGAGATAGATAAGCATCCACTCAGGTTTCTTAGCCACAGGGGGCTGCACAGAAGAGTGATTTAGAGAAAGTACACACAGAGTGCTTAAAATGGTCACAAAATTATTGTATTTATGTTTTAAAAATATATTTTTTCCAGAGAACTTCTCTCAACTTAAAGGCAACAGCTGTTTCAGGGAGGTCTTACTTAATCATATTTTCCACCTGGGTTGAACAAAGTCTCAGAAAGAAAAAAAATACTTTTCTCGTGTTGGTAGACTTTGCCTGAATAACTAAGTGAAAGGAGGGTAAAAAGAGGTATTCTGCTCATTTATTTACCCCAGAGTTGAAACTGGTAGAAAGAGTAAACAATTGCTTTAAAATTTTTAGTAAATCCATCAGCTAGAAGCAGCTATATATATCACTAAACAGTTCGCAATCAAGATAATCTGAATTTCGTATCAGGAAGATGCTCCTATATCGTGCAATTCTTTCAAAAGAAGTCATTATTTTTAATGACTTAGGGGTCATTATGAAATATTTACAATGTGATAGGCACTTTGCCTAATTTTTTTCATTTAATTTTCATAGTAATCCTGGGAGATAGGTGTTAACATCTCCATTTTAAGGAGGAAGGGAGTGAGCCCTGCAGGAGAAAGGAAGTGAAGCACTTGACCAAGTTCTCACCACTTCATACATCTGTGGAACCTGGGTTCACACACAAAGCTGTGAACAAGGTCTTTCTCCAAAGCCTGTATTCTTTATACTACACCACACTGTGTTTCTAGGAAAGTCAGTCTTCAGAAATATTGAGTTAGTCCATATTGCTTTTTTAATGAGAATGCAAAATTGCATTAGACCAAATCTTCTCACACTCAATCATTATTTGAAAAAGAATAAATACAAATGGTAATTCTGTGAACAGAGAATTATAAATTTCCTGTTAATCTTTTCTAACAAGCGATTTTTACAAGTGTGCAATACTTAATTAAATAGTTAAAATGCATAGTCTTGATGTTTGCTTTGAGCCAATTCCTTAACATCACATTTAATTAAAAAGCAAATGAGAAGGCAAATCCAAATAATTATTTGTTTTCTAAAATTCTTGCCTCATCTGGCTTCCAAGAGAGCACACCTTTCTCTCATTGCTATTCCTTCTCAGTGCTCTAGGTAACTTTTCCTCATCTCCCTACTTTAACACAAGCTTAATCCTCTAATTTCTATGTTTATACTCACCCTTGCCACTCTCCTGAGCTAGAAGGGTTCCAAATAATTATTTCCATTCATGAAACACCAATTCCCCAATCTTAATTCTATAATCCAGCTCTCAAGATCTCCAGTTATGTGTAGGCGTCTCAAACATAAGATGTCAGAAAACAAATTTCTTAATATGCCCCCCGCCAAAGTCCCTCTATCAGGTTTATTTTTTTCTAGAAAAGGACAATGCTGCTCTAGCTTTTCAGGCCACATATCTTGTAAGTACCTTTCATTGCTTTTTTTTTTTTCTCTGACAGTCCACATCAAATCTTCGTATAGATCCTCTCATCATTATTGTCAAAATATGAGCAGTTTTATGACCTCTCCTGCCCTAAGCCGTCATCATTTATGGCATGATTTTTTTTCTCAGTCACCTCCTAGCTGGTCTTCTTGTTTCCTCTATCCTTGTACCCACTTCTTTATTTTCATAAAGAAGTCAACACAGACCTTTTGAAATATAAGCTTATAAATGTACTCCTCTGTACTAACACCTTCAATGACTCCTCCTGTCACTCACCCAATGTCCTTAAAATGGCCTATGCCGCCCTCCCTGTATGTTCTGGCTCCCTGTGACCTCAAACTCCACTTCCCCCATGTTTTGCTCTACCTTGAACATGCCAAACATAATCTACCTCGTTTTCTTCAAGGTGCTGTTCCCTCAGATGTCTCCTTCAGGTTCTCAGTAGAAGCCTACCCTGGACACTGTGTGTACAATAGCAATCTCCCTCTTCAGCACCCCCATCCCCCTCCTCAGCTTCATTTTCACCCTTTACAGTTGACACACCTGACAAGTTATAAATTGATTTCTTCAATGAACAAACACATATTATTTTAAAAAAATAATTTAACAAATACATTATAAATTTACTTGTTCAGTGTCTCTCCCAACCATAAGCCAACTGGAGGACAGACACTTTTTCTATTTTTTTTCAGTACTCTTTACCCAGCTCTTGGAACAGGGCCTGCCATAAACAAGGTGCTCAGTAACTACCATGGGATGAATAAATGAAGGACAACCAGTGAGACAAACAGACTGTCAGATTGTCTCAAAGTCTTTATTGAGAGTGGCAAGGATGCTCACATGGCCAGGAAATGTAAACATTTTAGAATATTTGAGAAACAAAAGGAATAATGTGGCAAAAGAACAGTTTAAAAACAAAAGCGGAACTTTTTTTAATGGTTTCATTTTAGAATGATAGCTTCAGGTCTAGGATCTCAACATGAGTCATAAGCAAAACAACTTAGTTCATCCATTAATAACTGTTGTGCAAAATTAGCAACAATGAAATCTTTCAGTCCACTGGAAATTATAATTTAAAACAAACCACATTAGTTTTTTAACAGGTCTTCAAGAGAATGAAATAGTGCTCGTTCCAGCTGACCTTAATAGATAATACACAGATAAATTGAAATAGTGTAAGAGAGTTCTCAGTAGAAATCCCTTTTGCATGACTTTTAAAATTTTGAACAAGGCCTGGGTACCAAACCACATTTTGTCCTTAATAAGCTTTAAGACTTTAGTTAGAATGTCATGCAACTCCTTGGATCCATGTCTCCTGTTTATAAAACAAGTGTAGCTAGCAATTCCTATATCACATGGATATCATAAAGATTAAATAAAATACATCTATTAAGACAGCCTGGGGTCATGGAATAATATAATCAGTATCCCTGGACTTTAGCTTTTGGTCTCCATGTACTTACATGTGACCTTAGAGAAAACAATTGACCTTATGGGTTTCAGCTCTTATTTGTAAAATCAAGGTGTCTGGCAACTTGATCTTCAGAGTCTTCAAATTCTAAGAGGATATGCTACAAAACCTCAAAAACAATGAAGTAAACATGCAAACATGAGGTACTAGTATCCGTAACACCTGCCACAAAAATGATATTGATGTCATCTATATGTACTCCAGGACAGTTTCTGCGATGGTAAACTGAACTGATCCCCGCAAACTCTGCTTCAGATGATCTACAACAACCTGGAGATTATCTACCACAATCAAGGCTATGCCAGTCACTCATCCCCTACCAGCCTAAGAACAGTAGTTACTGTGAAGAGTAAGATGGTAAAGTCATAAACCCAGCTTATCATAATTCCTAAGCTAGTCCATTTGTGTACAGCAAAGCCCTGTTAAGCTCTATCACTTTTTTTTTCCAGGCCACTTGTTTTTACTCAACAAATTACTTTGTCAGTGATAGCAGCTTTTTTAAAACTTTATAATTAAAAGGCTGTTTTAAACATAAGAGATCAAAGCATTTTGTTTAATAGTGAATTAATCCATTTATGACTCAGTTTCCTTATTTGAGCAAAACAAAAATATGAGGTAATTTGCCATGTCTTACAGCAGATTTGTAAGAAAACAAATACTTCAAAGTCACCTTTGTGTTTTGAAGAACAATAGTGTAAATGATCTTTTATCTCACATTCTGTCAACTATAAATCTCTTTGATATGTCTCCAACAAAGTGATAATTGAAGCTCATTACTACTCGGAATTATTGTATGATCCTGAAGAACACTTTAAAAATAAAAGAAATTAATTTATATTCAGCACAGCTGGCACTACAGGATTTATCCTTCTCCAATTGTTGGAAATGTGGTTCTTAAGCAAAACAAAGGACCTTTCAAATGCACCTCCAAGTTTTCATCTTAGAAACAACTTTATTGATTTAAGTCCATCTTGCACCCCAGAACAATATGAACTCAGGAGCTAATTTTAGGATTTGACTATTTAACTTGTTAAAACGATCAGTGAAGATGCTAACTTTGAAAGTACAACGGATTCTACATTATATAGTAAAGCCTTAGACATTAGTGGCTATTAAGATTGGCAGTGATTGCTATGGTTTCTGGCATCATCTGCTTTGAGATTTTACAAAGGACAGGGGGAGTAACAGACACTTGCCTTCTTATCTCACCATCATCTCTGAGAGTTCTATGACTACTAAATGTTAAGTTCTGCACTGCGACTACAGCCTTTAATAAGCAAAATAATCTAAGCACACTCTAACAACAATGGCCTCTGAAATACAATAACATTATTCTATTTTTTGTTGTCTTAAATCATTTCAGTTACAAAGGTTATTTATTTCTTTTGTAGTTACAGATTAAAATGGAACCTCCTTTTTGGTTTGGGACAAATCACATCAAATGAGACCATAACATCATAAACCTTTTGGAAGTACTCAGAATGGAAGCGTGCAGGGTTTCTTTTTTTTTTTTTTTTTGCTTGTTTCTTGTTCAAGAATTTAAATCTTCTTTTATTAACTGTCATGTTTATTAAGTGGCATTGTGTGGCTTGCCTTCCCGACCAGGCAGCCCCTGCCTTCCCTCTTCTTCTTCATTCCCAACCCACCCCCACGACTTTCACCACTTTTCTCCTGTGTTAATTTGCACGCCTCACCTGCTCCCCTGTAATTGACCGTTGCTATGTGTGTGGTATTTGGAGGGCAGGGAAAGAATAATGAGAGGAATGCACGTGTCAGCTTCCTTTGCCTGATACACAGCCACCGGAGCTGGGTTTCTGCCCTCTCCTTGGAGTTTGTGAAAATACTTAACTAATCATTCTGCAAAACATTTTGAATATTATCCAAAGAAGCCAAAGTGCTTTATAAATATGATGCCCTTGACACTGGGTGCCACTCATTATTCCCTTTCTGGAGAGGCAGAGCTATTTTCATCCCAGGGCCGCCCCTCCTCTGAGGACATTCAGTGCTAGACCCTTTGATTCGTACATCTGGGAATGTGAACTGAGAAATCGCTACCACTCAGACTCTGGAAGTATCCTGGACTCAAAAAGTCTGAGTGATTAAGCGAGTGAGCAGCAGACATCACCACCACCACCCTCCCCAGGCATTTCCCCTGATTAGCCTGAAATCCAGCCCATATTCTTAATGTGACTGTTTTGGTCTGTGGGTTCATGTTAGGTTCAGAGATGAAAATAAGCAAAATCAAGATCAAAAATTCCTTTTGGAACTAGAAAGAAGATGAATTTTAACTTTAGAATAGTCTTTGTTCTTATAATTACCAATAAGAATTACCTGGAAATTTAACTGAAATTAAGCTATTTTGGGTAAATACTGCATACAGTTCACAGAATTTAGATTAACTTCCACTTAGTAATAAGTTGTTTTCAGTTTTGTAATTTTGAGGAAAAAAATCTCAAAGTAATATAAAAAATTATGACATATATGAGTTGGCTAATAAATAGAATGTTACCTCTGAAATTCCCAAACTGTTGTTCGTGACAACTTTTATCGTTTATTAGAAATGATCAGTCACATATACCTCAGGCAAATTATAACCGAACATTATGTACTGGGTATTTCCATTTACATTCAAAATTCAATTTCAGTGTCTATATCCTTCACCAATCATCCTTGATATTGTTTATGACATCTCAGGAATATTTGAAAATCATAGAGCTAGAATATATATTTCAAACACAGAAAAACAACAGGCAGTTATGAATCAATGATGGCTAATACTTTAATTTTTTTCTCCTCATTTACTTTAGATGAGCCATTAATTAATCTGGAAAGAAAAATGACTTACAAGGAAAACATTGACATGACATAGCTACGCTGTATAGTGTGGCAAAGACTTGGAGTAAAGGGAAATAAAATAATTGTGTTTAATGTATTTGAGATTTATAAAATCTCATTGCTTTATTCCATGGGAACAGGGTCTTTTGAAAATGAATGTGATCATTAACCATCTGATTTACTATGAAGTTAACTAAAAAAGTGTCTCTCAAAGGCCAAGACTGGCTTAAACTGCTAAGGCTAGTTTATTGCTCCACTGGCACTAGCATGCCTACACTCAAGAGACAGCAGCACTGCACTACAGTGGGGCACATGAACACCTGGAATATATTCTCCAGAGTGAAAACAGCAGGGAACTGACCAGAAATAACCTCTCTCGTATTATTGCTTCAATTAGACCAAAACAACTTTCCCTTTGAAAACTTAATAATAAACACTGCAGGTCATTCACTTGTTTTGAGCCCCTTTGGGAGAGAGGAGCAGATGTATCCCCTTAGCCAGCCCCCTCGCTGTCTTAGAGACAAGAGACACAAATCAGGACAGATATTGATTTTAATTGGAACCAACAGCACCTACATGCCATATTAATTTTCACATCTTCCTGCAAAAAAAAAATGAAGATTGGTTTTTGGTTCTGTTCAGTTGATTAGACAGAGTGATGTAATTATTGTATTCGTAGATTGAACAGTACCTTAAAAAACTTAGGTATCTCTAAAAGTCTTATTGTATACCAAAAGTGTAGAAAACAGCCTTAATACATTAAATTCCAGCTTATAACCAGTGGATAGGCATTTTTCTTAATAACTTTCACTGGAATCTTGTAAGATACCACAGATAGAAAGAGAGCTAGGAGTGAAAACAAACTCAGAAACCTAGATTGTTGTATTTTTCTTCTCTTGATTAGAATTGCCCAATGAAATTATTTCCACACAAAACAAAACTGACCTTTAAACTTGACTTCTTTACCTTCACTAGATCTTTACCATCATAAAGGGAATGCCATTGTCTTCATGAAAACAGAAATGAGATTTTTTACCCCCATTTCTGCTCCCCATGCTACATTAGTTCCACACATGCTGGGAAGTGCATTGCTTTCTATACTTCTTCAACTGACTGTTATACAAAATTTAGTTGGTTGCTGACCCCACCTAGAAGTAGTTCTCAGACTTTCCTGGGCTTTAAATTTAATTATTCTGCCTTAGCTGGTCTAGAATGGGGCCCAGGAGTCTGTGTTTATTCCCAGTACTCCAGGAAATTCTGATCCAAGTGACCCACTTTTTGGAGAACTCTGACCTGGTCATAGGTAATAATGACACTTAAGGAGATGGAGACTAAAAGGGACCTTTTTAGTCAGTTCATTTTTTTCCAATAGTGGAAAAACAAACAAGCTTGTAAAACTGCAATCACAGATTTCATGAGATGGTATTTGCATGTGATTTAAGTTCACTTGTTCAATTATTCATCTAATATTTATTAAGAACTTTTTGAGTAGCAACATGCTGGACATTGAGGGAGGAGAAAATGTGAAAAAGACAAATAAGATTGTTATTAGAATTCCAGGTTATGAATATGGGCCTTTAGTTTCTTAGGTGTGTTTTTATTTATGAGGTTTTTATCTGAGAGAAAAGAGGAAAAGAAAGTACAAATTTAATGTGAGTTACTTGGCAAGAACAAAATAAAACTACCAAATATTTTCCAGTTTTCTACCATAAAAATTTCAAGTTTTTTGAGTTTTTGCTCAAATATATAGATTTTTTTTCATCACATATACAGAGGATTGTTTTAATAGACAGTGATATGTCTATACAATGATATTATTAAAATGATGCTTGTGTGCTTAACGATTGAAAAATATATGTTAAACTATAAAGAGAAAAACACAGATTTCAAAATACTATCTCTATGTACTGTACTACATTTTTGTGACAATAAACATATAATTTATGCTAGAACAAAGATTATAGCTAGTGAGATTAAAAATTAAAGATTATTTTTACTCATTTTCATTTCACTTGTTCATAATTTATAATAATAGATTTGCTAAACAATGAGATATTACCATTTTTAATGTATTACTTTTAAAATACATTTTAAAAAAGCAGCTTTAGGTTTACTATCTCATAAAAACTGGGAAACTTGTGAAACAGGCAGGGTGCCAGAAAATCTGGCCAGATGAAGGATATATTAGAAATTTAATTTTTGGTCTTTTTAGTGCTCTTTTCTTCTATACTTCCAGGCTTCATGGAGGAGATTTCAGGAGAGGACTGTCTTTTAGAGACAAGACCTGAAGTTAAAAGATAAAAGATATAAATTGAGGGAAATCCTAGATACAGTTCTGAAACAAGTTCCTCTCCACCAAGGCTATAAAGAAGCATGCAAAATCTTATTGAAAACCTGGGGCAAAGTGGATAATTTCTGTCCTGGGGTTTGAACATGAATATCTGGAAATGAAAATACCCACACCTACCTACATTATAGGTAGGAATTGGAAAGATTAGTAATTTACAAATGTGTGGGAATTTTAAGAGAAAGTTAAAGAATAGTTCTAGGAAATTGTTACTATATTTGTTTAAATTATTATATTTTTGTTATAATTTTTATTATATTTGATTTATATTTGGGATGACTAACAACAAAGAGCATACTATTCAATTAAGAAAATATGAATACAATTTGAAAAATAGAGGAGTATGGTAAAAACAGAAAGAAATAATGCTAAATCCAAGAGTCTTAATATTATTTGGCTTGTATAAAGGAAAAGTGGGGGAAAGTAGTAACAACAAAACAACTACCATTAACTGAGCATCTACTAAGTGCTGGACACTCTGCTGGGCAGTTTACATAAATCATCTCCAATCTTGACATAACCCTGAAAAGTAGATAACAATCTAGGTATATGTGTAAGGAAACAAGAGTTCAGGAAGATCAAGTAAATTGCTCAAAGCCATTCCACAGCATGTAAGTGGTGGACCCACTCCATATTACCCCAAAGTGCTTCTAAAATGTTTAGAAAACTACTCTGTATTCATTCTTTTATTCAGCCAGTCATTGAACAAACCAGTGGAAAACTAGACAAAACTCTCTGCCATCATGCATGGGCTTTCTAATTGGAAGAGACAGCCAAAGAATCTAGGTAAAGTAGGTGACCTGTTAGATAGAATGGAGCAGGAGGAAGCCCAGGTAATGCTGAGGGAGGGTGGGGCATTTTCTGGAGGACTTTATCTTCCTAAAATTTAGGTAATTTTTAATAACATTTTTTGAGAAGTATAGACACTACAGTACTCTCATTATTTTCAAAGAAAGCTATACACAGTATGTCTTGGTGCGGGTGGTGGGTAGGGAAAGCTGTTGTCTAGTATATAAATAGGCTACATGTGATGTGATAGTTCTTTTCCATATTTCATTCTTAAGCTATTAAACAGAGTAGGGACTCCCCCAGAGGAATTCATGGTCTTTTTTATCTTCCCTTTCTTGTATTCCTTTTTTTCCTCACTCCACTGATTTTAAGTCAGTTTTGGGAGCTTAGCAAGATTTGTCTTTCCAAAAGCTTCCTTGTTCGCTAAGCAGGTTTCCCAAGCTTGGGTATAAAAGACCCCCTGGAGAAGAAGTACAAGACAAACACTAATTACCGTAACAATTTATTAAGAAAGATCTTTGATCTTTTCTCACCTACCCAGTTGTCTAGTTCTGCTTTGTCTCCACAATTATAAAATGTGTTTACATAACTAATTAACACAACAGATTGAGTTTTACGGGGTACATGATAATAAGCGGTCCAAATGGTTTGATCTCGTGATAAAGAAGGAAGTGTTTGGAATTAGCACTTCCTAAGAGATCCAAATGGGAGTAACTATTGTAGAGTTATCATAAAACAAAAGTTCTTAATGTTCCCAAATGGGGCATTCTATTATAGTAAGCTTTAGTATTTGAACTCTCACTACAGAATGTTTTGTAAGGAAAATATGTAAATGTGGTAAATTCTGAGTTATTTTCAGAGATGACAAAAGCTTTAAAAAAATGTGTTTTCCCCCCCTGTAAATTCTTCTATTTGTAATTTAAACTCATTTTAGATAAAATATTCGGGGCCAAAAAAGCTAGCACTTTTGCTTTGTTAAGCTCATATCTAAGGGATGAGGAGTTGTAAATAAACCCAATTTTGACGATTATAATATTTAAAATAAGTTTTTGCTATAAAACTCTAATATTATTTGTGGTCATATTTGCTTGTAATTTTAAAGACAGAATCCTCCTGCTTCATGGGTCATTTAGCACCTTCTACTGTATATTTTGAACTCTAAATATACTTTTCCTTGGAGAGAAGAATTGCATATTGCCAAGGGCAAGTGATGTCTACACCAAAAGGTTTAAGTCAGGGGCAAAAGCCCAAAAATATTTTTCTTTTCAAAGAACAGGTGAAATATACATATTTTTGCCCATCCCTGATTTCTGAATTTGAAATTCAATTTATTCTTCTGAGAGGTTATTGTTTATGCACACTTGGAAAAACTCAACTTTCTGTGGAGAGAAAAAGATAAAGACTTGTGATTACAAAACAGTTTGACAACTTGAGTGCAAATGAATCAGAAACATGTGGATTAAATTTCCCTTGAAACACACATGACTTTTTAAAATTAAGAGGAAAAGGGCTTGGCAATAAACACTTTAGTTTTTGCCAGACCTAAAGCATTTGGAAAATAATCCAGATTGTGGTTGGGCTGTCTCCTCCGTAGTCAGTTCTCAATTTCTGTACATTGATATTTGAAGTTTCAAATCACTAATTCAATGTATAGGTTATAAATACTTGAACACATCTATCTTTACTATTTTCACTTCCACATCCTTTTTGAATCAATGGAAATGAAAATAATTGTGTACAAATTGAATCAGGAGAGTGGAGAAGGACTCCTTGGTAGGGAACTGGCATACATTCCCTCCATAAATGACAGCAAGCTTATTTTAATAAATACCAGCATATGAATATGTTATACATTAGGAGAAGCAAATGCATTCAGGAAAGATGCTGCTATATATTTTAGGATAGTCAAGAAAGTAACGGTCCTATAGGTCACTAGAAAACCTGGAAGAAGACGTAATTTCAATCTATCATACATTTTTATACTATGATCAATATTACTCAATGAAAAAAATACCCTTAGGGATTCAAATTTTCCTCTATATTTACAGCAGAAAAATGATACTAATATTGGGCATTTCTCTCTATCATTATGGAGTATTTTTCCCATCATGCTATAATTCAGACCATATAAAATGTTCTGTTTACAGAGAGTTAAATTGCAATATTATATTTTTACATGTCCTACTTGCAGAAGTTTTTGGATTTTCATAGAATAAATATTCAAAAATCTGTTGACTATATAGACATGCAGAAGGAAGGAGGGGAGGAAGGGAAGGAGGAAGGAAGGAAGGAAGGAGCAAAGGAAAGGTGAGACGAAGGGAAGGGAGGGAGGGAGAGAAGAAGTGAAGAAAAGAAAGACGAAAGAAAGGCAATTCTTAGATTTTCTTCAAAAGTAGTTTTTAGAGAGTAGGAACAAAAAAAGTATGAAATATCTTTGGGGTATTTAGGAACCAAACTATAATATTAGCAAACTAACAGTACGGCAAAAATAAAACCATTACTCTCTCTGAGTGCTAACTCTGTTCCAGACACTATGGTAAGTGCTTCATATGCATTATCTGTTTTAATGTCCACATGGACTCACAGGAAAAAGAGAATTAATTAACTCACCTAAGGCCTTGTGACCAAATTTGGAGTTCAGTCCTTCTCATTCCAGAGCCAAAGCATTTCATCACTTTGCCTCCTCCCCTAACATGTTCAGCAGTGAGTCCCCTTCAATCCAAGACTAATTTGTTCATTCAAACCCATCATTATCAATTAGGAAACCCCTATCTAAACCACTTAGTGAGGTCAGCAATGTGTCCTTCCTGTGAGTCCAGTAGGATCCCTGAAGTGAATCTTACACACACAGGTCAACTCTCTCACAATTTAAACAGGGGCACACTTTCAAATTTGTCAAACTCTTTTTAAATTATTCAAAATATGTTCTAATTTCATAAACGGGCAGCTGTCTTTTAGGATATGCAAACTAATTAAATATGTAGTCTTATATTATGTTAGCATGTAACAGAATCTCTTAACAGAGAGCTTATATTTTTAAAGCCAGGTACATTTAAAAAATCAATTTGCTTAGAAACCTCAAAAAAGTTTATTATTTTCTTATACTAAAGGGTGATATATGTTATTAACCCCCAATCAGAAGATAACAGGAAATATAAATAGAATTTTATTTAACTAATTTGATCAGGTCAGTAAGCTTCAAATGTATCTACAAATCAGTAACACCTACCTTTTTCATAGTTAGATTGGTTTATATTAATAATTAATTATTAAGGTCAAATTTTTGATTCAACTATTTGCTAGTCTAACTTCCAAAACTGTTCTAATTTCTATGTGACTGTATTTTCACTAAAATTATTATTATTTGAGATAATATATGTTTCTCTTAAAATAAGTACTGTAGAGCAAAATAGTTTCAAATAAAATGATCTTTGTCTGGATCACATTTCTAATTCTTTCTGATCATTTTTTTTTCTTCCCTAAATGTATAAGAAAGCCAAATTAGTTTATGGACCCTACACTAGAAAACTTTGTGAATAGAAAATAATCATTTAAGCTAGTGGTTCAACATTAATTAAGCATCACTATTTTGGGGATACTGAGAATTAAAATAAATGAGCTTCTATTCTGCCTTCCAGGAACCTGACACAGAGCCAACCAGTCTCAAAGTATCGTGTATGGCAGAAAGATATTCTCCTCAGAATAAAAGCATTCCCTTCCCCAAATTTCATCATGTCCTCACTGAAGTGTAAAGCTGCAGTGCAACTCTTTACCACTTGAGTGTAGCTATTAACTACCTCTAGTGTCAAATGTTCCATTTGCTGCTGTTCCTCACCAAAGTTGCCTTTATATCTCCAGAATGTCAGCCGTGGAAAAGAGGAGTTGGTAAGGTGATAATAGATGTCAGGGAAAGAGCCAGGAAATGTATTTGTTTGGGAGTTAAAATCATTTTGAGACATTTTCTATAATTTCAACTTAATTTATTCAGTAAATATTTACTCCAAATCTCTGTTTTAGCCTCCTGGGTATTAAAATGAGCAAGACCAACAAATCACTACTCTGAAGGAGCTTACATTCTAGAAACCCTTAGAGAGCCTTCCTGCCTCCACTCCATTTGCCTTGGACGTTGTCATACAGACAGAAGAGAACTTGGGGTTCACCTGGAAAACCTTTGTACTGTTGCTCTCTTACATTATGAAGTGTGACATTCATGCAATATTTGACTCAACATAAAAGCACTTGAAAATAATATTAAACCATCACACTGAGTTTTCTCTGAAGGACCCACAACAACCCAAATTCATGAAGGGCACATTCTTCCTTTTCCGGGCAATGTGAAAGATAAGCCTTCTTCAGAGTTGCCACCTGTGGGGTGTGGGATGACCGGCCCCCTTCTTCCACCCTCAGACCACAAGCCTCATTCTTGCCATAATGAAGAAGCTGATTGATGGATGTCGCCTTTCCCACTGCAGACACTCTTATCTTTCTCAGCTTAGCAGTAATAGACATGACCTGCTCCCTACCAGCTGGTCTCTGTGTGAGGGACCTGTCCATCACTCTTTTTCCCTCTTCCATCTGTTCTCCCCTCCTTCTCCAAATTTCAGCCCATATGCCCACTGGCAGCAACCAATATGTCTGTCTGTCAGTAACTCTGTAATGAGACCAATTTATAAGGTCACATAATCCTGACTCTTCAGGAAGAAAAAAAATCCCCTATCCTATTTACTGAGAGAAAGTCACCTTCACCTCTAGTTCAAATGGCTGTGGGAGGTCATGTACTAACCACCAAAAAGTAATTTAGAATCAATTTCAAATGGTCTGTTTTCTACCAAATTTATTTAAAAAGAACCCGTTCCCCTGGGTTTTCTTTTATTTGCCAATGCTCTTAGCTAGAATTTGCAAAAATGAAAATGTTGACCTTTAGGGAGGAAACTAAGGTCTAGAAACAATTTAGATTATTATGTCAAATAGTGAACACTTTACTTCATTCCAGTGGTATTATTAGCATCACCCCCGCTACTTGCATAAGCACAGGATTTCCATGGACCTGTCAGTAAGTGTTGCGTGTTTGTATAACACAGCAGAATTTTCCCCAGGAACATTTTGTGTCTTTAGCTGACTAGTGCAAATTAAATTCTGTGTCGGTTTTGGCCAGAGGCTAAGAGTACCTTATGACATTTTACTGAATTCAATAACTGCAATGAAAATATTTGTAAGCACAATGCAACCAGTGAGTCCTATTTTATGATATAAGCTGTCATGGGTAGTATATTTCTTTTCTACAAAGGGTGGTAACTTTTACTATTCCATTCGCTAGAGACCACATTCAACAACTGTTAATTAATTATGATATGTGTATGGTGTCCTATTTTTAACAGGAACAAATGAAGACCAAACACCAAAATGAATTAAAAGCTTTCCAGGACATCTAAAATTTGAGGATTGTTAGGTTTTTTTTTTTTCTTTGTAGTAGTCATTTAGATACTCATGCTGGCTGTTCAAAAAGCCCCTGCAAGATAGTCTCCAGCTGCCTGGCAGTGAACCATCCTCTTTATCAATGGAAAAAAAGTCCTTTCCCTTGGGATCCAGTTTTAAGTTACTGACAGTATTAGCCCATGAATCCTCGGCCTG
Organism: Pan troglodytes; assembly: GCF_028858775.2. Taxonomy (NCBI): domain Eukaryota; kingdom Metazoa; phylum Chordata; class Mammalia; order Primates; family Hominidae; genus Pan; species Pan troglodytes. The sequence goes on along the minus strand of NC_072403.2, from coordinate 138,646,497 downwards.
GTTTTGAATTTAAGTCACTGCTCCAATTCACAGTGATCTAAGGGTTGGTTCACTCTGCACTGGGAATTATACTTGCTCTCGGCACTGATTTCGTGCCAGCTGTTTTCCTGTATGTTAGCTTCTTAAATATTGTAATGGAATTTGAATGACATTTGAATTTTACATGTCTGGCCACTTAAAACCCTCAGGACTCCCATGAACAGTTTGGAGTACAGAAAGCTGCCTTACAATTGGAGGTTCTATTTACAATTGGAGGCTTTTGAGCCTGAAGCTTGTGTGAACCAGACTGCACTCTGGAATTTATTGCTTAGTTTTGCGGGTTTGTTCAGAGTTGATTTGCTGGCTACAATCATTTGCCCCACATCCCACCCTCAACTTGCCACCCCTCCCAACCACCAATCTAACCCTAAGTTAAAGGTATGTGAATAGAGGAGGCACTCAGTGAAATGAATGCCAAACCTTACTGTGCCTAATATTTTAAATTTAAACTCAGCTTATTATGCTTTATTTCTGTATTCCTGACTTCTCAAACCACAACTTTCTACTGGTAGAATTATAGTTACTTCTTCAATTTATTCTAGTATTAATTGAATTTTAGTCCTGGTAGTCTATAATTAATTCTGGAATTAATAGAATTAAGCTTAGTTCTACTACTAAATGTTGATTATAAGGTTGAACATAATCCTCTACACACAAAAATAAAATATTTAGCCATGTAAAATATTTTCTCTCTCAGAGTTTCCTTTTGCAATTAGAGAACATTTGTCAATTTGCATATAATATGAAAAATCAAGAATTGATATCTTCTAAGTCATGGTTGTTTCAATAAATAACACATTTAATAAGAAAAAATTAGATGCACTTTTTTTAAAGCTAAATATCTTGTTTTCTGCGTTAAAGTATGAAGCCCAGCATACATGTATCTCTTTATTTTTGTCCATGAATATTACCAGGCTTTGAGATTTTTGTTTTAATTTAATGAAAAGAATCTATTTTTCTTCATTTTGCTTCCTCCAGCCCCAATTAAGAAAGAGGTTTGGTTTGAATTTCTGAAAAGGTGATGGGCCTATATGAATCTATCAACAGTATTTCACCTAATTCCTCTTATCATTAGCATTTGTAGAACAGGTGGCTGGGGTTTTTTTTTTTTCTTTTTCAGATCGTAGTTAAAAAACAAAATTATCAGCCTGAAATAGATTTTTTTAAATTAGCATATTCTAGTCAATGGGGTTTGGGTATAATTAGATCACTGTATTTTTAATAAAAATGAAATTTGCCTTAGACTATATTTTAAGATTATTTATCACTGTGTTGAAAAGAATTTAGAAGTAAAGCACTAGCAATAAACTTAAAAATTGTTTTGCATGTACTCTTTCATCTCTAGTTTGGAGACTGGAGAAAACCTGAAAGGTTGTGAAAAACTGACCTATTGCCTTTTGGGTCTAACACTGAATAATTGCAGTATTCAGATATATGTAGACCAAAGCTATACATGAACATGCTTTTCCATTACCATAAATGTGGTTAGTTGGTTTCACCATGGCACGGAGGACACATCAGCCTGCTTTCCTGAGCCACGGCACTACTTAAGGGCTTTGCTGGAGGAAAAAGAGGAATCTAGAGTCCAGAGCCAAAAAAAAGAGCAGAGTTCTGTTGTGAGCATGAAAGCTGTTCAATGTCTTTGGAAAGCAGAGCGCTGGGACTCTGGAAGAGTCTGGGAGAACTAAAGGTTAGACAGATTAGCAGTGTGCAGTCAGGAAGGTCCAGCTGAGCAATTTGGAGTTTCTCTTTAGGGCAACAGCTTTTAAAAAGAGAATTAACATGACAGTTATATTCTAGGAAGAAGCCTCTTATTGCAGTATCAAGAACAGGGGAAGGGGCTGAGCAGAGAATGAAGGTGGGAGAACACGGGCGAAAATGTAGTCTTGATAAGAAATGTTGAGGACCTGAAGCAGTGGGAATGGATAATAGGAACAGATTTGACAGCTATTAAGTTGTTAGAATTATTAGGACTTGGCAATTGACTGGATTTGAGTGTTTAGAAGAAGCAGGAGGCAAGGAGGAATCAGAGATTTCTGAATTGGGTAATTGGCTTACTCTCTTTAGGCATTTAATTAAGAGGAGGATCCAGTTTGGGGGAAATACGCAAAATTATTTTGGGACATTTTCATGCAGCTCGGTATGTAGCTGAGGCTCAGAAAGAGGAGTCTAGGACAAAATTTGTATTTGAAAGTTTCCAGAAGGGATAAAATTTGAAGCCATAGAAGTATATTACATTGTCCAGAATTTCTTATCTACTTACTATAAGCTAAAGCAAGACAGAAAACACATTTCCCTGAATGAGTTAGAAACACTTTCTTCTGATATCGCAGGTATAAATTGTGATCTACCTAAGAAAGGGTTCTTTGGGTTTGGGTTGAACCAAACCAAATGTCTTAAGGATCATTTCTTCAGTATGATATAGAAGGAACCATCGAGAGGACCTCTTGTTTCTGGAGGTAGACTCCTATAAAATCATGCATGCTCTCAGGAAGCTAGAAAATATCTTTGTAGTGGACTGGGTTAGACACACAGCCATAGGAAGTTTTCCTGGGCTGAGAAAATACTACCAGGCCAACTTCCTCCATTAAGTTTTCTCTGGAAGTTGTCCTTCCTTGAATCTACTCTAGAATATTTATAGACAGGCTAGCAGTCAATTTTTAATTTTTTCATGGATGCACTTTCTTTCATCTCCTCAGGCAAGCAAACTACAAGACACTGGACATCAGACATTGTCAAACCCAGCTCCTTATCTCTGCCTCTTCTTTGTCTAGTTTCCCCACAGTTATTACTAAATACAGACTTGAAGCACAAAGAATTTTGGAGACTTCAGTTTCCGCTCAGAGGAACTAACCAGGTACAATCTAGGATATTCTTTGTTGGTTGCTTTAAGAGGTAGTGACCCAAGGCTGGCCTTCTGGCTCTCAAGCTGCACCTAGATCCAAACTTTTCTTGTTGATGCTCTGATTTTCAAGATCTAATTCCTGCTGGCAAGAACCCTAGTAACACCTGTCCTCATTGCCACAGTTTGCAAGGCTAGAAGTGTAATTTTGTCCATTTCCAAGTTTCTGTCCAGTCTTCTAGTTCCTCTTACAGTTGCCGGTTTCACCTCTTGGAACTGGAGCTCTGAATCTGTCCTCCAGCCCATTTGCTTCATAAATCTTTAAGCTTTGCTACTTGCAGATCTACACTCCTTTGAGGACCTTTGATTATCCTGTATTTTTTTTTAATATCAATATGGTCAACAATGTTACTACTCACCAATATCCATTCTTTCTCTACTCAGGGAGGTTTGGACTTTCCTGCCTCTAATAAGGACAGTGAAATGTGATTGGAAGTGACAGTGGTTTTCTGATAGCGGAAGCTCCATCCACCTAGGTTCTTAAGTAAGAATGTCTTGAATAGAGTCAACATACCCTAACTTCCACCAACCTTTGATATAAATGCAGCATGAGTAAGAAATAAACATTTATCGTTTTAATCCACCCAGATTTTTGGATTGTCGATTACCATAGTGCAACTAGCCTATCCTGATGAATAAAATTACTTTCCTCACTTTGTTGTGCTTGGGCCCCCACCTCTTAATGTTAAGTGGCTACTTATTACCTCTTCTGCCTGCTAATTACTAGTGCCAGGTTAAAGGTTCTTTGGCACAGTACATATCTTGCTTTGCGTGCTTGACTACATCTCTGCACAAAGGATTTGACTTAGTGCAAAGAAGAGTTTTCTTGAAATAAGAGCTGCAAAGATGGTAATTCTAAATTTTGGAAAAAAGAAAATGGAAATTTTGTTTCCGGTGAATGCTTAAAAATAGGAAATAGAGTGAATCAATCTGGAACGACTTAAGGCAATTGTACCTAAAAAAAAAAAAGGATGGACTGAGGCTATTTTCAAATTAAAATTATGCTATCTAGCAAGGGTCCTGCTGAATAATGAATCTCTACCATAATGGCTTGCCATTGAAAAAATGGTAAATAAAAAAGTTTGGTAAACATATTAGAGAAAATAAATGGGCTATTGATAGTTAGATAACTCATGTGGTAGTACCCTTTTTAATAAAATGAATGTTAAGTGATATAATTAATTAACATCAGTGTAACAGACTGCAGCAGTATATTTTCATGCATGCCTCAAGGAATCATGGTAAACACATGTTACCCCGGGAGAACTCACTTTACATCGACACCCCAGTGTCTTCTACATGAGGAAGGCTTCCGAAATCTTGCCAAGAACATTAGCACACTTAAATTCACATAAAATAAAGATGGGCTGATGTATCCTCTAATGTAGCTTCCTGGGAGGACAATGGTAAGAAATACTAATCCTCATTCTGATCCAATCAGTGGACTAACTGCTTTTCTTCAGGGAAAGAGAGTGGAACCACTTTCTTTTTTTTAAACAATCTGCTTTATTGATGTATAACTTATATTTTTAAAATGCACAGATTTTAAGGTCTAGTTCAAAGTATATTCTTCTGTGACCACCACCCCATTAAAGATGAGGAACTTTTCTATCACCCCAGAATGCTACCTCATACCCCTTTTAGTCCATACTCATCCACTTGTTATTTTGATTTCCATCAGTCTAGCTTAGTCTTTCCTATTCTAGACCTTTGTATGTAGTCATATGATATGCACTAGTTTGTGTGACTTTTTCCTTTTAATATAATGTTTCTGAAAGTCATGTATGCTGTTGAGCATAATACTAATTCATTCATTTGTATTGTTGGGTAGTATTCCTTATGTGAATGTGCCACAATTTGTTAATTTATTCACCTGCTGATGGACATTTGGTGCTAAGAAAACTGGATATCTACATGGAAAAGAATAAAATTGGACCCTTATCTGACCCCCATACACAAAAATAAACTCAAAAAATGGATTGAAGACTTAAGTCTAAGACTTCACATCATGAAACTCCTAGAAGAAAACTTCTTGACATTGGCCTTGGCAATGATTTCCCAGATATGACACCAAACGCACAGGGAACAAATGCAAAAAAAAAAAAAAAAAAGATAAATGGAATTACATCCAACTAAAAAGCTATGCTCAGCAAAGAAAATAAGAGAATGAAAAGGCAACTTATGGAATTTGAGAAAATATTTGCAAACCACTTATCTGATAAAGTGTTAATATCAAAAATAATAAGGAACCCCTACAACTCAATAGCTGAAAACAAATGACCTTATTAAAAAATTGGCAAAGGACTTGAATAGACATTTCACCAAAGAAGACATGCAAATGGCCTATAAAAATATGTAAAGGTGCTCAATATCACTAGCTATTAGGGGAACATGCAAATCAGAACAATGAGATACCACTCATTAGGATGGCTATTTAAAAAATAAAATAAAGTGTTGGAGCGAAACCGTGTACTGCTAGTGAAAATGTAAAATGATGCATGCAGTATGGAGTTCCTGAAAAAATTAAAAATAGAATTACTATATTATCCCATAATTTTCCTTCTGAGTATATACCCAAAAGATTTGAATGCAGTGACTTGAACAGATACTGGTACAACCATGTTCATAGCAGCATTATTCACAATAGCCAAATGGTGGAAGCAACCCAAATATTTATCAACAGACAAATGGTAAACACATGTATATACATACATTGGAATATTATTCTGCCTTAAAAAAGAAGGAAATTCTGATACATGCTATAACATAGATGGACTTTGAAAATATTACTCGAAGTGAAATAAACCAGTCATGAAAGGACAAAAGCTGTATGATTTATCTTATATGAAATACCCAGAGCAACTCAATTCATAAAAACAGAAAGTAGAATGGTAGTTGCCAGTGACTAGGAGAAAGGAGGAGGGGTGGTAAATTATCATTTAATGTGGGTATGGAGTTTCGGTTTGGGAAAATAATAAACACACGTGAAATCTGATGGAGGCAAACAAACCATATTCAAACTCTAGCAATTTCTTTAGTCTTTTCAAGTGATTGCTCTAGGAATTATAGTGTTATGGTTTGGCTCTATGTCCCTGCCCAAATCTCATCTCAAATTGTGACCTACATGTATTGAGGGAGGAACATGGTGGGAGGAAATTGGATCACTGAGGCAGTTTCCCCCATGCCATTCTCGTAGTGAGTGAGTTCTCATAAGATCTAATGGTTTAAAAATGTGCACTTCCCTTAGCTCTCTCTCTCCTACCCCCATGTAAGACGTGTTGATTTTCCTTTGCCTTCCACCATGATTGTAAGTTTCCTGAGGCCTCCCCAGCCATGCAGAACTGTGAGTCAACTAAACTTCTTTTCTTTATAAATTACCCAGTCTTAGGTAGTTCTATCTAGCAGTGTAAACAGACTAATACTGAAAATTGATACCGGGACAGTGGGGTACTGCTATGAAGATAGCCTGAAAATGTGGAAGTGATTTTGGAACTGGGTAACAAGCAGAGGTTGGAACAGTTTAAAAGGCTCAGAAGAAGACAGAAGACAGGCAGATGTGGGAAAGTTTGTAACTTCCTAGAGCATCGTTGAATGGTTTTGACCAAAATGCTGCCAGTGATATGGACAATGAAGTTCAGGCTGACGTGGTCTCAGACAGAGATGAAGAACTTATGGGGAACTGGAGTAAAGGTCACTCTTGCTATGCTTTAGCAAAGAGACTAGCAGTATTTTGCCCCTGCCCTAGAGATCTGTGGAACTTCAAACTTTGAACTTTGAACTAGGATATCTGGCAGAATAAATTTCTAAGCAGAAAAACCTTCAAGATGTGACTGTTTTTTTTGTTTTTGTTTTTTGTTTTTTGTTTTTTTTTCTTAAAATGTACCTCTGCATGCCCTAGGAGAGGTTCTCCATGAGGGCTCTGCCCCTGCAGCAAACTTCTGCCTGTACATCCAGGCATTTCCATATATCCTCTGAAATCTAGGTGGAGGCTCCTAAAGCCCAACTCTTGTCTTCTGCACACCACACCCAAAGGCCCAACACTAGGTGGAAACCACCATTGTTTAGGGCTTGCACACTCTGAAGCAATGGTCTACGTGGCATATTTTTTAGACATGGCTGAAGCTTGAGTGGCTGGGATGCAGAGGGACAATGTGGGGTTGAAGCCCCTACACAGTCCCCACTGGGGCACTGCCTAGTGGAGCTATGAGAAGATGGTCACCTTTTTCCATACCCCAGAATGATAGATCCACTGACAGCTTGCACCATGTACCTGGAAAAGGAACAGGCACTCAACAAAAGCTTGTGAAGGCAACCAAGAAGGATGTACCCTGCAGAGCCACAGGGGCAGAAGTGCCCAAGGCTGTGGGAGCCCACCTATTGAATCAACGTGCCCTGAATGTGAGATATGGAGTCAAAGGAAATAATTTTGGAACTTTAAGATTTAGTGAGTACCCTGCTGCATGTCAGGCTTTCATGGGACCTGTGGTCATTTGTTTTGGCCAATTTATCCCAATTGAAGTGGGGTCATTTACAAAACACCTGTACCCCCATTGTATGTTGGAAGTAACTAACTTGCTTTTGATTTTACAGGCTCATAGGCAGAAGGGACTCCCATTGTCTCAGATGAGACTATGGACTTGGACTTTTGGGTTAATACTAGAATGAGTTAAGAATTTGAGGGACCGTTGGGAAGGCATAATTGTGTTTTGAAATGTGAAAAGGAAATGAGATTTGGGAGGGGCCAGGGGTGAAATGATATGGTTTGGCTCTGTGTCCTTACCCAAATCTCATCTCAAATTGTAATTCCCATATGTTGAGAGTGGGACCTAGTGGAAGGTGATTGGATCATGGGGGCATTTGCCCTCATGCTGTTTTCATGATAGTGAGTAAGTTCTCACAAGATCTGATGGTATAAAAGTGTGGCACTTCCCCTTCATGCTCTCACCCCTGCCACCATGTAAGATATGTCTTGCTTTGCCTTTGCCATCCACCATGACTGTAAGTTTCCAGAGGCCTCCCCAGTCATGTGGAACTGGGAGACAATTAACTTCTTTTCTTATAAATTACTCAGTCTTAAGTAGTTCTTTAGAGCAGTGTGAGAACAGACTAATACATGCAGTATGTGTTTCTACTTTATCACAGCTTATTCTCAATTAAATCAATTTTTAAATGTAAGTACTTTATTACTTTGTTGATGTGCTTTCCTGCCCTTTGTTATATGTTTATCATATATTTATCTCTACACGTATTATGAACTCCAAAATATATTATTATTTTACTTAAATACCTAGTTGACTTTAAAAAAATAAGAAAATAATAATTTCATATTTACTCATATTATTATTTTTAGTGGGTTTTATTGCTTCCCATAGATCCTTATTTTCCTCTGTATCATTTCCTTTCACCTGAGAACTCTCCCTAGCATATATTATAGTTAGGTCTGCTGGCAACAAAGTCTGTCAACCTTTATTGTTCAGAAATTGCTTTAATTTACTTTCATTTCTGAAAAATATTTTCACTGAATATATAATCAACAATTTTCTCCTTTTGTCTCTTTAAACACAGTGCTTCACTATTGTCTGGCTCCTATTGTATCTGATGAAAGGGCTGTTGTTATTCTTATCATTGTTCTCTTTTATGTAATACGACTTTCGGACTGTTTTTGGGATTCTATCAAGTTTACAGCAAACTGACAATTTTGTTCTTAGATGTTCTTTCTTTGGTAATTATTCTGCTTCTGGTTCATTGAACATCTTAGATCTGTTTGTGTTTTTTATCAAAGTAGAGGATTTTTAGCCAATACTTCTTCAGTTTTTCTGGCCCATTCTCTTTCCTCTTGTTCAGGAACTTCTCCTGAATACTGTCTAATGTGTCATTGAATGCTCTTTTTCTTATTGTAATCTCTTTACTTCAGCTTGGATGATTTGTATTGACCTACTTCAATAAAGTCATCCTTTTCTTGTTGTTGTATTCAATCTGCTATTAATACCATCCAGTAAGTTTTATATTTTGGCTATGATATTTCTTATTCTAGCTTTTCCAGTTGGTTATTTGTTTCTCTAAAAGCTCCCTAACATCCCCTAATTACCCATTCTTTTATCATTACACGCATCTTTTTCTGTAGATCTTTTATTATCTTTGTCATTGTCATCTTAAATTCCTTTATCATTACTTTAATATTTAGTGTATCTCTCTATTGATTCATTTTTCTCTTGACTACAAGTCATATTTTCAAACTCCTTTGCATGTCCTGTAATACTTTATTGAACGTTGTATATTACATCTTAAAGGACAATAGATATTATAAAACTATTTAAAACAATAGATCTATTCAAAATAATAGATTTTTAAAAAGATATTATGCAACTATATACACATATTGTTATTTCTAACACATCATATTATACTCTCTCAATAAGGAATGCCTTATTCTTTATTAGAAAGATAGGTTGAGAGGCTGATCAGTTTTATCTAGTCATAAATTAAGCTACTTTGGGGCAAGTTTGTTTGGCTTTAACTCCTCCAAAAAGGCCTTGGAATTCAAGTACCACAAGTCTATTGTGCTATCTTTCTGTTTTTCATTCTATCTCTAGCTTCCGGTGCCACCACTAGGTGAAATGTTATTGATGTTACCAGACATTGAATCAGATGGAATTTTGGTTGGAGATTTGGTTATACTCCATTTTTCTCTAGGATTAGCTACTTTAAAAGTGATTTCATGTCTTTCCCTCCAGGACTGCACTGGGACCAAATGCTGTCAGACCTCATATCTGTAAGACCTTGAGTTTGCTTGACCCCAAAACTGCAAGACCGCTAGACTATTAGACCTGTAGACAGATAAAAGATGACTGGATGTTAAATATGACATGTCATAAGAATGCAAGACTATGAAACAATGAGTCTCCAGAGTATGAAATTGTTGGGCTGTGAAACAATGAGACTACAGCTTTCCAGATCACAAGACTTTGCAACTTTAGGTCTGCAAGACTGCAAATATGAGAGATTGTTACTTGGCAGAGTAATTTCTGGATGTGGGGCTTCTCCAGATTTAAATTTAGTATGCAGCCCATAGGTTTCATAAATGCTGATCTGATTTCTCATTTGAACAAAGATCATCTTGCTTCTCTAACTGCTTTCAGACTCAGCTATCCTCTGATCTTTGTTCACCCATCTTTCTAAAGCTTCTACTAAACTTTGGTAGTTTTAGATTTCTTTGTAGCCAGAGTTCCTCATTAGTTATAGTTTTGGGCTAATCTTTTGATTACTTATTGTTTTGGTGTCAGCAAAGCTATTTTATATACTTCTGTATCCTAACTGAAAAGAATTCCATTGGAGCTATTTGAAGAGCTGAAATATTAAAGAAGTGTTTCAGATAGCTTCCATCTGTGCCTACGGATTCATTCTTCACTTTTTTTCCAGTTTACTTTTCTTTATTTGAATTTTATGATTTTTTTTCTTCAACTTTTATTTTAAGTTCTGGGGTACATGTGCTGGATGTGCAGGTTTGTTACATAGGTAAATATATGTCATGGTGGTTTGCTGCACAGATGAATCCAACACCTAGGTGACAAGTTCAGCATCCATTAGCTATTCTTCCTGATGTTCTCTCCACCCCCAACAGGCCTCAGTGTGTGTTGTTCCCCCTCATGTGTCTATGTGCTCTCATTATTCAGCTCCCACTTCTAAGTGAGAGCATGTGGTGTTTGGTTTTATGTTCTTGCATTACTTTGCTGAGGATAACAGCTTCACACTCCATCCATGTCCCTGCAAAGAACATGATCTCCTTCCTTTTTATGGCTGCATAGTATTGCATGGTATATATGTACCACATTTTCTTTAACCAATCTATCATTGATGGGCATTTGGGTTGATTCCATATCTTTGCTATTGTAAATAATGCTGCAGTAAACATATATGTGAATATATCTTTATAATAGAATAATTTATATTCCTTTGGGTATATACCCAGTAATGGGATTGCTGGGTCAACGTATTTCTGCTTCCAGATCTTTGAGAAATCACTATGCTGTCTTCCACAATGGTTGAACTAATTTACATTCCCACCAAAAGTGTAAAGTGTTCTTTTTTCTCTGTAACCTTGCCAGTATCTGTTGTTTCTTGACTTTTTAATAATTGCCATTCCGACTGGCATAAGATGGTATCTCACTGTGGTTTTGATTTGCATTTCTCCAATGATCAGTGATGTTGTGTTTTTTTCATGTATGTTGGCTGCATGAATATCTTCTTTTGAGAAGTGTCTGTTCATGTCTTTTGCCCACGTTTTAGTCATGAAATCTTTGTGTCTATGTCCTGAGTGGTATTGCCTAGATTTTCTTCTAAAATTTTTATAGTTTGGGGTTTTACATTTAAGTCTGTAATCCATCTTGAGTTAATTTTTGTATAAGGTGTAAGGATGGGTTCAGTTACAATTTTTCTGCAATTTTTTCTTGCAACACCATTTATTAAATAGGAAATCCTTTCCCCATTGTTTGTTTTTGTCAGGTTTGTTGAAGATCAGATGGCTATAGATGTGTAATCTTATTTTTGAGTTCTCTATTCTGTTCCATTGGTCTCTGTGTCTGTTTTTGTACCAGGACCATGCTGTTTTGGTTACATTTGCCTTGTAGTATAGTTTGAAGTCAGGGAGCATGATGGTTCCAGCTTTGTTCTTTTTGCTTAGGATTGTCTTGGCTATGTGGGCTCTTTTTGGGTTCTATGTGAAATTTAAAATAGTTTTCTTTGTAAATTCTGTGAAGAATGTTAATGATAGTCTAATGAGAATAGCATTGATCTATAAATTAATTTGGGCAGTATAGTCATTTTCATGATGTTGATTCTTCCTATCCGTGAACATGGAATGTTTTTCCATTTGTTTGTGTACTCTCTGATATCTTTAATCAGTGATTTGTAGTTCTCCTTGAAGAGGTTCTTCATTTCTCTTGTTAGCTGTATTCCTAGGTATTTTATTCTGTTTGTAGCAATTGTGAATGGGAGTTAATTCATGATTTGGCTCTCTGCTTGCCTCTTGTCAGTATACAGAAACCCTAGTGATTTTTGCACATTGATTTTGTATCCTGAGGCTGCTGAAGTTGCTTATCAGCTTAAGAAGCTTTTGGGCAGAGACAATGGGGTTTTCTAGATATAAGATCATGTCATCCACAAACAAAGATTAGTTGACTTCCTCTCTTTCCATTTGAATATCCTTTATTTCTTTTTCTTGCCCGATCGCTCTGGCCAGACTTTTAATACTATGTTGAATACGAGTGGTGAGAGAGGGCATTCTTGTCTTGTGCTGGTTTTCAAGGAAAGTGCTTCCATCTTTTGCCCATTCAGTATGATATTGGCTCTGGGTTTGTCATATACAGCTCTAATTATTTTGAGGTATGTTTCTTCAATACCTAGTTTATTGAGAAGTTTTAACATGAAAGGATGTTGAATTTTATTGAAGGCCTTTTCTGTGTCTATTGAATAATCATGCAGTTTCTGTCTTTAGTTCTATTTATGTAATGAATTACATTTATTGATTTGTGTATGTTCAACCAACCTTGCATCCTGAGGATAAAGCCAACTCAATTGTGGCAGAAGCTTTTTGATGTGGTGCTGGATTTGATTTGCCAGTATTTTATAGAGGATTTTTGTGTCGATGTTCATCAGGGATACTGGCCTGAAGTTTTCTTTTTTGTTGTTGTTGTATCTCTGCAAGGTTTTTCTATCAGGATGATGCTGGCCTCATAAAATAAGTTAGGGAGGAGTCTCTCCTTTCCAGTTGCTTGGAAAAGGTTCAGTAGAAAAGGCACCAGTTTCTCTTTGTACCTCTGGTAGAAATAAGCTATAATTCAATCTGGTTGGACTTTTTTTGGTTGGTAGGCTATTCATTACTGCCTCAGTTTTAGAACTCATTTTTGGTTTATTCAGGGATTCAATTTCTTCCTGGTTCAGTCTTAGGAGGGTGGATATGTCCAGGAATTTATCCATTTCTTCTAGATTTTCTAGTTTATGTGCATAGAGGTGTTTATTTTTCTTTTATGGATTTTTGTATTTCTATTGGATCAGCGGTATTATCCCCCTTATCATTTCTGATTGTGTCTATTTGATTCTTCTATTTTTTATTCTTTATTATTCTAGCTAGTAGTCAGTCTATTTTATTAATTTTTTCAAAAAACAAACTCCTGGATTAGTTGATTTTTGAAGGTATTTTTGTGTCTATCTCCTTCACTTCTGCTCTGATCTTGGTTATTTCTTGTCTTCTGCTAGCTTTGGGGTTTATTTACTCTTGGTTCTCTAGTTCTTTTAGTTGTGATTTTAGGTTGTCAATTTGAGATCTTTCTAGCTTTGTGATATGGGCATTTAGTGCTATAAATTTTCCTCTTAACACTGCTTTAGCTGTGTCCCAGAGATTCTGGTATGTTTTCTCTTTGTTCTTATTAGTTTCAAAGAACTTTTTGATTTCTGCCTTAATTTCATAATTTAACCAGGAGTCTTTCAGGAGCAGGTTGTTCAATTTCCATGTAGTTGTGTGGTTTTGAGTGAGTTTCTTAATCTTGAGTTAAAATTTGATTGTGCTGTGGTCTGAGAGACTGTTATAATTTCAGTACTTTTGCATTTATGGAGGAGTGTTTTACTTTCAATTATGTGATCAGTTTTAGAGTAAATGTCATATGGTGATGAGGAGAATGTGTATTCTGTTGATTTGGGGTGGACAGTTCTGTAGATAACAATCAGGTCCACTTGATCCAGAGCTAAGTTCAGGTCTTGCATTATCCACTTTTTCTATCCTGCTATGTTTCCCTGTCCATTGGCTTCTATTGGATTCAGTCAATGAGGAAAAGTTGGCTTGAGTTGAAAGGTAGGTCAGATGAGAAGAGCAACTGGAACAGAACTGTGTATACAGACCCCTACAGATGAAAAGGAAGCTCTAGTGTATAATAACTATAGGTTGGCATGATTTCCAAGAGAAGAATGATGAAAAACCCAGAGAGGAACAGTGGTACTGAGGAACTTTTCCAGTGATAGTGTGGAAAAAATTGAGGGTGTCAGGGAGCTCAAAAGGACAATTAGGTAACAAAGGGAAGGCAAACATCTTAACATTTTCATAGTTACATCTCTTACCACGAATTGCTTAGAAAGATCCATCTTTGACATTTCTGTGAAGGCTGAAAATCATGTAAGCCTATTTTCTTTTCCTTTTGGCTAATAAAAACATGTATATTGTTTATATTAGTAGAAGAGCCCATTTTCTTTAGCTAAAATCTGAAGAGAAAGCCAATGTGTAAAGCATATAAAAAAGCAAAGCTCACCAGATTGAAAATGAGCTAAAGGGAAAGAGTGCTGCCTGATGGACCCTTGCTCATACCCCTCTTTGATAGTTTCTTAGGGAGTGTCTCAGAATCTTTGTCCAGTATCACCTGGAGACAGAAAGAGTGAACCTTGTATCTTAGAGCTGGAACTTCTAAGATGCACACTTATGGAGAAAACAGGAACTTCTGAGTTGGATCTGGAGCTTGGCAATAAATGACTTTTGAACCAAAGTTTTAGGAGTGACAAAAGCACATAAAAATCACGTCATTGTAATGCAACAAAGGTATCATTTTGGTCATCATGGGTGCCCAGCACAGTACTAAATATTGATCCAAAAACATGCCCATTCTGAAAAAGCTCAAAATCCAAAATAAAAGACACAGTTCAAGCAACTGTTACATACACCATACTATACCAAGAAAAGGGAAAAAAAAAGCACGTTAGAACTGATTAAATATGAGAATTACCTAAAAGTCTTTTAAAGCACAGTCCACAGAACAAACTTTGATGACTCCTGGTCTTGATAACAGTTTTCAGTGTTATTGTTTAATAATTAGAAACTATGAGGTAGAGCTGGATTTATCCTCCTTTTCTACTTGCAAATTAGGCTCAATTTAAGAGGTAAAGCAGATGGGTGAATTCCCAACTATCATACTTTAAGTCAACCTTGAAAGTAAGAATAAACAGTTCATCAGCACACACATTCATGTTTTTGACTAGTGCCTCTCTCCCAAGAGGTGCACAGGTGGGAAAATGAGTGGGGTCAGAACTCTTCTATTCACCCAGCATAAATTATTATATTCCACTGGAGAATGGTTAATTGCAAGGTTGCTGTAAATCTTAAAATGAATGTTTGTAAGGCAGCAGAGAACAGGTTCTCTGATTCCCTTAAAAGAAATGGGGGAAGGGAACCTAGAAAAATCATCTCTAACTTCCCAGATGAATAGGCAGAGGAACTTCATAGCTTCAGCTCCCAAAAATAGCAGGAGAGGAAGGCAAAAAAATAGTTAGGCATGCTGATGATTGCATTGTTACAACTTAAATTGTACTCAGATGTGAACTCTGATGTTCCAAAAACAGTGAAGGCTGATCCTAAAAGATCAGAAAAGTGACATCTGGTATTGGATGCCCCAGCAGACATGACTAATACCATTGGTATTGTGTAGATTCTGCCTTTATTAATTTAATATTCAAACATGAAGGTCAGCCCCACAGTGCTCTGCAGTACCAGAAGACATAGGCTTCCCAGAAACCACCTTCTTGTCTCAGGGTTATTTAAGGGTGCTGGATGTCTATCTTGTGGGCTGAGCAGGACAAACTCTGTAATTTCCACATTTGTTAAGACCTTTTTGTTTCATGGCTCTCACACATGGTTGAGCTATAAGAGAGCCCTGAGAACTCATCCATAACTTTTAATAAATTAACCTCCCCATAGTTTGCCCCTTGGATATTTGCTTTACGCCAGAACATTTTAGTTTTACACATACACTTGCATGCAAATGTATTTCTTCACTGAAAATAAAAACCTGATATCCCTCATAACTTTTACTGCTGTCATTCAAGAATACCACATTCACTTGAGGCTTGAGGGTGTTCTGACTAAATCAAGAGTTATCCTGTACCCCATATGGATATTTCCAATTGTCATATTTATTAGCTGATATGGTTTGGCTGTGTCCACACCCGAATCTCATCTTGAATTTTAGTTCCCATAATCCCCACATGTCATGGGAAGGATCCAGTGAGGTAATTGAATCATGGTGGAGGTTACCCTCATGCTGTTCTTGTGATAGTCAGTAAGTTCTCATGAGATCTGATGGTTTTATAAGTGGCTTTCCCCACCTCCACTTCATTCAGCACTTGTGCCTCCTGAAGGACATGTTTGCTTCTCCTTCTGCCGCCATGATTGTAAGTTTCCTGAGACTTCCCCAGCCATGCAGAACTGTGAGACAATTAAATCTCTTTCCTTTATGAATTACCCATTCTTGGGCAGTTCTTTATAGCAGTGTGAGGATGAACTAGTACAATAAATTGGTACCAGGTAGTGGGGTGTTGCTATAAAGATACCCGAAAATATGGAAGCAACTTTGGAACTGGGTAATAGGAAGAGGTTGCAACAGTTTGGAGGGCTCACAAGAAGACAGGAAAATGTGGGAAAGCTTGGAACTTCCTAAAGATTTGCAGGGCTCAGAAGACAGGAAGACATGGGAAAGTTTGGAACTTCATAGAGACTTGTTGAATAGCTATGACCAAAATGCCAATAGTGATAAGGACAAAAAATCCCAAGCTAAGGTAGTCTCAGATGGAGATGAGGAACTTCTTGGGAACTAAAGCAAAGGTGTCCCTTGTTGTTATTCAGCAAAGAGTCTGTTTTGCCCTTGCCCTAGATATCTGTGGAAATTTGAACTTGAGAGAGATGATTTAGGACATCTGACAGAAGAAATTTCTAAGTGGCAAAGCATTCAAGAAGAAGCAGAGCAGAAAAGTTTGGAAAATTTGCAGCCTGACAATGCAATAAAAAAGAAAAACCAATTTTCTGGGGGAAAAGTCAAGCCTATTGCAGAAATTTGCACAAGTAACAAGGAGCTGAATGTTAATCACCAAGACAATGGGAAAAATGTCTCCAGAGCATGTCAGAGACCTTCAAGGCAGCCTCTCCCATCACAGGCCCCCAGAGGCATAGGAGGAAAAAATGGTTTTGTGGGTTGGGCCCAGGGCCCCCCTGCTCTGTGCAGCGTCAGGACATGGTACCCTGTGTCACAGCTGCTTTGGCTCCAGCTATGGCTAAAAGGGGCCAAGGTACAGCTTGAGCCATTGCTTCAGAGGGTGCAAGCTCCAAGCCTTGGTGGGTTACACATGGTGTTTGGCCTGTGGGTGCACAGAAGTCAAGAATTGAGGCTTGGGATCCTGTGCCTAGATTTCAGAGGATGTATGGAAATGCCTGGATGTCTAGGCAGAAGTTTGCTGCAGGGGTGGAGCCTTCATGGAGAACCTCTGCTAGGGTACTGCAGAAAGGAAATGCAGGGTTGAAGTCCCCACACGGAGTCCCCACTGGGGCACTGCCTGGTGGAGCTGTGAGAAGTGGGCCACTCTCCTCCAGACCTCAGAATGGTAGATCCACCAACAGATGCACTGTGCATCTGGAAAAGCTGCAGACACTCAACACCGGCCATGAAAGCAGCCAGGAGGGGAGCTGTACCCTGCAAAGCCACAGGGGCAGAGCTGCCCAAGGCTGTGGGAGCCCACCTCTTACATCAGAATGTCCTGCATGTGAGACACGAAGTCAATGGAGATCATTTTAAAACTTTAAGGTTTAATGACTGCCCTATTGCATTCCAGACTTGCATTGGGCCTGTAGCCCCTTTGTTTTGGCCAATATCTTCAATTTGGAATGGGTATATTTACCCAATGCCTGTACCCGCATTGTATCTAGGAAGTACCTAACTTGATTTTGATTTTACAGGCCCATAGGCAGAAGGGTCTTGCCATGTCTCAGATGAGACTTCGGACTTCAACTTTTCAGTTAATGCTGGAATAAGTTAAGAGTTTGGGGAACTGTTGGAAGGTCATGATTATGTTTTGAAATGTGAGGACATGAGATTTGGGAGGACCAGAGGCAGAATGATATGGTTTGACTTTGTGTCCCCACCCAAATCTCATCTTGAATTGTAGTTCCCATATTCCCATGGTCATGCGAGGGACCCAGTGGAAGGTAATTGAATCTTGGGGGTAGTTACCCTCATGCTGCTCTTGTGTTTGTGAGTGATAGTGAGTGACTTATCATGAGATCTGATGATTTTATAAGGGGTTTTTCTCCCTTCACTCAGCACTTGTATCTCCTGTGAAGAAGGGCCTGTTTTCTTCCCCTTCTACCATAATTATAAGTTTCCTGAAGCATCCCCAGCCATGCAGAACTGTGAGTCAATTAAAACTTTTTCTTTTATAAATTACTCAGTCTCAGGCAGTTCTTTATAGCAGCATGAGAATGGACTAATATATTAGTCTAGCAAATATTTGCTGAATACATACTGTGCTAAATTCAGGGGCAACTAGAAAAATGAATTTTTAAACAGAAAAAAATAACTGCATACAATGTTATTAAAACATGCTTTAAGATTTGAAAGACAAATCATAATTTTTTTTTTTTCGAGACAGTCTTGCTCTGTTGCCCAGGCTGGAGTGCAGTGGCACAATCTCGGCTCACTGCAACCTCCACCTCCTGGGTTCAAGCCGATTCTCCTGCCTCAGCCTCCCAAGTAGCTGGGATTACAGGTGTGTGCCATCACACCCAGCTGGTTTTTGTATTTTTAGTAGAGACAGGGTTTCACCATGTTGGCCAGGCTGGTCTCAAACTACTGACCTCAGGTGATTCACCCACCTTGGCCTCCCAAAGTGCTGGGATTACTGGTGTCAGCCATGGCCTGTAGCTCCTGGCCTTCCTGGCAACCTCCAATTGCCATTAAACAGTAATGCAGGGTTTATTGTTAGAAATATAAATGATAATAAGAGCTGCTGTTTATTGACCATCTACTACAGGTAAAATATTGTGCTAGATATGTCACATACAATATCTCAACAATTGTAAAAGATAGGTATGAAAAAATCCCTGTTTTACAGATAAGAGAACAGACCCAAAGAAATTAAGTGCATGTAAAAGATCCTATAGCTCAGTAAGAACTGAATAAGACTTCTATTTTAAGTCTATCTCCCTTCAAAACCCATGCATTTTCCTCTATTCTGTGCTTCATCACAATTTTCAATGAAGCAATGTAAGTGGTTAACACCTGTTTCTTCAAGATTCTGATTTATTCAACCCCCTGCCTCATGTAGATAGGAACATGGAATTTCTCAAGCTTGAGAATTGCCAAATCTCCTAGGAAATTTTATAGAACTTTATTTTCTGTGATATTATAAAAAGCAATACTTCCACTTTCAAAATATACAATTTACTGTACAATTTAACTCATAACCATAGTCTTTACCCATCACACCCCCTACCATCCCCAGATTCCCAGCATTAATCTTTTATATGGAGTCATTATACATGCCACACTGTCTCTCAATAGCCCAGTTGTGTGTGTGTGTGTGTGTGTGTGTGTGTGTGTGTGATGTATTTATTCTTTTACCCAAAAATCTCTTTTCTTCAGTTTCCTTGAATTTTTCTGTAACTTAGAATATAATATTTTATCTCCATGATGCAAATGCTCTTCAAAGAGTGGACTTATTAAGTCAATAGTTCTTAACACATTCATACGTTTAAATTTTCTGAATGGCCAGTCACTTCAATAAGGACTTGAGAGATCTGGGCTAAGCAAACTTTAATATAAAATAAGTTCAGAAAACTCTAGGTCAGAGAGAGTGAAGGCCACTTGGATACAAAAGGCCCATTGAGCAGCTCTATTGAAGAGAGTTCTGGATACAAATGGGATACTGTAAGAACAGTAGGAGAAATGGGGAACATATGGTTAAAAGGGAAAAAGAAAGCAGAAGGAAGAGAGAAATAAGGCAAATTTTAAGTAATTGTGTTTTGGCTTATAGATAATGATGTATTAGTCCATTCTCATACTGCTAATAAAGACATACCTGAAACTGGGTAATTATAAAGGAAAGGGGTTTAATTGACTCACAGTTCCACATGGATGGAGAGACCTTACAATCATGGCAGAAGGTAAGAAGGATCAAGTCACATCTTACATGGTGGCAGGGAAGAGAGAACTGGTACAAGGGAATTCCTCTTTATAAAACTATTAGATCCTGTGAGACTTATTCACTATCATGAGAACAGCACAGGAAAGACCCACCCTCATGATTCAATTATATTCCACTGGTTCCCTCCCATGACACATGGGAATTATGGGAACTACAATTCAAGATGAGTTTGGGTGGGGTCACAGCCAAACCATAACAAATGTTATCCTCTTATCTTTGATTTATAGAATATATGTTGCATTTATAGAAAAGTTAGTTACAGGCAAGAAAGTTCTTTAAAAACATAATTTAGTGCTATTTTTGTATATTACTTTTCTTTTTATTTCCCTCCTGGGATAAGGAGTGTAGACTCTTTCAGGGAGGGCATGGCTAGGTTCCCCATGACAGGAGGCTGCTGGTTATCCCAAGGTGCATGTAGAGAGACTGATGCATTGGATAACTCAGGGAATTCAAAGCATTCTCCAGCTAGAGGATCCCCAGCAGCTTCAGAAATGGCTGAGCCTGCTGGCAGGCTGAACATGCAGGCTGACCACAGCAACAGACCATACCACACTGGGAGAATCTGCCTGGGAGAAGAATGAGTTCTCCACTAAGAAATTAAGCTAAGAGGAGATAGGACTATTTTTTAAGTGGTTGAAGGGGAAATTAAAGGGAGGGGGAGGAATTGGGGGAGGGTTAATGGGTTTGAGGGTTAGCTTTTCATTTTGCATTGAAGAGTCAGTTAACAATGGTTACAAAAGGAGATTAAAAGGCTGGAAGTAGTTGAGCTTTTTGTTATTTCTGAAGTTATGAAACACACCAATATTGCACAGGCATGTGTTTAATGTGGTATAACAATGTGACAGCCTTTGTGGATGGTCTCTGGAACCCTTTGAATGGGTTCCATGAGCAAATCAGAATTCTCTTGATGACTGTGACTGTCAGACTCTGTGTGCCCATTTTTCCAGCTCTTAGAGGGCATAGTCCGAAATTTATCATGAGGTATACTCAAACAGTGTGCATTTGGGGAGTTGAAGGAAAGAAGAAAGGCCTATTTGGAAATCTGGCTGTGAAGTTGAGGAAAGGATGAGTCCAGAACAGAATTACCAAATGACAGCTAAAAGCAACAAAGTGACTGCTGATATTCTTGTGATGAAATTGCCACTTGAATCTCAAATTATAGCCAGAATCTTACCGTGGATTCATACTTAAATACATATAAAATGTGCTGTTAATTATAGCCAAGAGAAAGGGCTCCTTCTCAAGCTTTGTTAGGTTAGATATCCTAAACAATGAGTCTCTCAAATTCATTCAGCTAACAGGTAAGTATCAGAACTACTTTCAGTTGTAGAACAGAGCTTACATTAACATTTTTCAAGTTTATGTCACGTTAAAAAATGCATCCAAATAATTAAAATTACGCATATAATCTTTACAATGGTCTTACTGGGTAGACATCATTATCATCATTCAACAGGTGAGAAATGGAGATAAGAGAAGTAATTTGTCCAAGTTCATACAGCTAGGAATAAATGGATATAGTATTTATTCCCTGGCAGACTGATACCAATGCCACACACTTTACCATTGCCTCTGCTCACATCTACCTCATATCCCATGACTTAAAAAGAATCCATTCTTAACTTAAGTGAAAAACAAATAGACTTCTACATTATTATATAATTCATTTGTTGTATGACAAAGTTTACAATTATAAGCAGTTTCTTTAATTAAACAATAATTTAATTAAATAAGGTTGTATTGTGTTACCGATATACGTTTGAAAACCCCACTTCAATCTACATTGCATAAGAAGTATATGGTTTTCTAGAACACTTGGATGAACCAAGGCTTCTCCAGTCCCCAGCCCTGTGTTCAGAGGATGAACATAAAACTCCGTTCTAGATTTGGGCCTCTCATAATACCCAGGAGCCTTTCCCTCTTACATGTTCTAATATTTTATGCTTTTTGAAGCACCCAAGTAATGTTTTCTTCATTTCCTGAATTTTGCTAGGACTTTCTAATTTGTTAATAATTCAGAAGATAAACCTCTTTGGCAGTTTTAGATCTCAGAGTCTAAGGAATAAAAGACAGGGATGAACCAGGAGGGTGTGACATAATGAAAGAGGTGGGAAGACTCCCAGGAAAGCGTTGCCAGCCTGCAGCACCATCACACTGCTCCCTATTCTCTGCTGGGTTTTTTTGTTTTTGTTTTTGTTTTTAAAGGGCAGGGGTGTAACTTGTATTCTCCTTGGAAAGGGGCTCAAATTATATAATTAAAAATTATTATACCATTCCCTCTGTGGGAAAATAACTTTGGTTATATTCAAAATCTAAAAAAAATGAGGCTGCAGTTCAATAGAAATTCTGTATAATTTAACTGAAAACCTTTTTCTCTGTTTGTTGGTGTTTTGTTTCTGATGGGTGTACGTACCTGTGCATTGAAGGCAGGGGGAGCAGATGAATTCCTAAATCATATTCTGAAGACAACGAGAAGAGATACTTCAAAATACATCTGTTAGTCCAAAAACTATTTGTTGAATACCTAAAATATATTAGCTGAAGATAAGCAATATAAAAAATGTGAAAGCTTATTTGTTTTCCCAACAATTATTTGTTAATAAGAAATTTTTAATAAGATCATATGTAAAAATATGTTTCTCATTGTTTTTAAAATTGGTGACTATATAATTATTTCTTCATTCACTATAATATGTAATCTTTCCAAAGGGAACATAAACCTTATCAGCCGGTTAGAAACCCCTCTTAAATTGACCTTTATTTTCACCACTGCCCGTTGTAGGAGAGATTTTGCAGCTACTTGTCTTCGCATATAAGCTCTTATTTATTAAATGAACATGCTATGTTCCTCATTAGTAAAGAAGGCAGAATATAATTGGTTAAAAATTTTTTTTATCATTCATTAAAAACAAGAACTTAAAGCAGTTCAATTTTGGCTGGAGGCAGAATCAGCATTAGGAAAAAGGTAAATGACCTACAGCAAATATTTAGTCTGCAAATTCATTTAAATTAAGTTTTAGAAGGAAGAGAAATCCAAGAATGTCAAGGAAAGTTCAAATGTGGTAAGCGCTGGCAACAGTTACAAATATTATCATGAAGGGTAAGGAAAAAGACAAAAGAAACAGAAGATTTGACAAAGGGGTTTCCTTCTGGTCAGATGCTTGGATGTCCATAATGTTCTACAGTGACCACTGAAAGGATCAATGACATTGGAGCTACTGGAGAGGTTAAAAGAGAACATTTGTGAAGAGTAGTAACCAGGAGAGGAAACCTTTATCTATCTTTAAAATGGTATGAAAAATATAAAATGGTATTAATCCTTAATTCACAATAGAGAAGAGATAGAAAGTTCCATTTTAATCAGTTTTTCTAATGACTCACTATATATTCATGAGACCCTGAAGATGTCATGCACTCTGAAGATTCAAGGCATAGTATTGTCAAAGAGATGATTAATAAAGTGAATAAAGTGGTATCTTTATTTATAAGAAAAGTAAATCAATTCTGAGTTATTTTGTCTTACCATGGTTTAAGAAATCCTCTCATATTTAGGAAGCCATACATAGGTCAAATAAATTCCCCTATGATATTTTAGATTTTGGTTGAAAAATTCATCTAAGTCTCAAACTCCTATAGATTACACCTGCAGCATGATATCTTCCATGAATCCATACTCCAATAGGACTTTAAAGCAAACACTCACAGAAAGTGGCATGCCTTAGAAGCTGAAGGCATAGCTCTAAGTTCTGTCTCCCATATTTACCACTTGTTTACATTTAGGCAAGCTATTTAAAGTCTCTGAAGCTCAGATTTCTTATTTTTAAAAAATGAGAAAAAAATGATGTCTTCAGGTTTCAAGGTGATACTCTATATCAAGAACTTTGTCCATTATATAGTTTTGGGTACATACAAGTTGTTGAATGGCAGCTGCTACTGCTTTCCTAATTTAATTAGCCCTGGTGCAAAAATAAAATACCGAATTACTTAATTAGATTATATGCCTAAGAAGGATATGCTATATAACTGATAAGGTCTAGTTCAAAATAAAAATGCAGGGCCTCCTATTCAAAAATTATGAAGACTTTCAAGACTGCAGTAGCAAAGCATTAAACCAAGCATGGAGCCCTTCTAAGCACGAGGCTTTACATGACTTTATGGGTCACGTGTCCTTCTCTTACACAACCTTTGAAAATGACCTTGCTTCAAGAACAGGAATAGGTAGGTCACCAATTCCTGTTGGTAACCAATATCTCCTGCTTTAGTAGATTTAGTGATAATATCATTATCAATATTAAGTATCAGGATATATATTACCAAAAAAAATGCCAGCCAGTTTCTCTCCCCTAGTCCTGTTTATTGCCTGGGGTCATACTCCCCAAGGAAAATACATTTAAGACTTGAGGTCTGATGAAAAAAGCCTCCATCAATCCTTCTTTGTTTTTCAATGCAATTGACCCTTGCAAGCAGAAAAGGAATTAGAAAAACAAAATAAACATTTAAAAACCTGAAGCATTCTGGACAGTGATCAGAGAGGAAAATGTGTTAATGAATATAATTCTGTTTAGGACTGCAAAATGAGAATGCAACTTTCATTAATATCCTGGGCTGAATCCAGGCTTTTGTCTGATTGATATGGAGAATTCCAACTATGAGGTTGGGAAAGGGACTAGATAAATGTGTATCAGTATTTTTTACAGCTATGTTCATGTCTCCAGAGGCTCAGGAAGATTTAATAAATCAAATAAATAAATAAGTAAAAGAATTCTATGCTCAGTTCTTCATGCAGTTTCCATCATTGTCCAAGAGATTTCCACATGCACAGCAAGAAACAAAGTTGGCTCTCTTGTTACCAATTATTTGGGAGAAACTATCTAGCTTTGATAATGATGTAATCTGGCCTTCACCCTCTGAACTTCATAGAAGTCTATTTAATCTTTGCCAATGTCCCCTTATGAGCAAAGACTTATTTTCCACTTTTAATGTTTGTTGAATAGCTTGTGAATACTTTACAAGGGATATGTCACTGCTTGGTTTGAGGTTTTTATGTGGTAAATAATTTCAGCTATAAGAGAGTCTGAGAAATAACTGTACCACTTGGGGAATATTTTTTTTTCTTTGAAAGAAAGAGAGAGAAGAAGGGAGGGAGCAGGAGAGAGAGGGAAAAAGAGAGAGAGAGAGAAGAATTATTTGGTATTCATGAGCTCAGCAAAAGTCAACTGACAAAAACAAAATGCTTAAGCCTTTAAAAAATTGGTCACCGAAACCTTGCTATAATTTACAGAATCATAACATCATATAATTTTTAACTGAGAAGGATTAAAGAAATCATAAGCCAAACCTTTAGTTTCATATGTAAGGAAATAAAGCTTAGGAAAATTAACTTACTACATTTGCTAGTTTATATGCTCACTCCAGGTTTCTAGCTACATTCCTGTACTTTTCCTACATGACCTCTCTATGGAGTTCATTTCAGGGGAAGCTTTGAACAGAAACTCCTTTCCCAGAAAATTATGTCCAGGCAGGTTTATAAACATTTTGCTATCTCATGTGATAATTCACTCTAATTCACCCATTCATTTATTCATCTATTCATTAAATAAATTGGATAGATCTTTCAAAGAGTATATCCCAAGCCCATGTTATATTTTGGACTGAAACACAGACCCAGTTCCTGACTGCAAAAGATGCAAAACAATGGAAAAAATAGAGCTATCAAAATGAAATAAACAATTAGTCACTAAGGAGGCCCATGAATTCAGGAAGAATGCAGCGTATATGGACAATGCACAGTAACTACACAGTTAGGTAATGGCAGAGTTGACTTATCCTAAAATGAGGTACAGTTAGGATTCCCACTTTTCAAAGTAGGGATGCGGTATGTGTTTGGCATCATGGTTCAGAGTGCGAATTCTGGAACCAGACCACCTGGTTCCCAATTTTAGCTCTACTGCTCACTAACTATGAACTCTTATGCAACTTACTTAACAATTCTAACCTCAGTTTCCTCCTTGGCAAAATGCTGATTAATAGTAGTACCTAACTCACATGGCAGTGGCTGGAACATAATCAGCACTGGATAAAAGTTTGCCATTATTATGAAGTTACAGAGCTGTAATTTATCCACTGAAATTATTATACTTACTTTATAATTGGTTGCATCATATTTTTCTAGCTTCAAAATATGTGAATAATAGTTTTTCAATCATACTGTCCTAATCTAAGGGATAAATAGCAAAAATTTAAAAGTATCGAAATGCTGGCTTTTCTTTATGATTCCCTTTAGTATAGTTATCAGCCCTAGATCATAAGTACTCCATATAGGATTATTTTCTCAAAAACAAAAACAAACAAAAAGCAACATACATCAGAATGCTTCCTCAGTTGTCCAGGCAACTATTTTTATAATATGGAAGATGGGGCACGGAGTTTACTTGATGGTATAATACTCAGAAGGTGAAGGATATCAAAGCCACTGTGCACTAATCCTCTGAAGCCAGGCACCACAAATGGTAAGGAGCTCTTGTGGAATGGAGAGAACAGGGGAACTAAAATAAAATGCTTGAGTCTCAATACAGGCTCTATTAATTCCTTGGTTGCTTTATCACAGGCAAGTTGCTTAAACTGTTTGTACCCTAGTTTCATCATCCTGAAATTGGGAATGATAATATGAGAGCATAAGTTTATTGGGAAGGTTATATGAGAAAAGGTGTTTGAAGCCATAAGTTTGTAACAAAAAAAAAGGTACTATAATTACTTAGTATATTCAATTTAATTTGTTTACTCATTTTCTGGTCTTTGGATAAGGCAAAACATTTAGGTTAAGAAAGGGCATTTGTATATATATATTATATTAATTTATTTATATATGTATGCCATATACAAATTCCCTTTATTAACCTAAAAATTATATATAATATGTAAAATTTACATATATATGGCACCAGTCTTTCCTTTTCCATCTCTATTTGTTCCTAGTTACATCCCCACTCCTTTCCTATAAAAAAGCAGGAAATGATCAGATATAATTTGCATTTTGATTGGGGTTGATTCACACTGATGTGTTACCTCTCAGGAGTTGGTGGTATAACTCTAATGTGTTACCTCCCTTACTTATTTGGCGTTTAATCTCCATTTGAAAGCATCAGTTACTTTAAAGTTAAATTACAGATAGTTCTGCTTCAGCCTTTTGGATGGTGTGAAGGCTGAATTTAAAAGGGACTTCAGACATAGATGGGAGGTGTTAATTCCTTCCTTCCTCTTCACATCTCTGTCCTTTAGTTTTGAAGTCTTTTAATCTTCTAGCCAAACACTTCCTCTCTGTACACAGTCAAATCCTCTCTCCTGATGCTCTATCCCCTCTCTGAGCTCACTTTTGGGCTTCAGGTACTCCTCCCTGTAGGGTGTTGGCTTTCACTTCTCACCCCAAATTCCTGCTGCTAAAAATCTCTAGAACTTAAGGCACCAGCCTAAAATGAGGCTATGGATGCAGTAGCTCTCTTATATTGGAGGTTAAGAACCCAAAATGGGAATAGAAGACGCATAGGAGATGACAGAAGAGTTGATGGGGGTCTCAGGGTAGGAGCAGAGAGCAGGCAATGAATTTTGATGGCCTAATTTTATATTGTAATAAGAAAAAGTACCTATTGCCTCCAAGACTACGCCCCACAGTGGTGTGGGAGTATGAGAGTGTGTGTTCTATACCTGGAGGTTTGTTCTCACCAAGTACATAACCTCAGGAGAAATGTCTACTTTGAATTACTTGTTTCTGAAAGGGAAACATCAAAATGTTGGGAATGCAGTGTTTAGGGGCTGATAAGGTGCTGATGAGATAAGGAAAGTTAATTCATTATGACCTACTGTAACTGCCCAGAAGGGTCTTCCTCCCCACTGAATAAACAAAATCAGCTCACAGAGACTATGGCCTTGCAGTAAAGAAAGAGTTTAATAGACACAAGGCTAGAGCCAAGATGGAGTCAGCCATGTCATGTTTCTCTTACTGTCATATTTTTGCAAAGGCAGTTTCACTACAGTGAAAATAATTCCTTGTATGGTACAAAAGCTGATTGTCCAGCTCTACCCCTTACATAACAGAGGCATGAGAGCAGCATCTCTGAAGAAGAGTTATTTGGACCTTCCTGATAGTCTACTCCTCATACAGGATGCAAAACCTGGCAGGCAGGAATTCTGTGTTGCTTATTTGTTTCTTGTTGGGTAGTTGATTTTGGTGGACTTTTTATTTTTCTAAATTTTTCAAAACCCATTGATATTTTGAAAGATTTTCCTAGTTAAGATTTCTGTGTTGTTGCTTCATGGCTTGTTGTTTCCAGTTTTGTTGTTTATTTCGAGTTTTCTGCATGCTTACTTTATTGGATCGCATCCCACCTTTCTCTTCCACCTTAAGATGGAAAGAGAAAGTAGTCAGGAGGAGACCACCCTTTCTCCAAGGGTCAGAGAAAAGATACTTGTCTTTCCTCTTGTTTGGTAGAAGCCTTTGCTAAGTCACCTTGCAGATCTCTAATGCTAGCCCTAAAAAAGAAGCTTTTAATCTCTACATCAGTAGACAAGGAAAAAAAATGAAGAGTGCTTGCTAAAGATCATTCATTTTATAGCTCAAAACAAACTCAGGCCAAACTACCAATGGAGAAAGCAGTAAATTATCCCCAAAAGTAAATTTAAGAGATTATCTTCCATGGTATCTAAGGGCTCTGTGAGATAATTTAAGAATAAAACTACATGGTCACCAATAAATACAGCTTTTCTGATAATCTTTCTAAGAGCTCACAATTTAGGCAGTTTAACCAAGGTGTTTTAGTGTAATAAACATTTTCTTAAACGTTTAATGTTCAAGAAAAAACAGATTAACTTGAAAAGGGAAAAATTGGTCAGAGAATATATACCAACCTCTTTTCTACCAATACTTTTTCTTTTTTCTTTTTCTTTTTTTTTTTTTTTTTTTTTTTTTTGAGACAGCGTCTCACTCTGTTGCCCCGGCTAGAGTACAGTGGCACGATCTCGGCTCACTGCAACCTCCGCCTCCCGGGTTCAAGCGATTCTCCTGCCTCAGCCTCCCGAGTAGCTGGGACCACAGGCATGCGCCACCACGCCCGGCTAATTTTTGTATTTATAGTAGAGACAGGGTTTCACCATATTGGCCAGGTTGGTCTCCAACTCCTGACCTCGTGATCCGCCCACCTCAGCCTCCCAAAGGGCTGGGATTATAGGCGTGAGCCACCACGCCTGGCTACCAATACTTTTTCTATTGCACCACAATGCTGGGGATTTTGTAAATATCTTTAAATTTCTGCTTTAAGAAAAACAAGATACCATCAAGGTAGATTGAAAATTATACATCTGAGGCTCTTGTGTTAGTTCACTCACTTTCACTAAATAAACTTCCCACCCATGCCTGTGAGTTTACCCAACAAATAACCCTGTTCTTAGCTAATTCCTATCCAATGAAGCTTCCTAACATGAGGATTCTAAGTACAGTCTCAGTTCCTTTTGTGCCCATCTGATTACTTTAAAGACACCTGAGTGTCACCTCTTTTTCTAGCCACTCCAGCCATCAATGTAACATAGGCTTTTTAACAGCTTCTCCTGGAGACTTGCATACACTTGCCTCATACAGAGCCTCCAGCTTCTTGTTTCCTGCACTTAGCTATGACAAAACTTAAAGTAGTTATAGAGGCACATATGCTCTTTTTTTGATGGGATGGACTATTTCACCTGATTCTATAGTGCAAAGAAACTTAGCAGTGTTGGCAGAGTCCAGATTATATTTACATCAGTGTATCATAGAAATCTACCATAAATTATAAGCAACACACACAAAAAAACCAAAAACTAACCAGTAAGATTAAAAACTTCAAAATATTGTACCAATTATAATCACTTATTTAAATTACCTTGTTCTTATGCCTACTTACTTAGCAACGACTACGCATATCATTAAACGTGTGTCAGTTTAACCCTGTGATAACTTTTGTTGATGTCAATGATAGTTTTCATAATATTTATAACATTCATGATTCATAGCTTTAGCTGAGAGGATACTATCCTAGTATTATCTAAATAAAGTCAAGGACTGAAATACAGTTGTTTGACTATGTAATTTATTCTAATTTTCCAGTGCTCAGTTGCTATACAGCTACCCCCAATGACCCAAAAACTTGGTGAAAACTACCCCCAAAACTTGGTGAAAATTTATTATATTATGCTCATGAATCTTTTGGGTTAGGAATTCAGACTGGGAAAAGCAGGAATGGCTGTTCTTTGCTCCACAATTGTGAGGTCTCAGCTGGGAAGACTTTCCGGATGAGGGTCATTCAATGGTTGGGGCTAAAATCACCTTGCTGCAGTTTCATTAACATGCTGTCTTCACTCACATGTCTGGTGATTGTTGCTGGCTATCGGTTGGAACCTCAGCTTGGCTGTCAATCAGAACACTTGCCTGTAGCCTCCTCATATAGTCTTTCCTATGGGCTAGTGTGAGCTTCCTCACAACATGGCTCTGTGTTTCAAAAGCAAGTGTCCCAAGAGAGCAAGGGAGAGGTACATGACATTTTTATGATTTCGTCTCAAACTCAAGTAGTGTCACTTTTCTCATACTGTATTAATTGAGGCAGTCGCTAAAGTCGGCCCACTGCAGGGAGAGGGGACATGGACTTTGCCACTCAGTGGGAGGAGTATCAAGGTTTTGAGGGCAGTTAAAAATGTGATCTGACTTTTATTTGACAGCAAAAAAAAAAAAATGCATTGTGAAGAAAGAATGCAGGCCATCTTTGGAAAATACAATGTGTCACGGTCTACTCTCTGGCTACAAAAATTCACATCCTTTCTACCCTTCCACATGCAAGATGTACTCATTCTCTTCCCTAAGACTTTCAAGTCTTCTCACACTGTTGCATGTACTCTACGGTTTCCTCATCTAAATCAGTCAAGATTCAGATGAATTGTAGTTCCTCAAGTACAACTTCTTCAGAAACATTCATTTTGATCTAAAGACATAATATCTAAAGAGATGAGCTACTTGCTCCCCAAATATTCTATATTCAATGATTGAACAAGAATAGGATAAGTTTTTTACACACTTCCATTTAAAAAAGGGGAAGCCAGGAGGCACACAGCAGTCACAGGTCTATATAAATTGCATTTATTTAACCTCTTTCCGACAATTTCATCTGTATAAATACTATATTACCAATTTTGATAATAGACCAGCATTATATAAATATTTTAACTTAAAAACTGGCATATTTATCACATAAACCCGAAATTAAATACAGTCAATGATTTGTATTTTTTTATTTATACATATATATATATTTTTATTATACTTTAAGTTCCAGGGTATATGTGCACAACGTGCAGGTTTGTTACATATGTGTACATGTGCCATGTTGGTGTGCTGCACCCACTAACTCATCATTTACATTAGCTATATCTCCTAATGATATCCCTCCCCCCTACCCCCACCCCACAACAGGCCCCAGTGTGTGATGTTCCCCTTCCTGTGTCCAAGTGTTCTCATTGTCCAATTCCCACCTATGAGTGAGAACACGCAGTGTTTGGTTTTTTGTCCTTGCGATAGTTTGCTGAGAATGATGGTTTCCAACTTCATCCATGTCCCTACAAAGGACATGAACTCATCCTTTTTTATGGCTGCATAGTATTCCTTGATGTATATGTGCCACATTTTCTTAATCCAGTCTACCATTGTTGAACATTTGGGTTGGTTCCAAGTCTTTGCTATTGTGAGTAGTGCCGCAATAAACATATGTGTGCATGTATCTTTATAGCACCATGATTTATATTCCTTTGGGTATATACTCAGTAATGGGATGGCTGGGTCAAATGGTATTTCTAGTTCTAGATCCCTGAGGAATCACCACACTGTCATCCACAATGGTTGAACTAGTTTACAGTCCCACCAACAGTATAAAAGTGTTCCTATTTCTCCACATCCTCTCCAGCACCTGTTGTTTCCTGACTTTTTAATGATCATCATTCTAACTGGTGTGAGATGATATCTCATTGTGGTTTTAATTTGCATTTCTCTGATTGCTAGTGATGATGAGCATTTTTTCATGTGTCTGTTGGCTCCATAAATGTCTTCTTTTGAGAAGTGTCTGTTCATATCCTTTGCCCACCTTTTGATGGGGTTGTTTGTTTTTTTTCTTGTAAATTTGTTTGAGTTCTTTGTAGATTCTGGATATTAGCCCTTTGTCAGATGAGTAGATTGCAAAAATTTTCTCCCATTCTGTAGGTTGTCTGTTCACTCTGATGGTAGTTTCTTTTGCTGTGCAGAAGCTCTTTAGTTTAATTAGATCCCATTTGTCAATTTTGGCTTTTGTTTCCAGTGCTTTGGTGTTTCAGACATGAAGTGCTTGCCCATGCCTATGTCCTGAATGGTAATGCCTAGGTTTTCTTCTAGGGTTTTTATGGTTTTAGGTCTAACATTTAAGTCTTTAATCCATCTTGAATTAATTTTTGTATAAGGTGTAAGGAAGGGATCCAGTTTCAACTTTCTACATATGGCTAGCCAGTTTTCCCAGCACCATTTATTAAATAGGGAATCCTTTCCCCATTTCTTGTTTCTGTCAGGTTTGTCAAAGATCAGATAGTTGTAGATGTGTGGTATTATTTCTGAGGGCTCTGTTCTGTTCCATGGGGCTGTATGTCTGTTTTGGTACTAGTACTATGCTGTTTTGGTTACTGTAGCCTTGTAATATAGTTTGAAGTCAGGTAGTGTGATGCCTCCAGCTTTGTTCTTTTGGCTTAGGATTGACTTGGCAATGCAGTCTCTTTTTTGGTTCCATACGAACTTTAAAGTAGTTTTTTCCAATTCTGTGAAGAAAATCACTGGTACCTTGATGAGGATGGCGTTGAATCTATAAATTACCTTGGGCAGTATGGCCATTTTCACGATATTGATTCTCCCTATCCATGATCATGGAATGTTCTTCCATTTTTTTGTGTCCTCTTTTATTTTGTTGAGCAGTGGTTTGTAGTTCTCCTTGAAGAGGTCCTTCACATCCCTTGTAAGTTGGATTCCTAGGTATTTTATTATCTTTAAAGCAATTGTGAATGGGAGTTCACTCATGATTTGGCTGTCTGTTTGTCTGTTATTGGTGTATAAGAATGCTTGTGATTTTTGCACATTGATTTTGTATCCTGAGACTTTGCTGAAGTTGCTTATCAGCTTAAGGAGATTTTGGGCTGAGACGATGGGGTTTTCTAGATATACAATCATGTCATCTGCAAACAGGGACAATATGACTTCCTCTTTTCCTAACTGAATACCCTTTATTTCTTTCTCCTGCCTGATTGCCCTGGCCAGAAACTCCAACACTACGTTGAATAGGAGTGGTGAGAGAGGGCATCCCTGTCTTGTGCCAGTTTTCAAAGGGAATGCTTCCAGTTTTTGCCCATTCAGTATGATGTTGGCTGTGGGTTTGTCATAAATAGCTGTTATTATTTTTAGATACGTCCCATCAATAACTAATTTATGGAGAGTTTTTAGCATGAAGGGCTGTTGAATTTTGTCGAAGGTCTTTTCTGCACCTATTGAGATAATCATGTGGTTTTTGTCTTTGGTTCTGTTTATATGCTGGATAACGTTTATTGATTTGTGTATGTTGAACCAGCCTTGCATGCCAGGGATGAAGCCCACTTAATCGTGGTGGATAAGTGGGATGTGCTGCTGGATTCATTCTGCCAGTATTTTTTTTGAGGATTTTTGCATCGATGTTCATCAGGGATATTGGTCTAAAATTCTCTTTTTTTGTTGTGTCTCTGCCAGACTTTGGTATCAGGATGACGCTGGCCTCATAAAATGAGTTAGGGAGGATTCTCTTTTTTTCTATTGATTGGAATAGTTTCAGAAGGAATGGTACCAGCTCCTCCTTGTACCTCTGGTAGAATTCGGCTGTGAATCCATCTGGTCCTGGACCTTTTTTGACTGGTAAGCTATTAATTATTGCCTCAATTTCAAAGCCTGTTATTGGTCTATTCAGAGATTCAACTTCTTCCTGGTTTAGCCTTGGGAGGGTGTATGTTTCAAGGAACTTATCCATTTCTTCTAGATTTTCTAGTTTATTTGCATAGAGGTGTTTATAGTATTCTCTGATGGTAGTTTGTATTTCTGTGGGACCTGTGGTGATATCCCATTTATCATTTTTTATTGCATCTATTTGATTCTTCTCTCTTTTCTTCTTTATTAGTCTTGCTAGCAGTCTATCAATTTTTTTGATCTTTTCAAAAAACCAGCTCCTGGATTCATTAATTTTTGGAAGGGTTTTTTGTGTCTCTATTTCCTTTGGTTCTGCTCTGATCTTATTTATTGCCTTCTGCTAGATTTTGAATGTGTTTCCTCTTGCGTCTCTAGTTCTTTTAATTGTGATGTTAGGGTGTCAATTTTAAATCTTTCCTGCTTTCTCTTGTAGGCATTTAGTGCTATAAAATTCCCTCTACACACGGCTTTGAATGTGTTCCAGAGATTCTGGTATGTTGTGTCTTTTTTCTCGTTGGTTTCAAAGAACATCTTTATTTCTGCCTTCATTTCGTTATGTACCCAGTAGTCACTCAGGAGCAGGTTGTTCAGTTTCCATGTAGTTGAGTGGTTTTCAGTGAGTTTCTTAATCCTGAGTTCTAGTTTTATTGCACTGTGGTCTGAGAGACAGTTTGTTATAATTTCTGTTCTTTTACATTTGCTGAGGAGTGCTTTACTTCCAACTATGTGGTCAATTTTGGAATAAGTGCAGTGTGGTGCTGAGAAGAATGTATATTCTATTGATTTGGGGTGGAGAGTTCTGTAGATGTCTATTAGGTCCCCTTGGTGCAGAGCTGAGTTCAATTCCTGGGTATCCTTGTTAACTTTCTGTCTTGTTGATCTGTCTAATGTTGACAGTTGGGTGTTAAAGTCTCCCACTATTATTGTGTGGGAGTCTAAGTCTCCTTGTAGGTCTGTAAGGACTTGCTTTATGAATCTGAATACTCCTGTATTGGGTGCATATATATTTAGGATAGTTAGCTTTTCTTGTTGAATTGATTCCTTTACCATTATGTAATGGCCTTCTTTGTCTCTTTTGATCTTTGTTGGTTTAAAGTCTATTTTATCAGAGACTAGGATTGCAACCCCTGCCTTTTTTTGTTTTCCATTTGCTTGGTAGATCTTCCTCCATCCCTTTATTTTGGGCCTATATGGGTCTCTGCAGGTCAGATGGGTTTCCTGAATACAGCACACTGATGGGTCTTGACTCTTTATCCAATTTGGAGTCTGTGTCTTTTAATTGGAGCATTTAGCCCATTTACATTTAAGGTTAATATTGTTATGTGTGAATTTGATCCTGTCATTATGATGTTAGCTGGTTATTTTGCTCATTAGTTGATGCAGTTTCTTCCTAGCATGGATGGTCTTTACAATTTGGCATGTTTTTGCAGTGGCTGGTACCAGTTGTTCCTTTCCATGTTTAGTGCTTCCTTCAGGAGCTCTTTTAGGGCAGGCCTGGTGGTGACAAAATCTCTCAGCATTTGCTTGTCTATAAGGATTTTATTTCTCCTTCACTTATGAAGCTTAGTTTGGCTGGATATGAAATTCTGGGTTGAAAATTCTTTTCTTTAAGAATGTTGAATATTGGCCCCCACTCTTTTCTGGCTTGTAGAGTGTCTGCCGAGAGATCAGCTATTAGTCTGATGGGCTTCCCTTTGTGGGTAACCCGACCTTTCTCTCTGGCTGCCCTTAACATTTTTTCCTTCATTTCAACTTTGGTGAATCTGACAATTATGTGTCTTGGAGTTGTTCTTCTCGAGGAGTATCTTTGTGGTGTTCTCTGTATTTCCTGAATTTGAATGTTGGCCTGCCTTGCTAGGTTGGGGCAGTTCTCCTTGATAATATCCTGCAGAGTGTTTTCCAACTTGGTTCCATTCTCCCCATCACTTTCAGATACACCAGTCAGATGTAGATTTGGTCTTTTCACATAGTCCCATATTTCTCAGAGGCTTTGTTCATTTCTTTTTATTCTTTTTTCTCTAAACTTCTCTTCTCACTTCATTTCATTCATTTGATCTTCAGTCACTGATTCCCTTTCTTCCAGTTGATCGAATCAGCTACTGAAGCTTGTGCATTCGTCACGTAGTTCTCATGCCATGGTTTTCAGCTCCATCAGGTCCTTTAAGGACTTCTCTGCACTGGTTATTCTGGTTAGCCATTCATCTAATCTTTTTTCAAGGTTTTATCTTCTTTGCGATGGGTTCGAACTTCCTCCTTTATCTCAGAGAAGTTTGATCATCTGAAGCTTTCTTCTCTGAACTCATCAAAGTCATTCTCCATCCAGCTTTGTTCCATTGCTGGCGAGGGGCTGCGTTCCTTTGGAGGAGGAGAGGTGCTCTGATTTTTAGAATTTTCAATTTTTCTGTTCTGTTTTTTCCCCATCTTTGTCGTTTTATTTACCTTTGGTCTTTGATGATGGTGATGTACAGATGGGGTTTTGGTGTGGATGTCCTTTCTGTTTGTTAGTTTTCCTTTTAACAGTCAGGACCCTCAGCTGCAGGTCTGTTGGAGTTTGCTGGATGTCCACTCCAGACCCTGTTTGCCTGGGTATCAGCAGCAGAGGCTGCAGAACAGTGAATATTGCTGAACAGCAAATTTTGTTGTCTGATCATTCCTCTGGAGGTTTCGTCTCAGAGGGGTACATGGCCGTGTGAAGTGTCTGCCCCTACTGGGGGGTGCCTCCCAGATAGGCTACTCAGGGTCAGGGACCCACTTGAGGAGGCAGTCTGTCCGTTCTCAGATCTCAAACTCTGTGCTGGGAGAACCACTACTCTCTTCAAAGCTGTCAGATAGGGACATTTAAGTCTGCAGACGTTTCTGCTGCCTTTTGTTTGGCTATGCCCTGCCCCCAGAAGTGGAGTCTACAGAGACAGGCAGGCCCCCTTGAGCTGCGGTGGGCTCCACCCAGTCTGAGCTTCCTGGCCGCTTTGTTTACCTACTCAAACCTCAGCAATGGCGGGTGCCTATCCCCCAACCTCGCTGCTGCCTTGCAGTTCCATCTCAGACTGCTGTGCTAGCAATGAGCGAGGCTCCATGGGCGTGGCACCCTCGGAGCCAGGCGTGGGATATAATCTCCTGGTGTGCTGCTTGCTAAGACCATTGGAAAAGGGCAGTATTAGAGTGGGAGTGACCCAATTTTCCAGGTGCAGTCTGTTATAGCTTTGCTTGGCTAGGAAAGGGAATACTCTGACCCCTTGCACTTCCCGGGTGAGG
The DNA here is from genome assembly GCF_028858775.2 of Pan troglodytes. NCBI lineage: Eukaryota > Metazoa > Chordata > Mammalia > Primates > Hominidae > Pan > Pan troglodytes. The sequence goes on along the minus strand of NC_072403.2, from coordinate 138,609,286 downwards.
TGATGCCTCACCCTGCTTTGGCTCATGCTCGGTGTGCTGCACCCACTGTCCGACAAGCCCCAGTGAGATGAACCCGGTACCTCAGTTGGAAATGCAGAAATCACCCGTCTTCTGTGTCACTCACGCTAGGAGCTATAGACTGCAGCTGTTCCTATTCGGCCATCTTGGAACCGCTGACTGTGTATTCTTTAATTATAACTTCACATATTCACTGTCAGCCCAAAATGACTTGTTGTGCTACCCCTAAAATGTCCTTCTTATAGATTCTATTAATTATATAATTATGTGCTTAACAATACACCTAAAAAGTTGAATATATCCCCTCTGGATAAATTATTTCCTACTCTAATGTCATTTGACATATTAAATATTTGAACAACTATAGATGACATCTCACTATGGCAGGCTAAAGTGTGTGATGTTCCCCAAGATTTCTGCTCTAATTTCTGGGCCTGTCATTATGTTATGTTACATGGTACAGCTAAATGTAAGAAAGGGTGATTATCGAGGTAAGCCTTATTGGATCACATGAGCCTTTAAAAACAGGATTTTCTCCATCTGCTGGAAGAAAAGGAAAGAGATAAGCTCTGTCTGGCCTGGAAGAAAGCAAATACCCTTGTGGTGAACTGTCTATGGAAGCCACATGGCAAGGATTGGAGAGGAAACTCTAGGACCCAGGAGCAGCTGACAGCCAGCAAGGAAATGGAGCCATCAGTCCCACCACTGAAAGGAACTGAATTCTTCCAACAAGAAGAATATAGAAGAGGAACTTCCTCCACTGCCTCCAGGTGAAAACACCTTGGAAACACCTTGATTTCTAACTTGTTATACCCTGAATAGAGGTAGAACCTACACAACTGAGAGCAAATAGATGATGCTCTTTTGAGTTAAGTTTGTGGTTGTTATGAAGCAATAGAAGCTAATATACTCAGTCAGGGAAGGAGAGTTTTAAGTGAGCAAGGAAATCAGGATTAGTCAAGGAGGTGATATAGGACAAAGCAGAACTCACACTGAACTAGTGACTCTCCTTCCCTGCCCCTTTCTCCTCCTTTATTCTGTGTACAGGTAAATTTCTTCAGGATGTGGTCTCTGTGCACAGGTGGGCTATACTGAGCAGGATATCCATGGGGTTGGTTCATTCAGGCCTGGACTCAAATGATTGCTCTCCCATGAGATTGCAATCGAGTTACTTAATCTCTGAGCCCCCAGTGTAATGGAGAAAGCCTCTCTTTCAATGTGTGTCCAGAGAAAATGAATGAGGTAATGTATAATAAGCATTCAAATTAATCTACTAAGAGTCATTCTGTAGAAGTTTTAACTGTACATCATTTAACACAGCAGAGACTCATGGGAAGACTAAGATTCTCAATCCACACAGGAAGCATCATCATTGCCATGGCATCGTCCTCTATTGATATTCTCCAAGAGTCTACTTGCTTAAAATATCTTGGAATGACAGGAAGGAAGTTTCCCAATGGGCTCTTTGAAATATCTAGTGATAAGACTGAGCTCCTGGGGGAAGGGCTCCATGTTTGGTAGGCAGTTAGAAATGTTATCTGATTTTGATTTGACCTGAAGGGAATGTCATGATAGTATTCACTAACTAGATGTATTCATTAAAAAGTAAATAAAATTTTTTTTGAAAAAGAAATGCAATTGCAGACATTCTTTTTTTTTTTGTTTATTTTGTTTTTTAGTTCACTTGTTTTAACAAGGAATTTTTTGGTGTTGATGCTGATGGTGGTAGTTATGCTCTTTGTATTTTAAATAAACACGAGATTTTGTAGTACAACCATTACCCACCCAACCATGTACTAACTGTTAAAGAAATCTTAACATGGTGTGATAATTCAAAGATAAGACCATCGGCTCAAACGAAGGAAAAACAAGACTGTAATAGTATGGTTATTGCCTCTAGTTGAGATGATCTTATCTGTGAAAATAAAAAATTGTACCCTCTGTCAAAAAAAAATGGGTAAGCAAAACATGAAAAGTATAAATTGAACTTTTGCTTCGTGTTACATCTCTGCTGTTTACCAAAATCAATTTGTTTCTGTTTGTTTTACTGTCTATCTGCTGAAAACATATCTGAATCCAATGAAAATTTAAAACATGTGATTTAAAATAGTTTGAGAAAGGGAAAAGGAAGCGTGCTGTTAAATGTTAAAACGGGTTCTGTGGTAAATTGTTTACATGCACCACATCAAAAGTAAATTGAAGTTAAAATAAATAATGTTACACTGAAAGTTGAAAGAATATAGCAAATCATAAAGATGGTTGTATACTAATTGAGAGTATTTTAATTGTTAAAAGATTTAGAGAAATAAACATTGTAGATGGGAACACAGTGCTGAAAGATCAGCGCCGGTTCTGGTTTTCCTTTCTAGTGGCTTGGCACGGCGGCTGCGCTGAGCTCCAGCCCAGCTTTCAGAAAACAGAAGCAACGCTGTTCAAAGGATTAATCAGCGGCCCATACACAGGAGGCCTGGGGCCACTCATGTACAAAGCCCCAAAAGTTGGTACAGAAAACCTGTGCCTTCCATCTTTGCTGTCTTGCATTTCCGTGAAGGCGGCGGTTCTTGGCAGGCATACCCTGTAGGGTTAAGTTTGCTTCGTTTTTACCTCCCATATCTGCAGTGCTATTGACCTCACCAAACTACTTCTCTGTTCCCTTCTTCACTCTGTTGCTAGTCACCCTGTAATACAACATTAAAATGACCAATACTTCCTTTTCCATCCTGGTCTGTTTTCTTACTCATGCTGATCTACATTACATGGCTAAAAGGGCTCAAGACAAAAAGGTTGTCTTCATGAAAAAAAAAAATTGCCATTGTTTATCCCTCTCTTCATTCCTATTGAATTCAAATCAATAGAATTGAAAAATTTTTTTTTACAATATAATCTACACATATTTGAATTGTATATAAAAAAGCCTTCTAGGCATTTGATGGAGATATATTAACATTGGTTAGGGTTTGGGTATTTTGTAAAAGAAAAATGTTTTGGTTTGTGTGTGTCTTTCAAATGTATATGATATTATTTCTAAGTCCCCATCCTTTTTCTTCTTTCTTCAAAATGTACCTCGTCTTCACCTTCAAGGGGCAAATTAATTGTTAAGTACAGTCAAGGAAGGCATCAGATAGAGAAAAAATTAAAGTATTTCATATATAGGTGTATAGCCTATCAAATAAATAATTACCATCACACCTTTTAAGCATTCACCTGTGTTATGTCAAGAAATATTCTAGGTTTTATACATAAAATATCACATTTAATCCTTAAAATAACCCTGTAAAATAAGTATTAGTGGCCAGACATGGTGGCTCACTCCTATTATCCTGGCACTTTGGGAGGCCTAGGCAGGTGGCTCGCTTGAGCCCAGGAGTTTGAGACCAGCCTGGACAACAAGGCGAGACCCTGTCTTTAGAAAAAAATACAAAAATTAGCTGGGTGTGGTGGCATGCATCTATAGTCCCAGCTACTTGGGAGGCTGAGGTGGGAGGATAGTCGGAGCCTGGGAGGTCAAGGCTACAGAGCCGTGATTGTGCCACTGCACTCTAGCCTGGGCAACACAGAAAAACCCTGTGTCAAAAAAAAACTGTTAGTATTTTATAAATTAGGAAAATAAGAAAAATTAAGTTTAGAGATATTTTTACCTTCACTTTTTTTCCCTAATACTATATATTGAACATCTAATTTGTGCCTTACACAGGATGATCGTTTGGAGATAAAATGGTAAGCAAAAATATTCAAGATCTATCCTTTCATTGGATTTCCAAAGGAAAAGCATCTGGTTAATAAATCAGTTATTAGGTGGCAGATCAAGTATTCAAATTCAGGACTTCCTGATGCCAAAGCCAGGACCTCACTAGTGTTTCTTTGTCAGCCTTTCTCAGTAAAGAAGAAGAAAAATAGTGTCAGAAGCTGGTCAGTCCCTTTTATATACGGCCTCCAATTGTTCCAGGTATAATTAAACCCTAAGAAGGCAAACAAATTTTCCTCCCACTTAGCAACTACTGTTAGATTCTTAGGAATACTAGCCAAACGTCATATTCTATGGTTGACTAGTGTCCAATGGAGAGGCTATTTCAGGTCCAATAATATATTTGATCAGACATTTGGTTACCAAATAAACACATCCAGTAGTATAGATTCTGGATACATTTAGTAATTATGGATGCTGTTAATGAAAACACCATATTAACTTTTCAAAAACATTTACTTTAGTCATAAGTTTCAATTTTTGTCTGCTGACTCTATATTTTAAGTGAATTTACAAAATGTGTAGATGTTTAAGTAGGATTATAAATCCAGAGCTTTTGTGTGACTTGAGTCCCTTCCTGCACTTACTTTTCTGCCAAGTAAATGTGTCATACATAAGTCTCATACCTATTTAACAAAATATGTCAAAAACTTACATCATTTTTTCTGCACTCCCAAACAAGTTCAGGATAGGGAAATCATTCCATCCTAGTTGTGGCACACATGAGTCAAAAATCAGGAGATTCACACACATTTCTAGGTGACGTGATCACTTAGTCATCTACTCACAAGCAGATTAAGAGAAAGAAAAAAAAGCAAGACTTCAAAAACAAATCACCAACAGAGGCTAGAAAACCAGTTTCAGAAAAGCAAATCAACCTTTATTCTCAGGGCTAGCTACTTTCTTGTTCTTAATAAAGAACTACTCTTCCATGCCACACTTCCCAGAGGCCCAAATGACCACTCCATGTTGTCCCAGACATGATTCAATAGTGCAGTGTCTTGCTGACCCAACCTCTTACAAATGAATACCTACCTTCTATTGATAATAGCTACCCTTATATTTCCTTGAAGATAAACCAAAAACAGCACTAAAGGAATTTAGAAAATATTTATGCATGCAATCTTTTAAGTCCAGAGCTTGAATGGTATTATCTGCTTACTGAAAAGAGTAAACATTCTGGAATGTATTTTTGGTGGTTACATGAATGGCAACTTACTTGCTGCAAATATGCCAAGTGTATATTGCAAGGGCTATACATATTGCTTACTGGTTCAACATGCATTTCTTTCCAGAATGCCAAGAAATGTTGCTCTAGCTTCTGTTGGTGCTCTATTAATGCAGATGCAAGGCTAACAGCAGTCCTCTCCTTTCAAGTCACTTTGATTACATTAACCTGCATCAGTAGATATGGCACCCCGTGAGTGGTACAAAATGCAGTAGTGTACTGGGAGTACCTTTAGAGCCACATTTGAACACATTATGAAATATATGCCTCCTTTTCCTAATGAAAATGGAGCCACATTTTCCTGTTCTTTCAGCCAGATGGAATTATGATTGGTGTGTGCTTGCCTTTTACATTACTATTTGATTCCATAATAAGAACCACATGAGACAATTTTATTTTATTGGTTCTTCAGTTGCCAACATGGCTTTTGTACAACTAATAAAATAAATAAAAATATTTCCCCTGTGGTTTTTCATATAAAATACATTTGTTTATGAAGGATAAGCACATACCAATCAAAACCTGATCTGGCATGAGCAATATTGTCGTGCTTTTTCTCATTAAATAGGAAGCAAAGGAGTATTTATTAGTTTCCTAATAGCACAGTTGGCTCAGACTGGCATATACCTATGTATTAGATACTGAAGGTATTTGTTTAGAGAGCAATAGGTTAGGCTGGTGTCTTGGCAAAAGTTTCAAAACCTAGTTACTAATGAAAATATATTTCCTGGGAGGGCACATAATGAAGGAAGTAAAAAGAATAAAAAGCTGCATAGCTTCTTGGTGTCCATGGTAACTGAGCCATGATCTTCTTCAGAGGGAGCTCCTGAAAAAGCACTGCTGGCATTGCATCTTCTGTACTGCAACCAAGGAAGCCTAAAATGAACCACAACAGCATGTCTAAAGTTAGTGGCCTGCCATTCATAGAGCACAGGCCAAGATTTTGAGAATGAACTGAAAGGTCACCTTTTAAGTATACTTGAATGTAACTCATACTGCCCTAAAATCTGTGATTAGTCATCAGCTTACATAAGTTCTTATTATTTAGAATATTCAAAAACAATTCATCAATATCCCTTTCCATATACAAATGCTTAACAGAGCAATGGCTTAGGAATAAATTTGCAATAGAAATGGATTTTCTTCTTAAATATCTTTCTGAGCAAAGAACAATAGAGGACCACTTTACCTCTGATAAGTCATCACACTTCCATTGACTGATGTTGGTCCTCCAAGAAGCCCATGAAATCTATCAGAGGTCTTGTTCTTTCATTGTTTTGTTTTCAGTATCCACAGGCCTTGAAAGATGAAGATAGGGTTATAGGCAGTCACAAGCATGTTGAAGCCTTACTACAGAAAGTAAGGTGAACATCTGAGAAATGGCTCTTACCCTAAAATGATGCTTTCTTGCAAAGAAGAGGCTACACTACATAAGAATTGAATTATACTACATGAGACTTGAGTTTAATTAAATAGTTGCAAGAAATACTTTACAAAACTAACTTTGTCAGTCATTTTTTTTTAAAAAAAGAAAACCTGTCCATGTTGTTTTAATAATTTGGTAAAAAAATTCCATTTGCTTAAACTCTTCCATTTCCCGGTTTGATCACTTTCCATTATTCTATCCTGAGAAATATAGAAAGAAAAAATGAAAGCATCCTCTTACCTGGACTTTATGAAACCTAGACATCATATAAAAATAAACATCTGTCTTAAATGGAGAAGAAAAACAAGAATTTGAAATCTTTAAAGAAGCTAAAAATATATTTTTTATTATCATTTAGATTTACAATTGTTAAGATATGAAATATATAAAAATAAGCAATTCAAAGGAAACACAGTTTGTCGAGGTGATAGATTGTTGTTTTGGTTTGATTATTTTGTATATATGAACATGTATACATATATATGCATATATTTTTATTTATTTATTAGAATAAAGCAAAAGGTAGAAAGGCAGAGGTTGTTTGGGAAAAGTACCCCAAAAGAAAACAATTATTTCCAATATATTTTAAGATTGAAGAGAAAGTATTGATTTGAATCATTTTCCCACTGGTTCATGGAAAAAAACAACTCATAAAATGAGTTTGATGGGCACAAAGAATTAACGTTGACCTTTCTTTGGCTTCAGAGGATCCAGGTCAACTTGGAGAGACTGGAAGTGTTATGACACAGGAGAGGCCAATGGGACACAGCCCCACACTCAGAAAACTGCTCTCTCTCACACAGCCAGCCAGCAACAGCCTTTCACAGTGATGTTGCTTCTCTTTCTATGTCAGGGTTAAGGTCATTTTTAGGGCACAGTGAGGAAATGTAGAGGCCCGGGCTGTCTGCACCACATCTGTGCTGTGAGAAACAGGGGGTTTCAATTTCCAGCCTCTGAATATCACACAACCTAACCTTTACCTGCCTGCCCTCACCCTAGTACACAACAAGCATAAAAATAAAATTAGACATTTCAGAGTATGGACTAGCAAGGTCAAAGGTAGACATTCCTGAAACACATTAGGACCTTAGGACCTTCAGAAAAAGGTAACCGATACAGGCAGAGCCTTATTATTCAGCTATGATCATACAGTCTCCTGTTTAGTTATTTTACAGGATAAGAAAGGGTTGGGAGGTGGGTGTGTAGAAACTATATTTCAGTTACTGTTTTGGTACATATGAGGGCAGAAATCTCAGGTTATTTATAAGTATACAGGTTACTGAGGGCTGTATTTGCAAATATAACCAGTTTCTTATCATCTAGAGCTTATTCTTATATTTACTTCATTAATCACCAATCACACTTCTGGAATATAGAACAGAAGCAGTGAAATTGACATTGGAAGGGACATAAACAGAGGAAGCATTTTACTGTGTGGTTCTGGAGCTAGTGAACTCTTAGAGAATAGGAACCCAATAATCTTACTCATAAGTATAAAAACATCATTAATAAAAGCTAGTATTGACTTAACACTTTTCCTAAGCTGTGAGCTGCCTTTTGCGCTTTCCATGTGGTACTTTGTCAATCCTCATAACATATCTGTGAGCTATTATAATTATTGGCATTTCAATATGATGAGAAAATTGGGACCGTTTCTTCATATTTAATATAATTTTTCTATATTGACCCACAAAGTAGCTGAATATTCCCAATGTGTTCATGGCATTCAAAAACAGCAAGTGCTATTGCCCATTTACAATGAAGGAAACATGTCACTAGTGGTGCTTGTGATGCCCTTGGGTTTCTCTGAGATTGTGCAGATGTAAGTTCTTGATTTACTAAGCCATGCTAACTGAGAAATCTTTTAACTGAAAATAGTAATAAAGAAGGGAAAAATAACCTTTAGAAATACGACATAAATTGGTGCAGAAAGTGGTGCAGAACCAGGCTATGGGTAGGACAAGAGACAATTATCAGTGAGGTATGGTTTAAGGGGCAGTGGAAGTTTGCTTACGCCAGACATTTACCTCCAGTTCAGGCTTTGTAATTAGACAAAGCTAGAATCAAACACTAATTTTATTATAGCTATTGTGACTCTCTTTGAGCAGAAGTTTCTTAATTCGTCCAAAAGTTGCCGTGAGAATGAAGCTGGGCAATGAATGTCAATACTTTGAATGTGACAAGTCTTCCAATACATTTTGTTTCCTTTGTTCTCCTTTTCTAACTTGTCTTCCTTCCTGTGATTTAAAGTGAGGGTTTAAAATGAGGAATTTTCATATAATGAGTGATAGAAACATATGAAAGTATTAGAACCTGCCCTTGGAAGAACCACTATCTAATGTTATACTTTGTGACCTAGAAAAGGCTGTCAGCTCTTAAACATTTTCCAATCATTTAGATATTTATTCAGGCTAACAAAAATAACAAACTCAGGAATCTATACAAATAATTAGCTTGTCCAAAAATGGCACTACATTTTCCATTGTATTAGGAAAGAGAAATTGCAATACCATAATATTGGTCAATGTTATTTATTATCTCTTGGTCTTTTCCTGTTTCTCACCAGGTTCCTATAAAGTTCCTGATAGTTGAAGAAAGTCAGGAGATCTTAGAAACTGACTTTCATTTATAACCTGCTGATTGACCTAGATCAGGTTACTGGGAAGAAATCCAAGTCAGACCTCCTGACCTACTCAAAACAGCATGAAGTATGCCCTGCCACTAAATCCTGATTCCTGTGTACCTCACCCTGTCACTAAATATGATTTAGAGAAACCTTTAGAAATCAGGTAAAAGGATTTAGTGCTTTACATGTAGGTTACAGCTGCTGGACTAGCTTTTATACTAACGTAAGTAAGTAATTTATTAAATGGCTCAGTCATTAGATATACCAGGCCTTTAAAACATTCTTGTGAGGGAGGCTACTCTGGGGAGTGAGAAGATTAGCATTTCTCAGCAGCAAGTATTTTTGACAAGATTAATGAGGCACAGGGCAGAGGGATCTGTTTCCCCCTTTGTGTCTGCTCTCCTGGTTTCCTTGCCCTTTATTTGGTTGTCTTTTCCTCTGTGGCACCTGCTGTCACCGACACGGATGAGATGCCAAAACAGCATTCCTTTACTTCAACACTCTTCACACCTTCTTCTTCCCCCTTCTTTCTCCCTAGGAGTTGTTCCTTTCTCCTCTTCTGGGATTGGCAAGGACATTATTTTAGTTTTCTATAAGAAATGCCTGATAGGCATTTTCACATTAGAAGAAATAAAATTAGGAACAAGATCAGAAACAGTTCTCAGTGATTCCTTTTATAAAAGGAAACCAGTTATATAGGAGATCATTTTAAAAGTACATATCTGTTCTAATACATCTTGTGTGTTCTTTCAGACCCATCACCATCTCTATGGTACCAATTTTGCCTGTTAACAGGATATAATTTGCTTCATATACTGATCATTTGATAGAATGTGTATGTTCTCATTTTTTTTTCTCGTGTTCTCAGGAACAAAAGCAGGACAGACACTGCCCTGCTTTTGTAAGCTTACTTTCCTTCAAAAAGAATTATATCGTGCAGACTAATAACAAGTGTACTTTCCTTTAACAAAGTCCCCAACTTCACTTCTGTTTGTTCCTCTTCCAGCTCAATTTCCCCTTGTTGTCTTCCAATAAGTTGCCATCCTTCTTACCCACAAAAGTCTCCTAAGTATGTCTTTTGGTTTGACAAAACACATTTTTTACATCTTATAAAAGCTAATATAGCAGAATTTCCCATTTGTATTTTTAGCATCTGCCAACAAATGTTTGCGTGATCCCAAGCCCGAGTTATTTTTAGGTCTAAAGTAATGGCAGAGGTATTTAAAAGCTTAACAGATGGTAATATCTGTGGCTACCCAATGGGCATCCCTGGGTTGGATGAGGGCCTGGGAGTCTGGAAAGTTGGGAGATCAGCAAAAGGTACACAAAATACCAGATTTCAGGAATTAATGAAGGTGCTTCATGTTTATTCCTGTAATTTTCTAATTTTGTAATTTTAAGTTTAAATTCTGGTACTTACTCTATCATTCTTGATTTGGCCATATGACTTAAAATAAGCAATTATGTATAAATGAGAACCATGAATTCCAAGAAATAAGTCATTTGAATTGCAGTAATCGTCCAAAGGAGCCCCAGTTTAATTTCTTAATTATTGGGCTCAGCTATGAACCTCAGTAGAGCATCTGCACATGAGGTCATTCTGGGGGTGTTCAATGAGTGCTTGGCTAAAACAAAAATGGGATTTCAAAATGTTCAAAAAGAAGATTGCTCATATGGTTATATACTCTAGGATAGAAAAAAACATTAGCAGGAAATAAAAATGACATTTTCTCACTTTCAATTATGAATAAGGCCAAGATGTAAAAAATGGGAAGGATTTAAAAGTCACAGTTTTGCAGGTACAATGTAGATTTTAAAAAGCCAGTACTAAAATGAAGTTTTGTAGCTAAATTGTGTATCTTCTCAGAATTTATTTCTTCATCTGTAAATTGTGAAAGATAGTAATAATCATTTTATAAGCCTATTGTAAAGATTGAATGAAATAATGTATCTAAAGCTCTTGAAACAACGATTAATAATTGTTAAATAATTAACTATTTTAATGCACTTAAAAAGCACAGATAACTCTCTCAGGGAATATTTTATATTAATAAAAATAAGAAACACAGGGAGGGTAAACGGTCACTGACAAATGGAAGAGTGGGACTGGAATCGTGTTGGTAAGGATAAAGCCTGTGATGAGCTAAGAATCTGAAGAATGAAAGTACTTTAAAGTTATTTGGGGTGCAAGAATCAAGAAAAGAGAGAAACAGACCAGTTGATTTGCACAGGAGGGTCTGGTGTTCAAGAATATTGTGAGATCACCCAAATCCTTAATTTTTATGTCACTCTCTCTCCCCTGTAAAATAAGGTTATTCTTAAACTAGAAAAGGAAAAATAAGCATTTTAAAAAGGAAATAGAAATTCAAGACAGGTTAGAAGATTGGAAAAAAAGCCCCTAGTTGATTATGTAAATAAAATGTCTGGGTCCAGTGAAGCTTCATATTGAAAATTTTAAAATACTGTGTGTGTGCCCCATTCTCCTAACACAACTTGCTTTACACACAGCAATGTCTTACACACATACTTTGATTTACCTGAAATGCCTTTCCTTAATTTTTCATGTGAGAAAATGCTATTGTTTAGACATGGATTTCCCAGCTTCCCTCGGCAGATCTAATCACTCCAGGCCACCTCCAGCTTATGCAAGCCTCCTTTTCACATTTGTTAGAATGTATTGCAGTGATAAGATTGTATGTCTCTCAGTCTCCCTGTCCCAGTTGTGACTTCTCAAGACTACAGACTGTAGATCATTTTTGTATTCTGAGATTCTTCCACAGAGTGTGGCCCATGGTTACATTCAATTAATGTTAATTTGACTGAATTTAATTTAAAGGAGAGAAATGGTTGCAGGAGGTTAGAAGTCTTGACATGGGAAGAATTTAGGGAATAAGCGAAATAATAACTACATTCAATAATTGACAGGTATTACATGAAAGAAAAAGTAACTTCAGAGGATAGAACTATGAATAGTGGATCAAAGTTAAAAAGGAAATAGCTTTTGGCCCAGTGTGAGGCTAGACTTCCTTTCAGAGTTGCTCAAAATTGGAAAGGGCTGTCTTGTATGATAGTGACATTTCTGCTAGATTGTATGATTAAGTAGAAACTGAGTAATCTATTGGAGACATAGTGTAGCTAGTTCTTGCAGAAGATTAAGATTCGATTTGAAAATCTGTAAGTTTCCTTAAAACTCTAAGATTCTATGATTATCAATTAATGTATTGGTTTAGAGATTCAGATATTGCGGTAAACTTATTCATTCACAGAATCCAAGTTTATCTCAGCTACCATCTTTCCCAGGTAACAATCTCTTCTACAAGTTTGAGAAATTTGTTTTTCACTGCAGGCCCTGCTTTTATTAATATTTCCCTCCCAATAACATTTCCCACACCACAGGTATATTCCATGGAGACTCAAAAAGTTGGCACCTCTAAAACCTTATTGTGAAGTTTCTCCTGCTTTGCTTTGTAGTCCTAGCTTAGCTGGAAAAAAAAAAAGCAATATGTTTAGAAGACTATTAGTATAAACCTGAATAATCAGAAAGGGGCTCAGCTCTGTAGAAAACAATAATAATAATTAAAGTTTGCTTCTTTAGTGTCTGGAATTCCAACTGGGACAAGCTCAAAGCTTTGGTTTATCATCACAAAAGAGCCACAGAGCCCTCAAGAGCCCTTTCTGAGTTTCCAAAGAAAATCTACCAAGGCAGAAACTCTTTCTTCAAGATTTTTTTTTTAATTAAAAACAAATAAAGGCAAACACAAACACATTCCAATACAGAAGCATATCTGAAGAGCCACAAATCCACAAGGTTTCAAGCCTCTGGCCAGTCCAATCCACTAGTGTAAAATGCTAGACATAATTTCAGCCAGCATGAGGCTCTCTTCTACATTACAACTTACCTTTATTTATGTCCTCAAAGTTTGTATTATATTTTTCTCTCTCTCTAAAATTTTACAGTTTATGTAGCTTCTCATTTGATTTTTAAGTTCACATGCAAATTCTATCTTCAGCTCTAAACTAATAGCACATATGTTTTGTTTATCTGTATGGCGGCAAGACAATTTCATGATCTGCCCACAGCTTACAAACTGATCAGTGGGGTCTGTCTCCATGGTTCCATGACTAATGAACATCTGGAATTGTCAGTTGTACCTCTGTGAGGTTGAGCCGTGACTTGAACTAAAGATACAATGTGAGCAGTCATTTGAACTTCCCTGCCACTTGCTAGGGAAATAAGCAAGAAGGGTAAGGATAATCTGTAGTATTAAGAAAATTTTCCTTTCTATTAGCTTATATATTCCATCGTCTGATGTAATGCTATTATCAATTTTATGCACCTAGTAATATAAGACATTATAGTAGTTAATTGATATATATGTGTATATTATATTCCAAGATATCTTCTGTGGGTATTTAAAAACCTTTCAGAATAAGGTTTAAAGTAAATATAGTAATATAACATCATTAATTAATTTTCTTTTCCAAGGCATTATGTATGTCTTTAAAAGAAGTGTTGTCAGAATGCACTAGCCCAAGTCAATTAAGAATATTCATATGCTTCCACCTTAGGAGGCAGTGTTACAGAGTTAATACTCATAATAATAATATCTGACATATATGTAAAGATTTATTGTATATGCTCTATTATGTACCCTTATAAGATACTAACCTATCTACTTTACATAGGAGGTAAGTACTATTTTTATCCCCATTTTACACATAAAGTCACTAAGGTCTCGATAAATTAAGTAATTTGCCTAAGGATAATTGACAAGAACCGGAGGCTAGCTCTTTAGGTACTATTTCCATTTCCAAAACTTCCTAAATGATGAGAGCAATGATTCCGCTTGAGCTGTGCACGGACTTCTACCAATGGCTGGGCTTAAGGTATATTTGTCAAGCTGATGATACAGGCCTGATGGAAATATATTTGTACCCTCTGGGAAAAAATTCATATTCCATCTATTGCTCTAGTTCAGACACACTGGCAGGTAGTACTGGTGAGTGGTTTTACCAAAGTCTTTAAACACGAGGTACTGAATAAGTTCCCTGGAAAGGATTTCCCCTTGGGGAGAGCAGGCTAAGCCTGGTGAACTTGACACAGTTACTCATTTCAACTACAGTAGGAGAGTAAACATGTGAGTCTACCACAGAGGCTGTATTTGAACCCAAATGAAAGACATGAGCCTGAAATAAGGCTGCTTTGGGCCATCTTGGAAAGAAACAAGAAGAAGAGAGGGCAGTTTTCCCAACTTGACATTGGTGGATGCCAATGAGGGGCCAGCAGGAAACTGCAGCATCTGTGAGAACAGACAGGAGCAGCCCTCTCATGGTAGTGGGAGTGGAACCTGGACAATAATTCTCAGGCTTGGTGTGCAGCACCAAAGATTCAACGGGGATGGCATCGTTAAATACATCCCAGGGCCTCCAAGAAATACTTGAGGGGTGGGGCTTTGATAGGATGTGAAGGTTCTGCTCAATTAGGTCAGAGGAAAGTTGGGAATCCTGTCTAAAAGGAGTTCAGGAAACACACTGGATAGTAATTGTTCAGGAATGACCATGGAAAGACTTTGGAGTTTAACTTTTAATAAATTAAAGCAAATTTAAGAAAATCTGGAACAAAAAATGGAGTATGCAAATGATCTCAAAATAAAGGATGTTCCTTTAAAGTAGAAATTTGGCTTGTGAAAAACTCACTCCTTACATTTTCATTTTACTGGAGGCTGGAGAACATCTCATCACAGGCTGCACAGGTCTGCAGAGAGGTATTTGGAAACAACAATATGATGGCAGCTCTGTTGGATCATCTGGTCCACTACTTCTAAGGTTCAAAACTCATTATTTCCGATGCCAAGGGGTTAACAGACCTTGAGAGAATGACCCATGTTAGCTTTAATACACATAAAACTGTGGCTGATATCAAAATGCCAACTTATTCTTTCAAAATAAGAAATACATAGAAGAATTGGAATATCCATGTTGGCAGGAATCTTATATTTTCTCCCTGTAGCTCAACTACTTGGAAGTGTATCAATCACATTGCTTTCCGCCATAAGATTTTTTCCCTAATATTTATGAAAAGCTTACAATTTATAAAAATTCTTAGTTCTTTACTTTGTATTAACACTTTTAGTTTATATGACAAACATAAGGAAAATGAGGCACAACAATATTAAATTCCCCCACATTCATGCATTGAGGATTTGGCAAAGCCAGGATTCACGATAAGACAGTTGGTTCTTGAGCCCATGCTCTTAACTCAATACCATACTGCCTTAAACTGAGATAGTTCAAACCTAAGTCTTAATTCATGTTTTATGCTTTAGCATAGAGGTAGAGCAAGTCCAGAGCTAATTAATTCAGGGGATGATAGTGTCATCAAGGCCACAGTTTCTTTCTCTCTCTTCTCTCTCTCTCTGCCTGATACTCAGCTAGCTCCCCTTGTGGGGTCATTGCAGAACTCTGAAGTATCATACAGAAGACAAAGCCTTTAAGTATCATACAGAAGACAAAGCCTGTTTCTGGCCTAGACAAGTTGCTGGCACAGAAAATGGGAATCATTGATCAGTGTAGACAAATAAGGATTCACCCCTGCTTGGAGGCTGCTTCCAGCCTCTAAGAAGCCTATGATCACAAGAAAGAGAATAGATGCCTGAGTAAATCTGGGGTACTCTTAGGAATGTAATCAAACAAAAATAACTAAACCAGGAAGCTAAATAGTAATCAGACACAGTTTTACTGAATTTCCAGAAGCAACTTTTGTTACAGGGATAAGAAAGGTTTAATGGCAGTATAACATTCTTGCACACCTTTATTAGACACACTTGCTTGGTGAGCATGGATATAAGCAAGCAGAATTAGACAAATCTATTGTTTAATGGCTTCACAATAAGGATGGTATTGGCAGTGTGATCTAAAACCCACTGATTACAACTTCCCATATTTATTTGCACTCTAGCAATATCTCTGTCATTAGAAATTGAAATATTCCAGGTTGGACGAACAATTTCCCTTTCCTTGGATTACCTTTGGATAGATGTTGCCAACAGATACATTCGACACTCACCTCTTCTCTGTGTGTCTAGGAGTGACAAATTCCTCTTTCTGAGAGTCTCAGTCTTTGACAAGATACATGAGCATTTTCAAATGGGTTACCAGGAACTCATTTCAGCTGACACACCTCACCTATATTCACCTGATTTTATAGTTTAACTCAGACGCATTTCTAAAAATTTAATTCCAAACTCTTGGAGATCTTTTAATTAAATCCCAAAGTTTTATAGTAGTAGACAATAAGGAACTATTGTAGGCACTTACAGGAATTATTATAGTTATGATTATGGCAGACACAAATTGATAAGATGAGTGAGAAAAGAGACAGAAAAGTCAGGTAGAAGTCTCGTATAAATCAGGCTATAATCTGATGAGAGGTGTCATGGTTAGTATTGAGTGTCAACTTGATTGGATTGAAGGATGCCAAGTATTGTTTCTGGGTGTGTCTGTGAGGGTGTTGCCAAAGGAGATTAACATTTTAGTCAGTGGACTGGGGAAGGCAGACCCACTCTCAATCAGGATAGGCACAATCTAATCAGCTGCCAGCATGGCTAGAATAAAAGCCAGCAGAAGAACATGGAAAGACTAGACTGGTTTAGTCTTCTGGCCTACATCTTTGTTCTGTGCTGGGTGCTTCCTGCCCTGAAACATCGAACTCCAAGTTCTTTAGCTTTGGCACTCGGACTGGCTTCCTTGCTCCTCAGCTTGCAGATGGCCTATTTTGGGACCTCACCTTGTGGTCATGTGAATCAATGCTCCTTTAATGGCAGTATAACATTTTGCACACCTTTATTAGACACACTTGCTTGGTGAGCATGGATATGAGCAAGCAGAATTAGACAAATCTATTGTTTAATGGCTTCACAGTAAGGATGTACACACAATACGGTGTAAAAGATAAATTTACAGTAAAGATAAGTAGTCACTGGTGCTCTTTTGTTAGGACCCGAAATACCAGAAAAGAAAATAGGCAAGCAAATATGTACCTTCCAAGTACCCAAGTTAGCATAAAACTGACTAATAATATATATGGATATGATGACTTCCTGAAAGCTCTGTAATATCAGGCATCCTCTAAGCCTGTAGGAGTATTACCCTAGGCTTCTTGAATGAATATACATATTTCAGGACAATCAGCAATATCCAGGTCTAAGTGAGGCCTGCAGAGAACAGAAAACATTTCTTCTTTGCTAAACCAAACTATAGATTCCAGAATATTGCTTCCCATTTAATGGTTATAAAGTTCAAAAGTTAAACTGCAAAAATGAAAATTCACTACTTATTTCAGAGTTATCATAACAGCTGGATGTTACAACAGAACCAAAGAACAATGTTGAATGCTTGCATAACCCAAACACTGGCAAGGAATCATTCTAAATATGATATCCTAGTTTCTATTTCTTTTACGATGAAGCTTAATTTGCTTTCTAATTTGTCACAGTTTTTTAAGATCCTTCAGTAGGGAGGAGAGGTTCTATTCTGATGTCCTTTGTATCAAATGCCTAGTGATCTGGCCCACTGTATGAAAATTAAAGAAATGCTGACAGTCATGAGGAAATTTTATTTCTTTTAAAATATATTTTTCTCTCACATAAAAGTTCTGAAGCTATAAGATAAAAAAATAAAAAGTAATAACTAGCATTTATTGACCACCTACATTATACCAGATTATATAAAATCTCAAACTCTCACAACTGTAACATTACGAGGTAGAATTAACATCCCCTTACAGTGTGCCAGGTACGATGCTTGCCCCAATTCACTCAGCTATTCAAGGACAGAGTCAGATCTGTCTAATTCCAAATCCCATGTCCTTTCTACTCTAGCATGTTAAACTAAAATGCTATCTTTTAAAAAATATAAAGCGACACAATAGACTGAGTAGATTAACAAAAGACATACTACTTAAAAAGATGATATTCTCACAAAATCACATGCAAACAATGTCTCATATCTCATACATTTATTTTACTTTTCTGCTAGCCAACACTACAATCCTTCGGATCAGGAGATTTGGCTGCACTACAGAGTATACACTGAAAGTCAAGCAACACCAAGGCACCATTAAGGTCATTATTCTTGTGGATTTCTTTTCCTCCCACAGGGACAGGCATATCAATTTTTCTATATGTTTTGAAGAGCTTAGCCACATGATTTTAATTATTTCTCCCAGGTGGCTCTTAGAACTTGCATGGTGGCCCTATATGTTATCCAACCAAGGACAGGTCCCAATGAGGCCTGATGAATGAGTGGGAGACCAAAATCAGAGATTTGAAATTCTCTTCCCTGAGGAGCAATAGTTTTACCTAATATTGCTTGGGGATCATAGGGAATCTGAATATTGGAAAACAATGTAACTTAAGGTTTTGAGCTAGACCACAATTTGAGATCATCTAGTATTTTTAGCTATTTTTACAAATGTTCTGGTTTGGGTAAAACCTAAATTATGTTTTTCTAGGTATCTTTCCCTTCAATTTTTAAATATTTATATATTTTAATGGAAATTTAATCCTCTTGATATTAATTTATTTACGGTTAACTCATCAAAGTGTATTCAAAAACCTATTTCCCAGTTGGCTTTACAATAATTTTTACCAACTGTAGAATGAGTACAAATACACAAACACACACACACACGTTCTCTTGCCAGGAAACAAAAGGAAAATACAACACACCAAAAAGTTCAGGTTAGGTTCAAATCTCAAAAGCCACAGGATCCAGTGAATTCTAAACTTGGGTGATGGTTTCTTTCATCCAGGAATCTGTCCCACATGTCACTGAGTGGTGCAACCGCATCAACCACAAGTTTAAGCTAGTTCTCTTGTACTTTTTAATTGACTTCATCCCCCAAATTTTCAAAATGTAGACTGAATTGAACCTTTCTAAAATATTGCAATTAAAAGGCATTTTTCACCTGACTATTGGTATGGAAGACAATGTCAATCATCTTTCCCTTGGTAAAGAAATCTCTCTTTCTTCCTTTTCACTTCCAGGTGATAGACTATGCAGTGAGTGATGCCATGGAATGACATTCTCTTATTTTTTCTAATATATCTTCCTGTCAGTATACATCAAGAATCTTTAATCATTATATATAATTCATCAAATATATATATAGCCCTTTCTATTAGTGAAGTGCTTATTTTAACAAAAATATATCCATATATTTGTTGAATATATATGTTGCATATATATATATATATGTTGAATATATATATATATAGAGAGAGAGAGAGAGTTAACTATGCCCTAGTCTTCTGTCAGGCAAGTTAATTCACTGAATAATGTAAAAGTGATAATAAAAATATAATAAGAAAGAATTGAATATTTATGATATTCATAATGCTGTATCACTATCCATAACCACAACAGACATTCTTAATCAATCTGATACATTTCCTGTGGATCTCATGCATGACTATTGAATTTTTTTTCAACTGAGTGTTCCAGAAAGTTTCCATCAAACTACTAGAGATGGTATTGTATATATAACCTATATTATATCTTTGTACCATATGAAATTATTCTACCTGAGTGATATTCAACTCGTGTGTATTGTTGGAGTGCAGTAGTAAGATGCATATGAGATTATTTGTACTCCCTGGACTTCACCACCTCATGCCTCTGCAATCCTTCTTAGTGCATGTTTCCTTAAGGTTGTTGTTGTCAATGCCTACCAGTGTTTTGTTTGGCTGTTTCTATTTCTCTTTCTTAAACTAGGAGAAGCAGAAACAAAACAATAACCTACTCAATAAAGTGAAAGTTTAAGTCTGTCATATTTCCTGAAATAATGAAAATCATAGGTGAATATGGTGTATTGAAAAGACTAAGGCATAAAGAGGCAGGAGACAAGGATCACTTACCCCTAATTCTTCTCCTGATACCAGCTGTTTGACCTTGGTTTAACTACTCATTCATTTATACATCTATTCTGAAGCAATCATTATGTCCCAGGCACTCTTCAAAGGTTATGGTTGACTCATCTGAAAAATGAGGAGAATACACTTCTTTTCACCTTCAGATGTAGACAGGACTAGGACAATTATGGTAGTTTTGATTATTGGTCTTTTGGGTTTGGTGAGGAATGAATGTTTTGCACTGGTATAGAACCAGTAAATAGGTAATTAGTGTCCATTTTGCTCCTAGGCATATTTTCTAGGAATTACCCAAGAAAGCATTTTGACCACTAGAACATCAAGTTCCTACTTTTTCTTCTTTCTTCTTTCAAGTACCTCTTCTCCCATTTGGACTCATTTTTCTTCTCTTGCCATAGTTTTGACCAAATTTTGGAAACATTATGTCATCTCCAATTTTTTCTCATTTTTCCTCACCTCTAATTTCTAAATTATTCATCATCTTTATTCTTTGAATTATCAAATTCTATCAGCTAGTTAGGTTTGTATTGGATTATATTATACCTTTCAGGCTGCCAATTATCTGAAGAAAGAAAACAAAATATTATATATGGCCCACAAGGCAAAATGTCAATAAATTAATAGCTACAAAAATAAAAATACCCTATAACCTCTTGTCAAACACAATATTAAATATTAGTTACAGAAATTCTATGATTAATAAAATTAATGAAATTACATTTTAGAATATCTGAGATAGAAAAAGTGGTTAAGTGCTTTCTTAAATAAGAAAAAAATTTAAAAAAATTAGTGAAATAAAATAGAAAAGTAACAGAAACTGTAGACTTAAAAAGGTTGAAGGAGAAAAATAGGGTAAATTGAAAAACAGTAACTAGTGAATTAGACTAAAAAATAGGTTATCTCCTCAGTCTTCTTCATTTCTGCTCATTATACTTCTTCGTGGTGCAAAAATTTAGAAGGGCCATAACTTGCTATATATAGTTTTCAAGATGGGAAACAATAAATATACAAAAGGATTAAAACTTTGAAATATACGTAATCATTTTTTACTCTCTTAATTTTATAATTTAACTCATCTCTGCTCATCTCTGTTAGTTGTCTATTAAATGTTTTCAGTGACAAAAAATACTCATTTTCTCCAATATATACTGCTTAGTTCTTATCTTTATTTACCACATATGCCAAAGAAATAAAGACCATACAAAACAACAACACTCTCTTCCCATCGTCTTTTTTACTGGGTCTGTTCTCATGAGCTCTTAATCTCTTCTAGACGCCATGTTCTGTCTTTAATGGTCACATTAGAATTCAGAACCAGCTCAGAATTCAGGATTCTGGGCAATAGCTGGAAATACACACTCCCCCAACTCCAGCAGGTTCAGTTAGAAGAGCTCACAACCTGTTGTCCTGTCAATTCTACAATTGCCCTCTATAGGAAGAGAAGTGCCTGGGTCAGAAAAAAAGAGTATTAAAAAAACTGCATTTTGCCAGGTGCAGTGGCTCACGCCTGTAATCCCAGCACTTTGGGAGGCCGAGGTGGGCGGATCACCTGAGGTCAGGAGTTCGAGACCAGCCTGGCCAATGTGGTAAAACCCCGTCTCTACTAAAAATTTTTAAAAAAGAAAAAAAAATTAGCCAGGCGAGGTGGCGGGCGCCTGTAATCCCAGCTACTCAGGAGGTTGAGGCAAGAGAATCGCTTGAACCTGGGAGGCAGAGGTTGTAGTGAGTTGAGATCGTGCCATTGCACTCCAGCCTGGGTGACAAAAGCAAAACTCTATCTCAAAAAAAAAAACACAAAAAAACCTGCATTTTATATTTTGAATTAAAACAAAATATAAATCACCAGAAAGAGGATAGATAATAGAAACAGATTTTTGAAATTTAGTTATATGAGTCTACCTTTTATTTATTTCTCTTTTCTATCTACATTAATTAGAACAATTTCAATTGATGTTTATAACAGTAAATAATTTGTACCACAAATTGCAAAACTAAGAAAGTATAAAAGTAATCACATAGATTCCAAATTTCTAATCCTTTCTGCATATTTGTCATTTCCTATCTTGAGAACTACAAGTTATGCCCCTTTGTATTCTCAGTACCAAGATAGAAATAAAAAGAGCAAAAATGAAGCCAGCTGAGAGCACTGGCAGCATAAGTTCCCAGCACATGGGTTAATACTGGAGTCCCAGAAAGGCCAAAATACAACACTCATCAATAACTAAGGCCAAAATACAATACTCATCAATAACTTCAGACCCTAAGTAGCCATGGAGAAAGAGGTGGGAGCATCTACTTCCCCCTTCAAATCTTTAAAGTGGCATTTTTATCATTTTTTTAATTGACACAATGGTTGTTAGGATAAGGATTGAAAGATATTAGAAGAAGCAGTAAGGAAAGCAGGATCAACACGTTCAACAATTGATGGAAAACCAAAGAACACATAGCTGGTAGACAAAGAGAAGTGGTTGTTTTGTTGCTTGCTTCCCAACCAAAACATTTTGGAATAACCTGAGGTTTTATCCTAACTATGTTAGAGTCAAGCAATTTCTGACACTAAATCTAGGTAAAGCCCATCCTAGGAGTCAGAGCTTAGTTGGAAATTGGAGATTAGAACTAACGGGAAAAAATAGAGAAGCTAATGGAAATAGGGAAAATATGTAGGAGTTATGAAAGTATTTGCAAATACAAAATCAATTATGTCAGGATATTTATTAAAGACCTATGGCCCAATAAATTCTGCTTAGTAGGCTTGAACCATCGTCTGTCACTACAATATCCAAAAAGATATAATGTCAATTAACAAACCAGATTGTTGATTGACATTATTATTCAAAAATAGAAAATGGCCAGGCATGGTGGCTCAAGCCAGTAATCACAGCACTTTAGGAGGCAGAGGCAGGCAGATCACTTGAGGCCAGGAGTTCGAGACCAGCCTGGCCAACATAGTGAAACCCCATCTATACTACAAATACAAAAAATTAGCTCAGTGTGGTGGCACATGCCTGTAATCTCAGCTACTCAGGTGGCTGAGGCACTAGAATCGCTTGAACCCAGGAGGAGGAGGCTGCAGTTAGCCATGACGGTGCCACTGCATTCCAGCCTGGGCAATACGGCAAATCTCTCTATCTCAAAAAAAAAGAAATAATTTTTCCTTAATTTTACATTTTTATTATGTACAATTAGATACAAAAGAATGTAGGGAACGTAAGAGTTATAAAGTATATTATAAAATAATCACTTGTGAACATACTCCACGTAAGACATAGAAAATTCCAATACCATTAAGCATACTAATATGCACCTTCACTATTGAATCTCCTGACTTTCCCCAAACTAGCATAACTAACCAAGATTCTGAATATATTTCTCTATTTTTGTATTTTATTGTTTTGTCACGTGTATAGACTAATGAAGCCCTTGTTTTGAACGTCATAAAAATTATACATTCTATGTAGTGTTCTAGAAGTTGATTTTCATTCACATTATATGTAAAAGTTTATCCATATTATTGCAAGTAGCTGTACTCTACTATTGTGTAATATACTAAGTGTGAATCGTTCACAATTTATTTCTCTATTTTTTTATGGTGAACATTGGGTTAATATCTTTTTTTTCATGTAAACAAAAGAACTGTGGAGATGAATGGAACTTTCTAAGAAAATCCAGAAGTCCTCCAGTTTGACCTCCCAATTGATACAAAAATTCCTTTGACAGCTTGCTACAGATGGCTTTCCAACATCTTCAAAAACACTCTATAATGATGTTCAATTTGAACCCTAGAACCGTATTTGAAAGATACTTTTAGAAAATATTTAAGTCATGTTATTTTTCCTGGTAAATTTATTGATGTAATCCAATTTTCCAAAATAAGTGAAAACACAACTGAACATTTGCCTGAATCTTCGATATTACAATAATGATGACACCATATAGATATTGTGCCAACACAGTATATCATTTAAGAAACAGCACAACTGATTCTCATTTAAAAATTGGAAGATGTTTCACAATTCTTAAAGTTATGTTCCAAATCAATCAGCATATGAACAATACACTTGGGACCAAAAAAAGCTTTAGGCTTAACCCTTCTTAGAGAACACTACAATAAGACCATGAGAAATATCGATTTTAATAATCCTTAATTTAGAAATGACTTGATACATTTTATATTAGTCAAGAAGGCATATAAATTCCTAATGAGGAATGGCATCTGCTTATTTAATATTCTGCATGAACAGGAATTTTGGAAATACATCTGGTGCTTCCAGTGACTGTATAATAATCAATGTATCCTGACTCTAAAGAAAAGCAGAAGTGAAACTGAAAGTACAGACTACAAGGTGGAATATGATCCCTCTACTATCAACTAAAAGTCTTAGACTTGCTACCCTTCTGAAAATGGTATGTTTGGAGAGCACTGTAGAATATGTGTGATGCTCAACTGAATTCCATCTGCTTGCCCATATTTGTTAGCCTCCTTGCAGTTCAACACTAGCATGTTACTAGTTTTGGCTGGTAAAATAAGATCATTTCCAGATTGAGGAGGTAGAAATTACACCCACGATTCTCTTATATCTCTTTCCCAACTATCAAAGATGCTGCATGTTTCAGAGGGTGCTGCGCTAAAATGGTGGAGATGGTATCATCCAGGAATACGGACTGAAACTATGCAGACTAGAGTTCAGTCTGTGTGAGCATATGATAAGGAAATGAAGTTTAAGATTAATTTGTTATAATAGCAAAATCTAGCATTCTGATTAACACTGAGCAACTGCTGGATGCAATGTTATTATATTTAATAAATTATTTTTTTCAAAATTTGTGATGTAGCCCATAATGAGAAAAATACTTGAATTTTTTGCCTTTAATTCTTTTTTTTCAAGGTGGATGTAATTCTACAATAAATAAAGGGACTGAATTCTAATTTATGAGCTTTACTTCAACCAGCACTTACTCAGTTTGCTATATTCAGCAAAATAGATACAATTATTATTTAAGTATTATTAACTCAGTGGGGTGCAAAAGACTCAGCTACATAGCCTGATGATCAAGTCAAGACAGAATAGGGGTCCTTGGGTGGAATGAGCCCTTGCAGTGCTCAGAGAAACTGGGAGACATTATTTTTCTTTGCTAGCTACCCTGGATTCTGCCCTGATGGTTCCTATCCTTTTAACCTCTGTGGCCTCCAACCCGACACCTCTGTCTGCAGCCTTCATCTCCACTTCTTCCCCAGGTCTGACTACTTGTGTCCTCCCAAAATTCATTTGCTAAAACCTGATCACCAGTGTGATGGTATCAGGAGGTAGAGTATTTGGGTGGTGATTATCATGGCTCTGCCCTCATGAATGGAATTACTGCCCTTATAATGGAGTCTCTAGAGAGCTGCCTTACCCTCTCTAGATGTAAGGATTCAGTTTAAAGGTACCATCTATGAACAAGGAAACCAGCCCTCACCAGACACCAAATCTGCCAGCACCTTGATCTTGGACTTTTCCAGCCTCCAGACTCAGAGAAATATATTTCTGTTGTTTATAAGCCACCAGCCTACGGTATTTTGTTATAGCAGCCCAAACAGACTAAGATACCCAGCTACTATGGATTTTGCCACAATCATTGTAATAAAGCCCAAAAAGAACAATGCACACCTGTTACTGTATACAATTTCCTTCCTATAAAAATCTCTGGAAAGATAAAAGGAATCTGGAATAGTGTTATGGTACTCAAAAAACAGAGACCAATGTCATGTTTAAGGTTAGTAACTCAAATCAGAATACAAGTAACTGGAAATTAGCAAGTATCAAGTACAGCCATTCAATATGTATTAATTGGGCAGCCACAATATGTTAAACACTATACTAAGCACTGGATGTAGAGTGATAAACAATATCAATATGGTCTGCTGTCCCAGATGGGTTCATAACCTAGTGGGCACAAAACGAACCGGATATAAAGAGAAGAGTAGGAAATTAAGCAACATGATGTTCATCTGTCATTCAGGGTACATTTTTATATTAATAGAAACAAATCTTATCACTCTGCTGTCTAAAATCTTTTGATGGCTTCTTATTATACTAAAAGAAAAGTTGAATTACCTTATCATGTCCTATAAGTCACTTTGTGATTGGGATCCTACCTATTTAACCTCTAATCATCAGTTTCTTTGTCTGTAAAGTGCTTATAATAACATTTACTTCATATAATTGTTGTGGGAATTAAGTGAGATAGTTTGCAAAGCACTTAATTAGCACTGTATCTGGCAATAGAAAGTCCACAATAAACACTAGTCAATAATATTGCTGTTGTTATCTCTTCTGCATTATCTCATGCTTTTTTCATTTTCTCTCATTTTCCTTCACCCACATTGGCCCCTGAAAACTCTTAGAATACATCAAGTTCTTGTCTGCTTATGGATTTTGAACCTTTTTTTCTAATTCTCCCTTGGCCTGACAGGCTTCTCATCTGTCACATCTCAGCCTTAAATTGTCATTTTCAGACTTGTTTTAAAAGTCCCTCTTACAGCTGCTTGTCTCTCTCATAGTACCCTTTTGTTCCTTTCATTGAATGTTTAACTATCTGAAATTATTTTGTTAATATGTGGGTTTGCTTAACTTATTGCATGGCTGGCCCGGTAGAATTAGACTCCAAGGGGCAGAGAGTATCCGCCCTGGTTTGTCCATTGCTGTATCTAATATCCAGTCTTATTAGAGCAATGCCTTGAAGGCAGAAGTGCTTTAAAAAAAATTTACCAAATGACCCAAAAATGCACAAAGAAATCAGACATTGCAATTAGAATAAAGGTTAGGAAAATATTTTTAAAAGAATAGAATTCAAAAAAAAAGTACACAAATAGGTAGAACAATCTCAAAGTACTGATTTTCTTGCTAAAGAATTGGTCAAGAAGTAATCAAGTGGATTAAACAAGGGTATTGGTACTTCTGCCCTCACTTGGACAAAAACTCACCCACAACATGAAGGTTCTGATTTTGGAGGTCAAATCATTAATATAATCAAACACTTAGAATTATCTATTATAGGGTAGTATAGTAGTTGCTGAGACTATGAAGATGAGTGGGAAACCACAGAGGACTCTGATATAAATGAAAAGAAAATTACTTATTTAAAAAATCATTAAAAGGTGTTAAACTATAATCTTCTCTTAGGCAGTAAAGTACCTAAGGAGTGTTAAGGAGCTTACAAAGTAAAGGATTTGACTTTTGCACCAACACTGAGTTGATGACAGACTTGAGCAGGACTTCATACAAGGACATAGAAAAGATAAGATACAAGATATGATATAAGACTTCATACAAGGACATAGAGAAAAGGTTGGGAGAAGAGTGTGAGCACACTGGGGCACCTGTGTGCTAGTAAAGAAATTAACCACCAATCTATCTAGCACTTAAGCTACACTGATAAAGCACTTCCTGTTAGAGAGGAAGCATCAAAAACCAATAGGACACATTAGCTAGGATCACATAGTAGAATTGACAGTGCCCCACATCGGGTATTTTACTGAGTATATGCCATGTGCAATATTCTATGATTAAAGTTATTTTCATTTGTATAATGTGCCATAATTTATGAAGAGTTTTCATATAAGTTATCTTAACTAACTCTCATAATAAATCATTTAAGAAGGTCGTCATTTTGTAGGTAAAAAAACTTGTCATTTTTCAAGGTCAACAGTTAGTAAATTATAGATCTATGAGAGTGTTATTGAATATTAGACTCTTGTACAGTGCTTTTTTTATTGTCCCATCTCTGCCTCCCAGTAGCCACAAATATTTATGTCACTTCAAATACAAGTACCACTCTTTAGAATGAATCTATTAGTCATAGTATCACATGATTTAAGTATGTATTTTCAAACTAGTTAAAGCTGCCATTGTAGCAAAAATATTGCCTTAAAATTATACCAATTGTCTTAATTTAAAAGAAGAATTAAAAAAAACTTATTTAACCTCTGTAGAAATGTTTGTATCAGAAGTTGAAATGGTAGAAACCAGAACTTTCAGTTTTCACTAATTAAAATAAGTGTGAAGGTATGAATGTTAAGTAAAAACCATGAATGTAATGAGGACAAATAATTCAGAACATTCATGTTATAAGAGTTAGCTTATAAGAAAATAATTTCATGTCAAAACTATAGCGATATAATATAAAGGTATTATGTTAGTTGGATACTTTTGTTTGAACAGTTTAAGAGCTTAAAACTTCGCTGTTTAGTTATTATAATCTACGATGTTTACATATTGAATTTTACCAAACTTTTCACTTGTACTAATCTTAAGGGACATATTTAATCAATATGCTATTACTTGATATTTGTATAACTACTATAAATAAGATATCATTATTTTATATAAAAACCTATACAATCAAGTCATTTGTAACATTTAAAATATATCAAATAGCAAATTCTGTCAGTCATTATATGAAAATACACAATAATCACAAATAGATACTGCTTTAACTGAAAGGGAGCTAACACTAATATTTATGTTGCTGGTGACATTTACTCTAAAAGTTTTTATAGTATCTTTTCCCCAAAATTGAAAAAAAACTAAAAAATTGACACATGCAACTTCTTTACTGAATATTATTTTAATACTAATGAGAAAATTTTCTTTGTGCACAAACACTTTTCTTTAGGGTACATTTAAAAAAATCAACCTGAAGAATTCTGTATCTGTTTCACTGGCGATGACAAGTATGTTAATTGCTTGCAGATAACATCTGTTCTAGTGAAATCAAGATGCAGAGTCTGGGTTGGATCTGTGGTGCTAGCAGCTTTCTAAAGCTTTGTCTGGGAGACCCACTGCATGCATTTCACAGACACTCCAGGCAGCTGGAGGGCTTTTTAGTTTTTCTGACAACCATCCAGCAACTGAAATAAAATCTGCCAGGAATCCTGGGTCATTGAAATGTCTCCCTTTGAGCAGTGGACTCACCTTTGAAGCTTCAAGATATCCACTGACCATGACGCCTGAGCGTGCTCTGGCTAAAGCAAGTTCAGGGTGAGCTGCCAACTGCCTGCATGCAAGAGCAAGTCTCTGACTTCCTTCTCTGTTTACAGAGGAGGGTGAAGGGCCTCTCTAGAAGGGATAGCAATAGCCTGGTCAATATAATGTCAGATATAAAGAGCCCTTATGCTCAACAGGCCACATTTACAATTTTACAGGGTTCATGGACTGCAATTGCTTGCCAGATGTGCCTATGGAGTTGCGTAACCATGGCATCATGATTGCTCTGGTCTCGATTCTTTGGGGGCTCTGTATATTTGCATCTCCTTTAAGCTATGATTTGTATAGACTCTGATGTACTGTTCCTAGTAGAGCCAACCCCACTCCTCTGTGGAATACATAGCTGTGTGGCCTTTTGTTCTGCTGTAGAAATGTGGAGCAAGGCCTGGAGTGGTGCTTTTTAGTATTTGTAGACCCAGCTGACTATGTCAACCAAAGTTGTGAGCATAGGGATCTCACTAGCTCTGCAGATAGGCTTAAGGTGATGTAGCTCAAAAAATTAAAAAATATATCTGTATTTGTCACAGGTTATACACTTGAGAAAAAAGAGACAAGAGAGATGGATGAAAAAATTGAAAAAGGAAACCATATGAGACACATGAGGGAGAGGTGAGAGTAAGATGTGAAATCTCAAGGATAAGAAAAGTGGATATAGTGAGAATAGAACTATTAAATAATATAACACATCTGTATTGTAGTATATAAATTGATTTAAACAATTTAACTCTAAAATCTAGATCCTTATTGCCAATATGAGTGTTTCATATATTTATGCCATTTTTAACACATCTTATTTGTTTGTATAAGAGCTAATGATACAATATCTTAAAATAAATACACGCTGATCTTATAATACAGAAGAAATAAGCTCTTTTTGGTATTTCATTTGAGGACTCTTCCTATGTAATAAGTAATATTACAGTAGATACAGATAATATTCTTCTCTTCCTATCAATCACTGTCTCAGTCAACTTGGGGGTACTGTAACAAAATATCATGGACTAGGTGACTTAAATGACAAAATTTTATTTTTCATAGTTCTAGAGGCTGGGAATTCCAAAATCAAGGTGCTGGCCACTTTAGTTCCTGGTGAGAGCTCTCTTCCTGGCTTGCAGAAGGCTGTCTTCTTGCTGTGTCCACACATTGTGGAAACAGGAAGTTCTGGTGGGTTTCTTCCTCTTCCTATAAAGGCACTAATCTCATCATGGAGACTTTACCCTCACAACATCATCTAAGCCTGATTACTTCCCCAAGGCCATACCTCCTAACACTACCACACTTGGGGTTAGGGCTTCAACATATGAATTTGTGGGAAACACAAACATTTAGTCTATAATAATAACCTTTTTTTTGACATTTTACTACTTATTCAGAAAGAAAGCACAGGAATAATTTTATAGAAATTGAAAATGGGCTACATTTATGAAATAGTTCATGTAAGAATAATTAGCTAATAATACAAGATACTTTCTTTATATATGGATACAGTCACCCTTGTTTTTCCTATCATCATATATGAGTAAAAGTTTAGAGCTTATATATTTGTCAATTAGAGAATGATTTTAAAGAAAGAACTGCCAAAAATTTCAGACTAGAAAGCTAAATTGATGAATGAAGCCAAAAAATAGTAAATGTTGACAGTATAATCATTGAAATCATCAAGAAGGGTAGGGGTACTTTTAATTTAAATCCAGTCTATAATCTGGTTTTTAAAATCATTTGGGCCAAGAGATCTTTTTTGATAATTAGATTACTGTTTTCAGCTCCTTAAATTCAACCAAATGAAATTACTTTTAATAAATCATTTATTTCAGACTTTAAAAATTAACAATACCATTTTGAAAAGATACATTTTCATTTTAAAGACAGTACATACCAAATATAATTTGTTTCTTTAAAAAAATGCTGTAACCTTGTCCTCTAGAATTAGGTAGGTTAGCAGGTCTCACCATGCATGTTAACCCTGTTGAAGTAGCTACTATTTCTCCTTTGTAAAATGTATCCCTCTTCTTGGTAATTATGTGTTTGATGAGTACTTTCCTAGTAGACATTGAGTCCTATAAGGACAGTGGCTTTACTTTTCAGAGGATCCCTACTTCCTGGTATAGAGTAGACACTCAGCTACAATTTGATGAGGAAGAGAAAGGAAGGGAGAAAGGAAAGGATGGAGGAAAGACAAAGAAGAGAGAGAAGAATAGAGTGACCATGATATCACCTTTGAATATTGCTATTAAATCAGTCTGATCTCAGGGATGCTCAATCATCCATCAAGAGAAGGAAAGGAAAGAAATGCCATTTTCTCATAAAATCTGATGTGGAAGGCTATGTATTAAGACAAGAGAGGAAAAAAGATTCAGGGCATAACATAAAACTGGGAAAAAGAAACCCATGCTGAAATGTTTTAAAGGAAAAAAAATGAAGCTGAAAGCAGGTTAAACACAAGGGTAGGCATGATATATTAATAGTTTGGATATATGTCCCCAAAAATCTCATGTTGAATTGTAATCCCCAGCGTTGGAGGTGGGGCCTGGTTGGAGGTGCTTAGGTCATGGGGACAGGTTTCTTTTGGCTTGGTGCTATTCTATTGGATAGTGAGTGAGCATGAGAGTGAGTTTTCATGAAATCTGGTCGTTAAAAAATCTGTGGCCCCTCTCCCCTCCACTCTCTCTCTTGCTCCTGTTCCCGCCATGTGAGATGCCTGCTCCCCCTTCGTCTTTAGCCATGATTATAAGCTCCTTGAGGTCCTCACTGGAAGCAAATGCTGGCATCACACTTCTTGTACTGTCTGCAGAACTGTGAGCCAATTAAACCTCTTTTTTCTGTAAATTACCCAGTCTCAGTCATTTTGTTTATAGCAATGCAACAACAAAATTACACTGATAATACAAGGCATATTTGTGTATTACCATAAAGATAAAGCTGAATGTAGAAAAATAGTAAATTAAAGAATTCCTTAGATCAATCATTCTTTAGGTGTGGTCAGTAGACCAGTGCTGGCCCAAAAACAGTTTTTACCTGTTCATAATAAGATAAGCACAGAACTTGAGAGTAAGCAGTGAGAAATGTTTATAAAATTTGATAAAATAATTTTGTGTCCATTGAAAATAATGAAGATAGATTTGGGCTTGTGCCTGTACAGTTTAATTTGATTATTTGGTAATTAAGTTATATTTTTATAAAGTAAAATTATTAATTAAAAAGATAAAAAATAAAATGAAAAATGTAAAAAGGTTTAAAGGTTTAATAACTGCATTCAACAAAGGCAGTCTGAGAAGTACTGCCTTAGACAATGTATTGGCAGCAGTGCATGGTTTCATGGCTTCTCCCCATCTCTTGTGGTTGGATAATTCTACTTGTTTTAAAGCAAATACACACAAATACCCCCTGCAAGCTTTTGCACAATGGAAAAACAATCTTAAACATACCAACTTGGAATTATTTTAAAGAGTTTTCTAATTTGTGATGTGTGACAATATATGAAACCTCAAGTAGAATAAATACAGAGGTTTTTGGTTTGGTTTCAATGCATAAAGCTAGAGCACTGTCACCACGTGGGTTCAAAGCTCTTTTCTGCTCGATTGTTTCTGTAAATGTTTACATAGACGTAGACCACTTTTCAAGCATTTGCAAATGGCGGTTTGCTATAATATAGATTCAGAAATCTTCCTTTCAGAAAATCTTGGGAGCAGAAATGTTGAGCTTTAAAAAATTTAAAGTCCTTCTCCAATTTTCCCCTTCTGTAACAGCATTCCATATTAAAAGTTCAGTTACACCTCATCTTTTTAAAAAACCTGTTAAACCATATGTCAGACAAGTGAAAATATATTAGGAATAACATAATCAACATTGACTTATGCAACATTGAGCTTAATCAAGTAAACATTACAAACAGAATTGAAGACTTTGCCCTGATCATGTTATCTCTTATTTCCTTTACGTAGAGGTGAATGCTGGCTTTGTCCATTTCTTTGTTAGTTTTAATAAAGAAGGTGATCTCATGTCCTTCTGGTGTTAATGTGATGGAATGTGGAGAAAATTCTAACCCTCTGCAGATACTAAACTATCAGGCTCATGTTGCTGAATAGCAGGTAACTTTTTTTTTAACTACCAGGTTCTGAAGGGGCCCAGGAAGAAACCTCCTCTTCCCCAGCTGAGTTGAGAACCAAGTGGAAGACAAACAAAGAAGTTAGACAGGAGATGAAAAAGTGACCTGCCTTGCACCTTGCCAGTTGGCTTGCTAGCTCTCCCCTGATTTGAACTTCTGACAACAGAACATGCTCCACCAAACTTACCATGTGAAGGACAGCACATGGGCATTCTTTCTGAGACCTGCAAAGAAAACAAAGGGAGAGGCTAAGCAGACAAAGGAAAACTCTTTCTTTTCAAATCAATCAGATAATGAACTCCTGTTCCCTTTAGGAGAAATGAGTGGGTGGGGAGAGAAAAGCAAGCAGTTGACCTCTGGAGGTCCTTAGACTTAAAATCATAAAGCCCAAGGAAGAAAATTCCTCCCCAGCATTAACTTGGACCAGTAATGTTTTTCTATTTATATTCCATATGTAAATATGCCTATGAGGTATTATGTATTGTCTTTGTGCCTTTAAGTACATTTCTTTAAAAAATCTGTAACTTTAAACTTAAATAGAAAGGCACAAAATGGATTGTTATTTTATACAATGGAGTTCTGATATTAATTATTGTTACTTCTCACAAAACAAGTACTAAAGATTTCTTAGTTTTGGCTAAAATAGTATTGTGAATTGTGGCTGAGTGGTGTGCTCTTTTTGAATTTCCCAATTTTAGCTCATTCACTTCTCTATATGGCCCTCTATTCCTTTAAAAAAATTTTAATAGCTTAATTAAGATATGATTTATATACAATTCACTAAAGTGTACAATTCAATGTTTCTTTTTTTTTTTTTACTATATTCACAGATATGCACAGCCATCAGCATGGTCAATTTTAGAATGTGTCCATCACATCCTAAGGAAAATCTGCTGTCTACATTACCTTCCCTTTATCTCTCCATCCAACCCTCTTTCCTAAGCAACCACCAATTTACTTTCCATTTTTATAGATTTTGTTATTCTGGATATTTCATGTAAATGAACATAGAGTATGTAGTGTTTTGTGACTGGCTTCTTTCACTTAGCACAATGTCTTTAAGTCTTATCCATGTTGCAGCACAGATCAGTACTTTATTCCATCTTATGCTGAACATTACATCTGCATAGCACATTTTGCCTACCCATTTAGTCAGTCAATGAGTGTTCGGGTTGTTTCTACAACTTGGCTGTTGTGAATAATTCTTCTATAAACATTCACGTCTAACATGTGTGTCCTATAGACAGTGTATAGTTGGATCTTAATGTTTTATTTTAATCCATCAGACAATCTCTGCATTTTGATCAGATTTCTTAATCCATTCACATTTAATGTTATGTTTGATATAGTTGGATTTATAGCTGTCATTTTTACTTTCGGTTTACTGTGTCTCATGTATTTTTCTGTTCTTCTATTCCTCCCTTACTGCTTTCTTCTGCATTAAGTAAATATTTCCTAATGAAGAATTTAAATTATTTATCTCACTATGTTTTTTGAGGTTTGTTGTTGTTGTTGTTGTTTTTAGGGGTTACTCTAGGGCTTACCATGTATATCTTAATTTACAGAATCAGCTTTCAATATGTACTTGATCCCAGTACATATTGATCTCAGCTTGATCCCAGAGAGACATAGAAATATATTACTCCCATACAACACTATTTTCTCCCCTTCTTTTGTGGTATTATTATTATATCTATTAATATTGTATATTGATTCATGTTACAAATTCAATAATACATTGTTAATTCTAATACAGATTTAATCCTACCCACCTCCTCTGTGCAGAAACATACTGCATTTCTATGTTCTATAGGACTAGAAATACGTTATATACATATTATTTTACACAATCATTTTTAAATCAGTTAAGATATTGTGCATTTGCCTTTATCCTGTCTTCTATAATTACATAATTACTTTTACTGGTGTTCTTTCTTTTTGTGTGGATTGCAATTATCCTGTAGGGTCACTTACTTTCAGCCTGAAGAACTTTCTTTAGTATGTCTTGTAAGACAAGTTGGCTAGGAACAAATTGTCTCAGTTTTTCTTTATCTGGAAATGTCTTGATTTAGTTTAATTTTTGAAAGATAGCTTTGCTGAGTATAGAATTCTTGATTGATAGTTTCTTCTTTGTACATTTTCAATATATTATCCCATTGTCTTCTATCCTCCATTTTTTTGTGATGAAAAGTCAAACTGTTAATCTTATTAGAATTTGCTTTTATTAATAAGTAGTAAGCCATTTTTGCTTGCTGCTTTCAAGGTTTTCTCTTTGCCTTTGATGTATGTTAAGTAGAAAGGGTGCACTCTAAGATAATGATAAGAAGTATATTATAGGAAATATATAAACAAATGACATAGTCATTTAGTATCATTATCAAGTATTATGTACTCTACTGCACTACACTGCACATCTTGGCTTCACTGACCTGAAATTTAGCCTCAATAGCAGATAGTTGCGGGCAAGATGAAATATACCGATGTCTTTCCCTCCAAGAAAGAAAGTCCTCTAATTGGGAACTGGAAGGAGAGAGACCTGTATTCTTGTCTCCACCTCTCTAGAGTGCAGTTTCTATTTCTCTGAGCATGGGAAGGGAAGGAACAATCTTCAAGTACAACAGATTTCTACTTTTCTTACATCACTTTTGAGATTTCTTGCATAGATGTTTCTTCATTTGTAGGACCATTTTAAGAAGTTATAAAGTGTTGATTTTACTTTTTCATAATTTTCACCAGATTCTCTGGGGAATGCACTGCTGAGCTCCTCAGGCTATCAGGCATGCCACTTCTTCTATTCATAACCTTTATTATAAATGGTATTACACCATCTGAATTCTTCAATAGCTAGGTTTTTATCTTAATACTTTGATGATAAATTCAGTCACTATGTTAATTCATTTTCGTTATTATAAGATTCTGTTCAATGATTGCAACATAATTGATTTATTTTCTTTTTGATGGTTTTAGGTTATTTTTATTTTCATTATTACAAACTATGCTGCAATTAACATTCTTGAACATATCTGTTTGTAATCTATGTTAAAGTCTCTTAAGGTGTATATCTAAGATTAGAATGTCTGAGTTTTAGAGAATACATATGCAAGTATCACCAAATTGCTGCTTTTCAAAGATGTTACATCACTCTGACTTTCCACCAGTAAGGATACGAGTTCTTATTTTCTCCACATTTTCACCATCACTTGGCATTTTCAGAACTGCAGTCTCATGTGAGTAAACTAATCATTCATTATGGTTTTAATGTTCATTTGCTTGATTTCTAGCAAGGCAGATTTTTTTTAGTGTTTATTGACCATTTAGGTTTTCTTTTTGTGCACCACATTTTTTTGGTTACTTTGCATATCATCCATGATTTCTTTCAGCAGTGTTTTGTAGTTTTCCTTATCCAGCTCTTTCAACTTCTTGGTTAGGTATGTTCCTAAGTGTTTTATTTTTTTGTACTGTTGTAAAAGAGATTGAGTTCTTGATTTGATTCTCAGCTTCGTCATTGTTGGTGTATAACAGTGCTGCTAATTTGTGTACATTGATTTTGTATCCTGAAACTTTACTGAACTCATTCATCAGATCTAGGAGCTTTTTCAATGATTCTTTAGGGTTTTCTAGGCATACAATCATATAATCAATGAATAGCAACAGTTCGACTTCCTCTTTACCAATTTGGATGCCCTTTATTGTTTTCCTTTGTCTGATTGCTCTGGCTAGGACTTTCAGTAGTATGTTGAATAGCAGTCGTGAAAGTGGACATCCTTGTCTTTTTCCAGTTCTAAGGGGGAATGTTTTCAACTTTTCCATGTTCAGTATAACGTTGGCTGTGGGTTTGTCATAGATGGCTCTTATTACTTTGAGATATGTCCCTTCTATGTCAACTTTGCTGAGGGTTTTAATCATAATGGGATGCTGGATTTTGTCAAATGCTTTTTTTGTGTGTCTGTTGAGATGATTTTATGATTTTTGTTTTTAATTCTGAGTATGTGATGTATCACATTTATTGACTTGTGTATGTTAAACAACCCCTGTATCCCTAGTAGGAAACCCACTTAACCATGGTGCATAATTTTTTCAATATGCTGTTGGATTTGGCTAGCTAGTATTTTGTTGAGGATTTTTA
Organism: Pan troglodytes; assembly: GCF_028858775.2. Taxonomy (NCBI): domain Eukaryota; kingdom Metazoa; phylum Chordata; class Mammalia; order Primates; family Hominidae; genus Pan; species Pan troglodytes. The sequence continues at coordinate 138,572,058 of NC_072403.2, read as the reverse complement.
CATCTATGTTCATCAGGGATATTGAATGGCAGTTTTCTTATTTTGTTAGGTCCTTTCTTGGTTTTGGTATTGCAGTGATATTAGCTTCATAGAATGATTTAGGGAGGATTTCCTTTTTCTCTGTCTTTTGGAATAATTTCAGTAATAATTGATTGGTATCAATTATTCTTTGAATATCTAATAGAATTCAGCTGTGAATCCATCAGGTCCTGGACTTTTTTTGTTATTGGCATTTTTTTTTTTTTTTGAGACAGAGTTTTGCTCTTGTCACCCAGGCTGGAGTGCAATAGTGTGATCTTGGCTCACTGCAACCTCTGCCTCCTGGGTTCAAGTGATTCTCTTGCTTCAGCCTCCCTAGTACATGGGACTATGGGTGCCCACCACCATGCCCAGCTAATTTTTGTATTTTTAGTAGAGACAGGTTACACCATGTTGGCCAGGCTGGTCTCAAACTCTTGACCTCATGATCCACCCACCTTGGCCTCCCAAAGTGCTAGAATTACAGGCATGAGCCACCATGCCCAGCCAGCAATTTTTTAGTTACTGTTTTAACCTGGCTACTTGTAATTGGTATGTTCACAGTTTCTATTTCTTCCTAATTTATTCTATGAGGGTTGTATATTTCCAGGAATTTATCTATCACCTCTAGATTTTCTTTTGTGCATATAAAGGTGTTCATAGTAGCCTTGAATTATCTTTTGTATTTCTGTGGTATTGGTTGCAATATCTCCCATTTTATTTCTAATTGAGCTTATTTGGATTGTTCCTCTTCTTTTTTAAATTAATCTTACTAACGGTCTATCAATTTTGTTTATATTTTCAAAGACCCAGCTTTTGTTTCATTTACCCTTTGTATTTTTTGTTGTTGTTGTTTTACTTTCATTTAGTTCTGCTCTGATCTTTGTAATTTCTTTTCTTCTGCTGGGTTTAGGTTTGGTCTTGTTTCTCTAGTTCCTTGAGGTGTGACCTTAGATTGTCTATTTGTACTCTTTCATATTTTTTTGATGTAGGCATTTAATACTGTGAACTTTCCTCTTAGCACTGCTTTCACTGTATCCCAGAGGTTTTGTTAGGTTGTGTCACTATTATCATTCAGTTCAAATAATTTTTTAACTTCAATCTGGATTTCATCATTGACTCAAAGATCATTCAAGAAAATATTATTTAATTTTGTGTATTTGTATAGTTTTGAGGGTTCCTTTTGGAGTTGATTTTCAGTTTTATTCCACTGTGGTCTGAGAGGATACAGGATACAATTTCAATTTTTTTGAAATTTATTGAGACTTGTTTTGTGGCCTATTATATGGTCTATCTTGGAGAATGTTCCATGTGCTGATGAGAAGAATATATATTCTGCAGTTGTTGGGTAGAATGTTCTGTAAATATCTGTTAAGTCCATCTGTTCCAGGGTATATTGAAGTTCCCTACTATTATTTTGTTGCTATCTCATCAGCATGTAGTAATAGTTGTTTTATAAATTTGGGAGCTCCAGTATCAGATGCATATATATATTTAGGATTGTGATATTTTCCTGTTGGACCAATCCTTTTATCATTATATAACATCGCTCTTTGTCTTTTTTTTTCTGTTGTTTCTTCAAAGTCTGTTTTGTCTGATATAAGAATAGCTACTCCTGCTCACTTTTGGTTTCCATTTGCATGGAATATCTTTTCCCACTCCTTTACCTTAAGTTGATGTGAGTCCTTATGTATTAGGTGAGTCTCTTGAATACAGCAGATACTTGGTTGGTGGATTTTTATCGATCCTGCCATTCTGTATCTTTTAAGTGGAACATTTAGGCCATTTATGTTCATTAGTATTAAGATGTGAAGCACTGTTATATGCATCATGCTAGCTGTTGCTTGAATACCTTGTTTTTTTCCCCCCATTGTCAGTTATTGCTTTCCCTGTGAGATTTATGCTTTAAGAAGGTTTTATTTTGGTGTACTTCGAGGTTTTGTTTCAAGATTTAGAACTCCTATAGCATTTCTTGTAGTGCTGGCTTGGAAGTGGTAAATTCTGTCAGCATTTGTCTGAAAAATAATTTATCTCTCCTTCATTTATGAACCTTAGGATTGCTGGATTCAAATTTCTTGCCTGACAATTATTTTGTTTAAGGCAGCTAAAGATAGGACCCTAATCCCTTCTGATCTGTGAGATTTCTGCTGAAAAATGTCCTTTAATCTAATAAGTTAGATTAACATATGGGTTACCTGACACTTTTGTCTCATAGTTCTTAAGATTCTTTCTTTGGTCTTGACTTTAGGTAACTATATAGGTTACCTGATGCTTTTGTCTCATAGCTTTTAAGATTCTTTCATTCGTCTTGACTTTAGATAACCTGATGACTATGTGCCTAGGTGATGATCTTTTTGTGATCAATTTCCCAGATGTTCTAAAAGCTTCTTATATTTGGATGTCTAGATCTCTGGCAAGGCCAGGGAAGTTTTCCTCAATTATTTCCTCAAATAAGTTTTCAAAACTTTTAGATTTCTCTTCTTTCTCAGGAACACCAATCATTCTTATGTTTGGCCATTTAACACAATCCCAAATTTCTTAGAGGTTTTGCTCATTTTTAAAAAATTCTTTTTTCATTGTCTTTGTCTGACTAGATTAATTCCAAAGCCGTGTCTTTGAGCTCTGAAGTTCTTTCTTCTACTTGTTCTAGTCTATTGTTGAAACTTTCCACTGCATTTTGTATTTCTCTAAGTGTGTCTTTCATTGCCAGAAGTTGTGACTGTTTTTTCTTTATGATATCTATTTCTCTGGAGAATTTTTCATCCAAATACTGTATTGTTTTAATTTCTTTAAGTCGTTTTTCACATTTCTCTGGTATCTCCTTGAGTAGCTTAATAGTCAAGTTTCTAAATTCTTTTTCTGGCAATTCAGAGATTTCTTCTTGGTTTGGCTCCATTGCTGGAAAGCTACTATGATTTTTTTTTTTTTTTTTTTGGTGTGTTATAGAACCCCATGTTGTCATGTTAAAAGAATTACTTTTCTAGTTTCTTCTCATTTGGGTAGGCTATTTCATTGGAAAGATCTGGAACTCAAGGCCTGCTGTTCAGATTCTTTTGTCCCATGGGTTGATCCCTTGATGTGGTGCTCTTCACCTTCCCCTAGGGAAGAGGCTGAGAGAGAGACTGCAGTGATTGCTATTGCTCTTCTGGGCCTAGCCACCCAGTGGGGCTACCAGGCTCTGGTGCTGAGGAGTATCTGCAAAGAGTCCTGTGATGTGATTCGTTTTCAGGTCTTCCAGCCATGGATAGCAGCACCTACTCTGGTGGAGGTGGCAGGGGAGTGAAGTAGACTCTTTGAGAGTCCTTGGTTGTAGATATGTTTAGTGTGCTGTCTTTCTTGAATGCTGGTTATGCTAGCAGTGAAGTTATCACATGGATAGACTCAGGACCTTCAGTTAGCCAGGATGTTGCAGGCAGTGGAATTAGCTATTGTTTTCTTCTTCCTGGGAGCAGTGTTATTCTGTCTTGAGTTGCTCTAATGGTCTGAGTTGGTCAGCCTCTAGCCAGGATGTGGCACTTTCAAGAAAGCACCAGTTGCAGTAGTAGAAAGGGAGGGGAAGGGAGGGGAAGGGAGGGGAAGGGAGGGGAAGGGAGGGGAAGGGAGGGGAGGGGAGGGGAGTAGTAGAAGAGGGGAAGGGAGGGGAAGGGAGGGGAAGGGAGGGGAAAGGAAGGGAAAGGAAGGGAGAGAGAGAGAGAAAGAATGAAAGAAAAAGAAAGAAAGAAAAAAGATCTATAACGTGAAAGAGAGAGACAAACTGAAAATTAAAACCTAGTAGAACCAGAACTAATGCAGAAAAAAGAACTTTAACAAACAAAAAAGTATATAAATCAGCCTTAGGGAGTAACAAGGTAATATAATACATCTATAAACATCTAAGAAAGAGGAAAATGATGAAATTGCAAATATGATAGACAATTATAATTTGAAATTTTAGCAGAAATGTTAAAAAATAAAACCAAGTAAATATTTCAGGAAACAAAACAATGTAATTGGAATAGAATAAAAATGATAAAATATTCAGAAAAATCAATTCAGATGTCAACCATCAGATTATTAGTTACTCTAGAAAGAAAAAAAGAGAAAATATAAGTAAAAAAATCATTAAATATATAGGATGAAGATCCAATTTGTGAAGAGAGTCATAATTTAATTTCAAATGCCTAATTTCTAGTTTCATTTTTTAATATTTTATTTTAAATTTCAACTTTTATTTTAGATACAGGGGGTATATATGCAGGTTTGTTACATGGGGATATTGCACAATGCTGAGGTTTGGCGTAAAGATCCCATCACCCAGGTAGTAAGCATAGTACCCAATAGGTAGTTTTTCAACCCACGCCCTCTTCCCTCCCTCCCCCTTCTAGTAGTCCACAGTGTCTATTGATCCCATATTTATGTCAATGTGTGCTTAATGTTTAGCTCCTAAATACAAGTGAGAACATGTGATATTTCTGTTCCTGCATTAATTCACTTAGGATTATGTCTTGCAACTGCATCTATGTTGCTGCAAAGGACATGACTTTATTCTTTTAATGGCTGCGTAGTATTCCATGGTGTATACGTACCACATTTTTTTTAAAATTTATCTACCATTGATGGGCACCTGTGTTGATTCCATGTCTTTGCTATTGTGAATAGCCTGGCAATGAACATACAAATGCTTGTGTCTTTGGGGCAGAATGATTTATTTTCCCTTGGGTATACACCCAGTAATGGGATTTCTGGGTCTAATGGTAGTTCTGTGTTAAGGTCTTTGAGTAATCTCCAGACTGCTTTCTATGGTGGCTGGACCAATTCACATTCCCACCAATAGTGTATAAGCATTCTCTTTCTTCCACAGCTCACCAGCATCTGTTGTTTTTTGACTTTTTAGTAATAGCCATTCTGACTGATGTGAGAGGATATCGCATTGTAGTTTTGATTTGCATTTCTCTAATGATTGGTGGTGATGAGCATTTTTTCATATTTGTTGGCTGCTTATATGTCTTCTTTTGAGAATAGCTGTTTGTCCCTTTCTCTCATTTTTAAATGGGGTTATTTTACAACCATCTGATCTTCAACAAGGCTGACAAAAATGAGCAACGGGGAAAGTATGCCCTATCCAATAAATGGTGCTGGGATAACTGGCTAGTCTTATGCTGAAGACTGAAGCTGGACCCCTACTTTTCACCGTACACAAGTATTTTTTTAATCATGCTGAATTATTTTAAATTATGTACAAAGATGTAACATGTCACCCAGAGACCATTTTACACACTGTTCTGTTTAGCCACCAGTCTCTTGTCTCCATCTTTAGCAAAGGTGAGGTGGACACCCTTTCCTCGGGGAAGGTTTGTTGCCCTTGGCTTGTTGCCATGGTTTGTGCCATGGTTTGTTGCCCTTGCCAATAACAAAAAATGTTGGAAAGCCAGGTGGCAATGCTGTTGCCGTTGGCGTCTTTCACGTGAACCATGGCAAAATATCCAGGGTGCCTCTCTCTGTTGGTGATCACACAAATTATTCCCAAGTTAGCACCTCCAGTCACCATACACTGGTCACCAGCATCAAGCTTGATGAAATCAGTATCTTGCCAGTCTCCGAGTCAATCTGAACGGTTTCATTAACCTTGATGAGGGGATCAGGGTAGCAGATGGTACAAGCATCATGAGTCACCAGATGAGGGATTCCTTTTGTGCCCACTAAGATTTTTCTCACTTTGCATAACTTGTACTTGACCTCCTCAGGTGTAATACGATGTACACCAAAGCAACCCTTGGTGTCATAGATCAGACAGAAATTGTATCCCTTGTCAATGCTGATGACATCCATAAATCTAGCAGGGTAGGTTATATCAGTTCGGACCTTGCCATCTATCTTAATGAACTGCTGCATGCAAATCTTTTTCATTTCTTCTCAGGGCATACTTAAGTCTGTTCCTTAGGAAAATGATGAGGGGGAGATACTCTCTAAGCTTGTGAGGACTGGTGGATTGATGAAGAGCAAACACACTGGTCAATGTATCCAGCATCTAGTACTTTGGAGCTGCCACCCATTTCAGATGCTTCTTGGGACCAGGAGCCATGGCTGTGCTCGGCACGGAAACAGCCAAAAATTAACTCAAAATGGATAAAAGATTTAAATGTAACACCTCAAACTGTAAAATTCTAGAAGACAAATTAGGAAATACCCTTCTTGATATTGGCCTTGGCAAAGAATTTTTGGCTAAGTCCCCAAAAGCAGTTGTAACAAAAACACAAATAGACATGTGGGACCTAACTAAACTAAGAAGCTTCTGCACAGAAAAAAAAGACACTATCAACAGAGTAAACAGACAACCTGCAGAACAAGAGAAGACATTTGCAAACTATGCATCCAACAAAGGCTTAATAACCAGAATCTATAGGGAACTTAAACAAATCAGCAAATAATTTCTAGTTTCTACTGGCACAGGAAATACCAAAAGGTACCACACCAATGCACATTATTATGCAATATCATAATACCAGTGATAGAGAGAGGATTCACTAACTTCTAGAGAGAAAAACACTTCATAGGAAGGAGCAATCAGAATAACATCATATTTTTCCACAGCAACATTTGGTACTACAAGATAATGAAAGATCTGATAGAATATTTGTTAACATTTGTAAATAGAAGAAATTATATAAGTGAAAAAACTAAGACAATAATTAACTCTAGAGAAAACAACGAGGTTTCAAAAGACAGGAAATGCAACATATTACACTGCTTTCTTATTTAGCAAACAATATTTATATATTCACTGTAATGAAACTACATCATCAACTAATAATTATGGTAAAGTACATACAATATAAGATATACTATGTATTTGAAGATAAGAGTTGGCATGAATGAGTTTACCTTCTTTTTCAAAATAATAAATTTACTATATATTTATAATTAATAAATCAAGGGAAAGAAATACAGCCATGTTACTTAGGTGTTGAAAAGTGAAGAAATTATGGCTAATGCCAGAAGATACAACTAAAAGTATTAATACTCCTTCTAAGCAATTTAGAGAAGAGCAATGCAGAGGACACTGATTTCAAAAGAATCCTCTGATACTATTAATAATTATGTGCATGAATTATTTGATTAAAAATTAAGACATTATATAATTCAATATAATATTTAAAATAATGACTCTGTGTCCTGTGTCCTAGGGGCAGACTTAAATCCTCTTTGGGGAAAGAAACGATCAGAGGGCTGCCTCATTTAATTTTATCCAAACCAACTTATTTAAGTTTCCCTAACTGCCATCTTTTGATCCAGGAATTTACTTTTCTTTCAAAGCAGAGCAACTAAAAGATGAGGCAACATGTACCCCCATATTCATTTTATTTATGCAAATCCTAAACATACCAATGAAAGGAAAAACAGGCACATGCACACCCAAGATATTCCCAAGCATGCATTTTGTTGTTCATATTTATTCACCACCCACCTGCCATCTCCTCTACTCAATATCCCTTCTATATTTTAATCTAGTTTTTTTCTTGAGGTGCTATTAGCCAAACCATCTGCTGTTCCACTGCTAATTGCTTTCCCTCTCTGTGTGAACAGAGCCCTGTGTCCAGCACGGTCAGGGATTATAGCTCAACAGCTAATTTTGCCTCCGGTCTACTTGATCCCCTTACAGCTGTGTTCTTGGCTTACTTTGCTTTGGTGTTCAAAAAATTACAGGTATCATAATATTTATTCTCTCTTATCTTACCTGCATATTCATATATATTACTGACCAAGACATGTTCTTCTGATTTAGTACATTTTACTGCTATTAAAATACAAATCCAAATATTCCTAATCACATTGTTATAACTTTACATAATATCTAACCAAGAACCAAGCATATTTTATGTTGACCAATATTGTGCATCAGAAAGTAGTATGACAGAGGAATAATAATCATCACCACAATATTATTAGATATCATTTACATGTTTTGAATGTTTTCTGTGGGTCAAGTTCTGTGTTAAGTAATTCAGATGCATTATCACAACAGCCCTGTAATGTAGGTACTATTATTATCTTATAGGTCAGAAAACTGAAACTTAGGGATATTAAATAACTTCCAAAATTCACAAATCAAGTCAGAGATAAAACCAGGAGGCATAAGTTCCTACTGGATCATAAAAATGGAATTCCATCTTGCCTGTGAGGAATAAAAGGTTTGGGAAAGAGTCTTGAAAGAGATAATTCCTGAATTAAGTCTTGAAAAAAATACAGGAGCAAACACATGAAGAAGTAAGAGAGTATGTCATCTTAGTGAAGCCAAAAAGAGATCAGTATGATGAAATTACACGCCATGATGATCTTTATTAAAACATAGCCACACTTATTTGTTATGCATTATCTATGGCTGCTTTAGCACTACAATGTTGAAATTTAGTAATTTCAGCCAAGTTCATTTGGCTTACAAAACAAAGTATTTGCTATCTGATCCTTTATGGAAAGGCTCGCTAACCTCTATTTTAGAGAGTCAATTAAGTCTTAGAGCAATTAAAAATAAGAAAGATAACCTAAATAGTTTTATTTTTACTTTCATTTATTTAATTTCCAGCACTCCTTATTTCTTTGTGTAGTTGTAAGTTTTTGTTGAGTACCATATTTCTACTGCCTGAATATCTTTTAAGATTTCTTACATAACAGCAGGTCTTAGGCCAGGTGTGGTGGCTCACACCTGTAATCCTAGCACTTTGGGAGGATGAGGCGGGTAGATCACTTGAGGTAAGGAGTTTAAGACCAGCCAGGCCAGTATGGTGAAACCCCATCTCTACCAAAAATACAAAAATTAGCAGGCGGGGTGACGGGCACCTGTAATCCCAGGGAGGCTGAGACAGGAGAAATGCCTGAACCCAGGAAGTGGAGGTTGCAGTGAGCCAAGATCGTACCACTGTACTCCAGCCTGGGCAACAGAGTGAGACTCTGTCTCAGGAAAAAAAAAAAAAAAGCAGATCTTATAGAGAAATCACTATTTTCCTGTCAGTGATGACCTTGGTTACCAAAATAAGTACAATCTCACTTAAATGGCAAAACTCAAGCTACCTCTTGTTTGCTTCTGTTCTTATAACATGGCTCTCCAATGTTTTCTCATAGTTTTTTTTTTAACTTTTATTGAAAAATATTTAAACTGGCAGGAAAATCTGGCAATGATACAATAAACTCCCATGTATACACACCTAAAGTGACCACACTTTCTTTCCTGCACACACATAACAAAAACACACACATACATTTCATATCAACTAAAGCATTTTAGAGTCTTTGACATCACGACTTTTAACCCTCAAATACTTCAGTGTACATTTTCTAAGAAAAAGGACATCTTATTACCTAAAGCATGGCACAACTATTAATTTCAAAAATTTAAGCATTAACACAAGATTATTTCTTCCTTTGTTTTAGTGTTGTCCTTGCAGCATATTTTTTTCTGATTGATGATTTTCTGTTTTTTCTGATGATGCAGAATCATGCATGTATTTACTTGTTATACGTCTTTTTAAAATTTATTATCTCTAATAATTTTTTTATTATTATTATACTCTAAGTTTTAGGGTACATGTGCAATGTGCAGGGTAGTTACATATGTATACATGTGCCATGCTGGTGCGCTGCACCCACTAACTCGTCATCTAGCATTAGGTATATCTCCCAATGCTATCCCTCCCCCTCCCCCAACCCCACAGCAGTCCCCAGAGTGTGATGTTCCCCTTCCTGTGTCCATGTGTTCTCATTGTTCAATTCCGACCTATGAGTGAGAATATGTGGTGTTTGGTTTTATGTTCTTGCGATAGTTTGCTGAGAATGATGATTTCCAATTTCATCCATGTCCCTACAAAGGACATGAAATCATCATTTTTTATGGCTGCATAGTATTCCATGGTGTATATGTGCCACATTTTCTTAATCCAGTCTATCATTGTTGGATATTTGGGTTGGTTCCAAGTCTTTGCTATTGTGAATAATGCCGCAGTAAACATATGTGTGCACGTGTCTTTATAGCAGCATGATTTATAGTCCTTTCGGTATATACCCAGTAATGGGATGGCTGGGTCAAATGGTATTTCTAGTTCTAGATCCCTGAGGAATTGCCACACTGACTTCCACAATGGTTGAACTAGTTTACAGTCCCACCAACAGTGTAAAAGTTCCTATTTCTCCACATCCTCTCCAGCACCTGTTGTTTCTTGACTTTTTAATGATTGCCATTCTAACTGGTGTGAGATGGTATCTCATTGTGGTTTTGATTTGCATTTCTCTGATGACCAGTGATGATGAGCATTTTTTCATGTGTTTTTTGGCTGCATAAATGTCTTCTTTTGAGAAGTGTCTGTTCATATCCTTTGCCCACTTTTTGATGGGGTTGTTTGTTTTTTTCTTGTAAATTTGTTTGAGTTCTTTGTAGATTCTGGATATTAGCCCTTTGTCAGATGAGTAGGTTGCGAAAATTTTCTCCCATTTTGTAGGTTGCCTGTTCACTCTGATGGTAGTTTCTTTTGCTGTGCAGAAGCTCTTTAGTTTAATTAGATCCCATTTGTCAATTTGGCTTTTGTTGCCATTGCTTTTGGTGTTTTAGACATGAAGTCCTTGCCCATGCCTATGTCCTGAATGGTAATGCCTAGGTTTTCTTCTAGGGTTTTTATGGTTTTAGGTCTAACGTTTAAGTCTTTAATCCATCTTGAATTGATTTTTGTATAAGGTGTAAGGAAGGGATCCAGTTTCAGCTTTCTACGTATGGCTAGCCAGTTTTCCCAGCACCATTTATTAAATAGGGAATCCTTTCCCCATTGCTTGTTTTTCTCAGCTTTGTCAAAGATCAGATAGTTGTAGATATGTGGCGTTATTTCTGAGGGCTCTGTTCTGTTCCACTGATCTATATCTCTGTTTTGGTACCAGTACCATGCTGTTTTGGTTACTGTAGCCTTGTAGTATAGTTTGAAGTCAGGTAGTGTGATGCCTCTAGCTTTGTTCTTTTGGCTTAGGATTGACTTGGCGATGCGGGCTCTTTTTTGGTTCCATGTGAACTTTAAATTAGTTTTTCCAATTCTGTGAAGAAAGTCATTGGTAGCTTGATGGGGATGGTATTGAATCTATAAATTACCTTGGGCAGTATGGCCATTTTCATGATATTGATTCTTCCTACCCATGAGCATGGAATGTTCTTCCATTTGTTTGTATCCTCTTTTATTTCATTGAGCAGTGGTTTGTAGTTCTCCTTGAAGAGGTCCTTCACATCCCTTGTAAGTTGGATTCCTAGGTATTTTATTCTCTTTGAAGCAATTGTGAATGGGAGTTCACTCATGACTTGGCTGTCTGTTTGTCTGTTGTTGGTGTATAAGAATGTGTGTGATTTTTGCACATTGATTTTGTATCCTGAGACTTTGCTGAAGTTGCTTATCAGCTTAAGGAGATTTTGGGCTGAGACAATGGGGTTTTCTAGATATACAATCATGTCGTCTGCAAACAGGGACAATTTGACTTCCTCTTTTCCTAATTGAATACCCTTTATTCCCTTCTCCTGCCTAATTGCCCTGGCCAGAACTTCCAACACTATGTTGAATAGGACTGGTGAGAGAGGGCATCCCTGTCTTGTGCCAGTTTTCAAAGGGAATGCTTCCAGTTTTTGCCCATTCAGTATGATATTGGCTGTGGGTTTGTCATAGACAGCTCTTATTATTTTGAAATACGTCCCATCAATACCTAATTTATTGAGAGTTTTTAACATGAAGAGTTGATGAATTTTGTCAAAGGCCTTTTCTGCATCTATTGAGATAATCATGTGGTTTTTGTCTTTGGTTCTGTTTATATGCTGGATTACATTTATTGATTTGTGTATATTGAACCAGCCTTGCATCCCAGGGATGAAGCCCACTTGATCATGGTAGATAAGCTTTTTAACGTGCTGCTGGATTTGGTTTGCCAGTATTTTATTGAGGATTTTTGCATCAATGTTCATCAAGGATATTGGTCTAAAATTCTCTTTTTTGGTTGTGTCTCTGCCTGGCTTTGGTATCAGGATGACGCTGGCCTCATAAAATGAGTTAGGGAGGATTCCCTCTTTTTCTATTGATTGGAATAGTTTCAGAAGGAATGGTACCAGTTTCTCCTTGTAACTCTGGTAGAATTCGGCTGTGAATCCATCTGGTCCTGGACTCTTTTTGGTTGGTAAGCTATTGATTATTGCCACAATTTCAGATCCTGTTATTGGTCCATTCAGAGATTCAACTTCTTCCTGGTTTAGTCTTGGGAGAGTGTATGTGTCAAGGAATTTATCCATTTCTTCTAGATTTTCTAGTTTATTTGCGTACAGGTGTTTATAGTATTCTCTGATGGTAGTTTGTATTTCTGTGGGATGGGTGGTGATATCCCCTTTATCATTTTTTATTGCGTCTATTTGATTCTTCTCTCTTTCCTTCTTTATTAGTCTTGGTAGTGGTCTATCAATTTTGTTGATCCTTTCAAAAAACCAGCTCCTGGATTCATTAATTTTTTGAAGGGTTCTTTGTGTCTCTATTTCCTTCAGTTCTGCTCTGATTTTAGTTATTTCTTGCCTTCTGCTAGCTTTTGAATGTGTTTGCTCTTGCTTTTCTAGTTCTTTTAATTGTGATGTTAGGGTGTCAATTTTGGATCTTTCCCACTTTCTCTTGTGGGCATTTAGTGCTATAAATTTCCCTCTACACACTGCTTTGAATGCATCCCACAGATTCTGGTATGTTGTGTCTTTGTTCTCATTGGTTTCAAAGAACATCTTTATCTCTGTCTTCATTTCATTATGTACCCAGTAGTCATTCAGGAGCAGGTTGTTCAGTTTCCATGTAGTTGAGCGGTTTTGAGTGAGATTCTTAATCCTGAGTTCTAGTTTGATTGCACTGTGGTCTGAGAGAGAGTTAGTTATCATTTCTGTTCTTTTACATTTGCTGAGGAGAGCTTTACTTCCAAGTATGTGGTCAATTTTGGAATAGGTGTGGTGTGGTGCTGAAAAATATATATATTCTGTTGATTTGGGGTGGAGAGTTCTGTAGATGTCTATTAGGTCCACTTGGTGCAGAGCTGAGTACAATTCCTGGGTATCCTTGTTGACTTTCTGTCTCGTTGATCTGTCTAATTTTGACAGTGGGGTGTAAAAGTCTCCCATTATTAATGTGTGGGAGCCTAAGTCTCTTTGTAGGTCACTCAGGACTTGCTTTATGAATCTGGGTGCTCCTGTATTGGGTGCATATATATTTAGGATAGTTAGCTCTTCTTGTTGAATTGATCCCTTTACCATTATGTAATGGCCTTCTTTGTCTCTTTTGATCTTTGTTGGTTTAAAGTCTGTTTTATCAGAGACTAGGATTGCAACCCCTGCCTTTTTTTGTTTTCCATTTGCTTGGTAGATCTTCCTCCATCCTTTTATTTTGAGCCTATGTGTGTCTCTGCATGTGAGATGGGTTTCCTGAATACAGCACACTGATGGATCTTGACTCTTTATCCAATTTGCCAGTCTGTGTCTTTTAATAGGAGCATTTAGTCCATTTACATTTAAAGTTAATATTTTTATGTGTGAATTTGATCCTGTCATTATGATGTTAGCTGGTTATTTTGCTCGTTAGTTGATGCAGTTTCTTCATAGTCTCGATGGTCTTTACAATTTGGCATGGTTTTGCAGTGGCTGGTACTGGTTTTTCCTTTCCATGTTTAGCACTTCCTTCAGGAGCTCTTTTAGGGCAGGCCTGGTGGTGACAAAATCTCTCAGCATTTGCTTGTCTGTAAAGTATTTTATTTCTCCTTCACTTATGAGGCTTAATTTGGCTGGATATGAAATTCTGGGTTGAAAATTCTTTTCTTTAAGAATGTTGAATATTGGCCCCCACTCTCTTCTGGCTTGTAGAGTTTCTGCTGAGAAATCCGCTGTTAGTCTGATGGGCTTCCCTTTGAGGGTAACCCGACCTTTCTCTTTGGCTGCCCTTAACATATTTTCCTTCATTTCAACTTTGGTGAATCTGACAATCATGTGTCTTGGAGTTGCTCTTCTCGAGGAGTATCTTTGTGGTGTTCTCTGTATTTCCTGAATCTGAATGTTGGCCTGCCTTGCTAGATTGGGGAAGTTCTCCTGGATAATATCCTGCAGAGAGTTTTCCAACTTGGTTCCATTCTCCCCGTCACTTTCAGGTACACCAATCAGATGTAGATTTGGTCTTTTCACATAGTCCCATATTTCTTAGAGGCTTTGCTCATTTGTTTTTATTCTTTTTTCTCTAAACTTCCCTTCTCACTTCATTTCATTCATTTCATCTTCCATCGCTGATACCCTTTCTTCCAGTTGATCGCATCAGCTCCTGAGGCTTCTGCATTCTTCACGTAGTTCTTGAGCCTTGGTTTTCTGCTCCATCAGCTCCTTTAAGCACTTCTCTGTATTGGTTATTCTAGTTATACATTCTTCTAAATTTTTTTTGAAGTTTTCAACTTCTTTGCCTTTGGTTTGAATGTCCTCCCATAGCTTGGAGTAATTTGATCGTCTGAAGCCTTCTTCTCTCAGCTCGTCAAAGTCATTCTCCGTCCAGCTTTGTTCCGTTGCTGGTGAGGAACTGCGTTCCTTTGGAGGAGGAGAGGCACTCTTCTTTTTAGAGTTTCCAGTTTTTCTGCTCTGTTTTTTCCCCATCTTTGTGGCTTTATCTACTTTTGGTCTTTGATGGTGGTGATGTACAGATGGGTTTTTGGTGTGGATGTCCTTTCTGTTTGTTAGTTTTCCTGCTAACAGACAGGACCCTCAGCTGCAGGTCTGTTGGAGTACCTGGCAGTGTGAGGTGTCAGTCTGCCCCTGCTGGGGGGTGCCTCCCAGTTAGGCTGCTCGGGGATCAGGGGTCAGGGACCCACTTGAGGAGGCAGTCTGCCCGTTCTCAGATCTCCAGCTGCGTGCTGGGAGAACCACTGCTCTCTTCAAAGCTGTCAGACAGGGAAATTTAAGTCTGCAGAGGTTACTGCTGTCTTTTTGTTTGTCTGTGCTCTGCCCCCAGAGATGGAGCCTACAGAGGCAGGCAGGCCTCCTTGAGCTGTGGTGGGCTGCACCCAGTTCGAGCTTCCCGGCTGCTTTGTTTACCTAAGCAAGCCTGGGCAATAGCGGGCGCCCCTCCCCCAGCCTCGCTGCTGCCTTGCAGTTTGATCTCAGACTGCTGTGCTAGCAATCAGCAAGAGTCCGTGGGCGTAGGACCCTCCGAGCCAGGTGCGGGATATAATCTCCTGTTGCGCTGTTTTTTAAGCCCGTCGGAAAAGCGCAGTATTTGGGTGGGAGTGACCCAATTTTCCAGGTGCCGTCTGTCAGTCACCCCCTTCTTTGACTAGGAAAGGGAACTCCCTGACCCCTTGCACTTCCCGAGTGAGGCAATGCCTCGCCCTGCTTTGGCTTGCACACGGTGCATGCACCCACTGACCTGTGCCCACTGTCTGGCACTCCCTAGTGAGATGAACCCGGTACCTCAGATGGAAATGCAGAAATTACCCGTCTTCTGTTTCGCTCACGCTGGGAGCTGTAGACCAGGGCTGTTCCTATTCGGCCATCTTGGCTCCTCCTTGTTATATGTCTTTAATCTCTTGTAAGCTATAAGTTTCTTAGCCTTTCTTGGTCTTTCCTGAAATGACTTTTTTTCCAAAGGGTAAGTGCCAAATGTGTTTTGTAGAAAGTCCCTCAATTTGGATTGTCTGCTAATTTCTTCATGATAAGATTTAGTTTATGACTATTCTTGCAAGAATACTATTATCTCTCTCCCCATATATATATAGATATATACTATACAATATATGTACTATACTATACAATATATGTGCTGTGTCCTTCTTAGCATATTATTTCAAAAGGCACACCATATTTATTTGCTCTGCTGATGATAACTTTAATCATTTTGTTAAGATGGAGTCTGTCAGATATTTTCATTGTACAATAATTTTCCCCTTGTAACTACTAAACAATGTGTGGGGAGATACTTTGGAAATGTATAAATACCCTACTGCTCAAACTTATCCAATGATTTTATCCCAGCAGTGTTGGTCTGCCCCTGGTTTCTCAACTTTTACCTACAATCAGAGTTGGTTAGTGAAAAGAGGCTATAGATCCTCTGTGCCAATATACCATACTCTCTAGGCTTTTGTTTCTTGCCTTTTCTGTTTTCAGGTCTTTGTTTCCTAATTACTGAGACTTTAATAGGTTTCACTTTCAATTTCAAAAGCTTTTAGCTTAGATTTCAGCTTCTTACACAGTCATAGAATATAGCAAATGTCTTTTATGGAAAATGGCTGTGTATCTACGGCCCTCAAGCCCTCAATCTATCTTTCTATTCCCAAGTGACTGCTAAAGTCTACATTGGTTTCTACATCTTTCAGCTGCTGCTGTCTGTCTGGGCCAAGCCACAAACTTCAGCTCACATCAATAATTGGCAAATTCCTCCATGTAAAAAAAAATTGCTATTTATCTACTCACCACTGAATGTTTCTCCTCTCTGTAATTTAGGCCCATTCAGTCCTCATAGCTTCTAAACCTATATGATGCCTTTTCAAAAGTATTTTTGTAATTTTTTTTCTTAGCTATAAACTTTGTATGTGTAGGCTTTATGTAACCTTTTAAATTCTACTCAGAAGTCCAAGGAAAATAAATTCTTATTTTCATCTGATAGCTCCAATATTATTGGCATCTCCTGTGATTCTGTTTCTATTGGGTATTTTTCCCCTTTGCTTTTTTGTCACGTATTCTGTCTCCGTATATGCCTGGTAATTTTTTGACTGAATCACAGACTTTTAAAATAAAAAATTGTGAAGGTAATTTGAAGTTCTCAAGATGTTATTGTCTTGAAGAGAGGATTTATTTTGTTTTAGGCAGATAAGCTAAAGGAACATCACCTTAATCCAACTTGGAACTGAACCATCTCTAACTAGGTTTCATTCTTTTTTCTTTCTTTTTTTCTTTTTTTTTTTTTTTTTGAAACTGAGTCTCACTCTGTTGCCCAGGCTGGAGTGCAGTGGCACAATTTTGGCTCACTGCAACCCCCGCTTCCCAAGTTCAAGTGATTCTCATGCCTCGGCCTCCTGAGTAGCAGGGATTACAGGTGTGTGCCAGCACACCCAGCTAATTTTTGTATTTTTAGTAGAGATAAAGTTTTGTCACGTTCCCCAGGTTGGTCTCGAACTCTTGGCCTTAAGTGATCCACCTGGCTCGGCCTCCCAAAGTGCTGGGATTACAGGTGTGAGCCACTGCGCCCAGCCAGTTTCATTCTTTATGATGACTGATCTATTTGTGGTTCTCCCTTACCCCTAGAGTGCAGCCCATTAAAAGTCTCATCTGAAAGCCTGAGTTGTATGTCAGACCCTTTTGGTTTCCATATTCTGAAATGACTGCTGGAAACTTTGCTCAGTTTCTCAGCCTCTCAGCTGCTGCTTCTAAACTGACCAAAGTCAAGTAGAAAAGTGGTGCAGAATATTGGCTTTTCTCTCTTTGTCACCCTTCTCTCTAGTATCTTCAATGCTCTCTCAGGTCTCTATGCTTAGCTCTCCAGGGTCTTAAAACAGACCAAACAGATTATCTGTGTGTGTTTCCTACTTTTGCAGTTGTTCTCAAATCAAGGGTTGTTCTGCAACAAGTTGTGTTGCCTTTTCAGATACCATAAAATACTTGCTTTTGTTTTTGTTTTTCATTTCCCTGGTATATGTTATATATACACATATATACATTCTATATACTTCTTTTAGGTATTAGATGTGTCTTATATACACAGAACTGAGTTAGGTTTTGATTTGCAACCCAATATGAAAATACTTTTCTTTTAATAAATCTTTTTTCTTTTAAGTCATTTTTATTAATATGGCATATATATGTATATCCAGTCTTAGTTCTGACTGTATTTTACGTTTTGTTGTGTTTTCTGTTTTTAAGCTTTTAAGTCTTTTGGTATTTAGTCTTTTTCATTTGTTTGCTGTTTATATATGTAATCATTAAGATAACTTTTTGGCCAGGCATTGTGGCTCACACCTGTAATACCAGCACTTTGGTAGACTGAAGTGGGCGAATCACCTGAGGTCAGGAGTTCTAGACCAGCCTGTCCAACATGGTGAAACCCTGTCTCTACTAAAAATGCAAAAATTAGCCAGGCATGGTGGCACATGCCTGTAATCCCAGCTACTCAGGAGGCTGAGTCAGGAGAATCAC
This sequence comes from Pan troglodytes, assembly GCF_028858775.2. Taxonomy (NCBI): domain Eukaryota; kingdom Metazoa; phylum Chordata; class Mammalia; order Primates; family Hominidae; genus Pan; species Pan troglodytes. Next base: position 138,553,868 of record NC_072403.2, on the reverse strand, counting down.
TTGAACCCAGGAGGTGGACGTTGCAGTGAGCTGGAATCATGCCGTTGCACTCTATCCTGGGCAATAAGAGTGAAACTCTGTCTCAAAAAAAAAAAGATAATTTTTTAATATTTTTATTCTAATGATTATTTTTAATATTGTATATCTTACTTGCAGCCCTGTATTTTAAATACTTTATCCATAATTCTTTATCCCAATCACTTTAACATTACCATAATTCCTGGATTTTTTGGTCACTCAAATTTAGTTGATATATTTTCTTTCTTATTATTTACTTTTCTATGGTTACATGAACTTATCCTTTTATTCCTTGATTTATTTTAGTTTGAAATGAAATAATTTGGTCCCTTCTGTTTACGTGAAGTAAACAGGAAATTTTTCTAAGCTCTACTTTTAAGTTGTGAGGCTAATGTATAAATTATGAAGGCATGTCTCATTTACATTCTCATCTGTAACCCTAGTCTCTACAGTTAATATATGTCAAGAATTTAGAACAGTGCCTAGTACAAAATAGATAGTATATAAATTTTTTGCTACATATCTTAGATTTAGTTAAACATTTAAATGTATACAGTACTCAGTCATTTTTTGTGGTTCCTTCTTTCATCTCTTTGTGAGCCAAACTTGACACTGGTAGTTTTCTCAAAAATTCTCAAGGGAATTTTTGCATGTAAAAATTGTTTAGTTTTTTTTACAAGTTGAAGATTAGTTTGGCTGGATATAAAATTCTTGAGTGACATCTTCCAGTATTGAATTTCTTAAATGTTATTCAATTGAATAGCAGCCAATGTTGCTGTAGAGGAAATCAGGGCCAGGCTGACACATTATCTATTATAGGTTATTATTTATTTTACTGCTTCATGAAGCATTCTTTCTTTACCCTTAAAGTCCAATGATGTCTTAATATTAACCATTCTGGATTATTTTTTACATTCATTGTGCATTTGTTATATTTAGCTCAAGTATTGTTTTAGTTCTAAAAATATATGTCTTTAATTGTAATTATAATTATAATTATAATTATGGGTTCTCTTTCTAAATTTTAGGATTTTAGAGTTTTTTTTTTTTATACTTTAAGTTTTAGGGTACATGTGCACATTGTGCAGGTTAGTTACATATGTATACATGTGCCATGCTGGTGCGCTGCACCCACTAACTCATCATCTAGCATTAGGTATATCTCCCAATGCTATCCCTCCCCCCTCCCCCCTCCCCACCACAGTCCCCAGAGTGTGATATTCCCCTTCCTGTGTCCATGTGATCTCATTGTTCAACTCCCACCTATGAGTGAGAATATGCGGTGTTTGGTTTTTTGTTCTTGCGATAGTTTACTGAGAATGATGGTTTCCAGTTTCATCCATGTCCCTACAAAGGACATGAACTCATCATTTTTTATGGCTGCATAGTATTCCATGGTGTATATGTGCCACATTTTCTTAATCCAGTCTATCATTGTTGGACATTTGGGTTGGTTCCAAGTCTTTGCTATTGTGAATAATGCCGCAATAAACATACGTGTGCATGTGTCTTTATAGCAGCATGATTTATAGTCATTTGGGTATATACCCAGTAATGGGATGGCTGGGTCAAATGGTATTTCTAGTTCTAGATCCCTGAGGAATCGCCACACTGACTTCCACAATGGTTGAACTAGTTTACAGTCCCACCAACAGTGTAAAAGTGTTCCTATTTCTCCACATCCTCTCCAGCGCCTGTTGTTTCCTGACTTTTTAATGATTGCCATTCTAACTGGTGTGAGATGATATCTCATAGTGGTTTTGATTTGCATTTCTCTGATGGCCAGTGATGACGAGCATTTTTTCATGTGTTTTTTGGCTGCATAAATGTCTTCTTTTGAGAAGTGTCTGTTCATGTCCCTCGCCCACTTTTTGATGGGGTTGTTTGTTTTTTTCTTGTAAAGACAAAATTGACAAATGGGATCTAATTAAACTAAAGAGCTTCTGCACAGCAAAAGAAACTACCATCAGAGTGAACAGGCAACCTACAACATGGGAGAATATTTTCGCAACCTACTCATCTGACAAAGGGCTAATATCCAGAATCTACAATGAACTCAAACAAATTTACAAGATTTTAGAGTTTTTTAAATGGGGGATTCCAATTATGAATGGCCTGAATCCCCTTATCTGCCTTCTATGTTTATCATATTTTCCCTAATATTTTTTCTCTTTATTTGTCTGTCATTCATGTAGCTCTACCTCACTGTTTATTTGTAAAGAATATTAAAAATATCCATTAAGACAGCAAATGTTGTATAATTAAAAATATATATAATAAACTTTGTAATCATATTTATAGCCAAAGTTCTGTATTTGCAAACTGATATTTACAATGTCTTCCACTCAAGTCCTGATGGAATAAACCCTGTAGAACCTCAGGAATACTAGGTGAACACTACATTTAGTAAGTCAAAAAGGTGACATTTAATTTCACCTAAATTATGTGAATGCAGGAAGTAAAATCTAAAGAAGCCTATAAATTTATCATTTCCAACTCATGCAGCAATTTTGAGTCTATTTATGGAGCTCTCGATATGTGACACAAAAGGAACTATCTACTGCAATTTATTTCATAGGAAAAAAATTCTGTTATTCAAAGAGATTAGGTAGCCTTTTCAAGATTCTACCAAAAACAATCTTTCTCATAGTTTTCTAATATTGGCTATGAAAGAAACAATATCTGATTTTGTTTCAGCATCTCTACTGTGATCTTTATTTTTCCTCTGGTCTTTAAGTTCACTAACACAGATTGTGAAGAAAAAAAGATGAATTCTACAAATCATATTTCATTGCCTTGGGACTTTAAAAGCCCACTCTGGGTACTCATTTTCAAATTCAACTTTAAATGCATTATGATCCAAATAAAAGTGAGATCCTGACAACTTTGATCACTAACATAGGCAGTAACTTCACTTAGAAAAGATACTCTGTGCCAGCTTGTTTAGGTGCCAACAAAAATATTGAAGAGAAACTCTTCAGCACAGGGTTTGAAAGTTATTGCCACCTAATGTGTAAAAATAAAAATAACCATCCTTAGGATTATTGATACCATATGCAAAGTAACTTGTTCAAATATCTATAATATACAATAATTATTGTAAGTTTACAGATTCATAACTAAATCTCAGAGATAAAATGAACATTTTTTAAGGTCACTCTTTTAGTCCATTCTCACACTGCTACAAAGAACTGCCCAACACTGTGTAATTTATAAAGGAAAGAGGTATAAATAATTCACAGTTCCACATGGCTGGGGAGGCCTCAGGAAACTTACAATCATAGTGGAAGGCACATCTTCACAAGGCAGCAGGAGAGAAAATGAGTGCAAGCAGGGGAAATGCCAGATACTTATAAAACTAGCAGATCTTGTGAGAACTCACTCACCATCACAAGAACAGCATGAAGGAAACCACCTCCATGATTCAATTACCTCCACCTGGTCCTGTCTTTTACATATGGAGATTATTACAATTCAAGGTGAGATTTGGGTGAGGACACAGAGCCAAACCCTATCAGTCACCTAGTGGGAGGTAGAACTAAGATTTGAAGCCTTCTCTCTCCACTCTACCTCTGAGTTAAACATTCTCTTTCTGGGAGTTTATCTTTTCAGATGACATGTTGCAGGTTTTAGAATCCACTCATCAATCTGATTATTCTTTCTGAACATGTTCACAATTGTCCATGCCCCCTTCTAAAACATAACACCTAGAAATTATCAAAACACTGTAGTTGAATTGTCAGTGCCAAGTACAAAGTAGATCATTTCTAGTTCTAACTATTAACTGGGAATAATGAGAAATTGCTGTATCTTGGCTGAACTCAAGTACCAGGAAGAGAGAGAGAAAAAAAAACTTAAAAAAAACTTAGAAAAAATATCTCCTTTCAGTTGGGTCATAATATTCTACTTCTGACAGAAGGTAGTCCAAAATAACCACCACTTTTACTGAGTTGTGAAGACATAAATATGTTAAATATGTTGGTTATTCTGCAAGAGGGCACTAATGCTGAACCTAGGAAGTTCATAGGACAGGTCACCATGGACAGTTCTTTTTCATAAATTTACAAACAAATTTGTTACTTTTATTAGGGACAGTGGAATATTTGCTGCCTCCTACTTGTTAAGCACAATTGCACTATTGAATCTTAACTGCAGCCCTTAGAGTTACAAGTTATTGTGCCCATTCTATATATGTGAACTGAGGGACAGTAGAGTGTACTAGCATTCATTTATTTACCTTTACAACAGAGAATAGAGAGACATGTCCATGTTCAGACAGGTAGAAAGTTTCAGGGCTCAGGTCCCAACTTACGTCTGAGGGACCATTAAAGAGTCCATGTGTATTTATCCATGTCAGATTGCCTCACAAAGTATGATAGGCAGTCTCTCAGGTGATCCTCAAAGATTCTTTATCTACTGGTATTTGTCCCTTTGGGCCCTTGTGTAATACCTTGTGTGTTGGTTTAATGCCCTTCAAATGAATGGAAAATGGTAAAAGGATGTAATGTCACTTCCAAAATAAGGGAACAAAGAGAAGGTGTCTCCCATGTGTGGTACTCCCTCTCTTTCTCTTTTACTCACTCACTCTGAGGAAAGCCACTTGCCATATTGGAAGCTGTGCTACGCAAAGGCCCACACGGCAAGGAGCTGATGTCTCAGTCAAGAGCCAGAAGGACTGAAGGACTGGAGGCTGGTCAGCAGCCATATGAGTGAGCCTGAAAGCAGATTGTCTCTCATAGGAGCCTCGAAATGACTATAGTCCCAGCCAACACTTTAATTGCCACTGTGAGAGAGCCTGAGCTAGAGATACCCAGTTTAGATATATCCTGATTCTTGAATCACTGGAATTGTGAGATAATAGATGTTTGTTTTTTCAAGCTACTGTTTTAGGGTGATTTGTTTCACACCAATATGCAAGTAATACATTACACTAAAGCAAAGCGATTCTGTGGGAAAGAATTACATGAAATCAACCAGATCAGTACCTGTCTCCTACCAGGTACTAGGTGTGCTCTGGACATTGTTCCTATTTTGTGCTCATTCTACAGCCAACCACATCCCTAATGAAGTTGATGCCCACTCTATATATGCATTATGTTGTACTGGATCCAAAACTTCTTTTTTCTGAAACACTGTAAAAGGGTGCACTTCTCTTAGCTTTCCTTGTTGGTGTTGTTCACAACAATGACTATTAAAATGTAAATATGTAGTCAGGATAACTATGGATTTTTTGATGCCTATTTTATAGAAAAAAACGAAACTAGCTTACAAGATTTTTGAAGGCTGGAGTCATAATTTTTATTCACCAATATATTTCTGATACAGCTCATATGGTATACATAAATGAGCATTTATATCAAATGCCTTCTTATTGGCAACTTAATTATATTTAGGATTAAAATTAATAAATATAAGCCACAGTCCAATTTTAGTTTCCTTGCCTCCAGGAAGCAACATGTTTAAGAAATTATCACACCCAGTTTGGCCAAAAGAATCTTTTCATAATTGTTCATGTGTTCTTGCCTCCACCAAAGTTGGAGTCCCCTCTAAATGTTCATGCACTAATACATAATCCTCACATAGTGTGTATAACTCTTTTTACAAACAATAAGCAAAATAACAATAGACTACGTTTAGAGTCCAATTGAAACTTAATAAAATATTATAATTAGCTATAAGGGCAAATATTTTGAGCAGGCAAATGAGTTTGCTAGCTAAAATTTTATTACATAGAGAACTATTCATTGTAATGTCTGAGATAAGATGTTAATACATTATGCAGGATTGTTAAAAATGCATAAAAACTCAGGAAATTTTAACTGAGAATACCTTTCTCCTAGAGAATAAAAGGTTGACATAATTTCAATATACCAGCAACATTTAGAAAAGTTTATTTTATTTTTCAAGAATAATAATAAGCATTATACATAAGCATGGTCTCCATTAAATTGTAGTTAGTTCTAGCCTTTTCTCATTGTGGCACATACCGTTGTTTGTATCCCGATGCAACAGCCATCTTGGCTTTATAGCTTATATTCTCAATTTTTTTTAACTGCCTTTAGTTCACTGCAGTCCCCAGATTAAAGAAAGGACTGTGAACATATTGTATACATCTAACCATTTCTGGGAACGTGTGAGTAGAGACAAAGCTATGAATTTTTAAAATAAAATCATGATGCAAATCTATGGAAGGAAGACAAGAAAGTGCATTCCTAATGCTTAGCAAATCAAAATGCAAGACTTCCTAAGATATTTTGGGCTTAATTCCTTACCACAAGTTAGGAACTGTATGAAAAATACTTTACATGTTTTCTATAGCAGAGATGAAGCTGTAGTGGCAATGTTAATGTTTCATGAATTTGGTGGGCTTCCATGGCTCAACTTTAACAGATCTTTGCCTAACAGAAAAGCTGGAAGTCCCATCTCATTGATCCAATAAGTTCCAGGCATCTGATACTGTCAGTAATTTCTTGCTTGTTAGCACTGGAAACAATTTTTTACTGGGCCTTTCTTACAACTAGGTGTGATGAGCTGCCTCTGTTCAGACCAAAAGTTTGCAAGGAGAAAAACTGAACAACTACTAGTGAATGTTCTTAGTTTAATCCCCCAAATGTAAATAACATACCCTAGTCTATGAATACTGCCCCAAAATTCAACACTACTGTTTTCCAGTGAGCCTCAAAGGTAAACTATTCCAATGTGAGTGCTGCCTCTGATTGCTCACTTTTATCTGTCACAACACACTTTATGATTGCCTTTTTAGAGGCCTAAAAGATAGTGAGTCACCAAAACTACACACTTACTGGGTGGATCTGAATTAATATTTACTTCAATTATCTGGGAGCATGGCTTCCATATTACAATCAAAGACTTGAACATAATAGCCTGGGAAAATTCTTCAACATGTGAAAAGAAAAATAGAAACTTAAAAAATATAATTTAAGGCTTCTTTGGGGAATAAAATTTGAACTGAAGTCTAGTCAGACTCCATAGCACCAAGTGAAAGTTTTCTTATTTTAGTAATATTCTACTTGGAAAAATGAACATGATTTTCCAGGGGCTTTTTAAGATATTTAAACAGTAATAGTTTATGACATAGTATAAATATAGAGATAACTAAATAATAGTTTCAGTCTAATTTTGCTGGCAGTTTCTTCCAAAATTTCAAAGTGTTCTTAGAGAAACCCACATTATGTTTTCCTTTTACAATATCTAAGGATTAAATATATACTGATGGTTCTGTTTATTACGATTTTAAATTGTTGTCTTTAATATAATTTCTATAAATATCTGACTTCATACTTCTATTTGCATAAAATTGGACCTGGTTTTATTCTTATTTTTTCCCTTATTTTTTCATGAATCTGGAAATTATGCAACTGCCTTGTCCCAGGCAGCAAATCCATTTGCCCTCTGGTAAAGACTGTGGCACTGCATATGGGACTACTGAGCTAGCCTCTGTGTCTCCTGATACTATTCATCATAGAGTTTTGTGCCAGTTTTAGTCTCCTAGGCCTTTTCAGTTTACATTCCTTATTCAAAGAGATGCCAAGAAACCAGCAAGAAAGCATTTATTAAATTGGACAGGGAGACATTACAGAAATGAAGGCGCTGGATAGATGAGTATTTATCTTTACTAGGCCCCAGCAGCAAGGATTATTCAGATGGCCAGTTATTGCTTGGTTCAGTGTTCACCCTACTTTCTTCTGCCTTTAGTTCGCTGCAGCCCCCAGATTAAAGAAAGAACTGTGAACATATTATACACATTTAACCATTTCTGGGAACACATGAGTAGAGACAAAGCTATGAATTTTTAAAATAGAATCATAATACAAACCTATGGAAGGAAGACAAGAAAGTGTATTCCTAATGCTCAGCAAATCAAAATCCAAGACTTCCTAAGACATTTTGGGCTTAATTCCTTACCACAAGTTTAGGAACTGTATGAAAAATACTTTACATGTTTTCTATAGCAGAGATGAAGCTGTAGTGGCAATGTTAATGTTTCATGGATTTGGTGGGCTTCCATGGCTCAACTTTAGCAGGTCTTTGCCTAACAGAAAAGCCAGAAGTCCCATCTCATTGATCCAGTAAGTTCCAGGCATCTGATGCTGTCAGTAATTTCTTGCTTGTTAGCACTGAAAACAAAGTCATATTTTGTAAAATTAGAAACTACAAATCTGCATATCTTCAGCATCACTTTTAGCCACAGATATACAAAGACGCCTGCATTCGGAAAGCAAATACTTCCTGGCCTTTGGGAAGTGCTTTGACATAATTTCTCCCTTTTCAGTCCAAGCACATTTGCTGTCAGGAAAGCTAAGGTTAAGCAGTTCTGACAAGTAAGTATATGGAGTCAGGTAAAGAATGCTGCTTTCTATCCTTTGACTTCTGATATATCTCCTCGGGCCACTAGGGAGAGATGTTTGATTTTTAAAAATGCTTTGGTTGGTAATTTTGAGATTTCTTTGCAATGTTTACTCTCAATCTCATTGCTGTAGTCAAGTAATTTGCAAACCTTGTATACTTTGGCTTCAGGAAACTTGAGAGAAAATATCTTTAATTGGTACTGGCAGAAATTTCTAGCATGAGATTTCTCTAGTGTCAAAATTAAGTATTTTCCAGGAACTCACAACTAGATTGAAAGCTCATGGAAGACAAGGACTGAATCTAATATAATCTTGTGTTTTCCAAAATGCTTATTATGTGCCTAGGTTCATTAGTTACCCATGAAATATGAGTCATATAAGAGGAAATTTATTGTTATCAGATTATAACCAGAGCTTTTTTTTGGCAAAAAAAGGCAAAAAATGCATCTTATGTTGTTCATTACTTGAACATTCCAACTCAGAATTAGTTCATCAATTAATTTTCCATTCATTCAATAAAAATGCATGGACTTCCTCTGATGTAAAAACTAAACTAAACAAACAAAACTAAATTTAAAGTGTATTAATTTAGGGAAGTGCAGTTTAAAGAAGTATAAGATACAGCCTCACTCCACAGACTTTTAAATTCTGTTAAAAGATGATTATTTGGGAAAATAGAAATCAGACAAATAACTGAAGAAGTGCCTTGGGTTCTATAAAACATTCTACTGGAAAAGATAAATGACAGAATACACACAAATCTCCTACATCTAGATGATATAGGAATATAAGAGCATATCAATGGCAGAATGTAAAATATTGGATTTAGAACCAAATTCCCATTGGAGTTGCTTAGTTCTGTTTTGGGCCTGATTTAGATGACATCATTTCATGTGTAGAAGTAGGGGTCAGTTTTGACTTACACCCAGATCTACAGTAGTTAAAACCTAAGAAAAGAAAGACTAGATGTATATAACTAGGAAAATGGCTCCTCATGGAAGACAGAGATGCTGTGGTTAAGTTTTTAGTAGGTAAACACCTTCGTTTGTCTGAGGCTTGTGAGCTCCACTGACTCTACCCCACACATTGCTCCTGAAGATGACACATGTTCATGCACATCCTCAGAATACTGGAGACCAGAAGCAAGGAAAACTAGCTCTTTTTTCAAGGTTGTTGAACCCTGAGTTTAAGAATCTTTGGGTCAAGTAGCTAATTAATATCATCAGACCCAATTGTGAGGAAAAAGATATTGATTATAAAAAATAATAATTGGCTCCTTTCCCCTTCTTTCTTTTAGTGACTTTTATCTCATTCATAGTCCAATTGTTGCAGGCAGATAGGAAAAGCAGCTCTTTGTGAATGGGAAGGTAAAATATGATATGATATCGATGCATATAGGTTCAGATAAAGTAAAAGGTGGACAGAGAGAAGCATGCAAGTACAGAAACCTTTGTGTCTCCCAGCGCACAGATCACTAATTCACTGTGAGAACACGATCAGCAATAGTGAGGATTCCCAGAAGAAATCACTTTCATTCCCACCATTCTTAATCCTTTTTTTAACCCCTCTATGAAAATACCCCAATCTACATTCCAAGATGCAAAATATTAGTATATTCATCAAAAATCCCCTCTTGCTTCATGCCATCACTCTGAGGATGGGAAAGTGAGCTCAGGGAAATGCTTATGAAATTCTTTGGAATGCAGCTAAATATAGGAAAACATGAGTTAACACTGCCCCATGTAAGTAGTAACTCACTGGGGAAAAAGAATGGTGTCTGAAACCACAGAGTATTTGATGATTCCTAAATTTGGCATTGAAATCATGAGATCCCAGGCCCTGACTTTTTGTAGGATCCCTGTTATGAACATGAGGGTTAAAAATCTTTAATTTCCTCAAGTTACCAGGCAAGATTTTCCCTAAACTAGATGTAGTTTAATTAAATACTCATTTTTCAGAACCTTAAGTTAATGTCAGACACATACAGCAAGATAATATATAACACCACCAGAACTGGTGAAAAGAAAGAAACTTTTTGAAAAATATGTACTCTGCTAGGTATGATTTTTCATCTCCTTCCTCTTTCCTTTCTATAATCCATTATCATATAAAGTACCATAATGTGTGTGTGTGTGTATGTTTGTTTAACAAGGAAAACAAAAAAGTTCTCCTTATATTTTCACATTTAGATAAAAGTCTGCCTTCATGAGGGATGTTTTCTCTATTTCATATATATAAACAACCTGCATATTTCATTTCCTCAAAGAATTAAAATATTCATAAGAGTAGGTACTAAGTCAGTTCTACTTACTCTTCTGCACCCTGCATTGTATGTATATTGTGGCCATATGGTAACTAATTATGTAGTATATACGAGATCTAGAAGAGAAGGAGCTCATTTCAAAGCAGTTGGTGAGAGATAGAAGCACCCTATCAATGCTATAGAAGATGTTATAGAAGAAAGGAGAGCAGGCAGATCAGCCTGAAGAAGTGATTGTTAGACCACAGTAAAAGAGGGCATAGAAAACAGCAGTCAGAACATAAGGTAAAAACAAAAAGGGCAGGGAATTTTATTTATAACTAAGAGAGAGGTTGTCATGGAGAATTTAGGTTTGGATTTATATGAAAGAGGGTTGGGCCTTCTGACTCCAGAGTGGATAAAATAAGGTCTGGAAGTGGAAGTAGATTGATGACTGAAAAACAGGCTTTGTGTTGGACAGCAGTGAAAAGAAGATTGATTAAGTAAAGAGACACCAGATAATGGATCATCATAATGCTAGGCTGAGCAGATTTAACTTGATATTACAAGAAATAGGAAATAATTGGCATAGCATATAGGAAGTGTGTATTTTTTAAAGCATGTACTTTATAGATATACAGACTGATCAGCAACCAGTTCTGATATTTTTGGCTATCTTACCTGATTCTGGACAATTTCTTGAATTCCTCTGATGTTCAATTTTTTTCTTCTGTAAATAATATAATATCTGTACTGTAGTGTTGTAGGTATTAAATATGCTTACTTATGCAAATTGCCTGGTTTATTTTAACAAGTGCACAATGACTATTAGTTCATTCTTTCTTCCATTTGCATGTTGTTTTGGAAAGTGGAACATTAGGACAATTGACTAAATAGTCAATGAGGAATGTTAGAGATAAAGTTGAGTAATAAATTTAAAATAAATTTAGAAATAGTAAATAAAAATGTAGAGAATGTAATTATTTTAATATGCTCATTGATTAATGAGCATTATTAATAATTTACCATTGTCTCTAAGACAGAACTTGATTGTAAATAACACAAGATAGCTCCTGTTCATTTCAACCTTAACAGTTCATTTATATGAATGCTGTTAACTGATCAGTATCCTTGCTTGTTTAGAAAAAAAATGACAATATTTGGATTCACAAATATTTTGAGTGCCATAAATTATCCTTTTCAATGACCCTTTTTGTACTCTTTTGAGTCCTAACAAATTTAGTCAAGAGAACTATTCCTCCTTTTAGCACAAACATTTCACCATTAAGAAGGTGACCTACTTTTAATAAATTTCAAAGTTATTGTTGGCTCTAAATTCTCTCTCTGAAACTGAATGAGTATTTGTCTGCATGCAAGTTCTGAAACCTAATATAGATTATAAAGTGGTCCAAATCTTTCAGCAATTCCTTTTGTACATCAAAATGGTGTCAAGAGTACTCAAAATATATTTCTAAACTTTTACGCTACCTTGTCATAACATAACCTTCTATTGTTATAATTTCATTTAGCTAGGAATGGAAATGATAGCAGAATTTAATTAATAAGAAATTGGATGGGCCATCTATATTACATGTAAGAACACTATTGTCAACAACTCCCATATTTTAGAAACCTCAGAGCACTGTGGAAAAGTAAACAAACAAGCAGGTTAATTCCACTAAATTAGAAACTTTTCTGGCATCGACTCAAATGAATTTACAATGAATATCTTTGTAAGAAAGTCCTGATTTTCAATTTATCTTTCAGTGGTGAATTAGTCTGTATTGTCTCTTGTTTTAAAAGAGTTGTTTGCATGTTGAAAGATAAATATTTAAATTTGGCACTGATGTCCTTTACAAACCCTTTGTTGGAGAATCTGATATAAACCTTCACTAAATGGATATTGAAATACCTCTGGTCATCTCAATGCCCAGTTATCTGAATTAATCTGTGGAGTGTACATGACATAAGCTGACATAACCATATTCTTTCCACTACTTTATGGATGTAGTACACAGAAATTACATTAAGTTACTAGTGGGTGCCAGGCATAGAAGTTTATAGACCCATAAAAATCAAGACTCATGTGACCTCAGAGGAAGAGTGATCAAGATATGAGTGTCCTCAGTTCTTGAACAACATAACAATCCCTCATTACAGAAACTGTATAGACCTAGCTCCATTTTCTTCCATTTGAATTGCATGATGTTTCCTGGTTTTATTTTACAATAAATCCCATTTACTAAATGTAGTTTGAGAAGTCCTTTTTTTAGTCATATGACACCTGAGTTACATAAAGGTATTGAGTGTCATACAGATCTTCCATTTTTAATATCCTATAGTATGTTGCAGAATAAGTAAGGAGAATAGTAGGATCAAAATTTTATATAAAGTTATATGCATTGCTCCTAATCAGCTCTGCCCATCTCTCTTATCTCCTTACCACCTGCCTTCTTCCTACACATAGACACACATACATATAGACACACACCATGGTTCTTGGAAATTCCCAGGGATATAAATTTGAAACAAGGTAGTGTTGTTGTAAGGGTCATCAAAAAGTCAATACATATTAGGTCACTGTCATTCTCAACAAGATAAACACTGGAATCTTGAGAGAAATTGTAAGGATCATCAATCAATTTATTATATTCTAAAAAATACATGAAACTCCAATGTGCATTAAAATTTAGGAAGAACCTAGAAATCTTATGACTAGGTTAGTTCTAATCCCCAGAATGTCTCTAACCCATGCTCCAGCCTAGAAAATTAAGTGTATTGTGTGAGAGAAGCAAAGTAAGTAAAACCTGTAAGTCTCATAAGAATGGAAAAATGTCTACTTTAATTAACGGTTGTATACCCTGCACTGTGCACAGAACCTGTGACATGATTAGTTCTTCTTAAGTGTTTGTTGAGAAGTTAACTGAATGAGTGAATGGATGATTGGAAAAATTAGAAGTCAATTTTTTAATCTAAAATCAGTAAATTAAAGAAAAATTTATTGAGAGAGACTCCATAAAATAATAAGCAAGGCATACAACCTCCAGCCTCACATATTGCATATTATGAAGCACTCATAGACTAACATATTCTATATCATTAATTATGGCTACTCTAAAATCTTCCAGAGGTCTGGAGTTCCTAGTCTTCATCTTTTATCACCAAACATGACTTAAACTATTAGAAGAATGTGTATCTTTCACCCATTTGGGAAGGAGGGCTTTGTTACTATATTAAAATCATAATCACAAGAAGTCTAGTGGTTACTGGAAACTATTGTGATTGCCTTCTAATAGGAACATTTCCAAACTTCTCCCTTAATGTGGTTGCAATTTTGAATACTTGATGTGAGAAAGTCAGTGTGGTAAAAGATACAAAATACTTAAATTTCTCTACTACAACAAAGACCTGGAGGAAAAGTCTTGAGTTGTGCAAACAATTCATCTTAGTTGTTATCACCACTTAAAAACATTTATACTAATGTAAAAACGCCAAGAAGAGATCGTTTTCCTCTGTCTTTTGAATGTAAAATATCAGAAGGAAATTTTGTTTGGCTGCCTCTTCAAAGAACAAATCACTTGTGTGTAAACAACACCAGTCCAACAGAGGGAGCTAAGTGCACACAGGGATTGAGGGAGAGGGTAAAGATTATTAGATTATAGTCAGACATGAATTCCATCCTACTCCTCCCTTAGAAGGACCCCTTGACCACAGTGGGGATAGAGAGTTGATTCCGAAGCCCACTGCCATGCCTTATCTCATTATTAAATCTCTTTTCCACTCCTCCTTTTGTTCTTACTTTTCCTTTAGCTTCTCCTGCTTTCTTGATGCAATTTCTTTCTCTCTCCTATTTTCGTTTCCTTCATGTCCTACATGCTAGCTCTGACAACGAATTTTATGACTATTCCACACAATGCAAATGGCATATAAAAACTTATAAAATCCTAACTAAAAAATATACAAATAAAAGATGTCGGGGGGATTCAAGGGGCTGAAAATAAACGGTACTCTAATTTGATTAAGGGAAAATAAATATACACTAGGATTTTAAAGAATATACTAAAATCACCATTCTACTTAAGCAAATCTAAAATGATTGATAATCAGAGGGGTCTTACTTAATAATATGCTACAGATCAAGAAAATATTCCAAAATAAACAAACATGAAAACCTTGTTTGTTTGAAAATCATGCTTTTGAGAAGAATGCTATATTTCAAATTTCTTATATTTTTATCATCATTTAACCTTTAATAACATTGAAACCTGAGCTACGCCCATCAAAGTAGAGACGGCACCTATTCTATTTCTTGTACAATCCATATAAGAACAAACATGTCTTTTCAATACCGATTTTAGTAGAAGCTTACATACAAAATATAGGTATGTGCACAAAAATATAATCTTGGCATCAAGGGAAATCCTGGATAATTATAAAGAAGACACAGCTATTAATGTTTATGTGTTAACTGGTATTTTTATCATCATATTACCTTAATTCATTCTTCTTCATCTTTTTGATTAGCTTTCTCCTATCTGATACACAGGTTCCGAATGATTTTCTTCCTTATTTGGAATGCCTTCTCTATCTTTTGTACTCAAATATGTCCATTTTTTAAAGTTCAAATTAAGTTTCATCTCTCATAGTTTCTGGAGTTGATTGAGAATTTGGCCATGCAGATACACAATTGGTAATCTAGAACTGCTAGAAATCATAAGGATATACTTATGTACTTCCATGGAAAACATTTTTTAACTGTTTGAAAGAAAGAGGGATTTTTTTTTCATTGTCACTTGGTATGTAATCTTTAATTTTTTATTAGTACAAATTTATGGGATACACATGAAATTTTGTTACATGTATATAATCTAGAGTGATCTAGTCAGGGTATTTTGGGTGTTCACTGGAGTACAATACATTTTTGTTTAACTACAGTCACCCTACTCTATCAAACATTGAAATTTTTACTTTTATTTATCTGTAAATTTGTACTCTTTAATTAACTTCTATTTGTCCTTCCTCTCCCCTGATTCACCCTTCCCAGTCTCTGTTCTCTATCTTTCCACTCTCTACTTCCATGTGATCAGAATTTTTAGCTCCCACATATAAGTGAAAGCATGTGATAGTTGTCTTTTGTGCCTGGTTTATTTCACTTAAGAGAATGAGCTCCAGTTTCATCCATGTTGATGCAAAAAACATTATTTTATTCGTTTTTATGGCCTAATAAAATTCCATTTTATATATATAATGGCCATAAAAAGGAATACATGCATGCACACACACACACACACAAACCACATTTTCTTTATCCATCCATTCGTGGACACTTAAGTTGACGATGTATTGGTAAATCATTTTTCTCTAAGACATTGAAGCAGAAAAACAACGGAAAAAAATGGGGGACGTATGGTAGATTGGACTGCAGGAGTCATATAATGTTTAACAATCAACCTAAAGTTTCAGAGAAACTCTGAGGTTGTCTGTTCTGTTTTTCTCTGCTATTTGCAAAGGTTCAATAAGCATTTGTTGAATGCAGGGTTTCTTTCACTTTTCTGTTGTTGTCTGTGGAAAGTTCTTTTCCTACTCCTTTTACAATAGCACTTTAGAGCCCCAGTGTATTAGTCTGTTTTCATGCTGCTGATAAAGACATACCTAAGACTGGGTGACTTATAAAGAAAAAGAGGTTTAATGGACTCATAGTTCCACAGGGCTGGGGAGGCCTCAAATGGGATACAGGCATTGGATAAATACACCCATTCCAAATGGGAGAAATGGGCCAAAACAACGGGGCGACAGGCCCCATGCAAGTCCAAAATCCAGTGGGGCAGTCAAATCTTAAAGCTCCAAAATAATCTCCTTTGACTGACTCCATGTCTCACATCCAGGTCATGCTGATGCAAGAGGTGGGTTCACATGGTCTTGGGCAGCTCCACTCCTGTGGCTTTGCAGGGTACAGCCTCTCTCCCAACTGCTTTCACAGGGTGGCATTAGGTGTCTGCGGCTTTTCCAGGCACATGGTGCAAGCTATCAGTGGATCTACAATTCTGGGGACTGGAGGATGGTGGCACTCTTCTCACAGCTCCATTAGGCAGTACCTCAGTCAGGTCTCTGTGTAGGGGCTTTAATTCCACATTTTCCTTCTGCACTGCCCTAGCAGAGGTTCTCCATGAGGGCTCCACCTATGTAGAAAACTTCTGTCTGGACATCTAGGCATTTCCATACATTCTCTGAAATCTAGATGGAGGTTCCACTGCCTCAGTTCTTGACTTCTGTGCATCCACAGGCTCAACACCATCTGGAAGCTGCCAAGGCTTGGGGCTTGCACCCTCTGAAGCAATGGCCCAAACTGTTCCTTAGCCCTTTTTAGCCATGGCTGGAGTGGCCGGGACACAGGGCACCAAGTCCGTAGGCAGCACAGAGCAGAGGGGCCCTTGGGCCTGGCCCATGAAACCATTTTTTCCTCTTAGGCCTCCAGGACTGTGATGGGATGGGCTGACGAAAAGGTCTGTGACATGCCCTGGAGACACTTTCCTTATTGTCGTGGTGATTAAAATTTGGCTCCTTGTTACCTATGCAAATTTCTGCAACCAGCTTGAATTTCTCCTCAGAAAATGGGTTTTCCTTTTTTATTGTATCATCAGCCTGCAAATTTTCTGAACTTTCAAGCTCTGTTTTCCTTTTAAAACTGAATGCTTTCAATAGCACCTAAGTCACCTCTTGAATGCTTTGCTGCTTAGAAATTTCTTCCGCCATATACCCTAAATCATCTCCCTCAAGTTCACAGTTCCACATATCTCTAGGGCAAGGGCAAAATGCCACCAGCAAGAGTCTTACACCAGTTCCCAACAAGTTTCTCATCTCTATCTGAGACCACCTCAGCCTGGATTTCATTGTCCATATCATTATCAGCGTTTTTGTCAAAGCCATTCAACAAGTCTCTAGGGAGTTCCCAACTTTCCCACAATTTCCGTCTTCCTCTGAGCCATCCACGCTGTTCCAAAATCTGCCTGTTACCTAGTTCCAAAGTCACGTCCATGTTTTCGGGTATCTTTTCAGCAGCACCCTACCCTACTGGTACCAATTTACTGTATTAGTCTGTTTTTACACTGCTGATAAAGACATACCCAAGACTGGGTGATTTATAAAGAAGGCGAGGTTTAATGACTCACAGTTCAACATGGCTGGGGAGACCTCACAATCATGGTAGAAGATGAAAGGCATTTCTTACATGGCAGCAGGCAAGACAGAATGAGAACCAAGCGAAAGGGGTTTTCCCTTATAAAACCATCAGATCTAGAGAGACTTATTCACTACCACAACAACAGTATGGGAGAAACCACCCCCATGATTCAATTATCTCCCACTGGGTCCCTCCCACGACATGGAGGAATTATGGGAGATACAACTCAAGATGAGATTTGGGTGGGGATGCAGCCAAATCGTATCACACAAAATCTCTACAGAATTGTAGAATGCTACTACAAGAGGGGCAAAACTTATTGTATACTGCATTATATGAGAAAAGGTTAGGAATTGCCTTATGTAAAATCCTCATCAAAAGTTAGACCTTGAGTTAGGGGTTTTATATTATGTGGAAACACATGAAAATGTTATATTTGAAGGTCAAAACTAGTAAATTAGCAGCAATTTTATGTAGGTCAACCCAATAGTTTTCTCTCACTTTTCATAATATCTAAAGTCTGACAGAAATTTTAATATAGGAAAATCAGTTTTGTCATCTCTCTGAATCTCTCACACACACTCTCAATTTCTCTCACTGTTTCTTTTTTGTCTCCCTCTCCTCTACTCCTTTATTTTACTTCAGTATTTTGAATTTTTCAGTTTCATCAATCAACCATCAGGCAAGCATTAATCGTGGGGTTTCATTTTCCACTCTAATATACTAATGTGCTGTCTATGATGGTGGAGCTTAAATCTCTGACATCTGCTGGCTCAACACTCTGGCTCACCCTTAGCTTAGTTTCAACGGCACCACAATTGTTTTCTAACTAAATCAAATTTGGATATCCAGTCCTCTAGGATAACATCATAAATATTACCATTTTTGTACAATTAATACTAAATTATTGTTCATTAATATGATTCACATACTGAGGCAAGTGAAGGAATCATGGTATGACCCACAATGAATCTCTTTACCATAAGTTATTTGATTGTTTATCTACACATTTAATGTTAAAACAGATGATAACCTCTCAGTTCATTTCTCCATCCATAAAAAAATTCATTTGCTGACAAGCATTTTTGCAAGACATTTAATACTTTTAAATCCAAGAGAAATATTTTTCTATAGTGTTTTTTTTGCATTTACAGTACATTTGAAGAAGTCTTTCTTAGATAAAGTCTGCATTTCTTTTCTATTCAACTCAGAGTTTTCAATTAAATAACATCATAAAATCTCAAATCATTATGATGCTACTATTATTTTCAGATTTTTATCAAAGTAATTACAGATTTATTAAAACTCTCATAGATTAACTATCCCTTGTGTATTAAGGTTTTAATTCATAAGCTTAAAAACAGCCTTACTGGAGGTTGCAGTAAGCCAAGATCACGCCACTGCACTCCAGCCTGGGTAGCAGATCCAGACTCCATCTCAAAAATACAAAAATACAAAAAACAAAACAAAACAAAACAAAAACAGCCTTACATAATCATAAGCTTAAAAACAGCCTTACATAAATTAGGGAGTGAATTTAGGATGTTTGAGTTTGGGTCATAGTTCTAGAAAACTCCCCAAATTCTGTTATATACTTATTCTATATTATACTAATATATTTAGATAAGAAAAAATAAAATAATTTTGTACATATATGGAAATATGAATTGTGTACACATATGTAAATATAAATTACTATATATTGTAAATAATTTATATATAAGAATACAATGGATTAATCCATATAATTATTATTTAATAGAGCAGCATACGACCAAATTTTGGGTGTCAAATTTGCCCAGAAAAGTTTTTTTAAAATTTATTTTGGCACTCCCAGAATAATTAATATGTTTGAACATCTACCAAATGAAAATCATTTGCTGAATTTTAGAAACTGGGTGCATTTTACACATTGGAAACATAACTATTGTGTGTGTGTAACCAACTCCAACTACTGGTCTTTTTAAGAATTGCCCACCTCTAAAACAAATTGTTTCATCTTAAAAAACATGAAGGCTGATCATAACTGAAAATTTACCAGTAATAAATTGTATTCTGCTGTACTTTCCAAAATCTGCCCTGATTTTTCAATAGTCTTAAATGATCAACAGAGCTAGAAAAATTTGGTTTGTGAAAAAATAAGTCAGTTTTGACATAATGGGAAAACTGTTGCCTTGAAAGTATTGAAAGTGGGAAGGAGATTAATATTAAATTTTAACCAACCCAAATTCTGGGAGAATGTGGTTGGGGATGAAGATTGAGAATACCCACCACGTAATATGGAAAGAAGTGTCTTATTTTTTAAAGTAGCTTCTTTAAATAGTTAAATTAGCTATTAAAACCAGCATAAAATGAATGCTACTTTAATTTAATAATGAATAATTTCAGAGTATTAAAGATAGTTGCATTTTGTATTTATTTTAGAGCACTTCGTAGCATGAATCATAGAATCATCACAACACATTTAAAATCTCTATTAGAATTGAAATGAGCTTTCTAGAGTGGTTAATTGTCCATATGTAAAGAGAATACAAATAAAGATAGTAAATATCATCCAAACTTTTAACAGGTATCACACAATGAAATCTAGGTCTGGATCAGAACACATACACATTCATTATTAAGGAGATTGTCAGAACCAATGTTACAAAATTTACTGTAACTTGCAAACATGTATCAATTTTCTTATGCATATTTCATTTAAAGTAGAATAAATAATCACCTACAAAGAGATTAAATTTAAATAAAGAGGAGAGAGAGGAAAAAAAATCCAATGTTGGAAGAGGAACTTGAAATACAGCATTTTTCTTTTCCTCCTTTCCTTTTGTATAAGATCTATTGGTTAATTTAACAACTAGATTTTTCTCTTATTTTTACTCAATCTTTTCCTTTAAATGTCTTCATTCATTAACTGTGTTTCTTAGTACAAATCTTTGCTGAATAATAATTTTCAAGTTTGCTAGGAACACTGCTTTAATTTCCTAGTAATCTGAGAAGACAACCACAGCTGCAATTTTGAGGCAGCCAGTGATTCCTGATACTGGCAGTGTTCCTGAAAAGAGAAAGGAAATAGAACTACTCCCACAAGTTTACCACAATCATTATCTCTAACAATAGCTGTCATAAACTGCAAAAAATAAGAAAATTCAGCTAAGTCCAGCTGTATAAAATTTTGTAAATATTTTAATAAGAAGCTTTTAATGAAAATCAACATTTAAAACAGTTGTTTCTCAAACTGGAGGGTATAGATTCTTCAGGAAAATGCAAATATATTCTCAGGATCCATGAGTTTTCAAATTTGAGAACAACTAATTTAAATCAGTTAATGAAAACTTCTTATAGTCAAAAGATTGCTTAAAATTACATTAATTTGGAGAAAATTTATATTTAATTTTCTACAGTAACACCAACATCATACTTAAACAGTATTTAAATGGAAACAATTAAAATGATAAAACTGCATGTTTCACATTTGGGGAGAGATGAAACACTGCTTAACACTGTGCTTTTAGTTCGTGTGTGATTTGTACAAAAGTGAAGCAACTAAGTAGACCTATGTGCTTGAGCTAATCTTTATCTTGAAAAATTATTGATCTCAAGCAAAAATTGACTGGATAAAGACTGCATTTACAAGGAAATAAAATGTTTCACCAAGAAGAATGTGAGAGGAGGTGATAGCAACATGGTGTAATAGAAAGTCCCAGGCTTTGTTTCCTGGGAGAAACACTGATTTCACAACAATGTATGGATCAGAAAATCCTTATGAGAGGTTCAGAATCCAGCTCAGATGAAGCAGTACCCCCAGATCATCACAAACTGAGAACAGTTGCATTTAAAAAGATGAAAAGAACAATTTCACTTTATCCACATTACCTCCTCCCCCATGCCAGCCCATCTCAGGACCAAGAAAGACTGCCTCCAACTTGTATTTCTTCCTCAGAGAAAATAGTGGAGTATGTATCCAATGTCTCAGGCCTTTCAGTGCACTGCCATAGGGACTGGTTTCTGTTTTACCTCACACAAAATACTAACGGAACCAGCATAGTTCCATTATTGGGGCTTCCATTCCAGAAGCCTGGAGGCAGTTAAGAACCAAGACAAGGAGAAGAAATCTTCCTGCAGCCAGACAGCTCTGCAAGAGTGGAAAAATCTGGGCAATGCCCAGACTTTTGCCTCCTGGAGGAAGGGAAGGAGTGAAGCATGCATCCAACATCACAGGCTTTTGAGGCACTGCCCTAGGGAGAAGGTGTGGACAACTAACTGCAGCAAACTCAGCCCTATGAGAATGAGAGAAGGTGTACATCCCCATTCTTCCCCAGGAGAGAGGTTAGAGAAATAGAGTGCACAGAGGTGTCAGAGACCCCTAGAATCTTTAGCTAGGTTGATTGGTGAAGGTCTTTCCTCAGCAAAGCAAGTGTGTAAAAACTGGGAAAGGTGGCTGCTTCTTCCATTGCTCATATACCATGCAAAATCACAAGACTCATGAAGAATTAGGAATATATGACACAACTAGAGAAACAAAATAACTCTACAGTAAAATTTAAAGAAATATTTAAATAAGCTTCCCTCCCCCTTCTCTCTCTCTCTCTCCTCTTTCTGAGATATGCATATGCATATATTGGTTCATTTAATAATGTTTCATAACTCTCTTAAGGTTTCTTCACTTTTTTCAATCTTTTTTTCTTTTTCTTCTTCTGACTGCATAATTTTAAAAGACCTCACTTCAAGTTTGCTGAATCTTTCTTCTGATTGTCCAGGCCTGCTGTTGAAGCTCTCTATTAAAAGTTTTAGTATTTATTATAGTCTTTAGCCCTAGATTTTCTGTTTGGTCTTTTTTAATAGTTTCTAGCTCTGTTGATAGGCTCATATTGTTTACGTATCATTTATCTAATTGCTTTTAGTTGTATTTCTGTGTTCTCTTACAGCTCACTGAGCTCCAAGGCAATAATTTTTAATTGTCAAGCAGTATATACATATCCATTTCTTTAGGATTGGTTACTAGAGAATGATTTTGTTCTTTTAGTTGTATCATATATTCCAAATTCTTCATGTTTCTTGTAAATTTGCATTGGTATTGAGCAATTGAAGAAACAGCCACCTTTCCCAGTCTTTCCAGACTGGCTTAAAAGCCTCCAGCAATTAGCCTGGCTACAAATTTTAGGAGCCCCTGAAACCTCTGTGTACTCTCCACTCCTCTATCTCCCTGCTGGTGGAGGAAGTCTCAGATGTGTACCTTCTCCAAACGGCTGAAATTTCCCAAATCTTGGAAGAGAAATCAACATCCAAATTCATGAAGCCAAAGGGATGCCAAATAGGAGAAGAAATCTACACCAAGATACATTACAATACAATTTTCCAAATCAAAGGCAAAGAGAGAATTTTGAAAGTAGCAAAAGAAAAGCAAATTACCACATACAAGGGAACACCATCAGACTATCAGCAGACTTTCTGGCAGAAACCTTGCAGGCCAGAAAAAAAGTGGAATGATATATTCAAAGTGCCAAAAGAAAAAAGTTGCCAACCAACAATGCCATACCTGATAAAAACTATGCTTCAGAAATGAAGATACAGACTTTCCTAGGCAAACCAAAGCAGAATGAGTTTATTGCTCAACATGCTTTACAAAAAAGAAAAAGATGCTAGTAGAAATTGTTCAAGTTGAAATGGAAGGACCTAAAGAGCAGCACCAAAGCATATGAAAGTATAAAACTCACAAATAAAGGTAAATACATAGACAAATGGAGAAAATTGTAATACTATAATGGTGGTAAGTATTCGTGGCTCACACAACTTTGAGCTAAATCTCTCAACAATCAGCAAGCTCCAGAGAACATTCCTAGTCAGTAATGGGCCCAGTTTCCTTTGATCCAATAAAAACACTGCTTCTTTTGAATTTAACCAAAGGGCCACTCTTCCCCCAAATCCATAACCTTGCCTATTCCTTTGTTTAATAAGGTTCTGCATTTCTCCATGCAATTTTTGTCTGCTTTTGTTTTTCAGGTTTAAATTATGTTTTCTGCTAACTCAGTGAACATATAGATGACCTCTACCTTTCATATATATTTCTATATGTGTATGAAACATATATATAGATATATGAAACATACATATATATAACCTATACACATATATGCATATATTTATTTCTACATCTAGCAATTAGATATTTTGAGCTAACCTAAGAACTCTTTTCCTTACAAACAGAGAAATGTGCACAAAATACTACAAAACTTGATATAGACATTGAGCTAGAACAGTTGATACTAGAAACACAAACTAGAATTAATAGTCAGAATGATATTTTTGCAAACAGATGCTAAATAGCTTTTTTGTGATATTAGATTAGATATGGTCCCTAAGAGCTATCAAACATGGAGAAAAGCTCTAACATGTAAGTACTGGGTCTTTAATCTCACATAAAGTGAGATGGTAGGTGTAGCATTGACATATCTATAGAAAATGTGGGGTCCTTGGAGGGATACCCTTTCAATGAAAAAGAACCTGAAAAAAACTTTGACCAACAAAACTTATTTGTTGCTGATTGAGGATACTGATGAATAAAACCTCCTGTTGAAAAATCAAAGCCCCAAACCTGTGCTGTACACAAGTCTGGGGTCTAAAATTTACATTAATGTCATAGTGCTTGACTTCTCAAGCCAAAAAATATTAGTGAGAAACTACTCCTAGTCCTAGTCCTATGAATTTCTCTAGCGCTAGAAGATGGAAATGTGAAAGAAATAAATAATATTACACTAGTTTAGAGTTCACAACATTCCTAGAAGGGAAAAAATCCCCATTGAAGATGGCTTCACTGCTAAAAACTATAAAATATATGAGGAAATAATCCCATTATGAGGGAGAGTCAGTGAACCCCACAAACAGAAAGATTTTAACTCTATAGTAACGGAAACAATCTAAAGATTATGAAATAAGTACATTTTAAATGAAAAAAGACAAAAGAACAAATATAAATCAAAAGGAAAAATTAATGTTATAAAGAGGGAAAAACACATAAAATGCAATCAAATTTTCAGACATAAAAATATAGTCATTAAATAATGGACAGTCTATTAGGATATTAGACACAGATAAACTGGAAGACAGATGGAGAAAATTATTTAGAATGTAACACAAAGATATCCATGTGAAAATATGAGAAGTTACAATTTAAAAAGAATATAATAAGAAAGTCAATATATTTCTAATTTGAGAACAAGAAAATGAGGCTTGTGAGTTGCAGGAGGCAATATTCACAAAGCTAATGGCAGAATTTTCAGAATCGAAAAATAATTTCTCAGATTGAGTCCAATTATTCTCAAACATAATAAGTAAAAGTAAATCCAAATTGTATGTCATCCTGAATTATACAGCAATAGCAAATTATTCAAAAATATTAGTAGTTTACAACAACGAAGGTATATTTCTTGTTCATGTTACATGCCCATTATATTTCGGCTGTGCCTCAGGCTCATGTCTGCACTCCAGAATCCAAACTATTGGGCAGCTCTTCTCTGGGACATTGCTGGTCTTGTCGCAGAGGTAAATGAGAATAGAGTGAAACCATGTAATATCTCTTAAAGCTTGTGCTTGAACATGACACATGTTACTTCTGCTCCCATTTCACTAGTTAAAACAAATTGGATGGCCAATATTAATATCATTGGGATAAGGTTGTATAATATTTAACATTAATATAATCTGCCATATTCTCACTTATATTGTATTAATCAACATCCAGGTGGGAAACAGAAATACCCTAGGTGTTTCAATTAGAAGAGTATAATATAGAGAATTATTTACAATGTGTTAGAAGAGCTAAAGGAGCAAAAGATAACACTTAGGTCTTACCTAAGTGTTGCTGTTGTTGTTGTGCTGTTGGAACCACTAGTACAACCATATTGTAAGAAGCCAACAGCTCCTACTCCTGAGGACACTAAAAAATCTGGGAGCCCACATTCCCATTGTTGTTGCCGCCACATCCACGCTACAAGTGTTGCCTGCTACTGGTACTGCTAGAGACTGACTGCTGAGGTTGCTGGGCAGCAGCAGTTTCCATTATTGAAACCAAAAAACCTGAGCTGCTGAGGTGGGTGGAGTGCTGCTGCTGCCACTGTCAGGATAAGAAACAGAAGAAAGAAAATCAAAGACAAGGAAGATATAATAAAAGCAATCAGAAAAAAGACACACAAAAGAACAATTAGATGAGAGCAGATTTCTTAGAACTACAACAGAAGTCAGAAGACGATGCAGTAACATCTTCAAAGAGCTGAGGGAATATATATCTTAAGTTAGAATTCTACATAATCTTATTCAAATGTGAAGCTTAAATAAATATATTAACAAGCAAAGATCAAAATAGATCAAGTTTTGCAGACCTAACTGAAGGAACATTTATTAAATTTCAGTAAGAAGACAGTAAAATAAGAGAGAAGATTACAAAAATAAACTTGTAAAAATATTGGGAAATCTAAACATGTTTTGATTATAAATATAACAGTAACAGTCACTAATTTGAACAGTATAAATAAATTGAATCTAAAATATCAGACTTTATATTTGGGAGATAGGAAAGAATGATGAGGGTGACTGAGACAAAAGCATTCTTTTGTATTATTTATTTAGAAGGGTAGAGATATCAAGTAGTTTTAGCCCATTGTAAAGACAATTGTTTTCTAAAAATTGAAGAATAACAATTGAAGGATCAAAAATGAATGTACGATTTCAAAATCAAAAGAAGAAAGGTGGGTGGGATAACCATCTACTAGAAATTAAGAGAGAAAAATATATATATATTTTGTATTTGACTCCATTTATAACCCAAGTACAGTGACTTAAAATAGATTATTTTCCTCATATAATAGGAAGACAAGAGAAAGCTGTTAAGTTCTGTCCCATGGCTATCAATGTCTCTGCTATTCTTTTGGTTACAAGATAGCTGTTACAGCTATAGCCAGAACATCTGCATTCCAGTAGGAAGAAAGAGAAAGGAAAAGCTATGACATTGTACCAGGAGAGCAAAAAGTTTCCACAGCAGCCTTCCTTTTATATATTCTTGGCCAAATATCTTTAGAAATATTTCCAGAAAATAGTCATCTTATTTTAAGTGTTTGTCCTTGTTTTATGTTTGATTTTTTAAAAATTCAATGATGGAAGAAACTGGAAGAAAAAAATTTAGAGCAATATCACTAATAAACAGAACTACCACCATGACAATAAAAATAAAACAAACTTTATCAGTAATCACAATAAATATAAATGGATTAAAGTCAGCAATTAAAGGAGATCCTCAGATTAATATAAAAATTTAAAACTATCCGGCTAAATGTCTTTTAACATAACTAACATAATAAAAGAAAGGCTAAAAGTAAAATGATCAAAACAAGGCAAACGCTAACTGATATAACTCCATTAATATCAAATACAAAAGATTTTAAGGTAAAAATAATCATGAGATAAAAAGAATTATTGCATATTTACGAAAGTAAACAATAGAATTAATGATAGAGTTCCCATAAACTTTCAAAATTGTCACAAAATAAAATTTAATTTGCCAAAATCATGAGAAGAAGAAATTCAAAAATTTACTATGACAGTGGAAAATTTTAACACACTTCTCTTAGGAAGTTGTACATAATTCGGAGAAAACATTAGTAAAAAATATGTAGAATATTTAAATATGCAAACAATAAGTTTAGAAGAAGTATTTCAGTTCCCTAAGCCTCAGTTTCTTTATCAGAGCAATGAATATTATAATGGTAACTCTTTTTTTTTTTTTTTTTTTTTTGACAGGGCTGGAAGTTGATTTTTAATGATAAAGTACAATGGAGGGAGGGTCGAGGGGCTAAGCCTAGCTGTCTGGGGTGCTGTGGTGGTGGTGGGCTGGCTACACAAACTGTTGCTGCTGCTGCTGCTTCTTGGTGGCTGCCTTGCTGGCGAAGTCCCTGGCCTTCTCTGTAGCTGCCAGTACCGTCTCCTTTGCCTTCTCCTTGGCTTCCTTGGCTGTCTCAACAAGTGTTTTGGAAGGGGCCTCGCCTTGCAGCTTCGCCAAGATATATTCAAAACCCTTCATAGTCTTGGTCACGTTGCTTTTGAATCGGCAAGTCCAAATTCCTGGACAGCTCTGAAGACACCAAATAAGCTAGAGGAGACTCAGGCTTCCCGGCGGATTTCGGTCCAGCCACTTGTCAGAGTTCACACAGTAAACACATCGTTCCTCCACCACCATCAGCCGGGCGTGGTTGATGTTCCAGGTGAAGGTAGTCATGGTCTGATTCTGTGAGTCCACAACAGAGTCCTCCAGGATGTACACCGAGTGAGCAACATTGGCAGGAAACAGTCGCTCGGCTCAGCGGGGCATCCTGTTGGTCTTGGTCAGGAGTCGCCAGGACAGCAGTTTCTGGTCAGGGGTCACCTCCCGGTGTACTATGTCTTCCGTCAAGACATGTTTGCTATAGGGATTCGGGTACCGCTGCCAGAAGGCGGCGAACACTTGGTCCCAGGAACTCCGGAGCACGCTCTGGCCCAGGAAATACTTCACCATCGTCCAGGCCGGAGCAGGCTCAGCACCCGCGCAGCATCAGGGGTGCGGAGCCTGGGAGGCACGCAGGGGCCTGGCCGGACCGGGGCTCGGCGCACACCCTCCGCCAGGCTCGTAGCTCAGTCACCACCGCACCGCGCCCAAGCAGCTGCCGCCGCCGCCGCCGCCATGAGTTGTCCGGCCCGGTAACTCTTTTAAAAGACTTTTGAGATATAAATCACTTAGCACAATATTTGGACAGTGGACAGGATCCGTAGATGGAGCCAGCAGCATCCACATCTAGAATAGCGCTAACAGGAGAACTACCAGAAATTGCAGTAATGGCAGTGATAGTGACACTATCTATTTTTGAATTTTTTCCAGGTCCTCATAAAATAAATGAAAATTAAGAAATGGTAGAATTATTAAATTTCATCAGCCTATAATTCTATTTGTATTAAACAGGTAAGCCTTAGGATGCTTATCAGTAGTACATTTACAGATGAAAATTTGACTTTCAAACCTGTTTTAAAATATATTTTATGAGTAAAATTATATATAATAATCTTTTCCCAGTTTTAACATGGTAGCTACAGATCTTTAAAGGAATAAAAACATAAATATAGCACTATAAATATTTTTATGTTTCTCTAACTTTGCCTTAAATATGAAAAATATATTTGCATGAATTGAAAACTTCTGGAAATTTCACATTTTGATTTAATGTCTTTAACACTCTAGCACCTAATTCACAAGTTTTCTTTCTACTGTGATTTCTCCTGTCTACTATTCTTGGTAAATTCAGCATTCCCATAAAAGGCTCATTTAACAAAATAATCTCTTGCTTATTTGAATTCCAGTATTGTTTTTCTTCACCTGTCATAGCCACCTATGAACACATGCCCACCCACTCTCACCCTATTTTACTTACTTTAAGGAACTTACTTTCTCATTTTTTTAACTCGACCTTCAAAATATATCTCCATATTCATTCTCCTTTCAATTCTCAAAACTGAAAAATCTCTTCCCTTTCTCCAAGAAGAAACCAAATCTTGACTTACTTAGAAACACGTAACTTGAACTTAGAGATCATTGTTCCTCATGTAGTTGGAATTGAAAGTTTTCAGTTTCTGGAGTTAATATTTATTACTTTGAGCAAGTCACTTTAATCTGGTCTCTCCCAGTCCTCTGCACAGATACCTACACACTGATCTTGCTGCTTCTGCACACGCCTCTGCATCTTTCTACATCTTTCTTCCTAAGGAAATAATAACCCACCTTTTCTCTTTTATAATCTTGTACCTCTCTCCCAATATTCCTCATCTTTCATCAAAAATTTCTCATCACTTTAGCCCTTAAGATTTTTCCTCATTCTGAACTACTCATCCATAGACTACTTATTGACTGTTAACTCACATTTAGCATCAATCATATATTGCCCTATAATTTTAGGACATGTCTAGGTTCATGAGCTTTTAGAAGAAATGCATAATGTCATTTAGCTCTTCTACCAGGCCTAAACCAGGACCCTACATATTGTAAGTAAAATTTACAGAAAACTTAGAAACAATGGCCTTCCAAATTGTGATTAACTTTATGCAATAAAATAATTGATTATAAATTTAATTTTAACTTCTTTGGGTATAAGCACAATACGGTGTTTTGCAATATTATCTTTTCTTTTTGTTTGTTCATCTTTTTACATCCCATTCCTGAAATATAAGAAAGAAATATTTCATCATCATTGAGCACTTCCATCACTCTTTCCTACTGTTATTTCTTTCACTTCTTGCAATATTGCCAGCATTTTTGTCAATATGTTTTATTGTCTCTGGCTTTCCTTTACTGTTTGGTGATCCACCCTATTTATCATTCTTTTTTGGTGCTTCTATGGCATTACAAAACTCTAGAGATATTTATAAATGTTATGGTAAGTACATTATAATTGTTATTTTTAGTAACAAGTTATAAGTAACATTTTAAATGAGTATACAAAGTAATTTTTTCTTTTAAAGAAAGCAGATACTGAGCTATTTTCTCTAACATATGCTCTTGGCAGTTAACAAAATTCTCAGCCTTAGTCCTAAAGGCTAAAACTACTTATTATAATAAGTGAC
Organism: Pan troglodytes; assembly: GCF_028858775.2. NCBI lineage: Eukaryota > Metazoa > Chordata > Mammalia > Primates > Hominidae > Pan > Pan troglodytes. Next base: position 138,523,429 of record NC_072403.2, on the reverse strand, counting down.
AGATATTCTGTGTGAATTGAATAGCACATTAAGTACAGAAGAAACAAATCAAGTCTTTAAGAGTACAGGAGTGATTATAGTCACAGCATAGCTAAGCAAACTTATGCTTTAACCTTTTATTTGAATTTTAAACATTTGTATTCATTTTAATAAAAAATTAAAAGTCAAAACTATTGAGAATACTAGTTAATTTAAAATTATTTTGCCATTCTGCTATTTAATACATGGATCCTCAAGAATTATGAGTGCAGTGAAAATCTAGCAATGGGAGGACCATCTTTTCCAATTTCCTTTGAGCTTGTGTATTAGGAATATCCTTGCCTGAAAGCTTTATGAGCTATCTATGAGCAATGACCAGTAGGTGTACAATTTTAGCAGCAGGACTCTCATGGGGTTAGTTAAAATATCTTGTGGTAGGATACTTTCAGGATTCTTTTTTTTTTTTTTTTAATCCTACTCTGACTCACTGAGAACCTGTTCTAAGCTTTATTAAAAGAAACAGCAAATGTGTCAGTTAAAATAGTTTTAAAATTATAGGCATTACAAGAAAGTAAGAATTGTGAAAAGAATCAAAGCTATTAGTAACAACAGTAGAGAGGTAAATTGGTTTTAGCTAATTTAAAGCAATATAGCTAGGAAAAGTAGAAAGAGGGATTAGGCTATAAAAAGTAATTGAGAGAACGAAATTCCAAAACAACTGACATCCCAGGTATGTTGATGAGGCCAATGTAACTCTGCAAGTCAACAGGTAACAGATTGCTATGTTTATAGCATCATACATCATGGTTCCATCAATACCCAACAGCACAGAAGGCCTCATAGTTGTCAGTATGTTTCGACGGGATATTTTATGTGACGATCTTTGAAAAATACATATCCTCCTTTTTACTTCGCATTTCAATAATCTTTGTTGAATATCTGTTGTCAGTTTAGCCCACCCCCCTTTGCTGTCCCTGTGTCAGACATTCCAGATAAGCATACTAACTATGGAGAAGGACTCACACAGGGAGGTTAAGAAACTATTCCCTTCTCTGAATTCTTAGAGGATTCCAGGGCCCTTTGCAAGTACATTAATACTTATGCTCGTCCATTGAAGGTGAAATAAAATATTGCACTGCTTTTAAAGCAATGTTTAAAATAAAAAATCAGTGAACTATAATAATGTTTATACAAAGCCTTAACATGTTATTGAACCTTATGATCACTCCCTCAGAAAAAGTCTATAGAATGAATTAAAATGAATTAAATCTAAATATTTTATTTTGTTTTATTTTATTTATTTATTTCTTTGAGACGGAGTCTTGCTCTGTTGCCCAGGCTGGAGTGCAGTGGTGCGATCTCGGCTCACTGCAAGCTTCGCGTCCTGGGTTCATGCCATTCTCCAGCCTCAGCCTCCCAAGTCGCTGGGACTACAGGTACCCGCTACCATGCCCGGCTAATTTTTTTTTTTTTTTGTATTTTTAGTAGAGACAGGGTTTCACCGTGTTAGGCAGGATGGTCTTGATCTCCTGACCTCATGATCCACATTAAATTTTTAAATGTATATTCAATTCCTATAACTTGGAGGATGAGGTCACATGAACAACCTTTCCACTGACAATTAAAAATGCTGAATTAAATGTACAAAACATTTTTACAAATACCTTTGACGAGCTGGAATGAATGTAAGAAATATTCAGAGGCCGAAAAGTGAAATGAAATCAGGAACACAGAGAAAAGCTGAACATTGAACCTGGCTGTCTCCTGAAGAGAATTTGCCAAACCTAGTGAACTTGGACTTCAATTCTCAGGGTTTCATAAGGATCAGAGAATGGGAGAAAAATTTTAGGATCTGGACAAATTGAAGAGTCTACCTGGAGACCAGAGCACCAAAGGAATAAATCCTGATGGCAAACTGAACCAGAAAAAAGCAGCCTACCCTACTGCTAGAAGGTAGTAAGGACAATTTCCTCTATTGAACCTTCTTGCCCCTAAGAATTAATAACCATAAACTAGCCCTCACCTAGATGTGCACAGTAAAACTGAACTACCTGAATGATGTAAAAACTTAAAGGCAACAATAAAGTAGCTTAAGGCTGGTAGAGTCATGGCATCTAACAGGAGCAAATACAAAAACTTTCTAAAGCCGTCCACCCAGGCCTCAGATAATTTCCTTAGATAAAGTTCCAAGAAGCAAGATCTCTCCCCAGACCTTTGTGTCTAAATACTGTTTGCCAATAAAAGAAACCAGGGCTCTTTGAAAAAATGTTTCTTCCTGGGACTGGGGCAGAGAATACAAAAGATGAGCTTGGAATACCCTGTAGTGCCAGAAAGTAAAGAAGTGCTAAAAAAGAGAAAAAGAAAGAAATCGGGAGTATGTTGAAAGAGAGGAGCCAACTTGAATAGTAACAAAAAATGAGCCAAATTTGTGCATCCAAACAAATAATGAAAATGGTTTAAAACCTATGGAATAAAATAAATATCCATGAGTATACAATGCTATAAATAAATAAATAGGAAAGTAAGCCTACCTCTTATTTTCAATGGGATTCTAATTAATAAATGTAGAAGGAATGATGAAAATGGAAGATCACCACTAGACAAACACAACAAAGCATCCAACAAATTCAGATTGAAGGACATGCTAAAAAATCAGTCCTCTTCAAAAAGATCAGTACTTCAAAGATCAGTACTCTTCAAAAGCATCAAAATTATGAAAGAGAAAGACTGAGGAACCTCTGTCAATGGAGAGAGAATAAAATGATATGACAATGAATGCAGCTTGGGGTCCTGAATTCGATTCTAGATCAGAAAAAAGAAAGACATTAGTGGGAAAATTGGCAAAATTTAAATAAGGCTTATAGATTATTTAATAGTATTGGTGCAGTGTTAATTTTCTGCGTTAGGTAACTGCCCTATAGATATGCAAGATGTTAACTTTAGGGGAAAATACATGAAAATTTTACATAAACTCTCCATACTATTTTGTGCAACTTTTCTCTAAGCATAAAATTACTTAAAAATAAGAAGTAAAAGAAAAGAGAGGAAGATGATTTCTCAATTAAAAATAACAAAATCACAATGAAATAAGGATTTTTGAGTTAGGGCCAAAAGAAAAAACAGATAGGAGAATAAGAATTGCAAAGATTTTAGAGCAGAATTATAATAATAACTACAGATTCATAATCCCCTATCTGTCATTCCAAAATCTTCAACACTTTGAGAAACCAATATTTTTTTCTAGACTTGTCACAAATTGATTTGGCAGCAAAACCCGGCCTTAACTGATGTTAGGCTATTTTCTTATAGTCTTTACTTATGTCACTTAATGAGACATTTATGTATTCTGGAATAGAATAAATGTCCCATTAAGTGGCATAAGTAAAGAAATATATACATTCAAAGCCTGGAAGGAAACTGAAAGTAAATAAACATCTTTCCACTATCTAACCCCACTCTTGAATTCCTACTGGTGAGTAACCATGACCAAATCCAACCAGAAACCAGACATCTAAGAAGCTAGGTGATATAGTCCATCTTCCTGGAGCCACAGCAAGGACAAGAAAAGGTGATGAATTAGATGGAGAGCCAAATAGAGATCTAACCACCAGAGCTGTAGAATTAATCAATGTGTTAAGTATAATTAAAACACTTTAAATATGACTAAGCAGGTTGGGCCCAGTGGCTCATACCTGTAATCTTAGTATTTTGGGAGGCTGAGGTGGGAGGATTGCTTGAGCTGAGGAGTTTGAGACCACCTGGGCAACATAGGTGGTCTCTACAAAAAATTTCTGTAAAAATTATCCAGCCATGGTGGTACATACCTGTGGTCAGAGCTACTCGCGAGGCTGAGGTGGGCCCAGCCTCGCTTGGGCCCAGGAGGTTTAGGCTGCAGTGATCCATGATCACAGCACTGCACTCCAGCCTGTGTGACAGAATGAGACTCTGTGTCAACAACAACAACAACAAAATGCCTAGGCATAGCTTTTAAAGAAAAAAAGTAGAAAATTTAGAAATAAAAATACAAATTATTTAACTAAAATTAAGAATTCCTGTTATGTATTAAATGGAAGATGGATATAGCCAAAGAGAGGATTCTTGAACTAGTAGAGCTGGAGGAAATATCAGACAGGGAGTTTAGAGAATCAGAGGTGAAAAATATAATAGGGAGATAAAAGATATGAGATCAGGATGGGAAGATTCAACATACGTCCAATCAGAATTTATAATGAATCCACAAATTTAAGAAAACTGATGAATTCCCAACAAGGTAAATTAAAAGACAAATATTGTCAACCTCAAAATTTAAAAAATCCATCTGTATGCTGTGTGTAGGAGACATTTCTAAACCAGGGATATAGACAGGAAAGAAAAACAACAAAAGAAGATATAACAGACAAATACTAATGAAAATAAAATTAATGAAACTATGTTATTATTTGTAATAAGACTTGAAATTAAAAAGCATTGCAAGAGATGAAGGTCAGTGCATAATGATGAAGCTTTCAACATACAAATTGAAGAATTTTTAACAATCTCACCCTTCATGCACTGAATATCACCTTAAAATAGAACAGACTTTTTTTTCAGAATAAGGAAAATATACAAATTCACTATCATATTGCAAGATATCAACATAACTTTTTCATTAAATGACTAAACAACAGACAAAATAATAAAGAACCAGAAGAATTGGATAACATTATTATAAACTTGAACTATTAGAAATATATTTTAAAAACTGTACCCAACCACCATAGAATTTATATATTTTCAAGCATATATGAATCATTTTTTTAAGTTGAGCATAATAGGCCACACACCAAATTCCAGTTGCAAATACTGATATATGTATGTAATATATAATTGGACAATATAGGCTGCATAATATTTAATATACAATACTACTGTAATATATATTTTATTGTGTGACTAAGTTAAAAATAGTAAAAAATGACTAGAAAATTTCAAATTCATTAATTGAGACAAATATTTCTAAATAAAAACTAGGGTGGAAAGAAAGTATAAATTGTCATGGAAATTAGAAAATATTTGGAGCTAAATAATATTTTAAATTTAATAAGTAATATTAAGAACATAAATAAAAACGTCTGTGCACAGCTAAAGCAGTGCTTGGGGATAGATGAATAGCCTGGTTTTTATTAGAAAAGGATGAGGGCTGAAAATTAAGCATTCAAATAAAGAAGTTTGAAATATTTTTAAAAAATTGAAAGTAGTAAAAGGAAAAAATTAATATATAGGAGCAAATATTAGTAATATAGAAAAACACAATTTTTTTCATGGTAAAATTAACAAAACTCTGGGAAGACCAATCAAAGAAAACAACAAGAAAGTGCAAACACACACACAGGCACATACATACACATTGTCAAAATTAAAAATGGAAAATAATTACCACAGATATGAAACAGATAATAGAATACCACAAACAGATTATGGCAGTAAATTTGAAAACTTGGATAGAAGGGTCAAATTCCTAGGAAAATATAATTTATCAAATTATATCAATTGGAAACAGCACAAACTATCACTAACCATAAAATAAGTGAATCTAGAAATTCTTTATATAGGATTTCTTTCCCACAAAATGTTCTGATAGATTTTAAGAGCTAAGAATATGTTCTGGCAGAGATGATATACAAAATAGAAGTATAAAAATTTTACATCAAAAATATATATAAACTGCTTTTAAAAGTGAAAAACTGACACAACCTAAAAGCTCAAAATTAAGCACATAAGAAATTTTAGATTGTTTTCCAGAATAGAATATTAAGTAGCATTTTAAATATTTCTAACCTTTTTTCCTTTTTATTTTGCAATTTCTGGTAACCCCAAAATTCTGACAAAGTTGTATTATCTGTTAAATGCTTGACATTAGCTCTTATTTGGGAAATTTAGAATGTTCATTCTTGAAGTGCAGCAGTCAGGACAGACAGAATGCAGGCTGGAGTCTGATTAAAGGTGATAAGAGACAGCAACATATGAGCAACATCTTAGAGTAGACAGAGCATTATGGTGACAAGTGAAAACAAGGATGGATATGGGAACATATGAGCATTCTTCTAGGACCCCAGAAATACTTCAGGAATGCAGCCTGCTAAAAGACTTCCTACTAATTGAATAATGTGGGATTCTGGGACATTATTATTTGAATATTAATGTTAGTGAGAACCTGGAAACATCTCTTCTAAATATGAAAAGATGTTTGCTAAACTAAAGAGCGTCTGCACAGCAAAATAAACTCTCAACAGAGTAAACAGACAACCTACAGAATAGGAGAAAATTTTTGCAAAGTATACATCTGACAAAGGTCTAATATACATCATCTATAAGGAACTTAACCAAATTTACAGAATAAAAATAAGCAACCCCATTAAAAAGTGGGCAAAGGCATGAACAGACACTTCTCAAAAGAAGACATATATGTGGCCAACAAACATGAAAAAAAGCTCAACATCACTGATCATTAGAGAAATGCAAATCAAAACCACAATGAGATACCATCTCATACCAGTCAGAATGGCTACTATTAAAAAGTCAAAAAATAACATGCTGGTGAGGTTGTGGCAAAAAATACTTATACACTTTGGTGGGAGTATAAATTAGTTCAACCATTGTGGAAGACAATGTGGTGATTCCTCAAAGACCTAAAGACAGAAATACCATTTGATCCAGCAATCCTATTAGTGGGTATGTGCCCAAAGGAATATAAATCATTCTATCATAAAGACACATGCATGGGTATGTTCACCACAGCACTATTCATAATAGCAAAGACATAGAATCAACTAAATGCCCATCAATGGTGGATTGGATAAAGAAAATGTGGTTCATATATACCATGGAATACTATGCAGCCACAAAAAGAAAAAGATCACGTCCTATGCAGGAACATGGATGGAGCTGGAGGCCATTATCTTTAGCATACTAACTCAGGAGGAGAAAACCAAATATCTGATGTTCTCACTTATAAGTGAGAGCTAAATGACTAGAATATATCAATACGTAGAGAGGAACAACACACATTGGGGCTTATTGGAGGGTGGAGGGTGGGAGAAGGGAGAGGATCAGGAAAAATAACTAATTGGTACGAGGCTTAATAGCTGGGTAATGAAATAATGTGTATAACGAACCCCTATGACAAACGTTTACATATGTAACAAGCCTGAACTTAAAAGTATATATGTGTGTGCGTGTGTGTGCAATATGTGTGTGTGTGCATATATATACATATATATGTATATATACATATATACGTATATATATATCATATATACGTATATATGTACATATATATACGTATATATGTATATATATATACGTATATATGTATATATACATATATACGTATATAGGTATGTGTATATATATATGAAGGCCTTTGGGGTCAGCAGATTCTATTGAATCTGACAACAGTTAAGCAAAGCTTAATTTGTATTAATCTGGTACTAATAATGATTATATATGTTTCTACATTGATCTGTTACTATCATAATCATATCATGTGTTTAAAGCTTTTATCTACAAAAGAATTTATTGGAATGAGGTACATCAATATGTAAACAATAGTTGTGTTTGTGGGTTTACATTTATATTTTTTCCTTCCTCCAAATTTTCTCTATTTTTCTATTGTTTTATTTTAAAATGAGCATATAGAGAAATACTAACTAGAAAAAGTACAAAATTATTTGATTGCCCAGAGTGGGCAAACAAGACAAGGAAAATACCTTTACAAAACAGTGCCTAACCAGGCACCCTTCCCAAAAGCATATGCCCTATATGACACAGCCTTTTACCTTTGACCCAAAGAAATAAACAAAAATCCATTTTGTGCTGAACCAGTTCTACTTCTTAGTCTTAAGCATGATTCTTGCTGTTGGCTGTTTGCCTCTTGTAATGCATTTTCTGAAATAGCCACAAAAATATGTAGCACAAACATTAGTTCTCTGAACCCATCATTCATAAGATAACCATAATGAATTGCTCTGTAACAGACTCTCAAAAAACATTAAATTTTCATTCTGAAGTGAAATAGAAGCCTGCATTACATCAGCCTGGCATTTTCTGACTTGCCTGCTGTTGGTTGACAATAACTTTTTTACCCTGCACTCTGCATTTGGGACTGAATGCAAACCACAGAGAACTACAGAAAGCCTAAGCTGCATTTCTTGTGGAGGCAAAAGAAAAACTTGGCGCTTTTGGCAATCAATAGAACCAAGGGATGTCATATTCTCACCACTCCCATATCATTACCAAGCAACACTACTCTTTGCCTTTAGTGCATTGGCTAGAATTGTAAGAATGGCAAAACTGACACAGCTCAGTGTTTCCCACAGAAGTGTCTGGCAAAGTTAAGATATTGGTTATTGTTGTCTATTTAGGCCACCAAACCTTTGGTTTTTCAAGCTAATGTTTTTCAGTAGAGAAGAACTGGTCTACATGACAAGTAATAAAAAATAGCAGCTACTGAAATACTGACCTTAAAATACCCCAAGTAATAGCATCTCTCTTGCTCCAGCTCTATCTGTAGGTATCTGTTAAGGATACTAACAACTATGTTCAATTTCTCCAAGGGAAAAACACTGAAGGATATATATGACCTTGAATCATTACCTAGTTTTATACAAATATGTTACTTTATTGCCATCAGGAGAATAGTTCCATAAATTTCTTTATCATTGAACTTCCCGTAAATATTCAACAGGTATTATTTTAAAATAACAATTAACTTAAACCATAAACAACCTTTAAAAAACACAAAACTATGTTTAATGCTGAAACTGGTAGAAAAAAAGAATCCTTAAATTTGAAATATACAATGTTTAGATATTTTTAAATCAAGTTTTTAATTGAGAACATTAGTAACTACATAAGAATATATAAATAGCTCTATATTAAAATGGATGTTTCTAAATGAAAATAAACATGAAAATATAGTTCTTCACTTAGCAACATCTTTTCCACTGATAGTGTAAAAATAATTCTTTTCTATCTAAGCTACAATTATTTTCTATCTAATTTTCAAGTTTGCAATAGTTTGCAGTGTAGGGTCTTTCACATTCTGTGACCCTACACTCACAAACAATGAATCACTTCCATGTGGTCTTATTTAAATAAAGGGCTGTTGCAGTCAGACTTGATCACCAAAAATTAGGCAAATAATAATTGTAATTCTCCAGCTATTTGTCTCCACGATGACTTCAGTTTCAGTGACTACATACTTCACTCCTTGAATTTAGGAGCTGTAACTTGGTTAATACTAAAATAATGGTTGTAAAATTAACACTTTTCTTTCTAATCCTTCCCATTCTCATCTTCCTCATTGTTTTAACAGGGGTGAAAAAACATTTTATTTCTGAGTACTTCATTGACTGAAAGTACCTAAAGTGCAAAAGTTCTAAGTGCTTCATGTCTGCTTTTGAGCAGAAACATTTTCAGTACAGACTGTTTCATACCCCCAGCTTAATACGTAACAGATTGCCTGGTAGTACAATCATCCTTCTGCTTGCAGAAAACCAAAGGGCTCAGATGACATGAATGACACTGTAAATCTACACAGCTATTCATTTTGTACCGACTTTCAATGTTCTTAACCTCATCAGAGAGCCTGATAATCCTCAAATAATTTTGTTGGCTTCTTGCACTGTTGCCTGGTAATGAAAACACAGCCCTCCTCCGTTCCAGCCATTGGCCTTCACATCGCCCTCTGGAAACACACACACACACACACACACACACACACACACACACACACACCCCAGATATGTTAATATGACTCAGTGTTCATTTGGGGGCTCTAATTATTAATAGCTTTTTTGGATCAAATTAGATAATTTCTTTAGTTGCTTTCCTTTGGGGCCTAACAACCTAACTGAACAAATCACATATTTGCTCCAAGTCTTTTCTGGTATGAAAATAAGACATTATGGGAAAAGTTGAATTTTTAATATGATTAATCTATAGCTAACTCAGCTTGCTGTCTTATGCAATACCATGAGAAACAGCTGGGTCTCACTAACCAGAAAGCACTTTTATGGTTTCTCTTAAGGGCCATTAAATCAATGTGATGAGAGCACAGCTGGACTGAATCCTGAAAAATTTATCAGATCCCACACAATTCATAAAGGAAGCATGTGGTACTGTTGCAGACTCGGCACTGGCCTCGTTGCTTAGACTGCAGGTGAAGTTTACCAGAAAAAGCAAACTCCCTTGTTGAGTCCTTGAAAATCTGATGTTTGTCTATACCTCTTCCCTCTGTGTGGGTATCTTCTTAAAATACCAGTTACTCATGCAACCATTAAAAATAGTTTTCTGGCTGGATTTATTGGCATGACAAGGACATACAAGGACCTGTTTGGTTGTCCCAATATAACTTTCAACACCAAAAGTCATGTTTTGTGCTTAATAAATTTTAGCACATTTGGGGGGGACCCCAAACTGCAGCCCTTTGAATACTTAGGAAGCACAGTGACTGAATAAAGGCTTCCAGTTAAGGGCCAATGCCCAAGTAACAAATTCTACCTTGTTTAACCAAAGCAAGAATAGTACAACTGCCAAAAATACATATTTTTTTCTTTTATTGTTTTAACTTAATTTCCTCAGTACTCTATGAACAATAAATGTGATACAAAAATCATTATTACTTAAAGGGTAAAGAAAGATTTTGTAATGAATCAACAAGCACATATAAGGTAAAACAATGATAGAACTTAAAAATAGAAACTAAACTCCCAAATCTGTTGGCAATTAGGCATAATTGCCTAGAATTCTAACCCCATGGTCTCTGCTCTCTTAATCACTATGTCATGCTAAGAAAGATAGAGATAGCATAAATTTAAATCTAAGCTGTGAAGTCAGACTGCCAACTTTGTAACTCTAAGTAACTTATTTAATTTTTGGAAACTAGTTTCATCTGTAAAAGGGGAATAATAAGAGCGTTTCCCTCCATGGGCACTGAAAAAAAAAAAGGAAAAAAAAATCCATGTGACATATTTAGCTCAGGAATTGGCATGCATATAGTTAATGCATGTTATGTCATTTCCTTCTCCTTCTCTCCTTCTCTACTTCCCTTTCACCTCTTTTCTTCTTTCTACCTTTCCTTCTCCTCCTTCTCTATGGTCATCATCATTGTCATCATGTTTACTATAGCATAATCACCTTCATGAGATTATGAACTTCTTGACTGTGGAGACTTTACTGTCTTTTTTATTTCTACATCTTTCATAACACACTTAACGGTTCATGAATGAAAATATTACTTAATCAAGCCCTGGGTGATAAATCACTTGTGCTCTGCTGGATGAAAAAAAATCCCTAAAATCAACATCAAATCTCATCCCTTTCATATGGCTGGAGAATTTTCCACACATCAGAATTGACAAGTTCCTTTTAAAATCCACACATCGCAAAATATAAATTTTCATACTATAATGGATAGTGATTACCACATATCATGAATGTCCATAAAAATATATTTTTATCAAAAGATAAGATAGGAAATGCTATATTATGGTGTAATTAAATAAGCTATTGTTATGTAACATAGCCACACTGATGATGGTCACACACGTCTCTAAGGAATCTGCTCTCAGGAAATTTATAGTTGAAACAGAGGTATCATATGAGATAAAAGAAGAAATAGCTAAAAATCAACCAGCAAAAAAAAAAAAAAAAAAAATTCAGATAAATAAGCTTAGTAAGATTATCTTCCAGAAAAGGCTAATGATATTTTGCCTATTATGGGCAGTTTAGGAACATAGGTTTTTATTTTTCTTTTCCTTTCTTATATTAAGATAAAAAGTACACTCCTACTTCCTTTCCTCTCATAGTTATTTTAAGCTTAGCCAGCTATAATAAGGGCACCCTCAAGCAATAACAATCAACAAACTTAAATTTCAGAGGTTTACATTTTTTGTTCATGTTGAATTTTTTCATCACATTTCAGAAAGCACAAGTTAAAAGTACTTACATTGAACTTTTCATGACTTTTTAAAAAACACTCTCTCCTATCCCCAACACTAAAATATATCATATGACAGCTAGAAAACTACGGGTAAGATATACGTCTTGTGATTTTATTGCCTCTAACAAATGAAGGTCCAGCAATCAAATGTTCTTGCATATAACATGAAGATTCCTCTTATTTATAGTATAATTTTGAATCATACAAACCTTAGTTTTAACCATCTGGGTACTAACCATTCATGTATAATTTATGTTTACAACATAGTTTACCCTGTTTAAGTTTGGCACAAAATGAATGATATAACCAAGGCCTGTTTTCAATTCCAATTTAGTTAGTGTCTCAGGGTACTCTGATTTTGGATCTTCCTATGATTCCCTCATTTTATATTGCAGTGTTTCATGTGAATTCTATATTCTCTTGCTATCATAGCTCAATAGCCAGAGAATAGTGGAAGAAAATAAAGGGGTAATTGAATTATACTACAGGAATTAAAATAACTAAATAAAAATTTAGCTGAATTTTCACAAATTCACCACTCTACAGGAAAAAAAAAATATCTTTCAATACTTTGATGTATTGAAATATTGCAAATAATCAGTATCATCATATTATAAATAATCAGTATCATGTTGTTTTTCAGTTGAGGTTAATCAACCAAGGCCTCTGTCAAACCCAAGACTGGACAATTGTATAGTTTGGCTATTATAACTAAGATTCATGTTGTTCATTACAACATTATTAAAAAGTAGTGGATGGTGCTATCCATCTCCTCCCGTGGGCCTGAGGAAGCCTGGGCAATATGCTCCTCTCAGTTAGTTAAGGGATGTGATCTAGAGAAAGAAAAAAAGAAATTATCATGTATCTGGATCAGCAGCAGCAGCTGACACAGCCAAGGTTTCTCACTCCACTTCACTTCTGACACCATTATGTACAAGCTGGAGAACTTTTGAGACCAGTGGGCAGGAAAATGTAAGGCAATGGTGAATCTCCAAATGGGTTCTATATGAAACTGCATAAGCTGCCAGACCCCTTGTCTAAGCCAGGAAGGCCTCACTCTATTTCTTGTAAGCTGTTTCAGGCTCCATAGCATGTCTTAACTCATTCCTCACCACTTCTCCAAAGCTTGGAGTTGTTTCTCCTGGGATACTCATGCTCCTCTCTACTGGGATGGTCTCCAACAGGGCAGCTGTTTCAACTGCTCAGTATCTTCATCAATCTTTATTTGATATTCCTAATTGAGTACCTCTGCCAACAAGCTGGAAGATGGTCTTCTGATCTGTAATACCACCCACTGGCTTTAGAGGGCCTGCTTCCAGGCAGAAGACCATCTTCAGAGCTTTGGCTGTATTCAGTCTCCATTTTCATCCTCAATCTCGTGCCCCTCGACAGAGAACAAGCTCCACAAATGGAGAGCTTGCAGAGGCCCTGTTGCCCAGATATCATTGTAATCTTATCTCTTGGAAAACAATGCCACAGGACTTCAGATAGGCCATGCCTTTTCAGATGAATGTTACAGTCCCTGTCAGTCCACCAAACAGCAAAATACAATGAATTTATCCTTGGCAATTAACCAGAGAATCAGTATTCTCACGGAACAACCATCCCCAATTGCTCCCAACATATAAAATAGATGTAGCTGCAACAAACAGCAGATGATGTCTGTAATCAGAAAATAAAGGCTGTAAATTAAGGCTGTATTTTCCTACATGGAAAATAAAGGGAAGAGAGCTGTAAATGAAGCACCAAAAATTGCCTCTGTAGACATTTTGTAATATTCATCTAAGCAGAGCAAATTCTCCAAATGTAAAAAAATTCGATTTTGGGGGGATCAAGCCACCAACAATAGTACAAGATGGTGGCACTAAAATTTCATATCCTATCCCGGAGGAGCTTAGGAGCTGAGAAGAATAATTACCAAACTCTTACTCCCTTCTTAACAGTGGAAATCATTCTTCTGGGGATGAGAGTTTAGGGGACCAAGCATGAACAGTTACCATGTCACTAGAATCTTCTGTAACTTTCTGAATGGTGTTGCTGAAATAGATATGAGTAAGAATATCAAACAAAATATCTTACCTCATGGAAGATCAGCTTCCTAAACTATCCTAAATCTAATCCTGGGGCAAATATGGATATTAGAAAAGTGGGAGGAGACAATATTAACATAGAAGGGGAAAATTGATGTTGATTCTGTAAAAATGGTGTCTTCTGCCACCTGTGCTAGGTAAAGAAAGCTTTATTTACCATCTTCAAGGGGACTGCATTCTAAATCTGTGAGGAATCTCAGGAATTAAGGTATCAGGACCTGAATTCTTTTTAAAATTTGATTGTTGACATCTGCCTGATGGTTGGGGGAGGCAAAGTTGCTTTTATTCAATATTTTACTCTCTTTTTGACATTGTTATTATTGCTGCTGCTGCTAATATATTGTTTACCTCTATCACAGTTGCTGTAAAAAATAAAATAACCTTTCTATTTTGATATTATAATCACTGTTCCTTGGGAAAAGAGCACATTTGGATAGTGGCTGCCATTCACTTTGCCCATTTGTGTCCATATAACACTTTAACTAAATGATCAGATTTGTAACATTTTAAATGTAATTAAGGTAGAATATAAACTGAATGTTTGCATCCAGGTTACTTGAGCTTGATTAATACTTTTGATATCCATACCATTTTGAATTTGGAAGGAATCTTAGAGGTCACATATATTTTGAAACATATTTGTTCTTATAATTTAACTGGAATAATGCTCTAAATTCTCTCAAAACCTATTGGCACCATTCCAGTACAGTCATCATTAATGCTCACATGGACTGTTCTCTCTTGCCACCCCTCAACTGAGTTTCTCTCTCCTCTCAGATGCTTTCCACTGTCATTCCCTTTCCTGTATCTATTGCTCATCCTTCATGGTTCGACTAAAACGTCACTTCCTTTCAAAGTTTTCTGACCTCTCCTTCCACCCTTTGACTCTATAGCACTTTTCCCCTACTGTAGCTTCTCATTTAGTAGTGTGCTGGAGACAGCTGATGCTGGCTTACCAAAGCCAACTGTGGGCATTTATTTTCAATGCCATATTCCGTAGCCACACATTGGTAGCTTGAAATTGGCCAATGTGAAAGTATTTAAATCACATACGTTAGAAAATTTTACACATCTGGGCTCTTATTATTCATTCATTTATTCATCCATTTTTGAAAGCCTATTAAACTTCTAGCAGCACACCATTGGTCATTGCTCTTATTACATGTCCACAATAGAGTTTATAATTTTTTGTTATATATTTTATTGTGCTATTTTTGTTTTCTCTTCTTTGCTGCCTTCTCTTAGATGGTGAATTCTATAACTTCAAGAACCATATCACTGCTGCTGATTCCCAATCCAGTGCCTAGAACACAGTAGATAATCAGCATGTTTTAAAGAAGACAAGAAGTTGCTGATATAAATAAAATACTCATTTCTAAAGTATTTACTTCAAAATTAATATGTGATTATTGCAGAAAATTTGAAAATTGCACATATGCTCAATAAAGAAAGTAAATATCATACAGAGCTTACCATAAAAATGCACTGTTTCAATTTTGTTGAACATCATTTAAGTCTTCTTCCTAATTACAAATATATACAATAGGTATATGTGTGTGTTTTGTAGTTTTCACACAAAATATTATGTTTTCAAACAAATTATGAATGATTTTACCTTAGTATCTTTCTATGTCTATTTTATAGTTATATATCTAAATGCTTATTTAATATTTTTTGAATATGCCATGATTTTTTAAAGCAATACTCTGTTTAGAGGGTAATTTAAGATTTTGAAAATAATTTAAAAACCTGTAATTAATGTTTATATCTATATTTCCTTTTTTATATTTTCTAATCATTTCTATAATTTAGAATCCTATAATTACTGATTCAATCTATATTTATACATGTGAATATCCAAATTATCTTTTATTAACTGAAATTTATGATCTTGACTGCATATAAGGACTTGTTTCCCCAAACCTTCCCAGTTAGCAGATAGTATTATCTGCATGTCTCCCAAAGAGATGAACAAAAAAATGAATGTAGCTTTAGTTCACATTTGTTTAATTTTAAGTAAGATTGAGTACATTTTCCATTAGCTGATTATTTATATCCCTAACCACCAAATAATAGAAACTCTAGAAGATAAATAATTACATGATTTGAAGAATATACACTTTCTCTTCCCCAGCAAGCTTGCTAAAGTTTTTGGATACTCTGTAGAGTTTAAGGTCAGTCCTAAAGATACAGTCTTTCAAATTTGATGAGAAAAGCAAAAGCTCATAAGTGAAATGAGTGTGATAACCTGATTCCTGGTGACTAAGTAGAGAATGTGGAGAGAATTCCATCATCTGAGAGGATCCAATGGAAACTTCAAGACTTTAGAACAACTGCCATCCCTGGGAGCTATCCAGGGTACTGGATCGAAGGTTTGACCCAAGGAACCAGAGCCCTGAATCTCTATGAATGTAACCTCTGTTATAATTCTGCCCTGTCTTCCCAAATTCCAAATACCACTCCAAAACTATAACTACTTTGTTCACAACTAAATTATAAAACCAATCAACTGATTTTCTCGATGTTTGAGGAGTTTTTTCATAGTCTTTTGGTTTACTTGCCTACCACTCATTCCTATAACCTATCATTTATGCCCCAGATAAGCAGCCTGATTCGCTAGCTAAGTACCTAAAACAAATGCTTTAGTAGTAGCTGTCATTTTCAATGAAAAACAACACTTATGCATTGTTAATCTCTATTTATCATGAAAATTTTCACGTCCCTGCAAATTGGCTTCAACTTATTTTCATATTACCTTAAATTTTCCTTCTCTGGAACTTTTACCTAATATTTATTGCATTATATTAACATCCTCAAATTCTCCTTCTCAAACATTAGCCTTTTCTCAAAGCCGGATGGAGGAAGGAGAGTACCAATTGCAGTAAATCCACAGGTTAAAGTATGTATGTGAGTGTTGCAGATATTAAGTGGCTCAGGAGACTTATGGACCTGTAGAAACCTAGGCCTTTCACTTAATTGTGCCAGTGAATTGATCCCAAAAGACAGCTGAAGCTGTTGCTTTATGTAACAAGTTTCTTTGAACTAATTGTTGCATGCCTTTCTAGGCCAGGCACTCCCTAAGAGTAGAGAAAAATAAGGACGATATCCCTTCTCCACTCTTTTCCATGAAGACCACAGCAGCTATATTTTTACTTCTCGTAAATGGCTGAGAGGACAGAATTCACTATTCTGTCACTTTAGAAATCCCCCACATGCATAGCCAGCAACCCATGTGAAGGCAAAGCCCATCAACTCAAATGCCTCGCCAACACATATGAAGCCCACAATAACCTTCTTAAACATCATTCTTTGATAAATGAAGAAACAAATATATGATCATACATTTAGAAAAAAACCACCAATTTATAAGAAAATTCAGACTAAACAAGAGTAAAAGACCTGGGAAGATCAAAACTTTCTAATTAGGCTAATATTGCATCCATAGAAAGGAAAGATATACAAAAGAGGATATTAAAAAGATATTAAGAATGAACTTTTAAAAATTCAGAGCAATTACAACAATAAAAATTTCCATAGGTGTGTTGCAAAATAACATTAAGGAAATTTTGCAGAAGATAGAATAAAAAATGCAAAGAGGTCAAACTTAGGGCCATAAAAGATTCATATAAGAGACCTAACATAGGAAGTCCTATATCCAAACAATAAAGTTTCAAAAAGAGATACAAGAGAAAATAGAGGTTGCATTATTTCAAAGAAGTCATGGGAAACTTTCCAAGGCCCAAAGGATACAAACTGCAGAATAGAAAGTCCATCAAGTGAAAAGATTCTAAAAGCTTGCAGGAATGGTTATGAAGGACCAAAAAAAAAATGAATCAATTATTATGTTATTGTAAAGACATTTTGGGACAAGAAATAAATCAGAAAATTTAACAAAATTTATTAAGAAGATGCTAGAATACACATATCACCAAAATAAGAGGGTTAACCTAAAAGAGAAAGATACAAGATTTAGGGAACAGTGGATTCCGCCTAGAAAAGTGACCGAAAGATGTCTCAGGAAGACAACTGTATATCAGTTCTTGGCAGTAAACAACCTAGATTGAAGCAGGATACTCAACAGATTGTATAATAAAGGTTTAAAATTAAAATATTGATGAGTCTAAGTCAAAGGCATGTATATTTTAAAACTATATATATATATGTATATATATATATATTCCCATAGTTGTGTTAATTTACAGTTGGAATTATGGTGTGGGTGAGTTCTAACTTGTCACTCCCATGCCTATATTACACATATTTTTATTTTAAAATATGCATTTAAAAGCCTGAAATTTTAACAATAACTCTAACTGAAACTATATTAAAACAAAAAAGAAAGTACAAGAAAACATTTAAAAATCAAGATAATAAAGTATAGTTAAATTGGCTATGAGGAGATAATTCCTTATGAACAGATAATTCTTTGCTGTGGGGACTGTCTTGTGCATTATAAGATGATTAGCAGTTGCCTTGACATCTGCACACTAGATGCCAGTAGCACCCTCCCACAGTTGTGGCAACCAAAAATATTGCCAGACATCGCCAATGTACTCTGGTAGGCAAAATCATCTTTGGCTAACAACCACCTTATCCTCATCATTTCTCTACCTAATAAAAGTGTTACAATCTATTTCATATTCATTTAAAGAATTTAGTAAGGTTATACATATATTTGACCATTTTAAAAAGCTTTAATATTTTTAGCCATAATGTAAATTCCTGTGAATCCAAACTCACTTTACACTCAACTTTTTCAAATTAATGACCTTGCTATGTTAGTGGAAGCTAACATTCAATGCAGACAGGCAATGATGTGGGTATTACTCTACCAAAGAATATTTTCCATTTACCCTAACTTGCTCTTAGTTAAGACACTTGGATAAAATGATTTTTATATGTTTATGTACTATAAAATATTTAGTTATTAATTTTATTTTCATATAAAACTGTTAAGTAAAAAAAAGAATTCACAATAAAGGGCTCCGGTGCTAGCTTTTGATCTTTTTTTTTTTTTTAACTTCACAAGTAGTATGTGATGCTTCCAATAAGAAGGGGGTTTGTGTGTGCCTGTGTGTGTATGTGTGTGTGTGTGTACACACATATTTCCTATCTCCCTATACCAAACTCCTTCTCTTGGTAGAAAATCACTGTTAATAGTTTGGTATAAACTTTTCCAAAGATTTTTCTGTGTACGAAGACATAGATATCTTCATAGCTCCATATAGGAGAATTATAAAAAAGGTTGAAATTGTTTTTATTCTTTCCTTGTACATAGATTACTTTAGTCAGACAAATATATAGTTTCCAAAAATAAATCTATTCCTATCTTAGTACTCTAAATTTTTCTTTATAGGAAAAGAAGACTGGAGAGACGTTCAAAAAAATTTTAACAGAGGTTATGTTTGAAGACAAATGTTGTGGGTAATTATTAGTTTTCTTTTTTCCCTACTTTTCCACACTACCTTTTAAATAAGAACCTAAATATTTTTTCATAAAAAATATTAATAGTCTTCTAAATATACTATGCAAATAATTTAAAAGGAGGCTATCCCCCATTTTTTCACATAGAATTTTTATCATTTTACTTAATAAAATATTAAGTAATTAAACATTACTTTTAGTAATGTTTTCTGACCTGAGTTGCATATGCCAGAATTATGAAGTCAAGAATGGAGACAGTCCAAAACTAGACATTTACAGACAGCTCTTGTCAACACAGTGTTTCATTTTGTTTTCCCCACGCACATGCACCTCTAATAAGCTTTACAAACACATGCTAATTCCCCTGAGCAGAATTAAAACAACAATCACATTCCCAGATCTTAGGAAAAGGAAAGTTTTCTATTATTGCTACCCAGTGGTGACTCAGAGTTTTCAAGAAAAACAGGCACTGTAATCTCACATCTTCCTTTCTACTCCCCTACATGTTCTCTTCTTTCATTCCCAATCTACTTTAAAATCCTAATCTTTTCCTTGTACATGTAGCCTCCCTCAAAGTTCAACCTTCTGTGGACTTTCTATCCCCAAAAATATTTCCCTCCTCAGAATTCCTGGAAAACTATGATCTATGTGATACTAATCCATAATTGCTTTTTACTATGCGTATTAGTTACTTTTTAATATTATCCAGACATCTCTCTTCAACTTGACTATAAGGTCCCACAAGTAAGGCTGTCATTAAGAACTTCACTGTTTCTCCCACTATATATGAACACCTTGCCAAACACCCAGGTTCCACTAAGAAAATTCTACATGAATAATTAAGATAAAATGGTGTGCCGAATCCCAAAACCACTTCTGCTTTTTCAAATAAACTTTTCTTATCTCTTTCTAGGGTCCTTATGCTTCTCCTTTCTCTGCAATAATTGACCTCAAGCTATCTCTTTGCAGATGCTTTACTGTTTGCTTTTATGTGACCAGATAGAAAGACTTCAAGAGGCAGTTAGCAGGATGAGGTGAGCAGGACTTTTCAGATGTCTGCGCTTTAATTTCCACAAACATGGATCCATTATTCATGAGGATTCTTTAGAGGACTTGTACTCTAATTGTAGCTCTACTAAAAGGACTATTAAAAACCAAGCCACATTGATTAACTTCTCTGTGATTCAGTTTCCTATTTTTTTATAATAAATATAACAATATATATCTCCCTTAACCATCCAGAAGATTAATGCAATAACATATTTAAAAGAGCTCAGTAAATGAATGGCCTAGAGTTAGCACTATAACCACCATGATTTTGGGATCATCACAGAAGTTTAAGGTAACTGTGGCTTTGTCTTTACCGTGAAATGGTTTTAAAAACAATGTCCTCTATACTTAGCATCTCATATGTGTCTCAAATATAGTCATATTTGTTTACTAATACTTATTCGGAATATGATTTTCCAAGATGCCTCTCTGGGAAATTTTTCTGCAATTCCTTTGTATCTTTCCAAGATACATATTACAAAAGAATTGCAGAAAATTCTTGATTAAAAATATAATAGCAAGCTACCCAGAATGACTACTATTTGCTTAAGACTGACATGTGACTATTCAGCATGGAATATTTGGTTATCTAATGTGCTGGGCACATTTTCTGTGTGTGAGAGGAAATCAAAGGAGTGCTATCAGACACTGCCAAGATAGCAAAATAGTGAGAGGTGGAAAAAAGTACTATTGAAAAAGCAATATGTTCTACCTGGAATGTATCTTAAGAAATATATACAGTTACATTAATTGGTTATTTTAAATAAAATAAAGAGAAATACTACATCCAATAAAATTATTGTTTCAAATCTAAGTAAAGAGAAGAAAATTTTCTACTGTTTTGAAAATGGCTAAAACAGTTAAAAACACAAAACATGGTGGAAGAAGATACTCAACTGATACTTTGACAAATTAATATCAGTTAATGAAATTTTTATATTTTAATAGGGTACAATTTACAGAGTGAAATATACTGATTTCATGTATATGATTCAATAAGTTTTAACATACATGTTTATCTGTGTAACCAATAAAAATAATGAACATTCCCACCACCCCAGAAAGTTCCCTCCTGAACACTTGCATTTAATCTCCAATCCCCATAAACAGCTCTTCTAATTTCTGTTACTATAGATTAAATATGCTGGTTCTTGCATCTCATATAAATGGGATCATACAGTAATTACTCAACAAAGGAATTTTTAAATATGACATTAAAAGAAACCAAACTAATTCAAGTAACTGTATTATAGCAGTGTTGTTATGTGACATGTAATTTTTGATCCATTACAAAAATATTTTCTTTAATATTTGTTTGCACATGCCCCAGATTATGCCATGATATTTTTTCTTATGTTACTTGCATTAGGATAGGAAGAGCTAAACAAATAATGGTTAATTGAATGCTCCATTTGGAATATCCAGTGTTAACTCATGTTCACTGCTGCAAAATACATGAATTATGGTAAACATTTTTTTAAACTATCTAAATTTGCATAATGCCATAGCTGTAAAAGTATCAGCTAAGAAAATTAAAGGCATATGAAATTTTATGTACAACTTGCAAACTCAAATGAAGTGGGAATAGGATAGGACTGGGAATGGAGCCAAGAAGAGAATGAGGGTGGGGCAGTAGGAGAAAATTGACATAGGGAGGAGTACAGATTTGTGCTGAAAGTCCTCAAAGAGCCCAAGAAACATTTTTCCTAACCTGTCACCATCCTCTTTCCAAAAATGAAGGCACACTGGGAAGCCCTCTCAAAGGAGGAAGGAAAAAATAGCAGACTCTGGGAATTATAGTCATGTTTTTAGCAGAAGAACTACTGTAATCAGAAAGTATGTCAATAATTGTCAGAAGGTTAATACAGGGTTTTAGTGTATTATGCCCTAGGAGTGGACATTGATCCTGAAGCAGAGAATAGTCCTGTAATCAAGAACACTAAGTCTCTACCTTGTAGAACAGTAAACACCATCCTCCTCTCCTTTCACACTCCCATTGATTTTGGTTTTCTGGCTAATGCAATAAATTTAGGTACCTGCGTAGTGTGCAATCAGTAAGAAATAGATATTTTGGAAGAAATTGTATCATTCTTATATATAATGTTCATTACACTTATTATATGATATAATTTCTCTAAAAATTAAACTTTATTATCAAGACTTATAGCAATGCTAGTTACAATGTTAACAAGTTATATTTTGTAGCAGTTATTTCCAGGAGACCTTTGGTTTGTGTTTAGATGATGGCTGTGGAAAGTGGGCAAGAGTGGGGCTAGAAGAAGTGGTGGTGAGTGAGGAGTGGATTAGGCTAAAAGGGGTATTGCTAAACAAGCAACCTGTGGAACTTCAAGGGAAGATTATGACTGTCAAATATGGTACATAAATTTGATTCAGTTATACTCTAGGACATTTTAGAATTACAACAGCTTTATTTGCCTAAACTTCTCTAAGATAAGACAGTAAAATATATACCAATATTCCTCGTTTCCAACTCATCATTAATTTCAGCTAGTTCCAAAACTATAACCATTGGTAAGTCTAACTTAGAACTTGAAGCATTCCTCATTGACTTTTTAATTTACCAACCCAAACAAGATTTAATTAAATATTAAAGTAATCTCAACATATTTTTATAATAGTATGTGGGTCGAATTCATGTATAGATACATTGATGTTTCAAAATCTAAAACTGCATTATACTTACATTGAGTAAAACTGAAAATGTTTTGGTTTCCCTGCTTTTCAAATTTTTTTTTAGTTAGCTGCTATTTTGATGTTTCTTATCATATACTTTTGCAATTAAATGACAAATATTCTATATTCAGAAATTTCATATTTAGGATGAAAATTAGGACAATCTTTTGCTTAAACAATCTTTGATCCCTTTCTTTTAGGGAGATTTATAGTACAAAATGAAAATCTTGTTACCATACACCCCAGAGGTTACATTTCCCCTCCTGCAAAGCTGCCACGGAGGGGAAGACAGAATCTGAAATTGTTTGCTCCCTCATTTCTCAGATGTGGATCACAAGGATTCTTGTCAAGCAGCATGTAAAAGCATTTTAAAATTGGAGAACACATTTTATTAAAGCAAATTTTACCATAAACAGAAATTGTTAGGCACAAACTCTCACATAACACTCTACTGTTTGTTTGAGAGAGGAAGTAAAGTTTCACCTTCTTGAAAGCTGAACTGTACAGAGCAGAAAAGCTGCTTTCTTTAAAACAACCATAACACAAAGCTTATGATAAAGATATTTTCATAATGTTTAATACATGGTAGCAGAATTTATCCCAAAGTGGAATCATGATTATTTATTGTTAATGGTGTGTACTGCACTGTATCGGACCTCTCCTCCATTAGAAAGAATTATCTCATGGATACACCACTTTCAATGAGGCAGCTGCTAACTTGGGGCAGTTTGAAAGGATACAGTGTACAAAGTAGTGCTGCTGTGAAGGCAGTTTCCAGAAGTCAATGAGCATGTACCACTTTCATCCCAGAGGCATCCTTACTTCACTTAGTATCTATATTATCAAAAGACCATATTAAAGATTCAGTACACTAGGGATTTTGGATAATCTAAACTGGAATTTCATATGATTATTGTTGGTACATTAGAAAATAAGAAAGTGTGGAGGAGCCCTAGAATCATCCACTTGCTATCACTCTGTTTGGCAGAGAAATACAGTGTCTTAGTCTAGCCAAGAAGATGCAAATAAATTCAGAATATGATTTCTTTCTTTCTGTCTGCCTTCTGTTCCAAGTTTAAATGCTTAGTATTAGATACGGTTCCAAGATCTAAAACTGTGGTAAAAGTGATTATATTAGTTTCCCAGACTAAATTTAATGGCAACCTACTCTGCTATAAGTAGGGTGTGTGTGTGTGCGTGCGCACATTTACTTGTGTTTTAATAACACATGAGATCAGAAATAAATATTGCTTATAGACCAATTTCCATGTGGGTCTGTTCACCTTGTATACCAAACACTTGACTGAAATGGTCAGATAGAACACACTTTGTTGTTCGAATTCTAGAAATAATGGCAACTGAACTTGGGACCTCAAAAATCATTGAAAATGATCAAATCCAAATTCAAAAATCAGGAATATATATACTTTCCAGTGTTATTTACTTAAGAAAAATACAAATAAACAACAAATAAACAATCCCTAAAAACAATACAGTAGTGTTCTAACCTAAGTTTAGAGTTTCTTTTCAACATAAACCTCGTGAAAAAATTTTACAGACATGCTAATGGAATAATCTTTCTTCTGGTTCCAGCTGTATTTCTCTTTTCCAAGCCTTGGCTAAAGTTCTTCTATGTACCACATGAGGTTGCAGCAATACAGTCACTTATTTAGAGTGAGCCTTCAACTTTGATTCTTGTTTGTGAACCTGTTCAAAATTCATCTTTAGTGCAGCTTTATCACTTGATTTACATGCAGTCTAACATCCTCCTTTAGATGCTAAAAAATATTAATGCTGCTCACTATGGCCAGAGATGTCATCCCTGCTTCTCTATTCCCTGCCAGGATGTGGAAATGAAAATTCATTTTTGCTTTTTGATTTAAGTTCCTTATAGCCTCTAGATATTAGACTTTTGCTGAGTATATACTTTGTGAACATCTTCTCCCATTCTATAGGTTGTCTGTTTACTCTGCTGATAGTTGCTTTTGTTACACAGAAACACTTTAGTTTAATTAGGACCCACTTGTCAATTTTTGCTTTTGTTGCAATTGCTTTTGAGGACTTAGCCAAAAATTTTTGCTGATGAATTTTATGCTGATTTTGACAAGGTTTTCTTCTGGGATTTTTATAGTTTGAAGTCATATATTTAAATATTTAATCCATTTTGAGTTAATTTTTGTATATGATGAAAGGTAAGGGTCTAGTTTCAATCTTCTGCATATGACTAGCCAGTTGTCCTAGCACTACTTATTGAATAGGAAGCAGTTTCCCCATTGCTTATTTTTGTCAGCTTTGTTGAAGATTAGATGGTTGTAGGCGTGCAGTTTTTTTTATGGGTTCCCTATTCTGTCCCATAAAGGTTATGTGTCTTAAAAAATGGGCAAAAAACATGAACACACACCTCTCAAAAGAAGACATCCAGACATACAAGCAGCAAAAAAAATCATCATCATCATCATCATCATCATCATCATGAAAAAAAGCTCGTGATTATTAGTCATCAGAGAATTGCAAATCAGGGTGGCTGGCAAGATGGCCGAATAGGAACAACTCTGGTCTGCAGCTCCCAGAGAGATCAAGGTGGAAGGCGGGTGATTTCTGCATTTCAAACTGAGGTACCTGGCTCTTCTCATTGGGACTGGTTAGACAGTGGGTGCAGCCCATGGAGGGAGCATCAAAGCAGGGTGGGGCCTTGCCTCACCCAGAAAGTGCAAAAGGTCAGGGAACTCCCTCCCCTAGCCAAGGGAAGCCATGAGGTACTGTGCCGTGAGGAACTGTGCCATGAGGAACTGTGCATTCTGGCTCAGATACTATGCTTTTCCCATGGTCTTTGCAACCTGCAGACCAGGAGATTCCCTTGGGTGCCTACATGACCAGGGCCCTGGGTTACAAGCACAAAACTAGGGGGCTGTTTGGGCAGACACCAAGCTAGCTGCAGGAGTTTTTTTTTTTTCATAACACAGTAGTGCCTCAAATGCAAACGAGACAGAACTGTACACTTACCTGGTAAGTGGGCTGAAGCCAGGGAGCCAAGTGATCTAGCTCAGTGAATTCCACCCCCATGGAGCCCAGCAAGCTCAGATCCACTGGCTTGGAATTCTCAATCCCAGCACAGCAGGCTGAAGTCAACCTGGGATGCTACAGCTTGGTAGGAGGAGGGGCATCCACCATTACTGAGCCTTGAATAGGTGGTTTTCCCCTCACAGTGTAAACAAAGCCTCCAGGAAGTTCGAACTGGGCGGAGCTAACTGCAGCTCCACAAAGCTGCTGTAACCAGACTACCTCTCTAGATTTCTCTTCTCTGGGGAGTGCATCTCCGAAAGAAAACCAGCGGCCACAGTCAGGGGCTTATAGATAAAACTCCCATCTTTCTGGGACAGAGCACCTGGGGGAAGGGGCAGCTGTGGGCACAGCTTCAGCAGACTTAAATGGTCCTGCTTGCTGGCTCTGAAGAGAGCAGCCGATCTCCCAGCACAGTGCTGAAGCTCTACCAAGGGACAGACTGCCTCCACAAGTGGGTCCCTGAACCCCGTGCCTCCTGACTGGGAGACACCCCCCAGCAGCGGTCAACAGACACCTCATAAAGGTAGCATCCGGTGGGTGCCCCTCTGGGATGAAGCTTCCAGAGGAAAGAACAGGTAGCAATCTTTGCTGTTCTGCAGCCTCTGCTGGTGATACCCAGGCAAACAGGGTCTGGAGTGGACCTCCAGCAAACTCCAGCAGACCTGTAGCAGAGGGGCCGGACTGTTAGAAGGAAAACTAACAAACAAAAGGAATAGCATCAATATAAAAAAAAAAAGTCCATGCAAAAACCCCATCCAAAGGTCACCAACATCAAAGACCAAAGGTGGATAAATCCATGAAGATGAGGAAAAACCAGCGCAAAAAGGCTGAAAAATTCCAAAAACGAGAATGCCTCTTCTTCTCCAAAGGATCACAAGTCCTCACCAGCAAGGGAGCAAAACTGGATGGAAAATGAGTTTGACGAATTGACAGAAATAGGCTTTGGAAGGTGGGTAATAATAAACTCCTTTGAGCTAAAGGAGCATGTTCTAACCCAATGCAAGGAAGCTAAGAACCTTGAAAAAAGGTTAGAGGAATTCCTAACTAGAATAACCAGTTTAGAGAAGAACATAAATAACCTGATGGAGCTGAAAAGCATGGAACAAGAACTGTGTGAAGCATACACAAATATCAATAGCCAAATTGATCAAGAGGAATAAAGGATATTAGAGATTCAAGATCAACTTAATGAAATAAAGCCTGAAGACAAGATTAGAGAAAAAAGAATGAAAAGGAATGAACAAAGCCTCCAAGAAATATGGACTATGTGAAGAGATCAAACCTATGTTTGATTGGTTTACCTGAAAGTGATGGGGAGAATGGAACCAAGTTGGAAAACACTTTTCAGGATATTATCCAGGAGAACTTCCCCAGCCTAGCAAGACAGGCCAACATTCAAATTCAGGAAATACAGAGAACACTACAAAGATACTCCTCGAGAAGAGCAATCCCAAGATACATAATCATCAAATTCACCAAGGTTGAAACGAAGGAAAAAATGTTAAGGGCAGCCAGAGAGAAAGACCAGGTTACTTACAGAAAAAAAAAAAAACAACAACAAAACAAAAAAAGCCCATCAGACTATAGCAGATCTTTCTGCAGAAACCCTACAAGCCAGAAGAGAGTGGGGGCCAATATTCAACATTCAAAGAATTTTCAACCCAGAATTTCATATCCTGCCAAACTAAGCTTCATAAGTGAAGGAGAAATAAAATCCTTTACAGACAAGCAAATGCTGAGAGATTTTGTCACCACCAGGCCTCCCTAGTAAGAGCTCCTGAAGAAAGCACTAAATATGGAAAGGAAAAACCGGTACCAGCCACTGCAAAAACATACCAAATTGTAAAGAACATTGACACTATGAAGAAACTGCATCAACTAATGGGCAAAATAACCAGCTAGCATCATAATGACAGGATCAAATTCATACATAATAATATTAACCTTAAATGTAAATGGGCTAAATGCCCCAATTAAAAGACACAGACTGGCAAATTCGATCAAGAGTCAAGACCCATTGGTGTGCTGTATTCAGGAGACCCATCTCATGTGCAAAGACACACATAGGCTCAAAATAAAGGGATGAAGGAACATTTACCAAGCAAATGGGAAGCAAAAGAAAAAAAAAAAAAAAGCAGAGGTTGCAATCCTAGTCTCTGATAAAAGAGACTTTAAACCAATAAAGATAAAAAAAGACAAAGATGGGCATTGGGCATTACACAATCGTAAGGGGATCAATGCAACAAGAAGACCTAACTATCCTATATATGTATGCACCCAATTCAGGAGCACCCAGATTTATAAAGCAAGCTCTTAGAGACCTACAAAGAGACTTAGATTCCCACATAATAATAGTGGGAGATTTTAACACCCCACTGTCAATATGAGACAGATCAACGAGACAGAAAATTAAAAAGGATATTCAGCAGTTGAATTCAGCTCTGGACCAAGCTGACCTAACAGACATCTACAGAACTCTCGACCCTAAATCAACAGAATATACATTCTTCTCAGCACCACATCACACTTATTCTAAAATTGACCACATAATTGGAAGTAAAATACTCCTCAGCAAATGCAAAAGAATGAAAATCATAACAAACAGTCTCCCAGACCACAAGGCAATCACATTTGAACTCAGGATTAAGAAACTCACTCAAAACTGCACAACTATATGGCAACTGAACAACCTGCTCCTGATTGACTACTGGGTAAATAATGAAATTAAGGAAGAAATAAATAAGTTCTTTGAAACCAATGAGAACAAAAACACAACATACCAGAATCTCTCAGATGCAGCTAAAGTAGTGTTTAGAGGGAAATTTATAGCAGTAACTGCCCACAGGAGAAAGCAGGAAAGATCTAAAATCAACACCCTAACATCACAATTAAAAGAACTAGCGAAGCAAGAGCAAACAAATTCAAAAGCTATCAGAAGACAAGAAATAACTGAGATCAGAGCAGCAATGAAAGAGATACAGACACGAAAAACCCTTCAAAAAATCACTGAATCCAGGAGCTGGGTTTTTTGTTTGTTTGTTTGTTAAGATTAACAAAGTAGATAGGCCACTAGCCACACTAAAAAAGAAGAGAGAAGAATCAAATAGAAACAATAAAAAATGATAAAGAGGATATCTCAACTGATCCCACAGAAATACAAACTACCATCAGAGAATACTATAAAAACCTCTAATCAAATAAACTAGAAAATCTAGAAGAAATGGATAAATTCCTGGAAAAATACACCCTCCCAAGACTAAACCAGGAAGAAGTCGAATCCCTGAATAGACCAATAACGAGTTCTGAAATTGAGGCAGTAATTAATAGCCTACCAACCAAAAAAGCCCAGGACCCAGACGGATTCACAGCCAAATTCTACAAGAGGTACAAACAGGAGCTGGTACCATTCCTCCTGAAACTATTCCAAACAACAGAAAAAGAGGGACTCCTCACTAACTCATTTTATGAGATCAGCATCATCCTGATAACAAAACCTGGTGGAGATACAACAAAAAAAGAAAATTTCAACTGATATCCTTGATGAAAATTGATGTAAAAATCCCCAGTAAAATACTGGCAAACGGAATCTACCAGGACATCAAAAAGCTTATCCACCACAATCAAGGTGGCTTCATCCCTGGGATGCAAGGCTGGTTCAACATATGCAAATCAATAAATCTAATCCATCACATAAAGAGAATCAATGAGAAAAACCACATGATTTTCTCAATAGATGCAGAAAAGACCTTCGATAAAATTCAACACTGCTTCATGCTAAAAACTCTCAATAAATAAGTACTGATGAAATGTATCTCAAAATAATAAGAGCTATTTATGACAAACTCACAGCCAATGTCGTACTGAATGGGCAAAAGCTGGAAACATTCCCTTTGAAAACTGGGACAAGGATGCCCTCTCTCACCACTCCTATTCAACATACTATTGGAAGTTCTGGCCAGGGCCATCAGGCAAGAGAAAGAAATAAAGGGTATCCAAATAGGAAGAGAGGAAGTCAAATTGTCTCTGTTTGCAGATGACGTATTGTACATTTAGAAAACCCCATCATTTCAACCCAAAATCTCCTTAAGCTGATAAGCAACTTCAGCAAAGTCACAGGATACAAAATCAATGTGCAAAGTCACAAACATCCCTACACACCAATAATAGACAAACAGAGAACCAAATCATGAGTGAACTCCCTTTCACAATTGCTACAAAGAGAATAAAATACCTAGGAATACAACTTACAAGAAATGTGAAGGACCTCTTCAAGGAGAATTACAAACCACTGTTCGAGGAAATAAGAGAGGACACAAACAAATGGAAAAACATTCCATGCTTATGGATAGGAAGAATCAATATCATGAAAATGGCCATACTGCCCCAAGTAATTTATAGATCCAATGCTATCCCCATCAAGCTACCATTGACTTTCTTCACAGAATTAGAAAAAACTTCTTTAAATTTCATATGGAACCAAAAAAGAGCCCAGATAGCCAAGCCAATCCTAAGCAAAAAGAACAAAGCTGGAGGCATCAAGCTACCTGACTTCAAACTATGCTACAAGGCTACAGTAACCAAAACAGCATGATACTGGTACCAAAACAGATATATAGACCAATGAAACAGAACAGAGGCCTCAGAAATAACACTACGCATCTACAACCATCTGATCTTTGACAAACCTACAAAAACAAGCAATGGGGAAAGGATTCCCCATTTAATAAATGGTGTTGGGAAAACTGGCTAACCATATGCAGAAAACTGAAACTGGACCCCTTCTTTACAACTTATATAAAAATTAACTAAAGATGGATGAAAGACTTAAACATAAGACCTAACACCATAAAAACCCTAGAAGATAAACCTAGGCAATACCATTCAGGACATAGGCATGGGCAAAGACTTCATGATTAAAACACCAAAAGCAATGGCAACAAAAGCCAAAATTGACAAATGGGATCTAATTAAACTAAAGAACTTCTGCACAGCAAAAGAAACTATCATCAGAGTGAACAGGCAACTTAGAGGATGGGAGAAAATTGTTGCAATCTATCCATCTGACAAAGGGCTAATATCCAGAATCTACAAAGAACTTAAATAAATTTATAAGAAAAAACCAAACAACTCCTTCAAAAAATGGGTGAAGGATATGAACAGATACTTCTCAAAAGAAGACATTTATGTGGCCAACAAACATAAAAAAAGCTCATCATCACTGGTCATTAAAGAAATGCAAATCAAAACCACAATGAGATACCATCTCACACCAGTTAGAATGGCGATCATTAAAAAGTCAGGAAACAACAGGTGCTGGAGAGGATGTGGAGAAATAGGAACACTTTTACACTGTTAGTGGGACTGTAAACTAGTTCAACCATTGTGGAAGTCAGTGTGGCGATTCCTCAGGGATCTAGAACTAGAAATACCATTTGACCCAGCCATCCCATTACTGGGTATATATCCAAAGGATTATAAATCATGCTGCTATAAAGACACATGCACACATATGTTTATTGCAGCACTATTCACAACAGTAAAGACTTGGAACAACCCAAATGCCCATCAATGATAGACTGGATACATAATATGTGGCACATATACACCATGGAATACTATGCAGCCATAAAAAGGATGAGTTCATGTCCTTTGCAGGGACATAGATAAAGCTAGATACCATCATTCTCAGCAAACTAACACAGGAACAGAAAACCAGACACCTATGTTCTCACTCATAAGTGGGAGTTGAACAATGAGAACACATGGACACAGGGAGGGAAACATCACACACTGGGGCCTCTCGGGGGGTGTGGGGGCTAGGGGAGGGATTGCATTAGGAGAAATACCTAATGTAGATGACAGGTTGATGGGTGCAGCAAACCCCCATGGCACGTGTACACCTATGTAACAAACTTGCACGTTCTGCACATGTAGCCCAGGATTAAAGTATTAAAAAAAAAAAAGAAATGCAAATTAAATCACAATGAGATAGCATCTCACACCAGTCAGAATGGTTGTTATTAAAAAGTCAAGAAATGACATGTTGGCAAGGCTGTGGAGTAAAGGGAATACTTATGCCCTGTTGGTGGAAATGTAAATTAGTTCAGCCACTATGGAATGTATTATGGAAATTTCTCAAAGAACTGAAAACAGAACTGACATTTGATCCTGCACTCCTATTACTGAGCATATACTCAAAAGAAAACACATCATTTTACCAAAGAGACACTTGTACTTGTATGTTCATCACGGTGGTATTCACAATAGTTAAGATAGGAAATCAACCCAGGTGCCCATCAACGGATGACTGGATAATGAAAATTTGATACCTATACACCATGGAACACTATGCAGCCAAAACAAAACAAAATCATCTTCTTTGCAGCAACATGAATGCAGCTGGAGGCTATAATTCTAGGCAAATTAATGCAGGAATACAGAAGGAAATACTACATGTTCTCACCTATATGTGGGAGATAACTGAGTACACATAGACATAAAGATGGGAACAACACGCACTGTAGACTGTTAGAGGAGTCAGAGGGGAGGCAGGATGGGTTGAAAAACTACCTATTGGGTACTATGCTCACTACCTGGGTGGTGGGACCTGTACCTCAAACCTCAGCATCATGCAACATACCCATGTAATAAAACTGCATATGTACTCTTTGTATATAAAATGAAAGTTGGAATTGCAAAACAAGAAATGTTCTATCAAAAATTCTATTTTTATATCTCATGTTACCTTCATATCACTCATAAATATATCACATAGGGTCAAATAATAAATGCAAGATAACTAATGGTTTTACCTAGAAGACTGTATCACACTGGTGATTTTTCATTTCTTGAAAGTAGATTACTTACATGACCATAGCATTTTTATGTGATGCAATTTAGATAAGCACTGGCAGCAAAATGAAAGCTGGATTTCAAATGACACATCTAAAATATTTCATTCTGGTAGCTGTGTTGCTCGAAGCTGATATGATTTCACAAAGTGTTACTAATTAAGATGTGTACTTAAATGGTATTTGTAAAGTTAAATAAGAAAGTGATATTCAACCAAACAATTCTGGGAGAACTTCTGAATATTATATAGATTTCCATTCTTGGTTTTACATATACAGATTTTATATATGTACATGTATATGTAAAATCTGTATATGTAAAATCAAGATGTAAAATCTGTATATGTAAAATATTTATGTATTTCACCTATACATATTTATGGTTGAAATAAAGAATATCATAAACCACCAGCATAAGATGTATAATGTTCAGGTTTGTTTTGCTTTAGGGGTTATTTTCTAAGAAATATCAATATTTTTAAAAATGAAAAATGTACAACATACTAAAAAACTTACTTGTTAGTTTTGTGCTATGATGAAGCATGTTTCTATTACAGCTACAGTCATGAGAATAAAAAGAGTATAATAATGTCAGATTATGCCGAAGTTCTTTGCCCAGAAGGCCATTGCTAAGACGTCTGCTTTATCCATGAGTCAGAGCAGATTGACAGCTATATTTTTAAACAAATATGTCATCTTGTAAACCAGTGACTGTATCTTTCATTTTAAATATCTAAAAAACAACTGGCTCCTCCAAATCAACAATTCCCTGATTTAATTATAAATTTGATACCATTGAACATATTTTTGTTGTTTTCATTGTTGTAATACCTTAATGGGATAATAATTTAAAAACAATATTTAGACTAAAACATACATGATTGATTAAAAACAAAGTTGGTGGATAAGCTTGTAATAAGTTCAAAGTATATAAAACAGAGAAAAATCAGAAAAATCTAAAATCTTTGATGTTTGAAATAGAAAAGAGTTACTATTAAGACTCCCTGCAATGAACCTGTAAGTGAAGATGGTAGACCCTCTTAACACAATCAGAGGGTCTTTTGGAAGCAGCGGCAATGTAAGAAACAGTATTTATAGATAGTTATTTGCAGTATGCAAATTAACTGTAACTGAAGACAGCTGAATAATGGCTGTAAGAAACATCACTCTGACAATCACATTTAAAATCCAGCGATGGGAATTTTAAAGAAAGTGTCACAACTGAAGAGAAAAGTCTCTGTTAAAGATAATTCAAGAAAAGGATACTCAGAGCAGTACTAGTTTTCCAATTGCTGATCCTTCCATGAAAACCAGCTTCAGAATTTCCTTGGTAGTAAAAATTTGTACAATAGGACAAACAATGATGACCCAGAGAATCAAATCAGCTTTAGGTTGGAAAAAAAAACTTTACACTCAAAAAGATGTGCTTATTGGATAATATTTTCAATCATTTTAATATACTTACATACTATTTTTAAATGAGTGCTTAGAGGTCGCCCGTTACATGGTTCTTTGCCTTAGAGGAAATAATGGGAAACTGATAATTTGGACATTTAATAGATATTTGGTTAAAAGGGTTAAACTCCTCTATTATCTCAATAATAGAAAAATGACACCTAGTTGTCTTATTTAGCAGGTATGATACTGAGACCAAAGAGAAACCAAAACTGCAGGATGAAATTGTGAATGTTTTGGTTTTCTTTTTGCACTACAAGATATGCAGACTAAAATGGAATTTGAGCATCGGATGAGAGAGTTTATTATGAGAATGAGTTGTTTGAAATTTATTTTATTTACATGAGATTTATGGGTGAAATAACAAATATCATTAACCACCAGCATCCTCAAATTGTCTTTTCCCTGAGTTCCTTTCAATCTACAGTATCATGCAACCACCAACCCTCTCAGGAAGACGTCGTAATCAACATTTTTATCAAAATAGGTGAAAAACATTCTATACCACATTTGGGGCAGTATTCTTAGTGCAGTAACTTCACTGATTGCTCCTATATGGTATAGAGAGTGGAGAAAAACAGTTGCCATCTGAATCTATATACTTATATGAAAGACTATGTTAATATATTGTGACATCGACTGAGAAGCAAACCAAAATAATTCAATGTTGAATGTGAAATGAGCATTAATTCTCTTCAATTTAGCCCAAATTTCCAAAGCTGACAGGCCCAATGAAGAAGGAATCCTATCTGTTAGTCAAGAAGAATAGTAAAAAATGTTTTTTTCTGATGGTAATTAATTTTAAAGACTGCCACACCCCATGGAGTACACAATTTTTATATGAATCCGTAGAATATTCATAGGGTATGTGCTGCTCAGAGCTGTCCAGAGAAATAGATCAATAGGAGATATGTTTGTTTGTTTATTATATGGAATTGGCTTATGCAATTATGAAGGCAGGTAAGCCCCAATATCTACAGGGCAAGCCAGAGACCCAAAGTTGATGATGGTTTAGTCCCAGTCGAAGTCTGAAGGCCTGAGAACCAGGAGAGCTGGTGGTGTGCTTCCTGTCTGAAGACTGGCAGGCTGGAGATGGAGGAACGGCCAGGGTTTCAGTTTGAGTTCAAAGGCAGGAAAAAAGCCAATGTTCCAGCTTCAAGGAAGTTGGACAGAAAAAAAAAAGGTCTCTCTTATTTAAAAGAGGGTCAACAATTTTGTTCTACTGAGGATTTGAACAGATTGGATGGGGCCCACCCACAGTGAGGAATGCAATCTGCTTTACTCAGTCTACCATTCAAATGTTAATCTTATCCAAATACACCTTCATAAAAACACTGAGAATAATGTTTGATCAAATATCTGGGCACCCTGTGGCCCAGTCAAGTTGACACATAAAATTATTCATTACAGGGTATATGTTTATGCTTCATCACATTTATGATATGCAAAGTTAATAAATAATTTTGAGGTTAAATAAAAATGATAATCAGCAACAGAACATTTCATGGAAAAGTAAAGCAGAGACATTAAGATCAATGCATATAATATTCATTGTTTTTTCATGAAATTGTGGATTCTAATTGTAACTTAATCAAACGATTAAAATTTTGTTTTCATTTTAACAGATTAAAAAGATTAGCTATTAATTACCTGCCTAATGGAACTAAAGAGTAGAATTCAACATTGTGTCCAAATCTAATAGTTTACCACAGAGAAAAGTAAATAGCAATATCTAATATTTCAAAAATTTTAAATGTTTTCTCTTCTAACCACTCTTATGAGACTGTTATTTAGTTTAATATCACAAATATTTTTTGAGTAGATAATATGCAAGATAATATTCTTGAAACTGTGGTGGAGTAGGGGAGGGTACACATATGAATCAAATAAAGTCTCATACATCAAGCTTCTTATATAGTAATTACACTTTATTGAAATAATGGCATAACTCTAGTTATAGTAGAACATAAGTTCACACAAAATTATAAAGAGTGAAATGAAAAAAAAAGCAATAGAAAGCAATGGAGGGTTTTAAGTTGGAATTTAAATATGATGTATTCTGTGTTTCAGAAAAATCTTTCCAGCTGATATATGATGAATTATAAGAAGGTAGGAATGGAGTAAAGAGACAGGCAATTATGGGGTTTAAAAGTACTTTAAATAAAAGATAGTCATAGATGAAATCAGCATCCCCGCAATGGGGGTGGTAAGTGGTCAGATTTCAGGATATATTTTCAAGGTAGTGACGGCTGAATTTAGAAGCAGGTTTTTAAAAAGTACACAAGAAAGAGAATAATCAATAATGGCACCTAGCTTTGCAGACTAAATAAATTCCTAATTTACTGTGATGGGGAGGGCATGAGGGAGAATGGATATGAAGAAAAAATTAATAGTTCTATTATGGTCATGTCCAGTTTGAGATGTTCATTGTCCATCCTGACAGAGATTGGAGAGAAATCATTGCATAGATGATGCTAGCGCTCAAAGAAGAGACCTAGGTGCTAGGTAAGACATTTGAATCAATATATGGATAGTATTTGAAGGCATAGGAAAGAATGAGATGGCACAGGTAGAAAAGGTAGATGCAGGAGCCCATGGGCATTTCAACACCCAGAGCCCAGTAGACAGAGGAGGAGGAGGCAGGAAATGTTTCTGAGGAGAGGCTGTGAGGGAGGGAAACCAGGAATATTAGAATCCTAGAGAGGTATGTGTTTTATAATGGAGGCAGTAGGCAGTGGTCAGCCTTTTCTAGTGCTTCTGGGAAGTGACAGAAAATGACAGAAAAGTGACTGATGGCTTTGGCAATATATAAGTTGCCTGTCACCCTAATAAGAACTATTTTAGGGGAGTAGAGAGTATAAAAGCCTTATTGGAGCTCTGCCACTAGCTATGAGGTTGCAGCAGTGATGCAGCAGCCCACACCGTTGCGCCCTTACTGGCCTCTCCTTGCCTAGCAAGAAGGCCCTGCCACAGTGGCCCAGTCCACTGCCACCCCCCACAGCCAAGTCTACCAGATTGGAGTCTTCATCCTCCTTCCTCAGAGTGCTCAGTGACCCTGGCACTGCAAGATGGCAGAGCTCCAGCCACAGCTACATGACGATGTCCACCACACTTGCAAGCCTGGGTAGTGCGCTGTGCCTTGGCAGCAGTTGCAGCCTCTTTATCTTGTTTCCTGTGTTTTGTGTATGCCAGGAGCTACTCCACCATGTACCATCAACAGCAACTTGGAAAAAAAATGCCCGCACCAATGGGAAAATGGAGCTGCAGGAGCTGAATGATGGTTTCATACACATCGACAAGGTGCACTTCTTGGTCCAAAAGAACAAGATACTGCCGATAAAG
Source organism: Pan troglodytes (assembly GCF_028858775.2). NCBI lineage: Eukaryota > Metazoa > Chordata > Mammalia > Primates > Hominidae > Pan > Pan troglodytes. Next base: position 138,485,498 of record NC_072403.2, on the reverse strand, counting down.
TGAAGCAGCTCCAGAAACAGGGAAAGTCAACCTGGGGAACTTCTACAAGGAGGAGATGCAACAGCTGCATCAGCAAGTGGACCAGGTAACCAACAAGGCCAGTATCAAGGCTCAGCATGACATCCTAGCCAAGGACATCAGGACAATTTGCAGAAAGAGATGCTTCAGAGAGAGGAAGCTGAGAGCACCCTTAGAAATCCTGCAAACTTGCAGACTGCATGTTGACAATGCTTCTTTGACACTCCATGACTTCTGGCAATCTCTTCCTCGCAAGAAGAGATTGCCTTTTTGAAGGAACTGCGCAGGAATGAAGCCTGGGAGCTGCAGGTCCAGATTCAGGAAGAGCCATACAAATTGATGATATTTCCAAGACTGACCTCATGGCTGCACTGCGTGATGTGTGTTAGCAGTATGAAAGTGTAGTTACTAAGAACCTTCGGGAACCAGGCCAGGTTTGTTGATCTCTCTGAGGCTATTAACTGAACCTGGACAGTGATGCCCTGCATTAGGCAAAGCAGGAGTCAAAAGAGTACCAAAGACAGGTCCAGTCCCTCACTGGCCAAGCACTCAAAGGAACTGAGAAGTCTCTGCAGTGCCAGATGTGTGAAATAGATGAGAACTTTGCTGTGAACTATCAAGACACTAGGATGAGATTCAGAATGGGAAGGAAGAAATAATTAAGGCCTGCCACCTTAATCAATGTCAGGACCTGTGGGATGCTCACAGAGCCCTTGACTTTGAGATTGCCACCTACAGAATGCTGCTGGAAGGTGAGGAGAGCAGGATTTCTCTGTCTCTTCCAAACTTTTCCTCTCAGAACTGGAGGGAAACCATTCTGTGTTCACTCCCTCTGGTTGACAGCCACTCATACAGGACCCTTCTGACATTTAAAACTGGGAGATGGACAGGTTATCAATGAACCTTCTCAGCCTCATGATTAGCTTGATGAAAATTGCACATACTCGCTGCAGCAATATATCACCATCAAGAATAAAAAGGAAGACTACATCTTAAAGAAACAGCCTTCAAATGCCCTTCTACAGCTTTTCAGTAGCATAAGATAAATTTGGAATAGAAATAAGCTACAGTTCTTAAGAACTAACACTCCTAAAAGATTTAACAAAAGTTTAAAACATAGTCTGGTTTATGAAGAAGTTTTGTGCTACACCGGTTTTGTAAAAATATTTTGAAAATCGTTATAACTGTTTTTTTGTTCCAGCAAGTATTGGACTAACTTGTTTCTACTTCAATAAACCTTTGGAAAAACCAACCAGGAAACAACAACGATTTTAAAAATGCTTCTTGGGATGAGTTGAAGAGAGAATGGAAGGTAAGAAACTGGGGAGAGCAAGAATACTTTCACTTTTTGAGGAGTTTCGTTGTTAAGGAGAGAAGTAAACAAGATCAGTAGCTGGAGGAAAATGTGGGGTCAAGAGATGAGTTTTGGTTTTGGTTTTTAAAGATAAGTGATATTGAGACATGTATGGGCTAATTCTGTGGAGATGAAAAAAACTGATAATGCAGGTGAAAGAAGGTAGGTATATAATTGTAGGAACAAAGCCTTTGAGAAGAAAGGGGATGAGGTTCCAGGTCAGGGGGAGCTGGCCTAAGGAGCAGACACTCTCTTTCATAACAGGATAGAGGGCTGAGAAGTATTTGGAGATGCAGGCAGGTTTTTAGAACTCATGGTGGAAACATGAGATCTTGATTTCATCAGACTACACTGGTTTTCTCTGTAAATGTTTTTGAGAGGTCATCATATAAATGTTAAAAGAGAAGATTTTGTTGAAGATTTGAGGAGAAAAGGATAGGACAGTGAATTTAACAGGAAAATGTAGGGGTATTCTGGAAGTGTTTAGTGTCCCTTCAAGATTTAAATTGAAGCCAGTTTTTTTTTTTTTTTTTTTTTTTGAGATGGAGTCTTGCTGTGTCACCCAGGCTGGAGTGCAGTGGCGCGATCTCGGCTCACCGCAACCTCTGCCTCCCGGGTTCAAGTGATTTTCCTGCCTCAGCCTCCCAAGTAGCTGGGATTACAGGCGTGTGCCACCATGCCCAGCTAATTTTTTATATTTTTAGTAGATAGGGGGTTTCACCGTGTTAGCCAGGATGGTCTTGATCTCCTGACCTTGTGATCTGCCCGCCCTGGCCTCCCAAAGTGCTGGGATTACAGGCATGAGCCACCGCACCAGGCATGTGGACCTTTCATTAGTCAAGTTTTGTTTTTCATGCACACTTAGAAAGTAAGCAGGAAAATATGTTTAATTGGCACTGTTTGCCAGATGGATATAATGGCTAGATCATAGAATCTAAGAGAAGTAAAGATAAAAGTTATTATGTGGGTGACAAAATAATCTGTACACCAAACCCTCATGACATGCAATTTACCTATATAGCAAACCTAAACATGTATACCCGAGCCTAAAATAAAATTTAAAAAGAGCAGCAAGTTCTCAGTACATTAATATTTGATGATTGACTTTATTTTCTCTGCTGTTACACATATATTTTCTAAAAATACTACAAAGCTGACTCAGATATAAAAAATAAACAATGTAGTACATGTGGCCTTGAGTCTTATTCCAATTCAAACTTTGACTCAAGTTATTTGAGCACAGATTTTGAATATCAAGATAAATAGCCTATATACTTTGTGTAAAACCATTTAGAACACATATCATATAGATCAATAGAGGAATGCATTTATAAATAGAACTGTATAAACAGTCCAAAGTGGAAGGAAGAACTTAGAAGAATGCCAAAAAAGATAATATAAAAGCAATTATAGCACACTCAAAAAAGGGAGAAAACAAGGAGACAAAGGTTATGTCTAAATAATGCCAAAGCAAACAGTTGATAAGTGAAACATCTAGTCAATCAGCTGCATGTTTTGTCTATGGGGAGACTAGCAACTGACTTGACTGATCTTTTTTTTGTTTTCACTGAATTGACTGAATCAAGTGGGTTTTTTTGGAAGCATGTTGACATATACATAATGAAAGAGTCAGAAAGGAAGAAAAGGAAAGGATGCATTTGGGAGAAAAGTCCTTGGGATCTCGAAGTGATAGGTGATAAGATTAAAAGGTATTAATTTGAAATGAGAGCAGATTTTCAGAGGGGGGACCAATTTAGTTACATTAATTCAAATTTGGAAAATAAGCTACAGGAGTGTATTTTCCATAACTATGGGAGACTTGTTTGTGACACAATGGAAATATTTGAAGACTAAGAAGATAAAAGTTTCTGAAGGGTCTGCTTTTAGTCTCTTGTATTGATTCTGCTACATATATTATTACTAGCATATATTACTAAAGTGCAAATTATCTTCCTTGAATTATAATTTCATTTACTATTACAACAATATTCATTTTACTACCCCTCCTACTTTTTAAATACTGACTTTGAGCTACTCTTCTTAATACTTCACTATACAAGTATACTAACAAAAGAACAACCTCCAAATCTCCTAACATCAAGATTATCTACCTGCAAACAATTTCTATTTAGAAAGTGATATAAGTCATATTACGCACTTTTAAATTTATTCTACTTGGGAAGTAGTGAATTACTAAAGGAGATGCACTATCCTGCTAGGTCATGTGAATAGTAAGGAGGAGGAGAAAGACACTCAACAGCACACAGTATTTGAAAATAAATATTCTTTTAGGACTTCAATATTTAAAGATTGATGAAGTATGTATATAAATACATATAATTTTTAGTTTTGTTTAAAAATACATAAATTGTAGTATATGAAACAAGAAACTCTTCCTGAATATTAGGTGAAGATTTATAGAAACTACAGAAAAAAATGTCATTCAATTGACTCTATAGTACAAATGAGGCCAATACGATGCTGAATCTTTGCTGCTACTTCTAGATTATCTTCCTGATTTTTTTCCCTAGATTCTCTTAAAATGTCTCACTTAGTAGTGGTTCTCCCAGCACGCAGCTGGAGATCTGAAAACGGGCAGACTGCCTCCTCAAGTGGGTCCTTGACCCCTGAGCAGCCTAACTGGGAGGCACCCCCCAGTAGGGGCAGACTGACACCTCACATGGCTGGGTACTCCTCTGAGACAAAACTTCCAGAGGAACGATCAGGCAGCAGAATTTGTGGTTCACCAAGATCCGCTGTTCTACAGCCACTGCTGTTCTGCAGCCACCGCTGCTGATACCCAGGCAAACAGCGTCTGGAGGGGACCTCTAGCAAACTCCAACAGACCTGCAGCTGAGGGTCCTGTCTGTTAGAAGGAAAACTAACAAACAGAAAGGATATCCACACCAAAAACCCTTCTGTACATCACCATCATCAAAGACCAAAAGTAGACAAAACCACAAAGATGGGGAAAAAACAGAGCAGAAAAACTGGAAACTCTAAAAAGTAGAGTGCCTCTCCTCCTCCAAAGGAACGCAGCTCCTCACCAGTAACGGAACAAAGCTGGACGGAGAATGACTTTGACGAGCAGAGAGAAGAAGGCTTCAGACGATCAAACTACTCCAAGCTACAGGAGGAAATTCAAACCAATGGCAAAGAAGTTAAAAACTTTGAAAAAAAATTAGACGAATGGATAACTAGAATAACCAACGCAGAGAAGTCCTTAAAGGAGCTGATGCAGCTGAAAGCCAAGGCTCGAGAACTACGTGAAGAATGCAGAAGCCTCAGGAGCCGATGCGATCAACTGGAAGAAAGGGTATCAGTGATGGAAGATGAAATGAATGAAATGAAGCAAGAAGGGAAGTTTAGAGAAAAAAGAATAAAAAGAAATGAACAAAGCCTCCAAGAAATATGGGACTATGTGAAAAGACCAAATCTATGTCTGATTGGTGTACCTGAAAGTGATGGGGAGAATGGAACCAAGTTGGAAAACACTCTGCAGGACATTATCCAGGAGAACTTCCCCAATCTAGCAAGGCAGGCCAACATTCAGATTCAGGAAATACAGAGAACGCCACAAAGATACTCCTCAAGAAGAGCAACTCCAAGACACATAATTGTCAGATTCACCAAAGTTGAAAGGAAGGAAAAAATGTTAAGGGCAGCCAGAGAGAAAGGTCAGGTTACCCAGAAAGGGAAGCCCATCAGACTAACAGCAGATCTCTCAGCAGAAACTCTACAAGCCAGAAGAGAGTGGGGGCCAATATTCCACATGCTTAAAGAAAAGAACTTGCAACCCAGAATTTCATATCCAGCCAAACTAAGCTTCATAAGTGAAGGAGAAATAAAATACTTTACAGACAAGCAAATGCTGAGAGATTTTGTCACCACCAGGCCTGCCCTAAAAGAGCTCCTGAAGGAAGCACTAAACATGGAAAGGAACAACTGGTATCAGCCACTGCAAAAAACATGCCAAAATGTAAAGACCATCAAGGCTAGGAAGAAACTGCATCAACTAATGAGCAAAATAACCAGCTAACATCCTAATGACAGGACCAAATACACACATAAGAATATTAACTTTAAATGTAAATGGGCTAAAAGCTACAATTAAAAGATACAAACTGGCAAATTGGATAAAGAGTCAAGACCCATCAGTGTGCTGTATTCAGGAAACCCATCTCACGTGCAGAGACATACATAGGCTCAAAATAAAGGGATGGAGGAAGATCTACCAAGCAAATGGAAAACAAAAAAAGGCAGGGGTTGCAATCCTAGTCTCTGATAAAACAGACTTTAAACCAACAAAGATCAAAAGAGACAAAGAAGGCCATTACATAATGGTTAAGGGATCAATTCAACAAGAAGAGCTAACTATCCTAAATATATATGCACCCAATACAGGAGCACCCAGATTCATAAAGCAAGTCCTGAGTGACCTAAAAAGGACTCCCACACATTAATAATAGGAGACTTTAACATCCCACTGTCAACATTAGACAGATCAATGAGACAGAAAGTTAACAAAGATACCCAGGAATTGAACTCAGCTCTGCACCAAGCGGACCTAATAGACATCTACAGAACTCTCCACCCCAAATCAACAGAATATACATTTTTTTCAGCACCACACCACACCTATTCCAAAATTGACCACATACTTGGAAGTAAAGTGCTCCTCAGCAAATGTAAAAGAACAGAAAGTATAACAAATTGTCTTTCAGACCACAGTGCAATCAAACTAGAACTCAGGATTAAGAAACTCACTCAAAACCACTCAATTACATAGAAACTGAACAACCTGTTCCTGAATGACTACTGGGTACATAACGAAATGAAGGCAGAAATAAAGATGTTCTTTGAAACCAATGAGAACAAAGACACAACATACCAGAATCTCTGGGACACATTCAAAGCAGTGTGTAGAGGGAAATTTACAGCACTAAATGCCCACAAGAGAAAGCAGGAACGATCCAAAATTGACACCCTAACATCACAATTAAAAGAACTAGAAAAGCAAGAGCAAACACATTCAAAAGCTAGCAGAAGGCAAGAAATAACTAAACTCACAGCAGAACTGAAGGAAATAGAGACACAAAAAACCCTTCCAAAAATTAATGAATCCAGGAGCTGGTTTTTTGAAAAGATCAACAAAATCGATAGACTGCTAGCAAGACTAATAAAGAAGGAAAGAGAGAAGAATCAAATAGACGCAATAAAAAATGATAAAGGGGATATCACCACCGATCCCACAGAAATACAAACTACCATCAGAGAATACTACAAACACCTCTACGCAAATAAACTGGAAAATCTGGAAGAAGTGGATAAGTTCCTCGAAACATACACCCTCCCAAGACTAAACCAGGAAGAAGTTGAATCTCTGAATAGACCAATAACAGGCTCTGAAATTGTGGCAATAATCAATAGCTTACCAATCAAAAAAAGTCCAGGACCAGATGGATTCACAGCCGAATTCTACTAGAGGTACAAGGAGGAGCTGGTACCATTCCTTCTGAAATTATTCCAATCAATAGAAAAAGAGGGAATCCTCCCTAACTCATTTTATGAGGCCAGCATCATCCTGATACCAAAGCCTGGCAGAGACACAACCAAAAAGAGAATTTTAGACCAATATCCTTGATGAACATTGATGCAAAAATCCTCAACAAAATACTGGCAAACCGAATCCAGCAGCACATCAAAAAGCTTATCCACCATGATCAAGTGGGCTTCATCCCTGGGATGCAAGGCTGGTTCAACATTCGCAAATCAATAAATGTAATCCAGCATATAAACAGAACCAAAGACAAAAACCACATGATTATCTCAATAGATGCAGAAAAGGCCTTTGACAAAATTCAACAACCCTTCATGCTAGAAACTCTCAATAAATTAGTTATTGATGGGATGTATCTAAAAATAATGAGAGCTATCTATGACAAACCCATGGCCAATATCATACTGAATGGGCAAAAACTGGAAGCCTTCCCTTTGAAAACTGGCACAAGACAGGGATGCCCTCTCTCACCACTCCTATTCAACATAGTGTTGGAAGTTCTGGCCAGGGCAATTAGGCAGCAGAAGGAAATAAAGGGTATTCAATTAGGAAAAGAGGAAATCAAATTGTCCCTGTTTGCAGATGACATGATTGTATATCTAGAAAACCCCATTGTCTCAGCCCAAAATCTCCTTAAGCTGATAAGCAACTTCAGCAAAGTCTCAGGATACAAAATCAATGTACAAAAATCAGAAGCATTCTTATACACCAATAACAGACAAACAGAGAGCCAAATCATGAGTGTACTCCCATTCACAATTGCTTCAAAGAGAGTAAAATACCTAGGAATCCAACTTACAAGGGATGTGAAGGACCTCTTCCAGGAGAACTACAAACCACTGCTCAATGAAATAAAAGAGGATACAAACAAATGGAAGAACATTCCATGCTCATGGGTAGGAAGAATCAATATCGTGAAAATGGCCATACTGCCAAAGTAATTTATAGATTCAGTGCCATCCCCATCAAGCTACCAATGACTTTCTTCACAGAATTGGAAAAAAACTACTTTAAAGTTCATATGGAACCAAAAAAGAGCCCACATTGCCAAGTCAATCCTAAGCCAAAAGAACAAAGCTGGAGGCATCACACTACCTGACTTCAAACTATACTTCATGGCTACAGTAACCAAAACAGCATGGTACTGGTACCAAAACAGAGGTGTAGATCAATGGTACAGAACAGAGCCCTCAGAAATAATGCTGCATATCTACAACCATCTGATCTTTGACAAACCTGAGAAAAACAAGCAATGGGGAAAAGATTCCCTATTTAATAAATGGTGCTGGGAAAACTGGCTAGCCATATGTAGAAAGCTGAAACTGGATCCCTTCCTTACACCTTATGCAAAAATTAATTCAAGATGGATGAAAGACTTACATGTTAGACCTAAAAGCATAAAAACCCTAGAAGAAAACCTAGGCAATACCATTCAGGACATAGGCATGGGCAAGGACTTCATGTCTAAAACACCAAAAGCAATGGCAACAAAAGCCAAAATTGACAAATGGGATCTAACTAAACTAAAGAGCTTCTGCACAGCAAAAGAAACCACCATCAGAGTGAACAGGCAACCTACAGAATGGGAGAAAATTTTCACAACCTACTCATCTGACAAAGGGCTAATATCCAGAATCTACAATGAACTCTAACAAATTTACAAGAAAAAAACAAACAACCCCATCAAAAAGTGGGCGAAGGATATGAACAGACACTTCTCAAAAGAAGACATTTATGCAGCCAAAAGACACATGAAAACATGCTCATCATCACTGGCCATCAGAGAAATGCAAATCAAAACCACAATGAGATACCATCTCATGGCAGTTAGAATGGCGATCATTAAAAAGTCAGGAAACAACAGGTGCTGGAGAGGATGTGAAGAAATAGGAACACATTTTCACTGTTGGTGGGATTGTAAACTAGTTCAACCACTGTGGAAGTCAGTGTGGCAATTCCTAAGGGATCTAGAACTAGAAATGCCATTTGACCCAGCCATCCCATTACTGGGTATATACCCAAAGGATTATAAATCATGCTGCTATAAAGAAACAGGCACACGTTTGTTTATTGTGGCACTATTCACAATAGCAAAGACCTGGAACCAACCCAAATATCCAACAATGATAGACAGGATTAAGAAAATGTGGCACATATACACCATGGAATACTATGCAGCCATAAAAAAGAAGAGTTCATGTCCTTTGTAGGGACATGCATGAAACTGGAAACCATCATTCTTAGCAAACTATCGCAAGGACAAAAAACCAAACACAGCATGCTCTCACTCATAGGTAGGAATTGAACAATGAGAACACATGGACACAGGAAGGGGAACATCACACTCCAGGGACTGTTGTGGGGTGAGGGTAGGGGGGAGGGATAGCATTAGGAGATATACCTAATGCTAAATGATGAGTTAATGGGTGCAGCACACCAACATGGCACATGTATACATATGTAACAAACCTGCACATTGTGCACATGTACCCTAAAACTTAAAGTATAATAATAATAAAATAAAAAGTCTCACTTAAACAATAATTTTTAAAGCTCCATTGAAGAATTATAAGGCAATAACTTGACAAAAGATTCAAACACATTTAACCTTGAAATATACATTTTCACTGATCTTTCCCTGCCCTTTGTCACCCAAAAACCCGTGCTGTGAGGTTCTAAGGCACTGTCCACATGGAGCCCAGAAAGTAACTTCTTTCAGAATTCCCTTCTGCCTAACTCTGTAAGCAATATCCTACTTTCCAGATAGCCATGTGGCCTATAGGGAAAAGGATTGAATTGGAAAACAGACCCTGGTCTTTCAGTTTACTAACTCTATGATTTTGGATGAGTTGTCTAAATTTTCTGTGTCAATTCAGAAAGATGAGTAATGAGTTAAATGAGATAGTGTATGGAAAGTATGTAATACTTGCTTGATTTTCCTTATTGTCTTTACTTTGTATCAGTAGATCACAGCAGTTTCAAAATTCATTTTGTAAACACTCCACTAAAATGTAAGTTGTTTCTCTACTCAGAAATAATCATGTTGAATTTGTTAATAAGAAATCCCTAAATATTTTATGTTAAGAATACATAACATGTTTACTTACAGACACTGAAGTTCAACTCCATTTTGCTTCCCAAAATACACATTTTTGGGGGGCAAAAACATCCCTGTTCAGATCTGCCAGATCTTCTTATAACTTTCAGGTAAGCAGTTGTACTTATCATTCAAAGTTGTAATAAAAATTACTAATATTTTAAGCTCAACAAATTTTGCACATTATTTGTTCCTCAAAATTTGAATCCAAGTGGAAATTGCAGTTTTAAATTCTGAAAGTTTTCTGGCTTTTCACCTTTGTACAAAATATAAGACTTTTAATAATTCATACAAAATATATGAGCGATTGGTGAATCATGTATATGTTCTTAACCAAATGCTTAACTGAAAGTTTATACCAAATGTGAAATAAATGATATGAGTTCTAATATTTAATTAATAGGTGATATGCTTAAAATAATCACTAACAAAAATAACTTTTATTTATAATAATAAAGAGTGAGCAAATAGAGATAACTTAAGGAAAAGAATAAAATGCTCACAAATAATTTTTTTAGGTTTCTTACAAAATTTTGAGTGCAATGCAACTTTTTCAAAAGATCTTTAATAATTTTGAAGCAATAGATATGCATTCTTTTATGTTAATTTGCTAAACCTCGTTTCAATCTATCTTTATTTTCTGAAGTCTTATAAGTAACATCTGTCATCCATCACTGACTGTCATCTGAGGGGAGAAAAAAAGGAATGTTCCAAGTATGTTTTGAAAACTTATTTCCAAGTATGGAAATAAGTCGTTTAGGCAGAGTAAGAGGTGTTAAATAGGAAAAATAGCCAATCTTGAAAGAGAGGGATCAGCTGTACAATGGAGGCAAGGGGGAGAAAAGACAAAAAAATTAAAAGATTTTATCAATAACAGTAACAACTTCAATATCCATCCTGGTCCTATTTTTTTAAAGTAAAACTTAATTGAAGAATTGAATGAAATTCTTATCTCATTGTTCAGTTGATAAAATTTAATGTTAAATGAACTTCTCTGTTTTAGGCAAGGGATCAATATGAGGACAGTTTGTTCACACCCTTCTAGTAACAGAAAGTTTGGATGCTAGGGAATAGTATATCAGAAATGATAAATTAATTCCAAAATGTTTTAACAACCAAAAAGAACATTTGAGTCAGATTACAAAAAAAAAACCACCAGATGCATTTGTACAAGACATACTAAACAGCAGCAGAACTCTATTCTACCCTAACTGTAGTCTCCACCACCACATGTAAAGAAAAGATTAGCGATATCTCAGGACATATATTGGAACTATATACATGCATAATTTGGTTGCAATGAAAACAGTTATCTAATTTACTGATTAGATATCTGTTTATACAACAGAGTTGCTAATCTGCACTTGTACATTTGAAGCAGGAGAGGGGTTTAGGGAGGGTAGAAAACTTGAGGTATATGGCAGAGTGGAGAGAGAGGGTTGTGTATGGAAAGAGCTGCAGTGAGGCCAGTGCACTCTCATTTCTTTGGGTGGCAGTAGATTCGTGCCTCATCATGGCCCAGTGGACAATAAGGAAGTAACTGTGCTTTAGATGTCTGCTTGGTATTCTATCAAGAGATCCTGGCAAGTGTGTAAGGATGAGGAGCCAGAGAAGAGTCCATCTAAGAAATTCTTCAAAAGAGGTAAAGCCAGAAAATAATCTTCCTTATTTGCAAATGATAAAGAATTTATCAAAGGTGCCTCTAAAGAACCAACCCATGACACATGTAAAATGCCACTGTTTAAACACATGCCACAAAGAGGGCTTAAGAAGGAGGGAAAGAAAAATCAATAGAGAAGGGAGTGTGCTTTCTCTCTGAACTACTTTTCTCTATGCCTGGATAAAGATGGACCCAGAAGGGGAAGGGAAGGATGAAAGAAAGAACAGCCCTCACTGCTACCTACAAGTGGCTTTTGGGCCAAAGTCAGGTTTGAATTTAGGAAAAAAGGGATATGAGTTTGAAACTTTAAGCTGGATAAACCAGAATTGTATTAGATTGTTTCATGCCTTTAAATGACGATAAAGCTATGGGATCCTCTCAAGGTGTAATTGAAAGATGGAAAATGAAGAGTCTCCATGCCATGGTCAAAGGTAAAGATTACAGGGGAAAGAATAATGCTTCATGCTTGCACCTCAAGTTTGGAAATTCAATAAAGTGGTTATGTTAGTTAAGTGGTAATATTTAATTATATCTCCGAAAGTGTGTTCTTTTAAATTTAAGTTTACATAACGGATTATTGGATAAGCTTGACTCTTTCTCTTAAAACATCTAATAACAGAAGCCCTTATGATAAAAATCAGTGAAATCGCATCCAAGTCTTGATTCCTTTTGCATTTCACATTATTCCACATGAAATTGATTCCTCAGTTATTGACCTTTTCCTATTGCTTTTTCAATAATAGTTCACATATATTTGCACTGGTGCTTTTCTAAAACTTCATGTTATTGTTTTTTACTTTTATTATTGCTACAATAATACAATGTCACTTTATCAAAATCTACTTGTGTAAAATTGGAAGAGACATAATACCCCTATGTAATTTGAAGAACAAAAATCTCTTTAACTTAAATGTATTTTTGAAGCTTTATGAAGGAAATGATACTAACTTAGAAAGGATAAAATATTTAATGTTCAATGCATTATTTAATATAAAATAATATGAACTAAGTAATTCTTAAAAACCTCACAATGTTCCATTCTTATTTTGAAAAATTTGTAGAAGTTAGATGAAACAACATTTTCAGTCTCATAGAATTGACCTGGTATGTTGAGCTTATCATCCTTGAAGCTTCTTTAGGGTTACCTGGCCAAGGGTCTTTGCCCAGGATTTGTCTTTATTAAATTCAAAGTACTACTCACTTCAGCAGCAAATATACTAAAATTGTGATGATACAGAAAAGATTACCATGGCCCCTACACAAAGATGACACACAAATTCATGAAGCATTCTATATTTTTCCAGAAAAGATTGGGATTCTATTTCCAAAGTGCTGAAAGAAAAAAAAAACTGTCAACCCAGAATTTTGTATCCTGCCAGAATAAGCTTTATAAATGAAAGAGAAATGAAGTATTTCCCAGACAAGCAAACGCTGAAATAATTCATCATCACTAGACCAAACTTACAAGAAATGCTCAAAGGAGTTCTTAACATGGAAAATAAAAGGTTGACACTCATCATCATAAAAACACACGAAAATATAAAACTCAGAGGTCTTATTAAAAAATTACACAAAGCAAGGAAATGAAGAAAGCAAGTAGGAAACATTACAAAACCCCACAAATCCATAAAGACACACACACACACACACAAAAACAGAAAAAAACATCAAAAGAAACAAAGAATCTACAAAGCAACTAGATAACAATGAACATTACGGCAGGAAATAAATTCACATATATATTTATCAACTTGAATATAAATTGATTAAATGCACCACTTAAAAGATACAAATTGGTGGAATGTATTAAAAACAAACCATAATTCAATTACATGCTGCTTACAAGAAACTTACCTTACTTGTAAAGACACATAGGGTGGTGGTAAAGAGATGGAAAGGGATATTACACACACACAGAAACCAAAAGCAGGCAGGAATAGCTATACTTATATCAAATAAGACAGATTTTACACTGACAGCAGTAAAAAAAAAATGACAAACAAGGCCATTAGATAATGAATGATAGAGTTTGATTCAACAAGAATATATAACAATCTTAACTATATATGTACTCAACACCAGATAACCCAGATTCATAAAACAAACATTACCAGACCTAAAGAAAGAGACATACAGCAATACAATAATAGTAGGGGACTTCAACAGCCCACTGATAGCACTAGACACATCAAGACAGGAAATCTACCAAGAAACTGTGGACTTAAATTGGACTTTAGACCAAATTAATCCAAAAGACATTTACAGAACATTCTACTCAACAAATGCAGAGTATACATTTTTCTTATTAGTGCATGAAACATCGTGCAAAATAGACCATAATTTAGTCCATAAAACAAGTCTCAATAAACTTTTGAAAATTGATATTATATCAACTATATTCTCGGATCATAGTGGAATAAAACTAGACATCAATTCAAAGAGGAACTGTCAAAACTACATAAATACATTAAAATTGAACAATTAAATGAATGATCTTTGGGCCAATTATGAAATTAAGAAAGGAATTTAAAAATCTTTCAAAATAAATTAAAACAGGGACACATCATACCAAAACATCAGGGATACAGCAAAAGCAGCGCTAAGATGAAAGTTTACAGTGTTAATTACCTACATTAATAATTAGAAAGATCACAAATTAACAACTCCCCTATCTTACCTCAAGAAATTAGAAAACAAACAAACCAAACCCAAAGCTAGCAGAAGATAAAAGCAAGAATCAAAAAAAATAAATGAATGAAATTGAGACCCCAAAACAATACAAAGAATCAACAAAATGTAAAATTGTTTTTTGAAAATATGGACAAAATTGTTAGACTGCTAACTAGAATAACTATGAGAAGAAAAAATTAAAATAAACATAATCAGAAATGAAAAAGGAGACATTACAACTGATACCACAGAAGTATAAAATATCAAGGACTACTATGAAGAACTGTATGCCTGTATACTTACAAACTAAAAAATCTAGAAGAAATGTATAAATTCCTGGAAATATGCAACCTTTCAAGATTGAACCTGGAAGAAATATATATCCTGAACAGATCAATAATGAGTAGTACAATTGAAGCAGTAAAAAACAAACCTCCCAACACAAGCCCAGGATCAGATGGATTTACAGATGAATTCTACCAAACATAACAAAGAAGAACTGATACTTATCCTACTGAAAGTCTCCCAAAAATATTGAGGAGGAGGGAATTCTCCCCAGTTCATCCAATGAAGCCAGTATCACTCTGATACCAAAGTTAAACAAGAACACAGGAACAACAACAAAAACAGCAAAATGACAAACCAGTATTCTTGATGAATATAGATGCAAAAATCCTCAACAAAATACTGTCAAACCAAATCCAACAGGACATCAAAAAAATACATACCATGATCAAGTGGGATTTATTCCAGGAATGCAAGGATTATTCAATAGCTACAAAACGACAAATTTGATTTGCCACATACACTGAATTAAAAACAAAATTCATATGATCATCTCAATAGATGCAGAAAAACATCTGATACCATTCAGCATTTCTTCATGATTAAAACACTCAACACACTGGGCATAGAAAGAAAATACCTCAAAATAATAAAAACCATATATGATAAACCCAAAATAATAAAAACCATATATGATAAATAATAAAAACCATGTAAGATAAACCAACATCATACTGAACAGGAAAAAATTGAAAGCATCCCCCTCTAAGATCTGGAACAAAACAGGATGCCCACTTACACCACTCCTATTCAACACAGTACTGGAAGTCTTAGCCAGAGAAATCAGGCAAGAGAAAGAAATACAAATCATCCAAATTGGAAAAGAAAAAGTCAAATTATCTCTGCTGATACCTACAAAAGCTTACAGACTCCTCTAAAAGACCCCTAGATTTGACAAATGACTTCAATAAAGTCTCAGAATACAAAAATCAATATACAAAAATTGGTAGCATTTCTGTACACCAATAATGATCAAGCTGAGAAGCAAATCAAGAAGTCAATTTCATTTACACTAGTTACAAAAAAATCAGTATAAAACACTTAGGAATATATTTAACCAAGGAGGTGAAATATCTCTACAAGGAAAACTAAAACCCACAAATAAAATAACTTGCAGATAACACAAAGAAATGAAAAAACATTCCATGCTCATGGATTAGAAGAGTCAATATTGTTAAAAATTATCATATTGCCCCAAATGATCTATAGGTTCAATGCAATAACTCTCAAAATACCAATGTTGTCTTTCACAGAATTAGAAAAAAAAATCCTAACATTTATATGAATCCCAAAAAGAGCTCAAATTCCCAATGCAATCCTAAGCAAAAAGAACAAAGCTGAAGGCATCACATTACCTGACTTCAAATTATACTACAAGGCTATTGTCATATAATAAGTAGTATAGTAACCAAAACAGAATGGTACTGGTATAAAAGTAGACACACAGATCAAGGGAACAGAATAGAGAATCAAGAAATAAAGCATACATACCTACAGCCAACTGATCTTTGACAAAGTTATCAAAAACATACACTTGGGGAAAGACACACTATTCAATTAATAGTGCTGGGAAATTTGAATTGTCATATACAGGAGAATGAAACTGGACCCCTATGTCTCAGCATATACAAAAATTAACTCAAGATGAATGAAAGACTTAAATGTAAGCCCTGAAACTATAAAAATACTAAAAGAAAACCTAGGAAAAACTCTTCTGGACATTGGTCTAGGGAAAGAATTCTTGATTAATACTCAAAAGCAAATTCAACAGAAGCAAAAATAGACAAAATGAGATTTAATTAAATTAAAAAGCACTACATAGTAAAAGAAATAATCAACAGAGTGAACCAATAACCTGCAGAATGGGATTAAATACTTGCAAACTATACATCGTACAAAAAACTAATATCCATAATCTACATGGAACTCAAATCACTCAACAATAACAAATCAAATTAACTGCTTAATAAGTGGGCAAAGAAAACACACAGACATTTTGCAAAACAAGACATAGAAATGATCAAGAAGCAGATGAAAAAAAATGTTCAACATCACTAATCATCAGAGAAATGCAAATTAAAACCGCAATGAGAGACCATCTTTTTTTTATGCTTTAAGTTTTAGGGTACATGTGCACAACGTGCAGGTTAGCTACATATGTATACATGTGCCATGTTGGTGCCCTGCACCCATTAACTCGTCATTTAACCTTAGGTATATCTCCTAATGCTATCCCTCCCCGCTACCCTCACCCCACAACAGGCCCCAGTGTGTGATGTTCCCCTTCCTGTGTCCATGTGTTCTCATTGTTCAATTCCCACCTATGAGTGAGAACATGCGGTGTTTGGTTTTTTGTCCTTGCGATAGTTTGCTGAGAATGATGGTTTCCAGCTTCATCCATGTCCCTACAAAGGACATGAAATCATCATTTCTTATGGCTGCATAGTATTCCATGGTGTATATGTGCCACATTTTCTTAATCCAGTCTATCATTGTTGGACATTTGGGTTGGTTCCAAGTCTTTGCTATTGTGAATAGTGCTGCAATAAACATATGTGTGCATGTGTCTTTATAGCAGCATGTTTTATAATCCTTTGGTATATACCCAGTAATGGGATGGCTGGGTCAAATGGTATTTCTAGTTCTAGATCCCTGAGGAATTGCCACACTGACTTCCACAATGGTTGAACTAGTTTACAGTCCCACCAACAGTGTAAAAGTGTCCCTATTTCTCCACATCCTCTCCAGCACCTGTTGTTTCCTGACTTTTTAATGATCCCCATTCTAACTGGTGTGAGATGGTATCTCATTGTGGTTTTGATTTGCATTTCTCTGATGGCCAGTGATGATGAGCATTTTTTCATGTGTCTTTTGGCTGCATAAATGTCTTCTTTTGAGAAGTGTCTGTTCATATCCTTTGCCCACTTTTTGATGGGGTTGTTTGTTTCTTTCTTGTAAATTTGTTTGAGCTCATTGTAGATTCTGGATATTAGCCCTTTGTCAGATGAGTAGATTGCAAAAATTTTCTCCCATTCTGTAGGTTGCCTGTTCACTCTGATGGTGGTTTCTTTTGCTTTGCAGAAGCTCTTTAGTTTAATTAGATCCCATTTGAGAGACCATCTTACATCAGTCACTTATTAAATGGTAGAAAAAAATAATGGATGCTGGTGAGGATGTGGAGAAAAGAGAACACTTGTACATGGTTGGTGGGAATGTAAATTAGTGCAATCTCTATGGAAAACCGTATGGAAATTTCTCAAAGAACTAAAAATAAATCTGTCATTCAGTCCAGCAATCCCACTACTGGGTATATGTCCAAAGAAAAAGAAATCATTATATCAAAAAGATATCTGTACTTGTTTGTTTATCACAGCACTACTTATAACAGCAAGAATACAGAATCTATGTAAGTGTCCATTAATGAATGATTGGATAAAGTTATTGAATACACACACACACATACAAACACACAGACGTACAGACACGAGTGCTATTCAGCCATCATGTATTTTGCAGCAACATAAATAAAACTGAAGGACATTATTTTAAGTGAGATATCTCAGAAAATACTGCGTGGTCTCATATGTGGGAGCTAATTTGTACATATGGACATAGAAAGTGGAATGATAGACGATGGAAACTCAGAAGGGTGGGAGGTTGGGAGCAGGGTGAGGGATAAGACATTCCTTAATGGGTACAATTTTCATTACTCAGCTGATGACTATGCTAAAAGCTCAGAGTTGACCACTATGCAACATATCCACGTAACAAAACAACACTTGTACTCACTAAATCTATAAAAACCAAATGAATCCAAAGCACGCTTTAACCACTAGAAATAATTCAATACAAAATAAAGTTGGCAATAGCTAAAAATGAAAAAGTTAACATTATTATTAACCAAAATGTAAGATATAGTAAAGTCTTTGGCAACATTTAGATCCATAAATTCAATACAGGTAAAAATGGACTTCATAGAAATAAAGATTTTTTTGTAAGGTTCCTAGTGGCAGAAACTATATTTAGGAGAATGTGATATCAATGGTGTTGCCAGGCATGTGAATATCACACAGTATGGTGTATTAGTTAAATTCCCAGGTTTGAAGCATCTACTTGAATTCCACTCCCAAATCTGTACCAAATGTATATCTTTGGAAAGATGCTTAGGTATCTATGCCTCAGTTTATTATTTTTTATTTGTGAAATCAAAACAATATTATCTATCCAGGCTGCTAGAAGTTATATATAAAATTTAGAAGCATATATTTAGAAGTATATATATATAAAATTTAGAAGCATGTCTGGCAAATAGTGTCTGCTAAATAACTATTATCTACTAGTGCTGTTAATATTAGGGAATGATATTCCAGACAAAGAGAATGCTAAGGCAAAACTAAAGGGGGAAATGATTGTGGCATATTTTGAGGAAGAGAAAGCCTGTAATTGGTAGGCTAGTCAAAACTTAAGAAGGAGAGTAGGCACTCATGGATCCTGAGGAGCTCTATAACTAAAACATAAGCTTGGATTTCACTCTAGGTGCAGTGCTGAACACTTAGATGAATTTAAATGCTGAGGAGAATTGTTTTGTGTGCAAGGAACAGAAAGTAGGATGGATGGCTTTCTCTACACATACTAGAAAATCTGAGTTGAAAGTTAAAAGGTAAATAGGGTAGTTCAAAGAGAAAAATCAACTGATGGTGGTCTTTAGTGCATTAATTTAAAGGCTTTGTATTTGAGATAATAGAGAATTAGAAACCACTACTATTTCTGAGAAGGGAAGTGATTCACTTAGTCACTTACTTAGACAACACTAAACAGAAAACGACTCCGGAATTACAGATTTTTATAGAAAGATGCTGATGGCTTTTAGGAGGTTGCTGATGATCTGTATTGTTTTATCTAAGTTATATTACCAAGAGAAAATTATGCCAGTAAAAATGAAGTTGAAAATATTTTGATGGATTTCAAATTTCTATCCAATCTGAGAAATTCAGGAGATATATTAATCACTATTCTAATTATATGAATAATTTAGACAAAGGAAGAAGAAAAAGGGGCTGCTTATCCGGGTTAAATTATGCAACTACTGATAGAGCCTGAAGGTGAAAAAAATCCTATTTTAAAGAGCTGACACAAAACAGCATAAAATTTCAAATAAACAAAAGCTAAGTAATAAAAATGATATGTATTAGTTCACATAAAACTTAGCCAATATGTATTAGTTCACATAAAACTTAGCCAATAAGATTTTTATATTTTAAAATTATATTAATTATATAATTATACATATATTCATCTTGCCTACCTACATATAATGCTGGAGGGTATTTGTGCAATATGCCCCCAGCTACACATCTTATTTTAAAACTTCATCACTTTTAGGTTATGATGTAAATACTAAGACATGAAGATGCAGCTAAGGATTTTATAGGCCATTGTAGGACTTCAGTGAAATAGAGAGCCATGTGACAATTTTGAGTAGAGAAATGGCACTATATGATATCATTTTTGAAAGCTTCACTGTAGCACTTTTGTTGATTATAAGTAGTAGAAAGGCAAGAGTATAAGCCAGGAGACCTGCTTAGAGATTATAGTGGTAATCCAGGTAGGAGATGAAAGTGTAAATAGTGGAAGAGATGAGAAAACACTAGAGTATAACATACACAATATTTAATATAGAGCTGAAGAGATTTGCAGGTGGATAGACTGCAAAGTGTGAAAAAGAGGAATCAAGAGTGAATCCCAAGGTATTTTTTGGACTGTAACTTGGAAGGATTGAGTCAATGTATACTAAGAAAGGAAAGAGTGGGACTGGTTTTATGAGGAAAAAATCAGAAGCTCATTATTGGGTTTAAATGCCTGTTGAAATTCAGGGAAGATTATAAATGGGCAGTTGAATATAAAATCCAGTTTAGGACAGAGACTATGCTGAAGATAAATTATTGGGATTTGTTAGCATATATAGGATGTTTAAAACCATGAGACTAGATGAGACAAAATAGCAAATGAAGACAGCAGAGAAGAGAGCAAAAGGACTGAGACTAGAACACTGTAAAATGTAGAGGTCAGAGAGAAGAGGTATCAGCAAAAGCTAGTGAGAAAGAGCCAGCAATGAGGAAAGAGAAATCGAATAGTCAGTTGTCCTTAACCACATATTGGGAAAGTATTAACACATAATGAATTGATTTAAAGTACAAAACACTATGCTTCAAACTAATGAGTTTAAAACAGAAGAATTATGAAGAAAAATACAGTTCTTCTATTTTGGATACTGCTTTAAGGTAAATAAAAAGTACTTTCCCAGTTAACTTTTTTACTTAAACTCAAGCATAGCATGTCTGTTTTGTGATTTTATCTATCACTGTTTCCAAAAGTCTGCAATTACCAGTGAGTTAAGGCACTTAGGCTTTATTACAAAAGTTGGGGAGTGTGGAGAGCCCAATGCAAGCTGACAAAAAAGAAAAATAAGTTTTTAGAACATCTGTGACTAAAAACTATGAATCATAAGGGAATAAAATAATAGAACTGTAGACTTGGACTGAAAGAGCCAATGCACAAAAAAATGAAGAATAAGAAGGAGGAGGAGGAGGAGGGGGAGGAGGAGGAGGAGGAGGAGGGGGAGGAGGAGGAGGAGGGGGAGGAGGAGGAGGAGGGGGAGGAGGAGGAGGAGGAGGGGTTCAATCAAGAAGACAATCTAGACTCAAGAAATCGGAAACACTATTTATTAGACATGTGTAATACCTAATAAATAATGTACTAGGCAACAAAATGTTAGCTAATACCACAACTTGATAGAATTCATTATATCTTCTAAGTATATAACCAAGTATATATATACTTCATCACTCATATATATATATATATACTTCATGATGTAAAGTATATAGATATGTGTATATATATACACTTCAGTGCTATGTATACTTCATCACTCATATATATGAGAGAAAGAGAGAGGGAAGGAGAGAGGAAAAGAGAGAAAGAAAGAAAGAGAAAGAAAGAAAGAAAGAAAAGAAAAGAAAAAGAAAGAAAAGAAAGAGAAAGAAAGAAAAAAAGAAAAAGAAAGAAGAAAGAAAGAAAGAAAAGAAAGAAAAAGAAAGGAAGAAAGGAAGGAAGGAGAGAGAGAAAGAAAGTGAGCTGAAAAACAAAAGGAAAGAGGAAGGAAAGGAAGGAAGGTGAGAGAGAAAGAGAGTGGGAAGGAGAGAAGGAGGGAGGGAAACAAAGCACCACTTTAGGAATCAGTGGATGAGATTTGTTAGTTTTGAGTAATCTTTTTACTTAATTATTTTTTCAAGAGCTGGGGTCTTGCCATGTTGCCCAGGCTGGTGTGCAAGGGCTATACACAGGCATAATTATCACAACCCACTGTAGCCTTAAACTCCTGGCCTGAAGCAATCCTCTTGCCTCAGCTTCCTGAGTAGCTGGGACTACAGGCGTATGCCATCACACCCAGCTTAATTTTTTATAAGAAAAAAAAATAGCTCTCGCAAATTACTACAACTTTCTGCTCTCCATAAATTGTTTTATTTATAACTATGACAATGCATTTAATTCTATTTCTCACCGCAAGTAACAAAATCACCCCAAATAATAAAAATTCTGGTTTTCTTCATGATCTTAGAAATATTCTTTAGTTGCCTAAAGAATATGTGTGTGTGTGTGTGTGTTTTATATATATATATATCACATATATAAAACACTTGGAACCAAAGAAAACATGGATTTGTGGTTCAAAGTGGTTAAAATCAGAAAGCCTGAAGCATAAGCTTAAAATTAGAAAAAGTAAACAAGATAATTAGATAAATCCAGAACAATCTGAGATCATCAAGGATTATGACAAACATGTGGTTGGTCTTGAGGCTACCCACTATATACTTGATGACAACAAGGATAACATCACTATTCCAGCCACAGTTAGAGTTAGAAGAAAGTAGTAGCCCTCTGTCTTTAAATTATACCGTGTATGTAGATATTAATATGAACTGTATTATTATTGAGGAGATGCACGTGAACCCAAATTTTGCCAAAGGACCCTGAGCAATAGTTGAATAAAGTCATTACATCTACCGAATGGCAAAATTTCAGTTATACACGATGAATAAGTTCTAGAGAGCTGCTATACAACATTGTGCTTATAGTTAACAACACTGTATTGTGCACTGGAAAATGTGTTAAAAGGGTAGATCTCATGCCAGTCAGAATGGAGATTATTAAAAAGTCAAGAAACAACAGACGCTGGTGAGGTTGTGGAAAAAAATGCTTTTACACTGTTGGGAGTGTAAATCAGTTCAACCATTGTGGAAGACCGTGTGGTGATTCCTGAAAGATCTAGAAGCAGAAATACCATTTGACCCAGAAATCCCATTATTAGGTATTTACCCAAAGGAATATAAGGAATTCTATTTTAAAGATACATGCATGCATATGTTCATTGCAGCACAATTCACAATAGCAAAGACATGGAATCAATCCAAATGCCCATCAATGAAGAAAATGTGGTACATATACACCACGGAATACTATGCAGCTATAAAAAAAACAAGATCATGTCTTTTGCAGGGACACGGATGGAGCTGGAAGCCATTATCCTCAGCAAACTAACACAGGAAAAGAAAACCAAATACCACATATTCTCACTTATAAGTGCTTATAAGTGGGAGATGAACAACGAGAACACATGGACACATGGAGGGGAACAACACACACTGGAACCTGTCAGGGGGTATGAGGGGAGGGAGAGGATCAGGAAGAATAGCTAATGGATTCTGGACATAATACTTAGGTGATGGATTGATCCGTGCAGCAAACCGCCATGTCACACCTTTACCTATGTAACAAAAGGGCACATCCTGAACATATACCCCAGAACTTAAAATAAAAGTTGAAGAAAACAAATCTGTAAAGATATATCTAAATAATACAGAAAATGATGTTCATTTTTAACATCCCAAAAGATGTTTTTTTAAAAAGTCAGATTGAAGACATTCACTTGTCGAATAATGGTAGAAGCATATTCAAGGTAAATAAAGGTTGGGAAGTATTAAATCTACAACAATAAATTTTTTAAAGGGTAGATCTCATGTTAAATGGCTTTACCTCAATAAAAAATCTACAATCATATTTAAAATTTCATTATGCCCATATTGAAGGAAAATAGCCATAATTTCCAAGACTCTTAATCTCCTTCTCTGTTGAGTCTTTTTTTTTTTTTTCCTTACCTTACGATGTTGGAGTAACCAGGACTTATTTTGCAGACCTCATTGTTTTTCTCTCCTTTGGTCATCTCTTTCAGTCTCATTGCTTCAAATATATGTAGTATTTAAGCTCTCAAATTTATACTCTCAATCTATATCTCTCCCATGAACTACATATTTGAGCAAAGCATTGAACTAAAATTTATGAAATCTAGACCCTAGACCTCATTTTAGAAAGAAAAATAATTCTAAACCTGTATCTCTTACTGCTCCTTCAACTAAAATAATTTAATTATGGCCAATAAACTATAAAGTTTAGGTCCAAATTTCATGGCATCACTTAAAATTTCCTTCAAAATCTGGCTCTTGTCTACCTTTATAAGCTGGTCTACCAATTTATACAACAGGTATCCTTTGCATATCTGGCCTTCACAATACATTTACAGTTTCCTAATGTTATAATGATCTTCCTATCTTCATACAGTGTCCTCTGCTTGAAACTCTCTTTCCTAGTTGTTTTTCAGTCTTTAAGAATCAGTGCCAATAGTAGTGGAAGCAAGGGTAATTAATACTTCCTTTTAAAATAATTTTTTGATATTTTTTATTGTGAATAATACTAATTGCATAACATACAAGAACACATTGTAGGTTCATATAAATGAGCATATATTCCATGAAGCTTATAATCCTCTGTCTCTCCTTATGATGGTATTTAGCATGTTTCTATGCTTCTTTATCTTATCTATATTTTTAATATACTGTATATCCCCAAGGTAAAGAATCTCACTCCATCTTTATAGTGCCTGCTTAATATGGTTCCTGGTTGCCATTCTATAGCAAACATTTAAATAGGTTTCTGTTTAAAAATTTAGCCTCTATAGATTCAAAACTAATACAATGTATCTCAAATAATTCCTCTTGTATCTGTTTTTAGTTTCAATTAGTAGGAACAAAAGGTATCTTTAATACATTTTTCTATTTTTCTTTTCTTCAGACTCCTTATGTCTGAAATAATGATAATTTATTATGGATATTACTGTACATAATTTTAAGGGTTTTTTTAAAATTAAACTTTGAGATGGCAATGTTGACATTCAGCTTTTAATTCATCCTTACATGATATGACACAATCTTAGATAAAACTTTTTGAGTTACTCATATCCAAAAAAGAAACTAAACAATTAAAAATTAAAATCATTGCTTAAGGTTATTTTGATGTTATAAATATGAATACACAAACAACTTTTATAAGATTTTAATACCACAATCTCTCTTATTCTGCCTTATATTAAAATGTAATTTTGTAAAACGTTTTTGGCTCAAATATGTTTACAAAACTATCTAACATTTCTTGTCTTACGATATGTCCTGTGAAGTTATTTTCACACATTTCATTTTTTGTCCATTTTTAATAATTGCTTATATATTTGCTTAATAGTTTTAATCATCAGTAACTATCTGCACCAGTTTTTCATTGCGCTAATAAAATAGCATTTATATTTTTGTTGAATGACAGCATTTAAACATATAAAGCACATACAGAAATTTATACTCAAAGTTATATATGGAATCCTTACCTGTATATTAAAATGATTTTTTAACACTTAACAATTGATTTGAATGATATGCTTTATTTGTATTACTGTAGTGTTATGCTAATTAGATATAGTTGTAAACCACTGGATCAATCTATACTAATAATATGCAAGATCAGTGATGGTAAAAATGACACTAAAACTATAGCAGAACTGAATAGCATGCTGTGTCCTAATGTTGAGGCTGAAGCCTAGCTTCAGTTCATCAAGCATCAAGCAAATATAAAACTAATTATATTTAGCTTTATAACTCTAATTATTTAAGGGTATTGTCTAATCACTCCCATCATATTTTAAGGTCCTTGAAGAAAGGAACTTTTTTCCCTCTAATTAATTTTTTCATTCCCAAAGAGCTTAGCCTAATGTCTAGCAGAAATGGAGTTGTGCAAATGTGTATTTATATAATTACTTAATGAATAAATAGTTACCTCCGTAAGCTGATAGATCTCTGAAGCAAAGTTCTGTATTAATCATTTTTATCAAGAATAGTGAGCAACCAAGAGTTGGTTCCAGTTGACCCTGGATGTGACAGGACAGCCTCCCTACTCCCAAGTAACAGAGGCAGGATGTGGAAGAATGTTGAGTCACTAAACTCAGCAAATTCAGCAGACCCAAAATTGTGCAGTGAATTTTAAAATAATGATCATTATATCATTTTAAAGGTCTAATTTAAAAGAAATTTTAAAAAGTACAATTAAGACTTTACCTCCTACTTATTACATGAATTGGAAGAAAGGATATACCATGCAATACATCGTGTAGATCTTTTAACTTTATTTTTTAGTTTACAAGGTCAGCTGGCAGTTATTAAAGGATGTCACATATTTTTGAAAGTAATCAGGAGACTAGATAAATAAAAAGTGAGATCAGTTTGGGCATCATAGAATAAAATGGGAATAAGAAGTTGTAAGCTATTATGAATAGCAGCTGAAACATGGTCTTAACTACTCAAGTATGACCTTCTGTTATTTCTGTACTTTTTATGCAAATACTATCCCTGAAAAGATGGACCATAAAACACACTAGGTGCCCTGTTTCTTTAGTACATCTGACTTAGTTAAAAAGTAAATTCATTTATATTTCCTAAACATCTATGTTGTTTTTCTAGAATTCATATTTCTGTTGGAGCTGTTTCCAGTTCCACTGGGAAAAAGGACTGGCTATATTCTACAGTCAGGGGCCCCCAAATAGTTCCAATCTCAGGAGGAACTAAGAATTCTGGGTATGTAGTCAATAGCTAGAAGTAGGTATTGAGGTGGTATCCTGTTCCTGAAGGGTGAGCCATCCCATGGGAATGGGGAAATAAAGTACCAAAGTAGCCACGCTTGGGACACAGGAACTGAGAGACAGCAAAGAGACATTGAAAACCATATACAAGTGGGAGTGACTATTCTTAGCATTTGGAACTGAGGTAATGTATTTCCATCCTGTCTTGATCAAATGGGTCAGGAAATTGGGGTAAGACTCAGACCGTAGGTGATGAGGTATCAGCGGATCACACCACAGTAGTCCACATAAAACAGAGGCAGAAGAAGAAAGGAGTGGCTTGAAATGCAGAAATCCTACGACTTCTGTATCTCTCAATGTTCCAAGCATACTATAACAATACTCAATCTCATTGATTAGTTCTTCTGAACTCTAAATTTAGGACAATATGTATGGACTCTCTAGTTATTGTCACACAGGAGTTACACAGAAAAAAAAATGAGCATGTATAGGAAAATGATAATGTCAAAATCCCCTGACTTTCAGAAATGTGATTTTTTTTCTTAAATATTAGGATCAAATATTATTATATATATACCTCAAATTATAATAAAATTAACACAAAAGATTATAAATTTTATTTTATTTATATAAAATGTCCAGGATAGACAAATTTGTACAGACAAAAGAGAGATTAGTAGCTACTTAATCTAGTTAAATTGACTTAACCTATAAAACTATATAATTGCCCCCTAGAAACTTTTTGTACTGCTTTTGTGTTAGTCAAGAGTTTTTCAGAGAGACAGAACCAATAGTCTATGTATATACAGACATGCACACACACACACACACACGCATGACTTAAAGACATGATTTAAATACATTGATACTTAAACACATGATTTAAATTTGGTGGCACTCGATTTTTAAAAATTAACTTGTTTTTTTTTCTGATGAAGTATTTTAAAATAAAGTGCAGATAGATGAGATTATTTTCCCTTGAATTCAGTACGCATCTATCAGAAATAAAAATTGTTTCTTATATGTCCAAAATACCATTATAACACCTACAAAATTAATAAAAAGTCCTTCAAATCATCTAATATTAAGTCTATATTCAAAAATTTCCAGATAATTTCATAAATGTTCTATACAGCTGGACTTACAAACCAACCATTGTACATTGGGTGTCCCAGCAAGCAAACTCTGTTATATAGTCAGTGTGCACGAAGTTTATTAAGGAATATTCTTGGGACCAATGCTTGTGGAAGAGAAGGAAATGCTGTAGGATTGAGCAGAAATTGGAATGTGGGTAAAAAACTTTCTCTACAGTAAATGAAAATTTCCAAAGATGATTACAGCCAACAGCACTGCCAGCACCTGTGGGCATAAAATTTTTAATCCTAAAGAGGGACCATGTGGCACATAACAATGTCCACTACAAAGATCATCTGTTTTTAAATTTGTTGCTTTACAGTTTCACAAGTTGGCTAAGTACTGATTTCCTTATTCTGCTTGGCTTTTCTTAGCATTCTGTTTCTGATTATTCATGTCTTCCATCACTTCTGGAAAATTCTCAGCTTTTTTTTTTTTCTTAAAGTATTATCTCTCCTCACTTTTTCTATTACCTATCTCTGGTTTTCCGATTATAAAAATATCTTCATTGTATCTTCTAAGTCTCTTAATATCTCTTTAGCTGTTTTAATCTGACACTTTACTTCTCCACCTAGTTTTTAAACCCAATTATACAGGTTTTACAAGTTCCATTTGCTGGATTTTTGAAAATATGTGTGCTTATATTTGATGGTTTCCTGTTCTTAGCCCTATTTCTGATGTATTATTTCTTTAAGCCTATTAAGTATATTTGCATTGTATTTTCCATCTGGTAGTCTCTATAACTGTTAATATATTCTTTGTTGTGGTCTGATTCTAGCATTTGTTTCTTCTGACTCTCATTTACAGTTTCTTGTTTCCTTTTTTGTGTTGTGATTTTTGACTGTGAGCTCAAGTTTATTTGAATATTATATACAGCAATCTTTAGGACTGGCTTTATGTTACATCCCTCTAAAGGGGATTTGTGTCAGTGTCTTTTAGATGCCTGAGGACAGAACTATCATGCTGAATTTATTGCTTAGACTTTGGAGTCATGCAGGAAGTCTGACTGAAAGCCTGTTTTACGCTCCAAATTCTCTGGGAAAACTCTACCCTGCTCCTACATCTCAGCCATGATAAACACAAGTTTCTTTCTTTGGGAGGTGGAGTTTTATGTTGTATATTTGTTTATTTGATTGCTAAGTCATTTACCCTTTCAGAAGGGCTAGATTTACACAGGTTTCTCTGACATGACTTTTCACTTCACTCCGAATCTAGTTTTTCTCCTGTTGCTTAAACATGGTTGATTAAAACTAAAAATCTTGCCTATTAAGAATGGGCTGAGAGAAACTCACATCTTTCATGTTACCACTCTGAATTTGTGCTTTCTTATTAAGTCTGAAAATCTGCTTACTCTTTTGCTATACATTTAAAAACCAAAGTTCAATTTATTTTTTCAGTATTTGTATGTAACTAGGCTACTTAGTCTTCCATTTTACCAGAAATGAAATTTACTATTATTCTAAAGTAGGAACTTGGTATGCTTAACAGTGTCCATTACCTGATGTAGCTTTTTACTTAACATTGTTCATCAATAAATGATAGTATATTTTTTCTTGTCTTCTTGTAGAAACACTGAAAGGAAATGTGGTACCATGGAAAGTACACTGAACTGGGAAATAGAAAGCATGAGTTTTCAATCCACCACCGAGCCCCTATGTTACCTTAGGTGAGTCATTAAACTTTCTTGAGGTTTATGTATAGATAAAAAGAGGAAAACAATATCTGTTAAGCATAACTCACTCAGTAATAATACACACCAATAATAAATATGTATGTCAAAGTGATTCATCAACACTATTACATTATCTAAATACAAACTCTAATTATTAATATGAATATATACTGGTGTCACAAAATAACATGTTCTTACCTCATGCATTCCACAGGAGAAAATTACATGAGAGTTTTGGGGGAAAAAATCACACACACAAATATTGCCATTTTACTTTCAGGTAGATATAAACATCTTGTGGCGCCCTCAGTCATTCTCTCAGGTAAAACCATAACCATCAATGGTATTTGATTTTCTTAAATCTTAACCAAAAGAATCTCAGTATTTTTGTTCAAATATGCTTAAAGAAACTTGATAGAAAACTCTCTATTTTTTTTTGATGTTTTCCTTAATCAGTTATCAAATCTTCATTGAGGTTGGCCATGGTGGTTCACACTTGCAATCCTAGCACTTCGAGAGGCCAAGGCAGGCGGATCACCTGAGGTCAGGAGTTTGAGACCAGACTGGCCAACATGGTGAAACCCCGTTTCTATGAAAAACACAAAAATTAGCCAGGCATGGTGGCACACACCTGTAATCCCAGCTACTCAGGAGGCTGAAGCAGGAGAATTGCTTGAACCGGGAGGCAGAGTTTGCAGTGAGCCAAGATCATGCCACTGCACTCCAGCCTGAGAGATAGAGTGAGACTCTGTCTCAAAAAAAAAAAAGAAAAATCTTTATTGAATGTCCCTGGGTTATAGATCTGTCACTGTGATTTGATGTGTGAAATTATATATTTTACTTTCCAGTTCATTGTATGACTTAATACAATTTAAACATATGTTTTCATATTGGTGTTGTCTAAAATGCCAAATTTTAACACATTAGAGAACACACAAAAAACAATTACCAATCAATGTTTTACACTCTCATTTTGGGGCAAGTTCCTCACTCTATGACTGTTGATATAAAGATAATTGACTTAATTCTCCACTTGGTTTTGTGAATGAAAACACAATTTGGGTTTATAAAAAAGGAATCACCAACAAAAGATAGTCACAAAACAAGACAAGTAAATTAAAGTTAACTCTGAAAATTCAAGGTAAAATCAACATAATCCGTGAGCCACAGTCACCTTTGGTTCAAATGAAAATAGAATGTTAGATTGACTCTTCAACACAAAGTGATATCTAATATTAAGAATGTAGCACAAATATTACCACTGTCAATCTTAAGGCTTTGTCATTTAAGATACTGTATTTAACACAAAAATATTCACTGCTGATAGTAGAGAACCTCCTGGTTCTACCCTTGACAGTTGTTTTCTTTCTCCCTACTTTTTTCCTTGCTGCTGGGCACTTCATACTGATCTCGCTTCTTATTGATCTTACTGTGCGCTTTTTGTAGATTAGCAATATCAAAAGAGATGGAGGCAAGGAAGAAAAGGAAATAGAAAGGCAAATGCCAGTAGCAGTTCTTTTTTTAAAGTCTCTAGCCCAAATCCATTGAACACCCTCCTTGCTACTCTGCACCCCGTATACATCTATAATTCTAAGTCATGATTCCTGCCTAGAATATCCTCTTCGAAACTTCTACCTAATGCCACATATGGATGCTCTCACTCTTCCAGGCATCATTTTCTCTAAGCAAGTCCTCCCTGAGATTCATACTCCCCTTCCTCATGGATCAAGTATCCTAATCCATATTCAACAGTGCTTTTTGACAAAATTTCTTTTAAACTTTTATCATATGGCCAGCCATACAAAATGACTTAGTTCAACATCAGGTGACTTAATACACATTTCATTTCTTACAAAAACTTTGTGAGGCAATTATTATTATATTTACATGTGATAAATAAGTTAAATAAATGTTCAAGGTGAAGCATTGGATAGTCATAGAGCCAAAATTTGAACCTGGGTATGTGTCATTCTAATATGCTTGCTTTAACCCAATGCCTCCCAACACTTTACTTCTTAGTACATTATAAATTATATAGATTTCTGAAAACTGCCTAGAAACCTACCTACTAAGTATAACACTATTTCTATGTGGAAATACATTGAAAGTTTCAAATCACCAACTTACAAATGGACCACAGTCATTTCTTAAAATGGGGATTACCTGTGTTACCAGAGTGTGCAGAAACATGTTCTTGATCCAAATGATGAATTATGGGACTGAGACATGGACTGGAAAGTAAGCACAAATTTTCTCTGAACTTTGGGTCCTTGCCTTCTTCTGCTCTGATGGTGAATCCTTGTTATTCTACAAAATAAAAACTAATTACTCCCAGAGGTCTCATTTCCCTTTGAAGCAAGGCAAGCTAAAATTTTTTCTAAAGTAAATAAATTGCACAAACTTTATAAATTTGGCCATACAAATTGAGTTTATGAGGAGGGATGGAGAGTTGAGTAGAAAGTTTGAAAGTCTTCTCCAATGCAAATAAGAAAGTGAAAGCCTTGCTTCTCAGACATTAGAGTGTACAAATCACCTAAGGATCTTGTTTATACGCAGGTTCTGATTCAATAAGCCTGGGATAGTGCCTTACTTTTTTTCCTTTGGCATTTCCAGTGAGCACCCAGATGATGCAGATTATGTTGGTTTCTGCACATACCTTTGGATAACCATAGTTTATTTCATGTAAGGATTTTGTGTGGCTTAAACTATCAATATAGTAGGTATCAATTAATTTTCATTGATTTTACTTACATGAAAATATCTCTACCTACCATAACAAACTTACATAATTTATACACACCACTCTAGCTGAGTTACTTATTTTTTAATGAGAACAGTGTCCTTGGATAGCCATTCCCTAGCCCACTACAACTTTATGATGTATATACATTTCTAACCTGCTTGCTTAGAATTTTTTTTCTTCTTAAAAATTCCCTGTGTTTTGATACCTTCTGGGTTATATTTAAATTATGAAACAGATGTTACTATTTTTTTTCTTGAAGAAGATGGCATGAAAAAGATGCTAGGGAAGAAAATTGCTGACTGCAATATTTCAATGTCTATGTGAAAAAGAAATGCTTATTCTACATACGTATCAGGAACACTTGAGAATCCATAGTTCTTATAAGGCCCCATAGGGCTTTATTGATACCTAGTCAATTTTTTATCAATGCCAAATAAAGGCTTTCTAACATAAATCTTTTACCTCTGACACTAGCAAGATTCTTTCTTGGTTCTTTCATCAGAACATAAATCTTCTTACATATCAATAAATGATGTAGTATTTACATTTGGCAGAACCAGACAACAAAAGTAGTTAATGTAGATGGGTGTTGTATTAACTATAAAAATGATTTGATTCTAGTTTATAGAACTGAATTTCTTTTATAATTTGAGCATGTTATGCACGTGAAGAAAGACTGTCCTGAATCTTTTTTGCAATACTTAAGTTTTTGGTCTACCTTTGATGATGACTTCTGAGTACAAATTAATGCCAACTGATTATGAACACTTCTACTAATATCAGGTTATAAATACTTGTATTGATATGATTTACTTACACTTGGTTCTGTTAAATTTTCTGTGGGGGTCATTTTTTTCCCATTTTTTTGGCCAGATTAACAATGTCTTCTTTTGGATGTGAAAAAATAGGACACATATATACTAAGTTACTTACTTTGAAAGTATACATCTTTTACTTCAGGCTATCTCTACAATTATAATCCATAATTTAAGCCTTGGCATAATAAAAATACCTTACACTTATGTAGTGTTTATATTTTCCAAGTCAGCTTTTTAAAATCTATTATGTTATTTAACATAGGCATTTAGTATAGATTTACAAAAGCTAAAAAGGGTTTATATTGTTTCCTCTCACACTAAAGGTATTTCACCCACCCATTAGTGAAATATCAGGCAAAGAAGTTTTAAAAAGGATTATCCTATTGTCTAAACCCATCCTATGTTACCAAAATACCAAAGATCCTGTTTCTTTCCTTAGTTTTATTTACATCCTTAAAGACAAGACGCAAAGGTTAAAAGGGCAGTTATTACTGTTCTCACATTAAGAACATTGATATCTATCTGCTTTTGTTTTTACAAAAGGGAGTCACTGTCATAGACCAATAGTAAATAAAATAACTAGTTAATAGCAGAAAACAATTAAAAGAAAAACTGTCTAACATCCCAGGCAGTCAGCAGTCTCATCATGTTGTTTTGAAATATATATACATTGTGGAATGGCTAAATTAAGGTAATTAACATATGTGTTACCTTACTTATTTGTTGTGGTGAAAACATTTAGAATCTACGCTCTTAGCTTCAGGTTTCAAGAATACAATACATTGTTATTAACTATGGTCATCATATTGTACAACACATCTCTTGAACTTATTCCTCCTGTCTAACTGAAATTTTGTATCTTTTTTTTTTTTTTTTTTTTTTTTTTGAGACAGAGTCTCGCTCTGTGGCCCAGGCTGGAGTGCAGTGGTGCGATCTCGGCTCCCTGCAAGCTCCGCCTCCCGGGTTCACGCCATTCTCCTGCCTCAGCCTCCCGAGTAGCTGGGACTACAGGCGCCCGCCACCACGCCCGGCTAATTTTTTGTATTTTTGGTAGAGATGGGGTTTCACCATGTTAGCCAGGATGGTATTGATCTCCTGACCTCATGATCCGCCTGCCTCAGCCTCCCAAAGTGCTGGGATTACAGGCGTGAGCCACCGTGCCCGGCCGAAATTTTGTATCTTTTAATGAAAATCTCCCCAATCCCTCCAAACCCCTTACCCCTGGTAACCTCCATTCTACTGTCTACTTATATGAGTCTTACTTTTTAAGATAACACATGAGTGAGATCATGCAATATTTATCTTTCTGTGTCTGGCTTATTTCATTTAACATAATATCCTTCATGTTCACCATGTTTTAGCAAATGACATATTTCCTTCTTTTTAAGGGCTGAATAGTATTCCATTGTGTATATACACACATTTTCTTTATCCATTCTTCCATTAATGGACACTTTGGGTAATTCCATATTTTGGCTATTGTGAATAATGCTGCAATGAACATGGGAATGCAGATATATCTTTCACATACTGATTTGATTTCCTTTGGATATAAATCCAGTAGCAGGATTCCTGGCTCATATGGTAGCTTTATTTTTATTTTGTGAGGAACCTCCATACTCTTCCACAATGGCTTCACTAGTTAGCATTCCCAGCAACAATATGCAAGTATTTCCTTTTCTCCACATCCTCCCCAAAACTTATTATCTTTCATCTTTTTGATAATTAGCCATCCTGACAAGTGTAAAGCGATATCTCATTGTAGTTTTAATTCGCATTTCCCTGATGATTAGTGATATTGAGCATATTTTCATATGCCTGTTGTCCATTTGTATGTCTTCTTTTGAGAAATAGCTATTCAAGCCCTTTGCCCATTTTAAAAATTGGGTTATTTGTTTTAATGCTATTGAATTGTTTGAGTTATATATTTTAGATATTAACTCTTTATATATTTTGGATATTAACCCCTTATCAAATGTATGGTTTGCAAATGTTTTCTCCCATACCATAAGTTGTCTCATCACTGTTGATTATTTCCTTGGAAGTGAAGAAGCATTTTAGTTTGATACAATTCTATTTGTCTATTTTTGTTCTTGCTACCTGTGCTTTTTGGGTCACATTCAGACAAATTATTGCCTAAACCAATGTCATGGAGCTTTCCCCTGTTTTCTTTTAGTAGTTTTTGTGGTTTCAGATCTTTTTATGTTTAAGTCTTTAATTCATTTTTAGTTGAGTTTTATGCATGATGTGAGAAAAGGGACTAATTTAATTCTTTTGCATGTGAATATCCAGTTGTTTTAATACCATTTGTTGAAGAGACTGTCCATCCCCATTGTGTGTTCTTGTCACCTTTGTTGAAAATCAATTGACTGTAACTGCATGCATTTATTTCTGGGCTCTCTATTCTGTTCCATTAACCCATAGGTCTGTTTTTAAACCAGTGCAATGCTGTATTGATTACTATAGCTCTCTAGCATATTTTGAAGTCAGATAGTGTGATGTCTCTAGTTTTTCTTATTTTGGGTCAAGATTGCTTTGGGTATTTGGAGTCTTTTGGGTTTCCATGTGAATTTTAGAATTTTTTTTTCTATTTCTGTAAAAGATATCATTGGTATTTTGATAGGGATTGCATTGAATCTGTACATAGCTTTAGGTAGTATGATCATTTTAACAATGTTACTTCTTCCAATCCACAAACATGGGATATCTTCCATTTATTTGTATCTTCTATTTCTTTCATCAATTTTTTATAGATTTCAATGCACAGGTCTTTCACTCCCTTGGTTAAATTCATTTCAAAGTATTTTTTGGTTGCTATAGTAAATGAAATTGTTTTCTTTATTTTTAAGATTGTTTGTTGTTAGCATATAGAAATGCTACTGATTTTTGTATCTGCTGTTGTTGTTTTAATGGGAATCTTTAGCTTAATATAAAGAAAAAAAACCTTTTTATGCCAGTTGCTAATTTTAAAAATTATTCCATAGCAAATCTGGCAAGGTAAAATAGTCTATTAAGCCTTGTGTTTTGACTTGTCATCTCAACTGATTTTTCCTATCTGAAAATACTATTAACATTTCATCTGTTTTATTTTCCTAAAAAATCATTAATTAGCTCTTTTTCATTTGTTCCCCAGAGTAAATTTCTCCTCTGTAGTCCTTATTTTTTCATCTCTGTTTCAAATTTTATTCTCTATCCTTTAGTTTTAGAATCAAATTTAAAACATAGAAGGATAAGCTGAGTGCAGTGGTTGCACTTGTAATCCCTACTTGGGAGGCTGACACAGGAGCATTGCTTGAGCCCAGGAGTTTGATGCTGCAGTGAGCTATGATTGCACCACTACACTCTAGCATGGGCAACAGAGTGAGACCTCATCTCTAAAACAAAAGAAAACAAGAATAGAAAATTTATCTAATGTTTTCAAATCTATTTTGATATAAAACACAATATATAATAAAAGACCTTTTGGAGATGGAACATAACTTAGATTCTGTAACTAGGTCAAAGCAGGAAATAAAGGCAAATCTAATAACACCTTAGCCTCACATTGGTTAACCAATCTTCTTAATCACCTAGAAAACTTGTTTAGGTGATTTCATTACGGTATTTCTAGGATTATAATAAAAATTATATCTAAAATTTAATAAAATTATTGTCATAATTGAAGTGAGAAAATAACCACTATATAATGATTATTTATTTAGAGATTTTTAAGTGCTCCCAGGAATCAACTTTCAAAGGTTTATACCAGAAACTGTTCAATAGCAAAATAGGAACCAAAAATGATACGGTTTTTATATGGCTCATAAAATGCAATGTATTAGATCAAGGAAGCAGCTAATAAGCCTGAGCTTCAACTTTGATCTTCTCCACAATAATCATTGTGAAGGCTTCTACTTCTGCTACTCTTTGGGCAGGCTGAGATTCTCGAAAATTTTATAACCAATGATAGATGTTTCTCTCTGTCTATAGTTAGAATGCATAGCAGAGAACTGAGACAATTTTAAGTCTAATTTAAGCCTACTTTCCCCCCATTAGGTTACTGATACCTAAAATAATTCCAATGAGTGATAATCCAGGACATTTATAGATGCTTCAGATCAAACAAATCCTGAGCTACATGAAGCAAGATCAACTTCCTCTTGGCTGGATTTGAATCTTTTAGAAAAGTGCTATATGCTGTTTGGAGTCATATATTCCTTTGCTAATCTGATAAAATCTGTAGGTCCTAAATGCAAATGCTCCCCAAGTTGAAAATTGAACATAATTCAATTCTACACAACCCAAACCTACAGTGCACAGACAGTGGTTTGAGAACAGCAGAGAATGGAAAGGAAATAAGTGATCCACATAAATATCTTTGATATTTAAGTTATGAATATATGTTCCTTAAATACAACTTTTTACTTAGTATGGTACATTTTATGGTTTCTCTAGAAAAAATATTTCTCTATAAAACACATGGTCCATGCACAAGTCTCACTTTTTCCTACCGCAGAAACAGGCCTTACACTGATCCTGCTGGGAGACTTACTATGTGGAAAATTGAAGTTCAGTTCCACAGGGATTTTTGTTCTGTTTTTTTAGTTGTGTTTGTTTTGTTTTGTTTTGACTATTTAATTCCTTCTGGTGAGAAAACAAGTGTAATCTAGAATTTTAAAGCAGGAAGCTTGTGGTTATTAAAAAATAAAACAAAACACACCTTTATAAGATTACAGAAGAAAAATTATATAACTTTTAATAGATACAAACCAGTATTTTGTTATATCCCACATTTATTCATGGTTTTCAAAACCTCTTAGCAAACCAGGAATAAATGGAACTTAATTGGAAAAACGTACAGCAAACATCATATTTAATGGTGAACTGTTAAAATATCTAAAATTTTTGATTTAAAAAATTGGAAATCAGACAAGGTATGTGTGTACTTCATTTCTATTACATTTGACACTGTGTGGGCTTACTTAATGAAATAAGGCAAGAAAAAGAAATAAGAGACATAAATATCACAAAAATGAAGTTAAACTACCTTTGTTCATAGATTATGTGACTGCATATGTACAATACAAGAGAATCTGTCCAACAAACAAACAAACTTTTCACTAGATCCAGTAAGTGAATTCATGAAGGTCTCAGGATACAAGGTCAAACACAGTTACACGTCGTTTAACACCAAGTGTATGTTCTGAGAAATGCACTGCTAGGTTATTTCATCATTATGCAAACATCAAAGAGTGTACTTAACATAAACCTAGATAATATAGCATACTACATACCTAAGCTACGTGGTATAGCCTAGTGCTTCTAGGCTATAACCTGTAGAGCAGGCACAATATTATGCTAGATACTGCAGGCAATTGTAACGCAATGGTAAGTATTTGTGTGTGTAAACACTTCTAAATATAGAAAAGATGCTATTAAAATACTGTATTAGAATCTTACGTGACCAGTCTCTTAGGTGTGGTCTGTCCTTGACCAAAGTATGGTTATGTGGCACATGCTGTAGAAAAATTATTATTATTATTATTTTATTATACTTTAAGTTCTGGGATACATGTGCAGAACGTGCAGGTTTGTTGTACAGGTATACACGTGCCATGGTGGTTTGCTGCACTCCTCGACCTGTCATCTACATTAGGTATTTCTCCTAGTGCTATCCCTCCCCCAGCCCCCCAACCCCTGATAGGCCCCGATGTGTGATGCTCCCCTCCCTGTGTCCATGTGTTCTCATTGTTCAATTCCCACTTATGAATGAGAACATGTGGTGTTTGGTTTTCTGTTCCTGTGTTAGTTTGCTGAGAATGATGGTTGCCAGCTTCATCCATGTCCCTGCAAAAGACATGAACTCATCCTTTTTTATGGATGCATAGTATTCCATGATGTATATGTGCCACATTTTCTTTATCCAGTCTATCATTGATGGGCAATAGGGTTGGTTCCAGGTCTTTGCTATTGTGAACAGTGCTGCAATAAACATATGTGTGCCTGTGTCTTTATAGTAGCATGATTTATAATCCTTTGGGTATATACCCAGTAATGGAATTGCTGGGTCAAATGGTATTTCTAGTTCTAGTTCCTTGAGGTATCGCTGCACTGTCTTCCAGAATGGTTGAACTAATTTACACTTCCACCAACAGTGTAAAAGCATTCCTATTTCTCCACATCCTCTATAGCATCTGTTGTTTCCTGATTTTTAATGATTGGCATTCTAACTGGCATGAGATGGTATCTCCTTGTGGTTTTGATTTGCATTTCTCTAATGACTGATGATGATGAGCTTTTTTTCATGTTTGCTGGCTGCTTAAATGTCTTTTTTGAGA
This sequence comes from Pan troglodytes, assembly GCF_028858775.2. Taxonomy (NCBI): domain Eukaryota; kingdom Metazoa; phylum Chordata; class Mammalia; order Primates; family Hominidae; genus Pan; species Pan troglodytes. Next base: position 138,446,094 of record NC_072403.2, on the reverse strand, counting down.
AGTGTCTATTCATACCCTTCACCCACTTTTTGATGGGGTTGGTTTTTTCTTGTAAATTTGTGTAAGTTCTTTGTAGATTCTGGATATTAGCCCTTTGTCAGATGGATAGATGGCAACAATTTTCTCCCATCCTGTAGGTTGCCTGTTCACTCTGATGATAGTTTCTTTTGCTGTGCAGAAGTTCTTTAGTTTAATTAGATCCCATTTGTCAATTTTGGCTTTTGTTGCCATTGTGTTTGGTGTTTTAGTCATGATGTCTTTGCCCATGCCTATGTCCTGAATGGTATTGCCTAGGTTTATCTTCTAGAGTTTTTATGGTTTTAGCTCTTACATTTAAGTCTTTAATCCATCTTAAGTTAATTTTTTTATAAGGTGTAAGGAAGGGATCTAGTTTCAGTTTTCTGCATATGGCTAGCCAGTTTTCCCAACACCATTTATTAAATGGGGAATCCTTTCCCCATTGCTTGTTTTTGTCAGGTTTGTCAAAGATCAGATGGTTGTGGATGTGTGGTGTTATTTCTGAGGGCTCTGTTCCGTTCCATTGGTCTATATATCTGTTTTGGTACCAGTATCATGCTGTTTTGGTTACTGTAGCCTTGAAGTATAGTTTGAAGCCAGGTAGTATGATGCCTCCAGCTTTGTTCCTTTTGCTTAGGATTGGCTTGGCTATCTGGGCTCTTTTTTGGTTCCATATGAAATTTAAAGAAATTTTTTCTAATTCTGTGAAGAAAGTCAATGGTAGCTTGATGGGGATAGCATTGAATCTATAAATTACTTTGAGTAGTATGGCCATTTTCATGATATTGATTCTTCCTATCCATGAGCATGGAATGTTTTTCCATTTGTTTGTGTCCTCTCTTATTTCCTTGAACAGTGGTTTGTAGTTCTCCTTGAAGAGGTCCTTCACATTTCTTGTAAGTTGTATTCCTAGGTATTTTATTCTCTTTGTAGCAATTGTGAAAGGGAGTTCACTCATGACTTGGCTATCTATTTTTTGTGCATAGGAATGCTTGTGATTTTCGCACATTGATTTTGTATCCTGAGACTTTGCCGAAGTTGCTTATCAGCTTAAAGAGATTTTGGGCTGAAACAATGGGGTTTTCTAAATATACAATCATGTCATCTGCAAAAATTTTACTTCCTCTCTTCCTATATGAATACACTTTATTTATTTCTCTTGCCTGATTGCCCTGGATGGAACGTCCAATACCATGTTGAATAGAAGTGGTGAGAGAGGGCATCCTTGTCTTGTCCCAGTTTTCAAAGGGAATGTTTCCAGCTTTTGCCCATTCAGTATGACATTGGCTGTGAATTTGTCATAAATAGCTCTTATTATTTTGAGATACGTTCCATCAATACCTAGTTTATTGCGAGCTTTTAGCATGAAGGGGTGTTGAATTTTATCAAAGGCCCTTTCTGCATCTATTGAGATAAACATGTGGTTTTTGTCATTGGTTCTGTGATGGATTACGTTTATTGATTTGCATATGTTGAACCAGCCTTGCATCCTGGGGATGAAGCTGGCTTGATTGTGGTGGATAAGCTTTTTGATGTGCTGCTGCATTTGGTTTGCCAGTATTTTATTGAGGATTTTCACATCGATGTTGGTAAGGGATATTGGCCTGAAATTTTTGTTGTTGTTGTTGTTGTGTCTCTGTCGGATTTTGGTTTCAGGATGATGCTGGCCTCAAAAAATGAGTTAGGGAGGAGTCCCTCTTTTTCTACTGTTTGGAATAGTTTCAGAAGGTATGGGACCAGCTCCTGTTCGTACGTCTTGTAGAATTTGGCTGTGAATCTGTCTGGGTCCTGGACTTTTTTTTGGTTAGTAGGCTATTAATTACTGCCTCAATTTCAGAAATTGTTATTGGTATATTCAGGGATTCGACTTCTTCCTGGTTTAGTCTTGAGAGGGTGTATGTGTCCAGGAATTTATCCATTGCTTCTAGATTTTCTAGTTTATTTGAGTAGAGGTGTTTATAGTATTCTCTGATGGTAGTTTGTACTTCTGTGGGATCAGTAGTGATATCCCCTTTATCACTTTTTATTGTGTCTATTTGATTCTTCTCTCTTTCCTTCTTTATTAGTCTGGCTAGTGGTCTATTTTGTTAACCTTTTCAAAAAACCAGCTCCTGGTTTCATTGATTTTTTGAAGGCTTTTTCGTGTCTCTATCTCCTTCAGTTCTGCTCTGATCTTAGTTATTTCTTGTCTTCTGCTAGCTTTTGAATTTGTTTGCTCTTGCTTCTCTAGTTCTTTTAATTGTAATTTTAGGGTGTTGACTTTAGATCTTTCCTGCTTTCTCCTGTGGGCATTTAGTGCTATAAATTTCTCTCTAATCACTGCTTTAGCTGTGTCCCAGAGATTCTGGTACGTTCTTTGTTCTCATCGGTTTCAAAGAACTTATTTATTTCTGCCTTATTTTTGTTATTTACCCAGCAGTCATTCAGGAGTAGGTTGTTCAGTTTCCATGTAGTTGTGCAGTTTTGAGTAAGTTTCTTAATTCTGATTTCTAATTAATTTGCACTGTGGTCTGAGAGACTGTTTGTTATGATTTCTGTTCTTTTCCATTTGCTGAGGAGTGTTTTACTTCCAATTATGTGGTCAATTCTAGAATAAGTGCAATGTGGTGCAGAGAAAAACATATATTCTCTTGATTTGGGGTGGAGAGTTCTGTAGATGTCTATTAGGTCTGCTTGGTCCAGAGCTGAGTTCATGTCCTGAATATCCTTGTTAATTTTCTGTCTCCTTGATCTGTCTAATACTGACAGTGGGGCATTAAAGTCTCCCACTATTATTCTGTGGGAGTCTAAGTCTCTTTGTAGGTCTCTAAGAACTTGCTTTATGAATCTAGGTGCTCCTGTATTGGTTGCATATATATCTAGGATAGTTAGCTCTTCTTGTTGCATTGATCCCCTTACCATTATGGAATACCCTTCTTTGTCTTTTTTGATGTTTGTTGGTTTAAAGTCTGCTTCATCAGAGACTAGGATTGCAATCTGCACTTCTTTTTGCTTTCCATTTGCTTGGTAAATATTCCTCCATCGTTTTATTTTCAGCCAATGTTTGTCTTTGCACATGAGATGAGTCATCTGAATACAGCACACTGATGGGTCTTGACTCTTTATCCAAGTTGCCAGTCTGTGTCTTTTAATTGTGGCATTTAACCCATTTACATTTAAGGTTAATATTGTTATGTGTGAATATGACCTTGTCATTATGATGCTAGCTGGTTATTTTGCCCATTAGTTGATGCAGTTCCTTCATAGTGTCTATGGTCTTTACAATTTGGTAAGTTTTTGTAGTGGCTGATACCGGGTTTTCCTTTTCCTGTTTAGTGCTTCCTTCAGGAGTTCTTGTAAGGCAGGCCTGGTGGTGACAAAATCTCTCAGCATTTGCTTGTCTGTAAAAGATTTTTTTCTCCTTTGCTTATTAAGCTTAGTTTGGCTGGATATAAAATTTTGGGTTGAAAATTCTTTTCTTTAAGAATATTGAATGTTGGCTGTACTCTCTTCTGGTTGTAAGATTTCTGCAGAGAGACCTGCTGTTAGTCTGATGGGCTTTTCTTTGTGGGTAACCCGACCTTTGTCTCTGGCTGCCCTTAACATTTTTTCCTTCATTTCAATCTTGGCGAATCTGACGATTATGTGTCTTGGGGTTGCTCTTCTTGAGGAGTATCTTTGTGGTGTTCTCTGTATTTCCTGAATTTGAATGTTGGCCTGTCTTGCTAGGCTGGGGAAGTTCTTCTGGATAATATCCTGAAAAGTGTTTTCCAAGTTGGTTCCATTCTCCCCGTCACTTTCAGGTATACCAATCAAGTGTAGGTTTGGTCTTTTCACATAGTCCCATATTTCTTGGAGGCTTTATTTGTTCTTGTTCATTCTATTTTCTCCAATTTTGTCTTCATGCTTTATTTCATTAAGTTGATCTTGAATCTCTGATATCCTTTCTTCTGCTTGATCAATTCATCTATTGATACTTGTGTATGCTTCATGAAGTTCTCGTACTGTTTTTCAGCTCCATCAGTTCATTTATATTCTTCTCTAACTGGTTATTCTAGTTAACAATTTGTCTAACCTTTTTTCAAGGTTCTTAGCTTCCTTGCATTGGGTTAGAAAGTGCTCCTTTAGCTCAGGGGGGTTTGTTATTACCCACCAGCTGAAGCCCACTTCTGTCAACTCGTCAAACTCATTCTCCATCCAGTTTTGTTCCCTTGCTGGTGAGGAGTTGTGATCCTTTAGAGGAGAAGAGGTGTTCTGGTTTTGGGAATTTTCAGAGTTTTTGCTTGAGTTTTTCCTCATCTTTGTGGATTTATCTACCTTTGGTCTTTGATGTTGGTGACCTTTGGATGGGGTTTTTGTGTGGACATCGTTTTTGTTGATGTTGATGCTGTTCCTTTCTGTTTGTTAGTTTTTCTTTTAACGGTCTGGCCCCTCTCCTATAGGTCTGCTGGAGTTTGTTGGAGGTCCACTTCGGACTCTGTTTGCCTGGGTATCACCAGCAGAGGCTGAGAACAGCAAAAATTGTGTCTGTTCCTTCCTCTGGAAGCTTTGTCCCAGAGGGGCACCTGCCAGATATCAGCTGGAGCTCTGCTGTATGAGGTATCTGTCTACCTCTACTGGGAGGTGTCTCCCAGTCAGGAGGCACAGGGGTCAGGGACCCACTTGAGGAGGCTCTCTGTCCCGTAGCAGAGCTCAAGTGCTTTGCTGGAGATCTGCTGCTGTATTCAGAGCTGGCCCTGGTGGTGTAGGCACCCTAGGGAATCTTCTGGTCTATGGGTTGCCAAGACCGTGGGAAAAGCATAGTATATGGGCCAGAATGCACCGTTCCTCAGGGCACAGTCCCTCATGGCTTCCATTGGCAAAGGGAGGGAGTTCCCCAACCCCTTGTGCTTCCCGGGTGAGGCGAAACCCCACCCTGCTTCGGCTGGCCCTCAATGGGCTGCACCCACTGTCTAACCAGTCCCAATGAGATTAACCAGGTACCTCAGTTGGAAATGCAGAAATCACCTTCCTTCTGCATTGATCTCACTGGGAGCTGCAGACTAGATCTGTTCCTATTCAGCCATATTGCCACCCACTGTCCAAAAATTATTTTTATTTCCACATATGAGTAACAAATAGAACATGTAATTTAAAAAATTAATTTCCTTCAGAAAAACATCAAAAATAAATAAAATATATGAGATAAATTTAGAACAATATATAAAGGAACAAAGCATTGTTCAGAAAGTTTGGTGTTGTTGGAAGTTTCAATATTGTACAGATGTCAATTATTCCTAAACTACTCATAAGGCAATTAAGATAAAAATCCCAGCAGGCTTTTTTCGTAGATATTGACAAGCTTATACGAACATTTATATAAAAATCTATTGGTCTCAATTTGTCTAAACAATTTTGTAAAAGAAGAACTATTTTGGAAAACTTATACCAACCGATTTCAATACTTACTATAAAGTTATAGTGATCCATACAACATGGCATAAAGACAGATAATAAATAAATAGATCAAGGGAACAGAATAGAATTGAAAAAGAAGCATACATATGCAAACTAATGTTTTTCTTAACAAAGTCTCTGATATAATTCCATAGGAAAAGAAAAATATTTTAAATGAGTGGTGGTAGACCACTAGATATTGAAAACTAGATAAAGAATAAGTAGAAACTTGATTCACACCTAATGCCATACACAAAATTAATGCTAGATGGCTTACAGACATAATTGTAAAAACAGAAAATATACATGCTTCTAAAAGAAAACACAAGAACACATCTCTTTTATCTTGGAGATAGGCAAAGATTTCCTAGACAGATATAAATATCTACAATTGTAAGAGAAAAAATATAAACTAGACTGCATTAAAATTAAAAACTACTGTTAATTAAAACACCTTGAAAGAAATGAAAAGCAAGCCCCAGACAAGAAGAAAATATATTCAGAAAAGCAACTCATATCAAGATTTAAAAAATTATAAAAATTATAATAAAAAGACAAGCAAACAAATACAAAAATGGGAAAAAGTGTTATACAGACATTTCACAAAAAAATGTATAAATGGCCAATAAATGAACATGAAAATGCTCAACATCATTAGCCGCCAGGGGATTGCAAATTAAACATTAGTTACTACTACATGCTTGAGAGAATGACTAAAATTTAAACAATAATTAAAAGAAATTTACAACACCAACCATTAGTAAAGATGCAAAACAGCTAGCCTCTCTCATTCATTGCTAGCAGGAGTATAAAATGTGTGTGGAAAACTGGCAGTTTCTTTAAGTTAAATATGCAACTACCTTATGACACAGCAATTTCACTCTTGGCTATTTATAAAATTTTTTTTTAAATGTATGTCCACAAAAGCTTGTACTAGAATGGTCACTGTGGTTAATTTATATTAACAAAAATTGGAAACAAACCAAATGTCCATCAACAAGAGCATAAACAAATTATGGTATATCCATACAATGGAATATTACTCAGCAATAAAGAGGAACAAACTACTGATATATCCAATCTCATAGATGAATCTCAAAAACATTATTCTTAGGGAAATAAGCCAGAACAAAAGACTGCATACTGTGTGACTTTTTTTTTTTTTTTTTTGAGACGGAGTCTCGCTCTGTCGCCCAGGCTGGAGTGCAGTGGCGCGATCTCGGCTCACTGCAAGCTCCGCCTCCCGGGTTCACGCCATTCTCCTGCCTCAGCCTCCCGAGTAGCTGGGACTACAGGCGCCCGCTACCACGCCCGGCTAATTTTTTGTATTTTTAGTAGAGACGGGGTTTCACCGTGTTAGCCAGGATGGTCTCGATCTCCTGACCTCGTGATCCGCCCGCCTCGGCCTCCCAAAGTGCTGGGATTACAGGCGTGAGCCACCGCGCCCGGCCGTGACTTAATTTTTATGAAGTCCAATTATGGCCCAAACTAATTTATGGAACAGAAATTAGAGTAATTTCTGCCTTCAGTGGGGAGGAACAATGTAAAGGGACACTATGGGACATTCTAAGGTGATGATGATGTTCTATATTTCAATTGACGTGCTGGTTACTTGGGTACATACTTTGTCAAAACTCATGGAACTCTATACTGAAGAGTTGTACATTTTATTACGTAACTATACTTTCATTTTTTTAAATGAAGTTAAAAACTTCTTAGGATAAGAAAGAGAAGCTTCTTGCACCTGGTAATTTTTTTTTCCTCTATAAGTGGTAAAATTGGCAGCTGTAGGTCCTTGTAGGGAATTTGGAAAACGTAGGAAGCCTATAACTCAGTGGTTCTTAAACTGGCTGCACATTGGAATCACCTGGGGAGTTTTAAAGAGCAGTGGTGTCTGGGTCTCACCCCTAGAGATTCTTTTTAAATTGCTTTTGGGGGTGGCCTAGGCATCAGATTTTTTAAAGCTCCCCAGATAATTCTAAAGTGCAGCCAAGATTGAGAATCATTACTAAAACTGTTACTGGAAGCATGCCGCACTGCCCCTTGGTTTGAATAAACATTTCCAAACATAGTATGGTATTCTTCATCCTTTCAAAGTCTTTTATAAACCATATCAATTGGCATATTCACAACCATCATATTACCACCCCATTGTGATTCCCATGCACATGTAAAAACAAGCAAGAAATCAAATAAAAACTAAAGAGGTAGCACTTGACTTAATATCTGGACTTAATATTCCTATGCTGGAATCTCCTAACATAGGTTTTGCCCTTTGACATCTATTCACATAGCATCCTAAATTTTTATGTCTACTTACTAGACCTGTGCTATGTCTCTTCTACCACCTCAAAACTTAAAAATGCAGGGACCATATATATCATTTTAACCACTACATACAGAACACCTGACATATTATAGAAGCTCAATAAATATATGTTGAATGATAAAAATAAACTCCACCTTATTTGGCAATTTGCTAACAGGAATGATGACTGTTCTTCTCATCTTTGATACAGGAGAAAAATACATGTAATGCTTTTCTCCCCTCCAGTCAGGTCTATGGTGAAGAAGCAAGAATGCTGTGGGAGAAATCTGTTTCAACAAATCTGTACCAGACTCTCTGTTTTAGGGATATGTCAACCAACAATATGACAAGTCATGGCTGACTGGAAAGAAAAAGATTATGGGGTCTCTGCAAGGGGGCAAATGGGGAAGACGAATTGTTTGGACTGCTGCTAATCATGGTTTATTATGGGGCTGCTATTAACAGGGCTGCAAACAGCCCACCTCACAGAAGAACAGGCATGCAGGCCATTCTTAGATTCCATAAATTGCCTAAGAACAACACAGTGCATCTGCCTTTAATGAGGAAAGCACGTGGAGCAGGCAGCATAATTTAACACCAGCAAATAGAAATATCTACCACGGTTTAACACTCCTTAACCTTCACTTCATTAGACAGCTGCCCTGCCATTTATCTATTTTATTGGTGTTACATTATTAGCAACAGCCAAAAAATGGACATTGATGCTGAACCATGGATCTGCTTCCAATCAGCATGCAGACAGGGACAAAGCTCTTGTAACATTGTGAGTAGAATGCTCCAGGAGTCAGCCCTCGGGGCATTTCATGGAGTGAGAGATGCAGACATTTGCAGCGTTTCAGCTCTTTCCCATACTGCACACTGTGAGTACCTTGGTACCAGAAATTATGAGTGCTGAATGAAATACCTGGCTGAACCCAACCCATCTCTCTTCTATACCCTCCTCAGCCAAACTGGAAACCAAAGACTACAGAGAAAGAGATTTTTGTTTCAGACCACATTAAATCTTTCCTTTCACTCAAACTAATGTTTAATTATAGGTTATTAAAACTAGTTCCTGGAGGGGCGCAGTGGCTCATGCCTGTAATCCCAGCACTTTGGGAGTCCGAGCCGGGTGGATCACCTGAGATCAGGAGTTCAAGACCAGCCTGGTCAACATGGCAAAACCCTGTCTCTACTAAAAATACAAAAATTAGCTGGGCAGGTGGCACACGCCTATAGTCCCAGCTACTCGGGAGGCTGAGTTAGGAGAATTGCTTTAACCCGGAAGGTAGAGGTTGCAGTAAGCACAGATCACGACACTGCACTCCAGCCTGGGTGACAGAGCGAGACTCTGTCTCAAAAAAAAAAAAAAAACTAATTTCTTCAACGATTATCAGAATGCTACCCACATAATTTTTTACTAATGGTTTTAGTTAGTTTCATGATATTTTCCAAAGTTAACATTTACCTTCTTGGACTTGAGTGCTGATCATTTCCAAAACTAAATAGGTAGGCTGTGGTGATACACAGTTCTATGGGAGTGTGTATGTGCATGCACACACACACGCCTGCCTGCGTGCACACTCATACACACACACACACACAGATGTGTGTGTATGTTTTTCTTTGTTTCTGGAACAATTCTAAAGTAACAAGCCATTTCAGAAGCATTACATATATATGTATATATATGTATATGTATATGTATATATATGTGTATATGTATGTGTATATATATGTGTATATATATGTATATATATGTGTGTGTATATATATATATATTCACTGGAAACAGTATAAAGAAAATCGTCTCTCTTTTTCTAACATACATACTGTGGTCTGGGCCTAACCCAAGAAAAAGAAAGGTGAAATAATTTATAAGTCAAGAAGGACCCATAAGAGTGAAGAAGGCATTCAGCAGCTGTTTATAAGACTTGTATGGAAATATCCATGATATAATGATTAGAATAACATGAAAACAGGGACCACATTATATAAATATATAATATATACACACACATATATACATATATATATGTAACAGGGACCACATTTTTTATATATATATATATATATATACACACACACATATATACATATATATGTATATAATAAATATAAGAGTAATATTTTTGCTTTAAATCCATCATCACATAAAACATAATGAAATTTAAAGTAATAATAACACCTTAGCAAATGGCATTATTATTGTTATTGAGAAACGGATTGAGAAACAGATTGAAGCAGTTAGGAGGCTGTTGGCTGATCTGAGTCATTTTCTACATAAAATGCAAACTTGGAAGCAGTGAACAACTTTAATGTGACTAAACCCTTTTAGTATAAAGTGAATACCTCTGTGCAAGTTTCTAGCCCAAAAAGTTAGAAGAGTTGTATTTGTTATCTATTGCTGCACAACAAATTACCCTCAAATTTAGCAGATTACAAATAAGAAACATTTATTAGCTCACAGTTTCTGTGTGTCAGGCAAGTGGGGACAGCTTGTATAGGTGTTTGTGGCTCAGGGTCTCTTATTCTCTTTAGGCTGTAGACAAGATGTCTGCCAGGGTTGCAGACATCTGAAGGATAGACTGGGGATGAGGGGTCAATTTTCAAGGTGGCTCACTCCACATGCCTGGCAAGTTAGTGCTGGTTGCTAGTAGAAAGCATCAGTTTCTCATTACAGAAAGCATACAGTTTCTCATTACAAAAAGCCTCTTTCTGCAGGGCTTTTTGAGTGTCCTCATGGCCTGGCAGCTGGTTTCCCCAAAGTAACTGATCCAAAGGAGCAAAGCAGAACCTGCAGTGTCTTTTATGGCCAGCTTCAAAAATCACAAACCTAATTTTGTCAATATCCTTTTATTACGTAGATCAGCCATATTTACTGTAGAAAGGGACAACACAAGGTTGTAAATATCAGAAAACATTCAGAATTTTTGGAGGTCATTTGAAGGCTGGCTACCATACCAGTGGACATATGGAATAAAGAGACACCTTAAGTAGCAACAATGGGAATAAATTCAGGCTTGTGTTAGTCTATTACACATCAAATTACCGTTCAAATGCATTTATGAGTTAATACACATCAAGCTGTTATAGGCACTGTATTTATCTGAATGTGTCCTCCAATGTATTACCTTTACAGGCATCTAGGCAAATTTCCCAAAATATACATGACCATCTTTTTCCAGGGGCCCTGATTCTGAATTTCAGTATTTACTCAAAAGTTTTCACAAGCTCCTATTATTGCACCATTTAGGACAGAATGTTACTTTATCAGAAATACTAACATTTAAATATAGGAGTTGATATCAAAAATAAAGAAATGCTATTTTTTTCCATATTTCTCTCTATATCAGTCTAGGTGTTGGAGCCTTTATACATTTTATTTAAAATTTTGATGCTGTTATTCTAAACTTTACCTGACATTTTCTCCAAAATAGAATCCAAACTTTTTCTAATGAGTAGATTTTGGATCAATTTCCTCCAACTAAAACTATTTAAATATATACAAATTGAGCATCAAAACTGAAACATTTCTTCAGAGTTTTATATATTTTTTTAAATAAAAATGTGACCTTTTCCTACTTGACTCTAAAATATTTTCTAGTTTACCCAACCATCCTTACTAAAATTATCTTCCCAGCAAGAAAATCTAGTCAAATTGGCAGGCTTTTGGTTAGATAAACCTAACTTTTAAATCTATCATCAAAACTTACATAAATTTAGAAAGTCCATCACTGGCCAGGCACGGTGGCTCACGCCTGTAATCCCAGCACTTTGGGAGGCTGAGGTGGGCAGATCACCTGAGGTCTGGAGTTTGAGACCAACCTGACCAACATGGAGAAACCCTGTCTCTACTAAAAATACAAAATTAGCCGGTTGTGGTGGTGCATGCTTGTAATCCCAGCTACTCGGAAAGCTGAGGCAGGAGAATCGCTTGAACCTGGGAGGTGGAAGTTGTGGTGAACTGAGATGGTGCCATTGCACTCCAGCCTGGGCAAGAGGAGTGAATCTCTTTCCCCCTCCCCTCTCCCAAAACAACAACAACAACAAAAAAAAAAACAACAGTCCATCACTCACTGAATCCTGGCTTATATATCTATAAAATTGAGGCTAATGACTTTGAAATGTTGGTTTGAAGATTGGAGTTACATGTAAATTTAATTTTAATTGCCTTGCTCCTTTACTAATCACAAATGAAATGGCACATTACAGAATAATGCTCAAACTCCTTGGCTTGCCATCAAGGCCATTCATGAATGTGTCACAACTACATTTGCATTTCCCACCATCTCTGCAGCCCACATCCTCTAGCCACATTGGATTGTCTGATGCTTCCCAAACATATCTTATAACATCATGCCATTCTAATTTTGTTTGTGGCATTTGTTACCCATGAAATGCAAAAAGACTTCTTCACCTAAAGAAATCCACTCCTCTTTTAATGATCCACTCAACTATCTTCTTCTCTAGGGAACTTTACTTGATAGTCTCAGAAAATTTTCTATCTCTGGACTTCCACTGTTAATTTATATGTATGTTACAACACTTGTCATTATTCTCTTTTGTTAGTTGTTAAAATGTTGTTAACTCTTTCATAGATGGTGTGGAAATAAAGACCCTATATTAATTATCTTTTTCTAAAACCAAGCACAGAGCCAGGCATATATGTCAGTTCAGGAACCAACACTGGAAAAATACTGTAAGTAATCAGTGGAAATCTTTGAGAAATGAAAACTTACCAAAATATGGAAAGTGATTAAATATTTTCAGAATGTATAAAAGATATTTCCAGATCAGTAAATTCTGCATTAGTCCATTGGAGATTCTGGAATAAACACCTTTAGGGTACTTCTAAAGAACACTGTGGTCACTAGGAACTTACAAGCTCACTACAAGAGAATGGTGTATACAAACTACATTTCATTATTGGTGCTCTTTAAGAGGGTAAACTCCACATTATCTTGATTTTAGGAAGACGTTTGAAAAAGCTTTTTAAGATGTCACTGACAGGAGGAAGAAATGTGGCCAGGATGATGATGATACTGACACAGGAGCAGGGAAGGGGGTGCTGGGTAGAGAAGGGTGGGGTCCCTGGCAAAGGCTGAATCCTCAAGCCTGGGCCCACGGACCTAAGTGAGAACAGGCACTCCTGTTTTCACGCCCAAATGTTGCATTTTCCAAGACCACTCTGGCCCGCCATGCCCCCATCCTGTGCTCATATAAACATGAGACCATAGGAGGCACAGACACAAGTGGCTGAATATCAAGAGGAGCAGAGGAACAGACCAGCAGACACCAGCAGACCAGCAACAACAGAACAACACAGCAGAGAAAGAGAGAAGAGGAAGGACATCTGGCTGAGGGGAGTTCAGCCAAAGGCAGTCGGAGAAGAGCCTGGCAGCTGGGCGGCCTGACTCCAGGGGAAGACCACCTTCCCACTCCATCCCCTGCTTTACACCTCCCCGTCCATCTCACTGAGAGCAACCTCCACCACTCAATAAAACCTTGCACTCATCCTTTGAGTCCACATGTGATCTGATTCTTCTGGTACACTGGGCAAGAGCTTGGGATATAGAAAGCTGTTGCACTAGCCCTCTGCCCTTGCGATAAGGCAGAAGGTCTAGTGAGCTGATTAACACAAGCCGTCTGTAGATGGCAAAGCTGAAAGAGCACACCGTAACACACACCTACTTGGGCTTCAGGAGTCACAGACACCCACCCCTAAACATTGCTGTGGGGACGGAGCCCAAAAGCGATCCCTATGGCCTCTGCACCTGCCTGTCTGCATGCTCCCCCTAGGGGTTTGAGAGCAGCAGGGTGACCAAAGGAGCCAGCCACACCCCTGTCACAGGACCTGCAAAGGGTATAAGGGAACTCTTCTGTTTCAATACTAAACTGGGGTCTGATTGCAGGCAGTGCCCTATGAGTATTGATTAATGGAGAAAACTCAATCAGGTGAATGAATTGTCTAGTGTGTGTCATTCAGTTTTGTGCTTATGGTTTTCTGGTAAGCATTTTTATCAGCTACTTGAGAAAAGACATAGGAGACAAGTTCATTATATTTGCTGATAAAATATAAGGAGGTACATTTTCTGAGATAAGCTACTGGCATATGTCACCTCCCCTCTCCTCTATTTTGATAATCAAAAATGTTCCCCGACATTGCCAAATGTCTCCTGGGAGCAAAATCTCCCTTAGTTGAGAACTCCTGGGCTAGAATCAGGACGTGATCCTAACCAGATGAAACATATATAAATGCTTCATGAGGTAAAGAATGCACTATCTTTCTGGCTTAACTTTTTACGTTCTGTGCTTGAGACATAGTAGGCATTTATTGAATAGAGAAATGAGTGAGCAAATAATTGATTAAAACCCCAGATCTGAACTTATATTTTGAAAAGCACAATAACATCTCTTGAAGACAAAGAAAGTCCAACTGATTGAATGTGCTGTCAAAAATACAAAATTTCGTACAAGTTCAGCATGAGCCAAATAATAATATTGCTCCTGAGAACCAAAACAAACAAATAAATGCAAGGTTAGGCTTCGCTAATAGAAGTGGAATATCCAGAAAAAGGGATGTGATGTTACACTGACTAAAACATGGCATTCAGTTCTGTTGAATTATATTTAGAAAAAAATAACAGATTGGGGTGATTTTAAGAGTAAACGTAGGTAAAGTTCCTGAAAAAATATGTCACAAAATAAATGGCTGAAGTATAAGATTATTTAGTTTACGGGAAACTATGCTGGAGAACATGAAAATTTCAAATATTTGAAAATTAATCCTGCGATTAGATTCTGTGTATTCCAAAGGCTGAAATGGAATTAATGTATAAAGTTTTAAAGATAGATTTAGGCGCAAAGGAAATAAAGAACTTCTAAAAATAGAACTTTCTAAAAATTTAATAAGCTATAATGAAACCTCATGACTAGCTTCTGTTTCTGAGATTCTAAGAGTTTTCAATTATCAGATGAATAATATCCTGAAAGTACTTTGATATTCAAACCATGATGATGCCTACAGGACTATAATTACAGTCAAAATGTGATCAAAATAAAATGTTCAAAAGACACCTAGATTCAAAATTTTTTTTCCTTGAATGTTTTTCTTCGGAACCAATTTGAAATGTTTAATAATCATCATTGATACAGTAAGTGAATCAAAAATCTTTTTTTCTCATTTCTATAAAGTGAGGGATGATGTTGCAGCCTACATATGTCAAATGAACATTGGTTCAGTTACTAAGTGTCAGCAGCAAGTAACCAGAAGTGGTGAGCTAAGCTAAGAAACTATAAGATGTGAAAATGCTGGGGGTACAACAACCTGAGGGACAAATGAAAACAGAAGAAAAAGGAGTCCTCAGACAGTAGCTCAAAAGCACCAGGATTGGTCTTTATTGCCAGGGATTTTTCCCAGAGAGAAAAACGACTTTCCTGCCTAATTCTCTCACAGCAGCTCAGAACATCCTTTGATTGCCTCAGGCCACATGGTCTCATCTAGTCTTAAAGAGAACTGGACCATTGAAGGCAAAAGGAATGTTTTCTATGAACCAGGCATTCTTCTTGTCTCCCTGGAGAGGATGATCTACTTCTGCACAGTAAACTAGGGATTTCTGTATGAGCCAATGGGAACTGTTACTCTGAGCTCTCTACGATTATTTCTATGATTGGCTCCCTGCAGCAGACTTCAACAGTGGTCCAATTCACTGATATATTTTTTTTAAAGAAATACCAGGCGCATAATAGGCTTATGGCAGAAGCATTGGTTTCTTCTTTGTCATTATCTTAAGCTTTTTGGCTACCACCATGGCTATAACACCCTTGGCACTTCTACCACTGTCTGTTCAAACCCCACTATGTTTTATCCTTTCTGGACACGGGCCTCAACTCCCTCTACTATGTCATGGCTACCTTCTCAGCTATCTGAATCTTTACTGCTGGCCCTGTGCCAGCTACTATACCATCTACCAAAAAGCTGCTGACCCTGACACTACAGAGGGGCATTTCTCTCTTCGCATTCTTCACATTGACCTCTGAGCTTTCCCCACACCTAAACCACACATAAACTGCCTGACCACCACACCTTTTCTTTTCATTCTATTTATTTATTCATTTATTTGGTACAGACAGTTTTACCAAAAAGAAACTATGGTCCCAGCAGACTAGTCTCCCTACAGATGTTACAAAAAAGAAGCAATGTTGGATTTAATAAAACACAATTCTTTAATATGTTTTAATTTGAATTTTGCTCAATAAAATGCCCCCCCAAAATAAGCTAGTCATTTAAAAAAGAACACAGATGATTTCTGCTCACAAAAGCAAGATGCAGAGCTCACATAACAATATGAATTAGAAAGAATCACATATGTTGAAAAACTCAGTGGGGTTCTGCTTCATAGATGAATTCTGTCCCCACTGTCATTCTAATCTCACTGATCCTTGAGCAAGGACAGAATTGTCAAGAAAACTTTAATTGTACCTCAAGAGGTCCCCTTTTTAAAGAACTTTAATAATACTTTGTGGACTTAGGGAGAAGCAGAAATTATTGCTTCAGACAAATCTGAAGATTCGATCAATGTTAAGATAAAGAGTGCTAAATTTGGGGAGCTGTTTTTCAAGTGTAACCTCTGAATCTGTTGAAGTTGTTTATTAACAAGACAAACTAGTTACTAACCAGACTTAGGAATGCATCCTGAGGCATTAACATTTCCTTTCAACTGACAAAGCTTATGTGAATTTAGCATCATCCACCCTTAATCCCAAAGGATTCATCACACCTGGGCAATCACCCAAGTGCTATTTAAGTTCGTGTATCAATTTGAGTAAGTTATATGTTACATGTAATGAAAACTAGCAGCCCACCAAATAATTTTACTTCATAAACATATCTAACAAGTGGAGAAAGGAATTTCTGCTTTTTATGACCCAAAGTTTCCATTCAATGTCTCAGACAAGGCTACTTTGACACATACAAAAAGATGACTAGGAAGAACAGTACTCTCATAAAAAGCAGTGTAATATCAGAGTAAGTTTTTCCTTCTCTAGTAATGATATTCAGGTCATGTGCCTGCCAAAATCCATTCATTTTGGGAACACTTTTTCCTGCTGTTCTCTCAACATACACCAAACAAAATACAGATTTTCTATAAACAGGATAACTTTAGTAGTGTAATATATAACAACAAAAAGGAAGCTCCTCCCCACATTATATCATTGGTATCCAAAGCCTTAAACGAAACTCAGCCCAAACCAGCCTCATTTTTAAAAAAACCTCATAACAAAAAAATCAGGAAAATTTCTGAAAACAAAGACAGTAAATTTCCTAGGAGTACTGGCAATTTTTGTAATCAGTGATATAACATTCTCAGAACGCACATGTGTTGATTCTGTGGGACATGGCAGTTCCCATAAGAGCTGAAAAAAGCAACAGAAACACTTGTATTACCACAATGTGCTGAAGATTGCATTGTGATGGCTACTTCAAAACAAAATAACTTTTGAATAGTAAAAAGTAATCACAGACTTTCAGGAAAAGTATGCAGTAGGAGCCATATTTAGTTGCTGAAACTTCCATGGAAATATTTCTCTTCTCATAAACACCATACAAGAATAGAGAACATATCCACAGAAGGCAAGTCCAGAAAAGTTGGAAACATTGTTCTACCTGACAAAAAGAAAAGTAAAGAAATTTTTAAAACTACTGTCAGTAGAGATAAATGACAAGACTAGTCTTAATCATTTTGAGAGGTTTATTTGCCAAAGTTAAGGACGTGTGCCTGGGAGACAGGCCTATGCATTTCTCTGAAGATAATTTTGAGGGCTCCAGATTTAAAGGGAAAAGGGTGGCATATTGAGAAGTATACAATTTTCATGTAAGAGATGGGTAGAGAAAAATAGTCATTCATGCCTTTGTCTGGCTCAGTGAATCTGTATTTTTTTTTTTTTTACATAAGATGACATAGACAAATGGGGCAGAGGAACAATCAGGTATGCATTTGTGTCTGGTGGGCATGGGGGTGACTGCACCTGTAAAGATAAGCTATCAATAATATTGCCATGGTTAAATTTTAACAGAAACATCTTAGGGTAAAGGTCTTGGAGCTCACTAGGAATTTCCCTGTGGGCAAAATATGTGGGAGACATGTAGCTTTTCATCTAGTAGCCATCTTATTTAGGAACCAAAGGGGAGGCAAGTTTATGTAACTCAGCTCCCAGCTTAACTTTTCCCTTTGGCTTAATGAGTTAGGAGTTCCAAGATTTATTTTCCTTTCACACTATCATTTCATATAAGTCATAATTATTTCTTCTAACAAAGTAAATCATAATCATGTAAGGTTCCTATGTGTCAATGTAATGTGCTTATATGTCAATGTGTAACTTATTTTTAACATTGTTGATCTGTGTTCACAAATTCCTGTCTAATTAAATAATTTTTTTTCAAACCCATGGCTGCCAAATGTATTAAACAATATGAGTGCTAATAAATATTTTTGAGGGTGAAAACAGGAAAGCAAGGAAAGGCATACAGTCTCAGGTTCACTGCCAAGGTTATCATCTAAATCTAATTTAGAGAGCCTCATTAAAGATAAGCCTCAGGGCAAATTCAATGGAACTCAGGAGAGGCAACCATTTCAAAGTTTTAGGATAGCAGGATGACTGTTTTTAATTGATAGTTTATTTCATTTCAGAAACTGTTTTTAAACGAACATGTAAGGCATTATCAAGAATTACTTTATTCCATGTAATCTGTGTTTTAGCTGGGTACATCTTTTGCACCTGTCATTGAGAAAATACAGTGTTTGAAAAAAATTAGATTTTGAAAAATAACAATTTTAGTAGATGATTTTTATATAAAATTATCTGATAAATCTTTCCTGTGTTATTTAAAAATCAAAGGTTTATTCCACACTGTTATCAAAAAGATGAATAATAACAAGTGTTGGTAAGGATGTAGAGAAAAGGGAACTCTTCTACATACACTATTGGTGAGAATGTAAATTAGTACAGCCATTTTGGAAAACAGTGTGGCGATTCCTCAAAAAACTAAAAATTGAATTACCATATGATCCAGCAATCCCACTTCTGGGTATATATCTAAAGGAACTGAAATTGATATGTTGAAGAAATATCCACACTCCTATGTTAATTTCAGCATTGTTCAAAACAGCCAAGATCTAAAGGCAACATAATTGTCTACCAATGGAAGAATGGATAAAGAAAATGCGGTGTATATACAATGGAAGGCTATACAGCCTTAAAAAAGAAAATTATCTCATTTGTGACTATATGTGACATTCCTTAGAATATCTGGCATCCATCTCAAAATCCAGGAGCCCTGGATTATACACAGTTATTTCCTTCAGCCATATGTAGCACCTTATAGTCCAGCGACCCATGAACTAAAAGTCAAGTTGTCTTCCCCCAACTCTTCTGACACCCAACATACAATGTGGCAGCAGAAATAGAATAATCACCATAAACACTCCCACTGGGAGAGGGAAAGAATACGAAACATATGTCAGTCCCTGGTCCACAGCAATAATGAAATTGTGTCAGGCAGACATGGTGAAGACCTTTATTTACCCACACAATGATAGAAGCTCTCTTCTTAGACTTGGGCTCAAAGTTTCCTTGCCAATCAATTCTTTCAAAGTTATGAGGCCTCTGAACTGTTTGCTGCTAGTGAATTCCATGTGTCAATAATGACATCCAAAGTTTTTTTTATCTTCATTGCAGAGTTGAGCCCAACTGTTTAACTGAAGTCTTAATGAGATTGTTTTTCAATCTCATCCAGTTGTGGTCCAGACCTTGAGCTTTTTCAACCTTGTGAGGCCTCAGATTTAATCTACTTCCTTTTATTTATGCTCTCAAAGCAGTCAATTCTTGCCAAAATTCATCTCTTTCTTGTAATATAAAATGTAGCAAGTAACAATAAACATAAAATATAATGCTGTTTTCCAACTCCTGCTTCTAGAGCCACAGCCTTGGAAGCATATGGCCTAACTTCAAAGTTATCATAGGCAACAGTTTTATCAATGGTCTGCCACTGTAAAACATGGATCTTCATTTTCCCAACCTCCAGTATCTGTTTTATCATCATCCAGTCTTAAGATCAATGTTACATATTTATGCTTTTTGAAAGCTGCAATCCCACTTCCAATGCCAATTTGGTTTGGTAATACTAGTAACTATAACAAAAAATAATTTTACTGACAGTAGATATTCATTTCCCACTCTTATCCCAATTCCTTATAGATGAGAAATCTTTGCACTGATCTTATCAATCAAGTGGTTCTGTTAGCAGGCAGGACAAGACAATATGAAGATGCCCTACCAGCTCCTTAAAACCCAGGCCCAGGTATGGCACACACTGTTTCCTTTCATATTCCAATGGTAAGAACAAGTCACATGGCCATACCTGGATACAACAGTAAATGTGAATTACTGGCTGGGCAGCTATCTTCCAATATAACCTACCATATAGAATGAGGTGTATAAAGTTTTGGTAATCAAATGACTTCCTTTTTCACATATAATTCATGTCACTAATATAATTATTAGAAAATAACTTATTAAAACAAAACAAGAACTAAAAGGTCAGAGCAGAGGTCTATGTATTGGGGCCTTTCTAATCTGTGATAAAAACAATTTTAATTTCCTCATAAAGGAGATTATGATATTAATCTCCTTTAATATCTCCTTTAAAGACAGAACCACTCCTGACTGAGTTTAATTATCAAATTTCATTTCATCTAAGCATAGCAACAATATAAGGCAATATTGCAGCTTTTTCTTTTCATTCAAGAAATACTGATTCAGTGCCAAACTACTCTGTACCAGGCACTATTCTAGGTTCTTGGGATTCATCAGGGAACAAAATAGATCCAGTGAGATATCTAATATCTTGCAAATAGCACAGATTCAAAAACATTGTGTTAGTTTTTTAGACAGTATATGTCTTTTATGACTATGGTCAACCAGTCTGGATTCTTACCCACACTCTGCCCATTATTAGAACTGTACTCTTGGGCAAGACGTGTATTCTCTCCCAAATCTATCAACTTCATCTCCAAAATTGAAATAAAATATCTCTCCTTCCTGCTTTACCCAGTTGTTTCAAGAGTCAAAAGTTATATTATGTATGGAAAGTTATTGAATGTACAGCTGTGTTAAGATGCAGTAATGAATAATCGGTAGGCATTCCAGCTTTCAGAAATGGAGAGATACCTAATTTAGGGAAAATATTATCAATCTGTTAAGATTTCCACATCATTCTTTAAACAAAATTTTTGGCATGAATTTGATTCTATCTTTCACAGCCATTCCATCGGAATTCCTGTTAACACTCATTTCAAAATATAATTGCATCCGGATACTATTTACCATGCTTATCACTAAAATCCTGATCTTAGTAACCTTTATTTCTCACCAGGTTAATCTCAGTGACTTCCTAATGAGTCATCCTATTTCACCTGTCTCTCTTAAGTCACTCTCCTCAGAGCAGCCTTAGTGATTTTATTTATTGCTTTTTACAGTTTATCCCAAGTATGCCTCAGAAGAAGCATATTTTCCTCAGAAGTAGCACATAAGTAATATAATCTTTGCATTCTCTCACGTCCTCAAAATTACACTGGCTGAACCTTCAAAATCTATCCAGAATACTATCACTTTTCACTGCCTCTACTGCAGTCATCCTGGCCAATGTCCCTGTCATCTCTCACATGAATAATTATAATGACTCCTACACAAGTATCTTGCTTTCATTTTGCTTCATAGTCTATTTTTTACACAGCGAGGAGTTTAATCAAGTCACTTGTCTGTTCACAATTCTTCAATGATTCCATTGCATTCTAAATAAACTCCAAAGTCCTACTCACGTACTTTAAGGCACCTGTGATCTTCCTCCTGGCTCCCACTCTGGCCTTAACTCCTTTAGTTCTCTCCTTTATTACTTGACTGCAAACTCACTGGCCTCTTGGATTTTTTTCCAGAATACAGGCTGAGGTATGTCTTCACTATTGCTTTCTGAAATCTTGGCCCCCAGATATTTCCAAGGCTTTCATTCTCTTCCTGTCCACAGATAGGAGGACACCTTCCCTGATGAAACCCATAGGAAAAAAACATTCATTTGGCACCATAACTTACTACCTCCTTGTCCTGATTTTTTTATTCTTCATAGTATTTATTACCACTGCACATCTATCTTTATATTTGTTTAATATCTGGCATCCAGAGTATAAGCTACAAAGAACAGAGATAGTGTCAGTGTTGTTCAGTGACTAAAACAGCATCCAACATACAATACTGTATATGTAGGTGCTCAATTAATCATCTTTAAATTCATCAATGGTCTTTAAGAATATCAGTTGTTATTTACATTCCTCTATTAAAGCAAGTATTATTAGTTATGAGTATAATCTCCAACCCCCCTGCTAGGGTTCAGTTAAGCTATTGTTATGTTAAATTAATAAAAATGTTGCCTATACATTTTATTTTTCCTGATGCAATCCTCCTATAAAGAATGTTTCTGATAATCATGCCAAACTGATGTATGTTATTAGAACAAGACTATCTTGATGAGTGTCCATAACTTTGTAGTCATATCCAAATGCTTGTGTGAAGTTCTAGTTATAGCCAAATGCATGGGACACTTTGATTTATATCATTCCATCATCTAAACTAAAAATTGTTCATAGAGACAGAATTGTGCATGTGTACATGTATTATATGGAGAGAGATGATAGATTAGTATAGATTTGCATATTTTCATTGTAAATATTAAGTAACTAAATATATATAATAAATATATTATAAATAATAATTAATAAATACATTTCTCTCTCTTCTTGGTCCTCCATTTCTGCAGGGGTATGGCGAAGAGGGGAACATGTGCTTCTCTATTAAAATACAGATCTTTAAAACCTTGAAATCTCAGTATAAATTCTACATATTCCAGGAAAGGCAGAGTTTAACTTAAATATATTTTTCCAAGGTAATTTTTCCTCTCAGAAATTGGTAGTTAATCATTATTGCTTCCTTATAAGTGTTATATAATTGCTGGAAACTCCTCACCAGATTTTGTTCAATTTAGCCATTTTATAATTAAATTTTCTGTTGAAATTCTTGGATTTTTGCTATCAGCTGCCAACTATACTGCATTTCAAGAATACATTATCAGTAAGAAAGCAAAACTGACCCTAAGATAATCACTACCCTCTTCCAAAACAAAAAAATGTAAGAATGTATTACAAGGTAGCTCTCAAAATATACTCTTTGAATGCTAGGCTCTGTGTGTTAAAACATAAAACCTAACATCAATAGATTCCCAGAAGACCTTACTAAGCAACACTGGACTTCTGGCTCTGGGAATCACATGGGCTCAAGTGTTATGAGACCATTAAAAGCACTATTTGAGGAATGAAATAACTCATAGGTTCTAGATTATAGATAGCTGTCCTCTGAAACATTATTTTAAAATTTAAGAAAGTTAGGAAATATTTTATCCTCCAATAAAAACTAAACAAAACAAAAATCTTATGATAAAATAGGATGGAAAAAACCCTTTATATTTGTCTAAGTAATTTGATTACTTTGGAACTCATGTAGTGAAAAAAAAAAACCACTAATAAAATAATTAAAGGTACAGCTGTTCTGGCCATACAGTTCCTAAACTGAATTTCTACAAGCTGAATCAAAAACAAAAAACAAAAATTCTGTTGACAAAGTCCCTTGCTTCCTTCCTATCCCTTTTATACTGTTTCCTCCAATATGTTTACTTATGGGGTCAGTGCTTCATTTTTTCTCTCATCACATTCAAAATCACTCATACAGAATATTGTAGCATATCAAATTTAAAATGTTTCTATTTGTTTCCATTCATACTTTGCCTGCTTTCATTTCTTCCCAATATATTTAACTATCTAGAAAAAATTTCCCAGTGTGGCTTCCTCAGTATTAATCCCATCTCCCTCATTGGGCTGATTTCAATATCCCCCCACCCATGACTTCTAAGGTAGAAGTTACAAGAAAGCCACATCAAAGGATCTTCGAAATAATAGAAAATGTTTTCCTTTTAATATATCTAATTCATTCAGGCATCGATTCAACAAATGAGCCTACTAAGCATGAGGTTCTATACTTTGCACTGTGAAGCATAATAAGCTCACAAAAGGACATGGTCTTTTCACATAAGAGTTTATACTCATGTGGAAGAGACAAATATTTAGACTCTATCTAAAGGGCAGTGTAAGATAAGAGTTATACAACTGATACAAACTAGTTATTTAAAAGGTGCAGAGGAGAAAAAATTTTTCTTCCAGCTGGGATAACTATGAGCAGTATCAAAGAAGAGGCAAACTTTTAGCTTGGGCGTAAAGGAGGGCTAGACTTTTAACAGAGGACAGAACCTTATAGCTGAGGGATAGGTATGAACTGAAGAGACAAGATGAGAAATTGCCAATTTCAGTGTCCAAAGAAGGGTGACTAATCCACAATGATTCAGGCCTGAGTCATGATCTATGGTGATGGAATAAAAAGGATGGACAAGAGTGAAGCAAATAGCAAAACTGCAGGCAACTTGATTGGGATTTAGTACAGAATAGTAGTATTCAAGCATTCTTTTGTTCATAAACCACAAATAATGTTGAAAGCTAGATAACCCTTCACATATTTTTAAGATCTAAAGTAGTCATGATAAATTTAAATATTTGCAAAGAATATGATTTCTGGAAAATAGAATATGTTGGTTTTTAAAATAAAGTTGTTGAGTCACTCTTTTAAACATATGCAATAGAACCTAGTATATGATGTTCTCTACTAGAACCTATATATACTTTGACAAATGCCAGCTATCATCTAGTTACATAAAGGTAGACAGGCTCGTATTTAAGTTTCACATTTTAGTATTTTTCATAGAACTTATTTTGATCCCACTTTCACAGCATAATTTTACCTCATCTATTTGTATGTTTGGAAGTCTTCTGCTACTATAACACTTCTTTGACAAAAAGTACATAAATAGAAAGTAATAAAATCTATTTCCCTTGTCCTTAAAGTCTCTAATATTAAAATAAATGTTATACATTGAGTTATTAATAATAGTAGTATGAAATTTGGCAAAAATCATATTTATATCACAAATTTTAACAAAAAGCATTAAACATAAATCTTTTTTTGAAATTACTCTCTCAGTGTGATAGATGAGATAGGTTTTTTCAATTGGTATATTATTACATACATAAACATCATTTTTGCTGGGATAAAATAAGGCACATCATAATTCTATCTTATTTTCACTTTTATAAGTGTAGCAGTAGGAAAAGTTGTTCCTAAAATAAGGACATGGGAAGGGAAAGGTTATTTTTATAGAAATGTCACAAAATTCTTTGAACTCTGTCAGCGTTTCATGCCAAAAATCACATGGTGATCTATCATCAAAAACTATTTTTAATGATCTACCAGCTGACAACAAGATTAGATTTTCCTTCAGTTTTGTTGAAACATAGGAAACCACCTGCCTTGGGGGAGGGTGGGGAAGATGAGGGAGATCTAATCAGGTAAAAAAGTCCTGTGACCCACTACAAAAATTACAGAGAAGGAACCAAAGGACACGTTCATTCATTTGTGTTCAAACTGGAAAGGAGATTCTCCAATCTCCTTCCCTCACACAAATGAAAAATAATGTCAGCTTCAGCAATAATAACAGCAGCAGCTGCACAGCCATTGTAAATATCAGGGACGACACTGAGAATTTGAATGCTTAAAATAATGGCAATTAAATAGCATATCTGAGCCCTCTTTATAATTCCATATAAACCACTTATATTGAAAAAAGGAAATAGAGACTTCATGAAAACAATTACATTAAATAGAAAATATATTTTTATAACTTTTAAAAATTTTTTTCAATTTTAACTTAGGTCTCTTCTTTTCTGGGAAAACATAGATTTTGCAACTACTTTTTGTTATAAAAAGGTAGCTTACAATGTGCAAACAAGATTCCTTTTGTGAAATTAATTCTTTCTTTCAAAACTACCATGAGAATTGAAAGTAAAAGCAAACCAAAAGTCACATAGCTGAGTTGAGCCAAAGTAATTCTGAGATGTGCTCCAAATCTAGAGCTGACAATTTTTGAGTGTACTGTATTTTAAAGTTGGCAAAATTACTTCTCTCTTCTTCCAAATAGAGAACAATGAAATTTGACTTGGACCAGACTTATTTTTTTTAATTCAGACCAGTTTCCCACCACCTAACTACCAGAATTATCTTAATAAGGATTAAAAGGTGGCATCTTTATTTGAGCACTTTTATAATATTTTAAGTAAGACATAGATTCACCAGAAAAAGTAAAGTGAAGCAACATAGGAAAATTCTTCCAAAAATATAGCAAAGTATGTGAAAGAAATAAAATCATGAAGACATGTGGCAGCATGCAAACTGATTTACATTTTTTTCTATGCCAGTGTGCTAAACTTTCCAAATTAAGAGACCACTGTGTTATCTTCCAAGGAAGTGCTCCCAAATCTACCAACATAACCAATTTTATTGAATTTTCCTTGCAGAAACCTATTAGGATTCATATTATAGACTCTTCTAGATCTCTCAGTAAATCTCAATATTCATGAGTAAGGAAATATGGGATGAAAAAGGTTAGAATTCACATATTATTAATTAGTGCTTATAGAATCCATATTTTAGAAAATTGAAACTTCATCTGAACCAAAAAAGCAATACTCAGTTGGTAATTTGGGACAGTAGTAGCATGTTCCTTAAATAACTTTTTGTACTTCTCTGTATTTAATTTCTCGAAAGAAATAAAAGAACATTTAAATGAAAAAGAAAGAAAGAATAATATATTGGCTTCCCAATACCTGCACACATCTAACACAAAACATACACATTACACACACACACACACACACACACATTTTGTCACTGACAATTACGCAAGAAGGAGAAAAGAGTATGTTTAATCATAGACTGGGGGAGATAATCAATCTGAGTTGATCAATTTTAAAATACTTTATCATAAACCATATCTAGGTCTGCATCTGTCTATGAATTCATCTGACAAAGTTCTAATTGCAGCATTGATTGATGTTATACTATTAGAGACTCAAAATTGTTGTTCTTGGTTATACATGAAGAAGATGTTAAATAGATCAATATACGGGGTGCTGAGAGAGATATTGGAATAATATACCTCTGGAGGATTCCTTCTTTAATTAATCTGTCTCTTTGCAAAGCGAATTCTGAAGAAATAAAAAGGTCCATATATCCAGCTATTATTCATTTGACTTGTGGAAAACAAAGAAAAATAAATTTGCCTAAAATTAGTTTTAGATTAAATTCTAGCTGTTGAAAAACATTCAATAGTCTTAAAGTACTCTGAGAAATGTAAAACAAAGGAGTTATGTGTTACAAAAATTATATTTTTCCCAGAGATATTTAAGATACAAATGCTGAGCAGAAGTATGAATTAGACTAGAACAGAAAGAGTGGCACAAATGTAACTAAGTTTTGGGTCTGATTTCAGCATAACCTCCAACAGATTACCTAATTTCATTTTCAAATTTCACAGCCTTACTTCCCTTTAAAGATACATATGCTATGAAAGAAACAGTTATAGCTTGTCTTACAAAGAAGGAAATAAATATACCACACCACAAAACAGACTGCAAGGACTTTTCAGTGATTACTATATGTTTTAGAAGCCTTAAAAAGAGATATGAATTTAATTAAGCAAAGCAGCTCTACATATTGACTGGCTCCACTGTTCTCTGAAAGTAGCCAGAATTCTTCTTTAATAATGCTCTTGAAAAAAAAAAAATCTGTTTCAGTCTCCATGAAAATACATTTAGTCCTGTGTGTGTATCTTGGTTAGCGCTCTCAAAACATTCAGGCTTGGTGCCCTTCCAAATACTTTTTTAAACCACACTGCTCCGTGACATTGATGGATTTAAACACAGGGGCCTGGGAGCAAAAAGGAAGGTGTGGTGATTGAACACTATGCATAGAATTTTCAAGGTGATTCAAATGAAAGCCTTAAACTAACCAATCTGAGATATTCAGCATCTCAGAATTATTGCCAAGGGTAAGGTTTGATTTCTTTCAACTATACTCATTTTTGTTGTTGTTCATAGTTTTTCATTAGTCATAATATAGCAAAAAAAAAAAAATTCTGATCATGTTTTACTGCAGTTATAATTCATGTATTTAATAATCTAAATCATGTGAATAGAACATATGCACTAATTGAAAAATAGCTCGAACAATAACATTATATTTTTATGTGGGAGTAATTTCTAGCTGATAGCACACACTTCATGTATAACTCCAGACTCCCACCAAATCAAAGAGATGTCCCAGCAGGGGATGCTTGCTTAACAGAGAAAAGAATACTTTAATGACAGCACATAATGCATACCCCATGCACAGCCCACAGGGAAGTCTGATTTCTTTTAACCCCTTTAGATAACATTCACTGTCAAAGGATTCGTTGTTCTTGTATTCTTCTGAATTCCAAGAGTTTTCCTTTTATTTTTTATCCCCTTATGGACCTCAAATTACAAATTTTATGTATGTATATCCTATAACTCTACAGCAATTCTGAGCACTTAAATAATGAAAATATTTTGCCATGAGTTTTGACTCATAACAGTAATGTTTTGCTATCTATTTACTATTCAAATCTAAGGCCTGAAGTGAAGTTGAGGCTGGAAAATAAAATGGTCATTCTTACTGAGGAGAGTTCAGTTAAGACTATATTCCTAAACCAGATTGGTAAGGGTAGCCAAGCTGCAAAAGTTTATTTAAAATGCCAGAATTATACAATATGTTGTCTTCTGTACCAGAATGACACCGCTCACCCACCATTGGGCCACATTAGCTCTGATCTGGGGCCTCCTTGAGAACCATTTCCTGCTTTGTAAAGTAGCCGACTTGGAGATATGGATTTCCTTCGTTATTACAAAGCAAAACTATTTTATCTTCAGTGAAAACTGGCAAGTAATGGAGTTTTATATTTTAGTCCACCTTTAACACTCACACTACACTTTTTATCTCAGTATTGAAGCACTTGTGAAAATACATCATAGACACACCCTTGGTGTGAGGCAAACAGTACAGTCATCTGACAGCCCTGTGAAAAAAAAAGGTTACAAGAAAATTGGAAGAAGTTTCTCCTTTGCATTTATCTTTCTTCCAAGGAAAGACTTTTAGGTGCTTTCTGTCTTGTCCATTCTCATTGTGCTTGCCATAACAGGGAACAAGCATTATTTTGTGTGTTTTGCAGGCAGACCTGTAAAATCACTCCACTCAAACCAGAAATATCATATGACATGATTACGCCACCTCCTGCTCCTACTACTATGTACACTGAATTGAACAGACATACAGCCTTCAAAACTTAAAGTTAGATTCTTAAATGGTGGCATGTTGCTAAAAATTTTGGATTTACCAAGGGTGGTTGTAGGATATATCTGTCAGAAACATCTTAAGTGTGATCCTGGTTGATGGTAGGGGATGACCAGGCAAATGAACAGTGCCACTGTGGTAAAATGCCATGTTTAGATGATGTCTCTTTACTGTTATTCCTGTTGCCAAATGCTGTGAACCCCTTCCTAGAGACTATGTCCTTTGAGAGCATCCCCTCTCCTTTCTCATACATCATCTTTTGAAGTAAGAATAGGGAAAAATCAAAAAGTTGCTACATGAATAAAATATATCTGAGCACACATTTTATTCCAGTGGAGATTGTTTTAAAGAATTGAAAGAATTTCTATCTAGGTCCTGGATGTTATGAAGTATAACTCACAGCAGTTCAGCACTTTCTGAGTTCAACCTGTTCTCAGTATAGACTTGTTCTTGCGTGGCTATCTCAAAATTTCTAATTCTTGTAAAATGGGCCTTGTTTCAGTTCTTCACTTCAGCTCAAGTTGAATTCCTACCTCTCCACTCCCTCTCCCATAGCACTTCTGCATTAAGAACATAAATATTTCCCTTCCTTCTTTCTTTTCTTCCTGTCTTTCGTCCTTCTCCTTTTCCTTCCACGGTGTGACAGATGTTACTCTAGGTTCCACTGGCAGAAATATTAATAAGATGGAATTTGCCATTTTCTTCCCTTGCTGGTGTCAAATGATTCCTCAAGACATCTATAGATTTCCATAGCCATAGACTCTAAGGCAAAGCTAAGGTGTTGAACCACAATTCTATTTGACTCACCATTGTTTTCATGGCTTTGTTGAGTGCTAACTATGTACCTGGCTCTCCACTGTACCCTGAGGGTGCAGAAATTAATACAATATATCTTTTCCCATATAATATAGTGGGAGAGGTGAGTATTTAATTAAAATAAACACAGAAGGAGCTATAGAAAATTTACAGAAACATGTAGGAAATAAATAGGGATCATAAATGGATTTTTGAAGAAGATGACTACTATTTGGTTTAAATCTTAAGTAAGGAGAAGAGGCTAACTTGAGAAGGATGAGGTAAGTGAGAGGGAAAATACTGTGGATGAGCACTACCATCAGAGGAGAACAGCATGAGCAAATGACTTGTGGAAGGAAAAAGAATACCATGACGCCAGAACAGGCAAATATTTCATGCTGCTAGCACAGGTCATAAACAGGTAATCCAGGGCCCACTTGTCCTGAAGACATGTCTTATTGCCCTAATACAAATAAAGTTGAATTCTTTAGGTGGGCCTTGTATATTTCAGAGTGCCACAGTTCCCACAACTCCCTGTTTCTTCCACCCAGCCCACTTCAATTATTTATCTATCTATGCCCTGCAGAGAAGTGTTTTGCAAGCAGGGACATTTGAAGGCGGGGAGTAGGCAGAGATGAGGGTAGAATGATTGCAATAACCAGATTATGGAGGGTCTTAAAAATACAATAACAGAGGCTGGATTTTATCTTCTAAACAATGAAGAACTATTTTAGAAAGGAAAGTGACATGGACAGAATAGATAGAACATTTTGTCAGTTGTGTAGTAGACAGACTAAAGATAGGGAGACTAGGCTGGGCATGGTGGCTCATGCCCATAATCACAGCACTTTGGGAGGCTAAGGTGGGTGGATCACTTGAGCTCAGGAGTTCAAGACCAGCCTGGGCAACATGGTGAAACCCCATCTCTACAAAAAAAAAAAAAAAATTAGCCAAGAGTGGTGTCACATGCCTATAGTCCCAGCTACTCAGAAGGCTGAGGTGGAAGGATCACTTAAGCCTGGGCAGTTGAGGCTGCAGTGAACCATGATCATGCCACTACAGTCCAGCCTAGGTAAAGAGTGAGACCCTGTCTCCAAAAAAAAAAATAATAATAAATAAATAAAATAGAGAGACTAGGGCTCAACTAACTTTGCCTAGACAAGAAGAGAAAGATGTAGCTGAATTAAGGCATTGAGAGAAGACTTGGAGATGTGTATAGGGATTCAAGGAATGTTTTAGGGATTAAATCTGGCAGAACACAGATGAAGGAGAGTAAAGGAGAGTCAATGGGAAGAGAGAGTGGGAGAATATCCTGGAAGTGGCAGTATCATGGATAAGCTCATTAACAGGAAAAATGCAAAAGATGATACAGAAGCTAAGATAGTACCAGTCAAAGGGTGAAGGCATAAGTGGGAGAGGCAAGGGAGCATGTTTGCACACATCACTCCTGTAATGGTTGATAGTATGTTTCAACTTGACTCAGCTAAGGCGAGGCTAGATAGCTGGTAAACATTACTTCCTGGTGTGTCTGTGATGCTATTTCCAGAAGAGATTAACATTTGAATCAGTAGACTGAGTGAATATCACCTTCACCAATAAGAGCGGTCATCATTCAATCTGTTGAGGGCCCAAATAGAACAAAAGGTGGAGGAAATGTGAATTTTCCTTTATTTTTTATTTTTTTTCTCTCTCTCTCCTTAAGCTGGGATATCTACCTTCTCCTGCCCTCAGACATCAGAACTCTTGTTTCTCAGGCCTTCTGGTTCAGACTGAATTACACAAGCTTTCCTGGATCTCTGGCTTGCAGATTACATACCATGGGACTTCACTGGCCTTCATATCTGTAAGAACCAATTCCTATATTTTCTCTTATATATCTATATATCCTATTGCCTCTGCTTCTCCTGAGAACCCTGACTAATACAATTCCTTTGTGACTTATCAAAGCTAGCTTCCTCCAATTACTCTATGCTAACTTTCAACTTCCCCTTTTAATCTCTTTCTTCACCAGTTGTTACGCATGAACCTTGTGTCTTGCATTTATCTTACTGTCAAATTGCCAGCCAGAATTCTGGCCAAACATATACCCATTTCAAATTAGCATATATAAACACGTTCACTTTATAGGGCAAAGTCTTCTTCAGAATATAACCAAGGACAGCAGTCTAGAGACTCTCACTGAATAAACTAAAGCCAGCCTAATATTTAAATAATTACTGTAAAAAGTTTTCTAAAGACCTCCACAAATATCCTACAATATTTTAACAGCTGAGGAATACGTAACAGCATGAACCTAATACAACATTCTACAGTGACAAAGTTCTCACTTAACTTTTAATGGTAATAATTTGCCACATCTGATTAATATTACCACCCTACTAAAGAATCTGTTATGGTATTAGAACAGAAAGTCAACTAGTTTCTATTTTATACTGAAGTTTCAATCCTAGCCAAAAAAAAAAAAAAAATTAAAAGGGAGGTATTCACAAGTTCATGTTGAATATAGCTTTATTTAACCATTACAAAGTTCATGGAAAGTACAGGAAGTGAACTACTTATTGCTTACACTGAAAGGAACACTTGATGTACTCAGCCTCCTCCCAGATAGATGTCTAAGCTTCAGAGAAAAGGAAATAAAGCAGATATTTCTAATACTAATTAGCTTGTGCTATATAAACACTTTATACTGAGAAAGGGCTTTATCATTTGAATTTAGGGACTTTTCAAATCTATGGTTCTTATTACAGGGGATAACATTTGGCCATATCATTGTTTGATTTGTACTTTCAATGTTAATTTTCCTGTACTGGGTTTCATGACTCTTGATTTCCGTACCACTCTCAGTGAGTAGGCATGTTATTTATACTATATATAATGTTATGTGAAACTATCATTAATATCCAGTTCTTTGAACAATGATTATCCCTAGGAATTCTAATGGCCCTCAGAAAGTGGAGGCACCCTCCTCATATTGCTAAACAAGCTAGTCTAGTGAAGAATAGCAAAATGTTGATTAGTATGACCTATAAAAGATCAAATTGTCCAGCCCTAAATTATTCAGAAAAGAAAAATATTTTTCAAGACAGAAAGGTCAGCCTTTTTCCTTTCACAGACAGTTCTAGCCATATTATTATAAATTCACATTTATTTATAAACTGTTGATACAATTTCTTGTTTCTCTCAAAGTACTGGATATCTCTTGAGATAGTTGTTCAAGCTTATGTAATGTTAATGTTAACTACTGTCCTTTTATCTAAGCCAATGTCTTCAGAAACTTGATCCTTAAATCTGTGAACTCTGGGCAGCCCTTGTCTTATTACATGACTCTCAGTTTCCAGGTCAAGTCAGAAAAGCTAACATGAACAAGCATCTCTGTGTTTCCCTCATTTCTGGCAAGAGTTTAGGAGAAAAAAAAAATGAGTAGGGTAAGATTAGAGTCCCTTTGAACCCCAATATGATCTGGGACTCTGCTTGAGTGGAAGTGGCTTTGGGTGATGATGTAATTTACACATCAATGTCTGTCTCTCCTGTTATCATTGTTCCACAGGGACTGTTTCTGCTGCAACTTCAAAAGGTCCTTATAGCATACAAGTGTGTGCAAGCTATCAACAGCCAGTTTCCTTATTTGTCCTTTTCTCCCTTGCCTCTTTTTATTTCCTTGCTTACTACATTATCACAGACCTCAGCTTACTGTGTAGTTTGGTTCTAATCATTCTAGCACACTCTGCTGTACAGTGGTAACATCACAACATGCTCAGTACTCTCTTTGACGTTGTGCATCTCAACATAGTTGTCTGTCCCAGCTAATTAACCTGGAGCTGATAGTCATCCTTCACTTAGCCTTGGCAGCAATTCATTCACCTTTCTTTTTTCTAGCCAATTGATCATTTCCTATAACTTTTTCTAACATGATTTTTGGATAGTTTTCCCAACATGATTCTTTAGCATCAGATAGATGTCTTCAAGTCACTTTGGTCTTTTTTAACCACCTTATTTATTTTTCCTTTTCTTTTTTTTTTTTGGAGATAGAGTCTGGCTCGAGTGCAGTGGCATGATCTTGGTTCACTGCAACCTCTGCCTCCTGGGTTCAAGCAATTCTCCTGCCTCAGCCTACTAAGTAGCTGGGATTAGAGGCATGTGCCACCATGCCTGGCTAATTTTTGTATTTTTAGTAGAGATGGGGTTTTGCCATGTTGGCCAGACTGATCTCGAACTCCTGGCCTCAAGCAATTCACCTATCTCGGCCTCCTAAAGTGCTGGGATTACAGGCATGAGCCACCGTGCCCAGCCTATTTTGTCTTCTTAATGGGATATACTACAACCAACTCACTTTCAGTTTCAAATCTTATTCTCTCCTCTTATTTTTTAGATTCCCCACCACATCCATCCCATTTAAGAAATCATTACTAGAAGAATGCCATAGCTGGATGTTTTGGAAAATTTTCTAATAATATCAAGAGAATAAAATTGAAAATTTTCCACTGAAAAGAGTAAGGTCTTAGAAGATCTGCCTGCTAGAGGGTAATGAGAAGGATAGCCTGACCTATTGACAGAGTTTTGTTGCAAAAAAAAATGTTACTTATTGAGAATGCATATCGCATTTCTCAGATATATTGTTATTTGAATATTAGAAAATAACTAAAATGAAGAATACATATATTTCATTTGAAGTTATTATAAACCACTAATAAATAGCTCTAAAAATAAAGTCATTCAGAGATATCAAACAATACGTCAGTCTTCCTCACTTTTATTTCTATAAGATTGCGATGAGGAGAATGAGGATTAAAGAGATAAGCTGCTATAAGACATGGTAGGGCAATGGAATCATCATTCTGCATTTCCAAAGTACATTTCCTAGACCCTACATTAACAGAGTCTAGTAATAGGGATGAAGATCTTTTTTAAGGATCTTGTAATAGGACAGAACATGACATAGATCCTTCCAGAATAAGGTAGGCCTACATAGAACAGTAGCATATGTATGTTTTATATTGAACATTTTAAACAAATGGGCTTCAATGAGTAACTCTCAAAACTACTTATTTTGAAGATGTAAAATATATAACAAAATACAATGCATCAAAAATTATTATATCAAACATGACAAATAGGCAAGAGGCATTGTTGCTGAGTGAGCTAGTGAAGGCCTCTGCGCCGTCTGACTATGCCAGGTGAAACTAATCTGAATAGGAGACAAAGATGTTTACTTTCCTCCTCCTGGAAAATCATTACAGTACATCTGCTAAGCTTTCTCATCTCTAGTAGAATAAATGTGATTTCCAGTTTTTTACTTGCCCTGTTAACAAAACATACGGCATTAAAGAACCTCTTGTTTTTGAAGTCACAAAACCAAGTATAGTACAATTATTTCATTTACCAGCATAACCTCAAATTTTTAGCAGAGATATTAATAGAATTATACATGCTAAAAGGGTTAATATCAAGTCACTTATAATAAAAAAGAGGCAATAAAAATGATAGCAATATTCAGACCTAATCAGAACTATCTAAGATAATACACATGCAGAGGCTGAAAAGATTCTTGGCTCAAAATCTGACTAACCTCTTCCCTCCTCCATTTGAAACAGCTCTCAAAAATATGTATTAAACTAAGAAGAGATTGAATATCTTTTGTTTCTTCTTGGCTTGACAAAATGAAATAGCTTTCATGTTAACAAAGAGTCCTTTTCAATTCTGCAAACATACAGTTTTTAATTAAGGCATTTAAATCAAAATAGACAACTGAAGGATGATCTGAATTATAGCTGGGAATATCTCAGATTCAGGGCAGTTAGAATACAGTTTACCTACCTACAAAATAATTATAAACTTCTCAACTGACATGATTTATTCTTCACCTATAAACCTGAATTTAAATGCAAACATTCCTCCAAGTATAACAATAATAATAAATAAAGTAGTTAGGGAAGAATTCCAACACTAAAACAAAAGGATGAAGAGTAAAGAAATGAGGAAGTTTAACAGAAAGTTAGATATTTCTTAAAACTGCAATGGCACTTTACATTAACAGAATACATTTTGATAAGAATCTTGGCCACAGGCAAATTGAACCATGAAAAATCAGCTCCCTGAGTGTTCCTGTCAGAGACCAGTGATGGAGGGATCCCTGTAAATTCTTAATCTGCCTTTTTTCAGAGCAGGACAATATAGCTCTACTGAAAGGAAGGTCGAGCTGCTGAACCTCCACAGTAGGTAACCCAGAAAGCAATCAAGCTGAGCTGGCAGGGAGTAGATTCCAACTGAACTCTGTAGTGAGGTCTTTTCTCTTCCTCTGCAGGTACCATACAGAAAGGAAGATTCCTAGGACTTGTGGCTTAATTTCTCTGGCTACCGCACTAATCGCACGCATCCCATAATTACTGTCTTCTTTCTTCCTTCAGACTGTCATTCTTCTGTCTTTTAGCTCCATCCCACAGGCAGACAGTGTCTACACAAAGAGCCAAGCTAGTTAGCCAGCCACCTGAGGGAACTTCGTGGCTCCACTGTGCTCCTGTGCTTTTTTTTTCTTTTTTCTCCTTCACTTGTCCCCCCTCCCATTCTTTCTAGTAAAGAATATTTAATTTGCATTCTTTCCCAGCTAAAGTAGAGTTAAGGAAATTGCTTCGTTAAATGAGACGCCTATGCAGAAAAGCTGAAGAAATCTGTGAACTAAGTCTGGGCTCCTAAAAAAAACAACCACAGATCTCTCAGGTACCACCAGGATACCACAAAGAGGTGCCTTAGGCAGCCCACAGTGGTGTCAGAGCTGCCCTGACTATGCTTTAAACATTTTTACAGGTGTGTGACCTGTAACTCTCTCCCTGGACTGGGCACTAGAAGACTTTCCATATGGATTTATGGCTTTTCAATGGTCACAAATGAGGTTATTGAGAAATCTCTAGTCAAACTAGCTAAGAAGTGATAAACATATGTGTGACTATAAAATTTAACAGGAGTGGGGCTTGTGCCTTGCGCACCAAACTTGATTTGCTTTTCTGTGTGTCAAAAGTATTCTTCTCAGTCAGTGTAAATACAAGAAGAGACAAACAAAAGAATATTCAAAAAGTTCTGTCTTGGAAAGCTATACATATCTTTTGATGTGTCTTTCTAGGACCCTGGGGTAGGTGTACTAACCACTTATGTAAAAGATTGATTGGTTTCCAGACCTGGAGCATCTGGAGGCATTGTGGAGACAGTTTATGGTCGCCCTGGAGGTGCAAAGCACCTCCTACCATGCTGAGGTGACCCCATTGGTAAAGTGTTAATTGGCTCTGAAGGGAACCTCATCTGGTCAATCCAGATGGAGATGCAGATTTATTTCCCTAGATTGAAAATACCACAAAAATGCCAAGCCACCTTCTGAGAAGGATGGAATTGATGCTAGACAATAACAGATTGTCGATATAATGAAAGGTTAAAGAGCAATCAAATGACTTGTACTTCCCCTATTTACTATAATGAACAAAGGTGGAGTGTTCACAGGACATAAAAACAATTTAACTTATCTGTTTCGTTTAATTGAAACAAATATATATATATATATTTTTTAAATGCCCAGGTCAATTAATTCTTGGGTTATGGGCAAAATAATCGAGTATATTTAATCATTATAAATAAGTCAGAAAAATGATGTTAACAAATGTAGTTTAATTCACACTAGACACCTCCTGTAGGCTTTAAGTCTCTAGAGCTCTCTTACAACACATATGTACCACAGGAAGACTTATTAAAGTGCATTAACTCTGTTTCCCCTAAAACCAAGCCTAAGAATTAATGACCAATTGTTTCTCAATTATACATGTTGCTTTTTTTTTGTTAAGTATCTAGATTCTCTGGTGTGGGGAATTGTATTATAAGATATCTGCCACAACATCATGAATGTAAAGCAATAACAACAAAATGTTAGACATGGTCGTTGCTCAGTATATAGAAGCTGTCATCCTTACACTTAAGGAGAAATTAGAAAATAGGTAAAGATTTTAGAAAATATAAAAATATATCCTCTCCCATTGAAAGCACCTTTCTTCAGCTAATGAATCTCATTATGGCCAGAAGTTCAGTTATGATCATTCATAAATATTATTTACTGTTTGTCAGTCACTATACTCAGTATTTTCTGCAGGTTGAGGAAACCTCCAGCTTCACAACCACCCTGCAGAGTAACTTTTATTTGCCTAATTTGGCTACTTAAATCTCTAAAATCGTTAGAAAGTATAAAAACATAAAATATCTCAAATATTTATATGTTAAATTTAAATAATGTTATTCTATATTACAGACTCACATTACTTATGACTGTGTGCTCGTACAAATAGACGGCTGTTTTTACATTTTAACACCAGACTGAACACATGGGAAAGGAGCCACAAGTTTAATCTTTACTTAGGTGACTTGTGAAAAATACTCACAAAGCATAAGCTACAATCAGCTCTTGGAGACAGATGGGATCAGCTACCACAAAAAGAATAGGGACAAGTTGGGACACAAAAACCCCTACTATCCCTTTGACCCCTTTGATGTTCTCTGAACTACAGCTTGAATTTACACAGTGAAAGGGCTGGTACAATCATTTCTGTTACTGCTGCTTCAGTATGCTCAAGGAAGGCTGGCAAGGAAATTTTCCTTACCTTGACTATTTCACTCAAAAAAACTGTTTGGGGAAGGTGCTCACTTAAAAAAATGATATGAAAACTTGATCAGTGTGCTAGGCTCACCACAGAGGTTTATTCTGGTTGTTCATGTGGAGAAAAATTAAATATGTTTGACATATTTTCTCATTAGTCTCAAGAATAGCTTAATGACTAAGAAATGGGGTCAATACAGGCTGCATTTCCTATGATTTGTTTTCTCTTCCTTCTTGCAAACAGGAACTCATTTTAAGAAATAGTTTTGTTTTTGTTTCCCCCCGCCCTCCCAGGCATAAAGTATTGCTTCAATCTCCTAAGCATTACTGGGAAAATAAGTGTTTAATATCTAGTTGAGTTTTCTATATAATTGAAGCTTATACCTGATAAAGTCACCATTTTTGAAAGCAGTTTTGATCAAGAGTGTCCTTAAATGTCCATCTGAATAACTGATTTTAAAAATTAACTCATTGAGTAAGAACAAGATAATGTTTACATATAATCAGTCATGTCCCCTGTAAAGGATTTCTAAATTCAAACTGTATAAGTTGAATCTAATTTTATGAAAGAAATAATTCAGTTTTATGTATTTTACCAAAAGTCTGATGTTGATTGCGGGAGAATTGTAAACATTACGTTTCACTATCTTTGATCAATCCATAGTAGAGTTTAAGCAGTCATTGTCACTCACAAAATAAAACCAAACAAATTAAATGTGTTACAGAAACTTATAACAATGTGCACTATATAATTAATATTCAGCATTTAGGGGACTAAGTTCTTATTGTTTTGTCTGTAAAAATATAATATGAAATAAAATAATTCCTTCATTTTATAAGAACAATGCTTGGGACATGGCATAGCAATTATTGAGCAAGGTTTTACCAAAGACACGGCACTAGTTACAACACTTTTAAAACAAGTCCTGGAATGGAAAGATATCCTGTGTTCATGTATTGGAAGAATTAATATTTTTTAAATGGTAATACTACTCAGAGCTATCACAGATTCAATGTAATCCCTATCAGAATACCAATGACATTTTTCACAGAAATAGAAGAAAACAAACTTAAAATTTGTATAGAACCACAAAAGATCCCAAAGTATCCAAAGCAGCCTTGATCAAAAAGAACAAAAACAGAGGCATCACACCACCTGACTTTTAGATATACTACAAAACTATAGTAATCAATATAGCATTATATTGGTGTAAAAACAGACACATAGACTAGTGGAACAAAATAGAGAGCCTATAAACAAATCTACGCATTTATGGTCAATTGATATTTGACAAAGCTTTCAAGTATACATATAATGGGAAAAGGACAGTTTCTTCAATAAATGGTTTTTGGACAAATGGATATCCACATGCAGAATGAAATTAGACCCTTATCTCACACCATATACAAAAATCAATTCAAAATGGATTAAAAACTTAAACTGTAAAACTCCTAGAATGTAGGGAAAAACTCCATAGAAAGACAAGTATCACATGATCTCAATTATGTGAAATATAAAAATGTTAAACTCATAGAAGCAGAGAGTAGAATGGTGGTTACTAGAGTCTAGCAGAGGGTTTTGGGGAGATGTTGGTCAAATAATACAAAATATTCTTATGTAGGAGTAATAAGTTCAAAAGATCTATAACATAGATACTATAGTTAATAACAATGTATTATATTCTTAAATATCACTAAGAGGATAGGTTTTAGATGTTCTCATCACAAGAAAATGATGTGTGCGAGGTGATATATATGTACATTAGCTTGATTTAGCCATTTCACAAGGTATACATATTTCAAAACACCATATTATACATAATAAATATATACAATTACTGTCAATTAAAATACTTAATTAATTATTTTTAAATAAAATAACCAAACTCTGAAACACATATTATGCTGCATTTAAAATTTCTCTTTGCACATCTCTCTGTCAAGCATGGGAATTCAAGGCAAAGCTCATTTTTCTTTTACCTTTGAAATAAATGTCCTTTTTAATTTTTGTACTTTCTATCAATACAAACGGCTCTAACCTTTTGTCCTTATGAGAGTGTATACTGCATTTTAAAAATTGTTATTTGCATTCACTTCTTTATCATTTGATCACT
The DNA here is from genome assembly GCF_028858775.2 of Pan troglodytes. NCBI lineage: Eukaryota > Metazoa > Chordata > Mammalia > Primates > Hominidae > Pan > Pan troglodytes. The sequence goes on along the minus strand of NC_072403.2, from coordinate 138,405,398 downwards.
CATTATTGAATTGCCTTCTATAGGGAACCCAATAACATGTAATATTTAATTTTATCATAAGTTCACAGAATCAAATATCATTATCTCTTAGTCATTATCTCTTATCATTATCTCAATATCTATCTTATCATTACCCCAATATCACTCTTTTAGTCATGCATTTCGCACAGCTATTAAAGAATTATTAAAATTTATAGTGTGTCATTCTAAAACACTGAATTATTATGTATGATCCAACCAGTATAGCAGCCCAGAGAGAGACATTAAGAGAAAATAGGATGTAGGGTTTGTTTGTTGTTGGTCTTTAAACATTCCAGTTCAGATCTTAGTATGTTTTGTGATTGTGATGGTATAATTTTGAAGAATATTCTTTATATATGGAACTAAGGTAAATACATATATCTAAAAATATTTGGGGGCAGAGCAACATGGCAGAATAGAAGGTTCTACCTATCATCCCCCAAACCAAGACACTCCAATTTAACAACTATCTACACACAAAAAAAGAACCTTCATAGGAACCAAAAATTAGGTGAGCACTCACAGCACTTGGTTTTAACTTCATATTGCTGAAAGAGGCACTGAAGAAGTAGGAAAAACAGTCCTGAGTCTCCGCCACCACTTCTTCTCCATCCCTCTCAGCATCAGTGGCTTGGTGCAGAGTGTTTTTGTGCACTGGGGAGACGGAGAACACAGCAATTTTAAGGCATTGAACTCCCCTGTTATAGCAGAAAACAAAACCAGACCAAACTCAGCCAATGCCCTCCTAGGGAGGAAGCATTCAAACCAGCCCTAGCCTGAGGATAATCGCCATCCCAGTGATCTGAACTCGAGTTCCTCAAGTCTCATCAATATGGGCTAAAGTGCTCTGGGGCTCTAAATAAACTTGAAAGGCAGTCTAGGCCACAAGGACTGCAATGCCTAAATGAGTCCTAGTGCCACCCCTAGCCAGTGGACTGGGACAAGCTCAGCCTACTGAGACACCAGCAAAGGGCAGCTAAGAGAGTTCTGGCATTACCTCTCCCATAACCCCAAGCTACACAGCTTGTGGCTCCAAAAACAACCCCTTCCTTCCACTTGTGGAGAGGAGAAGGAAGAGCGGGGAGCACTGCATCTTGCATCTTGAATATCAGCTCAGCCACAACAGGATAGGGCACCAGTCAGTCATGAGGTCTTCTTTCCGAGCCGTTGCTTCCAAACAACATTTTTAGACATGACCTGCACCAGAAGGGAATCTGCTTTATGGAAGAAAAGAACCCAGTCCTGGTAGGATTCATCACTTGCTAACTGAAGAGCCCTTAGGCCCTGAATAACCAGCAGCAATACCCAAGTACTATGTTGATGGCCTTGAGGGAGACTTTGAGACTTGCTGGCTTTAGGTGAGACTCAGCACATTCCCAGCTGTAGTGGCTATGGGGTGAGATAACTTCCACTTGAGAAAAGTGGAGGGAAAAGTAAGAGGTACTTTGTCTTTTACCTTAGGTACCAGCACAACCACAGGTGAATAGAGCACCAAGTGGGCTCTTGGGGTTTGCAATTCCAGGACATGAATCTTGGATGGCATTTCTGGACCTGCCCTGGGCCACAGGGGAGCCCACTTCCCTGAAGGGAAAATCCCAGGACAGAAAGCATTCACCACGAGCTGACTGAAGAGCACTTGGGCCTTAAGGGAACATCAGCTGTAGTCTGGCAGTACTCCCCATGGGCCTGTGGTGGAGGTGGCCACAGGGTGAGGCTCCTCTGCCTTTGGAAAGTGGATGGAAGAATGAGAAGAACTACATCTTGTGGTTTGAGTGCCAGGTCAGACTAAGTATGTTAGAACATCAGAGGGACTTTCTAAGGATTTTTGCTCTAGTCCCAGGCTCCCAGACAGCATCTCTGGATGCAACCACGGCTTAAGGAAACTTGCCACCCTGAAGAGAAGGACACAGCACTGACTGGCTTTGTCACCTGCCGATTGTAGGGCCCCAAGGCCTTGAGTGAATGTAGGTGGTAGCCAGGGAGTGGTTATAGAAGGCCTTGGGCAAGACCCAGTGCTCTGTTAGATTCAGGCCTGACCCAGCACAATCATAATAGTGGTGGCCACAGGGGTGCTTATGTCACTTCATCACCTGGTCCAGGTGGCTCAGAACAAATTCCATTTGTTTGGGAGAAAGTAAGGGAAGAGAACAAGAGTCTCTGCCTGGTAATCCAGATAATTCTTCTGGATCTTGTACAAGACCATCGAGGTGGTATTTCAACAAGTCCACAAGAACCACAATGTTAATAAGGTTAGGGTGCTCCCAAAAGCAGATACAGCTTAGATCACAAGACTCAGCTCCTTTTGCATATCTAGAAAGCCTTCCCAAGAAGGATGGGTACAAATAAGCCCAGACTGAGAAGACAATAAATACCTAACTCTTAATAATGCCCAGACACTGACAAACATCTACAAGTATGAAGACCATCCAGGAAAACATGACCTTACCAAATGAACTAATTACAGCACCAGAGACCAACACTGGAGAAACAAAGATAAGTGACCTTTTGACAGAACATTCAAAATAGCTATTGTACAGAAATTCAAAGAAATTAAAGATAACACAGAGGAGGAATTCAGAATTCTATCAGACAAACTTAATAAAGAGATTAAAATATTTAAAAACATTCAAGCAGAAATTCTGGAGCTGAAAAATTTAATTGGCACATTGAAGAATGCATCAGAGTCTTTTAATAGCAAAGCTGATGAAGCAGAAGAAAGAATTCGTGAGTTTGAAGACAGGTACTTGAAAATACACAGTCAGAGGAGACAAAAGAAAAAAATTAAAAACAATGAAGCATGTCCACAGGATCTGGAAAATAGACTCAAAAGGGCTAACATAAAATTTATTGGCCTTAAAGATTGGAGAGTAGGTACAGAAAGAAATGGGGTAGAGTTTATTCAAAGGGATAATAACAGAGAATGTCCCAAACCAAGAGAAAGATATGAATATCCAAGTACAAGAAGGTTATAGAACAGCAAGTAGATTTAACCCAAGAAGACTACCTCAAGGCATTGAATAATCAAGCTCACAAAGGTCAAGGATAAAGAAAGGACTCTAAAAGCAACAAGAGAAAAGAAATGAATAACATACAATGCAGCTTCAATACACTTGGCAGCAGACTTTTCAGTGGAAACCTTATAGGCCAGGAGAGAGTGGCATAACATATTTAAAGTGTTAATGGAAAAATGTGTTTTACCCTAGAATAGTATATCTGGTGACAATATCCTTCAAACATAAAGGAGAAATACAGACTTTCCCAGACAAACAAAAGCTGAGATATTTCATCAACATCAGACCTTTCCCGTAAGAAGTGCTAAATGAAGTATTTCAATCAGAAAGAAAATGACATTATCAGCAATAATAAATCATCTAAAGGTACAAAGTTCACTGGTAATAGTAAATACACAGAAAAACAGAATATTATAACACTGTAACTGTGGTGTGTAAAATAAGTTCCCTTAAGTAAAAATAATGAACCAGTAAAAAATAACAACTACAACAACTTTTTAAGAAATAGAAAGTACAATAATATGTAAATACAAACAACAAAACTTAAAAAGTAGGTGGATGAAGTAACGCATAGAGTCTTCATTAGTTTAGTTGTCTATTTGCTTGTTTGTTTACATGAATAGAAAGTTGTTATCATCTTAAAATAATGGGTTATAAGGTAGTATTTGCAGGGCTCATGGTAACCACAAACCAAAAAACATAAAGCAGATATACAAGAAATAAAAAGTAAGAAACTAAACCATATCACCAGAGAAATCACCTCCACTAAAAGGAAGACAGGAAGAAAGAAAAGAAAGAAGAGAAGACCATAAAACAACCAGAAAACAAATAATAAAATGGCAGCAGTAAGTCCTTACTTATCAATAATAATATTGAATGAAAATTGACTAAACTCTCCAATCAAAACACATACAACTGAATGAAGTTTTAAAAAAAGACTCAATGATCTGTTGCCTACAAGAAAAACACTTCACATATAAAGACACACATAGATGAGAAATAAAGAAATGGAAAAAGATATTTCATGCCAATGGATCCACAAAAGAGCAGGAGTAGCTATATTCATATCAGATTAAATAGATTTCGAGACAAAAATGGGTTGGTGCAGTAGGAATTGTGGTTTTTGCGTTGTTGGGATTTGCTGTTTGATATTGGAATACGTTCTTAAATAAATGTGGTTATGTTACACGTTATTTTAATAGCCATTTCTTGCTTTTTTTCTAATGACTTATTACTTGCTGTTTATTTTAGACTATTGAAATTATGTTAGATAAAAAGCAAATTCGAATAATTTTCTTATTCCAGTTAAAAATAGGTCATAAAGTAGCAGAGTCAACTGGCAACATCAACAATGCATTTGTCCCAGGAACTGCTAACAAACGTACAGTGCAGTGGTGGTTCAAGAAGTTTTGCAAAGGAGATGAGAGCCTTGAAGATGAGGAGTATAGTGGCTGGCCATCACAAGTTGACAATGACCAGTTGAGAGCAATCATCTATGCTGATCCTCTCACAACTACACAAGATATTGCCAAAGAACTCAAGGTCAACCATTTTGCAGTTGTTTGGCATTTGAAGCAAATTGGAAAGGCAAAAAAGCTTGATAAGTGGGTGCCTCATGAGCTGACAAAATTTTAAAAATTGTCATTTTGAAGTGTCATCTTCTCTTATTCTACACAACAAACCATTTCTCAACCAGATTGTGACATGTGATGAAAAGTGGATTTTATATGAAAATTAGTGATGACCAGCTCAATGGTTCGACCGAGAAGAAGCTCCAAAGCACTTCCCAAAGCCAAACTTGCATCACAAAAAGGCCATGGTCACTCTTTGATGGTCTACTGCCAGTCTGATCCACTACAGCATTCTGAATCCTGGTGAAACCATCACATCTGAGAAATACAATCAGCAAATCAATGAGATGCACCAAAACTGCAATGCCTGCAGCTGGCGTTGATCAACAGAAAGGGCCCAATTCTTCTCCAGGACAATGCCCGATCGCACATCACACAACCAACACTTCAAAAGTTGAACAAATTAGGCTATGAAGTTTTGCCTCATCTGCCATATTCACCTGATCTCTCACCAAGGGACTACCACTTTTTCAAGCATTGCAACAACTTTTTGCAGGGAAAATGCTTCCACAACCAGCAGGATGAAGAAAATGCTCTCCAGTAGTTTGTCAAATCCTGAAGCATGAATCTTTATGCTACAAGAATTAACAAACATATTTTTCATTGGCAAAAATATGTTGATTGTAATGGTTCCTATTTTGATTAATAAAGATGTGCTTGAGCCTCTTATAATGATTTAAGATTCATAATCTGAAATTGCAATTACTTTTGCACTAACCTAATAACAAGAGACAAAGAAGGTTACTATATAATGATAAAGGGGTCAGGTTGGGCATGGTGGCTCATGCCTGTAATCCCAGCACTTTGGGAGGCTCAGGTGGGTGGATTACCTGGGGTCAGGAGTTTGAGACCAGCCTGGCCAACATGGCAAAACTCAGTCTCTACTAAATTTACAAAAAATTAGCTGGGCGTGGTCATGGGCACCTGTAATCCCAGCTTCTTGAGAGGCTGAGGCAGGAGAATTGCTTGAACCCAGGAGGCGGAGGTTGCAGTGATCCAAGATCATGCCATTTGCACTCTAGCCTGGGTGATAGAATGAGACTCTGTCTCAAAAAGAAAGATAAAGGGGTCCATTCAGCAAAAGGATATAACAATTATAAATATATATGCACCCCAACACTGCAGCATCCATATATTTAAAGCAAAATTATTAAACTAAAAAGAGATAGATCCCAGTACAATAATATTTAGAGACTTCAACACTCCATTTTTAGAATTGGACAAATCATTGAGAGAGAAAACTCAACAAGGAAACATCAGACTTAATCTGCACTATAGACCAAATGAATCTAACAGATATTTACAGAACATTTCATCCCAATGGCTGCAGAATACACATCGTTTTCCTCAGCACATGGATCATTCTAAAGGATAGACCATGTATTAAGTCACAAAGTAAGTCTTAAAACATTTTAAGAAATTGAAATAATACCAAGTATTTTCTCCAACCACAATGGACTAAAAGTAGAAATCAAAAGCAAGAAGAATTTTGGAAACTACACAAACACATGGAAGTTACACAATATCCTCCTGAATGACTAGTGGGTCAATGAAGGAATGAACAAGAAAATTGAAACATTTCTTGAAATAAATGATAATGGACATATACCATACCAAAACTTATGAAAAAGAGTTAAAGCAGTGCTAAGAGGGAAGTTCATAGCTAAAAGTGCTTACATCAAAAAAGAGGAAAAGTTTCAAAGAATCAACGTAACAATGCTAACGCATCTTTAAAAACTAGAAAAGCAAGAGGAAACCAAACCTAAAATTAGTAGAATAAAATAAATAATAAAGATCAAAGCAGAAATTAAAATTTATTTCATTGAAATAAATGAAATTGAAATGAAGAAAACAATACAAAAGATCAATGAAAAAAAACCTTGGATTTTATGAAAAGTTAAAATTGACAAAGCTTTAGCAAAACTAAGAAAAAAGAAGATCCAAATAAAATCAGAGATGAAAAAGGAGACATTACTTCTGATACTGAAGAAATTCAAGGGATCATAGTGGTTACTATGAGGAACAATATGCCAATAAAATGAAAAATCTAAAAGAAATAGACAAATGATTGGACACACACAACCTACCAATATGAACCATGAAGGAAAACTCGATATCCATATGCAGAAGAATGAAACTATATCCCTCTCTCGCCATATACAAAAATCAAATCAAAAATGGATTAAAGACTTAAGTCTAAGACCTCAAACTATGAATCCACCAGAAGAAAACTTCGAGGAAGCTTTCCAGGACATTAGCCTGGGCAAAAATTTCTTGAGTAATATTCCACAAGCACAGACAACCAAAGGAAAACAGGACAAATAGGATCACATTAGACAAAAAGCTTCTGTGCAGCAAAGGAAACAATCAACAAAGTCAAAAGGCAACTCACAGAATTGGAGGAAATATTTACAAACTACCCATCTAACAAGGGATTGATAACCACAATATATAAGAAGCTCAAACAACTCTGTAGGAAAAACTCTAATAATCAGATTTAAAAATGGGCAAATAATTTGAATAGATGTTTCTCAAAAGAAGACACACAAATGGCAAAGAGGCCCATGAAAAGGTGCTCAACATCATTGATCATCAGAGAAATTCAAATCAAAACTACAGTGCAATATTATCTCAGCCCAGTTAAAATGGCTTACATCCAAAAGACAGGTAGTAACAAATGCTGGCAAGAATGTGGAAAAAAAGGAACTTTCGTATACTGTTGGTGGGAATGTAAATTATTACAACTACTATGGAGAAGAGTTTGTAATTTCCTCAAAAAAAAAATAGAGCTATCATATGATCTAGCAATCCCACTGCTGGGTATACAACCAAAGGAAATCAGTATATTGAACAGATATCTGCATTCCCATGTTTGTTGCAGCACTGTTCACTATAGCAACAATTTGGAAGCAACTAAGTGTCCATCAGCAGATGAATGTATAAAGAAAATGTGGTACTTATACACAGTGAAGTACTATTCAGTCTTAAAAAAAAAAAAAAAAGAATGAGATCCTGTCATCTGCAACAACATGGATGGCACTGGAGGCCATTATGTTAAGTGAAATAAGTCTGGCACAGAAAGACAGATATCGCAAGTTCTCACTTACTTGTGGGATCTAAAAATCAAAACAATTGAACTCATGGAGATAGACAATAGAATGATAGTTACCGGAGGCTGGGAAGGGAAGTAGGGGTATGGGGGTAGGTGAGGATGGTTAATGAGTACAAAAAATAGTTAGAAATAATGAATAATACCTAGTATTTGACAGCATAACAGAGTGTCTATAGTCAATAATAATTTAATTGTATATTTTAAAATAACCAAAAGAGTATAATTGGATCGTTTGTAACACAAAAGATAAATGCTTGAGAAGATGGGTACCTCATTTTACATGATGTGATTATGAAGCATTGCATTCTTGTATCAAAACTTTCCAGGTACTCCATAAAAATACACATCTACTTTGTAGCCACAAAAACTAAAATAAAAAATAATAAAAGTAATTCACAGAAATTATCAAGAATAAAGAAGGAAATAGACCGATTAACTTAAAGCTGGTTAAGTTAATCCCTGAAAAACCAAGTGTGCCACTGTAGAGCCAAATAAATTGACCATTTAACCACCACAGATTGGCAGAGATTTTTCCTGGGAAGAATCACAAAGGTAATTTCTTTCACAGTCATGAAAGTATTGAAATTAAAGTACTGGTCCTGTGCACTGCAGATATATGCTGTTTCAATTCCCACACAAGCCATCAAACAAACATTTGTTAAATGTTTTTAAAAATCTTTATTGTTGAAGATAGTACAATGATTTAGAAAACATCTTTCTAAAACTTTGTTTTGAGAAAACAAAGCATTTTTAAACTCAAATGGAAAAACAAACCAAGAAGGAAGTCAAAGAGCAGAAAATTCAGAGGCAGAAAGAGAAAATAATCAAAGCCAAAAAGTTTGTAAGTGGAGAAATGTGATATGATGATGAAGATTTATTTAAAAATTGAGGATCAACGAAGTTCAAGGAAAGGTATGATGGAAAATTCCTAGTTTCCACTTATGGCAAAACATAAATTGTCCCTAAAAGTAGTCTGCTAAAACTACATAAAAATGTGAAAAACAGTAATATAAAAAGGATTTTAAGTATTTTACAGAGTTTTCAATAAATAAAGGGAAATAAGTTGGAGATTTAGAGGAAAAGAGACCTGAACACAATAGAAATTAGCTAAATATGTGACTTCTGCGAATACAAGGTGAAATGCAGGGTGAAAAGGTTAGCTCTGGGGTGGCAGCCAATATTTATAACCCAAGGATTCTGGTTTTAAACTCTGCATGGAAATAGAGGGGAACTTCCCCTCTCATAAGGGGGCAGTTGGCACACACGAATAAAGCCAGGACCCTCAAAAGGCCATACTCTTGTTTGAAAAACAGAAAAATTCTGTCCACCACCACAGAGAGTTACTGATGTTAAGTATTTCTGTCAGAACTCTGGATGAGCAAAAACAAACTAACAAATTTTAGAAAGCTTTCCTAAAAATTCTAACTTTTGCCTCTTGTAAATTTTAAATTTTAACCTCTGTATGATCTGAAAGCCCTCAAGTCAAGAAATAAATTTAAGAATTTATCCTGGGTTGATTATTCCATGAAGCACTTGGCAGCATGTGCAACCACAACTGCAGGGTAAACCATTAACTTAAATCACAGTTTCTACTGATAAAGTCACCCTGAAGATGAGTTCACAATCAAAAGTTACAAAATGTATGAAGAAACAATTTATCAGAAGCTAGAGTTAGCAGAAAAAAACAGACAAGAGGACTAGAAACCCAAGAATTTAAGGAGGCAAAATAATCTGATATAAAATATGTTTTAAGTAAGTAAATAAATAAATAGCAAAATAAAGTACACACACATAACATGAGTCAGAAATTGGTATGATAGGATGTGAAAAGAACTAAGAAAACCCTACAAAAGAAAGATATGGTCATTGAAATTTAAGAACAAATAAAAAAATGGATGTGGGTAAAAAAGAGGGTTAATAAACTAGAAAAAAGGTATCAGAAAATTTGCACAGTATGAAGTACAGAAAGATTAATAAATGATAAACAAAAAGAAGAGTTTGAGAGATATGAAGGGTAAGATAAGATGGTCACCTTCGGATAGGACTTACAGAAGGAGAGAATAGATAAATGGTAGGAAAGACAATATACAATGAGATAATAGCCTGGTTTTGAGAAGAATCATAAGCTCTAAATAAGATAAATAAAACTAAATTTCTTTCTAGACATAGTGTAATAATAAATAAATTTCTTTCTAGACCAAAAATAAAAAGGTCTAAAAACAAGCCCAAGATAAAAGAAAGGTTATAGATTAAAAATAACATTTAAACTAATAACCAATTCCTTATAGCAGCAATATAGAACAGAAGACAATAAAAGTAGCTTTATAGCAATGAAATAAAATACCTTTCGACCTAGAATTCTGCAACCAAATAAATTATCATCTACTAAAATATTTTTAATAAAGACTGTTTGCCATTAATTACAATTACTGAAAACTAAACATAGTACTTTAGAAATAGAGAACAAGAATTCAAATTAACAAAATACAAAATGAAAAACTAGAAGATGTCTACAAACATAGCCATTAAAAGAATAATAAATCTAATGAAACAAATATAAGCAAAAGTTGATTTGGGGAAAGTAAAGTGAATCAACAGAGATAGTGCAGATAGCTTAAAAATTATTAAACTTACAATTATTAATGCCCCTTTCTACCACCTAAAAATAGAATAGAAAATATGCCACTCTCTAGTGCAACAAAAAAATCTACAAACTAATCTAGCAAAAATATTCATAGAGAAAAAATTTAAAATCTTAAAAACAGCATAGAAGTGGATCCGAATAAATGGAGAGATATACCAGTTACACAGTTATTTGCATTTCTCAGCCTAATAGTGTGACCCTCTGCATGCTTATACATTTGTGAATTTTCAGTAAACTATATAATTTCTTCAACTTTATTTTGTAATTTTTGTACACGTTATAATTTTATTTTCCAGGTTGAATCTTATATCTTGAATATATTAATTGTAACTGATATATGACACTTTATTTCAGGAAAATTGTAACTACATGCCTTAGCTTCAACTCAAAATAACAAAAGATACAAACATATTAAATTAGTGTCCTAATATTAACTTCAGAAAAACTGGCTTATTTCTCTGTATATTCGCTTTATTAAATCAGAATCTTACTCTGAGTGTGGGATAGTTTATATTCTTTACCAACACTTGAAGTTAATGAACATATTAGTCCCGCCAATCATTTAAATTAGTCTTTGCCTGATTACCAATGAAATTAAGCAAATTTTAATATAATTATTAGCTATCCAGACTATCTTTTTTGTGAATTGCTTGCTCATATACTTTTGCCCATTAAAAAAAGTTTTTTAAGTTATGGGATACAAATGCAGAACATGTAGGTTTGTTACATATGTATACGTGTGCCATGGTGGTTTGTTGCACCTAACAACCTATCATCTAGGTTTTAATCCTCACATACATTAGCTATTTGTCCTAATGTTCTCCCTCCCCTCCACCTCACCCTCTGAATGGCACCTGTGTGTGTTGTTCCCTCCCTGTGTCCATGTGTTTTCATTGTTCAACTCCCACTTAGGAGTGAGAACATGCGGTGTTTGGTTTTCTGTTCCTGTGTTAGTTTGCTGAGGATGATGGCTTCCAGGCTCATCCATATCCCTGCAAAGGACATGATCTCATTCCTTTTTATGGCTGCATAGTATTCTATGGTATGAATGTACCACATTATCTTTACCCAATCTATCATTGATGGGCATTTGGGTTGGTTCCATATCCTTGCTATTGTAAATAGTGCTGCAATAAACCTATGTGTGCATGTGTCTTCATAGTAGAATGATTTATATTCCTTTGGGTATATACCCAGTAATGGGATTGCTGCATCAAATGGTATTTCTGGTTCTAGATCCTGGAGGAATCACCACACTGTCTTCCATGATGGTTGAACTAATTTACATTTCCACCAACAATGTACAAGCGTTTCTATTTCTCCACAGCCTCGACAGTATCTATTGTTTCTTCACTTTTTAATAATTGCCATTCTGACTGACATGAGATGGTATCTTACTGTGGCTTTGATTTGCATTTCTCTAATGATCAGTGATGTTGAGCTTTTCTTCATATGTTTGTTGGCTGCATAAATGTCTTCTTTTTAGAAGTGTCTGTTCACATCCTTTGCCCATTTTTTGATGGGGTTTTTTATTTATTGTAAATTTGTTTAACTTCCTTGTAGATTCTGGATATTACCCCTTTGTCATATGGGTAGCTTGCAAAAATTTTCTCCCATTCTGTAGGTTGCCTGTTCATTCTGATGATAGTTTCTTTTGCTGTGCAGAAGCTCTTTAGTTTAATTAGATCCCGTTTGTTAATTTTGGCTTTTGTTGCTATTGCTTTGGGTGTTTTAGTCATGAAGTCTGCCCATGCCTACGTCCTGAATGGAATTGCCTAGGTTTTCTTCTAGGTTTTTATGCTTTTGGGTTTTACATTTAAGTCTTTAATCCATCTTGAGTTAATTTTTGTATAAGACGTAAGGAAGGGGACCAGTTTCAGTTTTCTGCATATGGCTAGCCAGTTTTCCCAACATCATTTATTAAATTGGCAATCCTTTCCCGATTGCTTGTTTTTGTCAGGTTTGTGGAAGATCAGACAGTTGTAGTGGTGTTATTTATGAGGTCTCTGTTCTGTTTCATTGATCTACATGTCTGTTTTGATACCAGTACCATGCTGTTTTTGTTACTGTAGCCTTGTAGTATAGTTTGAAATCAGGTAGCATGATCCCTCCAGCTTTGTTCTTTTTGCTTATGATTTTCATGGCTATATAGGCTCTTTTTTGGTTCTATGAAATTTAAAGTAGTTTTTTCTACTTCTGTGAAGAATGTCAATGGTAGATTGATGGGAATAGCATTGAATCTATAAATTACTTTGGGCAGTATGGCCATTTTTATACTGATTCTTCCTATCCATGAGGATGGGTTATTTTTACAATTGCTTGTGTCCTCTTTTATTTCCCTGAGGAGTGGTTTGTAGTTCTCCTTGAAGAGGTCCTTCACATCCCTGTTAGCTATATTCTGAGGTATTTCATTCCATTTGGTAGCAATTGTGAATAGGAGTTCATTTATGATTTCACTCTCTGCTTGTATATTGTTTGTGTAAAGGAATGCTTGTGATTTTTGCACATTGATTTTGTATCCTGAGACATTGCTGAATTTGCTTATCAGCTTAAGGAGCTTTTCAGCTGAGACTGTGGGGTTTTCTAAATATGGAATCATGTCACCTGCAAATAGAGACAGTTTGACTTCCTTTCTTCCTATTAAATACATTTTAGGTCTTTCCCTTGCCTGACTGCCCTAGCCAGAACTTGCAATACTATATTTAACAGGAGGGGTGAGAGAGGACATCCTTGTCTTGTGTGGGTTTTCAAAGGGAATGCTTCCAGCTTTTGCCCATTCTGTATGATATTGGCTGTGGGTTTGTCATAAAATGCTCTTATTATTTTGAGATATGTTCCATCAATACCTAGTTTATTGAGAGTTTCTTCTTTAACATGAATTGATGATGAATGTTATCAAAGGCTTTTTCTGCATCTGTTGAGATAATCATCTGGTTTTTGTTAGTGGTTCTGTTTATGTGATGGATTACATTTATTGATTTGCATATGTTACCCAGCCTTGCTTCCCAGGGATGAAGCCAACTTGATCGTGGTGCATAAGCTTTTTGATGTGCTGCTGGATTCAGTTTGCCAGTATTTTATTGAGGATTTTCACATCAATGTTCATCAGGGATATTGGCCTAAAGTTGTCTTTTTTGTTGTGTCTCTGCCAGGTCTTGGTATCAGTGTGATGCTGGCCTCATAATATGAGCTAGAGAAGAGTCCCTCCTTTTCAATTGTTTGCAATAGTTTCAGAAGGAGTGGTACCAGCTCCTCTTTGTACCTCTGGTAGAATTCAGCTGTGAATCTGTCTGATCCTGGGCATTTTTTGCTGGTAGGCTATTAATTACCACTTCCATTTCAGAACTCATTATTGTTCTATTCAGGGATTCGACTTCTTCCTGGTTTAGTCTTGAGAGAATGTTTGGGTCCAGGAATTTATCCATTTCTTAGATTTTCTAGTTTTTTTGCATACAGGTGTTTAGAATATTCTCTGATGGTACCTTGTATTTATGTGGGATCAGTTTTGCTATCCCCTTTATCATTTTTATTGTGTCTACTTGATTCTTCTTTTCTATTATTCTAGTTAGTGTCTGTTATTTTTTTCAAAAAACCAGCTCCTGGATTCATTGATTTTTCGAAGGGTTTTTGTGTGTGTGTGTGTGTGTATCTCCTTTAGTTCTGCTCTGATCTTAGTAATGTGCTGTCTTTTGCTAGCTTTTGGATTTGTTTGCTCTTGCTTCTCTAGCTCTTTTAATTGTGATGTTAGGGTGTCGACTTGAGATCTTTTAGCTTTCTGATTTGGGCATTTAGTGCTATAAATTTCCCTCTTAACATTGCTTTAGCTGTGTCTCAGAGATTCTGGTATGTTGTCTCTTTGGTCTCACTGGTTTCAAAGAACTTCTTGATTTCTGCCTTAATTTCATTGTTCACCCAGGAGTCATTTATAAGCAGGTTGTTCAATTTCTATGAATTTGTGTGGTTTTGAGTGACTTTCTTAATCCTGAGTTCTAATTTGATTGCACTGTGGTCTGAGAGACTGTTTGTTATGATTTCTGTTCTTTTGCATTTGCTGAGGAGTGGTTTACTTCCAATTATGTGGTCAATTTTAGAATAAGTGCCATGTGGCACTGAGAAGAATGTATATTCTATTGATTTAGGGTGCAGAGTTCTGTAGATGTCTATTAGGTCCACTTGATCTAGAGCTGAGTTCAAGTCCTGAACATCCTTGTTAATTTTCTGTCTCATTGATCTGTCTAATACTGACAGTGGGGTGTTAACGTCTCCCACTGTTATTGTGTGGGAGTCTAAGTCTCTCTGTAGGTCTCTTAAGAACTTGTTTTATTAATCAGGGTGCTCCTGTGTTGGATGCGTATATATTTAGGATAGTTAGCTCTTGCGGTTGAATTGATCCCTTTGCCAATATGTAATGCCCTTCTTTGTCTATTTTTATGTTTGTTGGTTTAAAGCCTGTTTTGTCAGAAACTAGGATTGCAACCTCTGCTTTTTTCTGCTTTCCATTTGCTTGGCAAATTTTCCTCCATCCCTTTATTCTGAGCCAATGTGTGTATTTGCACGTGAGATGGGTCTCCTGAATACAGCACACCAATGGATCTTGACTCTTTAACCAATTTGCCAGTCTGTGTCTTTTAATTGGGCCATTTAGACCATTTACATTTAAGGTTAATATTTTTATGTGTGAATTTGATCCTGTCATTATGATGTTATCTGATTATTTTGCACACTAGTTGATGCAGTTTCTTTATAGTGTCTTCGGTCTTTATGCTAAGGTGTGTTTTTGCAGTGGCTGGTACTGGTTTTTCTTTCCATATTTATTGCTTCCTTCAGGAGCTCTTGCAAGGAAGGCCTAGTGGTGATGAAATCCCTTAGCATTTGCTTGTCTAAAAAGGATTTTATTTCTCCTTTGCTTATGAAGCTTCTGGGTTGAAAATTTTTTCTTTAAGAATGTTTAATGTTGGCCTCCACTCACTTCTGGCTGTAGGTTTCTGCTGAGAGGTCTGCTGTTAGTCTGATGGGCTTCCCTTTGTAGGTGACCTGGCCTTTCTCTCTGGCTGCCCTTAACATTTTTTCCTTCATTTCAACCTTAAAGAATCTGATGATTATGTTTCTTGGGTTTGATCTTCTTGTGGAGTATTAGCGATGTTCTCTGAATTTCCTAAATTTGAATGTTGGCCTGTCTTGCTCACTTGGGGAAGTTCTCTTGGATAATATCCTGAAGTGTGATTTCCAATTTGGTTTCATTCTCCTAGTCTCTTTCAGGTACTCCAATCAATCGTAGGTTCAGACTTTTTACATAGTCCCACATTTCTCTGAGGTTTCATTTGTTCCTTTTCATTCTTTTCTTCTCTAATCTTGCCTACATGCCTTATTTCAGCAAGATGGTCTTAAACTCTGATATCCTTTCTTCTGCTTGGTCAATTCGGCTATAGATACTTGTGTATGCTTCACAATGTTTTCTTGCTATGTTTTTCAGCTCCATCAAGTCATATATGTTCCTCTCCAAACTGGTTATTCTAGTTAGCAGCTCCTGTAACCTTTAATCAAGTTTCTTAGT
Organism: Pan troglodytes; assembly: GCF_028858775.2. NCBI lineage: Eukaryota > Metazoa > Chordata > Mammalia > Primates > Hominidae > Pan > Pan troglodytes. The sequence continues at coordinate 138,389,425 of NC_072403.2, read as the reverse complement.
TTCTTTGCATTGGGTTAGAACATGCTCCTTTAACTCAGTGGAGTTTGTTATTACCAACCTTCTGAAGCCTACTTCTGTCATTTCATCCATCTCATTCTCTGTCCAGTTCTGCACCCTTGCTGTAGAGGTGTTGCGATCATTTGGAATAGAGGCACTCTGGCCTTTTGAGTTTTCAGCATTTTTTTTTTCATTGACTCTTTTTCATCTTCATGAGTTTGTCTAGTTTCAATCTTTGAGGCTGCCGACCCTTGGATGGGTTTTGGTGGGGACTTTTTTTGTTGATGTTGCTGTTGCTGCTTTCTGTTTGTTTTTCTCTCAATAGTCACGTCCCTCTTCTGTAGGGCTACTGCAGTTTGCTGGGGGTTCACTTCAGGTCCTATTCCTCTGGTTCACTCCTGCATGTGGATATGTCACTCGAGGAGGCTGGAGAACAGCAAAGATGGGTGCCTGCTCCTTCCTCTGGGATCTCTGACCTCAAGGGGCACTGATCCAATGCCAGTAGGAATGCTCCTATATAGGGTGTCTGACAACCCCTGTTGGAGGGTCTCACCTAGTTGGGTTGCATGGGAGCAGGACTCATTTAATGAAGCACTTTGACTATCCCTTGGTGGAGGGGGTATGCTTCACTGGGGGGAAACCCACTCATCTGGGCTGCCCAGATTCCTCAGACTAGCAGGAGGAGAGACTAACTATGCTGGTCTGTGGAGATTATGGCCACCCCTCCCCCTAGAGGCTCATGCCCAGGGAGATCAGAGTTCTGTCCCTGAGTCCCTGGCTAGAGTTGTTGAAGTTCCTGCAGGGAGGCCCTGCCCAGTAAGGAGGGATGGGTCAGGGTTGGGCCTGAAGAGGCACTCTGGTCACAGTCTGCCACAGCCAGTGTGTTGGGCTGTGCGGATACCTCTTGGGACCAATCTGTCTAGCCTCCCTGGCTCCAGCAGGGGAAAAGCATGGCCTGAAGCTGAAGAGATGGCTGCCGCCCTTTCCCCACCCTGGGATCTTAGGCAGCTATCAGTCCCAGTGTTGGCTGCTACCCCTCCCACAAGGAGCTCAAATGGCTTAGACAGCCCAGTGTCCTCTGGAAAAGAAAACTCTGGAGGGTCAGGCCACTCTTTTTCTTCAAAATAAGGAGGGGGTGCAGAAGGGTAGGGATGAACCTCTTCCTCCTTTGCTGCTTTAGCTTTAGCTGGCAAACAACCTGCTCTGTCATCTCTTCTGTTATTTCATTATACTTTCCTTCCTTTTATTATTAGTGTGAAAAGGTTCCAACGTAGAACAAGCCAGAGCCCACACTTGTCCCATTGTTACCCTGATGCTTCCAAGCTCCCCTCACCACAGGGATTGCTTATGAGTACTCAGGTGTCCTCCAGCTTAGTTCCACATTCTCCAACCGTCGCTCCAGTGACCCTTTGACCTGGGTTCGAGACTCCACGTATGGGCACCACTTGCCAAGACCAGCTCGGTTGTGGAGACACTAACCCAGCAGCGCTAGAGGAATTAAAGACACACACACAGAAATACAGAGTGTGGAGTGGGAAATCAGGGGTCTCACAGCCTTCAGAGCTGAGAGCCTTGAACAGAGATTTACCCACATACTTATTGACAGCAAGCCAGTCATAAGATTTACTAAAAGTATTCCTTACGGGAAATAAAGGGATGGGCCAAAATAAAGGGATGGGCTCTGGCTAGTTATCTGCAGCATAAACATGTCCTTAAGGCACAGATAGCTCATGCTATTCTTTGTGGTTTAAGAATGCCTTAAGCAGTTTTCCGCCCTGGGTGCGCCAGGTGTTCCTTGCCCTCTTTCCGGTAAACGGACAACTTTCCAGCATGGGCGTTGAGACCATCACGAGCATGTCACAGCGCTGCAGAGATTTTGTTTATGGCCAGTTTTGGGACCAGTATATGGCCAGATTTTGGGGCCTGTTCCCAACATATAAGTTGTAAAATACTTTAGAATAAATAATGTATATATGTAATTATATATAATTTATGTTTTAGTCTTATTGTGAAGATAGTAATTTGAATATAAATATTCAATAATTGTATACTTTAATAATTATAAGAGAAAAAAGAGTTCTTACTTATAATGTTAAGATATTAGCTCCAAGAATGAAATTAAATGAGTGGGTATATTGAAGAGTGTTATGAAGCTATATTAGAACCACTTGATGAAAAAGAGGTAGCCCCTTTGTTTAGAAATATGATGTGATGGCAAAAGACAATGGAAAAAATATGAAACGACTTTCTTTTGTGCTTTTTGTCAGTGATAATTTTAAGACTGGAAAGTGGAACAAACATTTGCAGGAGTAAAAGAAAACCCCAGGGCCGGGCGCGGTGGCTCACGCCTGTAATCCCAGCACTTTGCGAGGCCGAGGTGGGCGGATCACAAGGTCAGGAGATCGAGACCATCCTGGCTAACACGGTGAAACCCCGTCTCTACTAAAAAAATACAAAAAATTAGCTGGGCGTCATGGCGGCTGCCTGTAGTCCCAGCTACTCGGGAGGCTGAGGCAGGAGAATGGCGTGAGCCTGGGAGGCGGAGCTTGCAGTGAGCCGAGACAGCGCCACTGCACTCCAGCCTGAGCTACAGAGCGAGACTCTGTCTCAAAAAAAAAAAAAAAAAAGAAAAAAAAAAAAAAAGAAAACCCCAGGTAGTAAAATAAATGGTAAGAACACCTAATGAAATTAACTCAAGTTTTTGGCCCAAAGATCTACATCTCAAATTACTGAGAGAATTGGTAGGTGTAGTTGCTGAACATACTTACATAAATTTTTATAAACTCTGATTAATATAGAACAATAGGACAAATTACCAAGATAGGCAAATATGTTTCTGATCTTCCAAGAAAAAGAATAAAACAGAAATTATTGACACACTCAATTTAATTTCAGGAAAAAGTATTTTACTGATTGTTAAACAAAAGACAGGTCCAAAAATAGAGGGAAGTTATGATATCTTGAAAGCCTTATAAATAAACTTTACAAAACAATGCAATTTCTTTTCTTTTTCTTTTTCTTTTCTTTTTTTTTTTTTTTTTTTTTTTTTTTTTTTTTTTTTTTTTTTTTGAGCCGGAGTCTCACTCTGTCACCCAGGCTGGAGTGCAGTGGCGCTATCTCGGCTCACTGCAAGCTCCGCCTCCCGGGTTCACACCATTCTCCTGCCTCTGCCTCCCAAGTAGCTGGGACTACAGGCGCCCACCACCACGTCCAGCTAATGTTTTTGTATTTTTAGTAGAGATGGGGTTTCACCGTGTTAGCCAGGATGGTCTCGATCTCCTGATCTCATGATCCACCCACCTCGGCCTCCCAAAGTGCTGGGATTACGGGTGTGAGCCACCGTGCCCGGCCTCTTTTCTCTTTTAAAGGAGGTGCAAAATATGGCAAATAAGGGGGAAGAATAGAGATAGCATATAAATGAATTTCTGCCAAGTATTTCACTTGAGAGTATATGGTATAAGATGGGAATGTGGACTCTGATAATATAGATAGGTCAATTTGTATTGGGCTTAATGTTTTTCTTTAAAAAAGCTTATGAATGATGGATTAATCTTGTCCCGAAAGGAGTTATCATGGGATTCCTAAGTTTTCTCTTTTGTCCTGGCCCCTGTTCTCTTCAATATTTTTATCAATAACCTGAAGAGAGACAGAGCATGCATAATACTTACAGGTGGACATTACCTAAATGTGGGAAGAGAATTAATACATTGAATCACATGCATCCAACTTGTTGTAAGAATTAAGGACAGTTTTGTTAAACTAATGAGTTAGTTCAGACATAGGTCAGACAGTTCAAAAAACTGAGCCAAATCTGTGTGAAATTAAAGTGATATTGTGTTATAGCTAGATTAAAAACAAGAAAAACAAAACAAAAGCTACACTTAATGAGAAATACATGTCAGGGGCACTTCAGGTGAAAAAGACACAAAGACTCACCACACAAAAGCCCCAAATGATGGAAAATCTAGTGTTTGTTTTTAAAAAAATGTCTAATATAATCCTAGAATATGTGTGATCTATATTGCTAGGTTTTACTCTGGTCATACCCATTAGCAATATTATTGTTGTTTTTAGTTTTTCTCTTCATTTCTAATAGAGACGTAGATAACTAGAACACAATCGGAGGAAAAAAAGAAAAAAGTCAAAAAAAAAGTTTTCTCTGAGGAAAAGGTGGAGCAATTATTGCTGTTTAACCTGGAGGAGACTCAGATGTCACACAAAAGCAGTCTTTAAATATTTAAAAGACAATTGAAGAGCAATTAAATCATTTATGTCTGTCCCAAGGGGACTTAATATGATAAAATGATGGACCATCGTCGTGACATAGAATTTGACTCAGTATACAGAATTAAGATCAAGTTTAGCTGTATAAAAACTGAATCAGCTGTATTGAGTGATAATGATTTCCACATCCCTGGGGAGATTATAAATTATACTGCTATGTGAATCGAAGCTAGGGATTAGACCACAGATTTTCATGGTAAATTTCAACTCTAATATTAATATTTTTTCATTTTATGATAAACAATTTTTAACTTGCTCATTGATCCACCCATTTTTTATTGGTTTTTTCCAATTGTTGATATTCACCAGCAAAATTATTATTATCTCACAGTTGATAATTTTATGACCTCGCTATATTGACATCATCAAAGTTGATGGGGGTAAAAATCATTATGTCTTAGAATATCTCCAAGAGCTGAACTGTTTTCTGGAACTTTCTTTCAGGTTTAGCCTGAAAATGCCAGTATGGTGAAGTTCCAAATATTCTAAGTCACAAAATTATTCAGTTAGAAACACTATCTAATTTAACTATGAATTGATTGTTACTATAAGAATTCTTGAATATTTTATTAAACAAGGAAGAAAAAATGACTTAGGAATCTAGTCAGTATAACAAACTGCGATATGAATAATCACAGTATATGTTTACAAAACAAATGTAAGAAGTTTTTAAATTCAAAGACATCAAAAAGTGGAATTTAAATTGAGCAGTGGATAAAGTTATTGACAATAATTGATTTCACTTTAGAAGTGTGTTTTTAACTATAGTACTACATGCTTTAAGCTGTGTCTATACGAAGATAGAATTTGGAATAAAATAGCAAAGCAGTACATTTTATAAGACATAATTTTGTGTCATCTTTAAACTATTATTGACTCAGTACCTACTATATGACAGGCACTGTTTTACTCACATATCATAGAGTTTATTAAGAAACAAAGTCCATAATCAAGTAAACTAACATAGCTGAACATACTATTATCAAGTATACCAACAAAGTGTACAAATTTTCATATAGGATTTTTTATAAACACATTTTTAGTTAAATGGCATGTTGAACATTTTAACTAAAAGGAGACAATTTTATTTTGGGACCCATATTCCTTATTATTATTTATTTTCTGTGAGAAAAATAGAAACACCACATTGCGTGGACATCATAACATCTATGTTAATTTCTAAAGAAATATTTTCTTTTTTGCAGAATTCTCATCTATGTATATACAGAGCTCTAGTTTAATGAATTATCTAACATATACAATTTCAAACTTCACAACATATTAATATGAGAATAAAAATTTAAATATTTAATTTTTAAAAAAAGGAGGGCTGCTGAAATTTTGCATACTGTGAAAAGCAAGAAATAATAGCTGTCTCAGCAAAGGAGAAGATTTTAAAAGCACACAAAGTTGTTTTATAAAACAGAAAAGGAGCCATTTAGTGTGAGCACAAACATGTCAATAATCCCTGAAGAAAATATGGCTTTGTCTAATTATTAAAGTTTGCAATAAAGACTGAGTAATCAATTAATCAATCAATTCTTAAATTGTGATTCATATATTAAGAAGGCAGGGGAAAAGATAACTTAGAAACACTCCAAACAAAATAGTTTTAATGATAAAACATTGATTCCTAAAGCCATGTTTCAAATACCTGATACCAGAAAAATAAGCTCTTATTTTAAAGTTAATTCTGAATTCATGATCTAAAATAACTTCTTCATCAATGTAGCTCATGTAAGTTACCAAATAATTCAAGTTTGGATGTTTTTAAAGATTTTTTAAGTAAAAATTACTTTACTTCGTATAAACAGCATTTGCAAATTTAAATAAATTTAAGCAAAAAAATACTGAAAGCAAGTTGAAAACATTTATCTAGAAATAACTATCTGATATATATATAGAAATATGAATGGAGGATGAATAAATGCATAAATAAAATTGCTTTTTAAAAATGGAACATTATGTGTTTTTTTAATTAAAAAGAATTAAATTTAGTTTTACTTTATGGAAATAGGAGACATCTGAAATAAATATGAAGAAATTTCTAGAAGCCATATTATATATATATATTTCTTTCTTGTAAAAGATGATATTTCTTATATCAGTTCAATTCTGAGGCATACATACTGAAGCTTTTACTATAGTTATATTTTTCCAAGTTTCCTTATGTTATACATAGTTTTATTCATTTGCTATTATTTAATTATAATAACTTAATTGTAAATAAATTATATTTATAATTTAATTATAATAAATGTATTTAATTATAATAAAATGTATTTGTATTATTTAGTGTTTTGTTTAAAGCACAAATGTTAAAAGCATTCTGTTTTTATTGAAAACTTCCTGAAACTTACTGAAATATGAAATAGGTACTTAAACGTGCATAAACAATAAGCTGTTATACACATTCCCATATCTGTTTCTTGATGGATATAAACACTCATTTATATTGGGTGTATACCTAGAGGGGAGTTATGAGTCAAGAGAATTATGGGTTGAAGTAGATGGACCCAACATGGCTCTGGACTGAGGTTTTTAATTGCTGTTTGCATGCAATGTGCAAACAGTGGTATGTTTATATAGCCACTATGCTATTTATTTCCTGTCGAATCTTGCATAGTTCTGTCCTGATCTTCTATTTTTCTAATGTAGTGGATGACTTCTTTATTTCCCTCTATCTGAAAATAGTTTGCTTTCTCTAATAAACTAAAACTTAAGGGCTCAGATTTTCATGTTCTGTTCATTTATTTCATAGCTTGGGGACATCAAAAAGGGAAGAACTCAGAAGTTTTGCAGGAACTGTTAACAGGTCCTGGCATCTTTCTCACTTCTGAGGTTCTGTTTAATGCCTTGTTCCTGATACCACTTGTATCTAGAAGTGTATTCAATTCTGATAGGAAAATTCCATTCACCACATATAGCACAGCATAATGCATGCACTTTGGTCAACAATGGTGCATATATATGATAGTGGTACCACAAGATTACAATACTGTATTTTTACTGTACATTTTCTATGTTTATATATACAAATGCTTACCTTTGTGTTATAATTATCTACAATATTAAGTACAGTAACATGCTATACAGGTTTGTAGCTCAGGAGTAATAGGCTATACCATATAGCCTAGGAGTTTAATAGCCTATCCCCTCTAGGTTTGTGTAAGTACACTCTATGATGTTAGCACAATGATGAAATCACCTAATGACACATTTCTCAGAATGTGTCCCCATTGCTAAGTGACACATATATAGCTCTAGAACATTTACTTCTATCCAGTGGTCAGTGCTGTTGGTCACTTCAATATAGAATGTTCTGATTACAAACTGGGCTCTAGTGCAGGTTGAGATTTCTTAAACTAAAAATCTAAAATCTGAAATGCTTCAAATCTGAAACTTTTTGAGCACCAACATGACAGACACCACAAGTGAAAAATTCTAAACCTGACCTCATAGGACAGGTCACAGCAAAAACACAGTTGAAATTTTGTTTCATCCACAAAATTATTTAAAACGTTCTATAAAAGTACTTTCTGGCTATGTGTATAAGGTATATGAAACATAAATGAATTTCACATTTAGACTTGGCTCCATCTCCAAGATATTTCATTATGTATACGAAAATATTCTAGAATGTGAAAATATCTCAAATCCAAAACACTTATAGTCCCAAGCATTTTGGGTAAAGGGTACTCAACCTGTATCAAATTGGCTGAGTTCAAATCAAACTTTTGCCATTTACTAGCTGTATGGCTTTTGATAATTTACTCAAACTCTCTTAGCCTCAGTTTTCTCAACTGCAAAAAGGGAATAATAATGATAGTAACATAATAAATTTATTATAAGGAATAAATGAGATACTCTATTTAAAGTACTTGGAACTATGTCTGGTACATAGTAGGCACTCAAACTTGATTTTTTTGTTGTTGTTTTCTTGTTTTGTTTTTGATTGTTTGCTACAATCCATTACTCCTCAGTGAGAAAAGATAAATGAGAATACTCACTCAGTTTCTTCATTTCAGCCCTGAAGAATTTAGGTAGCATTCTCTAAATTTTGTTGGTACACAGGTAAAGTTTCTGAAATAGAGTACCTGGAAAGGACAGAAAAGAGTCAGGGTTAGCAGCTTCGTTCCTCTGTGTGCCTCCAGAATTGTCTGTTTTTGACCTTGGCTGTTTTTTTTTTTTTTTTTTTCAGTTTTATAATATTTGGCTGCTTTTTAAAAATTAAACTCATTTCTCAGTAATTTTGTTATTGCTGTTCTTGTTTATATTATGAACTATTGGGAAAAAAGATATTTTTATAATGTATTTGTAGTTTGCTATTTTATTACAGTAGTCCACCAATTTATTTTTAAACATTTTTTAAATAATTGAATATATAATATATACACAAAATTACATAAGACACAAATTATGGATAAATGAATTATTAGAGTGACAACCTCTATAACCACTGTCTGGGAAGTGAGGAGGGCCACTGCCCGGCCACTGTGCAACCTTCCAAGTGTGAAGTGACAGCCTTGTGTGTGATCTTTTCTGTCTTCCCCAAGTTTGCATTTTTGACATTAAAGTTTACTTTTTAATTAAAAAGAGAGAGAGAGAGAAATATTACCAATGTCCTCAAAAACCCCACAAGTTTCTGAGAGTAACTAGACCTTCTTTCCTACCTCCTCCTTCCCAAAAAGTAATCACCTCTTTACCAATGGTAACTACTGCTTTGACTTCTGATACATTTTGGCTGTGGCCCCACCCAAGTCTCAACTTGAATTGTATCTCCTAGAATCCCCATGTGTCATGGGAGGGACCCAGGGGGAGGTAATTGAATCATGTCGGCTGGTCTTTCCTGTGCTATTCTCATGATAGTTAATAAGTCTCATGAGATCTGATGGGTTTATCAGGGGTTCCCAATTTTGCTTCTTCCTCATTTTATCCTGCTGCCACCATGTAAGAAGTGCCTTTCACCTTCTGCCATGATTCTGAGGCCTCCCCAGCCATGTGGAACTGTAAGTCCAATTAAACCTCTTTTTCTTGCCAGTTTCAGGTATGTCTTTATCCGCAGCATGAAAATGGACTAATGCAGTAAATTTGTGCCAGTAGAGTGGGCATTGGTGAAAAGATACTTGAAAATGTGGAAACGACTTTGGAACTGGGTAACAGGCAGAGATTGGAACAGTTTGGAGGGCTCAGAAGAAGACAGGAAAATTTGGGAAAGTCTGGAACTCCCTAGAGGCTTGTTAAATTGCTTTGCCCAAAATCCTGATAGCAATATGGACAATAAGGTCTAGGCTGAGGTTGTCTCAGATGGAGATGAGGAACTTGTGGCAAACTGGAGTAAAGATGACTCTTGTTACGTTTTAGCAAAGAGATTGGCAGCTTTTTGCCCTTGCCCTAGAGATTTGTGGAACTTTGAACTTGAGAAAGATGATTTAGGGTATCTGGCAGAAGACATTTCTAAGCAACAAAATATTCAAGAGGTGACTTGGGTTCTGTTAAAGGAATTAAGTTTTATAAGGGAAGCAGAGCATATTGGGAAAATTTGCAGCCTGACTATGTGATAGAAGAGAAAAACCCATTTTCTGGGGAGAAATTCAAGCTGGTTGCAGAAATTTGCATAAGTAGCAAGAAGCCTAATGTTAATCCCCAAGAGCATGGGGAAAATGTCTCCAGGCCATGTCAGAGAACATCACAGCAGCCCCTCCCATCACAGGTCCTGAAGCCCAGGAGGAAAAAGTGGTTTTGTGGGCCTGGCCTAGGGTCCCCGTGCTATGTGCAGCTTAGGGACTTGGTGCCCTGTGTCCCAGCCACTCTGGCCATGGCTGAAAGGGGACAACCTACAGCCTGGGCTATAGCTTCAGAGGGTGAAAGCCCCAAACCTTGGCAGCTTCCATGTGGTGTTGAGCCTGCGGGCGCACAGAAGTCAAGAACTGAGGTTTGGGATGCTCTCCTAGATTTCGGAAGATGTATGGAAACACCTGGATGCCCAGGCAGAAGTTTGCTGCAGGGGTGGGGCCCTCATGGAGAACCTCTTCTAGGGCAGTACAGAAGGAAATGTGAGGTCGGAGCCCCCACACAGAGTCCCTACTGGGGCACTGCCTAGTGGAGCTGTGAGAAGAGGGACACAGTACTCCAAACCACAGAATGGTAGACTCACCTACAGCTTGCACTGTGTGCCTGGAAAAGCAGAAGACAATCCCAGCCTGTGAAAGCAGCCAGGAAGGGGGCTGTACCCTGCAAAGCCACAGGGGCAGAGACGATGGGAACCCACCACTTGCATCAGCATGACCTGGATGTGAGACCTGAAGTCGAAGGAGATCATTTTGAAGCTTTAAAATTGGACTGCCCCTCTGGATTTCGGACTTACATGGGGCCTGTAGCCCTTTGTTTTGGCCAATTTCTCCCACTTGGAATGGCTGTATTTACTCAATACCTGTACCCCCATTGTATCTAGGAAGTAATTAACTTGCTTTTGATTTTACAGGCTCATAGGTGGAAGGGACTTGTCTTGTCTCAGATGAGACTTTGGACTGTGGACTTTTGGGTTAATGCTGAAATGAGTTAAGACTTTGGGTACTGTTGTGAAGGCATGATTGGTTTTGGAATATGAAAACATGAGATTTGGAGGGGATGGGGTGGAATGATATGGTCTGGCTAAGTCCCCACCCAAATCTCTACTGGAATTGTATCTTCCAGAATTCCCACATGTTGTGGGAGGGACCCAGGGGGAGTAATTGAATCATGGAGGCTGGTCTTTCCCATGGTTCTCGTGATAGTGAATAAGTCTCACGAGATCTGATGAGTTTATCAGGGGTTTCTGCTTTTTCTTCTTGTTCCTCATTTTCTCTTGCTGCTGCCAAGTAAGAAGTGCCTTTTGCTTCCCATCATGATTCTGAGGCATCCCCAGCCATGTGAAACTGGAAGTCCAGTTAAGCATGTTTTTCTTCCCAGTTTCGGGTATGTCTTTATAAGCAGCATGAAAATGGACTAATACAACTTCTAACATTATAGTTTACTTCTGTCTGTTTTTGAACCTTATATAAATAAAACATCTAGTATGTATCTTTTGTCTGCCTTCTTTTATTCACACTTATGTTTGTTAAATCATTGATCAGTTGCATATAGTTGTAATTCATTTTTTTCATTGCTATCAAGTGTGTCATTATTAACTATATCATAAATTATCCACTTGCAGCTTATGACTACATGGATTTTTTCCACTTGGAAATTACTACAAATAATGTTGCCATGAATATTTATCTATGTATGTCTTAGAGAAATATGCATATATTTTTTATGCGTATACATAGGAGTATAATAATCATGGCAGAAAATATGAAAATGATTTTAGTGAGCAGATATTGCATTGTGAGCATCAGGATGAGCTATACTTACAGAGGAAAATAAAAACAAATGCTTACACCTAACCCTGTGTCATATAGCAAATACCTGCTAACCCATAACATAAACTGGTCCCTTTCCTAAGTACAATGACAACTTGCAAATAATTAGTTAAAAAATAAATGTGTGTCATACAAATATGAGGAACAAACAAAAAATAACCAGCACAGGATCTATGGGAAAATAGAAAAAGAAGACAAGAAATAGAAAATATAAGTGGATGACAGAAGACCTCAATGTGAAATTAAAAAGTGTGATCACAAAGCAGGTAATTTTTTACCGAAAATTTTTACCAAAATATTTTAGCAGAAAAGTTTAAATACAACAGTGTAATTAGCTTTACAAAACAACAGTACAAATGAAAGATATAAAAGACAGGAAATATATGTTAAAATAATAGAAGTAAAAATGTAAGATGGCAAGCTCATAAAAAATGGATCAAATTTTTAAAACTCTCAAAGAAAATCAGGTAAAATTTGAATTCAAATAAAATACAATAGATACTATTAACAATATAGTAATAAACATAAAAACAGAATTTAGAAAAGCAAGCAGAATAAAAGTTAATGGTCAGAGTTAAAAAGCATTGGAATGACAATGAGACTATGATATGTGAGACAAGCAAAGAAGATCTGACTTAACAGTCAATATTAGTGACAAAGTGACTGAAAAATAATGATATTTAATGATACAGAAAAAACTCATGCATCTGTAGATTAAAATAACGTGAAAGACTGGTGTAGTGAGAGTGAAATATAGTCTACTAAAATATTGGTCTTCAAAATAAAAGGTATAATTTTTTGACAATGGGGTAAATATGTATGTGTATGTACATATGTACATCTATGTGTAATGTTAATAGCACTTACATACACACACACTTATCAGAGCACAAACTGTGACAGACTGTTATAGATTTAACCTGTGACAAGTTGAATTAAAGTAGGATGGTCTCATAGCTCTCTACAACAGGAAGCAAATTTAGAAGTTAAAAAACAGTGAAATAATGACTATAAAATACCCAAGAAAAGAAAGAATGACTAGCCTGTAATCCCAGCACTTTGGGAGGCCGAGGCGGGCGGATCACGAGGTCAGGAGATCGAGACCATCCTGGCTAACACGGTGAAACCCCGTCTCTACTAAAAATACAAAAAATTAGCCGGGCGTGGTAGCGGGCGCCTGTAGTCCCAGCTACTCGGGAGGCTGAGGCAGGAGAATGGCGTGAACCCGGGAGGCGGAGCTTGCAGTGAGCCGAGATCGTGCCACTGCACTCCAGCCTGGGCGACAGAGCGAGACTCCGTCTCAAAAAAAAAAAAAAAAAAAGAAAGAAAGAATGACTAAAAATATTTTTATGCAAACTATCATTCGAGCATAAAGGCTAAATCATTTCAAATTAAGTAGAAACAAAGAAAAGAGGCAGGGGTCACAGGTGCCAGTGCATAGATCTTGGTGGTACCTCTGTGTTCCTGCCAACTTCAGTGACCAATCAGAGATAGCAGCCAACTTCATAGCTCATTTGCAAAGCTATACATGTATGCTGGGACACCTGGGCATATACCTAAAAGAATTGAAAGCAGGAACTCTAATGAATAGTTATAGAAACAATATTCATAGAAACAACAAGCTCTGCCCTCCTGGGGTCATCATTAGCAGGCCTTTCAAGATAAACATAAATTTCCCCTGATTGTTTTCATATATAGAAAAACCTACAGACTCTAAGAACAACCTCTTAGAACTGATAAAAGAATTCAGAATAGTTGCAGTATACATAATCAACATGAAAAACAAGGAGTAGATTTTCTATATATGCACACCAAACTGGCTGAAAAAGAAATTAAGAAGACAATCCCATTTACAATATCAGCAAAAAGTAAAATAAAACACCAAGGAATAAATTTAACTGAAGACGTAGAATATGTCTACAATGAAAATTTTGAAACACTGATAAAAGAAATTGAAGAAGATACAAATAAATGGAAAAACAACTCATGGTCATGAATTGGAAGAAGTCATATTGTTAAAAAATGACCACACTGTCCAAAGTAATCTACAGAGTTAATACAATTCCTGTCAAAATATCAATAGCATTGTTCACAGAAATAGAAAAAAAAATCTTAAAATTTTCATGGAACCACAAAAGACCCAAAATAGCCAAAGGAATCCTGAGCAAAAAAGAACAAACCTAAAAGCATCACACTACCAGACTTCAAAATATACTACAAAGCTATAGTAAGCAAAACAGCATGATCCAGGCATAAAAACAGATACATAGGAACAGAATAGAGATTCCAGTTATTAATCCATGTATCTAGAGCCAACTGATTTTTGGCAAAGTTTCCAAGAACACTCATTAAGTAAAAAGTCTCTTCAATAAAGGGTGCTGTGAAAACTGGATATCCCTATGCAGAAGAATGAAACTTACCCCCACCTTTCACCCTATACAAAAATCAACTAAAAATTGATCTAAGGCCTAATGAAATATATACCCAAAATGATACAACTAGTAGAAGAAGACATAGGGAAATTATTTCAGGACATTTGTCTGGGAAAAAAATTTTATAACTAAGACCTCAAAAGAACAGGCAACAAAACAAAAAAATAAGTAAATAGGATTATATCAAACCAAAATGTTTCTGTATGGCAAGAGAAACAATCAACAGAGTGAAAATATAACCTGCAAAATGAAGAAAATATTCACAAAACATCCATCTGACAGGAGAGTAATATCCAGAATATACAAGAAATTCAAACATCTCAACAGAAAAAAAAAAAATCCAGCAATCCCACTACTGGGCATATATCCAAAGGAAAGAAAATCAGTATATCAAAGAGAAACCTGCACCCCCATGTTTATTGCAGCACTATTCACAATAGTCAAGAAACGAACTCAATCTAGGTTACAACAACAGATGAGAGGATAAACAAAATACGGTATTTATTTAAACAATGGCATACTATTCAGCCATAAAAAAGAAAGAAATTCTGTCATTTATGGAAACATGGATGGAATTGAAGAGCATAATGTTAAGTGAAATAAGCTTAAAATAAAGATAAACACTGCATGCTCTCATTCATATGTGGAAGCTAAAACAAAAACTACTCCCATAGAAGTAAAATGTAGAACAGAGGATACTAGAGGCTGAGAAGGGTAGGCGAAGGGAAAGATAGGGAGGGATTTGTTAAAGGATATAAAATTACAGCTAGATAAGAGAAATAAGTTATAGTGTTCTATACCACTTTAGAGTAACTACAGTCAATAATAATAATACATTATATAATTTCAAATAGCTAGGAGGATATTGAATGTTCTCCACACAAAGAAATTATAAATGTTTGAGATGATATAGTAATTATCCTGAATGGTTCACTATACATTACATGTATGAAACATCACTATGTACCCTATAAATATATATAATAATTACATGTAAATTAATAATTTTTTTAATGATGAAGAAAGCTAAAATAAATGAGAAAAAATAAATCAACAACTTACTGTTACTCCTAAAGGAACCAGAAAAGGAAGAATAAATTAAGCCAAAATGTAAGAGAAGGAAGGAAATAATAAAGATCATAGCAGAAATAAAACGAAATAGATACTAGAAAAACAATTAAAAGATCAACAGGCCAGGCTCGGTGGCTCACGCCTATAATCTCAGCACTTTGGGAGGCCAAGGCAGGTGGACCATGAGGTCAGGAGTTTGAGACCAGCCTGGCCAACATAGTAAAACCCCATCTCTACTAAAAATACAAAAATTAGCTGGAGGTGGTGGCAGGTACCTGTAATCCCAGCTACTCAGGAGGCTGAGGCAGGAGAATTGCTTGAACCCGGGAGGCAGAGGTTGCAGTGAGCTGAGATCATACCACTGCACTTTAGCCTGGGCAACAAGAGCAAGACTCCATCTCAAAAAAAAAAAAAAAAAAAGATCAACAAAACCGAGTTGGTTATTTTAAAAGATATAAACAATCAGCTACTCATTAGCTAGACTAACAAAAAAAGGGAGAAGACTCAAATTAATAAAATCAGATATGAAAGAGGAAACATTACAACAGATACCATGGAAATACAAAGGACCATAAGAGACTACTATAAAATATTATATGCCAACAAATTGGATAACCTAGAAGAAATGGATAAATTTCTAGACACATATAACCTACCAAGATTGAGTCATGAAGAAATAGAAAATCTGAACAAATCAATAATCATTAAGGAGATTCAATCAGTAATAATGTCTCCCATCAAAGTAAGCCAGGACCTGATAGCTTTATTGTTGAATTTTATCAGACATTTAAAGAATAACTGATATCAATCCTTCTCAAACTCTTCAAAAAATTGAAGGGGAGGGAATACTTCCAAATACATTTTTCAAGGTGAATATTACCCTGATATCAGAGACCAAAAAGAATTTTACAAGAATGAAAAACTACATGCTATTAATTAACACACATGTAAAAATCCATAACTAAGTACTAGGAAACCAAATCCAACAGCACATTACGAGGATCATATACAACGATCTAGTGGGATTTGTTATTGGGATGCAGGGCTGCTTCAGCATATGAAAGTAAATGAAAGTGATAGATTAATAGAACTAAGACCAAAAACTATGTGATCATGCCATTAGATGTACATTTGACAAAATTTAACAGCATTTTATGATTTAAAGAAACTCAACAAGTTAGGTGTCATTGTGTACCTCAAAACAATAAAGGCTATATATGAGAAGATCACAGCTAACATGATACTCAATTGTGAAAAATTGAAAGCCTTTCCTCCAAGATCTGGAACAAGACAAGTATGCCCACTCTTGCCATTTCTATTCAACATACCATTGGAAGTCTTTGCCAGGGCAATTAGGCAAGAGAAATAAATAAAAAGCATGCAAATAAGCAAAAATTGTCACTGTTTTCTAATGATATACCCAAAATATTGTTTTCTAATGAAAACCCAAAATGCTTCACCAAAAAAAAAAAAAAGTTAGAACTATTCAACAAATTTTGAAATGTTGCAGGGTACAAAATCAACATGAAATAATCAATTGCATTTTTATACACTAACAATGATTTATCATAAAAAGAAAACAAGAGAACAATCCCATTTACAACAGCTACAATATAATAAAATACTTAGGAATAAATTTAACCAATGAGGTAAAAGACCTATACATGGAAAATCATAAAACATTGATGAGAAACATTGAAGATGACACAAATAAATAGAAAGATATCCCCTATTCATGGATTGGAAGAATTAATATTTTGTAAATGTCTATACAATACTACACAATGCAATCTGCAAATTCAATGTGATTCTTCTCAAATTTCCAATGTCACTTTTGAGACTAAGAGAAAGAAACAATACTAGAATATTATAAAACATTGATGAGAGAAATTGAAGATGACACAAATACATAGAAAGATATCCCCTATTCATCCACTGGAAAATGTCTATGCAATAATATATAATGCAATCTACAAATTCAATGCAATTCTTCTAAAATTTCCAGTCTCACTTTTCAAATCAATAAAAAATACTAAAATTCATATAAAATTACACAAAAAATCCCTAATAGTCAAAGCAATTATGAGCAAAAAGAACAAAGTTGGAGGCATGACACTAGCTTATTGCAAACTACACTGCAAAACTATAGCAATTGAAACAGCATGATACTGGCATTAAAGTATCACATTGAGACTTTATTGAAACAGCATGATACTGGCATTGAAGTATCACATTGAGACACATTGAGAAATATACAGAATAAAGAGTGCAGAAATAAACCCACCCATATGCTCAATTGATTTTTGTCAAAAATATCAAGAATACAAAGAAAAGAACAGTCTCTTCAATAAATGGCATTGGGACAACTGGATATCCACATGTAAAAGAATAAAATTGAACCCTTATCTCACACAATGTACAAAAATCAACCAAAAATAGATTAAGAATGTAAATTTAAGATCAGAAATTCTAAAACTACAAGACGAAAACAGAGAGAAAATTACACAATATTGGCCTGGGCAATAATATTTTTGTATTTGACCCCAAAACACAGGCAACAAAAGCAAAAATAGACACATGCAATTACATCAAATTTAAAAGCTTCTGCACAGACAAGGAAACAAGTAACAGTGTAAGGAGACAGACAACCTTCAAATTGGGAGAAAATATTTGCAGGCCATACATTCTATAAGGGGTTAGTATCTAAAACATATAAAGAACTTAACATAATAGCTACAAAACAACTCAATTTTTAAAAATAGGCAAAAGACTGAAACAGACATTTCTCAGAACAAATACAAACAGACAAGTATACATAAAAACTCCAACATAACCAATTATCAGGGAAATACAAATTAAATCCACAATGAGCTACCACCTCACACCTGTCAGAATAGCTATTACCAAAAATATGACAAAGTGTAGGCAAGGATGTGGAGAAAAGAGAACCTTTGTACACTGTTTGTAGGAAGGTAAATTGCCATTATGGAAAACTGTATAAGGATTCCTCAAAAAATTGAAAACAGAAGTACCATATGACCCAGCAATCCCACTTCTGGGTATTTACCTGAAAGGTTTAGGATCAGCTGTCAGTTAGATGCAATGAATAAGATCTGCACTCTTACATTTATTGAAGCACTATTCACAACACCCAAGTCATGAAACCATGGTAAATATTCATTAACAGACAGATGGGTAAGAAAAATATGCTATATAGGCCGGGCGCGGTGGCTCACGCCTGTAATCCCAGCACTTTGGGAGGCCAAGGCGGGTGGATCACAAGGTCAAGAGATCAAGACCATCCTGGCTAACACGGTGAAACCCCGTCTCTACTAAAAATACAAAAATTAGCCAGGCGTGGTGGCGGGCGCCTGTAGTCCCAGCTACTTGGGAGGCTGAGGCAGGAGAATGGTGTGAACCCAGGAGGCGGAGCTTGCAGTGAGCCGAGATAGCGCCACTGCACTCCAGCCTGGGCGACAGAGCAAGACTCCGTCTCAAAAAGAAAAGAAAAAAAGAAAAATATGCTATATATACACAATGGAATAATATTCAGCCCTCAAAAAGAAGGGAATTCTGTCAGTTGCAACAATGTGATTGGAATCAGAAAACACTATGTTAAGTGAAATGAGACAGGCACAGAAAGACAAATACCATGGACACAGGGAGGGGAACAACACACACTGGGGCCTGTTTTGGGGTGGGGCCTAGGGGAGGGACAGCATTAGGAGAAATACCTAAGGTAGATGGCAGGTTGATGGGTGCAGCAAATGTAGATGCATTAGGAGAAATCCTACATTAGGAGAAATACGATGGCAGGTTGATGGGTGCCACCATGGCACGTGTATACCTATGTAAAAAACCTGCACGTTTTGCACATGTATCCCAGAACTTAAAGTATAATTTTTAAAAAGAAAAAAAAATCTTAAAAAAAGGTTTTCCTGTAGGAGTAGCCTTCTATAATTCATTGATTGTAATGTTAAATGTTCTATATTCATGCTTAATTGAAGAATCTGTTAATGTATCCATGCCAAATAGCCAGAATTAAATTTTCCATAGAAAATGGCAAAAAAGATTCTCAATTATATGAGAAATTTAAAATAATTAAACTCATAGAAGACAGTATAGAATGGTAGTTCCAGAGGCTGGGACTAAGGGAAATAGGAAGATGATGGTCAATGAATACAAAGTTTCAGTTAAACACAAAGAATAAACTTTATTATGAGAGGTACTGCACAGAATGCTTAATATAATTAATAATACTATATTCATATATGGTACATTTCACAATCGTTAAAGAGAGTACACTGAATATTCTAACAATGAAAAATGATAAGTATTTGAGGTAGTAGAAATGTTAATTATCTTGATGTAATTGTTTTACATTGTATTCATAAAACATAATATAATCTCATAAATCATAAAAACATTTTGTACCCCATAAATATATACAATAATAAAATAACAATTTACAATAAAACAAAAATTATATTTTTTATTTTTTTATTTTTGTGGGTACCCAGTTGGTATATAAATTTATGGGTACATGATATATTCTGATACAGGCATATAATGCATAATAATCACATCAGAGTATATGAGGTACCCATTACCTCAAGCATTTTTCGTTTCTTTGTGTTACAAAAAAAATCCAATTATACTTTTTGAGTTGTTTTCAGATATACAGTAAATTATTGTTGACTATAGTCATTTTGTTGTGCTATTAAACAATAGATCTTATCCATTGCATCTAACTATATTTTCATGCCCATTAACCATTCCCACATTCCCCCACCCCTCACCTTTGAACTACCCTTCCCAGCCTCTGATAACCATACTTTCAACCAGACTTCCATCTCCATGAATTCACTTGTTTTAATTTTAAGCTCCCACAAATAAGTAAGAACATGTGAAGTTTGTCTTTCTGTGTCTGGCTCATTTCACTTAACATACTGACATCCAGTCCCATCCATGTTGTTGCAAATGACAGGATGTAATTCTTTTTTGTGGCTGAATAGTACCCCATTGTGTATATCTGCCACATTTTCTTTATCTATTCAAATGTTGGTGGACATTTAGGTTGCTCCCAATCTTTGCTATTATGAATAATGTTGCAATAAACATGAAAGTGCAAATATCTTTTTGATATATGGATTTCCTTCCTTTTGAGTATATACCCAGTAGTGGGACTGATGGATCATATGATAGCTGTATTTTTGGTTTTTGGAGGCACTTCTAAACTGTTCTCCATAGAGGTTGTACTAATTTACACTCCCGCCAACAGTATACAAGGGTTTCCTTTTCTCCACATCCTTACCTGTATTTATTACTGCCTGTCTTTCAGATATAAGCCATTTTAACTGAAGTGAGATGATATCTTTTGTCTGAGAAATTCTTTATTTCTCCTTCATGTTTTAAGGATATTTTCACTAGTTATACTATTCCAGAATAAAGTTTATTTTTTTCCTTAAGCACTTTAAATATGTCATGCCATTCTCTCCTGGCCTGTAAGGTTTTCATTGAAAAGTCTGCTGCCACACATGCTAGACCTCCATTGTATGTTATTTGTTTATTTTCTCTTGTTGCTTTTATGATACTTTCCTTATCTTTGACCATTGGAGTTTATTAAATATCTTGAAGTTTTCTTATTTGGGCTAAATCTGCTTCATGCTCCATAACTTCAATTACATGTGGAATTTAAAATAACTAAACTCATAGAAGAGAGTAGAAAATGGTAGTTACAGAGGCTGGGGGTAGGGGAAATAGGGGCATGATTGATTTCCTTGAATATTGGTATCTTTGTTTAGGTTTCTCTGTTATTATTCCTTTGAATAAATTTTCTATCCCTACCACTATTTCTATCTGCTCTATTAAGGCCAGTAACTCTTAGATTCGCCTTTACAGGCTGTTTTCTAGATCCTGTGGGCATGCTCCATTTTTTTTATTATTTTTTCTTTTGGATCCTCTGTGCATTTTCATGTAGCCTGTCTTCAGGCTCACTCATTCTTTCTTCTGCTGGATCAATTCTGCTATTAGATACTCTGATGATTTCTTCAGTATGTCTATGGCATTTTTCAACTCCACAATTTCTGCTTACTTATTTTTAATTATTTCAATCTCTTTGTTAAACTTATCTGATAAGATTCTGAATTGCTTCTCTGTGTTACCCAAATTTCTTTGAGTTTTCTCAAAACAGCTATTTTGAATTTTCTGTCTGAAAAGTCCTCATATTGCTGTTTCTCCAGGATTTCTCCTTGGTGCCTTATTTGGTTCATTTGGTGAGTTCATGTTTTCCTGGATGATCTCTATGCTTGTGGATGTTTATTGGTGACTGGGCATTGAAGACTTAGGTATTTATTGTACTCTTCACAGTTTGGGCTTCTTTGCATCTATCCTTCTTGGGAAAGGTTTCCAGGCATTCAAAGAGTGTTGGGTGTTGTTATCTAAGTTTTTGGTCACTGCAGCCATATCTGCATTAGGCAGGGCTTTTCCTGTGGCTCTTGCAGACTTGTAGAGGTACTACCTTGGTAGTCTTGGTTAAAATCCAAAAGAATTCTCTGGATTCCCAAGCAGAGACTCTTGTTTTCTTCCCTCGCTTTCTCTCAAACAGAGTCTCTCTCTCTCTCTCTGTGCTGGGCTACCTGGTGCTGGGGGAGGGGGTGACACAAGCCTCTTTGTGGCCACCATCACTGGGGCTGCAATGGGTCAGATCCGAAGCCAGCACAGCATTGGGTCTCACCCAAAGCTCATGGTAACCACTGCCTAGTTACCATCTGTGTGTACTCAAGGCCCTAGAGCTCTACAATCAGCAGATGGTAAAGCCAGCCAGGCATTTGTCCTTTCCCTCAGGGCAGTGAGCTCCCCCAGCCCTGGGTGGGTCCAGAGATGCCAGCTGGGATCCAGGGCCTGAACTCAGAAACCTTAGGAATCTACCTGGTGCTCTATTCTATTGCAGCTGATCTGGCACCCAAGCCACAAGAGAAAGTCTTTCCCACTCTTGCCTATTTCTTCCACAAATAGAAGAGTCTCTCCCCTTGGCCACCACCAGCCCAGGCTTGCAGCAAGTACTTTCTGGTTACTGCTGATGTTCACCTAAGGCCCAAGGACACTCCAGTCAGCTTGTGGTGAATGCTGCCAGGCTGGTACTCTCCTTTTAAGGCAGTGGGCTCTCCGCTGGCCCAGGGCAGGTCTAGAAATTCCATCCAAGAGCTGAGGCCGGGAATTGGGACCCCTTAGGCCCAATTTTGGCCATGGTGGGTAAGAACACAATGGAATAGTGTTCTAACCCATTGTGGCCAAATTGGTACCTAAGCTGATTTTCGGTTCTCATGAAGGTGCTTTTTTATTTAAATAGTTGTTCAATTTGGTGTTCCTGTGGAGGGGACGACCAGCAGAGACTTCTATTTAGCCATCTTGCTCCATCTTCTCCCCTAAAAATTGTTTTTAAATGAAGGTACAATAAAGATATCTTTGAAAATAATGGCTGAGAAAATTCTTCACCACAGACCTGTGCTAAGGAAATAAAAACTAGGTCTTTCAGCTAAAAAGATAAGGGTCCCAGTTACAAGCAAGAAGATGTAATAAGAATTGAAGTAAATATTTTGGGCAAGAAAGAATATTGATAATTATTGATCTAATCTTTCATTTCAAAAAGCTAGTGGCAGAAGAGCAAGTACAAAGAAAGTAGATGAAAAACAGATAATCAATATAGCCCCAAACGTCAATTCACTAGAAAATAGGCACACAAAAAAAATAACAAAAGCAAAAACTTTAAAAATATTATTGTGATACATTAATATATTAACATTATATATAACTACAGGTCCTACAGAATTTAGAAGAAAATAAAGGACATTATTAACACTTTGATGCTGGTAATTTGGAAAAAAAGGACAAATTGCTTGCAAAACCACAAGTAATAATTCACAAAAATAAAAAAATATGAACACTCCAATATCTACTAAAAACATGTAATTTTAAGCTTTTCTTACAAAGAAATCTTTAGACCTAGATGACATCTCTGGAAAATTCTTTCAAACATGTAATGAAGAGAAAAAAATACATTCTAACAAAAAATTATCCAGAAAACAGAAAACAGAGGGAAAAATTTCTTAATTTACGAGGCCAGCATAACCCTGATGCCCAAACCTTACAATAACAATGTAGGACTGGAAAAGTATAGCCCAATATATTTCATTAATCTAGATGGAAAAATCCTACCCAAAATATTATCAACTTCCACCTAGTAGTGTATTTAAAGATCATAGATTTTATATAAAACTAATTGGAGTTTTTGCCAGGATTGGAAGTTTGGTTTAATATTTTAAAAATCAATCAGTGTAATTCATCAAATTAGAAAAAATAGAAAAACTTTATGAATATTTCAAAGGAATGTGGAAAAAAGCATTTAGTAAAATTTTACATCTGTTAATAAAAGAGAAAACCCATTTGATGATTTTAGTATATTCAATAAAAAAGCTCTTAATAAGATTCTACACTTGTTCATGATTTGTTTAATTCAGTAAGTTAGGAACAGGAGGGTATTTTCCTAATCTGATAAAGAGGTCTACTAAAAATATATAGTTAATGGTAAAGTTTTAATGCAATTGAACAAGGATAAGGAAATAATATCAATTATCAGCACTTTTATTCAACATTTCACTGGAGTTTCAAAGCAGTTCAATAAAGCCAGAAAAAAATATAAATTTTCTGCAGAAAATTTACAAGAATCTACAAAAAAATTAAAAATAAGAAAATTTACAAATAAATGTTTCCAATAATCAGTCACCTCCATTTCTTTATACTAGAAATAACTGAAAAATGAAATTTAATTAAAAAGCAAAATCATTTATAATAACATCTAAAAGGGTCCATTACCTAGGATCACATATATAGAAACATTGCAAGGCTTTTTCCTTAAGGACCATAAAACATTGGTGAGAAAAATTAATATCAAAATAACTAAATAGATACACTCTGTATATTGACTGAAAGACACAATATTGATAAAATGCCAATCTCCCTCAAATCAACATAATCTCTATCCAAATCCCAGCCTGTTATTTTGTGCAAATTGACAGTTTTATTCTAAAATGTACATAGAAATGCAAGGACTTTATATAGTCAAGAAAATATTACAGAAGGAAAACTAAACAGGAAAACTTATACTACCAAATATCAAAGCTTTTATAAGGCTAAAAATAATTAAGATGGTGAGGAAATAATACAACAAAAGGTAAACAAATGAAACAAATTAGAGAGTTCAGAAATACACTCACTCAAAAATACTTAGCTGGTTTTGATAAAACACTATTGCAATTCAATGTATAAAGGATGTCTTTTTGATAAGTGGTTCTGGGTCAATTGGCTATCCATATAAAAATAAATTAACCTAAATCCATACATAATATCATGTATAAAAATCTTATATTTAAGGACCATCAAAACCTAAATGTGAAATATAAAACAAGACTTTCATAGGAAAATATAGAACATTATTGTCATGATGGGTGCCTCTTTCTTAAACTGTATATAAATAGCACTTATCATAAAAGAAAAGA
Organism: Pan troglodytes; assembly: GCF_028858775.2. Lineage (NCBI taxonomy): Eukaryota > Metazoa > Chordata > Mammalia > Primates > Hominidae > Pan > Pan troglodytes. The sequence continues at coordinate 138,364,681 of NC_072403.2, read as the reverse complement.
TTGAAATATTAAACTTTTATTATATCTATCTGACAAAATAATAATATTAATATATGTAATGCTTATAAACCAGGTATTATACTTGCTGGAAGGAAAATTGTACTTTCTGGAAAGCACTTATCTGGCTTTAGAAGATGTTTTATTAAGCAGATCATATTTACTCTCAGAAATGTTGCACTGGGAAAATCAAACTTGATCAAACAGCCCAAGAAAATGATGATATCCAGTAAAATTAAGAAACCCAGCACAAACAGTGTCTATACTCTGAAATAAAAATTTTCTACCACAAAAGAAGTTATTCCTGAATTCTAGAGCATTTCCTCTAGCATTTTGGGATGTTTTTGATGAGTATGGAAAATAAATACAACACAAAGAAAAATGGGCAAAAGGCTTCAAAAGGAACTTCACAAAGTAATATATCCAAATGATCAATAAGCATGTGGAAATAAGTTCAATATCATTTGTTATCTAATTTTTAGTCATTAATGCAAAGTAGTACCAAATTTAGTATCACTACATATTCATTATGGTGCTAAAATTAAAATAATTGACTATACCAAGTATAGCAAGATTGAATGAACAATTAGATCTCACAAATGATTCTGGTGGGTGTTTAAAATGGGTACATTCACTTGGAAAACTGGCGTTTTTATAGCAAACATATATGCTATGGTTTAAATATCCCTTCCAAAACTCATGTTGAAATGTAATTGCTACTGCGACAGCATTAAGAGTGGGACCTTCAAGAGGTGATTGAGTTATAAGGACTCTGCCCACATGAATACATTAAGGCCATTATTGTGGGATTGGGTTAATTATTGCTGGAGGGGGTTGCTGATAAAAAGATGAAGTTCAGCTCTCATTCTCTCTGTCACAAGCATGCTTCCTTGCCATGTGATGCTTTCCACCATATAGGACACAGCAAGAAGGATTTCACCAGATGCAGCCCCTTGATCTTGGACAATCTCCAGAACTCTGAGGGAAATAAATCTCTTTTCTTTATACATTACCCAGTCTACAGTATTATGTTATAGAAGCAGAAAACAAACTAAAACAATATGCCTATCAAAAGATCCAGAAATTACATTCTAAGTATGCACCCAAAAAAAAATTGCTTAGTTATATCCACTACACAATCAAAAGTATTAAACAGTCCAAAATTCCATGTAATCTGAAGCTCAGGTAATCTGAAACTAGATATTCAATAAAATATATTCTACCAAATATGAAGAGACGACAAGAGGAGAAGCAAACAAGAAAGAAATATAGTAGTGAACTGATGAAATAAATTAGTTATAATTTATTATGGCCAAAGTTCATTCCACATATCCTTAATACATATATGTAGGATTAGTGCAAACTGAAGCTGATTCCATTTGCCCATTGATCTTATTACAAAGCTATGTGTGGTAGTTGAGATTTTTGGCATTTTATTTTCCCTGGGGTAAAAAATTTTAGAATATAATGTTTTAGAATATAAATGTTTTACCTCTGGTAAAATATAACATATTGAATGTTAATCTGCTTACTGGAAGGCATTTATCTAGCTTTAGAAAGTATTTAATTGAGCAGAACATATTTGCTCTCAGAAATGTTGCACTGAGAAAATCTAACAGCCCAAGAAAATTATAATATCCAGTAAAATTAAGAGACCCAGCACAAGCAGTGTCTATACTCTGAAATAAAAATTTTCTACCACAAAAGAGTCATTCCTTAATTCCACAGCATTTCCTCCAGCATTTTGGGATGTTTTTAATGAGTACTTGCATAGTGTTCATCTTCCCATTCATTTTGTGGTATTTGAGGTGACCTGTCAATAACAAATTAAATATATTACGATTCTAAAAAGCTCAGCATTTCTTAGATCTCCAACTAACTCTTGGTGTATTATTTATAGCTGCACTGTCAATCAAATTAATGATCTCCAAGTAGACTAGAAGTCATAAAGTAAGTGAAATGAAGATATCAGGTAATTTGTCCATGGCCACCCACAGAGTTCATTTTCAAAGCCAGCATTGGTTAAGAAACTTTCCTTATTCTCTGTCCCATGTTCATAGACCACAACACCATGCCTCATAACCCAAAATGATGAAATTAAGTATTGCAAAGTAAAATAACATTTTTTATTTCTCCTAACCCTTTCCTTGACCCTCTGGAATTTCTTATATTAACATTATTCCTATTTCATTTCTCTGTGTGTGTGTGTGTGTAGAAAAAAAGACTTTAAAAAACAAAGTTAAATAATAAGCTATGTATTTTTGCCCAATTTTTGTATTATAAATATGGCAAGGGGAAGTAGGAGGATGGGAAAAGGACTATAACATGCACTAAACCTTATACAGTTGGGTTGGGCCTCAGGTTCACACCCATGTCCTCCATACATGGTGGAAGGTCAGTTTGGTCAGAAGAGTACTTATTTTTAAGACATGGAAAGCCATATATTAAGTGGTTGTGTAAGCAGTTAGGAAAAGCATTGGGAAAATGTTTCCAGAATCTTAAGAAAAAAAAGAGTAAAAGCAAAATAAAATGATAGAATCTGCAAGATACCTCTTAAAATTATAGTGTTCTCATATAACAAGTGGAAGGTTATAAATAAAATGATAGAATCTGCAAGATACCTCTTAAAATTATAGTGTTCTCATATAACAAGTGGAAGGTTATATATTATAGCAAAAACTGAGAGAAATTAAAGATCCAAACGTAAACACTTCCTTGCTAAAAAGAAAATTAATCTAGAAAATGGGATTTGAAAATATATGTGAAAGACATCTGTGATCCCTTACTTCCCACACCACCAGCTTTTCTTAATATGCTGAGGAATATTCAGGAAAAAGATGCATTTTCGAGACACATAGACTATGAATCTGAAGGGAGAAGAAAATCCAGAATGTGTCCCTCAAGTCTTGTTTTGTTTTGAATGAACTGTATGGTCTACTGCTGGGAGGGGGAATTTGATGGAAAGAAGGTGAAGATGATCTCACTTTTAATGAGGGTAGAATCAAGGTACTCATAGAATACTCAGGAGGTGATGTACAGCAAGTAGGTAAATTTGAGGGTCTGGAGCTCAGGACAGAGATCTGAGTTGTAGATAAAAATGTATAAGATATTTGTTTATAGGAAGTATCTAATAACATAGAGCACAATGAGTTTCCCAGGCTAGGAGGCCAAGTGGAAATAAAAATGGATTAAAAACATAGAGCCCTGGGACAATAGCCTTTAAAGGAAAGCAATGAAAGAACAGACCATAGTTCCCTAGGAAGAAGAACCCAGAGAAGAAAGAGATAAAACCAAGTAATGTGCCACATAAACCGAAGGAGGATTGCTCAAATAAGGAGAAAAGAATAAATTTTGTGTAGCAGGGCTGGGACTCAAATGTATGCAGGACTCTCTGAGGAGTGTGGTAGGAGGTATATGAGAAGGTTTATCCAAGGGCTTTGGCCAAAGAGGCCTTTCTTCTCAAATGCATCCTATCAAGAGACAGGCAGCTACAGAAGCCAAAGTTTTCTTCATTAGGAACTCTGAAACAGGAGAACTCAGTTGTTTCTTTTCGTGTCCAGATAAGAAAGTAAGAAAGAGCAAAGAGGATTCTCCTACTCCTTCACACATCACAGCATAGCTGTGAGACATCATTTTTAGCAGTTCCAGTGTTCTGGGATATTTGGGACTATCACCTTCCTACAGATATCAAGGGCCTAAGAAGGACACCAGTAGCAGTGAGTAGTAGGTAGGTGAGTCAAATCTCTTCAAAATGCGAATAAAGAAACATAACTGCAGCCAGTTTAATCAAATATGGGCTTTGTCACTGACAAAACTGGGATGGACAGAAAAGGATTCAGGGCCAAATACTCTGTCCAGAGCACATTTTTTACTCTCTCTACAATTCTAGTTTCAGCTTTCTCTATGTGTTGGCTTCATTCTGTTGATCTGCAAATGGCTTTCTTTATACACACACCCACAGAGAGAGAGAGAGAGATAAAGAGAGACTTCTATTTGGAGGGAGTGGTGACAGATGACTGCTGGCAGACCTAGAATTTTTTTCCAGCTTAGTGGGCTGGAGGAAAAATGAAGTGCTTGTCTTTTTGCTTCATTATTTAAAAATCTCAAAGAAAACACCAATTCACTCAGATTGGCCACTTCTTAGACCAATCACTGTGATTGTCTGACTGGGTAAACTCAACTCCCAAAGTCAATTAAGTCAGGGAGAAGCTATTCCACCAAAGAAATAGCTTTGGTGTAATCAGAATAAGGAAGAAGAAATCCTGTATAAAGTGTATAAAAATAAAATACAGATTATTCTTATGAATTTGACCAATTGGCATCCACAGTCTGGTGAAGCCAGAGGAAGTTGGATCTCAAGAGTTAAGTACTACTTAGGTCAAGTTAGGCAAGAATAAGAATTGAAAAGAGCTGGTAGAATCCAGCAATTAATGATCACTGTTCATCTGCAGATGAAGCAGTTTCAAGTCATGGCAGAAGCAAAAGACGGATGGCAATAAGAGGAGTAAACTGGTGGTGAGGAAGTGAAAACAACACTAGACAGGACATGTTCTAGAACCTAGAAGCTTAGCTATGAAAGAAAAGAAAGCAAAAATAATGTGCAAGACAGCAAGACAATTTGCTGAAATTTGGGGGAATTTTAAAAAGTTATCACTTAAAAGTTAATTAAACTACCTGCCATCTTACTATCACACAGTTATTTTCTTCACATAATTCAAACTTTTACTCTTTGGGTTTCAGGGTTCATTAGACTTTGCTCAAATCCTACATGCACAAAATTGAGTAAGTCATTTGAGCTCTTTGAGTCTGTTCCTTTATTTGTAAAGTAGAATAGTGCTTATCACAGAGTATGTGAGAATTAAATGAGATTAATACATTATTTGCTGACAGAGATCTCTTAAAAATGGTTGGTTCAACGAGCTATTATACATTTTCTCAGGTGAATGTAATTGTCATCAGTTCAGAAGCTAAAATTAGAGCATTAAAAAAACCTGTTAGAATTTCATTTGTTCAAGCTCTTTTTACATTTGTTCTCATGCCAATCTCTTTTGGTTGTAACGATTTACAGTTCTGCCATGTTATTAATGTTAATAGTTATCATCGATCTAGTTTTCAATTCTATCAGTGATACTATTAGGAAGTAAGCAAACTATATATTGACATTGTACTCTCTTAATAGGCAACTGGTGTTTCTTCAACAATATGTTGGAGACAGAGGATGTTAGCAAAATTAAGGTTAATGTAGAAAATATGATCCAAACTATTAACGGTAGACTTGAATTTTCTCTGAATCCCAATATGGTGTTATCCTCGTGTTTTGAATGTGTTAATATTAATTTCTTCAGCTTTTATTTCTCTAATAAACTTAGATTTGTTTTTTAATGAAGTATATTTCCTTTACTCATTTACTATATAGGGAGAATTAAGCTAGAACAGTCACCCATTTAAACTGGTAAGGCTCAGTTTACATTCTTTAACCCATCTGGTTTTAGACATTAACCCATCTGGTTTTAGACACTTACACAATTCTTCTCTTTATGATCACACAGGTAGATATAGAAGGACAGCTACAATCAACCTCTCAGAGCATCTGTCTTTATAAATGGGAAACGATTATCTAATTTGTGATATGTCTCCCTAAAAAAAGGTTCATATGCACTGATATTCTCTCATACTGAGATATTTTAAGTGTTAAAATGAGTTAGCAAACAGATGGGAAGTCTTACAATCCCGTATCAGAATTACAAGGTCTTTGGGAATAGAAATAGGGTTCTAACAAAAGCCATTTTGTAATACTCAACACATAATGTGACTCCTCTAGTAAAAGGACATTCAAACTGTATTTTCATTGCAGGTTTAACTTTATGAAATCAAACACACAGTAATAAAGTATTATCTTCAGATGAGCCACACTAAAGATGTTGAAAAGAAGCACTGATTTTCTCATGATTTTCAGTCAAAATGAAATTTTAGAAAATTGATCACTAATACTTAAAAATTTTTCAGTAGAAAGCTAGAGGGCATACTAATCTTCGTCATGTTTAAATTCTTCCAAATTAATATTTTAAGAAAAAGTAAAAATAGGAAAATCATCACAAAATGTAATCTTTGAGCTTCAACTGACCACAACACACAAAACAATGAAACAACCACAAAACTATCTTCTAGCTAATATCCAACTGTCCTGCTGGGTGACCTGAACATAATTCTACTAGGTAGAAAGAGTGGAGGCTATGAGGGGAAAAACTTAATCACCTGATTTTTTTTTTTTCTATAGGAAAACTAGAAAAATGTACTGGCAGTCTGGTAGAAAGAGTGGAGGAATTAGAGCCAGGGATTTGAGTTCTACTACTACTACTAGCTGTAGCATTAATTCACTATAAGTGGCCTTCAATAGCTCTAACGTGACACAGACAGTTTCCCCAACTGAAAAATTAGGGCGTTAGTGGCAACTCGATAATTTCTAAGGTCTTTTTTAGCTCTGGCATTCCATGTATAAAGATGCCGAACCTATCAAGAGTGGTGTAAACTGAAGAATGCATAAGCAACCTCAGATATTATAAACACATATATAATAACAGTATTTTTCAGTGTTTTCAAAGACCCTATGTCAATGTTTACATATATTATTATAAATGTTTAAAGTATTTGCAGAGTAGTTTTCATCATCCACATTTACAAATGAGGAAATGTAAACATAAGAAAGGTTAAGTGACTTACCAGAGATGACTGCTAAGTAGCAAAACCAGGCTTTAAACTTGATACTCCTAGATGCAAAGCCATTGTTCTTTTCAACAAACCAAATATTTTACCTAGGTTATAGTTTGTTTATAAGGCCTAACTAAAAATGAATATTCTTGCCTTCATATTTTGAGAAAATGAAAATGAACTGCAATTCATAAATTCATATAACCTTTCATTTTTACAATTTTTTATTTAAAAAATTTTTTTAAAAAAATTTGTATCTATTTATGGGGCACAAGAGATGTTTTGATAAAGTCATGAAATGTGAAATCATGAAGAATGGGGTATTCATCCCCTCAAACACTTATGAGTTACAAATAATCCACTATCCACACTGTTTACAATAGCTAAGATTTGGAAGCAACCTTTTATTTCTTGATATAAAATCCCCTGGTAATAATTGTAACTAATATAAAGGTGGGTGTCTACATAATTGGTTATTATTAGGGTGACACTCAAGTTTTGAATTTTCAAAACAAATGTTAAAATAAATTTAATTTAGAAATAAAAATAAGAAATTTTAAAGATCTTTAAATTCAGAATATTTAATTTTTTTCAGAAACAAAAGTTTAAAAGAGCTAACTGGTGGCTGCTGCAAAGTATTTACCTTCCACATGCCACATGTAATGTGATTATGAGCCTTGTGAACGTACACGCTGGTGTAATACAACCTTTCTTTTCATAGCAGGCACCTAAAATCTGCTTTCATATGTAGCAAAGTAAAATTTATGGAACTGGATGATGCAGTGGCTTTATTTCAAACTAGTTTATTTTATTGGCAAAAACTAATAAAATCTTCAATGGATTCCACAGTTACTTCTTGATGTTCCACCCTAGGATAGAGATCACAGGTGAGTTGAGTGTAAAACCAGTGAATAAGAGGAAATAGATCTGGTGTGCTGAAGGGTAATGATATTGTTTGCATATGATTTACATTATAAAGTGTTTGCTTCAAAGGGTGATAAAATATTCTGGCCAATTTAAGAATGATAGTGGCTTACAGCAGAAGCAGAACCTAGGAGAGATAATTGTCATAGCAGACAAAAGATGAAAACTTTCCACTGGCCCTAATAACTCTTTTGGGAACTACCTGTTATTAAAATATTCTAAACCTCTTTGCTCTTGGTCACATATAAGCAAACCTCCACGTCCTTAGGAATATGAAAGAACCTCAGGTCACAGTGTGGGTGCCCGGTAATTGGTTCAAGCCCTCTCTAAATTTCTGACCCTTTAAACCCACAAGGTTTACATGGGGAAAATTATATTATTCTGAATCCTTAGCAAGAAATGTAAAAACAAAACAAAACAAAAAAACAAGAGCTTTACTGTTTGGGCTAGAACTTCCAGTACCATGCTGAATAAAAGTAATGAAAATGGGCATCTTTGCCTTGTTCCCAATATTTACAGGAAAAGCTATCAGTTTTTCACCGCTGAGTATAATGTCAGCTGTGGGCTTTTCATATATGGTCTTTATAATGTGGAGGTAATTTTATTCCATTCCTTATTTATTGAGAGGTTTTCTTTCTTATCATGAATGGGTGTTGAATTTTTCCAAATGATTTCTGCATATACTGAGCTAATGAGTGGTTCTGGGGTTCAATTAACGTGGTATATCATATCGATTGATTTTCCTATGTTAAAGAATCCTTACTGCCCACAGATAAATGTCCTTTGATTATGGTGCATAATCCTTTTAATGTGCAATTGGATTTAGTTTGCTAATATTTTGTTGAGTATTTTGCATCTATAATTACAAAATAACATAGGTTATTTTATCTATTATAAACTAACATAGATTAGTCAGGAATATTGGCCTATAGTTTTCTTCTAGTATCTTTATCTGGCTTTGGTATCAGGATAATGCTGGCCTCACAAAATAAGTTTGAAAGTATTCTCTTTCCTTCAATATTTTTAGAAGAGTTTGAGAAGGATTGGCGTTTATTCTTCCTTAAATGTTTGGTAGATTTACCAGTGAAACCACCTGGTCATGAATTGATTTAAAAAAATGTGGTACATACATATGCAGGAATATTATTCAGCCTTAAAAGTGAAGAAAATCCCATAATATGCAAAAACATGAATGAACCTAGAGGACGTGACTCTAAGCTAGTCACAGAAGGACCAATACTGTGTGATTCCACTTATATGCAAAATAAAATAGACTCATAGAGTCTATTAAGAGTAGAATTAGGGGAGAGAGTAGAATGGGGGTGTTGCTGGGGACTGGAAAGAGGGGTAAATGGGGAGATACTATTCAGTGGGTATGAAGTTTCACTTAGGCAAGATGAATATATTTTAGAGATCAGTTGTACAACATCATGCCTATAGTTAAAAATACCGTATTATATTTTTTAAAATGTGTTGAAATGGTAGATCTCATGTTAAATGTTCTTACCACAATAAAAATAATCAATCAATTAACTGATTTTTTAAAATAAAAAGTAACCAAAGTAGCACAAAAATAAATGTCAAGAATGGTCTCCTACTTAAAAATCATACATTTTTAATATTATATTTAGTTTAAAGCCAAGAGCCAACAGTATATATATCAATGATAATTCTAGAATCTGGAACAAGTCAAAGATATTCATGATCAACACAATTATTTAACATTTCTTTGGAAATGTTAATATGAGTAGACAAGAAGAAGAAATGAACACTATAAATATTGGCAGAAAAAAAAGTCAAGGGGTTTCATAGCTAATGACCAAGTTCTCTTCAATCAAGAATGTCTACAGTTGATTGAGAAGGGCACAAATGCCATGTAATAAAGCATCTATTAATTGCTTCCATCTCTAGTAGCACATGGTGGCTTGCCCAAGAGGCAGTCCCTAATAACACTACCTTTAACTAATGAAACACTGCAGAATGCAATGTTGCAAACCAGTTTTGCTGAGGTATGGTTGCTTGAGTTTTCATTTGCTCAGAGTAAATGTTCTTCTTAATGGTATCAAATGTTCAAGGGGAATTGGCAAGATCCCACACTCACCTTCATAAGACATTCTCTTTTCTTTAAAAAAAAAAATCTGGGCAAATAATGTGTCATAACTAGCCCAAGGTAATTCTATAAACTGAGGCCTGAGCTAGGGGTAGTGAACAATAACCACAGTTATTGTAGCAACATAGCAATTACAATACGGAGCCTTGGACCTGAGACGCCCCTGGATAAGGCCAGAGTCTTCAATATGCACATTAAATTTTCAATAGTGTCCACTAAAAGGACTAAAATAAAGTGTAAATTCTAAACCAGTAAGGAGGAAAAAGGGAATAGACATAATAAAAATAAAATTCAATTGATTCAAAAATAAAAGGAAAGAAAATATAAGCAACAATACTGTAGCAGAGAGAGAGCAACATAGAAATAAAAATCAAATAGAAGATACATCGAAATATATAAATAGCCACAACAATTATAAATTGACTAAATTTGAAAATAAGAAGAATTATAGTTAAGGTGAAAAAATCCATTTATATGCTTTTATATGATGCATTAAACATAAGGACATGGAATGTTTGAAAGTAAATAAATAGGAAAAGATATAACAGGCAAATATTAACAAAAAGAAAGCCAAACTGGCTATATTGCTGATCCAAGTAAATATTAAGAAAAAAATATAGGCTCACTATATAATGTTTAAAAGTTCAGCTCCTCAGAAAATATAACAACTCCAAACTAGAGTGTGCCAATAAATATAGCTTGAAATAAATTAGTAATCCTGAAATAGGAAAAGAAAAAAAATGCTAGACATTAAGAAGACATTTAAAAAATCTACCTTTGGCTGGGCGCGGTGGCTCACGCATGTAATCCCAGCACTTTGGGAGGCCGAGGCGGGCGGATCATGAGGTCAGGAGATGGAGACCATCCTGGCTAACACGGTGAAACCCCGTCTCTGCTAAAAATACAAAAAATTAGCCGGGCGAGGTGGCGGGCGCCTGTAGTCCCAGCTATGCGGGAGGCTGAGGCAGGAGAATGGCGTGAACCCCAGGGGGCGGAGCCTGCAGTGAGCCGAGATCGTGCCACTGCACTCCAGCCTGGGTGAAAGAGCGAGACTCCATCTCAAAAAAAAAAAAAAAAAATCTACCTTTATAGTATTAGGTTTCAAAACACATCTCCTAATTATTGATAGATTACATAGATTTTACAAATTAGTAAGCATATAAAAAATGAAAACACATAAGTACCAAGCTTGATTCAACAACATACATACATTATATGTTGTACCAAGCTTGATTCAACACCACATACATATTATATGGTATTTAGTATAAGTACCAAGCTTGATTCAACACCGTATATATGCTAAATGGTATTGAAATTCTACACTAAATGATTAGAATATATAAAATTCTATAAATGATTAGAATATACACACACATAACATTTATAAAGATTTACCACATACTATTTTGTAAAACATGTCCCAATAAATTTCAAAGAAGCATCAAGTTCTGTTGCCACAGTCTAACTAAATAAAAAACTAATGAGAAAAAGAAAAAAATTAAGTCCATATAGTTAGTAATTATAAAGATATATGTATGTGTATCTCTCTATATATATATATGAAATATATTCTACTCTCATTGTGCCCTCAGTAGAATAACTAAAATGATAAAAGACTGACCATATATACGTAGAATATATATATTCTATATATTCTATATATAGAATATATATATTCTATATATATTCTGTATATATTCTATACATTCTATATATATTCTATATCTATGCTATGCATATATTCTATATCTATGCTGTGCATATATATTCTATATATCTATGCTGTGCACATATATTCTATATATCTATGCTGTGCACATATATTCTATATATCTATGCTGTGCACATATATTCTATATATCTATGCTGTGCACATATATTCTATATATCTATGCTGTGCATATATATTCTATATATATATGCTAGAGAGAGAGAGAGAGAGATTCACTCTCGTCCACACTGGAGTGTGGTGGTGTGACCTTGGCTCACTGCAACCTCCGCCTCCCAAGCTCAAGCGAATCTCTTGCCTCAGCCTGCAAAGTAGCTGGAATTAAAAGCATGTGCCACTGCCACCCAGCTAATTTTTTTTATTTTTAGTGGAGACAGGTTTCACCATGTTGGCCAGGCTGGTCTTGAACTCCTGACCACAGATGATCCACCTGCCTCCGCCTCCCAAAGCGCTGAGATTACCGGAATGAGCCACTGTGCCCGGCCTATAAAGATATTTCTAAATAACATGGGTTAAAGCGGAAAAAAAGTTAAGATAAAAATACTTAGAATTCTATAATTTAAAAGCCATATATCAAATTCACTATGGAAGAAAGTTTGCCAATTTTTTATAGAGCTAAACATAGTTTTACTATGCAATCCAGCAATCTCATTCCTAGGTATTTACTTAAGAGATTCAAAAACTTACATCCACCAAAACAAAAAGGCCTACATGTGAACATTTATAGATGTTTTATTTGTAATTCCCAAAAGCTGGAAACAACCAAGATGTCCTTCAGTAGGTGAATGAATATGCAAACTTTGGCTTAACCATACAATGAAATACTATTTAACAATAATAATAAATGAGCTATCAAGCTATGAAAAGGCACAGAGAAATCTCTAACGCATAATGCTTAAGTGAAAGAAGCCAATCTGAAAAGGAGGCATATTACAGTATTTTAATTATATGTCTAATAATGTTCAGCATCTTTCTTGTGTTTATTTGCCACTAGCATATTCCATTAGATAAAAATTCTCCACACATCTTTGGTTGACTTTTTTTAAGTTAAGGATATAGAAATTAAAATCATGAAAAGATAACATTGTACCCCTAGTAGAATGACTAAAATGATAAAAGACTGATCTTACCAAGTGTTGGCAAGGATGTGGAGGAACTGTAACTCTCATATGCTGAACAGCTGTAAAATGGCAAAATATTTGGCAAACAGCCTGTCAGTTTCTTATAGATTTAAATGTGCACTTACCATATAGTCTACTCATTCTACTCCTATGTATTTATCAAAGAGAAAAGGAAATCTATGTCTATACAAAGTGCTCATAGCAGTTTTATTTCTAACAGGCCCAAACTGGAAACAATCCAGATGTCCCTCAACACATGAATGGATAAGCAGATTTTGGCATTTCTATACAATGGAAAGCTACTTATTAATTAAAAGGAATGAACTATTGATACATGCACCAGCATGGGTAAGTCACAATTCATTATGCAGAGTAAAAGAAGCCAGAAAAAGAAAGAGTACATACTATATGATTCCATTCATATAAACCTGTGGAAAATGCAATTTCATCTACAGTGACAGAAGGCAAATCAGTAGTAGCTGGTATGGTTGGGCCAGAGCAGAGAGAATTCCAAACAGGTATAAGAAAGTTTAGGGTGGTGAGGAATATTTACATTTCTTGATTATGTATTGTGGTTTTCATGGGTGTATACATATGCTAAAACTTATCAATTTTTATACAATAATTATATGCAATTTCATGTAAGCCAATTGTAACATACTAAAGAGCTTTAAAAATATACCAGGGAAAAAGGAAGGTTAAATAATATTGGCGAAACTTATAATTATTGAAGCTTTATGATAGGTTCACAGGTTTCATCATATTATCTCCCTTTGTGCACATTTGAAAAAATTTTACTATTAATAGTTATTTTAAAATGAGCTTTTGTTGAAAAATATAAAGAAATTGAAAAACCTAGCAAAGAGATTTATAGCCCAATAACTGACATTAGATTCATGTGCAAAATATATTTATATTCCAACTTACACAGATAAAAACATTGCTCAACTTGAACACATCCATGTGATGAGCACTCCCAGATCAAGCAACAGAACATTACCAAACCATCATAGGTCCCATTCTTGCTTCCTTCTAATTATTGCACCCTTTCCCCATGCATTAGTTTTGCCTATTGAACAATATATAAATAAATCACATGGGATGTACCTTTTTGTATATCTGGTTTTTTCTACCAACTTTGTATTTCTGAGATTCATCATATTTTTATAATTAGTTCTAGACTGTTTATTTTGATTACTGTGATGTTTTCAATGGTGAGAATATATATTGATCCATTCCAGTGTTGATGAACATTTTGGTTGTTTTCAATATTTGGCCATTTAAAATAGTGCTGCTATGTACATTTTGATACATATATTTTGATGACTAAATGTATTCAGGATACATAGTGTATTTATTTTCACACTGCCATAAAGTTACTACCTGAGACTGTATTTTATAAAGGAAAGTCTCATAGTTCTGCATGGCTGGGGAGGCCTCAAGAAACTTACAATCATGGCAGAAGACAAAGGGGAAGCAGGCACCTTCTTCACATGATGGCAGGAGAGAGAGAGAGTGCATGCAGGGAATCTGTCACTTTTAAACCATCAGATCTCATGAGAACTACCTCACTATCATAAGAATACCATGGGGGAAATGGCACCCATAATTTTATCACCTTCCACGAGGTCCCTCCCTCAACACATGGGATTACAATTCAAGATAAGATTTGGGTAGGGACACAAAGCCAAACCATATCATTCAGCCCCTGGCCCCTTCCAAATCTCATGTCCTTTTCACGTTTCAAAACCAATCATGCATTCCCAACAGTTCCCCAAATTCTTAACTCATTCCAGCATTAACCCAAAAATCCAAGTACAAAGTTTCATCTGAGACAAGGCAAGTCCCTTCCACCCATGAGCCTGTAAAATCAAAAGCAAGTTGGTACTTCCAAGATATAATGCTGGTACAGGCATTGGGTAAATGTTCTCATTACAAATGGGAGAAATCAGCCAAAACAAAGGGGCCACAGTCCCTGTGCAAGTCCAAAATTCAGTGAGGCCATCATTAAATCTTAAAGCTCCAAAATAATCTCCTTTTACTCCATGTCTTACACCCAGGACATGGTGAAGCAAGAGGTGGGCTCCCAAGGCCTTACGCAGCTCTGCCCCTCTGGCTGTACAGGGCACAGCCCCCGTGGCTGCTTTTATAGGCTGGTGTTGAGTGTCTGCAGCTTTTCCACATGCACAGGGCAAGTTGTCAGTGGATCTACCATTCTGGGGTCTGGAGGATGGTGGCTCTCTTCTCACAGCTCCACTAGGCAGTGCCCCAATGGCAACTCTGTATGGGGACTCTAAACCCACTTTCCCCTCTGCATTGCCCTAGTAGAGGTTTTCCATCAGGGCTCCACCCCTGAAGCAGACTTCTTCCTGGACATCTAGGCATTTCCATACATCCTGTGAAATCTAGGCAGAGGTTCCCAAACCTCAACTCTTGTCTTCTGCACACCCACAGGCCCAAAACCACATGGAAGCTGCCAAGGTTTGGGGCTTGTAGCCTCTGAACCAATGGCCTGAGATGTACGTTTGCCTCTTTTAGCTACAGCTGGAGCTGGAGTGGCTGGGATGAAGGGCACCAAGTTCCAAGGCTGCGCAGAGGAGCAGGCACCTGGGCCCTGTCCATGAAACTACTTTTCCCTCTTAGGCCTCCAGGCCTGTGATGGGAGGAGCTGCCTTGAAGATCTCTGGAATGCCCTTGAGACAGTTCCTCCATTGTCTTGACAATTAACATTTGATTCCTTATTTTACCAATTTTTGCAGCCAGCTTGAGTTTCTCCCCAGAAAATGGGTTTTTCTTTTCTACCTCATGGTCAGGCTGCAAATTTTCTAAACTTTTATGCTCTGCTTCCTTTTGAAATATAAGTTCCAATTTCAAACCATCTCTTTGTGAATGCATATGACTGAGCACTTTCAGAATCAGTGAGGTCACCTCTTGAATGCTTTGCTGCTTAGACATTTCTTCCACCAAATACTCTAAATCACCTCCCTCAAGTTCAAAGTTACACAGATCTCTAGGGCAGGGGCAAAATGCTGCCATTCTCTTTGCTAAAGTGTAGCAAGAATGACCTTTGCTCCAGTTCCCAAGAAGTTTCTTATCTCCATCTGAGACCACCTCAGCCTGGACTTCATTGTCCATATCACTGTCAGCATTTTGATCAAAGCCATTCAACAAGTCTCCAAGAAGTTTCAAGCTTCCCACATCTTCTTGTCTTCTTCTGACCCCTCCTAACTGTTCCAACTCTCTGCCCATTACCCAGTTCCAAAGTTGTTTCCACATTTTCAGGCTACCTTTATAGCAGTACTCCACTCTGTTAGTAACAATACTCTGTATTAGTCTGTTTTCACACTGCTATAAAGATGCTACTTGAGACTGGATAATTTATAAACAAGAGGTTTAACTGACTCATAGTTCTGCATGTCTGGGGAGGTCACAGGAAACTTACAATCATGGCAGAAGATGGAGGGGAAGCAGGCACCTTCTTCATAAGGCAGTAGGAGACAGAGGGAGCCCACATGCAGGAGAAACTGACACTTTTAAACTTTCAGATCTTGTGAGAACCCCCTCACTGTCACAAGAACGGCATGGGTGAAACGGCCCATATGATCCAGTCATCTCCCACCAGGTCCCTCCTTTGTCATGTGGGGATTAAAATTCAAGGTGAGATTTGGGTGGGGACACAGAGCCAAACCATATAACATAGATACATAGATATAGAAATGCTTGGCTGAGTGCAGTGGTTCACACCTGTAATCCAGCACTTTGGGGGACCGAGGTGGGTGGATCACTTGAGGTCAGTACTTTGAGACCAGCCTGGTGAAACCTTGTCTCTACCAAACATACAAAAATTAGCCAGGAGTGGTGGTGTGTGCCTGTGGTCCCAGCTACTCAGAAGGCTAAGGGAGGAGATCACTTCAACCCAGGAGGTGGAGGTTGCAGTGAGCCAAGATCACACCACTGCACTCCAGCCTAGGTGACAGAGACTCCATCTCAAGAAATAAAAAAGATATGCTCCACATTTTTAGCAACAATTTATAGCATATTCCATCTTTACATTATAGTTATTCCAATGTAAGTCTTACAATATCTAACTGTATTTTTAAAATAAGCATTTTAGAACAATTTTAAATTTACAGAAAAAATTGCAAATAGTATAGAGAGTTTCCACGCACCCTGCATCCAATTTCCCCTATTATTAATATCTTTACATTAGCTTGGTATTTTTATTATATTATATAAACTAACAATGATACATTATCACTAATTAAAACCCATAATTTATTCAGATTTCTTTAGTTTTTCTCTAATGTTACTTTTCTGTTTCAGGATTCTATTTAAAATACTGCATATTTACTTGCCACATTTCTTTCTCCTTTTTTTTTTTTTTTTTTTTTTTGATACAGAGTTTAGCTCTTGTTGCCCAGGCTGGAGTGCAATGGCGCTATTTCGGCTCATTGCAACCTCTGCCTCTTGGGTTCAAGCGAGTCTCCGGCCTCAGCTTCCCAATTAGCTGGGATTACAGGCATGCGCCACCACACCCAGGTAATTTTGTATTTTTAGTAGAGATGGGGTTTCTCCATGTTGGTCAGGCTGGTCTCAAACTCCCAACCTCAGGTGATCTGCCCCCCGTCAGCCTCCCAAAGTGCTGGGATTACAGGCATGAGCCAGAGCACCGGGCCCAAGTTACCACATTTCTTACTAGTTGCCCTATCTCTTTAGGCTCCACTTGGCTGTGACAGTTTCTTCTTTTTGAGTGTCCTTGTTTTTGATGACCTGGACATTTTTGCATTTTAGTACTGGTTGTGTATTTTGTACAATGTTTCATAATTGGAATTTGTCACATGTTTTTCTTATAATTATATTGCGGTTATGAGTTTGGGGAAGGAAAATCACACAGGTAAAGGACAATTTTCATTACATCATATCAAGGGTCTGTATTATCAACATACTTATTATTGATGTTGACTTTGATCAATAGTTGAGCTAATGTTTGTCAGACTTCTCCACTATAAAACTACATTTTTGCCCCTTTTTATACTGTATTTTTTGGAAGAAAGTCGCTGTGTGCAACCCGCCTTAACAAGTTATGCCCCTTGAAGGTGCAGTATCTGCATAAATTATTTACAATTTTTCTGTCTGGGAGATTTGTCTCATCTCCCACATTTATTTATTTATTTATTTATTCAATCATTTATATCAGTATAGATTCATGAATATTTAATTTACATTTACACTATAATCCAATGTACTTTGTTGAGCAAATTGTTCCAGCTTTGGCCATTGGAAGCTTTTTCAGTAGGCTTTTGTTTCCCTTTGACATACTCCCATGTTTCTGGGTTTTGTGGTATTTATTTGTTTTTTAGTTTGTTTAGCATTTCCTTACTTCCTAGTTTTCCCAGTACCGTTATTGAGTAAGAAGTACTTTCCCCATTGCTTGATTTTGTTAGCTTTGTTGAAGATCAGATTGTTGGAGGTGTGCAGCCTTGTTTTTGGGCTCTCTATTCTGTTCCATTGGTCTATGTATCTGGTTTTGTACCAGTACCATGCTGTTTTGGTTACTCTAGCCCTGTAGTATAGTTGGAAGTCTGGTAACTTGATGCCTTCAGCTTTGTTCTTTTTGCTTAGGATTGCCTTGGCTATTTGGGCTCCTTTATGGTTTCGAATGAATTTTAAAATAGTTTTTTTCTAGCCTGTGGAAAATGTCATTGGTAGTTGGTAGGAATAGCACTGAATCTATACATTGCTTTGGGAATTATGGCCATTTTAATGATATTAATTCTCTAATTCATGAGCATGAAATGTTTTTTCACTTGTGTCATCTCTGATTTCTTTGAGCAGTGTTTTGTAATTCTCATTGTAGAGATCTTTCACCTCTCTGGTTAGCTGTTTTTCCCCTATTCCTAGGTATTTTATTCTTTCTGTGGTAATTGTGAATATGATTGAGTTCCTGATTTGGCTCTTGGTTTGGCTCTTGTTGGTCTATAGAAATGCTAGTGATTTTTGTACATTGATATTGTATCCTGAAACTTTACTGAATTTGTTTATCAGCTGAAGGAGCTTTTGGGTCAAGACTATGGTGTTTAACTGGACCCCTTCCTTACATTATATATAAAAATCAACTCAATATGGATAAAAGACTTAAATATAAAACCCAAAGGAATATATGGATGCACACACAACAGGCACGTGTGCACGTACATGCACACACCTATAAATACATCTATATGCAAGTGTATCTATATTAAATTAAACATGAGTTCATACCAGTGGCTCCATCTTTATACCATTACCACATGGATAATTCTTGTCTCCTGCCCTGCTTATCTGTAAATCTCAACTCCAAAAATGAGAAATCTGGTCTCCACTATTCAGCATAAATTTACTTAATTGTTCAATTCTAGTACACATATAGAGCGGTATCAGAAGTGTAACCCATACATCTCTGAGAAACACTTTTATCAACTAAAGTTCAGTGCTTATATACAGTTTCCTTTGCCTTCAGTTTTATAGACCCCAGTGATTTACAGTTACTTAGCCTTACCTCCCTTAACGAGGTTGTTTTATACACTTGTAATGTATTTAGATTGTTTTACCACATTATACATTCCATTTTGGAATTCCCTTGATCCAAAATTATTTTCTTTTTATTTACGTACCTTAATGATTTTTATTCTTTGGGCTATAAATTTCTAAAGGTTTTGAAAATGCATAGGGTCATGTATTCAGCACTACTATACACAGAATACTATTGCCATCTTTAAACATCCTCTGTTCTTCACCTATTCAAACCTTCCACTATACATCCTAGAACCCGTAACAACTAATGTTTTTACTGCCACTGTAGCTTTGTGTTTTAGGTTTCACATTTAGGTGTATGATTGATTTTCAGACAATTTTTATGTATGGTGTAAAATAAGAGACTTATATCCCCACATGATCTAGATGATACTGTCTGTGAATATAAGTTTTACGTCTTTGTTTTCAATCTAGAATCATTTTCACCACTAATATTAACAATTTTCCAGCATTATCTGTTGGAAAATCTTCCCATTCTCCACTATGTGTCTTCATACCTTTGTCAAAATCAATTCTCTATGTTTATGTGGTTTTACTTCTGGATTCCATTATTTTTTTCATCAGTTGATTTCTCTGTCTTTATGTCAAAAACATACTGTTTTGATTCATGTAGCTTTATAATAATTATTGAAATCAGGTAGTATTTTACTTCCAATTTTCAGAGTTATTTTGGCTATTTTAGATATTTTTAATGTTCACGTGAGTTTTATAATCAGCTTGTCAACTTCTAAACATGAAAAAATGCCAGCTTGATTTTGATTGGGATTATGCTAAATTTGTAAATCAATAGGCAGACTGGAAATTTCAATAGTATTGAGTTTTCTAACCCATGCAATAGGTATTTTATCCATTTATTAAAATAACCTTTAATTTCTCTCAAAAATATTTTATAGTTTCAAAGGTACAGGTGATTCATATGTTTTGTTAGGTTTATACTCAGGTACTTTATATTTATTGATGCTATTGTAAACTCTGTTTTTAATTTTAATCTTTAACTGAAATTAAATTTTAGTTAAAATTTTTAATAATTTTGATAGTTTGTAGGAATACCGTTGATTTTTGTATATTGACTTTGTGTCTTATTACATTGCTAAGCTCATTATTTCTTACGTTTATAGATTCCATCAGATTTTCTATATAAATGATCATATCCTTTGTGAACAAAATAGTTTTGCTTCTTTATTTTCAGTCTGGGTGCCTTTTGTTTTCTTTTTCTCGCGTGATTGTACTCACTAGAACCTCCAGTACAATATTACCTAAAAGTGGTAATACTGGACATCCCTGTCATGTTCCTGATCTTAGAAAGAAAGCATTCAGTTTTTTGCTATTATAATATTAGCTGTAGGTTTTCCATAGGTGCCCGTGTTAGTCAGGGTTCTCTACAGGGATAGAATTAATGGGACCTATGCATATATGAAAGGGAGTTTATTAAGGAGAATTGACTCACATGGTCACAAGATAAAGTTCCACAATAGGCCATCTGCAAGTCAAGGAGCAAGGAAGCCAGTGATGGATAGTCCAAGTCCCAAAATCGCAAAAGTAGGGAAGCACACAGTGCAGCCTTCAATCTGTGGCCAAAGGCCCAAGAGCCCCTGGTAAACCACTGGTGTAAGTCCAATATTCCAAAAGTTCAAGAACTTGGAGTCTGATGTTCGAGGGCAGGAAGCATCCAGCATGGGAGAAAGATGAAGGCTGGAAAGCTCAGTAAACCTATTCTTCCATCTTCTCCTGCCTGCTTTATTCTATCACACTGGCAGCTGATTAGATGATACCCACCCAGATTGAGGGTGGGCCTACCTCTCCCAGTGCACTGACTCAAATGTTAATCTCTTAGTCACAGACACACCCAGAAACAATACTTTGCATCCTTCAATCCAATCAAGTTTACACTCAATATTAACCATCACAGTACCCTCTATCAGATTGATAAAATTCATCTCTATTCTGACTTTACTGAGAGTTTTCATCAGGCATGAATATGACATTTCACATCACAACTGCTTTTTCATCACCTATTGAGATGTTCAGGTGGTTTCCTTTTTATAATTTTTAATATGGAGAGTTGTACTGATTGTTTTTCAAATGTTAAACCAGCCCTATGTTTCTAGGGTAAATCACATTTGATCGTGATGTATTATCCTTTTACCATATTGTTGGATTTGATTTTGGTAAAATTTTGTTTACAATTTGATAACAATAACATATATGTTCATAGTTATCAATATGTAGTTTTTTTTCTTACAAGAAAGATCTTATTATGTCTCTGTCTGGTTTTGATATAACGGTAATTTTGGCCTCATAGAAGAGGCCAGAATTCTGTTAAAAGGTATCCTACTTAAAAATTTTTGGAAGCATTTATGAAAAATTGGCACTATTTCTTCCTTAAATGTTCTGTGACATTCACCAGTGAAGCCATCTGGACCCAAAGTTTTTTATGGAAAGTTTTTAAATACAATATCAATTTGTGTAATAGGTATAGGGCTATTCCTGTTTTCTATTTCTTCTTGAGTGACTTTTTGGTATTTGTGTCTTTCACAGGCATCCATTTTATTGAAGTTGTCTAACTTATTGGCATAAAATTGCTCAAGTATTTATCCTATTAAGATCTGTAAATCACAGTGATATAATCTCTCTTTTTCGTGATATTAGTAATTTATGTCTTCTCCTTTTTTTCCTGATCAGTTTGACTTTATCAATTTTATTTACCTCCTCAGGAAATCAGCTTTTGGTTTTATTGACTTTCTCTATTGTCTTTATGCTTTCTATTTCATTGATTTGTACTTTGATGTTATTTTCTTTGTTTTGCTTAATTTGGGTTTAATTACATTTTCATTTCCTTAAGATGGGAATAAACAATTTATAGTCTTTTAAAGGAGATGGCTTATCTCATTCTTATTTCCTAAACTGTGATTCTAAAAGTCAGATTTATTTCATCAATAAGAAGACACTTATATTTTTCATAATTTATAGATAGCTTCCCTGCCTCTAGGTATATCCTAGGGTCTCCAAACCACTCTAAAAACATCCAGGGCTTTAGTCTTCTTGTGTGTGCACTCCCACATAGAATAATGTCAGTGAAGAAAAGTATTCAAAGATCATGTAATTTAACATAAGAGAGGAATGTGTCTGTATAATGTCACGCAGTAAATTAGGAACAGAGCCACAGTTAAAACCCGTGATTCCAGACTTTATACCTAATCTTCTTTTCACTATCTTATGCTATTTCCTAAACTTGTCCCATTAAGCTGCCATAGTGTGAACTAAATGTAATATCCTACTCCAAAATGATATGTTTTAGATAAATCAATATCCTAATTTGCAAAATACAAATTTACCACATTTTAAAAATTGTATTTCATGCCTTCAATTTATATGCCCTCTATTTAAATACACATCAGCCAGTTAATCCAGCAGTTGATTGTACAAGCACTCATCCTTTCAAGTCTGCCACATAGCTGAGCTCATTACATCAGTTACAGGCAAAGACACCAATGCCTGTATATATTACAATAGAAGGGTAATTATTGTTGTTTTTTTAAATAAATAATTTTGAGTGTAGCAGAGTATTTTGTATATTGGTCTCAGTCTGGGACACAGTCTTATTTTATGCCTGGTAGTGCTCAAAGGAATTTACTATCTATGTAAGTTAAAGGAATGGAAAAAGCAAGAAAGAGAGTAAGAGAAGATGCGTGTGTGTGTGTGTGTGTGTGTGTGTGTGTGTGTGTGAGAGAGAGAGAGAGAGAAAGAAAAGAAGAGGTGAAGGAAATGAGGGAATAAGAGATAAAAGTTTTCATTTTCTCCTCAGCTTTCTACATAAACTAAAAAAAAAAACTGAAAAATGTTCTTAAATTTTCTAAAGAATCTAAACCAAATCACTAAACTGTATCTTGAGAATAGCTAAAAAATCTTGGGTGGTATGTCTATCAGTTTAAACTTAGTTATAAGTTACGTAAGTAAAGTGGCATGACAGGAACACTAGAAAGCTGTCCGAGATGATGGATATGTTAATTTGCTAGACTGTAACTATTTTACTGTGTACAAATACATCAAAGCATCATGTTGCACATCTTAAATACATATGATAAAAAATAAAGATAAAAGAAAGATTTCCTTCCTGTTCAAAATCATTTCCCCTACTAATATCTCAATATTTATGAACAATCCACTCTATCAATGTTTTCAATATCCCAACTCTCTTCTTTTAAATGAAAAATTCTCCTAGGAGAATAGCATACTAAGTTTCTAATATTTTAGTGAGAAGTAATTTACTGGACAATTTACTCACCTTACAATGTTGTTAGAAATGAGCCTACTTCTAGACAATGATTCCTAAAGAGTATAATTCAGGATTGTTACCACTAGAAACCTTAGAGATCATCTAGTTGGGCCTTCTAATTTTATAATTGAGAAAACGTATATATTAAGAGACTATTTTAATGTCACATATTGAAAACTTTTCATTGCATTATAATCCTCTATTATTACTTACAACATACATCAAAGCTGTATCATCATTCTCTGTTTGGGAAGAAGCCTTACATAACAGAAAATGTGCCAAAAGAGATAATATGGTAAAGTGACTAGAATACAGACACTGGAACGTATTATGTACATTTATTTCTCATATCAAAATTTTTAGCTAAGAATTACTATTCTCATTTTAAAAATAAGAAGACTAATCCTCAGAAAATTGCACATGGTCACAACTGGTGTTAGGTTCAAGATTCAAACCCAATTCTGTCTGACTCCAAAGTCAGTACTCTTTTTTTTGAAATAGCTTAGTATTTGGGACACACTTAGCCTTCAGTAAGACTCCAAGGCTAGCACATTTTCTTTGAAATAACTTAGTGTTTGGGACACGTATTAGTCCATTTGCATGCTGCTAATAAGGACATCCCTGAGAGTGAGCAATTTACAAAAGAAGGAGGTTTATTGGACTTTCAGTTCCACATGGTTAGGGAGGCCAGACAAGAGAAGAGAGCGTGTGTAGGGAAACTCCCATTTTTAAAAGAATCGGATCTCATGAGACTTATTCACTAACATGAGAACAGCACGGGAAAGACCCGCCCCATGATTCAATCATTTCCCACCAGGTCCCTCCCACAA
Organism: Pan troglodytes; assembly: GCF_028858775.2. Classification (NCBI taxonomy): domain Eukaryota; kingdom Metazoa; phylum Chordata; class Mammalia; order Primates; family Hominidae; genus Pan; species Pan troglodytes. The sequence goes on along the minus strand of NC_072403.2, from coordinate 138,340,410 downwards.
CACGTGGTAATTATGGGAACTACAAAATGAGATTTGGGTGGAGACACAGAGCCAAACCGTGTCAGGTCATATCTGGAATTTAGTAAATCCTGACACCCTCCCCCAATGTATAACTTCAAAAACATTTAGTCAACATCTTCTATCTGCCAGCCAGTATGTTAAGAACTGGGAATACAGAAAATAGATATAGTCTGTGCCTTTAAGTAATCCCCTGTCTAGTGACACAGACTTTCTCCTTGACTAAACTTTAGTCAGGCTCCTCTAAGCCCTCTAGTCTTCAACTTTTATGTCTGCCTTGTTGGGCCTGCATGGCCCAGTTGTAGTAAGAATCTTGCTAACTTAGTTTACAGACCATTTCCCACCCTTGATACCATCTTGTCACTGTCTTGGTGACAAATCCCTACTTGCCCATGCTGCATTAGAAACTGAGCCAGGTTCTATACTGAGGTCTCTTTTCCCCCATTGCAATAGCTCTGAATAAAATTTATTTTTACTGCTTTAACTACTGTCCAGCTCTGGTTTTCGTTAACACTAGTAAGTAGAAAAACATGGACACAAACCAATACACTGTAATAACTTAAGTGATGAGGGAGAATCATGGCACTTTTAAGGACACTGAAATCAGGAGGGGGTAAGATGTTAGGGCACAGCGTTGACATTTGAGGCTAAAAAGATAGAATGCTCTCCTTCTTTAAAGCGCTTGCATTACACAGGAAAGCAATTGTGCAAACATGAATAATAAAGTCAAAAATCCCGTGATTTTCAGGCTAAGTTCTCAGAACCATCAATTTGAGTATCAAATTGAGAGCAATTTAATTTGAGTATTAGTGAACAATATTGGTTACATTAGTACACGACAGGAAATACTTACAAATCTTAAATTAAGGGTCCCAAATGTAATTCAGGATTCTCTCTTCTTCAAGTAAATTTAAAACAAATCCTCACCCCCTGATCCAAATTGTTTCCACATTAACACATGTGGTTGCAGGCTTAGAGACTTTCAAGATAAATAATGAACTAAGTTACCGAAAATTTGGTGTAAGCTTTAAACTGAGAATTGTCATCACTTGAGTATATTTTCCCCCCAATTTGAATGTTAACAGCAATCCTGCATCTTTGCTTATTAAAAACACAAAATTACCCATAAGAATAGAATTTATTTGTTCAAAAACAAATAATTAAAATGTAACCACCAAAGAAAAAAGGCTTCCTTAAAAAAAAAAAGGAAGAAAAAACATTGTCAGGCATTATTTTGAGACATGTAACAGTTGTTAATACTACAAACAGCGTTTCTGTTTGTCCCCGAATTACAAGAGAATTAGTGAGGAGCACAAAGTTAGGGAGAAAAAGAAGCTGTTTAATGGTCTGTTGAGTGATCTCTTCTAATACTGATTTTTTAAATTAATTTTCTTTCCAATGCAGCTAACTCACTGACTTGTTCTTGAAAACACCAAGACATTTGATTTCTCCAATATGGAATGTTGCAAGCTAATATACAAGATATTTTTAAGACACCATGCCATATTTTACCCAACTGGTGTTACCTCAAAAATAATTTCACTTTTGATAATATTTTCTTGATGACTCAATTCACAAATTACTATGTGAATTCTGTGTTTACAAATCCTTTTGTAAGGTAAACAATTGTCATTCTGCCTTAAATACATTAACTATAATAGATACTTTCTAATCTTATTTTGTAAATCGTCTTTTAAGGTAAATCGTATTTGCATTTACAAATTATTACCAACCTTTCAATCCTTACTTCTCATCATTCTGGAGTTTATTAATTCTTTATCTTCTCTTTTTCATTGTTACTAATTGTCTAAAATATAGACTCTCTAGCAAAGTTTCTATTGTCTAAAATATAGACTCTCTAGCAAATTGTCTAAAATATAGACTCTCTAGCAAAGTTTCTTCATGTAATGATCAAAAATCTGAATGGAGAATAGCAGGTCACAGAGAAGCTAAAAAAATCCATTAGCATTGGATCAATGAAAATCAGAACAGAAATAGGCATTTGGAGGTGAGATACAAAATAATTAAATAGCAATGAAAGACTATTTATAAATAAGTGATAAAAATTATGGTACAGATAATAAAACTTGAAATTTAGACACAATGAAGATGACTACATACTAGAATAATCAGAGAAAACACCCTAGAGAACTTAGTTTTACTGGTCCATGAAGAAACTGTAGGCAGGTTTTCACACAGGTAAGGAAAATACATCATTTATTACCTCCTACACAGACCAAAAGGGATCTGAGATTGTAAAATTAAGCAAGACATATAAGGTACATTTTATTATTATTCTAATTCCCTGAGACATCAAGATCTGTTACTTAAAATCTTCAAAAACTACATTACTACGTGTAGTTGTCTTTAATAATTGTTTCAAACTGATGATGACTCCTTTCTCCAGGCAGACCTCCTTTCTATCATGATATAGGTAATGCCATTAATAAGTATTCATTATAAGCAAATTTATTCTCTCAGTAGGTTGATTCTACTAAGATTCTCAGTGTCTTCCTGAAAATTCATTATTTTCTTCCTCAGTACACAAACAGAGAAATTACCCTTAAATATGGGCATGGAAAGCTCACCTATGGTAACAGGCTGGTAGAAAAAGCATAGATGCTAATAAATGGCAGATGTGGTGGTAGAAGCCTGGAAAAATTCTCATTTAATTGTTTCAATATTCTCAGTAAATTAGAAAGTTGAATAAAAACAGGAAGAAGAAATGCTGTGGTTTGAGGAGAGAGGGGAATTTATGAAATATTTTGGGGGAAGAGTGAGAGAGCAATTTGGGGACATATAGTATGATTGCCTAAAAGCAGTAAGATCCCCTTTGAGGATCATAGCCATGAATTATCCTGAGATCGCTCAGAATAATTTTATATTTTTATCCAGCCACATTCAGCTGTACATGTGCTGATGGGAAATGGGTGGAGAATTGGATTAAAACAGGAGTTCAGTTATGCCAGAAGAGGAAAGTAAAACAAGCGAAAGAAAGCCAAAAGTATACCCAAGGAAATGATTATCATTGACCAGAAAGTGTAAGCTCAATAGAAGAAATAGAAGACAGTGAGATGATAATATAGACTGGCATTCTCAATGAAGTCAAAAGTAAGTTGAGATAAAGATTCTAGAAGGTGAGAGCTAGAAAGATGATGGTGATAAACAGAGAGTCCCATGCATGAAGTTTAGATTATTGGATGGTACTTCCATTATTGATTCTAGGACCCAAATATTTCTACCATGAGGGGGACTATACCATAGAATGATCTGTGAGTTAAAGTGTATATTGCCTCTTGTAAGAGAGAACCCCATCCTTTCAGAGTGTTGTGTTCCTACTAATGCCCTGAGTCTTCAATAAGCCATTTTGCTTTTCCATTAGGCCAGTCAATACCAAGCGGTGGTTTTAGTGATAATACCAGTTAATTTCATAGACATGAGCTCATTGCTGTACTTGCTTTCCTGTAAAATGAGTTCCCTGATCAGACACAATAATATAGAGATGTCATGACAGCTGATAAAGCCTCTTCTGAGTGCTAGATCTTGCTATTAGCAGAATGATTACAGTAAGCCCCAGTGTCTGTTGTTCCCTTGTTTGTGTTCATGTGTAATCAGTGTTTGGCTCCTATTCATAAATGTGAACATACAGTATTTGGTTTTCTGCTCCCGCGTTAGTTTGTTTAGGATAATGGCCTCCAGTTCCATTCATGTTGCTGCAAAGACTTGATCTCGTTCATTTTTAAGGCTGCATAGTATTCTATGGTGTATATGTACCACATTTTCTTTATTCAGTCTACTATTGGTGGGCATTAAGGTCAATTCTATGTCTTTGCTATTGTGAATAGTGCTGCAATGAACATACATGTGCATATGTCTTTATAAGAGAATGATTTCTATTCCTTTATTGGTATATACTCCCATATTGGTATATACCCAATAATGGAATTGCTGGGTCAAATAGCAATTTTTTTTTCAGTTTTTGGAAATCGCTACATTACTTTCCACAATGGCTGAACTAATTTACATTACCACCAGCAGTGTATAAATATTCCTTTTTCTTTGCAACCTTGCCAGCATCCATTATTTTTTTGATTTTTAATAGCAGCCGTTCTGACTGGTGTGAGATGGTATCACGTTTGTGGTTTTCATTTGCATTTCTCAAATTAGTGGTGTATAGCATGTTTTCATGTGCCTGTAGGCCACAGGTATGTCTTCTTTTGAAAGTGTCTGTTCATGTCCTTTGCCCATATTTAATGGGGTTGTTTTTTGCTTGTTAATTTGTTTCAGTTCCTTATAGCTATTGGATATTAGACCTTTGATGGTTGCATAGTTTGCATATTTTCTCCCATTCTGTAGGGTGTGTGTTTACTCTGTTGATAGTTTATTTTGCTGTGCAGAAGCTCTTTAGTTTGATTGGTCCTATTTGTCAATTTTTGTTTTGGGTGCAATTGCTTTTGGTGTCTTCATCATGAAATCTTTGTCAGGGTCTATGTCCAGAATGGTATTTCCTAGGTTATCTTCCAGGATTTTAATGGTTTTGGTTTAACATTTAAATATTTAATGTATCACAAGATGATTTTTGTGTATGATGTAAGGTAGAGGTCCAGTTTCAATCTTCTGCATATGGCTAGCCAGTTACCCTAGCACCATTTATTGAAAAGGGAATTGTTTCCTCATTGTTTGTTTTTGTTGACTCTGTCAAAGATCAGATGGGTGTAAGCGTGTGTCCTCATTTCTGGGCACGCTATTCTGTTCCATTGGTCTATATGTCTGCTTTTGTGCTACTATTATGTGTTTTTGGTTACTGTAGCCTTGTAGTATAGTTTGAAGTCAGGTAACATGACACTTCCATCTTTGTGTGTTTTGCTTAGGAATGCCTTGGCTATTCAAGCTCTTTTTTGGTACTATATGAATTTAAAAGTTTTTACTAATTATGTGAAGAATCCCATTCATAGTTTGATAGGAATAGGATTGAATCTGTAGATTGCTTTGGGAAATATGGCCATTTTAACAATATTGATTCTATCCATGAGTATAAAATGATTTTCATTTCTTTGTGTTATCTCTGATTTCTTTGAGAAGAGTTTTGTAATTCTCATTGTAGACATCTTTTGCCCCCCCTCGTTAGATATATTCCTAATTTTTGTGGCTGTTGTAAATGAGGTTGCATTCTTGATTGACTCTCAGCTAGGACACTGTAGGCATATAGAAATGCTACTAATTTTTGTATATTAATTTTGTATCCAAAAACTTTGCTGAAGTTTTTTTTAATCAGATCTAGGAGTTTCAGGGCAGAAACTATGGGGTTTTCTAGATATAGATTCATGCCATCTGCAAAAAGAGATAGTTTTACTTCTTCTCTTTCTATTTGGATGCTTTTCTTTCTTTCTCTCGCCTGATTGCCCTGGCTTTGACTTCCATTACTATGTTGAAGAGGAGTGGTGAAAGTGGGCATCCTTATCTTGTGCTGATTTTCAAGGGGAATGCTTCCAGCTTTTCCCCACTCAGTATGATACTGGCTGTAGGTTTGTCATAGATGGCTCTTGTTATTTTGAGGTGTGTTGCTTCAATACCTAGTTTGTTTAGGGGTTTTAACATAAATTGATGTTGAATGTTATCAAAAGCCTTTTCTGTGTCTATTGAGATGATTGTGTGGTTTTTGGTTTTAGTTCTGTTATGTGATTAATTACATTTATTGATTTGCATATGTTGAAACACTTTGCATCACAAGAGTAAAGTGACGCAAATCCACCTACTTGATCATGGTGGATTAGCTTTTTGATGTGCTGCTGGATTCAGTTTGCTAGTATTTTGTTGAGAAATTTTGCATCTATATTTATCAAGAATATTCTCCTGATTTTTTTTATGTCTCTGCCAGGTTTAAGTATCAGGATGATGCTAGCCTTATAAAATGAGTTAGGGAGAAGTCATGCCTCAATTTTTTAGAATAGTTTCAACAGGAATGGTACCAGCTTTTGTTTATACATCCACTAGAATTTGGCTGTAAATCCATTTGGTCCTGGGGTTTTTCTGGTTGGTAGACTTTCTAACGACTGATTCAATTTTGGAACTCGTTATTGGTCTGTTCGGGGATCGATTTTCTTCCTGGTTTAATCTTGGGAGGTTGTATGTTTCCAGGAATTTATCATTTCTTCTAGGTTTTCAAATTTTTTGTGCCTAAAGGTGTTCATAGTACTTTTGAGGGGTTTTTTTATTTCTGTGGGGTCAGTAGTAATGTCCTCTTTGTCATTTATAATTGCATTTATTTGGATCTTCTTTCTTTTTTTATTTGTCTAGCTAGTGGTCTATCAGTCTTATTTATTTTATCAAAAAACCAACTCATGGATTCATTGAACTTTTGTATGATCTGTTTGTGTCTCAATTTCCTTCAGTTTCGCTCTGATTCTGATTGTTGCTTTTCTTCTACTAGGTTTGGGATTGTTTTCCTCCTGTTTCTCTCATTCCTGTAGGTGTAACGTTAGGTTATCAATAGAGATCTTTCTAACTTTTTTGATGTAGGCATAAAGTGCCACAAACTTTCCTCTTAATGTTGCGTTAGCTGTGTCCCTGAGATTCTGGTATGTTGTACCTTTGTTCTCATTAATTTCAAAGAATGTCTTGATTTCTCTCTTAATTGCATTGTTTACTCAAAAGTCATTCAGAAGCAGATTGTTCGATTTACATGTAATTCTAGGATTTTGAGCAATTTTCTTAGTATTAATTTCTATTTTTATTAAGCTGTGGTCTGAGAGTGTGTTTGGTATGATTTCAGTGTTTTTGAATTTGCTGAGGACTGTTTTATGGCTGATCATGTGTCAATTTTAGAGTATGTGCCATGTGCACATGAGAAGAATCTATATTCTGTTGGTTTGGGGTAGAGAGTTCTATAGATGTCTATTAGGCCCATTTGGTCAGGTTTCAAGTTCTGGTCCCAAATATCTGTGTTAGTTTTCTGCTTTGATGATGTACCTAATACTGTCAGTGGAGTGTTGAAGTCTCCCACTATTATTGTGTGGTTATCTAAGTCTCTTTGTAGGGCTCTAAGAGCTTGCTTTATGAATTTAGATGCTCCTGTGCTCATGCATATATATTCAGGATAGTTAGGTCTTCTTGTTGAATTGAACCCTTTACCATTATGTAGTGCCCTTCTTTATGTTGTTGTTTTTTGTTTTGTTTTGATCTTTGCCAGTTTAAAGTCTGTTTTTTCTGAAGTTAGACTTACAACCCTTGCTTTTTTCTGTTTTCTCTTTGCTTGGCTGATTTTTCTTCATGCTTTTAGTCTGCACCTATGGGTGTCATTGCTTGTAACATGGATCACTTGAAGACAGCATATCATCAGGTCTTGCTTCTTTATCCAGCCTTCCAATATGTGCCCTTTAATTAAGCCATTTAGCCCATTTATATTTAAGCTTAATATTAATATGTGCAGATTTGATCTTGTCCTTATATCATTACCTGGTTATTATGCTGACTTATTTGTGTGATTGCTTTATAGTGTCACTGGTCTATGTACTTAAGTGTGTTTTTGTGGTGACCAGTAGGAATCTTTCTGTTCCATATTTAGCACTCCCTTAAGGACATCTTGCAAGGCAGGTATAGTGGTAGAAAATTCCCTTAGCACTTGCTTGTCTAAAAAGGATCTTATTTCTCCTGCCCTTATGAAGCTTAGTTTGGCTGGATTTGAAATTCTTGAATGAAATTTCTTAAGAATTCTCAACATAGGTTCTCAATCTCCTGTGACTTATAGGATTTCTGCTGAAAGGTCCGTGGTTAGCATGAAGGGGGTTCCCTTTGTAGGTTACCTGCCCCTTCTCTCTATCTGCCTTTAACATTTTTTCCTTCATTTCAGCCTTGGGGAATCTGATGACTATGTGTCTGGGGGATGGTCATCTCCTATATTATATCACAGGGGTTGTCTGCATTTCCTGAATTTGAATGTTGGCCTCTCTAGCAAGGTTGGGGAAATTTTTATGAATGATATCTTCAAATATGTTTTCCAAGTTGCTTGCTTTCTCTCCATCTCTTAGTTTCCCTTCATCTGAGAATGTCTATTTTACTGTAATTTCATATCTGAAGGAAGTTTTTGCTGAATAAAGAGTTTGAGTTGACAATAATTTTCTTTACTTTCTTTTAGCACTTTAAATATGTGGTCCCACTTCTTTATGGCCTGTCATGTGTCTGACGAGAAATTACAGAAAGTCAAATCATTGTTCCTCTATAAGTAATGGATCATTTTTGTCTGGATTATTTTAATAATTTTTCTTTGTCTTTAGCTTTTATCAGCTTGATTATGATGTGTCTGGTCATGGATTTATTTGGCTTCATCATGCTTGAGGTTGCCTAAATTTAAGTCTCTAAGTTTATGTCATTTGCCAAACTTGATAATTTTTTAGACATTATTTTCAAAAAGTTTTTTTCAGTACTGCACTTTTTCTCTCTTTGGCACTCTGATAGCATGAATTTTAGATATTTTATCATTGCTCCACAGGTTCCTGGGGCTGCTCTTAGTTTTTAAAAATATCTTTTTCCTCTGTTGTTCTACTTATATAATTCCTATTGACCCATTTTCAAGTCCACTTACTCTCATCTGTCATCTTTATTCTGCTCTTGACCCCATTCAGTGAGAATTTGGTTTGGTTTGTTGTTGTTGCTACTCTTTTCTCAGCTCTTAAATTTCTAATACGTTCTTCTGTATATCTTCTATTTCTTTTGTAAAATCTTCTATTTTTACCTTCATTGCAGAAGTGTTTGCAATTGCTTGCTGTAGCATTTCTACAATAAGATGTTTAAATTTCTGTCCGATGATTCCAACACCTGTGTCATTTGTTCTGGAATCTCAGTTCTTCTCTATGCAAGTTGAAATATTCTTATTTTCTCATATATCACGTTATTTTGAATTAAATCCTGGAAGTTTTGAATAATACACTATGAGATAGTAGGTCCTACTTAAATCTCATTGAAAATGTTGATATTCTTCTTTCAGTAGGAAATCAATTTGGGTAAGTTTAGGCTGTAAGTTCTAACCCATCTTCTGCAGTCTATGATTTCAATGTCACTTCAGTTATCAAAGCCTTTGCATTTCTATTTGTACCTGTTCCACATGCGCACCAACCAGTATCAGTCTATGACCTGGGTGGGGGGTCTATTGGTTAATTCATGTCTGAAAGTCTTTTGTATAGTTATTAGGATCAGATCCACACATGTGCATCTCAAAGATGAGCTCAGGAATTAATCTTCTATTTGTGGACTCATTTCCCTGAGCTCCATCCTCCCCATGATTGCCACAATACTAACCAAATTTCTTGGGCTCCAGTTTTCATACCTCCTACCAAAAAGCTGAAATTTTATTTACTCCTGTCACACACTTGTGTGACTGAACCCATATGTAGAGCTAAGTGGCAAGAGGAAAGGGGAGAAGAGAGCAAGAGGAGAGGAGGGTGTTTATCCCACCATCTTGGAGGTCATGCCTCCACTGATCAGGTTTCCTCTCTCCCAAATTTAGTCTCCTTGCAGGTTCCCATTGAAGCTTCTTTATCCACCCTACAAGCTTGCTTGGGGACCAGTGTGCAGGAAAATAGAGAAAAAATAACTCAAGAATCTTATATTATCTTTCTGAGATTAAGAAGTTTAATTTCCTTTTCCTCGAGCTGGAACTAGAGGGCTTTTCCTAGAGATCTCTCTTTCTTCACATATGCCCAAATCCAGGTTTCAGGATGTACGTTCAGGCCAGAGAACACCAGTGGGAGAAAAATGATAAACCTGTAGGCTTTTTCTTGGTATATTGAATTCTAGTCTTCTTCCCTACTCTGCTTGCTAATATTTCATTCTGAGTACTCAATTATTTTCCATGCATTCTGTCAAAGTTTTATAGTTGCAATCAGTGGGAGAGACAGGTAGGGTGTGCCTACTCTATTCTGCCCCAAAGCAGAATCCATTAAATTTTACAACAAAGATGTAGAAAAATTTCTAATATTTAACTTTGACTATACTCCTAATATTAATCCCATTCAAAGTTGGTGCATTATTCCCTTAATATTTGCTGAAACAGAATTACTAATATGTTAATTAGAAATTTTGCATTTATACTCATAAGTATAATTGCTTCCATAGTTTTCTTCTTTTTCTTCTGGGTTACATAGAATTGTGGCAGCTTTATATACTGTTTTTTATATATCTCATTTTTCTGAAGTTCAAATAACATGGATTATTCATTCACTGACAATGGGAATTCACCATTAAAACTTTCTAGGTTAAATGTTGTATTGTTAATTTTTCTAAAATTTACCTATAAGATTTTCTCCTTACCTATAAGGAGAAAAATAAATTTGACAATTGTTAGATGCAGCCACTAAAACTACAAAGTGGATTATGTAAATTAATATATAACATTCTGTAAATCTAATAGTAAGCAAGCTTGAATAATACTGTGGAAAATTCATGCCTTTACAGGAAAAATAGCTACATGAGCATGCCTTTCCATGAGTTGCTTCTCATTTTCAGAGTGTAACAAATGCAATAAAATGAAAAAAAAGCAAAGGATATCTGAAAAATTAATAAGTCAAAAAGCTTTTTTCTGTTTAGTTCATGTGGTAGAAGAAAAAATGGAACTATGAATCAAAAGGCCTGAATGAGACAACCAACTCTAGTACTTACTGGTTGTATGACATCAGAATATATCACTTAATGTCTTCAGACTTCAATTATCTCATCCATGGAAAGGTTGCTGTATAATTCAGTGTTTCTCACCAGATTTGGTATGATAAGATTCATCTTTAATACTTAGTAAAAATTATGACTTCAGGAGCTTTACCCCAAGATTCTGATTCAGTAAGTCAGTCTTACACATTTACATTTTAACAAATGCCGAAAGTGATTTAATACATATTGTTTAACAACTACAACTTAGAAGATATAGCAAAATATTCCAATTTCCATTTGGTCTTATCTTGAAACTTTTTATTAGAAAACAAATAAAAGCAGAACTCAATTTTTAATCCACAGAGCTTTTAACTATCAGTGTCTTTAAACCTTGGTTTACAAAACTCATGCATCTTCTGAACAGTTGGAGTTGACAGAAATTGAATCTTTTACTTGAAAGAACTACTTTTACTTGAAAGACATTACTGGGCACTGTGGAAATTTCAAATACAATGTGCTTGGGAAGTGCAAAAAGCTATTAAGTTGAAACATAGGAAATTGTTAATATTCAATCATTTTTCACCTACAAAACTGCAATTTCCTATTGTTTAACTAAGGTCATTTTCTTTTAGTTTACCCTTTCCCAAAGATTAGTTGGCATAATTATTTTCAGTATTTCTGTACTATTCCCTATGTTGTGAGCAAGGATATTTATAGAAGGCTTGATGGATAGGAAATTATTATGAGGTTTTTAGGTCATTAATTTTAAGAGTTGAGAAGGTTATGTTTGTACTGGCGATAAAAATCAACATTAGTTATTTTCTTTGTGAAGCTATTTACTAGTTTCACCTAATCCACAGTCTATTCTGACAGAGCAGAGAAAATGGGTAAATCTGCAGGGATTAATTGGTCCCTGTCACAGCAGTCAAGTAGCTTCTTAAGATTTGAGCTCTGAGTTGTCTTACTGGTTAGCCAGAAGTTTGGTTAGCAATACACTAAAGAGACACAGAATGAACCAATTTCCAGTATTAGGAAGGAGTAAGGAGATCATTCATTTTTTCATTCTGTAAATATTTTTCAAGGTTTTGCAAGGCACCACTAGGCACTGTGGGAATTTCAAATATAAATAAGTCCCAGTCTTTGTTCTCTAGAGGCTAAAAATTTAGTGGGAAAACAGATACATGCACAAGTAATTACATTACAAGGTAGATGGTGTGATAAGGGTTATGATTTTAATATCATCTCTAATGAAATGAATATGTCTACTCATCCAAACAGCATCCAGTGGAGGTGGAGTATATTTGGTCTCATTTCTGTTTTTAAGAAAATGTAATAAAAGGTTTAGATATCTTTAAAAGAGATCAAAGAAGGTTTGTTTTTTTACATACATTGTGAAGTAAATATTTGTATTAATATCTCTAAAGACAACATGGCATCAGTTGACCCATTATTCAGAAATTATAGTTCATGCTTGGGAATTTATGGTAATGGCAGATAAGACATGGCAAACAGCAGAGCTTCTTGGTTAGAGCAAGATAGTTTGAATGAATATTCAGTCTGAATATTTAGTTTGAATGAATAATGAAAGAATATATATGAACACTTTGTTGGTTCTTAACCGACTTTTGGGGGAGACAGGTGGGTATAGGCTTAGTGTTGTTTTATTTCTGTTTTTTTGGCTTATTTCTTTTGTCGTAGAACCTGATTTGAGAGTGGATTTATCCTTTGCAGGGAGTTATATGAATGTCATGGTAAAAAACCTATTACAGTACCAGTGACAGCAAAGCCTCAAATATATGGATGCTTCCTTGACCCTAGGATTTACCAGAAGATCTCAAAAGGTTTTATAGGTATTAAGTAGTCAAGCCTCAGATCAGCTCTGAAACATGGATATTACCCAGAGTTGGTGCTATGAACCATGGGGCACTAGGACAAATATATTTAAACAGAAAATGTTTCAAGAAACATCAAGCTGAGACTGAACAGTACTACCCCACACTTGATTGTAGAACATGTGTTAGTGCACATGTTCTCCAACTTTCTGATGCCTAAATCCATGGAAACAACTTATTAAAAATACAGTTATCAGGCCAGTACTTTTGAAAGCCCACATATATTGTTAAAATACAGGTTCTGTTTCAGTAGGTCTGAGATCAGACTACATATTAAGTACCAGAGGCTGGCACTGGTATCACTCACAATCAGTAAGTTAAGCTGGGGCTTACCTTGATAAAACATAGATGGCTGGGCTGCACCGCTAGAGATCCTGATTCAGTAAGTCTTGAGTCAAACCCAAGAATTTACATTCCTAACAAGCTCCCAGGTGATGCTGATGCTACCTGTCTAAGGATGACACCTGGGGTAGCACTAATCTTTGCTCTCCATAACTGCTAGTCTGAGCAATCTTATTTTTAACATACTCTGCTGATAATTATAGTGAACATAAAAATTTGAGGACCATAAAATTCAATAGAGACTCACCTGGCTATAGGGGGCTGACCCTGGAACAGGAAGCGAATAATACATGTTCATGAAAGCAAAGTTTTCCTTCAGTCAATGCCCGGAGGAGCAACACAAGAAGTGGAACAGTGAATGGAGATAAGAGGTGGTTGTAAACACATAGGAACAGGACCAACCTCGATTCCAGTTCCAGGAGGCCTAGCTCTTCAAGGTATTACTTGGTTCAGGAGTGGTAGATAGAGGGAGCAGGATCTGACCAAGGCAATGTATGGCAATCATAGAGCCAGAGCAGTCAGTAGAGAAATGAGACATGGAGTGACAGGCCAGGAAATCAGGAACATAAAGTATAAAGCAGTCAGAGCAAGCTGCTCAGGACAAAGGCCCAATTTGATATTGTAGTGGCTAGTCTGACATCATACCTGGAAGAACTGAGTGAAGTGAACATGGACATTTAAAACACTGTATCTATTTCAATACTAATATCTACAAATCTCTCTTTCTGTTTCATGTGAAAGTAGTGTAAGCTCCTTATTGTTTACCATACATACTTCCATTCTCTATTTAATCAGTCTTCTTCAACCATCAAGCTACCTGTCATTTTCATAATTTTTGCTTCTATTTGTCCCAACTTTTTATTTGCCACTGTTTACAGCACAATTGATAATTTTCTTTTTCAAAAAACAATTCTCTCCTGACCACTAAAGTTCACAAATTGTGCTTGGATTCTTTACCTGGCATCTAAAATTCTAATAAAGTTATTTATCAAATTAAGGTCTGAAGACAACTTGCAGTATCACATGTATAAAATGCAGATTCCTGGGCATTATTCTAAGCTTACTGAGTCTGAATCTCTGGAGCTAAGCCTCCGTATTTTTAAGAGTTCCTCCTGAAAATATCTATGCACACAAAAGGTTGAGAGTTACTGTACTTATTGTTCTTTCCACTCCACATCCCATCCCCCTATAACAGCAGGTAGGCCTCAGCTGTTACAAATTTTCTAGTTTGGGTTACTCCTTCCAGGTGAATAATTCAAAATAGCTTCTTAGAGGCATAAGATCTGTATCAAACTTGGATATTCTGATCTGACACTAGCCCAAAATAGACAGAAAAAATCATTTAAACATGATTAAACAGTTTATTTTCCATGTTAAAATATATAATATAAAGATTATTTTGGACCAGATCCTCACAATATCAAACCAAATGACGTACTATTGAATACATAGAGAAAAAGCTACATACAATGTTAATTTGAAGTAACTTTATCTATGTTGATATCTAATAATATGGAAATAAATAAAATCAGATATAAGCCTGAGTAACATTGTCCTCTACTTTATAACCCAGAACATCAAGTAACTTCATTTACTTATTTTATTTTTGGTTAGGTTGGAAGGATAAACCCATCACAGTAGCCTCTGGGCATATTTACAACATTTTAGAAGAGACAGTCTACAGTTTCTGTATAAATTCTGAGCAGCTTATAGTGAATACTAGCTCTGTTATTTAAAAGGATTTCTGGTTTGTTTCAACTTGAAAGTGATTTAATAGGAGGCCCACAGAGAAAATCTGTCTCAGTAATCAAATTATAACAAGTAAGGATTAAAAGTATTAAGAAGTTTAAGCAAACTTTTCAGCTGCCCTGTTTTTTTCTTGGGGGGGCCAGGGAGGGGGTCATTTGAAGTTGGCTGTGGGAATAAGTACAGCAAAATTATAAGAAGGAAAAACACAAAAACTGCATGTATTCTGGGTTCATTATAATATCTCCAGCAGCAGTGTTTTTCAAACACTCTTTGGCCAAGTCCTGGCAGCCGTTTTCCCAAGGACATTTGTCTCAGTTTACTACCCCCTTTATGAATTTATAAAACCAACTATATTTTACAGGTGAATTTAATTTACATTTTCCAGTTCATTTCTACTTAATTCATCAAAGTGTTTTGTCATGTGAGCCACTGGGTTTTGGAAAAGAATTGTGATCGTTTCAATTGAGTTTTGGAATTTTTTTTTATCCTTTCTTAGAAACAGGAAGCCATTTTAGCTAAAACCAAACAAGGTTAAACTCCAAAGTGTTCAATTTGGGCTTGATGTTTAGAAACCGCATGTCCAAATGGGTCTTGAGCTTGGCAAAACATTCCTTCCCTTTTTATTAGGTGAGAAGAAAACATTTAGGATAAAAGCAAAACGATTCAAATGGGAATGCATTCCTGAGTCTTTTATAAGTAAAATAAATTCACATTTTTTTTAATTTAAAGAAACTCTTTAAAATAATTTGTAAGCTAAATCAATTTTAATGTGTTTTTCTTTATATATATATACTGCATAGATATGTATTATATATTGTAAATTTCTGTGTATACATGCACATTTACAAAGAGCACATTTTCAATTAGTTAAGAGTTTATTTAGGTAACTGCTTTTCTGAAATGACTAAATTGTATGGTAGGATATAACAATGGCAAAGATCTCAAAAAAGCAGATAGTTAAATGTATAGACTCCTGCCCCAAATATGCAAAATGATTGTTAATTAAATCTTCAAGGAAAAGAGTTCAAATCCTCTTAGAGTCATGAAATAAGATTAAGAATAAACCGATTACTGGTTTCTAGCAGGATAGTATGGGTTACACTGGCCTGGTATTTTAATCTTTCCAAACCTTCAATAAAACAAAGAAGCTAGAATGACAAAACAAAATTTTATGGCCAACATCTGTAGCTGAATTCACAAAATGGGTGTTCCTACAATACCAAAATTTGACCTTATATCAGACCCACATGGTATCAGCCCCTGTATGGGAGAAAGCAGAGAAGAGAAAAGTACCTCTGGTAAGCTTGAGATCCAGAAAGCAAATTTCTAACAGATATTTACCCTCAAAATAAAGTGTCCTCTCTAGTGGTGAAAGCTCAGTAAGTCAATTTGAAGGCATTCAAAGGCTGCAATTCATGAGTGAGTTCAAGGGACCACAGAACAGAAAGATCATGCAGGGGAGTCTTGACCAACATAATTTGCTGTGAAAGGACCCTTTCAAAACAAGTGCCCAACCTAAGAAGAAATGCCTTGGAGGAAAATCCCTAAGTAGAAGCAGGGTGGAAACATTAAGGGCAAAGGAAAGAGAAGCTCCAGGATAGAAGTATGGAGAAGTCCAGAGCCACAAAACTGGGCAGGCTCATCTGACCCTCCCTTTCTTTGAATACAAGAAAATCCTTTTCATTTAAAATCAGGAAGAGGAATGTATTGTGGACAGATCACATGTAAAGTTTTTGTAAGGAAAAAGGATAATATTCATGTAGATAATAGAGGCATGCCAGGAAACATCCCATAAAACAGATAAAAATATTTCCTAATATTTCAAAACAATCTAAAAGAATTTTATAAAATAATAGAAACTATGAAAGAATAGCAGAAAAATTAGAAACAGTCAGAAATGAGCTGAAGGGAAGAAAAAGAATATTTGTAAAGAAAGGGAACAAAACTCAAGGAAGACTTAGAAATAAAAGAAAAATCATTTCAGAAATGATGACTAAACCTAAAGGAATACAAGAACAAAAAAATGGATTTGAATAGTGAAAAAAGCATTTGGATACATGGATAGCACCTTATAAAACAGAATATAGAAAAAGGAAAATTTAAGTAAAATATAAAAGTAAGTATAGAAAAACAACTTAAAAGAAAGTGATGAGAGATAGAAAAAGGCAAGCAAAATCAAACACATATGTAGTAGAAGTCTCCAAAGAAGACACCTACAGCA
Source organism: Pan troglodytes (assembly GCF_028858775.2). Lineage (NCBI taxonomy): Eukaryota > Metazoa > Chordata > Mammalia > Primates > Hominidae > Pan > Pan troglodytes. Next base: position 138,323,550 of record NC_072403.2, on the reverse strand, counting down.
ATAGAATAGAATCCAGACCAAAATGTAAGTTCAGGAAAACTTTTCTGAAATAAATAAAAACTTTAAGCTACATATGTACAGAAATAACAAACCATATACCTAGAAAAAAAAATAACCAGAAGAGACCACAGGGAAACATGTTCTAGTAAAAATAACTTTTAAAAAAAATTAAAAAGATCCTTCCAGTGTCTAAACAAAAAGACCAAGTCACTTATAAAGGAAAAAAAAAAAAAAGACCTGATTGACATCATGCTTTTTAACAGCAATGCTTTATGACAGAAGACAATGAAATATCTTAATATATTTGAGAGTCTCAAGGAAAGGAAATGTGAGCCAAGGACTTTATATGCATTTTAAGTGACCTACAAATAAAAGTGTTGAACTTTTTGCGAACACACAAGAACTCAAGAAATATTGCCCCATAGAGCTCTTCCATAGTATTCTACTACAGAACAAACTTCAGACACCAAAATGACTGGAGAGTGGGCAATAAGGATCACATATAAGGAGCAGTAGTAATAATTAAATTCTTATTTACCTATAGAACCAAGATTAAATAATAAATGCAAGGAAAGCATTATAGCATATAATGGCTATATGTCATAATGTTCATATAGCACAATTATTAAGAAGTGCAGGGAGAAAGAAAAGAGAATATAGAAAATAGAATAAACGTACTAGTTACCTTAGAGAAGTTGTTAGATAATAAATGAAGGTACCATGGAGTTAGAATATCACCAGTCCTTAATGAAATAAAGGATCTAAGAGAAATAACCAGGCATGTGCCTCCTGATAAAAGTACACATTACCATCTATGAAGTATTTTTGTTATGCAAAAATAAATCAAACCTGAATTTGAAAAAGTTTCCAAATCCCGCTAGTTTACAGAAAACACAGAGAAAAGAAGAACATATTGAATAACTCTACAGGAATGCAGTGAGCAAAATCCAGACTGTGGGAAATTCTTCTGGACAAATTACGCAGTTTCTTCTACAAATAAATTGCAAGGAAGAATTAGGGGTGAAGAAGGCTTACAGATCAATAGAGACTCAAGATACATGTCAAAAAATTGTAATATGTATACTTTGAATTCTGATTTGAAAAAACTAATTCCTAAAAAAATTTATGAAGCAATTGAGAAAATTTTAATACTTTTTGGATATATAATGATGTTGAGGAATTACTGTATAATTGTAAATATTTTGTAGTTCCATTTCTTAGAAAAAATAAACAGCTGACTATAAAAATCTCATCTTTCTATTAAATAATCACATTGTCATAAAATTATATTAGCACTATGAAGACAATAACATCAGATCACAGTGATCAAATCGAAATTTAGAAATTCTATGTATAAAAATAAAGAACTGAAATGCTAAAAAAAAGTATGTCAAACGAGGTCTAGTCTAACAAATGATTCCTTGGCCCCAACCCTGTCATTTTAAGGGTGTTCAGTGATAAAACTTTGAGTTCACTGATTAGTCTATTCCATAGATGTAAGTAGTATTCTATTAAACTGCTTATTTTTATGCCTAAAATGATCTCTTTTTGACTTACATTTGAACCCACTTTCTTTATTCATCCTTCTCAGAAATGGTCATATCAAGAGAGACCCAGATTTGACTATCTTTTTGTGAGTAACCACTAGGGGTTTTGGGGAAACTTAGAGGCTCATGAAGTAGATGTAAAGTTTAAGTGAGATAGTATTTAAAATGGTGCCATGTAAAAAATATTCATTAGTTATTATTGCAAAGAAATTTGATTAATAGAGGTAGCAAGCAGAAAACTTATTCACAGAAAAAGCAATCTATGCTGGATGTATAGATTGTGAAGATTTTCTCCCACTCTGTGAGTTGTCTGTTTATTCTGCTGATTATTTCTTTTGCTGTGCAGAAGCTTTTTAGTGTAATTATGTCCCATCTATTTAAGGACTAACATCCAGAGTCTACAAGGAACTAAAACAAATCAGCAAGAATAAAACAAACAATCCCATCAAAAAAGGGCTAAGATCATGAATAGACAACTCTCAAAAGAAGCTATACAAATGGCCAAAAAACATATGAAAAAATGCTCAACATCGCTAATTATCAGAGAAATGCAAATCAAAACCACAATGTGATTCCACCTTACTCCTGCAAGAGTGGCCATAACCAAAAAATCAAAACATAATAGATGTTGGCATGGAAGTGGTAAAAAGTGAACACTTTTACACTGTTAGTGGGAATGTAAACTAGTACAACCACTGTGGAAAACAGTGTGGAGATTCCTTAAAGAACTCAAAGTAGAACTACTGTTTGATCCAGCAGTCCCACTACTGGGTATTACCCAGAGGAAAAGAAGTCATTATATGAAAAAGATACTTGCACACGCATGTTTATAGCAGCACAATTCACAACGGCAAAAATATGGAATCAGCCCGAATACTCATTAATCAATGAGTGGATAAAGAAAACGTGGCATATGTATACCCTGGAATACTACTCAGCCCTGAAAGGAACGAAATGATGGCATTCACAGAAACGTGGATAGAATTGGAGACAATTATTCCAAGTGAGGTAACTCAGGAATGGAAAACCACACATTGTATATTCTCACTCATAAGTGGGGGCTAAACTATGAGGATGCAAAGGCATGAGAATGATAGAAGGGACTTTAGGAACTTGAGGGAAAGGGTGGGAGAGGGGTGAGAGACAAAAGGCTAAACTTGGGCACAGTGTACACTGCTCGGATGATGGGTGCACCAAACTCAGAAATCACTACTAAACTTATTCATGTAACCAAACACCACCTGTTCCCCCAAAACCTATAGAAATTTTTAAACTTTTTTTTTTAAGTAATCCACTATCCTAGTTTTAGAAGAAAGAGGATTATTGTGGCAGGAAATGGAGGGAAGTTCGGCAGTTTACAGAATCTCTGGGAGAACAAAAAATTCTGTTTGGCTACTAGAGTCAGGAACAGAGCATCCAAGGAAAATGCCCAAATTTCTATAGGCTATTCTAGTGTCCACATGACAGCTAAACAGCTATCATCTTGCTGCTTAACACCTAAGACACCAGGGACTAGTTACCAGAAACTTAGATCATTGCTAGCCATAACAGAACTAATTGCCTCCACTATCAGGATTGCCAGCTGACCAGATCTCATTTACATAACCACTACTGCTCACTTCCACCTGCCAATCTTAATTGGGTATATCTGCTTGGTAGACTGTAGACCATGAGCAGAATCTGCCATACTGCAAAGGATTCTGAGAAGTGTGACATTAGTCTTCTAGTTTCTGTTGTACAAAAATTATGTTAGAAGGGAGTCAAATTCTTACTAGGTAAACTCAAATAAATATCTTCCGTTGTGGTCTAAAGTACTTAAAAGCAACCTATGTTTTCCCTCTCTAATACAAACATAGCTAACACTTCTGACCCTCCTCAAATGGACCATTCTTTCTGAATACCTTTCATCATCCTTACTAGGCTTCTCCAGTCCTTTCAAATCCTCTATTAAAACGTTATTAAGCTAGGCCATATAATCTAATTTATCTAATTAATGCCAAATATAGCAGAAGGATGACTTTTTTAGAAGGTATATATCTGCTAAAATACCCCACTATATTCTGACCTTTATGAAAATAAGTTGATTTTGCAGATACATGTTCAGTTTGTTTGATATGATCCTTTTTTCTTCTGTAGACATCTGTAACATGTTCTCTATATATTAGCATATACTTCTTTAATTAGATCTATAGTTGAATTCTAGATTGCCTTTTAAATTTATTAAAATTAAGAAAAATAATTATCTTTTGATGAATATTTAGAATATGTTAGATGCTACTTTTAAAAAGGGTAAAACAACATAAATGTTACTAAATTACTTTTTAACAAAATAATAACTCCTAGTGGCACTTGCAATACAATAGAGTCAGATTCTGAAATTCCCATTCTTTGAGATGGAAGGTATACTGTCTTTTCTCTTTTTAGTTCAATGTTCATTGCTTATGGCTACTTTTAGAGTTTAAGGAATTATACAAACTATATATTGCTTATGGCTACGTTTAGAGCTTAGGAAACAAACTATATTTATTCATGCTCTCACCTATGAATGAATCCCCTTCTTTAAAACTCTTCTTCCTTCTTCCTAGGCAGCCATACCTACATACATGTAAAATCATTTAAATATAAGTAGACCCAATGAAGAGTGAGAGACTTTTGTCTTCTAGAAGTAGATGTGTTAATAAATGCATCTGCTCATCAAAGTTTGACTACCAAAAATGATCTAACTTAGACATTTCATAATTCTGTTTGCAATCAAAATGGTAAAGAAATCAAATGGAAAAATAAAATTTGTGAAAGCCTATGAGCTGAAGAATAGGAAAGTGTGGAAAGAGATGAAGGTAGAGGTTAGGAATTACTTGAAGTCATGGATGAAAGGTTTAAATATGATACGGAAAGTCATGAAGAAAAAATAGTTTAATGATTCCAGGGGAATACCATGATCTTGGCTATAGAATTTGGAAATGGCCTGAAGTATAAGAAGGCCTAGAGAGAGTGGTTAGAAATCTTTGGCTTCATTGGCCTAAAGCAGGTATATTTCAAAGTTTTTTAGCTTTGATAAACTACAGCCGTCTTCAAGTGGCCAAAATAATCAATTTGGTACAAACATTCATGTACAAATATTAGTGGTCAGTTGTTCAGAACAATAGCAATTGATTGATAGACTGAAACTTTTCAATATAATAAAGAAATAATAGCTAAAACCAAGGAAGAGGAAAAAACTCCTCTTTCCCTGAGAAGTCCCAGAGAAAACCCTCATACATGCATAACCAAGTCTGATAGGCCAAAGTTTTCAGGCTTCCTTCTTGCTCTAGGGTTATCAGTCCAATGTCAGAGGCAATAACCAACCTCTTTCAAGTGGGCCCAGAAGGATCTGACAAGCAAAGTTCAAATCTCTGGAGAATATTTTCATCCCTACGATGAACTACAGGCCATGCTTGTGTTTACCATATGGGCTTATTCTCCAGCCAATTAAAAGATAAGCAGCATCAGAAAACATGTGGTACATATTCTACAATACTTTGGAGAAACTATAGAATGTATCTTCCATAGAATCTACAGTTTAACAGAGAATACAAACCTGCATTACAGTCTCAGGAAAACTGCCAGTATCAGATTGTTCTTAGGCATAAGTAAATATTTATTTTGCCCTTCTTAATAGGAGAAAAAAAATCCAGATCATCCAATATAGTTGGTATTCTATAATTTTTCTCCTTGTAAGCATAACAAAAATACATACCTTTGCTAGCCATAAATTGCCAATGTATACTCTTTTGTATCTATGTAAGCTACCTTCTTCAAAGTATGTAATAAAGTTTAAACAGTTCTTGTGTATTATGTCTTAAAGAAACATAAGATAATTATTCTATCAATTGATACTGCTGTATTTTGTTTAATTAAAAGTGTATCAGTGTGCAAGTACTTTAAAATATTTTCAATGAATCTTTAAGTCCTATCTCATTTTGTCATGATATAAAATTATAATATTTTCCCCTGAATATATAATAAAATATCAGTTTACAGGGCATCTCTGGGTAGTATCTGGGGTGTATCTATTGCAGAAAGTGTGTTTGTACTCCCAAAGAGGGTGACAAGATCCCTTTAATTTATAATGTAGAGTAACTGTGCTATTTTACAGCAGGCAATTTTTTATTTTCTCCTTGTCTTTATTTTTAGTTCCTATGATGTTTTGTTCCCAGATGTAGAAATGCAGCTGAAAAGGCACTGCTGCTAATTGTTAAACAAACACTGTATCCACATGAAGTCCAGATGTTAATATGTTATTAATTTTTTCTATCAACAAATAGATTTCTTTCTGTGTCATGTTGAGATCAGATAATTCCCTTTCTATACTTTTAGTCATTAGGAGCCCTTACTTTATTTAGTTTTCAATAGGTCACATATCATTCAGCTACATTTTTATTTAAAGTTTGTATCCAAATGAAATACTTCATATATGTTTCTCAATTTGTTAAGCCCAATTTAGGTTTATATAATAAGAGAAGCCCTTAAGAAAGGTATTTAATTTGCAATTTATAAAATAAAGTGTGAAAAGTAAATACAAAGAGAATGTCTGAAGAGGGGAGAGAGAGAGAGTGAGAGAGACTACATTTTACTGGGCATTAACATCACATTTTCTTCCAGGGTAATTACTAATAATGAGAGAATAATACAAAATCATGGCAATTTTAAAGGTCTCTCTGTTGGAAGAAAAAAAAAAGCCAATCTCCCATGGTTTTCCAATTGATCAATAAATATTCATCATATAAAAGTGTTTTTATATTTTAATTCTAATTTTATTTACGGAGTCTATACTCCAGCGCTATACGGCTGCTTAAATAGAGACAATTGGCACAATGTTTTCTAAAGCTAACCTTCTACTATCAACTGATTTCATTTTGTTTTGGGTCCCACAGAAATATTAGCATTATAAACCGAACACTCAACACTAGAAAATGTGCATTTCAGGCTCTAGCTCCCATATGTGAATAAAATGAGAGTAGAACAAAACCAAAATTGATAATTTGAAAAAAATAAAAGGTCAAGGAGCTTAAAATTGTTATGGCAACTTCCATACAATTATTAATTTTTTGATTCTTGGAAACATTAAAAAGCACTTTCTTAAAGTATGTCTCCATTACTCAGTAAGTATATAAACTTATTTCCATTTGTAGACAAAACTGGGTGAAGAAATCCAGGAGACACTATAATTTCAAGCTGTATTTTTGCTCAAACTGAGGTTATAACATTACAAAGTCTTTCCACCAACCAAGGAGCCAAAGTGGCTGCTTGTTGTCTGATTTGGCTTAAGTTATAAGGGCCATGGCCTTGGCCTTCAGCAGAGTTGGTGGAAAACCAATTTCAACTGGGCCAGAGTCAAAAATGAGCATGATACAGATATATCTGATTGTTTTATGTAAGAACATATGGTATGGAAAGATTAATTTTGAGAAATATCTAAGTGTAAACTGGCTTTACTTTAAATTTTAATTTTCTGACAAATTTAGCTTCCTTTTTTCATGCCAGGCAATTTTAAACACATTTGTTTAAGAAACTTTGCTTAAAAGAAATGAGCCTTTTAGTTTGGCATTAAAATAAAAATTACTGTCTACAGACCTCTTTCTGTTGTGTGTAATCAATGAAAACTTTTAAATTACTCATATACAGGTTGACCGAATGTAGTTTACCAATTAGCAAGTCACACCCTATGAATGAAAAAAAAAAAGCTTCAATGCCCATTACAGACCTTTGCATCATGTGACAACATAATGCAAACTACAACTCTCCAATGTAACTAACTCTCCAATGTAAACTATCAATTCATACATCTTAATAAATAACAGCCATGTGAATTAATACATTAATCTAGGGCCAGAAAGAAAGCAGGCCATATGCCTAAAAGAAATCAAAGAAATCAGATGGCATATCTGTAAGTTCTATTTTTCTTTTATTTCTATTAGCAAACAAAATTCAGCTGATTTATTTTTATTTATTTAGGCTAATGACACATGGTGAAAAGGGGAGTTATGATTAGATATTATTAAAAAATAAATAGATTTTAAACATTCTAAAGGAAAGTGAAAAATTTTGTGAGGTCATTGATCTAAAATATTTTTAAAAGTTTTCATCCTTGATATTGTGCTTCATATTTCAGGAGCTTGAACCCTAAACTGCATCCTTAACATCATGGAAGTATTTAAAATAGATTTCCCTGCAATGCCAATCAATGTCTCATATTTAGAAGGAAATATCATATCTGGGTGATATTAATAAGTAGAGTTGTGTCCAAGGTCCTCACTAAAGCTAGGACCTCAAAAGACACTATAGATTCCATAGAAGTGATGTCTCAACTAACAGATTTGTGATCATTTTCTTTTATCATCATGTAGCATAACACTAACATCCTGGAAACAAATAACTCTGGTGGACTGAAAAGCATTTTGTTAAAATTATCATTTCCTTGATTACTCAGCTTTACAAAACCACAGACTAAAAAGTCTTTCAAAGGTGATTAGTACACCTGCCTGATTCTAGGTAGGATTACACCTAGATTATCTAGTAAATGTAATTGGTGGGAGAAAAATATAGAAAATACATCAAATCGATTATGATAAGCTCTAGTCCCAGAGATTTCATTGCCAGGAAATATTTTTCTGTCATTATAAACCTTCTTACCTACACTGACCCCGGAACGCTAAACTCTGGATAATAAGGTTGGTCCCAAAAGGTATCATCTCAATTGACTGTATGCAATCATTTATAAGCCAAGCTTTTAATGAAAGCATAACAGCATTGAAACATTATTTTTACTTCATTAAAAAAATACAGTGTAGTATTTATTTCTCCAAAATTTGCACTGCATTTGATAGCATACTTTTTAAAAAACAAACAGTGAAGCATTAAGAGTCCAAGGCTTTATCTACACAAATAAAGTGAAATATTAGCAAAGTGGTCTTGTGGGAAGGGCAGTGGTCCAAAGGTTTTCAGATGCCTCTATCTAATAAGAGGCATAAGACGTTACACTGGGCAAGTGACTCAGCCTCTCATTTAATATTTTTAAGCAGTAAAATTGGAATAATAATGGTTATCTGAGAAAATTAATTACATAAGTAACATAGATTGCAGGATTTACAAAGATGCTAAATTCATCTTTTTACTTAACAGCAGGATATGAGCCTTAAATTACCTAAGTTTCACAACAGACATAGGATACTGATAAGTCACAAAGTTGTACTAAAGCATCCCGAATTTCTCCTTCTATATAAACAAATGTAAGATAGATGAAGTCTAGTAGACCACCAGAAAGGCAGAAAAAACAAAAGATATATCAATCACAATGGCTGAGAGACTAAATAACCTTTTAATAGAAAAAAGTAAGCATAATATCACCATAAATGTACAGATTTATGTAAAAAGGACAGAAAATAATGTACCTGCCGTTTTTCATATTTTCATTCAAGAGCATTATAAAAAAATATTTTCCCACTTTTGAAAGAGTTATTAAAATGAAATTTCCAGAGGCCAAGAAATAACTATTAAAAAGAGGAAAAACAATTATTACAACATACCATTAAATAAGTTGTATGTTTTAAGACAAAGAAGTGGATGCTTTACCTACTGTCTTAGAATGGAAGGCTATTACAAGGAGAATGTTAACCAATTGTTCTACATCATGACAAGATGAAAGATTTTAAAAACATTACAAGGAATATTTTTAAACCTTAGCAGGAGGGGCCATAATTGAGTTATTGTATAATTTTTCATTATGTGGTTAGGCATTGAAACAGACAAGGAAGAAATGGCATAATCTGGATCTTTAGAATAGGAATAGAATAGACAGCAATTCATATTGAATGACTTGGCTCTACCTTTGCTAAATAAAGCCTGGGCATTTGATCATTGATCTTTGATGTCTCCTCCAGAACTTAGATTTTGTAGCTTATTCTCAGGAACAGAAACAGACTAGTCAACTGTGGGTTATAATTTCTTATTTTATTATATGTATTGTAATTTTAACACACCATTTTTTTTGCCAAGTTAATAGCAATGTTTTACTAGAAGATGTGAAGCTCTGTATTCAATGAGTTTAATGCCAGTCTATTCACTTTAACTGGGGCAGTTTTGAAACAGAGTAGCTATAAGGTGAATTTGTAATGTAGTTTTCATACACACAATGAATACTACTGTGTTTTCATTTCTAGAGGTAAGCATAATTGTACATGTCTAGCCAGCTATAATTAAGTCTGAAAAGCTGAAACATTGCAGACAGTATTCACAAGAAGAAATGTAATGGAGTAGATTTTTATTATTAAATGTTATATGTATTATGATATGCCACAAAAGAGACATTTCATTTTTAAATGATTATTGGTTATATTCAAAATGACCCTCTAGACCATTAGGTAGAATTTGTTTCCTTAGAAGACTGAAAGTGATACAGCCCTCATCATTTAACTGCTGATTTCTTGTTTCCCACATATTCCAAAACTAGGATTTGGCCTGCTGAGTTTGGCAAGTTTCATGTTGGTATCAAGCAAACTACCATTCAAAAAAGTGTTGGATAGCACTACCATAACTCTTGAGTTGTACTGAAATCCAAATGTGAATTTCCTGGAACACATATGGGAACATGTAGTCAACAGATTTCTGAAATTGCATACCAGCACTTTGCTTTGCTTCTACAAGTGCTTGCCTATCTTGGAAGAAAATCTATTAAAATGTTTCCTGATGGATTCAGAGAGAAAATAACTGCAAGTAAAATGGTCACTTCACTAGTCAGCTTCAAAATTATATACTCTGACTTTCATATAAAACAGAACAAATAAAACATATTTATTATGTATATATAAAGGCATACTTCCGAAATAGCAAAGGATTAGAGTGATAAAATAATTATCATCATCCTCTATGCAAATTTTCTTTAAATTCAGCCGTTCCCCTTACCCATAACCCCCATAATCAAGACAAGGTTGAGACTTTTAAGACTAAAACTTGCTTTTAATATTTTGTGCGTTTTCCCAAAAAGAGGTTTGGCTAAAAGCTACTTTACATTGCATTTTCTTAAACTATCTAAAACATTGGTTTATATATATTTAAATTTCTTTCAACTTGCTAAATTTCCTACTCACCTTCTACCTCTTATTTCTAAAAGAATCCTCTTGTTCCCTGCTGAACATATTCTCCACTCTTCAGTTTTCAGATACCTGAAAAGCAATGAAAAAGCTGAGAGAAAAACTCCACTGCTTTCTGACATACTATACCAACAGTCTGATAAAATCAAGTTAACTTGAGAAAACAACTTAGTTATCATATAAGCAGCTAATGCTTATTATCTTCTTCTTACACAGTCACTGGGTTTCTGATGCATGCAGAGTATTCTCCAGTCAAGGTTTATTCAGCTTACCAGGTAGCCCTGGGCATTTTAAACTACCATGATAAAAAGATTCTAGCACAAGGCCTAATATATAGTAAAATGAGGGAAAGACAGAATTAAACATAGAAATACCTTTTCTAGAATCTTAAAAACTACTAAATGTAGTAGAAATAATCTCCTCAGAATAGAAAAAATATGAAAAACTAAATATGTGTTTCTAAATGAAATGTGTCATGCATAATCTTTAAAAATATAAATTTTTGAAGACAATGGACTCCTGTATATGATTGGCACAGAGATAACTCTCAAATCAAAGAATCAGAACTGACAGGCCTCCACTGAGCAGGCTGGGCCAATTCACAGAAATCCGGGACAACTAGCACAAAATCACTGTTTTCTCTTGCCACTCCTTCCCCTAAAGTTTTCTTAAAAATGTTTTTAAGTTTTCATAAGAAGGCCATATTAAAAAAATACTTCCTTATCTAGGGTAGCAGAACAAACTGGCATTTTAGATGTGAAGTTTGAACTATGTTTAGGGCAATGACTATGTTTGGAGAGAGAGATTGTCATAGTGTGGAAGGTCCCAAGTCTAAGTGATATGCACAGCTCAGATTCAGACAGATGTGTCCAGGTCTAGCAGATACAGGCAAGCCAGACAGATGTTTATCTGAGTGAGAGGCATTAGAATGGACAGAGCTCATTTTAATGGATGAGAATCAGGTCCATAGACTTTGGCCAATAAAAACAACTGGATTGGTGAGCAGGAGTGGTACTAAGTGTGATAGTCAGTACAATAAGGAGTCTACTACTAATCAGGTTAGTCTCCTGACTCAACCTGATATCTGAGTTTTAAGGAGATGGAGACTGCAAATTAGAATGGAAAAAAAATTAAAAAGCTAATTAAAAAAAACTGTAAGATATTGAGGTTCAAGCCAATTCTTTGGTATATACCCCTAGAGAGGGGATAGCAGTAGGAAGACAACAGAGACATACTTGCTAATGGCCTTGCAGCATTGTAGGGTACAGGATATAAGCCATACCCCAGTTCCATGGGTAGTGGGATGTAGCACACAACTAATTGCTTACACTCAAAGTATTTTCTAAGAGCAAGTGTATTGGGAACATAGGGAGTAGACAGTATGGGTGACAGGTGCCATGAGTATTTATGGACATTGAGAATTTGAGAGCACATGAATGCCACACAGCATAATTCCCAGATAAAAGAAAATCTTTGAATTGAAGTAAGTCTCAAAACAGGAGATGAAAATGAGAACCAAGGAAATACTCTCTTTTTTTTGTTTGTTTTTTTGTTTTTGTTTTTGTTTTTTTTGAGATGGAGTCTCAGTCTGTTGCCTAGGCTGGAGTGCAGTGGTGTGATCTTGGCTCACCACAATCTCCACCTTCTGGGTTCGAGCGATTCTCCTGCCTCAGCCTCCCAAGTAGCTGGGACTACAGGTGTGCACCACCACACCCAGCTAATTTTTGTATATTTAATAGAGATGGGGTTTCACTATGTTGGCCAGGCTGGTCTTGAACTCCTGACCTCATGATCTGCCCACCTCAGCCTCCCAAAGTGGTGGGACTACAGGCGTGAGCCACCGCGCCCAGCCAATATTGCTCATTTCTAGTAACCCATCTCCATAACACTCTCCTCCAGGTTGCTGTGGCATGAAACAACGTGGGTTGCATATTTATTATATATATCAGCTAGGACTAGAAGTAGATTAGATTCTAAGAGCTCAGGAAAAATCAGATTGTTTGCATTTCCACCTACAGCAAGTAGTTTGTTAGAATTTCATAGTAACGGATTGTTTGATAAACTCACCAGCTTCATTGTGAAGCAGGGGGTAAAGAAAACTGCTTCTTTTACTTTACTTTTGAAAATGTAAACACTCTTAACAGAGGAAATGCATTTGAAGTGGTTTCATCTATATAATAAGGTTCAGTGTATGTTTGGAGAAACAATCCCCAAATCTCATACATTGTGTTTAGCCAGGAAAAATCCTTGAAGGATGAGAGAATCTCAGCCATTGCTCTGCTTTACTTCACTTGTTCAACTGTATATCTTTTTAAAATGCAATGCAACATTAGCAGATTAAAACAAACAAGCAAAAAACGCACTGGGGTCAGAGCATTCAGGAGGTGAAAAAGAAAGGTCCTCCTTCTAATCATCCAATGGACTAGAAGTTTATGTACTTTTAAATCAACAGGTGTTTATCTCATAAAATCAAAATAGTATACTTAACCTCTCCTTGGCTGTCCTAAGGATATTTAGGATAAAACAGGAAGAAAATTCTCCTGTCCTCAGAGTAATGATTTCACCTGGCTTGACTATGTCTGTATGCATGTGTGTAGGATAATGGTGAGGAAGATGAAGTAAAAATATGGTGTTTCTTATTTTATAAAACATTCACTAGTTGGATTCAATAATAATCTTTATTTTATTTTATTTTTTATTTGTTTATTTTTTTTTTTTGAGATGGAGTATCACTCTGTCACCCAGGCTGGAGGGCAGTGGCGCCATCTCGGCTCACTGCAGCCTCCGCCTCCCAGGTTCAAGCAATTCTCCTGCCTCAGCCTCCCCAGTAGCTGGGACTATAGGCATGCACTGCCATGCCTGGCTAATTTTTTTTTTTTTAAGTAGTGATGGGGTTTCACCATGTTGGCCAGGATGGTCTTGATCTCCTGACCTCGTGATCTGCCCACCTCGGCCTCCCAAAGTGCTGGGATTACAGGCGTGAGCCACCGCGCCCAGCCAGGAGTCAATAATAATCTTAATAGATATCAACAACCGACCTTTCCTACCACCCACTACTGTGAAAAGAGTTCAGACTCTTCCCAAAGCAGTGAGCATCACAGCCCAATCAGAACAGGACCCATTGGGAGGAAATCTGTCAGACCTATGTGCAAAACAACACTCTGCCTGCTCCATTTGTTCAATGTATAGCAAAGATACAGACAATGAAAAGTGTAATTATTTAAATTATGCTGGTATATATATGTCTTTTTTATTTTATTTGAATGGATCATATGTAAGCAGTCTTATATACTAAATTAAAGTTTAAATCTATTCAAGGCAAATCATTCTTTTCTATGTTGAGCACTGGCTCATTTCACTTAAGAGAGTTATAAAGCCAAATTGTGTTTTACTTATATTTCCCTTCATCACTTGTTTGTAAATATAAATTTACTAGGTACTACACACCTGATATGTTCAAGACATGATGCAAATAAATCAAGGGTGGGGAGAGACACAGAGAGAAAGCATAAGATGCAGTCAGTACACAAAACAGCTCAGAATCTATTCCAGGTACAGACACGGGTCACTAACTCTAAAGCCAGGCATTCCATGATAAGTGAGCTAACAGATGCCACAGAATACTATGGCAGAACAGAAATTTGAGCCAACCTTGGAGTCTGAGGACATGCTTTCTCTCAGGTGGGGAAGGATATCTGAGGAAGAAGGACAAACACAGACAAAGGCATAGAGGCATGAAAAAAACTGTATCAAAATTAAAATGTCTCATTTGTCTTGTAAGAGAGGAAATAATTTTGGGGAAAGAGTAGAGGGGCATTTCAGGACTTTTTGTTCTCAATGTACTCTAAGTAATTCTTAGATCCCTGTAGAAATTGTCTGAAACATAATACACCTATAAGGAAAAACTCTAAATAATTAATAAATATATTTTTAAACTCAGCCTAACTGGATAGCAAAGAAATGCAAATTGTATTAGGCCATTCTTGCATTGCTGTAAAGAAATACCTGAGACTGGGTAATTTATAAAGAAAAGAGTTTTAATGGGCACATGGTTCTGCAGGCTGTACATGCATGGTGCTGGCTGGCATCTGCTTAGCTTCTGGGGAAGCCGCAGGGAGCTTTTACTCATGGCAGGGGGTGAAGCGGCAGTAGGCACATTACATGTTGAAAGCAGGAACAAGAGAGAGTTGGGGGGAGGTGCCACAGACTTAAACAACCAGATCTCTCAAGGTCTCACTATTGCAGGGACAGCACCAAGGGATGCGGAATCCACCCCCAAGACCCAAACATCTCCTACTAGGTCCCACCTCCAACATTGGGGATTACAGTTCAACACGAGATTTGGGCAGGAACAAATATCCAAACTATATCACAAATTAAAATATTTGTTTTTCACTTATCAAGTAAAGAAATAGAACAATAATACTCTGATTTAGCAAGGGTGTGGAAAGATAGACATTTTTGTGTATTTCTTGAGATGTATCCTAAGGAATAATCATTAGCCTGCAAGAAGATATAATAACAAAAGAGATTAATCAAGACATTATTTACTAGTAAAAAAAACTTGGGAAAATTTAAATGTCTAATAATGAGAAACAGGTTAAATAAATTATTGTACAAACATAAAATGAAACATGTATTCAACATATTAAATAATTATTGAGATGGCTTGTGTGTGCTGTTTGTGTTAACTGAAAAAAATGAAGTCTATATACAGTATATACAGAAACAGAACTAATAGAATACATACAAAAACAGTAGCAAAAGTTATCTCTAGGTGGAATATATAATTATAGTTATTTTCTTATGTTCATCTGCATTTTCTAAAATGAGCATATATGATTTTATGTCAAGAAAAATTATGTATCCAACTTTACAAAAAAAACAAGGCACAGTTGATTGGTCCTACATTGGAACAAGAGCAAAGTACTTTACAGTGGTGAGGACAATTTTCTTTCTGCCAGTAAAAGAAAATTTTTAAAAGAGGAAGAGGCCTTTAGACTTTCTTTCACTGGAGTATAATCACTTGTAGTGTGAAGTTACTGTCTTCCTTCATTTTCTCAATCACTCTAATGAGCAAAGCGGGTGTTCCCATGTGAATGTGTTGCGCCTAAACCCAGAATTGAAAAGAATCTTCCAGGAGATCTCTTTTATGCAAAGTTACCCTCCACTAGACCACTGTATTAGGAATACAAAGGAACATATTAACTCTTTGCAGTTGCTAGGGTATATCTACACCTATACCATGGCAAAATACAAAGTCAAATTCAACAAAGTCATGAAAATATATTCAGTTCTCTATGAAATAACATTAAAATACATTGAAAATGACAATAATAGTCAATGTATTTTTTAATGATATTTAAACACTTCTGCATTTTTATCAGCATTTAAGAAGTCCTGTAGTTTACTGATTACAGAGGAAGTATAGTTTCAGTGGGTTTAGCACCTAAGAAATAAATGTCAAGATACATGTGTAATATATGTGGATATGTGTAAAAATAAATTTCACTCTGATCAGGGCCTTGTGGCAAATGATATACAAATAATAGTTTTGGAAGAACATGATTTTCCTGAAAAATCTTAGTTTGCCAAAAGGTAAGCTTTTCTTTCGGGTGAGACATCATATTGCTAGTTCAGAGCATTTGGTAATTTTGTTAGGAGAGGTGAGATCATGCCAGTATGGTTTAGTTTTTAAAGGTCTGTGCTCTTCCCTTTCTTAGAATAATAAGGGAAGGTAAGTTAAAAAGTAACTTTCACTAGTTAAAAGAGCCAGATAGTTTCATGGAAAACAAACATAGGTTTTAAAAAAGTCCAGGCATCACGTGTACAGTCAGTTCTGCTGTAACACACCTATGTGTTCCTAACACTCACTATGCGAAATTGTACATGAAAAATGTAGGACTTACATGGAAAATGGGGTTTGTCACACAACAGTTGAATACTTTGTTAGTTGCACATTAAAAAATAGAAACCTAACAAAAATGGTAGCACTCATTCAATAGATTAAAAATGCATAATATAATAAAGATAATACTTTACTTTGAAAAGTGATCTGAAACTTTCTTGTTGATATCTGAAGAGTTGCAACTTGTGAGTTATTGTGAGGTAGTGTAAGGAGGGTTATCTGGAATTAGACTAGAAGTTATAACACTAAATGTAGATAGATGTGGCTTTTAATACACAGTAAACTGATGTAGCTGGTAGATGTTTTAGGTGTCCACATAATTAGGAAATGTAAAATTCACACGGTGCCCAAATCCTATCAATTGTTTTAGAACAAATTCCCACTTTCATAACAAAGAGATTTGGCTACGGCTAGTAAGCTTGTGTGACAGACACTAAGTGGCTTCTTCTACCATGTAATTTTAACCTCCTATTTTTACTTACCTATACCATAGGAAATAAAAAGAAAATAAAATACACTTAAAGCCGAAAATGGCCATGTAACACAATTCTTATCAATGACATACAAGCAATGAGACAGTTTAATCGATGAGGCATAACCACTTGGAAGGTGAGCCCAGTGCCCCAGCTGAGGGTTATGCCACACAGGAACCCTCACTAAAGCCCTCACCTCCCATGATATTCCAACAGGCCATATCCTTGGAAATGTGCAAAAAGGATAGTACAGAATATTGGTGATTAGCTCCACAGTCGGAAAAGATATACTGAAACAAATCAGGTGACAAATTATATAAGGATTATCTACTGTTTTTCAGAACAGCTGCATCATGATGCCAGAAGACTTAAAGAAAAGTTTTCCAATTTTTTACATGAAATTACTCACCAGAATAATGAAAAGTTGAACTGCATTACATCAATTCTTCTGAGGAAAGCTTTATAAACTTACTGCGGATGTCACTGGTACATGCCTCATCTGTTACTAGCATAATCCTAGCAAAACTGTAAAAGTGTGACAAGGAGGAGGTCAAAAGCCACAGGTTCCTTTGAATAGCTCATTTTGTAGCCTTAGTTTATAAGCCTATTACCCATTTCTATTAAATTTTTGTATATTGTTTGAGGTAACAGTAGAGGTTCATTTTATCCTTATGAATATCTAATTGGTCCTGAATGATTTATTGATTTCCCCACTGAATTATCTTGGCATCATTGTACAAAATCAATTGACTATATATGTGTGAGCTATTTCTGACTATGTAGTATGCTCCATTGATCTAAATATCTACCATATGTCATGTATATCTTGATTATTGATTCATATCTTCCAGCTAAAAAAAGACACCATATTTTACCCTCTGATAGATGGAGTGGTCTCCAACTGGGAGATATAAGAGTGAAGATTCTTAGGAATCTTTCATAAATAAACAACTTTCAGGAGGCACTAGTAGCTTTTAAAGGCCTGAAACCAAGTAGACAACCACAGGAAAAAAGAGCGTTCACTCAAGACCCACAAGCAGCCACAACTACAAATTATCACACTTTGCCTTTTTCCTTCTCCATTTTCCTACTTGGTTGTTCTTCCTTTCCTCTTTGCTAGTTTAAGTTTCTGTTAACAGAGCTAACATCTAACTATGATATCTGAAATAAACATGTTACCATTGTCTCTCTCTTTAATATTGATTTTTACATCCTCAGCCACTTCATGTTGTGTCTATATGTTTTATCCAAATCCTTAGAAAACCAGCCAGGCACTGGATTTTTGTCAGGGAGTGACTAAGGATGCACATTTAGTAGTGTATTATAAGGATCTGGTATTATAGGAAACTGGGTGGCACTCCTTTAGTCTCATTTTTTTGTAATACACAAGGTAATTTCCTGGGTATTTACAGTAAATGAAATTTTGGGGGAAAATTATCATAACTGGCTAAAAAAAAATGTATCCTAAGGCCCTTTTTCATGCTGTACCTTAGAGATGAACTTTGTCTCCACCAAAACAAAACTTGAGGGTTTTTTTTTTTTTCACAGCTAGCTTTGATAACCAAACTTTTACAGAAATAAGACTAGGAAAGAACTAGTGTACAGATGATGCATATTTGGTGGCTATCTCACTTTTATATACCTTACAAAGAGAATCACTACTTATCCTCAACACCGAGCTCTTTTGCTATAGATCTATTTGATAATCTCTCTAATAAAAAAGGGATTGTGTGGTGCAGTACTACTCTTATTGAATGAAAAAAAATACCATTACAATACTATTTGACAATTTCATAAGAGTCTTTGGCCAAAAGAGTTTACGGTCCTTAATGATTAGTAATCTACTACTCAGCTCAAACTCCTATTGGCTACTGCCCTTAAATCAGACAGGATTTTTATGTCAGTAAATTGGTGTCTACCTTCAAGATAAAGGTCAATTTGGCTATTGGCTGTTCTTGAGAGAGAGTAAAAGAGCGAGAGAAGAAAGAAGAGAGAAATAAAGATGTGGGTGATTTCACTACAGGAGGAAAGGAAAGACTTTGACCTCAATTGAAGTCCAAATTTTTTTCCTGCCAAGTAATTTTTTTGTATTTTTATAGATTTGGAGGGTACAAATTTTAACCCCTGCAAGAGAATTCCAAACAGCTCTCTTCTTCTCCAAACATTTCTTTTTTATCCTCTGTGAAAGACTCCAGGAGTGAGAAGAATCCTACTTGCTATTGACTAGGAGAACTATAAAATATCTATAAGCCATAAAACTGCTTTCCCAAGATGTTCATGAAATTGAATGAGCAGTAGTTCAAAACAGAGCCATGTTAGATATGTATTGTCTTTTTTCCTACAAACCTTTTTTGGATCTTTGATATTACTAAGCAGATTCAGGAAACAAACAAAGAAAATATGAAATTAGATAACTAGCCCATACTCCTATATCAGGTGCTAGAGGTGCTTAGGGATTGGGAATGGGATCTGGTTTTGAGGGGTAATTAGGGTTCTTGGATCCTGGCTTAGATGAGGGCTGCAAACTCTGATAATGATTCCTCTCTTAGTCTTTGTTTTCAAGGCAGAGCTCAAATGCATAACTTTCAGAGTCTGTTGCATAGCCACCATCCAGTCAAATGATCCAACCCATGGCCATCCAACAAAAAAACAGAAAAACAGCTGCCTCCAAAAATGCAATACATGAGCACCGCACCCCGAACAGTGGTACAGATCTGGATTGATCTTTTCCTCAGATGATAATGGTCTATCCTCCAGCTCAAGCTGAAGAATTGCCACAAAGGGGAGAACTAAGCATTGAGGCTAACTGTGTGGTCTTAAATCCCTTCTCCACAAATTATTTCAAGTTCACATAGGTGCATATACTGCATGTCCTAGTCCATTCTTCAAATATGTTTCTGAATTGTGAGAAAATACCCAATTACTTTCACTATGAACTCTAAATCCCTACATTCCAGTGGGAAAAAATGAGCAGTAATTTAGTATATCATACTAGCTGAATAAGAGGTCTCAGTGGTGTAAAACCATATATTCAAATATGTCATGACTAACTCAGCCTCTTGCCTCTCTAAAAGTATAAAATAAATGGAATTCAGTTTCTCTGTGTGTGGTCTTCAGAATAGGACCCGAATGAAATGAAGTATTATTTGTTCTAAAAGGACATCAAAGTTTGAAGAATATCTTATTTAGTCAGTGTTTTTGAGACAATAGATGTTAGTAGGTTAAGAATCTAAGTCCTATATTATTCACCACAGTGTAAAAAGCAAAAAGATCCAAAGAAATTTTTAATACAAATTTTTTTCTAAAGTTAAAAAATGTCTCAATGTAATTTTCTTCTATAAAATCTAAATGTATTAGTTATTTAAAAGTAACAACTTTTCCTAATGCTAGATGATGAGTTAGTGGGTGCAGCGCACCAGCATGGCACATGTATACATATGTAACTAACCTGCACATTGTGCACATGTACCCTAAAACTTAAAGTATAATAATAATTTAAAAAAAGAAAAAAAAATTTAAGAGAAAAATTAAAATGTAAAGATTGAAAAAAAAAAGTAACAACTTAAAATACATATTTCTTCAGGGTGATTAAAATACCCCAAATACATTTTGCCTTTTACCAATAGCAGTGTTCTATGAATGCTTCCCATGATTCCTTAATTGGAAAATGCTATATTCCCCGCCCCACCCCCAAAAAGTCTCATGTTACACACCACCACCACCATCCACCACACATAACATCTTTCACCATTGCCAACATTTTCCTGTTGTTCATTGTCTATGTAAAACAAAGACACAAAAGGTAACTTTGACCTGGTTTTCTTATTAAAATTGTCTAAATCATATGGATGTAGACTTTAGCTTCTTGCCTAAAAAATGCTGTTGAATATTTGGCAGCATTTTTGTATCAAATGTCTCATTTCTGCAGACTCAAAAGAGAGTCCCTGAAGTGTCATACTGTACATCAATATGTCAATTTCAAGCAAGTGTCAAATTTTTCTGCTTTTTTCTGCTTCTGTTTAGAACAAATGTAGAAGAGAGAGGAAAAGAGTCAAGTTCAAAAGCAACACATATTGGAAAGAAAATAACTAACTTATAATGGTTCATTCTCCTTTCTTATTTCCAGCTTAGAAACATCTTTCTATAATTAAAGATGTACTTCTTGGAGATTAAAAAAAAAATTCTACAGCCACTAGATGTCATTGTGATGTCATTCAAATACTGATGGGCAACCATACATCTAATAAAATGCAAAAGAAAGATTTATGCAAGAAGAAAATATGATACGTCATCATTATCTTGAAAATGGTGACAAAACACTTCCTTTATCAGGGAAAAGCAAGCTAAAGTTCCTATTATTTGCTGAAAAGATTCTCCAAGAACCTTGGGAAAACAATTCATTGTGGTTACTTGACGTTGTTCTAGCTTTATTACTTCAGAAGTCCCCGTTCATTCTACAGGCGTGCTTTAATTCTGAAATTATTAAGACTCCTGTTGTTAAGTACCTAACTTAAAAGGGGAGGAAACAATGGATGTGTGAAAGCAGTTAAAGGCACGTTTTCAGGTGAAGAGGAAAAGGGAGAAGGTTGAAGAAGTCTTATATAATAGTCCCTACTTCCTCTGTGAGTTAGAGTGAAGGCAGATCAAATTTTTTGGCATGAGGGATGAAGTAGTGTGTAGCTGAATGGTAAAGAACGATGAAGATTTCAAATATCTTTTGCAGGTAATGAAAGACTGTGATAGACTGAATTGTGTCCCACCAAAAGTCATGTTAAAGTCCTGTCATCATAAGGGTGGGGTCCTAATTTAGTAAGTTTGGGTCCTTATAACAAGAGGAAGAAACACCAGCGATGCACACAAATAATGAAAAGGCCACATGAGGATGAAGAAAAAGGTGGTCATGGGCAAGCCAAGGAGAAAGGCCCCAGGAGAAATCAAACCTGCCAGCACCTTTGTCTTAGATTTCCGGTCTCCAGAACTATGAGAAAATTAATTTCAGTAGTTTAAGCTACCCAGTACATTGTATTGTATTATGGCAACCCTAGCTGACTAATAAAAAGAGGTATATAACTAGGTTAATATAGGATTACTTGTGGAGTTAACATAGAAAAATTAATTTGTAATGATGCTGTGGCAAATACTGTTAGTGGCCTCCTCGATATTTATTTATTCTCATCTTTTTCCTTGTGAGAAAATATATATTTGCATACACACATACACACATGCACATACATACACACATATACAGTCCTTCTTAAAGCTAACACTGGTTCTCAGCAAAGAAGTCTACTGAGACATTTCTGAAACAGATTTGCTTTTCAAATATAGGTACTGTCCCTTTTCTTCTGGTTATTTCCTTAATTTTTTTCCTGACTGCTCTTTGGATGTGAGGCAGAACATGGCAAATTGCTCATGGCCTTGAAGCTCTCGTTAGATAACCATGATGATTAAAGCCAAATGAAAATAATAGTGGAGCAGAAAGCTAGAAGGAACTCAAAACATTAATAACATAGTGGAGCTACTGTTATTAAAACAATAAACATCTTATTTGGTTAAGCCATTGTACTTGAGTTATCTATTGCATTCATTTGGCTACAATCTTTGACTGATAGAGATGCCAACTTAATAGACAGATTTACCCAAGACTGAAGGTTTGCCAGGCAATTATAGCAGAAAGACTAGGGGAAAAAATGGAAGTAATTTGACCAGAGACTAATGCAAATCCAACCTAGTTTACGTGGTGTAAAAAAAGAAAAGAAAAGAAAAGAAAGTGTTAGAAAAGGTGCTATTTAATCGGGAAAATTTGCAGAAAAAAGTCTTAATAAAGTTGGAGAATGGATGTGGAGGGAATAAGTAAATAAAATGACAGGAAAAATAAAAGCGGTAATCAGAGTGGCACATTAGAGTTTACTATTTAATAATGAAATAGTTTCTTGTAGCAACACATTTCATAATATAGCCAGGGGTAACAGTGGCTCAATTAGAGGAAAATAAAGGTCTTTAAGGTAGACATGAAGAAACGTTGTCATCTACATAGACAGTAATGACAGGTAGAAAAATGGCATAATATGAGTTTAAAAGGAAGACTGCAGGCTATATACTAAAAGTTTTAATGAAATCTATAAATCATCAATATACTACAGTGTGGAATAGTAGAGGACAAAATAACTATGAGATGGATTGACAGTATGACATGGATTTTAAGAGGATCAATTTTATACAAAACAAGAGTAACAGAAAGTTAAGAGAATATGTCTTCCAAATCCCTTAGTACTGGAAAGTAGCTTCCACTTATCTTTCTAATGATCTTTCAAGCAGATACTTATCAAACGTTTATTAAACAAAGAATGACTACCTTCTCAATTCTTGATCATATATAATTCCCACACAGAAGCCTTCTGAAAGAATCTGATGATAAGTTCCTAAATTATTTTCCTATTTTCCAAAATAAAAAATAAAAAAAAAGAGCAAGCTGACATTTTAGAAAGGCTGGAGACTTCAGAAACTGAACCTGGCCTTCAACCATGGTGATGTGTCCCTACTTTAATGCAATTTTCTCTTAAGCATCTTTCCCTTTGTAGGACCCACTTAATTAGAAGTCCTTTCCTTCAGTAGAAATTACCATACTCCCCATTTAGCCTCACAGAGGACATTTTCTTTAAAGCTGCTTCCTACTGAGGACATAGATTGCCAGGTGTTTATTTCTAAAGTCAATTTCTTCTTCCCTAAAAGACCAACCAGCAAATATCTGCAGATAATTTGGTCTAGATCCTACAGACTTTCCCACTAAATAAACTTGGGGAGCCATGCCATTTCTTTGCCAAGACAAATTAAGCTTACCTGTCTCCATCTATACTAATACCAACTTCAATTTCCAGTTGCTATGCTGCATCAGGTTACTTAACATAACATTTTAACCCTAATTTTGTAGTTTATTTTTCAGCGACTACCATTTTTTTAAAAATGTGTCTAAAGAAGATACTTGATGCAAAGATACTTATCTGCTTGCTTACCCTAGTTCAGTAAATCCTACATAATCTGTCTCCACCCTATCTCTCCCATTCCTACTTGTACCACTTAGCTCTTAGGCCATCTCACATCCAGCCACTCTGGCCCTCTTTATTTTCCTGACAAAGCAAATTTGTTTCTCTTTCTTCTGCCTGGAGTGCTGTACTACCTGACCATCCCAGGTTTGGCTCCTTTTTATCCTGTGGATCTCAGCTTAAATATTCCTGTTCAAAGAAAATTTTCATGACCACCTAAAATAGCAAGTCAGCTGTTCTTTATGGCATCAACAATGTTAGTTTTCTGCACTTCATTTATAACTACTTGTGCTAGGCAGAATCCTGGTCCTCCAAAGATGTTCACATCTTCATTCCCAGACCTGTGAATATGTTACCTTATATGCCAAAAGAGACTTTTTATGTGACTGGGTTAAGGATCTGGAAATGGAGAAATAATCTTGGATTTTCCAGATTGACTCAATATAATCATTAGGATTCTTATAAGAGAAAAGTGGGAGACTCAGTGGCATGGAGAAAACATATGATGATGAGGGCATAAGTTGGAAGAAAGAGACCACAAGCCAAAGAATACAGGAAGTGTCTAGAAGGTAGAAAAGGCAAGGAAATGGATTCTCTCCTAGATGCAGAGGAAGCACAGCCCAGCTAACACCTTGATTTCAGCCCAGTGAAACCAATTTCGGACTTCTGGTCTCTGGAACTGTAAAGTAATAAATTTGTGTTATGTTATTGGTTTGCGTAAATTATAGCAGCAGTACAATACTAATACTCTACCTGACATTTTTCTTGTTTTATTTATTTGTTATTTATCATCTGTCTCCCCTTACTAGAATATAAATGCCATAAGGACAAGAGCCTTGTTTTTTTATACTCACTGTTTATATTCTTAGAGCAATATATAATAGGCACTTGGTAAGTTGAATTGAGTGAATAATTGTTTATCATGTGTAAATTTTGCATTTTGTCTGTCAAAGAATTATCTCCCTAGACATCAAACCTTTATGCTTTTTGACTGTGAAAAAAGAAACATTTGGTAGAGATAAAAGTACATTGATCATTCTAATCTCAGTGTTGGAGGACAGTTGCAACTTAGACTCTCCTGCACTAAAAATATATTCCTTCTCATCCTGAGTCAGCACCCTCATAAGAAGGACATGATCTACCTCGATATTTGTAATTCTTTGCCAAGGCACATGCTGTTGGTTACTAATTTGATTATCTTTTTAAAATATATATATTTTTTATTATACTTTTTAAGTTCTAGGGTACATGTGCACAACGTGCAGGTTTGTTACATATGTATACATGTGCCATGTTGGTGTGCTGCACCCATTAACTCATCATTTACATTAGGTATATCTCCTAATGCTATCCCTCCCCCCTCCCCCCTCCCCCCACCCCACAACAGGCCCTGGTGTGTGATGTTCCCCTTCCTGTCTGCAAGTGTTCTCATTGTTCAATTCCCACCTATGAGTGAGAACATGCGGTGTTCGGCTTTTTGTCCTTGCGATAGTTTGCTGAGAATGATGGTTTCCAGCTTCATCCATGTCCCTACAAGGGACATGAACTCATCATTTTGTATGGCTGCATCATGTATAATATTAACCCCAGAGTTGATATGATTATTTTTGGAGCTATAAACAGCAAGAATGATGATGGAGTTGTCATAACTTTATCTGGAGTTTACTGGATTTTTTAAAAGTTTACATTAGGATTCACTCTTAGTGTTGTACATCCTGTGGGTTTTGACAAATGTACAATGACATGTATCCACCATAAGTATCATAAAGAATAATTTCACTTCCTCAAAAATCTCCTGTGTTACATTTACCCCTTCCTCTCCCAAAATCCTGATAACCACTGATCTTATTATTGTCTTTGTAGTTTTGCTTTTTGCAGAAAAGTATAAAAAATATTTTGCTGAAAATATTCCCAGTGGTATGGATATACCACATTTTATTTACTCATTCATCAGCTGATTAATGGACTATTAAGTTTCCACTTTTTTGTTACTATGAATAACGCTGCTATGAGCATTTATGTAAAAGTATTTGTGTGAGCATATATTATTATGTATCTTGATTTTATCCTAAGAGTGAACTGTCTGGTCACATGGCAAATCTATGTTTAACATTTTCAGAGAATGCCAGACTACTGCACAAAGTAGACACACTATTTTACACTCTGACCAGCAGCATATAATAACTTCACTTTCTCCACATCCTTTCCAACACTTGGCTATTGTCTGTCTTTTTTATTACAGCTATCCTACTGGGCATGAAGTGGTATCCCAAAGTTTTATTTGTGTTTCCCTGAGAGCTAACAATGTTGAACATTTTTCATGTGCTTCTAGCCATTTTTATATTTTCTTTAGGGAAATGTCCTTTGCCCATTTATTATTTGAGTTACTTATATTATTGAATTTTAAAAGTTATGTATATATTCTGGATACATGTCTTTAACAGACATATAGGATTTGAAAATATTTTAGGTATAATTGATGACTTTTAAGCAAAATGGATCTGGCACCTTTTCATATTACCAAATGTATTAGTCCATTTTCACACTGCTGATAAAGACATACCCAAGACTGGGCAATTTACAAAAGAAAGAGGTTTAATGGACTTACTGTTCCAAGTGACTGGGGAGGCCTCACAATCTTACATGGATGGCAGCAGGCAAAGAGAGAGCTTGTGCAGGGAAACTCTGCTTTATAAAGCCATCAGATCTCATGAGACTTACTCACTATCATAAGAACAGCACAGGGAAGACCCACACCCATTATTTGATTACCTCCCACTGGGCCCATCCCACAACATGTGGGAATTTAAGATGAGATTTGGGTGGGGACAGAGCTAAACTATATCATTCTTCCCCTGGCCCCTCCCAAATCTCATGTCCTCACATTTCAAAACCAATTATGCCTTCCCAACAGTCCCCCAAGTCTTAACTCATTTCAACATTAACTCAAAAGTCCACAGTCAAAGTCTTATCTGTGACAAGTCCCTTCTGCCCATGAGCCAGTAAAATCAAAAGCAAGTTAGTTACTTCCTAGATACAATGGTGGTACAGGCATTAAATACAGCCATTCCAAATGGGAGAAATTGGCCAGAACAAAGGGGTTACAGGCCCCACGCCAGTCTGAAATCCAGCAGAGCAGTCAAATCTTAAAGCTCCAAAATGATCTCCTTTGATTTCATGTCTCACATCCAGGTCACACTGATGCAAGAGGTGGGCTCCCATGGTCTTGGGTAGCTCCACCCCTGTGGCTTTGAAGAGTACATCCTCCTTCCCAGCTGCTTTCATGGGCTAGCATTGAGTGTCTGTGGCTTTTCCAGGTGCAGAGTGCAAGCTGTCATTGGATCTACAGTTTTGGGGTCTGGAAGATGGTGGTCTTCTTCTCACAGTTCCACTAGGTAGTGCCCCAGTAAGGACTCTGTGTGGGGGCTCCAACCCCATATTTCCCTTCTGCACTGCCCTAGCAGAGGTTCTCCACGAGACCTCTGATCCTGCAGCAAACTTCTGCCTGGACATCCAGGCATTTCCATACATCGTTTGAAATCTAGGTGAAGGTTCCCAAATCCCAATTCTTGACTTCTGTGCACTGGCAGGCTCAACACCACATGGAATCTGCCAAGGCTTGAGGCTTGCACCCTCTGAAGCCATGGCCTGACCTCTACATTGGCCCCTTTCAGCCATGGATGGAGCAGCTGGGACACAGGGCACCAAGTCCCTAGGCTGCACACAGCACAGGGACCCTGGACCCAGTCCACAAAACTACTTTTTCCTCCTGGACCCTGGGCTTGTGATGGGAGGGGCTGCCATGAAGGCCTCTGACATGCCCTGGAGACATTTTGCCCATTGTCTTGAGAATTCACATTTGGCTCGTTATTTATGCAAATTTCTGCGGCCAGCTTGACTTTCTCCTCAGAAAATGGGATTTTCTTTTCTATCACATTGTCAGGCTGCAAATTTTCCAAACTTTTGTGCTCTGCTTCCCTTATAAAACGGAATGCCTTTAACAGCACTAAGTCACCTCTTGAATGCTTTGCTGCTTAGAAATTTCTTCCACCAGATACCCTAAATCATCTCTCTCAAGTTCAACGTTCCACAAATCTCTAGAGCACAGGCAAAATGCTGCCAGTCTCTTTGCTAAAACATAAGAAGAGTCATCACCTTTGTTCCAGTTCCCAACAAGTTTTTCATTTCCATCTGAGACGACCTCAGCCTGATTTCATTGTCCGTATCATTATCAGCATATTGGTCAAACCATTCAACAAGTCTCTAGGGAGTTCCCAACTTTCCCACAGTTTCCTGTCTTCTTCTGAGCCCTCCAAACTGTTCCAACCTCTGCCTGTTACCCAGTTCCAAAGCTGCTTCCACATTTTCAGGTATCTTTTCAGCAACACCCCACTCTACTGGTACCAATTTACCGTACTAGTCCATTTTCATGCTGCCAATAGAGACATAACTGGGACTGGGCAGTTTCCAAAAGAATGAGGTTTATTGGACCGACAGTTCTACATGGCTGGGGAGGCCTCACAATCATGGTGGAAGGTGAAAGGCATGTCTCACATGGTGGCACACAAGAGAATAGAGCGTATGCAGGGAAACTCCCCTTTTTAAAACCATCAGGTCTTGTGAGACTTGTTCACTATCATGAGAAGAGCAGGAGAAAGACCTGCCCTCAAGATTCAATTACTTCCCACCAGGTCCCTCCCACAATACATGGGAATTCAAGAGATTTGGGTGGGGACACAGCCAAACCATATCACTTATGTTTGAATTCTAGGCACTTAATTTAGTAGCTCTGTGAATGTGGACCTGTGATTTAACTTCTATAAGTCTCAATCTTCTCCTCTAAAAAACTGAACTAATAACAGACCCTACTTCATTTAATGATATATTTAATTTTTATTACATTATATAAATAATATTTATTCAGCACACACAAAGATTCATTGTAACAATTTAGGGAAAATCAGGACAAATAAAGAAGCTAAGATGTCTGCTTTTGTAAGGTTATAATGTAGTGAGTGAATAAAAACAATAAATAATAAACTGGAAATGTATATATACAACAAAAATCAAGATCTAAGGAGATAATAATGTAAAAATATCAGCCCACTTATGGGAACATAATGAATACTCAACCCCTTTCTTACACCTTACACCCCCTTGAGTTACACAAAAATTAACTCAAGATGGACTGCACACTGAAGTGGGAGATTTTTTATTACAGTTCCAATCTCAATATTCTTATTGATCTGCTCAGGTTTTGCATTTCTTCCTGGCTCAATCTTGTTAGGTTGTATATATCCAGGGATTTTTTTCATTTCCTATAGATTTTCCATTTTGTTGTATGGTTATTCATAGCCATCACTAATGATCCTTTGTATTTCTGTGGCATCAATTATAATTTTTTTGTTTCTAATTTATTTGTGTGAGTCTTCTTTTTTTCCTAATCTAAGTAAAGATTGTCAATCTCGTTTATGTTTTCAAAAAGCCAACTTTTCATTTTCTTGATTTTTTTTTAGTTTTATTTTTATGTTCTTATTTTTAATATTTATTTTTCTCTACTAATTTGGGCTTTGGCTTGTTTTTGCTTTTCTAATTCCTTGAGATGCATCATTCAGTTGTTTACTTGAAATCTTTTTACTTTTTTGGTGTAGGTACTTATTGCTATAAACTTCAACTTATTACTGCTTTTGCTATATCCCATAGGCTTAGTCGTTTTAAGAAAGTTTTAAATTTCCTAATTAATTTCTTCATGAAATCATTGGTTGTTCAGGAGCATATTGGTTAATTTCCATATATTTGTACCTTTCAAAAGTTTCTCATTATTGATTTCAGTTTTAGTTCACTGATACAAGAAAAGATACTTGATAATTTCAATTTTAAAAAGGATTTGTTGAGACTTGTTTTATGATCTAACATGTGATTTATTCTGGAGAATGTTCCATGTGTTCATGAGAAGAATGTGAATTCTGCAGCTGTTGGATGAAATGCTTTGTAAATGTCTGTTAGGTGTAATGTGAAGTTTAAATCCAATGTTTCATTGTGGATTTTGTTTCTAGATTATCTATCCAAAGCTGTGAGTGGCGTGTTGAAGTATCAAACTACTAATGGAGAGTATCTCTTCCTTTATATGTAATAATATTTGCTTTATATATCCATGTGTTCTGATGCTTCGTGCATACATATTCACAATTGATATATTGTATTCCTGAATTTATTCCTTAATTATTATATAATGATCTTTTAGTCTTTTTTTAGTCTTTTACTTAAAGCTTGTTTTATCCAATATAAGTATAGTAGCTACTCTTGATTGCTTTTTGTTTTCATTTGAGTGAAATATTTTTTACTATTTTTCACTTTCAATCTATACACATCTTTACCAGTGAAGTGAGTTTCTCACAAGTAGCATATAGTTGGGTCATTTTAAAAAATCCATTCAGCTAGTCTATGTCTTTTAAGTGGGGGATTTGATCCATTTATATATAAATTATTATTTTTTGGTGAGCAATTACTCTTATCATCTGTTGTATTCTGGTGGTTTTATATATTCTTTTGTTCTTTCCTCCTCTCTTATTGTTTTATCATCGTGATATGGTGGCTTTTTTTATGGTGATCAGATTTTATTCTCTTGTCCTTTTCTTTTGTGTATCTGTTCTACCAGAGCTTTATGTATTTCTCCATGTTTTCATGATAGTAATTATCATATTTTTTATTTCTAGATACAGGGCTACCTTGAACACTTCTTGTAAAGCCAGTCTAGTGGTGATGAATTTCTTCATTTATTGCTTGTCTGAGAAAGATTTTATTTCTTCCTCATCGTTGAAGGATGGCTTTTCTAAGTATTATAATTTAGTTGGCTTTTGTTTTCATTCAGCACTTTAAGTATATCATCATATTTTCTCCTGGCATATAAGGTGTTTGCAGAGAAATCTGCTGTCAGTCAAGTAAGGATTTCCTTATATATGAATTGATACTTTTCTTCTCTTGCTGTTTTTAGAATTCTCCCTTTGTGTTGATTTTTGACAATTTGACTATTTTGTGCCTTTAAGAATCTCTTTCTGGGTTGAATCTATTTTGAGATTTTTGAGTTTCCTGGTTATGGATGTCCAAATTTCTCTTCAAATTTGGCAATTTTTCAGCAATTATTTTACAATATAGATTTTTGTTATCTTTTTTTCCTGTCTTCTGCTTATGCAGCTCTCATATATCAACTATTTACTTGCTTAATGATGTCCTGTAAGTCTTGTTGGCTTACCTTACTCTTTTTCATTTTTTTCCCTGTGAGTAATTTTAAACCTCTTAAATTCAAATTTAGAAACTCTTCAGCTTAATTAAGTTTGCTGTTGGGGCTTTCACTTGTATTTTTCATTTCATTCTTTGAATTTTTTAGCTGCAGGCTTTGCATTTGATTTTTTATATTTATTTTTGTTGGATTTCTTACTCATATTGTGTGTGAATTGTTTTCCTGATTTTGTTGAGTTGTCAATCTGTATTTTCCTCTACCTCATTGCATTTTCTTAATATCATTATTTTTAATACCTTTTCCATCAAGTCATTTATTTCCTTTTCATTAGGACCTTTTAGTAGTGAGTTATGTTCCTTTAGTGGTATCATAGATCCTTGGTTTTTCATATTTCCTGTGTCTCTGTATTGATGCCTGCATCAGGTGGAAGTATTACCTCTTCCATAGTTTCTAGAGTGGCTTTCATAGAGAAAGACTTTCACTTGCAGTTGGGCTTATGTGTGCCAATTAGGAGGGGTATGGGGACTCTGTTTCCAGATAGGTGCAGTGATGTAGTCTCTGCAGATTCTTCAGCTGTGTCCAATATCAACAATAATTGTTGGTGGCCACGGCTGTAGAAATTTATGGCAGCAGCAGTGACATAGATTGTTAATGCCCTGGATGTCAAGTGCTTTTATGTCTTTCTATTCTTGTTTTCCCCACATTGGGGAGACCTAGCTGGAGGGATCCCTCCTAATGACAGGTCTGAATCGGTCTATAAACAGCTGCAGTGCTGCTGAGTTTCATGTACAGATGCTTGAAGTAGCTGTGGGGTGGGGGTCCTAAACTTGATGTTTCATGAACCTATTGTGGCACATGGGCCTTATCGTGCAAGTTCACTCTCTGTATCAGGGTCAGATGTGGACTTCCCACAGGGTCAGGATCTGTTATACTGAGGCACCTCCTGGAAACTCAGGCCCGTTGACCAGGTTGTAGCTGTGACTCTACCTCTGGGGTACAGGGCACAGCACTGTTCTGACTCCAAGGGTAAAGGAATGCTCTGGAGGTTTGGAGGTTTGGGCCAAAGAAGCTTCAATTTGGGAACCTGAGCCAATAGTAATCAGTTGTAACTCAGGACCCAGGAGATGAAGCACTGTGTAGCAATTAATTTTCTTAGGTTTTTGTTTATCTGGAATTTATATTTTCTTCTTCCTTCCTTCCTTTTTTCCTTCCTTCCGTCCTTCCTACCTTCCTCCCTTCCTTCCTTCCTCCCTTCCTTCCTTCCTCCCTCCCTCCCCCTCCCTCCTTTCTTCTTCCCTCCCTCCTTTCCCTCCCTCCCTCTCTCTCTTTCTCTCCTTCCTTCCTTCCCCGCTCCCTTCCTCTCTCCCTCCCACTCCCTCCCTCCTTCCTTCCTTCCTCCATCCCTCCACCCCTCCCTCCCTCCCTCCTTTCTCTCTCTCTCTCTCCTTCCTTCCTTCCTTCCCTCCCAAGCAGCTGGGACTATGGGCATGCACCATCATGCCTGGTTGAGTTTTTAAATTTTTCGTAAAGGTAGAGTTTAATCATGTTGCCCAAGCTGGTCTTGAACTCCAAGGCTCAAGTGATTCTCCCACCTCAGCCCCTCAAAATGCTGAGATTACAGGCATGAACGACCACAGCCTGCATTGGCTTCATTTTTGAAACATACTTTTGTTGTATTTAGAGTCTTGTTTTACAGGTTATTATTTTCTCCCAGCAACTTAAATATGTTATCCCACTGCCTTCTGGCCTCCTTGTATCTGAAGAAATGTAAGCTGTTAATCTTACTGGTATTTGTTTGTATGTGATCAGTGATTTTTGTATTGTTACTTTCAAGATTTTCTATTTATTTTTCCACATTATTACTATGATGTGCTTGGGTATGTATCACTTGTATTTATCCTACATGGAGTTTGTTGAGCTTTTTCATTGTGTGACTAATGTGTGTGTATGTGTTTCTTTAAAATCCAATTTCAGCCATTACTTCTTTGAATATATTTTTCTGCTTTCTCTCCTCTCCTTCTGGTTATGTCATTATGCCTACATTTATGCACTGCCTACATTATGTCCCACACATTTCCCACACATTTTTTGTGGCTCTGTTCATTTTTAAAATTCTTTTTTCCTACCTTTTTTAGATTGAATAATCTCTATTAATATATCTTCAAGTTCTCTTTTCTGCCTCTTCAGACTTACTGTTGAGCCCCTCTAGTCAGTTTTATTTCAGCTATTGTATTTGTTAACACAGAGCTGGGGTTTGGGAGGGAAGCAATTGGTCAAGTCTCAAGTACTACAGAGTCTCAGTGTTCTTCCTATGATTTAGTAGATTTTCTTGAATAAATATTTCTTCACTTGCTGTATATCTTTATGACATTTTCCAGAAGCTTTAAATGATTATTTCAAAATAATTTTTACCAGTTATGTTTGTTTTCTGTAGAGAGGTTTGCAGAGCTCCTGATGCCTTCATTCCAGAAGCTTTCTGGAATACCTTTAAAAATAATAAAAGATAACAAAAATCTATATTGTAAAATAATTGCTGAAAAATTGCCAAATTTGAAGAGAAATTTGGACATCCATAACCAGGAAACTCAAAAATCTCAAAATAGATTCAACCCAGAAAGAGATTCTTAAAGGCACAAAATAGTCAAATTGTCAAAAATCAACACAAAGGGAGAATTCTAAAAACAGCAAGAGAAGAAAAGTATCAATTCATATATAAGGAAATCCTTACTTGACTGACAGCAGATTTCTCTGCAAACACCTTATATGCCAGGAGAAAATACGATGATATACTTAAAGTGCTGAATGAAAACAAAAGCCAACTAAATTATAATACTTAGAAAAGCCATCCTTCAACGATGAGGAAGAAATAAAATCTTTCTCAGACAAGCAATAAATGAAGAAATTCATCACCACTAGACTGGCTTTACAAGAAGTGTTCAAGGTAGCCCTGTATCTAGAAATAAAAAATATGATAATTACTATCATGAAAACATGGAGAAATACATAAAGCTCTGGTAGAACAGATACACAAAAGAAAAGGACAAGAGAATAAAATCTGATCACCATAAAAAAAACCACCATATCACGATGATAAAACAATAAGAGAGGAGGAAAGAACAAAAGAATATATAAAACCACCAGAATACAACAGATGATAAGAGTAATTGCTCACCAAAAAATAATAATTTATATATAAATGGATTAAATCCCCCACTTAAAAGACATAGACTAGCTGAATGGATTTTTTAAAATGACCCAACTATATGCTACTTGTGAGAAACTCACTTCACTGGTAAAGATGTGTATAGATTGAAAGTGAAAAATAGTAAAAAATATTTCACTCAAATGAAAACAAAAAGCAATCAAGAGTAGCTACTATACTTATATTGGATAAAACAAGCTTTAAGTAAAAGACTAAAAAAAGACTAAAAGATCATTATATAATAATTAAGGAATAAATTCAGGAATACAATATATCAATTGTGAATATGTATGCACGAAGCATCAGAACACATGGATATATAAAGCAAATATTATTACATATAAAGGAAGAGATACTCTCCATTAGTAGTTTGATACTTCAACACGCCACTCACAGCTTTGGATAGATAATCTAGAAACAAAATCCACAATGAAACATTGGATTTAAACTTCACATTACACCTAACAGACATTTACAAAGCATTTCATCCAACAGCTGCAGAATTCACATTCTTCTCATGAACACATGGAACATTCTCCAGAATAAATCACATGTTAGATCATAAAACAAGTCTCAACAAATCCTTTTTAAAATTGAAATTATCAAGTATCTTTTCTTGTATCAGTGAACTAAAACTGAAATCAATAATGAGAAACTTTTGAAAGGTACAAATATATGGAAATTAACCAATATGCTCCTGAACAACCAATGATTTCATGAAGAAATTAATTAGGAAATTTAAAACTTTCTTAAAACGACTAAGCCTATGGGATATAGCAAAAGCAGTAATAAGTTGAAGTTTATAGCAATAAGTACCTACACCAAAAAAGTAAAAAGATTTCAAGTAAACAACCGAATGATGCATCTCAAGGAATTAGAAAAGCAAAAACAAGCCAAAGCCCCAATTAGTAGAGAAAAATAAATATTGAAAATAAGAACATAAATAAAACAAAACTAAAAAAAAATCAAGAAAATGAAAAGTTGGCTTTTTGAAAACATAAACGACATTGACAGTCTTTACTTAGACTAGGGAAAAAACAGAGAAGACTCACACAAATAAATTAGAAACAAAAAAATTATAATTGATACCACAGAAATACAAAGGATTATTAGAGACGGCTATGAATAACCATACAACAAAATGGAAAATCTATAGGAAATGAAAAAAATCCCTGGACATATACAACCTAACAATATTGAACCAGGAAGAAATACAAAACCTGAGCAGATCAATAAGAATATTGAGATTGAACCTGTAATAAAAAATCTCCCATTTCAATCTGCAGTCCATCTTGAGTTAACTTTTGTATAAGGTGTAAGAAAGGGGTTGATATGGTTTGGCTGTGTCCCCACCCAAATCTCATCTTGAATAGTAGCTCCCATAATTCCCAAGTGTCATGAGAGGTTTCCAGTGGGAGGTAATTGAATCATGGGAGCAGGTCTTCCCCATGCTGTTCTCATGATAGTGAATAAGTCTCACGAGATCTGATGATTTTATAAAGGGGAGTTCCCCTACACACATTCTCTTTTCTGCCAGCATGTAAGACATGCCTTTGCTCCTCCTACATCTTCCACCTTGATTATGAGACCTCCCCAGCCATGTGAAATTGTGAGTCCATTAAATCTCTTTTTCTTTATCAATTACCCAGTCTTGAGTATGTCTTCTTTAGTGGCTGAGAACAGATTAGTACAGGGGTCCAATTTCAATTTTCTGCATATGGCTAGCCAGTTTTCCCAGCACCATTTATTAATTTCAACTTTATGCATATGGCTACCCAGTTGTTCCAGCACCATTTATTAAATAGGGAATCCTTTCCCTATTGCTTTTTAAACCCAAAACTATAAAAACTCTAGAAGAAAATCTAGGCAAATACCATTCAGGACACAGGCACAGGCAAAGATTTCATGACGAAAACACCAAAAGCAATTGCAACAAAAACGAAAACTGACAAATGGAATCTAATTAAACTAAAGAACTTCAGCATAGCAAAAAACCTATCATAAGAGTGGACAGACAACCTACAGAATGGGAAAGAATATTTACAATCTATTCATCTTACAAAGGTCTAATATCAAGAGTCTACAAGGAACTTAAACAAATTTACAAGAATAAAACAAACACCCTCATTAAAAAGTGGGCAAAGGACGTGAACAGACACTTCTCAAAAGAAGACATTCATGCAACCAAAAACATGAAAAAAGCTCCACATCACTGATCATTAAAGAAATGCAAATCAAAACCACAAAGAGATACCATCTCACAGCAGTCAGAATGGCAATTATTAAAAAGTCAAGAAACAACAGATGCTGGCAAGGTTGCGGAGAAAAAGAATGCTTTCACACTATTGGTGGGAGTATGAAAATTAATTCAACCATTTTGGAAGACAGTATGGTAAATCCTCAAAATCTAGAATTAGAAATACCATTTGACCCAGCCATCCCATTACTGGGTATATACCCACAGGAAAATAAATAATTATATTATAAAGATACATGCACACGTATGTTCATTGAAGCACTATTCATAATAGCAAAGACATGGAATCAATCCAAATGCCCAACAAAAATAGACTGGATGAAGAAAATGTGGTACATACACACCATGGAATACTATGCAGCCATAAAAAGGAACTAGATCATGTCCTTTGCAGGGGTGTGGATGGAGCTGGAAGCCATTATCCTCAGCAAACTAATGAAGGAACAGAAAACTATACACCATTATGTTCTCACTTACAAATGAGAGATGACCAATGAGAAAACACAGACACATAATGGGGAACAAGACACAATGGGGCCTATTGGGGAGGTGATGGGTATAGCATCAGGAAGAATAGCTAATGGGTGATAGGCTTAATACCTAGGTGATGGGGGTTGATCTGTACAGCAAGCCACAATGGCAAACATTTACCTATGTAACAACCCTGTGCATCCTGCACATGTACCCTGGAACTTAAAATAAAAGTTGAAAAAAAGTCTCCCAGCAAAGGAAGGCCCAGGACTGAATGGTTTCATTGCTGAATTCTATCAAACTTTTTTTTTTTTCCAGGATGGAGTCTTGCTCTGTCACCAAGGCTGGAGTGCAGTGGTGCAATCTTGGCTCATTGCAACCTCCGCCTCCCGGGTTCAAGCAATTCTCCTACCTCAGCCTCCCGAGTAGTTGGGATTACAGGTGCCCACCACCACACCTGTCTAATTTTTGTATTTTTAGTAGAGACGGGGTTTCACCATATTGGCCAGGCTGGTCTTGAACTCCTGACCTTGCGATATGCTCACCTCAGCCTCCCAAAGTGATGGGATTACAGGCATGAGCCACCGTGCCTGGCCTATCAAACTTTTAAAAGAGAACTAACACCAATTCTTTTCCAACTATTTTTGAAAATTGAAGTGGAGGAAATTTTTTCAGTCTCTTTCTGTGACACAAGCATTACTCTGATAGTAAAACCAAATTTTAAAAAAAGAAAGAAAAAGAGAACACAGACATGCATGAAAGAAAAAAAATACAGTTCAATATCCTTAATGAACATAGATCCAAAATATCTCAATAAAATACTAGTAAATGAAATCCAACAACATATCAATAAATTTATACCCATAATCAAGTGGGATTTATCTCAGGGAGCAAGGATGGTTTAACATTTACAAACAATAAATGTGATATATCAACAGAATGAAGAAAAAAAGCCATATAATCGTCTCAATAGACACAAAAAACATTTGAGAAAATTAAACATCCCATCATAATAAAAACACTCAACAACTTATGTATAGAAAGGATGTACTTCAATGCAATTAAGGACGTATATGACAAATCCACAGCTAACGTTATGCTGAATAAGAAAATGTTAAAAGCTTTTCCTCTAGGAACTAGAACCAGACAAGGATGCTCACTTTCACCACTCTTATTCAACATAATACTGAAAGTCCTAACCAGAGAAATAGGAAATCAAATTGTCCCTGATTGCAAATGGCATAATCTTATATATGGAAAAACCTAAAGACCCCCCCCCCACAAAAAAATCTTAGAATTGATAAGCAAAATCAATAAACTTCCAAGATATAAAATCAATGTATAAAAATCAGTAGCATTTCTATACACAAATAATGAAATACGAGGAAAAGAAATTAAAAAACCATTCCATTTTAAACAGCTAAAAAATAACTTAGTAACAGACAATTAAGGAGATGAACATTCTCTATAATGAAAACTATAAAAAACCAATTAAAGAAATTGAAGCAGACACACAAAAATGAAAAGACAGCCAATGTTCACATATTAGAAAAATTAATTTTTTCTAATGACTTTACTACCAAAAGCAATCAACAGATTTAATGCGATCTCTATCAAAATATCAATGTCACTTGTCATGAAAATAGAAAAAAAAATCCTTAAATTTGTATGGAAATACAAAAGGCCTCAAATAGCCAAAGCAATTCTGAGATAAAGAACAAAGCTGGAGGCATCACACTACTGTCTTCAAAATATACCACAAAACTATAGCAACCAAAACAGCAAGGTACTGGCATGAAAACAGAAACATAGGCCAATAAGACAGAAAACAGAACCCAGAAATAAATCCATGTATCTACAACCAACTTAATTTTGAGAAAGGTGCCAAGAACATATTAATACATTGAGAAAGGGATAGTCTTTTTAAAAAATGGTGCTGGGAAAACTGGATATCTATAGGCAGAAGAAAAAACTAGATTTCAATCTTTCACAATATACAAAACTCAACCAAAATTGAATACAGTCTTAAATGTAAGACCTAAAACTATAAATCTACCTGACAAAAACAAGACATTGGTCTTATATTGGACATTGGACATTTAATGTCTTATTCAACACCATCAGCACAGACAACAAAAGCAAATATAGATAAATGAGACTACATCAAACTAAGAAGTTTCTGCACAGCAAAGGAAACAGTCCATAGAGTGAAAAGACAACCTGCAGAATAAGAGGAAATATTGGCAAAGTATTTATCCAACAAAAGATTAAAATTCAAACAAGAAATACAACTCAGTAACCCAAAAAAAAAAAACCCAAATACTTTAACTAAAAAATGGGTCAATGAGCTGAATATACAGCTCTCAAAGAAAACATACAAATGGCCAATAGGTATATGAAAAATGCTTCACATCACTAATCAAGGAAATGCAAATCACAAACACAATATCATCTCACTGCAGTTATAACGGCTATTATCAGAAGGACAAAAAATTAAAACTTTTGGTGAGGATACAGTCCCCTTCTGGGACTCATACACTGTTGGTGGAAATGTAAGTTATTACATCCATTAGGAAAAAAGTATGGAGGTTTCTCAAAAAACTACAAATAGAACCATCACATGTTTGAGCACTCTCACTACTGTTTATATACCCAAAAGAAAGAAAATCAGTATGTTGAAGAGATATCTGCACTCCCGTGTTTACTGCAGCACTGTTCACAGTAGCCAGGTATGGAATCGATCTAAGTGTCCATTAACAGACAAATGGAAAATTTATTCCCAGAAGATTTTCAATTTAGTTTGCTCAGATCCATTAGAAGAATTACTATGTCAACTCTAGCCTTATGCAATGTTTGTCTTAAATAAGAACCTATGACAGCCAAAATTACTCCTTGATCCATGGGCTGCAGAATGGATATTGTGTTAGCAGATATGTAAACAACATTAATCTTTTATATCTCTATCAGAGCTCTTGGATGACCAGGTAAATTGTCAGTGAGCAATAAGATTTTGAAAGGAATCTTTTCTGTGCAGTAGGTCTCAACAGTGGGCTTAAAATATTCAGTAAACCATGCTGTCAACGGATGTGTCATCATCCAGGCTTTGTTGTTCCATTTATGAGAGCACAGACAGAGTAGATGTAGCATAATTCTTAAGGGCCCTAGGATTTTTGGAACTGTAAATGAGCCTTGGATTCAATTTAAAATCACCAGCTGTATTAGCCTCAACAGAAGAGTCAGTCTGTCCTTAAAGTCAGGCATTATCTTCTCCTCATTAGCTATGAAAGTCCCAGATGGCATCTTCTTCCAATGTGAATCTATTTCATCTACATTGAAAATGTGTTGTTTAGTGTAACAAACTTCATCACTTATCTTGGCTAGATTTTCAGGATAATTTGCTTTAGCTTCTATATCAGCACTTACTGTTTCATCTTGTACTTTAGCTTCTATATCAGCACTTACTGTTTCATCTTGTACTTTTATGTTACAGAGATGTCTTATTTCCTTAAACCTCATGAATCGACCTATGCTAGTCTTCAAACTTTTCCTCTACAGCTTCTTTACCTCTCTGTCTTCACTGAATTGAAGAGAGTTATGGCCTTGTTCTGGATTGGGCTTTAGCTTAAGAGAATGTTGTGGCTGCTTTGATCTATTCAGACCACTAAAATTTTCTGCATATCAGCAATATGGCTGTTTTGCTTCCTTGCACTTTTTAATTTCCTTTAAGAACTTTTCCTTTGCATTCACAATTTGGCTATTTAGTGCAAGAGGCCTAGCTTTCAGCTTATCTCAGCTTTCAACATGCCTTCCTCACTAAAGCTTAATCATTTCTAGCTTTTGATTTAAAGTGAGAGATATGCAACTTCTCCTTTCCTTAAATACTTACAGCCCATTGAAAAGTTATTAATTGGCCTAATTTCAATATTGTTATGTCTCAGGGAATAAGGGGGTCCAAGGAGAGAGAAAGAAATAGGGAAACACTTAGTTGATTGATGTAGCAGTCAAAACGTATTTATTAAATTTGTCATCTTGTATGGGCATAATTTGTGGTGTCCCAAAACAATTATAACATCAAATATTTCTGATTACAGATCACCATAAAAGACATAATAATATTGTGTATGAAATACTGCAAGAATTATCAAAATGTGACACAGAGAATTGAAATAAGCACCTGCTCTTGAAAAAATGGCATCGATAGACTTGCTCCACACAGGGTTGCCACAAACCTTTAATTTAAAAAAATGCAATATCTGTGATACACAATAAAGTGAAGCACAATAAAATAATGTGAGCCTGTTTTGTATATGAATATTCATAGCAGCATTATTAATAATAGTCAAAAAGAGGAAACAACTCAAACATTCATCAACTGACAAATGATAAATAAAATGTGGTATATCCATACAATAGAATATTATTCAGTATTAAAAAGAATGAAGTGTTGATATATCCTACATTATGCATGAACCTTGCCAACATATGCTAAATAAAGCAGTCACAAAGGACTACACATTGAACGATTCGATTTGTATAAAATGTCTAGGATAGGCAAATCCATAGAAAAAGAAACTAGATTGGTGGTTGCCTATGGCTGTAGACAAGTGGGTGGGTGGGTGGGAGAAAATAGAGAATGACTGCTAATGGGTAAGGGGTTTATTTTGCTGTGATTAAGATATTCTAAAATTGATAGTAGTGATTATTGTACAATAATGTGAAAATTGGATGGTATGTGAATTACATCTCAATAAATCTGTGATGGAAGGAAGAAAGGAAGGCAGGAGAAGAAAGATGGAGAGGGGAAGGAAGGGAGGAGAGAGAATGGAGAGGAATGGAGGAAGGGGAGAGAAAAAGAGGAAATAAAAGGGGAATGAAAGGAAAGAACAAAGAAAATAAAGGGAAGGGAGGGTAATCTGGATGGGAATATTTGCTGGAATAATTGCTCAATTTTCCTGTTAAAAATAGGTGTCAGATTTTGGCTTCTGCATAGGAAGTGCAAAACTTACAATATCAAAACAACATTAAAAAACTGAGATATCTGTAAAAATCTCAAACTAACTTAAACCCATCATGGAGTCCAGGTTCCAGGGCAATCAACTAACCTGAAAAGAAAATAGGTGCTGCCAATGAGAGGCTGTGACGAGGGCACTTGCTTACTGAGGGTTAACGTGGGATGCATATAAAATGCTAAGAATAATTAAGATAAATTTTTTTAATGAATTGCTAAGAGTAAAGTGGGGACCAGCTGAGAGTATAGAACACCTGGGAGCCACAGACATAAGAGGAATCCACTCCAACTCTCAGGC
Source organism: Pan troglodytes (assembly GCF_028858775.2). Lineage (NCBI taxonomy): Eukaryota > Metazoa > Chordata > Mammalia > Primates > Hominidae > Pan > Pan troglodytes. The sequence goes on along the minus strand of NC_072403.2, from coordinate 138,280,975 downwards.
TCTTCTCCACAGAATTTACTAGGTTTTCACCAGAAAAACAGGACATAGTGAGGGATAAAGAGAAGATTTCCTTTGTGGTACAGGGCTTGGTGATGGATTCAGCATCTGCTACAGGAAAAACCCAAATGCCCAACCCCAAATCCATCTCCTTTATCTCACATATGGAACAAAAGCCTTAAGCCACTGAGAGAAGGGCAACAAACTCTGTCACCCTCAAGGCACAGGTTTAAAAAATCCAATAGAGCAAGGCAAGTGAAAAAAAAATTCCTCTGCTCCTGTGGGAAATACCATTAGAAATCCCCAAAGAAGAGGGAAGGGGAAGAATCACTTAGGATTCACTCCTAAGACTCAGTATCATAGCCCCTACCTAAGACTGAGGCTAAAACAGAAAAACAGGACAATCCCATCCACCAACCACACCCACTTCACCAGGCTAGCAAGCATAAAGTAGCAAGTAGAAGCATGAGGAGGCTAGAGAGACACCCTCTCTGAAGCCCAAGTACAAAGGAAAAACCTAAAGTTGAGGTGGCCCAGATATTGAAAAACCCTCTGGCAAACCAGCCTGTACTCTAAAAATCATACTAGAGGAATCTGGACTACATTAATAACAAAACCTAAACCAAGCTCAATTGCTGGCTAAATTGATTCAACACCCTTTCCCTCCCCCAATATTCAAGCATAGATAACTTTATTTCAGTTATTCTTACACAAGATTCTGGCTATCAGACAAAAATTGGGGGGCAAAAAAAGTAAGAGGAAAACAACATGATGTAAAGAGATGAAGCAATCAACAAAACCAGACTTGGATGCAACCCAGATGTTTCAAACTACAAGACAGAGAATTTAAAATAACTAAAAATAATATGCTAAAGATTTTAGAGAAAAAGTTGGACAATATCAGATATTCACACCAAGAATTTCTGAATTAGAGAATTAAAAACTATTAGAAATAATCTATTGAAAATGCTAGAAATGTGAAATGTAATAAGAGAGATTAAGAGTGCCTTCAGTGGGCTCATCAGCAGATGTGACATAGGTGAGGAATGAATCAGTAAACTCATATATAGGTCAACAGAAATTACTTAAAGTGAAAATATAAAGAGGAAAAAAGTACATAAAACAACAAAACATCCAAGATTTGTGTAACAATAACAAATAGTTTAATAAATATATAATCAGAACTCCAGAAGAAACAAAATAAAACAAGAAGAATATTTGAAGAGATAATGTCTGATAAATTTTCAAATTTAATTGTAGACACCAAGATACAGATTCAGGTAGCTAAGAGAACAACATACAGGATAAATACCAAAAATGTGATGTCACTTCACTGAGTTAACAACAACAACAAGAAACACAGATGTATATATGATAAAGGACTGATATCCCAGGTGTAAAATAAATCCCACAAGTAAAATTTTGCAAAGACAGTATAAATTTTAAAATGGGCAGATAACTTGAATAGAGAACTCACAAAAGAAGATATATGAATAACCAATAATAAGAAAAGGTGCTCAACATCATTATCTATCAGGAAAATGTAAATTGAAGCCATGATGAGATAACAGAATGATTAAAACTGAGAAGACTGCTGTTGCAGATGTGGAGTAATTGGTATTCTCATACATTTCTGTGGGGTGTAAAATAATACAACTGCTTTGAAAAACTGTTACTCACTCTAATATAAATGTAGATGTATCCTATAAGCAAGCATTTGCCTTCCTAAATATATTGCCAAAAGAAAGGAATATATGTATCTTCCAAAATAACTCGTTCAAGAATGTTCATAACAGTTTTATTTTTAAGAACTCCAAAATGGAAGCAACCCAAATGTCCATCAGCATTAAAATGGAAAAGAACACACCACCACATGAATTAAATACAAAAACATTATTTGGTGGCTAAACAAACTAGATAAAATAGTAATACCTTATGATTCTGTTTTTATAAATTTTAAGAATAGGCAAAATTAACCTATGGTAATAAAAATCAGAAAAGAGTAAAGGGATATTTACTAGAAAGGGCACCAAGAAACTTTAGAGATGACTGAAATATTCTAACTGTGATCAGGTTGATAATTACATAGGTCAAAATTCATTGAGCTGTTCACTGAAATTTAAGAACTTTACATAAATTAAATCTCTATTGTATACTCAGCATTAAAAAATCAAAAGATAAACTCATAAAAGCACCATTGTAATAGTTTGTAAAAGGTTTATTAAGATATAATTGACAAATAAAAATTGTGTATATTTAAGGTAATAAAAAAGAAAAACAGATGTAAAATGGCAATAATAAGCACAAAGATCAACTTCGTAAAATAGATTTTCTATTTAAAGCCAAAGTTAAAACTTGTAATTATTCTGTCAATACCTGGTGAAATACTATGTACCATCCACTCTGCCCTTGTGCCAGTATAGTCTCCTTCAACTGCTGTTTCTCATTTGTCATTTGATATAGCCGGCCCTCCATATCCCCTGGTCCCCATCCATGAATTCAACCAAAATAATATACCCTGTTGATGGGAATGTAAATTAGTTCAGCCACTATGGAAAGCAGTTTGAAGATTTCTCAAAGAACTTAGAAGTACCATTTGACCCAGCAATCCCATTACTAGGTATATACCCAAAGGAAAATAAATTGTTCTTCCAAAAAGACATATGCACTCGTATCTTCAACACAGCATTATTTACAATAGCAAAGACATGGAATCAACCTAGACGCCCAACAGCAGTTAACTGGATAAAGAAAATATGGTACAAATACACAGTGGAATACTACACAGTCATAAAAATAAATGAAATCATGTTCTTTGGAACATGAATGCAGCTGGAGGCCATTATCCTAAGAAAATTAACACAGGAATGGAAAATCAAATACTGCATGTTGTCACTTACAAGTGGGAGCTAACCACTGACTACACATGGACATAAAGACGGGGACAATAGACACTGGGGGATACTAGATGTTAGAGGAAAAGGAGGGCAAGGGTTGATAAACTATATATTGGGTACTATGCTTAATATCTGGGTTATGGGATTATTCCTACCCCAAACCTCAGTGTCACACAATATACCCATGTAACAAATCTCCACATGTATCCCCTGAACCTAAAAGGAAAGTTGAAATAAAAAATACACTTACAAAATAAAATAATTTAAATAAAAGTAATAGAACTTAAAACCAACACAGTATAACTATTCCCATAGAATTTACATTGTATTAGATAGTATAAGTAATTTTATAGGAGATGATTTAAGGTATATCAGAGGATGTGTATAGGTTACATGCAAATACTATGCCATCTTATATAAGGAACTTGTGCATCCTTATATTTTGGTGTATGTTGGGAGGTCGGTCCTGGAACTAACTCCTCATGGATACCAAGGGAGGACTGTATTTAATTCAGGGCATATTTTATTTATTTATAGTGTTTCAACACATATTTATTTGGCACCTACAAAGCACTAGGCATGATGCTAAGGATCAAGATGCTTCAGTGAACAAAACAGACACAGGTCTTTCCTATGAAGCCTAAATTTAAATGGGATAGACAATTTAATTATACAAGTAAGTGTTTAACTGCAATTGTGTATGCACAATAAAGGTTATATACAAGTAGGGAAACCATAATTTGCAATCCAAACCTCAACATTTTTAAGATCAAAAAGAGGTGCTATTGGTAGTTATGTCTGCACAATAGGAGTAAATCAGGACTGTCTGAGAAAAACTAGAATGCACAGACACACACACAAGGTGTAGGAGACAAGCAGGCATATAATGAACCAAACCTAGTTTGATGAGTCAATAAAAAAGGCCTTTAAAAAGTAATATATGAAATCAGCTCTGCAGAAGGTATACATCTTTTACCTACAAAGAAGAAAGAGGGTTAAGAGCAGCACAGGTAAATGGAATAGGATGTGAAAAGGCTCTGAGTCAAGAGAAAGCATGGCAAGGTTGAGGAATTGAAACAAGGACAATGTAGCTAAAGTTTAGAGTTAGAGTGAAAGTAATGAGATAAGTTTGATAATGTAAGAGGGAACAGGTCACGAACAATGGGGAACTTTAAAGGGTTTTAAACATCAGAATGATATAAGCATGTGTGTATTTGTAAAGAACAATCTAGGGGCAGAGTAAGGTGGCTGAATAGAGGCCTCCACTGATTGTCCATTATCTCCCACAGGAATGCTAAATTTGATAACCATCTATACACACACACAAAAAAATCACCTTCATAAGAATCAAAAACGAGATGAGCAATCATAATATCTGGTTTTGTAATAATTTTATATTACTGAAAGACGCACTGAAGAGGGTAGGAAAGACAGTCTTGAATCACCGAAGCCACTCTCCCTGATTCCCTGGCACCAGCCACATGCTGTGGAAAGAGAATCTGAGTGCTTAGAGGAGGAAGAACACAGAGTCCTGTGAGCCAGTGCATTGAATTCCGTGCTTCCCTATCACAGCAGAAAGCAAAATCAGGCTAAACTCAGCCAATGCCTGCCCACAGAGGGAACATTTAAGCTAGCCCTAGGGAGAGGAGAATTGTCCATCCTAGGGGTTGAAACTTGAGTTTCAGCAAGCCTTGCCACCATGGGCTAAAGTACTCTAGAGTCCTAAATAAACTTGAAAGGCAGTCTAGGCCACAAGGACTGCAATGTCTGGGCAAGTCCTAGTGCTGTGCTGGGCTTGGAGTCAAGTGGACTTGGAGACACCAAATGAGACACCAGATAAGGTAACTAAGGAAGTACTTGCACCACCCATACCCCAACCCCATGTAGTGCATCTTGCAGAAACAAAAGTGACTCCCTCTTTCTGCTTGAGGAGAGAACAGGAAAGAGTAAAAAGAACTTTGTCTTGCATCTTAGACACTAGTTCAACCACAATATAATAGGGAACCAGACAGACTCATGAGGACCCCATTATAGGCCCTAGATCCAAAACATTTCTAGACATACCCTGGGCCAGAAGGAAACCTGTTGCCTTGAAGAGAAGAACCCAGTCCTGGAAGGACTCATCATCTGCTAACTGAAGAGCCCTTGGGCTTTGAATAACCAGCAGTAACACCCAGGAACTACGTCTTTGGTCTTGGGTGGAACTCTCAGATGTGCTGGCTTCAGGGGAGATCCAGCACATTCCCAAGTATGCTGGATGTGGTGAGAGACTCCTTCTGCTTGAGAAAAGCAGAGAGAAAGGTAAAGATGACTTAGTCTTGCACCATAGGTACCACCTTGATCACAGTGTGATAGAGGACCAAGCAAGCTCTTGGAGTCCTTGATTCCAGGCCTTGGCTCTTGGATGACATTTCTGAACCTTCTCTGGGACAGAGGGAAGCTCTCAACCTTGAAGGGCGAGTTTCAGGACTAGCAGCATTCAACACAAGTTGACTGAAGAGTACTTAAGCCTCGAGTAAACATTGGCAGTAGCCAGGCAGTGCTCCCTGTGGGCCTGAGGAGGTGGTGGTGGTGGTGGAGAGTGGCTCATCTGCCTGTGGAAAGCAGGGTGGCAGGGGGATGGGAAGAGTGGGAAGGATTTTGTCTTGTGGCTTGAGTATCAGCTTAGTCATGGTAGCTTAGAACACCATATAGATTTCTAAGGTTTCTGCCTCTAGTCCCTGGCTCCTGACAGCATCTCTGGACACATTCAGGGCCTGGGGGAGCTCACTGCCCTGAAAGGAAGGACACGAATCTAACTAGTTTCACCACCTCCTGATTGTAGAGCCCTAGATTCTTGAGTGAGCAAAAGCAGTAGCCAGTTAGTGGTTACACTGGGCCTTGGGTGAGATTCAGTGCTGTGCTGGTTTCAGGTCTGACCTATCACAGTCCCAGTGGTGGTGGCCACAGGGGGCTTATGTTACCTCACCCCCAGCTCCATGTGGCCCAGCAGAGAGGGAGACACTCCATTTGTTTGGGAGAAAGTAAGGGAAGAAAACAAGAGCCTTTGCCGGATAAGCCAGAGAATTCTTCCAGATCTTATCCAAGGCCACCAAGGTGATACCTCTATGAGTCTGCAAGACCCACAGTGTTACTGGGCTAGGGGTACCTCCTGCTGCAGATACAGCATAGATCACAACACCCAAGTCCCTCTGAATACCTGGAAAGTCTTCCCAAGAAAGACAAGTAGAGACAAGACCAAATTGTGAAGACTACAATAAACACCTAACTCTTCAGTGTACAGATATAAAAAAAAACATCTGCAAGCCTCAGAACCATCCAGGAAAACATTACCTCATCAAAGAAACTAAATAAGGCACCAAAGACCAATCCTGGAGAGACAAAGATATGTGATCTTTCAGACAGAGAATTCAAAATACTTGTGTTGAGGAAACTCAAAGAAATTTACGATAACAAAGAGAAGGAATTCTGAGTTCTATGAGATAAATTTAACAAAAAGTTTGAAATATTAAAAAGACTCAAGCAGAAATTCTGGAACTGAAAAATGCAACTGGCATACTGAAGAATGTATCAAAGTCTCTTAACAGAAGAATTCTCAAAGCAGAAGAAAAAAAATTAGTGAGCTTAAAGACAGGTTATTCAAAAATACACGATTAGAATAGACAAGAGACAAAAGAACAAAAAACAATGAAGCATGCATACAGAATCTAGAAAATGGCCTCAAAAGGGCAAATATAAGAGTTATTTCCCTTAAAGAGTGGAAGGGGTAGTAGAAAGTTTATTCAAAGGGATAATAACAGAGAACTTCCCAAACCTAGAGAAAGATATCAGTATCCCAGTACAAGAAGGTTATAGAACACCAAAATGATTTAACCCAAAGAAGATTACCTCAAGCATTTAATAATCAAACTCCCAAAGGATAAAAGCAGCAAGAGAAAGAAGCAAATAACATACAATGGAGTTCCAATACGTCCGGCAGCAGACATTTCAGTGCAAACCGTACAGGCTAGGAGAGAGTGGCATGACATATTTAAAGTATTGAATTTAAAAAAAAAAAACTTTTAGTATAGAATAGTGTATCTCGTTTAAAAAAAAAAGAAAAAAAGAAAAATCCTTCAAAGATGAAGGAGAAATAAAGACTTTCCCAGACAAACAAAATCTGAGGGATTTTATCAACACCAGACTTGTCTGACAAGAAATGCTAAAGGAAGTTCTCCAATCTGAAGGAAAACGATGTTAATAAACAATAAGAAATTATGTGAAGGTACAAAACTCACTGGTAATAGGAAGTACACAGAAAAACATGCAATATTATTATAACACTGTAATTGTGGTGTGTAAACTCCTCATAAGTAGAAAGATGAAAAGACTAAATGATCAAAAATAATAACTACAACGTTTCAAGATATGATAGTAAAATAAGATATAGACACAATGAAGAGTTAAAAAGCAGGCAGACAAAGTTATATTTTTGGTTTCTTTTTGCCAGTTAGTTGTTTGTTTGTTTATGAAATCAGTGTAAACTAGTCATCAGTTTGAAATAATAGATTAAAAGATTTTATTTGCAAATCTTATGGTAATCTCAAACCTAAAAACATACAATGGATAGACAAAAAATAAAAAGCAAGGAATTAAAACATACCACCAGAGAAAATCACCTTCACTAAAAGGAAGATAGAAAAAAAAATAGAAGAAGGAAAAGAAAACCACAAAACATCCAGAGAGCAAATAACGAAATGCTCACAGTAAGTCCTTACTTATCAATAATTGCCTTCAATGTAAATGGACCAAACTCTTCAATCAAAAGACTCAGAATGGCTGAATGGATTAAAAATACCTAATGATCTGTTGCCTACAACAAACATACTTCACCTATAAATACACATATAGACTGAAAATGAAGAGATGCAAAAAGGTAATCCATGCCAATGGAAACCAAAAAAGAGCAGGAGTAGCTGTATGTATAGCAGACAAAATGGATTTCAAGATGAAAAGTATACAAAGAGACAAAGAATGTCATTATATAATGATAAAGGAGTCAATTTAGCAATAGGATATAGCAAATGTAAATATATGATGCACATATATTTATATATATCTGCCTATATAATGTATATATAAATATATATCCACATATAATTTTTATATATGTATCTCCATATATAATTTATATATATAAATCACTCTCAAGGACAGACTATACATTAGGTCACAAAAGAAGTCATGAAAATTTCCAAAAAACTGAAATAATATCAAGCATCTTCTCTGTCCACAATGGAATAAAACTACAAATTAATAAGATAAATTTTGGAAACAACATAAACAAATGGTAATTAAACAATATGCTCCTGAAAACGAGTCAGTCAATGAAGGAATTAAGAAAGAAATAGAAAAATTGATTGAAATAAATCACAATGGAAACACAACATACCAAAACTTATGGGATACAGCTAAACATTACTGAGGGAGGGGTTTATAGCTATAAGGGCCTACATCAAAAAAGAAGAAAAACTAAATAAATAACCTAACAGTGCATCTTAAAGAACTAGAAAAGCAAGAGCAAACCAAATTTGAAATTAGTAGAAGAAAATAAATAACCAATATCAGAGCAGAATTAAATAAAATTAAAACAAAAAAATGTAAACAATCAATGAAATGAAAAGTTGATTTTTTTAAAAACATAAACGAAATTGACAAATCTGTAGCAAGACTAAAAAAAATGAGAAGGTCCAAATAAATAAAACCAGAGTTGAAAAAGGAGACATTACTTCTGATACTACAGAAATTCAAAGGATCATTAGTAGCTACTATAAGCAACAATATACCAATACATTGGAAAATCTAAAAGAAATGGACACATTCCTAGACACATACAACCTACCAAGATTGAACCATGAAGAAATCCAAAACCTGAGCAGACCAATAGCAAATAATAAGATTGAATCTGTAATAAAAAGTCTCCCAGCAAATAAAAGCCCAGGACCCAATGGCTTAACCCCTGAATTTTTCCAGTTAAAGAAGTACTAATACCAAACCTACTCAAACTATTCTGAGAAATAGAGAAAGAGCAAAATACTTCCAAACTCATTCTATGAGACCAGTATTACCCTGATACCACAACCAGACCAAGACACATGAGAAAAAGAATACTAGAGGCTAATATCCCTGATGAATATCAATGCAAAAATCCTCAACAAAGTACTAGCAAACAGAATTCAACAACACACTAAAAAGATCCATGACCAAGTGGGATTTATCCCAGAGATGCAAGGATGGTTCAACACATGCAAATCAATGTGATACATCATTCTAACAAAATGAAGGACTAAAACCATATGATCATTTCAATTGATGCTGAAAAAGTGTTTGATAAAATTCAACATCTCTTCATGAAAGAAATCCTCAAAAAATTGGGTACAGAAGTAACCTACCTCAACATAATAAAAGGTATATATGCCAGACCCACAGCTAGTATCATACTGAATGGGAGAAAATTGAAAGTCTTTCATCATAGATCTGGAAAACAATAAGGATACCAAATCAACATATAAAAATCAGTGGTATTTTTTATGCCAACTGCAAACAATTTGAAACAGAAATTTTATACGCCAACTGCAAACAATTTGAAACAATTTGAAAAAGAAATCAAGAAAGTAATCCTTTTTACAATAGCCACAAATAAAATTAAATACCAAGGAATTAATTTAACCAAAGTGAAAGGTTTCTACAATAAAATCTACAAAACATTGATGGAAGAAATTGAAAAGAAAACAAAAAATGGAAAGATATTTCATGTTCAGGGGATTGGAAGAATCAATGTTGTTAAAATTTCCATATTACCCAAAGCAATCTACAGATTCAATGCAATCTCTAACAAAATACCAGTGACATTCTTCACAGAAATAGAAAAAACTATCCTAAAATTTATATGCAATCACAAAAAGACCAGAATAGTCAAAGCTATCCTAAGTAAAAAGAACAAAACTGGAGGAATCACATTACCTGATTTCAAATGATGCTACACAGCTATAGTACCCAAAACAGTATGGCACTGGCATAAAAACAGACATATGGGCCAGTGGAACAAAACAGAGAACCCAGAAATAAATCCATACATCTACAGTGAACTCATTTTTTACAAAGGTGCCAAAAACATACACTGGGGAAAGGACAGTTTCTTCAATAAGTGGTGGTGGGAAAACTAGATATCCCTATGCAGAAGAATGAAACTAGCCTCCTATCTCTTGCCATATAACAAAAATCAAATTAAAATATATTAAAGATTTACATCTAAGACTTCAAACTATGAAAGTACTAAAAGAAAACATGGGAAAACTCTCCAGGTAATTGGAATGGGCAAAGGCTTTTGAGTAATATGCCACAAGCCCAGTTAACCAAAGCAAAAATGAACAAATGTGATCACAATGAGTTAAAAAGCTTCTGCACAGCAAAGGAAACAATCAGTGAAGCCAAAAAGGCAACCCATAGAACGGGAGAAAATCTTTGTCAACTACCTATCTGAAAAGGCGTTAATAACCAGAATATATAAGGAGCTCAAACAATTCAGTAGGAAAAAAATCTAATAATCTGATTAGAAAATGAGGAAAAGATCTGAATACATATTTTCAAAAGACATACAAATGACAAACAGGTATATGAAAAGGTGCTCAACATCATTGATCATCAGAGAAATGCATTTGAAAACTACAAAGGGATATAATCTCATGTCAATTAAAATGGCTTATATCCAAAAGACAGGCAATGACAAATGCTAGCAAGGATATGGAGAAAAGGGAACCCTTGTACACTGTTGGTGGGAATGTATGTTGGTACAACCTCTATGGAGAACAGTTTGGAGGTTTCCACAAAGTAGCAATACAGCTATAATATTATCCAGCAATTCTCCTGCTAGGTATATACCCCCAAAGAAAGGAAATCAGTATATTGAAGAGATATCTTTACTCCTATGTTAAATGCAGCACCATTTACAATAGCCAAGATTTGGAAGCAACCTAAGTGTCCATCAAAAGATGAATGGATAAAGAAAATGTGGTACATATACACAAAAGAGTATTTTTCAGCCATAAAAAAGAATAAGATCATGTCATTTGTGACAACATAAATTGCACTGGAGGTTATTATGTTAAGTGAAATAAGCCAGGCACAGAAAGACAAACATCACATGTTCTCACTTATTTGTGGGAGCTACAAATTTAAACAAGTAAACTCATGGAGATGGTTGGAAGTATGGTTAACAGAGGCTGGGAAGGGTGGTGCAAGGGTAGGAGTTGTAGGGGAAGTGGGGATGATTAATGGACACAAAAAAAATTAGAAAGAATGAATAAAACCTAGTATTTCATAGCACAATTGGGTAACTATAGTCAATAATAATGTAATTGTACATTTTAAAATAACTAAAAGAGTGTAATTAGTTTGTAACACAACAGATAAATGCTTGAGGGGATGGATATCCCATTTATCTTTGTGTTATTATTGTGCATTGGGTGCCTGTATCAAAATATCTTCTGTGCTCCATAAATATATATACCTGCTATGTACCCACAAAAATTCAAAATAACAAAATTTTAGAAAAGAACACTTTAGTTGCAATGTGGATAATGGATCATAAGAAGGCAAAAACAGATATGGGGAGACCAGTTAGCAAGCTATTGCAGTAGTCCAGGAAAGATGATATTGGTATGGTTTTAGGCGGGTTGCAGTAGACATGGAAAAAAAGTAACAGATTTGAAATACATTTAGAATTTGATGATTGGTTGAGTATAGACTGTGAAGAAGAGTGATGAATCAAGATTGAAACCCAGCATTCTTTCTGGCTTTTGCAAAAATATGTTGTCCTTCCCTATGAATTCTAAAAAATGAATCACCTATGTGAGAAAATGTGGCTACAAAGACTAGTATGTCATTATAATGCACACATATATCATAACTTGCATTTGTGGCAGCAGCATTTTACTTGCAGGCCAGTGTTGTAGCAGAGTGAAATGAATTTGGGCATTTCGGGTCAAACTTTTATTTGAAAGTCCTTTTCCACTAACTATGAAACCTTGGGCACATTATTTAAGCTGAGTTTCACCTTCTAAATCTATAAAATAAATATTTATGTACACTGAATTAGATAATGTATATATAGTGGGAATAAAATTTAGAGGTCTTAACTGGATTTTACATAATTCCTGGTTTTCTACCCCATGAGGAAGGCACACACACACACACACACACACACACAGAGCAAAGGTCATAGATAACAAGGGTTTTGATTTGCTAGAGCTGAGTATTATGGAACTCAAAAAGTAAAGCCATGAAGACAACTGGATGTGCACGCATGTGTGTGTGTGTGTAGCTTGATTCCCCTGACAATGTAAACTAGTATTCACAGGCTGGATGAGACAGAGTTGCAGAAATGGAAAAGAAAAGGATTCTTCTCTCTAGGGACATAACTAGAGAAGGCAGTTTTGAACAACAGAATCCCAAGAAATGTTTGGGAGAAATCAGTGCCTCGTTTCCTAAAGGAAGCCTAAGGAGGTAGAAACCTTTGGAAACGTTTCCTATTAACAAAAAACAAAGTATTCTTACAGTAAAATTTAAAAATGTGACCAATTCATCTGCAACTGTAGATAGCAATTGTCTCCTATGTGGTCCCACATCTGTGTCATGGCAGCAGTAGAGATAGTTAGAAATTATCCTGTGTTGGAAGTGAGTTGGAAGCATTCTTGGTGTCCATCAGTTAGAGACTGATAGGTAAAAGGTAGCCAATGCATACAAGGGTGTTATGTTACAGTTAGAAGAAACAGATTGTTTCAAAGAACAACAGAGATGGATCTTTAAAAATTAAGTCTTGGGGAAAAATTAGGAAACAGAATGAGATCTACAATTTTTTCACTGACTACTTATCCTCTGCCTCCACAATCATCAAATCTATGGAAACCCTTTGAATGCTTACTTTTTCATCTAGTCATTCATTAGATATTTCAGCCCCTATTATGTACCAGCCCAAGAGCTACATGAACACTATTCGATATTAAACAAGAAGTGTTCTACCCTCAAGAAGCTTAAAATCTAGTAGGAGTGGCAGAAAAGTAAATAGGCAATCACAATGCAATAAAATAATTATTAGCATGTATTCATTCTCTTTCTTACCCTTTTCATCTTCTTTCCAAGTGAAATGTCAGTTTAGCAACTGATACAAAGACACACCTAAAGCCCAAATGACTATAATGGCCTCCAAGTACATCAACCAAGTAAGCAACGTCCCATGCATTCTCTCTCAGACAGCTGAAACTCATTAGTTTCCTTGGGCAGTCCTCTAAATACTCCACCCAAACATGAACAGTAGGTCCTGACCTTAGCCAGAAAATTGACAACCAAATGTCCTGTGTGTTATCCATCTGTGGTATTCACTATGACAACAAGAACCACTTCAAAAACAATATGTGGCATTTGATAAAATAGAAGGTGCTGGAGGGAAGAGACCATCAGTTCAGTAAAATTAGATCCATCTGTGAGGGACTCAGGCCGGTGCTATCTGTAAATCGCCTTTTTCCCCCTGCCCTGTACATTACAGCAATCTACTACAGATTACAAGAGCACGGCCAAAAGCCATATGTTTGGCATCATATGAATAGCATCTGGTATTTTTTAAGATACAACTAAAAATGTTGAAAACACAATAAAACAACTGTCATTCACTTAATGTTTATGCTTATATCTTAGCTCATAGATGGTTTTATGACAAATAAACAGTTGTATGAAGTCTCAGTTTAGTCACCTTCCTTTATACATTTCTTTCCTTGGTGAATGACACTTTTGTCTTTCTTTTTGGCTTGGTCTGAGTGTCCTTTTGTGCTACTGTATGTGGTGAAACGTTGTATAAGCAGAATGAAGCTATCATTTAAGGTGGATTCAGCCAAATAGTCTGCAAGGCCATAAATATTATTTACACTCAATTCTTTTTACTAAAAGTCAGTCGGGCTCTGGCTAGTATGTTTCATAAGGTCTAGAATTCAGGATTCCATTATAGTAGTAAGGGAAAACCACATGCAGTTGGCACTTTGGAAAGTGGACATGGGCAGTTTTTCTGGCCTATATACAAACTATCATTCTTGATCAAGTCTATCCTCTGATTTGGAAACTAATTTAGGCATTTTGACAAGTGTACCTGTTACTAATTGGTAACCTCAAAGTGGTTTATGTAAACCCAATAATCGGTAGAAACCTCTTAGTTATTGATTTAGGAAGACACTTAACCCCTTGCTGAAACAAATTAATTATATCGACTGATTCATGTCTTCTTTGCATCTGCCCATACAATATTGCAGTTAGGCTTAAAATTTTAAGGTAGGAAGTGTTTCTTTTCTGTCTTCAGAAGCCAATTCAGGAAATGATAAATATACTAATTGCACTTGAAAGGCATATTATAGAGAGGATGGCAAAAATATTACTATGGCTTTTTAGAAAACCACAGTTTAAAAAATGGCAACTTTCCTCCGTGAAATTGGGATATAATTTCCAAAATCAAGCTATGCTGTATATGAAACACCACATTTATACTTAATGAATACTTCTAACCACTCTTTCTTACTTCAGAGTTTACACTTTTCATTGTGATTTATTTTTGAGAGTAGCTAGTATGTGATCTGGCCTGCAGATATGTAGATTTCATATCTGAAAAAAGATTATAATAACAATAACAATAAAGGTAAAGATGAGTTAGGACAAGTTCTCAGTGAAAAGTAGAAAGGCTTGGAATTTATTTATTAAAAGAAAAACTAGAAAATCTCTTTAGTTAATTTATAATCAAAATTAAGGATTTATACTCTAGATTTATTATTTCACTAGTCAGTTAACTCTCTTAGTTTCTCTAAATAAATCACTTAGTCATTTAAAAATAACTAATTTATTTGTAGTAAATTATTTTTAAATTAGTGATGTTTAATGGTATTACATGGACTAAACTCCAAAAAGTCTGCTTTAATAGGGCACAGAATGTAATTTTTAATTATATTTCTTCCTACCTTGGCACTCCCATGCTACTTTATTCCAATTATTGTACTTATCAAGATAAAATATATTTACTATAATTAGACTATGTGTTCTTCTAGTATCAAGTTCATGTCTTATTCATCTTTGTGCCCCTAGTGCCTACCTGGAAGAAGCTAACTTGTAGGGCAGTGGAGGGGGAATAAAAAAGGGTGTTGAATAAAAAATAAATTATTTGAAAACAAAAGCAGCTGGTCAGTTTGGAGACTGTTTCTCTAGAGTACACTGCACAACTATTTCATCTCTTTAAAGACATAAACCCTAATCTGTGCCAATCTGTGAAACACAAACCCATTAAAATGGCAGAAGGCGCAGTGTACATAATTCAAAGAGCAATAAAAGTTGACTAATGGAACTGACCATTAAATTCCAAGCAAGGAGCCTGATATAGTTAAATAGTACTGGGCATGTTTAATAGTGCACTTTACTATATGAGTTATAGATCAGTCACTGCTAGTTTGGTGAGAGGATGGAACATGGCAGCAGATTGACAACATTTCCCTCACAGAGATATTCTCCCTCCATTTATACACATGGGGAGTTTGTGTTATAACTGAAAGACAGTAAATAGTCTGACTGAGGTAGATGTTACAAGTGGGAAAGAAAGTAGCCTTTGTTTCCTACCTGACCATATGGGTTAGATTTGAGCTCTTACTCTCAAATGACAGAAGGCCAAGTGAAAATTAATTAGATCATCTGCATATCTAAAAAGATAAAATTGTACAGAATGGTTTGAAATAACTCCTACTAATCTTGAAACTCACTCCGAAGGATAATTCCTTTTACCTGTTATAATATTCTATATTTCAAAAGAATACATTTATACTCTCTTGGTTTATGAATTTTAGGCATTACCAACTGAATTCTAGTTATCTGAAAGTTTAGCTTACCTATTGAACTAATCTCTTCTCCTCCTTCTTTTCAATATGAATGTATTCATCTGTTTTCATATTGCTATAAAGAACTGCTCAAGACTCAGTAATTTATAAAGACAAAAGGTTTAGCTGACTCATAGTTCAGCAAGGCTGGGGAAACCTCAGTCTTACAATAATGGCAGAAAGCGAAGGGGAAGCAAGGCACCTTCTTGAATAGGCAGCAGGAAGAAGTACCAAGCAAATGGGGAAGAGCCCCTTATCAAACTGTCAGATCTCATAAGAACTCACTCACTATCAGAACAGCATGGGCAAAATGGCTCCCATGATTCAATTATCTCCACTTGATCTCTCCCTTGACATGTGGGGTTTATGGCGATTACAATTAAAGATGAGATTTGGGTGGGGACACAAAGCCTAACCATATCAATGAATAAGCAATATTTAGTCTTCTTTCGTAAAGTTTAAGTAATATATTTCCTCATTTATTCCTTGTTGCATCAACCAAAGTAATAGTATCTCTCAAAGGACATGAGTTTGTTCTTTTTTATGACTGCATAGTATTCCATGGTATATGCACCACATTTTCTTTATCCAGTCTTTTATTAATGGGCATTTAGGTTAATTTCATGTCTTTGCTATTGTGAATAGCACTCTGATTAACATATGTGTGCACATGTCTTCATGATAGAACAATTTATATTTCTTTGGGTATATACCCAGTAATGGGATTGCTGGGTTGAATGGTAGTTCTGTTTTTAGCTCTTTGAGGAATTGCCACACTGCTTTCCACAATGGTTAAACTAATTTACATTCCCATCAAAAGTGCGTAAGCATTCCCTCTTTGCAACCTTGCCAGCACCTGTTATTTTTTAACTTTTTAATAGTAGCCATTCTGACTGGTATGAGACAGTATCTTATGGTGGTTTTGATTTACTTTTCTCTAATAATCATTCATATTGAGCTTTTTTTCATATGCTTCTCCACCAAATGTGTGTATTCATTTGAAAAGTGTCTGTTGATGTCCTCTCTCCACTTTTTTAATGGGGTTGTTTTTTCTTGTAAATTTAAGTTCCTTATAGATGCTGGATATTAGATCTTTGTCAGATGCATAGTTTGCAAAGATTTTTTCTCATTCTGTAGGTTGTCTGTTTACTCTATTGATAGTTTCTTTGGCTGTGCAGAAGATCTTTCATTTAATTAGATTCCATTTGTGTTTGCTGTTGTTGTGATTGCTTTGCTGTCTTCATCATTAAATCTTTGCCAGTTCCTGTGTCCAGAATGGTATTGCCTAGGTTGTCTTCCAGGGTTTTTATAGTTTTGAGTTTTACATTTAAGAATTTATCCATCTTGAGTTGATTTTTGTATAGTGTAACAAAGGGGTCCAGTTTCAACTTTCTGCATATGGCTAACCAGTTATCCCAGCACATTTATTGAACAGGGAATGCTTTTCCCATTGCTTGTTTTTGTCAGCTTTGTTGAAGATCAGATGGTTGTAGGTGTGCAGTCTTATTTCTGGGCTCTCTATTCTGTTCCACTGGTCTATATGTCTGTTTTTGTAATAGTACCATGACGCTTTGTTTACTGTAGCTCCATAGTATAGTTTGATTGGGGAGCATGGTGCCTCCTGCTTTGCTATCTTTGCTTATGATGGCCTTCGCTATTAGACTCTTTTTTGGTTCCATATGAATTTTTTTTAAATGCTACAAATTTCCCTCTTAACACTGCCTTGGCTGTGTCCCAGAAATTCTGGTATGCTGTATCTTTGCTCTCATTAGTTTCAACGAACTTCTTGATTTCTGCCTTTATTTCATTATTAACTTGAAAGTCACTCAGGAGCAGGTTGTTCAATTTTGATGTAATTACATGGTTTTGAGTGATTTTCTTCATCTTGAATTCTATTTTTATTGCACTGTGGTCCAAGAGAGTGATTGCTATGACCTCAGTTCTTCTGCATTTGCTGAGGATTGTTTTATGTCTGATTGTGTGATCAATTTCAGAGTATGTTTCATGTGCACCAGAGAAGAATCTATATTCTGTTGCTCTGTAGGTGTCTATCAGGTCCATTTGTTGGGTTCAGGTCCTGAATATCTTTGTAAATTTTCTGCCTTGATGACCTGTCTCATACTGTCAGTGGGTTGTTAAAGCCTCCCAGTATTACTGTCTAGGAGTCTAAGTCTCTCTGCAGGTCTATAAGAACTTGCTTTATGAATACAGGTGCTCCTGTGTTGGGTGCATATATATTTAGGATAGTTAGGTCTTCTTGTGGAATTGATCCCTTCATCATTATGTAATGCCCTTGTCCTTTCTGAATTTTGTTGGTTTAAGGTATGTTTTGTCTGAAATTAGGATTGCAACCCCTGATTTTTTTTTCTTTTTTCCATTTCCTTGGTAGATTTTTCTCCACCCGTTTATTTTGAGCCTATGGATGTCACTGCATGTGAGATGGGTCTCTTAAAGACAGCATCCCATTGGGTTTTGTTTCTTTATCCAGCTTTCTACTCTGTGCCTTTCAAGTGGGGGCATTTAGCCTGTTTACACTCAAGGTTAGTATTGGTATGTGTGGATTTGATCCTGTCATCAAGTGAATAGCTGGATATTATGCTGATTTGTTTGTGTGGTCCTTCATAGTGTCACTGGTCTATGTACTGAAGTGTGTTTTTGTAGCGGCTGGTAGTGGTCTTTTCTTTTCATATTTAGTACTTCTTCAGGAGCTCTTCTAAGGCATTTCTGGTGGGAACAAATTCCCTCAGAATTTGCTTGTCTGAAAAGAATCTTATTTCTCATTCACTTATGAAGCTTAGTTTGACTGTATATAAAATTCTTGGTTGGAATTTCTTTTCATTTTATCAATGTTGAATATAGGCCCCCAATCTCTTCTGACTTGTGGAACTTCTGTTGAGAGGTCTGCTGTTAGTCTGACTGACTTCCCTTTGTAGATAACCATTCTTTCTCTTTAGCAGCTTCCTTCATTTCAACCTTATAGATTCTGAAGATTATGTGTCTTGGGGATAATCTTCTTGTGAAGTGTTTTGCAGGAACTCTCTGCATTTCCTGAATTTGAATGTTGGCCTCTCTAGCTTGGTTGGGGATATTCTCATGGATGATAACCTGAAATGTATTTTCCAAGTTGCTTCCATTCTCTTCATCTCTTTCAGAGGCACAAAGGAGTTGTTGACTTGGTCTCTTTACATGATCCCATACTTCTTGGAGGTTTCATTCATTATTTTAATTTTTTTTATTCTTGTTAACTATCTTATTTCAGAAATTAGTCTTCAAGCTCTGAGATTCTTTCCTCAGCTTGGTCTATTCTGCTGTTAATACTTGTGATTGCATTATATAATTCTTGTGGTGTGTTTCTCAACTCCATCAGGTCAGTTACGTTCTTTTCTATACTGGCTATTTTTTTCTGTCAGCTCTTTATCATTTTATTGTGATTCTTAGCTCCCTTAGATTGGGTTTCAACGTTCTCCTAAGTTTCAATGATCTTTGTTCCTATCTATATTCTGAATTCTATTTCTGTCATTTCAGCCATCTCAGCCCAGTTAAGAACTTTTGCTGGAGAGCTAGTGCAATTGTTTGGAGGAAAGAAGGAACTCTGGCTTTTTGAGTTGTCAGAGTTCTTGTGCTGGTTCTTTCTCATTTTTGTGGGCTTATATGCCTTCACTCTTTGCAGCTGCTGTCCTTTAGATATTTTTTAATCCCATTTAATGACCTTCAAGGTATATATATATATTTTTTTGAGATGGATTTTCGCTCGTCACCCAGGCTGGAGTGCAATGGTGCGATCTCGGCTCACTGCAACCTCCTCCTCCCAGGTTCAAGTGATTCTCCTGCCTCAGCCTCCCTAGCAGCTGGGATTACAGGCATGTGCCACCACACCTGGGTTTTTTGTTATTGTTGTTTTGTCTTTGTATTTTTAGTAGAGACAGGGTTTCACCATGTTGGTCAGGCTGGTCTCAAACTCCTGACCTCAGGTGATCCACCTGCCTTGTCCTCCCAAAATGCTGGGATTACAGGTGTGAGCCACCTTCAGGGTTTAATTGTGCTCTGAGGTGGGTTCAGTCGACTGGCTTCATTTCTGGAAGATTTTAGGGAGCCAAGGTTCAGCTCAGGACTTCTGAACTGTGTGCTCTAACTTTAGGGGACTGGTACTGAGCCCTGGTTTTGTGCTCTGACTCCTCGAGGTTAGGAACTTGCTGCACTAGCAGGACCAAGATGCTCTTGGACCACTGGTCACAACACTATGATGGGTGGTGCCAGCCAAAGCCCTTCATAGGGCAGTGACAGTGGGATCCATATTTATTCACATGTCAGCAGCAGCAGCAGTGCGGCAAGGTGCATGTTGGTTGGCTGGCGGCAGGGTGCTAGAGGGTGCTGAGATGACAGGCTCCATGTGAGCGTTCAGATAATGTTGGCTTTTGTTTCAAGAACACAGGGCAAAAAAAGTAGAAAAGCATTTCCCTGGGGCTTGAACAATGTTAGTCTTGACAGTGGATGTTCAGGATATTTAAGGTTACTGGTTGCATTAGCAAAGCTGGACATTGGATCATGAGTAACAGAGGTAGGTGCTCACATATAGTTTAATAAAAGTATATATGCATGCATTTGGGATATCTAGTCATCAACTAGATCTCTAAAGAAATGTGAGGCCCAAGGCTAAGGTTCTCTTGCCTAGTAATAAGGGTGATACTGCTGCCAACAACAGAAGTGACTCAGATGCCAGTAAAGGTCCTAAGACAACATATACAAAAAGAATAAATATCATCATTAGACAAAAACAAAAACATTCAACAATACCTGTTAAAACATGTTAAGGAAGATTCATTAAGGAACACTGAGGGACTACAGCAACAGGATTTGGCCGTGGGGGAGAATTGGGGTAAGGGGGATTCTTGCTGAAGACAGGCCAGAGTAGTTAGACATCTCCTGGGGAATGGTGAAGGATAAAGAACTTGATCAAACGTTGAGAGTGATCAGATATCAAGGGTGGGAGGTTCTTGCCAAACTGTCTTAGCAGGGTTCTTTGCTAAAACTGGATTTTACAAGAAAGTACAAACACAGGCCTAGGAGAAGGTTCAGATCCTGGCTAAAGTTCGATCAACAGAGAATCTTTGTCATTACTAACAGTGACTCTTAAAGGTTCCTATGTCATTGTTATTATTTCAGGAGAAAATAAACAAAGTTTTAAAAATAAATTTGACAAACTTTAAACTGCAACTTTCATGATGCAGGTATCATGTCTGTGGAGGTCACTACCATTTACTGTGAATACTTGATGCCCAATAGGATCTTTAAAAATATGTATTAAATAAATAAGCAAATAAAATATTTTTATTTTGTCTACTATGCATTATGTGATAAGCTAGAGTTAAGACAGTGGGTGCCCCCTATCCATGGCTTCAAGGGGATACCAGAGACAAGATTCACATGCTAGAGTAGAATTTAGCAACCTCTCATCAGCCTTTCCACAACTGGGACAGCTCAACCTAAAGCACAGGGAGACCCTCTGCCATGA
Organism: Pan troglodytes; assembly: GCF_028858775.2. NCBI lineage: Eukaryota > Metazoa > Chordata > Mammalia > Primates > Hominidae > Pan > Pan troglodytes. The sequence continues at coordinate 138,259,634 of NC_072403.2, read as the reverse complement.
ACAACATTACACACAACAGCAGAGCCATTGCTCATTACTAAGGTCATAGGTGAATTTCAGGGTTAAGTCAACACCAGATCTGAGTTCTCATTACTTTCAATTAAATACACAATTTGAAAGCAAGCCAGTTAATCTGAGAGGATATGTTTCAGTACTATGACAGCCTTATTCCAGCTTCAACTTGGACTTTGGTTCCCATTACTTTCAATTCAATACACAATTTGAAAGCAAGTCAGTTAGTCTAAAAGGATATGTTTCAGTACTATGGCAGCCTTATTCCAGCTTCAGCTTGGACTTTGGTTCCCACTCTGCTTCTGCTCCCGAGCTTAAATCAACTTCCAGTCTCTGTTCCAAATTGGAGTTGTACCACAAGCAATTCCCCTGGCAAGTCACTTTAGTGATGAACTTTAGGGGTTGGTGGCACAACCCATGAACTTAATCTGGATGGGTAATTTGGAACTGGTAATGAAGCTTGATTCAATTCATCAGCTGCCAAACCTTGATTGAAATATTTAAATTTATCCAAGCTTCAGACAATTTATGGGAACTTTATAAAAAGAAACAGAGAAAAATAAAAGTTGTTGCAATAAAATGAAACACATTTTTGGAAAATGCCTACTTTTATAGCTGTCAAAGATTATACTTTTCATGGAATTATACTTTAATTCGTTTGATTTTTCTTTCTCCAGAATAATCACACATACTCGGACTCCAAGCCCAGGTAATTATATGAACATGTCAACTCATTTAATGACAGCATGGAGTTTTTACCAGTTATACGTAAATAGTGTATTTGTACAACTGGAAGTGATTTGCAACAACTTCGACTTATCAAGCAATACTAACTTTAGCACTGATAAATATTAGTAAAATGTTGGATGGGATTCAGACCACATTGGTTGGAATAAACCAGTGTAGGTTTCAGGGGAAGCAGAGGGTTAGTAGCATAATAAAAATTAAGAGCATTAAATTCACCTAAAGGGCCAGGCTGACAGCCCTGGAGGCCAATATCTTTCCTTTATTCCCAAAGCATGTATAACATAGGCTTCACACTCAAGTATTAGTAAGATTTCCTCTAGTGTTCTTCCAATAAATTTAGCCATTTTCCATGAAGGAATGCCTTATATATATTAAAGAAAAAAGCCTTCACCTCATAATTTAAAATTTAATCTTAAAATTTCTTAATAAAAGAAACAATTATTTCCTGGGATTATGAAAACCTCCACTGTGAGTTTAAAGCACTTGGAGCTCCTTAAAGACAGAAACTATAAGACACATTCCTCACAGAAAGGGCTTGGTCCAAGGTGGGTGTTCTACCTATGCTTATTGAGTAAATTTATTAGTTAATATAATTTACTAATTTTTCAGCATTAAGTTAAAAAATTTCAATCAGAATAAGAGTTCACACATTTTGTAACTAGTACACAAAGGCCAGACACTGAAGTGCCAATTATCTACCCAAAAATATGTTGACTGAGACAATACAATGTATATTTTACAATGTAATATTTTTCCTATATGCAATAGAAGGTTAAATTCTTTAAATTTCTATATACAATATTTCCACTTACAATGCCAGTGGCTAATCTTTCTTGCTTTTTTATTTAGACTTATTTCTACATGATTTTTTTCTTAAAGAATATGAGGTGTATTTCCTTTTTCTCTAAAGAGTGCAGCTATTGGAATTAGAAATATTTTCAAATTGTCACATAAACATGTCTGACATTCTGCATTCTATGAATCTCATTGTATGCACACAGCTTTCATCCTCCTATTCTGGACTTTAGGTTATACCTTCCACATAAGATTAATTACCATTCCCTGTTTTATGAACCCAAAGTGCTCTGGGCAATATATCACAGCAAAAATGAGTTCTAAAGCAGTATGATAAAGTATCTTACCATCATAGCTTTACATTATTTGGGGATAGAGTGCTCACGACCAGTATATTTTTTATTTCTGCCTACATTGATTGAAGTTAATATTAGTTAAAAAAAAAAACAAACTCAAGGGACATTTTAACTTTAATGGCCCTTATATGTGTGGTTATAGCAGAGTGCAAAACTACTAAAATGAGTTGTCGTACCATGGTTTTATGGTACTATAACAATTACCTGGGAATTGCATCCATGATAGAAAACTCTACAAGTGATCGATTATCTTGTGCTCTTCAGCAGAAAAGCACTAAATGAATATATAAATAATTGTATCAATGTATGAAATCATTGGTAGCCAGTTGACAAATGCTCGAGCTGCAAAAAGCACAAACCAACTAGAAATAGCACCACTTATTACCCATTCTAGCAAGGTCAACAATTGGAGGTATTTTGGTAGAAAAGTTAAGTTTCTGTTTTCTTCCAACTAAAGAAGATAATTTGTAGCACTCAGACCCTGAAGGTGCTAAAGTCAGGCTGTAGCTAATTTGGAGTTTTAAAGATGCGAGAGCGTCCCCTGCTTATTTCATACCATTTCCCCACTTTGAAAGAGTTCTTAAGCAAATGTTTACCTTGTCATCATGTGTAACTTGGGCAATATGTTCTGAGTATTATGGGGTTATGTGCTCCCCACTGTGGGTTTTTCACAAAACTTCCTCTAGTTGTTGTGCAAAGCAAGTTACTGTGAAGGTTCTCCAAGGTTCTGGTTGATTTGTGTTTGGAATAAGTCTTTTGTTGTTACTTGCTCTCTGACAGAGGGACTGGAAATTATCTGGACTTTGGAAGAGACTTTGTGATATTTGGATAATGCTCTCAAAGTGAGTAGTGTATTAGCATGTGGTTTACTTATGCAAAACAAGTCAAAAGATGAATTTAAAATATATTTCTTAAAAGTCTGAGTTTTTTGAAGTCCCTAACAGTCCCAATTTTGTGGTACAACAGACTCACACTGGCTAAAAAATCTAACAAGGCATTTAACTATCACCTTCTGCAATCTGAGTTTAGTAACACTGCAGAAACTGTTTCTCCCTTCCCCATAAACTTATAACAGATAGTTTATTTAAGAATCACATCCTAAAAATTAACTAGACAGTGATACCACTTGTCTGCCACTGTATTTTGCCAAGGTCTAAAATAAAGTTTTTGAATAGCAGCACCACAAATCTAAGTCAGTTCTATAGTGACTAATTCTGGTCTTTTTTCTTCATAATAGGATGCTGGGTAGTAAATTGCTAAATATGTAAAGTAGTGAAAAGTTAATTAGGGTATACACACTTTCATAAAAGAATACATCCTTTTATTTAAATTGTGAGGATCTCTGTAATTATATAACTCCAGTTAAAAAATAGAAGTATAAATTTGATACCCAGTGTGACTAGAGATCTGGGTCAAAGGACTCTAGCTCTCCCCAACCTACCTACTCTCTACTCTCCACACACCATTAGAAGATGATGCTGCATTCTTTTATCATAGCTCTCTTCCTTACCCCCAGAATCTACAAATGAAATAATAATTAATTAAAGAAATGACTTAATTGATGTGCTGGAAAAGTTGAATATCACCTTTACCTAAAGATGTATGCACACAGGATGAATTCATCTCAGAGTGACTTTGTCAAAATGAAAACCGACATACCTACCACAGCCCCGTTCCTGACATGCTGGAACACCAGGGTGCCCCCATCAGCACAAGACACCTCTGTGCTCTTCTCTCCTTTTATCAATCAATGGCACATTATTCACCATGTGGAACACTTTTTTTGGTGCCAAATCCTATGATTAAGGGAAAGTATTATGTGCCCTTCAGTTTGCCTTAGGGAATATTTAACATTTTAATACATCTAAAAACATGATTTGTGACTAGCCACAGAAATTCTAACAAATGTGCATTCCTAAGTAATGCCCAGTTCCAAGACTTCAGCTGAAGCACCTAGCCTGGTTCTCCTCTCCTGGCTGTTCTCAACCACAGCCCTGTCAACCCTACTACTGTTATTAGGGGATCTAGCTGCCTCCTGAGTTGCTACCTTTAAATAGTAATGACTGAAATGACAAGAGATGCCTACTGTTACTAATGTTGTAATACAATTCCGTATTAGGGGTATGTCCTTAGAACAGTACAAGACTAGAGAGAGTTGGAATCCCAAGTCAGGAACATGTTGACCTTGATGCCCATTCTATCTCAGCAGGATGATGGGCTGCCTGACACAATTATTTGGTCCCAAGCAATAACCTGGGATGTGAAGACTATTAGGAAGATAAAAATTTTTCAGCTATGCATGCAGAGCTGAATGGCTATCAGCTTATGTGAACCACAAAATATCTTTACTGCACCAAATTTTTATTTCCATTCATTCACTAATTTATTCATTCACTTGCCTCAGTATCAAGTAAGACTCTTGCTTGATGCTGAGGTGAATGAATGAATAAGGCACAGCCAAATAAAAACTGGGTTAGTGTCTCAGCCAATTCCATCTTCAGGACATGCAAGTCATGTTTATTGATATATTCCCTTGATGAGCAACTACATTATGAGACTTTTCCATGGCCAACTAAGGCTATAATGAGAACTAGGTTGATGGGCCTCTGCATAGGAAAGAGAGCAACAAGGTCAAAATCTTTTAAATTTCCTAGGCTGGATAAATTATAAAAAACTAGCCTCTTCATATGCTTCCTCAAAGGAGTAAAGGATTAGAAATTCATTAGAAATTAGAAAGGAGTAAAGGATTGGATGGCCTTTATAAGGCCTGAATATAACTAAAGTAACAAAGAGTGAGAGAAAAAATAAAAGCAGAAAGGAATGATGTATAAAAGAAACAGGAGAGGAATATGGACAAGCAGCATTAGAGCAAGAAGTAAAATAGGAGAGAAAAGGGGGCTAGAGGCAAAACCGGTGAAGAGCTGTGATGCCCAAGACAGGCCCTCACCAGCCATTACACTGAATTAGGAGAAAAAAAGGCAACATGTGGAGAGCAAAGATGGGAAAGACAAAAGGGTGAGAGGGAGAGAACATCAAACTTCTCACCAACTCCACCACTTTACCTAATCCAGGTTGCCATCATCACCATGGAGTACTGCAATAGTGTCTTGTCATCTTTCTGACCCCTGCTCCTCTATAGTTTTTTCGACACAGAATCTAAAATGACCCTCATAAAAAGTAAATTATAATCCTGTCACAGGCCTGCTCAGAACATTCAAATGCCTTCCCTTCCCACTGAGAATAAAATTCAAAGTCCTCATTACAGTTTCAGAGTGCACATATTATCTGGCCTAATTTACCTCTTCTTCAGCATGCTACAGCAAGGCTGACTTACTTTCTGTTTCTTGAACACATTGGGTTTATTTTCTCTTCATGGCCTTTGTGATCAGTTGAAACTCTCTCCCATCAGATCATCTCAAAGCTGGCTTCTCATATTGGAGATCATAGTTCAAAAGACACTTTCACTGTATCTATCTCATAGTAAAACTCAATAAATGTCTGCTGAATGAATGAATGAATGAGGATTATAAAAGCTTTGTCATAAAATTAACCTGAGGAGCAAAGATGACTTGGGCAATGAGAATGCTTGTTTCTATAGATGATTTAGGGGTATCTTGTAGAAAAAAAGACTTATCTTTTTCCAGAGCACAGAAATAATGCCAATGTATGTAAGATGAGCATAGGTTTCAGCCTAACACAATACTTTCAAAATTAGAACAGTTTATGCTTCTTTGGATTTCCTCTGTATTGAGCTACTCATATAGCTAGTAATCAACAAAGGTGTTAAATGAATGAATGGAATTATTTATTATATACTTGGAGTTGACTTTAAATTCCAAAGTGGAGGACATTGTAACTACTTGCTTTATTAAGAGTTCACTCTAGACTTTTACTTCACACCATAACTACTGTAAGGTCAAGACTTACGTGTTCACAGGAGATATGTATTGTAACTCTCTGAGCTGTCAGGTCTCACCTCAGTGCTGACAAATGTGATCTCAGTTGCCACAAATCTGTACTCTACCAAGCTTAATCATCAAGGAAGCAAAACTCCCAAACCATGTCTATGCCTGTCTTTTCTTACTTGTCCTATATTCAAATAACATGCTGGTTTAGCCTGGCATTAACAAGCTGTCAGGAAAAAACCTCAAAATCTGATGAGAACAGAAAATTCTTCCAAATTAAATTTTGCCATTTTATTTCTAAACCCAAAGATGGCTCAATGTTAAAGAGCCACTGGCTTTGCTATTGTTAAAGAACACAGTCCCTACTTAGAATTGCATCGGCCTTTAAAAAAATCTATTTCCTATGCAATTTCATTAGTTCTTTCTGCAGTAAGTGACACTAGCAATACTAGCTCTGATAAACTATTAATTTTTAAATTTTTATTAGAGTTCTTATTGATGCAGTGACATTGTTTTGCTACCAGTACATTTTTGCATATGCTGTTCTTCCCAACAGAGGATCCCATAATTCTCCCTCTATCCCTGTGATCTCTATACCTGGCCTTTACGACTCAGGAAAAAAGTCTTAGCTAATCTTTGGAGAGTACTTCAGTCACCCAAATTGAGATAATTCTCTATTTCCTAGAACTCCCACAGCAATTAAGGCCTAAACCACTAATCAGGCAATGTGGTAGCCATTCTCCAAAGAGAGCCTCCAAAAATGTCTCCCTTCCCTGTCTGCTGTTTCTCACATCAAGAGGTGGAGCTTATTCTATCCCGCTCCCCAAACTCAGAACTGGTTTTGTGACTGCCTGGCCCAATAGAATGTGGTAAAAGTGGGTATTTTGGGAATCCCAACTTTGACTTTCTAACTCTTGGAGGCCTCAACCATAATGTAAGAGGTGCAGGCCAAAGAGGCCACATGGAGAGGTTCTGGAGGATAAGACATCTCTGGGAGACTGAGTCCACTTGGAGGAATCCTGAGAACTCAAGCGAGTGAAGAAGTCATCTTGAACATTCTAGCCTAGCTATGATTTGATTGCAAGAGTATGAGAAACTTCAAGTGAACCAGCAGAAGAACTGCCCAGCAGAGCCCCAGCCAGTCCACAGAATCATGAGAAATACTTGCTGCTGTCGTAAGCCATTAAGTTTTAGAGTAGTTTGTTATGCAGCAATAAATAAACAAAATAGGCAGTCATGTTAGAAGCACAAATTTTTATGGCTCGAAGAAGGGCTTAACATCTTAGCAAACTGCCATATGTCTTCAAGTTATTTTCTGTGTTATTTGTTCAAATTGTAAACTTCTTAAGGACACAGAATGTGTTTTAATGTTTTATATGCCTCTCATTCTCAAGCATAGTGTGTTAAAAATAGTACATTATGAAATAATATTTAATATCTTATCCACAGAATAAATACTTTAGAGTTTCATCTAATTTCTTTAGGTTACTGGAAGCTTTAGAATAATGCAAATTTTGTTACAAAATCATTTACAAGATTTCAGAATCTGAAACATTATTATGCTACCATTTATATCTTGTACATTTATTATTTTCCATATGTGAAAAAGCATTAATATAGTTATTCAACTATAATATAAAAAGACAATATAATTACTTTGAGATTTTGCTTAGAAAGCTAAGGAGAAAAATGACTCAGTTGCATCTATAAACAAAGCAACATTTAAAATTCCAAATGACTAAGACTAACATTTTATTTTAGTACTCCAGGGCACAGAATCTATATTACTCATAATATCCCAAAGCACTTTAGAGGACTTATGTGAGTAGCAATGAAATGATTGCATTTCCAGAAAGGACACTTAGCAAGTTTATTGCTGTTTTTTTCTGTACTTCTTCAGTGACTCAATCTTTTGGCTAGACATTATAACTCCTTCTGAATCACTGGAGGCTTGTTCAAAAAATATTTCAAATAGCCATGTACCTTTAGGGCCTCATTCTTAAAACCTTCAGGAATATTTCAGCAATTTCATGATCTCATGGGCTAATTACCTTTAGCTGTACAATTTTGCACCTATATTACATATTGTCTGAGGAATAAAGTGTACTAACTATACCTGATAATGTATCTGGCTACATTTATTTCCTATTACAGAAGTGTTATAAGTATTCTGGGTCATTCATTTAATTTAAAGGCTTACCATCAACTGAGATCGCAAGTATTATTAGAAAGCAAGATAATAAAATGATATGCAATTTTGAAAAGATAATTTAAAATGTTAGAACGTGAAACTATAAACATAGAATATAAATCAAAATTTTAAATTTAAAGATGTTAAAACTATATACTGATATAATATTTTTCATATGCATAAATTGGTCCTCAAAGCACATGAATTTTCTACATTTTCTTGCTGGTGTCATCTGGGTTTCCTCTGGTTACCCAGTCTGAGAAAGAAACAGGATCAGAATAATAGTGAAAAATGTCCATTTAAGGTCACATCTCAAGGAACTAGAGAAACAAGAACAAATTAAACCCAAACCCAGCAGAAGAAAAGAAATAACAAAGATCAGAACAGAACTAAATGAAATTGAAACAAAATAACAATATAAAAGATAAATGAAACAAAAAGCTGGTTCCTTGAAAAGATAAATAAAATTGATAGACCATTGTGAGATTAACCAAGAAAAGAAGAGAGATGATCCAAATAAGCTCAATTAGAAATGAAATAAGATTTATTACAACCGATACCACACGAAAAAGAAAAAAGAAAAAGATTGTTCAAGGCTACTATGAACATCTTTACGCACATAACTAGAAAACCTAGAGGAGATAAGAAATTCTTGGAAATATACAACGCTTGTAGATTAAACCAGGAAGAAATAGAAACGCTGAACGGACCAATAACAGGTAGTGAGATTAAAATACAAATTTTAAAAATACCAACAAAAAAAGCCCAGGACCAGATGGATTCACAGCTGAATTCTATCAGACATTCAAAGAAGAATTGGTACCATTTCTATTGGCATTATGCTACAAGATAAAGAGGGAATCCTCCCTAAATCATTCTATGAAGCCAGTATCACCCTAATATCAAAACCAGGAAAGGACATAACAAAGAAAACTATAGACTAATAACCTTGATGAATACAGATATAAAAATCCTTAACAAAATATTAGCTAATCGAATCCAACAGCATATTAAAAAGGTAATCCACCATGATCAACTGGGTTTCATATCAGGGATGCAGGGACAGTTTAGCATATGCAATTCAATAAATGTGATGCAACACATAAACAGAATTAAAAACAAAAACCATATTATTATATCAATAGATGCAGAAAAAAAAATTTGACAAAATCCAGCATCTCTTTATGATTAAAACCCTCAGCAAAATCACCATAGAAGGGACCTACCTTAAGATCATAAAAGCTATCTATGACAAACCCACAGCCAGCATAATACTGAACAGGAAAAAGTTGAAGCATGTCCCCTGAGAAGTGGAACAAGACAAGGACACCCATTCTTGCCACTTCTTTTTAATATAGTACTGGAAGTCCTAGCTAGAGCAAGCAGACAAGAGGAAGAAATAAACTGCATCCTGCCAGGCACGGTGGCTCACGCCTATAATCCCAGCACTTTGGGAGGCAGGGCGGGTGGATTACCTGAGGTCAGGAGTTTGAGACCAGCCTGGCCAACATGGTGAAACCCCAGCTCTACTAAAAACACACACACACACACACAAAAATTAGCCAGGCGTGGTGGTGGGCACCTGTAATCCCAGTTACTCAAGAGGCTGAGGCAGGAGAATCACTTGAACCTGGGAGGCGGAGGTTGTAGTGAGCCGAGATCGCGCCATTGCACTCCAGCCTGGGTGACAGAGCAAGACTCCATCTCAAGAAAAAAAAAAAAGAAATAAACTGCATCCAAATCAGTTAAGAGCAAGTGAAACTGTCGTTTGCTGATGATATGATCGTATACCTAGAAAACTCTAAAGACTCTCCCAAAAAGCTCCTAGTACTGCTCAATGAAATCAGCGAAGTTTCAGGATACACAATTAATGTACACAAATCAGTAGCTCTGCTACACACCAACATGACAAAGCTGAGAATAAAATAAAAAACTCAACCCCTTTTACAAAAGCTGCAAAAGTAAAAAATAAAATACTTAGGAATATACCTAACCAAGAAGGTGAAAGACCTCTACAAGGAAAACTACAAAACGCTGATGAAAGAAATCACAAATGACACACATGGAAACACATTCCATGCTCATAGATGGGTAGAATCAACACTGTGAAAATGACAAATTCATTGAATCTACAAATTCAATACAATTCTCATCAAAATAGCACCATCATTCTTCACAGAACTAGAAAAAAAAATACTAAAATTCATATGAAACCAAAAAAATCCCACGCAGCCAAAGCAAAACTAAGCAAAAAGAACAAATCTGAAGGCATCACATTACCTAACTTCAAACTATACTATAAGGCCATTGTTGCCAACATATCATGGTACTGGTATAAATAGGCACATAGACCAATGGAACAGAATAGAGAACCCAGAAATAAAGCCAAATACTTAGAACCAACTGATCTTTGACAAAGCAAACAAAAACATAAAGTGGGGAAAGGACACCCTATTCAACAAATGATGCTGGAATAATTGGCAAGCCACAGGTAGAATGAAACTGGATCCTCATCTCTCATGTTATACAAAAATCAACTCAAGATGGATCACAGATTTAAATCAAAGACCAGAAACCATAAAAATTCTAGAAGATAACATTGGAAAAACCCTTCTTGACATTGGCTTAGGCAAATACTTCATGACAAAGAACCCAAAAGCAAATGCAAATGCAACAAAGATAAATAGATAGGACTTTAACTAAAAAGCTTCTGCACAGCAAAAGAAACAACGAGCAGAGTAAACAGACAACCCACAAAGTGGGAGAAAATCTTCGCAATCTATAACTCTGACAAAGAACTAATATCCAGAATCTACAAAGAACTCAAAAACATCAGCAAGAAAAAAACCAAACAATCCCAACAAAAAGTGGGCTAAGAACATGAATAGATAGTTCTCAAAAGATATACAAATGGCCAACAAACATATGAAACAATGCTCAACATCACTAATGATCAGGGAAATGCAAATCAAAACCACAGTGTGATTCCACCTTACTCCTGTAAGAATGGCCATAATCAACAACTTTAAAAAAATGGATGTTGGCAAGGATGTTGTGAAAAGGGGACACTTTTCCACAGCTAGTGGGAATGTAAATTAGTACAACCACTATGGAAAAGTGTGGAGATTCCTTTAAAAATGAAAAGTAGAACTACCAATTGATCCAGCAATCTCACTACTGGGTGCCAGAAGAAAAGGAGTCGTTACATGAAAAAGATATTTGCAAACACATTTATAGCAGCACAATTCACAATTGGAAAAATATGGAACCAGCCCAAATGCACATCTATCAACGAGTGGGTAAAGAAATTGTGGTATATATATATACACACACCATGGAATGCTACTCAGCCATAAAAAAAAGTGGCATTTGCAGCAACCTGGATGGAACTGGAGACCATTATTCTAAGTGAAGTAACTCGGGAATGGAAAACCAAACATTGTATGTTCTCACTCATAAGTGGGAGCTAAGCTATGAGGACACAAAGACATAAGAATAATACAATGGACTAGGCACTTGAGGGAAAGGGTGGGAGGAGGGTGAGGGATAAAAGACTACACATTGGGACTTTGGGAGGCGAGTCACGTGGATCACGAGATCAGGAGATTGAGACCATCCTGGCTAACACAGTGAAATCCCGTCTCTACCAAAAAATACAGAAAATTAGCCAGGCGTGGTGGCAGGCGCCTGTAGTCTCAGCTACTCGGGAGGCTGAGGCAGGAGAATGGCGTGAACCCAGGAGGCGGAGCTTGCAGTGAGCTGAGATTGCGCCACTGCACTCCAGCCTGGGCAACAGAGTGAGACTCCAACTCAAAAAAAAAAAAACTACACATTGGGTATGGTGTACACTGCTTGGGTGATGGGTGCACTAAAATCTCTCACATCACCACTAAAGAATTTATTCATGTAACCAAACACCACCTGTTCCCCAAAAGCCTACTGAAAAAAAAAAAGTCCTAATACAGTATCCAAACAACTAAAAGTACTCCAATCCAATACATTAAAGTTTTTAATTTTATAGTTTAATATTTTTGAAGAATCAATGGGTTCTACAGAACAACTTTTTCTCAGAAGTGCCTACCCGGTGTCTGCTTCTCCTTCCCTTAATTACAGAACCTTTACTGTGCTCAGCCAAAACCAAAATAAAACAAACCTCTCTCCAGACTCCAATGCAGCTAATGGTGGTCTATGACACATACAAGTCAATAAGATAAAAAGATTTTTCCTTCCTGATGCAGGCACTGCCTTTTCCTGTTTCTCATTTTATTCCCCCAGTGCGGAACATAAAGGTGATACCTGGATATGCAATAGTTATCTTTAAACTAGAGGGATAGGCACAAAGACGAAGAAAGGCCTTCACAGAAAGACTGAGAAACAGAAAGAGCCCAGTACCCTGATGAAATAGTTAAGCCACCACAGAAAACCTAAATCACCCACTTCCTCATTTTACCTAAGCTGCTATATTTGGGATTCTCATAACATATCTTAACATCCCAAACTAATGGAAGTCCTCTAGATTACGGTTTAAATCAAAATCGTAATTCATCAGTGTTTACCCTCAACTGGTTAAAATGAAGTTAAACTGACTTAGACACTAAACAAACACTTTATGTAATTTTTTTTTTCCTTCCTGAATTCTCCCACATCTACTGTCTCCTCTTTATTTCAGAACTTCAAGCCTTTGGTGTAATTACTTCATACCTGACCCACTGAAACACCTTCCAAATGAGTTTCACTGTCCCTATTATCTCTTAACCCACTCAGTTACTAAAATAATCTTCAAGAAACTCACTACCACCAGGTCCCTACAATGATTCTAAATCTCTAGTGTTTCAAGACTCCCACCATTTGGAAGTCTTCCTGACAATCTCTTCAATCTCATCCTATCTACCCTGCTACACTCTAATCTGGAGTTACTCTTAAGGTTTATTCCTTCATGTCTCATTGTACCACTTCCTGTATGTTTTCTGCCAGTTGTCAACCCTCCTTTATCCTTTTCCACCATGTCTAAACTTGGTGCCAAAAAAAAAAGAAAAGAAAAATTATATCAGGAAGGCTTTCTGATCCAAATCTTGTACATTGCATCTCTGTGATTACTATGACCTTGTTTTTCTATATTATATATGATCACTAATTTTTAAATTTATTTTACTTTTTCTATTGGAGACAATGTATACTATCTGGGTGACAGGTACACTTAAAACCCAAACTTCACTACTACACAACTCATCCAGGTAACCAAAAACCACTTGCACTACTAGAGCTATTAAATTGAAATTTAAAAATAATTAATAAAATAAAAATTTAAAATATATGACTCTGATTCTTAAAATTTTTCACTGGTAAATATTTAAATTTGCCAGTGAATTTAAATTCTATAGTAAAATACTCTGGTATGGTTTGAATGTGTCACCCAAAATGCATGTGTTGGAAATTTAATCTCCAGTACAACAGTGTGGAAAGGTAGAGTCTAAAGGGAGGTGTTTAGGTCATGAAGGCTCTGCCCTCATAAACAATTAATGGCAATTATCAAAGGGCTTTAGGCTGCAAGTTCCATCTCTTGCTCTCTTGTGCATCTGTCTTGACCCTCCCACCATCAGATGAGATAGCAAGAAGGCCTTCCCTAGATGCAGGTCCCTCAACCTTGAACTTCCCAGCCTCCAGAACTGTAAGAAATAAATCTCCGTTCTTTATCAATTATCCAATCTCAGGTATTCTGCAATAGCCACACAAAAGAGACTAAGATATACTCTCAAATAGTTAGATGGTAACATGAAGTACAGGGATAGTGTCTCTCTTTCACTCTACTTGATTGCTGAGCACATAGCAAGAATTAAGTAAACAAACATGCCTAACAAGATTGAGTATATGATATATATTTTAAAATTCAGAAACTATTCATAAAATGGCACTCATAAAGGTATTATTCAATCTCAAAGGTACGTATACAAGTATGGTTCATTAATACTTAGTCCAAGATCCACTTAAAATCTAAACTGACAAAAATGTACATAGATTACTGAAAATTTGTTGCAATCATACATTGAAATATTAGATGACAATTTTAAAAACAGAAACTTCAATGGTATAACTTACAACAAATTTTCTAAAATTCCTAAAATTTGTATAGTCTTGAAAACTGCCTCTATTTCACTAAACAGTTTAGCAAAAAAGCTAATAAAATATATGTATTCTATTTATGAGTAAGGTAATTTTTTTAAAATTACAGAGTAAAATTTTGGAAAAGAAAAAAAATATTTTGAAGGCTCTAACTTGAACTTATAATACAAATCAAATGTAACTATACTATACATATATTAGAGTCCAATGTTTTCCCCTGCATAGCAAATATCATGAAAACTCAATCCCAACTTTATTTTCATAGTTGACTTATTTTTAGTAATTATGTTTCACAATTTCAAAGCCTTAAACTTTAATGCTAGTAGGGATAAAAACTAATGTTTTTCCTCATTTAAATCTTGGCAGCCTTAACTCTCAAAGTTCAGAGATAAAATTTGATTTAAAAGCCCACCAAGAACAAACTGCTTAATCAGAAATCTGGACTTCACAATTAAGTTGTTTCATCATCCACAAAATATGGAGAGAAAATGCACTGTCACAAAACATAAAAATGTTCATGTCCTTTCATTCTTTGTGGGTCAGAGTTAAGGAGAACAAAAACAAACATGTGCTTTTCTTGCTTTACCAGTTACAGAAAAATCTCTAAACACTACCTTTAGATTATTCTTTACATCATAAATGCATGTATTTTTGCACATGGGTAACAATATTTTCTTTATACTAACATATCCTAATAGTGGTTGCTATGGTCTGCTTCTGTGTCCCCACCCAAATCTCATGTCAAATTGTAATTCTCAAGATTACAGGAGGGGGCTGGTGGAAGGTGATTGGTTCAGAGGGGCAGACTTCCCCCTTGCTGTTCTCATAACAGAGTTCTCAGGAGATCTGGTTGTTTGAAAGTGTGTAGTGTCCCCCCCTTCTCTCTCTCTTCTTTCCACTGGTCATATAAGATGTGCTTACTTTCCCTTCAGCTTCCGCCATGATTGTAAGTTTCCTGAGGCTTCCCCAGAAGCAGAAGCCTGTACAGCCTGCAAAACTTAATGAGCTAATTAAACCTCTTTTCTTATAAATTACCCAGTTTCAGGTATTCCCTTACAGTAATGTGACAACAGACTAATACAGTGGTTTAATTGCAACTCATGTAAATTCCTCAGAATCTATAATTAGGTCACAATTCCATTTTAATTATATCCCTGACTCCCAAGTTTACAAAATTTGAAGTAAGAGTTAGGCCAGGTGATCTAAGTTATCCATCCCCATAGTCTACTTCTACCCCAAAATTAAGAAATACTAAGTCATTTCACATCATCCAGATCCCAATATTCACCAGGACTATTATCTTCAATCCTTGTGTCTACATGAAAAATGCCTGCCATGGGCAATTTTGAGCATGTTTATGTGCATCAAGTTACTTCTCTCTGAATCTTAGTTTCTTGATTTATGAATAAGTGAATAATTGTGACTATCTTTCTTACAGGCTTTTGTGGGGACTAAATACCTTAACTATTATGCAAACAGGGTATTTTCTGAAGTGCTTTTACTCCATTATGATTGCCTAGGTATTAATATGCTTTTTATATCCCACAGTAGTTCAGTAATTCTCTTTCTTCATATAGGAGGGTGACAAGGTAAGAGACAAACTAAATTTCCTTCATTCAAGTTTTCATTGTACATAAAATAAAATGGACAGTTTTATTTACTCATTCACAAGAGAGTTGTTTCTCATGAGAAAAACAACCTTGATAGGAAAAAGTTACACATAAAATGGATAGGGGTAGGGATAACACCAGACATGGAGGGTTATGTGCTTATATACATTAGGATGGTTGGAAATGTAGTGCACAGGAAGAAGAGGAAGAGCTAGTGAACACTGAAAAATATTGATAGTTCTCTGGAGAGAGTAGGAGAAGCATAAATTTTAAGCAGATTTTATTAATAGGAAACTTTGGGGAAAGGGAAACTTATCTGAAGAAAAACCTTAGAAACTTCTCTGTGAAATGCTACAGAAAACTCTATACTAGGCCTTTAAGAGAGCCTAAATTATGATCTGCATTATTCTTCAAAACATTTGGACACAGGTTTCTGTTCCTTTGAACGTGACACAAGGACTAGGTCAAAACAGGATGAGTTTTAAGTTGTTTCTATCACTCATCCACTCAAAAAATATGTAACTGAGTGCTCAACTGGCGTAGGATAGCAATGCATTTTTTGGGGGTACGATTCAGAATTATAGACCTCAGGTTTAATGCCAGGTATTGCTTACAGTAAATTACCACCCTAGAACTAAGCCTAGAGTACATTTTCACTATAGCCTGTCAAACTTTTGGGATTAAAAAGCAAAGGAGTGTGAGCAAGACAATTAACTCTGTGCTATTATGGTTCCTAGAGAAGCATCATAAAAGAAAAAGAGACACTGTTGAGTAAGTACAATTTGAGAAGGTCCCCTTTGGTGCTGAATAGTCAAAGAACCAAATCCCATGTAGCACTGTTATCTGCACACTAAATTCAGGAGGTCCAAGAAACTCCCTCGAAAGCAGCAAACTGGACATTGGTTTTAATCCATCCTGTTTAGAAACAAAAAATCTTAACAAATTTGAGTTCCCTTTGAATAGGAGAGATAAGGTTGATAGGAGATTTTCTTAGATGAGTTTAAATACTTAGCACTACTCTAGATTCCTTAAGGCCCTGGCTGTTGCTATTGGACTTACAATTGAGAAGCTCTTGAACCAATGGTACAGGCTAACTGCTACCAGAAACATGAGAAAATATTGGAAAATACCATGATGAGAAAGAGAACATAACAGAGTCATGGGTAGTGCATGCCACTAAAATAGTATCAAATGTCAGATTTAAAGTTTTCAAATGGATTACGAACTCAAATGCCTAAAGAGGTGCTATATAGTTAACATAAGTAAAGCTGGCATTCTTTCATCTAAAGAAAGAAGCTACTATTTAGGTCCAACTAATTGTGGACATATTATTGCCATATTGTCCAATTTTTCAAAAGAAGGCAGAAATTAAATTTGTATGTGAAATCTAATTTTCAAGTAATTCCATTTTTTAAAAAACTATGTGGGCCAAATAAAACTTATCTGTAGGCCAAACATACATACCTGGGCTGCCAGTTTATGGCTTCTAGTTCTCCCATCCAATTCTAGATGGCCAAGTGATGAAATCTCTCCATCTGAATACGAACCACTTTTCCTAGCTGGTCTATTTGCTGTTAGGAACTCAATACAGAAATCCCAGAAACTCTCCACTTAGCAGTACACTGTCTCTAGGTAGTGTTGTTGTTCATTAAAGAAACAGATCTTGGTGGCTGTTAATCCACAAATAATCTTCAAATTGAGACTAACATAAGTAATTTTTATTTTGAAGTATATTTTTAGATTAACTAGAAATATGTTTTTAAAACAAAATTTCAGCATGCAAGCCAAAACTGTCCCAGCTCCATACAAAAGATATCTTTGAAGCAACCATCTTCCACCAGCAGTATTTCTCTTACGGGTAGCTTTGGACAAATCAATAAGAGTGTTTCCAGTATGAATCTTAACTCCAAAAAGCCTGTTTTCAGTACAATTTTAAAAGAAATTACAGGAAATCATAGGAGAAGAAATCAGAAGACAAGACATAGAAAAAAGAATTAAATGCTACAGAGACTTAGAAAGGTTATCAACAAAACAGTTTTTCTCCTTTAGGGCTCTTATATAAGCAAAATTAAAGATACTAGTGCACTCAGAACTGTTATATTTAATCAAGGTGGGGGACAAGATAGCACTAGACAAAGCCACGAAGCGCTGTTCCCACTGAGAGAGAACGAATTAACAAGTAAACCAACATAATCTGGGTAGATCTTTGGAGAGAAAACACTGAGGGTGGATGAAGAGACAAGTAACACTGAGGCTGAAGAGGAAGCTGAGCACTGAGACTGAATCGGGTGCACCAAACAGCTCCTAGGGAAGGAGTGAAGGGACTGAGGGACAGCTCAATCTCACTACAGACCACTGGGATCCTAGCTACAGGGAACCCCACACCCCCATGGGCCTGTGAATTGGCAGAGGAATATGGCCAGGGAGTAAGCAGACAGGGCCTCAACTGGCACAGAGCCCATGAGCTTTTGTGCATAGGGTGGCTCCAACAAAGGGCAGCCATAGATGCTCACTCCCACGGCATGTCATCTCCCTCTGAGAAGCTCCAGCCCCAGCTGACTACCAAGCCAGGAAAGGGCAAGACTGGCTTTCCTGCAGGACTGGGGTGCATCAGTTCTACAGGCCCTCCTGCCCACCAGCCCCTCCCAGGGCCCCTGTCGACCCACTCCATAGAAGTGTGTGCACAGCGCAGCCTCCAGGGCCCAGCCTGAGTGCTCTAATACACCTGAGTACTTTCCGGAGAGCACTTTGTATCCCCCAGCAGAGCCAGAGCCCAGCCCTAAGCCACTGGCCCTCCCAGCCTGCCAGGGCTGTGGCACACAGCTCTGGAGTACTGAGCTGAAAGTTGTGGCCGGCACTTAAGCAGAGGAGCCCCCATTTTCACAGCAGTAAGAGGGACAAGATGTGTGGCAGTGGGGCATGCCTCTTTCCACAGTACCAGTTCAGAAAGAGTGTAGTCTATCTCCCTGTCCTGGCCTCTACCTGATGAAGTCCCACAGCCTGGAACACTCAACAAAAGAAAAATGAGAGTGGTGCTAGTGACCAAGGGGATTCCCTAAATGCCCAGGAGCAGGCCTGGTGAGGGTGTCATCTCTCTGCCCACCACAGAGCATGGTTATGAACATAGAAATACAAAAGAGGCTGGGCGCGGTGGCTCACGCCTGAAATCCCAGCACTTTGGGAGGCCAAGGCGGGTGGATCACGAGCTCAGGAGATCAAGACCATCCTGGCTAACATGGTGAAACCCCATCTCTACTAAACATACAAAAAATGAGCCAGGCGTGGTAGCCGGCGCCTGTAGTCCCAGCTCCCCTGGAGGTTGAGGAAGAAAGCATTAACCCAGGAGGCGGAGCTTGCAGTGAGCCGGGACTGCGCCACTGCACTCCATCCTGGGCGAGAGCAAGACTCCGTCTCAAAAAAAAGAAAAAAAGAAAGAAAGAAATAGAAAAGAGCCACACATCTTGATTAAGAGCCCATCTACCCGCAATTACTCTTAAGCGTCTTAAGCGCCATCTACTGGATAACAGCTGAAACTATAACACCAAAATTATCTAATATACATCCCTGTGAAAACAAGTATAAGAATTCATCCACAAATAAAAATCCCATACAGAGTCATGACCCTCTGAATGCATCGCGAAATGAACCCAACTTACTATATTCAAACTATACCACAGTTAAGAGAATACTAGCCCCTCCAGATGAGAAAGAATCAGTGCAAGAATTCTGGCAATTCAAAAAGTCAGAATGTCCCCTTAACCTCCAAATAAGCCCACTACTCCCCCAGGAATGGTTCATAACCAGATTGAAATGACCAAAATGACACACACAGAATTCAGAATCTGGATGGCAAAGAAGCTCATTGAGATTTATGAGAAAGTTGAGACCCAATCCAAGGAATCCAGTAAAATGATCCAAGAGCTGAAAGATGAAATAACCATTATAAGAAAGAAACAAACTGACCTTCTGGAACTAAAAATTCACTATGGAAATTTCATAATACAATAGAAAGTAGTAGCAGCAGAATAGACCAAGTTAGGGGAAACAAACAAACAAACAAAAAAAAAAAACAAAAAACAAAAAACAAAACCCCAGAGCTTGAAGACCAGTTCTTCAAATCAACTCAAATGAGAAAAAAAAATTTTTTTTTAAATTAACAAAATCTCTGAGAAATATGGGATTATGTAAAGATACCAAACTTACAAGTCATTGACATTCCTGAGAGAGGAGAGAGAATAAGTAACATGGAAAATATATTTGAGGTTACATATCACAAAAATTTCCTTAATCTAGCCAGAATGGTTGACATGCAAATTCAAGAAATACTGAGAACCCTAGCTAGGTACTATAGGAGACAACTATTCCTAAGGCATAGAGTCATCAGATTCTCCAAGGTCAATGAAAAAGAAAAAAATCTTAAACACACCTAGAGAGAAAGGTCAGGCCACATACAAAAGGAACCCCATCAAGCTAGCAGTGGATCTCTCAGCAGAAATCTTACAAGCCAGAAGACACTGAGAACCTATTTTCAGCATCCTTGAAGTAAAGAAATTCCAACCAAGAATTTAGTATCATACCAAACTATACTTCATAAGCGAAGGAAAAATAAAATCCTTCCCAGTCAAGCAAACACTGAGGGAATTTGTTACAATTAGACCGGCCTTATAAGATGTCTTTAAGGGAGTGCTAAATATGGAACTGAAATATGTTTTGCTACCACAAAATCAAACTTAAGCACATAGCCCACAGACAATATAAAGCACCTACACAATCAAGTCTACCTAACAACCAGCTAACACAATGACAGGATCAAAATTTCACATACCAATACCAGGCCCGAATGTAAATGGGCTAAACATTCCACTTAAAAGGAATAGAGTTGTAATTCAGATAAAATGACAAGACCCAACTATCTGCTGTCTTCAAGAGGCCCATCTCACAAGTAACAACACCCACAGGCTCAAAATAAAGGGATAAAGAAAGTTCTATCATGCAAATGTAAAAAAAAAAAAAGAAAAGAAAAAAGCAGGAGTTGCTATTCTTGTTATCAGACAAAACAATTTAAACCACTAACTATTAGGAAGGACAAAGACGGGCATTATGTAATGATAAACAGAACAATTCAACAATAAGATATAACTATCCTAATTATGTAATCACCCAACATTAGGGCACCCAGATTCAAAAAACAAGTTCTTGACCTAGGAAAAAACTTAGACAGACACATAGTAATAGTGGGAGACTTCAACACCTCACTGACAGCATTAGACAGATCACTGGAGCAGAAAACAAAGAAATTTTGAACTTAAACTCAACACTTGACTGATTTGACCTAACAGACATCTACAGAATAACCTACCCAAAAATCACAGCATATACATTCTTCTCATCTGCACACAGAACATATTCTAAGATCAGCCACATGCTGTCATAAAGAAAGTCTCAATAAATTAAAAAAAAAAGAAAAGAAATCATATCAAGTACACTCTCAGACCACAGTGCAATAAAAATAGACATCAATATCAAGATATCTTGAAATTCCACAAATACCTTAACAACTTTTTCCTGAATAACTCCTGGATGAACATTGAATTTAAGGCAGAAATCAAAATATTTTTTGAAATTAGTGAAAATAGGGATATAACTTACCCAAATCTCTGGGATGCAGCTAAAGCAGTGTTAAGAGGAAATTCTGTAGTGCTAAACACCTTCACCAAGAACTTAGAAAGGTCTCAGATTAACTATCTAACTTTGCACCTAGAGGAACTAGGAAAGAAAAGAAAAAAAAAAGTGAAACCAACCCCAAAGAAAGCAGAAGAAATAACTAAAATAAGAGAAGAACTTAATGAAATTGTACATCTGGAAGAATTTGCCTGTGAATCCATCTGGTGGGTTTTTCTTTTCATTTATGATTAAATTTTGGAACTTGTTGTTGGTCTGTTCAGGGTTTCATGTTCTTCCCGGTTCAATCTTGGGAGGTCCCAATTTTACTGAAACTACTCCAAAAAAATCAAGGAGAAGGGGCTTCTCCCTAACTCATTCAATGAAGCCAGCATCAGTCTGATACCAAAATCTAGCAGAGACACAATGAAAAAAGAAAACTTCAGGCCACTATTCCTGATGAACACAGATGCAAAAATCCTTAACAAAATACTAGCAAACCAAATCCAGCAGCACATCAAAAAGTTAATACATCACAATCAAGGAGGCTTCATTCCTGGGATGCAACACTGACTCAATATATGTACATCAATAATGTGATTTACTACACAAACAGAATTAAAAGCAAAAACCATATGATTATTTCAGTGGAACGCAGAAAAAGCTTTCAATAAAATCCAACACTTCTTCATGATAAAAACCCTCAACAGACTAGTCCATCTAAGGAGCATGCCTCAAAATAACAATAGCTATCTATGACAAACCCATAGCCAACATCATACTGAATAGGCAGAAGGTGGAACTATTCCCCTTGAGAACTGGAACCAGACAAGAATGCCCAATCTAACCACTCCTATTTAACATAGTACTGGAAATCCTGACCAGAGCAATTTAGGAAAAAGAAAGAAGGAAAAGGAATTCAAATAGGAAAAGGCAATATATCTTTACTAACGATATGATTCTATACCTGGAAAACCCTAAAGACTCCACCAAAAGGCTCCTATAAGTGATAAACAAATTTAGCAAAGTTTCAGGATACAAAATCAATGTACAAAATTCAATAGCAATTCTATAAATCAATAACATTCAAACTGAAAGTCATGGAAGAAGACAATCCCATTTATGGTAGCCACAAAAAAATGGAAATACCTAGGAATACAGCTAACCAAAGAGGTGAAAGATCCTATAAGAACTGGCCAGGCGTGGTGGCTCACATCTGTAATTCCAGCACTTTGGGAGGCTGCGGCAGGCGGATCATGAGGTCAGGAGTTCAAGACCAGCCTGGCCGATATGGTGAAACCCCGTCTCTACTAAAAATACTAAAATCAGCCAGGTGTGGTGGCACATGCCTGTAGTCTCTGCTACTCGGGAGGCTGACGCAGGAGATTCACTTGAACCTGGGAGGTGGAGGTTGCAGTGAGCCGAAATTGCACCACTGCACTACAGGCTGGGCGACAGAGCAAGACTCCATCTCAAAAGAAAAAAAAAAAAGAACTATGAAATATTGCTGAAAGAAATCAGAGACAACACAAATAAATCGAAAAATGTTCCATGCTCATAGAAGAATACATGTCATAAAAATGGCCATACTGCCCAAAGTAATTTACAGATTCTATGCTATTCCTATACAACTAACAATGTCATCTTTCACAGAATTAGAAAAAAAATTCACATGGAACCAAAAAGAACACAAACAGCCAAAGCAACCCTAAGCAAAAAGAACAAAGCTGGAAGCATCATACCACGTGATTCCAAACTATACTATAAGGCTACAGTAATCAAAACAGCATGGTAATGGTACAATAACAGACACATAGACCAATGGAACAGAATAGAAAACCCAGAAATAAAGCTGCACACCTACAGCCAACAAAGCTGACAAAAGCAATGAAGAAAGCACCCCCTATTCAATAAATGGTGCTGGGATAACTGGCTAGCCATATGCAGAAAGATTAAACTGCACTCCTACACCATATAAAAAATTAAGCAAAATGGACTAAAGACTTAAATGTATCATCTAAAACTGTAAGAATCATAGAAGCAGCCTAGGAAATACCCTTCTCAACATTGGCCTTGGCAAAGAATTTTGGGCTAAGTCTCCAAAAGCAATGGCAACAACAACAAAAATTGACAAGTGGGACCTAATTAAAACTAAAAAGTTTCTGCACAGCAAATAAACCATAAACAGAGTAAACAGACAACCTACAGAAATGGGAGAAATGGGAGAAAATATTTGCAAACTACACATCTAACAAAGGTTTAATATCTAGACTCTATGAAGAACTTAAACCAACAAGCAAAAAAACAAATAACCCCATTAAAAAATGGGCAAAGAACATGAACAGACACTTCTCCGGAGAAATACAAGTGGCCAATGAACATATGAAAAGGTATTCATCATCACTAATCATCAAAGAAATGCAAATCAAAACCATAATGAGATACTATCTCATACCAATCAGAATAACTATTATTAAAAAGTCAAATAATAGATGCTGGCAAAGCTGCAAAGAAAAGGGAATGCTTATACACAATTGATGGGAATGTAAATTAGTTCAGCCACTGTTAACAAAACATAATTATATTCTCAGGTTACTAAGGGGTTTAATTAGGAATGATTAAATGTCTCAAAAATTTATTTTGGCATCTTTGATATTACTAGCATAGCAAATCCCGCTGTCCCGTATCTCCTTCAAATCATTACCGTCTTCATCTTTCCCAAAGAAAAACCTTATCCTGATTTAAAGCTCTACCTATTAGTTTCACCTACTCTTGAACTTTTTATAAATAAAATCACACAGCATGCAAAAACAAACAAAAAGAAGTGTTATAATCACATTGTGGTTTATAAACTCAACATAACATGAGTTAGGGCTTGGATGCATCCAAATAGTAGGACATTATCCATGTCAGCTTTCTCAAAAACTAGTGTCTTTTTATTTTTAGAGTTAGAAGAGGTGTTAGAAACCATTTCTTTCAAATCCTTAATTTTTTATAGAGAGAAACATCCTACTTTGCCTAAGTGTAGTTTGTGACAGCATCAAGACAGTCATCCAGATTTCTTAAAACATGCAGCAATGTTCTTTCCCTTGGATTATTATCCTTACAGTTAAGTAAAGTAATGGATGTATTACTACTGGCTACATATAACTGGAAGAATTGATGCTCCCTCTCTATTAAGCCTTGCTAGTTGAAAATCCAGCTCTTATTTTGTGAATAACACATCTGCACATGGACTTTGGGTACTAAAGAATCAGAAGCTCTTGTCCTAGAAGAGCTTCTATTCTGATTGGCAAAATACCAAAGAAATATGAAATTAAAAGTTAAAAATAAGTTAATATAGAATTTAAGACAGCGCAAGTACTCTCTCACAAGACAGATTAGTTAATTGCCAATAAAATGGGTCTTGTACCTGATATTCAACATAGCCTTTTAAAAAATTATAACTTAATATTTTAAAGAAAGACATCTACCTTTGCAGCATTATTTAATGGACAAACTTAAAATATCAGTATAACATGGGAAGAACAAGATACAGTGTCTACAAGTGAAACAAATTACTGTCTTCAGGTTATGGAATACAGCTTTCTGTCCCCAAGAGCATAAAATGTGCCTTTATACCACTTTTGTAAAGTACCTATTAGTTATGACTCCCTCAGAGCATTGAGTTATTGCCTTAAAATAAGACAAACTGGCCAACCTGAACACAGCACAAGTTTCTGAGATGTTGATAGGCAAACATTTTAGAGTCAAAAATACCTTTAAAAAGTGGGAAAATAAAATTCAAATTTTATTTTTAAAAAACTCCAACTTTAGGAGGAAAAAGACATTCAAAACTATTTCAAAAACAAAACTAATGAGTTTGCTAATTCTTTGCTTAGGAATGATTAACAAGATAATAATTAAATGTTCTTTTAAACTCTGTAGTAGGTACAATTTCTAAACAGTACTTATTTGTATTTGCCTCCTGGAACACTTTTATTCATGAAAAAAATGGCAATAACAGTTTTAAAGTAAATAATTTAACACAATTTCAATGTGAAAATTCCTTTCCACATGGGTTTTATTAAAACTACCTTTCTGAATATTAGTTTCATATTAAATTAAACTTACTTTTATTTCTAGGTAGGTTGGAAATACAGTGACCAACTGTCCCAGTTTGCTTAGGATTGAGGGGTTTCCAGAGATGCAGGACCTTCAGGATTAAATTGCAACAGTTGAGCAAACCAGGACAGTTGGTTACCACAGTTGGAGTATATGTACCACCAATCTGTGTTCCCAGTGAAAACTAAAAAAGCTAGATAATATACAGAAACCGTTTAATTGAAGAGCAAAGATCTGCTACAGTGACAAGAAATGGAGGGACTAGACTCCAAAAAGGAGACTCTTAAAGAGGTGAGCTGATGTTTACTGATGATTTTACCACGGAGACATTTACCAATTCTAGGCAAATGGAGGTTGAGACTCCAGGCTACTATAGTAGAGCTTTTATGGAGACCTAGCACTTTTAATTACAAGGTCAGTTTTTCCTTCAGGACATTTATAGATTTTTTGTATTAGGTGGGTGCAAAAGTAATTGCAGTTTTTTGTACGTAGATATTACGTTGGTACAAAAGTAACTGTAGTGGCAAAAATCGCAATTACTTTTGCAACAACCTAATATCTACATAGAAAGACTCTGAAGAGTAAAGCAGAGATTTTGGCATTCTCACATATCAAAGATTAGTGTTCGGTACATGCCAGAAGGGCTGCAAAAAAACATAGCAAGCTCCCAGTTAAAACACCTGGAGGGCCAGGGGTAAAAAGAGGCCAAGTGAGTCTCATGAGAAATACAACTAAGCCCTGAAATTAGTACAGTCACTAATTACATTAAGGTGCTTAGCCATCTATCTGCATAGTGGGGAAAAAATGATCCCTCTGTGAAGACAAACATCTTTTTTTTATTTAACAAAATACCCATTATTTGATTAAAAATTTATTAGTAATGCCAAAAGACAGTACTACATGATCAAAAGCCAAGAAAAAAAAAAACAGATACTCCAAATATTGGAATTAGTTGATAATTACGTGAAAATAAATATAATTAATATGTCTAAGAAACAAGAAAAAGATAGATAAAACAATTAAGAATTTCCTCAGAGAATATTAATAAAAAATCTTTAATCAACTGTAGGCATGAAAGGAAAAAAATACACATACACATGATCTGAAATGTAGAACTCATTAGATGTTTGAGAGCAGATGAAACAGATGAGAAAATTAGTGAAATAAAAGACAAGTCAACAGAAATATCCAAACTAAAAGACAGAGAAAAAATTCAATGGGAAAAATGGAAGAGTGTAAGAGATAATGTGTGACATAATCAAACATCTAAGAATAATACATAATTAGAATCTCGAACAGGAGAGAGAAAATGGGGCAGAAGCAATACATGAAAAGAGAATGGCCAAGAATCTCCCAAACTGAAGAAAAACACCATCTTATGGTATCAGAAAGTTCAGGCAGGAACCCCAAGCAGAATAAAAAGGGAAACAACAACAAAAAAGACAAATCCTAGCAAAATGAATCATAGCAAGATTGCTGAAAACCAGAAAGAAAAACCTTTAGCAACAGATTTTTTTTAAAAAGACATATTACCCTCTATAAGCCTAACTTCTAAAAATATGAGAGAAGCCTGAAGACATAAAATGACATTTTAACATTATTTGCTATAATAGGCAATCTAGACTTTCCTATCTGATGAAAATATCTTTCAAGTTTAAAGTGAAATATTCTATCAGAAAAAAAAGAAAACAGGAAATGTACTACCAAGAAACAGTTACTACAGGAAAATAGTAAAGAGAGTTCTTCAGGTTGTTAAAAAAAAAAAAAAAAAATAGATCCCATAGGGAAATATAAAATTGTTAAAGAAATGATCAGCAAAGAAAATGGTAAATGTGATAATATAAATATTCACTTAGTAGTGACAGTACCAAGTCATACTAGTAATACTACATTTGTGTCTATATGGTTGGTTTAACAAATGTAAAATTAAAATAATCAAAAGGCAAGTAAATGGCATTAAAGCCTTCTAAGGTTCTAGAAATAGTCAACAGTGCAGATTATAATCTTTAGTAAAAGTTTATATAAATAGCAGATTGATAGAGGATATAACAAGTCAATGATGCATGTTATAATTCCTAGTATAAGAATGTATAACTAGAGTAATAAAGAATAAAATGAATCATAAAAGTTAATTCAAAAGAAAATAAAAGCAGAAAGAAAAAGGTGCTGGGTCACACACACCAGCAAATTGTAAAATGTATAATAGAAACCAAATGTAGCAGTAATTACATTAAATGTAAAGGGACTGCAAATTCCAATTACTAAGACTACCAGATAAGATGAAAACACAAGGCCGGGCGCGGTGGCTCACGCCTGTAATCCCAGCACTTTGGGAGGCCGAGGCGGGCGGATCACGAGGTCAGGAGATCGAGACCATCCTGGCTAACACGGTGAAACCCCGTCTCTACTAAAAATACAAAAATTAGCCGGGCGTGGTAGCGGGCGCCTGTAGTCCCAGCTACTCGGGAGGCTGAGGCAGGAGAATGGCGTGAACCCGGGAGGCGGAGCTTGCAGTGAGCCGAGATCGCGCCACTGCACTCCAGCCTGGGCGACAGAGCGAGACTCCATCTCAAAAAAAAAAAAAAAAAAAAAAAAAAAAAAAAAGATGAAAACACAAAACCCAAATATACACTGATTATGAGACACACTTTAAAGAATGTAGGATGTTTATAAGCATCATGATGGAAGATATATATCATACAAATGCTAACCAAACAAAACTCTTATAGCTAGTTGGAAACAGGAAATGCCAAGTCTCAGTAAGGTAGATTCCTTCAAAAAGGAAATACAAGCAACATGGATTAGAGATGATAATATCTCAAGAAAACAATGTAAATAGTTGTTTTACTGGTGATAACTGGAGTATCTCAAAACTCTATCCCTCACTAAATTCAATCAGAAGTGTCATACTTCAGTGTAGCTAATATAAATAAAAAGCCTCTAGAGTATCAATCCCTCTTTTGCCATTTTGGCAACTCAAGTAAAAGCAAAATACAGAGGTTAGGGCAAGAATTATCTAACACAGGGATCAGCAAACTTCTTCTGTAAAGGGTCAGATACTAAGTAACTTGGCTTGCAGGACACACAGTATTTGC
Organism: Pan troglodytes; assembly: GCF_028858775.2. NCBI lineage: Eukaryota > Metazoa > Chordata > Mammalia > Primates > Hominidae > Pan > Pan troglodytes. The sequence goes on along the minus strand of NC_072403.2, from coordinate 138,231,038 downwards.
TGCAACAACTCAACACTACCCTAAGTTGTAGTACGAAAACAGCCACAGATAAGCAGCACATGTGTGCCTGTGTTCCAATAAAGCTTTATTTACAAAAATATTGCCAACCTGTGATCTAGAACAGTTGTTCTCGGAAGCATGGCCCCTGGATGGCAACACTAGCATCACCTGGCTACCTGCTAGAAATACAGATTCTCAGCTCCCACCTAAATAGAATCAGAATCCCCATGAGCAATCTTTAGTTTAACAAATCTTCCAGGTGATTCTGAAGCTTAGTAAAGCTTGAAAACCACTGACCTAGGGAGTATATTGTTATTAAACTTACCTACAGCCACAAGGTGCTATATTGATTGTCAAGATTAAAATACTGAGGAAGAAGAACTAAATATCCATCTTAAGGTCTCATACCCATCTCATGTTCATCAATCGAGACCTAAAATGAGGTTGAGGATTTTAAAGAAAAAAAAAAAAAAAATGAAACCCACAGTTGAGATATAGACCACCCATAACCATGAAGCCAAAACTGAAGTCATCCTGATTTTCCCAAAAAGGAAAATATGTGGCCAAAAACAGTAGTTACTAAATGTACACATGGGGAAACTAAGGCTCCAGTTAAATTAATTGTTCAAGGTCTCACTGACTCTCTTCAACATCCAGAAAAAAATGCAGTTAATCTAATAAACACATCTTCCCCCGCCTCTAAAAACTCCACATTCTAGATTCTCTTTCTTTTCTAACTCAGGTAGGGAAGTATGTAGCATATAAACACCCCAGACGACACAGAAAACAAGCCAATACATTTATCATATCACTATTACTATCCTCATTTTGACTTTGGTTTAGTTCAGTCTCTAACTCCCCAACATGAAAATGCTGGAGTTATAATTTTTTACCAAAACAGCAAAATTCCTATCTACAAGAAAGCCTCCCAAAAGGAGGCTTTTGGGTATCACACAGGTATCACAAAAGTCACCCAAAAGGAGGCTTTTGGCTGTGTGGTATCACACAGATAATATCACCTACTTCTACTGACTCTAGCAACTTCCCTCATCCTACTCCACTTACATACACACACACACACACACACACACACACTCACACTCTCTCTTTCTCTCTCCTCCACCTTGCCTGTTTCAGGGACAAGGCGGTGGGATTAACTATCACTATATAAGAGATAGAAAATATGGGGAAAACATCATTAAAAAAAAAAGACATTACCTCTGAGCACATTAGTTCTGTCTTAAAACCAAAATTCCCTAGTCCAGCTCTTGAAGGAAAAATAACATTTTGATATTAATTACATTTAAAGAACTATTCAGCATTAACTACATATTCTAGTTGTTTTTTTTTCAAATTTACATTCTCTTGAGAAGTCCTATTTATTTATAACTATTTTTGTTCAGAATATAATTTTATGTTAAACATGTATACTTACATTACAAATAAGATTTAAATTTTTTCACATTAATGCTTTAAAAAATTACTAATTTGGAAACATATATGTATTACTATATTATGCTGAACTATGAATCCATGAGGCTTTCTGTTCAAGACTGACCACACAGGTATTCTTTCCCTTAGATGTCATTAAAGTATAAAAATGTATAAGTCAATATACAGATGGCAAATAAGCATACGAAAATATGTTCATCATCAGCTATTATGGACTAAATGTTTGTGTCCCCCAAAATTCTTACGTTGAAATCTAATCACCGGTGTGATGGTATTAGGAGGAACGACCTTTGGGAGGTAATTAGGTCATGAGAATAAAGTCGTCATAAATGAGATTAATGTCCTTTAAAAGGAGGCAGAGAGCTCTCTGGCCTTCTTTCCTCCATGTGAGGACAGAATGAGAAGTTAGCAGTCTGCAACTCAGAAGAGGACCCTCACCAGAACCTGACCGTGCTGGCACCATGATCTCAGACCTTCCGCCCATCAAAACTGTGAGAAAAAAATTTATGTTATCTATAAACTATCCAGTGCATGGTATTTCATTATACCAGCCTAAACTAAGACATTAGCCATCAGGAAAATGTAAATTAAAACCACAATGCTGCATATTCTTGCCAGAACAGCTAAACTAAAAAATAGTAACATTACCAGATATTTGTGAGAATATTAAGAAAGTGGATTTCCCATACACTGCTAATGGAAATGTAAAATGGTACAGCCACCCTGGAAAATCATTTGGCCATTTCTTTTTAAAAAATTAAACCTGAGCCAACTGAACACAGCAGCTTGCACCTGTGATCCCAGGTGCAAGAAGGAGGCTACTCAGGAGGCTAAAGAAGGAGGATAACTTTAGCCCAGGAGTTTGAGGCTGCAATGAGCTATGATCACACCACTGCACTCCAGATTAAGTGACACAGCAAGATTCAGTCTTTTAAAAAAAATAAATAAAAATTAGGCCTATACTTACCATGAACTCAGAATAAAATTCCCAAGGAAATTAAAATTTATGTCCATATAAAATCCTGCAGATTACCCTTCACAGCGATTTTATTTGTAATAACCAAAACTGTAAGTAACCAAAATGCCCCTCAATTTAAGTGAATAGTTATACAAACTGTGGTAATTCCATACTACAGAATACTACTCAGTAATAAAACGGAACAAACTACTGATACATGTAACAACTTAAATGGATCTCAAGGACAATATACTGAGTGAAAAAAATCCAATGCCCAAAGGTTACCTCTTGTACGATTCCATCCATATGACATTCTCAAAATGACAAAAGTATAGACTTTAGGCGGAGAATAGTTCATGGTTGCCAGGGTTTAGGAATGGTGCTAGGGTAGGACACATTTTAAACAAGGTCTAATTGTAAAAGGATAGCACAAAGAGACTTTTTTGGTAATGAAACATTTCTAATTACAGTAATGGTTAAACAAACCTACACCATAAAATGGCAACAGAACCACATGTACACTGTACCTATATGAAATTCCTGGTTTTGATATTATACTATAGTTATGTAAGATGTAACCATTGGGGGAACTGGGTGTACTGTACATGGGACTTCTCTGTACTATCTTTGCAACTACATGTTGAAATCTATAATTATTTCTAAATAAAAAGTTACAAGTAACAACTATTTGATGATACATAATAAACTTCTAAATTATCTTATTTAGGGGGAAAAATTATCTATTAAATCCATGAGACTTGAAGAAAATAAGTCATTTGCTCCAAATTTCTATTATTTTGGTTTTGGGAGGGAGATAGGTTTTGAAAAACCTACCTGATGTTTATAATTGTCCAGCTGAGAAATTATAACATTACTACTGGCATAATGTAAAAGTAGATTGCATTGCTTTGCAAAGACATTAAAAGTTAAAATATTGAAAGTGCACCTAGATTTGACTGCATTTGCCTTTCTTCAGAGATTAAATTCCATAGTTAACTGTGGCTAAATCTAAATATATATAAACTTAATTCTAAGAAGTACATTTTCAAAGTATTTAATATAGTTAAGATTTCATTTTTGATACATAAAATATTTGCAGCAGCAACAAAACAAAAGCAAACTGAACTAGAGGACATTTAAAATAAAAATAATAGTAATTCCCATAAAAGAGTTAAATAGTCCTATGCATTTACTTGAGATATTTCATGCCAGAAAAAAAATACAAACACACACATCACTTATAGCCAATATTTAATAATCCCATATTAATTGATGTGTAAAAAAATGTCTTTATGATCTGTTACCACCCAAAAGAATGCATCATAACTTTCAAGAATATGTTCTTTGACTTCTAACCTCTGCTCTTCTTTAGAATTACCTGTAAGAGGGAAAAAAATAAGATTCATATTATATCTATGAAAAATAAAACATCATTCCTTAACAAAAAGTTAAATAGTCCTGGGTGCATAATATGCAAGACTGAATTTATAAAACCCAATTTGGAAGGTGATTAGGGAATCTTTTGTCTTATAGTCTTAGATTTCTCTAAAAACAGTCTTATCTCAATGAATATGAAACATGCCTAGATTCTAAAAACCTGGCTTTATTAGTTACCTCTAGATGTTAATTTCTTCTATTGTAAACCAAAAGTGTCCAGATTAATGGTTTCGAATTTGAAATTTTTAGACAATTTAGTTATCTAAATTAGGAGTTAAACAATACCAATTAAAGAGTTAAACAATATTCTTGAGTCTATATTAGACTCGAAAAGTCTATTATAAATCAGACCTTTCACAACTATAAACTAGGACAAATCCGCTGCAACATTAAATTTCTTATAGTTGGACTGGAATTATAATCATTTGAGACTAAAACTGGTCATCTTATGCTGAACAACCTGTTAAGTAGATTATTTTCAAAATAATAGTCTGTGGCACAAATTTAAAAAGGAGATTTTTAGTTGTAAAAAGACTGACAGTATTAGTCAGAATATCTCTTTTTTTAAAAAAAAACTTATCTACTATTTTAAGTAAATAAACCTACAGTTTATTAATAAAAATCCTAAATGTAAAAAATACGTGTATATTCTTCAATATCTTAAGCCTTGTTTTTCCCACAGAAAAATATTTACATTGACTTTAATAGTGTAGAAATTTGTTGGAATGTTTATAATTGCAAGATAATTTAAAGCCCCTAGAAAATGCCAAGACATGCACATTTCTAGGCTTCCACAAGACCATCAAATAAATCTGTATCTAGACTAGTACTTCTCTGTCCTACAAGATAATTATCATGGGTACTTCAAAAGAAAGTTTGAATACTCAAATGAATTTACAAAACACTGAGTATATTATGTACTCAAACTTACAAAATACTAAATGGAGTTCAACAAGTTTCCTTATTGCTATATTTCTCTCATAGCCTTTCATAACTTTACATAACTATAGTTATTTAAGACATTAGAATTATGAGAAACTGGATACAGGGTACATGGGAACTCTAAACTATTTTTTGTACCTTCTTATTTCAAAATAAATCTAAAACAAAAACGTCTACAAAGAGGTAGACTGTCAAAAATAAATTTCCCTCCTCTATCATCCCCAGTCAACTGTGGTTGCCAGTTTCTTACATATTCTTACAGGAACAAGTTCTACAATAATACTGTGACTAATCAAGGAAGTATAGTATGCAAGGTTATCTACACTTATTTGACAACAGAAGCATCTGAGGTAGGGCCTTGATTAACATCATCTGGAAATAACATTTTCAGGAACATATCTGGAAAACCGCACCGTAGGCAACATCTTCTTAACATTATATAAAAATAACAGTAAAAAGCAATCATCTCTACTTATATAAGAGATTTTTTTTTCCTTTTTTTGAGACGGAGTTTCGCACTTGTTGCCCAGGCTAGAGTGCAATGGTACGATCTTGGCACACTGCAACCTCTGCCAAAACAAAGTTAAAAGAAATCAAATAATTGGTGATATGGTTTGGCTTTCTGTCCACACCCAAATCTCATCTCACATTGTAATCCCTCCATGTGGAGGAAGGGAGGTGATTAGATCATGGGGGCGGTTTTCCCCATGCTGTTCTCCTGATAGTGAGTGAGTTCTCTTTCCTTTATAAATAACCCAGTCTTGGGTATTTATAGCAGTGTGAAAAGGGACTAATACAATGAGGTAATTAGGATAATTTTAAAAGATCAAGAAGAAAGTAAGTTTTGATAAATTTCAAGGTGATATATCTTCTCAGTCTACAGATTAGCAGATTGTAGGAACATGAATGTTTCCTCTAAAGCAGTGGCCATTAATATTACCATTGGAAATTATAATATACATATGGAGGAAATCTAACTCCTTAATTAAAATCATTAATTCATAAAAGGCCAAATATCGACTCAATCAACAAAGCTGAGTAAGGTATACAAATCAGGGAGAGGTGATGAACCGAGTGTTATTTTTGAAGTTTAATTCTTGCTCAAGAAAAGAAATTTGGATTTTACCTTTGCTGCGGCCAGTACATGCTCCTTGTTAATGACTCTACATTTACTCGCACAAGCGTTTGTCCTGGACTCTTCTGCTAATCGATGAACAAACAGTAAACAGTTCAGATGGACCTTTAAAACAGAAAATCCAAGTGGATTTTTAAGCTCAAATACTGATGCATTGAAATAATATTTTTAAAAATTAGTTATCTCAAAATGTATTGTACTATTTACCATTGTGATTAAGTAAATTAACTCTTCTATTTAAAATTACATAGAACTCAGTCTAATATAAGTCCATCTTAGATTCCCTGCAAAGAGACTTCGTCATTGCAATACATAAAACAAGCTATGCAAGGCTAGACCAAAGGCCATTTTGTAAAGCATCATTACATATCAAAACGTATGTAAGATTCGCTTAGTAACAAATATTCCTGCTTCTGATTCCAAATGGATTTAAATTTATAACATAATTTAAAATTTCCAGAAAATTTTAAATCAAAACATATCAACAACTACATTTTAGGCTATTATTCTACAATCTGAGGTCAAAGATTTTTAAACAGATATATTTAATTTGAAATATTTATTAAAAAACATGTTAATAGTTGAAATTGTTTAAGTTTGCTAAATTGAAAAGTGTATGTACAAAGGTCAAGTTATTTGTCATCCAACAACTATCATAAAATAACCATACTTACTATTAATAATCTTCGAGCCTCTTTTTAAAAAATTATTTAAAATAGGTAATATAAGCAGACTGAAAAATTTTAAAGTCTATTAAAAAATATAGTTATGTAAGATATCAGCATTGTGGAAAGCTGGGTAAAGGGTACACGGAAACTGTGTACTAATTTTGCACCTTTTGAGTCTACAATTATTTTAAAATAAGAATATAAAACAACAAAGTTTACAAAAGGGTAGTAAACTATCAAAAATAAGTATATTCCCCATCTCATCCCCCAGTCAACCATAGCTGACACCTTCTTGTACATTTTTACAGAAACAAGCTCTACATATAAGCAAAACATATGTACTCATCTTCAGATAATATATATATCAACATTATCTGATTACATATATGTATAAACAAGCTCTGATATGTCATATAAAATAACACTTTGTTAAGTATTTTACTCAAAATCACCATCCAAACCAACCAAAGCCCTAATCTACAAGAACATTCCTTGGAAAAAAGTTAAAGTACATGTAATCCAAGCAGAAGAAAATGTGAAGTGAGCTAAAGTCGTATCTCAATCTCCACTCAAGAATCATATGTAGTACTCTTATTTATATTATTGCACATATCTTCCCCATCCTTTGCTTCTGCCAGGTACCTGAGGGCACTACCAACTTAGATCCAATTAGATAGTGTCTTTACCATGATTTATTTTGTTATTTACATGGTGGCAAGTGATCTTTGCAGTAAGAAGAACAATTTATACACAATACTTAACATTCACTATCTTGTGTACTGCACACTCTCCCACAGTTCACTAAATGTTAAATAACTAGTAATGTGGTGTTTTAATGCTTTATATAATGCAGAAATCTTTAATAGATTGTTATATAGGTGTTTAATAATGTTCTAGTGATATGTGGAGAAAACAGAAGTTTGGGAATTTAAACAAGATGAACAATCTATGAAAGGTGGATATTCTTTTGGTACATTTTTGATGCACTATCTTCGTTGATTCTCACAAGAACTCTGAGGTAAAGCATCCCAATTCCAATTATTTACATTATACTGTGCCAATTATTTTTTAAACTTTCAATGATAGCCCATTTATTTTGGTAGCAAAAACACCCCATAATATGGCACAATTTCATTTGTTAATCTATTCTTTCTACTTCTAAAGGTAAATAGCTTCCAGATACCCTCAGGATAAATTCCAAATTCCTTAACACTAAATCCCACTTGACTGGGAATCTAGTTTCACCTCTCACTGTTCTAAGCTTCCAGTTCTACACTAGGCCTTTTGAATTTCTTTGAGAATTCAAATGCAACCTTGCCTCTAGGCATCCTACTTGTTTATAGACTTCTCTGAAAAGCCCAACTTCCCCAATATGTAAGGTTATATTGATCCATAGCACTCTGAACTTTCTATCACTGCATAGACTACATCATGCTGTAATTTCTCACTTAGCTGTCTTCCTCAATGTACTCTAAGGATATGAATTATGCCTAGTCTTTTCAACACTGTATCCCCAGTGTCCCTTAACACATTGCTTAATACATAGTAGGCAGCTAATAATTATTATTGCATGAAGACCCCACTACATCTCCCCAGATAAGGCAAAAAACAATTTTTTTTAAATCAGACCCAATTAAACCACACTGTCTTAAGACTTAATTCATTAACCTAGATGGAATACCCTTTCCTCTTCGTGGCCATGAGCCACAGATACTGTGATGGTTAGTACTGAGTGTCAACTTGACTGAAGGATGAAAAGTATTGTTCCTGGGCGTGTGTGTAGGTGGTGCTGCCAAAGGAAAATAATATTGGAGTCAGTGGACTGGGCAGACCCACCCTCAATCTGGGTGGGCACCATCTAATCGGCTGCCAGCATGGCTAGAATAAAGCAGGCAGAAGAACGTGAAAGTACTTGACTTGCTGAGTCTTCCAGCCTTCATCTTTGTCCCATGCTGGATGCTTCCTGCCTTTGAATATCAGACTCCAAGTTCTTCAGCTTTTGGACTCTTAGACTTACACCACTAATTTGCCAGTGGCCCTAGGGCCTTCGACCACAGACTGAAGGCTGCACTGTCGGCTTCCCTAGTTTTGAGGTTTGGGGACTGGGACTGGGACTGGCTTCCTTGCTCCTCAGCTTGCAGATGGCCTATTGTGGGACTTCACCTTGTGACTGTGTGGGTCAATACTCCTTAATAAACTCCACTTCATATATACATCTATCCTATTAGTTCTGTCCCTCTAGCAAACCCCAATACAGATACTGAGACAAATTAGTATTACTTTTTCAAATCTCACAAAAATTTTTTCAAGCAACCTATATCTATGTCATAAAACAGTTAATTGGGTGGTACTACTCCAATGCACTAAGGCTTATATTAAAATGGTCAGAACAAAAGTTAGTTTTAGGGTATTTAGCTAGGCATTCTAACTTGAAAAAGGTAAGCTATTCCATCAATAAGTTACTTTTAAAAATCTGCTTGCTTGAAAAATAAATCAAAAGAAAATTTATAAAGAAATACTTCTTGACAGTCTCAGTTGACAGAAAGACTGGGCCAGTCTGACTTCCTCCTCCCTTTGTCATAGCACTTTTGAATTTTACATGAACTATAAGCACCCAGATATTTGCACAGCATTCCTTTACATTTAACAGATGTTAACTCTCTCCCTAGTACCATCCCTGGGGCTAAACAATCAAATAAGGCATAAAACAAACAAAATAACAAAAAGCCAGTGAAGAAGAATAAAATAACACAAAGAAATTATAAATAAAATGCTAGAAATGACATCAATCCACATAGTTGTCATGCATTTCCAAAATTAATTGTAGACTCAGAATGTTGAAGCTATTATGCAAAACACCAGGAATACAAAAATTTCCAAATTCAAGTTCCCAGGCTAGTGGCAGAATCAAACCCATAAAGAAAAAGGCAAATGTGTGACAATAGATGATGGAGAAGAAGATAAGATTGATCCTTTCTAAGGACATTAATGAAAGCGTCACTGAAGTAACATTTGAACTGGATTTTGAAAAAATTGTAGGTTGCCAAGTAGAGTGAAGACATCTTCAAGCAGAAGAAATACCATGTACAAAAGGCAGCATAAAAGTAGATTAATTCTGTGTTAAAGATAATGGGAGACAGAAAAGCAGATATTCATTCTCCTCAAGAAGCTGCATACCACACGAGGAGACATCAGCATATGAAAACTCCTAGACAACAGTGTTAAGAGTCCCAATAGCTCAACTGTATGATGTATACTCTTACTGCTGTCCAAGTTCAGAAAAAAGAACAGATCAAAACAAACTGCCTTAACTATAGAAAACTTTGTGGATGATGTGGGATGCAAGTGAATTACACTTCTACATAATTTCATTTGATCTTACCTTAGGTCTTTTCATGATTCTAGCTTTTCTTTACAAATGCTGCTCCCTTTAATTTTAAGGTTCCTCTCACTTAACCTTGCAATAACTTTCAGGTGTAGTTTAATGCTAATTCATTGAACTTTTTGCTAACTCATTGAACTGGGTAAGATATGAAGTGTCAAAGGTGAGCAGAAAGCTATAAAGAAACCAGGGTAATCCATGCCACATTCAAGACAGTGAAGGCGAACTGTTTAATGAAAGCCAAACACGACGAGCACACTACCTGGGAAAAGCTAGTGACCAAAAGAACATTCTATACCCCATCAATGCAACCGCTTGAAATTTCAACTCACCCACTTTCCCATGCCACCTGGATCCCACAGCACTATGGAGCCCCTCTGTCCATGGCTTCTTTGGAGGAAGAAAGCGGTAGATGTGGGAGGATGCTGACTACTTGAGAAATTTCCACTAAGCCATTTGCACCAGCTAGTGGTCTCTTGGATATCTTTGATCAGGTACATTTCCTCTCCCTCCATTTAGAAGCCCCAGTGAAAGCTCCATAATATACTACGTAAAAATGTTTTGCAAGTGAATTTCATCTGAATTCCGTTCATTTGTGCCACCTCTATCACCAGCATGGGATACTTAATTGGAGTCGGGGCACAAGACAGCCTGTATTGCCTCTTCTTACAAGATTTAAGAAAGTAACAAAAATAAGGGCAGAAGATAGAAGTAATACTTTTCTGGGGGAAAATGTGTTTTTGTTGTGTTTTGGCTTCAGAGACCAAATAAGGGGAAAGGGGCGATAATTCTATAGTAGTTTAGCAAAAAGGAAGCAACAGATGGGGTGGCAGTGGAGAAGTCCAGGAAGCAAAAGAGTAAAGAGGAGGTAGAAAAACCAATGTCGTTTAAGAACAGCTAGGATGATTCATGCAGTATGCTCTTATTATCCACAATTCTGTACCTTGATCTCCTGGAAATTATGTGTCCACTTATAATGGCTCCTTTACTCAAAGAGCCAAGAACAAGCTACCGAACATGCCTCCAGTGGTTTAAACCTAGAGAAATAGTGTTCATTGTGCCAGAGGAATATGTGTTCCAGGTATTCAACACACAAACTGAATTTATTTCAAGACAGAAACATTATTATACAGTGGTTTGATTGGGGCTTCTTATTAGGAGAACATTATGCTTCAGGTATTATGGGTCAGATAAGCAGGCTTTAGTAGTCTAGCTTAAAAACTGACTAGGTGTTCTATTACTTGTCTAGCAAAATGAATTAACAGTTGAGAGGACTCTTCCTACAAATAAACTTTCCCATCAGGGTCCTTTAGTAAGCACCCTCACCTAGAGGAAATAAGGCAATGTTTGGTTAAATGCGTAAATAGAGGAGAGACGGAGAGAGCCAAGGGAGGAAAGAGGAGACAGGGAGGGAGGCAAGACGGGAGGCCCTTAAAAGGCATGTGAGCAATGCCTTTTACAATAGCTAAATAAAAATGACCCAGACTGAATTCCAAAATCTATTTTTTAAAGGGTGATTCTTTCATACCCTTTGCAAGTACATTAATCACGGTGCCAGACTGTGTTCCTAAACAGCAATATTTAAAACTGTAAGCAGTAACTGTATGTTAAGCTCATGTGACTAAGAGTCTCCCTTTAAAAAGATCCAGATATTTACTTTTCGGCGCGGCCCGGTACAACTGAGCGCCAGGAATATGAACTGACATGCCAGGGTGGGGCATACGTTCCCTGTCATTGTTGGAACTGCCTTAAACATGGGCCTGAAAGAGCTATAAATTGGCTCGGTGCGGAAAAACAAAGGCTTAAGGTTATTGCCCTTACCTCTCCCGTGCCCCATTCCCAGCCCGAGAAGGGATGGAATCTCACCAGTAAGTCACCACTTTTCTCCAGACGAAGTTGAGGCTTCTTTCGCTTGAAGACTCGCTTTAGAAAGCCACGGGGAGCCTTCCGCTTTATCTGCTTCCTCTGGGAGACTATGGTCGACAGCGCCATCCTCTCTGTCAAGTACCAGCTGCCTCAGCTTCCGAGGTGCTCTCTGTATCGCACACAAGCTCCGGGGACACTGGGCCAGCGAAAACAATCCGGTCCGTATGACGCTTCTTCAGGCAGAAAAACCGCGGTCCGAACGTTCGAATCCGCCGCCAACGGAACGCGCCCGGCGCTCAGTAGTGACGTTAACCCTGAGCAAGCCCCGCCCCCGGAGACGCCTGCCTGTAGGTGGAAAACGCCCACGGTGGGCGGGTCCCGGGAATACCTGACGTCATCAAGAGCCTGCGTCCTCCTTTCATCACTCTCTGTATTATAACTTTTGCTCTGTGGAAGTGTTTCTGCTAGGTTCCCTAGAGATGATTGGAAGTTGTGGAGAGAGAGATTGGTAAGCCAAGGCAGTTCTTCAAGCACTCACTCTATACTGTCCCTAATACCAATGAACAGAAGTTTGTGATGTTTTATCAGGATTCCGACAGCACTAATGCCATGCCTTCCTAGCAAGGAATGCATGATTTTCAGATACTAACAGTTAAGAATTTTACACTTCTACGTAATTTCATTTGATCTTATCTTAGGTCTTTTCATGATTCTAGCTTTTCTTTACAAATGCTGCTCCCTTTAATTTTAAGGTTCCTCTCACTTAACCTTGCAATAACTTTCAGGTATAGTTTCATGCTAACTCACTGAACTTTTTGTTATTTCTTCAAGCTGTTAATTTCTCTATTATCTGTGCTATTATAGAAGTATTAATAGTTATCAAACCTTAATGTGCATCAAAATCACCTGGGGGACTTGTTAAACTACTGTTTGCAGGGCCCAGCTCCCAGTTTCTCATTCACTAGATCTAGGAGATACTCAAAAATTTGCAGTTCTAACAAGTCAGGGACATTGGCATTTGCTAGTCTGCGGACCAATCTTTGAGATCCGCTGTGATTTTAATTATAATTATCTCTAATACTATCTCTATTGAGATTTCAATATTATGTTATTGTGATCTCACCCACACAAATGATCCTTCTACTATCTGGCCTCCCATTTCTAAGACCTCCTCTCTGCCAGTCATCTTCTCCTACACCCTTGAGTTATTCATGCATGTGGTCATACCCTAGTCGGTGTCATTACTAAATACCTTTACCTTCACCTTCGGTTTGATCTGCCACTTTCAATTAAGTTGTCTCTCTTCAACCGTATCTTCTATCTTTTGAATTTACTCCCTCCAACAATTCTTCGATGCTACTGGGACTACTGTCCTATCTTTTTCAGTTCCTCTCACCACAACCCCCAGCTCTGCCACCCCACTCTATGCCTTATCTTCCCTCCTGTAGTCCATTATGCATCGATCATCGTAATACTGCCCTGTATTTCTCCACAACTTTATAGCCATTCTCTTTTATCCTCATACTAACCTGGCAATATTCCAACTCTGCTTAAGTTAAAATCTCAATCTATTCAACACTTGTATCTGTGTATTAATACTGGCATAAGAAAACAACACTCACAGGTATATGTCTGATCTCAATTCAAATTCATGACCACTCATGTGGGCTCTAAGTACTGCTACAATCCTTTGATATTTCCTAAAGCCATTCATTCATTCACTCATTCTCTTACAAAGCTATGTCATGCCTTCTATTTCTTACCTACCCCATTCTCAATCTCCAGTGATGACATTGCTTCAACAACAAAATAAAATTTAAAAAAATCCATGGAGACTTTCTGTATGCTTTCACCACCCCATCTATCCATCAGTCTCCACCTGCTCCCATGGATGCGATGCCAACTACTCCACTTGTGCCCGAGATCAAGCCCTTTCCCCTTTCTTAAGGACATTTCTGTAGCAATTCTCCTTGCTCCTGTGCTTCATGAATTTTCCTTCTTTGCCAATTTTTTTCCATCAGCACCCACACAGCTTATAATATCTCCAGGCTTTTGAAAACCCTCTCTTAATCCTACCTTTTGCTGTTGTCCTTCTACAGAACAAAACAAAACTAGAAAGGGTTGGCTAAATTCAGTGTCTCCAAATACTCTTCGCTTATTCTCTGTTAAATCCAGTACAATCAGACTTTTCTAGCTATCTCTTCACCAAAATTCTTTTGGTCAACGTGACCAATAGCATCATAGTTGCAAATCCTATGGCCAATTTTCAGGCTTCAGTTTATTCATCAAACCAGAAGTATTTGTTGAGTTTCATGATTTTTCCTTCCATAAAACAACATATTTAATTGGATATGATTCTCTTTTGTTTTTCTTTGTACTTGATAGCACCTCAGTCTCCTTTTCTGGTTCTTCCTTTTCTTTTTGATCTCTAAATTTTAGAGTACCCCACAACCACGTCCTGAGATTTCTCCTCTATCTACACTCATACCCCATGTGATCTTCTCCAGTATAATGGTTTTAAATACCAAATTTACATCTCCAGCTGATTCTCCCCTAAACTTCAGGCATGTATATCCATTTCTCTGATGGACTAGAATTCTAAAAGTCATCTTAACACCATGTCAAAAATTAGGGCTTGATCTGCCCTTGCTCCCCAAACATGTTTCTCCCAGTCTCTTACCTATCTTATGTGCTAGCACTTCCAACCTTCCAATTACTTAAGCCAAAATCTTGGAATCGGCCTTAGCCCCTCTCTTTATCTCACCCCATATTCAATCTTTCAGCAAATCCTGTCAGTTCTACTTGCAGTATCTGATCACATCTCACCACTTCCACTGCTACTACACTTGGCCTGGACACGATCATTCACATGGCTTATTGCAACATCCTCCTGAGAGTGTCTCAATCTGTTTCTATTCTTTCTCAACAGAAGAGCTAAATTTAATTCAGATTATGTCATTTCAGGACTCACTAGTTGTTTCCTCTCTCCTTTAAAATCAAAAAACAAAGTCCCTATAATGACCTGAGGCCTTACCTGCCCCCCTACAAATGCACATGCACTTACAAATACATAATTAACTTACTTACCTTCTACAATGGAGCAACTCACTCTCCACCGTGTTAGTCTCCTTAATATCTTCAATGGTCCAGATGTTTTTGTCCCCCCAAAATTCATATGTTGAAATCTAATCATCAATGTGCTGATATTAAGAGATAAGGGCTTTGGGAGATGATTATGTCATGAGTGCAGAGTCCCCATAAATGGGATTAATGTCCTTATAAAAGAGGTCCCAGAGAGCTGCATTCCCTTTTCCACCAGGTGGGAACATAGCTAGAAGGCACACCATCTATGGACCCCGAAAGAGGGCCCTCACCAGAACCTGACTTTGCTGGCACCATGATCTCCGACTTTCCATCCTTCAGAATTGTGAAAAACAAATTTCTGTTGTTTATAAGTGCTATAGTTTGAATGTTCCCTTTAAAACTCACGCTGAAACTTAATCCACAATGTGGCAGTATTGAGAGGTGAGACCTTTAGGAGGTGATTGGGTCTCAAGGGTTATGTCCTTATGAATATTTAGTCCCTCCACGGGTTAATGGATTAATGGGATATCATGGGAGGGGAACGGGAACTGTGGCTTTATAAGATGAGGAAGAGGGTCCTGAGCTAACACATTAGCATGCTCAGCCTCCTCACCATGTGATACCATGCACCATCTCAGGAATTTACAGAAAGCCCCCACTGGCAAGAAGGCCCTCACCAGATGCAGCCCCTTCACCTTTAACTTCCTGGCCTCCAGAATTGAAAAAAATAAAGTTCATTTCTTATAGATTACCCAGTTTTAAGTATTCTGTAATAGCAAGGGAAAATTAACTTAGACAATAAGCCCCCAATCTATGTTATTTCTGTTATATCACCCCAAACAGACTAAGATAATATATTTCAGACAGACCTCAAGTACATGCAACACAACACACTCACACACCCATCAGGTGTTTGCACTAACTATTCCCTCTGTTAAGAATGCTTTTTGGCCAGGCGGGGTGGCTTAGGCCGGTAATCCAGCACTTTGGGAGGCCAAGGTGGGCGGATCACTTGCAGTGAGGAGTTCAAGACCATCCTGGCCAACATGGTGAAACCCTGTCTCTACTAAAAATACAAAAATTAGCTGGGTGTGGTGGCGTACACCTGTAATCCCAGCTACTTGGGAGGCTGAGGCAAGAGAATTGCTTGAACCCAGGAGGCAGAGCTTGCACTGAACTGAGATGGCACCACTACACTCCAGCCTGGGCAACAGAGTGAGATTTTGTCTCAAATGAAAAAAGAAAAAAAGAATGTTTTTTTCCCATTTATCTGCATAGGTGGCTTCATCACCTCTTTCAGGTTTTTGCTCTGACAAGTATCAGACAAACCTTCTGTTTACAATAGAAACACATGTAACTATATACATGCCTAGAAGCTCATGTACACACATACATATACATACCCAGTCATGTGCAGAATCTGATCTCATCCCAGCTCTGTGTTCAGTATTATTATGTTGGTAGCTAGAAACTGGTGATGGTATGTGTACTTACAGCATGGAATTTGGCAAACGCCAAAATTCAGATATTATTATTGTTGTTGTTGTTATTTCTGAAAAGCAAGTTATTAATGAATTACCAAAATAAATTACACATATCTCTAATGGCTTAAATCCCTAACCCTCTCTCTGTGGTTCATTTTTCTCTGTAACACTTTTTGCCATCTAATGTTTGCTTCTGCACAGAGAAAAATTTTATTGTAGCTTTATTTATAATAGAATTGGAGACAAATAACATTTATTAAGAGAGTAATAGAGATACAGGTTGTCATATGTATTCGTTTTCTTTTGCTAATGTAACAAATTATCACAAACTTATGGCTTAAAACAACGGAAATTTCTTATCTTACAGTTCTGAAGATCAAAAGTCTTAAAACCAAGGTGTTAGTGTGTGGCATTCTGTCTGCGGACTCTAGGGAAGACTGTTTCCTTGCCTTTTCCAACCTCTAGAGGGAACCTGCATTCAATGGCCCATGGTTCTGTCCTCCCTCTTAAAAACACATCACTCTAACTTTGTTTCCATCATCACATTGTCAATCTACATAACAAAGACAGAGACGTTCTCTTAAAAATAATATTTATTCAGGAACAGGGCATTGTAATGGGAGTATGCATGCCATAGTAAAATTTGTGTGTACTGAGAGAAGTAAAGAAAGACAAAGGCGTTTGTTTTGGTTTTGGTTTTAGTTTTTGAGAGAGAGTCTTGCTTTGTTGCCCAGGCTGGAGTGCAGTGGCACCATCATGGCTTACTGTAACCTCTGCCTCCCAGGTTGAAGCAATTCTCAATTATCCTGCCTCCACCTCCCAAATAGCTGGGACTGCAAGCGCATACCACCAGGCCTAATTTTTGTATTTTTATGTGACACAGGGTTTCGCCATGTTGCCCTGGCTGGTCTCGAACTCCTGGCCTCAAGTGATCTGCCCCCCTCAGCCTCCCAAAGTGCTAGGATTACAGGTGTGAGCCACCGTCCCTGGCCAAGAAAGACAAGGGCTTTAAAAGAAAACATGAAGAGGATTACTTGTTTTGAGACAATGAACCTTGGCTATGGTGCCAGTCTGAGGTTGGACAGGCAGATGCTGGGCAGATGTCCTTGCAGAAGTATTTTTTCTGTAAGATTGCAATGGCCTTTGTGCAAAGTTATGGTTTTTGCAGACCCTTTTGTGATAGTTTTTGTTATAAGGCATTTATGACTCTCCCACTCCACTTCATGACCTTCCCCAGCTCTATTTGTCAGGTGTTTTTCTTGTTTGTTTGTTTGTTTGCTTGCTTTGAGATGGTGTCACATTCTGTCAACACAGGCTGAAGTGCAGTGGCACAATCATAGCTCACTGTAGCTTCAAACTCCTGGGTTCAAGTGATCCTCCAACCTCAGCCTCCTAAGTAGCTGGGACTCCAGGCATTCACCACCATGCCCAGCCAATTTTTAATATTTTTTTAATGACAGAGTATCACTATGTTGCCTAGGCTGGCCTTGAACTCCTGGCCTCAAGCGATCCTCCTATCTCAGCTTCCCAAGTCACTAGGATTACAGGTATGAGCCACCATCCCAGCGCAATATGTCATTTTTTAAAAATATGAATGAGTCCATTTTGATGTCAACAACTTTTATATTTCCCAATGTTAATCAAGACCTTTGTCTAAAAGCACTGCTGATAAATCATCCTGTAGTTCGGTTTTGATTGTCCCATGGTGCCAGAATGGACTTATCTTGGGTATAAGATACCAATAGGTCTGGTCCCACATTGGAGGGAGTGAATGGCTACTAAAAGTCAGTTTCAAAATCCATTTAGCCAGATTTGAACAACAGAAAGGTTTAAAGAGAGTGGCTCTCCAGCTAAGCCTGTGGTCCATTATTAAGTTCAATTTTTGTCTGTTCCATAGTCTTTTGCTATCATCTCAAAGTGCTGGATCAGCTTTATTCTGTTAGTACTTGTATTGCTGCACAAATTTAACAAGTAACAGATACACAGCTTAAAAGGGGGAAATACCAGGTAAATTAGTATTAATATGACAGTCTCAGTTTGCGTAATGGTATTGAGCCACAAACCTAGGCTTAAAGGCAACCAGTTTAAATAAATCAATGACCGTTGTCTTCCAAGTGAAAAAACTAGGCATTAAAAGGAATTAAAGTCTCATTATGATATGGAGCCATTTTCCATCATCTTGGAAAAGCTGTCTATAGCATGAAAATATAAAGTTCTTGTCTTTCTTTGTAGTTTGAATATCTCTGGCTATAGTGTCAGGTAGTAGGGTAAACTTTCTGTGTAACCCATGCATTAGGCATGAGACTTGTTCCTTAAAATTCATCTACTTTCAGCTTATAGGGCTTCAAGAAGAGAGTAGTTTCTCTTTTAAATAACTCTATGGAAGAAAATTGGATTGGAGGAAACTGGAAGAATTTAGGATCTAGTCTAGTCTACAGGTAGATAACAAGAACTTGAAAGCAATGTGCAAAGCTACAATCTAATAACAGATGTAGTATAGCTTTTCTTTAGAAATGTAAGTTTTTCTTTCCATATTGATAACATAGGAATCAGATTTTAAAACCTCTTTGGGATAGGAAGCCAAACCAAGGTAGACTTTAGATTCAACTCGTGGTCTTCAATCTCTGGACCTGCCAAAAAGTGACAGTTTTTATTCATTCACTGTAAGCCTAGGAAACCTTGAAATGAGGTATTCTATGCATATTCTCAAATATGACGCTTTAGTCAAAACCTTGGTAACATAACCAACATTTCCAATCATATCTTGTTATAAAGAGAGAGCAGATTTTTTATTGAACTTATACAAGTAACTATAGTGCCATAAGAATACTCACCAGTGGTTTCAAAATTTAGGGGGAACCAAGTAGAAAGGAAAAGCAAATGTCTCCACCTTTATTCACAGAAGTATTCTTTACCAAATTGCTGTATAAATTACTCTAGATACAAAATTTTCTTAAATCTGGAAAAGATATTTAAGTAAATAACCAGCAATGCTTCAAATAAAAATTATTATTATTTTTATCAGTTATTCAAGTTGATATAACGAATGTTTGATCTTTTTTTAGCAGTTTCATGAGCCAATCAGTTTCTTTTTTTTTATTTTATTATTATTGTACTTTAAGTTTTAGGGTACATGTGCACAATGTGCAGGTTAGTTACATATGTATACATGTGCCATGCTGGTGTGCTGCACCCATTAACTCGTCATTTAGCATTAGGTATATCTCCTAATGCTATCCCTCCCCCCTCCCTCCACCCCACAACAGTCCCCATAGTGTGATGTTCCCCTTCCTGTGTCCATGTGTTCTCATTGTTCAGTTCCCACCTATGAGTGAGAACATGCGGTGTTTGGTTTTTTGTCCTTGTGATAGTTTACTGAGAATGATGATTTCCAATTTCATCCATGTCCCTACAAGGGCCATGAACTCATCATTTTTTATGGCTGCATAGTATTCCATGGTGTATATGTGCCACATTTTCTTAATCCAGTCTATCACTGTTGCATATTTGGGTTGGTTCCAAGTCTTTGCTATTGTGAATAGTGCCGCAATAAACAAACGTGTGCATGTGTCTTTGTAGCAGCATGATTTATAGTCCTTTGGGTATATACCCAGTAATGGGATGGCTGGGTCAAATGGTATGTCTAGTTCTAGATACCTGAGGAATCGCCACACTGACTTCCACAATGGTTGAACTAGTTTACAGTCCCACCAACAGTGTAAAAGTATTCCTATTTCTCCACATCCTCTCCAGGACCTGTTGTTTCCTGACTTTTTAATGATTGCCATTCTAACTGGTGTGAGATGGTATCTCATAGTGGTTTTGATTTGCATTTCTCTGATGGCCAGTGATGATGAGCATTTTTTCATGTGTTTTTTGGCTGCATAAATGTCTTCTTTTGAGAAGTGTCTGTTCATGTCCTTTGCCCACTTTTTCATGGGGTTGTTTTTTTCTTGTAAATTTGTTGGAGTTCATTGTAGATTCTGGATATTAGCCCTTTGTCAGATGAGTAGGTTGCGAAAATTTTCTCCCATTTTGTAGGTTGCCTGTTCACTCTGATGGTAGTTTCTTTTGCTGTGCAGAAGCTCTTTAGTTTAATTAGATCCCATTTGTCAATTTTGGCTTTTGTTGCCATTGCTTTTGGTGTTTTAGACATGAAGTCCTTGCCCGTGCCTATGTCCTGAATGGTAATGCCTAGATTTTCTTCTAGGGTTTTTATGGTTTTAGGTCTAATGTTTAAGTCTTTAATCCATCTTGAATTAGTTTTTGTATAAGGTGTAAGGCAGGGATCCAGTTTCAGCTTTCTATATACGCCTAGCCAGTTTTCCCAGCACCATTTATTAAATAGGGAATCCTTTCCCTATTGCTTGTTTTTCTCAGGTTTGTCAAAGATCAGATAGTTGTAGATATGCGGCGTTATTTCTGAGGGCTCTGTTCTGTTCCATTGATCTATATCTCTGTTTTGGTACCAGTACCATGCTGTTTTGGTTACTGTAGCCTTGTAGTATAGTTTGAAGTCAGGTAGCGTGATGCCTCCAGCTTTGTTCTTTTGGCTTAGGATTGACTTGGCGATGCAGGCTCTTTTTTGGTTCCATATGAACTTTAAAGTAGTTTTTTCCAATTCTATGAAGAAAGTCATTTGTAGCTTGATGGGGATGGCATTGAATCTACAAATTACCTTGGGCAGTATGGCCATTTTCACGATATTGATTCTTCCTACCCATGAGCATGGAATGTTCTTCCATTTGTTTGTGTCCTCTTTTATTTCATTGAGCAGTGGTTTGTAGTTCTCCTTGAAGAGGTCCTTCACGTCCCTTGTAAGGTGGATTCCTAGGTATTTTATTCTCTTTGAAGCAATTGTGAATGGGAGTTCACTCATGATTTGGCTCTCTGTTTGTCTGTTATTGGTGTATAAGAATGCTTCTGATTTTTGTACATTGATTTTGTATCCTGAGACTGCCGAAGTTGCTTATCAGCTTAAGGAGATTTTGGGCTGAGACAATGGGGTTTTCTAGATATACAATCATGTCATCTGCAAACAGGGACAATTTGACTTCCTCTTTTCCTAATTGAATACCCTTTATTTCCTTCTCCTGCCTAATTGCCCTGGCCAGAACTTCCAACACTATGTCGAATAGGAGTGGTGAGAGAGGGCATCCCTGTCTTGTGCCAGTTTTCAAAGGGAATGCTTCCAGCTTTTGCCCATTCAGTATGATATTGTCTGTGGGTTTGTCATAGATAGCTCTTATTATTTTGAGATACATCCCATCAATACGTAATTTATTGAGAGTTTTTAGCATGAAGGGTTGTTGAATTTTGTCAAAGGCCTTTTCTGCATCTATTGAGATAATCATGTGGTTTTTGTCTTTGGTTCTGTTTATATGCTGGATTACATTTATTGATTTGTGTATATTGAACCAGCCTTGCATCCCAGGGATGAAGCCCACTTGATCATGGTGGATAAGCTTTTTGATGTGCTGCTGGATTTGGTTTGCCAGTATTTTATTGAGGATTTTTGCGTCAATGTTCATCAAGGATATTGGTCCAAAATTCTCTTTTTTGGTTCTGTCTCTGCCCAGCTTTGGTATCAGGATGATGCTGGCCTCATAAAATGAGTTAGGGAGGATTCCCTCTTTTTCTATTGATTGGAATAGTTTTACAAGGAATGGTACCAGTTCCTCCTTGTACCTCTGGTAGAATTCGGCTATGAATCCATCTGGTCCTGGACTCTTTTTGGTTGGTAAGCTATTGATTATTGCCACAATTTCAGAGCCTGTTATTGGTCTATTCAGAGATTCAACTTCTTCCTGGTTTAATCTTGGGAGGGTGTATGTGTCAAGGAATTTATCCATTTCTTCTAGATTTTCTAGTTTATTTGCGTAGATGTGTTTGTAGTATTCTCTGATGGTAGTTTGTATTTCTGTGGGATCAGTGGTTATATCCCCTTTATCATTTTTTATTGCGTCTATTTGATTCTTCTCTCTTTTTTTCTTTATTAGCTTCCTAGCGGTCTATCAATTTTGTTGATCCTTTCAAAAAACCAGCTCCTGGATTCATTAATTTTTGAAGGGTTTTTTGTGTCTCTATTTCCTTCAGTTCTGCTCTGATTTTAGTTATTTCTTGCCTTCTGCTAGCTTTTGAATGTGTTTGCTCTTGCTTTTCTAGTTCTTTTAATTGTGATGTTAGGGTGTCAATTTTGGATCTTTTCTGCTTTCTCTTGTGGGCATTTAGTGCTATAAATTTCCCTCTACACACTGCTTTGAATGTGTCCCAGAGATTCTGGTATGTTGTGTCTTTGTTCTCATTGGTTTCAAAGAACATCTTTATTTCTGCCTTCATTTTGTTATGTACCCAGTAGTCATTCAGGAGCAGGTTGTTCAGTTTCCATGTAGTTGAGTGGTTTTGAGTGAGATTCTTAATCCTGAGTTCTAGTTTGATTGCGCTGTGGTCTGAGAGACAGTTTGTTATAATTTCTGTAATTTTACATTTGCTGAGGAGAGCTTTACTTCCAAGTATGTGGTCAATTTTGGAATAGGTGTGGTGTGGTGCTGAAAAAAATGTATATTCTGTTGATTTTGGGTGGAGAGTTCTGTAGATGTCTATTAGGTCTGCTTGGTGCAGAGCTGAGTTCAATTCCTGGGTAACCTTGTTAACTTTCTGTCTCATTGATCTGTCTAATGTTGACAGTGGGGTGTTAAAGTCTCCCATTATTAATGTGTGGGAGTCTCTTTGTAGGTCACTCAGGACTTGCTTTATGAATCCAGGTGCTCCTGTGTTGGGTGCATATATATTTAGGATAGTTAGCTCTTCTTGTTGAATTGATCCCTTTACCATTATGTAATGGCCTTCTTTGTCTCTTTTGATCTTTGTTGGTTTAAAGTCTGTTTTATCAGAGACTAGGATTGCAACCCCTGCCTTTTTTTGTTTTCCATTGGCTTGGTAGATCTTCCTCCATTCTTTTATTTTGAGCCTATGTGTGTCTCTGCATGTGAGATGGGTTTCCTGAATACAGCACACTGATGGGTCTTGACTCTTTATCCAATTTGCCAGTCTGTGTCTTTTAATTGGAGCATTTAGTCCATTTACATTTAAAGTTAATATTTTTATGTGTGAATTTGATCCTGTCATTATGATGTTAGCTGGTTATTTTGCTCATTAGTTGATGGAGTTTCTTCCTAGCCTCGATGGTCTTTACATTTTGGCATGATTTTGCAGCGGCTGGTACCGGTTGTTCCTTTCCATGTTTAGTGCTTCCTTCAGGAGCTCTTTTAGGGCAGGCCTGGTGGTGACAAAATCTCTCAGCATTTGCTTGTCTGTAAACTATTTTATTTCTCCTTCACTTATGAAGCTTAGTTTGGCTGGATATGAAATTCTGGGTTGAAAATTCTTTTCTTTAAGAATGTTGAATATTGGCCCCCACTCTCTTCTGGCTTGTAGAGTTTCTGCCGAGAGATCAGCTGTTAGTCTGGTGGGCTTCCCTTTGTGGGTAACCTGACCTTTCACTCTGGCTGCCCTTAACATATTTTCCTTCATTTCAACTTTGGTGAATCTGACAATTATGTGTCTTGGAGTTGCTCTTCTCGAGGAGTATCTTTGTGGCGTTCTCTGTATTTCCTGAATCTGAATGTTGGCTTGCCTTGCTAGATTGAGGAAGTTCTCCTGGAAAATATCCTGCAGAGTGTTTTCCAACTTGGTTCCATTCTCCCCGTCACTTTCAGATACAGCAATCAGATGTAGATTTGGTCTTTTCACATGGTCCCATATTTCTTGGAGGCTTTGTTCATTTCTTTTTATTCTTTTTTCTCTAAACTTCCCTTCTCGCTTCATTTCATTCATTTCATCTTCCATCGCTGATACCCTTTCTTCCAGTTGATTGCATCAGCTCCTGAGGCTTCTGCATTCTTCACGTAGTTCTCGAGCCTTGGCTTTCAGCTCCATCAGCTCCTTTAAGGCCTTCTCTGTATTGGTTATTCTAGTTATACATTCGTCTAAATTTTTTTCAAAGTTTTCAACTTCTTTGCCTTTGGTTTGAATTTCCTCCTGTAGCTCGGAGTAGTTTGATCGTCTGAAGCCTTCTTCTCTCAACTCATCAAAGTCATTCTCCATCCAGCTTTGTTCCATTGCTGGTGAGGAACTGCGTTCCTTTGGAGGAGGAGAGGCACTCTGCTTTTTAGAGTTTCCAGTTTTTCTGCTCTGTTTTTTCCCCATTTTTGTGGTTTTGTCTACTTTTGGTCTTTGATGATGGTGATGTACAGATGGGTTTTTGGTGTGGATGTCCTTTCTGTTTGTTAGTTTTCCTTCTAACAGACAGGACCCTCAGCTGCAGGTCTGTTGGAGTTTGCTAGAGGTCCACTCCAGACCCTGTTTGCCTGGGTATCAGCAGCTGTGGCTGCAGAACAGCAGATTTTCATGAACCGCAAATGCCGCTGTCTGATTGTTCCTCTGGAAGTTTTGTCTCAGAGGAGTACCCGGCTGTGTGAGGTGTCAGTCTGCCCCTACTGGGGAGTGCCTCCCAGTTAGGCTGCTCGGGGGTCAGGGGTCAGGGACCCACTTGAGGAGGCAGTCTGCCCGTTCTCAGATCTCCAGCTGTGTGCTGGGAGAGCCACTGCTCTCTTCAAAGCTGTCAGACAGGGACATTTAAGTCTGCAGAGGTTACTGCTGTCTTTTGTTTGTCTGTGCCCTGCCCCCAGAGGTGGAGCCTACAGAGGCAGGCAGGCCTCCTTGAGCTGTGGTGGGCTCCACCCAGTTGGAGCTTCCCGGCTGCTTTGATTACCTAAGCAAGCCTGGGCAATGGCGGGCGCCCCTCCCCTAGCCTCGCTGCTGCCTTGCAGTTTGATCCCAGACTGCTGTGCTAGCAATCAGCGAGACTCCGTGGGTGTAGGACCCTCCGAGCCAGGTGCGGGATATAATCCCCTGGTGCGCCGTTTTTTAAGCCCGTTGGAAAAGCGCAGTATTAGGGTGGGAGTGATCCAATTTTCCAGGTGCTGTCTGTCACCCCTTTGTTTGACTAGCAAAGGGAACTCCCTGACCCCTTGCGCTTCCCAAGTGAGGCAATGCCTCGCCCTGCTTCAGCTCACTCACGGTGCACTGCACCCACTGTCCTGCGCCCACTGTCTGGCACTCCCTAGTGAGATGAACCCGGTACCTAAGATGGAAATGCAGAAATCACCCGTCTTCTGCGTGGCTCACGCTGGGAGCTGTAGACCGGAGCTGTTCCTATTTGGCCATCTTGGCTGCCCCCCAGTTTCTTTATGAGACTTCTGGAAACTTCTTATTTAGTCCATTTATCTTAAAGTTTTTTGAAACCTGTATTTAACAGTAGTTGTTAGAGTCTTTTCCATGAATCCAGTTGCAGGTCTCTTTAGAAAAAATTCAAAACATTAACTATAGATTACAAAAACTTAGAATAATTATGGTTAAAAATCTGATGGAAGTTTACCATAACCAGAAATTGATAAGAAAATGTGGTCGTTTTTTTGGCCTGCAACATAATAACTGGAATTATGGCTGATGACATACTAGATTTCTAAAATATAATTTTGGAACTATTTGAATTTTGAAACATTCATATTAATAACATATTCATAAACATAAATGAAAGAAAATCCAGTAGCACCTGTCATTTGAAGTATTTCTCATGTAATTTACCAAATAAGCCTAATCATTTAATATCTCTACAAAATAAGAGATACATCCTTTGAGGCCCTTGAAGGGCCCAACTGGAAAGATCCCAAAGTCAATTTTAGATCAAAAATACCTAATTTAGAATCTTGATTCCAAGACAGCCTGCCAAATATGTCACAATGTTCAAAACACTGATAAAAACAAAATGACAGGTCACTGTGAAATAATAGTTATTTATTTAACCAGAGTGATAGTCAGAAAATGTAAAGAAAGCTACTTGACTGTAATAGCCTTAACCCTTTCAAATCTCAGTTTTCCTACATGATCAGTAAAATCTAATAAAGATAACACAGGAAAATATCTTGATAAATATAAAATATTTTGAGTTCTATTTAGGCCAATTAAAAAGGTTAAAAAAAACAAACCTTCTGCAGTGTGATTGCTTTCTCTTAGGAAAAGCCCATTTAGATAACCTGTAAGTCAAACATGATTGAAAAGTCCTTGGATTCAATCAGGCACATACAGAATGTGTGTCCAAGGTTATGAGTGTATACCACATTAAAGAGGAATATAAACAAGAAAACTAGTACCTTGAGCAGGAGAATACATAGCTTTAGTAACAGCATGGGAAGTGTTCTCATTACATAGAACAATTCAGACACATCAAGAAAAGTCAAGACTACAGAATCAAGTTATACTGGAGGAAAACATTGTTTTTCTAGGCCTTAAGGACACAACATTTTATTGACAGTTAAGACATCAGAGTTAGAACCAGAGGAAAGGGTTACAAAACTGATGAGAAAATTCAAAGGGAGAGTTATTATCCTGCCAAGCAAAACGATTTAACTTCTGAAAAGGAGAAAGAGCTGAAGGCAATGATGTACAACCTGCAAATGATGTGCAAGATATGGCAAAAGTCAAACTTCTGAGACATGAATCTGAGAAACTTCAAAAGTAAAACTACTTCAAGAAATGAAGTTACCATTCCAAATGGAGAAGACAGCATTTCCAACCTGAAACTGGGGGAATAAACAGATCGCAGGGAGAAATGTGGCAGAAATAAAAAATGTCTACAATTTAGAAGACGGCTGTTGAAGAAACAAATTTCAAAATTAAATCAAAACCTCTTACAATTTTACTAAGAACATATCAATACTTCAAGGAAAATTTATTGTTGTAACTTTAGGGAAACAAATTTTTAGTTTTGTATCCATGTATTTTTAAGATTAATGATCGATCTTTTAAAAGACAAATAGTTTCCTTCTGATTGTAGCCCATTTGATTACACATAAAATTCCTTTCACAAATTCATTCTTAATGAACCTTTTACAGCCTGCATAGATCTTCAACAACATACTTATACATTCTGATTTGTCCTATACTTACTCTTAAATAACCACACTAGATTCTTTTTCATATAAAATTATTTCTTTTCTGTTTAACTTTTCTTACCAAACATACATCTTCATATTCATAACATCTTCACATCTCTCTCTTCTATTTATTGGTTCCTTTCTTTTTATTTCCTTTCTAAATCCATGTTTTGAAACAACCTTGTAATAAGATCAGACAAATAAAATTAGTTTTTTCAATAGAGAACACATTTTAATGCCTTTCTTATGCCCCTACATGGCACACAAGACAATTTTTATGCCAGACAGAGATACCTTATATTATCGCTCTGAACTTAAAATTTTGACCTCTTTGATCTGAAATTATAACTTTTATAAACATTTATCCAGTTATTTTTCTTTTAAAATATTAACCTTTCAATTAATTGTTCCATCACCCTAAGCAATTGTTAGCCAGGAAAACCTAAATTTACCTTAAAAGAGATGACTCAGATGTCTAGGTTGATAGTTGCCATAGAGCTATTGTAAATTATAAAGCCACAATTAAAAGCCCTTTAAGACTTTTTTTTTTTCTATTTTGGCTGCAGTGCCATAAAGCAGCGAATTTTATCTGGACACCTGAAGATGTATCAGCAGATTCAAAAGATTCAAAGTAGAAAGAAAAAATAGAGAAACAGAGAATGTAGAAGATTTTACATGTTAACTCTATATTTGCAGGGGTTTTTTTGTTGTTGTTTTGTTTTGTTTTGTTTTGTTTTTGACGGAGTCTTGCTCTGTCATCGAGGCTGGAGTGCAGTGGCGTGAGCTCGGGTCACTGCATCCTCGGCCTCCCAGGTTGAAGCGATTATCCTGCCTCAGGCTCCCGAGTAGCTGAGATTATAGGTGCGTGCCACCATGCCCTGCTAATTTTTTGTATTTTTAGTAGAGATGGGGTTTCACCATGTTAGCCAGGATGGTCTTGATCTCCTGACCTCGTGATCCACCCACCTTGGGCTCCCAAAGTGCTGGGATTACAGGAGTGAGCCACCGAGCCCAGCCTGCAGGGATTTTTAAAAAGAGATTTAAGTTATGACCATCTGGTCTCTAAATTTTTCTTGTTGTAATTTGCCCATCAGTTTAAAAATGAGCATAATAATGAGGAATGGGCTATATTATAGTCAGCTGGAGTCCCAGAAACCCTGGTAAACCTTAATGTTTGAGAAGTCCATTTAAGTTCTTATTAAGCTCTCAAAAGCAAAGAAAACCCCAAAATCCTGTAACAGAATGTCAGGAGTTTACACCAGTGTTTTAGATGATGGTGATTTCCCTAGTGGCTTTTAGTTAGCCATTCTGTACCCACCATTTGTAATGTTTAGCTTTGCTCTTGGAAGATTTTTAGAAACAAACAAGAAAAAGAGACAAATTATTTACAGATATATGTAAACAAATCAAAATAAAACCAAAATCAGAGTGCTCACAAAAATTTTAACCCAGGTGTGTAGATCAAACAAAATATTAAATTAAGCATGCAGAAAAGAGCAAAACTAAATTAACCAGAAAAGAATGTGTTACAGAGAGGACATATATTCTGTAGAAACCAGAGTATTCAAACTAGAGGAACACTTGTCTTTATGCCAGAAAGGACTTGCCAGAAGAGACTTTTTATCTTTTATCACCCCAGGAAGGATATAAAGTCCTGTATCAAAGACTGTCTTATAACCAAACCGAATCCCAAAAAAGTTAAAAACAAAACAAACAAAAACAAAAAACCTCCTCTACCAAAAAGAAGGAGGCTCAGCTTGAGGAAAGATTCACCAGGAGAGAAATGGCAAGCCATGAAAGCAGAGAACTCAGAGGGCTCAAGTGAGTATTGTACACTAACTCCAAGAATTGCCAATTCCTTTCCAAAGTGATTATGCTTCAGATCTTGCTTCTGGATACCATTTATGTCAACCTAAATAATAAATAGGGAAGCTCTCTAAAAGAAAACAATATTTATTCAGAAATAGGGCATCATACTGGGAATATAAACAGGCCATAGTAAACTATGCACATATTTAGGGAGATAAAGAAAGACAAAGGTTTTTAAAGAAAAAATGAAGAGGTTTACATAATTGTTTTGAGATAATTATCCTTGGCTATGGTGCCAGTCAGAGGTTGGACAGGCAGATGCTGGACAGATGTCCTTGCAGAAGTATTTTTTGTGTAAGGTTGCAATGGCCTTTGTGTAAGGCTACGGTTTTTGTAGTCTTTTGTGATAGTTATTGTTATCAGGCAATTATGCATGACAATTCTCCCTTCATGACCTTCCCCAGCTCTATTTGTCAGGGATTTTTTTTTTTTTCAAACACAGTATTTACTCTAACAACTTTCACATATCTTTTTTTTCCGACTCTGACCCTTATGCCCTCTGCCTCTAGAAATTGTAGTTATTACACTGGGCCTACTCAGATAACCCAAGGCAATTTTTCATCTCAAGATCCTTTACTTAATTATATCTGAAAAGTCCTTTTTGACATATAATGTAGTATTTTCAGGTTCTGGGTACTAAGACATAGACATTATCGGGGGTTGTCATTCTGCCTACCACAAGCTCTCTTACTGGACTTGACTGAAGAGCAGCGTTGTTCAATAGAACTTTCTCCAGTGATAGATATATTCCATATCTTCTCTGTCCAATACAGTAATGCCATCCATATGGGTATTGATTATTTGAACTATGGCTAGTATAACTAAAAGCAATAATTTTATTCAATATAATTAATTTACATTTCCGTTTAATAGCCATACGTAGCTCATGAATGTCATATTGGACAGTGCAGTTAGAGCAAACTAACAAGTAATTCTAACAAGTAATTCTCTCTGAAAGTTTTGGAGGTGACTAGGAGGCAGAAAGCAGGACTCAAAAAGGACTTATAATTTATTTGCATTTTTATGCCTTTACAATGAAAATACACTAATAGGTATTTTAAAAGTTCATTTACTTAAAAGAATACTTTTAGTTGGATAGGAAAGGAATAATTTTATTTATCCCTGTAATGAAGCTACACTTTATCTTATTTGGTCTTAATAAAAGTATATTGGTAGGGCTGGGATGAACGTTATAATTTCTATTTTACACAAAAGGAAATCATCAGAGAGTTTGAGAGGCTCAAAGTTTGAGAGGCCCAACTTTTCCACAGCTTATGTGGAAAAGTTAAGGCCTTAACCCAAGTGTTTTAATTTTTCAATATATTACACTATCTTTAAGTGTAAGAGAAGCATCTGAATTTTGCTAAATTGCTTTCTTTTAAAAACTTTATTTTTATGGACTTTCATCCTCATTTATTAAAGAGTCACAGGGTATAATATTGAAAAACTTTAGCAAAACCTAAAATTTCAAACTGTTCTCCTTTTCTTTTATCATTTTTCAGTAATTTAAGTTCCTTTGATTCAAAGGGTTAAAAATCACAAGGCAGCCATTGGAACCCTAGCACACACGGGAAGAATCTTCTCTCCTAACTGGAGGTGACTTGAGAGATCTGATAGCTCCTAACTCCAAATCAAATGGAACAAAAGAGAGATCCTATAAATAAATTCATGCACTCACATTCAACTGATTTTCAACATAAGTGCCAAGAACACAAAATGGAAAAAGACAATCTTGTCAAGAAATGGTGCTGGAAAAATTGGATTTCCACATGCAAAAGAATGAAAATAGCCTCCTATCTCTCACCATATAACAAAAATCAGCTCAAAGTGGATTAAATACTTAAATGTGAAACCCAAAACTATGAAACTACTAGAAGAAAATATAAGGAAAATGTTTTACAACGTTGGGCTGGCTGAGGATTTTAAAATAAGACCTCAATTCACAGTAAACAAAGACAAAAATAGACAAATTAGACTACATCAAACTAGAAAGCTTTTGCACAACAAAGGAAACAATTAGCAGAGTGAAGATACAACCTATAGAATGGGAGAAAATATTTCCAAACTGTAGATCCAACAAGAGGTAATATCAAAATATATCAGGAACTTAAACAACTAACAGCAACACAAAACAAAACCCACCAAATAACCCAATTTTTTAAATGGGCAAAACACCTTAATAGGTCTTTCTGAAAAGAAGATATTCAAATAGCCAACAGGTAAATGAAAAAATGCCCACCATCACTAATCATGAGAGAAATGCAAATCAAAACTACATGAGATACTACCTCAATCCAGTTAGAATGGCCATTATCAAAAAGAGAAAAGAACAAGGTTGTTGGTGATGATGATCTGTGAAAAGGGAACACTTACATACTGTTTGTGGGATTGTACGTTAGTAAAAGCACTATGTAAATGGTATGGAAGCTCCCTTAAAAACTAAAAATATAACTACCTTATGAACCAGCAATCCCACTACTGGGTATATAGCCAAAGGAAATGAAATCAATAAGTCAAAGAAATATCTGCATTCCCATGTTTATTACAGCAGTTTTTACAATAGCTAAGGTGTGGAATCCAGGTAAGTGTCCAATAATGAATAAAAGGATAAAAAATATATGATATATATTCACAATGGAATATTATTCAGCCATAAAAAGAATGAAATCCTATCATTTGTGACAACATGGATGGTCCTGGAGGACATAACATTAAATGAAATAAGCCAGACACAGAAGGAAAAACAAATACCACATAATATCATATGTGGAATCTTAAAAAAAAAAAAAAAGAAGAGTAGTTGATATCATAGAAACAGAGAGTAGAACAGTGTTTACCAGAGACCAGGGAGAAGGGAGAGAGAGGAGAAAGGCGGACGGGAAGAGATTGGTCAAAACGTATAAAGTTATAATTAAATAGGAAGAATCACTTCTGGTGTTCTATTGTATAGTAGGGTGATGATGGCCAACAGTGAAATATTTTATACTACAAAATAGCTAAAAGAGAAGCTTTTGAATGTCCTCATCACAAAAAAAGGATAAATTCATGAGGTGATGCTCATGCTATACATCCCAAACTGATCATTTTACAACATATGTGTATAAAACATCAAATAGTACTTCTCAAATATGTAGAATTACAACATGTCAAGAAAAAAAAGCGATCAAACACCATTGACAAAGGAGAGATCATAATAGCATTTAGAGAAAATAAACTGAGAAAATAATTCTTTATAGTAACAATAGACATCAAAAGACAGTGGAATAAAAACTTAATCTGCTGAAAATTAACAACATTCAACTTGGGATTTTATAACCAAGCCATCATTCAGAAGTGAAGGCAATATAAAAGACATTTTCAGACAAACGGAAGTAATCATTACCATCAATAGCCTTGACAGAAAGAATGTCTAAAGTATGGCCTTCATGAAGAAAATGTTAAAACAATAAAGAAGAAATTATATGTAAAAAGTAATACACAGCAAATAAACCTAAACCAACATTGATTTTCCAAAATAATAATGCTATTCAATTTGGAGAAATTTGAGAGAGTTAAATCCTAGACAATAATCACATATGAGATAGGAGGAAAGAATCATAATAAAATAGTGTGATGTTCTTCTATCAAGGGAAGGAAAGTAGAACTATTGGATGACTTTATATTTTATTAATTATATATACTAAAATATTAAGCAAATTTAGAAAAGAAGAGGAAGAGAAGATATAGCTTCCAGTAAAAAAAAAGAAATGCAGAAAAGAGCAGAATTAGCCAAAGTGAGAAAGTACACATAGCAACATTATGCTCACGAGTATGAGATAACAGAACAAAATATCTGAAGGAGAATTGAAAAAATCAGCATTTCTTTATTTTAAGATAATTTTTGACTTCCAGAAAAATTACAAAAATAATGTAGGGAGTTTATGCATATCTTTTACCCCATTTCCCATAATGTTCACAACTTACATAACCATAATACAATGGTCAAAACCAGGAAACTGAATGATGCAATACTGTTATTGTACCTTATGCAAGAAAAATTGATATCTTAAAATAATCAAATACATAAAATCCAAAGGCAGAATTATTAAATTAAAAATAGACTTAGGGAAATTGTCTAGAACTTGGAACAGAGATATAAAAGCATGGAAACTACTAAAAAGAAATTAAGAGAAGTTGGGGATAGAATGAGAATGTCCAACATGAACTGAAGCTGAGTTCCAAATGGAAAGAACAGAAAGAACAAAGGAGAGGCAATACTTTTTTAAGTGGTTTAGAATTTTCCAGGGTCAACAGAAGATATAAAATCTCAGATTCCTAAAGTACAAGCAGGAAAAAGAAATTAATTTACAACATAGGCATCATAGAAGAATTGCAGAAATGTGAAAAAGAGGAGAGATCTTAAGAGGAGTAAGATGAAAGAGAAGTTCTTGAAATTTTTTATAAATATAACATTCACATAAAAACTACATAAAGACAATTGAAGGAAGAAATATTATAGGGTTTTACTTATAAACTAGATAAAAATTATAAATAAAAATCTTATCAAAAAGAAAAATCAGTAATATATTAAGAAATACATTTAACCCAGGAATGCAAGGATGATTAACTTTGGAAAAGCTATTAGTATGATTCACCACAATAACACATTAAAAGATAAAAACCAATATTTCAATAGAATTAGAACAGTTTTGATAAAATTTGTTACACATTTATAACTTAAGAAAACTACTAGCAAACTAGGAATAGAAGAGAACTTCCTTTTCTGATAAATTTTGTCTGTCAAAACTCACTGCAGATACCAAACTCAATTTTGAAACAATACAAGCATTCCTTTATAATTCAGAAGAAGGTGGGGATATAGACAATCACTGCTTCTAGTCAATATCACATTGGAAGATCTTCAAGTAAACTAAGGCAAAAGAGAGTTATAGAAGATAAAGAGCAAAAGCAAGAAAAAAGAAAAAAATAAAGAAAAACTTGTCATTCTTTTTAGAAAATAGTATTGCGAAAATAATTTCAGTGAGTAAAAGAAAGAGGTTGGCAATTTTGTTTGATATGAGCTCAGTACACAAAATGAAGAGTATACTTTATATTTTAGCAACAAACAGAAAAATGTACTTTAAATGTACTTTTTTATTTTTGAATGTACATTTAAACTTTAAATGTACTACAATAGTAACACAAACTATATATTTCCTGATAATAAATCTAATAAAGGAAATACAACAACCTTTGTGGAGCAGATAGTAAAACATTACTCAGAGACATATAACAGTATTAAATATAATAGCATGTTTATGGATAACAACTATAAATAATATAAACATGACAATTTTAACCAAAATTAATTTATAAACTCAATGCAATTTCAACTCACAGGATTTTTGTGGAACTTGACAAGCAGATCCAAAAATTTATATGGAACATAAAGGGACAAGCATAGAAACTGGATTGAAAAATAAACATATTAAAATATCCTTAAAATCATGGGAATGTAATTTAGGTAACAGTGGGATAAATTTCTGAATCATTAGTTAGACAATAACTAAATTTTGTGAGATGTCAGGAAAGATGAATCATTCATACATTTCTGGAGGAATTGTAAAAAAGCAAAATGTGATATACATACTGTGGTAAACAGAAATTATTCCTATGAATGTCTGTCCCTGACAAACTTTCACATACATGCACAAAGAAATATGTACAAGGATTGCCGCTGAGCATTCTTTGCAACAGAGAAACTTAAGAAAATACAATTGACTACCATTAGCTGGCTTGCTCATGCAGCGGAATAATGTTATGTAGCTGTGCAAATGATTGACATAAGTCTGCATGCATTAATATGGATAAATTTTAAAAATATAACATTGGATAAAAATTAAATCTGCAGAAACCTACGTGCAGTATGGTAACACTGATTTCAAATGTAAAAAGTTCAAATGTAAAAAAGCAGTATAGGTTTGCCTGTATAGTAAGCATAAATAGCAAACACTGGAATGACACATACCAACTTGAGGGTAGTGGTTGCCTCTGGAACGGAAGGGAAAGATAAGTGATAGGGCTTTAGATGTTACTGGTTCTTACAAGCAACAAACAATATACTCAAAGAGACTGTAATAAGTACGAAAATACACAAAGAGCTATATAATCTCAGTGGGGAGACCATATTTTTGGTACATTTAAAATATTTCATGATTAAATGTTTAAAATTAATAAATGTGCATAAAGCTGTATATACATTTTTATTGCAACATTGATTACAACTGCAAAAAAAATCAACCTGAATATCCAAAAATAGGAAAGTGGATAATTAAGTTATAGTACGTCATACCCAGGATTACTATTATAGAATAGTGTAAACCTGTAAGAATGTGTGTCCTATTGAGTCAATTAATGACCCCAATTCTTTGTCCCCTCTCAAGGGCAGGGCATTTTCCCATGCTTTGACTCTGGGCTCGACTATATGACTTGCATTAGTCAAACAGAATGTTATCAAACATGGCACAACCAAAGGTTTCAAAAGTTCTTGGGCAGAGGAACTCGTTGTCTTGCTGCTCTTGCTCCTTTGCCATAACCA
The DNA here is from genome assembly GCF_028858775.2 of Pan troglodytes. Classification (NCBI taxonomy): domain Eukaryota; kingdom Metazoa; phylum Chordata; class Mammalia; order Primates; family Hominidae; genus Pan; species Pan troglodytes. The sequence goes on along the minus strand of NC_072403.2, from coordinate 138,195,187 downwards.
GAACACGCCCAGGCTACCGTGCTAAAATGTGAAGAGCACATGGAGGAGAGCTGAGTTGTCACTATGTTGACCATCCTACACCAACCAGCCCCCTCCATCACCCAGCTGACTACAGAGAGACACATGGGACAGCCCAGCGGAGATCTGTGGAGCTAAACCTAGATCAACAAAAATGCCAAGACAATCATAGACTTCCAAGACAAAAATCAGTTGTTTCAATCCTTTTACCAAAACAGTATATTGGTAAGGATAATTCTGATTAGAAAATGATGTGATAGAATGTTTAAAATGCCATTACCTAATCAGAATTTTTCCTAATAATTTATCTTTTTGAAAATTGAACTGAAACAGCACACCTCACCATTACTCCCCCCTAAATATTTCTTTATTTGGCTCTCTCAAGAACTGAATTTGTATACAGTACTCCAGATTACATTCAGTATCAAATTTACCCTTGCTAAGAGTATAGAGTTAGAATACCTCAGCTTATAACAGAAACAAATTTCTGTAAGGACTACTTACTTCCAGAATATAATGTTTTAACCAGGAATTAAAGATAATTATTAACAGAGTATTACATCTAAAAGTGTTTCTTTTTCAAATCAAAAATATAAATAAATCATACAATTGTAGAAACATAAAATCGAAAGAATCCACAAGAGATGCTAACGCTGGGTCAATAAGCAAAAATTTAAAATCAGCATTCATTTTAAGATACAAATTAATATGTGCATCTCTTATTGATGTTTTCTCTCATTTTATGAAAATACTATGCTATCTAGAGGAACTGGAATCATGATTTGTTTCCCAAACTACTGCAAAGCAGGTACTTTCTTAACAAACGAATAGCAGACATGTTTTTCTGTTTAGGTAAATGTTAATAATCACAGCTGCTTTAGTAATTCAGTTATTCAGCAAAGACATTGTAAACTACTTGAAAAGGAACCATCTGGCTTGCAGTTGTAACACTGAAACCAATTAAAGCATTCAAATGACATTTTGTTTTTCATTTTAATCTGTAAAAATACATTTTGCAAGTTCCAATTAGGGGTTGATTTTTCTCTATTGCTTTTATAATATGAGTCTGACTCAAATAATTTTTAAGTTCAATAAAGCCATTCCTATAATTGATGTTATATGGAACACCAGAGGATTTAAATAATAAAAAATATAAAATATACATACACTGATATACATAGACACAAATAGTCTAGTACACAAAATTTCCATGTGTCAAACTGATAATAGGGGAAAATGTCCACCATTTTGCAAGAATTTGTTAGTTAGGAATACCCTAAGAACCTCATAATCTAGTTAAGGAACTGTATCCACTAAAGAACAAACAGCTAAATCACAGAACTCAAAGGTTGTAATCAGAAAGTACTTTTTTTCACCCACTTTTCCTTTCAATTTATTCAGCAGTCTGAGCTCTTCTCTTTGACCTTGGAATAAAGCACAGGTAGCCCCATGACTGCTCTCAGTTTTCAACAAGAAAAAGTACTAGAATCACTGTGGGTTTCAAAGCTTCAAATGTTAAGTCTCAGGTAATTATCAAAGCATCCAACTCCATTCAAAATTAGAGCTATTCTTGGTTCCCCAGGTGGAGCCTGTAGGTGTCAATGAAAAGAGTCAAACTCTGTAAAATATTTGAAGAGATTTATTCTGAGCCAAATATGAGGGACCATTACCTGTGACACAGCCCCAGGAGACCTTAAGAACATGTGTCCAAGGTGGTCAGGCTATAACTTGGTTTAAACATTTTAGGGAGACATAAGACATCAATAAATACATGTAAAATGTGCATTGCTTCTACCCAGAGAGGTGGGACAACTTGAAGTGGGAGTGGTGGGGAGCTTCCAGGTCATAGGTGGATTCAAATATTTTCTGATTGACAGTTGGTTGACTTATTATCTAAAGACCTGGAATCAACAGAAAGGAATGCTTCAGAGCTCTTACCAGACCTAAAAAGATGCCAGACTCTTAGTTAATTATCTCCTGGATCAGGGAAAAGACCTGGAAAGAGAAGGGGATTCTCTACAGAACGTAGTTTCCCTGTAAGAACAACTTTTTAGGGACATTTCAAAATATGTCAAAGAAATATACTTTGGGGTAAAATACCTCCATTTCTTTCAGGGCCTGCTGTCTGTTATGTGATGCTATACTAGAGTTAGGTTGGGATTTGGTGTCTTGTTGCTACAAAATGTCTGTTTTATCAGTCTAAAAATCTCTGTTTTATTGTTAATGTTGGTGAGTTGCACCTGAATTCCTAAGGGAGGAGGGTATAATGAGGCATGTCTAACCCCTGCTTCCCATCATGGCCTAAACTAGCTTTTCAGGTTAACTTTTGAATGGCCTTGCGTGATAGAGGAGTCCATCAGTCAGTTGGGGGGCTTAGAATTTTATTTTTGGTTTACATAGGCCTGTTGTAAGTAAGAGGCCAATAAAGGAGGGGAGGGTACGTTTTTATATTTTTTTCTCTCTTGCACTTTCCTTTAAACCTTCACTCCTGCACCACCATCTTGCTAACTGTGGTTTTGAACCTTTCCTCCAGTGTCAGAGGAGGGAAGAGGGATGACTGGGGGCAGGAAGTTTTTATTAAATACTTGACCACTACTATCTTAAGTTGCCTTGTGTGTTTTAAGGGCTGGCAAATGTTGAAAGTTAGCACTTTCTCTTCTAGGAAATTTTTGTATATTTTTTGGAATGTCCCATTCCAGGTGCTCTCTGATGTGCAGTAACATTGACTAGGGTGAAGGCATGGCATTTCAGTGGTTGCTCACTTCTCCTGCTGCAAGGGATCTGGTGCTTCACCTCTAACTTCACCTGAGACTCCCTTGCCATCTGTGGACCTGCATTCACAGTATCTTATAAAGCATCTATGTCAAATCCCTCTCTTGGCCATATGTGATGTACAGGAAACACTCAGGCATCCTTGACCTCCACAATATCTGGGGCAATGGGACAACCCCAGTAGCAAAGCTTCATTCTACCTCCATGCAGCTAGCCACTCCACTGTTTTCTGTACTTCTCTGGGACTCCCTAACTGTGGGCCATTGCTCAGCCTCTCAGAGGAATTGGTTAGAAATCCTCTGCCTTGACTTAAGATGAAGAGGCAATCATGGGTTTGTTCAAAAAATCCTCTTTACAAATCTTTCCTCACCCTCTACTCTCTTTGCTGTTTATATTCCCAATGAGATGGTTTTTTAGTCACGGGTTTTTAGTCAAAGGGATTTTTAGTCAAGAAGCCCATTCACAGACATTTCCTTTGAAAATTTTCATTTTGGTCTTGCATCTCACTTTAGAATTTCACAACCCATTACATTCTAATATTTCAATTAAATTTTCACTTTGGTATCTGGCCTTAATAGCAGTTTTTTTTTCCATAATGATCCTTAGCCAGAGCACATTTAAATTATGTACAGAGAAAATATTTCCATCCTTAAAACAATAGTAGCATTACAAATATTTAGCACCTCATATAAATCAGCTCTCTATAGTCTCTATAATGTTACAGAATGGAGTACTAATAAAATAAAATAATTAGTTTCTCTTTGTAGTGGCTATTGCCATTGTTGGTCTGGCCTAGTCACCCTCCTTTGAAAAACAGTTCCACATCTTGACAGTAGGTGGAATCATGTGATCCAGGCTGTACCACTCAAAGAATGCTTTAGTCCTGGGCACAGGAATTGGTTCAGGAATAGGTCTATGCTTCCAGGTGAGTCAATTCATATTCTTCCCTATGATTTTTCTGCTAGAGATGATAAAATACTATCTTTTCTCCCTGATTATGAAGCTGAAAGCATGAGACCCTAGAACTTCCAGCAGCTATGTCCCTGACACCCAGAAAGAAGCACTATTAGAGGTTGAGAGTCTGAAACCCCTAAGGCTGTCCTAGTGCCTCATATCTTCCTTTATGTGGTCAACTCCAGCATCTCCCCTATGAATCTTATTTTTCACTTGAGTTAATTTAAAAGCTGTTTCTATAATTTTCAATCAAACATGAATGGGCTCTTGATTTTTTAATTCTCAAAAGGTATATCGTACCTAAGATCATAAAATGTTTTAAACCCAAATAAACAAAAGTAAGCCTAACTTTAATAGCAACTATAGCATTGATATTAAAAGTAGCTGTAATCCTTCTAAAGACATGAACAAAGAATAAAAGAAGACATTCTACTATTTAAAATTCAAGGGAATAAATTGACAGTAGCAATAAAAAAGATAAGCATATCTTTTCAATTCCCTGATTTTGTGACAACTAAGTGTTTTAACTCCTGGTTCTTTTAGATGCTTTGGTGGGACTAAAGACAAATGTAGCGAGTTCAAAATAGACGAATTAATGGTTAATGAGGACATTGCTTTCAAGTACAGAATACATGTAGTAGGAAGATGAAAATGTAAATTTCTTTTCTCAACAAAAGCAAAAGAGAATATATAGAAAGCACTAATTTTTAAAGAATACTTAAAGTGGCAGGAAAATTAACACATCATACGTGCCTTGCCTAGATCCAAACATTCCAAAATATACATGTTTGCTTTTATCTATTTATCACCTCATTGAAAAATGACTTTAAGTAGCAAGAGAGTATTTGGACGCCTGCCTTCCAACAGTTTGAATACTCCATTCAAAGAGTCTCCAAAATACATAAGACACCTTGTGCTCATATCATCTTATCATCTCCATTATTATTTACTTTCAGTTTCAGATACTTTTTATAGAAAGCATAAAGGTGAAATCTATTTATGATCTGTGCAGCAAACCGCCATGGCACACATTTACCTATATAACAAACCTGCACATCCCGCACATGTACCCCTGAACTTAAATGAAAACGTGAAGAAAAAAAGAATTTAGAAACGTTTGTCACATAGGTAACATAGTTTCATATTTAAATAGCAAGCTGACCTGAATTATATTCTTCATTTTGTTACTGAGTGCAATTTAGAGTATGAGCGTATAAACAGGTTCATGTAGAATAAAGAAAGTCCATTGAATGAGTAACTTATCTTTGATCTGAGGTTTCAAATAAATTTTAACTACGTTAATAAATTCATTTACTAACTTGCTATCACATATTAATGTGTTTTTTTAATTTAACGAGTATATAATAAGAGGAAATTTTCCTCATCTTAAAAGAGTCTTATGATCAAATAGAAGCAATAACCAGGCAAATTCAGAACACACATTAAAATGTCATTATAGTTCTAATGGAAGTGTGTGTGAGTGTGTGTAGGCATGCATGCGCTTATGCACTTGTCTATGTAAGATGAAATCTAATTAAAGAGGACCTAAATTTACATAGGTATGTAAATTCCACAGAAATGGAATTGGGAAATTGAAGAAGAAAACTTCACAGAAGAAATAATATTTGATTTCAGAATTGAAGAATCAGCTGGAGTTTCCCAGGTAGCAAAGTGAGTATAAGGCATTCTATGCAAAGGGAATATAAGATACAAAAGCATGAAGATGTGAGAAAGCAAGATGAAGTCAGTAACCAGGTAATTTAGTATGACTAAATCCTAAGGTGAATGTTAAATGGTAAAAGAATAGGCAATCAATAGCTATACTATGAAGTACAACATGTTTGGATTTTTCTCCTGTAGCTGTAAGAAGTGCATTTAAAGTCTTCTGGGTGGGGATATAATATAATCTAATTTTCAGAATTAAAAATTTATATTGGTGCATAAGTGACTTTAGTCACCATCCTACTTTTTAGGGGTCTATATAACTACTATATTTATATAGTTAAAGAACATAGGTGCTGGATTCAGATTGAAAGGGAGATAATTAAATATAATAAGTATTAAATACAGGCTGGGTGGAAGACGGTTGCCAGCTGGACCACTTGAAATCTATCTGAACTTCATAAAACACATAAGTCTTCTTAATAGGGACCCCCTGTTTCATAATGCATTAATTTTAAAAATTATATTTTAATGTTATTTATAAATAGTCTTGAAACACTAAATTTTCCAAATATACTGCTAAAATTAAAAAGATTATTAGACACACATTTTAAATGAGTTTATTTTTAAAAGTAAGAAAATAGCTTGCCAAAATTGTATCATTGTAAACTGGCTTTTCTTGTTAAATAGAGGGAAAGGCCATAAATCAAATATAATGATTTATATTTATATTTTCTTTTTGTAAAATAGACCATTCAGAACAGAAGTAACTTTGAACTACTCTATTGTCAAACATGTATCTATTACCTTTCATATGATTTTCATAATCCATATAGTTATCCCAGACAATTGCCAGAGCTATATGTATTTAAACAGTGTTTTGCTTCCTCTTCGCTTGAATTCTCCATCATTTTGATTGTCAAGTAAAGTTGAACTAGTGAATTTGGAACATCAAAATCTGATCGAGGATAACCATTGGTTACTGTGGTCAATCATGACTTTATGGTCTCCTTTACAGAAATGAGAAAAAAATTGCAGTAAAAGAGTATTTGTACAAATTATTCAAACAGTAGTAAAATTTAATCTCATGGCAATAGAAAATATTAGCTAACATAGTCTCTTCTTTATAAAAGTCCTCAGTTTCTGCATTCATAGAAGTATAAAACATTTTCTTTTTTAAAAAAGATAGCACCACTACTTTTTTAAAGGCCATTTTTTGTGTTTTTTTCTGTTGTTGTTGTTTTTTGAGAGGGTGCCTTGCTCTGTCGCCCAGGCTGTAGTGCAGTGGCACCATCTTGGCCCACTGCAACCTCCATCACCCGAGTTCAAGCAATTCTCCTGCCTCAGTCTCCCAAGTAGCTGGGACTACAGGTGCTCACCACCACACCTGGCTAATTTTTGTATTTTTAGTAGAGACAGGGTTTTGCCATGTTGGCCAGGCTGATCTCGAACTCCTGACCTCAGGTGATCTGCCTCCCTCAGTCTCCCAAAGTGCTGGGATTACAGGCATGAGCCACCATGCCCGGCCTTGAGGCCGCATTCTTAAAAGCATGCAAATATATGCAGCTTGTATGAAAATCACCATGTGATGTACCTATTTGGTCACATTGAATATTAAAGGTTGCAGGGTTAAGCAGAAGGCCAAAAAAGAGGTGAGTTGACCACGTCTTCCAGGACTTTGAACCACATTTTTGGCGTTAAAAACAAAAACAAATGTATTATCCATTGCTATAGTACTTTGGTACCAATGTGTTTTATGCACAAAGGTCATATATTTGTATTTTTCTCTACTGTAATGGATTAAGGTTGAGTCCCATAGCACTATAGTATTTGTATTTACAAATAGAAACCACATTTATTCTGAATGCATTTGTAACTAAGTGTATAATTCACAGCTTTATCACTTGTTTTATGAATCCATTTGACTTGGGACAGAAAAAAAATAATCAAGTCTATATATTTCAGGGCCTGGTCTTTATTTATGCAGAAACTGCTTATTTATTAACATTAAGCATCTCCCATTTGGTCTCAAAAAGACATATAGTTACGTGGAAACAGAGCAGCTTTCAGTTGATTATTGCACAACTACAGATGCTTTTTTCCAACACCATCACAGCTGAAGAGGTCCACCCAAATGAAAAACAGTACTGATGAAGTGAGAAACAGAAAAGCGGTACCATGCAAATGTTATTACATAATAAAATGCAGGCCAGCACACATTTTTTAAACTCTTTTTATTAAATTTATGTGAATCAAGAGGAAAGGGTGAAAAGTATATTTACTGATGATAAAAAATATTCTCTGGATAATTTCAGTCATCTCATTTAAAATATAGTCTTTAGAAGTTTCTAGTTTTCCCAGTATCCTTTTCAGCTTACCATCGTCTACTCCAAAGTTAAGCTTTTTTGATTAAATGAAAAATAGAATTTACAGGTAGTATGTTCCTGAACAGGCAGCATTCAACATCAAGTGATATAACAAAACACTTAAATGAAAATTGGAAGACTGTCCTCACTAATACTAGTCTTAAAATATTTTCAGATGATTCATCTTAACCTGTTTTGACAGCCATGTTAGTATGTGTGTCTCTCCTGCTCCACCGGGAACGATGCCAGCCATGCAATGCATGAAATCATGGGATGTGTTATGATGCTATCCCTGAAAGATTTCCAACCTAAGTTATACTTACAGCATTATACTACAGGGAGGCTAGCACCCTGATGGATTCTTAAAATACATGCAGATGTGTTTTTTCTGAATATACAGTGCTAGAAATATTGCTTATCCTTCTGGAATGTACTAATATAGAGGCGGATACAAATATTAGACTAATTTTAAAACATACAAAAGTGAATTAAGCATAGTGATTTTTTGCTACCAAAAGTTTTTTCCTCCATTCTTTGTATATATACATATGTGAGGGTATTTTTGTGTACACATATACACATATACATATGTATACACATATATAAAGTTTTGTCATCTATTTAATTGTTCTGGTTAAAGTAATCATCTCTAAGTATACTTCCTAGTATTCAATTTTCATTTTCACTGTCATTCATGAGCATTTATTATTTGCCAGTAAACTGTGCTGAATGTTTAACATAGATTATCTCATTTAATCCTTACAATGGGTTTATAAAGTAAGTATTCTTGTATCTGTTTCACCTATGAGGAAATTGTGCCTCTCAGAAATTGAGGCCTGTGTGAGACAACCAATTAGTTAGTTAAGTGGGGAGGCCAGAATTTAAATTCAGGCTCTAGCTCTAAAGGCAATGCTCTTAACAAGTATTTCTTTCAAGTCAGCTAACCAATAAACTAACTCAATATATTAGCACAAAAGGAACATAAAAGTGATTCCAATTAAGTATGTTTTAATTTAAAATATCATAATAAATGAATAAAATATGCATCCTAACCAAAGGCAGTAGGAGGGAATTTATTGCTCTACTGAGTCTCCAGCCCAATAGTCATACCAACATCCAAAAATATTTGCAAGAAATATAAATCTATCATAGGATCTGAGATATTTTGACACTTTACATTTATATAGCATTTCTGTAAATGTTCTTGATGATTTACACTCCTACAGCATTGCCATTTGCTTGGGTCAAATTTACCCAAGACTGCTTTGCATGCCGTTCATTCAAGAGACTGTGTCACATCTTTAATTTCTGTACAGTGAGTTCTACTCTTCTGGTATATATTTCCCCTTCTGCATTTTCTACTCTCTCCAGAAGTGTATCCAAAGATAGAAAAGATAGGAATGAAATGCAAAAGGCCTATTATCATAAGCTTCAGAGAAAGCATGATAATATATTAACACATTTTGTTATTTGACTTGGATTTACTGGTGATGTGAAACATTATTTCTAGCAAAGCCATTACTATTTCTTTTCCAAAGGGAGTACAAAGAAGACAAAGCTGGCATTTTTTTCTTTTCTTTTCTTTTTTTTTTTAGACGGAGTCTTGCTCTATCGCTAGGCTGGAGTGCAGGGGTGAGATCTCAGCTCACTGCAACCCCTGCCTCCCAGGTTCAAGCGATTCTCCTGCCTCAGCCTCCCTAGTAGCTGGGACTACAGGTACACACCACCATGCCCAGGTAATTTTTGTATTTTTAGTAGAGACAGGGTTTCACCATGTTAGCCAGGATGGTCTGGATATCTTGACCTCGTGATCCACCTGACTCGGCCTCCCAAAGTGCTGGGATTACAGGCGTGAGCCACCATGCCTGGCCAAAGCTGGCATTTTTAATATACCAGTCAGCCCTGAATATAGGCAAGTAATATTTGAAACCCTAATCTACTGGACTTGTGAAAATTCTCATAACTCCTTTTTATTAGACAGCAAAAGCAGGTATGGTCTCTACCCATGGTATATAAACCAGTAAAATAAAACATGCTTTGATGCTACAGTCAATAAGATTGTTTTTGATAGAAGTAAGATAGAGTCAGTCCCTTTTCTAAACTATGGAAAATTAATTAGATAGTACTGAACCTGTAAGTTCTTTTCATCCTACCCACATGCCCCCTCCTCATACTAGCAGTGAACCTATATGAACTATAACAGAGAGAAATAGTGGAAAGAAAATATGCAGTGCAAAGAAATAAAGAAGCCTTCTGGGACACTGAATGATATAGCAAATATTTTCCAGTCCAAGCGTTGGAGAAAAATAAAACTATGCTTAGTGTAATTTTGTATGGATTTTTTCTATAGTAACCTAGACAAAAATCATAGCTTTAGTCTCAAAAATACAAGTGAATGTCACTGATGTTAAACTCTAAGCAGTTGCAAATAAGGGGATTATGAATTATCTGCAGTCACCATAAAATCATGATAAAATAGTACTACCATTCTGACATTGTCTAGCCTGAGATATATTTCTGAAACTAAAAGAGAAAGAGTGCATGATTTGGAGCCAGGACAACAAAGGAAGAATGGAATCTAGGTAAGAGTAGGACAGAGCTTTCCTATATCACATCTGAACAAGAGTCTCATTATTTCCTGGTAATAAGGCATCAAAATTACAAGAGCATATACCTTAATTATGTATACATATTGATATCCACTGAAGCATCTTTGTAATAACCAAAGATTGGAAACAACCCAGATTTTCATTAAAGGGAAGTAGTTTCTAGGTGACTGTATATCCATGCAATAGAATACTATGTAGTTCTAAGAAATAATGAGAAATTTCTCTATACACTAATAAGAAAAGCTTTCTAAGATCTATTAAATGAAAAAAAGCAAGTGCATAACTATTTTATAAAATGCTATGTGTTTAGAAAGTGGAGCAAATTAGAATATATATTGATGTTTTCTGGTATTTGTATTTTGGAAACTCAGAAAGCTCACACTGGAAACTAATAAAAGTGCTTATTTGTGGAGAAAGAGTGGGAACTGGGAAGATGAAAGAGTACTTAGCACTTTTTAATATCTGGCTAATATGAATGTTATAATAATATCTGACTAATGTGAATGTTATATGTTTTAATTAAAAATAAAGTCAATAATGAAATTGAGCATTGCCTATAAATTGCCATTGAATTTTTGACAAAATTCAACATCCATTCATAATAAAACCATCAATAAGCTAGAAATAGAAGGAAAATTTTTCAACTAGATAAAGAGTATCTAGAAACAACCTTACAACTAGTATATATTAATGGTGAAAAACTAAATGCTTCCCACCAAGCTTAGGAACAAACCAAGGACATTCATTCTTACTCCTTTTATTAACATTGCACTGAAAGTCCTAATCAGGGAAATAAAGCAAGAAAAAGAAATAAGACATGCAGATATTAAAGCAAGAGGTAAAACTGTCTTTACTTACAAATAAAATAATTGAGCACATCTTTCTTTCTTTCTTTCTTTCTTTTAGACGGTGTCTTGCTGTTGTCGGCCCGGACTAGAGTGCAATGGCGCGATCTCGGCTCACCGCAACCTCTGCCTCCCGTGTTCCAGCAATTCTCCTGCCTCAGCCTCCCGAGTAGCTGGGATTACAGGCGCCCGCCACCACGCCCTGCTATTTTTTGTATTTTTTAGTAGAGACGAGGTTTCACCATGTTGGCCAGGCTGGTCTCAAACTTCTGACCTCAGGTGATCCGCCAGCCTCGTCCTCCCAAAGTGCTGGGATTAAAGGCGTGAGCCACCACGCCCAGCCTGAGCACATATTTTTAAGGAATCCACAAAGAAAACTATGAGAACTAACAAGTGAATTTAGTAAGACTGTATAATACAAGCCCCATACAAATGTATAAGAACATATAAAATTAATTGTATGTATGTGTGCTATCAACAAACAATTGAAAATTCAAAACACTATTTGTAATCATAGCAAAATCTATAAAATGCTTAGGCATAATATTAACAAACTATGTGAAAAACCTGTCCTGAAAATTTCAAAACGCTGCTGAGAGAAATTAGAGAGCAAAATAAATAGATCAGCATATGATATGGTTTGGCTGTGTCCCCACTTGAATCTCATTTTGAATTGTAATCCCCTTGAAAAGAACGGGACCAGGTGGAGGTAATCAGATCATGGGGGGCGGTTCCCCATGCTGTTCTCGTGATAGTGAATGAGTCTCATGAGATCTGATGGTTTTATAAGCGTCTGGCATTTCCCCTGCTTGCGTTCACTCTATCCTGCCACCCTGTGAAGAAGGTGCCTGCTTCTCATTTTCCTTCCGCCATGATTGTAAGTTTCCTGAGGCCTCCCCAGCAAAAAATGTGGAACTGTGAGTCAGTTAATCCTCTTTTCTTTTAAATTATTCAGTCTTGGTTATTTCTTCATAGCAGAGTAAGAATGGACAAATACAGTAGACCATATATATAGATAGGAAGACTAGCTATTGTTACTATGTTAACGCTGCCCAAATTGGTTTATGGACTAGTTCAATATATTCTCAATGAAATATCAGCAGGCTTTTCATAAAAATTGATAAGTTGATTCTATAATTTTTATGAAAACATAAACAGACTAGCCAAAACAATTTTGAAAAAGATGAACAAAGAAGATTTACAGTACGTCATTTTTAGACTCACTATAATGCAACAGTAATACAGACTGTGGTATAGATTTAAGATTAGATACATAGATCAAATAAATAGAATTTTGAAATCCAAAAATAAACCCATACACATGTATATATGTATATGAATTATATATATGATTTTAGATGTATATATAATTGTGTGTGTATGTGTATATATGTGGTCCATTGATTTTTGACAAAGATGCTAAGGAAGATCAATGGGGAAAGGGATAATCTTTTCAACAAATAATAACAGAACAATGGAATAGCCATATTTTAAAAAGAAAACTTGACCTGATCTCACATCGTATACAAGATTACTTTTCAGTCTATCATAGACCTAAATGTAACAGCTAAAACACATAGCTTTTAGTACAAAGCGGGAGAAAAATCTTTGCTGTATTGCAAAAGGAAAGGATTTCTTAGATTGCACACAAAAACCAGAATTATAAGATTAAAGAATGATAAATTCGACTTCATTGAAATTTAAGACTTCTGTTCTTTGAAAGACATGGCTAAAAATAAATAAAAAGCAAGCCACAGAATTAGAAAAATATGAAAGACTGATATCCAAAATCCATAAAGACCTCTTATAACTTAATACTAAGATGACAAATAACTAAAGTAATAATGTACAAAATATTTGAACAGGTATTTCAGAAAATAAGAAAAATAATCAACATTCACACAAAACAATACTCATCATCCTTATTTGTCAGTGTTGGCCTAGAGGTAGAGCTAGGCATTCTTGATTACAAAGAGGCAATTGAGAATTTAGATATGTTTTATGCCTTTAATTAGAAGAGCAGTTACACAGATATATAGACATTTGTCAAAACCATCCAACTCTACACTTTAAATGTGTACATTTTATTTTATGTGACTTATACCTCAAAATTTGATTTTTGAAACAGAAAAAAGTATTAGAAAACAAGGGGACTAAATGTGAAGAAGATGAGGAGAAAGAGTGGCCAAGGAGGTATGAGAAAACCCAGGAGGATATGTACATTGGGTACCTCTTGAGCCCTACATAAAATGCTCATGGCCATACCCTCTCACTTCTAACCTTCTCTCATGCATTGAACCAGCTTGGCACTAACAATTTTCCAGTCTGAAAGTATGAAGGAATTAATGTGCATGGAGCCATCTTTGACTAATAGAGTATGAGAGACAATTAACAAAGCAGTCAGTTTCAAAATGCATTGTGTATGGTTTCATAGGGATTACTAACTTAACAATGCACCCTGTGTTGGTTTTTCCTCCTTCCTTGTTTTACTCATCTGGTCCCTCACTTCCTTCCTAAGGTCATGTTACAATAAACTACCTCATGCATGCTTTTATTACACATTCTGCTTTTTTAAAATGTGGGCTAGAACACAATTGGAAAGCAAGTAATATGATCATGAAGATAGCTGAAAAGCGTGTGCTTATTATGTTCTAGAAACCCTTTAAGATCTCCACATATATCAACTTATTTAAGTCTGATAACAACCCTATTTTATAGGTGAGAAAGCAGAGGCAGAAGAAAAGTAAGTGATGAGTAGGAAAGTGGCTAACAATAACAAATGCTACTAAAAATTATGAAATTCAATGGATTTGGTAATCGAATATTATTGATAAACTTTATACAAGAAATTTCAGTGGCATAATAGTAGTAGAATCCAGATTTGATGAGGATTTTTTAAAAATCTTAACTAATCAGTCTCCAGTTGTAAAGATATATAAATGTCATAACACTTGGAGGAATATTAAGAAATACTGTGTTGCATAAATTTAACAAAGCCTTCATATGCACTCAGATTCTAAACTTCTCTGAATCTCTTTAATACCGCTATTGAGAACTTGAGGATATGCAGTAAGGAAGATTCTTTTGGCACTTCCAAAGATATGAGTACTTTAATAAATAAAGTGAAAGAATAATGAAATGTGTTGTTAATCTAAGAGAAAAGGGAGGAGTGAATATGATAGCAATAAGAAGAAATGTAAAAATATTCAAGGCCAATTCTGATGACTTTCAAATGCAAGGCCAATTCTGATGACTTTCAAATGTGTCTTTATCATGAAGGAAATTTTGTATCCCAGTGTGAATTCACCAAAATAATGTGTTTAATATTTCAGTTTTCTTTGTGGCAATGCTGGGTTGTATACTATTATTTCTCTATGAACGCTAAATATAAAATAAGAAAAGTATGAACATTAAGTCCAACAAAGGACTATTGATTTGAGAAAATAAAAAAACTCTAACATTTGTCATGCACATCCACAAGCCATATTATCTAAGTAAACTCTAAGACTTCAAATTATTGGTAAATGAACATGTGACATATCTATTATGAGTTTGCAAGGTCATGATTATTAATCATTTTTTCTGCATGTAAATCAATATGATGATAAGTTACAAACTTCAAAATGAAACAAATTCTGAACACCCAACTCAAAATCCTGGTCTCTAGTTTTGACTCTAATCAATGCAAAGTTTGGATTTGAGAGCTAGCCAGTATGTTCAAGTGTAAGTCCCAATAAATAAGACAGCAGTTGATATTCTTAGTAGACTTGTGGAAATTGCTGTCTGTCCACCATCTCTGTTGGCACATCATCCCAGCTAATAGTCTCATCATTGTAACAAGTGCTGTCATTTATCAGGTATTCACCACTTTAAAATGAAACTAAACTTGAAACAAATTGAAAGCAAAACTTCATAAGATGTCTGTACACTCTAGAAAGAAGAAGATGCTTGGCAGGAATAAATATGTCCTGGCAACACATCTCCTCTCTTATTTCAAGGACAAAATTGAAACCATATTTTCATGGGGGTGCAAACATTGATTGCTATAGGTTCTTATAAACAGAGAACTACAAACAGTATTTCAGCATTCTCTTGATCCTCCTTCACTTTTATGTGAAGTCCAAAAATGTATCAGTTAAAGGAGCCTTCTGAATTCAATTCAAAAACCAGACAGGGATTCATACATCACAAGTAGAGGCAGACCATATTCTAGGTAAAAAATGATAATAATAATAAAACTACACTTGTGTTCAATTTGAAAGATTTAAAACTATTATTCACTAATGTGTATAAAATGAATAAGCACAAATCACAGACAATTTCAAAGTTTTATTTAAGTCATAAGTTTTGTCCTTTCATCTCTCTTCCTCCCTCTACTAATGGTCAGGCCTGGTTATTCATCCAACGTATGCAAAGTACTTCTTAATCACTCTCCACTTACTTCCCTTCATGAGTTTTATCATCACCTGCAAGACACTGCATTGTTTAGTTTCTACCATCCTTTGGAGCTTCAACTCTCACCACCCTGTCTACTTTCTCTAATAAGCCCCAGCCACATTGACTATTTCAGTTCCTCGAACACTCTTTGGGTCTTTCTGCTCTGCCTAACAAACCATTTCCCATCAGTATTCACCTGGTTAACTTGCATGCATTCTTCAAATTTCAACTTTAATACCATTTACCCCAGGAAGATGATCCTCCACCCCAGATTATCTCAAAATACCTATTGTGTTCTTTCATCACATCCTTTGCTTCTTCATAGCACCTATGATTAGAGCAAAATCATTAACTTTGAAATAATTTATTTAATGTTTGAGTATAGGTTGCTTAAATGCTATCTTGTCCGTGTTGTTGGTCATCAGGTCTTAAGTATTAAAATTAGTGCTCTAATTACTTAAGTGCATAAATAATTATTTGGGAAAGGAAAAAAAGGCAGGAAAAGGAGAGAAAGGGAAATAAAGAATAGAAAAGGAAGCAGAGAGAAAAGAGAAATGGAAGGAGGTAAAAAAGGATGGAAGAAGAAAGGATGGTAGTAGAGAATGGAGAAAAGACTGAATGCCTATTAACTAAGTTTTGTTATGTAAAACAGAGGGCAATTATCAGTCATCATGTATATAAATACAATGGCCAAATGAAAAAATGATGTTGAAAATCTGTATTAAGCAAGTATCAGGAGTCAAGAGAAGAAAATCAGAGAAGTTAACCTCAAACAGCAGTAGGTGGGAGTATAGATAGAATCCAGAGATGAGGAGATCAAGGAATAGCCAGTGCCTGCAAAGAAGCTTTCTCACCATCTTAGATTATGTTTGTATGATAAGCACAGTCCATAAAGGGACTTGGATAAAGTAATTTTTGGCCATTTGTTTCCAACTGGATTTTTATTCTGGCCAGTCTCAACAATTTGGTCAACATACACTTCTGCCTGAATGTTTTGACAAGTATCAGACATATAAAATTTAACTTCTAGTAAAGAAAACACATTTTTAAAAAATTAAATCCTAGAGACTCAGCAAAATGTTCAGTGAAGTTTCATTCCCATTATTTATTAAATAGGTTTCGTACAAATAATCCTTGGGCATGATTTTGTGAAAAGTGAATTTTATTGAAACAATATTATTTCTTGTTCCTTTTTTTAGAATTAATAAATATATTTAGCATATACCCATTACTTTCTTAAAACCCTTTCCTTGTTTAAAAAAAAAAAGTTATGCTTCCTGGATGGACACAGTGGCATGAACCTATAGTCCGAGCTACTCAAGAGCCTGAGGCAGGAGGATAGCTTGAGCCGAGGAATTCAAGGCTATAGATTGCCTGATGATCTCACTTGTGAACAGTCACTAAACTTCAGCTTGGGCAATATTGTGAGACTCTGTCTCTAAAAAAAAATTAAAGATAAAAATTGTGCTTCTCAATTATCCAGTATAAAGATTCAAATAGGAAGATTCAAACATGAACATTTGAGATGTTATGGTCTTATCTCTATGTACCCACCCCCAAATTCATACATTAAAATCCTCACTGGCCAGGTGATGGTATTAAGAAATGAGGTCTTTGGGAGGTGAGTAGGTTGTGGGGTTGGAGCTTACATAAATGGGATTAGTGCCCTTATAAAAGAGGCATGAGAGAAACTGCTTGTCCTTTCTGCCATGTGAAGTTAGAATGAGAAGACAGCTGAAGAAGCAGCCCCTTGCCAGACACTGAATCTGACAGCACCTCGATCTTCTATTTCCCAGCTTCCAAAACTCTGAAAAAAGAATTTCTGTTGTTTATCAGTCACCTAGTCTGTGATATTTTGTAATAGCAGGCCAAATGGGCTAAGACAATAGGTAACTTGCTAATGTTACTAAAGAGTTTAGTGAAAAAGTACACAATGTTAGACCCCTATTCAGGTTACAAAGACAAACAGAAAGCCTTCTGAAGGCATTGTGGTTTTCTAAATTTGTCTTCTGGCTGTCAAAATATTGTCTGTGTTAAATCAGCCAGGGTCCACACAATTTCACCAATGTAACAAAACCCCTGAACATGTTCTGAACCCACAACTTTAGGAAAACAAATAAGAATTCTTCAGAATGATTACACTCTAGTTGCTTGCCTCCAAAGGTGGCTACCGTCAATTATTTTCTTCCCTGTTTGTACATATCTCCCACTCCCCTATAGAGAGATGGAGCTGATTTTCCTTCATTTGAATCTGGGCTGGCAATGTACTATTTTGAACAGTGGAATGTGGCAGAACTGATATTCTGGAATTTCTGAGCTGAGGCTTTAAGAAGACAGGTGGCTTTGGCTTTCTTCCTGTGCGAATTCTTGTTCTTGAGATACTGCCCAATGGAACCAACCAATATGCTGTGAGAAGTCAAAGACACAAAGAAAAGCCACATGGAGGAGAATGAAGGCACTCAGACTCACAGTCCCCACTGAGTTTCCAGTCAATAGTCAATATCCACAGCCAGCCATGTGAGCAAGCATCTTGTATGTTCCAGTTTGATTGAACTTCAAGATAACTGCAGATCAGGAAACATCACATAGAGCAGGAGAACAGCCCGGTTAAGCCCAGGTCCCCACAGACTGATGAAAGATAATAAAATGGTTGCTGTTTTAAACAACTAAGTTTTGGAATCATTGGTTCCCCAGTAGTTGGTAATGAAAAACACACAACCATGAAATGTATTTTATTCTACATTGATCCATCACAAAAATATGTACAAACTTTGAATAATGTATAACGTTCTGATTTGCATTTCTAGTTTCTCTTATTAATTAGTTCATAAGTAGCTTTACATTATTTGACTAAGAGTAAAAGTTCTGTCTGGATTTTACCTCACATATTCTCCAAGTTTTACATAGTCTGTGCTTTCTTCATACTAAAGTGTCCATGATGGGATTTTTAAATTGCGTTATATTACTATCGACAGAGCATTTTTAATGTTTCACAGGCAAAGGCTGTAAAAATTTCACTTAATATGAAAATTCACATTAAGTTCCAAGTATTTTTCAAGGTAATGTAAAAAAAAAATCATGATTTCCTTTAATACATTCTCCAAATCAATGTTTCCTGACAAATCACTTTATTGAACTAGCTTAACTTAGTAGAGGGTAAGGAACAAGCAACTATGTTCTTTAACAAAACTTACTGTTAAACTCACTTTGACAAATAGTTCTTTCATTGACCCTGAGTGAAATCTTGTGGGAATTCCCATAGCTTTAGTAATAACTCATAAACAATTAATGAATATTCTTCAAGTCCAGTCTAGTGGTATTAGAACTACAATCTAGCTGAAAGCTTCTCTTTTCCCCTGGCTTGGGACTGCTTGGACTTAGAAGACTGATGTAGGTGAGGGGAGAAGGTTACAGTTTCTTCACAACATCTTAGCTTGAGCTCCCACCTTACTCACGTGACTGGTGCAGTTGAAATCTGCGGTTGGTGTATGCTAGGTGCAGATGTTCCCATTTTCCTCTCATGAAAGACAATTATGCATTCTTTCATGGTCTACCTGATGGGGGATTCTGACTGCGTTTCTCCCAATACACGTGATGTCTCCTTTGGCTACAACTATTAGTTTCTTCCACAACTCTTGGTTACAACGATTCATTATTCCGTTAGGGCCATTTCTCCCCCTCCAAGTGGCCCTATAGGGTGGAATCCCTTTTAGGACAACCCCAGGCCAGCTTTGTTTCGTGGAATCCACACGGTTTCTGGGAAACATCTCGATTTTCTCTTTCCTACTGGAAATGTACCTCACTTTCAGTGTGGTTGTCTCTTTGCTCTGCTGTGAGGCTGTTTAATTCAGCTCTTAGATTTGCCAGGCAGGAGTCGGATATGAGTCCTTATTCCTTCTAACAACCTAATGGAGGTATGTCAAGCTCTCAATGGACTTTCTTGAAGCCTCCTTCTGTTGGCTTGAATTGGGGTGAATGCCCCCATCACTCCTCCCCCATAGTAGGATAGAAAGAGCACATAGCACGCTACCGGCACTCTTAAAAATAAAGTTTATCACTATACCTTCATTCTCTAAATGAACGCTCTTCTTTGATGAAGGCTAGGATTAACGATGAGTCACTGGAAACTCAGGCCCTCCTCTAATGTTTGAGGGGCCTGCTCAAGAGTACAGTGGAGGCTTACCAGACATATATTTATAATTAGAAGTTCAAATAAAGCTAAACAGAAGTAAATATGTTCTATCCTCCAATCTTGACAGATCTGTTTTTCTAAAAACAAAATTGAAAAATATGTGTATAACTCTGGTTTCTATATAAATTAAAATGAGCATACTGTTAACAAGCCATCAATGTTTGGATAAGTAATAAAGACAACTTATGCTTTTATGTTTATGCTATAAAATTTGTCTTGCCTTTGATTTAACAAAATTACTACTTATGTTCTCATGATCAATGATTTATGTACTACTGACAATGATGGCAACTTAACCAACTTTTCTTGAGTCAAGGTAGTTCTTAAGTAGTAGTTTATAAATGAGTTTGTAGAAACTATCTTTTTCTGAAGTAATACCAATACGAATCAATAAAATTCCAAGACAGATAGGAACAAAAAATTTTACATATTGTGTTCAAGCATTAAAATGGGATCAGAGAACTATTTGTTATTACAGAAATGTTACAACTTTATCAAATCAATTATTACTGCTTATATATTATAATCTTTATCATCTCAATATCTGGATCCATACACTAATGTACACTCAGTATCATCATTCACTCATGTCATGTCTAGAATTATGTATAAATTTGAAAATCATGTACATTTTTTAATATTGCTGTTTTCACTTGTTAAATGTTATTCAGCCACCATGTACAATGATTGCTAATAACTACACAAATATGTGACCACCATAAAATGAAACACGAAGAGAAGGAAGAAATGGACACTGGGTGTTACTAGGATATCATATTTCATTATATAAGACTATATTGCATTGGTGCTATCAAACAGGAAGGATTTTAAAAGTTAATTGGTCTTTTCTCTTACCCCTAAGCACTTTTGCTGCTGAAATGCTCCCTCTGCTTCAAAGCAGTGTCTGCTCAAAATGTTAGCAGTTGCATAACCCACACATTTTCAAGGTATTCAGAAATGCCTTTTCAAAAAAAGGCAACTTTTACTTTTTCTGGTTCAAAAGGTAAGTCCAGAGATGTGGAGAAGCATTTCCCTAAGGTCTGACAGTTTCAACCACAAAGGTAGATGGCTAAGCTTACTGGGTTTGCTGTGTAAGTGCTGAATGCTGGACCCCAGGTAAGAAAAATGGCCACTTCTTTCTTTTAGAAATATTTACTTTTAATTCATTTAAAAATAAAAATAAACACATGTCAATACAAATAACTTTTTTATACTAATTCATTATATTTTCTTCTAAACGATAACAGTGAGAAGATGAAATTTTATATTTTTACAAATCTCATTGAGGTCTGATTTAATGAAAGATAGATGAATTGTCATATGCACTTCTGTATTCAATTTGTTGCCATATGTTGTTCATGAAGTACATAAAAATAATCCAGCCACACACAGAAATGTAATGAGAAAAAGAAAAGGTATGTTAATCATCTTTTCAGATAATTCTGGAAATTCTTCTTTGATAGTACACCAAAGCTCAACAAGTAGAAACTTCCCAAAAGTCCATTGCAATATGGATGAATTTTTGTGCTCTGTGACATTAAAATCCATTGGTCTCTCTTGCACTTTAATTAGTTCATTTACCCATGTGTCATTTTGTAATATCCTGTATTGATTATTTGGAACATATTAGTTTACTGAGCTGTGCAGGTCTTATAAATGTATTTATATTCTTATAAAATTATATTTGGTTTTAACAATCATTTGATGTATTTTGATGGAAATATCCACCAAATACCTAAGACTAAATAGACATAATTTGTGTGTTAGTCATTCTTTCAAGTGAAATGGTGTGTCATGAAAGAAGTGACCATTTCAGCTTACAACTGAAGCAATTGCAAGAGTAATATTCCTCTTGACAAACATCATGCTTAGTTTACAGAAGTGCTTTATGCATAGCATTTCCCATTTATCACACAGAATATTAAGAAGACATGCACTCAAGAGTTATGGTTTAATAAAAATAACTCTTCTTTATCAAGAACATTTTGAAATAAAACTGGAACTTTTTTTCTGCCAGTGCAGTGGTGAAGAAATTAATGACTACAAATATAGTTTGAGGCCATGGCTCTGATTTGAGCCAACAGTTTAGTCACCAATTGCTTTTGAACATTCAGTACAAATGTCAGCACAGCTGTTTCAGAAGCCATATGATTCAAAAGAAGACATTCAATCCTTTGAATATTTTAGCACCATTTGTGTTTGTTGTCAAGCATTCACATAAAAGAAGATCTTCAATCATTGGTTTGTACTGATATTGTACAGCTGGTACTGGAATATAAGCAAAACAGCAAGCCCAGCTATGTCTATAGGTACATCCATTTGTATGGAACAGGTACAATTCTACAGAGAAGATTGAATTAATATTCATATTTGCAGCTAAATTCTTAATTGGATGAGTTGCTACAGCATTGGAAAATGGCAGTGCCATTATTTCTTTTACTAACTTTTTTCATCTAGCAAGCATTCAGCAATGTCAACTGTATAAGACATTTGTATATGCTTCTCTAGTCAATGCAACATAACTTACCCTTCAAGAGGATCCTGTAAAACTTTTAGTGTCTAGTCTGAAATTCTATAATAAACCTATCTTTTCTTTTAAAAGAGTTCATCATTGTCTACACTTAAAATTTAAATTTCTTTTTTTAAACACGAAATGATTAGTCTCAAAATGTCATTATAACATAACTGGCACCATATTATTATTTAAAATGTTCTATTGATTAAAACACACACACACACACACACACACACACACACACACAAAAGAAAAACATTTAATCTATTAAGCCCAGAGAAGAACAGCTTTCATTATATTCATGTTTTTTAATTAAAGTTTCACACCAATTTTCTTTTAGTAGATTCCTCCCATCCATGAATAAAACTCTATGATAAGTCATTTCTTCTTTTTTAATAGTATCTTTATACATAAATGAAAGCAGCTGTGGGTTGAGAAACCAAGTCTTCTAATTTACCATTTTAAAGTCAAAACTTTGTCTTTCTAATACAGCCACCCCAAGATGCTGCAAATGGGGAACTGGAGTGCTGATGCCACAGCTGGCCACCAGTCACACAACCAGGAAGAAAGGGCCTCATCTATTCTTTAAGTAATTTATTTTTGCTTGTGGAGGATAGGTAGGAAATGCTAATGTGTGGAGCTCAGGGAAAGGACCCTTCTTATCTGGGCCTAAGGTATTACCTGAGGATATCCCTGGCAAGCTACCATAGATTATCCAAAATTTGTATAGCAAGGCATGGTGGCTCATGCCTCTAATCCCAGCACTTTGGGAGGCTGAGGTGGGAGGATTCCTTGAGCCCAGGAGTTCAATATCAACCTAGGCAACATAGTGAGACCCCATCTCTACGAAGTTGTTTTCAGAAAATTATCCAGGTGTGGTGACATGTGTCTGTGGTCCCAGCTACCCATGAGGCTGAGGCAGGAGAATCACTTGAGCCCAAGAGGCCAAGGCTGCAGTGAACCATTGTCACGCTAGCCTGGGTGACGGAGCAAGACCCTCCCAAAATAAATAACTTTCATAACCCATCAGACAACCTGCGTAGCCAAAAATGCTCTGGGGTTTGAGGCTGACCTGCTGGTTCATTATCACATAAACTTAAACAAGATGTATTTTTCTGAAGGAAGCCAATCTAATGATCTCCAAAATATACACTCAGTTCTTTCTTTGTTTGTTTTTTAAGAGACATGGTCTCACTCTGTCAACCAGACTGGAATCCAGTGGTGCAATCATAGTTCACTGGAGCCTCCAACTCCTGGGCTTAAGAGATCCACACTGCCTCAGCCTTCTGAGTAGCTAGGACTCCAGGTATGTATCACCATGCCTGGCTTTTTGTTTTTAAGTTTTCATAGACTTGAGGTCTCACTATGTTGTCTGAGCTTTGGTTCTTATGGTCTTGCTAAGCACCATCAAGTTTTTAGGACGCCTATTAAAACCCGACTCATTTTACTTAAAATAACAAAGGAAAACAGAACATAAACACTCTTAAAATTTTATGATGGTAATATTTTAATCATAAGCCAAACATTTTTCCCTTATGATGAATTTCTAAAACCAAAATAAACTGTATTTATTATATTATATATTATATATTGTTATATAATTTATATTATATTACACTATATATAATATATAGTATATATATTATACTATATACTATATATACTATAGTATATATAATATTACACTATATACTGTATATATACTATAGCATATATATTATATTACACTATATTAATATAGTGTAATTTCAACTAATGCACAAAGAAAAAGGAGAAAAAGGACTTAATGGGTTCCCACAACATTACAATGGGCCATGTCTATGGAGGTCAGTGGAATGGGGGCTGGTACCTTGTAAACTGATCTCACCTCTAACAAAAAATTACCTCCATCTCTTAAAAGATTACCTGTTTTTAAGTTTTGTTCTAGAAGCAAATAAAGGGATAGATGCATAGTCCCATATCCGTGGCCAAATATACCTAGCATGATTAGATGACATTCACGAAGCAGAGAGAGTAAAGATTCACAATTCTCAAGTGTCTCTTCTCAAGTATTCCTTCCTCTAACTCAGACTCTTTCCCCAAAGCAAAAGTGCGTTTAACTCTTCAGACCACCGGAACAATGCCAACCAGTGAAATCTCTAAGCAGTGAACTATTTTCCAAGATGATTACGGCCCATCAACTTAGTTCTTGAAAGATTACATTTAACACTTTTTTTTAAAGTTATCTCATACTTGTAGAGGACAGAATCTTCACCATCTACTGTAGAGCAGTTTTAATCCATACTTAGGATATTTTCTACATCTTTCAAGTGAGTATTTCGGTTGGGGCTAATTTATATTAACAATAAAAGAGATGAAAATGGTCTTTGTCCTCACTCCCACTGAAAAAGTAATCACTGATATTCAATAGCTTAGAGGAAAATTAGCCTTACCACTGAATTAAATTTTATGACCTGTGAATTTTAATTAGGTGAGCTTTTCAATGGCTCCTATAATGAGCCTACATTGTCAAATAAAAAGAACCTGAATCGTAGAGAAAAAAACTGGTGTCAAAGATCTAATAAAAAATCAAAACAAAGAAAAACATGCTGTAGCTGGAGTGTTTAGGACATAAGGAGTGCACAGACAGAGGTGGCAATGTATTTTGAAACCTTTATAGTTTAACTTACGACAGTCATATAGACTTCTGTTTGTACAGGAAGGAGGTCGGGGAATAATGCCACTGCAGGAGTTACTCAAGTTTTATCTACCCAGGACCACCCATCAACAAGGAAAGAAATTAGTTTTTATAACTCATCAGTCATAAGCTATACAAAAGTCAAAGGCAAGATTAACTTAAGTCTTTTGGAAATAAAACACATATACACCATTTGCTTTTTAACTTTATAGAAAATATAAAGCTCTATTCAACAAATAATAATTATATATGCCTCCATTTTACTATGTTGACTGGTAGAGAGATTAGGACAGGTTTGAAGAGAGGTGTTGCTTGATTAAGGTTTCTCCTTATATTGCACTGTGGGAATCAACCTATCTGCTATTATCCTCTTCTCCTATTTTATTGCTTGTTAGTTGATTTGGTTGCTTTGTTTTTAGGCATATCCATTATTGGCTCCTTCTCCTCCAAATGTAAAAACAAAACAATCTTCCATTGATTGTATGCCACCACTAGCTAACACCCTAGCTCTCTTCCTTTTCACCTAAGCAACTTGAAAATAAAACTAACCCTCTTCCACTCCTTAAGCCATTGCAATCCAGCTGCTATCCCTACAACGTCATTCAAACTGCTCTCAAAATGCATTACCGACTTCTGGCTGCAAATTCAAAGAACACTTTTTAGTTCCTATATATTTGATTTGTTTTGCAATATTTGCCATCATCTTTTACTCACTCCATAGCTTCCAATAGACTGCTTTTCCACTCACATTTCCATCCACTTCATCTTTCAAATTGACTCCCGATCCTCCAGTATACACTGAAACTATGTAATCAGAGTTTCTAGCTTCTGGTCTTTGAATGCTTTCGGATTCTCAAATCTTTATATCTCAGGTCCCATAAATCTATGTCCAACAACCAAATAAACAGGATGCATTTTGATTTTCCAAGGATTCTCAAACTTAGCTTGTACCAAAAGAACTAATCTACTCCTCTATGACTTTCCCCTCCTCTCAAATCTCTGTCTAAGTGAATGACACTTCATCCCCCACATACTAGAGTGAGAAGCCTGGGAAGAGACTACTACCTCCCACCATCACATCAGTTGAGTCTTGGCTTCTTTTTTCCTATATATCTCATAAACACCCCTCAATATATTTCTTCCTCTCCATATCCACTGCCTTGGTTTTGATCCTTATAAATTCTCTTCTGGATTATATCAGTAGACTCTATATATCTCTTCCTGTCACCAGCTTAATTTTTCTCCTAATTTCTGTACCACTTCCAATTGCCATTTCTCACAAAGCAGATCTAAATATTCTCCCTCATTTAAAATCTATAACAGGCCGGGCACAGTGGCTCATGCCTGTAGTCCCAGCACTTTGGGAGGCTGAGGTGGGCGGATCACTTGAGGTCAAGAGTTTGAGACCAGCCTGGCCAACATGGCTAAACCTCATCTCTACCAAAAATACAAAAATTAGCCTGGCCTGGTGGCGTGTGCCTGTAATCCCAGGTATTCAGGAGGCTGAGGCAGAAGAATCCCTTGAACCCAGCAGGGCAGAGGTTGTAGTGAGCTGAGATCAGGCCACTGCACTCCAGCCTGGGCAACACAGGGAGATTCTGTTTCACAATCAATCAGTCAATCAATCAACCAATTTCTGTAATGTTCAAAGATTTTTACCAGGGTCTTGTAGGCCAAGGTAAGGCAATAGGATTGTATTTTAAGTGCATTTTGTTCATATGCATGTATTAATCTGATGAACATTTTGATAAAATCACTCTGGCTGTGAGGAATGGATTATGACATAACAAGATTGGTAGCAGGGACACCATTATAGAGGTTAGCATTCCAGATGATGGTGGCATACACTAAGGTATTGAGTGTAGAGATGG
Source organism: Pan troglodytes (assembly GCF_028858775.2). Lineage (NCBI taxonomy): Eukaryota > Metazoa > Chordata > Mammalia > Primates > Hominidae > Pan > Pan troglodytes. The sequence continues at coordinate 138,168,269 of NC_072403.2, read as the reverse complement.
ATAAGTGACCAAATTCAAGAAATTCTATGAAGATCGAGGCAACAGGTCTTGCTCTTCGCTTTGATAATGCACAATAAGAAAATAAAAAGACTCACGGACAAATCAATCCATGTTTTATGCTTAAGCAAGTGGCTAGATAATTGTGCTGATTACTCAATTTGATAAAAAGGCTATGAAAGGGAGATTTTGTGGATGAGGATGTGGGAACCCGGGAGAATCAGGTAATCTGTTTTAGACATGTTATAGCTTGAGATTCCTATTAGATATTGCTATGGACTGAATTGTATCCTCCCTCCAAATTTACATGTTAAAACCCCAAGCCTCCACATGACAATATTGGAGATAAGGCTGTAAGGGGTGATTCAGGCTAAATGAGGTTGTAAAAGTGGAGCCTTGATCCTATATAACTGATTCCTTATAAAAAAGGAAGAGAAAGCAGAGATTTCTCTTTCTCCACCATGTGAGGGCAAAGGGAAAAGGCAACTATCTGCAAGGCAGAAAGAGCCCTTACCAGAGACTGAACCCTCCTGGACCTTAATGCTGAACTTTCTAGCCTCTTCAACTATGAGAACATAAATTTCTGTTTTTTAAACCACCCAATCTATGGTATTTCATTATGGCAGCACGAGCTGTCTAATGCAGATATCTTGCTAGAATAATAATTTGACATATTATCTGGTTTTTACTTTTCTCCTCTTCATACCCTGTATTCAAACAGTCATGCCATTCTGTGGCCAGAAAAGAAGAGATACCCTGGGATAAAATGGAACAAAGAAGTGAAGAGGGTTGGTGGTGTAGGTCAGAGGGCTAAATCTGAATGGGCCACATGGACAGGAATGGGGACTAGCTCAGCAAAGAACCACAGTGAGGAGCATTGCTCAGGTACCTAAAAGCCATGTAGAAGTCATCATCTGAAAAGTGCACTGGTCTACCTTTATGCAATCACTGTCCATCCCTTGTGCCCTGATATTATGCAAGCTGTCCTTTTCACCAATGACTAATAAAAGCATCTCTTCAGTAGTATCTGGCACTTCTCCAAGCCACTGATCTGCAGGAGTGACACCTGTTGGTCCTTCAATTTTGTTTGACCCTTCTCTGACTTACCCCATATGAACATATAGACAAATCATTTTGCAATATCCCAGGAACTCATAAGCCTTAAGCAAGCCCTGGACACTTAGCAGAAGATGATGGTCTGGAAGGGATGTTTCCGCACATGTAATGAGTGCAATGAAATGCCAAATGAGGTCGCCTTGTGATGCTTTCTAAACTGAGATGGTAATATAATATATTTAAGTAGGTGAGTGGACATGAATCTGATGCTTAAGGGGGTCCTGACACAAAAGAAAAATGTAAAGCCATAGAAATGGATGAGATCACGTAAGAAGAGCCAAATTCTGAAAAATAACAATAGTTAAAGAGACCATCAAAGAAGAATGAAATTATTGTGGTAGGCCAGTGTGGTAGAAGATAGAACAGGTACAGAAGCCAAGGTAAAGAGGGTTTTGAGAAGCACCTAGATGTCACATTGCATATTGCCAAGAGGTCTAATAAGATGAAGACAGAAAAATAGTTTATTAACTTTAATGACATAATAATTCACACCAATGAAGATATGAAAATGGAGAGACATTGGAGGATATTGAAGAATGAAGAAGAGGTGAGGAAGTAGAGGTGGAGTGTATACATCTCTTTCAATAAAAATGGATATGACACAGGGCAGAGAAATGGTTTGGTAGTTAGAAGGAGCACTTAAAGGACAGGTTTCCTTTCCTTTCTCCTCCTCCTCCTCTTCCTCCTCCGTCTTTTGTTTTTTTCAGCATGGGATATATCAGATGTTTAAGCTGATAGGAATGTTCCAGCATAGAGAGAGAGATTAATTAAGTAGAAGAGAAAAGCAATAGTAGAGATAATTTTCTATATAAGGCAAAAGTGGAGGCATTGACCTTTGATGGAAGGAGAGACACCTCCTCCAAGTTGACAGGAAGAAGGAGGGTGAAGATAGTACAGACATAGGAAGCCTAGACGTTTGGTGGTGGGCAGCTGAGGGAGTTATTATAGGAACTTCTATTTTGTAAAAAAAAAAAAAAAAAAAAAAGAGGCAAAATCAACTGAGAGTACTTAATAGGTGAGGGAAGAAAGAGGTTTAAGGGGAGAAAAAAAAACCAGTAAACATTGTCTTAGATTCCAAATTAAGTCCAAAGAAAGACATGGAAGAATTAGTGAAAGTTGTTGAGAATTTATTTGCAGTTTGTAATCACAAAATTTAAAATGAAATTCACCAAGCCAGTTGTGTGATTTTTCTCCAATTGTGATTTGGTGAGACAAAAATAAATGATTTTTTTCAAGTATGTGGTGGAGAAAGAAAGGCCAAGGAATCTGAGGGTATTTTGTGACTATACTGAGAAAATGACTCCTCTGAGATAACAGTGCTTCCTGAGCATCCTTGGAGCATACCAACTATCACACAGAACTGTGAGTATTGGTTTTGTGAATACTCTGAGAACATGAAACCCATTTGGGATAGTCTATTTCACCTCTACAGTTTCAAAAATCACTAGGCACTAAATAAATGTTTGTTCAAAGAGCTTATGGAAAAGCCATGGGAGATAAGGTAACATAGAAAAAGATAGTAGATATCTTTTAAATTTCAAAAGCTAGAGAGTGGACTTAAGCACCTGAGTTCCCATGAAAAATGAGAAGCACAACTATAAACCCTGGAGTGATAAAACTCTAAGAGAAAAAAAAATGTCATCAGTGCACAGAATGCTGAAAAAAAATTGTGAGACCCAGGAAGAGCAGCGGGCCCTGAAGACTAATGCCTTCTTCAATATGGACAGAGGTAATGTAACATTGAGAAAACAAACCTTTGATGGGTAATGACTACATGACCTATTTCAGTGTGCTACGGTTTCAGGGCTAAGGAGTGTTTTACAACCACCAAAAGAAACTCCATGCTGTAACACAGCAAGTTAAACTATGCCCAGCACAGAGTTTTAATTACAAGAGATCATAATGACTTACTTTGTCTGAACACAGGCAAAAGTAACTTCAGGAAGTGCTATAGGAAACTGGCCATTGGCGGGAGGTAGCGGGAGAAAGTGAAGTGTCTACACACTAAAATTAGTTCACTTTAGTAGATATTTATTGAATACCTACTGTGTTCCAGGCACTGTATTCAGATGTAAAACTTCCAAGTATATACCTATGTCAAGACAGCCTACTCCACTTAATCAGGGGTAATGTGTGTGTTTATTACATGCATGTGTGTGCAACTCTGTTTGCGTAGTAAATTATATTTACCTATATTCTCTGTCAACTTTTCTCAGAAAATGTTCCTTAGAATACAAGGGTCCCTCCCATAAGAGATTAACAAACGTTCTGGGGAAGGAAGGGGTTCCAAACATGAATAAGTTTTGGAAGCATAAGGTTAAGCTAGTTAAATGGCTTTCTTTATGGCAGAGCTTCTAGAAGACTTAAAAGTATTAATACATGTTATGTTTTAATAAGAAAGGGGAAATGAAACAATAATTCATCATTAACAAATTTATTTGATTATGGACTCATATTTCATGAAACAACTTTTGACAACTCAGAGGTTTCGTGTTTCATTGCTTGAAAAATTCTAAATATATCATATTATACATTTTATATGAAATATGTAAAGTATATACGTATATTCATGTATGTTAATTGTCTTTTTTAGTCCCATTTCCACCCCCAAGTTTGGGCAAATTGTGGAGATATTTTACTATCAGTTTATTTTAAAAACATACATGTTTTCAACCTATTGAATATAGGTATTTTAATCAACAGCAAGTACCTATAATTTTAATTATACATATTCTTAAGAAGTTTATAGCAGGACAATGGAGAAAGAAAACATGAAATATTTTACCTCAAACTAGAGTACCAAGTAAATATTTTCATGACTCAGAAGAAGTATGATTCAAAATATCAATTAATCCAAGTATTTTACAATACACAAGAATATTTACATTATTTCAAAGACTTGGACACTCAGTAAAATGACACTCAATGTTCTACCCAGATACTTTTATCTAAATATGTCGCAGTGTTCTACAAATATTTCTTAAATCAGTTTTAGAAATAATTTTAAAAATTCATGCCCACAGAAACTGGTTTGGCCAACACAGTTGGAACTGTTCACATTTGTGAAGTTAAAGTTTTTATTCCTCCTAGATATCCCCATGATTCCCAGGCTATATCAGCCATCTTCAGCTATATAGAAAAAGCCAAAGGGCTGAAGCCCAAGAGTGGAAATTATACAGTTGTTCTTTTCTGTTCCATATGAGACTTAAACTAGTTTTTTCTAATTCTGTGAAGAAAGTTAATGGTAGCTTGATGGTGATAGCATTGAATCTATAAATTACTTTGGGCAGTATGGCCATTTTCATGATATTGATTCTTCCTATACATGAGTATAGAATGTTTTTCCATTTGTTAGTGTCCTCTCTTATTTCCTTGAGCAGTGGTTTGTAGTTCTCCTTGAAGAGGTCCTTCACATCCTTTGTAAGTTGTGTTCCTAAATATTTTATTCTCTTTTAGCATTTGTGAATGGGAGTTCACTCACGATTGGCTCGCTATTTGTCTGTTGTTGGTGTATAGGAATGCTTGTGATTTTTGCACATTGATTTTGTATCCTGAGACTTTGCTGAAGTTGCTTATCAGCTTAAGGAGATTTTGGGCTGAGATGATGGGGTTTTCTAAATATACAATCATGTTATCTGCAAACAGAGACAATCTGACTTCCTTTTTTCCTATTTGAATACACTTTATTTCTTTCTCTCGCCTGATTGCCCTAGCCAGAATTTCCAATACTATGTTGAATAGGAGTGGTGAGAGAAGGCATCCTTGTCTTGTGCCGGTTATCAAAGGGAATGCTTCCAGCTTTTGCCCATTCAGTATGATATTGGCTGTGGGTTTGTTATAAATAGCTCTTATTATTTTGAGATATGTTCCATCAATACCTAGTTTATTGAGAGTTTTTAGCGTGAAAGGGTGTTGAATTTTATCGAAGGCCTTTTCTGCATCTATTGAAATAATCATGTGGTTTTTGTCATTGGTTCTGTTTATATGATGGATTATGTTTATTAATTTGCCTATGTTGAACCAGCCTTACATCCCAGGGATGAAGCCAACTTGATCGTGGTGGATAAGCTTTTTGATGTGCTGCTGGATTCATTTGGCCAGTATTTTATTGAGGATTTTTCACATCGATGTTCATCAGGGATATTGGCCTGAAATTTTCTTTTTTATTGTTGTTGTGTCTGCCAGATTTTGGAATCAGGATGACGCTGGCCTCATAAAATGAGTTAGGGAGGAGTCCCTCTTTTTCTATTGTTTGGAATAGTTCAGAAGGAATGGTACCAGCTCGTCTTTGTACCTCTGGTAGAATTCGGCTGTGAATCCGTCTGGTCCTGGGCTTTTTTTGGTTGGTAGGCTATTACTGCCTCAATTTCAGAACTTGTTATTGGTCAATTCAGTGATTCAACTTCTTCCTGGTTTATTCTTGGGAGAGTGTATGTGTCCAGGAATTTATCCATTTCTTCTAGATTTTCTAGTTTATTTGCATAGAGGTGTTTATAGTATTCTCGGATGGTAGTTTGTATTTCTGTGAGATCAGTGGTGATATCCCCTTTATCATTTTCACTGTGTCTATTTGATTCTTCTCTCTTTTTTTCTTTATTAGCCTGTCTTGTGGTCTATCTACTTCGTTAATCTTTTCAAAAAACCAGCTCCTGGGTTCATTGCTTTTTTTGAAGGGTTTCATGTCTATATCTCCTTCAGTTCTGCTCTGATCTTAGTTATTTCTTGTCTTCTGCTAGCTTTTGAATTTGTTTGCTCTTGCTTCTCTACAAGGCTACACTAAGCAAAACAGCATGGTACTGGTACCAAAACAGATACGTAGACCAATGGAACAGAACAGAGGCCTCAGAAATAACATCATACATCTACAACCATCTGATCTTTGACAAACCTGACAAAAACAAGCAATGGGGAAAGGATTCCCTATTTAATAAATGGTGTTGGGAAAACTGTCAGCCATATGCAGAAAACTGAAACTAGACCCCTTCCTTACATCTTATACAAAAATTAACTCAAGATGGATTACAGACTTGAACATAAGACCTAAAACCATAAAACCTCTAGAAGAAAACCTAAGCAATACCATTCAGGACGTAGGCATGGGCAAAGACTTCATGACTAAAACACCAAAAGCAATGGCAACAAAAGCCAAAATTGACAAGTGGGATCTAATTAAACTAAAGAGCTTCTGCACAGCAAAAGAAACTATCAGAATGAACAGGCAACCTACAGAATGTGAGACAATTTTTGCAATCTATCCATCTGACAAAGGGCTAATATCCAGAATCTACAAGGAACTTAAACAAATTTACAAGGAAAAAAAACAACCCCATCCAAAAGTGAGTGAAGGAAATGAACAGATACTTCTCAAAAGAAGACATTTATGCGGCCAACAAACATATGAAAAAAAAAGCTCATCATCACTGGTCGTTAGAGAAATGCAAATCAAAACCACAATGAGATACTATCTCACGCCAGTTAGAAAGGCAATCATTAAAATGTCGGAAACAATAGATGCTGCAGAGGATGTGGAGAAATAGGAACGCTTTTACACTGTTGGTGGGAGTGTACATTAGTTCAACCATAGTGGAAGACAGTGTGGCGATTCCTCACAGATCTAGAACCAGAAATACCTTTTGACCCAGCAATCCCATTACTGGGTATATACCCAAAGGATTATAAATCATTCTACGATAAAGACACATGCACATGTATGTTTACTGCAGCACTATTCACAATAGCAAAGACTTGGAGCCAACCCAAATGCTCATCAATGATAGACTGGGTAAAGAAAATGTAGCACATATACACCATGGAATACTATGCAGCTGTAAAATAGGATAATTTTATGTCTTTTGCAGGGACATGGATGAAGCTGGAAACCATTATTCTCTGCAAACTAACACAGGAACAGAAAACCAAACACCATATGTTCTCACTCCTAAGTGGGAGTTGAACAATGAGAACACATGGACATAGGGAGGAGAACATCACACACTGGGGCCTATTGGAGGGTGGGGGGGCTAGGGGAGGGATAGCATTAGCAGAAATACCTAATGTGGATGACAGGTTGATGGATGCAGCAAACCACCATGGCACGTCTATACCTATGTAACAAACCTGCACATTCTGCACATGTATCACAAAACTTAAAGTATAATAAATTTTTTTTAATTTTAAAAAATGATACTCTAAGGATTCCCATAGCAGCCCACTTAAACAAAACCAAGGAGAGATAAAAAAGAGATTATGCACTATCCATTCCCTTTTAAACACACTGAGTTTTTTAAAAATCACCATTAGTGTTTAAATATCTTTACTGGTTTCCCATTATCTGCAGGATCAAGTCCAGACTTCCTGATATGGTAAACTAGTCTTTAACCATATATTTTTTTTCCATCTTCATCCATCACCATGTCACTTAGCTCCTCATTTTTCCTTTCCTCAGGTTACACTAGGTTTCCACTGCTCCTAAAAAACACCATTTTATTTTCCACACCTTTGTACATTGTTCGTATTGTCTGAGATTCTGCTCGTTTTCTTCACCCTTTGAGGCTCAGGGCTGATTTTACCTCTTCTCTGAAGATTTATCTGACTCTCCTAGGCTTTCTTTCTTTCCTCTTTTTTCACCTACAACACTGTAAACATTTATCATCTGCATATCTATTTTTTTTCTCCTACTAATTTCTTGAAAACAGGGACAAATGGCTTAGTTATTTTTGTATCTCTACCACCTAATCCAGTATCTTTTCCAAAGAGGGAACTTAACAAATATTTGACAAGCAAATATTGAATAAATATTTAAATGAACAATGTAAACTATAGTCCTGACACTTTATTATTTAACTGTCAATAGGTAAATTGAGATATCAAAAGATATTAATTACCTGGGATCACATCATTACTTTCTATTTATATAGTTTTGTGAGGAATATAAGTATTTTCCTCTCCCTGCTTGAACTCTACCTAAAGTTATATTTTATCAAAATACATAAAAGAATGACAACCAACTTTAGTTAGTAAATCTCTATGTGTTGACAATATAAAAATTTTCCCAAATTCTGCATTCATTTTCCATAACACACACACACACAAAATCTATATTAAGAGACCATTGTCACTGATTTTGTTGAAATTATTCTCAGTAATGGAAATTGCTAGGGGAGGTCTTATTTACACACAATGTTCCCACAAGATAGACTAAAAGTGCCTACACAAATTGCCTCCAGATTCTAACATGAGTTTCCGCCATTCTAACTCTGAAGTTTTATGATTCTTCTATTGGAGCTTCAAAAGCTGCCATTTCCACTTTCACAATTTTTCTGAAAAGTCATGGGGCTTTTTACTTCCTCAGAAAAAGGGATATTATGGGATGGTCTCCGTGAATTCAGTCTTACCTACTAGTTACATGAAGGTTACCGTGTAATTCTTACTAGTTACCCTTATCTGTTCTAAGCAGTTATGAAAAACATAAATGGTTTCAAACTTTTGTCAAGAACATGTGTTGAATGTCTGCCCTGATAACGAGCTCATTTGAGAACATAATATTTAGAGTAGTAAGTAGGGACAATATAAAGGAGTGGTTAAAGCTACTGGTATTGAGGCAATATGTAACACCAACACCCCAAGCTGTGACACTGCACAGATCTTGTAAACCAATACTGCAGTTAGATAGCAACTTCTTACTATTTAATCAATTGCACTGATTCATGAGCCTGGAACATGAATATATAATTGAATATATAAGAAGCATAGGAATAATGACCACAGAGCTATGATGCTGCTGAAAATGATGATGATAAAATAGACAATCATCCCCATAAAGAACTAAAATTATGTCACTACCAAAAGTTGCAAGCATAGTACTTTCTCCACAGTAGATACTTAATAAATTCTTGCTTTATTTGGACCTTCTTAGGATCATACTTAAACTGGGTGAAGAAATCCAAAATATTTGTGGAACATCCTTGAAATAGTTTATTGTAAACGCTTTGAGAAAGAAAAGGATTTTCCTGTTTTAATATGAAACCCCGAAGCATCAAATACCATTTGGACCTGCAAAACATGCTCAAAAACTAAAGTTTATTGAATGTTGAATAGCAAATGCATGCCTAAATATTTCGCTTTTTCAGAGCTAGAGGAGGAGTACCTCTTATCTTACATTTCCTTATGCATTAGTCTTTTATATTTGGAATTAATTTTTTTTTTGTTTTCACAATTTGCCAGCAACTATGAAAGGACTTGACTTATAATAATTTGGTTTTGGCTTAGACAGAAATTACAACCAAATACACAAGGCGGTTGGTTCACTAAATAGAATCTAACCTACTAGTAAGCATCTACTTTTTCAATATATTCCCCCACTTTGAATGTAAATAGTGACATTTCTGAAATCCTGAAATTTATTTATTGACATTTTGATCTGGATGATAAAAAAAAGAAAAGAAATATATGTATTTCTTGGGGAAAATATCCCTGAATATAAAACCATCCACTAGTTGTTACTATGGGAATGAGTGAATGCATAAGCATGGTATTGAATAAAGTAGGTGGATGTGAGAAAACATGCCCTAGTGAGACAGGGGTTTAGAATAATGCCAGTGAGTTTTTTTTTTCCATAATCATACCCATGCCTACACCCACATTTCATCTAAACAAATTTTTTTTGGCTGCAGTATGCCGTTAGTGTTTGGGATGAAACACGAATTTGGGATAAATTATGAGAGCAAATACCAAATTTGCTAATGGCTCTACAATGTGAATAATTTCACCATATTTTTCACTGGATATAAGAAAGAGTAATTTGTAATATTATTTCTATAGGGGCTTTAACCTGTGCAAAATGATGAGCAAAATAATAAATTTTACTTGGGGAAAAAGTCAGGGGCCCATAGAAATGTATCTCTAAAGCTATAGGTGGCACATTCCTAGTACAGATACAGGAATATATTTTATCATGTGGAAATATTTTTTTTTTCATTTGAAAAAACATATAGCCTTACCTAATCTGAAGTAAACTAGAAAGGCAGCATCTTTGGACCATAACCTCATACATATGTTATCCTCCCAAGCTAAAGAAACACATAAAGAAGGTTAGAATAACATTCAGACCAGAATGAAAATTGTTAGAAAAAACTATCTTAGTGAGAATACACAAGGGAAAGAGAACACAAATTTTCAGGTGGCCAAAGCCAAATTGACCTCAACTTTAGGGCAGTGCAGCCAACAGCATAATTAAGCCAGGTTTATTTACCTTTCTGCAAAATTCAGGGCACCAAGAGGCCAGATTTCCTTGGCAGACATATCTGAAAGTGTGGATCATGGTATATCTCTTTTGAGACTGGTTTAACAAATATTTTGGCCAGAAGTGTAGCAATATATTGCTTCCCATAACTTTGAATTTAAGGTTCCACTAATACACCAAATATGCACAAGCCATTTTCATGTCTGAGTGTCAATTAACATGGTGTTCCGTTCCCCTAACATCATGACACTCTCTTAGCCTTCCAAACCAAGTTCTGATGACATACACACTATGGAAAAGAGCTAAACACTGATGCCAATGGCTGGAAGAATTAAAACATGTTTATATTACAACATTGCTAAATGATTGATGAACATTAAATCTTTAGTGGGTGAGGCAAAATCTGAAAAGTGAAATTTTTAGAAAGCCATGTGGTTGGAGGCAGGCTTCCATCCAGAGAGGATAGAATGATGCCCATTATAAGAGCTGCATGGAAAGTGAGTGGTGAAGATTTTGTGGACACCATTGTAGGTCATGAGAAAGAGTTGGTTAAATGTGCAGAAAATTAGGGGATTGGTTTCAACATGGCAGCAACTACAATGTTGAAGAAGAAGAGCAAACTACTTTGGGTCTTTGAAAATATACTGAGGATTTTCAATCTGAGATGCAGAGCGTCTAACATATATGTTTATTATTAATAACTAATAAATACGTTGGAGACATTTTAGGAAATGCAAAATTAATTGCTCAGAGCATAAGGATAACTATCATTCATGATATACCTTAATAACATATTTCTTTGCAAGCTACCCCTCTTCTGGTATCCTTCCATGTGCATGTTATTATTTTACCCTGACTTTTCTCCACCAGCTGCTTCTTCCATAATAAAGGTCAATGTAGCTCCCTCAGCAAGTCAGGAGGCCCTTGTTGAACAGTTTTGAACCAACTTTACCTGCTGTGAAATATATTTCATCATTCCTCTCACCCACTCTGTACATGCATTGCAAAATAGAAATTCTCACTCAGAATCACCACTGTCCTTGTTTTTTTTTGTTGTTGTTTTTTTTTGTTTTGTTTTTTTTTTTGTTTTTTTTTGAAATGGAGTCTCACTCTGTCACCCAGGCTGGACTGCAATGGCGCGATCTCAGCTCACTGCAACCTCCGCCTCCTGCGTTCAAGCAGTTCTCTGCCTCAGCCTCCCGAGTAGCTGTGATTACAGATGCCCGCCACCATGCCTGGCTAATTTTTTTTGTAATTTTAGTGGAGACTGGGTTTCACCATGTCTGCCAGGCTAGTCTCAAATTCCTGACCTCAAGTGATCTGCCCACCTTGGCCTCCCAAAGTGCTGGGATTACAGGCGTGAGCCACCGCACCTGGCCACCACTGTCCTTTTTTATATCTGTGCAGTATTCCATGGTGTGCTGATGGGGTCATTTGTACCCCAAACCTCAGTGTCACGTAATATACCATGTAACAAACCTGCACATGTACCCCCTGAATCTAAAAGGTGAAATTACTTTTTCAAAAAACAAAATTGCCATATTACAGATGCTTTAGTTTTGCAAATTCTGATAAGCTTAAAATTAATATTACAAGCTATAATAACTGCTATAATGTCATGTAGAGTTTTTTGCAGCAAAATTAGAGTAATTGCTTTATAAATGGTTTTATTGCTATGTTAATAGAATCATGAATGACCTGAAGGAGTCACATTTTTCAGTTATACATGACTGCATTGGAGAGCATGTGGTAAAGTGTAAACCATTGAAAATCTGGGAATTCACAAATTTTGAAGGGTAGAGTTCGAAGGTACACTAGAAAGTATAACAATTAACCTTCACTGCTATCCTTTTGGAATGAAAATAGAATCTATGTAGGCTGTCCCTCACTTAAGTTTTGTAATAACATTTTTTATTTGTAAGTGAATGTCCAAGCTCCTCAAAATCTAAAGTCCTGAATTACATAATGATTCCACAAATGTTTTAAGTTAAAATCCTTAAGTAAAGGACAGAATTATTTTTACAACCTTATTTTTACAACCTTTTTGTTTTATTTTAGTTGATACTGTATTTTTGTAATTGTCAGATTTTAGAGATAAATAAAATTTCTCTCAATCTCTAAACTTACCCATAAACTTACCCATCTTGTATATTTCATCTCCACTTCTCCCTTAAGGAGGAGCAGGGCTGGTATAACTGATTAAATTCTCAAGCCTTACATTCATCATAGTCCTATTGGGTAGAGTTTTTTAAAAGGATAATATGTAGGGCTTCCTTAAATGTGGCCCTTTTGAATGTATCTTCTTCTCTCACACAATTTTGTCCAACAGGCTTAGTGACAGGCACACTGGTCTAAAAATCAATGCAAGGTGTTACTCCTTGTCCTCTATGGGTTGGCCTTTCCACACAAAGGAGTGGCAAGACCAAGATGTTTAGGTTGAGCCTGGAGAATGGAGGTAACTACTAAGCAGTATTTTAGTTACAAAACTAAAACATGTGAAGAGAGACAGGGAGTAGGTCCTATGAAAAATGAGAAAGTAATTAGAATAAAGTGATTAGAGGATTTTTAGGAAGTTCTGCTGTGTGTGACAACATGTAATTTCCTCTTTGCCACCTTCTCAGGAGATCTGCAATGAAGTCCTACAATATTTTTGAAGTTTTATGAAGTTATAGTTGTATTTCTTTTAGAGACTGTGCTAAAACCAGCCTTAAGGCAATCTATTTTCAATCCAGTTTTGTGGGTGATCCTGAAAACTTGGCCAAATCCTGTCATCCAATTTAGCATTTTTTATATTGGCCATTTGGGTTAATGTGTTCTAAAAACTCAAGTCCAATATCATCATTATTTGTACAAAAACACTAAAACTTAGGGATGATGTAAGTTATTCCATTTTTTAAAAGGAAGGGCAGTGCTTTTCTTTAAATAACATTTTAAAAACTTTTTCTTTAATGGTTATGATCACTTAGAAAATATTTTAACAGCACTACATCCTACCCTTAACTAAAAATTACATTTACTCATAGCATATTTATTCTGAATTCTGATTAAGCAACACTTAAATTAAGAAATCCAAAAATGTAACTTATTTGGAATCACGACCTGCCCCCTATATTACAACCATAATTGTTGTCAATCACAATGGCGCATATAAATATCAACAGACCATGACCTCATGAGTTGCTAAATACTTCAGGCTCCCAAAGGATTATACCTGGAAAATAAATTATGTTGATATAAAATTATAAAATTTTAAACTTCCAGTCTGATAAATGCAAAATATTAATAAATAGTAGCCCTTTGTTGAGACCTTACCCTGTGTCAGTTGCAAATATAAGTGCTTTACCTACACTACATTCATTTAACCCTCTCAACAACTCAACTAAGGCAGATGCCATTTTAAGCCTATTTTACAGATGGGGAAATGGACACATATGTTAAACACCTTGCCTAAGGTCACAGTAAATGGCAGAGCCAGGAACTAACGTAGTTTAACTGACTGCAGAACCATTACTCTTAATTATTATCTTACATGACTATTGACTTCCAATAATTGTTTACAATAAAATCTCCTGTAAATGAATCCATGGCATTATGTAATAATGTTCATTTCAAAAAACTATATTTGATATGGCTACCACCAATATTAAAACACAATGTGTTTAGTCTTTTTTAAAAATCTGATATTGTGCTGGTTATTGATTTATTACCTCTTTATTTCAAATTCACCCTTTTTTCCAGCTCTATGAAAATGAATCTGGACCCTTTAAATATTTTTTCTTTGCCAGCTGGCACTAAAGTTATTTTATTAGAGAGTGCTGAAAAGACATGGCAGGAGGAAAAGAGTTTTGTTTCCTGGATTCCATGTTCTCACTGGGCAGGCACAGTGCCCAGCAACACCCAGTGGCCATCAGTTTCCCTTAGCATACCCTTCAGGTGTTTTTATAACAGAATACCTCTGGTGAGACACCTCCCTGTGAACAGCTTAGCAGATTCCACCGATGTGGTTTCACAGTGACTTCTTTGTTCTCAAGGAACTGATTTCTCTCCAACAAGACTTGAATCTCACTTAATCTTGGGAGAATGGGAGGTCTTCATCCAGGTCTATCTCATTCTTAGGAGCAGTAACTGTTTCTTATATCAACTATTCATGTATTTTTAGTATTCTCATTACTTCGTACTAGCCAATTCCACACTACATCAATCCTCTGATAGAGTTAATATGTTACATTAAACTTTATTCATATTACTGGGTGGTTTCTCTCTCCTAACTGGTCTCTGACAGAGATACATATCCCAAATGAGAAATCTAGTGGAAAGTAATCTTGTAAGGAGCAAATAACTAGATGTAGTTTTTTTTTTAAGTACTAGAATATACACACAAAAAATACATTGTTTACAAACAAATGTGAAATTATTTTATTTGTAATTATTAATTCAATTGAAATGTTAAGTACAATAACCATAAACCAATTCAAGTTGAAATCTGCTTTATTTTTATGTCATTAGTTTAATATTTTTATCTTATTTTTTATTTTTTACTATATTTAATGGGAAGTAAATAAGGAAAGCACCTGGCATGCTGATTCTTATTACATTTTATAAAGCATGTAAGTTAGTAATTATTTAAATTTATTCAAATAAAACCTAAATATATCACATTTAATAGATGTATGCTGTAATCATTATCTGCCTTTGCAATTCAATATGTATTTAAATGCCTTTTTATTTTGGCTATAAATATAGCCTGAGCCCGTATTTCAGAAAGCCTTGGGAATGTTTCAAGCCAAAAAGAAAGAAAAAAATATTAGTTGAGTTTAATTCCTTTCAGCCAGTTATGCCTAGGGAAATACATATTGGAATGTAAGAAAGTCAATTCTCATGTGTTTGAAGTGAAAAATTAATCAGAAAGCAGCAAGTTTGTGGGATTCCATAATACACATATTATTGGTAACTTTAAAAATTCATAAAAGTTAAATTTAAGGCAAAGTTGGCAGAGAGTAACTGATTTTCAAACACGATGAGCTTCATAACAGGTTTAACCTATTTACTTATCATGACTGAATGGTGAACATCAAGGAGTGCTTACTGAGTTCATTGCCCATTGAAAACATATGACTCTTAAAACTTTTGTTTATGCATAGAAGTGTGACTTTAAGGATTGGAAAATCTATGTTAACAAAAGCTAAACTTTTCTGAAACTTAAGACCACCCTGTGCTGTGATTTTCTCAGTTCTCATAAAATAAACTAGGTCTTACTTTGTCATTTACTTAGAAGGAAGACCACCAAAGAAAATCCAAGGTGTGACTACATGCAGTGATTCTATAAATAGGCCCTTTTTGGGAATCAGCTTTAATATTGGCTTCAAAATAGTGTTCAAAGCTATCTCAACCACACACATCGTCTACATAGATTGCTTTGGTTCTCTGATTTCTGATTTAGACACTGACTCCTTGGAGATTGCAGAGAAGTCAAGGGATAAAAGTGAAAATGCCATAAGACTGATTCAACTGTAAGAGTGCTGGGAAGGTAGCAGGTTTGAGTATACTCTCTGTACTCAGATCCTTTCTGGATGGAATCCTGGCTCCCTTCACTTTGTACTTTTAGCATTAGGCAATTCACTTTTCTGAGCCTTGGTTTCCTCATCTGTAAAATAGAGATAAGTCTAACCTCATAGAGTTTCTGTGTGGAGTAAATGAAATACTTTGTATAAAGTGTCCTGCACACAGTAAATTAAATGCCAATTCCCTTCCCTAACATCCCCATTCCTGGGAACATATTTTTACCCAATACTAGTTCAAAGTTTCCAGCAAGGGTTAGGTAATGACAAAAAGGAGGTAGAAAGGAAGGTATGTAGTCATGAAAATCAGAACTAAAAAATGAAGAGACAGGGAGAGAAAAGTGGAGGGCAATGTGGAGGACAAAATGAATTTGTTGCTGTTTTCCAATTATTATTTTTTTCCTTTTTATGTGCTAAACTTTCCGCCATTACATTTCTTGACATCGAATAAATTGCAAAAGAAAGTAAGTAGAATATACTTCACTGCACAATCAAAGAAAGCACAGTTTACCCAAGAAACCACTGGTTCCAGGTATTGCTTTTATTTATAAAATATAGGAATCTTCTAGATTAGTAAGCAAAGAAATGCCCATATGCAAAATATACTAATTATTGGAATGCTTTTATTCTGTTTTAAATTACGTGTCATAAAGCCAGTCACACTAACTTTCTAGCAACACAAACACACACACACATACATGCACACACACTTTTAAGCATTGTCCTATCAATTGTGTTATTTCATTTATTTATTTTTCATAAAGGATAGAACACTGAAAAGGCTTCACTAGACCATTGTCAACAATTTTAAGACAATGCAAAAAACATCAAAATTTTTATTTTAAAACAAGTCAAGTTTTAAAATAAATACTCAGAGAATAACATACAATGTGCAGAAAATACATATTCTGAAAAGGTCACCTACTTAGTTTTGGTTAATTTAAGGACCAGAATTTTGTCTATAGAGCATGCTCTGTCCAATGCAAGCGCCATATACAATATTTACGTGTGCTTTTAAGTAGGAAATTTATGAGACTGACTAAAGGATTTATTCATAATGATGAAATCCATATTCTATAATAATAACTATGTACATTTTTTACTTCTATATAAACTATGTAATATTCAGCATTCTGATATTTGTCTTCAGTTTCTCCTCATTAAGGAACTGATGGTAACCCATATCAATGTGGGTATGAAAATCGTCCTTTTCCTATGAAGATCACGTTTCATGTCCATGCAGTCTGCTATCTATTGACACTTCACCTTCTTGGTTCTGAATTCTTATTAGTGTCCACAGGTAAATCTTGTTAATCTGGTCCTGTTTTTCTTTGCCTCTCAGTGAACACTCTGATATCGACCTTCTACAGCTCTGCTCCCTCTTTTCTTTAAATAAAATTATGACCTTCCTATAGTCATAATTGACAACGGGTCCTCCCTTTGCTTAACTCCTTGACACTTCATGACAGTGTCAGTCACTGAATGCCCAATGTTTTATGTAAGATGTTAAATCCAGTATTTTGGTAAGCAACCTACATATTTTCTTTTAGACAGATGTAAATATGGCATATTTTTACCAAAAATATATTTTGCCTCTGATTCCTCCTGACATATATTTTTAATGGCTGTTAGCATTCTATAAGAACTTTCAAACATAAGTCATATATATATATATATAAACCATTTGGGAAATAAGAATAAGATAGAATGTGAAAATTATTAAAATATCACATAGGTCAGTTTTGCCCTCAGATTTCCAAATGAGATTCACTTTCTTTTTTTTTTTTTTTTTTTTTTTTTTTTTGAGATGGAGTCTTGCTCTGTTATCCAGGCTACAGTGCAGTGGCACCATTTTGGCTCACTGCAACCTCCACCTCCCGGGTTCAAGCGATTTTCCTGCCTCAGCCCCCTGAGTAGCTGGGATTACGGGTACATGCCACCACATGCAGCTAATTTTTGTATTTTTAGTAGAGATCGGATTTCACCATGTTGGCCAGTCTGGTCTCGAACTCCTGGCCTAAAGTGATCTGCCTGCCTCAGCCTCCCAAAGTGCTTCAATTACAGGTGTAAGCCACCACATCCAGCTGTGATTCACTTTCTATGGAGCAAGATTTCACTCTCTGTCTTGAAAAATGTGTGTGATGAGAACATGTTTGGAGCCAATTAAGAGATTATACTTCACAAATACTTGCTTTATATTTACACCAAATTAAATCAGCAAAATGTGACCAAAATAATCAGAAGATAGCAAACTCTGAAGAGTAAGAACACATGATGTGCTTTCCAAGTATTCACAAAATCATAGAAAGGGTAGAAAGGTTGAAAAACATGGGAAAATTACAACATAATGATACAGACAAGCAAGGTAACAAGGAACAATTCAGAATGTGATACATAACTTTTTGACTTATTATTTTGAAATAATTTTAAACCTACAGAAATGTTTTAAAAATATTCTTTATCCAATTTTTTTAACATTTTGCAAAATGTATTTTATTATCCTTTCTCTGAAAGTTTTGCTTAATTCCTCAGCATGTATTGCCTGAGAACAAGAATATTTGCTTATATAACTACAATATAATTATCAAATGCAATAAGTGTAACATTGATACAATACTTTTATCTAATTTTTAAAAAATCTATAGTGCATATTGCCATTATGCCAACTGTTCCAACAACATCATTTATAATATACTTTTTCTCTTCATTCTAGGGTCCAGTCTAGGATTATGTATTACATTTAGATATTATGTTTCGTTAGAAACGCTGAAGTCATTTTGTTACAACCAATTTTAATCCAAACTCATAAGGTTCTTCACCGTCCTTATTCTATATTTGCATCTCCCTTCTGTGAGTACCCTGGCTCTCAACACCATCAATGCATTTACTCAATTTTGTCGAATTCTGTAATAAAAACAAATAGGGTTTCAGAATTTCTACACTCATGTAACTAGAAAAAAAGAAACCTACTAAAAGAATGTAAGATACAGGGCCAAGTACTGTGCTCAAATTATCTGGATTAGTTCTTTTTCCCCTTTTGGTGTGGTTATGCGATGTATCTGAGATACAATTATATATTTGAAATACTGCTTGTATTCCATTCCAGGTATTTTCCCTATCTTTGTTGATTTTACTTCCATTTTGAATATGTAGAATACTGACATGCTTCCAAATGTCAAAGGTGTACACAAAGGTATACTCAGAGAAGTGTTCTTCCCTCCCCATCCCTTCCACCACTCCCTCTCTTACAGGTAGCCAGTTTCAACGTTTTCTGACTTATCCTTATGTTTCTTTCTGAAAAAATCAGCAGATACATATTTGTTTCCTTATTCCTCCATCTTTCTTATATAATAGGTAGCTTACTCTGGAGATTAATACTTTGCTTTTTTCTCTTAAAACACATTATAGAAATAACTTCCTATCACTTCATAAAGCTCCTCCTCATTCTTATTTGACAACTGTATTGTATTCTACTGTGTATATGTAAAGTTTTTCAACCAATTTCCTGTGTTTAGACATTTATAACTATTTGCAATTATAAACAATGCTATAATGAATAATCTTGTGCATATGTAATTTTGTATGGTTGGAAGTGTACCTTCAGAATAAATGACCAGAAGTGGGATTGCTGGGCTAAAGGTAAGTGCATACAGTATGTAGTTTTGTTTAATTCTACTTTATCTGATATAAAGATTTAACCCCCTGATTTTTATTTTTTCCACTTGACTGGTATCTCTTTGCCCATATATTTAGTTCTATCTTTTTAAAATTTCTGTGTGTATTTGGTATGTCTTTTTTATACAGTATAGAGGTGTATTTTGCTTTATCAGCCAATTTGAAAATATTTTTTTCTTTAATAGGTGATTTAAACCCAGTCATATTTTTATATGACTAATATGTTTGGTTCAATTCTATCATATTATTTTATAATTAATTTATTATGTTGTACTTACCGTAGTCTTTTCTTCTCTATGTTCTCTGCTATATTTAAAATTTGTGTTTGGTTTAGAAAGGTTTGTATTTTTTTTACCTATACACCCAATTTTGTGTTTTAACATCCAATTTTAACATCTAATTTTTATTAAAAATTAATAGCTGTAATTAATAAGCAACTTGGATTGAATAAAATGTTCCAGAACACTAACAAACATGTCTATCACATATTATGAACTCAGTTTTAACAAGGTTTGGGAGTGTAGGCCACTGCAGCAGAATGTCCCAGCTGAGAAAGAAAGAGGCTCAAGTCTCAGCCAGAAGATTTAAACAATGGCATTCACGGAACAAATTCTTCTTGATTTTACTGGGTTCAGTTTGTAAATAAACTATTTCCAAAGATGAGAGTTCAGAATGCCTCACACAACCTGTCTGTAAAGGTTGGGTTATTACTGGTATGCCCCCTCATCCCAGCATCTTCTTTGCTCCCACATTGTTATTTTGATACAGCTAAAAGTTCACCTCCCCAGCTCAACTCCAGTACCTCCTAATGAGGGAAGTGTAACACTATCCAGGTGTCTCCCAGTGCAGTGATCAGAATGTCACTGCTCTGCACAGTCTGATTTATGTCAGCTTGGTTAGAAATCACCCACATGCTGGAAACCCCCTGTGGAGAGTGTGCACTGGCCCCAGGCGATAGCTCTCTTCTTCTCCTTCTTCTTGTTTCCTTCTCTCTGCCCAAAATCTGTGGTTGAAGGGACGTGCTGTGTATTTGTGAAATTATCCTCATAGGAACACAGGGAAGAACTTTGGCCTCCTTGAAATAATTTACACCTAATTTAGTTTAAGGAGCATAAATGATGGGACTGCTTTATAAAATCAACAAGAACCATCATTTGCACAATTTTTCATGTGGTGTTGGAGCACACGCAGCAAACACTTTCTATCTTCTGGGGCTAGGAAAATCTCTCAGAGTAAGAGATTATTTTTGACATTATGGTTCTAAATCTGAAGAAAAAAACATAGTCATGGCAGATGGCCTGGGGCCAGTCAGGAAACCCTTAATCACCCAGAAAAACAAGGAACAGGAGAGGTCATTATTCTTAGTGGGCCAGACTGTAAAACAATGTTTTTAAGTCTTCAGATTTATAGCAAAGCACCTTGAAATATCTCCGGCAATTATGAAGAATAAGACTGCTCCAAAAGGCATTATGCAAAATTTTCTTGCTCATTTTTCTTAAGCAAACAAAACTGCCTAACCATCTTCTAACCTCACTAGAGAGCTTTCCTGTGGTAGCAATCACAGAATTCTTTCACTATGGTAAATTTAGCAGAGTAAATTAATTAATCCTAAGCATTATAATAATTTAATGGAAGAAGAAATTAATTAGGGACAATAAGCATAAACTTATTCATTTTCAAGCATATAATTTGGCCCTAATAGCTTCCACCTGTCAGTGTACAAAGACTATGAGAGATTGACTAGAATGCCTTCAGGTGGGTGGCCCATATTGGACCAGTCATAAATCCTAAAATTAAAGGCAGCAGTAAAGATTAAAATGAAAATGAAATTAATACTTACAGAGTCCTGCAATGTGCCAGGCTCATCATACCTACACCCTTTCATTATATCATTATATCACATGTACATTAAATCATTTAATACTTAACAATGACCATGAAATAAAAGCATTATTGCCTACAGTTTTATAAATTAAGAAACTGTGACCTTGACTAGGTAAGTGACTTACCCAAGCTCACACAGCTGGCTTGTGGCAAAGTTAAAATTCATTTCCAAAGACCATATTCCTTCTAGAGTTCCACACTAGCAATGGGCAGACCCATGTGGAAACAGGGCCTAAACCAAAATATGCAATAAAATTTTGTCATAATAAAAAGTAATAATAATAATGAGATTTTTCATGTCACTCTTATTGTCAGTACATTTTATCAAACATACTCATGATTTTCTTTTATCTTTACAGGTTAAGAGGAAGAGGACAAATGAGGAAATTCTATAATGTTTAACTGTCTTCCTGTTCTTTTATGAATCTCACACTATAAAAAAACTGTGATTAAGCATGACAGGAAGACATTGTAAAAGAACAATTCCCTTTTAGCAATAGGGTGAAGCCAGGAAAAAATGTTGAAATCCCTGGAAACAGTTGATTATTATGGCAATGAAAATAAAATTTGATTATGTTCCAGACGATATTGACTTGCAGTTTAGAATAATAACAAAACATGAGAGGAGGAGGTTTTGCACCTCATTTGTGTTATCGCTTAGAAGACAAAAAGAAAAAGATGGATAGCTTTTATAAAAAGGAACCCCAATGCAAAGGGCAGTCCCATATTAAGAGATTAACACCTAAAAGAAGAACTAAATAAGGGAGGTTTACATCAAAGAAAGAAAGACAGAATTTCTGGGATGTCCTAGTTCCTAATATCTTAAAATGCTTAAAAACACACCAAAAAAGCTGCCAGTAGCTTCATTTAGCTGTTGAACACTAAAGCCTTAAAATTAGCACACACGAGTGGTTACCATAGAAAGCTCTGATGCTGAATAGGAATATGCTAATAAGTGATTTAGTCATATATTAAAAGTTCACTCTTCACATTCTGAGCGCCCCAAGTAATATAGAAATATATTTTGGAATTTCTTAGGACTATTTTCATAAGGAAAGTCACATGTTCAAGGGAAGATATAACACGCACTAGACATCAGGCAAACTTGTTTTAGTCCAGCTGAGTCATCAGGGTTGGTCATTTAACTTACCTGGGCCACAGTTTCCCCATCTACAAAATAAAGGAATGTAACTGAATAATTTACAATCATTTTCAAGGGTAAAATTTTGATTGTGAGCTATGTTTCATCAATAAAGGATTTTGTTTAAAAAAGATGGCTCATAATCCTGAATTTCATAGACTCTGTTCCTGCCTTACCCAAGGGTTTATAGGAACATGGATGAGAGATCACTTTTAGAGACAACTCCAGTAAATTATAGACATATGTTTCTTTTGACCTTAATATTTACAAAGTTATATGTTGCTTATATGGCTTGAAGAAGAATGATAAATATAATATCTTCAGAACATAATTCTTTTTTCACAACTAGCATACAGAGATGAATATTATTGATGCTAAGATCAAGTTTCCTGACTCTCAGTAGGAATCATTGTACATGTGTTAATTAATCATTGGAAGCCTGGTCCATTTTTTGTCCAAATGAGCAAGTAGCTGCATTAGAAAGAAATAGAAGATTAAATATACCAGGTAACATTATACATTAAAAAGGTAAAAGCTATAAACTTAAAAAAACTATAAATTAATATGGTAAAAGTCTACATGAAGAATTTACATGTAATTCTTCAATGCTACTGTTGTTTCATTTTATAGTTTTATATAGTTATTTTGTTTTAGATGTTTCAGTTGCTAGTCATGAGTAAATGAAAACTGAATAATTAAATAGAATTACAATTATTTTAACAGTAAAAATTAGAAAAGTATCTTCAGTAAAACCAAAACTTCGGGATAATTTATAAAAATGTCATCAGTTATTAGAATTTCAGCAGATTTTAGGGATATATACAGCAAAAATAATACTATAGGAGGTAAATATTACAATTATACAATAGTAAATATGGTGAAGTGAGTCTGTCTTCACAAGATTACATGTTGAGGTTAAAATTTATCATTCTCTTTAGAGTTTCATAGCAAAACCTGAAATTGTGTCTTATTCATGTGTAAACAAGGCCACATTCAATACTATACATTAACATGTATACAGGTGTGCATGTGTGTATATGAACATAAATGTGAATATACAGTAACAAATTGAATTACAACTCAGTAAGCCAATATGAAAGAAGTGTTTATATAAAATGAAATTTGGTGTAGTGCTCTGAAATCAACAGAACTAGATCTGAACCTTGACTTTCCCATTTACTAGCTGTATTCATCTATGTTCTCCAGAGGAACATGAGCCAATAGGATACATGCACATATATAGAGAAAGAGATTTATTTAAAAGAATGGGATTATATGACTATATATGATTTTGGCTTGATGAATCCAAAATCACCAAGGAGGCAGGCTAGAGATACAGGAAAGAGTTGCAGTTTAAGACCAAAGGCAATTCTGCTGTAGAACCAAGAAGATCCAGTGTTGCAGAGAAAGTCCAAATGCAGTCTGCTGGGAGAATTCCCTCTTGCTTAGGGATGGTTAAGTTTTTGCTCTCTTCAGGACTTCCAACTGATTGGTGGAGACCCACTCACAATATAGAGAGCAATCTCTTTTACTCAATATCTATTGATTTAAAAGTGAATTTCACAGAAATATTCAGAATAATACTTGACCAAATATCTGTGCTCCATGGCCCAGCTAAGTTGACACATAAAATTAGCCATCACACTAACTGTGCAAGCTTAAGCAAATAAATAACCTCTGAACCTCAGTCCTTGTGAAATTTGTAGAATAATATTTACCTCTTAGAGTTGCTGTGAGATTATATACACATAGTTAGTACACAGCAGGCAATTAACAAATATCAGTTTTCTATATATACATATTTTTATGACCATGATTCCTCAAGTATAATTGGCATATTTAAAGTGAAATAAAACTGAAAAAAAGAAAGAGAAAATAAATAAAATATATTTTGAATATATGTTCTCCTCACAGAATTGATAAAGAAAATACAATAGAAAGTAGTTTACTCCTGTTTACTCTCCATGTTTACAATGGACTATATCTTAATGGTGTTCCTTTAACTTGACATAAGGCTCCATTTGGTTTGGTGCCTAAAACCACACCTAGGCACGTGTTAATGATCAGTAATATGCACTCTGCCATTCTGGAGCAATTATCTGCTGTCAAATTCTTACTTGAGACATGTAAAACAAGCAGAAATTCACTGTTTTAAAGAATGTTTCACTATATTGCCCAACCGAAAACAAACTAATATTAATGACCTCTCATTTGGAAGATTAAAATATAATTTTTAAAGGTAGATGAATGCAGCCAGCTAAAATAGAAACTGCTCTTAATCGCTAACCTTTCCTCCAAATTTAATCAAAGTCTCTTTCTGAGGTTTGAGAAACTTCAGAGTTTCCCTCAATTTTTCTTCATTTGTGCCTCTCTCTGCAGTTTTGGGTTCCAGCTGGAAGCAAACGTACCCAAATACCCAAGATGAAGTTGTTCTCATAAGATGTCCAGCCCAGTTTTCAAGACTTGAGAGGTTCAGAGGGTTCAGATAAAGTTTGGGATCAGCAGCCAAGCACTTGAACGCTTATTTGAATTGAACCTTCTAAGTTTTGTCCAATATTAGCCCTTTAACTGGAGATAAATGTTTATCACCTCTCATTAGCTCTTTGTGTCTTAGATACATCTGGATCCACATAGCATTAAGATATTACACATTTGTCATTTTGCATGTTTTTGTGGAGATTTTTGTGTTGTAATATTTTAATAAATTAAATTACAGTCACAAGAGGAAATAGATAAAGAAGAGTTTAGTGATATATTTATATATTTGCCAATTACCAATATTTAAAGACATACAAGTTTTAGACTTAGCGATGGAGATCACCTAATTCTATGGCAGAGGCATATGATATGGAACTATAATTCACTATTTTCCCCCCAAAATAATTAGCATGTTTAATAAGTAAATGTTTCATAATCTATATGGAAACCCAAGAGCAGATAATTCCTTTTAATTTAAAATTGGAAAAAGTGAAAAGAAGTTCTGGTTTGAGATGGCAACTGAGCTGAACATAATTCTTTTCTCCCCCTAGAGACCCCAATAAAATGATACTAAAGGATAAACCTTTAACACTGAAGAGAATAGGAAGAGGGTAAATAGCAGTTAGGACATTGTAACAACTCTATGTAAATCAAAACTGAAATGGGAGGAGTGATGTTAGAGTTACCTGACGCCTCCCACCGAGAAAAACAGACCAAAACAACAAAATAAATAAAAATGTTTTGACTAGTGAGACTTAGGAAGTATGCTGAAAAGCACCAGGGAAATAGCAAAATCCCTGTGGAGCACAGAAGCCCAGGACAGAACCATCAGGAAGGAAGTGAGATATTCTGCCTCTGCCACACTGTCTCCTTCACCAGGACTGGTTTGCAGTCAGGGTAACTTCTTACAGGGAAAATGTAAGTTGGATATCCCCAGCAGTCCCTATTGCTGCCACAAATGCCAGCAATCCTTGCTACAGGAGAATCCCCCAGTCCTCATAGGCCCTAAATCCAATTTGAAGAGTATCCAAAATTTCACACAAGTACACTGCTGCAGAGTAGGAGCCTACACTGAGCCCCTAGGCTGTTAAGGATGGCTAACTGCTAGAGTGGCTAGAGTGTGTCCTGTCCTGGGAGGTTGTAGCAATGGACTCTCACCATCCCTGAGGCTCCATGATCATTCTGTCACATTCACATGGGTGCCTGTAGTACCACAACCATGGCTACCTGGATTCCAGACCATATGAACAACCAAGACTCTGGTGCTCAAGTCCATACAGCACATCACCCCTAAGGGAACAGGTATACCTGCGCAGTGAGAATACTACCATGCAGCTAGCTCAATGCCCTGCCCACATGAACTCATGTTGTACACCTGGCTGGACGGCAAGTTCATGTGCACCCACACCTAACCTGACTGCCAGTTCTGCAGCGGCTCTGCTTCCCTGACAGGCTGTTGCAAGCCCTCCGCTCCACTACACTCATACTGAATCCATTCTTGGCCTGACAGCTGGTATGGTGGAAGAGCCATCCTTGCACACATACTGCTGCAAAACTTCCAGGTTCCACTACACCAGCATGAACCTTCACTTAACCCAATAGCTGGTCCCGCAGCAATGCTGCCTCTACAGGCAGATAGCCACAGGACTTCCCACCTCGCTGTACTCACACAAACCCATGCCTGGCACAATAGCTTGCCTGAGAGTGGCCCACCCCTAGACAGACTACTGTAGGACCTCCCAGCCTTGCCGTGTCTACACATGGCTCAGCTCAGTCTCACAGCTATCCCAGTAATGAACTCCACCTCCCTGGAAAGCCTGACAGAGCCTCTTGGCCCATTGTGCCTACACATACCCAACCCAACAACCAGCTCAGCACTCCCACCTACAGCAAAACTACACCAACACCATCATAAACTCATGCAGCCTAGACCAGTAAGGCAATCACAGAAATTACTGACAGTGATTACAGCTGAAGAAACTTCATGGAGTCCATGTTACTGACTCACCCAAAACCAAAGTCAATGCACCATACCTCACTAAAACTCTAGAAAGTGTCTACAGGAAGAAGTCTATCCCTAGGACAATTAATTCACAAATTGGAAAAAGAAACTATTCTACTAGATACACAGATCAATGTGGGGACATAAGAAATATGAAGAACCAAGGAAGCATGCATGACAGACCCCAAAACAAATAAACACAGTAAATCCTTAGTAGCAGACTCCAAAAAAAAGGATATTAACAAAATGCCTGAAAAATTTCAAATTAATGATCTTAGTAAAACTCAGTGAGATACAAGAGAATACAAATATTTCAATGCAATCAGAAAAGCAATTCATTATCTGAATGAGAATTTTAACAAAGAGATAGATATTACATGAAAAAAGAACCAAACAGAAACATCAGAGCTGAAAAAAATCAGTTAACGAAATAAAAACTACAATTGAGAGCTTTAGCAACAGACTAAACAGAGTAAAGAATTTCTGAACTTAAACAGATCATTTGAAATAACTCAGAAGGGACAACATAAAATAAGAATAGAAGAGAATTTAAAAAGCCTATGGGGCTTATGGGATACCCTTAATCACACAAACTTTCTCATTATAGTAGTTTTAGAGGGAGAAGAAATAAAGAAAGTCACAGAAAACCTATTTAATGAAATAATAGCTGAAAACTTCCCACATATTGGAAGATATACAAACATCCAGATTCTAGAAACTCAAAGCTCCTCAATTAGATTCAACTTCTAAAAAATCCTCTCTGAGGCATATTATAATCAAACTGTCGAAAGTCAAAGACAAAGAGATAATTCTAAAAGCTGCAAGGGAAAAGCATCAAGTGATATAGAAGGGGATCTCCGTGAGAGTATTAGCAGATTTCTTAGCAGAAAACTTGCAGGCCAAGAGAGTGAATGATGTAGTAAAAGAGAGTTTAACAAATAAATTCTTTCAGTCAAGAATACTATATCCAACACAACTATTCAGAAATAAAAGAGAAATAAAGACCTTTACAGAAAAATAAAGCCTGAGAGAATTCATCACCATTAGACTAACCCTACAAGAAATGCTTAAGGGAGTGCTACAACTGAAAATGGAAGGACAATAATTACTACCATGAAAACACGTGAAGGTATAAAGCTCACCAGTAGCAATCAATTCATAAATCAAACTCAGAATATCACAGTGATATAATGGTGCTATATAAATCTCTCAATTCTCTGATATAAAGGTTTGAAGTAAAAGTGGTCAACGACAACAACAATTACAATTAGTGGCTAGGGAATATATAATAGAGAAGAAAAATTAGGCAATTAAAATTTAAATTGAAAGGAGGAAAATGTCCAGAGAATTTTTATGTGACCAAGGTTAAGTTGCTATCAGCTTAAAATAGTCTATTTTGGCAAGACTCTTTATGTTAGCCCAGTGATAACCACAAAGAAAGCAATTATAGCAAATAAACAAGAAAGAGGAAGGAAAAAGCTTCACACCAAACCACAAAGGTATACAACAAAATAAAAAGTGGGAGTAAAGAATCTATTAAACAACAATAAAACAATTAACAAAATGGCAGGAGTAAGTTCTTATCTAACAATAATCTTTAATGTAAATGGTTTAAATTCTTCAATTAAAAAATATAGAGTAGCTGCATGAATAAAAAAAACTAGACCCAACTATATTCTGCCTGCAAGAGACTCACCTTAGCAGTAAAGACAAACAGACTAAAAATAAAGGGGTGGAAGAAGATCCCATACAAACACAAATTAAAAGCAAGAAGGAATAGTCATATTTATATATGATAAAATAGAATTTCAGTAACATATAGTAAAAAGAGGCAAAGGTTATTCTTTAATGATAAGGAGATCAGTTCAACAAGATGATATAACAAATGTAAATATATATGCACCCAAACTGGAGCACCCATATGTATAAAGCAAATATTATTAGACCTAAAAGGAGAGAGAAACTGAGATGCAATTATAGTAGGGGACTTCAACAGCCCACTTTCAACAATACCTTTACTAAGAATATACCCAAAGGAATAGAAATCATTCTATCATAAAGACACATGCACACATACGTTCATTGCAGCACTATTCACAATAGCAAAGATATGCCATCAACATTATACCCATCAATGGTAGACTGGATAAAGAAAATGTGGTGCAGGCCAGGTGCGGTGGCTCACGCCTATAATCCCAGCATTTTGGGAGGCTGAGGCAGGCAGATCACCTAAGGTCAGGAGTTCAAGACCAGCCTGGCCAACATGGCAAAATCCCGTCTCTACTAAAAATGCAAAAATTATCCAAGCGTGGTGGCACATGCCTGTAATCCCAGCTACTGAGGAGGCTGAGGCAGGAGAATTGCTTGAACCCAGGAGACAGAGGTTGCAATGAGTCAAGATTGCGTCACTGCACTCCAGCCTGGGTGATAAAGTAAGATTCCATCTCAATTTTTTAAAAATTTGGTACATTTACAACATGGAATACTATGCAGCCATAAAAAAAATGAGATCATGTCCTTTACAGGAACTAGATGGACCTGGAGGCCATTATCCTTAGTAAAGTAACACAGAAACAGAAAACCAAATACTGCATGTTCTCACTTATAAGTGGGAGCTAAATGATGAGAACACATGGACACATCAAAGGGAACAACACACATCAGGTCATATGGAAGGGTGGAGGGTGGGAGGAGGCAGAGGATCTGGAAAAATAGCTATTGAGTACTAGGCTTAATACCTAGGTGAAAAATAATCTGTACAACAAATCCCCATGACACGTTTATCTATGTAACAAACCTGCATGTGTACTCCCGAACTTAAAAGTTTAATTTTTAAAAAGATCAACAAAAAGAAATGTTTGTTTAAAAAAACAAAATTGAGAAACTTTAACTAGACTGAGAAAAAAATACCCCCAAAAAATAAAAGATTAAAAATTAGACATTACAATTGATACCACAGAAATACAAAGACACATAAGAAATTATTGTGAACAACTATACTCCAACAAATTTGATAACATAGAAGAAATGGATAAGTTCCTGGATTACAACCTACTCAGATTAAATTATCAAAAAAATAGAAAATCTGAACAGACCAAAGAGTGAGAAAATTGATTCTGTAATAAAAAGTCAGGGGTGCAGCAAGGGCAGACCTGGGGACTCCGCATGCTGCAGCTGTCCCCCAGCACCCCCACTGTAATCTCCGTGGAGCTGCGCAGAGCGGAGCCAGCAGGCTAACCCGGGCCAGCCACCAGGAGCCAGGCAGCTGGCGTCCAGACACAGTGAGGGGACTGATGCACGTACATGGCCCTGGCAGCCGCCATGGCCCCAGGGCGGGGCAGTGGTGGCTCAGGACCACGTGTTTACTTTCAGAGCCCACCCCCCAGGGCCGCAGGAAGAGGCCTGGGCGGCACAGACGATAAGGGCCCAGTGAGGCGCCAAGGGAAGGTCACCATCAAGTATTACCACAAGGAGCTACAAAGTGCCTCAACCTGGAGGAGTGGATCATGGAGCAGCTGACACAACTCCCCGACTGCCAGGAAAAGGAGATCCCAGAACTGGAGATTGACGTGGATGAACTCCTGGACATGGAGAGTGAGGATGCCCAGGCTGCCAGGGTCGAGGAGCTGCTGGTTGACTGTTACAAACCCACCGAGGCCTTCATCTCTGACCTGCTGGACAAGATCCAGGGCATGCAGAAGCTGAGCACACCCCAGAAGAAATGAGGGTCCTTGACCCAGGTGAATGGTGGCTCAGGACAATCACTGTCCCCCCGACCTCATAGCAACAGCAATACCAGCGGACCCTGTGGCCAGGCTCAGTGCCATGAGCAGGTCTCTTCCCCTGCCCCCTTCGTTTTCCATTTTTGGGGTTCTTCATTGTTATTAAACCAATGAGACTTTTTGTGTTTTTATGTTGACTCTGTGGCGCAGGACCTTTAATAAAGCTAGGATATGCCTTTGGTGCAGCTAAAAAATAAAAATAAAAATAATAAAAAGTCTCGAATCAAAGAAAAACCAAGGATCTGATAACTTCACTGCTTAATTAGTTCTAAAGAAGAACTACTACCAGTGCTTCTCAAACTATTCCAGAAAATTGAAGAGGAAGGAAAACTTCCAAACTCATTTTATCAGGCCAGATTTATGTTGATTTCAAAACTGGATAAGGACTCAACAACAACAAAAAGAAAACTATAGGCCAATATTCCTGATGAACATAGATGTAAAAATTCTCAACAAGATACTAGTAAACTGAATCCAGGAGCACATTTAAAAGATCATTTACAATGACAAAGTCAGATTCATCCCATGGATGCAAGGATGGTTTAATATATGCAAATCAGTAAATATGGCACACCACATTAACAGAAAGAAAGATAAAATGAAAAGGACCTTTTAGACCCCAAAATAGCTACAAGCAGAAAACAGGCTGAGAAAACTACTCGCTTAAAACACAGGCTAGGCCGGGCACAGTGGCTCACACCTGTAATCCCAGCACATTGGGATGCTGACGTGGGTGGATCATTTGAGGTCAGGAGTTCAAGACCAGCCTGGCCAACATGGTGAAATCCCATCTCTACTAAAAATACAAAAATTAGCCGGGTGTGGTGGCACACACCTGTAGTCCCAGCTACTTGGGAGACTGGGGCAGACGAATCACTAGAACCCAGGAGGTGGAGGTTGCAGTGAGCCGAGATTGCACCATTACACTCCAGCCTGGGTGACAGAGCAAGACTCCATCTCGAAAAACAAACAACAACAACAACAAACAAACAAACAAAAAACAAAAAAACACAGGCTACCTTTTATCGGCAATAGGAAGGAAGGATGACTCAGAGAATAAAAGAACCTAGGGAGTAAAGCCAAGAACACAGTGGGACTCATTCCCAGAGCTCATAGGAATGAGAGCTTATCAAGGAAGTGCTAGCATATATCCTGCTGGATTTCAGAATTATTATGGACCAATGTTTCCTATGTGCCTCCCACTTTCCCCTTTTTTGAATGGAAAAGTTCCTAGTACTTTTCTTATTCCTCTTCCATTATTGTATTTTGAGTGGATTTGAGATGCAAATAATTTCTTTACTTCACAGTTCTTCAGAGGGATAGGAATTGTGTTTGAAGAGCTGTACTTGAAGAAACACACATAAGGAGCTTCATGTGCACTTGGACCTGATTTAGATGACGAGAACCTAGTCCTCAAGCTGATATTGTAATAAGAAGAAACTGAGGATTCTTGGGAGAGGATGAAATGTATTTTCTATTTGGAAGAGATGTGACCATTGAAGGTGAAAATGCAGACTCCATTGGTATTCACTTCATTGTGTATTCCCTTCCCATATTGACTCAATCTTCAGAATACTGTAAAAGTAACTATGTATGACTTCCAAAGTTAAGTCATAAAAGGTATTGCAGCTTTGATTTTGACCTATTGGATTGCTCCAAGAAAACACAGTCATCATATCTTAAAGACACTCAAGTAGCCCAATGGAAACACTCACATGGAGAGAAACTGAGACCTCCTACCAACAGCCAGCACCAGCCTGTAGGTCATGTGAGAAAGCAACCTTTGATATGGATCCTCCAGTCTAGTTAAAACTTTAGATAACTTCGGTCTCAGCTGACAGATGACCACAATCTCATGAGACATCACAGAGCCAGAACTGCCCAGCCAAGCTACTCCCAAATTCGACTCACAGGAACCATAAAAGATAATAAATGTTCAGTTCTTTTAGCCTCTAAGTTTTGGGCTGACTTGTCACACAGCATTAGATAACTAATACAGAGGCCCCAAGATTCCTTTATATAGAGTAATATTATATTCTACTTTCTATCCCAACATTATAAGGCATGGGTTTATGTAGTAGTATATTATTTTGAAATATTACCTAATTATTTTCCTTCCTCATTTTTTTAACATCCCTTCCCCAAAAATTCTTCCACCAGTAAAATTAGTCCAGGAGCCCAAGGGTCACTGCATCAGGAAAGGGAAAGTCAGACATTGTCCAGAATTTAAAATCATTGCTGACATTTCATGGCTGGGTTTCAGGATAGACTTAACTTAAGTCCATAAAAGGCAATGATATGAAAGCAAGAGCATTTGATATGTAAGAGGTAAAATTTTTATTAGAGAAATTGGTTATTTTTTTCCTGGAAGTCTCAAAATTGGAATTTACTTATCAAATACCAAGCCAGATGACTACAGGTTAGAGCTTTACTATAAATAACATGAGGATGTGGCAATTTAACAATATTTCCTGCCAGATGGTCTCTGAGATGAAGAGGAAAAAGAGAGACAAAGATAGAGAATAAGATACAAATTAAGTCATGTTATCAGTTGCCATTCGAAGTGCTAAAGAGAGCCTGTGATATTTGCTTTCAATTCTAGCTATAGCGATTCTCAGAAAAAAGGTATAGATATTATTGATGAAAGAAAATTATCTATCCTTATTACTTTTATTTTCTCTTAACTAAAATCAGTATATCAGACAAAGAATTTAGAACAAAAATATAGACATATTAGTGGCTATTTGGGAAGTAATCAGAACACCTACAGAAAAGCATTAAGGTTATATACAAAGAAGAAAAAAGCATCCTTTAGTTTCTATCACTAGGTATAGCTCTCAAGAAATATTTTTTATTTTTAAAAAATAATTGATAATGATCATATGAACATGGCCCCAAACTGAGGCCATTCTGCCATCTGTCTACCTCACAGTTGCTAGGGAACTAGAAGGCAAATGCAAAGACATTTAGAAAGGTGGTTTTTTTTAATGTTTTTTGAATTTCAAATCCATAGAAATAAAGAGATTTTACAAGTTCCTAGATCCACAGACTATGTCAGATTTATTGGTTTAGGTAGTTAAAAACAAGATGAGCTAATGGCATTTAACAGTGTCATAATTGCAAGTTCAAACAGTGGTTCTTAATAATTTGATAAAAGCCAGCATGACACCAAAGAAAAGGAGAAATAAAACATAGCGATGAGGGAGAAAAAAAATCTCTCACCTTGTAAGTTTCACACATTATGAGAAAAGAAAGAAGTGATGTCCTTAAATTGTTAACTATGTTGGGGCCAACCGATTTTACAGATTCTATGATCTGCAGAATCCACAATATAGCAAATAAGCCCCTCATGAGACTCACGATGTAGGAGCCACATTTTATTCTATTTGTAATCTCCAGCACATGGCACAGTGCTTGGTACACAGTAAGTGTTCAATAAATAGTTGCTAAATTCTTGTTAATCTTTATAAACTCTGGAGTGGAAGGAGGTTGAAAACTGATAACAAGTATAACTTTCTTGTATAACTGCTCACTAGCTCTCCTTAGAAATGCACAATGTTGTCTCAGTATTTTCCTATACCACTGCTAGCACTTAACCATACCTATCTGAGAGTTCCTGAAGGCTATTTCCTTAACCAAGCATTCCTTTAACACAATAGGTGAAGGCAACAGCACCTGGAAGAACTCTGCAGTAGCCATTCTCTGTGTACTAAAGATGATGCTGAAGGATGCTACAATGGAGCTGGCTTCCCTGATATCAGTGGTAATGACAAGATTCCTATGCAAAAGAGGCCAAGGATGGTGCTTTGTCAGAGACGAAGTGTGAAAAATAACCATAATCAACTCTAGTGTTAGAATGTAATAAGACTGTTTGACCTGAGAAATATGTGGTGGTGGCAAGTTAATCTCTGGGTCTGTAGAAGTGAAATAGTTGACCAGTCTATGAAGATGCTGCTTGACCAGTCTATGAAGATACATAAATGGAAAAATTCTAGGTCTGCTAGGAAGAAACCTTACTTGAAGCATCCAAGTGGAGACTCAAGGGTTTTCCTTCTTCCCTGAGAGAGTTCACAGGCTTGTAGTCTCCTGACTAGGGGATAGCCTAGTCAATTTGAAGAAAAATCCTACAGTGTGACCACTGGTTTATAGTCATGTGCCACATAATGACATTTCAGTCAACAACAGACTGCATATATGACGATGGTCCTGTAAGGGTATAATGGAGCTGAAAAATTCCTGTCGCCTAGTGACTAGTGACATCACCTAGTGACACAGTCACACAACACATTACTCACATGTTTGTGGTGATGCCCATGTAAACAAACTATTGTACTACTAGCCTTTAAAAAGTCCAGAAGATACAATTAAGTATAATACATAATCCTTGATAATCATAATAAATGACTATGTTACTGGTTTATGTATTCACTATAGTATCTTTTTGTCATTATTTTAGATTGTACTCCTGCTTATTTAAAAGAAATAAGAAAGATTAACTGCAAAACAGCCTCAGGAAAATCCTTCAGAAGGTGTTCCAAAAGAAGGCATTATCACAGAAGATGACAGTTCCATGAGTGTTATTGCCCCTGAAGACCTTCCTGTGGGACAAGATGAGCAAAAGTGAGTGATATTTATGATCCTGACCCTGTGTAGACCCAGCCTCCCAAAGTGCTGGGATTACAGGCATGAGCCACTGCTCCTGGCCCCAAATAATGTACATGTGTATACACATTTTAGATTATAACTTGTTTTTTTTTTCATTAAATCCAAAGACATTTTAACTTCATTATTTTCCTAAAGATATTTGACGGTATTTGTAAGCTTACTCCATACATTCTTGTTCAGATTCTGTGCTGGAGTTATTGGCAGCATTGATTAACACACACATAAACTGCAAAAGCACTCCTTGGGTTCTTGGAACACAGGAGGAATTCAATCAAAGTTAGTTTCTTTCCTGTCTCCTCCTCTACTTCCTGAAGAAACATTTAAAAATGCATAAAGAAACAGAGAAGTTGGTATTACAATACTTTCGTTATTCCGGAAAAGTTCAATAGGTAAAACCATACTAAAATCCTAAAGAGAGTCATCTTGACATTTTCTTGAGTCATTTATGCATCACTAAAACAGTCCCTTCCCTAAAATTACTTTTTCTACCTGCTTGCAGATGCCTGAAATTCTACTATTCTCTATTTGCTTTTTTCACTTCCTGTCTTCTGTAAAGAGGCAAACCATCTTAGGCAACTGATTAAGCATCATGATTGTTTTAACCACAGGCAGAAATTTGCTGATACTCTTCTCATTGAGAAGTGGTCTCTGGCCCTTCTTAAGTTATGATAAACACTTTGACTGCTTTAACCAATAAAGTATGTTGGATATGATGCTATGTGAGTCCCAAGACTAGATAATAAGAGACCCTGCAACATCCACTTTGGACTCAGAGAACAGTCACTCTTAGAGCACCTTGGATTTGCTGTGTAAGAAATGCTGCCACCCTGAGGCCACCATACTGGAGAAGCCATATGTAGGCACTCTTGTTGGCCATCCCAGGTGAACCTGACCCTCAGTCATCCCAAGTCACATACCAGACATGTGAGGCGAGGCAAGCATCATCTTCAGGGGGCACCGCCAAGTCTCAGCTGTCCCAGCTCTGCCACTGGAGTCACCCAGCTATTTTGAGTCATCTCAGCTGAAGCCCCAAACATATGGAGAAGAGAAGAGCTGTCCTTTCGTACCTTACTGAATTCTTGAGCCTCAGAATCTGTGAGCATATTAAAATGGTTCTTTTTCTACTCAGTGTTGTGGTAGTTTGCTACCCAACAATCAATAGACAGAAGAAGCATTATTAGCATTTACATCTCACGCATGCATTCAATGTTTATCGAAAGCCTAATGTGGCCAGACATTGTACTGGCTTCATTTAGGTTGGATGAATTTCTCTGAAACTTTCCCAAGATTATGTTTGCTGGAAGCTGGGTTGCAGAGGCACTGGGCAAGATACTAAGTACATTAGGATACCTGATGTAAATAAGTTGAGGAATGGCACATAGGATAAAGAAAAAGTTAGAACAACAGAGGATAGAGGGCAACATAAAATGAGTTCGGATTATTTCCCTGGACCCTATCTGGCTGCACAAGTGGGTATCTGACTGCATGATCTCATTTATATGTAAATCTGAAAGATGAACTCATAGAAGCAGAGGAGAATGGAGGTTACCACGGGCTGGGGACAGAGAGGTGGATTAGACAGATGTTGGTCAAAGGATATAAAATCTCAGTTTGACAGGAGGAATGAGTTGAGGAGATATGTTGTACAACATGGTGATTACAGTTAATAAAACAATGTATTGTATACTTCAAAATTATTAAGTGTGGATTTTAAACACTTATCACACAAAAATGATAAGTATATGACATAAGGAGTATATTAATTAGCTTTTAGTCATACTACAATGTATGCATGTATCAAAATTTTATGTTTCGCACCATAATTACATATAATTTTATGTCAATTTTTAAAAATTGAAAAATTAGGGCCGGGTGCGGTGGCTCACACCTGTAATCTCAGCACTTTGGGAGGCCGAGGCAGGTGGATCACGAGGTCAGGAGTTCGAGACCAGCCTGGCCAACATGGTGAAACCCCATCTCTACTAAAAATACAAAAATCACCCAGGCACAGTGGCGGACACCTGTAATCCCAGCTACTCAGGAGGCTGAGGCAGGAGAATTGCTTGAACCCGGGAGGCGGAGGTTGCAGTGAGCCTAGATTGTGCCACTGCACTCCAGCCTGGGTGAAAGAGCAAGACTCCGTCTTGGAAAAAAAAAATTGAAAATTAAAAAAAAAAACAAATTGGGATCTGGCCCAAAAAAATGAATTGAAATGACTGAGGTGCCTTGAATTCACCAAAGGAAATGACCTAGTTATTAAGGACAATCAACTTTCATTCAGTAATTTCTGGATGGCAAAGATAGATGGTTTATCAATTTGGCATATTTGTCATAACGGCTAACGACCAAAGCTTAATATGACATAACTTTATCAAATGAAAAAAAGCCCACTGATACTTCCCTGCATTTTTAGAAATATGTATGGGTAGAAGGATATAGTCAAGTATGCCTCAAACATTTACCATATAGAAACATAATTATGTCTTAATAGATTCAGAAGCCTCTGTAGTGAGTGTCTACAAAAGGCATTTCTGAAAGGGTGGGCTGAGGGGAGGGAGATAGGAAGAGCCTTAAAATTGTAAAATAAGCCTCCAAGAAAATGTTTTCGATGCTTGCCTCATCCAAAATGAAAAGGAGAACAAAGATACAGATAGTATCTTTTCTTGGAAAACCTTTAGATGACCATTCAATGCTCTTTGTATATCATGATCCTTTCATTTATAAGATATGACACACCCTGTTTTACAATCTAAGTGATCTTTAGGTAACCATAATCTTTAAATATCAGCTATTTAGCTTCCACATGCTCTCTGTTTCCTTGTTCATCAAAACTTCTTTAAATTAGCTTATATTCATACCTGCTGCCCCTACTCCTTTTCACTTCTCATTGAGGAGAGAGTTCCCCTGCAATTCTACTTCTGTCTCTACACTCTACGAAAATTACACTCATTAGGTCTCCTCCAAATTACCAAATCCAATGAAATCTTGGTTCTTTGTCTGATTTAGCCTCACTGCAGCATTGAAGTCTGTTGCCTGTTCCCCTTCTTATTCTATAATAGCATATACATATCATTGTATATAATTTTATTCAAAAACAAAATAACTCATTGCAAAATAAAAGTAATTGAAAATTGTTTAACGAAGAGTGTAACAAAGTCCTTTGCTCACTATCCCTCCCTTCCACTTGTAGGGGAAACCAATGTTCATAGCCAGTGCTCATTGTGCCTGACATTTTTCTGTGTGCATCGTATGTAATTTAACATTTCCTATCCAAACTGAGAGGATTCGAGATTAAAAATAAACTGTCCTTTGCTCTCAATCATACTCCTCATTTCTGATAATCAGTTACAAACATTTCTGTTTCTTTTGGTGGTTATATCCATCATGTTTATCTTCATTCATTTATTTATCAGTTAAAACTAGATCTCACTACTACCTCTATTGTGAAGAGTGAAGAATTTTGCTGACTTAAATTGCTTTTTCGCCTCCCTATCCCCACACTTTCACACCCCCAGGCTCTAAGAGGCATATTTTTATTTATTAAGTGTTTTTGTTTGCTCATCTGTGTCTTCAAATAAAATATAACCTTTATTTCTTGACTTATCCATTTTAGGCATTATCTCACATTTTATTATGCACAATTTTATAACACTTGTCTTCTTATAGCTAAAAGTAACTCTGCTTTGTCTATAGTTTAACACAAACAAAAAACAAGAAAATATCCAAAACCAGCTTTTACAATATTATAGTTATTTAAATGTAGTTCCCTGCAGAATCAAGTAGTGTGATTGGACACTGAGTGGAGGTGGTTTCCTTGTCATTAACTTGCTGTTGGAAAGAGCACATAACTAATGAATAGAGGGGTGGGGGCAGCATAATCCTTTTATTTCTTCATTTATTGTCATAATGCTATGGGTTCACCTTGTCATTAAGGTCACGTAGCTTCTTAATCTATGTTTTATGATAGGAAATTATTTTTCTCCTTGACAAAATTTTCCTGGAGCCCTCATACTCCCTGTTCTAATTTGCATTCTAGACCAACTGCATAACTGATATTCTGGCATTATTTTTTCTTTTTAAAAATTTTTTGGTACTTATCTTAAAATTGATTTATACCTTGTTCATTAAAAAGAATGATGTGTCAGATCACCTTCTCAATACTCTTAAAATTGAAAACTGGCATTTAAAATACTTTTCCCTTGGATAGATTACAAAAGACATCTTAATTTCAAGAACATCCCAGGGGACAATAATCTTACAACTGGTGTTTAACTGGATTTCTTTCGATGTAAAAATTGCAGTGAAATGTGGTAATCTCTAATAATAAGCAGTATTGAGTAGTGGCAGTTTTAGTAATAATATTTTGTGAAGAGTGACATTTTACTTATTGCTACTGTTTGTAATAATAAGGTTTTCAGTTCATTCAACAAATATTTATCAAGAAGTCAGTATGTGTTGGCAGTGTTCCGTGCTCAGGAAATATAGCAGTGAACAGAGTTCCTCATGAAAGGTTTATACCAGTTGTTGAGTCAGAGGCAAAAGACAAGAAACATAAACTATTAAATATATAATAATAAGTCAATTGTTGATTGATATTAGGAAGGTGAGCTGAGGAATGGAGAACGGGGGTGGAATTTCAGATAGAAGGGTGTGGAACTCACTGAAAGGTGACTTTGTTTTTTTTTCTTGTTATCTTTTACAATTTCTTCCCTCCATTTTATTTTTTAAATTATCTTTATTTCAAAATAATCATGCAGTTACAGAAAAGGTGAAGATACAATACAAAGCATCTTTTCCTGAACAATTTGAGAGAAAGTTGCTGACTTCTTGTTCCATCATTTCTGAATACTTTAGTTTATATTTCCTATAAAACAGAGATACTCTGCTACATAATCACAATACACAATATATTAAGTACTCTGTTTCATTGATCTCATTTTTTACCTCTTTCTTGAGTTCCTTTGTTCTTTTTGTTGGATAAATTACATAAGCAAGTCTTTCAGAGGATGATCAATGAGTAGTAACATTTTCTATAGCTTACATACCCAAAAATGTCCTTATTTTACCTGAACTCTTGCTTTAGAGTTTGGCTGGGCGTTTACTTATAGGTTGTAGTCATATTTTTCTCAGATCTCAGTTTTCAAGCATATGGTATCTCTTATAAGAAGTTGAATTCTCATTTATTGGAAGCAATAAGTGGAAGCATTCAAAAATCTCCTCTTTACCCTTCATGAGCCTCTGTATAGCTGTGGTCTTTCTACTTCAATTGTATGCTCTTCATCCTGTGGTTTTTTTCCAAGCTGAAGATGCATGTGGCTAAAAAATAAATTTTCTTTCATTATTTCTCCAATAAGTTCTTTAGGATATTTTGTTTTCTTCTCTCTTTCTTAAACTCCTTTTGAAGGATCTTAGCTTTCCCCGACGGATCTTCTAAGACTTTAAACTTTACTTCTATATGTTCCTAGTTTTCTTTTATCCCAATTTCTAAGAGATTTCATCAGGTTTTATCCCAGCACTTATTTTCCATTTTCCTTATTTTCAGGCATCATATTCCTAAATTTCCAGTAAGTCTTTATAGTTCTATGGTTGCTTCTTTTTTATAATGACTATTTTTTATATATATTTATATATTTATTTATATTTTTATATATATTTATATATTTATTTATATATTTATATATAGAGAGAGATAAAATAGGTATTTTAGATAGATAGATAGATAGATAGATAGATAGATAGATAGATAGATAATGTTCTGTGTCCTAAATTATCTGTTTATTGGCTGGGTGCAGTGATAACTCATTCGTTCTTCTTGGTACTGTGTGTGTGTATATGTGTGTGCATGTGTGCGTGCGTGTGTGTGTGTATAAGATTATTTCTCCTCTGTTATGATATTTGCCAATTTAAAGTTATGAACTGAGGGCTAGTTTAGTTGATACACTTTGCTAGTCTGGGCTCTCTCTGCCAGCATGCAGTCCTATTCCCCACAAGGCTCTTCAATAGGAGAGATGGATTGTAAGCTTTGAGCCCACAAGTTTTTTTAAACCATGTGAGCAGAAATCAGGGAGCAAGCTAAGCCCATACAGCGAGGAACAGCTGTTTGGAGAACAACCATACACCTAGACCTCTGGCCACTGCCTTCTTCAAAAGCTGGAAGTCTTATCTCCAGGTTGGCAGAACTTCGGAAGCACTAGCCTCAGGCAGCATGACTTCTACCTTCACCGCAGCCCTCTGTGAGTGCAAATTGTAGGCTGTGCTCCTGCTTCTCCATTTCTTAATATGTAACATATTTTCTATCTTCCAGAAACTAATCAAGATTAATAGTTTGCATGTGTCTCTGCCTGATTTGAGAACTACTATAAATTTATTACCTTTGGTACTTTTAAGTTTTATTTTAATGGGATTTATGGAGGGAGAATAGATATATGTATTTTCAATCTGTCACCTTGAACCAGAAGCCTTACTCCCTCAACCTCAAAGTTTTCTCCCACAGCCCTGCTCTCTGCCACTTCTCTGATATTTATTTGTCCTATTAGTGCTGGCTTTTCTCTTATCTTTCCCTAAGTGTTGATATTTCATCCTTTAATATCTCCTCTTTTCTTCCACTTTATTCTCTGTGGAGGGTTTTCAGTCACTTCCGTGGATGCAGCTATCACTTTATGCAGGTGGACCCATTCCACATGATCAGCTCTCATCTCCCTCTGGGCTCCAGTTTCTGAGCTACTCACTATTATCATTCACACTATGTTTTACTTTTCCATCCAGATGTCAGGAAATGGTAGATCCTCAGTAATATTTGACTTAATTAACTAATTAACTAGTGAGAGCTGAAGGGATCTAGAATGAGTTTTAAGGTGATCTACTACACCATATTATTTCCCAATTATTTTTCACAAATGCATCAGTAATTAGTGAAGTATTTGTTCACCTTGGTGTGAGCTCAACCATAAGCCTCCTGTTTACCATAATTACTTTTAGGAGCAAGATCTCACTCCATCACCCACTGCAGCCTCGATCTCCTGGGGTCAAGCTGGGACTACAGGTGTACATCACTACACCTGGCTAATTTTTTTTTTTAAGAGACGAGGTTTCACCATGTTGCCCAGGCTGGTCTCAAACTCCTGGGCTCAAGCAATTTGCACGAATCTGGGCTTAGTCTCCCAAAGTGTTAGAATTACAGGCATGAGCCACAGTGTCCAACCCATAATTTTTACATAACTGATTTTTTAATTTAATTTCTTTTCTTTTCTTTTTTTATAATAGAGATGGGATCTCAATATGTTGCCTAAGCTGATCTTGAACTCCTAGGCTCAAGTGATTCTCCCACCTTGGCCTCCCAAAGAGCTAGAATTATAGGCATGAACCACTACACCCAGCCTATAACAGTTTTTTTGGTAATACAGTATATTCAAACTTCACTAGCTACCCACCACCAAACAACTGGAGACTAAAACTCTAGAGAGGAACAAAGAGCCATACCAATTTCCAGTTTCCAGTTATAATACAGCACTGTAATTCCACTTCCAATTTCAGTTACTATAATCAAACTTCTGTTATATCAAGTTTTTAAAGCTAAAATACTCAAAGCAGAAGTTTTCACTTGCCTAATTGGCTACCAATGCAAGTGCAGCTTCAATCCATCTGTCCCTAAGTGGATATGTGTATCTCTGCCAGTCTGACCTTTGTTTTGACTTTAAATTACCTTTTAAAGGCTGATTTCCCTTGGAAGCAAAGCTTTTAACAGTTGCCCTTTAAGTTTGAGCAATTCAATTATAATAACTTTTGATACTGGACGTAGATTCTATGCCATCGTACAGTAGGAGGTGAACAGTTTCAAATTAGA
This sequence comes from Pan troglodytes, assembly GCF_028858775.2. Taxonomy (NCBI): domain Eukaryota; kingdom Metazoa; phylum Chordata; class Mammalia; order Primates; family Hominidae; genus Pan; species Pan troglodytes. The sequence goes on along the minus strand of NC_072403.2, from coordinate 138,124,887 downwards.
CAAGTTTCTCCCATCACCATATGTACCATATGCATATGTATATGCATAAAAGGCAAATAAATAAACACTCTTCTTTGTCCGTACAGCACAATTATATGCACATCCAATAAAGTGGTATACCAAACACAAAAATAGTTCCTCCAGCTCTAATCATTCATGGGTCCACCCAATTTGTCTCCATATTCAAGGGTTCTTAGAATAATTGCTCACATATCCTCCCAATGAAAACATAAAGCCTTTCTTAAATTTAAAAAAAGAAACTGAAGACAAATGGGGATTTTCTCAGATTGGAAATCATATGTCAACCTTTATCTAAATATTTTAAACAGAAAACACTTTATATGAATAATAGTAATAATAACATGTGTTGGATATAGACATTATTCTAACCTCATTACATTGAATATTTTACGTAATTTTTAAAATAACTTTTTGAGAAGTCATAAAAAAGTTAAACGTTTTTTATGACCAAATTGTTTTGCCCAGTCTCTAAATTGTAGAGTTGGGACTTAAACCCAGGCAATCTGATACCAAAACCCACGTTTTTAACCACTAGTCAAGGATATCAAATAAATTGCACCTTGCATGTCACCTGTTATTGACTGATAGTTCCTGTATGGAGTAGGATGTTTAAAAAATTTAGTAACAAAACTCAGTCAGACAGAGTGTCAAAACTGAAAAATATCAGCCATGAACACATTAGAGTTGTGGATTCTATTCTAGAATATATCTGTCTAGAATCCATCCGTCCCTAAGTGGATACGTGTATCTCTGCCAGTCTGACCTCTGTTTTGGCTTAAATTACTCTGTCAAAAGCTGATTTCCCTTGGAAGCAAAGCTTGTAATAGTTGCCCTTTAGGTCTGAGCATTTCAATCATAACTTTTGATACTGGCCATAGATTCTATGCAATCTTACAGCAGGAAATCTTTGCCCTTCTAGGAAAGGTAAAAGTGAAAGGCGGGGAAGAGAGAGAAGAGACCTATTGACCTGTGTGTTTACAAACAACTCTCAGAAAAATCACAGATAATTTAGTTTTAAAAATATCACAGAATATAGCAAACCATGCCAGCAATCGATCTTCATCTATATTAAGCTTATAAAAAAATACTAATGATTTGAGTTTTAGTTTAGCTGTATGTTACTTTATTTCTCCCATAAACTGATGGGGATTTTTTTTTTAATGAAGGAAGTAGTATGAAAAAGAAAGAGGAGAGAGACGAGATGCTTAGAAAACCATCACTCAGATGAATGAGTCTATTCTGTTCAATGCTAAGAACATTTTAGAAAATATAGAAAAGACCTTAACTTTCTTTTCTAAAGGCTCAGATAGCAGAAACTCATGTAGAAAGTGGAAACTAAAATGTGGTAGAATCATATTTTTGTGATATTTACCTATGCTTTTCTTCTTCTGGCCCTTTTTTTATTATACTTTAAGTTTTAGGGTACATATGCACAATGTGCAGGTTTGTTACATATGTATACATGTGCCATGTTGGCTTGCTGCACCCATGAACTCGTCATTTACATTAGGTATATCTCCTAATGCTATCCCTCCCCGCTCCGCCCACCCCACAACAGGCCCCAGGGAGTGATGTTCCCCTTCCTGTGTCCATGTGTTCTCATTATTCAATTCCCACCTATGAGTGAGAATATGCGGTGTTTAGTTTTTGTCCTTGCGATAGTTTGCTGAGAATGATGGTTTCCAGCTTCATCCATGTCCCTAAAAAGGACATGAACTCATCTTTTTTTATGGCTGCATAGTATTCCATGGTGTATATGTGCACATTTTCTTAATCCAGTCTATCATTGTTGGACATTTGGGTTGGTTCCAAGTCTTTGCTATTGTGAATAGTGTCGCAATAAACATATGTGTGCGTGTGTCTTTATAGCAGCATGATTTATACTCCTTTGGGTATATACCAGTAATGGGATGGCTGGGTCAAATGGTATTTCTAGTTCTAGATCCCTGAGGAATCGCCACACTGACTTCCACAATGGTTGAACTAGTTTACAGTCCCACCAACAGTGTAAAAGTGTTCCTATTTCTCCACATCCTCTCCAGCACCTGTTGTTTCCTGACTTTTTAATGATCGCCATTCTGACTGGTGTGAGATGGTATCCCATTGTGGTTTTGATTCGCATTTCTCTGATGGCCAGTGATGATGAGCATTTTTTCATGTGTCTTTTGGCTGCATAAATGTCTTCTTTTGAGAAGTGTCTGTTCATATCCTTCGCCTAGTTTTTGATGGGGTCGTTTGATTTTTTCTTGTAAATTTGTTTGAGTTCTTTGTAGATTCTGGATATTAGCCCTTTGTCAGATGAGTAGATAGCAAAAATTTTATCCCACTCTGTAGGTTGCCTGTTCACTCTGATGGTAGTTTCTTTTCCTGTGCAGAAGCTCTTTAGTTTAATTAGATCCTATTTGTCAATTTGGGCTTTTGTTGCCATTGCTTTTGGTGTTTTAGACATGAAGTCCTTCCCCATGCCTATGTCCTGAATGGTATTGCCTAGGTTTTCTTCTAGGGTTTTTATGTTTTTAGGTCTAACATTTAAGTCTTTAGTCCATCTTGAATTAATTTTTGTATGAGGTGTAAGGAAGGGGTCCAGTTTCAGCTTTCTACATATGGCTAACCAGTTTTCCCAGCACCATTTATTAAATAGGGAATCCTTTCCCCATTGCTTGTTTTTCTCAGCTTTGTCAAAGATCAGATAGTTGTAGATGTGTGGCATTATTTCTGAGGGCTCTGTTCTGTTCCACTTGTCTATAACTCTGTTTTGGTACCAGTACCATGCTGTTTTGGTTACTGTAGCCTTGTAGTATAGTTTGAAGTCAGGTAGCGTGATGCCTCCAGCTTTGTTCTTTTGGCTTAAGATTGACTTGGCAATGTGGGCTTTTTTTGGTACCATACGAACTTTAAAGTAGTTTTTTCCAATTCTGTGAAGAAAGTCATTGGTAGCTTGATGGGGATGGCATTGAATCTATAAATTACCTTGGGCAGTATGGCCATTTTCACGATATTGATTCTTCCTATCCATGAGCATAGAATGTTCTTCCATTTGTTTGTATCCTCTTTTATTTAGTTGAGCAGTGGTTTGTAGTTCTCCTTGAAGAGGTCCTTCACTTCCCTTGTAAGTTGGATTCCTAGGTATTTTATTCTCTTTGAAGCAATTGTGAATGGGAGTTCACTCATGACTTGGCTCTCTGTTTGTCTGTTATTGGTATATAAGAATGCTTGTGATTTTTGCACATTGATTTTGTATCCTGAGACTTTGCTGAAATTGCTTATCAACTTAAGGAGATTTTGGGCTGAGACGATGGGGTTTTCTAGATATAAAATCATGTCATCTGCAAACAGGGACAATTTGACTTCCTCTTTTCCTAATTGAATACCCTTTATTTCCTTCTCCTGCCTGATTGCCCTGGCCAGAGTTTCCAACACTATGTTGAATAGGAGTGGTGAGAGAGGGCATCCCTGTCTTGTGCCAGTTTTCAAAGGGAATGCTTCCAGTTTTTGCCCATTCAGTATGATATTGCCCATAAATAGCTCTTATTATTTTGAGATATGTCCCAACAATACCTAATTTATTGAGAGTTTTTAGCATGAAGCACTGTTGTATTTCGTCAAAGGCCTTTTCTGCATCTATTGAGATAATCATGTGGTTTTTGTCATTAGTTCTGTTTATATGCTGGATTACGTTTATTGATTTTCATATGTTGAACCAGCTTTGCATCCCAGGGATGAAGCCCACTTGATCATGGTGGATAAGCTTTTTGATGTGTTGCTGGATTCAGTTTGCCAGTATTTTATTGAGGATTTTTGCATCAATGTTCTTCACGGATATTGGTCTAAAATTCTCTTTTTTTGTTGTGTCTCTGCCAGGCTTTGGTATCAGGATGATGCTGGCCTCATAAAATGAGTTAGGGAGAATTCCCTCTTTTTCTATTGATTGGAATAGTTTCAGAAGGAATGGTACCAGCTCCTCCTTGTACCTCTGGTAGAATTCGGCTGTGAGGCGGTTCCAAGACGGCCGAATAGGAACAGCTCCTGTCTACAGCTCCCAGCATGAGCGACACAGAAGACGGATGATTTCTGCATTTCCAACTGAGGTACCGGGTTCATCTCACTGGGGACTGTCAGACAGTGGGTGCAGCACACTGAGCATGAGCCAAAGCAGGGCGAGGCATCACCTCACCCAGGAAGGGCAAGGGGCCAGGGAATTCCCTTTCCTAGCCAAGGAAAGGGGTGACAGACGGCACCTGGAAAATCAGGTCATTCCCACCCTAATGCTGTGCTTTTCCAATTGTCTTAGCAAACGGCACACCAGGAGATTATATCCTGTGCCTGGCTCGGAGGGTCCTATGCCCACGGAGCCTGGCTCATTGCTGGCACAGCAGTCTGAGACCAAACTGCAAGGCAGCAGTGAGGCTGGGGGAGGGGTGCCCACCATTGCCAAGGCTTGAGTAGGTAAACAAAGTGGCCTGGAAGCTCAAATTGGGTGGAGCCCACCGCGGCTCAAGGAGGCCTGCCTGCCTCTGTAGACTCCACCTCTGGGGGCAGGGCATAGCCAAACAAAAGGCAGCAGAAACCTCTGCAGACTTAAATGTCTCTGTCTGACACATTGGAAGACACTAGTGGTTCTCCCAGCACACAGCTGGAGACCTGAGAATGGACAGACTGCCTCCTCAAGTGGGTCCCTGACCCCCGAGTAGCCTAACTGGGAGGCACCCCCCAGTAGGGGCAGACTGACACCTCACACGGCCGGGTACTCCTCTGAGACAAAACTTCCAGAGGAACAATCAGGCAACAACATTAGATGTTCACCAATATTTGCTGTTCTGCAGCCTCCACTGCTGATACCCAGGCAAACAGGGTCTGGAGTGGACCTCCAGCAAACTCCAAGAGACCTCCAGCTGAGGGTCCTGACTGTTAGAAGGAAAACTAACAAACAGAAAGGACATCCACACCAAAAACCCATCTGTACGTCACCATCATCAAAGACCAAAGGTAGATAAAACCACAAAGGTGGGGAAAAAACAGAGCAGAAAAACTGGAAACTCTAAAAATCAAAGCACCTCTCCTCCTCCAAAGGAACGCAGCTCCTCACCAGCAACGGAACAAAGCTGGATGGAGAATGACTTTGACGAGTTGAGAGAAGAAGGCTTCAAACGATCAAACTTCTCCAAGTAAAGGAGGAAGTTTGAACCCATGGCAAAGAAGTTAAAAACCTTGAAAAAACATTAGACGAATGGCTAACTAGAATAACCAATGCCAGAGAAGTCCTTAAAGGACCTGATGGAGCTGAAAACCATGGCACGAGAACTACATGACAAATGCACAAGCCTCAGTAGCTTATTCGATCAGCTGGAAGAAAGGGTATCAGTGATGGAAGATCAAATGAATGAAATGAAGCAAGAAGAGAAGTTTAGAAAAAAAAGAATAGAAAGAAATGAACAAAGCCTCCAAGAAATATGGGACTATGTGAAAAGACCAAATCTACGTCTCATTGGTGTACCTGAAAGTGACAGGGAGAATGGAACCAAGTTGGAAAACACTCTGAAGGATACTATCCAGGAGAACTTCCCCAATCTAGCAAGGCAGGCCAACATTCAGATTCAGGAAATACAGAGAATGCCACAAAGATACTCCTCGAGAAGAGCAACTCCAAGACACATAATTGTCAGATTCACCAAAGTTGAAATGAAGGAAAAAATGTTAAGGGCAGCCAGAGAGAAAGGTCAGGTTGCCCATAAAGGGAAGCCCATCAGACTAACAGCTGATCTTGCCACAGAAACTCTACAAGCCAGAAGAGAGTGGGGGCCAATATTCAACATTCTTAAAGAAAAGAATTTTCAACCCAGAATTTCATATCCAGCCAAACTAAGCTTCATAAGTGAAGGAGAAATAAAATACTTTATAGACAAGCAAATGCTGAGAGATTTTGTCACACCAGGCCTGCCCTAAAAGAGCTCCTGAAGGAAGCACTAAACATGGAAAGGAACAACCCGTACCAGCCACTGCAAAAACATGACAAATTGTAAAGACCATCGAGGCTAGGAAGAAACTGCATCAACTAACGAGCAAAATAACCAGCTAACATCGTAATGACAGGATCAAATTCACACATAACAATATTAACCTTAAATGTAAATAGGCTAAATGCTCCAATTAAAAGACACAGACTGGCAAATTGGATAAAGAGTCAAGACCCATCAGTGTGCTGTATTCAGGAAACCCATCTCACATGCAGAGACACACATAGGCTCAAAATAAATGGATGGAGGAAGATCTACCAAGCAAATGGAAAACAAAAAAAAGGCAGGGGGTGCAATCCTAGTCTCTAATAAAACAGACTTTAAACCAACAAAGATCAAAAGAGACAAAGAAGGCCATTACATAATGGTAAAGGGATCAATTCAACAAGAAGAAGTAACTATCCTAAATATATATGCACCCAATACAGGAGCACCCAGATTCATAAAGCAAGTCCTTAGAGACCTACAAAAGACTTAGACTCCCACACAATAATAATGGGAGACTTTAACGCCCCACTGTCAACATTGGATAGATCAATGAGACGGAAAGTTAACAAGGATATCCAGAAATTGAACACAGCTCTGCACCAAGCAGACCTAATAGACATCTACAGAACTCTCCACCCCAAATCAGCAGAATATACATTCTTCTCAGCACCACACCGCACTTATTCCAAAATTGACCACATAGTTGGAAGTAAAGCACTCCTCAGCAAATGTAAAAGAATAGAAATTATAACAAACTGTCTCTCAGACCACAGTGCAATCAAACTAGAACTCAGGATTAAGAAACTCACTCAAAACCGCTCAACTACATGGAAACTGAACAACCTGCTCCTGAATGACTACTGGGTACATAACGAAATGAAGGCAGAAATAAAGATGTTCTTTGAAACCAGCGAAAACAAAGATACAACATACCAGAATCTCTGGGACACATTTAAAGCAGTGTGTAGAGGGAAATTTATAGCACTAAATGTCCACAAGAGAAAGCAGGAAAGATCTAAAATTGACACCCTAACATCACAATTAAAAGTACTAGAGAAGCAAGAGCAAACACATTCAAAAGCTAGCAGAAAGCAAGAAATAACTAAGATTAGCGCAGAACTGAAGGAGATAGAGACACAAAAAACCCTTCAAAAAATCAATGAATCCAGGAGATGGTTTCTTGAAAAGATCAACAAAATTGATAGACCGCTAGCAAGACTAATAAAGAAGAAAAGAGAGAAGAATCAAATAGACACAATAAAAATGATAAAGGGGATATCACCACCGATCCCACAGAAATACAAACTACCATCAGAGAATACTACACACACCTCTATGCAAATAAACTAGAAAATCTAGAAGAAATGGATAAATTCCTCGACACATACACTCTCCCAAGACTAAACCAGGAAGAAGTTGAATCTCTGAATGGACCAATAACAGGCTCTGAAATTGAGGCAATAATTAATAGCTTACCAACCCAAAAAAGTCCAGGACCAGATGGATTCACAGCCAAATTCTTCTGACCCTTGTAAAAAATTATTTCCTTTATTTGAGCAGATAATCTTCCTTGTGTTCTTTGATTTAGAGTTAGTTTAGGGCAAGCTTTCCTGGTTTTTCTTTAAGAGACTTTTTATTTATTTATTTATTTATGAGACCCGGTCTCACCCTGTCACCCAGGCTGGAGTGCTGTGCCATGATCTCAGCTCACTACAGCCTCAACCTGCGAGGCTCAGGTGATCCTCCCCTCTCAGCCTCCCAAGTAGCTAGGATGACAGGCATGTGCCACCACGCCCTGCCAATTTTTTGCATTTTTTGTAGAGACAAGGTTTCGCCATGTTGCCCATGCTGCTTTCAAACTCCTGAGCTTAAGCAATCCTCCCACCTCAGCCTCCCAAAGTGCTAGGATTATAGATGTGAGCCACCGTGCCTGGCCAAGACACTTTTTAAATTTAAGATAATCTGACTTCTGCTAGGGGGTGGATAAAGATTTTCCAGCAGAGGAGATGGAGATAGATGGAAAGAATTTTTAAGGAGAGCAAATCCTCCCTGGATCCTAGAGAGAGAGTCTTGTTCCCTGTTTCCCAGAGGAGAGCTCAAGGGAGATACAAGGATCTAACATAGTTTTATAGGGCACTGAAACAAACAGTGTCTGGTTTCCCGGAAAAGGCTCTAGGAAACACAAACTATTGATGCTTATTCTGAGAGGTGTTTATTGACATACAAGTCAATAATCAGTCTCTCTCTCTCTCTCTCTCTATCTCTAGGAGGTCAAGTACCTAGAAAGGTTTAGGAGACCATGGATAGCCTCAGACAGATGTCAATGTGTCAGCATGTTAGATGGAAGCAGAAAGATTTCCTGTGAGTGATGCAGAAGCCAGGAAGAGCCCTCATGGCCAAAGGAATTATGCCCAGGGAGCTGAGGACATCCCTGCAGCAGACCATGTAGAGGGATTACCTAAGACCAATTAGGAAAGTGGGTATCCCAAATGATATCTCCATGGAAATATGACACAGAGACCACACGTATCCCCTCCCCAATTAATGCTGTGGTACTACACAGCCACTCAGAAATCTTAGATACATTCCCTAAGGAAATATGAAGGAGAGGAAATCCCAAATTAATGGAAATAAATATTCCTTCCTATTGTAACATAAAGAGAACACAAATACGTAGTAAGCTAAATTATATAAAAATTTAAACATTATACTCTTTATATCCAACTATCTGGATAGAAATTCATTCCTGGTGCATCTGTTTTTAATAATCTAAGAAATAATTAGAAAGAATTAGTGTCAATAGTAATCTATAACAAGGTGATTTCTTACTTCATAAAAGATCAATACAAGATAGACATGAAGAGGTAAAATTAAATTTGAATATTTAGTGTCAACGGTAATCTATGACAAGATGATTTCTTACTTCATAAAGGATCAATACAAGGTAGACACAAAGAGATAAAATTAAATTTGAATATTAATAAAGTAATCTAAGAAAATAGCTTATTAAATTACAGAGTGTGAAATCATATTCATGTTGAAGAAGTGGAAGGCCATCACTCAAGGCCATTAACATTAAAACCAAGCAAGACAGTGAAAGGTAGAAGGACCTGTAGTTTATTTAATCTTGTCTTTCCATTCTATGTGCTAGCTCCTATACAATGTCAAATACTTATGGGCTAATGCAAACACTTTCTAAAACTGACTTTCCACATAAGAGAAAGCTTACTTCCTGAGTATAATGGTTAAGTCCATTTAGGAGAATCCTAACCCAGGTCACAAGTGACTACTTAAGGAATCAAAAGCAATGAACTATTGGATAAGGCTTGGTGACATGTGCAAAATACACATTCTCTAGGTACCAACATATTCACATGGCAAAATTCACAAGCTCTGTCTAAAGAGCCAAGGCAGAGAGAATGACTCAACTGTCAAACATATTTTCCGTTTTTTTATTTCCAACTTTTTTTTAAGTTCAGGGGTACATGTGCAGGATGGGTAGCTTTGTTACATAGGTAAATATGTGCCACGGCAGTTTGCTGCACAGATCATCCGATCTCCTAGGTATTAAGCCAGCATCCATTAGCTATTCTTCATAATGCTCTCTCTCCTCCCAATCCCCATCCTCCAACAGGCCCCACTGTGTGTTGTTCCCCTTCATGTGTCCATGTGTTCTCATCATTCAGCACCCACTTATAAATGAGTACACCATGGTATTTGGTTTTCTGTTCCTGCTTTAGTTTGCTGAGAAAAATAGTTTCCAGCTGCATCCATGTCCCTGCAAAGGACATGATCTCTTTTGTATGACTGCATAGTATTCCATGGTGTATATGTACCACATTTTCTTTATCCTGTCTATCATTGATGGGCATGTAGGTTGATTCCATGGCTTTGCTATCGTGAATAGTGCTGCAGTGAACATATGCGTACATGTACCTTTGTAATAGAATGATTTATATTCCTTTGAGTATATACCCAGTAATGGTATTGCTGAGTTGAATGGTATTTCTGCCTCTAGGTCTTTGAGGATTTGACAAACTGTCTTCCACAATGGTTGAACTAATTTACACTCCCACAAACAGCATAAAAGCATTCGTTTTTCTCCATAACCTTGCCAGCATCTGTTGTTTTTTGACTTTTTAGTAATAGCCATTCTGACTAGTGTGAGATGGTATCTCATTGGGATTTTCATTTGCATTGCTCTAATGATCAGTGATGTTGAGTATTTTTTCATATGTTTGTTGGCTGTATGTATGTCTTCTTTTGAGAAATATCTGTTCATGTCCTTTGCCCACTTTCTAATAGGGTTGTTCATTATTCCTTGTAAATTTCAAACATATTTTCAAATAAACAAATCCATGCATTAAAAATAGGCCAAAGAAGACAGCCATCCTTGCCTATTTGGAAGGGATTGTCTTAATGCCCATATTACATAGAGTAAAATGTTTGCCTCAGAAAGACGCATTGTGTTTATCCATCAGTGTATGCAGACTGCACACTGGCTTGAACGCAAGGCTTTGGGTCCTTTAAAATTATTAGAGCTTTAATCACAACCTTAGAATAAAGCATGAATAAAGAGTTTGCCACCGTAAGTGCTACTAATACAACTGAAATACACAGATATTAATTTTTAAAGTTTTAAATATTGATATTTAGAGAAATGTATTATTAATATAAGCATATCCCAGTATGCAAAAATAAAAAACAACAGTGTACAGATTATCCTCACAAATCAGGTATCTTCCTGATTCTTTTCCTAAAGCACCTGCATTTATCCCATGAGACCTTATCTCTGGGGCCTGTTCTCTGTCAAGACACATCATCTTATTCAAGAAAATAAATTCTAACTCACTTCAACTGCCAATTGAACAATATATTTAAAATTTAAAATTATATTTATTGGGAGCTTCCAATTGTAAAATTTATTTATTTTAAACTTTAAATTAAATAAATATGAAAATAGTAAATAAAACTCCACCTTGCAGTGAGAAATTTTTTATACATTTCAGTATTTATCTTTCCAAGTAGATACAGATCAGATATTTCACATTCTGCTTTGAAATTTTTTCAAGCTGTGTGAACTTTCAACTAGGGCCTCCCACAGCTAATGCCTTAACCCAAAGGAGTGTCTCTAACAAGGCAAATCAGTAGATGACAGAATTAAAGACTAAGGTGCTTTTTTGTTATCCTCAAATTATACAAACTGTCTCCCCAACAGAGATGTAGGTTTGACTATATATGGAAGAAGAGGTTCCCTGAAAAGTAAGATGATGTTGTTAAATTCAGAAAAAAATAGTATCTTTAAGGGTAAACTAATACAATAGTAATAATAAAGGCAAAATGACAAAGAATAGTAATTATAATATCTATTTTTAATCACATTAATTCTACCTTTACAATATTGTATGGAAAGTTTTATTAATATCTCTATGGTTTGGGCCACATCATGACTTTGTGGCCCTAGGATTTTCCCTTTGTGGTCTTCCTTCTCTACAAGAAAGTATTAGAAATTTTATTTTATGACTGCATTAGAATAAAAGCAAATGAAATCCAGGCTGGATTCATCATTATATATCCATTATTATCATACTCCTTTTCTTCTGATTTCAAGAAAAATTAAAATTAAAGCCTTTTTGTAGACCTCTAAAAGAATTGTGGGCACTGTGTAGATAATGCTGGTTAAACTGTAATAACTATTCACCTCTTCTTGAACAATGAAATCCTCAATTTTCAGCTAGGCACAGAGCCATCTAAAATAAAGACTGCAGTTCTTAGCCTCCCCTTGCAGCTATGTGTGGCCAGATACTAAGTTCAGCCAATGGATGAAAGTAGAAGTAATAGGCACAGTCTTCAGGTTGTATTCTCTTTTCCTACAGTTGGAATTCAGAAGTGGGAGTGAGCCATTTGGATAATATAAATGCGGCAACACTCTAAGGTTGCTGAAACAACAAGATAGAAAGAGCCTGGTCTCTGACACATTGTAGAGCCCTGGTAATTTCCCAGAGCAGAGTCACAATACCAGCCCAGATTTTATATGAATGAGAAATAAAGACTGCAGTTCTTAGCCTCCCCTTGCAGCTATGTGTGGCCAGATACTACTAAGTTCAACCAATGGATGAAAGTAGAAGTAATAGGCACAGTCTTCAGGTTGTATTCTCTTTTCCTACAGTTGGAATTCAGAAGTGGGAGTGAGCCATTTGGATAATGTAAATGTGGCAACACTCTAAGGTTGCTGAAACAACAAGATAGAAAGAGCCTGGTCCCTGACACATTGTAGAGCCCTGGTAATTTCCCAGAGCAGAGTCACAATACCAGCCCAGATTTTATATGAATGAGAAATAAACTTGTAGTAGTTAATATCGCTACTATTTGGGGTATAGGCCACATTCAGCCAAACCTATACCCACAGTAATAGAATTGCCTTTTATAGTGAGGAAACTGAGGCACAGATGTGATCTCCTCAGTGTGATTTGGTACAAATTAAAACATGGCCAGGTTCAATACTGACCCATCCATGTTCAAAACGTATGTTCTATTAACTGTCTTCCCACATTGTCTTCTCTATTCAGAGAAACAAAAAGCATGCAGAACAAAGCAATTACGAAGGAAAGAAGAGAGCATAAACTTTATGAAGCAATAAGTGTCATCAAAAGAGAATTCAAACAAAAAACAAATGGAAAGAAAAAAATGAAACATTTAATGTGGATTTTAGCCAGCGCCACATGACTTGACATTTTGAATTATGACTACTTACAGGAAGCATTAGAAACTTTCCAAGAAAGGGATACTTCACATAAATGATGGATTCAGCACGTTTTGCTTATTTGTTAACTTTGACTCAAAGTTTATACATTGTCTTTTTTCTCTGATAATTTCGAATGTCCACTAACACAAAGCATCTCACCAAGGTGAGAGCCCACAAAACATGTCTGGGAAAAGCATCTAAGTGAGAAATATTTTCAGAAACAGACGCAGTTGCTTCTTTCTAATCCTCAGGATATAGGTTCGTCCCTCCTGAGCACTTTCCTGCCCTACTCATTTTCATCAGGGTGAACAAGGACCCCTGCCCAAGCAGTCATTTTTGTTCTTCAAATACATTAAAATGTCTAGTTACTAACTGAATTTCACTTTTTAAAGATTAAGATAATTTAGCATATATACCTGAGTTGCAGGTATTTTCTTTTAAAGATACCAGGAAAAAAAAAGTTTTCTACTGTTCTATAAAAGCCATATTTTATTTAAAAGGAAATCTTTCATAGAGTTTGGGGGTTTTCTTCTATTCAGTGCTCATTTCAGTAAAGAAAATGTAAGAGCACAGCCATTACTCGCCCCCTGGGAATCTCTTACTTTTGTAGGACAGTCCAGGTCATCTTAGAAGTCCTTAAAATCTCAATCTTCTCCATCACAAATATATACATGAAATATTCAGTATTCAACTACACACACATCTACATACACACACACACACACACACACAAATGTCTCTCAGTAATACATATTTTGTTTTTATTTTAAAGCCTCCAACATTTTTCAGTTTGGATATAGCAGTATGGGTCCCACCAGAAGATTTACCATATGATTATATACTTTTTTCTACTAAGATCAAAGCTGATCCACAAAAACAGAAAATCACTAACTAAAGTCATATCATTGCCAATTCTATTACAAACACTCTCTGGTAGCCAGAGCCAGAACTAGATAAAGAACTGGGAGGCAAAGATACTTTTTATCTTCTCCCAGGGAGTAGCCCCACAAAGGGCATTAATGAAAGACAATTTGTTAGGATGTGGGGGAAAAATACTAAAGCCTTATTTGTTAATCTAAGCAACACAAATCTAACTAAGCTTTGTTGCATAGGTAGACATTCCCCCTCATTCAGTCTGTATCAGAACCCTCTGCCACATGTAATGGGCAAAGTATCCCAAGGTAAGAGAGGAGCTACTTTCAAAACATAACAGGGGCTACAACAATATACTTTCTCATGTGCTTGTTTCCAATGTACTGTTGACCCTTGAAGGATGTAAGGTTAGAGGCACCAACCCTCTGCACGGTTGAAAATCTGTATATAACTTTTGACTCCCCCAAAACCTAACTACCAATGGCTTACTGTTGACCAGAAGCTTTAGCCAAATAACAATAATAGTCAATTAACATATAGACTAGTATCTACATATATTTTATGCATTTATGACATAACTTTTTCTTAATTTTTTCAATATTAAAAACGCTACATGGTTTGTCTGCAAGTTTTTTTCAAATTATCACAAATCTCCAAAAATTTTTCCAATATATCTATTTAAAAAAATTCAGGTATAAGTGGATCCATGCAGTTTAAACGCATATTGTTCAAGGGTCAACTGTATTCTGACATTTTGTTTTGGGGGATCCTATTAAAAGAACCAAGAGATTCTCTGGTTTCAAATGAATTTGCTCTCACAAAATGTCAAGTAGATTTTAAAAAATCTTGCAAATAACCCAACAGATTAAAAAATGCTAACTCAAGCACAAGCAAAACACCAGATAAAAGGCAGCTAATGTGCTAGTCCTATTATACATTTTTTATCAGCCACATTATATGTGAAAGAAAGATCACGTAGTCATGTAGAAAAAGATCTTAGTTAAAAGAACACTATTTGAAATATGGATTTACCTTCATTATTTTTAACAATAGACAGCCACAATTTTTATCAATGAATCTCACAATGAGGACGTATTATTCCTTAAGGTATTAACTCATGATTAGAAGAAGTTAAGACAGTTTTAACGTAGACATATACAATATAGCATAGTCATTTTTATCAATGTTTAAAGTCATGCTTTCTCAAATCAGAAACATTTATAACATTTTACTATATTTAATATATTTTATATATTTAAAAGTCATTTCTATGGTTTCTTAGTTAATGGTGAAAGTCGCATACCACCGGGGAAATATCTTCTCCTCCTAGTAAAAATATCCAATGCAGTTAATAGAAATTAATATACTGACAAACTGCAAAACATTTCTATATCAACAAATAGATTTGGATGATGCATAGAAAATATTGCTGAAGAGTTGCCAAAATAAGATGCATAGAAAACATTGCTGAAGTGTTGCCAAAATAAGCATCACCTTACAAAGTTTGGGAGGTTGTATGGTAGGTGTACTTGATACCAAGAACTTAAGCATGCTCTGAGAATGATCCCGTATGGCAGACGCGCCTGAATGTGTGTCCAGAGTTCGAAGCTAAGGAAGCCAGGAGTGGCCAACCCAGAGATTCATTCCTTTTCAATGAGAAACACCTGAACCCTCAGCCTGTCCTGTGGAACACAGGCATACAGGGGATCGAGGCCCTTTATTTTGGGGTAAATGAGGGTTGCCAGGTAGAAGTTGTTAGGAAGAGGGTGTTAAGTGAAAATGCTATATAAACTGCTTGATTTTTGCAAGTGGTTAGGTGCTCCTGTGCAGCCTGTGGCCACTGGACCATCCCTGTAAGTAAGTTTCATGCCAATAAAACCCTATGTCTCATTTACTGGTTCCACGTCTCTCCTTTGGCCTCTAATCTGGTGCCATCCATATTGAAGCTAATGGCGGTCCAGCATGACAGAGGTTTGGTATAAGTTAGGTGAACATAGTGATGTTCCCTCATGTCTCAGCTTATATCTGTCAAGAAGACAGCTTTTTTATTCCTATCAACCATGAAAGGAAAGATGAAAAAAAGAAGTTAGGTTCTCAATGGTATAAAAATTACTTAATAAAACAACGCTTTTAAGACTACATAATATAACTTCTACTGGAGCCACTGGCTTGACTACAATATCATGAAAGATTGAAGGTTAAACTTACAGAAATAGCACTGTACAAAAGACTGCTTCCTGCCTCATTCATAGGCCGACTAAGGTAGGAAAGAAGTTAAAGCCAGAGGTGCCCTTCAACCCACAGGATGTCATCACTATAATAAATTTTATAGAAATAAGCCTTTAAAAAATAGAAATTTAGAATATTTGGAATGAGGTAGAAAATGATCAGGAAAATCTTTTGTACTTCAAGGATTGGCTGTTTTATCTTGTGGCCACTTTCCTAAAAGAGTTGTTGAACTTAAAGGCAGGATACATTTCTTTTAAATGTGTAAAATCTACCAACCTTTTCAATGTGATTACAATGACTGCCCATACCGTCCTCCCAAGAAAAATTTTTTCAATATAAATACATTTAAGCTGTCTGTAGGAGTTAAAGTTAGATGTTCCAACAATGAGTATGAGTCACTGCTTTTCAAAATGAAATCCTGCAATGGAGACAGCATTTTGAAGAAATTTGGAAATGTTTCCTCCTGGCATCTAGCATTTTGTTACTGAAAATAATATAAATGTGTCACCTACATGTTTATTGGACTAGAAAACAAATTGTCCAACCTATTTAAAGATCTAGACAAAAAATTTTCAATAAGTTTAAAACCTCTGTTTAAAATGTCAAAATATAACATTTTTTATTAGTTTGCAAGAACTTAGTAACATCAGAGAACACAGAAATACAACAAATTTCATTAAAAGATTATGTAAATGGAAAATGCTATCTAAAACATGAGTATCTAATTTAGAAATCACTGCCAAAATATTCTTCCTCCTTTTGGAGCCACATATCTTCATGAAGTGTCTTTTTTTTTTTTACTATAATAGCCATTAAAAGCACCAGAACTAATTTGAATATCGAAACAGACCATGGAAGCATCACTGCATCTTAGAGTGAAACCAAGATTTTAAAGTGTTAATGAGAAAGAAGTTGACAGTAACTACGGCAAACCCAAACCTATGCAATCCCTTTAACTGTCAGTGCCCAAATGCTCGTGGAGCTCTGAGAGTTTGCTTGGTTTATTGGAAATCATTAAAAATGGTGTGCTGTACCCAGCTGATGTTAATAAGACTACACCATCCTTGGGGCCAGCAGTACCACTGTGTAATTCGCAGCAGCCCCCAATTATCTGTGGGAGATCTGCAGGCCTGACTCACAGCCTGTGGAGGGGGTTCCACACCGGCAGGCGCTTAATGAACAGATCGGCTTATAAACACAAGCTAATCTCTCCCACATGAGCACCTGAGGAGGATCACAAGTGACAGCTGTTTAAATTTTCAGGGAAATTAATGACCCCTAAAGAGGCAGCGCTTATCAGGCTTGGAGTAGGTTTGATAGAGGAGAGTCACCACAGGGCAAAATGTTTATAATCATACACAAGTATGTTATTCTATGGCTTCATCTCAGGAACTTTTATTAACACGGTCTCTTCTATTCATGCTTGTGCTGGCAGAAAGCAGAGCGATTTGCTTCAATCTGTCCCTGACACTGGACTTCTATGGCCACTAATGAGCATCTCCCTAGCCTCAGATCACAAGCCATTTAAAACGATCAGGACTGTGGTTGGCATCCTGACCACTTAGTGAAAATCCCAGCAGACACATACATTGTTTTGGTCCACAAAGCATTTGTAATACATCAGCTTCACCCCAGAGCTGGGCCTCACAGAGGGATGGGGAATAGACTGACCACACTGCTGGCTGTCTGGGAAATAGAGCAGGAACAGGTAATTAAGTGCAGATTGGCCAAGGGGCCAGAAGTGACTTTTAAAAAACAGATCTGGAGAGAAACAGCACATGGCAAAACTCACCACCCTCCTCTCCCACCCGTGCCCCCTGCCCTGCTCTCATGTTTTACGGCTTTTATGTACCTTTACAACAGGACACACTACCTTATTCTCAGTTGTCTTTACATTCCACATTCCCCAGGATCACTTAACAGGAAGTGGCCTCATTTCCAAGGGGGCTTTGCAGAGTCTAGTGTCATATAAAAGGAGGTATGATAGAAAGAGACAGAGAGACGGAAGTAAATGAGAGAGAGATCCTGGTCAGTAAATGGTGTTAAAGTGGGAAGACCTCTGCGAAACTAAAATCGAGGAAGGGATAGCAGTATAAGGTAACTAAACAGAAGCACATTGTAAACATCTAGAGTGTTAATTTCAGAGGCTTGAAGGGAATTTCATTAATTTAGGGAAAGTGGGATTAAGGACCTATAAAACATTATCAGTTTTTTAGGCAATTTTCTGAGATGGTTAAATTGGCAAATATTCTGTAGAGATATGTAAATATATCCAAATTCAGGTTCCGTGGCAGAGAGGAAAGATCATCCTGCTTGGATAAGATGCTCATGTATCTCTGGCTGATTTCAGTGGGAGTCTCTTATGGTTAGCTGAGACTTAAACCGGACTCTGACACCTCGAATCCTGGAATACCAAGGTATTGACAGCACCACTCAGAAAAGGGAAAACTACTCTCTATGGAGTCTTCTCCCCAAGACTCTCCAGGGTAAATGGCACATTTGCCTGCTTTTTCCGTGAAACAAACACTGAAGTCTGTATAAGCCTCTGTTGCAGACCTACTTCAGTCCTTTGTGGGGTTTTGCTAGTTATTATAGCATTTACATAAGGATAAATAATTAAAAATCAATATCTATTGTATTAGTCCATTTTCATGCTGCTAATAAAGAATACCCAAACTGGGCAATTTACAAAAGAAAGACGTTTAACAGACTTGCATTTCCACATGGCTGGGAGGCCTCACAATCATGGCAGAAGGCAAGGAAGAACAAGGAGGAACTTACATAGATGGTGGCAGGCAAAGAAAGAGTTTGTGCAGGGAAACTCCCCTTTATAGAACCATTAGATTTCATGAGACTTATTCACTGTCATGAGAACAGCACAGGAGACCTGCCCCCATGATTCTATTACCTCCTACTGGGTCCCTCCCACAACACCTAGGAATTCAAGATGAGATTTGAGTGGGGACACAGCCAAACCATATCAACTGCCTTACAACCTAGTCCATTAAAAATGTATATTTTAAAATGAGGAATACAGAACTTTTTAAAAGTATGCTGGCAGCAAATACACACATGCCCACAAACAATTCCTTCAATATTAATGTTTTATTGTACTTTATTCTTTTTCTATCTGTAGTTTCAGAATTTTGTCCCAAAAAGCATTATTCTATTACTATAATATTTACATTTCTATAATAGGCAACAAACACCATATGATAATCATTTCCATATAGAAATTATTATAATTCATCTGTACTTGAAAAGCAAGAAATTTTCTTTAATGCGAGCACAGAAAAGATTGTGAGCAGATAATATGAATATGATTATTTTGGTTAAATATTAATATTTACAAAATATTCATCGAATAAGTAACAAATGGTATTCTTAAGTAATTGATATTGGGATTGGCAAGGTCTATACAGCTTCTTGCCTGAATTTTTTTATTTTGAAAAAAGTATTTCCTGATATTTGGCAAAATAAATTCTAAAATTATCAGTCAAAATTACGAGTTTATTTAAAATATTAGCCAGTACATGATTAATAAAAACACATTCAAATTTTCCATTCTTTTTCCTCTTGTCCTATGGTTAAAAGCAAATAAGTAAATACCTTATTGCTTACTCTCTAACATAAATGCTAGTTTTGGGTTTTATTTTCATAAAAGCCCAAGTAAATTTAGAGCTTCAAGGTTAACTACTCATTATGTTCTCAAATTCATTTAATGGTCCAGAGTGACACTACACAAGGAAATGTATTTCTGATTAAAACTTAGTAAACATAGGCCAGGCGCGGTAGCTCACGCCTGTAATCCCAGCACTTTGGGAGACAGACGGGCAGATGGATCACTTGAGGTCAGTAGTTCGTGAGTACTCTGGCTAACGTGGTGAAACCCCGTCTGTACTAAAAATACAAAAATTAGCTGGGGTTGGTGGTGAATGCCTGTAGTCCCAGCTACTCAGGAGGCTGAGGTGGGAAAATCGCTTCAACCAGGAGGTAGAGGGTGCAATGAGCCAAGATCGCGCCGTTGCACTTCGGCCTGGGACAGAGCAAGACTCCGTCTCAAAAAAAAAAAAAAAAAAAAAAGTAAACATAATTGACTCATCAAATCTCTCGCAAAAACTAGCAGAAAAACCTTTAATAAGATCAGTTTTGTTCAAAGTTTATGTTTGAGGATAACATTTGACTACAGAGAAGAGCCAAGATGGTGGACTAGATGCAGCCAGGAAGAGCATCTCCTACGGAGACCAGACCACCAAGAAGATCGGCACAGTCCTAGCAGATCTTCAGAAAGAAGGCATTGAGAATGAACAGAGGAAGAGTGCAGACCCTGGACTGAAGGGAGAGGAAGCTGGGAACCCTGCATGGGGTTGCTGAGCACTGGAACTCACTCCTGGCCCTGAGCAGCTACTGGAGAAGGGATGAATTAAATAGGCATGGAGTGGCCCCCTCTCTCCATGGACCTCCAGGATCCTAGCTGCAGGAGAAGCCATAAACCCCCTGGTCATTTGAGCTGATAGGGAGAGCTGCTTGGAGAATTGTTAAGGACAAGACTACAGCTTGTGTCCAGCCCAGAGTGTTTGGCACAGGAGAAGCTACAGTGGAACATGGCCAAAAATGCCCATCTCTCAAAGCTCACCATGCTCCTTTGGGGTAGCTTTGGCTTTGTTGACTGTCAGACCTGAACAGAACAAAACTACCTTGCCTGTGAGATGAGGCCAGTCTGATCTGAGCACCCCTCTGTCTGTCAGCCTCTCTCAGGCTCCCTCGTGGCCACACCCACTTGCAGTGCAGACTCGGATGCCCAACCAGGTCCTTCCCAGCAGCTACCTCCATAGATCCTTTTCTGAGGGACCCCACCTAATCATCAAAGAGCTTCTGCAGATGGGCCCCGACCAGCACGCACTTGCCTGCAGCCTCCATCCACTGCTTTTCCAGTGCGTGCAAGTATGTAGAACTTGTTGCCCCACTGCCACTGGCATGTGCACCAACCTTGCCACCCTATCACCAACAGTGCATGTAACCTGTCATTCTTTCACTACCAGCACAAGCATACACATGTGGTGCTTGCCACACTGCCACTCTGTTGCCACCAGGGCACGCACATGTGTGTGGACCCTGCTGCGGTGCGACTCTGCCACTGCTGGAACGTGAGCATGGGCCGTGCTGCCACCACCCTGATGAAGCACTTTTGCTGGCACCCCTCATCAGAGTGTTGTTGCCAGAGGACCAGGAAAACCTTTGCCCCCAAGATCAACAGGTGCTTAAACTTGAGGGGACAAAGAAAAAAGCCATGGGCCTGGTCCCAGCCCCCCAGCATTAGAGATTGCAGCCCAGCAGTACTGAGGTGAGCCTTAGCCCCCTGAAATCATCCAGAAACAAAGCTACCAGATTGAACCCAACTTATACCACAGTCAAACCCCAAGGCCATCAAGGAATGTAAAGGCAAAAAGCCTCATTCAAAGGAAGGCAACTTCAAAGATTGAAAGAATTCTCATCAACCCACAACGATGAAAAATGAATGCCAGAACCCTGGCAAGTCAAGAAGCTAGAGTGTCTTTTTACCTTCCAACGACTGCACTAACTCTCCAGCAATGGTTCTTAACCAGGCTGAAATGACTGAAATGACAGACATAGAATTCAGAACCTGGGTGGCAACAAAGATCATCAGGATTGAGGAGAAAGTTGAAACCCAGTTCAAAAAATCTAAGGAATCCAGTAAAATAATATAAGAACTGAAAGATGAAATAGCCATTTTAAGAAAGAACCAAAATGGTGTGACAGAGCTGACAAACTCACTACAAGAATTTCATAATACAATCAGAAGTATTAACAGCAAAATAGACAAAGCTGAGGAAAGAATTTCAGATCTCAAAGATTGATTCTTTGAATCAACTCAGAGAAAAATAAAGAAAAAGAATGAACAAAACCTCCGAGAAATATGGGATTATGTAAAAACATGAAACCTACAACTCTTTGGAGTCCCTGATAGAAAGACAGAGCAAGCAACTTGGAAAACATACTTGAGGATACTGTCCGTAAAAATTTACACAACCTTGCTAGAGAGGACAACATTCAAATTCAGGAAATTCAGAGAACCCTTGCAAGATACTATACAAGACAAGCTTCTCCAAGACACATAGTCATTAGATTTTGCGAGGTCAACGTGAGAGAAAAAATATTAAAGGCAGCTAGAAAGAAAGACAGGTCACCTACAAAGGGAACACCATCAGGCTAACAGTGGACCTTTCAGCCCAAACCTTACAAGTCTGAAGACATCAGGGGCCTATATTCAGCCTTCTTTTTGTTTTGTTTTGTTTTGTTTTGTTTTTTCGAGATGGAGTCTTGCTCTGTTGCCCAGGCTGGAGTGCAGTGGCACGAGCTTGGCTCACTGCAAGCTCCACCTCCTGGGTTCATGTCACTCTCCTGCCTCAGCCTCCCGAGTAGCTGGGACTACAGGCGCCCACCACCATGCCCGGCTAATTTTTTGTATTTTTAGTAGAGACGAGGTTTCACCGTGTTAGCCAAGATGGTATCAATCTCCTGACCTTGTGATCCGCCTGCTTCGGCCTCCCAAAGTGCTGGGATTACAGGCATGAGCCACTGCGCCCAGCCTCACCATTCTTAAAGAAAAGAAATTCCAACCAAGAATTTCATACCAGCCAAACTAGGCTTCGTAAGTGAAGGACAAATAAAATTTCTTTTCAGACAAGCAAATGTTAAGAGAATTAGTTACCACCAGACCTACCTTACGAGGTTTTTAAGGGAGTGCTACGCATGGAAACAAAAGACCATTACTAGTGACCACAAAAACACATTTAAGTACATAGACCATTGACACTATAAAGCAGTTACACAATCAAATCTATATAGGAACCAGGTAACAACAAGATGTCAGGATCAAATCCACACATATTACTATTAACCTTGAATGTAAACAGGCTAAATGTGTCCACTTAAAAGGCATAGAGTGGCAAGATGGATAAAGAAGTAACACTATATGCTGTCTTTAAGACATCCATCTCACATGCAATGTTATCCACAGGCTCAAAGTAAAGGGATAGAGAAAAACCCATCAAACAAATGAAAAACAAAAATTCATAGCATTTCTATATACTAATAAAGTCCAAGTTGAGAGACAAATCAAGAATGGAATCCCATTCACGATAGCCAAAAAAAAAAAGAATAAAATACCTAGGAATGCAGCTAACCGAGGAGGTGAAACATCTCTACAATGAAAATTATAAAACTGCTCAAGAAATCAGAGATGACAGAAACAAATGGAAATGGAAATGGAAAAACATTCTATACTTATGGATAGGAAAAATCAATATTGTTAACATGACCATACTTCCCAAAGCAATCTACAGATTCAATGCTATTTTTATCAAACTATCAATGACATTCTTCACAGAATTTAGGGAAAAAAAACTATTCTAAAATTAATATGGAACCAAAAAAGAGCCTGAATAGCTAAGGCAATCCTAAGCAAAAAGAACAAAGCAGGAGGCATCACGTTACCTAACTTCAAACTATGCTACAGGGCTACAGTGACCAAAACAGCATGATAATGTTACAAAAACAGACACATAGACTAATGGAACAGGTTAGAGAACCCAGAAATAAAGCTATAAATCTACAACCATCTGGTCTTTGAAAAGTTGACAAAAACAAGCAACAGGGAAAGGACTCCCTATTCAATAAATGGTGCTAGAATAACTGGCTAGCCATATGCAGAAGACTGATACTGGACCCTTTCCTTTCGCCTTTTACAAAAATCATCTCAAGATTAATTAAAGACTTAAATGTAAAACCTAGAAATATAAAAATCCTAGAAGAATACTGAGGAAATACCATTGTGGACATAGGACCTGGCAAAGATTTCATGAAGAAGGCTACAAAAGCAATTGTGACAAAAACAAAAACTGATGAGTAGGGTCTAACTAAATTAAACAGTTTAGTTTATGCAGCAAAAGAAACTAACAGAAACTATCAGCAGAGTATGCAGCAAAAGGAACTATATACAGCAACAGAAACTAACAGACACAGAGTAAACAGACAATTTACAGAATGGGAGAAAATACTTGCAAACTATGCATCCAACAAAGGTTAATATCCAGAATCTATCAGGAACTTAAACAAATTAGCAAATAATCTCATTAAAATATGGGTAAAAGACATAAACAGATACTTGTCAAAAGAAGACATATACACATCCAACAAACATACAAAAAGATGCTCAATGTTACTAATCATTAGGTCCATACAAATCAAAATCTCAGTAAGATACCATCTTACACCAGTCAGAATGACTAGAATTAAAAAGTTAAATAATAACAGATGCTGGTGAGGTTGCAGAGAAAAGGGAATGCTGATTTGGTGCTGATGGGAATGTAAAGTTCAGCCACTGTGGAAAACAGTCTGGAGATTTCACAAAGAACTTAAAACAGAACTACCATTCAACCCAGCAATCCCATTACTGGGTATATACCCAAAGGAATATATATCATTCTACCATAAAGGCACATACATGCATATGTTCATTGCAGCCCTATTCACAATAACAAAGACATGGAATCAACCTAGGTAACATCATCAGTGGACTGAATAAAGAAAATGTGGTACATATACATCATGGAATACTATGCAGTCATAAAAAGGAATGAAATTACATCCTTTGCAGCAACATGGATAGAGCTGGAGGCCATTATCCTAAGCAAATTAATGCATGAACAGAAAACCAAATACCACATGTTCTCACCAATAAGTGGGAGCTAAACATTGAGTACACATGGACACAAAGAAGGGAACCGTAAACACTGGAGCCTACTTTAGGGTATAGGATGGGAAGAGAATGAGGATTGAAAAACTACCTATCAGTTATTATGCTTATTACCTGAGCAATGAAATAATCTGTACCCCAAACCCCATGACATGCAATTTACCCATATAACAAACCTGCACATGTACCCCCTGAACCTAGAAGTTGGAAATAAAAAAAAAGACATCCAGATTTGAAAGGAAAAATTTAGAACATAAATTTGACTATGTAGACTTGACCAAATTATCTTTTATGTAAAGTGTTCAATTATGTAATGATGGGTATAAATGGACTCTTTCAAAAAAGCAAAGAGCAATAGAGACTGCTGGCATATCAGCTTCTGACTGTGAACTTCCTAAAGAAATGTCTTCATTTTTATGATCTTCAGAGCATGAAACTCTGGATATAGCAGCAATTGACTTGACTCCTTTCATTTGGGAGCAAAAGCAATAACAGAGACATGGTTAACCATTTTTTCCTAGAATGGAAATGTCTAGGTACCAGTGTGGATAAAGAAAAATAACATAGAGATCTGAAGTCAGGGGTTTGTGGGCAAACCTTCCAAATTCAAGCTCTGGCTCCTCTGTTTTTAAGCAAGCTGCTTCTCCGTATGTCTATTTATTCAGTTTTAAAGTGAAAATAATAAATGCAGTAGACCAATTTTTTGTTTGATCACCAAATATTTATGATTCTCTTTTTGATAGGTCTCTGCTATGACTGTACACCTCTACCCCCTTGTAGTTAGACATGGCTAGGCAACTTGCTTTTCCCAAGTGTGTCACTTCTAGGTAGAAGCATTTAGGATCTGGGACATGATTCTCCATCATCCGTCTTCCCTTCTGCAACAATTCAGAAGCATGTGTCAAGATGAAACATCTAACCTGAGTCTCTGAATAACTACCACAATGCCTTCCACCTGCTAACCTGTATGTTACACAAAGAATAAGCCAGAAAAAAACTTTGGCTGAGGTCATCTTAAATCACTGGATTTGGGGGGCTGTTACCACAAGGTAGCTTAGATTATCTTGACTTACAGAATAAAATAATTCTACCTCCCTCATAGTATTTATGTAAAGAAAAATCAAGTTAATGTTTATAAATCACTTAGAAGAATACGTAGAACATTATAAATGCTTCATTCATTATTTAGCAAATACTTGGTGGAAGGAATATAGTGTGAGTAAAAACAAAAAGTACTTGTTCACAGGGTGTTGACCATATAGTAAGAGAGGCAGTTGTTAGTCAAATGATTACACAGAAAACTGCAACTCTGCAAACTGGAATCCCTAAGGGATAGATAATGCAACAAAAACATGAGGTAATTGACCAAGATGCAGAGGCTAATAAGGGCTTCCTTAAGGAAGTGCTGATTTTAGAAATCACGGGAAGGTGTAAATTAGGGAAAGTTAGAAGAAAGAGTCTTCCTTGAAGAAGACAGCTGGTATGTAAGACCTTAAATCTGTGCAGTCTGATGCTGGTAGGCTCTACAGATTTGGTAAAGTGGCAAGGTGCATGGTACCTGCAAGAGACTAAACTTGCAGGTACAAGGGAAAAGAAGTACAAGATTAACTAAAGAGCTAAATAGCGATCAGTCTTTGTAGGCTAGGGAAGATTTTGGTCTTATCTAAAGGACAATGGAGGAGGGAGGTGAAGCAAGATGGCCAGAAAGCCTCCACTGATCTTCCTTCTGGCAGGAACACCAAACTTAACAACTATCTACACACACAAAAAAAAACACTTTCATAGGAACCAAAAATCAGGGGAGCCATCACAGGACCTGGTTTTAACTTCATATTACTGAAAAGGGCACTGAACAGGGTAGGAATGACAGTCTTGAATTGCCAACAACACCCCTCCTCCATCCCCTGGCAGCGGCCACGTGGCATGGAGAATCTATACACTTTGGGGAGGGAAAGCATAACAATTGTGGGACTTTGTATTGGAACTTAGTGCTGTCCTGTCACTCTGGAAAGCAGCACTGGGCAGAACTCAGCTGGTGCCTACAGAGAGAGCATTTAGACCAGCCCTAGCCAGAGGGAAATCACCCATCCCAGCAGTCAGAACTTGAGTTCTACCAAGCCTCATCACCACAGGCTAAAGTGATCTTAGGTTCTAAATAAACTTAAAAAGCAGCATAGGCCACAAGGACTGCAATTCCTGGGCAAGTTATGGTGCTGTGCTGGGCTCAGAGCACATGACCTAGTGAGAAAATGGCTGGGATAGCCAAAGGACTTCTGCCACCTCTCCTCCAACCCCAGGGAGCGCAGCTGGCAGTTCCAGGAGAGAATTCTTACTTCCACTTGAGGAGAGGAGAGGAAAAAGTAAAAAGGACTTTGTCTTGCAACTTGGATATGAGCTCAGTCACAGTAGGGATGGGACACCAGGCAGAATCCTGAGGCCCCATTCCAGGCCCTAGCTCATGGATGATATTTCTAGGTATACCCTGGGCCAGAAGTGAAACCACTGCCTTGAAGGGAAGGACCCAGTCCTGACAGGATTCAACACCTGCTAACTAAAGAGTTCTTAGACCCTGAAAAATCAGCAGTGGTGGCCAGGTAGTACACACCATGAACCTTGTGTGAGACTCTGAGACATGCTGGCTTCAGGTGTGCCCCAGCACATACCCAGCTGTGTTGTCTATGAGGAGATACTCCTTGTGCTTGAGAACAGGAAAGGGAAGAGTAAGGGGACTTTGTCTTGCTGCTTAGGTACCGACTCAGCCACAATGGGGCAGAGCACCAACTGGGTTCTTGGGGTACCCAGTTCTAGACCTTGGTTTTTGGATGGCATTTCTGGAATGCCCTGAGCCACACAGGAGTCCACTGCCCTGGCAGTACTCATCTCGTGTTGACTGGGCCTTGACTGAACATCAAAAATAGCCAGATAGTACTCACTGCAGGCCTTGGGCACTGGTTGCCAGGGGAAAAGACTCCTCTGCTTGTGAAAAGGGGAGGGAAGAGTGGGAAGGACATTGTCTTGTGGCTTCAGTGCCAGCTCAGCTGCAGTAGAATAGAGAATTAGGTAGATTCCTAAAGCTTCTGACTCCAGGCCCTGGCTCCCAAGTGGCATCTCTGGACTCACCTGCAGCTGAGGGAAAATTGCCGCCCTGAAAGGAAGGACAGAAACCTGACTGATTTCACCATCTGCTGAGTGTTGAGCCCTAGGGCCTTCAGTGAATACAGGAGGTAGCCAGGCTAGTGATTACCGCAAGCCATAGAAAATACCCACCTAGTGCTGTGCTGGTTTCAGGTCACACCCAGCATAGTCTCAGTGGTGGTAGCTACAGGGGTGCTTGTGTCACCCCTCCCCCAGCTCCAGGCAGCTCAGCACAGAGGAAGAGATTCCATTTGTTTGGGAGAAAGTGAAAGAAAAGAACAAGAGTTTCTGCCTGGTAATCCAGAGAATTCTTTTGGATCTTATCCAAGACCATCCCGGTGGTGTCTACGAGTCTGCAAGAGCCATAGTGTTCCTAGGTTTGGGTGCCCCCAATGCAGATACTGCCACAGTGATCAAAAACTTGGATCATAACACCCAAGTCCCTTCAAATACCTGGAAAGCCTTCCCAAGAAAAATAGGTACAAACAAGCCCAGACTGTGAAGACTACAATAAATACCTGACTCTTCAATGCCCAGACACCAACAAATTTACATAAGCATCAAGATCATCCAGAAAAACATGACCTCACCAACCAAACTAAATAAGACATAAAGGACCAGTCTTGGAGAGACAGTCATAGGTGATCTTTCCAACAGAGAATGTAAAATAGCTGTTTTGAGCAAACTCAACAAAATTCAAGAAATAACTCAGAATTCTATCAGAGAAATTTAACAAGGAGATTTAAATAATTAAAAAGAATCAAGCAGCAATTTGGGAGTTGAAAAACACAACTGACATATTGTAGAATGCATCAAAGTCTCTTAACAGCAGGATTGATTAAGCAGAAGTGAGAATTAGTAAGCTTGATAGGCTATTTGAAAATACACTGTCAGAGGAGACAAAAGAAAAGAAGACCAAAAAAAGTATGCCTACAGAATCTAGAAAATAGTCTCAAAAGGAGAAATCTAAGAGTTATTGACTATGAAAAGGGGAAGAGAGAGAGACAGGTGTATAAAGTTTATTGAGAGGGATAAGAACAGAGAACTTCACAAACCTAGAGATAGATATCAATATTCAGGTACAAGAAGGTTATAAAACAACAAGCATAAGTAACCCAAAAAAGACTACCTCAAAACATCCAATAATTAAACTCACAAAGGTCAAGGATGAAAAAAGGATCTTCAAGGTGGCAAGAGAAAAGAAATAAATAGCATATAATGGAGCACCAATATGTCTGGCAGCAGACTTTCAGTGGAAACCTTACAGTCCAGGAGAGGGAGGCATGACATATTTCAAGTGCTGAAGGAAAAATCTTCTCTGAACACAATGGAATAAAACTAGAAATCAATAACAGGAAGAATTCTGGAAACTATGGGTCAATGAAGAAATTAAGAAGAAAATTGAAAAATTTCCTGAAACAAATGACAATGGAAACAAAACATACCAGAACCTATGACGCAGCAAAAGCAGTACTAAGAGGAAACTTTACAGCTAGGTTTACAGAAAGTTTTCAGATAAGTGCCTACATCAAAAACATAGAAAAACTTCAAATAAACAACCTAGAGGTGTTTGTCCTAGAGTAATATGCCCAGTGAAAATAGCCTTCAAACATGAAGAAGAAATAAAGACTCTTCCAGACAAACAAAAGGTAGGAGATTTTATCAACACCATACCTGTCCTGCAAGAGTTGCTAAAGGAAGTTCTTCAATCTGAAATAAAAAGACATTAATGAGGAAATATAAATTACCTAAAGGTACAAACCTCACTGTTAATATTATGGTAAGTACACAGAAAAATACAGAATATTATAACACTGTAATTGTGATGTATAAACTACTCATGTCTTGAGTAGAAAGACTAAAAGATGTACCAATCAAAAATAAAAACTACAACTTTTCAAGTCATAGACAGTACAAGAAATCAACAGAAGCAGCAAAAAGTTGAAAAGTAGGGAGATGAAATTAAATTGCACAGTTTGTATTCTTTTTGCTTGTCGGTTTGTTTGTGCGTTCAGTATTAAGTTGTCATTAATTTAAAATAGTTGGTTTTAAAATATTATTTCCAAGCCTCATGATAACCTCAAATCAAAAAAAAAATGCAACACATACCAAAAAAATAAAAACTAAGAAATTAGAACATATCATCAGAGAAAATCACCTTCACTAATGAACTAAGCTCTCTAATCAAAAGACAAAGTGCCTGAATGGATAAAAAACCAGGAATCAGCTATCTCTTGCCTACAAGAAAACACATCACTTATAAAGAGACACATAGACTGACAATAAAGGTATGGAAAAAGATCTTCCATGCAAATAGAAAACAAAAAAGATTATGAGTCGCTCTCCCTCTCCCTCTCCCTCTCCCTCTCCCTCTCCCTCTCCCCACGGTCTCCCTCTCCCTCTCTTTCCACGGTCTCCCTCCGATACTGAGCTGAAGCTGGATGGTACTGCTGCCATCTCGGCTCATTGCAACCTCCCTGCCTGATTCTCCTGCCTCAGCCTGCCGAGTGCCTGCAATTGCAGGCGCGCGCCACCATGCCTGACTGGTTTTCGTATTTTTTTGGTGGAGACGGGGTTTCGCTGTGTTGGCCGGGCTGGTCTCCAGCTCCTAACCACGAGTGATCCGCCAGCCTCGGCCTCCCGAGGTGCCGGGATTGCAGACGGAGTCTCGTTCACTCAGTGCTCAATGGTGCCCAGGCTGGAGTGCGGTGGCGTGATCTCGGCTCGCTACAACCTCCACCTCCCAGCAGCCTGCCTTGGCCTCCCAAAGTGCCGAGATTGCAGCCTCTGCCCAGCCGCCACCCCGTCTGGAAAGTGAGGAGCCCCTCTGCCTGGCCGGCCGCCCCATCCGGGAGGGAGGTGGGGGGGGTCAGCCCCCCGCCCGGCCAGCCACCCCGTCCGGGAGGTGAGGGGCGCCTCTGCCCAGCCGCCCCTACTGGGAAGTGAGGAACCCCTCTGCCCGGCCACCACCCCGTCTGGGAGGTGTGCCCAGCAGCTCATTGAGAACGGGCCATGATGACAATGGCAGTTTTGTGGAATAGAAAGGGGGGAAGGGTGGGGAAAAGATTGAGAAATCGGATGGTTGCCGTGTCTGTGTAGAGAGAGGTAGACATGGGAGACTTTTCATTTTGTTCTGTACTAAGAAAAATTCTTCTGCCTTGGGATCCTGTAGATCTGTGACCTTACCCCCAACCCTGTGCTCTCTGAAACATGTGCTGTATCCACTCAGGGTTGAATGGATTAAGGGCGGTGCAAGATGTGCTTTGTTAAACAGATGCTTGAAGGCAGCATGCTCCTTAAGAGTCATCACCACTCCCTAATCTCAAGTACCCAGGGACACAAACACTGCGGAAGGCCGCAGGGTCCTCTGCCTAGGAAAACCAGAGACCTTTGTTCACTTGTTTATCTGCTGACCTTCCCTCCACTATTGTCCTGTGACCCTGCCAAATCCCCCTCTGCGAGAAACACCCAAGAATGATCAATAAAAAAAAAAAAAAAAAGATTATGAGTCACTATACTTATATTAGACAAAATAGATTTCAAGACAAAAGCTGTAAAAAGAGACAAAGAATGTCATTGTATAATGATAATGGGGTCAATTCAGCAAGAGCTTAAAAACAACTGTAAATACATTGGACCCAACACTGGAGCACCCAGATATATAAAACAAATATTATTAGAGATAAAGAGAGATATACCCCAATACAATCATAGTTGAAGACTTCAACACCCCACTTTCAGCATTGGACTAGATCATCCAGACAGAAAATCAACAAAGAACATTGGACTTAATCTGCATCCTAGGCCAAATTGACCTAATAGATATTTCCAGAACATTTTGTCCAGTGGCTGCAGAATACACATCCTTCTCTTCAGCACATGGATCATTCTCAAGAATAGACTATGTGTGGAGCAACAAAACAAGTCTTTAAAAATTCAAAAAAAAATGAAATTATATCAAGCATCTCTCCGGCCACAATGGAATAAAACCAGAAAATAATAACAAGAGGAATTCTGGAAACTATTGGTTAATTAAGAAATTAAGAAGAAAATTGAGAAATTTCTTGAAACAAATGACAATGGAAACCAAACATACCAAAACCTAGGATACGGCAAAAGCAGTACTAAGAGAAAGCTCATACCTATAAGCACATATATCAGAAAAGTAGAAAGCCTTCAAATAAACAACCTAAATGTGCTCCTTAAAGAACCAGAAAAGCAAGAGCAAACCAAACACAAAATCAGTAGAAGACAAGAAATAATAAAGATCAGAGTGAAAATAAATGAAATGGAAACAAAGAAAACAATATGAAAGATCAAAGAAACAACAAGCTGGTTTTTTGAAAAGATAAACAAAATCAACAAACCCTTAGCCAGACTAAGAAAAAAAGAGAGAAGACTCAAATAAATTAAATCAGAGATGAAAAGGGAGACAATACAACTGATACCACAGAAATTCAAAGGAT
Organism: Pan troglodytes; assembly: GCF_028858775.2. Classification (NCBI taxonomy): domain Eukaryota; kingdom Metazoa; phylum Chordata; class Mammalia; order Primates; family Hominidae; genus Pan; species Pan troglodytes. Next base: position 138,092,637 of record NC_072403.2, on the reverse strand, counting down.
TATTAAGGCTACTATGAGCAACTACGTGCCAATAAATTGGAAAAACTAGAAGAAATGAATAAATTGCTAGACACATACAGCCTACCAGTATTAACCATAAAGAAATCCAAAACCTGAAGAGATTAATAACAAGCAACAAGATTGAGACTGTAATAAAAAGTCTTCCAGAACAGAAAAGCCCAAGACCTGATGGCTTCATTGCTAAATTTTACCAGATATTTAAAGAAAAACTAATACCAATTCTACATAAACTATTCTGAAAAGTAGAGAAAGAGGGAATACTTCCAAACTTATTCTATGAGGCCAGTATTACCTTGATACCAAAACTAGAAAAACACATCAAAAAAGAAAGCTACAGGTCAATATCATTGATGAATGTTAATGCAAAAATCCTCAACAAAATACGAGGAAACAGAAATCAACACATTAGAAAGATCACTCCATCATGATCAAGTGGGATTTATCGCAGAGATGCAAAGATCGTTGAACCTGCATAAATCAATTAATGTGATTCATCATATCAACAGAATGAAGGACAAAAACCATGAACATTTCAATTGATGCTGAGAAGCATTTGATAAAATTTAACATTCCTTCATTAATAAAAAGCCTCAAAAAACTGAGAAGGAACATAAGTCAACACAATAAAAGCCATATATGACACACTCAAAACTGGTATCATCCCAAATGGGAAAGAATAAAAGCCTTTTCTCTAAAATCTGAAATAGGACAAGGATTCCCACTGTCACTACTGTTTCTCAGTATAGTACTGGAAGTCCTAGCTAGAGCAGTCAGAGAGGAGAGAGATATAAAGGGCATCCAAATTGGAAAGGAAGAAGTCAAAGTATCATTGTTTGCAGATGATAAGGTCTGCACATTTGGAAAAAACTAAAGACTCTGTAACAAAACTATTAGAATTGATTTTCAAAATTCAATTAAGTTGAAGGATTCAAAACCAACATACAAACATCAATAGCCTTTCTATATGTCAACAGCAAACAATCTGAAAGATAAATCAAGAATGTAATCCCATTTACAATAGCAACAAATAAAATTAAATACCTAGGAATTAACTTAACCAAAGAAGTGAGTATTCATAAAAGAAATTGAAGCAAACACCAAAAAAATGGAAAGATATTCTATGTTCTTGGATTAGAAGAAACAATATTGTTAAAATATCCATACAACTCAAAGCAAGCTACAGATTCAATGCAATCCCTATAAAAATACCAATGACATTGTTCACAAAATAGAAAAAAAAAAGCCCTAAAATTTATATGGACTCACAAGAGACCCAGAATAGACAAAGCATTCCTGAGCAAAAAGAACAAAACTGGAGTAATCACAATACCTGACTTCAAATTATACTACAGAGCCATATTAATCAAAATAGCATGGTGCTGGCGTAAAAACAGAAACATAGACCAATGGAACAGAATAGAGAACCTGGTACAAGTCCACACATCTACAGTGAACTCATTTTCAACAAAGATGCCAATAGCATACACTGGGGAAAGGACAGTGTTTTTAACAAGTAGTGCTGGGAAAACTGGATATCCATGTGCAGAAGAATGAAACTAGACCCCTATCTTTCACCATATACAGAAATAAAATCAAAATGGATTGACAACTTAAATCTAAGACCCCAAACTATGAAACTAATTTTTAAAATGGGAAAAGCCTCCAGGACATTGGACTAGGCAAAGATTTCTTAATACCCCACAAGCACAGGCAATCAAAACAAAAAAGGACAAATGAGATGACCTCAGGTTAAAAAGCCTGTGCACAGCAAAAGAAGCAATCAACAAAGTAAAGAGACAACCCACAGAATAGGAGAAAATATTTGAAAACTATTCTTCTGACAAGGGATTAATAACCCAAATATATAAGAAGCCCAAACAACTCTATAGGAAAAAACTAATAGTCTGATCAAAAATGGGCTAAATATCTGAACAGACATTTTTCAAGACATACAAATGGCAAACAGATATAAGAAAAGTGCTCAACATCATTGATCATCAGAGAATATTCCAGTTTTGATTCCAACCCAAAACTATAATAAGATATCATCTCACAACAGTTAAAATGACTTTTAACCAAGAGACAGGCAATAACAAGTGCTGACAAGGATGTAGGGAAAAGGCAACCCTACTGCACTGTTGGAGGAAATGTAAATTAGTACAACCACTATGGAGAACAGTTTGTAGTTTCCTCCATAAGCTAAAAATACAGCTACCATATGATCCAGCAATCCCACTGCTAGGTATATACCCAAAAGAAAGGAAATCAGTATATCAAAGAGATATCTGCACTCCCATGCATATTGCAGCGATATTCACAATAGCCGAGATTTGGAAACAAGCTAAGTGTCCATCAGCAGACAAATGGATAAAGAAAATGTGGTACATATCATATAATAGAGTACTATTCAGCCATAAAAAATGAGATCCTGTCATTTGCAACAACATGGATGGAACTGGAGGTCATTTTGTTAAGTGAAATAAGCCAGGCACAGAAAGATAAATATCACATGCTATCACTTATTTGTTAGAGCTAAAAATTAAAGCAATTGAACTCTTAGAGAGTAAAAGGATAGTTACCAGAGGCTGGGAAGGGTAGTAGGGGGTAGGAGTAAAGAGAGGATGGTTACTGATACAAAAAATAGTTAGAAAAAATGAATGAGATCTAGTATTTGACAGCACAACAGGGAAACTGTAATCAATAATAATTTTTGTACATTTTTAATAACTAAATGTATAATTGGATTACTTGAAACACAAAGGATAAACGCTTGAAGTGGTGGGTACCCCACTTAACCTGATGTGATTATTACATATTATATGCCTGCATCAAATATCTCACGTACCCTATAAATATATACACCTACTATGTACCCACAAAAATTAAAATATATATATAATATAAAAAATATAAAGAAAAATGGAGAGCTATTGATTATTTTAAGTGACAGAGGTCTGCATATTGAAAAGCTCATTCAGGCTGAAGAGTAGAGAGTGGATTATAAGAGTTATAAGGGGCACAGTAGATGCAGAGTTTAACCAGCCAAGAGGCTATTGATAGAGTCCATGTAATAGATAATGAAAACTTATAATAGGATAGTGGTAGTGGAGATGGAAAGAAAATGATGGATTAGCTGGCTTTAAAAAATATATCCATTGACCTAATCTAATGTAAGCAAAAAATGAGACTATATCAGGATATTAAGTACCTTATAGAATTTCTAGCAGGGTCAAAGCACCAAGATGGAATGCCCCACAGCTAGAAGCAACACAACAAAGAGGAAAGTCTAACACAATACAAGACTGACTGTTCTACTGGAAACCTCCAAGGACCTCATGATGCTAAGGACCAGACAGTGTAACTACTGCCTTAGCTGCCCCAGAAGAGTCATCATCTCCACAATAGTGTTTGCTGCATGATCTGAGCCCCTCCTATGTGGCTGCCACCTCTCATTGTTTGTATTCACCTTGGAAAATTCACGTGAATACATCTGCCTCACAGAATCCAAGGCTAATGAGAAATCTTAGCTACCAAAAAAAAAAAAAAAAAGGAAATGTTATCTTTAACTTTTTAGCCTCAAAGCTACAGGGAAGGGCATACTTGTGGGGGATAGAGTAGATGAGTAAACCAGACTGAAGCACCGGCCACAAATACATAAAATGAATTGGAATTTGTGATGGATTTGATAAAAGGGATGAAGTTGAGCAAGGTATCAACACAATTCTGGGATTTTTGCTTCCCAGTTTGATGGTTGATAGATGATATTCAGTGAATTTTGCTTGAAAGTAACAAACATAAGTTTGATTTGAACACATTGCAATTGAGATAGCTTTAAGACAGCCAAGAGAAAATGTCAAATAGATAATTCGGTATACAGGAGAAGGTCTTGCTGGAGATATAAATTTATGACTCATCTATAATAACTGAAGTCATGTTGTATTCATTTTCCTATTGCTGCATCACAAATTACCACAAATCCAACCACTTAAAACAACACCCATCTATTGTATCAAGTATCAATTTCCATGGGTCAGGAGTCCAGTCAGGGATAAACTGAGTTCTTTGTTCAGGGTTTTACATAGCGGCAATCAAAGTGTTGGCCAGAACTTCAATCTAATCTACAACTTAGGGTTCTCTTTGAAACTCACTGGTCGTTGAAATAATTTAGTTCTTTGTGGTCATAGGACTGAGACCCTCAGCTCCTGGAGGCTGCCTGCCATTTCCTGCCCTGTGACCCTCTTTAGAACATAGCGATTTACTTCTACAAGGTCAACAACAGTGCTTCCTGTCTCTCTCACTTTGAATCTCTCTAATTTTGAATTTCAAGACCCTCTTTTAAAGGCTCCACTTGATCTGGTCAGGCTCAACCAGCATGATCTCCCTTTTGATTAACAAAAAATCATCTTACTAGGGACCTAAGTTACATCTGCAAAATCCTTCCATCTTTGCTACTCAAAAGTTCCATCTGCACTAAAGAGAGAAATACACAGCATGTGTACATCACAGGATGGTAATCTTGGGGGCCATCTTAGACTTCTGTTAACCACACACATCACAAAGTGAGGTATCTTAGAGAGAAAGTATAGAGTGAGAAGAGCATAGAGCCTAAGAAAACAACTATGAAGCATTCCAGTATTTAATAATGGGACAGAGATGACTGAGATTGATATGGAGAAGTGGAAGCTCTCTTATTTTTAATGTTTTCATAATTGAAAGCCTAATGTGCTTAATTATAATACACCAAAGTATTTTGGTTTTGTTTTTTTGTTGTTGTTGTTGTTTTGTTTTGTTTTTGTTTCTTTTTTTGAGATGGAGTGTCACCGCTGTCTCCCAGGCTGGAGTGCAGTGGCATGCAATCTCAGCTCACTGCAAGTTCCGCCTCCCAAGTTCACGCCATTCTCCTGCCTCAGCCTCCCGAGTAGCTGGGACTACAGGCGCCCGCCACCATGCCCAGCTATTTTTTTTGTATTTTTAGTAGAGACGGGGTTTCACCGTGTTAGGCAGGATGGTCTCGATCTCCTGACCTTGTGATCCACCCACCTCGGCCTCCCAGAGTGCTGGGATTACAGGAGTGAGCCACCGCGCCCGGCCTACACCAAAGTATTTTGAATAACTGATCTATTTCAGGCTTTGCAACCTTACAGAGAAACGTAATATGGCCTGAGAAGTTTATCAGTAGTTTAGACTCATAACTCTGTAGTTTCTAAATATAATAAAAGTTAGAAAAGACCTAGTAAAGCCTCCTTGTTTTATTAATGACACTAATCATAATGACTTTGCCAAAGTCATTCCAGTCAGTGATCTCCTGACTCTGAAATCAGTATTGGCTTTTTTCTTTAAGTGTGTTCCATGAGATTAAAATTTGCTATGATGCTTTTTGCAGAAAATTACCATCTTTAAGATCTTTTTTCTCTAGTGCTCCAGGACTTCCCCTCAATAATTTCCTATATATAACTCATTCAAGAGGCCATAAACATTAGTGTATAAAACACTGTTCCACACTATGGCAAGCATATTGTCTCCATCTCTGCTGAAAATGCTTAAACTATGTTGTAAATTCTATTTTATTACAAGCATATTGTGTCCATTTCTGTTCAAACACTTGAACTGTGTTGTAAATTATATATATTAGTCCTCCCCTACCAGGCCTTTAGGCGTATGTGGGCACTCAATAGCTATTTGTTGTTCATCCACGGAGGACTGGAATGTTCATTGCCTTTGGAACCAAACAATAATATATTGGAGTCCAGCCGCCATTACACAACAACTACGTGATTGAGAAAGTTGTTTCTATGAATCGTTTTATCTGTTAAATATATATGACTATTGAATTCATAATATTTTGAGAATTTAATGAGATAACAGATGTAACATACCCCATAAATTACATAATCTTCAAGGTATTGTTCATTTTCTTTCCATTGCCTCTCAGTCCTTTCATCTATCCTTTTGTCATAGAGGTTCTTGTGAACTAAAAATAATAGAGCCATCCTATCTTTATTTACATTATATATGTTTTGGTTTTCATGTAAATCACTCAATTTTTTATTAAATAAGAGCCATCTCTTTTACTGAGTCTAAATCAATTTTTCTAGCCTATTTAACTCAATTGGAAGTGGAAAGAATAAATTCTCAAAGGAAAGAGGAACTATACTGGGCAAACAATGACATCATGTCCACTACAGATATTAAACATCATCAGCAGTTAATATCAATAACTGCTATTCTCTTGCTGAGATTGTCTCCTGAGAATAGGATTTGAGGTAGGAAAAAATACCCCTTTAGAAACGTATATGAGAAGCTCCAAAAAGAGAGTAAGAGGAGCACATGTAGTTTGAACAGTCTCCCACTCCAGGTGATTTAGAAATCTACCCCCAAGTATGGGCTGCTTCCTCCTGATACCTTCCTGTTAGGATTGAGATCCCTAGATAAATGTTCTGATGCATTTTTTATTGCTATTCAATGCATGTTTAATATTTTTTCCTCTTTGCGGGTAAATCATTACTCACAAACAATCCTTTGTTTCTATTAAAATTAGTCTAAGCTGCTTTTCTTTTCCTAATGTTCAGTTTTAAATGGCCTGACCTCATTTACTTTTTGAGCCAGGCAGATTTATTTTTCTATTTCTTTAATCAATGTCTTTAGTTTTAAGCTTGAGTTCACTTTGTGCATTTTGTCTTGAGAATGTTCATGTTCGTCAAAGTTGTGACAATAACTATGATTATTATATTTTATGTTTTTAGCCTTTTGGTGTCACATGCATAATGCACTTGCTGGCAAAAAGAGACATGTTTCAGTTGTTCTTCATTAATTCTGGTTCTTGTTTGCAATTGACTTTATACACCCTAACTACAGTGTGGCCATGAGATATAGCAGCCTCAGTGAGGCATCCCTCTATTTTACTGTTCTAAAGAAATGTGCATTGGATATTTAATAGGCCTCTTTCAGTTATAATCAGTAGACAACCAACTCAAACTGGCTTTACAAAAAGGGACATTTTGGCTACTAAGAGCTGGGTAACTCAAATATTTGAAATAAAAGCCAAAGAGAATTAAGACAACCCAGATCTTTGTGGTGTGAAACTAGTATCTCAATGCTTCTCTGCCTGCTCTTCTCTCTGCACCTACCCATCTCCCATCTCTGTTGGTCTTCCAGGAGTCTTATTCTCTCCCACTAAAATCAATATCATCTTGTTGCCTGATTTGTCTTCTACCAGCTCCATGATCCAGGGACAATACCCCTTCATATTCACCTCCAAACAAAACAATTCCTGGGAGACCTCTGTCTCAGGGTGGGTCACTTAACCTTCTCTGGACTAAATCATCTTAGACTGGGGAATGTGCCAATATGATTGGTCTTGTCTTGAGCCCTATGAATGTTGGGCAAAGAACCACAAAACAAAGCCCTACCAGAATCATTCAATTCAAAGTGGAGAGAATAAATTCCCAAAGGAAAAAGGAACTACACTGGACAAATAATGACATCATGTCCACTAGAGATATTAAACATCATGAATGTAAGAGTTAACTTTCAATTATGTGGCATGAGGACTTCAAACTTCTTCTGCCAAAAAGAAATAGAAACAAGGATACTTGGCTAAAAGATACTGCTTTAATTTATACTTTGTTTATTCAAGGGAAAAATTCCCACCTCGTTGCATTCAAGAAAAGAGTGTAGGTGTTTTCCAAAGCAAAACAGTTTAATTCAGTTATGTTAAATTAAGGTGAATTTCCCTTAAAGAAATGATTAATGATCACATATTCTCTGACTGACAAAGTAACCAGAAGATAAGTATGTTTTGAAGGAAGTCAATCCTTTATCACAGAGACCAAATCCAAGCGAGGCTTAAAGAGTTGTATGAGTTATTATGAGTTCTGAACTAGCAGCACTCAATAAATAACCCATGACAGACTAAAATTAGCATCTCCACCAATGATGTGAACAAACATGTGAAGTGTTTTTGTATTAAATGTTTTTATATTGTATTGCAAGGCTGAAATATATAGAGAATAACATTAACTAGATAACTAAACAGTGCTTGTGCTGTGAACTAAAGTGGAGCAACCTAACCCTTGCTACTCAAAGTGTGGTCCATAGACCGACAAAGATTGACATAACCGGGGAACTTGTTAGAAATACAGAATCTGTGGCCCCACCTCAAACTTACTAAAACAGAATCTTTTAACAAGATCCCTAAGATCTTGTTAAAATGAGATACACTAAAGACAAGATCCCCATAGACATTAAAGTTTGAGATGCACTGTCCTAGATTAAGTCTATGAAAGCAACAACTCAAAAGCAGCCTAGGTTATTATGTCAAGCAATCTGGACTAAATGTAAATACAAAGAAATGGCTTTGGCCAAGCTGACAAAGAACAAGAATAGCATTTTCGAAGTTAGACTGCAGATTTTAAAAAGCAGAGTTCTAAACAGAAACAAATCCTAAAAAGAATAACAGTGGCCATTATTACTAAGACAGTATGAGGACATTCCTACAAACTGGCAACAGTAGCTTTGGCAGCCATATCTTTATATCGTCATAGGGGAATATAGAAAAGCTATATTCCTGTGTGTGTGTGCGCGCATGTGTGTGTGTGTGTGTGTGTGTGTGTGTACCCTCTCACATGTGCAGGCATATTTGAGCTTGTTGTCTGTGTGTTTGTCTGAGGTTTCCGCCATCTTTTTTTGCCTCTCCCACCCCTAGCTGCTAGATGTTCTCTATAACTGCCATCTTCTGGCACAATTTTTCCTTCAACTCCTCTTGCCAGAAAGAGAGATAAGAATACACAAGAAAAAAATGCTGAGAGTCTTCAATTAATACTTTGTTACACCCAAGGAAAGAACATAGATGTTTTCCAAATAAAAACACAATTTAATTGACTACAATTAAAATTAAAGGTATGTTAAGGTAAATTTTTCTCAATTTCCTTAATGTACAGTCATCTTTAAAATAACATGCTCTCTTTTCTTTTAAAATGCTTTTTAATTCTTTTTCTCTTTTTTATTTTTGAGATGGAGTCTCACTCTGTCACCCAGGCTAGAATGCAGTGGCACGAGCTCAGCTCACTGCAACCTCCACCTCCCAGGTTCAAGTAATTCTCCTGCCTCAGCCTCCTGAGTAGCTGGGATTACAGGCACTCGCCACCACGCCCAGCAAATTTTTGTATTTTTATTAGAGACGGGGGTTTCACCATGTTGGTCAGGCTGGTCTTGAACTCCTGACCTCATGACCTGCCCGCCTTGGCCTCCCAAAGTGCTGGGATTACAGGCATGAGCCACTGCACCTGGCCTTAATTCTTTTTCTTTTTGCTTCTTTAGAGATCAAGCAAATAAAAAGTGATTGAATTTTCCTATTCCATCTCCTCTCCCTATAAATGCACTTCTTTCAAACTTGTGCATCTGCTCAAATTTCAACTGGGATCTGAATATAATAGCCTGAAAATGTATTGCTGATTATAATAATTTCTACATTTTTACATTACAAACAAATATTTGCCAAACTTTCTCTGATGCCTCTAAATATTTTTAAAGGGCTGTATTGTACAGGCTGCATAAAAAGGGAAAAGGTCCTAGGTGTAAATATCTTGTAATGAATATTAACAAATCCCAAATCATAAAGATTCTATCAAAAGGCCAACAGGTTTAGGCAACTGGCTCTGCCCAATGTGCTGACTAATCCCTGGCTCAACAAGTGTTGCTATTGCTGTAGGCAAAGCTCTAATATATGATTTTGTGCATTAGTTAATACATAGTACTGCACAATGTTGGCAGAAGTCTCAGATAGACACAAAGAACTGTAATTCACCTCCATCAACACTCAAGGAAATGAAATCTCACCACCCCAAGACAAGTTTGGGTTCTTGCCAGTCTGTCATATTAAACTGTAATTGACCTATGGAATCAAGACTTAATAGAGGGGAACACATACATATAAGTACAGACAGGCTGATTTTATAAGTTTCAACCTTGCTGCTGCCCTCTGAAGCAAGAATCAGAGCTAAGTGGACTTGTCAGGATAGTCTACAGTGGTTGGAAGAATTGAAAGAACGCAGTACACAGGGATTCTAGTATATACAATACCTTCTCTCCCTCCGTGGTGTGAGAGAGTCATAGCCTAACGGCAGAGAATCCGGTCCTGAATCTTTTTATCAAACTGGCAAGCAATGTAGCTCACAGATGGGGGCCTTGCCACTTCTCTCACACCTATATACAATAACAGCTGAGGTGATGCATTCTGCACCTGCCACAGTTTCTGGAGAAGTTTCAGAGGAAAGCCCAAGAACAGTAAATTATAGTTGACTGTCCAGAAGAAAATGAAGATGCTTATAATATCTGTAATGGGAAGAAAATAACATCCCACTGAATCTTTTTAAATTATAATTATTTATTTAATGCCTACAGTTTTACTTAAAAAATGATGAAAAGCTGTAATACAGTTTTCTTGCACATGGAAAGAAATCTTGCAAATGGTTGGTTGTTTTTTGCCTGGTTAGTTGGTTGTTCTTAACTGGTATAATTGCCCTACAAAGTCATTATTGAAAACAGAACACATTAATACACACACACACACACACACACACACAAAATGATGATCCCACCTCCCAGAGATAACTACATTGTGTTGGACAGCTTTGTAAATTTTTATTTATGCATAGATTTTTTAATGAATCATTCTATACACAGAATATTCTAATATTATTTTTAATATGTAGTAGTACACACCTAAAATGTCATTTTAATGGCTGCCTGATACGCCATCAAGTAGATTATAATTTATTTAACTAATCACATTTAGATTATCTCCAATTTTTGACTATCACAAATAACATTATAATAAACATGCTTGTACATAACAGCTTTGCATACTTTGTCCTGGGGCTGAATTGCTAAATTAACACAAATACATATTTCAAGGCTTTTGAGATACACTAGTACAAGCTGGCTTTGAAGTTATCTTTACTTATCACAATATAAAATGCTTTTCACTGCCCCCAAATTTATTGCACTCAATCTGCTGGTGACCAGGGTAGGCTGAAGTCATAAAACAGACTCCTGGTACATTTGGAGGATCTCAAATGGAAGGGTACAAATTTACTGATATTTCTGCTCAGTGTTTTGAATCTGTCTTCTACTTTTTAAGTGGTTGGAAAAAAATCTAAGTGGTCTCTTCCAACTTTGAAAATGTTATGAAAGATAAGTCCCATGCAGTAGACCAGCTGAGTAATTTGCAGGGCTCACTGCAAAATGAAAATGTGAAAAGATTAAATTGTTCAAAAATTACTGAGACTGTCAAGACAGCAACAGCAGAGCATTAAACAAAACATGGGGCCTTCTGAGCTCAGGGCCATGTGCGACCACACAGCTCCCAGGTACAGAAAGTGGTGCTAGTCTCATGCTTACTCACAAGCTACCTGCCATGATTACTTGGTAAGCCACAGCCAGTTGTCAGACCTACTGCTTTATTTCTCAGAAATTCATACTTTGCTGAAGAGCAAGAAACACCCTTTATGCAACTGCTGATGTAACCATTTGTTACTTCCCACTATCTATATCCAACCACACTTTCCTTACACTTCATATAAAAGGGAAAAAAAATCATCCTAATTCTATAAATGAATAAGGTCATCAGCTGTCAGGGAACAGTTTAAATTTACAGCAAACACCATCTTTGCTTAACCCAGCAAAGATGAAGCCCCCATAGAAATCACACTGAAACAAAAACCTGATTCATGAAGGTTATTTTTCCAAATTCTTCAAGTTTGTGCATGTTTATAACTATCTGTTTTAACTCAGCCAACATATAAACTTTAATTTTTAAAGTTTTTTTTTAATCTGAAAAGCCTTGGTCTAGCTGTTAACATTGAATTAAAGAAATCAACACAAAACTAAAAGAAATCAGGCAATGGGCTGAAATTTGGCAACCAAAAGACATTTTATATTCAATCCCTCCCTTTTCTATTGCTTTTGGTTTGGTTTCTATGGAAATGTATATTTTCTGCAAGCCAAAGCTTTTTGTGGTCTTAGCTACAGGGAGAAAAGAAGTAGAAAGAAAGGCAGATAGGTAGTCAGAAGACATGTTGACTTAAAATATTTGTGAGGCACATGCAAGCCTTAGAAACTGGATGAAATTCTGACTAGCCCATTGAGTTCCTAATAATCTTTACAAGTAAACCAGTTTGCTCCAAAATATGGGTACATCAACCTAAGAAACACAGAAAATATGTTTATGTTGGCAACAATATGTTAAGCCAGGCTTTGTATATAATGCTTATCTTTACTTTATCCATCAGACACTTATTATTATTAAACAGACCTTTATTGAGCACCTACTATATACCAGACACTGCATTATGTACCAGGGCTACATATGAGTTTAAGTTAGTTTATTTCCGTGGCTGGCAAAATGGTTAAACAATGTTATTTAATTCAGCATTTTACATACACGTATAGGGCATCTTCTCCGTGGTGGACTCTGGAGAATACAAACATAAAAATAAGTAAGACTAGACATATATGGTATTAAATTAATGGTGCAGGGGAACGTGAAGCAGTCATAATTATAATTTAATACAGTAGAATAACGCACCATTGAACAGGCTAGCAGTTTCCACAGATACATTCCATACAATTCAATGAAGAATATAAAAATACTCTGAATTGGATTTTAATGATCAGAGGCCAAAAAGAAGTAATTGAGTCAGGTGAAAAATAAATATTAGAGAAAATGAGGAGAATGAAGGAGTAGACAAATAATTTAGAGGAAAATAAAAGTAAAGAGAGAATGTAAGGAAAAAATATAGGAGAAGAGCAGAAAAGAAAAAAAGGAATAAGAAGAGCAGAACCAAGATATAAACCATCAATGTCAAATGCCTGAAGAAGTGGATGAGTGGAGAAGGATAGAGGGCTCTGTGAAATATCATTTGCACAAAAACAGGACAGCAGGCTTATTCTATAATTTAATGGGTCCATTGTGTAATTGATAGGATCCGGATCAATCCACAGGAGGGACATCTGTGGAAATGCTGTCCAGTTCTTGGAAGGCAATGGTCCCATATGGAGTATGTAGGATAAAACAGGCAGCATGCAGGATATACAAATGAAAGATTGTGTTCCATATAACCGCCAACTTTCACACCTTTGTTCTATCTAAGGAAAGCAATTTGTCCAAAGAGTGATGTAGAATTAAATCTGTGTCAATTTTTTTTCTATTTGGATTTTCTTTCTATGAGCAGAAACAAATTTCAAATGTAACATTTATTGTTTAAAATCAATGGCCAATATTCAAAACTGTTTCCAAAGCACTATCATGGCTATTCCAGATACATCAAAGCACTTCTCCATGGACCATGCAGTAACCAAGGAGACTGAATCAATAAACATATCATTTGTTAAAGATGCCAAGATTTCATATGGAATATGATATTGGCAGGGAGTACGCTTTGGATTGTCACTCAAATTTGCATTTAAAGCCATGTTAGCAGACAGATCTGCACAGCCTTTGTCTAAACACCCCCTATTCTAAATGCTTCAAAAATATTTGCACCCTTATCTAAAAATCATTGCCTCCATAGAAAGAACTACTTCTCCTAGTCAGAGAAATCAGGACAGGCCAATGATGAGTCAGCCTTTATTTATAAATGCATGTCGGGCCGGGCGCGGTGGGTCACGCCTGTAATCCCAGCACTTTGGGAGGCTAAGGCAGGCGGATCACAAGGTCAGGAGATTGAAACCATCCTGGCTAACACGGTGAAACCCTGTCTCTACTAAAAATAAAAAAATTAGCCAGGCGTGGTGGCAGGCGCCTGTAGTCCCAGCTACTTGGGAGGCTGAGTCAGGAGAATGTCGTGAACACAGGAGGCGGAGCTTGCAGTGAGCCGAGATTGTGCCACTGCACTTCCAGCCTGGGCGACAGAGCAAGACTCCGTCTCAAAAACATAATAATAATAATGAATGCATGTTGGACTAGGATGGAGATTTAAACACTAAAGACTAGTATTTTATCACACGTTGCTTAGCAGTGAATTCATAACTAGGTATAAACTCCAGAGATTAAGATATTGAGTTATTTTTAACTTCTGACTTTGTATTTTAAAATAACGGTGCCATTTTCTAGATGAGAAGTAGGTAAATGCTAAGGCCAGAGAATGTTATGGTAATGATAGCCTTGCACCCAATGTATCTTTCCTACTTCATTTGATGTGGCCATTGCTTTCTTCAAGCTTCCAGGAGCCATCCTCAAAACATGTTTTGGATATCTTCGAGGATCTTTGTCAGGATGTAAAATCCTCCACTGGGAGAGTATTTCCAACTTGATAAACTCTTTCTTGTCTAACTTTCTGTTCTTCTCTGTTTTCTGAATCTAGCACCTTCAGAATTCTGTCCCATTTATACTCTCATGACCCCTGCCCTTACAAGTTGGTTAGGCCCTGCAGCTTCTTCATTATCTAGTCCCATTCCTCCCTTAGCTGATTGCTCTTATCTCTGGACACCCTATATTGTTTCTCAACCACCTTATACATGTTACCCATCAGTGCATTGCATTTCATTAGTATTCCATCTTAGTGTAACATTAGTGAAAAATGTTAAGTTAGATCACTACCTGGTTCCAAGGTGTATCTGTTCTCCATCTATCACCACTGATGAGGTCTTCATTGCTAGGCAGGCTACAGGTGATCCAGGTCCAAAATTCTATCTTAGAATCTGCCTTCTTTAACCACATTATTTATTACCAACCAATGTAGCTTGGGATTCTAGGAAAACAGACTTCTAGACATACATTAGCATGTCCCTCTGCCACTACCGCTGCCACCATCACCACCCTTTGCTAGTTTTAGTTTCTCTTTTGGTTTACAGCAGATTTACAGTGACCACAATATATACAAGTGACAGTCACTGTTTTCACTGAAATAAAGTTTTAATTTGTGACAAACTAAATTCTATAATTTATAGTGCTAGCATTTGAATACTGACTTCAAGAGCCCTGGATGAGTCTAACACATTTGGACTCTGAAAGCTCAAGTTGTTCCAGCTTGGGAGGACAAAGTATGTGAACATTGGGGTGAATATCTAATCTTCGACCAAAGCAAACATGATCTTTTGGGAGATTCAAAGAGATGTCTGCAGAGCCTGAGCCTGAGATTGGAAGAAAAAAACAGACTAGAGCATCTTTTATTTAAATTCAGAATTGAAATGGAATGTTTGTTGCCCTAAGTATACACATAGATGCTTCTGCCACAGTGGTTTTTGTATAAAGCAGGTGCTCATGACATCAGGTGATTCTGCGAGCATATTAGAAGTGTTTGTCCCTCAAGTCCTTTGTTGGCTTTGTGTTCACAGCTGTTATAGAAACTTTTCTCTGTTTAAGCCATTTTTATTTCCAGCTACACACCAATTATTTAATGGATGTCCAGTTATGTTAACATATTATAGAAAAACATTCTTTGTTCCTCCTCCTAGGACTCAAAGTACTTTAGTTATAGTCCTACCAGTATTATTGTCACTGGATCCAAAACAAACCTTTCAAACATGAGAGAGAGAAATAAATTGGAGGACAGAGATCAGGGGAGGCTCCCTTCATGGTCGTTTTAACTACACATCAAGGTTCTTGGGAGGTTGTGCTGCTTACATTTTGGAAGGAAATACTGCTGTGCTCTTCTCCCCCATGATGATGATTTGAAGCATTTACAGTAGAAATCCTTCACCCTGAAAATATACATAGAGTTTCTCAAAGAGATAGAGGGCTCATGAAAGCAAGCAGTTATTTTTACCCTCTCACTACCCATAGTGCAAGACATTCTCACGTTTGCTGGATTTCTGTGGCAGCCTTTCAGACAAAGAAGAGGTTTTGTAAACTGAGATTAACTAAATAGTGTGGTCTAATCCCGTCTAGTTGGTGTTTATGCATGCTTCACTGTGGGATTTACAGCCTTAGCTCATGGAAAGACAGAATAAATGTAGTGAACACAAAGAATCCAGGCTTTGTGTTTCTGGAATTAGGATCAGGTTCAGGTGGGAATCCATCAGAAGATTTATCTGAAAATAAGATATGGAAATAGAGAGACAGAAGAAATCAAACTCTCTTAGCTTTCATGAAGACCCATTTAAAATTACCTTTAAAAAAGGAAAACACCCTTATATATGTTCTATACAAGAATAAACACAATGACAAATTTGTTTGATAGACAGTAGTTCTTATGCTTGTTTTTTCCCTACAATGGTTTCCTCCATTTCTGACTCTAAGTTTCTGCCACCAGAAGTACCACACCAGTGTTAGAGATTTATTTTTTTGTCATGCATCTGGAAGATTCTTGGACTTATAACCCATCAGGCTTGTCAGTAAAGAGATGGCAGTAATTGACAGAGGGCAGTGACTGTGTCCTGAAAGGTTAAGAGTAGAATGTAAGCTATGTCTAAAATGTTCCCACCGAGTCCATTCTACTTTATTAAGCTGTTTCAAAGACTACATTCATTCTTTCCACTCCAGATCAAGTTGACTGATAAGGAGCTTTTATTATTTCTTCTCACCTGGATAAGAAAGGGTCTACTAGTTATGAGAGGTCTTTTTGTTAGATGGTATATGTCCTTTGTGTTCATGTTTTCCTTTGGTCCCTCACTGCCTCTTGGATTTTATCAGCTTTCACCTTGGGAGAGCTGAGGGCAGCTGGGGATCAGGATTGTGATAGCTTTAGCTGCACAAAAGTGGTGGGATATGACACTCAAAGGAACAAAGCCAAAATAAGAAAACCTCCATATTTGTGTCCTTATTGCATTCCTATCTCTTAGATGATCTTGTCAATGATATAACAAAGCTGATTTATGTGGAAGGAAAGGAAGAAGAACAAGTCTGCTTTGTACAATGCAGATATATAATGTATAATACGTAGTGAAAATAAAAGATAAGGAATCTGAGGAATATACAGAAATCTTTTATGGATTGAACTGGCCATCAGAAATTGCACTAATAACCTCCCATAAAGTGAAATAGTATGTAGCTTTTAAAATGTGTAATGATCAAGGATATTTAACAACATGGGAAAATGTTCCTATTATATGATTAAGTTAAAAATATGTTAGGAAAGAGATTATCAGCCTCTGGATAAAACATGGAAGACTGAACAATTCACTTATATTTGTTTCAACCTGAAATCCCATTGAAATTACAGAAAAAATTTTTTTCTAAGGCATAAATCCTAAAAGACGAAGCAAAAGGGAAAGGAAATGACGACCAGCTAGAAAAGTCAACAGATATTGGAAACTGGTAAGTGGTAAGTGGTAAGGAGCAATAACTGGCCAGATAAAGCAGAAGAAGTAGAAACACAAGCAACTGCAGAGGGAGTGACCAGGATCATTCAACTTTAATGTGTGTTAAATTAAATACATGTAAAGTTGATAAATAGGTAAGAATAAATAGATAACAGACAGACAGATGATAGATGAATGCTTTAGGCATCAAAAACTCAATTCAAAATAGTTTACACAGTGAACTTCAAAATTTTGGGGCTAGTGTATCTTCTCATTTTTTTTGAGAAACTATGTATCTTCTCATTTTAAGTTGATATCTAAAATTTTTTCTCATAAGTTTAAATATTTGTGAGGTATATAATATCAGAAAATCATAAACATTGTTTTTTAAAAAAAAATTTAATTCCCAGTTTTGAATTTAACAATGGAAATTTAATGGCATTACAGTTTTATGCCCATTGTCATGAATTTTTAAATGAAACTTAAAAGGTCTTATTTAATAGGTATTCCTTTTCTTCCTTGAACTTGTACTTCCATTATACCTTCCTCACAGCTATTCTAATGAAGTATGTACTTTTACGCTTGAAAATCCTTTGCAGATATTCTGTCACACTTCTGTGCAATAAAAATATTTTTTAATTTTAAATTTAAAAATTAATTTTCTAGTATCATAAAACTCCAAGTAATCAAAATATCTTCTAGTTATGTCAAATACTATTGAAGAATTAGTCAAATTGCCAAAAACTTGTAAATTATTTAAAATTATTAATAAAAAGAAAATTTTTATTGAAAATAATATTGTTAATCAGATAGATGAGGGATTGATTTTGATGCCCCAATTAAGGGAGCTTTCTTGATGTTATTTTACAACTTAGGTGATAAACCTTAGTGAAACTTAGAATAAGTGAGTGGTAGATCTTTCCTGTGTAAAGCGTAAAAGAAGCGATTATGAAAGAGGTGGGAAATGAGAACTGCCACAACCTCCTTGTTTTGTGTGTTTTCCAAAGGTCAATCAATTTTAGTACAGAGTACTTGTAGAAGTTGAGGATCTGGAAATTGATTTCTTTAAAGCTATTTATACCTATTTACCACCTGGATAGTTTTTGACTTTCCAGGGTACTAGCATGAAGTTTGAAAACCATTGGCTTAAATAACAAAGTATTTTATCTCACTGAGCCATATGAGCAGAGATAAACAGTTCTAAGGTTGGTTAATTCAGCAACCTAATGATGTCATCAAGGATTCAAGTTACTTGTAGCTTCCTGATTTGCCATTCTTAGTGCAAATAATTTTCTCTCAAGCTAGCCCAGCATCCCTCATAGCCACAAGATGATAACTTTACCTGCAAACCACACAGAGACATGAAAATGTCCAAAGAAAGAAAGAAAGAGGCCATCTCTTCCTGTGCCTATCTCTTAAAACAGTGAATCCTTTCCCTGAGCCATGAAGCTGACTTCCCTTCATGTCTCATTGGTCAGAATTGCATCACCTGCCTAAGCCAATCCCAAACAAGGGAAACAACCATGATTGGTTTAGACCAATCAAGAGTCACCCCCAGGGCTGATGAGGGGGTCAGCCTCTCCCTCCAAAGTACATGGCTATGGGAAGGGGTAAGATGCCTGAACATACTTGAGATTCTGTAAGGAAGGATAAAGGAAGTCAGGGATGTACACTGAATAAACAACAATGTTTCCAGAAATATATATTTTTAAAGCCCAGACAGAAAAATGCCAGAATGTTTACATCTGTGAATGGTTTTTACACTTTTCCTTTTATTTATTTCTATTTAAATTTTGTTCCAAAGTCTGTGATAATAAACACAAGATGATTAAAAAATTGCCAAAATACTTAATATATGAGATTATCACTGAAAATATTTGGATAAAGGCAAAACAGCAATTTATGTGTGAACATAAGACAAGCAGAGATTATATTCATATTGCTTAAGACTCATTTATCTTATTTTCATCATGATTTAAATATACTTTTACTAAATGTTCACTAAGAATCTTTTGCTTCTATTGAAAATAAAAACATGCCTTTTAAAAGAGGAAACACATTGTTCCAAAAGCCTGCTGTTGAAGCTTTGTGTAATCTGAATTATCTGAATCATAAAGTAATTAATTTTTACCAATAATTTTTATAACAGGGTCTCACTCTGCCTCCCAGGCTAGAGTACAGTGGTACAATCACAGTTCATTGCACCCTCAAACTCCTGGTTTCAAGCAATCCTCCTGCCTCAGCCTCCTGAGTAGCTGGGACAACAGGGGCATGCCACCACACCCAGCTATTTTTTTTTATTTTTTATAGAGATAGGGTCTCACTATGTTGCTCGGGCTGATCTCAAACTCTTGGGCTCAAGTAATCCTCCCTCCTCAGCCTCCCAAAGGGCTGAGATTAAAGGCATGAGCTACTATGCCCAACCTAGTTTTTAAGTACTGCAGGTGATAGGTAAATTAGGACCAATGCTCTGTGACTATGCTTAAATTCTTTCTAATAACTAAAGTTTTGAAGACTTGGTATAAAGTATATTTCTACTCTTTTGAAAGCAAAGCAAATAAGTTTGTTAATGTTGATTCACAAAGTTGAAAGGGACAGTGAAAAGTTGCCTAGTTAATGCCCCCACCGATATTTGGAACTAAACATGCCCAGACAGTTAAGAACTATCTGAGTTTTTAAAGTCATTTAGAGCAGTTCCAAAGTTTGGTAGTCCATTCTAAGTTCTAAAACCATTACAATAAGATTGTATTAATGTATCTTGAATCAGTGAACATTAGGGCTCGAAATTAATAAGGTCTTGTTGAGTGCACAAGGAGAAACAACTTCATAAAGAAATAATTGTCATATAAATGGTCAGTAGTGTGTACCATCAGTGAAATGGAAAGGAGCACAAAGAGGAGAATAAACATGTATTCATCCAATACCGAAGAACTCAAACATATAAAGCACATATTAAGAGATCTAAAGGGAGAGATAGGCTGCAATATAATAATAGTAGGGGACTTCAATACCCCATCTTAAGCAATGGAATGGACAGAACACTTATGCAGAAAATCCACAAACATCAGAGTTAAACTATACTCTAGATCAAATAGACCTACCATACATTTACAGACCACTTCATCCAACTTCTCTTCAGCACATGGAACATTCTCCAGGATGGACCATATATTAGGCCAAAAAGCAAGTCTCAACAAATTTTTTAAAGTCTAAACCATATGAAGTATCTTTTCTGACCACAAAAGAATAAAACTAAAAAGCTAGAGGAACTTTGGAAACAATACAAACATATGGAAATTAAACAACATGTTCCTGAACATCTAATGGGTCAATGAAGAAATTAAAAGGAAAATTTAAATTTTTTGAATAAAATTCAAATGAAACACAACATACTGTACTATGAAATACAGCAAAAGGGGCACTAAGAGGAAATATTATAGTGATGGAGGTCTACATCAAAAACACAGAAACACGGCCGGGCATGGTGACTCACGCCAGCACTTTGGGAGGCTGAGGCGGGCGGATCACGAGGTCAGGAGATCAAGACCATCCTGGCTAGAATGGTGAAACCCCGTCTCTACTAAAAAATAGAAAAAATTAGCCAGGCGTGGTGGCGGGCGCCTTGGTCCCAGCTACTCGGGAGGCTGAGGCAGGAGAATGGCGTGAACCTGGGAGGCGAAGCTTGCAGTGAGCCAGGATTGCCTGCACTCCAGCCTGGGTGACAGAGTGAGACTGCATCTCAAAAAAAAAAAAAAAAAACAGAAACGCTCCTCTTAAATAACCTAACAATGCACTTAAAAGAACTAGAAAAGCAAGAATAAAGCAAATAATGGTTAGTAGAAGGAAAGAAATATTAGAGATCAGAGCAGAAATAAATAAAAATGACAAAAAATATAAAAGATCAACAAAATAAATGGTTGTTTTTTAAAAAGATAAGCAAAATGGACAAACCTTTAGTTAGACTAAGAAAAAAGAGAGAAGAACCAAATACATCAAATCAGAGATGAAAAAGGAAACATTACAACAGTTACCATAGAAATACAAAGGACCATTAGAGACTATAATAAACAGCTAGATGTCAATAAATTGGAAAACCTAAAATAAATGTAAAAAATACAACCTACCAGGATTAAACCAGGAAGAAAATGGAAAAGCCTGACCAGACCAATATTGAGTAATGAGACTGAAGTAGTAATAAAAAGTCTCCCATCAAAGAAAGCCCAGAACATGACGAATTCACTGCTGAATTTTACCAGGCATTTAAGAAAGAACTAATACCAATTCTACTAACCTATTTCAAAAAAAAGTTGAAGAGGAGGGAATACTTACAAACACATTCTACAAGGCATGCATTATGCTACACAAAAACAAGACAAAGACATACACACAAAAATAAAACTATATGCCAATATCCCTGATAAATGTAGATCCAAAAATTCTCAACAAAATATTAGCAAACACATTAATGAGATAATTTACCATGATCAAGTGGGATTTCTCCCAGGGATGCAAGCATGGTTCAACATAATCAAATCAATAAACATGATACATCATATCAACAGAAACAAGGGCAAAAAAACATATGATCATTATGTTGATACTGAAAAATTATTTGATAAAACTCAACATCCCTTTACGATAAAAACTTTTGACCAATTGGATATAAAAGGAGAATACCTCAACCCAATGAAAGCCATATATGACAATCCCACAGCTAATCTCATACTGAAAAGGGAAAAACTGAGAGCCTTTTAAGTAAGATCTCAAAAAAGACAAGGAAGCCCACTTTTAACACTTTTATTCAATGTAGTACTAGAAGTCTTAGCCAAGAGCAGTTAGGCAAGAGAAAGGAAAAGAAGGCATTCAAATGGGAAAGAAAGAAGTCAAATCATTCTTGTTTGCATAAGACATGATCTTATATTTATAAAAACCTAAAGCCTTCACCAAAAAACTCTTAGAATTGCTAACCCATTTTAGTAAAATTGCAAGATACGAAATCAACATAGAAAAATCAATAGGTTCTATTTGTTAACTATGATTAATCTGAAAAAAAATTAAGAAAGCAATCTCATTTGTGATAGCTATAAAAAATACAATGCCTAGGAATAAATTTAACCAGATAAGTGAAAGGTCTCTTCAAGAAAAGCTATAAAACACTGATGAAAGAAATTAGAGGACACCAAAATATGGAAAGATATCCTGTGTTCATGGATTGGGATAATTAATACTGTTAAAATGTCTATACTTCTCAAAATAGTCTACAGATTCAGTACAATTTTTGTCAAATTACCAATGAAAGTCATCACAGAAATAGAAAAAAACTTCTAAAATTCATACAGTACAGAACCACAGAAGAATCCAAATAAAAAAGCAATTCTGAGGAAAAAGAACAAAGCTGGAATAATCACACTACCTGTTTTCAAATTATACTACAAAGCTGTAATAACCAAAACAGCATGGTGCTGGCATAAAAACAGACACATAAACCAATGGAACAGATTAGAGAACCCAGAGATACATCGTACACTTATAGACAACTCATTTTTGACAAAAGTACCAAGAACATACATTGTAGAAAATACAGTCTCTTTAATAAATGGTTCTGGGAAAATTAGATATCTACATGCAGAAGAAGGAACTAAATACCCATCTTATACAATATACAAAAATCAACACAAATTAGATTAAAGATTTAAATGTAAGACCTGAAACTATGATACGATTAAAAGAAAACATTGGGGAAATGCTACAGGACATTGATCTAGGCAAAGATTTTGAGGGCAGGGCAAGACCTCAAAAGCACAGCTACAAAAGCAGAAAAAAAAAAAGACAAGTAGGATTACATCAAGCTAAAATCTCCTGAACAACAAGGGAAATAACTAACATAATGAAGAGATAGCTTATAGAATCGGAGAAAATATTTGTAAGCTAGCTATCTATCAAGGGGTTAATAACCAGAATATATGAGGAACTCAATTCAATAGCTAAAAAGAAAAAAAAACTAGTAATCTGATTTTAAAATACACAAAAGATCTGAATAGACATTTCTCAAAAGAAGACATATAAATGGCCAACAAGTATATAAAAAAATGCTCAACATGACTAGTCATAAAGAAAATGCAAATCAAAACCATAAGGAGATATCATCACACCTCAGTTAAAATGGCTACTATCAAAAAGGCAAAAAAAATAACAAATGCTGGTGAGGATGTAGAGAAAAGTTAATGGTCATACAGTGGATGGTGTGAATGTAAAGTAGTACAGCCATTATGGAAAACAGTATAGAGGTTCCTCAAATAATTAAAAATAGAACTATCCTATGATCCAGCACTGCTAGGCATATATTCAAAAGAAAGGAAATAAGTATGTTGAAGAGATATCTGCACTCCTGTGCCTATTGCAGCACTATTTACATTAGCAAAAATATGGACTCTTCCTAAGTGTCCATCAGTGGATGAATGCATTAAGAAAATGTGGTATGTAGACATAATAGGATATTATTTAGTCATAAAAAAGAATGAAATCCTGTCATTTTTAGCAACATGGAGGGAACTGTGGGTCATAATGTCAGGTGAAATAAACCAGGCACAGAAAGTCAAATATTACATGTTCTCACTCATAGGTGGGAGTTTAAAAAGTAGATCTCATGGAGGTGGAGACTGAAATCATGGTAAACAGAGGCTGGGAAGGTGTATTCGCCCATTATCACACTGCTATAAAGAATACTACCTGAGACTGGGTAATTATAAGGGAAGGAGGTTTAATTGACTCGCAGTTCTGCAGGCTTAACAGAAAGCATGGATGGGAGGCCTCAGGAAACTTACAGTCATGGTGGAAGGTGAAGGGGAAGCAGGTACCTTCTTCACAATGCATCAAGAGGGAGTGTGTGCAAGAACAATGAAGTGCCCCTCTTTAAAACCATCAGCTCTCATGAGAACTCACTCCCTATCTCGAGAACAGCATGGGAGAAACAGCCCCCATTATCCAATCACCTCCCACCTGGTCCCTCCCCGACATGTGGGGATTACAATTCAAGATGTGATTTGGGTTGGAACACAGAGCCAAACCACATCAGAAGTAAAAGGGGAAAGCGGGTAGATGAAGTGAAGCTAGTTAATGGGTAAAAAAACGCAGTTAGAAAAAACAAATTCTAGTATTTGATAGTACAGTAGGAAAATTATAGTTAATAATCTATTGTATATTTCAAAATAGCTAAAAAAGAAGAAATTATAATGTTTCCAACACAAAGAAAAGATAAATGTTTGAGGTGATGTATATCTCAATTACCCAGATTTGATCATTACTCATTGTATATATGTATGAAAATATTATATGTATGAAAATATTATATGTAACCCAAAAATATGTACCACTATGATATGTTTAAAAATACAAAAGAATCAAAGAATAAAAGGGCTTGTAATGAAAATATTTTTCTTCTGAAATAAATAACTTTTAAAAAACAATGACTGTTTTGAGATATAAACAGAAACTTGGGATTACTACATGTTAAAGTACTATATTTACACTTATCTTGTAAAAATGTCCAGTATGCTACCTTATTACTAAGCCAAAAGTAACCTGAGTACCGCAGCCCCAACCAACAATAAAATAAAACCCAAAGAACTAATGACATGTACTATAGGCAAAGTGAAACCTATTTTTATGTTTATTGGCCATAACAGGAATTGAAACCTCAGAACCTGAGGTGCTCCATTTTCCTTAACCCTAAGGGAAGTAATTAAGTAACAATTTTCCCATTTTCTATAAAATTTTATTGGGAAACATAAAAGAGGATTTGAATGTTCATGGATTTAATTTTTTTAAATGCAAGATATTTTTGCCTATAAAATTGGCAAAGATTAGAAAGAGATAGCACCCCAACCTTCTTTAGAATTGGGGGCTACAACTCTGATTCTTATCAGAAGAAGGATTGTAGTTATTAATATGAGCTGCAATTTAGTGAATACCTACAATATGTGAAGCACTGTCTTGAACACCTTTTAAATGAAACTCATTTAACCTCACCACTGCCCATTAAGTCTGGCATCATTATACAGAAGGAAACTGAGGCCCACAGAGGGTAAGCAATTATCCTGCATTTAAATCATTGAAGTACTTGGTAAATAAAAGATCAGTACAGGGGTCTGTCTGACCCCACAGTCCAACTCTTAACCCCTTCGCCAAATCCCTTAAAGGCTCTGCTTTCAGTCTGTGACAGAAATTAGAACCAACCCTTCTCCCAATCCACAAAATAAATAAAATGAGAGTCTATAACCTCCTATGATTTTTTTTTTCAATTAGGAGATAGTCATTGCTTTTACCCTTTTCTTTTCATGTTTAAAATATACTTCCTCCAGACAGAACAGCTGGCTGATTTGAATATAATAGCTATATGTATTTAATGCATTTCCTCAACTGTAAAATGTACCATTGATTTAATAAAAAGTCCTTGGTAAGAAGATCAATAAGTTGTCAGATTTATTTTGAAATTGGTTGTAAGACAATACATGTGTTTGGGATTCAAGAAAATGTGATAAACAACAGTAACTATATAGTGGCTGACTTAACAAGGCTTTAATTTGCAAACTTGTCTACATGCTCTTTGAAGGTACCAACAACTTTGTTTCACCCATTATGAACTATAAATACATAATTGTTAGGTAATTGCATGGATGAATAACATTTTCCAGAAACAATTTTATCACATAAATCAAATCACTTTGAATAGAATTTAACATGAACAGAAATTGAAACTCATTTCACAATAGCACTGATCTGATTCCAGTTGCTCCATATCCTTACTAACTTTGAAAATTGCCAGACATTGTTTATTTTAGCCATTCTAGTGGGTATGGAATGTTATCTTGTAGTTTTCAATTGCATTTTCTTGAGTACTATGATGTTGAATCCATTTTTATGTGTTTAATTTTTATCATTCAGTTATTTTCTTTTTGAAGTTCTTGTTCAAATCTTTTGCCCATTTTTTATGGATTTGATTTTTATTGTCAATTTGTAGGAAATCTTTATCTATTCTAGATGTGAATCTTGTCAAATGTAAGCATTGTGAATATTTTCTCCCAATTCATGGTTCACTTCTCAGTTCTTTTTTGTTTTCTTGGGATATGGGGGGTTGATGATATCTTCTAATAAGTAGATTATTAATTTTGATAAAGTTTATTTTATGAATTGTGTTCTTTTAAAATTCATGCTTTTGTATCCCCTCTAAAAAATCATTGGCTACCTCAAGATCACAAAGATATTTTCTTGAGGTTTCTGTAGACATTTTATGGTTCTAGCTTTTATTATTATTTGTCTCAAATTAGATTTTATTTATGGTGTGAAGTAGGGAGCTAAGGGTCACCTTTTCCAAATGAATAGTGAATTGTTCCATTGCCATTTCTTAAAAAGATTCCTTTCCTCTAATGAATTTCCCACTGACTGGGTGCTTGATGGGAAAGCAATTTACTGTATATACATGAGTCTATTTCTGAGCTCTGTTCAGTTTTCTTGACCTATTTAATCTATCCTTACCCCATCACCTCAGTGTCTTAATTATTATAGCTGTAAAATAAATCCTAAAATAAGGTAGCATAAGTCTTTACACTTTATTCTTTTCCGAGATTGCTTTGGCTATGCTAGATTCTTTGAATTTCAATTTCAATTTTAGAATTTATCAATTTCTTCAGAAGTTTTAGAATTTATCATTTCTCCAAAAAAGTATGTTGAGACTATGATTGAGATTGAGTTGAACATATAGATCAGTTTGGTCTTCTTAACAATACTGAGTCTAACAATTTACAGACGTGATATTTATCTATCAATTTAGATCTTTTAAAGTTTCTCCAAGTAACATTGTATAAATTTTAATGTAGGGTCTTGCACATTTTTTATTAAACTTGTTTTCAGATATTTGATTTTTTTTACTGTATTGCAAATGGTATTATTTTTCAAGTATTGTTTTCCAATTGTTAGCTGCCAGTATATAACAATTCAATTGACTATTTTATATCAATCTTGGATCTTGCAATTTGACTAAATTCACTTATTATTTCCAAGAGTTTTTTTGTGGGTTCCATAGAGTTTTCTTCATACATGATCATATCATCTACAAATAAAATGTTTTATTTCTTCTTTTCAAATTTACATGAGTTTATTTCTTTCTCCTTATTGTACTGGCTAGGACTTTGATATAATGTGGAAGAGAAGTGATGAGAATGGGCATCCTTCCCTATTTTGATCTTAGGCAAAGTATTTCATTTTGCCATTAAATAAAATATTAACTGTAAGCTTTTTTATAGATGACTTTATTGGGTTAAGCAAGTTCTATTTAAATACTAGTTTACAGAGAAATTTTTATCATTAATAGGCATTGACTTTTTATAAAAGTTGGAAGAATATTTCTTTATTAATACTTGAAATTCAAGATTTAAGGTCATTTTTCATTAATTTTACCCAGCACTTCATGAGCTCTCGTGATCAGAAAACTAAATGTCACGAGAGAAGTATTCAAGATTCAAATGCAGAATTTGAAGCTGTGTCAGAAAATAAAACATCAAGGGAAAAAAGTGACTAAACATTACAAAGATCTATGCGGATATTTAACAAAACTCCTACAACATATATGAAAGATTCCTAGATAATAAAAAGGTAGTTTCACAATCAACTTGAGTGAGATGTCTAAGTCAATATAATTAAAACAGCAATTTTCCTAGGTAATATTTAATTGTAATTTGTCAATGTTTAAGTCAACATTTTATAGTCACCTGAAAGATGCAACCAAAATATTACATTGCTTTCTTTTCCAAAATCAGAATTTGACGTAGCTTTTTAGTTCAACATCCCACTTCTTGTATCACTCTACAATTCTAGGAATTTAATTAAACTATTTGGTTGTTTCGAAGTTGAATTTAGATATTTTTATAGATCCCAAAGCAAGGTGTTTCCATAATTAAAGAAAAAAAAAGAATACTGCTTTATCTTGAATTTAGATAAAATCAAACAAAATTATAATTACTTTGTGCCCAAGATACATCTGACTTTATCAGTCTCACCAAAATAAGTAGTGATGCTCTGCCCTCTGTACTGTAAACCAGTAAGCTGCCTATATTATGTTATTTGGTAAGCTATGAAAGACCTTTGTGCTCTGACAAGAAAATTATAGAGCTCCAAATCTCACAATTAAAGTAAAGCTTTGGAAATAAAGCATTTTCTTCAGAAGGATATTTTAAAATGCACATATCATTATGGAGGGTGATATGGTTTGGTTGTGTCCCCACCCGAATCTCATCTTGAATTAGAGTTGCCATAATCCCCACATGTCATGGAAGGGACCTGGCAGGAAATGATTGGCTCATAGGGGCAGTTTCCCCATGCTGTTCTCATGTTAGTAAGTGAGTTCTCAAGAGATCTGATGGTTTTATAAGCATCTGGCATTTACCCGGCTTACACTCATTCTCTCTCCTGCAGCCTTGTGAAGACGTGCCTTCCACCATGATTGTAAGTTTCCTGAAGCCTCCCCAGCCATGCAGAACTGTGAGTCAATTAAACTTCTCTTCTTTATAAATTACCCAGTCTCAGGTATTTCTTCATAGCAGCAAAGGAACAGACTAATAAAAAGGGCTAACTAAACCCTAAAGCCATTATCTTAAATTATGGTCTCATTTATTTTATCAGCAAGCTTTTACCCTGGAAAGCAGTAAGAAAGAGAATAGAAGAACATTAGATAGAAAAATTAAGTATTGATGAATGAGAGAATATTTAAAAATTAGAAAAGCATATCAGTAAGATAAAACAAGTGACCTCTCCTTAGAATACACAGGCTTAACAGATATGCAATATGTATTTTAGGTGGATGTTAAGAATAGTCTGGGGCCAGGACATGCAAAAGAAGCCTGGCTCCTAACCAGGTCATTGCTCACCATTCTAGAAGCTGAAGAGTCCCCTGAAAAAAGAGCACGAAGAGTGCCAAAAAGATTTGTGATGGCTTCCTGGAAAAGACTGTAGGAGTAAAGATAAACTTTGCTGACCAAAACAGCTTATCTATACTAGTCCTACTGACTCTACCCTTCACTTAGAAATAAATCCTCATTACCAAATAAATATATGAATCAAGGAAAAAATGTGACTTATTTCCAGGGGATTGCCTGCAAATACCTCCCCTACTCACCTACCATGTTTTCTCCTTTCTCTTGACCTTCAAGATCTACAATTAGAATTACTCTTTGAATTAGAACAATGTTCCTCAAACTTGAGTGGACCAGGAAGAAAGACATGATCTCAAAGACCCACAATGTTGATATTACATATACTTAAAGTTGTTTAATAATGTGCAAACACAAAACCAGGTCTGTCACTCCTTTCTGCTTGATCCCACACAAGCTGCTGTCCCTGTTTCGTGTTTTTGGACAAGGAAATTCTTTGTCAGGCTGCCTCTGATTGCATTTAACCCTAGTTACTATGCAGCCTCTCATCTTAAAGAAATACTTTTCCTCCATAGTGACAACAACAGAGAGCCAGGTTCAGGTTCACCCTACTCTTGGAACCCACAGAATCCTCCTACAACACTGGCTGGGTCTACAATCTTTCTCAGCTACTTTCCTTCAGTTGAGGGAGCCCAAGAAGGTCTGAAGGAACCAAGAGAAAGCACCAAGAGAAAGACACAGGGGGAGAGAAAGGGTCAGACAAGCAAGTTATTGCCATCAAGGGAAACAGGCAGCCTCAGTCTGCATCCCAGCTTCACCATATTGGTTGTGTGATTTGCCATTCTGAGCTTCAGGTTCTTCACCTTTCAGATAAATAATAACAATAATTGAAGTATTATATGTAATGTTTCTGGCATAGTATAGCAGTTCAAAACCTGTAACTGTTACCATGTTTATGCTCTGGACTTCAAAGTAAGAACATTGTCACCTAATGTCCCAAAGCTTCTATTTAGCCAGTCAGTGACCAATATTTATTAAGCAGTGGAGAATTAGAGAACACATATAATATACCCTCCTTGCCTTCAAGTACTTAGTTCAAAGAAGACCTCTAGTCTATCAAAGTACAATTTTTGAGAGGTATAGAAAAAACTAGAAATCAAAAATCCTGGATTCTTAACATAGTTTGCACTGTGCATTACCTGTGCTTCATAAGGTAATCACTTCACAGTTCTGAGTCTCATATTACTCCTCTTTAAAGCAGAGATCATGTTTTGTGCTATGCCTACCTCAAGGATTATTATAAAGCCAAATAAGATATATTAGGGTACTAATAAATATAATCTATTACTATTAGTGATTTTCAAGACCAAAATGACATCTCATCCAATTCTCTCATTTTCCAGATGGCAAGACAGAATCCCATAAAGGCTTCATGATTAGTCTAACAACATACAGCTAGAGCTGAGACTCGCACTAAGGGCTGAGGTGCCTCTCTCTCAGGTTGTTCGCATCAGCTTCCCCTCCCTCCCACCCTCCTTCCCCACGTATTGTCCCCAATGCCTTAAAAAGATGAAGCACTCTATAAGTGCTAACAGTTAATCTATAATTCTTATTAAAAACGGTGAGCTGATAGAGTAGGAAAATAATCAGAGTTTAGAGTCAGAGAAGGTTCCATAAAGATGAGTTCCCAGAGCAGGTGCTCTGCAGATCACAGGATCTCATTTCAATTCCCTGTCCAGTACCATTGCTTACACGCACAGCAATAAACTCCCCCAGCATTTAGCACTCCCTGGGACCTCTTTAAAAGACCCTCCACTCTTCTAAACTGCCCAAGTAGGCTAATTAGTGAGGCTATCTGAAATCCTTTACTCCAACTGTTCAGATAGCTGCACACTTTGGGGACCTACCAATTGTTTCCCGCTTTCCATGAGGTGGCTTATTTTGGTCAATGCAACACCCCAACACCTCTGCCCACTCCTGAAAACTCTCACCCCAGATCATCTGGGCCTTATTACAGAAGAAACTTTTACTCTCAGTACTTTTAACTTGGAGTGCTATTTGGAAAGACTCGGCTCATAAAAAGTCTTACAGTTCCTTTGTTGGCCTTATCATGACCTGAACATTTTGTTAACAAAGCACCCTGTTAATGTTTTGACCACAAGAACTAATGTGCTTGGGGTTGATGGTGTTGCCAAAGTGATGCTTGCTCCTAAAAAGGGAAAGTTTTAATTCTATTTCCAAAATAAGTCATCTTACCCCTGCTATATTAGGAAATGTCATCAATCAGTCTACGAAGCCTGCAGTGGGTGGGTGGTGTTGGAGGGATGGGTGTGTTAATTCACTTGTTATTCCAGTTTCCCAGTTTCACAAACCTCACCTCCCTGTAGGGGGCAGGTGAAGTTCCAACAGCCCCAGTTGAAATGGGCCTGAAATTGGCCTTTCAATTACAAAATATACAAAGGTATTATCAGTGGGTGCAGCCAGGCTGATACCTAGTGACTGGGCAGAGATTGCAAAATAAAAAAGGTGATCTGAGGGTCAAAAGACAGACAATGATTCAATTCATTATTTCCTGGGCAAAGTCATTCTCAGCTCAGGAAATCACCAGAGTCCTAAGTTCCAAAAGTAATCCCTCTAAGAGCAAATCTTTAAAGCTGTCTGCCTACCTGCACAGGAATGAAGGCTGCAAGCTCAAGTCAGGAGGAAATGTAATATAGTATTGTACAAGGTGTCCCAGAGAAGAGGCTTAAACACCTGGAAAAGGGTCACACTGCATGGTGGGGTTGGGGGAGTCAGGGGTCAGGCTACCATACTGATCTCAAGCACAGACCCCATAAGGGAAGATGACAAAAAGGGGTCCTCAAAAAGAGACCACTAAGGCCTTCAACAATCAAACCCCATTAGCCCAGATGCACAGTAAAGCAGTCTATACCAGGTCTTCCTGAGTGGTAAGTCCAAATCCTCTTGAAGAAACGACCACCAAGAAGTGGGAAAAAAAGAAGAAATGCTACCCAAGTCAGCAAGGCTCTATTCACAGACAAACTCCCTTCAACCCTTCTGCTTTGCGAGGATATGCTGATTATCACAGGATCCCCCATCCGTACCTCCTAAAGAGCACCTCTTCATTCCCCAAAATCTTTCCCTCAACCCTGAAAAGTCATATTCTTTACATCCTTTTTGTAGAAAGGTTCTCAATCCCATTCTGCTTTGATGAACCTGTGCATTCTAGAGTTTATGTTAATATGTAATATTTACATTCTATAAAGTTATAAAAGCTTTCATGTTTTATATGCTTTATCTACGAGGTTGTTATCTCCTGTCTTATCTCCATCAGTCTGTAAAATCATTGATAGTAGAAACTGTCTACAATTTCTTTTGAATCTGTCTTTTCAGACCAAGGAGTTTTATCTTGAAATATCTGTTTTTGACAGGATGACTTGCTATGTATTTGGCAAACTGTATTCCTTACCTCTAAGTGTTAACAAAAAGCCATTAAAATAATAGAATTAATAAAGGAAAGGAAATAAGGCTAGTAAGAACTTTGGCTCAGTAAGCTGCCTCAGTTGCCTCAGCTCTCCTGAAAACAGGCCAGATATTAGAACACTTTACACTCACAGGATACTAACATCAATCCCAGTCTTGGAAAACACCCTCTTCTTCATCCCCAGAGCCAACATGGCTGACAATGTTTTCTATTAACTATCATAATCACAATCCCACTGGAACAATGGTGCCCTTTTCTTTTAAATCAGAGTTCACCTTGGGCAATTTACATTCCTGACCTTTTAAGGTAAAGCCTTCTTGCTCCTTGGTCCAACCCACAAAACTCTTTGATATGTAGGAATCTGTATTAGGGTAAAAACAGTTGGTAACATGACCCAAGAGGCCTAAATTGAACAGAAACTTCTCTATCACTGGAAGAAATCAAACAGAAGTTAGGTGATAATCTTAAGCAAGGCTGTTGTCAGGGGAATTTATAAAATGAGGACAGGAGTGGGACTAACAATTATCACATGCACTTCCAACTATTAGGGTTTGGGATTATGAATGTTTTAACAAAAATAAGAGGATTTAGGTGAAACATTTCTACCAGCCTGGTCATGCATTAAGCCAGAGGAAAATTTCACCCAGACACAAAATCTTAATTCAAAGCAATAATTGGGAGTGAAAACATTTCTATTCTTAACCTCACAGCAAAGATTCAAAAAATAATCTAGAGCAAGGTTCCAGTAACATCAAGCACTAAAAGAGTTTTATGTTTTTAGCCAGAAGTAATTACTAAAATATTCCTTTAAAAAAAAAAATCCTCTTTCTAAATGTGTGTCCTATTTATGGAACAATGAGCAGTTTAAATCTTGAAAAAATTGTGTTCTTGTAAATACTTATTACATAAATATAAAACATAAAGTAAAATATGATTTGTTTTAAAATTTCCAAACAAAAGATTTTACTGCTCAGGGAATGCCCTTTGCGCTTTAAACTATTAAATTAAGTCGTGTAATTAGTTGGGCTTTGTCATCAGAGTCATGTTTCTATTACATGAAAAGACAATAGGACAGAACTTTAGCAGTCAGAGTAAGACAAGCGATTCCCATGACTCGTAAACCACAAAACTGTGTGGCCAAGTGACTAAGGCATCAGCACCTGTCTTAGGCTCATATTGCCACATGCATAAGCAGTTGTTGAAGAAAAATAGATAGTAACTCATTGATTTGAATACTGTCTTAAAAGTATATGAATCATTCTTGTTTCTATATGTCATAGCTCTGACCTAAACTTACTACCTTCTTTACAGTAATCCATTTAAGGACTAACATGTTAGGAATTACTGTGTTTATAACTCTAACACTAAATTTTCTTTGCCAAATTTTCCCTGCGTAAATTTTCCTGGCCTCCTGGCTATAAACATGATAAACTACACATCCTTGCTAAATTGTCCTTGCGTCCTTTCTGAGAACATGATAGACTGTATAATGAATGAAGGTGATACTAGGTTCACTTGGCTAATGGCAATAATTACTATGGCTTGGACAAGGTATTTATCACTTATACAGAATATTTAGCTCTCTGGTACAAATTCTGATTTGAATGGCATAAAATATACTCAGGTATATTTTTAAAAAATTATAATACATATTCACAATAGGTAATCTTTGTAGATCATCTAAGATGACCAAATAAAATATTTCTGAAAATATAACCTCATGAATCAATGATCAAAAAATACAATGATTGAAGTTTTGTCTATAAAGTTATATCTTTTTTCCAATTTCTTTCATCCCAAACTATTTTTTCAGTCCTTTATCACATAGCATATTCTATTCTAACAAAGGAAATTTGATTCAGGCATATTGATTTATTATAGTTTACAAATAGGTTTTTCTCCTTTCTTATATAGAAACTGGTTTGACAGAGTTGGATATAGTCTATAATTGAAAAAAATTCAATAAGCATGAATTTAATTTGTGTGTTTTTAAGTTTTCTTCCCTAATTATTAGAGGTAAGTTAAAATGTGTTCATATTTTTTAGGCATTTGAACCTTATAACAATATTTCAGAAAACAGAAAAAGTTTAAAATCATTTTACTTGCTTGAGTGCTAAGTGAATATCTTTGAAAAGTATATACTTCACTCTCATTTGTGAGCTGTCTTATAGTTATTCTTTGCTATATGTGAAACCTGACATGTAGTCTTTCAGTTTTGTCATCCTATCTGCTCTTGCACTTTAGTTAATATTATTTGGTAGAAATGCCATATTTTGATTTTTTCATGACAAGTTAATCTTTGGGGAAATGAAAGATTAAACAATGGGAATGAACAGTCAGAAAAGTAGAAAAAAAACTTTGTTCAGTGTGATATCCTGGAAGCCAAGTGAGGAATGTTTCTAAAAAGAGGACAGGATCAACACTGTCACATGCTGCTGATTTGGTACAGTAAGAGTACTCTGATGGGTTCAAACAAGTTCAATCAGAGCATGTATATATAACTATGCTCTTTCCAACTCTACTTAAATAACAATACAGAAATTTTTAAAGATCTGAACCCACATAGATGAAGAGAATGGAAGCAGGGACCACAGCAGAGGAGCAATATTGACAAAATCTTGAAAGATGAAGAGTGAATAGATAAGCAGTAATTCACTTAATTGAAAGCAGAGAGCCTCAAGCGTTCACAGGAAGGAAGAAGGTCCACAAGAAGTGACACAATTTCTTCTGCAGAGCCCTAGAAAGGACCAAGTTTGGGAGGTATAGTATACCTCTGAAGGCACAGTGGAGGCAGGTGGGTGGGGGAGCTGATAACTTTAATTTTGAAGTAATTGGTTGAAATTTTGTTTAAGGAAAAATTAGATTCCTCCAATCACTTCCCAATTTCACATATCCTAAAATTACCCCTCCTATATACCCTGATAGACAATAAGAATAAAGAGAATTATCTAAAGAATTCTAAACAGAGAAGTTTAGTATGTTTTTCAGGCAGAATTGAAATTGGGGCTGAAATTCCAGACTAAAACCCTAGACTATTAAATTAAAATGTTTACACTAATAATGTAACTCCCAATCCCTTCCCTGACTAGATCCCAGAAAGCTGCTAGCCAGGTTTATGCTCCCCAAGCAGGAGAAAAGATGAAACTGTCTGGGGTCAAGAAAAAAGACCTAGACACCAAATAAACAGCTGGTTTTCTCAGTTTTTCTACATGGTGACCCTAAGGAAACATGCGCTATACATACTTAGGATTTCAATCAACTTGTCTTTCACATAAGGCAGAACAGAAAGTATCTAGCATAGAAGTCAGAGTCTACAATGCATAAACAGAATAAAAGTAACTTAGAAGAGACAGATATACTGTATGAAGAAGAATATAGTCACAGCTACGTTTCCCTGGGAGGTAGACTCTGAAATGGGCTTGAGCATGCAAGATATTTATTAGGGAGTCACTTTGGAGGGGACAAAAGCAGGGGTGGGCTAACAAAGAAGGCAAGCTGCAAGGCCAGTCCCATGACAGCCTCAGCCTCAGTGTCTGGGGCTAGAACAGCCCTTCAGAACTCTCCCACATTGGGCCAAGATGGCCAAGCACTCATAGCTCACATGGAACAGTCTTTGGGTGTGGCTACCTCAAAAAGGGAAGGTGATCTTGGGCAACAACTCTTTCCTTGAAGGGTGATCTGAGTGTTGCATCCAGTGCCTACCATAAAAACTTTAAAGAAACTATAATAAATAAATTTAGAAAGCTAAATAAAAGCACTCTTCCATCTGATGAAATAAGAAAATAATGTTATGTATTTTTTAACGTAGAGTATTCTGAAAACATAAAATCGCTCTTGAAATTTTAAAATATAACAATGGAAAGGGTTAAAGAGAATCCCCAGTTTGATAGTAAGGGGAAGACCCTGAGCCAGAGCTTATAGTAGGCACAGGGAACAACCAGCTGTGGGAGGAGGCAGCCAGAGGGCTTAAGGGAAAGGGGATGGATACTTTGAAAAAAATGAAACTGATGGATCACTTATTATATTTGCATTGAGAGAGGTTGTATACCTTGGATTTGGGGGATGAATCAGTAGTAGAAATATAAAAATCAGCTAATGAAAAAATAATGCAATTTTTCATTTAGGAAAGCAAAGAGTTGAAAAAAAGGTCAGAGCACCCTTCTTAGCTCAGCTGTGTATAGTATTTATGTAGTCATAATAAAGCAAACACAGAATATAGGTTAAACCAAAAACGATAATTTACAAGCATTTAGAGGCTGAGGAAATGGGAAGTATATATTAAGTGGTGTGGGGAGAGTTGATAGGGCTGGATTCTTTTCTCCAATAAGAGGAAGCAATAGAAAATACCTAAAGCTTTATTGCACATATATAAGAAATTAGTATAAACATGTTATTTAGCCATTTGGAATTAGATGCCAGAAGAAATAGCTAAACAAATTGAAATTGGTATCTGCATATCGAGAGTTGGGGATAGCAAATGGAGAAGTAGAGTACTGCTGTTTTTCATTATAAATCTTATAATCCTTTTTGACTCTATATACTATATACCTGCATTAAATCCTGCTTTATGTTGATAAAAATTCCTGTTGCCATAATAGTTTTGCATCCAATCTTTTAGAAAAGTTTGGTTTATGGCACTACAATTCAGTCCAAGAGGAATTAACCCAAGTTCAAGCATATTTTATGATACCTGGGAAAGAAGAAATCAGAGAGCCAATGGTATTCGTACTTTAATGATTTGATTTCCCATTTCAATAATTAATAATTTTCTTGACTCTGATGAAATACAATGACTTTGTTCCTACATGACCCATTTTACTCTTCATCTCAGCTAACTTTTCTTCAGCCACAATTTCTTTGTTTTTTTTTTTCTTGTTAAAAAACATCTGTTGAAGTCTAGGTAAAATTAACTTTAATTTTGGTTTCTTTCCAAATTCTGCATTTAACCTGGATGAGTGAATGAAGGGTTGAAGGACCACTGCATTTTCATGTTATAATTGATGTTTATGTTGGGCAAGTGAACACTGTTCATATATCAAGCTGTCAAGTATTGTCACCTTAATAGAGTAAACAATTAAAAAGAAGAATTGTAACAATCATTTTAATGGGCTTCTTGTTCATTAATTTCATAGAAAAAAACTAAAACTGATTTGTGAAAATAAACTACCCATACTTTGCCTCTTTCTCTCTTTTTAAAGTGATCCATCAGCTAGACCATCACAAGTGTTCTGTAAATCTATTTTATTCCCCTTACTTTATAGGAAAATTAGATTATAGATCCAAGTGGAGAAAAGGCCATTGTCTGGGTTCCTGTGATCTCATTGTACCCATAGGTCACAGGAGGTATTCAAAGTTCTTAAAATTGCACACTAAGAAGGAACTGAGGTCCTTTTTCTAGACAAGATAACCCACCACCTCCCTCAAGTGGTCAGTTGGATTAGTTTTCTGTTTCCAGAGCTGACTTGTAGTTTATTTCCAAGAACTATAGAGTCATGTATAATGGCTGGGTTGAATGGACTTTTTTTTCTTTAATAAATTGATTGGACTTTAGGGTGAAGTGTGCTGACCATATTAAATTGCACTATATTTTAACTTCTCTATGTCAAAAGAAAAAGACACTTAACCAGGGGCTAGCAGTTGTTTACAGGGCTGGCCAGCTCAGGATTGCTTTCACTGTGGCCTTTGCCTTTCCTGCTAAGAGCTTAATCCAAACTTCATCATTTTGACTTCCTTAAAGTCTTGTACCAATTTCTTTTTCACTAGAGCAAAGGTGTTAATTCCTGCTTCCTGAACAAATTGGCCTTTCAGTGATTACACATCACCCAGCAAAACTTGCTTAATGATGTTATTTCCTAACCAAAACTGAAAACTTTTTAAAATGTTTCCTCAATTAATCTCTGAGAAAGGGGATAAGGGGTGGAGAGAGGGAAAGGAGACCCAGGCTGTCTTTCTGATGAACAGCAGTAAGTAAAATTCTCAGTGTTATCTATAGTTAAATCATTTTCAGGGCATTTTGTACCAAAACATCATTTCAGGAGAAATTTATGAAAGTCATTGCTTTAAGTCATTAAGGCTAACTTTAGTTCTAACAATCCCAGAATAAAATATCCAACAAGGATGTCTGCAGAGTACTAACCTGAATAAAAATATATGAGTTGATGATATTCATGCTTTCTAATGGTAACTAAGTAAAATGCCTTTTCTGTTATGTTCATTCCTCAGGTTTGTGAAAGGATGAAAGGAACTGGAAAAGAAGTCAGCCGGGAAGCTAGGTATCAGAGCAAACATAATGAAATAGACTTTTGTTGCCTTTAGTGTTTGAATAATGCTTATCCAAAGTTTTCAAGTTGATTTAGATAACCTAGCAATCAGCTAAATCAGATATTTGAGGGCAGTTTTTAGCTTTTTCTTTTTCAAACCCAACCACAAAATAAACTAACTCTTGCTACAAAAACAGTCAGCCTCTCTGGTATTTTGGCTCCACAACTCACATCTCAATGAAGCCAAACCCCTAGGAATGAAAAAATATCTACAAATGAACACAAAACTTACTAAACCTATGTCAGAAAAGGGTCAAGTGTGTCAGGTTGGAGAGGACCCTGTACACTCTAATCTCAAAGTAGATCACGCTATAGCAGGTTTAATTCTTCTATACCTTGATCTATTGCTAAGCCCCTCCAACTATTATTGACAAGAATACCTGGGTTCAATCACTGTCCCAGCACCAGGGGTTTGAAACAGTAGAGTGGACAGACACAGGAAAAGTAGTCAATGATACAAAACATTCCAATATGTGTATCATACTGGCTGAAGGTAATATGTTAATATCATAGTTGGATAGTTTGAAGCCAACTTGGGAAAGCTGCAGCAACTTTGCACATACAATATGCTCCTTTTGATACAACATTCTGTAAGAAATCATTTTCTGAGCTTTGGTTGTTATCATCAAGAATGGATGTGGTTGGGACTCACCAGGGTGCTCCATTTCTGTCATTTTCTCTTTTTGTGACTCACTCTTCTGCTTCTCAATCTGCTCTTGCTCTCTCACTGTCTTTTCCTCTGAAAATTCAAAGGCACAATTATAGCATGAAGTTGCAAAGGTTTTTTACCTTTCACCTGCAAGGAACTAACAGGCAAGGACATTCAGGGTGGGGATGTAGACCAAAGAGAAAAATTCCTTTAACTAGATATAACCTTAATTGAAGAATTTTGACTTGTCCACAAGAGATCTGTGATAATGGAATCAAATACTGTTCCTATTTTACAAAACAGAAAGCGTTTATATTAACTGCCAGGGAATAAATACCTCTGTTTGTTTTTTGTGTAAAGTGCTAAGTGCCATATAGGCAAGCGTGGTTAGGAACAGTGTGGCTTTAAGGTCCTGAGGCTGAGAGAAGCATCAATATTTTCCTCATTATTTGGGTAGAATGCCATAAGGAAATTTCCATATTTTGGTAAATTGAAGGGCATGGTAGCCCAGCAGATGTCAAGAAGTACAGATTCAAAATTCACACCCTAAAATGTCCGGCAGCTGTTTGTGGGCTTCCTGACATTTAACCAGCAAAGACTGTAGATGTGTCTGAAATAAGACTGTTCCTTTGCTTTCTGTGACTTAGACTTTTCTGGGTTTGGAGTCTTCTGGGTTTAGAGTTTGTAAAATAAAGATCAGAATGCTTGCAGCTACACCTTCACCAACACTCCACCAATGCCATTCCTGAGGATAGCCTATGAGGAGTGGGCGACAGTGGGGAGTGAGAGGCTACAGAAAGGTGAGGAAGGAACATGTGTTGCCAAGGCCAGTGCTCCAAATAAAAACATCAGGTTCAGGGATGGAACTTGAGATTCTGCATGTCCAGCAAGCTCCTAGGAACACACTTTGAGCAGCCAGGACCTTGGATCAGTGCTTCTCACACTATCTGTTGAGAAGGAATAGCTCCCCCACCCACATGATCCCAGGCAGGACTCTGCTCTTCTGTTCCCCAGACATTCTCCTGGGGCAGAGAAAGAGGCCACAGTGACATGACACACTAATCACTTCTGCAGCACACCAGGAACCAGATGCACCATCAAAAATTCTGCTGGTTTCCAGGTTGGGCATATGAGAAAAAAGACAAAAAGAATTCTTCACTTCACTGCTTGAGGCCACACAGTCTCTGTAACACACTGAAGGATGCTAAGTTCCTTTGGTTTTCCTGCAAACAACCGCTAACACCAGTCTTGTATTTAGAGTAGGATTTAAAATCCATCCACAGCCCATACTTTTTAAGGAAGCAAATCATGGGGTTGGCTTCCCATATGCTTCTCATCTCTGGGGTCTGCTTACCAATTGACTTCTCATAGCATGCTTGCCCCGACTGCCTTGCAGTCTTTCCAGATGAAATTCAAGATTCTCCGGTAACTGTAGCAGGACAACTCCTAAGATCAGCGACCTTCCAAATAACCTTCTCATTCCTCTCATGTTCAGAGATGGGAAAGGATGCCAGAAAGCTATGTGAGGGTGAATGAGGGCCAGAATTGTAATTTATATCTATGACCTGACAGAAAGGTGGAAACGGGGAGAATGTTACTCAATACTTTTTTGCACTGTACTAATCTCTCCTCAAGGATGCTTTGCCAAGACAAATCATATATTTTTATATAAAGCATCTACCATTTCTACTCCTTCGCCATAAACAGGCATTTCAAACTTAGCAAGGGCAAGAGAACTTTTTTACTAGAATAGAATGTTAGCTCCTTGAAGACAGAAATTCTGCTAGGCTCATTTACTGCCATACCCTGAGCACCAGAATAATGTTTGGCACACAGTAGGTGCTCTGAAAACATGTGTTGGCAACTACCTAACCATAATGGTAATGAGGGCATTGCAAGGCCTCATGACATATCTTCTCTACCTACATATTGTACACATCCTTCTTACACCCCGGTTCACCTCCTGCCAGACTTTCCTGACTCTTCCCACATTTTATAAACTCCCTCCCCTTCTGTGCAAATTTATTATCTTCCCAGTATCCTCACCTCGTCTATATGCCTCCTTTGTTCTACATTTTCTCTGATCTTGCATGTATCAGAGACTTTTACAGCCTAAGTTTAGAAACAGTGAGCATTACAGCTCCACTGTCCCTTCTAAGCTTGCTGCCTAGAACCATGAAAGAATGAAGACTCTAGTTTGCAAAGATTTCCTACAGAGGTAACAGCTGTGAGTACAGCAAATATTGGATGGATGGGACACAAAGTCACGCTAACAGTATTGAAAGTGTTTCAATAAGACAGAAACAAAAATACACTTGAAGAAAATTTCCTACTTCACACTTTTGACCAGGGCTAGAATAAATTTGTGAGGAAATATTTGTTGAGTCTTTATGTGATTCTGAGCAATCTGTGAGGTAAAAATCACATAACTACCGGGGACTCTTTTCAGATGTAATGAAATGCAGCCATGGTCCAACCTTGACTAGAGATTCTGCATGGGGGTTCTGCCACATGATGGGAAAGACAGATGGCCTACAGGATTAGTGTTTCTCTGCTCACATAACTTCTTGGAGTAACACTCAAGAACAGACCAAAATGACATCTTATTCTAAATACCTCCCTTCGTCGATGTGACACCTCAGCAATCCCCCCACAATGACAGAAGTTTGGCTCCTCAGCTAAACTTAATGATGCAGAAATAATTCAGGACATGAAAACTGAGGGGGAAAAAAAGGTGCTGTACTAAGCAAAAACCACTTAGGGAAAATACCTTTTTTTAAAATTTTGATCAAGTAATTCAGCCACTCCAAACAATGTAATCATGTTTGTGTTTCTCATTGAGCACTGGTGAAAAACATTTAACCTTTTTTTAAGAAGCCCTTTAAAGGCCAGGTGTGGTGGCTCTTGCCTGTAATCCCAGCCGTTTGGGAGGCTGAGGCGGGTGGATCACCTGAGATCAGGAGTTTGAGACCAGCCTAGCCAATATGGTGAAACCTTTCTCTACTAAAAATACAAAAATTAGCTGGGCATGGTAGCAGGCTGCTCGTAATCCTAGGTACTCGGGAGGCTGAGGCAGGAGAATCGTTTGAACCCGGGAGGCAGAAGTTGCAGTGAGCCGAGATCACACCATTGCACTCCAGCCTGGGCGACAAGAGCGAAACTCTCTCTCTCAAAAAAAGAAAAAATCTTTAAAGACACAGTTTCTCAAGATCCGATTTTAAAACTACAACATTAAAGTATCACCACCTAATAGTATTGTCATACCCTCCACTCTTGTGACAAATTGTTTTATGACTATTCCCTCCCCAGTTCTCACACTAAGAATACTATAAGAGCAGTTAAAAAAAAAAATCTTGGTTTCAAGTTTTCTTAAATCAGCTACAGTTCAACAACCTGAAATAATTAAAAATAAATTAGAACCTAATATTCAGTAACCCAATCATAGCATGTGGCTAATTGTGAGTATCCAGTCAACACCAGCACCAAGTTCTGATGAAATAAAACCATCCCACTGACATATCCCCCGCACCCACCACCCCCCAAGACTCTTAGGATACAATGTCTATCTATCACTTGCCAGGGTTACTTCCTTCTGTTACCACAAACACTCCCATTGCCAGCAAAAGCCTTAATCAGTCTTGAGAAAAAAAAAAGTAAGTGAATCCTGCTTTTGCTTTCATAATGCTATAAAAATACATATAGCCTCCTTCGATAGTTATCTATCTCCCCAGTTATGGCCTCCCCAGAATAAATTCTGGTGGGTTTAAGTAGATGAAACCAAATACTTCGAAGTTCCTCTTTCCATAGTAATTACTTACCTCACAACCAAAAGAGGGCAGCACTGAGGGCATCAGTAAAGGAGTCAAAGTTAAATAGCATATTTAAGTGGGGATCAACCTGCTCATTAAAATCACCTGGTACAGTAAAAAATACCATCCCCAGAGTTTCTGAATCAGCTGCTCTGAGGAGGGACCTCTAAGGCATTGACATTTTATTGATGCTTCCCAGGTTATTCTACTGTGCCTTGTAACCAAAGCAGTTTTCACTTTATGTTTTTCCCTTATTTTCACTTATTAAAATATTTCACTTATTTTCACTTAGTAAAATAGGTTTTCACTTATTTTCAGCCAAGTTAAACCTGGAAAAACCCTCAAAGAGCATCGAGATTGTGCTTCTCAAACTTCCATGAGGGCACAGATCAGCGGGAGATCTTGTAAAAATGCAGATACCACGTCAGGAAGTGTGGAGTGAGGCCTGAGGTAGTACGGTTCTGGCAAGCTCACAGGTGTGCCTCATCTGCGAACCACACCTTGTTCTCCCTGTTAACTTTACTAGATTAAAAAAAATGAGACCCAGACAGAGACTGTGGCTTCCTTGAGGTAATACAGCCAGCGAAAGAACAAAATGTGATCAGAACTGAACATAATGACCTCCGTCTTGGGTTACCACAGCAGCTGACATATGGAAAGAACATCCACTGAATTTTCTATGGGAAACTGGGAGAAAACTAAGTGACAAGGAAATTTTGGCAATTTCAAGTATAAAAAACTCATAGTGTAAAGTTAGTATAAATAAACTAGGGAGAGGGTTACAATTTAAAAAGTAAGAATCAGTTTCGGGTTTTTTGGTTTTGAAGCAGGAGGTATGAATGCATGGTAAGAGAATAAAACAAACTGAACAGAAGTGAAAAATAAGCAAACCCTGTATAATAGCACATGAAGAAGGGCACAGAGAGGGAGAAAATGAAACAATAGAAAATAAAAGACACCAGGCTGACAAAAGGAAAATAAGAATAAAAGTAGAGAGCTGGAAAATTAGACACAGGTTCTAAAATAAAAGGAAAATACAGCAGCATGGAAAGGAAAAAAAAGAAAAATCTAATGAGACGGGAGGATTCCTGGAAAAAGACTATATAAAATAAATTGCAAGAGAGTAGAGACCATGAGAAGGTAAAGTACTAAAGAGAGTCAGGAACCTGAACACATATAAAAAAATTTTGTCTTATTTAGTAGAAAACAGAAAAGAAGTTGTATTTCATGAAATATGGTTTTTATTTTTCCTGTTTATAT
The DNA here is from genome assembly GCF_028858775.2 of Pan troglodytes. NCBI lineage: Eukaryota > Metazoa > Chordata > Mammalia > Primates > Hominidae > Pan > Pan troglodytes. Next base: position 138,047,929 of record NC_072403.2, on the reverse strand, counting down.
TTTTTAAATAACAAAAAGTAATTTCTCCATTACCAGTTGGGACCTGAAAGATTTGCACAGTTCTAGGAAGGGGAAGTATGAACTCTTCTGAGGCTACCATCTCCTCTAGGCAGAAGGAGTTGAAAAGAAAACAGGTTTAAGTCCAAAAGCATTCCATTTTTTGTGTCCTATGTAAAATATTATGGGACCCAGAAACTCTTCACCAGCCAGGTGACCACATATTTTACCACAGCATGAGAGACAGGCTTCTTTAAAGAAGCCGTAACTCCAGCTTTATGAACTGATCCAGGCAGTCAAAACCAAGAGGAGTCATCTTCAGGAGGAAACGTTTCCCCTGGGCATGTATCTGTGAAAACTAAGTTGAGACTGATTAGTCTTTTCGACATGGGTAACACTAAGCACCATTGTTGCCCAAATACACTTAGATCGTGGCTCTAGGGAAGTCCATTTAATTACATATTTTCACTGACCATTTCCATTCACTAACCATAGCTCATTTCCAATTCCAAAACATCACTTAGAGTCTCAAGGAAGAAAAAAAAAGATTGCAGAAGTTTTCTTTCCTATAGACCAAACGTTAAAAATTCAAATGCCTACAAGGACAGGGCAGCTCACACAAATGGGTAAAGCTGGCCTGCCTTAATAAGACTGGGAGCACGTGTCACATTAAAAGGTAGCTCCATCTACCCAGTTCCAGTGTGCAGAAATGCAGACTCAGTGCTACCACATGCACCTGCATTCCAGGAGACTGAAGAAATGCGGATTCTTAGGTGCGATCTCCTGATTTTTAAATGTTAATGACTAGTTTGTTCATTTGTTTGGTTTGATTTTGGAATAACTTTGCAATTCTGTTTTAGATCCTGCATTTTCTTTGGAAAAGATGGAAATTTTTCTTAGGGAATCAAAAAGGAAAGAAGTATAATGCTATGAGACAAGTGGATCCACCACAAGTAGACTCACCCATAAAATAAAGCACAAGTGGTTTGTACTTTTATAAGATTTCTTTTCATGGCAGGGCATAGTGGCTCGCACCTGTAATCCCAGCACTTTGGGAGGCCAAAGCTGGCAGATCACAAGGTCAGGAATTTGAGACCAGCCTGGCTAACAGGGTGAAACTCCTTCTCTACTAAAAATACAAAAATTAGCTGGGCGAGGTGGCACACTCCTGTAATCCCAGCTACTTGGGAGGCTGAGGCAGGAGAATCGCTTGAACCCAGGAGGCAGAGGTTGCGGTGAGCTGAGATCGCGCCACTGCACTCCAGCCTGGGCGACAGAGCAAGACTCCTTCTTGGAAAAATAAAATAAAATAAAATAAGACCTCTTTTCATCCAAGGAGAGGGAAAGTGGCAATTCTAACATAATGGCCAATATGATTAGTAGGATACAGCTGGCAAAAACTTAGCCTCACTTCTAGCATTTATTCCTATAGCTCCATATATTGAGAGCATTTTCTTTCCATTCACCAATGACATGTCATTCATATCATTAACAGAAATAAATTTAGTTCTTGGATTTTGACTTGAAATCCCCTGGGTAGTCCCTTTTTACTCAGTATCAACGACTGTTGGAGAAACCATAAAGAACTCCCCCTGACACTGGTTCTGACTACACAGCTTTTCTAGGAGGGCTGAGGTTGCCGGTGTAAGAGAAGGAGTTCCACAGCTTCACTGTTCAGCATTAATATTCACTGATAAAAAGAAATGTGTTTCTTAATATGGTAACCAGCTCCTAGTCTCCTGAGGCTCCACTGTAGCTGAGTTTCATGAGGCCCACATCAATCTTCCAAAACACATCTGAAGCCATGCAGTTCACATTCCAGCTATAAATGGGAGACACTGACCCAAGTCCAAACAAAAACAAAAATCATCCAAAACCTCCTCTTTCCAACATCACAGGCTTCTGAATAAAATGTTTACATTCTCCCAGGCTGGAGTTCTTCCAGACAGGGCTGGAAACCAAAGTCGCAGCGAATATCAGAGGCTGACTGATTACAAATCAGGAAACCTACCCAGAAACATATGTCCAAGGTGGAAAAAGAAGGCTGGTCTGTTGAGCGTATGAAGACAAGGAAATACACATATGTGCTGTATCACTTGCATACATTTGAGAAACTAATGATTATCCATAGGCACAAATACAGACACACACCATATACACACACATAAGAGCATTGCCTTCTCCTCAAAATTCACTGATTCTCATACTTTATTTTTTAGGTAAGCTGAACACACAATAGCAAATTAATGTTTTAAGAACCATAACAGATGGCTGGCAAGATGGCTAGGAACAGCTCTGGTCTGCAGCTCCCAGTGAGATCAACGAAGAAGGCAGGTGATTTCTGCATTTCCAACTGAGGTACCCACTTCATCTCATTGGGACTGGTTAGACAGTGGGTGCAGCCCATGGAGGGTGAGCAGAAGCAGGGTGGGGCATCACCTCACCTGGGAAGTGCAAGGGGTCAGGGAACTTCCTCCCCTAGCCAAGGGAAGCTGTTAGGGACTGTGCCATGAGGAACAGTGCTATCCGGCCCAGACACTATGCTTTTCCCATGGTTTTCGCAACCCACAGACCAGGAGATTCCCTCGGGTGCCTACACCACCAGGGCCCTGGGTTTCAAGCACAAAACTGGGCAGCCATTTGGGCAGACACCGAGCTAGCTGCAGGAGTTTTCTTCATACCCCAGTGGTGTCTGGAATGCCAGTGAGACAGAACCATTCACTCCCCTGGAAAGGGGGCTAAAGCCAGGGAGCCAAGAGGTCTTGCTCAGTGGATCCCACCCCCAATGAAGCCTGACAGGCTAAGATGCACTGGCTTGAAATTCTTGCTGCCAGCACAGCACTCTGAAGTCAACCTGGGACACTTGAGCTTGGTGGGGGGTGGGACACCCATCATTATTGAGGCTTGAGTAGGCAGTTTTCTCCTCACACTGTAAACAAAGCCTCCAGGAAGTTTGAACTGGGTGCAGAACCCACCGCAGCACCACGAAGCCACTGTAGCTACACTGCCTCTCTAGATTCCTCCTCTCTGGGCAGGCCATCTCTGAAAGAAAGGCAGCAGCCCCAGTCAGGGGCTTATAGATAAAACTCCCATCTCCCTGGGACAGAGCACCTGGGGGAAGGGGCAGCTCTGGGTGCAGCTTCAGCAGACTTAAACGCTCCTGCCTGCTGGCTCTGAAGAGAGCAGTGGATCTCCCAGCATAGTGCTCGAGCTCTGCTAAGGGACAGACTGCCTCCTCAAGTGGGTCCTTGACCCCTGTGCATCCTGTCTGGGAGACATCTCATACAGGAGAGCTCCGGCTGGCATCTGGTGGGTGCCCCTCTGGGACGAAGCTTCCAGAGGAAGGAACAGGCAGCAATCTTTGTTGTTCTGCAGCCTCCGCTGGTGATACCCAGACAAACAGGGTCTGGAGTGGAACTCCAGCAAACTCCAGCAGACCTGTAGAAGAGGGCCCTGACTATTAGAAGGAAAACAAACAGAAAGGAATAGCATCAACATCAGCAAAAAGGATGCCCATGCAAAAACCCCATACAAAGGCCTCCAACACCAAAGATCAAAGGTAGATAAATCCGTGAAGATGAATTAAAAATAGAGCAAAAAGGCTGAAAATTCCAAAAACCCAATGGAAGGAAGCTAAGAACCTTGATAAAAGGTTACAGGAACTGCTAATTAGAATAACCAGTTTAGAGAAGAACATAAATGACCAGATGGAGCTGAAAAACACAGCACAAGAACTTCATGAAGCTTACACAAGTATGAATAGCCAAATCAATCAAGCGGAAGAAAGGATATCAAAGACTGAAGGTGAACTTAATGAAATAAAGCATGAAGACAAGATTAGAGAAAAAAGAATTAAAAGGAATGAACAAAGCCTCCAAGAAATATGGGACTATGTGAAAAGACCAAACCTACATTTGATTGATGTACCTCAAAGTGACGGGGAGAATGGAACCAACTTGGAAAACACACTTCAGGATATTATCCAGGAGAACTTCTCCAACCTAGCAAGATAGGCCAATATACAAATTCAGGAAATACAGAGAATACCACAAAGATATTCCTTGAGAAGAGCAACCCCAAGACACATAAACATCAGATTCACCAAGGTTGAAATGAAGGAGCAAATGTTGAGGGCAGCTAGAGAGAAAGGTTGGGTTACCCACAAAGGGAAGCCCATCAGACTAACAGCAGATCTCTCTGCAGAAACCCTAGAAGCCAGAAGAGAGTGGGGACCAATATTCAACATTCTTAAAGAAAAGAATTTTCAACCCAGAATTTCATATCCACCCAAACTAAGCTTCATAAGCAAAGGAGAAATAAAATCCTTTAAAGACAAGCAAATGCTGAGGGATTTTTGTCACAAGCAGGCCTGCCTTACAAGAACTCCTGAAGGAAGCGCTAAATATGGAAAGGAAAAACCATTATCAGCCACTGCAAAAACATACTGAAATGTAAAGACCATCAACACTATGAAAATACTGCATCAACTAATGGGCAAAATAAGCAGCTAGCATTATAATGACAGGATCAAATTCACACATAACGATTTTTTTTTTTTGAGGCACAGTCTCACTCTATCACTGGGCTGGAGTACAGTGGCACCCATCTCGGCTCAGTGCAACCTCCATCTCCCAGGTTCAAGTGATTCTCCTGCCTCAGCCCCCTGAGTAGCTGGGATTATAGGCACCCACCACTACGCCCAGCTAATTTTCTTTATTTTTAGTAGAGACGGGGTTTCACCATGTTGGCCAGACTGGTCTTGAACTCCTGACCTTGTGATTCGCCCACCTAAGGCTCCCAAAGTGCTGGGATTACAGGTGTGAGCCACTGCACCCAGCCAACAATATTAAATTTACATGTAAATGGACTAAGTGCCCCAATTAAAAGACACAGACTAGCAAATTGGATAAAGAGTCAAGACCCATCAGTGTGCTGTATTCAGGAGACACATCTCATGTGCAAAGACACACATAGGCTCAAAATAAAGGGATGGAGGAAGATTTACCAAGGAAATGGAACACAAAAAAAAGCAGGGGTTGCAATCCTAGTCTCTGATAAAACAGACTTTAAACCAACAAAGATTAAAAGAAAAAGACAAAGAAGAACATTACAGAATGATAAGGGGATCAATGCAACAAGAAGAACTAACTATCCTAAATATATATGCACCCAATACAGGAGCACCCAGATTCATAAAGCAAGTTCTTAGAGACCTACAAAAGACTTCAACTCGCATACAATAATAGTGGGAGAATTTAACACTCCACTGTCAATATTAGACAGATCAATGAGACAGAAAATTAAAAAGGATATTTAGGACTTGAGCTCAGCTCTGGACCAAGGGGACCTAATAGACATCTACAAAACTCTCCACCTCAAATCAGCAGAATATACATTCTTCTCAGCACCACATAGCACTTATTCTAAAACTGACCACATAATTGGAAGTAAAACACTCCTTAGCAACTGCAAAAGAAAATAAATCATAACAAACAGTCACTCGGACCACAGTGCAATCAAATTAGAACTCAGGATTAAGAAACTCACTCAAAACAGGTGCAACTACATGGAAACTGAACAACCTGCTCCTGAATGACTACTGGGTAAATAACAAAACGAAGGCAGAAATAAATAAGTTATTTGAAACCAATGAGAACAAAGACACAACATGCCAGAATCTCTGGGATGCAGCTAAAGCAGTGTTTAGAGGGAAATTTATAGCACTAAATGCCCACAGGAGAAAGTGAGAAAGATCTAAAAGCAACATCCTAACATCACAATTAAAATAACTGGAGAAGCAAGAGCAAACAAATTCAAAAGCTAGCAGAAGACAAGAAATAACTAATATCAGAGCAGAACTGAAGGAGACAGCAACATGAAAAACCCTTCAAAAAATCAATGAATCCAGAAGCAGGTTTTTTGAAAAGATTAACAAAATAGGTAGACTGCTAGCCAGACTAATAAAAAAGAAAAGAGAGAAGAATCAAATAGACAGAATAAAAAATGATAAAGGGAATATCACCACTGATCCCACAGAAATACAAACTACCATCAGAGAATACTATAAACACCTCTATGCATAGAAGTGAATAGACCAATAACAATTTCTGAAATTGAGGGAGTAATTAATAACCTACCAACCAAAAAAAGCCCAGGACCAGACCGATTCACAGCCGAATTCTACCAGAGGTACAAAGAGGAGCTGGTACCATTCCTTATGAAACTATTCCAAACAATAGAAAAGAGGGACTCCTCCCTAACTCATTTTATGAGGCCAGCATCATCCTGATACCAAAACCTGGCAGAGACACAACAAAAAGAGAAAATTTCAGGCCGATATCCCTGAGGAATATTGATACAAAAATCCTCAGTAAAATACTGTCAAACCAAATCCAGCAGCACATTAAAAAGCTTATCCACCATGATCAAGTCGGCTTCATCCCTGGGATGCAAGGCTGGTTCAACATATGCAAATCGATAATCCGTCACATAAACAGAACTAATGACAAAAACCACATGATTATCTCAATAGATGCAGAAAAGGCCTTCGATAAAATTCAACACCCTTCATGCTAAAAATTCTCAATAAACAAGGTATTGATGGAAAGTATCTCAAAATAATAAGAGCTATTTATGAAAAACCCACAGCCAATGTCTTACTGAATGGGCAAAAACTGGAAGCATTCCTTTTGAAAACCAGCACAAGGCAAGGATGCCCTCTCTCACCACTCCTACTCAACCTAGTATTGGAAGTTCTGGTCAGGGCAAACAGGCAAGAGAACAAAATAAAGGATATTCAAATAGGAAGAGAGGAAGTAAAATTGTCTCTATTTGCAGATAACATGATTGTATATTCAGAAAACCCCATCATCTCAGCCCAAAATCTCCTTAAGCTTATAAGCAATTTCAGCAAAGTCTCAGGATACAAAATCAATGTGCAAAAACCACAAGCATTCCTATACACAAATAATAGACAGAGAGCCAAATCATGAGTGAACTCATATTCACAATTGCTACAAAGAGAATGAAATACCTAGGAATCCAACTTACAAGGCATGTGAAGGACCTCTTCAAGGAATACTACAAACCACTGCTCAAGGAAATAAGAGAGGACACAAATAAATGGAAAAACATTCCATGCTCATGGACAGGAAGAATCAATATCATAAAAATGGCCATGCTGCCCGAAGTAATTTATAGATTCAATGCTAGTCCCATCAAGCTACCATTGACTTTCTTCACAGAATTACAAAAAACTTCTTTAAATTTCATATGGAACCAAAAAAGAGCCTGCATAGCCAAGACAATCCTAAGCAAAAAGAACAAAGCTTGAGGCATCACACTACCTGACTTCAAACTATACTACAAGGCTACAGTAACCAAAAGAGCATGGTACTGGTAACAAAACAGATATATAGACCAATGGAACAGAACAGAGGCCTCGAAAATAACACCACACATCTACAATCATCTGATCTTTGACAAACTTGACAAAAACAAGAAATGGGGAAAGAATTCCCTATTTAATAAATGGTGTTGGGAAATCTGGCTTTGCCATATGCAGAAAACTGAAACTGGACCCCTTACTTACACCTTATACAAAAATTAACTCAAGATGGATTAAAGGCTTAAACTTAAGACCTAAAACCATAAAAAACCTAGAAGAAAACCTAGGCAATACCATTCAGGACATAGGCATGGGCAAAGACTTCATGACTAAAACACCAAAAGCAACGGCAACAAAAGCCAAAATTGACATATAGGATCTAATTAAACTAAAGAGCCTCTGCACAGTAAAAGAAACTATCATCAAAGTGAACAGGCAACCTACAGAATGGGAGAAAATTTTTGCAATCTATCCATCTGAAAAAGGGCTAATATCCAGATGGATATCCACTTTTGATATCCATCAAAAAGTGGGTGAAGGATATTAACAGGCACTTCTCAAAAGAAGACATTTATGCAGCCAACAAACATATGAAAAAAAAGCTCATCATCACTGGTCATTAGAGAAATGCAAATCAAAACCACAAATGAGATACTATCTCACCCCAGTTAGAATGGTGATCATTAAAAAGTCAAGAAACAACAGATGCTGGAGAGAATGTGGAGAAATAGGAATGCTTTTACACTGTTGGTGGGAGTGTAAATAATAGTTCAACCATTGTGGAAGACAGAGTGGCAATTCCTCAAGGATCTAGAACTAGAAATACCATTTGACCCAGCCATCCCATTACTGGGTATATACCCAAAGGATTATAAATCATTCTAATATAAAGACACATGCACACATATGTTTATTGCAGCACTATTCACAATAGCAAAGACTTGAAACCAACCCAAATGCACATCAATAATAGACTGGATAAAGAAAATGTGGCACATATATACCATGGAATATTATGCAACTATAATAAAGAATGAGTTCATGTCCTTTGCAGGGACGTGGATGAAGCTGGAAACCGTCTTTCTCAGAAAACTATCATAGGAACAGAAAACCAAACACCACATGTTCTCACTCATAAGTGGGAGTTGAACAATGAGAACATATGGGCACAGGGAGGGGAACATCATATGCCAGGGCCTGTAGGGGGGTTGGGGGACAAGGGGAGGGTTAGCATTAGGAGAAATACCTGATGTAGATGACAGGTTGACAGGTGCAGCAAACCACCATGGCACGTGTATACCTATGTAACAAACCTGCACATTCTGCACATGTATCCCAGAACTTAAAGTATAATAAAATATTTAAAAATAATAATAATAAAAAGAACCATAATACCAGATGTACCAGGTGGTGGCTGCCAATGTGTGCCACAGATTAAGTTTTGACCTTTTGACTCACCCCGATTTGTACTTCGATTTCTAAACTTTCTGTACTTTTATTTCTAAACTTTCTGTACTTTTATTTCTAAACTTTCTGTACTTTTATTTCTTTCTTCTTGCTTGAAGAAAATTGTCTAAATAGGAGTTTTCTGACAGGCTCCTGTCAACCAATCATTTGTTAGCTTCACCTAAAAGAAGATTATTGTTTGGAGATGGAGATGAAGTTCTAATTATCATTAGTTTTTAACATGTTTTATAGCTCTCAGTAAAAGCATATGAGGTCAGAGTGTCTGCTGTTTTCAGTTTGGGATTAAACGGGTCTCGTCATGTCTGTGAGGGTGGTAAGCAGGAGGGTCAAGAGAAAAGGAAGTAATGCTGGTCAAGAGTATATCTGACTAAAGAGACCCCTGGCAAGAGCTTATGCTGAGGGAAGGAGAGTTAGAAACACAGCTACACAGTCACCAGGAGGAGCCAGTAGAACAATGCTTCAGCATGAAGTCTTCCTATTGTTGAGATCGCTGTCCTTCTTACCTCTCCAGAATCATCTCTGCCTTCCTTCTAGTCTCCATGGACTTGAGCATGAGGTCTAGAAAGATGGTGACTCTTCTTTCACGTAAATATATTTTTTGAAAAAGAAAAAAAAAGAAGCAATAACAACAACTCTGAGACACATTGGGCGAGGAAAAAAGTGTGAAAAATAAATTTTTCCAGTATCAGTGAAGTACAGCATGGTCATAGTCCAGTGGGCTTCAGTAATAAGTCTCCCTGCGAGCATATAATCACTTTGTGAGGTGAATTGTGACCTCCAAAAAGACATGTTTAAAGTTCTAATCTTTAATATATCTGAGTGTAACCTTATAAGGAAATAGGGTCTTTGCAGATGTAATTAAGATATACATGACTACGAGGTCATACTGGAGCAAGGTGGTTTCTTGATCCAACATGACTGGTGTCTTTATAAGAGAAGAGCCATGAATATGTCCAGAAGTGAGGGAAGAGTATGTTAAAACACTCGAGGTAAGAGATCAGACAGGATACTCCTGCTGTAAAATTGTATTATTTCACACTTTTTTTATCACTTACATTTTGTAGTTTCCTTCCAATTCCTGTTGACTTCATGAAAATAAAACTATGTACAATGTTATTATTTGAAAAACAAGAGAGAGAGGAGAAGAGACACAGAGACAAACACACAGGGAGAATGCTATGTGAGGACGGAGGCAGATTGTAGTGACCAGGACTGACGGATGCCACCCAAAGCTAGGAAGAGGAAGGGAAGGATTCTCCCCTAGAGGTTTCAGAGGGACCACAGTCCTTGATTTTGGATTTCTGGCCTCTAGAACTGCAAGACAATAAAATTCCACTGTTTTAAGCCTCCTACTTTGTAATAATACTGTGTTATGGCAGCCATAGGAAACTAAAACATGAATGAAATACAATAGAAACTTATTTGTCCGTATTATAATAGTGGAAGATGGCTGTTCCTGGTTGACAAGCAGCTTTCCTCTATGTAGTGATCAGTGGCCAAGTTCTTTCTGTCTTGTGGCTCTGCTATCCTCTAGGGAAGGTATCAGCAAAATAAAGCTCAGAGCTTCTTTTTGTAAATAAAGTTTTATGGGAACATAACCATACATATTTGTTTATGCATTGTCTATGGCTAGTTTTGCACAATAACAGCTGAACTGAGTACCATAGTCATGACAGAGACCATATGACACTAAAGCCTAAGGTATTTGCAGACCTCTGCCCAGAGTGCCATCACCATTTGGATCTAGCCAGCACAAAGGGGAAAGAAAGTTTGGAGGGGACAAACCAGCTATCCACAAAGTGGCACATATCACTTGCAAATATCTAGCATTGTCTAGAAATTAGTTACACGGTCACATCACATTGCAAGAGAGGTTGAGAAGTGTATTACAGGTGTCCCAAGAGGAGGAGAAAACAGACATTTAGAAGAAAAAGTAGCACACTCTGCCCTTTGGCATCAATGGGAAATGTCACCCACATCTGCGCAGTAGCAGTAGCAACTGCAAGGGGCCACCTAAGTAATGTTTCACAGAGCCCAGAGGCTTTACAGAAGACATCACCAAAGGAAGTCAGAGCTGGATGGGCAACAAGGGAAGTGACAGAAAGATGCCACGTGGTAGCTGAGAATACCATTTCAAGAGCATCCAAAAGTCACCATCTAGAACTTCCCATAGTAACTGGTGAGAGAGAGAGGCCTTTGTAGGAGGTAGAAGTTCCACAAAAGCAGGTGGGAGATAGAGCCACAGAAATTGCTTTTTTCCCTAAAATTTGGCTCGACATTGCCCCAAGCTTGAAGTGGCCTTTGCAACCTGGTTTATACCAAATGCAATAAGTAAAAGGCATTTAGAATGTAAAAAATAAATACAGTACAATTTGGGGAAGCTTGTCTCCTATTTGCCTGACATTTTTTGAATCTTTCATATACCATAAGGATCCAGAGCATGAAAGTAGCACTAAAGAACCTATTATATAATAGATTTAGACACTAAACATCAACAATTGTTGGCCTCATAAAAAGAAATAGACATGAGCTGCCTCCTATAGTCTTCCCAAACACTCCTTCTAGTATTGCCAAAGATATTGAACTTGAATCTGATCCAGTGTCTGGATCCAGCTGCTAATTTGCAGAAAATACAAAAGGACAAAGGAACATACCAAACTATACCATGAGCATGCATTCAGCAAAGTCCAGACCATGGGAAACTTTACAGGTCAAACAGTCCAGGTGTTCGACAGAAAAAGCACAGGGAAAAGATTGAGGTAGAGAGAAGAACCATAGACTGAAGGTTTCAAAAGACTGATCAAATTTTAAATAATGGAAAAGACTAAATTACAATGTGTAGGAGTGGACTTATATAAATGTTCAAACTAAACATACACACACATACAAGGAAGTGATTATCAAAAATAATAGTAATAAGCTTATTACTATTATTCTGTTATATAGCATAATTATTACATATGGCAGAAGGGAGGGGATTATAATTGGAACAGAGGATATAGAGGGGCTTATGAGTGGCTGACAAAGTTCTATTTGATCTAGTGTTGGTTACAAAGGCTTTTGCCTTAAAATTTATTAAGCAATTCATTAACATGTACACAAATTCATGGGAGAGCATTCTGTATCTGCATTTTATTTTACAATTTAAAAATGTAAAGACTAAATTATAAAAGAGAGAAAAAATAGCTGAATAACAGCAAGGTAAAGAAAACTAGAGTAACTCTCTTTTGAACAAACTATACAGTCATTAATAGAAATCCAAATGTAAATTTAATTCCTTTTCGTCAGACCCATCTAAAAAATCCCAACAGTCAATTGGTGGCTTACAGATGATGTTGATGTACTGGATGTAATCTTTTTGTGATATTAAGCCAATGTCATTTCATCACAGGTAAACTTCAAATTGTAACTTTCCTATAGTTCTCCTTATCTTCCCTGCACCCTCTTAATCCAGCGGGGTTCATTGACTCAGGAAAAGAGCAACACACAGCCAAGAGCAGCAGTCATCAATCAGTTTACAGCTTTATAATATGAAATTTTACATCCATAGCAAGGCTATTCCCTGAATGCAAAGGCTTTTGGTTTAGCAGGAGCCAGGCTTTCTTGAGGAGGAAAAGGGTTCTATTGAAATTCTCCAAAGCTAAGTATTTGTATATAAAAGCCAAACTTGAAGGACTCAGATCAATAATTACACGCTTCCCAGAGTAGAAAAGGAAGACAATAATCTATTGTCAATTCTAGAAGATAAGAATTGAAATGAAAAGCCATTTCTATGCTGGCAGAAAGAAGAAGAGGAAGTGTGGACGAGGTATCAGAGGTGGGCAGCCCACTTCCTGCCTCCCTACCCGGAGGTCAAACCTCAGGGACAGAGAGCAGTCCATGGACAGGAGAAGCAGTGATGTAGGTTTGGGGGCATCTGAGGGACCATTGTTGATCCTCTGCTTTCCTGGGCAGAGACTGGCCCTATCAAAAACCTTTCAGAGAAACTCTGCATTTGCAATGGTACAATCTCACAATGGCAGCAGGAGTGGACCCAGCTCAAGAGGCAGATTCCACCGCTGAGGAAGATGCCTGTGTATGAGTGATATAGTTTGGATGTTTGTCCATCCAAATCTCATGTTAAAATTTAATCTCCAATGTTGGAGATGGGGCCTGTTGGGAGGAGATTGGATCCTGGGGGCAGATCTCTCATGAATGGCTTGGTGCTAGCCTCGTGATAGTAAGCAAATTCTTGCTAGATTCGGTTGTTTAAAAGTTTGTGGCACCTCCTCCCTCTCTCTCTTGCTCCCACTATGGTCATGTGAGATGCTTGCTTCCCCTTCACCTTCCACCATGACGGCCCTCACCAGAAGCAGATGCTGGAGCCATGCTTGTACAGCCTGCAGAATCATGAGCCATTTAAACTTCTTTTCTTTATAAATGACCCAGCCTCTGGTATTTCTTTATAGCAACACAAGAATGTACTAATACATAAAACTAGTACTGACGAATGTTAGTCTGTTCTTGTGATAAGCCTGCAGGTGCACAGACTGCAGGAGTGAAGGAGGCTTGACAGCTCCCACCTATATTCCAGAGGATGGATGGGAAAGCCTGGGTGCTGAGGCAGAAGCCTGCTATATGGGTGTTGCCCCCACAGAGAAATTCTACGAGGGCAGTGCCAGGGGAAATGTGGGGTGGAGCCCCCACACAGAGGCCCCACAATGACACTGCCTAGTGGAGCTGTGGGAGGGGGTCCTCCACCCCCTCAGACCGGAGAATAGTAGAGTCACCAGCAGCTTGCAACCTCAGTGTGCAAAATCCACACACACTCAACTCCAACCTGTGAGAGCAGCAACAGAAACTACACCCTACAAAGCCACAAGGGCAGAGCTGCCCAAGGACTTGGGAGCCCACCCCTTGCACCAGTGTGACCTAGATGAGGGACATGGAATCAAAGGGGATTATTTTGGAGCTTTAAGATTTAATAACTTCCAAAAGGCTGGGCACGGTGGCTCACACCTGTAATCCCAGCACTTTGGGAGGCTGAGGCCGGCGGATCATGAGGTAAGGAGATTGAGACCATCCTGGCTAACACGTTGAAACCCCATCTCTACTAAAAATATTTTTAAAAAAAATTACCCGGGCATGGTGGCGGGCACGCGTAGTCCCAGCTACTTGGAAGGCTGAGGCAGGAGAATGGCGTGAACCTGGGAGGCAGAGCTTGCAGTGAGCTGAGACTGCGCCACTGCACTCCAGCCTGGGTGACAGAGCGAGACTCCGTCTCAAAAAGAAAAAGAGATTTAATAACTTGCCTGCTGGGTTTCAGGCTTGCATGGAGCCTACTGTCCCTTTCTTTTGGCCAGTTTGTCCCTTTTGAGATAAGAATGTTTACTCCATGACTGTATTACCATTGTATCTTGGGAGCAAATAACTTGTTTTGATTTTACAGGCTCATAGGTGGAAGATGAGTCTCAGATGAGACTTAGGACTTTGGACTTGATGCTGTAATAAGTTAAGATTTGCAGGGACTATTGGCGGGGGATGATTGTATTTTGCAATGTAAGAAGGACATGAGATTTGAGGGGCCAGAGGCAGAATGATATAGTTTGGATGTTTGTCCCCTCCAGATCTCATGTTAAAATGTAATACTGAATGTTGGAGGTGGGGCCTGGTGGAAAGTGTTTTGGCCATGGGGGCTGATCCTTCATGAATGGCTTGGGGCTGTCCTTGTGATAGTGAGTGAGTTCTCACAAGATCGAGTTCTTTGAAAGTGTGTGGCACCTCCCTGCCAGTCTTACTCCCGCTCTTGCCATATAAAATGCCTGCTCCCCCTTCAACTTCTCCTATGATTGTAAGCTTCCTCGGGCCCCATAAGAAGATGCTGGAGCCATGCTTGTATAGGCTGCAGAATAGTAAGCCAATTAAATATCTTTTCTTTTTAAATTACCTAGTCTCAGGTATTTCTTTATAACAACTCAAACAGCCTAATACAATGAGTTTAGAGACCAAACCCACAAGGTTCACACACACCAGTGAGGTATGGAAAATGGAAGGCCCCATGGACTGTCATGGGTGATGCAAAGGTGCTCAGAACCTAGGTCTAAAACAGTCCATCAACATTGATCAGGAATCTCAAAATCAAGGGTGCACGAGCATCAGTTATAGAAATTAGTAGGATGCTCAAAAGATCAGTCCATGCTTGGACCAGGCAAGCCCAGGCACCACTGGGCCAAAACCTGCAGGAACCAGGAGGACAACAAAAAAATCAAAGTCATGTCCCTGCCTCACTGCCTGATTGGAAATGACTTTTCCCAGTGTTCCCAGATGCCACTGAGGAAAATGGAAAGAAATTCTTCCAGATGACATTTACTGAGAAGTGGCCGGGCTTTGAAATGAACAATAACTAAAATAGTCAATTTTGGCTAAGAAAAATCAACTGGATCAAATTGCTACTGGGCTAGAAGAAATGACATTATCTCCTCTAAGCAAAACAGAACCTCAAGAGTATAACTTAGACAGATTCTAGAAAAGAAAACCACATTTCTCTCTTCTTAAGTTGTGATGTATAAATTTCTACATGCTACAGTAAAACTTTTCCATACAAGGGTTCATGCTATCTCCCGTCAGAAAGTCACTTCATCTTCTTTAAACTTCTGCTACAGACACACTCACACACACACACACACACACACACACACATATACACACACACACACATATCTTTATTACTGATATCTAACACTATCAGGACAACACCATCATAAAAATTGCTAAGAAAACTAAATGTCACGTTTAAGGAAAATTTAAATCTCACAAGGTTTATAATTCCATGTATTAGGTAGCAATATACTATAAAGACTGAAAGCTTATTTGATAAGTGGTAGTGGAAAGAACTTATTTATTACAAAATTAGGGGGCTTTTAAAAAGTGGCAGATGTCAAGAAAAAAGTTTTAACTGCCAGTAACCAATGAGTGGCATACAGTCTTCCCTATGCTAGTGGTACCAACGTGGAATAAATATGCCTGGCATCTGGTCTCAAACACGTAAGACCGCACATGGGGGCCTCAGTGTCAATGCAGTGAGAATGACTCACTGACAGTAGCCCAGCCTGGGTATGTCAATGAAAAAGGAATTCTGGCTGCACATTGGATCTTTTCAGGCACACCCACACACATGGTTAACAATCATCAACACATCACTTAAAAATACAATGTGCAAAACATGCAATGCAGCATACATTGCTTAAACAGTTAAATTAGACATTAAAAAGACTGACGTGGTGAGTGGATACAGAATGACAATCTGAGTGGTCTTTTCCTACTTTATTATCTGTGATGTGGTTATGTGCAGATTTGGTTTAACAAGTTTATAAACAAATCAATCTGCCCTTGGCAACTAAGAGATTAACCCAGCTAAATAAGGAAAGTGCAACCACTAAATTTCTGTTTGTCAGAATTTTTTAAAGAATGGCTTAAAGTGACAGTATCTTCTTAGTCCTGTACTCATACTTTACACTATAATTTACTTTACAATATGTGATAGTCTTATGTCAAGTGAACGTACACATTGAAACTTGGCTTTATTTTTATAAAAATCTTGAAACTAAATTAAATGTCTCAGGTTAAAACTAAATCAGACAACATGTTTTCAGTTTACTTCAATGACAAATTTTGCCTAATGGTTTTCACCATTGTTTAGACCAAAACACACTTTAGGGAAATGTTTAAGTGTTTTGTATGTAAATTCATTTTATTATCCTTAAATAAAAAGTTATTAGCCCTTTTAAAATGAAATAAATTATTCCAAAACTGTATAAATAATGTCTGTATAAATTATGTCATAAATGTTATAGCCTTCTTGAAGGGAAAACATTCATGAACTTTCATCCTGGAATGATATTTCCAAGATATAATATTATTGAACAACCACATAGATTTTCAGTGCTTCTAATGCTGTGGATCTTTGAGAGGTACCTACATGTTTAGCAATTATCTGGAATTGTGAAAATAATCTAGCATTATTCCCTCAATTTTGCAGATGAAGTATCTGAGCATGTAAGAAATTCCATCACATTCTTCTGGTCAAAAATGGGTTTAGACTCTGGGTCTCTGAAAACCAGTGTGGGAATTTACACTCTCTCCCATAACTGCCTCAGGTTGGATTCCTACCCTGTCTTCAGGACTTGAATTGCAACAGCAGTGACTGAGGAAGGACAGCAAGCACAGTGAATCAAGACTGAGTTTTGAAACAGTATCCAAATCAACATGGCTTCAATCTTTCTTCCTGAGTAATACAACTAACCTAAAGAATTTGGGGCCAAATTTAGAAAGAATATTTAAAAGCAACCTCAGCTCCAGCACCACTCCCTACTCCAGCCTGAGAAATAGTTGTTCTTATTTCCTTTGTATTTAACCTTGGGAAAACAGTTAATATCATCTCTGTATTAGTTGTAATCTCTTAATCCCCATTGTCTTCTTTGACCTGAGGCATGTGTCTCCCAGTAATCTCTTCATTTAGTAATGATCATCTGCAATTTCTTCTTGTAATGCTAATAATCCTTGGATTCCACACAGGGCAGAGGGCAGTGACTTCCCAAACCACTGTCTTATCTTCTTTTCAAACACATTATCAAGTTAAAACAATTCTCTACCCACTTAGAGACTGAAGTTATTTTTGTGTCCACTATCCTGTTCTTCAACACACATGTTTTTCTCAAAAGGCTTTAAAAAGTAATAACTGTGCTGATCATGTTTGATTTTTTTTTTTTTTTAGCCATTTGGTGACATCACATGAATCCAAAGTGAACTAGCATGCCACAACCTAATCTGCGTTTCAGGAAGTTACAAAATTTCATTCAAATTGCAGTTTAAACTTTTCTGTGTGAGGACACATACCCACTACCATACTTACCCAATCCCCAAAAAAGGAGAGAGAACTAAATAAAACAAAATCAGAATACATGCTGCCTGTAACAGAAAAAAAGAAAGAAAAGAGAGAGAGAAACAGAGAAAGAGAGAAAAAGGAAGGAAGGAAGGAAGGAAGGAAGGATGGAAGGAAGGAAGGGAGGAAGGGAGGGAGGGAGGGAGGGAGGGGAGAGAGAGAGGAAAGAAAGAAAGGAAGGAAGGAAGGAAGGAAGGAAGAAAGAAAGAGGAAGGAAGGAGAAAGAAGGAAAGAAAGAAAGGAAAGAAAGAAAGAAAACTAAAGAAAGAAAAGACAGAGAGGAAGGAAGGAAGGAAAAGGGTGAAAGGAAGGGAAGGAAGGAAGGAAAGGGAAGGAAGGATGGAAGGGAGGGAGGGAAGGAGGGAAAGAGAAGGGGTGAATAAAAGGGTAGGAGACAGTGGGGATAGTCTACTTTTGTCAAGAAATTGGTGATGGGGATACTATGAAAGTGGGAGGCATTTGGCAAGGTGAGAGAGAGGTTGGGCAGGTTCCACAGTGCTCAGGTCTGACCTAAGTTAACAATCGTTCCTTGGGTCTACCCTGAGCTCTAACTGTAAGGTTATAAGTATAGTAAGGAAATTAACAATTTTATGTAAGATGTAGAAGAAAGTCAGTAATGGAGTTCCTTGGGAGAAAGAGAGGAAGGAAGAAATCACAAATGGAGGGAAGAGGAAGGGAAACTTTTAAAAAATATTGAAGCCAAATAACTAGGAATCAGGCATGTTTAGTTCTTATTTTAATTCCTCTACTTAATTGCTAAGGGAACTTAAGCAAGTAACATAACTGAGAGCTCATAAATTAAAATGTGAAATTTATATAGTTCTTTCTCAAAGGGCATCATAGCGTTTTAACTAGTAATTGAAAAGGACTAGTGCCAACCTGAAGTGCTTTACATACATTTACAATATATGAAAGTATATTTGATCGATATAAAAAGAGAAAAATAACCCCAAGGTATATGCAAATGCCAGAAGGAAAAGTAAATAATATTTCAAAGGTTAACAGGTAGAAAATGAGAACTAATAATTCTAATAAATTAAAGTCCTTTCTTAAGAAATGTAATATGATGCTTTTTCTCTAGCCAACCATTTAGAAAACACATCCCAGCTCTAGTAATAGCTCTATCACTCAAAGTACACAAGGGGAAAAAAAATGGATCTACAACTTAAGGAAGCTGACGTGAAAAATAATCTTTGTAAGGCAACCATCACTCAGCCGGATTCAAGGAATAGAACATTCCTTCCTAGAAGGGTGCTGGTGACCAAATGAGACCCTAAGCTATCAGATCACATGTTAGTCAGAAAAGGAGCAAGAATTCAGGAACAGCAATATGCAATGTACTTTTAATGGCCGCTGAAACACTAATGTTTTTAAACCAAGTTGGATAACTGGTTCTGTTTATTTGGAGGGCAGGGAGGAGGAGCAGTAAGCACAGACAATCCATGCCTTCAGGCCTGTCTCCTGAGCTTCACAGATGATAGAGAAACCACTATGCCCTCGTATTCACAAGTATTACTTGAGCACCTGCTACTAGCTAGACTCAGTGCTGGGCACCACAAAGCCAGTAATGAATAAAATGGTGCTCATGCTTATGGATACAGCGATTGAAGTACTGTGATAAGGTTTATACAAACACCTAAAGATGAAACAATTTCATCTTGCTTCGTGTCTTGGTTCATTTTCTATTGTTTATAACAGAATCCCTGAAACTGGGTAATTCCAAGAAACTGACATTTGTTTCTTCTAGTTCTGGAGGCTGGACCATCCAAGGTTGAGGGGACACATCTGGTAAAATCTTTCTTGCTAGTGAGGACTCTCTAAAGGATCCCAAAGCTGCACAGGGTATCACATAGTGAGGGGGCTAAGTGTACTGATGTGCTAGCTCAGGTCTCTCTTCCTCTTCCTATAAAGCCACCAGCTCTTCACCCATGATAATTCATTAATCTATTAGTCCATTAGTCCATTAATCCATGAATGGACTAATCTATTTATGAGAGCTCTGACCCACTCACTTCTTAAAGGCCTCACCTCTCAATACCGCAACATTAGGGATTAAATTTCAACACAAGTTTTAGAGGGAAAAAGAATTCAAGTCATATCACTTGGGAAGTAAGGGTTGGGTTTTCCTATATCACAAAAAGCATCCAAGTGAAAACTACAAAATATAGTCACACTAATACAGACACAGTCCACTTTTATCATTTCAGAAGAGGTCAAGAGAGACATTCATGAATCACTGCTGGCTGCTCAGGTGGGACAATTCTTCAGTTGTATAGTCCTGAGCACTGCAGAATATTTGCCACTGCTGATCCCTGCCCAACAAATCCAGCAGCCCCCTTAACTCGATCAGGCAATCAACACCCTCTTCAAACACTCCTTAGTGGGGTAGCACTGCTCTGGGTTGAGAACTCCTATTGCCTTCCCTTTTTCTGTGCTTACACTAAAGTAATATGAAAACCGGTGAACCAATGCAGTGGTAAGAGCATATACCTAACTTGAGTTTGGTAAAAGGGTTAATCTCAGCTCTCTCATTTAATGTTAGGCAAGTTACTGAGTTCCACTTTTCTTGTCTGTAAATATAGATGATAATGCATACTTCAGAGGGTGATTGTAAGGACAATATTAAATAATATCACTGAAAATGTCTCACAAATTGTGTATCCCAAGGTGGATGCCCCATAAGATGACCCCAATAGAGATACAAAATAAAGAGAAAGAATGTTCCTTATCAAAATGATTCTCTTAGAAAATGATAAATAATTCGGTACAGTAAGACACTAGCTAGGACTCCATAGTAGCTACAACAACACTTAAGCTAAAATGGCTTTAACAGGCAAAGAAAACAGAATTTGCGACTGCTTAGCCAGCGGTTCTGGGCAAAACATTCTGCTTCATTACAAACCATCCTTCTGGCTTTCCAGAAACATTGGCCCTAACTCAAAAGATTAGCACTCACCAAAATGCTGTCTTGCAGATTCTGGTCATTACATTGAGGTCAAAAGTCCTACCAGATACTATCTACTTGCTTTCAACTTTGACACAATAATTACACTATGGTTTGTAAATCACAGCCACACCCAGCCGCTCATTTAATTCTCACAGCACACCTGGATGTAGTTTATAGCATCTGTCTGTAGGTAATATTAATATTATCCTCATGTTGCCGGTGAGGAAACATTCTTATAAAAGTTAACTGAATCAAGCCTTATGACAATTATAATAATAGCTAACATTGACTGTTTTAATGTTAATTGTTACATTTACTATGTCATACATTAATAATGTTAAGATATTGATAACCACTACATTTTTTAAAAATATTCACTATTATCAATCTCATCTAGTGGTTATATTAATCACTCGACTAAATGATTCTCTTTTAGTTTTTACTTCTTAAAAAACTTTGGAATAATACTATTATTAGTCTTATTAGTAATAAAAACTTTGCAGTAATACTATTATTAGTTTTACTTTAAAGGGGGGAAAATAAGCTTAGAGAGGTTAAATAACTTACCCCAGATCATTCAGCTACTATGTGGTGGAGACAGAACTTCAACCCACATCTGTTTAATTTCAAACATGCTGCACTATATTGCCTTGATTAAAATCCTTCTAAGTGATGCCCAGATACAGTGACCAGGGGAACCTTCATTATAGGGGCTTTCATGGAAAATAAGGTGCTTTGAGAAAGAACGCATGTAATTAAATAAATCACATAAACTGCCCCTACATTTAATTAAAGTTTTAAAGCCTAAAATGCATTTGTGATATTCACTGTCATTTCTGCATTGGGTTGATATGCTCGGCCTTGAAGGAAGCCATGCGTCCTTTGCCAGGTAAGACGGTCTTCTGGTCAGAGACCTGTGGCCTGGCTAGCCAGGCTCCAGCCATGGACCAGACTAACTGAGAGGTAAACAGGGCAATACCAGGAGTGGTAGAAAGATTTAAATGAAAAAATAGCTAAATATTATTTAATTTAACCTCTTTCTAAATTTTATATAGAGCATCACACAATCTCAGGATTTTTTTTTAATTACTATACTTTAAGTTCTGGGGTACATGTGCAGAACATGCATGTTTGTTACATAAGTATACATGTGCCATGGTGGTTTGCTGCACCCGTCAACCCGTCATCTACATTAGGTATTTCTCCTGATGCTATCCCTTCCCTAGCCCCCTACCCCCCCGACAGGCCCCAGTGTGTGATGTTTCCCTCCCTGTGTCCATGTGTTCTCATTGTTCAACTCCCACTTTTTTTTTTAAATGCCTTCCTAATCTTGCATCTAGTTGCAAAGAGAGAAATGCTGGGTTATGTTTTTAACCTGCTTCACTTGTAGAATTTTAAACAGCCCTCTGGCTCTCCAGTGATTTCCTCTTCTTTTTAAATCCCCACCTCCACAGCTTCCTTCACAGTCTGTGACTATGAGGGAGAGTGAGGACATGAGGTAAGGTACCGCAGGGACGAAGCATTCCAGTAGCACTTACTGCAGTTGACCACTCAGTACAAATTCCTTAATACATGGACGAACAGCCATCATGAACACTAGATTGTGTTTCCTGGTTCGTGGAATGCAGCTTTTCCTTAGCAATTTGATGTTGTCTCTAGGAATATAAACTCTCAATTCTCCTAAATATAAGCACTTCTGCAAACACAGCTCCCCAGAATTAATTCCAGAATTGTGCACTTTCAAAGCAACAGCTGAATAGTAAACCAAGATTCTTAGAGATTTAAAGTGACATGACATCATGAGCATGTTTATTATTTTGGCACAGGTAACAGCTAAAAAATGAAATGAGATTCCATAAAAGGATACCAATAAAAGGGGGGAAAGAGAACGAAAAAATCCACAAAAATAGCTCTAAAACTCTATACTCTTTTGTTATATGCTTACTCACACTTTTTCTCCCCTGACCTCCTCTTTTGAACCTTAAATTCCCTTTTGTGTCTTTTAAATTCTACCCACTCTTCCAGGCCCAATTCAATCCTCACCTCTTCAGGAAGGTCATCTTATCCCCACTTGCTGAACTGCTTAAATCTTTCCTTAACCTGAGAGCCTACGATTGAAAATATGACCATCACCATAGAGTTTAGCACTTCAGTATCCTCTAGGTAATTAATGCTTAAGTATTTTAACCCCTAAGCAGAATATGAGCATCTTGACATTATGTCTAATAATCACTATTAGTAGAAACAATATAAATAATTTAGTAATATCAGTAGTTACTACTTATGGAGAACTTAAGCACAAATAAAATGTCACTTAGGCTGGGCGCAGTGGCTCATGCCTGTAATCCCAACACTTTGGGAGGCTGAGGCAGGTGGATCACCTGAGGTTAAGAGTTCAAGACCAGCCTGGCCAACATGGTGAAACCCCGCCTCTACTAAAAATACAAGAAATTAGCGGGGCACTGTGGCAGACACCTGTAATCCCAGCTACTCGGGAGCTGAGGCAGGACAATTGCTTGAACCTGGGAGGTGGAGGTTGCAGTGAGCCGAGATCACACTATTGCACTGCAACCTGGGCAAGAAGAGTGAAACTCTGTCTCAAAAAAAAAAAAAAATTTCATTTAGTCATCACAACAATCCTATGAGGTAGATGCTATTAAAACCTCATTAAACATATCAAGGAACGAAACTACAGTTAGAATATCAGTTCGATAGAGGAAGAGAGTTGGAATTTGAATCCATCGCCTAATCCTGCTGCTACTTTTTCCTCTGGAGCAAATAGGCCAGAGTGTTACACAAAACATGTCTCATGATGAGGATACTCAGTGTCCATATTAGAGCTAGGCAACTTCTGCTGGAAAAGGTGGGAAATTTCCAAATACTGGATTATGAATGAGATTGAATTCATAAAACAAGGCGCAACTGTTCTACTGCTTCCTTATTTTGGAAAAAGGCCAAAAGTCCAAATTATCCCAAAGGTCACTGGCAGATGCACACTTCCCATCATGTATATTCAAACTGAGTCACTGGCTTGGAAGAAGGCAATCATTTTGTCTTTTTCCTGAAGGTTAAGTTCTCCAGGATTCTGCAAAAGGACCAAATTCATATCTCTTCATGAAATAAAATGTTTGAGATAAAATAATCCTGTGGGATATTTGCCAATGAAATACTAAAAGCACAAAGATGATGGATTAATATGAACCTTCGGCCTGCCTGGAGATTTATTTTTAAAATATCAGATTTTTAACCTGTAGAAAGTAAAAGGTTGAGGGCAAAATGATAATATAAAACATAAAAAGGAGCTTAAACAAAAATTTAAAATTTAATTTTAGCTCAGCTGAATGGGAGAAATAGAGAGCTAGAGATACCCAATTACACAAAACATAAAATGGAAATCCAGAGAGAAGTAAACAGACACAGTAGATAAAGTGACAAGGCTGTTGAAGAACCCTGAAATGGCTGCTGAAAACGACTAGGGTGCTGACCATGGAAGTCGTTACTGACCTTCTCTCCCCCTCTCCCACCTTCTCCTTACATTACTGGGGAGCGCCTCCTGGGAACAAAATGCCTGGCAGGAGGAGCAGCAGTGCAGCCAGGGCTATGACAAGGATAAATTGTCTTTTCTCCACTGGGTGCCTGGCGCTAAATGGAAAGTTGGCTGTAAATATCCCAAAGCCCCCTCTCCTTTTCTCTCTCTTAAGACTACTCCCAACCTGCTAGTCCAGCGTTCTCTGTCCTTCTTTTCCAATTTGGCTCCTGCATCTTATTTTCTACCATTTCCCTGTGCTCTCTTTCTTTTTCTACTTCCCTCCTCTGTCCTAGGGAGTGAGGGATGGTGAAGAGATTCAGCATCCCAGCACCAATCTATTAAAGTTCCAAAATGCTCATTCACACTTAATGTAAGTGTAGTGTTTGGTTAGTGTTCTAAAATCTGTTGATTCACACCAGGTTGCAATTTCTTTTGACCTTATCAAACCATTTCTTCTCATTTCTGCTTTCTGGAAAGACTTAGTAAATGATATTTCTTTGATCTTCTCTATTTTCAAATCACACCTATTTTCTTCCTATAGTTACCCTAATGTCTAGGACCGTAGAGATATAAAACTTTCACTGGCAGTCTTTAAAAAGTAGGATGGAGATCTATATTTATTGGCATGGAAAGGTGATCATTTTAAGTGAAAAATTATTTTAAAGCACAACAGTATTAAAAAGTCATATATTAAAGAACTTAATTGTATAGAAAAATCAGGAGGTCTGTTTAAAAATCTTGAAAATCTCTCTGTAGGAATTTGGCTTTTTTCATCTTCCACATCTTCTCAAAAAATAATTTTATAAAAACATACATGCATAGCTTGATTCATCAAAAACAAATAAACAAGAGAGAATTAAAAAGATATTAAGCCTTTAGTACCTTCCTGACAAGGAAGAGTGTCTGAGAATCAAATGGGCAACAGGGAAGCAGAGTGAAGGGATGTAGACATCTGTCTGATAAGAAAAAAAGGGACAATGTTTGGGCAAAAGTGAGGGATATTGTGATTCATTGTCTGCAAAGCTTTGGGGAGAGGCAAACTACTATTTATTTTGGGGAAAAGCTTTTTAGTCATAACAGTGGCACCGGCCATACAAACTGCTTCCTGCACCCTCATTAGCTGGTTCTAAGTAACTCACATAATCCAAAAAGGAGAGAAGAAAAAGTCTGGGCAGCAACCAGGACAACAGCAGAAAATGCTCTTCCCAAGGAACACGGAGCCTGGGTTACGGTTTTAGTGAGAAATGAATTCACGCCAATTTTTTCCAATTTTAGCTTCCAAATAAGAACCTCCAATTTGGATGTTAGCCCTGTGGAAGTGATAATAGCCCCATCAAATTCCCAAGAGGAAACAGCTATAGAAATAAAAGGAAAACACCACAACAATGTTTAAAGCTAAAGAACACAAAAACACTGGTCTGAGCTTTACAAAACAGAACAATTGGCCAAGCAAAACCTAAACTTCAGGAGCACCAGACCGTGAAATGGAGAAACAATGCATACTCAAGTGGGATTGAAGACTCAAAAGCAGCTATTAATTCAAACAAGATCAAAACAGAAATCAATCTATTCATGTGACTTCCAAAAGATCATTAAAAACTAATTACTTTCTGTCTACCTCAATTGCTTTGTTGCTTTAACTGGTAAATTGTTGTCCTCACTTTCTGTCTAGATGGCTGTGGAATAAAGCAGTGTGTTCCAATTCAGATCACAGTGAGTCAAGTGGCCCCATCCTAGAGCCCAGACACTAACTCCAAGTATTTCTAAGCATTATAACAGATGCCCCACTTATCAGCACAAAGCTTATGTATGCAGCCAAGCAACACTTGGTTACATAAAGCAATGTCATGAGTTTTTCCAATTTCACAAAAATAAAGAATTATAAAAAACATGCTGAAATTTCTCAAACTTATAGATCTAATTTAATTTTTTTAAAAACCAAACCCTTCCTTTCAAGGGCTATGGTCAGTGATTTGGCATGTTTCTTCTGTGTTGGTAAATTAGTTCTATTGTTCAGAAAAAGTCTAAATGACAATAACAGAGACAATTCTTAATTCTTTTCCAAATCTGATGAAATTATCCAAAAATAAAAGAAAAAGAAAATCTGCAGCTCAAGCAAATTTACTCTGTCAAGGGACCTTTCTTTTAGATAAGTATTAGCTTTCAAAAAACAACTTCTAACAATATTAATTTTATTTGATCTTAATAAGTAATCTCATTTTTCTTTCAACCTAAAATTTTCCATTTATCTTCATTCAAAATAAAACTCCCAATATTCTCCATACCCTTATGTATATATGGCTTCTAGGAGAAGATTCAAGCTACTCTTAGTTGTTTTGTAGGAAGCTAAGGGCCTTTCAGTGACCCACAATTATATTTGTAAAAGAACAAATGTTAATACTCAGAAAAAAATTATTTTTTGGAGTCCTATTTGCACAGGGACTTAGAAAAATGACCAAGGATACATGTGGTGAAACATGACAAGGAAATATGTGTTAAAATATTAAGAACTCTTTTTTCCTGAATGTCTATTTATTCTGATTTTGAGATAAAATACAGTGTATACAACATTAGTGCCTGAATTAATATTTTCTTTTAAAGGAAATGGCTTATATATCTTTAGCACTCTATAATTTTCAAAGTTTATTGCATATTACTTTCTCATTTAATAGTCATAAAATTTCTCTAAGACAGACCTTTATTTGAACAGATACTTCTTCTCATTCTACAGTTTAGAAAATTGAGACTCAGAACATTTATGGGAACTACCAAGGTCAGATATTTTCTGAGAAATGGAGCTGGGGACATAACAGGAGTCTCCCTGCTCTCAGCACTGTTAATATAGCTATTGAGCAAAAGAGGAATTAATAGACATTAAAGTTCTTTTAGGTGTCAGACAGCTTACTAGTGCTTTACAAAACATTTTATTTTATCTTCACAACAGCCTGATGAGATTAATATTATCATTCATGTTGATGTGTCTACTAAAATTCAGAAGTTGTGAGTGCCTTCATCAAATTAATACAGCTAAAATATAGCACAGCTCAAATTCTAACCTGGGTTTTCTGACTATAAATTCATGTTCTTTCTGTTATTTCTTAACGCAATTTCTACCTACAAATCAAAAGTTACAATTAAGTCATTTAGACAACTCCACTCATTTATTTAAAAATAAAATATGTGATAGTGATGTTCAGAACTTATAATACAAATACAAATCAAACTCAAATGCCATGAAAGTGATCACAATATATCTGATATTTGTGCCCCCCTCTGGTAGGAGCATCTGTCAAGGATGTGGAATTGTTGGGCTGAAAGGTCTGCTCCTTGCTCTATAAAGCAATGCAAATATGACTTTCTTAATCACTCCTCCCCTCCTCTCTCCAGTATATTATTTATTCTCACTATGTATCACACATCTTCTTCTCCAGGGATGAAGAGTTAGGTAAAAGACAGAAAATCTCCTAATCACAAAAAGTCTGGAAACTCCATCAGTAAAAATGTACATTTATTGCTGTGTGACACAGTTTAACTTTATTGAGGAGGATAATGCAAGGAAGTATAAAAAGGACACAAACCTCTAGCCACTTAATCTGTGTCTTCAATTTGAAATTTTAAGACAGTAAGACAAATGTTCTTATGAGGAGAAATTGGAAGCACTTTCCCTGGTAGAGAAGGAAATACTTTAAAATTGACGAGAAAATGGCAAGGACAGTTGAGACAAAGTCTTGAAATAGTGAAGTCTTAATGCAAAACTATGAGAAAGAAAATATTATTTAATTAACTAGACTTGACTTCACTTACGCTTAGAATAAAAGGCATTTATTAATATCTTGCAAAGAAGGTCAAAGATAAAGGCCAGAACTGAGCAAATGTTGCTAAAGAGAAGTTGTTCAGCTGATACTGAATATACACCATATATAATCTCCTTTTCCAAAATAATGGATTTAAGTTGGTTAACTGTGTCCCAAACTTAACAGAATATATAGTTCAGGTTCTTGACCTCATCTCCTGACCATTCTTCTCACATCACCTTCAATGGCCTGCCAGGCTTGGTGGACTTGGAGTAGATAAATTTATCTTTCTGTCAATTCTAATTTTTGCTACAGCAGTACAACCTATATATTCATGCTTGAATGATATATTCAAATTTGCTACTTTCCTACAATTACAGTAAGACAACAAAATCATTCTCACTGATTTAACCTGTATGTGAAAACACAAATACTTTTGACTATTTAACTTATTTGACTGATTACATTGATTAAAGCTGTAACTAGCTACATGCAATCACTTAATTATTTGTTCATTTTATTTTTAGTTAAGCTGACAGGTCTACTTGTTTGGTAACCAAAATTAGACAAAATAGTCCATTTATGCTTTATCCTGCTAATTAATTAAGATGATTAGAAATAGTCCAAGCCCCAGATTCAATTATAATTACTTACACATAGAGGAAAACTCTCTTATTCAAATTCACAGTTTGCTAAGTACATTTTCTCTAAAGCAAAGGGCATATATTAATACAAACTTATCCCTATAACTTAACACACACAAATGTTGTATGAAGACCAGTAGAGTCATTATGTACTTTAACATAACTACCCTCATGAGATAGCTATTTGTTATTTTCTATTTCACTGGTGAGGAAACATGGAGTTTAAGAAAATTCAAAGCATTTTTTAATTCTATGATTCCTGAATTCTGGAATCGAAGGTGTCATTATGAAAATATATTGTCACTTGATTTTTTTAAAAGCAAAATTTCCTATAATTATTTGATTGCAAAATAACTAACTTCATTGAGAGACCACAAAAACTAAAGCAGCATATAGTACAAATACTCTGTAGGTTGTTTTGTTGGTGGAAAGCTAAAATTAACTTGGCAAGTAGAACAATTTCTCTGCCCCTGGCAAGTGAGAAAGCAATAATGAATCTTCCATTTTAAGGTGGAAATTTTAGCATACCTATATGAGCACTTAGCTAAAATGGTCAAATTTCTAGAAAAATCATCAAAATCAGCTCAAAGAAGAATTTTTAAAACACGCACATCAGTAACCACTGAATACATTAAGCTAACAGAAAAGACTATACTTGAAATGGCACCCAACTCAAGATTTTGCTTGTGAATTTTATCACATCCTTAAAAAACACATAATTCTTGTGTTATATAAACTTTTCAAAGTAAAGACAAAGATAAGAAATTATCTGATCCATTTTACCAAGCAAATATAGCACTAATACCAAAACAAGAGAAAGCACAAGAAAGGAAATCATGGACAAATAACTTTTATAAATGAAGATATATACACCTTGAATTAAATATTAGTAAATCAGATACAGGGATTTTTTTTTAATTACACATCAGGACCAAATAGGGTTTATCCCAGGAATACAAGGATGGTTCAATACTAGAGAACCTACCAATTCTCTATATTAAAAGACAAAAGACAAAAAACAAGTAATGTAAAGGTATTGACTAAAATTTAATACCTCATTTTTAATCTTCTGAAATTAGAAATAGAAGAAAACCCTTTTAATAAATGTCACTAGTGGAAATATGTAATAAGTACCATACTTAACGGATAAAATATTAGAAGTAATTTCTTAAAGTAAGGAATAATGCAAAATACTATCATTATCTACCCAGCACTTATGCATCATCCTTGTCTATCCAAGACAATAACAAATCAGATGTAAGAATCAGAATAAAAAGAGACAAAATTATCATTATTTGCAAATGATATAATAATTACCAAAGAAACCTCTAAGAAATTAACTTGTGAATTGTTAGAGTTCACATTAGAAAGTTTAGCAAGGTAGCCAAATAGAAGCTACAAAATAAGCACATACATTAAAATACTATTTACATTTTAAAACACACACATCAAAAAAAACTATATAGATAGTATGTGGCCATAAATATTTGTTACATAGGCTGGGCATGGTGGCTCACGCCTGTAATCCCAGCACTTTGGTAGAGTGAGGTGGGTGGATCATTTGAGGTTAAGAGTTCAAGACCAGATTGGCCAACATGGAGAAACCCCATCTCTACTAAAAATACAAAAATTAGCCAGGTGTGGTAGCAGGCACCTGTAATCCCAGCTACTTGGGAGGCTGAGGCAGGAGAATCGCTTGAACCCAGGAGGCAGAGATTGCAGTGAGCCAAGATCACACCACTGCACTCCCACCTGGGCAATAGAGCAAGACTCAGTCTTGAAAAAATATTTATATATATTTGTTACATAAATAAAAATAAAATCTTCTGAAAAGATACACATCAAATTAAATGCTGTTGCTACTTCTCAAAAAAGGATCAAGATTCGTGGTAATGATCAAAGGAGATTGTAGCCATACCTATAATATTTTTATTTTATAGTCTGGATATATGTATTAGTTTTACTATTTAAATTTAATAAAATTTAAAATATGCAAAAAATAGTTTCAGCTACTTCTATATTTATTTGGATAACTTCATATTATTTCTTAAAATTAGAATTATTACTTAATCCAGGGATTGAACCAGGAAAATAAAAGGGCACATCAAATGTAGGTCCATAAATTAACCTTGCTGCTAAGTATGCTTTATTGTTTTCCTAGGTTAATATTTATGAGAACTGACTTACTAAAGTTTTTAAATTTCAATAAATAAAATGTAAGACTACTGAAGCCAGATATTGAGAAGGTTTATATATTTATACAAATACATATCTAGGTATAAAATTTTCCCTACAACTTCACTAGCATTACAGTATAAAAAAATAAACAGTCCATTAATTTGGGTCAATGAAATACTTTCACTGTGATAAAACACTGAAAGTTATTATTCAAGATTATAACTAAATTTTTTAATGCTTTCAGAAAAGACCTTTATATCATTGGATTTCTCTATTTCTCAGAAATGTTAAACAGATTCCTTTTTGTACATTTTAGAAGCCTCAAATATTCAGAAAGATGGACCTCTGTTCCCAAATTAAATATTTGCCTTAAAAATAATAGCAAACTTTTCAAGAATTTCATGTAAATCTCTGATGATGATTCATTCATTTATCAACACCAGAACACCTTACCTCAGGTATAGCCACAGTGTGTGCTTCAAATGAATAATATTATCTATATGCAATGTTGACAGAAAAGAATTCATATTCATTCTCAAAGGGAAGACAACACATACATAGAACTGCCCTATCAAACTCATTACACTCCATTAATATTGCATGACAAAATTGACTGTAGTAAAAGTCTTTTAAAAAATAAAATTTACTCTCTAGTATTCAGACTGTTAAGATTTTAAAGATTTTTATTTATATTACCAGATATTCAGCTATTCATAACACACTTTTATTGTATTTTTATTGCTATATCACAGTTGTACACATTTTTGTGAACATGGTATTTTAATATACATATACAACATATAGTGATCAAGTCAGAGTAATTGAACTATTCATCAACTCAAATATTTATCTTTTCTTTGTGATGGGAACATAATTCTTCTCTTCTAGCTATTTTGAAATATACAATAAATTATTGTTAACTATAATTTTCCTACTGTACTTTCAAATAATAGAACACATTCCTTCTATTAACTATATTTTTGTACTCATTAACCAACTTTATCCTCTTCCACCTTCTCTTGACAGCCTCTGGTAACTACTATTCTATTCTATATCCATGAGATCTACTTTTATTTGCCCCTACCGATGATTCAAAACATCCATTATTTGTCCTTCTGTGACTGGCTTATTTCACTTATAATGACCTCCAGTCCTATCCATGTTGCTGCAAATGACAGGATTTCATTAACTTTTTTATGGCTGAATAATATTCCATTGTGTATATACACTATATTTTCTTTATCCATTCATCTGTAGATGGACACTTAGGTTGATTCCATATCTTGGCTATTGCAAATACGACTGCAATAAACGTGAGAGTGCAGATATCCCTCTGACATACTTATTTCCTCTCTTTTGGACATATACCCAGCAATGGAATTGATTAATCATATAGTAGTACTATCTTTGTTTTTCTGAGGAACCTCCATACTGTTTTCCATAATGATTTGACATTCTCACCAACAGTTTACCAGTGTTCTCCTTTCTCTGCGTCCTTGCCAGCATTTGTTATTTTTTCTTTTTTGATAAAGCCAATCAGATAATATCTGATTGTGGTTTTGATTTGCATTTCTCTGACGATTAGTGATATTGAGCATTTGTGGCCATTTGTGTGTCTACTTTTGGAAATGTCTATTAAGGTCTTTTGCTCATTTTCAAATCAGATTTTTTTTCTTGCTTGCTTGCTTGCTTTTTTGTTAATAAGTTGTTTGAGTTCCTTACATACTCTGGTTATTAATTCCTTTTCAGATGGATAGTTTGAAAATATTTTCTCCTGTTCTGTAGGTTGTCTCTTCACTTTGTTAATTATTTCCTTTGCTGTTCAGAAGCTTTTTAGCTTTATGTAATACCATGTGTCTGTTTTTGTTTTTGTTGCCTGTGCTTTTGAAGTCTTATCCAAAAAAATCTTTGCTCAGTCCTATGTCCTGTATGTCCCCAATGTTTTCTACTAGTTTTATAGTTTCAGATTTTACATTTAAGTCTTTAATCCAATTTGAGTTAATTTTTGTACATGGTGAAAGGTAGGGGTCTTTTTTTTTTCATTTTTCTACATATGGATATCCTGTTTTCCCAGCATCATTTATTAAAGAGACTGTCCTTTTCCCCCAGCATATATTCTTGGTGCCTTTGTCAAATATGAGTTGACTGTAAATACATGCACTTACTTCTGGGCTCTCTATCCTCTTCCATTGGTCTATGTCTCTGTTTTTATGCCAGTACTATGCTGTTATGGTTATTATAGTTTTGTCATGTAATTTGAAATCAGGTAGTATGATGTTTCCAGCTTTGTTCTTTTTGCTCAGGATTGCCTTATCTGTGCCAGATCTTTTGTAATTCCATATGAATTCTAGGATTGTTTTTCTATTTCTGTGAAGAATGCCACTGGTGTTTTGATTGTAGTTCACTTAGGGTAGTATAGACATTTTAACAATATTAATTTTTATCATCCATGGCATGGGATATTTTCCATTTTTCATATCCTCTTCAACTTCTTTCATCAGTGTTTTATAGTTTCCTCACAGAGATTTTTCACATCTTTGGTTAAATTTGTATTTTGCTATTTTTGTAGCTATTGTAAATGAAATTGTTTTCTTGATTACTTTTTCAGATAGATCTCTGTTAGCATATAGAAACACTACTGATGTTTATATGTTATTTGTATCTTGTAATTTTACTAAGATGTTATTTGTATCTTAAAATTTTACAAATTTTCAGTTCTAAAAGTTTTTTTGGCAGAGTCTTCAGGTTTTTTTAAATATAAGATCAAGTCTTCTGCAAAAAATAATAATAATAATTTGACTTCCTCCTTTCCAATTTGGATGTCCTTTATTTCTTTCTCTTGCCTAATTGCTTTGGCTAGGATTCCCAGTACTCTGTTGAATACATATGGTGAAAGTGGGCTTCCTTATCTTATTACAGATCTTTGTAGAAAGGCTTTCAATGTTTACTCTTTCTGTATGATTTTAACTGTGAGCTTGTAATATATGGCCTTGATTGTGTTGAGATATGTTCCTTCTATACCCAATTTGTTGAAGGTTTTTATCATAAAGGGATGTTGAATTTTATCAAATGCTTTTTCAGCATTTATAAAAATTATCACATGGATTTTGTCCTTGATTCTGTTGACATAATGTATTGTGTTTACTGATTTGTGTATGTTGAACTATCTTTGCATCTATGAGGTGAATCCCACTTGATCATTGAGAATGATTTTTTTAATGGGTTGTTGAATTCTGTTTGCTAGTATTTTGGGGGGGATTTTTGCTTCTGTGTTCATCAGGGATACTGGCTTGTAGTTTTACTTTGTGTGTGTGTCTTTGTCTGGTTTTGGTATTAGCTTAATGCTGGCTGTATACAATGAATTTGGAAGTATTCTTTCCTCTTTAATTTTTAAATGATTTTAGTATAATTGGTATTAGTACTCCTTCAAATGTTTTGGTAGAATTCAGCAGTGAATCCTTCAGGTCCTTGGTTTTTCTTTGATGACCAAATTTAGACTACTGCTTTAATCTCATTATTCATGATTGGTTTGTTTAGGTTTTCTATTTTTTCATGGTTCAATCTTGGTGAGTTGTATGTGTTCAGAATGTATCCATTTCTTCTAAGTTTTCTAATTTTTTGGCATATAGTTGTTCATAATGGTCTCTAATGATCCTTTGTATTTCTGTGCTAGCCATCATAATGTTCCTTTTTCATTTCTGATTTTATTTATTTGGGTCCTTTCTCTTTTTTTCTTAGTTGATCTAGCTAAAGGTTTGTCCATTTGTTTATTTTTTCAAAACCAGTTTAATTTTGTTAATATTTTGTATTTTTCTTTTAGTCTCAATTTCATTTATTTCTGCCCAGATCTTTGTTATTTCTTTCCTTCTACTATTTTGGGGTTTGATTTGTTCTTGCTTTTCTAGTAACCTGGAAGTGAATTGTTAGGTTAATTATTTAAAATTTTTTTATTATTTGGATGTAGGCATTTACTGGTATAAAATTCCCTCAGTACTGATTTTTCTGTATCTCATAGGTTCAGGTGTGTTGTGTTCTGTCTTTATTTGATTCTCGAAATTTTTTATTGTCCTTCTTAATTTCTTCATTGATCCACTGGTTGTACAAGAGCACGTTGCCTAATTTCCATGTATTTGTATGGTTTCTGAAGTTCCTCTAGCTATTGATTTCTTGTTTTATTTCATTGTGTACAGAAAATATACTTGATATGATTTAGACCTTTTTATAATTTGTTGAGACTTGTTTTGTGGTCTAACATATGGTCTGTCCTGAAGAATGTTTCATGTGGTAATCAAAAAAATGTGTGTTCACATCCAATTAGATGAAATGTTCTCTAAAGGTATGTTAAGTCCATTTAATCTACAATACAGTCAAACAGCAATGTTTGTTTGTTGATTTTCTGGCTGATCTGTCCTTGCCAAAAGTGGGGTGTTGAAGTATCCTACTTCTATTGTATTGTAATCTGTCTTTCTCTTTAGATCTGTTAATATTTGCTTATATATATGAGTGCTTCAGTGTTGGGTGCATATGTATTTACTATGGTATGTCCTCTTGCTAAATTGACCTTTTATCATTATAGAATCATCTTCTTTGTCTCTCTTTTCAGTTTTTGACTTAAACTCTATTTTATCTGATTTAAGTATAGACACTCCTGTTCTTTTTGGTTTATATTTGCATGAAATATCTTTTCCCATCCCTTCACTTTCAGTCTATGTACGTCTTTTCAGGTGAAGTGAGTTTCTTGTAGGCAACATATAATTGGGTCTTATTGTTTAATCCATTCAGCCATACTGTCTTTTAAGTGACTAATTTAGTTCATTTACATTTAATGTTATTATTTATACATTAGGCCTTACTACTGCCATTTTGTTACTTGTTTACTAATTGTTGTCTAATACACATTTTTATATTTTACTATGAAATATAAAAATCTTATTAATTTTTTGCTCTTACCTTCTCTAATTGAAATTGATTTTTACTCAGATATCTACCCAAATATGAGAAGAAAAGGGGAGTATCAACAACTCAACTCATTACAGAAGGTTTGCTCAAGGAATTCTGGGGCCTATGGAAAATGTTGTAGTAATTTTTTTTATTGAGAAAGGGTAATTCTTTTCATTAGATATTGAGGTTCAATAGACAAAATTTATTTCAGAGGTGCTCAACTTCTCTCTAAAATGATGAGAATATAACTTCAGGTCAATGCTGATCTGAAGGGCTTTATCTCTTGCCCAACTCTTCAGGGACATTGTCTGTATATACCCTATCTAAAGCATATGTCGATTTTCTTGAGTTCTCTCCAGGAATATCCTCAGATACCAATCTTCCTGAGAAATACAAGACAGAAGGGAAATCCCACTATATTGTCTAATAAATTCCCTAGATCCATCCTTCTACCCAGCAGGAAATATCTGAGGGCTCTGAAGGTGCTGAGGATGCAGACACAGTGAGATCCTGTGTAGCAGTAGCTACCTACCTTCATGAAACACAGCAGAAGGAACTTTTATGGGCATAGCAGGCATAATTCCATGAAAAGACTGGCAAGGAGAGAAAAGGCACAATAAAGGTTCAAGATCATAGCTCTGCATCAACCTCAAAAGAAATTTAGAGCTCACTTTTTTGTATATGCTCCTTATTTTTTTAACCTTGCTTTTATCCATTACACTAAAGATGGTATTTTGGGAAATAAGCATTTAGACACTTAACTGCGAAATAAAGATTTAAAAGATGTTCTAATTTAGCACCTTGGCTAAAGCATATTGATATCTAGAAGTAATTTAAAAACTGCAAGAGAATAACATGCTTTTCTAAGTTAAGTTTAGTGGCTTTCAGAAACCTTGTACATTCTCAATTTTCATCCGAACTTAATTATTTTGTGGGTTCCATTTCTGTTTCCAGCAAAACACAACTTCCTTGTACTGCGGAAGAAAAGACTTATAAAATGGGTTTTGTGGAGCTCAAATAACTCTTAAAAACAATATCTTGATGAGTTAAGTGTAAATGAGCCAAAACATATGGATTAAATGTCCCTTTAAATACACATGCCTTTAAAAATTAAGGGGAAAAAAGTTTCGGCAAAATGTGTTTCAGATTTGGTTGAAAGAAAACATTTGAAAGAAATTGTTTGAGGGACTATACTAACCCAAAACATACCTGAGCTCTTCTACTACAGTACAACCAACTCTAAAACATATGGATTTTATATGATAATTCTTCTACCACACCCACCCTGAGTTCTGAGTTCTACGTTTTTCTTCCTATGTTGGAAGTCATTAAAAACAGTCGTGGTGTCATTACTGTCTTGGAGAGAATATAATCTACTACTGCAATCAGTTTCAGTCAAATAGACGGAATGGCATATTGGTCATCACTCTTCAAAAATAAAAATAGATCTTATTTCAAACCTATGATACATAATTCTCACCAGCACTCATTAGACAGTATGACTGCATGAAAGTTATACATTGAGATAGATATAGGACTAGGCCAGAATATGAAATGATAGGATATCCACGTCATAGCTCTTTACTCAACCAAAGTTAAGTAACAGGCAAAGGTCAACAGGAGAAACACCAAAGCACAGCTTGAATAATGTTAGGTCATTTTCACTTTCTTGGGATATTTCAAAATGCATCTACTAGATGCAGGTGACTAAGAGCAAAAGCAACTGAACAATTCAGAAGTGACTCCACAGAGTGACAGATCCTTGAACCTGTGCCACCTATGCCTTATGTTTGTCTTCAAAGTTGTTGCCACCTCATACACATACAGATGATAATGCTGTCTTTAAACTCTACAGGCAATGAGGTTTAATTCTAACATGTTTGGAGCTAAAACTGTTAAAAACTGTGGGTATCAAATAGAAAACTGCTAACTGCAAATTTGTTAAATTACCTGTGTTGTCCTATTTGTCCCCATCAACCTGTGGAATTCCACTCTCTCTATTGAAGGTAGAATGGGTATGCATTGGCACTCTCTCCCAAATTACATTTGAAGAACAACCAACCATGAATAAATGACCCTAGTCATTATGCCATTAAGTTGCCCTAATTAGTATGCATCCTCATCCAAGCAACCTAGTTACTATGCCAGCAAGGCATATTGTATTTATTCAAAGGCTGAGGTTTTATATCATACTCATCAGAGCAAATCTACCCTTCAAAGACCATTTTTGAGGACTTTCTTTAAAAAAAAAGATAATCAATGTTTTAAAATTCATCACAAAAAGCATTGTGATCTGAATTAATTTGCTAGAAAAACAATGTCTAAAAAAATTATATAAATTGCTACATGCTTTTTGAGGCCTGGAAGAAAAAATCAAGAGCCTGAAACTGATGTAGTGGGGTGGGTGGGACAGGAGTTAAACATACTTAAGGACTGACAGCAGTTGAAGAGATGAACAGGGGATTTGTCTCCAGGAGGGGCAGTCTGGCCTCATTTCTGTGCTCTAATTTCCTTTTAAAGGCGTGGTGTAACTGCAGCTTTATGTGTTGAGTTGAGGATTTACTTGAAATATACTTAGACATACTGTTCTACACAGGGGAATTGATGCAAGTTCTTAAAATTCCTGCAGTTCTCTCTTTGGGGAGCAAACACTCTATAGCTAAATCCCATAATGCACCACCCTGCCAATACTGCTAAGCCCCAGATCAGTTATCTCCTCTGTGGACTGAGGTCTATGGGGGTGTAAGTTTTAAACCTAAGAGTTATCCAGACTGTGACAGGGTCAAAATTTGCTCTAACACCAATTCTCTTGTCCAGGATAAAATAATTCTTATATTTCATGCCTGTCTGTTGTCTTCAGACATGAAAGCTATTATTATCCTTTCTGTGGTAGATTTTTTTAAAGTATATTCTGCTTCATTTTTCCACAGACAAAGTAGTTTTCAGAAATGTGTTTGTCTATGTCTGCCAAAGAAAATAAATGTAAATATCTACAAATATCAACATAAATAGACTTGGCTCCAAGCAATAACACTTCCCACTGTGTGCTTCGTAATTATAGAAATTCTCCTGAAGGCTAATAGATAATAAGCAAAATTGTTCAGATGATGTCTTTCAAATGTATTCATAGAGAATACTCTGATGGCACCTTTCTTATGCGGAGGAGCAAAGGCTCATATTTACCTCGGATTCAAGCATTCATCCAGAGTCATTTGTCACTGCTAATGTTTTCCCATGGAGTTGGATGGCATGTGAAGAGAAAAATCCCTTTACCCTCCTGGAAGAAATCTTGAGAGTTGACTGCTGTGTGGTTTGCTGGGAGGTTGTGGTAAATGTTGAGAACCACCATCTCATAATCATATGCTTGAAGCTTTAAATCATGACTCTGTCAAAAATTCAAAGTTGGAAAATTGTGTACCACTTTGGAGAATCAGAAGTGTACTACAGACTAACAAAAAAAAACAGTGAAACATACAAGGAACCTCTGCGTTTTATCCATTATCACATTCTTCTTCTCCAGGCACATTGGAGCACACACCCTACAGGCAGAAAAACATTCTGACTTCCCATTCTGGCTGGGCAGCCTGCTGGCACGTTATTTAACCTCTGCAAAACTTAGTTAAACTTTGGATTAAATCAAATAATAGTGATGAAGGATTAAAGGATATTACATATATAAAAGGATTTTGTATCCATTGAATTTCTATGTAGGTGTCAATTATTATCTTCCAAGGCATACTTCTCCCTGCTATCTAGAGCACCACATCGAGCAACAGTGCAGACTCCTTGAGAACAAAGACCCCGCTGTTGTTCTCTTCATATCTTTCTCTCTTCTACCTCCAGTTGGATATATTTTCTCATATATACAAAACTAGAACAGAGCTTATCACAGATGAAATGCTCAATATATTTAATTTTACTTATAATATACTGAACTGAACTGATGGACCTCTTAACTATGCCAGTGTAACATTCATCATGCTCCAAGCAAAAATGAGGGCTATGGAAAATGGGACATTCTCATGCTGAGTCCTCCATCTCTATGCACCAGGTGTCTCCATCTATTGTACTGATGAGTTCTATGAGCATGGAAATGGCAAACACCGAAGTCTCTACATGGTCCCTCAACACAGGACAGTGAGCCAGAAGCCAAAGATTAGTTGTGTAAAAACAAACACACTGAGCAACACAGGGTAGGGGATACAGATAGAAAATTATAGACTACAGTGTGTGAATGATCAGAGATATTCTGAGAACAGATGGAAATACAATTTTATATAATGCTACTTTAAAGAGGAATGTAGCCTGGGCAACATAGTAATACCTCGTTCTACAAAAAAAAAAATTTTTTTAATCCAGTCACGGTAGCACATGCCTGTCATCCCAGCTACTTAGGAGGCTGAAGCAGGAGGATCACCTGAGGCTGGGATATCAAGGCTGCAGTGAGCTACGATTGCATCACTGCACTCTAGCCTGGGCAACAGTGGAAGACACTGCATCAAAAACTAAAAATTAAAAAATAAAGAGGAATGATATAAAATAGATTGAAAACCCATAGTGGGTAAAGTTCCTGAGTCAGGCACCATGTCAGGGGTTGGTTTGTAATTTTAACAACTGGAAATACACTAACATTTTCAGCCAAGTAGTAAAATAAAAAGTTAACATTAGTGAGTATTCCACATCAGACACTGTTCCAACACTTCACATGCATTAACTCATTTAATCCTAATCACAACACTAAAAAGTAGGTATCTCCCATTGTATACATGGGAAAGCTGAGCCACACAGAGGTGAAGTAACTTATCTCAAGTTGCGCACATTGTGAGAGGAGGAAAGAAAGGGGACAATGTCAGAGAGAGAAAAATCTCTCAACTTACTGTTAGAGATATGAGAGTTGGCAGGGGCTAGAAATCCAGTTAACTTTGGCTTCTTCATTTTATAAATGAGAAAGCTAAGACCAGAAAGTCTTGGTGCTTGGCCACATTGCTAGTTCGTGGTAGAGCTGAGACTAGACCCAGGTGTCCTAACCTCTTTTATAGCTCTTCATAAGCTCTGGAAGCAATGGCTCTAGACAACAAGAAAAAGCTGTCTGCACTTGAAAGCTGTGCAAAAAAAAAAAAAAAATCAGAAAACAAAAATCCTTTTAGGTGCATTTTGTTTTCT
Source organism: Pan troglodytes (assembly GCF_028858775.2). Lineage (NCBI taxonomy): Eukaryota > Metazoa > Chordata > Mammalia > Primates > Hominidae > Pan > Pan troglodytes. Next base: position 138,006,962 of record NC_072403.2, on the reverse strand, counting down.
GCCGTGCTCCTACGTGTTCAGAGTAATCAGGTTTTTCTTCTTCTCATATAATGGTCATGATCAATAACTTCCAAAGCAAGTTCATCACAATATCACATGGGATATTTAATGAGTACTGTCATATTAACTGCTGGACCAAATATGTAGTGCATAAGTGAAGGTGCTTATTTGTGATTTGAAATGATTTCAAACCACAAACGTCTACTGAGAATCACCCCATGCAGGAAAGGCAGTAGGTATTGTGGGGATTACAAAAATGTGCAAGGAAGATTCCTTTTTGCCACCCACCGGGGAAAACAGACATATTTACATATAACCATGCTCTAGTTAAAACACAGTAAGTGGTCCAAGGACATGGGAGAAAATGGGAAGAACCCAAATTGAGAAGATTAGAGAAGACTCTGGGGAGAAATGCTAATAAAAGTGAAGTTTATCTCATGTGAAAGAAATGAGGCAGAATTATTCCATTATAGGTCCTCCTAACAGAATTTTCCAGATTTAGCATATTCTTATCTCTAAGTGATGATATAAGAGGAATATTTATATCTTTTCTCTACCAATTTGGAAAGAGAGAAGGAAGAAAATGAATATATATTATTTTCATCTATAAATTGGGGTCTAGAATTAGATGACATTTGTTATGAGCTGACATTTGTTATGTTCTCATCTTAATTCACCCCAATGATTAATTTATGAAAAAAGCAGCCACATGTATTCCAACAATGTGTAGTGGCACTTGTTGACCAATAAATATGTCTAATTTGTCTATATGAGTAATCCATAAACAGATCATATCCACATATTAATATTTCATTATTATCACTATAATAGGCAGAATTAAATCCATTCCGCTAGGCTTTCTAAAGCACGTACAATATTGTGATTTTAATTTTTAAAATGTGCAGGAATCTCCTGTCATGACAATTTTTAAACACTGTAGAATCCCAGGATAGAGGGAAATCTTAAAGATCATCTGGTCCAATCACCCTGTCAATGAGTCAATCCCTTCTACAATATCCCCACCAAGTGGTCATCCACTTTATGCTTAGTTGCATAGAGATCCAGACTATTCTCCCTAACAGAAAACTTAAGATTTGGATGAGATCGGGCGCGTTCAGCAAACACCACGTGTTCTCACTCATAGGTGGGAATTGAACAATGAGAACACATGGACACAGGAAGGGGAACATCACACACCGGGGCCTGTCGTGGGGTGGGGGGAGGGGGGAGGGATAGCATTAGGAGATATACCTAATGTTAAATGAAGAGTTAATGGGTGCAGCACACCAACATGGCACATGTGTACATATGTAACAAACCTGCACGTTGTGCACATGTACCCTAAAACTTAAAGTATAATAAAAAACTTAAAGTATAATTAAAAAAAAAAGATTTGGATGGCTCTTCTTTAAATAAAAAAGAGAAAGAAAAAGAAAACCAGAACCCAAATATATCTTTCTGAGGTTTCTACCCATTGAGTCAACTTCAATCCTTTGGAGTCATTTACCCTTTCTTCCATGTGACAATTTGATAGTTCTGATGACAGCTATGTTCCTGCCCTCTCTCAAACTACCACTCCCGACCCCAAAGTCTCCTCTTCTCCAAGCATACTCTTCCCTATCTTCTCAACTACTCCTCACATGGGTGCCCTTTGGGTTCCCACAATCCATCCTAAAGGCTCTCCTGAGGACAACCTCTAGTTTATCTGCATCTCCCTCCCTCCTTTGGTGGTATGCATGGCAAAGCACAATTCTCGGAAGTGCACTGAACACTGCAGAGGAGACCGGTCATCAACCTCCTTCTTCTAATATTGTTCTCGACTACAACACCCTTGAATTATATTTGATTTTTTGTTGAGTGTATATCTCTTGAAGAAATTAGGCAAAATACAAGGGCAATAGGATTATCAGAGGAACAAAGATTTATTTTTTTCCTAAGGAAGAGAGGAAAATCCTTATTCATGCATTTTCATGGGTGGGAAGTTCACTTCAGTGTTCAAATCAATCTTAATATCTCAACAGTATTCTGCTCAACTTGGATAACCATCACAGGACCCTAGGGTTAACAAGATATTTGAACCCTCTTTTTTGATCTTAGGAGGGGTGGGTTAAGCAAGGCTGGACCAGGCAAGAGCCTGCAGAGATGCAGTTCTGTTGAACCACTAAAGTTAATCAGAGGCATATGGGACTAGAAGAATGAACCAGGCTGGGATCTTTAAGGGATGCCCATAGCCCAAATGCCAGGGAGAGAAAACATGAAGACTGCTTCTGAAGGCACAGCATGAGGTTTGATAAATGGAGCCATGGGTTCAGAACTGTGTGGAAACTGGATCAAAGTGAAAACAAGGCAGAAGCAATTCAGAGGAGGCTGTAGACCAAGAGAGCAAATGAGTCCAGCGAGTTAACACAAAGGGCCAGAAATCAAATAAATTATGGATTTCACAAAATGAAACATCTAAGAAGGTCAAAGCTAGTTGAGAATCTGCAACCCAGTCATTATCAAGTACTGTTGTTACTTCATTTAGTTTTCAACAACTAAATATTGAAATATATTTAAAATCTATGACTAAATGTGTATATGAGTAAATACATTAATATTTAAGAACTTCTGATCTATAATATCTGGGGAAAATATAATGTCTCATGTCTTTGAAAGCTACAGGTTAACAGATTAATATTCCTTTAGGAATTTTTTTAAATAGCACTGCCATTTCCTAATATCTAAAGCAGGTGGAAAACGTCAATGCCCATAAAGGCCAGACAAATAACACAAATGTATAAAACTTTCTTACTACAATGGGAAGTGGTGGTGTCCTAGGCAAATTACACAGACCATGCCCATCTAAGGAGGCCAGCCCATACTGAGTTCTGCTTAATATCATGTAGGAAAGTGGCCCAATATTGCAGTATCTTGATTTTTTGAAAGAAGCGAGAAATCAGAATGTGCATGCATGTGTGTTTCGGAGAAAGAAGAGAGAGCTCTTAATTTTTAAATGTTGACAATATAGTCTAATTTTTTTTAACACTTCATCCTACACTGAAGATCCCAAGGCTTAAAAAGGGGTAAGTTACTGCCCAATATTTAAATTGACAACTCTGTGATTCCACTCTTACGCTGGCTCACCACACTATAAACTCCAGTGAACAACGGAGGTAGGTGATGGGTGATCTTAGGATATTTACTAAGACAAGGCAGAAAGAAGTACTTCAAGAAGACTAGTGATAAACCACTATATCATAAGTTCCTTAAGGACAGGGACCATGTCTGTTGTGTTTCCCACTGTTTCACTAATGTTGGCACTATACGTGGCCTATAATAGACCCTTGATAAATATCCATGAAATAAATTTATATATGAGATTCAATGAAGAAGAGAAAAAGCATTGGATAGGAGCCAATTATTATTATATTAAATTATTCAGAGAGATGTTTATAATCATGCCATTTAACACCCTGAAGTAAATTACACCTACCAGATGAACATTTACAAGTGAAAAAAAAAGTTTTAAAGTCAAGGTGAAAAATTAAAACCTGGAGACATTTCTGGCTAAACATGGAATGTTAAAGCACATGTTTACCCCCACTTCCTCCTAAAATGTCTTCATATAAGAGGAAAAAAACTAAAGAGCCCAAACCCCACGGGCAAAGTGAACCAAGGAGGGTATCAACGCAAAGAAGAGTGAAAAATAAAACCTCTAAAAATGGAAAGTATCTGAGCATAGACCAGGTCAAAACCTGGTGCCTGCAGAGAGAGATTCAAAAAGAAATGACCCCACTTGAGCCACAGGGCCCTGGAAAAGCTCAGGAATTGTCACATCAGAGATCGAGTATGGAGCCCAGATTAATTAAAGATTAATATAAGGTGCAGTTTGATGTCCTGATCCCTCCCCACCCCTATAGCTTGGTGACTTCTCCCCAGTCTGGGCAAAAGACAGGAGGTTAATTTCTGAAGAGATTTGCATCTGAGGATGGTGGTGAAACCCTGTAATTATCTGTTATGCCAATAATGCTTTATAGCAAACAATCACATAACCCCAGCGGTATACAACCATAAAACAGTATTGCTTAGGAATACAGTGTTAGCTGAAGATTGGCTAGGAGGTGGATCCTGTCTGCGCATGCTCACGTGCTGGAACATTGGTTGGTTGATCTAGGCTGGCTTTGGCTAGGGTGACTATGTGGACTCCATTCTGATCTACAAGCCTCTCATCATCTGGCAGCCATGTTCAAAATGTTCTTATGCCAGTGACAGGCCTGAGAGAACAGACAAAAATGCACACTTTTTGAAGCCTAACCTTGGAAGTGATACAGTGTCAATCCTGTCATATTTTATTGCCCAAAGTAGAATAGACTCGGGACCCCATAAAAAGACCCCACCTATTCAGGGAGAGAAACAGCAGTCTCACAGCAAATGGTGTGAATACAAGGACGCATGCAGAATTGGTGCTGTTATTGCAATCTATGACACCTGTACTAAAAAAGAGGGCAATTAAGTGAACGTCTGAATGCTGAAGAGTGAGACCACTCATTCCATGCCCACATTCAGCTCTGAGAATACTGCCATCCAACCTAAGACCAGCCAGATAGAATAAAATTCCTCTCCAGAGAAACTAACGGACCCAAGAGAAAAGAACTAAGACAGACATTTTGGGGATCTCCTCCCATAAGAAAGCTTGCATACTCTTTGTTAATATGCTATTAAGCCTATTACCAATACCTTTTTAGTACATCATTTATAATTATGAATGGACAGTCTAGGTTCTCCAGACATTTGAGGAAATCCCCTAACAAAAAATGCATGAGCCACAATCAAAAAACAAAACCAAAAAACCTAGAAAGAGACTCAGAGAAAACAGTGCAGGAAGCAGAAAAAAAATTTTTAAACTAAGTAAATCATCTCTTAAATTATAAATTAAAAATATTATTTTAAAAACCCAGATATTCGATCAAAAGCTTAAGTTTTTAAAAAAACTCAAAAAGTACAACAGACAATAAATGGAAATAAGTGAGACAGAACAACAACAACAAACCTAATCAATCAGTAGAGAAGTTTCAATATATGAAAGTAAGGGTCTAGGTATTATACAAGAAGAAAGTCCCTGAAATGTTAAAATGACTTAGCCATAAAATATAGACCAGATAACCAGAGCAAATTATATACTTCCTTTATTTTTTTAATATCAGAAAATCTGTTTACTTGATTATCCATTCAAGTAAACATGCCTCTTTATTCCTCTTTTATTAAATACCCATGTTGCAAATAGAGGTAGGAATTACATCTGAAAACAGAGATAGTCCACTATCAGGAAGTTCTTGTGTTTATTTACATGATTAGCAGTGTCTGAAAAAAAAATCCAGTGAAGTCAAGGTTGAAGGACAAGATTTCTTAGGCAGAGCCATCACTTCCTTTGTCTATGTGCTGGGAGTGTTCAAGTCTGTCCTTACTCACAGGACGCTCCTTATCTCATCTGGCGTCTGGCAACTTTTTCAGCGCACTGTGTTCCTTGACTAGTGCTGTTAACAAATCCAAACCACTATAAGGCACAAGTCTCCATACACTCCCTTCCTGCCCCCAAAAGATGGCTCCAACTCTACTACAGGAGCTTCATTTAGTTATTGGAATACTTTGGCTCAACACAGTCCTTTAAGAGCTCCAGCTTTTAAATCAATTAATTGGGAATTGCTAGCTTTTGTTGAGGGCTTACTATATACTAGGCACTGTTTTAAGTGCTTGTTAGACATTAGCTCATTTTATCCTTAAAGCAAGGCTACAAGGCAGATATTATCATCGCACATTACAGATAAGAAAACTAAGAAACAGAGAGGTTAAGTATAGCAGCAGGATTTTAAATCCAACTGGTTTCGGTTCTGGAGCCCACTAAACTTTCCTGCTTTATTAGTAAGTTATGCTTTAATTATTTAAGAGGTTCACAGATTATATATGTACAGCCAAATACGATTTCACTGCAGAAATTCCTTCAATATTCCAGCTCAATGTGAGAACCAGGGCTCCGGCCCCTAGAGGTTTGCTGAAAATCACTGATATGAAGCAGACTGATTAACAAAAGAAATGGCATACAAATTTATCTAATGTGTATACATGAGAGCCTTCATAATTAAAACCCAAAGATATAGGTGAAATTGTCTATTTTTATGCTTAGATTCAACAAAGTATGAGCAGTCATGTAGAAATATGCCTGGACAAAAAGGGTAAGATCTAAAGCTAAGAGAATGAGTGGGGAAGCCCAGCAGGGCCAGCCAGTCTAGATTCTTCTTGGCTTCTCTGAACGTGCATTCCTTCCTTCTGGTGTGGGGCACAGCCCTCTCTGAAATGGCAGTCTTATGTCCTAGAATCAAACAATGTGGGTCAGATAATTTCTTTATGGTCAGTTCTTACATATAATATTTTCAGGATTTATGGCTGGCTTTTGGGAAAAGAGGTTCTGCTTTCTATGACCTTCCTTGGGGAAGGATTCTGGTTTCTATGCCTAGCCTTGAGGAAAAATGGGACTGAGAGATAGGAGGGCAAGAGAAGGTCAGAGAAAAACTTTTTCTTCTAAGGCTGCTGTGGAGGCTCTCATTTGGAGGTATTATTTTCTGAGCCTGTATTAATCTGTTCTCATGCTGCTAATAAAGACATACCCGAGACTGGGTAATTTATAAAGGAAAGAGGTTTAATGGGCTCCCAGTTCCACATGGCTAGGGAGGCCTCACAATCATGGCAGAAGATGAATGGGGAGCAAAGTCTTACATGGCAGGCAAGACAGCATGTGCAGGGGAACGCCCCTTTATAAAACGATCAGATCTCGTGAGACTTATTCACTCTCACAAGAACAGCATGGGAAAACCTCCCTCCATGATTCAATTATCTCCCATCAGGTCCCTCCTATGACACATGGGAATTATGGGAGCTACAATTCAAAATGAGATTTGGGTGGGGACACTGCCAAACCATATCAGAGCCCAACATCAGTATTCCTACAAAATTTTCAGATGAGCTGTTTGTGTGTCTGTGTGGCGGAGTGGGGGGTGGTTATGAGAGTAGATTGGTGATTTCAGAATAATAGACCCAGAAATTAACTACCCTGCAAAGTCTAGGGGATATAACCCTGACTTTCGAAGAGAACATAAATTGTCCTGAACATGATGGATTCTCTGTCCTCATGAGCATAGAGACTTAAATCTGTGTGCCAGATAACTTTGCTAAGTGCTTTCATACATCATTTTATATAACCCTCACAACAGCACTAGGAGACAGCCATTAATTAACTAATTCCACATTTTGAAAGTAAGGAAACTAAACTTGAAGAAGATAGAACATTAACCCAAAATTTCACTGCCAATAATTGTCAAGATTAGCTTCAAACCCAGTTCTTTCTAACACGAAAGCACAGGTTGTTCTTCCACACTACTAAAGTTCAATAAACCATGGTAGAGCACCCTGGTAACTTAAGTTTGTAGCTCTGTGCTCTATGTTTTTGTTTTCTAAATAGTTTATTCTAGAAAGATATTTCATCAAGAAGTTTTGAAAAATTCATTGTTATTCTTACTTGTTGTGATTTTTTAGAGCTAATAAATGGGCATCATATCTAAATGGCATGAAGTGAGACAGTCAGACTTTGGGCCAGCCAAACTAGTACCTGATTCATTAAATAAACAAATTCAGTTCGCTAAGATGGGCAAGACATGGGGAATACAAAGTTGAGTAAGGCACAGCAGACCTTGTGCATAAGAAATTGATAATCTAATAGAGTTAATATGAAAACACCATATAAGTGTGCCATGGAAGTTCAAAGGATGGGGAGATCACACCCATTGGGGGCAATAGTAGAAGTTTCAAAGAGCTATTATCTAATGTGGGCCTAAGAAACCTGAGATAGGAGAGGTTTAAGATGCATTCCACGTGAAGGGAAGATCACCAAAATGGTACCAAGGCAGTGAGGCCAGACCTGGTCTTCAGATATATCTGAAACATGGGAAGCAAACCAAACTTAGGGAAGAAGTTTGATGACTCAAATCTATGTCCAGTGAATAGATGAAACTATTTAATATAACTTTGGGCTGAAAGAGACTTATTCCACAGGTTTCCTTTGCTTCTGGCACATTTCTACCATTGTACAGTTCCAGGGGAAAAGCTTAGAAAACATCTCTTGATGCTAACCTCCATCTAACTTTTTAGTCTCACATTTGGCAATAGAGAACTACAATACTATCCAGAATCAAACATCAGGTGCCAAATGTTATTCTGTGCAGACACTTTATATAGAATTACAGCCCTTAAACATAAAGGACTCATACATGAGACAAAGTCTGACAGGTCTTTAATTATCCACTGGGAAATAGCTATACAGCTGAAGTCAACCTCCTTAGAGGACATCCATATTTTAGGTTTGTAACGTTGACACAAACATTTGCTTTTGGGTGAATTTTTAAATAACTTTTTTGTACCTAAAAGTAATAAATGACCATTCTGAAAAATTTAGAAGATGTGAAAAGGAATAAATAAAAATAGCAATCATCCATGGACAACCACTATTAAAATTCCTTTCTTTTACCTATTTTATATGTTTGAGATCATATTATTAGCATATTTTATATACTATATTTTGAGATGGAATCTTGCTCTGTCACCCAGGGTGAGTGCAGTGGCGCGATCTCAGCTCACTACAACCTCCTCCTCCCAGGTTCATGTGATTCTCCTGCCTCACTCACCAGAGTAGCTGGGATTACAGGCATGCGCCACCACACCTGGCTAATTTTTTTTATTTTTAGTAGTGATGAAATTTCACCATGTTGGTCAGGCTGGTTTCGAACTCCTGACCTCAGATGATCGGCCCACCTCAGCCTCCCAAAGTGCTGGGATTACAGGCATGAGCCCCTGAGCCAAGCCTTATTTGGTCACTTTTACAGCATAAATTTATTTCCATAGTATTCATTTCTCTATTAATAAACATGTAACTTGTTCTAATATTTTTGCTATTTTAAATAATGTCCCAGTGAACATCTTTGGGTTGAAACATGTTCATTGCTAATTGTTTTTCTTAGGATAGAGTCCTGCAATTGAAATTTTTGGTTCTAAATATATGTAAGTTCTTTATCCCTTTGATAAATATTTCCAATTTGTTTTTCCAGAAAGATACTCTCAATTTACACTCAATTTGCAGTCAGCTTTAGTGACTTCTGTAATGTTCATAGGATATATGTTCATAGGATCATTCCAAAAGCTAACCCAGTAAACAGGCATATTTGAGTCCTCACTCCTAAATTCAGAACCTGACTCACACCGGTCCATTGGTACTTCACCATCTTTCCATGCATCGGTTTTCTTCTTTCATTCTTTCCACACTCCTTCCCCAACAGCCACCAGTTTTCTTGTCTTAGTCTTTTTTTTTTTTTTTAATCAAAGAAGAAAGGATCTTATGGTGTCAAGCACACTGCACACTAAGGCATCAGGACCTTTCCCAGGACTATGGCCATTTATTAGAGAAACTGCCCTGGAGAGGCCAGGTTTCATCCACAGGAGTGATACACTATGAAATGTAGAGCTCAACAGGAAAAGTAATGGGAACAGAAGGTTCAGGATTTCTCAAATCACACCACATAGGCAACCATGAACTTTTAAGGAAAATTGGACCTGCTCTTTTTGTAAAGGACAAGCCTCTGTTTAGGGAGCTTTCACTTTGCAAATGGACCCATTCACATGTTTATCTAGTGATTAATCGCTGTGCTAAATGTCTCATCAGAAAGGCCTCTCTTGGGCCAGTCTTCAGAGAGATCACAGGACTAAATATGGGAAGTGAATGGCATATATTTGGACCCAGGGATTTGGATCCAGATCTCTATGGAAATAAAGTGAAAGCCCATGTCTGTCAACTTGGCCCTTTGGGAAAGTATATAAAAATCCTACCTAGCTAACGAAATGTTTATAAAAGAGATTTGGCAGCCTAAATAATTGTCATTCTGCTTATTAATAAATAGTGATATATGCAATTTAGCTTTACAAAGGGGGAAAAGAAATGTCTCCAAAGCAAATAGCTGTTGAAATATAATAAAGAGATCTCCCTCTGAACTTTAGTGATTTCTATAATTTTTCACTTGGTAAGTTCTTAATAGCTGAAATTTCTATTATGGATGGGATAAGGAAAGTTTATTTTTAAACTCTCCTTGATAAATCAGAAGAAAATAAGAAACAAAGTCAGAAAAAAATCCATTCAAGCCGAATGTAATTGTTGAGTCATATATTTGAAAGCTACTCATGTATTCAAGAAATAGGAAGAAAAAAAGTAAATTCTTCCATCTCCCTAGGAATCAATGCTCATTTTCCAGACAATATCACTTCATCAGGCTTTTACCCCAAAACTGCCAGACAGAAACATTGGTAACCATAGCAATTCTCTTCCACTCAAATGATAGACTTCATTAGAATTGCGCATGCCTGCTTGTTTAGTATTGTTTTAGAGAATTTTGCTGTGGGAAGGGGAATTTTTTTAAATAAAGAATTTATGTGATTCTTCTCTTCCCAGGAACTTTTAGAACTTGTAGAAGATAAGGCAACATCCCCTGAATGACTAGAAATGACTAAGGACTGACAGCCACTTAGAGTGTTATCATTTTCCGAGAGGGCCTGCTGCTGGTTTTGTGGGCACTATCTCCACAGTAGCAGCCACTTAATCGTTCAATGTTATTTGAAGAGGTTTAAGAGGTGCTACAGCTGCTGCATCTCAGGGTTCTATTTTTAATTGGGATGAACTTAACTGGGGCCTGAATGTCTTCAAGAGAGAGACTCTCAGGAAACATTTATGGCAAATCTACTGACAGCAGCAGAATAGAAAGATAACTCAATAATCAAATCCTCTGAGAATAAAGCACTTTTCCAGAAAGTCAACCTGAACAGACGAGTTGGAGGAATTTCCAGCCTCTGTAAAAGATCCTTGTCTGTAAGGCGGACAAAACGCATATTATAACTTACGTTTTGCATTATGGAATAGGAAACTAAGGTTCAGAGAGGTTAAGCGACATTCTATGGTCACGCAGTTAATAAGTGGTAGAGCTTTGACTAGAATCCACATCGCCTGACTCCATTTACAGTGATATTTCTACTATTCAGTGTTTTCTGGTTAAAAACATTTTTGAAGGGCTTTATTGCCTTTGTTTGTTTCCTTGTTTTCCTAATCAGATGGCGGGGTTACAGTTAGTCATTCATTCTCCTTTAAGTTAGTGGATGGATCTGTGGTCTTACTAAATAATCATGGTCAGAATGAAAGGTTCAACTGAAGGTCTAGATCACAAAAAATGCAAAAAAACTAATATAATCAACATTAGAGTAAACTAGGAAATATTACTAATACTGTTTGACCTACTCATTCAACGTGAGAGAAGGATGATTGCTCTGATTGCTCACATGCAACAGAAAGTGACTCTCCCTGTCAAGGATGGTACAAGACATTCTTTCTGACACACAGAGAGAAAATGTTGATCCCACAGAGAAACAGATCCTACAAAGAAAAAGATTCATCAAAGAAAAGCAGATGAGACTATTTGAACTAAGAAAGAGAGCTGCAGTGTTGCTCAGTATCCAGATTCTAGAACTAAATTTTTTTCTAGAGTTAATATAATTATTCAAAACAAGAAATAAAGATCTCATTGGAGACCAGGAGGTGTAGAATACACAGTAGAGCCTCCAGGCAGTAGTGAATTTCCCCTCAACACACTGGCTACTAGTTACTTCACCTCTTTAGCGAGGATACAAAAAGCAAATGTACAAAAGTAACCCCCAAAAGTCCACCTTTGTTATTGTTTGGCCCACCAATTTGAATCGTGGACCATAGTCAAACTCCTAGGCTACCAGTTGATCCTGGGTACTTCATCTTAGCAAGGCCTAGTTTTTCTTTACATTGTTGTATACGCAAAAATTCTCAGATGGTGACTGAGAACTTTTTGGATTTTTAACACAAAATATCTCCAAAAAGAGAGCTAATAATAGGAAAGTGTCAAGACAGTGAAGGAGTCTAGGAAAATGATGTGTGAATTTAAATCTCCCTCATGAACATCCAAATTCTACTCATTACAGCTCATTGGTTAATGTATTGCTTGTATAAAACTGTTTGTAAAGTTAAATGTATTAGGTACAGTAGGGACACTTGGACCAAGTGAAACCATCCTTATTTTACAGTTAAAATACTACTGACCAAAGAAGACAATTCTGAAAAAGCAAATCCTAAATGGCTGTCTTAATGAGATACATATCCACGTGGATTTATGACAGGTTACATAAGAACAGACAGGATGGTCTCCAACGTGCCACTCGTGGCACTAGGAGTAGTGAATTAACTATTTGCACTACCCTATTATTAAGGACAAAACCACATATGCTTATGTGTGGACAAACTGTGGGCTTATGGGAAGAAGAAGAGATGGAGGCCAGAAGATTTGTATTATTAATAATGCCACTATGGGTTACTATAGACTCTTCCTTACTTCCCATTTATCTCTGATTAATACTCTCAGAGTCTCTCAGCTAAGACAGACCTAGCAAAATAATGAAGGTAATGAAGTTTGTATCCAGTGCGCTTTCCTCCCCTATGTCTGTCCACCTCTTCATTCTAGCATCTTCTTCTCACTCTTGTTCCTTGGAAGACTTCCAGCACACTCCCATTGCCCCAAAATGGAGACAAGCCTACCTGAGCCTTCTTGTTATTTGCCTTCCTAGAAAGCCCACCTTGTTGCAGAGCACTGGTTGTTAAATGAGAAGGCATTTTGAGTTAGGTACAGTCAAAGAAGAGAAGAACAGATGTTTCCATATAGCAATTTAGTATAGGAAACTTGCTGGACAAGCATTGAAAATTAAAAAAAAAAAAAAAAGGACACTAAGGTAACACCAGTAATAAGAACAAGGGATTACGAAAACCCAGAATCTTGGAGGGGGGAGCCCAGAGCTGGGACTCACACTTCATTGCTGCTGGTATCTCTCAGGGGGTGCAACAAGACTGATTTGGGGAGTACTCAAATAATCTAGAAACTTGCCTGCCACTCCAGGGTGAAAAGTCACCGCTGAGGTGACACTAATGGAAACAGGAAGAAGCAATACTCTCCTCCCTCTGGCAGGCTTGTGGTCCTCTTCTAGTGCCACCTAAGAGCTAGATGGTGAAAAAAACCCAGAGTCACAAAGTAGAATACAGAAAGGTGCTTTTGAAATAGAGACAATAGCTTAATAACCACACAGGTGATAAGTTGAGCAATGGTCTAATGTTTCTTCTTCTTGAGTAACATGTACATTTTAATTGCTTTACTTCTGATTAAATAGCAATATAAATATTTTCAGACTTGGGCAGGGATACTAAGGACTAGAAAAGAAATGAGCATATTTTGAGGGCTAAGGAAATTACCTAAACTTCAAATATCAGGTGACTGAATTTTCCTCTAAGCAATAGCATTCAATCTTCACTGCACATTGGAATCATCTGAGAAGCCTAAAAACTACAAATACCTTTGTCCCACCTCCAGAGATTCTGACTTCATTGGTTTGAACTGCAACCTGGACATGGGAAATATTAAAATACCAAGTGTTTATAATGTACAGGCAAAGTCAAGAACTACAGAGAAGACGAATAATAGTGAGCACAGCTGCCTAGCACTAGCATTTGTGGAAAGGAAAGAGATTTGGAGGTGAAGTATAGGGGAGGAAGCCCTCTGCCTTGAAGGCACTCTTGCTGTGCACAAATACAGCTAATACCCTCCTGAAGGGTGGCTGGAAGGTGGATATTTAGGCTATGTTAGTACAGTCCCTTAGTGAATTAAGGAGCACAGTATATGGAGGGGGAAAGACACGTGCAGCAATAAATGATTGGCGGTGAGAATGCAAAGGGTAGAAACATAATTTTAAGAGAGAAACTAAAATTGAACCAAGGGAAATGGAAAGTTAAACAATACAGCATAAAACTCGGTGCCCAGGGTGACTTATACCTCTCTTACAGCTCTGTAAATGTGATACCATTTAGTCCACAAGTGTTTGTTTTTCACAGATTTGCTCTTTATCAAGCCTGTTCATCTGTGTGCCTTCTAAAACTGATGTAATATAGCTGAGAGAAAATCTTCTTTGCTGAATAACAAATAAAATATTTGTTAAGTGAATAAACTTACTGAATATCTGCCATCTTCTAGATATTGGAGTAGGCCCTAGAAAAAAGCAAAGATGAATAATACATGATTCCCAGTGGAAAGACAGAAAAGACCTCATTTGTTACATGTGGTATATTGAGTAGTATGAAAGATATAAAAAGTCACAGTACACTGCGGAAATTCCCCCTGCGGGAAAGGCACTGTTTTAGCCTCTAGGAGTAACATACAGGTCCCACCTTCAAGGAGCTCACAGTCCAAAATCTTGGGTCATGCAAAAACCTAATGCCAACTGGTACAAGCCAGTAATCATGGGCATCTCATCATCCAATCAGCACACAGCTGTCACCCCTAGTAGAGGATCTTTCTAGCCCCACTGTTCTACTTTTTCCTGGATGTCCTCACTGGGATTCTGGATAGTTCTAATATTAACAGAACCCCTTTGATCTGAGCTCTCTGTTCTAGACTGGAATCACTTCTGAGGACTTCTTTCTGGCCTAGATAAGCTTGTCTAGAACAATAACTTTCAAACTGTTATCAGCTGCGACCCGTATTAAGAAATACGTTTTCATCAGAACTCAGTCTACATACATCTGTGTTTGTGTCTGTGTGCAGATGTACAAAAAGCTGATTCAAGTTTCATGCAGCAATGCCTTCATCATGACATGAAATGCACTCTGAATTGTTTGTGTACTCTATCCTATTTTAAAATATTTTTCAATGTGCTAGTTACAACTCACTATATTGATTTCATGACCCACTATTGGGTTGCAACCCACATTTTGTAAAGAACTGGGGAAGTCCCTTAAAGTGCGATCCATGGACCAACAGCATTGACATCGCCTGCGAGTTTGTCAGAAGTGAAGACCCTAGACCAACTGAATCAGAATCTGCTCAGATTATTGAGGATCTTTTGAAACTGCAGATTCAGATTCAATAGGTGTGAGGTGGGCCTAAGTTCTCCATTTCTAGCAAGCTTCTGGGTGACACTGATGCTGCTAATATTGAGAGCCTACTTTGGGTAGCAAGGATTTAAAGAGAAGACACAAAGCAGATGGATAAAATTGAAATCACTTTTTGAGGCTCCACTCTGTAAGTTCTGTGGGGGCAGAGATATATCTATATAGATCATCACTGTATCCCACGTGCCTAGTAGATTGGCTGACACACAATCAGTGCTCAGTAAATGTAGAATTGATTCATTGAGTAGATGGATGAAGGAATGAATAAATTCCAGTTAGGCTATAGAATCAACTCAGTCTCTCATGTATATGCTAAAGTACAAGTATCACTGTTGGTGAGAAAGGTGAGTCAGATCAGGAACTCACTCCACTGCCTCAACCACTAATGTAGAGGCAGGCAACTCAAGAATTCTTAATAAATAGAAACATATTTGCTCACAAATTAAACTAGCCTCCTATGTTGGTTTTTGATTTATAAATAGAAAGACCATACAGTTTATCATCCACATAGAGACTCCAAGATTAAAAGAGGGCCCTGTTAATAAATCAGACTGCCTGGACATGCAGAGACATACAGGTACTCTAGAAGCAGTCAAAATACTACAGCTTCAGGTCAATATGGGGGAACATAACGCCCCTCAAACCACTTTGTTTATACTTTAGTGATAGCACTTAGCACATTGTATCATGGTTGTTTGCTTAATGCCTAGGTTCCCAAATGCAATGTGAGCACCTGAAGGCCAGGGAGGGAGTTCACCTCTATGTCTCCAGTGTCATCTAGGACCTGACCACTCAGATGCAAAAAGGTCTATTGAACAGATTTGGTGGTCTAGAAACACACAACCTACCTTAGTAATAGGTTATCTTGGCTGTAGCCAACATAGAAAACCAGAAGACATTGGGATAAACTGATTCAAGGAGACTTGGTTTCTTTTCCCTATAATAAAAAAAGAATACTAAAACTCTGATTTCATGAAAAAAAAAATCTCAGTAACAGTCAATGACTGAAAGAAAGACAATGAAGTAGAGGAACATAGGCAACTAAAGATCTGTAGGGGATTTGTGGTAGAAATGACAGATGAGAGAATGCCAAGAAACAGGATCTAGACAGAGTTAGCTAGCAGCCAAGCAAAAATGCAGGATAATTAATAAGTTTCACATTTTCAGAACTGGTTAATTGTGCACCCAGAGATTGTTATTACTACAACCGATCATTGCAGATGGCAAGGCCAGGCTATCTGTAACTTATCCTACAGCCAAAATATCTTGGAGGTACTCCTGGCTGGCATCTAGCCAAATTGTGTCAGTTGAAGGAAGCTTCATATCTCTACCATGTCAGAATGGAACCAACTGCCTTTTGAGATAAAACAGCATTCAAATAGAAAACCCTTCAAAAAAGAAGAGACAGAAAAAATTGATGGATCCAAAGATCCAAACAGTTGATGTAACCACAGGAATTATTTCTCAGATCTACAGGGACTGAACCATTCCTAGTAGATGTTAGCACAGTGTTGCTGACTGAGTTGGGAGTTTATGCAGGCTCAGTGCTAGAATCCAGAGACATGAATCACTGAACAAATAGCTCAGGTTCTCTAATGGGCAGGTGGTGGCACCAGTTCACTAACCAGAAAGAGATGGGAAGGAGGGTTAAAGCTGAGCTAATAGTAGCTCCCTTAAGACAGCAAATCTTCTGCAGAATATACTCCAGTTTGGGCTTCTTATTCTGGATTTTGAGCTGAATGGTCTGTGTGTCATCTTTCATGCCTTCTCAGCTTAGTTCTTAGGAGTTTAGAAGAGACAGAAATGGAGTAGAAAGAAACTAAGACCATCATTCAGTAATAACTTACCTTACGGCAAGTGCCATATTGTATCACCTCATTTAAGATTCAGAGCCACACTAGAAATTAGGCATCATATCCCCAATTTATATACAGTAAGCCAAGAGGCAGAGAAGTTACTTACAGAGAAGGCAAAGAAGATTTCGTGTAAGTGGGAAGTTATTGTGCCAGGCATCTGAACTTAGGTCTCTCTGACCCCAAAACTCCATTTGAAATTTCCCCATAGAGTCAGTGGCTCTACTGGGAAAGCCCTACTCACTCCATTCCGCCTTGGAATGATGTGCCCTTCAAACCCAGAAGGTACATTTCCTGTGTGAACTGCAGAAATAATACGTGAGTACCCTGGAAACCTGCAGTTTATTAATTCTGTCTTACACTTAAAACACATGGTGGCCACAGCAGTTGGAAACAAATAAGAGGTGATCTGGTCCTGGGAAAGTGAGTAACCATGTAATTAGCAAAGCTAATGTTGTGCAGTTTCCATAAATAACATGCTGTTTACTTTTGTTATTAAGAGACTTTTAATATTAAAAAGTGTGGGGGGTGTCTAAGGTAGACAAGAAAGATGATTTCAGGCACCTGGCAAAGGAGGGAAAAAACTTACTCTGAGAAACTATCTCTTCATTGTTTAATGTTCTTTACATCCTTAAAAATAATCCCCTCAGTTTTCCTTGCAGCTTGAGAACTTGATTATTTGTTACATTGGTTATGAGAGTGGTAGAGTGAGACTTCCACCTGAAAATTTGCCTACAGAGAAGACAGCTTGTTATTATTATCCAAGACAGGGAGTCTCCTCATCAAGATTCCACCCCATGGGGTCTGAGCCATGGCAGAAGAGGATTAAAGTGTTAGATCATGCAGCACAAGCAGTCCCTCCCAGGGTTCTTGGAAATGGCTGCAAACCATCTCTAATCTAGACGTTTAAGTCTCCTCCCATATCCTTCATTCCTAACTGCCTGGGTCAAACTCATTTTCTCCTTACCTAATTTTTCTGAAAATGCATTATTCAATATTTCTGTTTTGGAAGTATTCTCATCTTTTTCCATTTTGTGGCTTTGCTATCTAATTTCAAACATAAATCCACTAAGTAGAGTTGACATCTAGTTCCAGGGTCTGTCCAGGGGACTACAGGCATGCAATAAATGTTAAATCATGATGACAATAGATACAAATAGCAATGTGATCACAGTGAAACACTTCATTTTCCTAGTTGCATGAACTCTACAAAGCTTTGACCCCAAAACAGCTTTGTATGCACGTGTGTGTGCATGCACATGCACACACACACACGCACATGTTTCTATGGTTTCTGTTACCATAGGAAGCATTTCCATTCTGCTCCATTGTACGTTTATACAACACCTCATTGCTATTGCTATGGTATCCAGAAACATTGCTTAAATTAAATGAATAGAAAACATCAGGGAAGAAGAAAGGGATTAAAATACAGAGAGTTGAAAGAGAACAGAATAACAGAGGGTAAGAATGGGTGATGATTTTTAGAAGCAATTATTTTCTAATGTAATTTTATTCTGGTACATTTCTTTTTGAATACATATTTCACTGAGCATTCTGATTCTCTTCATCCATGTAAAAGCAACTTGGAGGTATGGAAAAGAGACCATATTTCTCAGTCTTAAGATATTCCTGGGAAGGATATGGAGCCCAGGCCAAATCATCCTATGTGTTTCTCAGCACTGCCCAAGTGATGTATGGTTGAAGAATAACCTTGAAAGCGAGAAATTTTCATTAAATGCCCCCCCCAAAAAAGCCAATAATAATGCCTCCATAAGGTAGTGCAGATAAGGTGGGTACAACTGCTATTGCTGATTGCACAGTTGCTGATTATGAGTCTCAGGTCTTTAGCAGCATCAGCTGGTCATGCCATCAAGCTCAGTCCACACACTGTGCCCTGCTTCTCCGCCAGCTGAAATCTTCTGATTCTCTTCCTCAGTCTCTCAGACCCAGCCAGATTTGAGGCTAAAAGTTTAACTAGCTTTCTAGCCCCATCCTTGGTGCCTTCTTCATGTCATGCTTGGTGCCAACCCAGACCTGGTCTTGTACAATAATTCTGCCATTTTCTGGTTTGTTCCCTGGAGTTAGAGTACCAAGTCCCTGTGTCTGCTTAATGTCCCAAGACATTAAGCAATACTTACATGAGGTTCTCAACATATTTGACCTAATAATACTAATAGATGACATTTGTTCAATGCCACCTATGTGGCACATAAAATATAAATGTATGTGCCAGGCACCACTTTCCATGACTGATCCTGAAACTTACAGATCAGGAAGTTAGCTTTTTCAGAATACCCAAAGCTTCTTAAGCAATGGACTTGATTTGAACCAAATTCTGAGGAAATTAGAATCTAAATCAAATTTTAACTTTAGTACATTGAAAAATTGTAGCCTTACATTAGAGCAATCTGTTAACATCACCAATAGTTGGACAAATTAGCATGAGGTGCATCCTGGTATGATGCACTGAGAACATAGCATCACTTCAGTGTCATTCCTGCCCAAAGGGTGTAACTTCGGTGCAATCATGAGGAAGCATCAGGCAAACTCAAATTGAGAGACAGTCTGAAAGACAGTTGACCTATATACCCTTTCTAAAAATGTCAAAATGAAAAAACACAAAGAGAAACTGTTCCAGACTAAAAGAGACTAAAGAGACAACTAACTGCAACATGTAATTTGATTGGTCCCTGAACATCCCCTCCCAAAACCTTTTCATTGGGACAACTGGTGAAATACAAGTTTGTACTTTAGATGTTAGCATTGAATCAGTATTAGTTTTCTGATTGCAATAATTATAATGTGGCTATATGAGAATTTACTTTTTCTTAGAAAACACACACCAAAGTATTTGAGCATGCAACTTATTCTCAAATGATTCATAAAATAATAAGTGTCTATATAGAGAGAAAATTATAAAAATAAATGTGGTAAAACATTAACAATTAGGATATTATAGTTGGAGGGATATGGAAGTTCCTTGTACTCGTAACTTTTTGGAGAGTCTAAAATTATTTCAAAATAAAAAATTACCAAACAATTAATTCCATATAGTAGAAGAGTGTCCTTTTCAGTTATCAGAAGGGTCAAATGACCCATCCACATCACTAGCCATTAGCAAGGCACCTGAGAAGCCAATTAAATTCAAGAGCCAGTTGTACAACTAATAGTTCCTCAGATCAATTGCTGGTAGAATGTCATGCTGTCCATCTTTCTACATTTAACCTTATTTCTTCCCATTTTCCTCCTCTCTTCTCTCTTTGTTATGCTCATGTTTTCTAGAGCACCACATTCAATGAACTATAAATTAATGTTCTAGGGAAGGAGTGCAGCTCAGTGAAGAGTGGATTGTTGGGGTGCAATTTCCAGCTCTTCTGTTTAGTAGCACTATATCCCAGGGTAACTGATCTCTAAAATGAGTGTGATAATACTACTTACCTCATGAGGTTGTTATGATGATTACATAAAGTATAAATGTAAGGTGCCTGGCACATACATTTATATTTTATGTGCCACATAGGTGGCATTGAACAAATGCCATCTATTAGTATTATTAGGTCAAATATGTTGAGAACTTCATAAATAAGTTAGCACTATCCTTAATGAGCTCACATCACAAAGGCACAAGGGGCTAGAATTCAAAAGGGAATGTGAAGTGGAGCAACTATATAGCCATGACTGAAGTAAGAAATGCCCCAAATTCAAAATAACAAAAGACATGAGCATAAATAAGCAACTTAATTCCATTTTAGGGCTGTGACAAATCTAAACAAAGTGGAAATTACAGGCAAGAGCAGCAACAGCTTAAGGAAAAATGAAACCTAAAAACAGTTCTTTGCCTCCCAGGGGAAGACTTTAAAAAGATAGGGAAGAATATTTGAATATGAGACAAAAACATGTGTTACTTTCTCATTTCCTGCTCACGAGATGCTCTGTCTGCCATTATTTAAGCTGTGTCGAGGACATATAATCAGAGACTAAGCAGATATAAATGCTCAACAGGATGATTCTTTATGACTCCTTGGCACCCTATGCCAAACATTAATAAGGTTTATGAGAAGCCAGTGAGCACTGTAAATTGCTCTCCTTCTAATATGAATCACGCGACAGACTTCATTTGTTTCCTGCATGCTGACCTGACAATGAGAAATAAATCTGATAAAGTTCTCTAACTTGGAAAGGATTTGTTTTCTGTCCAGGGAATCTATCTCAGTAAGGAAAAGGTTATTGGGCTTGGAGCCACGGGCAATAATATGTATACCTGAACCGCTCCTTTGGTATTCTGAGCATTGTCACACAGGATTCCTTGCTTATTCAGCCTTTTTAAATGGTCCCAAAGGAATGTTTTTGTGCAAGCCGCTCAGCCCACAAACTCGCCTGCTGTGCATGATTTAGGACTGAAATGTCATTAAGTGAGCCATATTTTACTCGCAAGGGCTGGGTGGCCATCACTTTAGATCCTCTGTCACCCCAAACTCCATCGCTTATTTACATTTTTCATATTTAAGGGGTAAATAGTTCCAAGACACATACTCCAGTTCACACCTTGTCAGGGTATCCTGCAAGCAGGTCAAAGAAAAGGGAATTGGCTTCAGCTTGATTTTCGAGTATTTCAGACTGTTTTGCATTCTGACGCTAATGATACTCTTCTTAAAACAGTAGTGTGCTGTATTATAATTGCACATAGGCAAAGTCATAACCAACAACTGTCGGGAAGGAAATTTTCCATCTTGTGAAAAAACATAAATACCAAATGCTTCAGCACTATATTCTCATTTTTTTTCTAAAGGACTGAAATTAAATAAAAGTACTTAGAAGTAATTAGAAACCCAAGCAACGCTCTCTATCCAAAATGGTGAGGTTCTGTTAATAATATCAGTGATACTCTTTTCTTTTAACACAAGGATCTCAAAATATATCCTGAAAAGCTAAAGAAAAAGTTAACTAAATAAATTGTATATAGGACAATAATCATAGTGTCCCCACAGAGTCTGATTTTTTTTTTTTTTTTTTTTTTTTTGAGAGAGAGAGGTCACTCTCTGTTACGCATGCTGGAGTGCAGTGGCCAGAATCTGAATTTTAATGCAAAAGTAAAAACTGTGGCAATTACTGATGTATACACCAATACTCCTAATAATAATTAAATTCAAGTCATAGGTAACATGTATTGAATACTTAATATATGCCAGCCCTGGGCTAAGCTCTTTATATGGATAGCTGCTTTGAGTCCTCACTTCTACCCTAAGAAATAAGTATAATTATTATCCCCCATTCTACAGAGAAGGAAAGTAGAGCTTAGCAGGAGGAAAATATTCCACCAAAGGTCACAGAGCTTATATTATAGAGGCCACATTCAAACCCAAGTCTCTCTCCAGAGCTGAAGCTCAGCCACTTTGCCATACAACCTCTATCTTCGAATTCTAGCCTATTTCTTCAGGAGCAAAACCCTTTCCAACAGCGCGAGAAGTAGTGATGCCAAAAAGCTAGCAATTTCTTAAAAGATCCATCTGGAGGCTGGGTGTGGTGACTCATTCCTGTAATCCTAGCACTTTGGGAGGCCGAGGCAGGCAGATCACTTGAGGCCAGGAGTTCGAAACCAGCCTGGCCAATATAGTGAAACCCTGTCTCTACTAAAAATACAAAATATTAGCCAGGCATGGTGGCAGGCGCCTGTAATCCCAGCTACTTGGGAGGCTGAGGCAGGAGAATCACTTGAACCCAGGAGGCAGAGGTTGCAGTGAGCTGAGATCATGCCACTGCACTCCAGCCTGGGTGACAGAATGAGACTCAATCAAAAAAAAAAAAAAATCCAACTGTAATCCTAGTCAAAAAAACATTAAGATATAAAAAATAAGGATGTCACATGGACCAGGAGTGGAAACGGAAACACCAAGGTCCCAATTATGGCCAGTAGCCCATTTGTTGGACATCAAACAATTATGTATTGAGCACCTTCCGTGTGTCTGGCACTATTCCAGGCATTTGGATTTGTGGGAGTAACCCGACTTTGGATTTTTCCATATTAATTCAACACTTTTATCAGAAACCCAGGTATCAGTTTCTCTGTTCTGGGAGCCAGGGCCTCAAAGTTAAATACACAGCCCCTGGTTTCAAGGACCTTATAATCCAGTGCAAACCTCACGGACAAGAATCAGGAGTACTTTGCTCTTTTACATGGTTGTGCTTTCCCCTTACTCTCATCCCTTCCTTCCCCTAAAAAATGAAAGCTAACTCTCCATATCGAAAATCAAACTTTTAAGATACATCATGTTGGTTTTCATAATTACCCTTTAAAAAGAAGCAACAAGGCAAAAACCATCTCAATCCATAGAATCAAAATGCGTGAGAGCTAAAAAAAAAAAAAAAAAATCTTAAAGATCATGCATGCTCTGAGGAAACCGAGGCCTCAGTCTCCGAACAACTGGGGGAGCTGTGCCTCTACCCCGCATCATCTGGCTTCCAGGTACTTGGTTCTTCCCCAGTGCACCATGTTGAGCTACCTCCTGCGTGATCAACCCACGTCCCTTCTGACTGCCAGAAGAAAATGAAAAGTTTTATTGTTCATAATTTTGGATAAATTGCAATATTGTCGGTTCATATAAATTCACTCACAAATTATACTCAATAAACCCCAGTGAGCAATTTAAAGGCATGATACCACCCCCTCTCTTGCTGGGAGGGCAAGGTGATGATGGAGCAGGAGGGAGGAGAATGGAGAAAGCTCATAAATTAAGAGAAGCAAAGGAGTGATTTCATCAAAGTGCCAAGCTCAGTCCATGGAATGTTTCAATTGTATAAAATTTATAATGTTCTGAGGAGGATGATTTACGGGTCCTAATTTTTCACAATAAAAAGCTCAGTGGGGATTCTGTGAATGAAATATCTTTTTTAAAATAAATTAAAAATGTAGTTTGAAATGAGGGTCAATGGTGCCACGTCTGGAGAATAACTCCTTATCGGATCAGCTCCAAAAATGAATCACAGGAGAAAGACCCCATAAAACATGTATTATTTTAAAAGGCATAGGAAGGTGTATGACAAATAAGCAATATGCAGAAAAGCATATCTGATCCAATTTGTTCCATCAATAGGATAATATCTTTATCATTAGGTTTCAATGAAAAAAGAAGAACTCGATAGAAATCTAAGGGTTTTCATGAAGATTAAGGTCTTTAAACAATGGGAGAAGAAGAGAAAGGAAGGCATAAAAATGAAATCTTATAAATAAGTAAATGTGTCTCATATTTAGGAAAAAATAAAATGTAAATATGTACTGCTTCCTGCAAATTTGACCTATATGGAATTAGAACCTAAATGTCATGCAATAATTCTTAGACCCTTCCTTCAGTGAGGTCTTCTACAAGGAGAACATTAAGAGCTTCCCCTCTGTCCATAGGTGCAGCCAAATGATGGTCCTATAAATGGGGACAGGCCCACTGAGCCACAATCCTACATTAACTGGGCCCACCTGTATGTTGGTCCATCCATTCTTCATAGCTGTGGCTCAACCTCAGCTTCCTGATAGTGACTGAATCCTTCAAGAGGCTATATTCCTGTTCCTCCAGGTTGGGTTCTTGACCAACTACCTGGACTTTCCAATTTCTCTCTCTGAAAGGCTTACTGAACCCCAGTCCTAGTACACCCAGTTTCTTGCCACCCACTCCTGACTAGTTGGCCTTGTATCTCAGCTCCAGCAAGAGTAAAGCTTGAGTTGACTACATCACTTTGAATGGCGACTATTCATAGCAAGTTATCTCCCTCAATACACACCTCCTAGTTGATGCTTTATCTCCTGGGCTCCATCTCCACAAGCCAAACCTGCTGTTTAGCCAAGATTATTCAAATTTTGATGGTGATTATTTAGTAGTTGAAACAAGGAGATCAGAATCAGTTTTCTAAATTTGTAAGTGCTATTTTTAATTTCCTAAGTGAAATATAATTGTCTCAAATCTTTGTACATTTCTTGCTTCTTTCATTTCTGTGGTGGTCCCCCCATGACCCCAGATTCTTGTTGTTCATGCTCTTGTATAACCCCATCTCCTTCAGATTAGGTAAGACTTGTGACTTGCTTCCAATCAACAGAATATAGCAAAGGAGATAGGAAGTCACTCTCATTATTACATTATGTTATGTAAGACTCCATCTTACCAGCAAATTTGCTCCAAAGACTCTCTCTCAGTAGCTGTCTTGAAGAAGAAAATTGCCATTTTGTAAAAAGGCATATGAGAGACAACCTTGTAGCATGGACCTGGGGTGGAAGGGGCAGCCAATAATTGCTGAGAAAGGCTTAATCTGATAGCTAGCAAGAAGCTGGAGCCCTCAGTCTTACAACCACAAGGAAATGACTTTTGCCAACAACCTAAGTGAGTTTGGAAGCAGAACCATCTCCACTTGAGCCTCCAGATGAGAACTGAGCCTCAACTAACACGTTGATTGCAACTTTGAAGAGGACCAGTTAAGACATGCCCAACACCTGACCTACAGAATTGTAATTACAGAAATATATGTGTGTTGTTTTAAGCCACTATGTCTGTGGAAATTTGTTAAGCAGCAATATATAACCTATACAACTTTAACTCAAATCAATACAAAGACAACTCAATTGTGCATTGTGGTGAATAGAATAAAAGACTCACTTTTAATCCTTTAGACAAAGCCAGAAACAAGAAGGAGTTTACAATCTGGATGGAAAGATTAAACAAAATTAAACAATATCATATGACAAATGAGAATTAGCATAGGACCATTTATGATCAATTGCCAAATACATGAGGCAGGCATAAATTCTCCAAGTATGCAGTGGGAAGAGAAGTCACTGGGTCCCAGGAAGAGTTTACGATGGAAGTCGAGGAAGTTCCACAGTTCTTGCAGGATAAATAGAGCCTGCTTTGGCAGAGATGAGGAGTAACACATTTGAGACAGGAAATAGAAAACAACACACTCTGATCTCTGTAGAAATGAAAATGCCATTCTCTATGGGATGAACAATTATATAAGGCAACAATTATATGACTTTGGCAAATTATTTTCTCTCTCTAAACCTCAGTTCCCTCTGCTGTAATACAGGAAAAGTAATGGTATCATCCTCAGTAAGTTGTTTTGAAAGTCCAATAACAGAATTAAAGTGCTTAGCACAGTAAGAACCTGATACATGTTTGCTATTATTATTGCCAATAGAACCTTTTTATACTTACTAGAAGACAGTGCAGTTCCGTAAAAGAACTGCCATTATACCAGACCCTTTAAGTCAGCTCAGAGTCAAGGTAAGAGTCTCAGCCTCTTCTCTGGGCCATTCCAAGGACACATTGCCTTCAGTTCCTGCTTCCTGCCTTCCTGCCTAGCATTGTTAGGCACTTTTATGACAATAAAGATTCTCATACTAAATCACTGGGCAACTTGAGAACAAAGGGCTTGTTTATTTCATCTTCTTAACTCTCACCAGGTCCAAAACAAAGCTTGGCATCTAGTAAATCCTCCTGAAGTGGTTTGCTTTTGTGTTTTTTCAACGACGAGGCCAGCATCGCAGGAGGCTGGGGACTGCGGTGGGTGGCAAAGATAAAGATATTGCTCAAAATTCATCCTATGTCCTTTGAAGTGTTTTGCTTAAGGTTTTAGAATTTAATCCCACCCTGTCCAGCTTCAGGCGAATTTTTCTGGCCCAGTTAATATAGTTAGTTCAAACTTTATTTAATATAGGTGTTGGCTACCATGGACACATTCTTTTCTTCTTTTCTTTCAGAGTTCATCTCAAGAGATGTTCCTTGTTTGCAAGTCTCTCCACAATAACTGATTGCCATGATCAGCAGCAACCTGAGGAGGTCCCATTCATTTGTATGTTTGCAAGCTGCACTGCCTCCATGGAGAGAGCACCCATCCCGTCTCTTGCACCAAAAATTCAAATTTAGAACGCACTACATCTATCGGCATTTATAAACATGAGGCATATGTGAGTCTTCTGGTTAGCTGATGGTATTTACAGTCTTCCTGTTGTTCAGCACTGACACTGGAACATAAGTCCCAGGAGTTTACTGGAATATTCACATATGGTCAAATATTACGGCATCTTGGTATATTTGAGATGCAGTGTGTTTTCACACAGACAATTGGCATCTGGCTTGAATGTTGAAAGGTATGGAGGGAAACGGAGATGCCAATAGGAAATCAAAAGAACAGAGGAGCATGAAGAATGGCCTTTCTCTCAACCAAAAGAGAACTGGAAATGCGGCAGCTTCCTCAGATGATCAGCTGTCCACGTCTGAAAATTCAGTGTGCCTCCAGGGTATTTTCACTTAAAATTAATCCAGAATGTTGTTTCCTTCAAATAAGTGAAAAAGACCTGAACAACTGAGTTGATTTATTTTAAGAACTGAAGCCTATAAGAAGAGGATGCGGAGGAAAGGCTTGAATTCCATCTCTACAACTTACCAGCTGTGTGTCCTTGGGCAAACTGCATAACCTATCTGCACATTGGTTTCATCATCTATAAAAATGGGAACAGATACACCTGATGCTTTACTGCATTGGGTAGTTGTGATTCTGATTAATATGAAGTAACATATATAGTCTTATAAAATATAGAATAGTATTACTATTAGCTTCATTGAATCATTTTGCAAGTGGAATATATATAATTAATTTCAAAGTTATTATTAATTGTAGTAAACAATTTCTTGTCTGCCTAAGAGCATGTCTTTTCTGGGTACTGCCCCCTCGACTATCTCCCTCCCAGTCCAGACTTCATCAGCTTTGTAGGAGTCTCCATGTTGAATAACAAGGGTTCTCTACCCCTGGGCCACAGACCAGTACCTGTCCTTGGCCTGTTAGGAACCAGTCCGCACAGCAGGAAGTGAGCAGTGTGCTTCATCTGTATTTATAACTGCTCCCCACTGCTCACATTACCCCTGAGTAATGTGAGTAACCTCTACCTCCTGTCAGATCAGCGGTGGCATTAGGTTCTCACGGAAGCGTGAACCCCACTGTGAACCGTGCATAGAAGGCATCTAGGTTGCATGCTCTTTATGAGAATCAAATGCCTGATGATCTGTCACTGTCTCACATCACCCCCACATGAGACCTGTCTAGTTGCAGAAAAACAAGCTGAGATCTCCCACTGATTCTACATTATGGTGAGTTGTATAATTATTTCATTATATATTACAATGTAATAATAATAAAAATAAAGTGTGCAATAAACGTAAAGCACTTGAATCATCCCAAAACCATTCCCCCGACTCTTGTCTGTGGAAAAATTACCTTCCACAAAACTGGCCCCTGGTGCCGAAAAGTTTGGGGCCTGCTGTTGTATAGCACAAGTTCAGCCTGGCCACAGCTTATTGGGATGATATTCTTAAGGCTTAGCCATATTCCTGTCCTCAGGGTATGTGACAGTACATTCCTTGTAGCAAATCCATACAGCACATTCCTTGTAGCAAATTTTCTTGCTCAAGCTTGTTCAGGTCGGGTTTCTGTCACATGCAACAAGAAAGACTCCTAACACAATAACGAGCTAAGAATAAAAAATGGGGAAAATAATTTTTTAATGGAAAATAATGGAATAAGAAATGAGAAATAAGAAATGAGACTGCCTAAGCTATTTGGTTCCAGCTATTGAAATCTCAGCATTGTGACTAGACACGACACAGCAAATCATAATCTCATAGTGCCTTAATCCTAATCTATAAAATGGAAATTCTCACCACCCTCAGGATGCAAAAATGATCCTCTTATATCATCAAATATAACTGAAACCAACTCAAGAATCTCATACTGGCTTGGTCCTCCACTTCTCCTTCCTCTGCATCATCTCCTGAGAACCCTAGGAGACTTAAATAAATTAAAGAGAAGAGTCACCTAACTTTCAACTCAAAGCATGCAAAGAGTGTCACCGGTTGGCATGGTCTCTGGAAAGAGGGAAAAACTGCCAGCAGCACTACTCCCTTGGCAGCATACTCCACCCAGGCTGCTGAGACCTGCCAGGCTCATGCTCAGCCAGGCCCCTCTGAAGTCCCAACTACCTACCAGGCTCCACACCCAGTCTGGTGCAGGTGCCCAGCTCTTCCAGACCCACAACCACTTCTTCTCTCATTCCAGTTTCAAAAATCAACTCAGGAGTCTGACTGCTTTCCTTTTCAATCTCTGGGATTTAAAAAATAAAAATAACAATTGTTTATTCTACTTCTTTTTTGTTTGTTTGTTTGTTTGTTTTGTTTTTTGAGACAGAGTCTTGCTCTGTCACTCAGGATGGAGTGCAGTGGCACGATCTCAGCTCACCGCAACTTCCGCCTCCCCTGTACAAGTGATTCTCTTGCCTCAGCCTCCCGAGTAGCTGGGATTACAGGTGGCTGCCACCATGCCTGGCTAATTTTTGAATTTTTAGTGGAGATGGGATTTCACCGCATTGGCCAGGCTGGGCTTGCACTCCTGACCTCGGAAGGTAGAGGGATCCAACTTGCCATCCATGAAGTAGATCAGAGTCATCTGGAAAATCTCAGCACTAAGTCACAACTGTCAGTACACGGAAAGTCAATTACCTAAAGCCCATTAGTTCTCACAGCAGGTCACAGGTAGGTGGCCAAATTTTGATTGATGCACTAAATTTATTTTCATTTTAATACAGGATATGTAGAGCAAAACCATTACCCAGAGTCTTGCTGAGCAAGTAGAGAATGTGTAAGTGAAAGCAAAGATGTGCGGTATTAACACCACACCAAAGTGCACAGATTTACTGAAATCTGGGGAAAATTTTCTCCCCTGAATTCAAAATACAGCACATTTGAAGAAGTATACAATTCTATATAAATGCAATATATTCCTGAAGGACAACCAAATGATAAGAAGCTAACAATGAATAATTTAAGAATGCCACCAAGCTTCTAGCAATGAGAAGTAACTTCCAAAAGTGGGAGGCTGAGAAGCAACTCCTAGGTAGATTTAATCCTATGTGACAGCTACCTAATTATGTACCTACCAACTGTGAATGACACATAGCCAGTTCTCAATACATATTTGTGGAGTTAATGGATCTTGTTGAATGCCTACATTTTCTGAATTAATTAGTAGCTTAAACCCAAAATTTCTTACCTACTTTAAAAAAAATCCCCTTTGTGGAAATTTCCTAAACTACTGAAACATGAAAGAACAAAATGGTGTACCCATCTGTTTATCTAGGCCCATGTGACAAATAGGAAAACTGGTCCTTGAGTGATCACTAGAGTAAGGGAATGTCACAGAGATGTTAATATTCCTTAGTCAGTTTCTACTAACTACACTCTTCTCCAACTTTTCATAGCCCCTCATCCACCGCCAATCTCATTTCACAGATTTCTAACAAGAGAATAAAGAAAGGAGGTAATTGCAACAATGTTGGAGGTGAAAGACAGAGAATTGCTGCTGGGGAGAGGATGTAAACAGGTTGTACAGTCACTGTGGTCTATAGGGAGTGATTTGAGGTACTTTTTAAAAGCTCAGACCTTTATGGAACCAGAAATAACCACCATTCCTTCTTTTCCATTATAAAAATGCATCTGAAGTATGCTTTTATAAAAGGCAAATATGTCTAAAAGGAACATACAGGATTCACATAGAATTATTCTTCAAAATTTAAATAGCATCTGAAACAAAGAGAAGACAAATTCTAAGGAGAGTGGAAGAGTTAGGAGTGGGCAGGACTGGGAGGAGGTGTCAAGACCTGTGGGAGAGCTGTGCAGCGCCTGCCCCCAAGGAAATGAACGCAGCAGCAAACACATCAGGAGATCAGAGGTGGGAAGCGAGTGGACGCCAAGCACAGTAAGTACCTCAAACTTAGCTTAGCGGGTAGGGAAGGCAGGGAGGAGGAAAGGATTTTTTCTCCAGGGTGGCCTTCTGAGGCTAGAGGTGTGACCCATCCAGAAAAACAGTGGGGAAACTCCAGGCTAGACCACATGCTCTTCCAGTTAGTGTTCTGGAAGAAATTTGGAATAATTCTTCAGGTCATTAATATCCAGGGAAATTTTCAGGGAAATTATCCTACCCAGCACTTTGTAAAACCACTTACCATAAGAATAAACAAAAAGAGTATGGAGATGTTTCTTTAAAAGAATAAGAGGTATTTTTAAGTACTTTTCCCCACTTCCTCTTCCTACTCCCCACAACCCCAGCCCCTGCCCCAAGAACACACACATATTGAAATATAAAGATAGAAAGAGTTCAGGAATACAGGGCTTAAACAAATTTTAGTCTTCATTAGCCAACTAAATCTTTATAGGCAAAAGAAGTAAAAATGAGATAAAATCTTGGTTGAAGTTCAGATTTTTTTTAATTTCAATTGATTAAACAGTTTGAGAACACAAGAATTTTAAAAAAAAATTCCTGAACCATGCTTCAGACACTTTTAAAAATAAAGGAAAATTTCATGCTTGATATGCATGCAATAAAACAAAAATTGTGTCATGTTTCTCAGGCAAGCACCACTATATACTATTGCCCTAAGGAAAGAATAGCCAAAATGATGTAAAATGCTCCCTTTATTCATCAGCCTGGGACATTGAAAATGTATTCTTTGGAAGTTTGCCTTCCCTTGAGTATTATTTAAAATAATTACCATTTATTACTGTATGGTCTTCTTGATGTAAAATATAGGTCTTGTGATGTAGGCATTATTTATTGCTATGTTTTAGCAGTTAGTAGGTCTCCAACAATGCTGATAAACAGAGTGGCTGAGGCAGAAAGATTACCTTCCCAGGAAGGGAAGTCATTTTCTAATTGAAGTATTCTATTAGAACTCCTAAGTTCACAAACTTCTCTCCTAACAATACTATCAGAACACTCCTCTATTTCACATTACCACCCTCAAATCATACATTTCGGGGGAAAATACAAATGTTTGATATGTTAACATCAAAGTTATGCTGTTTGAAAGAAGAAAAGTCTGCAATCTAGAATAGTCTGATGAGACAAATAATGTTCCCTGTAATTACAAATGATTCCAGCCATTGACTGTGGTTATAAACCCCAAGCTTATATCTGCAGTAGTGACTCACTGCCTTAAATTCTGTTCTCCAAATTTTGGTCCTTCTCATTTCTGTTATAATGAGCTTCTTTCCTAAGGAAATTGTCCAAGAAAGTTGAATGAACTTAAATCAATTTCATATTAATAGATAATACAAAATATTAGCAAGAGACAGATTCCTGGTACAAGTCAAAAACTATTTATAGGAGAAATATGACTGTGAAATCACCCCTCAGTGAACAGTTACTGAGTTTCTACTACAGGTACAGGATCATTCTAGGGACTACGGGGGATACAAAGATTAAGAAGACTCATCCTGACTTACAGAGGCTTAAAGACAAGACTGCAATCAGCACCAGTGCCCTAATGCCCATGGTGAGCATGCTATCTAAAGCATTTGATTCTCATAAAAAAAAAAAAAAAGCTAAAATCTAATTTATTTGAGCTTTTGAAATTAGAGGTAGCATGACCTAATGATGTAAGCAATGGGCTAGGATTAAAAGAACCTGGAGTCCAACTTCAATCTGCTGCTGAGAGTTAGAGACAAGCTGGTTACAGAAGTAGAAAACACCACAGAGGGTGACCTATGATCTACAGAATGGTCTTCCATTGTGCAGATCCAGAAAATCAAGTTTCCTGGAGATACCCATAGCTGATCATCCCAGAGAAGCCTGAAGCTACAAAATTTACAACAGAATGAATGATAAACTAGAGCACCACTTTACCAATCAGGTTAATTGCCAATGCGCCAGGAATTCTATGGATCCACTGGCCCTAATGAAAGGCTATACATAAAACCCAAACCTCTACTCTTCCATCAAGTTACCTTCCAAGAAAAACAGAATTCTCCTACTGGTTGGACACACCAAACTCTTCTCCCTCTTATGAGACAAAATGAAATTAGCTCTTCATTTTCTGCAGAACAAAACCCAAAAACCTTGGCCTGGCAATCAAAGTCTGCCAGTGTCGGACCATGTGACTCCAGTGTTACCTCTTTTCTTTCTCCTATCCCTGCTCCTAGGCCCCCAGAATCCAAGCTCCAATCACACAAAACCTGGCATTCTTTCTCAATAAGCTATGCTTTCTCATGCCTCTATGCCTTAGAAATCTTTGATCCCACTTAAAAAGCTCTCTCCTTCTCTCTTATACTGTGAGAGTCAGATTGTCAGCCCCCAGGTAAAAAATTTTCTGATTACTTTGTCTCCCACTTAGACCTGGGCCCAGCATAGTTAGTTGCTTCCATTACATTCTGTTCATACCTTTATTATAATAGGTATCTCATTTTTATATGTTTGGTTTCTCTCCCCTCCTCCACCCCAAGTAGACCACAGCCCCACAAGGACAAGGACCACATTTCTCATATTTGAATGTATGAAGCCTAGCATTTGGCAGACTCAAGAAATGTTTGCTGACTGAATAACGTGAGTCTACACTGAAAGCCAAATTGGTATCAGAAGGTTATACTGCAAAGAAAGAAACAAAGCAAGGGTGTTAAATATTCCCTGTGAGCAGGTTATCCAGCAATTCTAGCCTATGCAATCAACTCCATCCTAGGGCAGGATCTCCCACAAGGACCATGGTGGCTCCCTCTCCCTTAGACTACATTTAAAACCCTGACAGATTCCTACAAATAATTCAACTGTTCATCAATCATCAGTAGGCAATATAGCTGAGGAGATTATTTTTCAGATCTGTACTCCTCAGGTTACCCGTCTCCTTGGGGAAGATTGGTTGCTTAAATTATCACTTAGAAGGACCATTCTTATCCATTGTGTGTTGATTATTACTAGTATCCATTTCCAAACATTCCTGGTATCCAGCCATCTCAAGTATGTTGTCCTTAAATTCTAGAGATGCATGCTATTACAAGGTCAGCGCCAGACCTAATGAAAAATGTGACCTTGAAGAAATAATCTCTGAGTTTCATAGTTCGTCTTAATGTAGAATGAAAACAATGAACATTTTAGAAGCATCATACTTGAAAGTTGAAAGTGAGGCTATAAGGTAGTCACTAGAATATAGATCTGATTCTCAAGCCAGGCTTCTTTCATTATTTCAAAAAGCATCTGCCTTACAAAATGATTGTGTAAGGCACAATCTGCCTTACAAAATGATTGTGAAGGTAAAATAAGGTAGTATGTGTTGGTAGAGTTATCACATATGAGAGTTCTTTGAAAAATCTCCACATAATATACTTGATTAATTAGGTAGAAAATAGACCATAGTTAATATGACCTGCAGTGTTTGTCCCAAGAATGTTCCTGAACATTCAGCTCACACATCAGTAATTAAGAGCTACAAAAAGGAATCATTGTCTTGCTTCTTTCTACATTCAAACTCAGGCCAGGCCTAGATGAAATCCTTGGCATTCTCTATGCCCACCAACCAGGAAATAGTCTTGCCTCTGAGACTAAAGGAAATGTGGAAATGTGTGCCTATTGTGGCCTAAGGTTTGGGCAGAAAGTCTGACGAAACAAGCCAAAGGTTTTTTCTTTCTCTATGGCAAGATCAAGAATGGCAAATTCAGGTGACCAGGGCCGCAATATTTAAAGCTCCTTAAGCCTGTGTCAACACTGACACAAAAATTTGCCAATTATATATGTATGATGGTGCCATGTAACATTGTAACAATTTTAAATGAGAAAATTCTTTTTCTAAAAGAACACACTTTTCCATCCTATTGCTGAATATATGTTCTTTGATAGAGTTCTTAGCTCTACGCAGGATTTAAGGATACTACCATGCTCTAAATGACACATGAGATTTTGTCACTGTGGAAAGCACACAAAATTCAATAGCTATAGGTATGAGAATATACCCCAGTCATTTCATCAAAAAAGAGGAGTCAGAGCCAACAGCAATAAGATGGGTCTAAGTTTGGTGTGTGTGTGTGTGTGTGTGTGTATCACATTTTCTATTACACTGCTTGGCTTAGATAACTATGAATTAAGGACCAACTGCTCAAGAACGCATTACTCTGAAAGTCAGCTGAAAGACATGGTTCCATGAAGCACTCAGTTCCCTTGCCACTCACATTATACTGTGGAAAAGCTCTGAAGCTGAGTAAAGCATCCTGTTAAGTCTTTACTCATTCAGGAAATTTGCAATTATTCATTGCCAGTATTTAGAAATGGAATTTATTTTTATAGGCTAATCTTATTCCCTATGAAGTTGCTAAATTAACTTACTAGTTTTAGAGTGTATACATGTACTATAAGCCTCAAGCTACTTAAGTGCCTGATTAACTGCACTCTCCCACTTACTGTGTTAATTTTATAACACTCTAAGAAGTTAATCTTATTTTCTATTTCTAAGCTCTTGAGCAAGTTCCAGAACCTAATTGATCCTCCAGGACTGGGGGAAAAAAAAAAAAAAAATATATATATATATATATATATATATACACACACATATCCTGTTACCTACACTAGAGTACCAAATAAGACAATTTGAAGATTGAAGCAGCATCACCCCAGTTTTTCTCAAACACTATTATAATCATAATAAGAAAGCAGTTACATGTCCCTTCTGCTGGTCTCCAAACTTCTCATCTCACATACTTACGTTGGAATTAATTATTGTTATAGTCAATTTACCTTAAAATTTCAAATACGTAGAAACCGGAGAGTATGAAATGAGGAAAGAAATCTTGTAGTGCCACAGGAAGAGCCAATAGTGTTTACTTCTGTCTCTCAGGTGTCTGAAGTTCATATTAAGCAATGTGATAGAGTTAACATGCTAAGTTAAATTACCAATTTGTTATTTGTTTTTATTTTACCCAGATAACTCAGATTTATGTCTAACCAAATGTGAGGATAACTTATAAACTGCCTAAATTATGTTTGGACTTGGAAGGAAATAATTTAATACTTTCTCCAAAAAGACTCCCTCTTTCCACCTCCATTATGTAAGTAATGTGGGAAATATTTCATAAATAATAGTTCATGAGGCAGATTAAAATATTACATTCCTTTTCCCACAAATTCCAGCACTTAAGAACTTTGAACAAGGGATCCAGAGTAGATTGAAATAAGCTAAGAATTCTTGCCCAGTTTCTAGAGCTATGTCATTTGTCTCCATCAAGATAAGCAGAACTCACTTTCTGAGTCACAGATTAAAAGTATATCACATTTACTTATTGGTGATAATTCCAATATCCAATTGATCAGCCAGCAAATAATCTTTGGAAACAGAAACACTGGGTTGGTAAAAATTCCTGACATTTCTAGAAATCACCAAGCCAAATGCAGAAGTTGCAATTGCCATGGATTCCAAATATCATAACAAAAGTAAAGAAATAAAGAAACAGACCAATCACTGAGAAGAACAAAAAGCTCAGGTTGTATTCATTGTGTTCTCTAGTTTGTCTATCTAACAAAGTTAGAAAACCAGATGATACGGTTTGGCTGTGTCCCAAACTCAAACCCAAATCTCATCTTGAATTGTAGCTCCCATAATTCCCACGTGTTGTGGGAGGGCCCTGTTGGGAGATAATTGAATCATGGGGGCGGTTTCCCCCATACTGTTCTCATGGTAGTGCATATGTCTCATGAGATCTGATGGTTTTCTAAGGGGTTTTCCTTTTCACTTGGCTCTCATTCTCTCTCTTGCCTGCCACCATGTAAGACAGGCCTTTCTCCTTCCACCATGACTGTGAGACCTCCCCAGCCATGTGGAACTGTGAGTCCATTAAACATCTTTTTCTTTATAAATTACCCATTCTTGGGTAGGTCTTTATCAGCAGCATGAAAATGAACTAATACACCAGGTGTGGTAGTTGAATTAAAATTAAAACTAAATCTACACAGAGAATTCAACCACTATAAGTCATCATAATTAAACACACCAAATGAAGTTATTACAAGACTACTTTAAATCTGAATCATCTGAATAACTACCTTAACTGGCCGTTTTATATTTCTTGAAGAGCTCCTTAAATTTTAGAATCATATGATTACATGCAACTTAAATGTTTCTTAGGACTCGTAGACGTAGGTGATGAGTTATTTTTAACACCTCAATCCTAAATCATTTAAACACATGGGATATATATTAACATTTTAGGAAGTCAGAATTTGAGAAAACTGAAAAGATCTCAAGAAACTGAATGAATTTCCATGTGGCGATTTTACGGCCAGAAAAGACTAAATAAAGGAAAGCAATCAATGTGTCATCAAGCTGCACGGCATTCTTTAGACTGAGAGATAGCTGCTGGAGTTTTACTATTTCAATGTCAAAGAATGTAACTAGTGCTCCTTAGGCTTCTATGCAAACAATAGAGTTGCCATGAGAGACATCAGGCCTTTCCTGTTGAGCATCAGCACAAAGGACCTAGCACAAAGCCAGACAAATAGGGTGTGACCGAGTGCACCCAAGAGACTGTTAAAAGAGAAACTTTGGACAAATTTAACGTAACTGAGTTTAAGAGAGCAAAGAGTGATTCGCAAATGGGGCAGCCACCTCCCCCAACACAACCAGAACAGGTTTAGAGAGACTCTGGCACTGCAACTTGGTGGAAGATTTATGGACCGAAAAAGGAGTGATGTACAGAAAACGGAAGTGAAGTACAGAAACAGCTGGATTGGCTACAGCTCGACATTTGCCTTATTTGAACACATTTAAACAGTTGTCCACCCGTGAGTGGCGAAAAGTCGGTGATTGGTACGCGTAGGTTACGGCCTGCTTATACTTCCAGTTAGGTTACACTTCACTACTTATGAAGTAACGTTTAAGCTGAACTTAAAATATGTAAGAAGGCAGCTCTAGGCAAAATTTTTTTTTTTTTTTTTTGAGATGGAGTCTCGCTCTGTCACCCAGGCTGGAGTGCAGTGGCGCGATCTCGGCTCACTGCAACCTCCACCTCCCTCAGCCACACCCCCTGCCAACCACCCACGTAGCTGGGATTACAGGCGCCTGCCACCACACCCTGCTAATTTTTGTATTTTTAGTAGAGACTGGGTTTCGCCATGTTGACCAGGTGGTCTCGAACGCCTGACCTCAAGTTATCCGCAAGCCTTTGCCTCCCAAAGTGCTGGGATTACAGGCGTGAGCTATCGCACCCGGCCTAGGCTAAATTTAATTTAACAAGATGCCCCAAGTCTCTCTTCTTGGTAAGAGAGAGGACATCTGTTTCAAAGAAAAGCTTTGAAGAAAGAGGCTGGATTCAGATACTGTTTCCCATATTAACTAACACCCATACCGCACGTGTATGGATTGAGATTCTCTCTCAAAGTGGTTATTTCAGTCATGGAAATGCCGCAAATGAATGTCAGAATGAACCAGTCTTACGTATTAGAGCAAACATGTCCTAAGGATGTCTTGGTGTATTAAATTTTAGTATTACATAGAATCTCAAATTTTCAAAAGAGAGAAATGACTCCATGAGGCCAAGATTTACATTCATACACTCCCACATACATAAAACTGCTACCAATGGCACTGTAAATCAACTAATTGCTTCCAGAGAAGGCTTTGTCTATGTTCAATATTAAATTGTTTACTTGTATGTGTGTGCATATACTTCCCTTAAAAAAATTTAGGAGGGTGACAGGTTTTCAAATGTAGTCGAAATCTAATTAGATCAGGATGAAGGCTTTTCACAACTTTCACAGCATGGTCTGTTAGGGAAATTGCAATTTGTCTAAGTCATATTTCACTCAAAAGTTCATCCAACTGTCTATTGAACGTATACTCTATGCTCAGCACTGGGGATACAAGGATCAAAAAACCGTCCTGCACCAAAGAGGCTTCACTCTTCATCAGACAGACATATGAGAAAGAGTTGCCATGAGATCTGTGAAAACTGTAAAAGAGCAAGTGATAAGGTACAGACTGAGATAGAGGTGCAAAGAAAAGTTTAGGCTCCCAGGGCAGGGGTGAAAAGAATTCAATAAGGGAAAGATGTCTGAGCGTCTTGGAGGACTGGCTGGCATTTGACACACTGACATGGCCAAGGGGAGGAAGGATACATGGCCAGGTGGAGCAGACAACATGTGCACATCACAGAGGCATGAAATGGCATGTTCAAGAACCAGGAGTTGAACTGTCACTGGATTTAAGCTGAAGGTAGTTGTATTGATGTAGTCTATAATTTCCTTATAAATAAACTGTGCATTAGCACCACATTGCTGCTCTTTCTGATCTTTTAACATTGGGAAAAAATCCCATGAATTTTCTGTGAAATTTTACAAGATCATCCAAAACACTTTCTAGTGGAAAGTTACAAACACAATTACAGTAGACATAAATTCCTAACGACTTACAGTTGAACTTAAATTAAGAAAACCTCTACCATTTATTTTTTTTCCATCACCCTTGGATTTCGGGTTAAGCATTTCATTCAGTTCTTCATTCAGCAGGACGAGGTGGCAGAAGTTATTACTGGGAGCACAGTGCAGAGGACAAGAGCTTTGCAACTGAACAGACCGGAGTTTGAATCCTGCCTTTGTTTCTCAGTAACCATGTGACCCGGGGTAAGTTTCTTAACTTCTCCAGCCTCAGTTTCCTTGTGTGTATAACAGGTGTTATACTAGCACATGATTCAAATAAATAGTCTGATAATTAAATAACATTACATGTAGGGTGGGTGCGGCGGCTCACTCCTGTAATCCCAGCACTTTGGGAGGCCGAGACAGGCGGATCCCGAGGTCAGGAGTTCAAGACCAGCCTGGCCAACATGGTGAAAACCTGTCTCTACTGAAAATACAAAAATTTGCTGGGCACGGTGGCAGGCGCCTGTAATCCCAGCTACTCAGGAGGCTGAGGCAGAATTACTCAAACCCGGGAGATGGAGGTTGCAGTGAGCCAAGATCGCGCCACTGCACTCCAGCCTGGGTGACAGAGCAAGACTCCATCTTGGGAAAAAAAAAAAAAGATTACATGTAAAGAGCTTTGCAGAGAGTATAATATGTAGTGAGAGCTCAATAAGTAATTTTAAAATTACAAAATAAGACAAGGTGATATTGGTCTGTAAATAAATACAACCAAAACTAGCAATTTATGCAATTATCCAAATAATTGAGAACTAATTCTCATTCTTGAATTAGCTAGCTAATTTGAAATAACTAGCTATTTTAGATATAAAAAGTGATGTAGGTTTCAGATGAAAACAGTTTGGGATTTGATTTCTCTAGCAATATAAGTCAATTGTCTTTTTCCCTTTAAGTATATAAAATCAATCTAAATGTCTGTTCTCACCAAACCCCCGACATTTCTTGGACTTTGGTTCTCCCATTTTACTCTCTAATTAAAAGATGCTCATACTGTTTACTGTTCACTATAAAAAGATGTCTAGAAGGAAAGTACCTACACACAAAGTGGACATTTGGATATTTGAGAAGTCTAAAAGTTCATATATAGCTTTGCACACTTAAATTACTGGGCAGTTGATAGAAACCCACAGGAATACTTACCAAGGTAATCTTGAATAGATTTGCCCTGGTGTTCAATAAATGCTACTGATTGACTCACTTATCAGTTGGTATAGTCCAGTGCTTTTCAACTCCGTCTGCATGTTAGAATCATCTGGGATCTTTTAAAACTCCTTACACCTGCTGGTAGATTGGTCTAAGTAGCGGCCTTACCATCTGTATTTTTTTTAGTTCTCCAGGTGACTCAAATGTACATCCAGAGTTGAAAACCACTGGTGTGGCATAAGCTTATAATTTGAAAAAGGAAAAAAGAAAATACTTGTTATATACAGGGATGATGAAGACGGTCACAGTCTGATTTTTGTTTCCATTAATAGTTTTGAAAGAGGAAAATAATCTCTGTCATAAAATTTAATTCAATTTAACTTTAATGCTTACTGAGTGCTTACTATATACTATAGAGAGTATATATACTACATATAGAGTATATATAGTATATATACTATGTACTGTATACACTATATACTAATATTGCACATTGTGCTAATAATGGTCATTAAATATTTTTTAAAAGTGAGTAACAGAGTTATTGGCAGAGGGAATAATCTGATTAGAGAGGCAAGGTATACACACAAAAACATCATTAGAGATAACTATAATGCAATAGTATGAACAATTAAATAGTCTGATTCCAAAGCTCTTAAGGAGGTCAGGAGAAATGGCCAAAGTGGTCAGAATCTCTGGGGAAGCTGGAAGCTTGGGGAAACTAAGGTCTTGAAGTGGTAGGATTTGCAGAAACAGAGAGAAAAGAGGAAGAAACTTCAGCATTTCTTTTGGGATGTGTAATACGTTGGGAAGAATTCAGTTTTCAAGTTGTTTTTCTAACTGAGCCTTATTTGTGGCTACCTAGTTTAAAAGCAAGAACAGCCTGGCCCTGCCTCCTACAAGGCTCTCCTTTCTTCATAATTCATTGCC
This sequence comes from Pan troglodytes, assembly GCF_028858775.2. NCBI lineage: Eukaryota > Metazoa > Chordata > Mammalia > Primates > Hominidae > Pan > Pan troglodytes. The sequence continues at coordinate 137,965,700 of NC_072403.2, read as the reverse complement.
TGTGTGGCACGTGAACAAACACACACCATGATAAAATGACAGCCTCTTCCTGCAAAGGAAAAGTTTCTGAGATCAGCTTATGGAGAAAAACAAAAACAAAGAAGCAATCCTATAGAAATCAAATATTTTTAAAACTTGAATTTGTTTCATTTTCACTCATTGTTCAAGTGGGCTTCTTGACATTTTATTTTCTTGGCTAATGTTCTTTAGTTTACCATTTGTCTTCATCCTTTGATTTGACTGTGCCCTCCCTTTAAAGTGTTGGTAGTACTTACTTTAAAGTAGGTTTTAATCTTGGTTTAGAATTTTTTTTCTTTAATTTGCAATTTGTGGTTGGGAAATGATCTGCCTTTTGTTTCAGGTTGTTTAATATTTTCCAATATAATGTTCTTCTTGCACTCCAGTGGGTTCATTTGCAAAACATTTAATGTCATTTGTGTCTTTGAAGAACAGTGTATTCCGTTAGAACAAAAGCGAGCTTCTGCATAGAGCTTATGATGGTTTATAATTGGTAAACTATTAATTTGACCACGTTTGTGAACTAATAAAGGGAGTAGGAAACTCTTAGATATTTACTCTTTTTCTTGTATTCATTAATTTATTCATTCAACAGCTCCTGCCTCTAAATAACTTATAATTCTTTGGAGGATTGGGAAGCAGTAGAAAAATATAAAAGAGAACCAGAACACAATGTGAACAATAACATGATAAAGGTATGCACAGGGAGCTATGGGGAGGCCAGAGAGGAAACCCTTTTCAGAGTGGTGCCCCCACTATAGTCAAAGCAAAGGGTTATAGCTGAACAAGTAAAAGAGAAAAGATCACCTCAGGCCTTCAGAGGAAGCAATATATACAAATACTTAAAGTCACGTGATGTAATGAAACTTAGAGAATAGAGGAAGTGATCAAGATAAGACAAAGAAGTGAACAGGAATCAAGTATGAAAGACCTAGTATGCAATGCCAAAGAGCATGAACTTAACTCTGTAACAACATGGAATCGCTGAAGTACTGCAGGCAGGGAAATGCACGATCTGACTTATCTAGGTTTTGATTTGGAAAATGGACTGAAGGCAGGGAGACGGGATGAAGTAGACACAGCAATCTGCTTGAGAAATAATGAAACTATGAACCATAGTTGTAGAAATTCAAATGTAGAAAAAGGGATGAATTTGAGAGGCAGTAGGAGGTAGAACTGACAAAATTTGGTGAATGACTTGATGAGGATAGGTATGGGAATGGAGAAAGGGCAATCAAGAATGTTATCTCGGTTTCTAGCTCGGGACACTGGATGGATGTGATGCCTGTAACTAATCTATCCACTCTTACACTCATTGTGGCTTCAATAGATTTTGCTAGGAACTAAGTGAAACAAATATGTTTAGGTAATAATGGATGTTTAAGTAATTCATTCATGATCTGATGTATTAAACCGGGCAAATTTTCATTCACACTTTTATCTAGATAATATCTGAATTGAGTTGTGCTTCCTTTTAATCTGTTAGTTTAAAGTAAATCAGCCTAAGAATTAGAGACTAGAAAATGCATCCTTTTAATATGAAGCATCTAAGGACATTTTCCTCCAACTGTTAAAACCATAGATCTCTGATACCACTTCTCATTCGTTTTGTGTTTTGTTTTGTTTGTGTCATTTTTGTAGTTTTTAGGAAGATTTTACTTTTTAGAGTAGCAGTAGGTTGAGAGGAAGTTACAGACCACACATGCATCATCTCCACTGTCATCAATATTCTACAAGTGATACATCTGTTACAACTGATGAAACTACATTGACACATCATCGCCCAAAGTACATATTTCTTTAGGGTTCAATTCTGATGTACAGAGTGTTTGGACAAACGTATACTGACATATATCTATCATGATAGTATCATACAGAGTATGTTTACTTCCCTCAATCATCCATTTGTTTTAACCTCTGAGTCTAGAAAAGAGACAACAGGCAGGCATCACCTTGAACTCAGACAGGATGTCAACTGACTGTTGAATTCCACTGTGCCAAGGATTTGCCTATTGCAGCTTACTGACACTGTAGGTCTTCATGAGTACATGGAAGACATTAAGGCACGATCAGGGCCTGAGGAAACAATTTTTCTCATGTTAAATATGTTATGCCACCTCACATAGCAAACATTTTTCTAATGTTTGTTATGTTCAGAAGTTAAAGGAATTTGAAACAGCAAGAGACCAAAAGAAAATGGGAAAAAGGCCTCCTATGAAATTAGAATAGGTTCGTTCCCTAAATAACTAATGATCTAGAGTACTGCCTGGCACATGTTAACTGATTCTATATGTCAGAAACCAAGTCAGATCCCTGCCCTAGCAGAATGTACAGGCTAGTAAAAAAGATGAACATTTTTAGGGGAATAATTTTTTTCAGCTTTACTGAGGTATAATTGACAAATTAAAGTTATATATGTTCAAGGTGTACAACATGATGTTTTGATATTTGTGTACACTGGGAAATGATTACCACAATCAAGCTAATTAGCATACCCATCACCTCACATAGTTACCATTTTGTTAGGGAGGAGCAAGAACACTTAAGATCTACTCTCAGTAAATTTCACATAGCAGAACATCATTATTATTAACTATAGTCATCATGCTGTACCTCAGGTCTCCAGAACTTATTTACCTTTTAAGCAAAAGTGTGTGCCTTTTGGCTAGCATCTCTGCATTTCTCCCACCACTCAATTTCTGGTAACCACCCTTCTACTCTCTGTTTCTATGAGTTTGACCCTTTTAGACTCATAGAGATCATGCAGTGTTTGTCTTTCTGTGTCTGGCTTGTTGCATTTAGCACAATATCCTCCAGGTTCATCCATGTTGCCACAAATGGTAGGATTTTCTTCTTAAGGCTGAAACAAAATTACTCTTATTTTACACCATATACAAAAGTCAACTCAAAATGTGTAAAAGACCTAAATATAAGATTATGTTTTCTTAGAAGAGAGGAAAAGCTCTTGGACATTGGCCTTGGCAATGATTTTTTTGGTATCATACCAAAAGCTCAGGCCAAAAGGCAAAATACATAAATGAGACTACATCAAACCAAACAGCTCTGCACAGTAAAGGAAACAACCAACAAAATGAAACAGTAGCCTATGGATTGGAATATATCTGATAAGGGGTTAATATTCCAAAATTTATAAAGAACTCATACAACTCAAGAGTGAAAAAACAAATCACCTGATTATAAAATGCGCAAAAGACATTTTTCCAAAGAAGACATAAAAATAGCCAATGGGTGTATGAAAAGGTGCTCAACATCATTACTCACCAAGGATATGCAAATCAAAACCACCATGAGATACCACCTTCCACTGTTATGATGGCTGGTATCAAAAGGTCAGAAGATAACAAATGTTGGTGAAGGTTTGGAAAAAAGGGAACTCTTATACACTGTTGATGGGAATGTAGATTGGTACAGTCATTATGGAAAACAGTATGGAGACTTCTAAAGAAATTAAAATTAAAACTACTATATGACCCAGCAATCTATTTTCTAGGCATGTAGCCAAAGGAAATAAAATCACCACCTTGTAAAGATACCTGCACTCCTGTATTCATTGCAGCATTATTCACAAGAGCTAAGATATGGAAACAACCTAAGTATCTGTCAACGGACAAATGGAAAAAGAAACTGTGGTGCATATATACAATGGAATATTAGTCAGTCCTAAAAAAGAATGAGATCTTGCCATTTGCCACAATATGCATCAGACTGGAGAACATTATGAGGCACAGAAAATAATTTCTCTTATATGTGCAATATTTTTTAAATCAAATATACAGAAAGAGAGAGCAAAATAGTGTTTACCAGTGGTTGGGAGGGAAGGAAATAGGGAGATGTAATTCAGAGGATACAGAGTAGCAGATATGTATGACGAATAAGTCTAGTGATCTAATGTACAACATGAGGACTTTATGTAATAAAATTGTTCTGTATGTGAAACTCATGCTGAGTAGCTTTAGCTGTTCTTGCCACAAAAACAGAAACAAAAATGGCAAAGTGTGTGAGCTGATGTATATGCTAATTTGCTTCACTATAATAATCTGTTTACTATCTATATGTATCCCATAACATCATGTTGTATACCTTACATATGCACAATATAATGTATTTATAATAAATACACTTAACCAATAATGAAAGTTTGCTGAAAATTCGGAAAAGGAAGGTATGGAATACTATGGAAGTAAATAGCAGATTACCTAACTGAAGGGATCAAACCTAGTGCAAAGAGTCATAGATCTTCCAGAGCAAAAGATATTAATGCTTAGGCTTAGGTACATTGGGGTCAGGGAAATGAACAGTACTCCAGGCAGAAAGAAGGGTTAGAGACTACTGTTGGTAAACTCAATGATGGCACTTCCGGTTGCCTCATAGAGAGAAACCATGATGGGACACCAGTTTGTCAGGGACCGAAAGAATGTCAGAAAAGTGAAACTCTCCAAATAAGCTGAAGCTTCCAGCAAACAATCATGGTTAAAAACAAGAAGAGGTTTTAATATACCCATTAGCCATTTTTATGTCTTCTGTGGAAAAATATCTATTCAAGTCTTTGCCCATTTTATAATCAGGTGATTTGTTTCTTCACTCTTGAGTTGTATGAGTTCTTTATAAATTTTGGATATTAACCCCTTATGAGATATGTGGTTTGCAAATATTTTTTTCTCATATGTAGGCTGCTGTTTCATGTTGCTTATTGTTTCCTTGTTAACCACTACTTTAACCACTTCTTATTTTTAACTATAATTTTTCAATGACGCTTATTGTATCAGGGTGAATCTTTGTACCTGCTTCTTTATCTGTTGAAAACAATGACCTTTGAATTAAAAGCTAGAGAACAATTTAAATAGGACATAAAATTCCAAAATGGCAAAAAAAATAGAATAAAATAAAGTCCCTTTTATAAATTTGATTAAGTTTCAAGGCTCTATGAGTCCCCAATATACATTTGATAAAGTTTCCTGGCTCAAAACTAGAACACTGAGAAACCTGACATTAAGTAGATCACAATTTGATTATAAATCATTTTAGAGCATAGAGGATACGCCCTAAGACTAATTTTCAATGTGAAAAAGAAACTATAAAAAGTAAACATGATAATGATTTGGGACAAGATTCTGCAAGATGGCAACCAAGTCTTCCAACAAGAGAACACAAAGTGAATGGTCAATTGCTATTACATTATTACACATGTATATTATAGTGCACAATTGATATTACATTGTAATATATAATATTAGTATTTTAATAAAATACACAATAATATATTGATAATATAATACAGTATATTATATTACAACAATATTATATATTCTATTAACCAGGGTTCAAAGAAACAGAAACAATAGGACGTACATATTATCAGAGTCACCCCTAAGGCTGTAACAATGGAGCGGTCCACTTTCGGTGGTATCAGCATAATATGCAAGACCATCTCTAAACTAGGCTCAAGATCTGTCATTTAGTTGATTGTAAAGAATGCCACTTGAAGATAGATTGCACTGTCCACACTCAACCTTATGGCTAGGTGCATCAGACAACGCTGAATTCATAATGGGAAGCTCACATCACATAGTATCTTGGTGTCCCATGGTTAGGCATTTAGTCTTTGGGTGGTCCAGTAGCAAGCCAGAAACTGCTTTGAAAAGGAAAATTATTACTTGAAGAAGAGAGCATAGATTAGTTCCAAAACCCTACAGATCTGCATTATGATTCTCCTTTTGGTACTTGCCAGAAGCTCCAAACAGCATCCCTATTTGCTATGCACATATTATCACTGGATCTGCTGGAACATAAGGCCCAGGTGTTAGGGCAGCAGTCACTGAAGCTGGAATTGCTGCAGGGCCCCCCCTCTCTCTGGTCCACAATCAAAACTGGCAGCCTGTTGGGTAACTCAATAAATAGGTGGGAGTAGTATACTCAAATGTAGTATATGTGACCTCCAAAAAAATTGTTTTAACTGCTTACAAAGCATTTTACCTCTTTATTCATGGTAGATGGTGTTAGATCCAGAAACTTATACCCTTACTCCAGACCACTGAATCCCCGGAACCTCACTGAAGGCCCCTGAATTTTTGTAGGGTTTATGTCCCACTCTCTAGTTTACATATGTCTTACTAAGGCATCTGATGCGCTACTTTCTGCTTATTAGAGCCAGTCAATATCGTAATGTAGAAGACCAGTGTCCCCTACATTTTTGTGCAATGTCAAGCTAATCAATTTCTCTGTGGACTGTATAATAGAAGAAAGGAGAATTGACATAGCCCTGACTCAAGAGCGTGAAGTCTACTCTTGGCTGTGCCAGATAAAAGCAGACTGTTTCCAGTGGCCTTTGCATATTGGTATGGAAGAAAAGGCATTTTTCAGGTCACTAGCTACACACCAAGTGCCAAGGGCTGTGTTTATTTATTCCAGTAAAGATACCATTTTTTGGATAGCAGTTGAAATTGGAATTACCTCCCGATTAAATTTATGGTTCATAGTCATTCTCCAAGATCCATTCAATGTCTGTAGAGACCAAACAGGTAAGTAAAATGGGTATGTGGTAGGTATCTCCCAGTACATTTCAAGTCTTTGGCAGTGGCACAAGTCTCTGCAATTCATCCCAGGGATGCGATATCACTTCTGGTTTACTATCTTTGTAGTAATGGGAAGTTCCAGAGGCTTCCACTTTATCCTTCTTACCATAATGGCTCTAACCCTAGGGGTCATAGAGCCAATGTGGAGATTCTGATAGTTGCCAAGTATGTCTATTCCCATTATACATTCAGGAACTGGGGAAATAACTACAGGGGGGTCAACTGACCAACTGGGCTCACTGTGAGTTAAACTTGGGCTCAGACATCATCTGTATCTTGAAGACTGAATGCTCCCGTTTTAACTAGTGGGCTACCGTGAGTAGTTTAGGTCACAGGAGTTAACATAATTAAGAGAGAGTATTTAGTAATTACTGAAATATCTGGGCATTTCCTTTTCCACAGTGCACAGTCACTCAACAAATAGCTACAGGCCTCTTTGAGAAAACACGTGGATGAAGATTTATAGTATTTACTCGCAGCAATGATGCAGAATCCTTCCTCAAGGAGACCTGGACTCCCCTTCAATCAAGGGGCTCTAAATCTGTGAATTAGCTTAGGTCAGTATACTTGGTGAGTGACCCTGACTCTCCATTATGGAACTTAAGTCAGATTTTTGGCTGTAAGAACTAGAGTTTTTCAGGCTGTGAGTGGTGGTTTATGCCTGTTGATTCCCAGCGCTTTGAGAGGCCAGAAGTTTGAAACCAGCCTGGGCAACATAGTGAGACCCTTTCTCTACCAAAAAAAATTAAGACAAAAAAAAATACAGCAAAATAACTGAATGCCTGTAGTTCTAGCTATTCAGGAGGCTGAGTGGGGAGGACCACTTGAGCCCTGGAGTTTGAGGTTGCAGTGAGCTATGATCACGCCACTGCACTCCAGCCTGGGTAACAAAGTGAGACCCTGTCTCTAAAAAAAAAAAAAAAACAACAACAAAACAGAACTAGAGTTGGTTTTCTTTTTCCTGTTATGTAGATAAAAAAATACACTAGCAGACTGCTCACCTATTTCATTTTTAGAATCACTCTGGTAGTTAGCCACCACCAAAGATCTAATGCTTTCTGATCACTAGTATGTCTGCTGCTCTTTATAGTGAATGTGCATACCTTGTGTTTGGTGGATCAGTGCTGCTACTTGGCCTTTACTACTCCAGGAATCCACCATCCCTATTGAAATCAGAATCCTCATATCAATGGCACATCCTCCATGGTCATAGTTAGCTTACCATGGAGCTTTGCAAGGATGCTGGTGATCCCTTCACCAACGCATAGTTCAAAATCTTTTTTTTTCTTTCCATTTTCAACTTTTATTTTAGGTTTGGAGGTACATGTGCAGGTTTGTTACTTGGGTAGATTGCATGTCATTGGGGTTTGGAGTACAAATGATTCCTTCACCCAGGTCGTGAGCACAGTACTCAATAGGTAGTTTTTCAGCCCTTGCCTTCCTCCTAACGTACTACTAAACTAAAACAAAATAACAAGAAATAAAATTTTTAAAAATCGAAGTCTTAGTGAAGAAGATATCTTGTGGGCTTTCTAGAGGAATGTAGTCAGGAATGAGTGTGCAGTTAGCATGATACAGCCACTTCAACATTCCTATTTGTCTGTCTTCAGATTCCCTCCTCCTCCTCATGCCTTGGAAGCTGTGGCATCTCAACCTCATTAAATACGGGCAGTAGTGTGCTCACGCCAGCTCACTCCAGCTCACAAGAGCATGGTGTTAAATTTTCAGAAGTTTCATGAGCCAATTGTTGAATACAGCCATTATTTTTAAATTAAACATATAAACTTACAACTTCAGTAAAAAAATAAATCCCCTACCGTAGAAAAATAAATAAATAAATAAGGAGCTTAGCTATCTTGTCCTGGGATTTTCATGTTTAAAATGATTCTCTCTGGAGACACTGTAACATAGGCCTACCTCCTGAAGGCTTAGGGTTATGATTTATTTTACCTTTATGGTCCAGGGACTCACCAGCTGAGAATTTAACAAGCAACTACATCTTTCTAAGTCCATAGTTTACTCATCTAAAAGACATAAATACTATTTCCCCCCGAAGGGTTATCATGAGAATTGAATGTGACAATGTATTTTAAAAGTTGCACAATGCAGAACACGCAGAAAATTCTTAATAAATATTCGCTGTTACCATTATCCTATGAGAGAAAAACATGACTCGTTACCATGAGTTCTTCCTACAGAAGTGTGACGTGGCCACCATACACTGTCCAGAGTGCCAGGACAAGAGCACTCAAACTTCAAAATCTCCCAGGGTCACTTTTTGCCCCATGACTTTTCTGAAGCAGCTGTGGTCGCTCAAGTTGACGGAAGTTTTATACCTTCGGCTCCTCTGATGGGGCTACGTGCATACTCACGGCACTGGCCAAGTGTGTCCTCAAAGCAGCTTGACTCTCTAACCTTGAGTAAACTCAGCAATCCAGGGCCCATGACAAATGCGCAGTAAGGACGACGTTACAACAGAGGCGTTGCTTGATTTATTGTGTCTTATGAAATAGAAACCTCTTCACATCATGGGAATTAGTGATGGAATTTTAAAAAGAATAACAAAATGAAATCAGGAACGGAAGAAAAAAAATGCCTGAGTCCAACTCAAAAAAAAAACAAAAAAACCTTTCTAATAAAAAATGCAAACCAGATGCAGTTAGAGATGACTGATAATTAAGGATGATAAATGACTAATGTTTTCTATTGAATTACCAAGTGCACAGCATTGTTCCTACATGAGGGAATGATTTACATATGGCTGCTGGGCTATCTTTTCACCTAAATTTGATTTCACAGGCAATTTTCCCATTCTCAAAGTGCCCTCTCTCTCCCAGAGTCTTGCATTTCCCTCAGGAAAGTGACTCTTACCTTTCAGAGGTCTCTTTTATAAGAATGGATGGGCTAGATTGTGAGTAAATATTCTCTCCAATGAGCATAAAATTTATGCAATGAAGCCACAGTAAGTAGAATACAAACCCTGTTTCCTCAGTGGGGTGATGCATTAGCACAGAGCTACCCATATTCCCAAACCCCAGTCTGTCTTGAAACTAAGGATGTGTCTTGTTCAGCAGGGGGATAGGTACACAGTCTATGATTAAGCATTTCTTTAAAGCCCAGAAGGATCCCTGACTCTCACCATATTTATGATTGCAGCCTCTTTTCTGAGAGTTCTAGTCTGTGCCACACAACTTAGTATTAATAATATACTGATTTTTACTAGTAACAATTGCTTAATCTATACTAACATTATCTCACCAAACTAGGTTGTGAAAAAGGTAGAGACTTGATATGCTGCCTCCATTCACTTAATGTAGCACAAAGAATATCCTCAACAAATACTCAATGATTGGTTGACAACAGATGTTGTTCTAACATGATCACTAGGATTATAAATTGTCTGGGCGTGGTGGCTCATGCCTGTAGTCCCAGTTCTTTGGGAGGCTGAGGCAGGCAGATTACTTGAGGTAATCTGTGTTCCAGATAGAGGTTTCCAGTAAATGTTGACAGAATTAGATGAAAGAAATTACACAAGAAAGGAACGTGATCTCTTGGAGCCTCTTATCTCCTTTGTGTGTCCACGTGCCTTGTTTGATTTTCTAGTCACACTCTTTCAAAGCCCAGTTGTTGCACATCTGGAACAGGGCAGGTTGGAAGCTGTAGTGATGACAAAGTTAAAGGAAAGTCACTCTTCAGTTCAGCATCAGACAGCCAAATTGCTCTGTTAGTTTTACATGTAAAAATTGGCCCCAGCTGCTCCAACTTCTTTTGGCTCCTGATTTAGAACACTAAATAAAGACAAATAATTAATCAGCCCATTGGAAAGAAAGTAAACAAATGTCATGTGATTTAGGGACTGAGGTTGCAATAGTTTGGGTCACCAGAAAGTTATTGCATATCTTCTTTCAGACTTTTCTTGTGAAGTGTTGGGTTAAATAGGGTAACTGAGCCAAATCCCCTGAAACACTCCACAGAGTTTGGATCTGGCTGTGGGATCTATGTCTTTATGCTGCCATGGCCAGAGAAAACATTACTCAGATTGACTTTTGATATTTGCAAAACCTTCTATTGACTAATAGTCTGGTTTTTGTGGAGATGATCAGAATAGAGGGGAGTCTCTCCCTTAATATTCTACAAGCTTTTTTTCTATTTGATTCCTCACAGGTGGAAATGATTAGCTGCCAAAATTAAATCCATTTTAATTCAGGTAGTAATTAGCTGACTGCTAATTAAAAAAACTCTTCAATGGTTGAACTAGGGTTAGGAGAGACACACACAGGACATTAGACATTTTTTATTTATATGGTAACTGTACCATAAAAGCAACAATTCTACCATGTAAAGGTAGAGGCTATAATCAGTACTTTTTTAGGCAATGGGTAGTTATTCGAGTTTAGAGACAAAGGAGTGAAAGGATGGTGTTTTGAAGTTTTGTGGAGTGAAAACCGCTAGCTCATCTTTTTTATTTGCAAGTTGCAGAAATCCAACTCAACCTAGTTCAAACTAAAGGAATACCTGGCTGGCATAATTGAGGAAGTCAAGATAGGAACTGGCAGTGCTTGATCCAAAGGTTCTATCTATCAATGCCATCCAAATTATCTCTTTTCTCTTGGCTCAATGGTCTCTTGATTTGGCTTCATTTTCAAAAGGACACATTCACTGTTGGCATTATATGGGCACAATTATTGTCACATAGGCAGATATGGCCCCGCCCTTCTGTCCTACAATGATCTCTGGTTGGTCAGGTATAGGGCACATGCCCAGCCCAGGGAACAGTCAAGCCAGACTATAAGAGCTGTAATTGGGAGACAGACAGTTCTCATAAGGAAATGTGGGTTCTGCTACTAGAAAAGATAGAAGACATCACTACGCATATCCTTGTATCCTGTTTCTCCCTACCTCCCACCCCCAACCCCCCACAACCTACTAACCTTAATAGCACACTAAGTAGAAAAAGGGGATGCATACAATTCTAGTTGACAAAAATATAGTGGCAGAAGCAGTTAATGTTCACTAACCATATGCATACTCATAAAATACATTTCTCAGCCTCCCCTGCAGTTCCTTGGGGCCCTGTGATTAGATCTGGCCAAATATGCTGAACCACAGCGACACATGTCACTTCTGGGCTAAGGCAGTTAAGGCCATGTGCCTTTTCCACCTTCCCTCTCCTTTGCAACCATGACCTTGGAGAATCTATGGTCCAGATGGATGGACAAACTGGACCCACATGAGCAAAAAATAAACTTTATTTGAGTGGGAAACTTGGGGATTTGTCTGTTGCAGCAGCTAGAGGTAATTACCTTCACTACAATATTACCATTTCTCAGCAGCCTGTATCAGTCCATTCTCACATTACTATAAAGATCTACCTGAGACTGCATAATTTATAAAGAAAAGAGGTTTAATTGGCTCATGGTTCCACAGGCTGTACAGGAAGCATGACTGGGGAGGCCTCAGGAAACTTACAATCATGGAGGAAGGCAAAGGGGAAGCAGGCAAGCACCGCGTGGCTGAAGCTGGGGGAAGAGAGATAAGTGGGGGAGGGAGGCTGCTACACACTTTTAAACAATCAGATCTCATGAGAACTCACTCACTATCACGAGAATAGCAAGGGGGAAATCCGTCCCCATGATCCAATCACCTCCCACCAGGCCCCTCCTCCAACACTGGGGATTACAATTCAACATGAGATTGGGGCGGGGACACAAATCCAAGCCATTTCACAGCCCCTGCAGAGCAATAAGAACTAGCAGTTAAATAAAACCTTATTTATGGATCTCACATAGTTATTTCAATGTAAAGACTTCTTTACATTGACACTTTCCTTTAATAAGAGAGTGAAAAGTAGTTGTTTCAAGGTATCCTGCATGTGTCTTCCTGATTAATTTGCAGACAATATGTGTTTTTCTTACACAGAGCACTTAATTGGCATTTAGAACACAATAGCAGAAACTCGACACCCTGAAAAGGATGTTCAGCTTATGTTAAAATGATTTTTTGAGGTCTTATGAGAACTTTTCTAAAATGTATTATCTATCAACTATTATTTTTTAAAAATTAATAAAAATTGTGCAGACGGAAGACAATCATGAAAATCAATTATTTTTATATACTTCAATAAATTAAAAAATGAACTGAATGAATACTGACTTTTAGATTTTTTTCTGACAGCTAGTCTTGAAAATAATTGTTTAATTATTTGTTCTTTTTATTTTCTTTTTTTCCCTAAAGTCTGATGCAGGCAGGATCCAGTTCACTGAGGATTCTGGTGAATTAAGTAAGTTACTATTTACATAGGTTTCATTGAAATAAAAAATTGAGACTTTGTCATTTTGGATGCACGTTCTGTCTGATTAAGGAAAATAACACATAAAAAAATTCTTAAGAAAAAAAGCGTGACAAAGATATTTTACACTAAGAATGTAGAAAAACAGACATTGCCCCATGGCCTAACTAGCAAAAATAATAAAAAGCTAACTCCTAGGCCCTAGTGTCTTTTCTCTCCATTCGAATGGCCTTCTTGGTAATTTTTCTTAGCTCTAGGTGGTATTTAAAATATTTGAGCTTAGATATTTCCACACCTACCCCAAGAAGTCTACCTTGATGAGAAAAGTCTAGATATAACTTATTTATTCAACAAATATCATGCTCCTGTCAGAAGAAACAAAACCTGTGCCCTGTGCTTAAGAAAGCTTCAGTCCAATGCTATCCAGCGGTTATGGGTAATAAGAAGTGCTTTGAGAGCATTAAACACAGAGACACATACAGGAGTTGGAGAAGGCATCCCTGAGGGAAACAATACCTCGGCGTTGTCCTCGGTGTTTCATATTGTTCACTATTAAATTATTTGTTAAGGAGAAATACTGATATTCCTAATATTGATATCCAAAAGAATCTCCTGGAGTGATATGGTTTGGCTGCGCCCCCACTCAGATCTCATCTGGAACTGTAGTTTCCATAATCCCCACGTGTCATGGGAGGGACCTGGTGGGAGGTCATTTAATCTTGGAGGCGGTTACCCTCATGCTGTTCTCATGATAGTGAGTTCTCACGAGATTTGATGGTTTTATAAGGGGCTTTACCCCCTTTGCTGGGCGCTTTTCCTTGCTGCTGCCATGTGAAGAAGGAGGTGTTTGCTTCCCCTTCTGCCATGACTGTAAGTTTTTGAGGCCTCCCCAGCCATGCTGAACTGTGAGTCAACTAAACATATTTCCTTTATAAATTACCCAGTCTTGGGTATGTCTTTATTTGCAGCGTGAGAACAGACTAATAAACAGAGTCCTCCCTAAGACACTGAAAAATAATATAACATACTTATAAGAATCACAAAAGTATCTTGGCTTACTATATAACTAGTCAACTTTTTGATATCCACTGACTGTAATAGAGGACTAAAAAAAAAACTAGGAACAATTTTATATTCACGTCACATGAATTGTTTGATTACTAGGTAAGTAACTATTCCAAAGTGGTTTCATGTTGTGACTTTGTGATTTAAATATCCGTTTGAGAATGGATAACAAGAGTGGGTCACACATAATTTCTCATTAACGGACTCTATTAAGTTAAAAAAAAAGTAATTTTCCCTGACACTTAAAAATTAAAAATGGAATTATCAATATGTATTTGGCGTGCTGCATTCAATGATTTAGACTGTATTTTCCAAGAGAAAAGAGTTCAATAGTCTCTCTCTTTTTGGTAGACTCTCATTGTAGTAGTCATAAGGAGAGCAGAGACTGTAGGAGTGCACTCATTCTCCTGGGCTCAGAGTAGACAATGCTCCATCTGTAGTGGTACTCAACTTGGGCTCACGGTGTATCTGCTATAATATAAAGCTGCATTTCCAATTGCATTTGACACCTGGCCATTGATAACTACAGGGAAAATGCCTTTCACAGAGGCATAGTGCTAGAAAGTTGCTCCTAGAAATCTTGGTCAGGGGATCACTAAAATTCAAGTAGGATCTTCCATAATCTGAATCCCAAAGATTGCATCATTTCATGTAACTTTTGTGAAGATTAAAGAAGACAAATATTTGTTTTCCAACTCTGTTGAAATCCTAAGACACACTGCTATGGACCGAATGTTTGTGTCCCCTAGCCAAAATCCATATGTTGAAGTCTGAATTCCAACTGTGATGGTTTTGAAGGTGAGGGTCTTTGGGAGGTAATTAGATCATGAGGGTGGAACATTCATGAATGGAATTAGTGTCCTTATAAGAAGAAACATAAGAGAGAGGATCTCTGCTCTCTGCCATGTGAGGATACAATAAGACACATCTGCAAGCCAGGAAGAAGGTTGTCACCATAAACCAGATCTGCTGGCACCTAGATCTTGGACTTTCCAGCCTCCGGAACTGTGAGAAATAAATTTGTGTTATTTAAGCTACCCAGTATGTGATATTGTTATAGCAGCCTGAACTGAACTAAGATACACATATAAAATGTAATTGTTCTGATTATTTTTATATACTCAATATATGCTATTTTACAGACGAGCTCTTGGTATCAAGTTTAAGTTGTAATTTTCAACTCAGTAAAGCATTTTTTGAACACCTACCATACTCAAGACATTCTGTTAGGTGCTGTGGAATCCACAAAGATAAGAACACAAGCATGCGATTTGCAGAAATAACACCGATTTCCTTTCATAATACAAGTGCTGAAAGAAAATATCAAACCACAATATGCTGTGCTCAATGTTGGGGCTTTTACATTCATATGAGGATCAGACTTAGAAGCATGTGTTCTATGACCTTATGCTAAAGGGTAGCATTAGTTCAACTTCAGAGCTCCCTAGAAATAGAAAATGCCCACCAATTTTTCAGGAAAAGCAAATCCTACTCAAACTGGAAGGAACATTGAGTAAATATTTTTGTCAGCTGGGATCCTAGTAGATGCTGTTAACTATATCACAGTGGCTCTCAGTGGTTTCTAAACCTGCTCTGAACTAGGTGCAAGTGATTCAAGGAGACAGAGCCATGAAGTGCTCAATCACACAGCTAGTTAGCACTGAGCTCAGATTGAAGTCAGACCCTCAAAATTTGGTGGCAGCAGCATCAGCATCATCTGAGAAGTTGTCAGAAATGCAAATCTCTGGCTCCATCCAAGACCTACTAACTCTGATACTCTGAGCTGGGGCATAGCTATCTGTGTTGTAAAGAACTCTCGAGATGATTCTGATCCATGTTAAAGTTTGAGTATCATTGATATACCATGACATGGAGGAGATTTTAGCTGAGATTTGATTTTCTGAAACTGTTCTGACACTACAACTCAACGCTAAAGGACAATTGTAGTGTGACTTCTAATCCCACATTCTTCTTCCCAATTCTTGGAAGAGTTCACTTTAGCTCCTGAGAGGAAAAAAAAAAAAAAAGCAAACCCATTTACTCTCTCACTGATCATCGTGCCAGCTTATATTCTTAGAACCAGGCCTGCATTGAATTATCTAAAAAGATCTCAAAGATCTTTAATATTCCATCAACACATGGGAAAATAAACCACTGACAATGTGTCAATGCCTTTTGTTTTTGTTTTTGTTTTTGCTTTGCTTTTCTCTGATTGAGTTACTGAAAACAATTTATAGCTTTTATAATCCCAAGCTCTGTGGACTTACAGGAGATCTACTAAAAATGTCATAAACTCAAAGCAATTTGGTAAACAAAAAAAATAATAATAAAAAGAATTCAAGCCAGGACATGAATGCCAATGGCCCAAGTGGTTTATGATTAAAACACGACGTCGACTTTTTCATGATTTTTACAGCTAATTAGAAAGATTTATCAGCATTCAAAAGAAGCACCCCCACCCCCCCAAGGAAACAGGGCTGCATACAGTGATTAATGATAACCAGTTTTCACTGAGAGTGGAAAACTACTGCACTCCAAAGGCTCACGTGTGGAAGGAGAAGAACTGTTACTTCTGAAGGAAAGAACTGATCAGAGTTGAGGGCGTAAGAAGGCCATACATGACACTCACTTGCTCCCTTCTTCCACATGTTCTTCATGACCAGCTCAGGTCCCACCAACTCCAAAAAGCCTTCCTCACTGACCTTTTCTTTCCTTCTCCTACAATCAAAATCACTGTGGCCTGCCAGGCACAGCGAATGGCATAGTGGCTGGGAGTCAGACCAGTCTGACTCTTCACTTGGTAAGTGTGTGCTGTTGGGCAAGCTCTTAATCTCTCTAAACCTCAGTTTCCCCATCTGTAAAAATATGGTGAATACTACTACTGACATCATAGAATTGTTATTTTCAGAATTAAATGAGATGACATATTTAAGTTGCTTGGCACATTGTTTCAGTAAATGCTGAATACATGGTGCTATTATATTGTCATTATTGCTCACATTTGGTTTATGTAGGATGGTGTCATTAACTAGATGTACATTTCTGGAGAATAAGCAGTAGGTCTGTGACTTTTTGATATGAAAGAAAGGCAGAAGAAAAGAGAGGGAAGGAGAGAAAACCACTCAAAACCCTCCCACTAACGGGATGACTCCTGGAATTCTGCCTATGGAGTTTTATTTCTTCATTTCAGGTTTCTGATCTCATGAGTCCATCTGATTTTGCAAATATTTCTCCCTTAGGATGAATGTAAAATCTGAGAGTCATTTTTATTCAAGTTTGGAGAAAGAGAAATGTGTGAGAGTACCAGGTATATGGGAGGGGGCAAAACGAAAGACAAGAAGAGAAGAGGGTGTCTGTGCTGCAAAGTCAAGTCTAGCACACTGCCGAAGTTCTCTGAACTCTCACCACTCACAGCAAACTGGAAACCACTATAGGAACCAACTCGTCTCTTGATCCTGATGTGGGAGTCCCAGAAAGAAAGCCAAAAAGTGAAAATTCCTTGGTTCTCTGATGGGAAGCACACCTCAAGCACTGTCTCCAGATACTTATCTCTTATCTCTTTCCTGCATTTAGTTTCTATCCAGAGAAATCAGAAAAGGAAAGGTAGCCCATGGCTACTACTTAATGTGTCACTTGTATGTTTGGTTTTATTTTGATTCATGTCATTCTGCTTTCACAGGACCCTCTAACTGCTCCAAACCCTCCCCGGGAGACCAGTTGGAAAGTAGCCATATCTTAACTCTTCTATGTGACTCTTCAAAAGTAAGGGTGATTTTAAAGGACATTTCTGCTGACAGATTCTCATTTGTTTCAATAAACCTAAAAAAAAAAAAAAATCTTCATCTACAGAAACCAAAGGTATCACTACTGTCAACCTCTCACATCATATCCACAGTTACTGTCTTGAAAAACAAAAGGAAAAGTGTTCCTTCAAAGTCTCCAATAACCAGAGAAGATGATGCCTCTGAAGGCTGGCAAGTCCCAGATGACATGGTCTGAAAACAGAGACACTCTGCTGGCGGCAGCAACTGGAGAGGCGCCAACACGAAGCTGTTAACAAAGGGGAGTTAGGATAACACGCAGCTTCGCAGCTTGATGACTGTTTCCAAGTGCATGGCTCGGACAAGGGTCTGACAGCAAAACCAGCCATAATTCAGTGTTGGAGTTTTGTTGTTTTGTTTGAGAAGTTGACTTCATTAAAAAATAATAATAATAAAGAAAAAGAAAAAAAAGAAAAGAAAACGAGATAGAAACCAGAGACACCAAAATGATTATTGCTTTGGGGATATTTTCAGAATTTGCCCAGAAACAGTAAAGATAATGCAGGGCACAGTCAATAGACATTTGTTCTGGTGGTGTTCACAGCTTTGTCTCCTTGGCATCATGGACAACATGGCAGAGCCAAAAGAATTTCCTTTCCCTGATCACAAACTCCAAAGCCATTGGTCTACTGCTGTTGTAGCATGTGGCCCAACATTTATGGCCTGGTTCAGCTGTGTGCTTAGTCAAGCACAGCCTTACAGGTGGTTAAGGCAAAGCCAAGGAACGGAAGGAGGTCAGTTATTTACTGAGCATCTTCTGTGACTTGGTATTGTTTGGGGCTTCATTCCTTCAATCATCATGGAACCAAAATGATTGGATTTCCTCAGCTTCAAGGTGTATACCCTGGTACCCTAAATTATAAAGAGCAGATGGCTTTCAAGCCTGGACAACTGCTGGCCCAAAGGTTAGTTCCTACAAAAACCAATGCCAGACTTCTGTTATAGCCATCATTTCTAGAGTGCACCTGAACTTGGTACACCGGGCATATTGTCACTCACTAAGTAAGAAGAAATAATCTTTTTGGGATTCACTTAGTAAAAAACGGAAAGAAAAACAGATGGATACAGAAAGTCGAAATTCAAACATATTTTGTGGGACTTGGTTTTAAAATTTATAGGAAAATGCAAAGAGTTAAGAATAGCCAATACGCTCTTGAATGAAAAGGAAAAATAAGAAAAGGTAGGATGACTTGCCTAGAGAGATATAAAATATCAAATCACATCTAAAGTTACAATGATTAAAACAATGTGGTATTGGCACAAAGATGTACTATTGTATTGATGGAATAAGAAACAAAGCCTTAAAACAGACCCATGCATAAACTGATACTGACTTATGCCAAAGATGGCACTGCCAAGCAGTGGGACATAGATGATGTTGACATCCCTAACTCACACCACACATTAAAATTACCTCCAAATGAACCACAGATCTAAATAAACCTGAAAGGCAAAACAACAAACTTCCTAGAAGATAACATAGGAGATTATATATAACTTCACGACCTGAGTCAAGAGAATACAGTATTTCTTAAACAAAACACAAAAAGGTTCTCACCATAAAGGAAAAATAAAGTTTAACTGCCACAAAAATGAAAACTTCTGCTTATCAGACAGTATTATTAAATGAGTAAAAAGCTATAATACAAGTAGAAGAAAGGCTCATATGCAGAATATTTTTTTAAAACTCTTATGAAACAATAAAAAATGATGGACAATCCAATAGAAAAATGAGCCAAAGATTTTAAAAGACACATCACATAAGAAGAAATCCAAATGATCTATACACATGGGAAGAGGTTCTCATCATTAGGAGTCAGAAAAATAAAAATTATAAGCAGTAAGTGATGATTACACAATTCTGTGGATATGATAAAAACTAACATGCTAAAGAGTTGTACATTTTAAATGCGTGAATTGTATGGCATGGAAACAGTATCTTATTAAAGCTATTATTTTTAAAAAACACAAGCAAAAGTAGTGTACACCTACCTACTCAAATGAATAAAATTTAAAGATTGCGTCAGTCAGAATGTGGAGCAATTAAAACTCTTAACCACTCCTGATGGGAGTGTAAATTGGCACAACCACTTTGGAAAATAATTTGGCATAATTCATTAGAGTAGAAAATAGAGATACTTTATGTATGATCTAACAAGTAAATTCTGAGGTATCAACCCAACCAAATGCACATATATGTTCACCAGGAAACATGTAAAAGAATGTTTACAGCAATATTATTCATGAATGCCAAAAACTAGAAAAATGTAAATGTCCATCATCACTAGAATGGATACAAATCTTAAACTACAGTATAGTCACACAGTAAAATCCCACACAACAAAGAACATGAACAAACTTCAGCTAGAAGCAACAATATAAATGAATCTTCAAAACTGTTGAGCAAAATAAGCAGCTAAACTCTGTTTGAAGATGGCATCTTAAGTGGTAAAACTATATGGGTAAGCAATGAAGGATTATCTAAAAGTCAAGATATTGCTTACACTTAGAAGGCACAGAGGTGATTCTGAAGTAGCACTTTGGCAATACTGTATTCTATTTCTTGATCTAAGTGGTGATTACATGAGGTTAACTTTGTGACAATTTATTGAGCAATAGGCATATTTTATGCATTTTACTGGCAAAACAACTTTTTTTTTTTTTTTTTGAGAAGGAGTCTCACTCTGTCGCCCAGGCTGGAGTGCAATGGCACAGTCTCGGCAGCAATTCTCCTGCCTCAGCCTCCTGAATAGCTGTGATTACAGGCGCACACTACCATAACTGGCTAACTTTTGTATTTTTATTAGAGACAGGGTTTCACCATGTTGGTCAGGCTGGTCTCAAACTCCTGACCTCATGATCCGCCTGCCTCGGCCTACAGAAGTGCTGGGATTACAGGCGTGAGCCACTGTGCTCGGCCCTTATTTTTTTTTTTTTAAGTCATGAATGAAGTTGGTCAGTTGCCCAGCATTGCAGCCATTAAGCAATTCACCCTTGTTTTTCACTGTGGCTAAAATCCAAACACCAATGTCCTGGCTGGCTGGGTGGATGGCACCCCCCAAGCCTCATCACTGATAAGCCATGTGACTTGTCCACTGCCCTGCCCTCAGGACAAGTGTAACAATTCACCTAGGGCTTACAAGCATCTCTAGGCAAAGGAATGGAGTATCCTGACTACAGGGTTATAACTCAGTCCGTGTTACAGACTACATAATTGTGTCTCCCCAGAATTTATGTTAAAACCCCACCCCCCAATGGGATGGTTTCAGAGGTGGGGCTTTTGAGAGTTAAATGAGGTCATGAGGGTGGGGCCCCCATGATAGGATTAGCGTCCCTGTGAGAAGAGAAACAGGTTAGAGCTCCCTCTCCCATCTTCCCTCTCGACATACATACATGCACCAAGAAAGGCCATATGAGGACATAACAAAGAGTGCCCTTCCCAAGAACTCAGCCATGCTGGCATCCTGATCTTGGACGTCCAGCTTCTAGAACAGTAAGGAATGGGTATTTGTTGTTGATGTCACTTGGTCCATAGTATTCTGTTATGGCAGCCCAAACTGAGTGACAGTCCATGTAAGGCCACACCCAAAGGGCCTGGACTTGTGATTCACTCACAGCCAGGCCCAGACAGGATGAGTTCTGACCCCACAGGATCCAGCCACACCCTGGCCTGGAGGCAGAGGTCAGCTTTGGTCCTGGCGCTCAAAGTGAGTTTCTTCTAGAGGGTTTCCTTGCTCCCCTACTTTCACAATCCAGCCTTGATCATTGCTCCCTCCAACCGTCAAAAAAAGGAAAGGGTCTGAACCCTAGTGCCTTTCCCTAAGAAGCCTATGCTCCCATGCAAATGTAAATAGCTATGCAGGCACCGAGGATATTCTCAACTTTGTCTAGCAGCATTTGAGCTCCGGTTTTCTATAGTCTGAGCATCTGTCTCAGCAACTGTCCTTTTATGATCATGATAAATTCACGATAGGTACTATTATTTTCATTGTACATGTGAAGGACAACTTCAGTCTACAGTCATACCACCCTGAACGCTCCCAATCTCGTCTGAAGGACAACATCAGAGAAACAAAGCAACTTGCCCAAGACTATACAGCTAAAGAATAGTAATAATATAATTTCTGTTATTATCTATTGAGTACTTGCTATGTATCAGGCACTGTTTTAAATACTTTGCAAGTATTCATTTTATAATTCTTCCCACAATCCTAGGAGATAAGTACTTCTATTATTCCCATTTCACAATTAAGAAAATTGAGGCACAGAGAAACTGTCATTTTCTCAAGATCGTAATAATTAATGAATGAAGGAGTCAAGAAATGAACCAAGGTTGCTTAACCACAAACTTTAGCCAGCAGTTCCCCAGAATTAAAGTGTAGGTTATAAGGTTTTGAAGTTTGAAATCTCCAGATGTACCAAATGCAGGTCACTACCAGTGAGTGAAACACGAAGAGGGTATCCTCCATGCTGCCTGAAGGCATGGCTCTCTGTGGTTGCCTCTCAGCCCGCAGGACTCAGCTCGCACTCCAGCCCTGCCTCGTCATCGTGGCAGGAGTTCTCCAGCAGTGGACATGTGATAGAAGAACAAGATTATTTGACCAATTATCTCCTCTCCTTTACACTACTCTAGCTAACATATTCCCTTTTTAGTAGGTAGACTTGTTGAACTATGTACCTAACAATAAAAGAAAAAGTTTCATATTCAGTTCTCTGGTTTTTTAGCTCTCATTTTCACAGGCAAATGGTTCACGTTTTGTGAGTGAGATATTATCCGGTGGCTCCATACACTTCTGCTGATAAGGACTCAGCTGTGAATGGAAATGCTCCTAGACTCAAAGCAGGATCACCAACGCTGCCTGGGGGATCAGCTCACACATCTAAAGTAAAAGCAGTTTCTGTTCTAGTATTAAGTAATTACAGCTAATTATACTTTTTAATGATCCTTGCTCCACACCAGAAGGTTCTAACTAAACAAACATAAAACAAGGCTGCTAAACAAATGATTAAGATGTGGAACATAAGACAAAAACCACCTCTGGGTGGAACAAATTATCACGGATTTTTAAAGTAAACATTGACCTTAGGATAAATCTGCAGCCTAAGAGCTGTCTCCTTCCTTTTCAATGAATCTGGGCCTAACTTACATGATTTTTTTTGGCCTACAGAAACCCTGTGTCTGACCTGGTATTTGCACTGTATGGTTTGGGCGTTTTTATCTTGCCATAAATTGTCATGGTTATTAAATACAGTTTCAAAATTGTCTCTAATCTTTCGTGGTGACTTTTTTTTTTTATCTTGGAGGCAAATTAATTTTTTCCTGTGAGACTGTCTTTCCAGTTCAGAATGCAAGTCAGTCAGGAAATGTGATCTAATAGCTCCTGCCTCACTTACCCTTACACAGCCTCAATCCAGGAGCCCAAGGCTCTTGGCTACCCCAGCAGCTGTGTATTACATTTATTTGAATCCTATTTTGAGAATAGAAGGTACTAATCCTTCTGGAGCTGTTTACAAGTGCTTAAAGGGGTCCACAGAGCTGTGGTTTAATCCAGGGTATCAGTCAGCTCACAGGCAGATTTTCAGAGACACATGGGCTGCCCTCAGACACATCAGAGGTCAAGGGTCCCAAATTGTTGCATGTGCGCTTTCTCCCTCCACCCCATGCCCACCTTTGCTCATGAGTCAGAACCAACACTCAGAGCTCACCCCCATCTTCTCCCTCCCTCCCCCAGTGCTCACGAGCCCACCATTCTCCTAACTTCTCCTCACCAAAGGTTGCCAACCTCTAGCTCCTTCTAATCCACTGACTGAAGGAACCCTGCAATGGCAGCTTCAGAAATGTAAGATGCCAAATCATATTGTAGGACACAGCCACATCAGTGACATGGCCTTGCTCCTTCTGTGGTCCTTCCTCGGCCCACTTCCCTGTTTTGATCCAACATCCCATGCCTCACTCTTGCTCCTAGATCTCCGACCCCAGTCCCACTCTGATGACACATTCAAGCTTCAGACCCAGAAGGCTCGGATCCTCCCAGATTTCTACCCTGGGCTGTAAAAGCTTTTGCTCACTGATTGTTTATTTTTCCATGGCTCAGAGTGATTTACAAAGTCATTAGGAATGACAACTTCTGTCTAGAGACCCTTGCCTCTCAAAGCATGGCCCATGAATCAGCAGCAGCTGGCTTCACCTCCAAGCATGACGGAAACAGAGAATCTCAGGCTTCACCTCAGACCCATCTGTAATTTCACAAGATCCCCAGGGGATTCGTTTGCACATTAACATTTGAGAAGCTCTGGTCTAGAAAGCAGAAATGTCTGTTGTAACACAAAGTTTAATTTATCCTTTTAGAAAAAAATCTCCAACTGTAAGATCTCTTCACAAAATCAAACAGAACTGTTACAGAAACATTTTCTTAATTTAAGTTCCATTGAATTTGGTTAATTAAAAATAAAACCTAGTAAGACTTTTCCCACATTCTTAGGGAAATTTAGTTTTTCTATACTACTCTGCATGGTACAACATGGTATAGTCTGGATATCTAAACTTTAACATATCTTCTCATATTAATTGATGCACAAAGCCCACTGAGTCCTTATTTTGAACCAAAAATAGCCTTTTCCTTTTTTCATGTTATAAAAGCAAAATGTATCTGATAGAAAAATCATAAAATACATATCACTAGAATGAAATAAACAAGTTAATAAAATAAAATAAAGCAAAACTACTCAGAGATAACTATATGACATTGGAATACTTTCACTTATATGTAACATTATTATAAATAACGGATTATAAAATGTGATCACATGATATATACCCTTTATTATTTATCTATTATGAAACATGTCCAATAAATATTAATTTATGATATTGTTTAATGGCTGAAGAGTACTGATGATACAGGATATTAAATCAGCCAGTGTTTCACCAGAATCCATTACCATCCTTTTCCAAAGGCATTTTGAAAATAGGATAGGAGCTATATGTTAGTTGTTCTTGAGGCTTGATTCAATTTATTTTTTATAAGGCAGTATTATTTATTCATTTAGCAAATTTATATCAGCTTCAGTCCTTTACATTCACTAATAAAAAATAAAGAAACACATTTACAGGAAAGATGTGTGAATTTTTATGCCGCTCTATGAATAATAAAACTAAAAACCTGTCAACTAAGTAATATCTTTTGACAGTCATTAAGTGGATTAGCCTGTATTAACATTGCTATTTTCCATATGATAGATTGATAAGTTATTCATTCATGTGTTCTATTTGATTTGGGGCCAATTTTCAACTCACTTGGATGTTCTAAGAGCACCTGAAGACCTAAGTCCTAGGTTTAAAAGCTAAAATAAAACCACACCAAAGTTAAGTTTGAAGTTGCCACGAAAGTAGGCTACCTATATCCTGATGATTATTAATCAATATTAGTCTTTTCACAGATATATACATATTACAATAAAGTACCTCAAGGCAAGGGAGAAAACCTGTAAATAAAATTGGAACAATCACAAAGTGTAAAGTTGTAGTGATTCAAAAGTGTCCTCCCTCTATGCCTTAAGAACAAAACTGGTATTTTTCCACAACATGAACTATATTTCGATTCCTTTGCTCAGCTACGATTCTTTGGTTTGAATCAACAGAAAGAGATCCTGGTTGCCTTAGGCAAATAAAAATGAAAAATATTGGCCAGGCATGGTGGCTCACACCTGTAATCGCAGCACTTTGGGCTGCCAAGGTGGACGGATCTCTTGAGGCCAGGAGTTAGAGACAAGCCTAACATAGTAAAACCTCAACTCTATCAAAAAAAAATAGAAAATACAAAAATTAGCCAAGCATGGCAGCGTGCACCTGTAGTCCCAGCTATTCAAGAGGCTGAGGTGGGATCCATTGAGCCAAGGAAGTGGAGGTTGCAGTGAGCTGTGATGATGCCACTGCCCTCCAGCCTGGGTGAGAGAAGGAGATCCTGTCTCAAAACTGAAAAAGACTGGATATAGGCTAGCATAAAGGAAAAGCTGAAGAGCCAGGTCTTGGGCAGGATGGTGATCCAGAAGCTCTGGGATTGAGGCAGGAAATGGTCCTTTCAGCTAGCATGCTAGAGCAAATGAGCTTCATCAGAGGGTGTCCAGTTAACCTCACTTTGGAGGGGCCATCGGAGGAGAGAGGACTATATGAGACAGCTCCACCAGCCTGCTGGCTTCTGACGAGGAAGGTGCCATTACCAAATGAAGGAGAAATAGGCACCTGGGCAGATGACAGCAACAGTCAGTATTTTCTAATGTCAGATTGAACTGTTTACAGGTATTAATAGCTAAAAAAAAAAAAAAAAAATTGACTGATCCTTAATTCATTCTGAAAACTGTCATGCAAGTATAAAGTAAGGAAGCCTGTGAATTTAAAACAGCAATTTACTGAGGCAAGACAAATGATTTCAGAGAAAGCAGGCCATTTTACTTTAAATAAACAAATAATTCACCTAAATAACAAAAGTTTAAGAACTATATTAATGACTTTAGCTATCTTTCTTCTCTGCCAGCAGACAACAGCTGTAGCATGTGTGGTATCTTGTTTTGAGTTGGGAACCATATTTCCCAGATTGTAACATCCATAGAAATCACCCGGGCATCTTGTTAAAATAAAGATTCTGCTTTGGCAGGTCTGATGTGGGGCCTGAGATCCTGCATTCCTAAAAAGCTCTGGGGCTTCAGATGTGCTGATCCATAGCCAACACTTTGAATAGCCAAGTACAGGAGGACTGAGACTCTGCCCCCGTGGGGATCTGTGATTCTCCCCTTCTGTTATGCGGGCCCTCTTTTAGCCACTGTATTCTCACCAGCACTTCCAGTTCCTAGACACCACTTGCCTTTTGGCAACTCTTAGAAAGATTTGATGGGGAAGGAAGTTGAAACTGCCCACTCCAATAAGTTTTGTGTATTTCACTCATGCCAGTGATCCCATATCCCTGAGCACAGAAACTACATAAACAATGCATTTGTTCTCTGATCTAAAAGCAAACAACAAGTAGTCTATGTTGTGTTCTCAAAATGCTGCAAGACTCAGAAATCTAATATAGTGACTTACTCCTAGCCCTTCAAATGGGGCATTGTTCTGTCATCAGGGTTGGGGGATTCATTTCTCAATCAAAAGAAAAAAGAAGAAACTTTGAAACTCAGCTATTGTGTGCCTTCTGGACAGAGCCCAGGCCTTGTCCTCACCTCCAGCAGTGACTAGCCACATCCTGTGAGCAGGGCCAACCCAGACTCTCTGGGTGCTGTGACGCCCTTTGATCTGCGTTGTGTCACATACGCACTGAGTGATGGAGCCATTCGTGAATGGACTATTCTCTCTGGAGAGAGGGCAGAGTCAACAGGGCTCTTAGACTACACTTGGTCTGAGTTGCCTGAAGGAGAGGTGGGGGTACTGCAAGGCCCCTCTGGCCTTTCACTTCTCTGGTGGACAGCTTGAGCCAGAGAGCCCGTGATAAGATAAAATTTAAAAAGAAACAGCGGATGTCAGATTCTGAGGCGAAACATTATTTTTAGAGACTGTAATAGAGCAGCTATCACTTACGAGAAAACATTCCTCAATGTTGACATTTGAGTTCTTGACCTAAAATTCTGAATTGAAAAAGTCTAATAAAAATCCTGCAACCAGGTCCACCGCATGAAGAAAGGAAGAATAAAACAGAACCTGCTCATGAAGAGGAAAAGTTCCTGTGCTTTTCAGGTAAATCCATGGGGTTTATATACTCTTTCTCTGGTTCTTGATGGTTCTTGACAGTTCATGTTCACTAGAATGCTGGAGCATAGCAGACTAGTGACAACATCATGGTCTGCAGAAACAGTTCTTGCCCACGTTTCCATTGACCATGATTTTTATCCTTCTTTTCCTCCAGATAAATTTTCTGAGTATTTCCTCAGAGCTGTTTTTGGACGTGGTGACATGCAGTTCCATGCCAATGAAAGCCTCAGGGTTTTGTGAAGGAGGATTTAATTTCATTCAACCAGACACTATGATTAGACATTGAGATGAATGGGCCAGGGTCTTCATCCTAGAGAAACGTACTTACTGTCTAGAGGAGATGAAAGCCAATTGCTATTGATAGTAGAGTAAAACGGTCAGAAGCACGGATCTCATCAGTCAGATATAGGTTCAAATCCCACCTCCATATTACTCACTATTAAACACCTCAAGTTGCTTAAGCTTTGTGAATTTCCATTTCTTCATCTACAAAATTGATATAATAATTCCTAGGACATAAAATGGTTATGAAGATTAAAGGTCACATAAAATGCACTTATCACAATGTCAGATACTTAGCATATACTAATAATGATTAACATAAGTACTGCAACTAAGTGAATCTCTCACTCCCAGCCTCTGCCTTCCATGAACTGCTTTTCTTGCTGGTCATGCTTTTGTTCTGTTTATAAAAGCTGCCACAGATACTCCTTTTAGCCAAATAATGCCCAGTCCAAAGTATATCAGGAGAGTAAGGAGGATCACCCTGAAGAGTGTGATTTGCTCTTGGCATGCACCAACTCTGGGATCTTTCAGGGTCCAGAATCTTAGAGAGAATAGAAACTCAGAAATCTAGTAACTAACTCAGTTTATAGTAAAGCTGTTATTTGTTCCAACTCCTGGGCATTGACAGGGAGACTAAGTGTCCCAATAAAGAGTAGAGGTAGGCTGGGTGCAGTGGCTCATGCCTGTTAACCTAGCACTTTGGGAGGCCAAGGCAGAAAGATCACTTGAGGCCAGGATTCTGAGACCAGCCTGGGTAACATTGCAAGAACCTGTCTCTACAAAAAAAAAAAAAAAAAAAAAAAAAAAAAGATAAGTAGAGAGAGAGAGAGAGAAGAGGTGCAAGGAGCCAATTCATTCTTCGATTCAGTCTCCAGGGGAATACAAGAGAATAATCTCAAAACCCAAGGCAAGCTCCTAGGCCTCTCTGAGGTATAGAAGTACAGTAACAAAATCCAGCCAGCTCAGTCATCTCCGTGGGCCCTATCCTTTTGAAATACCACTGGGGATGTATATGTCCAGGAATTTATCCATTTCTTCAAGATTTTCCAGTTTATTTGCATAGAGATGCTTACAGTATTCTCAGATGGTAGTTTGTATTTCTGTGGGATCAGTTGAGATATCCTCTTTATCATTTTTTATTGTGTCTATTTGATTCTTCTCTCTTTTCTTCTTATTAGTCTGGCTAGCGGTCTATTTATTTTGTTAATGTTTTCAAAAAACCAGCTCCTGGATTCATTGATTTTTTGATGGGTTTTTGGTGTCCCTATCTCCTTCAGTTCTTACACTGTTGGTAGGAGTGTAAATTAGTTCAATCATCGTGGAAGACAGTGTGGCGATTCCTCAAGGATCTAGAACTAGAAATACCATTTGACCCAGCCATCCCATTACTGGGTATATACCTAAAGGATTATAAATCATTCTACTATAAAGACACATGCACATGTATGTTTATTGCAGCACTGTTCACAATAGCAAAGACTTGGAACCAACCCAAATGCCTATCAATGATAGACTGGATAAAGAAAATATGGCACATATACACCATGGAATACTATGCAGCCATAAAAAAGGAGGAGTTCATGTCCTTTGCAGGGACATGGATGAAGCTGGAAATCATCATTCTCAGCAAACTAACACAGGAACAGAAAACCAAACACCGCATGTTCTCACTCATAAGTGGGAGTTGAACAATGAGAACACATGGACACAGGGAGGGGAACATCACACACTGGGGCCCGTCGGGAGGTGGGGGGCTAGGAGTGGGATAGCATTAGGAGAAGTACCTAATGTAGTGTCGGGCTGATGGGTGCAGCAAACCACCATGGCATGGGTATACCTATGTAACAATGCTGCACATTCTGCACATGTATCCCAGAACTTATATAATTGAAAAAAAAGAAAAAGAAAAAGAAAAAAAGAAATACCACTGGGGAGATGGAGCTGTCTAGCTAAGCCTTCCAATCCTTGCCAGCCCTTTAGCAAAGCTGCTCTAATAGAAAGACTCTGAAGACAAAGGCAATGAAGAGGTAATCTCTTAGGCCATTAGGTCTTGACCTAGGTTCCTTGAGCCCCAGTGCTGTCAAAATGCTAAAACCAACTCACACGCAGACGCCGGGTTTGACAGACTGAAGGCAGTGGTGTAGATGACACATTTTCTGTGTTTTCCTGAAGACTAATTACCGCCTAGGCAGAAGCATTTTAACTATTTTAATGGTTGCCAAACATATTACAAAGCTTCTGGTCTCAGTGAATTTCAAGCAACTTATTTAACCAAGCCTGTTTGGTTCATTGGACAGAATGATTTCTCCTCAAATTACAGAATTATAGTGTTCAGAGCTCTGATTTACATTCAACACTGACCAAAAAGCCACTAATCCCTTCCAATCAATAGGGTACTTGAAGTTTCTCTAGACATCCCCTAATAGGGCAGCTAATACAATCAGTGCCTCCAGCCAAATATCCCACCATAATTCATCGACATTGATTCTTCAAAAAGTACTGACTTTTCCCTAATACAGAGATAAGTAGCTTCAAAGATAACCTAAGACATCAGAACTCAATTCAATTCCTGGCATCAGAAAATCAAGACAACCATAGACACCATCAGATTACTTCTTGCCATGGAGGACTAGGTGAGAGGAAAGAGGAAGAGAGGAGAGCCGCAAAGGCTTGTCAACCTTGAACTCTCTCCCAGAAATCCTGCAGCTTTGCTCAGGCTGCTTTGTAAAAGAAAGATAATGCTCAAGACAAGTTTATTATTTACTGGGCCTCTGCAAATAAATAATTGTCACTTTAAAAAGGAAGAAACATACAAAAGGCATAGGCTTAGGGTTCCTTTGATAAAATTGCACCAGAGTTCACTGAACAGAAGGACATTAATCCCTTCCATAATTACTGCACCAAGAAAGCCTCAGTGGGCCCAACCCAGAGCTCCTATCTCAATAGACACAGCTTTGGGGCCAGGTGGAGGCACACAGAAGTGAAAGCCACGTTATCACCGTTCTTTGCTTCCTATCTTCTGTGGATAAAGAAGGGCTCCAGCCCCTAGCTATCAGGCCAGTTCCCCTTCACACATGCACATTTAACTGCACATCAGAGTCTGCATTCCTTCCCAAGCAAAACTTCCTCTGAAGTAAATGGCAAGCTCTGCCTCAAGGCGGATGGTGACATCAGTCCTGAAGTAATAGCCTTACAGAGTCTGTATTTTCTCCCAACTCTCACGCCTGGCCTAAGTCTTTACTTGATGGGAAACCACTCTACAAACAAGAAAGGAGTTGAGTAGCCCAGGAAATAAGCTTCAGCTGACCCCAAAGGTGGCCAATCAGGAGGCTGCAAAGGAGGTCACATTCTTTGCTTAGGTATGCACCTAAGAGAGGCCACCGCTTCTGGCTAGGTGATGGCAGAATTCAAGAGAAGATCTGAAAACTGGCAGAAAATAAATCTACCTTTTATCCTTCCCTATTGGCCCAATAACCTCCCCACATCTCAGCAGTGGAAGCTTTGAAATCAAATAAAAGGACTTCTTGGGCAACATCTTGAACAATTTGACTCCTTACCATGACTCAACTCCTCACCTAATGGATTTAGTTTTAGGCTCTGTGTTTTCTCTTCCTTAGTCTTTATAACCCTTATAAACTTTTCCAAATGCATTCATACAAATCATCCCAACAGTTCTCATTCCAAGAGAGATAGCTAAGGAAAGGTTATTATCTTATGTTAACAGTGCGAAATAAGACAAAGATGAATTCAGAGCTGTCCTGGGAGGACTGGGAAGGGACGTCTTACTCCTGGTTCTTTGCTTTTGCCATTGTTTCACATGGGTGCTTCAATGATGGCTTCACATTGGGACTCTCTTGTATTGTTTGACATTGAGCTAAGCCATCTGTGACAGTGCTTGTCTCAAGGCAGGGAGCTGGGTGTCTGAGAGACCCACGAGAAGGAGAAAAAGAAAGAGGGAAACTTTTCATTGGGTATACGCTTTTGAACTGTTTTGAATTTCAAACCACGTAAATTTATTGCTTATTCAAAAAATTTAAATAAAAAGCTTTTAAAAATGGACTGTAGAACTTTATAGAACACTGAGGAAGCATGAAAAAGATGGCTGTAGAACTTTATGGGAGGAAACATAAACAAAGAAACGGGCTTAGTCATACAAAGAAATCGTATATACTAAAGGGAAAAAACGTCAATTCCTTTATGATCAGATGTTGCACCCCATAAAACCTCTCTGCCCTTCCCAATCTCACCCAGTACCTCATCCAGAGAACAGTGTATTGAAAGTGGTATAGTCTTGTTTTTTATTTTTTATTTTTAAGTGCCAGAGTTTGGGACTCAGAATAAATGAGTTCTTAACAATTTAGCAAAAATGAGTTTAACCAAGAACTGTGTACAACTGTTCAACATAAGACATGTATCTCTTATTCATCTGATGTTCATAGTGGTTGCTGGCTGGCATATGCCAGGCATGCACTAAATAGTGAAGGAGAAGCAGGCAGGGAGTGTTAGAGAAAACCAGGCGGGCCACAGGCAAGGGCTAGAGGATTCCATGCTGTCCTTCCTCTCATCCTCATTAGTAATGGGTTTTTAAAAGGTCGTAAAGGACAGGCACAGTGGCTCATGCCTGTAATCATAGCACTTTGGGAGGCTGAGGCAAGGGGATCAGTTCAGCCCAAGAGTTCAAGACCAGCCTGGACAACATGGAGAAACCCTGTCTCTACAAAACATATAAAAATTAGATGAGTGAAGTGGCATGTACCTGTAGTCCCAGCTTCTCAGGAGGCTGAGGCGGGAGGATTGCTTAAACCCAGGAGGTTGTGGCTGCAGTGAGCTAAGATTGCACCACTACACTACAACCTGGGCTATAGAGCCAGACCCTGTCTCAAAAAACAACAAAAATGTTCGTCAGCATATGGTGACTCAAAAAGCCTGGTTGCTCTTGGTAAGCATCTTCAAGGAAAGATGGGAAAGAGAAGTATCGGGAGTTCTGAGCTGTTTTCTTTCAGGGAGCACCCTGTGTCTCAGAAGACAGCAGAGTGGGCTCCAAGGTGAAGTTCTGAAATAGGCAACAGTGCTTGAATCACAAACTATTTTTTATTTATGACAGATTCCTTGAGGTTGATCAGTAAAATATCCTTTATGTATATCACCAGATTTTAAAATCATGACACTTCAACAGCTCATTTGTCTTGGAGTGGAGAAGCAGCTCCCTGAAACAGTGTTTGTATTTTGCCTTGGAGATAAGGACAAACATGAGCTGGCAACCCACAATCTTTATTTTCATCAGCTTGCTCTTCTGCAGGCCTACACCGTCAGCACTGTGTGAAGAGCGAAATCAATAAAAATCATCTCCCTCGGTGCAGGAGGCCAACATGTGACTGTTTCTTGGCTCTGGAGCAAGTATCTGTCAGTCAGGGTCAGGAAGGTTTCTGCTGTACTTATCTGGGAAATCTCTTACCACAGTGTAACTGGGCACCTAGGGGGGCTCTATAGATGGGGAAATGGAAGCTTTGTGGTGTCAATGCCTTAATTCAAGCAGCCTCAGCTATGCCATTCACCCAACTTAGAAGACAGCATTAACTGAGACCTAGAACCAAGGCAGAAACAGACCCTGGAGCAAAGGCAAAGCCACAGACTCCCTCTTTACAGGCACCCTTTGTCAAGGAACTCAAGCACTTCAGCCAAGGACACCATTTTGAAAGAAATTAAAACTTCCCAAAGAGCCTTGGCATTACCAAAGGGGAGAGGAGGTCACAGGGAGTGGGCTTCTCCCAGAATTAAGTGCAGATTCTGCAGCAGGGCGTATGAGTCCTTTAGGATCTGGCTCTCATGACCTGTCCAGCTTCATTTCTCCTCTTTGGCTAATACATTTAGCTCCTGGCACACCAACTAGTTGAACTGTTAACCAAATATGCTTTTCCAGTGCTATTCTCTCTGCCTGGAATCCCCCTTCCCGCCCTCATCCCCTGACATGATCAAGCAACTTCCACTTCTTTAGGGGTTAACTTAGACGTCATCTCTCAGACTTCTTCCTTGACCCAGTCCTCTCTCACGTGTTTTTAAATGTAGGTTTTATTATTATTCAGGTATGGTGAGACCAACAGATCAGAAGACAATTTTAATTGAAAAGACAGTTTGTTCCTCGAAGTTCTCAAGAGGAGAGGACACACCACGCCATGCAGGGCCATGTGGGGAAGGACCAGGGTAGTTCAGGAGGCAGAGGGGAGGGGAAAATGTGGACAAGAGCCTTTATTGTGGTTTCCAGAGGAAGGAACAGGTAAGGCAGGATAAGCAGGCATAGGATTAGCTAGTTTGAATACTTTCAGCAGGCTCTGGGGTATAGGGGTTGTCCCTAAGTTACCTGGTACCTGGCCCAAAAGTGATTAGGTCTGAGAAATAGTGACCCAAAGCATAAAAGCTGTATAAAAGAGGAAATAGAGTGAGTGGACTCTGGACTGTTTAGTTTCTATAAAAGACACACTTGAAGGAAGGTGAAACCTTATCTCTAGGAATTGGCTGGTTCTGGTCTCTCCAGGGTCAGCAAAGCCCCAGATGTCAAAACATCAGAAACACATGGTTAATACACTACCACTGTTAGAAGTGGCTAGGTGCTCCTCTTAGACTCACCCTGGGCTTGCCCTGTGGAAAGACGGATCACACTATTTTAACTGACTACTTACCTCTTTGTTTCATACCACCGCCATCCTCCAGACCATGAGCTCATTGAGGATAGGACTATGTCTAATTCCTTGTTGAGAGGCAAAAAAAAAGGACATAGAGATGAACTTGATACACTTCAAGGTCTAGCCTTAGGTTCCAATGCATCAGGTGACATCCCCCGCCATAGGAGCAAGTCTTCTGGGCCATTTACCCCTAGCAGAAATGGGTCAGGTCTTCCCCAGAAACCTGATTCATCACACAGCACCAGTCCTGCCCTTCTTGTTTCCTTAGGAATCCACTTAGGATCATGAAAGAGCTTCTCTTTGGGTTCAGAAAGACAGACTGGAGGCAAAAACATGGTTCTCCTGTTTTCAGGTTCTTGATCTATTTCTCCAAAACTAAGAGAGAAAACAAGCTAACAAATGCAAGATCAAAAACTAGATCTTTGTTCATTTATTTTGGTCCAAAAGATAAGACTGTAGACTTAAATGTCATCAGACCTCATGACTTTCCTGGCAGCATTTCTGTGTGAAGCTTTTAACCAGTCAGTTTAATCCAAATTAGTAGGAGCTTCAGAAAAGGCTTTTGGCCGGTCCACAGGTGGAAAGACATTGTCATGAGCTCTGCCAAATGCATAAGGATATATAAAAAGGGGGGCAGAGGGAAATTGGGATTTTTTTTTGGCCAAGCATTTTTTAATAAATTAAAAAACAAATGAAACCCCAGATTTAATTAAAATTTTCCCCATATTCTGGCCTACTCTGTAATTTTTATGTTGCTGCCTGAAAGGTATTATGTAGTTACTTCATAAGAGAGAGGAAGGGGAAGTATTTTTAATTTTAAAGGATGAGAGGAAAGGAAAACCCTTTGGGTTTTTCTTTTTCTGCGTCTGGAGCCCAAACAGCGGCAGCCTGTGTATTTCTTTAGCAGGTTTTTCTTAGAGACAACTAACAACAGCTTATCAATTTCTTTACGTCCTAACTCTACAATGTAGCTCACTAACTTATACGGCAAATAGAGCACGTCCACCCATCCAGTTTGGGCAGAAGCACATCACCCAAAGCCAGTGTTGTTCTCGCAGCTTCAAGTGGCACAGTGGAGAAATTTTATCTCATTAAGTAATTCTAGTATAAATTTCTTGTAATAAACTTGGAATGGCCTGATCCAGTCTCAAGAGTATTGGGTCATGTCAATTCTCTTTGCCAAATATATATATCATGCTGGGGGAAAATGGCACAGAAGGAATCTTGGAGCTGTACAATGTGTCTTGACTCAGTGGTTTTTTGTTTGTTTTGTTTTGTTCTTTGTCCCATACAGGGATCTTCCACTTCTTGTGTAAGTAATCATTGCCTGGCTTTGCTCTTGGATACTCAAAAGCCTGCTATGCAGTTCTTCATGCTTGTACCATAGGCTCCTCTTGTTCAGGATGTCCAAACCTAAACTCATCCTTTTCCCATTATCATCTATTCCAGTTTGTACCCACTCAGTGCCCTAGCTGGAATCTCAGATATCATCCCTGACTCCTCATCTGGTTCCCAACTACCAGGACCTGCCTGCTCACTCACCTTCTAAATATTTCTCCATTGAATCCCTATTACCACTGTTCTCTAACCTGGATGACTGCATCAATCTTCTGATCAGCATTCCAGCTTCTATTCATATCTCCCTCCAGGACAAACCACTATCATCAGAGTGATGGCCTGACCAAGTCTGATAATATGGCTTCCCTAGTGAAAATCCAGGGTAGGGGGAGTGGGTTAGTATGCCCAAGGTAATCAAGCAGAAATGCAAACCCCTTCCTGCCTTACTCTCTGACTTTATATTGTTGATCCCCAGTTCACACTTCAGTGACCATGAACTGCATGCAGTTTCCCTACATACCATGCTCTCTATTCCTTTGCTATGTCCTCTGCCTCACACATCATTACCTCCTCCCGGATCTTTCCCCAGCTTAACCTGGCTAACTACTACCTACCCTTCCAAACTCACTTCAGGGATGGTGCTGTAGGGATGTCCCTGTGTAATTATTCATTAAACTGTACTTATGCTTTATGCACTCTTTGGTATAAATAATATATCTCACAATAAAGTTATTAAACCCAATATAAAAACTTCAAAAGGCAATTCAGGAAACACCTCCTCTTGGAACCATCTCCCACGCCCCCAGCCCCAGGGCAGGCTGGATTCCTTGCCTGCATGTTCCCATAGGGCCCCCTATATCTCACTGCACTTGATGCCTTGCTAGGATTATTTATCTCTACAACTACTGAAGGTTCCAAGCTTCTTCCAGGTAGGGATTATCATTTCTAATCTTTGACCCTGTAGTGCCTAGCATACCAATGAGGACAAAATATTTGTTGAATGAATGAATAGATGAGTAAAATGTCTTCCATCTGTCTCTATTGTCTATTCCCACTGTTGGTTCAGATTCTCACATGGACTATTTATTTACCTCCTGGCCTGTCTCAAGCACATCCTACACTCCATTGCCAAAATCACTTTTTTTTTTTTTTCAGACCACATCTCACTGTGTCGCCCACACTGGAGTGCAGTGGCATAATCACAGTTTACTGTAACCTTGAACTCCTGGGCTCAAGTGATCTTCCCACCTCAGCCTCCTGAGTAGCTAGCACTACAGGCATGTGCCACTACACCTGGCCCATTTTATTTTTGTAATTACAGGGCCTCACTATGTTGCCCAGGCTGGTCTCGTAATCCTGGCCCCAAGTGATTCTCCGGCCTCAGCCTCTCAAAGCTCTGAGAATACAGGCGTGAGCCACTGCAACTGACACCCCAAATCACCTTTCTGAAATCAGTCCCTATTCTCAAATCTTTAGTCCCAGGACAACTTTCTATTGTCTATTTTTTTTTTTTTTTTTGAGATGAAGTCTTGCTCTGTTGTCCAGGCTGGAGTGCAGTGGCACAATCTTGGCTCACTGCAACCTCTGCCTCCCAGACTCAAGCGATTCTCCTGCCTCAGCCTCCCAAGCAGCTGGGATTACAGGCGTGTGCCACCACGCCCAGCTAATTTTTGTATTTTTTAGTAGAGATGGTGTTTCACCATGTTGGCCAGGCTAGTCCCGAACTCCTGGCCTCAACTGATGTGCTCACCTCCACCTCCCAAAGTGCTGGGATTACAGGCATGAGCCACCATGCCCAGTCCAATACAAATTCTTTAGACTGACATTCAAGGTCTTTCGCAACATGACCCCAGCCTACCTTTTTCAAAGTCCTCTCCCACCATCATACACATGAACTCTTCCCTCTAGTTAGTCTAGTTAGTACCTATCATCTTCTGAACTTGACTCACACATTCTCACATCTGAACTTTCCTCACACTATTCACATAACACCCCCAATCTGAAATGTGCTTCTTTCCTCTCTCCACTTAACTGAATTTTTAAAAAATTTGTAATGTTCTGGCTTAAGCACCACATCTTCTGTGAAATCTTTATTAAATATTCTACTCTGAAGAAAATTCTCATCCTTCCAAACTCCATTGAGGCTTCTCCTGGGTACTTAATTCATTCTACTTTGTGTTAACTATCTTTTTATGTGTAGGTCTCATCACCCCAACCAGACTATAAATTCCTTTGTCATTATTTAAATCCATGCATGGAACTCCCATAGACATCAACCAATCACCAATAGATAAGCCTTAGAACATGTATTACAGGAAAAATAGAGTAACACATACAACTAATACAGAGGAACAACAATTGACATTAAAATAGAAAAAAAAATTAACACTCTTGGAATCTATAGAAAAATGTAAACAGAAAGAAAATTGAAGATAATACGTCAACTAGAATATTTATTTGCCTGCTTCAACATCAATAATAAAGCATACTAGGTAAAGTGGTCCTTTTCAACCGATTGTTACAACTCTCTCAGGTGCTGGTTTTGGAAAATCTTCTCGGCCTAAGACTCAAACTATTAATCACCAATTGCCTGAGTTAAAACCATCAATTAAAAGACTTATGCATCCCACAAAGAACAGAAGACTGCCCTGTTGAGAGGTAACTTTGGAGCAATGTGCTGAGTCTTTCTGTGAAGGTTTGGTAAAGGGCTGCCAGAGAAAATATAGAACAAATGTAGAGCAAATTTCAAAGCTCACAGATTCCAGATGCCTGTGGATGGCAGGAAGTATGGAAAGTCAGTCAAATGTCTTGACTGTAGCCCATGATTGAGTGGCTTTAGCAATAAAAGGTGTATCATTGTCATACCAAATGGTCCAGAAAGCCAAACACATGACACAGATTAGTTTCAAGGGCCAAAGTGGTGTGGCTGGAGTCAAATGATTGCACTGGAACAGCAACCCTGTAACCTGAGAAAGTGTCAATAGTATTCATGAACAACCAATAGCTCTAAAGAGGGGTGGAGGAAGGTCTGAGGTAATCAATCTGCCAGGAGTAGTGGAGACAACACCCCATGCAGTGTGTTCGTCCTTACCAAGAGGCAACAAGGTCGACTTTTGGCAGGAGTCACAAGTCTAGCACCAAATGGTAGCCTTTGCATCAGACAAATCAAGTACTTTACTTGTGTCCTGTCTATAACAGCGGATGTGTTGCCATGTCCAGTACAATAATGGATCCAGGCAGCAATGATGGCAATCTGGGTGGTGCTAGCTAACCGAGTGATTCTAGCTGGTCTCATCAGAGAATGAGACTTTAAAATGGATGTCAATATGAGTGACCCCGACAGTTCTATCAGCCGCCACAATTTGTTTCCACTGTTTGAAGCCCCTAAGGAAGGATGTCTTCAATCTGCAAATCTCTAGTTTTCCAAGTGGTGGATCAAACCATAGGTCTTTAGCAACAACCTAACAGTCAGTAAAAACATAACAAGGCTCCTCAAGGAGGGTATTGGTCAGAGCTTTCAGAATGGCCTTGAATTCTACTTAATGACCAGACCAACTACATCCATTTTCAGTTCTGCTTACCTGGCACTGAGGTTGAACAGCCATTGCAGTCCATTGAAACGGCACTGGTTTTCAGCTTAGCCAATCTATCAGTGAAAGAAGCAACAGGCATTTTGAGGAATCTCCTAAATGCCACCTAAATGTATTTTTAAAGCCCCTATATGTAACCTTTATGAAACAAGGGTGCTGAGCCAGGGGCTTTGTTTCAGGCAGCAGAATGGATGATAAAGTTTTCCCCCAAAGGATTAGCTGCCACTTTTTCATGTAAATCCAAGATGTCATTGAGGGTAGGTCTGTTGCATTAATGATTATTACATATAATGATTTTATATGACAAGCAAGGCTAGTTGGGCCCTTTCCACTTTAGTAGTCATGAGGTCTGTTTGATCTACTCCAAAAAGGGAACAGCAGGCTAGCTGGCTTAAGTGTTCAGTTTTGACAGAAGCCCAGTAGTGAAACAGGAGAGTTGCTCGACTCCTTCGTGGAACTTGTGACAGGGGTGTGCTCAAACCCCTTACGGGAAGGGGAGCATGCAGACAGGCAGATGCAGGAGCTGGGCGAGCGCTTTTGGGCTCCAGCCCCATGGTAGCATCTAGGACTGTGTTACGATTAATGGTCTTTTAGCAGTTGCCGTCTGTGGACAGCTAAGTGTTAAACCAGCTCGGTGGAGAGTCAGGGTGATAGCCTTTTACACCCTGCCCTCTTGATACCTGGGTCCTTGTCCAGCATGCAGGAAGAATCAGGTCACACACAAACTTGAAGGATGGTGAATACGGGGCTTTAACTGAGTGGCAGAGGTGGCTCTCAGCGGGATGGATGGGGAGCTGTAAAGGGGATGGAGTGGGAAGATGATCTTCCCCTGGAGTTCAGCCATCCTGCAACCAATCTCCTCTCCAACCATCTCCAGCCAAACTCCTCTTGATGTTCAGATGCTCCTTCTCTTCTCTCCTTCTCTGCCACTCTTCTGCTTGTGGAGCCTGGGGTTTAGGGTTTATATAGGTACAGGATAAGGGGGCATGGCAGGCCAAAAGGCAACATTTGGGCACAAAAACAGGAATGCCTGTTCCCAATTAGGGCCGTGGGTTTTCAGGCTTGAGGGTGGGGCCTTTGTCAGGGCGCTGCCCTCTTCTACCCAGTATTTCCCTGCCTCCTGTCCCTATCAGTAGTAGCTAATACTTAGTTGTTTTTCAGAAGCCGTGTATCTGGCCAGCCATGTCAAGGAGTCCAGGCATCCAAAACTCCAAGGGCACCTCTGGATGAAGGGTATCTCCTTTTACCAGAGTCTCCAATCAGCAAAGTAATCAGTTACAGGATATTCTAT
The DNA here is from genome assembly GCF_028858775.2 of Pan troglodytes. Classification (NCBI taxonomy): domain Eukaryota; kingdom Metazoa; phylum Chordata; class Mammalia; order Primates; family Hominidae; genus Pan; species Pan troglodytes. Next base: position 137,924,991 of record NC_072403.2, on the reverse strand, counting down.
AGCTCAAAGGTATCATTAGGTTTCTGTAGCCTTAAAGATACTAGTACCTATCTAAATGGGGCTCTTTCTGGTTGGGCTCTAGCACTTATAGGGCAGAAAAGTTCAAGCATATAACATGTCATTTTCTGCTATATATTCAGATGCAAAAAGAACAGTGCATTAAATTGGTTCAACAGGTCATACCCACAAGTTGACCTGTGGTCATGTTAACTTTCCTTTCCTATTATGAACCTTGCCCAAACCCTATCAGTTGAAACCGAGTGGACCCTTCCCCCACAGGACTGTGTAAGATGGTGAACTGGGCACCTGTATTCAACACAGCCATACAAGTTTGTGCCCCTTTCTCCTATAAAGTCCCCCAGCATATTCAGATGGGTACATGTGGTGGCTGGTCCTCCTTTGAGATAAGGAGTCCTGGGCCCCATCCCTAATCATCTTTCTCCTTAAAGCCGCTGAGGTCAGGTTAAAGGTGGAGGGAGAAACAAGGGAACATGGGGTTGGAGTGGGAGGCTCCATGCCAGTATGCAAGGCTTTACATCTACTTTTAGTATTTAGTATAGCAGCTGCTTGGAGCTCAAATAAATGAAATTCCAATGATTTTGGTCCCCAAAACAAAGCAAAATCTGACACTGTTTTGGCATTGGGGACCCTTTGACTCAGCAACCATGGACACATGGTCTTCAGACTGAAGCCACTGGGTTTGTGTCCTTTGCCTGACTCTAGCTTGACTTACATTGACATTTTTCTTTTTTTAGGAGTTCATCTTAATTGACAGCATCTTCACCAGTACCAAGAAATATCTCTTAAGTTCTGGTCCGGTTTTAACATAAAAGGTAGAGCACTTTTCCAAGGTTGGGGGGCCAACTGCAAGAATTTATCTAGAATTCTCTGGGTCAGTTTCTCATTCTTCAGTAGGTCGCCTTCATCAGAACGGTAAACTCAATTCAGGGCAGTAAAAGACCAAATACTAGTTAATGCCTCTTCTATCCCTTCCCACAGGAGTTTGTCTCAGGGATATATCCCTGAGATGCCAATGCTCTCTGAAAGCAACCAAGACCCACTGGAAAAAAAAAATCCTTTATTATTTTCTCTGAATGGATATTAAGTCTGGCATGACAGACTGCCAGGAGGAGCTGAGCCATAAAATAGCCCACTTGTTGCCCATGTTCCTTAACAACCATGATGTGCCCTGCCACCATATGTCCCAAGCAAAACAGCCAAAGTTCTAATGATTCACCTATTGTCTAAGAAGGTACACCCTTCAGCCCACTCAGGATATATCTTAGTACTAATTGTTATAGTGGGGTGGACTTGAAGCTAACTGGCAAACTGGTGAGGAAACACCTCTCCAAACGCCCAGAAAAGGGTTAGCAAAAAACAAGGAACCATTTGGGTAACTATCACTGGACCTACTTTCTGATACTTGGCCTGCAACCACTGCCCCATTTGCTCCTCATTAACAGGCAATGAAGTTGAGGACCATGTATCATCAGGTTGATCATGAAATTTGGTCAACATGCTTGCTAACAATTACTAAGGACTTCCTATGAATCCTGTTAATGAGCCCCAAAGCCCTCCTCCTCTTCCAGAAAGCTATGTGTCTGTCAGCATCCCATCCTCATGATCAAAAACCATCAAGAACCATGAAGGGTCTGAGATTTTGCTCTATTGCAAGCGCCTGACATATTCATTGAAACTGGTAAAAGACATACTCCTAGGTCACATACAAAGAACTTTATTACTTATGGTACAGTAAGCAGGGCATGACAATCTGCAATTTTTTTTTTTTTTTTTTGAGATGGAGTCTCGCTCTGTCACCCAGGCTGGAGTGCAGTGGTGTAATCTCAGCTCACTGCAATCTCCACCTCCCAGGTTCAAGCAATTCTCATGTCTCAGCCTCCAGAGTAGCTGGGATTATAGGCGTGCACCATACCATGCCTGGGTAATTTTTGTATTTTTAGTAGAGATGGGGTTTCACCATGTTGGCCAGGCTGATCTCAAACTCCTGACCTCAGGTGATCCACCTGCCTCGGCCTCCCAAAGTGCTGGGATTACAGGCATGAGCCACTGTGCCTGGCCTGATAATCAGCATTTTAACAATCAGTTCTTCCTTATACCCAAGTCCCAGAAGAGTGACCAGATTAGGCCCAGATGGGTGCCTGCACTTACAGTAGGTTGTATTACAAAGAAGAAATATTAAGCTTAGGGAACCCAATCTTTTATAATGGTCAGTAAGCATGCCTTTACTCTGAAAGGAAGACATTATCTTCCAAGGTTGTACACAGACTTAAACCTCTGCTCCAGAAGTTAAAAGCGAGGGGGAGACAGGGGAGAGAAAGACTCTATATCTTCCAAGATTGTTCACTATACAAATATCCTCAAAAACACAGTATAGGACACAAGAAGTCTGTGCCTTTCTTAGAAAGACATATAGAAATGCAAGAGATCTATGGAGAATTGCTTCTCAATTGGTATGTAGAAAAATGGAGGCATCATGCTACCTGACTTCAAACTATACTACAAGGCTACAGTAACCAAAACAGCATGGTACTGGTACCAAAACAGAGATATAGATCAATGGAACAGAACAGAGCCCTCAGAAATAATGCCGCATATCTACAACTATCTGATCTTTGACAAACCTGAGAAAAACAAGAAATGGGGAAAGGATTCCCTAGTTAATAAATGGTGCTGGGAAAACTGGCTAGCCATATGGAGAAAGCTGAAACTGGATCCCTTCCTTACACTTTATACAAAAATTAATTCAAGATGGATTAAAGACTTAAACATTAGACCTAAAACCATAAAAACCCTAGAAGAAAACCTAGGCATTACCATTCAGGACATAGGCATGGGCAAGGACTTCATGTCTAAAACACCAAAAGCAATGGCAACAAAAGACAAAATTGACAAATGGGCTCCAATTAAACTAAAGAGCTTCTGCACAGCAAAAGAAACTACCATCAGAGTGAACAGGCAACCTACAGAATGGGAGAAAATTTTCGCAACCTACTCATCTGACAAAGGGCTAATATCCAGAATCTACAATGAACTCCAACAAATTTACAAGAAAAAAACAAACGACCCCATCAAAAAGTGGGCAAAGGATATGAACAGACACTTCTCAAAAGAAGACATTTATGCAGCCAAAAGACACATGAAAAAATGCTCATCATCACTGGCCATCAGAGAAATGCAAATCAAAACCACAATGAGATACCATCTCACACCAGTTAGAATGGCAATCATTAAAAAGTCAGGAAACAACAGGTGCTGGAGAGGATGTGGAGAAATAGGAACACTTTTACACTGTTGGTGGGACTGTAAACTAGTTCAACCATTGTAGAAGTCAGTGTGGCAATTCCTCAGGGATCTAGAACTAGAAATACCATTTGACCCAGCCATCCCATTACTGGGTATATACCCAAAGGACTATAAATCATGCTGCTATAAAGACACATGCACACGTATGTTTATTGCGGCACTATTCACAATAGCAAAGACTTGGAACCAACCCAAATGTCCAACAATGATAGACTGGACTAAGAAAATGTGGCACATATACACCATGGAATACTATGCAGCCATAAAAAATGACGAGTTCATGTCCTTTGTAGGGACATGGATGAAATTGGAAATCATCATTCTCAGTAAACTATCGCAAGAACAAAAAACAAAACACCGCATGTTCTCACTCATAGGTGGGAATTGAACAATGAGAACACATGGACACAGGAAGGGGAACATCACACTCTGGGGACTGTTGTGGGGTTGGGGGAGGGGGGAGGGATAGCATTAGGAGATATACCTAATGCTAAATGATGAGTTAATGGGTGCAGCACACCAGCATGGCACATGTATACATATGTAACTAACCTGCACATTATGCACATGTACCCTAAAACTTAAAGTATAATAATAATAAAATAAAATTAAAAAAGAAAAAAGAAAAATGGAAAAATGCAAAGGCAATTTTGCTCTTTGTGCAGAAGTCACTCCAACTTGTGGTGAGATACTCCAAGATTTATACACAAATTTTAAGGGACTCTTAAAGATTTTTAAAACTCATCAATAACAACTCAGCCCATATTGACCCACTTCACCAACTTACAACACATTACTTTGGCAGTCCATCAAAGCACAACTCCAATATCATAAGTACCATTTACATTTTCAATTTTAATTTTCTCCTCAGCCTTTTTCCTTTTCTTTTAATTTGACTAACTTCACACATAAGCCCAGCTAATCTTCACTGCTGCATGTTAGCCAAAATAGAGTTCTTCCGATAAATCCTCAGGAGAGAGCCAGGGAAGCTTGATTAAAGGAGAGATTTTTAAAGTCATAGAGGTCAAAACAGGTTCCTTTTTAGGCAATTCAGTTTGGCATGACTGCAACGTGATTATCTTAGTAAGAACTTTCAAATTTTAAAACAAAAATATACTAAGCACATCTTAATATCACAAGAAATAGGGCTAGCAGTTACATAAGGGAAGCTGACTTATCTTAACATTCATCTATTAAGCCCTATTTTGTTCCATGACCCAGGCTTAAAAGACTGCCATTACAATTAAACCTCCATCCCCCAAAGAGCCCTGTCTACAAGGGCTTATAAAGGAAGGGATAAGAGCCAAATTCCAGGTTGGCCTCAGTTATGTCTAAATGTCAACTTGCTTATCCCACACAGTGAAACATATGAACATCGTAAGGCAGATCTCTTTTAAGGGAAAGGGGTCAGGTTCCCTAGTTTTTCACCCCAAAGGATAGACAGGAATGTGCTGGTCTCTATGATTCTACGACCAGATAGAATCACAGTATGTTTACCATTCCATTATAATTCTTTACACTCTAGACACTATGTTCTCAAACCACTCTGTTTTAGAGAAGATCTCAATGTTTTAGTAAAGTACAAACACCATCAGTCTGCTGTTATTGTCTCCATGTGTATGTTCTGGATTAAGGTACTTTTTTTGTTTGGATTACAAACCACATTACTTGATAAATATCTGAGAAAAATGGGAGTGGGAAAGTCGGAAATCAAAGTAGATTTCACTTATTCTATGAATACAGTCCTTCTAAGAACAAAGATTCTTGCAAGTGTTTAGTTTTCTAAATAACTTTATAATGGAACAGAACCATAACCCAGCAAAAAGAGCCAAGGTTCTTATTTTGGAATAATTTATTCTCTTTTGGTCAAGCAGGTCAACAATAAGGTCATCAATTGCCTTGGCAACACTCACCTCCATTTCCACCACTGCAATGCATTAATGAGTTTATTTATGCCTTGCTTTATCTACAAAGAATTTTTTTCCTGTTAGAACTATTAACATGAGCCTAGTTCCACTGTGCTTTTTCAAGGGAGATTTATTACAATGGGATGGAAAATAAGATCATTTCCCAAAAAAGTCACCTTCAGTTTTCAACAGAGAAACATTATGTTTTATTCCATATCTCTTTGGATAAGCAATATTTGATAATATTTCCAGCATAAGATGTCAGCAGTTCTTCTAACACCAAACGACTAAGAACTTTTATTCAAGAGCCAGAGTTGCTTATATTGGCATCTATATAACACAACCTCAACGTCTAATTTCCTGGTGTTGAAAAAAAGTCAAATCCCTGCTTCTTTAATTTACGAGTATAAAACATATTACCTTAAAAGCTATTTCCATGTCTCAAACTTTTAAAGCACAATTTTAACCCAATAAAATAAACACACCCACTACAATGCCTCCCGTGATGTTAACACATACTCTACTTTCCCCTACAAAACTTGAAATAAGGTTGTTGTTGTTTTTTGTTTTGTTTTTACTTATAATTGCCATCCTTCTTAAATATGTAGGGAATCTCAATATTTGAGTGAGTTTTCTCAACAAGGAAATAGTGGCAATACTGACTTACCTCCCAGAGCTTAAACAGTTTGAAAATGTTTTATTGCTCAATCCTTGTATTTAAAGAGTTAGTCATAAGGAAGTCAGTGGCAAGCTGGCCCAAAGCTGGGTCACCCTGGGCAGGAAGTGGCTGAGAAAATTGTAGCAGATTTTAAACTTTTCAAAATCTGCTGGCCACTTTGGCTAAACACAAAGACCACCTACTCCACTATTCCCTCCCAGCTATTAGAGCAAAAAGTACTCACCAGAATAGACGGGAAGGAGGCACCTCTGATGAACACCACCAAGGTAACCGTCTGGAGTTTATGGATATTTAATATATGCCAGAAACAAAATTATACATTTTGTCATATTATAAACATTAAAATAGGCCAGTCCACAGACCACCTAGAATTCCTTCACAGATTATACTGTAAATCCAAACTACAGGACTTTCTGAAATGCAGGCAATTTGCTAGGTGATATTGTTGCTGTAAGCACATGAGGAATACAGTGGTAACATAGAAAACCAGAGCAATCCTGGAAAGGATCTGCTGTAACTTACGCCGAAAGTAATAAGATCCTAACGCCAAAAAATAAAACTCTCTCGTTAAAATAAGAGGGCTTGAGACCTATGCTCTAAAACCAAAATAGTTTGGAAGTAATCAGGTTTCTTTTTTATTTATGATTTCCAACTAAACAAATTATACTCTGAGCCTAGTGACATTTCAGGAATGGGAAACTGAACTTCCTGATTAATACGAAAATAAGCCTCATAATAGGAATCATAGTTTAGAAGACCTCAATTAGTAGTAATAACAAATAATTTCAAATATTTTTTAAGTGTTGGATAATTTTTAAGGATAATGTGACTAAAATTAATATTCCAACTTTCCAGAACTATTTGGACTAATCTTTGTGAACACCCAAAAAAGGGGCTAAGCTAAAATCTCATATTCCAAATTGAGTCAGTGACAAAGTTTCAAACTCACCTCCCATATAACCTCGAAACATTTTAAATAAGATGGTTTATAACAGAAAAACTGAAAATAAATCATCCTTGAATACTTTTAGATTTCCCCCCAGTGTACCACAAATCACATCCAGAAACCCAAACAAAATAATCAGTGAAATGTTTGAGATCTGCTGCTGAAATCCTGAACTACAAGACAAGAAAAAGAGACCAAAGCAGATAGCCTGATGTCTCTTTGCTTGGGCAGCACTAGACTTTTAGAGGTCCTAAGCTGTGCACATTAATACTCTGAGTCCATAAAAGTCAGCAGTAACACTAAAATAATAATAATAATAATAAATACAGGCTCTGGTTAGAGAGAGAGGATCCGTTTACTGCCACCCTGCTGAGGTACATTTGACCACCAAAGGCAAGAAAGCTATTAGCATCCTGAATTAATGGGTATAGTGGTTTTCAAGCAAGACATTTTCATGATGGACACAATGTGGACTCAGCAAAGTTTCTCCTTCAAGAAAAATATAGCTTCTATTTCAAAGGGCACTGATTAGGCTTAATACCATTAAGGAACCATCAAGCATTTGTGTTGCTGTTACTGCTTTTAACTATCAGTTACTTTCTAAACCAAAAATTGTGGGTAGTTAACTTGAGCAACAGTCAACGGTTAGGAATGCAGGAGCAAATCCAAGGTACAAAAGAGCTTCAAATGTAGACAGGCCTTAAGGAGTTTGGAATCTTTCTAGGTTGTCAGGTCTTAGCCTTTCTTATCATCACTATTAGCATTGTTATTCCTTCCTTGTCTGGAATTTCTAAATAAAAATTTATTTCCCTCATCACATCCCCCCTGAAGACAACTAGATATGACACAATTTTAGAAATTCTCAATATGGTTTATTAGTGGCAATGTAAATCGATGACAATCAAAAACCAAATAAACATATCTACCAAATGAATAAATTCTTAACTACTATTAATTGCATATAATATATCCAGCAGATGTTTTAAAAGTCAACAATATTAATTCCCTTTGTAGATTAATTGTAAAAAAATAACTGTTTTGAGTCTATCTCCATCAGTACTTGAAAGTACAAATATACATTAAATAAGATTATAAAGACTGTAATACATACAACAAAAAAGTCTATAAAACAAAGATAACTTTAAAAGCATTGCTCAATTTACTTTGTAGCTTTTCTATATAAAATATTTTAAAACCGTACCTATTTTCTGGATCATACATGAAAGTTCACATCCAGATGTCTTTTTAAATCAAATTCTTATTCTTTCTTCATTGTCAAAATCTTAATTTTCATTCCTGGGTGGATTTTTCTTCCTTGGCAATTCTTTTTGTTACCCCACTAAAATATTTCTCACGGAAGGAATTATGACCTTGGTATGGCAGAAAATGATCACTTAGCAGATGTGAATACTGGTCCCGATTCTGTTTGGTTGGAAAATACAAAATGTAAAAATTATTTCTTTAGTTAGCTTATACCAAAGCAGTTGTTTACCTTAAGCAAAATCTTAAGCAAAATCTCACTCTCTAGTGCATATTTATCTTCCTTCACTACTTGAATTGAAATATACCATCACTTTACATCCTTATCATGCTTGGATATCCAAAGTGTTTTCATTTACCTCATTAAAGCCTCACAAAAGACCTCTGTACAGAGGACAAATTTCTTTTTTTCTTTCTTTTTTTTTTTTTGCCTCAGGGCAAAGAGAGTGGTTCCAAGTAACAGAGTCAAGGCTATAACTTTCTTCTGATTCCCAGTTCAGCACACACTGAAGTCATCTGTGCCTATGGATAAAAAGTACTAAACAAGGAAGCTTCTACTCAAGAAAAAGGTGTGAACCAACAAAATAATGCATTTGTGTGAGGTCATACAGACACACAAAATTGTCTGGGGGTATTTCTATATTCAGTTAATGAAATAAACAATTCGTGGAAACTTTAAGTGAACATAGTAGATGAAGATACAGGCTAAACAAGAGATTTCCATACTTGTAGACTTCACAGACAAGTAAGGACTACTGCTCAGACTGACGTCTAATGGTAATATCAACCTGGGTTAATGTCAAACATATTTTGGCTTAGAAAATTGAGGTTCCTGGCAGGAAACACTGAAACACTGGCTTCTCATCCAAGTGTGAAAAATATCTAATTAGACATAAAATTTCATTTCCCATGTGCTTCTATAAATTCATATTCAATTACACCTGGATTAATGTGATTTTTGAGGACAGGTATGGAGACTTAAATGGAAAACATGAAGCCTAATTTTTTATCCAGATTTCAGTATCAAAATGGTAGCTAAAAATATAAAAATATATCTGGAATATAACAATCCTCAAAATATTTTTTCATTTTTGCAAAAATATTTTTGCCTGTATAAAATGAGTACCTTCATTTTTCCATCATACCTAGCATTAATTTAAAAAATCCAGGTTTAGCCAAAATAATGTTGGCACATTTGTTTATTCAGAAACTGTTTTTGCCACATATATTTTTAAAATCACACCAAAAACCCAGATTATTAAAAATTAAACATGCCCAGATTTCCTGATTCATCAAAGAGAAATAGGTAGCTACTGAAATTTTATGGCACCCAAGTATATTACAGTTCCAAATTCCTGCAAACACATGAAAACATGTTAAAGGTTACTATTAATAACTTCAGTCTACATACAATCCCCAAAAAGATAAATTTTAGAGAGTCAATGTGTAGGTATACAACTAAAGATACCAAATGAAAGGTAACATTTGCTGGTTATTTTGTATGGACCAAAAACAATACTAAATGCTTTATATGTACTACCTAACAAAACTTGTCAGCTCTAAGAAATAAGTAAACGATTAGTACCACTTTACAGATGAGGAATTACTTAAGAGTACAGGTCCAAGATAATACACCTGGTAAGTGGCAGAGCTAGGCTTTGAACACAGATCTGTTTGACTTTAAAGACTGCACCCTTAATTACAACGTAATGAGGTTTTCTCCAAAAGAGCTATCTTTTTCCCCAACTCAAGAAGCAGGAGGAGCTCTGAGAATATAGGTGATGGACTAAGGCCATGACAGCTGAGCAGCCCACCAAGAAAGAAGTAGAACTGGATGAGAGGTCTTACTAATGAAGGCCTATTAACTAAGGATATATTTCAATGGCACAGACTTTTCATATCAAGAGGAGGTATAAGAGCCACAGGGAAGCTGAAGGATAACCAAACCTTGAAAGAACAGGTGACTCCACAGGTAGACTCAAGTCTGGTCCACATATCAGGACTGTGCCAGGATAACGGCAACACAGAACAATGTTCCACCATTTAACGTCAACTACTTCAACTTTAATCAAAAGTCTGACTGAAGTCCATCAACTACTCCTCCAGGTATTCGAAATTCTGTCCTTATGTCAGTAAGATCACTAGAAAACTTGATCACTTCCTAAGCTGTGTTAGCTTAATCCTGGCAGAATGTTTTTCTTCGGTTTTTATTTTAAAGCTATGTCCAGATGCTGTCATCTTTTCAGCTACTATGTTGATCCTCACAATTATTGGCATTGTTCCCCATCCAGTCATCAAAATCAGAAACCTGCGTCAAATCCCTCTTCTCAGATTTGGTCAGTCCTAAAATCTTAACTCGTATATCCTAAACATCTCAAATCCACTTCTCTCCACTCATAACTCCAACATTTAATCTAGGCCTCCCTCATCCCCGCCTCTTTTCCGTAAATGGCCAGCTGCCCTGCCTCCAGTGGTTCCTTCCCTAGTGTATTCTCCATACTGAGACCAAACCTAATTTATTAAAATGCAAATTTAATATGCCAACCGCTTGGCTAAAATCTAAATAAGTTCAAATTGTCCATAATTCTCAGGCTTTCCCTTGATATCTGGGGCTTACATTCAATTACCTATCACTTTGCAGAATGACATCTCACTTTCCTCTGTACAAGGGGAATCAGAATGCAGTCAGGTATTCTAGCTCTGCCCTCATGTCCACTATTCTCCTCATGGCCCCTCTAGGCCATGCAAGATCACCTCCCCCTCAAACTGCCTGTGGATTACTTCATGGAATATTCTAGAACTGCAGTAGTAAGGAGGCTAAGGTAGGACAGAAACGTGATTCCAGCAAGCTGACCCAGGCTCAATTACTAGCGTGCCTAGCTGACCTAAGCTGTGGTTATGCAGCTCACAAGAGGGAGGCAGAAGACAAAGCCCAAAGCACAATGGAAGATGGGCTTCCTCTATGGACCAAAGGAAGGGATTAATAAAATAGTTTATCTTTGACCAGAGGGATAGAAATAGGGCAACTATTGGTAATAAAATCAGAGAATATAAAGATTAGAGTCAGAGACTGGGAATGAACAGCAAAAGCCTGAAAAATCCAAAAGTAATGATTAAAATGTATGCTAACGATTATTGAGAAAACATTCACTACTTAAGACATTCTTTTCTGTAATAGTTTAGACCTCTCAGAATAAAGGCAAAACAAGCCCTTAACCGACCATGTGTTCTATTCAGTGCTATGGGGACATGGTGGCAAAGACATACATGCTACTGGAGAAGGTGGGAAAGATCATTAACCTTAGAAATGCAACTCCTGGGGAGAAAATCCTATTTTCTTATTTCCCAGGTAGTAGAGCAGAATCAGTGTGAAGTGTATGTTTGGGTTCTGTGCTAAAATGTCCCCTTTCTAGAAGACCAAATGACTCCTGATTGCAAAACACAACATCTATCATTTATAACAGAAACTCTGGAAAACCCAAAAGCTCCAAATCCCTTACACAGCCAGAGATCTGGCAGGCGCCAGTCTATTATCTAGCAGCACAAGTCCTGCTTCGAGTAAGACATTCCAAGGACTTTGGCTACTATTTTCACTTAAGTGGAAAGACCATAGTTCATAAAATGTTTCTCACGAAACACTCAGTATGTCTATGGTCCAACACATATCACATATAATCATACATATAAATACCACATATCTATGAACAATACACATTTAAAATATACCCAGACCATACGAAATATACTATACTCTATGCAGCATTCAGAACTTTTATTACCTTAATGCTAAAAAAAAAATGGCAAACTCATTTTTTGTTTTCTCTTTTCTCTCTACTTCTCTTTCATCCTATCTTTGGTTTAGTTTGCCAGGGCTTACATCTGAGACGATGATATTCAACTCTACATATTTTTCATCACCTTTTCATGACTCTTCTCTATTCACATTCCCTGTGCATCTCAACCAGGAATATCTGCAAGTTTTTTTTTTTTTCAGCACAGTATCTCAAAGGCCAAAGTGCTTACTTAAAAGGAGAAGAGTATCCTCAGCAAACACAATCTTTGATCTCCCCATTAACTCAAGCTCATCCCAGTGTTTGACTTTTGGTTTCGCTAACATTTCTAAATCTGTCTACCACTATTCATTGTGATATCACCTACGTATCATAAAACCCGAGTTCTGCCAATGTTTAGTAAGCAAAACCTATTTGATGGAAAAATAAAAACACACAAGAATTAGGAAATGGCAAGAGAGAAGACTATGGTGATAAAAAGACTACAATTTCCAAATTTCTTAACCATTGATAGTAATTAAGACGATATGAATAAAATATTAAGACTATTGACTATACTATTATCATTTTTTATAATCAGAAGAGTTTCTGTAGGTAAATTTGTGCTAGCCATAAATGGCTACATAAGGAAGATATACAGCATTCAGCCCTATCATTTATCCTTTTAAGACAATCAGCAATTGTAAACATTATAAGAAATACACAAGTTATGATTCAAGAAAGGAAGATATATTTCCTACCAACTATGTGTTATTACATAATTATTTAATTTTCTGTATCTTTTTGCAGAAAAGTATCATCTAAATTTTACAGATAGGGACATAATGGGGCTAAAGAGTTTAAATAATCCACCACAAATCACACAGCTGGTAAGTAGCATTGCCAGAATTGTAGCCTAAATCAGACTTCAAAACTCATGTTTTTCCCATTATGATTCTCTTTTTTTTTAGTAGAAATTACATCAAAACAATGGCTAAAGAGTTAATTTCCCACATGGTGGATTAGTGGGTCATTCAAAATAGAGTTTGACATTTAGAGGACATTCCTCACTGAACAGCAACATTATGGTAGCACATATTTCAGATCTAAAGTTTTAGGCAGGACTCCTTTAACCACTGTCCCACCCAGCCAATTTCCTGTCCTATCAGTACTGCTAATTCTAAACATAAACCACTCGAGGAATTTTAACACACTTGCCAAAGAAACCAAAGGAAGGCTTACAAATTGGTAGTTAACTTTCATGTGTACACTACCCTCTGCTGGCTGGAGCATAGCAATCCTTCTTTAGAGTACTTCCTGATGTGAACTGAAATAGCTTACAGCACAGCAGACCATGCATCTGCCAGGAGCACCGTTTTGATAGCTGTTTGTGAGTCCCGGATTGCTGTAAACATCGAGAGTCCCACAGTCCCAACATGACCAGGCTGGCCTTTTCCTCAGGGAATGTTAGCATTTATTCACACCATTTCATTTTTAAATAATGATGGAGAAATAGACAACTACATATTCACCTCAGCGATTCTAACGTGTAACACTGTCTCAGTGTCCGACCTAAAATTCCAAACTACTCTCTAGAACAAGAAAGAAAGGTATATAAACGTGACCTTATTCAAGTCAATCTATGTTTACAACTATATATCAAAAATACAGCATTAAAAAGAACCAAAAAAGATGCTAAAACGATTTCAGCCACTTATAATAAATTTTAATCTAATGGGGAATTCATTCTCAAGAAAATAAATCAAGCTGTATGTTCTGTAGTCACATTTGAAACTGCTGCTTTAAACGCAACTCATGACCCTCTGGATTATACTGTGAGAATACATATATAAAAAAACGTTTCTCAAACTGACCATCATAAACTGCTCAGACTTCCAACATACGAAAGATTCTTCATTGAGAATTCCACTTAGATAAAACTATCCTCCTAATTACTGCCTTCTCCCAGAATTTGCTATTCTCTTTTATCACCTCCTTCTTAAATAAAGGGAAGGTGTTATAATTTTCCACAATACGTCAATTCAGCTGCTTTATTGGTTTGCTTCTCATGAGAAATGAGGCCTAGGGATCATAGGATTAAAATGTTTTTGTCCCACTGATTTTTGAAGAGTAGTATCAGGGTAATGATAAAATTCAATGTATTTTCAAACAGAAAACTTTTGGCTACCATAACTATCTGTTCCTACTCTTCCTTTAAATGGATGATTTAAATACCACTGATGTGATTGTTTTTATTCTAGAACGGCCTAGAGTAATCACTTAAAAGTCAGTATTCTTTCCATAAATATTTATTGCATCGTGAGCAAAAGAGTCAAGTTCCGTGAATTCACAGAGCTTGTACAGTGGTGGGAGAGACAGACATTAAACAATGTACATCCAGACATATACTTACAAACTGTGATTAAACACTGGCAAGAAAAGAATATGGGAAGAATAGAAGGAAACACCTATCCAGAAGCGGTGAAGGGAAAGGACAAGAAAGGCTTCTCTCAGGAAGTGACATTTATCTGAGACCTAAAGGATGAATTAAATTTACTCATATGAAAAGAGGGGAAGAAAACATTCTAGGAAGAGGAAACACAGTGCGTGTGAGAAGACTCTGAGACTAAAAGGAGGTAAATCCATTCTGGGACCTGAAAGACTATGGTACGGCCAGGGTGGATAACAACTGGTAAGCAAAAGGGAAGGTGGCACAAGATGAGACTGGACAGGCCAGAAGTAGATCAGGCTGACATAAAGGTTATGTAAAGGATTCTGAATTTTATTCTAAATTCCGCAGAAAGCCATTGATGAGATTTAAGCAGAGGAGTTTCCTTATCTATTTATATTCTGAAAGATACTCTGGCCACCATGTAGGGCATGGAATGGAGGGAGAAACTGCAGAAGCAGAGAAATCAGTAGAAGATTATTACAGCAGCCTAAGAAAGCAGTACTGCCCCATGGTCCTGGGAGTAGGGATGGGGAATAAAAACATATACAAGAAAACAATCATCCGCTCAGTTGTCCCAAGCCAGATTTCTGAAACATCACCCTTAGCTCATCTCCCTCACCCCAATTATCCAATTAGTCACTGAGTCCTGCCATATCTACCTCCCCCCAAAATTCTCAATTCCAACAAGTCCCCTACAATCTCTATTCTAGCTTCCTTGGTTTATAGCCTCACCATCTTTGCCTGACTATTCCAGGAGCCCCCTCAGTGGTATCACAGCTAACTTTCCACAGCTCAAATTCACTAACACAGTGAAGCTAGGAGGACCTTCACAGAACACAGAGCTTCTGCCACTCTCCAAACATCCCTATGGGCTTGCCCTTTTACCAACAGGATAAACTTGAAACTGTTCAGTAGGTAAGGTCCCTCAACACTGGGCTTCCCTCTCTTTAGTCTTCCAGGTCATCTCCAGCTGTTCCTCCCCCACTGCTCAGTATTTCCAGCTACACTGAAGTCCAGGGTTCCCCACATATACCACAATGCCTCTCATGCTTCTGTATCTTGCTTAAATTTTTGGCTTTCCAACCAAATTCCCCATCTCTTTTGCCTCAAGCACCATCTCCTTAGGTAGGTGCTTTCCTATGTTCACACAACACCTCTCACAGATCACTACAGAACACAAGATGCTATGTTGGAATATGGTTTGAGTGGCCATTTCTCCTGATGTGCAAGTTTTCTAAGGATAAGAAGCCTTAGTCTGTTCAGCCCCAACACCTGACACGAATGGTCCCATAAACACATGTTGTGTGATGAAAACTATGGCCTTCCTCTCAAGGAACAGGTAATTAAGTAAGAGAAATAAAGTATACAAAAATAGGAAAAGTATATGAATGTAAAAAATGTTAAGCAAATGGCTTTTTTTCCTATTTCTCATAGTACCTTTTCTAAAAGTTCACCTGTCCTCAATTCTTACATTTAGTATCTGCTTATTTACTCAGCAAAAACAAAAACAAAAAAACTTGCATCCTTCTTTACAGAGCAAACAGCAGTTATCAGATACGAATTTCCTCAACCTCCTTGCCCCAACCACCATGCCCATCCTCTACTACAAACTGGCTCCTACTCGCTTCACTGTAAAGTCTCATCTCCTGCACCGCTCCCTATCAATATAATGATCAAGTCAAAATTCTCTCCTGGTGTCCCTTCATTGCCAAGAGTTAATTTAATAGAATTCCTGAAACTTCAGTGAAAATATCTAACGATGGTCATCAATTTATAAAATCACTATTCTTTAAAAATAAGATATTTCCACTTTCTAGAGGATGAAGTTGCAGAGCTCTATAGTCATTCAGCAGAAAACCAAATGGCTTCTATTTTAATTGTAGGTCAGGTTTAAGCTGTCCTTTTACTCACTGACAGTTCCTGATAATGAGATAATGATTTCTTCTACCTCCCTAGTATTAACCTTAAGTCATTTATAGTCTCAAAGTGACAGTAGTTTATACAAAACAGCAGCTTCATTGCAAACGCTTGAATACAAATGGCTTATGAAATTTATTCTATGATAAGTGAAAACCAGTGATGCTGTCACCATAGTGAAAGCCACCAAACTAGAAGTGTTCATCCAATTTTGTGGGGAAAAACTTTTTAGATTCATGGAACCGATTAAAGCTATGATATACATTCTTAAGTAAGGTGTGAGGAAGAAGGCAAAGAGATGGAAGAGAAAAACAATGGGTCGGTTTATTTTCTTTTAATCAACAGAGAGTGAAATGAAATGTAAATGACAGTGCTGAATATAATGGGGCTCAGTTCAGCTTCAGGGTAATTACCCATGTCCAGCTTTTGTTTAAAAATCCTGCTCTCCTTATCAAAGCTTCCCACTGTTCTACATCTGGTACTGGACAGTAGCTATAGAAACCACTTGTGCTAAAGTTATACAACTATAAACAGCACTAGGCCATTTCCAAACCAAGGACAAGCAGGTCAAAAGTCTGGCATCCAATACTATTAAGAGAAACCTCTAGCATTATTCTTAATGAGAACAAGGTACCATTGGAAATCTTCATCCTTGAATTAGGTATTTACATATAATCTATACTTTTTAAAATTTTCACTACATGATAGTAAGTTACCTAAAATCTATGAAAGTATTTTAATACGTATTAAAATCTTCATATCTAGAGTGCTCAAAATGAGTGACAATGATTAAACTTTGACATCTGGCACTCAACATGTAATTTCTTAATAATTATAAAAAAAACATTGGGGATATTAGTCCTTATCATGACAACACAGAAGTATTAACACTTTCTATATGCTATCTACTAGAATCTGTACTTTATAAAAGTCAAAACTTTATCTCAAATGATAAAAGAATACAAAGTCAACACACTAAACATTTAATGACTTGTTAGTTACTGTATCTAATATTTCATTAAAACTAAAAATCTTGTTTAACACTTTCTTGAGTAGCAATAAATGAGTAGCAGACCAAAACATGTGCAGGCATGCACATATATATGCTCTCACTTTAATGTAGAGACTATTCCTCTCCTAGGTGAGTTTTTTAAATTTCCATAATCCATTAAAATGAAAATAAAAATGAGTATGCATTTATACAAAGATCAAAACCAGGCAAACCTATATTGCTTAGGGATGAATTCAATAGTGGTAATATTACAAAAGAAAAGCAAGATAATGATTACCGTAACAGTCAGAATAGTGGTTACGTTGCAGGGGGAGGTATTTATGATCAACAATGGCCACAAAAGGGGGGATCTTCTGGAGTGCTGCATTACTCTATAACCTTGACCTTGGTGGCAGGTACATGGATGTTCACTTTATAATTACTAAAGTGTACATTTATGTCTTATGTAAAAAATACGCATTAAAAATCTCAGAGTTAGATTCTTAGAAGATCATAAAGTGGAAAGAGGACATAAGTTTACATGTGAATTTGAATAACACCAGAAAGATAACTCTAAGTTAAATAAACATATGACAAATAAGAAAAATACAAAAGTATACAATGAGGAAAATCTGTCACTCATGCAAGAATTATAAAAGAAGCTCTAAAGGATTATGTTGATTCCACATAGAAACTTCCCATTTCTCTAAATTATTCATACCTTGGAATCCCTGAGTTATATTTATATTTTCAACTGACCTATGCCTAAGATTCTTATAACACTAGTACTTTAAAAACTGTTTTACTGGCATAGCTTAAAAACATGCTAGAACCATAAAGACATGTGTTCTCTCAGGCTTCAGAGAACTGCTTATTTCTGCAAATAAAATAGTTCTTTCTAAACAGAACCATAAGATGCAGGATCCAGATATCTTAAATGCCTGCTTTCCTGGAGCTAGTGGGGAAGAGTTTTGCTTTTTCATGGTTTATCAAAAACAATAGTTTAAAACTATTATGATAGCATTAACTTAAAAAATCCCGTTTGACAAAATCATTTTATTTGCCTAAGTATAAAAGAAAAATGATCCTCCACGATGTAAACTCAAGAAAAAGTACCACAAACAGCAAAAGAAAATTCATTTGGAACTAAGTAGACCAAATGAACCTGAAAACTGAATTCAGGCAGCATGATATGCAGCATCACCAGGCTACTGTCTGCTTCTCCGACTCTTTTTTAAGTACCTCAAGTCAAGTCATAATTTATAAATAATGCAAATTGGTTTCTTTCTGACTTGCTATGCAAAATAATTTTTAAAAAGACTCTCTCTCTCAGATACACACATGAACTTTGATGGTGATAAATACTGGATTGTATGAAGACCTAGAATGAGTTTATGTCCAATACGTCTTTAGTGTCACCATGCCTTGTTTTTCTCACCAATAAATGAGGTTATTACCTATATCTATCTTACCCTTTGTTTTAAATGCTTCATATCTAATCTCTAATCTTTTATACCTCTAATCAAAAGGGAACCCACAGTTTTGGGAAGAGACAGGCAAAAATCACAATATATTTCAGAAAGAAAAGTCAATCAGAAGAGACTCACTTTAATTCAAATAGCTGTGAAAGAAAAACACAACCAACAACATTAATCCTGAGAAAGGACAATGTCTAAGGGAAATAGGCATCAGCATTATGCCAGCAAAACACCAGAGTTTATGATCAGCAACACTACTATCATTCTAATATGTAAACTATCATAAAGACTAATTTCTTCCACTTCAAGCCATCTATAAGTCATTTTCTGAAGTGACCTCAGTGTCTATTATCTCCTTTGTTTAAAAAAATACTGTTATAAAGTTAATGGTTCTTTTGTACTTCATAGCTTCAAAATCTTTCAGTCCTTTAGTTAAAACCCTCAGTTTTGGCCACACTCCATTATGATTAATGCATTCATCAGCTTCATGTTACTGGACTCTTTCATTCAATCCAAAATAAAAAATTACATAAACTGTCATCAACTGCCACTGTGACCTTCCAGTATTCCTCTTTTAAATAATCTAAACTATATGATGTAGCTATAAAAAAAAAGACAACTGATTTATTCATTAAACTTTAGTCTAAATTAATAGCCATATAATATCTTGAATTAAACATACCCATACTTCAAAACTTCTCAAACCACTAGGAATATAAGGTAGCATGTCAGGTAAATAAACCACAAAATAAATAGGGCACATGATGGCCCACTTAATGTAATAGTAATTTAAAATAATTTTTTATTTTTAATCATGTATCTATTATAGAGTAGACTATAAAAGTTGCATGAATTTTTTGAAAAGATTTCAAGGAAATCTTGAAAAGGCTACCCTGGGTGCTCTTTTCATCTGTTCAAGTAGATTCTATGGAGAAGGTTGAGAGAGAATTGCTTCAGGTGACCGTCATTGAAAACGTAACTATTATACCTCAGTCTGTTGTGGACAACTCTGGAGATCAGCCTTTTATCCTATACATTTCATATAAGAAAAATGTTTTATAGAAGTAACCACTGTGACTACAACCACATATAGCAGCATCAACTACATGTTGTGTTAAGTGGGACAGCAAGATCTAGTAAAACAAACCGCCGGGCGCGGTGGCTCATGCCTGTAATCCCAGCACTTTGGGAGGCCGAGGCTGGCGGATCACGAGGTCAGGAAATCGAGACCATCCTGGCTAACATGGTGAAACCCCGTCTCTACTAAAAATACAAAAACGAAATTAGCCGGACGGGGTGGCAGGCGCCTGTAGTCCCAGCTACTTGGGAGGCTGAGGCAGGAGAATGGTGTGAACCCGGGAGGCGGAGCTTGCAGTGCGCTGAGATCCCGCCACTGCACTCCATCCCGGGCAACAGAGCGAGACTCCGTCTCAAAAAAAAAAAAAACCCAAAAAACCACATTCTACCATGGCCCCAAAAGTAACACTAGCTATACAGCAGGACAAGGAAAGACTATCTTTAAAAAAAACTAGTAATATGTCACTCAAGAATATTTACCTCTTAGAGCCTGGCGCGATGGCTCACGCCTGTAATCCCAGCACTTTGGGAGGCTGAGGCGGGCGGATCACGAGGTTAGGAGATCGAGACCATCCTGGCCAACATGGTGAAACCCCGTCTCTACTAAAAATACAAAAATTAGCTGGGCATGGTGGCGCGCACCTGTAGTCCCAGCTACTCGGGAGGCTGAGGCAAGGAGAATCACTTGAACCCAGAAGGCGGAGGTTGCAGTGAGCCAAGATCACGCCACTGCACTCCAGCCTGGCAACAGAGTAAGACTCTATCTCAAAAAATAAATAAAAACAAAACATAAAAAGAATATTTACCTTTTAATCTTGGCACATTCTAAAGGTAGAAATATGCTTCGGTAGAGAGGCAGCAAGATGTAGAAAAAAACGACACAGAATTTCAAGTACAAAGAGGAGTTTTGGTCTCAACTCTTCTACTTACTATTTAAGCAAAATAGGATAGTCCCAGGCTACTCTTCCTCATTTCTAAAATGGGGAAATTAATAAAGTCAAATGGATAGGGAAGTTTTATAAACAATAATGCATTATAAAAGTGTTACTCATCATTCACTTGGCTTTCAGAATATATCAACAAGGAATAATGAAAAACCCTGGCCCTTCTTATCAGGCAACTTCAAAATTTTAATACAGTTGTCAAGAATTTTCTTCTTTACTACATATGTGCCATAAGCAAGTCTGAAAACTATGACCAATAATCCAAAACTTCAACATTTTATAAAATATCAATATTGCTTAGACAATTTTTGTTGTAACTTACATTTACACTTTTAAAAGAGGGATAGGGAGAATACTTTATAACAGCATACCAAGTGGGCCAAAAGTTATACTGAAGTTAAACCTAACAAGTGACAAATCAAAAATGAAGAGACACAGTATACAAAAGTGTAAAAATCTAAAACTAACAGTCTTCCATTGCCAAAATCAACAATGCTGAACAAGCCCAAGAATAATTTGTTAGAGGTGTGTGAGGACTGTTCGACAATTTTATGTCACCACTTGCATTATAAAGGATTGAGATCTTGCTGCAATTATATACATTCCTCTCCACACAAACAAAAAGGTAGAAATGAAGTAATTAATTAAAAACCAAACATGATTAACATGACAAAGTATTTTCGGTTACAGTAAACATCATACTAGTAAAAATTCACTAGTTAAATTTGATCTTATATAGGGAAGACCATTTCAAAAAATTACTTGAGGCTTTTCCTTGTTGTTGTTTTTTTAAATCAATTGGAAAAGAACAAAGTAAAATGATAAAAAGTAAACCTGACAAAAATGAGCACTGCCTTTACAGGTTTAAAAATACCAAAGGTGAGTACCCTCATTTATCATTTTAATATAGGACAAAAATTCTCAAAAGCCCAGTTTTCCTTGAGTCTCAAATAAATTTGCTCAGGGAAATATTATAAATCTGGGAAAAAATACCAGACTTTCTTAAACAAATAAAACTCAGTGGAAAGCAAGTATAAAAATTAGTCCACAATGGATCTTAATTTTTAAATTTTTCCATTAAAATAGAATGGCTGATTTATTATATGGCTCCATGAATTATTAAAGAGTCTCCACAGCTCTGTCCTCCTAATTCTTTGGAATACTATTTATGTAGGCCACATAATAAAGAATGCTAATGCCATTTACTTTACTTTCTAATATCACGACTTAAAACTGCAAAATCTACAGGTAATGTTTGTTTTTTACATGTATTACTCGTGTGCCTGGCACATAAATGTTAGTTACTATTATATTACTAACTCAAATGATTCTATTAAATGCTATGATTTCTAAGAGCTGTAATGTTACCATCTGAATTATCAAAATGCCTTACTTCCTTTAAAATACCAAAAGACAAACATATACATGAGAAGTAAGTGACTAGGAGAGGAGACAAAAAAGCATCCTCTAACATACAACAGACTCCTCTTATTCAATGTGATGGGCATTGGTGATGGTTAGTGTAATGGAATGAATTCTGTTCTACCCTAAAATTCATATGTTAAGGCCCTAACCCTCAATATGACTGTATTTGAAGACAGGGCCTTTAAGGAGGTAATTATGCATAAATGAAATCTTAAAGGCAGGGCCTTAATCCAATAGGACTGTCATTCTTTTAAGAAGAGGAAGACAGTCGGGTAAGGCTGGAGGATGGCTTGAGCCCAGGAGTTTGAGGTTACAGTGAGGTGTAATAGTGCCACTGTATTCTAGCCTGGGTGATAGAGTGAGACACTGTCTAAATCCAAAACAAAAAGAAGAGAAAGAGACACCAGAAGTGCAGATGCACAAAGGAAAGGCCTTGTGAAGACAGCAAGACAGTGGACACCTGCAAGAAGCCAAGTCTGCTGACACCTTACTCTTGAATTTCCAGCCTCCAGAACTGTAAGAAAATAAATTTCTGTTAAGTCGCCCAGTCTGTGGTATTTGGTTACGCCAGCCCAAGCACACCAATACAATTAGTTAACTGGATAAGGTAAATAAAAGCAGGAAGAAATTAAAATGCTTTGTAAACATATTAAACTTATTTTAACTTAAAAAACAATATTCATTTGTATATATTCATACAGAATCAAGACCTATAAAGAATTCTAGTTTTGGCTTCTATAAAATGATGCAAGAGCTTACAAAGCAATCTGGGTGCAAAAACCTAGATTGCAATTACTTTTTTCAAAGCCATTTCCAATTCAAGTCTTTTTTTTAAGCAACCCACTTTGTTCTTTCTAAAGCATTAACTTAGTTTTTATTGAAATTACAACTGTATTCGTACACAAATATTTCACTGGTCTAACTAGTATTTAAGTAGATTACATAATTACTGTAACAAATATAACTGGCATAAACAGCTCTGAGAACACCACAACAGACTCTTGTTAAACAGATAATTCAGCTGATAGAAGCACAAGTACTGTATATAAATATAGTAGAGATCAAGCGACTCACCAGCTGAAAGTATTCAACATACAACATATTATTGCATCAGGCAGTGTGGTTTTTATTTTTTTTGTTGTTGTTTGTTTTGAGACAGAGTCTCACTCTGTCACCAGGCTGGAGTGCAGTGATGCAATCTCGGCTCACTGCAACCTCCACCTCCCTGGTTCAAGTGATTCTCCTGCCTCAGCCCCCCCAAGTCACTGGGACTACAGGTGTGTGCCACCATGCCCAGGTAATTTTTGTATTTTTAGTAGAGATGGGGTTTCACTACGTTGGCCAGGCACGTCTCGAACTCCTGGCCTCGTGATCTGCCCACCTCGGCCTCCCAAAGTGCTGGGATTACAGGCGTGAGCCACCGCGCCTGGCCCAGGCAGTGTGTTTTAGAGAAGGAATGGCCAGTATTGGTTAATCAACGGGGTTTGAAATGGACGTTAAGAGGGCTTCTACTGTACACCCAAATAAATGTTAGTCATTTAAAATTTTCATTCTAGAAGGCTGTAATGATGCCAAACAATTTGGAAACTATTTATAGAATTTCTGAATCTGCAATGTTTTAAATGTTTAATGGTTTAATGGCAAATCATCATCCTTGAAATAGAATTTGATTTCCAAAAACAACTTTAAATAATTAGTCTGGTATAAAATAAGAGCAGCAAAGTCCAGTAAAATCATTTTAAGAAAAGCAAGGTGTTACTATAAAACAAAATAACTGATTAATAAAAGAATACTTCTTTAAAGGCAAATCTTAAAGGTAAGTTTCAAGAACATGCTGAAAAATTATGACAGAAATCGAATGAGTACAAAGATTCCACTCCATTTGAATATAAACTTCTAGTATTTTTGTTTTAAAAATGACTGCCATACATTTTCATTTTAATTACACCATATACCTATACATCCATATGTTTATATGTATGTACACATATACCTATATATACATATAGTAGATACCAATCAACTACTTATATAGATGTATAGGTTAGCTTTCTGAAATGCCCTGATATTGGAGCCTGATTACAGAAGATAGTTTATGTCACACTGAAAATTCTGAACATTTTTCAGTAATAAAAAAAGATTTTGCATAAGGTAGTGACATAATGAATGCAGTGTTTTTAGGAAGATTCATTCAACATATAAACTAGCGGTATGAAGGAGATCATTTAGGAGACTGTGAACATAAACCAGGTGTATGGTAATAAGGGTCTAAATTAGAGACAGCAAATGAAAATAAAAAGGACGAAAACAATGATGTAAAATAATACATGCAAAAGGCACTGTACAAATATTAGTTTTCATTACTATGAAATAATCTGTAAGATGGGAACTATATAAAAACAAATCAAATGCAGGCTAGAGATGGGTATGAAAAATCTTCAGTCTGGACGCGGTGGCTCACGCCTGTAATCCCAACACTTTGGGAGGCCAAGACAGGCAGATCAAGAGGTCAGGAGTTCAAGACCAGCCTGGCCAACATGGTAAAACCCCGTCTCTATTAAAAATACAAAAAAAAAAAATCAGCCAGGCATAGTGGCAGGCACCTGTAATCCCAGCTACTCAGGAGGCTGAGGCAGGAGAATCACTTGAAACCAGAAGGTGGAGGTTGCAGTGAGCCGAGATTGCCTGGGTGAAAGAGGGAAACTCTGTCTCAAAAAAAAAAAAAAATCACTAAGGAAAAATCTTCAGACATTACTACCTTTCTTCTGCTTACCTTAAAGGTCCAAAGCAAGAATGGGGGTCATCCAAGTTTCCAGTGAATTTAAGAGAGCTTTGGTTGTCAATCGACAGAAGTACAGCCCAAAGAGCTTTTGTAGATTTAATTAAGCTCCATTATGAGGCACTATTCATGTCAACTCTCGTCTGGGCATGAAATAACAAACGTTTCATTCTTTCTTAAGCTTAAATGAATTTTGTATGTAAGAGAGTATGAATTTTGTAAGAATGTAATGAATGTAAGAGAGTAAGAATTTTGTATGTAAGAGAGAGACAAAGAGAGAATGTGTTGGACCCTAACAAACTGGGGACATTTACTTTCTCTCTTTATTTATAAAGCAACATATTCTCTTCATTACAGTCTGCAATCAAGTAGGTTCTGCTTTTGGAGAAAAATGGTAACTAGGACATTGCTAATTAGATAACAGTTGTTTAATAATGCTGTTTTATAACTGAGTTAGCAACAAGGATATCAAATAAAGCCTGAGAAGTGAGGGTCAACATCTATTTGAACTCTACTCAATGTCTATGTCTATATCCAACTCCTACCCTTCAATCCCAACTGGATGCCACAAATCTCTTCAACTTCTGCCTCTTCCTAAATTGATCTGTAATTTTTAAAATATCAAGGAATAACATTTCCAAACTCTATCACAGGAAAACTATTTAGAAACAACTACTTTTGATTCTTTCAGAATTTATCCCAAAAATACTGAAGCAATTTACCTCAAATTTCTTCACCTTTTCCATTGTGATCAAGCGCCTTGATGTGTGACTGGAAAGCTTCTGCTCGCAGTTGCTAACGAGTTCCAGGCAAGGGTGCCAAGGCACCATCTCTTCAGTGTATCTGAAGAAAGAACAGCTGACTGTTAGGAACACTCACATGTGTGGGCCACAAAGAATCATGGGGATCGTCCAGTGTAGTGTGGGATGTTCTTCCACTACATGCTCTTTTTCCCCACATATGCTAACTGTCCACATGACCCATAAACTATCTATAAGCAAAGTAGCTTAATTTTATCATATCCCAAAAATGCAGTTAAATTTTTTACCTGTAGAATAAGAGAGAGAGAAATATTGTAAGTATGTTTTGTTGAAGAATGCCAAACATTTAAACCACAAAAGTACAAGATGATTCCACCCTACAGAATTCCACAAGAGTAGACAAAAATACACTCAACAATATCCCTTGACATTCATGAAGGACTGATTCATCTGTAGATTTTTATAAATTCCCGAAGTGTATAATCCACTACAGCATATACTTTCCCCTCTAAAATGAAGTGCCCGTAAAATTTTAATAACGTCTTGTTAAAATTTAAACATCTAATTTAAAAACGTCTCTATTACGTCTGTAAATACAGAACTAAAGTTATTTGTAAAATTATTCAAATAAACTACAACTAAAATAAACACTACAGATTACATCAGTCTTCTGGTCATATGAACCAGGAAACAAAATGAAAATATGCCAATGAGTGGTGGAGAGTGCTGCTGTACAGCACATGTCCTACATGGATGAAGATGATGACAATGTCTAGAAAGCAGGAGTCAATAGCAGGAGTTCAGAATCTGGCATCTGACAGGTTGTTAGCATCAATCTTGGCCAAAGAAATAGGTAACAGAGGTGGGAGAAACAGCTATGGAACAGAATGTGAAAGAACAGCAAGGGAGGTGACTCACTAGGCATGGGTACTTTTAAGAACACTGTGTTGGCCAGTATTTATTTTTCCTTTGCAATTTTTTACACCTTTTTGGATGGTGTCTGCAGACATTTATTATACAGGTAATCTTAAAGGTCTGCTCCAAAATAGCAAAGGTGCTGATTAGTTTTTCATGTAAAGGACCACAATCTCAGCTACCTGTTTTAATGCATCAACACTGTTTTCACCACCACTCTTTCATGAACTTTTCTAGGTCCCACTGACCTTCAACGAGCTCTCCCTATTACCTCAACCATATGCTCAAACCCATCATCACCCACTTCCCAAGCATCATTCACAATGCACTTCACTTTATTATCAGTGGAAAGAATTATCTTGAAGTCATTCTCTGACTTCTTCCTAGAGCTTTCCAATAAGTAATGAGCACTTCAGATTTCACCTCATCTAGTAATTCTTTAATGTTCACTACATAGCCAGAAATGTTGTCCTTCTTATAACAATGACATCAAATTTTGAATCTTCATGCAATGCATTTATGACATGAAAGAATTCATTCTTTTTTTACTTTTTCAGAGACAGGATCTTGCTCTGTTGCCGAGGCTGGAGTACAGTAGAAAGAATATATTGTACACCATGGTTGAGACTAAAATAAAAAGTGCTAACAGAGAGAAGATATAGCCTTAACCTTAAGCTTGCAAACCGTAGGATCTATAGATGCTGGAAACAGTTTGTGTCAAACTAAGTAATATACTAATTTTTAAAGGAAAAAAAATCTTTTACTTCCTGGTGGACTGACTTAAAGTATTTTTTTATTAAGGTGTCACTTAAATATGCACAAGCATAAATTAGATATAAACTCTTCATGTTTAGATCCCTAATATAACTATAAAACCCAAAAAGCAAATTTATCAATCAAATCCAAAGTACCAACACAATTTTAATTAACATCTATGACATGAATGACGCTAAACTGCTAAACTAAGTTGCTGCATTTGGTTTTAACAGCAGAAAAACATATTTGCATGTTTCATATTATCTTTTTTGACTCGATCTTAATTCATTTTTAACAATTAATCTATTATATTAATGAGCCAATCAATTTAACAATACACTCCCAAAGCACCATACTAAAAAGATTAAAAAATAGCAGTTAAAAAATTCTTCAGCTGGGCGTGGTGGCTCACGCCTGTAATCCTAGTGCTTTGGGAGGCCAAGGCAGGTGGATCACCTGAGGTCAGGAGTTCGAGACCAGCCTGGCCAACATGGTGAAACCCCGTCTCTGCTAAAAATACAAAATTAGCCAGGCATGGTGGCACATGCCTGTAATCCCAGCTACTTGGGAGGCTGAGGCAGGAGAATCGCTTGAACCTGGGAGGTGGAGGTTGTAGTGAGCCGAGATCACGCCACTGCACTCTAGCCTGGGCAACAAGAGCGAAACTGTCTCAAAAAAAAATAAAATAAAGTAAAATAAAATTATTCACTGTATATTTACCAATATATTTCATTCCAATGGAATGTTCGCAAGTGGTTAAGTAGAAGGCATAAATCTATATTTTGCCTGGACCATTATGACAGTACTAAATCCTATCTTAATTCCCTGTTTTTATTAATATCCCCCTACAATCCAAGTTGTCTATTTAAAAACTAAATCATCCTTAATAGGCAAATCCACAGAGATTGACAAGTGGTTGACAGAGGTAGAGGGGTGGTAACTGCTAATGTCTGTGGGGTACTTCTCGGGGGTGAGGAAAATGTTCTGGAATTACCTAGTGGTGATGGTCACACAACTTTGTGGATAAACTAAAAACCATGAAGTTGTATACGTTAAGGGGGTGAATTTCATGGTATACAAATTCTATGTCAATTAAAAAAAAATAATTGTGTACATAGGCCCCTAGATTTTCCACGAATCAATTTTGACTGTCACTCATTTTCCTGTGAATCTTCATGCTTCAACTACTTCCCAAATGTCACTAGAATTTCAGCTCCCATTTGAGAAACAGATTTTGCATTGATTGAACATTTACTAAAAACAGCTTAAAAATCACTTTTTCCTCTTTCCTAAGTAAGAGATGAAAAACATGTTCTCTTCACTCATTATAGGCATCGCAAAGTTCATCTTACTACAATCAAAATTTATTTCCAAGTCCTACTTTGGGGCACATTATTAGCTTCTTTCTCACCTTTTTAAAAATTTTTAATTAATGAATTATAATTGTATATATTTGGGGGGTACAATGTGCTATTTTAATATAAGTATGTCATCATGTTATCACTAACACTAGCAGCTGGATTTCTATAAAGGTCATCGTTTATAAAGAAACACTGTTTCTAATCACTTCAAGAGTTATCTGTGTACAATGAAATTAGATAAAGCTAAATGGATATATGGAGCCTGGGCAAACAGCTACACTCACTCAGTAGCACACTGACTCCTATGACATCAAACACCTGGATTGTATGTGTACACACTGGATTGATGCCCTGTACACATGATTGCAACACATAATCTGGGTCATTTGTAAGTAGTCAAAATTGTAAATAATAAACTCACAAATACCAACAGTCTACAGTAATTTTATGTGTTAAGTCTCTATAAGCAGTAAAAACAAGCTATTATGAGAGCACAGAGGACGGACTGATTAATTCTGCTGAGAAGTATCTGAGAAAGTGTCACAGAAGTGGTGACAATTAAGCCAGGCCTAGAAAAATGACTAGATTTTTACCAGTTGAGGAAAGAAGAAAGGGCATCTCAAACAATGGGGACAGAATAAACAAAAGTGAAAATACATAAAATGCACAGAGTATCTTGATGCTGGCAAAAAGTCTGATATACCGGAGTGGGGAGAGTGTAGACTAGAAGGAAAAAGAACAGCAGAAGTTTCTGAGTAGCAGTTTCTTTACTGCAATTTAAATTGTCAAACAGGGAGAAAATCCTTTTCAATCATTAGCTCTCACAATTTTCCATATACAACTAAGCTTTTAGGCAGTATTTTGCTTTTATGTCTTATACTTTTCAATCAATCCTGGGTTAAAATAATACCTGAACTTGGTTATAATGTGTAACTTGAATCATATAACAGGGTTTGGCTGAGAGTAAATTAATTCAGTAATAGAACTAATAGCCTACATTCACCACACCAAAAATACAAAAGACTTAAAATTAAACTACACTAAGGTACAATTGTAAATTGAATTCCTTTTTATTCCTGGTCCAATATAAAGCTACATTTTCAATATAACATAGTTAAACTATTCTAAACTGTTTAATTCAAAAGAATATTATTTCAAACTTTTACAGATGACTTTAGACTCAAATTCATCTTGATACTGTGTTATTTTCAAAACAGTAAAGAATTTTCAAAAGAGTAAAGACCTTGAATATGAAGTTCATGTTTCTAGCATAAACTCAAGACAAATTTAGTTCACTATTAATAATTAATAAGATCGCTTTAGGCTTAAAGAGAGAAGACACAATTGAGGTCTAATAATGAACATCAGGGGATCTGAAAATAACCCTCTCCAGGGGCCAAAAACTCAGGGAAACAAATGCCACCATTGTCTTCCCACATGTGTTAGACACATAACTAGAAGAAATCTATCCATTGATAAAACATCTAAGACAAAAAAAAAAAAAAATCCCTAAAACATGTCTCCCTTTTCCCTTTCTAAAACATCACTTTGGTTATACGTATTTGGAAATCTTCCCTCATCTAAAATTACTAAAATAGAGAAGTCATTGAAGAAATATCCAGTGGCCACTTTTTAAAGTCTTTAGAAATACATTCAGTTTAAAGAACCTCCAATATTACTTTTTATAAAGGAATAAAAGAACTCCAAAATAAATTCTCAACCACATATGATTTTGATTATAATTAAATAGTAAACTGCAAAACAGTGAACAGTCAGATATGCTAAAAAGGAAGGACTTACATAAAAAACTACTGAGGATATTTCAAAAGGACAGAAGAGCCAGCTCAAACAAACTCCCACTGGTCAAATCTGGGACAATTTGAGCAACAAAATACTGCTACTAATAAATTACAACCCAATGAATAATATAGGAATCCATGACTCCATACCACTATAAATAAATCAATGAAGTAAATGGGGCAGAAAGAAAAGCTCTTTCTTACAGAATACCAACTTAAAAATGCAAAAGAAATGATGGAAAAAAGAATCACTTGGCAACCACCTCAGAAGTGGCTGTCAACAATGGAGTCATCAATCTGAGTAGTGGTTTGATGAAAAACAAGATATTAGTGTAATCTTATTTCCCCATAAAATACAAATCAAAGAAGAAAATGATGATTCAGAGAGGAGAAATCTGACAGAGAAGAGCCCGACCACACAATCAAAGTTAACATTACCAGGAGGAGTGGCTTTGTGTGCCCTATGATGTGCTGCAAAGATCATGTTTGTGGTATTCCTACCAAGAAAGCATGACCTCATTCTGGTCATAGAAGAAACATCAGATGGCCCCGGTTGAGAGTCAACACTCAGAATATAAGCCATGTCCTCTACAAAACTTCCAAGGACACAAGAGATATGGAAAGAAAGAAAATATTCCAGACCACAGAAGACCAAAAAAGGATAGGATAGATGATTACAGCACAGTTTCCTACATGGATTGCAATTGGTAAAATTTGAATGGTGTCTCTGATCTGCATGGAATAGTGTTATAAATGCTAACTTCCAGACTTGCAGGGTGGATCATGGTTAGATAGGAATGTTCTTGTTTCTGAAAAATACAATGACATATATAGAGGTAAGAGGGCACCATACCAACAACTTCTCAAATGGTTTCAAAAAGATTAGTGATAGGCTGGGCGCAGTGGCTCACACCTGTAATCCCAGCACCGAGGCAGGTGGATCAAGAGGTCAGGAGATCAAGACCATCCTGGCTAACATGGTAAAACCCTGTCTCTACTAAAAAAATACAAAAAATTAGCTGGGCGCGGTGGCAGACACCTGTAGTCCCAGCTACTTGGGAGGCTGAGGCAGGAGAATGGCGTGAACCCGGAAGGCAGAGCTTGCAGTGAGCCAAGATCATGCCACTGCACTCCAGCCTGGGTGACAGAGTGAGACTCCGTCTCAAAAAAAAGATTAGTGATAATAGATATGTGCAGGAGTGGGGAGAGGTAGATATATGCTAATATTGGAAAAATCTGGATAAGGGTAGAGATGGGAGTTTTCTGTATTGTATTTGAAACTTCTGTAAGTTTGAAATTACTTCACAGTATTTTTTTTTTTATTTTAGCCCTACAACTTGAATTAAACAAAAAGCAAGTAGCTTGTTGCTGGAATTCAGTTTGTCTAAGGCAGCAACCCTTTTTACAAAGACATGAACAAATATACTCTTATCTGAAAATATTAATAAAACCTCACCTATCATTTCATGTACTAAGTATACGGGATCTGGCAGGATGTCGAATTAAGTGAATACAGCACTGGGAATAAGGAAACAAATTAGCTAGCTGGCTTTTAACTTCAGATAGGTCATTTCACTCCTTGGAATTAAGTTTCCTCGTTTCTAAAAGAGGTTAAATGAGATGATCATTAGCAACAAAAAAAAACTCAGTGTTAAGGGATCTGGGTACAAATGTATTCTCTCTTATCAGCTGATAACGAAATGCATAACTAAAGTTAGGCCATGGTAATTTTAAATACAGCATTTGTAAAACAAACAACAAGAAATAGCTGAGGGTCCCAAAGCCTGAGGGACTACCAATCTTTGTAGAAAAAGACAGTTACCACTGTATAATTATGTATAGTAAATATAGGAATTGGCCAGACACGGTGGCTCACGCCTATAATCCCAACACTTTGGGAGGCTGAGGTGGGTGGATCATGAGGTCAGGAGTTCAAGACCAGCCTGACCAACACAGTGAAACCTCGTCTCTATTAAAAATACAAAACTTAGCGGGCCGTGGTGGTGTGCACCTGTAATCCGAGCTACTCGGAAGGCTGAGGTGGGAGTATCGCTTGAACCCAGGAGGTGGAGGTTTCAGTGAGCTGAGATGGTGCCACTGTACTCCAATCTGGGTGACAAAGTGAAACCCTGTCTCAAAAAATAAATAAAATAAAATAAAATACAAATACAAATATAGGAATTAAAATAATTGTATTAAAAATATATCTATGGCAGATTGAAGAAATAACCTACTGAGCTTGGCAATACCTTTCAAATTTAAACATTCCATCTTGTTCAAACGTCTTGTCTTTTACTGTTAATATATATAGCTTTATATTTAATAGTTACTGAATAACAAAACTCAAAGCAATAATGCTGAACATAATCAGGGCTTTAAATATATGCACAGCTCTTATTTTGGTCTTAGCTTTTGATTTATTGTACTTAAGATAATCATAATAGCCAATATATATTAAAGCTAGCATTAGAAGGTAGCAGAAGCGTGAATCCTTTAGCTAAGCTGTTGAAAATTACATCTATAGACTGGCAAAAGAGCTATAAAACAGCTGTGATCCATAGGTACTAAGCTAAGTGTAGGGTACAATAAGGGCTGGCAAAACTTTTTCTATAAAGGGCCAGAGAGTAAATATTTTAGATTTTGTGGGTCACATACTGTATGTTTCTGTCACATATTATTTTGTGTGGATATTTTTTAACAACACTTCAAAAATCTAAAAACTAGTCCTAGCTCAAGAACCTTATAAACACAGGCTGAGGACCATATCTGGCCCATAGGCCGTGGTTTGCCAACCCCTGATATAAAATAACAAGGTCAAAACAATTCAGTTGATGAAAAGAAGGAGGCTGAGTACAGTGGCTCACTCTTATAATCACAACACTTCGGGAGGCTGAGGCAGGTAGACTGCTTGAGCCTAGAAGTTTAAAACCAACCTGGGCAACATAGTGAGACTCCACCTCTACAAAAAATAAAAATAAAAAATAGCTGAGCATGGTGACGCATGCCTGTAGTCCCAGCTACTCAGGAGGTTGAGGTGGGAGGATCACTTGAGCCTGGGAGGTCAAGGCTGCAGTGAGTCATGATTGCACCACTGCACTCCAGCCTGGGTGACAGAGCAAGACCTTGTCTCAAAAAACTAAATAAATAAAAAGACTATTTTATACACATTTGAAGGCAAACAAAGGCTATTACAAATTAAATATAAAGATGCACCAAATGCAAGAAGAGATAAAGAGAAAATTATACTAGATACGCAAACATTGTAAGAAAAATGAAATTAAAAATAAAATTAAGATTACATACTCTGGCGTATACACCGGTAACCAATAGACTAGTCTTCCACCTAAAACGAGGGTCTCAGCTGCGAAGTTTAACAGGTCAAGAAACATATCACTCAGATGATAACTCAAGGAAACAGGAACATGGCTTTCTGGACTACACAAAGGAAAGAAAATTTCAAAATCAGTGAAAAATTTTAAGAGTGCTAAGTTAACGGGGAAGCCACATGCTTCTTCTCAAGGTAGTAACACATCATATTTAAATTTCACTTACCATTTTTCCCATTTTTCTATCCCCTTTGGTATCTCCTTCTGTGAACCTGTTCTTCTTGTAGATTCTCTGATACCATATGGAGCTAGACAGAAAACAAAGGTAACACAGATAGTCAAAAGTCACCAAATCATGGATCAAGGGCAAACAGCCATGCTGCCTTCAAATGTGACACCCTGAGAAGAACACAACATCACCAATGCACAAATCCAACTGAAAATGTACAACATAAAGACTTGGGGGAGGAGCAACTGTCTTCTTAAAATATGTCAATGTCATAAAAGTCATTGAGAAAAGCTGTGGAAGTGTTACAAATTAAAGGAGGCCTAAAAGATATCATTACGAAATGCAATACCTGACTCTAGAGTAGATCCTGTCCTAGAGGGAGAATATATGCCATAAAAGCTATTACTGAGTCAGTTGACAAAACTGAATGGTAAACTGTAGATGAAAGTATTTTATCAATTTACTGAACTTGATAACCGTATTTTTGCTAAGAGACTATCTTTATTCTTAGTAAATACACACTGAAGTATAGGAGTAAAAGGCCACAATGTATACCACTTACTCTCAAGTTGATCGGGAAAAAAAAATGTATTTTATATAAGTAAACACAGAGTGGGAGAGCAAATAATAAAGCAAACCGTTAATTTAAAAAAAACTAAATTTTCATAAAGTATATTCACACTGAAACCATAATGCCTTGATAATTTTTCTTTTGTTACATTACATTTGACAAAATCTAAGTTAGCAAAGAACTAAAGAGAGCTGAGATAGAAGGGCTGAACTCTGCCACTTTTTACAGATTTACTGTCAAATACTATAGAAAAGGCAGATCTATTCTTAGATAGGCTGCCTAAAAAACTCACAACCTCATGAGGCATGGGAAAATAAATTTTCATGCACATTCCTGAAGCTCAGTAGGTTCACAGGCCCAGTGGTTCCACAGAACCCCAAATTTCTTGTAATGCTAGAAAGGAGATGCCAGTGAAAACAGGCACTACAAAAACACAAATGCTTACACATAGAGAAATGTGTGATATCTGAAACTCTGTTCAAAATTTGACACCATAATTGCAAATGACATTTGAGCTTCAGTTGGTATATATAGTCAATACAAAAACAAATACTAAATATATGCCTCAAAAAAATAAGCTGAAGGGAAAAACGGGTGACAAGTTAATATAAAAGGATATAACAGTGGATGGCAAGTCAATATATTTGTTTAAAAAAACAAAACAGTAAGCCCTTAACAAGGTAGTTAAGTACCTTCATAACTTTCTCCTTACAAGATGAGGAAGCTGGGGGTAGATGGGAGAAATACTGACAAGTTGGCATTTTGTGCATGTGTTGGTAAATTTTGTACTTTAAATGCAAATGATTTTACAAAACGAATCCTACTCCTACTTTTGTATAAAAATAAACTTACGATCAGTAATGATTGCATCAAAATATGTGCCCTTCCTCCAGGAAGGTTTAGATGCATCTGAAACCAGGACATCAAGGTAATACTTCTCTAAACCATATTGACGAAGATTGGCCCTAATGTTTTCATCTGGTCCTCTCCACTTCTGGTTTTTCCTAGTAGCCTTTCCTGAAGGGAAACAAAAAGGAAGAGAGAAAGTATTAAACAGAGTATTCTTATTTTCAGTCATTTAGAAAAAGTAATGTTTTAACTCACTGAAACCTACATTTATTCAAAATTTGCTTTCATTTAAAATCTTAATTTTATGTATACAAGTAAATAGTTATTTTAATTTCAACATAACAGTAAAATGTACTGATGTCTAACTTATCTTGTTCTGTCAACTTCCAAGTAAAACTGCCTTAAAACACTCATTCGATATTTTCAAGTATGAAGATTTTTGTAGTAAGATAGAGTTGAAGAGAATATGGTTCCTTTCTTCCAGCAGTAAACAGTCCTGTGTAGAGATAGTATGAATCAGATAAATGAAACAGAAATGAAGAGAGAGAACTTGGGAAACGCCGCAGTTGTGACCATGAAGAAGGGAGGCAAAATGGAGACATTGCTAATGAAAGTTAAAGTGGGAGTGGAAGGAAGGCTAAAGAAGCTCGTAAGTTCCTTGTTTAGGAGACATGATAGTTTAGGATGATGACACCAGTGATTAATATCAGAGAAACCAGGAAGAAAAACAAGCTTAAGAAAAAAGATGAGATTCATTTAAGATATATCAATCTTGATGTACCTTGAGGTACCTGCAGAACATTCAGAAAAAGATACGCAGTGGGGACATTCAGCAGGTAGTTGAAGGCCAGAATATACAGACTTTGGAGTTATCAGCATATAATCTTATACTGACTCCATAGGGCTGAATAACATTCTTTTTGTTCACTTAGGAGGCAGTTACATGTTTGCTCTATAATTATTCTTATAAAATCAAAAGAAGAACGACATGACTCTGAAAAACATGCAGTGTGACAGCGAAGTGCTCAAAGATAGGTAGACGCCTGGAAAAAAACAATATATAAACATAAATCAAAGAAAATTGCAGGGCATCAAGTAGACTGAGAAGAAACAAAAAAGTAAAAGTACCACCTGCCAAGACCACTGTCAAGGAAACCAAGAGCGGCTGTATGAAGGTCAACACTGTCAAATGCTATAAATCTGTGGCCTTTGTTAGCGTTTTCAACAGAATGATAGGCACAGAAGCTGGAAAATAATGGCCAGAAGAGAGTGAAAGATGAAGAAGAGGTGACAACAAGTTATACTAGTTTTTCAAGAAGCATTTTGGCAAATGGAAAAGGAAAACAAAGTGGTAGTTAGAGAACCTCTACAGATTTGCCAAAAAAAAAGTTTTGTACTTTTAAAACAGGAGAAACTTGAGAATATTTTAGGATAAAGTAAGAGTTCAGAACCACAGCAAACAGAGGGTATACCTAACAGTATCTTGGATAAGCTCTAAGGGAACTACCTCAATCAGAATTCTACCCCAGTAGACTGAAGGTTACAACATAAGTTTCCAAACATAACTTTAATAAATAAAAATTCAAGTAAATTATATAAGACAATTTCCTTAAAAGAAATATACTGCTTCTACTAAAAGCAAATTGGAATAATTCTTAGTACTTTTAAAAACAGATTTCAGATAAAGAATATCTTTTTCTTGCTAGCCCATTTATGTACACCTAATAAATTATAACTCATTTTCCTAATAAATGTTACTAAATTCTTTACAGTCAAGGTAGGGAAAAAGACAGGTCACCAGTACAAGATATCAAATTACTTCCACAAAAGAAAATAAAGTATAATAAATGCTCACCAATACAATAACTTATACTGGGTGAGGAAAAGGAAAAGAGTATTATAAGGGCTGATCCCAGTTATTATAATGAATACCAACATAAACACAAATAATCTCAAAATCATCAATAAAATGACATTTTCAATACCATTAAGCTATAAGGAAATACTTTTTCAGTTTGATTCAATTCCATCCAATCACACATCATTATTGAAGCTTCTAGAGTTTAAAATATTTTCCATAATTACCTGAAAAGTAAAGCAGATGACTGTTTCAAGTACTCTCAGTTCAAGGCAGAATCTTTAAAGTTACTTTAAAGAGGTTTTGGTCAGTTATAAAATTAGAAACATAAATAGTACCTCAAAGACCAGTTATTAATCCAGTATATAGTCAATGTATGATTAGTGAATAATTTTGGTGATAATCTTTAAATGAGTGGTGATAATCTTAACCAAATATGTTTCATTATCATGTATATTTATTAATTAGTTATAATTAATAAATTATAGCTCTGAACTGGTCACTGGGTTATCACTTTCCTGCACTTCCTTAAAGCCCTCTGAGAGCAGGACTTTTTCTCATTCACCTTCATGTTCCCCCAGGAAATCACTCTGTACACAATGGATCATAAAAGTAGATACCCAATGAAGTCTTATAAAAACAAGTAAAATTATATCACAATTTTGTATTTGAAGATTAAAATAATGCCATATAAAACTACAGTTGACCCTTGAGCAACATGGGGGTTGGGGTGCCAACTCCTCACACAGTCAAAAATATGCATATAACTTTTGACTCCCCCAGAACTTAACTACTAACAGCCTACTGTTATACTTACTTTATTCAGTAAAAATAGATTTACTATTCATGAAGTGGAAGTGGATCATCATAAAGGTCTTCATCCTCATCACCTTCATGTTGAGCAGGCTGAGGAGGAAGAGGAAGTGGAGGGATTGGCCTTGTTGTTTCAGGAGGGCAGAGATGGAAATAAATCTGAGTATAAGTGGACCTGTGCAATTCAAACTTGTGTTCTTCCAGGGTCAACTGTATTTTTAAAGGTACATTTGGTACCACAGCAACGACTATAACACTGTCTATAATCTCTACTCACCCAAGCCATGAACTGTGTTGTAGTCTATGTCTGTCCCATACACATATGCACCAAAATGAGCACATGCTATCAGCAGGCCACCTGAAAAATCACACAATTTTGACCTGTTAACCAGTAAGTCCCAAACTCCTGTTTGTTCCTATTTAACTTCATCCAGTCTTAGAAACTAGCTGCAGGCAGAGTATCCTGGAATGACATTGGTCGTAACATATTTAGTAAGCCTCAGGACTGAAAACACAACCCCCTAAGCTATAATCACTAAACTGGTAACAAAGTAGAGAAATTAATATATACCCTTGCATCATTATTTTAAACAGCACTATTTTATCTTTTTTTTGGTCAAAATAATGTATATTTAGACATTTTCATCATATTTTTAGAGCTCTACACAAAAACATTTTGCTCCTTTCTGAAAAATGAGCATATAAAGGCTGTTTATACAAACAGCTGGCAATAAACAGAATAAATTCTGACAACTAGGCTCAATTCCCACTGAAGTCAGAGTTTCAAACAAATAAAGAGGGCATAATTACTATGTGAGACATTAGTTCTTACAGAAATTAAAAGGTTAGGACATATTTTAACTTTTGTAAGAATTAACTATTTTAATATAGTTACTCCTGTAACCAATCAAGTAATTATCTCTTGTTTTAAACTGTAAATACAAATTTCTGAGTAACGATTATCAAACATGCACAAAATAATTAACAAACTGTTTTTATTAGTGCTGTGACCAAAGTAAGAACAACTGTCCCAATACGATCTGACCAGACAAAGTAATGTGACAGATGTGACCAGCTCATGCATGAAGAGAAATCTTAATAAAGGTTAAAATAATAATGAAACTCTTTAAAATGAAAGGTAATACTATTTTTAAATTAAGAAAAAAATGTACACAATTAACTGAACTTTTAATAATTGTACTTTTAATTAAATTCACTTTTTTTAATCATTCAAATTAAAATGCTTTTAGTGCTTGGGCAAGTCTTAATTAGCTATACTCTAGGAAGGCCTGCTAGTCAAGCTGAAATCATAAATATATTCTTCAACTACAAAATATGAACAGACTTGGACAAGGGGAAAAAA
This sequence comes from Pan troglodytes, assembly GCF_028858775.2. Classification (NCBI taxonomy): domain Eukaryota; kingdom Metazoa; phylum Chordata; class Mammalia; order Primates; family Hominidae; genus Pan; species Pan troglodytes. The sequence goes on along the minus strand of NC_072403.2, from coordinate 137,885,441 downwards.
TACTAGGGCTCTTTCCCTTATATCCTTTTGAGATGTAATCTCTGTAACTAAGATGGGTAGTGCCTCTGGAGGGTCAAGATCCATAAATTAATGATGTTCCTTCCATAGCCATTTAAAACATAGTCTGGTAGCATGGAATTAAAAATACTTTGTTCATGAAAATATTATAACTGACTAGTTCTTTTTAGAACCCATGAAGAAGAGAAATGAAAGACTAAAAGTACAGCAGAAACCAAAACCTATGTCCTCTCATACTTAACTACAAAAAGCATTTATGTGGGAGGGTTAAAAAGTCCTCATAATTCTGACTCTGGAAATGGAACATTCCATATTTAGAAAAGGCAGCATAAGTGATGACTTGGAATACTCACAAAGTCACTTCACCCAAATTATAAGGAATTACTACAATTCTGCCAATTAAGGCAGATACTCACCTAGAAGAACTAGTTGTCAAGGGGAACAGAAAAGCTTTCCTGTGCTTCCTTAAACAGAACCTTATCCATTTGGTTAGATTGAGTTTTGAGAAGACCCAATTTACAAGTACACTGCTGAAAGGAGATGAATAATCTGTTAGACTGCACCTGATACTTTACTTCGTGCCTTTTAAGCTTTTATTTTTTTTTAAATAAAATCATAATAAATTAGCTTATCTGAACTGGTCACTGGGTAATCATTGGTAGTCATCTAGTTGTTCTTTTGATTAAATTGAAGCACTTTTTACATTTAGCTATACCTCAGTTGGAGTTTTTTGGGGGATCTTTTTGGTGGAAGAAGGGGTGCTAAAAAAAAGGAGAGTGAAGTGTCAAGGAGGCAAGTAACTTGACTCACCCATTTCTTTTTATGTTACCAAAAGTAAAAATACTGCATATGTGATCTATGCTAGCAACTTGGTGTTTCAATTTCTCATTACTTAAATAGTAAGCACTTTAAGGTTAGGGTAGTATCTTACAGGCAAAATAATACAATAAGAATTGAATTTATTCCATGATGTAAAAACTAATTCATGATTTTCATCTTTAAAGAACTAACTGGAAAGCTTTGCAAACGTGGAGAAATGAGAGACTAGGCTTTGGTTTTGCTGAGAAAAAAAAAAAAGGAAGAAAAATGGCAATATTATTGCATCTATTTTATCTTTTTAAAAAAGGAATTCTACTTAAATAAATTAAACTAGCAGGCCGAGCAAAAGAATATTGCTAGACAATGGGACTCCTACTAGACGAACCACGAGATTCCAGGAAAAGGGGACTACAAAGGGTAGTGGGAAAAAAATGCCAAAGAGAATATTATATAAACCTACAGAGATCCATTATCTCACTCTCCTAACCTTCTCTTTTTCTCCCCATTTTCTCTTCCCAGAACCAGGATAGTCAGTTCCTTAACACCTGGTTTCTGCGTCCACTATTTTACAATGATAAAACTTCAAAAGGAGCTACACTACTTTCCTTCCACCTATGGGTCATCTGAAGGTAGACATGGCCAAGGAGTATACATTAGTCTTCTGGGTGAATTCTCATTACTGGAGGAGCTGACTCACTTGACAGAGGGGATGAGAGGGAATCAGATCTACGGCTGCAGAGTTCTGTGCTACCTAAAGCAACTGGCATCCACTTGCACATATTAATTATAAACAAAGAATTTGACATTTATAATTTTATATTTCAATTCCCTTGCCTGCTGCTATAACCTGCCAACAGTTGCAAATTACTAATATCTTGGAAATTAGCCAAAAAGAGTACTAGAAAATGAGTTTATGGTCAAATTCTTTATCATCACCATTTAATATTAGCTACATCTAACATCTTTCACCAAAAAGGCATCTAAAATCTCATCAAAATAATAATTAAAAAGTAATAATGATAACCATTACAGTTCACTAAATGTCTACCACGTGTCAGGCAACTTCCTAGAAATATTATATACACACATTGCCTCACTTAATCCTCACAATATATTAGTATTACCATTTTACAAATGATAGACGTGAAACCCAGACAAGTTAAGAATCTTGCCCAAAGTCACATACTAATTGGTAAAAAGATTTAAACTTTGCTCTATTTATTCTTTTCTTTATATCATACTACCTCCTTTGGGATTAGCACCAATTGAAGTAAATACATATTCACTCACCAATTAGATAAACAAAAGAAAAATATGCTACTAAACAAATTACATTAAATTAAGTAAAGCTACACACTCTGTTAATAAGAGTGTTATATATGCCATTCACAAGTCCTGTACTGTATCACAGACAGGGCTCTGCCATTAATAGGTATTCAATAAATTCATGATGATCATTCCTTTAGCCAAACTCACATGAGAATAGTAGCACTTCCTAACAACTAAGAGATGACACAATGCTATGTCTCTTCCCCTTTGGGAAAGTGGAGACACACACTTTAAAAAAAGAATTTTTACTAAAATGAAAACCAATGTATTTGTTAAAATTGAAAGAAAAGTGTGTTTCTGCCGCTCATAATGTCATTCTAAACAACAGTAGCAAACAGTCTAAAGGAAAAAAGGAAAAGTATTTAGGCATGAAAAGATTATTTTTCTCCTTTCAGTCTACCAGAAGCTTTCTACCCTACTCTATATCCCTGAGAAAAATCACTAACCATGAGTAGTAAGTGGGCAATACATTTAGGAAACTACATACATTTCAATTTTGTACCTTTAAAATAAAAAGGGGATTAGACACATGAATTTTTTTAAAAAAACTATTTAAAAGGCAACCAAAAGAAAAATATCAACAAATGTTTTGTGAAAACTATGGCCATGGAGAAGGACACAGAGCTACATATTTCTCCAGTCCTTCTGAAGGTACTACCCATCGATGAGGCAAAAGGCCCAAGAGAGGACAAACTGTGCTTAAGACCTGTGTCTATTCACAATTATTGGTTATTATGTTTCAAAACAAAAGCACCAAAAATTGACTGATGTCCTAAAGCTATACTTAAACTACAAACACAAATTACGAAAATATATTTCAGCAGCACCTTTGCAAAGATCCTCCTCTCATTTTCTATTAATTGTCCTATATGAACAGTCAGACGTTCCAAATATACTACCCACTGTGAGGAGCTGCCCTAAAGCAAACAGAAGCAGGTCTCCTTGCCCCTCAACACACTATGAATGGTCCATATATTGACAGCTGTGAAGATAATTTCAAAATCTAGCCTCATCTACTCAACAAAAAAATATTACCCATACTGGCAACCATATTTTTTAACTCTGTGGTCTAGTCTATGTGTATGTATATATATTAATCATTTTCTACATGTATATATCTAAAAGAATTATTCTCAATTGACAAAAAAAGTTTTTAAAGTCCAAGAACAAGATTAAGAATAAAAGCTTTAGCATTTGGAAAAAGATAAATTAAATCCATTCTTCACATCATACCGGAGAATAATCTCCAAATGAACCAGAGATCTAAAAAGAAAAAATGTAAAACTACAAAAGCACTAGAAGAAAACACAAATGAATTCCTCTATAACTTGAGTGTGGGGAAAACTTTTGCATGGCAAAAATCAATTAGTAGCAAAGTCAAAAGATAAATGACAAGCTAAGGGAAAATACTGCAGCATACATCACAGAAAAATAGGGGGAGTGTGAGGAGGTTGTATCCCAAGCTTACAAAGGACCTTGAAAAATCAGGGAAAGAGACCAAAAATGCTATCAAAAAATGGGCAAAAGGCAAAAAAAGACAAATCAAAGAAAGTCATAATGGCCCTTAAAATATAAAAAATTGTGATACTTCATTCGTAACCATAGACATACAAATTAACACTACATTGAGATATCATTTTTCACCCAACAGAACAAGCAAAACTTCAAAAGCCTGAAATATACTCTGCTGGTGAGATTGTGGAAAAACAGGGACTCTCCTACAACTGTTGGTAGGAATCCAAAATAGTATAATGGAGACAAATTTGGCAGTATCTAATGAAACTGCATATGCATACACTCTTCAACCCAGAAATCCTACTTGTAAGAATTTACCCTAGGACAGGGGGGTCCAATCTTTTGGCTTTCCTGGGCCACATTCGAAGAAGAATTGTCTTGGGCTGTACATAAAATACACTAACACTAATGATAGCTGGTGAGCTAAAAAAAAATTGCAAAATTTCTCATAACGTTTTAAGAAACTTTACAAGTTTGTATCAGGCCACATTCAAAGCCATCTGGGCCACATGTGGTCCATGGGCTGCGGGTTGGATAAGCTTGCCCTAGAGCTACATCTCCAACATTACAAAGGTATATATTCATAAGGTTAGTCATTTCAAGCATTATTTGTAACTGTAAAATACTGAAAACTACCGATGTCCAACTATAGGAGATTGTTTGAATAAATTACGGTACATACACTCATGAAGCAAAACTAAAACAGAATAAAGATAAGCTCCATGAACTGACAGGAAGTGATTTCCAGGAAATACCATTAAGTGAAAAAAGCAAAGTTAAAACCAACACACACAGTATGATACCTTTTGTGTAAGAAAGTAGTGAAAATAAGAAAATGTATATATTCCATTACGAATAAGAAAATGTATTATCATTACAAAAAGAAACAGGAAGAATCAACCAGAAAACAATGAAGTTAGTCACCTAGGATAGGTGGGAGAACAGGCTGGAAGCGTTATAAAGGTAAAGTGACATCTCTCTGAGTACCACTTCTTGTGTAGTTCTGACTTTTGGAAGCAAGTTCATCTTATACATATTTGAAAATAAAAGTAAATCAATAAGGAGTGGGGGATAGGAGATAAAAACCTAAAACAGAGGGCAAACTGGAACAAATGAACCCAAATGAATTTTAAATGAAAAGGGAAAAAGCAGGCACAGTATTTGACTTTACTGCCCCTTAGGGTGAAGAACTGAAAACACATCCTGAACTCTTATTCACAGGATTTTTTTAAGTGGCATAAGCAAAACAACTGTGAAACCATTTCAGATATAGGAATGAGGAAAAGAGTAAATGTGTTGATGTAGCTAGGAATCAGGGTTCTCACTGTGGAAGAAGGTATACATAAACATAGAATAGGGTAGTCAAAAGGAAATCTGTAAGGTTTGACTGCAATTTATAGTATATGTGCAAATTCACAGTGTCTAAAATACGTATATGCATGTGTATGTGCATACACACAGTATATAAGAATAAATACATGTATATTTGCACATGCACTTACATGCATATTGTGTATATATGCATATATATTTTCTAGTTTGTCCACTGAAAGGATCTATAATCCAGATTTCATTTCCCTGCTAAAAGAAACAAAAATTCCTTGGAGAAATGACTGATACCAGAGCTTGAACAAATAGAAGAGAAAGTAAGGAAGTACTCCAAAGAAAAAAGGATAGGAACATGTCACAAAGACAGATTCAATGTGAAAGAGCTCTCACTGGGCAAATCACAATTTGAGGAACAAAAGTAATTAAGAAAATTAAGAAATATAATGAATTATAGACCATCGGGGTTAAAAAGGAGAACCCATTAGTTCATATTAATAACAAACAGAAAAACAAATACATGGAAGAGAGGAAAGGGCTTTTGCTTACAGTAGAATAATGAATGTCGACTTGTAACTGTGGAGGGAGCACTGCAGTTGGAAAATCATCCCTTTGAAACCATCAAAGTAAAAACTGGTTCAGGAAAGAATTATCAATGGCTACTAAACCTGACGACCTGAGTGGTGAGAGGAGACTGGATAAGGAATAGAATACTATACGGTCTTAATGTATCTCTCCACAGATTGCTTAATAGCAAGAAAAAAAATAAAATAAAATAAAATAAAACCACCAGTAATTGTACTGTTTATGATTATGAATGGAAAAAAATCAAACACAACCTAGACCAGATGATCAGAAATTACCAATACCAATGCAGGGCAGAATGCCATCATGTACACACCCCTGAGAAGGCCACAAAAGTCACTGATGTAGTGGTCCAGCTGGGAATGTATAACCTAATCCTAATCTTGAGGAGACATCAAACAACCCAAAATGAGGAAAAAATAAGATAAAAAATAAAGGGAAGAGAAATAGCATCTTGAAAAGTCAAATTTCATAAAAGAAAAAAAGACTTTGGCTGTGTTCCAAATCAAATACATCAAAGAAATATTAACAACAAAATATAATACCTGATCCTAGCCAGGAAAGGGAAAAGGATGCTGTCAAAAATATTAATATTACTGGGTCAACTGGCAAGACTGAAATATGAATATCAAAGTACTGTATTAATACATCTATTAACATTGAAAACAGTACTGTGGTTATGTAGAAGAACATATCCTCATTCTTGAGAAATAATTACTTGAAGGGTAAAGGGATGTGATGGATACAACTTTCAAATGATGCAGGAAAGAAAAGATTATGTAAATAGAAACAGATAAAACAAATGATAAAGCAAATGAGGCCAAATGTTAACAACAGCTTAAACTAAGTTAAGGATACATGCATGTTCTTTGTCCTACTTTTATTCTTATAGCTTTTCTGAAAGTTTGATATTATTTCCAATAAAAAGTTTAAAATTTGGGGTGAGTTACTTAGGATAATGAGAGTGGGGAAGAAAAGAATATAGAGTATGCTGAGGGTAGGTGATATGGAGAAACTGGCAGAGAAGAAAGACTCACCAGTGAATTAACTCAACAATAAACAGAGAAAGTTATTCCATCAATCAGAAATTTATTGACCTTGATACTACTACTTCCTAAGCATATGTGGTCATATTCCTTAAGTTAGTACATGGTGTAATAGCTGGCTGGCAGATCCCAATGCAGAGAGAGGCAGCTCAAAGTTAAGGGCATGAGCTCTGGAGTTGGACTGCTTGAGTTTGAATCCTATGAAACCAATATACTGTATAACCTTGGCCAAGTCACTGCACCTTTCTCTCTGCCATAATTTCCTCAAGCAAATTTTTAAAGTATCTCCATGTTGGTTGTTGTAAGAATTAAACTAGATAGTAGCATCAGAATGCATAGCATAGTACCTGATACATTTACTATTCAATAAACGTTAGCTCTGCATCATCACTGCCCAAGGGGAAAGATGGCTACAGGGACAGGCTCCAACCACAAAATGAGCCATAATGAGTTTGGTCAAACAAATTTAAATACAAGTATTTGCTGGGTATGGGCAAGATCCAGAAAAATTGAGTGGAAGTAGGAAAAAGTCTGCACAGAGTCAGATGGAGTTTTAGGACTTCCATAAAAAATTATCCCAATCATATGCACAAAAAAACAAGGTCACTGCCACAGCGACCAGGCTATCTAGCCCATTGATACTTTGACACTTTTCTTATTTCACACTTACTTATAAACCTCCACAAACCAACTCAAAGATAGGATATATTAACTATTTTTCTCTATCCACATATACAGTTATGAATTTAAACTGTATGAATACATTTAAACTGGACGAATACATTTTTTTGATCTTGTCATTCAAGTCTTTCTTTCACCAAGAGTTTTCCTATTTAAATAAACTATACAGCTTTACAACATTTCTACAATGTATGGTAGTGCAAGTTTTTCTGCTACAAAAAAATTAGATGAATGCTCCCCCCTAGTGGTTTATCTGGAATAAAACCCATACAATTCTATCAGCATCATCTTTGAAGTGGCAAAAGTGTTAAATACTAGCTATTACACAAGTATGTGGTTGTCTCTTGGCCACTATCCAAACACAATTAAAAGATTATCCATTTACTCTTTTAGCAAAAATATTACCATGACCTTCATTAATATAAATAAGCAACATCTCTACACTAGCTTAAAAGTTAAATAAAAATACCTGTTCCAACAAATGGATCAAAGACAATATCATTTTCTTTCACTTTTCCATGGTTAGCCATAATGAATGACAAACCAGCATCCATACTTGTATTTCCAATAAAGTGTCTCTTTTTGACACTGTATGACTCAATAAGCTCTCTCTGTCCATCTGCAATCTAAATCAGAGATATTTCTTATGTTAGTATAGCCATACAGAACAGACTTAAGATAATCACTCACAATAAGACCATTGTATTTTGCTGATAAGAACTTCTTTCCACTTATTACTGCTCTAAACTTATTTATTTAAAATAATGTAATTGAGGTAGTTATAAACAAAGCCTTTTATTGCTTAATGTCACTCCATTTACTTTTTCTTTTCAAAACAAGTATGAACTGCATTTGAATGCAATTATTCCAGAGGTAGGTGTTAAGGTATGCCCATTTCTTTGTTCTCCTACATAACAATAATCTCTAACATAAGTCACAACTTCCACTCACAGCTTCCAATCACCCACTTAAAGCCTCAGAGAAGTCGGCAGAACTGCTTTACAGTAATTCCATTTCTTTTGGAATGGAAGGCCCAGATTGGAAATCTCCACAAATGAGATTCCTCAACTACCACAGCACTCTGTGTTTTCTCTGCTTTATAAAAAAAAAAGAAACAACAAAAAAAAAACAGTCCAGATGTTCTGGTAAGTCTTGTTTCAACATTTCCAGGTATACCAACTCCTCCCTATATCTAACAAGCCTCTTGCACTTCATTTAAGAATCTCTGGGAAAACACAAAACAAAACATAATCACATACTCTTCACCAATTTTAATCCATTCAGTAGTTCTGACTCTTCAGCTGCTTTAAAGTTCTACATAGGAGTCAACAAAAGGCCTAATATGTAGCTTTCAAAAAAACAAACTGACATAGGTAGAAAGAACACTTGCTCACCCATCTACCAAAATAAATATTATGTGGATTCTCAGGGATGCAGTTTGGGTCTAAACCATAATCCTCCAAAACAGAAAATACATGTTGCGGTTTCTTTAAATTCACTTTCCCTTCAAATGGCAGAAATTCAAGTGCCTAAAAGAAATAAAAGAAATGCTAATGTCTTATAATAATTTACAATGAAAAATGGCACTTATCTAATAACATTACCTTGTAAGCCTGGATTCAACATTAAATAAAACATGAAAAGCACTTAGCACAAAATGTGGTACAAAATAAACACTTCACAGACATTAGGTATTCCTATATATCAACAATGGCCAGACTGCATTCATCATGTAGGTTTTTTGTTCTGCTAAATTTACTTACATCTATTCGCTTGATTTTCTCTTCTTGTGTCAATGTCTTATTAAAAGTGTGAATCTTTATTTTATATGTAGAGTCCGAATGTAGAAATGGAACCTAAAATAAAAGGAAATCAGTTTTTTGAGTATTTTAATTCTACAGAATCTGCACGCATGCCTATATAAAACCACATTTTACTACGCACCATCTTCTCCACAGGGTAATTTTTAAGAGAACTGTACAGCTCCTCAGGAGATTGTCCATGACCCCATAGTTCAAATATAGACCTAGGAAATAAATGATTGGTACTAACCTCAGTAAATAACTTAGTTCACACAGGAATACATACAGTCATTTTACTAGTTCTTTATGCACACTCCACTGATTATTGCCTATGTTTTGCAAAGTATAAATGAATCAGTTATTTTAGATAAATGGGTACAAAGCTGCAGAAAAGCCAATTATTCCCAATGTCTTCTCCATAATACAAAAAGACTAATGACCAAATAAAAATGTTATTAACAATTAGCTGGCCAGGCACAGTGGTTAACGCCTGTAATCCCAGCATTTTGGGAGGCTGAGGTGGGTGGATCACTGGAGCCCAGGAGTTCAAGACCAGCCTGGGCAACATAGTAAAACCTTGTCTCTACAAAAAAGGCAAAAAATTGGCCAGGCATGGTGGCACACACCCATAGCCCCAGCTACTTGGGAGGCTGAGGTGGGAGGATCACCTGAGCCCAGGAATTTGAGACTAAAATGAGCCAAGATCACGTCACCGCACTCCAGCATGGACAACAGAGTGAAACTCTGTCATGCATGTGCGTGCACACGTATGGACACACACACACAATTTTAGTAACTAACTTACCCATAATGTTGAGATCTAATAAGGCATATTCCTAGGTACTTGTTATATTTTTCACCTTTTTGTCGCATGCTCAAAATATTTCATGTTAATAATAAATTAACTTTCAATCCCTTCTAACACAGAAAAATTTGAATTTAAGTTGGTTTTGAATCTATGCTTTTATAAAAGTCTATCTTCATTCTGATACAGTTAAATTGTAATTTTTTTCCTTTGCAAATGATTTCTTCCTTTTCTATTGAATTTACAGAGAAAAGGCTTCTACAATAATATTAATCTCACTTAGCTATCACTTAAGGTATACCTCAGCTACACAAAATATATAGATAATAAAAAGCAATTAAAAATTATATTACACAACTGTTAATTGTACCATTAATCAAATATATGAATTAGAAGAGTTATGAAAGAAGCATACAAGTCCTTAGTACTCCAGTGGCTATTTTAAACCTAACAAGCAATTATTCAAAAAGAGTTTTTTAAAAGTTATGTTTCTGTTTTCTAGTCATTTTTATTTCATAATAAGGCCTGTTAACGACCTTCACTGTAAAAGATTAAAGGCTGCAGGTAGTTCTCAATAGGATGAAGTTAACGAAATATTGGGTTGTGTCCAATTCCGTAATACAACAATTACATATGATGATATAAAACATCGCTAACCATGTTAATAAAACTAGATATATGTAAATTCTTATTTGCATTGCATTAGCAAATATAATTTCTACAGAAAGTTTTCAGCAATCTGCCAAAATGTTCAGGAAGAAAAAGCAGCTTAAAGATAACACAAGCTGTTTGATATTTAAGATGCTAGTTAAAAATACAGTTTAATTTTCAAATCTGATGACAGAAAATTTTCCAACAGTACAAAGAAAAAAGAAATGAAAGAAAAGAAAAAAAAAAGTGGATGCCAATGATAAAGTCTAGAAACACTGAGGATAAACAATGAACAGCATCATTACATTAATTCACATCAAGATTTGATACTCATAATTATTTTCTCTACCAACTGAAACAGTAAAACATATCTCACGGCAGTCCTCACTTTTTTGTTACCTTACACTTCACTAATCTGCTCATCCAATTAAAAACCATCTATGAAAAAAGTATTTTTGGATTTTCAGCACTTTGGTTATAATTATATGTGGCATCTATCCTGCGTAAGAACATAGTGTTTATATCTCATACTATACTCCCATATAATATGGAAGTTTTAAAAAATTATTCTAAAACAAATGTGTCTACATTTCCCCAGAGATTCTTTCATCCTTGGTTTCGGCAGGTAACCCTCCTCTGGTCCCCCACCGCCACCCAGTGGCAGTTGTATGTAACTGCAAGCTAAACTGAGCCTTCACCCTATGCCAATATAGCAAAAAACAGGACTGAATGGTTATGAGAAGTACCAGTATATTCATGCAGGAGAACATAAGTTTCTCTTACTTGGCACACACTGTCCGTTTCATTAAATTTCTTGCAATATCTTCAGAGGGAATGCTAAGAATCCAAAATGGTGACTAAAAGAAATAACAATATGCAACTTAATTCTAAGTGGCTACATGGCCTCATATGCTTTTATTCAAGAAGTCAATAAGGAGAAGTGCCTATTTGCTACTTTCATGTAAGAATATCTGATCTGACTGTAACCAAAATAAAAATAGTTCCAATAGTAAAAAAGTAAATTAGAATAATATAGTAAAAACATTTTTATAATGACTCTATAAACGAATATATCCTCAAATGAAACATTAATTTTGTATCTGTCCTTTTATGTAGCTTTACGAAAGGAATTAATGCATATTATATCCCAAAGTATAATCTTGAAATTCATCATGGCTAATCATCCCTTATAATACAGCTATTTTATTTTTAATTTCTAAGTAATGTATTTCTTAGTTGCTACATGAGACCTTTTTCTAGGTAGGTGTGGCCATCTGAGGGTGAAGGAGGGGCCCTTTGAAACAACTATGATAGAAAATCATGACGTACTTTATTAAATTCTCATTAGCTTTTACTGTTTTATATTTTATCTAGGGGAAAAAAGCTCCAAGTGCATCAGGGGTGTTTTCCCAACCGTCTATCCCAACACCCAAGATTACAGGCACTGGTAAGCTGCACCCAGATAACCTCTTGCCAGAACACAGCAAAATCCAAAAGGATCCTGACCTCATTTCATCACCCTTAGCCAATTATATCCGCACTCTCCTTCCTTTCCTCCTCCCCTCAATAAGTGAAAGTCATTCAGGAATAAAAGTCCAACACTACAGGACTTTCAACTTTAGCTCTTTCATCTTTTGCAAGAAATCCTTCCTGTCACACCTAGCTTTTTTCTTTTTTCTTCAACTTTTAAGTTCAGGGATACCTGTGCAGGATGTGCAGGTTTGTTGCATAGGTAAACATGTGCCATGGTGGTTTGCTGCACCCATCATGCAATCAACCCATCGCCATTTGCGATCAACCCATCGCCTAGGTATTAAGCCCAGCATCCATTAGCTATTCTTCCTGATGCTCTCCTTCCCCAGACTCCACCACCCCCAACAGGCTCCAGTGTGTGTTGTTTCCCTGGACATGTCCATATGTTCTTATCATTCAGCTCCCACTTATAAGTGAGAACACGTGGTGTTTGGTTTTCTGTTCCTGCATTAGTTTGCTGAGGATAATGGCTTCCAAATCTATCCATGTCCCTGCAAAGGACATGATCTCATTCCTTTTTATGGCTGCACAGTATGCATGATCTCGTTCCTTTTTATGGCTTCCATGGTGTATATGTACATTTTCATTATCCAGTCTATCATTGATGGCATTTAGGTTGATTCTATGCTTTGCTATTGTGAATAGTGCTGCAATGAACATATGCATGCATGTATCTTTATAATAGAATGACTTATATTACTTTGGGTATATACCCCGTTTTTTTTCTTCCAATATTTACCCTACCCAACAGAAAAATTCAAAATAATCCAAACAAGAAAAAATATTTTCATCTTAGTATTACTTTTATTGAGAAAATTTTTAAAGCAACCTGAGTAAAATGAAATGGTTAATTATGGTAGAGCTAGTCAATGAAAAATATTATGTAGCTATGTTACAGATAAAGGCCAAGTAACAACTTAGGCCTATATTGACACTATCAGGTGAGAAACACAGACTACAGAAGTAGAATTACAATAGGGAAAAAAAAGTACACGAAAAAAAAAAAGATTGGAAGGCAGCATCCCCAAATTATAAGTCATGTCAAGAAGGAACTGCAAATTATTTTTTCTATTTTCCAAACTGCTGTCAAACACTGATATAGTTTTATGCAAAATACAAAGCTGATAAATTCAATCTTATACAATGTACAATTTCAAATTTTAAAATGATTCTCAACACGAGCCCAACATTCTGCTAAATTCTAAATTCGAATTCTAAACACAGCTCACCAATGGAGCACAGCCCTTTTTTAGGTGAAAGGACAGATACAAATTATGACACAACTGTTGACTAAAAATTTAAAACAAATAAAATACTAGAAATAAATCTAAATTACTTAACAAAACCACAAATTTTCCCAAAATATCCACTTTATTCCACTGCCTCTCGAAACAGATACAAGTAACCATACAAATATAAATTTAAGATATGCACTTCTTCTCTTCAAACCCAAGGCTCTATTTCTAAGTATACTCCATATGGTCTAATGAAAATTTAACTTACCTTTCCATAAGTTTCTTGACTGCTGGCAAACTGACCTCCAAAAAGCGAAAGCAAAGACTTTATTTCCTGTATTGAAAATATTATAAAGAAAATACATTTTAACAAAAAGGAACTAAAAATGTACTAAGGGAGACAGGTATTACATGACTAAAAAATAAGAGTAGGCTGAAGATCTAACTGAGGCATTTAAGCTTCAACATCAGACAATTACAATTTAGGGTTCAGAAATAATCTAATAATAAAAACCACAGGTAAGTAATTTCTGAGAAATTTTCGACAACAGAAGAGTTTGCAAACACTTGATCAAAAAATTCCCTGATTTTGGAAAGGAAAAAAAAAGGTTACACAAAGTGCAGATTAGTAAGACTGACAATAGACGAATAAAGTTAAAATGAAAATCAGACAGATGATTTGAAGATGTTTGGAAAAGAAAAAAATAATCAGCCAGGGCATACCACTATGTATTCATTAAGCACAAATAACTATCTCATCTTCTTTCTGTGTAAAGTTACAGAACTAGAAACAGAACTAACATAATAGATACTTTAAAAGCATCATTCATGCAAAGTTGAAATCTGTCCAGATAGTTTTTATATTCTTTGAAGCAATCACTTTGTACTGATAAACCCAAATAATTATACAAATTTTATAATTTGTATGACTAACAAGTTATCTCCTTAAATCACATAAAACAGGTAGAATCACACTCTTCCATATAGGTCTCATGGAGGATGGAACCTAATGAGAGGTAAGTGTCCCACTGCTGGCTACCTACTATCCCCTTTCCTCCCAACCAGAAGGAAGAGCCTTTAACACCAAGCCCACAGCCATCAAAAGGGAAACTATACCCAGACCAGGAAGTCCCCCACTCCAAGACCAAAAAGAATGAGAAGTTCAAGCTACTAGTGTCATTTCTATTTTTTGTCTATGCAACAAATCATTTTTTAAAATTCAGTGTTAGAAGGGGCTGAATTCAGTCCAATCAGATGGCTCGACCAAGAACTATCACAGACTACTGATAAATCAGTGAAGGCAGCCCAAAGGTTATTTTGCAGCAAGGAAAACACAAATCTGAATAGGAGACATCATGAGACTTAGAAATTAAATAGACCATAATCTGATTTTCATCTCTTCCAAATACTAGCGATGTGGCTTTATACAAGAATCTTAAATCCTCCAACTTTTAGTTCCCTCAAATGTGAAACAGGAATCATAGCTACCTCATCAGGTTAGGTGAACTATAAAGAGAGAAGCATAGAACCTAGGCGGTTATTAAGGGAATCAAAATGATGAGGACCCTGATAACTGTCCTAGAAGTCCAGTGGCTCAAGAAGTCAACCAAGACTGATAGAGTTATAGCACTTAAAAGAAAAAAAATAAAGTTATAGATTAAATTACTTGATCTTGCATGATTGTTGTTTGTTCTATATTAAAGCATATTGTAAAGTCAGTTTTACATTTAAAACATCCAACTATAACCAAGTTAAAACACCAAAGTTTGCTGCTCCTGGAATATACTGTTAAAAAGCTGCAACAAGCTAAAACACAAAGATCCTAAGAGTTAGGTGGGGAAAAAAAGTGAAAGATTAAAGTTTTATGGCATAGCATTATCTCTGCTACCCAAAACTTAAGCAGCCACCCAAAACTGAGAATAAATATGATAACCCAAGTTTCAAATTGAAAAGCAAAACATGTTTAAACTACTTCATCAATCTACTTGGAAAAAGCAAAACACAAAATGTTCATTAATCTTATGGCAAATTCTACTTTCCAGTTGAGACTCTTTCTATATTAGGAATAAAAAATAATTTATATTGAACATTGGATATAAAAATGTAGCATGATCTGGGGCATGTGTGATGCGTTAATTCCATGAGCTTTTCTATTATTTCAGCTACTTGCTTTTTCATCCATTTAAAAGGTTGCTTCAGGACAAGCAATAAAACCCAGGAGTTTGAACTTTAGTAAACACTATTTAGTACAATAAGTACTACATTAAGTAGCTGCCAACTATACTTAGCCCTGATTAACTCTTATCAGAGGTAAAACTTGACCACACTTATATTCCTGATCTCTCATTTTAATTCATAAAGGCAGCCATTCATTATAGCTTCCTTGCTTATCAGTTCTAATGCAATAGATGGGCCCAAAAGGATAGACTGTCCTTTGGATTGCCTTTCCCAGAAGAGATTCTATATCACTGATTTTAATATTTTAAGCAGCCAGGTATGGCGGCTCCACCTGCAATCCCAGCACTTTGGGAGGCCGAGGCGAAGAGATAACTTGAGACCGGGAGTCTGAGACCAACCCTGGCAACACAGTGAGAGCTCCCACGACCCCCTCCCGCCCCCTCACACCAACACTCAGCCTCTGATCAACACCCGGCTCTACAAAAATAAAAATAAAAAAATTAGCCAGACATAGTGGTGCACCTGTAGTCCCAGCTACTCAGGAAGCTAAGGTGGGAGGATGGCTTAACTTGGGTCTTTGAGGCTGCAGTGAGCCATGGTCACGCCACTGCACTGTAGCCTGGAAAACAGAGAGAGAACTGTCTCCAAAAAAAAATTTTTTTTTTTTTTTTTTGAGATGGAGTCTCACACTGTCACCCGGGCTGGAGTGCAATGGTGTGATCTCGGCTCACTGCAACCTCCACCTCCCAGGTTCACGCGATTCTCCTGCCTCAGCCTCTTGGGTAGCTGGGATTACAGGCGCAAACCACCACATCTGGCTAATTTTTTGTATTTTTAGTAGAGATGGGGTTTCACTATGTTGGCCAGACTGGTCTCGAACTCCTGACCTTGTGATCCGCCTGCCTCAGCCTCCCAAAGTACTGGAATTACAGGAGTGAGCCACTGCGCCCGGACCCCCAAAAAAATTTTTAAGCAACTAATATGTGCAAGTCCCTGATCTATGTAAAAATACACACTCATTTATCTTAGGGAAATTATGGTCTAGTAGAACTAACAAAACCACCTCACAACTGAAATGTAAAGTGTAAAAAACAGTACATGTTCTTAAACAGGTAAAAGCAAAAACGTATTAGAGTACAAGAGAGTAAAAGATTACTTCAGTTTGAGAAGTAAAGTTTCATGGAAACTGCCTTAATCCCTGAAAAAAATCTAACCCAATGACAGAGGAATTCAACTTCCAGGGATGGCAAAAGATGTAATTCAGATTAAGCTTCTTGCTGAAAAGAACTAGAAAAGCTGGCCATCTAATTGAAGGCATAGAAAGATAACAAAAATTACCAAACCAACATCCAGGAGAGGACAAAAATTCCAAGGTGGAGCCACTTTTTCCCTGAGACATTTACAAATCCAAAAACAGCTGCAAGAGTGAACAGCCCTTCTGAGTGCCCGATAGAAAGGGAAAAAAAGAGAAAGGGCCACCCGGGGGGGGGGGAGAAAAGGATACTTGATGAACCACCTAATTTACACTAGGATGTCAAAAAGCTACACTCTGTGAGTACATCGGAATCAGAACACAAACAGGGCTTAACACCTGAAAATGAGTTAAACCCATCCTAGATTCCTCATGCTCCTATGCGTTCCTATCTTCTTCAAGAGGATGTACATCATCCCAGCTCTCAAATTATTTTTTCAAATAAATTTTCAAATACAACATCTGGCATATATTTAAAAAAATAGCCCACTATATGAAACAGAACAAAAAGAAACAATAGAAACAGACCCACAGGATCGCTTTTATCATATACTTTAACATAACTACGCTTTCTACATTGAAGGGGATTCAAGAAAAAAATAAGAATTTTGGCAGAGGAGGAAAAACTACAGAAAGGAAACTGTGGATCTGAAAAATAATCATGTAAAACATATAAAGCTAAAATAAATAAACATGTGATTAACTGTAAATGAATACTTCCTACATAAAAATCAATAAAGAATGGGAAAGACCCAAACCAGACTAAAGGGAGCACAGAGAGCAAAGGTGAAAGCAGGAATTCAGGGAATAATGAGTCAGTTTTGGCAGCACTAAGGACTAGGTGGGAAGTGAAAGCACAAAGGAAAGAACCATGCAGTGGGGGACCTTGAATGCCCGACTAAAGATTTTCATCTTAAGAAAAATGAGGGTGTAAAACAGAACAGAGTTTTTGGAAGAATAAACTGTCACAAGTGTAATACACTAAGAAGAATTTACGACGGAAAAAAACAAGTAAAAATCACCAAGTACTAAGGTTGTTATTCTGGAGACCACAGCCTAACCACTCCATTGTCACTGCATTGCCTTACTTTACACAGTCACACTCCTGAGCCTCTCTAGTTCTGGTCCAGTATTCTCTAAGTGGTATCTTTTCTCTCGTACTTCAGAATTATCCTTCTAAAACACAAATGATCTTGTCACTTCCTGGCTTAAAATGAAAAACAGTCAGTGGCTACCCATTATATCTAAAAATCTAAACTCCTGGCCAGGCGCAGTGGCTCATGCCTGTAATCCCAGCATGAGGCAGTCGGATCACAAGGTCAAGAGATCGAGACTATCCTGGCCAACATGGTGAAACCCCGTCTCTACTGAAAATACAAAAATTAGCTGGGCATGATGGTGCAAGCCTGTAGTCCCAGCTACTCGGGAGGCTGAGGCAGGTGAATCACTTGAATCGGGAGGCGGAGTTTGCAGTGAGCCGAGACCGCACCACTGCACTCTAGCCTGGCAACAGAGCGAGACTCCGTCTCAAAAAAAAAAAAAATCCAAACTCCTTAGAATGGTGTCAAAACATTTGCAAATCTAGATCTTACCACCTCTCTGGCCTCAATGCCCACTACTTCAACCTCCCTCCCCAAGCCTTCCAAATTATCATAACCAATCACACCTCTGTGCCTTTAAGCCTGTTTCTGTTTCTCACAGAAGGGGGCTTTCCAATCCTCTTCACCAACAGAACATGTCCTTTGTCAATTAAGACTTAATTAAAAATTTATTTCCTCCAGAAACTCAAAACATTAATACTGCATCAATGCCACAATCTTCCTTCATGACTCCTAAGGCCAATGAGTTAAACACAACTAAAGAAAATCACAGAATCTTAGCATGATTACAGATATACGACTTTTACCTTCAGCTGGTTTTCAGCATTGCTCTAATACCTATGCTCTTCTCCACTCAATCGTTTTACTTTTCCTTGTCAACTCTCCCCTTTGGTCTCAATGACTATTTCAAGTTTTACTATTTGTCTCAATTTCCCCATTCAACTGCTGGCCCATCATCTCTCAAGAAATAACTTCCACTCATTCATTACCTACAAAACAGGCCCTCAGGCAACTACTCCACACCCACCCTAACTTTCCATGTCCAATCTCCCCTCCTACTGAAGAGAACCCCTCCCACCATGCCCTTGTATGCCTTCTCTTCCCATCAGCCTACAAATACACTCAAGCTCAATCTCATTCTCTCCATGGGGAGAATCCTCCTTTCACCCTAGGTCCTCCTCAAACTGTTAACCAATTTCTTACTTTCCCTTATGCTCTAGCTAAGGACACTCAGTCTATCCTATCTCCCCTTCCTCACTTTCCAGTGATTACTAAACCAAGCCACCTGGCTTCTCCTACTAAAACTCAACATATTCGCTTTAGCAAAAATCACCAATTAATTATCTTCTAATTGAGACTATCAATGACACTTTTTCATTCTTTTCTCACTAAAAAGCAACTGCATTCGACATTATCCATTTGTCCCTGCTTCCTAAAATTTTACCCTTCTGATTTCTGCGGTCTCACATCCGTCTGGCACTTGCCCATCTTCTTCATGGCCTCCTCCGACTTTCCCTTAATATCAATGCTTCCAAGCATCTATACTTGGCCCACTACTCTTTTGACCTTATCCTTTTGAGTAATTTCTTCCCCGCTCCTAGTTTTCATATGAAGAAGACTCCCAAATATTTATCACTAGTCCAGATCACTCTGCCATACTCTATGCATATTCATATATCCACCGCCTCTTGGTCATCTCAGGTTGATGTTACACAACCACATCAAATTCAGTGTAAACAAAATTTAAATCTTACATCTGCCTATGTTCTCTATTTTAAATGGAGACACTCCTACCTATATACACCCCAGGAGTCATACCTGACTGGTGCCTCTTTCCCACATATTCAATCAATCCAGCCTTAATGACTGTATGGCCTAAATATTTTCCCAGTCTATCCCATCCTCTTACTCCTTACCTAGGTCAGACCTTCTTAATCTATTAACAAGACTATTCCGACAGACTCCTAGTCTCTGGCTCAAGTCTTATTCTTTTCAAATCCATCCTCCATAGTGTTGTCAAACTGATTTAATTTTGTGGTCACTTTTTTACTTAAGGCTTTTCAATAAATCCCCCTTCCAAGTTCCAGGGTATTCAAGGCTTTCATTTTCTGGCCTCGATCTACTTCCCTTGCTCTCTTCTTACCACTCTCTGCCACATAACTAGTGATCCAGTAATAATGAACACCTTGTAATTCTAATTTACTGATTTATCTCCTTGGCCCTCTAACTCCTATTCATCCTTTATTTCAAGTGTCATCTCCTCTGGAAGCCCTCTTAAAGGCCAACATCCCCAACCCCTCAGGTAGATTAGATTTCCCTTCCACGTGCTCTCATATTTCCATGTGCATCTATCACTGCACTTACCGACGCTCTTCTGTCATTCTACGCCTATGTGTCTGCTCAGCCCTTATTCTAAACAGTAAGCTCCTAGAGGGCAGAGATTGTTTACATCATCGTTACATGCCCAGCGTACCGATCTTCGACTACATGCATTCTGAAAACGTTTCTTGAATAAATAAAACACTCTTCTCAACTTCTCCATCATCTAATCCCCACCACCATCCCCTCCACTGAGCTTGATCCGCAGATTCCAATACTTCAAACACCAGCCTGAGCATTTGTTAGCTGTCTCTATTCTCCGCTAGACGAAGAGCTCCGGGAGTGAGATGACCGGTCATATTCACCTGCCTAACTCCGGTACTTGCTACACGGGCAAAAGAATGAATGAAAAGTTTAAGCAGGCCGAGGGGTTCGGTCTCGGACTTCTCTCACACACACCCTCCGCCAAGCTCACCCCGCCCGAGGACTGGGGACGCGTGACCCGCGCTGACCAGCGAAGACCCCCGAATCCCAGCTTCCTCGGGCTATGCAGATCACCTCCACCCATTCCACTCCACTCCAGCGTCCTCTTCCGTCGGAAGTTCCGGAGGGCGCTACGGACTCACCGGCAGGCGGAACTCCAGATGCTCCTGCGCCATTAGGAGCAGATACCTGTTAAGGGTACACGACAGCGCCATTGCAGCTGCCCACCGTGCGCCTGCGCGGCCCGCGCTAGGTCCCTCTTTCTCCCTCCCAAAGCCGAGTCTCCACAGAGACAGAGCCTGAAGGGCCGGAAGCGGAAGCTCTGCGAGGCAGGCGCTATCCCGACGTTTCTCGCGCTCCGAGTCCGAAACTCCGGCTGCTGTGGGAGGGGCTTCCTCACCTGCGAATGCCTGGTGGTTAGGGGTCTCCCAGCGCTGGTAGCTGGTGAGCGGGGACGCGTGGTTTTCAGGAGTAGCTTGTGATAATAAGACAGTATATTTCCCAGTTATCGTTCCACTTGGAGTGTGCTTCCAGCTTTCTCTACAGCCCTTCAAAACCTGTTCTTCAAAATTGGACTGAAATTTCACCATTTCCTTAGAAATTTCACCATTTCCTTGTAGGTTTGTCTAACCAGCACAGCTTTGGGAACTGATTTAGTTGGACCAGTCATTTAACAGTATATTTTTCGTATTTATGTAACAACTTTTCGAGAGCACATGCCTTATAACCCAATTATAATAAACTCTTGAGGTCTGATATAATCTTTTATGGTTCACTCTATTCTTAACAAAAACCAAAAGAATAT
Organism: Pan troglodytes; assembly: GCF_028858775.2. NCBI lineage: Eukaryota > Metazoa > Chordata > Mammalia > Primates > Hominidae > Pan > Pan troglodytes. The sequence goes on along the minus strand of NC_072403.2, from coordinate 137,863,959 downwards.
CTTCCTCAAAGTAGGCAATAATTATTAGGTTGTGTTATTTGTTAGACTCAGGACTAAATCCACAGCCAGCCATAAATTAAAGCTTCAAGAAAGTTCACACTGGCACAGATTTCATAGCAGATAGTTTATGAAATATATTTTAATTGCATATTCTATGTATATATGTGACTTTTTTTTTTTAAAACAATCTTGCTCTGTCACCCAGGTGCGTGCAGTGGCGCAATCATAGCTCACTGTAACCTTGAACTCCTGGGCTCAGGGGATACTCCTACCCTAGTCTCCCAAAGTGCTAGAATTACGGGCTCAAGCCCTCCCTCCGGGCTATTTCTGCTTTTGAGAGTACCGAGCCCTTTGCCCTATTAAAAATTATTTCTTTTGCATTTCTCTGTGGTATTGTACAAGGTGCAAAAGAGTATGTATCTGGCATATCCCCAGCGGCATGTGCCAGAAACGTAGTTGATGCGTAGTGGTAGTGATTAAGAACATAGGCTGTGGTGTCAATATTAGATTCAAACCTCACTTCCACCATTTACCATGTATATGCTCTTAACCTCTCCGAGCTTGAGTTTTCTTTTAAAAATGGAAAAACACACTGCCTCCTGCAAAGGATTGTTACAAGGATTAAGTGGAATAATGTTCATAAAGTGTTGAATATAACATCTGGCATATTGAATGGGGCCAATAAGTGGCACTTGACATTTTTCTTAAGAAAATCACATGAGAATTTTTGTTAGCAAGAGATCTGTTTTTGTTAGGAATATGTCTCAAGTTCATTTGTGCTAAGTGACTCGCAGAAGCATAGCTGTCTCTTGACCCCAAAACTTCAGAAAAGGGGGTAAAAGTACTTTGAGACAAGAAAAGTTGTTTACTATTTGAGAAGAGAGGCCAAGGTTGGGACAGAAAACCAATGAGATGTTGGGGGAATGATGTGCAGTACTTGATATGCCCCATCCCCAGAACTTGTCAAATCTTCAGCAAAATTAATATGGAATTTTGATGGGGCAACTTTATAGAGAATATCAAAGAATTGCTGATTTTCATGCCTGGATTAATATGATGCTATATAGAGACAAATGAGACTACAAGGCCTGGAGAACCCAAATGGAATCAGGTGTCACTGATTTTTCACCCAGCTCCTTTGTGCTACAGTTCAGGACTAAATCTATACTAAATCTCCACCTCAGAAACCAGCAGGAGAGTATTTACATCATGAATCTAAATTGTTGGATACCTGGTCTGGAGAAGTAGAGATTAACCTTGCACAGGCCACTAGAGTTAGTGTGGAACTACTGTGACATCAATGAAACTGCCTTTGAGGGACTCACAGCCAGACCTGTTCAAAGTTTTTGAGCTTACAATAGTGGTTAAGAAGCAGCAGGAGAATAAGGACTTTGGAATTTGGTGATCAAACTGCATCCAGAGACTTGCTTTTTTTTTTTTTTTTTTTTTTTTTTGTGCTGTAAGGAGCAAGGAGGTTCAGTCTGACTTCTGGGAACTGATCCAAAGTTCCATCCATGTTCCATCTTCTAGGGCAGACCTCTTAGAACCTGTCTCCTTCTGTGAGACAGCTATTGTGCAAACGTTAAAGCCTCTGGTATAGGCCGCCTGTTACTAAAAAATCAGAGGACATTCCTGAGAAGTAAGGATCAGAAATTGGAAAGGGGAATTTTGAGTTTTGGTTTTAATATGCCACTTAAGTATTGAGGCTAGTAGGACACACTCAGAGAAATGAATAGAAAGTTAATAGGTCCCAGCAGCAGAGGTCACATGTAATATCAAAACTGCCCATGCATCTATCTCAGGCTGAACATCTAACACTTGAAAAGGGTCTAGGTATCACAGAGAACCATAGGGATTTGTACACCAATAAGAGGGAGAAAAGTTATCTTCATATGTATTAAGACTATGATTTTTGCAATTAGTAAAAATAGGCTTCTGAATAGTTTTGAGAATAAAATTTTATTGGAATAAGTTATATAAGAATTGCACAAACTTTACTGTAGCAGAGCATTACTGAGGTTTGAATTTCTTGATGTCCCAGAGGGGTCTCCCCTCTTGTCAATCTTAATGAAAATAATTTAGGAAAAGAGAGAAATAATACTGCCTACTCTAAGGAAACAAGCCTGTATGAGTTGGAATTCTGAGGCACCAATTCAGACTTAAGCAGCTGGAGTTGATTTAAGTATGACTCAGCTACTTGAGGTCAAATTTCCAACAAGATCCCCAGAAGCAGAGAAATGTAGATCCCATCTTCTTTTCTAAAGACTCCCCAAAACAAACTTGAAGCCCTAGTTACAAACTATGCCCTCTAATTTGCTACCTGGAAAGCAGGTTCTATGCATAGAAAAATATGTGCAGGGAAACAGGCTGGAGACCCAATAAGTCTTTGAATGGGATGCCATTTATTACTTCCCTTGGCAGAACTTGTGAACCAGAGGTAACAAAGGTTACAGTACATTTGCCTCATTTGAGCCACGTCTTTTGTCCTCCCTTCCTTCCTTAAATCAGAAGCAATCATGATTTCTAAACAAAGAAAAGCTTCTGGCAAGTCATTTAAAGTAGGTATGCCTGTCATCTTCTACACGCTTGTTAAATCACACAGATTCTTGTTTAACCACAACTCCCAGTAATCCTCATCTCTTGCTCCTATTTGCTTCCCATGAGTAGGAAAATTATTATATATCGTATAGTCAGTCTCAGGTCCCATAAAAGAGATTTTCTTGAGAGTCTACCATAACAAGGCCCAAAGGGGAATTGTACTTAATCCTATAGGGCACAGGTTCTCAAACTTGGCTGCACATTGTAATTACCTGAGGAGTTTTTTAAAAATACCGAGGCCTGGAATCTATCCCCTGTGATTCAAATTTTATTTGGCTGGTGTATGGCCTTGACGTAAAGATTTTTAAAAGTTCCCCAGTTGTTGATTTTATGTGCAGCCAAATTTAAGCACTACTTATGGCAGGAGTTGTCAAAGTGTGGTCCTAGTACAGGCAGTATCAATATCACCTGGAAGCCATTTAGAAATACAGAATCCTCCCCGACTCCCAGACCTGCTGAATCAGAAATTCTGGGAGTAGGTCTAGGAGTGTGTTTTAAAGAAGCCCACCAAGTGGTTCTGAAGCACATGAAAGTTAAAGAGTAACTGCCTGAGGAAAAGGAGGATGGATGGACGGGCTGTGAATCCCAGGAGGCTCAGGTACCACAGATAAATAGCATGTTTTATTGTCTTCTAACTGCCTTTGAGGAGTGAATTTATGTGATAAATTTGCAAAGTGTTTCAAATATTTTTCTCAGAGGAAGATGTAACGAGAAGAGAATCTTCTTCTTTTACTAGCTAGATTGATAATCTTTTTGTTGTTGTTGTTGTTGTTGTTGTTGTTGTTGTTTGAGATGGAGTCTCGTCCCATCGCCAGGCTGGAGTGCAGTGGCGCAATCTCGGCTCACGACAACTTCCGCCTTCTGGGTTCAAGCGATTTTCCTGCCTCAGTCTCCTGAGTAGCTGGGACTACAGGCGGCCACCACCATGCCTGGCTATTTTTTTGTATTTTTAGTAGAGACGGGGTTTCACCATGTTGGCCAGGATGGTCTCGATCTCTTGACCTCCTGATCCACCCACCTCAGCATCCCAAAGTGCTGGGATTACAAGCGTGAGCCACCGCACCCAGCCAATAACTAATCTTGAGAGAATCTCTTTAGCTGAGAAAATATCTAGAATAATCCTACTTAAGTTAGGTGATTTCCTATGGGTTAGGTATGTTGGCTAGAACTAGGGTTTCAGAGAAAGTTAAAACATGTCTAATGAGAAAGTAAGAGAAATGTGTTCCAAAAGCAAGGAGTGAAGTAGAGGAAGACAGCAAGGAAGACGGCAGGAGCTATACAGCCCTGTAAAAGTTTGGCTATTAAATTCTTGAACTATCTAGTGCGGGTGAATTCTTTGGAAACTCAGACATTTCACAACTGAGTTATATATTGATCATGGATACTGACCTGAAGGACATAATGCCAGGAAGGTCCAGCTGACATCTAGGTTATACCCTTGATTTTTGGATTGAAAGTTGACTGAAATCAGGGTCTTCAGTCAGATTTTGGTCTATTATGGTAACATTTTAAGGAACTCAAGAGATTACAACAGATTTACTTACCAGGAATATGAGTCAGTCACTAGGCTAAGGCAATGAAGATACAAAGACAAATTTAAAAATAGATCCCCCAGCCACAAAACAGCTCAAAATCCAGTGGCAAGAAATATCCTACTACATCTTGGCTAGATTGTATAAGGTTTATTCTAGGAAGATAAACAAAATACCATGAAATGAAGCTGAAGAAACAATATTGCCGAGGTTGGGGATGAGAAGTTTCAGTGAAGACTTCATGGATTAGGAAACATTTGAACCTGGACTTTAATGGAAACAGATTTTCAAAGGTGTGCCCAGTTTAGTCGTAGTAGTAAAAATGGCTAGCACTTTGGTATAAGAGCAGGAAACAAAGCTGAAAAGGCTGGTAAATTATCTCCAGGGTAAATGGCGAGATTTTCATAAGAAAATTGCATGATCAATTTAGTAATTTAGTCAGTAATTTAGGAAGAACTCTGATGAGGCTATGTTAGAAAGGGAGCATCTGGGGGCATGAAATCCAGTCAAGAGTTTCTAGCAACATTCAAGGAAAGAGAGAACGAGTATCTGCAAAGGCAGAGACACTGGGCACTGAAAAGAATGAACTGATTTCTGTTTCAGGTCCCTTCAAGGGGACAACCTGGTGCCAAAACTTTTTGTGTGTATCTGAGGGCAGTGTTTAGGATCTGTGGGTCTGACAGAACTCAAGCATACATGTTCTGTTTGTTCAATGTGTAAATGTGTTGAGAGGAGACAATAGGGTGGGAAAGGACAAAAGCAGGGGGATAGTGAGGAAGCTACTCCTGCAATCTAGATAAAAGATGATCATAACTTGGCCAAGGTGATAGCACTGATGGGAAGTGGTCAAATTCTGAATATATTTGGAAGGTACTGCCAACAAGGTTAATAGGTTAGATATGAAGTGTGAGAGACAGGACTCAAGCAGGACTCCAAGATTTTCACCCTGAGCAATGGAAAGATTGGAGTTGCCATTAATGAAGATGGGGAAAACTAAAAGGAACAGGCTGGGAAGGAGGAACACTTTAAGCTTGAGATGTCTATTTCATATGAATAGAAAATATTATACTTAAAAGATATTTGGCTTAAGGATTGGTTTAATTAATGCATGATTGTTCATTGTGAATCTGTCTCTACTTTTGTGATTTTAAATAACTAATCATGTAATGAGGATCTCATTCTCCTCAATCAGAATTGGACTTAGACATTTTCATTAAGTTGATTTCAGCTGAGTCAGACCTGTTGTTTGTATTTATATTGCAAGGATAAGAGCTGATTCATAAATAGGTGAATCAACAAGTATTAGTTTCATTTTAGTGACTTGGAGTACTTGTACCTAGTACATACTAAAAAATTAATCAAAGTTGTGGGCACCAGCTTTTGTAAATGACTTTTTCATATCAAAATCTAGAAGTATGTAAGTTATAAGTGTTACAATAATAAAGGCTGTGCTCTTAACCTTGGATTCTTTATATGAAAGAGGTGTGTTTACATCACTACAGTATACCTTTCATACACTGATCAGCCAATTTATAAAACATCTTTCATTTGAATTTCTGTTTTTAATACTACTTAAAAAGTCCAGACAGGCAAAATTTGACAGTATTTTTCCATTTTTATTTCATTTTCTTCTAGTAGTTTGAAATAGCTCACTATACAATTCCACAAATAGTATCACAACATGCATAAACAATGCTCTTGATACCACTTCAAACATTTTTAAGACAGGTTATGAATTAGCCTTGTTTTGAACTAGTGTTGTAGATGGCTAGGGAGTTACCAAATATTTAGACTACTGAAAAGGCTAAATGGATATTAATTGTAGTAATTTGATTATTAATCTTTATAAGTAAATAAGAACCTCTACTAAAAAAATGTGTTTCCAAGGGTTTTTAACAAATAGGTTGTCTACGGCCATACCATCCTGAACGCGCCCGATCTCGTCTGATCTCGGAAACAAATAGGTTTACATGAGAGCATATAAACCTATAAAAGTTGAATCAATTGGCTAACCACATTTTTGAAGAGGTCCATAAGGCATCTGAGAATTCCTTAAATACTTTACCTATTATTGTTTTTTTTTCTTTGAGACAAAGTCTCACTCTGTCACCCAGGCTGGAGTGCAGTGGCGCGATCTCGGCTCACTGTGACCTCCGCCTCCCAAGTTCAAGCGATTCTCCTGCCTCAGCCTCCCAAGTAGCTGGAACTACAGGCATGTGCCACCATACCCGGCTAATTTTTGTATTTTTTTAGAAGAGACGGGGTTTCACCATATTGGCCAGGCTGGTCTCGAACTCCTGACCTTGTGATCCACCCTCCTCAGCCTCCCAAAGTGCTAGGATTACAGGCGTAAGCCACCACGCCCAGCCTACTTTACCTATTATTGTTAAATAATGTTGTCAATTATATCACTGCAAGTTCCCATAGTAAAACAATCAAAGATTGCAGTTGTTGAAAATTCCTTCCCTGAAGCTAGTCATATTCTAACTGATTTATGGAAACTTGTAACTGTTAATCTATGTAAGTGCTCAGTGAACTATATCACAAAACAGTGATAAAAAAACTCTATAAATCTACTTTTGAGAGCCCATAACCCCTACTTCCACATCCTTTCTCCACCTTCAGTAAATAAGATGAAATCTGAACTTCATATCCATTGTAAAGTAAATAATAGTGGAAGCAGAACTCAAGGAAAATACTTGTAAGTTTCTCAGCCTAACCAGTCACTGTCTACCTGCCTAACATTCAGTCTTGAATACTCAGTTCTACTACCACCCACTCTCAGAAGTGTTTATCCCTTCACAGCCTCTTCTGGCTGTGAAGGCATCAGGGAACTTAACGCACTAAATTCTAATCACTGATTTTGTTTGACCCCTGTACTAGCAATTGCAGTCTGAATGTCCATTTTTAGTTCTTTATTTCCTGATCCTGGCAATATCTGGCACATATTAAATGTTCAACAAATGTTTGCTGAATGAATAAATTAATGAACAAATAAAACAGTATTGATTCCACATGTTGTAACTTTGTAATAAGTAATTTGTTACTTAAAACTATCTTTAATAGCATGCCCCCTCTAAAAAAGAAAGAAAACTAGTATCTCAGCCTAATTTCAACAGTTCGTTAATCCTCATGTTCATTTATTCATATTCATTTACATGGTACTAATATACACTGGCACAATGTAGGATTAACTTGCAGCACCTGCTCTTCATTCATATTCACTATTGTGCCTATAGATTAGCACCAAAAAACCAATTTCTAACAAAATATGCCTATGAAATGATATATCAATAGTATTAACATTGCATTATCAATTTTTCTCATCTAAGCCTATCTCTACCTTCAAATCAGGCCCTTTTCATGATAAAAGCAAAGTTTAACCTCTGATTTCTCTTTGATACAAAAACATGCCATAAAGCAACATTTTCTGCTAGTTTTATTAAGAGAACCACTTTATGTTTCTTCCCCCTTTATGTTATTAGAGGCAAAATTCCATTACAGTGAATTCTGATAGCCAATTTGATAGTTATTGTAAATTCACTGATAGAAATTATATATATTATATAGCTTTCAGGATAGATTTATTAAAAAGATGCAATGCTTCAAAAAGTGAAAACTGGCATCTGAAATTTGAGGAAAAAGTGGCACATATATAATTCCTTCCCTCAGCAAGATCAGAGATCATTGTGTAGTATGGTATTCTTTATTTTGAAAATTTATGTGTAAAACTATAGAACTGTCAAGAAATAGCTAAGTTCTTTTTCTCCTTCACAGCAATAAAGGTTCCAACAAAGTACTTTCTATAGCAGTTTATTCTTCATAAATAAATCACTATTATAATTAACTACTTACTGAGAAATGAAAATATTTTAACTTAAAAAAATACAGAGCCCTTGTTGATTAACAGAATTTGTCTTAAATAGGATTTTATCTATAGTTTCATATATATAAAATCCTTATACAAGTAACCATTGAAACAAGTCAGTAACAAAATATTCACATAACTGTATCACAGATCTTAGGAAACAGACATTCAGAAAAGATTTAAGGCCACTAAGTAACAGCCTCTCATAAAACCCAACAAATCTTAAAATTGCCATTAGACTTAAAAGGGACCTAAACACCACTTCATGCTGAACCAAGATTAGAAAAATCTTCCACTCTTGACATTTTCATGTTCTTAGTTTTTCAATCAAGTGATCAGCCTGTAATAAAAAAACATACTTTTTAATTCTAGATATCATAGTCTCTATCAAATAATTCTACTGGTATCCCTATTATAATATGCCACATTAGAAGAGTTGAGTACTATATATTCTGTTCCTAAAAATATCTTACAAAAAAACTCTCAGTATAATATCTATATATAATTATTCTACATTGTATGTAAATAGGCAGTTTGTTGCCTACATTGCAAATTCATTAACAAGTTTCAAGAAGAAAAGGAAAATAAATATAACACTAAAGTTTTAAAAAGTAAAGTAAGACCTGAAATGCATATTACTAAGTGAAAGAAGCCAATCTGAAAAGGCTACATACTGTAGGATTCCAACCATATGACATTCTGCAAAAAGCAAAACTATGGAGACAATAAAAAGATCAGCAGTTGCCAGGAGTTAGAGGGGAAGGAGGGATGAATAGGCAGCATACAGAGGATTTTTAGAGCAGTGAAACTGTTAGGTATGATGCTATAATGGTGGATACATGTCCTTATACATTTATCAAAACCCACAGAATATAAAACCAAGAGTCAACTCAAAAGTAAACTATGGACTGTGGTGATAACAATTTATCAATGGGGTTCATCGATTGTAACAAATATACCACTGTGGTGTAGGATGTCATAGTGAGGAAACTGTACATGTGGAGGGGTAGGGGGTGCGTGGGAACTCTGTAGTTTCTACTCAATTTTGCTGTGAACTTAAATCAGCTCTAAAAAATAAAGTCTGTTTTTTAAAAAAGGTAAACTAAAGTCTGTGAGTTACATCATTTCAGTGTTTTTCTCAATCACACTATATAATCTGGATCATTATATAAGATTATGAAATTAACTTCAATATCTTTATCTTGATTTTTTTCAAAGTCTCATAAGATACGCTAACAAAGTCAGATTTAAGAAGAGTTCAGATTCTCAGGATAAACCAACAACATATCTTATAATTTTATACATTGATGTTTTCCAAGTAAAAAAGTATTTCCTATAAGAAAATACAGTCAAAACATTACAAAAATGTATTTTCATTCATCTTTTATTATAAAGGTATAGCTCTTATAGAAAATTAGAAATACAAATATTAAAAAAAAGCATTTTTCTATTACACAAACTTTGCAAAAAAAAAAAAAAACCCAAATCAGCTGTCCGGCAGAATATCCCACTTTTTAAAATTTCAAATACATACACACACACATATATATATGTATCTTATATATTATTTAATTTTTTATTATTTTTTGAGACAAGATCTCACTCTGTCACCCAGGCTGGAGTGCAGTGGCATGATCACTCACTACAGACTCAACATCCTGGGCTCAAGCGATCCTCCTATCTCAGCCTCCCAAGTAGCTAAGACTACAGGCATGCACCACCATACCCAGCTAATTTTTGTATTTTTATATTATTTAAATAAAATCATCTGGGCAACAAGTTGAAGACAGGGATAATATGTTTGAAATATGAAGTTTCTAGAAATCAGACACTTTAAAAATTTTTCTGTACTATGACTAGAATAATACCATTCATTAACTAATGATAAATAAATACTATTGGATGATTATTCAGATATGGCAACTATAGATCACTTTATCATCATGGACACATAAAATAACACCCTGGTAAATTAGTGGTCAATTGGCCTTAGAGGGACCCCAGAGTCACTTAATATCTAAGGGTTGACTTTCAGACCACAGGTGTATAAACAGCTGAATTCTACTCCACTTTTGCTTTGGCAAAGCAGAATGCTATAATTTTTTAGACTCAAAACTTCAGGCCGGGCACAGTGGCTCACACCTGTAATCCCAGCACTTTGGGACACCAAGGCAGGTGGATGATGAGGTCAGGAGATAGAGACCAGCCTGGCCAACATGGTGAAACCCCATCTCTAATAAAAATACAAAAATTAGCTGGGCGTGGTGGCACGCACCTGTAGTCCCAGCTACTTGGGAGGCTGAGGCAAGAGAATAGCTTGAACCCGGGAGGCGGAGGTTGCAGTGAGCCAAGATTGCACTATTGCACTCCAGCCTGGTGACAGAGTGAGACTGTCTCAAAAAAAGAAAAAAAAAAAAAAAAAACCCTTCGGCCACAGATCTGATAGGTGATGCTACTACTACAACTCTTTTCTAAGGAGTTTGAACTATCAAAAAACACAAAAACTCAATTTCTACAATGATGTTGATGATACAATAGAGGTAGCAGGTAACATTTCCTGACACTATTTGCAAGGTACCGTTTTAAGTGCTTTTCACATAAGTTACCTCATCAACTCTCTTATCAACCCTAGGTATAGGCACTGTTACCTATATGCAGGTAATAGATAAAGACCTTGAGCCTTAAAAAATGTAAGTAACTTTCACATGGACCCTCAAGCAAGCACTGCAACCAGAATTTGAATCCAGATCTGACTCCAAAGTCAGAACTCTGAATACCATGGTTCTTCTATATCGTATCCGCTACTTGCAATGGGGAAGACTTAGCCATAGCTTCTCTTCCTACAGACTGATGATCTTGAAAATCCCCCAAATTAAAAATATTATTTTGGATATGTGCAAGCAGTATGTTAAAACAGGTAATCAAGTCTATAAGAGCTGTTAAGTGCCTACTGTTGAGAAGAAAAAACTACAATGAAAAGGATATTTTAAATATTTTTGTATGCTGCTGACATAACAAGAATACTCACTGTGATAAACCAATAGGAATTGACTCTATAAACCAACTTGGATAAGAAGCCAAGCTGATCCACTGGTGCCAGAACATGAAGGTGCAAGTGGGAAATGGAACAGAATGGTGGCATATGAAAACCCATCCTAAAATAGAAAGTAAAGAGATGATTGACAAACCAGTTCTAAAATAAAGTCATTTTTCAGGTGAAAACACATAAATTTTAATGAGATCCAAAATAAGTACCTAAGGTAAATAGACTGTCACAAATCTCATTAATGTTTCTCTTTATGCACTTCAGAGGATTCACACACTTCCTCTTCTTTTGAAGTTCGTAGTAACATAAGCTCATCATCAAAGAAGGCCTTAACAGCATATTATGCCTCAGTATAATCTTTATGAATTCTGAGTTGGCATAATGTCTTATCACTTCAGTCTTTATCATCTTAAGCTTTCATTCTCTTAAAATATGCTCTTGCAATGAATTTTTTAAAACATCACTGGACACTCAAGTAGTCGAGTTCCTTTATTCAATACATAGCCAGTAGATGGCACACTTTTTCCTTTAATAAAGTACTCAGACATTTCCCACCAAACCAACAATATTTCAGTAGTGAGATTAATTATGTCATCATAAAAAACTGTCGTCATCACCCAGGTTTCTTGTTTAATACTTGAAATAAGTTAGATGATAATGATTATGTGCTTCCTAAAAGATACACAAGAATTCCTTTAAATGGTTACAAAGTTTTTAAAATATGATTTAAACTCTTAAAAATAAGCTTACAAAAAGTTTTGCAAGTCCACCTATGCTCAGCAGAGCAAGACACACCTGTAACAATAATCAAAGCCTAGAAATATTTGCCTGTTCAAGGTATCAGTGAGTGGAAGTGTGGAAAGGAGGCATAGAAGTGCTATACTGCAGCAGTGATCCTCTGGGACTAGCAATGTGGAGTCAGATATGCAGTACATACTTTAAAATTTCCACCACCACCTAGAAGAGGAGACTAGGTTTTCCTTCTGCCAAACAGTCATATAATGTAGAATCAAATAATCTAGAAGCTTGAAGCAACTCAAAGGTTCACTCAATCTTTTCATCTTAAAGATGGAGAAGCCATGATCCAGAAAGTTTAAAATATTCCCAAGGTCACAAAGTTAGACAGTCGTGGAGCTGGAGTTGAGACTCAGGGCTCTCAATTCTTTGTCCAGTGTTCATTCTTCTAATAAGCATCCTATGACTGTGAAGGAAATGTGTGGCTTCTGGCCAAAGGGTCTCAAACACCATTTGTTCCTTGTCATTATCACACTTGGTAATGCTTAACAGTTTTTGGAGGATTTTTCACACAGAGAATCTCATTTGCACCTACCAGCAGGCAGAGCAGGTATTATCTTGGAGAGGCTAAATGGCATGTCTAAACTAACACAGACAGTATAAGTAGAGTACACCACAAGTAGCATGAATGGCATTAGAATTCAAGTCTATTCTGAATTCTAGGTCAAAAGTGTTAGAAGTAATCTCCATTATACCTGCTTGGGTCACAGAAGCAAAATTGGAAATCTTTTAAAAAGAAAAGCATTACTTAGACAAATTAAAACATTTGAAAAGGCCCGGCGCAGTGGCTCACGCCTGTAATCCCAGCATTTTGAGAGGCCGAGGCGGGCGGATCACTTGATGTCAGCAGTTCGAGACCAGCCTGGCCAACATAGCAAAACCCTGTCTCTACTATAAAAAATACAAAAGCTAGCCAGGCACGGTGGCATGCACATATAATCCCAGCTACGTGGAAGGCTGAGGCAGGAGAATCACTTGAACTCAGGAGGCAGAGGTTGCAGTGAGCCAAGATGGCACCATTGCACTCCAGCCTGGGGGACAGTGCAAGACTCCGTCTCAAAAAAAAAAAAAAAAAAAAACAACAACAAAAAAACAGTTGAAAAATTGAACATCATGTGCTTACGCCAGAGTTCAGCAGACAACAAATCCAAGTTAATTTCACATTAGAATTATAATCATGTGTTTTTAAATCATATAAAATTTTTCTAAGAAAATTCAACTTGCATACAATTTTACAGGAATGCCCATATTGAACAAAGAAAAGTAGATTTGCTGGGTGTGGTGACTCACACCTGTAATCCCAGAACTTGTGTGAGGCTGAGGCAGGAGAATCACTTGAGCCCAGGAGTTTGAGACAAGCCTGGGCAACATAGGGAGACCCTGTCTCTACCTAAAAAATTTAAAAATTAGCCGGGTGTGGCAGTACTTGCCTGTGGTCCCAGCTACTTTGGAGACTAGGGTAGAAGGATACTCAGTCTGGGAGGTTGAGGCTGCAATGAGCCATGATCACACCACTGCACTCTAGCCTGGGCAACACAGTGAGATCCTATCTCAAAAAAATTTTTTTTTTAAAGTAGACTTGTAACTATTTTACCTACCCACTGCCCATATAGACTTGTCTGTCCAAACTTCAAGTGGAAATTATTGGAAGATATTGAGACACAAGAGGAAGTTTTATTACATTTATACTACCAATGAACTATATTCTCACTTTCAGGAAAACTACATTTAAACCACAAACTGCCACCTCTGTTTCCATTTTCCATGGAGAAATGACATTTTGAAAAAAGTCCATAATGTATAATATTGGTTTCCATCTGGAAGTATACACACCTCACATTCGTGAAGTCAGTGAAATTATTTCTTTCAAGAATGGTTTTTCCAACAGTTACCATGTTCTCAACTGTAAAACAGAAAAGACACAACATTACACTAGGGGAGACATTAAGGTCACAAACTGCCATTGATCTTCACTCTTGTCCTATCAAATGGGTAAACATTTAAAGACACATTCAGGCCAGGCACAGTGGCTCACCCCTGTAATCCCAACACTTTGGGAGGAGGATCACTTGAGCCTAGGAGTTTGAGATCAGCCTGGGCAAAAAGGCAAGACCTTGTCTCTAAAAAACACTTTTTAAAAAGTAGCTGGGTGGCCAGGCGCAGTAGCTCATGCCTGTAATCCCAGCACTTTGGGAGGCCGAGGCAGGCGGATCACGAGGTCAGGAGATCGAGACCATCCTGGCCAACATGGTGAAACCCTGTCTCAACTAAAATACAAAAAAAATTAGCCAGGAGTGGTGGTGCACACCTGCAGTCCCAGCTACTCGGGAGGCTGAGGCAAGAGAATCACTTGAACCTGGGAGGCAGAGATTGCAGTGAGCCGAGATTGAGCCACTGCACTCCAGCCTGGTGACAGAGCAAGAGTCTGTCTCAAAAAAAAAAAAAAAAAAGGTAGCCAGGCATGGTGGTGCACACCTATAGTCCTAGCTACTCGACAGGTGGAGGCAGAAGGATTTCTTGAGCCCAGGAGATCGAGGCTGCAGTGCGCTATGATTGTGCCACTGCACTCAGGTCTAGGTAACAGAGTGAGACCCTCTCTCAAAAATAAATAAATAAAATAAAAAATAAAGACATTCAGTAGCTTTAAGTCACTGAGAAGTTTGCTTATCAACAACTGAAATAAAGTTTCAAATTGAGCCTCAGTGCAACATCACTATCACAAAATCTCACAGATAAGTAGACTTTACCACAGCTGGCTATTTAGGACATCTGATCATATGAGGCCTAATTCTCATCAAGAAGACCAAGTAATTAAACAGAAATTGTTTGATTTAATAAGACAAGAAAACTTTGAATTTGTCTTTGAGCCCAAATTAAGGATATGGTATCCCTTCCAGTCAGCCTATCCTTGACTAGCCAAAAGTTTGTATAATGACTCTGGCTTCCAAATTCCATCTCCTTTATCATCTTTCTTCTCTTGGTGTTTTATGGCCTTCAGGTGGGAATAAACCTGTCCACCAAAAAAATTTTGGTCACCTGGGGTCTTCAAAGCACAATGCCAAATGTTACGCCTCCATAGTTTCTAAATGGTGTAATCATGTATTTGAAAGAGGAAGAAGTAAAAACATCTACAGAGGATAGCTGATATATTGAGACTTACAAAATCATTGTTAATGTTTACTTCTTTAAGTCAGGTTTGAGCTGGGAGACTGCCAGCCTTCCAAGACTAGGTCAGTACCATAGAGTCCAAAAAAAAGCTCCAAATTACTTCAAGCCAGACTATATCTTTTTTTGGAATTTTTTCTTTTTCTAATTTAATTATACTGTCTTTAGAGAACATATTTATAAGATTTCAATCATTTGATATGTATTGAGCTGTATTTTATTGCTCGGAATATGGTCAACTTTGGTGAACATATGCTTTTTAAAAAACACGTATGCTGTATTTAAGTGGAGTTCTATAAACGTCAATTATAGTCATATTCCTTGATAGTGTTCTTGAACTCTTCCATATGCTTATTATTTCCTCAACTTTATCAATTATATAAAAATTATTAATTTGCAACAACTTTTAGTATGGAAATATTCAAATATAACACAAAAGCACAGAGGAAAATGTAATGGAATCCCAAATACCTACCAGCTGCTTCAAAATTAGCAACATTTGATTTGCAACGTTATAAAAACTAGTTATAACAGCCTCTATTCTCCACTTCTGCTGAATATAAATTGAAAAATTCCTAAAAAGCTAAAGTGTGAAACCTAAGAAATAACTACAAGAATGAAAATAAAAACTTTTAATAAGAAAGATGAAATGTTTCAATCAGGTAAATCTAAATTGGATCTAATTGTTATAAGCTCAAATGTACAGTACAGGGTACTGTAGTTATAAATCATATATGTTCTCAAATGTACTGATAGAACTTCAAATGACTAAGGAACTTTGCTGTATTCAGAATCGACAGTTTAAAAATTGTTAGTTAATTCACTAGCCTAAATATTAATGAACTACACATCAAGGTTTTCCATTAAAGTGGTTTCTTACCTTTTAAAAATCTAGCCCAATTGATCTATCATGTAGGCTACCTTAAAATATTGATCAAACTAATCCCAGAACCTCATGACAAAGCCTTTCCAGATTTCAGAAGTCCTAGCCAGGGCAATCAGGCAAGAGAAAGAAATAAAAGGCATCCAAATAGGAAAAGGAGTCAAACTCTCTCTCTTCACCAAAAATCTGAGTCTATACCTAGAAAACCCTGAAGACTCCACCAATAGGATCTTGGAACTGATAAACGACTTTAGTAAAGTTTCAGGATACAAATTCAATGTACAAAAATCAGTAGCATTTCCAAACACAACACTCAAACTGAGAGTCTAAATCAAGAACACAATCCCATTTACAATAGCCACACACACACAAAAATACGTGGGAATACAGCTAGTCAAGGAGGTGAAAGATCTCTACAAGAAGAACTATAAAATGCTGCTGAAAGAAATCGTAGATGATACAAACAAATGAAAAAACATTCTATGTTCGTGGACTGGAAGAATCAATATTGTTAAAAAGTATACTTTTTAACTGCCCAAAGTAATCTATGAATTCAACACTACCAACATCATTTTTCACACAACTAGAGAAAACTATCCTAAAATTCATATGAAACCAAAAAACCCAAGTAGCCAAGACAATCCTAAGCAAAAAGAACAATGCTAGAGGCATCACGTTACCCAACTTCAAACTATACTGTAAGTCTATATAACCAAAACAGCATGATAGTGGTACAAAAACAGACACACAGACCAACAGAACATAACAGAGAACCCAGAAATAAAGCCACACACCTACAGCCATCTGATCTTCAACAAAGCTGACAAATATAAGCAATGGGAAAATACGCCATATTCAGTTAAATGGTGTTGAGATAGCTGGTTATCTATATGGAGAAGAATAAAACTGCACCCCTACCTTTCACCATATACAAATATTAACACAAGATGGATTAAAGATTTAAATGTAGGACCTCAAACTATAAGAATCCTAGAAGAAACCCTAGGAAACACCATTCTGGACATCAGCCTTGGGAAACAATTTATGACTAAGTCCTCAAGAGCAACGCAATAAAAACACAAATTGACAAGTAGGACCAAATTAAAGAGCTTCTGCACAGCAAAAGAAACTATCAACAGAGTAAATGGATAACCTACAGAATGGGAAAAAGTATTTGCAAACTATGTATCTGACAAAGATGCAATATCCCGGATCTGTAAATAAATTATTAAACAATTAAACAACCAAAAATCACCATGAAACAATGGGCAAAAGACATAAATGGACACTTCTCAAAAGAAGACATACAAGAGGACAAAAAAATATGAAAAAAATGCTCCACATCACTAATCATCAGGAAATGCAAATCAAACCCACAATAAGATACTATTTCAACACCAATCAGAATGGCTATTTTTAAAAAGTAAAAAAATAACAGATGCTGGTAAGGCAGAGGAGAAAACATAACACTTACATGCTGTTGATGAGAATGTAAATTAGTTCAGCCACTGTGGAAAGCAGTTTGGAGATTTCTCAAAAAAATTAAAATAGAACTACCATTCAACCCAGCAATCCCATTACTGAGTATATATCCAAAAGAAAACAAATTATCCTACCAAAAAGACACATGCACTTGTATGTGAGTCACAGCACTATTCACAACAGCAAAGGCATGGAATCAACCTAGGTGCCCATCAGCAGTAGACTAGATAAAGAAAATGTGGTACATATATACCATGTAATACTATGCAGCTATAAAAAAGAATGAAGTCATCTCCTTTGCAGCAGCATGGATGCAGCTGGTGGCCATTATCCTAAATGAATTACACAGGAACAGAAAACCAAACACTCTGTGTTCCCACTTATAAGGAGAGGGTAAACACTGGGTACTCATGGACAAAAAGATGGCAACAATACACACTGGGGACAACTAAAAGTGGGAGAGAGAAATGGGGGCAAGAAGTGAAAACCTAACTGTTGGGTACTATGCTCACTACCTGGGTGACAGATCATTTGTATCCCAAACCTCAGCACCACACAATATACCCACGTAATAAACCTGCTCATGTACCCCCAAATC
This sequence comes from Pan troglodytes, assembly GCF_028858775.2. Taxonomy (NCBI): domain Eukaryota; kingdom Metazoa; phylum Chordata; class Mammalia; order Primates; family Hominidae; genus Pan; species Pan troglodytes. The sequence goes on along the minus strand of NC_072403.2, from coordinate 137,845,992 downwards.
TAAAATAAAAGTTGAAACTATCTTTTTTAAAGGCAGATTTGAAGTAAGCTTAGAAATGTCTTAGAAAATGATAGGTGACAAGCCACAGAAGGCATGAGTAGGAAAATGAGCAATCATCCTCAATAGACAAGATTCAGAATCTCCTTTTCAGAAGCTAGAAGTTCATCACTAAAAACTCATAATTAAATTTTGGTGCTAATTCATCTTCACAGGATACTATAAGGCAGGTACCAACATGATCTCACCATAAGGCAATATGAGCTCATTTGTCATATCGTAACTTGTTTGTTTATAATTTTTCATAGCACCTTTCATTTCAGAGTCAAGAAAGTCCATCATTTAAAAAGTCATAAAAATAGGCCAGGCACGGTGGCTCACACCTGTAATCCCAGCACTTTGGGAGGCCTAGGTGGGTGGATCACCTGAGGTCAGGAGTTCAAGACCAGCCTGGCCAACATGGTGAAACTCCGTCTCTACTAAAAATACAAAAATTAGCCAGACATTGTGGCGCATGCCTGTAATCCCAGCTACTTGGAAGGCTGAGGCAGGAGAATTACTTGAACCTAGGAGGCAGAGGCCGCAGTGAGCCGAGATTGCACCACCGCACTCCAGCCTGGGTGACTGAACAAGATTCTGTCTCAAAAAAAAAAAAAAAAAAAGTCATAAAAATATATTATCTTTCGGACCGTTTAAATGTTAAACAGCATGATGTCTGGTTTATGCTTCACAATCACTGTGGGAAAAGGTTAATGTATTTTTTAAAATTGTCCATGAGTTCCTAAATGTGGAGGCTGCATAATGAATACATGAGAATTATACTATTTTTTTAATGAATTTAAAATTCTTTATAGTGAAAATTTCAAAAAGTCATAATGCTCCTTTTTCACAGTACTTAACTAGACTTTTTCTTTTTAATCTTCACTGCCATCACTGATACCAACTGAAAATGATATAAACATGAAGAATACTGCCATCATCTTACCCAGTTCTACTTGATCTTTCCTTAGAGTTCTGCAGTTTCCAATATGCTTCTTTGGCACCACAAGATAATGATGAGTTGCCGCTGGTTTGATATCTTTGAAGCAAATTAGGTCCTCATTCTAAAGGAAAAAACATTTGTTAGTGAATTTTTAAAAAGAATTTCTTAATGCTGTTCTGGCATGACTTAAATATCATTAATCTCAGTCTGACAGGGAAATGATACTTATGTTACACCTAACCCCCACTGGGCAATTTTATAATTACGCATTAAGTTCATAACACTTCCTTCATGAGATGCTCATTGATTCCAGAGAATAAAAAAGACACATAAAATCAATTTTGGGGAAACAATTATGAGTAAAGTTCACTAAAATTTCATTACCAATAATCTCAGAGTTTATTATTTCATTACACATTTCTCTATCCCTACCCTAAAGTTTTTTACTCTTGACACATATTTTTAAAGGTTTGGCTACAGAATCACAGCAAGATAGATAAATTCCTTTCTACATTTAATTTTTTTCCCAATGTAGCATTTTCCTCAATTATAAAAAGAACACCAGCTAGCATTTACATGTCCAGGGATTGCATTTTTTAAACATTTTTTAAAGCAATTATATCCAAATACTTTTTTACTTGCCACTTTACAGTATTAAAAAGACTGAAATGCTGAAACAAATTCCAGTATATTGTACTAATTTATGGGACCACTACAATACATGTGTGGCATCAGTGTTCTGGTTTACATTACCCCACACAGTAATCTACAGAAAAAAGAAAAGGAAAGGAAGAGCGTGTTTCAACCTATTAACATTTGAATTTCGAACTTTCCTAAAAGAAAATCTATATTCACTAAATAACCGTATTAAATATCTGATAATGAATATCTTATTCAGTGTCTTATATTGATTTTAATTTTTACTTTATATTAAATAAAAATTAATTAAAATCAGTGTAAGCAGAGTTTCCCTTAGAAAAAAATCCATGAATGCAATGCTGCTCAATAGTTCTCCATTCCAAGAGCCAAAATTCAATTCAAACAAGTGCGTCATATCCCTTCCAGTAATCCTGGTTATCCTAAGATAACAAACATGATAATTATATATCAATTTTAATCCATTTCTATCATTTTTATTATGGTTTTTCTGTCTAGTATTAAAGTTAAAAATTGATATCCATGGAATGTTTTAGAAAAGGATAAGGTCAAGGACTACACTGTTTTTGATTGTTTAAAATTTTCCTTTTTTCCTTTCTTTGAGACAGGGTCTCTCTCTGTAGCCCAGGCTGGAATGCAGTGGCACAATAATGGCTCACTGCAGCCTCAATCTCCTGAGCTCAGCTGATCCTCCCACCTCAGCCTCCCAAGGAGCTGGGATGCACATCACCATGCCAGGCTATATATATATATTTGTAGAGATGGAGTCTCCCTATGTTATCCAGGCAGGTCTCAAACTCCTGGACTCAAGCGATCCTCCTGCCTCAGTCTCCCAAAGTGCTGGGATTACCATTATTTCTTTAATACTTCCAGCTCAGAAACAATTAAAATTGGGGATTAAATCTAGTACAAGAAAATTGCCACAATCCTACTTCCCAGATTGATTCACAACACAATAATGTTATATATCTTTATTTCCCCTCAATTATGGCATTAATTTTTTAAAATCCAGAGGTAATTCTGGTACAGAATACAACCTGGTTAGAATTAGTTTGAGATGATGTAGCTGTACTCTACCTCACAGCAGAAATGACACTTCTTTAGATTAACAGAACTAGCAAGTACCAGTCTAATGGCTAGCAGGAGAAAAGGTAAAGAGGTTCCTAAAAATCTGCTGTCTCATACTGCATAACTTAGCCGTAAGAATGAACCAAAATGCTTAGTTTTGTCTTCCAACCTCTATATTGAAAGGTTTTGGTTACTAACTCTCATATATCAATAATTTATTTTCCCAATCTTAATTAATTACCCAATCCCAATCCTAATAAAAACTACCAATCGACATGACTCTTATTACCAGGAATAGATAAAATTCCTCTCAAAAATATAGAAACTTGATGTTTTAGTTAGCCTACACCCCGACTAAATTAGATTTCCATGAAGCTTTCTGAAATATTGAAACTAGCTCTGATGTCACCCTTTGTCCCATTCCTACTGCTGATCCAGGCATCATTTACATGGTTCATCTTAAGAAAAATGATCCTCCTATTCCATAGATACGCTGGCAAAAATATCAAATGATTGTGTGTGTGTGTGTGTGTGTGTGTGTGTGTGTGTGTGTGTGTATAAAACTATTCTTTGCAGCATAATTCATGATAGCAAAAGACTGAAAAAAAAACCAAACGTTCATAATGCAGCTGGGCGACTGGTTTAATAAATTATGGCAAATCCACACAATGGAGTATTGTGTGGCTCTAAAAAGGAATGAGGAAGATCTTCATATACATATGAAATTATTTCTAAGATATATTCAAGTTTTTTTAAAAACAGCAAGGAGCAGGAGAGTGGTTAAGCTATCTTTTGTGTGTAAGAAAGAAGAATACAAATACAGACATGTGAATACCTATTTACTCACAATGGAAGGATAAACAAAAAAATTTTTTTAAGTTTCTTATGGAGAAAGATAACATGGTAGAGACGACAAGAGAATGGATGCTAGATTTCTCCAAATGTACCTTGCTTTACAATTTTGACTCTGAAAACATGTAAATATTTAACATGTATACGTCACACTTCACAAGAAAAAAAAGCAATCCCTAAAAATAAAAATCAAACAATAAACCTAACTGGATGTCATGTTGGTAGCATAATCATTCCATTCAAAGAAGAGAATGATTTCAAGTGACTTAAAGATACAGTATTTTGCCCATCCATCCCTAATGACATCACTAAAGAGCATTTTCATTCCTGCACTGAATTTGGATCACAGGGAAGCTCCTCAAGTGTGGGGCATGCCATATTCGTCTTTGAACTCCAAGTGAATAACAAAGTACGCCTGCCAAACTGCTGAATAAATAAATGACAGATGCTTCATAGAAGATAAAGTTACTGATACACCCTCCTCTACCCCTTAAAAAATGGTGTGTCATTTGGGTTTTCAGGTATTTTTCCAGGAACAGAGATGGATTTTCTATGATCTTTCAGTTTCTCCTTGCAAAACCCCTTCTTAAATTGGAATTGTGGCCATTTTTGAATTAGATCAATGTGTCTCAACCTTTTCTCATTATCACCTCCCTAAGGAGACTTTATATATGTTTTCTGATTGCCCCCTCCCATGATGTTTTAATGGCACAGATACAATGTATATATGTTTATGTTCTGTATGGTATACCTATGCTTTACATATAGAAAGAATAAAAATTGTTTTTCTCCTGCCACCTCTGCTCTGCCCCAGGGAAGAACCAACTTTTATCCTTTTGGTAATGCATGGATTAGAGGAAGAGCTAGCCTATCCTGACTTCATTATCACCACTGACTCTAATAAACAATTTAAACACAACAAATAACTGTTTCAGATTTCTTTAAATCTGAAAACCCAAATAGGGCAGACTGGCCCTCAACCTCCATTCTAAATATTTCTGTGCTTTCTGTAACGCAGAACTAAAAAAGCTAAAAATCCCAGAGGGAATTTAGATCTTGCCAATCAAAAAGCCATGTTTTTGCTGATTCTGTTATCATCCATCTAGCAAACTTGGCCAGCTTTAAGACTACAAAGACAGGTTTTCTTTATCTTTCTCCCCCTCTCCCTTTTGAATACCTTATCACTAGCTTCACGGATGTCAAGAATGGCAAGACACCTATTTTTTGTTGGGAAAAAGCTGCCAGCGTGGACCCAGCAGATGGAGTGTGGCTCTGAAGCAGTGTTTCTCAACCAGAGGTGGAAACACATAGACGCTCTTTTGATCATGGATACTGCTAAAAGTTGGTGCGCAGAGATCGGGGATGTTAACCATCCTCCAACAGGGGACAACGTTCAAGTTAAATTGGCACTGAGTTATTTCCTCAGTATAGTCCCAAGCAAGGTAAATTCTAGTCCAGTGTTACTCAATTACTTTTTCATTATTTTTTATCTAATGAGCCTTTTAAGACTTTTTTTCTTCTAATCCCATCTCCATGAGATTTTAATACCACAGCTACACTCTCTGTTTACTCTATGTATATCTGTGCCTCATACATGAAAAAGTAAGATATTGCCCCACCACCACCAAGAACCAATTTTCACCCCTTTGGGAGTGTCATCTGCCCCATTAAGAATGCATGGTTCAGCCTTTGCTTAGTTTTAAATCTGCAGTATACAATTAGACAACACCATATGGAGGTTTATGGAGTGAAGAATCTTCTACAGCTTTTGCTGGAAAGGTTTGCCAGACTAACCCCTCATGATGCTGGTAACTCCAATTTTTCCAAATGGAAATTTTTCCCTTTTGTACTTGAATTACACTTTATATAAACCCAACAGTTTCTAAATGTTTGCAATGAATATATTTGAATGAGTATATGAATGTATGATGTAAACCATCTAATTATGTTATGTAATTATTCTTTTTAAAAAGATTAATCTTTACCCTTTAATGAGTGAGCTCTTGTACATCAAGTCATCTTAGATTCAATTTGAAAAAGATACACAACTTTTGGGAGCACTATTATACACGCATATGTATCTTACGTTTTATATTATACGGATATGTGTGTGTGATATATATATATATATGGGTTTCCATCCACGATTCCTGGCTCATAACTCCCAACGCCCTTGTTACAGTCTTTTGTTACCATGTTGAGGCATTTTAGGTCTCAGAGACAGGCCTCAGAAAAAGAATCTCTCTCACAATCTCTCTGCCCTTCTCTTGCCCTCCCCTCACCTGCCCAAGTCAGGACTATAATCTTCCCTGACCTTTCTGATTGTGGGTCATAAAACCCTCATTTCTGAAGGGATTCTGCCTCATACCCTGGAGGAAGGAAAGCTTCACAGAGAGGCCAAGAAGAATCTGGACAGGCCTTGCTGGGTTTCCCCATTCAGTCTACTAGTATTAGATCATACCCTTTTTGTCCAGTCACATTAATACAGAATTGTCAGTCAGGCCTATCCAATGAAGACTCCATAAAAGGCCCCAGAGAACAGAGTTTAGAGAGCTTCTGAATAGCTGAACTCATGGAGGCTCCTGGGAGAGGACACGCCTGAGGAGAACATGGAAGCTCTGCCCCCTTTTCCCCATACTTTGGGCTATTCATCTCTTCAGCAGCATCCTTTGGAATATCCTCTATAATAAACCAGTAAACCTAAGTGTTTCCCTGAGTTCTGTAAGCCACTCTAGCAAGCTTTAGAACCCAAAGAGAAGCTCGTGGGATCCCCAACTTCAAGCTGGTCGGTCAGAAGTTCCAGAGGCCTGGACTTGCAACTGGTGGGAAGGGCAGGCCAGTCTTGGGGACTGAGTCTTCAACCTGCGGGATCTGATGCTATCACCAGGTAGATAGTATAAGAATTGAAATGGAGGACACCCAGCTGGTGTCTGCTGCAAAACTGATTGTTTGCTTGGCGTATGGGGGAAAACCTCCATACATTTGGTCACAGAAGTGTTCTGTGTTGATTGCTGTTGTTGAATGGGAAAACAAAAAAAAGCACAGTTTGTGTTTTTCCACTGACAATGAGCTATTGTATATATTCCCCGTTTCCCGAATTTAGGGTGTAAATTAGTTGAAAGTACTGATCATGTCTTATTTCTACCATGCAAATATCCCCAGTCTCTTCATATTGTTTACTTTGTTCCTAACCAAGAAAAATTCTCACCTTGGATGTGATAGAAGTCTGGATCCCACCCCTTTTGATGACTATTTTCAGACAAAGCTTTCTACTGCTACTAGTATCTATTTTCTATTAGTTTCATTATTAGAATTGCAGAATACAAAATTTAAAAGCAGTTTCTAAGGACCTACTAAATATTGAACTCTGAGTTTAAAAATGCACTTTACCTCTCTTTAGCCTACTTTTATATTTAGTAAAATAAAGGGAGACTGAAAAGGCAGAACTAGGTCCCTTCTGACTCTATGGGTCAGTCCAACAGAGGTCTGCAAACAGAAAACCGATGTGCGTATTCTTTCTCCCTGTCAGGTGCTGTCTTTACTTCCTTCTCCTATTCAGCATATATTCCATGGTCTACCACTTCAGCCACTTGCTTGCCATAACTTCTTTCTTTTTTTTTTTTCCCCAGAGAGAGTCTTGCTCTGTCACCCAGGCTGGAGTGCAGCGGCGTGATCTCAGCTCACTGCAACCTCCACCTCCCGGATTCAAGCAGTTCTCCTCCCTCTGCCTCCCAAGTAGCTGGGATTACAGGTGCCTGCCACCACACCCAGCTAATTTTTGTATTTTTAGGAGAGATGGGGTTTCACCATGTTGGCCAGGCTGGTCTCAAACTCCTGACCTCATGATCCGCCTGCCTCAGCCTCCCAAAGTGCTGGGATTATAGGCGTGTGCCACTGCGCCCGGCTCCATAACTTCTTAACTGTGTCTCACTACACTTCTATAACACCCACATGGCAAAACCCCAACCCTGGGTCAATACAACTGCCTACCTTGTGTAATCTCAGCCTTTGGCTGCTGCTGGAAAGTGGGAAGAAAATCACACAACTGAGCAGACTGGTATGACCTGAAATTGAATGTCCTCAACCTCACGTGACCCGCTGTACAACAATCCTTGTTTCCCTAATTCTCTCTCCTAGCCTTCACAGGAGCTACTTCAAACCTTTTACTTGGAAATAACCATATAATTGCTCCTTCTCCTTTTTCAAGGTTTAACCCAAATGTCACCTGCTTAGTGCAGATTTTCCTGACTAAAATTTTAAAACTGCATCCCCTTCCTCTTTATTTTCTGCCATCTAATAAACTATAAATTTTACTTATTATTTTGCTTATTATCCTTTTCTGCAACTACAAGGTGAGCTCCATAAGGGCAAGGAGTTTTGCATGTTTTGTTTACGGCTGTATCCCCATGCCTCCAACAGTGCCTGGCACACAGAGAGTGAGGAATGAGTTTCCTCTTTCCCAGGGTCAACATTCTACCCCCTGGGCCATTTTAAACCTCTCTCTATAGGCATCTTCCCGGATTTGAACACACAAAAGGTTTCACTGTTTTAAAAGCTTTCTCTTAATCCCCAACTTCTCCTGTAGCTACCACTACCTTTCCCTCCTCCCCTGGATTGCCAAATTCCTGTGAGAGTTGTCTGTATTTGCTGTCTTCACTCCTTCCTTTCCCAAGTTCTTCTCAATCAACTGCTATCTGCCTTTTGCTTCACCACTTCATGAAATTGCTCTCCTCAAGGTCAATGAACATCACTTTGGGGATACAACCAGTCCTGCTCTGACTCTGCAAGGACATACAAGGGTCATCTAACCCAGATTTGAGGATGAAGGCAGGCTAATATTGCTGCTGACATTGCTGGCAATTCCTTTCTTTTTGACATACTCCCTTCTCTTAGCCTTCCCAGTGTTCCTTCTATTTATCTGTTCCTTCTCTATTCCCTTTCCAGGTCCTCTTCCTCTGTCTGTCCCTTATGATGTTAGCATTCTTCAGAGTTCTGTGTAGGCCTCCCCTTCACTTTTTACCTCATGGGTGATCTCATCGCTTCCCTTCTTTTTCAGTTTCCATCTATAAACCGACAGTTCCTGTAATCTGGGTTAGAGATACAGATCCCTCTACAGAGTGCTAGACTATCCAACCATTTAAAAGACATCTCTACTTAGATGCCTCAAACTCACCTCAAACTCCACAACTCCATAGCTGAACTCATCGCTTTGCTACCTCCCACCACTCCCCTGGCCATCTTTTCTCCTCCTGTGTTCCCGAGCTTAATGAAATGGTACCACCACTACTAGTTTACCCTAGCCAGAAACCTGGAAATCATCTTTGACTTCACCCTCTTTCATTTCCTTATTCTCTTATATCTAAATCAGGGTTTCTAAACCTTGGCACTTCTGACATTTTGAGGGCTGGATAAGCCTGTTTTATGTGTGTGTGTTGATGGGGTGGTGGGGGTGCTGTCCTGTGCACTGTACCATGTTAATAGCAACCCTGGCTTTTATCCATTATTTAGGTCCCAGAAGCAACCCCTAGAAGTGCCAGAAGTTGTTACAATCAAAAGTATCTCAATACATTGCAAAATGTACCCTGGGAGGGCAAAATTGCCCCCAGTTGAGAAGCACTGACCTGTATCCATCAAGTCCTGCCTGTTTTACCTCCTGAATACTGTATCCCTTAAATTGATATACTTTTCATAATCTCCTCTACCACATTCTCATTTCAGGCCATCATCAGGGTAGATTAATCTACTAGCCTTCTAACAGGTCTCCATACCTCCAGACTGGTCTCCTCCAAATCATTCTCCACAATGATGCCAGAATGACCTTTCAAAGATCAACCCCCTTCTATAACTCCGCAACATCTTCCTCCCAACCCACCATTAAACATTGTGAAGTTTCACTTTGCTCTTCAGATAAAGACAAAATTCCTTCACATGACTTCCAACACACTTAATAATCTGGTCCCTTGTTTACCTCTCCAGCCTCGCCTTTCATCCTCTCAAACTCTATGCACTAGTTAGACAATTTCTGTTAGTTTTTCTATCACACAAACTGAACCTCTCGGGGGGTCTCTCCACCTGGGACATTATTCTCTCCATTTCCTCATCTGATCAACTCCTACTTATTTCTTCATGCCTCATTTCCTCTGGAAAGCCTTCCCTAATTCTTCAGAGCTGGGTTAGATGCTCCTCCCACAAGCTTACAAAATACTGTAAAATCACCTGACCACAGCACGAGACATTGTAACTGGCTACCTCCTCTGTATACATTCCGCCCTTTAGATTGTAAAATCGGGACACAGACTGTCCCTTATCTTGCTCAAAAACCTCCAAAACAAGGTGCTTAGAAGGAATTCTATTTATTTTTTTAAAAATAAAGGAATGTTTACTACAAAAGACACAATCTTTGGAGCTAATTCTCTCAAAAAGTTGTTTCTATATGGACAAGTAAAACCAACAGAATAAAGTGTGTGCCAGATTATCCGCTTAAAAATATCTGGGCAAAGTCTTCATGCTCTGAAAATGTCCACGCATCCCAACTGACAGTGGAATTCAGAGGCAATTCAATAATAGTTTGACCTCAGACCCACTCCCTCCAGCCTATTTTCTGCCAATCTAACGAACAGCTTTCCACAATTATCATTACCTATTTTCTACTAGTTTTCTCATCAGTATCGGTATTAGAGTGTGCAGGATTTAAAATCAGTATCTTGAAGGTGGAGAAGAATCCTTGTAATAAAAGCAGAGGCCACAAAATGTTATTTGTACCAAGTACCTGGGTACCTGCAAACATAGGCCAAAGCATTCGGCCCTGTCATTCACTCTTTGCCCCTTGGAACAGCAAAGATACCGCTGGAGCCACTGCCTGTCCGTCCCCTAGGAGTGAGTCTGTCATCAGCACCCGGACCCCGCAGAAAGGCCCGTAGTGGGCGTATCCCCAGCTTCCCCGAGCCCCATCCACACAGAGCGGCCCTGCCTCTGCGAGCTGAGTAGCGATCGGGATCCTCTGCACCCGCTCCACAACGGCGAGGCCTCCCTGCCGGAGCTCCGAGGGGCGGCCAGGTCCTCACCCACCCCCGGCCGCGCGTCGCCGCCCACCTCGCAGTGCAGGAGTTCGGTGCCCGGGTCCTGCCGCCCCGCGATCCGGCAGAACACGCAGGTGCTGTCGTAGTCCTTGGGCTCTGGTGACTTGGCAGCGGCTTCACAGGTCCCCACTGAGGAAACCGTAGTTTCTGCAGTCGCCGAGGCCTCACAGTCGGGGGCCAGGCCGGCGCTGCGGTTCACCTGTTCCTCCGCCATTGCACCCGCCCCTCGCGGCCTAGAGCCTCGGCCTCTCCAGCGCTACCGGGCCCGCGCAGTCTCCGCGTCCCGCACCTCCTCCGTTTTACCTCGAGACGTCGCCCCTCGCCTGACGCTGGGCGGTGATCCAGGCTTGGGGGAGACGGAAGGAGACGCGGTGAGGAACTTCAAAGCCGGAGGCCGGCCTGAAAACCGGCTGCCACTAGAGGGCGCGCAATGGCGCTGCCGAGAGTCGTCCTGACCCCTGCGCCTCGTTGGTAATGACGCACGACGTCTGCCAAGGCGCAGAGCGCCCAGCGCGTCGTGGTGACATCACAGAGGCGCGGGAGCGTTTGACATAATGGAGCTTGTTGGGTGTTCTGGACAGGCGTTCTTCAAAGCCCATAGTATAGCGTGTCCAAATATTGTATTACGCTGCCGTTTTTTTTTTTTTAAGTTTTTTAAAGTTTGATTTTTAAAATTCGTAGGTTTTTAAAGAATGAGCAAAATTCCTAAAGCCTTGTTTTCAACAGACATCATGTTTGCTGCTTTTTCAGCCACGATAATTGTAGTTTAAACTCAAAATGTCCAAAACTGACCTTTACATCTCTGTTGACTTTTTATTGTTGTTAACAGCACAGTTAGATCAAAATAGCGACCTTTTTTTTTTAATCTCACATTCCTCATATACAAGTAGATGTGGAGTCCTATAGTTAATAGTCTGAAATATCCCAGAAATTCAGTGCCAGTGCCTCATAATGCCTCACCTAGACCAATGCAATCACCTTCTAACTTATTTATTGATTTTCCTGTCACTCAGACAAAACCTTCTGTAACTATGTGCTCAAAGAAAAAGTACCAGTTCCTTAGCTTGGTGTTCAAGGTGGACTCTGATTTGACCTCAGCTTTTCGTTTTGTGATACTTCGCACTTGCTGAGCATCTAAAACATGCCATATATTTCTCTAATTGTCAAAAAACGCAAGGTTGGTTTTATAACCACCGCTCTAGAGATGAAGGACCAAACTCAGAGTTGCCCAGTCCCACACAACTAATTAATAGTGACAGAGTTTAAGATCAAGGTTTGTCTAACTCCAAAACCCACCAACCTTTTTGACATACAGCACTCCTTTTTTAACACCAAAAAATTTGTTGGACTAGCTCACTATAGTAGTTATACCCTTGGTATTTGCTGATTTAGAAAATACATAACAAATTGGGAATTCAGTAATGATTTTTAATGGATTTATGTTGTAATAAAAAGTGGTTGTATGTGTTTTGAATTGTTGTACATATACATTCAAGACATTTTTCATTCCTTTTTGTAGTTGGCCAGTAGTTTGGGGAACCACTACAATAGCTTCACTGCCTTTCAGCACCCCAAAGCAGAGTTCAGAATCAATACATTAGAGTTTTGCCAAATTTTAGTATTCACAATTTCCATGCCTGTACTACACCTTCACATCACTGCTTTTATTCACACAGTTCTCTCTCAAATATTCTTGTTTCCATCTCTTCACTCCAAATTCTACCTTCCAAGCCACCCCTCCAATGCTACCTCCTTCATGAAATTTTCTTTAGCCAAACTGACATAAGCACATCCTCTTGCAAATTCATATAACAGGTTTTCAATATTTCTCTTGTAGGATTTGTCTCTTTGTATCTTATAGCTATTTATGTACTTATTTATCCTGCTAGAAATTATGTTTCTTGGCAACAAGATAGGGTGTGTGAATCTTCCATAATGCCTAGTACAGTTGGAACAGGAATTAAAGAATGTGTAAGCAAAAACTCAGTTGTATGTAAGAAAACCCAGTTCCCCCTGAGGAGGAGAAAGAGGTAGAGTCCTTTAAAAATTAACTGCCTGTTTTTCTGTCTGTGGCTAGTGAGCCTTATCTCTCCCTTTCCCAGGCGTTGTGAAGATCCTGTTTCTCTAGCTGTGCAGCTGCAAAGTCACTAGACAGATAAACTCAAGTCATAAAATATGTTTTTCCTTGAAAAGTAAGAAATTATGTAATGCATATCTCAATTAAATAACTGTCATTTTTCTCACTTCTGTAATATGCTTCCCCCTGCACAGATCTCCCCCCAACTGCCCCCTGCCCACGAAATGCTTAAAAGGTAACCTGACCCTTTGTTCGGGGCTCAGCGGATGTTAATCTGACTGTGCCGGTGCACCTAAATAATAAATCCTCCTCAACCCCTCGGTCTTTCTGATTCCTAAATAATCCTGCAACACAGTGCTTTGCATGGAGGTAGACATTTAACAATTTTCTAATGAAGAATGGTTAGGAGCAAGGTCACAGGATGAGAGTGTTCAGGTTTCACAGTGTGCAAGGATACTACAGATAAGAGTGTGCTGATTCATATCATACACATGTATTAACTTACGGAAAAGCACATACAGAACTGGAGATTCCAGGCTAAGTTCTGGGGCGGTGGAAAGCTGATTTGTATATAAACCCCCATTGGGTGCATATGGCCACACACATACATTTAGGAGACCATTCACTTACACACTAGCACACACACCAGCATAAGTTGCATCTGTTCTGACTGCACTCCTAGTGACACCTGAGATTTCTTCTCTCACTTACCTGGCACTTTCCAAGGCTTGCTTCTCATTCCTCAGCTTTGAACTTGATATCATTTCCCACCTTGGAAGTGAGGGGAGCAACATGAAGTACTTGAAAATTGTGTAGACGATGTGTCCTGTGTGGAAGCAGGCAAAAATACAGGCACTTGTATGTACATAGGCAGGACTACTGCCAGTGGGTGTTCTGGATAACCCTCCTGGGGAACAGCCATTCCAGTTCCATAACAATATACTAACTTAAAATCTGCTTGTGAAATCAGGTGCTATTTGCTAACTTCACAGGGCTACCATATGGGCTAGCAGGAGCCCTGCTTCAGAGCAGGCTCTGGAGTCAGACTACTCTACAACTTACCATCTGTGAAAATGGGCTATGTTAGTTTCCTTTCTCTGCTCAGACACAAATTATTTATCTTCCTGTGTGGTTTTCTGTTCATTCACCTATAAAATGGGGATAATAATGATGCCTAATGTGTGATCGTGTTGCATGTAGAATTGTCACAGATGCTTCAGGTGGTGCTTCACCGGCTGGAAACCTCTGTGGCCAGCAGCCCCTCTGCTTGAGTTTTGCTCATGCCCACTGAGCTTGTTCCACCCACTCGGACCAGCAGGCTGCGCTCAGCTCACACAACCAGCCTTGGATCCCACACCTGCCAAAGGCAAGCCAGGTGCAGAGCAGCGAGGGGTGTGTGTGCAAGCGCCCCGTTTGGCCACTGCACACAGCCAGGCATGCTGGCTGCTGCGGAGGGGCAGGCAGCTCCAGGCACCCGCACAGGTGCTGACTCTGTATGAGGTTGCAGCTGGACCAGACGTACCACAAGCGGCTTCTGCTGTGGGCACCAGCATCTGGACGAGGGAAATGTGGTGATGCTGGAAAGCTCAGAGACGCCAGGAACCACAGAGCCCCAAAGAGGGTGTTACAGTATGTCACAGCCCTGGCTCAGGGAGCTCCAAGATCTGGGCTCCAAGAAGGGCCACAGCTCTTCTCTCCTTCACATCTACTGCAGCGCAGCAAGTAGGGGTTCATGTTCGGGGTTGGGGAGTGTGTTTCAGCTGATTTGTGTAAAGACTCTTTCAGTCCCATTGCCCTGCTCTGGCCCATGACTCCTGGGCTGGCCCTGCCCCTCCACTGCTTCTTGTTGCATGGGGTGGCCACCTGGCACCAGCAGAGGGCAGGAAGGCTACAGTGTTACAGCTCTGGCACAGGGACTCCCAAGGTCTGGGCCCCCAGAAGGGTTGCTACGTTTCACTCCTGCAGCCAGTACCATGCCACCGCCTGCAGCTCAGCAAGCTGGCCAGGAAAGTGTTATAGCCCCTTTTAGCTCCCACCCGCAGCTCAATGAACTGGCCAGGAAAGTGTTACAGCTCCTTTTGCTCCTGCCATTTGGCAGGTCCCAGGTTCTTGTCCCACATCCAGGAAGAATGAGGTTAGTTGGACAACTGGAGGGTGAGCAAGGTGGAGAAGAGCTTTACTGGGCAACTGAACAGCTCTCAGCAGGGAGATATGTAGTGGGTAGCCCTCACTCCAGGCCATGGATTTCACCTGGAGCTGGAAGCCCAGGCCCAGCTGGCTTGTCACTGGCTTGAAGTTGAGGTTTCACCCGGGACCTGCCCCTTCCCACCTAGGAACCTGTCTGCCTCCTGCCACCATCAGAATGACACATCAAATTACTTGTTTGAAAGTAATTTAGGATATGGATATAAATCTTATTGTTATCAGTAACACACTCTAAGAGCCAGCTTTGAACATTGCTTTTCCCATCACTCATGGATCTATTTTTCTGCTCCTCTTTGCAACAAAACTCCTCAAAAAAGGTATCTGTTTGCTTCCCAATCTGTCTTCTTTTCTCTCTCACACTGCCTCCTGTCAGACTTTTAGTGCCACCAATTGGTCCAAACTACTGTTATCATCAGTAACTATATTACTAAATCTAATGGTCACTTCTCAGTCCTCATCTTTTCAGCAACAGTTGGTCATTCCCTCTCCCTTGACAAACTTTTCCCCTCTTGGTTTCCTGGACACCATACTTTTTTTTTTTGTTTGCTTTGCTTCTACTTCACTGGCTGTTTCTTCTCAGATTCCTGTGCTACTTCCTCTTCTTCCAAACCTCTCTCATCATTTAAGGGCTTTGGTCCTAGGTTCTCTTCTCTTTACCTACACTCACTTTCTTGGTCGTCTCATGCAGTCCGTGGCTTTAAATACCATATATTTGCCAATAACTCCAAAATTTAAATCTGTAATATAGAACTCTCCCCTGAACTTCAGACTCAAATATCCAACTGCCTACTAAACCACCCCATACCCATGTTTAATAAATGTTATAAATTAGCCTGAATGAGCTACTATGGGGAGAGATCCTCTCTCACCCCACCAAAACCTGCTACCATCTCAGCTGAGGGAAACTCCATTCCTCCAACTGCTCAGGACAGAAACTTTGAAATCATACCTGACACTTCTCTTTAACTACTCTTAGCCAATCCATAAAGAAATTCTGTAAAGTACATTTAGACATTGCTGTTATCACTACTATCACTTTTGACTGAGCTACCATCACCTCTCACATGACTTATTTTGACAACCTCCTAATTAGTCTTATTACTTCCAACCTTACCCTCCAATCCCCATTACTGTCTAGTCTCAGCACAGCAGCTAGGGTGATCCTTTTAAAATGTAAGCCAGATCATGTCACTCCCCTGCTCGACATCCTCCAATAGTTCCCTAGCCCATGAGAGTAAAAGCTAGAAGTACTTACCTATGAGGGCCTGTAAGTCCCTGCGGTGTATGCCACCTGCCCACCCTTTACATTCTGACATCAGCTGCCACCAACATTTCCATTGCTAACCCTGTTGCAGCAACACTAGTCTCTTTGTTGTTACTTGTATAGGCCAGGCATGCTCCTGCATTTGAGCTTCTGCACTGGCTGTCGCTCTGCTTGGAACACTCTTTCTACCACTAGTCATATGGCTTACTCCTTTCATCTCTTTCAAGTCTGTGAAAGATAAAACACAGCTGGACATTTGGTGAAAACAGATTTTATTCAGCAACTACTGACAGAAAGGGATAGAGTTGAGCTCCTTTCTGATTTGTGCAGAGGAGACTGAGTGTTTAGAAGGGAGAATTGGGGGAATGGGAGGGTTAAAGAAGAATCAGAGAAGTGAAAAATTACAAAGGGTTGGTCAGTGTAAATGGGATTAGGCCAGCTGTGTCTGCTAGCTGGCAATTATCAAAATTAGGTTCTATCCTCCCACAGAGACTTGGGAGACAGGGGCCCTGTATTAGTCTGTTTTCATGCTGCTGTTAAAGACATACCTGAGACTGGGAAGAAAAAGAGGTTTAATTGGACTTACAGTTCTACATGGCTGAGGAGGCCTCAGAATCATGGCAGGAGGTGAAAGGCACTTCTTACATGGTGGCGGCAAGAGAAAATGAGGAGGAAGCAAAAGCGGAAACCCTTGATAAACGCATCAGATATCGTGAGACGTATTCACTATCACTAGAATAGCACAGAAAAGACCAGCCCTCATGATTCTATTACCTCCCCCTGGGTCCTTCCCACAACACGTGGGAATTCTGGGAGATACAATTCTGGTTGAGATTTGGGTGGGGGCACAGCAAAACCATATCAGGCCCTATCCCTCCTGATAATTACATTGCAAAGAAATGGCTTTCAAGTCCTTGAAAAAGACACTTCTGAGTTACAGGAGATACAGATTCACAATTGTGAGCCCTTTTTAGTAAATGGTCTAAAAAGTAAGGCCAAGGGCCTGTCATCCGGGGTTGACTAGAACACACAGTAAATTCTTCTGGCAGCACTGGGCTTGGCAATGCAGGCATTTGCGAGGAGAATGGGGGTGGCGGGGTCATGTTAGGGACGTGGCCTTACGCTGCTAGAAGCAATGCTGCAGTTTAGTCATCTCTCAGTGTAGAGGTTTGGGCAGAGTCATTACATGCCAAAAGTTCTGCAGCTCTCAAGTCTTTGTTAAAATGTTTCTGTCTCAATCAGTTGAACTCGGACTACCCTTGCAACCTACACCCTTACTGTCACCCTAGGTACTCCCTTCCCCTTTAACTGGCTCTGTTTTTTCCATCTCATGCGTTAACTTCTACACATTTAAATATTTAGTATTATATAGTAATATGTATTACATATATTGAAATCCTCATATTCAACTTATTATGCTTACTCATTTCATTATTGTCTGCTTCATCTCTATTGAATGTAATCTCAACAGGAATTTTTATCTGTTGTGTCTATTGTGTTCATTGATGTATTTTCAGTGCCTATATGTGGAGTGTGAGATTCAGAGAGTAATCAAGGACAATTCCGACTTTCTTAATCTGAAAACTGGAAAGTTGAAACTGCTGTTTACCAAGATGGGGAACTCTGTGGGCAGAGCAGTTTGGAGGTTGGGCAGGGAAGATCAGGCATTCAGTTTTGGGTATGTTAATTTGAGATGCTGTGTCATTCAGTTTAGGCTATGTCTCTTGCAGTAAACAGCTCCAGGAGGATAGAAGCCCTCGCTGGCATCCCCATGTATCAAAACCAGTTCACGGCCTGGTACTGGCAGATGTCCGTGGTCAGCACCGGGACCTTGGTGGGCTCAATGTTTTACTTTGGCCAGAAAAAGGAGAAGCCAACAGGTGATGAAGTAGAACAAAAGGATGCCTCAACAAGTGAAGTACCCAGTGAACTATCTGAATGCCCAAAAGGGTTTTATGTGCAAACGATGGTCACATATAAAGAAGATTTTGTCCCAATTACTGAAAAGATCCTCACCTATTGGAAATCATGGACTGGTGGCCCTGGTGCAGAATCGTGACTGGCTGCTGAATTCTGAAAACCAGGACTTGGTTCAACATGTAAATTTGATAGCTGCCTTGATTCCCATTTTGTGTTTGTGAAAAGTGTGTATATTTTATTTTGCTGTAAAACATAATCACTAATAATATGCAATAAACATTTTCTTGAAGGAAACAAAACAACTCCAAAAATCTTAATGCTTTAAAGCAAAAAAGTTTATTTCTTGCTCACTCACATTTGTGTCTACTGCAGGTCAACTGTGTCTTCGTGGACTTTATCTCATGACCCAGGCTGAAGGAGCAGCCTCCATCTGGAATGTTTCTGGTGTCAGGGCAGAGGGAAGACATAACACAATGGAGCCACGTGATGGCTTTTAAGGCTTCTTCTCAAAAACAACTTAAGTCAGTTGCACCGCATGTCATTGACCAAAGCAAATCCCAAGGCCAGCCCTGACATCAGCAGAACAGGGTAAGTATAATGCTGGCACTGGACAAGGCAACAAATATTATGAACAATAATACACTCCACTACAGATGCCTATTTGGTACATCTAAGTGACAATGTCATTAGTAATTGGACATATGAGCCTGAGGTTCAAGACAGAAGTCCAACCTGGAGATACACAGTTTAGAATTTTCAACATATAGTAAAGTATTTACATTCATAAAATTAGAAGAGATCACCCAGGGGGTAAGTAGAAGTAGAAAAGAGAAAAATTCCAAGGACCAAGCTTGGAGCACTCTAGCATTGTGAAATCAGATAAATGACAAATAATGAGACGTGAATGAGAAAAAGTGTCCTATGACACAGGAGAACAAGGAGAGAATGGTGTCCTGAAGGCAAAGCAAAGAGTGTTTCAAATAGGAAGGCGTGATCACTATGCCAAAGGCCACTAATAGCATGAGAAAGAGGAAGACTCAGAATTGAGCTAAGGTCATTGAAAAAGCTGATAAAAGCAGTTTTAGTGTTAGAGCTGGGGAGAAAGGCTGATTCCTGTTGGTTTAAGAGAGAATGATGAAAAAGGAATTTAAGTCAGTAAGTTAATAACCAAAGAGATTATTCATAGGAAAAAAGATAAGTTACACAAAAAATATCAGCGACTATGAGCTACACTGATAAAGGCCAGAAGAGGTAGAGATACCGGAGTGGCTGAGCAAAGTGACTGTTACCAACTCAAAGTAAATAAATTTCTTTCATGTTAAGTTGCTCAGGTGTCTCCATTCCTTGAAACCTCAGGAAACTCAACTAACTTACCATTCTTTCCCCACCAGCTTTCTAACTCTACCTTTATCACATTTTAAAAATTTTATACACTTGCTTCAGTTTGCAAGCTGTGTATCCTGGTATGTTAAATGGATTGTTAAATTATTCCATTATTATATGCTGTTTAAATCCTATACATAGGACAGATGCTTTCTAGATGTTCCTGTCAGCTCCCAATACTTATTTGAATGTAAATTCCCTGTGGGTGGGACGTGGTCTTGTTTATCAAAACATCCAGCCTGGTATCTGGCACACAGTAGGCAGTGGAAAAACATTAATTGTGGGAATGGATAGATGGATTGTACATATTAAAAAATGTACAGTGAAATCTGATTTTCTCAATGGCATCACTAATGGCATAGCTACTGGTATTGTCCTTTCAAATTCAACTTTTCTTTTTGTGGGTTTTCATTTCTCTCCCTGATGCTAAATGCATAATACTCTTTTTATTGCTGCTTCAAATACCAGTTAATATCAGTATTCTGGGTGGAGCTGTTCCTGGCAGGCTGTCATGAACCTAAGAGGCTGCCTTGGCACAGAGGCCCAACCTAACTGATGACCAATCCTTTCTCAAGAGCATTCCAGGGCATCTTCTCTCAGCAGGAAACTGCTGGCCGGGCCGTACCCTTAGAAGGGGATAGTGGACCCTTCTAGTGCAAGAGATTAGCTCATAAAGACAGTTGTGACAACTGGCCACCATTTCAGGGGGCAAAAAAAATTATATCTCTTCTTTATACCATGCACTCAGATATACTTCTGATGAAATTAACTATTTAAATATAACAACTGAAACCAAAGAACTGTTATGGGTTTCTTTAAGATGTGGGTGAATATTTACTTTGCCTTGGGGGTGGCAAGGAAAGGGCCTAAGTGCTCAAAATGGATTCCATTAAATAAATTACTGATTGATGTAAAATAGGATTTTTTAAGGTATGTAAAAATGCCAAAAACTGCATTGAAAGAAAAGTGGAAATTTGAGTGAAAATATTTGCATCATGCGTGAAAAATAGTATTAATAAACTTATATAGGAAGAGTTCTTACAAAACAATGAGAAAGATTTGAGGCCAGCACAGTGGCTCACACCTGCAATCCCAGCACTTTGGGAGGTCGAGGCAGGTGGATCACTTGAAGCCAGTAGTTTGAGACCAGCCTGGGCAACATGGTGAAATCCTATCTCTACTAAAAATACAAAAATTAGCTGGACATGGTGGTGCATGCCTATAGTCCCAATTACTCAGGTAGCTGAGGCAGGAGAATCGCGTGAACCCACAAGGCAGAGGCTGCACTGAGCTGAGATCATGCCACTGCACTCCAGCCTGGGCTACAGGGCAAGATCCTATCTCAAAAAAAAAAAAAAGAGTTGAAAACCCCAGCAGAAAAATAAGCAGCTTTTATGAAAGTAATTAATTAAAAGAAAAAGTACCATTTAAAAATGTGAAGAAAATATTCATCCTTACTAGAAATTGAAGAAGTCTACGTTAAATAACAGTGAAATAAGCCTTTCCCCAATTAAATTGGCAAAGATTCCTTTATGTAATAGCATTTGTATTGCGAGGGCACAGGAAAATAAACACTCTCCTACACAACTGATATGATGCACTCTACATTTCTGAAAATGTAAAGAAAGAGTTCCAGGAGGGAGGATAGGAGACCATTTATGGGAATTACAGAGCTCTATGAGGGTTAGAGAGCTGGAAATAAGGGGTGCCCTGGGACTCTGATGCTTCCCGTGTAATTCACATGAGCAAGGATAAAGGACATAATGGGAAAATTGAAGCTCTCAGAAGAGAACTTCAACTGACTCCCTCCAAAATGATGACTCATATACTTGGCCTTCCTGACTGATACCAAAGATAAACAGTCTGTGCTCATATCAAAACTAATTCCTCCACTTACATGCTAGATCCCATTCCTTCTTGCTCACGCAAGAACACCACTTCAGAAATTCCCCTTATGTCTTACATCATGTATTTTATTATCTTTACTGGATCATTCTATCCACTTACAAACATGCTATAATTTCTTCCACTCTAGAAAAATGAAATGAAACTTTCTTTTGAGCCTACTTTTCCCACCAGGACCTGTCCCATGTATTTGTTTCTCTTAGCAGGAAATCTTGAAATAAGTGTCCATACTAGCTCTCTCCAATTTCTTTCCTCCCGTTCTCTTGTAAACCTTCTCTTCTTTCAAGCTTTTCTCTCCACACACACTGCTCTTGGGTGACCTCCACATTTCCAAATTCAGTGGCCAATTCTCAGTCCTTTTCTTATCTGATTAGCAGCATTTGGCACATTTTAATAATCCCTGTTTCCTTAATACACCTTCTTCATATGTTTCCAGGTCACTGCATTCTCTTGTTTTCCTTTTTTCCTCTTAAGTTCTTTCCCTTCCCTTTGTATCTCCCCTCTAAACTCTTAGTGTTGGAATGGTCCAAGGCTCAGTTCTTGGTCTTCTTCTCTATCTACAATTGCTCCCTTGATTTTATCCAATCTCACTGCTCTAAATATCTATAGGCCCATGGCCTACACTTGTAACTCTTCATGATTTTCTTCAAGTCACAATCCAACTACATGCTTGATATTTCCATTCAGGTGTCTGATAGATTGAACTGCTGATTTTTTTTTTCCTAGAAATCTCTTTTATGCACAGACTTCCAATGTTGGCTGATGACAACTTAATCTTTGCAGCTCTAGAGCCTTTGACTCCTCTGCTCAAAATTCCCATTCTTATCAGCAGGTTGATTAAGTAACTTGTGCAATGTCATCCTATTAGTCAGTGACAGAGCTGGAACCCAGAGCCAGGCAGTCTGATGGGAGCTTGAATATGTTAAATAGGTTACAAAAGAGTATGGCTAGTATGATTCCACGTTTATTAAATATAATTAAGGATTTATAAGAAAATGCCTGAAAAAATAGATTCACTCATGGTCTGTGGATGGACATATTATGGCTAGATGTTTTTCCTTCCCTTTTATCTCTACATTTTACTTATTCAACAATACTTTTGTCATAAGTAAAACATCCTGATCAACTTTTTTTAAGATTCAGGATTCCAGATGAACTTCATTTCCTCTAATAATTCTCTGCTTTATAAATAACCCTATTCCATATATTTTTGAGTTGTTCATGACATGTCAGAAAATATAGGGCGTTTTCATGCAGATTTCATGGTATTTCTGGCAGAGGTGGACTATTGAGCTGCTATGACCATATGCATGATACAGTGTCATGTTTCTTTCCATTTTATACTGAGGATGTGGAAAGTGTGTTTGTGGGTTTGTCCTAATCTGATAAAATATCATCTTGACAATAGGTATATCGTTTTCTGCATCCAAAATAGAAATTTCCTGAGCATGAATACAAAGACCATTCCTGTCTTATATTTAGTAAATACCAATAAATTTTTGCTCTTTCACCACTGTCTGAAGAATATTAGATTTTTCCAAAGGTAAAAGAATAACAAGCATGAAAACATTTCTCCCTCCTTAAGAAAAATAATAAAAGAAATACTTAAGGCTAAGGTGGCTGTTGCCTGGTACTAAATGCTGCGTGTATGTTGGCCTCCATCCGTTGCAAGGATTGTGAAATGTCTGGGCAAAATGAGGGGAGGAAGGAGTGCTTGTGTGTGGGAAAAGAGAAATTTCCAGTTTCTGATTACTGAACTACCATACAGTTCTCTTTGAACAAATACTGGCCGGTGGCCCAAAGCCCCAACTGTAGCTCTTTGAGCTTTGCTAAAGGACATTAAGGGAAGTCCTGATCTGTTGTTAAGTGGAAACAGTGTAAATTATTTCTAATGGAAAGAATGACAAAAGCAAAACTTCCCCATCCCTGCTATTTCCTTGATAAATTGCTTTGTTTACTCGTCTACAGGATGTAATGCAGACATTTCTGTTTTTTATAATCTTTCTTAAAAACCATGTCCTTAAACAAAGCATTGAAAATAATTTCTTCTTCTTTTTTTTTTAAATCAGGAACAAGGCTACACCTGGACTTTGTATTTTTGATAAAGAATTCAGCATAAACAAAGTTTGGTGTGACTAACACCATCATATTTCTAACTTACTTTCATCTGGCATTTTACAATTTTCTAAGACACTTTCATATGCACAAATTGATTCTCATGTCAACTCAGAGAAAAGGATATTATTATCCCTATTTTAGAAATGGAGAAAATAGGACACAGGAAGATGAATTTACTTGGTGGATGATAGATGGGTCTGTCTTGCAGGCCTTTTATTAGCACAGGGAGGCATTTCTTATCTCCTCCAAAGCAGTAGGAAACAGCTACCATGTAAATCAGCATACCTCTGACATCTTGAAGTTAATGTCAATTTTCTTGTCAAGCTCACACCTATATTTCCTCATCATCTCAAGGCCAATGTATCTTATCCACACCACTAACTCTTGTTCTTATTAGTTACCCTCGAGGTAAAAATTTCTCTTTACTCATATCCAAACTTTCCCATGCTTCTTTTCCCCAAACTTTTTTCACTGCTAACCTCCTTTGAAGCTCTTTCCACTGTAAGAAACACAATTTCTTTGTACTTACTCAAACCTATATCCTCAACCTCTTAGCAGAGCGAAACCTTCACCTTCTTTCCTTAACTGAAACTTGGATTTCCTGCAAGAATATTATTTCCCTTAAGCTTTGACAAGCAAAAACTGCTTATTCTCTCTTCCCAACACACTGAGAGATTTGGAAGCAGGGCTGGCATTCTCCTAGCTTCTAAATGCCAGCTCCAGGTGATTCCGTTCCTACCCAAGTGCAATGGTGCGATCTCAGCTCACTGCAACCTCCACCTCTTCGGTTCAAGCAATTCTTCTGCCTCATCCTCCCAAGTAGCCGGGATTACAAGCGTGCGCCATCAAGCCTGGCTAATTTTGTATTTTTGGTAGAGACAGAGTTTCATCAGGTGGGCCAGGCTGGTCTTGAACTCCCGACCTCAGGTGATCCACCCACCTCGGCTTCCCAAAGTACTGGGATTACAGGCATGAGCCACGGTGCCCAGCCCTCTGCCCTCTTTGGAGTCTCGTGCTATAGCATGGAACACAATCACCTTCATCTACCTGCTTCTAGATCACTCCTAGATTCTCAGAGAACTTCAGCACCTGGCTAACAAACACTGCCAAGCTCCTGCCGTTATCTTAGACAACTTCACTGTCCATGACTCACCGCTTCTCAAACTCCTGGATTTCAATGCCCTTTGCCTCTATTCCTCTTTAACACAACTCACCCCTGTGGCAAATCCAAACTTTATAATCACTGAGATTATCTGGAAACCTGAACAATGACTGTTCACAGCTCTGTCAGCACTTGTCCTAGCAACTTTTATACTCTCCTGACATGGTAGCAATTTCTGTTCTTGATCTTTCTCTCTTTAACTCTTCCAGTCACCCTCCCATCTTTACTTCCTTCTCTAACCAGCCTACTCTAGCGGCCCACCAATTCCCTGAATTCCGTCTCACCACAGCCTCCTGCTTTCTGCTGTACTCCCCACTAACTTGCTATTTCCTGTAGTTATCCTGGTGGTTTAAGGCATAGACTGGGGGATCCAGACTCCCTCCATTTGAAGCCCATTTCTACCACTTAGTAGTGATTCCACTTCGAATAAATCATTTAATTTTTTATGGCTTCCATTTTCCTTAGCTGGAAAATAATAGTAGTACCTATTCATGACTATCACAAGTTATTATGAAGACTGAAGTAATATATGTAAAGTGCTTGGAATAGTACCTAGCACATAAGTGTTCAGTAAATGCTTACTCTTATGACAACTGAACTTCTGGATGCTACTTCCTTAAAAAAGTCGTATAACCAAATTAATAAGTGCAAATATATGTCCAGATATGCAAAGTAAAACACAAACTGGCAAAAATCTTCTTTTTTCATTCCTCTCTCTATATATTGCCTGTTTAAGGGAGACTTTTGAGAAAATACCGTGGTAGGGCCTGAGATTCTCTGACACCATTATGTTAACCGTTTGTCTTCCTCACCAGAAGTATATAAGATTAACAGACTGATGAATGTCTATTATTTTTAAGGCAGGATTGGCAAGGACATTAGGTGACCTCTTCCAAGAAGACAGACTTTAAAAAACAGGCAGTTTGGGCACAGTGGCTCATGCCTGTAATCCCAGCACTTTGAAAGGCTGAGGCTGGTGGATTGCCTGAGCTCAGGAGTTCAAGACCAGCCTGGGCAACATGGTGAAACCCTGTCTCTACCAAAAAACACAAACAATTAGCCAGGTGTGGTGGTGCATGCCTGTGGTCCCAGCTAGGTCTCAGGAGGCTGAGAGGTGGGAGGATCACTTGAGCCTGGGATGCAGAGGTTGCGGTGAGCCAAGATCGCGCCACTGCACTCCAACCAGGGTGACAGAGTGAGACCCTGTCTCGCCAAAAACAAACAAACAACAACAACAAAAAACTCACCAGGCAGAAGACATGAAAAGAGATCTCACAAAAGAGAAAACAAGAATGGCTAAGAAACACATTTAAAGATGCTCATCCTCATTAGTAATCAGAGAAATGCAAATTAAAGCCACAGTGAGATAACATTACACACACTTGAGACTGGCAAAAACTAAGTCTAACAATATTGGGTGTTGGACAAGATACTCTGATAGGCATA
This sequence comes from Pan troglodytes, assembly GCF_028858775.2. NCBI lineage: Eukaryota > Metazoa > Chordata > Mammalia > Primates > Hominidae > Pan > Pan troglodytes. Next base: position 137,819,877 of record NC_072403.2, on the reverse strand, counting down.
TAAACGGTGCAATCACTTTGCAAAACATTGTGAGGTTATTTACCTTACAAAGCCAAACATTCACATACCCCCAAAGCACAAAACTGCAAGCAACCTTATCACTGACAGGAGAGTAGATAAATAGTGGTAGAGAAGTACGTTCACATGAGAAATAGCAAACACACACACGTACACAAGTGAAATGTATCTACAGTAATGACATGAATCAGTCTTGAAGGGAAAGGAAATGAGTATGTTTCTAACAAGGAAAGCTATATAATGTAATGACACTTTACATATATTAATCCATTTAATTCTCTATTCGAGGTAGGTAGTATTGCTCTCATTTTATAGATAAGGAAACTGAGGCAGAGAGAGCTCAAGTAACTTGTGCTAACAAGTGAAGGTGCCAAGATCTACCTAACATTTCTTTCATGCTTACACAGTACTAGGTACTGTACTGCTTTGCCTAGATTATCTGTTTCATGAAATATGCTTTTTATAAAATGTCATTTTTTTTTTGCCAGATACATCTTCCTAAATTAACATAACGAGTTAGGACTGGAGAATCCAGTTAATCACATGCCTTTGCACTCTTCTCCCAACTCTATCACCTAAGTGTAAAATGAATTGAGAGTTTGAACTTCATTTAAGTAATCTTCTGAACCATTTTCCAAGCATGATTTTTGGAAACCCAGAATGTGACTCACTGCCAACACCCTAACGCCCTGAGGCCCTGGAATTTTCCTTTAGTCTACATTTTTCAGAATGCTAATAACTTAATAAGAGACATGAAACTAAAGGAGGACAACCATCACCCAGAAATCTCCTCCCCAGCATTCTTTTACTTTCACCCTTAAAACCTTAAGGGAAGAACTCCAGCAGCTAGAAAGGGGATCATTCCTTCCTGCATTGCAGTACTTCCTCTCAAGAATAATCCTTGTAAATCTGTAATTCAGCAATGTGTGTGGGGCAGGGGAGGAGAGCTGGGAATCCAAACCCTGTGTTTTAGTCCCAGCTCTGCCCTTTAGCTGTAGAATACTAGACAAATCCATTAACTTCCCTGGGGCTCATTTCCTTCACTTCTGCACTTCCATTCTGTTAAACTCGACAAGCATTTCTTGAAAGCTTCCTAAGTGCCATGCACCCTACCAGGTTTTGGGGATATAAAGATGAGTAAGACACAGTTGGCCATAGAGGAGTTTTCCAGCCATTCAGGAGCTTTCTTTCTAGAGTAGAGGACTGTGCATCATGGTAACTAAGGTGGCTAAGCAGAATGTGGGTATCCAGGTGGTGGAAACATTGTGAAAAGTGAACAATGCTAGCATACTATTATAAAAGAGGTCAGCTCTGGGGCCCAATGTAATAGCTCTGGGGCTTGATGTAACAGAGATATCCTCACTGTGACCCTCATTAGCTTTGTGATATTAGACAAGTTACCTAACCTGAGGAAGCAGTTTCCTCACCTCTAAAACAGAGATAATAATTGTACTGTCTTCTTTTTGCAGATCAAATAAGATAATGTATGTAAAAAGGAGGGTTGATAGTCATCCTAAGTAAATGTTACCTGTCCTCCTCCTCCTCCTCTTCATCACTATTATTAGTATATAAGTTGCTCCTTAGCAAGGCATTGTGACAGGGTCTGGAGATCTAGGTAGACATCTGTTCATCAACCTTGCTTAGCTCTAGCTTACTCACTAGAGGATGTCACTGAGGTGAACATTCAGTTCTTGCCCTCAGATCTTTCCTGAAGATGTTCAGATGCATTAAAGGAACGTTAAGAGGCCAGTGCAAAGTAAAATTGATTCCGGGAAGGTTATTTCTAAATGTTCTGAAGTATGAGTAAGATGCAATTTAGCATAGAAGAAGCAAGAGGATGCATTTTGATAAAGATGGTGTTAGTTCATAATTTTGGGAGATGTTTGAGAAGTGAAAATCATGCTGAACAAATTTGACTTGTTAACGAAAAGAGTCAAACTCTGTAAAAAATATTAAGAGATTTATTCTGAGCCAAATATGAGTGACCATGGCCCATGACACAGCCCTCAGGTCCTGAGAACAAGTGCCCAAGGTGGCTGGGGTACAGCTTGGTTTTATATATTTTAGGAAGGCATGAAACATCAATCAAATACATTTAAGTAATACATTGGTTTGGTTCTGAAAGGTGGGACAACTCAAAGCAGGGGCTTCCAGGCTATAGGCAAATTTAAACATTTTCTGGTTGACAATTGGTTGAGTTTGTCTAAAGACCTGGGATCGATAGAAAGGAATGTTCAGGTTAAATATAAAGGATTGTGGAGACCAAGTTTTATTGTGCAGAGGAAGCTCTCAGCAGCCTTCAGAGAGAGCAGGTTGTAAATTGTTTCTTATTGGACTTAGAAGCGTGCCTGACTCTTACTTGATTATCTCCTGGATCTGGAAAGAAAGGAAGGAAAACAAAGGGGGAAGGGGAGGCTCTGTAGAATGTGGGTTTTTCCCACAAGAAACTTTGCAGGGCAATTTCAGGGTATGGCAAGGAAATATATTTTGAGGTTAAATATTTTTTCCTTGTCTCACAATGTTATGCCAGAGTCAGATGGAAAAGTAAGTCACAATATATAGCATCAAATAAAACCATCTGATGATAATTTATGGTTTGTAGGGCTTGACTCCCCAGACCCCTTAGGTAGGAATTTGGGTAAGATGAAAAAATCAGAGCTTAGTCCTCAGACTTGAGTTGAAAAAGTATGGTCTAGAAATTATAAAGGAAATTATAAATCTGACTACAAAGAAATTATTATAAACTCATGTATAAAAAAATTGTTTTAGGCCAGGCGCGGTGGCTCACGCCTGTAATCCCAGCATTTTGGGAGGCCAAGGAGGGTGGATCGCAAGGTCAGGAGATTGAGACCATCCTGGCTAACATGGTGAAACCCCGTCTCTATTAAATATACAAAAAATTAGCCGGGCGTAGTGGCGGGCACCTGTATTCCCAGCTACTTGGGAGGCTGAGGCAGGAGAATGGCATGAACCCAGGGGGCAGAGCTTGCAGTGAGCTGAGATCGGGCCACTGCACTCCAGCCTGGGCGACAGAGCGAGACTCCATCTCAAAAAAAAAAAAAAAGTGTTTTAAAAATATAAGCTAGCAAAATATTTCCAATATATATGACAAAGGACTAAGTTTGTGAATATACAAAGAACACTTACAAATCAGCAAGAAGAAGAATAACTGAATAAAAAATTGACAAAGGACATGGACAGACTATTCAGGAAAAAAGACATACAAATAGGCAATACATGTGGAAAGATGTTCAACCTCATTTATGATTAAAGAGTGAAAATTAAAATAGATATCATTTGAGCAAAGAATAAAAAGAGATTGACATAACCTGTATTGGTGAGGGTGTATAGTAACTGGCATGCTCATACACAGTTGATGTAAACTAATGTAATTTATTTATTTTTATTTTTATTATTATTTTTTGAGACAGAGTCTTGCACTGTCGCCTGGGCTGGAGTGCAATGGTACGATCTCAGCTCACTGCAACATCTGCTTCCCAGGTTCAAGTGATTCTCCTGCCTCAGCCTTCCGAGTAGCTGGGATTACAGGCACCCACCACCATGCCCAGCTAATTTTTTGTATTTTTAGTAGAGATGAGGTTTCACTATGTTGGCCAGGCTGGTCTTGAACTCCTGACCTTGTGATCTGCCTGCCTCAGCCTCCCAAAATTCTGGGGTTACAGGTGTGAGCCACCATACCCATACCCGGCCAACTAATATAATTTTTGAGGAGGAATAATTGATAGTGTGTTATAAAATAAAAGGTGCTTTTACTCTGACTCACTAATAAAAATTATCCTAAAAATATACAATTCATAAATGCACAAAGCTCTAGATACAAGGTTGTTCCTAAGAATTGTTTGTAATAGCCAAAAAAGGGTCCATTAATGAAAACTGTTTAAACAATGATAGACCCATGCAATGAAGGATGAGATGGCTACATATATTGATATAAAATGGTCACGTCATATTGTTAAAGAGGCAAACCGAAGAATAGTATATAGAGTACATTTCCTTTTACATGAAGAAGATATAAATTAGCTTATATATGCATAATAATGCTCTATAAGGAAACAGAATTTTTGTGATTGTTACCACTGAAATTGTAGGAAGGGAAACATTGCCTTTTACTGAATTCTCTCCTGCACTGTTTAAAAATTTTACGGTGAACATATATTACTTTTAAATTAAAAAAGAAGGAAACAAAACCTTAGTTAAAGATTTTAAACAGCAAATAAGAGGCATTACAATATTTCTGAAATTAGTTTTAAAAACTAAATAAGTTATTATCTTAAAAGTTGAACTTTCCTTTGCAACTGTTAGTTACATCACCAGGTGATTCCTCCATAAGATGAAGGAATTTCTCCATTATTTTATTTATCTAGTGCTTAGTAATGCTTACTTTATGCCAGGCTACTTTAAGTGCATTAATCATTGTATAATTATGAGTGGTTATTACTATTATCCCCACATTACAGATAAGAAAATTGAAGCACAAAATCAATGTGCAAAAATCACAAGCATTCCTATACACCAATAACAGACAAACAGAGAGCCAAATCATGAGTGAACTCCCATTCACAATTGCTTCAAAGAGAATAAAATACCTAGGAATCCAACTTACAAGGGATGTGAAGGACCTCTTCAAGGAGAATTAAAAACCACTGCTCAATGAAATAAAAGAGTACACAAACAAATGGAAGAACATTCCATGCTCATGGATAGGAAGAATCAATATCGTGAAAATGGCCATACGGCCCAAGGTAATTTATAGATTCAATGCCATCCCTATTAAGCTACCAATGACTTTCTTCACAGAAGTGGAAAAAACTACTTTAAAGTTCATATGGAACCAAAAAAGAGCCTGCATTGCCAAGACAATCCTAAGCCAAAAGAACAAAGCTGGAGGCATCACGCTACCTGACTTCAAACTATACTACAAGGCTACAGTAACCAAAACAGCATGGGACTGGTACCAAAACAGACATATAGACCAATGGAACAGAACACAGCCCTCAGAAATAATACCACACATCTACAACCATCTGATCTTTGACAAGCGAGACAAAAACAAGAAATGGGGAAAGGATTCCCTATTTAATAAATGGTGCTGGGAAAACTGGCTAGCCATATGGAGAAAGCTGAAACTGGATCCCTTCCTTACACCTTATACAAAAATTAATTCAAGATGAATTAAAGACTTAAATGTCAGACCTAAAACCATAAAAACCCTAGAAGAAAACCTAGGCAATACCATTCAGGACATAGGCATCGGCAAAGACTTCATGTCTAAAACACCAAAAGCAATGGCAACAAAAGGCAAAATTGACAAATGAGATCTAATTAAACTAAAGAGCTTCTACACAGCAAAAGAAACTACCATCAGAGTGAACAGGCAACCTACAGAATGGGAGAAAATTTTTGCAATCTACCCATCTGACAAAGGGCTAATATCCAGAATCTACAAAGAACTTAAACACATTTACAAGAAAAAATCAAACAACCTCATCAAAAAGTGGGCAAAGGATAAGAACAGACACTTCTCAAAAGAAGACATTTATGCAGCCAACAAACACATGAAAAAATGCTCATCATCACTGGCCATCAGAGAAATGCAAATCAAAACCACAATGAGATACCATCTCACACCAGTTAGAATGACGATCATTAAAAAGTCAGGAAACAACAGGTGCTGGAGAGGATGTGGAGAAATAGGAACAATTTTACACTGTTGGTGGGACTGTAAACTGGTTCAACCATTGTGGAAGGCAGTGTGGTGATTCCTCAAGGATCTAGAACTAGAAATACCATTTGACCCATTTATAGACATGTGCTATAAAGACACATGTACACGTATGTTTATTGTGGCACTATTCACAATAGCAAAGACTTGGAACCAGCCCAAATGTCCATCAATGATAGACTGGATTAAGAAAATGTGGCACATATATGCCATGGAATACTATGCAGCCTTAAAAAAGGATGAGTTCATGTCCTTTGTAGGGACATGGATGAAGCTGGAAACCATCATACTGAGCAAACTATTGCAAGGGCAGAAAACCAAACACTGCATGTTCTCACTTATAGGTGGGAATTGAACAACGAGAGCACTTGGACACAGGGTGGGGAACATCACACACAGGGGCCTGTCATGGGGTTGGGGGAAGGGGAAAGGATAGCATTAGGAGATGTACCTAATGTAAATGACAAGTTAATGGGTGCAGCACACCAACATGGCATATTTATACATATATAACAAACCTGCATATTGTGCACATGTACCCTAGAACTTAAAGTATAATTTAAAAAAAGAAAAAGCAATAAAAGTTATGAGTTGAATCATAAAAAAAAAGAAAATTGAAGCATATAGAGGTAAAATAGCTAGTCACATAGCTAGTAAGCTCTAGAGCTGAGATTCAAAATGTGGACGTCTGACTCTAGAGAATCCATACCTTAACCATGCTTTGTTGCTTCTTGAAGTCTTTTTTTTGTTTGGGGTTTTTCTGAGACGAAGTCTCGCTCTGTCTCCCAGGCTGGAGAGCAGTGACGCGATCTCGGCTCATTGCAACCTCTGCCGCCCAGGTTCAAGCGATTCTCCTGCCTCAGCCTCCTGAGTAGCTGGGATTAGAGGTGTCCGCCACCATGCCCGGCTAATTTTTGTACTTTTAGTAAAGACGGGGTTTTGCCATGTTGGCCAGGCTGGTCTTGAACTCCTGAACTCAAGTGATCGTCCACCTTGGCCTCCCAAAGTGCTGGGATTACAGGCGTGAACCACTGCACCCAGCCATGTTTCTTGAAGTCTTTAGAAATTTTTAGCATAATTATATAACCTGCAAAGGGGCTCATATCATATACCCCAAGCTCTTTCTGGGTGACCTAATTATATAACCTGCAAAGGGGCTCATATCATATACCCCAAGCTCTTTCTAGGATACTTCCAGGTCAAACCTATCCACTTTTCTGACCTTTTGGAGGATCTAATAGAAAAACAAGATGCTACAAGAGAACAAGACTGGGCCTCGTTGCACATGGAGTAATAGGGCCTTTTAACAGCTCTCAAGTTCGACACAAAACCTCAACACAGCATAACAGCATATCTTTGTTGAAACATTCTTCTTAATTGCTGTCTTTAAACCTAGAAGGGCTGATCTCAGGCAACTGTGGGGTAAAATGTGACTGATCCATCAGCCAGTAGAAAATAACGTTAAGCCAAGAAGGACTGCCATGGAGATGGAAAGCTGAATTGTTTGACTGAATTCCTGTATTTTCAAAGTGATGTCAAGGTGAAGATTTTTTTTAGCTGCAGAGGCACAAGAAGACATGCTTCATCACCTAAGCTTGTTGACAGTGAACATGTTTCTTGTGTTTCTTGTTTAGCATTTTCCTCAAGGGTTATGTCAAGCTAGATCGGGGTTACTTTTTCTAACCCTAGAAATGAAGAGATTGATGAAATGATGGGCCCTTGTTGATGGTAAATAGGACACTAAAGTTATCTAATGGGTTCTGCCCTATGGCTTTTGATTGCCTTTTATTCTAACAAGTTGCTATTGAAAACTTTCTCCATGTACAGGCAGGTTCTTTGAAGAGCTAGTGGGCATCCCAGGTGCCAAACTTGGTAAGGAAGGTTGATCACTGAATTTTCATTGGTCACTGAATAGCACCGTGTGAGGCATCCTGAGACGTTCCATTATTTCTGTTGGTTTGGGACTGAATGCACAATTCTATGTAAGGAATGGGTTGTTTTTATTTTCAGTGGACCATCGTGCACTGTAGAGGGTGCCTGGTAAGGGATATGGTATACTACAGTGCTGCCATAAGCGGAGGAATGCCCAGCACAGGAATAAAAACACGTGATGAAGGCCGTGTCAGGAAAACTTTATGTCAGACAAGGCCTGGGCACTAGGAGAGGTTTTCATTACCTTTCTTTTTGTTGTTGTTGTTGCTGTTGTTGTTTGTTGTTGTTGTTGTTGTTTTTGAGACAGAGTTTCGCTCTTGTTGCCCAGGCTGCAGTGCAATGGTGCAATCTCTGCTCACTGCAACCTCCGCCTCCCGGGTTCAAGCGATTCTCCTGCCTCAGCCTCCCGAGTAGCTGGGATTACAGACATGCACTACCACGCCCAGCTAATTTTGTATTTTTAGTATTTTGCAATTTTGTATTTTTAGTAGAGACAGGGTTTCTCCATGTTGGTTAGGCTGGTCTCAAACTCCTGACCTCAGGTGATCCGCCTGCCTTGGCCTCCCAAAGTGCTGGGATTACAGGCATAAGCCACCGCACCCGGCCTCGTTTTTAAGAGAAGGGGCTTCACTCTGTCACCCAGGCTGGAGTGCAATGATGTGATTTTGGTTCACTGCAGCCTCAATTTCCCAGGCTCAAGCAATCCTCCTGCCTCTGCCCTGAGTAGCTGGGACTACAGGTGTATGCTGCCACACCTGGCTAATTTTTGTTTTCTTTTTTTTCCTTTTTTTGTAGAGATGGGTTTTCGTCATGTTGCCCAGCCTGGACTTGAACTCCTGAGTTAAGATGATCAATCCTCCTCGGCCTCCCAAAGTGCTGGGATTAGTGTGAGCCACCACACCTGGCCAGTTTTCATTACCTTTGATTAGAGATGGGGACCTGTAATCCTATGTAGATCCAATTTTTCAGTTTAGGGAGACTGTTAGGGACTCAGCTCTCTGGTCACTTTAGAAGCTGACTACCTAAACAGTGAGAGACATACTAGATAACCTTAGGTGGTACCAACCTGTGTGAAGATCTGTAATGGCATAGACAAAGTGCTTGGAAGTAAAGGTTCTCTTCTGGAGAAGGAGTCATAGTCTGACTTAATTGCCAATGAAAATATAATTTGGCCATAACATCTTGACCTAGAGCTGTGCTGTTCAATGTGGTAGCCACCAGTCACGTGTGGCTATTTAAATAAACTAAAATTAAATAAAAAGTTCAGCTCTTCAGTCACCCAAGGCACATTTCAATTGTTCAACATTAGTATGGTAGCTAGGGGCTATCATTAAGGACAGTGAAAAATCGTGAAACATTTCCATCATTGTAGAATGTTCTATTGAACAGTGCTGATCTAAGAGAGAAACAAAAAGTCCTCAAAGATATTCTATCAAGAGACAACATCTTGATGGCTTGATTGACCATACCAGATAGCTCATATCTCATTTTTATTCTGAACCACTAGAGATTTGAAATAGAAACGGAATAAGATCTTAGAGTTTGGTGTGAAGAGTGAAGCTTATTTTTTTCAGTAAAAACACCTTCTGTTAGGGGCTCACTAAGGATAATGGTCATAGGCCAGGAGGTGACAGAGAATGTGATGCTTTGAAGTCAGGGCTTTCTCTGATTAAGAGTAAGTGACCTCATTGGGCAGAAGGAAGTGGTCAAAGGCACTTTTGATACATGCACAAGAAATGAGTGTGGCTTCCCTTTTCTTGAGTTTTCTGGAATTTCCCTTGGTTTCTGACCTCCTTACCTTTCTGTATCAAATTAAATTGGTAAAAATAGGTTAGGCATCCTAAGAAGAACAAGAAACATAACACTCCTTTCTGGCTTAAGAGATTCTCAATGCCTTCCTCAAAAGGAGAGTAATTCTTTCATTAATGCTGTTTCATGTGTGTATTAGTCCATTTTCACACTACTATAAAGAACTACCTGAGACTGGGTTATTTATAAAGAAAAGGGGTTTAATGGACTCACAGTTTCACATGGCTGGGTAGGCGTCAGGAAATTTACAATCATGGCGGAAGGCAAAGGGGAAGCAAGGCACATCTTACATGGCAGCAGGAGAGAGGGTGAGGGTGGAACTGCCAAACACTTTAAAACAGATCTCATGAAAACTCCCTATCATGAGAACAGCATGGGGGAAACCGCCCCCATGTTCTAATCACATCCCACTAGGTCCCTCCCTCAACATGTGGGGATTACAATTCCGTTGAGATGTTGGTGGGGACACACAGCCAAACCATACCAATGTGTCTCTAAAACTTTAAAAGGCATCAAGGAGAGGGAGATCAAATTAAGGGAAGACATACTTATAATAGTGCAGGATGTCTCTGGTGGCTTGTAGCATGGGGATGCATCTAATCATTTTCAGTAGAGTCTGAAGAAACATTTGGTTGCCTCCTCCCACCCAAGTCCTTTGATATGGACTTATGAACTGAGGAATTATGAAGCAATGGAGACTGCTTGGGGTCTTCATCTAGCCCGACATCTAGGGGCTAGGTGTCAGGATGCCAAAGAAAATTTATCAGAGAGTAAAGTGTCCCTTATGGAAATTATGAAGTAGGTTAAGACAGATGTTAAGAGGAGGAGGTCGTCATTCATTGCACAGCTAGAAAGATTAGAAAAGAGACTGGTAGATACAGCCAAGAGTTGTCTCTGGTAACCATAATGAGAGCAGTTTCCATGAACTGATGAGACAATTAGGAGGGTGGCTACAGGGAATGAAGAGGGAGTTTCCAGGGCAGCAGTGAAAACATGAGCTCTGGACCTTGTTTAGTCTTGGATATTTCACCATCCTCTCACAAAAATAAACACTCTGGTACCCAGTAAATACCTGATGAATGAATCTTTGGGAAAGAAAATCACTGAATGCATAAAGTCCTTTATTGAAAATATTGGGATAGCACTGCATTACATATAGTCAATATCCATAAATGAAGGGTCACACATTTCTGAATGGACAATACTGTTTTACATAGAGAACACAGCATCTGGATATGCTCTCACAATTATAGTATCATGGACTAAACTAGGTCAGAGTGAAGTATATGCAAAATGACCATTTTGTTTTTTTCCATTTTATTAATAGCATATGGTTGCAGATGGTGTAAATGGTAAACGTGATATCATGAGACATTCCTGATATCTCACACCAACACATTATTTAACGAGCAGGTTAAGGTGAAACTGCCAGTATGCTGTTAGTCAAGAGTTCTCAGGAGGAGAACTTGAGTGAAACGTACACCCAGGCTACAGATTTAAAATTTTATAGCATTCATTTAAATTTGCATGGAATTAAGGAGTATAATAATTGTTGATCTGACAGGAGGCCACTGGACAATTTGTTCTCTTTCACAAAATGTCTAAAATAGGAGAATAATGTAAAGGAAGTATTCTAAGAATTGCTTTTTTAAAATGCAGATATGTAAATAGTACTTGTTATACATTTTTCCTTTCAAAAATTACCAGGGAAATAATTTATGACAGACCATTTTTCAGCTTTGGCTATTATTTGAAATTTTTTCCTACTAGCAAGCAGTCTTTGGCTTTCATAAAAGTCTGGTAATCAATAATATTGGTTAAGTAAGTCTTTATTATTATTACTATTGTTATTATTTTTAAGACAGAGTCTCGCTGTTACCCAGGATAGAGTGCAGTGGCACGATCTTGGCTCACTACAACCTCTGCCTCCCGGATTCAAGCAATTCTCCTGCCTCAGCCTCCCGAGTAGGTGGGATTACAGGTGCCCACCACATAGTTGGCTAATTTTTGTACTTTTAGTAGAGACGGGGTTTCACCATGTTGGCCAGACTGGTCTCAAACTTGTGACCTTGAGTGATCCACCTGCCTCGGCCTCCCAAAGTGCTGGGATTACAGGCAAGAGCCACTATGCCTGGCCCTTTATTTTATGTAATAGATGTTTTATGATGTGAAAATAGGTTGATATCTTAAAAATAGGTTTTCCTTTCTATTCCAATTTTGATATGAATGCATTTCTTTGTATTGTTTTTTCTCAAATAAATGAATCTAGAAACCAAGACAATTGGTCCAATTTGACGTTTTTCATTTGATTTAAAAAATGCAGAAATTAATATACTGAGTCCCTTTTAAGACAGAGGCCTGCTCGTTAATGTAAAAGCTTGGAAAAGTTATACAAAGAACACTCCGAAAATAAAGTTTTTGTTATTAACACAAATGATTTTGTAAGAAGCAAAACATTTTTTTTCAAAAGCAGGATTTGTTCTAAGTCTAGGTTCACAAAGGTATTCATTTCTATAAATATCAACTTAAGACTGTGAGAAATGATGTAGTCTTTTTCACACGAATATGTTCAAGGTAAGTAACTAAAAATGTACCCTTTTATTGACTAAATGGAAAGCTGGCCTATAATAGTCAAATTGATGAACATTCATAATGAGTTTTTAGAAATTTAGAATTACACACTCATATATATGTATATGTACATATACATACACACACACATATATCTCTATATACCCACATACAGATATATAGATATATGCTGCTTAAGACCTATCACCCTAAACAATCAGGGCAAAAAAAATTCAATATAAAACTATATAAATCAAACAGATTTGTTCCCAAAACATAGCACAAAATGTATACATTTAATATTTCAAGATTTGACACATTAAAAGAAAAAAAACTGCCGACACATTTCAGACAATATACTACAAATAATAAATAAAAGTTTTTTTTTTTTTTAAAAAACCTCATATATTCCCTTTAAGTGCCGTGCACTTTCGATTTTTCTAAATGAGACTAACCTTTTCCATGGCAAATAATAGCTGTACATTTTGGTAATGAAAATTATGCTGATAAATACACAAGGCATGTATATATCCACAGTATCTTATTTTTCACAGTTACCAAAAATAAAAATTGCATACAACTCATATATCTATAAACACTCTGATTCCTCACTGTATGGATTTGAAGGAAGTGGGAGTACAAAGTCTTTTCAACAACCTGGGTTTTAAGTTTCTTTCTTCAATGTCTGCCCTCTACATGGACCTTCCAGAATCTTTCTGCAATGTGATCATGCTCTGAGATGATGGCAGAAAGGAAGCATTGGGGTGGGATGAGGCAGCCTGGGCTGGAGCTTCTTTTTCCAGCCAGCTTTAGGAGGGCTGATCGAACCCAGTCTTTTTAATGTTATATTTTAAGGCAGTCTGAATTTCACTCAAATGCCCACACCTCCAGATCCTGAACTATGAAGTCTTCCTTTTTGGAAAGAATATCATTATTGAAAGTGCTGCAAGAGTTGCTTCGTCCGTGGTATAAATCAGCATCTAGCCATAAACCAAATCGTCCCCTGAAAAGGTTTAAAAAAAAAAAAAAAAGGTAAAAACACTTCTATCTTACATGGCACACTATTCTCTCTTGCCCCCATCTTCTTTCGTTTATACTACTGACAGGCAAAATTCTAAACTGCTTATAAAACCAGGATACATTTCCTTTATTTCATTTAAATGACCAGTCTTCCTAAAAGACAAGTGGTAACAGTCCCTCATTAGACACATAAATATTCTATCTTTGATTCTTAGTTAGGCCATTCTGTGTTAGGCCTCTGTCCTAATTCATCTAAGCACATGGACTAGCTAAAATAACCTGACACCGAAGTTTTAACTACGTAGGTCAAAACCGTCCCACTCAGGTCAGGTGGTAAAATAACAATAAGAAAACAAAAACAAAAAAAACCTTACCCTCCACCACCAAGTTCTAAAGAACTTATGTCTCCATTGATAAAGTATGAATTTTCTCCACTCCACTTAAAGACCTTGGGGAAGAAACACAAAAAAGAAAACAGACATTTTAATCTGGAGAATTAGCAATGAGGAAATATGAAATAGTATCTATATGTAAAAGGGAACCACCTCACCCCATTGACTGAAGAAGTTCCTGACTGCCAGACCTGGCCCACACCAGGATGAGATCTCCCAAGGGGTTACGAAGGAAGGAAGACCTTTCAGACACGTGGTGGCTCTGACCTGCGACTCTCTGGATCCCAGCCTGAGCAGCCCAGAAGGCCAGGGACCCTAAGCAGTTTGCGAGCTACAGTCATAAAGGGCTGACCCAGCCCGGAGTCAGTTCAGGAGAAGTTATAGGACAGCTAGCTGCCCCAATGCCTATCCCCTTCCCCAACTGAGGACACTGTGACATATGGGAGTTGGATATTTCTCCTATCTAGGTACCTTAAAATGAGGGCTGAATGTGTAGAGAAAAGTTTCGCCTGTGCCATAATAGTGGTCACTGAACTTGAAAGGATGAGTTGCATATGCTCCAAAAATCTGTCAAAAGAAAACAGAAATGTTACCTACATTCAAACCTAAATCCCCAAAGCAAGGCTTTCTGGAGTATTTTTGATACATCATGTTCTGAGATCTATTTCAGCAAAGATTATTACTAAATTGGCACTCAAAAAGACCACCAATAAAAGAATAAACAAATATCCCCAGCTCTAACTGGAACCCAAGTAGCCAGACTTCCTGGTGCATGCAAAATTCATCTGACAAAGCTCAGACAACTTGTTTGTCAAAGGCCAACAATTTGTTCCAATTTTAAAAGATTTCCAAAGTTCACTATGGAGACAAATTTCTGTTATTGAATATACATAACATAACAGAAACATTAAGCCACAAGAAGATACATCTTGCTCACAGAAATGAGTGCTTGGGACAACACAGTCACATCTCTTATGTATTTTATAAGTGGAGTCATGGCTGGGCATTTCCCCACAGAAAATAAACTTTCCTTTCTTTTGATTTGTAACAATGAGTTATTAATATGCTTATTAAATTAAAATTATATCCTTAAAAATGACTTACTATAGTTTAGTTCAAAGTGACTTTTAAGAAACAAATAACCCCGTAATATCATGGAGTTATTTAGATCATGAATATCATGAAAGGTAACTTAGATGTGTTTAAATCAATGGTTCTTGTACTTTTTCTTATCGGGGGATGGAAGGGGAGCCAAGCTACATGAGGAGTAGTGTTTTCAGAATGTGTACGCCCACTGCCTCAGCATCTCATCCTTCTGTTCACATCCTGATCAGCACTTGCAGGGGTGAGCATATGTATTCTGAAAATGTCCCTAGGTGATTCAGACATTCTTTCTATTTCAAATCCCATTTGAGGAACATTGCTTTAAATGTAGGTTATCTGGAAAATGTCATAGCATTTTTCAAAAATTATTTCAATTAGATCACAATCTCTGTGTGCTGTCTTCTTCACCACTTACACTCAGTTCCTGGCTATACTTGTAACACTAAGTATTAGGTAGAAGGCTAGAAACTCTTTCTAACCAGTATTTTTCATACTTCTTGCTACCAAACCTTTCCCTAGAGCTGCTAAGAACAAAGAAATATAGCACAGTAACAAAACATAAAAAATCCTTTGCCCTTCTTCTGGTAATCTTCCAAAAAAAGAACTAGAATACAATCAAAATAGGCATCTATTTTTAAAAGCATGGGGTTAAAATATGACAAATAGGTGGAAGAAAATGAGTTCCCTCTCTGATTAGTCAATAAGTTATCTTTACTTTCACACCCTCCACAGAATTTTAAATATTTTCTTTTTTAGCTAAAATTCCGCCACCCCCCTCCCTTTTTTTTTTTTGAGATGGAGTCTTGCTCTGTTGCCCAGGCTGGAGTGCAATGGCATGATCTCAGCCCCTCTGCAACCTCCACCTCCTAGGTTCAAGTGATTCTCCTGCCTCAGCCTCCCGAGTAGCTGGGATTACAGGTGCACACCACTATGTCTGGCTAATTTTTGTATTTTTAGTAGAGACGGGTTTCACCATGTTGGTCAGGCTGGTCTGGAACTCCTGGCCTCAGGTGATCCACCTGCCTCGGCCTACCAAAGTGCTGGGATTACAGGTGTGAGCCACCACACCTGGCCTTTTAGCTAAAATTTTCTTAGCAATTCTGGAAATGCATTTAAAGACTAAGGGCTGGATGATATTGGGGAATTACTGTTAATTTTGTTAGATCTATTGCATTGTGATTATGAGAAAATGTCTTTTTTTCTATTAATGTATTTTTAAAAATTGTATAAAACAACTTTTATATAATAGTGTTGTTCAGCCTATACCATATAAAAATGTAATACATTTAGCAATAGCAGAACAAAGGAATCCAAGGGAATAGATGAAGAGCAACCCAGAAATGATAAAAGGAAAGTCATATAACAAAACATATAAATGTACATTTGCTCTTCTTCTCTCAACTTCCTTAGCAGACATAAAATTATGTAACATAGTAATCATACAATCTATTGCTATATTTGTAATATATACAGATGTAACATGCATAACATTAGTACCACAAAAAGTTAAAAGATGTAATAGAGCAAAACAGGAGTAACATTTCTATACTTCACTAGAAGTTAGTAATTAGTCTCTATTAATTGCCTGATGATTGTTCTATTGTTGTCAACAATGCTTGGTGGTGAAAATTATTCCACAGTCTGATTCAATTAAATGTAGGTTCCTTTGCATGGATAGTTTCTTTGGCCAGACTATGAAGTTTACCCTGACTCCAGAAAGGCTCTCCATAGCTGTCTCTTTTCTTGGATCTCTCTGGTAAAGTAGATGGTCTACAGTTTAATTTGTTGCCTTCATGGCTACAACCTTCTTCTTAACACCAAAATTCTCATTGTTTTCTAGAGTGCCCTTTGGCTTGAACTTCCCCAAGTATGTCTAAACAAAGTCAGTTCCTTTGGGTAGAGCTTTAGAACTCTATGTCCTGTGGCCTGCCTCTTCCCCTGGGAAAAAAATCTCTAACCCACTGCTCTGAAGCTAGGGACTAGACAGTGACAGCAGCCTCTGGTCTTGGCTTGCCTCACCTGGTGCAAAACTTCTGCCCTGTGAGCTGAAACGAGAGCAGGAGAGACCCCTGTATTCTCAGCCTGCCATGCCTACGGTAGAGCATGGCTCTGTGAGTGGAGGGTGGGTAGAAGAAGAAAGCCCCCTACCTCTAGGCCACACTTGCTTGGATTTTAGCCTCAGAAACACTGATCTTGGGTGGGAGATAAGAAATACAGGGGACCCACAGTGAGAGAGGGTACACCATAACCCTTGACTGGCAGCTGTGGGAAGAGAGTGCCCCATCTTCTTGGCCATACATGCCCAGAGTGGAACCACTGTCAGTCTCAGCGGGGGGTTAGGGAAGGGAGAGAGTTGTGCCTCAAGTGCCACAGAGTCCCACTGTTATAACTGAGATTAATTAGATTTTCTTGAATAAATATTCCCTCACTTGCTTAGAATAATTTCCAGAGACTTTAAGTGATTGTTGTTTTTGTTATTTCTACCAGCTATGGTTCTTTCACTGGGGACTGATTCTGCAGAGCTCCTCATTGCTGCCAGTCTACATATATAATATTTTTATATTAGAATGTCATATAATTCATTTTC
Organism: Pan troglodytes; assembly: GCF_028858775.2. Classification (NCBI taxonomy): domain Eukaryota; kingdom Metazoa; phylum Chordata; class Mammalia; order Primates; family Hominidae; genus Pan; species Pan troglodytes. The sequence goes on along the minus strand of NC_072403.2, from coordinate 137,802,701 downwards.
AGACACATTTGCAGGTGTTGTTCTATCATGTTCTCAAACACAGCAAAGCCACAGTTTCCCCTTCGGGGTAGATGGGGTGCAGAAAGCAAAGTTAGTGTCTGGTTGTCCTCAAATGACACAAGTGCCTCCAGGGTACATGATTCAGCAAGACTCCACCCAGTGACAAGACTGCAACCTTCAGTTGTAGGCCTCCTTTACAAATCGCACAGGAAGCTTGGTAAAACTGTGCTTCATCAATACCTGTTCTGTGTGAACCATCACATTCCTCAACAAGTGTGATATTTTGGTAAGTAAATAGGACAAATAATCTATACTTAGGTGAGAGTCTGTATGTGTGCTCTAAGATAATATAGCCATACCTCATCCAAAATATAACATCCAATTCTGAAACATTTCACTAAATTCCTAAGTCTCTTTTAAACCAACTGTTATCATTATTTTAATTTTTTTATCTTGACTCTACCCACCTTTCAGCTTGGATCATTATTAAGCAAAATGTCAGCAATCAGGAAATAACAATAGTAACAATGATAGCTAAATTAATTCCCACAACTCTTAAGCTACAATAATATTACAATAAAGTCACAAAGATCACTGCTAAGAAAGACAGTGTCTTTGGTACCCCCATTTGTTCCCTAATTTTTCCCAAGGCAAATCATGACAGCAAAGTTCTATTTCCTGTAAAATGATCCCATGTATATGGCTCATTACAACGTGGACATGTCTCAGTATAAAAATTTTGTGCTTCACAGTAAGCTCCCCAATGCTTAATAGTGCCTAGCACCTAACAGGCCCTAATTAGATATTTGCTGAATGGATGAATAAATGAATGAATGAATGAATGAATGAATGAATAAATGTTGAGTAAAATCTGCTTCAATGACTTCTGTCATTGATTTTCTAATCTGCTCAATGCTGCATCTTAAAATCTTAGAGGAATTTCTAACAGAACACAGGTCAAACTGAAATGAGCAATGAGCAGATGTGAATGATGTCTTCCTTTCGTGATGCAAGAGACTGACAGGAAAGTGACCGAAAAAAACCTGGACAGATTCCACTCCCATTCTGAGCTGACTTATGGGAAGAGATAACGGTGCAGGGACAAGGGGTAATAACTAGTTTTCACTAGTTCCTCCAAGAAAGACCAACTGTAACACAGGCAAAAGTACAATCAAGAATGGTACAGTGCATTCTCTGTGGTTTCTTAACAATTGGGCCCCTCAGGCACAACACACTATGGCCTTGACTGACTCTCCATCACATCCAAAATGCAGGCAAGGTTTGTGGGCACTACTTTGGCTACCTGGGAAAGGCGCTGGTATGGCACTGGAACTTATTTCTGCAACTGTTTCCAAATCCAGATCTCACTCTACCCCAACTTTCCAGTTTTTAGGCTGTGGGATATCATTATACTTTTCCACTTCATGGTGATAGAAAAAAGCTCCTTAGAATGTGACTGTATTTGGAAGTATGATCCATTTTCATTTTGGAGATGATCCTGAAATATGTAGGGGTGAAATGCCATAATGATTGGGATTTACTTCAAAATATTTCAGCAGAGAAAAAACAAAGATAAAAGACACAGAAGGCAAAATCCTGTTAACTGTGGAATCTGGGTGATGGAAGTATATGGTACTAGTCTCTCTACTGTTGGGAATTTTGAAAAATTATTAAAAAATATTCTTTATGAGAGGGACAGGCCTCACCTGATTATCCATATCTTTGATGACCAATAGGACAGGACTGTCTAGTGATGCCGATTTCCGGTAGAGCGTCTTTAAGCTGGTCCCGTGCTCTAACGTGCTATAGGCCAGTCTCCATGGATACCCTTGCACCCTTGCAGGAAGGCGTCGGGCCAGCTACAAAGCCAAAGGAAGAGATGTAAACAGAAGGTTCACACACAAATTGCTCACGAACATGTGGCACAAAACAAATGCCTGTTATTCAAACTCAGTATCATACACTCACATAGTGCCCCTCCTTATTCTGGCAAATATTTGCTATTCTAAACCAAGAAAATGATCATTTGACAGTGTTTACCTTGGCAAGGATACTGGCCAGGAGGTGTTTTCCCATTCAGGGACATGACTATGGAGTCCCTATCCTGCTATATATTTGAAGACACAGATCAAGCTGGATATTTGAAGACACAGATCAAGTGCCCTTCCTTTCCACTTCAACCTGGCTTTTACCAAACAGTTCATATTTTCCCAATTTTTCTTTCTAAACACTCAGAGGCTCAAAACTGCTACTGAGAGCTGCAGCTTTGCACAGAAGTGAGGGCAAAAAAACAGGGACGTTTAGTGTTAGAAGTCAGGTGTCATCTGTTCTTATTGCACCTATATCTTTTACCTGCATCAATATTTAAACTTGGCCATAAATAACCAATAATGTATATCTCTTCAAGAATATTACCAAAGGAGGCCATGAAGTGCTGAGTCTTCAGAGTGCTTAAAATCAGTTTCAGTGTCAGTGTGAATCCCACACTCTATAATTACTTGGTCAAGCTTCTTGGCTTTCTTGGGTCTTTACTGGTTCCTCAGTAAACTAGGGAGCTGAACTTAATGATTATTTAAGGTCTCTAAAATTCATGTCTCTAAGCTGACTGATGAGGGAAACGCCAGGGATTCCTTACTACAGTTCAAACATAAGTGCATTATAATATTTCATGAATTTCAAGTAAACATTCAGAAACTGTAAAATACACAAAGAAAATCATAGAAAAAGGAAAAACTGTCCTGTAGGTAGGTATTTTTCATAAAGCAAGTAGAGTGCCTTTGCTGTATTACTTTTATTGAGCCCTATACATCAAAGCTATGGGAACTCTGCAATAATTACAAGGATAAATTTGGATCCTTTTTAAAGCGTATTAGGACTATGGTAGGACGCTTAAAATTTTTATTTTTTTAAGATTAGAAATGGCTTTTCCTTCAGGTTTGAGAGAAGGATGTTAGTGTCTGACCAACTCCTCATACTACCAAGAAGGCAGCAGGGAATGTGACTTTTCAGAGGCAGAGCAGGGGGCACTGGCCTTAGTGGGCTGCTGGTGTTCCTCCTTCCTCACAAGCCTCATCCTTCAGCCCAAGTGAGAAGGGCAAATGCATTCAGGGATGGGAATTTTTTTTTTTTTTTGAGACAGAGTCTCACTCTGTTGCGCAGGCTGGAATGCAGTGGTGCGATCTTGGCTCACTGCAACCTCCACCTCCCAGGCTCAAGCGATTCTCCTGTCTCAGCCTCCTGAGTAGCTGGGATTAGAGGCATGTGCCATCACGCCCAGCCAATTTTTGTATTTTTAGTAGAGATGGGGTTTTGCCATGTTGTCCAGTCTGGTCTCAAACTCCTGACCTCAAGTGATCCGCCTGCCTTGGCCTCCCAAAGTGTGAGGATTACAGGCATGAGCCACTGTACCTGGCCAAGGGAAATATTTCTTAAAGCCTAGGAACCCCCACCCTTGGTGGCCAGGGCGAGCCCACCTGCTCGATGTGCATATTCTCCAGGAGCGCGCTGTGGGGCCGTAGGACAGGCAGCACCTCTTCGTCCTCGTCTTCATAGTAGCTGCATGTGCTCTTCCTGCGCTTTGCCTCTTCAACAGTGATGATCTGAAATGAGAAAACAAGCCAAGAAAAATAACTTATTGGCTTTTCTTCTAACTGCTAATTTAAAAAATCACTCTAGGGACACCGCTGCTTGAAAAGGTGACGCTTCGGCAGCAGGAAATCAACTGAACAGGACTTTGGGGAAATGGCTAATTTTTCAGTTTCAGAACAAATGCACAATTAAAGACAGTACAGTCGAGGCAGTTAATATGTATAAATTAAAGTCACAAGTCACAAGGCTAGACGTGGTGGCTCATGCCTGCATGCCCAGCACTTTGGGAGGCCAAGGCAGGAGGAAGATGGCTTGAGCCCAGGAGTTTGAGACCAGCCTGAGCAACATGATGGGACCCCTATCTCTATATAAAAATAAAATAAATAAATAAATAAAGTCACGAGTTTTCCAGTTTTAGTATAGCTGCTGATTGCTTGGTCACTGAGAATAGTATATAACACCAGAAGTATAGCTTTCTACCTTTGAAATGCCCTAAATGATTCTCTTTTAGCCTTTAGATTTAGGATCTGAATTGTTAAAGGACTAATCAGAGATCATTCAGTAGGTAAGTCTTCTATAAATAGGGAGCTTGCGGTGATAAGGATAGTTTTTAATCAGGTTCCTGATGTTTTCTCTTAAGGTTGTGCACATAGAAACCACTTCTGTTAGAAATAACGAATGATAACAGCTACCAGGAGCATGAGTACAAAGAAGTGTGAAGCTTTAGTCTAAATTACAACTAGGTTACAATTATTTATGTACTGTTCAGAGATGATAAAAATAGTCTCCCCTTCTAAACCTAGAAACATCATATTGTACAAAACATTTATTATTTAACTCTAGCTATGCTTATGAATTACCAAAGTTCATTTTACTCTAAAATCCATTTTTGGCCCTTCTTAAATTATGGATAAATCACTGGATTATTTTCAGATTGAAGAGTGTATATTCGGCTTCTTGGCCTTTTGTATAAGATCAAGTGAAGGATTATATTAGACAACTAATTCACCAAAATGTACTAGTATTAATGATTTTATATTATAGAGAAAAACATTTAAGTTAAATCCAGTGCAAGTTGTCAGGCAGTAGTGCACTACTCAATTTCCAAAATGCACAATGACAGATACAAAGTACCCGCTGGCGTCTGAGCCAGATTTACAAGTAAGAAAATTAAGCTTACTAATTTTACCATTTTCTGGGGGAGTGTTTCTGTAGTGAAAACACTATCAAGAATCACAAACCAAGCATTTTAAATGAATGAAATAAAACACTCTGTTTTCAGCAAACTCTGTATTTATCACAAGTATAAAATGAGGCTGTGGAATGAAAAAAAATCAAATATGGATTTCTGGCTCCAATGAGAAGAGGCAACCACACCATAACCCTCTCCGCAATGAATAAAACACCTGCTGGTAGAAATGTCAGCACAATCCTTTCTAATTAGAACGACTTTCAAAACAAACTCGGAGGTACATCACTGAGAATTCACCAGCACCTTATTAGCCCTCGGGACACACTCCAACATACCTTCACAAAAGGCTCTTCGTCAGGTCTGGCACAATACAAAATCTGGATGTCCAAGGGTAATCTTTGGCCTCTCATTGTGAGCAGTGAGAAGTGTGGCTCTCTCTCTAATGAGGAACAAGTTTTCTCTCTACTCTGCTTCCACAGTTACTTGTAGCCACGCTGAGCTACAACTGTTTTCTCAGTATCTAGTTTCCTGCATGATTGAGTTTCTGTTTCCTCAGGAGAAGTTTCAACATTTCTACAGGAACACACCCAAATTAGGATTTAGAGCAAACACACTTCCTGCCAGGCATCGCTGTGAGACTGTAAAAGGACACTTTCACCTTTGAAACGGTGGTTTCCCAACACTACGATAAAACCCCATTGTTCATTTTTTTTCTTTTCCTTCTTATACTTTTCTTCCTAATCGTCCCTCCAGTGAACCTAGCTTTTCTAGCCCTGCCTTTTCAGAGTTTTTTTTCTTTTTTTTTTCTCCCCCGCCCCCAGCACCTTCTTTAAGGCTAAAGCTCCATTTAAAATGGTATGCGTGATCCCTGGTATAAGCTTGAATCTCAAAGGAAGGATGAAAAGGAGCCTTCAGTGGAGGTAGGCTTCATTACAGTTAGAACAAACGGCATTTCACTTCAATACTATGTCATGTTTGTTGGTGGGAGGGACTTAAAAGAATGGGAAAACATCTGGTTTACACGAGGTTGTGAAAGATGTCATCTTACATGTAGTTTTATAAAACAGTTGGCAGAGTAATACTTATCTTTTTACATTTTGGAATTAGTTTTAATGACTAATAAGCAGGATGAGTCCTCCTCTATACTTCAGATCACATGTCAGGAGGTTAGAAAGAAATACAGATCAGCACTGGATCAATTTTCAGTGATATTTCTGTGATTCTTCCAGATCCGAAGTGGCCTTTCAGTCTTGGGCACAGCTGCGGGGATCAGAGTGTATTGTATTGCTCACACTGGGGGTTATAAAGAAGACTCTAGCAGATACTTAGAGACCAGTCCACGGCCAGCAGAACTGACTCTCAATGCAACAGCCTGAGCACAACCTGGGACAGAATGCCAGCAAGACAACACTCTCCTCTCGGCCCCTGGGACTCCAGGACAGCGGACATTTATTATTTCCTATATGATGGTGGGTGCCAGGTGCTTTGCCAGGCACAGAGACATAAAGCTGCTCACAGTCTCCAGCAGGTGAGGAGACAGTAGAGAAACAATTCTAAATAAATGGATGCCATTCCATGTGATTGTAAAAGGAAAATAAAATCTTGGGATCACAAACTCACTACAAAAAAAGGGAAAATTAAGCTTTGAAACTGAGCCACACAAACAAAAACCATCTTTCCTTTTGTTTCTAAACAGCTGTCTCCCCAGGTGGTCTCCCTCACCTGGACAATGTAAATTAACAGCTTATTTTCACAAGTCGGAAACAAGAGCAGACGAGAAATTGACCTTACTGCTCACCTCCAGACCAATGCATACTGGACTTCTTCCACGACTCTGTTTACTTCATCTTATGTAAAGTGCAGATTTACTGCGCACAAGGCATACATGATTGAGGGTTCCTCTACCCTCTCCTTTGCACATGCAACATTTGGATTCAGTGCACACTAATCAAAGACTCACAAGAAAGTAACCGTTTGTCTCATTTTTTTTTTTTTTTTCTACCCTCCTCTTTTCTTTTCTCCTTCCTCTCCAGCCCACTTTTCCCCCTTTAAATACTGAAGCCCTCAAAACCCTCTTTGGAAAAAGTGCAGGCCACAGATCCTACTGTGGCTTGTGTCTCTTTTTCCCTCCCCAACCAGATGCATCCTCAACCTTAGCAAAACAAACCTCTAAATTGATTGAGATCTGTCTCAGGCATCGTTTGTGGTTTATAGGATACAGATGCCAAAATCTACAGCAGACGCTCAAAGGAGGTTGGGGTGACCTGGGGGGTTCTGAGATAGCTTATTCACAGTGGAGATGGTGCTTCAGTTTGAGAGCAAGGATAGGGTGTGAGAAGATGTTCCAGGGACAGGGCACAGCAGGAATGCAGAGATGGATTCTGGGTTCACATTGGCTGGAGAAGAGACAGCAAGGAAAGCAGTGATGAGGAAGGTAGATGAGACAGAAAAGGTAGGAGGAGCAGAGAAAATGAAGAGCCCTGATGCCACGAAGGAGCTTAGAACTTACCCTACAGGTCAGTGTTTCCAAAACATAACTGTTTGGAAATCATCTGGGAGCCTTGAAAAATACAGATTCTAACATTCCTCCCTCCAGACCTACTGAATTAATGTCTCTAGTAATAAGGATCTAGGATTCAGTTTTTTAAAATTCCCAGGTAGTTATTCTAACAGGTGGGTAAGAATCAGCAGAGTCAATAAGGAGACCACTGAAGCTTTTAAGCACAGAGTATCCAAGCTTGCTTGTATATTTAAATGACAAGTTATACAGCCCCACAGTCCATATGTAAGATCTTTCAACATGATGAAGGAAACATTGGAAATCATTAAATAGTGCTGGAAAAAAATTGACTATTAAAAATATCATCTACCATACATCAAAAAAGCAACTACAGATTGAGTGAAGAGTTTAAATTAGTATTGCAGGGCCACTTATACATGGACACAGATGAATTCAGAACCATGTATTTGTAATGGCACCATTCTCCCTGGTGGACAGGTTCTCTCCAGCAATGCTTGGCTGCCTAGGAGCAGAAAAGTGTGAGGGTGGGTTCATCCAGGATTGCACGCAGGCTAGATGGGTGCAGTAGATGGGAGAGGGGTGGAGGAACTCAGGAGTCCTGGTAAGGATGTGTTTGAATTCATTTACCATCTGTCTAAGCTGGGAAAGAAGAAATGCTAAGTGGGGTTCAAGAGAGCAGCAGAACAGGAAGGAGGGGTAGACCTATTTTTCCTAGTCTCATCTCCCAATTTCCCAGTGCTGCAAGCTTGTTAAGTATTGAGAGCCTATGTTATCCATCATTGTATTTCCAGGGCCCTCGCCTAAAGAAGTACTTGATACATGTTTGCCTGACTGGATGAAGGGAACTGAGGTCTGGCAAACTACAGCTTGTGTATTAGTCCGTTTTCACACTGCTATAAAGATGCTACCTGAAACTGAGTAATTTACAAACAAAAGAGGTTTAATTGGCTCACAGTTCCACATAGCTGGGGAGGCCTTGGGAAACTTACAATGATGGCAGAAGGCAAAGGAGAGGTAAGCACCTTCTTCACAAGGCGGCAGGAGAGCGAGCGAGCGTAGCGGAAACTGCCACTTTTAAAACCATCAGATCTTGTGAGAACTCCCTCACTATCATGAGAACAGCACGGGGAAACCGTCCCCATGATCCAATCACCTCCCACCAGGTGCCTCCCTTGACATTTGGGGATTATAATTATGATGTGATTTGCATGGGGACGTGGAGCCAAACTATATCAGCTTGTCAGCCAAAGCCAGTCCACCACCTGTTTTTGTATGGCACTTAAGCTAAGAAAGATTTCATATTTTTTAAGGGATTCAATAAAAATTAATAACAATATTTTGTGACACATAATAACTATGTGAAATGAAACACAGTCATGCTCGTTCATTTACATACTATGGTTGCTTCTGTTCTATAATGGCAGCTATGAGTACCTGCAACAGGAACTGTATGGCCTACAAAGCCAAATATATTTATTATCTTGCCCTTTACAAAAAAAAATTTGCTGAGCTCTGAACTAAGGCATGGAGCTATGAGTAGATTCGTCTAGTGTGGTCAGAATGAACTGTGTGCCTGTGTACATAGCGGTGGTGCTGGTGGTGGTGTTTTTTTTCAAACGGAGGAATAAAGTTATTTTCCTCTGTAATTTCATAGGTGCACAGGGACTCTAGTTTCTTACCAGCCTGTTACATGGAATCTGAATGCGAGACTGCTTACTGTACCTTAGGAACTACGACGGTCTAACCCTGCCCAAGTGCTCACCTCCCAGCTCTTGGTTGTTGGCTCACTGAAGAAGTTGTCAATCATGTTCAGTTCTTCCTTCTCCACCACCACAAAGCCTTGCTCTTTGGCATCTTTTCCATAGACATCGGGAGACCACTGAACAAAGAATGTGTACAAATGATCCACCCTGAAAAACACGTTTGTGACAGATGTTAACACCATGTCCACTTTCTTGGCAGGTGCTAGTGTGGACTTCAGTACATAAACCATCTTTTCCCTGCTTGGCAAATCCATTTTACTAATTGGAAAATTTCCCATTATCAAGGTTATCTCTACTTCCATACTCAAAATTAAGAGCCAACAAATAAAGTAAAAGTCCACAGGCACTGCGAAACTGTTAAAACTGTCTTTCAATCTGAGGGAAAGATCAAGAGATGGAATGTAAAACTGAAAAACAAAATGAAATATTTATACCAAATATTTTTTCCTCATTGAGTCTTCATTTATTGGATACTTGTATTCATTGAGGAAAAAAATGTAGATCTGAAGCTTTAGCTAGGAACAAAGATAAACAATACTACAACGGGTCTTTATGTAGATCAAAGTACTATTGCATTGTAATTGTAATAAAACATCTTTGACAACTAGAAAGTGTCAGGAATAATACTGGCTACTATTTTAATATTAGAAAGAAATCTAATTTTATTGACGCAGGAATGTTCTTTGCTTCCAACTTCTCTGCTGTCTTATACACATTTACTGAATGAAGTTTCCAAAGTATCTTTCCAGGCTTAATCAATAGAAATATGCCTAGTTCCTGGGAAGAGAATGAGAGCTGTGAAAACTGCAGCTCCTGAAATATCCTCCAAGGTTCATACTATAACCATCACAACAGGAGAAAGGGCAATGAATATAATCAAATGATTCTTAAAGTATCTTCTAATCACTAAATGATAATTTGAATTTGAGGCTACTGTTGGGATAACGTTAACTTATGATTTTTAAAATTTATAATTACATAAAATTGCAATAATATTAATAGGACTAAAACAAAAACAGAAATACCACCGACAATTCTGATATCCTAACAGATCAAACCATTTTTAAGGTTTCCACATTCCTATCTGTTCTTGTCCACATGTGTACATCGTTTATACAGCTTTCTTTTCATTGCCATCAGAGCCAAGCCATAACTGTTGTATTTAACATTATATAATATACTTTTACCACATTGCTAGTCCTTGTAGTCATGTTTAACAGCTACATTTCATGAAGTTAATAAACCATAATTAGCCTGTATTCCTATGCTGTCAGAATATTTAGTTTGTTTGTATTTCTTTAATTGTATGAATGATGTTACAGTAAATATCCATACAGTGTAGGCCTTTCACTATGGTTCGAATTATTTCCTCAAGATTAGTTCCCAGAAAAGGGATTACTGGGCCAAGGGGCATGATTTTATAGCTTGTGATTCATCCTGCCTAACGGCTCTTGAAAGACTGACTAGTTTGCTGTGACGTCAGCATTGCAGTTTGTGTCTTAAGTTTCATAACAAACTTGCTTATCCTTTTAGTTTATATAAAGTTTTACCTGACTCCATTTGCGTTCCTTTCAGCGTTAAGGGCTTGAACATTTTTCAATATTTTCTTCCTGTCTGTAGCTTTTCTTTTGTGAACTGGATTTCTGTGATATGTGGTATCAATGTTTTTCTTTTTTTCAATTTGTGGGAGTCTTTATGTAAGGTGGACATTAATAACTATCAAATGTGTTTCTGAGCTGTTGTTTCCCTTTTTATATTAATCATGTCTTTTCCCCCACAGTACAGACTTACCAATTTTCTTATACTTTAAAGGTGTATTTCTTTACAGAGTTCTCCTTCAAAACATGGACTGTTGTTACCTAAAACAAGGTGTGTATCAGTGTATATGACATGTTACCATTTCTATTACAAAAGTAAATATAGATATTGATAGATACTATGATTGTACATGGGTATGATGGTTATGTTTCAACTTGGTGTGGCCATCCATGGTACGCAGCTTTTGGTCAAACAGCAGCCTTGATGTTGCTATTAAGGTATTTTAAGATGTGATTAACATTTATGTCAGTAGATTCTGAGTAGAGCAGATTATGCTCCATAATGTGGGTGGGCCTCATCCAATCAGGTGAAGGCCTTAAGAGAAAATGACAGAGGTCTCTTAAGGAAGAAGGATTCTACCTTCAGACTTTCTTCAGGCTTGATACTGCAATACCCACTCTTTCCCCAGTCTCCAGCCTGACAGCCTGTCCTGAAAATTTCAGACCTGCCTGCCCTTAACAATCGCATGAGCCAATTCTTTAAAACAGATCTCTATGTATAATACATACATTTTGGTTCTGTTTCTCTGGAGAACCTTGACTAATGTTATACAATAAACTACTCTGAAAGGCTATAAAAGAAACAGATCCAAATGGTTACTTCCAGGGAATGGAATGGGGTGGGAGAAATACATTATATATTGTATATATATCTATGTTTAAATTATTTTAATATTTGGAATAGGTAGTACATTTATATGATTCAAACATCAAAATTATATTTTAAAAGGCATATAATAAGAAGTTTCCTTCTTACATCCCTGTCTACCCCAAGCCCCATAGGTGACCACTTTATTCACTTCTTATGTTTGTAGTGTTTATGTAGATATAAATATGAATATGTATTTTTTGTCTTATTATTATTTGTTGGGAAAAAGCTGAGTGTTGGGAGGGAAACTGAGGCAGGGCTTGCATAATGTCCTTTGGAATGTGTCTAGACTTGCTGGCTCCTTGCTTCTAGCCCTCCTAGGCTCCTATTCCTATTATCTCAAGTAGCAGAACATGTTCCGTATAAATGCTAAGCCATCACAGCTGTAAATCATGTGCTTAATACAACGTGCTCTTTTGACCTCCACATTCTCACCACCTGTTTCTTTGTTGGATTACCAATAAATACCATGGGCTCCCAGAGCTCAGGGCCTTCACAACCTCCATACAATAGTGATGACACCCTAGTGTCCCACCTTTTTATCTCTCACTGTCTTTTTTTTCAATCCTTTGACTCCAATTAGGAGAAGGAAAAAGAGTAAATATACATATAGACTCTTAGTATGCTTACCTAGTCCTCCATGCCCACGCAGCAATATGGAGAGAAAGGGAATTCCTAACTTCCGAGGGAACACCTATCAATCATTAGGAAGCCATTAGGCCCCCAAAATTTTCCTTACCTCTGAATCTACTTCCTCCAATCCCTGCCTAAAGATAATTTTATGGGGAAGAGGATCTGCTTGTGTCTCTCCAGGTGACAATCAGGTGCCTGTGTGGGTGCCCACCAAACATGTGAAGATCTATCATGAGCCACAGCATCTAGTGGCCCACCTGTACAGCACGAATTGAAGGTCTGAAAAGCCTCGATTTGCTTTCTCTATGCCTTCTGTTAATCAGAGAAGGCCTGTTTCTCATTATCAGCAGAAAGTTTTACCTCACGGTAATTAACCAAAGAGGCAGAAACTGAATTAACGAATGTTTCAGCAACGGCATGCCTCCTGGCTACAACCACAACAAGTTTTTGCTTCTGTTTCAGTAGATTTACTAACGTGGGGGAGAGGGTATGCTTGTGTTTTTGCAGGAGATGAACAAACCGTGTGGATGCCCTCAAGATGTGTACGACCATGGAACGGGAGCATGGATCCCAACCATGGACTGGGTTCCCCCAGTACGAGCCATGAGCCACTTGAATCTGATTGCGAAGATGGAACGAAGACCGACCAGAGTCACGATGCTTAATGGACCAATGCTTTCTGACTCAGCTCCTCCCTACCCTGAATAAAAGAGACCCTAATAGTTAGGCAGGAGTATCATTGCCCCTATTCAGCATGAAGAAGTTACAGAAGATGGACCTTCATCCTTCTGCAACCCCTAGGATTAAGGGTCCTCCTGTAAAAGGGAAAGGGGAGGTATGTGGTAAGCATTCAAACCAGAGCGACTCCAGTTTGAATAAGGGCTAAGAAAAATGAAGCTGGATCACTGACTGGCAATAAAGGGCTGCACAGCCTGCAAGTGCCTTGCTCAATTAAAAGAGGCCACCTCTTATGCTACTAATAATGACGTAATAATGATAGTTCCTCTTTTACAAAAAAGAGAAGGGAGGCATGTTGCGAAAAAGCTGAGTGTTGGGAGGGAAACTGAGGCAGGGCTTGCACAATGTCCTTTGGAATGTGTCTAGACTTGCTGGCTCCTTGCTTCTAGCCCTCCTAGGCTCCTATTCCCATTATCTCAAGTAGCAGAACATGTTCCATATAAATGCTAAACATCACAGCTGTAAATCATGTGCTTAACGCAATGTGCTCTTTTGACCTCCATATTCTCACCACCTGTTTCTTTGTTGGATTACCAATAAATACCGTGGGCTCCCAGAACTCGGGGCCTTTGCAGCCTCCATACAATAATGATGGTCCTCTGGTGTCCCACCTTTTTCTCTCACTGTCTTTTTCTCAATCCTTTGACTCCGCTGACTTTGTCACCCCCACGACCTGGTGTTGGGTCTGATCACCCCAACATTATTCTTTATCTTGCTTTTTCACTTAATATATCCTAGATAGCTTTCCAAACCAGTATATAGACAGCTCCCTCATTCTTTATTTTATAGCTACACAGTACTTTACTAACTGGATTTATTATAGTTACATAGCCATTCTCTGGGTTGTTTTCAAGAGTGTACCATAACGAACAATGCTATGATGAATTAAATTTGCATGTGACTCATTTCACATGTGTACAGGCAAAGCCACAGGACATTCTCAGAAGTAGGATTGCATTGTGAAAGCAACAATTCAACTTGTCATTTTCACATATAACCTCACATTCTTCTGTATAGGGATTATATTATTTTTGCCCTCCCACCTGCTATCTCTCTCTCTTCAACCACTGAACTATTTTTGCCGTGTAGAATTAACTTCCCTATTAAAAGCTAACTTAGAAAACATGAAATAATCACTCCAGAGAAGTTTGACAAAAATACAATTATAAATCTTAGTTTTTTCAATACTTAAAAATTTAGTCCATCTTAAATATGTTTTGAAGTAGAGTTGAGAATGAACTATGCTTCACTATAACTTTTGGAAAAGGAAATATATATTATGTGCATAGCCACACTGGATAAAATGTATGGGCATAAGTGGTTCCTAATAGGTTGCTGGCTAGCTGACTTGAGAGAAAAAAGCATGCAGTCCCTAATATCTGAGAACTAGCCTGGTACTATCAGCCAGGCCTCAGTGTTACTAAGAGCTAGCTTAGCATTCACAGCTATGCCCGATGTTTTCCTATTTAACATAATTTTCCAGAACATCAACACTAAATAAGGCCATTCTAAGACCATGATGAATCACAACAAAAACAAGACAACTCTGTAATCAGAGCTGAACACAAACAACACAAACATTATCCAGCCACAAAAATGACCAAACATCTCCCTAATTTGGGTAATGAGAATGACTGTGCTTCCTTCCCAATTATAGCATTAGTCTCTCCAGTCTTCCTTCCTTCTAGATAGGATTTAATAAAATACCCAATCTTAAAATTACCCCTACTTCCTGACAGCATCCCATTTAGAGCAAGGCCCTGCTTCCTTGAATCCTCCCTCAAATCACCTAACACAAACCAAAATCCCATAAGTCCTTTCTTTTTTTTTCTGAGACACGGTCTCACTCTGTCACCCAGGCTAGACTGGAGTGGTGCGATCTCGGCTCACTGCAACCTCTGCCTCCCGAGTTCAAGTGATTCTCCTGACTCAGCCTCCTGACTAGGTGAGACTACAGGCATGCGCCACCACTCCCGGCTAATTTTTGTATTTTTAGTAGAGATGGGGTTTCACCATGTTAGCCAGGATGGTCTCGATCTCCTGACCTCGTGATCCACCCACCTCGGCCTCCCAAAGTGCTGGGATTACAGGCATGAGCCACTCCTTTCTAACATCCTCTTACTGAGGTAACCCATGGTTCCCTATATGGTGTGTGTTCTCCCTCACTGCAACAAGTTAACCTGACTTACTCAATTACAGGTGTGTTCCTGCTGGTCTTTGTCTAGAGGGCATTGCTTCCTTTGACAACACTTCCTGGGCACCCACTGTGTGCCAATGACCCTGCCTTCATGAAGCCTCCCTTCTGGAATGTTAGAGCTGGACACTGGATGGCATTTCATTCAACTAACTTTCCTTAGGTATCAGAGAATGAGGGCTCTGAATGAAAACATCAGGATCACAGCCAGGACTAGATCTCCTGAGGTGGCAATCAGTGTTCTTTCTATCACACTAAAAAGTCCTCCTCTCATTCCACAGTGGTTTCTGAACCATTTCCCAGTTAATTTTCTAGTTACAACACAAGACACATTTTTAAATCACTTTTTGGACCCACTTTCCATTAGGCACTACTCATTTTTCCTCTAACATTTTACTCTACTTTGGGAAAGTCTTTGGACATTCATAGACACCGAGAGAAAAAGGAAATGTTCTGAGAATGCTGAGTTCATGCAATCAAATATTCTTGTGCAAGACTGCAAGGGAATAAACAATCAATCACAGATTTGGAGTTAAGCTTTCATTTCTTCTTAGACATTGCAAGAAAATGTAAAGTGTGAAAAGTGCAGGTCAATTAAGATTTTAGGGAGAGAAACTATCTTAGCAATTGCTAGTCATTTCCCTTTCTGGTGACAAAAACATCAAGTTGCTCAGGGACATGATTGTACTGTCCTGTTTAATTATGCAGATATAAGTAGGACTTAGTATTCTGGAGAGAGGTATGACTGAGTATACCCTGTTTGATGAAGACCACTCATCATTCCTACAACCCATCGGGAAGGTGGATGGGGTAGTAGGTCAGGGAGAAGGAAGATTTATATAAAGTCTGTAGGATTTCCTGAGGAGGAATCAAACGCCTAATACCATCTCTTTTGAAGATGTCAATATTATTAGAGCTTCTCTGATGAATTAGGGTGGTCCTAGCGTAGATAAGTCCACAGAAAAAGACAACATCCCTTTCTCTATTCCATTGTTCCTGAAGGGAAACTCTCCAAAGGGGTTGGAGAAGTGGTCAGGTCTTGCCATAACCATTTTAGGAGCAGACAAATTGAGGCATGGTGTGCTACTGATTCTGAAACTTAGATCAAGCCCCCTGCCACTGTGGGCATGTTATGGAAGGAAATGGCTGCATGTGCATATGTGTGTGTTTCTTAGGTTTAACAAGAAGATGTGAGATGGAGTGTACTGGGGTGTCAATTTTGGCATAAAGCATTCTTACTTGCTGGTGCCATTTTCTCTAGAAGAAATATCTCGGCCTAGGACAGGAATCTGGGGTGACCAGGTAAGGGGGCATATCCCAAGCCTACTCTTTTGGAACTGCTGGGTTTTCTGTGAGTAGTAAATCTAGGCTCTGGGTTTGCTTGTTCCCAGAGTGGACTATTTTGCAGCAGCCATGGCCAGCCCTTTAAACTGAGTAAGCACAGGGTTTCTTGGGACTTACCACTGGAGGAAGGTTTCTAGAGAAGAGGAAAAAGCACTTTCAATATATCACACAATAGAGGCTTAGAGTCATAAACACTTAACATTAAGCAGAAAAGCAACCTTATGTTTTAACCAATGCTGGTAAAATATACCATCTACCTAAAAAGAAAAGCTGTGATTTCCTGCCTCAAGGACCTTACATTGTACAGTAACTCTATGAGGCATGTATTACTGTGCCAAATTTAAAGTTAAGGAAATTGAGAGTTGGGAAGACTCAATAATGTGCCCAAACACCCATCCCCGGAAACGTTCGAGTAATTCTAAGCTGTTCCCCAACCCCCGCTTTTTAAAAATAAATGCTAAGTCCAAGGAGGTGGGAACATTTTAGTATCTGTCCATAGTCAGATTTCATGTCATAGTATGGGCCAATTACTTCCTTGGCTTTAGGTTTCGTTAATAAATCTAAAGGAGTATTAGTGAGATGTCCCGAGTGGCCCTTAGGGCACATGCAGCCCAGTCCCTGTTATTCCTGCTCCTGCACCTTCCGCTGATGAGGGACTCACAGCACCACCGGAGCCAGCCGGTCAGTGCTGTGCTCTGTGTTTGGGGAGTGTGAAGGGGAAGCTGCCCTGAATGCTTCCCCCATCGCTCAGGTGGTACGCTCTGTCTCTGCAGTCAACAGAGTCGCCCAAACCTTGAGCAGCCTCAGCGGAGGTGAGATGGGAAACCTCAAAGGTACATCTGCAATGGGGCACTCTGCCAGGAAATGCTTGTTCTTCTTTCCTCTGAGATGTTCAGGGCACTGGCAGACTCCTATTTCCCTCAACGGTAGCCTCCCGCATAATATTCCCTCATTCTCTCACGCACACAGGGCCCTCATGCTATGCCTCTGAGGGAAGTGGAGGAGGAATGAAGAAGGGACATGGCCTGTCCCACAAGAGGATATTAAGATTCATGTAGAATCAATTTGCTTACTTAAGTTCTAAGTCCTCTGGAGACGAGGTGGAAGGAGTCAATGTCCCTCTTCCCAGCTCTCCTTCCGCTCAATTCTCTATCTTTTGTTTAGGTTATTTTTATGATTTACCTGGGGGAGAGGATATGACTTCATAGTTTTTCCTTCTAGGTTAGGGTTGCCTTGTTTATTTAACCTAATTATTGGAATGTTCTTTTCATTCACTGGGTTTTCCTAGTGGGTCATTTCCCAGAACTCAACTCTGCCCTCTGGAAACAGACCTCAAGCTCTGAAATTCCCCTTCTGATTCCTCTGCCTTCCATCTAAACCACGTCTTTCTCCTGGCTATACCAGCTATGCTCCCGCCCTGACCCCTCTTCCTCCTCTCTCCCTAGTCTTCAGCCTCTTCTGGGTTCATATACTTTAGGATCTCTCTTTCAGGCTCACCCTCACCAGTGCCCCCTAGAGGTAGGCCTACAGCAGCGATCCTTCTGCACCTGCCCTTCCAAACTTCCCACAGAAACAAACACAATAATCTTTCCAGCTCTTCTCTTGGGATGATGAATGTAGCTAGGTTTGCTTATTTGGGCTTAATGGGTCCACTACAAAGGCAGCTAATCTTGGCTAGGAAAAACCCTCTCCTGGTGCAGCTCCGTACTCACCTGTAGCTTTTTTTCTTTCCTACTCTACACAGTACATATTTAGCCTCTATTTTTTCAAGCTCACCCCACTCTCCTACCTGCCTCCTCTCAGAATGGAAGATTCTCTACTGTACTGTTCTTAAAATGTGTTCCCTCTGCCATTCCTCTTAGCACTCTTTTTCTTCAAAAGGAGTAACTGCTCTTTGACCTGTTTTAACCCTCCTCTCTGTACTTTTAAGGGTCCCACTCCCTGGTGAATTTCCTCAATTATTTCCACCACCCCACCTTGCAACCTTTCCATTCCCCTATCTCCTTCATCTGGATCCATAAATTCCATGCTTGTAATCCCAGGACTTTGGGAAGCCGAGGTGGGAAGACTGCTTGAGGCCAGGAGTTTGAGACCACCCTGGCCAATACGGTGAAACCCCATCTCTACTAAAAATACGAAAATTAGCCAGGTGTAGTGGTGCACACCTGTAAAATCCCAGCTACTCGGGTGGCTGAGGCACAAGAATTTCTTGAACCCAGGAGGCGGAGGTTGTAGTCAGTCGAGATCATGCCACTGCACTCCAGCCTGGGCGACAAAGCAAGACTCTGTCTCCAAAAAATAAAAATAGTAAAAATAAATAAATAATTTTAAAAAAGGGTTCGGATTTTATTTATTCCCAAAGTCCCTCCCACACCTCACTTTCCCTTTAGAGAGTATTGTTGACATCTGGGCCGGCAGATTTCCCAATTCCTTTTCATTCCTGAACTCTTCTATTCTGATTTTGTTCACCTTTCTGTATATGCCCTTTGTTAAATCGAACCTGGCTCCGGTATTTTCTGGAAGGTGGCAGGTTTTAAAATCTTATTCCTGACTGGGTGCGGTGGCTCACGCCTGTAATCCCAGCACTTCGGGAGGCCGAAGCAGGCAGATCATTTGAGGTCAGGAGTTCTAGACCAGCCTGGCCAACATGGTGAAACCCCATCTCTTCTAAAAATACAAAAATTAGCTGGGCATGGTGGCATTACAGGGGTCTGTAATCCCAGCTACTTGGGAGGCTGAGGCAGAAGAATCGCTTGAACCCCGGAGGCATAGGTTGCAATGAGCCGAGATCGCACCGCTGCACTCCAGCCTGGGCGACAAGAGTGAAACTCTGTCTCAAAAAAAAAAAAAAATCTTATTCCTTCCCTCACCACTCTAGTGAAGCTGATCTTCTCAAAGATCATCCACTGTAAACATCAGCAGTATCTCAGTCATCACCCGTTTTAACCTTGGCAGGTCTGTCAATGGCTTTTTGGAAACTCTCTGTGACTCACGCTGTGGTCTGGATGAACCACTGAGCTTCTCTGGGCTTCCACTACCTCAGGACACTAAGCAGGGCTGATGGATGAGTGAACAGAATTACTAGTAATTACTCACCCTGGCTGCTACCTGCTGCTGAAGCAGTGGGTGTGTGGTAACACCCATGAACAGAGAACTGGGTCAAGTACTGGGTCCCGAGAAACCACTAATATTTAAGGAGAAAGCAGAGCCGTCCTAGCAAAAGGCCAAGAAGAAACAGCAGACAGGCAAAATCGAGCTCATAAAATGCAAACCTGAGCATTTCACCTAACTGCCTGTAATGTTTTCCCAATGTCTCCTCATAGGTTTTGGGATAAATGTGACCTCTTTGGGGCTGCCTGGGAGCTTTGTTTTGCACCAGTCTCCAAAATGCAGCCAGTGTCCATTCTGGCTCTGTGCTCACACTATTGCTTTCTTTTTAAATTAAGAATCATGGCAAAGGTAAGCCCAGTGAAGTGTCTAAGGCTGGGGTAGGGGAAGGCTTCCCAGGGGCCATGGTTAAACTGGGTGTTGAGGGAGGCAGAAGAGTCCATTACAGGAGGAAGGAGAAACAGCATTCTACTGGAGGGAACCCATGCAAAGACATGGCATTGGAAGACCAGGGGGATGCTGCGGTGAGGTCAAAGTGGACATGGCAGAGCAAAAGGAGGACAATGCCATCAGGTCACTGGTGATTTCTGACAAAGAATTCTGTAAAAAGGACAGAGATGCAGGATACCCAGGCCCTGCCTCAAGGTGCTCAGGTGGTGGAGAGTAAACAAAAAAATGTTAGCACAGTGCCAACACAACAGCCGAGGGGCATCGGAGCTGGGATGTTGGTGTTGAATAGGAACTCAAGAGGCAGGGAAGGAATTCCTGAGAGGAGGAATAAAAGAACAAGACTTACCATTTGCTTAATGGAAAGGTAGGAGATAAGAAGAAAGAAGACAGAGCAGGTGGGTCACTAGGTCACAGAAAGTCCCAAGCATAAGATAAAATACTTGGAACTCAGCCTGTGGCCACTGTTTCCTGAAGTGTGGTGGGGAAGTCCCAGTGACTTCAGAGGGTATGCAGAAGAACATATTTTAATACTCATATGTACTTAAAGGGTAGTGGCTCATGCCTGTAATCCCAGCACTTTGGGAGGCTGAGGTGGGCAGTTCATGAGGTCAAGAGTTCGAGACCAGCCTGTCCAATATGGTGAAACCCCGTATCTACTAAAAATACAAAAAAATTAGTCGGGCATGATGGCACACACCTGTAATCCCAGCTACTTGGGAGGCTGAGGCAGAAGAATTGCTTGAACCCAGGAGGTGGAGGTTGCAGTGAGCCGAGATGATGCCACTACACTCCAGCCTGGGTGACAGAGCAAGATTCTGTCTCAAAAAAAAAAAAAAGGAGTAAAAATAAGTACTACTAGCATATTATTTTTCTGATTTCACAGATATTGCTATTTAGGAAAAGACTAAGTAAAAAAAAATTACTATTTAAATCCTTTAAAGACAACCATTAAGTAAACAGTAGTATAGATGGTAGGCAGATCTAGGGATATTTGTGAGGGAGGGAATGTATGTGAATAGCTGAAGCTGCCATAGGAAACCACAGGCACACGGAGGCCATGCGTTCATAGCTTTAGCAGGAAGAGACATGGACAGATCTGTGCTTGAGAAGGACTGCTGTGGAGCCAAGTAGGGAAGGCCAGGAAGAGACAGGATCAACTAGAAATAAAGGCCTTGTTGCTATGGCTGCAATGGTGATCCAGGCAGGAGATGGTCAAGGCCAGACCCCAGGTGTGGCAGAGGGCATGGGAAGAAACCTGCCATACATGCTCTGCCAGGCACAAAATCAAACCATCTAAAATCTGGCCCTCACCTTTGTTTAGGTTTTCTGTTTAATTACAAATTTGGCCTTAATCAGATTTCTTCATACACCTCAAAGGTCTTTATCTTCAATACAAGGCTCCTTTAGGGATTTATCCCAAAGGAGACACCATATTCAAATTACAAATCCCTGTTTAGCAGATAGAGTTGTCATCTCTAAAGAAGAAATTCAAAGAAGGTAAATGATAGTTTCTTGGAAGGCAGCACCTAACTCAGGCAACAAAGCACAACAGATTGAAGGAGAGGTAATAGCAGCAGCAGCAGCAACTAATTTTCATTTAATACATGGGCATGCTCATTTATTCTCATTATAATCCCGTGAGGTAGGCACTATTATGATCATTCCTATTTAATGCATGAGAAACAGATGCTTACATAGATTAAGTCACCCAAGGTCACATAGCATTTTAGGGGTGGACCTGGGACGAACACAAGGTCAGTTCATGGTCTTAAACAATATGCTTTACTATTTCTTTTAGGGTCACTTCCACTGTCCTGGTTTTGCTAGTTCATAAAAGCCTGTCACTGACAAAGCTCCAGGGCTTAAGGATTGAAAATCTGATGAAAAATTGAAGAGTTGATGCTTGAAACAAACCATATTTCTACCTACCATTCATGCCTTAGGTGTATGGACTTTAGGTAAAATTACAATCTAGTTTACTGAACAAGATTCACTACTAGTTACGGTAGGATTTAATTTACTGTTGCTTCCCTTCCATCCCCACTTAAAAAAAAAAAAAAAACATGGCTATGAGTTAAAGTTTAAAAAGCATACATTTCTAAGTCAAAGACTTGAATTCCCAAGTTGGTTCCACCTGTTACTAGCTGGAGGTTTTGGGAAAGTTCCTTAACCTCTCTGAGCTTCCGAAATGAAGATAAGAAAACTTAGCCCACCCTATCAGTGTTTGGATTATTAAATATGCAAGGAAGTTCATTCTACTTTTGGACAGATCTTTTAGAAAGTCTCTTCTACATGAGGATCTAAAATCTTGCTGATATAGACAGGAGGCAGAGAAATACTAGGTAAAAAAGGGTGGGGTCTCTGCAAGGGTTCCACCCTCAAGCCTGGACCTGTGGCCCTAAATGAGAACTTCACATCCCCGTTTTTCCCCCTAAATGTTACTTTTTGGCCTGCCACACCCCCTACCCTGCACCCATAAAAACCACAAGCTCCACTGGCAGAGAAGCAGAGTGGCTCAGCAGAGGAAAGATGAGAAGAAGCGCCTGAATGCTGAGAGGAAAAGAGGCAGCTGGACATTGGAGAATACAGTCAGAGAGAAGTTTGGTCGGGGACGGTCGGAGGAGTTCAGCCAGGTCTGGCCAAACTCCAGGGGAAGAGTATCTTCCCACTCCATCTCCTTTCCAGCTCCCCATCCCACTGAAAGCCACTTCTACTGCTCAATCAAATCTCCACATTCACCATCCTTCAAGGCCATGGGACCTGATTCTTCCTGGATGCTGGACAAGAACCCGGGTACCAAGAGGGCAGGGTGAAAAGGGCTATCACCCTGACTCTCCACTAAGCTGGTTTAACACTTAGTCATCCATGGACGGCAAATGCTAAAAGAGCACTGTTTGTAACCTATGACCTCTGGGGCTCCAGTGGTCGTGGGCAACCCCTAGGTGCTGCTGTGGGCAGCCCCTAGACGCTGCTATGGGCTGGTACAGGGTTCATTCCCACTGGTGCCCAAAGGCACCCGCCCCAGCTCCTGTACCCACTCACCTGCGTGCTCCCCCTCCTGCAAGGGGTTTGAGTGCAGCAGCTGAGTAAAGGTGATATCCCTGTCGCAAGTCCCACAAAGGGGTCAAGGGAACTCTCTCATCTCATTGCCATTTACATTGTTGTAAACCAACAAACGTAATCAAAATAACCCAGAGCAGTTAAGGAATTATTGCCCTATCAAAAGCTGCATGATTGGTAGGAAAAGAAACTGGGGGTACACACAGCAAAATATAATCCCAAAACTCACTTGACTTAAAATTGATAAGCAGGAACCATTAAACAATTTAATAGCTATTACATTAAAAACATAATTCAGAGTATATTATGGCACAGAGAATGGGAAATACCGAAAGAGGACATGTAAAGAAAGGAAAAAAGAATGTGCCCTAGAAAGTACTGAAACGCATGTGCATGCAGTTTCATTGGTCACTTGTATTGTCCATCATAAATTATTCAAATGCATGTCTGTCTAAAACTTCTGGGGGTTCCATTCTGAAAACAGCTACAGAAGCCCAGTAGGGCAAAGCAGTTTTCACCACAGAGGTTGCTGCTAGAAAACGACTGCCTTTAAAAATCCAGTCCTAATGGCCTGGCTGGAAATTCTCATGTGAAAAAGGTAATTTTCCTTGCACTGTAGGGCCTCTTCCAGTTTCAGTATTCTAAAACTCCAAATTAAATCAATGGTTAGTAATACCCAGGTATAATGTCCATTTTTAAAGGGTCTTAGTGTGTCTATAAAAAAAAAAAACCAAACTTTATTTATTTACAAACCAACTAACTACTCTTCTTTGAATCTAATGTACAACAATGTGACTATAATTAACAATGCATTGTAGACAGGTCCTTTTTTGCTAACGAGTGTTCTTACCACACATACCAAAAAAGAAGAAAATGGCAACTAACTGTGTGGTAATGAGGATGTTTAATTAGCTCCATTGTGATGTATATTTCACAATGTACACACACATGAAATCATCAGGTTGAACATCTCAAAAATACATAATTTTAGGTTGTCAACTCTATCTCAATAAAGCTGGAAAGAAAAATACTCTTTGGTTCACCAAAAATAATAGGAACGCTCTGTTGAGAAAGCTCAAAACAGCAGTTGTGGTTATAAAAAGGATTACTTGAAAATGAATAAAAACTTAAAAGTTTATATTAATATCAATGCCAGAGGCCTCAGGCTGGCAGCCCATAGCGTGGATTCAGAAGTAAATATGTTTTCTTTGCTCTGCTCACTATCTTTAAAATTAAACAGTGGACAATACTTAACAACTGGGGAGATTTAATATATTTAATCGATATTTCGGCTTCCTTTTTGAAAAAGATGAGAAGATGTAGCAACACCCCAGGCCCGTGTTCCCGTTCCCACCTAGCTACAGAGGTCCACAGCCCCTACTGGTAGAGAAGGAGCTCTATAATTAACCCTGGCCTCATGCTTCCTTTACTCCCATTCCACAGCCCCTGCAGGCATTTAGGTTTGCAATCATTACTGTTTCTGCATACTTACTCCCAAACACTGTGTGCAGCACCCATTGGCAGGGATTAGTCTGCAGTGGAAATGGACCCTCAGCTATTCTCCAAAGCTACTTGTCTCAAAGCTTGCTCCGCCACCAGAAAGCACTGTGAAGAGCTCACTTACAAAGAAGATTATTTTTTCATGAGCTTACGTCTGACTGTAGAGTGAATGATTAACTCAAGGTATTTGCCAAAGCTGGTTACTGAAGTTACTGGGGGGTGGTTGCCTAAGAGGGTGTTTTTGGAGGGTAATGAATTTCTGGAATTTTCAGTTGATGAAAAAAAGGTAAAATAATCAGGAAGGAAGAGCAAGCAGTGTCACTTTAAAACATAAAATAATCAATAATTACATATTTGTTTAGGGGTTTTCCAAAATTCATACTAAATAGGAAAACAAGAAGACAATTCTTTCAGGGATGTTTTGGAGATCTTGTTTGGGAATTTTCTTTACTAGTGACTTTCAACTTAAAGAATCATCATAAAATTACAGTATAACACATTGGTAAGTGGTACTTACGAATCACAGGGTTTGTATTCTGATATATACCTGGTATGGCTGAGTAGGACCTCAGTTGTTCCAGCAAGTACAGTACTAAAAAATGTTCAAGATTATGGTCTTCTTGGCGCCAGGAGTCATTAAAGATTCCAGGTTAGCTGTGATCCCAGTAGAAGCAAGGTGACTTTTGATCAGAAAATTCCACATTAACTATGGTTAAAGATTTCATGCTAGAAAACTAGGTCAGTTTGTAATTCCTTTAATTCATCCCTTATTTCTAAGAAAAGGTGCTGTTAAGAGCATTTTGCTGTCTTCATGAAGGTCCTTAGGATTTGAACATCTTTCCATTGTAAAACAAGTTTAATAGGGAATCAATTTTATTTTTTATGATTGTTTCTCATTATAAAATAATTCATGCTCACTAAATGCATGTGAATAGAATATTTAATGGCAGAAAAATACACATTTTTAAGGAAAAGCAATTTACATATACTATATATGTATGATCTATATAGTATTATTACATTAATCCATGCATTGAAAGAAAGGCTAAAAGGCTATACAGATAAAATGAATTGTAGTTAGTTCTCTGTAACAAAACTATGAGATTTCAATTTTCTTCTTTTTGCTTTTCTGTATTTTCTAAATATTAGTCTGTATAATTTTAATTATAAGAAATAACAAATACATTTTTTATTTATTAGATTATAAGCTCATTTATTCATGAACCCATCCAACTAATGTTTAGGAATATGTATTATAGGCTGGGCACAATGGCTCATACCTGTAATCCTAGCACTTTTATGAAGGGTTTTTAAAAATACAGAAGGGGTTTAGACATCAGTCCTGAAGGCTTAAGATATTTTTGTGGGAATGAAACAAGATCAGAATAGTTTTTTTTAGAAGATTATCATAGACATATGGTACAAAATAGGTTTTAAGAAGAGGAACTAAAGAATAGGAAAGTGTTATTTTCAAGTACTACATTCACAATCAGAGTAGCACAAAGTCATGAAGGGCATCAATTTGTTGCCCAATCTGCTCTCTTAATGCTCTCTGATTTAGCTCTGGGCAAACTGATAGCTGAGGTAGTGGGCTAATTTCTTTGATATTCCTCTTTGAGTTTTTAAGAGTAGAAATTCTCCTTGGGATGATGAAGATAACATGGGATGATCTTTGTAAAAATATGTGCTCAACCAGAATAATCTGATGCTTTTATAATGTTGCAATTCAGGCACCTGAATGACATCAGGGTCCAATGAAGCTTAGCACCCATAGTTTTAAAAATGAGTAAGATTTCAGATGGATGGCACATCATGAAAAGCTCAGTACTCATGACTTTCAGGCTTTGCTCTAAATGTTCCAGAACCAAGAGTGAATAGTTTAGAAAAAGAAAAAGAAGATAGAAAGAGAGTTGAAAAATCCTGACTATGATCGGTCATCAACTAGTCACTCCTAACAATAAAATATAGCTTTTGTGGCCAAAATGTTACTACATGGTCTTAGTATGTATGGATGCTACTACTCAACATGTCAAAAAGGGGCTGGGCATGGTGGTTCATGTCTGTAATCCCAGCACTTCGGGAGGCCGAGGCAGGCGGATCACTTGAAATCAGAAGTATGAGACCAGCCTGGCTAAAATGGTGAAACCCTGTCTCTACTAAAATGCAAAAATTAACCAGGCATGGTGGCAGGTGCCTGTAATCCCAGCTACTTGGGAGGCTGGGGCAGGAGAATTGCTTGAAGCCAGGAGACGGAGGCTGCAGTGAGCCGAGATCATGCCATTGCACTCCAGCCTGGGTGACAAGAGCAAAATGCCATCTCAAAAAAAAAAAATGTGAAAAGGTAAATACATCCCAATTTGCATTTACTATAGTAAAGAATTTAAAGCCAACAGAGAGATTGAACATGTCTTTAAATATATATTGATATGAAAGTAATCTCATAAAATCAAAATGTGATTAGAGATAAAGTAAAAATTAACTGTGTGCTATTATGCCAATTCCAGGAAAAATAATAGAGAATAGAAAATAAAACTAAGAAATCCTTAAAGAAGCCTATTTAGGGAACAAAAACTATGAGCTTAAGGCTCTGCTCTACACAGAGCTAAGAACTAAGTATGAAACATATTTAACTATGAAACATCTATTTTCTAACCCATTGCTTGTTCATGGGACTAGCTTTCCATCGAACATCCTGGGGGAAATGTTGACTTAAAGAAAAGGTACCATTTCTTAAAAAGGGGCCTTGAGCTCTTGGTTCTACTCTTTGGTCCAGGCAACCATGGAGAACTCTGGGTGATGAACTATACTATAGGAAATACTACTGTTAGTCTCAAATTGGACTATCAGGTATATACACGCAACATAGATTATACCTTTTAAACTGACAGATACCTGTGTGCGCATGTATACGTTACTCATTTTTATTGTGAAAGCACAAAAATCCCAAATATTATAATGAGTAGTGAGACTTTGAATTATGCTTGACATTATGTAATAACTTATCATGCTTTCTAAAACAGAATCAATTTAACTTATACATAATGAGTTTATCCTAAATACGTGTGCAAACACAAAACATAACTGTCTATTGAGTATAAATCAGTTTGCTGATCCTAAATAGAAGCCAATTAGAGAAACAGCACTTTAGAATACTTTTTAACAAATAAATGTATTATACATTTTTATATTAAGGTATAAATAATCTTTTTATTTTTATTTTTGGAGACAGGGTCTTGCTCTTTTGTCAAGGTTGGAGTGCGGAGGCGTGATTTTAGCTCACTGCAGCCTCAGCATCTCGGGCTCAGGTGATCTTCCCACTTCAGCCTCTTGAGTAGCTGGGACTACAGGTGTGTGCCACCATCCAGCTAATTTTTGTATTTTTTTGTAGAGATGTGATTTCACCATGTTGCCCAGGCTTGTCTTGAACTGCTGAGCTCAAGCAATCTGTCCACCTTGGCCTCCCAAAAGTGCTGGGATTACAGGCATGACCTACCACGCCCAGCCATAAAATCTATTTATTAAAGGAATCACACAGAACCAAAACTCTCCGGCCTCAATTGGCCTTACCTTATATCAAACAGATGTTATATAAAAAGTGCTCACTCACCTTTAAAATAAAACATTTTATAGCTACATTTGTTTCTTTATTCATCTACTGACTTAGATATAAAGAATCATAACACTCAGTGTTCCAAGCATCTGGAGAAAAGGATACTCTTATGCTGGTGGGTGTATATATGGTCACACACTTTCATGTGCAACATGTATTTAAAGCCTTAAACATATTCTTGGATTTCATAAGACTCCCTGAAGGATTTTACAGATACTTTTAATGTAACATTGCTTATAACGGCCAAAAATTCAAAAGAACCTAATATCCAAAGTAAGTACATGATTAAATCAATCAGAAAACATAATGGTGTGCTAACTGTATTTTATATATATATGTATTATGTATATGTATTATGTATATATATGTATTATATATATAATATATATAAAATATATATATATTCACACACAGACACACACACACACACACATATATACATATATGAACTAACATAGCATATGATATGGTTGAGATCTGTGACCCTGCCATATCTCATGTCGAAATGTAATCCCCAGTGTTAGAGGTGAGGGTTGGTGGGAGGTGTTTGGGTCGTGGGGGCAGATCCCTCATTGCTTGGTGCTGTCCTTGCTGTAGTGAGTTCTCCCGAGATCTGGGTGCTTAAAAGTGTGTAGCAACTCTGCCCACTCTCTCTCGTTTCCACTCCTGCCATGTGAGAGGCCTGCACTGTCTTTGTCTTCTGCCTTGGTGTTGTAAGCTTCCTGAGGCCTCAACAGAAGCAGAGATGGCCAGCACTATGCTTCCTGCACAGCCTGCAGAACTGTGCGCCAGTTAAACCTTTGTTTCTCGTCAATTAACCAGTCACAGGTATTTCTTTATAGCAACCCAAGAATGGCCTAACGCAGCACATGATGTGGAAAATGTACACAGGATATTAAGTGGAAAAAAAGCCAATTGCAAAATAGATTTTTTCCCCATCTCCTTTTGGCTTATCTGTATGTTCAAGTGTTACTAAAATTATCTCAGCATAATTTTTTTCAAGTTAAACAAAAATAAAAATTTAAACCCCATGAGCTTTCCTTCTCCTTCTCTCCCTTCGCTTTCTTATTAGTTTACTTATTATACAAATCACACTAACCAACTTAAAAAGTTTGGATTAAACATTTATGCATGGCTTGACAAACTCTACATAATTCCTGCTACTTAACACTATTTCCATCTTATTTATTTTAAAAGCTGGATAATATAGAATTATTATAAAACATTTCAGAGATTAAAAGGCTATAAATAATTGGAAAAAAGAGAAAAGTTTTACTTTAGAGAAGAATTATTGGTTCTTTCTAATCAAGGACAATCTGTCAGCATTAAGAAAGGGAAGGGGGGAAAAGACAATTGTGGTTTTTAAAATATAAAACAGTACCCAAATTCACGGAATATTATATCTCTACAAAGTGTTAACAAGTATCTTCAATCACTTTTCATAAGGTTCTCAGGATAGGGTCCCGGTCTTATTTACTTAAAACTAGGTAAATAAGTGCCTGCCAGGAAGTATGTACTAAATAATTATTTGTTCAAATATGATCTAATTACTTAATGCTTACAATCACCTATATTTTTAAATTTTTAAATATTTTAACCCATTTCCCATTTAGGAAAAAAAAAAAAAAGTACAGCTTGCTGCCAGCACAGTATTCTTGGTGCAAATGGGAAATCGGTTAATACAGTCCAAATCAGTGTGTCTGGTTCATTTCAGCTCCTTCACTGCCAAACCAGGGGTCAAGAACTGCTTTAGCTTTTCTGCCTTCTCCTTGTCTGTGATGATGAATGTGTAAGGTATCCTCTGCATTGAACTTTAAACTTCACGTTGTCCTTATTGATCTGTTTTTTAAATTAAGAAATTATGGTACAAGGAGATAAAGTATCTCATTCAAAGGCCCATACTTCTGGGGATTCCCATTCACATCTGCCTGGTTCTGGGGCTCATTATTTCAGCCCAAGACTCCACACCTCTTCTAGGGGAGGGGACAGTAGTGAAATCTCTAAATTATTTAGCTATTGTGGCTTACAACCCCACTTTCAGAATGGTACAGAGGCCCGAGTCTAGTACGCGACCAGTGGTTCTCCATGTGAAGTGATTTTGTCCTCCAGAGGACATTTTGGCAATGTCTGGAGATACTTTGGTTTACCACAACTGGGGAGATGCTATTAGCAGATAGTGGGAAGAGGCCATGGAGGTTGCTAAACATACAATTCACCCCCACCCACCCCCTCCAACAACAAACTACGTAGTCCAAAATGTCAATAGTGTTAAGGTTGAGAAATTTTGTACTAGATGATTAAAATATGGTGGAACATTGTCCTTATGTTTAAACTAGCACCAAGAGTGAAAGCAGGAGGAGCCAGCACCTCCCAGGTTTATAAGTAGAGTTGTGGAAACTGCAGATCTCCCCAGCACACCACTATTATCTTCAGCTGTCTCAAGAGAACGACCTGATTTTGCAAGCTGCACTGGAGACAGGGAGGACATAAGGTTGACGAGTATTTAATTCTCAGTGAATCTGAGTATGTTTCAAGTCGTAGTGTACAGGTGTGCAAGAAGAAACTGCTGGCTCTCCTGGATTCATGGAGGTCTTAGATCTGACAACTTCTACCAAGGTAAATAAAACTATTACGTATTTAGGCAGTTTTTAACTACTTCACGTCTCTAATTTCTAGTATCTAAAATTTAGTAAGAATTGCCACAGAAAAAAACACCTACCCAAAACAAAGGAGATTAACGGAGACTATGCAAGGTTTCCATCGTTGCTGTCCTTACTACCACCCTCTGGCCCCCCACAGCCCCGCCCTCTCCATGGTCTTACTTGGTAGATTATTCATTCAGTGATGGAGTTGGGAAACCCACAGGGTACATTGTAAATAAAGAAGGAGAGATTTGGTAGAGTTAACTTTTTAGTAGTAATAATAATAAAGGAAAAAGTAAACATTTTTAAAAAGTATTAGGAACAATAGAGAGAAACAGTGAAACATATGTTTGTGAAGTTCACCATCGAAATTTAATTATCCTGTGACAAGGAGCTTTAATATAGTGGATAAGTCAAAGAGACTTGCCTAAATAGAACAAGTTGTCACATCTATAAGGTCTATGAAAAGGACACTGTAACCCACGAAGGGGAAGGGAGCCACTCCTAGGGTGGCTTCACTCTGCAACTGAAACTCCAATGGATGCATGGATCCATTAAACAGAAAGGCAAGTAGAAACATCCAGTTTGCTGCAGCAAGGGAATCCAGAAATTATAACTGAAGTGAGAAAAGCCATACATGCCACTTCTTAGCTCCCCCTTAAGGACTTCTGTTGAGCCTTAAGTCCAGAAGAATTTCATGGATTAGAAACAAAAATAAATATTTCTTACTGTAGAGGTCTGGATGAGAATTAACCATGGGACTGCTTCATCTTCCCCCTACTTAAACTAAAATGTGGGTCCCTTCAGGGGAGGTAGATATGGAAATACATGAAGCAGTAATTACCATAAAAAAATTCCTAACATCTACACAAAAAAACTATTGTCATTAACGCAGTGTAATATAACACTTCCAAGAAAATCTTTGGTTGATTCATAATTAGTTCAAGAAAGAAAACTAAGTATTCCAGGTTATTTGCTACCCGAAGGTAAACAAGTAATGGACACTATAAAATACAATATAATAGAATCCCACAAGTGACCTGCTTTTTTTGTTTGTTTGTTTTTTGTGACAAAGTCTCACTCTGTCGCCCAGGCTGGAGTGCAGTGGCATGATCTCAGCTCACTGCAATCTCTGCCTCCCAGGTTCAAGGGATTCTTGTGCCTCAGCCTCCCGAGTAGCTAGGATTACAGGCACCCACCACCACACCTGGCTAATTATTTTTGTGTTTTTAGTAGAGATGGGGTTTCACCACGTTGGCCAGGCTGGTCTCAAACTCCTGACCTCAGGTGATCCACCTGCCTCGGCCTCCCAAAGTTGACCTGCTTTTAAAAGCTCACAAAAACCACTTGAAGTGGTATAAGAAGTCAAAGAGAAGTACTATTTTACCATTAAAGATTTCTTCTGGGTTAAAAATGACAGTAAAATAATTACATGTGTGGGATTGCTTCAATTATTCTACGAGAGTCCTTGGTGCAGACAGTTGCAGCAAAGATAACACAATTGAAAAAAACACAATTGTCTTATATTATAAAGAATACATTTTCCCAGAGAAAAAGTGATATATATGATAGGTAGCTTTTCTGATAGATGATCAAGTTTACACAACCCACAATGTAACTGAAAGTTTCAGTGCTTTGTTTTCCTCACCTAGAAAATCAAGAACGGGCCTAAATCTCTTAGATATTATTCAGCTCTAAAATTCTAATTCTAGGACTCCAATTTTAACAGAGCTTCAGAAATCTGCACTGCTTCTGTTGAAACATTTTAAAATGATAACAAAAGAGACACATTTTCTCCTCATTCTCCTCAATATCCCTAAATTTCCAGGAGACACTGTGGGGGCTGCAGGCACAGGTGATGGAGTATATTACATAAGTGCAAAACAAGTTATGTTTAATGCCTGGGTTAATGTGGGTTTGTGTCTAACACAGGTAAAAGCTATTAGCAAATTCATTAATAAAAAGCCTATTATTTTTCACATTAAACTATAATTTATTAAAATGAGACAACTCTCCCGATAAGAATGATCATTCTAGGTAGTAATCAGCCAGAAGGTGCACTCTTGCTTAGAATTTAATTTTGTTTACTGAGAAATCATGCTATGGAAGCTTGCTGAGTGTATTTGCTCCTGGCAGGTGTGTTAGCCAGAAGATCTGGCTAGATGATGATGTTTTTAAGGGGCAAGATGCATGGTTTTAACAGTGTTGAAAACTAATTGCAAGGACTTTATAAGACATTTTTATTCTACCACATATATGAAATAAAAGCAATTAATTGTTTTCTAAAAAGAATATTCCCTAATTATTTTTATTATAAAGACATCCTCAGTGATATACTGTTGAAGAATTTCTACGCCACTATCCCTCCTATCCTAGACTGCCACATAACCAAGAAGATATCTTCTTTGGTGAATTAAAAATATAATTTTTTCTAGGAGTATACAACCCTTGAGACCAGAAATGTGAACCCAGGGGATCACATTTCTTATGCTGCTGAGCTACAGATGCTCCCTCCATAAGGACGATAAATCTTTCATTCCCTAGAATTATAAGCACTTTGAAAATTATAATCCTGCCTCTTTCTTGCACTTAAGAGGCGTTTGGATCTGCTCCATAGTATTCCTTTATCCTCATAGAAAGAGCACTTCTAATTACTGGTACTTGAGAACATCAAATTCTTCTTTCATTTAAAAATCAACTAGGTAGAAAGTTATGAAAGCAGTTCAGGACATAGTACCTATGATGACTCCATATTTGTTATATTAAAACCACCATTTAGCAGAAAGTCCCTTTAAATAATATCCTTCTAGAATTCTAAAATCTACAATTCAGATAAAGCTCTTATTCAAGAATAAAATTAAATATTTTAAGATAAAGAATATCAAAACACAATCCAAACCTAACAGACCCACAGACTTTCCATTGTAGCCCATACTCACCTCTCCCGAGGAACAGCAAACCAGTACTCTGGCTGCTTTCTCCGTTTGCCATACTGCTGGACCATGGCTGCAGTGTGAGTGGCAAAGGATTTTCTCATTGGTTTTCCCACTTTGATGCACAGGAACATGGGTGGGGTCTTGCTTTTTTCTTCTTTTGAAGGAAGTATATCTGAATCACACACGAAAAAACTCTTCCTCAATATTGACAATATTGGTAATAGCAGAATTTTTCAACTTAAAAAAAATAGTGCACAATCCTCTCTTAGTCAAAACATTGCAGAAACATCCTACAACATCGTATCAGGACTAATAACTTTTTCAAGCCTTCTTTAGCACACAAGGAAAAAGCTTTGGTTGTTTCAGGTTGAACTACATCCCATGAGCTGCTACATACTGAAAATAAGTTTAAAAACCAATAGAATAGCAAATAATAGAGAATTGGGACAATTCACAGGAATACATATTAATGAATGCTACTGAGAACACAATATAACATAATGCAATTCAGTTTAGAATTGAGATTTCTTCAAAAACAGTTTAAACTCCTCTAGATTTAGAAAATAAAGGTAAAAAAGGAAAGTAACTTGAAAGATTAAAAGTAAACGACTTTTGAAGTAGGTATCTAGAGATCTATGTCACAGTTCAAGTTCCAAAATAGATACCATATCTTGTAAATTTTCTCCCCAATTGTTAATGCTATCAGCAAAGATACACTCTATTGAGAAAATACTGTTTTCAAATAATTGTACTAATGTGGGTATTACGTGTGCAAATTGTAGAAAGGCAATTATACAACAGAATATAAAGGCATTAAAGAAAAACAGCTTACCTTCAATGGGTACCTGAATTCTCTTTAACAGCCACAACTGAACTTCAGATTTATTATCCATTTGTGCACCTTGACAGCTGTTGTCCAGAGTAGATTCCAAAGAGGAGTCTAGAGCCTCTTTAATCACATTTGCTTCTGTAGAAGAGTTCAGTTTTACCGGGAGGGGCTCTCCCTTTTTCACCCAGGTCTTATCTGGCTCTTTATTGCCCTCAGTTATGGGATCACCCGCCTGGGAAAGAGAACTACTAAGGGTAATGTCTATTCCCCCTGGTTCAATACTTTTTCCATCACTTAATTCTGTTTTCTGCAAATTTTCAGATACCTGTGGCCCTTCTTTGTTCTTATTCAGGTAATATTCAATGAGTTTAACTTTATCTAAATCTTCATGTATGTTCAGTGTGTTTTCTACTCGGCTTTCTGGCGAACCAGACTGCTTGTCCACTTCTGGCATTATATCTTGCTTCTCACAGGTTTCTAAATCTAGCGCCCCCTTCAGTTCAACATCATTCTCTGTTCCCAAAAAGGCTAGGGCTGACTGCACCTGCATTTCCACGGCAGAATTGTTTATTTGTGACTCAGCTTTCTTTCGTTCCTCTGGGTCAAGAGAAAGGCACTCCTTCGAGGTGTCTTTTTTGTCCATTCCACCACCAGTTTGAGAAGAAAGTTCTTCCAAGTCAACGAAATCATCATCTTCCCCTAGAAAGTTTTCTTTGGCTGTAGATTCAAATGCAGCAGAAGTGTCCAAAGGTTCCTTGCTGAGCTTAGTCACTGTGGGAGAACCATGGGATGTCTCCCTAGAGGATTCCAGTTTCTTTAATTTCTCTGACACAGAGCTGCCTGAGGGCTTTGTAGGTGTATGTCCTGTGGACTTCTCCAAAGGTACTGTTGGTCTGGAATCCGAAGTCATAATTTTCTCTCCATTCTGCTGTCGTTTTTCCTTGTTGATTGATTTGAACTTACTGAATGGGTTGATATCCTTTTCTGAAGCCAGGTCTTCCCATTCTCCAGGCCTGTACAGAGGACAAAGATCCTGAGGTAGGTCACTGTTGGGGGAGAAATGGTGGGTGCACATGGAATGTTAAAAATAAAACCAAAAACAAAATGGAGGAAAGGCAAAAAACAAAACAGAAACTCAACCAAAAACCAATACATAAATATATCACAACTTAAATTTATGTTCAAATGATTTCAGAATAAAAAAATAAAATCAAGAAATTGATTTCAAAATAAAACATAAGTCATCTAAAGGAAATGGAGAAAGAATGAACCATGAGAGTTGCATATCCTCCTGGAAGCACATGATGGAATTGGAAGTTATACATGAACATGAAGATGTTACCCATAAGATTTCTAAATATGAAATAATAATGTTTCTGACTTTCATGAAGGAAAGGATAAAGGAGAGGAAATATTTTAGTACCAATGTCTAAAATTCCTTAAATGTGCAAACATTTTCCTTTTTATCAAATAGTGTAGAAAACAACTACATTAATTTTGAAAAGCTCGTTGACTTAGTAGCTACTCACTTAACTGCTCCATATAAAGTCACTGACCTTGAACCCTGATTCTGGGCTTCATGGCTTAGGATCTGATGCTTCTAATCATAGACAGCCCTCTACTCCCAAAGGAGATGCAAGAGGAAGCTTCCACTATTATTGTGGGTATATGGCAGTTGCTCCATCTTATAATTTAAAAATGTATAGAAAAGTAAATCTTATCTAAAAAGCTCTTATGTATAGTATTTACATTTCTTAAGTAAATATTTCATTTTATAACAATATCGCTTTACTTTATAGCAATGGTGCAGCTCATTTATCAGCTGAAACATATTGTCCTGGGATGCAGTCAATTATTTTTCCTTAATAACAGATGCTTTACTTCCCAGATCGGAATTACATGAAAATATTGATTAAACATGTTCTCCCAAGTGTAAAATAAATGATCAAGAAATACATTAAAAAAAATATGACTAGAGAGCAGCAAACCACCATGGCATGCACCTATGTAACAAACCTGCACATCCTGCACATGTACCCTTGAACTTAAAAGTTGAAAATAAATAAAAATAGTAATACTTTCAAATATGTGTAAGAAAAAAATATGACTGGAAATATCTTGAGTAAACCCATCCACTTACCACTACTACTAGTAGTGCTATTACTGGGTTGAAATGCAGAGATATAAAAACCTTTTAAAGAATAACATTTCAATTTCAGAAATAATTGTATTTTCTAAAAAGGTCAGATCATCTTCAGATAAAACTTTATCTGCTATTTTGGCTTTGACATAAATGGTTATGACAATAAAGCAACAAAGTACCAGGAAGTTCTGAAGTTCCAAAAGACTGTCTTCCCAAAGTGATTTTATAAATCATCTGCATGAAAGGTTCATGCTTTTTCCAATAGAAAATAAAAGCCTACGTAATTGGTTGGCTCCAACAAATGCTTTAAAAAGCCTTCATAATTTATAATTCATTTCAATTTAATAAGCATTCATTGAGCCCCTAAGTGCTATATTCTGAAATACAATTGTGATAGAATCTCTGTTCCGCAGGAACTTGCAAACACAAAATGTTCTGCCTAACATCAGCATCCCAGGAGATGTCAAAAATGCTTCCATCCTAGAGTCAAACAAGTTAGTGAAATGTAGCATAATCTCCCTATTGGAACTCAAAACTGAATTTGGCATATTAAAGCCTGTAAGAAGTCCTGCAACAAAGAAACCCAACTTTCCACATACTTGATTAACAAGCAAAACTTTCTTCACCTTCTCTACCTAGCTTGACCCCCACAAAAATACCTTCAACTGCACTCTAATTAGCTTTCTAGATTACCTTGTCTACCCCTTTCTTCTTTTACCTAATCCAAACTGTCCATTCCCTACTTGAGATTAATTTCACCATCTGCTTTTTCTGCAGTGCAGTTGCCAAGCATACATAATGCTGTCAATTGGCTAGTTTGTTAATTAATGTTTTCTAGACTTAGCCTGGCACCTAATGATGATCAACAATCCTTTCAGTTGTTCCCTTCTTACTCACTGTAGCAGCTGGAGCTACAAAACGTCCTGCACGTGTGTGCACGCGCACATACACACACATACACACACTCTCACACAAATACCAAACTTGAAGGTGAGGATGGAGGAGTTTTACACATACCCACTTTTAAAAACTATTGCACGTTGCCACTGGGTAATTTGGACTTATTGTTTTATCATTAAACTTTTGGTAATAATGATGTTTTAAGTAATTTTTAACTTTTAAACAACTTATGAAATTCTGAAGACAATACGAAGTTTATTTCACACTGACTCTCACACATTCTTGTTCATTAGACTAAAAATCCTTGATATACCTGCATCCAAGGCAGGAATAAATGTGCAACCCTGAAATAATTTCAACCCTGAAATAATTTCAAATTAGAAGCTGATTCTTAACTCTGCTCTTTTCCTGTAATCATGGCATTATCCCTTGTAATCGAGATCATTAAACATAATCTCACATTGAGAGAAGTTTTTATATAAAGATGTACTGTCTATTATTAAATAGAATACTTAATATCCTAGGCTGAAGATGTGCAATGGTATTACTCCATTAGGAGCCCTATTTCAGTAGGGAATGCCCCTATTTGTTTGGCCACCCATTTAGACACTTCTGGCAGCAAAATTTGGAAACTACTTCAGGGCCCATGTTCTGGTGATATCTTAGTGGCTTGAGGTTGGGGAAGGGCTGAGTGGACCAGATTCTAATGGCTGTAGGAGTCCAGGGGAATCTACTTGCATAAACCTCCAGGGATTTTGTGTCTGGGATAGCTCCCTAGTAACTTCCTTTTTTTTTTTTTTTTTTTTTTTTTTCATATAAGCCCCAAGGGCTAGTTTCCCTCTTTACTGTTAGGACCTACTGCTTCTCCTCTTCCCATCACTGAAGGTTTTTAAATTTTTTTACTGCTGGCTTTTATAGAGAAACAGACACAGTAGAGCAAAAGGACAGTAAAAATCAGATTATCTGTATCAGTTAATCAATTTCCTGAGCTTTCTTAACGCTTTCTCTTTTTTCCTGGGGAGCTTCCCTCTCTTTTTTACAATAAATCCAGCACTATAAGGCAAAAGTAATCAGGACTGAAGTTATATTAATCTGTATTTCAGGGAAAAAGCAAACTGGTATTACTCCCTCTTCACAGCATGAGAAGGTAGCTACCACTACACTGTCGACCCAAACCTCTCTCCATGCAGGACTGAGGGAGGACATGAATCAGGGAGACTGCTTTTCCTAGAAGTTAAATGAAGACAAACATAACTCTCCTTAATTAAACCCAGAAGAAAACATTATTCTCTTATTGATAATTGGATAAACTTCTTTCAGAGAACTGCCTTTCTTCCTTCGTAATTTCATTAAGAACGTGCACTGCTTTTTAGAAAAATAAGCCTAACAAATACTATTTTTACACGACGGCTTCTTTGTTTTTCTCCTTTAATCTTTATATGTTCAACTTTTCCCATCATTGATTTTATTCTTTTCATTTCTTCTCATTTTTCTCATTTTCTTCAGTGCACAGTCTTCCATCTTCAAAATCACCTCTACACAATCCCTCAATCATCAAATGCCCTCATTTTTAAGCTACATTTAGCTCTCTCAACACCCCTTTTTTCCTGGTAAACAAATAAATGTCTTACGATGGCAAGGCATCTTTGATCTTCATGTGAGAAATGTCATTGTAGAGCGCAATGGAAACAACCTCTTCCATGGGGCAGATGAGACCATACTCCTCACACCCATTTTCAATAACCAGAGGATCAGACTTATGAGGGTCAAACATGATGTTGTTAGGAGTCACTATCATGACACCGCCAACCACACCCTGCAGGAGAAAGCAACAGGACAGAATCACTTCAGGCAGAAATGCTTTCGGCAACTACCACAGAGCTTTAATTAACTCAGATGGCCACTCCATGGACTTTGTGAACCACAGTATCCTATGTGACAATTACATCCCCTCTGTGAGGACCAGAAAAACAGGCTGAAGAAATGCAATGCTAGGTGGTGAGGCAGAGAAAACAGATGTGGCTCACTGAGGCAACCAGCTGAGCCTGGTTCTATCACAGCTGCTGCAACGGCACAGTTGTGGAGTGATCCTGGTTCTCACATGCACGTCTCAGATTTCCTAGATTTTCTAGTTCTCTGTCTGCAAAATGGGAGGGGCTGCCCAAGTGCTTACCCGATCGAGAATACAGGGCTTTACAATTCACTCTGCAAGTCTTCACCATGTGTCTAACAAGTGCATGGTTCTGTGCTAAGGGAGCAGCTGTTTCAGAGTTACAGTGCCAAAGAATAGTCCCAATATTTTTCTTTAAAATATTTAGAAAGCCCATATCCAACAAAAGTCAACGTAAATAGGAACATGAAACTTTTGTAGCCAGAGTGAATATAGCTGAACTATGGAGATTAAAGCAAAAAGTCGTAGCTTGGTGAAGTCTTTGAAGTCTGATGGCCATATGGATATTATCTACCATGAACAGGAGGATACAGATAACTTCCTTTAGGCAAATAATTTATTTTGGTACTTTTAATGAGTCTAGTGATTATCTCAGTAAAAAGTTTTGTAGATTCAGCAATCCCATTACTGGGTATATAGCCAAAGAAAATGAAATCATATCTCAAACAGGTATCTGCACTTGCATGTTTATTTGCAGCATTATTCACAATAGCCAAGATATGAAAACAACTTAAGCATCTATCAATAGATGAATAAAGAAAATGTACTATATATACACAAATTATTCAGCCATAAAAAAAGAATGAAATCCTGTCATTTGCAACAACATGGATGAACCTGGAGAACATTATGTTAAGTGAAATAAGCCAAACACACAAAGATAAATACTGCATGATCTCACTCATATGTGCAATCTAAAGAAGCTGATCCCCTAGAAGTAGAGAGTAGAATGGTGATGACTAAGAGGTATGGGTGGGCCGGGTGTGGTGGTTCAGGCCTGTAATCCCAACACTTTGGGAGGCCAAGGCAGGTGGATCACCTGAGGTCAGGAGTTTGAGACCAGCCTGGCCAAAATGGTGAAACCCCGTCTCTACTAAAAATATAAAATTAGCCGGATGCGGTGGTACACACCTGTAGTCCCAGCTACTCAGGAGGCTGAGACAGGGGAGTCGCTTGAACCCAGGAGGCAGAGGATGCAGTGAGCAGAGATCGCACCATTGCACTCCAGCCTGGGTGACAAGAGCAAAACTCTGTCTCAAAAAAAAAAAAAAAAAAAGAGGTGTAGGTGGTTAGGGGAAAGAGAAGGATGGGGGAGATGTTGGTCAAAGGACATATACTTACAGTTAGATAGAAGGAATAATAAATTGTCTAGAATAGGCAAATACAGAAAGACAGAAAGTAGGTAAGTGATTGTCTCCTGGAGATGAGGGTGGCAGGGAAGGGGAAAGAACAGGGTGGGAGAGTGTGAAATGGGGAGTAACTACTAATGGTTATGGAGTTTCTTTTTAGGTAATAAAAATGTTTTAAAATGGATTGTGGTGATGGTTGCACAACTATGTGAACAAACTAAAAATCACTGGATTTTACACTGTAATTGGGTGAACTGTATGTTATGTGAATCACATCTCAATAAAGCTGTCTTTTAAAAAATTTCTTTATGTCAAGCATTATTTATTCTTGTTTGCAAATTTTATAAATGCACATCAATAACATATTTTTCCTACTATCTAAAACTGGTATGAAGTCTCCTATGACCACAGGAATTCACTGGTTATCAAGATAGTCCCTTCTCCAGAGGCTCACTAAAAGCTGAATTTGTTCTTTGTGAAAACAAAAAAACAAAAACACACAGAAAACAGTCAAGCAATAACCAAAAAACTAAAAAGAAGATACAGCAGATATTAATACCAATATCATCAACAGCAAACACAGGTTGAGAGCTTACTATTTAGCCAGATTAGGTGCTAAATTCTTTACATAAATTATCACTTTTCATTATCATATCCTATTAGTTAAATTTTTATTGTTTCTATTTTATGCATGAGAAAAATGGGAGCTTAAGACATGTAAATACCTTGCCCCTGGTCTCAGAGTTAGTGGGTAGTGGAGTTGGAATTTAAATTCAGTGAGTCTGACTCCAGTGTTTGCTGTTATATGTATAGTATATTGTCTCCCTAACAATTCATAGGCCCAAACTAAAAGAAAAAAACAATAAATCCAAGATCACAAAGAATCACATTTCCACTCAGTGACAACATTTACCTCAATAAGTAAAATGCCAGGCATCCAACAGAAGAAAACTAATGGATGCTTGTCAAATCTAAAATTGACACTTTGGGTAAGATCTTTTAATGTAGCCTCTGTTCCAGTAATTTGTAACTTTGTTTAGTTTTTCATAGATTTCAAGGAAAGGAAACAAATTACATTGCTATATACCTTTCCATCGGTGAAGTATCGACAATTCATTTTTAAAAATTTCACCACACCTGGCTCGTCTTCTTCAGAAGTAGATGATAAGACTCTTTCAATGGGTTTCAAGGCCTTTCGTGCTAAGTCAGCATCCTTGTGAAAGCAAAAAATTTCAAAATCAAATAAAAGCACTTTTCAAACAAATTATGTGTATAAATCAAGCCCCATAAATTCCCTGTGAGTATACTATTTCTATTTAAGTGGAACATTAAAAAGGCAAATATCCTTTGTCCTTCAAAAATATCACAAATGTAATAACAGATACCCAAATCAAACTGTTCTTTTTTTTTTTCTTTTAAAAAAAGCAAAGGCATATGTATGAACCCATAAAACTTGCTCATGAAATGTCTTTAGAAACTAACCTAAATGGGCTGGGTGCGGTGGCTCACGCCTGTAATCCCAGCACTTTGGGAGGCCGGGGTGGGCGGATCACCTGAGGTCAGGAGTTCGAGACCTGCCTGACTAATATGGTGAAACCCTGTCTCCACTAAAAATACAAAAATTAGCTGGGCATAGTGGCTGGCGCCTGTAATCCCAGCTACTTAGGAGGCTGAGGCAGGAGAATCGCTTGAAACTAGGAGGCGGAGGTTGCAGTAAGCGAAGATTGTGCCATTGCACTACAGCAGTCTGGGTGACGGAG
Organism: Pan troglodytes; assembly: GCF_028858775.2. NCBI lineage: Eukaryota > Metazoa > Chordata > Mammalia > Primates > Hominidae > Pan > Pan troglodytes. Next base: position 137,760,024 of record NC_072403.2, on the reverse strand, counting down.
AAAGACTCTGTCTCACACACACAAACAACAACAACAAAAAACACACTAACCTAGTAACCTAAATGAAAAAATTCATATTAGACTCATGATTCAATTTCTGTTTTTTTTTAAAAAGGAGGAATACAAATAAACTATCCATGTCATTGGAAATTTAACTTCATACTTTTACACAAGGCATGCATTTTTGCCTTTTTTTTTTTTTTTTTTTTTGAGATAGGGTTTCACTCTGTCACCCAGGCTAGAGTGCAGTGGTACGATCATGGCTCACCACAGCCTCAACCTCCCAGGCTCAAGTGATCCTCCCACCTCAGCCTCCTGAGTAGGTGGGACTACAGGTGTGAGCCACCATGTCTGGCTAATTTTTAATATATTTTGTAGAGACAGAATCTCACTATATTGCCCAGGCTGGTCTCAAACTCCTGGGCTCAGGTAATCCTTCTGCCTCGGCCTCCCAGAGTGCTGGACTAAAGGCTGAGCCACTGTGTCTGGCCATTTTTGCCTTTGAAACCTTAAATGTGAATAAGTTTCCCTTGGAGAGGATGCATTCTCCAATTACCTAATCTCAACCATCTAGGGAGAATTTCAGATGTAATCTTGTGAAAAATAACATGTTGAATTCTACAACTCAAAAGAAGTCTCTTTAATAAAAATGAACTTCAGTGCATAATATACATACAGGCAATTTATCATATTCTGCATCTGATGATGAAGGAGAGACAGTAGCACCAGGACTGGATGATGATAGCCTTAAGGTACTGGAAGGAGAGTTGGCATCTGGCACAAAAAGGACCTGAGAATGGGAGAGAACAGATGGGTGAGTACCAGGAACCAGGCAAACCACTAGTGAGTGTTTGGAGAAGTTATTCTCTCCACAGTATCATGTTCAGTGCATGATTACGACCTAGGTTGCTTTCAAGAAACTCATAAGCAACTTACAGTGTTCTAGACTAATCCATGAAATGATACTCAGCATATGAATGTGTATAGTACAAAGGGTACAGAACATGCCTGTAGACAGTGCAAGAACTCAAAAAGAAAGGGAGAGCAAGGCCAGGCACAGTGGCTCATGCCTGTAATCCCAGCACTTTGGGAGACCAAGGTGGGCAGATCACCTGAGGTCAAGAGTTTGAGACCAGCCTGGCCAACATGGTGAAACCTTGTCTTTACTAAAAATACAAAAAAATTTAGCTGGGCATGGTGGCTCGCACCTGTAGTCCCAGATATTCGGGGAGGCTGAGGCAGGAGAATCTCTTGAACCCAGGAGGCAGAGGTTGCAGTGAGCCAAGATCGTGCCACTGCACTCCAGCCTGGGTGACAGAGGGAGACTCCACCTCAAAAAATAAATAAAATAAAATAAAATAAAATAAAATAAAATAAAATAAAATAAAAATAAATAAATAAAAAGAAAAGAAAGAGAGAGCAAGGTGGTTAAGTATTCTGGGCAGGCCAAGTGAAGCAAGTGGGTCCAACTGAAGCCTTGAAGAACAAGTCGAAATTGGATAGGAGAGAGGGAAGAGCCCTCCAGGGTGGGAGACTAATAGTATAAGGGAAATGAGGAGAGAGAAGCATGGCTTCTAAACTTAATATCTGTGCCAGGTAGAAATGGAACAAACCCAGCTTGCTAACTCCAAGCAGGCTCTGAGTTCTAAAGCAGTAGGTCCTTATATGATAAATTGTATAAGGTAATATCAATAAAATAATCCCAATATTTTCTCTTCCAACAGTGTCTGGGTTATGTGTAACTAAAAACTACCCCCACCCCCAAAAATTATACAGAATAGCAACCTCTGCAAAACATTCTGGTTCTCAAAACATTATTACAATCCTGTCATTCAATATTCTTTTAATGAGACATGCTACATTGTGGCATGTATCAAATATAATCTTTTGTTTGTTTCTGAGATGGAGTTTCACTCTTGTCACCCAGGCTGGAGTGCAGTGGCACAATCTCAGCTCACTGCAACCTCCACCTCCCACATTCAAGAGATTCTCCTGCCTCAGCCTCCCAAGTAGCTGGGATTATAGGAACCCACCACCAAGCCTGGCTACTGGCTAATTTTTGTATTTTTAGTAGAGATGGGGTTTCACCATGTTGGTCAGGCTGTCCTTGAAGTCCTGACCTCAAGTGATCTGCCTACCTTGGCCTCCAAAGTGCTGGAATTACAAGGATGAGCCACTGTGCCCGGCCAAATATAATCTTAAAATGATGACCTTTAATGTTATAAAACAGAATTCAGAGCTAATCATATAACAACTGATTACTGATCAATATTGTTATTCACTGTCTCCTATCTTTCCAGTCATTTAAACCTCACTTCAATCCAGAAAATATTTGAGACAACAATAAAAAAACACATTAAAATAAAAGTGGGAAAATCAAAGTCAAGGGGGGATATAAGATGAGGACTGATTACTACTAAAAATATATGCACCAAAACTGGTAACCACTCATTAAGAAGTGGGCCATAAAAGTGACTCTGAGTTTCCATATAATTAATGCAAAGAGACAACATCATTAGTTAGCAGAATTCAACTTCCATGAGATAAAAATGAAGTTTCTCAGAAGTACAAGTACTCTCCTACAGAATCTCATACAAAGGAGCATCCTAGACTGAATTATTTGTCCTCTATGATGCACTAACAGTAAATACAATAACCAGTTTTGGAGTATTGCCTTTTATAGCATCTTCAATATGGGTCAATGGAAATGCCAAAGTTTAGAGTTCTGTAAAAAGCAATTTACAAAGGACTAAAATTTTGTGATCTTGGTATATAGCTCTTATTTATCTTATATAGCTAAACTAGAGTAATGAATGGATGATGTTTTTCCCAAGCAATTCTCCACTAATAGTAAATTTTTTTTGCATCTGAACTCTTAAAAAAAGTATTAGGTAACATAGATTGCGATTCAATTGTCTGAACATTCCAAATGTCAAATCTAAGGAGTAGTTCCTGTGCTTAAACAGTTGACTGCACTGTAGAGAGAGGTGAGCAGCCGCCAGAACATGTGCTACCTCAACATGGAAGTGAGCCTGGATCATGGGCAGGGGTGAAAGTTTCCTATTGCCTTCAGAAAATAATTTTGGATTTGCTCCCAACACATATGCCAATCAGGATTTGAGGTCTTAAAGTTCTTAACCATACAGCAATGCTGTCATTTCAGCCTGGAAAAAAATTTTAAGCATGTGTAGCCAAGGTATTCTGTGAATACGAAAATATCGTAAAGTTGAGCTGGGTGCAGTGGCTCATGTCTGTAATCCCAGCTACTTGGGAGGCTGAGGTGGGAGGATTGCTTGAGCCCAGGGGATTGAGGCTGCAGTGAGCCATGATGGTGTCACTGCACTCCAGCCTGGGCAACAGAGCAAGACCCTGTCTCAAAAAATAAATAAATAAAAATAAAGGAGAGAAAATATTGAACCAAAGCACATTATCATTTATCATAATCCTGTGACAAACAATAGTGAGGCACTGAAAACGGCAATAAAAGATAAATGCAGAATTTCTAGAGTTATATCCAATAAGAGTATAATTACCTGGCCTGGAACAATAGTATGTGTGAAAAGTTTATTCAGTTCCACCAATTTATTGGGAGTGATGTTAAATTTCAGTGCTATGGAGTTTAGGGTGTCCTGGTTTCCAGCCTAGAATAATCAAACAAGTAAGAGTCAATAAATAAAGCAAAAAAAATTAATTTTGATAGATACTATTAATTTATCTGCAATATGAATAAATAATAAACTAATAGTTCCATCAAGATAGACTATAAGAAAGAATGAATACATTGTCAATTCTTAATAAAATCATTTTACAGCAAAGTCTTAAATGCAATTCATTTCTGGGCTTCCTCATTTTCAAATTTCACTGTTCCCTAATAGATTTCTAATTTTACTTTGGTGCAACTTAGGCGCATGAAGTAAAGGTCCGTGAGCTGTAATGAAGACTACAACAAGAAAAGAAATACAATGTACACAGAGTCCCCACCCTCAGGGGAAGTGGGGCTACTTTCTCTCTTATAATTTTCTGTCTATTTGCATGACTTTTCCATATACTGTAAACTGCTGGCTTGTATGGCAAAGCTGGCAAAATGTTTTCTCCTGGGCTCAGCACACTGCTTGATACATGGAGGGTACTCAAAAAGTTGATGAATGAATACTGTGAAAGCAAGGAAATCAGAAAGAAATTCAGATTAGCTACCAATAATTGTTCACTATCATTAAAACCACACTTTTCTATGGTCAAATTAGTGTTATTCTCTAAATCTGTAAAACTTGTGACATATGTCCCAGGTATACACTTTTCTTTCCTTCTGAGGAGGAACAGGAATAGAGGGCAGTGAGGAGATGAGAAACTTCACAGGAAAACAGCTCTACCCAGAAAAAAAGTTGGCTCCCTGATGTCATGTCAACATCCCAGGACAAACTCCCTGATCAGAGCTGCCAGATAGACTTGCTAGTGGTAGGTCACTCTGATGAATGTCACTGAGAAGTTCCGATTGATAGCCCTGGGTCAAGACTGGTATAACTTCTTTGTAAGCAGAACTGGCTCCACCAGGTGAGCCTTGAATTATGTGGAGATGTGAGGAGGCTGAAGGAAGATGTGGACTGGTGAAAGGGTAGAGATGTAGGAGGAGAATTAAACCCATCGCTGCCTTCAGTATCAGAGGTCCAACTACTAGATGAACTGTCTCAGACTAATCAAAGGTTACGGTTACAGATTACATTGAAACAGCCTCAAAGCCCTTCTGGAACAAGTTAGGATATATTATATGTAGTATGTATAATTTTTTAAATCACTAAAGTAAACAACATATGCCACTACTTCTACCCTAGGCAAAACCATCTCCACTAAAAACAAAGTTAAAAAATATTTTTAATACTGTATTATATATTTGTATACTATATTCATATTGTTATAAGTAAACTTGTAAAACATACACTGTATAGGGGGATCAGAGTAAGAAAAACTTTAACAATCTGCAGTTATTAAAGACAAGACATACATGTAGAATTAGGGCACAGACCCCGAGAGGGATGTTGGTATCATCAAATGACTGAAACTAAGCCAGAATGCTTGATCATCCACAGCTCAGGAGTAATAAAAGCAATCGGGTAAGTGCTAGCAGGCTCTTTAAACACAAAATTATATGAGTTACCTTTTATTTCCAACGACAAGCACAAAACCAACTTGTCAAATAAAACTAATCTCCATAACATGAAACAGAGAGGTAGGCATACCTGCATTATTGACTTGATCACTTGTTAATATTTAATTAATTCGGAGTTTGATTTTTTTTTTTTTTTTTTACTGTCACTACATTATTTAGTATATACTATATGAAGTAACTCCTGGCAAAAGCACCTCTCCATTCTTTGGAGGAGCATGTGAATAAAGGTGCTAGACACATACAGATCTTAATGATTATGGCTTTAGAAGTAATATTGTTATTAATAATAAATAATTGAATCCAATACTTCTTGAGTGCCTATTTTGAGGTAAGGCACTATTCTAGGTGTTATGAGAATCAACAGTATATTTTAGACAATGGTAATATAAGATATAATCATCCCAAATCCTTTCTAAAAATGACTATGCTTATAAACTTTAGAAAGATGTCTAGAGACGTTCACAGGGCATTGATCATGAAAGCCTGTGACAGAGATCTTCAATGTGACTCTACAGAGGCTTGCAGATTTACTATTGCAAAAGAAACACCAGCAAAGAATTAGATCTTGCTGCCTGTCTTATATAGGGTCTGGCATTGCTTACAAATAATGACTATAAAATAAGTACACATTAGGAAAATACAACCAGGCAATGGCAATAGTACTTAATTTCTTCTTAGAAGTCAAAGAGAACACTCCTCAAGAGTGCTATTTAATAGTGAATTAAAATATATCTACAACTGAGTCCCCACTTTGTGCCAAGCCTAGGATACATAAGATACAACTCCCGGCCTCCAGGAGCTTATGATGCAGTGACAGAGATGAGCACATGGCGCACAGTGTGGAGTTGTAGTAATGAACACACACCTAGCATTGTTCATCTACTGCTCAACAATATGGAGATCTATACCCTGCAAGTTACCAGGAATATAATGGTGAACAAAGAGATGTCTAATCTCTCTTCATGGATATATGAATTAAAGCATGAGATAGAGATTAAAATAACAACACGCTAATGAATTAATAATGTTAAACTGAGATAAATTAAGTTAAGCAACATGATTCTACGAGAATGTTAAAAAAGGGATATGGCCTAGACTGGCTGGAAAAATCACAGAAGGTAGTAATGAACATGGAGAGTAAGGGGATGAAGATGTCAAGAATTAAGTTCTAGCCTGCACAAATGTAGGAATGATGGAGCCATTGTTTCTTGAAAGACGACCAAGCATGGAGGACCAGGTGGATATGTTGAGTAGCCAAGTGAGTACATAGCTTTGGAACTTAGAAAGAATGTCTGGGTTGGTGACCTAAAAGTGGTAGTCCCTGTTTATATCAAAAATAATTCAAGTCATCAGTTTGTTTGGAGGTTCTAACAGGGCAACACAGTTACTAGAATACCCGTGACCCAAGAAATGTCCTCCTCTATTGGGGAAGGTCATCCTCTTCATCCAAGCTCCAGAGGGATGCACATGGAGTGTTGGGGGAAGAAAGGGATACCTGCCTAGTCAGCCAGATCAGCCTAAACAATGCTGGTGGTCAACAGGGTGATGGATGTTGCAGCCAGATCACCCTCACATTCTCAATTCACTGGTTTATTTGAGATTGACCAGGGAGAAAATATGGAGGAAAAAGAAATGACCTAAAACTGGTCTTAAGAAGCTTGATTGTTTAATGGGTACACAAGAGGAATGCAGCCAAGGGGCAGGATGTGTCAGGGAAAACCATTATATAAATGTAGTGCTATTAACAAACATTTATACCACCTTGGTTATACTTACAGTGTATTCCATAGTCCCATGGGGCTTCTGAACCACCATCTTCTTCTCTTTTTTATCATGTGTTTTGTTTTGATTGTCATCTGAAGAATAAATTGTATGTAAATGAATAATTTCATTTTCAGGGACTGAAGCCAGGGTAAAACTACCATATATAGAAACCCACTTTCAAATCAACTGACAAAAAGACACTAATAGGAAAATGGACTCAGGGCACAAATAGATCATACTCATAAAAGCACACTATTCGTCCTGAATAAATGATTAATATTAACTATAATTAAACAATATAAATAAAAACAATGAGGTAATGTTTACAGTTACTAATGGTTTAAATGATAATGTATAATGATTATGAAGTTAGAGTAAAACCAGCAGAGTTACCATATAAATGATGCCTAATGTAAATGAGTACAGTCCTTTTAGAAAGTGATTTGGCAATATGTAACAATAGCCATAGAAAGGTTCATTCTGAATCAGTAATCCTTCTCTTAGGAATTTATCCTAATGACAAATTCAAAAGAAGAAAAAGGCTATATATCAACATATGGTTACTGCAGTACTATTTATAACAATGAAAACAAAAAGAATATGTCCAACAACATACTAAGTTGGACCATGGATTTTACTATTTTTTGGGCTTTTTTTGAGACAGAGTCTCACTCTGTCACCCAGGCTGGAGTGCAGTGGCATGATCTCGGCTCACTGCAACCTGTCTCCCGGGTTCAAGCAATTCTTCTGCCTCAGCCTCCCGAGTAGCTGGGATTACAGGTGTGCGCCACCATGTCCGGCTAATTTTTGTATTTTTAGTAGAGACAGGGTTTCGCCATGTTGGCCAGGCTTGTCTCAAACTCCTGACCTCAGGTGATCCGCCCACCTCAGCCTCCTGAAGTGTTGGGATTACAGGTGTCAGCCACCACATCCGGCCAGATTTCACTGTTTTTAAAGGTCAAAAATGGCCAACCATTGGCACCTGCATATGATTCAACCTAACTGTCAGGGTTAAATACATCTCAATATATTAATTCAGATATCAGAAACCCCAGAACCATACTGCAATAGATAAAAATGTGACAAAAAGAATATAAAATTGAATTAACCATGAAAAGGTGCTCCAACCTGTATGTGATCAGAAAAATGCAAATGAAAACAATGTATCATTTTATACCTATTAGCCTGGTAAAATCAGAAAGCTGTATAATTCCAATGTTGACAGAAATGTGAACCACTACAAGGAATGTAAACTGTTCAGTCATTCCAGAGAATTAAGTATATATAGCTCATATGACCTAGCAATTTAACTCACAGATAAGCATCCTCTCCCAACAGGTATATACTTTATGTACATCATAAGGGACCTGCTGAAGGATGTTCATCACAGTATTATCTATGGCAATGGGGAGCTAGAGGGTAAATAAAGCATGGTAGGTAAGCTCTGAGATTCCAGAGCAATTAGATTCCAGCAATTAGGAATAACAAGCCAGAAATATACACCAAAAGGGTAAACAGGTTTACATCAAGAAAAACTGAATGGGATGTTAGCGTCCATCTGTTTTAAACATACATCACAGGTGGACACTAAAAAAAACACATAAATAATTTTCATAGGTAGATAAAAATAAAAACCTATATACATTGAACACAATAGAATAGTGTGAAGTGGGGGAAGAAATGGGAGTGGAGAATGAGAATAAAAGGGAATGAATGATAAATGACAAGAAGCCTGGCTTGGACCAGTAATGATAGACCACGATCTGAGAAGGGTGATTAACTCAGCCCCCTATGTCTGAGGTCCTACCAGCACACATACACACACACGGAAATGTCTCAACGGTATCATTTCATCTATATCACAAACATGGGGGTCCTAGATGAAGACTGAGGGGTGACATAGAAACATGAACATAGTTGATTCACATAGGATTTATCTGACTTTTAAATATTTCCTTTAAATTATTTAAAAATTAAAGCTACGAGGAAAAAATAAATTTAAATAGATGCTTCCATTACAGTCCTGTTCTAGTCATCCGTATCTTCAAATCAGAACCATTCACAGAGCCAAAGAGACCCTGAACATTCCTCTAGACTATAAAAAAAGATCTCCCTACCTACAGGCAACCACACCTAAATTACTTCAGGAAGACAGGACTATTGACTATGTTTTTAGATCTCCAGATAAGGAGATTCAAAAGTGCAATCACCATATTTTACGAATCTTATGACGGAACAAATGTAAAAACTAGTTTGTGTAGTTCTTGGCAGATAAGCAATAAAACATTAACAATACTCATCTTTCTTTCCTTCTAAAGAATCTGAAAATTTTTAATTGTTTGTTTTTGCTTTGTTTATGTGGTAGATGAATACCCCAGGCTAATTCTTCCCATAGTTCCTTTTGGGATTAGGTTAAGTGTTGTTCATTCCTTTTAATATCTCAGCTCCATTTTCTTTGTTGCATACTTCTGCCCTTCTTGCTGTCATCATAAACAGCTGTCACTTTAGGTCTTCGTGCTTTCAGAATAATCTCTTTATATCATTTTGTAGGTAGCTTCCTATTTCTAGAGCCCACAGTATGCTTCCTTCTTCCCATATCTGGCAGCTTCTGGCCAACGCCCTTCCATAAGCTGTAGCTAGATATCTCTGGTCCCAATGGGGAGCACTACTAAAAGCCACCAACTGGTGACAGTTTACATATTGCACAGCTACAAAAGAAAAATACGTGTTTGCTGAGCCTTTCAGGATAAACTTAACTATGTTCACCTGAATTAGTACAAAAATTAAATTACCTTCCTTTGCCACAGGTGGGTAGGCTAGAAAAATGTCAAGCATGTAATATTACTAAAGGAAAAACAAAACAAAACAAAACAAAACAAAAAAAACGCCTTCCCTTCAGAGTCTAAGATGTTGAGATCATGGAGGTAAAGACCGTGATGATGCACCCATCCTTAAATGTCTTGTGTCTTTTTTTTTTTTTTTTTTTTTTTCTGAGAGAGGGTCTCCCTCTGTCACCCAGGCTGGGGTGCAGTGGCACTAACATGACTCACTGCAACCTCCACTTCCCAGACTCAAGCAATCCTCCCACCTCAGCTTCCCGAGTAGCTGGGACTACAGGCTCATGCCACCACACCAGGTTAATTTTTGCATTTTTTGTAGAGACAGGGTTTCACCATGTTGCTCAGGCTGTTCTCAAATTCCTGGGCTCAAGTGATCTGCCCGCCTTGGCCTCCCAAAGTGGTGGGATTACAGGTGGGAGCCACTGCACCTGGCCTTGTCTTGTATATATAGTTGAATAAACCTTCCAGTACAGATGAATAAGCCTGATGAGTTTGATTGTGAGGCAACACTTTTCACTGATGTAACATCACACCAGGCAAATCATGTGCACCTGCCAAAGCCACAAGGCAAATACTATGTTTTACAGTTGGCTCAATAGAGAAGCAAAGAGGATATAATTTAATTGTCTTTATATCATTATAGCTCAAGGCAAGGTTTCATATTGCTTCAGAAATAATTGTTTTGCAGTGAGTTGAAAAGATGGTTAACTATGTGTCTCAATGAGCAAAGTCCTGTGTGTCTAGGACTGGGTGCTGCAGCATATAGTCCACAAAGCACTGGAGGTGCTTCTGGCCCTGGCGAGATCTAGGACGAGGCATGAGCTGCAATGGGAAAGGACCGCCCCATTGTGCTTTAGAATGGTGCTCCAACCCTAGTGTTTTAGGTAAGGATCCATACCCATCCCAAAGGGGGCAACTGTCTTCCAATGACACTGACCTTTCCAACTTCAGGTCTCCTCACAGACCTTTCTACCTACCCAAATTCTCACCCTCCCCCTATGTACAAGAACCTGAGGCAAATGACGCAAAAGTATCTACTGCCAAGGGAAAAGTTGGCCAAGTGTCCCTCAGAAGCCATTTAGAGCAAACTGAACCTCATACTTGCCCACCTCTGAAATAAAGTCTTCAGAGCAGGTTTTCCCCGGTCCAATAAGGAGTACCTGTAACAAAACTGAGCAAACCCCTAGAGGAATAAAACACAGGTCCTTCAGCCTAGCCCATTTCTTTCTGCATAAATCCTGGAGGTAAGAGCTGGAATGGGGAGGAAGAATGGGGTACCTGTGTTGACCTCAACCCAAGTGGATCTTGGTGCCCTGTCCATAAGTCCTGCTACCTCCCTTGCCACACCATAAAAGGGCCTGGAGTGTCCAGAACACAAGACTCTAAGATCCTGCATCTGAGATAATCACCAATACAAGTTTACAGAAAGAAGACTCCCCTCTCTCTCCCATGAACTGGGGCTAAAAGAAGATGCTACCTAGCAGTATGCCTGGGGCCTGGAGGGGCATGACAGCCAGATGTGAAGATATCCCTTGTAATGGTGATACTGAAGTCTTGGATGAGGCTATGACATCAAGAGAATGAATAAATTTTAAGAGGAGGCCTGAAGTTTGAGAACAGAAACTAAGGAAGGCTTAGATTTAAGGACTGAAAAAAATATGGCTGATATAAAGGGGGAAAAGCAATTAGAGGGATGGGAAAATGAATGCAATGTCACAGAGGCCATGGAAAAACGGAAGGTGGTGTTGACACTGTGAAATGCTGAACAGAGGTCCAGAGATGGACACCCGGAAATGGATGACTGGAATTCACAGAGAGGTTTTGAAAGTAAAGGGAGCTCAAGACAGATGCTGTCAACATCACCAGTAGAGTAGGGGTAAGGTCATCTACTAAAATGTAGCGGAGTAAAGACAGGACTGAGGGAGTAAGAGTAATGAGATTTGGAAGAGTTACCATGGCAAAAATGAGGTTTCAAAAATGTGAACATTAAGAAGTAACACTATACTCTGGGGTGGGGGTCTCAACACCGGGGTAACAGGCCACATAAGAAGTAAGCAAATAAGTGGCTACCTGTGTGGTTATGATGCACAGAGCAAGGCAGCTGGAGCTGGATGAGCAGTGGCTGAGATACAGGTAGTGAGATGTTGGAATAGTTAGGGGAATGGCATGATGAACTAGTTTCCTACTGTTGCTATAACAAATTACTACACACTTGTGGTTCAAAATAAAGCATAAACACAGATTTATTATTTTACAGTTCCATAGATTAGAAGTCTGGCATGGGTCTCACTACTTTCCTTCTGGAGGGAGAGTAGGGGAGGACTGGTTCCCTTGCCTTTTCTCTCTCTTGGAAGTGGGCTACTTTGGGCCCTGGAAGCAGGGCCTTGAGCCCTGGTTTTTCTCCGAACCAGCATATCTAGCCAGTTCTGCATCTGCAGGAAGCTTCAGCCAAGGCCCTGCTTTCACCCGCAGAGCCAGCAACGCTGCCTGAGTAGTCTCACGTGCTCTCTCCTGCCTCACTCTTTCACTTTTAAGGTCCCTTGTGATTGCACTGGGCCACGTTGATAGCCCTGGAAAATCTCCTTAAGGTCAGCTGATTAGCAACCTCAATTTCATCTACAGCCTTGGTTCACCTTTGCTATGTAACCTAACAGGTTTGGGGAAATAGGACATGGACATCTTTAGGGGGTCATTAGTCTGCCTGTCACAATTGGAGAACAGATCTGTGGGAAAAGACAAAAAAAGAAATTGAGATTCAAATAAGAGATTTTTGAGTACCAAAGTAGTGATGTGAGATGTGGACATTGAGTATGCTGGTGGGGGGAAGACTGGGGAGGGTGTCAAGAAACGAACTGGCCAGATATGCTGGTTCTGAGAAAAACCAGCAAGAACAAGTCAATACATAATGTCCTTCAAACCGGAGCATCTGGCTCCTGTCACAGGCCCCTGGGGACTGGGTGAACTCAGGACAGTGGACATGATTCATTATTGTGCTTGAAAACAGAATCCGTACAGACATCTGTGAATTCTCTGGATCTTGATTCCATAATTTCTACTTAGATATAGGAAGGGAAGAAAAGATAGTACGTAGCCTTTTTTTCTGTTATTAACAAGTATCTGAACAAGCACAGACAGAAGTTTGGAAAATTATCAGGTTTTTAAATTATATCAGGACCAGTTCTGCATGGGGCTTAAACTTACTATGTGCCCCTTCTTTCTTTACTCACCCATGAACGACCAGCTCTCTCCTCCATCTATTTCTATCATAAGAGCATCTGAATGGGGTTCAGGAGGCTGACAGCACAGGACCATCAGTAACTCTATTGAAGAGGGAGGATGGTTTCTATGACATCCAAATGAGGGGAATTCAAAGAGGCAAAAATTGTCTGTGTCTCTCTAGATTTTTCAAAGAAAGGGGTACCCTGATTTATGAACAGGAGAATCTGTTTCCAATGACAGGCATGTCCCTATAATGGAAACAGATCCATTCAACTATGATTGCTGAAGCAGTTTGATGGTATTAATTATAAAATCAAGTCATGTACCATCTCACTTATGTCATCAAACACCTTTCTGATCACAGGTTGGTTTAGGGGTCAAAATGAGCTGGGTTTAACTAGCAACCCTGACACATTTTCATAGCCGTGTGATATTAATCAAGTTAGCTAAATCTTTGTGCAACGGTTTATCTGTAAAATGAAATGCTGAGAAAATTAAGCTGATTCATACAGTGTTCATCTCAGAGCCTGGCACAGAGCACATGCTTAACAAATGCTATTGTTATTTATAATAATGTAGTCAACACAAGTAAACAGCAATGTGAATAGAGTAGTATGTTAAAACAATTATAAACCATGAGCAAAAAGGTTTCATCCAGAAATACAGCAGGGATATAGTATTAATATGATAAAGCTTTATAAATTGTTTAACGGAGAAAAAGAATCTGATCATTTTGATACATGCTAAAAAAGCATTTGACGAATTAAACAGCCATTATTGTATTTTTAAAAAGAACAAAAAAATTCCAACTGTTAGAAAACTAAGAATAGAGTGAACTTCTTTAATGATGAATATTTATTCTTGATATTCACTAGAAATATGCTTCTGAAAAAGCAATGCAACGCTAAAGAGTATATACGAAAAGGAATTTCTTCATAGGAATGAAAACTGAATGACTTCACGATGTCACTTCCAGGTCTATAGAAGCGGGCTTATTACCGAAACACAGCAGTGGTGAGGCTCCACCCCCAGCTTTCTGGAAGGAAGATTCCAGATGAGCAGAGGGAAAAATACCCCCAGGCACTGCATGAGCTCCACCCCCTTTCTTTGGTTCCAGTTGTGCTAGGAAAGGCCTAAATTGCCTAACAGCAATTCTAGCACAGTGTTTAAGGTTTCTGGGCACGTTATCCACCAATTTAGTGGTATGCACTAAATTACAACATAGAGGCGAACCTAATGTGAGGCTAAACCACAAGTATTTCAGGTCATAAAGAAAAAAGCCTTGTAGTGGAGATAAAAGCAGCAACACTACAAACATAATGGAAACTCCAGGATAAAGAGGGAATCCCTGCCATTCATCAGAGGCTACCTTGCACAGCACCACAAGGCAATCTCTGTGCTCGAATGCACTACAGGTACCCACATGCTCAACGTCTCTTGAGAAATTAAGCACTATTCTAACCTCTCCTAAAGTACACCTGTATAAACTGAGATGAGCTCTTATATCAGAAACCAAAAGGAAAAGAAGTTACTTTTTTTAAAGTAAAACATTACCAATATCAATTTATGGTTTATACCCAACTTTGTTCTGAAATCTAGTCAAAGCAACAGATGAAAAGTTTTAAATACTGAGAAGAAATGAAAATGTGGTCATTAGCAGATAACATAATTGTCTGTGTAAAGAACCAATATTATCATGAAAATGTCAAAAATTCATAAAGTTGTTCACTAAGGTGGCCAGATATAATAATTTTTTATTTTTGTAACAGAAGCGTAATTGGAAAAGTCCCAGGTAGAGTGGTATCAAACTATATAACATCTAGGAATAAATATAACAAGACAATGACAAGATATACATAAAGAAAATTAAAATGCTTAACTGAAGTGTCTAAATGGATATAATACTCCTAAGTAGGAAATCTCATCTTTAAATAAATATTTCACTTTTTTCAAATTCATGTTTAAATGCAATTTAAATAAAAAATAATTTTTTATGGCAAAGGAACAGTTTCCAAATTGAAAACCATGCTTATCTAGAAGCACAAATACATAAGACTATCCAAAATTATTTTTCAAAGAGAAGTGAGGGTAAGCACACTCTAATGATGTTGAAACACATGATTATAAAGCCACAGCAATTAAAACATTGCAGTGACATCACCAAAAAACAGAAATTTGGTGAAAATAAAAGCACCATTATAGATGAGAAGAGGCTGGATTTCCCCATAAATATCATGTAACTTAATGCTGGAAGGAAGGTTTTGGCATCAGATGGACTGTGAATGAGAGTCCTGGTCTACCATCTGCTCACTAGGTAACCTTGGGGAAGTAACTTAAAGACAGTCTCCCAGTGCACAAAATGGAGACACTACTGGATTCCCAAAGAGTTACCGTAAGAATTTGATAAGGTGATTCAGAAAAAGCACTTTGCAATGTGCACAGTAAGGGTTCAAGGGACTTTAAGGATTATAATTAAATGAAGCTAGGTGAATAATGGCTAAGATTTGGAGAAAAATTTGGACCACTCTCAAATCAATGCAGAGAGATTTAAGACTGAATAGCAAAAAATAAAGTTATATATCTTTTTTTTTCCTTTTTTTTGAGATGGAATTTCGCTCTTGTTGTCCAGGCTGGAGTGCAATGGTGTGATCTCGGCTCATCACAAACTCCGCCTCATGGGTTCAAGCGATTCTCCTGCCTCAGCCTCCTGAGCAGCTGGCATTACAGGCATGTGCCACCATGCCCAGCTAATTTTGTATTCTTAGTAGAGACGGGGTTTCTCCATGTTGGTCAGGCTGGTCTCAAACTCCTGACCTCAGGTGATCCGCCCGCCTCAGCCTCCCAAAGTGCTGGGATTACAGGTGTGAGCCACTGTGCCCGGCCTAAAGTTATATGTCTTTGAAGAAAATATAGCACTTATATTTGCCTAAAGAAATATCTTCTTGGCCAGGTGCAGTGGCTCACACCTGTAATCACAGAACACTGGAAGGCTGAGGTGGGAGGATTGCTTGAGGACAGGAGTTCAAGACATGCCTGAGTAAGATGGGCAGACCCTGTGTCTACAAAAGAAAAAAAAGAAAGAAAGAAAATATAAAAATTAGCCAGGCGTGGTGCTACATGCCTATAGTCCCCACTACTTGGGAGGCTGAGGTGGGAGCATCGCTTGAGCCCAGGAGTTTAGGGCTACAGTGAGCTATGATTGCACTACTACACTCCAGCCTGGACAACAGAGAGAGAGAGACCCTGTCTTTAAAAAACATAAAATAAATAAATTTTAAAAAGAAATAATACCTTCTCTATTGGCGATGCACACATCTCAAATTATTGACCTGACTCTATAAAAAGCACAATTAAAACATTCAGTATTGTTATGTAGCACTTTAAGAGAAACCTAAAGTATAAGCTGTTATAATTAAATTTAAAAAAAAAGATGTGTCAGGGAAGAATGAACCCTATACTCAATATGAACTCTGTTTTAACCTGTGGCACAAAGGAAAATGTCATGCAGTACATGTTACCTACCTTCCTTCCTTCAAGCAAGTCACAGGCAAGATAGTTCTCAACTAAAATGAGTCATACTGTGCTAAAATCTAAAATGCAAGGCTTAAAGCACAGGGAAGTTACCAATCTTATAAAACGTTTTGCTCTAGAATCTACTACTGCACTCAGCATGGAGAAGGTCCTCCTCGTTTGTGGAAACAAGTCAGGCTTTGGTGCCAAAGAGGGCAGGGTATGAATCCTGGCTGCATGCTAGCCAACAGTGGATCCCTGGCCAGTTACTCAGCTTCTCAGTTTTTACGTTTGTAAAACAGGCTACATTTTTTGTAGCAGATCATGATAAGTCCTAAATTAAATAGTGAAATAAAGGATCTAACACAAAGGAGACATTCATGGAAAATAGTTATTTCTGCTCCTCCTCGTGTCTGATGTTGCTTCTCCTCCTCTTCTTACCCTCTTTCCCACCCTCCAAAATACTTTATTGAAAACAGCTTTTTCTTTTCATAAATGGATCAAGGACCTAATTGTGCACATGAACACTTCAGAAGAAAACAGAAGAAATATGAAAGCCAATTTCACATGAATCAAAACTATATACAGCCATTTTCTTAGTACATTCAGGCTGCTATAACAAAATACCATAAACTGGTGGCTTAGAAACAACAGGAATTTATTTCCCAGAGTTCTGGACACTAGGAAGTCCGAGATCAAGAACTCGGCGTATTTTCCTCTCATCCTGGCTCGTAGATAGCGCATTCTCAACCAGGCAGCTCTCTGAAGTCTCTTTGCTAAGAACACTAATCCCAATCATGAGGTCGCCACCCATATGGCCTCATTACTTCCTAAAGGTCCCACCTCCTGATACTATCACGTTGGGAAGTAGGATTTCAACATATAAATTTGGGGGTGGGTGGGGGGACACAAATATTCAGATCATAGCAGTGATTTAAAAACACAAATAAATTAAAAAAAAAAAATAAAGGTCATCCATTTTCCCTCCAATCAGAGAGACTGATGTTTGCATTCTGGTGAATACACTTCTAGAAATTCTCTATACCTCTTTTTATATGCATGTAGGTGAATTATTTTTTTAAACAAAAATGGAATCATAATCAGTAACTATTGTCAACCGACTTTTTTACTGTAGTATTTGGTGAAAATTTCCCATATCATTAACTATTTTTCTACTTCATTTTAAAATGGCACATAGTATTCCATTTTATATCATTTATGTTATTTTTCATATTCCTGCTACTTTAAACAATGCAATGATAGTTACTGCAGTTAAATCTTCTAATATGCTCATGACTGTTTGCTTAGGATGAATTTCTAAAAACAGAATTGTTGGGTCAAAGAGTATGCAAAAAGGGTCTTGATAAAAACGGCCAAACTGCCCCCCCCAAAAAAAAACCTGACCACATCACTCTTCAACCATCAATGTATTTGCTAAGATTTGAATGTGATGTTCCCCCAAAATTCATATGTTGAAATCCTCACCCACAAGTGTGTGGTATTAGGAAAAGGGGCCATTGAGGGGTGGTTAGGTCATCTTGGCAGTACTCTCATGGATGGGATTATTGCCCTTATAAAAGAGGCCAAAGACCCCTCCTCACCCTTCTACCATGTGAGCTCAGAGTGAGAGGATGGTGGTCTATGAGGATATGGGCTCTCAACACACTCCACATTTGCCAGTGCCTTAATCTTGGACTTTCCAGCCTCCAGAACTGTGAGAAATACATTTCTGTTATTTATAAGCCACTCAGTTATATGGTATTTTGTGGATCGAGCAGGCCAAAGACAGAATTAGAGTATTTTTCCTCTTTTATCCTTCCTAGTTTACTTCTAATTTAATTTTTCAAAGCTTAAAACCCCTGACTGTACTTAGTTTATTTGTTGTCTTTCCCTCAGCCCAAACCACATTTGGGCATTTCTCTTACAATGAGATTTTTTATAATGCAAGTGAATATAACAAGACAGATTAAGTAGGGTATGAGATTTGCATTACGCAGACTACTATGATTATAATGGAACTAAACTCTGAGTTCAAGCTCACACACAGTACAACAGGCTTGTTAAGATACAGTTGCTTTTGTATAGTGACTGTACCTTTTTGTTTCAACAATGACAAGAATGGGTTACAAAATATTGTGTTAATTAGAGTGCTGGGGCTGTGAGAGGTCAGGAAAGGAGTGTCCCTTGAAACAAAGCTGGTGCAATCACAGGTGTACTCAGGGGTGTTTGTTTTACAGCTACTTAACTGTGAACATTCATGCTCCCTAACTACTGGAGTTTCTAAGGAAATATAACTGATTTCTAGATTCTAAATTCCTTTTCCCTTTTGGAACAATTTTCTACAGAACACGGTTTACCATATTTTTAATATTTTTAGTTTTTAAGTAAAGTAAGGTTTTTTGTTTGTTTTTTTTGAGACGAAGTCTCACTCTGTCACCCAGGTTGGTATGCAGTGGCACAATCTTGACTCACTGCAACCTCCGCATCCTGGGTTCAAGCGGTTCTCTTGCTTCAGCCTCCCCAGTAGCTGGGACTACAGGCATGCACCACATGTCCAGCTAATTTTTTTGTATGTTTAGTAGAGACGGGGTTTCACCATGTTGGCCAGGCTGGTCTTGATCAGGTGATCTGCCTGCCTTGGCCCCTCAAAGTGCTGCGATTATAGGTATGAACCACCACACCTAGCCACAGGTAAAGTAGTTTTTGCCAACAGTGTGAATGGAAAAGTCAATAATGTTGAAAATGTTATCAAACATTTTCAAAAGTGATGATGTAGAAAACAGAAAAAAGAGAGAGAAAAAAAGCAGCAACAGTCCACTGAAGCCCACAGTGGCAAAAATGCCATTCACGTGGGCACTGCCAAAATGATCTAATTTGTTCATAAATTTGTTTAAGGTAATCTACAACACAAAAGGTCTCTTTCTTGAGTTCTTCTATGTCTGAGAATGTCTTGTCTTTGACCTTGAAAAACAGCTTTTGCCTCATAAGTCTGAAGAGATTTTAATTCCTTTGGCATTCACCACTATGAAGAAGTCTGTTTCTTTTTTCTTTGCTCCTTTGTAGATAATGTTTTAAAAAGATCATCTCTTTATCATTTATTCATGACCTGTAAACATTTGCTACAGTTATTCAGAGGACTGAGTATTCCCCATAATTCTGCCTAACTAAGGTAAGCTCTTATTTCTCCACTTAGGCATGAGTTTTAGCTCATGAAAGCATCTTCTTATCTGATTCCAGCTTTGATGACTGTTTTTACTCCCGTGGTTCTATCCTCTTCACCAAGAACACCTTTGATCCTCAGACTCTTCATTCACGTCTCCCCTACCTGTCATCTTATCACTTTCTTTTTTTTTTTTTTTTTTTTGAGAAAGAGTTTCACTCTTGTTGCCCAGGCTGGAGTGCAATGGTGGAATCTCGGCTCACTGCAACCTCCACCTCCTGGGTTCAAGTGATTCTCCTGCCTCAGCCTCCTGAGTAGCTGGAATTACAGGCATGTGCCACCACGCCCAGCTAATTTTTGTATTTTTACTAGAGACAGGGTTTCTCCATGTTGGTCAGGCTGGTCTCGAACTCCTGAACTCAGGTGATCCACTCACCTCCGCCCCCCAAAGTGCTGGGATTATAGGCGTGAGCCACCACGCCCAGCTTCTCTTATCACTTTCATTCCTTCAGCCACACTGCATGCTTTCTGGGGGCACACCTCAGGTTTGTCCTCTCACCACCCAGGTGTGTCACGAAAACACTAATTTGACTTCATTGATGGTCCCAAGAAGCACAGGCCTAACTATTTTCATCCAAATAATTTCCATTTATTTTATACCCAAATCTCATTCTGCTTGATTAAAAAAAAATATTAATTGGATTCTTGGCATCCTTTTTCTACATGAAAATCCATTTTAATCCTGTATTCTTTGATGTTTTAAGATCTAAAGTACCAGGACGATCATTACTTTTGAACAGAAGAGCAATGTTATTAGACATTTGTGGCTTGACCTGTTTATGTTTAGAAGTTTATTTATCAAATATAACATAACTTTGGCTCTCTGAACTTGCCAAGTAAAACGAAGACAAATGATGGATATGAAATCTTCACATGTGTAGTTAGGAAAAAAAACATTAAGAAAAAGTAATCTGTGTATGGAAAAGTGTTGGGCTGCCTTTGTGAGAAATAACTTAGTAGTCTGTTACTTCCACATTGTCAAAAAACCAAAACAGATAGCAAAGGAAAAGCAGAGGATTTCATTTATTTTTTTAAAGTTTCTTTTGAGTTCAGGAGGGAAAACTATGATTTGAAATGATTAATATAGACATTACACATTTTATATTGGAAGCTAAATTCATTCTTTGTACTGCAGAGGTTCTCTTTAAATAAATCTTTGACTACGATAATCACAAAATGAGCTATGCTCTCTTATTTAAGTCTTTTATGTTTGTTATAAGACCTCCCAAGTATAATTTTCTTAAAATTCAACTTCAATATCCAAGATCTTGGTATTCACCTTTTATATTAAAACATTACATAATCATAATAATATATTTTATCCCAATTTAGTCTTGTCCCCCCTTATTTATAAAATGTGGCCATCTCTTTCCAATCTTATGGCTGCACAGCTATGTTTCAAATGAAGAACTTCCCGACACTGAAATGTTACCCATATTTGTAAAATTTCCATTTCTATCTCCATATTCTTAGAAGCAAAGATGTTCACTATTCTAAGTTTAAGAAATAATGAATTCCTTTAATATAAAAGAATCCGGGCGGGGTGCTGTGGCTCACGCCTGTAATCCCAGCACTTGGGGAGGCCGAGGTGGGTGGATCACTTGAGGCCAGGAGTTGGAGACCAGCCTGGCCAATGTGGTGAAACCCCATCTCTACTAAAAATACAAAAATTAGGGGGGTGTGGTGGCGTGTGCCTGTAATCTCATCTACTCGGGAAGCTGAAGCATGAGAATCACTTGAACCTGGGAGGCAGAGGTTGCAATGAGTCGAGATTGCACCACTGTGCTCTAGCCTGGGCAACAGAGCAAGACTCTGTCTCAACAAAAAGAAAAAGAAAAAGTATCCTATGATATAGTTCATGTCAATTTAATATATTTTGATATTGTAATATAGACCAAACATCTTTTAATACATTTATAAACATTCCAAGGTGCTTGCATCAAATTTAACTTAATAACTAATTTTGAAAAATATATTAAGACACATTTTCACCAAAAAATTCCTTAAGAGTTTACCCAAACAGAATAAATGAAAAAGGAGTACTTTATATATTAGTAAACACAAATGAAAGCACGAAAGGGCTCAGTTCACTCGTTCTAGAAGGTTTTTTTGATGCTTAATGTGTGCCAGGTGCTGCGCTAGGTGTTGGATCTAGATTTATCTGATGCCATCTGCCTCAATGTAATCACTCCGCTTCCTTTCTCCTACTTCCCTCTCAAAAAACAAGGCATTTTTAGAATCAGCACCATGTTGTTATGAGGCAATTCTAGTGACTCAATCTTTCTGAAGCATCCTTTATTAGTATCTGAACTGTTGTGTTTTCCTAAGTGTCAGGAGATGCAATGACTTATTACCCAAGGATTAAGTGAGGCACAGATAAAAGTAATTTCACAAGTAAAAACATTATTTTATCGAAATACACTTCTTTGGATCAGGCAGATGATGTTATAGATGTGGAATAGATAACCACAGAAAGTAATTATTTTGTTATATATTGCTTATAGAACTTCATATTTGTCTAATGCTTTTGATTTTTGCAAAGCCCTTACTTTTACTTTATTTTCAACTCTCTTTATTTTCTGATTATTAATATTAAAAATAACTATGTGTAATATACAAAAAACTGCCTCACAATTTCTGTAACCAGAGAAAACAACTATCAACATATTGTTACATATCCTCCTAGTCTTTTTTTTGATACATTCATTATTATTTGCTGTCCATTAACTTTTCATTTTGGCTCTCTGTGCATTCACTGGATTACTTTTGTTTTACACAGGCAGATTCATCTGACACCTGTAAGTAGCAATTTGTAGGCCTTTCACATGAAATCTAGGCCCCTCTAGACAAATCTACCTGGCAGCTCAAAAACATCTCCAAACATAAATTCATTATCTTCTTTCCTCCTCTTGAGCTTCCTAGTCTGTCAATTTTTGCCTCTGTTTTTTTTTCCTCCCTCACACACTACACTGACCATCAAATGCTGCTGTGTGCCCCTTCAGTGTGCCCCTTCCCCTAAGCCCTAGTCTCAGACCAGCACAGCTTGCCTTCTTCATATCAGATTCATCACAGAGTTGATGGTAAACTAAATGTAGAGCAAACAAAAAGTAAAGAATTTCCTTTTCTCTTGACGTTCTCCTCCAACGGCTCTTCACTGACTACAAGGTAAATACCAAATCCTTAGCAAGCCAACGAGATCCTCCCATTTTCAAGTCTCCCCTTCCCTCCCAGACTAGAGCCACCAAAAGCAGCAGTGAACTGGGATGCTCTTGACTTGAGGTCTGATGCTCCATCTAGCGGTAGAGAACATCGCCTTGGGATGGGGCTGAGAAACACGCCAGGTCAGACACTGGGAGAGCCAACAAACCTGCCAAGATGAGAGTTTGTCACCTCTAGTCAGATTTGGAAAGGGTCAAGGAATGTTGGAATTCCACCTAGAGGTTTTATCTAAGCACTGGCTTCTCCTGAGGAAATGCCTCAAACCTCCAAACCGGTTGCTATCATTGTCATTCTTGAGAGATGGTAAGCTTTAATGGCATTTCTTTCTTTTTTTTTTTCAGAGACAGTGTCTCGCTCTGTCACTCAGTCTGGAGTGCAGTAGATTTGTGCACCTTCCAACTCCTGGGCTCAAGCAATTCTCTCACCTCAGCATCCCAAGTAGCTGGGACTACAGGTGTGTGCTACTATGCCTGGCTAATGTATTTTTTGTAGAGGCAGGATCTTGTACATTGCCTGAGCTGGCGTTGAACTCCTGGCCTCCAGTGATCCTCCTAACCTTAGCCTCCCAAAGTGCTGGGATTACAGGTGTGAACCACTGACCCTGGCCACATTTCTTTACTTACTGCTACCAAATAAATCACAGGATACTTCTGACCCAACGACTACACTATTACCTATGTTCTTCCAGAGTTTTCTTGAAACTCCAACAATTAAAAATAAAGTATTCATTTATCTATGTATTAACTATTCCTTTCAATGCACACTTAAAGAGCACATGTCAAGCTGAAGACACTACACAAAGCTAATACTCTAGGGTCTAAGTCACCCCAGCCTGTACATAGGTAATCAAATACATCCATGATAACAATGCAGAAAGGAAGTCTAACCTGGACAGGGACAGGGAGGGCTTCTGGAAGAAATGATGACTGAGCTGATTTTGTTAAGTCAGGTAAGAGCCAGTCAGGTAAAGAGTGAAGCACACTGTTTCAGACTCAGCATTACACACGCGACAGAGTATACCACATAAAAAGGTTATCCTACTACAGCTAGAAATCATAAAAAAAAAAAAAAAGCATACGCTTTGGGGTCGGGTGCAGTGGATCATGCCTGTAATCCCAGCACTTTAGGAGGCCAAAGGTGGATCACTTGGAGTCAGGAGTTCAAGACCACCCTGGCCAAGATGGTGAAATCTCGTCTCTACTAAAAAAAATAGGTGGTAATAAGTGCTGCATTGTGGAAAATTAGCCGGGCATGATGGCGTGCACCTGTAATCCCAGTTACTTGAGAGGCTGAGGCAGGAGAATCGCTTGAACCCCAGAGGTAGAGGTTGTGGTGAGCTGAGATTGTGCCACGGCACTCCAGCCTGGGTGACAGAGTGAGACTCTGTATAAAAAAAAAAAAAAAAAAATGCTTTGGGAGGCCAAGGCAGGAGCATTGCTGGTCAGACTTCGAGGCAGGAAGACTCCTCTAGACTAGAAGCTTGAGACCAGTTTAATAGTGAGAACCCCATCTCTCTCTCTGAAAAAAAAAAATATATATATATATATATATGTATGTATGTATGTATATATGTATGTGTATATATATAGCTGAGTGTGGTGTCATGTGCCTGCAATCCCAGCTACTCAGGAGGTTGCGGCAGAAGGACTGCTTGAGCCCTGAAGTCAGAGGTTGCAGTGAGCTATAATCCTACCACTGTACTCCAGTCTGGGTGACAGTGCAAGACCCAATCTCAAAACAAACGAAAGATATGAAATGCAATTTTCCTTAATCCTCTTCCTCTTTTTGGAAATAAGGGATAATATTTAATATTTACATTTTAAGAGGAAGTTTATTAATAGCACAGAAGTGTCTTTCAACATGTTGACAGTTATAGCTTTTTATAAAATACTGAATAGCTTGAGATTAAAAACATCCATTAAGACATGTAATACATTATACTATCATCTTAGCCCACTGTAAAGCTACAAACCACATGCTTTCAGCTGCTGATAGATCATCTGCCTGTACGGTAGCAACATCAGTAATGCAGCTTTTATTACTACCTCAAAGGTAGTCCATTTTATCTTTGAATACTGTTCAAACACTGTTGGAAGGTTTCATTAAACATGGATACAAGGTATGTTTCCCTTACCTCGGACCAAGTTTAGGACACCCCAGAACAAGTGTCATTGCTCTGTTACAAGGCCACATTTCATTTACCATATTTGCCATGTGTTCTTAGTGACTGCCCTTTGCTTTCTCTCCCTTTCCTAGCAATCTCAAGTATGCCATGACCTGTATGCCATGCCATATGTCTTCCAACACTGTTGGAAGGTTACATTAAACATGGAGACATGGCCGGGCATGGCGGCTCACGCCTGTAATCCCAGCACTTTGGGAGGCCCCATCTCTTAGATCACGAGGTCAAGAGATCGAGACCATCCTGACTAACACGGTGAAACCCCGTCTCTACTAAATATACAAAAAATTAGCCGGGCGTGGTGGCGGGTGCCTCTAGTCCCAGCTACTCGGGAGGCTGAGGCAGGAGGATGGTATGAACCCGGGAGGCAGAGCTTGCAGTGAGCCGAGATCGCGCCACTGCACTCCAGCCTGGGCGACAGAGCAAGACTCTGTCTCAAAAAAAAAAAAAAAAAAAAAACATGGAGACATAAACATATGTCTTCCTGTAACTTTGGTATTAACGAGGACCAAGCTGAGGGTGGCCCAGAACGAGTGTCATTGCTCTGCTACGAGACCACATTTCATTTACCGTATTTGCAGTATGTTCTCAGATACTGCTCTCAGTTTTCTCTCCCTGTCCTAGCAATCTCAAGTATGCCATAACCTGTATGCCATGCCAAGTTCTGATTCCTGGCACCCTTATTTATTTCATTTATTTGCATTCTCTTTGAAACAAAATCCATGTGTGTATGTAATAGAACAGTAGGTGTGAGATGGATGATTCAGGTCAAGCTAGATATGCCACTTCTGCGAATGTAGTTTCAGATGCACGGGTTATTCTGAGAAACTATATAACACTGTGGACTCATTTCAAGATTCCCTTTAAGACTCCCAAGTGTCTGAGGTCAGGAATTCAAGACCAGCCTGCTCAACATGGTGAAACCCTGTCTCTACTAAAAATACAAAAAATTAGCCGGGCATGGTGGTGGGCACCTGTAATCCCAGCTACTTGGGAGGCTGAGGCAGGAGGATTGCTTGAACCTGGGAGGCAGAGGTTGCAGTGAGCCGAGATCATGCCATTGCACGCCAGCCTAGGGTACAGAGCAAGACTCTGTCTCAAAAAAAAAAAAAAAAAGACTCCTAGGTGTTTGTTTTTGTTTTTTTAACAAAACAAAAAAACTTGCTAGGCCAAGTCTCCTCCATTTTCTACTGTCTAGCAAATGCCAAAAAGTACAGGCATTTCTATCAGCATATTTATGAATATGTCTACATACATTAAGAAAAACATTTCTCATAAAGAGAAAGTGACTCTTCATTAGATAAACGTTTAGTAGTACACAATACATTCTGGACACTGTGCTAAATGCTGGGAACACAAATTTAAATGAGACATTATTTTAGTGTGATCCCCTTACACAAGATTATGTATGTAAAGCAAGGGCCGGGGGCACATAGCAGCTGCTCCATAAACTGTTACCATTATTATGATCAATCACAAATGATAGTCTTTTAAAAATTCTTATGGATTTTTTAAATGAAAATACTGCAGTAACGCCATGAATACTCACCAATACTATAATATCTCTTTAGTTCTGTACGCCTGATCTCCTTTAACTGATTACTTTTTCTCTTTTTTTTCTCATCAGTCATATATTCCTCTTCCACAGCAATGTTGCACTTGTCTGGCTCTAAAACTACTGTATTAGCATCTTCCTTCCCAGTATGAGTCCTTGCAGCTATAGCTGAGGCTGTCTCTGCATTTTGTTTGGCTTGTTTTTTCTTTTTCAATCTAGGAAAGAGGGGAAAAAAAAGAAAAAACATTGGAGAGATGATTTGCTGGTAGAAATCATATTAATTTCATGCTGCTGGACTTTGAAAACTAATGAACTGATACAGAAAACACTTTCCTTATAATATGGTTCATTATATGTATTGTTCTTTTTTCTTTTCCAATCACTTACAAATTCTTACATGGAGATCTGTGGCCTTTCTTCAACTTGATATAGTCAATATTATGTCTCATAAAATTATTGAGAACTGCCATAGGCCTGAGGAAAAATGAGATTCTTCCATAGGCTATGAAATTTTGAGTATTTTAAAAAATCACTATATATGGTTATGCTACTAGAATGCCATGTTTGGAAGATTACATTTTAAGAAAATGCTTCTGGTTTCAGTGGTACTTTTGACTAATGGGCAAGCACATTTGTAAAAACAAGTCCTTTGTAATTGGCTCACATACTGAGTAAAAGGATTTGGCAAGGTGTGAACTGGGTCACATACGAGTAATTCTTTTCCGTTAAACATATGGCAATAGCAGTGAAGAAAGAGCTGCATTTCCTAAAATAGAAAATGCCATAATGACAATACATGATTTTCATTATGATTACTGATAGCTGGCTGATTATTTGATTATTAGTTAACATATTTGATGTTACAAATTCTTTACTCCTGAGCCAAAGATATGTAAGAGATAAAGTTAGCATAATTCACTGAAAGCCAATACCTCAAAATATTTTCTGTAGACACATCACCCTGTAATTAATTGATATGTCACTCTGTACTTGATAGTCGAGAATGTTTTTGCCTTACCAGAATCTAAGTGCTTAGAGAACAAGGGCCTTGGCCTCTAGTATATGTTGTACTCTACTCATATATAAATATGTATTTTTAAATTATGTCCCTTTTCCCTGTGCCTAGATAGAAAGTATCTAGGGACAGTTAGATTTCTCTCATACATTTCTATTTCCTTCACCCTCTTCAGCATATGTCCAATTTGATGTTGGGCAATGGATGAGGACCTGTTTGGGTAGAAAAATGAGATAACTGTAGGATACACAGGGACTGAAATTTGATATTTCACTGCATTGCTCTGTGATGTCAAACAAATCAATTTGGCAGGCTAGAGAGGTCCCTCCCTGAGGCTACAACACGTAAGAGAACTCTGACCTCAGGCTAGGAATTTCACACCTTGAGCCTTAGTTTTCTTATATCTTAAATGGTGATAATTGTACTTCCTTAGGTCTCTAACAGGATCTTTTATTAGGCTTAATTGACATAATATATGTCAACATATAACACAAACAGAAACAGAAATAGTAAAATATTCCCTAATACAATCATAAAGACATGACAACTAAGCATGGTAAGAAAAATGAGACATTCAGCTTTGGAGATAAAGGTCCCATATTCCAACAAGGTATTTTAACTAGGCTATTATTCACTGAACACTGAGCAGCCAGGTTCTTAGATATTCATTGGCTAACAAATTAGTATATGGCATAAGAGACAGAGCAGCAGAGGAAAAGTCATAGATGAATATACTCCCTATCTCTTAGTTTAGCTATCTTTTAATGTTTGTTTAAAAGACCAAAACTGGAAGTCCTAACCAGAGCAATCAGGAAAGAGAAAGAAATTAAGAGCATCCAAAATAAAAAAAGAGGAAGTCAAACTATCTCTGTTTGCCAATTATACAATCAAATACCTAGAAACCCTGAAGACTCCTCCATAAGACTCCTAGATTTGATAAATTCAGTAAAGTCTCAGGATACAAAATCAATGTACACAGATCAGTAGCACTGCTATACAGCAACAATGACCAAGCTGACAATCAAATCAAGAACTCAAGGACAGGCAGAGAAAAAAGAAAGAGAAAAAAAAAAAAGAACTCAAAATATCTCTATAAGGAAACTTACAAAACACTGCTGAAAGGAATTGTAGATGACATGAACAAATAAAAATACACCCCATGCTCATGGACTGGAAGAATCAGTATTGTGAAAATGACCATACTGCCCAAAGCAATCGACAGAGTCAATGCAATTCCTACCAAAATACCAACATCATTTTTCACAGAATTAGAAAAAACAATCTTAAAACTCATATGGAACCAAAAAAGAGCCCAAATAGCCAAAGAAATCCTAAGCAAAAAGAATAAATCTGAAGGCATCACATTACCCAACATCACATTACCCAACTTCAAATTATACTACAAAGCTATAGTTACCAAAACAGCATGGTACCTGTATAAATGTAGATGTATAGACATTGCAATGGAACAGAATAAAGAACCCAGAAATAATGCCAAATACTCACAACCAACTGATCTTCGACAGAGCATACAAAAACATAAACTGGGGAAAGGAAACCCTATTCAATAAACAGTGCTGGAAAAACTGAATAGCTATATGCAAAACAATGAAACTGCATCCCTTATCTCTCACCATACATAAAAATCAACTCAAGATGGATTAAAGACTTAACTCTAAGACCTGATACCACAAAAACTCTAGAAGAAAACCTAGTAAAAATTCTTCTGGGCTGGGCGCGGTGGCTCACCCTGTAATCCCAGCACTTTGGGAGGCCGAAGCAGGCAGATCACAAGGTCTAGAGTTCGAGACCAGCCTGATCAACATGGTGAAATCCCATCTCTACTAAAGATACAAAAATTAGCCAGGCATGGTGGCACGTGCCTGTAGTCCCAGCTACTCAGGAGGCTGAGGCAGGAGAATCGCTTGAACCCAGGTGGCGGAGGTTGTAGTGAGCTGAGATTGTGCCACTGAACTCCAGCCTGGGCGACAGAGAGAGACTCTTTCTCAGAAAGAAACAAACAAACACAAAAACTCTTCTGGACATTGGCCTAAGCAAAGAATTTATGACTAAGACCCCAAAAGCAAATGCAATAAAAACAAAAATAAATGGGACCTAATTAAACTAAAAAGCTTCTGCACAACAACAACAAAAAGAAAAAGAAATCATGAGAGTAAACAGACAGAATGGGAGAAAATATTTACAAACTATGCATCTGACAAAGGACTAATATCTAGAATCTATAAGGTATTCAATCAGCAAGACAAAAGCAAATAATCCCATTAAAATGTGGGCAAATGACATGAATAGATATTTCTCGAAAAAAAAAAGATATACAATGGCCAACAAACATATTTTTTAAAATGCTCTATATCACGAATCATCAGGGAGATACAAATTAAAACCACAATGAAATACCACCTTATTCTAGCCAGAATGGCTGTTATTAAAAAGTCAAAAAACAATAGATGTTGGTGTGGATGTGGTGAAAAGGGAACACTTATACATTGCTGGTGGGAATATAAATTAGTACAACATTTGCAGTATGGCGATTTCTCGAAGAAATTAAAAGTAGATCTACTATTCGATCCAGCAATCGCATTACTGGGTATCTACCCAAAGGAAAAACAGTCATTATACGAAAACAATACCTGCATGTGTAAGTTTATTGCAGCACAATTCACAATTGCAAAGATATGGAATAAACCAAAGTGCCCATCAACTGATGAGTGGATAAAGAAAATGTGGTCTATATACACCATGGACTACTACTCAGCCACAGAAAAGAACAAAATAATGTCTTCTGCAGCAACTTGGATGGAAATGGAGGTAAGTATTCTAGGTGAAGTAACTTAGGAATGAAAAATCAAATATCAAATGTTCTCGCTTATAAGTGGGAGCTAAGCTATGGCGATGCAAAAACATATAGTATGATAATGGACCAGAGGAGGGTGGGATGTGGCTGAGGGATAAAAGCTACATATTGGGTACAATGTACATTACTCAGTTGACAGGTGCACTAACATTTCAGACTCCACCACTATATGATTCATCCACATAACCAAAAACCACTTGTACCACCAAAGCTATTGAAATAATCATATAATCAATAATAAATAAATAACCAAAAATCACCAAACAATTGGAGACTCATAAAAAGGAATTATTTTCATTAAACATATTATTTTCTATCCTCAGATTTTAACTTATTTTTCTGGTAAAGGAGTAGGTTGCTCTAGCAAAATTCAGATAATGCCCCTAATAAAACAATTTCTCTCCTGATCAAAATTTCTCTTCTGATCAAAAGTCCTGCGTGAGGCTCAAATTATTCTGCAGCAATCTAGATACCACACAGAGCTTGTCTCTTTACATTGGGAGGCTTATCTATGCAGAGAGCTCATCTCTTTCTCCAAAATGATGGGCTGATTCTGATGTATTGGCTGATCAAAAACATGTTTGGGATTAACTTTGTTGCCCCCTTCCAGAGATGATTCCTTCTAGGAGAAAAGAGATGTCAAATACTAATATTAGTTCTATGCAGCCTGAGATATGCTGCTTCTTAATCTTTTGAATTTTTCCACTTTAAGTTGATTTAAATGTCCTCCTTTCACTGTCCCCACGATAATTAAACTCACTCAGATCTGGGGCATGTGCTTTGATGAACGGCAGCACTGTTTGGGGACATCTCATTAGAGACTCATTTTCACTCATGGAAATAACAAAATGGGATACATTGTTTTATTCTTTTTCTCCCTTTTCTACACAGACTATTATTGTCAACACATATAGCCAAACACAGTTGTTACTTCAGAAAAAAAGCTAGAAAATAGCAATCCCAAAGTTGTTTAACAGCAGAGTACCATTTAATACCTTAGAAATTCTACAATCAGATAATCTTTTGTTTTGACTAAAGTACTCATGAGACTTTGTTTCTCTGGAGATTATCAATATAACTAGAATATTCTGATCTTGCAACTGGAAATCAGACGTGTTTCTGGAAGCCCTCTGTAAAATCCTTCCTTCCAAGTATAGAGATCAATTTCTAACACTTTTTACAAAGGGGAATAGCTGCCAACCTGAGAAATTTGGTATAGTTAATGCTCTTCAAGCATTCATTTTCAGGGCTTTAATCTTTCAGTCCTTACCTTTTGTTTTTCTGTCAATATCTATCTTGTTAAGATAGTCTCACAATATGGATTTGCTATCATTAACTTAAGATAAACTGAAAAAAATTGGTCTTGCAGAAAAATGAACTCCCATTATTTCATCTAAGCATTTTTCATGACCTCAAATATACACTGATTTTATACTGTGGGCTAAAAATACACTTGGCAAATCATCTTAAATGATGAGTGACTGAAAAATAATGAAGTGCATTTAAGATTTGATTGCTGTGAGTACAAGTGGGAAAAAAACCCAAAACCTTTATTTTGCATTTGTATTTCTTTAAAATACATCACAATTACATAAAACAGGTGTTTTAAATTGTAGTCAAGACTTGTCAATTCTATCTTCTAATCCTATCTTTCCCACTCCAGTTTACCTTCTCTTCATAATCTCTGCTTTGTCAGGCTTTCATCATCTCTGTGGCCTGGACTACGTTTTATGATATTATATTTTTCTTCTTTTATTATGAAAACAAAACATGTCATAACAGAAAATTTTCAAAGTGCAAAAAAAGAATAAGACTTAGATCAAATGCAATGCTAACATAAGAAGCAATCACTGTTTGGGGAAGGCAAGGTGAAAGCCAAAAGAAAAGACAAATTACGCTATGGGCTTCCCCAAGGGCAGAAGAATGAGGCAATGTGGCTTGATACCATGATTGCGAGCTTCTTATTTATACCTTTCCATAAAGGAATATTAAAGAGCTTTTTTAAATTCTGGAATCTCTTGGCTTTTTTACATTATAATGGTGTAGGCACTTGTAGAATGCACACATACTTCACTTTTTCCCTACTAGTGTTCCAGCCCAGAGTTAGCCGACTGACTGCAGAAGTGAGCAAGGGGCTCCTGCTAAAGAAATCATTTATAGTAGCTGAATGAAAACGGGTTTTCTTCTGAAGCTTTTTCTTTTACAAAAGGAAATGAGTTTGGGGCACTGACAGTAAGCAAAGCCAGGGTCTTGGGCAAGTTCCTTTCTTACATGGCACACATTAGGTACTCAGTAAATATTTCTTGAATAAATTAATGGATAAATGAGCCCATGTTCTGAGATATGCTGCTTCTTAATCTTCTGAATTTTTCCACTTTAAGTTGATTTAAGTGTTCTGATTTGGTTGAGATGTGCTCTTCTACAAACAGCCATTTCACAGCTTTCTCTGATTAGCAGCATGGTCTCCAAAATGAACTCCCATCTTCTTATTTAAGGTATTTGATTTTAAAATAAAATTTATTAGCCACACATTATTTATTTATTTTTTATTATACTTTAAGTCCTAGGGTACTTGTGCACAACATGCAGGTTTGTTACATAAGTATACATGTGCCATGCTGGTTTGCTGCACCCATCAACTCGTCATTTACATTAGGTATTTCTCCTAATGCTATCCATCCCCCAACCACCACCCCCCGACAGGCCCCAGTGTGTGATGTTCCCTACCCTGTATCCAAGTGTTCTCATCGTTCAATTCCCACCTATGAGTGAGAACATTCGGCGTTTGGTTTTCTGTCCTTGTGATAGTTTGCTGAGAATGATGGTTTCCAGCTTCATTCATGTCCCTGCAAAGGATATGAACTCATCCTTTTTTATGGCTG
Source organism: Pan troglodytes (assembly GCF_028858775.2). Taxonomy (NCBI): domain Eukaryota; kingdom Metazoa; phylum Chordata; class Mammalia; order Primates; family Hominidae; genus Pan; species Pan troglodytes. The sequence continues at coordinate 137,726,579 of NC_072403.2, read as the reverse complement.
CATGGTATTCCATGGTGTATACGTGCCATATTTTCTTAATCCGGTCTATCATTGATGGACATTTGGGTTGGTTCCAAGTCTTTGTTATTGTGAATAGTGCCGCAATAAACATACATGTGCATGTGTCTTCATAGCAGCATGATTTATAGTCCTTCGGGTATATACCCAGTAATGGGATGGCTGGGTCAAATGGTATTTCTAGTTCTAGATCCTTGAGGAATTGCCACACTGACTTCCACAATGGTTGAACTAATTTACACTCCCACCAACAGTGTAAAAGCATTCCTATTTCTCCACATCCTCTCCAGCATTGGTTGTTTCCTGACTTTTTAATGATCGCCATTATAACTGGCGTAAGATGGTATCTCATTGTGATTTTGATTTGCATTTCTCTGATGACCAGTGATGATGAGCATTTTTTCATGTGTCTGTTGGCTGCATAAATGTCTTCTTTTGAGAAGTGTCTGTTCATATCCTTTGCCCACTTTTTGATGGGGTTGTTTTTTTCTTGTAAATTTGTTTGAGTTCTTTGTAGATTCTGGATATTAGCCCTTTGTCAGATGGGTAGATTGCAAAATTTTTCTCCCATTCTGTAGGTTTCCTGTTCACTCTGATGATAGTTTCTTTTGCTGTGCAGAAGCTCTTTAGTTTAATTAGATCCCATTTGTCAATTTTGGCTTTTGTTGCCATTGCTTTTGGTGTTTTAGACATGAAGTCCTTGCCCATGCCTATGTCCTAAATGGTATTGCCTAGGTTTTCTTCTAGGGTTTTTATGGTTTTAGGTCTGACATTTAAGTCTTTAATCCATCTTGAATTAATTTTTGTATAAGGTGTAAGGAAGGGATCCAGTTTCAGCTTTCTACATATTAGCCACACATAATTTAAAATGTACTGAACTACAGACTGCTTTAATTAGTATTAAATTCACAGTTATATATGACTCTGTTCTTAATTTTAAAATTTGGGATCCATGTGTTTTTGAAAAATGCACACTTTTGAAAAAGACATAAATATCTTGTATGGCATTGCTCAATGTGGTAGCCACCAGCCAGTCACCGATAGCTACTACATTTAATTAAAATTGAATTTAAAATTATTCACTTGTAAGAAATACATTTCTAGACTCATGTCCTAGTGGTTACTCTATTGGACAACACACAATACAGAATACTTCCAGCATCACAGAAAGTACTAGACAATATTGATCTACAGCTATAGTTAGTCCTATTTGCAAGAGATTAGAGAGAAGGCTAAAGATACAGTATTTAAAATGTAACAAGTATATGCAGAAAATATCTGTACAAGGGTACATACACACACACACAAATACTTTTTATTGTGTTCTCATTTGTACATTTTGAATTTTATACCATGTACAATTATATATTAAAAATATTTTAAGTAGTCTTTGAAATCTCTTTCCTACTATAAGAAGAATCTAACACACAAATATTGTCAAATTTTTTAAACTGAATTTTACTTTTCAAAAACTTATGACAAGCTTTAAACAGCTTTCTTCTAACAGGAACTACTAAGTTGACTAAGGAACCAGGCACCATGCTATGTACTTCACAAATATTAGCCTATCCTCACAAAAGCCCAATGAAGTAGGGAGTTTTATCTCTATTTTACAGATAAGAAAAGGAAGGCTGAGAAAAACTAGGGCCATTTCCCAAGGTCAAAGGGCACAGTTTAGTTGTGGAGCGGGAATTCACAAGCCTAGGTTACAGCCAGCTGCCACAGGGCCTCCCCGAAGCCCCTCTAAATGTGGCTATGGCATATATGTAAACCTCGACTTCAAAATAAAATCCAGTGGACTCTGAAAATTCTACAAACTATGTGGGGGCCTGAAAATTTAGTGGGCTTCAATGGATTGCACACTCACAGAAATACTGGAACACAGATTTGGGTTCTGGGCTTGACTTTCTCTGTAATCAGCCCTGCAACCTGCGTTGGAAATATGATAACCCCCCTGGGACTTCTAAGTAAACAAAAGCAAGAGGCTAACATGATTTTCAAGGCCTGTCTGGCTCTAATAGTTTGCCCTTGGCGGAGAAGAGTAGGAAATGTGTTAAAGTTGTTTTGATTAAAAAAAAAAAACAAAACAATTTTTCTTTTTTACATCCAAACTAAACCATCCCAAGGGTCTTGCACTTCCCTATGTTTTTTCTAAGTCTCACATTTGATTACATTTTCCTTCCACTGCAGAATTTCTAGCCCTGGAAAAGTCCAGAAGCCAAGACAGTCAGAAGCCCATTCATCTACAAAGGCTATTAAAAGCAAAAATAAAAACAAACAAAAAAACAACCAAAACCAAACCAAGAACAACAACAAAACACTGCTCTATAATTTGGGGCTAATAGCTCCAGGAAGAAAACTAGAAAATATCAAAATTGACCAGCCATGAGAACAGACCCATGAAAGTCTTCTTTCATACAAACTTTCTCCTTAAAATCGCCTCTGTAGGGAAATAGAGTACTAATATAAAATATGTAGCTATAGCATTATTTCATGAAAAAAAGATGTAAAACAGTATTGTAGCATGACTCCATTTTTGTGGAAAAAACAACAACAAAAAAAGCAAAATCCCTCAAGACCAAATATACACATAGATATGGATATATACAGGTTCGGTGGACGTATGAGAAAACGGTTGGTCAATGAGTGGGGAGAGAAGAACTTGCAGTTTTTTTTTTTTTTGAGACAGAGTCTTGCTCTGTCACCAGGCTGGAGGGCAGTGGCGCGATCTTGGCTCACTGCAACCTCCGACTCCCTGGTTCACACGATTCTCCTGCTGAGTAGCTGGGATTGCAGGCATGCAGCACCACCACGCCCAGCTAATTTTTGTATTTTTAGTAGAGACGGGGTTTCACCATGTTGACCAGGATGGTCTCTACTTCCTGAGCTCGTGATCTGCCCACATCAGCCTCCCAAAATGCTGGGATTACAGGCATGAGCCACCGTGCCCAGCCAAGAACTTTTACTTTATAGGTATGTAATGTGGTGGTGTTGAATCTTTTGTACGGTAAGCATACATTACTTTTGTAATTATAAGGTTAACAAACAACAACAAAATTAAATATCTGCAGCTATGGCAACATTTTGCTAACTCTTGTTTAGTGGTTCATTCTTTCTCCTGAGTCCAGCTAGCTTAGTAAATTGCTGGACTGCAATCCCACATCACTTTTTTTTTAAATCAGATAGAGCTGGTCTGCCTCCCTCCAGGGACCTTCTCTTGGTTCTTTTCTTGGCTGTTCTGGCTGCAGCCTTGTCATTGCATTGTTCTGACCTTCAGAGCCTAGGCTGTTTTTTCCTGGTCGTCTAATTCTGACTTCTGCCACCTCTGACAATGGAACGAGCTCAGTCTTTGGGCAGAAACATCTGTGTTTGAATCGTCTTGTACCTTGGATGCACATCCTTTGGCGAGTTACCAAATCTAAGCCTCAGGTTTGTTGTCCTTGACATAAAAATAATAGCCTCCAATGGGTTTTTAATGGTGATTAAAGCGAATGGTACACAGAAAGCTTACTTTACTATTAAACACAACCTGTGCCTGGTTTCCAGGAAGAGCTTAATAAACAAAAGTTACTAATTTGTTGTGCTGCTGCTGTTATTCTTACTTGGGGATTTCAAAGAATCCAAGTAAATGAGAGAACATATAAAGCACAACACATTTAACACAAAAAAGAAGGTATGTGACAAATGCCAGGTATTAATATATGTTCATGTCCTTTTTCTCACGCTACATAAATATTAATTGTATTTAACTCTGCTATGAATTTAGTCATCAATACAAAGCCACTTATTATTTCTAGAAGAACATCACTCTTTGAACTCCATTTCGTCATTTCATAGTTTTCCATTTCCACTGAAAATCTCCACTTATGAGACATTATATGCCAAATTAATTCAAACTTAAAGGCAAAGGGAGAAAAACAGTTAAAACAACAACTCACTTGAAGAAAATTTTCTCTTGGAATTCTGGCCAAATAAAAACAAAAGATTTAAGAGTAATCACTGGAAAAACCTGTGGATGTTCCTGATTCTAGTGTAACCCATGGAGACATGCATTCTTTTTTTCCTTTTTTCTAATCGTGATAATGAGATTCTTCCCACTGCTAAAACTGAAATTCATCAGTTAAAATGAAAATACTCCGGCTTCAAAGAACCAATACAGTTAGGAAAAGAGATTCTTTGGCTTTGTGTTCAATAACTAGCAATATATCCTTCAGATGGGTACACATACACACAACAGCATTTCCCCTAGCCTCAAAGAACAACCACATTCTAATAAAGACAGATAAACAGAATGCCAATCAGGGGAAAGCACAACAATTCAATTTTCCTTTTCTAGGATTTCCTTGTACTGTTAAAACAGTGGTGGGTCAGCAGGTCTTAGAAGACCCCGGTAACCAAAGTGTGGGGGCCAGAAATGGCCAAAACCAAATTCTCTCTCAGAGAAGCCTTGGGGTGGGACATTTCAGAAAACCTTATAAGCATCCCCCAGTACCAGGATCAAAATGACACTGTTGCAAAATGGATGCACACTGTGTAGAATGTCTACATTGTATTTATAAAACAAAACAGCCCTTTGTTGAATGTATACATTGCCCCATGTGAGAATTTGGTTCCCTTTTCTAGAAGGCAGAATGCTGAGTCACGGCCTAAAAATGGTTTGGAGAAATTGATGGTGCAGACAATGGTAATATATATCTCATCTATAAATTAAGGAAGGGAACCAGAAAAGGGAACTCACTCCAGGTAATAAGAGAATTGTGTTGTGCTATAAGTCAACAAAAAGGCCTACAAATATATTTAAATATTAGGAATTTTACTGCTTATCAACCAAGAATAAGCTGACAAACACTGCAACTCAGAAGTTAATCAAATTTGGCAAAGAGAAATTTAAAGAAAGTATTTGGAAGTTGTTTATTCTCTTTTGCTTTACATTGATATTATGCATGTAGCTTATTTAACATAGTTAAATTGACTGGATGTATTAATTCCCTATGGCTGCTGTACCAAATTACCACACACTTGGTAACTTAACACACATTTATTCTCTTATAGTTCTGGAGGTCAGAAGTCTAAAATCAGACTCACCAGGCTGAAATCAAGGCGTCCACAGGGCCATCCTCCCCATTAGAGGTTCTTTTCTTGCTTTTTCCAGCTTCTAGAGCTATATTCCTGGTAGCCCCTTCCTCCATTTTTCAAAGCCAGCTGCATGGCACACTGCTTTCTCTGCAGTCAAACCTCCCTCTTATATGGACACTTAGGATTGCATATAGGACCCATTCAGACAATCCAAGTTAATGTCCCTATATCAAGGCCCTTAATCACATCTGCAAGATCTCTTTGGCCATAAAAGGTAACATTCTCAGGTACCAGGGATTAGGAACTGGCTATCTTTGGGGGTCACTATTCAGCCTACCACACTGGCTAACTTAGCTTTTATGTTACAAATAATTGCAAACTGAGCATCATATCACATTAGTAGTGTCTTAGTGTCTATGTCTAAATCATTACTATGGCTATTCAATGTATTGTCTATGATACTTGAAAAAATTCACTACTGGCAGTGAGTAGCAATAAACATATTTCTAAAGCAAAAGCAAAAGGTTTATTCAAGACTATCCTGAAATCTGCAATTAGAATATTACAGATGTGAATTTTTTATTTATGGTGGATGACTTCAAAACAGCCTCTTGGAAGTGGGAGTATTAGAAGGAAAATTTTAACAGGTAGGATTTCTAAAGAGTTAAGTCTCATTTTCATATCTAATTACTTAGATCTGCATTGAATCAGTTCATCATTGTTTATAATCCCTTACACAAAGCTGTTTATAATCCCTTACAAAGCCAAGAAAGTCTCCCAAAATATTTTTTTATTTTGCTAGAATTCCTTAGTAAAGGAAACCTTTTTAAATTATTTTTTTAGAAATGCTTTTTACTCAAAATGAACTGTATTCTCTGACTACTCAATGAATCTTATAGAAAGCATCATTGGCATATATTTTCGTGACACATATATTTTGCTACAACAGCAATATATTGCAGTGACATAATTCTGGAAGAACAGCAAAATGTTGTTTTCTTGAAGACATTTTAGTCAAATACAAAGCATACTATCTTGAAAAATCTCAAGCAAGCACAAACTCAATGATGCCAGCGACTGTCATCCAATTTTAACTGACTTTCCCGTTAACTACTTAAACTGTAGAAATATTGAGGGAAATAAGGGCTAAAATACAGAATCCTGAAACGAATCAGTTTAGTATATAAACTAATACACTACTGAAAGCCTCGTAAGGGAAACATAGTTTATGATCAGCAGAAATGGCCTGATGACAGAAAACACTTATAAGTAGCATAAAATTAGAATATGTTCTAGCTTAACTTCTCTCTCCTCTCAACTTTAAAAAATAAACTCTTATATTAATCTGACATTGCTTTTGAACAATTTTAGACATACTTACCCTTCTATGATAATATACTTTCATTGTCATAAACTAGAAGTGACCTCATAAATCATTCTGTCATTACAGGTACTTTCAGAAAGAATAATCTAATATCAGGTATGAAATTTTAAAACTTATTTTGGCAGATGCTCTCAATTTAGTTGGTTTACATCCAACAAGTCCATTCAACATCTTAGAGGTATTTTTTCCAATTCCAATTGCTACATGCTGGCTACTGCTTGGGAAGTGATGTTGCTCAAAAACAGAATTCCTGGGGTGGTAGACTGGTAGTACCTACTCTAAATTTTTTCCCTTCTAAAGTTAGTGCAGAACTCTGAGTCTGGATAATTCATTCACATGTAAAGGCAAACCCAAAATAGATTTTGAAGAAAAATCTTGGCCTTGCTTTCATCTTTCTGAGGGTGCATTTCCATGACAATGACCATCCAATCACAAGACGGTCTTGGTCACGCTCTTAAAAAAAAATCCAACAATGGCCACCTCTCAAGTTACCAGTTTGATTTTAACCAACCACAGGTTGTGGTATAACGAAAAATAAATAAATATAATCATGCCTTGCTAAACGACAGGGATACATTCTGAGAAACGTGTCATTAGGTGATTTTGTCATTATACAAACATTATAGAATATACTTACTACAAACCCACATAGAATAGCCTATGACACACCTAGGCTACATGGTAGAACCCATTGCTACTAGGCTACAAAACTGTACAGCATGTTACTGTACTGAATCCTGTAGGCAGTTGTAACCAGTAAGTATTTGTGTATCTAAACAGGTGTAAAAACATAAAAGGTAGGCCAGGAGCGGTGGCTCATGCCTGTAATCCCAGCACTTTGGGAGGCCGAGGCGGTGGATCTCTAGGTCAGGAGTTCAAGACCAGCCTGGCCAACATAGTGAAATCCTGTCTCTACTAAAACTACAAAAATTAGCTGGGCACAGTGGCAGGTGCCTGTAATCCCAGCTACTCGGGAGGCTCAGGCAGGAGAATCGTTTGAACCTGGGTGGCAGAGGTTGCAGTGAGCCAAGTTTGTGCCACTGCACTCCAGCCTGGGCGACAGATTGAGACTGTGTCTCAAAAAAAAAAAAAAAAAAAAAAAAAAAAAACCAACCAAAAAAAACCATAAAAGGTAAAATAAAAATATGATATTAAAAAATGGTGTCCAGCCACGATGAATCAAGCCTGTAATCCCAGCCCTTTGGGAGGCCAAAGCAGAAGAACTGCTTGAGCCCAGGAGTTTCAAGACCAGCCTAAACAACATTGCAAGACCCTGTCTCTACAATTTTCTTTTTTTTATTTAGCCAGGCATGGTGGCATCCTGAGTAGTTCCAGCTACTCAGAAGGCTGAGGTGGGAGGACCACCTGAGCCTGGGAGGTTGAGGCTGCAGTGAGCTATGATCATGCCACTGCACTCCATCTGGGGCAACAGAGCAAGACCCTGTCTCAAAAAGAAAAGAAAAAATGATATACCTGTATAGGGTCCTTACCATGTATGGTTGCTGCTCTTGGGGAGTCAGAGAGTGAGTGTTGAGTAAATGTGCTTACTGTGCTCTACTGCAGACTTTCTAAACACTGTATACTTAGGCTGCACTAAATTTATATAATTTTTTCCCTCATTCAATAATAAACTACCTTAGCTTACTATAACTTTTTTACTTTATCAGTTTTTAAATAACTTTTTGATATTTAGCTAAAAATACAAACACATTGTACAGCATACAAAAATATCTTCTTTATATGCTTATTCTATAAGCTTTTTTCTATTTCTAAAATTTTTAACTTTTTTGTTTTACTTTTTAAACTTGTTAAAAGCTAAGACATAAACACAGAGGGTCTACACAGGGTCAGGAACATCAACGTCATTGTCTTCCACCTCCACATCCTGTCCCACTGGAAGTTCTCAGGGGCAATAACACACAGGGAAGGATCCTCTCCTATGATAACAATGCCTTTTTCTGGAACACCTCCTGAAAGACCTGCCTGAGGCTGTTCTGTTTAGCTTTTTTTTTTATAATCAGAAAACACTCTAAAATAATAATAACTAGTGTAGTAAATACATAAACCAGTAACACAGTCATTTATCATCATTATCAAGTATTATGTACCATACATAATTGTATGTACTATGCTTTTCCACAGCTGGTAGTACAGTGGGTTTGTTTACACCAGCATCACCGAGTAATGTGTTGCACTATGACGGTGACAATGTTACTGGATGATAGAATTTGTTAGCCCCATCATAATCTTATGGAACCACCATCATAAATGAGGCCAGTGGCTTATGTGGAACATGACTGTATTTGGTCTTTGTCCCCAGGTTCCTGGCACAGACTTCCTAAAACACTGGAATCTCGTGAGTGATAAAGAGCGTCTTTTGTATTCTCATGAGATGACTCAAAGCTGCGGAAGGAGGGAGGTGCCTAGAGAGCTTCTGGATGGGGGCTAGCCACCAGAAAGATCCAGCCAGGATTAAAAGGTTGGAACTTTCAGCCCCACCCGACAGTCCACTTCTCAAGAGGGGAGGGGACAGCAGATAGAGTTAAATCACTAAGGCCTAGGCCTGGCGCAGTGGCTGACACTTGTAATCCCAGCACTTTGTGAGGCTGAGGTTGGACTGATCACTTGAATCAGGAGTTCGAGACCAGCCTAGCCAAAATGGTGAAACCCCATCTCTACTAAAAATACAAAAATTATCCAGGCGTGGTGGTATGCACCTGCAGTCCCAGCTACTTGGGAGGCTGAGGCAGGAGAATTGCTTGAACCCGGGAGGCAGAGGTTGCAGTGAGCTGAGATTGCTCCACTGCACTCTAGCCTGGGTGACAGAGTGATACTCTGTCTCAAAAACAAACAAACAAACAAAAATCACCAAGGGCTAATGATTTAATCAATCATGCATAGGTAATGAACCTCCAAGAAAAACCCTTAAATGTCGAAGTTCTGAAAGTTTCCAGGGTGATGAACACATTATGCGTCTGCGAAGGTGGGGCACCCAGAGAGGGCATGGAAGCTTGTTGGCACCACCCCTGAATCCCCCAACCTACCACCCCTGAGTCCCCCATACCTTGCCCTCTGCCTCTCTTCCATTGGGCTGTTCCTGAGTTATATCCTTTATAATAAACTGGTTAAGTGTAAGAAAAGTGTTTTCCTGAGTCCCCTGCGCAGTTCTAGTGAACTTTCAAACCTGAGGAGGCAGTCATGGGAAACCCCAAATTTTCAGTCAAGGTGGACAAAAGTACAGGTGGTCTGGGGACCTGGGACTTACAACAGAGCTCTTAAATCTGTGGAGTCTGAGGCTGACTCTGAGAAGTTAGTGTCAAAATTGAATGGAATTGTTGGACACTCAACTGGTGTTGGAGAACCAGAGAACACCTCTAGTGAAGGAAATAAAAGCATTTCACTCCAGAATATGCTTCTTTGACATGTTTTGAGATGGCTGTTCAGAGGGCTTGCAAACAGAAGTACCCCTGCAAAGCTGTCTTTCATGGGGGAGTTTTGCATCAATCCAGCCAGGTCTTCCCTTGTCCTGATCTAGGAAAGATTTAACTGAGAGTCTGACACCTTTAAAGATCTGAAAGAAGCATTTACCACCTATCCTCTCTGATGGCTGCCACCTATCAGGTTTCATCTGTGTAACAAGACTACCTTCACAAGCCAGGCCTCCTCCTCTTCTTTCCTTCCCCATAATCTATCTTGCCACTGTAATCTTGATTTTTGGCCATGCCCTGAGCCCCATTCTTTCTGTGACCTCAAGATGGTATAGAAGCTTCTGCACCCCATTGCAGGCTTGGGTAAACACTTCGTGGTCTCCCAAACACTTGGGTTCTCCTCATGAATGTTAAAAAACAATTGTATGCTTCTCTCTTATTAATCTGCCTTTTATGAGTTCATTTTTCAGTGAAGCTTCAGAAGGTGAAGGGGAAGTTTTTCCTTAGCCCCTAGAGAGTTAAGGACTAGGAAGGGCTTTGTTATCAAAGGGACTGGCGTGTGCTCTACTCATTAAGAGGAAGAAATATGGGAAGGAGTCCCTTTTTAACACCGACCATGAAGTAGTTCTGCATCAGTCATACAACTAAGAGCAGCATGCAATTTACTGTCCCATTTTTCATGCCAATTTATAAGTTCCCTGGTCTGGACTTTCCATTTTTAAATAGTATATTGTAATTTCTTTAATAAGTGCAATGATGAGAAAATATAATAGCATATGGATGATCTCAGCCTCCTTCCTCATGCTGCCTCCTAAGGGAACTCTGGGTTTGTTTCCTTTTCGTGGTTCTGAGCTTATGAACACAGGTGTGGGAAATGAATTAGGGGGAGAAGTGGAAAAAGAAATATAGTGAGAGAAGAAATAGAAGAAAATAAACCTAAAAGGAAAGAAGGGGAAAAGGTAAGGACATGAGGACATACACTGACTGGATATGGGAAGGGTTTCAAAAAGGAGAGAGTTTGGGGAAGTAGCTGAGAGACATGTAAAAGCTCAGAGAGATGGAGAAAGAGGATTTTAAAGTTTTATCAAACATATGGCATTTATTACCCCCTTGGATGTTTTCTGAAAGGTGAAGTAAATATTTGAGTTATTTTCAATTATTTTCTCTGACATACTTATTTCTTTGAATGTGACTTAATCCTGGGACTGGACCAAGGCATGGCTGGTTATACACAGGTGACACACATGTACTTTTCCGAAGATGCCTTAAAGGTGGAGCATGTATGAATGAATGAATGAATGAATGAGAAACAAACTTCAATCCGGGAAAGATGAAGCAGGCTAATTATAAGTTATCTATGTCAAATTTCATAAATTGATATAAACCTTGAATCAGACCATGTTACATAGACTTTTAGGTTAATTTCTCAAGCAAAGTCGCTTTACACACATACAATGAGAGAAATCAAACTTCACTCAACATTAATCTAATTTAAAGAATAATGTAAGGTATTTTGTGAGGAGATAACTACCCCAAGACCTAACAATTCCCCACTGCTTGAACACTTTGCCCCAAACGGAGAGCTGGAATTTCCTATCATAAATGTTTCTTCATACTTAATATGTCACTTGGCACACACAGGTGCAACCAACTTCCTAATATGAAATTAACTAAGTTATCAAGCACCCTCTCCAGTAGCAGACTTTACCAAGAAAGTTTTGCTTTGATTTTACTACATGTTCTTATTTTTTAATAGTTGTTGATAAAAGGCAAGGTAATTTCTCATAGATGTGTACTTGTTTATGTAGTTTTAAATGTTCTGCTCCCAGGCATTCCTTTTAATTTCAATACAGTTTCTAAAACTCTCTTGAACATTTGAAATGTTGGAATAATAGTCATCCAAATTTCCTGTGGATTTCCATACTCCTGCATTAAGCCATAAGAAAACTCAGCTGGACTTTATTTTGGCTGAGTTAAAGGCGGTTTTGAAGAAAACCAAAATGGAATGATAACAATATTTTATCAGATGGGGGAAAATAAATATGTTTTTAACTATTACTGAGACTCTGCAGGGAGTATATCAGCTACAGTTCAAACAAAAGCCAAATCAAGGAAAATTTCATTGCTGTTTCTATGGATTAGACCAAAGAATCTTTAATCTTTAATCATCTACATCAAAGGGTCCCTTAAAAAGAGGGGCTCAATATTTTAACGCATGTATACATTACAACTTCACAATGGCATCAGCAAAAATGAAAATTCATATTTACCAACCATTATGTCCCTGGCATGACAACTATACATTTTTTAAAGTGCTCTTTATCCATAAATTAATTTTTCTATATTCAGATACTGTTTTAGTGGAGTTGTGGTATTAAACACTAAATTGAGTTTTCTGAATTCTACATAAAGCTGTCACAATATTAAAAATTCTAAAACAGTTTAAGATGAAAATATAATTACCTAAACTAATGAAAGAATTTGTACCTTTTCCATTTTGTTTCCAAGAAGCATAAATCATAGAATCTCAAGTAGGAAAGTTCTTTAAAGGTTATCTTGTCAAATCATCCATTCAATGATGGAATTAACTATGATATTTACAGTGACATGTACAGTGTCTAAAAACTCACTGAGACTCAAAGCATGTCATTCTCCTTTTTAAAAGCTTTAACTCCAGTGCCTAGTACAGTGCCTGACATACTACAGAAAACTGCAGCAGATTTCAATGGCCTCCCTACAATCTATTCCTTATCCCGTAATACCAGATCTGGGTAGGACTCATCCTAGCTCCAGGAAGGACATCTTTATGTGGGCCTGTCCAATCAAAGCACTGAGTCTCTGCCTCTGCCAGTGGCAGCCACTACTCCAAAACCTAGCACCGGCTCTAAGTTGGTCCAATCCCTGTGAGTCTCAGGACCTGTGAGACCTAATAGCAAGCATTTGCTTTGCCTGCTGTTGCATAATAGAGATTCTGACTTAGCAGCATTTATCAAGTAAAGCCTGAAAAAGGAAGCTAAAAGAAAGGAAGGATTTAGATACAGACAAACTGAGTCATAATGACATTATTTGAGTCCCAAATCCAGGCATTCCTGATGTCAAATCTTATCTGGGACTTTTTACTTATGTGAACCAGAAATCTCCATATTCCTTTTTTTTTTTCTCCTAAGGTAGTCTGATCTGTTTTCTGTTACTTGACCCTAGAAAGGGGAAAGAGCTTCCTGACTATTACGGGAATTTGCGTAAGTAAGGTTGCTCCATGCCAACAACCCAAAAATGTGGATTGGCTGAGCTGGGTTTGGATGATACTTGGAAACTTAGCAGTCTTTATCACATGAAAATAACATGGATAGCTGTTGTATCTTAAGATTAGATTGTGTGCCTATCAAGGCTGCATTATTGGGGAACTCAGGAAATTTTAAAGATTCTGGAATAAGTGTTCTACCTCTTTTAGCCTGAGAAAAGAAAAGAACTTTTATCTGGGAAATATACATCCTTTTAAATTATCAGGCTGCAGAGACACTGAAATGAGACTGCAATCACATCTTACTTCCCGCTGGAGCTATGTATTCATCTCCAGAACCAGCCTGCTATTGCCACAAGCAGCTATAAATTAATCTAATAATGCCACACCAGACACTATAACTTAATGCATAGCCAATCACTAATCAATGCTATTTCTGTAAGCCAACAAGAATTCCTGGCACATCACTTTGTATCAGCCCACTTCCTATCTCTCTTTTGCCTTTAAAAATCGACTTGTAACTGCTGCTAATCAGAGTGTATATTCAGGGCATCTTCAATCTATGCTCCTGGGCTACAATCCTCAAGTTTGGCTCAAATCAACTCTACCTGCATTAATTTTGCCTCAGCTTCTTCCTTTTAGGTCAGCAAGACTTCAGTGAGGTCTTAAAAGAAACAGACAAGCTTGAGATATCACTGGTCTGCTAAAGTAGAGTGAGATGAAAGTACAACTCTGCTAAGAGAAAACCTTTGTCTGTGGCTTACAGCAGCTGAGAGTCTGGTGACCTTGGTTAAATAACAACCTCTTAAGACCTCAGTAGCTCACCTCTACCAAGAAGTTAGCTTAGGTTGTTTTTAAGATATTTTCCATCCCTAAATGTCTATAAAAATAAACAACTAAGTAAATAAATGAATCTAGATCATATGGAGATTATCTGATGAACAAAAATCTTCCTTTTTTAAATCAAACTTCAAAGAATTTTCTTGTATCTACAAGGGATTAATTATACTATGTTCACATGTATTTAATAAGTATTATTTACATTTTAAAGTCACTTTAGTTTTCTCTAGTGATGATTTCAGACACACAAATAATTGTATCATGAGAACTTTTTATGGTTAAAACCAAATATTTGTTTTTATTAAAACAAAAACAAAAATAAGCTGCCCACATATTTCTGTTAATACTCTTCCACTGTGTATGAAAGTACATCTCATTTTTAAAGATCATTTGTCATGTCTTAATAATCCTACCGACCAAACGTTTTTGCAAGCATTATGATTTTAAAAAAATAATAAAAGCTTTGCAGTTTAACATGACAATTTTTTTAAATTCTATTATTATTTCTCAGAGGAAACAACACTGTAGAATCAACAAAAAGGAAGGAAGAGACAAAGGGAAGAAGGGCCTTACTTAAGCTAGTGTTAACTTTATAATTTCTCTGCAGTTAGAAGTTAGGGGCAAAACTGAGTTTTGGGGGAGTGAGAGGAGGTCAGGGGTATGTCTTAAAGCTGCACCAGCTAAGCAACCTGACTCCTTTTATTAGAACTGCATGTTTATTTGGGGTGGCCTGTGGAACGTGCTGATGGCAATGGCACAGGGGAATGGAGAGAGAAGCCACAGCCCCCAAAGCACCTCTTGCCACCACCCTGATTGAAACAAGACATCAGCCTCATTTATTCCCTCCCCCGTCCCTCCCCCTCCCCCCCCCCTTTCCTTTCCTTTTCTTTTGACAGAATCTTGCTCTGTTGCCTAGACTGGAGTGCAGTGGTGTGATCTCAGCTCACTGCAACTTCTGCCTCCTGGGTTCAAGCGATTCTCCTGCCTCAGCTTCCCGAGTAGCTGGGATTACATAAGCCTGTCACATCTCGCTAATTTTTGTATTTTTAGTAGAGACAGGGTTTCACCATGAGGCCAGGCTGGTCTCAAACTCCTGACTTCAAGTAATGCGCCTACCTCAGCCTCCCAAAGTCCTGGGATTACAGGTGTGAGCCACCAAGCCCGGCCAGCCCCATTATTTCCAAGAGTTTTAGCTGTCTGCCTACTCAACTGTTTTATGTTTGATCTTCATAATAAGCAAATTTATCTGTCCTGGTTTCCACTTTTTTCTTAATTTCTCATTTTCTCTCTTATGAGGTTAAACTATGCAAATCACTTACAATTTATGACTTCAAATTCACAAATTTCTAGTGCCAACAGTTTCACTCTGCGGCAACACGAACTGGAGTAGAAGTTTTATTTTGAAGATATGTTTCATTAAGCATAATTTCTGGAAGTTGAAAAATAACTTACATAATATGCAAGAAAGAAAACTATTCTGAAGTTCCAGAGAGAAACTGAAACGAGTAACAGGATTTTGGTGGGCAGAACACATGGCAGGGGAGAAAGGAGGTCTGGAGACCATGCCATGCTGTGACACAACAGTGTGGCGATGTCCCACAGACCTGAAATCTGGAGCAGCCGAGGCTGCAGAAAATAACAAGGTGGCTGAGAGATCCAGCGGTTCCTCCTGTGTCCTGCCAAAGAACATCCACTTTGTAGCAGCACTTCCCCAGGAGCTAAGCTTGGTGCTGAGTTTTACTGTAACTGGCTGTGAATTTGAACAGCCCACCAGCCAAAGCTGATATAAAACTGTGATCTTTGAGCATCCTTGGTATGCTAGGCCCTTAAGGGCCCTAAGTGAAGGCTCTTCACTGCCCCATGACAAATGGGACTAGTTAAAACCAATCATTTGTGGCCTTATGGACTCATTTCCTCTATCCAGGCTGCAAACTTCATTTCCCCTATCCAGGGTACAAACTTCAATCTCTAAGTAGCATTACCAATGAACATGTGTGTGTCCTCTTGCCTGGCAAATAATAAAATAATTTACTGCTTGTTTTGTTCATCCCTTAAGTAGTTAAAAGAGAGTAAAGTATTTGGGGGCTCCCTAGCAGGGGGATAAAAGCAACCAAAATTTGACCTGGGTAGGGTTAGGCAGGTTTAGCGCACAAAATGTCAAAGTGGCAGAGAGCCTCCTAAAAATTATTATAATCATCACTCAAGAGGAAATTGTCCAGACACATGATCAAGAGATTGACTGTCATGGAAGAAACCTGAAATGATTCCCTAGTGCCTTTGAAATTATTGGTAGAAATTTTGTAGATTTGGATTAATGATTTTTTTTTTATTTTTAGGTGAAGATTTTAACTGTCAATCAAAAGGGAGATACGGAAGAAGTATAGAGCAGATAACACTGTGAAAGAATTGACGCAAACAAGCCCAGTGTGGCGGCTCATGTCTGTAATATGTTCTTCTGAAACAAATTCTGTCAACTCCATCACAAATGAGTCTGTGGAAGAACCAATGCTGAAAGCATCTCAGTAAACAAATATGGCCCAATAAACTCAAGTTTCTAATGGGCAGGCATATAGGGGATGGCGAGAAGGCACATAATAGAGCTCAAACAAAAGCAAAAAGCAAATGACAGAAGTCTATAGGAATAAGCATAGAAAATGAAAGCTCAGCATATGCAGAAGTTTGTAAACAATGCAAAGGAAAACTAACGAGAAAATTATAGGGATGTTGAGAGGCTGAAGAGGCAAGAAGCAATAGGCCCACTGGGTGAAGTTAAGCTGTAAGAGAGAGAAAATAGGTCTAGTCCAATCCTATTTTTAGCTTTAGCAAAGAGAATAGGCAAAAAATTAAAAAGGATGACATATCCATGGCTAAGAAGAAAGTGAAATCCAGGATGAAGTCTCTAGTCCTGTCAAAGCAACCCTCTGAGTTGCAGTATCATTACCAGTAATCTCAGAAGAATCACTGAGAAAGAAAATTGGAAGTAGGAAAAAAAAAAAAAAACAACAACAACAACAAAAACCTGGTTTTCAAAAGAAATAAAAAATTTGGAAATGACACACTGAATAGCTTGATATCAACTGTCAGAAAAATAAACTGATAGCTCATTAATCATTTGTGATTACCTGAAGATAAATTATTGACTTCTAGGAACCACTATAGGTACACTAAAATGAGTGACTCTAAATGAACATAATGATCTTTTTTGGTTGGGCTAGATTTGGCATATCGATGGGCCAGTCACAAGAGGTAGTATAGAAAGATTTCACTAAGGCCCCTGAAAATGTCACTACTTTTCTTAAGGTAAGATGGAAATAGCTGGACTAGAGAATTCGGTTAACTTAGAGGAAACTGATTTATAGCAAACTGAAATACTTAACGATAACTATTTAATGTACTGACAGTACTAATATGCCATAATGCATAAAGCTTTCCAATTCAGCCTTTTAATCAACTACTTGGATAAGAACATAACACATGCTATTCAAGTTGCATATCTGACGCAATCTAGGGAGGGCAGAAAATATGTTCAATGTTAAAAATCAGGCTTCAAAATTCCTGGAAAATAGAATAATAGAAAACAAACAAGACAAAATTCCAATTCAGATGGAAAAACACTTTTCCCCCCTCACTATGAGCATAATTTCTGTCAACAAAATAATGAAATGTGGTGTTTATTAATAAAAGTAAAGGATAAGTATATATATCTATACACACACACACATACACACACACACACACACACACACACATATATATATAAAATATATAGAGAGAGACACAGGGCCTCACTTTGTCACCCAATCTGGAGTGCAGTGCCATGATTAAAGCTCACTGCAGCCTTGACTTCTCAGGCTCAAGCAATCCTCCCACCTCAGTACCCCAACCCCTAGGCCCCTGCCAGTAACTGGGACTACAGGCACTCACCACCATGCCTGGTAATTAAAAAAAAATTTTTGTAGACACAAGGTCTCACTATGTTGCCCAGGCTGGTCTTGAGCTTCTGGCCTCAAACAATCCCTCCACCTCAGCCTTCCAAAGTGCTGGGATTACAGGTGTAAGCCACCTTGCCTGGCCTAATATTCTTATATTTGCATTAATCAGGTCATATCAAGATGGCAAAGAATCTGAAAACTCCATCTTAGGTGGAGAGATTTAGAAACTTATGATACTCATCCTGGAAAAGGTTCAGGGATGGAAAGGTACGATACTCATCCTGGAAAAGGTTCATGATGTTGTCTTTAAACACATGCAATGATAATATATGAAAGATGGATTTGATTTATTCTGTATGGATTCGAAGTAACAAGGAATAAATAGAATAAGCTGAAAGGAAATAAAATTTAACCAAAAATTTAAAAACGACTTCCCTCTAACAAGAGTTTTTCAAACAAGAAATAAGCAGCCTTGAGGGTCCTTGAGACATTGTTATAACTCGAAAAGTTCAAGTCCAGGCTGAAAACATTCTATTTGTCAAAGGCAGTGGATATTCCAAACCTAGCATGGTAGCCCACATGAC
Organism: Pan troglodytes; assembly: GCF_028858775.2. Lineage (NCBI taxonomy): Eukaryota > Metazoa > Chordata > Mammalia > Primates > Hominidae > Pan > Pan troglodytes. The sequence goes on along the minus strand of NC_072403.2, from coordinate 137,708,076 downwards.
CTCCGTATTTCGACTAAAAGATTTTATAATTCTGAAATTAGGCATGATGCCTGTATTAAGGAGGTTAAGTGGAAGAAGAAAAATATCAAGTTAACATGAACCTGACACTTAGAAAAGAAAATGCTGTGTTTTCTTTCTAATCTCTCAATTACTTCTTCTAGGATTCCAGGGCATTGTCTGATTACTATATTACCTGGTGCTTCTATACTCTTAGAGGGGGACGGAACTTCCTCATATGATATGACTATACAGCTAAAGCCACTGTGAAACAGTGCGCTAAATTAGAATTTTGAATGCAGGAAAAGAAATTTACTAGTTGTTATCAGATCTACACAGACATAACCACTTCACCGCAGGTTGTTTACTCGAGAAAACACAGGAACATCTTTGCTAGTGGCTTCCTTTGCTGAAGAGGATGCCGCAGCACACCCAACTATTCTCAACAAACACAACGTATATCAAGTTCCTACACCGACGTCACTGCTTACAGCATTAAGATTAGCGTCCTTCATTTAAAACAGATATGAATGATTGGTCCTCACTTAAAACAGGATAACTATACTAATACACTAATATATTAAAATCCAGTCACAGTTTATTTTAAAAATTCCTATTAATAAGGAAAAACTTAATACCACCAAGGTGCTCTAACTCCTAGCATTGTACATCTGTCTCTTAAAATAATATGTAAAAGTTCTACTAAAAAAATTGAAACATGAGCTCAAATACTTTTGGACATAGATTATAAAGAGGACATATTATAATAATTTGTTAACAATGATTATAAAAATTTTTTATGGAAAAATGTCTAAACTTTAAAATTTTATTTTTAGAGATTAAAATTTTAAATATAAATTCTAAAATTTCTAAATTAATGTTTTCATCTAAGATATTACAATTAAAAAATTCTCTTATGGAAGAGAATGTTCTAATTATTTTTACATTCTATTTAAAGGGCACTATGGAGGTAGCAGTTAAGAATAAAGGCTTTGGAATTAGATACAAGTAGGAAGAGACCCTGGCTCCATTATTTGCTAGCTATGGAACTTGGGGAGTTATTAAACCACTCCAAGCCTGTTTCCTTGCCTATAAAAATGAGAAAACTAATACCATAGTGAGGTCATATTTGTAAATCTCCTGGCACAGCATGAGTGTGCAATCAGCAAAAGAGAGCCCACAGTGCCACAAATCCGCACAAGTAAAACTAAAACACATTACAGGCCCTAGACAGCCAGCCTAGGTGCATGTATCCCAGTATGGCTCCTCTCCTGCCTTGCTTCTTTGCTAATATCCTCATGGCATTACGTAACCATCAGCCTTCAAGCGGACATCCCTGAGGGATCCCTTTCTGATGCACCATCCTCATTAGCCAGCAAGCATGCTCTAATGCCTCCTCTTCCTCTTCCATCTTCAAAAACTCACCATTCCTTGACTCTCACATCTTCCTCCTGCCAAGGCCTGAATATTTGGCTTCCCTTCCCAGCCGATTTCCCAAAAGAATTGGCTAGAAGCTTGGTCTCCACTCCCTTACCTCCTATTCACATCAAACTGGCTTCTCCCACCACTGTGCTGAAACTGCTTTTATCCAATCAATTATCAGTGACCTCCAAGTGTCAATCTTAATGGATACTTTGCAGTCCTCATCTTAATTTACCTCTCAGCTACTTGCAAACCTGCTGATCATTCGCTCCTTGAAATTCTCTCTTCTCTCAGCTGCAGTGATTCTATCTCTTCTGAATTTCATCCTACTTCTCTTTCTGTACTAGACCACCAAATGTTGGAATTTCCTAATTCTGTTCCCATTCTTTAGTTCTGTTCTTTTTTCACTTTATATGCCCTCCCTATATGATGTCATCCTTTCCCATGGCTGAGGCCAACAACTCTGAAATTTCCATCTCAGTCCAGAACCTGTTTTCAATCCAGATTTACACATACCGAATTGTGTATTTAGTGGTTGTCTTGTAAGCATCTCAAACTTAACATATTAAATTCTTGAGATACTCTCTCAAAACTGTTGTTTTTCTAGTTTTCCCATTCCAGTTAATGGCACCTCCATCCATCTAGCTGTTCAATCCAAATTCCTAAACATGGCCAAGAAGGCCCTGCATGATCTGCCTCAGCCTACCTCTTCGCATTGCCTGTGCATTTCTCCCAAAAAAGCACTGTGTTCAAGGAACATTGGCCATCTTGCAGATCCAGGAAGCTGCCAAGCTTTTTGTCACTTTAAGGACTTTTCATCCAAGGATTCTCCCTACCTAGAATATTCTCGTCCTTCCCTCTCTCCCTAGCCCTTCTCCTAAATACACAGATTACCTGGTGAACTCCTGCTTGTACCCAAGATCATTAAAAGTCATTAACACATGAGTATTAAATGACCTTTAAATGTCATTTTCTCCAAGGGTCCTTGAACATAACTTGTGTCTAAAGTGGATACTACTTTTGCACTTCTCTTTTATGATGTCTTGTTGCTTTCCCTCGCAGCAAATACAGCCATTTATAATGACATATGGATTTGATGTTCTTCTTTAAAGTCTGCTATGGTTTGAATGTTCCCTCCAAAACTCATGTTGAAATGTAATTGCCATTGTGACAGAATTGAGAGGTAGCACTGTTAAGAGGTGATTAGGCCAAGTGGGTTCCATCCTCATTAATGGATAAATGTTATTATTGTGGGAGCATGCTGGTTATCAGAAGAGTGCATTTTTATAAAAGTGAGTTTGGCCCTCTCTTGCTCATTCTCACTTTTTTTTTTTTTTTGAGATGGAGTTTCACTCTTGTTGCCCAGGCTGGATTGCAATGGCGCAGGTCTCAGCTCACCACAACCTCTGCCTCCGGGGTTCAAACAATTCTCCTGCCTCAGCTTCCAGATTACAGGTGTACGCCACTACGCCCAGCTAATTTTGTATTTTTAGTAGAGACAGGGTTTCTCCATGTTGGTCAGGCTGATCTCAAACTCCTGACCTCAGGTGATCCGCCCGCCTGAGACTCCCAAAGTGCTGGGATTACAGGCATGAGTCACCGCGCCCGGCCCACTCTCACCCTTTCTTGCCCTCCCACCTTCCACCATGGGGTGATACAGCATGCAGGCCCTTGTCAGATGCTGGCACCATGCTCTTGGACTTCCCAGACTCCAGAACTGTAAGTCAAATAAACTTCTGTTCATTGTAAATTACCCAGTCTGTGACATTGTGTTAAAGCAACACAAAATGAACTAAGACAATGTATTTGTGAAAAGTATTCTCCATAAGGGCAAGGACCATATTTGTTTTGTTCACCAATCTACCCTCTGGGCTTAATAGGCACAGGCACATAAGGTCTCTCTGAGATGCAAGCAATGCATATGTTTCTCCTCATAACATAAAGAATATTACCTAAATTCTTACATTTAATTACATGAAGGAACTGAGAGAAGTCTTAAATATCTAGTTGCATCGGCTAATATAAAAACCAAAATGGTCATTATTCAAAATCACAGAAAGGTTTTCCTATGCAATAAAAACAAACAGGAAGAAGGAGGTAAAGATTATATATATTGGATTTGTAACCCAATTAATTTTGTAATTTTTCATTTTCAATGATTCATTAAAATAATGCGCTTTTTTTTTTTTTTTTTTTTTTTTTTTTTTTTTCCTTTTAGAGTCGGAGTCTTGCTCTGTCACCCAGGCTGGCATGCAGTGGTGGAATCTTGGCTCACTCACTGCAACCTCCGCCTCCCAGGTTCAAGCAATTCTCCTGCCTCAGCCTCCCGAGTAGCTGGGACTACAGACACACACTGCCACGCCTTGCTAATTTTTTTTGTATTTTAGTGGAGATGGGGTTTCACTGTGTTGCCCAGCTGGTCTCGAACTCCTGAGGTCAGGCAATACACCCGCCTTGGCCTCCCAAAGTGCTAGGATTACAGGCGTGACCCACCGCACCCAGCCAAAATAATGCCATTTCGTATAAAGTGTGCTTAAATATGAATACATGTGAGCTTACAACTAATTTTTATATTTTAAAAATCCATATACTCTTTTCAAAGAAAAATATGTTTGCATATATATGTATGTGTGTGTATATACCTGTTTTTACATTTAAAATATATCTACCCTTATAAAATAAAAATATCATTTATATAAACTTAGAGTTGTGGTTTAAAAAAATTAAATTTCTCTTATTGTCTAGTGACAGCAGTTGACTTGGCATAGTAGAAGGAACTATCTCCCCGCCCATCCCCCTTAAAAGACAAAAAAAAAGATGTTGGAGCCATGGAAATGGAAATTGCTCAGTCCCCAATGACCTTACCAGCATCTGCTGCAATTACCTTCTGAAAATAAAATAACCAAATTACTGTTCAGCTTTCTGCTGTGCTAACAAAATTAATCTGAAATATCGAAATTCATCTGCTTTATATTACGTATTATGTAACTTCTAAAACCAAAGCTCTTCTAGCTCTAAATCGTGAAGTACATGCACCACAGATGTCATAATCAACAGTAATATATTCTCACATACACAGGAAAAATTAATGGAATGATTAATAACTTCACTCAAATTATCCATGACAGTGATTTGATCTAAGTCACTCCACATATTCAAAAGTAAGATCAATCAATTTTATGTGTGGTTTGGTTTTTTAAAAAAATTGTTGGGTTTTTCTTGAGACAGAGTCTTGCTTTGTTGCTCAGGCTGGAACGACATGATCATAGCTTACTGTAACTTTCAATACCCGAGCTATCTTTTCACCTCCACTCCAGAGTAGCTAGGGTTACAGGCATGTGCTGTCATGTCTGGCTTTTTTTTTTTTTTTTTTGTAGAGACAGGGTCTCACCATGTTGCCTAGGCTGATCTCAAACTCCTGGTCTCTAGCACTCCTCCCACCTAGGCCTCTCAAAATGCTGGGATTACAGGTGTGAGCCACTGTGTCTGGCTGATCAATTATAATTCTTTTTGAGATGGAGTTCCCTCTTGTCACTCAGACTGGAGTACAATGGCTTGATCTCGACTCCCTGCAATGTCCGCCTCCTGGGTTCAAGCAAATCTCCTGCTTCTGCCTCCTGAGTAGCTGGCATTACAGGCGTCCAGCACCTCGCCCAGCTAATTTTTTGTATTTTTATTAAAGACAGGGTTTCACCATGTTGGCCAGGCTGGTCTTGAACTCCTGACCTCAGGTGATCCACCTGCTTCAGCCTCCCAAAGTGCTGGGAATACGGGCATGAGCCACCCCACTGGGCGAATCAATTTTGATTCTATTCTGCTTTGTAGAACAGATTTGTTAGGAAAATATATGTGCAAATTGCGTTTTAAAAAGACATAGAGCGATTTAGAAAAATCACTGAGTTTTAAAATTTAGTAAAGAATATTTAAAACATGAATAAATAGCCTCTAATTTAACTGCTTCCTAAGTTTAAATGATCAAAGTTTGGCCATCTAGTCTGTCAAGTATTCCATAAGTACACTAATAAATACCATATAAAATTTTTATTGTTATAATTAATAGTCTTGTTCTCTGGTTCTTCTATATTTAAGTTTACTTCATACTCTCTGTTCTCCACACCCGAACAATTCTTGTCTCACAACCGTCAAGCTACATTTATCATTTCAGTCCATGATATCCCCACCTCAAAGTCATTTTTGACTCTCCAAATAAAATCAGTTGCATGGTTCTAGTAGTAGAATTATTGAGAAAAGACCCTTTTCTTGGTCTCCACCACATTCTTAGATGCTAGATCCTGTCTTGCTTTGGGAAGAGACCCAGGAGGTCCCCAATCCAACTAACTCATCTTCTCTTCTTGGGCCTAGAACACTCTACATGCTTCATGTTGTTGACACATCTGACTTGACTTTACCTGGTGGTAAATCACATTTGCAAACCATGAACCAACCTGTATCTTGCTACGTCTTCTTAAACCTTGGCCACTCTCCTTTTCATTCATTACCATTTTCATTTATGTGTGTGAAGCAAAACATTAAAACAAGTAGGCAAGGCTGCTGCATGTTCACTGGTATAATACACCACAAAAATGAGTGCAGAAAAAACCTGAAACCCTAACCATTTTGTTTATGCAAACTTTATTTGAAATGATAAAGAAAAAGGGAAGTAAAAATGTGTGAACAAGTGTCCGCTGGCTCAAGAACCAGGTCTTCGCTTTTACAATAGAAATGACCAAGCTGGGAGAATTGTACTTGTCGGGGCCTCCAACTCTGAATCTAGAGAGGCAATAACAGAGACATTCTTGCCACACTCCAAAAAGGTAAGGTCAGGAGATTGCTGACATTTTTTGCTGGTATGTAGGGAATTCCCAAGTTTCACTGGTAGAGTAGACCTTCTCTAGTTTGTTCCAAAGTTCCTAATACGTTTGTACTGACAATCAGAAAATATCAGTTTAGTTATTAAATATATTTTTAATCATTTTGTCATTTAGGCCAGTGATTCCCACTGAGATTGAGAACTAATAGGTTCTAGAAAACTCAATTCAACATAGCTTAATGACAAATACAGCCATAATGATTTAAGGGTGTGAGCTGTGAGGTCAGGCGTACCTGGGCTGAGACGTGTATCTGCCACCACATAGTTATGTGACCTTGGGCAAGTTACATAACATCTATAGGCTTAACATCTTTATCTGCAATCAGGATGATAACAGAACCTACTCCTTAAGGTAATTATGAGATTACACGAGAACACCAGTCTCTGTTACATGGTAAATTCAGCAAATGTTAGCTATTAATCCTAGTGAATGACTGGTAGGTGCTGGTACGGGGCTAGACCCTGTGAGAAAGATAAAATTTAAAAAGACCTGACAATAAATGACAACAGACAAATAAGGCACAGATGAGACTGTTACTGGATGTATCCCAAGACAAGCTGTGTTAAGGGCCCCAGAGGAAGGCATAAGAAAGTCCCCCAACACCCTCAAAGTCCAGTGGCAAGAGAGGGATCATGTAGTTGTGTGTGTTGGGTGGAGGGAGAGAAATAAAGTAGGAACAGCCTTAAGAAGACAGTGTCACAGTTAAAGATGGGTGTGACAGAGTGATATGTACATTGCTATATTTAAGGAGAGTATAAAGAAGAGTAGTTCTTTGTATAGAAGGTATAGTTCTGAGGGGGCAAAGTGTAAGACATGTACAGAAAACCAAAACAAGAGATAAAGACAGGAGGGGAGGAAGGAGTCATATTGTGCAGAACCTCAAATGCCAGAAAGAAGATGGAACACATAAGTGACATATCTGAGCTCTGCCCAGGAATACTAATCCAGCAAGATGCGTAGGAGGATATGTAACTAGCAGTTGACGTATGAGGGCAGAGCGGGTGAAGATTGTTTGGAATTTTCAGATGTGAATTTTAGGGGAAAAGAAAGGAAAATTTCTACAAAAATCACCAACAGCTGAATTGCAAGTATAAACTATGAAGCTTCAGAGCTGGGAGCACACAAAGCATTTTCTGGTTCAGAATTCAATTTTCTCTTGCTGAAGAGTCACTGTACCAGCAACCATGAAAGGTTTCAAATACATGTATGTCTTAGTCAGTTTGCACTGCTAATAATAAAAACACAGACTGGGTGGCTCAAATAACGAACATTTATTTCTTGCAGTTTCAGAGGCTAGGAAGTCCCAGATCCAGATGCTGGAGTGATCTGGTTCCTGGATGGACCAACTTCCAGGTTTACAGATGGCCACCTTCTTGCTGTGTCTTTTCATGGTAGTGAGAAAGTGTGCATCTTTCTTGTGTTTCTTCTAATAAGGACACTAATCCTATCATGAGGGCTCCAGCCTCATGACCTAATTAGCTCCAAGAAGCCACCTCCAAATACCATCACATTAGGGATTTAGAGTTTCAACATAGGAATTTTGGTGGGTGATTAAAACATTCAGTCCACAGCAATGTGACAAAAGTTGTTTCAAGCCAACAGTACCAAGTTTAAGTCCAAATTCAGGAGTCAGTTCAGCTGAACTCTTCCTCAGCTGTCAGCAACACTAATAAAAAGGGGAGGAGAGGCCGGGCGTGGTGGCTCACTGCCTGTAATCCCAGCACTTTGGGAGGCCGAGGTGGGCGGATCACGAGGTCAGGAGATCGAGATTATCCTGGCTAACACAGTGAAACCCTGTTTCTACTAAAAAATACAAAAAAAAAATTAGCCGGGCGTGGTGGCAGGTGCCTGTAGTCCCAGCTACTCCAGAGGCTGAGGCAGGAGAATGGCATGAACCCGGGAGGCGGAGCTTGCAGTGAGCCGAGATCACGTCACTGCACTCCAGCCTGGGCAACAGAGCAAGACTCTGTCTCAGGGAGAAACAAATTTAAAAAGAGAGGGAGGAGAGGAGACAGTTTAAATCACTTTTCTTTCCCTGGAATCTGTCTTGGAGTCTGGAGTATTGGACCTTTCACTGAAGCATATGACTAAAGCAGGTTTACAGACAAGTTTTAGGGGACTTATAAACTCCCTGAAATTTACCCAACAGTTGTATCTATATATTTGTATTTTTTCTCATTTATTCCTGTATTCACCATGTAGGGAGCAAGCTTTTATATTAAAATTATTTAGTGCTTATTTTTTAAAGTATTATTCTAAAGACTTCATATATTTTAATTCATTCAATCCTCTCAATAACCTTATAAGGTAGGTACTATTATTCCCATTTTGGGGAAAACTAGACCCAAAGCTCCACAGTAGTAAGTAGTTCTATAGAGAAGAAACCTGCAGGAGGTCCAAAAGCAAAAGTCTCCCAAGTTTCACCACAATAGTTCCATCTGGGGGTTTTGTGAGATGACTTTACTGTTCTTGAACCAGGATTTGGAATGACCAATCAGTCTGGGATTTCAGGTTAAACAGAAACATGCTTGTGATTATTCGTTGAAATTAGTTTATAGGAACCCATTAAACTGTAGTGTGGGTAAGTATATTTACTGAACAGGCACTTTATGGGCAGCTGCCAATCAGCCAATGTGTGTTAGATGAATAATTTTCAAATAAATTCATTTTTGAATGATAAAAAAACCCTCACTCCCAATATGCTAACAATTAAGGAATCCTCTAAATCAATGGGTCTTTTTTTAATGCTGACCCATAATAAAAAAATTTAAACTGTGATTCAATATGTACATACTTAACATTTAAAACACAATTTTCATAAACAAATATTTATTCTTACTACATACAACACATTCTGATATTTTCTATTTCAGTCCAGCTTAGTCCAGTCTAATCTATTCTGTTCTGTTCCATTAAAAAAAAAATGCTGTTTCTTATCCACTAAACTGATTTCATGAGACCCTAACGGGTTATAACCCACAGCTTGCAGTATTTTACACAGAATTAAGTAACTTAGCCTGTTCCTCAAAAACGAAGCAAAAAGCATGAGTCTAACTATTAATGGCTAAATGTTTATAAGCCTTTTTTTAATCTTTAGAAAAAAGTTAATGATTTCCTGAAAACATTAGCAGATAAAACTTGACCATGGATATTTTTCCCAGTAATGAATGTCAAGCAATTTGTAAATACTCACTTAAGAGTTGCCTGGTCTGAACTCAAATGAGAAAATACAAAATATAAGCCTTAACATCACGGCTCATACAACAGTTTAGTTAGTAATTTGTAATACTGTCAAATAAGGTACTAGCAGCTTTTTCATAGAAAATGGTTTTGAAATATTCTCAATATTTTTAAGATTAATAAAATTGCTGAATACTGAAAAATTTGTAGTGATAAAAATTAAAATTCACAAACCATTTATATCCTACATTAAAGAAACTGTTTTGAATATTGTGTCAGTTGATCAACAAGTATTTAACACTTGCTGTATGCCAACCACTATTGAATAGGCCCCTTGAAAGAATAATGAACGATTGGAGAGTCTCCACCTTCCAGATGTCCATTTGCGGGGAGATTGACTGTAAAACCAATAAACAAATAAAAGCTATGGAAATCATGCAAGAGAGTGTCCTTGAGCAGTGCTGTGGATTGCTTCATCTCAGGTGGATGGCGCTTTGAAATTGAAATCCAATAATGTTTCTGGTAAAGTCAACTGTAACATTCTCCTTCCATGCCCATATACAATTTTTTTTTCTATTTATCACATTATGATGCTAACAGCATGTTTTTTTTTGTTTTTGTTTTTGTTTTTGTTTTTGTTTTGGAGATGGAGTCTCACTCTGTCGCCCAGGCTGGAGGGCAGTAGAGCAATCTCGGGTCACTGCAACCTCCGCCTCCTGGGTTCAAGTGATTCTCTTGCTTCAGTCTCCCATGTAGCTGGGATTACAGGTCTGTGCCACCATGCCCAGCTAATTTTTCTATTTTTAGTAGAGACGGGGTTTCACTATGTTGGTGAGGCTGGTCTCAAACTCCTGACCTCAAGTGATCTGCTTGCCTCAGCCTCCCACGGTGGTGGGACTACAGGCATGGGCCACCATGCTTGGCCCTAACAACATGTTCTAATCCCCCTTTCAGACAAAGTAGACACTAATACTTAGTGCAATGTAAACTGAGGTAACATGAAGAATAACACTCAGAGATACAGACACAGCAGACAGGGATTCGGGGCTCAGGCCCTCCATTTAAAGGCTAAGTGATTTGGGGTAAGTTATTTCACCTCCTGAACAACAGATTCATTACCTGCATTTATATTTATTTGTAGGATCATTTTAAGGATAAACAGAATGCTTGTGAAATTACTTCATAAAGTACCAACAACTGCTATTATTATTAACTTGTATTAGAATCAGTAGGCATAGTGAAACTGATAAAATAAAATGACCAAATATTAAAAAAGTATAAAGCTAACATTTAGCAAGTACTTAAAACTGTTCTATTTGCGTTTTATGTATCAACACAATTAAAACTGTGCTATGACTGAGTATCTGAATCCAACAATGGGCAATAAATTTCTCCTCAAATGTCAGACATACTAAAGATGATTTAAGATGGTAAATCTCTAACAGCCCTTGGCCAGCAGGAAAAAACAATCTACAGTTAATTAAAGAAAGGGCAAGAGTTCACATCACACCACTCCACCCACGTGGTATAATCATTCTTGGCACTGGCACACCACAAAGAGATGGCTGCTTCCTAGGATTCAAAGGTTGCCTCTGTGGGGCTGGAGACAAGGAGCATACCACTTTGTGCTCCACCAGTGCTGCAGATCAATCACCCAGATCCATCCACGTGATGCCTTCCACTGGACCTCAGACTCTGTATTTGACCAAGATGACAAAGGAAGGCTTTTTGTACAGAATTATTTCTGCATTCATTTCTATCATGGGCAACTGCTCTTTTCAGACAACATGCAATCTTAGGGAGTAAAGTGGATCACTGTAATGCAACACCCTGACTTACACAGGTGAAGTATTACAGACTGCCTGCTTCCTATTGTCTTGGTAGGTTAATACGCTGACATTAACCATATTATAGATGAATAAGCTGATAAGATATGGATTATGGGATGTTGTCAAGTTATAAACAAATTATTTTTGAAAAGGTCGCTTATAAGTTAGACCTTTAGAACCTATGATGCATTTCTCCAAATTAATTTACACTGGTGTAAATTAATGTTCAGCTGTCAAGACTGCCCACAGAAGTCTACGCAACCCACACTGTGAGTAGCAGCAGGTCAGGTGACCTGTGTTCTATAAGCCCCGTTTTGCCACTAAAGGGGCACATGGCAGCACTGCAGAGCATAAGCTCTGGATGGAGAAGGGAAGACCTGAGTTCAAATCCTGACACGCCTACTTTTATCTCAGTGAAGTTATTCAACCCCTTTGAGTATAAATTCCCATAGCAGTCAAATTATATTTAGGGATGAACTTTTTTTAAATCAGATGTTTGGTGTGAAGATAATCTGGATCCGTTTTTACAAAAGCCTTTTTCATATCAAGGCATGCAGAAAGATGATAATACTTCTACTCATCCCTGGGGTAAGATGCTGATCATAGCTAAAGATGACCAGCCCAGGTCTCTGACAAACCCAACCCCTGCCTGGCCACTCTGAGGACCAAGGGGGCCAGTATCACTGGCACGCCGCTTGACATGACGGTTCGTCAAGCCACACAAGTGGTGAGGCTCTGATTACCAATTAATATATCTAAAAGTACCCTGGGATAGAGTCAGCCTATCATGGACCCTTTCACCTCATGGGCTTAGGGTCCAACTGTTAAATAAAAGGCTGTTAGGTTTCTCAAGGCCCTTTGACTATATAACTCCACTTCATTATATCCCAGAACCTAACTAACTGTGCTTATAGCAAAGTATCTTTGGGAAACGATATGATTCCAATTTGGATTGTCGTTAAGTGTTCCTTCTTCCCTGATCTGAACAACAGGAGCAGCTCATGGGCTGAAAGTGGGAGGTCAAGATGAAAATTAGGTGAAGATGTAGGTAGACACAGAAGTAAGATCAGGAATGATTTGTTATTAAAGGAATGTGTGAGTACTCACTGTATCAGGTACTGTTCGTATATTACCCTCAATCTTCATAGCCATCTTGGTTTCATTTTACTTAAACACGAAAGCTACAAAGTGTACTATTCACACAACAGAGAAAGTTATACAGTGGGTTCAAATCTCCTCTGCCATGGAAAAGAGAATAAGGGGACAAGCTGTTCAGCTCTGGCCCTCCTTGCTGGGTCCCATTTGAGCTTCTCTCCAGTTCTGGCTGGTTGGGATGTCTCCTTCTTCAAAAGCATCTTGTTAGTTGGTTATTTTTAGCAACATTTAACAACTGAAGAAATGTAAGGTAAAGGAAGCTTAGAAAACTTGCCAGAGGTTATACACTGGAGTGAATTGCAAACGCTAGGTGTTCTGCTTGTGGGTCAGAGGTTCAAGGGTGAAGAATTGCCAGGGCAGAGGCTGGAGATGGGAGCTAAGAAATGTTCTACACTTTGCATCCTTTGTCACTGAGAATGATGACAGAGGTGGTGCTGGCTCCTACTGCTGCTCTGAAAGGCTGGGTTAAGAGGAAAGCGGAGGTGGGAGCAGCAGTTCTGCTTTTCATGACAACCAGGGAATAGGGGAGGTGGGAGCCAGCAAGGGACCTACATGAACATCCAGTCTGTGTCTTCATCTCTATTACTCACTGTTTACTCCCAGGCTCTCACACCTTATCAGAGGGGAAAAGTAAACCTCCCACAAAACACCATTTGGTTCAACTACAGATGTATTTTGGATATCTTCAATCAACGCTTGATCCTGAAAAAATGCTTTCAAAGAATCTTCAACCAATGGCATACGAGGACCTACTCGGAAATCACAAAAGCCAAATAATGTCAAGCAAGTGTGTAAGAAGACAGCCCTGTATGGCAATACTAAAGAAAATTTTGCATTCTAACTACAAGGGGAAGGAAGAGTCAGCAGGGATGTAACAAATGACACATGATAGTCACCCCAGAGGATAGCATAAATTGTACACAGTACAAATAGTACAGAAAGCATAATTTGCTTTAGTAATTCAGTTTTTCATTTGGTTTTCAAGATCTGTCAGGGATCAAGAAATTAATATAGACATATACTAATTTTGCATATATAAATTATTTGCAAAACCATTTGTGAAAAAGTTTCACAAATCATTCAATCTAGATTTAACAACTGTTATAAAACTATCCTGAAGCACCTGAAAACAAGTTGGACCAGGGTCAGAAAATCCAAAAAATTCATCAGGTCTTATCCAGAATTACTCTATCTAGTAGCAGTATTAATCCACCCCTCTATTTAGAGTTACACAGGCATATTTCAAGATAAATTATAAGAAAGGAAAGACTGGGTGACCCTCAAATCACTAATTTCAATCCAAAATTATTAAAATAGGGTATTTTAAACTCTACTTTGATGTTAAAGAGCGAAACGTCAACAAAACAGGTTTGGCAAAGGACTATTTATCAAACACAGTCATGCAATGATTATGAAACCACATGATAAGATAGCACACAAAGAAAACATTGGCTATTTAACTACTCAGGGGGAAAAACTAGGTGTTCCTAGTTTTTCCTAGGTGGAAGGGGGAAGCAGTCTGAAAAGCAGTTTTTAGGGTTTCAGATATGTAATTGTGGCAGCAGGCACAGCATCAGGGTAAATCTTCCTTTTGACTTCCTCAGAACACTAGCTGAGATTTATGTAAGGTGGTATAATTTAGTTTAGAGAAAACAGATTGCATCAGTTTGGCCTCACCCTTGGCCTGATATTTTATCCTTCTCTCCAGAGATCTTGCTTGGACTGCCCTTAAGTACGCTGCTCCAGAGAACTCTGCTCTACGTTGTCAGAAACCAGCTTTCAAGTAAGTTCTGTTGCTAATTCCACATGGTAATTCCACAGTTAAGTCAGAAGGCATTTGAAAAGATGTATAACTTTGGATGGCTCTTTTCTGATTATAGGCTGAAGGGGGTTCTTTTCTCTTTGGTTTGCCTTTTGCTTTTAATAGCTTGACCATTTCTGGCTTCCACTGCATTGTAAGAGCTAAACTACAGGTTTGTCAGTCAGTGTTTCTCTCTCTGTCTCTTTCCCTCTCTCCCTGCTCCCACCCCCTCTTCTCTCCATTCTCCTCTCTCCATCTCTCTCATTTCCTAGTTACAAATCATGTTGTCTTACTGTCTTAAGAGCACCACTGATTTCATCCTTGTGCCACTGTCCCTATGCTCCCAAGATCACATTTCAGCATTTTAAGATACGTTTTTTGTTTCATTTTTAGAATACTTTTCAGAAGAGGTCATGATAAGCAAGACAATTTTACATTTCTGAGTTGAAAAAACTGTGCTGCTCTTCCAGAACAGTTTTGGTTTGTATTCTCAGTTTCAGGGGCTCCCCTGACTCTACATTTTAGGAACAAGAAGAGGTTAACATTGAGCAGGTTGTTCATGAACCGGCAGTTACCTTTACTACAGGAATCACTTTGGATTCAGGCTGAGAAGGCACTATAGCTCTTAAAATCACTATGTAGGGCAAGTGAAGAAGAAAGAAAAGAAAGAAGAAGAAAGTAAGGAGGAGGAGGAAGGAGGAGGTGGGAGAAAGAAGGAAGGGGGAGAAGCGGGAAGGGGGAGGAGGAAGAAGAAGAGGCAGAGGAGCAGGAAGAAAGGGAGGAGGTGAGGAGGGGAGACGGGCAGGAAGGGGAGGAGAAGCATGACCACCATCTTGACCTAAACTCATATCTTATCCACAAATAAATTCAAAATGGATCACAGACTTAAATATAAAACATAATGTTATAAAATTTTCAGAAAAGAAAAACAGGAGAGAATCTTCAGAACATAGAGCTAGGCAAAGAGATCTTAGAATTCAGACCAAAAGCACAATTCATAAAAGGAGAAACTGATAAATTGAACCACATCAAAATTAAAACCTTTTGCTCTGCAACTCTGTTAACTGGATGAAAAGACAAACTACAGTCCGGGAGAAAATATTTGCAAATCACATATCCAACAAAAGACTAGAATGTGTACAATTCAACAGTAAAAACCTAAACAATTCAATTAGAAAATGGGCAAAAGATAGGAAAGGAGATGCCACTAAAGAAGATACACTATGGCTAATAATAAGCACATGAAAATGTTAAACTTCACTAACCATTAAGGAAATACAAATTAAAACCATAATGAGATATCACTACATATTTATCAGAATAGCTAAAATAAAAATAAAAAATATTGGGCCGGGCGCGGTGGCTCACGCCTGTAATCCCAGCACTTTGGGAGGCCGAGGCGGGCGGATCACGAGGTCAGGAGATCGAGACCATCCTGGCTAATACGGTGAAACCCCGTCTCTACTAAAAATACAAAAAATTAGCCGGGCGTGGTAGCGGGCGCCTGTAGTCCCAGCTACTCGGGAGGCTGAGGCAGGAGAATGGCGTGAACCCGGGAGGCGGAGCTTGCAGTGAGCCGAGATCGCGCCACTGCACTCCAGCCTGGGCGACAGAGCGAGACTCCGTCTCAAAAAAAAAAAAAAAAAAAAAAAAAAAAAAAAATATTGACACCACCAAATGACAATGCAGAGAAACTGGATTACTCAGACTTTGCTGATGGGAATGTCAAATGTTACAACCATTCCAGAAAAGAGTATTGCAGTTTTTTATAAAACTAAAAATACACTTATCCTTTGACCCAGCAATTGCACTCTCGGACAATTATCTCAGGGAAATGAAAATTCATGCTCATACAAAAACTTGTACATAAATGATTGTAGCATCTAGCATCTTTGTTCATAAATAGCCCAAACTGGAAACAACCTAAATGCCCTTCAATGGGTAAATGACTAAAAAGCTGTGATTCATCCATACTATGGAATGCTACTGTGCAATAAAAAGGAACAAACTATCGATACATGCAACAGCTTTGAGGGATGTCAAGGGAGTAATGCTGAAGGGAAGAAAAAGCTAAATGCCAAAGGTTACATACTATATGATTCCATTTACCTAGTATTCTTGAAATGACAAATTATAGTGGTTGTCAGAGGAGGCAGACAGATGGAAGGAGTGAGTAGGGATACAAAAAGGTAGCATGTGGAATCCTTTTAATGCAACTGTTCTGTATCTTGACTGATGGTGACCACAGAAATCTACATGTGATATAATTGCATGGAACTAAATACACACAAACACACATACAATGAATGCTCTGAATAAGGCTGGTGGATTGTATCAATATGAATTTCCTAGTTGTGATACTGTACTATGGATAAAGAATACAGGGTATCTATTACTCCTTACAACTAACTACAGGTGAATCTAAAATTATCTCAAAATAAAAACTTTGGAGATCTTATTTATTCTAAATATCCTATCTTTCTGATGTCTCATCCATTAGATGCCTGATGTCTTCCTTCCCTAATCTGGTTACTCTCTGTAGTCATAATAGCAGAAAATATTTTACTACAATTGGTAGTTTAACTTGTGCTTCCCCAAAACCTTATTCATGATTTACTATTCCTAACTGGAGCGTGCCTTTTGGAGATGGCCTTATATACTGACACTTATGCTGCATGAAATGGACAAAATATTTTCTGAGTCTTAGTTGCATCACTGGTAAAATGGAGATAAATTAACCGATGTCATAGATTTATTTTGAAGACAATTAAAATAATAAGTAAACAACTCAGTACATAGTAGGTCCTTAAATTGTTTCTGTCCTTTTCCCATTATCAACCTAAAATCTAGCTTAATTACTAGATAAAAACATCAACAACAAACTTTGGTTTTGGCTCCAAGGCTCATGTTTAGAAAATAATAAATGCATCTCTAATGAGCACAGCCTGGGGACTGGGGATGGAATGAGGCTAAATTTAGTTCTTAAGATGTATTTCAATTTAGGAGAAACATAATGTTTTTAAGCCTATGTTCTCTGAGTCTGAAAACATTCTGGCTTATCAAAATGTTTTACAAATGTTTAGCATATAATTCATTTTATTATGTTTAGTGAGTGACTGCCACATAGACATTTAAATCTGTAAATGGTAACCAATCATATACTACATTACTTCTATTCAGATATCAACAAATTTATTTATGTTGGACAAGTTCCAGCCTTAAAAATGACTCTGATTCAAAAATATAATTTCACCCATTTCACCTACCTACAAAAATATTTCTTAGTAATAGACTCCCCACAAGGTGATAAGCTTTAAATGTGTCAGAGATTTTCAGTTATAGTCCAACTATTAAGCTACAGAACAGTAGGAGCGAAGCACTTAGGATTTAAAATTCAAGGTAGGTTGCTAAACATGGGATTTGGAGCAATTTGCAGGTCAGAGCATGACAGCTGGATTCGCTGAGCAACACTGGCCTGAGAGAAGTGTCAAAGCTAGAAAGAGAAGAACCAAATGTTACACTCCTCTAATACGAATAAAATGGATGAAGCAAAGTATAGTTTACTTCTCCTGGTTACCTGCTCTATTTATGAACAAGCACAAAACACAAAATGCGAAGTAATACTTGAGGACAAAGTCCCCTCAAATATTTCTTTAAAGTACTGATAACAATTTTGTAAAATGAATGCTTACCGAGCAAAATAACTTTGTTTCCGTTCCTTCTTCTCTTCCTTGGTATCCATAATACACAATCAAAAGTGCAAAGTATTTGAAAAAGTCCCTCTTTTTAATCAGTGAGTCGTAACCCTGCAAGAAAAAATAACAAAGCAACTGTAAACTTAAAAGTTTACACTGGCCAATGTGAAAAATAAAATGGAGTAGAACTACATGGACCAAAACAAATGAAAAATAAACTTTAACCAGGAAACACTGTCACATGAGTCAAATATGAAATGCAAATGTCCATGGGAGAAACTACAATCAGAATGGAGATGTTAAACTATAAAGCAAAACCTGATGGAAAACCAAACTGCAGTATTTTCCTCACAACTAACAACTATTTTAAAACATGCCAAAATAAAAACCTTCACTGACTTTGGAAGATTGTAGCCTAACTATGTAGATGCTAATTATTTTTTAAAAAATTGAACTCATAATCACTCTTCCCAAGCAATTAATAAGGCATATGTCTCAGATAATTATGTAAAATGGCTCACTTAGGTGTTTTACAAGAATGTTTTTTTTTTAAAAATAAAAATAACTTCAGCACTCTATTTTATTTTCGGAAACATGCCAGCAAGTACATCCCACTTGAGCAAATGTGGAAATGAAAGTACAAAGACACAGGAAGCTGTTCCTCAGCATGGCTTTAAACCCTTGCGTCTCCCTCTTCTCCACCCCTGCGACCCTCACCCACGCTTGCCAGCAGTGGCTTAAGCCTATAATATAAAAAAAGGTTGTCTCCAGATCAAGCTTCCTCAAATACCACTTTTATCATGCCACTCCCCTGCTCAAAAATTTCCAATTGTCTACTTATTCAGTGATTCACCAGTCTAAATTTCTGCAGAGCACTAACATTCCTAAAATTTGTCCTTTCACCCTGAAGCAATAGTTTGCTCACCTATCAAATTTAAATCAAAAAAAGCAGGCTGTGCGGTGGCTCACACCTGTAATCCCAGCACTTTGGGAGGCCGAGGCAGGCAGAACACTTGAGATTGGTGGTTTGAGACCGGCCTGGCCAACAGGGTGAAACCACATCTCTACCAAAAATACCAAAAATTAGACAGGCATGGTGGTGCGCGCCTGCAGTCCCAGCTACTCCGGAGGTTGAGGCACGAGAATCGCTTGAACTCAGGAGGCAGAGGTTGCAGTGAGCCGAGATGGCACCACTGCACTCCAGCCTGGGTAACAAAGGGAGACTCTGTCTCAAAAAAAAATTAGTAAATATAAATAAATAAAGCAAAGTGTATTCACAATCAAAATTATTTACTAATTCATTTCAATTCAATAAACAAATTAATCCACAATACATACTACATGAAAGGGAGTGTGATAAGTCCCAGAGGTCAAAGATAAAGACATGATATTTGCTCTAACAGTATATATTGTCTTTCAGGAGAGACACTTAGGATTTCAAGACAATGTGATATGTACTGCTGAAAAATAGACCTCAGGAAAAATACTTAATTAGCTAAATTTAGCCATTTTCTAATGTATATTTTCAAAATATCATTGAAAAAAATATCATATATATAATTTCTATTTGCCAATTAAAAACAATTAAATAACACTTAACACTATGCAAGGCCCACCCCAGGTATCCTGAGCACACACTAAGGTTGTAGGTTAAGAACGGATTTCCGGCCGGGCGCAGGGGCTCACACCTGTAATCCCAGCACTTTGGGAGGCCGAGGTGGGTGGATCACCTGAGGTCAGGAGTTCGGGACCAGCCTGGCCAACATAGTGAAACCCCGTCTCTCTAAAAATACAAAAATTAGCCGGTCGTGGTGGCAGGTGCCTGTAATCCCAGCACTTGGGAGGCTGAGGCAGGAGAATCATTTGAACCTGGGAGGCGGAGGTTGCAGTGAGCCGAGACCACTCCATTGCACTCCAGCCTGGGCAACAAGAGCAAAACTCTGTCTAAAAAATAAAAATAAAAATAAAAATAAAAAAATTGCATTTCCTAGGTAAAGGGTATGAGCAAGCAGGTTTCAATTGAACAAAAGCAAGAAGACAAAATCGTTCCCTTCTGTTCCAGGGTAAAGTGAGCTGAGGATGAAGACATGGGCAGGATCTGGGTCACGGAAAGCCTTGTATGCTGCTCTAAGGAGCTTGGACTTAATCCTAGCTGGCTATGTGCAGCCCACCCCCTTCACTGCACCTTGTCAGAGGCCATCAATTGCTCATGCTGAACCCAGCGGCAGCATTTGCAGAGCCATTACCAAATCCATCAGAGCTGGTCCATGAGATAAAACTAATTTTCTCATCCCCAATGTACATGGAAGGGCGCCACCAGAGAGTTCTCCATGAGGGAGTGTAGCATAATCAGACGGCAGAGGTAGAGGATTGACGTGAGAGGATTTAAGGACAGGGTGAAGTAGATTCATTAAAAAGAAATTACAGTCAAACTAATTGAGGGAGGAGCACCCAAAACTAGGCAGCAGTAGTTGACACAGAAAGAGGAGGGATGGACTCAATAAATACTTAGGAGACTGATGAGTTGACATTTGATGAGTCATGCAGTGTAGATAACAAGGAAAGTAAGGAATGAAGGATGTCCTCCAAGTTTCTGCTTCAGGAACTGCGTGGGCTATGACACCGAAGATCTAGTACAATATACATGAAAAGGGCAGGCTGCATGTAGGACAGGGGAGCAGAAGCAGGTAAGAGATCGGTTGTGGACATTGTGCCTTTGAGACGGCTATGGGATAGTGGAGTTGGAGACATTCACCAGACGTTTGATTACATTGAAAGCACAGAAGGGCAGTGAAGGCTAGAGGAAAGGAATTAGAAATTATCAGCATATGCTTGTGGTTAGGAAGAAAAGGAGAAAAAACAATATGATGATGAGATCACCTTGGAAGTCTGACAACTATTCATTCAGCCCTGTACAGAAACATGGGAGTATACAGTCTCAGCTCTTACTAGTTTATCTTCACATCCCTGACTTGGGCTTCACCCTCAAAGAGTTTTCCATCCAGTCAGGAAAATATGACTGTGCAGATAACTAAACTGTAGTGTAGTAACTTGGGGCTGTCCAATGAATAATACTAAGTAAGAATCCAAAAGATGTGAAGTTCAATTCTGCTTGAGGTGATAAACCTTTCAGAGTGGTTAGGATTTCAATGGGTAAAGTGGTTAGGATTTCAATTCCAGAAAGCAGGAATGCCAGAGCAAAGGGATAGAAGTGAAAGGGGCTAGGCACACTCAGGCAAGGAAAGCATGGCTACCAGGTACGGAAAGGGAACTAATCTTGATGCCTGCCTACCAACAGCCATTTATTTCAACATATTATCCCTATGTTATCTTTTTATCCTTCAACCACACTATGATTTAGATGTCCTTATTTCCATTAAACTGAGGCTGAGAGGTACTAATTAATTTCCTTAATTCAACAGCACTAGCTGTGGTGCGGCAGCAATTTAAACCCAGTCTGGTATACACTCCAGTGTCTTTCAATAACCTTTGGAGCCAGAAAGCATTTGGAGATGAGCTAGAAAAAGTAGTCCGGAGTCAACAACATCCAATGCTGCAGCACAGAATTCGCAAGTTAAGGCACATGTACCTAGCCACTGGGACAGGGAGGTCATTGAGGACCTCCAACGGGACTGCATTAGTGACGTATTGGGAGTGGAAGCCATGCTACCGTGAGTTGGGGTAGTTAGTACTCATTCAAGAATTCGAGTGCAAGGAGAAAGAAGAAAAAGGAAAGATGGCGGCTCAGTGTCTAACTCTCATGAGCTCAGTTTCACACTGTGGTTTGAACCCCCTGGGCGTCTCCCCAACTCTGCACCTTTATCCTCACTCTTTCCTCAGGCACGAGGCAACCTTGCTAGGCTCCTCCTTCTGACAAGGCCCAATTCTACTTCAAAGCCTTCCCTGACCACTTGTGTGCGCTCCTCTCCCCTAAAGAGCTTATTTCATATATCACCTATAACTTACTGCAAGGCACTTAATCATATACTGTGTGACAACAGCATTTCAATTAGTCTCCTCGCCCCAACCATAAATTCCTTCAAGTCAAATAACACCAAGTTTCACTTTTACTATACTTCCCTAAACAACTGGCACATAAGTAGGCAGAAATCCATATCAAAGCTAAGCAAGGAGTTAAATTAATCCAGGACTGGGGATAACGTCAATTATATGGCAGACCAATACAAATCCAAAAATTCCTCCCAAATTAAGAATTACTTAGGGATGGAGGATGGAGTCTCATGCCAGCCTCCCTCAGACTCCAGGAAAGATCAGAATCCTAGGCTCTCTGCCCTGCCCTGGGTCAGGTGGTTTATTTTAAAGTTCATCTCCTACATGTTACAAAAGCAATGATTTCTATTAAATTTCCAGTCATGAATAAAAATTAAGTTACAGCAATCTAATTGGAAAATTTTTATACTGCAAGATGAGCCAGAAACTAATATTTGGTTCAAGTAGAAAAATATTAATGAAAATATGCACAAGAGAAAAAGATTAAATGATCCAGTAGTTGACATCTGGTGCTGCTGTGTCTGATTACAACCAGTAAGGCTTTTTTTATTTTTCAATATCCTATTAGGTAAATGAAAAATATGCTAATCTTTGGTTTAAGTTTCTGGAAATTTTTGTATTCCTTAAACATGATAGATGCAGTTCTTACAGGTTTAGACACACCAACAGATTAACCAGAAGGAGCTCAGTAGAGAATGCTATAAAAATGATTTGCACAGAACACCACACTGCAGCCTTCATGCTTCAGTGAAGAACCAGAGCTCCTTAAATCAGTCTCTAATGGGAACTACATTTTCCATTATAAGTGGTCATAATGGGCTTCTTAAAAGCCCTTCATTCATTTAATGTTGACTTTCCTTCACATCAATACACTCTAGACTCATCTAAATGCTGACTTCTAAGAGTCTCCTGCATTTATGGTGTATTGCAGACCAAAAAGAATTTCACAAGAAAGCACAAGGTGAATCTTCCATCTAAATATTTTTTTTTGCAATCTTAAATCAGGATAGTCAATTAAACTTAAATCCAGTTCATTATTCAAATAAAAATAGCACATAAAAATCCTTACCTCAAAAGAGCTGTGAGGAAGACAAAGTATTTTTTGAATCATCAGAAAAGTGTTCCTTGTTTGTACACATGGCACCATTTAAAAGAACAGAACCAGCAGAGACCCCTTAACTACACCAAACTGACCCACACAGCTGTGGGTCACACAGCTGGAGGTCCTCAATGACCTCCCTGTCCCAGTGGCTAGGTACATGTGTCTTAACTTGCAAATTCTGTGCTGCAGCATTGGATGTTGTTGACTCCGGACTACTTTTTCTAGCTCATCTCCAAATGCTTTCTGGCTCCAAAGGTTATTGAAAGACACTGGAGTGTACCCCAGACTGGATTTAAATAACTGCCGTACCACAGCTAGTGCTGTTGAATTCAGGAAATTAATTAATACCTCTCAGCCTGTCAGGTGTGGGTCACACAGCTGTGGACCCACATAGCAAAGCATGGCTTTTTGGATTCACCTCCAACACACTGCAGTTCCTTGAATATTCAAGTATAACAAGTCAGGACTAGAAAAACAGCAGTATATCCATGAGGCCCATCAGCTGTTTTCCCAACAACATGTTTCTTAATATACAAATGAAATGATGTCAGGAGTACACATTGAGGCTTGGTCACACTGTGTTTGGTCACGTAAGGAACAGATCAAAGTGGACCTTTCTATGCAGGCATTTCCTCCTAGAAAATAGTTATATTTATACCAAAATATGACAGGTGTTCAGTCTCTCAAAGCCACACTGTCATCTAAACAAAGCAAAAATATTCAAATTTCAATGTTACACAAGGTCAGAAATTTGAACACTCCCTGTAACAGTAGAGAAACCTGGGAAGGACGCAGAACCAGATACAAACGTGTGCCACAAACTTACAAGGGTACCCAGACGCAGTGGCTCATGCCTATATTCCCAGCACTTTGGGAGGCTGAGGCAGGTGGATGGCTTGAGGTCAGGAGTTTGAGACCAGCCTAGCCAACATGGCAAAACTCCATCTCTACTAAAAAGACAAAAAGTAGCCAGACGTGGTGGCACATGCCTGTTGTCCCAGCTACGCAGGTAGCTGAGGCACGAGATCACTTGAACCTGAGAGGCGGAGGTTGCAGTGAGCCTAGATTGCACCACTGCACTCCAGCCTGGGCGTCAGAGAGAGACTCTCTCTCAAAAAAAAAAAACAAAAAACAACTTAAAGGGGAGCAATCAGATAATACCCCACCAAATAAATAAATACATGTTACAAAAACAATGCAACAACAACAAAAAAACAAAAATGAATGATTCAGCAACAAACAACTAAAAAGTTATTCCTGAAGCAAGGTGATGATCAAGGATGGGCTCCGGATCTGCTATTCGGGAAAGGGTTTGACATCTTTGCATGGCAAAATGAATGGAGAACTCATCAACTCCTATTCCATTATTCTCTGCCTCGGGTGCTCAAATTTGACCTGAGAAAAATTAAACAAATGTGAGTTTCATTGCCCTTTTACCTAAGATGAGTCAAGAGATGCCATCAAATCTCCTACATACTCTAAATGAAGACCCATCTCTGGGCTAGACAGATCATTTTATAAGTTCTCTCTTAGAAAAGAACATGCAAATGAGATTTCTAAAAAGTCACTGGCAGGGTGAGGAACTGCAGAAGGTGTAGAAAATGCCAGAAGCCTGAAAACAGGCAAATGCATTTTAGTTTAGAAAGGGTAATTGTGCAAACTATACACTGAAGCATATCATCACATAGATTCCCAGGAAAATTTTAGAAATGATCATTTAAGGCAGTTTGGTAAGAAAATAGAGGGAGGGAGCTGTGGACCCTGAGATCTAGAATGATCCCACAAAGCCAACAATTCAGCAGGACAAGTGGATCACTTTTGGAAACATCTATCACGGACCAAGTATTCTGTTGCAGACACAAAGATGAAGACAGCATTCATCAGCCAGGAAGCTCAGGAAGAAGAGACAACTATAACTTATCGGCTGATTAAATGAGATGTGGTGAGTGCTCTGATACTAGTGGTCACAAGGAACCACACAGCACAGAGCACTGAGCAACTTACACTGCCTCAAAGGGAAGGAGTGTCCCAGCAATGTCACAGGTGATGCCAGTGCTAGGCTGGGAAGGAGGTGCAGGAGTTTCCCAGACAGTGAATGCAGAAGAGGTCAGGCTCATCAGGCAGAATGAGGATGTGCAAGCCACTGGCAGGAATGTGTGGTGTTCGGGGAATCCTGAGTGATCTGGTAAGGCTGGAGTGCAAGGGCTGGTAGACGAGAGGACATTCAGGGAATGCTGGCTTAGTCAAATCACACTGACCTAATTTCCCTCCCTGACATAGCTGCTATTCTAGTGGATCAGGAAAATGAGGAAAACACATGTAACTGCACTTAAGAGGCATTTGATAAATTTCTCTTGTCTGCTTATGGATAAGATGGAGAAATGTGGATTGGGTGTGTAGGTAGATGTTTATATGATTAAATGAATAAAGGAAATCACTGAATCACTGTACCAAGAGGTATGTGTTGACTGACTGACCAACCTCAGTTGCTCTGAGAGCTGAAATCCATTCTGAACCTGGAGGGAGAACATTAATAGCTTAATGCAGTATTTTTTCTTATGCCCTGTCCTCATGAGTATATTTCCCACTGACTTGAACAAAAATATAGAGGCCTCCCTTATCAGCCATTTGGAGACGTAGGTACTTAATAACATCCTGGATAGCAGCATTAGGATTCAAAAGCCCTCGGCTGTCTGTAGAAAGGAGTCAATTATTATAAGGTGGAAATTTACCCCACATGAATCTGAGGTTTTACTGGTGAGGTACTAAGAAATGAGAGCGGTACAGTTTAGTGTTAGTGCAAGTGAATATGATTCGTATCTGGAAGATTCATATATGGAATTACAGTTGGGTAATTCCACTGTGCACCTTCCTCCCCCTCACCTCGAAAAAACCCACTAGTGCTATCAACCCAGAATAAACAGATTATAATAGTCTGTCATACCCTTTTTGAGGATTAGACTACATCAAGATTATTGCATTTAGCTAGGCATCTCACACTATAGGGAAATTAGAACAAACAGGATGGTTAAATGGCATGAAACTAGATTTTAAGAATATTAGTCAAAGGAGTTGGTCAGGAGAGAAGACTTGGATTAAATGACAGCTGTTTTTAAACATCTGAAGGATCTTTGTCTAATAGAGGATTTAGGCTTGATAGACAGATCTTCAAGGGGTATACCTAGAATTAGACATTAGATATGGAGGGAGAGAGGTCCGTGGCTCAGTATAAGGAAGAACTGTCTGAAAGGTAGGTGCAAACAGCTGCCTGCAGATGGAATGGCTTCCTCATCTTCAAGAGTGACAGAGCACATACTGAGCAACCGTTTTATATGACTACTGTAGAAACGCAGTTCTCAGCCTTATCAAATTCAACACCTCACCTAAATAAATATGTAAAGCATTTTATTATACGCCCTTCATAATATTGAGATGAAATTCATAGATCATGTAACCTACTTACACACTTAATTTTATAAAATCATCATGATGCCCCAAAGGAAAGTATTTGATCACAGGTATTTCAATATGTAAATTCTCAGACATAAGTTCATTAGAAGACATAATATAGATTCATATTGCTCCTACAGAAGAAGATACGAAATTCCCAAGTACAAGGGTCAATTCTTCATTTTCTTGGACTGCCTCACTCATTGCAGGGCATTTGGCACCTCTGCTTGCCCCCAACAAAATGCCAGTAGCGCCCTTCCCATAACCATGCCAACCAAAATGCCCCAGGAAAGGGTACCACAACCAATGAGAATCACTATTAAGAGGAAAATCAAGCCCCACGGGTAAACTAGTATTTTAAATTAGCTTTTAAATTAAATGTTTTTAATTTCAAAAATTCCCTTAAAGCCGAGATTTTATAAACTTCATATACCTGAGAAGTTCTCTGTTTTCCATATGCTCTGTGATTCATCTGAATAACACTTAACCCATGCTATTAAGGCAGAAGGGTACCTTTTATTTATTTATTTTGAGAAGGAGTCTCACTCTGTCATCCAGGCGGGAGTGCAGTGCCACGATCTCGGCTCACTGTAATCCCCCGCTCCTGGGTTCAAGTGATTCTCCTGCCTCAGCCTCCCAAGTAGCTGGGATTATAGGCACCTGCCACCATGCCCAGCTAATTTTTGTATTTTTAGTAGAGATGGGGTTTCGCCATGTTGGCCAGGTTGGTCTTGAACTACTGACTTCAGGTGATCTGCCCACCTAAGCCTCCCAAAATGCTGGGATTACAGGTGTGAGCCATTGTGCCCGGCTGAAGGGTACCTTTAAAGTAAGATAGGCCTGGTTAAAATCTAGACTCCACCACCTACAAGGTATGTAGCCTTGGGTAAGTTACCTAATTTCTCTAACTTTCAGTTTCTTTATCTGCAAAAGGGCTGTTACAGAGACTCAATGTGTAAAAAAATCAATGACTAGAATCTGGTGCCCCATGGAACAGAAAATTCTATCCATTGAGATTTCCATGCATCCAAATATGCAAGTGTTCATGAAATACCATTTTCAATACCACCTGAAGAGCCACATTCAAATCCGCCCCAAATAGTAAACTAACAAGCCAGGCAGACCTAGTGAATACAAAGATGACAGGAAATAGTTAAATATTTATTGAACATTAACCATATGCACCAAATTTTTTGTTCAGTACTGTTACACACACTGCTTGGTTTAATCTTTATGACTGCATGAGGGAGTTAATCTCAATTCTTTTCAGATAAAGAGTCTGAACTTTAGAACAATTAAAGAATTTATTCAAGGTCAAATAGCCATAAGAGTTACAGCCAGAATGATCAGCTCTGTCTGACCCCAAAGAAGGAACCATTAATAATGGCCTGTAAGGGTGGGCTATTACTACACATAATTTTCACATCAGTGCCTGGTTCTTCCTGGATTTAACCACAGTTAAAAAGAACAAGACAGGGGCTGGGCGCAGTGGCTCACGTCTGTAATCCCAGCACTTTGGGAGGCTGAGGCGGGTGGATCACCTGAGGTCAGGAGTTCGAGGCCACCCTGATCAACATGGTGAAACCCCATCTCTACTAAAAATACAAAAATTAGCCAGCATGATGGCGCATTCCTGTAATTCCAGCTACTCAGGAGGCTGAGGCAGGAGAATTGCTTGAACCTGGGAAGCACAGGTTGCAATGAGCCGAGATCGTGCCATTGCATTCCAGCCTGGGCGACGGAGCGAGACTCTGTCAAAAAAAAAAAAAAAAAAAAAGAACAAGAGGGTGAACCCAGCTTTATGGCCAACTGTCTTTAAGGATGCAAATACTGACCTGTATTCAGGTTAGCCATTACTATTCATACTAAATGCACTTTAGTAAACATGTCAGTACATTCAACAACTATTTATTGCACTGAGTAGGTTTTTAAAGAGCTAACCGGAAAGCACATTCTCTTAATTCACTAAATTAATTACCCCTTACGTTTTGAGAACAGAAGAAACCAATCTATTTCCTCACAGAAAATGGAATTGGTAAATACAGACAGTCAGAGTTTGGAATTTTTCTTTTTTAAAAAAAAAAATTATTTCTTTGTTTCTCTTATATTATGAAAGCCATCTTTTTTCTAAGCACTAAAATTATAGCTCATTTTTAGAATTAAAAATTTATAGTTCTATAACATTTCTACCAAATATTTTTAATATATTGAATGCATTCTCTCATTAATACTCATAAGGTATAAGTAAGTTTTGAAGTTTTCTACCTGCACACAAAGATTAGAAGGGCCAAATCTGCATTGTCATACAGAAAGTTACTGGAGGTAATGAAAACAGAACAATCTATCTGCTGATCTCATCTCCTAGTCATAAGAGACATCCTCTTTCTCACCATCAATCACTACTGGGTACCTGTGACATGCTTTTGATTACCTGTCATAAGAGGTGTGAAAAATATGATGCCTGCCTCACCCACAGCGGAGTTTCTGGAGACACCCCCTACTATGCTGTGGCACCAGAAGATCACTTTAGATCATCTCTAAGACAAATCTAAAGACATTAGGCTCCAAGTAGCATCAATAAACAGGAGACATGGAAAGAAAGTTTGTTTTCAATTACTTCTGGAATTCATTTTAATACTATCAGACAGATTCATTCCTAAAACCATAGACTCTCTGGCCCGTTTGATTTTTTTGCAGACATATTCTAGCTCCGGTCCAAAGAAAATAAGCTGCAAACTTCTGGAGTCTCTAGACTGGTACAGAACTCAATCTCATTATCCAAATCCTTGCAGAGAATATGTGCCAATGTGAATCACTATGCCAGGGCCCTGTGCTCACAGTAAATGCCGTCATGGATGCATGTGTCCTGGTCTTAGACTGGGTCCCAATGCAATCAATTTCAGGAGAGGAAAAAAAAAATGTGAGCCGTAGTTACCACTACTACTATTACTACTTATTACTATTTGTTGGGGGCTACTTTGTGGATCTGAATTAAGAGTTAACTGATAAAACCAACAAAATTGGATAGATGAAAGGCGTTAAAAGATAAATGGAATGCCTTTCCAAAACCATACAGTATATAAATAGCAAACACTACTTTTCAAGAATTAAATTTGAGTGTCTTCTGAGATGTTATCAGTGAGAGACAATTTACCATTAAACTGCCATTTCACTAAAGAAAAGGCCATGTACTTCTTTGCCTTCTGTGGATGAGATCTGCAATTGAATGCATTTTCAAAATATACTGGCATACATTCATACCTGTAAAAATGCAAAATAAAATAACTGAATTATCATTTTTTAATGTGCTTTCAGCATATTTACATGGAGAGTATAAGTGGCAATAAACAACTTATGCTTACTCCTAAATAGTGCCTTGTAATATATTTATGAGTAATTTTCTTCAATTCAGTAAGCACTTAGAACCTGTTTTGTGCCTACAACTGTACTATTTATCTGAAGCCTGTGACTATAAAAAGGACCCAATGTGCTCTAAAGAAACTTCAATTTTTGACAAGGGAGATAAGATTTACATAAAATAATCAGGAAACAGGGTCATGAAAAAGTTATGCCAAATAAAACGTATGACACACAGAGGAAGTGCTAATGGGAAGTAAGAAAATGGCTGGGTCACACGGACCAGTGCTGGTAGGGAAAGTCTTAAAAGTGGGACATCCCTGAAAACCACAATTCAGGGTTATATTTCAATAGTGCCACACAATCAACAATCAAATCTGTAAACCAGAAACAGTCTTATCCCCAGTGAAAATGTTCTCTATCAGAGCACACTCAAGACAAAAGCAATTCTACCAGATTCTGCCTCAGATGTCTTGGTAACAACGGAGAGAGGCAGGTAGTATTGTGGTTAGCAAAATATGGACCGTGGTAAATACACAAACGTGGGTTCGGGAACAAGACATAAGAAAAAGTGTCTAAGCAGCAGGGAATATGCCAAGTGTGAAACTAAATCAGCACGGAGAAGTACAAGGATCTCTTCTTGGGAAAAAAAATTATGTGTGTAATATTCAACTATAAATTTCTAGCAGACTGGGTTAAGAAATCAAGTCTATGGTATACGTTCTTTTTGTTTTTTAAGGTTTATTGAGTTGCTTGTCATTAAAACTTGTAGAATTCAAAAGAAAATGGCTTTTTGGTAGACTGGATTGTTGTTCCTTATTAGGCACTTCTTCCCTTGCTGTAAGATAATTATACATCCGTACCCTTTGCTGTGCAGCTCTGTGATGCTTTGCACTAGTACACAGAGTATATGACCCCATCTGATTTTTCATGTGACTTGTTTTGACCAATAGACTGTGAGGATTAACAGTCATATTCATATTGACTTGAAGCACTAAGAGACCTGGCAAGTTTCTGCTCTCCACCAGCAGAGTATGCTCCAGGTAGCTGCTTTTCCCTCTTCAGCTTGGGTTCCAGGATGAAGACATGTGGAACAGAACCCGAACTTGAACCTCAGCTTTGGCATCCGGCTTAACTTTGCCAAGGCCAGCCTGCAGAACCCAGCCAGGAGTAGCTAAACCACAGTCAACCTGCAAATCCATGAAGGTGAAATACATATTTGTGTATATAACCCACTGCGGTTTGGAGACAATTATGCAACATTATCACAACAAAAAACCCAATACACCCTTAGAACCATCCTGATCCACAAATTACTTCATGGAGTCTTACCAGAAAGATCAAAACCACATAGTACATATTATTGTTTATATGAATAATGCTACCAAGGCCTGAGATACCAAAGCCTGGAGACAAGACAACTGACACAAATAGCAGAGGAGGCTTCATTTTCTTCCAGTTGTCATTTACCCCATAACCACTTTGCATGGCTATGGGGTCTTAGCTGAGAAGGCATCATTTGACAAGACATTGTGCATTGTCTTGGTATATCTATACATAATGGTTGATATTACTTACTGTTATAGGTTAAATTATAGCATTCCAAAAAAGATATGTTGAAGTTATAATCCTCAGTACTCCAGAATGTGATCTTATTTGGAAATACAGTTAGTTAAGATGAAATCACACTGGAGTATTATGGTGCCCTAATCCAGTATGACTGGAATCCCCATAAGAAGATGGCCATGTAGTGATAGAGACACAAAAGGAGAATGCCATGTAGACACAGGCCACACTTGGAGCTATACCGCTGCAAGCTAAGGAACTCCAAGGTCCAGCAAACCAACAGAAGTTAGGAAGAGAAAAGGAAGGATTCTTCTACCAGTTTCAGCGGGAACATGGCCCTGTTGACACCTTGATTTTGAACATCTAGCTTCCAGAAAGTGAGAAAATACATGTTTAAAGCCACCAGCTTCTGGTACTTTGTCATGGCTCCCCTAAGAAACTAATACACTGATTTTAAATTACTTTTATACACTATCACTGTTGCAATAGGATACTGCTCCAAAAACTTTATTACTTTCCCAACATGTCCATTCTGCCACGTTCTCTTATAATTTAAAGGAAATGCAGGGATGTCATTAAGAAAAGTGGTAAACATTATTTACCAATTGCCTCCTGGGCCTGGATGTTAACTCGATGAGCTTTCTGTTCATCCAGTTAACATCTGAGCCCAGGAGACAATTCAAGCACAGCTTATTTGGGTAGGTGGACTAAGAACTGACCTGATTATCAAAGAATTATTTTATCCTGCAAGAGTCTTTGGAACATTCTGAGAATGCAGCATCACCATGTACTATGCCACTTCTATCACGCTTTCTATAGCAATTTTACACTAACAAACTCATACTGCTAAGTTTCTCAGCGCACACTTATGCTACCTTGTGTCATTTTCTTTATGTTATTTCTTTTTTGAGATGGCGTCTCACTCTGTCACTCAGGCTGGAGTGCAGTGGCGCGATCTCAGCTCACTGCAGCCTCTGCCTCACTCGTTCAAGCGATTCTCCTGCCTCACTGCCTCACACTCCCCAGTAGCTGGGATTACAGGCGCGTGCCCTGACACCTGCCTAATTTTTGTATTTTTAGTAGAGACAGGGTTTCACCATGTTGGCCAGGCTGGTCTTGAACTCTTGACCTCAAGTGATCCACCTGCCTTGGCCTCCCAAAATGTTGGAATTACAGGCGTGAGCCACCACACCTGGCCCCTTGTGTCATTTTCTAATTATTGTTCCTTATGCCCACATTCCTTCCAATCAGACTGTAAACTCTCTAAAGGCAAGGAATGTGTCTTATGCTGCTCATCCATGCAGAGTTATGTACACTAACACACATCACAACTCTTTGTTTAGGCTGGACACAGAATTTATGTTTAACAAGTTGATTTTTGACTTGTTACGGCGAAGTAACAGAAACTGACTTCAGGTTATGAAACGGTAAGGTCTTGCCTTTTATTTAGATTAGTGGTCTCCACTTTTTATTCCACATCAATAAAAGTATCTGAGCATAAAACTCTAATTACTTTTACTTATAAAAACATGTCCTCTGTACTAATAATTATAAGGCATATAACTAAAATAGAAGTCATGAAAATAAAGACATTCTAACAATTTCTTTCTGTACCTTCATGTGGTACATGAACTTCACTTTAGAAACCACCAGTCTAGACTATGACAGCAGATATGTGACAACATTCCCTGGGATTTGGTCCTTTCCAGAAAATGCAAGATCTATAAAATTCTAACACTTTTATAAACTTAATAATTCTCTGACAGATTCACAAAATTGTCTAGATCGAACAAGCAATATTTTAAAATTGATAGTGTTGTCTTTGCAACCAGGATTAATTTGTATATTATATTACTAGCCCCCTATTATAAATGCATTTGCTAACTGTGGTGCTCTCTGCAATTAAACCCTTTAAGTTTCAGATGTTAGAAATGAAAATCTATTATCAGGTCTTCAGGCAAATATCTGTAAGACTGAGAACCTAAATGATATAACATTCTGATTTTGAAAACAAGGAAAATAGAAGGATGAGCAAAGGGGATGATGAAACAGAACACTCATACATTATCTCTAAGAATGTCATCAACACAACAACATCCGATTTTCCTGTGTTCTATGTGCATGTGGATAATGCTATGCTAGAAAATAGAAGGACATTGAGTAATATAAAACACAACTTCTATAAGCTTACTATAAGAACTGGCCCGGCAAAGCGGTTCACGTCTGTAAACCCAGCACTTTGGGAGGCTGAGGAGGGCAGATCATTTGAGGCCAGGAGTTCGAGACCAGCCTGACCAACAAGGTGAAACCCCATCTCTACTAAAAATACAAAAAAATTAGCTGGGCGTGGTGGTGCATGCCTATAGTCCCAGCTACTCCAAAGGTTGACTCAGGAGAATTGCTTGAACCCAGGAGGCGGAGGTTTCAGTGAGCCGAGATAGCGCCACTGCATTCCAGCCTGGGCGACAGAGCGAGATTCTATCAAAAAAAAAAAAAAAAAAAAAAAAAGAACAACTAAGCAATAAAGTAAGCCAATATTTAGCTCATTTGTGGCACAAATGCTTAAGTGCCAAAAGAACTGAAGTCAGCATACAATAGATGGGTTGGAAAGTATTCATGGAATTAAGTATAAACCTGGTGTGGAAGACTGATTTTAAAGGAAGAAATGTGGAGGGAAATTCCAGCTAGCAAGGACAGCAAAGGCTTGGGAGGCAGGAATTACTCTCCTGTATGTGTGGGATTACTGAGGATTCTGACCCCACTGAAGTGCCAAGTTCATGCAGGGGAAGAGTGGAAGAGAAGGCTGAGTGCATGAAATGTAGAGAGGACACAGTGCCATCATCATCTAAGCCACATTCTTGGGATTAAACTTCCAGAAGAAAGCCACCACCACTAAAATCTCTTCAGTCATTTTACTTGGTCTGCTTATTCTTGAAGAAACAGGCTTGGGGCTGATCTATACCTAAAGCAAGAGAGCTAAATGCAAGAAAATACCAAGCAGATGATGTGTGGGTGAAGATTTTGAGGAAGTGAAATATTAGTAGCTTTAAAAGGAGGAAGAGAAAGTACAATATGTCAAAATGAATATGCATTTGCTTTAAAAAAGTCAAAAATATAAAAATCGGATGATACATAATTGTAATAATGTTCAATAATTATCATTACAATACATATGGATACCAAATAAAAATGTGAAAAAGGAAAACATAAATCTCTTATAATCCCATTAGTGAGAAAAAAGTAAGTTTGTCACTTTCCTGTTTTCTATGCAAATGCATCTTAAAATCAAATTAGAATTTTTTGTATATACTGTTTATGTTTAACTCAGTTATTATAAACATCTCCCATATAATTAAATATTGTTCAAAATCATTATTTTAATGGCTAAATATCTTATATACATTTACTATCACTTAAAAAATGACTCTACTGTTGAATTTTTCTCAAATTTTTACAGTAACACCCTTGATAATAACTAATACTTAGATAGTTGCTTACTCTGTGCCAGGCAGGGTTCCAAGTACTTTACATAAATTAATTTACCTAATTGTCTGTACAATGTAGGAGGTAGATACTATTATTATCTTCATTTGACAGATGAGAAAACTCAAAGTGTGGAGAAATTAACTTCCTAACTGCACAGAGGTGGTAACTGGTGGAACAGGATTCCAAGCCACATAAGTGGCTCTGGCATTCCTGCTTTTAACCTTTCTACTATATCAGTAGCCTCTCAGAGATCATGGGCTCATCACGGAACTTCAGCTTCATGTCTGATTGTTTCCTTAGGATATACTCAGAGGAGAATCACGAGTGCCAAGAGAGACCATGAGGCAAACTGCTCTCCATTGAAGGTATACCAGCCTACCCTTCGTGAGCTAAACACAACCTCACTCTTGCCAGCATTGTAACTGACTTTTTAAACCTAGTAATCTGCATTTCTTTGATGCCTTGAAGTCAGTATTATTTTCATGTCTTGGCCATCTTAAGTTCCTGTTTTGTGAATATTCTATTCCTATTCCCTGTTATAAAGGTTTTCAAAGAGTTAAGACATGTTAAATAGAAATTATTTTGGAAGGTTCTGTGATTCAAAATATCAAAGAGTATTGCTAACTAGTTGTTTCAGTGGGACCCTACAGACAGGCAGAACCCTGGGGGAAATCACCGGAAACTAGGGATGAGGGCTCAGCTGTAAACACCTGCAACCATAGAACTGAGCAGACCTTCCCAGCAGACCCATGAATAGCCTGAAATTGAGATTTATCCCATACTGCAGGGGTGACACTTATCCAATGGCTAGAATATTTATCACTGCTACTCAGAGCACTCTCACTTCATGATATCAGCATGCCTGGGGAAACAAGTCAATAAATTCAATGTTTGTGTAGTGAGGCCAGAATCACAGAAGAAACATGAAAGCTCTTAAGGGATCTCAGACCTTTGGATTTATCTCACAAATTATTTCTATTCTATAAGGCATACCTGGTTAGTGATAAGAATAACCCACTAGTCAGAAATTCCACATGAACAGTGCTGAACAAACACTATTAAACTCTTATTCTCTAAATCCTCTGTTAATCAGCTATCAAAAGCAAATTACCTCATGCCAGGTACTTTGCAATAAAAACCAAGCACTTAAGGCCTCTGATTACTTGGGTTGGAATTAAAAGTATTTCATTCACCTACTTAGGAGTCACTTTTTAGATTGGACCACTCTCTCCAAATGGCTCATGTCATCTATCAGGGTCAATGTTCAATCCTTTCAATGTCTTAAGAGTACCCTGTTTGCCTGGCTGATCCCCAAACTCCAGTGACACCCTATTTGGAGGCTTTCGTCCCTTTATGTACCAACTACAGAAGAAAACTAGAGTGGGAGGAATAAAAGACACTCTCCCAGATGAGTGTCATAATAAATACCAAAGCTATTTTTAATGGGTGTTAACACAATGTTTGAGAACTAGTAAAGTAAGCAAGGGCTGCTTTAAAAAGTTGATTTGGACATGCACAGGTGGCCCTCCATATCCATGGGTTCTGCATCCATGGAATCAACCAACCAAGTGCATCACTTGAGGTCAGGAGTTCGAGACCAGTCAGGACAACATGGTGAAATCCTGTCTCTACTAAAAATACAAAAATTAGCCGGGCTTGGTGGCACATACCTGTAATCCCAGCTACTCTGGAGGCTGAGGCAGGAGAATCACTTGAACCTGGGAAGTGGAGGTTGCAGTGAGCCGAGATTACATCACTGCACTCCAGCCTGGGTGACAGAGTGGGAATCTGTCTCAAAAAAAAAAAAAAAAAAATTGAGGAAAAAAATGAATGGTTGGATGGTTGTGTACTGAACATGTACAGACTTTTTTCCTTGTCATTATTCCCCAAACAGTGTACTATAACAACTATCTACTTAGTATTTACATTGTATTGGGGTATTTTAAGTCATATAGAGATGAGTTCAAATATACAGGAGGATGTGCATAGATTATATCCAAATACGATACCATTTGATATCAGAAACCTGAGCATCCTTAGATTTTGGTATCTGCAGGGGTCCTGGAACCCACTACCTGGAACCAATCCCCTGCAGACACTGAGGGACAACTGATTTATATTGAGGTGGGTGGGGGGGTGGGGAGAGAAGAAGGATGAATGATTAAATAAAATCTTCAACCCTAATTTTTTTTATCAATCTTACATGCTATCCAAAATCATGGTTAATTTTTTACCAGAACGTCAATTTTGCTAGTAGCAAAATATAGCTATTAGCTATAACATAGCTAATATAGAAAATTACTCCTAGTATGGAAGCCTACTTGGGACACTAAGTTTCATGTGGAAGGCTCCATGAGTTTACAGAATCTCAACGAAGAAAGGCCCCTAGAGATGATACCAGAAATGAGTGTGGCTTGCTCATGAAAATTGGATAGCATGTTCCAAGCAGAGGGAACAGCATGGAGAAGAAAAATCATACTCTATCCACGTGCAGAAACTGGCAATTAGTTTTGTATTACTAAAACACAAATGTTTAACTTAGGAGTCCACAAACAAGGATATGTTGGCAAATGGTATTTGCTGTGCATGATGACAACTTGAACTTTCATCAGGTTTTTTATGGGTCTATGAAATGGGTCAAGGGGACTTAGCTAAGAATGACTGTGGGTAAAACGCATGACAAGGAGGGATAGAGACAGGAGATGAATCTCTCAGGGTCCAAGAGACCAGGGTAAGATGTGCAGATTCCTTCCCGTGTATGATGGAAATGTTTTACAGGGTCTGAAGGGGGAAGTTTAGAAGGACAGCCTGCTGAAATGGGGACGGCTTGAAATGCAGAGCAAGGCAGAATGCAGACAACAGTCCAAGGCATCTAAGGAGCCAAACAGAGGCAGTGGGAATAGAACAGAGTGAATCAGAGACAGGTTAGGAGAGAAAATGAGCAGCTTCCATGTTCATATTTGCTTGCATATGCATAAAATGTCACTAGAAGATTCTCAGTTAACTAACACTGGTTACCTGTGGATTAGTGAAATGGGTGACAGGGGAATGAGGATGAGAGGGAGTACTTTCACTCTAGAGCCATGCGTACCTTTTGAACCATGAGGATACTACCTATTCTAAAAATAAATTTAAAAAAAGACATGAAGGTTATCAGAATGAGATGCCTCTATGTAAAAACCTGCCTAGGTCCCCCTCCAAACCCCCTCTTATGTTTTAAGTTGCACTTTTGAATTCAGATCATTTTTATGCCAAAGGCTACCAGACTGTACCAATGACTGACCCTTGAGAAAGGCCAATCTTTCTGCTTACTGTGGTGATAAATATATCAAGCTTAACTTATCATGTCGATGTAAATAATGAGTTACCTGGGTAAATTCAACCAACTTAACAACTAGGTGTCAAAACATCAGTATGAAGAATTAACTCCAGGAGCTCAATCTTTTAAATTTCATGGTAAATAAAAGAGGCTCAGAGAAGACTCTATGATTTATTAAAACAAGGATAAATCACATGAATCACTGACGTGAAGGTCAGATTGTCGATTCACTCTGGTGAGTGTTATGCTAAGTTAGGCTAGCCCTTCAGCTAAAAATGACTTTATTCTATTGAAACTCCTGTTCAACCTATATAGCGTTTAAGGCAGGTACTCCAAATATAATTGACTTAAATTGAATTGCTTTATTAATTTCAAATTAGTAATGAGTGAATATAAATGTAAGAGTTTAAACAAAAGTTTTGTAAAACTATGTAACATTGTTTTCCATTTGACTAAGTTCAAATGTACTAAATTTGCAATTCTTGTTCAAAACATTTAATGTAACCCATTAAACTTGTTCATCAAAAACATACTGTGTCCAGAGATCAATTGTGCAATGGCTTCATTTATTTGGTTTTATGTTTTATAATCTGCCTTGTTCCACAAAGGATATGAGTCATCTTAAAAGAATATAATTCAATCAAATGGAAAAGTATAATTAGATAAACATCAGAATCAAGAAAAACAAGGTAGAACAGAAGCTCAAGACCATAGGAAAAGATAAAATATTGATATTAGGTTATGAATTTTTATATGATTATTAAAATTGAGTTGCAAATTTGACTGTTCATTTCCTAGTTGCCAAGTTAGAAAGGGAAATATAATCAATGATTTGATTCTCATTTTGCATGATGAAAAGAACACACACACACACACACACACACACACACTCACAAGTTGTTCAGGGTAAGTAAAGCTTTTCTTTGGCATTTAAAGTTAAATGGAATTTCTTGCATGAGTCTTCAAACAGAAACTACAGAAAGAACCATGATCATAACCACATTTCGAAAGTAACATAATAGTAAGTTTCCTCTGACTGTATTAATAAAATCCCTCAGTGTGGGCATATGGGGGGGGTGTTAAGGATGCAAAACAAGGTACCAAAGTACAGCTTCTGAAGATCTGGCTAGACTTCTGGTCTAACAGCTAGTATTGGAAGGGAATAGGTTGACATCATGGCCTTTGTTCAGCCAACCCCCCATAAACATCATTTCTCTCAATTAAGCTTCTGATCAAATTTAGCAACAGAAAATTCATATTCTCTGGCATGTACAGAAACAAATGCATTTTGTATCACTGTTGAGGGGAGACCAGTAGACAACAATCACTCTTCATGTATTCCCTATATCTGAAATTCAAGGTCATACAAATTTACTTCTGTATATTTTTTTCTGCAATCAACAATTTTGATTCTAGCACAAGTGAATTGAGTGGATCCTGTTGAATTTAAACAAACAAAAAATTATGGGCTGGGATTTTAAAAACAATAGTAAATGGCATTTAGCAAGAAAGGAATAGAGGTTTCTAAAATACAGCCTTTAGGAAGATAAAGAGAGGAAATCCAGGTCTTGGATTGCATTCTGGTGGTGCTTGTGGAGGCGGAGTGCTGGGGGATCAGGAGGTAGGACCCAAAAGTGAGTCATCCAATCCCAGAGGCACTGCGCATTTGGTTGCAGGACACACAGAAGAGAAAAATACCTCTTCAAATCTGAGATTAGAGCTTTTATTTGACTGTGATTCCAAAGCCAAAGTAATAGCAGTTAAACTGAGCAGTTAAAGGCTCAACTCCTACTTGTAAAATGAACAAATAAGTGCTTATAAGTAACAAGGTAAAGAGAGCTTACTGTAACCAAAGGGGAGGGCTTTTTTGAAAAGCTTAAAGTGTGCAAGGAAGAGCCAGGTAAATTAATTGCTCAATACCCTGGGTTACAAATTTAAGAAGTGTAAAATGTAATTATCTTTATTACAGGAGGGAATTTTGGCTTTGTTTTAATAAATCATAACAAATTAATTTTTTTCATAAGTTCCCTCCCACTGTTGTTTCCTGCAGTCTTATTACCTTTTATAGGAAAGTTTTATTTCCTTATCCATCAAGGAAGAAAATAAGTAGGTTGGAGAAGCAATAGTAATAAAGTATGGCCTACCATATTGTGTAAAAATAAGTCATTTGAGTAATATGAAGTGAAGATGGTAAAGATGCATTAAAATGTCAGAAAGAAAACCTGGGAGCATGCCCAGATAATATTGTTAAGCAGAGACTGAAAGAAGTTCACACTGACTCATGAAATTCATGTGATGGAAAAAAAATGAAATCAAAACAGAAAATGTCATAGTGTAAAAATAAAGCAAATAAAGTTTGATGCAGTTAACCTTGTTTTTCTTTTTTTTTTCAAAATGATATAACATTTTAAAGCAGGAAGACACTGTATCTTGCAAACCCTCATTTCACAATCCCCTGGCTGTCAAATTTGGAAACTGATGTGTTTCTATACTGAGGAGAAAACAGTTTAAATTGTGTATCTATATCACACATTTTGAATCATTTAAGAATCACAGACACTTCTACATGTTTTATTTCTACTTTTGCCTGTGATAAAAGACATGATAATTAGATCAAACCTGAAAATCTCAACTCTAAAATAAGTGAGTACATCACTTATTAACCAAATCATTGTTTCCTCTGGGGTAACTTACAATTTTCTTTAAAACACGACTTTTACTTTTTAAATTGTGTTTGAGAGCACAGTTGAAGTTGGCATGATTACCAGTGAGACTGGAAATTTTGCAAGCTTAGACATGAAATGAACTTAAGAGTTGGGGAGAATTACCTCATAACCTTAATGACATATTACAGAAAGATAGCATATGGTCCTAAAGATGTCAGAATTGAAATATAAATGTTAAAATAACTGAGTTTGCCTATTTATACAAAGAAGCAATTTTTGAAATTCAATTAAATTTCACCGGCCACAGAACAATTCTGTGATTCTAAATTGTGGTTTTTAGATGAAAGCTTGAAACACAGTTCATTCATTCAACAAATAACTAATGAGCACTTATTCTGCATAAGATGCAGAAGATTACAGGATTTAAAAAAAAAAAAAAAGATTCAAGATTCTGTCCTATTTGAGCTTATACTGAGTCACTTCTCCAAATCTCTATACCTAAGTAAGTGACTATAAAATTGGAGCTTACAGTGATGCATTTTTCAAAACTTTAAGCCTTATTGCTGAATATAAAATAAAAAATGATAGTCTGGGAAGAGGGAATCTTGCCAAAAGCTCTGATGTATAAACTTTACACCTAGAGGAGAAAAAAAGCATTAATACATAACCAGTTTCTGAGAAATACAGAGCATAACACCGAGTTGGAAGTTAGGCTGGGCACAAGGCTGCCTCTGCTGGCTGACCCGGTACATCTTTCCAGCAGAATCTCAACTCTCGACACCTGTATCAAAGTTGCCACTCTTAAAACACATCCCTTCACGTAAGCAGAGGCTCCTAAATACTCAGCACAACAATATCCCAGCCTCATCGATCTCCCGAATAATCTGACTTCTAGAAGGACCTTCTCTAAATTGGCCCTAACGTGTTGACGGTAAGGGTTTGCACCATCGATTTTATATACCAACTAGCTAGCTCTAAAATACACAAAAATCCACAGCGACTTCTACATGCCACTAATAACCCTTTGCCTGTCTACATGTTTTGGCTAGAAAGATGGGAAGAACGCATCTGCTAATCCAGCCGGAAAAACACAGTGACATATTTCCACCTGAGCTGCTGAAAATCCAACGGTCTTCTCCCCAAATAAGACCCATGCCAACCTGTCCTCCCCACTCTCGTACCGGCGCGCACCCCCACGAGCCCCCCAGGGGGTGGGCGGGGAAGGGTCAATCTCTCCTTCGCCCCCGCTCGGCCTCCCGAGCTCAAGCGGAGGTTTTCAGGTTCACAGGGGGCTACGCCCAGCGCCATTAGCACACCTCCGAGCGCTCCACCGAGCCCCCGGCGGGAGGCAAGTTTGGCCAGTCCTGGACCCTGCTCGCGGCCTCTCGGCGGCAGCATCAGCGGCGGGCGGCGGCGAGGGCTGGGCCCCGCCTCACCACCTACCTACAGGGCGGGGGCGCCGGCTCCTGGGGTCCGGGAGAAGGGGATCGGTCGCATGCATTTCTGGGAGCGGTGGCCTCTGCTGCTGGGCGCCGGGGAGCGCATCCTCTCGGCGGGTGGAAGGAGGGGTCAGGGGAGGACCGTACGCCGAGGAGGAGCAAGAGGAGGAGGCGGGAGCTCCGAGGCGCGCGCCCGCGGGGCCCCGCGTCCGGATGGGGTGTGCGCAGCCGCCGCAGTCGGGGTGTCTTAGGCCTCTTCCCACGCCCGACGCCTCGCCAGCCCCGCAGCTGCGCCCACCGTCAGGGCATCGGCCGCTACGGGGTCCCGGGCCCGGCCGAAGGCGGGCAGTCGCGGGTGGCGCGACGCTGTGCAGACGCCCGCCTCTAGCTCCGCCCGGCCAGTGGCGCGCGCTGCGCCCCACAGCGGTTGCGGGGGCCTGGGAGCTCGGCGGCCGGGCTCTGCTGCTCGGATTGCAGTTGCGGCATCCTCCCCGCCCCCCGCGACCTCCGAGCTGGGAGGCTGGGCACCCTGGCTACCCGCGGCTGCTGCAGCCTCCGCTGCCGCGAGCCCGGCGGCTCCGCCCCGGAGAGCTGCGCGCGCGGCCTCCGCAGGCCTCGGCCCTTTGTGGCGCCTCCCGAGTGCGGGCGCCTTGCTGCCCCAGCGAACCGCCGCCTGGCAGCGGCACCTAGGAGGGTCCTCTTACCTCACCCCGGGCCGCTTCCCCCTTACAGTTGGCCCGCCTGGCCCCTACTCTTCGTGGGAAGTAAGGCTTTGACAGCAGAGCAGGAGTTAGAGCTTTTCCCCAGCTTTAAAGCCCTTTGACTTTCCTTCCAGCTCAGGACCGATGGCCACAATAAATTCATCCTTGTGTCCCTTCTGGCGTTGCGTTTAGCAGAGGGGCCCACCATCTCCTTCCCCCTCCCGTTCCCGGTACAGCATCCTGGATGCTGCCAAATTGCAGTCATTACAGCAATAAGAACATAGCAGTTGGGCCCTCCAGCCGACTCTTGGCAGAGACTCGAGAGAACCTTGGAGGGGGAAGGTTTGCATCAGCTGCGGGGCCTGTGCCTGTGAGCTCCCCATCCCCAGTTGGGTGCTGTTCCCTCTGCGGTCCCATGACCAGCACTGCAACATGACTAGGAGGATCTGGCCGTGGAGTTCATTCACTCTTATACGCAGAAAAATGTCCCAAGGAAGGGCCTGCAACTACTCTGTTAACAGTGTGTTACAGGCCTTCCACACAGATAAACTAGATAGCAGCCTCCTCTGGGTTGTTGACGCAGCTTAAGCTGTAATAACCTCTCTGGAAGGCGGAGCAAAGCGTTAACAGTGGTGGCTTTGGCATTTCAGCAGCAGGTGGTCATGTTATACTGTCTTGCAAATGTGGAATAATTGCCCAATTTTGCACTAAGCACGTATTAATTTAGACGTCAGGTTTATATCTTTGGGATTTGAATGTAAAGATGTTGGATTTTTTTTTCTGTAGCCATTGTGTTATTTGTAAGTTGTTTAGCATTTAGTAAGGGAAAATTAGGTTCCTAAAATATAAAGAGCTGATTGCATTGTAGCAAAGGAACATGGTTTGAGATCTCCAGGGAAGCTGAGCTGCTCTCACAGTTCTTTGATGAGTGCTTTTATGATTTTGCAATCTAAGGTTATTGAAAATGAGGCAAAAGAAAAACATGTTCCATGGCAAGGACAAATTGTGACTAAATAGCTAAGATTTTTTGAGATAGTTCTTTTAAGCAAATTGAAGTTTGGGTGTGAGGCCCTGTGGGAGCTGCACTGCGCTTGTCCAGGAAGCACCCAGTGGGGTGTGACTTGGCTGCTTCCTGACACTGGTTGATCTAGAGCCCCACTTTATTTTCAAAAGATAACTATTATTATTTATGATATTTTCCCAAATTGAGAATTACTTGATTATAGGAATATGTATGTACATATCTGATGTATAAGTAACAGGTTGAAGTCACTTAGGAGAATTTGGCAGTTGCTTACTCTTTAACAAAATTTTTAAGTTTTGAATGTAGTTTCTGAAGGAAGTGTCCATTGACTTACAAGTTTTCACTGTTTCTCATCCTTTTACTACCAAGAGGCCCCTGTTGTTTTTCTCTCTATGGACTCCATGTTTTGTAAATAAATTAAGCAGTGATGTTTTTATTAGACAAAAAGCTATAACTGAGTATGAATTTTTAAAGTTGTGACCATCAATTATAAAACGTCAGTCTTCTGGCCACGCGCGGTGGCTCACGCTTGTAATCCCAGCACTTTGGGAGGCCGAGGCGGGCGGATCACGAGGTCAAGAGATCGAGACCATCCTGGCCAACATGGTGAAACCGCATCTCTACTAAAAATACAAAAAAAAAAAAATTAGCTGGGTGTGGTGGGTCCTGTAGTCCCAGCTACTTGGGAGGCTGAGGCAGGAGATTCACTAGAAACCGGAATGCAGAGGTTGCAGCGAGCGGAGATTGCACCACTGCACTCCAGCCTGGTGACAGAGCGAAACTCCATCTCAAAAAAAAAAAAAAAAAAAGGTCAGTCTTCCAAAGATATTGCAAGGAATGTAAGAATCCATCTTTATGAACTCCTCTAGGACTGCATGCTGTATCATATGCTTCTTATAACATTTT
This sequence comes from Pan troglodytes, assembly GCF_028858775.2. Lineage (NCBI taxonomy): Eukaryota > Metazoa > Chordata > Mammalia > Primates > Hominidae > Pan > Pan troglodytes. Next base: position 137,663,099 of record NC_072403.2, on the reverse strand, counting down.
TATTATACTGAAAGTCCTGATATAATAAAGATTTCTGATCCCCAGCTAAGGGAGTACAAACTCCTAAAGATTCTTCACTCGTTCCTTTCCATTAACTGATTTACCTAAGCCTTGGCTTTATAGATAAATTGGAAGAAATGAAACTCTTCCTTGCGTGTGTTGTCCAGTACTGTATGCCTTAGCTACTTGTAGCCGTTTAAATTTAAATTATGGCTAGACTGTGCTTTTGGATAGCACAAACTAGAACATTTTCATTATTGCAGAAAATCCTTTTGAACAGTGCTGCCCTAAATAGAAAGTCAAATTTTAATTGGGAGATAAGATATAATACATGAAATAATTTGGGAAATCTTAGTATACTACAGATCAAACCTCAGTAGAAAGTGTACTTCTTAAGAACATGGTAATCTTTAAGAATTCAGGCTCTGGCTTCAGACTACAGCTCCACCACGTGCTGACCTTGGGTAAACTACTTAACCTCAGTTGCTTTATCCGTAAAGGATATGCTTTATCCATAAAGAATGGTAACAGTACCAACTTTATAGGGTGGATATAGGAATTAAAGGAGATAATCCCAAGTGGTTCTTAAAGTCTAGAATGTGGCCATCAATCAAAGGTATTACTAGAATAATATACTTTATTATGTTTTTAAAAATGGTATCCCTAACACTTTTCACTGTTCTTGGCTGCGGAAGTTACTTGGTAAATGCTGAATTAATGAAAAAATATAATACCACACTGATTTTATGGCTGTGAGGGCCACCTTTAAATATGAAAACTGGCCTTTCTCTGTTGAAGGGTATGGGCCATTGGAGGATAATTTAGGTGGATTTGTCATTTAACTTTTGCAGGAATAAACAACCTTTGTATGATGAGACTTTGAAGTAGATAAGAGAAGCAGAGATCCCTTCCTCTCTTAAAGGAAGAAGAGAGGGATCACTTCACTCCGCCATTTGTTGGTTTCGCTGAGCCTGTGGGAGGCAGCTGGATCTCTGGGTTCAGGCAACAGGATTTCTCCCAAGTGATTTTCTAGAGGGCTAAGGTAGGCGGGCTTAGAGAAACATTGCCAAACAGTGGCAATCCTGCAAATGTGTTCGGTATTTTTCTTACCTATCTATCTAAAGACAATTCTTGTAATGAAGAAGCATGATTAGTATTTCTGTTTTTGAATACAATACTAGTAATGTCTCATGAAACTAGAATTCTAAAAATATTGGCAAATATTGCTCTAACATTGCCCAAATGAAAGGCTCCTGGGTCTCTGGTTGATCTAGAGCTCTACTGTATTTTCTTTTCTGTTTTTTTTTTTTTTTTTTCTTCCAGACAGGGTCTCATTAGGTCACCCAGGCTAGAGTGCAACCTCCAACTCCCAGCTCCATTGATCTTCCCACCTCAGCCTCCCAAGTAGCTAGGACTACAGTCATGCACCACCACACCTGGCTAATTTTTGTATTTTTTGTAGAGATGGAGTTTCGCCATGTTGCCCAGGCTGGTCTCAAACTCCTAGGCTCAAGCAATCCATCTGCCTCAGTCTGCCAAAGTGCTGGGACTACAGACATGAGCCCCTGCGCCTGGCCTATTTTCACACCTGTAATCCCAGCACTTTGGGAGGCCGAGGAGGGTGGATCACTTGAGGTCAGGAGTTTGAGACAAGCCTGGCCAACACGATGAAACTCTGTCTCTACTAAAAATACAGAACTTAGCTGGGTATGGTGGCACATGCCTGTATCCCACCTACTTGGGAGGCTGAGGCAGGAGAATCACTTGAACCCGAGAGGGAGAGGTTGCGCTGCACTGAGATCGCGCTTATGCACTCCAGCCTGGGCGACGGAGCCGGACTTCATCTGAAAAAAAAAAAAAAAAAAAAAGACAATGATTATTGTGTATGATATTTTGTCCCAAATTTAGAATTACTTGATTATAGGAATGTATATGTACATATGTGATGTATAAATAACAGGATGAAGTCACTTAGGAGAATTTGGGAGTTGCTTACTCTTTAACAAAATTTGTAAGTTTTGAGTGTAGTTTCAAAACTGGTTAAGTAATGACCTTGGAGCTACTGAAAATATTGAAATGTCTTTGGAAGGTCTCTCAAAAGCTGTGGGAGAGGAGTTTTGTGCATTAAGTGATGAGCTTAGGCTACTAGCACCAAGAAAATTCACTCTTTAGTGAACCTATCCTTCTTTCTCTAGCGCAGAGAGAAACACCTCTTTGACTCAGGCCGGTTGGGACACAGGAGGCAAATACTGATGATCATGTGTGGAGGGATACGAGTAGCCATCCTGCAACTAAAGAGGCAGAAGAGAGTTTATTATTTAATAGCATTTAAGGCAGTGGCTCATTTTCACAAACTCATTTCAGGGGTCATTTGTCTACTGGTTAATTATGATAATATCTTGAGTTTTGAGAAAAACGTAAGTGTCCTTTTGTGGATAGACCTATGTTCAGTGTCTCATTTGGCTTGTTATAAATCTGAAGAGGAGTTAGAAATCACCTTGGCCTTTGTGGCGTCTACCAGAGTGTACTGAGAAAGAAATATTGCTGTATATAGACATGGATTGTTGTCCACATAGCTGTCATCATGTCATACTTATGGCTGATTATTTAGAGTTAGCCCAATAAATGTTTCCTTTTCTTTTATTCACAGCTAATTTAAAAATATCTGCTTTTGAATAATTTCCTGTTGTCTTATTTCTTCTACGAATAGTCTGTTCAGTAGCTTGAGAATTCATTACATAGTTTTTACACTTTCTGAAAAACATATTCAAATAAGCTGCTACAACATTGGTGCTAAAATATAATTTAAAATTTTGAAATGAATCCCTAAAAAAGTGACATTATGTGGTGGTTTGTATTACTGGGTAAAAGAAATTTACAGTGATTATGCTAATAGGGGTTTTTTTCAAGGGAAATAATTACAGATTAATAAATAGTTGTAAAAAATGTACAGGGAAGTCCTGTGTTTCCTCCTAGTTTTCTCCCCATGATTAATGTCTTACAAAATTGCATTACAATATCAAAACTAGGAAATTGACATTGGTACAATCTTGAGAGCTTATTCAGATCTCACCAGTTTTTTTTCTTGAGACAGAGTCTCACTCTGTTGCCGAGGCTGGAGTGCAGTGGCACCGTGTTAGCTCACTGCAACCGCCATCTCCTGGGTTCGAGCAATTCTCCTGCCTTAGCTTCCCGAGTAGCTGCGATTACAGGCGCCCACCACCACACCCGGCTAGTTTTTATATTTTTAGTAGAGACGGGATTTCACCATGTTGGCCAGGCTGGTCTCGAACTCCTGACCTCAGGCGATCCACCTGCCTCGGCCTCCCAAAGTGCTGGGATTACAGGCATGAGCCACCGCATCCAGCCAGGTTTCACCAGTTTTACGTACATTCATGCATGTTTGTGTGTGTGTGTGTGTGTGTGTGTGTGTTTATATGCAACATTATCATATCTTGTATCACCACCACAGTAAAATACAGAGCTATCACCATGAGGCTCCCATAAGCTACTCCTTTAGAATCATACTGATCTTCCTCTTCACCACATCCCTATTCCTGGCAACCACTAATCTCCCATCTCTATAATTTCAAGAATGCTATATAAATTGAATCATATAGTACGTAACCTTTTAGATTGGCTTTTTTCCTCATTCAGTATAATTCCCTTGAGATCTATCCAAGTTATCACATGCATCGATAGTTCCTTCCCTTTTCAGATAATATTCCAAGGCATATCGATGTACCACAGTTTGTTTAACCATTCACCCATTGAAGGGCATTTCAGTTGTCTCCAGTTTTTGGCTATTATGAATAAAGCTACTGCTATGAACATTCATTTGCAGGTTTTATGTGAACATAAGTTTTCATTTTTCTGGGATAAATGCCCAAGAGTACATTTGCTGAGTCATATGGTAAGTGCATATTTAGTTTTTTAAGAAACTGCCAAACTATTTTCTAGAGTGGCTATACCATTTTATATTCCATCAGCATGTATATGTGATAAAAGATGGATTTTTAATCTATTAAATAAACTTATTATGATGATACATTTCTCTTATTATACCATAATTGCTTGGTTACTTGAACTCTACCAGACTAAGTTTTAAGGTCAGGGATCCTGTTTTGTTCAGTGTGGTGTCCTTGGTGTCCAACATAGTACCTGACATATATTAGATTCAATAAATGTTTATCAAATGAATGAATAGCTTAATAAACAAAAGAAGGACAGCTGACTCAGGTTGAGATCAAATTGAAAAACTGTAAATAAATTATAATGATAGTTGAATATGAATTGGATGCCATGATTTTTCTTCTAACATTTTCAAATCAGAAATTGGCACTCTATAAGATGAATCACTTGTGGGCAAGTTAATAAAAATTAAATGTTAAATTATGTTGTTCCAAGGTTATTTTTGGCTGTACTTTGGTAACAGCAGAAGATTGTAAACAATCTAAATGCCCAATGATATGGAACTGCTTTAGTAAGGTATCTATACAGTGGAATACCTACCCTGCAGTTGTCAAAAACAATGAGGACACTCCATTTAAATAATGAACACCCTCTAAAAGATATTAATTAAAAAATACAGAAAATCATGTAGAGTATGCTACTCTTTGTGTAAAAAATTTAAAAAGGAAATTAAAGAAAAATAGATATATGCATGAAGATGTTAATTCTTCCTGTTATAAAGTACAGGCTGTACCTGGGCGATGTTGTGCTTGAAAGTAAAGAAGTGCTCAAAAATGTATAGGGACATTCCAAAAGAACACAGGAGCCAGTTTGAATAGACTCCCTCTGGCTGAATTTGGGAAGATTTAGGTTTTAAATGAATAATGACAGCAACAGAATATAATACATTGAATAAAAACTCACTAAAACAGAAAAAAAGAATATGAGTCCAGGCTGATATTTAAAAATTAAATAAAGAATACAAAGAGGGAGGAGAGGAGGGAAAGTTATTTTCAGAAGAATGATAAAATTAAAATATCACCATTTTGCCATCACTATAGCAATAATTGATTCAGACAAGGATCATCAGTGAATGCTAAACCCATTGGCTAAAAGTTTGCTGAGGAACAGAATGGTCTACAGTCTCAAAGAATCACTTCCACCGTTGATATTTGCTTTTTCCAACATTTGCCAATTAATTACAGTTATAAAAGGTAGCTTTATGATGGAGAAATATAGCATACACCTTAATCAAATGACGGTACGTAGCCACTAAATTAGGGACTTAAAGCCATACAAATTTATTATCTTACAGTTCTGTAGTTCAGAAGTACAACGTAAGTCTCAGTGGGCTAAAGTCAAGATGTTGGCAGAGCTGCTTTTTGTCTGGAAGCCTATGGGAGAAGAGGAACCGCCTTCATTCCTTGGCTTGTGGTTCCCCTTCCTCCCTTTTCAAAGGCAGCAATGGCCAGATGAGTCTTTTGCACATCACATCACTCTGACCTGACTCCTCTGCCCCCCCGCCTCTTTCACTCATAAGAACGCTTGTGATGATTGGGGCCCATCCAGGTAATCTAGGATAATCTCCATCTCAAAATCTTAATCACATTTGCAAAGTTCCTTTTGCCATGTAAGGTGACATGTCAACATGTTCTGGGGATTAGGACAGTGACATCTCTGGTGTTGTGGGGTGAAGTGGACATTTCTGCCTACCACACTTACCCATTACAGGTAATGTGATACACTGGAATTATGTGCATTCTGATATAATGCACACATCACTTAGGATAGTTGTCCTGCCAGAAGAAATATTTAAATTGACTAACTTTCTGAAACTGTTGTCCTCCACTATTCAAAAAGGTCAATGATGTAAAAGAAAAAAGGCTGCGGAAACTGTTCCAGAGTAAAGGAAGGAGACTACAGATACATGACAACTAAATGCAAGGTATAATCCAAGAGTGTAGCCTAGATTAAAAGAAAAACTATAAATGAGATTATTAGGACAACTAGAAAATTTGATTATTGACCATATAATAAATGACAATGTGGAATTAAATTTCTTGAGTTGATAATTATATTGATTGCTCTTAGTAGATGCATAATACAGTGTTTAGTATGTATGATAAAGCATCATGCTGTCTGCAGCTAACCCCAAATGGTTCCGAAAAAAATAGAGAAAGCATATATGGAAAATATTAATAATTGATGAATCTAGAACAGTACTGTAAGATAGAAATATAATGTAAGGACATGTATAATTTTAAATATCCTAGTAGCTACATTTAAAAAGTAAAAAGAAAGCAAAATTAAGTTTAATAATATTTTATTTAACCCAATATATCCAATTATTCTCATTTAAAAATGTAATTAAAGTAAAAAGTATTAACACGATATTTTACATTTCTTTTTTTTAAATACTAAGGCTTAAACATACAGTGTGGATCCAGCATTTACATAACATCTATTCATACTGGCTACATTTTAGTGCCTAATAGCCACAAGTTGCTGGAGCTCTAAATTGGAAGGCAAAGGTATGGATGAAGGGTATATGTGTGTTCAATGTTCTATAGTTGCAACTTTCTGTTGCTTTGACATGTTTCGAAACCAAAAAGTTGGAGGAAAATGAACCAGATATGTGTTGTATGTGCATAGATTATTTCTGGGAGATACAGAAGAAGCTGGTAACACTGGTTACTTCTGGGAAGAAGAAAGGAGTGAGTAGGAGGATGGTTTTCACCATACCCTTTTGTACTTTGTGTAAAATATTGTGACTAAACCTATACAAATTTAAACTAATATCTGCTTAATCTTTTTATTCAAAACCAGATGGTCTAATGCTGAGGTCTAGCAACCCCTTAAGTAAGAGTTAAGAGCTCCACCTACTGAACTTGATCTAAGATTCCTTGGGATAGGAAAAAAGGGTCCCACTTAAAATACAATAAAGTGTAGAAATTTCTTCTGATGATTTTTCTATCTTATTATCTTAATAACCCCTTTAAATCTTCCTGTTCTCATATTATTACATATTTTCAGATAAAGTATCTCAATGATTTAAACTCCATCTCTGAGCTGCTGAAAAAAAAGATACGAGATTCAAGCACAGGCTCACCTAATTTTTGTGGTAATGGATGATGACTGCAACTCACAGTGGCGCCGGATGTTGTGAGCAAGTTCATTACAAATTTATGTCTTACTTAAGCTTCCTTCCATCTTGCAGCGGAGCGAAGTCTCTTGGGTCAGATTTCTTCAACTATAACGGCTGACATTTTCAAAGTTGAGTTATATCTTACTGCCCTCTGCATCTACTTTATGAGGGTTTCTGAATTAAGGCTGGGCTGTAAGGTGTCTTGACTCCTTTGGTAATTGCATCATTTCCTGGCCGTGTCTAGTATATAAGGCGGAGAAGTGAAGCAATTGCCCAGATAATAACACAGTTTGGAAAGTAGGAGGATGACAAACACAGTGGGTTTGAAGGACTTGCTTGGAGCCTTGGGCAGATGTCCTGATCCTTCACTAGGCATACCACCCACAGCTCTCTCAGCTTCGTTAGCCTGCGTGTGCCAAATAAATAAAATAGAACCGCGTGCTATGAGGCTACGTGACCCTTCATCACCCATATTTGTAGAGCACGCGCTCTGCACCCAGGACAGCGCGGGGTCGCTCCGGCTCTTCGCCGAGAAACGCTCTCAGCTGGTGGCAATCTATCGTTAGATTTAGTAAAATGTTTAGAGGGACTTATCATCCGCGTGACAGAGAACGAAGAAAGACGGAGAGGGACAGAACTTAGATTTGGAAAGAGCAGCTAAAATGGTTAATAAAATAATAAAGCAAATTACAAGGCTCTGGACAGTACGCGTCCAGACAACACTTGTCTTGGTAAAGAGATTTACATGTTACGTAAAAGAATGAGAATTTCCAGGATATATTTTCCAGCATGGCAATAGGAAGAGGATTAGATTTGGAGGGTATAGGTTTTTTCCTCAAGGGGCCATCCCGGCGCTTCCGAGAATTTGCTTCAATTTCAGGAAATAGATTCGGGGACCAGGACTCAGAACAAGAACAAAGTGGGTGTGGCTTAGACGTAATACTCTATCCCCTACTGGTTAGAGGAAGTAAGTGCAGATTTTTAACATAGCAAATATGTTTAGGGAGAAACGTTAAGTAAGTTCCCTGGTGGTCTAGTGGTTAGGATTCGGCGCTCTCACCGCCGCGGCCCGGGTTCGATTCCCGGTCAGGGAAAACTTGTTTTCCTTGACATTTGTGTCCTGCATGCCATTTAGAAGTCAAGAGTTTTGTGTAGTTTTCACTCGCTGGTTGGGTTTTTTTTTCATAGTATTTTTTTTTCTTTTTAAATCATAAGTTTTATGTACTTTTCATTCGCTTGTTGGGGTTTTTTAATCATTAAAAATTGACCGTTTTAAAAGTTTATTTAATCTAAGGCTTAAAATACGCCATCTCTATTTACAGGTAATGTAATTTATAATCAATCAAATAACATAAAGTTCTGTGATTCTAAAATTGTATTTTTCAGTTTTTAAAAATAATTTGGATGTGTTTACAAGCAGTCAGTTAAGCCTTTGTTTAACCTTGATTTTGTTTGACTAATAAAAGAGGAAGATAGTTTTATGAGGAATAATACTTATTCAGTATCATGCTTAGAGTTAATTTTTAGTTTTTCTGTACATTCAGATTATGTACTTTGGAGATTATTTGCCTATATTGGAGCTATTCCTACTCTCATCTCTATAAATATGAGATCTTTTCTGAGATGTATGGTTGGACATAGCTAGTTTATTGTGTTTTAATAACTCATTTAGTTAATGTTTTTTTTGCTAATTTTAAATTTTCTCTAAGAGATTTACACAAATATAGTAAATGTGTTACATCCAGAGTATCAATTCCCACTATATAAACCATATAGGCCCCTCAAAAATGCACCTACTTATCATTAGTAATTCCCACATTCAGGGTAAAGTAGAATTCTGGGAGTTCCTCAAAGGAAAATATGGCAATGGTGGAGTCAAAAAAAGAAAAATAGTGTTATATAGACATTAAGTTTTTTTTGATCCTGAAAGTTCTAAACCATCCTAACCTTTGCCACTTTTTGAGCTGTTGGATTTTTTTTTTTTTTTTTTTTTTTTTTTAATTTGAGACGGAGTCTCTCTCTGTTGCCCAGGCTGGAGTGCAGTGGCACGATCTTGGCTCACTGCAAGCTCCGCCTCCCGGGTTCATGCCATTCTCCTGCCTCAGCCTCCCGAGTAGCTGGGACTACAGGCGCCCGCCACCAGGCCCGGCTATTTTTTTTTTTTTTTTGTATTTTTTGTAGAGACGGGGCTTCACCGTGTTAGCCAGGATGATCTCGATCTCCTGACCTCGTGATCCTCCTGTCTTGGCCTCCCAAAGTGCTGGGATTACAGGCGTGAGCCACCGCGCCCGGCCCCACCTTTTTTTTTTAAGGAGAAATTTCATCATAGCATAGAAACAGACTGAAAGCTTGATTGCAACTAAAATGAGTTTGTTTTGCTCTCCTTTTAGCTGTGCTGAGACTGATTGGGAAGAGGAGAATGCTGAGTACTTAATGTTCCAGGAAGTCCATTGTGATAGGTGCCATGGGGTTAAGAAAAGATGTGATTTTTGGTGCTTAAGAAGCTTTCACTTCATTGGATAATTAAGACAAAAATATGTTGTCACCATTAACAAAAGTAATTGGCACCATTCATTGATTATTTGCTGCATATCAAGTACTTCAAATAATCACGATATATGGTAAAAGAAGGGAGAAGGAAGTGAGCACTAGAATCAAAATAGAGCTTGAAAACTGTTTTTCAAGCTGGACCTAAAGGCTAGAATTATCCGGAATGCCTGAGAAAAGGAGAATGGACATTGCTTCTAAGGGATCCAGGATGACCATGGTCTAGTATTTGCAACGAAAAGGACTAAATGTGTCAGACTGGCTGTAGTAGGGAACCTGCGCTGGGGAACAGTGGAGATGAGGGCACATAGGTGACTGCAGCTAGATTATGGAAGACCTTAAGACAAGTCAAGAAATTACGAAGGGAAGCCAAGAGGACTCGATGTCTGATAGGATATAAAGGGTTAAGAATAGGGAGGAATCAGTTGTGAATCCTTGATTTGTTCTGTGTGGCTAGTAAAACTGGGGTGGCATTAAAAGTAATAGGAAGGTTGAGATGGAGAAACTGATGAAGAAGAGAAGGTAAGTTCAGTTTGAGCCCCACAGAGGCAGCACAGCTAAATGTGGTTGGAAATACAGAATGGGAATTTTGGTGATAATTAGGGTAGAAGGGAGAGATTTTGGAGCCATTAACCTAAAAGTTTGAGAAGATTTGAGCTCTTCCCAAAGAAAAAACCTATAAAAAGGATAGAGGACCAAGGAAAAAACCCAGGAGAGTATACAGTAAAGAAGAAGGGGAAGAGGTAGAAAATGGTGAAAGAGTAGTCAGAGAGGGGCCGGGCGCGGTGGCTCACGCCTGCAATCCCAGCACTTTGGGAGGCCGAAACGGGAGGATCATGAGGTCAGGAGATCGAGACCATCCTGGCTAACACGGTGAAACCCCGTCTCTACTAAAAAATACAAAAAATTAGCCCTTGTGGTGGTGGGCGCCTGTAGTCCCAGCTACTTGGGAGGCTGAGGCAGGAGAATGGCGTGAACGTGGGAGGCGGAGCTTGCAGTGAGCCAAGAAGATCGCACCACTGCACTCCAGCCTGGGCGACAGAGAGAGACTCTGTCTCAAAAAAAAAAAAGGAAGAGTAGTCAGAGAGGTAGTCATAAAAGGATAAGAGAGCTTCAAGAAGGAAGTAGTGGTGAAGAAAATAGCATACTGTAAAGATATCAAGGAGAAAACGGAGGAGATTAAGCACAGTCAGATGGTAAGACAGTGACTGTTGGGTACAGAACAGACTGGTGGAGCCCATACCACAGTAAGGAAGTCTATCCAGGAGATCATTGCCAGAAACATGATTCAAGGTGTTGAGGGACTAATGTGAGAGACAACAACCTTATTTATGACCTACATGCTGCAGAAGGGCGAATATAGCGAAGAAAAAGAGATCTTATGAAAATAAAGAAATACTGTTATTCCAGAGCCAGAGACTGTGAATTAACCCTGACTGTGCCAATATCAGCTGCATTATCTGGGTTAAGTGACCCAGCTCTCTGAGCCTCTGGATCCTAAGGAGTACAAGAGAGACACTAACTTGCATGCATCCATGCATACTTCACAGAGTTATTGTCATTCATTCATCAATTTAGCAAACACTTATGTAATTCTTACTCCATGCCAGTCATCTTTGCATGCACAGGTATAGAAAAGTGAACAAGACTGTTTCTATGACAGTTGAATAGGAATCAAAGGAGAAAATCATTAAGGTTTTGATCATGGCCTATTAATTTAGAAAGGGTGCTGTTTGAGACGGGGGTGGGGGTGGGCAATAGAGGAAGCCATGTTGCATTTAGATTTGGACTGAAGAGAGGTCACCCAAGTGAAGCTGTCTTGTACATGGGTTGATATGTTTGACTAATGATGATAGATTTGAAGTAGATCCAGCTCTGCAGTGACAACTGAAGCCTCAATAGTGGAAATGATTGCCAAGAGATTGGTGCAGAAAAAACAAAAAACAAAAAACAAAAAACAAGGGGGCCAAGGTGTGGGGAAAAGAAAGAGAGATCAGATTGTTACTGTGTCTGTGTAGAAAGAAGTAGACATAGGAGACTCCATTTTGTTCTGTACTAAGAAAAATTCTTCTGCCTTGGGATGCTGTTAATCTATAACCTTACCCCCAACCCCGTGCTCTCTGAAACATGTGCTGTGTCAACTCACGGTTAAATGGATTAAGGGCTGTGCAAGATGTGCTTTGTTAAACAAATGCTTGAAGGCAGCATGCTCGTTAAGAGTCATCCCCACTCCCTAATCTCAAGTACCCAGGGACACAAACACTGTGGAAGGCCGCAGGGACCTCTGCCTAGGAACGCCAGGTATTGTCCAAGGTTTCTCCCCATGTGATAGTCTGAAATATGGCCTCGTGGGAAGGGAAAGACCTGACCGTCCCCCAGCATGACACCCGTAAAGGGTCTGTGCTGAGGAGGATTAGTATAAGAGGAAGGCATGCCTCTTTGCAGTTGAGACAAGAGGAAGGCATCTGTCTCGTGCCCGTCCCTGGGCAATGGAATGTCTCGGTATAAAACCCGATTGTATGTTCCATCTACTGAGATAGGGGAAAACCGCCTTAGGGCTGGAGGTGGGACATGCGGGCAACAATACTGCTCTGTAAGGCATTGAGATGTTTCTGTGTATGCATATCTAAAGCACAGCACTTAATTCTTTACCTTTTCTATGATGCAGAGAGCTTTGTTCACGTGTTTATCTGCTGACCTTCTCTCCACTATTATCCTATGACCCTGCCACATCCCCCTCTCTGAGAAACACCCAAGAATGATCAATAAATACTAAGGGAACTCAAAGGCTGGCGGGATCCTCCGTATGCTGAACGCTGGTCCCCTGGGACCCCTTATTTCTTTCTCTATACTTTGTCTCTGTGTCTTTTTCTTTTCCAAGTCTCTCGTTCCACCTAACGAGAAACACCCACAGGTGTGGAGGGACAACCCACCCCTTCACCAAGGTTTGCAGGCTTGACTTTGGCTGGAGGAGGACATAGGAGGAAAGTCTGAAGGATGAGAGTCAGGAAAACTCAGGTCAATAAAGACAAAAGCAAATACAGTCTGGAGATTGCTGTGTAGTCATTAATAGAATCCAGCATGTTATTTATTTGGTTAATTTTTAATGGAGTTTTTTTTAAGGTTTTAGTTAATATCTTCCTTGTTGTGTTTTACTTATTCTATTGTTATTTTTAGGCAACAATTGATATTGTTATTTAGACACAGCAATAGATTACATCACCTACACACAGCTCAAAGTTGCTGCTTTGTAGAGCCAGAAAATTGTGCTCTTCTTATTCTGTGCTTGTGAAGAAGGGGAAAATGCTGAAGGATTATTTGCAGAAATATTCCACATGTGAACAGGTGCTTCAAAGGTAAAGGAACATGAATTATTTGACCTGCACAAATGAAAGCAAAGGTTATTTGCTGTATATCAAAAATATTTTTCCTGGACTTGTCCAATTATTTTGTTTTAAATACAAAATTGTCATTCATCTAGAGTTGGACTACTACAGTGAATGGTGATTTGGGCTGAGGCATACTCAGAATTGTAAGGATGCCTGAGAGTAACCAGGAGTGAGGAAGGAGGAAAGTAAGGACTTTTACCAGCATCTAGTACAGTGCTTTACATATGATTAGTATTGAATGAACAAAAGAAATTATCAAGTAAACCAAGAAGTAGACTTCTAGGACTTCACCTGAAAACAATTATATGCAGGCTGAGTCCATCATAATGCTATTCTTATATGAATGACAGCTCTACATTTCTGCTGAGAGAAGAGCAAGTGGAAATAGAGTTAAACTGAGTTATTGTGAATAATGTCTGCCTTTTATGGAGTTATTTTAGATACTGAACACTGAATTGGGTCCTTTGTCTACACCAATCAAGTGAATATAATAATTATTCTTGCATTGTGTGGCTTAGAAAACATAGATTCAGAAAGTTTATGTAAACCTATCTAAAGTCACACAAGTATGTGGAAGAATCAGAATTCCAAACAGGATATGCCCAGCCTGAATCTTGTATTCTTTAATACTCCCCCAATTATAACAAATTGTCTGGTAGCACTATGGAGAGTCTCCTTTGGAGAGATTATTACAAATAGGGTGGTTTATGGGGAGTTTTTGCATAGAAGCAAAGAAGAATCACTGGAAGTTATTTTTAAAATGTATAATTGAATTCTATGCATTACCAAGTTTGGTGAAAGTTAATCTGGTAGCTGCTTATTAGGAGATATTAGATTCCATAGAAAGAACTGGGAAATTTTCATTAGTAAGTTTAATGACAAATACAAGTGTACTTGCCCTTATGAATAGGCATGTTTGTATGTGACAGTGGTTCATTCTTTAGCACAGTTTTTACCCATTTAAAAATAATCTTTGCCACATCTCCATGTTGATTATTATTTTATTGACTTAAAAATGGTTCTTTATTGTTTTATCTTCTTACTTTAACGAGTAGACTATAGAAAAACATTTTTCCGTTAGTTAAAAAGAAACACATTTAAATTTAAACTATGGATCTACTTGATCAATTACCTTTTCTTCTGCTTATTATAGCCTCTGAATTTCTGTGGTATATATAGGACTTTATATAATTTGTTATTGTTTTGTGTAAGTTGTGCTTTTGTAAATTCCCTGAGACCAGAGTTCATAACTTTCTATTACTTTGTGTTAAAGTGGTAATTGTATAATTGGTGCTCAAAAATTTTTCCTGTTTTTTAGTCTTCATTTGACCGCTGAAGGCAACGAAATGATAGATAAGCCAAGAGCTCCACAGCAGAGGGCAGGGTCTATGTTGTATTCATTTTTGTATCCTCCAGGCTATGATAGTACTTGGCATATAGTAGCAATTCAAATGACTCTTGTGTGAAGAAATGAAAGAATGAGGCAAAAGACTGAAACTGGAACTTTTCAGAAGAAACAAGGGTGACCAATAAATCTTTGAAAACAGAATCAACCTCTTTTCGTGATCAGGGAAATGCAAACTAAAACAAAAGAGATACTGTTTACACTCATCAAAGAGGCAAAATGGAAAAATCTGGCAATATCAACTGTTGCCAAGAATATAGAACAATGAAAAGTCTTATACACTAATGGTGGGAGTATAAATTGGCATAATAAAATAAACTGGAAAACATTTGATATTGTCTAAATTTGGAGATTCCCACACCCAGCAATTCAACCTCTGGGAAATCCCTGCATGTGTGCACCAGATGTGTACAAGAATGTTCACAGCAGCACCATTTATAATACACCCAAATTGGAAGCAAGCTGACTGTCTATCAAGAGTAGAGTGGGTAAATATGTTGTGGTATAGTCATACAATGAAATACTACAGAGTAGTAAAAAAAAAAAAAAAAAATGGATTGCATCTCCACTTATCAACATGATGAATTCCAGGAAAATAATGTTTAACTTAATAAGCAAGTCAAATACAGTATAATCCCATATTATATGAAGTTTTAAAATGCTAAATTAAAAATATTGTTCATTGATAGACATATAGATGGTAAACCATAAATAAAAGTAAAATAGTGGGGAATGGGGAATGGAGAAGATGGAGAAAAGAAAAAGTACACAAAGGGCTTTCAAAGTACTAGTGGTGCTAAGTGCTAAGCTGGGTGGTGGGTACGAAGGTATTGATTCTCATTTGATTATTTATACCTTTACATATTATATAACACAGCATTATATAAATGTTATGCTATTCCATATATAATATGATTTAGATATGCTATATTTATATATGCTATATGTTATACATATGCTATATATTATATATGCTATATATTATGCTATTCTATATAATATATAATTATATATTATATAATATGCTATTCTATATATAATATATAGAGAATAATATATAGAATATATATTTGTATGTAGAATATATTCTATATATAAATAATATATTATATAATAATATATTATATAATTATATATTTATATATAGAATATATTCTATATATAAATAACATATTATATAATAATATATTATATAATAATTATATATATTTATATATAATAGAATATATTATATAATTATATATATTTATATATAATAGAATATGTTATATATTATATATAATAGAATATATTATATATTATATATAATAGAATATATATTATATATTATATATAATAGAATATATTATATATAATAGAATATTATATATTCTATTATATATATTCTATTATATATTATATATTATATATAATATATATATTCTATTATATATAATATATAATATATAATATATTCTATTATATAAAATATATAATATATTCTATTATATATAATATATATAATATAATCTATATATTATATATATTATATATAATAGAATATATTATATATATTATATATAATAAATATATTACATATAATAGAATATATTATATATAATAGAATATATTATATATAATAGAATATATTATATATAATAGAATATATTATATATAATAGAATATATTATATATAATAGAATATATTATATATAATAGAATATATTATATATAATAGAATATATTATATATAATAGAATATATTATATATAATAGAATATATTATATATAATAGAATATATTATATATAATAGAATATATTATATATAATAGAATATATTATATATAATAGAATATATTATATATAATAGAATATATTATATATAATAGAATATATTATATATAATAGAATATATTATATATAATAGAATATATTATATATAATAGAATATATAATAGAATATATTATATATAATGGAATATATTATATATTATATATAATAGAATATATTATATATAACATATAATAGAATATATTATATGTTATATATAATGGAATATATTATATATAATAGAATATATTATATATAATATGTAATAGAATATATTATATATAATATGTAATAGAATATATTATATATAATATGTAATAGAATATATTATATATCATATATAATAGAATATATTATATATCATATAATAGAATATATTATATATCATATATAATAGAATATATTA
Organism: Pan troglodytes; assembly: GCF_028858775.2. Classification (NCBI taxonomy): domain Eukaryota; kingdom Metazoa; phylum Chordata; class Mammalia; order Primates; family Hominidae; genus Pan; species Pan troglodytes. The sequence continues at coordinate 137,646,445 of NC_072403.2, read as the reverse complement.
TATATCATATATAATAGAATATATTATATATCATATATAATAGAATATATTATATATCATATATAATAGAATATATTATATATAGAATAATATATAGAATAGCATAACATATATAATAGAATAATATATAGGATATGTTCTATATTATATATAGAATAATATATAGAATAGCATAGCATATATTATATATAGAATAATTTATAGAATAGCATAGCATATATATAGCATTATATATGTAGACAGAAATGTAGAGCCTCGGCCACCCAAAGTGCTGGCCGAGGCGGGCAGATCACGAGGTCAGGAGATTGAGACCATCCTGGCTAACACGGTGAAACCCCGTCTCTACCAAAAATACAAAAAAACTAGCCGGGCGAGGTGGCGGGTACCTGTAGTCCCAGCTGCTCGGGAGGCTGAGGCTGGAGAATGGGGTGAACCTGGGGGGCAGAGCCTGCAGTGAGCAGAGATCGCGCCACTGTACTCCAGGCTGGGCGACAGCAAGAACTCCGTCTCAAAAAAAAAAAAAAAAAGCATTATGATGGGCTCAGCCTGCATATAATTGTTTTCAAGTGAAGTCCTAGAAGTCTACTTCTTGGTTTAATTGATAAATACATATTATATATTTATATATTATATATATAATAGCATAACATATATAATGCGATGTTATATAATATATTATATATAATGTTATAATATGCTATTCTATATATTATATATTATATAGAGAGAATAGCATATATATAATGCTATTCTATATTAATTCAATATTGAATTAAAATGAAAAATAAAAATAAATGATAGGTAATGTTTGGGCCAACTCTTTGGGATTATGGCATGTAAGCGATAGTTAAGCAAAATTCCACTCCCCTCTATTGCCATAGTTTATAAAGGTGCTTTTTCTTTCTTTTTTTTTTTTTTTGTTGTTGTTGTTTTTTATTGATCATTCTTGGGTGTTTCTCGCAGAGGGGGATTTGGCAGGGTCATAGGACAATAGTGGAGGGAAGGTCAGCAGATAAACAAGTGAACAAAGGTCTCTGGTTTTCCTACGCAGAGGACCCTGCGGCCTTCGGCAGTGTTTGTGTCCCCGGGTACTTGAGATTAGGGAGTGGGGATGACTCTTAACGAGCATGCTGCCTTCAAGCATCTGTTTAACAAAGCACATCTTGCACCGCCCTTAATCCATTTAACCCTGAGTGGACACAGCACATGTTTCAGAGAGCACAGGGTTGGGTTCAAGGTCATAGATCAACAGCATCCCAAGGCAGAAGAATTTTTCTTAGTACAGAACAAAATGGAGTCTCCTATGTCTACTTCTTTCTACACAGACACAGCAACAATCTGATTTCTCTATCTTTTCCCCACATTTCCCCCCTTTCTATTCCACAAAACCGCCATCGTCATCATGGCCCGTTCTCAATGAGCTGTTGGGTACACCTCCTAGACGGGGTGGCGGCCAGGCAGAGGGGCTCCTCACTTCCCAGCAGGGGCGGCCGGGCAGAGGCGCCCCCCACCTCCCGGACGGGGCGGCTGCCGGGCGGAGACGCTCCTCACTTCCCAGACGGGGCGGCTGCCGGGTGGAGGGGCTCCTCACTTCTCAGATGGGGCGGCAGGGCAGAGGCTCTCCCCACATCTCCGACGATGGGCGGCCGGGCAGAGACGCCCTTCACTTCCTAGACGGGATGGCGGCCGGGAAGAGGCGCTCCTCATTTCCCAGACTGGGCAGCCGGGCAGAGGGGCTCCTCACATCCCAGACGATGGGCGGCCAAGCAGAGATGCTCCTCACTTCCCAGACGGGGTGGCGGCCGGGCAGAGGCTGCAATCTCGGCACTTTGGGAGGCCAAGGCAGGCGGCTGGGAGGTGGAGGTTGTAGCTAGCCGAGATCACGCCACTGCACTCCAGCCTGGGCAACATTGAGCACTGAGTGAACGAGACTCCGTCTGCAATCCCGGTACCTCGGGAGGCGGAGGCTGGCAGATCACTCGCGGTTAGGAGCTGGAGACCAGCCCGGCCAACACAGCAAAACCCTGTCTCCACCAAAAAAATACGAAAACCAGTCAGGCGTGGCGGCACGCGCCTGCAATCGCAGGCACTTGGCAGGCTGAGGCGGGAGAATCAGGCAGGGAGATTGCAGTGAGCCGAGATGGCAGCAGTACAGTCCAGCCTCGGCTCAGCATCAGAGGGAGACCGTGGAAAGAGAGGGAGAGGGAGACCGTGGGGAGAGGGAGACCGTGGGGAGAGGGAGACCGTGGGGAGAGGGAGACCATGGGGAGAGGGAGAGGGAGAGGGCTGCCACATGTTCTTATAAGTGGGAGCTGAATGATGAGAACACATGGACACATGGGGTTGAACAACACACACTCGCTTTTTCTGAAGTACAAAAGTTCCAGGTTGAACTTTCTGAAGTTGTTCTGAAAGCGGGTCAAAAATGGTAAATGTGAAAATAAACCACAAGGTGGCGTCCTAGTCTCATGTGTCTCATTATGATTCTTTAATCAAGTAATCCCACTTTTGAAATGTTGAGGATTTTTTCCCTTTAGTTTCTTTCTTCTTGTCATCAATTGTGCTTTATTTTACTTGTATATGTACTGTGCTATCAGATTAAAGACTGGGGAAAGCCATTCAAATAAATTCAATGCAACAAGTATGCTGGTTCAGCATATGACGTTCATTCATTCCTTCCTCATTCCATCAGTCATGCATTCATGTATTCATTCATTTAACCAATGTCCAAAAATATTTGTTGAGCCTCTTTTCTGTGTCAGATAGACGCAGGGCAAGAGGTCCTGGAGACTCAATGATAAGCAGAAACATAGTCACTGTCATTTGCTTTGAGTGTGGTGGTGAAGATAGACAGTAATCATACAATCACAAATTTAAATTGTGACTGACAAAGCCTATGAGGAAGAAAGGAGAAATAGGTGGTTCATATAGTTCTACAGTGAGGTTTTGAACCAGTTGGAGATGTCAGAGGAGTGATCCATTTGTTGAGATCTGAAAGATGAAGATGAGTTGCCTAGGTAAGAAGGAGAGAAAGGAACATTCACGCAGAAGGAACATGTGCAAGGCCTTGTAGCAGGAGGGAGCGAGGAGAATACCAGAGGCTGAAAGAAAGCCAGGAGGGCTGGATGGCAAGGCAGAGGTATCACAGAGAGGTGAAGAGAGGCCTGGGAAGTAGGCAGTAGATGGATCTTGCATGGCCTCGTAGTGAGGTGAAGGATTTTGTCTTCACACTAAGAACATTAAGGAGCCACAGCAAGGAAGATGAAGTAGCAGCTCAAAACCCATGCCCAGTCATGGGTGGTTCAGTAGTTTTATGAGTACTGTATATAAGAAAGATCCTGCACTGAGTATTAGTGGCCCAACTCCGTTCATCTTTGTGTGATTTGCTTTTTGATAGTGAGGGACATCACTTGAAAACAGTAATGCAATTTTAATCTCAGCCATGCTCACTATATTTTTTTCTTTTGAAGAAACATGACCCCATTGTATTTATTTTGAATCAGACTAAAAACCATTGCTTTTGAAGACAGGAAACATAAAGTGTTCTATCCTAACAAACAGATAGACCTATTTAGCTCATCCACAACAAAATAAAAACCCCTGGCACCTCAAATATACAAGATATAAAAGAAAATGTTGTTTGCTTTGTGGTCACTTCACCTCAGAAAGAATCAAGTACTAGAAATTAGGAGACCTGGATCATGTCACTGCGGGAAAGATGATCTAACGTGGCTATGCCTCCATTTTTCTCATCTGAGAAATGAAGCATAGTTTATGTTCTTCTAACTCTGAAATTCTGCAAATCTGTGAATATATTCATAAAAATCAATATGTACATGTTATTCATTTAATGTAAAGAGAATGGATATTGGGGGACTACCTTGGTATATATTTGAATGAAAGTGTCTGAGTGGGAAAGCAGAAATTGTGTATAAGACCAAATGAGGCTAGGCGCGGTGGCTCATTCCTGTAATCCCAGCACTTTGGGAAGCTGAGGCAGGTTGATCACCTGAGATCAGGAGTTCAAGACCAGCCTGGCCAACATGGCAAAACTCTGTCTCTACTAAAAATACAAACAATTAGCCGGGCATGATGGTGGATGCCTGTAATCCCCACTACTCAGGAGGCTGGGGCAGGAGAATTGCTTGAACCTGGGAGGTGGAGGTTGCAGTGAGCTGAGATCTCACCATTGGACTGCAGCCTGGGCTACAGAGCAAGACTCTGACTAAGAAAAAAAAAAAAAAGACCAAATGAGACTTAATGTGGATATTAAAACATCTTTAATAAACTAAATTTGAATAAGCTGCACTACCATTTATTGATAATATACTATGTGTCAGGTCTTATGAACATTATCTCATGTAATCCTCAGAAAATCCTCAGAAAAAAAATTAGCCAGGTATGGTGGCCCACACCTATATTCCCAGCTGCTAGGGAGGCTAAGGAGGGATGATTGCTTGAGCCTGGGAGGTCAGGACTGCAGTGAGCTGTGATCGTGTCACTGCATTCCAGCCTGGGTGACAGAGCAAGACCCTGTCTGAAAACAAAACAAAACTATCTTACTAATGATAAAAACAAAGCTTAGTAATTTGTCCAAAGTTCAGTAATTTGTCCAAAGTTGCATAGCCATTAAATCTCAAGATGCATCAGGTCTGTCTGATTTCAAAACCTGTTCCTTTAGTCTTTATACTTATTATACTTTTTGAAGAATTGAGATATTTTATAATGACTTATAAATATTGAATAGAGATAAATTCACTAGAATTATAAATATGGAGTTCAAGTTGTTTATAAGTGGTCTGATGAATAAGCACCAAGAATTTTAAGAAGCTCCCACATCTTAAACAAAATTGCTTAATAAACTTGATTTAAGTAATTAAACATGCATTTTCCTAGATATGGCTGTGAAGTTGCTGTATTATTAAGCAAACAACTTCCTTGTTAATGTCTTTACTGTATCAGTAGAAAATACACTTACAATTTTTTTTTTTTTTTGAGATGGAGTCTCGCTTTGTTGCCCAGGCTGGAGTGCAGTGGCGTGATCTCGACTCACTGCATCCTCCACCTCCTGGGTTCAAGTGATTCTCCTGCCTCAGCCTCCCAAGTAGCTGGGACTACAGGTGCCTGCCACCACGCCTGGCTAATTTTTGTACTTTTAGTAGAGATGGGGTTTCATTGTGTGAGCCAGGATGGTCTCAAACTCCTGACCTTGTGATCCGTCCACCTCGGCCTCCCTAAGTGCTGGGATTACAGGCATGAGCCACTGCGCCAGGCCGGAGTTTTAACTCTTAAACTATACATTTAAGCATAACAAACAAATAACTTTCACCACTTCTCTCACTGTGTCATATCCTAAAGACAAACAATTTGTGAACTTTGTTTCTTCTTTTGTCCAAGCTCCTGATATCCAGAGCAAAGGGGTTGTCTTGTCTGCTGCATCTTGGTGTTTGGAGAAGTGGCTAAATGCATTTATATCGAATTATTGTTCCTGTGTTGTTTTGTCTGTGGCTCCCACTCTTGGGAATCCTTGGGGTTTGAGGATCACATCAAAAAAGTATCTCTGGTATGAGAAATGGTCAGTGTGGCCAGATAATTCATGGGTTGAGCACTGAGACTCGTTTCCCATGATCATCTTGGTCAGGAGGCACTTGGTGTTTTAAGCCTATTCTCTTGATGCAACACATATGCCTTAAATCTGTTTAATGATTTAGCAGTGATGGACTCATGAATATATTTCAGATGGGCCCAACGGCCTCTCAAGCTTCCTTCCAAGTATCAGTAAAAGACGTGTTACCACAGGCAAGGTTTTTCCCCTGAGCTTGGCCATACCCTCATCTCGCTTATCTGATGGTCACCAGCTTGCACAGGTCTTTTTGGTTTTTGTTTTTGAGATGGGACCTCCCTCTGTCACCCAGGCTGGAGCACAGTGGCATAATCATAGCTCACTGCAGCCTTGAACACCTGACTCAAATGATCCTCCTGCCTCAGCCTCCCACGTACTTGGAACTACAGGCACATGTGTGCTCGGCTTGCACATGAGTTTTCATGAGTTACCACACCCAACCATTTGTACTATTTTATGCTTATGTTTTCATTGTCAGAAAGATGTCAAAACAATAAAATAAATCTAACAGTGGCTGCTTATAAGATCAAAATGTGACTGGCTTAGTTCTCATTTAAGAGTGGCTTGTACCTGGGACAGAAATGTGTTATCATGAGAGTCATGGTCTATGTGCCTCTGTGTTTTGCCCTCATGACTGCAAACACATCTCCATCATCTTGCCAGATCCCAGACAAGCCAATATGATGCAGCTGTGCTGGGACAGACTGGTTAGGACAGGGAAAGAAGCCAGTCATTGCTGGCATAAGGGAAAGTCTACCCAAACAGAGCTATGCAAAGCTCCAGGCACATTGTTTTGGTGGAAAAAGAAAAAAAAAAGTCTTTAGGTTCTCTGCAATTAGGAAAAAGGTTAAAAAAGAAGTGCTGAAAGACCTAGGAAGGTAAATCATGTTCATCTTGATAGCTTATAATCAGGAAAGGAGGGGTTAACGCAACTAAGATATTCACTTGTGTTCAGAGTCATAATTTATTACTACACTTATACAAGTAAAACATTATGAATAATAGCCATTCTTTGCAAAATACTTTTTCTTCTGCATGAGAAAATGTGACTTTGTTTTCATTGTAATGAAAACACAAGACTTACAATGCAAACTTGATACAAGAAACTTTAGAGTTAAGTGCCAAGGTTATTCAACCTCTTTCTAACCCTTAAAAAAACTTATAATACATTCTGTTACATCCATGTCACACTTCATATGCATGAATCTCTTCATTTCCACACACTAACAGAATGACAACAAAGGTCAAGAAAACCAAATATTTAGTTTATAGAAGGCTAAGAACTTAGAGGCATCTAAAAACCTTTCTGGGCATAAGATTTTTGAAAAATTATACACGTATTAACTGTTAACTGCTATCAAAAACATTCTTTAACTCTAGGCTGAAGAGTTAGGTCAGTTAAAAGGCCCTTTCTGATAACAAGAATTATTAAAGTGAATGGGTTACTGGACAGGTCTTCATAGGTCAAATGAAGAATTTTGTTTTATGGCATATGGACCTATGGTGTATAAACATTCAGAATAATCCAGCATTCTCCCTAAACAACAACAACAACAATTTCTTATCTTTTAGATATGGAAGATTGGAAATGATTCTTTTTTTCAAACTCAATTTGCTTAGTACCTTAATACTTCACCATTTTGCCACACCTTTGTCAACCACTTTGAGTGAGATTATAGAATTTTCTTTGGTAGCCTTTAAAGATTAAGCTCATAGATGAAGAAAAGATACGTGTGACTTGATTGAAAGTTGAGTTAAAACTAGAGAACTGCCAAAATAATTTCCCTTTTATGTTGCATTATAAAGTGGAGTTATTCCTTTTTTCATCCTTTCATATATTAAAAGAGTGAGATGGAAGTGGTTTTACGATAATACTATAGCTGGATTTACTGTCATCTTTAGTCCAAACTGATCCTAGGCAGGCTGAAATCCTGGGGGAGTCTGGATAACTCTGAGACCAAAAAAGCAGTGTCAAAAGCCACAGCCTAGAGGTCAAAAGTATGAATTTAAGTATCAGATAGTTTTCAGATAGTTTAACTCAAAGCTCAACCTGCTAGGAATGGCCTTGGACAATTAAGCTTTATTCTCCAATTCCTAATATGTAAGTAAGTAAACTATTATCTACTCTACAGGACAGTTATGAGGCTTAAATGAAGAAACAGATTTCAAGCACTTAGCATGGGGCTTAGTATAGAGAACAACTGACCAGTATTAGCAGTTAGTATCATAATTGATTTTCTTTTTCAGACCTGCACCTTACAGTGGGTACTGGTTCCCACAGTCAGAGCAGATTCCCTGACCACTTCCTTTCCTTTCCTTTGAAGTTAGAAGTAAGGGAGCCATGGGAAAAAGCACCACCTCATGCCTAGAGAACCATTTCCCGTCTGCCTCTGGCCCCTCACGCAAGACTGTCTATGTAAGCTCAGGGGCTTTTCTTCTTCTTAAGATCTCCCAACCAAGTTCAAAGACTTAGCCTTCCGAATAATATGAGCTATAGTCACAGTTTATGATGTCAGGTTTGCTGCAATGCTTTGTTGTAGTTGCTGAAATATTCACAGCCTCAGTCAGTGCTTAGATCTTAAAAGAATTATAAGGGGAAGTCAAACTCCATTCTTCAGTAAAATGCAGCAGAACAACTAGAAGCAGTCCCATTGGGCAATAAAAAGTTTAAAAAATGCATCTATCTTTAGACCATTAGGCTTACAAAGTCAATCTAGATTCTTTGATTTGACTAGGTAGGACTCTATCTTATTGAGACATTTTAAAAGTAAGCTAGAACAGCCACATTTTAATCTATGTACAACTCTAGCCATGAATTTCTAAAATTGCATTGGAGTACAATACTGTGTTATTGTATTGCCTAAAATCCGAGATGCCATTGAAATTTTTTTTTTTACATTCTAGTAATTAGGAAGTTTTATGGTCAATGTGTAAATTTATGTTGTAGTGGTTCTTTTTCTTTAAAAACTGATCTTCAACCAATAGTGTATCTTGTAACTAATGGAGTCTTAGACTCACAGAAATATAGAATTCTAAAATCATATTGCTTTCTCATGATGTTACCTAAGGTGATTAGTCTGACTTTGTGATAACTTAATGATTGGCAAAAAGAACAATTTGAATATATAAGAAAGATAATCCAAAAGGCTTCATTATGTTTGATAATACCTATGCACAGGTGCATAGGAGAGCCATCTCTCTGGTTAATATTTGAACTTTTCCCTAGCTGCTTGGGAGGCTGAGGTGGGAGGATCACCTGAGCCCAGGAGGTTGAGGCTGCAGTGAGCCATGATCACACCACTGTACTGCAGCCTGGGTGACAGAGGGAGCCCCTGTCTCAAAAAATATATATATTTTGACTTTTTAATGTTTCAACATCACTTTAAAGTTCTCTCATATTTCTTCAAAACTGCAGTATCATATTTGTGATAGTAAAATATCCAAAGAAGAGCAAAAAGCCTCCTCCCCCTAGCTCCCAGAATCTCCTTTTGTCACTTTTAGTGCACCTCCTTCTTTTGAGAACTCCTGTGAATAGCTAGGGTGGCAGCCATACCTATCACTATCAGTCTATAGGATTGTACTTTGATGTGCTACTATACACCATGCAAAACTCAACATATACAGTGCAATGCTGGGCCACATAACAGTTATTTTAAAAAAATACCTTCTGGCTCACTGATGTGAACTTTAAACAAAATTTCTAATTAGTCATGCACATAGCTTTAAACAGCTGGAAAAACACAAATTTCTAAAAGTGTTACCTTTTTCCTTTTATCCTACTAAAAATCCTTTGAGTTAATTTTGGGACTTTTACACAAATAAAAGCAACCATCAATAAATCAAACCCTGAAAATTCTTTTTCCCTAAAATAACTTTAAAGGGTATAACTCTTTTTCTATTTTGGTAGCAAACATGAGAATTACCACATCTGATGGTGGAATACCACCTTCACAGAACACTTGGATGGGAGATGGCAACCTCCGGTGGTCAGGTTAATATAAACAGTGAGATGTGATGCTACAGGTTGATCATATGAAACATTGATCATAATTAACTTGAAATGATTGAATTACTGACAACGATTATCTTTAGGAACACTTTCTTATTAACTATGTTGCAAGTTCATTTGCAAATATTTTAGTCAGTGGAATTGAAAAATAATAATCTGGCTGGGCCTGAAGGCTCATGCCTATAATCCCAGCACTTTGGGAGGCTGAAGCAGATCGATGAATTGAGTGCAGGAGGTCAAGAGCAGCCTGGGCAATATAGTAGGGCCCCGTCTCTGCAAAAAATACAAAAATTAGCCGAGTGTGCTGGTGCGTGCCTGTGGTCCCAGCTACTCGCAAGGCTGAGGTTGGAGGATCACCTGCACCTGGGAGGTCGAGGCTGCAGTGAGCCATGATCACACCACTGCATTTCAGCCTGGGTGACAGAGTGAGCAGAGTGAGACCCTGTCTCAAAAAAGAAAAAAAAAAAAAAGAAAAGAAAAATAATAATACATATATAACCTGCAATAAAAAATGTAAGAAAAAACAAAAAGTAAAAGAAAGGAAGGGAAGGAGGAAGGAAAGGAATTTATCTTAAAATATTTAATTCAAATAAATTTTAAATTCCTGATCTCTAAAAGTTTACATTTCAAAAAAGGAAAAGAAGTTCTCTGAATGCTGACATTACAATAGGAATACATTCAGGTTTTAGATCTTAAAGTAAAAATTATATGGCTGTTGTGCACAAATCATGATTATAAAGCAAACACCTAAGACAACGAAATCAATTTTCTTATTTGCTACCTCATTCTATTAGAGCCAACTGGAAAATATAAGAACCACAAGGCTTATAGACACAAGAAACAAGGTGATTTGCCTTTGCCTCCCCTCGACCTTTTCATTACCCACTTACAGACAGAAATTAAACTACTTGCTGGATTTTTCAAAACTAGAATATAAAAGCCCTCCTTTTTCCTTTGAACAAATTGATAAGCATAATAAAAATCACTTTCATTCTTTTTATGTTGTTTGGCCCAATAGCTTCAGGAGCTCTATGATGGTTTATTTAGGCCTCACTGAAGCAGAGGCAATACCCATACAATCTCCACAGCAACAAAAGAAATTGTCATTGAAGCACAAGGGATTTATCATTAGGACGTATGTACATGCCTATCATGTGTGTATGTGATGTTTTTAAAACACTCTACAAATGTTTTTGAATTACAACATGTATGACATGTTCTAGCTTATTATCCTACATTTGGTATACCATTTGGAAGTCTTGAATTTGCACTTTCCCAAGAACTGTAGTTAAGAATACAAGGCAGAGGAAACTGATTATTTCTTGCCTCCAAGTATCTTACTGCCTATGCTTAGTTTACAAGCTCAGATAAATGTTATTTTCAGGCAAGCTGTGAATTATATCAAATGATTTTGAAAGACATAAAGAAAAGCCATAGCTTGGATCGTTAGTAAATAAAGACCTCTTGAAATTCATGTTGACTTTCCACATAGAAAGTGGAAGGAAACTTTTCTGCAAAGCAACTCATCCACATAAAAAATAGTCAAAAAGGACTTCATTTAATTAGTGATATGTAAAGACTCTTGCATAGAAAAAGGTTACAAAGTAATGCAAAAAAGACTAGGTACAGTAATTTCAAAACAAATATTTAAAAGTATAATTCTGCATAACGTTTAACATTCTCATAATGTTTATTGCTTTCTCCACACAGTAGAGAAATGAAGTGCATAATACATGCTGTGTCTCTTATCTTTTAAACAAAAACTCTCACGTGCTTGATTTCAGCATATTAAGAGATTATTTTGTCATTAAACGAAATCGAAAAAAACAAAACCACAACCCCATTACATAGCACTAGTTTAGGCATGGGCAAAAATAACTTATGTACATCCCATTGCATACATTCATCTTGTTTTGGGATCAAATGCAATCACTAACTTGACAAAGAGCTTTAAAAATTGTAGCTTTTCTCTTCCTAGTGCTCCCTCCTTGCTTCATCACCTCCAGAAATGTAACTTCTCCCAAAGGGTGACAAGAATAGATGTTGCATCATTAGGAGAAAATGAAGAGGATAAATATATAAAAATAGTCCTAATGAAACTGAATAAATTAAACCAAACTCCTACGAACTGGAGAGTTTTCAAGTTGGCATGAATTAAATAGCCTCTGGTGGACACATGGTAGGCAACTGCTCATAGGTGCACTATATAAATGTAAGGTTTATATAAAGAAGCACCGTATTTTGAGCCATCCAAAAAAAAAGTGCCTGGGGGCTTGCAGGCAGAGCAGAAATGCATGTTAATCTGAGAACTGATGAAATAATTGCTTATACCAATGCACTGCTAAATGTCACCTCTTGGCATGTCTGTACAAAGAAGGCAAACTAAGATAAAACTAGATCTTTCAACTTGAAAATTATTTTCAGCAGTCATTTTGACCAGTAAAACCTGTTAGTTTCAGCAGAATACTCTTCTCTGGCATGGTATTAAAATGTCTGCAGCCTATTCCAAGACTTCTGTCCTTTTCCTTTCTTAACCTATCCTCCACACTCGTCTTCCCTTGTGCAATGTTATATATCCAGAAGAAAACTTCCTAAGCTCAGGCACTTATGAAACACGACTCTCTCACTCTCTCTCTATATATGTATGTCCCATCTAGTCTCAAGAGAATTCAGTCAGGGCATTTTACTTCCCCAATTCAGACATACTGATGCACTGCTGGATGGTACGGTCCATATATTTTCCAGGAAACTTCTAAATGGTAACAAGTGTGAAGTTTTCAAAAGCTGCTGATGTCAGTTACCGAGCTGCCTTAAACCAAACAAAAAAGGGAGAGAAAAAAAAGAGAATACCACATTTCCACTCGTGAGGTTTGTGTCTCAAATAGCTTTATTGTTCCTTTGTGGATCTGTCGGCATCTGTATGGCTACCTTCAGGGTGCAGAGGTTTTAAGCTGACTCTGAAATGGAGGACATTCAGTTACTATTGCAAGAAGTTCAAGAAAAATTTAAAAAGCTCCAACTTCTGTCCCCCAGGGTCGGTAAGGTTTATTGTTTGTTCCACTGCTGGTCTGCTGAGGACTGGACGTGGCTGATACTGACAAGGGCGGGCTGATGGCTGTGGCCGCGGCCACTGCTGCTGCTGCGTTTGGGGGGAGCATGGGGAATGCCCCCGCGAAGGACAGAGGGAAGCTGTGTGCAGCCGCGGTGGCTGCTGCGGCTGCGGCGTGGACGGTAGCAGAGAGGGACAAGAGAGAGGTGGAGAGAGGTGGCACGCAGGGGGCGACGCTGCCCGTGGATGGCATTCGAAGGGCTGAATCCGCATGGGCAAACGTGGCCGTGAGGAGAGCAGAGCCGTGGGCAGGAGGCACTTCTGAAGTTGTGGAGAGGCGACAAGGGGTTGACTCTGAGGCATGGAGGCCGTTGGGCTGGAGCAGGGCTGCGGGCAGGTGGTGGAAGGCGGCGGCCCAGTGATGCGGGTGGAGCGGATGATGGTGGTGGGCCATGGAGGATGTCATGGCCGCCGCCTCCCGCTGGGTGGCGCAAGTGCTGAGATGAGACACAAGCCGCACCCGCAGCGGATCCGAGGAGTCCAGGCCTTCCACGGAGCTCAGGTACCGCGCAACTTCTGTTAGGCACTCTCGGAATCCTATGCTCATGAAGTCCATGGCAAGAGCGTGTGCGTCAAAGTAGCCTAAAAGTGGGTTTGAGCAAAGTAGGGAACAGGAGAGAGATGGGGGGGAGGTAGGGGTGAGAAAATGGTATAGTCAAGAATAACCACCCACTGATGTTCCACTCAGTCCTTCAGAAGACTGAAGTGGAACGATAATCCTTTCTGGAAATATTGCCAGCTATTTATGGTTTTAATTTTTTGCAGAAGTTAAGAAAGTATACTTTGCCACTCACATGTGTGACAACTCTGGCAATGCAATATGCTACAGTTGTTCTTGCAGCTAAATATCACAGTGGGGAAAAAATTAAGAACATCCGCGTTTCAAACACTTTCAGAGAAAGAAATGGGGTCTCCCCCTTTGTATTGTGGGATAGTGAAATTCTCCAGGAAATTTTTTCATGGAAATACAGAGTTCCAGTCTCTCTGTCTCTGTCACATGAGTTGGAGATTAAAGGGCTTATCTGAAACATCTTTACTCTCTTGGCATTTTAACAGAGATGCCAAGTGCATCTTAGTAGCTTGAGGACTTTAGAAATGTGCTAGAATCGCAATAAATTCATAACTGCTTCTTGACTAACAATGTTTTTTATCAACAAAGTGAAACCATCTTGTCATAACTTTGTATAAAAAATTTAATGAAAACAAAATGAGTTTTTAAAAAAAAATTTGGTTTCTTACTTGAAGATCTTATATTTCTGTCAGTAATATAAGGCTAAGTTCCTGATATGAAAATACTATATGTCAACACCTAGTTTATCTGAAGTTCAAATATATGTCCTTACATTTTTCTAGCATACACCCAAGAAAAAAATGTATATTAATTTTGTCAGTGTATATGCATGCACTCCTATACCTATCGTTACTACCATAAAAATGGCTAGAGCTTGGTCACATTTATCTGAGTGTCTGTCTGAAGATAATACATTAGAATAGAAAATAATAATGTCTAATTATTGGAGTGCCCATGTAGGGCACAATAATAATCAGACATTTGGAGAAATGCTGCCCACTCTGAATGAGTGACGTCTGGTATATAAAAACAGATTATTTTTCATTTACAACTTTTTAAAAAGTAATTTCCAAATCAAAAGTTTGGTCTATTCATTTTGGGGATGTGTATATACATGAATAAGAAATATCACATTCAAATAAGGTTATTTATTAATTTATTTATCTTTGAGACAGGGTCTCACTCTGTCACCCAGGCTGGAGTGCAGTGGCCCGATCACAGCTCACTGCAGGCTCCATCTCCTGGGGTTAAGTGATCTTCCTGCCTCAGCCTCCTGAGTAGCTGGGACTACAGGCATGTGCCACCACACTTGGCTAATCTGTGTGATTTTTAGTACAGACAAGATCTCGCTATATTGCTCAGACTGGTCTAGAACTCCTGAACTCAAGCCATTCTCCTGCCTCGGCTTCCCAAAGTGCTGGGATTACAGGCGTGAGCCACCACACCCAGCAGTTATTTTTATCTAAAACATTTACATTATCTATGTTTTTGCTGATCAAAGCATTACCTGTTTATTCATCACCTATTAAAAATTTGGCTATCTTAATCTGTAATCAAAGAACTTTGGAGATAGTAGTCACATATATTAAGAGTCCTAAAGCTAAAATTCCAACAATTTGGAAGTTCCCAGAAGATATTTGTGGCAAATATATACACTACTAAAACAGAAACAACAACAGTACAAAGCTGATACCAAGAGAATATCATGAAATATGGAAGATCAGCAGCAAAAATAGTTATCATCCCAGGACTCTGACATAGTTAACAAACAGAGCCTCTTGGATTAGGATGAAAAGCTATTCCTGAAGAAGAGGTATTCATGGAAAGATTTCACTTTTTGGTCCTCAGGGTTCTGTAGGGCTTTGCAGACTTCTGACTCCCATGAGAGAAAGACGGGGGTAATGAATAGAATAGACAGAGTCCAGAAATCCAGAGGGATTTCGAAACTTAGGTTATTCTACTAAATCCTCTCTAGATACTATTGTCATACCAAGACAGACTATAAAGAATGAACTAACAGAATTGGAGCCCCAAGAGCTTCTAAGAATTTTCATTACTGGTCATGAAGTAATTGAAATTTGTGGTTTGCCTGCTATGTTGTCATATATGGCTGAGCTCTCTGTTATATCTTAAAGGAATATAAATTATGCAATTCCTATCCTATTGTGGACTTCAGAGGGAAATGATAAGTAGCTCCCTTTTGTGAATGGATCTTGGGCCAACAGTAACATACATGTCCATACCACTCCCTCTACGCCAGCACTATTCTATCGGCCTTAAGTGAATTAACTTGTAACAGCCTTATGGGTTATATAGTATGGACACTACAACTGTCCTCTTTTTACAGATGATAAAACTGGACCAGCTCCCAGGGGGTAATTTACCCAAAGTCACAGAGCTGATCAGTGGCAGAACCAGGATTTGAAATCAGGCAATCCAGCTACAGATACGATGCCCTTCACCACTGCACTATGAGGCAGTTGGTATTCTTTTACAATGTTAACCCAAACAGCCAGCTCCCTTCTTTTTATTTTTTCTATTTTTTTTGAGATGGAGTTTCACTCTTATTGCCCAGGCTGGAGTGCAATGGCGCGATCTTGGCTCACCACAACCTCTGCCTCCCGGGTTCAAGCAATTCTCCTGCCTCAGCCTCCTGAGTAGCTGGGATTACAGGCATGCACCACCATGCCCAGCTAATTTTGTATTTTTAGTAGAAATGGGATTTCTCCATGTTGGTCAGGCTGGTCTCAAACTCTGGACCTCAGGTGATCCGCCCACCTCGGCCTCCCAAAGTGCTGGGATTACAGGCATGAGCCACCACACCCAGCCGCCAGCTCCCTTCTTGAAGGCCATTCTCCAGTGCAATGACCTCTTCAATGATCTGACAGTCAGGTGACGTGTATGGAGCCTACTTGGAAATATCTGTTCACAAACTATTCTGGGACAAATTTTAGGACTGTCTAGGTGGCCAAGAATAGCAACCAAGATGGAACTTAGTTTTTATAATAAAGCCTAAGAACAATATTACTCTTTAGAAGTACAGCTCATGCCAAATATTTGAAACCCTGATAAGAAAACTTAGACTTGTGGCTAACAATGCTAAGGGAAGTAAAGCAATCAAACAAATTTTCTTGTAGCACGACTAATTCAATCAGTATCCTAACATCCTGAGGTAGCAGTTGTAGAGACAGAATCATGGAGCTGCAGGGGCCCTTGGCGCTCATGCTGCTAGTGTAGCCCTCAAAGTGCAGCCCAGACTTTTTTCTTAGGTCAGAGGCACAGCAGTGGTCAAGCTAGGCTGGATCATTGGCTTCTGTGATTTAATCCAGTTATCTTTTCTATTATGTAAGAATGTTTGCATTTCATGCCATCATTCAGGATGGTTCCTTGAGAAGGTACAATCTGGGAAAAGTCAACCCATTGGGGCTTCTCTGTACAATGGTTACCCTCCCTCCCTACTAGACACAGGAAAAAGATGGTTAAGATCAGGGCTGATGGTCTAGAGATCCTCAATGGTATGGCCATACAGGAGTTAAATATTGGTAACAGTTGCTTCCCTCCAATGTCCTGCCTCTGCCCTGATCTAGGACCCGTATACTGTGTAGTAAAAGGTTAATGCTGAGCACCGGGAGGCCTTCAGGATTTAGTTGGAGCCCTTAAATCCTTCTGATACCTTCTCCTTATTCAGTTGTTAAATATACTGAATAACACCCTTGGCTAAGGTGAATATCAAAGGATTCTTTGAAGGATGAAAAAGATTCAGAGAGACAAAATCAAGTCTGAGTTGTGATGTGTAAGTGGGATAATGAAATCTGAGTGAACTAGGATCTCAAGGCTGTTTTTAGCATGAGATGAGATCCTCTCTCACCACCTCAACAATTCCTCCCTAAGTCACTATCCAGTACAGAGGACACCTCTCTAGGGCCCTGGACCTGGAGTGCCTGCTCCTGTTTGCTTTCCCCAAGAATGACTCTGCTCCATTAATGGCTTCTGGTGTAGAGACTTCCTACCTGCACTTCAACTGTTCTGTTTGGTCTAAATTCAAGACCAAGCAAAAATCTGAAAACAATAATGAAAATAACTCTAGAGTCACTTCCTTTGGAATAGCTGAATTATTTTCAGTCTTAGCCTTCATTTAATGAAGACAGAGGAGGAGAAGGAGTAGGAAGAAAGAAGCAGAAGGAGGAGAAAAGGATTGCCTCTAACCTCCTGTTTATGTTTGGATGTTTGTGTGTTTGTTTTTTGTTCTTTCTGTACAGATTCCAGCATGCGCTTCTTAAGTCCTAAACAAATCTCTGACCAGGCTGCTGTGAATGAAGCTTTACTCCCACAGTATTATGAAAGCAAACACAAGCCCAGGGTCAAGTGCTTCTTTTGTTCCAGAAGTTCTTTCCCACGAGTTCAATCCTGCCATTAGCATTGATTTCCATGGCTTTAATCTGGGGCCTCCTATCTCAGCTTGTTAAAGAACTGTTCAGCTATGACTTCCTTACAATATTAGGGGGAATAACATGAAAAGAGAAAGGTAAAAAAGGCAAAAAAAAAATAAAAAAATGAAGTCATCTACTTACCTTTACCCCCTGTTGCCTGAAGCATCTTCAAATGATCCACTGTCATTTGCAATATTTCAGCTTTTTCTAACTTTGCAGATCCCTTCATAAATAAATAAATAATCATATGTCCTACAGAAACTAATCTGAAATATTATACACTGAATTTAACATTATGGCTTCAATTTCCCTCTCACTAGACAATTCCAACTTTTATTTTTTCACAGAAAACTTCGAATTCTTTCCAAACTTTACATGAAAGCACTAATTAATGTCATACCTAATGACAAGTATTTGCCATTTTAACTTTTAAAGACTAAAAGAAACTAGAATGACTTTTTTAAATCATAAGAATAATTATTCTCCTAAGATCACCACAGCAAAATGATTTCAGTTGTAAAAATCTCAAACTTTGCATTCAATCTGTGTCTTGGTTAATAATATGTTTTATTATGGGGCATCAATAGTCTTCTATAAAGCCAAAGTCTAGAGGAGTTGCATAACAACTCCAGAAGATAAGGAGATAGGATTTTAGCAATTGATTGTTAAATATTTTTAAAATAGAAAACTCCAGTAAGTCCTTTCACAGGCCTACTAAGTCCCGAAATAAGGTATTCACACTAGAACAATATAATTGGATCTGCATTTCAAGCAGATCCAAAAATTTTAAAAAGGAAGACTTTTAAGGTTTTTTTTCCCCAATAATTACCAGCAGGTGTCACTGTGAATTTCTAAGCTCACAAACAAGAAGCAATAATTTACTGCTTACCTAGGAAGCATCATAAATGCTTAAGGATTTTTGAACCTTTTAAAATAGTTCTTAATAAAATTGTCTTGCAAATATATTTTTATGTCCCTGCTTTCAGAATAAGGAAACCTCTGGTAACCAATTGAAATACAAATGTGCCATTTCAAGCTGTCTCGGGGACTGTGGGTGGCTTCTCATTTCCTGGAAGAGCTAAATAATTACCAATATGTTCTCTTTTTTTTTCTTTTTAAGGACACTAAGGTTTATTTCAGGTCCCTATGCTTTACTTGTTTTGTAAAAATTATCAGCACCACGTACGGTGAGAGTGCCAGAGTTACTTAACTGCTCTAAAGAACACTTTTCTAATCATACTGTGACAGGGCCAACTCACTTGGGTTGGTAGCCAAGCTCTGCAAATGGGAAAGCTTGTGTTTATGGTAACTAACTGCCAAACAACTGATGTTTGCTTTTAAGGTTTAAGTCAACATTTAAGAAAAAAAAATCTAACAAACCAAGAAAAAAAATCAAACAGACTTCGCCTCATAACTGCAGACATTTCAGTACTTCCAAATTTTAAAAACATGATTGATTACTGACATTTTCACTTGAAGCCTATTTGGCACTGAAAATGCTACTAATCAGAACTACAATTTCCACATTATTTTTAGTTTATCAAACACAGTCTCTGCATATAGATTGGGTGTGCTTTTTGTCTTAAAAATGTATGATCAGTAGCATATTATGTTTTGTATTTGGTCAGCGTTTAATTTTTCCATGAAAATGGTACAAGCAGATTTAGTAAAGTCACTAATAATTGAAACTGCACTTTCTGGATAATTTCCAAGGACTTTGTAGGGCTTGTTTTATAATGTTTGCAGATTCATGAAGTAAACAAACAAAATGGAATAAACAAACAACTGTTGTCTTATTGGAATTAAACTGAAAGTATTTTCAACAAGGACATGCTGCCATATCCTTTGAAAGATACTCTTAGAAATCTGTGTCATTAACCACTGCGGCAGGGGGAGAGCCATGACTTCTAAAACCACAAAAGATTTAAACATTTGGCTTTCTACTTTTCTAAGTGTGCAAAATCTTTTTCTTTCTTTTTTTGTAAAGGAATAGGTGAACTATGAAAAGGGGCATTTATGATTAACTTCGTTTTTACCAAACTTCTAAAAAGATGACCCAAATCAAATGGCATTCTACCAACCCAGGGATTAAAAATGAAAGCAAATGGCTTGGTAAATAAATTTTATTGGTATTATCATTTAGGAAATAGAGCTAGAGATGTTACTTCTTGGGCTCTGATTGTTTTTTAATTAAAAAGATTACATTTTAAAAAAAATTTGAGAAAAAAATGGTTTCTTTTTTTTTTTGAAGGATACGGTATACAGCACAGTTTTAAATAAAACCACTACTGGTATTCATAGAAAGAACAGAGAAAGCATGAACACTGTTACCCTTAAGGGGAAAATAAGCTAAAGAATGGAAATGTTTTTCAACTTCATGATGGATTATGTTTTTAATAGTTTTGCCACAACAAAGCATTTTATTGAAATAGCTGCTCTGTGCCAGATCAGGGCACATACACCATTATTTTAATGAGCTTTAACAAGAACCCACATTCCCAGATGAGCGAATCAGATTGTGTTTGAGCTTTTTTTGGGGGGGGTGGCGGGGTGGGTGGGGGGATTCTGGGGAGGGGATAGCTTACTTGTTTTTCAAAAGCAGTTGGCACAAGTCTTCTCAACTCAGATAAACTGTTATTTATCCGATCCCGACGCCTTTTCTCTATAATCTATCCAAAAGAAGCAAACAACAAAAGTTTATGAATTCACAAATGATAAAATTACTCAAATGAAAAAATGTAACTGTTACACAATAGTATAAGTTACATGAAATTACAAGGGGGAAAAGTCACATACCCCTCTCCTTTTCTTTCTTGCCATAATCTGAGATGTTGTTGTTGGAGAATTCAATCTAATCACAGAGCTAGTACTTTGCCTATGAAATAAGAAGAGTATGTCAGGTGCTGCATTAACATAACAACAGTTTCTTCTGGGTACTTGTGGCACCCATTAAATATTCAGAGTGATTCCACAGTTCAAGTCTGTGTTATTTTATTCTTAGTTCTTGTTTCACTCTTAACAGACTTTGCTTTCAGCCCGGCTGTCTCTTTTCAGGTAAAAATTATGCCTTAATTTGTAATCCAGATGCTAACCCATTGGCCAAAATGTCCCAGAATTTTTACTTGAAAGTCTCCCAGTGAAATAATTACCGGCAGTTAGGCTGAGAAGTTAGATATTAGCATTTCCTAGTTCCACTCATATATTTTAAAGTCAACTAATCTCAAATAGCTTTCCTTCTCCCTCCTGTCAGGCACACTGAACAAAATAATGCCACTTTTTCAAATCAGGGTTATGTTAAGCACCACTATCAAACAGATGTGCAGTCGTCATACGTCAAACTCTTGTCTCTAGGTGCAAACTTTAAAATAAATAGAAGTTATCTTACTGTTTCAAAACTTCAGTTAGTCATATATTGCAACATGAAAAAATTGACAAACTTGATGTTTTGCATACTAATCTTCCAAAAATATGCCCTAAATATGCCACTGATAGGAAAATTAAAACTCATTTTATTACTAGGTGAATGTTTTACTTTGAAAATGAAACCGTAGGTGTGTCTCAGACTTTAGGCTAAGCTTAAATCTCCAGAAGCTGCAATGCACCTTGGATTTACTAATGAAAATATATTTTTATATTGAAAGTTCAATCAAAGTATTATTTGGTCACATAATTTTTACAATCCTTTCTAGTTTGTATCTGTTTCTCTTCATAATTCATGGATACTATGCTTCTTTGTGTTCTCAAATTCCCCAGGTTCCTGTTATTTGTTCTCTTTCATTTTAGAAATGCTGCACACACCAGGTTGCTATTACCTCACCTTCTCACTTCTGGATCTTATTTCTGAATTACCTGTCCCCCTCATTTTCACCCCTTCTTTACGGGTTTCACCTTTCACGTGATAGCTTCTGTTTTTCAGACCTCATTTTTAAAGACGGCACAACAACACTTTAATGATTAGATACTTAAACCTTCGGTTTCGTGTAAATATCTTTGCTCTTGCAGATTTTGTGCTTTGCTTTGTATGTATTAGAATAACAATATGAAAGAAAACCAGTTTTCCAAAGGTAGGAAGAATTTCCCTCTTTGAGTGACAGCTGCAGATAAATAATTAAGGTGCTTCTGGGGATGCCAATTAGAAGCAATTATCATTTGACCCGCCTTGGCTCTAAAATGCCTCGGTAATCTCCCTCTGTCACAGGAAAGTGGAGGTCTGGCTTCTGTGATTACGACGCCGATCTCTTCCAGACTTGAGAACAAGCAGTCAAAGAAATGATGCCCTTTCCGATGCTTACATCTGTCACTCACTCTTGCGTTAGCCAAGTCACACACGGTCAACCTGCAAAGTTCAACCTACGTAGCCTTGACATCGCAGGTTGCTTTAATTCCTCCAAAGATCAAGTTGTGATTTTGGTATCTCTAAAAATCAAAAATCAAATTGTTTTTATTTTCTCCTGATCTATTTTGAAAGTGCCCCCAAATACGGTTTCAGTGGCTGGGACATCGCCTGTCGCCCAGACGCTGCCGTTCGCGCGTCCAACTGTGACAGCCAGGACCCTCCCTCGCCAATTCCTGCGCTCTGCCTTTCAGTGGCGTCTCCCATCCTGGCTACTCCACCCCTACGGTGAAAATCCACATCCCTTGCCCCATCCCAACTCACGCTCTGCGAGCGCCCACCACTCAAACTTTCTCAGGCCAAACTTTCCCTCTCTACCCAGATGCTGCGGAGACCAGCCTCGGGATTTCCAGGGAGCCACGCATTCACAAAGCTACCCCAAGCTCCCGAGCTGCGGGCCGCTCCCGCGGAGCCCGCGCTCACCCCGAGTAATTGTTCTCGCTCCCCACGTCGATGGTCTCGTCCATGTCGCTCTCGGAGGTCGTCTCCTCGCAGGGGCGCTTCATCCCGGCGAAGACCGCGCGGGGCACAGCCCGGCCGGAAGCTCGGACGCCGAGCGGGGCGCAGCACCCTGGCGCCCGCCTCCTCCCTCCCCGGGCCTGGGCAGGCGCGGCTCCGGCGGCGGCGCGGTCTGCTCCTAGCGGCTCTTTCCCACGCCGCAACTCTGCTCGGCCCCAAGAGCCGGCGCCGGCCACGCCCCCCCCTCGAGCGGGTGGGGCCACCTCACCCGCCCCCGCGCACCGGCCCAGGCCTTCCGCCCGGCACCGCCCCCTCGCTGGTCGGCGTGGCCCGCGATTGGCTGGGCCAGGGGGCGGGGCTGCGCTCGCCAATGACCGCCGCAAGGCTCCAGCAGAGGCGTGGGAACGCCGCCGCGGACCTGGTACCCCAGAGCAGCGAGCGGGTGGGGAGCAGCCGGGGCGAGAGTGAGCGCAATCTTGCTAACCCCTGCGGAGGGAACGCGCGGGCGCCAACGCGGGCGCGGCGGGGGCGGGCCCTGGACCTGGACCTTGGGTTTCGGCCCTCCTCCGCGCCCCGCGGTCTCGCGGGC
The DNA here is from genome assembly GCF_028858775.2 of Pan troglodytes. Classification (NCBI taxonomy): domain Eukaryota; kingdom Metazoa; phylum Chordata; class Mammalia; order Primates; family Hominidae; genus Pan; species Pan troglodytes. The sequence continues at coordinate 137,623,262 of NC_072403.2, read as the reverse complement.
GAAGTTTCAGTCCTGAGTGTAAAGAATAACCCCGAGCGCGTGGCTAAGTGCGAGCAGGCGCGTGTGATGTCGGGAGGCGCCGCGGCTCCTCGGCCGCCCCACTCGGTGGTCCCCTGTCTGGACCCAAACTGCTGACTGGCTGACCCGAGTGGTCACATTTGCCCTCTGGGGCTTTTGAAAAGCTTAAATCAAAATTGCTTTTGAATCTGACAACTCCTGAGGCTACTTTCGCGGCCTCGGGGCTGTTTCATATAAGGACGCGAGTTTTCCCGATCAGGTCGGTCGGCCACGTTACGATTTCCAATTTGCGATCCATCAGTTACTTCCATTGGGTCTTCAGCCCGCAGGGACTGTGGATCCTAGACCCCGCGGAGAAGCCCGTGGACTGGAGCTGTGTCAGCTCTGATGGTAGGAAAGACTAGATCAATGACGCGGGCATTTCAGGACATAATCGTATATTTTCAAGTTCGAGTTTTTCGGGCTTCGATTGTCCAGATAATTGCCTCCAGTCTCCTCCAGTCCCCCTGGTGTATGCACTCGCAGCCGCAGAGTTAGAGTCCGGGACGTGAAGATTGGCGCTTGGAAATTAGATTTGGTTTCTAAAGTATGAATTCGTGTCCAACAGTTCGTGCCTTGGACAACGTGGGTTGTATAAAACTCAAGCTGTGTGTTTAAAACATGTTTTCTAGCTGCTGGTTCTCTCCAAGTTATGTAGGACTTTTGAACTGGCCACCCCGCTGTGCGTCTGCGAGGGCAGGGACTGAGCGAGACCCAGCCAGGGGCGCCGGGGTCCGCTCGCCGGCTCCGGCGCGGCGGTGCCGGGAGACTGGCGGCGGCTGGGTTGGGGTCCAGCCGGAAACCACACGTTGGCAGGGCCGCTTGGTCAGTAGTGGAGAGAGCCTCTGAGAAAGGGCCGTCTATCGATCCCCAGAGCCCTCCGTCACGGACGGATTCATAGCTTCCTGGGGATCGGCCCAGGGCGTCCCTTTGACACTCCGTTCTCTGTCCACACAAGCCCGGCGCGGGGCGGGGAGAAGAGGAAAGGACGCGACTGGGAAAGACGGGACCCTGGCGGGGTTTGGCCCGGGGGAGAGCGGGAAGGAGCCCGGTCGGCGCGGAGGACCTGCGGCCAGCGTGCTAAGCCCTTATTAGAACAGAAACCCCTTTCCCCCCACACTCTCATCTCTTTTGCGCTGTCCCCACCGCCATGCCTTCAATAACCTTGTGAATAGAAACCCGAATCGTTCCATCTTGGCTTCTGAAACTTAACCTCAGGCAAAGCACACACTCGGCGGGGCCAGGTGGGGCTGGATGGGGTCCGCGCCCGACGGCGGGGCCGCGGGGGTCGGTGAACCCCAGCTCCCCTGTCGGCCTCAGGGCGGGTGGCTGGGTCGGCGCGGGGTTCGGGGCCTCCGGTCGGCTGCACGAGGGCGGGCCAGGACCCAGACCCCGTCCCCGCTCCGGCCCCGCAATCCAGCGGGTGACGAGCCTGACGCGCGCCGGTCGCCTGCCACTTCCCGCCCCGAGCGCCCTGGGCCAGTACCTCCCGGCCGCAGGTGAACGCTCCGCGGCCCGCCAGGCTCAAGCTCGACCGTCACAACTTTCCGTGAGGGCTGCACGTTTTTCCGAATTCAAATGCCTGCAGGTGCAACTAATGTTTGCTACACGGGCAATTAATTAGCGGGCGCGTCCAAACGCCTGAGGCAAAACCTGAGATCATCACTGAAAAAAAAAAAAATCTAACAGTTCTTTGCCACTATACTAGTGTATTTAATTATGATTGCGAAAAATTGCAGAGGGAAACGATTTGCTGGCAATTAAGTAGCAACTGGTTAAAGTTTTTTTTCAATTTGTCTTTGAAGACAACTGCTGTACTATGTATAAAGAAGAGTATAGCAGGGAAGTTCGAAAGCACACACGGAATTTTAAATCTGTTAAAAATATTTTTTAAGCAAAGAAGGTGGTATTTTAAAAGCATTTAAAACAGCGCCTGGTATATAGTAAGCGCCATAGAAGTCTGTTAAGAATGCATAGGGCAAGAGAGCTCAGGGTTTTGAACACTATCAAAATAATATGCTTATTTATCTGCAAAACACAATAGCCATTAGGCAGCACGAGATTTCCCCATTAGGTCGTTTATTCTCCTCAGCTATTTATTCCATTTGCCTGTCCCTTGGTTGAGCGCCTTGTCTGTCTATAACCGAAAGTGCGTTTCGGGTCAGAGAGACAGAAACAGACACGGGAAACCCTTTAAAGCGCCCCCGCCGACTTAAATACGGTAGTGGATTGGAGGTGGGGAGGTGTAGGGGAGGCGTTATGTGGAGAGAAAGAAAAGAGAAAGAATGAGGGAACGGCGGGATTTCAAGCCTCCCCGCCCTTCTGCGACAACCTTTTCAGCGAAAGGGAAGGCTTAGGAAGAAAAGATGTCCGCGCGTAGAGCAAACCGCAGTTCTTTCCTTTCTTTTTGAAGGATTTGTACCATGAGTTAATTACACCAAAAGATACGAGGGACTTTATTAGAAAGGAGATGCCGTTAGGAAAGAAAGGCCAGGACGGCCGATCTAAAGGGAATGGAGAAGGGAAGACTCAGACGCCTTCCCGAAATTGGTGGTCTAGCCTGTGTTTTGTGCTAAATGTTATTTAACTTAATGGCGTGGGAGTGAGATGTTGAATGCAGAGATCTGGAAATACCAGATTTAGTGGTCCTGTTCCTCCTCCCCGACTCTTTTCACACCCATTTAATAAAAAGTTACAGTTTTTACACCCGTATGGATAAATTTGGCGATGTTGGCCAAGTATTATCTCGCCCCGCAGATTTTGAATTTTGTTGCACAAACCGATGAAATGATTGCTTTGCTATAATTGTAAAACTTTTTTGGAACGAACCGGGATTTTTTTTATGCCTCTTCATCTACTTTTTGCTTCATTAGAGCCCTCTGGTTTTCCAAGACCGACTGTCACACTTTGTTATTTGTTGCTTCTCTAAATCCTTTGAGATGCTGCTCGCAGCTACTTGAAAAACGTTGGCCACTCAGGTATTTGATGGGCTTAGAAAGTCACCAAGATGTGACACCATTTAAAAGTTTTAGCTTGGTTTCTCAGTGAAATAAGGGCATCTCTGTTAATTAGAAAACTTTGTGTTAGTCTGAGATGCCTAAGAGCATAGTCCAAATTGAAAATTCCAATATTTTGCCACATCTGAAATATAATTATTTACACAGCCTTCTCTTTCAAAGGGAGGACAAACAGGTTGCCTTGAGAAGAGCTATTCTATTTGCAATTGCTGGGGCAGGTGACAAACACGTGTGTATCTGTGGGCAGCCTTGTTGGGCTGCCTTCCCTGACTACAAGGCTTTTGTGAGCTGGTAACGCCTTAAAATGTGTGAGAATGCTGCGCCCTAGGAGTGGAGGCCAAGGGCAAGATCCTTGTACATTTCAATACCTTTTCCAACATCAGGCTGGCAGCAGGCAGGCCAACCTAGGGTCACTGTGTGACACATATTTGCAAGCCAGTAAAGCAAAACAAAGCTGAAAGCAAGTGCAAATTTAGGCCCACCAACCTTGAAGTCATCCCTGAAAGGGAGCTGCTTTACTAGTTAATTTTTCTTGCCCAGTCAGCCACACAAAATGCATTGTATTTCTTGGCTTGCCCCAGTAATTGCGACTTACTTGTTACAGCAGAAGCTTCAAGGTAGGAAATCTATGACCCAAAGCTCTCTCTCGAAAGTTAGAATGTTTAAACTGATCTTTAAAACTGTTGTTGAGGGGCAATTTATTTAAAAGCTTTTATTTTATGGTGTTGTTAGTGCTTAGCATGCCTCAGGATAAAGACTAGTTTTATTGCAGGACCCTTGAGAAGAGGGGTGTATAGCAAGTAACCAGTTTTCCGTACGCCAGTAAGCAACAGTGAGAACACTCAGTGTATTAGCTTAACTTTTTGTGGGAGTTAAATTGATGATGGCAGGCTTTGCCTTTAAGGAAATTCTTTTAAATTTCCATTTTCTTGAAGTTGGTTTGATTGGCAGATTTCCCCCCTCTCTTAAGGATACAATGAAACATATTCACTTCTCTTATGAAAATATTCTTTTAATAAACTACATTCCCATCCCCTAGAAAAATGCCCAGCACACAGTAGGGGTACAATAAATGGTTTCAGATTTTCTTGTTAAATTTAATGAACTCTCTGCTTCTTTACGTGTATATGTAGAATTTACACTCATTGGAATAATAAAATAGAAGTAAGCAACCGTGCATTAAAAAGCTATGAAAAGATGAAGAGAATATGCCTTCAAATGGGAAGGAATACTTAACTGTGAATAAGACCTAGTTCAACATGGAACTTCCTGGTGGCCAAGTCAGAAGAGAAGCACAGTGAGTTTTCTAACTTTCATAATGAGAAAAGAGAAAGCACACTGTTTTTCAAAAAAGAAAGTTATTACCCAGTCACTGAATTCTAAAAGAACTTCATGTTTGCCTTGTTCATGGACTTCAAATAATTTAATTATTTAAAATAATTATTTTGTCTAAAATTCTCATGTATCTCTGTTAATTATAACATGAATAATAGCATTTACATTATGCGTAAATGAAGACAACAGTATATCTTCTAATAGCTGTATAAACCATCTACTAAGCTGTCAAGATTAATTGACATTAATAAAACCACTGTCTCACAGAGTTCCAAAAATATGGATTCTCTGTAAGAAAGTTTCTTCTTTCAGTGTCAGAAGAAAAAATTAAATCAAAGATTCCTGGATCTGCTTGTTTGGCATTATTTGATAAAAGTGAAAGAAAAGAAGAGGCTCTGCAGGTTTCTGAAATATCAAATGCTGTGGAAATATTTAAGGCTAAATGTCTTTTCCACTAGACTACAAATAACATCTATATTTTCTCAACACTTTTATTAAAATATTTTTATTAGATGTGTGCACATTTTTGCCCTTATCTGATTATTTTTAAATTGGCAGGTGACTTTCTGGGGAAAAAACCTTCATAGACTGGAAATAAGGAATTGCTAATTTTAGATTTACTGTGGAAAAAAATACAGGCTATTTTTAGACCTCCATATTTTACAAACTTATTGAAATATATACTTTACAAGAAACAGAAACATAGCAGTTTTTTTCCCTAGACGGGACTGGATTGATTCTACTAGAGAAGAATTTGACTACATTTTTCTGGATTTAGCCTTCAAAATAATTTAATAATATATTAGTATATTGAGAATATTGGACTGAAAATTTTTAGAGACCGATTTTGGTCTTGAATAGTAGCTCCTTACATTTCTGGGACATGAATACTTCAAAGAAACGAATAGTTTGTTGAGGAATTGCAGTATTCATTAGGGCAACACAATCTCTTTGGAAACCAAATGTCATGCTGCTTAGCAGAGAACAACCATGCTCAACTGCACAGTGGAGAAGGGCAGTGTACTGTGCCTTGAATATGGAAGAAAGGGACACTACATTTCCACAGTACTTTTAATCTGAGAATCCTAGGTCATTATTGAATCATGTATCAAAACTCACAGCGCTGCAGGATTTACTTGTCAAGGCTGGCTAGCAGGATTTTGCTAGAATAACAGTTGTAATGGGAACATTAATAAATCCTGAAAATAGAAGACAAAATATGAATAGAAAATAGAAGACAAATATAAATGATGTATGTGGGTATATACTTGTCTGTCTGTCTATAGATGTAAAAGGCAGAAAATAATGAACGGTTTTATAATTAACATGACTTGTTAGTATATGAAGGACTAGGGTAGTATCTGTCAGAAGACAGTAGTTCAAGTCAGAGAGGAAAATGCTGCATTTTGTAATTAAACCACCATTTGCAAAACGGAGTTTATATATTATATGTATTTGCATATTTTCTCTATTTTTGAAAATTGCATTCACTTTATTTCAGTTTATTTTATTTTAGATACTGAAACATCCTTATGTTTTGTCGATTCTATTGTCTGTGTTTTAAATAACTTTCTTTATGCAGTTTTTAAAATGTAGACCTTTAGAAAAACAGACTAGTATTTTAAACCTCTTGGTGTGATGGAAATAAAATTTTTATACTAAAGGGTTGGGAGAATGATTTTCTCTGATGTTCAGGTAGTATACCTGAAAAATCATGTCCTCTTTGCATGGACCCATGAAATATTGCTAAATTAGATAGTATACTTGTGAACATAGATTCTAGTTGAGATGAAAAAGGTTCAATTCAAATTTTAACGTTTTAATCATAAATTTATTTCTGTGCAATGTGAATTGGAAAAAGAATGTCCATTCTTTAATTTGATAATGAACACTTTGTTCTTATTCAAAAATGTAGTTTGAGAACTAATAGGAACATCATAGTGGGGACTACTTAAACAGAACTGTGGGAGAAATGATCAGAAAATGAAACCAAAGAGCTATGGACAGAGATAACTGACAAACTGTTAGTGTGTGCACTTGAAAGTAATAAGACTAATTTTCATTAATCATGGCTTGATTTTTCAGACTGTACCTCTCTTCATTCATTCATTCTCATTTCCATGCCACTAAAATATTGAACACCTACCTACGTTGAGCAATACTGTCTGCTAAGTAGTGTGGTGGTACCTGGTGAGCAAGATTTAATTCCTGCTCAGGAAATAGCAGGGAAAATAATATGGGAGTCTAAACAAACAACTGTTAGACAAGATAAGATGTGTTCAAGGCCAAAGTAAACAGCAGACTACATGCTATCGGCACAAAGAGAGAGAAGATTCCTTTTTAAAGGAGAGTTCAGCAGTGATAGCTCCAAACTTTTTGTATAGAATTAGAGGCAGCAATCCTGTTGGAGGGCCGGGAGTGGCCCAAGGATTTTTGTTGCCAAGCTCCATTTGTATTACAAACACACTATTTTTACTTAGATATTACATTTATTGGAATATCTTTCTATTGTTCTTAAACTTTATAGGTATCTAACATCTTATCTGTTCTTTGGTGCAATTACGGGGTTAAGGGGAAAAGTGGCCTTGAGCAGGGCCTTGAAGGATATACCAAATAGCTACAATTGTAAGTAGACTTTCTTGGAGAGGGACCAGCATTTACAAAGAGACACAGAAGCTGAAGAGTGCATGTGATTCTTAGGGAAAGATGGATTATTCTTAGTTGGAATGAGGGGAATGGAAGGAAAGAGTAGGAGAGAGTTGTCTTGGGAAAATGAATTAGGCTGTAGGCAAATCATGGAGGAGCTTGCGTTCTGAGCAGGGTATCTTCTTGAAGTTATTTGAGAGCCACCGGAGGTGTTTAAGAGAAGTGGCAAGTTCACGGCTACTAATTCATTAGATATGCTTGTTCAATCTAGCCAAGTTTCTTTCTTTTTCTAGTTGTCACTAAATCAAATTGAAAACATTACAGTAACAGAAAAATTCCAGGACAATTTGCATTGGTAAATGGAATTTTTGATATTTTTTGTTTCTCAGTGCAAGCCATTTGGCCATTAGAATAGCATTGTCAGGTAGGACTGTTGGCTCAGCACTTGGGAAGCTCATTGCTTTTAATTGGGTTGCTTGGGTTTATTTAATATGACCCAATTTATATGAAAAAAAAAACATGTACACTGCTTACTTGGTGGAGTAGTCAAATAATTATGCCAGGACTTGCACATCAGTTTTTACAGATTTATTTTAAAATCCGCCATGTCATAATTAAAATCAGAACATGGTTATATTCTCAGTGATTAAGAGAACTTTCTAAAGTGAGATTTTCAGTTTCACTGACTTCAAAGTAACACATAGTACATTAACACTGCTAGGTATCTGGGACTTACTCAGATTAAATACTTTCAGCGAAAGATTGAGCCATGATTCTTTCCTGCTACTTTCTTATTGAAAGAACTAGGTTACTGTTATCTTTCTACAGGGTGCCATAAATAAACGTTTAAGGATTTTAAAACTCAGGTGTCATTTAACTATTTTTAGTCACAAAGTTACGCCCTTCCCTGAAAGGCCTTGTTGAAATGGAGGTAACTTGCATTTAAATATTGAATATTCAATCAATAATTAAAGTGATATTTAATAAGGAAATGCAAGACAGCCTTAAATGGTAATTTTAAGTACCCCTTTCATAGATAAGAAAAAATAAGATAAAAATAAGGCCTCTATTAGTCAATACAAATTAATCAGGGAGCATTCTCATTGAATTAGAGAGGGTATTTTGCAGCACTGAGAAATTCTTGTCAGAAATTACCTTACTTCCAGCTTTATCCATTGATCAACCATTTATTGAGCTCTTTAGGGAATTCAAAAGCAATACAACATGCGATTATTGCCCTTGGGGGGATTTAATATCTAGCAAATACATTAATAATGATCATCATAGATCCCCTTTATCTAGTGCTTGCTATGTGTCTGACACTTTTTAAATCCACAAAGCACCACGTAGATTATTTAATCTTCAGTAGAACAACCTAAGGTAGGTACAGTCATTACCTTTATTTTACTGGTGACGAATCAGACCCTGTGAAGGTAAGTAGTTTATTGGTATTAAAGGGTAGAGTCAGGTTCCACCAAGGGAATCTAACTATGAGCCAGTGCTCCTACCCATTACTGGATATTGCCTCCAAGAATAATAATGCATGTGACACAGACATAAACAGTGTAAACAGTCAGAAGCAACACATAGGTTAAGAAAAAATTGCTTCCCAATGGCCATTTATAAGTGTGGTGTTTAGAGTGCCAAACATTTTTTCACAGAAACTATGTGATATGTGGCAGTTAGTTTTTTGGGTCTATTCTCATAACGCCTAACTACTCCACAGTAAACCCCAGGAAAATGCTACACATTGGGTAAAGTATATATTGCTCAGGTGACGTGACACCAAAATCTCAGAAATCACCACTAAAGAACTTATTCATGTGACCAAACACCATCTGTTCCCCAGAAACCTTTGGAAATAATAAAGAAAGAACATGCGCTTTGGAATCAGATACCACGGGGGCCGGTCATATTCAGCTGTCACTAGCTGCATGACCTTGAGTGTGCTACTTTTTCTGAAATCTAGACCTCATCCAAGAGGTTAATGATACCTAACAATAGAGTAAAGCTCAAATAGAATAATGCTTTAAAACTAGTTTGACATATGGAAAGAGACAGATATAGCTGACCTTTTTTTTTTTTTTTTGAGATGGAGTTTTGCCCTTGTTGCCCAAGCTGGAGTGCAATGTCATGATCTTGGGTCACTGCACCCTCCGCCTCCCAGGTTCAAGTGATTCTCCTGCCTCAGCCTCCCAAGTAGCTGGGATTACAGGCACATGCCACCACGCCCGGCTCATTTGGTATTTTTAGTAGAAACGGGGTTTCAACATGTTAGCCAGGCTGGTCTCAAATTCCTGACCTCAGGTGATCCACCTGCCTTGGCCTCCCAAAGTGCTGGGATTACAGGTGTGAGCCACCATGCCTGGTGATATAGCTGATTAATCCTGACTCCCAAGAACAAAGGACAAAGTTGCCTATTATTTTTGGTTTCCTCATTAAAATTAAAAGCATCTTTTATTGCTTTTCTATCATAATATCAATACATGTTAAATGCAGAAAAATTAGTAAATCATGTTAGCAGTAATAAGAACATTTAAATTGCCACTTAATTGATAACCAGAGACAGTTACTGTTAATATTTCATTGATTTTCCTTCCAGCTTTTATGATTTTTTTTCCTTTTCACAAAATATGAGATCATTTTGCCTCATACTGTTTTGTAATCTGCTTGGACATTTAATGAGATGGACATTCCATCTCATTAAATATTCTTTTATAACATAATTTTCTCCCCTGATAATATAGTAATCCTTGGTATGAATGTATCATACATTTATTTAACTAGTTGTTATTATTGGGCATTTAAATGGTTACATTTTTTCTATTGTGGACTGAAGAAATGTATTGTGCTGAAGAAATCTTACAGGTTAAAAAAGTATACATGTTTTAGATTATTTTAAGTCTAAATTATTAGAAATAGAGTCAGGTCACCAAATGGTGTTCATATTTTAAACACTTTTTGATATTTTCTGCCAAACTACCTTTCATAACAGTTGACTAACTTATATCTCTGCCAGCAAAGTGAGAGTACTCGTTTCTCTGAATTGTCATCAATACTCGATAGTTTGATAGTTGCCAGCCTGATAGGTGAAACAGGATCTATCATTTTAATTTTAGTTTTTTCTCACTATTAATGATGTTAGAGATTGTTTTCATAGTTTTTATTGGCTATTTATACTTTTTTGACTATTAGTATACTTAATATTTCTGAAATAATTGTCTTGTTATTAGTGAGTTAAAGGTGGTCATTTTAAATCAAGGCACTTAATGTTTGCCTCATATATCACAAATTTACATATGTATTTATTTCAGTTTGCTGTTTAAAAAATCTTATTTATGAACTTTTTGATATGCAGGTGTTGAAATTTTTATATTCTAATTTATGAAGTTTATCTGTTTTTTTAAATTATATTTCAAGTTCTAGGGTACATGTGCACAACGTGCAGGTTTGTTACATATGTATACATGTGGCATGTTGGTGTGCTGCACCCGTTAACTCGTCATTTACATTAGGTATATCTCCTAATGTTATCCACCCCCCTCCCCCCACCCCCAAGTTTATCAGGTTTTAATATTTTTCCCCACTTAAAAAAACTTTAGAATTTACTTTGGTATATTTTGTGATATAAGAGTTATTTTTAGTCCATTAATTCAAGAAAACATTAACTGCATGTGTACAATGTACCAGGTATCATGCTTTTGCCTGGGGAATAATTGGTGCATGACACAGGCAGAATTCCTATCCTCATGAAGCAGCTGCTCCTTCAAATGGCTGGTTGTGTCATTATCAACTGTTGATGCCCATGCATGACTTTTTCACTGACTTAAATGTCTGCTTCATTACATACCAAATTCACGTGGAGAATTGGGTCTGCTTAAAGACGTATTATTTAATTCCATTCATTTGTTTCTCTGTATCTGTGTCAGCATCTGTTTGAATTATTGTAATTTTAAAACAATGTATTTTAATAGTAAGGCAAGGGCTATCTTTATTCCTCTTACTTTTAAAATTTTGCCTTGACTTGTCTCTTGCATTAGAAAATATTTTTATTGTGGTATAATATATATACATTTGCTATTTTGACCATTTTTTGAATGTACAATTCAATGGCATTAATTATACTCAATATTCTACAACCACCACTACTATCTATTTCTAAGATTTTTTTGTCACCCCCAAACAGAAACTCTGTACCCATTAAGCAGTAACTTCCCGTTATTCATTCTGTCAAGCCCCTGGTAACCTGTAGTCTACTTTCTGTCTCTACCAATTTGCCAATTCTAGATATTTCACAGAAGTAGAACCATATGATATTTGTCCTTTTTTGGTCTGGCTTTTTTCATTTAGCATAATGTTTCCAAGATTCATCCATGCTGTAGCATGTATCAGAACTTCATTTATTTTTGTGGCTGAAAAATATTTCATTGTATATATACCACATTTTGTTAGTCTATTCCGCTGTTAAGGACATCCCTTGTATTTATACTTTTGGAACAACTTTAGAATAATTTTGTTGAAACTCTCCCAAATCCCCTAATTTCTTCTTAACATCCTTTCATGTCTGTTTCTATCTCTATTATAATCTAGTAATGCTACTCAGGTTTTTAATACTGAGTATTTTTATCCTGGCCCAAGCCAAGCCTTGTACCCGATCCCTGAACCTCTCCTCCTCTGAAGCTACCCCATGCTTCAAAATTATTGACTTCCACCTTCGTTCTTCTAGTAAAAATAGGCATTCCTTCAGTGCAATTGATCTCATAGAGGTATTGGGAAGAAGCAATCTGACCGAATTGTCCCTAGGTTGTGAATGTTACATCCTCTTAGCCCTCTTGGTGAAATGTGTATTTTAGGAAAAAGATGTTTGTGAATTTAAATTATTTTCTATTTTGTAGAATTCCAATAGTATAATAAAGTATCTTTTAAAATTTTAGTCTACACATGGGTAACATATTTTTTAATTGAGGGCCAGCTTCTTGCATCGGCTGCCCATACATGCTATCTTGAGGCATTCCTGTTTTTTTTTTTTTCCAGAAATTGTTTTTATTTTCACTAACGAATCCATTGATTTTATTTTATTTTGGAATTCCTGCCATAATACTGACATTAGTGACCTCAGTGATGGTGGAAATGGGAGGTGGTTTGCATGTGTGATTGGCAGTGGGTAGGTATAAATAAGGTACTATTTTAAGATGAAATCTTCCTGTAGGTAACCAAATGCTCAGTTCTATATTGCAGTCCACAGATCAAGGATGGGAAAGAGCAATGAGGGTTGGCATGGCATGAGACAGCTTCATGGATAGTTCTAGAATAATTTATTTGGAAATATGACTTATAGAACTTCTGTTCTTTTTGAAGGTAAAGATTAATCCTAGAAGAAAGAAACTTAGATGGGTTAAATTAGTTCATCTGCTTTGTATATATAGTGGGAAAAGCATTGGTTTTGGAATCAGAGACCTGGGTTAAATTCATGGCCCTGTCACTAAGTAGCCTATGTTATCTAAGCCATATTAATTTTTCTCTCTGAGTCTTGGTTTCCTCAACTAAAAAATATACCTCACTGAGTTGTTTTAAAGATCAAATAAGTTAAATGTGAAACTCCTGGCAGTATATAGTTCATTGTATATATGCGATGAAGATCAATTTCCTTTTTCTTTCTTTCCTAAATGATAACAACAGTAGTATAGAGGAAAGATTTTCTAGCACCAAATGTCAACCCTGCTTGGATTAATGGCTGAATAAAGATAATGTCTTAACTTTCCTATGTGTAGCTTTCATTTCATGCTTCACTAAATTATGGTGGTTGCAAGGCACTTCAAACTTTTCTAGTACAGAGCATACTGTAAGCAGGATAGAATTAACATTATCTCTGGTCTATAAAGTATTCTACCTAATGATTGATAGGACATATGTTGATGTTGCCCTGTGCCACATTCTTGCCTGAGTCCTGCAGCAGTGTTTTGCCACCTGTAACTGTGCTGAATAAAAGTGGTTCCATCTATCATTGCTGTAGCTTTTCCTCATAGAAACAGTCTTGATAAGGATAACAAATCCAGGACATCATAGTATCAACAGTCCTTTCCTCTTCAAAGGCATCTTTCAGACAAGGCTTTAATAGCCCTGCACAAACATTAATTATATAAACCTTGCACACTATTGCTTTGTGGGAGGTGAAGTGTTGAGTAAAAGTGATCATCGGAACACAGGTTGGCATATGGGGGCGGTATGGAAATAGGAAAAGTGGGAAGTGGCTGCTCGGCATGTATTCATTGCTGATTAAAAGTCAGCAGTGTGGCGCTGGCTGGTCCTATGTATACTTCTGCTAGATTTCCTACCCATGTATGAAATGCATGCCTTTCTTTGTTAAAGAGAAATTTGTGAGTGATATGAGCTGCTTGAATACTAAAGGTGTTAATTTTTATGATTAAGTCAGCATACTGCATACTCAGTGGCATCCTGACGTCTGGGGCTGAGTTACTCAGTATCATCTGATGAAGAGACAACCCCAAATTGAGCTCAGTCTGATTCCTGTGCTACATGGTGAATAAGAAACTTGACGGTTTATCATCAGAATATATCTTACCACCAGGAAATGATTTAGTGGAGAATTGAGCCTCAGTGTTTGTAGGAATAGTGTCTAAGATTTATATGATACTATCGTTGTTACATATAATATGTAGTATATATGTGTCTGAATTTTTTTTGTTTTATTTTGATCATAGTTTTGCATCATTAGTGATTCAGAATGGTAGTTATGGATATTTTTGGGGAAAAAAGCCGTTACTTCAAAATGTCTAAAAGAAATTACACACATTTATTTAAATCTTTAATAATGCTTTTTAGACTACCATAAATAATATATCTATTTATATCACAATGATGCTGAATACACCACTAAAAATGCCAACTCTTTTTAATGTTTCAGCACTGGTTATTTTTTACCTTTTAGGATTTCTTATAATTTATATGTCATTGATTAATCTTTAATGTGGGAAAACAAATTAATTGTTTTGCATTTTGATAGGCATTTTTAAATGTAAAATTAATATGAAAAATAATAAAAAGGCTGAAGTAGGAGGAATGCTTAGGCCCAAGAGTTCAGGGTTATAGTGTACCATGATCGTGCCTGTCAGTAGACACTGCACTCCAACCTGGGCAAGAACTTAGCATAGTACCTGGTACATGTCAGCATTCCATTGATATTTGTTAAATGAATTGGAATTACTATCATGAGCCATTTTCCTTGGTTGAAATCCTTGCTCATTTGATTCCTTGACTTGTTTCTGATAAAGATGATTTCTGCATTTTAAAAATCTTTGCATAATTCAGAATGGAAGAATTCTTTTTTTTCTCCCCAAGAAAAGTCTTATTTCATAGTTACACTTGCCCAGAAAACATAGGAGCTGCTGTAATAATTGATAGGAACTACCTGTAGTAGACGTTAATTATCTTCCCAGCATCCATTACCCACTTTCCTTCCTTCCTTGCAGTATTCAGATTTTCCTTTGAAGAGCCACCCCTCCATGTAGCAGCCCTCAGTTTGGGTGAGATTGCGTGGACTCTAGTCCAAGGTGGATGCTGAATTTATATTACCCAACCAATCAGAACATTCCTCCGTCACTTACTATAGGCTTATGTATGTATGTGTGTCAGTTCCTAGGCCATTAGGGTGGTTTAGGAGGAGTTCAATCAGTGAGAGAATTAAGAGATGTGAATGAGAATACATGAGACCCACTTTCGTGGGAGACACATTTTGGAAACAGGAGGGAAACCTGAGGGTGACATATGGAGAAGGACAAAACCTAGAAAACCACAGAGAAACAGAGCCAGGTCCCTGACTGAGCTGCCCCCGAAGCCAGTCCTACCTCTGAACTTCAGTGGTATGTGAGAAAGTCCCTTTTGTTTTATAACTGGTTTATTTTTGGTTGTAAAGGGGAAAAAATCTTAACCAATATGTAGCCTTATCTTGATCTTATTATTTTATATGAAAACATTAAAATACTAGATTCTTCACAAAATATTTTGATTAAGTTTTTGCTTTTAGAAGGAGATACAATTCATTCCAAAAGCACAAAAGTTCTTCTCTGACTAGAAGACAAAGACGCATTTGTGTATTTTAGATGACAAAGCCACTGGAAAAACTGGTAAAGTTTATAAGAAACTCATAAATGTTGTCCATTTTTTGATTATCACAAGTATCCAAGATATTATGGGCTTTTGCATGCCACATTCAATTCATCCATGTTTCACACACCTGATATTTATCATTGTACCCTGTAAGCACTGTTTGTTAGGAAAAAAAACCCATTACAATGGAGGTTAGAAAAAAGATAACCATGTAAACAAAAGTCCATTCAGATTACCTCTGGTGAGTTGTTTTTTCATGCCAACAAGTCTTTATTGCTTTATATTCTGCCTTGGTTTCCCTCATTGTTCATTTTGAAACCTCCCAAAGTTAAACCTTCCGTGAAAAGTCATCCAAAACTGAGAATATATTTGGAATTCTGCTTCTCATGACCTAGTTGTATCGCAAGAGGGATCAAAGGGGTTTTGTTCTGTTTCTATAATCAGCTATTTCTTTGAGAGGGCAGATTCATAAGAGTTTGAATTATACTTAGCAATGCATACAAGGCAAGTAGCTACATGGCATTTTAATTACCTCCCTCCACTCCAGTGAAAAACAATGCCAGGCACAAACAGATGTCCAAGGTTAAATTCGGTTTGATTCTCTTAACGTAGCAAATAATTTGACAGTCTCCTTTCTTCATAGGCTTTCTTTTTTCCTTTTTTCCAATCTTGGTCAGTTTGCTTCCCCACCCCTTCCTTTTACTTCCTAGGGATCTACCTTTTGCTAATGGTGAGATAATTTCTACTTGACAAATTTTTCTCTCTGCTAGACTTTTATATGGCATAATATTAATACTCACAAAGGGAACAGATGGCTGTCTTTGCAATTATAGTAATACCTTGCTTAATCTGAATTGACTAATTAAAACCCTCAATTAACTGGTATTGATAATTCAACATATGTGACCTCTATGGTGATTTAATGATATAGTGAGTTTGCAAATGGGTATTTAGAATTTTTTTTCTGCCCTTTGTTGTAAAGAGACAAAAGCAAAGGGCAAAGAAACAGACTTGTCTAAGGACTTATTAAAACTCTTAAAAAACTCAAAGACTAATATGCAGGGTTTGCTCTAGGGTCAGTATACATTTAACCTAAGTTTTCATATTTTCAACATCTTTATAATCATCTGGATTCATCACTAATACTCTGAAATTTTTTCATTTTTCAATTTAATTTGATGAACATTTATTGACCTTCCAAAATATTCTAAATACTATTCTGTCAAAGCAATAAAAAATGAGTTTTCCAGTTACTATTGCTACCTAACAAATTACCCCAAAACTTGAAATAACAAGAGTCATTTTATTATGTATGATTACAGATTCTGGGAGACAGGAATTCAGAAAGGGCTCCAATGAGTGATTATAGCTTGGGGTGTCTCACATGGTTGTAGTCCAGCAGTGGTTGGAGCTGGAACAGCAGGGGGCTTGTGCAGCTGAGGACTCTATAGTTGTGTAGCTTCAGAGCCTCTCCAGATGCTCTCTCTGAGCTGACTAGCTTGGGCTTCCTCACAGCATGGCAGCTCTGAGCAAGTGTTTGAACTAACAGTGTAGAAGTTATGTCACCTTTATGACCTTTAGGAGCCTTGACAGTCATGCAGTGTCATTGCTGCTGCATCCTATTCATTACAAATGAGTCACCAGTCCCTCCTAATTCAAGAGGAGGGGAATTAGACTTTGTATCTCATTGAGATAGTGGTGAGGTTCTAGAAAAGCATATCGGACTAGAAATATGGTCATCTTTGGAAAATATAATTTTCCATAGTGCACATCTTTTCCAAAGAAGCTCACAATCTAGGATAAACACATGATTCTCAACCTGCATATTGAGACACCCCAGATTTCTGTGACAAACTCACAGGGTAACTGAAGGATATTTTATATTTTTGAGGGAAACAAAGCGACATGTGTCACACCATGTAAATTACTTCTACTAAGTTGTTTGGCCCTAATTATTCAATAAACAGAATGGTTAGGCATTTCTTCTGTCCCATCTATGCCATGAAAAAATTACAGAAACACTAAAAAATTATAGCGACAAAGAAAGTTTAGGAAACTATGAGATAAAACCAAGACATAGGAATGCGACTATAGTTCTAGCAGGCCCATAACTAACATTTGTAGGGTTCAGGGCATGAGTACAAATGGAGCCACTAGCCTGCCCCTTTCTCTTCCCCTTTACTTTTGTGAGATCACCTGCACGTGTGCATGGATAGCCCAGCTTTCATCTCCGAGCTCTGTACTCTCTCTCTCTCCCACCCTAAAGAATAGCCTCTTCTTCATCCTGGGAATGAGCGTACCAGAGGCAAATCAACCCTCTGGAGGAAGGGTCAGGGGAAGAGATCCATGTGGAAGCAGACTCAATATAGATTTTGGCAAGGAATTCTGGAGTTACAGGTACCCAGAATGTGACTTAGGAAAAGATACCAGGGACATGGCTAAGCATGGGCCCTTGGCCTTGCAGACCCTCAGCTCATTTGGAGGCATGTGGATGGAGGGGCCTTTTAAAATATTTAAAAATACAGGTCCTAGGCAAGGCCTGGTCTAAGAGTGGTCCTGAGACTCAGCACAGACCCCAGCAAACAATGGATCCTCAATATATATTTGATAGATAAGTTAATCTAGGGCAGATTCTGATAAATATGATAGACAGAGGTAAATATTGGCTGTTGTGGAAATTGAAAAGAGAACCACTAATTCTGACTAGGTACCTTGCAAAGGTTTCTGTGTATATTGCATTCAAGGATGAGGGGGAGGAGGAGAAATGGGAAGGGAAGTCTGTAAACTGCAGGGATTAATGAAGCTGCTATAGGCAAGCGTCAAAAGAACACTAAAATTATGCTCACTATCAGGGTGAATCTGGGCTTCATAGCATCCTAAAGCCTATGCAATTTGAGAGGCCCTCTTTCAAAAAAAAATAATGCAAAGGTAGGTACAAAAAAAATCACAAAAACAAATTTATAAAACCTCACAAAGCTACAAATCCAAAAAAAATCTAGAAAATTTATTTTTTCATTAATTAACCATCTGCCACACCTCTATACTATTTTTATACTGTTTTTGGCTGTATACTCTTTTATTGCCTCTTTGCTAAATATCAATTATATATTCTGTAAAGAAAATGGAAATATAACTTACTCTAGTATGATTTAATATTAAAAAAATTGTTGATAGCTGACAAATTTTTAGCCTCATTATTAGTAATCTGTGAAATTTTATGACTTGTCAAATTGGGAAAAACCTCTTATTATATTGTTGAATTGTTATAGGCCTACTCTGTTTTCGGTATAGTTACGGATTTGTTCCCTTCAAACCTAGTAACTCAGATAAATTCTATTTCACACAATTACCATAAATATATGAGAAATCTGAGATTTTATAATTATATATACTGCACTATCAAAACTATTTCTGACAAGGAAAAAAATCTGTTTTGATTAGATTTTCACAACAACCAAATTCTCTGTTAAAATTATACACACGATGATTGGAAGAATTTTCTACAGATTAGCTTCTACTGGCTTCACACAGTTTAACCTTGCCTCTCCTCCATGACTTTGCTGTTACAGCTGCACACCATAGGAATTCACCACTGGCCCACACCTTCTTGTCAGGAGACTGGGAGATGGCATAGTGGGCAGTAAGGGTATTCTTGGAATCTGTTCCCACACAGGGTTAGTTGGCAATAACTTTAATGGAAGTATCTGTACACTTAAAAATATATGACACTATATTGAGATCATATGTATCCCCAACAAAATAAACCTCTCCTTAGTCATATCATCAAAAAGTACATGGCTACCCAGTGCCACTTAGTATGCAGGGAAGTTGGAGTGGAAAGAGAGAGTAGAGTGGCCTTAACCTGTTGCAGTTAAAAAAAAATTACTTTTGCAAACTGTACAAAAGTCATGTGTCCATGTGAACCTGTTGCTTTGCAAAGGGTGTGTGCAAATTAGGCACTTGAAGCTTAAGCTTCATTCACTTACAGTCACCTCTGCTCACCATTCTATATTCATGAAGGCAGAGGAGTAGCCCAAACTGAGAAAGAGTATCCTGTAATAGAAAGAACACTGGACTGGAATCTAGAGGATTGGAGCTTTTGTCTTAGTTTTTCCAGGCTCTGTTGATTTGGGCCACCCTCTGGAATTTACTATTATTTGTTAAGTCTTAGCCTTTCCTCATTTACAAAAGGAAGTGAGAAATATGAAACCCTTAGAGGTTCCACCTGTGAGATAAGTCATATTAAATTATGCAAATTATGTACATTTTAATCCATATTGTTTCCATCAGTCCTGCCATTTCTATAACTCTCTTATATAATGTTATATAAGCACTGAGCAAGAACTTAAAAATAGTCTAACTCTGCCATAGAGAGATGTATCACCAAAAAGGCAATGAAATGGGAGAACAAACAAGTTATCATTCCGAGTGCTATCACTAAAAGTACATTGGAGCATTTTTTCCAGTTAAAAAAAATGTTTCAAGAAAAAAGTTGCAGAAGTCACACAGCTTCTTATAAAAACAATTTGAACGCAGACATTTACACAGCAAAAAAATAGAAGTCTCATCTCCAAATTTCACTGCAGAGGTGAATTACTGCTAATCATTGAGACAAGTATGTAGCCTTCCAGAGCTGTTTTATACACATACGATGGCAGGATGACATTTTAAAATATTAACTGAAGTATTTTTTCCCTCTGTATTTCCTAATGGTCCTGGCCTTTTACCCATTCCATCAGCACATTCTGCATTCATTGCCTCAGAGAACAGATGACCCAACTGAACGTATTATAAAAAGGGAGCCAATAACTTTTCAGTGTCAAATTTTTGAGTTTCTAGTCCTTGTGGGAATAGAAAAAGACAGATCATAAAAGGAGATTTGGAAGAATATATGATAAGTCATAAAAAGTCTTAGAGATTTCAAGATTAGATAAAAAAGATTTCAATTCTTAGGAGAAGAGAGAGGAAAAAGTACCTCTGGCAATTTATACTGCTTCTTTCCAAAAATTAGCAAAGCCCTATTTTGGTGACTAAATTGCAATGAGATGCCTTGCTGAGTGGATCCTTGCCAGAGGCAGTAGCTTAGAGAGCTGACAACACCTTCGTGTAAAGACAAAGGCCCCTCCTTTTTCCAGCAGTCCTGGCTTTTTGCCAAGGGTCCTGACCTTCTAGATTTCAGCCCCAGTCATTCCCAAACAAGTACTGTGTGCAGTGTTCAAACCACACAACTGTATGAAGTATGCTTCCTTGTGCATTCCTGAGAAAGAAGGTCCTCTGCCCTGTTTTCCCAACTTAGAGGAACTTGGTAGTGGAGAGACGGACTGAAGCATGCTTAGAGAATCTGAGGGTAGAGAGGTTGTGTCTGCTTTCCCGGTAGACCTTCAGGCAGGGGTGGTGGCAAGGCCTTAGGAGCAGGAGACAAGGCAGTAGAGTGTGTTGAGACCTGCTGGGACTTAGACAAATACTCAGAATTTCCTGCAGCCTAGCATGAATGAAATGACTCTTGGAAGGGCATGAAAAAAGCTGAGAAAGCCACACCTGGGAAGAGGAGGACACAACAATGACTTGCGTGATCCTAAGATGGGTGACCAGACTGGAGAATCTATCTGAGGACATGAGTGATAGATGACAAGACCAAGGACAAGATGTCCCCTTGCTCCCATATTGGTGCTATAGAAACTTTCCTGGAACCCAAACACAACATTAGGAATTAAATTTCTATCATCACAGAAAAATTGAGTTAAAATAGAAAATAAGCTCATTATCTTAGCCAAGTTACATTTCTTGTGCATTTGAGTTTGTAAACTGAGATTCGTACTACATTAGCATTGCAATGCTAATAAAATTGCATGTATATTTGACAACATACCTGGGACAGTCTTCTATATCAGCACATATAAATCTGCCTCCTTTAAAAATTTCTTCTTAAGATGGCACGATATAGGATTTATCTAATCATATGGCTGGATGTTTAAGTTACATCAATGTTTCACTCTTTGGAATGTTGCAGCAGTAAATACTCTTTTACATAAACCAACTCTTATGAGCACAGACTCTTTGAACAATCTTTTTGTGTACCTAGATACCAAGTGTTGAATTACCTTCCAATTGGAAACACCTCCTCCCCTACCTATATGAGAGATCATATGCTAAAACTCATGTTCAGTTTTCAATTATTTTAGCACTCACATTTTTATCAAATAAAATAGCATGTAATGAAATATGTGGCAAGTCTACATTTCAAAGAAATAAAGTTGAGGAAGTCTGAACGGGAGAAGGTAGAAGTCCAGAAGCTTTGCTGCTCTGCTGAAATCTCTCCCCAGCTTGGGGACTTACCTTTCCCCTGCCTCTGCCTGTGAGTCAATTTGAGGAGACAGGGCTGGATGCTGCACCCCGCCTCATGTTCACTGGTCAGGAAAATCACAGACAAGATTTAGGATTTGGGTCTGGCAAAGCCAGTTAGCCCAGGTTTGCTTTATGGCTTTTTTGACTCCTGCTTCTGTGATTTAATACCAAATCTTGTAAAGTTAGTTGTGTTTTCTTTTGTCTTTCCATAATATATAGTATACAACTCATTTATAGCACTTACCACTTTGTTCTTTCTTAAAAATGCTGTTCCAGAAGAAGAACATTTCCTTACTTAGCTTTGAAATCTACAGCACTTATTCATAAAATTTGGCAAGGACTAGTTTTTCCATAAGGCCTTCTGAATGAATATGTGAATCACACATTTGCTTAACAACTTAAATATAGTAGGCACAAGCTCATCTTCAAGAATGTAGATACTTTAAAAAGGTACAAATGTACCTATTTTGGTCTCCTCTTGTCTTCTTTGAACTAATTATACAGGTCTGTAAGTGTTTCTGCTTTGGAATGGCCAGTTTGCTTTATATAGATTCATTGAAAGGGCTGGAATTGACCCAAAGGTCCCCCATTATATTCTTGCAGCCACCTTTGGTGGATGACATAATGAAAGCAGCGTATGTACCTATAAAAACTGCTACTGTATATGAAGATGGGCTTGGGAAATGTTGAACAAAAATGGAAATATGTCTGCTTTTTACATCTGAGTGAGGAGAATCAAAAGCTGCCCATGCCACCCAAACTCTCAATTTTGTTACCAGAATGAGTGGGTGGGAGACACAAGAATGAAAGAAATGAAGAATGAAACACAAAAGGAAATAGAGTGGAGAGCACGTGATAACTGCCAAATACATAGTGAAGGAAATCAACCACATGAAGATAATATAGTTTCTTTCTTTAAAATTTTTATGCTCACATAATTTCAGACCTGTACGTTCTCAAAAAGATGAAAATTAAAAGTTGCTGACATGATGCCACTTACCTGTAAATTTTTCAGGTCTATATCCTAAAATCAAGAACCTTCTTTTATATAACCAAGTGTAATATTAAAATCAGAAAATTAACATTAATACATGACTGTTACACAGATTTTTCAACTTGTTCCAATAATTCCCTTTTATAAACAACAAACACAAATGACAACAACAACGGATTACACATTGCATTAAGTTTGGTCTCCTTTAACCTGGAATAATTCCTCAATCTTTCCTTGTGTTTTATGGTACTGACATTTTGGAAGTGTACAGCCAGCTATATTGTAGAGTGTTCCTCAATTTGAATTTGTCTGATGTTTCCTCGTAATTAGATTCAGGTTACACATTTTGGCAGGAATTCCACAGAAGTAATGCTGTGCCCTTCTCAGTGCCTTGTCTTAGAAGGTACACGATATTGAAAGGTACCATTACTGATGATGTTTAATCATTTGGTTAAGGTGGTTTCTGCCAGATTTCTCCACTAAATAGTTACTACTATTTTTTTTCCATTGCAATTAATACATATTTGAGAGAGAAACTTTGAGACTATGTAGATATCCTGTTGCTCATCAAATTTACACATTCTAGTTTAGCATCCATGAATGATTCTTGTCTGAATCAATTATTACAACCATCGTTGCTAAATGATGACTTTACAAGTTCATCATTCTTTTCATATTTATTAATTTGCTTTGTACTGTAAGAAGGAGCTTTCTCTTCTTTTATAGGCATGTATGTATGTGTGTGTGTGTAGGTAGCTCATTATGAACTTACGGATTCTTATTTTATTCAATGAGTTATAATCAGTTACTGTCATTATTATTTTGATGCTCAAATTTCCAAGATTTGACTAATGGGAAGCCCTTTAACATGGCTTTTTGGCTTTTTCTTATGTACCCACAATTCTTTGAACACTTTCTTTTTTTTGGCTTATTATTTTTCTTTTTTTTATTATTATACTTTAAGTTCTAGGGTACATGTGCACAATGTGCAGGTTTGTTGCATATGCATACATGTGCCATGTTGGTGTCTTTGAGCACTTTCTTACTTTCCGGCACAAAAAGATATTCCAGACTCAAGTTGTACTTTCCCTGCCCTGGATATATTTTAAGGGGAGTATGAGTGTCTTTTCTTCTAGGCCTTCTCAGCAGACAGAGCTGGGAAATGGAATTACACAACACACACACACACACACAGAAACAAAATGTATAATCTTAAGTTCGTACTAATACCTCCAATTTCTAGTCAAAGCCACAGAGATCAAAGCCTTCCTCCTGTTCATATTTGTATCACTTTTGACAGTGAGAAAGCTGACTCCCATTGATTGTAATATATTTACTTATTTGCCTAATCCTGGCATATACAGAATGTAGTTTCAAAATTGATAACTCATATGCCTGTGAGAAAAAACCCACTGATTGGACTTCTGTAATTGTTTTTTTTTTTTTTTTTTTTTTCTGTAATTGTTATCAATTCTTTTTGTCTTTAGCCTGAAGGTATACAGTCCAAATATTCCGCTCAAAAGTACCTTGAGTTAGCCCTCCCTGGTCCCATTTGGTTCATTCATTTGTTTATGTTCCTTTCGTTTTTTTTTTTTTTTTTTTGAGACAGAGTCTCACTGTGTCACCCAGGCTGGGGTGCAGTGGCACGATCTCAGCTCACTGCAGCCTTGATCTCCCAGGTTCAAGCAATCCTCCCACCTTAGCCCCTCAAGTAGCTGGACTATAGGGGCACCCCGTCACACTCAGCTATTTTTGTATTTTTTGTAGAGACGCGGTTTTGCCATGTTGCCCAGGCTTGTCTCGAACTCCTGACCTCAAGCGATCCACCTGCCTTGGCCTGCCAAAGTGCTAGGATTACAGGTGTGAGCAATCGCGCCTGGCCTGTTTATGTTCCCTTTTTGAGGTCTCTCCCCCATCTTTACCTTCTTCAGCGTGTGAAACATTAAACGGTTTACAAGTCAGGATTATATAAAAAGGGGTGTCATTTTCCACCGTTCCCTATTATTCTTTTTACTTAGTTTTTGCTGTATCTGCCTTTAGGCATATGTGTATTTTCTAAATTCCTCTTTTTCTTACATAAAAATAGCTTACTATAGATATGCTTTACTTCTTTCAACTAACAATATATTCTGGAAGTCATTCCATATTAGTTCATAAAGATCTTACTCATTCTTTTTTTTTTTTTTTTTTTTTGAGACAAAGTCTTGCTCTTTTTGCCCAGGCTCTGGAGTGCAATGGTGCTATCTTGGCTCACTGCAACCTCCACCTCCTGGGTTCAAGTGATTCTCCCACCTCAGCCTCCCGAGTAGCTGGGATTACAGGCTCCTGCCAACATGCCTGGCTAATTTTTGTATTTTTAGTAGAGACGAGGTTTTGCCATGTTGGCCAGGCTGGTCTTGAACTCCTGACCTCAGGCAATCTGCCTGCCTCGGCCTCCCGAAGTGCTGGGATTACAGGTGTGATCCACCGTGCCCAGCCGATCTTACTCATTCTTTTTTTATAATTGTGTAGTACTCCGTTGTGTGGATATACCATAGTTTATGTCACTGCTCTCCTATAAATGGGCATGTATGTTGTTCCCAATATTTTACCATTATAACCAATACTGCAATAAATAATTTGAATAATATTGTGCAGACATATTTTTGTGTTGTTGGAGGTATATTTTCAAGGTAAATTCCTAGAAGTAGGATTGCTGGGTCAAAAGGTAAACATATGCCATTTTGTTAGACATTGCAAATCCCTGTCCATAAAGATTTTTGTGCATACCCACCAACAATGTATGAGAGCACCTCACCTATAATTACTATATGATAGATGAGAAATATTATCTCATTGTGATTTTAACTAACATTTATCCTATTTATCTTTTTTTTTTATATATATATATTTTTTGGCATTTCTTTTTTCTTTTTTTTTTTTAATTATACTTTAAGTTTTAGGGTACATGTGCACACTGTGCAGGTTAGTTACATATGTATACATGTGCCATGCTGGTGCGCTGCACCCATTAACTCGTCATCTAGCATGAGGTATATCTCCCAATGCTGTCCCTTCCCCCTCCCCACCACAGTCCCCAGAGTGTGATATTCCCCTTCCTGTGTCCATGTGATCTCATTGTTCAATTCCCACCTATGAGTGTGAATATGCGGTGTTTGGTTTTTTGTTCTTGCGATAGTTTACTGAGAATGATGGTTTCCAGTTTCATCCATGTCCCTACAAAGGACATGAACTCATCATTTTTTATGGCTGCATAGTATTCCATGGTGTATATGTGCCACATTTTCTTAATCCAGTCTATCATTGTTGGACATTTGGGTTGGTTCCAAGTCTTTGCTATTGTGAATAATGCCGCATCCTATTTATCTTATTAAACCTTTTTGCCTTTGGTTTTATATATGTATGAATGATATATGTTGCAGATATTTTCTTCTAGTTCTTTGATTGTCTTTTGATTTTGCTTTTTTATGTTTTTTTTTGTCATGCTATTTAAAAATTAGATAGTCATACTTATCAGTGTTTTTTAAATTGCATCTGGATTTTGAGACATTAGAAAGCTTTTGCCTACACTCATGTTAAAAAGAAATCCCTTCATGTTTTCTTCTGGTACTTTCAGAATTTCATTTTTTTAACATTTAGATATTTAATTTATTTGAAATTTATTCTTATGATATCAGGTAAAGATCTAATCATTTTCTAAATGGCTAGCCAGTTGTCTCAGCACCATTATTTAAAAGTCTGTATTTTTTCTGGACCCTTGAGGGGCACTTTTATTATAAACTATCTTTTGGGTCTACCTGTGTGCTTTCTATTATGACAATGCTGTTTAATAGAATAATACTTAGTTATCCCATGGAATAAATTGAATATTTATGAAATAAATATGCTCACCTTTGAACATTATTTTAGAGTGATCAACTCTATGTTCAGGGAATTGTAGGTTTCAAAATCATTGATTCTCTACTTGGAAATTTCCTTATCTGTAATTCATTGTTTACCATTCACAGGACTCTCTCTAGCTAAGCCATCTCAGAGAGAGGGGAATTTACCGTGGTTAAAAAAATATCCAACTCAGAAAGTTTCCTAACAACTATAGACACTGGTCTAATGTTTGCAATTGAATTTGGGAAGTCAAGGAAGAAAGAATAAATATAAGAGCTGGATTTTCCACTTAGTTGGGTGATTGAATTAGCTGACCTTTAAGGTCTCTTCTACTCTGAGTTTTATGATTCCATGAATCACTCCTCTGACTTGGGCCAAGTTAGTAATGAAATGGCAAGGGAAGTGTGGTGGTCAAAGGTGAGTTGGAGATGTGGTGAGTGGGTGAGAAGAAGGGTAAAAGGGGAGGGATTTTAAATAACAGAGTATAGAATTAGGAAATAAATAACTTTTTTCCCCTTTCAACACCTGGTATCATGGAAGAGGGAGCAAAGATGTGCATTTATGGAAGGAGATATTGGATGGATAGGGAATGACATAGGGGTGATGGTGTGGTCATGATAAGGATGGATATAGAGAGTTGGACAGGATTTTGAGGATAAATAAGATAACAAAAGCATCACCTTCTATTGCTCCAACAGTGAGAACAGAGCAGCTATGGGTATGCACAAGATCTTTAGAGTGTTTTTGCCTTCTTCCAATCTCATGTGCTTTGGATAAGACACTCTAATTTAAAACCTATACAATTTTCTGAATAGAAACAAATACACTGTATTTTGGAAACTATGTTTAAATTTTAAGGCCATTCTCAGGGGAGCGACATTAAAGGAAAAAATTTTTTAAAGAGCTTCTCTATATCAAGGTATTTATATGAATAGACTAAAAATATTCTGGCCAGGCACAGTGGCTCATGCCTGTAATCCCAGCACTTTGGGAGGCCAAGGCGGGTGGATCACCTGAGGTCAGGAGATCAAGACCAGCCTGACCAACATGGAGAAACCCCATCTCCACTAAAAATACAAAATTAGCTGGGCATGGTGGTGCACACCTGTAATCCCAGCTACTTGGGAGGCTGAGGCAGGAGAATCACTTGAACCCGGGAGGCAGAGGTTGCGGTGAGCCAAGATCACGCCATTGCACTCCAGCCTGGGCAACAAAGAGTGAAACTCTATCTCAATTAAAAAAAAATTCTGAAGCAGTTTAATGTTATTTAACTGTTCAATCAATGGTAGGAGATATTTTCCTTCACTAATTCAGGTGACTAAGGATAGGCTGAATTTGTGAATTGTTGCATGTGAGAGTGGATGTGCCAATTTAATTTTCTTAAAGAAATACTCAAAACAATACTATAAAAGACCTGAAGAGTGAGAATGAGAGCGGCACTATGGTGACTGGAATGGGTATGCCATGTTTGCCTGTTATTGCAACAATAATAATTAGTCAAAAGATTCACTGGAAAGTTTGAGCTTTTATGCTGCTGTGATGGAATCTTTCTATTATCACAGGCGTGAAAAAAAGAGAGTAAAAATTTTTGTGCAAGCAGCACTATAGTAGTACATATAAGGAAATAATGTTTACCTTGAAATGATCCCATGTTTTGCCCCTCTGTGTTTGGCTAACTTGGCTTCACTTTACTCAACTTCTGAAGGGCTGAGCTGTAAAAGGTAAAAAAAAATCCCCCCATCCCAGCCTGCTGTTTCCTGCAGAGCTCTTTCATTCTGCATCGAGCAGAGGGAACAACACAAATGTCTTTTATTAGCATTTTGGCTCTTATTTCTCTTTTCTTTTGGACAAATGCATTAATTTAACCAAAATTTATTGAAAATCTACTCTGAGCCTTGCACAGGAATAATTTTCTACAGTACTTTTCACTGGATAATCTCACGAATATTTATGTATTTTATTATTGTCCATAAAAATGCTCCACATATAAGCTCCAAGAGAGCAGGAACTTTGTTTACTGTGTTATTCCAATGCCAGAGGAGGGTCTAGTCCACGATGTGCACTTAATATTTATTTAATGAATGAACATATGAATTAATGATAGACTGAATAAAGAAAATGTGGTGCATATACACCATGGAATACCATGCAGCCATAAAAAAGAATGATATCATGTCCTTTGCAGGGACATGGATGGAGCTGGAGGTCATTATCCTTACCGAACTAACACAGGAACAGAAAACCAAACACCACATATTTTCACTTACAAGTGGGAGCTAAGTGATGAGAACACATGGACACATAGAGGGGAATGACGCACACTGGGGCCTACTGGAGGGTAGTGAGTGGGAGGAGGGAGAGGATCAGGAAAAATAACTAATGGGTACTAGAGTTAATACCTAGGTGATGAAATAATCCATACAACAAATCCACGTGACACAAGTTTATCTATGTAACAAACCTGTACATGTACCTATGAACTTAAAAATTAGAAAAAAAGAATAAATGGATGAATGGAAGGGGATATAAGGATGAATAAGATAGAATATTTTACCTCTAAGGATCTCACAGTGGTGAGGTAAGGGTGGCAGTAGACACAAGACAAATAATTGTAAAACAATATGGTAGTTCAAGTGATGGAAAACACGCAAGAGATTTAAAAAACCCATTTCCCAACCTGGATTGGAGGTCAGTGTGATGGAAAAAATATATAAATCTGACTGTATTATTAATAGCACTTGTATAATTTTGTTCACTTTTTCTTGTCTCCACTAGACATTCATTGACTAGTCTCATATTCACTAGTCTCTAACATTTTTATATTTTAACTCATTCAATTATCATAACAATACTTGGAAGTAGTTACAGTTATTGTTCCCATTTTACAGGAACAAAAACGGAGGCACAGAGAGGTCAATTGATTGGTCTAATGACACAGATCTAGCAAGTGGTGGAACCAGGACTGAATCCAGGTAACTTGCTCCTGATGTTTGTCCATCGGTGCTCTCATACTTTTTTCCCTCTCTCTTCCTGTTAGAATGTGCTTCCAGGACTTTGTTTACACTGGGGAATAGGTGTCTAATAAACTTAACATGCATTTATTACGGGGGTATTTACAAAAGCAGAAGCATTAAGACAAAGGAATAAACCTCTAATTGTAGAATTCTAGTCACCAGCCAATGGGCACATTTTTTTTTGTTTATTTTTGGGAAAATAATCTTTAATAATGCTTCTCAACTCACATCACTCTATCCACTCAATTATTAAAGATTTATTGAGTACATAATGGGCATGTCACAGCTTGTGTTTTCTGGAAGCAGTCACCGAGATGGAATGCGGGGTGCCGGATATTGATTAGGGATCAACACCTGTGAAAAGAAGTGGGTAGAGACAGAATTGGGCCAAGGGAGAAGTCACTATCCAGAGTAGGGCTGAGAAGAACTTGGCCCACTTGATAGGGAGCTCTGGAGTCAGAATTGGCCATCAGAGGGGTCCCTGATTAGCTTCAGGCCTTTGTCCCCTTCACTCTCCCCTCTTTGCCCCTACCCCCAACTCCTTTCTCAGTTATTGGATACCAGCATGACCTGAAATGAAGCAGTTTTTATTTACAGCTGAGGCCAGCTCTTACAGAGCTGATTGGAGGCTGGAGGCTGACTGCACCCCAGCAGCTGAGCAGCAAGTCCTTTTTTGAAGGGGGATCTAACACATCTTTGTCTATCACAAGTTGCTAGACCCTGGGCTAAATGCAGGGAACACGCAGATAAAGAGGACACAATCCCTTTGCTCAAAGAGTGATTGTTCCATCTGATTTATCCGTGGTTACCTGTAACGATTTTTCCTTCCAATAATTCTTGATTGCTCAAGGCCCTAGTTGAGGGTTTTTCCTGTTCATGGACAAATAGCAACGGTATAGTAAAAATAGCACAGACAGACCTGGGTTTGCCCTTGAGGAAGTCATTTTTCCTGAGCCTTAGTTTACTTATCTATATGATGAATATGACCATATCCTTTGGAGAGAGTTCTAGAAAGGAGACAAGGTATTTATAAATTTCCTAACAAATAATTTTAATAGTAAGTGATCAATAAATGGCAGTAATTAGTTATAATATATTATTACTACCCTACTCATCCTCACTGACTGCTACCATTGGCCATAAGTTTCCTGTGGGCTTCTGCCATCTCTGTCCTTTGTTTTGACCAGTACCTCTCTTCTCAAATATGTCTAGGTCCTCACATTATATTTCAAAGCTCTTTATCTCTCTGCTTCCTATGAGTTGACTTCTGTCTGCCTTTCCCACCCTTTCTGCCTCCATTTTTTTCCTTTCTAGGAAAATTTTCCTTAATGCTTCTATTCCATCCTTAAGCTTTATTGCCTTGGCTACAACTTATGTCTAAGAAGTGTGCACTGTTTGGCTCAGCAGACATTCTTACATATCAAACCATTTTATTTATTTATAAATTCCTCTAGAATGACTAGAAAAGGCAGCAAATTCTCATTATCCTTCACGATTCCTTCTTAGCTATTAGCATGCTTTCTATTTGGCTTACATATACCATTCATAAGAACTCATTATTAGGGCCAGGCTCGGTGGCTCACGCCTGTAATCTCGGCACTTTGGGAGGCCGAGGCCCGCGGATCACGAGGTCAAGAGATCGAGACCATCCTGGCCAACATGGTGAAACCCCGTCTCTACTAAAAATACAAAAATTAGCTGGGTATGGTGGCAGGCGCGTGTAGTCCCAGCTACTCGTGAGGCTGAGGCAGGAGAATCGCTTGAACCCGGGAGGCAGAGGTTGCAGTGAGCGAGATTGTGCCACTGCACTCCAGCCTGGTGACAGAGTGAGACTTCGTCTCAGAAAAAAAAAAAAAAAAAAGGAACTCATTATTAGGAATAGAGAACCATTCAGTTGTAAAGCCAGAAGTAAGGTTAAGAACTTTTGGCCCCGTCTTTCTCATTTAGAAGTAAGGAAACTGATCCTAGAAAAATTAATTCAAATACTCATATTTACACAGCTAGTTAAACAGACACTGGAACCCTGGTAATTAAAGTTGTTCAGCTGTATGCTATCTGTCTATTCTTTGTTTTCTGTGTCAATAATGCCATATTGTTTTATGTTCCTAGAGTACAAATAAATGAATCAATATAGTCACCAGAGAATGACTCTAAGAGCTTAATAAGCACATGAGGGTAGATGGTTCTCACTCACACAGTTTTTTGGTAGATGAAGCAAAGCCTTTGGAAACAGATGAGAGTAAGGGAGATATCATCGTTTTCTCAATTGGTCACCCCAGAATGAGGGGAGATGGGTTGGTCTTGAGCAGGAAGTTGTCTTCAGCTTCCTTCTTTCTTCTTCCCTCTCTCCACTCTTCTGCCAGGGGTCAAAAACCACAGGCTAGGCTGGCTGTCTCAGATAATGCTTCAGGAAGAATTGGGGCCAATTGCTCAGCCTCAGGTTCTCACCATCTTCAATCCTAGATCTTAGATAACAGTTTTCTAAAGCCTTCCTTTAGGATGAAGACAGGGCCCTTCTCAGAGCAGATTGGAAATGGACCCCTATATGTCCAGCTAGTGCTCTCAAAGCCAAGTTTCTCTGGGGAATTCACACTCAATCCAGGATAGAGAAAGGGAAATAATTCCAGTTTTCTGCTCATCAAAAAGTTTTACCTGGGCTTGGATGGGCACAGTCTAATAAGGTAAATAATCCTTGGTTGTCTGTCTTCTCCCTAAAACAACTCACAGAACTAGTGGCTTCAGAGGGCCTTGGGGCTTTCCCTTTATTCAGGCTGTGGGTCACGGTGCTCTTTGTTGACAGTTTAATGTATATTTAGAAAAGTTTAGTTCGGCTTGGGCCAGTTCCAAACCACAGACCTTCTTTGCATTCTTGCCCACTCTACTGTGTCCTTTCTGTGGGATTTGCAGAGGAGGATGAGACAGTCTGGAGAAAAAAATTCTGTTTAATAATAATAATAAAAAATAAATTTGTCAAGTTGTGAAGTTCATCTTTAAGTCAAAAGCTACATCCCAAAGACCACTTACATGAGAAATTACATTATCTCAGGTGTTTCTGAGTGATGAATTTTAGGCTTACACAACTGCCTCTGAATAACTCAACAAGTTTCAAATTGAGTGTCCTTTCAGTATAATGGTTGTTGGGGAAATTTTTATTTTCATTAATTTTTAAAGTAACAGGTTCAGTGAGCATATCTTTTTCATTATTGTATGAAGCCCAAACACTGTTTTCCCCATTAATTGATGATAATATGGCTTATATTATTAAGAGGTTACTGGGAATATAAGTGGTAATTTTTTAATTCTCAAAAGCCACAGAATTTTAACTTGCTATTCTTCATCGTACCTAAACAATGAAGAGGTCATTGAACACTTTGTCCCTGTTATAAACATCTGCTTACAAGAATGAAATGGAGATTAATAAATGAACTGTCCTGGGCCAAGAATGGTGGCTCACACCTGTAATCCCAACACATTGAGAGGCCCAGGTAGGAGGGTTGCTTGAGCTCTGGAATTCGAGACCAGCCTGCACAACCTAACAAGACCGTGTCTCTACTGAAAATCAAAATTATCCCAGCATGGTGACGTGTGCCTGTGGTCCCATCTACTGGGATGCCAAGGTGGGAAGATTGCTTGAGCCTAGGAGGTCAAAGCTGCAGTGACTCGTTCTGTCAACCAACTGCACTCCAGCTTGTGGGGGGAACAAAAAGGAAAAGAAAAAATAGAAATGGACTGTCCCTACTTTCCTAGAATTTACAGTCTGGAAAGCAATCAGATGTTTCACATCAGAAAGGCATCACCTCCTTATGCACTGAAAACTTTTGTTTAATAAGATTACATTGAACCCCAGGTAAAAATTCTTAGAGAGTGGCCAAGAAGATAAATGCACAAATATTTCAACCTATGTTGAATATGGTGGTGATTGATTAATAACTCTCACTTAAGAGGCTTAGAGAAGAAAAGTAGAAATTTTCACAAAGATAGCTCTTGTTTTTGAGATTGTAGTTCCTCCTCTTCTCAAAAGAAACCTAAACAATGGCCTTTGGGCTTTGGTTCAGAGCACAGGTATTTAATCTGGTTGTTCCTGGAATGGCCTGAGAAGTCACAGTGGGCAGGGAGGGAATGTTGACCTGGCTTCACTTTTGCTTACACATATTCAAAACACTTCTTTTCATAGGCATTGAAGATATTTTATTTAAAAATATGAATTAATAAATAAGAACAATGAAAATGTCAAGAAAAGAGGCTATAGCTGAATATCAAGTAGCCCATATTGGCTAGATCTGCTAACCTCTGGAATAGCATCTCTAAGGAAATATAAGAAGCCCTGCTGCTTGATATCATTTCAAACCAGAGGGAATAATCTGATAGTGAAGCAAAAGAAAACCATAGCTTGCATTAACAAAAGAATAGATGAAAATACTTTGTAAAGATTTTCTACCTGTAAGTTTTTTTCTATAGTTTTTTTTACTGAATTGTTGCCAGCATAGTAAGGATCATTATTTCCTACTTTAATTAGTTTCTATTGGCTATTCATTGTCATAAACCATAGTATAACAATAAAAAGGAAACATTTCAAAGTTATTACATGACAATAAAATTATAGTGAGACATGTACTTATGTATATATAGAACAAATACTCAGCATAAAGGAGAAAATTGGGTGAGATTTTTAGTATATTTTAATTTCAGAAGGTAGATATATCACATTAGAGTCCTCTTTTTTTATCTCATAATGGATAGAAACACTCAAAGGTGGCGCCACAGCATCAACTGTAAAATTGAAGCTGGACTCTTCCCCCATTCTCTGCTTTCACCTTTTGCCTACACTTAATAGCATTTTTGGAATTCAGCTCAGGATGCAAAAGGCAGATTCACCACATTGTACACTTTCAGAGTGCATTGGTGTCACTTTTTTTTAAAGTTTCAGTTAATCATTATCTGTAAAATAAATGTAGGAGGATATTTGCCTCTATATAGGGAATGTTGAAAAAATAATTGTGGTGTTTGTTTTTAGAATTCTTTACTGGAAGGAAAAGAGATGAACCTGAAAAACATCTAAATAATTTGAATCTGGGATATAGTCTCACTAGCAAGAGAAAGTTTTAGCATTTAATCAAGTCACAGAGTAGTCAGTCTTTGGAGTAAATCAAGAGATAGTTCTGAAGGATCCAGACCAGGTAGTGAACTACAACAGGCCAGGGCAGTTGATGAAGTTCTAGAGAGAGAGAGACAGGGCTGGACTTCTCAGGGAGGAAGTTCTCAGGCAGGGAAGGGTTGGGCATCTAAGCAGGAATGATGAACCAGGTCCTTTAGACAGAGGTCAGCAGGCCCAGCTTCTGGGAGGCCAGTGCATCAGAAGACACCCAAGGTGAGTCACGAAAAGAAGACAGAAGTGATTTGTTCTTGGTCTTCTTCTGAACTCCTGCTATGTGGGTGGGCTAGGGCTCACAGGTGTCAGTAGCCAGGAGAGATAGGGCCTCACTCAGATCAGCTTTCAGTTTTCTGATATCCTCACCTCTGGTCTCAAGCTATTCAGCCAATATTGCATCTTTAATGGTTAAGCTTTGGGGCAGGTGGCTATTTGTAAGGCTACTAATTAGATAAAGGGACTGATTTGCATCCTGGTGCGTGGAATTGTGCCAGGACCCACAGCTCAGGAGTTTATGACCCCCTAGCTGCCATGGCAACCATGCCTATTCAGTTGGGGAAGTCTTTTTGTTGTGGGATAGGAGTCAGTGCATAGGGCACAGCATCAGCTTCTGTGGGGTGTGAAAATGAAAACTGAAAATGGAAGTGAAAGGACAAGAAGGCAGGAGGGCACTAGATTTTCCATTTATACCCAAATGGACAAGAAGGCAGGAGGGCACTAGATTTTCCATTTATACCCAAATGGATAGATTGTTCTGTGGGTTTGCTTCTACTTGCTTGTCATAAAAATCAGGGCCTTTCCTTTCATGCAACTGTCTGATGAGCCTAATGTTTGGAAGGAAGCATGTTTTGTGAATCTTCTTTTTTTGGTACGGTCTTTACTGTTCACAGCTTCCACCTCAATGTCTTTGTTTTATTATGCTTCTTTTTATTTTTCCCAAATGTTTTGTTATGTTTACTAAGCAGAACATACTGTAATCAGCAAGCTTGAGACTCTAGAAAAATCTGAGATCCGTTTTAACATGTATAACACAGCATTCTAGAGTTAGGATAGCTCTTGAATGACTTGAGAGATAGGTGGTCATATGCCCAGTTTATCTGGGACTGTCCTGTTGTCCTGGTACAATAATTAAGAGCTCTTTTCACTCTCAAAAGCAACCTGGTTGGTCAATGGTTATCCTACTAATATCCAGCTCTTTATAAATAAAGGCCCAGATTATTCTAAAATCTTGATAACCAAGCTGAGTCAGAACTCACTGAAACAGAGAGAACTATCAAGGAGTGGCATAAGAGAGGGTGACATGAACAGCTGTAGAATGTAGGCTGGATTGGGAAGAAAATAAAGCCAGAAAGTGATGAAAGATTGGGAGAAACAGGAGCAGGAGATGGAGAGACTGGACAAGGGATTCGAGAAAGAACAGGCAGATTAAAAGTCTGGGAAGTAGAGAACTGAAAGGATAGGAAATTGTGGTCAGAGACTGGGATGTTAGGTTTATGATTTCAGAGGTGGATCATGAACAATGTGGCCTGGGGTCACATAGTCCCCAGCAGGAAACAAATGATCCACTAAAAAAATAGCCGAAGAGAGCATTATTTTTTTTTGAGTTGTTTATAGAGGTGAGGGTAGGGCAAAACAAAAACTAATGATAAACCCAGAAAATCACAGTTAATGGATGTGATTTTCAGGCCAAGTCATTTTTATCCCCTAGGCCTGAAGAATCAAGTAGAAAGAGTAGTGTTTTAGAACCTGGCAAGTGTGGTAGCTATGGGAAAGGGAGTGCTCCTAGGAGCTCTGGCCATAAATAGATGAATGCAGCTATTACTAAGACTTTGGCTAGAAAAGAACGTGTGGGGATGGGATCATTGGCTCCTACCCTTGGACCTCCTGGTAGGGCCTTCTATTGGTTAAAACTAACTGGAAGGCAGAAAGAAGAAGAGAAGCATAAAGAACAGACCTGGGGTGAACAAAAAATAATCAGCACTTTGAAGAACTGTGAAAATAGGGTTGTAGCAATTGTCTGTAGATACTGTTTCTATCCAGAATTAAAATGGTTTGGCTGCGTCCCCACACAAATCTCATCTTTAAGTTCCCATAATCTCCACGTGTCATGGGAGAAACACAGCGGGAAGTAACTGAATCATGGGGGTGGTTTCCGCATGCTGTTCTCATGATAGCGAGTGAGTTCTCACGAGATCTGATGGTTTTATAAGCATCTGGCATTTTCTCTGTTGGCAGTCATTCTCTCTCCTGCCGCCCTGTGAACAGGTGCCTTCCACCGTGATTGTAAGTTTCCTCAGGCCTCCCCAGCCATGCAGAACTGTAAGTCAATTAAACCTCTTTTCTTTATAAATTACCCAGTCTTGGGTATTTCTTCATAGCAGCATGAGAATGGACTAATACAAGGATGATGGTGAGATATGGGGTGAAGAAAAGATATAATATTCTCTTCTATAAGTTTGTATATATTAATTGTTATTCTAAAGAACTATAATAAGTGATTTTTAGAAAAATGACCAGAAGGTAACCTAAGTCTAGAGTCTCATAAAAAAGTAAACTAGTTTTGGTGTTATCAGTATTCTGTATTTCTTTTATTTACAAATTATAAATTTTTGTATGGGCTGTTATAGAGTAACAGGGACTGGATATACATTCCATCATAAACAACTAGAAAACCAAGAATATATATGAAACTATGGTTTTCAAACATGGTCAGCAGATAGCTCAGGACAGTGCCCAAGACAAAGGAAACAAGGAGAACTCTATGATTTCTACAATTAACTGTTTGGGAGGGTATCTAGGCTGCAATCCAGGAAAGAAAACTCAAATAAGGCCTAGATAATTTGCTGAATTATCCAGAAGACAGATTTTGTAGTTCATGAAGGTCAAACTGGCTAGAAATTGCAGAACAAAATTAGAGAATTGAGTAAGAGAGTGAGAAGGAATTTCAGAGATTTGCAGAAGGGTTTCCTCAAGCATTTGATGGAATATTTTTCTGAGCATGCACAGAAGAAAATGATTCCAGGCTGAGGAAGGAATCACTGCAAAGAACAGGTAGAACAATCTTTGGAGCTTAGACAGTCTGGGAATAGTTCATGTTCCTACCAGCCACAGTGGAAAGATCTCCTGATACATGGGCATTAGATAAATTCCTTAAAAAGAGCCAGATTAACTCCTGAGTAAAATGGCTCTAGACCTATTCTAACATGTAATAAAAGCAAATATTGATAGAATCAAACTAATTCACTGTAACTAAACTGATTCACAGTAGCTGTCACAGAAAAAGCTTTACAATACTAAAAGAATATTTAAAAATCCAGCAACCAACAACACAATGTTTTCTAGGTCTGTCATGCAAACAAAAGATTATCGGACATTCAAAGAAACTGGAAAATGTGACTCATAAGGAGAAAATAAATCAATCATTAAAAACACACTCAGAAATCATGCAGAAGATAGACTTAGCAGATAAAGACACTAAAACTGCTATTATAAATATGCTCTATCTATTTAAAAAGATTAAGGATAATACAAATGCAATATGGAAAGAAATGGAAAATATAAAAACCCAAAAGTGGATCTTCTACAGTTGAAAGATAAAAAATTTGAAATAGAAAGTACAGTGGAAGTAATTACTGCATGTTAGACACCATAGAAGAAAAAAAATTAGTGAACTCAAAGACATAATAAAGTCTATCCAAAATGAAGCACAGGAAGAAAAATGACTTTACAAAGTAAACAAAGCATTAGTCACTTCCCATGGAACACAGTATAAAAAAATTGAGCTATCCAACATAGGTGTAATTGGACTCCCAAGTAACTGGATGACAGAACAATTATTTTAAGTAATAATTGCTAAAATCTCTCTACATTTGCTGAAAACTG
The DNA here is from genome assembly GCF_028858775.2 of Pan troglodytes. Lineage (NCBI taxonomy): Eukaryota > Metazoa > Chordata > Mammalia > Primates > Hominidae > Pan > Pan troglodytes. The sequence continues at coordinate 137,584,814 of NC_072403.2, read as the reverse complement.
TAAATCATAGGTCTAAGAAGCTCAATGAATCTCAAGTAGAAGAAATATGAAGACAACCACACTAGGGCACATTATAATCACATTAAGTTACTCAAAACCAGCAATAAATCGAAATTATTAAAAGTCGTTAGTAGAAAAAAGACCTATTAAATACAGAAAAACAAAGATAAACGTGACCACTAATTTATCATTGGAAACAATGCAAGCCAGGAGACAGTGGAGCAATGTCTTTAAATTGAAAGAAAAAATGGTCAACCCCAAATTCTTTGCCAGTGAAAAGATTACTCAAGAACACAACGATAAAGACTTTTTCAGACATACGAAGTTAAAAGAAGTTACTAACAGCAGATCTACACTACACTTGACGCCAGCACATCTTAGAGTCTCACTCAAGGCCCATACTGTGTACTACCTGGCTACCACTGCTGATTATTCAGGACCCAAGGACTCTTCAGTCAGCAGGTGATGAATCCTGCCAGGACTGGGTCTTTCCCCTTAAGGTAGCAGGTTACTTTCTGGCCCAGGGTGTGTCAGAAAATGTCATCTGGGAGCTAGGGCCTGAAATGGAGGCCTCAAGAGTCTACCCAGTGTGCTATCATAGTGCAGCTGAGCTGGTTTCCAAGTTCAAGACAAAGTCTTCTTTACTCTTCCCTCTCCTCTTTTAAACAGAAGGAAGGGATCTCTTTTGGAGCTGCAAGCTGCACTGCCTGGAGTTGGGAGAGGGGTGGCACAAACACTCCCTTAGCTGCCCCTGCTGGTGTCTCACTAGGTCATGTGCCCCCAAAGTCCACTGGCTCAAAGCCCAGCACAAGCACTAGGACTTGCCTAGGAGTTGCAGTCATTTTGGCCTCAATTTCTTCCATGTTTAATAAGGACCTTAGAGCACTTTAGCCTGCAGTGGTGAGGCTTGCTGAAACTCAAGTTTTGACTGCTGGGATGCGTGATTCCCCTCTGTCTAGGGCTGGTTTAAATGTTCCCTCTGTGGGCACCAGTTGAGTTCTGCATGGTATTGGCAGCACTGTGTACCAATGAAAAGTCCCACAATTCCTGCATTCTCCCTCCCCAAGCAGTCAGATTCTCTCTCTGCAACATGCAACTGCTGCTGAGGGTTGGGAGAGGGGCAGTGTCAGTGATTCAAGACTGCCTTTCCTACCCTCTTCAGTGCCTTTTTCAGCAATATGAAGTTAAAACCAAGTACTGTGAGCACTCATTTGAGTTTTGGTTCTCATGAAAGTGTCTTTTTGTGTGTGTGTAGATTGTTATTAAATTTTGTGTTCCTGTGGGGAGGAGGATCAGTGCAGGCTTCTATTCAGCCAATTTGCTCCACCTCCTCTCAATGTGATGTTTTGATCTATGTATAAACTATTGAAAGATTGAATCAAGCTAATTAACATGTCCATCAACTTATTTTCTTGTGGTGAGACTGGTAAACATCTATTTTAGCAATTTCAAAATATGCAATACATTATTATTAACTGTAGTCACCATGCAGTGCAATAGATCACTAAAACTTACTTCTCCACTCTAACTGAAACTTTGTACCCTTTGATCAACATCTTTTCTTTCCCCATCCTCCCCTCCCCTGAGCCTCTGGTAACCACCTTTCAGTTCTGTTTTGATGAGATCTCATATGTGGAATCTAAAAAAAGTGATCACATTGCAATTTATACTAGTTGTATTTCATTGCTCCATAGCCACATGTGGCTAGTGACTATCATGTTGTACAATTTAGGTCTAAATACTCCAATTAAAAGTCAAAGATTGTCATTGAATTAAGAGAAGCAAAACTTAATTTTGTGCTGAAAGCCACTTTATATGAAGACACAGATAGGATAAAAGTAAAGGGATGATGGAAACATTCTATATTATGATAATGATAGTGGTTACATGACTATACATTTGTCATACTTAATTGAATTATTCACTTAAAATTGGTGAATTTTATTATATTTAAATTGTACTTCAATAAAGGCGGAGTAAATAAGAAAATTTTGAGCTACAATTGATGTCTTACAAGTTAGCTTTCAAAAATTGTATGAGTATATACACTCATTTAAAGTCAAACAGAACAAAGGGTATAAAATGAAAAGCAAAAGTTGTTTTCCCTTCAAATTTCCACTTCTTATTCATATTATTTAATATCACTCAACAGACATAATTTCTTATGTAAATTTCCAAAAGTCTTTAATGTACAGTATAAACAAACATTGATCAGGTATGTCTATGCTTTAAAAGTTTTCTTTTCTCTTTTTTTCTTTTTATCCAAGTAGACTCATATTCTATGACTAAAAAAAAACCATGGACACTGGAAAAGGCAGGTTTACTTTCTTTTTTCTTCTTATTGGCTGCATATTCTTCTATTGCATTGATTATTCTAATTGATTTAGCCACTCCTATACTGTGAGATATTCAGATTTCTTCTACATTCTGCTAAAATAAAAAATGTTACAGTAGATACTCATTGGCAGGTATTTTTCATATCTTGTGCTTGCTCTTTAAGATAGATTCCTAGCCAAGGACTTGTGGGGCCATTGTTTATATAAATTAGAAAGTTTGATAAATGTAGTCAAACTGCATTTCTGAAAACTTATTCTCTCCAACAATACCGGTTTATACATATTCATGCTGATTTGGGGAATTATCAGACATTTTAATCTTCACCAATCTGAAAGGTAAGAAAATGCTACCTCCTTGTTTTTCACTAAATTGTGACCTTTTCCTTGCAATAAAATAGGATAGAACTGTTAGGACTGTCTTTGATAACCAGTAGACTTCAGAATGGATATATCTGCCTCCTAGAACCCCTAACTTCTGATGAAGACCTAAATGATTTCTACAGCTGCTGAGATAAATCATCTTTTTTTTTCTTTTTCTTTTTTAGGAATCTATCTTCTTTTCCTTTCATGGTCATATTGCAGTATGTTTTCTGTATAGATCTACCACTTTAGAGCTTACAGAAGTAGAATATGTATTCACGTGTATCTTGGAGTTTATGCTTTTAGTCTCTTCCTTTAAATAGTTTTGCCCTCCCCAGTGTTTCCTTCCCCCATGGGTATTTAATCATGTATATGACAAACCAGCACTACATGTGATTCTCCTAGTAGTGCCATATGGTTTCCCTGAATGGGAATAGATGGAGGAATTTATTGACTTTGATCATCGCACTATAACAAATACAATTATGGCACAGGAAACTTCCTACTTTAGTTCAAGAGAAAATGGTGTAACCCCCTCCTTTGGATGATTTGTGTGTCTGAATGAATCAGGAGGTTTTCTCCAGATCCCATCCTCTTTCATATATAATCATTGAGATGACATGTCCATATGCATTACTAGTGAAGGATTTCTCTCCACCCCCACCTTGCCAATCAAATAATCACTGCTTAAAACAGAGGGAATGATTTAGCAGTTGAAGTGTTGGCTTTGAAACACTTAGACTTGGTGGCATCTTTTAAAGTTTCATCAGGATTGACTTAGTCCCTCATCCTGGAAATACCACAACCACATGGAACCCTAAGTCATTGCAGAAGAGCTGTTTTTGTAAGAAACCCCAAACCTGGAGGCCCCATTTTCTCTGAGATTGTTGAACATACAAAGCATGTGTTTGTGAATTGTGGCCTTAACTGTCAGGCCTCTGAGCCCAAGCCAAGCCATCGCATCCCCTGTGACTTGCATGTATATACGCCCAGATGGCCTGAAGTAACTGAAGAATCACAAAAGAAGTGAATATGCCCTGCCCCACCTTAACTGATGACATTCCACCACAAAAGAAGTGTAAATGGCCGGTCCTTGCCTTAAGTGATGACATTACCTTGTGAAAGTCCTTTTCCTGGCTCATCCTGGCTCAAAAAGCACCCCCACTGAGCACCTTGCGACCCCCACTCCTGCCCGCCAGAGAACCCCCCTTTGACTGTAATTTTCCTTTACCTACCCAAATCCTATAAAACGGCCCCACCCCTATCTCCCTTCGCTGACTCTCTTTTCGGACTCAGCCTGCCTGCACCCAGGTGAAATAAACAGCCATGTTGCTCACACAAAGCCTGTTTGGTGGTATCTTCACATGGACGTGCATGAAATTTGGTGCCGTGACTTGGATCGGGGGACCTCCCTTGGGAGATCAATCCCCTGTCCTCCTGTTCTTTGCTCCATGAGAAAGATCCACCTACGACCTCAGGTCCTCAGACCGACCAGCCCAAGGAACATCTCACCAATTTTAAATCAGGTAAGCGGCCTCTTCTTACTCTCTTCTCCAACCTCTCTCACTGTCCCTCAACCACTTTCTCCTTTCCACTCTTCAATCTCTCCCATCTCTTAATTTCAATTCCTTTCATTTTTTGGGAGAGACAAGGGAGACACGTTTTATCCATGGACCCAAAACTCCAGTGCCGGTCACGGACTGGGAAGGCAGCTTTCCCTTGGTGTTTAATCATTGCAGGGACACCTCTCTGATTATACACCCACGTTTCAAGGGTGTCAGACCACGCAGGGATGCCTGCCTTGGTCCTTCACCCTTATCGGCAAGTCCCACTTTTCTGGGGAAGGGGCAAGTACCTCAACCCCTTCTCTCCTTGTCCCTACCCCTTCTCTGCTTTTCCGGGGACAGGGCAAGTACCCCAACCCCTTCTCTCCTTGTCTCTACCCTTCTCTGCTTTTCTGGGAGAGGGGCAAGTACCCCTCAACCCCTTCTCCTTCACCCTTAGCGTCAAGTCCCACTTTTCTGGGAGAGGGGAAAGTACCCCTCAACCCCTTCTCCTTCACTCTTAGCGGCAAGTCCCGCTTTTCTAGAGGAGGGGCAAGTACCCCAACCTCGTATCTCTGTGTCCCAATCCCTTATTTCCATGCCCCGACCTCTTATCTCTGTGCCCCGACCCCTTATTTCTGCACCCCATCCCTTATTTCCATGCCCCGACCTCTTATCTCTGCACCCCAACCCCTTTTCCCACTTTTCTGGAAGGTAAGAACCCCCAAACCTCTTCCCTCCATTTCTCTACTCTTCCTTTTCTCTAGGCTTGCTTCCTTCACTATGGGCAACCTTCTACCCTCCATTCCTCCTTCTACTCCCTTGGCCTGTGTTCTCAAAAACTTAAAACCTCTTTAACTCACACCTGACCTAAAACCTAAATGCCTTATTTTCTTCTGCAATGCCGCTTGACCCCGATACAAACTCGACAGTAGTTCCAAATAGCCAGAAAATGGAACTTTGAATTTTTCCATCCTGCAAAATCTAAATAATTCTTGTCATAAAATAGGCAAACAGTCTGAGGTGCCTGATGTCCAGGCATTCTTTTACACATCAGTCCCTTCCTAGTCTTTGTGCCCAGTGCAACTTGTCCCAAATCTTCCTTCTTTCCCTCCCGCCTGTCCCCTCAGTACCAACCCCAAGCGTCGCTGAGTCTTTCTAATCTTCCTTTTCTACAGACCCATCTGACCTCTCCCTTCCTCCCCAGGCTGCTCCTCGCCAGGCTGAGCTAGGTCCCAATTCTTCCTCAGCCTCTGCTCCTCCACCCTATAATCTTTTTATCACCTCCTCTCCTCACACTTGGTCCGGCTTACAGTTTCGTTCCGTGACTAGCCCTCCCGCTCCTGCCCAGCAATTTACTCTTAAAAAGTGGCTGGAGCTAAAGGCATAGTCAAGGTTAATGCTCCTTTTTCTTTATCCCAAATCAGATAGCGTTTAGGCTCTTTTTCATCAAATATAAAAATCCAGCCCAGTTCATGACTTGTTTGGCAGCAACCCCGAGACACTTTACAGCCCTAGACCCTAAAAGGTCAAAAGGCCATCTTATTCTCAAAATACATTTTATTACCCAATCTGCTCCCGACATTAAATAAAACTCCAAAAATTAAATTCCGGCCCTCAAACCCCACAACAGGATTTAATTAACCTCGCCTTCAAGGCACAATAATAGAAAAAAGTTGCAATTCCTTGCCTCCACTGTGAGACAAACCCCAGCCACATCTCCAGCACACAAGAACTTCCAAACGCCTGAATCACAGCGGCCAGGCGTTCCTCCAGAACCTCCTCCCCCAGGAGCTTGCTACACATGCTGAAAATCTGGCCACTGGGCCGAGGAATGCCCGTAGCCCGGGATTCCTCCTAAGCCGCATCCCATCTGTGTGGGACCCCACTGAAAATCGGACTGTTCAACTCACCTGGCAGCCACTCCCAGAGCCCCTGGAACTCTGGCCCAAGGCTCTCTGACTGACTCCTTCCCAGATCTTCTTGGCTTAGTGGCTGAAGACTGACACTGCCCGATCGCCTCGGAAGCTCCCTAGACCATCACGGACGCCGAGCTTCGGGTAACTCTCACAGTGGAAGGTAAGCCCGTCCCCTTCTTAATCAATACGGAGGCTACCCACTCCACATTACCTTCTTTTCAAGGGCCTGTTTCCCTTGCCTTCATAACTGTTGTGGGTATTGACGGCCAGGCTTCTAAACCTCTTAAAACTCCCCAACTCTGGTGCCAACTTAGACAATACTCTTTTAAGCACTCCTTTTTAGTTATCCCCACCTGCCCAGTTCCCTTATTAGGCTGAGACACTTTAAATTATCTGCTTCCCTGACTATTCCTGGACTACAGCTATATCTCATTGCCTCCCTTCTTCCCAATCCAAAGCCTCCTTTGCATCCTCCACTTGTATCCCCCCACCTTAACCCACAAGTATAAGATACCTCTACTCCCTCCTTGGCGACCGACCATGCACCCCTTACCATCTCATTAAAACCTAATCACCCTTACCCCACTCAACACCAATATCCCACCCCGCAGCATGCTTTAAAAAGATCAAAGCCTGTTATCACTCGCCTGCTACAGCATGGCCTTTTAAAGCCTATAAACTCTCCTTACAATTCCCCCATTTTACCTGTCCTAAAACCAGACAAGCCTTACAAGTTAGTTCAGGATCTGCGCCTTATCAACCAAATTGTTTTGCCTATCCACCCCATGGTGCCAAACCCATATACTCTCCTATCCTCAATACCTGCCTCTACAACCCATTATTCTGTTCTAGATCTCAAACATGCTTTCTTTACTATTCCTTTGCACCCTTAATCCCAGCCTCTCTTCGCTTTCACTTGGACTGATCCTGACACCCATCAAGCTCAGCAAATTACCTAGGCTGTACTGCCGCAAAGCTTCACAGACAGCCCCCATTACTTCAATCAAGCCCAAATTTCTTCCTCATCTGTTACCTATCTCGGCATAATTCTCATAAAAACACACATGTTCTCCCTGCCAATCGTGTCCGACTGATCTCTCAAACCCCAGCACTTCCTACAAAACAACAACTCCTTTCCTTCCTAGGCATGGTTAGTGCGGTCAGAATTCTTATACAAGAGCCAGGACCACACCCTGTAGCCTTTCTGTCCAAACAACTTGACCTTACTGTTTTAGCCTAGCCCTCATGTCTGCATGCAGCGGCTGCCGCTGCTTTAATACTTTTAGAGGCCCTCAAAATCACAAACTATGCTCAACTCACTCTCTACAGTTCTCATAACTTCCAAAATCTATTTTCTTCCTCATACCTGACGCATATACTTTCTGCTCCCCGGCTCCTTCAGCTGTACTCACTCTTTAAGTCCCACAATTACCATTGTGCCTGGCCCAGACTTCAATCTGGCCTCCCACATTATTCCTGATACTGCACCTGACCCCCATGACTGTATCTCTCTGATCCACCTGATAGTCACCCCATTTCCCCATATTTCCTTCTTTCCTGTTCCTCACCCTGATCACGCTTGATTTATTGATGGCGGTTCCACCAGGCCTAATCGCCACACACCAGCAAAGGCAGGTTATGCTATAGTACAAGCCACTAGCCTGCCTCTTAGAACCTCTCATTTCCTTTCCATCGTGGAAATCTGTCCTCAAGGAAATAACTTCTCAGTGTTCCATCTGCTATTCTACTACTCCTCAGGGATTATTCAGGCCCCCTCCCTTCCCTACACATCAAGCTCGAGGATTTGCCCCACCCAGGACTGGCAAATTAGCTTTACTCAACATGCCCTGAGTCAGATAACTAAAATACCTCTTAGTCTAGGTAGACACTTTCACTGGATAGGTAGAGCCCTTTCCTACAGGGTCTGAGAAGGCCACCGCAGTCATTTCTTCCCTTCTGTCAGACATAATTCCTCAGTTTAGCCTTCCCACCTCAATACAGTCTGATAACAGATGAGCCTTTATTATTCAAATCAGCCAAGCAGTTTTTCAGGCTCTTAGTATTCAGTGAAACCTTTATATCCCTTACGTTCCTCCGTCTTCAAGAAAAGTAGAATGGACTAAAGGTCTTTTAAAAACACACCTCACCAAGCTCAGCCACCAACTTAAAAAGGACTGGACAATACTTTTACCACTTTCCCTTCTCAGAATTCAGGCCTGTCTTCGGAATGCTACAGGGTACAGCCCATTTAAGCTCCTGTATAGATGCTCCTTTTTGTTAGGCCCCAGTCTCATTCCAGACACCAGACCAACTTAGACTGTGCCCCAAAAAACTTGTCATCCCTACTATCTTCTGTCTAGTCATACTCCTATTCACCGTTCTCAACTACTCATACATGCCCTGCTCTTGTTTACACTGCCGGTTTACACTGTTTTTCCAAGCCATCACAGCTGATATCTCCTGGTGCTATCCCCAAACTGCCACTCCTAACTCTTGAAGTAAATAAATAATCTTTGCTGGCATGACTATGCTGAATCTCCTTAGGCACTCTCTAATCAGATATCCTGAGTCGTCCCAATTCTTAGACCTTTTATACCTGTTTTTCTTCTTCTGTTATTGCATTTAGTTTCTCAATTCATCCAATACCGTATCCAGGCCATTACCAATCATTCTATACGACAAATGTTTCCTCTAACATCCCCACAATATCACCCCTTACCACAAGACCTCCCTTCAGCTTAATCTCTCCCACTCTAGGTTCCCATGCCGCCCCTAATCCCGCTTGAAGCAGCCCTGAGAAACATCGCCCATTCTCTCTCCATACCACCTCCCAAAAATTTTCGCCACCCCAACACTTCAACACTATTTTGTTTTATTTTTCTTATTAATATAAGAAGGCAGGAATGTCAGGCCTCTGAGCCTAAGCCAAGCCATGGCATCCCCTGTGACTTGCACGTATACGCCCAGATGGCCTGAAGTGACTGAAGAATCACAAAAGAAGTGAATATGCCCTGCCCCACCTTAACTGATGACATTCTACCACAAAAGAAGTGTAAATGGCCGGTCCTTGCCTTAAGTGATGACATTACCTTGTGAAAGTCCTTTTCCTGGCTCATCCTGGCTCAAAAAGCACCCCTACTGAGCACCTTGCGACCCCCACTCCTGCCCACCAGAGAACAACCCCCCTTTGACTGTAATTTTCCTTTACCTACCCAAATCCTATAAAACGGCCCCACCCCTATCTCCCTTCGCTGACTCTCTTTTCGGACTCAGCCTGCCTGCACCCAGGTGAAATAAACAGCCATGTTGCTCACACAAAGCCTGTTTGGTGGTATCTTCACACAGACGTGCATGAAATTAACCATACAAACTAAGAACCTAAAATTCAGGTCTTTGTTATGCCTGGGCCGTTTTACAATTTTAAATAGACAATGTAGGCTGAATAGTTAGTTCAGTTTTTAACTTACAGTACTATGAGCATTTTGACATATTCGGAGTTCTTTCATTCTTTTTATAGTTCTATACTTGTCTCTAGGAGTAAATAAGTCACTTTGTTTTGATAAATTACCAGGTGGGTGTTGTTTTCTGAAACTTTAGCAAAATTAGCCTTCTCCTTACTTTGAGTTCTTAAGGAAGGGAAAAGAGAGAAAGTAAGTGAACTTCGAAACAGGACACCCAGCTGGAATTCCTGCTTTAAGCACTGTTTCTAATGAAGGCAACTGTCATGGAGTTACATGCCCCTTTAGCCTTGGCCTAGGCTTTTTGAGGACTGTCACTGTCACTATTGTGACCTATAGTTTGGTCAAATAATAAAGAATGAAAGAAGTCTCCTTTGCCCACAAAGCAATGGTACATGTAACGTAGTATCTGAGGAAGGCACTTAGAGGTGGAAACAAGGGGTCGAAGCAAGGGTCACTGGAATACAAGGAAATGCCTTTGTGTGGGAGACACAACCTGCTGTGTGATTGCCAAGCTCTCTCTGGAGGAGAATCAGGCAAATTTGTTCTCACACTTGATGGGACAGGAAGGGTCCCCAGGGGCGTGCAGTCCATCAGGAAGCTGGGTTACTGAGAAACACAAGAGCCCACTTAGCACAGATCTGAATGAAAATCCTTTCAAACAATAAAAACTTAGCAGTAAGGCCCTCTGTTTCAGGCTTCATTTAAATGGCAACAGTTCTGTGTCTCTTGGCATCCCTGAAGCTTCGGCCCCTGTTGTCCCCTAAGTCTGGCATCTCACAGTGTTAGAGAGCTGCTTGGACAATCATTCTCCTGCACTCCCTCTCCGAGGTGGCTATCATCTGGGGTTCCTGGGCTCCTGGGTAATTTCTCATGTGTTTTTTGTCTGTGAGACCCTGCTTGTGTTCTTGTTGTCTAGGGAGTCTGTGGCAAATCCTCCCAGCCTTGGGAACAAAGGGGGTTCTGATAAGTGTCTCATCAGCAGCTGATCTCTATTAAACAATACATGCCTTTTCTTTTTGTTTTTTTTCCCTAACATCCTGCTGGTTGCCAATGGCACTGTGTCGCCCTCATCCAAACACCACTAAGGAATGGGATCCTTGTGACTTTTCTTTACAAAACAGCCAGTAGGTCTCAATAAGGGCTCTTTCTTGACATCAATCACTGTCCTGTTGAGAGTCCTGGACAGGCCATTTTAATTGACCAGAACCAAATCCAGTTGTTCGGTCATGGAAAATGAATGCCATTAGATTGGTTTTCCTTTGCACACTTTGCAGAGTTAATGGTTAAACATACAAGCACTCTGTTAATAAAATGTAATCAACCAAATAATTTCAAAGGCTTTCTTAATCTTAAAAATTAGATGGAATTTCAGACATTATGATGAAAATAATCTTTGTAGTAATAGAAGGTTCTATGGCTCTTTTATTTTTCCATTACATAACTGACATTGAGATAGTGTGGGCAGGTGGTTTAGGGAACTGTTTAACCAGATTTGCTAATTTGGACAAACTTTTGAGCTACACAGAAAACTCAGTCCTCTTATTTGTAAAATGGGGATAATAATATCACTTATCTTCCACAGATATCATGAAGATTTAGTAAAAAAGTAAATGCTAGCCAACAAAAGTCTCCTTAGTACAAAGTATGCAGAAATTTCACAGTTGGCTAAATGAATTTGATTAAAATAAGTATATGAAATTAAGGCTTTAAAAATTACAGAGGGAAAAATTATAGCATTGTCTACATTTGGTGCATTATGTCACTATGCTAGATAAACACTTTTTTGTTATCTTCTTCTTCCATTTCTACCTAGGCTTGATGTATTCAGTGTTTAATTCCCCAGGGAGAATCAGGGAAGTACATGTGACTGATTTTTTCACCCCCTTCTCTGAGCCCATGCCTCTCGCCTGTGCATATATTTCTCATAGCACTTACTAAATTGTCTTGAGATTATCCATTTACCTGTCTGAATTTCCCACTAGGACAAGAGCTTTTTGAAAGCAGAGACTGTGTCTTATTTATCTTTGTATCACGAGCACCTTTCATAACACTTGGCACATAGAGCTGTGGTAGGTCCTGAATAAATGTTTCATGACTGACCGAATGTATTTTTAAGGACTTTTTGCCAGCCTGGAACAGTACTTAGCTATTATTAACTACAACTGGAAAAAATTTAAAAAATACAGTGTTATTACAGTGAAAAATATATTTTAAATATCAAATAATTTAAAAATAATTGTTATATTTTCAAATGTCTCAAAAATACGGGAAAGCTTAAAAAAGAAAGTAACAGATGCCCATACATCTATCATTAAAATTAAACAAATATAAATGCTTTGCTTTAGCTTGTTTTCTGTGTTTATAAAAAGTGTAATATTAAAGATGGAGCTACCCTCACCCACTTCAGCTCCTCACTCTCTTCTTCCCATTGCTTCTCCCTCCTCCCTTCCTCTCTGGAGGTAATTACCATCCTAAAATTGTGTGTATTCTGTCTACAGTAAAAGTATAAATCAACCGGATGTTTTTTTCTTTCATCAAAGTAGAGATTTTTTAAAAATATGAAGTCTTTTAAAATTTTCTCTCTTTTTCTGGTAAAATGCTCTTTTCTGTTAACCCGAAAGCCATGCTAACTAGAATAGGGGAAACTGTCACAGCATGTCTTTGGTTGGAGAGCCTGATTGGAGAAGGGTGCAGATTTTAAACATGACCATCTCATGACTTTTGTTTGCTTAATAAAAAAGTGTGATCTGGGAATTGAGACACCTTGCATTTCTTGGTCTTAAAACCACAAATGGTATATCTAAGAACTAGGCACTTCATTTTTCACAATCTACATACATTCTGGAAATAGTCACTAACCTTCTTGTCAGGGGTGAATAAGAATTTTTCTGCTTAAAGAAAAAAAATATTTATTTTGTTCATTTTCCTAGCCATATACCTTCACCTGTTCTCTTTCACTTTACTTCACTTTGTGCATGTAACATAGCAGAGTACACCTTAGGATTTAGTGTAATTTTACACAACTTGTTATATCCCAGATTCAATTTTTTTTTTAAATTCAGGCTTAACTCACATATTATGAAATTCACCCTTTTAATGTGTACAATTCAGCAGATTTTAGTATATTTGTGAGGTTGTGCAACTATCACCACTGTCTAATTCCAGAACATTTTCTTATCCCAAAAAGAAACTCATACCCATTAGCAGTCACTCTCTGTTTCCTCTCCTCCCCTAGCCCTAAGCAATCACAAATCTACTTTCTAATTCTATGGATTTACTTATTCTGGACATTTCATACAATTGAAGTCATAGGATATGTGGGCTTTTTGTGTCTGACTTCTTTCACTTAGCATAGGTTTTCAAGTTTCATCCATATTGTAGCATGTATCAGTACTTCATTCTGTTTCATGACTGAATCGTATTCCATTCTATGGATTTACCACATTTTGTTTGTTTAATCTTTCATTGGTTGATAAACTTTTGTGTCGTTTCTACTTTTTGGCTGCTATGAATAGTGCTGTTATGAGTATTAATGTACAAGTTTTTGTTGTCAGTTCTCTTGGGTATATGCACAGGAGTGTTATTACCAGGTTGCATGGTAACCCCATGTTTGACTTTTTGAGGAACTGGCAAATTGTTTCCCAAAGTGGCTGCATCATTTTACACTTGAAAAAACAGTGTATGAGTGTTCCAATTTTTCTACATCCTTAGCAATACTTATTATGGTTTGTCTTTTTGATTATAGCCATCTAGTGGGTGTGAAGTGGTATCTCATTATGATTTTGGTTTGCATTTCCCTAATGACTAATGATAGCTAACATCTTTTCATATGCTTATTGGCCACCTGCATATATTCTTTGGGGAAATATCTATACAAATCCTTTGCTCATTTATTAATTGAGTTATTTGTCTTTCATTGTTGAGTTGTAAGAGCTGTTTATAGAGCTCTTACAACAATAAAGGATTCTGGAAACTAGATTCTTTTCCAGATACATGAGATGTAAATATTTTCTCCCACCTTATTGCTGATCTTCTCACTTTTTGATAGTTTTCTTTGAAGCAAAGTTTTTAAAATTTTTGATGAAGTCCAGTTTTCAATTTTTTTATTCGTTGCTTGTGTTTTGGTTTCATATCTAGAAAAGCATTGCCTAATCTAAGGTTGTAAAGATTTAATCTCATGTTTTCTTTTAAGATTTTTAATAATTTTAGCTCTTATATTTAGATATTTGACTATTTGGAGTTAATTTTTATATATGGCATAAGATTGACATTCAGCTTCATTCTTTTGCATGTGCATATCTAGTTGTCTGAATGTCGTTTGTGGAAAAGCCTCTGTTTTCCCTCATTGAATTGTCCTGGCATCCTTATCAAAATCAATTGACCATGAATGCATGGGTTTATTTCTGGGCTCTCTATTCATTGATCTGTAGTTCTATCTTTATGGCAATACCATACAGTCTTCAATACTGTGGCTTTGTGGTAAATACTCTAGCTTTGAAATTGGAAATTGTGAGTCTCCAACTTTATTATACTTTTTCAAGATTGTTTTGGGTATGATAGGTCCTGAATTTCCATATGAATTTTGGGATCAGCTTTTCAGTGTTTGCAAAAGAGGCAGCTGAAATTTTGACAAGGATTATATTGAATCTGTAGATCAATTTGAAGAGTATTGCTGTCTAAACAATATTAAGTCTTCCAATCCATGAACATGGAATGTCTTTTCATTTATTTAGGTATTCTTTAATCCTTTTCAATGATGTTCTGCATTTTTCAGTGTGTATGTCTTACATTTCTTTGGTTACATCTATTCATAAGGTTTATTCTTGCTGATTCTTTTGTAAATAGAATTATTTTCTTAATTTTATCTTTGGATTGTTAATTACAAGTGCATAGAAATACAGTTAATTTTTTTGTATTGTCCATAACCTTGCTGAACTCACTTATTACCTCTAATAGGATTTTTTTGGGGGAGGGGCAGGTGTGGATCTCCTAGGACTTTCTGTGTATAAGATTATGTCGGCCGGGTGGCTCATGCCTGTAATCCCAGCACCTTGGGAGGCCAGACGGGTGGATCACGAGGTCAGGAGATCAAGACCATCCTGGCTAACAGGGTGAAACCCCGACTCTACTAAAAATACAAAAAAATTAGCCTGGTGTAGTGGCCGGCGCCTGTAGTCCCAACTACTCGGGAGGCTGAGGCAGGAAAATGGCATGAACGCCCGGGGTGGAGCTTGCAGTGAGCTGAGATCGTGCCACTGCACTCTAGCCTGGGTGACAGAGTGAGAGTCCATCTAAAAAAAAAAAAAAAAAAAGGATTATGTCATCTGCAAATACAGATAGTTTTATTTCTTCTTTTTCAATCTAGATTCCTTGTATTTCTTTTTCTTGCCTGACTGCCCTGGGTAGAATCTCCAATACAATGTTAACACATGTGGCAACAGTGAACATCTTTGTCTTGTTTTGGACCTTAGGAAAAAAGCTTTTAGACTTTTGCAATTAAGTATAACATGAATTGTGGGTTTTTCACAGATACACTTTATCAGGTTGAAAAGTGCCTTATATTCCTAGCCTGTTGCATGTTTTGCTTTTTAAAATTTTTAGTTGACATATAATAGCTATATACATATGTGGGGTTCAACATGATGTTTTGATATATGTACATATTTTAGAAAGATTAAATCAGGCTTATTAATATATTCATCACCTCACCTACTTATCTTTTTTAAATAATGAGAACATTTAAATTTTACTCTTTTAGCAATTTTGAAATATGCAGTATGTTAGTATGGTCACCATGCTGTGCAATAGATCTCTAAAACTGCTTCCTCTTGCCTAACTGAAACTGTGTACCTTTTCACCCATGACTACACTTTCCCCACCCTCCCCACCCCAGCCTTTGGTAATCACCATTTTACTCTCTGCCTCTATGAGTAATGATTTTTAAAATTCCAAATATAAGTGAGTTCATGGTGTGTTTGTTCTTTCCGGGACTGTCTTATTTCACTTAGCATAATGTCTTCCAGCTTCATTTATGTTTTCACAAATGGTAAATTTTTTTTCATTTTAAAGGATGTATAGTATTCTATTGTGCATATATACCACATTTTCTTTATTCATTAATCTGTGGGGCTAATATGATAAATATTTGAGGAACTCAAACAACTTAATAGCAAGAAAAACAAATAACCTGATTTAAAAATGGGTAAAGGACCTGAACAGGCATTTCTCAAAAGAAGATATACAAATGGCCAAGAGATACATGAAAGATGGTCAACATCGCTAATCATCAGGGAAATGCAAATTAAAACTACAATGAGATACTACCTTATACCTGCTAAAAAGGCAGGTTATTATTGATTATTAGCCAAAAAGACAAGAGATAAGTACCGGTGAAGATGTGGAGAAGAGGGAACCCTGGTACACTGTTGGTAGGAATATAGATTAGTACAGCCATTATGAAAAATGATGTGGAGGTTCCACAAAAAGTTAAAAATAGAACTACCATATGATATGCAATTCCTTTTCTGGGTATGTATCCAAAGGAGCTGGTGTGTGTGTGTGTGTGTGTGTGTGTGTGTGTGTGTTTCATGGAAGCAGGTTGAATTTCATCAAATGCTTTTTTGTGTGTGTCTATTGAGATGATTATGTGGTTTCTTTGGCCCCATATTCTGTTAATATGGTGTATAACATTGATTAGTTTTGATATGTTGAAACAAACTTGTATACCTCAGATAAATCTCACTTGATTATGGCATATAGTTATTTTTATATGTTATTGAAATCAGTTTGCTAGTATTTTGTTGAGAATTTTTGTATCCATATTTATTACATTTATAAGAGCTACTGGTCTGTAGCTTTTTTTTTTTTTTCTTTTGATTGCTTTATCTAGTTTTGGTATCAGGTAAATACTGGCCTCATAGAATGATCTGGGAAATGTCTCCTCCCTTTCTATTTTTTGAAAAAGTTTGTGAAGAATTAGTGTTATTCTTATTAAATATGTGGTAGAACTTACCAGTGAAGAGATTTCGTTCTGACCTTTTTTCTGGTGGCAATTTTTTTGATTATTAGTTTAATATTTTAATTTGTTATAGATTGACTCAAATTTTCTATTTCTCCTTTAATCAGTTTAAGTAGACTGTATTCTTTTAGGAATTTGTCCATTTCATCTAATTAATCTAATTTGTTGGCATATGATTGTTCATAGTATTCTCTAATAATTCTTTTTATTTCTCAAAGATTGGTAGTAATATCCCCTTTCATTCCTGATTCAGTAATTTGAGTCTTTTTCTTTTTTTTTTAACCAGAGGGTTTATCAATTGTGTTGATCTTTTCAAAAAGCAAACTATCGGATATTGGGGGAAGATGGCAGATAGGAAACAGGGCTAACGTGCAGCTCCCACATGAATGGTCACAACAGTGTGTGCAGACTCACACTGTGAACTTTTCTCCAAGGATCACTGCAGGAACATACCAGGAAAACTGAAAGAATTCACACTTTGAAAGAAGCAGCATGCCACTGCAAATTCCATGAAACAGGTGAGAAACTGTGAGTTCCCAAAGTGTGAGGTGGGAACCTACCTCCAAACACACATTCCACCTGGGGAATCTGAAAATCCAGATCACAGGAGAAGGATTCAACCTTACCTAGAGATGAAATGGAGTTAAGAAGTCACCCTAAATATAAAAGTAGAAGTAGCAGCATGAAGTGCCTTGCACTTACTCCCAGTCTCTAGCTAAAGTCCAGGGGAGCTATCCCTGACTAAATCTCACAGGAGCCCTTTGGGAAGGCAGCCAGCAGAATTGGGGAGGGGTTGCAGAGAGAAGGAAACTCTCAACTGTAATTGGTAGTGGTTTAGACTGGGAACAATTTTTTTCTTAGTGGAGTCCAGGGGATGAGTGGATGCTGCTGTGGATATGAGCAAGCACAGGAGCGCAGGAGCTGCTGCTGCTCAAATAGGCAGACAGGGAGGGATGAGGTCTAAAGGTCACCTTGCTTTCTCAGTAGGGTAGCTCATGGTGCAAGGTCTGAGCAAGGCACTGCAGGAGTGAGACCAGCCTCACCAACTTCATGGGAGCTGAGTCAGGCTTCTCACTACTGGGTATCCCCCACTTCTATGGTGAACTATATGATACAGCAGAGGCAGCCAAGATCCCCTCTGGAATATAGCCCCAATGGACTGAGAACCCATCCCCCCAACAGTGACCATGGCAGGCCCTGCCCAAAGAGAGTCTGAGTTAAGAGCCACTTAATCCTGCCCTCACTTGATAGTATTTCGCTACCCACCCTGGTAGCTGAACACAAAACCTAGAAACTCTTGGGAACTTTATGACCCTGCCCATCACTGGAGAAACCAAAATACCATGGTCATCTTATGGCATGCTTAGAACCCCCTACTACTACCACAGCTGGTGCTCTCTTGAAAGTGCCACCTCCTGGCTAGAGGCCAAACAACTCAGGTCATTAAAGCAACTCATGACAGAATAAACCTGATCTCAGACAGGAGAATCCAACACATAATTCCACTGCTTACAACATCCCGGCTAACCAGCGGTCCTGAGTGTGTCCACATGATAATTTCACAGCTAGCATAACCAGCATTCAAGAAAGCCAGTACACTAAACATATCTGCAACCAAGGACTCTGACAGAGTCTGCTTCACTCTCCTGCCATCTCTACCAGAGCAGATGCTGGTATCCATGGCTGTGAGACCCGAATATGGATCACATCACAGGACCCTTTGCAGATATCCCCCAGCAGCAACCCAGAGCCTGGTAGTCCCACCGGGTGGCTAGACCCAGAAGAGCAATAACAATCACTGCAGTTCAGCTCTCAGAAAGCCACATCCCTAGAGGAAGGAGGAAAGCACCATATCAAGGGATTACCCCATGGGACAAGAGAATCTAAACAACAGGACTTGAGTTTCAGACCTCTCCACTGAAATAGTCTACCCAAATGAGAAGGAACCAGAAAAGTAATTCTGGTAATATGACAAAACAGGGTTCTATAACATCTGCTAAAGATCACACCAGCTCCTCAGCAATGAATCCAAACCAAGAAGAAATCTCTGAAGTGCCAGATAAAGAATTCAGAAGGTTGATTATTAAGCTACTCAAGGAGATACCAAAGAAAGGTGAAAAACAACCTAAAGAAATTTTAAAAAGATACAGATACAGATGAAAAATTCTCCTGAGAAATAGATATGATAAAAACAAAACAATCACAACTTCCAGAAACGAAAGACACACTTAGAGAAATACAAAATGCAGTTGAAAGTTTCAACAGTAGACTAGAACAAGTAGAAAACAGAATTTCAGAGTTTGAAGACAAGTCTTCCAAATTAACCCAATCTGATAAAGTAAAATAAAAAATAATTTTAAAAAATGAACAAAGCCTCTAAGAAATTTGGGATTATGTTAAACAGCCAAACCTAACAATAATTGGTGTTTCTGAAGAAGAAGAGAAATCTAAAAGTTTGGAAAACTTATTTGAGGGAATAATCGAAGAAAATTTCCCTGTCCTTGCTAGAGATCTAGACATCCAAATACAAGAAGTTCAAAGAACACCTGGGAAATTCATCACAAAAAGATCTTCACTTAGGTACATAGCCATCAGATTATCTAAAGTCAAGACAAATGAAAGAATATTAAGAGCTTTGAGAAAAAAGCATCAGATAACCCATAAAGGAAAACCTATCAATTAACAGCAGACTTCTTGGCAGAAACCTTACAGGCCAGAAAGGATTGGGGTCCCATCTTTAGCCTCCTGAAACAAAATAATTGTTAGCCAAGAATTTTGTATTCAGCAAAACTAAGCTTCATAAATGAGGGAAAGATAAAGTGTTTTTTGGACAAACAAATGCTGAAAGAATTAATCACTACTAAGCCAGCACTACAACATGCCTAAAGAAGTTCTAAATCTTTAAAGAAAACCTCAAAATACACCAAAGTAGAACCTCCTTAAAGCATAAATCTCACAGGGCGTATAAAACAATAACACAATGGAAAAAAACCCAAGGTATTAAGGCAACAACTAACATGATGAATAGAACAGTACCTCACATCTTAATACCAACGTTGAATGTAAATGGCTTAAATGCTCCATTTAAAAGATACAGAATGGCAAAATGAATAAAAATCCACCAACCAAGTACCTGCTGTCTTCAAGAGACTCACCAAACACGTAAGGACTCACATAAACTTAAGGTAGTGGAGTGGAAAAAGATATTTCACACATATGGAAACCCAAAATGAGCAGGAGTAGCTATTCTTATGTCAGATGAAAGATACTTTAAAGCAACAACAGTAAAAGAAGACAAAGAGGGACATTATATAATGGAAAAAGGAATAGTCCACAGGAAAATACCACAATTCTAAGTATATATGCACCTAACACTGGAGCTCCCAAATTGTAATAAAACAATTACAACTAGACCTAAGAAATGAGATAGATGGCAATGCAATAATAGTGGGAGACTTCAGTTCTGCACTGACAGCACTACACAGGTCATCAAGACAGAAAGTCAACAAAGAAACAATTGACTTAAACTATACCATAGAACCTATGGACTTAACAGGTATTTTCAGAACATTCTACCCAACAACTGCAGAATATACATTCTTTTCTTCAACACATGGAACATTCTCCAAGATAGATCAGATGATAGGTCACAAAACAAGTCTCAGTAAATTTAAGAAAATCAAAGTTATATCAAGTATCCTCTCAGACCATAGTGGAATAAAACTGGAAATTAACTCCAAAAGGAACTCTTAAAACTGTAAAAATCCATGGAAATTATATAATCTGCTCTTGAATGATCTTTGGTTCAACCATGAAATCAAGATGGAAATTAAAAAATTATTTCAGCTGAGCAATAATAGTGATACAAGTTATCAAAACCTCTGGGGTACAGCAAAAGCAATGCTAAGAGGAAGGTTTACAGCATGAAATGCCTACATCAAAAAGTCTGAAAGAGTGCTAATAAACAATCTGTCACACTTCACAGAACTAGAGAAATAAGAACAAACAAAACCCAAACCCAGTAGAAGAAAATAAATAACGAAGATCATAGCAGAACTAAACAAAATTGAAACAATAAAATAACACAAAAGGTAAATGAAACAAAAAGCTGGTTCTTTGAAAAGATAAACAAAATTGGTAGACCATTAGTGTGATTAACCAAGAAAAGAAGAGAGAAGATCTAAATAAGCTCAATTAGAAATGAAATAGGAAATTTGTAACTGATATCACAGAAATGCAAAAGATCATTCAAGGCTACTATGAACACCTTTACACACACAAAGTAAAAATCTAGAGATGGATAAATCTCTGGAAATATACAACACCCTCAGATTAAATTAGAAATAAATAGAAACTCTGAACAGATCAATAACAAGTAGCAAGATTGAAACAGTAATAAAAGAATTGCCAACAAAAAAAGTCCAGGACCAGATGGATTCACTGCTGAATTCTATCAGACATTGAAAGAATAATTGGTACCAATCTTACTGAAATTACTCCAAAAGATAGAGAAAGAGGGAATCCTCTTTAAATCATTCTATGAAGCCAGTATTACCCTGATAACAAAACCAGGAAAGGACACAACAAAAAAAGAAAATTAGAGACCAATATCCCTGATGAACATAGATGCAAAAATCCTCAACAAAATACTAGCTAACCAAATCCAACAGCATATCAAAAAGATAATCCACCATGATCAAGTGGGTTTCATACCAGGGATGCAGGGATGGTTTAACATATACAAGTTAATAAATGTGATACACCATATAAACAGAATGAAAAACAAAAATCATATTAGGTAAGTGCAAAAGTAATTGTGGTCTTTGCGTTGTTGAAATTTGCTGTTTGAGCCGCCCCGTCCGGGAGGTGAGGGGCGCCTCTGCCCGGCCGCCCCTACTGGGAAGTGAGGAGCCCCTCTGCCCGGCCAGCCGCTCTGTCCGGGAGGGAGGTTGGGGGGTCAGCCCCCCGCCCGGCCAGCCGCCCCGTCCGGGAGGGAGGTGGGGGGGGTCAGCCCCCCGCCCGGCCAGCCGCCCCATCCGGGAGGGAGGTGGGGGGGTCAGCCCCCCGCCCGGCCAGCCGCCCCGTCCGGGAGGGAGGTGGGGGGGTCAGCCCCCCGCCCAGCCAGCCGCCCCGTCCGGGAGGGAGGTGGGGGGGTCAGCCCCCCACCTGGCCAGCCGCCCCGTCCGGGAGGGAGGTGGGGGGGTCAGCCCCCCGCCCGGCCAGCCGCCCTGTCGGGGAAGTGAGGGGCGCCTCTGCCCGGCCGCCCCTACTGGGAAGTGAGGAGCCCCTCTGCCTGGCCAGCCGCCCTGTCCGGGAGGGAGGTGGGGGGTCGGCCCCCCGCCCGGCCAGCCGCCCCGTCCGGGAGATGAGGGGCGCTTCTGCCCGGCCGCCCCTACTGGGAAGTGAGGAGCTCCTCTGCCCGGCCACCACCCCATCTGGGAGGTGTGCTCAACAGCTCATTGAGAACGGGCCATGAAGACAATGGCGGTTTTGTGGAATAGAAAGGGGGGAAAGGTGGGGAAAGGATTGAGAAAGCGGATGGTTGCCGTGTCTGTGTAGAGGGAGGTAGACATGGGAGACTTTTCATTCTGTTCTGTACTAAGAAAAATTCTGCCTTGGGATCCTGTTGATCTGTGACCTTACCCCCAACCCTGTGCTCTCTGAAACATGTGCTGTATCCACTCAGGGTTGAATGGATTAAGGGCGGTGCAAGATGTGCTTTGTTAAACAGATGCTTGAAGGCAGCATGTTCGTTAAGAGTCATCACCACTCCCTAATCTCAAGTACCCAGGGACACAAACACTGCGGAGGGCCTCAGGGTCCTCTGCCTAGGAAAACCAGAGAACTTTGTTCACTTGTTTATCTGCTGACCTTCCCTCCACTATTGTCCTGTGACCCTGCCAAATCCCCCTCTGCGAGAAACACCCAAGAATGATCAATAAAAAATAAAAAAAAAATAAAAAAAGATAAAAAAGAAATTTGCTGTTTGATATTGGAATACATTCTTAAATAAATGTGGTTATGTTATACATCATTTTAATGGGCATATCTTGCTTTATGATTTTTTGCTAGTGATGTATTACTTGATGTTTATTTTATGTTTATTTTAGACTATGGAAATGATGTTAGAAAGCAAATTTAAGCTAATTTCTTATTTGTATTCAAAATGGGTTGTATAGCAGTGGAGACAACTTGCAACATCAGCAACACATTTGGCCCTGGAACTGCTAATGAATGTACAGTGCAGTGATGGTTCAAAAAGTTTTGCAAAGGAGACAAGAGCCTTGAAGATGAGGAGCATGGTGGTGGCGGGCCATCAGAAGTTGACAGTGACCAATTGAGAGCAATCATCGAAGCTGATCCTCTTACAACTACACAAGAAGTTGCAGAAGAACTCAATGCCTACCATTCTATGGTCACTTGGCATTTGACACAAATTGTAAAGGTGAAAAAGCTGAATAAATGGGTGCCTCATGAGTGAAAATCAAAAAAATCATCATTTTGAAGTGTCATCTCCTCTTACTCTTTGCAACAACAATTTGCAAGAACCATTTCTTGATCAGATTGTGACATGTGACAAAAATTGGATTTTATACAAGTGGCAATGGCCAGCTCAGCAGTTGGACCGAGAAGAAACTCCAAAACACTTCCCAAAGCCAACCTTGCACCAAAAAAGGTTATCGTCATTGTTTGGTGGTCTGCTGCCAATCTTATCCACTACAGCTTTCTGAATCCCGGCAAAACCATTATATCTGAAAATTATGCTCAGGAAGTCTATGAAATGCACTGAAAACTGCAATGCCTGGAGCTGGCATTGGTCAACAGAAAGGGCCCAATTCTTCTCAAAACAGTGCCTAACCACACGTCACACAACCAACACTTCAAAAATTGAACAAATTGTACTATGAAGTTTTGTCTAATCTGCAATATTCACTTGACCTCTCACCAACTGACTACCACTTCTTTAAGCATCTCAACAGCTTTTTGCAGGGAAAACACTTCCACAACCAGCTGGATGTAGAAAATGCTTTCCAAGCATTCACTGAATCTCAAGGCACAGATTTTTATGCTACAGGAATAAACAAACATTTCTTGTTGGCAAAAATGTGTTGATTGTAATGGTTCCTGTTTTGATTAATAAAGAGGTGGTTTGAGCCTAGTTATAATGACTGAAAATTCATGATCTGAAACTGCAATTACTTGTGCACCAACCTAATATGATCATCTCAATAGATGCAGAAAAAGCACTTGACAAAATTCAGCATCTTTTTATAATTAAAACCCTCAGCAAAGTTGGCATAGAAGGGATATACCTCAAGGTAATAAAAGCCATCTATGAAAAACCTACAGCCAGATTATACAGAATGGCGAAAGATTGAAAGCATTTCCCATGAGAACTGAAAAAGACAAAGATGCCCACATCTACCACTTCTATTCAATATAGTACTGGAAGTCCTAGCCAGAGCAATCAGACATGAGAAAGAAATAAAGGGCATCAAAATCAGTAAAGAGGAAGTTGAACTGTTGCTGTTTAGTGGTGATATGAATGTACACCTAGAAAACCCTAAAGAGTCATCCAAAAAACTGCTAGATCTGATAAATGAATTCAGCAAAGTTTCAGGATACAAAATCAAGGTACACAAATTAGTAGGACTACTATACACCAACAATGACCAAGCTGAGAAACTAACCGAGAACTCAATCCCTTTTACAACAGCTGCAAGAAATTAAAACACTTAGAAATATACTTAACCAAGAAGGTGAAAGATCTGTACAAGAAAAACTACAAAACCTGCTGAAAGAAATCATTAATCACTCAAACAAATGGAAACACATCCCATGCTCACAGATACGTAGAATCAATGGTGTGAAAATAACCATACTGCCAAAAGCAGTTTACAGATTGAATGCAATTCCATCAAAATACCACCATCATTCTTCATAGAACTAGAAAAAACAATCTGAAAATTCACATGAAACCAAAAAAAAAGAAAAGACCCCACATAGCCAAAGCAAGACTAAGCAAAAGAACAAATCTGGAAGCATCACATTACCCAGCAAAACAGCATGATACTGGTATAAAAATAGGCATGTAGACCAATGGAACAGAATAGAGAATCCAGAAATAAAGCCAAATACTTGCAGCCAACTGATCTTTGACAAAGCAAACAAAAACATAAAGTGGGGAAAAGTCACCCAATATCAACAAATAGAGCTGTGATAATTGGCAAGCTACATTTAGAAAAATGAAATGGATCCTCATCTCTCACCTTATGCAAAAATCAACTCAAGATGGATCAAAGACTTAAATCTAAGACCTGAAACTATAAAAATTCTAGAAGGTAACACTGGCAAAACTCTTCTAGACATTGGCTTAGGCAAAGAGTACATGACCAAGAACCCAAAAGCAAATGCAACAAAAACAAAAGTAAATAAATGGGACCTAATTAAACTAAAAAGCTTCTGCACAGTGAAAGAAACAATCAGCAAGAGTAAACAGACAACCCACAAAATGGGAGAAAATACTCACAAATTATGCATTCGACAAAGGACTAATATCAAGAATCTACAAGGAACTCAAATCAGCAAGAAAAAACAAATAATCCCATCAAAAAGTGGGCAAAGGACATGAATAGACAATTCTCAAAAGAAGATATACAAATGGCCGACAAACACATGCAAAGATGCGCAACATCACTATCAGGGAAATGCAAATCAAAACCACAACGAGATACTACCTTACTCCTGCAAGAATGGCCATAATTAAAAAAATAAATAAATAGTAGGTGTTGGAGTGGATATGGTGAAAAGGGAACACTTTTACACTGCTGGTGGGAATGTAAGCTAGTACAACCACTGTGTAAAACAGGAGGGATATTCCTTAAAGAACTAAAGTAGAACTACCATTTGATCCAGCAATCCCACTGCTGGGTAGAGAGTCTACCCAGAGGAAAATAAGTCATTATATGGTAAAGACACAAGCATATGCATGCATTATAAGTAAGAGGTAAGCTATGAGAATGCAAAGGCATAAGAATGATATCATGGACTTTGGGGATTCAGGGGGAAGAGGGAGGTGAGGGATAAACAACTACACATTGGGTACATTGTACACTGCTTGGGTGATGAGTACACCAAAATCTGAGAAATTACCACTAACGCATTAATCCATGCAACCAAAAACTACCAGAAAAGGATTGACATTAAAAAAAGTTAAAATAAAATAAAAATAAACTGAGAGGGAGGAAAGCCCTTTGAATTATGACACAGACGCCATAAACAATATGACTATAGGATAATATGTATTTTTAATTTTTTCAATCTTACTATATCAGATAGAAAATTATCAGACATTTGATAGCACATCCTCCCCACAAGAAAGGTGTGGGAAAACATCATGCATTCTTGGACTCAACAAAAATTTGCTTTTAAATACTAATTTTAGAATTATAATTGCACATTTAAATGAAACATATATAAGGTCATTGTATACTTAAATACTGCTTATAATAGCAAAAGACTGCAAACAACAACTTAAAAGTCTATCAGCAGGAGTCTTGTTAAAATATTATATAAATTATACAATGAAAAACTAAAAATTGTGCACCTGTATAGAGAATACCAATGCTCTCTAAGCATGGTGGAAAATTGTGTTCATATTATGCTAAAAATTTTATGGGGGAGAGAAAGAAAATATATACCTATAAAATTTGTAGACTGTTTCTCAAAGGATACATGAGAAATTTGTAAGAGAGAATGCAACTGGGGAGGAAAAATGGGTGGTGGAGTAGAGGAAAGGGAAATAAACTTAGTTTTCATTATTTAAAAAACCATCTGTTTTGTTGATTTGCTCTGCTTTTTGAGTTCTCTATTTTATTCATTTTCACCCTATTATGTATTATTTGCTTCCTCTGTTTGCTCTGGTTTTAATTTACTCTTCCTTTTCTAGTTTCTTTACCTTCGAGTTTAAAGTATTGATTTGAGATCTTTATTCTTTTTGAAAGTAAGTATTTACAGTTATAACTTTCCCTCTGAACACTGCTTTTATTGCATCCTATGTATTTTGGTATGTTGTGTGTTTGTTTTCATTCATTTCAGAGTATTTTCTAATTTCCCTTGTGATTTCTTCTTTGACTAAATAATTATGTGAAGTGTATCATTTAACTTCTACATATTTGGTAATTTCCCAATTTTCCTGTTGTTACTTATTCTAAATTTACTTCTGTTGGGGTCAGAGAGCACACCTTGTACAACTGTAGTCTTTTAAAATTTATTAAAACTTGTTTTGTGGCTTAGTATATGATCTATCTTGGAGAGTGTTCTTTTTAATCTTGAAGGGAATGTATATTCTGCTATTTTGGGGTTGAATGTTCTATGGATATGTTAGGTCTAGTTGGCCTGTAATGTTGTTCAAACTTCTGTTTCCTTGCTGATCTTCTGTCTAGTTTTTCTCTCCACTATTGAAAGTGGAGTATTGAAGTCTGCAACTCTTATTGTTGAATTGTCTGTTTCTGTCTTCAATTCTAAAAGTTTTTACTCCATGTATTGTAGGACTTTGTTGTTAGAGGCATATATATTTACAATTGTACAGATTCAGATTAAGATGGCATCAAATCATGCAAGATGAAACAGTCATATATGGGCTCATATAATATTAAAACTGGTGCCCTCCTTAACCTTTATTTAGTCACCTTCCAGATGAGAAAAAACTGAGATACACAAAAATTAAATGACTTTCCAAAGTGGTAAAGCCAGTAGTTATTACTAGAGGCAGGATTAAAATTAAGGTCTCTTGACTCACAATCAGACACCCATCTCTACTAGGGCCCAATAGCAGCCAGGAGCTGTTTTTTTGAACAGTATACATATATTGCCTTATTATTAAGCATATAAATTAATCTTTTTAGGGTTAAAGAGACAGATGAAAAATTATTTGTCAAATTTTCCTAAAATGAAAAGTTTCATGTAAATATGCAAGTTTTAAATCAAAATTACATGGAAAAGAAATGTGGCTGAATGATAACAATGGATTTTTGTTCCTAATGGAAAATCTGAATTTTAAAAACAGTAAATGAAAGATGAAACCAAGACTAAATTGTAATAACTAGCTCTTATATTCCAGCCATATTATGTTAAGAAGGATTTTAACCTAAAATATTTTTTTTCAACTTATTGTCACTCATTGATATGAGTTAATGGTTTCTTTTTTGGTTACTTGTTTGTTTTCAACAAAACTTAAGAAGTAAGATCTTTGAAACGTGGATCAGCAAAAGCCAACTAATTCAAATTTAGAGATAAGCTTTTCTACTGGGGGAAAAAAGACAAAAACAAAGAAACAGATGTAGCAATAAGTATTGAAGTAACATTAATTTTCGATTTTGACTCATGTAGCTGTGAGATTCTCCTCTTTCTTAAAATTTACCTTATTCATTTTCAATGGTCTGTGACTTCAATTAAATGCATTAAAATTCATAGTGATTTAAATCCCAAATACACTTACTCCTGTTTATTTTCATAGTAACTTAAATATAGTTGACTGGGGATGGCTGGGGATTTTTTTTTTTCCTATTCTATGTCAAGTGGCCTTTGTCTTAGTCAGCTTGGGATGCTATAGTAAAATATCATAGAGTGAATGGCTTAAACAACAGACATTCATTTCTCACAGTTCTGGAGGCTGGGAAGTCTAAGATCAAGGTCCTGGCAGATTTGGTTCCTGGCCAGAGCTCTCTTCCTGACTTGAAGACAAACTATCTTCTCATGGTGTCTTCACTTGGCAGAGAGAGCTCTGGTCTCTTCTTCTTCTTGGAAGTACACTAGTCTTATCATGGGAGACTCAGCTTCATCTAAACCTAATTTCCTCCCAAAGTCTCCATATCCAAATACCATCACATTGGGGGTTAAAGCTTCAGCATACAAATTTAGGAGGAATACAACCATTCAGTCCATAACATCCTCTTTCTTGAGAGATGTGGATTTCAACTAGAGTCAGTCATACTTCATGCATGCTTCATAGTTATATTTTTATCTAATTATACCTTTTCTTTATAATCTGTTTCTATTCTTAAGGACATGATGCAGACTTGAGTTTTTCAAAGTTCATCAATATTTTTATAATCCTTTGCCTTTGTGAACTCTCAGTTTTTGCCTGAGTGACTTACTTGACATGTGATTGTCCTCATTCTGGTGACCATTTGTAAGAACCTGAGTGAAGAACAAGAAAGTCTAGTAAACCCAGGACTTGTTGGAAGATCTGGCTGAGATTAAGGATCCATGTAAATACAGGATTATTCTTCATTTGCTCAACAAATATTAAAAGAACTCCTACTGTATTGCCAGACACTGTTCAACAGTTAAGAAAAAAAAAAAAAAAAGACAAAGGTTCTGGCCTCATGGAGCTCACATTCTAGTAAAGGAGAAAAGAATAAAGAAAAAAGTGAACAAATATGTGTGTCCTATTTTAATAAGTTCTAATAATAATAAAGCACATCAGGGATAATATTTAATAACATTTAAATAGGATACATGGTCAGGGAAGGCCTTTCTGATAAAAAGTCATTTATCTGAAACATAAATAAAAAGTGATTTTTCTCTATGCACTTCTTGAGATGAAAAAGCAGGTCTTTGAGCTAGAAGTGTGCTGGGTGAGTTAAAGGAGCAACAAGGACCAAGTCTGACAGGAAATGGAAGGGGCAAGCCAGCAGGCAAGGGCAGAGGGTTAACAGGGCCAGGTCAATTAGAGCTTTGCAGCCCATGGTAAGAACTCTGATTTCATCTGAGTTGGGTGGGAACCGTTGGAAATTTTCAGCAGAGGAGCGACAAGATCCAACTTAGGCTTTAAAAGGATCAGTTGGCTTTTGTGTGGAAAACACAATGTAGGGGGACAGAGTTAGAAGTGAAAAGACAATTTCTAATTTAGAAAACCATGTCATATTCCAGGCAAGTTATGGTGCTGGTTTGGACAATGGTGGCAGCAGGGTTCTAGAAAAGAGAAAGGAAATAGCAAGTGCAGTATGTTTGGGATTGTGAGATGGAAATGGGGGGCTAAGTGACTTTCTTGCCACTTTTCTTTTTTAATTATGTATAGAATCTAGAGGAACAGTGTAAAGATTTACACTAAAATGAACTCTTGAGTATTCATTACCCAGATTAAGAAATAAAAATATTGCCAATACCTTGAAAGCCTTTGTGATCACCTCCTCAATTACATTCTTCTCCTGTCTCCCAGGTGTAACCATCATCCTGCCTTGTTTTGGTAAATCTTTTGTGCTTCTTTATGGATTCACAAGTGACAAATATATTCCTACATGATATATATATATGGCTTAGTTTTGAAAAACTCTGTAGCAAGCACAAACCTACCTTTGAGAAAAAAGATGAGATAGAGGGTTCTCGGAGAAGATGACTGAACAGAATTGTATACTCACAATCTGGCCTCAGCTCCTCTGAAAGTTTGTAAGACGTCCATCTGGGGAAGTCATCAGGCAAGATCTTGAGCAAATCTTGGGAAACATTGGGCTGGTATACCAGATTTGGGCCAGCAAGCCGGATTGTTTCATGGGCTATGTACCTATCTAGGAGTAAAATTGTAGAGGAGTGAATTGTTCTGTAGTTTCTTCTTCTCAGCTTATCACTGCTACTAAGCTTCTAAGCCTACCTCCTGCTCTCAGGAGCAGATCTAAGTGGCACACGTCTGTGGAGTGAACTGTGTGTTCTCAGCTGATCTAATTCAGCTGAGACCATAAATTCAGCAGGTGGTTAAGACAAGCCAAATACAAATAAAAGCCTGGGCTGGCTCACCCAGGCATTTTCAACTCATGATAAAAAGGAGATAGATACATGGCAGAGGTGTCTTGATGATAAAGTCTTCAATGTGCTTGTGTATCTTGAGTCAGTCTCTTTCCAATCTTAACTAATTTCTTTCTCTTTCTGGAACAGCTGTCATCCTGGGATCTCCCTTCACCATACTTCTTGGGAGTTCCTAGAATTTTATCCTGTCCCCTGCATCCCATGGTTTTTGAGGTTTGGGCTTAAATCTATCATTATTATCCTTTTATAGAGTCAATAATCATTTAGATTAACTTCCATATATACCAAAGTTGATGCTCCTTATTCCTTCCTGTATCTTCATCTTTGCATCTAGGACCGCTCTCCTTTTGTGTAAAGAACACCCTTTGGGCCAGGCATGGTGGCTCACACCTGTAATCCCAGTACTTCGGGAGGCCGAGGCAGATGGATCACCTGAGGTGAGGAGTTCGAGACCAGCCTGGTCAACGTGGCGAAACCTCATCTCTACTAAAATTAAAAACATTAGCTGGGCGTGGTGGCGGGTGCCAGTAGTCCCAGCTGCTCTGGAGGCTGAGGAAGGAGAATCACTTGAACCCGGGTGGCAGAGGTTACAGTGACCTGAGATCATGCCATTGCACTCCAGCCTGGGCGACAGAGACAGACTCCGTCTTAAAAAAAAAAAAACCAAAAAAACAAAAAAACACCCTTTGGAATTTCTTTGGTGCATGTCTGTTAGAGGTAAACTCTTCTGAGTTTCTTCTTATTATTTAAAGAATATCTTTGTTTTACCTTTATTCTGCAATAAGAATAATCATAAGAATAAATTTTTAAAAATTCATATGAAAATGTATTGAACTTTACATTCTTTCTTTCAGTGTTATTTGCATTAACCTGTTTGACCTGCATGAGTGACTCTTTTGTGCCTCTCAGCCCATCCACATTCAGCCATCTGGCTCCTCTAAAAATGGGAACTTCAGCATCTTCTCATCATTTCTACTCTCCCTCCCCTTTCCTCACTGGCTGGCCCTGTTTCATGTAGAGGTGCATGTCCTGATCTTCTAGATTTTCTGGGCCATCTGTTTCTCTTGCCTTCGGACCTCATTTTACATTCTCCTCCCTAGTGTTCTTGGTTAGGCTTGTGTCTCCATCCTTGACTGCTACCCAAGTTCCCTTCCAGCTATGCTGCCATCCAGCCACCCTGGATAAATTTCTTTCCAAGTGTGGCTTGAACCCTTGAAGCTCTGACTTCAGAACAATTTCTATGGGTACAACTTCTGGTAGATTGGTTCAAAAATTAAAACTCTACTGACAACACATTTAATAGAAAAAGGGACAGAGAGGAAGTTGAGGAGCTCTCTCAAAATTTATCAAGGTTGAAACGTAAACATTACTTAGAAGGAACCAGTGAAAGTTCCAACGTATGCACAATAAACTTTGGTTAAGTAGATATAAATTTTACTTCAAAACTTTAAGTGATTTCCCTGTATTGGGGGTTTAGTACAATGTTTTATGATTTTTAAATCTCACTGAAAAGAAGTAAAAAAAAAATTCTCAGATAATCAGATATGATTAGACCTTGCCACTTTATTGAATTACTGGAACTAAAATGTGAGTTGCTAAAGGGAAAGAAATATTACCAAATGATTTTCACATTATTACAAATAAAATCTGGCCTAAAACATGCATTTTTCAAAGCACTATTGTAACAATTGATGTTAGAACATCTCTGTTTGACTGATTGAATACTTTTAAATAAAAGTTCTAGAATCTAAATTCAAGCTAAGATTTATCCCCAGAACTGGGCTTGAATCTATTTTCTTTTTGAAAAGAGCATGCTATCAAGAAAATGACTTTTGTAACAGGTTGTGGAAAAAAAGTTGCAACTCAATTTGTGGTTCTGATTTTCTATGTGTTAGCAGGAGTTACTTTATTGGCCTGGATCTCATTTTCCCCAGCTATGAAATGGGGAGACTAATTGTTGCAAAGTATTTGAAGAACTTAAAATCAAAGATAGCTATCACAGTGCAAAGAATAACCAGACATTTTACTACATTTGTCTTAATCTGATTTTGAAATTTTTGCTCTTTTTCCAGTCTCACAAAAAAAAAAAAAAAAAAAAATCTGCATATTTTGTCCTGTGGTGATGAATTGTAAGAAGGGATGTGGAAGTCAGCTCTGAATTTCCTTTTCTTTTGGTGTGTGTAAACCCAGTCTTTAATGTTATTGCCCTGTTATTTTTGAGGTTTCCTTTCTTCTATGTCAACTGCATTCATGTGAAGGGCTTTCTCCAAGATTAAATATTTGCCTCATTGGCTGTATTTCTGAATTTTCATCTGCCAAACTCTTCACATGCAGACTGCATAAAGCCAAGTTTTTCCAACTGAAAATCTGACTATATCCTGGCGCCTCATTACGGTCAGAACCTTGACAGAAATCAGGCAACTGTTGTAATGCAGTATTGAATATGAATTTGAAATTGTGATGTGGAGAGGGAGGTGGAAGAGTACAGAGAGAAAATCCTTTCCATCCAAGAGTCTCTGATTAGACAGAAAAATGGTGCCAGCAAAAAAAAAAAAAAAAAGGCCTGGAGCTGCAAAAGTCAGGCAAGTTAGGTAAACTGTGTATGTTTGGGGTATTCCTCCATTCAAGAAAGTTGCTCCACTCTTGTAAACTGGAGCTAGTCTGAATTTGTGAGGTTAGCACTGCAGCTGGGAGGCTGAATCTGTGGGCTCAGTGGAATGTGCAGAATGCGTTTGATCAGTTTCCCTACTTGGGATTGAATGAGGGGGCATAAAAAGAATGTTATCAAAATAGGCTGAAAGGACTAGTTGAATTCTGGGGATAAATCTTAGCTTGAATTTCCCTGTTGATATTATTTGCTACAGAAAAAGTGTGACTTTTTATAATTTTTGATATACAAAAAGTGCATGGAATATTTTAGTATCTCTACCAGCCTTTGCAAGTCTCCTATTATTCCCTTCCCCCTGCACCTCAAGGAATCTGACACCAGCTCTGCCATTTGGGAACATAATATGGAAATGAGCATGAAGACGGTTTTAATGACCTTATTGTGTCCTTGACAACCAAGAGATGTTAGTCAAAAATGGCTTTAAGAAAAGCAAGGATTGGAAAGCTCTCTTTTTCTTCTGAAAGAAACTTTGGTAAGAGCCTATTTATAAAGTTTATTGGCCTTATCCGTCCTTTCCTCATGTGTTCAAGGACTCCACAGATAGTTTCCCTCACAACATACCCAGGCAGTAACACAGCTGATGCCAAGAATATCCTCAAGGTTGTCGATCTTTATTCTGTGGGTGGATCACTAGCCCAAGGTCCTTGCATTGTGGGAGGAGAGACTGGGATCAAACCATAGCCCTGGTCTCAAGTAACTGTATACAAATAACTGTCAGCAGATGTCCTAAAACATATGGACAGCTAGCCGATGCAAGACATTCTTACAATAAAGAAGGAAGAAGGCAGCCATACAGCTAGGTACTTTTATTTGTGCAAAGAGTGCCCAAGGAAAGAGATTAGTCTGTTGGACACTGGAGACCCAAATCTTGAACTGACTCTGTTGCTAGCTGCTCTGGTTCTGGACAAGTCATTTAGTTGTTCTGTGTCTATGTCTACTCATTCAAAAATGATCTTGGCAATGTTTGATCTATCTAAATAGGATTATTTTGAGGATAACGGATGATGTGAAAAGTGAAGCATTATATAAACATGTAATATTTGGCGTTGGCATTATATTAAACAAAGGCAACATAAATAATCTCTTTAAAGCAAATTTGCATTTAATAGGCTCTAATAAGGTTTGTTAAGTGAATAAGAAACTGCAGAATGCTGGAGGAGGAGGGGGTCTGGGCAGTCATTTTATAGATTGGGAAACTAAGGCTCAGAATACTTTTTTTTTTTTTTTTGAGATGGAGACTCGCTCTGTTGCCCAGGCTGGAGGGCAATGGTGCGATGTCAGCTCACTGCAATCTCTGCCTCCCAGGTTCAAGCGATTCTTCTGCCTCAGCCTCCCCAGGAACTGGGATTACAGGCGCCCGCCACCATGCCTGGCTAATTTTTGTATTTTCAGTACAGACCGGGTTTCACCATGTTGGTCAGGCTGGTCTTGAACTTCTGACCTCAAGCGATCCACCTGCCTCAGCCTCCCAAAGTGCTGGGATTACAGGCGTGAGCCACTGCACCCTGCCAAGGCTCAGAATACTTAAGTGACTTAAGTGGCTATCCTAACTTGTTCATGGCAGGGCCCCCATCATGTCCCCATGTCCTGATTCCTAGTCTGTTGGCTCTGATAGATCTCATTGCCTCTCTTAGGGACTTGTATGGTTGCTTATATCCTAGCTGCAGAATTAAACAAGAGGAAATCTAGCTATAGGTAATATCTTTTAAAGATTTTAAAATTACCTATATGAGCCATTTTAAACTTTCTTAATCTGTTTTTTTTTTTCTACAGCTCTGTTCCCAGAGAAATACTATAAATACAGGCATGAAGAAACAAACATTAACTATAAATTAATTGTTATTTCCATTTCAAAAAGTTGTGAAAGGTTTCTGGAGCTCCCCAAGATTCATCCAAGTTGGCTTCTAAAAATATCTTCCTATAGTTGTAAAATATTTTCCTAAAATTGTAAACGTAATTACAGGTGTAATGGGAGGGACAAAGATTATTTCAAACTTTTCTCCTTAGTTTCTTCCTAATTAAAAATAACTTAGAGTATAAAGTTTGTTCAACAATACAATGTTTATTATCTAAAAATATTGATGTAACATTAAAAGATATTGGTAAGAGCTGAGTAAGGTAGAACATGCCTGCGGTCTCATATTCTTGGAAGGGAGAGGTGGGAGGAGCACTTGAGTCCAGGAATTCAAGTCCAGCCTGGGCAATGTAGTGAGGGTCTGTCTCAAAAAAAAAAAAAAAGCATTTTCAGTTAGGTTTATTCTAAATTCAGGAGAACCAAATCCAGTTTAAACCCATCGCTGATAAAAATTCATCTTATTAACCCTTTAGCTCAATTCATCATATGTCAGTTTTGATTCTTGATCATGAGGGGATTTCAGCACACAGTAGTAATGATTCCTCGGTCCTATTCCAACTACACTTAAGGATTTGTTTTTTGCTCCATGACTTAATATCATGTGACACTGAAAAATTAGGAAAATAATCCACAGAAAGAGGCAAATATATTTACCTTAATTGAAGAGGAGCCGTGATATTATACAACATAAAAGTAAATATCTTATTCATTTAAGTACACTTAGGTTTTTTTTGTTACTGACTAGAAATAATTAAAAATCTTGACCTCCTAAGAAATTTGTTGAGGGAGAGAGAAAGAAACAGAACTAGCTCTCTCAAATCAGGGGGAAAAAATCCAAACAACCAAGCTAGAAATATTGGAATTTCTTTAAAGTTCTGAGGGAAAACATACAATATAACATTTATAGCCATCTTTACATTGTTCAAAGTATTGCTTCTTGGATGGATCTGTCTCAGGCATGAAGTGAGTTCAACACCATAACTCCCTTTTGGTGTGGCAAGAACAGAAGAAAAAATGAACAGTTCTCACAAAGGCACTTCAAAAATGAGGATCATAGGATAGTGGTGTTTATTTAAAAGTTTACATATTCTGAGCCCTTTTAAAAACAAGATGAACCAGTAATGTTTTGTCTGTGCTGTTACTGAAATCTACAGTTTAAGAACTGAGCCTATGATCTGTGGGCTTCTAAGATCCTATTCAGCCAAGGTGAGCACTCTCAAGGGAACACTTCCTTATACTTGGCTTTCACTTTTATCTGGAAAATCAAGGCTGGGGCCATAACACAGCAGTTGTGGCAAACGGTGTCTAGATGGTCACTATCCACTATTCCCTAATTGACTGAGGCTCTTGCAGTCTTAGGAATGTAGAAGCAGTGATGAAGGTGAATAACTAGCAACAGCTTTGAGAC
The DNA here is from genome assembly GCF_028858775.2 of Pan troglodytes. Taxonomy (NCBI): domain Eukaryota; kingdom Metazoa; phylum Chordata; class Mammalia; order Primates; family Hominidae; genus Pan; species Pan troglodytes. The sequence continues at coordinate 137,548,439 of NC_072403.2, read as the reverse complement.
GTTCCCACAGTTTTCTTGGATGGCTGCTAGAACCAGATTCCAGAGACAATAAACAAAAAACTGGTAGTAAAATGGGAGGAGATAATGTTCTGAGCTAAATACAGTCTGAAAGACTCCATGTCTAGAAATAGGGTTTTATATGCCACTCAGGAGTTCTTTGGATCTCTTTTTGAAAAATGAACTCATCGTCTAGCATTTGAGGTACTTGTTCTTTGAGCCAATTTAGGTCTGCCTTGAAGTTCTCCCATTCTCTCTGATGGATAGCTCTCTGATCTTTATTGAAGATCAAGGCAGTGAGGAAATAGGGTTGACTATGGCATACAGAGCTTGAACGAGAAATAAAGTTAGAACATGGGTTGCCAGAGCCAGGCATGCAATCTATGCTTGCAGGTGAGGAGACACCAAGATCTCATTACATGGATGGTTTGCATATTTGGAAGGGAAAGCAAGAATAACTGACATGGGAAGGAAAGGCAAATCTAGAGAAAAGAGTAAATGCTTGGAATTGCTTCTGGGAGTGAGGACCACCAATTCATGGTAAACTGTCATACCCTCTTGAGTTAAGTTGCTCTAATTAAGCTTCCAGAACAGAAGGTGTTGAAGGAGTTAGAAACTAGAAACCAAGGTTTTCTTGTTGTTTAACCTGATTTGCATGACCTCTAGAAGATATGTTTAGCATTACAAGCCTCTATGAATAGATATTTTGTCCATTTTTCCTGAAAAGGGGTGTTATAGTTTGGGTTCCCAGGAATCAGACTCTGATACACTGAGATTTGTGTACAGTGGGTGTGTTGGGAAGGGTTCTTGGCAACAATATCTTTGAGGGGTAAAGAATGCAAGATTAGGCAGAGAAGAAGCTGGATTACAAAGATGTTGCAATAAAAGTCTTAGCTATTCCTATGGGGAGTGCTGGAGCTGGGGTAGTCCTTGGGCCGAGGATGTCAGTTCTTAATAAAAATCAGTCACCAGATGAGCAAGTAAAGATTTTTATCCCTATTGGGCAGATAAAGAAACAGGCACAGGGTTGAAAACTAACTGCCCAAAGTCACATAACTTTTAAGAGGAATAGCTGCAGGCTATTTCTGCTGAGGCCCAACTCCAGACACATGGTTGAGCCAGATAATACATCACCCCTGGCAGAGGGGTACAGGATATGGTCTCCCATTGAACAGTGACCTAAGTAAAATAAATGTGCCTCTGAATTTCTGTAAAATTTAAATGTGCATATCTTTTGGTTTTGCATAATATAGAAAATTTTATATATTTAATAAAAAAATTATTTTTGACTGGTAAAATTTTCAAACAATTTTTTTGACACCAGGATTTTCTCTTTTGACTTATAGCTTAATGGTAACTTCAGAATAATACTCTTCTTAGATCTCATGTTAGCTGACCTTTTCTTAAAAATAGATCAGAAGACCATCTCAATGTGCTAAATACTGTCCCTTGAATTAAGGAACACCAAAATAATAAATGTTGTGTAACTTTTATAGTTTATAGAGTTCTCCACATAATCCACACAGTGTGGGTTTGAGGTAATGTTGCCAGAGCATAAATGTGAAATCCATGGCTGTGAAAAGTTGTGAGATTTGCCTGAGTTTACAGTCATTGCAGGTGATCCCGGCCTCCTGTACACCTTACCTGGGTCTGCATGTCCCATGTGCTCCATACGCTGCCTCACTCCAGCGAACATTCCGCGATGGCTCTGTATCCGAGAAGTAAGGTGTTGTACTTATGAATCAATGGAAGGACCAAGGCCCCTGTGCTTTCAGTGTGAGAGGAGCAGCCAAAACCACTGCAAAGAGGGGTTGGAAATCTGATCTCCCATGAGAGCTGAGGAAAAAAATTGCTTCTGGAAAGGGATGAAAGGTTTTAATATAACTCATTATCTGTTTTCTTTGGATGAACTTTCTGCTATTAGTCAACGTGATTTGGGCTTGGATACCACATTAGAACCGGTAACAGAAAATATTGATCCTACAACTTGTGAGAAACCTGAAATGGGTATGAGTTTATCTCAATGCTTCCATAAATGGCAACTTGCATTCCAGTTATTTGAAACTTTCTTGATTATTATTATTTGAAAGGGATCCAGCTAAAACATAATTTGTTTGGATTCTTGGGTCAACGATTTTACTTCTACTGGCAAAAAATATACTACATAAAACGGCTATGTATATTTTTCTTAACTTTCGTTTCCTTTTTGGTCACTTAGCCAGAGTGAGGTCCTGGAGAATATTCTGCACATGCTTTAGTGTGGGGAAAATGAGTGTATGTGTGAGAGACAGAGCAAGTAAAGGGAGCTGGCTGCATCTCAATGTGTTAGATAACGGTGAGCTTGGCTTGTTAAATAGACCAAACCTGTGAGGAACAGCTCTGAAAGTGTTTGGCTAGGGTTTGCTCTCACAGCGCTTAGTAACACTAATAGTGCTAATAACACTTAATAGCACTTCGTAATACTGCTTAATAAGTGTGATGTAGTGATGTGTGTATCACCTAGTATGTGTTGGAAGATGACTTCCTGGGGATAGTGGTCGAGACCATGGCAGCACCCAGACTCCTTGTCCTCCAGAGTGGTTGTCATGGAAAGTGCCACAAGGCTGCAGTACACTGCTAGGTGGGTCTAGCCTCTGGTCAGGCCAGGGTAGTGCCACTTTTGTTGGGGACAATGACCAAAGTTGTGTTGCTGCCAATAATAAAGATAGACATTTTTAGAGCAGATGAACAGGACAAGAAAAGATGATGGACAGTTCCTAGGTTCTCTATGGTTACAATGAAAGCAGTTTTGTATAGAGTTGAAATGTCCATGGGTATACAAAAAAATTTACTAAGTGTTGTCAACGAGTGAAAGCACTAATTATAACAACTTGGGAAATAAAATACCAGTGTTAGAAGTCTTATCATATGACAATTGTAGTAATTTTAAAGAGAATTAACAGGTTTTGGGGCTTGAGGGTTACAGAAAATATTCAGGGCTGAATCCAATAATTGGGTTGCAGGTGTTAGTGCTGAAAACCTTAAAAATGTTCATAAACTTGATTGAGCAGTTGCTTCTGGGAATTAATCCTAAATAAATAATGAAGAATACATGCAAACAACTATAAGAATTGTCTTTGAAACTTGTTTATATTAGTTAAAAATTGGAACAACGAAATGTTGAAAACCAGAGATTTGTTAAATAGATTATGATATAATAGAATCTCATTTAGTCATTAAATATGATGAGATAGAAATATGCCTAGCTGGGTGTGATGGCTCTCGCCTATAATCCCAGCACTTTGAGAGGCTGAGGTGGGTGGATTATTTGAGCCTAGGAGTTCAAGACTAGCCTGGGCAGCATGGCAAAACCCTGTCTCTACAAAAAATGCAAAAATTAGCTGGATGTGGTGGTGTGCATCTGTGGTCCCAGCTACTCGGGAGGTGAGGTAGGAGGATCATTTGAACCTGGGAGGCAGAGAGAGTAGTGAGCCGAGATCGCACCATTGCACTCCAACTTGGGCAACAGAGCAAAACCCTTTCAAAAAAAAAAAGGCTTAGTATCTGGGGTGACAAGAAATCTGTACCACAAATTCCTGAGACATGATTTTACCTGCATAACAAACCTGCACATGTATTCCTGAACCTAAAATAAAAGTTGAAAGAATAATAAGGAGAAATATGCCTGCTTACATATTACATACATATGCCTTATAAATAACTTTGAGACATTTCAAACTCACCAAAAACTTGAAGGAATGGTGCAGTGAATATGTGTTAACAACATGTCTCTGTGGATAGGTTCTTCTTTTTGGCCCAGCCTTCTGAAAGTAGTGTACCAATGTCATGAAATTTCACCTCTTAATACTTCATTTGGCACTCCTTTCAAGAGTAAGAGTATTCTCTCTCACAACACCATTACCACACCTAAGAAAATAATCATGGATTCAATAAGATCATTTGCAAACATACTTAAATTGTCCTAAAATATTCCTTATAGCTTTTTTTTTCTGATTCAAATTCCAATGAAATTTTACTCATGACGTTAACTATTATATATCCTTAGTAGCTCTCAATCTTTGAACACTGTCTCCTCTATTCTTTGATGACTTCAAATCCTTTGGGAAGTCCAGGATAACCATTATGCAGAATGCCCAACATCTTGGATTAGCTTGTTTCATCATGATTAGAATTGGTTAAACATTTTAGGCAAGAACACTTAATAGGCGATGTGCATACTTCTCACTACATTGCATCAGGAAGCATATAGTATCAGGCCACCAAATTACTGGCAAAGTCAAGCTTCCCTGGTTGGAGGATAACAGATGCTTTTATTGTAAAGGCACATTTTCCCCTTTATAATTAAAAATAGGTGATATTTTGCAATGTAGATGTACATTTTTCAACATAGAAAATTATTTATGTTCTATTAAGTATAGATAGAAAATTACAAATTGTAGGCAGCTTAATTTTGTTAAAACGATATATATATACATACACACAGGGCAAGGTTTGGAAGAATATATATCCCAAATCATTTACAGTGGTTATGTCAAGATAGTGTGATTATATGTGAGTTTAATTTTGTCTTTTTTATTTGATTATTTTCCTTCTTTTTATGATGACTCTACATAATTTACATTATTTTCAAAGTGAATAGAATGAATTGGCTGTGGCTGATGTGTTATACTCTATTTTAGATAAGTGAATATGGTATATTTGTTTTCATTGCATCCCCTCCCTGCTTTGGTGACACTAACGTTGAAGAGGTTGTCTGCAGGGCTGAAGTTATTCTCATTTTAATGCCAGGTCCTACTGGGCATATTTCTCTAGGAGAAAACAGTTACATTAATTCAAGGGTGGAATTCTCACACTGGTCTTCTCTCCAGAATTTTCAACACATTTATTTTAATAAGTGCAGTGTAAAAGTGACACAATTTAAAATAAAGTCATCACAGAATTTAAAGCACTTGTTTGCTTCTTGCTCCAGGATGTGTAAAAAATGTCTTAATTCTGAGCAGCATTTTTGCATTTTGCCTCCAAAAGTGAATATATTATGATTATGACCTACAGTGACTTGACCTCTTTGCAGATGTCTTCTGGTAATTTCAGTAAAGGAAGTAAACTTTATTCAGCACAGTCACAGATCTCTTGAGTCAAGGAGACGGGAACTTAGGCTCATCTTGTCTGCTGACACCTAAATGTATGCCAGGTAGTAGGGCAACCAAAGACCAGAGGCATAGTATCTGGGACAAGGCTAGGAAACCATGTTGGCTAAATGACAGAGTTGAAGACGGCCAGATCACAGCCTCTGGCTGCCTTTGTTATGGATACCAGCCTGTTGTTGCTGGAAGCAAAGGCTGCCACAGGCTTTCAGTGGAAGCTGACCAGGCAGGAGGAAATAATGTTGGGTTCTCTCCTTGGGGAAAGCTTCGTTTCATCACTCGGAAGGCAGACAAGCTGGTGCAAAAGGAAACCCACACCTAGTAACTGATACACAGCAGTGACGTCCTGCTGGGAGATCTGAAGAACAGGGCAAGATGGAATTTTGCATTCCATTAACTGTAAGCAGGACGTGAGGGATTAAAGGGCACTTGGAGTGGGCAGCACAAAGCTAAAAATTATTTACTAGCCTGAAGAACTTAAGACAGTATCATTAGTATGTATTTGTAAGAGTAAACCCTCTGATATATTTCTGGAAAATATAATAAGGCTGGCTCCAGGCAAAACTGGTGAATGGGTGGTGTAATTTTATGATACACTACTTCTATTTCAATACTTGTCTGTACCAACCCTGGCACCCCATTTTCTTACCGCTATATTCTTTTCCACTGAAGAATCTGCTCTCAATTTTATACCTTTGAATTCAGGGAGTAAACTTGCCCTTGTAATCCTTGGAACTGAAATAACTCTAAACTAAGCATCAGAAGACTAGGCTCAAGTTTCAATTCCTTCACATACTGGTTACATGAACTTGATCGGACATGTTAACTTCTCCGAGCCTCAGTTTTATCATCTGTAGATGGGAATCATAAACTGATATTTAACTTAGGTCTCCCTGTATAGAGAGAAGAGAAGAAGATGGGAACTAATGCTTGTTGAACGTCTCCCAAATGCCAGGCTCTGTGCTGGAATAACTTGTGCAGCAGTGGTCTCTGTTTGAGCCCAGGCTACAGTCACCATTTGGAGTCTGGAATGTCCATGCATGTCTGGTGCCCTGGCAAGATGGACCTTCCAGCAGTTTGAGGGAACTAAGAAGCATCCTTGAAGAGAAGTTATCTCAAGGGAAGAACAAATTCAACAGACAAGCTTAGTTCTATAATACCTTATTAGCAGGGAAGAGTTTCTGAGTAAAGCATAGTGTTTGTCACTTACAACATTCATGAGTCCAGCCTTTCATGGATTTACATCTGAAGCCTATGAATAAATGGAGCTATAAATGAAAAAAAAAAAAAAAACTCGTAAAAACAAAGCTTTATAAGAAACCAGGGAGCAAACAGCACTGCTTTCACACCTTTGTGGAAAAACATAATGCTAGAGGAAGAGTTGCATTCCCTCTGTGGTAGTTTATATACAAGATGGCTACCATCAATTCTTTCTATTCCTACATGTCATTCCCCAGCCAAGAAGTGGAATCTATTTCTCCAATTCCTTTGAAACTGGACTGACTTTAGTGACTTGTTTGACTACTGGAACTAAATAGAAGTAATTTTCAGGGATTTCTGAGCCTTACTCATAAGAAGCCTTGAAGCTTCCATTTGAGTCTCTTGGGATGATTTTTTCTCTGAATTCTAAGTACCATGTAAGAAGTCCAACTACTCAAGATCATCATTCATGAAAAGTCCAAACCATATGGATAGGTCCTGGAGGCTGAGACAGCATGTGGAGAGAGAGATAGGCCAAGGAGCACTGAAGCATCAGACATTTTAACAGCCAATAATGACAGAAGAAGAGTCTCAATTCCCAGCTGCCCAACGGGGATGGCACTGGGATCAGAGATGAGCCACCAAGCCCAGCTCTCCTCACAAAGAGTAATAAACAAAACATTACAGTCATGTAAAGTCACTAAGTGGCTTTAAAAAGAAGAGAAGACCACATGTGTGCAAGTCCTGCAAGTGTTCTAAAAATCGTGTCTGAGAGCTATTTTGTAAAATAAAACAAATTTCAAAGGTTATTTCTGCGAAATAATAGAAAAATTTTATGGATGGAAATGAGGGGATGGTTAAGGTTGGTCACTCATGGGAGAGAAAAAGCAGACTGTTGTTTAGTTGGCTATGAACATTTTAACCATGACCTGCCTTCTGGTCATGCTTGGGCTCCCATAGGAAGAAATTTCAAATTAAGTCATGGGGCAGATGGTATCTCGGAGGCCTGTGGATGAGCTTTCATAGATTCCCTCAGTCAGAGTTCAAATCAAGAAGGCTTTGAGAGAACCTGCTCCTTCATGTCCAGAATTGGCCCTGGCATCCCAAGTTATATTGGACTGGGTTATGTTGAAATGGCTTCAGGGTATGGACACAAAGAATCTCTGGGGCAACAGACAAAGTCAATATATACCTATGAATTATGTTATTTGTTCAGAATAAATGCTTCTTTACTATGTTGATGACCCAGCTGGGAGGTCTCCTTAAGAGAGAGTTAAAATGAAAACAAAAACCATGTGGAAATGATTGAGTACAAAGAGAGAGATCAGGTCCTTTTGGCCAAAAACCTGGCCCCTGTGTGAAAGACCCAGGATACTACATCAGACATTCTGTGGCCAGTGAGCTAGACATGGTCATGCAAGGCCACCACCACCCCGTTAAGGGTGTTAGAACTCATTGAGTGGCAGTACACAGTCTATGCTAGTCATCCTGCGCTTTGGCAGGGGGTGAGGTTCTGTCGTTCGAGAGAGGCACTCTTGGCAAACTGTGTTCCTGTTTGAGGATTGAACAATTAACAAAGCGATAATTCTCCTTCAGTGTTGGAAGTACAAGGGAGTCAATGTACTGATGCTGAGTTGAAGCAGACGTGTCGGTAGATAGAGCGATACATTTATTCCAGGAGCCATGAAGAGGTTATCATGGCTCTACTAAATTACAAGTTTACATCAGGTACTTTTTCAAGGAAACTTTCTCCCGCTAGTTGGTTCAGGTGTGGAGATATACAAGTCCTGAAGCAGGAGATCTTTGGGTCAGTGGATTCAAGAAGGTAATTATTCACTGAGGTGCATTTCTTACACTTGGTCATGCCTTACCCTTGGGCATTGTATGTGTTGAATCATTTTCTTTTTATTAGCCATGAAAATAATCACTCTGTGTTGGGCTGTCATTGTGTTCTATTTTTCTGGGATTTTAATTTTTTAAAAATTGCCTTTCGCTAACTTGAAAACAATGTGTTTTCAGGCTCCAGGTTGTCTGCTCACTAGTGAGTGGGGTCTTGGGTCAGGTCACTCAGATTCCCACAGGATTCATTACTCACCTACATTGTGGTCTGCCAATGCACACCATATACCAATTGCAGTAACTATATAGCAGGCTTTTGTCTCTAATAAAGGAGCAGGAAATCAGAGGCAACAACTACTTCCTGACAAATTCAGTTCTCTCTCTTTCACTGAGTAGATGTTCTTTTGATTACTTAAACATAGAGGGGAAAAACAAGTTCCAACCTCTGTGGGCAAGCTTTGGCTAGAACGCCATCCAAACCCTGTGGGGCCGCTCGTGAGGCCTTGTTTTTCTCCGAGTCTATTGCTGTGTAATAGAAACCTTCTATAGGAAATTAATGATTAAATATATTCATTCTCAGAATATGCAGGGAATTTTGTTTAAAATCGTTTCACAAAATGAGGGGCAAACTGGGTCTTCCCTTTATTGCTAATATCCCTGAGATCAGTACTTGGACCTAGGGCAAGCTTGACCGCACGCCTATACCATTGTCTGAATTGAGGGTTTTGCCTCTGTGAGGTTTGCATCCATATAGATGGAAGGTATGTCTGGTCAGGTCTACATACCTGGTGAAAATGAAAAGGTGGCATACATTCTCCTCCCACCTGCTCTGGAGATTTGGGACTAGAAAGGCAGATTAAAAAATTTGCACTGGTATGTAGTGAGACCAAGCCTTCATATAATAGGGAGATAGTCAGCTATGTAGCTGTGTCAATGTTGCTGGGCTTGGGTAGAGGAGAAATACAGAAAATAAAACGTTCAGATTTACACATACTTGGAAGAGGAGATCAAAGAGCTGCATCTCAGATGAATGTTACTGTTTGGTTTATGTGCAGAACTTTCTTGGCACTTTGAGGTTACTTCTGCAAAAATGCAAGTAAAGAAAATAAGAAACCAGCAACTCAGGAGAGATGCAGGAGCATGTTCAAGGGATCTGCATCAATTGGCAGAGAGTCTGGCAGGTGAAGATATTTACTCTAACTTCTCGTAACTGAGATCTCTTATCCTGGTGTGTTCTGAGCAAATTTGAGGGAGGATAAAAATTATCCTTTGGAAGGAAAGTATGAAAGGGAGATGGAAGATAAAGAAGGACAAGAAAGGGAAAAGGATGCTATATTAAAACTTCTTATTCCAGACCCAGAAGCAAAAGGTATGTAGTAATTATATCCAAATCCATCTATCCATCCATCCTTTTTGACATATGTTCATGCAGAAAAGAGAATAAGAGACCTAGGCTTGCTACTACATACCATTCTTTGAAAGTGGTTTGCCTCAATTTGATGCCTCCCAGATGGATCCGTTAATTTTTTTTCTTTTTTTGTAGAGATACAGTCTCACCATGTTGGTCAGGCTGGTCTTGAACTCCTGGGCTCAAGCCATCCTCTCCTCTTGGCCTCCAAAAGTGCTGGGATTACAGGTGTGAGCCACCATGCCTGGCCTTCAGATAGGTGCTTTTAAAAGTTCTGTGTGGCCTCTTCACAATGTAACATTTGAGTTGTTAGGTGGGGGCGGAGTGCAGGGTATTCAGTCTGAGAGCCAGTCTTTATAACCAATACTCTTTTGTTGTGGTGAAGCTATGAAGAGAAGCAATGAGTCAGATGGTGAAAGGATCCAGCTTTCCCTTCTACTTTAATACCTGGACTGGGGACACATTTGGTAAAGCCCAGTGGAGAAAGGTATCCCTGTCAAAGTTGTATCCATTGTATGGATGAATAGAGAGTTTTTGTCTCTTAGGATGTCAGTCCAGCACCAACCATCAGAATTAAGTTCACTCAAAAATTTAAAGCAAAGCACCCCCTGCAACTTTTCCTACATCCCTGCAGGATTATATTACTATAATCAAAGAGAATCCAGATAGAAACGGCCTTGCAGGTTATCTGGTTCATCCTCTGTTTGCAGGTTTCCTCCTTCAGCAGAGCCACTACTGTTTGGCTCTGTCCGGTTTCCAGTGTCCTGAGTGAGGGAGCTTCCCGCCTTTCCCTGGGGAGGCCATTCTCAAATCCAGCAGTTCTCACTGCCAGGAAGTCTCTGATAGGCATCTAGAATTTTCCCTTCTTCAGCTGTATCTCATTACAGCCAGGAACAGCCTTTGTACCCACCCTCTCTCCCCTCTCTGGCTGCATGCTGTTTCCTGCCTTGGCCTTTGTGGGCTACACTATATGAAAACTCCTTTCAGGTCATTCGTTTTCCTTTACACATCCTGCTTTCAGTTCTGAAGATGGCAGAGGTTCCTTTTTGAGACTCCCTCTACCATATTTTGTTTGCTTCTTTCTGCATATGTGAGCACAGAATGTACTGTCTCATCTTCAACATAAAGTTGGGTGTTACTAACAACTTGTTTTTGTAGCTTTTGTCATTCTTTTTTCCTCCACAGAAACTAATTATAATCTGACTATAAAGCTTTAGTGTGTTTTCCCAATAGGTTTACTTTTCACAGGGTAACTTTGTGTTAACTTTGAGGATTACAAATCAGCCTGTGCAAAAATGGGAGAAACAGAAATTTAGTCAAGAATGACACATGCTCTGAAGCAACAAGATGAAAAATCAACTTCAGAGGAAAGGCTTGCAGAATTGTCTGCAGTGTGGCTTTATCAGGTTGTGTGTTGTTAGGGATCTTGAAATAAATGTCCTTTCTATTGTGCATGATGGACTCAGGAGCTGGACTCGGGGGTGGACTTTGGTGCACATCATAGGCTTTATGGTCATCGTGGACCTAGGGCAACCCAAGGATAACTCCAGATTCCAGAGTGTTTCCAGGTCATCCCAGCTGGACTCTCTAATTGGGAGGGTTCTATATGCTACATCTGATGTGAAGGGAAATCCCCTTTCATCTGAATATCAGGAGACAAGGCAATTGTGGCAATGTTCTTAGTAAAAGTCTAGGCTCTGGAGATAGACTATTCAAACCCTGGCTCTGTAATTTTGTAGGAATTAAGGCAAGTGGATTAATCTTTCTTCTGCTCAGTTTTCCTATCTGTAAAAGGCAATAGTAATCAAAGATACACCATGGGATGTGGGCAAGGATTGAGCTGATAATGCTAATAAAATAGTGCACACTGGCACGTTGTAAACACTCACAACATGCCCTAAGTGTGCCTAGAAAATATTTCTGAAATGGCTTTGCCAAATTTATGTACAAGGTTACTCATTGCAATATTATAGTGGTAAAAAATTGGAAATAACAAACATATCCAGGAATACAGGCTAAGAGTCTAAAAAAATTTGTTAACAAACAATTTAAGTTACTTTAGAAGAGTAGAGTTCCATGCAAATACACAACATACATGTGTTGATAGATACTGGATGTGAATGCACCAAAATTTTAACATTTTGCTGATTCTCCCTTTCCCCGTCATTAGCAGGCATTACTTTATTTTTTTTCCAGAAATGGCAGGTTTTATAATCTCAATCTCTGTGAAATAATATGCCTAATTTCCGTTTAGGAATATGTGTCATTTAGAATGAGAAATCTCCTCAGCCTAAGCCTCTGCAAAGCCCTGCTTCCCTGCATTCAGCACCTAGACATATTTTTATAATCAGCAAAAAAGAGGTGTAAAAAATGATTTCCTTGATAAGTAGTATCTTGCAGGCTGTTACAACACAATTCATTGGAGGTAGGCAGACAGACCCACGGCAGATTTCCTGCCTCTGATCTCTCTCCACTTTCTGTTCTTGGTAAGCTCTCAGAGTGACCTTGTCATCTCCTCTGCAGAAATAAAAATTGCTTATGGTCTTTAAAATAAACGTATCTGAATTTGAATTCAGATACATTCCTAGCCTTGTTGCTCAAGAGTTTTATGTCTTTGAGCATGAAGAAAGAAGGAAGCAGAATCCATATTTATAAGGGGTGTGCTGGGATACACTTTTTTTTTTTTTTTTAATTTATTTATTTATTATTTTTTATTATACTTTAAGTTTTAGGGTACATGTGCACATTGTGCAGGTTAGTTACATATGTATACATGTGCCATGCTGGTGCGCTGCACCCACTAACTCGTCATCTAGCATTAGGTATATCTCCCAATGCTATCCCTCCCCACTCCCCCCTCCCCACCACAGTCCCCAGAGTATGGTATTCCCCTTCCTGTGTCCATGGATACACTTTACATAAAAGTTAAACTAGAGGCCAGGTGCAGTGGCTCACGCCTGTAATCCCAGCACTTTGGGAGGCCGAGGTTGTTGGATCACTTGAGGTCAGGAGTTCGAGACCAGTCTGAGCAACATGGTGAAACTTCATCTCTACTAAAAACACAAAAATTAGCTGGGCATGGTGGTGCTTGCCTGGGATTCCAGCTACTCGGGAGGCTGAGGCACGAAAATCACTTGAACTTGGGAGGTGGAGGTTGCAGCGAGCCAAGATAGCACCACTGCACTCCAGCCTGGGTGACAGAGTGAGACTCTGTCACAAAAAAAAAAAAAAAAAAAAGTTAAGCTAGAGACCACACAGTGGGACAGTGTGGTGGAACGGTGACTCAACCCCAGGTCTTCACACTGCACATCCTCTGCTTTTTTGCTCTGCCTCTAACAGTTGGCCTGGTGTGAATTGGTTTTCTTGTCTGCAAAGTGGGAATAATAAGGGGATTAAATGAGGTGGTCTATTTGGAAGTGCATGGAACATGATACATGTCCATCTTGCAACTGCATGATAAAGGTCTTGGATGAAGAAACCAAAAGGGGCTTACTTAAAACTGGGAACAGAACTTCAGGGTTCTGATTTCTAGGTGGATAATCTCTCTACCAATACACACACTCTGATACATACTGTAATTATTTCCATGAAAAAAACAATTAGAAGTAAATGCATTGTTCCTGTTTTATGTTCAGGTCAAAAGGATTTCTTGATCCTGATAAAACATTTACATCCCTAGTTTACCCTATTTTGTGTTCAGTGTCATACCATGAAAGATATCTCTAAGTGAAAGAATTGACTGATGTTGATGATTTTAAAAGTGAAACCATATGCCAAATTGCCTCTCAAGAGCTAAGAAATAAACTCCCGCTGATGTTCTCTCAGCCTTTGTCTTGTTTGAAATATTTAGATCTGATAGCAGAAGGGCCAGGAGCTGGGTCTTCTCTACATTTTGCCAATGCCAGTGAGGTACTTACTGCGGCATCAAAGTGAATGATCAGCAGTTTTGGGGGCAACCCATCAAGGGGTACAGTTAGCTGTAGTTTCACTTCATCTCAGAATAGGAGACATTTCACAAATTATATTTTGCAAATGAGTTATTTTAAATAGCTGAGATGCCCTATCTGATATGGCCCATGGTTGTGATATTTACATTATGAGCAATATCATTTTCCTTACTTTTTATTATAATCTTTTTTTTTTTCCTGCCAAACCCGATGGCTGAAGGAGTACCTCTAGCTCCCGCAGTGGCTCAGGGCTGCAATCTGCTCTGTGTCTGCTCCCCTGACCATGGGCACACAAAGTAGGCTTCTAAAGATTCCACTGTTTGCTTCAAGCCTCACGCTGAGTCCCTGCTGTTGACCACATTTTGAATGTTTTTCTAATAATTTTTCAACTACTTCCCTGAAAAAAAAGTTCATTTCTGAAATCATCTGTTGGGAATTAGGGTGACCAGCTACTTGTCTTCTATTATAAGGCCTAGATCAGAATTTCATGGGCAGTGGCATTCAAAGTCAGCTTTGTATTGCAAAGGAGTGCAGGTTCATTGGGAGAGTTTTGGAATCACTGCGATTCTACAGTCTGGAAGCTTTTGGTCAATACATGGCAAAGTTGTCGGTAATGAAGACAATTGAAATTTGTAAAGTGATGTATAGTTAAAAAGCAACTCATGAAACCAGCAATTCATCCACCAGAATTTCCTAAGGATCTGCTACATGGTCTATTCTCAGAAAATTCATAGGTAAGTAAACTATAATAATTTCTGTGGTCCTCATGATAACTGTGTGAGGCAGGATTTATTTCTCTGAGATATGATTATTTAGGGTGGGAGCAATTGATTTCTGGGAACAGTGAAATTGATGTCAGTATTTTCACACATGTTTAGGTCAGAGCTGGTCCTCAAACCCAGGACCCCGTGCTCCAAAGTCTTGCTCTTTCCCATGAGCGTGGACTCTGGACTCAGACATCTGCATCTCATTCTGATCTCCAATGCTACACAGTTGGGAGACTGCAATCATTACTTAGCCTCTTAGCTTCTGCCTCCCCATCTGTAAGATGAGGGACATCATTCTGGTTACTTTCTAGGGTTATTGTCAGGATTATAGGAGCTATGCATGTGGAGCATTTAGCACAGTGCCTGGCACATATAAACATCTCAACAAATGCTCTCTGTGAGAGGAATAACAAGAATGATTATGAAAATCATTCATATGATTATAGCTACAGTATGAAGCTCACCTACTGGACACTCTTACAAGATCCTCGAGAAAAATATCCCACAGATGTGCAGTGAAACCAAGGAGGTTATGTCAGTTTCCATTTTTTGCTAGTGATTATAAAATTAAAAATGTATCTTAATTAGGTCATTTATTTATTCAACAATGAATATTTCCTAAGAATATATTGCGTGTCAGGGCCGGGCATGGTGGTTTATGACTAATCCCAGTACTTTGGGAGGCTGAGGCAGGAGAATTTCTTGAGCCCGGGAATCAGGAGTTTGAGACTAGCCTGGACAACATAGCCCTGTCTCTAGTTAAAAAAAAAAAAAAATATATATATATATATATATATATGGGTATATATATGTATATATACACACACATATATACGTATATATATACACATTATATATACACACATATATGTGTATATATATACACACACACATATATATGTGTATATATATATACACACACTATATATATAAAATGTGTCAGTTGTGGATCTAGATGCTGAAAACTTACATTCTAGGAGCTAATCTTTAATCTTCAGAGTAGTATAATATGTTGAAAATTATCCATATTAGTATTTTACATGTGAATAAAATGTGACTTGGAGAGATATATAATTTGCCTGCAGTCACCTGGCTGCTAAGCTGCAGGGCCAGGATGCTAATTCAGACCCTTTGCCACCAAGTCCAGGGCTGCTGCTGTTATTGTCTGTAGCAAGAGAGCTTCTTCATTCCAGTGTCACCCTTCCTTTCGTTGATGAAGGGGTGGAAGTGACTGTAGTATACCATATATGTTAGGCAAATCTAAAGTCTTAGATTATAATTTATTCAGAGAGGCCCAAATAGGAAATTTTTTATAAAAAGAAGTAAATAAGAAACAGATTCATTGAGAGGTGAAATGGTAGATTCCGCTATTTCCACATAGATTTGTTCTATAGACAGGTGGATGTTTACTGTTAAAATCATAAAAAAATTACTCTAAAATCATTTTTTTTGCCTCACAACCAGATTCACTAGTAACATGCATGCACAGAAGTACACTTTCTGTGTGCAACATAAATATCTAACATTAACTCAGGCAGTCACTGGCTAACATGAGGCTTTTACATTGACACTCAGTATGTGTTAAACTGAATTAAATTATTTTACAGTCTAAAATAAGTGGAATTAAGAATCAACTGATGTCTTCTCATAAGATAATCATTTATATACAGTACTTGAAGAAGCCTATTTCATCCAGATTTGTTCTCCTTTCTTTCAGTAAATGAATTCTAAATTCCAGCCCTTTCTTTTTTGGGTGCTATTTATTTATTTTACCATTTTTAATTTATATCTGAAATTCAGCACCAGTCACATACCTGATGTACTTAATATCAGGTACTTTTGCCAGGAATTTCAGATAGACTTGTTCCCTGTCTGAACGTGTACTTTCTTCCTTATATCCTGGGCAGCAGGGTCTGGAGCAACCAGGTTTGTCCAGGTGTAGGTTTGTCCAATACATGAAGAAGCAGGTGGGGACTCAAGAGCCCACAGATAAACTATAGGGTGAACTTTAAAAACCCTTAAGAACCAAAATCCTACCATAGGATCATCAGGAGGATAGGACTGCTTCATCATTCATTCATTCATTCATTCATATTTATATTTCTTTAGCTGGGCTTTTCTGTAGAACTTTTTGAAAACCTGTTACCAATCCGCCTACTTACCATACAGTAGCACTGAATTCCAGGTAAGTGTAGTGGGCCCACCACTAATTTTTTACGATTGTGTTGAATCCTAATCCTGAATTCTAAGCTTCAAAATCAGTGGAAAATAAGTAGCATATTTTTTCTTAGTTTGTTTGTTTATTTATTTATTTATTTATTTATTTATTTATTTATTTATTTATTTTTAGATGGAGTCTCGCTCTGTTGCCCAGGCTGGAGTGCAGTGGTGCAATCTCACGTCACTGCAACCTTTCCCTCCTGGGTTCAAGCAATTTTCCTGCCTCAGCCTCTTGAGTAGCTGGGACTACAGGCTCGCGCCACCATGCCCAGATGATTTTTCTATTTTTAGTAGAGACGGGGTGTCACCATGTTGGCCAGGCTGGTCTCGAACTTCTGACCTCAGCTGGTCTGCCTGCCTCGGCCTCCCAAAGTGTTGGGATTACAGGCATGAGCCACCGCGCCCCGCCCATATTTTTTCTTTTTTACCTAGTTCACCGATCAATATCTCTAATTGGCCAGGGGCAGAACAGAACTCCTACAGAACACCAATCAGTGTAAACTGGTCTTTTCTAGTCTCCCCACCTGTGGGTATAGATGGCTCGTAATATCATCAAAGCTCAGATTTTGCTGGCTCTTTCCTTTACTTGGTGATGTATGCCCCTCTCTTCTCAGATGCTCCTATGAGTCCCTGTGGGTTTTGTGCATGTGCTTAGCATAACCTCCACCCCTACTCTTCCAGGCTCCATGCCTGTTCTGCCTGGCATCGTTATGGATGCTCTGAATTCCTGAGGTGCCCAGCTATGCAGTGACGTATGGTGATGTGGGAGAGTGCTGTCCTATAGTTGGCTACAGGAATCTTAAAAGAACCCTTTCTGTGGTCCAACATTTTGCAGAGTTTTCAAAGAAAGAAGCCTCCCTTCTCTACTCATAATCCTCTTGCTTTCATGGTTGAAAAGGGTGGATACTGGGCTGGTAGGCAAACTGCAGTAACACAAATGTCAGCACTATCCCTCCCCTTCAACCAACGCTCTTGGCTACACTCTGAGGTTGTGAGACCTCCCAGGAGGTGCCTCAGGCCACAGACAGATGGCTTCAGAGTCCTTCCCTACCACTTGGCCACACAGACCCAAATATATCTGAATCCCACTTAGACTCAAGCTCCAATCTTTACTGCATATTCCCCAGTGGAAGATAAACTGTTTTTAACTGCTTTTTAGAAAAAAACTGTTTAACTATAATAGCAGTGATCTAAAAACTTTCACATGTGAATTAAATGACGCCTCGGTGGGGGCAGAGAAATGAAAGGGACTAAAACTTCTCTGAATTTCAGGATGATTAAATAATAATAGTAGAAAAATGGACAATTCTGCATTCAATACAAGTGAGACTTCTACTTAACAAAAGCCCCAATGAAATACTGCATATTCTTAAAGCAGATGAACAATTATACAGGAAATAGAGAAGTCTAAACCTTGTAGCCTGTTATCTATCTTTACCTTAAGTCTGAAAATGTCAAAGGACAATTAAGAAATTATTAATCATGGTGTAGAGTAATGGAGGATGTTTCTCACAAACATCGTCTTTCCCTCTCAGTGACCTCCTATTTTGGGAGGTGGTCATGAACAAGCATAAACTTGATACACTTATCCATATGGCTGAGCGGATTAGGATGGGTGTCAGGTTGTGCCAGGAGTGAGTGGCTAGAAGCACGGCTGCCCTTGATGAGCAGAACTGAAATCATCACTCAGGCAATCGCTAGTGAAAGCCTTGAGTGACTACCTCTAAAACCCCAGTCTCCATTGAAAAAGGAATTGCATTTGACACTGGAAGCACACTTCATGGATCTCGTGTGGATGACTTTCCTTTGAGGTCTGCAGTGTTCACTGCTGTGCTGCACATGTGCCCAACTACAAAATGTAATTGGGATGATCCAGAACTTTAGTCGGACCATGAGAACAAATCATGAGCAATCAGGAAATAGGATAAATTCAAAAGTTCCATAACGTGGGAGCCTCAATCAGTTTTCCCAAAAGTATGTAATAATACCCAATTAGTCTCAAACACACTGTCATTTTGATAGTTACCACTACAATCATCTGTAGGAATATGAAGAATTCTTATGCATTAAATTGCTGATTTTCCATGAGAGGCTTCTTTTGGTAATACTGCACTCAGCTTGCACATTCCTTGTTCTGTTTGTCTTTTCATCTAACTTGACAGGTTTATAGAATCAGTATTGAAAAACTGCAAGTTTAATCTTGGGAGTGTATATTGAAATTCTGGGCCTCAAATAACAATTTTGGGACTCCCAGGCTGCTGCTTCTTTATTCTGTCCATACCTGCCTGTCATCTGTTCAGAGAGTTTGTGCTATTTCCCCAAGGTGGCCCAGTATCACTTGGCTCCCACACCTGCTACCTGGCCATTCTTCTGTTGTATGATTTTGTGATAATGATGCCAGGCAAACATTATTGGACTTTGTGTTTGTGTGTCTATTTTTGGATTGGGTTTCTGAACCTTTGTTGCCTACTCTGAGCAGGTTGTTTTTGCTTCCTGTAGAGAATCTGGAAGACTACTCTGCCAAGACATCTCAAAAAGTAAGTCTTCAACTAAGTGTTCATTGAATTCAGGGAAATTGGAAAGTTTTGTAAAAATAAATTGAATTCCCCTTTTTTTCTGGTGTTTCTCTTGAGGATAATACATCAGAGCAATTAGTGATTTAGTTATTTGGAAAAAGTAAGATTCCTCATCTATGCATAAACTCTAGTCTTTAAAAAAAAAAAAAACTTGGTGTGCCTGAGGTTTACACAGCTTTAGTTAAATAACCCTGTAAATCTACATTAAAATCCTTGCAAAATTATAAAAGAAAAAAATAATGAAAGAAAGAAAGAAAAGAAGAAAGAAAGGACACCTCTTTCCCAGTTGGTCCCCCAATCCTCAACACCACCAAAAATTTCCAAAGTTCTAAATTTGCTTTCCATTAAGACAGTGGTTAAACGGCAGCTGTTGAGCCTCTTAAGCGAATACATGATATGGTAATAAACATCATTTCAGAAATAGGCTTTTTGTTCACTTTACTAGGAAGCACAATAATGAGCTCTGCATGTTCACTACACGTTTTATACCAGATCCTGACTTTAACAAAGGGAGGGGTGTCGCTGCGATTGTTTTACTCCCTACCTAGAAAATAGAAATGTTTGTTTTGTCTTTGAATTCCAGTCACCCTTGACTATGCAGTGCATTGTAAAATGCTCTTTGAAGTTCATGTGTCATCCATTTAAAATGAACACTATAGGTTAGCGTGTGCTGCTTTTCCCTCCAATTGTGCTTGGTGTCCTAGTTTCTCTGGGGAAGGTTCAAATCTGACAATACTCTTCCCTTATTGTATAGAAGTCCATGCATAATGCTGGTTTTGCCAGATGGAGTCTGAACGTTTATGACTGCTAGCTTTCTGTTTGTGTAGGAATCCAATTTATAGGGAAATAGAGGGTGATCATTTTAATGCAATCAAATGTCCTGAAAAGTACTCCGTGGATGTCTCATGCTCTATGCTCAGCTGGCTGTGTGTAACAATTGACATGTCTTCTCTTTTTCTATAGCACTGGGCAGTCCTGGGGAAAATAGGGAGAAGACAGTTGTGGTTCAGAACCATTGTTTGCTGGAGGAGATATGCGTGGAAGGGAGAAAAAACTGGAATTTAAGAATATCCCAGTGTGTGGTTTAGAACTCTATTTGGGAGTCCACAGAAGCAACCAGATATGTCTTATATACTAATGTTGAGTCTGGACATCTTAAAAGTTACACATAAAATATTCTTTGGGACGGCATGTACTCTGCTCTATGTGGGCATAACACTTTATGGTTTACAAGGCGCCGTTGGTTTTTTTTTTTTTTAACATTCATTTAATCCTCATAACATTGCTATGAAGTTGAGACCATTATTTTTCTTTTCTAAATAAGAAGAGAGCGCAGGTTTTGAAAGAGTGATGTTGCGTTCAGATTCCTGTTCTACTATCTCACTTTACCCCACCTAGGGATTAAACGAGACAACTTTTGAAAAGTGTTTAGGGGCTCAACGAAAATTTTTTTTGCCCTTTTCCTTCCATCCCATCTTTACCAGCTAGATAGATTAACTACAGGGAAAGTGATCGTGAGACTGAAGCTAAGCATTATTTGTATATCGAATAATCAAAGTAATGAATTCTTTAGACTTGCTTCTGTTGATAATCAGGGTTGTATAGAATTGGGCCTGTAAAGCTTAAGGGTGAAATTAGTCATTGAAGAGAAGCAAAATGCAGGCTCCAAATAATTTGAGGGATGTTGCTTTAGATTTTTGACGTATTACTTAGGAATGAGTTGATGAATCATACTTATCCTATTATAAATTTAAATCTGTGATCCACTCAAATCTCTGATCTTGAGCCTCTCACTTGTAAAGTGGAAGGATCTAAGCAGTCATTATGACTTTGAAAAAAATGCTGAAAATCATCTTGCCACCCCTGTCATTTTACAGAGGTAACGTGACTTGTTCAAGGTCAAGCAGATGAAACTGGACCTGAACACAGTTCTTCTTTTTGCCACATGACTTCTTAACCCTTGGATTAATGCACTTTCCATTATATTTTGTAATTAAAATAAACTCATTTCGATAAGTTAAAATGAAGTTGTTATAAACGGCAATGTGTGGACCTTATCTGGATGCTGATCCAAACAAACAAACAAACAAGTTTTAAAAATGATGAAATTCAAGAGATGATTGCAAATGAAAACACTGAGCAGATATTAAGGAATTATTATTTTGTTTTTAGATGTGGTCATGGGATTGTGGTTACGTTAAGAAAAAAGTAGAATTATTGTTAGGAGATCCATAGTGAAATATTAATTAATGAAATGATATATTTTGGATTTGCTTCAAATCATATAGTGGAGGTGGGTACAGAAGAAACCAGATTTACCTTGAACTGGTAATGTTTGAGTCGGGTGATGAGTATATGGGGGTTCATTATGCTGTTCTATTTTAATGTGTGTTTGAAATTCTCCATTAATAAAGAAAAATACATGACCAGTTATATTTCTGTGTATACTTGGTGTTTCCACTGTTAGGCTTTTCATTTGTCTTCTGATCTTGTATGCACAAGGAAGCGATAAATTATTGTTTATTCTTCTCCCAAGAAATTGGTTTGCTTTTTTCTGAATCATAAAATTAAACTTATCCTCCTTTTTGTTTTGGATGTTAGAAAACTTAGGACAAAATTTGTGGCAAATCACATTCATTTATTCTTTTATTTATTCAACTGAACTGAAGTGATGCTAAGATGGACTTATTTGTCCTCTACCTAGTTTTTCATGAGCAGGGATTCTAGACAGTTAATGTTGGAGGGTGCATGGTGCCATGGTTTAAGTCCCAGGATTAGACTGTTTGAGCTGGTAGCTCACCTTTGCCATAATTGACAAACTTGCCTCTGAAACTCAGGGTAAGCATTGTACAATGGAGATAATGATAGAACTTACCTCAATAATAAATGTGAGAATTAAATGAAACAATACTTTTTTTGCCCTTAGAAACAATTTATAAGAAAAAAAAAACCCATCAAAAAGTGGGTGAAGTATATGAACAGACACTTTTCAAAAGAAGACATTTATGCGGCCAACGAACATATGGAAAAAAAGCTCATCATCACTGGTCGTTAGAGAAATGCAAATCAAAACCACAATGAGATACCATCTCACTCCAGTTAGAATGGCAGTCATTAAAAATCAGGCAACAACAGATGCTGGAGAGGATGTGGAGAAATAGGAATGCTTTTACACTGTTGGTGAGAGTGTAAATTAGTACAACCATTGTGGAAGACAGTGTGGCGATTCCTTAAGGATCTAAAACCAGAAACACCATTTGACCCAGCAATCCCATTACTGGGTATATATCCAAAGGATTATAAATCATTCTACTATAAAGACACATGCAGCACTGTTCACAATAGCAAAGACTTGGAAACAACCCAAATGCCCATCAATGATAGACTGGATAAAGAAAATGTGGCACATATACACCATGGAATACTATGCAGCCATAAAAAATGATGAATTCATGTCCTTTGCAGGGACATGGATGAAGCTGGAAACCATAATTCTCAGCAAACTAACACAAGAGCAGAAAAACAAACACCACATATTCTCACTCATAAGTAGGGGTTGAACAATGAGAACACATGGACACAGGGAGGGGAACATTGCACACTGGGGCCTGTTGTGGGGAGGTATAGCATTAGAAGAAATACCTAACATAGATGACGGGTTGATGGGTGCAGCAAACCACCATGGCACGTGTATACCTATGTAACAAACCTGCATGTTCTGCACATGTATCCCAGAACTTAAAGTATTAAAAAAAAAAAAAAAAGAAAGAAAAGAATCAGGGTTGAGTATATGGGAAGCACTCCATCAATTTTTGCTTTTATTAATATTATCAACAAATAATTATTTAATACCGCTATATGCTAAGCAGGAGGCTGGAGAGGGAGATTTCCACAGTGTCCCCTAATTTCATTTTGGATTATGTCTTAACTCTGTCACCTTTTCTTCGAATTCAACATTATTTAAATTCATCTTTTCTTGTTGTATTTTATGTATTCATATAAGCATTTATGCATTATTTTAAGAATAAGGTAGGATATAAATAAAAATGTTGTTTTTAGGATTATGTTCATGCCTAATTCTAGGCATATTTAAAGTAATAATCTGAAAGATAAAGTATTTGATAAACTAATTACCCCCTGAGAGCTGCATGATTTAAAATTCAAAAACACAGTAGTGAGATAACCAAAATCTGAAGTCAGTGAACGCTGAAATTTGAGAGAGACTTTCTAAGTTTCTAAATTGAAATTATCTCACCGGGGCACGGCGGCTCATGCCTGTAATCTCAGCACTTTGGGAGGCTGAGGCTGGCGGATCACTTGAGGTCAGGACCGGTCTGGGCAACATGGTGAAACCCTATCTCTACAAAAAATAAAAAAAATTAGCCGGGCGTGGTGGTGCATGCCTGTAGTCCCAGCTACTCGCGAGGCTGAAGCAGGAGAATCACTTGAACTCAGGCGGTGCAGGTTTCAGTGAGCTGAGATCGCACCCCTGCACTCCAGCCTGGGAGTGCAAGACTGTCACAAAACAAAACAAACAAAACACAACAAAACAACCCTTTTAGCTGTGTGAACGAAAGTTATCTGAAAAGCGAATTTGGAGGAAAGAGACTTTATTTCAGTGAACAGTTTGCAAACCAAGGAGATGAAGCCTTTGGTGTAAAACAAAGGTGCGTTTCAGAGAACAATGGGAGGGTTTGGGTTTTATATCAAAAATTCCCATCAGGATTCCCAATCAGGTATATTTATACAAATTAAGGCTGGGCAAACTTGTGTAGTTCTGATGGGTCTCTATAGCTGGGTTCTGATTTGTCTGTATAGCTGAGTTCTGATTGGTTGATACTACTGAGCCCTTATTGATTGATACAGCTGAGCCCTGATCGTTGCGGTAGGTGAGCACTGATTGGGTTGGTTCAGGTGAGCTCTGAAAATCCCAAAGTTAAATAGAGGTGTGGGTTTTTGGGGAACTCAGAGAACCTGTGTGACCTAAGTCAGCAAATGACTGCTTGGCTCAATTTAAAATTTGGGCCCAGATAACAACTCAGGATCTGTCTTAAAGGATTGGCTTGTTCAGGTTCATATTTGGTCACAGCTGGTACTCAAATTCCCTGCCATAAATCACCCTCTTCATATCTTTCACATTTAGTTAATTTCTATTCTTCTTATTTAATTTTACCTACTTAAAAAAATGTGAGCAGGGAAATCAAGTGTGTTATTATGCCAACAGATCTTCAGTGACTTAATAAGGTTTGACCTACCTGTTATTGTACAACTTTTCCCGCTGTTCTGGGATCTGTTGATAGATATTAGCTGTAGTGGTTGGTGTGGGCCTGATAAGGCATTCTCAGAGTGCACAGTAATGTGTGAGTCTGTACAGGCACCAGACCCTAGATCAGCCTTAAATTATAACTTGTTCAGCATAGTATTTAGAAAAGTGGTGGGTTTATATTAAGGCCCAATCAATTGGGAAAGAAATCACATTTAAAAGCCATCATTATTTTAAAATTAGCAGACTTCAACAAAGTCTATAAAATCAGTATTCTATTTTTAAAAGGTAATCCCAATTTGTTAATCCATGATATTAATGTTAATTTTCCTGATTTTGGTAAGTCTACTGTGGTTACGTAAGAGAAAGGCCTTGCTCTTCGGAAAGGCATACTGAAGAGTTTAGGGGTAAAGGGACATGATGTCTGCAACTTACAAATGGTTGAGAGAATGAAGGACAACAAATGGGAAAAAATATATAAACAATTTGTTAATCTGGGTAAAGGATATATGGAAATTCCTTGTCCTACCTATTTTGTAACATTTCCATATATTTGAAATTACATCGATATAAAAAGGTTTAAAAGGTAATGAAAGAATTCTTTACTTAAAATAGTGAGATATTTTTGGGAGTGATGTTTCAGTCTAGAAGATATTTTTTCCTCCCTGATTTGTCATCACTGCTACAAAGAAAAGAAGATCTGCTTCTCCATCCATAGGCAGGCGAAAATGCCTAGAAACACTTGTATATTCTGGCATACAATATTAAGCTTAACTTAGAAATGGAACATGAAAAAGGATGCAGAATATGTCACCTTTCTGGCATTTCAAGGCACAGTGAACTCTTAATGATGAAACCATGATCATCGCAAACCAGGAACAAAGATTGTCCTCATTCATATATTGCAGAGTTAGAAAGCTTAAATGAATCATTCTTGTGATTCTCCCACAGAACACAATGTTGTGATAATGAATCTGACAACAACAAACCATATTCTTCACTTAAAGTTAAGTGTCAGCCTGGCCAACATGGTGCAACCCCATCTCTACCAAAAATACAAAAATTAGCCGGGTGTAGTGGCACATGCCTATAGTCCCAACTACTTGGGAGGCTAAAGCAGGAGAATTGCTTGAACCCTGGAGGTCAAGGCTGCAGTGAGCTGAAATCATGCCACTGCACTCCAGCCTGGGTGACAGAGTGCACCCCTGAGACTCTGCCTCAAAAAACCAAAAAAATGTTAAGTGTGATGTTTGTGCTGGATAGAGGCAAAAAGACTTCCCCACCCTCCACCACTTTCTTCCACAGCAAAGCTTTTAGAGTAAATTTCAACCCATATCTGAGGCTACAAATTGAGAGGGTTTCTCCAAATTGTCTAATTACCTGACTTTTTCATCTTTGGAAAGATACATGGTTAGAGTAAAATCAATGATTTCCACTTGACATAAGGACTTCTACTTATGCATTGAGTTCTTATTTTCATATCATTGTGCAAAGGGATATGCAACTGGTGGTCTATGTCAAGGCTGGAATTCTTTGAAAATACATGCAAATAACTGGAAAAATTACAACAAAGTCTTGGACGTTGTAGGTTAAAATCCCAGTGAAAGACTGATTAGTGATAATTTCAAGCATTTATTGAAATAATGATAGCTCCACACATAAAACTAAGAATGTGTGGCATAAAATGTGCTATAGGAGAAATGAAAAGGAAGAATAATATTAATACATAGTTCTTAAGATCAAGTTGCCGTGATTCTAATGGGGATATAAGATGAACATACTCAAGGCAATAGAAGACCAAGTATGGTGCATTGATGAGAACACCAGTCCTGGAGTTGGTGATCTCAGCTTGGTCTCTGATTAACTGACCTCAACACAGCTCTCTACCCCCACTTGTTTGCAGTTCTCTTACCTGTGCAATGAGGGGTTGAGCTCCAGATTCTCTTCTAATGCTAAATTGTATTTTCTATAATTACAACATAAAATTCAACTTCTCAAGTGGTAGTAACATTGTTAGAAATGCGTTATATATGTGAAATAATTGTTCAAAGATCTAGTCTTATACAATATAAATAATTATTTCTGAGATTTTCTAAGTGACAGAAGGCCAATCTCCAAATATTTTAGGTAATCTTTGCTTTAGAAGATGAGAAACTCTTTGGATTTATATTTTTAGCTAATTCTGGCATTTAAGCCCTGAGTCATTCTATTTGAAAAACACATTGGGTTTTAAATGTCAGAATATGAAATATTTATAACACATATCTACAATGATTGAATAAGCTATTAATATAATGCTAACACAAATAAAACAAGGTGCATGTTATTACAACCCTGGAGAAAGGAAGGGAATTAAAAAATTCAATTATATTGGAAGAGTCAAAAGCTCCCATGAGCGCTGACAATAATTACAGTAGTTACATCCTGACAATCTGAGAATGCTGGTGCTGGGGAAAGGGTGGGTGGTATGCGGAATCCTTCCTCTCCAAACAAACAAACAAACAAACAAAAATACAACAAAACGACAACAACAAAAGAGTCGGCAAATCATGCCTGAATTATGGTTACTTCTTTCTTTATGTTACAGATCATAAACTTTGGTCTGCCTTTTTGCTGATTTTTACTGTACAGATGGGAGTGCTTTAAGAAATTCTGATCTCCAAAAATCCCCACTTACACAACACATCAGTTCTGGAATGATCATTTCCTTGGCAAGGTTACTTTACACAGCCATCAAAGTAGCCATAGGTTACTTAGGTATAAAATAACCTTCCTTGGCAAGATTACTTTAAACAGCCATAGAGGCAGCCATATGTTACTTCTACGCACATATAAAGTATAATTTGATTTGCCAAGCAAATTCACTATTAAAACTGAGAATATAGTAACAACCTCTTTTTGGAGATTCTCCAAATCAAGCAAACAAGCAAAAAACAGACACCAAAAGAACCTCTTCAAAACTTAAAGATGATTAAAATACAGAATTATTTAGTAAATTTATTATATGAAGAGTCTCAAGGCAAAATTATTTTCATTGGCAATACATTAGGTCTGTAATCTCTTAGAAACAATTCTGAAGTACAAAAAAACTTGGAACACTATTTTTTTTCTCCCCGCTTTATTTGATAGCAAAACTTGAGCTGATCTGAACAAATTTGGTAGGAAACCTCATTTAATCTGATGTCTTTTTATAGTCTTATTTACTATATGTAGTGTGAATATTTGTGATTTTCTCTACAGAAATATTAATGGTCTTAATTATATAAGACTATGCCAGACTCTGCTGATGTGATATGTTATATGCAGCTGATGTACTGTATTATCTTTCTAAAATTCAAAAATTTCTGAATTTTGAAGTATATATGGCTACACAGATTTCAGATAAGGAATTATGGACTATAATATTTGAATTTAGTTGAGCTGACATTGAATCCTCCATTTATATGGATTTGTTTTTTAAATAATTAATGCTGTAGGTTTGTTTTTATTTATAGATATTCCTTCCTTTGCCTCTTTCACCTTCCTGAAGAGTTGACTATAAAGTGAATATTTCAATGTGACCCATATTTTCCCATGGATTGCCTTAGATCCCAAAGATACCAGAAACCCACAGATACTACTAATACAGAATACCTATGAATGAAACAGGTTGGGTTTTATAATAAAAATAACTTAAAGTAACATAATTATAAAATCATGTAATTAAAGGGGAAGTTAATATTATAATATTAATCAAAATAAATTGAAAAATCTGAAGTATATGAATATATTTCTCCAAATCTAAAAGTTTACCCTTTGGGACTCAGCTCACATAAGAAAGAGATTGGTTATTGCCTTGAGAAGCTTTGCCTGGATATTTCTGTTATTATTCCAAAGTGAAGATATACATTTGAAATATAAAGTGTTTAGTAGCTTGCAACAGAAAACAGTGTAGATAAAATACTTTCTTTTGACCCTGCTGCAAACTTTCTGAGTGCCCTTAACCAGGCTACTTTTCTCTCTTTATAATGATAGATTATATTTAATCTCTTTCCAGATTTAAATCCTATAGACTTACAATCTATTTTTCCATATTTCAATTTAAAAAGGTTATTATGTCCTGGTTAACTAAGAAATAAAGTTCTGATATTGTCTAGGATTTTAGAAAAGTCAATTTTTTTCCTTTGGGATCTGTCTTTTCAAAAATTTTAAATTGAATTTAATTTTATTATAAGTTCCAGGATACATGTGCAGGACGTGCGGGTTTGTTACATAGGTAAACCTGTCCCATGGTGGTTTGCTGCACCTATCAACCCAACCTTGGTATTAAGCCCAGCATACATTAACTATTTATCCTGATGCTCTCCCTTCCCCAACTCCTCCTTGCCAACAGGCCTCAGTGTGTGTTGTTCCCCATTCGTGTCCCTGTGTTCTCATTGTTCAGCTCCCACTAATAAGTGAGAACATACAGTGTTTGGTTTTCTGTTCCTGCATTAGTTTGCTGAGGATAATGGCTTCAAACTCATCCATGTCCCTGCAAAGACATGATCTTGTTCCTTTTTATGGCTGCATAGTATTCCATGGAGGCTTTTACACTGTTGGTGGGAGTGTAAATTAGTTCAACTAATTTGAAGAAGTGTGGCGATTCCTCAAAGAATAGAAAAGTCAAATGTTTTTATCATGAACTTGAAAATGAGATGTGCTGCCCAGGGAAGTGCTGAATGAGTATTCTACAAGGCTCACAGGGGATTTTTCCAGGGCACAGAGCTCAAAATGCTGGAAGGTTGGGAACAGGAAGGGACATGTGTAGTGTGGTGGAAGGGCTAGCAAAGGTAGGTCACTGGGCAAACATTAAATAAGGCTAATTATGTTCTTTCTTTTAGGGCCTCCAACCATAAAAAGGAAAACTGAAGAAAAGCAAAATAGATGGGTGTCAAGGGCATAGAAATGGGATGAATATTTTCTTGAAATAGACAGAAAACAAACACATATAGTTATTTTTTCAGAGCCATTAGAAGCACAGTAGAGCAAAGCCTGAGAGGTTTCAGTACCTGAGAAATGTGCTAGGAGATTCTCAAGGTATAGTAGCGACTTGACTAGTCTAAGGCAAGCTAAGGAAGATGTAGGGTCAATTAAATTATTTAAAGCTGGCAACCAGAGCAGAAGAGATTAAGCAGTAGTTGAGAGCAATGAAAGGATATTTTCCGTATTTCTTGAAACCTTTCTCTAAATAGTGTATATCGTCTTTTAAATCTTGCCATTCTATGTAGACTGTGCTTATATGAAATGAAATATAGAAATGTACCAGTCATGTTAAAGTGAAGAAAGAAATGTAAGTTGTCTGTAAGTGTACGTTTAATTTTTTTTAGAAACTGCCCAACTGTTTTCCAGGGTGGCTGTACCATTTTATGAGTGATTCAGTTTCTCTGCATCCGTTTGATGTCACTACTTTTTATTTTAGTCATTTTGATAGGTGCGTAGTGATATCTCACTGTGGTTTTAATTTAATTTGATGTTTATCTTATATCCTTATCAGCTTTAGAATTTTGGGGGATAGATTTATTGGGATTTTGTACATAGACAATTATGTAATCTGCAAATAGAGACATTTTTATTTGTCCATTCCAATCAGTATTGCTTTCACTTACCTTTCTTGCCTTATCCAGTGGCTAGAACTTCCAGTAGTGCGTTGAATAAAAATAGATATTATTTCCTTGTTCTGGATCTTAAAGAAAAAGAGTTCAATTTGTCCTCGCTGAGTATACGGTATTAGCTGTAGGCTTTGTCAATGATCTTATCATGTTTAGGAAGTTTCCCTTATTCCTAACTTTCAGAGAGTTTTTATCATAAAGGGGTATTGAATTTTATCAACTGCTTTTTCTGCCATCAGTAGATATCATTGTGTCATTTTTATTCCTTTGCCTCTCAGTATAGTGGATTAAATAGATTGGTTTTCAAATATTGAGCAAGCCTTACATCTCTGGAATTAACCCACTTGGTCATGATCTACAATTCTTTTTACATATTGCTGAATTCTATTTCATAATATTTTATTAAGAATTGTTGTGTTTGTATTCTTGAGGTATAGTGGTCTGTAGTTTCCTTTGTTTATGCTGTCTGGCTTTGGGATCAAGGTAATACTAGTTCACAAAACACCTAGGAAAGTTCCTCCTCTTCTATTTTCTGAAGTAGATGGAAAGAAACTTTGTTAATTCTTTAAATGTTTAATAGAATATTCAGTGAAACTATCTGGGCCTGGAGATTTCTTTTTTGAATTTTAAAATTTTGAATTCAATTTCCTTATTATGATAGGACTATTCAAATTACGTATTTCATATTGGATAAATTAAGGAAGTTTGTGCTTTTCCAAGAATTTATTCTTTTTTTTAAGTTTTCAAATTTATGTGTGTAAAGTTGTTCATAGTATTCTTATCTTTTTATGTCTCCAGGTGTGTGTCCGGAATTGGTGGGTTCTTGGTCTCACTGACTTCAAGAATGAAGCCGCGGACCCTTGCGGTGAGTGTTACAGCTCTTAAGGTGGCGTGTCTGGAGTTTGTGCCTTCTGATGTTCCGATGTGTTCGGAGTTTCTTCCTTCTGGTGGGTTCGTGGTCTCACTGGCTCAGGAGTGAAGCTGCAGACGTTCTCCGTCAGTGTTACAGCTCTTAAGGCGGGGCGTCTGGAGTTGTTCCTTCCTCCCGGTGGGCTCATGGTCTCTCTGGCTTCAGGAGTGAAGCTGCAGACCTTCCCGGTGAGTGTTACAGCTCATAAAAGCAGTGTGGACCCAAAGAGTGAGCAGTAGTAAGATTTATTGCAAAGAGCAAAAGAACAAAGCTTCCACAGTGTGGAAGGGGACCGGAGCAGGTTGCCACTGCTGGCTCCGGCAGCCTGCTTTTATTCTCTTATCTGGCCCCACCCACGTCCTGCTGATTGGTAGAGCCCAGTGGTCTGTTTTGACAGGGCACTGATTGGTGCCTTTACAATCCCTGAGCTAGATACAAAGGTTCTCCACGTCCCCATCAGATTAGATACAGAGTATGGACACAAAGGTTGTCTAAGGGCCCACCAGAGCAGCTAGATACAGAGTGTGGATTGGTGCACTCACAAACCCTGAGCGAAACACAGGGTGCTGATTGGTGTGTTTACAAACCTTGAGCTAGATACAGAGTGCCCATTGGTGTATTTACAATCCCTGAGCTAGACATAAAGGTTCTCCAAGGCCCCGCCAGACTCAGGAGCCCAGCTGGCTTCACCCAGTGGATCCTGCACTGGGGCTGCAGGTGGAGCTGCCTGCCAGTCCCACGCCTTGCGCCTGCACTCCTCAGCCCTTGGGTAGTCAATGGGACCGGGCACCAGTGGAGGAGGGGGTGGCCCTCGTGGAGGAGGCTCGGGCCACACAGGAGCCCACGGAGGGGGTGGGAGGCTCAGGCATGGCGGGCTGCAGGTCCCAAGCCCTGCCCCACAGGAAGGCAGCTAAGGCCCGGCGAGAAATCGAGCGCAGCGCCGGTGGGCTGGCACTGCTGGGGGACCCAGTACACCCTCCGCAGCCGCTGGCCCGGGTGCTAAGCCCCTCATTGCCTGGGGCCGGCAGGGCCGGCCGGCTGCTCTGAGTGCAGGGCTCGCCAAGGCCACGCCCACCCGGAACTCCCGCTGGCCCGCAAGCGCCGCCCGCAGCCCTGGTTCCCGCTCGCGCCTCTCCCTCCACACCTCCCGGCAAGCTGAGGGAGTAGGCTCTGGCCTTGCCCAGCCTAGAAAGGGGCTCCCATAGTGCAGCGGTGGGCTGAAGGGCTCCTCAAGTGCCGCCAAAGTGGGAGCCCAGGCGGAGGAGGCGCCGAGAGCGAGCGACGGCTGTGAGGACTGCCAGCACGCTGTCACCTCTCACAGGGTCTGTAGTGCTTTCCTCTGTTTCATTCCTGACATTGGTAATTCATATCTTCTCTTGTTTTTTAATTGTCAGTTTTGCTGGTGTTTTGTCAATTTTATTATTCTTTTCAAATAATTAGCTTTTTGTTTGATTGATTTTCCCCATTATTTTTTCTGTTTTCAATTTTATTGATTTCTACACTTATCTTTATTATTTTTCTTTTATACCTTTGAGTTCATCTTGGTCTTCTCTACATTGTTTAGGTGGGGGATTAGATTATTGATTTGAGACTCTTGCTGTTTTTAATGCTACAGTTTAGTGCTATAAATGTTTTAGCATTGTTTTAGCTCTGTCCAGTGAATTTTGTTATGTGCATTTTTATTTTCATTCAGTCAAGTGCATTTTCTATTAAGATGTCCTGTTTAAACTATGTCAATTATATTTTTTAAAGTGGTTTTTGGGGTATTCCCAAGGCTATACAACCATCACCACTAATTCCAGAATATTTTCATCAGCCCCCAAAGAAACCATGTACCCAATAGCAGTCACAGAGCATTCATCCCTGCTTCCAGTCCCTGGCAACCACTAATCTATTCTCTGTCTCTACAATTTGCCTATTCTGGATGTTTCATATAAATAGAATCATACAATATGTAGCCTTTTGTGTCTGACTCCTTTTACTTAGCGTAGAGTTTTCAAGGTCCATCCATGCTGTAGCATACATCAGTATTTCACAGTTCTTCATGACTGAATAATATCATTGTGTGGATATAACACATTCTGTTTATGGATTCATCAGCTCATGGACATTAGAATTATTTACACTTTTTGCCTATTTTGAATAATGTTGCTATAAACATTCACATACATGAATGCTTTTGTGTGAACTTACATTTACAGTTTCCTTGGCTATATTCCTAAGAGTGAAATTGTTGAGTCACACAGCTATCTTTACCTAACAAACTGTTGTCCAAAACAGCTGCCCCTACATTCTGTTTAAAAAAAATGATTGCATATTTTCTTCTTGAACTTTAAAAAATATATCTGTGTCCAGGCACGGTGGCTCACGCCTGCAATCCCAGCACTTTGGCAGGCCGAGGCAGGTGGATCACAAGGTCAGGAGATCGAGACCATCCTGGCCAACATGGTGAAACCCTGTCTCTACTAAAATACAAAAAATTAGCCTGGCGTGGTGGCACATGACTGTAGTTCCAGCTACTCAGGAGGCTGAGGCAGGGGAATCGCTTGAACCCGGGAGGTGGAGGTTGCAGTGAGCCGAGATTGTGCCACTGGACTCTAGCCTGGCGACAGAGCGAGACTCCGTCCCCCCACAAAACTATATATATATATATATATATATATATATATATATATATATATATATATATTTGTATTTTCACTCCATTTTAAAATATATTTAAATCTTATATTTATCTGAACTTTGTTTTGAAATTAGAGGTGAGGTAGGAAAATAAGTCATATTTTTTTCTGAAGGGGCTGTTTATTCATCTGAGCAACATCTTTTTATTACTAGTTTAAAATGTCACCTTTACATATACTAAATTTCCATAGGTAATTAGATCTATTTTTTGACCTTTTTTGTTTCATTAGTATGGATTTTTATTTATGAACCAGTACCACACTGTTTTCATTATTTTATTTTTCTAGTATAATTTCTGACAGGATTAGTTCTCCCTCATTATTTGCTTTTTCAAAAAGGTTTCCAACTCTTCTTGCTTGTTTGTCCACTCTTATTGATGTAGTTTATTTGCCACTAGTAGTCCTTGGGGAGATTCACTTCTATCTCTCAAAAAACAAGTAAGAAAAAATTTACAGAGTGAAGGAAGATGATGTTACTTGCTTTGCTGTGGAAGTTATGGAATATGATGTTAGTTTAAATCATAGTTCCTTTAGCCTGAGATCTTTCCTGATTGTTGCCTCATCTATTTACCATTGAGCTAGTTGGCAGGGATGTGGGTAAAGGCTAAACATGTAGATTTGAACAACATATCCTATCTTTCCTCTACTTAGAGCACTAGGCTAGTGATTCCAATTTTTACCTCTATCCAAATCAGGTTCATGGTTTAAACGTATTAATTCAGAACTCAAATAATTATCTGTAAGTGATTAAACCAACTCTATAAAAGCAAATACATACAATTTACTAAACGATTCACTAAATTGTAATAACAATAATTTAATAAGAGTGTTAAATACTGTTTGGCTGTTAAAAGATTACTTATATGTAGGTTACATCTGAGGTCTATGAGTGCAGTCCTTCTGCCTTCTCCTAAGAATCACCATGAAGTTGTTATTGGTTCTTGAACAGGCCAATGATTTATTTGAAGTAATTCCACTTTGCAAAGAAAATGTGACAATCATACATTGCCAAGGTGAAATGGAAGAGAGGCTGGACACCTGCAGGCCAGTTAAAATATGTGACAGAAGCAAAGCAATTTATGGCCTGCTGGTGGGAGGAAAAACAGGTTTGAGAAATATCACAAAAGGAAATTTGAAGGTAGAATCAAAGGAGCTTAATCATTGGATGTATTATTTTCAGCATGGGATATAGTACGTGGAGGCGTTAACAATAATTTCTTCACAATTTGCCCCTCCTAGGAGGCCTGTTTTCGTGAATGTTGCTCAGCTCTGTTTTGGCCTGTGCTTCGTTGCCCTCCGTTCGCTTTATAATGATGTTTTACACTGCGGTACGCCGCTACTTTCACACAATGTCAAGTGGCCTCATGCTTGTGCGTGATTTCTCCTAAAGCAGTCTGTGTGCTTCTCATAGGCAGGGAGCATCTTGCTTATTTTGCGGAATCTAATGGAGGTATTCTAACTATGGTAGGGTTTTAATAAATATAGTTGACTGATAGAGTGACCTGGGGAAAAAGAAAGTGCCAAACGGGGAAGTGATGCAACACAGGAAGATTCAGGAAAATAGACATAGTTCCCAAGTGTCTTTCTGATGACAAAAGTAGAAATAATCAAAGGAGACCCCCTGTGTGAGGTGGATTCTTCTAGAGCAGACCACCCCACCATTTAATCAAGTCTGGTCAGTGTCCGGGGAGCTGTTTCTTCAGGCTACAGCTGGTGCACACCCGGCCAAAGGCCTCCCACAGTCTTCATTAACACATGGACGACACGTGCACACACACACACACACACACACACACACACACACACCAGTTGGGCAAAAAAAAAGACCCACCCAATGAGAAAAAAATTCCAAGAAAAAGAGATAGTTTATATGTTTCAGTTTCTCAGCATCTGCAGCTGTCATCTGTTTTAAGTTTGGTAATTTTTATTAAGGCAAAGTGGCGCATGCTGTCATAGGACTTGCTCCAGCTCACGCTCCCCAGCAAGTCACCGGGTATCCCCTGGTGTGCTGAGACATGATATGTTTCCTGCCAGTGGATGAGGAGGAGGGAAAGCTCTGCTCAGCATCAATTTCTAGTTTAACACGGAAACAGAGAAGCCATGGGTAGACCTGTGAAATGCAGAGTATAATTACTCCATTTAAGGAGTTTGTCCATTAATTTCACAAGTGATTATTAAGTACTTATATTCCCTCATAGTGATTGTATCTCCCTGTGGAGGTTAAGATAGTTGGCTTGCTATCAGAAGGGTGACTTGGCCTGTGATTTTCATTTGTGGTCCATTCACATGCCCCATCTGTTCCACCACAACCCAGTCTGCATCTGGGATCAAGATGCCTGGGTTTGGGATTAGAGCCTATATAATCAGAGATGAGAACAGGGCTAACTGGTCCACATTTCAACCAAATCAGTAGTTCTGAGCTTCATTAGCACCAATTAAGTGAATGGATGAATGGACCACAATGATTTGGAGGTGAAGCCTGGCCACTGAAACTCGATCTCTGGCAAACTCTGGGACTAATTCCATTTTTACATGCTTTGAAGGAATATCTGGTAGCAGTTGTGGTAATATATGTGGATCTTCTTCCAAAGACATCTCAATACGCTGTAGTCAAAGAAAAATGTTGCATGCACCTTTTCCTGGAGTAAGAACAGTGGCTCATGTCACCCACTTGAGAGTGATCCTGATGTCTGCCTAACACTGAGAAAATGAAGAAAAAATAAAGCAGGGCCTGAGACTGGAGATTTCTAGATATTTAACACCCATCTGGTGCCCTGTAGGACACGAGGCAACATGAATGCTCTCAGAAGGCAGACATTGGAGTGTTCTAGACAGAGACTAGCAGTAGCCTTTTAATGACAATCAGTCTCTTCTTGAAGGATGGATTGGGCAATTTGGCGTGAGCTGTTTCTCTTTAAAAACAAGCTGAAACCCTCTTGCAGGTGCTTGAGAAATTGTGCCAAAGTCCTTCCATTGCTGCTATGACAATGAGCTTCCTAAGTCTTTTGAATTCTAAATGCTGAGGCTCTTCTAGAGACTTCCTGTACGTAGCTTGGATCCTGTGACAGAAGACTATGACTTCACCATTTCCTCAATAGTGAGCTACCCTACTTGCCTGCCTGATCCTGCTGTCTCTGTCACTCACCAACTCATTTGACCTCAGGGCAAGGCTTAATCTCTGTGAGGTTCAGTTCCTTCTGTGTAGTTCTTCTGGAAGCAGGAAACCAATCAGGATTGAAACTCTTGGCTGAATACAGCTGGAATATAAATAAAACAAGATATATGTAGTGTGTATTGCGGTGCTCTGCCCAGATTCCCTCCTTAAGGCTGACATACCCAATGCCCTGCTTTTGGGATTAACAGCTGCTGATGGCTCAAAGCAGCTCCCTTTGCTGGAAATTGCCCTCAGCAGCAGAAAACTGTCTCACTCAATGTTACATTTCCTTCCAAGGGTCACCTGCAACCAATGATTTGCTTCTGTAGGTTGTCATAAGCCTGTCCTCTGTGGTTCATTATGGGACAATTCTGAAAGGCCTTCTCAGTTCCAGAGTTCACTGTGAAGCCTCTGGAGTTCTGTTGTAACCTCATGTGGGCCAGCTTCTCACCCTGCCCAATCCTACCTTTTTCACTTCCTAACAGGTGTGTCTTCCAAAAACATTTCTAAAAATATCTTCTGCATGCAATGGTTCATTTTCAGAGTCTATTTCCAAGGAAGCCAGCTGAAGACAGTTGGAACCAGGAGTGGTCATAGGAAATAGATTCTAAGAGAAAAATCTTTTGCCAGCTGAATGACAGTGAGGACCCCATGACTATTTCTAAGTGAAATATGGACATTCCCTGCTGTGTCATACTGGTGTAATTGTTAAAACTTTTACTAGTGGTAAATTGGGTTGGGATATTGGTGGAAGGAGACAGACTGGCTGGTGCAATATCTCTGGTTCTTAAGAAGTAGAGGGAATTGTAATTGCAGTGACTTTGGAATTGGGCGGTGTTACTGAGCAACACATTCATCAAAGAGGGATAATGATGGGCTCAGGTGATTACCAATTCAAGACAAAATGTGGAAACTGGAGGGCCTCCTTGGCAATATTTAAGGAAATCCTAATCTCTTGCAGCTGGAGGGCAGACAGAGCGGAGGACCAGGCTCAGGATTTAATCATAAGAAGAGTGGAGCTTCAGAGAATGTTAAACTCACATTCTGGCAATTCTCCTGAGACAGTGTTAGGGCCCAAATAGAAGAAAAATAGAATCCTGAGACTTGAGCTGTGGATACCTGGGTAGATGAGGTTGTAAACTTTGAAATCCTCAATTTTCTTAAATCTGCTGGACTTGCAAAGTGACCTACCTTCCCTTGTGAGAAAATAGTAGTTCTACTTAGCTTAAATAATATGCAGAAGTCTTGACAATGAGGGAAATAGTTACACCTACCCCCACCCCCAAGATCTACCCTCTTTTTATTCCTGGCATTCAAATGATGCTGGTAAATTCTCAGCACAGCCTGAGTGAGGATAGGTTGGGCCAGCCAAGGGAGGAGACAGACTATACATCAAAGGGGTTGCAGGATCTGGATTATAGAGATCAGCGAGGGTGGAAAAGTATGCATGGGCCTTGTTCTTGAGGGTTCTGGATGAGGGAGCAGTGGAGTATACAGTTGGATAAGGGGGAGTTATTCATACAGGAGCACTCTCCCATAATACAGGATTAAACACCCTGGCAAGGACTCTGGGTACAGTGCTTATATGC
Organism: Pan troglodytes; assembly: GCF_028858775.2. Taxonomy (NCBI): domain Eukaryota; kingdom Metazoa; phylum Chordata; class Mammalia; order Primates; family Hominidae; genus Pan; species Pan troglodytes. Next base: position 137,510,114 of record NC_072403.2, on the reverse strand, counting down.
TGCTAGGATGGCTCTTTAAGCTTGGAAAATGTGATGGTCCATATTAAGTCAAGTTGAGACGGAACTTTCCTGCCACATGGTGGAGGAAGGAATCAAAAGTCTCAGAGTATCAGATGTGCTAGAGTGGATATATAATGTAAGGCCAAAAACCCATCAGCTGGCTCTGCCCCATTGGAGGGTCTGGAGGACCCTGTGTTTGACAATAAGAAATGTGCCTGAGAGAGGAGCAGCAGCAATGTTGGGAAGACCAGTAGTGACTGACCTCTGTTGGCCAGGACTGATGACAGGAGATGCTGTGAGAATACTGGGCTCTCTGAGCACAGTGGAGCTGATAAGATCTCAACATAATAGAGGATAGGTGGCAGCGCCTAACAATCAGAAGTAGGTAGGCAGTTATTACAAGGAATGGCAATGTTGAAGAGGCAGTCATGTGGCCCAACCTGCAGAGAGCTGTGGAGATGGATGGTCAGGGGCTGATAGCTGTCTTACTAAAAGTTTCGAGACCTTACCCAGTTCTCAGATCTGGAACCCACTAACTGATAGAGAGGTTAGGTCTTTATGAGAAGGGACTCTGCCACACGGTCTGCAACAGTGTCACAGGTATCTTTAGCAGTAATTCCCCCATTCTTTACCCAAAGAGGCCTATGCCTATTTACTTGTGTGCATTAGGAAAAAGAGAATACCTAGACCTTTCAAAATTGTTGGTCACAAGATCTGAACTGGCATTGATGCCTGACCCAAAACGCCATTATGACTCTCCATTAGAATGAGGACACATGGTTGTCTTGTAATAAGTGGCATTTTGACTCAGATCCATTCACAGTGAATCCATTCAGTCAATGGACCTACATAATGATTACTTCCCTGGCCCCTGAGTTTATAACTGTAATGAACATGTTTGATAGTTAGTAGAACCCTCACACTGGTTTATTGGCCTGTGGTTAAGAGGTATCAGAGTGTGAAATGCCAACTGGAAGCCATCAAAACAGCCTTTTTAATCCCTTAGCAAAGATAATAAATCAACATTAATAACACATTCTAGGGAAAATAGTAGACATTAATGACACCTTTAAAGATATTAAGAATGCACAGGCAGTGGTCTCTGTCATTTCTTAATTTAATTAATCGTTCTGGCCTTTATAAAAATTGGATAGCTTGACCAAGTTGTACCCTCTTGCAGCAACCTCATGTAGAATCTTTGCTGGAGCAAAATAACATGGTATGCAGCCACTGATCTGGCAAATACATTCTTTTCTAGTTATCAAAAGGATTATTGTATGCAGTTCCCATTTGTGTGAAATAAACAACAATATGCATTTACAGTCCTGCCTCAGGGCTTTGTTAATACCTCCACTCTGTCTGAAAGAACTGGGGCTATCTGGGCATTCCTCAGAACATCATGTTGGTTCTCTATACTGATGACATTCTGATAATTGGAACAGATTAGCAAGAAATGGCAAATATGTTAGAGGCTTTGATAAGACGGCCACACCAGAGAGTGGGTGATAATCCCTATGAAGATTCAGGGGCCTACTGGATAAATTTTATATATATGTATATGTGTGTGTGTGTATATGTGTGTATATATATATATATAAAAAAAATACTCTAAGTTCTAGGATAAATGTGCAGAATATGCAGGTTTGTTACATAGGTATACACATGCCATGGTGTTTTGCTGCACCCATCAACCCGTCATCTACATTAGGTATTTCTCCTAATGCTATCCCTCCCCTTGCCCCCCACCCTCTGACAGGCTCCAGTGTGTGATGTTCCCTTCCCTGTGTCCATGTGTTCTCATTGTTCAACTCCCACTTATGAGTGAGACCATGCAGTGTTTGTTTTTCTGTTCTTGTGTTAGTCTGCTGAGAATGATGATTTCCAGCTTCATCCATGTCCCTGCAAAGGACATGAACTCCTCCTTTTTTATGGCTGCATAGTATTCCGTGGTGTATATGTGCCACATTTTCTTTAGCCAGTCTAACACTGATGGACATTTGGATTGGTTCCAAGTCTTTGCTATTGTGAACAGTACTGCAATAAACATATGTGTGCATGTGTCTTTATGCATGATTTATAATCCTTTGGGTATATACCCAATAATGGGATTGCTGGGTCAAATGGTATTTCTGATTCTAGATCCTCGAGGAATCACCACACTGCCTTCCACAATGGTTGAACTAATTTACACTCCCACAACAGTATAAAAGTGTTCTATTTCTCCACATCCTCTCCAGCATCTGTTGTTTCCTGACTTTTTAATGATCACCATTCTAACTGGCGTGAGATGGTATCTCATTGTGGTTTTGATTTGCATTTCTCTAATGACCAGTGATGATGAGCTTTTTCATATGTTTGTAGGCTGCATAAATCAATAATATGTTTTAGAAATTCAGTGTTCTGGGTTATGTTGGGGCATCGTCTCCAAATTAAGAACAAATTGTTGCATCTTACACCTCTCACCTTTATAAAAAAAGCATAATACTTACAAGGTTTCTTCAAGTTCTGGAAGCAGCATATTCCATATTTGGAATATGTCTCAGACCGATTTGCTGCATGGTAATATGAGAGGTTGCCAGATTTGAGTGGGGCCTAGAGCAGAAAAGAGCTCTGCAGAATGCTCAGATCATTCAGCAGGCTCCATGGTGTCAAACATATCTGTGGTGGAAGAGGATGCCATGTAGTGTTGATGGCAAAGGCCAACAGGAGAATCACAGTGTAGGCTCATAGGGTTTTAGAGCAAGGCCTGTCATACAACATTCACAGAAAACAACTCCTGGCTTGCTACTATGCCTTGATAAAGATGAAGCAGCTGATCATCAGACATCAAGTAACCATGTGGCCAGTACTGTTCATCTTAAGCTGGGTTCTGACATTGTCACTGTTGTACCAGCACCTCTCCCACAGCTCTCACTATGGCTGCATGGGGGTAGGGAGAAGCCTGTGGCCAGTTGGTAGAGGAGGAAAAGTCTGAATGTAGTTATGGGTCAGCTTGTGTGTATTGATGCAAACTGAAAATGCTGCTACACTACAACCCCACTTAGGAGCCCCTGAAAGATAGTGTTAAGGGAAAAATCTTCCCACTGGGCAAAGTTCTGGGCGGTGCATCCATTTTATGTGGGAAGAGAAGTAGCTTGAAATAAGAATGTACATGCACCCAAGCAGTTTGAAAGATTATGGACAAGATCTGGGAAAGTGACCATGGATAGACCTATGAGAATGGGCACAAAGTTTTAAGATCTTTGTATTAAAGCCTACCTAGATGCATTCACCATGGGACAGGGATTAAACAACCATGTAAACCAAATCACTCATTAGTTGACATCAGAGACTGGCTGATCAGTCTCTGACAGTACAAGGACAATGGGAACATGAATAGAGTAGTCATGGTGGCAGGGATAGGGGCTATGATGGCCCTAACAGTATGGACTGCCTCTTGTACTCATCAAGACTGATCTAGCTACTGCTGCTACCAAATACCCAACCTTCCTCTACAAGCAGAGCCTCTAACAGCACTATTTCTGGAGGGGAAAACCAGCCACTTGGTGGAAAGTTGATTACTTTGGAGCTCTTGCACACTGGAAAAGACAGCAATTCATCTTTACCATTATGTACACATATTCTGGGTGTGAATTTGCCTTTCCTGCGCACAGAGCCTCTGCCCAGCACCATTGTCTCAGGCTTACAGAAGATTTGATTCATCAGTGTGGGATACTGCACAATATTGCCTTTGGCCAATGCACCCACTTTACAGCAAAGGTTGTGTGGCATTGGGTCCATGACTTGGGAACCTGGTCCCACCCCACAGGAAACTGCTGGCCTGATGGAGTGGTATGATGGATTTTAAAATAAAAGTGAGAATCCCTCTAGGGATGGGGCACCATCCTCCAAAATATGGTATACACCATCAGCATTAGGCCCTATGCATTCTGGCTTCCAGAGAAGAATGCTTTCACCAGGAAACAGTAAAAGCACCATGAGCTTGAAAGTATGGCTGCTGTCTGGTCCCTTCAGGTTCCTTGTGCCAAGAGGACAACAGGAAAGGAGTCACTGTACTGGCAGGAGGAATTCTTCTTGATCATCGGGAGGAAGCATGGCTGCTGCTACAGAAAGAGCACAGGAAAGAATATGATTATTGCTCACATATAATACCCAGTCGTAACAGTAAATAAGCAATTATAACAGCCATGGCCTATGGAATACATGGTGACCAGTGATAAGGGTTTGGGTCACCATACCAGGAGTTGTCTAAACCAGCAGAGGTTCTAGCTGAGAGTGAGGGGAATCTAGAATGGAATGTGGAGGAGGAATGGTGACCATCAGTTATGACTTGGAGGTCAGCTTCAGTAGCAGTATTTTAGTTCATTTCCTGTTCTTTCTGAAAAGTCCCTGGGAGAACAGATCAGATAGAATGTGGAGAAGCTGTAACTAGATGAGGAAAATTTATGATAAGAAGCAAGTGGGTCTGAATGGTGCAGGGGATAAACTGTAGTGGACACTGTGGTGCTCTGCCTGGATCCCCTTTTCAGTTTATGTATCGGGATTCTCTCCCCCACCGCAGTTTCCTGGTATAGTCCCTCACTGGTGATGTTGGCTGCTGAGGACTCATAGCTGTGCCCTTGCAAGAGTTGTCCTTGACAGCATGGAATGCCACATCCAATGTTACATTCCCTCCCAGAGGTGGTCTCTGGCCAATAACTGCTTTATGTAGACATGCAAAATCCAACCCCTTACCTCAATCTGGAGTATCTCTGAAGGGCATTTCCACTCAAAAGCTTTCCAGATGATAAGCTGGAAATTCTTATAAGTAACTCTACTGTTACTTCATTGCAGGTCAGCATCACTCTTTGTGTGATCCTAGCCTGCTTACTTTCTTGTGGGTGTATCTCTGAAAATATTCTGTAATCAAACTTCTGCATGCAATTCTCCATCTCAACATGTGTTTCCCAGGAACTTGAATGAAGACAATGTATAAAGTTCCTAGCACAGAAGACACCCAGTAAGTGTCAGGTCTGTCTCTTTCCCTCTCTTATTCCTTACTGGGAACCACAGCCGTTGTCTGTAATCTCATGAATATTTACCAAACAGTCATAATATAATTGATCCTGGTAAGAGGGAAGGATGAGGATGTAGGACATGGTAAGCTGTCAGGAGGCACAAACCCCAAAGCATCACAGGATGAAACAATGAACTAAAGCCTGAGCACGTGACATGGCAGGTATTTTACTGTGCATGTTGTGTACACTGCCAATTTTACACTCAGAGGTGGGTATGATTCTTCCATTTGACAAAGAAACTGCCACAGAAAAGGAGAGAAACTGCCCACTCTCTAGCGTGCCATACTGCTTCCTCGAAGCCTTCTTACTTCACAAATGGTTTGATTTTCCTGGCAGCTCATCATTGCCAAGTAACCCATGGATTGCAGGAAGCAGCGCAGATATCCTGCTCTATAGTGCGCAGTGATCTCAGAAAAGCAAGTATGCACTACTACACCCTGAAACTGTGCTCTAAATGCTGAAGGACAAGCGAGAGAGTGAGCTTTCCCTCCTAAGCTCTAACTCTAATAAAGACAATTGTATCAGAAAATCAAACTTTTTCTTTTTTCTTTTTTTTTTTTGACAGAATTTTGCTCTTGTTGCCCAGGCTGGAGTGCAGTGGTGCTATCTTGGCTCACTGCAACCTCCGCCTCCTGGGTTCAAGTGATTCTCCTGCCTCAGCCTCCCGAGTAGCTGGGATTACAGGCATGTGCCACCACGCGTAGCTAATTTTGTTTCTCCATGTTTCAACATGGAGACGGGGTTTCTCCATGTTGGTCAGGCTGGTCTCGAACTCCCAACCTCAAGTGATCCACCTGCCTCAGCCTCCCAAGTGTTGGGATTACAGGGGTGAGCCACCGTGCCCCGCCCAGAAAATCAGACATTTTAAAGTGGTACAAAAAATAGAAAGGATGAATAAGACCTAGTGCTAGCTAGTGTTTGCTAGCACAATAGTGTGACTTTTTAAGGGGTACAAGAAATGTAAAGAATGAATTAGACCTAGTATTTGTTAGCAAAACAGTGTGATGATAGTCAAAAGTAATTATACATTTTAACAATAACTAAAAGATTATAATTGGGTTGTTTGTAACACAAAGGATAAATGCTTCAGGTGATGGAGACCCCATTTACCTTGATGTGATTACTACACATTGTATGCCTGTAGCAAAATATCTCACATAACCCATAAATATGTACACCTACTAGGAACCCACATAAATTAAAAATAAAAAATTATTGATGAAAAGAAAATTAAACTTTTTCGAGGTCGGGGGTGGAGGTAGAGTTAATGTGTCACAGGGTACTCTGGCTGAACAGAAATAGTGTGACTACTTATTGGGACATTGTGATCAAGGACATATGGAAGGATTAACTGCAAGGATCAGTTTCGGACATGATCTTCCCTGGAGAATTCACTACAGTTTATTTCTCTGTCTTTTCACGACATCAGAGTCTGATGGGCAATATTTTCCTGAGTGACATGTGCCTAGAGAGGTATTGGAGGATGTAGAGAGAAATCTGTTTTGATTTGTGACTTATAATATGCAAAGAACTGCAGAGAGAAAAGAGAAAGAGAGAGAGAGAGAGAAGGAGAGGAGAAAAAGAAAAGAGAGATCCAGTAGAGGGAAAACATAAGTCCTTGTTTTCTCCTTCTCTGTGCCAAGTAGGTATATGCTGCTGCTAGGACCATTTGGCCAGACTGGCAGTCAACAATGACAGCAGTCTAGCTGTGGCTTGGGGCCAGTGGGAGGCAGGCTGCGTGGCAGACTGAGCATGGGTGAGGGGCAGGTGGAAGTGGGAAGTACTAGAAGGAAATTGTTGCAGCCAGCATACAGATTTGGAAATTAAAGTTTAAGATCTGTGTGGCAAGGAATGAATGACAAAAAAAAAAAAAAAAATTCCTCTTCAAGCTGCTATTGGGCTTTGAGGTGAATGTGTTTCTGGTACATTTGCTGAAATGAAAAAAATTAAGATGATAGGACTATCCATTTGTGACCCATGTGGCTGCTCATGGACAGCCCCTATTTACGTAAACTAAGGGCGTGAACTCCTCCTTCTTCAAGGCCACCTTCCTCTAGCTCATGTGGATAGGATGGTCTGCGTCTTTTCTGCTCCGGGTCACTCCAGGCCCCAGCTTGCTTCCGCTCTTGCCTTCATCTGCCCACTTCACCCTGGGCCTCTGCTGCCTTTGCCACTCTTGAAACTTGGGACAATCCCTCTCTTGCTTTATTTCCTTTATTCCCCCAAGTTATTGCTGCTACAAGGGTTTGTCATGCAGCAGCTTTCACTGAAGCTTTGGGGACAGAGGAGAGGGGTCACAGAATAGGCAATAACAGGAAACCCCTCCGAGAGTGTTCTTGCCTGTGGCCTTCACCAGCTGCTGTGAGGCATGGCCTCTTCTTACTCGCCCTGTGGTGATGTTCTCTTTTTCCTGTTTCTTGTCTGAATTCCAGTCCTGCCCCACTCCTCTATCCTCAAGGACTATGTCTTAGTCCATGTAGGCTGCTATAACAAAATACCTTAAATTGGGTAATTAATAAATAATAGAAATTTATTTCTCACAGTTCTGGAAGTTAGGAAGTCCAAGGTGAAAGAGCTGGCAGATTTGGTGTCTGGTGAGGCTGCTGTCTGCTTCCAAGATGGTGCCTTGTTTCTGTGCCCTCAGGAGGGGACAAACACTGTGTCCTCACATGGCAAAAGGGACAAAAGGGCAAGGCAGCTTCCTGAAGCTTCTTTTATAAAAGCGTTAATCCCATTCACAAGCGCAGAGTCCTCGTGAGCTGTCCAAATCTCCATCTTCTAGTATACCATCACCTTGGCAATTAGGTTTCAACATATACATTGTGTAGGGACACATACATTTAAACCACAGCAGGCTGCAATTAAGCACCAGGTCTGGGGTCCCGACTTTCTTTGTGGCTGATCTTCTACTAGATTTGGGGCCTCCAATCAATCTCTTCACCTCATTCAGAGTCCCTTTTGTGTAGTGAGGGCTTAATAGTGATACATATCACCCCAAGCAGGTTCCTAACTTTCAGAGTGAAACTTGAGCCTTTGACTTCTAATTCCTCACTTGACATTTCCTCTATTCACTTTTCTTTCCCCATTCTGAGGGTCACTGAGCCTTCTGGTTTACATCAAGCTAATCTCTGTAGACCCATGTTGAGGGCATCAGTTCCTTTGTATGTAAAATGAGAAATCTTTAATCTGGAATCTTTCTTTACAAGTCTAAACCAGAGCCCAGAAAAATTGATATATATGTGTGTGTGTGTATGTATATATAATTTACATATATGCGTATGTAAGATTATTCATTTTAGTTTAGGTTGTGATGGAAAAAGATAGAAAAGAACTTAACTATCTATCAATAGAGGAAAAATTAGACAGATTATGGTTCATAATACAATAAAGTACTACGCAACCATGAAAAAGAATGAAGAGTCTCTATGTTTGCTTTTCTTGAATAATGTCAGTAGTTTATTATAAATTGAAAAAGTACCATCTGAATCAAAATATAGAACATGATTTTTAAAAGTCTCTCCCTCCTTCTCTCTCTGTTTCTCTTTCAATGTAGAAATAACTTGATAAACATAGAAAAAAGTCGAAAGGGAAGTCTTCAGACTGCTTCTCACTGATGGAGTGGGAGAGTAGTGCTTTTAAATCTTACTTTACATAATTTTCCAAGGAGGTAGTTAAGTTGCAGAATCATGAATGTCCCTTTTTAAAAATATTCTTCAAGTTAAAATATTTACAAATATAGCATAATAGGAAACCAACTGATAAAAATGAAGGGATTAGGCTAAATGTTCTTTAGATATTGTCAAGTTTTATTATTCTGGAATATGTATTTCCAGGTCAAAGGCAAATAAGATTTTTAAAATATAAAATGCCTAAAATAATTTCTAGACTATATTAAGCACTTAAAATATGTAACTCCTATGCAAAAATTTAATTTGATCCTTTAATGTATCCTTGCTTCTTGTATTCTTTTTTATTTTTATGATTTTTGATGTTCATTGGTTTGCAAGCATTAGTGAAATTAAAATTTTTCTCTGGAAACTTCATAAGTAATTAAATATATACTTACACAATAATTCTTTCTTGATTTGTTTAATATCTAGCCAAGTGCATGTAATGGTATTTAATCATCTTTATTCAGCCAGCAAATTAACCACACGACATTCCTGTGATCAAGGTGAGGCACAGATAGGGAAAGAGACAGCTTCTAACCCCTCGGTCCACAGCCCTGTAGTCTCTTTACATTGTTTAGCACAGGTTGTAGTCTTGCCACATGAGGCTGAAGCTTTTTGGTACCTGCCTGCTCGGTCATCTCCCCCTCTTTCCACCCAAGACCACTGAGTTTTCAGAAGTAAATGAGCATGAGAAAAAATACAGGATTTTGGCCTTTCGGGTGTACTCATCAGTGAAGCCACTGACCCTCTGCTACAGGTCTTTATTGCACTCTCTGGCCACCAGACCGTCCTCCCTTGATGCCTCGTGCACTTGTGATAATCCCAGGTGTGTCCCTCTGGCGTGTGACCTGCCTTCTGTTAAACCCCTAGTCTTTCAGTTTATTCAAAAAATACTAGATTTGGCCCTTTAAGAAACTGAGTTCACTCTCCCAGATCAAGACAAGAGTCTACTTATTCCATGGAAGCAGTAATTCAGTTATAGTTGTCCTGGTGGCCTAAAAAAGTCAGTGCTGCTTCCAGAGGTGCCTGATTTATTCCCTGAATGTAATTTATGTACTGGGAAAATCTGATTTGGTGAGTCTTTGTTCTGTGAAACTCAGAAGCAGGTCAAAAATTGAGAATTCAGTGTATGACCTCAGAATATGTGGCAAAGATGCAACACCACTCAGTATGGAAATAAAAAAACTTCCACATTCCAGAGGAGATTTTTTTGTGTGTGCCTTTTTCTTCTGGTTTAGTTTTGCGACCCTTGATCTAAGGAAGAGAGTTTCTCTAACACGAGGCTGCTCCCAGCATAACAATTCATTCCCACAATATCTTATGTAACTCAATCGCCGTGCGACAGTTTCTGAAGAAAGAACTGATAGCAACGACCCACATGGAAAAGCTTTTTTACTTCTGGAGTACAGTCCCTTTCCTTTCACTCATTCTCTTGTCATGTTTGTTTTCAATCTGTCCAGGGAATATGTTAGAGATTTGGAGTTAAGTGTGTATTGTCACTTAAGTGGTGAATGTCCTCATTTTTCATCTCACCAAAAATGACTAAAAGTATTAACAAGGAGCAGAAGATAAAAAGGTTGTAGTTTGTCACCAAGGAATCCTCCTCCCTCTGGGACCCGCCCTCACCCTCTTACCCTCCATCTCCCCTACAACCCCTGTCCTTCTGTCCCTTAAGCTTGATTTTCGTGTTAAGAGGTTTTGTGACTTGATGGAGAGTGTTTCTTTGAATTAGGCATTTTAGGTAGCATGAAAAAGAAATAGAATATGAGGTCCTTGCTTTCAGAATGCCTAAAATCAAAAGGCTCTGTATCCTGTAATCTTTTCTCTTTCTCTTTTGAAGATTTTAAGCATAGTCACTCAACTGTCCTCCTCCCTTTCTTGAGTCTGCCTTGGGGGACAGTGAGATGATCACATTTGATTTCTCATTAGGAACATATGAACAGGCTCAGACACTTTTAAAGTGTTAATTAGTAGCAGCCAGTACCGTATGAATTCATTGTACCATATGAATCAGGTAGAATCTCATACAGCTTTGGGACCAAGACCTTGGGTAACAGGGAATTTTGACCAGCCTGGTCAATGAGGGGAGCTGGCAACTTCTTTTTTAAATCTGGAAAAGCTCAAATTAAGTTTCTTTTAGTTTTGTCACCAGGCTGTTTGCTGGTAAGTTGGATTTCTGAGCCAGATAGTGCTACATTTAGGGAAGTCAACAGAGCTTATTGACACTGTTTTCCAGGTAGTGGTGCTGTATTTAAGCTTGCAAAATGTCTTTTTTCTATGTCCTAGGAAAGTCAAGAGGAAGTTCATATCTCTTAGACTCCTTTTTGATGCTTGGCATATAGTAGGTGCCCAAAAATATATTTGTTGATTAAAGCAAATAAAATGCAGGAAAAGAAACTAACTTCGATAGATCTAAGATAGTCATCCCCTCCTTTAAATGAGCAAGAAAATCAGGCTCCATTTATTTTAAACCTCTGCATACATTTTTCTTTCTTCCTCATATTTGCTGGTTAGTGACTATGCTTTGAATTAGAAAGAAGATGGGTGAAGGGATGAGTGAGCCCTGCCACATTTAGGTTTGTTGAATATTGCAAATTGCTTTGAGTTAAAAAAAAAAAAAAAACAGAGCGTGTTTGGCAAAACCGTTTCCCCTCAATGTTTTAACAGCATGTGGACTTAGATGGAAATTTAATCTGCATGTTCATTTACACGTAACTCATCAAAACATTTTAAACAGTATTTTGAAGTTTGCAGAGCCTTTTCAATCTTTTTTATGGAAACTTTTGAAGCATTTTGGGAGTTTTCATGGAAATCTGTATTTGGCTAAGACCAAGCATACTGGACCCTCTTCCCACACTCCCCAAATATTTCATATCAACCCATTCCTCCATTTCTAAATGGATGTTTATTAAACTTTATGGAGAAATAGACAAATAATTGAAATTTGAAAGGAACAAAAACACTGTCAGCCTTTGATGGACAAAAGCTGGACAAAGTCGATCTCTGATGGTATTCTAATGGAGGATAAAGGTGCCATGGGCAGTTCACACTGGCCCTAAGAAAAATATTTCTATTTTGTTTGAGAATGACTCATGTCTCTATTAGTTATGAAACTCAAAATGCTAGAAACATTTGTTGAGTTTCAGTTAGATTTTTTTAAATATTGACAAATTGCTGGCAGAGAGGACATGGTAGTGGTTGCATTTTGGATAGGAGATTGTTGCAGCAGTGGAGGATGGATCCCAGGGAGGGCTGGTTTAGATGCGTACTGCAGTGGTCCAGGTGCTGAGGTGGGCAGGCAGGCACAGATCTGAGAAATATTTAGAAAGTAATTTAGCAGGAGTGGATGATGACAGATTGGCTAACTTAGGTGACTAAATGGATAGCAGTGATAGTAAGTTAGGCTTGGAATATAGGATAAAGAGCAGTGGTATGGTTTCGATCTGTGTTTCCACCCAAAACTTATGTCAAATTGTAATTCCCAGTGTTGGAGGTGGGGCCTGGTGGGAGGTGATTGGATCGTGGGGGTGGATCTCTCATGAATGGTTTAGCACCATCCCCTTGATGCCATCCTCATGTCTCACAAGATCTGGTTGTTTAAAGTGTGTGGCATCTCCTCCCTGGCTCTCTGTCTTGCTCCTGCTCTGGTCGTGTGACAGTGCCTGCTCCCACTTCACCTTCCGACATGATTGTAAGTTTCCTGAGGCCTCCCCAGAAGCCGACCAGATGCCAGCATCATGCTTCTTGTATAGCCTGCTGAACCCTGAGATAATTGAGCCTCTTTTTTTAAATGAATTACCCAGTCTCAGGTATTTCTTTATAGCAATGCAAGAATGGCCTACTACAAGTAGGTTTGGAAAGAAAGAAAGATGATAAGCTCAGTTATAGACATACTAACTCCTACATGTAAACGGAGATGTAAGGAGATATTCGACTTACGATTCCGAAGCTGTGGGGAGAGATCAGGCTGGATAACAATTTGTCAGTCACCAGCTTATAGCTGGGTACTTATAGGTGAGAGGTGGGTGAGCCCAATTGTGAAGGTTTATAGACCAAATCTATACTTATAGAGATGAAGGAGAGCTGAGGGGAGGGCACAGCATAAAGGGAGGGAGCCTTTCTGGGTGGTAGTGATATGAGCATGCTTTTAGGCTGAGGAAAGTGAGCCTACTTAGAGAATGAAATGTTTGAAGAGTTAGGGTTGAGATGGGATTTCTCAGGGAAAAAATGGTAGGAACAAGGTTGAGGACTGGATCAGCATTAGGTAGAGTTTTGTCAGATAGGAGAAAGAACCTTTTCTCTGAAACCAAAGGAGAGGAAGGAGATAAAATTTTAAGATGTATGCAAATGTATGTATGTGTGAGTGTATGTGCTTTAATTTTTTCAAGAAGTGGTAGTCAATGTGGTTGTCAGCAATTAGAAATATGAACTGGCTTGAAATATTAAAAAGTTAGAGCAAAATGGAGAATAGTCAGTGTATATTGATGTGAAGTAAAACATATATGTAATAATTGCTCAGAGAAATAAGAGGCAACTGGCCTTGAATTAATCATTTGCAGTGACTCTTACAGTTGCAAATAACAAAAAGCCAACCAAGGATTAAGAAAAACAAAAGTATATGTGTTGGCCTACATGGTTAGCCATCAAACAGTGTCCCCAGAAATCTTCAGCCTCCGCTTCCCTCTGAGTTGCTTTAATTTGAAGACAGGTGCTTCTGTGTGGTAGCAGCAGATCCAGACTTATATATCCTTTTGGAAAGATAAGATTGAGTTTGAAGTGCTGGAGTTTAAGATTTCTGATGTGGAAAACTGGGGGATAATACGTTGCAGGGTCTGGCCACGCAAATGGTTAATTCAAGTAAGGTGGAGATAGAGGTAGTATGAACTGAAGAATCCAAGGAAGTGTGAGGCCAGGGTCAGGGAACTGTCACAAGGACACATTCACAATGATGTCGGGGTTGGGACTGGGAAATCTACTTTGAACTAGATGCCAGTTTTCCAGGAATGAAAAGGAGTGATTAGGAGGTTGCTTGATGACAGTAATAAGAAAAAAAAAAGATACATACTATAAATAGATGTCATAAACAGGTGGCTATTTTTTTCTCCAGTGAGGACAAGGTTTAGGTTTGGAGGAGCATTATGAATTAGAAAAATCCTGACTTCTAAGTCTTGGAACCCAGATCTAATTAATTCAGACTAAATATTGGTATATTTGGCAAAACTGAGGAGAGGGCATGGGTGGACGGAGCTGCCTGAGAGACTGGAATCAAGTATTTCCCCACAAATGACACTGTCTTTCTCTACCACTCATTTTGCATCTCTTCACCATTTGGGTTCTATTCTGCAAAAGGTGACAGCTCATATTTTCACAGTGTTGCCACATAAGAAGAACTCTTCCTCTTCTCTTAGTTCTAATGGGAAACATTTCAGGGGAGAGCTCTGGCACAGCCCAGTTAGGTGCTCACCATTGGTTCTAATGTGACCAGTGATGTTGGGTGGCTATGATCGGTTCAGTTAGGGTTGAGGCCAGCCCTACACTAATTGCTATGTCAGGGAGGTGGGACCTATAAGACAGTTTTCACAATAAAACCCCAGGTTCTTCCAATAACCTGTAAGCCTACATGGTCAGATTCCCTGCTAGCTTGTTACCTTTGCCCACATTCCTGCCCCACAGATTTCACTCTCCTTCCTTGGATAGGTCAAATGTGCTTCTGGATCAGAATTTTTGCCTCTGCTGTTCCATAGAAATACTTTCTCTCCAGATACCTGCATGACTCAATTCCGTACTTCATTCAGGTCTCTATTTACAGATCAATCACTTATTCAGAGAGGTCTTTCCTGATCACTTTAACCAAAACAATGCTCCCTCCCCATCTAATCCCTAGCCTCTCTTGCTTGTTTTTTCATAACATGTGTTATTTCTTTACATATTATATATTTGTTTATCTTGTCTCCCCCAAAAGAATGTAAGCCCTGTGGGAATAGGGATACTTGTCTGTTTGATTTATTGCTGTATCTTCAGCTGTTCAAGTGCTGCCTGCTTCCTGGCCTCAAGGTGGGACAACTTTGCAGTGAGATTTAAATTTCAAAGCTCACTCTCCCCACAATCTGGCCAATCCTTGTTTGGCTTCATCCCCTTCCCCATCCTGCCTCACTCCCTTTCTTACAAAAGAGTTTCCTGAGAATGTTTCCACATTGAATCACATAGAACTGAATCTCTGTCTCAGGATCTGTTTCTGGGGAAACGAATGTAAGACATTTGCATCCAAGTTACCAGCTTTATATATTATCTACTAATTATATATATATAGTGTGTATATATATATATATATAGTGTATATATATATAGTGTGTGTGTGTGTGTGTATATATATATATATTTATATATATATATATAGAGAGAGAGAGAGAGAGAGAGTATGTGTGTTTCCAGGGAAACTAATATAAGATATTTGCATTCAAGTTACCTGCTTTATATATTATCTACTGATTTTATGCATGTATATATATATAGAGAGAGAGAGACGAGACAGAGAGAGAGAGAACCAGTGGCAATTTAATGTGGACTTTCTTATTTAGTGGTACCTGTTTGTGGTTGTGTTCCTTATGTTGCAAGCTCTAACCATGTGAACACTGTAGAAGCAACTAGAAAATTATCAACAGTTTTCCTGAAGGTAAAACAAGATCGAAATCACCCCTGAACAACTGAAATACAATGTAAGCCATGTATGTAATTCTAAATTTTCCAGTTAAATTGCACATATTAAAAAAAAACTAAAGTTTTTAAAAAGGTAAAAGTAGTTGATTATGTATTTTATTTAATCTAATAATTCAAAATATTGCTACTTCAACATGTAATCAATATAAAATTATTGAGATATTTTATGTTCTTTGTTTTTGGAATAGCTCTTGGAAATTAGATGTACAGCACATCTCAATTTGGACTAGCCACTTTTCAAAAGCTCGGTAACCACAGGTGGGTATCACATTGGACAGTGCAGAAGATAGCTTGCTTTGGTCAGAATCATTTAACATTTGATTCATTCAGTCAAAAGTATAATTTCTCTCTTACTTTCTCAATTCTGCAATTTTTCTTTAGTAGCTACAAATGTATTCCTCAAAGGCTTAGCAATATGCAATGATAATGAAAGGGTCTGCAGGGCTGCTGAAGGTCTCCTGTGTCTGCCTGCAGAATGCAAAAGAGAAGCAGAGTTTCTTTAAAAAAAATTTATGATGTTGATGAATACAGAGTCAGGGGCTCCCATCATTAAGAACATGGTGTTTCCTAATAATTGTGAATGCTGAATTAATCCAATGTTCCAAGTGGAAGATAGGACTGACTATGCTTTATTTTAGCCATTCCACTGGGCTGGTGGTGGAGAAAGCAAGTCTGAGGCTCCATAGCACATGGAAGCAGGCCAATGGGAAGCTGTGGAAGGTTGGTTCCAATTAGTCTGAGGTTAGCAAGAGGTTTAGCCTCATTCCTCTCTAGAAGCAGGGTTCTAAAACCCGTGTAATACAAATGAAAAATAATGAAGACAATTTACATACACCAGACTTCTATATATAATGCTTTCATATGTGTTATCTCTTCTTTGACTTGGCATCCAGAGATAGGTAGGACTTGTATTACCTCTCACCATTCTCTAGGTCATTGTGGTCAATACCTTGCCTCTGGTCACACAGTTCCTAGCACCTGATCCTGGACCTGAACTGGAGTCATCTGATTGTTACCTAATCCCATCACATCCAGACATTGCTCATAAACCACCTGCAATGTAGGTGCTTGGGAATACAAGAGAAGAAGAAAGCAAGGCCTCAGATCATTTTTACAATGAAATGATGTTAAATCTTTCCAGATTTATATATTTTTCCTTCCCTGATAAACTGTAAGTGGAAGGCTTTCCAGTCCTTTGACTTAGCTTTGGAAACTTGAAAAGTTCTGGATATTATGTTGCAGCAGAAATGACACATACGTGTTTCTCCTTCCTAAGCTTTTTCCAAAGGCACTAGTGTAAAAACCAAACAGCTGAGAAATCGTCGCCTGGCCTCTCTTGGCAGAGAAATCGTCTCCTGGCCTCTCTTGGCAGGGCCTCCCCACTCCCACTTCTTTCCTGGGTCCAGTGTTAGCTACACCCACAACAGGGAATGTGAATTGAGATCTAGAGCTCCATTTCATTTCTTTAGGCTAAGTACAAGAACTGGAAGAAGTTAGTCTCCTCTTGAACAAGACAATTAGGCGCAGAAGGATTTAGGCAATTCCAAGTTTTCAAAGACAAAGATGAGGCCATCAGATGGCTTTTCAGTGTCATATGGATTTGCAGGATACTAGTTAAATAAATTAACTGTAAACCATAACTTTGGTTCCAAATTTTGTACTCAAACTTAGCTGCACATTAGAAACCTGAGGGAGGAGCTATTTAAAAGAATATGCTGGTACCTGTGCCTGTCCCACACAGATTCAGATTTCATTGATCTGGAGTGGGGTCCTGCGCATTGGTGTGTCAGGTGATTCTGATGTGAGACCTGGGTCAAGAACCATTATAAATTTACAGATTTTTTTGTAAAGCAAAATGTCAAATTTATATCACTCTTTCTATCCATGCAACATTTTCAGAATTTCTAGGAAAAAATCAAACTTCACTTTAAAATTGCAATTTGAAGTTTAAAAAGGAAAATGAGCTGCTTTCTGATTCAGAAAGGACTACAAATCCTTTTACAGGACAGATTAAACAGGTGATAATTTGCACTGCTCTCTTGGAATGACCTTGGAGAACTGCAGGGTGAGACAAGAGTTGTAAAGTGGAGACTACTAACCAATGTTTGTATTTTTCACTCTTTCTGCTCTCTCTCCCTCTTGCTCCTTTTCTCTTTTAATCAACTGGTGACACTGATTGATAAATCAAAGTTTTTGTAATCATATTATTTGATGTTTTTGTAGAATGAAGTTTTATACCCTTGGTCTCAGTTTTGGGTAAGTGAAAGAGTAACTAAGACCTGAGTTAAAGTCCCAACTCTTCCCCTTCCGTGCTGTATGTCAATGACAAGTTCCTTAAGTCTTTAGTCTTCAATATTCTCATCTATAAAATGTCAACAGTAGTAGTTACGTCACTTAGTTGTTAGGGAGATTCACTTAGACTACCTATAAAGAGTTTAACACTGAGTTGGGTGCATTTAGTGAAGTTATTATTAATTCTTAGCTTTCCCACTATAGTAAATCGACATGTAGCAGACAAATGCTCAATGAATCTTAGTTTCTCCTAGTCTTCTTCCCTTCCTGAGTTCTCCTTAAGAAACCTGAAACAGTATCTCTCCACGTGCACCAGCTCTCTCCCTAACCCTATAAAATTTTTGCCATTTTCTTATATGGCTCTCGGTGTTTTCTGAAGGTCAATGGTCAATGTTGCGTAATAGAAAAACTGCCCATTATAGCAATTTCACTTATTTTAGCTCATTTTTCTCCATTTCAAACCCCAATGTTGGTTTGTATTGTTGAGTGAGTGTTTGCATTCCACATTGCCAACTTTGGAGGCATATGCCACTGGGGACTGCCCACTGAATTACACACGTCCTCCTTTTCATTTCTATTAGGCTGGTGCAAAAATTATTGCAGTTACTTTTAATAGTAAACTTTTGTACAGCAATTGTTGGCAAAACTGGTATCTTATGCCTCAAGAACAGCCTTCTTTTTTCAGCTCTCAGATGTATTGTTCTTTCCCCTCCCCAGCAACTCCTGCCGCATCCTATTCCTCACTTCAAAACCAACTTTCTTAGTAAGATTTGCCACATAAGGCCTCCCAGATTATGCTCTGCACATAATCAGTGATAGACCATGCACATAGACTAGGTTGTGGATGGTTCCCCCTAGAAGTTTGCAGTGTACACCCTGTATAACCATGTGCCTGTAATATTCCTACCAAATTACTTCTCATGAGTTTGTCAAGAGCCCACTGTTTTCCAAAGCAGTTGTATCATCTTACATTCCCACCAGTACACATGTATGAGAGTTCCAGATCCTCTACATTCTCACCAATACTTGGCATGGTCCATCTTTCTAATTTTAACCCTTCTGATAGGTGTGTAGTAGTATTTCACTGGGCTTTAATTTGTATTTTCCTGATGACTACTGATGTTGAGCATCTTTTCATGTGCTTCTTTGCTATTTGTAAATCTTTGGTGAAGTGTCTATTCCAGTCTTTTTGCCCATTTAAAAAATTGGGTTATTTGTTTACTTAGTATTTAATTTTCCCACACACATGTGCATACACCCCTAACATATAATGTATATGCATACTTATGTGTTATGTATATAATACATAAAATATACTTTTGAATTTTGATAATGTCTCTTTGCCAGCTTATAAATTCTTCAGAACAAAGGAGCTCCTTGAGAACAGAATACATTATAATATGTAAATCTATGGCATCCAGTTGAGATTCAATTACTTGATGGATACTTCTTAAGCATTTCATAGTGGTGGGGACAAGTCCACATGTCTTTCTCACACATTTGGAGACCATGCTGCTCAGAGTCAAATGTTTTTTAACGTTAAGGCCCTGAATTAACATAATCCTATTTAAAGAGTTTTGTATGGATAACATATGTTACACAATTTGCAACAGAAGTACTTTTAAAGTTATTTTAGAGAAAGAAAAATCAGTAGTTTTCCCCAAGTAATTAAATCAGGAAGTATTTACTTCTAAATTATTAGCAGTCTGTTTAGAGCAGCAGTTTAATATTTCCAGTAAGCTATCTCTGTAGGTGATTTTAAGTAAAAATATACAATTTTAAAGGAGCAAGTGCCTGTTTACTCAAATGCAAAATGTGTCTGTATATTGTCAAAGGGAAGAATCATGGTTTCTGAAAATAATTTTAAGAGGTTCAGACCAATTGGCAACCCTATTGTGAGATATCTTACAAAGTGTAATGTTCTTTGGAATAAATGTCACATGAAAAATGAATAAGAATACTATGTTAAACTTGTCATAGTACTTCTGCAGGTGCTGACTTTACTCAATCACATGGAAGTTGGTAGCAGCATCTCCTGTAAATTGTGAGAAAAGATTATTCTATTGCTTAAAATGATACCACATGCAGAATTTTGGCACATAGTACTAGTTATTTTAATTTGAGCTTAATTTCATTTTTGGCTCAATAATGGACAATTTCCAGTGGGTCATTGGGACCTTGATAGATTGCCCAGTTCTTCCTCACTCTCCTGGTGGGCTGTCAGCTAACCAAGCCCAAAAATTCCTTTCCCTGAACCACCCAAAGAGATGCCTCAGTTTTATTTTATTCCCCCACTCTGATGTCTCACAACCAGGGATCATTCTGGTTACGATTTTAAATCTATTTTCTTTTGTCTCATACTTAGATCCCAACTGTGTCACCCTACCTGAATGGCATAACTTCATTTAGGAAATTCTACATGATTGAGTGCTCTACCCACTTAATAAAATGAAACTATTTTGTTGACATTTTCTTGTTTTCATGTTATAATTTACATATGGGACTCTAGGGTTTTTTTCTCTGTTATTTGGACAACAAATTAAATCACCAAAATCTTGTAACAATCTCCTTTAGTCACCACCATTTCACAGAAATTTATGGAGGGCTCATGTGAAGTCCCAGACACTTCACATGTGATCTTTAATTTTGATAAAAATTATGTAAGCTGGGTCTTAATTCACTCATTTTACAGATGAGAACATTAAAGTTACCTCCAAAGATTACACAGCCATTCAGTATCAGAGCTTTCTCTTGTTATCAGTAGCAGCAATAATATTTTTTTAACTTGTTAAAGCTCTGTGCTAAAATTTTGAAAAAAATAAATGGTGGAAGTACCACCATCATTAGCATTAACATATTTTGAAAAAAGTTAATGGTACACATGAGAAGATAGTGTAACTGTATTCATTTC
The DNA here is from genome assembly GCF_028858775.2 of Pan troglodytes. Classification (NCBI taxonomy): domain Eukaryota; kingdom Metazoa; phylum Chordata; class Mammalia; order Primates; family Hominidae; genus Pan; species Pan troglodytes. Next base: position 137,489,466 of record NC_072403.2, on the reverse strand, counting down.
CAGGTCTAAAAGATATGAAATACAGATTAAGGGCTTCAAGGTCACCCCCAGAAGAATCAAGTATTTTGATATATATTACCACCCATTTTTCTACTTGATAAAGAGATCAAATGTTTGATTACTTACATACATGAACTCCCAAAAATTATTACTTTGGATCTTTTATTTTCTGGATTGGCTGAGTGTTCTTTTTTTTTTTAAGTTATGTTTTGCTAGTTTTAAAATTTCATAAGCAAATATCATAGCCTGTATAGGTATTGAAAAACAGCCATTTAGGTGACTTACAGTCATCCCATTCAGACACAAGCAAAGAGGGCAACTTCCTAAAGCTGAGGATAACCTTTCTGTGAAGGGTATTTCAGAACTCTGGAAAAGACAAAGCTGTTATAATATAGATGTCATTGCTTGTGGGCGCTGGCAAGGTCAAATTAGATAGAAATTGATACCACACAAAATTTACTGATTTTTCTTACATGTTAAAAATGAAACAAATTAATATTATGTTACTAGATTATAATAGAAGTTTATAAACAATTAGTACATAAGAAAGACATAACGTTGGGGGAGCTTTTCTTAATTAGTTGATGAGCATGACGCAGTCAAGTTCCTAAGTCCTTCCTCCCAGCCCCACTCATGTAGTATTCGTTGAGAACAAATACTTGTTCTCCTGGGACTGTGGTCTGAGAAGGAGGCAAACTAGACATGACACCCACCTGCCTCCCACAGTGGGGAAGAGGCCAGTGGCAGAGCTCTGTGTTCCAAGGATCTCCATGTCCTTCCAATTCTTGCCAGCAAGATTAAAGAAGGAGGGTGGGATAAAGCAACTAGAATGTTCATGTTATAGTCAGAATGAATAAAATGGCTTTAAATTTCCCAGAGAAAAAGACAACTTTTTCATCTGAGTTGGAGGGTCAATGTCCCAAGCTCAATGTCTTCATAGATGCTTTAGGAGAGGGGCTGTGAATTTCTTCTATAATAAACCCTGGCAAGTCCAGCTGTCTTTAGCTTTCTCCTATCCACCTAAGGTGGGGCCTGAGAAGCTATTAGGGATCCTATTTTCACTTCCTTTCAAAGATAGGAAACAGAGTGCTAAATTGAACATGAAAATCAGGGGGAAGTGTGGCTCCATTTATGAGATTTTTATGGCCATCTTAGGGAAAATATTGAGTACACTTTTAATGCAGTTAAAGACAATTGGTTGGCAACAGAAAGTCAATTCGAATAAGAATTCAGCCCAATTAAAGGAGATGTAAAAAGTAGTTCTAGCTTTGAGTGTAGAAAACTTTGTATTGGAGAGATTATTATAGACAGGCTCTTGATCTGTATCTGTATTTTAGAAGACGCGATTAATTATTAAGATGATGAACAAAATAACAAAACATTAAAAACGACACATGTGCTAAATAGAAATCCGCCCCCCCAAAATAAGTATTTGGTTAAAATATACAGATAGGTTAAGGCTTTAATACTAATACATTTTGGCAGCAGTAAAGTCATGCATTATAACTTGGCATGCAGTGCTATTTTAAGCCATCTCATTACAAAAGGACTTCAAAAAAAATGTGTCAGAAAAAGAAAAGATCTACAGGAAATGAGAAAGCAACAAATTTCCTCTTTTGGCATCACTCTGTCTCCAGATCTCTGAAGTTTGAGTCTGGGAAGAGGGAACAGGAAGATGGTGGATTCCACTTGCCACGGAGCTACAGAGAAAAGAAAGCTGACCTCAGAGGCTCATAGTTCTGAAGAAGGACTCCAGGGCTCTAACAGCTCCCTCATGGTACTTTTGTTGTTCAGTTTCTCCCTGTATCCCTTTATCCGGGTTGTCATTTTCACTCTCCTTAGACCCAATTGATGATTTCAATGATTTCTCCACAATAATCCTTGGGTCCTGGTTCTGATCAGCAGACTAGATGTTTGTTTCATTTTTCAGATTTTCCCTTGATTGGTTCCTGGTTCCCAGTCTCCATATTTTGCATTTTTTTAAAAAAACAGCATTTTCCATATGCCACATCAATCTTATAATTGACCCAAGTTCTTTTATATTTGATTACACCACTGAAAGCAATGCTAGTGTCATTTACACTCTTTTTAAAAAGTGTGTGTTTTATTTGGGTGTTTGTATTCCAGTGCAGCTAAAATCCTTGAATTTGTGGTGTCCATAAATGGGCAGACCATCTGAATGATTAGATAATAATTTCTATCCATGCATTATTCTTATTTGAAGATCCAGTGGCCCACATTCAATATTCACAAATTCTAATTTCCCAAACTAGAGGGTTTATAGACCGAATCATTGACAATTTCAACTTTTTACAGGTACTTCTTTTTGCTTCTGTTTAAATGTATGTTTGGTCTGGCAGTAAATTTTTTTAAAAAAACTATTACCATCAAAAATATTCAATAAGTGCAATCACTTGGCACAAACATTGCTTTTTGTTACTTGGAGTAGAAAATAGGTTTTACTGATGGAAGCAGATACAGAACCAGAATTTTAGAATAAGAAGGAATTTTTGAGCAGCTGGTTTTTCATTTTTCAAATGAGGAAACTGATAGGAAATAAATTGTCTTGTTATTTCTCAGTGTTTTGGTTAAGAATGAAGATAGACTTGTCCAGGTTTATACAGTCATTAGCATCAGAGCTGAAACTAGAACAAATCCTCCAGACTCTCAGTCCAGCATTCCACCTCAACAGTGAAACAGGCAATGAATTCATTAGTCAAACATGTTATCTTTCTATATAAGCAGAGGAATGGAGAGGGAAATGACTATAGGTGGATGTGTGAATAGTGGGGCAAGAAGGTAGATAACTAAATTTCTTTTTTTTTTTGAGACAGAGTCTCGCTCTGTCGTCCAGGCTGGAGTGCAGTGGCGCGATCTCGGCTCACTGCAAGCTCCACCTCCCGGGTTCACGCCATTCTCCTGCCTCAGCCTCCCGAGTAGCTGGGACTATAGGCACCTGCCACCAAGCCTGGCTAATTTTTTGTATTTTTAGTAGAGACTGGGTTTCACCCAGTTAGCCAGGATGGTCTCGATCTCCTGACCTCGTGATCCGCCCACCTCGGCCTCCCAAAGTGCTGGGATTACAGGCGTGAGCCACCGCACCCGGCCTCTTCCGTTTTTTTTCTGTGAATAAAGTAGATTTCTGAACTCACTTTTGGTGTCATCTTGACTGTGTTTAGGAAATTGAATGATAAAAGATCATGTAACACTATGTGGGAGCTGCGGTGGCTCCAGCCAGTTGTCCTGGCACACAAGGAGGAAAGGCTATGCGTTCGAGGCCAACCTGGGCAAAATTGAAAAAAAAAAACAAAACACTATGTTCATATAAGTCTATCTAGGTTTGATACTCAAGTTGAAACCGTGTTAGTTTTCCTCGGAAGTATAGTCAAGCAAAATAAATTTTCTATTAATTCTTCTTCTGGTGTTGATTTAAGAGGAAGCAGAAGTGAGCTTACACTGACAAACTGATTAATAGCAACTGCTTTTCCAACAAAGAAATCTTTTGCTTAATCAGAAATTTAGTAGTGGTAGAAGAAAAATGGTTGTCCAAAAAGACATGACTCTCCAATGACACCTACCCATCTTCCAGATACAGGTTAAATGCAACTTTACCACTTATGTAAGCACTACCTGAATTTCACATGCATTGAGATTTCAAAACAACTCTAAATCTTTTCCTCCAGCACTATCCTCCTCACATTCTTAGACTTTATTTTAGCTCCCTTTTCAATCACCATGAATTGGAAACTCACAACTCTCACAGGTCATGTTCAGGAATAACAGCTATGAGGGACGAAAGTCTCAGGCCTTCATCTTGGTCCAAGTTCAAGTGAACACAGGATCATATGAACAAGAGTGAAGGCCAGAGGTTTACAGAGAAAGCATCCAGAACAAAGTAAGCTGAGCTTCCCTAGTGGTTCCTTTGGGCTGATCACATATCTATAAGTAAATTTAAAAAAAAACAAAGCCAGGTTTCAGGGCATTAAGTAGATAAAATGGGTACAAGTTTAACCAAAATTATTATGCATCAGAGCTCATGAGCTATTGCTATTTGACAAAGCAGCTGTGGTTTCAAGTAATGGCCAACTGGCAGCTATATGCACTTTCCATGGTATGAGTTTATTTTCAATAGTGATCTATTAGCCAATCCTTTCTTTGATGGAAAAAATACAAACAATCAAAAACCACTCTGTGGGGTGTGTGTGTGTAACGTGAACGGCTATATAATTTGTGTATGTTTAGGGGATGAGTTGACAGGGACAAGAAAAGAACTTTATTACAGGCAGTCTCTATTGTCGTGAGGATGATGTGTTGATTATCCCTATGTTCAAATTTTATGAGTCTCAAATAAATTCATGTTATAACCTTAGGCTCTTAAAAAATGTTTTAATGTAAATTATTTTTAAAAACTGAGCTGATTTAAAAACTGTCATAAAATACAGGATGCCTAGTTAAATATGTGTCAGATAAACAACAAATTTTTAGTGTAAGTTTATCCTAAACATTGCATGAGATATACTAAAATTGTATCATTGTTTAGTTGAAACTCAGATTTAACTGAGTATCCTAAATTTTTATTTGCTAAATGTGGTAACCAAATAACTAAGTAAATGTGCAGAAGTCATTCCTTCAAAAATCATTTAGTACAGCATAGCTAGATTGTGCTATTTAAAAGTAAGGGAGCTGTTTCAACAACACTTGAAATAGTTACGATCTGCTGTTGTGTCAACACCAAAAAGCTCATGTGCCTGATTTTTGTCTCTTGTTTATTTTATTAAACAATACCACTGCAAAACCCTTGCAGTTATATGCATTTGCTTTGAAAAAGGATGCCACATTTTAGCTATTGCCTTGTCCTTGGAGACAAAAGCTCTGAAAAAATTAGGACCACGTTTGAATCCTAGATACATACAAGCCTGCTGTCCAGCAAAATGCAATGTATTGTTTCAAGCTGATTTTTCCCCCTTTTCCTTGAGCGAAAAATACAGCATCTTAAACTAAAGCACACTTTTGCTCTTGCTTGGTGCCAGCAGCCACAACACACGGCTTTCATCTGGGCTTCAAAGTGTGGCAGAGGGAATCTGGGGGATGGGAGTGGGGAAGAAAGGGAGGGCAAGTTGAATGCAAGAAGGGAAACAAACAAACAAAAAAGGAAAATGGGGGTGGGTAAAAGGAGAAATATCCTATCTTTCAAATATCATGTCCCCGTGGCTGGGGTGCGAGATGCAAAGCCTTCAGTTTCACTCCATTGTATATATATTTTTTTGTTACTGCCACTTCCCATGCTGGGAAGATTCTTGTCATCTCTCACATATTTTATCCACAGAAAAGGCTGCCCTGCCCTGTGCTTGGTGATTGAGGCTGTGCCCCTGGTGTGCCACTCTATCAGTGGTTCCCAAGGCTGTCTAGCCTGGGAAAAGCTGCATGGACACGTTCCAAAATCAGCATTACATGCATTATTGTTCTTACTCTCCCTGATTAGAGCGCACACAATGAAAACAACAGCAACGGCCTCATTTTCTAACCCTCCTCCCAGCGCAAGGCAGTTCTTAGTCTGTTTTTCTTTCTCTAGTCTTCCTAAAAGTTAACCGCTTCAGTGCTGGTGGGAATCCCAGACCTCACAGCAACTGCCCCGCAAGTTTCTTTGTGATTCTGGGAGCACCAGGGCAGTAGGGAAGCATGCAGTCTTGCCCTTCTTTGGGAAATCTGGGCAGAGCTAACTAATAGGGCAAAAAGTCAAAAGCTGCCTGTGGTGCGGCTTAGCGAACTATGGGCATGCATTCCAGGACAGTTCTTCCCAACGCTGAGGTTGGTTAGGCTCTCTGTTTCTCCTACATAAAGTGGCGACAGATGTAAAGAGGTGAGGGTCCAGTTGTTTTAACTATTAAAGCCGCAAAAGTCTGTCTGCATTAACCCTCAGTGGGTTTAGTTGTTCAATCTCAATTATCCATATGAAACTCTTCCTAACCTTCTTTGGAACTTTTGGATAGTATCTTTTGTAAACTTTTGCAGGTATGTGGGAAAATTGGGTGGGGAATGGCAAGTTTTACTTTAAAAGCTACAGGGAAAACCCAAGTCCTGTTTCAGTAAACATTACAATGAAAAAACATGTTACCCCAAAGAAAGAAAGAAAAAGGAGACTTCCAACATGCAATTTATGATTTCTTTATTTAAAATAAAGGACACATGACATTCCAGTGTAATTGAAGAATCTGGATGTTCCTTTGGTCTATATTATAAAGTAATTGAGCTGACTGTTATTTTTATTTATTTATTTATTTTTTATTATACTTTAAGTTCTAGGGTACATGTGCACAACGTGCAGGTTTGTTACATATGTATACATGTGCCATGTTGGTGTGCTACACCCATTAACTCGTCATTTACATTAGGTATATCTCCTAACGCTATCCCTCCCCGCTGCCCCAACCCCACGACAGGCCCCAGTGTGTGATGTTCCCCTTCCTGTGTCCAAGTGTTCTCATTGTTCAATTCCCACCTATGAGTGAGAACATGCGGTGTTTGTTTTTTTGTCCCTGTGATAGTTTGCTGAGAATGATGGTTTCCAGCTTCATCCATGTCCCTACAAAGGACATGAACTCATCTTTTTTTATGGCTGCATAGTATTCCATGGTGTATATGTGCCACATTTTCTTAATCCAGTCTATCATTGTTGGACATTTGGGTTGGTTCCAAGTCTTTGCTATTGTGAATAGTGTCGCAATAAACATACGTGTGCATGTGTCTTTATAGCAGCATGATTTATAATCCTTTGGGTATATACCCAGTAATGGGATGGCTGGGTCAAATGGTATTTCTAGTTTGAGATCCTTGAGGAATCGCCACACTGTCTTCCACAATGGTTGAACCAGTTTACAGTCCCACCAACAGTGTAAAAGTGTTCCTATTTCTCCACATCCTCTCCAGCACCTGTTGTTTCCTGACTTTTTAATGATCGCCATTCTAACTGGTGTGAGATGGTATCTCATTGTGGTTTTGATTTGCATTTCTCTGATGGCCAGTGATGATGAGCATTTTTTCATGTTTCTTTTGGCTGCATAAATGTCTTCTTTTGAGAAGTGTCTGTTCATATCCTTCGCCCACTTGTTGATGGGGTTGTTTGTTTTTTTCTTGTAAATTTGTTTGAGTTCTTTGTAGATTCTGGATATTAGCTCTTTGTCGGATGAGTAGATTGCAAAAATTTTCTCCCATTCTGTAGGTTGCCTGTTCACTCTGATGGTAGTTTCTTTTGCTGTGCAGAAACTCTTTAGTTTAATTAGATCCCATTTGTCAATTTTGGCTTTTGTTGCCATTGCTTTTGGTGTTTTAGACATGAAGTCCTTGCCCATGCCTATGTCCTGAATGGTATTGCCTAGGTTTTCTTCTAGGGTTTTTATGGTTTTAGGTCTAACATTTAAGTCTTTAATCCATCTTGAATTAATTTTTGTATAAGGTGTAAGGAAGGGATCCAGTTTCAGCTTTCTCCATATGGCTAGCCAGTTTTACTTTGTATCCTGAGACTTTGCTGAAGTTGCTTATCAGTTTAAGGAGATTTTGGGCTGAGATGATGGGGTATGAAATGGTAAGTTTCTTAAAGGAGGACTTGTGCTGTTTATATTGTTTCATGCAGCAAAGTCTCAGGATACAAAATCAATGTGCAAAAATCACAAGCATTCTTATACGCCAAGAACAGACAAATCATGAGTGAACTCCCATTCACAATTGCTTCAAAGAGAATAAAATACCTAGGAATCCAACTGACAAAGGATGAGAAGGACCTCTTCAAGGAGAACTACAAACCACTGCTCAACTAAATAAAAGAGGACACGAACAAATGGAAAAACATTCCATGCATAGGAAGAATCAATATTGTGAAAATGGCCATACTGCCCAATGTAATTTATAGATTCAATGCCATCCCCATCAAGCTACCAATGACTTTCTTCACAGAATTGGAAGAAGCTACTTTAAAGTTCATATGGAACCAAAAAAGAGCCCGCATTGCCAGGAGAATCCTAAGCCAAAAGAACAAAGCTGGACGCATCACGCTACCTGACTTCAAACTATACTACAAGGCTACAGTAACCAAAACAGCATGGTATTGGTACCAAAACAGAGATATAGACCAATGGAACAGAACACAGCCCTGAGAAATAATACCACATATCTACAACCATCTGATCTTTGACAAATCTGACAAGAACAAGAAATGGGGAAAGGATTCCCTATTTAGTAAATGGTGCTGGGAAAACTGGCTAGCCATATGGAGAAAGCTGAAACTGGATCCCTTCCTTACACCTTATACAAAAATTAATTCAAGATGGATTAAAGACTTAAATGTTAGACCTAAAACCATAAAAACCCTAGAAGAAAACCTAGGCAATACCATTCAGGACATAGGCATGGGCAAGGACTTCATGTCTAAAACACCAAAAGCAATGGCAACAAAAGCCAAAATTGACAAATGGGATCTAATTAAACTAAAGAGTTTCTGCACAGCAAAAGAAACTACCATCAGAGTGAACAGGCAACCTACAGAATGGGAGAAAATTTTTGCAATCTACTCATCCGACAAAGAGCTAATATCCAGAATCTACAAAGAACTCAAACAAATTTACAAGAAAAAAACAAACAACCCCATCAACAAGTGGGCGAAGGATATGAACAGACACTTCTCAAAAGAAGACATTTATGCAGCCAAAAGAAACATGAAAAAATGCTCATCATCACTGGCCATCAGAGAAATGCAAATCAAAACCACAATGAGATACCATCTCACACCAGTTAGAATGGCGATCATTAAAAAGTCAGGAAACAACAGGTGCTGGAGAGGATGTGGAGAAATAGGAACACTTTTACACTGTTGGTGGGACTGTAAACTGGTTCAACCATTGTGGAAGACAGTGTGGCGATTCCTCAAGGATCTCAAACTAGAAATACCATTTGACCCAGCCATCCCATTACTGGGTATATACCCAAAGGATTATAAATCATGCTGCTATAAAGACACATGCACACGTATGTTTATTGCGACACTATTCACAATAGCAAAGACTTGGAACCAACCCAAATGTCCAACAATGATAGACTGGATTAAGAAAATGTGGCACATATACACCATGGAATACTATGCAGCCATAAAAAAAGATGAGTTCATGTCCTTTGTAGGGACATGGATGAAGCTGGAAACCATCATTCTCAGCAAACTATCACAGGGACAAAAAAACAAACACCGCATGTTCTCACTCATAGGTGGGAATTGAACAATGAGAACACTTGGACACAGGAAGGGGAACATCACACACTGGGGCCTGTCGTGGGGTTGGGGCAGCGGGGAGGGATAGCGTTAGGAGATATACCTAATGTAAATGACGAGTTAATGGGTGTAGCACACCAACATGGCACATGTATACATATGTAACAAACCTGCACGTTGTGCACATGTACCCTAGAACTTAAAGTATAGTAAAAAAAAAAAAAAAAAAGAAAGAAATTTACCATTTCAGAAGGAGAGATGAAATCAGTGCACAGGTGACCACAACAAACAAAACCATCACTTGCTGCACAGCAGAAGGAGGAATCTTGGAGGCTAAGAGGGAACATAATTGGAAAGAGAGTGATTGATAGCATCAAATATTGTACGAAGACTGAATGGGAATGAGAAATGATAAAGGGCTAGATAACTTTATTTTTCGTTTGTGCCGATTTCCCTATATTTTCTTTGTTGGTTTGGAATTTACTGATTTTATTTTCATTTGTTCAATGGCCACCTTTAATTTTTTTTTTTTTTTTTTTTGAGACAGAGTCTTGCTCTGTCACCCAGGCTGGAGTGCAGTGGCGCAGTCTTGGCTCACTGTAACCTCCACCTCACAGGTTCAAGCGATTCTCCTGCCTCAGCCTCCTGAGTAGCTGGGATTACAGATGCCTGCCACCACACCCGGATAATTTTTGTATTTTTAGTAGAGACGGGGTTTCATCATGTTGGTTAGGTTGGTTTTGAACTCCTGACCTCATGATCTGCCCAGCTCGGCCTCCCGGAGTGCTGGAATTTAACTTTTTAACATACATACTTCACTGAACATTTTTAGACTTAATTTTTTTAGAACAGTTTCAGATTCACAGCAAAATTGAGAGAAAGGTGTAGATATTTCCCATATACTGTTTGCCCCACACATGCATAGCTTCTCCCATTATTAACATCCCCCATCAGAGTGGCACATTCGTCACCTTTGATGAACCTACATTGAGATAACATAAGCACCCCAAATCCACCATAGTTTACATTAGAGTTCACTCTTGGTATTGTGAACTGAGGCCACTAGCCTCATGACTGGAGCTGTCACAATACTCGGGAAAGTTCAGTTCAATTGAGTGCCTAATGTGCGCCAAGCATACTTTGCAGAGTGGTATGTCAAATATGGATATAAACAGCACAAGTCCTCCTTTAAGAAACTTACCATTTCGGACCCCATCGTCTCAGCCCAAAATCTCCTTAAACTGATAAGTAACTTCAGCAAAGTCTCGGGATGCAAAATCAATGTGCAAAAATCACAAGCATTCTTATATACCAAGAACGGAGAAATCATGAGTGAACTCCCATTCACAATTGCTTCAAATTGGTATTGTATATTCTATGGGTTTGGAGAATGTATCATGAGATGTGCTCACCATTATAAGATGATATAAAATAGTTTCACTGCCCTAGAAATCCTGTTTCTACCTATTAATTCCTTTCTTACCTATAACCCCTGACCAAAAAAAGTATTTTTACTATCTACTTAGTTTTACCTTTTCCAGAATGTCATATAATTGGAATCATGCAATATACAGGCTTTCAGATTGGCTTCTTTCACTTAGTAATAATAAAGTTTCTTTCATGTTTTTTTCGTGGCTTGATAGCTCATTTGTTTTTACCACTGAGTAATATTCCATTGACTGGATGAACTACATTTTATTTTTCCATGCAGCTACTGAAGTACTGAAGGTATCTTGTTTACTTTCAGTTTTGGTAATTACAAGTGAAGCTGTTATAAATCACTGTGTGTAGGATTTTTTGTGTGTTTGTGGACATAAGTTTCAATTCTTTTGGGTAAATACCAGAGAGCATAATTGCTGGATTGTATGGTAAGAGTATATTTAGTTTTGTAGGAAACTGCTAAACTGTCTTGCAAAGTAGCTACATCATTTTGCATTCCCAGCACCAATGAATGAGAGTTCCTGTCGTTCCACACCCTTGCCAGCATTTAGAGTGGTCAGTGTTCTAGAGTTTGGCCATTCTAACCGGTGTGTAGTGTTATCTGTTTAAATTTGCATTTACCTGATAACATATAATGTGGAGCTTCATGGATGTATCACCAGTGCAGTTTCACAGGGCGCCGTGCTTCAAAGGACCGACCCCACACTCAGTTTAATACTCTGTTGGGGCAAATGAAATTTGTTTTAAAATTCTTAGTAAGTTTTGAACAAGTAACTCCATATTTATATTTTACACTAGATGCTGAAGATTATGTAGCTAGTCCTGACTTTTTGTATGCTTATTTCCCATCTATGTATCTTCTTTGGGGAAGCAGGTGTCTGTTAAGGTTTTTGGCTTATTTCTTAATCAAGTTGTTTATTTTCTTATTGTTGACTTTTATGCATTATTTGTATATTTTGAAGAACAATCTTTATCAGATGTGTCTTTGGCAAATATTTTCTCCCTGTCTGTGGCTTGTCATCTCATTTTCTTGATAGTGTCTTTTACAGAGTAGAAAATTTTCATTTTAATGAAGTACAGCTTATCAATTCTTTTTTCATGGATTATGCTTTTGGTGTTGTGTCTGTAAAGTCATTGTCATGCCAAGGTATCTAGATTTTCTCTTATATTATCTTTTAAGAGCTTATAGTTTTGCATTTTTCATTTGTGTTTGTGATTTATTTTAAGTTAATTTTTGTAAAGAGTGTAAGGTCTGTATGTAGATTCATTTTTTGGCTATGAATTTCCAGTTGTTCCAGCATCATTTGCTGAAAAGACTATCTTTGCTCCACTGTATTGTCTTTGCTTCTTTGTCAAAGGTCAGATGATTATGTTTATGTGAGTTTATTTCTGGGCTTTCTATCCTGTTCTATTGATCTCTTTGTCTCTTCTTTTGCCAATTCCATGCAGTCTTGGTTACTGTAGCTTTATATTAAATCTTGAAGTTGGGTATTGTCATTCCTCCAACTTTGTTCTTCTTCTTCAATGTTGTGTCTTTTGACTCCCCATATAACTTTGCCAATGTCCACAGAATAGTTTGCTGAGATTTAACTAAGATTGCATTGAATCTATAGATCAAGTTGGGGATTATTGATGTCTTGGCAATATTGAGTCTTCCTATCCATGAACATAGGATACCTCTTCATTTATTTAGTTCTTTTTTGATTTCTTTCATCAGAGTTTTGTAGTTCTCATATAGATCATGTTCATATTTTGTTACACTTATACCTAAGTATTTCATTTTTGGGGGATGCCAAAGTAAATGGTATTGTGTTTTTAATGTCAAATTTCGCTTGTTCATTGCCGATATATAGAAAAGCAATTGCCTTTTGTACATTAACCTTGTATCCTGCAACCTTGCTACTATTGCTTATTAGTTGGAGGATTTTTTGGTCAATTCTTTCAGATTTTTACCTAAACAATCATGTCATATAAAAACAAAGACACTTTTATTTCCATCTTCCCAATCAGTATACCTTTTAATTCCTTTTCTTATTGCGTTAGCTAGGACTTCCAGTGTAATCTTGAAAAGCAGTAGTAAGAGGAGACATCTTTACCTTTTTCCTGATCTCAGTAGGAACAGTTCTAGTTAGCTGTAGGTTTTTGTAGATAATTTTTATTAAACTGAGGAAGTTTTCCTCTATTCCTCATTTCCTGAGATTTTTTTTTTAATTAAATGGATATTGGATACTGTCAGGTGCTTTTTCTGCATCTATTTATATGATCATATGACTTTTCTTTTTTAGCCTGTTGATGTGATGAATTACAGTAATTGATTTGCAATGTTGAACCAGCTTTGTATACCTGAAATAAATCCCACTTGGTTGTGGTGTATAATGCTGTTTGTACATTGTTGGATTCAATTTGCTAATAATTATTGAGAATATTTGCATCTATGTTCATGAGAGATACAGGTACATAGTTTTCTTTTTTTTTGAAATGTCTTCATCTGATTTTGGTATTAGAATGATGCTGGTCTCAGAATAAGTTAGAAAGTATTCTCTCTGCTTCTATTCTCTAAAAGAGATTGTACAGATTGCTTTAATTTCTTCCTTAAATATTTGGTAACATTTAGCAGTGAATTCATTTGGACATGATGCTTTCTGTTTTGGAAGGTTATTAGTTATTGATTCAATGTTTTTGATAGATTTAGGCCTATTAAGATTGTTTATTTTTTCTTGTGTGAGTTTTGGCAGATTGTCTTTCAAGGAGTTGGTCCCTTTCATCTAGGTTACCAAGCTTGTGGGCATAAAGTTGTTAATAGTATTCCTTTATTATCAATGTCCATGGGAGCTGTAGTGATGTCCCCTTTTTCATTTCTGATATTAGCAATTTGTGTCTTTTCTTCTTTCTTTTATTCTAGTTAGCCTTGCTAGAAGCTTATTGATTTTTCTTATCTTTTCAAAGAATTGGCTTTTGATTTCCTTGATTTTGCCTATTGGTTTCCTATTTTCAATTTTATTGATTTCTGTTCAAATGTTTATTATTTCTTCTTCTTACTTTCTATTTAATTTGCCCTATTTTTTCTAGATTTCTAAGATGGAAGCTTAAATTATTAATTTTAGGCTTTGTTCTATTCTATTACATTCATTCAATGCTATAAATTTCCACCTAAGCATGACTTTGCTGCATTCCACAAATTTTCATACATTGTGTTTTTGTTTTAATTTAGTTCAAAATACTTTTAAATTTTCTTGGGATTTCTTCTTTGACCCAGGTGTTATTTGGAAGTGTGTTGTTTAATGTCTATGTATTTTGAGATTTTCTGATTATCTTTTTGTTATTGGTTTCTAATTATAATTTTTTTCTAACAACAATCTAATGATATTTGATGTCTCATGTACCCTTATGAACCTGACAAGAAACTTCAGTGCTGACATTTTAACCAAATAATTTTAACTGACACAATTTTTGAATGAATTTGAAGAGTTGCTAATTTGAAGAAGAGATATTGAAGATATGAATTGGGTTTTTCTATTTTATTTTTTAAACATTGGTTTCAGGGCCAGGTGCAGTGGGTCATGCCTGTAATCCCAGCACTTTGAGAGGCTGTGTTGGGTGGATCACCTGAGGTCAGAAGTGCAAGACCATCCTGGCCAACATGGTGAAACCCTGTCTCTAGTAAAAATACAAAAATTAGCTGGGCATGGTGGCAGGTGCCTGTAATCCCAGCTTCTTGGGAGGCTGAGGCAGGAGAATCACTTGAACACAGAAGGTGGAGGCTGCAGTGAGCCAAGATCATACCACTGCACTCCATCCTGGGTGACAGAGTGAGACTCTGTCTCAAAAAATAATAAAAATAAAAAATTGGTTTCAAATTTTTAATTAAAAAAATTGAAATTAAATAAAAAACTAGTTTTCTAATTTTTAAAAGTTCCATACCATCTTAGATGTAATATATAAACTTGGGTACTTTAACAAAAATGGGTACATAGTTTTTGGGGGTATTTTGGGGGGTGATTTATTAAGTGAAAGAACAAAGAAACAAAAACCAAAACAGTTTCAGTGGTCTGTTTTAAATTCTATACATACCAACTTAGTATCCTAGATTTTTTGTTATTCAGTTTATATCATACTATGAAAAGTAGAGGGGTCAGAATTATGAGCTTGAGGTACTATAGACTCTGTTGACTTTTCTCCAGTATATTAGGGTGTGAATTTATGGCTTATAGAAGAAAGACAAGGGAATGCTCATGAATTAATATGACATGAGACTTCTAATTATTTTACTGTGTGATGTTGATATAGAATATAACAATAAATTTGTAGTTTAAGACCTATTCCTATTTGATATCTTTATTTGGGGTAACTTACAACTTAAACTCTTCACATGTGCATAATGTTATTAGTCTGGAGAACAATTCCACACACCCAGAGTTGCAACTCCAGGTTAAGAAGAACTTTAATACACATGCAGAGAGAGGTATTATTTCTGGTGTTAATGGTGTCTGTCCTGAGACTAAACATTAGATTTTATGGTCTGGATGGAGGATTGGTCATGAATTTGCCTTCAGCCCAGTCAGAAAGATGAAAGGCTGATGTTTACCTTTAAATCACTATTCTTGGCTACTAAGTACTTTTAGGACTTGAACCAAATAGAGAATGACCCTAAGCTTTGTAAACTCTTAGAAATGCAGCACTTTTCTGCTGCTCTGCAAAGGTCTCCTCCTGAATGAAACTGGATGCCACTCTCCTGCTACTTTAATAAAGATCCACAAGGTTCCTGTTTAGGAAACCACTGTCATTTGATGACCTAGACCTATACAAGTGGAGAGGTTTTTGTTCTTTTCCTCCTTTTTCCTTCTCTCTCTCTTCCTTCTTTGCATGAAGCCAGATGCATGACACATCTTTAATTAACATAATACCATTAGCCAATTTCTGATAAATGGCATTTATGCGCACATAGATAATTTTTCAGAAGTGGATTCCTCCTCCTATGCTAAATTATTGGTCAATGGTTTGTCTCCCTGCGATTACCTACACATTCTCTAGCATCTCAAAACATAAAAATAAAAAATAAATAAAAATAGAGTGAACAAAAACCCCAAATCAAAAATAATAACAGGAAAAACTGAATTGTGTCACTTGCCCAAGACATGATTTTTTTCTCCTAACCATGAAAACCCCACAATAGGAATTGAGATAACAAATTATAGGATCATGTATGAAACCAGTCAAAACCCAGCTAGACCAGGAATAGCTGAGTTGGTTTTGGTTTCCAAAGCTACAGATACTCCTCTTATAAAGAAAGATTATGTCTTCAGACCCAGGAGACAGCCAGGGAGGAGATGTAACACTATGTCACTTTATAGGCTTTTTTTTCTCCTGTCAAACTTTGAATGTAACTGTTTATTGGAATGAATTAGACCATTTACATGATTACATTATATCACTAGCATTTCTTTCCTGGAAACAGAGCTGCTTGCTGGTGCTCACACTAATATCTCAAGTTGACCCTTCTTGAGTATGTACTTAAGCAATCACAGTGCAGAAATCTTCTTCTTTCATAAGCTCAGCATATCCTTAAAGGTTTTCACCATACATGAACTGTTAAAGTCACTAATGGGATAGGATACAGGGAAGAGCATAGCAGTTGGAGCCAGAAGTCTTGTAATTTGACTTTGGTTCCATCACTGGATGACTTTGGAACAATCAGCTCTTTCCTCACTACCCCCACCTCCAAGAACTGATGTGAAGATTAAATGAGAAAATGAATGAAAGTTCTTTATAAAGTATACTCACATTTTTGTTAATTTTTTTGATGTTTAAAAACTCATTGCAAATGAAACTTACTATTGAACCAATCTGTATTCATTTCCTAGGGCTGCCATTAAAAAGTACCATGATGAAACCACGTCTCTACTAAAAATACAAAAATTAGCTCGGTATGGTGGCGGGCACCTGTAATCCCAGCTGCTCGGGAGGCTGAGGCAGGAGAATTACTTGAACCCGGGAGGCGGAGGTTGCGGTGAGCTGAGATCATGCCACTGTTCTCCAGCCTGGTGACACAGTGAGACTCCCTCTCAAAAAAAAAAAAAAAAAAAAGTACCACGATCTAGGTAGATGAAAACAACAACTTTGGGAGGCCAAGGCAGGCGAATTGCTTGAGCCCAGGAATTCAAGGCCAACGTGGCCAACATGATGAAACCCTGTCTCTTCAAAAAATACAAAAATTAGGCTGGGTGCAGTGTCCCACATCTGTAATTCCAACATTTTGGGAGGCTGAAGCTGGTGGATCACCTGAGGTCAGGAGTTTGAGACCAGCCTGACTAATACAGTGAAACCCCATCTCTACTAAAAGTACAAAAATTAGCCAGGTGTTGTAGTGGGCGCCTGTAATCCCAGCTACTTGGGAGGCTGAAGCAAGAATCTCTTGAATCCGGGAGGTGGAGGTTGCAGTGAGCCGAGGTCATGCCACTGCACTCCAGCCTGGGCAACAGAGTGAGATTCCATCTCAAAACAAAACAAAACAAAAATTAGCTGGGCGTGGTGGCACATGCTTGTCGTCCCAGTTATTTGGGAGGCTGAGGTAGGGGGATCACCTGAGACTGGGAGGTCAAGGCTGCAGTGAGCCAAGATCATGCCACTGCACTCTAGCTTAGGTGACAGAGTGAGACCTTGTCTCAAAAAATAAAATGACATAAAATAAAACAATAAGTTATCTTCTTGTGATCACAAAAATAAAATGACATAAAATAAAACAATAAGTTATCTTCTCATAGATCTGTGGGCTAGAAGTTGGAAATCAAGGGGCTGGCAGAGTCAGGTTCCCCCTGAGGTTCTGGGTAGAATCTTCCTGGCTTCTTCCTAACTTCTGGTGCTGGCCTCCAATCCTTGGCGTTCCTTGGTTTGCAACTGCATCTTGGCAATCTCTGCTTCCATCTCACAAGGGGTTCTCCCTGTGTCTCTATGTCTTCACATATTCACTTCCATCTTCTTATAAGGACAGCAGTCCTACTGGATCAGGGCCCACCCTAATGATTTATCTGATAACATCTGCAAAGACCTTATTTCCAAATAAGGTCAACTCACAAGTAACAGGGGTTAGGACTTCAACATATCTTTTGGGAACACAATTCAACCCAACAATACCCCACCAAACAATTCCCTGTCTCACTGGCTGGGTACTTGGCTACCAGGTTGAAATTTATCCTTCGTTAGCCAACTCTCTTGTAGGTAAATGAGGTAGTTGGAATAGACCATCTAATATATTTTCCATGTTTAATGTTCTATAATTCCGTAATTTTAGCATTCTTACATCAGTACTTCTTTCTAAGACCATGGTGGTCCTCTTTACTCACCAACAAATCTATGCATGCCAAAATCTAAAGTCTGACTGCAGAAGCAATGGGTGAATTGTTGCCACCCCAGCAGAAGTATCCTTTCCTCAGTGTCATTACTGTGAATGCCTCATGCCAGGCCCTTACCTCCTCCTGCCTGGACTGTCGCAATAGCCTCTCAACTGACTTCAGTCTCCTCCTCTAATACGTCATCCAGCAGCTGCTGCCAGAATGAGCTTTCAGAGAGCAAACCTGATTGAGTCACAGTCTGTATAATGCCCATTAATGGCTTCCCATGTGTGCTGTACAGGTCTGATTCCTGGATTGGCACCCGGGGCTCTGTAAGCGGGAACCGCTCACTCAGACATATAGACTCACTCTACCCTCAGTAAGCCTGAACCACCCATTTTTCTCTGACCACAGCATTCAATTTCACATTTCCATACCACGGTGTGTTATACTCCCTCTGTCTGTGGCCCCTTCACTCTCTTTTGTGCCTAGAGAGTTTCTATTTGCCCTACAAAATCCAGTTAAATAGCATCACCTTTGGAAAGTCATTCCTGACTACTCAAGTCAGAAGTAACCAGTCTCTTTTCTGTATCACTATTTAGCTTGTATTTATTTCTATTTTTGTACCTAAAATTGAATTATGACATTTGTGTGTGTGTGTGTGTGTGTGTGTGTGTGTGTCCCTACTTGACAGAGAGTTGCTTAAGAATTGGGAAGGTGTTCCTGTCTTTGGGTTAGGGCCCGTACCTTCTTTATTCCCAGGTGTCACACACGTAATAGTATTTGTAATAAAATAAAAATATTTTATTAAATTGAATTAAGTAGCTAGTGCTTGACAAGGAACTGAAACCAGCAGTCAGTTTCAAATGGTTTTTTAATGCCAGTTGCTTTTGAATTAATGAAGCAGTAGGACGTGCTTTGGCACAGCTGTCTGGCATACCTAGGTTAAATTCTAATGCAAACAGCCGCGTTGCTGTCACTTGCTGTAAAACACCCACTTCACACAGGGCCGTGTGCTGTGGGGCCCATGGCAGGTGGCCAGGCCCAAGGCTGGCAGTTACCTGAAAACACTTGGGTTAAGTTTCTATCGCCATGGCAGTTAGGCAGCCACTTGTAATTATTTCCTTCAACTGGCAGCCTTGCTATACAGGACATATTCCGACAGGGCTGGACTCTGAGGCAACTCTTGCTTGCCTTCTTAAATGTTTCACTGCTGAAAGCTGCCTTCTAATCTCCTGGGAGCTGCCTTGGAAATAGCCTAAGGCCATGTTACAGGACTGCAAGTTATAAATTACCATGCACATTAATAAACATGGAATCACTCAGGGGAACAGAAGTCCAATTGGAGTCATCTTTGTGGGTGTGCTCACTTCTATTGTTTTTTTTTTTTTTTTAAATTGGTCTCTTTCTCATCATGCTGCAGAACTCTGGGGAGTGAAAGGTCAGATTCCTGTAAAGAGCAAGGCTATGGCAGTGTAGCAAAAGAAAAGGGTAAAGCCATGGACACTGTTAGAATGAGCAAAAGGAAACACATGAGTCTCAGAAGAATACAGTGCTGCTGGGGTGGGAGAAGCTGGGGACAGTGCAGAGCCTGGTTTTGGCTTTTGAAGGTGGCATGTTGAATCAGGATAGTCTCTGCTCGTGCGAATCTCATATTCTCTAACGAAGGAAGCATATGAATATCAATCCTCTTCTCTTTTTTTTTTTTTTTTGGTCAATACAAGCATCTGAACCACTTCTACAATAGTGCTTTCATTGGGGTTTGGTAAGTGGTGCCCCATGTATATGTGTTTGTCTTGAATCTACAATTAGATTGAAGCTCTCTGAGAGCAGGATCCATATCATACCCATCTTTGTCATACCTAATAGAGTTTCCTATGCCTGATCTCACAAAACAACTTTCAAGATTACAGAACCTTGAGCATGCATATTACAGGTGTGAACCCTCACAATCCAAAGAAATGGGTCTCTTAAAAGAGGCCAAGTAATAATACAGATTTTGGAGGATAATCCTAATTTGGCAGGAGAAAAAGCATCTGTGGCTTTACCCTATTTCTGTCCTTGGCAATGAAAGTGTAATAATTATGCAGTCATCAGAAGCATTGTTAGGAATGACCAGACTTTGGAAAAAAATAAAATTAAACACAGTGATAAATGGGGTATTAGAGGGATGTGTGATAAAAGAGTTCAGAATACACTTTATTTTACATGTGCCAATTGGTAAGGGCATGAGCCTGTTGAAAAATCTTATTATAATGGCCTAATAAATGTAAGGCATCATGCTAGGTCTTATAAAGGGTTAAGAATCAGCATGCGTGAGGGCCTGTTTCTGTAAGTTTTCTGTAATGCAATGTAATACTATGAAAAGGAACCTTGCCCAAACACAGGTCTCAAATCACTTGGCAAGGAGTGCTTCTCAGGTGGGCGGCACGGCTGCCTATGTACTAATGGGTCCCCAGTGACACTTCTCAACTAACAAAACTGACAAGATACAACAGGCTCAAGGTACCTACAGATCATTTCCTTCCTGTTGCAAAATGCCAGTGCCATCTTACTGCCTTTTGCACACACAGCAAATTGTTCTGGCACTCTGTCATATTAGGAAGCTGCCTATCATAAAGGCCTGTGAGTCCATCCCATGAAATGTCAAATAGATTGTAAATATTAGTGATGGGCCAACCTCAGAAGTGTTGGAGATTTAGTCTTGGAAAAGATCCAAAATTTGTGAGCTTTTATAAACACTTTTGATCCTGAAAAATTGGTCTTGCGAGAACAGGTTCTCTTCCAAGGTTTATGGCATTATTTTTGTTCGATGTACCTGAAATGAATTTTTGGGGGAAATTTTGCTATTTATTATTTTTTATATTTAACATTCTGACCAAAACAAAATGCAGCAAGGTGTGTGTGTTTTATAAGAAAAACAAATTGATTTTCCTTTTGCAGAAAGTCATTTATCTGAAAATTGGACTAGAGGTATTAATCAGTCCTTATTTTACTAAAATTAATTCAACATTTCCAGTGAATGATAATGCTGGCATTAAATGTTTAGAAGGAATAAAAACTGCATTGAGATTTTCATGACAAATATTAGACAGGTGTGAGCCGACTTTAAAGCAAACACAATACTGTGTTAACAGTTGGTATACTGCATTTAATTTATGCTTATTTGGACATAGTATTTTCTGTAACATCCACATACAATATGTGTATGTGTATATAAAGAGTATATCCAGTCTAACACTTATCACTGAGATTAACATTTCTCAAGCCACAGTTACATGTAAACCATGGAAATGTAGGTTTTAAAAGAAGACTCTGCTAGATTTCAGTTTCAAATCTAATAAAGAGAGCTATGATAGTGCAGAATTTCTCAAATTGCATTCTTTGGGATATAAATACATATGACATGAATAGTATTCCATGGTAATAAATTTTGGAACTGTAGTCTAAGCACATTTCTTTACTATAGGACTTCTCATACCCTTTAAAATGCAATGCAAAACTTCAATTGAATTTTTCAAGTGGAAGATCATCCTGAAAGACTAGGTGTTCATAAACCAAATTCGGGGCATACTGCTATAGTGGAAAGTGCACTCTAATTGGGGTAAGAAGATTCAGATTCATGCCTTGATTCTGCCATTTACTTGAAGTGTGACGTTGTTATTTTCTTTATTCCCTGGAGGCCTGGCATAGTGCCTTTTCCTTTGTAGGCATTTGATAAATATTGGTTAAGTTGATCATAGCCTTTTAATTTTTAGGAATAATTAATTCAGGCAAATTTTTACTAGCTGTGTTATGTTAAACAAGTTATTTACTCTCTCTGAAGCTCAGTTCCCTCATTTATAAAATTTAGGTATTTAATCATTGGATTTCAAGTCCTTTTGATTATTAGTTAATATTATTATTAGTTAATATTATTAATATTCATGGTACCACATGGATCTTTCTTCAAATAAAACCTTATGTAAAAGTCCAACATGCAACACAGATCAAAAGTGGAACTGCTCAACTCAACCAGAGGTGAGTTCCTCACGACTGCAAGAGCCATCTCCATCCTCCCCTATCCCAGTCTACTCTGATGTTTTTCCTTGCCCCTGTCCTCAGGTGTCTCTGAGGAATTCCTCAGGCTCCTCACAGCATAATCAGAACAACACTGATAGAAATAACTTCAAAAGCTGCTTTGAGGTAAGCATCTTAGATTTTGCTGGAGAAATGTAGAATTTTTATTGCCAAGATTAATAAGCTTTTGGGAGAAATAAACTGTAGTTAAACCCCTCACTACCTGAAAAAAGAAAACATCCTTTTCAAGAAGCAAACACAATCTGAAACAAATACAACAGAAATCAAGCATATACAAAACTTAAAAATGACAAGATCCAATTTTGGCTTCGGTGACATATTTGAAAATTGAAAAAGACATTTTTACTTCATTACGTGTAAATGACTAAAAATCCATAAGAAACCTCTATCATCCTTATAATAATCTTTATAGTCAAGACTGAAATAATGATTGTAATTTATCATGGCTTAGTAATCCCTCATCACTATAATTTTATAATCAGTTTATTAATTATCCATGCACGCAAGGATGGCTAAACATTTAGTTTAGCATTTCAATTAACATTGGGTGAAATGGCAGTGGAAAAATATATCTGGGGGACAAATAGCTGCTGAGAAATCACCAGGAAGCATGTCAGTGATGTTTTTACAAGAGGCCTTAGGTTTTCTTCCTGATGTGTACTTTTAAGAAAAGAGAAACAAGTCTAGACTCTGTGTCTGAATCAGCCTTTTGAAGGAAGACAAGCTCTTGGAGACTCAAGGATGAATGCTGCTGATATCACAGTAGAGTACAGACCTGCCTGAAGCCAAGACCCACTCAGTCTCTTCCTCAGCACATACGTGCTGTGGGAATCAAGTATGTTTCTAGAGTCTCTGCCTTCCTTCCTCCAGACAGAGAGGAGTTCAAGCAGGACTGGTTGCATCACTGAAGCAATCAACTTCATCAAGCCCCGTTTTCTCATCTGCAAATGACATCAAATTCATGTTAGGAGCTTATTAATTTAAAAAAAAACAAGTGGCATGATGCCTTCTGAGGATGTTATTCCCATATGAAAATTTGCACCAACTATATTTCAGGATTGGGCTACAAACTCAAAGAGGGGTATTATTATTAGGTCACCGTGGCATCCTGGGGAAATGTTTTATTCTACGGGTTATGATCCTCAGATCATGTTTAAAGTGAAAGTTTTAGATAGGAGAACAGAGCAAACACAAAGTGTGCAGATGCTTCTAAAGTGAACAACAGACAAAAACAAAACCTATCCAAGTTTGAGAGTAAGTGGGCAAGGAAAAGTAGTCTAATTCAAAGACAAAACTAAACCATAGGTATTAGTGCATTTTCTGTTGCTTATAACAGAATACCTAAAGCTGAGTAATTTTTTAAAAGACATTTATTTCTTAAAACTATAAAGGCTGAAAAGTTCCAATTTGAGGGGCTGCATCTGCTGAGAGCCTTCTTGATGTTGGGGACTGCTGAGGAGTCCTTGAGGCAGCCCAGGGTATCACTTGGCAAGGGCACTGAGGGTGGTACCTCAGGTCTCTCCTCCTCTTCTTGTAAAGCTACCAGTCCCACTCTCATGATAATCCACTAATTCATTAACCCACTCATCTATTAACCCACTAATCCATTAATCCACAAATGACTTAATCCATTCGTGAGGGCAGAGCCCTTATGATCCAATCGCATCTTAAAGGCCCCACCTTTCAAGACTGCCACATTGGGAATTCAGTTTCCAACACACGGAATTTGTGGGATATAATCAAACTGTAGAACCATTTATTTGTAAATTTTAATCTGAAGGTGCAAAAAACCCCAGCAAAACTCATGTTACCCTATGGTGTTTCATTGAAAGCACAATATAGGGAATTTAGAATATAAGAGGAGAGTGTGAGATCCTTTGGATAGTCTCCATGTCTGACTCAGTGTTGGTAAATTGTGCCCTTTCCTATGCTTCATAACTTGAAAGAAACAGAATTTGCAGGGCATTCAAAGGTGATTAAAAGAATGGAAAAAAAGTCTGTGGAAGAAAGGATTAAGGAAATGGGCATGAATTTAAAAGAAAGTGAAAGGAAAGGCCCTTTGAACATGTACATATTTAAATAATTTTAAAGACTTCATTTCCATTTCTTGCTCCAGATTTTATGGAGAATTTCCTTTCAATAGACAATCACTACTATTTCATAACATTTCCATAATCAAAGTGTGAGTAACCAAACACAGCAAATGAGTTAAAGTAAATTCCAGAGGTACTAACCATGGTTGTGTATTAAGTATTTATGTAGAACATGGAATTTGTAACTTTCTAGTTGATGAGAATTAAACTATGTTTATAACATATTATGTATTTGATGGTTGGGTCTGCTGTTCTATAATTACACTGTGTTTTACTCAGATGCTGTATCAGGTTAACTTCTTTATGTGTCAGTATCAATCTGCAACAGAGAGAAAGAAGAGTGATTCAAAAATTTACTTTAAAAGCAATTGTATAACAAATTAGAAACAACTGGTCTCTAAGAATTATTTAGATGAGGCAAGCACCCAATAGAATTAAAACTAGTTTACTATGGATTTATGCAATAAAAGGGATGGAGAATGCTAATATGGGTAAGGATATGATTGTGGGGCGATGTGGCTCATGTCTGTAATACCAGCCACACAGGAAGTTGAGGCAAGAGGATAGCCTGAGGCCAGGTATTTGAGATCAGCCTGAACAACATAGTGAGACCCTATCTCTACAAAATATTTGAAAAACTCAGCTGGGGGCTGGGCATGGTGGCTCATACCTGTAATCCCAGCACTTTGGGAGGCCGAGGTGGGCAGATCACCTGAGGTCAGGAGTTTGAGACCAGCCTTACCAACATGGAGAAACCCTGTCTCTACTAAAAATACAAAATTAGCCGGGCGTGGTTGTGCATGCCTGTAATCCCAGCTACTCGGGAGGCTGAGGCAGAATAGCTTGAACGCGGGACGTAGAGGTTGTGGTGAGCCAAGTTCGCGCCATTGCACTCCAGCTGAGGCAACAAGAGCAAAACTCTGTCTCAAAACAGAGACAAAACAAACAAACCTCAGCTGGGCATGGTGGCACATGCTTATAGTCCCAGCTATTTGGGAAGCTGAGGTGGGAGGCTCCCTTGAGTCCAGGAGTTCAAGGCTGCAGTGGGCCATGATTGTGCCACTGCACGCCAGCCTGAATGACAGAGGGAGACCCTGACTCTTAAAAAAAAAAAAAAGGATGTGGTTGTTAATCTTGGTTCTTGGTTCTTGGTCCTTGGCCTTGAGCAAGGTGCTTAAAATTCTCTGAAGCATAGCATTGTCATCTATATAGTAAGGATTACAACATAAATCTATAAGGTTATTCTCAGAAAATGAGATAAAAATCTTCATGGGATGGTTGAAAGAATTAAATGAGACAATTCACGTAAACTGTTTCAACAATCCTGGCATGCAGTAAGCACATAATAAGTGTTAGATATTATTATTATTGTTAGAGAATGAATCTAACACTGTGCCCAGTGCCCAGCACACAGTGGAACTCAAAAGTATTAGTTAAATTGGAATCTAATAGGACAGACTTTTAAAAAGTGGATTTCTTCAGCACAGAAATGGGAGTATCAAAGGGAAATACATTAGAAATATATGACATCTTGATGGGAAATTTTAGAACAACTTTTTTTTAAAAAAAGAATCCATTTATTCTGAGGCCCCAAGAAGACCAATATGAGAAGACTGTGGCTACATATTTTTTATGGCTTCCTATTACTTTCTGTAGTCTTCTCAAATAAATCCTTTTCCGGTTTAGAAAAAAAAGTGCAGCTCACTGCCATAGCTCATTTAATTTTACATAAACATGCTCTTTGAGGCTGAAGCAAATTCTGACTGATTTTCAATGTGAAAATAGAATATAAAAACTATTTTAGGAGTTATTTATAAACAGAACTAGCATCAGAATCGTCTGAATCATCAGAATCATCTATTTTGGAAAAGTTGGATTCATCAAATGACTCTTTGGCCAACAACTGTTGGAGAACAATGTTAACATCATACGTGGAAATGCTATGTTTTCTAGGATTTGACATTTTCAGTGATGGAGAATTACTACATTTTGTAAACACCTGGAATAGCAGTGGAAATATCACTAGTGAAAACAGAATGCTATAAATAGAATGATGCCTTTTATTTCCAAAGTCAGTATACTAAAGCGATGCAAAATAATAACAAAAGCGAGATATTTTGTGGTGAAATTATCTCAAAGAAAACACTGCAGCAGCAACAGCCAGCGAGTATTCTTGGGGCTGCCAGTGAGTATTCTTCGGACATACAGGAAAAGGCTTGAACAGTAGCAACAACAAAATATAGAGGCCACTGTAAGGCAGCGGCTTTAAGATTTCTTCCTTTTTCACAGTTGTTTCTAAGGGTATTGGTGTTATTTGTTGGATTTGTGATATATATGCTTGTACTAAATTCACCTGGTATCACGATGTGGAGAAACCTGGCATTTGAAGTCTTTGAACACAGACTTAGAGGCATGTAATCTCTGTGGAATTCACTAGCAGTTTTAACTAGTGCACCTTAATTTTTCTTCATTTTATATTTACACCAGTGTCCTTGTAAAAAAGTTTTTTTTACTATAATTGTAATTTTTTTTAATTTGACTTTTAAGTTCAGGGGTACATGTGTAGATTTGTTACATAGGTAAAGTGTGTAATGGGGACCCTAGTACCCATTACTATTTTTCCTGATCCTCCCCCTCCTGCTAGCCTCCACCCTCTGATTGGCCCCAGTGTGTGTTGTTGCCCTCTATGTATCCATATGTTCTCATCATTTAGCTCCCACTTATAAGTGACAACATGCAGTATTTGGTTTTCTCTTTCTGTGTTAGTTTGCTAACATCCATGTTCCTGCAAAAGACATGATCTTGTTCTTTTTTATGGCTGCATTGTATTCCATGGTGTATATGTACCACATTTTCTTTATCCAGTTTACCACTGATGGACATTTATGTTGATTCTGTGTCTTTGCTATTATGAATAGTGTAGCATAACTTATTCATCAAATTGCCAAATAGTACAGATTAAAATAGAAAATCCAAAGAGGCAATAGAGGATAAAAGTATAAATAGGTTGATGAAGGGCTCAATAAATAATAAACTCATCATGGCTAACAGAAGGAGCTGGGATGTTTGCAGCATAGTCTTCGCCTGCTGGGAGCTGCTGTCGTGGAAAGTAGACATGCCATTCCAGTCTGACTCTGGTACACTATATGGAGGAATCCAAAATCATTTGCTTTTGCTCATGTAGCATGACCATTCCTGGTTAGAGCTGGGATAGATCACCTTAGGCCATTGTTCCCAAAGAATGGAAGATTAAAATTTCCAGGATAGGTTACACAAAATTCCCTGCAGATTGACTATTTAGCAGTTGCTTTTCAAATACAAAAGGGCAACTAACATTCAGGTACCCTGCACTCTGCACAGCTTGATATAAGTTGACCTTCTGAATCTAAATGTATTAAGTCGACAGGGATAGGAATAATAGCAATATAAAAAGCCTTCCTCAAAAAGAGGAATTTGAGCTGAAAGACACTGAAATGTGACAACCAGCAAACATAAGAGATGACTCCAACAATCTCCCAGGTCCTGGTTCATAATTTGAGTGGATATTTTAATCATAGATTCACATAATGCATCAGACCAAACATTTGTCTTACTTTAGAAGGAATATAAATACACTAAAAGAAGAAGGGAGAGGATGTTGAATTCACGATCTTTCTGCAGAAATGCTAATCACTTTGATAACAACATTTGAGGGAGGGCAAGCAGAGATCAAAGCAGTCAGCAATGCAAATCAGAGAATTTGCTCCTCTAACCCCATGCCTAGAATTAGAGACAATTTACATTTAAGAATTGTTTCCAAAGTGCTATTGTCATCCTTCCAGCAAGCCAGGAAGAGGAAGAGCAAAAACTAGCTGGTGCCTATGAGGTTCCAGTCTATAAAATATAGTTTCTTTGCCACACCTTAGGATTAACCTTCAACAATGTGGAAAGCAATGCCTGTATGTATTTTTAAGCCTACTGCCCACACAATCATAATACAAAGAACCACGCCAAGCGTCAGGACAAACAGTAGATAACCAAAAGCACTCCCATCAATCATTTGCATTCTGATTGGCTCCTAGGTCTTGTCTAGGTCATATTATGACTCCTTTATTAGTGTTTAAGGTCACTAGGAGACACGCAAGTGCATCCTATCAGGAAGTGTAGTGAGTCTCAGGAGTGAGATATTTGGCTTTAGCAGGCACCATGGCTGTGACTCGGAAATCCAGGGAAATGAGTTAAGCTCAGTCAGACTCCAGGCGCCGCACTGCCTCATAGCAGATAGAATGAAGTAGAATAATAGAAGCTTTCCTGCTATTCTCAACATTAGGTTGAATTCCGGTCAGCCCTTCCAGTTGAATTTCTGGAGGGTTTTTTTTTTTTTTTTCTATTCAGGCCCCATGCTGTAGGCCGTAATTCACGAGAAGGGGCTCCAGTGAAAGGCTGGCCCCAAGTTCAGGCAGGATGGTGCCAAGGGAGCCCTCCTGCAGGAAGACAGATTAAGGGGCATGTGGACCATTCGGTGGTTGAGTGCGAAATTTAGTGCCTACATTGGGCTCCCAGAGAAATTACTGCCTGGCTGATTTAGACCTGACAACCACACATAAACATGAATACTTAGATTTGCACATACTCCTTTGCACAGTGACTGACTGCATCTGCTTAAATTCAGTGGGGAAGGAAAGAAAGGCAGCAATGGCCATCTCCCCCACCCACCGGGGAGCCTATGTCCTGGCAAGATAAGCTCTCAGCCTGTCTGGTTTGAGCTAGGCTCATTCTTTCCCCAATATGATTTCTATTTGAGGTCCCCCAAAATTCAGATGACCTCACTGGGATATGAATCAGCAGCCTGAAAACTTTCCCTTTTTGGTATAATGATAAAATGCAGTTGTTAAGCGAGATGGAATATCTAGCGTAAGTCACTTCAAAAAAGAAAACTCTATATTTCTTTAAACTGATAAAAGTACCACTAGTTATCACAAAGGCAGAATTGTAAGTAATGAATTACTACCTCCTTTTTTTTTCTTTTTTTGAGATGGAGTCTTGCTCTGTCACCCAGGCTGGAGCATGGTGGTGCAATCTCGGCTCACTGCAACCTCCGCCTCCCTGGTTCAAACGAGTCTCCTGCCTCAGCCTCCCGAGTAGCTGGGATTACAGGCGTGAGCCACTGCACCCAGCATGAATTACTACCTTCTTACTTCTATGAGTTCCTTCCATCTTCCCTTTAAGACAGAAAAGCACCAGTATGTGCTGAGGGTTGAGATGAAATGGAGCACCTCAATGTGCTGAGGGTTGAGATGAAATGTTGCGCTGTCATATGTGGAGTACTGGAGTTTATATAAATGTTCATACATTTGGTCTTTGATATTGGAAACTGTTGGAGCTCAGAACACAATATTACAAAGTATGATGCCTTGATATGGCGAATATTTTGAACTGAAGGAAATTGGAGGGGTTTCAGAAGGAAGTTCTCTGTGATCTCCTGCCCTTCTGTCTCTCACCCCTTTTTCTCCCCCAAAGTGAGTAGTAGAAACCAGATTTTTTTTTTCCTCCAAGGTGGGTCACAGAAACTATAACCCCTCTCCCCCAAACCAGCCATAAAACCTAGACATATTACCCTAACTTCTCCCCACCTTTCTGTGTTAGAGCTGGCCATAAAGAAACTCTCTGACCTATCAGGTCATAAGAGCCTGGTTCCAGCAGGGTCCTGCTCCATACCCAGGAGGAAGGAATGCTGCACAGAGAGGCCAGGAATTACCTGAAGAGACAGGCCTTGTTGGTTTCCTCCCTTCATTCTATTATCCTTAGATCATACCTTTTTGGTCTAATCACATTTCTACAAGACTGTCCCTTCTTTATTGAACTGAAGCATAAAAACAATCTCCTCTAGGTCTTTGCATCTTCTCTTCTGAAGGCTCTCATGTCATGTAAAACTTTTATTAAATAAATGCATTATGCTTTTTTCTTGTTTACCTGTCTTTTGTTATGGAGTGTTGGTCATGATCCTATGATGGATGAGAAAATATATTCCACCTTTCTGTTCTGCCAAAACAAAGAATAATTTGAAGCTCAGGAGACTGTTTTTCTTGTGACTGGTGAGCAGGCAGCCTTTTAGCTCTATCTGCTCAGGACCCACGTGTGTATACCTGAGACTGGTTCAGAAGGGCACAGCATCATCAGGACAGGGGACTCTGGGCTGCCAGCTTTCAATGGGCAGGCAATCCATGAGTGGCTCTTATCAGGACAGGATTGCGTTCTGAAAACCTCAGGGCCTAGCAGAGTGTCTGACTCAATGTAGGTGCTCACTAAATGTTTATTGAGTGACTAATGAGTGGAGAAGCTGGCTAAGGTCATGACTACACATCACTAAACATTTAAAAGAAAGAACAAAATACAGAAATGTGATGAACAATTTCCTATTCAGATACCTGGAGAGTTAACATTTTAAAGACTACATGATCTGAAAGACTACTTCTGGTGCCCAAATCCTGCAACTGTTTTTGAAATGGTAGACTGCGTTTTCTTCTTCTTCTGAGAGATATTTAAGCATTTTGTGGTCATTCTTCGAGAGACCTGGGGAAGTACCAAGGCCTGAGAAGACGGCAGAAAGTTTCTTATTGGTAGAATTTGAACAGCAGGAGCAGCTGAATGTGTTTTTCTCCTGATACAACAGGGCTTTCTTGAGTTAAAAACTTGTTTTGAAGTGATCATAGACAACACATGTGATGAGAATGCTTTGTGTGTGTGTGTGCTACAGGGGTGGAAGAGGTTGTGGCATCATATGTGTGGAGTGCTACATGAAGGAAGTTTCAGAGCACAGGTCCCGGTGCCTAGGGACATCCATTGTGGGCACGGACCTCAAGCCAGGGTACAGCACAGAGTACATGGCCTCTGCCCATGAGCAACATGTGCAGCCTCCAGCAACGTGCCACCCAGGTCATTGCACTTTATCACACTCCAAAATCGTGGTCATTGCCCTTTATCACACTCCAAAATCGTGACCCCATAGGGCTGAGAGCTTTGACATTTGGTCAAGCATACCTTTCTGGTCATTTGAAACTATGTCAGGTAAACAAAATATAACTTCTTCATTATCACTGGTGTTGTGGAGAGGACAAATGGGCAGGCAGGGAAGATCTCTATAAAGACTTAAAAACCCGTAAGCCATTTTGGACATCAAACATCAGTTGCAAAGTACCACTTTGATGAGTTAAGAGTAAGTGAATGAGAACCAGATGGATTAAATTCCCCTTGAAATACACATTGGATTAAAAATTAAGAGAAGTCGTGCTAGATATATCACATCGTTTCAACCACTAGCCAAAGTATTTAAAACAAAAGAGATATTTGACAATTTAGTGACAGTTCACCCACCTCTAGATTCTGAATTTGAATTTGGCTGCATGAGTAGTTGGAGAGAAAGTTTTATGTACATGAAATAGAAAAATATTTCTTGGAATACCTACAGTAGACCAGAGGAAAAAAATACCTTCAATATGTATTTTATTTACTTGCTTAGGTAAATAAGTGAACATAAAATTCCACAGAAAATGTTTATCAAGTTACAAGTGGGTAGAAACGAACAGTTGCATGTGTGTACATATGAACTGGCCCAGGCACTTAATTAAAGATGCTTGATCATGTTTGACAGATCTTAATAGGTACTTAAAATGCGAACACACACACAAAGACATTTACACATCTGTGTGGCGCGTCCTGACCCTGACATGTTGATCAGCCCTTCAGAGAGTTGCTTTTCTTAGTGATTACTCACTGACATGTGACCCTCCACACAGGCTGCCTGTCCCGCTGTGACAGCAGGCAGGCCTGAGCTGCAGGCACTTGGAGAACAAGATCCCGGCATCTCAGTGCCCTCTGGCTTCCATGCATAAGCTGCTGAGTAAACAAAGGGACACGAATTTTATGCCGAATAGCTCAGTGGTGTTCCTGCAACAGGGTTTGCTCTGTTTATTTACTCGCAGTTCTGCAGAACTCCCTTGGGTATGTTTGAGGCGGAGGCTCTGGATGCCCAGACAGTCTGTCTAGAGGTAGGAATGGCTTCATGAAACACTATCACCCTCACTTGGGTCTTCTCTATGTCCTTGAAAGTGCTGTTCAGTCCTTTTCCTCAGAGGGCGTGTGCCAAGACAAATGTTCTAAGTGCAAGTTGTGAACCATCCAGATTTGTATTGAATTCACAGCTCACCATTTGCTATCTGAACTAGAAAAAGCGACTCATTTTTTGAACCTCAGTTTCCTCATCTAGGAAATGAGCTTAGCAATATGTCCTCACAGGTTAGTGGTGAGAGAACATGTGAAAAGTGCCTGGGATGTGGTCCTGCTCCAGACATGGATGCCATCCATTTTATTAAGTGGAATAATCTTTTTTTCCTTTGGTCAACAAACATGGTTGGCCAAAGTGAGTGAAGCAACCTCATTGTCATATCCTCTCTTTGGTCACTGAGACCAACATGGTAAATCCTAAAGTTATACTGAGCACAGCCCCTAGAGTCACATAGTTTTGACATCCCATCAACATTTCACTGGTTGCATGAGAACATTTGCAGTCTCCCAGCACTCTTGAGGTTCACAGTCCAGGTCAGATGAAATTCACTGAGTCATTAAAAGGGGAAGTAAGAATAGGTTACCAATTTTTAGATTTAATTTTTTGATGATTCTTGTTTTATTAGCCCCATATATAAAATATAAATTTTTACATGGATATGACACTAAAAGCACACTGAAGGAAAAAAATAAATTGAACTACCTCAAAATTTAAAAATTCTGTGCATCAAAAGACACAAATCACATAAATGTGTATAAACACTATCCGTCAACTAAAAATAAAAAAAGGAGCTGGGCGCAGTGGCTCACGCCTATAATCCCAACACTTTGGGAGGCCAAGGTGGGCAGATCACCTGAGGTCAAGGAGTTCGAAACCAGCGTGGCCAACATGGCGAAACCCTGTCTCTACTAAAAATACAAAAATTATCTGGGCGCAGTTGTGGGCACCTGTAATTCCAGCTACTCAGAAGGCTGAGGCAGGAGAATGGCTTGAACACGGGAGGCGGAGGTTGCAGTAAGCAGAGATTGCACCATTGCACTCCAGCCTGGGTGACAGAGCGAGACTCCGTCTCAAAAAAAAAAAAAAAGGAAGAAAAAAAAAAAGACACAATCAACTGTGTGAAAAGGCAACCCACAGAATGGGAGAAAATGTTTGCAAATCATATATATATCTCTGATAAGGAGTTAATATCCAAAATATATAAAGAATTCCTACAACTCAGCAACAAAGCTAGCAACTGAATTAAAAAGTGGTAAATGACTTGAAAAGACATGTTCCCAGAGAAGATATACAAATAAACATATAAAAATATGCTTAACATCATTAATCATTAGAGAAATGCAAATCAGAACACAATGAGATATCACTTCACACCCATTAGGATGGTTATCAAAAAACAGAAAATAACAAGTGTTAGGATGTGGAGAAACTGCAACCCTTGTACACTGTTGATGGGCATGTAAAAATGTGTAATGGCTATGGAAAACAGTATGGTAGTTTCTCAAAAAATTAAAAAGGAAATTACCAGTAATTCCACTTCTGGGTATGTACCAAAAATAATTAAAAGTGGGGTCTGGAAGCTAATTTTACAACCATGTTCATAACAGCATTATTCATAATAGCTAACAAGTATCCATGGACAGATGAATGGATAAACAAAATATGGTATATGCATACAATGGAATATTATCCAGCTTTGAAAAGGAAGGAAATTCCTACACATGCTACAACACGGATGAACTTTGAGGACATTATGATAAATGCAATCAGCTAGTCACAAAAGGACAAATACTGTATGATTCCACCAATATGAGGCCCCTAGAGTGGTCAAATTCGCAGAGACAGAAAGGAGAATGGTAGTTGCCAGGAACTGGGGGAGAAGGGGGAATAGGAAGTCATTGTTTAATGGGTATACAGTTTTAGTTTTGCAAGATAAAAGAGTCCTGGAGATTGGGTGCAAAATAATGTAAATGTATTTAACACTACTGAACTGTACACTTAAAAAGATCAAGATGGTAAATTTCATGTTATATGTATTTTACCCAATTTAAAAAATCAGTTTATACAAGAGAGATTCTAGTGCCCTCATGGAAGTGTCTTTGCTAAAAAGCGATGAACCTCAAAAAATATGAATACTCAGAAAAAAATATGAATACTCAACCTTAAGAAAAAGCATTGAAAGTAATGTTAAATACCTGTTTTCAATGTGTTTCCAACATGTTGATATGGCAAGAAGTGAATCCAGTTCAGAAATAGGAATTAATAGAGTTGAAATGTTGCACATTAGAGGGAAAGGGAACCGGCGGTATGGTTTACATTTGTTACCTTAAACCATCATATTTCCATCAGTAAGCATTACTTTTAGGCTATAGATGTGACTACTAAGCCTCTAGGAGGTAAGAGCACTTGTTCAAAGTCATACAGGTGATAAGTTGTAGAAACAGGATTTGGACCCATTGCTGGAATGCATTGTTAGTAAGGAGAGAAGTGAGCCTGGTTAGAGCTCAGTACAGTCATGGATAACAAAGGCTGGAATTTATGAACATATTAGGAATGTAACTGAAAGATAAGCAACTGTGACTTGCTGTTAGGGAGACCAAATATATAAACCCTAGTGCCAGTTTATCAGGAGTCATCCATGAGATGCTCTGAGACATGATCAGTGTGTACCATAAGTCACCTACTGCAAACCTACTGCAAATATCAACCAGCTGGAGCTGGTTGGATGAGAAGCCAGTGTTTCTGGATAAAAAATTAGGCTTCATGTTTTCCATTTAAGTCTCCACACCTGTCCTCAAAATCACATTAATCCAGGTGTAATTGAATATGAATTTATAGAAGTACATGGGAAATGAGATTTTATGTCTAATTAGATATTTTTCACAGTTTGGAATCGTTAGTGAAGTTGGATGAGAAGCCAGTGTTTCAGTGTTTCCTGCCAGGAACCTCAATTTTCTAAGCCAAAATATGTTTGGCATTTTAACCCAGGTTGATATTACCTGGAGCTCTGGTCTTCCAGCATCTCGGTCCAGCTGAGCCTCTCAAGCTGGGTCCACCAATTCTCCTGGGACTTGGTCAAACTCAGATAACTAGGGATAATGGTCAAGGTGTAGGCTGTGGAGCCAGATTGTCTGGGTTCTGATTCTGTGTCTGACACTAGCTGTGTGACTCAGGGCAAGTTTCTTAACCTTCCCATGTATACTTCTTCATCTATAAAACGGTGATAATAAGAGCATCTTTCTCACAAATGATTTGAGGATTAAATAAATCATGGTATATAGAGTGCTAAAACAGCTTCTACCTAGCACATAACAAACCCTGGATGAGTGCAAATTATTTTATACCAATTGTTAGAGATATATCACATGTCAGGCATGCCTCCTAGGAAAAGCATTGTTCTTTGAGATTGCCAAAGAACAAATGCATGTATATCACCAGAACAAATATATTTAACATGTAACATATAAATTATGCAACTTGTAACACATATCAAATTCTATACCTTAAGCAAACAAAGCAAAGCAAAAACCATAGTATATGGATAATTTTTAAACATGCTTACACACAAAAGCATATACTTAAATCTTCAATGAAACTGCAATGTTCCATTAGTTTTCTTCAGCATTTCTGAATCTGTGCTTGACTTATAGATCAACTTCTCTCTCAAAAGCTAGAGCAGGTTGTGGATTGCTCCAAAAGTTGTAGTTTATTCCCAGTATACCTTCGGAGTTAGCTCTAGTTTCTATTCACTCTAGGCAAGGTGATTTAGCACATCTTTTCCTGTGAGAAACCATTACTCAGAAGGATTTTCTTACATGGGGGCAATGCTCCTTCCCCTCCATCCTCACTGCCCACTCCAGTTCTCCTAAGAGAAAAGGGCAATGAAATCACCCAAGTGAACTTTTGGTTCTACCAACCAACTAATCAAGCCCCTTTGGTGGTGGTGGTGATAAATGGTGTGTGTGTAGTTGGTTTATATTTACAGATAATTGTCTACCAAGAGAAGAGCAAGAATTCTCGGACTAGTGGTGTTTTAAGATTTTTCTATGTTGCTCATTTGCTCTCTCAATTCTATATTATTTATGAAAATAACCATTATTCATTGGACCCTTGCTATGTTCCATGTGCTATGCTAGGGAATTTATAAATACTATGTTATATAATACATTAACACTATAAGATAGACTTAATTACTCCCATTTGCAGTTCAGGACTGAAGCCTGCAGAGTTTATATGACACAGCTTGTGAGTTCTGGAGTCATCGAGTCATGGGGCCAGTTATCTGATTCTGAAAATGAACTCTTAACCTATATGCTCTACTGCTTCCTAGTATATTCTACAATCATTGACAGGATTTAAAATGAGTTCCGAAAGTAGATCAACAGAACAAAAAATGTATCTAAATCTCCAAAACAAAATAATATTTGATGATCCTAAATAAAAAGTTTTCAAAGAAAGTAAAATGACATCTTATATGAGTTAGGGCAGAGGAACCACAAAATTGGAAGGAAGCTTAGATGTCATTGGATTTATTCTCCATTGCAAGAAACTCATATGAATGCTTGCCAAGCCTCTGCATGAATACCCTCAGCACTGGGGAACTCACTACCATGTGTAGAGCTGATCTATTACACAGCTAGGGCTGCTGGAAAGCTCTTACTCCTTTTCAACATAAATCTATTTTCCCAGGCTTTCCTTCCACTTTTTCTGGCTCCTTCTAGGACAACACAGAGTAATTTAATCTATCTTCCACAAGATAATCCCAATTTATCATTTACACTTTGGTCTTCTTACATGACTGAAACATGAATTACTCCTGGCATAACTGGAGTTGGTGTAGCATAGAGGAAAGCACATAGGTTTTGCAGTCAGGAAGTGTGTTCCAATTCTGGCTCAATCACTCATTATTTATAAAATCCTAGGGAAGTTACTTAACTTACCTAGGCTTCAGTTTCCACATCTTCCTAAAGATTTTACAGGACAGTTCTGAAGGTTAGGATGTAATGATAGATATCTAGCATGTAGTAGACACTCAAATATTAGCTATTATTATAAGCTAACATTTTCTCTGGTAAAGGAGCCAAGTTTTTTACTAACGTAGGTTATTCTCAGACTGTTGGTCAAAGTAGAGGTTCTCTAGTTCGGAATACATGGTCAAGTGTCCTGTGGTGTGTTTAATATAAATAAAGCAGGTTTTTCAGAAAGATGTTAGTAGTTATATTTGTTATTGTTGATATGATGTGTGTGTGTTTGTGTGTGTGTATGTGTGCGTTTTAGTTTCTTCAGATATATTTAACTAACTTATTTTAGTTAGACAAGTGTCCAAACAAAATTGTGATCCTATGTGGAGAATTTCAGCTAAGGTCAAGTTCCTAAACTCCCTGATAATCTGAAATCTCTCCTTAGAGAATTTCAGATAATGGTTGCCTTTTGTATTACTCTGCCTAGGTTAGTGTTGGGTTGGTAGTGGTGTCCCCAGGCCAATTTTATAGAACGGAAGTTTCTTCAGTTAAATGTTTTTCCTTCCTTGGAGCGCCATGCTTATTTCTTTAGCACAGTAAAGAATGCTATTGGGATAGAAACAGATCATTTTCCCTCTAAAATATGTTCTCATCTTCTTGCATAGTAATAGACCTACAATGGACATGGGACTATCCAGTGAGGACTGCACACACAGATCTTCTTCAACAAGGGGGGGTCATGTGACTTGGCTCTTGCCATTGGAATTTGAGCAGAAGTGAAGTGTACCACTGCTGCCTCCCTTGCTTAAGAGCAATGCCTTGGCCTTGAACTCCTACTTTTTCCCTCTTTCTCCAGGAACTGTGAAGATTAGAGTGACCTTAGAGATCTCATCTGGAAGATGGTAGAACTGCTATCAGCCTGGGTTCCCAAATGACCTCCTGGATCACAGCTACCCATGGCCTGAAATGTTGACCTTGGAGTTGTTGCATAGGAAAGAAATAAACTTCTTTGTTCTTTGAGCCACATAGTTATCACGTATCTTCTTAAAGCCACTTACCCACTTGTTCTATCTCATTCAGCTCTGAAATTCTGTTTAATTTCTAGAGTCAAAACATTCATTTGTTTCTTCTTTATTTAACAAGAATCAATTACTTATTTTATGGAAGCCACTATTCCAAAGAGAAGAATCATAAAAACATTAGCCTTATGGATCTTTTGTCCTGGGAACAACACAGAGTGGAGACTACTGGAATTTTTAATAAAGTTCCTTTCCTGGGCAGTGCCAGTCCAGACCTAATTTCCAGACTTAGTTAAGATTAGACCAGTGTGCTGAAGAATCAAAACATCTAGATATTTTCCTTGCTCCATTCTGCTTACAGCCCCACAAAAACTACTCATCCCACAGGGTTTCTTGCTTGAGATTCCATACAATTCCTGTATGTTTTATTAGAATACACTCTGTATTTCATCCAACTAGGAAGCCTTTGGCTCTGACTTCAGGCATTAAGAATGGACCATTTTGGTATGGAAAATTATCAGTTTTGGGGGAAAAACCCCTGTTTCTCTGATCTGTGCTCTGAATTTGGCAGCTTTGTAGGCTTTCTCAAAGAGCCGCAACTGTGAACCATGTCATGTTGTCATTATCTCTGATATGTTCTGTGCATTGGAAATCCTGTGTGAGACTGGCAGGGGACAGAGGGAATGAAGAAATCACATTCATCAGAACAAGCTGCTCAACTTCCTTAAGTAAGGAGTTTGTCTAACATCCAGTGGTTTCCTCTGACAGAGTGTGTACTTTCTTAACATACGGATAAGATTAGTACATAGACAGAATCACTGTCTGCAGGTCCTAGGCTGCTTTTCAGAGGCAGCTTTAATCTTCCTAATTGAATATTTAGCTTTTCTAGGCCTGCACAAAATGTAAATCACAATGTTTACAATCTGTGAAATAATAGGAGAGTACATAATGTCATTGCAATATTTTGTAATCACTATTAAATGACTAAAATCTATTAAACTCAATCATTTTAAATTAAACTTCTAAACTTCCCCATTGCAGGTGATGGCAACTCCGTTTTTACAATCGCTTAGGCCAAAAAAACTTGACGTCATCCTTGACTCTTCTTTCTCTCTCATCTCACAAGCAATTCATCAGAAAATCCTGTCAGCTCTGCTTTCAAAATTTAACCAGAATCTGATTCCTTTGCATCACCTCCACTGCTACCACTCTGGTGGAGCTGCCAACATCTGTCACATAGATTAAGTCACACACACACATGCACACACACACAGAGTGTATTCTCAGTCAAAGTGATCTTTTTAAAAGGGAAGTCAGGCCATTCTACTCCTCTGTTCAAAAACTTTCAAATGGCTCTCCACTTTTCTCTGAATATAAGCTCAAATCCATACAAGGACTTGTAGAGCCCCCATTACCTTCTGACCTCATTGCCTCCTACTCTGATCTCTTATGCAGATCCTGCCCCAGTGGCTTCCTTGTTGCTCCTGGGTCACATAAGGCATGCTCTTGTTATTTGTTCCAACTCTTTCTCAGTGCCCTCTCCTTGATGTCTGCTTGGATATCTCCCTCACCTTCTTTAATTGGACCTCTACCTTTCACCATATACAAAAATTAACTCGACATGAATTAAAGATTTAAATGTAAGACCTCAAACTCTATAAATTACAGAAGAAAATCTAGGAAATTCCCTTCTCAATGTCAGCCTTGGCAAAGAATTGATGGGTAAGTCCTCAAAAGCAATTGCAACAAAAAAATTGACACGTGGGACCTAATTAAACTAAAGAGGTTTTGCACAGCAAAAGAAACTAGCAACAAGTAAACAACCTATAGAATGGGAGAAAATATTTGCAAGCTATGCATCCAACAAAGGTCTAATATCCAGAATCTATAAGGAACTTAAACAAATCAACAAGCAAAAAACAACCCCATTAAAAAGTGGACAAAGGACATGAACAGACAATTCTCAAAAGAAGACATATAAGCAGCCAACAAACATGAAAAAATGCTCACCATTGCTAATCATCAGAGAAAAGCAAATTAAAACCATAATGAGATATCATCTCACATCAGCCAGAATGGCTATTATTAAAAAGCCAAAAAATAACAGATGCTGGCAAGACTGCAGAAAACAGGGGGCACTTATACACTTTGGGTGGGAATGTAAATTAGTTCAGCCACGGTGGAAAGCAGTTTGGAGATTTCTCAAATAACTTAGAACTACCATTTGACCCAGCAATCCCATTACTAGGTATGTACCCAAAGGAAAATGTATCATTCTACAAAAAAGACACATGCACTTGCATGTTTTTTGCAGCACTATTCACAAAAGGAAAGACATGGAATCAACCTAGTATCAGTGGTGGACTGGATAAAGAAAATGTGGTACATATATACTATGGAATACTATGCAGGCATAAAAAATGAAATCATGTCTTTTGCAGCAACATGGATGCAGCCGGAGGCCATTATCCTAAGGAATAGAAAACCAGGGCCGGATGTGGTGGCTCACACCTGTAATCCCAGCACTTTGGGAGGCTGAGGCAGGCAAATCACAAGGTCAGGAATTTGAGACCAGCCTGGCCAACATAGTGAAACCTCGTCTCTACTAAATAGAAAAAAATTAGCCGGGCGTGGTGGTGCATGGTGGTAATCCCACCTACTTGTGAGGTTGAGGTGGGAGAATCGCTTGAACCTGGGAGGTGGAGGTTGCGGTGAGCCGAGATCGCGCCACTGCACCCAGCCAGGGTGACAGTGCAAGAGTCCGACTCAAAAAAAAAAAAAAAAAAGAAAAGAAAATGAAACCAAATACCACATGTTCTCACTTATAAACGTGAACTAAACATCAAGTACATGTGGAGATAAAGATGGGAGCAATGGACACTGGGGACTGCTGGGGTCGGGGAGTGTTAGAGGGGGTGCTGAGGAACTGCCTATGGGTGCTGTGCTCACTGCCTGGGTGACCAGATCATTCATACTTCAAACCTCAGCATCCCACAGTGTTCCCATGTGACAGACCTGCACACGTATCTCCTGAATCTAAAATAAAAGTTGAAAATTAAAAAAAGACTTGGCTGAAATATCTCCTCTTTAATAAGGTCCACTGGGACTACCCTATTCCTACTGTCCCTTGCTGTCCCACTCACTTACCCTATTCAATTTTTAAATTCTTATTGCCTTCTAATTTACAAGGTAATTTACTTACTTAATGTGCTTATTGACTCTCCCACCTACTTCTACAATACAATGAGGGCAGAGATCATTGAGCACTAGATCAATGTGTAGCACATAGTAGGCAGCTTATATAAATTTTCTGGAAGAATGAATGAATGAAACCTACACATTATGAGGTTGATTCTTTTGTGAGTGTGACATGAACTGTGACAGTACACTCCTCCAAGGTCTGAATCTGTGAAGTCACCTTCTTTCTTTGCAGAGGAAAACATTGGGGGGCCCTGAGGAGAAGCCTTTGCTGCAAGTGGACCACAAATTATGGAAGGAGTCTTGGGACAACATCCCTGGTAAACTCTTTGTGTGTTACATTTCAGGATGATTGACGTGGGTGTTGAGAACACTCTGTTTTTGGAGTTAGGACTTGTCCTTGTTTTCAATTGGAATTTGAATGACTGAGAAAAGCTGTGCAGATCGAGTTCCCTGCCTCCTGCACAAATATTTCCTGGTCCGGTTTCAGGTATCCCTTTCCTTAGGTGGGTTTGTCACTGAGGGATTAAAGCGCCTTGTGATTCAGAGCCTGGGCTGTCACGGTGGTGCTGACGCACGTGCAGTATCTTGGATCTCTATTCAGTTCCTCATTCATGCTCACCTTCAGGCTGAAATGAGGAATTTGGGCAGTGAAATCAAATGCCTGAACCTGAGGAGCACCCGCTGTTTGCCGTCTGTCCACCTCTCTGATCCCAGGACTGCCCTGCCTCTGGTGGAATGAAAGTGAGGTGAGAAGGGCAGACATCACAAATAAGAATAGGAGAGAACACTGTATACATATCAGGGAAATCTAAAGAAAAAAGATGGATGGCAAGGGCTGGAAGAAGGTGAATATATGGCAAGAAGAGATAGGTTGAAACTAGAAGGGGAGAAGTCAGGCTGAGACGTGGAGCTGACCCACAGGACTGTTCATTTGCTGTATGCGCCCTTACTCCCTGGCATTTCCAAGCATTATGTTCCCTGGTTGCATGAGGAACATACTATTTATTTTTTTTCTTCATAAAATCTGGGAAAAGCTACTTCATCATTCAAAGTTGGAATCATTGCCAATAGGGGAAGAAAATATTTTTCCAAAAGCTGCAAGCATGAGTTGCGTTAAAAATGTAGAGATTAAGAGGCTCTCAAATGACCCTCAGACCGCTAACTCACTTTCCAAGATATTCCACATTGGACTTCTAGCCATAACGAGATATATTCTTTTATACATCCAAATTGATGCTCTCCACACCACCTTTTGCAAGCTGGTTTCAGTCACTGGGAAATTTATGAACAGCAAATTACCTTTGTTCAATTGCTTCCTGAATATATGCACTGCAAGAGTAGCAGTGATTGTGAAACAGCAATGTATTGACAGAAGTCAAAAAAAAAAAAACTTAAAAAAAAAAATGGAACCTATACAAAAGAGACTTTTCAGGTCTTGGGAGTGTCCAGTACAGGTCTTAGCAGCCTATGGAAAGGCCCTGTGTTGTCCAAACAGCCTCCTGTAAGGTAATGGCCATAGCAGCACATATAAAAGGAATGGTGGAAAGGTGCAAAAGTCATTAACGGGGAGAAATAGGAAGCAATCAGCAACACTTTAAGCAAATTATTACCATGAAATTACACTCCCAGCTTGAGATAAGTGTCCTGGATCTGTTAAAGCTATATACACCTCGCTGGCTTAAATGCGACTGAGGAAAGTTTTCCTCTTTGGGTTATTTATGAAGTGTTAGGTCATGATTGACGGTGGTGCTTGAGGAAAGGGGGGGCTGCCCAATTCTTCCCAGGCTTTCTGCAATGGCTAATTCCCTGTATTGAAGATTTGAGGAGAGAGGCTTTGCAAATACTTACTTGTACAAGAGGCTATCTTTCTGAAGGAAACTTATTGGACTGACTGCATTTTATTGAGGAGTTATTTTGAGTTGAAAAGTCCAGTGCTCTTTCCTGTATTACCATGGGAATAAGAATGTGGGTGTTTGCTGCTGGAGCTAACTTGGCATCCTAGTGGCTCCCACCCATGGCCCACTCTACTGTAAAGGGCTGTTTTCCATTCTCCAAGAGTCTTGTGCCTCCCCATATCCACTCCTCTGTGTTGAATATTCCTGTGACCAGGCCTTATGTTAGGTCCTATCATCATCTCTTGCTCCATCTTTTGGAATTGACTTTCAAAATGTTCTCAATTCATAATGACTCAGAAGCCAACGGATGTTTGCTTTTCTACCCACAACCCCACAAGTCTCCACATCTTGAGCTGCAGGATGATCCGGAACCAATCTCTTGCCCCCTTGATGCCCCATCAACAGCAGCTCAGACCATTGCACTTGGAGTGCAATGAGAGCACCTCTCTGCTTCAGGAAGCGTCATTCTCTGCAGCACACTTGTCTGTTTTTGAGTCTCTTGTCC
Source organism: Pan troglodytes (assembly GCF_028858775.2). Lineage (NCBI taxonomy): Eukaryota > Metazoa > Chordata > Mammalia > Primates > Hominidae > Pan > Pan troglodytes. The sequence continues at coordinate 137,445,644 of NC_072403.2, read as the reverse complement.
GGCTGGCTGTGCTTGAACTTATTGGGCTACACTGGTGTGTTGCTCCTCAGGGAACCAAGCTGGTACCCTGTGGCCCTAGGTGCTTTGATGGGCAGTGAGTTTTTCTGGTGCTTAACACTCTTCTATTGTATTTGTTTCCTGGATACACTATTCCAGCTCTCAACAGCCATCCTAGAGGTAGTGATAATTATCTTTTACAGTTTCCCTTTGTTTCTTCTTGTATTAATCACAAGGAAATCTGTGAAAACATAAGGCTTTGATTTTTTTAAGACTTTGAGTTGGATCTTGGATGTTCATTTTTGCAGAGAGGCAGAGGAGTTGGGGTACATACAGGGCATAATAAATTCAGACATATGGGGAATATAGAAGACTTGATATAAGTAAGGAATAAAGTTAATGAATTTTGATGTCATTGTAATACAGATTAGAACTGTACTCTCAAAATCTGTACAGTACTCTCTCAAAAATCTGTACTCTCAAAAATCTTAGAATTGTAAAATATTAGAATTGAGAGAGGATGTAGAAAAGATTGTGTTTAATCTCAAAATGAAAACAATAGTACCATCAACACATATGGTAAATATTGACATCCAGTCTCTCAAACCTTCTAGAAATAAGGAACTTGCAACCATACAGAGAAACCCATTTCAGTTAAAACAGCCAACATTGTTAGATATTTTGTTCTCTTATTTAAGTGCCTCCAAGTACTATCATTCTACTGCCATGTTTTGTCTTCTGGTGATATGTGAAAAATTAATAATGCAATCTTTGAATTGAAAGAGACGTGGAAAAAACACTATTACATATTACAGTTCTTTAGATCTTTTCCCCAAATGAAGCCTCTCTACTTCTTTCATTTCTTCATTATGTGACATGGTTTCAGATTAGTCTTCAGTTTGGTCTCCATCTTTGTACACAATTCCTATGAAAATTTGGTTTCCAGGTGTGATAATGGTGACAGCCACAGAGTTCAGTTGCTAAGGGAGATTCAGGGAACCTAAAAAGACAATGCTTACGGATTTACGATTTATTGTAAGCAAAAAGGTACAATATAGCAACAACATTAAAATAAAGATGTACATCACAGCCAAAGGTTGGCTCACAGCAAGAGATGAAAGTCTGGACCAAGCTCTAATTATGATCCCTTCATGTCTAGCATATCCTGGACATGCTTTCCTCTTGGATGAGAAAACACCAAAGTGTACAAAGAACATCTTGGAACAGGGATCCCAAAATGGATTCTTGGCTCGGGCTCCTTATAACTTCCTGTTCAGGTAGCCATGTTTCTTGCCTTGTAACCAGATCCAGTGGCAGAGTCCTGTAGGAATCTCACCAAGACTGGGTGCGAATCATCAATCTTACTCTTGTCAAGAAACAATGCTGACAAGCTGTTAAAACCACCCTGAAACTTGCCTTGAATTCATGGTTACAAAGCAACACTTTGTACATAAAATGTGCTTCAGCACATTTGGTGCCTGGACCGTGAGTCTGTGTAGATACATCTCTTACTTCAGCAAAACAGCTCAGGCCAATTCCAGGTTTTTTGAATTAATACTTAGATGTGGTCTGACTAGTTCAGAATATGATGAGATAATGTCTCTCATGTTCTGGACACTATTGTCCAGCACTCATTTTAAAATATTCTCTGTGATCTCCTCTCTCAGCAAAAATCTCTGACACCTCTTCCTATTGGTTCACACTAAGGATGAACCAATCTTATTGAAGAAGGAAGTTCAACCAAAGTATTATTTTGCTAGCTAGTGGGATCTGAAAATGGTCTTGTCCAGCAATCTGGAGAGATTGGGTGATTTCCAGGGAGCCTCGTGTCTACTTGCCTTTGCCTTGGTTCTGGCCCCATCTGGACTTCGTCATGTATTCTTCTTCTGGTTCTTGGTCCTTTGCTTATACTGGAGTCCTTTCTTAGGCCCCTAGTTGACATGGATAAGTCTGAGCGCCTCACAACATTTTTGACAGCCTCAGATCTTAGCTCCATCCATACTGTGAGATCTTGCTGAGGATAAACTTTTTATCCCAAATTGAGACTCTATTACCTAGTGAGGGGGAACCACCCTCTTCCCAGTCCCCACGGGCAGAGCTCCTTGTATGGCCATGCTGGTCTCAATCAGTCCCCCAGGGTCCTGGGCCCTAGAATGTCCAGCTGCCTTCATGGGGCTGCTCCTAACTGGCCAAATTCCAGGACTCTCCCTCTTTCTTACCACTCACTCTACAAGATAAGACCCTGGCATGACTCCTGTATGAGCAATCCTGGATTAAAATAATAATTCAAGCAGAAATAATCTTTCAGAAGAAAAGCTAAAATAAACCTGCAAACTAGATGCAAAACAATCTTAAGAGACTTAGAACTGGAAGGAAACTCAGAGAGATCAGCTAGCCTCATGGTTTCTAAAGGTTTTTTTTTTTTTACTTTTTAGGAACTGAAATGTAGTATTGTGTGGATGTATATGTGAAATTAATCAAAATGGATCTGCTCAGAGGAGGGGATAGGTATAGGAATTAGATTCACAACATGTAGACCATTTGGGCCCCCATCAGGCTTTCTCCTTGGAGGAACCACTAGGTAACCCCTGTAGCACAGTTTGAGAATTACTAATCTATTCCAATGGCTTTATTTTAAAGAGAAGTATTTGAAGACCACAGATATTCGAGATTTTCATAACATCAGTCTGAATGCTGAAATCATTTTATGGTGTTTGTACTTCTTAGGGTTCAGGAAAGCAGAAGTACCAGGCTGTGACCAAATCTGTGACTTACTTCTTTCCGTCTATCAAATTTATATTAATTTGCATTTTTGAGTACATATTGCATGCAAGATGATATCCTAGTGCTGCAGGACAGGCAAAGAAGACTAAGACATAGGTGCTGCCTTTTGTGAGCTCAAGCATCAGTGGGCACATACATAACTATAAAGCCAGACATTAAGACTAGTGTAATAACAATTTTCAAAATGTAAATAGGATTTTTAAGGCAGATGGATTAGTCAGGTTCTCCAGAGAAACAGAATAGAGAGAGAAAGAGAGAGAGAGTGTGTGTGTAGAGAAAGAGAAAGAAAGAGAAAGAGTGAGATTTCCCTCTTCCTCAGGGGAGGTCAGTCTTGCCTCTTAGGACCTTTAACTGATTGACTGATTGAATGAATTGCCCACCTTCATTGTGGAGAGCTGTCTGCATTCTTGAAAGTCTACTGATTTAAATATTAATCTCATCTAAAAATTACCTTCACAGAGATATCTAGACTGGTGTTTGACCAAATATCTGGGTACCGTGGCCTCGCCAAATTGGTACATAAAATTAACTATTCCAGTAGAGAAAATTTTATCTTGAGGAAATAAGGAAATCCTCAGGCATGATAAGTTATGTGAGGGTTAGGAGAGTTAGGAATGAAAAACATTCTAGTGTGGGGTAGTGTGAGCTCAGACAAACATCAGAGAAAACAAGAGGCCTGCACAGCTAACACTAAGTGGTTCACTTTCAAAAATCAATTTAGGAAGCAAATGGACATGATTCCTAATGCATGGACTAAGGCTCATTCTAAACAAACAAGTTTTAAATGCCATTACATTCAGGCATTAACTAGAAATGAATTAATTTTACTGAATTCTAGCATCCTTCCCCTCATGCCTCTAACTGGTTAATGTGTAAATATTGCCTCCTAGTCTTATCCCTAGAAATTAGACTGTTCAGTCACAAGTTGTTCCTTTGTGTGGGCACTAATTGAAAAATCTCTTTGTGAAAAAGAGGGATCAAACGATCTTTTATTAGGTGAAAGCTCACGTTTCCTTCCCAGTTTGCTATATAGCTAAGCCGTACACACACACAAACACACACACACACACACATACATATATGTATTAGTCCGTTTTTGCACTGCTGATAAAGACATACCCAGGACTGGGCGACTTACAAAAGAAAGAGGTTTAATGGACTTACAGTTCCACATGCCTGGGGAGACCTCATAATCATGGCAGAAGGCAAGGAGGAACAAGTCATATCTTACTTGGATGGCAGCAGGCAAAAAGAGAGCTTGTGCAGGGAAACTCCCATTTTTAAAGCCATCAGATCTCATGAGACTCATTCACTATCACAAGAACAATGTAGGAAAGACCCGCCCCCATAATTCAATCACCTCCCATGACACATGGGAATTGTGAGAGTTACAATTCAAGATGAGATTTGCGTGGCGACACAGCCAAGCAATATCAATCTGTCTATCTATAGATCCATCTATCTTCTATTCATATTTATATATGTATATATAAAAATGTAAGTATTCTTACCAATTTTCTTGATGTTCCGTAAGAATTTGCTTCCAAATGCAGGCAACTCCTGATTTTATCATATGCAAATTTAGAGGATGAAAATATTACTCCTTACAGGCCAGGTTATCTACTCATTTCTATTACAATTTTTTTGTGTGTAAAATTGTGCTTGTTTTATGTTTTCACTTTCAGTGTTATCAGATCGTTGTTTTGACTACTTTTGAGTATACATTGATAGAATTTCTAATGATTAAAGAGTGGTAAAATTTTAGTAACAGCAATAAGACTTTGATACATATGACAACAATGTGCTGCAATACTTTTCTGGATAGTGACTGAAGAAGGTAAGTGTTACGAGCTGAATACTGTGTCTCCCCAGAATTTATATATTGAAGTCCTAACCCAAAAAGTGATGGTATTAGGAGGTGAAGCCTTTGTGGGGAAAATTAGATTAAGATGTATTCATGAGTGTGGAGCCCCCATGATGGGATTAGTGCCTTTATATGAAGAGGAAGGGACACTAGAACTTCTTTCTCCACCATGTCAGGATATAGCAAGAAGGCAGCTGTCTGCAAGCCAGGAAGAGAGCCCTCACTAAAACCCAAATCTGCCAGCATCTTGATCTTGAACTTTCCAGTCTCCAGAAATAAATATCTATAATTTAAGATATTTAACTAGGTCTGTGGTGTTTTGTTATAAGAACCTGAGCTGATTATGACAGTAAGATAGTTGCATTTTTAAATTATTTCTTACATATATTTTTGAGATCTCTCATCTTCTAGCCTCTGGAGTAGGTCCTGGGAAACAGAATAGCAACGAGAAATTGACTTAATTTTAAGGAGTCTGACATGAGAAAATTATTATTGGAAAAATAGAATTCCAGAACCGGGGGACACAGGACTGGGGTGACATACTCTACTGGCCTCAGGTTGGCTAGCCACAATAGTCAAGGACTGCTATCCAGAGGAGGTGAGGCTACACTGGGTCTTGGAGGAGGAGTGTGCTTTCATCAGAAGGAGGAAGGGCTGGCCTTCTAGGCAAAGGAGCTAGCATGAGCAGTATTAGGTAGGTGTGAAGCACATGGTGTGATCAGGGAAAGCCAGCCAGTCCAGGGTGCCTGGAGGGTATGGGGAGGTGAAACGGAAGGAAATGAGACTAAGAGGCAGAAGAGCCAGGAGAGTCTGATTGCTGATCATTTTAATACTATTCTATTTTTTCCACATTTGGGTCTTTATCTTTTGATTTTTACAAAAGTAATGCATGTTAATAGTAAAAATTGGTATCTCTCTTAAATTTAATTCTTTCGTAAGGTAAAAGGGGCTGAAACCTAACCCATCTTTTTGGGTTGAAATTCAGTAACCCATCTTTTTGGGTTAGTGCAGTGGCTGATTTTAGCTGGTTTGACCCAGAAATATGCACATCTTGTACTTTCCATAGAAATCCCTACAATGCCTTCTCTAACGGAAAATAGTAAAGACAACAGAATACTGAGTAGCATTTGGTGGAGCAAACAGATTGCCATATGTTTGGATGTTCAGAGCTAAGTATGTACAAATAAACTCTTATCAGACAGCCATATTGTACCACCTTAAGTAACTCCTACAAACAATTAAATAGCAGTTTATAATGGATTAAGCGCAAAATAAATGTTCTCTAGTACTGCAGTAACAATTCCAATGCAATTGGAAATAGCCATGTTTGTTTGAAATTATTTAAATATAAATTCACTATTGAACTATTTGTAACATTTTAAACCATCCTGTGAAATGAAATAATTGTGTTGAAAGTATCCCTAAGAATTCATTCTGTTATTTGAACATATCCACATAAATGGAATAATTCATTCAACAATAGAGAGAAATAGATTCTACAATTTTCATAAATACCTTAAATAATCTCCATAGAAATACAGGCTTTTCTTTCATTTCACTCACCTATGCTATGCCATAGCTTAAATCTCTTTGCTCTTTTTTAACAGATCTTAATAGAGATGGAGTATATTTATTCGCATCCTCTAACAAGGAGGTTGTATCTGCTTATCTGTCTCCACCTACCTGTCTTCACTCTGTGCCAGTGGGCACAAATTCATATTGACCAATTGCTTGATTACAAATTCCCTCTTCGAGTTCTCTCCCTTTGGGAGTGACACATAACTACCATCCTTTCTATGAGTAAAGAAATTGAACCACAGAAACAAGTCAACCTACAAGAGACAATCTGCAAATCTCTTTGAAGAACAAAAGTTTATGTCATTAGTCTCATTAAACATATTGCCCCACACATTAGTTGCTCCTGAGAATCACAGGCTGTGGAATAATGAACAAGTGTAACCACTGATTGCTTTCTCTGGAAAGTAAGTTATAGAAGTGATTTGAAGAAGTTTTGGAAGGAGGAGACTACACAGTTCTCAGTGAGGCTGTGTTTTAAAAATATTGCAGAATAAGATTGCTATAGAATTTGTTGTTTGTCGGAAAGCTTCTAATTGTGGGTTGATGTTTCAGTGTTATCAGGGGATACTCTTGAATCATTATGCACAGTGTATTCATTTATTCATTTTTTTTAATGTGGAAGAAGTTTAAGTGTGAAGATTTTAATATCAGTTTATGTCCCATTATGTTAGATATTTTCTTAGACCCTAGCCAACAGAAACAGAAAACATATTGAACTAAACAAGTTAGCATTCAGATGGATACCCCATATCCTGTACCATATTTAAATAATTTAAGAAAAAGTCTTGATGCTTGCTTTCTCCTCTCCTATACCTTTTCCCATGGCATTGACTACCATTAGATATTCAGTATTATGATATATTGCTACTTCTTGAAAAGGATAAATATCCAAAATTTGTACACAGAGCTTCTAATAGAGAATCTGAATGTACCAACTGAGTAACTGAGGGAAAGGGGATGATTCCTTACAAGGTCCTGAGTACTGTTTTTACCCTCAAGCATAATGTGTTTCTCAAGTGTGCTGTGACCTTGGTACCTGTCACATGCAGTGTGGTTTGCACAGGAAAAGCCAACAAAGACATATTAGGGAATCCTTCCTGTTCATTAAAGCCCTTCTATTTTGTAGAAGGTATTTCTCTTTAGTTAGGTAGGATCTGAATCAAAAGAGTGGATTTGAATGCTCCCTGGTCTAATTCCAGTTCTTTCAATAGGCCATGTGGTTGCTCAGTCCATTCTATCAGGTAGTGTTTCTGATTCCTCCTCTTACCTATGACTCCAAAACATTATCATGAGATCTTCTCCTGAAGCAGTTTCACAGTTGGTTGTAATAACCAAGGTCCGAGCTGTTAGAGACAGGAATTTTATGCGCCTGGAAATAAAAGACAACCCCCACGCTCTTCTCTGTGATAACTGAGAGAAACAAGATGGCAGATTCCGCATTCTTTTCCATTGTGTGTGGGGAGTGGGGAGTGAGTGGAGGGTGGAGTGAAGGCAAAGACAGGGTAGAGGAAGGAGACTTAGGGAGGAGGAGAGAGACTGGAAAATCAGCCCAGGGCTGGTATCTGGGGAAGGAGAACCAATACCTCTTTTGTTGTCAGGAAAACCCTGGGCACAAAGGGTGAGTTTGAGTTTCACTTCAGGTCAGTTGAGGGCATTGTGAAAAGGCAGTTTTCAGACGGCCAGCTTGACTGACTTACTCTGAGGTAATTAAATCACTACGTTAGGCGGCTGACCATGAAAGCAGAAAATACAAGCTCACAAAAAGAAGAAAACAAAAACTTTACATTTGTATTTAATTATATTATTAAAATGTTTACCGTTCCATATAATCATTACGTGGGTCATATTTGATCACGATGGAGTTTCTCTAATTGGTTAAAAGTTTTCTCCATTCTTCTTGTGGGACAAAATTTGGTTTTATTTAGTCGTGTTTTATTCAGGCATGCAAGGCTTCCATGCCATCTGACTTTGTTTTATTCGGGCTGGGGTTTTGGCAACTTCTATGGTAATTTTCTATTTTATTTCCTCTCCTCAGTGATGTCTGTAGTGATGGGCAGCCAGTTACCTGAGAAGGAATTATTTCTCAGTCCTTCATTTGCTTTCCTAACAAACATTTTGTTTCTCAGACTCTGAAATGCACAGCAGGCATCATACCGGAACAGTCATCTGCTGTGCTCCCAAGAGGTCCTACAGAGGACCTGTTGGCCTCAGCACTTACATTGTGACTGCCTCATTTTTTCCTCCTCTATCATTATTACTTGTGTTTCCTGCACATTTAGATCTTGATTATTCAAGGACTGATTAATTATGTTGCAAATCATCCAGGCACTTTATTTCTTTTCCTTCCCACTTCCTATCTCTTTTTGATTTTTTTATTTATCTATTCATGTTTTGCCATTTTACAGATTAACTCCAACAGTCATCAGAATAAGGCTTGTGGGAAGAGAAATCATAAAGGAAAAAGCAGTCACATGTTCCGTCATTTGTTCATTGCTCTGATTCATGATTGTAGAAGAGAGTATGCCAACATTTAGGACTAAAGTTAGATTTTACTTGTAGCTGTGGAATTCAGTGATCTATTATCTGTTACTCTAAATAAACAGTTTGGTGGGGAAAGTCGCTTTCCCAATGGTGTGTTGAGAATGTCTAATAATCTAAGTTGGGACAAAAATGGCTTCCCTCATATAAGATAGTTACCACTCCTGATCATTTGTAGTGGAGCATCCAGAAAGGAAAATTCACAGTTCTCTCTGGGAATATAATTTGCCAATCATATAACATGCTCTTTTTATTGGGGGGAACCACTATATCACTTCTTGGATGCAGAAACCTTTCTCCAATCAGAGAATGCTTAGACAATAAAGGTGGGTGACTTGGCTACTCCACTGAATTCTGAGAATGAGGTGGGGTGACATAGAGGGGAGAGCAGTTAGGAGACAGATTCATGATGGAGCTATCAGAATGAAGAAACAGTTGGAGTTTTTGTCCTAACTTACACCTTTCACTCTGGTGCTTCATTCTACAGAGAAGATTCTTGGTATTTTTCAAGGTGACAATAAGATGAAAAACTATTTTTTTCCTCCTCCAATGTGCTTATGAGAAAATATTACAGCAGTGGTTCTCAACCAGGGGCAATTTTTCCTCCCAGGGGACATTTGGCAATATCTGGTTAATATAATTGAAATCATTAATGACATCAAGTAGAGACCAGAGGTGCTGCTAAACATGCTATAAAACAGAGGACAGAACAACACAACAAAAAATTATCCAGCCCCAAATATTAGTAGTTTCAGTATCAAGGTTAGAACTCCTGAGCAGAAGCATCCATTTAGAGTTCTTAACTCCCTGCCAAGGTAATAGATACACTTTAAAAAGCCAGCTTTTCTGGAGGCATTTCTCTATCCATCTCTCAGCGTGGGTAAGAGAAAAAAAAAAAAAATATATATATATATATATATATACACACACACATATACTCCCTTGAGGAACCTCATGGATGACACAGTGACAATGTCTTCATATGAAACCAACTTAAGTAGTGATTATGATCACCAATATTTCCTGGAGAGCCTAACAGAGAAAATAAAGCATTTGGTGTGGTTTGTTTTAACTTGGTTGGCATATCACAGGCAAAGCAGTGTGATAGGTACAGCAAGGTAACAAAATGTTGGGCATACAATGGCTAAAAAGACAGACGTTGCCACTGACACCAACTTCTATGGGAGAGAAAAAGCTACTTCAGAAATGATCATGGGGGAGGTGAGAGTGCATGGGCACATAAAGAAGGACGTATGTTCTACAGTTTAGGGGCTAGAAAGGACATCAGGAAGAAAAACAAAAAAGTGGACAAATGGATACATTTTATTTAGCTGCTCTTGGTGGGCTGCAGTAGATAGTCACTGACATCAGTAATAGACCCCATCTGGCCTGGTATACATCATACTACAGAGAGTTAGAAAACACAAAATATATTGTTTACCCCTTTTTTTCCTGTGAAAAAAGTCTACTGATATCTCTGGGGATATGGGTAGACTTTGGGGATATTGGTAGACTTTTTCCCTACTTGTTGCATCATTTGAAGTGTGCCCTGTAATGATTTTAATGTGTTTTTTATGGGCTAAGATGCTAATTGTAGTATCTCTTTTATTGTAGCTTTCAAAGTTATTTCACGCATTTGCTTTCCACCTTCTCATTTTTAGCCTCCAAGAATTTCAATAATAATGAACTGTAATGTCTTCAGTATAATGCTTTGCTGAGTAAGATGTTCTGGCCCTCAGTCTGTTAGAAAAATATCTAATTGCTGGTGAGGCTGTGCACTGTTGGTGGGAATGTAAATCAGCATAGCCATTATGGTAAACACTGTGAAGGTTTCTCAAAAAACAAAAAATAGAACTACAATATGAGTCAGCAGTCTTACTACTGGATATTTATTCAAAGGAAAGGAAATCAGCTTATAAAAGGGATATCTGTACTCCCATGTTTATTGCAGCACTGTTCACAATAACCAAGCTATGGAATCAACCTAAGTGTACATTAACAGGTGAATAAATAAAGAAAATGTGATATATATATATAACATTATATATATAAAATGTATCACATACATATCACATTATATATATCACACACATATATATCACATTGTATATATCATATATACACACACAATAGAGTATTATTCAGCCATTAAAAAGTATAAATGCCAGCTGGGGGTGGTGGCTCATGCCTGTAATCCCAGCACTTTGAGAGACCGAGGTGGGTGGACCACAAGGTCAGGAGATCGAGACCATCCTGGCTAACACGGTGAAACCCCGTCTCTACTAAAAATACAAAAATTAGCTGGGCATGGTGGTGGGCGCCTGTAGTCCCAGCTACTCGGGAGGCTGAGGCAGGAGAATGGCGTGAACCCGGGAGGCGGAGCTTGCAGTGAGCCAAAATCGTGCCACTGCACTCCAGCCTGGGCGACAGAGCGAGACTCCATCTCAAAAAAAAAAAAAAAAGTATAAATGCCCTGTGATTTGCAGCAACATGAATGGAACTGGAGGTCATTATGGTAAGTGAAATAAGCCAGGCACTGAAAGACCAGTATTACATGTTCTCACTCAGATGCGGAGCCAAAAATATGGGTGTCATGGAGGTAGAGAATAGAGTGATAGTTATTAGAAGCTGGAAAGAATAGAGGTAGGAGGGAAATGAAGAGAAGTTCATTGGTTGGTTAATTCATACCAACATAAAGTTAGATAGAAGGATGTTCTAGTATTTGAATGGCACAGTAGGGTGACTATAATTCACAGCAATGTACTGTATATTTTAAAATAGCTAGAAGACTTGAAATGTTCACATCACAAAAAATGGCAAATGTTTGGGGTGATGGATATCCTAAATACCCTGATTTGATCATTACACATTGTATGCATGTATTAAAATATCACATGTACCTCATACATATGTATAATTATGTACTAATAAAAACATTTAAAAAGGAAAATATATAAAGAAATTTATTTATCTACAAATGGGAGTAAAACTAGGTGATTCCTTCATCTTGAAAAAAATGTAAGTTCACCCAGGGAAGTTTCATATGTGGATATATTATTCTATGGGAGCATAGATATATCTGAGGGAGGTCAGTAAGATCAGGCCATCAGTCAACAAATGTTATTGGTAATTCCTTTTTATGAAAACGAAAAGTATATATATATATACACACATATATAAAAATTATCTTAATATATATTTCATATATTACACATATATATGACAATATTTTACTTATTGTCAAACATCCTATGGGGGGGCAAAAAAATATTATATACATATTTTCCCCCTCAGGCCAATTTGTATATAAGCAGTGTTTATGAAAAAAGTCAATTTGCTAAACTCATTGATGACTCCTGATATGGTTTGGCTGTGTCCCCCCGCAAATCTCATCTTGAATGGTAGCTCTCATAATGCCCACATGTTGTGGGAGGGAACTGTTGGGGGGTAATTGAATCATGGGGGTGGGCTTTTCCTGTGCTGTTCTTGTGATAGTTAATAAGTCTCACGAGATCTGTCCTTTGCACACTCTTGCCTGCCACCATGTAAGACATGCCTTTGCTCTTCATTTGCCTTCCTCCATGAGTGTGAGGCCTCCCCAGCAGCCATGTGGAACTGGGAGTCCATTAAACCTCCTTTTCTTTATACATTATCCAGTCTCAGGCATTTCTTCATAGCAGTATGAAAATGGACTAATACAACTCTAAGTTTCATCTTAAAGCTCTTTCTTGGCCTAAATGACTTCATACTTTATCTGTTTCACCTGCTAGCCATCCAGTGTCTTCACCCAAAATTTTTAACTTCTAGCCTCAGGGGAGAAACCCAGATGCCAAGCTCTAGTTTTCCTTGTTTGTCATGACAAATTACTACAAACTGGGTGTCTTAAAATGAGAACAATTTATTGTCTCCCAGTTCTGAAGACCAGAAGGCCGAAAATTCAGGGTCATCAGGGCCACACTCCCTCCAAAGGCTCTAAGAGGATTCATTCTTGTTCCTTTCTTTTTGCTGCTTCACGTGAGCGTTGGCATTTCTGACTCTGGCTTTACATTGCCTTCCCCTCTGAGTCTCTTTGTCTTCTCATCTCCTGTTTCTTATAGGAGTGAACCCTAAATCCAGGATGAGCTCATCTGGAGTTTTTTTTTTTTTTTTTGGATGGAGTTTCTCTCTTATTGCCCAGGCTGGAGTGCAGTGGTGCAATCTTGGCTCACTGCAACCTCCACCTCCCTGGTTCAAGCAATTCTCTTGCCTCAGCCTCCCAAGTAGCTGGGATTACAAGCATGTACCACCACGCCCAGCTAATTTTTTTTTTTTTTTGAGATGGAGTTTCGCTTTCGTTGCCCAAGCTGGAGTGCAGTGATGCAATCTTGGCTCACTGCAACCTCCGCCTCCCGGGTTCAAGTGATTCTCTTGCCTCAGCCTCCCGAGTAGCTGGGACTACAGGTGTGTGCCACCACACCCAGCTAATTTTTGTATTTTTAGCAGAGATGAGGTTTCACCATGTTGGCCAGGCTGGTCTTGATCTCCTGACCTCGTGATCAGCCCGCCTCAGCCTCCCCAAGTGCTGGGATTACAGGTGTGAGGCACTGCAGCTGGCCTCATCTTGAGATCTTTAATTACACCTATATAGACCACTTTTCCAAATAAGGTCACATTCACAGGTTCCAAGGATTAGGGTATGGGCATTTATTCTGGGGGGTCACCAGGCAACCTACTATAGTTACCTTTCCCCAAACCACACAGTCATCTATGCAATCTTGCTAACTCACAACTAGGATGACCATGAGAGGTTTTCTGGGATGTGGGAGTTTTAGGTATGAGGTATTTCCTGGGACGTAGGACAGTAGAAGGAAAGTTCCAGGCAAACCAGAATGGTTGATCACCGAATAGCAGAACAGAGCCTGAGTGACCAACATGTCCATCCTGGAGGCTCAGAAATCACTGTAGTACAGGTTGTGGGGACAATGTCAAAACAAGAGGAAGCAAATACCTTTGAGAAAAAGCAGCCCCAAGCTGCTCCTTCTCCTCCTTCTGACCTTTCTTTGACAGCTGTGATGAGTCAGAACTTCTGCTGGAAGGTGAGCCGGTGAGAGAGAGCATCTGTCTGTGAGAGCCACTCTCCCGACGTAATTTCTGCTCACCTCATTACCTGTGTCAACCCTGCATTTTCCTCAGTTGTTTGTGTTTCTCAATGCTGCATGGCAGGGGCAGCTGGCTAGTTACATTTTAGCCACTATGGCCAGTGATACTTCAGCATAGTGTTTTTTGTGGAGCTAGCAATGCTCTACATTGTGCTAAAATGCCTTTCCTTTTTTCTGCCTCCACCCCTCCCTCATTAACCAGCTCAGCCTCCCGAGCAGGAGAGTTGAGAGAAACAGTGAATTAAGCTGGGCTTTGATCTTCCAGAGAGGCGGTGTCCCTTTCTCTGTCTGCTTGGACCAGGGGTCACTGGGTGAGCAGCAGCAGAGCTGACCTCAGCCAGGACCTGCATGCTTCAAGTGGCCAGCTTTGAAGAGTTCATCCCAGCCAGGGACAATGGAAGGGGTCTGGCGTTCGTGCGCCGTGGAGACGCCTGTGCACAGCAGCCCTCTACCTTGTTCTAATGACTCTGTCTTGAGAACAAGATAATCCTGCCTTCAAACCAACTGTTTGAGCTTCTGGCACTGCATATATCCTCTTCTGAACTGAAATTTCCCGGCGATGGGCTGGATCTGGTTGCATTTTTAACCCCATTTTATTTTCCATGCTGAAAAAGATAAGCCTCCTTGTGGGAAAGCAGCTGCTTTGGATCAGGTTAGAGGCAGTAAATTTAAAAACAAATGTTAACATGAGTGAAATTATGAGTTCAGGACATGATTGTGATTATGAAATGCCCAGGCTTTCTGCTTTTGACACAGTCAGGCTGATTTTACCTTTCATTTACAATGATTTTGTATTTTTTCATGATTAAAAATTTTCATCATCTTATCCAGTGATTTACAAAAGATCCTTTGATCAGCATCACATATCATGACGATGTTAAAATTTTATATGCAATGATTTTTTTGTTGTTGAAAACAAGCCTCTTAAATTAGATATTTCTGAGAATGAATTTCTATTCATTCATTCCGTCTTGATTTATTTATAGTGTTATTGAGTACATAGCTTTGTATACTTTTGAGTGGTTGCTGTCCATATTACAATATGCACGTATAACATACTACAGTCTACTGTTATCAGTTTTACTACCTCAGGTGAAGTGTAGAAAGCTTACTTACATTTAGGTCCTTACTTCCTTACTTTTTTTTTTTTTTTTGAGACAGAGTCTCACTTTCTTGCCCAGGCTAGACTGAGTTGTATGATCATAGCTCACCACATCCTTGACCTCCCAGGTTCAAGTGATCCTCACCCCTCAGCCTCCCTAAGAGCTGGCGCTATAGATGTCCACCGTGCCCAGATAATTTTTAAATTTTTTTTTAAAGAAACGAGGTGTCACTATGTTGCCAGGGCTGGTCTGAAACTCCTGATCTCAAAAGATCCTTCTGCCTTTGCCTCCTAAAGTGCTGAGATTATAGGCATGAGCCACCTTTCTCAGCCCTTAGTTTTAATATATAATTCTCTTTATTTCATTTAAGTATATTGATGACCACATCAGGTGGTCTTATAATTTTTGCCTCAAACATCTATTATAAGAAAGTCATGAGGATAGTCTATAATATTTACCCTTTTTACCTTTTATCTATTTTTGGCTGAAGGATGGTTTTGGGAACAATACTATGTTGTATCAACTGAAATATTCTTCCACTGATCTGGAGAAAGAAAGAAAAAAAAATCTCAATGCCTCTAGGAGAATAAGGTGGGGCAGAGTTGGAAGCTCTTAACTGGTTAAAGAACTGCAACCAGTTCTAAGGGGAAAACTCCCACCTCTACGAGGGTGGCAATAGCCATGTGAGCTTGGCAAGTTACTTAACCAGCCTGAGGCCCAATCTCCTTACTTGTAAAACAGGGATAATAATACCAACACTGAATGGTGGTTGTTGGAATTCAATGATATTGTATGTGAACAACCTGGTAGAATAGTTAATCCCCTTTTATCTGGCCTTTCTTCCTCTTTCCCTTCCTTTGGTGAGCCAAAACTCTCATGGTCATTACTGTTTGAAATACTTAGTTTTAGATACACAACTCTAGACACAGTCAGAAACTTGCTGATTTAGCATGAGGAACCTTTGGTTTACAATCAGAATGACTGATGGTGACACCTTAGTTCTAGTCTTTCGGGCCCAAACCTTGGAGTCATCCATGACCCACCTCTGTCTCTCAAACCCGGCATCCAGCATAAACCAAGTTATGGGCTTTATCTTCAAAATCTGTTCAGAATCTGACCACTTCTCATCACTTTATTGCTAACACCTGGAGACAGTCATGTTGGTCTCTTACTTGAAATATTGCAATAGATTCCTAATTGGTCTCTACGTTTACCTTTGTTCTCTTCAGTCCACCCATTCTCAACACAGCAATTAGAGGTGCTTTTGTGCTTTTCAAATATGATTCATATTGTGTCTTCTCAAAGCCCTCTACGGCTCCCCATCTCACTCAGAGTGAAAGCTAAAGTCCTTACAATGGTCTTCAAGACCCTCTACAGTCTGGCTCCCTTGATTTCTCTGATTTCATCCTTTACTATTGCTGTTCTTACCTCATTCGCTTCCACCTACTCTGGTCTTATATTTCCCAGAGCATGGTCTGGTATCCTCCTGTCGCAGGGCGTTTGCATCTGCTGTTTCCACTGCTTGGGATGCCTTCCAGGGCTTGCTCCTTCATCTATCAAGTCTGGGCTCAAATGACACCTCTCAGTGAGGCTAACCCTGACCACACTACTAAAAACTGCAAGATTCCACTTTCTATTCTTTATCTTTGAAAATACTTCCTAATATCCTACTGTATTTTGTTGAATCCTAAATGTTATCAATGAAGGTTTATGTCATTATTTTATGGGCCACTGTAAAGAAAAATATCAACAAGTAACATATGACTCACCATAAATTTTAGAATGTACTAATTTACATGTTTTAAAGTGTGGGGAAAAAGTGTGTATTAAAAAAATCAATAAAACATGATACTCGATTTACTCATTTATTTTGTTCTGTGCCTGTTTTTGCTATGAAAATGTAAACTCCAGGAGAGCAAGGAATTTTGTCTATCTGTTTACTGTCTAGCACAGGGCCTGAAACCTACCAGGTACACAATGCATATTTATTGAATGAATGTGTACGACATGAATCCCACCAAAAGTAACTGTGGTGATAAGACATAGACTTTCTAAAATAGGCATTGTATAATGAGAGCCAGTTCAGTAGCAGTGCCCTAAGCCTGTGCTCTGCAAATCCTCAAAGGAAAGGAGCAGAATATTCTTGCTGAAGCTTTTAATTACAAACATATTGTGTAGCTAAACCTGATATGTGTCAATAAGTAGCAATAAGACCCACCTCCATTCTTCCCTTCACAGCACGAAAGGATATTTAGAAAGGAAAAGGAAAGAGGATTTAGGAGTAGGTTAAGGGTTCACTTTCCCTGCACTATATAGCATAAACATTTTTTGTACTCATGTGCCTACACTTGACCTCTTCTTTCCCTCTTTCACCCCAGACCTCTGTAACAGCTCCATGACAAGGGCATCTAATCATTTCTAGCATGCAACAACATTTGGTTCAGATTCTGTTATCAGTATTACCTTTTCTTCTCTCCTGCGTGCCCCACCTCTGCCTTAAAGGAGACCTGGAATGGACCTCAGAGATCAGTGACACGTCCACCACTTCTTCAAACACTTCATGTAGAAAATCTTTCAGAGATGTGATTGTGGGACCCTAGACTTGGAAAATAACTGTCATCAAGCCCTTTACGTCTGTGAAAGGAATTTATTCCAGTGACATTGCTTGGCCCCTGGGATATATTTTATTGTTGGAAAAAAATTTAAGTATACAATTATTATGGACTTTTTTATGCAGTTAAAATTAATTCAGCTAATCTCGATTTATTTCCATTTGGTAATTATAAATTCACTTATTTAAATAATTTGAGAACTCTAATTTAGTCTCTCTTGATAGTACAATATGTATAAAAGGTTTTTGAAAACTTGATTTTTGACTTTAAAAGATGTATGAATGGCATTATAGTAATTTGTTAACATGTTGCATAGAGTCAATGCATTTTCATTATGTAAAAGTTATATAAAATTAAATTGTTTCTAGTATATTATTTTATATTTCCCACCATCATCACCTTATTAGTGTTCAGGGTAACAGCTCCAATTAAAATGAAACATCAAACATGGCTTTTAATTGACACTTAGAAAATTGAAGCTGCTTAAAATGTTGCCTTTTAAAATCAGAATTACTTCCAGATTTCTACAAAAAAAAGTACAAATTATTGTGTAGGAGCGAAAACTGATGTTTTTTCTCTCTGTTGACCTTTGAAGACATTCTTCATGATTCATTTGAAAAAGTATCACTTCTCTGAAAGTTAAGCAATTAGCTAAAGCTCTATGTAAACCCATGCTAGCTGATTCACTGTGATCCATGTTCCTTAATTAAAAGCAAGTGTTAGGAAAATTCCTCAAATATAAATGTAAATTCTCCCTGCACCAACTCAGCCTTTCTAAATAAGGTAAGAAGATATAATTACTATTAATACAATTAGTACAAAACACAGGTAATGTGTGTTCAATTCACACAGTTCTCAGAAGTCTTTAAAATTTAATCTTTCAATTGTTTTATGAAATTATAAGATGAGACATACATATTTCTTAGTATTAATTGTGATTCTTTGTATAAGTGGTTTGTTTCCTCCAATTTGTTATACGAAATATAGCAAGGTGAACAGCAGACAGGTGGAGAAATCTGAAATATTGAAAACACAAATAATTTTTGGTCATTTAAACATTTTGGAAAAATTTAAAAATTTGAATTTTAATTGTTGTAATGGTCTTTGTTTTAAAGATTGTTTTCATTTTAAATCTATCTCCAACTTTAAATGTTTTTAGAGGTAGTTTCAACTACCATTAAATATTTTCTAGCTGTATTTTTAAAGAACATTTTTATAAAGATAAAACTAGAACCAAATTCTAAAACTAAGAGGTGTGTCACAGTCTCTAAAATGATGCCAAATTTAAAAGAGAAAAAGTTAAACAAGGACACTAGGAATGAAATAAATGTGAATCTTAATGATATTTTAATCTCAATTAAAATATATATTTCTCTTGAGCAAAGACTTACACATACATTTGGAAAAAGATGGTGCCTGTAGTCCCAGCTACTCGGGAGGCTGAGGCAGGAGAATGGCGTGAACCCGGGAGGCGGAGCTGGCACTGAGCCGAGATTGCGCCACTGCACTCCAGCCTGGGCGACAGAGGGAGACCCCGTCTCAAAAAAAAAAAAAAAGATTTAGTTATTGTAAGTTATCTTCTTTTGATATTAGAATTAAGTAGCATTATTTATTACATTGCAACGTGTATTTCCTATTTTAAATGTTTTTTTATAAATTAGTGCTTTGGAAATCATAAGAAAATATTTTATTTACATATTAGACACATTTGCTGAACAAAGTTTTTTGAGCAATAATTATTTAATTGAAAAAAATGGGAATATAATGCCAGCTTAGGGAAGAAAACCATTTTAAAAATTAAATGTCAAATACTGATGCAGGAAAGCCTGAATATATTTACCAATACATAAATTAATGAAAGCAGGTATTAGAATCCCCTCCAAAAGAAAACTCTATAAAGTTACTATTATTTTCACCAAAAAGGTAAAAAGACACCCTCCCATCACTACATTACTGAATATCTGATTTCAATTCTCAAACTGTATCATGTGTATAATTGTAAAAATTGTAATTGTTACACATGCTTTATCTTTTCAATTTCCTAGCTACCTATATTTGGTAGCTCTTTCCTCTCCATAATTTTTATAATGTTTCTATTGATTGAATAAAAAAATCTAAAAATTCTATAAAAACAAATATTTCAAGATTGTGATGACATAAACTCACAGTTGGAAACAAAATGCAATTACTTTTCTTTTAAAATGCCTTTATAGTCTTACAATCGTAAATTTAATAGCTATGTAGCCTACTCAAACATGTAACTGATAAGGAGTCTTATGTTTCTATGATTGGTACACATGCTTTATCTTTTCAATCTCCTATCTACACATAGGAAATACATTTCCTAGAATTTGAAGCAATTTTTTGCCAGAGTATTAATGCATTAAATTTGTTAATTCCTATGCTATCGATTCTAGTTAGTTCTCAGAGGGTAAAAAGATTGGCCTGGTGAAGTAGGAGATTGTCAGACCATGTTCTCATTTCTCTTCCCTTGTGGGCATGTTAATCTTTCTCTTATGATGGACTACTGAGTCCTAGAATAAAAATCATTGGATTTTTTTTTTTTTTTTTTTTTTTTTTGTGAGACAGAGTCTCACTCTGTTGCCCAGGTTGGAGTGCAGTGGTACTATCTCAGCTCACTGCAACCTCTGCCTTCTGGGTTTAAGCAATCCTCTTGCCTCAGCCTCCTGAGTAGCGGGGATTATAGGGGTGCACCACCATGCCCAGCTAATTTTTGTATTTTTAGTAAAGATGGGGTTTTGCCACATTGGCCAGGCTTGTCTCGAACTCCTGACCTCAGGCCGCCCAAAGTGCTCAGATTACAGGTGTGAGCCATCTCGCCTGACCTGGACTCTTAATAACAGGAGTAACTACTACTATTTGGCCCTATGCCATTTTGTCACTTTAATTCCTTTAATTCTTACCACAGTCCTGGAGCGGGTATTATCATTCTCCTGTTGGAGTTAACAGAGTGATGTACTTTGGCCAAGGTCATACATCTAGTAAAAATTGGAGTAGACATTCAAAACAGGATCTGACTCCAAAAACTGTGGTCAACATCACTGCCCCCTCTTGAGTCTAAAATATTGTTCTCAATTAAGGATGTCATTTGACACAAAGCCTAGAGTATTCTTTTTAAGTCCTATGTGATTATTGTTCAAAAAGTCTTCAAACAATATCCCACAATGTGCATTTCCTACTAGAATTGATTAATTGATAGCTTGCTGTCTATACTCTAGACTGAAATTCATGCTAGGTCATCTGAAAGAAAACAGTGACTATTATTTATTGAGCTTTACTATGTGCTAGATATGATACTAGGTCCTTGATATACATTATCTTATTTAATATACAGAAGAAGCACATCAAATAGTCCTGAAGGGATTTATAGTCTAGTTGGAGAGATGAGATATATATTTGAATGCAAAAAAAACATTAAAAAGGAAAATAACAATGATTGACAGCATCAAGCTGCATGTGATTAATTTCCAAATGAATCGTATGAACAACATGTGATGTGTTTAGAGAAGGGTGTGATCACTGTGAGCCGGCCTAAGTTATTGTGGACTCATTGAAGATGACTGTCTTATTGTATTAAATAACAAAGTTTATTTCCATTTGCTAAACTGCAGAACATGAAATCTAGAAACACCCTTGAGAGATCATTGTCTAGTTTGATTATAGGCTGAACACCTTTATCACCTGAGTGAGGTGGGGTAATATCTTATTACTCGAATAGTCAGTGACCGTTTTCACAGTACTTTCATTTACACTGATACTTACATGACTTTATTTGATTGTTGAACCAATCAGGTGAAAAAAGGCAGACCTAGGAGTGTTTGCTCTGTTTTCCGGATGAGAACCTGCAGTTCTGGAAGTTTACTGAGTTGCTTCTGGTCACATAGTAATGGAAAGACCTAGAGATTTCCAGGTTTCTTTCTGCTGAATGCTGTTCATCTCCAATGCGCCTCCTCTGTAGAAAGAACCCAAATCCCTGGCAGTTAACCATACTCTGTCCATTGCTGGGGTCATAATTTCCATATCAGCGCCAGAAAGCTTTATTTGGAAATAAATGTAGCATACAGAGTCTTTGTTTTGTAGATGTGGAAGTAGTCGTAAGAATGGAAACTCAAGAAAAGAAGTAAATAAGCTGGTCACTAATGGCAACCCTTGAGTCACCAGCTTTGTTGAGGATATAATCATCAGTGCCTTTCCGTCCACGGTGAGGTGAGCTGATGCTGGCCACTTTTCCAGACTGCGCTCATTGGTTTAATTGAGTAGTGCAAAGCACTGATAAGTTATCAACCCGCAACCCCAGTTTCCAGCCAGATGTGATCTAAGCTTCCAAACATTTGCACAAGGGGCCATTTTGAAGTTATTCTACCTTTACCCCCAATTTCTGGGTTTGCCTTTATTGAAATCAGCAATTAGAAGTTTAAAGATCTCACAATTCCTCTCTAAGACTATACGTGGGCCAGGAAGCCTGGGGCTGATGGTGGGAGTCGAGGATGGGGCAAGGCAAAGAACAAAGGCTTTCACCGAAGAGGAAACAGAGGGCATGTGAAGGGCTCAGAGCCTTTCTGATAAGCAGTGTCTGAAGAGGGTGAGCTTCAGTTTGTACAACACTCCATCCTCACTATCATCTCAGCAGCAGCTGCTGGGATGGAAAATATCCGCATCTTAGGATGCCAGTGCTCAGGGAAAGATGCTACCCTGCATTAAGCTTTTTGCCAAATCTGATTTTCTTCATCCCTACTCAGACAGGCTTCAAACAAAAATTCAAATCACAAGAAAGATCTGGGACATAGCTAAAGTTCCATTAACTGCTCAAACTTGAGAATCAGTGGAAAATAATCTATTTCTCTTTTAAATTTTCTTTAAATAAGAATCAACATTATTTCTCAAAGAAGTGCTTCTCAAACCTGGCAAAGCCAGCGGATGCTTTTATTTACAGCCCACATCCAACCATGTTTTTCTTCTTTCGGTTTATTGCCAACTTTAGACACAGAGTAGAATTTTAGATACATTCTAGAAAAGCAATATGACATAGAGATTCAGAGCATTGAAGCTAATTGCTAACCTTGGGCAAGTTGCTAAACTCTCTGGCTCTCAGTTTCCTTATCTGTAAGATGGGGCAGCGGTAGTACCTTTCCTGGTAGGGATGTGTGGGGAATAAAGGGTTAATACAGGTAAGCACTTGGAATAGTGCCTGGTTCAGAGTATGTACTCAAAACATTTTAGCTGCTCTTAGATCTTAAAAAAAATTCTTTTGGTTTACTGCTTTTCTTTTTCATATATTTAAAATTGTTTCTCTAATTCTTTAACATATTCTTGTATTGATATAAGAATATTATAACATTTTATTTATACTTGGTTTTGTTCTCATTTAATTTCAGCCAAGAAGTAAGTTGAGTTTTGTGGGCTTCTTGCAGGTGGAAGAGAGGATGGGCACTAACTATTTAAACAAAAGCAGGGTTTTATGTTTCAAATATTTCTAAAAGGTTGCATTCTATAGTTTGGACTCTTTTCTATCATTTGCTTTATTTATGTAATTGAAATACAACTACTATTTTCATCTCTGCATAAATGAGTCATTTTATTGATTTCAATCTACACGTCACATTTCCGGAAATCTTCCCGTTGTGGAATGTGAGGTACATTTATAGAGTGACTTTGCCTGTAGTTAGGGCTCTAATGGCAATCCTAAGCCTTGTCTCCAAGTCACCAAGCAGCAGCAAAGCAGCAGCTGCTACTCTTTTGGTATTCTTTTTTTCAAATATATTCATGTTCATGGCTGTACTCATATTGCTGCTAATTTGGAAGAAGGGCTGGGAGGCAGTTTCTTAGTCAACTAGCTTTCCTGAGTTATTTGAATTCACCCCACCACTCCCAGCAGCTATCAAGCTGTGCAGAATTATAGGGGTTGGTTAACAGACAGCGGGAGGCTCAGAGAGGCCAAGAAGATGAAAAGGAAGAGCCTTCATTGCTTTTTGGGGGAGACAGAGAGTCAAAAATACATAATGTAAAATTTGCCGTTTTAAGCATTTTTAAGTGTACAGTTCTGTAGCATTAGGTACATTTATATTGTTGTGAGAACATCACCATCATCCATCTCCAGAACTTTTTCTCCATTGCTTTTTAAGCCAGCCCTGCCCATTTTGGGGAACGTGGAAATCAAGAAGAGAACAAAGCTGATACATGGCTATGTCCTCTTCAGATGGAGACAGTTTTCCTTCCTTGCGATACCTATTCAAAGAAAAAGAGAAAACATAAATACTTTAACTTTGTTTCTGGGATATTCATTTGTTTTTCAAAATCTTATGATATTTCTATATAATAATTTGAAAAGGAATGTGAATTTTCAGATAAATTTTCTGTCATATATATCCCTCCTGAAGAAAACACAGAAGCATACCAGCCTCTACTTGTCATGTTAAACTTATCAGAGAGTAGCTGAGTTTTTGTGTTCTAGCTATATGCAACCTCCTTTCTCAAATCATATAAAATTATGAGAACAATCTTGCTTTATTACAGAAAACTGTAACCTCAGAGCAGGTATAGATTTACAATATGATTTTTTTTAAATGCATTCAGAAGAACTTGCCAGGTAACCAATAAATGGTTGGATAAGAAAGACAACCTACCAGGAGAGATGTGGGAAAGAAATAACTAGAAGTTAAAATAAAATAAAAAACAAAGTGTATTTTCAATGTGTTGATGGTGCTAAAATGAACACTTAAAAATACTGCTTATAGAGAATAAATTGGTAAACCTGTGAGAAAAAAAATATATATATATATACAGACATATACATAATATATGTATGTGTTTATATATAGTACGTGTATGCATATATATGTATATACATATACATATAACCTTAAAAATGATCAAACACTTTGATCATAATTTCATTTCTAGGGAGTTGTTTTAAGAAAATGATCAAAGGCTGAGCGCAGTGGCTCATGCCTATAATCCTAACACTTTGGGAAGCTGAGATAAGGAGATTGCTTTGACCTGAGGAGTTCAAGACCAGCCTGAGAAACATGGCGAAACCCTGTCTTTACCAAAATACAAAAATTAGTCCAGCATGGTGGCATGTGCCTGTGGTCCCAGCTATTCTGGAAGCTGAGGCTGGAGAATCGCTTGACCAGAAGGCGGAGGTTGCAGTGAACCAAGATCGTGCCACTGCACTCCAGCTTGGACGACAGAGTGAGACCCTGTCTCAGAAAAAAAAAAAAAGAAGAAGAAAGAAAAATAAAATGATCAAAGATTAGCACACTAAAACAATTATCACAACAATATTTATGATGCCTAAATGAAATAAACAATTTAAATAAATGTTTAAAAATGGGAAGTGGTAAAGCATATTATGACTGATTTATTTGAGGTAATATATAGCAATTATAATTTGCTAATAAAGAGCTTAATGACATGTAAAAATGCTCATGCTACATAGACGGTTAAGTGAAAAAATAATGTAATTTTTCTATGCAGTGTCGCCTCAATTATGTAAAAATATGTACAAATAAAAGGCTGGTTATATCTGGATGTGAGAATCTGAGTTCCCACATTCAGACCAATAGGATTTATTTTTTCATGCACTGAGCTCTATTTTATGAGACAGAAATAAATCACAAGCAACTGAATTAATGTGAAGAATTTGTTTAAAAGTGCACATCCCAGAGTAGGTCTGTGGGGAGTGAGTTTATTCTGCAGCTCTTAAAAATGACATGTTTAATGGTGACCCTGAGGCACATTACACTCTGAGGCGCCTTCTGAATCAAGAATGGCTTTGTTCAGTATGGTTTCAGTACTAGGTGACCATATTATCTTCTAATTTTTTGAAAATTGGTGGTTTATTTATGGGATTATCCATAGCCCTTGTGTAAGCAAAAGACTCAATTAATCAGAACATCGCACTCTCTCATCTTTGTGGATAATCTAAGACTTACAATGTTGTGGCTACAAGCTCTATTCACTTAAGGAATTCAATGTTTATTAATATTTACTTAATTAGTGGATCTTACTTGGCTCCAGACTCCCACATGAGAAGGCCCACATCTGAATAATGAAACTAAAGCTGTTTCCAAGTTTCTTTAGGCAGCATGAAATGTCAACTCATGCCAACTGACGGGACAATTTCCATCATCCACACGTGGGGCAGTGAGGAAAGAGGGCCCACCAATGTGTTTCGCGCAGGCCACTGTGTCTCTCCATGAGCTTCTCCTGTGGTGGAACTTCCCAGTGCTACCAGTAGAAGACTGGCACCTCTCCAGGAAGTCAGAGGCTTTTCATACTCTGGCTGCCATATGTTTTGAGTTGATGTCAATACTTTAAAGTGGCCACAAGGCTTTGCTGTAGATGAGCCTTTGGATCTGCTTCTGAAGACTATGTCCTTATGGCCATTCTGGGTATTTTAACAGCTTTGTTTGCAATTAGGGATGCATATTTCAGCATGGCCAAGGATCAAATATAAACTTTGAATTGAAGACAAACATTTAAATCGGCCGCCAAAAATGATTTGCTTCAAAGTGTGTCCAAAACTGCAGCTTAATTTTGATTGGCACTTTTCTGGATCCCATAGGTAGGACTACTAAGCTTTCCAGACCCAGATACTTCAAAAATCCCTTTTTCCTATTGGTGACCTGGCATCTGATGTCAGAGAGTTCCAAATGACTCTCAATCTTTCTTGTACCCTCCCTAGGTTTTGCCCCTTTGATACTACATGTAACTGCTCTTGAATGGATGAATCATTTGGGGTCTATGCTAGACTAACAGAGACAACAGTTGTCCTTGTAATTAAATTCCTCTGGGAGAGGAAGTGCTTTCAGTTTAGCTTGTCAGATGGCAAGCATTTTGCTGAATGTCTGATGAACAGTATGTTAATTCCAGCATGGAAGAAATGAACCTAGAGAAAAATAATGGAGTCCCTTTACATTTGAGTTGGAGACATGTAGGTACCAGAATTGCAGAATAAGCAAGGAGATGGCTCTGTGCTTAGTAAATTATTAAATAAATGAATGAGTGTGAATTATATGACCAAAAAAATGATAAAATAGTGCTAGAAGGGCAGTTCATATGCTACAAATGGACAGCTTCAGGAAATTTGGACTGTGGATGTTTTTGGAGTAGAGCTAGATTTAATTGATGCAGTTGTGGGAAACTTTAACTAGGTCTTAATGGAAATAAACTAGGTCTCTATGGGGGAGAATATGTCTCTCTGCCATTGTTGAGGCCTTTCCAATTATGAGCATGACAAAAAATGTACCCTTACACAATAAAACTCCAGTATGCAGATAAGTTGCTTTCATGGATTCTTTAAAAACTCACTCTACCATTTGTCAAAATGTAGCTTTTCTTAGTGCATAAAGTCAAAATTAATTGCTCCTTCAACTGAGTCTCCATTGCACTTTTCTTCTTTTCATTAATTTATTAATTCATTTATTCTACAAATATTTATTAAGAATCTACTCTGTTCAGACACTGTGCTTAGTGCTGGGAATATAAAAAAGACCAGATCTCTTAACTCAAGAGGGTTGGTGTCTAGGGAGCATAAATAAATAGGCAATTAAAATATAATGCTCCTAAAGCATTTCTATTGCACTTATTTATTTAGATGCCTGCTTCTATTTATCCAGATGACTTAATTTGAACTATGTGAACACAAGGAATAGATCTCATATATATTTGATTCCCTAGCATCTGGGAAATATCCTATATGCTTAAATAAATTTATTGAATTTAATTAAGTAAAATATAGTAAATGATTGATTTAGAAGTAGTATTTTGTACTTACTCTTTTGCTCATATTATTACAGAATTTTTGTATTTTGGAAAAAAGCAATATACACTGAGTCCAAATTGATCTAAACCTGAGTAAAAAATGTTACATTATTTTTAAGTTTTTATTTTAAAGGGAACAGTGTCATATGATGAAAAGAACCTGGAATTTGTACTCAGAAGAAGTGAATTTCAGTTCTTATGTGAGCAACATCTTTTCTGAGACCCCATTTCCTCCTCTCTACAAGGAGAATAAAAACAAAACCTAACTCACAAGTTTTAAAATGAAATGAGATTAGACAATATGTAAAAATTGTCCTATAAACTGTAGAGCGATGTGAAATATTAGTATCAAATCAAATAGGAAAAGTTACTGAGCAATTATTACTTTTTTGTTCCTGTTCATCCTCTCCTTAGGGAAACACTCTTTCCCCAGTCCATGTGACTTTGCTGTGCCCTACCCCAACCGCAGCAGGGGACACATGAATGAGGCTAGACCACACAGACTGTCTCCTAGTAACTGGGATCTTGCCTGAATATCCAGGTATGAAAGGAATTGGAGTGGCAATAGTGCCCAATGGCATCTACTAGCTCCTATGTATGAGGTCCTAGCTACTCTGGTTTCTGCCCTTCCTGAGGTCTGATTGTTTAGCCTTCCTTTCAAATCTGTGAGCTGCCTAGTATTTTGTCACAGACTCCTTTCTCCTGTGTAAGTTAGTCACAGGTTTTGTTTCTTGCCATTACAAATATTCATTGACAAAGGCTCTCTTCCGGGTTGATTTTAATCAGAAGCAATATCTATTGAGTTTTTTATGTTCATTGTGTACACACTCCCAAAGATATGAGATATGCTTTCTGATTTTCAGAAGCTCATTCTCCTCTCTAAAGCATGTTTTCCAAGCCATCTCAGCAGCAGTGTCATAATCACTGCTGTTTGCAAAAGAGTCATCTTAACCACTCCTTGGCATCTGCCATTCTCTTCTCCTATTCCAGTTCATTCTTACTCAGGCAGTAGATTCTTTCACTACCAGTGCCCAAAGAGGTGGCAATGCTAGTAGTGCCTCCTCAAAACTGTTGAGTTCCTGGAGCCATGATCCTGCGATATGTGAACTTATGTGAAATGTAATAGTGATTCAAGGTAGATTAACATTCAATGTCAAATTACTGCTCCAGAGAATAAGCACCAGGAACTCCGCTAGGGTTGAGTTTGTTGGGGAAGTCTTCTTGAAGGATTTGGGGCTTCACTGCTTATCCAAGGATATGTTGGTCTTGGATAGACAGAGAGGAGTGAGGTGTGAGTGCAGGAAATGAGAAAGCTAAGATGTTGAGGTGATAATGAGTAGTGCTTTTTAATAGTTCTAGGAATGGAATGGAGGAGCAGATTCCTGTGGGCCTGCAGAGCTTCACAACCAGAAGTACTCACCTAAGTGAAGCACAAAGGTGTGGTGAAATACTGATCTCCTCAGCCTTTGCGATGACATGGAGGGGGTTGGGTTTGTGAGAGCCACTGGAGGAGCCACCTTCAGCTGTGACCAGCTCTGACCATTCATCCTACGGCACCAAGAAAATATAATATTCTATAATATATTATATATATATATATATATATATATATATATATATATATATATATAGTGGGAAGCGCCACTAGAAGACTAGTGGAAAATGAGACAGGAAAGGTAGCATTCAGCCTGACTGCACAAAAAAATGAATGCCAGGCTAAAGAATTTGATATTTCCTGGAAGTCAAGGAACAACTACTGAAGAATTTTAATTGACCCAAGATTAGCATTGTCATAGAGCCATGAGCTTTTAGACCTAAGAAGGACCTGAATAAAAATTATTTAATCCACTTGTTCTCAATCTAAGAGGGGGTGGGAAATGCTGTGAACACAACAGTGTGACTTGGAGACTTTTTTAAAAAGTCCCCTCCTTTCCCTT
Source organism: Pan troglodytes (assembly GCF_028858775.2). Lineage (NCBI taxonomy): Eukaryota > Metazoa > Chordata > Mammalia > Primates > Hominidae > Pan > Pan troglodytes. Next base: position 137,416,307 of record NC_072403.2, on the reverse strand, counting down.
TGCAGACGCTGGTACATCTGATGGGGTAGGTAGTAAAAGATGGCATTTGTGTGCTTAAAGTTTTCTCCAGGTGAATTAGTCTCCTTCCTGCTGATGAACCTAGAATTTCTTCAGATATGTAGATCAACCAATTATCTGGTAATCTGTTCATCTTCCCCATTCTTAAAGGTGCTGTGATCAATAAGTCACCACCACAGATTTCTGCAGGTTTGATACTCTGATCGCCGTTCCCTGTTTCTGCCGTATTATACCATATTTACCTACTCTACCATAACAGGTAATTATTCCCTCCAAGTCTTCACATCAGCATTTCATTATTGCCACTGAAATCAGTAGCCCAGTTCTACAATATTCTCCCTCCCCCGATCTCTGGCACAGGGACACCCCTGCATTTATGTAGAGTTTTCTAAGGATGGTTACACTTCTCTGACCACGGCATTTCTTAATTGAGGGAGCATCATGCGGGTTTTCCTGAGTGGAGGCAAAAGCATGAAAAAAGTGGGGATGGTTGTGTAGATTGCACATAATAGATCCACTCCAACATTCCTACCTCCTGTGTGTTTTTGGATTCCTTGTTTTTCACAATTGTCCTTGTTTTTCCAAGGACAATTGTGATATTTCCGCCTCATTTACTGGTTCTAGTAACTGGCTCAGGAAACTGTTCTGCAGTGTTTCTTAACTGGGCTATTAGAAATATCTGGGGCTATTTAAAAATTTCTGATGCCTAGATCACACTCCAGAAATATTAAATCAGAGTCTCTGTGAGTGAACTTGAGCATCATCAGTATTTTTTAAAGGTGGTTCTAATGTGGTGTCAAGGGTGAGAACCACTGTGTTAAGCTTAGATAAGTGTATTCATATGAATACATTCAATTCCATTAAAATTTATATTTTATGTTTCTTGGTCAAGTCTATTTCTACCCATGTGTCTCAGTCTGTTTTGTGCTGCTATAATAGCATAAAATAATAGAATGCCAGAGATTTAGTAATTTATAATAAAGAAAAAAATTTTGGCTCATAGTTCTGGAGGCTGGGAAATCCAAGATTAAGGCACTGTCATCTGGATGGGACCTTCTTGCTGCATCATCACATGGCAGAAGGCAAAGAGAAGAACTCTGTGCCCTCACATGGTAGAAGAGTGGAAGAGAGAGAACCCACTCTCAAAAGACCATTTTATAGTGCACTAATCAATTCATGAGGGCTCTTTCCTCATGACTCAAACACCTTCCATTACGCCTCACCTCCCAACACTGTTGCATTGGTGATTATATTTTTAGCACATTAGTTTTAGAAGGGACAAAAACATTCAAACCATAGCACTATGTTTTCCAGGATCCTGCTTGTTGTGGACCGAATTGTGCCCACTCCCTGCTTGTATGTTAAAGTCCTAACTCCAGTATCTCAGTATAATTGTATTTGGAAATAAGGCCTTTAAAGAGATAAGGGAAAATGAGGTCATAAGGGTGGGCCTCAATCCAATGTGACTGATAGATTTCTGTCATTTAAGCCATCCAGGGTGGTATTTGTTATGGCAGCCCCAGCACTGCTAATAAAAAATGTGCAAGATTTCATAGTTCCTTTGCTGAGTGAGCTGCGTCTTCTTCAGGAGCAAACCTAGCATTTCTTCTAAACCACACAGGGATTGAACCCTCCTTACGAGCCCATAGGCATTGTGCATTTAGGGGATTGGGGAAGTGGGTCTTGAGGAGAGTTGGCATTACCTGAGCCAGCATCTGCTCCAGGTTAACTCACTTAAAGGTTTTTAAGTGGAAAAAAAGGCTTGCTTTTTCCTAGCAGGGAGGAGGGGCTGCTTGGCAGCTGATCTAGAGCTGTAGTTCTCAAAGTCTAGTTTTGGGAAGAGCCAAGTCTTCATCTAGGAAGGGTTCAAAATGCAAATGGTTGGGTCCACCTCCTAGCCTACTGAATCAGAGAGTCTTGGGGTCAGGCCCAGCAATTTCCTCTAGGGCAGTTGTTCTCAAATTTATTACCTGAAGTGCTTATGAAAACACAGATTATCAGATCTCATGTTTTAAATTTCTCATCCAACGCATATGAGGTGGGTCTCCTGAATTTGCATTTCTAAGAAGTTTCCAGGTGATGCTGATGCTGCTGGTCTGAGGACAACACTTTAAGAGCCACATCGCTCTAAGAATTAGTGCCCTTAGGTCTGCACAGGCAAGCGAAGGAAATAATGTTACCAGAGTCCAGTGAGAGCTGGAATCTTGTAAGAGAGTCTTCTCAACAGGAGAGAGATAGCAGAGGAGAAATACTCCAATTTCTTTCTCCTCCCTTGCCCTCTGTCTCTGCTTCTCTGTCTCTACCTCCCATTGCCCAAGAGGAAGACAGCCGTCAGAGGAATCCAATGATACAGTCTACAGGGGTCAGCCTCCTGGGACACCAATCAGGGCAAAGAATGGATCTAGATGGCGAGGCTTAGAAAAAATAAGCAGCAGATTGGGCCATTCTGATATGCATCCTCAGCCCCTGCTTCACTTGACTGACTTCTCTACTTCAGCTTTTCAATTCAACCTTTTCTATAACTCAACTAAAGTCAAATAATGTATTAGTAGTAGAGCCAGTACTAGAACAAGGTCTTTTGACTCCACACACTGCTTTTTCCACCACACCAATTGGACTTCAGGCTGATTTAATCTGGAAGCACCAAGGGACATAAACTGGATAGATTGGGAAGTTTGTTTGTGAGTATCTGTGTGTGTTGAGGGTGGTGGTAGGAAGGTTCTGGAGAGTGAGAAATTAGTGTAGAGATTCTTACAAGGACCTAGATATGAAACCGTACTCCAGCAGTTAAGGCGTAAGTGTTAAATAAATAAATAAGGGTTTGGCATAGTGGCTCATGCCAGTAATCTCAGCACTTTGGGAGACCAAGGTGGGCAGATCACTTGAGCTCAGGAGTTTGAAATCAGCCTGGGCAACATGGCAAAACTCCATCTCTACAAAAAATACAAAAATTAGTTGGGTGTGGTGGTGCACACCTATAGTCCCAGCTACTCAGGAGGCTGAGGTGGGAGGATTGTTATAGTCTGGGAAGTCAAGGCTGCAGTAAGCCATGACTGTGCCACTACACTCCAGCCAAGGTGACAGAGTGAGACCCAATATAGAAAAATAATTTTTTTAAAGAGAAGAAAAGGAGCTCTAACACACAGGACCAAGGTGGAGGCAGCAGGAGTAGAAATGAAGGAACGAAGATCCTTGAAAGGAAGAGTTGTGATCTCCTGAGTGGTGGAAAGAGGGATGAAGTTTCATCAAAGGTGACTAAAGCCAGAAGGGGAAGTCTGTGTAGGCAAATGGGGAAAGTGAACTCAGAATTAGACATATTAGGTTTTTTGTTTGTTTGTTTGTTTGTTTTTCTGAAATACAAAGAGGAAGACCAGAGTCTAAATAATAGAGAAAACAAGTCAGCCAGCCACTGCATTCCTGGAGCATTCACTCTGCAGGCTGGTTCCAGCAGAGGCTGTGTGTGCTGCTCTTTTGCTGTCTCACTTGGCACCACTCGTGACAACAGCACACTCTGGAAGGATGATACCTGGCTATGGTTCAGGTGAAGCAAACAATACAAAGTTGACTGGCTTCTACGCGACCAGTCTGTGATACCAACCTCAGTACATCAGAGTAGTATCATAACAGATTTGCCAGGGTTTTCATCTCAATTCTACCCCTGGACCTAGATGACTTTTGGCACAACTGGCATCTCCCAGAGCCTGGAAAACCTCAACTCTGAAACAGGGGTAATAAATAATATCCACCTTTTAATAATTTTTAACTTTCTAACCAACTAACTTGCCACAGATTTACAACAGTGACTCCAAGGGAAATAAAGTATTGGCATATCTTTTCCTAGTCCAGGAAGTGAGAAGATTTTTGACTTTTATATGAAAACACACTGACAGAAGAATCTATAAAGCAAATTTTGAGTGACTGGCATGGTGAGGAGAGAGCAATCACTAGTGTAAGAGTAGGCGACAGCTTTAGCCAAATATATTTTCCTTTCCTGATACATTTAAAAAATCAATAACTGCTATCTTTTCCTAAGGTATACTTAGGAGACTATTTATTATACAGAAATAGGACATTTCACAGATCAAGCATTCATTCATGAATATATTAGGATCCTTTGGAATTGTCGAGAAAAAGGGAAATTTAGGTTTGTTATTTAGGAAGACTTCTTCACAGTGAGCCTTATCCTTTTATGGTGAATATTCTCAAGGGACAGGTTAGAAAATCAATGTTTGTGCTACTTAAAAGCTAGCTAACCTTTATATTCAAAACGTGAATGTGGAGGCAATTCTTGTCTTTAACAGGAAGAGTGATATTAAGACGTTCCATGTTTTTTTGTTTTGTTTTGTTTTGTTTTTGCGATGGTGTCTTGCTCAGTCGCCCAGGCTGGAGTGCAGTGGCACGATCTCGGCTCACTGCAACCTCCGCCTCCCGGGTTCACGCCATTCTCCTGCCTCAGCCTCCCGAGTAGCTAGGACTACAGATGCCCGCCATGACGCCTGGCTATTTTTTTTTTTTTTTGTATTTTTAGTAGAGACGGGATTTCACCACGTTAGCCAGGATGGCCTCGATCTCCTGACCTCGTGATCCACCCGCCTCGGCCTCCCAAAGTGCTGGGATTACAGGAGTGAGCCACCGTGCCCGGCCAAGACATTCCATGTTTTCATTTCCCACATCTTTTCCATTTATTTCCAAACTTCCCATGTTAGGGACACTAAGTAGTCCAGAATAAGCCAAAAATTGAATTTCAAATGATCTCAATATTATCCTGAATTTTTTAGCACTTAAATCAAGCAGGTAGGCTGTTATTTGCTAGTTCTGCAGTGCTGACTGAAGCAACTATTATTGAAAAATGACAAGTCACAAGCAAGTTAATCCATATTTACTGTAATTATCAGACATTTATGTTAAAAAAAAACAAACCATGATTCAAAGAACTACTGATCGCTAGCTTTAAAGGCAACTACTGCATGAAACAAATGCATGTGTTGCCTCATTCAATCTGCTCAGTAACTCGGAAGTAGGTAATAAATTTCCATTTTACAGATCAGGACACTGCGGCCTCAAAGAAGTTAGTAACTTGGCCAAGATTGCCAGGCTAGTAGGTGGTGAACTTGGTCCTGGAACCCGAGTCTGTTGGATTATTTCCATTGCATCATACAGCCACCTTGAGAGAGCAGTAGTAGCACTGATGACAGCCATCCATACCTGGAAGAGTGTGAGTTCCAGCGGAAATGAGGATGGCCACCACATGACCTCCAGAAAAGTTGACATGAAGCCAAATAGGATCATTCATATAGAATAATGACTGGCATGAGTATATGAAAAGGAAAGGACCTTTAGCCTCTAAATAAATTTTTCTTTGGCCAATCATGTCCCTGGGTACTTGGAAATTCTGGTATTAAAAACATTTCTTTTGTTAAAATAACTTCACGAGGTATCATGCACTCAGCCCTATTTATCTATTAATATTTTTATGTTAATTAGTATTTGACACTTGTTCTCCATAAGACAGTTAGCTATAGGATAGGTCAGGTTTTAGAAATGCCATGTGAGAAAAGTACGTTTTGTTACTCCTGATACTCTGGAAGGGGGAAAGAAGGTTTTGGAGTAGAAACTACACAAGGTTGGCAGGGCAGGCTGGGAGTGCAGTGAGGGACCTCTGCCATTCCAGGAATTAGTGGGAGGGTGGGGGGAATTGAGGGGTAAGATCAGGTAGAGAGATCACCGAGGGCTTACATAGCTACTATTTTATAATTTTTAGCTAAGATTGGTAACAAATTAGGGGTCGAGACACATATGATGGGAAATTAGGCTGGGAGCAGAGAATACTAATTAATCTTAGTAACTGTCCAAGTTAACTTGGAAATGGGTGGAAGGGCTGGGGCCTACTGCTGTCCCTAAAAGCAGACCCCTGGAGACAGTGAGCCTGGAGATTGATAACAGGCAACCTGGTCAGACTGGAAGATGAGAAGCCACCTGGAGGCTTGCAGAACAGGTAGGAGCTGCCTCCTGGGTGAAATAGGAAGTCAGTGAGAAGGCAAGGCAAAACCAACCCATAAAGGAAAGGCTATGCAGAAGGGAAGGAGAACTCAAAAACTCATGTCTATATTTAAAAAAAAAAATTAAGCCTGGTGCTGTGGAGTGAAGAAGGATATTTCTGTTAACATGGAGCTGGAAAGAGCCAGAGACAGGAGCCGCTTGGTGTGTTCTGCTTGACCTCCCACTTGACTTGTGGCACCTTGCCTGTGATGGAGACCATGAACCACTCACAGGCCTCCACTTGGGAGTGTTGAAGTGTTAGTCCCATAATCCAGCCTACAAGTGGCCAGTGAGATGGGGGTATGGGGCACGGTGCAAATTCCAGCCCTTTTGATAAGTCACCCATGGTCTGGGGCTTGGCCTGATCAAAAGGTGCAGAATAGGATTAAGATTCCAGAAAAGTAGAATGAGTGTCTGGGGAGAGGCCCATGGAATACTTTGAGGCTGGCTGTTGTAACTTGTGGTCTTTATTTAACCCACACAGAGGCAGGATTCTTTTCTATTTTAGCTCAGTTTAGAGGACAGCCAGTATCCATAATGGCCTGATAGATAAATATTGCACATGCCAAAGTGAGGTATTTCCCCATGCAATGCCAAAAGTTGGTTCTTCAATCTCCTCTAGGAGGGTAAACTCTAAATACCATGAATGATTAAAACAAAATGGGCCATTTTATCTGTTCCTCATTTGGACCACCTAATGAAATTGGTTAACTGTCTATGGGGCAGGACGATCTTAATTTATTTTCCTCTGCAGTGTATTTGCTGGCAATGGATGTTTTGAGGATTTCATCACAGGGAAGTTTGAAAATAAGAAAATCATGTCAATAATTCATTATTGAACATTTTCTTGGCATATGTCTGTATAAATGTAATTGGGTAAAACAGATAAACAGGAAAATGAAATATCCTAGGAGGAAGATGTTGCGCTACCTGATTGGTCATCCAGAAATGGAAAAATCTTGATTCATGAGACTCAGTCTGCAGGAGCACAGAGAAAGAACACCGACAAGAGTCCGAGAGGTCATCTTAGAAAAGTCTTGATCTTGCATGGATCAAGAATGGTGGTCTCTGTGAGTAAAATGTCCTTTCCTCTTTCACATGCGGAGGAAGTTTACTGTTTCATAAAACAGCTTCCTCTTGATGAAGCAAATTCTGGAACACTCTTAGCTAAGTTTGTGTGATACTTGTTTGTTGTAGAGCCAGAGGTGGAAAAACATGTTTCTAAGAGATTTATTCGCCAATATTGTTGTTTCTCAGAGTTCTTCCAAATCTTCTACTTAGAAATATGTAAAATGAAGAAAGTAACTGGTTCCCCAAACATTGTCACCATAGACTTCTAAGGAATGCCTTTAAGAGGCCACCCAGGTGTAAGAAGCAGTGATTTGAGAGTCTGAATTGGAAATTGTTTAGACTGGGCTATTGACTGCTTTAATAAAGTCAAGCTGTTTGCATGCAGTTAGGTGATTTGCATGCAGTTAGGTGATTTGCATTTCTTCCATTGGATATCTGAAAAGTGATATATCTGCTCAGATTTTTGTATTTCCAAGAGTTCCAACACTTCTGGCCTCTGCAAGAAGATAGCACCAGAAGAGCATGGCAATAAAGTGTTACTAAATGCAGAAATAATGATACTTAATTCTCTGTTTTAAAAAAACATGTTTATTTATGTCTTCCACTGTTCTTTTTCATTTCATAAATTGTTATTATTGAATAATTGAAATGTTCAGAAGTAGCCAGAATGCTATAATGAACCCTCCCGCACCCATCACCCCCACACACTATTAATGCCTCACCTGTGTTCTTTCATAGAAACCTCTGCCAACTCACCTCTCTTTATTTTGAAGTAGAACTCAGAAATCATTTCGTTTCATCCTTATATATTGCAGCATGCTCTAGAGTTCATTTGTAACTCAAGAAAAGAGCAATAATGTAATTCCAGCAATAAAAGTCTCTTTAAAAAATACCATCTTTTGAAAAGGAAATCTCTCTCCATTAAAAATAATTCTCCACTATTTTTAATAGAATGTCTTCTCTAAAATGATTTTTATGAATCTAATTTTTTGGGGGGTTCCCTGAAAAGGATTTTGTAATCTTAAGTTTGCTCCTGATACAAAGTAGTAGGGTACATTATTTTTTAAAATTGTAAATGGTGACTGATCAATATTTAAATCATGTTCCAAGATCAGTAGCTTTGTGGTATGGGGGTGGCACAGGGCACTCTTAAATCCTTTAATGAAAAACACAACTTTATTTGAAATAAAGGAATTTGATATGTTTCTTTTCCATTATGTGCTTTATAACTTTCTACTGCTTTAACAGAAACCTGGAAATTTACACGTTCCTGGTAACCACATTGCCCATTAAAACTTGAAATAAACAAAATCTCTTTGATGAGTGACCCTTAGTGTCATAACTGGCAGGAAAGGTGTAATGAAAGGAGCTGGCAAAAACCTTGAGAGTTTTATGGAACAAATGCTACCAAAATAGACAACCGTCTTCTGCTAGGTAACAGTCAACAAAATAAATGTGCTTCAATACATCTCGTATGAAACCACGCCGAAGTTGTCTGTAAATCTTGCTCAGTTTACTTTGTTAGAGTTGCACTAAAAAGAAAGAAAGAAAAAAAAGTCCTGGGTTACAAAGCAAAACGCACGTGTTACTGGTTTAGTCCTTCAATGGGACATCGACCACAGTGTTCCTCCTGTTTATATTTGGAAATCAACACATAAACCAGGCTTTGGCATTTCAATGGTAAATAAGAAGGCATTACATTCTTCTTTCCCCAGGCCAGCTACTTTTTCAGTTCCTTCTCCCTGTGCTCAGGGAAACAACCCAAAATCTGAGCTCCTGTGAGAACCTGTCTGATTTAAACGCTGCCAAGAAAACATAAAGTAGTTTATCTTACACTACAGCGCAGGCTGGACGAATAGTGAGGCTGATGAAAGCGGATAACGCAGAAGCACTGAACAGAAGCGCAAGGAAATTCATTTCTAATTAGGTATCCATGTGTCCAGCACCTGGCTTCGTATCTCTGTTAAGCTCCCCTATAAATTAGGTTTAGTTTATTTTTCGGTTCGTTTAAAAGTAATAAGGATATGTTAAAAATTCAGAAACCAAATGGGACCGTCACAGCTTCCTTTGACGAAGATGGTTATCAGGACTTTCAGACATCTCCCATCTTCACTTCTGGGAACATGCCTTCATTTAGATAGTGCCTGAGGATTAACTGGCAAGACGCTGTCTCCTGTTACTGAGTTTCTTCCTTCCCGAGCAGCCCGGCAAACAGCAGCCCACCAGTATTCCCGGGCTCGGAGCTCGGCCCCAGCCCGCAGTCCCGCCTGCCTCAGCGTCCTCGCGCACCTACTTGCCATTCCCAGGGTCTGGAATTGTGGTTAGAAGGAAAAACAATGGCCCTCAGTGCCACAGTGTAGAATGGCAATGGGAGGAAATGACAGAGACACAGGAAGCAGGGAGAGAGGGTTTCTTACACAAACAAGCTCAGGGAGGAACAGACTAGGAAAACAAAGGTAAAGCCGGGGAAAGCAGCCCCGGGGCCCGCGGGAGAGTGCGGTCAAGGCCGGCGCCTGTGGCACCTCGGTGACCAAGTCTTGGGGGCTCCTGAAGTCTCAAGCAGCAGAGAAGCCAAGAAGGCACCGAAGAACCGACTGTACCCCTGGGTTTGGAGTCTCTGGGAAGGCCTCCCTGCGCCCCTCCACGTGGGAGTCAGGAGCAAGCTGCCTGCCCCTTTCTGCCTCCCCAAACAACACCGCACGGCATATACCCCAGGAGTGCGTGGCTCCTGCCCTGGGATTGGGACTCATCTGGAATTACCTACAGTAGAGTCATTAGAAACTCTTCTAGCCCGCTTCCTGTTTGGGGGTAGCATATTAGGAGCAGGACCACTGTCGGGAGATTCCTGCCATCTCTAATGTTCCTCTGTGGATCCCCCCACGCCCACCCCAGTGGAAGTGATTAAGACTCGGCTTGCTCTGGAGGTGGCCTGGGGCAGGGGTGGTGGCTGAACGGCCTTCTGATCTCTACTGCCCTCCCCCATTAAGCAACCACCAATAAAAATAACGTATGTTTTGTATGCAGTGTGTGTGTGTGACTACTGCTGTTTTTTAAATGTAGTATTTACAAAAGCATCTTTTTCAAAAGGTGGATGGAGACTTAAAGATGGTACTCTCAGAGTGAAAGGAAGGGAGGATGTGGTTAAGAACAGAGTTACTCCCTTATAGAGGGTTTCACTTTATGGGAAATCTCCCCTGGAGCTTTGAAAAAGTCATGTTTAACACATAGTTTGACGTTTTTTATGTGGTGAGGTTATGGAGAGAGTAAAAGATGGGGCTGCAGATGGAGACAACGCTTGCCTCACACTCCTCCATCCTCCCTATGGGCTCTTGAAGAGGAAGCAGAATTTTACAGGGTATCTTGGGTCAACAGCAGCCAGGTATGATGTGGCCCGTGGCTCACAGTGGAGCAGGAAGGAACCCTCAGCTCAAAGAACAGTGGTCAACTGGATGACCTGAAAGCAGATGGGAGACAGAGAGAAGTGATCCTAGGGTCAAGGGAAATAACCGCCATTGGAGTAATAAATTAATTGTGTGATTAGTTGTTTAATGTATGTCCCTCTCATTAAATTAGAAATTCCATATGGACAAGGATTATATATAGAGTTACATTCAATAAATAGTTTTTAAATGGGTAAATAAATACATTGATAGCACTTTTGATTTTTTAAAATAGTTTCTTATTTACCTATTCAATATATATTTTTTAAGAAATGCACATAACACATTGATTCTCCTCTCCAGGCTAAGCATTGGATAGGCACTAAGAATAATTAGAGCAAATAAATAAATAAAGCTTCCTCATTAGGATATGCTTCTCTGCTATAGTTCCCCAAACTTATGGAGCTTGCTTGTAGAATTCAGCCCTGCAAAAAGTTATTTTCATACAGTGTACTGAAAACAGCCCTGAATATGCTACTCACATTAACTGGACTTACTGATGACTTCCCTATTTCCCCCAGTTAAAATGGTCTCTTTCCTTTATTCTTACAAAGGAAATTTAGGAGTCTTAGAGACTTTAGCTCATTTATCTCTCAAATTCCCAGAGCACTTACAACAATGCCCAGTTTGGTTGAATTAAAGTAGATTTCTAAAGTTAGAACCCATCTTTAGAAGCTTGAAGAGGAAAGGAGCCTAGAATTGATAGTAAACCATTTTCTAAATGTTCTGGAAGGTAGTATAGCTGATTATCTCTTAGTCTTGGGCAAAGACTTGTAGGGCGTGGCTTTGGAAACTAGAAGGAAACTTGAAAAGTTATAAATATTCCTCATTTTATAGATAAGAATAGAAGACAGTAGGGTTTAGCTTCTATTTTTAGCTCTGCTACTCCATGTTTGGTTATTCTTAGACAATTTCACCCATCTTCTTAGTTTTATCATATCTGCCCTAACTGCAACACAGGATTTTAAAGAGATTATAGATATGAAAGTACTCAAGAGAAGTTTAAAGTGCCATATAAATGTAATGCCTCTGGACAACTAGGTGGGTGATGATTCAGTTTTCTAGTACCCTGAAGTGGCTTCAGAGAAAGCAAATCCTGACTATTCCTTCAAATGAGGTAATATAGGTAAAGCTCTAAGCACAGCTCCAGGCTCATAGGAGTATTTAATAAATATTTGCTATTTTTTCTTTCCTATCCTGGTAAATACAATCATTTTTTAACAGCACAAGGACCCATTGCACTTGAAAAATAAACCTGTCTTGATTTATACTGAAAATGTGATATGTGTATGGGATATTGTTACCTTCACTAATACAACAAGCTAAAAGACAATATTTTCGGGTTGAAGGAATAAAACCCATGCATCAAGACCTGGAACTAATCCCAGGGAGCAAATTGCATATGTTTTATCCTCAGTATGTTCTTATCTTTCTTTAGGTACATTACTTACCTAAAGTACCTTGGGTTAAAACTTTGTTTTTAAGGATCAGATTTAAAATAACACTCTATGACCCTAGTGGTTTTGGTTTAAAAATTATGACACGTATTTACACCATCTACCTACAAGTTCAGGATTTGGCGGCAGGGGAGTAGAGATGATTATGATACTTCCTACTTATTCATAACATTTAAATAACTAGAATACAAAGATGAGGTACCTTTTGCTAAATAGTTGAAGCTTCAAAGAACAAATTCTTTATTTTTAAAAAAATTAATTTTAGGAAGAGGTTTGTCTCAGTTCTTTATCTAACAGCAGAAGCTGCTGAATGGAAATATATCATCTCAGTCCTCCCTAGGTGGGAACATGCAAAGGCCATGTGAATGTTCAGTTTTTAAAGTGATTCTAAAGGAAAATTATAAATAAATGTCTCAGACCTCTGCTTCCCATTCTACAACCTTTCTTTCTGAGTTGCGTTTTTTCTCTTCTTGTGCTATGAGCTGATGTTTTCTTTAGGGCTTCACTATTATCCACGGTGCTTCTAATTTGATATTTGACTTCAATTGGATTTCAATTAAAGTAAATCAAACCTGGAATGGGACGCCTTGTGAGAGTGAACTTCCTCAGTGGATGTTTACGCAGATGCTGGATGCTGAAGATGCTGAAGGGAGCATGGGTTGGGAGTTTGGCCTATATAGCTGATAGAATCTTTTCCAATTCCTGAGATTTTATTCTAAACATCTAAGTTGACACAATCATCTCTATCTTTTGCTTTTATTGTCTATTCCATTTGTATGAGATATTTGGTATTTTACTTAATTTTGTGCTGTTTGCTCCTTTTCTATTTATTCAGCTGCATACTTGATTTTAAAACCACTCGAGAATTGGGAATGCCTATAGGCAACTGTCACAAAGAGCCGCTGCCAAGACCGCTCAGTGGTGGAAGAGCCTCTCTAGAGGAAAAATGAGCAATTTCGGAGTGAAAAAAGGAATATGAATCTTAGACTCTAGCCAGGAAAATTGATGCAAGAGGGCATCGTGGGAAACCGAAAGATCCTAAGAATAATTTATATTGCAAATTCAGAAGCAAAAATCTAAAATGGTGCAATTTGTAAAGACAATCAAGTGTTTTCTCAAGGAAAATAGAGGAGGCCCATCTCAATCTGTGATTGCTGGGATGCACTTGTCCAATCCTGCCTATTTCATGACAAAAAATGGATAGGACTCTAAATTGCCTAGCAGGGTTGTTCTACGTCTGTGTCCGCTTCTCCTTACTGTATGTATTTGAACTGAGTTTTATATTTTTCTTGGGTAAGTTAAGTTTGTGAATATGACCCTCCTTTAATTCTCTAGAGGCCTCCAAGCTTACATGTCTTCGGAAACTGGGTCCCTGGGTTATTGAGCAAATACTCAACAACCTGCTCTTCTGTTCCAAGAGTGGAAGGAGAAGCAGTCATGGCCAGTTGTTGAATGTCTTTCTTCACTAATTCTGGAAAGACTTGGGGATAGTAAGGAGCTCCAAATAAAGTTTTTAGATAAATGATAGAGATTAGATAGAAAAACTTGGAACCTAAACTATGGAACTACAAAATTTTAGAACCAGGGGATAAACCTCAGAGATGATCTTGTTCACAGATTCTCAACCCTGACAGTACATTAGAATCATCTTGGTTGCTTTAAAAATCAGTACCAATACTGAGACTCTACCCCCAGAACAATTAATTTCCTTAAGTTGGGCTCAGGAAATAGCCTTCTTTTTCTAATGAAGAAGATGAAGTCTGAAGGTTTCTTTAACTGCACCAGGTTCCAGAACTAGTGGTGACAGCAGGAGGCCAGCACCAGTCTCAGGGCAGTGAAAACACTTTTTAAAGTTGTATTTCCAGAAGACATTTTTAAAAATTGTATTTCTCTATTCCATTTTTATTCAGTTCTACATAGAAACAGCGATCCTCCATATCTTCACTCCATTTTTTTTTAACCTCTGCATTTACCAAACACCAACTACATCTCTGAAGGAATTCTCTCTAAAAATAACTTGGACTGTGCAGATCGTTTTGTTTATTTAAGGAGCCCCTTATCAGGGACGGGACACTTGGAGGAAACTGAGAGTGTGTGGGGTTTATATGAAGCTCCCTACATTCATGCACACGCATCTTGAAATTGACCAGACAGACGGGTTCCAAAGAATGAGAATCCTGACTGGAATGGATTAAACACGGAGGAAGAAATTCTTGTCTTCTTCCCTCTCTCTTAATTCTGATCTGTAAGCTATGCTTTAGGTAAATGGGTCACATGAGAGGCTCCCAGGTGGCCTGGCCAACCTTAGGAGGAGTCTCTTGTGGCCCTCTGACCTGAGGACAGTGTTTTCCCTTACAGAAAGGAAATGAGCCTCTAAGACTGAAAAGGGGGCATTGTCATGGGAAGATGTTTGCCTCTTACAACCCAGAGCAGAAACTCAAAGCTTTTAGTCTTCACTCTTTCCTTCCCCACCACATTTCTTTTAAAAAGCAACAAATTCTAGCTGGTTATCACTTATGCTCCACCCCATTCTTCTAAGTCAGCTTTTGTGCAGGAAAATAGAGAACTGTTTTCATTGCCTTATCAGAGTCCCAGGAAAGGGGAAAGGAGCGTCTGGCCCGCTATCTATGTCTTGCCTGGGGACAATGAAATGCTGAGAGCAGGATCCAGGGGCGAGGGACTGCCACTTCAGACCCACAGTGTCTGCAAGGACCAGGGAAGGAGGGGAGGGAGGAGGGACTCTCCTTAGCCTGCCGAAAGCATAATAGCCCCTGGGGTGGGCTGCTGCAAACAGGAAGGGTGTGGGCGGGATCTGAGCACAGCTGCTCCTGCCGCCCATTCCCACAGCCTTTGATCAGCAGGCAAATGGCATTTTGTGCCCTGAGATAAATGCCTGGTCAGAGGGTGTGGGTGTCTGTGGAGGGGGATAAGGATTAAAGATGAAGGTATTTTATAGCCTGCCTTAAGGATGTGTGTTTCCAACCTAGGATCAGGGAGGTGCTAGGTACAAAGGAACAGAAAGGTTTCCTATGAATGCATTCATTCATTCATCAAACATTTGTTCTGTACCCAGTAAATTCAGGGCGCTGTGTTGGACACAGTAGGGGATGCAATGGTAAATAATACATGTACTGTTCTAGTCTAGTATGGTGAATCTGAGGCATGAGAAGGTTATTTGGGATGTCACAAATTATAGGGTGGGATGGCAAGAGGCAAGAAACCTTTTTTTAGGATATATACATTCTCTTCACTCTAGAATCAGATACTCTGCCCCACTCCCCCTCTTTCGATCTTGCCTTGTGTACCTTGCAATTGAGAATCACTATGAACAAGCAATGCTTTGGACTTGTGAACTAGGTAGAGGCAGATTAAGAAAAACAAAGAAAACTTCTGCTTGGTCTAATCGAAAAGCTAAGGCTCATAAAAAAAAAAAAGCAAATAAAAACAAACGAGCAAAGCCTACAGATACATAGTAGAGAGGGGTAATTCCACAGGGGAGAAGGAGATCATGATGGTGACAGTGGAGAGGAGAGACCCCTTCCAGCCAGGGTGAAGCTGGTGATGGTGATGCCAGACAAGAAGACTTTAATGGAAGGCATGATTCCTAGAGGAGGTCTTGAGGGAGGCATGAAGTGAAATTTAGATACGTGGTGATGGGCAAGCAGTGCTGGGAAGAATGGGAAGGGTAGAAAGAGCATTTTGGGGCAAATAGAATATCATAAATAGAGTACAGTGGCAGAGATGAACACACCTGGTAGAAAATAGCTCAGTTTGACTGAGAATATATATGCTTACTCCAAGAACCGGAAGGATGAAAAGTAAAGTGGAGCCATATGCTAGAGGACTTTGAATACAGACTAAGGATTTTAATCCTGTAATCAGACCATAGTGGCCTTCACCAATCACTGACCAACCCTGGGTTGTCCTGTAGCCTGAAGGAAATCCCCAGGTTCTCTGCTTTAATGTCTTGTCTCTGAACCACACAAAAAATTTGGGTGCCACATACCATAAAAATTCAATAAATGGCTTAAGTGCTTCTGAAAACTCTAGGCAAAGGCCTCTTATCATTCACTTATCAATTTGTGAAATAAATATTTCATAAGGGCAGACTATTTGCCAGGTACTGTGCCAGGTATTAGAGGATACAACATTGAACACCAAAAAAATGCAAAGTCCTGACCCCAAGGAGCTGACATACTAATGGGGGAGAAGCAGCCAAAACACAAACATTGCAAGTCAGGGCTACGAGGAAGAACAATGCAGAATAACTAAATAGAGAGAGATGGTGTTGCTGGGTTAGTTTACATAGAGGGGTTAGGGGAGGCCTTTGTGATAACTGAGTGATATTTGGGCAGCAACATGACTGAGTGAGGGAAGAGTATTCCAAGTAGAGGAAACTATCTTGGGGGAATGTGGTCCATTCTATCATGAATGTGAGGAGGAGGGATGATGCCAAGTCCACTTATGATGGGCAGAGAAAAGAAAGAATGAGGGGACGAGCAGGGCAAAGTTGGTGTAGTACACTTGACCAGGAAACAATCCCATGCTGCCCTCCAGAGCTTTGACACTTGGTGACCATTTCTGGGTGACCATTTGCCTTATGTAGCCTTCTTAAGATGGTAGCAGACAAAATTTGTCAAAAATATATCCATAGATTTTGATTTTAGTGAGTGATCTTGGATTAGGAAAATGTTGTGGTTTAGAATTCTTCTACAACACTGAATAAGGTTTTGGAAGGGACTATGAAATTTTAAAAAGCTACTGGATGGTTAGAGTTGGGGAAGGCCTTCCTATAAGTCAGTTCCTTGTTAATCCAGAAAAGGTTTCTTCTTTGAGGTGAAGGAGAATAGTATCTCTCTTGCCAGCTGCCAGCCAATGGTTCACTAGTAACAATTTGCTAATGCCAAACAGTATCTAGCTCTCATTAGGATGTGTTTGGGTAGAGTAAAGAATGAGTATTAAGTGTGTATGGTGGTCACTGTGTACTGTTGGACTATTTTTTGTTTGAGTTTGGTTTACTGTAATGACTTGTGGGCTCAGGTTGTGTTTATATAGTACTGTAACAAACAAATTGAAAAGTGAGAAATTCAACCAACTAGCTGACTGTGTAACCTTCATGTCATACCAGTGCTTTTTATTTCCTAACTCAATCAGAATGAGTAAGTATTTTGGTGGGTAGTAGGCACAGATTTGTGTAAGTGTTCCATCTGGTATATGTTATTTTTGTTACCATTTAATTTCTTGAAGATCTATTTTATAAGATGAAATCAGTTTGCATACTTGCACAGGGCTTGGTAGAGTTGCTCTTAATGTCAATATTTACTTTTACCAAAACTCAAAAGTCCAACCTAGAGTGGAGCCCTGGGCTCTGCAGCAGCTAGGTTCATTTACAATATAATTTGTCCCTTCTCCCAGGGATGGAATTGCTGATGTAGCAGCTTTGGTGTTAACCATTTATGTTTATCACAGTATTGGGAAGAAAGGTATGCACTATGTTCCTGTAAAGGTAGAACCAATTTCTGGCTTCTCTTCTTCTTAAGAGAATTGTTTTTTTTTTATTTGAAAATATATACATCACATCTGCTCATGTGAGATGCAGATGGCTAAGTGATTCCATTATGTGTGGCGTCTCATACATCTCAACCAATTAGAAAGGGCTATAGAGAATTACATGGAATTAATCCTATCCAGAAGGTCTAGGGACAGTCTCAACTAGTCAAACTCTAGTTACTTGGTTTACAACATCTCAAGAGCCCCTTGATGAGATTAAATCTGGGTGTCTCTGGGCAGTTTGTCTATTTTCCTTGTGAACTCTCTCTCTCTCTCTGTGTGTGTGTGTGTGTGTGTATGCATGTGTGTGTGTGCCTGTCTGTCTGTCTGTCTACAACTGTATCAGAGTTTGTCAGGGGTTGATGTTAAGCTCTCACATTCATTTTAGTTTTAATCTACCAAGCCATATAAGCCCCTTTGAAAATGACCACTTCTTTTACATGTATAAAAACCATGTCATTTAGTTGACTTTTCTTGACTCAAGTGTTTGTTTTGAAATTTCATTTTATACAGGAAATAGACATAATCACCAATAAATGTAACTTTAATAACTTAGACCCTGGGAGCTTTTCCTGGTTGGCAAAAAATTCCCTACATGTTGCAAATCCTTCTTATGGGATATCCTATTTTTTATCTAGAGTTGAAAGTCAGGATTAATCCAAATGATTAAGAAAATCTTTCTAAAAGATACCCTGCATCCTCTTCAAAATTAAACTCTAGTTGGAAGTTTCCTTACTTTTCTTACTACAATGACAGTGTAAATAGTTAAAGTAGATCAGAGTGTTTTTGGAGTTTTCCATAGGTATTTCTAAAAGTTAAAGACAGTAGGATTCTTTCCAGTTATTACACCACAAAAAGTGACATTAGAATATAACTTTGAGCAAACGAATTATTAATAACCAATATTAATTTGAAAATATAGTCAACATACCAAAGAAGCTGCAGGAGTATATAAAGAAAAGCTATAATTCTTTCATTTAAATCACCCATTCAAAAAGCACCCATGTTATATATACTGCATATATGTGCTTGAGCGAACACGCAAAGAGTTCATTTGCTCTGTAGATTCTAAAAGGAAGAACCTTCTGCAGATAGCATTTCTGAAGGTTTCTTACCCTTCCCTTTGCTTTCTAAGGCATTGGAACAATGTGGATCCTTCCCAGACAGTCAAGCTTACTATAAAAAGTAACACCAGTCATGGGAATTATAAAAGGAGAAGGGATATGCCATAAACAAGGATAAACATCTTTTTTAATGCAAAGCTGTCAGATCCACTTAAGCAGAGACCTGTTCCTTGTCCCCACAGCGGCCCCTCTTTCCTGTCCAGGGACCAATGAAGCGGGCCTTTCCTCCTAAGTTGCCCATGGTGAGAGGCTTAGATAAGGCACAAAGTTGCCCTCACTGGACTTAAAACCCCCATCTCTGGGACAAAGTGGGAAAGCTCTACTTTTGTTACCACTCTGTCGAGGAGAAAAAAAAAAAAAAACCAGGGAAAACATCCACTGTACAAAGCCTACATTGTGTGCTGAAAAACCCTGATCCTTGACTATTGTCTCCAGCATTATTTATGCAACAGAGATGATTTTTCAGAGGTTCAGCAAAATTATCAGCAGGGACATTTTAACACTCTATGTTTATTTGTTTAGTACAGTCTCCATTTTCTAGGAGAAAGAGAGCTAAAATATTTAAGCAACTCTTAAAAGTTATAGAGGGAAGAATAATTGTTCATTTCTCAATAGGAAAGCCCTTTTACTGTGAAATCCTCAGATATGATAGGCAATGTAGTTTATTCCAAGCCTTCAGAAATTGATTCTATACACACAATGTGTAGAAATGGTTTCTATTTACACTGTTAATTATATGGTATGTATAGTGTATATACTGCATATTATCATTTCAATCCTCTTTTATGTGAACTAGCCATGATAACTGTTTCTGACCAACTCCAAAATTCAACTAGGCTTTAAATTATATATAATGCTTTTAGCTCATCAGGGAGATGAGAAATTGGGGAGATGGGGAGGGAGAGGTGGAGAGTACCAAGGGCAGAGAGATGAGGGAGGGGCAGCATGTCCTATGGGGCCCCATGCCCAGGTTCTAAATTACAAGTCCACACTTTACTCATTAATAGACTCTAGTAAGTATTATTCTGCCTTGATTTTTATAAGCTACAATATCGGGATAATGATACTTTCCTTACAGACCTCCAGTTACACATGTAAATACCTCCATTGTAAAATGGTCATGAAAAATAAGCTTAATGGTAGTTAAGTACCAAAGGTAGATAGCAGCCCAGAATGACTTAGTTTTCTGTTTTACCTCCCCTTGAGAGGCTAAAAGAGTCTTGAGAAACCTTTGCTAGATGATGCCCATGAATTTTCAAACTAGAATATACTATCCATTCAACAGATATTCATTACTTATTTTATGTCAGGCACTATGCCAGACACTAGAGGAATTCTACAAAGTGCTTCAGGGATCCTCAAATGTTTGGTTTGAATTTTATTCTAGACATAAACTTCAACTATTTTGTAAAAAAGAATAGAAGTGGCATGTGTGTTCAGGGTACTATATATTAAATTTTAACTCTTTAGTATCACTCCTACTTTATCTTGTACTCTCAGGTTTACTCATTTTGTATAAACTCAAAATACATTTCTTCTGCCTTCAGTGGAAATACTTTTACTTCTCCTAAATGTATCATTAATTAGAAATGTAATGGTGCCTAAAAGTTCATTTAAAAATTTAAGACTTGCGGGTGTGGTTGCAGGGAAAAAGGAACTCTTATACACTGTCGGTGGGAGTGTAAATTAGTTCAACCATTGTGGAAGACAGTGTAGCGATTCCTCAAAGACCTAAAAACAGAAATACCATTGGACCCAGTAATCTCATTAGTGGATATATACCCAAAGGAATATAAACTATTCTGTTACAAAGACATATGCATGTGTATGCTCATTGCAGCACTATTCACAATAGCAAAGACATGGAATCAACCTAAATGCCTGTCGGTGGTAGACTGGATAAAGAAAATGTGGTACACCACATGCATATACACCATGGAAGACTATGCAGCCATAAAAAGAAATGAGATCATGTCCTTTGCAGGAACATGGATGGAGCTGGGGTTAGTTTGCTTTAGCAAACTAACACAGGAACAGAAAACCAAATACTGCAAGTTCTTACTTATAAGTGGGGGCTTAATGATGAAAACACATGGACACATAGAAGCAGCAACACACTCTAAGGCCTTTTGGAGGGTGGAGGGTGGGAGGAGGGAGAGGATCAGGAGAAATAACTAATGGGAACTAGGCTTAGTACCTGGGTGATGAAATAATCTGCACAACAAATTCTCATGACATAAATTTACCTATATAACAAACTTGCACATGTACTCCCGACCTTTAAAGAAAGCTTAAATTAAAAAAACAAAAAGAAAATTTAAAAAAAAAGGAAAAGAAAAAAAATCAGGACTGCTCACGTCTACTTGGGTATAACTATATAAATCTTACACTGACAATTGCACTCCATTAAATGCCAAGTCAAGTCCAAGGATCTATTCAGAACAAATTCTGTTTCCAGCATAACGGCACAGTAGTGCAAATATAAATGACAAGTTACCTCATTCAATATAGTTTGGAATACTTACTGTAAATTTTGAATGCTTCTCTTCCAATCTCTATATTTATGAGAAAGGACCAATTTTTACATATTATTGATGATCCAATTTTTGAATAGAAATGTTCCTATTTGCTCTTTTGAGGACATCCATTTAATTGAAGGCTATGTTGAAATTGCAAGGGATGGGAACGTTGTTCAGAAGTTCCGCTATTTGTAAAGACTTTACATGGTTGATTCAGGATTTTTCTCAATACTGTATAACCCAAACTAATTAAGGCCAAAAATGAAATATCGAGGCTGATTTCAAATTATTTTCTAAAACAAAATACTAGTTGTATTCAACAACTGATTTTATAAGCCAATGTTATAAATGAATTATATAGAGGAAATACACTAATAAATACTAATTTTGTCTGTTTACATTCTGGGGCATAAAGTGCTGTCAAACAAGTTTGGAAACCGTGGCCGTAGGTATCACTTTCTCCAAAAGAAAGGTCGTGGTGGTCGGGCGCGGTGGCTCACGCCTGTAATCCCAGCACTTAGGGAAGCCGAGGAAGGCGGATCACCTGAGGTCAGGAGTTTGAGACAAGCCTGACCACATGGCGAAACCCTGTCTCTACTAAAAATACAAAAATTAGCCGGGCATGGTAGCGTGTGCCTGTAGTCTCAGCTACTCAGGAGGCTGAGGCAGGAGAATTGCTTGAACCTGGGAGGTGAAGGTTGCAGTGAACCGAGATCGTGCCAATGCACTCCAGCCTGGGCGACAGAGTGAGACTCCATCTTAATAAAAAAAAAGAAAAAAGAAAAGTCGTGGTGAAGAGAGGAGCCAAAGTGCTACAGAAGCTGTTTAAGACAATGATGTTTTCCCATAAAATGGAAACTTTAACCTTAAACATGTAGTTTGTATAGTAACACAGACAAAAATGTTCTATGGCACTACTGGATGTTGTATAGAATTGCAAGCGAAATTGTCTCTAGATAAGATCCCTTTTGTAAAAAAGCATTATTAAATATTCACGCACCTCCCCACCTCCAAACCATGAGTATGTCTGGACGAAGTTCATATGGGCTTCTTTGGCTCTGTGAACCTTATTTTCTTCTTTAATTAAAATGACAATTTATTCTTAATATTTTTTTAAATCACAATAAAAATAACCTGGATGTTCAGAAATGAAAGCACCAGCTTTATAAATATTCCTATGGGAACATTTCCTTGCTGTGGTCAATGTTTAGAGTGAAAGACATTCTCAGTATCCATCATTGTTCTACTGACACCAAGGAGTAAATACTACTTCCTGTTCCCAGATCTTACACATTGAAAGGGAGGGAAGAAGAAATAGCGAGCAACTGCCAGCCACTGAGGCTGATGATGAAGTTTAGATGGAGGTTATGTAATTGTCCCCAAAATGTTTTGTTGGTGAATTTCCCTTAGATGATGAAGTTTGGATGGAGGTTATATGTTTGTCTCAAGTAGTTTTTGTGTATTTAGGGGTGGGATGGAGTGTTGGAAAAGCCTTCGTTAATGCAGTACCTTTCATGAGTAATAATTTTTAATTGTTATTCCATTTATCGCCCTTGGTAGTTTAAATGTTGAACTTCACAGTAATGATTTACAATTACTCTTTGATCTGTTGCTCCTATACTAAATAATCAAATAGATGTAAATTTCTATTTAAAAACTAGGCCTGTTCATTTTCTTATTTTGGGGGGGATATCGGTGTGATAAAATTATTTTCCCAACAACTCACAATCACCTGCTTGCTTCTTCCCTTTGATTGTCCTGATCTAGAGAGTTTACACCACTCTCCTGAAATCTGTTTACAAATTAGCTTTTCATTCCCCAATCTCTATCTTCCTCTACTGCCCCTTCTTCCAGTGGACTTGCCCTAAATTTTTTGTTTATTTTTCTGAAAAGAACATCATTTTCTGTTGCTAAGATTATACTCTTCTAAACTTTTCTGCTGATGTTCACAGGGATTCATGGGATTCTTCTGCACAGAGCCCAAACAGCTTGATCTAAATTGTTTCATTTTTCATTTTAAAGTCAACAGAGCCTACCTGCTCCAAGACCAGGTTAAGACAACTGGCATATTTACTTCTCCTGGCATTGAAATATTCCCTGTGGGTCACCACCCAACTAGACTGAACCTGAAGTAGTGACTAAGCAGTGAAAAGACCCTTGATCATCCGATTTCTCTCATCCCCTACACGAGACACTTGAAACAAAAGACACTCAGAACTAATCATCCGAAAATCCTGCCAGTGTAAAAACAAGCAAAACTTCAAAAACGTGTTAAAACAGGTGGAGAGGGATATATCCTAATTCTTAACTGAGTATATATTTGAAATCATTGTTTTCCTTTTGCAAAATAAATATGTGGGGGCAAGAGTAGCCTAGAGGTTAGATTTGATCTGGGTTCATGGGGGTATATGCTTGATTGGGACTTACTCTGTGTTCCTGAGCAAGTCAGTCCTTGCATCTATTTCCCTAACTATGAAATGGAAATAATACCTCCATCCCGAGGGTCCCAAGGCTTACTGTTAGTGAAGTGCTTTGCAATCCACTGCTGAAAGGTGCTCAGCAAGTTCAAAGCACCAGTATTAAGGAAGGTTTATCATATTTATAAACCAGTAAATCCTTCCCATGGGTGTAAAATGATTCTTCCTAGTTTTATTCCCTGCACAGACTCAAGAAAAGGCTTCAGATTTTTTCATACTATCAACTTAACACTGTGTTCCAGCTGTTTACATGCACAAAAAGCTTCCCATCCTCTTTTGATTTGCAGCATTCACTGAGCCCAAGACCAAAGAACATACTATTCACCAGTGTGACTCATGTGAAAATTGAAACTTCATGCTCCATTTTATGAAGGGCCTTGCTTTCTTTCTGTGGGTTAGAATAATTGGGAATAAAGATAAACACTGTAAAATAAACATGAACACTGAGTTAGCCCAATAAAGTAAACTGAATCAACTGTTCACCGGCAAACCTTGTGGACAAGTGAGGAAACCATGAGAGTCAAAAAGCTAGTGATGAACCAGATCTGTTATTTCACTAGGCACTTCCTTTAAATGCTTTATTTTAATTAATAGAAACAATGCCCAATTACAAAACACATGATGACAGTAGCAACTCGGGTTTTATTAAAGAGATTAGGGAGCTGAGATGAGAAGAGGGAAGCTGGCCAGCAGCATGGATGAAGGACAGTAGAAAGGTTGGAGAAGGCCCAAAAGAAGTGATGGTATCACAAGTTAGAGGGAAGAAAGGAAGAAAGGTGACATTCATTGTGTGCCAAGTTTATGCCAGATGTATGCTAAGCACCTTACACACACTATCTCATTTAATCCTAATAATGACTTTGCAAGATAGGCATTATGATTGCTTTCATTTTATTGAAGCTGAGAGCTTATGTCATTTTTCAAGGATAATGGAACTACTAAATGACAGAAGATAAATCTTTACCTGGTTTTATATGACTCTCAGTCTAACCATTTATACCACACCCTGGTGCCATTTTGGAAAAAAAAAATGCTGTTGATCCTGAAAACTATTGTTAGGTTTCTTATTATGACTTCTTAATAAATGCACAAAATAAGGCCATTAATTTTCATTTTTATCTAGTGTGTCTCTTTCACTTTTGTGTGGCTATATTTCCTTTTTCTAAATCATATTAGGATTGAAAGCCTGCTCTTTGAATAATTAGATTGCATTGTTTAAAACATGATGTTGTCAGTAAAAATATAGTAGGTATAGTGCTTGGCGTCCTCTGGTGACAAGGATAGAGGGGTATTGAGGTAAAATTTGAGAATTTTAGAGAAATTTTGATATAAGGTGTAAGAAGAGAAGATACCTTTTGCGGCTTATTTTTTTTTTTTTTTCCTAGGTTATGTGCTAGGAAAGGAAAACTCTAATTCTGGAAAATTCTATGAGAAGAAACTGTCTGGATTGCAACTTTTGCCCCAACCGTTTCTATCCTTCAATGTCTGCTTCCAGAAGGTGCTGAGAAAGGAACCCTGGTTAGATTGGTCCCAAGCTATCCCTTGATTTACTAGTATCTCCATGTTCACTTCATTTATCTAATCTCCACACTGCCTTCTGGGTTATCCCTTTTGCTATTTCTCAGACCTCTAGACCTTCTGTTCCCTGCTGAAAATTTTTCTCTTTCCCTCTGGCCTGGGGCTATGAACTTCCTTTGGTTCTACACTGGACCCCCACAATATGACCTACTTTGGGGACTGCATATCGGTTTTCTCTCTTTCGTCCATAAGTCAAAGTGTGAATAATGGCAGCAATCCATGATGATTCTTCCTCAGTGACCAGATCAATGGATTACATCTTTATCAATACATAAGCAGGAGCAAAGCTCCAGTAGCCAGAAGTACCTATGGGGACTTGAATTTTGTTAAATTCCACAAGTCTAAAAGTAGCAAGGAAGCTAGCCTTACCATGCCCAAATGTATATTTTTGTGTCCTCATTGTTTTGAAGTACCATTTTAATTCCACATTGTTTTAAAGTGGCGTTTGTGCTCTAAAATGCTGATATCCTTTAACTACAGAGAATGAGGTAAGGGAATGACAATGTAAAGGCCAAACCTACTGCTTTAGAAGCACAGCTTTGGAAAACAACTTTGATCTCTGACATATAAAACTGTTTAAGTGCTAAGAATAACAGGGAAAGCCTATGCATAGAAGATTGCCCTCAGCCCTGTTTTAATCAAGATTTATTCCATTTGAGCATTTTCAACTTCTCTCTGATGTCTTTTCTTGTTACTTTTTTTTAATATATCTTCAGGTTTTATAGTTCTTTCTTTCTCATCCTCCTCATTTATTTTTTATTACTTTTCTTTCTTTCTATAGTTTATCATCTTTAGGAAAGGAAATGATTTCAACTCAAGAAGAGAAAGGTTTCCTATGCAATAGACCTTTCTGAAATGATAGAAAATTTCTATATCTGCATTGTCCAATACAAAATTAACTAACCAAGTGTTGCCATTCATGACTTAAAATGTGATTAGGATGGCACTAAGCAATGACAGCAAACTAGAGACTGAAGGGAGAAGTGAAAAAAAAAAAAGGAGCAAGATAAAGAAAAGGATCCTTTAATTCTATTACTAATGTCCTGGATTGGTCCCCTCCACCCTCTAAAAAAAAAATGGTGCATTTGAATAAAACCAATCAGAATCAACATAACTAAATTTTTGAGAACTGAGCTATGGTGTGTAATATCAACCAGGCTTCAGATTGGACTCTGGGAAGCACACAGATGAAGCAGATCAAAATAACACTGCAAAGACTTTGAAAACTAAACTGAAATTCAAACCAAAGTCCATAAAAGTAAACGAAAAGGTGTTCATGGTTGACTGCCTGCAGAAGTATAAGACTTTTTTTTTTGGTACTAGATTCTCTTAACATACTATTCAAAATGTTTGGGAATCAACCCCAAATCATTTGTTATACCAAAAACCAGGAAAATCTTAATTCAATGAGAAACGACAATGAACATATGCCAATGCCATGATGACACAAAGGTGGGAATTATATCACAAACCATGATAAAAATGCTTCAACAAGCAATTAAAAACACTCTTGAAATGAATGGAAAAAAATAGAAAGTTTCAGCAAAAAATAGGAAATATAAAGAACAAAATAGAAAATTTTTTCAACTGAAGAATACAGTAATTAAAATTAAAATCTCACTGGATGAATATTATTGCAGAATCGAGATGTTAGAGGAACTTGAAGGTATATCAATAGAAATTATCCAATCCGAATAAGAGATAAAATAGCTTGAAAAAAATGAAGAGAACACCAGAAACCTGTGGGACAATAACAAAAATATAATATTAGTATCACATTGGAATTCCAGAGGGAGATGGGAAAGAGTGAGGGTCTAACAACAAAACAAACAAACAAGCAAACAAAAACAAAACCATGTTGTGATGCATGCCTGTAAACTCAGCTACTTGAGAAGCTGAAGTGGAAGGATTTCTTGAGCCTAGGATTTCGAGAGAAGCCGGGCAATATAGTGATACCACATCTAAAAAATAAACAACCAAGCAGACAAAAAAAAGGGAGGGCCTGAAAAAATAGTCAAAGAAAAAATGATTGAAAACTACCCAAATTTGGTGAAAGCTACAAACCAATAGATAATAAACTTAGCAAACCTCAAGCATAATAAATCAAAATAAATCCACACCCAGATGACACATCATAATCAGATTTTTGAAAACTAAAAGCAAAGACAAAATCTTGAAAGTAGCTGGAGAAAATAATGCATCAGTTTTAGGAGATCAATGATTCGAATCACTGTGGGTTTCTCCTCAGAAATTACAGAAGCCAGAAGAAAGTGGCAAAACATTTTTCAAGTAATTTCTCTTTACAAAAAGAGTTGTCAAGTCAGAATTCTATATCTAACAAAAATTTCTCTCTAGTTTGGGAAAACTTTAAGCAGGGAATGAAACTAGAGGTCTGAGAAATAAAGAAGTATCCCGGGGGGCAGTGTGGAGATTGGTGTACTGAAGTGAACAAGGAGGTACTAGGAAATAGAGACATTTTTAGATGAAGAAAACTAAAAGAACGTGTCAAAGAAAATTCTTCAGACATAAAGAAAATAATATAGAAAAAACTTGGAACATCAGAAATAAAAAAATAGAAAAAGTAATACATAAAGAAATATAATTGACCATTATTGATTTTTAGATGAAGGCAAGTAAAGAGATTTAAATGATGATAAAGCTTTTGCATTCTACTTGGAATGGTAAAATATTGATAATAATAGACAGTAATAAGTATGAATATTTTAAACTACATGAAGTGAGAAATAAAATCATTATAGAGAAATTAAAATGGAATTCTAAGAAAAGTTTATATAACTCACAGGAAGGTCCAAAAAAGCAGACAGAGAAACAAAAAGCAGTGGAAACAAACAGAAAACAAATAATAAAACAGCATACCTGAATTCTAAAAAACTAACAAGTACTTCTTTTTTTTTTTTTTTTTTTTTTGAGACAAAGTCTTCCTCTTGTCCCCCAGGCTGGAGTTCAATGGCATGATCTCAGCTCACTGCAACCTTCACCTCCTGGGTTCAAGTGATTCTCTTGCCTCGGCCTCCCGAGTAGCTGGGATTACAGGTGCCTGCCACCATGCCCAGCTAATTTTTGTATTTTTTGTAGAGACAGGGTTTCACCATGTTGGCCAGGCTGGTCTCAAATTCCTGACCTCAGGTGATCCACCCGCTTCAGCCTCCCAAAGTGCTGGGATTACAGGTGTGAGCCACCACGCCCGGCCTCAGTTACTTTTAAAGTAAGTGGTCTACACATACTAATTAAAAGACAAAGATTGACAAAATGGATTTTAAAATCCAACTTCATGCTGCCTACAAGAGGCTTACTTCAACTCTAGGTATGTTATAGGTAATTTAAAAGTACAGGAAAATTATACAAACATTAATCAAAAGAAATTTGGTATGTCCATATTAATATCAGACAAAGTAGACTTCACAGCAAAGAAAATTACCAAGGACAAAGAGAGGCACTACAAAATGATAAAAAGAGTTAATTAACCAAAGAACACATACCAGCCCTAAACATGCATGCACCAAGCAACAGAATTTCAAAATACATGAAGCAAAAAGGGACATAACTGAAAGGAGAAATAGGAAAACCCTCACTTATATCTGGGGGCTTCTCTCAGTAATTAATAAATTACTAGACAGAAGATCTGCACAAAATCTGAACACAAATGTTCATAGTAGCTTTATTTGTAAGAGTAAAAAACTAGAAACAAACATCTTTCAGCAGGTGGATGGATAAACAAATTATGGTACATCTGTACGATGGAATACTACTCAGTGTTGAAAAGAAATAAGCTGTTGATATATGCAACAACTTGATGGGTATTATGCTGCATGACAAAAAAAAACTTTAAATATTATATAATGTATAGTTCCATTTATATAACATTCTCAAAAGGACTACATTATACTTATGCACAACAGATCAGTGATTGCCAAGTTTAGAGTTTGGGGGAAGGCATAATTATAAATGGGTGATAAACAGTTCTGTATCTTGATTACAATTATTGTTACAGAAATCTGCATATGTGATAAAATGTCATAGAACTAAACACCAAAGAAAGTACACATTAAAACTGGTAAAATCCAAATAAAGTCTGTAGTTTAGTTAATAGTATTGTACTGACTTCAATTTTCTAGCTTAGATCATTGCTCTATGGTTATGTAAGATGTTATTATTGGGGGAAACTGGATGAAGGGTACATGAAACTCTCTGTGCTATTTTTTTCAACAACTATATTAGCTTTAAATTATTTCCAAAATAAAATCAACTGAATTTTTAATTTGATTGAATATTCAGTCATTGAAATAGCTACATGTGGCCTATGACTACAGTATTGGACAGAGCAGGTCTATATTAAGTTCTGCCAAATAACTTTACATTTTTCTTTGTTTTTACTCTTACGTTCTTGTAGAAAAGTTTCACATATGAAAATTTTATTTAACACATAATA
Organism: Pan troglodytes; assembly: GCF_028858775.2. Classification (NCBI taxonomy): domain Eukaryota; kingdom Metazoa; phylum Chordata; class Mammalia; order Primates; family Hominidae; genus Pan; species Pan troglodytes. The sequence goes on along the minus strand of NC_072403.2, from coordinate 137,386,584 downwards.
TGTAATCCATATTGTTTAGATGTCTCTGATGCAGGTATAATGCTTTATCAAATCAGAGCAGCACAGAATTTCAGGTTGGAAAGTAATGCATTTGGTCATTCTAACCCATGCTGATGACTAATGCAGGTGGCAGAATATTAATTGTTCAGGTTAAGTTGTGAAGATTTTAAAGTCACAGGCTTGTTTTGTAAGCTTGCTGAATAGGAAAAAGTCTGTAGTTGTTTCGAACTTTATCTCTTTTTACTGACAAAATCTAGGCAAGTTACTACCACCAAATCCCTAGGAATGAACAGTTGGTCTTTGACTTTGTTTGCAAGAATAAGTGACTTTAAGCCTTTTGCCAGCACAAGTTAAGAGATCAAATCTTCTCCCAGAGCCCATACAAGTCAAACTCTTTGGACTTGCAGAAAGTGTTTGATTTTGTCCTCTCTTTTCATTAATTCCCTTCTTCTTTTCTCAAATCTTAAATCTAGAGAAAATGTACACACTTACAATGAGGCAAATTATGTGCTGGCCTGATCCCCACCCCAGCCCCAGCAAAAAGTGAGAGTCACATCATGACTAGCTTCTCAATCTTGCTTTTCTAAGGGAGAGAGCTCTCTCCCTCTCTCTGTAAGGGAGAGAACACTAGTGGAGAGAGTCTTAAGGTTTATTTTAGGAAAAGTTACTCTAAAATCCTCCTTCCTGCTACTCCTAAATGGTGATACAAGATGTTGTGAGCCCCAACTTTGGGAAACGCTAAACAGGGTTGTCCAAATACCAAAGGGAGATATTAATAACATTGTAGTTATCTTCAGTAGTATTTAAAGGTGGGAGGGAAGAGTGCATTGTCACTACCATTGTTAAAAATTGCCAGCACATGGTGATAATAAAAGGAACACTGACTTCTTTTATTTTTTGTCACTGTTTTAGATTCTCTACAGATAGTGTCTCCACCTGTCTTTACTTGGGAAGACCACTCATATTACCCTCCCCTCGGAAAGCCACAGGTTTCTCCCTTCTGGGCTCTCACCTTTCTAGACAAACTGAGAGAGACTCAGATACTACTAAACTCTGAAAGGGCAGGAGACAGTCTGGCTCCCTCTTGAGTCCCTAGCAGGCAACACAATGCCCAGTTCTAATTAGTATTCAGAAAGTAGTTGTTAATTAAATGGATACATGAATTAGTTTATATTTCACAAAAAAGAAATGACTGTTTTTTCATGCTGACAAATGTCGCCACAAATTTGGATTTTTCTGCAATTAACTAAATTCCAGATTAAATAAATTCCAGATTATCACGAAGAATACTTGGTGGAAATTGATCATCCTTGAAAATCTCTTTCTCAATGGAGAAACTCTAAGTACAAAGATGCGAAAACCAAGATATTAAGTAATGTCCATTTCTGACTTTTATTTTAGTCTTTAATACTTCAAGTCTCATATTAGGCACTTTATTCTCTAAAGAGCATTCCTTGGCAATCAGCACTAGGATTCTATCTTGGGTCATGTTCTCTAGAAGCAGAGCCTGAGGCAAGAATTTTAGTGCACATAATTTATTGAGAAAGTCCTCTCAAGAGAAAGGGAGTGAGGGAAGCAAGACAGAGCAAAAGAAGGAGTAAACAGGAATACAGTATCAGTTGGAGCGCTCTTCAGCCTGATCCCATGGGAGCTCTGGAATATGAATTGCACCACAGATTTGGCATAGCCCTTTGTTGACCATGTCAGTGAGTCATTGACTGCAGGCTGACCCTGTTAGGGGTGAGTTGTGTTATCTCTCAGGTGATGTAGTTCCCATTTGGTTAAGGACAATTCTCCAGAAATGGGAGCAGCTGTAATCCATTAGCAGATGAACTTACAGTAGCTGCAGGATGAGATCACTGGCCTGGAAAACAGGAGAGTTTGGCAGGGCACCAACAGATTTATGAGAGTTTATCCCTTGTACCACTTGTACCCAGTTGTTTCTCACATGAAATCTACTCTATCCAGAAAAAGGTTTTCCAGCATCTGGTTAGCCAGGAAGGTGGAGTTTAGAGGCTGACATCAACTGGCTGAGTCATTCTGTCTACGGACATTTCATCATGAGTGAATTAAATGGTACTTATGGGCACTGTGATCCATTCATCCCTTAAGTTTTCTGGGGGTGTATCCATTTCTGCCTTTTTACCTAGGATGTGATATTGCTTTTGATGTATTGTCTTGGAAGTTTCAGAGATATTCATTTGGATTTTCCTACTGTTTTTGTTTGTTTTCACACTACTGTAAAGAACTGCCTGCCCTGAGACTGGGTAATTTATAAAGGAAAGAGGTTAAATTGACTCACAGTTCTGCAGGGCTGGGGAGGCCTCAGGAAACTTAAAATCATGGCAGAAGGGGAAGCAGGCACCTTCCTCACAAGGCTGCAGGAGAGAGAAGAGAGGAGAAGAGAAAAGAGAGGAGAAGAGAAAAGAGAGGGGATACTGCCGCTTATAAAACCGTCAGATCTCATAAGAACTCACTATCACATAAACAGCATGGGGGCAATCCTCCCTCCACACATGGGGATTACATGTCCCTCCCATGACATGTGGGTGGGAATTACAATTCGAGATGAGATTTGGGTGGGGGCACCGAGCCAAACCATGTCACCTACTATAACACATGTTTTCTCTACTACTCAATGTGAGGGTTCTTCCAAATTTTAAGTTTGTGTATTCTGATTATAAATTTTTCTAGCCAGGAAATAACTACAGGGTGGGTTCACGGACCCTGTGGACCCACTTTGAGACGGACATATGCTAGAACTTCTGACCCATATATAGCTTTACTCTAATGAGAGGATCCATGATGGTACTTGAGGTCCTTAGCTATTGCAGTCAACTCAGATTCCTGATTAAACATCTCACTTTTCCCAGTTTATGTTTACCCAGGTAAATGGCTATTTATCCCTTTGGAGAAAGGCTGGAGGAATCACTGCTGTATAAACTTTCCATGGTGTTTTAAGGAACTTTCTCGTAGGAACTTGACCACTACTTCAAGCAATAGGTTATGGAACTGAGGACAAGCTAAGCCTGTAAACTGGGCAAGGAATCCTGACTTTCCATTGAGGTGGCTGACCTTAGTATTCTGATCATCTTTTTAAAAATATATTTGGATTGATTATATATATTAAGCAAAACGCTTATTGCTTGCCCATTGATCTCGCCCTACAATCACCATAAATCACTAGCTATCTCCATAAATCCCTACTGATCAGAGCCTGCTACGTCCTGTGCATTTTGATAATCATGCCCACCTTGCTTCTGATGGTCAAGTGCTGCCATCTGTCCTCTGCTATTTTGAGATCTTACTATTTCCATTACTGTCAGGGAGCACAGATCTATAACAGAATCAATAATGATCATCAGTACTGATCTACAAAGGACAGACACCACTGAGCTTCTTAATAAAGTTGGTGCCCCCCTCACCTAGAAGAAGTTGTCATTTTGTCAAAGGAAATTCTCTAGGGAAGGGGGCAGCCATGAGCCTTTAGCAACCAACATTCTCAGCACCAGGCTGAAGAAGAAATCTTGATAGGGCAGTAATGGCCTTCACTTCAGGGTCCTTTCTTTCTGCACCAATGCCCCCTACATGGCTTTGTCTCAGTTCTTACATTCAGTGACATTATCTGTTTATATGACTGTGTGCATCTCCCTAGAGCACACGTCTTTCCTGAGCAACTAGAGGTTCATTTCCACTTGCCTTTGTATCCCCAAAACCTAAGACAGTGCCTTTCAGGTAGTGCATACTCAATCAATACGTGTTGAATTGAACTCTCAATACTAACAAAGAAATAAAATAATGAGGTAAGGATATAATATATGTATATACCACTTCATCTTTTTGGGGCTGAAAGAAAGAAAAGTACCTACAACACAACAACTCTCAAAAAATAAAACAAACTACACACAAAACTAAGGTGCAAGTTATTCTACAGCAGAATGTATTTTTCCAGTTGTATAAATTCTTATACTCCAATAGATACAAATGTAATTCTAGGACTCTTGTCAAACAATGTCCTCCAAATAATATTTATGATATGATAGAAGTTCACCAATAGCTCTTAGTCCATTTGGGGTGCTATAACAAAATATCGTCAACTGGGTAGCTTATAAACAACAAAGATCTATTTCTCACAGTCTGGAAACCGAGAAGTCCAAGATCAAGTTGCCAGCAGATGTGGTATCTGGTGAGGACACATTTTCTGATTCATACATGGCAGCTTTTATTAATAGCTGTGTGCTCACGTGGTGGAAGGGGCAGGGGAAGCTTCCTTGGGCTGCTTATGAAGGGCACTGATCCATTAATGAGGGCTCCACTCTTATGACCTTATTATCCTCTAAAGGCCCATCCTCCTAATACTACTCAACTTAGGGATTAGGATTTTAACATATGAATTTTGGAAGGACATATTCAATTTATAGCAAACACTCATATATTGATTCTCCTCAAATCTCTAAAAGTTCTTAACATTCTGAAAGTAAAGTTCCCTAAGTTCTGGGATCTCCTTAGGATTTAATCTTTGGGCATATCCCTTTGTACTATAGAATCTTTAAATCACTCCTTTGAAAGGCAGATGAAGTAGGAGAGAATTGCTTGGTGGAAAGGTGAAGGAGTGGGTCAAGCCATCCAGACATACTCCAAAACAATGTAGACCCTAATATGTATTTGCGATGACAGCAAAAGGACTTTGGGAGACTGCAGAAAAGAAAATTATTGTAGACACTCAAGGCTTTCTTTATGGTGTTACTTAGTGTAATGTCAATATTGAGGTGTTTTACCAGTGGAGTCCATGTGTTCGTTCTGAGCCCTGCACTGATAATGACTTTGACTTAGTTTTGTTTTCCTTGTTATAAAAATTTTGCTGTTTTCTTGTTATAACAATTTTGCTGAGGTCATCTTTTCAACTTACATAGGTCATCTTTTCAATTCAGTTCATGGCAACTGACAGCTAATTTTTTTTATTAAAAAGCATTTACAATTCTTGTTGCAAATTTGAAAAATAGGGAAAGACATAAAGAAAAAATAATTTTGCAATCAGGAAAAAAAAATCCACTGTTAACACTTAATTGGACTTACTCCTCAATTTTTTCTTTTCGTGTGTACATGTATACATATACATAAATGTCTTATTTTTCATTTAACATTGGTTTATGTGAATTTTATCATGCCAATAAAAATAGTATTCATTAAGACCTTTTAAGACAACTAAATGATATATTGTCATGCAATTATAATATAATCAATTTACTAACTTATTTAACTATTCCCTGGGTTTTGAACATTTACATTTTTCTTAATGCTCTCTTGTTAAAAATAACATTGTAGTGAACACAATTTTTGTCTACCTTTCTAGTCCCTTAATTCAATATTTGTTTAGTCACCGGATATTTACTTAGCCCCTATTATAAGCCAGGGTCACTGTGCCAACGGTTAAGCATACAGCAAAAGACCAACTGGGTCACCCTCTGTCCTCCCTGTCATCATGGAGATTATAATCTGCAAAAGAGGAAAATTTGAAATTATTATAATTATGAGTGTGATGACTATTATAAAGAAGTACAGGTAGACTTGTGTCTTAATCTGCTCCAATTGCTATAACAAAATACCACAGACTGGATGGCTTAAACAACAGAAATTTATTTTCTCACAGTTAAGGAGGCTGGAAGTTCAAGATCAGGGTGCCAGCATGGTTGAGTTCCAGATGGTTGGGTTTCAGCAAGAGCTCTCTTCCTGTCTTGCAAATAGTCATCTTTTCTCTGTGTGTTCAAATGTCCTCAGTCTATATGTGTTCCTCTTCTTATAAAGCTACAAATCCTATTAGATCAAGACTTCACCCTTATGACATCATTTAACCTTAATAACCTCCTAAAGGTCTTATCTCCAAATATGGTTGTCACATTGGGAATTAGGGTTCAACATATGAATTATGAGGGGACATAATTGGATTCATAGTATTCTGTTCCAACACTCCTTCTTATATGCAAAATACATCCATTCCATCCCAGCAGCCCCCAAAGTCTTAATTCAATTCAGCATCAACTCTAAAGTTTAAAGTCCTAAGTCTCATCTACATTTTATCTAATTCAGATATGGGTGAGACTCAACATATGATTCATGCTGAGCAAAATTCCTGTCCAGCTGTTAACCTATAAAATCAGACAAGATATATGTTCTAAAAAGCAATGGTGGGATAGACATAAGATCTACATTCCCATTCCAAAAATGGAAAAATGAGAAGTAAGATGGGGTGAAGGGTTCCAAGCAAGTCTAAAACCTAGCAAAGCAAATTCCATTAGATCTTAAGGCTCAATAATAATCTCCTTTGAGTGAGTACTCTCCCCTCTGGGCCCATTGGGAAAGCAGTATCGCCTCCACAGGGCTAGGTAGGATTCCCAACCCCATGGCTCTGTGAGGGAAGGATCCTGCCCGCAAGGCTTTATCATGCAGTTCTACCCCCAAGACTTCTGGCTAAGGCCTTTTAATCTGTTGAAACTGAGGCCGCAGCTCCAGTGATCTCTGAATCCACACGTCAATTTCTACAACATGGATAGGGTAAGAATTTTTGAAATCTTCAAGTTCTAGTTCCTTTTTGCTTAACCATTTCTTTTTCAACTCATTTCTCTCCTTTCACATTTTACTCTAAGTGGTTAAAAAGAAACCAAATCACTCCTTCAACACTTTGCTTAGAAATCTCCTCAGCTAAATACCCAGTTTCATTACTTGCAACTTCTACCTTCCACACAACACTAGAACACAGTTTATCCAAGATCTTTGCCACTTTATAAGGATCGCCTTTCCTCCAGTTTCTAATGATATCTTTTTCCTTTCTGTCTGAAACCTTACCAGAATCACCCTTAATGCTCATATTTCTAGCAGGTACTTCAAAACTGTTCCAATCTCTACCCATCATACAGTTCCAAAGCTGCTTTCACATTTTTAGGTAATTGTTATGGCAACACTCACTTCTTGGTATCAAAATCTGTCTTAGTCTGCTCAGGCTGCCAAAACAAAATATGATAGACTAGCAGATTAAACTATATGAATTTATTTTCTCATTTTTCTGGAGAATGAAAAATCTGAGATCAGGGTGCCAGCACAGTGGAGTTTCAGTGAGGGCTTTTTTCCTGGCTTGTAGTCTGCTGTCTTCTCACTGTTCGCTCACATAGGCTTTCCTTGGTACATGCATGTGGAGAGAGAGGGAACAAGCTCTCTGATGTGTCTTCTTATGAGGACATTAATCCTATTAGATCAAGGCACAACACTTATGACTACTTTTAATCTTAATTAATTCCTTGTAGGCCCTGTCTCCAAATACAGCCACATTGGTAGTTAGACCTTCAATATGAATTTTGGAGGATGCAATTCAATTCATAGAATCTTGGGAGCACTTAAGGAGAGAGAGAATATATTTGAGTATTTTTATACCATGTTTAATAAATTTAGGGGTTAGTAATTTTCTTTGTAAAATTTGAATGCACTATTTTAGGATTGTCCAATTTAGTAATAAAAAAAAAGAATGTCCAGGTAAATTTGAGTTTCAGAAAGACAGCAAAAAACTTTTTAGTATAAGTATGTTCCCTGCAATATTTTGTGTCCTTTATTTTTTCTAGCAATCCTTCCTTTTATGCTTTAACTTGGTCGGTGCTAGTTTTCATCTATGTAAGGAATGGATCATATCCCACATATATGTTATTAGTGGGATACCTAGTATAGACATTTGTTGACTCAGTATGTGGACAGTAACAGTAAGTATTTCAAAAGTATCTAGGTAAAATTTATTGCTGCATTTGTCTAACATTTCTGTAGGTAGATACTTACAAGAAAAGTTATTTCTCTGCTTTTTGTTAAATTTGTAAGCTTCTGTTATCTGATTTACAAAATGTTTATCTACCCTATATAAGTTCTTAAAGCATCAAAATATATTTACTTTTCTTCACATTGTAGTAAATTAAAAATTTTAATCACTTTTTACCATTTTTAAAGCATTCTCAACCTCTTAATAATTCTTTACAGAACTCTTATTATAAAGTCTGAAAGTTCACCTTTCCTTGAAAATTTGGTGCACCTGGCAACTTGCTCTTTATAAATATTCAGAACAATGTGGCATAGCATAGGGCTTTCAGAAGACATGTTGGTTGCACCTCTTCACATTAATTCTTTGTCCCAGGGCTGCCTTTCGATGTATTTTAGGTAAGGTAGCTTTTATCTCAAGCATTGGGTTTCAGCTGCTAGAATACTTTGTGATTCTCATTCGCTTTCTGTGCCTCAAAGGTTTTGTAACTGTTCCTTGAAAAACACTCAAGCCAAGAAGGTGGCACAATTAGCATTTGCCTCAATACTCTACAGAAGCTTTCCCCAAGATAATTTTACACTCAGCCATAGACACATTATACTATTTTTTTCAAGGGATTACCAAATGGAAATGAGAGCTGAAATGTATCCTATACCCTACAATTGTACATACAAAGTACTAACATCTTAAAAGAAACAATGTCACCCTATCTATGGAATCTAGCTACCCCATGAAATATTCAGCAAATATTTATTACATGGAAGTATCTGATTTAAATGTCAATGTTCTCTAAATTACTTTACTGGTCTCCAAACTTCTTTTCAGATTTCCTAAGATTGTGTTTCCTTCTCTTCTCACCTCTAAGTCCATAAACACACAGGGCTTTGTCTCTCTTATCATCCGTAAAGAAGTAAGCTCTACTTGAATGACCCAAGCTCTTGGCTAGTTAATGCTGAATTGTAAACTCCTAGGGATGGAGAACATAAGAACCTAAAATTATGTTTTGTTTTGTTTTTTATTTTAGTTAGGTTCTGATTTCATCAATTGAGAAAATGGAAACTGTGAATTAAAAATATTCTTGTGAAGGGTTGAGAATACCTTAGTTTTCTATATTCAAAGGAAGGATATACTATTTTTAAAAGAAAATCTGAATCACAAATGTTTTAATACAGTTTCAAGTAACAGTTGCTTTGCCATACACTCTTCTTGACTGCAGCTGACTTCCACACTCTGTATTCCTCAGTAAGGACCTAAGCTTCATGGGGATAGGGCTTTTTATTTGCTCATTTCTCTAGTTCTAGTGCCAGAGCAGTGCCTGGTGCATGGTATATTCTATTATTGAATGTGGGAATCAATAAAATATAAGAAGAAATGTACTCTTGATTTTACCTCTCTGGTACACAATCATGAACAAATGTTTGGCGAAGTAAGAATGATACTCATAATCAGCACTAATTTCTTTCCTACTGTCAAGGTGGGTGTTCATCGGCATACCAACTCTTTCTAATTGATGTTTTGAAAAATCTCCTTGCCAAACATGAGTGACTTTTGTCCTGCCATGTTTACATACCTGAGACCAAGCACAGGCACTTTTTGAAGTTAATTAAAGATTCACTTATGTTAAACATTTCCGGATGATAGCAAGAGACCAACTTGGCAGACAATGGAAATAATCTCTATTACTTCCCTCTGTGATTTTTCTCAGACAGATCTTGAAGGGCCTAGTCTGAATAGGATGGATAGAAGCAAGATGGGGAGATGGGAAGATGCTGTGCTACTGCCTACAGCTAGAGAATGCAAGTGAATCCGGAGACAAAGATCACCAACTTCATCCTTTGCTTATCTGAGTGCACATTATCTAGCACAAATACAAAATCCCCTAACTGGCTTCCTCCCTGCCACCCAGTGACTTTCTGGTATGCCTTTCATTTATCTGTTATTGTGTGTTCAAAGGCCGAAAGCTCATTTTAATACCAGCTTAAAAGAAAATTTTATCAGATTGCTTCCCAACTTTCTCACCTGAAAATATCCTTCTATTTATTTTCTCCCATGATCTACCAGGTTTGGAAAGATATTGTCTGCTTAAAAACTGTATTTATAAACTAATAATTAATTTTCTATTTTTATTTTAGAAACCCTGCTTGTCAGAGTTTCTAATCAGAAAGTGATAAGCTGTTTATGACAAGATGTTGATATAGTTCCAGCTAGGGGAAAGAAACTTAGCATTCATCCTTTGAAAGTTTGTCATGGCTAACATATATGACTGAAATTAGGGTCTTTGAAATATTGAATGTAGTTACTGGGGACTCGTGGCAGGGAGGGTTGGGGCAAGATTGAAAATCACGTTAGGCTGCACTTTGCGATCAACTGGGGAGCTTAAAAATATTGGTACCCAGGCCCCAATCCAGACCAATTAAATTAAATTTTTTGGACTCTGGAATTATTTTAATGTGTAGCTAGGGTTAAAACCATGACACAGTGTGATATATCTAAAGTAAATATTAAAAACAAAACAGAAGGATAAAAAAAAAAGACAAGAAAGGAAAGAAAAGAGAAAGCCTGCCTCTGAGCATGCATTAATAACTGTGAGAAAAGCTTTTGAAACTGTGGGTCTGACCTTTCTTGTGCTAATAGCAACTCCTGAAAGTGAAGGCAAAGGTGCCCCTTCTCCCCCAAATCACCTTCCTTTCCAGGGCACATCTCAATAATAGAAGAGGGGACTGCCAAATCCCACAGGAAACAGGAGAGTGAGCTCCAACTCAAGATGCTGCAGGATTAAATTTCTTGCATTCAATTAAATACATGAGGGCACCATTTATTTCTCAACCCGCACTCCTCAGGCCAAAGATCCCTAAGTTTGCAAAGAGCTTCCACTCCCTTTTACACAGCTTTGGTGTTGTCTCTTTCCTCAAGCCCCACGTTAGCTAACATTTCAGTGACACCTAAAGTTACAAAGCTGCCTAATAGTAAGGGGCAGATGTCTCTGCAAGGTTTTCTATCCTTGGTGTGTCTCCCTGGCTCCAGCCCTCCTCCCTTGCTCTTGACTAGTTACTAGTTACTCTTCAGAATTTCAAGAGAAGTGACTTGGTCACTCAAGATTCTCAATATTACCCTTAAGGTTTTGCAGATGAACGGAAGCATTCCTAGTGAGCAGGGAGGTTATTGGTGCTGGAAAAACTGCCTGTGAAGGACAAGATCGATAAAAAGAAATGAAAAGCAAAATGAATGCTGAATAAACCTTCAGCAAAATGTGAAAACTTTCAGCAAAACGTGAAAATCTCTGATTTGATATATTTGCCACTGTCTTGTAAAAATAAAGAGGACATTTCCATAGCTTCCCTTTGATAAAGTTAGCATATTATTTTGCAGTACCTTATTGATTTCAGAAAACAAATGCCATGCTTTTTCCAGCTTAACACATTTTTCTAAAAGTTCAGCACCGTAAGGACTGCAAAAGTCATCTGATTCAGCCCTCTGGCTAGGTCATGGAATGTAGAAATCATTTAGTGACTGCCCTCAGAGACCACCAAGCTGGGTGAATAGAACAAGGGCTTAGGAGAAGGCCAAGGTTGAATCTATGTTCTGCTCCTTACTAAGTGTGTGATTTTAGAAAAATTACTTAAACTTCATAAGGCTCAGATTCCCCATCTGTAAAGTGAGACTGATAATACTTGTCTCATAGGGTTGTTAAGATTAAATGAGATATGTCTGCAAAGCTTTTATTACTGAGTCTGTTGGCTGGGGGCAATTCATACATAGTTGCTGTTATTATTATTCAAAAAAGTAAATGCCTTTTTGGTTATTGAAAAGTTGAAGACTACCGTAGGACTTAATATCTTCCAATACTCTTTGCTATTTGATTATTTCATGAATTTTATCATATGTCAAAATACACATTTCACTGTTCCTGAAAATCAGTGAAATAGGTTTTCAGTTTCATGCATTTTTTATTCTCATTTTCCCCATATCACCTAACCAAAACCTCTGCTCTGATGGTGATCATATTTCCACTTCTAAACCTTTGCCTTTTTTTGGTTTTTATATTTCTGATAACTTATAAAAATAGACTTTATTTTTAGGCCAGTTTAAGGTTCACAGAAAAATTAAGCAGAAGATACAGATATTTCATATATGCCTCCAGACCCGCCTAAGCATAGCCGCCCTCATTATCAACATCCTCATCAGAGTGACTCTTTGCTTTTCCCTCTGCACCCCCCATCTTCTCCTAAGCATAAGTCCCCCTCACATCAGACAGCTTGAAACCCAAGCTCCTGTTCTGAGCTCCTGTCCCAACACACTGCTCTCAACAGCTACAGCACTTCAGTTCTTTATCCTATAGCTTGATTCTTCACCCTATAGGTCATTTTCTACTTTGTATCCATTTCTTACTTTCCCAAATAGACTATAAACTCTTCGAGGGTGGATCATTGTTTCAGATTCCTATCCTAGCCTTTATTTTGTGTAAAACCCTACTAATTTTAATTAAATATGTAAAGCTATCAACCACACACATATATACACACACCTTACTTCTTCAAATTAAATACTTGGAGAAAATTGTGGCTCATTAAGATGAAGAGTTTTTAAAAATATATTTGTAGAAGTTGTTTAAGTGACTTGATCCATAAGGGAGCAAATATTTAAAAAAGAAAATGAAGTTAGGTTAAAATGCCAAGCTGAATTGTAAAATGTATATTTACATTATGGACTTTTAAGTATTGGGATTAAGCCTAAATACTGCAATCTGTTATGATGGCATTTACATATTCAATTTGAGAGAGATATATATATGGATATGGATATATATATATATGGATATGGATATATATAATATGGATATGGATATATATATATGGAGATATACATATAGAGAGAGAGAGAGAGTGAGCATAGGAAGTCTTGGAGATGAACAAAATGACAATTGGGACAAATCCTTATTTGTCCAAGCACATGGGATTTATATTTGTACTATTTTATTACTGTATATTCTCAAGTACATAGAATAGATTAAATATATCATTGTGTTTTCCACAGCCCTGTTGACCCATTATGCCACTTGTTCAGTGTGAGATTTTATCAGTTTTCACAATTGGTCTACAGTTGCTAAGAAGGCATTTTTTTGTGTGCATGGTAAGAGAGTTTTGGTAACTGCCTTGAAAGAAAGCATTATTATTTTTTATCATTTGATCCACTATTTCTTTCACCATTTAATGATTAGGGATTTTTTGCCATTTATCCTGACCATGGACATTATATTTTTATACACAGGCACACTTTGTTTTATTGTGCTTTGCATTATTGCACTTCACAGACATTGCATTTTTTTTTAACAAATGGAAGGTTTATGGCAACTCTACATCAAAAGCAAGTCTATTGGTGCCAATTTTCCAATAGCATCTGCTCACTTCATGTCTCTGTCACATTTTGGTAATTCTCGCAATATTTCAGATTTTTCATTATTATTTTATCTGTTATGGTGATCTCTGATCAGTGATCTTTGACATTCCTATTGTAATTGTTTTGGGGTGTCATGAACCATGCCCATATAAGATGGCAAACTTAGTCGATAAATGTGTGTGTTCCAATAGCTCCACCAACCAGCCATAGCTCCATCTATCTCTCTGTCTCTCCTGGCCTCCCTATTCCCTGAGACTTTAAAATTAGGTCAATTATAACCCTACAATGGCCTCTAAGTGTTCAAGTGAAAGGAAGGGTCATGTCTCTCACTTTAAATCAAAAGCTAGAAATAATTAAGCTTAGTGAGGAAGGTAAGTTGAAAGCCAAGATAGGCAGAAAGCTAGGCCTCTTGTACCAAACAGCCAAATTGTAAATGCAAAGGAAACGTTCTTGAAGGAAATTAAAAGTGTTACTCCAATGAAAACACAAACAATAAGGAAGTGAACAGCCTTATTATTTATAGGGAGAATGTTTGCATGGTCTTGATAGATCAAACCAACCAAAACAATCTCTTAAGCCAAAGCCTAATCCAGAGAAGGCCCTAACGCTCTTCAATTTATGAAGGCTGAGGGAGGTGAGGAAGCCGTAGAAGAAAAGTTGCAAGTTAGTAGAGGTTGGTTCAGGAGGTTTAAGGAAAGAAGCTGTCTCCATAACATAAAAGTGCAAGGTGAAGCAGCACTTTTATCCAGAAGATCTAGCTAAGATTGATGAAGGTGGCTACACCAAGCAGCAGATTTTCAATGTAGATGAAACAGTCCAATATTGGAAGGAGATGCCATCTGAGATTTTCATAGCTAGAGAGGACCAGTCAATGCTTGGTTTTGAAGCTTCAAAGAACAGGCTGACTCTTTTGCTGGGGGCTAATGCAGCTGGTGACTTTAAGTGGAAGCCAGTGCTCATTTACTATTCCAAAATTCCAAGGGCTCTTAAGAATTATGTTAAATCTACTCTGCCTGTGCTCTTAAGTGGAATGACAAAGCCAGGATGAAAGCACATCTGTTTACAGCATGGTTTACTGAATACAGAAAAAAAGACTTCTTTCAAAATATTACTGCTCATTGACAGTGCATCTAGTCCCTCAAGAACTGTGATGGAGATGTATAAGGAGATGAATGTCATTTTCATCATGGCTTCTAACACAGCCCATGGATCCAGAAATAATTTTTACTTTCCAGTCTTACTAGTTAAGAAATACATTTAATGAGGTTGTAGCTGACATAGATAATGATTCCTCTGATGAATCTCAGCAAAGTAAAAGGAAAACCTTCCAGAAAGCATTCACCATTCTAGTTATCATTATGAGCATTTATGATTCATGGAAGGAGGCCAAAATATCAACATTAACAGGAGTTTGAAAAAAAGTTGATTAGAACCTTCCTGGATGACTTTGAGGGGTTCAAGACTTCAGTAGAGGAAGTAACTGCAGATATGGTGGAAATAGCAAGAGAATTAGAATTAGAAGTGAAACCTGAAGAAGTGACTGATGACTGCAATCTCATGGTAAAACTTGAATGGATGAGGAGTTGCTTCTTGTGAATGAGTGATTTCTTGAGATTAGATCTACTCCTGGTGAAGATGCTGTGAACACTGTTCAAATGACAAAAAAGAATTTAGAATATTCTATAAACTTCTTGGATAGAGCAGCAGCAGGTTTGAGAGGATTGGCTCCAATTTTGAAAGAAGTTCTACTGTGGGTAAAATGCTATTCAACAGCATCACATGCTACAGATAAATCCTTCACAAAAGAAAGAATCAACTGATGGGGGAAACTTCCTTGTCTTATTTTAAGAAATTGCCACAACCACCCCATTCTTCATCAACCACAACCCTGATCAGTCAATAACCATCAACATCGAGGCAAGATCCTCCAACAGCAAAAAGACTATGACTCACTGAAGGCTCAGATAATCCTTAGCATTTTTTAGTAACAAAGTGTTTTGTTTTGTTTTGTTTTTTGGCAAGATCTTACTCTGTCACCCAGGCTGGAGTGCAGTGGCATGATCTCGGCTCACTGCAACCCCTGCCTCCCAGGTTCAAGAAATTCTCCTGCCTCAGCCTCCCAAGTAGCTGGGATTACAGGCACTCACCACCACGTCTGGCTAATTTTTGTATTTTAGTAGAGACAGGGTTTCACTGTGTTGCCCAGGCTTGTCTCAAACTCCTGAACTCATATAATCTGCCTGCCTTGGCTTCCCAAAGTGCTGAGATTTCAGGCATGAGCCACCATGCCCAGTAAATATTTTTAATTAAGGTGTGTACATTTATTTCTTAGACACAATGCTATTTTACATGTAATAGACTACAGTATAGTATAAATATAACTTTTATATACACCAGGAAGCAAAAAAATTCATGTGACTCTCTTTACTATAATATATGCTTCATTGCAGTGGTCTGGAACTGTACCCACAATATTTCTGAGGTATGAGTATATTTTAATTTCTCATTTTTAATTTTCACTTGGATTTTTTAAAAGAAGTTGATGCCTAATGTAAGAATAAACTTATTAAATGTGGATATTTTATAAGAAAGTAAAATATTTCCAATTTATTTTCCATCATTACCAACATGTATTAAAACTGATCTTATTAGCATAATTTCCCCCAGTGTAATATATAGTAAGGAATTATACCATAATTGGATAAGAAGGATGACTGCTGAAATTGTGTATTATGCTAAGTATGGAGTATTAAAACAAAATGTAAAATAAACTTTAAGTGTAAAACTAGTCAGATTTAAAGATGAAATCTTATTCTGGGGCTGAGGATTTAATTGACATGGTTGACTAGATTAGAGACAAAGAGGTCATCCACCAAGTTGTGGGGAGATGATAGAGCATTGAAGATTCAGCCCATGTGGTTGGAGGATTGGTTACCCACAGAGTATTGAGCGAATAATTAAATATATGGAGGATAATGGGATCCAGGCTCCTCACTGTGGGAGAAGAAGTTACAAATATGGAAAGGGAGAGGGCAAGAATTAACCCTGGTTTGGAATTTTTGGTATCAGTGGAGACTCATGAGTTTTTTTCTTTGATATAGTTAAATGTAGATACCGATATAGTTAAAATACCCATTATATTTGTCTGCTTGGGCTACCATAACAAAACAACACAGGCTGGGTGGCCTAAACAACATAAATTTATTTCTTACAGTTCTGGAGGCTAGGAAGTCCAAGATAGAGGTGCCAGCAGATTCAGTGTCTGGTGAGGGCCTGCTCTCTGGTTCATCTGTAACACCTTCCAGCTGTGTCCCCACGTGGCAGAAAGTACAAGGCAGCTCTCTCGGGCCTCTTTTATACAGGCACCAATCCTATTTATGAGGGCTCAGACTTCCTGATCTAACCACTCCCAAAGGCTTCACCTCCTAATATCATCACTTTGATGATGAGGTTTCAACATATAAATTTGGAGTAAGGAGAGGGACATCAACATTCAGTTCATTGCAGTAAGAAAGTGCTTAAAAATAATGACACAGAAACCAGCTTGAATGAGCTCCCACTTGCCAAATTTGAGGCAATTTGAGCAACAAATTAAATAGTGAAAGTAATGGATTATAACTCATTGAATAACATAGAAAATCATCTCTAATTATTAATATTTCTATTGATAGATTATAGATAGATTGATTGATAGATAGATAGATAAAAGGGGCAGAAGGGAAAGTTCCACGTAATAGTAGAACGATAGAATTAAGAAATTACCATTTAGCAAGCATGACTATAATAATTAATTCAGGTAAAAATCATTGGTGGTTACTAAAACTAGTTGTTAATAGTTTGATAAGGATTAAGATAGTTATAATATCAAAGTATATCCCATCAGAACACTGGTTAATAACATATTAAAACACAGTGCAACAAACCCCCTGGCAGACATCATCTTAACCAAGTAGTTAAAGTTCATATCACCCATAGTGGGACATATTGGCATCATGGATTTCCTCACAACATCACTGCTGTGGTATTCCTGCCATAAAGCATAAACAGAATCCAATCACGAGGAAAACTCAAACAAATCCAGGTTGAAAAGCATTCCACAAATCACAGTCCTGGACTCTTAAAAAATTTCAAGGTCATAAAAAAACAAGGAAGAACTGAAGAACCATTCCAAGTTGAAGGAAACTAAAGTGACATGACAACTAAACAGAACAGCTAATCCTGGATTGCACCCTTAGTTTATAAAGGACATCACTGGAACAATCAGTAGAATTGGAATAGAGTGTGAATTTAGTGACTAGGAATGTTGATTTTCTGTTGCTGATAGTTATTTTGTGCCTAGGTAGGAGAGTGCCTTTATTTTCAGAAAATAAACACTAATGTTTTAAGGAATAATAAGACACTATGTCTGAGACTTATTCTTGAATAATTCAGAAAAAATATTTACTTTTGTAGAGTAAATAGTATGGCATTAAAAAGATATAAGTAGAGGGAGGGAGAGGATGTGGTACAATGTGAACAATTGGCCAATGCACTAGTCTTGAAACTTTTTTGTAAGTTTGAAGTTATTTCAAAATAAAAGTTCTAAAAGTTAATAAAGTTTAGTATAAACAATTTAGGAAAGTAACTTAAATCAATTACCCAAGACCAGCAGTTAACAAATGTAGAAGACATTATCCTGAGACAATAAAATAAGTGTGACATATTGGAAATACTCATATATAATAAAAATTCTTTCAGAAAGAATCATAGTTTATTGATAAAGAACAGTAGATTGAAATGAAATAGAGATTTCAGAATTCAGGCATAAAGATAACCCCCTTTATGGCAACTTCACTGCTGAAATAATATATGATTATTCTTTCATCATTCTAAAATGAAATATATCAAGATGCAGAATTATTGGAAAAAACATCACTAGACTTGCTTGAAAATTAAATGTAATTATTTTCTAATTTTCCTGAGTAATCCGGGAATATTTTTGCTAGGTTTAGATCATCATGCAATTACTTGGCCCAGCCCTATGTTTGTATTAGAACAGGCCCTGTCAATATTATTTCACATTAAACAGCATCTAATCTATGAGCAATTAGAAGAGGACAGTGTGAGAAGGTGGGAGAATAGGAGAATAGGAGTGCTCTCTTCTCACTGGAATAAAATCAATGGAGAGACCAAGGAATTTCTTGGAGGACCCACATCCTTTAAACTCTATTCAACAATGACAGATTGGCTGGTGCCTTTAGCTTAAATTATATTCCCAGAACAGCAGCATCAGTATCACCTGGGAACTTGCTAGAAATGCCATTTCTCGGGTCACACCCCAGAACTACCAAGAAGAGTGGGGCCCAGCAATCTTGAGTTTTAATAAGTCCTTTAGGAGATCCTGAAGCTTGTGAAAGTTCGCAAACTGCTGGTGAATCATCCACTCATCAAGTTTGGAAGAACACCATCAATTAGGAATTACTCAGGCACCTGTGTTCCTCTGAAAGGGGACTAATTCCCAATTTCCTTACAGTTAAAAGCCTTCAGAAAGAATCACCATAATTTAAATGGCTGGAGCTCTTAGAGAACTGCTTAATATCACCATAAATAAAAATTTAAACACAATTAGAGAGGCACCAGAAGCTCTTTTTATCCTCTTGTGATCCTCTAAATGCACCAAGGACTTGCCACTTGGCTATTATAATTTTATATCCACCATTATATTAAGGTTCTTGGTTTGCATTATTTGCTTTTGGGAACCGAACGCCTGTCATTTTATGGCACCATAGAGTGATTAATAAAGGCTTTTATATAATGCACTGGTTTGCAACGTGAATACATCCTGTTCATTAAATGAATGTGGTTCAATATAATACCTGCAGGCCAGCAAGCACCAAAATTCTTCTACAGGGGCAAGTGGAGGTAGGGAGTCTATCTTAAGTTCCAGATAAATTAGGATTGGGAAATCCAGACAAGTTTATAAGCGATATGGAAGGGAGAGGAGTGAAGGGAGGAATGGGAGGGAGGAGTGTTTCTAAATTCCCCATCAACTGGAATGTGAGTGGAGATGGGCTCTCAGTAAAAGTGCTCTGCCTGCCACCCATGGATTCCAGAGGGTTTCAGGTATCTTCCTTGCACAAGATTGAGAAAGGGTGAAATAGCACACCAGTCACATTTTGTTCTGGTATTTCTCACACAGATAGCTTTTTCAGAACTTAGGATTCTTGTTGATTTGAAAAGACAGGATGCTGATTTAAACAATTCAGACTAGTTATTCTGTCTTGCCAAAGGACGATCCACATGGCCTGAGATCATTGAGGGTAAAATATTTGCCTTCTAGGGAAAATTCTGCCTGAGGTTTACTGTGACAGATGGAAGAAAGTGATTTCATCTTTGTTTATAAAGTGCTCACTTACCTGTGTTAGAAGCAAAACCAGCTCTTGTAAACAAATTGACACCCCCATGCCACAGGTAATTATTATCAGTTTTATTGAACAGTCTTTTCATTGGTATTTGGGGACTCGAAGCCCCAGTGTACCCAAGATCCCACTTACGTGATGGTCCCAAGGCCTGAGATACAGGCAGGGTGGGAAGTTCCACTTACCTGTGGTCAGTCCGTTCAGGCGGGTCATCCCCAGACCACATGCTGCGGTTGGTTTTCTGAGCCCTACAACTTCAGATCATTTAAGCAGTGCCTCTCAAGGATGTTCTTGTGGGCCAGTGGCCCTGGAACTTTCTAGGCCATAAACCTGCAGGAGGACTGCTCTGTTATCAAACCCAGATCCGGAAGCCTTTCCTCATCCCTAGACCCACAGACACTCCTGGGCTTCACTTTACTCTCAGCACCTAACATTCTTTCCTCCTCTTTCTAAGGCTGAATACTCTAAATCTACACATGCCTTCTAATGGAGGCTGCCATCAACCCATCACCACCTATTTGAGGGAGAGCTGCCTTGAGTGCCTTAAAGGTGAAGACAAGTGAAACAAGCTATAATGGGTATTCTGCTCTCTTAGGTGGAGTGATGTGCAATTTCTTGCCTACACTACAGCTGGAGAAGTGAATACAGTTCCGTTTAATTAAAATCATCCTCTCTACTTTCACCATTCTAAACTCTTTGCTTTTCTGAGAACATTCGGGAATGTACTATGCTCTTTTTACCTTTGATTATTTGAACTTATGATTCCATCATTATTTGCATCATAATTAAAATTTATGGAATATTTGCTATATGCCTGATGTTTTCTTAAGAATATTACATCATGTGTTCATTTAAACTTCATAAAACCTTTTGGGTAGTTATTATTGATATGGTCATTTTAGATAAGGACACTGAAGTTCAAGGGATTGTGTAACTTGCCCAAGGCTTCTTACTAGCTAGCTAGTAGTGGCACAAAAGTCAAACCTGGTTGTTGTGACAGGGGTGCTTCCTGCAACCCAGCCTCGCTGACTCTTACTCTTTGGATCTATTCAAGCTTTCCACGACCCCACTCTAGGACCCCTCTTCCATTCTCCCACAGCACCCTCTATCCATCATGCTGCTGGCTTTTATCTTGCACATGTTTTTCACCTCTTGCTTCTGCCTTGGGCCTGTGTTGGAGAGGGGTACTTATGTACATCAGGAGGTTCACAACATTTCTTTAATATTTTTTGCCTTTGGGATATCTGTGATTTTATACTGTAGTTGCGTAAGATGTCATGTTTTTAGCTGGACGCATGAAATGTGCTGAAACTGCTTGGATTCTATGTGATTACCTTAGAACATGAGGTGTTTTGAAAAAGGTAGGAGATGTTTGAAAGAAGAACAAGTGGAGAGGCAGGGGGTGGTGTAAAGGTTTGGGTGTTTGAAAGTCCAGGTTATGTGGGACCACTATAATTCCTTTGCTATTTGAAGCTGGGCTGCTTGGCATGGTATAAATGCTGGGTTTAGAAGTGAGAGAACAGGATCCTGATTCCAGATCTATTTCTCACTGGCTGTGGGACGTTGAACAGATCATTTTAAGTTCTCTGAGTATCAATTTCCTTTAAGAACTTTTCTTTAGTTCTAATCCTAGAACTATATAATTTTGCTTGAAAAATATAGTTAATAATGCTGAGTAAGATAATTCTGAACAAAAAGAAAGAAAAATATTGCTTGCTTTCTATTCTATAGTCTCACATAGGATAACTATTCTTACACAACACTTCGAATTCTTTCATTATCGTTAAAAAAATTAAAATTGTGAATGGCCTGGAGGGCAAAAGAATATGTTTACTAATGACTGCTTTTAGGTGCCTTTGCATTTGAAGTTCATGCAAAAAGGAAAAAAGTGCCTTTATAGGCCTATTTAGCAGTCACTCCAAAGGGCTGAGTATGCACTTTATAGCCCTGTGATTTTTATCAGCCATATGATCCGAGTTGACAATAGCAGATTTAGCAAACTTGGTGTTTCACAGAGGTGTGGGCAGCATTCTAGATTCTGGTCTCCCATAGACTAACTGACCCCTTCCTTTTTGGATTTTATGTACAGTTTCTCTATTAACAGTAAGCCAATATTCTGAGAAAGCCCGTAAAACAAAAAGTCCAGGACGTGACTTGGACAGATTGCTGACTGTATTTCTCAGGCTGGATTTTATGAACTCCTCCACGTATGACAGTGTTTTGTTTTGTTTTTAATGTATTCAGTGGTAGAGGAATACTGAACCAAACCATTGTGGTGAGGCTCACAAAGATTTAATAGAGTCCTCAGAAGGTCACAGAGAGGGATTCATCATGCGACAAAGACTGAGAGTCAAATTCTGTATATTCTAAATAGGATGCAGTTGTTAAAAATTGAGTTTATTGAGGCAAAAATGCTTGTGTTTATTAGCAGGTCACACGGTCAGATGAAAAGCTATCTCAAGTAGACTACTGTTATGATGAAGTATGAGAGGAAAGGAAAATCATCATTGGGATGAATAATATCAAACATCACCACACCCCTACAAGCTTCGCCAGAGACCCAATTCCTGGGAGCTTAAAAATCTAGAGGAGTTTTCAAATAACTTCTTTTAGAAACCAATAATCCATTCAGTCAAGAAATGTAACAGGTTCACTTTCTGCCTGAATATCGTTGGAGTCTACAAAGATCGTCAGAGTCACAATATTTCTTTTTCAAATTTTCAACCAACCACCCTGTTTGCGGAAGACAAGGTTTAGTATTTTGCTGGAGTATTTTTATGTAGCATAAACTTGAAACTTACTTTTAAGAAGCTTGAAATTTATCTGGAGAGAAAGCCTACATTTAAAAAACAACCTTTGCTATTCTTTGAGTATATACCGTTTGCCAGCACTACCAAATAGTATGGAAACAAGTGCAAATGTGGGGCAGACTGAATCCATGAGCTTTCATAAAGACACAGAATAAAGAAATGGGGTTTGTTAATAATGATGTTTTGGAAAATGAATTTTGAATATCTTTTATTCATCAGAATGAACATCAAATATTGCAAGGAACATAGTGAGAAGATTAATATATAGCCGTGAATATATTTATGCCACTTTCTACCACTGAACCTCACCCTCTTCAGAAAGTGTCCTTTGTCCTCCATAGACACACTGTCCTTCCATCCCTCTGCTTTTGCCCCTCTTCTGTGCTTAGAGTCGCTGCCTGGAAATCTGGACTAAATGGTAAACTGGTCTTAGTGTGGATTTGATTTTTGTCCTTTTCATTCAAAGGAATGGCACTTTGTGGATAAAGGGATTTATTTTCTGAGTCACTTGCTTCCAGACTAGACCATGGCCACTTCCTTCTCAATGGCCATGTTCTTCCAACTCAGACTCTGGCGACCACGTGATGGAGGAAGCCAGCACCCTCCCACCAGCACCAGGTAATCTCACCCTTTGGAATCTGCTGCAGCTTTCTGCGTGTGTCCTCTATCTCTGCCAGGCTGCTGAGGCCCTGATAAGGGGGTCCTTATCTGATTCCTGGAGTCCGTAGTGAATCTCTTGCCTTCATTCTTATTCCCTTCATTTTGCCTGCACCTCTCTCCTCAGCATTCGCCTCATCTTGTTCTCCTGACCAGACAGTACAATTTCACCTAAGCCATTCCCAGACTTCATCCAGCAGTCTCTGTACCGGGAAAGGTCCTTTCTTTATTTTTTCTTCCTCCTAGAACCTCCCTGCTCTGCGTAAAAGTTGCTCTTTTTAAAATTTTTTTTATTTTTTGAGACGGAGTATCTCTCTGTTGCCCAAGCTGGAGTGCAGTGGCACAATCTCGGCTCACTGCAACCTCCACTTCCCAGGTTCTAGCAATTCTCCTGCCTCAGCCTCCCGAGTAGCTGGGATTACAGGCCCACGCGGCCATGAGTGGCTAATTTTTTGTATTTTAGTAGAGATGGGATTTCACCATCTTGCCCAGGCTAGTCTCGAACTCCTGAGCTCAGGCAATCCAGCTGCCTCAGCCTACCAAAGTTCTAGGATTGCAGGTGTGAGCCACTGTGTCCGGCCTGATCTTCTATTTTAACAGTGCCTCTGACACTGAAAACCTCAGAGAAGATGTTAAATTTAGCAGTCATTTGTGTGCTTGCTGGTATATTTATTATTCTGTGCACTTTCCTCTTGTACAGTGAGGTGTGTGGTTATGATCTCTGCATTGTTATGTGCCCATATTGAATTTTTGATTTTCAACTTCTAGGGAGTAGGAGCTGTGTCTACGTGACTTCCTGTTAAAATGTTTTTAGCTACACTGTGTGTATTTGGGCAATTGACTCTTTTGGCTATTAGAACCAATGTAACATAATTTAAGGAAAAATAAGATAATATTAATTTTTGGACCGCTTTTATGAAGTTCATTTATTTTTCTTTCTGTATTTTGGCTAGCATGTGTGATTTTTATGGTAGAGTCATACAAATTCTAAATAATTAAATAGAATAG
The DNA here is from genome assembly GCF_028858775.2 of Pan troglodytes. Taxonomy (NCBI): domain Eukaryota; kingdom Metazoa; phylum Chordata; class Mammalia; order Primates; family Hominidae; genus Pan; species Pan troglodytes. The sequence goes on along the minus strand of NC_072403.2, from coordinate 137,362,522 downwards.
TCTGAAGTGATGAAAATGTTAGATTACATTCATTTTTAAATGAAAACAGTTGTATCACTTTCAAGCATGTATAGTGCTATGACTCATTTACAAAGTATTAACAATATTTCTTCAAGGAGGCTTATAATATTAACATAACAGTCAGGAGGCCATATATTATATTGAGCACAGAAAGACCTTGATGTGGATCCCAGTTTTGCCACGTGAAAACTTTATGGCCCTGGACAAGTCCTTCATCTCCCAGGTTGTGCATGTCTTCTTCCAAATCAGTACTGAGGATTCTGTGAGAAAATGTAAACAAAGCACTTAACCTATATGTACTGAGCAGATGATAAGTATATCAGCCCATTATCACACTGCTATAAAGAACTACCTGAGACTGGGTAATTTATGAAGAAAACAGGTTTAATTGACTTACTGTTCTGCAGGCTGAACGGGAAGCATGGCTGGGAGGCCTCAGGAAACTTACAATCATGATGGAAAGCAAAGGAGAAGCAAGCACATATTCACATGGTGACAGGAGAGAGAAAGCGTGAAGGGGGAAATGCCACACACTTTTAAACCATCAGATCTCATAAGAACTCACTATCATGAGAACAACAAGGGGGAGTCCTGCCCCCTGTGATCCAATCACCTCCCAGCAGGTCCCTCCCCCAAATTAGGAATTAAAATTCAACATGAGATTTGAATAGGGACACAGAGCCAAACCATAACAATAAGCATTAGTAAAACTTACTGAGTATTAATATTTTAACTTGTCTTTTTGAAAAGATGCTTCAAAAGCAATTAATTTCTGTTTATAATTGTAATGACATTTGTAATTTACTCAGCATCTCTTTTTTCACAGTTTTTGTGTCTGGATCATCCATACATTCTCTTTAAGAGACTTAAATTAATGTTGGGTAGGTGTAATAAGGAAAGTAACACTTTTTCTCTGCTGCTTCCTCAGTCACATTTCTCCTATAGTCTTTTGTCTGACATGAGCAGAGAATTGTAGAGGCAGCAAGTAGTAGTAGATTTTATACCCTCTCCCTTGCATGGCCTGAGTATGGGGCAGAAATGGGTGGCGGTCTTTAGTAGTGTGCAGAATCCAGGTAATCCTGCCTTGGAATTCCTCTTTCCTCTCCCATTCCAAGTTAATCCACAAACTTGGCCTTGGAATTCTTGTAAAAGCAGGAGTGATGACACTGTAGAGACTCCTCCCTTGATACAAGTAAGAGATGTGGCTTGGAATTCATTTTCAGGCAGAGACAAGCAGTGAAGAAATGCAAATGAGAACTTTATCAAAGAAGAAACAAGGCCACCATGCCCAGTGTATTACTATTTTTGACAATGTTTCTGACATATTTAAAATTTTTCAATGATCTTTAGGATATGTGAACATTTTCCTTTTCATTTCTTTGAAATATTGTACTATACATTCACCTGGTATTTGCCAAACCAGTTATTCTAACATGAAGACCTTCTTAATGTCCTTTCTCTCCCTCAAGTATACATGTGGCTTTAAGTGAGAACTTAAATTTCCCTTTATTTTTGTCTTTATTAATTTTTTTTTTTTGAGATGGAGTCTCACTCTATCACCCAGGCTGGAGTGCAGCGGTGCGATCTCAGCTCACTGTAAGCTCCGCCTCCCGGGTTCATGCCATTCTCCTGCCTCAGCCTCCCGAGTAGCTGAGACTACAGGCGCCTGCCACCGTGCCTGGCTAATTTTTTGTATTTTTAGTAGAGACGGGGTTTCACCATGTTGGCCAGGATGGCCTCGATCTCCTGACCTCGTGATACGCCTGCCTCGGCCCTCCAAAGTGCTGGGATTACAGGCGTGAGCCACCGCCCCCGGCTTTTGTCTTTATTAATAATAAAACCTTTTCTAAATACAAATTCCTTGAAATGAATTTAGGCAATGAAGTAGATGAGTTGCATTGAATAGCTTCTAGAATAAAAAAAATTCTGATAGAGTAAACTTCCAAAATATTTCTTCATCTTTCATATTCATTTTACTTAGGGTATAGACAAACATGTAAAAGTTTTTCATTCAAGTTTGGCTCAGTGTCAGTGAAAACAGACAACAGTCAAGTACTATTAGGCAAATGCAACTCTACAAGTGTAAATGTCCACATAGACCAATTTGCTAAGAATTATCTTTTTTTTTTTTCTTTTGAGACAGAGTCTCACTATGTTGCCCAGGCTGGAGTGAAGTGGCACAATCATAGCTCAGTGCAGACTTATATTTCTGGGCTCAAGAGATCCTCCCATCTCCTGAGTAGCTGGGACCACGGGTGAACAGCTCGATGCCCGGCTAATTTTTGTATTTTTTATAAAGATGGGGTTTTGCCATGTTGCCGAGGCTGGTCTCGAACTCCTGGGCTCAAGTGATCCACTTGCCTTGTCCTCCCAAATTGCTGGGATTACAGGTGTGAGCCACTGTGCCCCACCAGAACTATCTTAATTAACCTACAGTATATTTGATCGGAAAAAAAAAAAAACCTTTTGACGTTGTTTTTACTTTAAGATCTGTGGCATCATTCCTAAGGTCCTGAAGGTCTTACTCATGTTCCTTTATCCTGTGCATTTCTGTGTCCCTCCACTGGAGTGTTTTTTCTAAAAGGCAAATCTAATCATGCGATTTTTGTATTTGAAAGCCTCCTATGGTTCCTCTTTGCTTATGGGGTAAACCCAAACCAGCTACAAACCAGAGCCTTGGAGAGCTGGCCTCTGCCACCTTGTCAGCCTCATGTCTTGCCATTTTCCCTTTGCCTATTGCTTCCTATGGACTAGTTTGCAGGCTTGGAAAAGTGCCCAGGGCTTTGTTCTCTGTTCAAGCTCTTCCCTCTGACAGAAATGTGCTCTGTGTTAGTCCATTTTCATGATGCTGATAAAGACATACCTAAGACTGAAAAGAAAAAGTTTAATTTAACTTACAATTCTACATGGCTAGGGAGGCCTCAGAATCATGGTGGGAGGCGAAAGGCACTTCTTACATGGCAGTGACAAGAGAAAATGAGGAAGATGCAAAAGTGGAAATCCCTGATAAACCCATCAGATCTCATGAGACTTATTCACTACCATGAGAACAGTGTGGGGGAAACCACCCCCATGATTCAAATTATCTCCCACTGGGTTCCTCCTACAACACGTGGGAATTATGAGAGTACAATTCAAGATGAGATTTGGGTGGGGACACAGAGTCAAACCATATCATTCTGCCCCTGGCCCCTCCAAATCTCATGTCCAAAGGCCCCTTGATTCCTGGAAAAAAAAAAATCACTCCCCTGCTGAATGAATCAGTTCCATGTGGTCTAGTTGTGGTGGTTCCATTGTTGTTGGGCATAGCAATTTCTAAGTCTCAAGGCCAGGTGAAGAGTAGGCTGAAATTTAACACTCAACAGAACATTTCCTAGTTCCTTATTATTCTATTACTAGTGGACAAACAATTTGGGTGTCAAACCTCTGAAAGCCAGATGAGCCCCCTTAGGGAAAATGATAAACTGCTGACCATCAACTCTGGACTATTTGTGATTCCCTGAAACCTATGGCAGCATCACAAATGGAAGGGATGGAGACAGTCTACGAAATGCATATTAATAAAACTTATTGGTAGGGAATCATCAGCTATTATCATAGGAGAATATTGTTTATAATCCAATTCTTTCTTTACAGACCTAATCAACTATTCATTCAACACACATTTTAGGAGAACTTACTATATGGCTGGCACTGGGATACAAAAACCAATATTGCAGCCAGATCTTCCTTTCAAGGAGCTCGAGACAGTAGAGGAGATAGGATGTAACCTAAGAATATGATGCACGGTCAGAAAAGGATGTGAAGTTATGATAGGAATAGCAGGGTGAGAGGGACAGTTCTGCCTAGGTTGAGAGAGGAAGTGCTGCTTGGACTGAATTGTAGATGAAGAGTGGAAGTTCTGCAGTCAGGCCCAGGGAAGAGGAAGTGAGGGGGAGCATGATATAGTTTGGCTCTGTGTCCCAACCCAAATCTCATCTTGAATTGCACTCCCATAATTCCCACATGTGGTGGGAGGGACCTGGTGGGAGATAATTTGAATCATTTCCCCCCACTCTTCTCCAGGTAGTGAATAAGTCTCACGAGATCTGATGGTTTTCTCAGCAGTTTCTGCTTTTGCATCTTCCTCATTTCTCTTGCTGCCACCATGTAAGAAGTGCCTTTTGCCTCCCACATGATGCTGAGGCCTCCCCAGCCATGTGGAACTGTAAGTCCAATTAAACCTATTTTTCTTCCCAGTCTTGGGTATGTCTTTATCAGCAGCATGAAAATGGACTAATACAATAAATTGGTATTAGGTATGGAGTGCTGCTGAAAAGATACCCAAAAATGTGGAAGCGACTTTGGAACTAGGTAACAGGCAGAGGTTGGAACAGCTTGATTCATTCAGCAGGGGAGTGATTTTTTTTTTTCCAGGAATCAAGGGGCTCTCAAAGCTTAAGTCTGGGTGGTAGAAAATTATAGAAAACTGTGTGTGTGTGTGTGTGTGTGCGTGCACGTGTGTGTGTAAGAAAGAGAGATTAACTTGTGTGTCAGAGAGCAAGAAAAAATACAGATTTAACGGATTTTTACCCTTAATATGTGCAAAATTGAACTCCTGATATCTTTCCACTCCAAAATTCCTGCAACATTCCTTATCTTAGTTAATGGCAACTCCATTCTTCTGATTGCCCAGGGCAAAAGTCTTGGAGTTCTCCTTAAAGTTTCTCATTTTTTCAGGATCCACATCTAATCTGTCAGGAAATCTGGTGACTCCTCCTCAAAAGCTATTTAGAAAAACAAAAAACAAAGAAACGAACCAAAAACCTATTCAGGATTCCACTTCTTTACACCTCCCAAAAGTTGATCTCCCTTGCCTCAAGCCGCCATCCCTTCTAGATCATTTCAGCTGCCTCGTATCTCAGAGCTTCCATAATTTCCCAGCTGCAGTATATTTTCAACAAAGTAGTTAGCGTGATCCTGTTGAAAGAGAAGTCTGTTCATGCTGCTCTTCTGCTTACAACCCTGCCATGGCTTTGCATCTCACTGAGTGTAGAAGCCAAAATTCCTCCTGTTGAACCACAAGCCTCACAGGATCTGGCTCCCTCTCTTCCCCATCTTCCTCCTCAGCTACAGCCACATCCTCCACCTTGTTCCTTGAGCCTCCAGACACCTTGTGGCCTCAAACCCTTTGCACTTGCTGTTCCCTCTGCTTCAAATGTCCTTCCCTGCTTGGACAAATCCCTCACCTCCATCAGGTCTTTCCTCACTGATGCAGGTCAATCTTACTCTCCCTAGCACTTCCTATCCCACTCCCCCTCTTCCTTAGTAATTATTATCCCACATACACATTTTTCTTTGTTCTGTTCCCTGTATCCCCAGCACTTGGAACAATGCCTGGTACATAAGAGATGCTCAATAGATGTTTGGTTACCTAATGTTGGATATTTTAAAGCATTATTTTCAGGAATAGAAGTAGGATTTTTCTTTCGGCTGAGATTCTGAACATTATGTTCACTCTGAGACATGCGAAGCTTCCTATGGTCTATAGGTAGGGGGAAAAGTGAGAGGGAAAAGATTATATTTCCTGATTGAAATGTGTCATTTTAGGTGGTGTATACTTGTTTTTGCTCTTCTAGAAAGCTCTGTAGTGAGATCTTCTGAGTGGGTCAGCAGAAGAAAGGAGGAGGAAAATCCAACACAACAGTGTCTGCATCATGAAGCATGTATTACAAGATGTAAATTACATAAGAATGGTTTTGGTTTTGTTTCTGTTTTAGTTTTTTCTAGGTTTCCTTGAAATGAAATGTATTCTCTAGTTTTAAATCTGCATTTTACAAATGCAAAAGAAATTGTAGTTATAAAGTGGTAGAGATCAAGAATTGAAGTCTGAGGGTGCCATCTCTGCAGAGGCTATCAGAATGTGCTGGGAAGGAGGTGAATGGATCCCTTGAGTTGAAATGATGGTGACACTGAGGGTGTCAGTTTGCCGACTTAGACCAGACGTGTTGCTACTCTTCATACCATGGGGTGGCTACCATGGGTATTTGAGGAGAACATGAAGCCTATGGAAGTTTGCTGCTTTGCTTCCAGAGATGTTGTCAGGCAGGGAGGCAGGGCTCAATCCATAGAGCCAGCTTGACTCCTATGTCAGGGAGATTGTGGGTGCCCACCCACGCTCCATGTTTCCTGCTCTGGGATGTCTTCAGAATCACTGATCAGAGTCCTCTCTCTCCTCACTGATCATGCCAGAGCCACTTATTGTATGTTATGGCAATGCATTTGGGCTGTAGATTTAGGCCATGGGTTTTCTGAAAGGCTTTCAGCAACCTTGCAGCCCTCAAAGGTTGGTGGAATTCTTTGCATCTATTCTTGTGTATTCTAACTTGGCAATGCTTAGCAAAAGATGCTGTTTTCTCTGCTTTATAACTGGTCTTTGAGTACTACTTAAAATTAACTGTGAGAAAAATTGTTACGGGGGCATTTGGTTGTGTAGTGTTATTTTGGGTCTGAAAGAGCTCACAATTTTTGTGCCCTGCAATGACTCAAAATCAGTGTTCAATATTTGACTTGTCTGTGTCATGAATTTAAAGTGATATATGAAAATTCATTGTCATATTGGGATGAATGAGTTAAAAGAAGATTAAAATATTTGATTTATTTTTATTTAAGACTGAGTGTCTTTCAGGGTAAATACTGCAATATGTTGAACTTCTCCCAGGATCTCACTTCTTTGTTTAAGCTAACATCCACTTTTTCCTTGACATGCATGCCCCATATTTACTCATAGAAGTTCCATTCTACCAGGGAAGAGTAATTGATTTCAATGTCTTGCCGGGAAAAGTGAAGGTAAATTTTATTTGGGAAAGAGTTGAGTTCTGTAGCTATGGGAATCTTCCTCAAGTATGTGGTGGACTGTTTGTCGTTAAGGAATAAACAGTCTAAGTTGTCCCAAAGACAAGAGTTAAGGCATGATGTGAGAATTTGGAATAGGGAGCAGCTTTTAGTATTAATATTGAATATATTTGTCTAAATGTGGAATAGCTTTATTGGAAAGTCGTGAGTGGTTCTCTGTTTCTGGAAACATGTTGGCCAAAAAATTCTGTAGATATCAAAGGGAAGAATACTGCTCAGGTGCTCAGAATACTGCTGAGGTGCACATACACCCAATTCTAAAATTCTGTGGCTGAAATAAGATGGGCTCAACTGAAGATTTTTGCTGTAGGTTGTTTCTTTATCATTATGGAGGTCTTTTTATCTTGAAATTTTTGCAGTTGTCATTTTGAATCCAAGTGGAGGCCATTCCTTTATTCTTTGTTAAGCTTCATCTTGCTGTCTGGGTGGGTCTCTGGTAATGAGCTTCACTATTCTGGAGAAATTTTCCTGGAAGTTCCATGCTCATTTGTCAGGGTTGCTGCAGAGGGAATTCTCAGCCTGGTGGAAGGTAAGAGAACAAAAGGTGATGAGTTAGCATTGTGCCAGGTACCCAATACACATTAGTTTGTTTAAACAACCCTGTATGTTATGTAATATCATCTTCATTTTCCATGTGAAAAAACTGCAGCTAGGTGATGTTGTAAAACTTTCACAAGGCCATGCAGCTTCTAAATAGTGCAGTCGAGATGCACAGCTGGGCCCACCCTGCTACATGCTGCCTCTCCCAATCCTTCCACTCTAGACAAGATGCCTGCATAGGGAGGCTGGTTGGACCATTGCCACTAAATGATTAATCAAATCAATCCATCAGTTAGTTCTTCCAATCACTTAAGTGATTTGTTCATTCCCTTGACATCTTTAATTTAGTTTACAATATTGGACAGTTGTTTTGGGGTCTTGTGGAAAACCTCTTCAGCTCAGTTGGCAATGAGATGAATTACTTATGGGCATATATCACAGTTTGACTTTGCCTTTAAACAAGAATATACAGAGCATAGTGTATGGCTGTGTGTGCTGGAGGAAGGAACAATGATGAGAAGTGAGAGGATAGTTGGAAAGAGGCTGGGTCAGTTGGATAAAAACTGAGGGAGTAAATTCATAAAGTCTTAACATCAGAAATTGTTCACATTGGAAATGATCTTAGAAAACATTTTCATTCTGCCCTGTCTCATTACTGACAAGAGTTGAACTGAACTTCCTATATCCTACCTTAATGGCAGTGCACATGAGCCACCTGTATCTGATGATTCCTCATATGGAATTCTCTCCACCCTCAAACAATCCACTATTAGCAAATAAGTAATTCTTTGGCAGAGAAAATGAGGGCCTGCCAGAATGACCCCAAATTAAAATAAGTGCCAGGTCATTTGAGTTATTGACATCACTCACCTGTCAGGGCCTTTGGGGGCATGTCCAATATTTTATTTATGATTTTAGGTCAGGCTGCTTTCAGTGTTTCAAAGTAAGGAGAGGCTACCTCCCTAGTAAAGCAGCAAACATCACCAACACACATATTACATCTGCTTTGGCAAAAAAGGTTGCTGAAACAGACATTTGCATGTTTTGTTTCTGCTTTTCTTTGGGATTCTGTCCTCACCACATCCTTAGCTGATAAAGAGTCACTGATGTTCTCCCTCTCCCACAGGGAGGCATGCTTATAAGTGGAATGTTTTCTCTCTCACAGAGCAACCCCTGCTTTGGTTCTCAAGGGAAAAAAGACAGCATTTGGTTTACCTTCTATAGTGTTGTCAGTCATCATCTGCTCTGCACAGCTCTGTAAAAGTTGAAGACAAGACAGAGCAACTATAAGATTACACTCATTTCTTTCCAACTATAATAAAAAAAATCTGTTTCCAGTGTTTCTCACCACCGTCTCTTCTCTTTAGCTCTGGCCCCAAGTACAATTCTCAGTTTTAAATGGAAGTTAGATTAAGTGTTTAAAAATATAGAGAGAGAGCTCTGTAATGATTGCTTTAAGAGCAGCCATATTCTTCTCTTTATGGACCTCTGATTCGTAGAGCAACTTGCTTGTAACTTGATTTCTTTCTGTAAAATGGAACTTGCTTGTCAATGCCTTACATTCTCTGTCTATATACAGTGGCCCACAGGCCTGGCTACTGCTCCCCAGAGAATGCTGACTCACATTTCCATGAGGCAAATCCAAGTTGACTTGGTGGGTTGAGTTTCAGCTGCCTAATTGCTGCTTTTGGTGGAAGAGGTCCCAGGTTTGGACCACAGTTTCGGAGCTCTTGGGAAAACTTGGCAGAGTTGAAAACTGTCTGATAAAATGTCTCCTCACACTAACTCTAGCTCTTTCAGATGAATCCTAAACCTCAGTAACCATGATGAGTTGAATTCACACACTACAAAACCCCAACATGGTTCAAATCTGATTCTGAAGTACAATCATGTAAAATTTGGATTCTAATCAGAGTTCTGGCCAGAAAGGAGCCTACCAGCTTAGCTGAAGCAGTGGTATTTAGGGGCTCAAGGATCTGAGGATGGGAAGCTCATTTGGGTATTGTAAAACATATGCATTCCATTTAGGATCCTTCTCTTGAGAAAATGGCTCTGACTCCTGGGTGGAAGGAACACGAAACTAACATACTCCTCTCAGCTGTATAAATATAATTTGGCAGAAGATATAAGCTGGCATGCCAACAATCAGAATACAGCCTTTCATCTCCATCATAGCCTTAGCTAGGCTGTCTGCCTATATTTGACCTCCTCATGGGTTCATTTGCTTCATTTTAGCCAATAGAATGCTGCAATGTAGAGGCATAAGAAATAAAGAGGAAGCTGACAAGGAGACTTCAGAAGAGCTACTATAAGAGTGTTAGTGATGCACAGTCAGTGATGTACAGATCCTCTGCATACTGTGGGCATTGGGGCATTTCCCATAATTTTCAATCAAAATTTAAAAATCACATTTGGGATGCTACCTAGTTTAAGTCCAAATAAAGTCCTATTTTTCAGTCCTCCCTGCCTTAACTGGTATCCATATGGGCCAAGTTTCCCTTTATTCCTGAACTCCAAAGGACTGTACTTCCCGAGTCTCGTCTAAGTACAGATGAGACGCACGTATATTTGTATTACGCACCTAGAACAGAGGTGTTGTATGAAATTTTCTTGATTACTGAGGGCACAGTGAATTTTTAAAATGTGAGTAAACAATACCCTTTATTAAGTAGATAGGTCCAAATGAGCCAATAGTAGTAGTTTGTTCAGTGTTCAACAGATGTCACTGTGTTAAAGTACTTTGCAGCATTTCTGTGACTTTGCTGGGACTCCTCACACACAGTTAGGTGCTGTACTGTGCACAAGGGGGGGAGTTTGATACAGTTATTGCCTATCTTAAAAAGAGTTATTACACAATCTAGTAGAGAAAATAATAAAAATGCAGTAAAACATGTTATACAGCAAAGCAAGATGCTGTACTATATTTAAGAAAGGTATTTTATCGGTCAGGAGGTTTAATTGCAAATATCAGAATCTAATCTATTGACTTTGAGTAGTAAAGGGGTTATGAAAGAATATTAAGTCGCTTACAGAATTTCTAGACAGGCCAGGGAAACCAGGTTGGGTGCTGCACAGCCAGAAGAAATGCGCAAGAAGACTGCAAAACCATTTAGTGAAACCACGCTGTTGTGGCCTCTACTGTCCCCCATGCAACACCTAAGTAAGACCCTAGGGACTCTACCCAATGCCTCCAGAGAATAAAATTCCTCTGCCATAATATCCAAATTCCCTGAGTGTAGATGTTACTTTACAGTGGCCACTTCTGCCTTCCAAGTCTGATGTGAGCCCCAGCGCTCACTCAAGGAACCTAGATCATAGGTGGAAACCCTATAGGTGAGAAGGAGTTTTTTAGTCTTCCAGCTTCTTCAGTACAAAAAAGTAGCTCAGAAGAGGGCTAGGGTGAGTGCCAAGTAATCTAAACTGCATCTGCCATGGGTACAAATGAATAGAGTGGTTACTAAGCAAGAGCAGGAGGTCAGATTTGGTTATGCTAGAATAGGAGTCACTCCATCATGGACATAGGATTTCAACTGGGCCTTGGGAGAATGGTGGTATCTCATAGGCCAAAATTTGGGTGACCTGTCCTGGTGAATAAAATAAGACATATAATGGTGTAAAGGCAGGGAAGTGTAAGGTAAGATTCAGGAAATGGTCAGTGATATCTGTTTGGAACATACTTTAACAAGTAAGGAGGAAGGAGACATAAGGTTGGGGACTTGGGTTGTGCCAGTGTGGTAGAAGTCTTATACCAGATGGAGGAGTCTCTAAGTACATGATAATGGCTCCCTGAAGGTTATTTTCTTAAAAACTAGATGGAATTTTAGAAATAGAAACAGAAAAATACTCAGACATCTCCTCTTCTCTGTCTGACCTTACTCTCTGGGTGATTTCATCTGCTCCTATTGCTTTAAAGTTGTCCAGATGCTAAAGACCCCACGTTCCCATATCCAACTCAGACTCTGCAACTGAACTCTGGGCTAATCTATCCAAATGCCCACTCTCCCTGATATGGATGTAGATAGGCACTTCATACTCAATATGTCCAAAATGGAGCTCTTGTTTCTCCCTCTGCCTTATAGACCTACTCACCACTGTCTTCCCATCTTAGTAAATTGTAAATTCAAACTTCCAGCTCTCTGGCTAAAAATTGCAGTGTTATCCCTGACTCTGTCTCTCTCTCACACTGCCTATTGACTATCAGCAAATCCTGTCAAGCTTTCGAAAGACATTCAGAGCCTGACACCATCTCATCACCTCTTCCAACACCACCCCATTCTAAGCCACTATCATCCCTTGCCTAGATTACACAGTGGTTCCTAACTAACTTGCCAGCTTCCAAACATTCCCCACACAGCAACCAGAGTGTTTTTTTCAACAAGTTGAGTCAGATCACACCACTCTTCAGCTAAAAATCCCCTAGTGGCTTCTCATTTCATTAAACTAAAAACCAACATCCTTACAAAGATTTATTTGGCCCTACCCAACTGGGCCCCAGCTACTCCTCTGATCTTTCTCCCTACAAGTCACTCTCTTCCTCACTGTGCTCCAGCCTCAGGCATCCTTGCTATTCTCCAAATGCTCCAAACACATCCCTGACTCAGACATTCATACTGTTGTTTCCTCTGCTTTAAATACTCTTCTACCTAAAAGCCCTGTGACTCTCACTTTTCTTCAGAAATCTGCTCCGATACCACATTATCAGAGAAGACTTCCACAATTCGCTGTGTGAAATAGCACTGAATACCCTCTATCTTCCTTAGCTGCATTTCTCACCATGTGCCACATAATATGTATGCAGTACAATATATTATGGATATGTTTCTAATTATTGACATTTCCCATGAATTAGGACAGTGCCTGGCATACAGCAAGTGTTCAATATATATTTGATAAATAATGAAATTAATAGAGGACAGATTCACAACGAGGACATATTGTTAAATAAATAATTATCCACTAAAGTGGTAGATGACTTTCACTTCCACATCTCCCGTCCCCCACTCTATCATTTGATCCACGATTCATGCATAAACTATTTGCTAGGGAAATCTTGAAAAATGAAACAATTTGGTCACAAGCACTAAATATAGACTAGCATAGTTGGAAAACCAAACAGGTGGCCAGTTACAACTCCATACACTTTGATGACCCTTGACAGCTTATAATGCACTGTCACATTCTTCTAACTGTATTCTCATAACAACACTAAGAATCAGTGGGTGGATTGCTTCTGTTTTACAAATGATAAAAATAAGGTTTAGAGAGAACAAGTTACTTCCCTTGATTACATGGCAAGAAGATTGCAAATGAGGACTCCAAATACATCTACTCCCAAGTTCCTGGTCTTTACCCATCACATCAGGCATGTGGACCCTAATTAAAATGCTTTGCAAAGAATGAAGCCTGTTACCTATATCCTCTGTTTCTTTTTGTTGAGCAGCTGCATGAAAGTAGCCCATAACTTTGAGGCTGGTGCAGATGCTAAATTAAAGAGAAACTGATCTGGGTAATGTGTGCTTAGTGTGGCCATGTCAGGCTGGATGTGTGAAATCGTTCTGTGTTTGAATCAACAGTGATGCCGAATACAATTTTGTTCAGACTGATTGAAAAATACAATCTGCCGGTTGGAAGAAATCTGGTGGTTAATGAATGTGAATGAGGACTTTAAGGAAGTTTCTTTGTCTATACTGTTTTCACATGCTTAAATGATTCAGTGCAGTTCTTGAGAATGAGTGCTATTTGATGGAAGCAGAGGAGATGAGCTTTTCTTAATGTATTTTTTATCTAGTTTAGACAGAAAGATCTTCCTGATGGGTGTTAAGGAGGACTTCCTGAACAGGCTTCCCAGAGTGCTTGTGGCTTACCACCCCCTTGAAAGAGAGAAAAGAAAGAAGAGTTCCTTCCAGCCCAGCCTGGCAGACACAAGCCTGGAGGCAGCAAACCAATGATGGAGTTTAGGACACCTTACCTTGGCATTTGAGAAGACAGTAGAAGCAGGAAGGTCACCCTCACCTTCCCCTTGCCCTTCTCTCCTGAAGCAGTTCATAAGACTTTCCTTTGAGAGGTGCTCTCCCTATACTAGAGGAAAGGAACATCCTTATCTCTGAAGACACTAAGGACACAGAGAAGATGTGAAAAACAGACCTTCCTAAGTTCTTCCTCGTTTATTACCATTAGATGATACCCTCTTTGTCCAATTGCACATCTCCCTGACTATTCATTTCTTCATCACACTTAACGTAAAAAATACACAGGTTTCCCTGTTTCTTTGGGGGTTCATTTCCTTATGAAGGCTCCCGTGTCACAGGAAACTTATACTAAATAAATTTGTATGCTTTTCTCTTGTGAATCTGTCCTTTGTTATGGGGCCTCAGCCATGTACCTAGGGATGTATGAGGAAAGGAAATCTTTCCACCCTATACTATTATCACTATGAGGAGTGGAAATTGAAGTCCAAAGGCTGAAAAGTAAATGTTTCTAGGAAAGTTAAAATTGTCCCATTTCCAATTACCTGGCACATGTGAAAGACTGAGAGAGACAGATTGCTTCCATTTGGAAAATGGGACAGCCAGAGATGGCAACTGTATGGAAAGTGTAATTAGAGAGGGTTTAATTGTGCCCTTCAATGGACAGTTTAAGCACTGACATATATCTTGTAAAATGTAGTAAACAGGGAGCTTTTAAGGAACATAACAAAATGCCATTAAGTGGCATAGAAATAATTGTGAAATTATCAGCAAAAGGTTGGTAATTAGGGGACACTCTATTTCCCTTGGACCTCATGTTCATAAAATGAATAGGATTCAGGCTATTATCTGCACAATTGAAATTTTCTACATTACCTCAATTACTGGGACTCTAAGGTGGAAGTTCTGTGATCCTAGATTATCACTGTAATCTGGAAGTCTCTGTTTGCTTTGCATTGAGAAAGTGTGTTTGTATTCCCTACTAAAATACTTTTTAAACTTTTCACTTAAATGTCTTTTCTCAAAACACTGATGCTCACACACCTCATTCCTAGAGATTCTGAAATAGTAGATTTAGATGAGGTTGTAGAACTCTTAAGTTGGAAACAGCTCACCAGGTAATTTTGATTTTCAGCCAAGTTTGGGAAGCACAAAACAATAGTGTCCTTTTGCTGGACCATGCCATACAGCATGCTGTGTAAACAAACCCTAGCTCTTACTTGCTTTCTTACTATTTTCCTATAGTGCTGAGCACCAGACAATTCCAGTTATTTGAAGGGTCTGGTTAGCTGAATTTCTGTGCATTAACATGGTACTGTAATTTCCACTGGATTTTCTTGCACTGGGAGTGAGAGAATTTAGCATGGAGCGTGGTCTTTGCAGACTTCAGCCTCCACTGTCTCCAACTTCAGTACATCATGCCTCTAGCCTAGTGAGATGACATCCCTGCCTCAATCTTTTCCTCACTCTTCAAAAAATCTTACCGGCACCGGGTACGGTGGCTCAGCCTGTAATCCCAACACTTTGGGAGGCCAAGGTGGGTGGATCACGAAGTCAGGAGATCAAGACCATCCTGGCTAACACGGTGAAACCCCATCTCTACTAAAACCACAAAAAATTAGCCGGGCGTGGTGGCGGGCGCCTGCAGTCCCAGCTACTCGGGAGGCCGAGGCAGGAGAATGGCGTGAACCCGGGAGGCAGAGCTTGCAGTGAGCCGAGATGGTGCCACTGAACTCCAGCCTGGGCGACAGAGTGAGACTCCGTCTCAAAAAAAAAAAAAAAAAACTTACCTGCATTTCCATGCTTTAGTCTCTTTTAGTCTTATATCTCTGTTCTTATTAAACAACAGAATGGCCAGGCCCTCCATGGAAAAGAAATAAATAAAAGGAAGGGTGCATTTATGTGCCTCTTGAGGAAGTGGCAGATCATGAATAAATGAGAACTTTGAGTGGGATTTCAGTCTTACTCAAAAACAACAACTCTCTTTACTCAGCAAAAAGCACAATATTCAACCTTTTCATGGAAGGATTTAGTATTCTTTTCAAAGCTACACACACAATGGAAACATTCCCCCTCAAAGAGGCATCAAAGAAGACAGAACTTGCAGACCAGGCTTTCTCAAATGAAGTCTTTTCATTGCAGCCTCAGATTTGCTCTCTGGGGATCACTGACTCAAAACCATGTAGAAGAGGGTGAGTGGCTCTCATACCATTTCCATTAAAAGCAGTTGTTGATGGCCATTTTCCCATTTTCTTTCTCTTCTTCCCTATTCCACAGTAATGCTTGCATTCCTATAAAACGAGGCTTCCTGCAATAGGCCAGACAACACCATTCTTTCCCCAAATGCCAGTTGCTTTTCAAGTGGGTGGTGGGATAAGTAAGAACATTTGCTACTGGGCAGAGTCTCCTCAAAAACCATTAAAACAAAGTATTCTGCCCCTTTTTTATGTGGATATAGTTTTTTCTCTTTATAATTTAATTTAATTTAATTTCTTTTGGGAGAAGAACAGTGGTCAGTTAAAAGTCACAATCACTCCATCTACACAACCAAAGTAAAACAGGAATGGAGACCTTTCTATTTCACACAGAGTTCTGTCTGACTGACTTTATCCTGTGCATTTGGAAATGTACAGGGAAGGGCAGCCACTCATAAATACTTGTTTATATTTTGTTGTTGTTCTTTGCTCCAAGTGGTAATATACTGTGGTAGATAGTCTTCTAAAATGACTCCCAGCGATCCCAGCCTCCTAGCACCCATGCCTTTATGTAATCCTCACCCTTGTGTGTGAGCTGGACCCAATGACTTGCTTTTAATGAATAAAACATGGCAAAAGCGTTGGGATGTCATTTCTACAAGTAAGTTACAAAGGACCATGACCTCCATCTTGCTAGCACCCTCTCTTGTGGGCACATTCTGTTGCTATGTTTTGACCTGCTATATGGAGACACCTGTATGGCAAAGAGTGGAGGGAAAAAACAGCTCATGAGGAACTGAGGCCTCGGTTTGGCAACTTGCAGAAAACTGAATCTTGCCAACAACCACGTGAGTGAGCTCGGAAGCAGATCCTTCCTGGTTGAGCCTTGAGGTTACCATAGCTTGTGAGAAACCCAGAGCCTGAGCAGCAAGTTAAGTCATGCTTGGATTCTTGACCCATAGAAACTGTCAGATAATAAATGTGTTCTGTTTCAAGCTAAGTTTTCAGATAATTTGTTACAGAGCAAAAGATAATTAATTCACATGTATTATTTTTATAAACATTATCTTTGAATAACAGACATATAGAAAAGTAGTGTGCAAATCAGAAGATCACAGCTCAATGAATTTTTATAAAGGGAACACACACAGAATTACCATCAGAATCAAGAGATAGAACATTGCTAGTATCCTAGAAGCCTCTCTTGTGTCCGTTAACGCAGTAACCTTCTTCCTAAGATAATCATCATTTTGATTTCTGTCATGATAAGCTAACTTGCCTCTTTTAAGCTTTATGTATTTGTTGTTTTTTGTTTTTTGAGATGGAGTCTCGCCCTGTCACCCCAAGCTGGATTGCACTGGCGCGATCTTGGATCGCTGCAACCTCCGCCTCCTGGGTTCAACTGATTCTCCTGCCTCAGCCTTCCAAGTAGCTGGGATTACAGGTGCACATCACTGCGCCTGGCTAATTTTTGTATTTTTAGTAGAGACAGGATTTCACCATGTTGGCTGGGCTGGTCTCGAACTCCTGACCTCATGTGATCCACCTGCCTCGGCCTCCCAAAGTGCTGGGATTACAGGCGTGAGCCACCGTGCCCGGCCTCTAATCATTATGTTTTTGAGATTCATCCCTGTTGCTTCAGGTAGCAATATTTCATTTACATTAATTTCATTGTAGAAAATTTTTAAATCCATTTTACTGTAGGGAAAATAGGCTTTAGTTTTTTTATTTTTATCTTTTTTTTACTATTAGAAATAATGCTGCTATAAACATTCTTATGCATGTCTTTTGGTATACATATTTTGCATTTTTGCATATATACCTAAGAGTGGAGTTTCTGGATCACTGGAACATGTGTATGTCCTGCTTTAGTAGACACTACCTAATCATTTTCCAAGGTGGCTGTAGCAGTTACAATTCTATCAGCAGTGTATGAGCGTTCCAACTGCCCTCATCCCCACACTTGGTATTGTCAGGCTTATTTTTAATTTTAGCCAAATTAAAATCTGAGACATATGCTGTAGAATCTCATTGTGGTTTAGTTTTTACTTCTTTAAAAATTAATGACATTAAGTATTTCTCATGTGTTTATTGACTACTTGATTATTTTCACTCATAAATATTAAGATATAATGTTATCTTTTGTAGTAAAAGTTTTATCCTCTTTAGTGTAATATTAAGATAATTAAAAAATGGATACTCAGTTTGCCTGTCACTCTTCAAGGATCATGATTCCCATAAAAAATGGATTCTCAATTTGTCTGTCACTATTTATTCAAGGATCATTATTCTCACTTTATTGCAATGGCATTGCATCATTTTTCTAGGGCTGCTGTAACAAAGCACCACAAACTGTGTGGTTGGAAACAACAGAAATGTATTGTCTCAAACTTCTGGAGGTTAGACCAAACTCAAGTTAGTCTTGGACTAACTCTGGAGGTTAGTCCAAAATCAGGTTGTCAGCAAGTTGTCGTGCTTCCTCAGAAACCTGCAGTGGAGAATCCTTCCATGCCTCTTTGTAACTTCTGGTGATTTGCTGGCAATATTTGACATTCCATAGCTTGCATGCATCACTTCAATCATTGCCTCTATTATCATATAATTTTCTCTCCCCATGTGTCTGTATCTGTGCTCAAATGTCATTCTTCTCATAAGGACATCAGTAATATTGGATTAAGGACCCATCCTACTTTGGTTAAGACCTTATTGTCTTCACTAACTATATCTGCATCCACCCCATACCCAAAGCAGGTCACATGCTGAGGTACCAGGAGTCAAGACTTCAGTATATATCTTTTGGGGGGACACAAGTCAACCCACAACAGCCTTTTTGTCATAAATAAAGTAAATGTGTATGTGTGGGCCTGTTTTTGGACTTTCTATTCTATTCCTGGGCTTTCTATTTTTCCCCATTGACCTATTCACCTGTTTTTATGTAATACCTACACTACCTGAATTACCTTGACTTTAAAATAAACTTCATATCCCAATAATATAAGTTCTCCAACTTTATGATTTTTTTTGAAATATAGAATTCCAGGTTGGCCCTTCATTTTAAAAATACAATTCCATTCTCTTTTGGTTTTTATAATTTCTGTTCAAATGTCAAATAGAAATTTTCTTGTTGCTCTTTTATTGATAATGTATCTCTTTTTCACTGGCTACTTCCTGAAGTTTCTGTCTTTCATTTTCAGCAGTTTTACTCTGATGGCCAGGTATGGATTTCGTAGCATTTCTCTTTCTTGGAATTCCTGGAGCTTCTTGAGAATTTGATGCCTTTCATCAGTTTTGGGAAACTGAGGAATATTTAATTATGCAACATTTAACAGATATTCAAATATTACATCGGCTTTATCTTCTTTCCTCTCAATTGGAGGAGTCCAAATACCAATGCATTAGACTTTTTCTCTAAATCTCATATGCCTTTAATCCTTTTTTTTGTATACTCTGCACTTCTTTTTCATTGTGCTCTAATCTGAATATATTCTAGTGACTTATGTTGCAGTTCAAGAATTATCTCTTCTTCTGAATCTAGTCTTCTGCTAACCCATCTATTGAGTTCTCAGTTTTATTTATTTATTTATTTTTATTTTTTGAGACAGAGTCTTGCTGTGTCACCTAGGCTGTGCAGTGGTGCAATCTTGGCTTACTGCAGCCTGTGCCTCCCAGGTTCAAGTGATCCTCCCGCCTCAGCCTCCTGAGTAGCTGGGATTACAAGCATGCACCATCACACTCAGCTAATTTTTGTATTTGTAGTAGAGACGGGGTTTTACCATGTTGGCCAGGCTGGTCTTGAACTCCTGACCTCAAGTGATCTCCCCACCTCAGCCTCCCAAAGTGCCGAGATTACAGGCATGAGCCACTGCACCCGGCCTCAGTTTTAGTAATTTCATTGTTGCAGAATTTCCATTTGGATCTTTTTTTAAAAAATCATGTGTCAGGGCTCATTTCATGTGCTTTATATTCATTATCTCATTTGAATCCTTACAAATACCATATGAGAAAGGTACAATTAGTATCTATATTTTCAGAGGAGGAAAGCAGAGACTCAGAGAGATTAAATTGCCCAGTGTATACAGCAAGGAGTTGTTGATACTAGGACTCAAATCCAGGAAGTCTGACTCAGAGTGGACTTTCATAGCCTTAAGTCGCATTGCTCCTGGGAAGTGCATGGTTACGATTATAATGGTCACTAACATCTACATAGGCTTACTGTATGCCAGACGTTGTCCTAATATTACCTTATTGAATCCTCTTAATGACCTAGAGATATATACTATTATTGCCATTAAACAGATGAGAACTTGAGGCTCAAAGAAGGTAAATTTTCCCTAAGGATTTTTATAGCTCCTAAGTGCAAGTCAGGATTCCAGCTAATGAAGTCTGTCCCCAAAGCCCATGCCCTTAGCTACACCAAACTGCCTCCTAGCAAAATCAAGAAGGCAATGACACTTGGAATTGAGAAACATCCCTGACAAGAGAGAGAGTGAATGGCATCTCAAATCTGACCCCTGAAAAAGTAAATACAATGCTTAGAAGCAGGGAGAAATGTAATTTGGAGGGGCAGAGTAGGTAAACAATTACAAGTGTGATATAGGATAAGGAAGAAAAGAAGAGGGAAATATGAAGGACAAGATAATATCACATAAATTATAAACAAGTACTTGCTGCATACAGCTTGGAAGTGGGCATTCTTTGGAATGTGATTTGCACAATCTTAATATAGAAGACACAGCTCTCAGCAGCACAGCAAGAAGAATCAAGGCTCCTTAGTGCTGAGTCCTGGCAAGTCTGTAAGGTCAGGAGGTTCTGAATACTATGGTGGTAGCGAAGATTTGCCTGATAATTGCTAGGTTTGAAAGATAAGTATCAAGAAGGCAAAGATGTGGTCAGGATGGTCCACAGGGGTACTAATCACCAGCAGTGGGAATCTGAAAACTGGAACTAAGCATGTGGGGGTAGGCTATGTTAACTCGGGGCTATAATTATCAAACCACTTCCCAGGTTTTCTCAAAACACACACACACACACACACACACACACATATATATTTAATAAGCATGTTAGGAGAGTTTACAAAAGACATTGTATGTGTAATAAGTGACATTAGGCAAAGTTTCCCTGTCAGCAGATAGGAATGTCATTTCTATTTCTATGTTGCTGCATGCAAATACATCTCTTCTTTTATGTAACCCGGTTGAGATTCCTGTAAACACTGGGGATAAATAGCTTGCTTTTTAGTTTTCTTGAGGCAAACCACATGAAGAACCCAGGCACCAGTGTGGCATCTGGCTCCCTCCCCCAACCTGGAAATGCAGAACTGAAAACAATTTGTAGTAAAAGCATTAATAAAATAACACTTCTCTGCCAGTTAGCCCTCCTCAAAAAGGCAAAGTAGAATGTACTCTACTTCTTGTTGGTAAAGCACTCTAACATTTAGCATCCTTTGTATTAGGAAATGCCCAAATCTAAATCTTTCTGTGAAAATTGAAGCCTTTTCTCCTATTCTCAGGGGAAGCAAAATACACGATACCAGACTGCAAGTCCAAATTGAGTACCCCCTTTAGTCTTGCTCTTGTTCTCTTCCTTCATATCCCACAGCACAGTTTGTAACCATATACTTATATGTGTCTATATTTGTTTACTGTCTCTCTCTCTTCATTTATAGTCTAGCTCCTGAAGGGCAGGGAATGCTTGCTTTGTTCACTATTGCATATCCAGAGCATAATCTTGCGCCTAGTAGGCTGTCAACAAATATTCGTTCAATAAATACGTGGGAGAGAAGATAAGGTCCATAATTTTAGATTTATCCTAGTTCTTTGTTTAATGCCAGGCCCTAGAGTGGGTATTTATTTAATGCCTGCCACAGCATGTTAGATGCAGTCAATAAGTCACCTTGCTCCAGAACTGGCTCCTTCCATTCCATTTCTAGGAATTGCTCAAAATAGTCATACAAAACTCTCCCCTGGGCCAATGAGGCCCATGCTAGCTGCTAGTTTTTCTCTTTTCGGTCTCATGTAGTTATAATCATTGAAGCTTTTAAAATACTTTTTTCAAGGCTAGAATGAGCCATGTGGTACTGGATTACAGTTGGAGACATGATTATAAACTCATATGTAGCTTAATATAGATGCTGATAGATCAATATAGAAATAATTATATATATATAAAAAACAGTTAGTGTACATACATGTATTTCCCAGGTCTGTCTGCTGAGAGGACCTAGAGGCAGTTATATACCTTGGTTTTCTAATACTCTATTCTTGAATAAAATGAATCTGGGATCTTTGGAGAAATAACTGGTCCTAAGACTTGGTGAGGAAATATTCAAGATGGCCTGAATCATCTTGTAGTGCCAGAAAATAAGGAAGTGCTCAAACAAAATAAGGCAGGCGTACTAGTTTGTTTTCATGCTGCTGATAAACACATACAAGAAACTGGGAACAAAAAGAGGTTTAATTGGACTTACAGTTCCACATGGCTGGGGAAACCTCAGAATCATGAGTGAACGGCAGCACCAAGAGAAAAATGAGGAAGAAGAAAAAGCAGAAACCCCTGATAAACCCATCAGATCTCATGAGACTTATTCACTATCACAAGAATAGCATGGGAAAGACCTGCCCCCATGATTCAATTACCTCCCCTTGGGTCCCTCCCACAACATGTGGGAATTCTGGGAGATATACTTCGAGTTGAGATTTGGGTGGGGACACAGCCAAACCATATCAGCAGGTATGTCAAAGGAACACAACAGCTTACTGACAGCATTCAAAGGCCAAAGATGGAACAGTGTATGGAACAGAATAAATGAAGTAGCATTGGAATTATAACACCAAATATAAAATAAGTACCTATAGGTTTAGAGTCTAAATAAATGATTGAATAAATAATAAATGGGAAAGAAAAGATAAATCTGTATGGAAGAATTCCAAATAATTTGTTTAGCTACTCTGCCCTCAAGGAGGTGGAACATAACGCTGCATTCTTTAGATGTGGGCTATGCTTGGTGAATTGCTTCTAAATAGTACAGTATAAAAAAAAACAGTGATTATACATTGGAGAAAGCTGGCAAACCCTACCTTAGCCAGGTGATCAACATTAACATCACCAGTGATAAGTCATGTTGATAACATGCATCCTTAGTATGATATGTTGAGGATGACACTTGATCTATGTGCTTTCTCCAAAAACCTATAATCCCAATCTAATTGTGAGAAAAACACCTGTCAAATCCCAAATGAGGGACATTCTATATAACACATAATCATTACTCCTCTAAATGGTGAAGGTCATCTATACATGGAAAGCCTGAGGAGGAACTTAAAGAGATGTAATGACTAAATGTAGTATGTTATCCTGTATGGAATACTAGGAGAGAAAAAGGAAAAACTAATGAAATCTAAATAAAGTATGGAGTTTAGTTAATAATAATGTATCAGTATCAGTCCATTAGTTGTAACAAACACACTGTATTAGTCTGCTTTCATGCTGCTGATAAAGATATATTTGAGACTGGGCAATTTACAAAAAGAAAGAGGTTTATTGGACTTACACTTCCACGTGGCTGGGGAGAGCTCACAATCATGGCAGAAGGTGAAAGGCACATCTCACATGGCAGCAGACAAGAAAAGAGATCCTGTGTGGGGAAATTCTCATTTTTAAAACCATCAGATCTCGTGAGACTTATTCCTTATAATGAGAACAGCACAGGAAAAATCCTGCCCCCATGATTCAATTACCTGCCACTGGGTCCCTCCCACAATACATGGGAATTCAAGATGCGATTCAGGTGGGGACACAGCCAAACCATATCATTCAGCCCCTGGCCCCTCCCAAATCTCATGTCCTCACATTTCAAAACAAATCATACCTTCCCAACAATCCCCCAAAATCTTAACTCATTTCAGGATTAACTCAAAAGTTCACATTCAAAGTCTCATCCAAGACAAGGCAAGTCCTATCCACTTATGAGCCTGTAAAATCAAAAGCAAGTTAGTTACTTCCTAAATACAATGGGAGTACAGGCATTGGGTAGATACAGTCATTCCAAATGGGAGAAGTTGGCCAAAACAAAGGGGCTATAGGCCCCATGCAAGTCCTAAATCTAGCAGGGCAGTCAAATCTTAAAGCTTCAGAATGATCTCCTTTCACTCCATTTCTCACATCCAGGTCACGCTGATGCAAGAGGTTGGTTCCCATGGTCTTGGATAGCTCCACACCTGTGGCTTTGCAAAGTACAACCTCCCTCCTGGCTGCTTTCACATGCTGGCATTGAGTGTCTGTGGCTTTTCCAGGCACACAGTGCAAGCTGTAGTTGGATCTACCATCCTGGGGTCTGGAGGATGGTGTCCCTCTTTTCACAGCTCCCTTAGGCAATGCCCCAGTAGGGACTCTGTGTGGGGGCTCCCATCCCACATTT
Source organism: Pan troglodytes (assembly GCF_028858775.2). Taxonomy (NCBI): domain Eukaryota; kingdom Metazoa; phylum Chordata; class Mammalia; order Primates; family Hominidae; genus Pan; species Pan troglodytes. Next base: position 137,338,487 of record NC_072403.2, on the reverse strand, counting down.
TCATTCCACACTGCCCTAGCAGAGGTTGTCCATGAGAGCTGCACCCCTGCAGCATACTTCAGCCAAGGCATCCAGGCATTTCCATACATCTTCTGAAATCTAGGTGGAGGTTCCCAAACCCTAGTTCTTGACTTCTGTGCACTTGCAGGCTCAACACCATGTGGAGGCTGCCAAGGCTTGGGGCTTGCACCCTCTGAAGATACAGCCCAAGCTATACATTTGTCCCTTTCAGCCACAGCTGGCACAGCTGGGACACAGGGCACCAAGTCCTTCAGCTGCACACAGCATGGGGACACTGGGTCCAGCCCACAAAACCACTTTTTCCTCCTAGGCCTCCAGGCCTGTGATGGGAGAGGCTGCTGTGAAGACCTCTGACATACCCTGGAGACATTTTCCCCATTGTCTTGGGGATTAACATTTGACTCATTACTTATGCAAATTTCTGCAGCTGGCTTGAATTTCTTCTCAGAAAATGGGATTTTCTTTTCTATCGCATTGTCAGGCTGCAAATTTTCTGAACTTTTGTACACTGCTTCCCTTTTAAAACTGAATGCCTTTATCAGCACCCAAATCACATCTTGAATGCTTTGCTGTTTAGAAATTTTTTCCACCAGATACCCTGAATCATCTCTCTCAAGTTCAAAGTTCTCACAAATCTCTAGGGCAGGGGCAAAATGCCACCAGTCTCATTGCTAAAACATAAAAAGTGTCACCTTTGCTCCAGTTCCCAGCAAGTTCCATATCACCATCTGAGACCACCTCAGCCTGGATTTCATTGTCCGTATCATTATCAGCATTTTGGTCAAAGCCATTTAACAATTCTCTAGGGAGTTCCAAACTTTCACACATTTTTCTATCTTCTTCTGAGCCCTCCAATCTGTTCCAAACTCTGCCTGCTACCCAGTTCCAAAATGGCTCCCACATTTTTGGGTATCTTTTCAGCAGTGCCCCACTCTCCTGTACCAATTTACTGTATGAGTCCGTTTTCATGCTGCTGATAAAGACATACCAAAGACTGGGCAATTTACAAAAAGAAAGAGGTTTATTGGATTTACAGTTCCACGTAGCTGGGGAGACCTCACAATCATGGCAGAAGGTGAAAGGCACATCTCACATGGCAGCAGACAAAAAAGAGAGCTTGTGTAGGGAAATTCCCCTTTTTAAAACCATCAGATCTCATGAGACTTATTCACTATCTTGAGAACAGGACAGGAAAGACCTTCCCCCATGATTCAATTACCTGTTACGGGGTCCTTCCTACAACATGTAGGAATTCAAGATGAGATTTGGGTGAGGACACAGCCAAACCATATCATGAACCATGATATAAGATGTTAATGATAGAGGAAATTGGATGTTGGGTATACAGAAATTCTCTGTCTTTGAAACTTTTTTGTAAAATCTAAATTATTCTGAAATAAAATGGTTTTTGAAAATTGTAAAAAAAAAATTTAACCAAAAAAACTCACAAAAAATCAGCAAAACAAAACAACAAACAAACCCCCAATTGCCACATCTTACCCCATTTGAAACTGTTAAAAAGTCATAGAGCCCAGGGTAAATTCAGGTCTCTCTAGAGCCCATTGGTCATTCTTTCTCTACTTAAGCACTTGTGATTCAAATGAACAAGGCGAGATGAAGACCAATCACAAAACAGACACAGAAACATGCCTCCCACCACACAGACATCTCCTCAAGGTCATAATTATTTTTAATCCTTACATTGACTAATTATCAAGTTTAAACCCCATAGCAGCTCTGTGAGTAAGGTATTTCTATTCTCATTTTCTGGATGAGGTTGCTTGCAAACAAAGCAGGTGAACTGGGATTAGCACAGAAGCTGATATTGTTTAATTCACTCAAAAAGCATTCAGTGAGCAAAGCTGACATTGTTTAATTCACTCAAAAAGATGGATTGAGTTTATTGAGAACTGAGAAGAGTCCAAGGTACTGATGTGGGTTCAGGGAACATAGCAGTGAATAAAATGAAATATATAAGATAACTGTTGTAGAAGGTGAAAATAAAATAAAACATGCTCCTACCCTCACGGAGTTTCCGTTCCAATGGAGGAGATGGGGAAAAAAAGACAAAATGTTATCACTAATTTATTAGATAATATGGACCATATGTATAAATTAGGATTTCCAGTTTCTGATCCAGCATTTAAGGAGTTTGGAACTCACCTCTCTTTCCTAACAACAAGTAAAAAAGTAAACAAGCTGAAAAATCAATAACTTTTCTAAGATCCTTGAAAGGTATGAGATCACAGGGAAAACTTCTGTCCCTGAAATTGGAGAGACAGACAGGCAGATACAGAGAATTACAACTTACTGGATCAGAAACCCCAAAACAGAATCCTACTTCTTGGGGGCACCAGTACCAAGGTAGGAAAACCTGAACTGTGATTTAGAAAGTGTTGAAGGCTTAAGTGTGGCTAAGTCTGTGAGTTAAAACACTCCAAGATCCCAGAAACTTTTGTAAGTTTTACATCTTGGAGCTCTACTAGGTTCTTACAGCAGAGATTTAAAAAAGAATCTCCTTGTGTTTATGGCAGGGAGAGAGGGAAAGAAACCATTGTTAAGTGTGCCAGTGCACTCTGTTCTTCCTGTCCTCAAGAGAAACGATTTTACCAGAGCCTAAACTGCTGGGATTTTACCAGTGACTAACCAACCTGGGAAAGGAAAATAACTAAGTCCAGCCCATTTCAGCCACCCTGCTCCACCTAAGGCCAGAAGAGAAAAAGAAAACAAAACAAAACGGAGAGGTACTTATTAAGTTCACAGCCAAGGGGCAGAGGCCCACTAAAAAGGCTAAGATTTAATGATAGGACTATAGAAGACTTACCCTCCTCCTACATCTTACCACCACATTACTGAAGGCCTATGTATAACATTTCCTTTCACCTAGTATTATACATTATACCTGGCTTTCAACAAAACAATTACAAGTCATACCAAAAGGCAAAAACAGTTTGAGGAAACTGAAGCATCAGAACCAGACTCAGATATGGCAGGCACATTGGAATTATCAGACTACAAGCTTAAAACAATGATGGATAATATGCAAAGGGTTCTAATGGAAATAAGGAGATAACATGCTAGAACAGATAGATAATATAAGCAGAGGGATGGAAAATTTAAGAAAGAATCAAAAGCACTAGAGATGTGCACAGATGCTGTAACAGAAATGAAGAATGTCTTTGATAGGTTTATTAACAAATTAGACATAGCTGAGAAAAGAATCTCTGAACTTGAGGATAAGTCAATAGGAACTTCAAAACTGAAAAGCAAAAAGAAAAAAAAGACTAAAAAAAGAAACAGAATATTTAAGAACTGTGGGACAACTACGAAAGTTGTAATATATGTGTAATGTGAATAACAGAAAGAGAAGAAAGAGATAAAAGAACAGAAGCAACATTTGAAGCAATAATGACAGAATCTCCCCCAAATTACTGTCAGACACTGCTTTGGTTTGAATGTCTGATCCCTCCACAAGTTACGTTGAAATTTAATTGCCAATATAATGGTATTGACAGGTAGGACCTTTATTTGGTGTTAGGCCATGAGGGCTCCACCTTCATGGGAGGGTTTAACATCTTAATAAAAGGAATTTTGCCAGAGGGCTTTCTCTCTTGGCTCTTCTGCCCTTCTGCTATGTGAGGAACAGTGTTTTTTCTTCCAGAAGATGCAGGGTTTAAGGTACCATCTTAGGAGTAGAGACCAGGCCCTCAACAGATGTAAAACCTGCTGGCGTTTTGATAGTGGACTTCCTCACCTCCACAACTGTGAACCAACAAATTTCTGTTTATTATAAATCGCCAAGTCTGTAGTATGCTGTTCCAGCATCACCGACTAAGATGGACATTAAACCACAGATCCAGGAAGCTCAGAGAACAACAAGCAGGATAAATGCCAAAAGACCTACACATAAACATACCATATTCAAATGGCAGAAAATCAAAGATAGAGAAAAAACTTGAAAGAAGCCAGAGGTGGGGAAAAATACCTACTTATTGAGGAGCAAAGATAAGAATTACATCCTATACAAGCAAGAAATAAATCATGCAAACAAGAAAACAATGGAGTGAAATATTTAAAGTGTTCAGAGAAAAAATCCACCAACCTAAAATTCTGCTATCTTGTAAAATTATCTTTCAAAAGGAAAAGGGAAATAAATACCTTCTCAGACAAACAAACACTGAGGGAATTTGTTGCCAGTAGTTCTGTCTCAAAAAACAATATTAAAAAAAATTATTTATGGAAAAATAAATTAATATAGGTCAGAAAGTCACAACTATATAAAGAAAGGAATAACATTATAAACAGTAGAAAAGAAATGTGAAGGGAAAAAACTTTTATTTTTCTTAATTGATCTAATAGATAATATTTTGTTCAAAATAATAGCAGCAATGTATTCAGTTATGTATGCTTATGTATAAGTGAAATAAATGACAGCAATGATATAAATGACTAGAGGGAAGAATTAGGAATATTTTGTTAGTATAAGGTACTTGTAACACCCATGAAGTGGCATGTTATTTAAAGTGGATCTGAATTAATTGTAAATGTCGATTGCAAACTTTAGGGCAGCCATTAAAACCAGGAAAAAAAGAGAAAATTACAGTTAAGGCAAAAGACCCAGAATAGCACCCCCCAAATTGAACACGACATTGAAGAACAAAGTCAGAGGACTGACACTACCTGACTTTAAGAATTATTATAAAGCTACAGTAATCAAGAAAGTGTGGTATTGGGAAAAGAATAAATGAATAGGTCAAGGAACAGACGAGAGAGCTTAGAAATAAACACATATAAATACAGTCAACTAATCTTTGACAAAGATCAGTTTGCCCTTTGAAGCAAAGTCAATATGATGGAGCCAAGATAGTCTTTTCAAAATGATGCTGGAACAACTGGATATCTATATGCAATAAAATGAAGACTAGACACAGATTTTACATCTTTCACAAAATTAGCTTAAAATTTATTATAAACCTAAGTGTAAAATGGAAAACTATAAATCTCCTAGAAGATACTGTAGGAGAAAATCTAGATGAACTTGGGCATGGTGATGACATTTTAGATACAACACCAGTGGCATAATCCACTAAAGAAATAAGCAATAAGCTTAACTTTATTGAAATTTAAAACTGCTCTGTTAAAGACTCTGTTAAGAGACTAAAAAGACAGGCCACAGCTCTGTTAAGAGCTTCCTGGATCTGTGGTTTAATGTCCATCTTAGTCGGTGATGCTGGAACAGCATACTACAGACTTGGCGATTTATAATAAACAGAAAAAGACAGAATTTTAGATTCTGTTAAGAATCTAAAAATATTCTGAAAATATTTGCAGAAGACATATTTGAATAAGTGACTTTCCAAAATATACAAAGAACATCTAAAATTTACAATTTAAAAAAATGAAAAACCTGATTTAAAAATAGGAAAGGATTTGAACAGACAACTCAGCAAGGATGTATACAGATGGTAAATAAGCATATGGAAAATTGCTCCACATAATATGTTATTGGAGAAATTTAAAATGACAAGGAGACATTAGAATGGCCAAAATCCAGAACACTGATGATATGGTTTGGATCTGTGTCCCCACCCAAATCTCTTGTTGAATTGTAATCCCCAATGCTGGAGGTGGGCCCTGGTGGGAGGCAATTGGATCATGAGGGTGGTTTCTCATGGTTTAACACCATTCCCCCTAGGTGCCATATAGTGTGCAACTTCTCATGAGATCTGGTTATTTAAAAGTGTGTAGCACCTCCCCACCTCACTCTCACTCCTGCTCTGGCCAAGTAAGATAAGTCTGCTTTCCCTTTGCCATCTTCCATGATTGTAAGTTTCCTGAGGACGTCCCAGAAGCCAAGCAGATGCCAGCATCATGCTTCCTGTACAGCCTGCAGAACGGTGAGCCAATTAAACTTCTTTTCTGTCGGAATTACCCAGACTCAAGTATTTCTTTAGAGTGGTGCAGGAACAGACTAATACAACTGACAATACCAAATACTGGTAAGAATGTGGAAAAAGAGGAATTTCATTCATTGCTACTAGGAACGCAAAATAGTACTGCTACTTTGGAACACAATTTGGTAGTTGATACAGTTTGGCTGTGTCCCCATCCAAATCTCAACTTGAATTGTATCTCCCAGAATTCTCATGTGTTGTGGGAGGGACCCAGGGGGACATAATTGAATCATGGGGGCTGGTCTTTCCCATGCTATTCTCCTGATAGTGAATAAGTCTCATGAGATCTGATGGGTTTATCAGGGGTTTCCACTTTTTCTTCTTCCTCCTTTTCTCTTGCTGCCACCATATAAGAAGTGCCTTTTGCCTCCTGCCATGATTCTAAGGCCTTCCCAGCCATGTGGAACTGAGCTGTAAGTCCAATTAAAACTCTTTTTCTTCCTAGTTTTGGGTATGTCTTTATAGCAGCATGAAAACAGACTAATAGAGTAAATTGATGCCAGTAGAGCAGGGAGTTGCTGAAAAGATAAACAAAAATGTGGAAGCGACTTTGGAACTGGGTAACAGGAAGAGGTTGGAAGAGTTTGGAGGGCTCAGAAGACAGGAAAATGTGAGAAAGTTTGGAACCCCTAGAGACTCGTTAAATGGCTTTGACAAAAATGCTGATAGTGATATGGACAATAAGGTCCAGGCTGAGGTGGTCTCAGGTGTAGATGAGGAACTTGTTGGGAACTGGAGCAAAGGGGACTCTTGTTATGTTTCAGCAAAGAGAGTGGCAGGATTTTGCCCCTGCCCTAGAAATTTGTGGAACTTTGAACTTGAGACAGATGATTTAGGGTACCTGGCAGAAGAAACTTCTAAGCAGCAAAGCATTCAAAAGGTGATGTGGGTGCTGTTAAAAGCATTCCATTTTAAAAGGGAAACAGAGCATAAAAGTTCAGAAAGTGAGCAGCCTAATGATGCAGTAGAAAAGAAAATCCCATTTTTTGAGGAAAAATTCAAGCTGGCTGCAGAAATTTGCATAAGTAACAAGGAGCCTAATGTTAATCCCCAGGACCATGGGGAAAATGTCTCCAGGCCATGTCAGAGACCTTCATGGCAGCCCCTCCCATCACAGGCCTGGAGGCCCAGGAGGAAAAAGTGGTTCCATGGGCTGGGCCCAGGGTCCCCATGTTGTGGGACCATTTGGCTTGGGGCTTGGAGGTTTGGGAACCTCCACCTAGATTTCAGAAGATGTATGGAAATGCCTGGATGCCCAGGCAAAAGTTTGCTGCAGGGGTGGGGCCCTCATGGAGAACCTCTGCTAGGGCAGTTCAGAAGGGTAATGTGGGATTGGAGCCCATACACAGAGTCCCTACTGGGGCCCTGCCTAGTGGAGCTGTGAGAAGAGGGCCATCATCCTCCAGATCCCAGAATGGTAGATCCACCTACAGCTTGCACCATATGCCTGGAAAGCAGCAGATACTCAACACCAGCCCATGAAAGAAGCCAGGAGGGAGGCTGTACCCTGCAAAGTCACAGGTGTGGAGCTGCTCAAGACCATGGGAACCCACCTCTTGCATCAGCATGACCTGGATGTGAGACCTGAAGTCAAAGGAGATCATTTTGGAGCTTTAAAATTTGACTGCCCTGCTGGATTTTGCACTTGCATGGGGCCTGTAGCCCCTTTGTTTTGGCCAACTTTTTCCATTTGGAATGGCTGTATTCACCCAGTACCTGTACCCTTGCTGTATCTAGGAAGTAACTAACTTGCTTTTGATTTTACAGGCTTATAGGTGAAAGGGACTAGCCTTGTCTCAGACAAGACTTTGGACTGTGGACTTTTGGGTTGATGCTGAAATTAGCTAAGACTTTGCGGGACTGTTGGGAAGGCATGATTGGCTTTGGTATGTGAGGACATAAGATTTGGAGGGGCCAGGGGTGGAATGATATGATTCAGCTGTGCCCCCACCCAAATCTCAACTTGAATTGTGTCTCCCAGAATTCCCATGTGTTGTGGGAGGGACCCAGGGAGAGATAATTGAATCATGGGGGCTGGTATTTCCCTTGCTATTCTCATGATAGTGAATAAGTCTCAAGAGATCTAATGAGTTTATCACGGGTTTCTGCTTTTTCTTCTTCATTATTCTCTTGCCACCACCATGTAAGAAGTGCTTTCACCTCCTACCATGATTCTGAGGCCTCCCCAGCCATGTGAAACTGTAAGTCCAATTAAACCTCTTTTTGTTCCCAGTGTTGGGTATGTCTTTATCAGCAGTGTGAAAACATACTAATATGGTAGTTATAAACATGCTCTTACCATATAATATAGCAATTGTGCTTCTTGGTATTTATCCAAAGGAGTTGAAACTTATGCCCACACAAAAACCCTCACATGGATGCTTGTGGCCCCTTTATTCATAATTGCCAAAACTTGGAAGCAACTAATATGTCCTTCAGTAGGCAAATGGATAAATCAAGTGTAGTTCATCCAAACAATGGAATATTATTACATTAGAAGTCCTGAAAACTGTGCATCCATTATTAGATAATTCATATGTACAAAATAATATATAATGTAAATATGGAGTATATGGTATTCTGTTTTAAATGCCACATCTTAAGTGTGGGGTATAGACCAACTAATGAGTATTATGTATAAAAATAATATTTGATAATTTTTGAATGTTTGATAACATGCCCAGTATCATGCTAGGCATTTTACCTACATTCTCTCACTTAACCTTCCTAGTCACTTATGAGATGGGCATTATAATTATCCTCTAGTTTACACATGAAGAGATCAGGTCCCTGAAAAGTTAAGTAACTTACAAATAGCCACCTAACTAATAAGAGATGGAGCCAAGAATCAAATCCAGGCAGACAGACCTCAAGGCTTGCTCCCTTATCACTTCCCCATGGAACTTAGAATGGTGTTCTCTGAAGATCAGATGAAGAAATAGGAAGTGATTAACTTGAGGACAAACTGACTTGAGGACGATGATAGCTGTATCCAAAGACTGGAAGACCTCCCAGGTGAAAAAGGATTACACTTGGGCCCAAAGAATGATGTATGAAAGCCATATAAAAGCAAATTTCACCAAAGTAAAAAAGATTATTTCCTAACAAACAGGGTGGCAAAATAAGAAATGCACAATCTGATGTAAGTTCTTTACTTTTATTTTATTTTTTTACCTTTTGGGTCAGTGAGATAGGGTCTACAGACTAGATGAACTTCCTTTCGATCCTGAGGTTCTAGGACCTGTTCTCATCTTTGTGAAACTTATCCAAATAGTCTTGCTTTTGCTAGATGGAATGCATAGTACATCTTACTGTCTTCTCATAAAACTAGAACCTTATGACTACTAGGGTTTCTCATACCATTGTGTAAGAATTGGCATTTCTATTTGGTGAACTACTTGAGGACACGAGCTCTGCCTTATCTGTCTTTTCTTCAGCATTTTCATGCTAAACATATAGAATGATTTTAGTAACCTGTTAGAACTGAATTTTAGCTTCTTTTTAAAGAAGTTCTTTTCTAACACCTATGGTTGCTCTCAATCACCAACATGCTAAGGGAGAGCATCTGTCACAGGCATAGAACCTGTGGTGTTTATTTCATGGAAATATAATGAGAAGAAAATGAGAAAGTTTGAGAACTACGTAAAAAGGGAAAATCACCATGACCACATAAGGACTGGTATAGTCGTAGCTATTAAATATTTCCCCAAAACATCAACTCACTGTAGTTCTATAAACAAATGGGCATAATTCTGTGCCAACACCACAGAACTTCTTCAAGGAATTGAAGAAAATGCTAATTACCAGCAGTCCAATTCTTTTTTTTTTTTTTTTTTGAGATGGACTCTCGCTGTGTCACCCAGGCTGGAGTGCAGTGGTGTCATCTCCGCTCACTGCAAGCTCCACCTCCCGGGTTCATGCCATTCTTCTGCCTCAGCTTCCTGAGTAGCTGGGACTACAGGTGCCCACCACCACGCCTGGCTGATTTTTTTTTGTATTTTTAGTAGAGACGGGGTTTCAGTGTGTTAGCCAGGATGGTCTTGATCTCCTGACCTCATGATCTGCCCACCTCGGCCTCCCAAAGTGCTGGGATTACAGGCGTGAGCCTCCATGCCCGGCCATCAGCAGTCCAATTCTTTCAATCGAAAGCTTCTTGTTGGCACAGAAGATTCAACAAAGAAGGTTTGCCGTATTAGCGCTTATATTCCTGATGGTGGCTGTGTTATATTCGTTGCTCTTGGTGTATTTTTCACATGGGGCCTAAAACAGAACAATTTTATCTCATATTTTAAGGCATGGAATGTAAGCAAATCAATAGTAATTGAACCATCCACCAATTATACTAGCTACCAGTTAGTTGCAGAATTTAATCATTTAATTAAAGTACCTATTTTCAGGTGACTGAATATGTGGTTGAGCAACACATTTACTGTAATTTTCACTGCTGAACGTTTGTTGCTATTGCAACATGGTTGCTAACATCCACTTGGAAGATGGCTACAAGTTGACTCTCTGGGTGGAGGAAAAGGGGGTTGCTGAATGTCATGAAATCCATTTTATATCCACAGATATTTCTCTACAGAAATTGCTTTTGTGTGAAAATGGTAACCTTGACTTTAGTACTTAGTATCTCACAGAAACATTTTATCTTCACCCCATGGATTTACATGGCAGTTGTATAACTGAGTTGCCCACATTGCTGAATTTGTGTAAAGCTGTGTTGAATCTACTTCTCTTCAGAATTAAGAAGTAGAGTATGCAAAAAAAAGAATTATAGTATGCAGTGCTTTTGCATCTTGGAAACTAGTGTTTCCTAAAACACTCTATTTCTATTACACATATTCTCACATGCAACATAAAGTCCAGAGGACGATGGGGCTTCAGGGCCAGTTGATGTTTTGGGGAAATATTTAATAGCTATGACTATACCAGTCCTTAACGTGACTCAACAAGATCACCTGAGACCAAGGGTTTTCCCATATCTTCACTCTGATATCCACAGCATTGGCAACATCATGAGGCTGGCTTTCCTCGAGGTCATAAGTTGCCCATCAGTAGCAACTGGGGCCAATATGTTCCCATTTGTACTCAGCAGGAATAAGAGAAACTTTGTTCTATTTCCCATAAAGTTTCAGTAAGCCTCATCTGGTGTTTCACTGGCTCAAACTGACTTAGATTTGCCCATCCCCAAATGAATCACTGGCAAGGGGATGGGATAACAAGACTGGTCAGCCAGTATGCTCTATACATGCTTTGGAAACAGAGGACTTCATTCATTATTTTTCAATCTTTCATCTCTTTCCAAGGATATTTACAGAGAACTGTGCTCCAGGCACAGTACGTCTGTCCCTCCACCCACCTCAGAAACCTCACCGTCTGGCAGGAAAGGAAGATAACACTGCAGCATAATTAGTATGCAAAAGTCAGTGCAGGGTCCAGATAAGGAGGGTCTAATGAGGACCTCATAGTGTCACAGGATCCTTGGGGTGTCGCTTTTTCTGCCAGACACCTCTGTGGCCCCTGTGCCTTTGCCTGAGTTTTGCTTGGGACCACTGGGCTCATTCTGCCCACTTGGCCTGGTAGGGTGTGCTCGGCTCATGCTACTGGCTTGGATCCCATGCTTGTCAAGGGCGAGCCATATGCAGAGTGGCAAGGGGTATGTGAGTGAGTAAGTGTGGGGTCTGCCCACTGCACACAGCCAGGCACACCAGATGTGGCAGGACAGGCAACTCCAGGTGCCAACCTGGGCACCAGTTCCCTGTGAGGCTGCGGCTGGACCAGGTGTACAAAAAGCAGCTTCCACATTGGCTCCAGGGAATGCAGTGGCACCCAGAATCTTGGAGATGGCAGGAACTGCAAAGCCCCAAAGAGGGTGTAACTGCCCTGGCCTAGGGAGCTCTTAAGTCTGGGCTCCCCAAAGGGCTGTATTTTTCTCTTCTATCCTTCTCATCACTCGCAGCATGGCGAGCAAGGGGCATGTTTCAGCCCTGTTTGTGTTACAGCTCTTTCAACTCTACCATTTGGCAGGTCCTGAGTTCTTGTCTCGTGTCCAGGAAGAATGAGGTACACAGACAAATGGAAGGTGAGGAAGGCGAAGGGGTGTTTTATTAAGTGACAAAACAGCCCAGAAGAGACACAAAGTGGGTAGCTCCTCCCTGCAGGCAGGTCGGCTCAATGAAGTGTCCATTTCTCAGCAGAGAGGAGACCCCCCCCCCAGTGGGTAGCTTCTCTCTGCAGGGAGGTTGTCCCATTGTCTGCCTGAGTCTGGCTGAGTCTAGGGTTTTTACGGGCTTCAGAGGGGAGTAAGTGTGTGCTGATTGATCCATAGGCAGCCATGGGCAGGCCTGGAAATATCACCATAAGTTCTCACTCCATTCCACAGAACTGACAGCCTGGCCTCCAGGCCTCAGGCCATCCCTGGCCTGAAGGTGGGGTTCCACTGGGTACTCACCCCTTTCTGCACAGGAGCCTGTCTGCCTCCTGACTCTGTTATCCTGTCATCCATGTCCATGGTGTCATGATGCTCAGGCTGTTCATGGTGAGGGGTGCCTGCAGGCCCTTGCTGAACCACCCTTAGCTCCCCCTTGGCCTCTCTCCAGTGCTCATCAGCACCCAAAGTCTGGAAGGGGCTGAAGTGGCGAGGGGATGGCATGTTAGCATTGCCCTGAACTTGTGCACACCCAACTGGGTTGTGATAGTGCCCAGGCTCAGCCACAACTTCTCTCCAAAATCAGAGCAGGCACCAGGAGTGGGGAGTGATGAGGCAGTGGGAGCAGGCACTTTTGAGCCTGCAGGGGCAGGGGGCTTCCCAGACCCCCAAGAATGCAGAGATGTCTGGGTCAGCAGCCTTGGCTGGGTGGCTGCAGCTGTGTCTGGGAGGGCGAGGCTCCTGCCACTACAACTTGGGAGGGAGTGGGGCTTCCTTTTGTTCCCAGCTCATGCTGGCTTCATAGGTCCAGATGTGCTACCACTGCCATCAATAGGGAGGGGTCCCTAACTCTGCCTGGAAGAGAGGAGCAAATGGGACAGTCTTTCAAGTAGAAGTTATATTTTGGCTGTCTTGGGGAAAACACACAATTAGATGAAAGGAGATAAAAAGAGAAGATATTGAGAAAAAACACTATGGGAGTAGGATTAAAAGTAGATAATGCAGGCCAGGCGTGGTGGCTCACGCCTGTAACCCCAGCACTTTGGGAGCCTGGATCATGAGGTAAGGAGTAAGACCAGCCTGTCCAAGATGGTAAAACTCCATCTCTACTAAAAATACAAAAAAGTAGCCAGGTGTGGTGGGGGGCACCTGTAATCCCAGCTACTCAGGAGCCTGAGGCAGAGAATTGCTTGAACCCAGGAGGCAGAGGTTGCAGTGAGCCAAGATCGCCCACTGCACTCCAGCCTGGGCAACAGAGCGAGACTCAGTCTCAAAAAAAAGAAAAAAGAAAAAAAAGAAACAATAACAACAACAACAACAACAGCAAACAACACATGTTCTCACTTATAGTTTTGAATTGAACAATGAGAACACATGGACACAGGGCGGGGAACATCACACACCAGGGCCTGTCTGGGGGTGGGGGATTGAGGGAGGGATAGCATTAGGAGAAATTCCTAATGTAAATGATGAGTTGATGGGTGCAGCAAACCAACGTGGCACACATATACCTGTGTAACAAACCTGCACGTTGTGCACATGTACCCTAGAACTTAAAGTATAATAATAAAAAAATAAAAAGAGTAGATAATGCAGTGCTGAGGAGACCAAAAAGACAGACTATTTCAAGAAAAAAGTGCAGTGACTAATGCAGCAGAAGGGTAAATGAGAAGAATGGCAGTGACAACTCATCAAATGTCTAGCACAGTAAATTTAAACCTCTCAACAGAGGACGAGACAGAGGCTCAAGTAATTTCCCCAAAATGAGCAAGGAATTACATCAGGATTTGAGCCCAGGGATGGCTGGCTACACAAAGCACTCTTAAAATATTACTCTGCCTTCTAGTGAGAATGAGGATTGAAAATGGTGAGTGCATTTTGAAAATAGGAAATGCAGTGTCATTAAAGGAGGTTAAAAGCAGAGGAAGTAGAGAAGACATTACTGCAGACAACTGGGTTGAGGATCTAGAACAGTGATGAAGAGAGGAAGCCATGGCTCAATGACACTAGCTTTGTTGCCATTCTATCTTTCACTAATATGTAAACTTTCCTTAGCAGTTGTTTATGAGGGTCTTTTTTCTTTTCTCATGCAAGTTTCACACTTTCTCTGCAACTCTTCAGCTAATGCCAGACCTGCTTATTTCTTCTTTAATGATATCTTGTTCAGACAGTCTGTCCTTGCTCTAACCACAAGCAACCTTACGTTCATACACCTACTTGTCAAGCCTTTGCTCCTTGTTTCACCCTATGGACATTTTGAGAGAAAGTCAACAAACTAGCAGGGGACATTAGTCACTGAACCCAGTAGGTGAGGCTTCCAGCCCAGTAGATTACAATTCTGGCTGTACATTTAAATCAGCCAGGAGCCATTTTAAGAAATGTAGATTCCTAATTACCACTCCAGACCTCCTAAATGGGAATCTCTGGGGATTGAACCCAGGTAGCCCTATTTTTTCTTCAAGTTGCCCAGGTGAGCCCATGCAGCCAGCCTAACACTTGTCCAGAGGCCGATATTGGGATCTACAGCTCTAGCTTCTAAGCCACTCTTCTATTATTTAGACTCTGCTGCATTCTGGGTTTTGAGAGCAAAGCAGCATCACCCTTGATGGTGGGTATTTTATTACTGTATCTCTCTTGCTTGCAGAGTTGTCTTCTGTGGTTTGGGGACATTTTGGGAAATTATCCTAGGTTGACCTTGCATTTACCACAATTTTAAAATCACATCATAATTATATCCTATCTGTCTCCTATACTTCCCTTGTCTGGAGCCCAAATCTCCTGTCACTAAGTCATTCACTATTTTGTCTTAACCCAAAAAGGGGCACTGTTCTATACTGGCCTATTCTTAGGGTTGTTTAAAGCCAAAGTCAGGTATTCTTGCCTTTATTCCCTTAATTTTTTTACCATCTTTTTTGTGTTCCAATTCCACATTCTTGGCCCCACTGGGTGTCATGGCCTACTCTTTGTTAGTAAATTCATCTTTTCTTCAGTTGAACTAGCTGTTGCCTATATCACATGTATTGGGATACAGGCTGGGGTCTAAATGTATGAGAGTGAACACTGAGGCTGGGCACAGTGGCTCATGCCCATAATCCCAACCCTTTGAGAGGCCGAGGTGAGTGGGTCACGAGGCCAGGAGTTTGAGACCAGCCTTACCAACATGATGAAACCCCGTCTCTACTAAAAATACAAAAATTAGCCTGGCGTGGTGGCATGAGCCTGTAATCCCAGCTACTCAGGAGGCTGAGGCAGGAGAATCACTTGAACCGGGCAGGCAGAGGCTGCAGTGAGCCTAGATTGCACGACTGCACTCCAGCCTGGGCAACAACAACAACAAAAAAGAGTGAACATTGAGATGGTAGAATGCTAGTAGGTGAGGATGGGAAGCAAAATTACCATATGCCCCTAGGGAGCCTGGAACTTTTCATCACTTTCTAATGAGAGTTCCTAGTTCATGAAAACAAGGCATTGAGAGTGAAGGATTGGGTGTCTCCCTATAAGTCTCCAGGGTGGGGAGTCAGAGCCTTTGGTGGTTTCCTAGGGAGGCAGGGAAGCCGACCTGGGAACTTGGAAGCCTTTGCTGTCATTGGCATTTCGGGGGAACGGAGTCTGGACTGAAGTCTGTGACTTCTGGAGCTCTAAAAGGGCATGAAACAACAAGAACAGGGAGTTCTAGGAAACCCAAATTCCAATTCCCTGTGAATGGGGTACTGGGTGAGCTTAGCATTTGTGAACATATTGTGTGTTGAGAGGGTATGATGGTGGGTAGGGCCAGGGTCTGAGAGAAACAAGAGAAAGGATGAAAGTAAAGGGATAGACATCTTATGGAGGAGTCAGCAGGGCACAGGAGGAGCCAGGAAGACCCGAGGACTAAGAGGATCTTTCATTCTTGTACTCTCTAGTCAGTGCTTAGTGCTCATGAAAAAGATGGTTGATTAGACCTTGTTCAGTTACGCTACTACTAATTCCTAATTCAGAATTTCTTTTTCAATAATCATGATTTCTAGCTGCCTTTTTTAAGTTTCAGGAGAATCTTACATAAGCCATTTTTAGGGGAAAAAAACCTATAAAACAGGGGTCCCGAACCCCTGGGCCACAGAAGAGTACTGTTAGGAACTGGGCCACACAGCAGGAGGTGAGCAAGCATTATTGCCTGAGCTCCACCTCCTGCCAGATCAGCGGCAGCATTAGTTTCTCATAGGAGTGGGAACCCTATTGTGAGCTAATCTAGCACATGATAATTGTGAGCTGGGCATGTGAGGGATCTAGGTTGTGCATGCCTTATGAGAATCTAATGATAAATGTAATGTATTTGAATCAACCCCAAACCATCCTCCCCTCCCCTGTCCATGGAAAAAATGTCTTCCATGAAACTGGTCCTGGGTGCCAAAAAGGTTGGAGAACACTGCTATAGAACATTTATTTGCCTTTTCCACGTTTGCATTTTATCTATTATTTCTTTATGGAAACTCCTTGGTGACAATTTCACAGCAAATGTCATGTTGCTTTATTTTCACTTCTTCTGCAATTATTTTTTCACCCTCCTGACTTAATAGAATACTAATTTCACTGTAGAAATGTTTAGTGTTAATTCAACCAAAAGAATATTAATAAAAAGTGATGGTATTTACTTGATAATGGAGAATGATTATCATGTGCTAGATCAGCATTTATACACAGTACATTCTTTAAAAATGTATTCCCAAATTTCCACCTCCAAACTCATGGGACCAGAGTGCTGAAATGATTCTTGGCTTCAGCATGTCAGTTGTCCAAAAGTCAAATAAAATGTGATTGAAAAGCATAAATTAACTATCTAAAATGAAAATGTTTCCACTTTTCTGTTGATAAAATGCTTTAATTCCTTCAAGTCAACAGGGACAGGGAATTCCTATATCCCTTACTATAATGTTTCTAATTTGTAAGAACACTGCAGTAAGGCCCTCACCAGATGCCAGCCCCTCAGTCTTGGACTTCCCAGCCTCCAGAACTGTGAGAAAATTTATTTTCTTTATTAATTCTGTTATGTATTCTTTATGTATTGTGTTATAGCAGCACAGAAAGGATGAAGACATGAGGCTTTGAATCAGTTTGGCAGTTGTAGGAACAGAAGAGGAAATAAATTCAGTAGTCTTTTCAAATGCTTTGGAAAAGACTTCATATAAGGTAGTGTTGAGCTAAAAAAATGACTCCATGACTAGGGCATGAGAAAGAGTAGGACAATTACAAATTGTTTTGTTTTATTCAGGTTTGAATTGAGATAATGATACAATTATAAAATCCTACTTACCCTTCAATGTATAGCTGAAATTCTGTCTCCCTCTCAAGCTACCTATGGTTACCTCAGCCATGGGTGATTTCACCCTTATATAGCCCAGCTCCAGGAAACATTCAAGCTCCTAAGCTCCTGTTCTATAGCACACTGCCTTGTAGTATCTCTACAAGTTGATGTGCTTTCCCTCCTCCACTAAAGTATAAGTACCTCAGGGCTGGTTATGTCCTGGCTTAGGGTTGAGTAGTGGTTAAAACATGAGATCTGGAGTCAGATTATCTGGACTTGTATTCCAGAAAACCCCTTAATAGATTTATGTCCTTGGTAAGTTGGCCAATCCAAGTCTCAGTTTTCTCACCTATAAGTTGAAATAATCTAATAATAACCATCATACCTACTTCATAGTGTGGGATTGTGAGGAATAAAGTAAGAAATGCATATAAAACACTTACTATAGTGATTAGTAGTCACTCGGTGAATCTTCTCTATGAATATTACTCTTTGTAAATCCAACAGTACTTAACACCATGTACTGAAATAATGAATGCCCAAGCAAACACTTCTTGAATAAATTGGATACATAAATGAATTAGTGTCACCAAGGCTCCTCAGAGACTGTTACATGGGACAAGACTCGGGGTATCGAGGACAAAGGATGGAATCTGGGATGGCCAGAGGTCATAGCTCTTAAATTCCCAGTTTTAAATTGACTTCCTACCATGTAATGATCCTGCAGATTTTATTTGGTTTCCTTTCTTTTAGGTTTTACTATGTCCCAAAGTCATCTTGAGCCTTTTGGGAATCGAGAAGGCCATCCCAGAGGTTTTTATTTATTTATTTTATTTTTCACAAAGCTTTGTTTTGAGAAATATATTATACATTTCCATCTTAATCATTTGAGAGGATCTCTGTATCCATTCATCTGTTCATGCATACTGTACTTCCTGTGGATTGCCAGGGGGACATTATAGGTCTAATATATGTATATGTATGTGTGTGTATATATATATGCTTTATTTGCCAAAGCCATAACTTAAAGTTTTCCAAAGATGATTTCTCATTATTATAAGAGATTAGTATCCTTGCATTCATTAAGAAGTTTTTTTTTGTGGAGTTTTACTTATAAGTTTGAAAGAGTATTGTCTTCTACAGCAGAACCTAAGTACGTTGTATGTGTTTCGTATAAATAGCCTTTGAAGCTTCCTAATCTCCAGCCTGATCTCAAGTTCAGAACTGAGGTATCTCAGTGAGAAGAGCAGAGAGGGGGCTTAGGAAAAAAGCTCAGGAGTTTCTTACAACTTATTCAATAGTCTAAGAAGTACTTGGTGTCTGCAGTGTGTTTTTGTAAAATATCTGTGACCTTTGCAGTATAGAAAAGTTGAGGTGTGCCCTTACCCTTATTTTTTCTTATTTTTCCATCAAAACAATGACAGGCAATTGGTAAGGGAATTTGCACAAACCAGGCATGTGATGCGCTCACTTGGTGATGTCATGGAGCTGCATATGACCAAATGAATGACCAGGGACAGCAAAGTGGGAGAGCTATAATCTATTCCTTTAGCAACCCCCCAGAAGCAGAATCAGCAAGCTCTGAAGAGCTTCATGGAGCCCTGCTGTACAGGTGGTGAGCTTGCTGAGAAGGAATTGGAATTTAAAAGGAGAAACAATAGGTGAGCAACTCAGAGACTTCCCAGTGGCCTAAGACAAGTTGGAGGAATTAGCAAGTAGGAGTGTGATGGGAAACAAGTCCCAAAAGGAAACATGAACAGCTTGAGACAGTGGCTGCAGCTCCATGGTAGCATATATCCTCCATACTCTTCACCTGAGAAATGTTTAGAATGCATCTTAAGGGGGAAACTAAACATACTTTTAATGCTTTTGGCTGAAAACAGCAAAAGCAAATACTGTAACTTTTCTCTTAATTGTTGGACAAAGGAGGGACGTGGTTCCATTATGTCTGTCATGGCCCTCTGTTTGGCATTGTGGTAATTTGCTAGGATCTGTGTCTCTATGTGAGGGACACCACATACCACCCCGGTTCCCACCAAAGTCAGCGGTCTGTTTCCTCTTTGTCTTCCTTCTGAACTGCCACTGTGTGCCTTCTACCTCCCCAAATGTGCTGTCTTGCATTATTCAACTAAAAAGATACTTTAGCAGCATGAGCATCCTCAGATGTGGTTCCTTCAAATAGCATCCTACCAGCAACTAAACAGTAACCGGCAGCCATCAGCCTCTGATGAACAAGACAGCTGAGAGAGGCAAGATTGCTTCAGGCTTAAAGAAGCGACAATAAGGACATGTGCAGATTCCACAAGAACACACACTGAATTTAATAAAGGCTTGGTGCCACAAAAAGCCATGTAAGGGGATGATGCTGGAGTTCTTTTGTTTCCCTCCTGAATTTTCTTGTATAGGTTTGTCTTTAGATGCCATGGTCCGGAATCTGCACTCCCAGATGATAATGAGTCAGTTCATCTTAGCCTGTGCTGCCTGTTGGTAACTAAGAGCTGGGGCTGGTCAGCTAAAGGGCTTGTTAGGGTACTGCTCAAATGAAGCCAAAATTATGAGCTCTAACACATGGGATTGTTAGGTTCAGTGTCCTCCAGCCATCCCCCAAAATGCCTGGGTTTAGTCACAAGGGGCATCAGTTTAGAAGCAGTGATGAAGCATCCATGCTGCAGTGCTTGGAGATGAGCCTTAAAATCCACACTTCCCCAGCTGTAGCTAAAGGACTTCATTACAAATCAGTAGTAGTTTTACATACAGATTGTAAGAGGAGGGAATATCTGAATGCATCCAGAGGCTTCACACAGAAGGGGATATCTGAACTGGCTTTGGAAAAAAGCAAATTAACATTTTTGTCTTGTGGAGATTGAAGCAAAGCATAAGCCCAAAGAACGAAGCATAAAATTCAAGAGCACATTCAGGTTTGTCACAGTGGGTGGAGGAGTGGGGTGGGAGGAAGGGGAGGGAAGGCACACTTAGTTCAGGTGAGCTGTCAGGCGGGCTGGCTGTTCAGAGGTGGGTGCCCTGTGTGGGGAGGCTCTTTGATTCCTGGGGAGGAAGGCTAAAGAACAGGCAGCTCTTTTCTCTCTGCTAGAAAAGAGGAGGTGGCTCCTCACAAGGTTCCTTCCCACAGCTGAGCACTGCCCACAGCTGCCCTTGCCCCTGCCTTTCCACGTTGCACAAGCCCAGCACAGTGTACCCACTGGATGTGCCCGAGGCCTCCAGAGGAAAGGAAAGGAGGAAAAGGGACAGAAGAAATGTTCACAGGAACTGCATATGGGCCTGCTACTTGTGTCAAAATGTGACTGAACTCTCTTCCAGCAGGTATATTGAGTGAAAGGGTTGTTGTGTGGGAGGTCGTGTGTGGAAGAGAAGGGAGGAAAAGAAGAGTGAAGGCTCCATATGGTCATCAGCGAATGGCAGCTTTTCACTGTTCCTTCCTGTGCAAATCTGGTTTCCTGTCCTTGACCCTAAATTGCTTTATCCTGTCAGGAGGCAGCTGGTTCAGTAAACTCCTGTGCTGCTCAGCAGCCACCCAGGGGTGGGGGTGGGGAGACGGGGGCAGGAGGTGGCCGCCCTGACTCCAATTTCGTCTGCCTCTGGGTTAGCAGAGGCAGCTAGAGGTCCTGTGAAAAACGTCTGGGTGGCCTCTGTTGGCCGTCCTCCAGTAGGAACTGTTCACAGGCCTGTTCTCAGGCGGCCTCATTCCAGAAGGTCTAACTGGGAACACAAAATGCATTGCATTTTTTTTTTCCACCAACCTCAAAGAGGTCCTTTTATGGACAGACCCGTGCCTGCCTCCTTTTTTAAAAAATTCCCGTTGAGAAGCTGACCTCCCTTGACCTGGGCAAGGCGACAGGTGACCCCTCAGAGAGTGGGAGGCTGTCAAAGCAGCTCTGTCTCTGGGGTCTCGGCAGAACTGAAGACAAATGAAGCTTTCAGCCTGAAAGGACAGGCGTTGCCTTGGGACATGCCATTGAATTTGATGATGTGGCCGTGGTGCAGGTCTCCCCGCCTCACAAAGAAGCAGTGGCTGGTCCATAACCTTTGAAAACTCACGGGGTTTTGCATGATGATGTTAGCAAACAGGAAAGCTGGATGAGTGCCTTACTTTTAGGAAAAGTTCCTTGGGTTTTTATCCACATCTACTTGGATGTATTCAGCTTAAACACTTCCTCTCAGTGCTGTCTCCTCTGCAGATAGTTGTGGAGTAGAGTTTCCAAGTTAGGGCAGGACTCTGTATCAGCGACTGGATGAGACATGATGCAGTAGGTTAAAGGAATTTTTCTTAAACATTGTGGTGTCTGGGATTTTTCAAACCTCAAAGAAAGCATTAATTTGATATTATCAATTTATTAAACCATAATTGAGCGTAATTACATGAAGTGAAATGAAATTGAAAATGGACACCAGCCACCACTCAAATGTCAGCAACTTGATTTACAGATCCTGTTTTAAGGAATGAGTAACCAGACATAGATCTATATAACTGAAAGCCAAAAGTTTTTGTTATTTTTGGTGCAAATGAATTTGAGTTGTTATAATGGATTTCTTTAGCTATGTGTTTAGACCTCCATATTTATCTTACGTTTGGAGTAATTTTTTTTAAAAAGGAGCCTACCAAAATGCTGGGATTCTTTTTCTACTGTTAGGAGATTTGGAATAGATGAATCACTTTTGCTCTTTGGTTTTTCTTTTTTTTGGTCTTGGATTTATTTTAGCATTACTTATTTATATATCTTTATTAGTTTAATATGGATTTAGAACTCATACAATGTCTTGCAGTAAATTAACCATTCAAATTTGGTGTTGCAAAGCCAGAAGAAGACACAGTATTTGCCATAAGTGATCTATAAGGCCTAGAGAAAAAAATGGAAATAGTACCACACACACAGCTCAAACAGACTGTAGGATTTAGGCATGTATTAGTTCACTTGATCCAAGAAGGTGACATAGCAAGAATCATGACTTTGGGACTTGGAGCTAACCCAGACCTAGTTGTAGTGGAGTCAAGCTTCAAACCCAGGTGCTTTGACTCCTCCCCTTGTACTCTTTTAGCCATAGGTGGGAAGCCTAGAGAAAACCATCATCAATGTAAAGATAATTCACCAAGTTCTTACAGTGCTTGCATATAAAGAACTGACTCCTGAGTGGCTGAACCTTGAGTGGTTGGTTGGCCCTAGGTCAAACACTAATGCTCTGTTTCTCTCAGCGTCTGCATCTGTGAAGTGGGGTTATTCAAAACAAGTTATTTCATGACTCTTCCCCAGGGATAGCATAATAAATGATAGTCATTTACATACAGATCATTCTTTACTGTACAAAATTTCTTTTACACACAAAAGAGCTTTGAAAGGAAAAAGACTGTATAAATGCAAATTCTCCTCTTAGAACTTTGGTTTCCCCAACAGCGAAAGAAGTGGCTCATACCTACCTCTAATATTTAATGGGAATTTGGAAAGTCACTCAGTGTCACTTGGAGAGTCTTTTCTGGGCTTAAGAGATGTTTACTCAAAAAAATGTATTGAGCATCTATTATCTGAGAAGCATAGTATTCGGTACAGGGAAGCAAACCTGGATCCCACCCCTCAAAGACCTTATAGTCTAGTGGAGAAACAGACATTAATAATAACTTAAGGTCTATTGTAACAAGTGCTAGAAAAACTGAGACAGCCACAAGCTCAAGGCAGCCAGAGAAAACTGTACCAGGAAAGCAGTGAAAACTCAATGGAGTGGAGATGGAGGGAAAAGACTAGAGATGCAAAAGATATTTTTGAGGTGGATAAGACTCTCACTGGGCAATCAGTGTGTGAAAGTGGGACTTTTGGTCTTTGTTTCTGTGTCCCCAGCGTGAAGCACCTACTGGGGACACAGAAGAGGCTCAGTAGCAATGGTAAGAATTGACTCCATGGAGAGAGAGTGAGACAAACTTGCAAATTATAGGCATTTGAGAAGGATGTTTCTTTATTTGGGTTTAAAATCTAAGAATTAATATTTACCATTGGTATATGTGAAAATGAATGTGTGTATGTGTGTGTATACGTGTGTGTGAAAGAGAGAGGGAGGAGGTGAGAGAACCATCCAACAGACATCCATTAAGCCTCTGGAAAGTTAAGAAGCATTAGTATGACCCACACTGATATGGAGATCTAAAGGGGTCGGCATGTGGCTTGCTCCTATGCTGGTGTGTCCTACAGAAACCCCAAAGGCATTATTATAAGACTAGGTAATTCAGGCTTGGGGAATCAGGGAGGGAACTTGATTCCAAAGAGAGGATAGGGGTTTACAAAAAGGAGATGATGTACTGGAGAATGGATGTACTCTACAAGAACTGTGAGCCTAAGGGTAGAGGAATAAAGCAAAGATCGGAGCACTCAGCAAGGAATCTTGTAAAGGATCTAATTCCTACCGAGCTCTCCCTTTGGATGCATTCAGGCTTGATTTTGTCTTTTCTAAGCTGAAATTTCCTTTAGAAATCTCAGGATTTCAGCTCTTCTTTAGCACCTTGTTTGTTTCTTCCAGGACACTTATTACCAATTGTCATTATTTTGTTTATGTTTTGTTATTTGTTTTTAACTTTCTCCCCAAATAGACTATAAGTTCCAAGAAAGATTTTTTTTACCACCCTATCCCTAA
Organism: Pan troglodytes; assembly: GCF_028858775.2. Classification (NCBI taxonomy): domain Eukaryota; kingdom Metazoa; phylum Chordata; class Mammalia; order Primates; family Hominidae; genus Pan; species Pan troglodytes. Next base: position 137,314,450 of record NC_072403.2, on the reverse strand, counting down.
AATCTAACTTAGTAGACATTTGTTAAATATTTATTGACAGTGAAGACTAAATTTCACTCTCCTGTTTCTTCTGTTTTCTGTGGGTGATATTTATATCATTCAAATATTTACTGAGGGCATAAGTACCATATGGACTATGTCCTGAATGGGCACAGGAATAGAGAGATGTGCATACGGTCATGTGTCACTTAACAACAGGAATATATTCTGAGAAATACATCCTTAGGCAATTTTGTCATCGTGCAAACACCATAGAATGTGTTTACACAAACCTAGACAGTATAGTCTACTACACACCTAGGCCATATGCAATAGCCTATTGCTCCTGGGCTACAGATCAATTCATGTGAGTGTACCGAATACTATAGGCAATTGAAACACAGTGGTAAGTATTTGTGTATCTAAACATAGAAAAGGTCCAGTGAAAATATATTATAATCTTATGGAACCACTGTAGTATATGCAGTCTGTTATTGATTGAAACATTACACAGTGCATGACTATGCATGGTTTTTGGATTAAATGAAGGCTCAAGAAGACAGACAGAAAAGCAGATAAACAAGAGTGCAGTGCACAGTTAGAGGAGGTCCATCTTGGTCAGGATGAGTTAAGGAAGGTTTTACAGAAAAGAAAATATTGAAGCTGGACCTTGAAAGCACCATAGGTAAGTGCAAGGTGGAACACAGAGGAGGAATCACACAGGCACAACCCGATGAGCTGGGCTTGGAGCCTGATGGTTGGAACATGAGATGAGCATAGAAGCTTGGTGGGAAGTGAGGTAAAACAGACGGAAAATAAAGAATTTTCCTGCCATAATAAAGACTCTGGGGTTTAACTCTTGTGGATAAAGTATATTTGAAGAAGTTTATGCACGTAGGGAAATGCGATTAGTTTTCGCAATTAGAAGGTCATTGCAATTGCCCAAATAAGAAACAGTAAGGGCCTGAACTAAGGCAATGGACAGACATGAACCATTTTAGCATATTTTTAGGAATAAACACCCATATAATTTTGCAGCTCAATATCTTAAGGTTCAGTTGCAGGGAACAAAATCTACTATTCTGGCTAGATTAAGCAGAAAGAATTTTTTTTAAAAGAGTATACATGGCTAAAAGAATGTTTGGAAGGGCTAAACAATCAGATCCTGGGCTGAATTTCTAGAAATAATTCCCAACGTTACACAACAGAACTTGGCTGCCAAGGGAGTCGCTTCTCTTGTTGTGAGCATAAAAACCAATTGATCAATTGGGAAGTTGCTGGAACAACCAAGTTGTCTATTGTAAGGTACACCAGCAAAGTGGATGCCTTGTCTCCTACTTATCTCCTTTCTAAGCTCAGTTCTGAACCACGCCTCACATAAATATGTCTGGTTAGTGGAATCTAAATCATAAAAAGATCTAGCTTCAAAGGCATCTGGGAAATGTCATTGTTTAGTTTGCAGGTTTTTTTGAGTACAAGAAGACACAGTAGATAGAGATTGGAATAGATATTGAGCATGCAAATATCCACCAATATATCCACTATAGAGGCAGTTAAATGTTGGGGGTAAGAGTGAAGGTTTAAGGATGATTTTCTGGCTCAATTCAGGTGACTGGGATACCAATAACTGAGCAAGGAAATAGAGGAAGGAGAAAGGCAGCTTTGGCTTTGGTTTCAGATATGCTTGGTTTAAGATGCCAGCAGGTCACACAGGTGGAGATTCCCAGCAGGCAGTTGGATAGACATTTAGCAGAAGTCAAAAATTTGGAGATCTTTTCTTAGACAATAGATAGAGTTAGGAAATAAACTAGATAATCCAAATAGATCATCATAGTAAAACAAAAGAGGATCGATGATGATACCTAAGGAACACCAATGTTGGATTATAGTGTTAAGAAGCAGTCCACAGTATATATTTTGGAATGATGTAATGGGGGAAAATCAAGAAAGTGCTATTTGCTATTCTGACACCAAGGCATGAGAAAATGGCAGAAACAATGTCAAATGCTGCAAAGATGTCACATAAGGACTAGAAAAATGTCACTAGAAGATGACAATAATAAAGATGCTTGTAACCAATTTGAGAAATAACTGTTGGTGGAACGGCAGGTAGAGAAATCATTCAGTGAATTGTGGGGCAATTTGACAATGAAGAAGTGGAGACAAGAGCTAAAGAAGCCGAATTTAAGGATTTTGACTATGAAAGGCATGGGAGCAATAAGGCCGAAGATGAGAAAACTGAGGAATGAAATTTCTTTTCTTTTTTCTTTTTTTCTTTCTTTCTTTTTTTTTTTTTTTTTTTTTGAGATGAAGTCTCACTTTGTTGCCCGAGCTGGAGTGCAGTGGTGTGAACTCGGCTCACTGCAACCTCCACCTCTTGGGTTCAAGTGATTCTCCTGCCTCAGCTGCCAAATAAGTAGCTGGGATTACAGGTGCATGCTGCCAAGCCCGGCTAATTTTTGTATTTTTAGTAGAGATGGGGTTTCACCATGTTGGCCAGGCTGGTCTGAACTCCTAATCTCAGGTGATCCACACGGCTCGGCCTTCCAAAGTGCTGGGATTACAGGCATGAGGCACCGTGCCCAGCCAGAAAATAATTTTTAAGATGAGAGAAATTTAAGCAGGTTTACAGGCTAAAAAGAAGAATCCAGAAGAGAAGGGAACATTGAGGATGCAGAACAGAAGGGACTCTATGGAGCAAAAATCTAGGAGAGACAGTGTAGTAGACAGAAGAGTATGAAGATGTCCATGTCCTAGTCCCCAGAATCTGAGAATATGCTACCTTCCATGGTACAGGGGACTTTGCAGGTGTGATTAAGTTAAAGATTTTGCCATGAAGAGATTTTCCTGGATTAGTTGGATTGGCCCAATGTAATCACAATCTTATAAAATAAAATTAAAAATGAAGCCCCCAGAAGGAGTTCGCCCTGCCAACACCTTGACTTCAGCCAAGGCAAACTGATTTTGGACCTCTACCTCCAGAATGGTTAGAGAATAAATTTGTATTGTTTTAGGACCCCCAATTTGTGGTAATTTGTTATAGCAACAATAAGAAACTAACATAGGCAGGAATCACTGAATCAAAAACAAATGTAGGCATTAGCTCTAAGAAGGTGGGAGAAAAAGTATCCTTCACAGAAAAAGGAAGAAAGAAAGTAAGGATAGGATGGGATGAAGATGTCTTTGTACATACGTAGCACTTGTGTATGGGTGTGTGTTCTACAAAAAGCAGGGCAAGGTTGGAGGCAGGAAAGATGAGTTTCTTGAAGGATGTTGGAGACACGTAATAATGATTTCTCTATTTTCTCAATAAGATAGTAAGTAAGGCTATTTTCTGAAAGTAAGAGAACAGTATGCAATTGCAATATTAATAGAGTTCTGCAAATCATACCTTGTCATTAAGTATTGGGTAAAAGGTTTTTTTTTTCGTTGTTGTTGTTGTTTTTGTTTGTTTGTTTGTTTGTTTGTTTTGAGACAGACTCTCTCTTTGTCACCCAGGCTGGAGTGCAGTGGTGTGATCTCGGCTCACTGCAACCTCTGCTTCCCGGGTTCAAACGATGCATAGTATGGCAGCAATTAAGATGGAAGTAATGAGGAAAAGGAATACTCATCAATGGAGATTAGAGAGAGCCAAGGTAGGAAGATTTTAAAGAAGTATTTGACGTAACAGATGAATATTAAAACAAATAATAATAATACCTCTAATCCTTTGCATTTGACCAGTTCTCTTTGGCAGTTCTCAGTAGCTACAGAAAAGGTGAATTGCATGATTGAGGTAGGATTTAAGGCATGTTGATGGCAGACAGTGAATAATCTGGAGATCTGGTGTGCTGGTAAAATAGTTGAGTGATGTACAATGGGGTATAGTCTAGTTAAAAAGAAATTGATTAAGAGAGGACTGATAGAGAAAAAGAAGGGTCATGGGAAATGAAGTTTCAATAAAATAGGGAGTAGCTGTGTACCAATCATATGAGAGTGAAATAGGTGGATATGAAGGATGTCGTGAGGTTAGTCAGAGTATTCCAAGATAAAGAGCACTGAGTTACGTGGAAGACATTGGTGGGGCTTACTCAACAGTGAGACTTCTCATCTAATCTTTTTTTTGTTTTTTCCTTTCTAGCAGAAATTCAATTTTGCTCAGGTACCCTTTTCTTTGTTCAGGTAATCAGCAAGGTTGATTCCCTCCTCAGCCCTAGGGGTCAAATCATGATTGGCTAAGCCAATGGTCTCAAATTTTAGTGTGCACTGGAATCACTTGGAGGGCTTCTTGAAACACAAATTGCTGGGCTCCCTCCTGGCATTTCTCACTCACTTGGTCTTGAGTGAGGCTTGAGAATTTGCAGTTTTAACAAGTTTCTAGGTGATGCTAACGCTGCTAGTCTAGAAGTGGCACTTTAAGAATGACTGGTATAAGCCAACCATGGTGATCTAATCCCCCTCGTTAGTTTAGGCATGGCCATGTGACTAAACCGCAGCCAATGATAACCTAGGGGAAGTCTCCTGTTGAGGTTCCTAGACATGTTTTCCATCTAATATATGGAGACATATGAAAGGAAAGAAGTCCTCTTCTTTAGTGAACATGTTTACTTATGAGGTCCCTGGAAGAGCTCCAGCCATTGTAGCCATGAGGACAGGAATTGCCAAAACCCTGAGGATGATGAGTACATACTTAGATGGTTTTTACCCCCATACTTAACAACCTCTTTGTGCTACTGACCCACTCTGGAATCACACTTCCTCTGGGCTTGTACTATGTGAGATAATAGATCATCAATGCTTAATCTCCTTTTAGTTGGATTATCTGTTTCATGGAGCTGAGTGTATTTCATTGATACGAATATAATTTTATCTACCCGATAAGCAAATAATTCAAAGGACTAGAGTATCCATTGGCTGATAATGATGTGGGAGAAAATTTGTTGCCAGAGAGAATAATAATCTTTTAAATATGTAATCTGGAGGTATTTATTAAACTTAAAAATACATAAATATTTTAGTGTAAAAATCTTTCTTCCTGAAATTTATCTTATGGAAATAAAAGTACTCATATGAAAAAATACATAATTAAGAGTATTTATGGTAATTTTTGTCTAATCTAAAGTAGAAAGAAATAACATACATGTCAGTAGGGGAATATTGAATCAATTGTGATATATTTACTCTATGAGGTAGTATGCAACTCTTTTAAAAAATTATTTAGGTTTATATCTATTGACCTGAAGAGATACCCCTAATATGCTGTTAATTTGCAAAGAGGTGTATATAATTTTATAAAAATAATAAATCTCAAATATATATTTGTTTAAAATGCAAAAATTAGCCAGGCATGGTGGCGTGTGCCTGTAATCCCAGCTACTGGAGAGGCTGAGGCATGAGAATTGTTTGAACCCAGGAGGCAGAGGTTGCAGTGAGCCGAGATCACACCACTGCACTCCAGCCTGGGTAACACAGAAAGAGTCTGTCTCAAAAACAAAAACAAACAAACAAAAAAACACAAAACTGTTATCCAATACTTAATGACAAGGTCCAACTTGCAGAACACTATTAATATTGCAAATATATAAAAATTGATGTTGCATATGGACAAGGAGTAGATGATATCAAGGGCAAATTGAAGCATTCATTAAATTAGATTCTGTAGTATGGGAAAATTTTTCTTTTTGATTTCAATTATGTTAATTGGTTGCATTAAGGTGACATTAAACATGTGGGATGTTGAAATTTAAAAGTGCAATTGGCAAGGCTTAAGGTGTAACAATTGGTATGGACTGGGAAAATAAAGTGAGGGTGAAAGTCCCTGGAGGTGAGGACAACAAAGACCTTTACATCTTTTGCCCAGAAGTCACCAGAGAAAATTCCTCCTGGTGATAACCTGAGCCAAAGTCCTCAATAAAGGAGGGAGAGTTTCTGGGAAAGTGATAGATGACAGAGAAGAGAAAAGAAAAATGACATGAACCTAAAACAGAATTCAGCAAGAAGCTGGGAGACTTTCATTAAGGCAATTTGCTACAATGGGCGTTTTTTGAAATGGCCAAGAATACTCTTGCTTTTCCCTCCCATCCTCCCCCATTCCCTGATTTCAATTACTAAGTGGAGTTTGGGCTCCATTGGGCTGCTCTTTCTGTAGACTCCAACAGGTCAAGTTCTATCATTGCACCTCTACCTGAGCTGCTCCCCAAATCCTATAACCCTGTTTCTGCTTTTGGGCCTACACTCATCCCTCAGGGTAAACTGGAAGTACTTTTGTCTTCATGACTTCCTTGCAGTTCTGACCCCAAGAAGTGTGCTCCATATATGAACTCCTAACACAGCTTGGCACTTCATTGCAGATGGTCATTTATTCCTCCTCAGTGGTTCTCTATCTGTAAATCTTGTTTCTTAAGAGCAGTGCCAAAACTTCATCATTCTCTTCAAGCCTTTTGCTCTATCAAGTCCTCATTCTTTTTTCCTTTTTCATTTCACAGAGAAAATAAGATATCAGCTGGAAAACCCCTCACCTTTCTCTCTCTCTTCCGAGTCCTCCTTCATGTTGGCTCATCAAGGAGGAGGTGTCCCTCCATGTGTCAAAGACAGGATCTACTGGCACCTGGATTTTCTTCTGTTATTCACTGAGCTTCTTGATGTTCCAGCAGTATCCTAGTTGCTGACCAGACAGTAATGAATCACACAAATGTAGCCCCTGTCCTCACAGAGGTTAGGATCTGATGGAGAGCAGGCATTTGTAATTATAAATAGGATGAGTGTTACGTCATGCAGGGATTCTCTCTCCTCCTGTCTTCTTGGAAACTGCCAATGATTATCTCCTGCTGTCTTTATTATCTCTAAACTCTTTTCTATAACATCCCCCAAATGAACATTTATATTTGGGGTCTCATCTTAAATGTAACAATTCCTTTACCCATACTTTTCTTCAAATACAGTTCTACATTTTCCTCCATTCCACAGCAAGACATCTAGAAAGAGTTGCTTATGATCACTGTATTCTTTATAGTACTTCTCCTTGACACTTGGCTTCTGAAACACTCCCCTGCTGCCACCACCACATCCCAGAACCTCTCTTACCAAAAACGATGACTTTGACTTTGGTGAACTCAATGCACATCTTTCAGTTCTTGTTTGACCTCTTGGCAATGTTTAATGTTGTTATCACTGCCTGCTTTTCCAAACCATCTTTGTTTGGCTTTAGATATTCCACAATCTCCCCAATTCTCTCACCACTTTTGCTCTCTATTTTTATCTGCCTTTCAGGTTCATCTTCCACCATTAGACATTTAAGGTTCCAGTTCTCCCTGCTTTCACTTGATATTTTTTACCTAGGCAATCTCATCCATTTGTAACCCCTAGGTTAACATCTCCAGATGACATTTCTGTTAGAGTAGGCAGCTTAAGTCAGGCATGAGCAGGGCAGGAGGGGCCCTTGCTCAACCAGGAATGTCAGGAGACCATCAGGTGATGGTCAGGCGGTTGTTAAGCTGGCTCTCTAAAATAATAATTGGTTGCAGCTGACGCCAGGAAAAGGCCTTCTCTCAATAGGTGGAAAACCTGAAACTGGTGATCTGCTTCCTGAGGAGATCTCAGGAGTTGGGCAAATGGGCTCAAGCATGTGCACTAAGGGGCAAAATGGATGATGACCTTCCTCTAGGGGCACTGGATGTGTAAGGGGAAAATGCCTCAAGTGAGCATGCGTACAACTTTAGTAAACATACCGTGCCCATGCTCCCCTCCCAATGCTGGCAGGCCACTGTGCATGCAGACAACCCACCCCAAGGGAAGAATTGGGGAGAAGAGATGCAAGACCCCAGAAGCATGCCAGTGAATAAAACTCCAAGCCACAGGTCAAACAGTTCACTTGATCTCTCAAGTCTCCTGCTTGGTCCTCTTCCAAATGTACTTTACTTACTTTCATTCCTGTTCTAAAGCTTTTTAATAAACTTTCATTCCTGCTCTAAAACGTGCCTCAGTCTCTCACTCTGCCTTATGCCCCTTGGTCAAATTCTTTCTTCTGAGGAGGCAAGAATTAAGGCTACTGCAGACCCATACGGATTCGCTGCCTGTAACATTTCCACATTTATATTTCCAGTTCAGATTCCCTCTTGGAATTTCAGACTAGTAAATCCAACAGCCTTTGTGCAATTCCCTCTGGGAATGTTTCTCAGAATCCTGGACCAGCTTAGGGCCCCTTATAATGTGCTCCCATATCACCTCGTATTTCACACTATTCTTGTTTTTTTTTTTTTTTTTACTACTTTGTTGTGACTTTATTATCTGTATTCATCCCTGGAGTATATTCTATGAAGGCAGGAACCCCAGACAATGTCTGTCTTATTCATCACTGTATCTGCAGTATCCAGTAAAGTGCTTGGTATGTAATGTTAAGTTTAGCCTACAGCTAGCTGCCTCCTTACATGCTTTAAGTTCAGGCTAATGGTTTCTGCATACAAAGTGAACTGTAACCTAACTGGATTGGTAAACAGACTGCAACCTGCTCTTGTACCAATCACTGAGTTTTGGCCAATCACAGGAAGTCAACGGTTCAAACTGTATTCAAATAAGGCAAATGCTCAGCTGTAACCAATCCAACTGTTTCTGTACCTCACTTCTGTTTTCTGTAGATCACTTTCCTTTTTCTGCCCATAAATCTTCTCTGACCCATGGCAGTGCAGAGTTTCTCAGAATCTATTCGGGTTCACAAGGAGTCGGTGGCAGGGATGTGGGGGGGGCGGAGGGAGCTGCTGGATTCTCGAATTCTTCTTTGCTCAGTTAACCTCTTTTAAATTTAATTTATCTAAAGTTTTTCTTGTCACAGTAATTACTACTGATTGAAAGCCTGGGTTGATAAATTTAACAATTCAATTTAAGCCATTGTTAGAGTTATCTCATTTGTTTTAAAGAGCATCAATTTGTTTTAAAGAGCATGCGTTTTATCTGTTGCAGTATCATAGTCTTTTCATGACTGATACTTTTGTCAAATACAATAAAAACAAATTACTAGAAAAATGAAGCAAACAATAACAAAAAAGACACACAAAATGCATGTCCACATTTTTCATTACTAGATTCAACAGACTTGATATTATGAAAGGTTTCTAAATGTTCCCTCTCAATTTCTGTAATTTTCTTGGTGCTAAACAGTGACAAAGAGTTCACAGACCAGCACTGGACAGCAGATCCTACTTGGAGTAGCCCTGGGCTCAGTGACAGAGGTAGTCACACCTCTTAGCTTTTTTGCATTTTTCCTAGTCATTTTATTTGCTGAATAACTCCCTCTCATAATTGTAAGGAGAGAAAAATAATTTTCTCTCTACCCTGAATAGTTCTTAATCAGGATGAACAAAAGACAGAGTAACAAGAGAGAAAAAACCAGAAGTTTATTAGCATGTATGCCTCATATATACATGGGAAACACCCTGAGAAATGAGTAAATTACTAAAAGGTGGCTTTGAAATCAGGCTTTAATAGCCTCACCTGCTGAAACAAGGAAGGAGGATGTGGGGGGAAGGCCCAGCAGATCATAGTAAGCAAGGGTAAGATGTGTTATGTAGATTTAAGTCAGTGCCTTTTCCATTGATGAGTCTCTAGTAATTTTTGTCATTCTCTGCTTCATGGTACAGAGAGGGAGGCATCTTTACAAATGGAGACTTCCTTTATAGAAATAAATTTCCCTTATAAAAGAATAAAAGAGTAACTTGTCCAGTCAGCCCTTCCTACCCCTGGGTTCCACATCTGTGGATTCAACCAACTCTGGTTTGAAAATATTTGAGAAAAAAACAAGCATCTGTACCAGACATGTACAGCCTTTTTTCTATTCATTATTCTCTGTGTAATACAGTATAACAACATAGTTGTTTATACAGCATTTACATTATATTAGATATTATAAGCAATCTAGAGATGATTTAAAGTATATGGGAGGATGTGCATAGGTTATATGCATATATTATGCCATTTTATATCAGGAACTTGAGTATCCATGGATTTTGCTGTCCATGGGGGTCCTGGAACCAATTCCCCACAGATACTGTGGGACAACTGTACTCTGATTTCAGAGCGTCTCTCATGTCTGCAGTTTCTCAAAATAATCCTTGTGCCAAAAAGGCATATTTTGAGATGGCTTGTTCTCGTCTCCTACATAGTTAAACCCTGAAGTGGCAGTGGAGGGTACAGATGTCAAGCAGGTGCTCTGAGATGGTGGGGAACATCAGTGTGCATGTGTGCCACAGGGGACCTGCCAGGCTGCTTGTGCTATGTGACTATTGTAGTCCTAATAGAGTTGCCACAGAGTCAGGGCCCACTGTTGTGCAGCCTTATCCTTGGCACTGAATGCTTTAAAACCAAAGGACTTCCTGAAAAACTCTTATCCTTTCATAGCTTATCACTACTGTCTCCAGAATCCTTCAAATATTACAATTTTTATGACCTTTAGAAAATGCTTGCACTGTTTCTAATAAACATGGGAACTGCAACTTCTCATGGAATTGCCAACTGTTTTATTTTTTTCAAATTTTCTAAGACCAAATATCTATGGATACAAAAAGTTCAGCATGACAAGATCTACTATTCTCCCACATAATTTTTCATGGTAAGACTATGGGGAAGTTTCAACCTCTTCCCTTTTGTCAATTTTGGAGTATTTCTTTGTTTCATATTTGAACAACCAAAAAAAGCCCAGCCACACACCAGAACCTCATTTTATCTCAAGCAGAAGCTGCTGAACAGAAAGCTCAGCTTTTAAAAGTCTTGTTAGGATTGCCAGATTTAATAAATATAAATGCGAGACATCTAGTAAAATTTGAATGTGAGATAAACAACAAAACATTTAATATGGACATGGACATGATGGGCCTGTCCTTTGTGTGGAATACACTTATACTAAAAATTTATTCTCAATTTTCAGTCAAATTTAATTGAATGTCTTGTATTTTATCTGGTAATGCTGTCTCATGTAAATTATTTTGTTTAGATGGGAACGTTTTCCTATGTTACTACTGTGTGGTTTTTGTCTTTTTTTTTTGAGGTTTGGTGGATTTTTTTCACTATTTGAACACACTTTTTAAAAGGCTCTCTGCCACTTCCAGCTCATTATCAATGACGCCATTAGCATCACCATAGCTTTAAATTATGTTAAAACAGGATTAGAACTACTGACAAATTGTAAAAGTAAGAGACTCCCAAGGAAGTAAGGATCAAATTATGATCAAGAAAGGAAAGGAAGGAAATGCCAGCCTCAGTCTGTAGATAATGCTCAGCATAGTGAATGCTCTGTGATGGAGTCAGACACAGAATACCCCTGGAAGGCCGATGGGCACTCAGCCTCACATTTCACAGATGGAGAAACTTGAACACAAAGGAAGTTAGTGGCTTTTTCAGTGGGGCAGGAAGCAGGTGTGTAAAGGAATGGGAGAAGAGAAGAGAAAAAAAGTCTTCCAAAACTCAGTCTTACCTACCAAAGCATGAAGAACACAGACATCACAAATATGTGGATATTTTTATTAAAATATTCTTCTATCTGGGCATGCTGGCATGCTCCTGTATTCCCAGCTACTTGGGAGGCTTAGGAGAGAGAATCACTTGAGGCCATGAATTTGAGGCTACAGTGCACCATGATCGCACCTGTGGATAGTGATTGCATTCCAGCTTGGGCAACATAGCAAGACCATATCTCTAAAAAATTTTTAAATAGTTTTCTTCTAGACAGTGAGAAAGTTTTACCTCTACAGTTACCACCCTTTATAAGCACAAATCATGGAATCAACACATTCTAAAATTTGAAAGCGTATTACAGAACATTTATTCCAATCTCTTCATTACGTTGATGGAGGAACTGTGAGGCCAAGAGGTTACGTGGCTTTACTGAGTTTTATAACTTGTAGAAATCCACCTGGGTCCAGGACTAAGGATTTCTACAACTCAGTGTTTTCAATCCAGCTTCTTTTAAATTAACAATTGATCCATAAGATATAGAAAAAAACAAGGGTCAGTCTCCTCACCCAAGGAAAGTGACTCAAATGAATTGGGAAATAATGGGATCTTAAAATGTCCCTCTCTTTTCAGTAACCTTAGGAATTGCCATCTAAGAATAGAGTCTGATCTTTTCGTTAAAAAATAAATTACAAAAAAATAAAATTATAACACACATATATGTAAGACAAGCATGTGTCAAAAATTTTATTTATTCATTAATGAAGGAATGAGTAAGATGTTACAAATAATTTAAATGGTATACAGAGATAAAATGTTACATTGTCTATCTGAATGCTATGGACCGAACTGTGTCCTCTCTTTTCCCTCAAATTAATTTTTTGAAGCACTACCCCGACCCCCACCCCCATGAAATTGTAATGGAGATAGGACAGTGATTTAAGGAGGTGATTAAGGTTAAATGAGGTCATAAGGGTAGAGCCCTGATTTGATAGAATCGGTGTCCTTATAGAAAGGAAGAGACGTTAGAGATGTCTCTCTCTGTCTCTCTAGCATGTGAAACCACAGCGAGAAGGTGGCTGTCTACAAGCCAGAAAGAGACTCCTCATCAGAACCCGAGTGTGCTGGCACCCTAATCTCAGACTTCTAGTTCTAGAATTGTGAGAAAATTAATTTCTGTTGTTAAAGCCACCGAGTTTATGGTATGTCTTTATGGAAACTCAAGCTGATTAATATGCAGAAAATCCATTTGCATTGCCTTAAACAAGATCACTTGGATAGCTATGGGCAGGAAACATTTGCAGTTTTGTACAAGTTAACTTGTCTCTCTACAGAGTTGTAAAAGGCTAGTCAAAGACAGACAAAGGGACACACCCCTATAGAATCAGATAATCCCCATAGCCGATAGTGCCTGGCACACTGGAGTGCTGGCAGGGGCTATGCTAAGATACTGTTGTATAAGGGGCTGATTCCTCTCAGCCCTCAGGACAGTGGAGTGAAATTTGAAGTTCCTGAGTCCTCTGGCTCCTCCAATTATGCTAGTGTGCTTTACAAGTATGATCATTTCTACATACATCACAATGTGAAAAAGACTGAAAAGTACTGCCTTAAACAATGAACACCTTTATTACTTTACCCAACAAGAAGTATGGAAAAAAGCAAGCAGTCCAGGGGTGGTTCAGTCCCTCCATGATGTCACCAAAAGTCCACACTCTTTCCATCTTTGCCCTCTGTGACCCTGAGCACATCTTAGCTACCCTCATGGTAGCTGTTACAGTTCCAAATACCACACCCTCACAAGACTATGTGTGAAAGCAGAATAGCAAGTTGCTTCTCTTCCTTGTTTAAATATAGGAGAGAAACCTTTTCCAGAAAATACCCTAGAAGGTATCTGCTTATGTGTCATGGACTAGGTTTGCTTTCCAAGTGAATGAATTCTCATGATTGAGAATTTAAGTTAAACAACATTTCTTCTTGGGGAAGGGAAGAAGCTACATTTCCTGAGAATGGCAGGAGCCATTTCCCACAAGGAACAGATGATCGGGCATGGGATGGCTGTTGCACAAGCCATTGGTGTCTTCTCACTAATTTGTTATGTGACTTTGGTTGAGATATTTTACTTTTCTAGTTATTAGTTTTGTTGGTAACAAAGCAATGGGGTCAAGCAACATCAGGAATATTTAACTCATGTCTACATAGGCCCATGGCTGTGCCTCAGTAACTCTGTGAATCCTTAATTTATATGCAAAATTTTCTGCATGTGTATTTTTCAGAAAAGAATGCCAATAATTTTCATAAAAATGTCAAGGAGTCTATAAAAAGGGGTAATAACCACTGGCCTCAGTGATTTTTATAGCTCAGGCAGCTCTCATATTTTAAGGTTTATAGAATGAGTGAAGAATTTAGAAATGAGAAATTAGGTCTTGAAGAATCCCCCTCACTGGGTTAACTTGTGAATAGTGGCCAGTTTGTGCCTGGGATCTACCTGTCCTTGCCTGAAAGAGGTAATACTAACGCTAGAACCAACAAAGAGCTCTTAGCAATGGTCTAATGATCTCACTTTCTCAGTTTAGGTGAAATCCAAGGATGTTAAGTGATTTAACCAAGATCCACATCCAGTGCATGGCAGCTCAACTCCTAGAACCCAAGTTTTCCAACCATTTAATCTTTTACCTAAAAATGCCAGATGGTTGGAATTTCTCAATCTCTCTTTTCTCTCTCTTTCTCTTTTTAGATCAAATAATGATAATTAACTTAAAAAATTCATTATCAATTTCAAAGTCTAAGTCTACTGTGATTACCCTAAATCCTAAATTCTCCAATGTTGAGCTACACAGCGTGGGATGGATCACTGACATTTTAGTTGCTACCATAATAATAGTAGCAACAGCAATAATAAATGTCGTTATTGGTCTTGTCTTCAAGATATTGCAATGATGACAGGATATTCATCATTCTTTGGCACAAAATCAAAGACTTGACAGAGAAGGCCTAATGCAGAAAAATCTGGAAATCAATCATCTATCATTACCAGCATACCTGGTCTGCAATATACAGTAGTCTTAGGTGACATTCCTCACCCTTTTGCCATCAGCTTCCCCTAGTTTTAAAGCAAGGAGGCATGGAGAAATACACGTGAAAATAATGAGAAGGTGGAAGAAGAAAAGGTAAAAGGGCTACTTAAGAGTTATTTCAATTCACTATAGCAGAGAAATAAAAATTCTATTTCTAAAAAGATCTGGCCACCCTCTTGCACACTTTTCCCATTTTTATCATTTAGGATATTTGCAATGGTGAGTAATAGAAATCCCAACTGAAATGTCTTAAAAATAAAAAGACAAGTTTATTGTCTCTGGACTTGAGTGAGGGAGCACATAGCCCAAGAGACTCTTTATTTTGTGATCATGAGGAAAGCTGGTGTGAGAACTAAGCTGATACAAGAAGCAGGGCAGAGCTGAGACAATGTCAGAGAAATGAAGCTATTTTATTTTTTAAATTGACTTAGGTTGTGTTTTCTGTACGTACAATCCAAAATAGCCAAATGATGCATCATTTAAAGAGCTGGTCCTTCAAGTCACACAGAGCTTAAAGGTAAAATAAATGAATAAAGAGCTGCTCCTACATCACTAGAAGAAAATCATGGAAAGGTATCTGGGCTGGGACATGACAAAGACATAAAGTCACCTCTTCCAAAAATTGATAAGTCAAGGAAATAAATTAAAACTCTATAGTTAATAGCAGAGCACACTTTAGAGCACTGGATTTTTAAGAGCTCCTTTAAAATGTCACTAGCATAATCCCTAAAGCAAACCTAAGTATATTTACATGAGATATCTCAGATTTCTCTCTGATTTTCTAGTCTAAAATATTTCTACTCACTGAAATGACCAGGAGTGCATTCTCATATCTATAATACATAGAGTGTTGTTCAGAACTGTAAACTTTTTTTTTGAAACCTGAAATAAGGAAAAAATTTCCTCATCAGAATTTTGTCCTAAACATGAACCCAATCTGGGCATGTGTTCATCATTTACAAACCACAAAGGAGAAATCTGGGCCAAGTTTCAGGTGAAACTTCTTTTTTCCCACTGGTTTCAAGTCAGGCAAAATGTAATGTCTCAAGTCCATTAAAAGTGAAAGTTATTGATGTCAACTGACAGAAATTCAGATATAAGATTTTCCAACACTGCAGTCTAAGCATCGGATGTCAAGAGAAAGAGCTCCATTATTCAGATCATTCCATTTGGTAGCCATGTTTCTCTGAATGGGTGTTGCTTAGTTTCTGTTTGTAAACTAGACTTCGAAGTAACCAATTAAAGCAGGCAACTCATCTAAAGCTAAGAAAGTTTAAAGCAAAAGAATATGAAGATCAATTTATCAAAGCAAACCTTCAGGGTAATCATTTTAGGTATTTTAAACACAGTCATTATTCATAACAGGTATAGACTTCTTATTTGGTACACCAAGGAATAAAAATGGCCCAGGTCTCTTATTTGGCTTATTGGGATCCTACATGCTCTCAAGTGTAATAAAGAAATCTTGAATAATAATTTTCCAGAAGTTCATCTAGGCTTTTGAAGCTTCTGAATTGAAATTAATTTTTCATTAACCAGATTCATAGTCCTAAAAGGACCAAGTTCCATGCAGATCTGCAGAACAAGAGGTAAACACTTTTATCTCTGATTGTAAATTCTAAAGGGTGGAGGATTTAAAAGGAGGAGGCTGTGCCACAGATGAAGGGTTGTGATACCTAACCCAGGGCAGCATTGTCTCTTCTCTGCTCCAAAAGACTGAGTTGACCTGAGAAATATGTGCCTACCCTGGGGAAATTAACGAATATGTGAGAGTGATGTATGTTTAAGAAACTTCAGACATCTAAATAAATGTTGTGTGGTCAGGAGCAAATTTCTTTCAAGCCTGTGGTTCTCAAAATTACAGTCCATCAGAAACCTCTGGAGACCTTGTTTACAATATCAGCCCCTCTGGAAACACCTCCAGAGTCTAATTCAGTAGGTGTGGGACAGAGCCCAATAAGCCTTTTAATAGCTTTCCCAGTGATTCTGATACAAGTGAGCTGGGTCTTTTCCTTTGAGAAACACAGTTTTAGACTGGACTGCTCTAGCCCAAGCCAAACTATGCAATAGGAAAAGCTCTACTACTTGGCATCATCCTGTCTTGAATTCTGATACGCTTAGCACTCCCCTTCTATGAGTTTACTTTCCCAAGAATAGAGGCAGGCAAACCTAGGTTTAGGACCTGGCTCAACTGTGTAGTAACTGTGTGATCTAACTTAAACTACTTACCATTCAATCATTCATTTATTCATTCAACAAATATGTATGAAGGCCCTGGACGTAACATCTTGAACAAACCCTTATATAGTTTATATGAAGGAGGCAAACATATACAGAGAAAAAAATAGGTAACTTTTTAACCTATTTTATTATTACTTATTTACCTATTATTATTTATTTATTTAAAAAATAAAACAGAATGAGATTGAGAATAATTCAGGGGGCAGGGAGGGGCAAGCTACTCTTTTGGATGGACAGTCAAACTCTCTTAGGTCAGATGAGCAGAGACTCAAATAATGTGAAGGAGCTAGCTATGCAAAGATTTAAAGGAAGGTCAAGAGGACAGCAAGCCCAAAATAAGCTTTATGAGCCAAGGGACAGGAAGAAGACCAATAAAGCTGGAGCAGGACTGGCAAATGGGAGAGTGGAGGAGAAAGATCAGGTCAGAGATGAGGATGAGCCAGATTACCCAGAGCTTTAGTACCTTGATAAAGTTCATCAATTCTGTTCTAATTAGAATGTAGGGCCATGGGAGCATTTTAAGCAAGCACAGTCTCTTGTACAACAGTTAGAATACATGTAACTACTTTATAGGGATGCATCACATAGTTTTTGGTTCTTAGTAACAGTTCAATAGATGACAGCTATTGTTATCCTTTCCTGGATGAGGAAAATGCGCCCACCTCAGCATTCTTTGCTCATCAGCACCATATTCCCCCACAAAGGCATCTTACTTGTCCTGTATCTCATCATCTCAGGGTCAACTAAATAGACTGAGCAAGTTACTTCTGCTGCCATGTGTGGATTTGAGGCCCCTGGAGAATGATTACATAGTAAAGATGGCTTTCCAGATGTTTTACGATACCCCTGTTCTGTCTCAGAGTAGAAAGGACTTCAAGGATCATTGGTTTTAAATTGAAAAAAGCAATCCAAGGGTCTAATAATCCAAAGTTGAAAGTGTGAGTTAAGTATTTTGGATAGAATGACAACTCATATGCTTCTTCTGGCTCCCAAAAGATCCCCTTAAACCGAGGTGTATGTGAGGCAATGGTAGTCTGGTATCCTTATTCTTCTAGCCTGAACCAACTTAATAGTGTCATGGTTTCATCTTTTATAAA
The DNA here is from genome assembly GCF_028858775.2 of Pan troglodytes. Lineage (NCBI taxonomy): Eukaryota > Metazoa > Chordata > Mammalia > Primates > Hominidae > Pan > Pan troglodytes. Next base: position 137,296,641 of record NC_072403.2, on the reverse strand, counting down.
AACATATTAATGTTTTTAATACTATTTCATTTGTTATTTTAACTAAGAATCAAAAATAACTAGTCCAGAAGAGGCATTTGTGGTTCAAGTAATCTACCCTTGGCCAATAAATATGTATTAAGGACCTATCACCTGCCAAGCACTAAATTTATTTCATACAGTGGCTTTCAAATTAAATCTTTCAAAATAGTCCATCATGTGAAACAGATGACATGAAGCACCTTTGGTGAAAGTAGGGCCTCAGTCCTCAACTGGGGCTTTTGGATTGGCCATTGCTCTCCAGGTGGATCCCTGAAGGGGCTGAAGGAATTTGAACACATTTGAAAACTAGTGTTCTGGGTGAAAAGACTCAATAGTCCTCAGATACTGATAGAAAATGGTTGTGATAATGGCTTAAATGTTGATTCTTCATTCTTTGTTCTATAAAAGATATTTTTTATGTTATAGGTTATATGTCAAACCCTTTAGGGTTTTACCATTTAATGTGCCTTTTTAGTCAAAGGTCCTATAATCTATACCATTCAAATAAATATCCTGAATCTTTTATCTCCCAGAAGCCCTATCCCCTTTGTTAAAAGATAAACTTCGGTACGTTAAAATTTTAAAGAGTTAACTTGAACAGACAGCAGTTCATGAATTGCGCAGCATTAAACCACAAATGGTTTGGGTTTCACTGACAGGGTGCAATGTAAAAACTGTTGTAAGATGTCCTCAGAAGAAAAACAAAGAAAATATTTGATTGGCTAAAGTAGAAAATCTTTAGTTAGAATTAGTTGGTAGTTTCTGACTGGTAAAGTGTAAGTTTCATTTTGCTATTTACATTGAGTTGTCTCACTTTGCATATGTAGGAATCTAAGGCCCTAGAGCCATCTCAGCCTAAGAATCACTTGATTAGTCTGTTTAACACTTTTCAATCAGTCATCACTTCTGCATCCCACCAATAGCATCTAGGACATAAAGAACCAAAAGTCTCACCAGGGGCAAAGTGCAAGACTCCCTCACAAATATGCATGAGAGGTAGTCAGCCAGTCCCTAATATACCCCCAATGAAGTTGAATTGATTTAAGCAGGAATTTGGAAAGGTGGAAAGTGCTGTGATTTTTGAAAGTTTCAAAATTACCAATAATATGACCCAAGGCAGGTATCTTAATTTCTCAAGTTAACTGGTTTGTATTTTATAAGAGAGAAAACAAACAATACCTTTCTTATCCAAGAGTGACTGATAATAGTCGATAATCAATAAAGGCCAGTTTCTCCTTTTCACTCTGATTCTCAATTGTGAAGCCCCATACTTCTCACCTGGAAGCCTGCAGGGATGGGAGAGAGATGAGAAAGGGCTGTGCTACTATCTTCCAACTACATATGCCTACTGTTTTCCCACGCATGCAGCTGCTGTTATGAAAAGAAAAAGCGAATTCACTGAAAGTGTCAACCAGATTCAAAATAGCCGTTTTTGAAAAGCAACATATCATAAGATTTGTTTTCATTCATGTAAAAGGCTGCAAAACGAGTGATATTAAGAGGTCCTTCAATTTCCAAAGACTGGGAACAGCACTGGGATTCATAAAGCTGGAAACAAAAGTGCAGCCGCCACGCTCTGCCCCTCAATTGAAGTCATGTTGTCTCCAGAATCCCACCTAGCAGCTGCCTCTCCCCATCCCTCACTATTGGTTATCAGTGGGTAGATAAGGACAATAACTTTGCTTTTCTTCACTTCATCTGTGGTGTTTCCTGGCTTCCTGCCTCCTCCCCTTCAGTATCCAGGTCTCTCAGGGTCTTGGGAGTCGCCTGAGCAGGCGGGGATGTCTCAGGAGTGCAGCCGGGCAGTCGGGCCGCTGAGTCACAGGCTCTATGGTGTCATTGGCCGGTAGACTGGAAGGAGACAGCTCCGTGGCTGCATCTGATTGCTAATGAGCTTTCTGGGGCCCCAGCCTTCTCATCAGCACCATTTGTTTTTACAGGCTGCCTGCCCTTTGTTGACTTGAGGCTTGTTTTCCCTGCCTTAGAGGCACTCGGAAGTTTTTCCTCGCTGGACCTGGCTGTCTCCTTTTCTTTTGAGACTTCGTGGGAGCTAAATTTAAACTTGATTAACAACATTTAGTTCAAGGAGGGTCAGGATACTATTTTCATGTTAAATGCTGCCCTTTATGTTCTTTTTTGTTTTAAGACATAATAGGCCCTCACAATGAGATCCCTTCTGATTTTGTTGCTATGGTGTGAGAGACAAAAAAATAGTATAAAACATTTGATTGGTTGATTCTGATCAGAGGTGGAAAAAGGGATTAATACCTCTTTTGTAAAAATCTATTGACAGGTCTATTTGTAAAACCTCACAAATACTTCTAGTAATGATATTTTTACTCTTTGCTATGAATAACTTCAGGTTAATATTTAGGGCACAGCTTGGAATCAGTTGTTCAAGGAAACTTCCAGACTAGACTCCAGATTCCATTCTGCAACCACTAACTTTTCCTTTCTAGCATTTTCCAAGGTGTGATTAAACCGTGAGACTGTAAGTTCCATTAGTGGAGGCACAGCATCTCTTGCGCCCCATCAAGGGGACTGAATATATAAATGGACAATGGCCAGATCACATACGAGAATAGAACTCTGACTTTCCACCTCTGCAGCAATCACTTCTCTAAGCCAAACTATAACCTCTGGCCTAGAGTGGTCAGCAGAACAGAATGGTATGCTCCCCAGACCAATCACATATATGCACCACTCCCAGAAAGCCCACCTTATGCTAGCATGAGGCTCCCCCATGCCAACAGCCTCTAATGAGAGCATAGCTGAAGCCTTCCTTCTTCTTCACTACAAAGATTTGCCAGTCCTCTTCCTGCCTTTGAGTATCTACCAGATGTGATAGTGGCTGACTTCCTAGCTATAACAAATGGAATAAATAGCCTCTGTTTGTTCTCATTTGGGTTGTCTTTATTTTCATAACATATAATCTCTTGTAATCAGGATAGTGTCTAGCATATAATAAGCCCTTAGGAAAGATTGTCTGAATGAATAAATGAATAAATAAATGACTACACATTAATCCATTTCCGGATTAGAATTCTGTCTTCCTGAGGACCTGGCTTTTCACCTCACCTCTCTAAGTATCTGACTTGTGGCCTTGGAAAAGTCACTCAATGGGTCTGGGTACCATTTTTCTCAAGCTGTAAACCAGCAAGTTTGGACCAAATAATACCTATGTTTCAAATATTCCCGGATGCTCATGTTTCAAGTAGCCTTCATAAAACTTCTCTGCAACCATAGCACAGGATGCCCACCTAAATTTCCCCACCCACACTTTACTTAAAGAGGAAATGTACTGAGTGTTTTCTATGATAATCCACTTCTTCTGAATGATGGAAGGAAAAGATAGCTTTTAAGAAAATTAGCTTGTTCCCCCTGAATTATGACTTGGTGAGCCATGATACATGCAAAGTAAATGGAAAGATGATTTTTGTTGCTTATTTATTTATTTGCTAAAGATTCTGAGGAAGAATCATGCTTTTGTGCTGGAAAAACATGTTGTTAAACTCTCTGCACCTCCTCTGCCTTCCCTACACTTACTCACTTGGCTAGGATGCTCCCTCCTCTACTCTTAACAATGCAGACCCTTTCGTCTTCAAGGCCTACATCACCTTCCACATTATACATTCACTCTTCCTCAACTTTTCTTGTTTCTGATAATCTTCTGTCTAAACTCCTATAAGATATCACTTAGAGTGCACATATAGTTTTTTTCTACTGGATTATAAATTATTGAGGGAGGTAATTTGTATCTTCCTATATTTCACATGATGTCGTGATAAAGCATAAAGACTATCATTGAATGAGCAAATACAGTGTACCAGCTGGTTTCATTTCTGTTATGTTATTGATTTTCTGCTACCCATGGATAATTGTTATAGACTCCATTTTAAAGAAGGAAAGACTGAGTTTCAGAGAGGTTGAGTAAGTTCTCCAAAGTCAAAAGGGCAGCAGTACTGGGTCTCAAAGCCACTTCTTCTGACTTCTGGTTCAAGTTCTTTGAATATCACTACACCTTCCTCCACACTGTAATGATTAAATCTGTTGTTGTGTCCCCATTGACAAATTCAGCTCAAATATCTAAAACAATAACAAATATAGGCTGGAAGACAAAGTTCCAAAGTTTCAAATTATATTTTCAAATTAATTTGAAATTGTAAGTCACAGCGTGGGTTCTTTTTTAATTTTCCTAGAGCTTTGAACTCAGGCCTATGTACTTTTTGCATAGCAACAATAATCTTTGTCTTTATGTACTGAGTAATTTAGATACTTTAAAACTTTTTTGTAGCTATTAGGCTAAAACATAAAAACCAAAATAGACAAATCAGAAGCAATTTGATTACAGTGGACATTCAGTTCAAAGTCAATCTATTAGATACCATGAGACCTTACCACCTCTTTTATTTTTTCTTCCGTAACCTCCATAACAGAGATGTGAAGGTAAGCTAGAAGAAAACCTAAGAGGAGAACAGATTGGAAGTAGCACACCATCCAGCACCGTAGTTACTGTTAAAAGCATATTTATAAGGCTCAAGTGTGGAATTAGAATAATGATTTTATTGTTATTGTTATTCAGACCTTTACCAAAGCAATAATTCTAGCTTTAGAATATAAAATTTAAGGACCTAAGGAATTTACAGGCAAATCTCAATGGTATCCAGAAATGTTATAAATGATGAAAAATGAACCTAGAAGTTGTACTAAAGCAATTGGGATTTTTTGGCCTTTGGAATGGAAGGAAAACAAAATATTCCTCTCTAAAATACTGAGGATTTTAGTTAAAAGGTTAAATGCAGGGGTACACTCTGCCTCTCCTCTCTGCCTTTATCAGCTCAGAGACAGTGGCATTAGAGATCTAGGATCTATCTCTTCCCATAAATTTACCTTCCCACATTTCCCCACCTTTTGGAAACCTGAAGATACTCTCTTCTTTGTTTTATCACTATACAAGATTTATGGCTCTTTGTTAAAATACTATTTAAGCAAGGCCTCTAAGCCACTGCCTTGAGAGAGAAGTGCTTTTTAGAACTGAGGCCTCTTCTGTGTGATGGGTACAGCGCACATTAACAAACTTCTGTTTGTTTTTCTTTTGTTAATCTGACTTTTGTTTTCAGGACAATGTTTCAACTAAGAACCTAAAAAGGGAAAGAAAATAAGTTTTCTCCCTTACAGAATAAACTCCACAACTCTTACCAAACAATGGCCTCCAAGGATATCAAGAATAGTAAATTAGACAAATGAGAGGGGCTCTCTGTTTCCTCAGAACCACTGCAAAACACGAAAGAAGTGGGCAGCTTCATCCATGTCCCTAAAAAGGATAAGAACTCATCCTTTTTTATGGCTGCATAGTACTCCATGGTGTATATGTGCCACATTTTCTTTATCCAGTCTATCATTGATGGGCATTTGGGTTGGTTCCAAGTCTTTGCTATTGTGAACAGTGCTGCAATAAACATACATGTGCATGTGTCTTTATAGTAGAATGATTTATAATCCTTTGGGTATATACTCAGTAATGGGATTGCTGGGTCAAATGGTATTTCTGGTTCTAGATCCTTGAGGAACTGCCACACTGTCTTCCACAATGGTTGAACTATTATTTACACTCCCACCAACAGTGTAAAAGCATTCCTATTTCTCCACATCCTCTCCAGCATCTGTTGTTTCCTGACTTTTTAATGATCGCCATTCTCAGCAAACTAACACAGGAACAGAAAACCAGACACCGCATGTTCTCACTCGTAAGTGGGAGGTGAACAATGAGAACACATGGAGACAGGGAGGGGAACATCACACACCAGGGCCTGTTGCGGGGTAGGGGACTAGGGGAGGAATAGCATTAGCAGAAATACCTAATGTAGATGACAGGTTGATGGGTGCAGCAAACCACCACGGCATGTGTATACCTATGTAACAAACCTGCATGTTCTGCACAAGTACCCCAGAACTTAAAGTATAATAATATTAATAATAATAACAATAAAGTGGGCAGACATTTAACTGTGTCTTTCCTTGGTTGTACTCTGATACTTGACACCTACTTTTCCCTGACTACCTGTCACTTTATCTTTGCCTTATTTCCTGTCTTTCTCTTTTGTCTTCATGGGGCTGTATTTTATTCATTGTATTTGTATTTAATTCTTGTATTTCTTGCACTTACAAGGGATCAAGGGTAACTCTGGTTTTTACCTGTCCAATATCTTTTTCCCCTTCTTCAGTTCTTCTCTAGGGAGCCACTCCTCCCTGAGTCTTGTTTCTTGTTGAGTGGCTGGGCTTACCTCAAAGCAGAGGGACCAAGGGACTTGCCTGAACAATCAGAGTATTCCATTCACCTTTCTACAGTGATGAGTTTGAGAACCAGTGTGTCATTCAAGTGGATGGAATGAGAGTTGATCCCCAGATTTCAGCTGGAATTTTTAGTGCTGAGAAACTTCCTTTTTGGGGTTTGATACTGGTAGGATGTAGGACTGGAATTCCTGGAGACATCCATGTGGAGAGAAAATGTTTCAAAACAAAACCAATTTGGAGGACAGCAGAACTGAAAGATGCAAAGAGGCCAAGTCCTAACTACAGTGTTTTAGCACTTCGATCCAGCCAAGCTTCAAGGTCGTCCACCCTGGGCATTTCAAGCTGTGCATCTATACGCTCATATTTTCTTATTTTCATCAAGTCTGAGGGAGAGGATGGTTCTTTTTGTTGTTGTTGTTTCTTTTTCATTTTAGAGACAGAGTCTCACTTTGTTGCCCAGGCTGGAGTGCAATGGTGCGATCTTGGCTCACTGCAACCTGTGCCTCCCGCGTTCAAGCGATACTCCTGCCTCAGCCTCCCGAGTAGCTGGGATTGCAGGCGCACACCACCATGCTCGGCTAATTTTTGTATTTTCAGTAGAGACAGGGTTTTGCCATTTTGGCCAGGCTGGTCTCGAACTCCTAACCTCAGGTGATCTGCCTGCCTCGATCTCCCAAAGTGCTAGGAAATCAGGTGTGAGCCACTGCGCCTGGCCGAGAGGATGATTCTTAAAAGAGTGATGATAGACATGGGTAGGTAACCAGGACTGTCAGAATAATAACAATGCTGAATTGGGTTTCTAAGAAGCACCTTTGCTAAGACTGGTTTTCATTCTAGGTGGGCTTCTTATGTGGTTTTCCTATCCTCACAGCTTTAAGAACCCTGTTGAAAGTGACTCCTATATCTGTATTTTTAGATCAGAACTTCTCCAGGCCCACATAGCCTACTGGCCCCTCCATGGGCGCCTCAAGCCCAATACCATTAAACCCACATGTTTTCTTCTCCCTCAAACTTATGCATCCTCTTGCTTTCCCCATTTTGCTTAAGGAATTTAAGTACCCAAGCCAGTCTTTCCTAACTAAACTACTTCCTCATGGGTAAACATCATGTTTTCCTTTTCTTTTTATCTTGTTAGCTCCAATCCTAGTAGCATGCCTGCCATTTAGTAGATGCTCCAAAACTTTTTAGCTAAATAAATTAATAAAAAAAGAATAAGATATGATAAGACTTCTCTATTATTTAGAGATAGCTAGAATGGGTCTTGCTTGAAAGAAAAAGAATGAAGTAGATGACCTCTTAGGATTCCCTCCGGCAAAATATTAAAAAAGAAAAGAAAAAAATGTCTTTGCCTTGTTTACCAAGAGAATCACAGGCTGACTTGTGGTTTTCATGGTGTTTTACAGTTAAAAAAATGTTTCTTTTGTTTATATTTCATTTCTGACCCATTTAATAAAGTAAGTTAGATGACTAATTGGTGTTGATGCAATACAGTTAGTCATAGATATTGAATCTATGAACTAGTTTCTTAGTTCAAAGATTTGGTGTTGTCCTAAGTATCAATAATGCAACTTTGATCACAAGACATTCTGACCTAATTATTATATTCTTCTGGTCATTTCTTTTCTGTAGGACAAAGCCAAATGCAGTGCTTATAATAAATAGTCTCTTCTCCACAATGCCATTTTTGCTCAGAATATCCCATCATAGAAAAATGTGATGGTTCATAGAAAGGACATGAGGGGCTGAGTGCGGTGGCTCACACCTGTAATCCCAGCACTTTGGGAGGCCGAGGCAGGCAGATCACGAGGTCAGGAGATCAAGACCATCCCAGCTAACATGGTGAAACCCCGTCTCTACTAAAAATACAAAAAATTAGCCGGGCATGGTGGCATGCGCCTGTAGTCCCAGCTACTTGGGAGGCTGAGGCAGGAGAATCACTTGAACCAGGGGTGTGGAGGTTGCAGTGAGCAGAGATTGCACCACCACACTCCAGCCTGGACGACAGAGCGAGACTCCGTCTAAAAAAAAAAAAAAGAGAGACATGAGGGAGAATGATGTACTTGGCAGCCAAGAACACAAACTCAACCTAATCTAAGTCTGATCTCCTTGGCTTAGAACTAGAACAGGACAATCAGTCTGAGGGCTCAAGGAAATACAGACAATAGTCTGAAAAGACATTAATTACACCTCAGTACTTTTTTGCCTATGGGAGAATTCTGTGTGTTTGCTACATGGAAACATTTGTTTCAATCTAGACATGTGCAGCTCAGAAAGTATGGATGAATGTGATTGCAACGGGAGCGAAGAGGTAGGGAGCTAGGAGAGATGCCAAAAAATGTGGGCACACCATGAGGTCCAATAGGAACCACACTTTAGTCAGAAGATATGGTCCTATGGTCATCCTATTGCATTGACAACCTCCCTATCCCTCTACAACACTCATGTCCTTCACCCCATAAACCTTGACCTTGTTATACATAGCACATATATTCTTATATCTCTATCTATTAACATATATGTTTCACAGTAGGTTTAGATATCCTGTTGGCTCTTAAGTACCTTGAGGTCAACCTTTATATCTATTTTCTTTTCTTCTGCCCTGGATTACTCTATGATTTGTGGCTTTGAATAAATGTTACTGACTGATATGGTTTGGCTGTGTCCCCACCCAAATCGCATCTTAAATTCCCACGTGTTACGGGAGGAAGCCAGTGGGAGGTAATTGAATCATGGGAACAGGTTTTTCCTGTGCTTTTCTTGTGGTAACAAATAAGTCTCACAAGATATGATGGTTTTAAAAAGGAAAGTTGCCCTGCACAAGCTCTTTTTGCCTGCTGCCATCCATGTAAGACATGACTTGCTCCTTTATGCCTTCTGCCATGATTGTGAGGCTTCCACAGCCACGTGGAACTATAAGTCCAATTAAACCTCTTTGTTTTGTAAATTGCTCAGTCTCAGGTATGTCTTTATCAGCAGCATGAAAATGCACTAATACACTGACCAAGCTATTTACATTTTGCAATCTCAGAAAATTCTTTATGAGAAGAGTAAGAATTTTATGAAGACCTGTGACTAAAAACATGATGTGAAGGACAGCTCTGGCTAACATGGCTGTGCTGTCTTATTTATGTATAGGAGTTTTGTTTTTGTTTTTGTTTTTAGGACAAAGCTACCAATTTTTAACCCATTTATTCATTTGTTTTTATAACAAATATCAAGTACCTGAGTATTACTCTTAGTTAAATTCAGAAAAGAAAACTGAGATTTCTGTTTCATATACACCTTATACACACAACCTGAAGGTAATTTTATACAATATTTTAAATAATTTTGTGCAGAAAACAAAATTTTGACTGTGTTTTGACTGTGAGCCATGGTAGAAAATCAGGTGTAAAATTTTTCACTTTTGGCGTCACGTCAGTGCTCAAAAATTCTTGGATTTTGGAGCATTTTGAATTCAGATTTTCAGAACAGAAATGCTCAACTTGTGTAAGAGAGAGCAAGCTTACTTTTATATACTTGTATTTCTTTCTGTTAATGTCTTATACGTGTTCTTGTTCATTTTTAAATCATTTTTGTTGCTCTTGATTTATAATAGCTCTTTGTATATTAAGAAAATTAGCCCCCGTCTGTCATATGCATCTTAAATATTTCCTATCTGTTCTGTGATTTTCAAATTCTTATTTCTTATTTATTTTATACCTTATAGAACTTTAATATTATTGTCCAGTCAGATTTTGTCTTTTTTTTCATTTTGGATTCTTGGTTTTATGTCATCTTTAGGAAATCCTTCTCCATTTCATGACGATTTTGAAAAATCTAATGCTTTTGTATTTTTAGTGCCTCTTTACATACATGCATACATAAAATTATTATTTCTCACCACTGCAAGTGAAGTGTAACAAAAGCATGAAATGGTCAAAACTTGAAGGCAAGCACTGGCTCCGACACTTTGCTGTTTCATCAAGCTCTAGTCTTCAAGCTGTTGTCCTCTCTACAAAATGTAGATCAAGATAAACATTTCACAAGGACTTCATGGGGTTTAAATTATATTTGCAAATAAAATAAATTTATAAACAAAAAAATCGTACGATAGCTAACTATAAGCAATACTTAATAATTGAAATTAGTCATTGTTTATGCTATGGACTGAATGTGTCTCCCTCAAATTCTCGAGCTGAACTTCTAACTCGCAGCATGATGGTATTAAGAGCGGGGGCCTTTGGGAGGTAATAAGGTTTAGATGAGGTCATGAGGGCTAGAGCCTCCATGATGGGATTAATACCCTTCTAAGAAGAGGAAGAAACACCGGAGCTTCCTCTCTGTGCCATGTTAGGATACAGTAAGAAGGTAACCATTTGCAAGATTAGAAGCAGGCCATTACCAAAACCCAACCATGCTAGACCCGGATCTTATGCTTCAGTCTTCAGAACCGTGAGAAATAAATGTCAGTTGTTTGAGTTACCCAGACTTTGATATAGCAGCCTAAGCAGACTAATACAACATACTTGAATTTAATAATTTGATTAAAAGTTTCCAAGGACATATTAACATGCGAAGGCGGGTCTAGTGTAGGAGTTTGAAATACATTACTCACTAGTGGAGAATGCCTATCCCTGGTCCTGTTGCTATTGACTCTGCATGTCATACATAGAGTCTGCTTAGATTCAGGATGATGAAGAAAGGAATATTTTTACTTTTACTTATGATATGCCACTAGAATACACTTCATGTCAACACGAGGCAAATTAACCAAGAGATCAGACTCCAAATTCTGGAAATAATCATCAAAAGCTAAATGGTTTGCTTCCAATTCAACACTTCAAAGATGAGCAAATTAGTAAGCCGAAATAAAAGTTTAAAAACCTCATCAGGGTAGATGAAAGAGAATTTTCCAAGATTTTGAAAAATTTAACCGGGTTCAGCTGACTTAAAGATTTTCATGACGTTTTCTTTTATTCAATTAAACCAAATACATGACCATCTTTGATGCGTTAATGTTTTGGAGGTATCCTCCAGCTCCAATACAGTCTTATTGTCATTATGAAGTAAGAGTTTCTGGGTCTTTTAACATAGTTAAAAAGATGGGCTCCAGGCTCTGTCTTGGAATATAAAAGCTCATCTCATGGTACTGGGTGTATTCTTGCATTTTAAGTAAGATCTAGTTGGTTCCTTCTCCAAACTTGAGGAGAAAACGTAAGTTCTATGGTCATAAAAATAAAATTTGGTTCAATTTTTCCCTTTCCATCTAGGCTGCCCTAGAGAATGATCTGGACAGTCCAGCAACTGAGCTTGCAGATGTGGCAGCCAAAAGCAGCCTTTTGGACATCTGCATGAGATGCTGGCCTTCACGGCAGCAGAAGGCCATGAGGAGTCTTGAGCAGCAGAGGCACTTTCCCACTTTCAACCTCCTTTAAGCTTTAGTATTATTGGTCTGTGTGGCCCCAGGAAGAGCTATTTCTTCTCATGAAAGGAGGACACAGTCTCTTTTCCTTTCCTCTTCTCTGCTGTTGCCCTTGCCTGCCTTGTTTTTCTGGTACTGGGAAGTGCCTGGCTCCTCCCTTCCTCCTGGGAGGAAACAAAGTCAATTTCAAAATGACATAGTTATCCATCATTTTCTCCAAAGAACATAAAGCATATTTCTATGAAATTTCTTGTTTGAATAGCTCTTGGAAACATAGATGACAAATACTAAGTTTTCAAACACGAAAAGTTCCAGCAAAAGGCTATCCAGGGACTTTCTGTAAGAGAAGAGTTTCAGAGCTATTTACTGAGAGGTGTGACTGCTTTCCTATATCACATCCCATTTACAAAATTTCTGCAATGGTAGTCTCTCTGTTCCTGTACATACAAATCAGCCAGAATACTTTTACAAATTAAAAACTGGGGTAGTAAACATAAAGAAAGGAAGTACTCCGGGCTCCTTGATATTGCACTATGCTTTCAGAATTTCTAATGGGATGTGGGCAAAGATGGATGTTATGGTCTTCCCCTTTTCTAAAATATTTTTTAAATATACCAGGTAATAAAAACAATCCAGTCATTTATGAAGAATAATTTTTTGATTACTTTTTAAAAAAATCAGATCTCTCAGGGATGAAAGGAATAATTTTGGAAATACGTTGGGTAGAAATGTGCATGTAGAAGGCCCCAGGTCAGGAAGATCCTTAAGTGGAAGGACAAGGAAGGACTGGGAGTTGGTTGACACATAAGATCCTTGGAGTTTTCCAAGCCCAGCTGTTGAAGCCATGGTCACAACTGCTTGTTGTTTCCATGAGTCACATTAAGAGTGCTTAGACGAGTGCAGTCATCAAAGAAGCTATGCCTTCTGGTTAACGCTGCCATAAATATGCCACAGCTAGCCCTTCCTCGGACTACAGACAAATTTGGTGTGCTTTTTGGGTCATTTTAGTGAAATGCTTACTTTCATTTCATGATTTTTGGCACTATTCCAATTGCTAATAAAAATAACTGGGAAAGAGACCCTTCTAAATATATACCATTAGCTCCTAAATATACATCAGCATCTCAGAAAAACTCCTTTTGGCCCTCTGGGATAAATGTTTTTATGTCTGTGTCTATGTGATAGCCAACAAATGGTATTAGAAGTAACTATTCAGACTCTGGGATCAAAGTGTACATTTCTTAATATATAAACTAGTTCCACCAAGCCAAATAACCACAATAGGCTTAACTGTCTTGTAAGCAGCCTGTACAGAGATTCTAGACCAATCTTGGATATCCAAGAAAGACAGTCCTAGAATGGAGAAGAAGCACTTTTGCAGAGGAATACATTGAGATGTGTTCAATTCTAAACAAATCATTCCATCTTTCTTTTTTATTTTTATTTTTATTTTTATTTTTTTGAGATGGAGTCTCGCTCTGTCGCCCAGGCAGAAGTGCAGTGGCTCGATCTCGGCTCACTGCAAGCTCCGCCTCCTGGGTTCACACCATTCTCTTGCCTCAGCCTCCCAAGTAGCTGGGACTACAGGCGCCCGCCACCACGCCCAGCTAATTTTTTGTATTTTTAGTAGAGACGGGGTTTCACCGTGGTCTTGATCTCCTGACCTCATGATCCGCCCGCCTCGGCCTCCCAAAGTGCTGAGATTACAGGTGTGAGCCTCTGCGCCTGGCCAAATCATTCTATCTTTCTAGGGGTCATTGTCCAAGCTTAAACAGACTCTGGCATGTAATCCCACAAAATTAAACATTTCAATTCCAAAATTATTACTGAGTACATTGGATAAGCAAGTTATGTTCTCAAACTGTGGGGGTTAAAATACTGAAAAATTAGATATGGTCCCTGCCTTCCAGGATTATGCACCAGATAATGAAATAAACATGCAAATTGAGGGCCCAAATGATTATGTGGCCAGAAACATAATTTTTAAAATGTAATTCTCCCCAAAATAAGTTAGATTTAAATTAAAAGAGGTTAAATGCACTGTTTTCTTCCTCACTTAATTTCTTTTCTCCACTTTGCCATATTCCCCTCCCCAGTGCCCTTCCTTCTGACCCTAATGATGTGCCCAGTCCTCTCCATTCTTTGAATGCTTCCTGGAATCTTTTTTTTTCAATTAAATTTTTTCTTTATATTATATTTTCATGACAAATCATACAACAGAACCACACACAGCAAGCATATATTTACCAAACGTTAACCTATTCTGAGTTGTTATTAAGAAGAGACACATGCACATATGAAAAATAATGAGCTTCTAGATGACAGAAAATGATCACTGGTGCCATCATGAATTCTGTAAGAATAAGTCATGGCATATTGTATTAGTTCGTTCTCACTCTGCTATTAAACACATATCTGAGACAAAGAGGTTTAACGGACTCACAGTTCCACATGGCTGGGGAGGCCTCACAATCATGGCAGAAGGCAAGGAGGAGCAAAGTCATATCTTACATGGCGGCAGGCAAGAGACACTGTACGGGGGAGCCCCCATTTATAAAACCATCAAATCTCTTGAGACTTATTCACTATTATGAGAACAGTATGGGGTAAACCATGCCCATAATTCAATTATCACCACCTGACCCTGCCCTTGGCACATGGGAATTCTTACAATTGAAGGTTAGATTTAGGTGGAGACACAGAGCCAAACCATGTCACATACCATCTTCTTTTCTTTAGTTAGCAAATTGACAGGACAGCATATAGAAATGCAGTAGTCAACAGCCTCCAAAGAGAATGTTTTTAACCAGTAATGTCTGGAAGAAAGTTCAGTTAAATGAATTCTTTTGTTGAACAACTGTGCTCAATGAGCATTCATCTAAGCAAACCTGATGGGAGATTCTATTCAAGTACATAGGGCCCTATCCTCAGCTCTGTCCTGCTCTACATTATAACCAAGGAGTAGGATTAGGTTATATAAAATTAGAGTAAATTTTCAGATCCTTTGAGGCTCGGAAGAATAACTTATTTTATTTTCAGAACCTGAGAGACTTTTCAGATGCTTGAGAAAAAAAATGCATCAAAGATTCAATTTTACAGCAATAAATATAAAGTCCTGTATTTTAGAGAAAAAAACAAAATAAAGGGTGGGTGAATTATGGCGTGGCAAGGTTAATGACCTAGAGGCTTTAGTTCATAATTGACTCTTGATCAGTAGAGGTGCACTATGGCTTATAAGTAAGTGATTTACCATGTAGCAGGTAAATCAAGGAGTTAACAGTTCTATTCTACTCTACTCTGGGTTGTCTATTCAGACTGCGCCTAAAATATTTTCTATGGGCAATATATTTTAATAGTAGACAAATAAGATTGCATTTAATAGAGTGTCATCTACATGGTTGAAAAAACTGCAGATAATTTTACTTAAAAAAAAAGTTTCCAGGAACTAGAATAGTGGGAGAAAGACATGCACATTATGGTTGCCTACAAATACGTATGTTCTTTTTGGATTCCAGGTGTGGGGAAAAGAGTGACTTCACCTTAAATGTTAACCTGCCATGTAACTTCTGACTAATCCCAGGTCCAGAAATGCCTCCAAATGTCTCGTTGCTGTATTACTCTTTATGTGGAAACACCTGTTCACTGTAAGTTTCCTCCAAAACAACTCCTGATGCTGTTGCAGAAATCATAGGCTGTGACACCCATAGTCACCTACACATTCTCTCTAGAGCATGTATACTATACTTTCCCCAAATATAAGCCCTTGGTCTGGGGTGTTGTGGTATGGAGAGCTACCTGTTTTGCAGCCACCCAAGACCACACTTTCAACTGTAAGTTCCACCTAGTAAATCATCCCATCTCAACAAACTGGATTTATCTGCCTCCTTCTTTGGTTCCACAACTCCTTTGGCCCTTGGGGGCCACTTTGCATATATGGCCCTTTCATAGAACACAAAGTATAAAAGAAGGCCCAGAAGATAAAAATAACAGATAACATAGAATTACTGAATAAAAATGTTTGAAAGACAGACTAGGTTGTTTTGCGGGAGCAGGGAGTTCTCTTTTTGGAGAGGATTTGGGTATCTTTAGAGATTTGAACCAATGGCCTTTGGGCTAGTATCTATTGGGAGACAATTCTCCATGGACCACTCATGTTTTTCCATATTTTGTGAGCAGAGTTACTGACTGTGTTTTAAACATAATCTTGATTAAAGTATGGTGAGGCACAAAGAGAGCTGCTATGAAATCACAGAAGTTTATTATTCTCACAGTTCTCTAAGAGAAAATACAGCATGCAATGTGGGGCCACAAAGGGGAAGATCAGGATCAATTATAAGGTAGAAAGAGAGTAGATAAGTGCCTTACAGTGGTTTCTGCTGGGAGAAGGAAAGGATACACTGGGACAGGATACACTGGGAGAAGGAAAGGATACAGTGGTTTCTGCTGAGGCAGGAAAGGATACACTGGGACTGGTTTGCTATATTTAAAAGTGTCACCCCTATAAACTCATGCTGGGCTAAGAGTGTGGGGACGTCAGGTGGTTATCTCAGGTCCCTAATTGTTTACCTAAAGTGGTTGACATTCCATCTTGAAGATGTTAATTCATCAAGTTACAGAAACTACAAAACGTGGTTTACATAGATTGCCTCTGTGCCGAACTATATTTTCAAATTTGTTTATACAGCAAACAGCCTTAGAAATTAGATATAGTGTCTCCTTCCAGAGCAAAGTGTGGATTTGTTTACTGTTCAGTGTAATAAAGGTAGCTTCTCTTTTCCTGGTCAAGGGCAGGCCAGATTGCTGCCTATTATAAAATATTCGGGTTCCCTAAGCTCATGATTCCTCTCCTCTCATGCATCCACGGCACATGCAGGTATCATTTGGTCCTCTTTGTATTGCTTTGTGGGAACTGGGGCTCAGGGAACCAGAGTTAAAATACTGATACTTTGACTACCGCTATTTCTGTGAATAACAAACTCTCCTTTGTCTATGTCTTCTGCCAGCATCCAAGAAACTAACTGACTAACTTGTTAGCCTGCAAATAGGATAAAATTTGAGACCCTTTTTAGTTCTTGGCAGTACTTTTTGATACTGTAATTCCATAATTTAAAAAAAACTGGAGATAATGCCTTCGTGCAAACATGGTATTCTAACAGTGAGAATTCAAGTGCCTGGTATGAGAGAGAGGAGACTAAGAGTAGGTAGGACTTTGAAGAGACTATTGGGACAAATTCCATGGACCACCATCTGTTCAGTCCCTGTTACAGCCAGTTCTGCTTTAGTGGAAAATCTTTAGCATAACACATGGCAGCAGAAATACAGCCACTTCCCAGGGAAATTGTGTTATTTCAAACTTTGACTGAACAAAGATAATCTGTTTTGGAAATATGAGGTAACCTGTACTGTATTTGATTCCATACAATAATTGGTGATATCATACAAAATTCCTCTTATTTTATATCATATTGTCCCCAAAATATATGAAGGCTTATCTATATAAGGAAGATACAGATGAGAAGACACCCTCTGAACCAGCATTAGACACAATCCATGAGGAAGATCCCAATCTTTCTGGTTCTTCTGACAAATTTGACTTCCATATTTTTCATGGGCCCCATATCAACTGGCTGTGATTCTCATTTGATGAATAAATTTAATTACCAGTGTTCCCTTATCTGTTCTTTGATTCCTGGATCCATCTTATCTTCTCATTCTTTTCCCATTACTTTCTCAGTTCAAATTGATTACCTGTTCCCAATCTCAGTTTTTAATGGCATTAACTTTCACCCCTACTCTCTCCATCCCCATTCACATCTGTGGTTCTCACCTCAGTCATAGCATCTTCCTCTGAAGACTGATGCAATAATTCACCTGCCTCCTGAGTGCAGGTGAGCCTCCCACACCAGCAGTGCTTTGCTTTGACCACCCTGTTAACATCATTCACTATGGTCACTGGTAGAAACTGTCACAGCCTGGATGTAATCACTCAAAATTTGACATTTATTTATGTCTTGTACTGGAATTGGGGAAACTATTTGTTTTGAACTAGGAATTGGATTTTAGACAGAAGAAAGGTATCGGTATAAACAGTTTAATTTTTGGACAAAATGTGCAAAATGTATATTCATTAGGAATCAGTATTCAGACCTTCTCTGATCTTTATTAATTGTTGTAGTGCACCAAGTTGGTAAATTAAGTTATTCTTGGAAATGAAAGCCCACATTGGAGGAGAAAAATCATGAGAAACATTTAATAAAAGTATGCAATTTATAGAAATACAGCAAAAAATAATCAGTGTGAGCCATTGTAAGATAATATATTTTAGAGAAAAACATTTTTAAGTTAATTATGATTATTGTCTCTAAGCTACCAAAGCAACTATATGCTAGCAACTGACATAATTATTGCAGACTGTTCTCAACATCCTTCCATGACCAAAAAAAGCTGAGCAACATTGTCTGGTATGAATGAGATACAGAAACACACTGCCACCACCCACATATATATTATCCCTTTCCTTACACAAAACCTGGTGAGTTCATACTGGATTATGATGTCTTGATTGATACACCTGACAAAAGACATGATAGAGCTAGAGAAGAACCAAAGGATAGTAAAAAATATTCAATCTATGGAAGATTTTAATAGCAAGAGAAAGTAAAAATAATTAAAATAAATGGACATTCATCTCAAAAGACATAGGGAAAGAGGACACATTTCATTGGCAACTTTTAGAAAAAAACACTTTTAAGAGGTAACAAACTAGTGTCTTAAACCAGCAGCCATCTTTGTACTTAATGATGCCCCATTATGGGCATTCTCATTAAAAACTAGAACAACTTAAGGATAGTTACCCTAACCATTGTCATTTTTTTGTGTGTTCTTGGATTTGCAGCCTATGCAATAAGAGAGGAAATAATCACAAAAGTAATAATTTTGGAATGAAGCCAACTTTGTTGGTTTACTCTCTGCCGTCTCCTGTCCTGAAGTTAAAAACCACTGGAGAAAAGCATATAGCTGTGATGACTGTTCTTAGTTAAAATTTTTGCTCACTAATCTCCAGTGGTAGTTTAATGCTGCCCCCAAATTTTTATATATTTACAAATTTCATTCACTTTCCCACTTTTCTAGATGATTATTTACATGTTCTGCTCTTGCTGAAATCTTTAATACCTCCTTTCCATGTCGTTTTCAGGCTATTTCACTGAACTAAAGCAGTCAAAAGAGAATGCTCATGAGATCCCATCACCACCACTTTACCGAACTACTTCCATATGTGACTATTTACTCTTTCTTCTTTTCTATTATTATTGATGAACTGGCCATGTACCTAGCTAAGGTGGATCCTGCCACTTAGATATTAGATCTTATCTACCCTTTCTCACTCTGAAATATTGTTCCAAGGATTCTTTTCTTGTATCATTACTTTTCCCTGTTTACTAGTGTAATAAGTATAGAAATATGCTGTTATTTTCCCATATTAAAAATTCTCTTGAGTAGGAAGCTCAATATAGTAAAGATGTTAATTCTTTCTCAAATTGATATAAATTTATCAACTTAAATCAATTATTTATTAATTTAAATTGATCTACATTCCTCCCAAATTGGTCAGCATTCTAAAAATATCAACATTATGTGTGTACGTAAAGAGATAAGATGTTTCTAAAGTTTAATGAAATTGAATGGGACTTGAAGAACAGAGTTCAAGGAATTGCACTATTGAATATGAAAATCTATTCAAGATGAAGAGTGTTGGAGGAATTACATGATGGATGTTAAGATTTATTATAAAGTTGCAAGACTAATAATGCTATAAAAAGTAGTCTTCAACCAGGTGCAGTGGATCACATCTGTAATCCCAGCACTCTGGAAGGCCATGGCAGGCAGATCACTTGAGGTCAGGAGTTCAAGACCAGCCTGGCCAACATGGCAAAACTCCTCTCCATAAAACATACAAAAATTAGCCGGGTGTGGTGGCACGTGCTTGTAATCCCAGCTACTTGAGAGGCTGAGGCATGAGAATCGCTTGAACCTGGGAGCCAGAGGTTGCTGCGAGCTGAGATTGCACCACTGTGCTCCAGCTTGGACCACAGGGCAAGACTCCATCTCAAAAATGAAAAAAAAAAAAGGAAACAAAAAGTAATCTTCCAGATTAACAGAGCTGCAAGAATTGCATTGCCAAATATTATGACTTATAATTTACAGAAATTGAGATGGTCAGATATTTGTGTAAGAATAGAGAGGTTAATGAAACAGAACATGAAATACAGACAAATATTCACATGTATATGGTCACTTGATTTTTGACAAAAGTATCACTGCAGTGTATAAAGGAGGTTCTTTTTCATAAATGGCATTGAATCAACTATATGCTCATATTGTAAAAATGACTCCTAGCTGACACCATATACTAAGTCTCTTCCAGATGAACTGTACTCTTTCCCGTTTCAGTTAATGGACACTATGTCCTTCCAATTGCTTAGACCAAAAATCTTGGAGTCATCCCAATCCCCTTTTTTCTCTTTTATTTCACACTGAATACATTGGCAAATTATTTCAGGTCTTCCTTATAGTGTATCCAGCATTAAATCAATTATCACCATTTTAAGACTATGCCTTGGTCCTAGGTATTATTTATTCTGTCTTGCCTAGATTATTACAACAACCTCTGTATTAGTTGGGTTCCTCCAAAACCTGACTCTAAGAGGGTAATCCCAGGAAGCATGGTAGGATAGTGGGAGAGTGTAATAGGAAAAGCCGATGAAGCGTGCATGGATGAGTGAGTTAATGCTGTTTGACACTGAAGGCTAGTTCTACAGGGCACCCTCTAATAGACTATATAGAAAACACGTCAGAATTGTCTCACTGAGGAAAATTGGAGTCTTTAGGCACCAACTCTCTTCTGAACTTGGTAAGGGTCAATTCTAGGCATACGTCCCTGGCACTTTCGTGCTCACTGCTTTTCAGGCAGAGAAAAAGGAAGCAGTTAATATACGTGGGGATTGTCTACGTACAGGTGTCTCAGGGTGAACCAAGGCTACAGGAAGGGGTGACTACAACTTCTACTCTACTTCCCAGCTGGTCTTACTTCTGTCCTTTTAAATCTGGTCTTAACACAGTCAGAACCACAGAATCTATGGCATCTCATGCCACTTTTATGCTGAAAATCATCCAACATCTCCCCAAATCACTCCAAGTAAAAACTCTAAATACGATCCATAAGAACCTCCAAAATCTGATCTTTCATTACATTAAAAATATTTTATATATGACTGTTCTGTTTCAGATTTGCTCTAAGTTCCTTAGTCAGAAGTTACTCTTTTAGTGAGGCCCTCTACTCCAAAAATTTCAACACCCACTCTTGTTATTTTATATGCCTCTTCTCTGCTCAATTGTTCTTCCTTTGCTTTAAGTACCATTTATCCTAGTTTATACATTATTTTTGTAAAATTTGGTTTATTGCTCTTCTCTCCTGCTGGAACTATAACCTCCATAATCTGTTTTGGGTCTTTTTGTTGTTTTTCATTTTTTTATTGCTTCAGTACTGTATTCTCAGTGCTTATTAAGTTTGGCTGACACATAGTAGATACTTACTTGTCATTGAATTAATAATGTAATTTGTATATAATATGATTTTCTTTTGACAAAATCCAAGATAAGCTAATAATTAATAAAATATGCTTGTAAGAAGCAGTTATAAGGCATAATAAAAATATTAGGTCTAATAAAAATCTAATAATCTAATTGTTAAAAGATCTAGTAATACTTTGTCAAGAAATGTCTGAGTTTATGCTAAGAAAACAAATATTTACTGAGCTATAAAAGAAGGTTTTACGATATGGAGAAATATACCATATTTCATGGAAAATGAAACATGAAATATGTTTTTCTTTCTTTTTTATTATTATACTTTAAGTTCTAGGGTACATGTGCACAATGTGCAGATTTGTTTCATATGTATACATGTGCCATGTTGGTGTGCTGCACCCATTAACTCGTCATTTACATTCGGTATATCTCCTAATGCTATCTCTCCCCCCTCCCCCCACCCCACAACAGGCCCCAGTGTGTGATGTTCTCCTTCCTATGTCCAAGTGTTCTCATTGCTCAATTCCCACCTATGAGTGAGAACATGTGGTGTTTGGTTTCTTTGTCCCTGTGATAGTTTGCTGAGAATGATGGTTTCCAGCTTCATCCATGTCCCTACAAAGGACATGAACTCATCCTTTTTATGGCTGCATAGTATTCCATGGTGTGTGTGTGCCACATATTCTTAACCAGTCTATCACCAATGGACATGTACGTTGGTTCCAAGTCTTTGCTAATGTGAATAGTGCCGCAATAAACATACGTGTGCCTGTGTCTTTATAGCAGCATGGTTTATAATCCTTTGGGTATATACCCGGTAACGGGATGGCTGGGTCAAATGGTATTTCTAGTTCTAGATCCTTGAGGAATCGCCACACTGTCTTCCACAATGGTTGAACCAGTTTACAGTCCCACCAACAGTGTAAAAGTGTTCCTATTTCTCTATATCCTCTCCAGCACCTGTTGTTTCCTGACTTTTTAATGATTGCCATTCTAACTGGTGTGAGATGGTATCTCATTGCGGTTTTGATTTGCATTTCTCTGATGGCCAGTGATGATGAGCATTTTTTCATGTGTCTGTTAACTGCATAAATGTCTTCTTTTGAGAAGTGTCTGTTTATATCCTTCGCCCACTTGTTGTGGGGTTGTTTGTTTTTTTCTTGTAAATTTGTTTGAGTTCATTGTAGATTCGGGATATTAGCCCTTTGTCAGATGAGTAGATTGCAAAAATTTTCTCCCGTTCTGTAGGTTGCCTGTTCACTCTGATGGTAGTTTCTTTTGCGGTGCAGAAACTCTTTAGTTTAATTAGATCCCATTTGTCAATTTTGGCTTTTGTTGCCATTGCTTTTGGTGTTTTAGACATGAAACCCTTGCCCATGCCTGTGTCCTGAATGGTATTGCCTAGGTTTTCTTCTAGGGTTGTTATGGTTTTAGGTCTAACATTTAAGTCTTTAATCCATCTTGAATTAATTTTTGTATAAGGTGTAAGAAAGGGATCCAGTTTCAGCTTTCCACATATGGCAAGCCAGTTTCCCAGCACCATTTATTAAATAGGGAATCCTTTCCCCATTTCTTGTTTTTGTCAGGTTTGTCAAAGATCAGATGGTTGTAGACATATGTGGTATTATTTCTGAGGGCTCTGTTCTGTTCCATTGGTCTATATCTCTGTTTTGGTACCAGTACCATGCTGTTTTGGTTATTGTAGCCTTGTAGTATAGTTTGAAGTCAGGTAGCGTGATGCCTCCAGCTTTGTTCTTTTGGCTTAAGATTATCTTGGCAACGTGGGCCCTTTTTCGTTCCACATGAACTTTAAAGTAGCTTTTTCCGATTCCGTGAAGAAAGTCATTGGTAGCTTAATGGGGATGGCATTAAATCTATAAATTACCTTGGGCAGTATGGCCATTTTCATTATATTGATTCTTCCTATCCATGAGCATGGAATGTTCTTCCATTTGTTTGTATCCTCTTTTATTTCGTTGAGCAGTGGTGTGCAGTTCTTCTTGAAGAGGTCCTTCACATCCCTTGTAAGTTGGATTCCTAGGTATTTTATTCTCTTTGAAGCAATTGTGAATGGGAGTTCACTCATGATTTGGCTCTCTGTTTGTCTGTTATTGGTGTATAAGAACGCTTGTAATTTTTGCACATTGATTTTGTATCCTAAAACTTTGCTGAAGTTGCTTATCAGCTTAAGGAGATTTTGGGCTGAGACAATGGGGTTTTCTAAATATACAATCATGTCATCTGCAAACAGGGACAATTTGGCTTCCTTTTTTCCTAATTGAATACCCTTTATTTCTTTCTCCTGCCTGATTGCCCTGGCCAGAACTTCCAACAGTATGTGGAATAGGAGTGGTGAGAGAGGGCATCCCTGTCTTGTGCCAGTTTTCAAAGGGAATGCTTCCAGTTTTTGCCCATTCAGTATGATATTGGCTGTGGGTTTGTCATAAATACCTCTTATTATTTTGAGATATGTCCCATCAATACCTAATTTATTGAGAGTTTTTAGCATGAAGGGCTTTTGGATTTTGTCAAAGGCCTTTCCTGCATCTATTGAGATAATCATGTGGTTTTTGCCTCTGGTTCTGTTTATATGCTGGATTATGTTTATTGATTTGCATATGTTGAATCAGCCTTGCATCCCAGGGATGAAGCCCACTTGATCATGGTGGATAAGATTTTTGATGTGCTGCTTGGATTATCAAAAATAAAATTGAGGATTTTTGCATTGATGTTCATCAGGGATATTGGTCTAAAATTCTCTTTTTTTTGTTGTGTCTCTGCCAGGCTTTGGTATCAGGATGATGCTGACCTCATAAAATGACTTAGGGAGTATTCCCTCTTTTGCTATTGATTGGAATAGTTTCAGAAGGAATGGTACCAGCTCCTCCTTGTACCTCTGGTAGAATTCGGCTGTGACTCCATCTGGTCCTGGACTTTTTTTGGTTGGTAGGCTATTAATTATTGCCTCAATTTCAGAGCCTGTTATTGGTCTATTCAGGGATTCAACTTCCTCCTGGCTTAGTCTTGGGAGGGTGTATGTGTCCAGGAATTTATACATTTCTTCTAGATTTTCTAGTTGATTTGCATAGAGGTGTTTATAGTATTCTCTAATGGTAGTTTGTATTTCTGTGGGATCAGTGGTGATATCCCCTGTATCAGTTTTTATTGCGTCTATTTGATTCTTCTCTTTTTTCTTCTTTATTAGTCTTGCTAGCAGTCTATCAATTTTATTGATCTTTTCAAACAACCAGCTCCTGGATTCATTGATTTTTTGAAGGGTTTTTTGTTTCTCTATCTCCTTCAGTTCTGCTCTGATCTTGGTTATTTCTTGCCTTCTGCTAGCTTTTGAATGTGTTTGCTCTTGCTTCTCTAGTTCTTTCAATTGTGATGTTAGGGTGTCAATTTTAGATCTTTCCTGCTTTCTCTTGTGGGCATTTAGTGCTATAAATCTCCCTCTACACACTGCTTTGAATGTGTTCCAGAGATTCTGGTATGTTGTGTCTTTGTTCTCATTGGTTTCAAAGAATATCTTTATTTCTGCCTTCATTTCATTATGTACCCAGTAATCATTCAGGAGCAGTTGTTCCGTTTCCATGTAGTTGAGCAGTTTTGAGTGAGTTTCTTAATCCTGAGTTCTAGTTTGATTGCACTGTGGTCTGAGAGACAGTTTGTTATAATTTCTGTTCTTTTGCATTTGCTGAGGAGTGCTTTACTTCCAGCTATGTGGTCTATTTTGGAATAAGTGCGATGTGGTGCTGAGAAGAATGTATATTCTGTTGATCTAGGGTGGAGAGTTCTGTAGATGTCTATTAGGTCTGCTTGGTGCAGAGCTGAGTTCAAGTCCTGGATATCCTTGTTAACTTTCTGTCTCATTGATCTGTCTAATGTTGACAGTAGGGTGTTAAAGTCTGCCATTATTATTGTGTGGGAGTCCAAGTCTCTTTGTAGATCTCTAAGGACTTGCTTTATGAATCTGGGTGCTCCTGTATTGGGTGCATATATATTTAGGATAGTTAGTTCTTCTTGTTGAATTGATCCCTTTACCATTATGTAATGGCCTTCTTTGTCTCTTTTGATCTTTGTTGGTTTAAAGTCTATTTTATCAGAGACTAGGATTGCAAACCCTGCCTTTTTTTTGTTTTCCATTTGCTTGGTAGATCTTCCTCCATCCCTTTATTTCGAACCTATGTGTGTCTCTGCACATGAGATGGGTCTCCTGAATGCAGCACACTGATGGGTCTTGACTCTTTATCCAATTTGCTAGTCTGTGTCTTTTAATTGGAGCATTTAGCCCATTTACATTTAAGGTTAATATTGTTATGTGTGAATTTGACCCTGTCATTATGATGCTAGCTGGTTATTTTGCTCGTTAGTTGATGCAGTTTCTTCCTAGCATTGATGGTCTTTGCAATTGGGCATATTTTTGCAGTGGCTGGTACCAGTTGTTCCTTTCTATGTTTAGTGCTTCCTTCAGGAGCTCTTTTAGGGCAGGCCTGGTGGTGACAAAATCTCTCAGCATTTGCTTGTCTGTAAAGGATTTTATTTCTCCTTCACTTATGAAGCTTAGCTTGGCTGGATATGAAATTCTGGGTTGAAAATTCTTTCTTTTAAGAATGTTGAATTTTGGCCCCCACTTTCTTCTGGCTTGTAGAGTTTCTGCCAAGAGATTCGCTGTTAGTCTGATGGGCTTCCCTTTGTGGGTAACCCGACCTTTCTCTCTGGCTGCCCTTAACATTTTTTCCTTCATTTCAACTTTGGTGAATCTGACAATTATGTGTCTTGAAGTTGCCCTTCTCAAGGAGTATCTTTGTGGCATTCTCTGTAATTCCTGAATTTGAATGTTGGCCTGGCTTGCTAGGTTGGGGAAGTTCTCCTGGATAATATCCTGCAGAGTGTTTTCCAACTTGGTTCCATTCTCCCCGTCACTTTCAGGTACACCAATCAGACGTAGATTTGGTCTTTTCACATAGTTCCATATTTCTTGGAGGCTTTGTTCATTTCTTTTTACTCTTTTTTCTCTAAAATTCTCTTCTCGCTTCATTTCATTCATTTGATCTTCAATCACTGATACCCTTTCTTCCAGTTGATTGAATTGGCTACTGAAGCTTGTGCATTTGTCACGTAGTTCTTGTGCCATGGTTTTCAGCTCCATCGGGTCATTTAAGGATTTATCTACACTGGTTATTCTAGTTAGCCATTCATCTAATCTTTTTTCAAGGTTTTTAGCTTCTTTGCAATGGGTTCGAGCTTCCTTTAGCTCAGAGAAGTTTGATCATCTGAAGCCTTCTTCTCTCAACTCATCAAAGTCATTCTCCATCCAGCTTTGTTCCATTGCTGGCAAGGAACTGCGTTCCTTTGAAGGGGGAAAGGTGCTCTGATTTTTAGAATTTTCAGCTTTTCTGCTCTGTTTTTTCCCCATCTTTGTGGTTTTATCTACCTTTGGTCTTTGATGATGGTGACGTACATATGGGTTTTTAGTGTGGATGTCCTTTCTGTTTGTTAGTTTTCCTTCTAACAGTCAGGACCCTCAGCTGCAGGTCTGTTGGAGTTTGCTGGAGGTCCACTCCAGATGCTGTTTGCCTGGGTATCAGCAGTGGAAGCTGCAGGACAGCAAATATTGCTGAACAGCAAATGTTGCTGCCTGATCGTTCCTCTGGGAGCTTTGTCTCAGAGGGGTACCTGGCCGTGTGAGGTGTTAGTCTGCCCCTACTGGGGGGTGCCTTCCAGATAGGCTACTTGGGGGTCAGGGGCCCACTTGAGGAGGCAGTCTGTCCATTCTCAGATCTCAAACTGCTAGCCACCATGAATATTATATAGTACTATAAATGCTTGACTGTACATAGTACGTGTAAAACCAAGTCTCTCAATAATCACCTTGCAAACATGCTTACAAGCAAGAACTAGAATGCCTTGACTAACTATAACACATTAAACCCACCAACCAAGAGAAATCCTTCACCACAAGCATACCAACCAGTATGCTTGGAGAACCACTACTCTCTTCAAAGCTGTCAGACAGGGACATTTAAGTCTGCAGAGGTTTCTGCTGCCTTTTGTTCAGCTATGCCCTGCCCCCAGAGGTGGAGTCTACAGAAGCAGGCAGGCCTCTTTGAGCTGCGGTGGGCTCCACCCAGTTCGAGCTTCCAGGTCACTTTGTTTACCTACTCAAGCCTCAGCAATGGCGGACGCCCCTCCCCCAGCCTCGCTGCCACCTTGCAGTTTGATCTCAGACTGCTGTGCTAGCAATGACCGAGGCTCCATGGGCATGGGACCTTCCAAGCCATGTGTGGGATATAATCTCCTGGTGTGCCCTTTGCTAAGACCATTGGAAAAGCACAGTATTAGGCGGGGAGTGATCCGATTTTCCAGGTGCTGCCTGTCACAGCTTCCCTTGGCTAGGAAAGGGAATTCCCTGACCCATTGCACTTCCCAGGTGAAGCAATGCCTCACCTTGCTTTGGCTTATGCTCGGTGGGCTGCACCCCCTGTCCTGCACCCATTGACCGATAAGCCCCAGTGAGATGAACCCGGTACCTCAGTTGGAAATGCAGAAATTGCCCATCTTCTGCATCGCTCATGCTGGGACCTGTAGACTGGAGCTCTTCCTATTTGGCCATCTTGGAACTGCCCGAAACATGAAATATGTTAATTCTTCCCAAAGTTATTTATACATTTATTCAAGTCCAATAAAATTTCACGAGGTATAAATTTATGACATTAAAAATTTTGTAAACTTCATTTTGAAGAATAAAGAGACAAACTTAGTCAAGAATATTTGGGGACAAAATGTTTTAAGAAGTTTGAAAAAGAGTAGCTAGGGAAGAACTTATGTTATAAGGTATTAAAACTTTATATAAAATTTAATATGGTGCTAAAATCAGTAGACAGATTGATGTAACAAAATACATAGGCCTGGTGTTGACTGTAATATATAAGAACCTAATATATGATGAAAGAAACATCCTAAAGCAATGGGGAAAATATCTTTGAACCAGTATTTTCACTGTCTGAAATTCATTCTAAGAAGTTAGTAAAAGAGAAAGTAAAAAATTCCTGAACAAATAAATTAATCATAGCACTATTTAAAATAACAAAAGGTCAGAAAGAACTAACCCTTTTATAACAAAGCAGAGTGGTTAAATAAACTATAGCAGATCCATATTATGAAATATGCAGCAATTAAAATTATATCTTTATCAATTTTATTGATATGAGTAAATAGCTATTATAAAGTTTCAAGATACTATAGATCCAATATAATCATAAATGTACATCAGCTACATAATATGTATAAAATGACTGCAAAGATATAAACAAAAATCTTATAAATACATTTATATAAATGGAAAAAGTATGACATGTTTAAGTCTATTAAATAAAAATAACTATAAGGACGAATTACATAAGTTTATAAAATTATTAAGGGAATATATAGAAAAGTGAACACTGACTTTTCTACTAAGTCGTAGAATTAGGAAGGTCCTCCTCAAATCTTGAACATTGCTCACCTAGAAAAAAAATTCAGAGCTGCTTTAAGTTATGGGTATTGTAGATGCCACTGGAGATGGATTCTAGCCTTGAGAAAAGTCATTTTGGATAATTATACTGCTATATATTACCACAGTCACAAATAGTTCATAGCCACATTTCAAGTACAGATGATTCAAAAAGTTTTTAACGTAAATGGAACTTTAAAAGTTATTTTCTCCCTACTACCTTTATCTCTTTAAACACATCTGGTATCTATAGATAAGATACAAAAACAGATTCTTAATATAGTTTGGCTGGGTCCCCACCCAAATTTCATCTTGAATTGTAACTCCCACAATTCCCACATGTCTTGGGAGGATCCTGGTGGGAAGTGATTGAATTATGGGGGCAGGTCTTTCCCGTGCTGTTCTCGTGATAGTAGGTCTCACGAGATCTGATGGTTTAAAAAAAAAAAAAACGGGAGTTTGACTGCACAGGTTCTCTCTTTGCCTGCCACCATCCAAGATGTGACTTGCTCCTTCTTGCCTTCTGCCATGATTGTGAGGCCTCCCCAGCCACGTGGAACTCTGAGTCCAATGAAACCTCTTCCCTTTGTAAATTTCCCAGTCTTGGGTATGTCTTTATCAGCAGCATGAAAATGGACGAATACAATTCTATTGCCAAAATTATATTTTTATCTTTTAGAAAAATAAATGTAAATTTAGATATGCTCCTGGTTAGTAGATGCTATAAAAAATTATTTGATATATTTTTTAGCATTAATTTATATGCCCCTAATCTAAATAGGGCAAATTTCATCAAATCTTCTTCAAACCAAAAGATTACATAAATAGAAAAGATTTGCATTATAATTATAGAAAAGACAGAGTTTTAAAAAATTATCTTGAACTATTATACACAGCTAAAATTTTAACTTTACCTGAACACATGGCATCACAGAATACCCTATTTTTAAATTTTGTCCCATTAAATTTGCTTTGACAGGCAAAATCCAGCCATCTCATTAAGTTTTCAGTTTTTATTAGGACCCCAAGTGTGATTTTTAAATAAAATGGTTTTAATTTAAAAAAAAACTGGAAAAGTGAAATTTGAACTGTACCTCTACCCTTAATCTCCATGTCAGAGAAATGATTCCACAATGTCTTTTACCTGTTAAAGAGCAATCGCCTAAAAATAAAAACATGCTTCCCCACTGCAGCCAAGAAAGCTTCTGTTCTAAGAAAAAGATGTATTTCCTTGTTTTGATGATGTTCATCTTTTGTGGCCTGTCACCGCTGAAAGAGAGCTTTCAATTCACCCCAAAACCACAAAATACCCCACTTCTCCCTCATCATTGTGGTTACCAGTTTATTTATCAGTTGTGGCAAATGGTCACCCTTTATACCATACTTAGCTAAATATTGTTTGTTTTAGGAACAAAGCACAGAGGACAAATACTTCAATGTGGTTTTTCATTTGGGGAGGGAGTGGGACTAACACTTGCATTCCAGCTGATTCTCAGCCTCTCAGCCCTGTGCTCTGGAGGCAGCTGAAGCTTCAAAGAGTCCTCCAGACTCTGAGGAGACACTTAGGCTCTAACTTGCACAGGGGAGGCAGAATTAGATTGGGTGCAATTAACCTGAGAAGTCTATAGATTCTACGCCCTAGGCAAGGAGAAAGATGGAAAGACTACAACAGCACCCTGGTTTAATTATCATATAAACAGATCATAAGGAAACAGTGTCTCTTCTTTTAAGGAGCCTCTGCAAGGGAGTTTTTTTGGTCAGGATTTAGGCTGATTCCAGTAAACTAAATATGGAATGAATGTTAATTCAAGAGAAATCAAAATTAAAAGAAACCACCTCTACCCAAGGCCACCCAATACGATAAAGAAAATCCCTTTCGAGCCTAAAATATTACTACTGGGGGTCCATGATAAAGGAAAGAGTGTACTCTATTTTATTTGATTAAAAAATTCATTAGTCATGACCCACTGAACTGATTTCTTGGTGCACTAATGGGTCATGATCCTCAGTTGGAAAAAACACCAGTCTTATGGGAGCCCATTTATGAGTTGGAAAAAATGTAGATTGGATGCTGTGAGTGGCCCAGATGCGTAATTCTTCAAGGTAGTGTGGCCTGAGAAAGAGGAAGTATAAGGTTTCAGCGGGGCCACCAAGGAGAAAAACCTACATTTTCTTCCCCAGCATTGGATTTCCTGGTGTCAGAATCTGAGGTACAATAGTGTGGGCTGTTTCAATAGTCTTGCCCATTTGTTTTTCTACAAATCTATCTGTCAAGTTTTGATAAGACTGTCAGTTCTGGCTTTCACTGTTACCAGTGGGACACTGGGCAAGAAGTGTGGTACGAATGGGGAAAAAACACTGTGGGGTATTGGGTAACAGCATAGGCTGTGGAGTCAGACAGGCTTTGAAGCAAATTTCATCTCTGCCATTTACTAGTTGGTTACCTTGCCAATTTACTTAACCTCTCTGATATGTTTTTTCAGCGGAATTTATTGTGACACCAAAGCATGTAGTATAATACTGGGTATAGGATGCTTAATAAACAGTAGATATGTGATGTGATTCTTTTTTTTTTTTTTTTTTTTTTGGGACAGAGTCTCGCTCTGTCACCCAGGCTGGAGTGCAGTGGCATGACCTCAGCTCACTGCAAACTCCACCTCCTGGGTTCACACCAGTCTCCTGCCTCAGCCTCCCAAGTAGCTGGGACCACAAGCGCCCACGACCATGTCCGGCTAATTTTTTGTGTTTTTTAGTAGAGACAGGGTTTCACCGTATCAGCCAGGATGGTCTCGATCTCCTGACCTCGTGATCCGCCCGCCTCGGCCTCCCAAAGTGCTGGGATTATAGGCGTGAGCCACTGCACCCAGTCTGTGATGTGATTTTTAATCAAGGTTCTACTAGTAATAGCTGTGTGACCTTGTACCAATCACATAACATCTGTGAGCTGAGAGAAGCTATGAGCCTATCTTCCTCTTCTCTTTACAAATAATGCATCAATTAAACCATGGATCATTGGCCTAGAGAGAAGTAGAAAGTAATATCCTTCCTACTTCTCTCTAGGCCAGTGATCCATGGTTTAATTGATCCATTGTCTGTAAAGTGAGGGGCTTGAATGAGAGGTGTAATGTGCTCCCCAGCTTTAGATTTCATTAATTCCTCTAGGAATTTGGGAATACAGTGACCAGGTGATGGAAATGGATCTGCCAGCTAGATTTGCAGAAAAGGCCACTTTTGAGCTTTCTTCTATCATCCAGACACTTGCTTCTTTTAGAAACTGCCTTGTTTGTAAAATTCCTTCAGAACCCATTTCAGGAACAGAATAGAATTATAAAATCAAACTTTTAACTACATGTTTCAGCAGAAAAATAAGCAAGCTGCAATGACATGATGCAGTGTTGCCTAGATGCCTGATGTCATGAGAGGTTTTGCTATATATCACTGGTGAAGATCTGACTGTAAGTAAAGTTTTCCTGATCTGATTATTATGAGATCTTCTGCCTCTTTGATGGTATAAGGATTATACAAAGGTACCTTTTTTGCTTTTATATTTTAACCTCAATAATCTGTTGTTTCTCCATTAAAGAGAGAAAGGTAATCTTTACTATTAGAAAAATGATTCCTGTTCTCCTTTTATCCCAAGTGCCCTTCCTACTTCTCTCTAGGCCAATGATTCATTGTTTAATTTATTAAGTGACTCAAAATGACATCCCTCAGTTGACCCTGAGCTTTCAGTCTTCTCCTTTTCACTTTCTTCTGGCCTAAAATAAATGTACTCCTTCTTCCTATGCATTTACCTACTTTTGGTCAGAATTCATGCCCTTCTCTTGGTTGGGTTGTTTTTGCCTCATCCATGTCTATGGGATCTCTTTCATTCTCCCTCCTCTCCCTTCTCTGCACCTTCATGTTAGTGTAGGTATTTTACTATTTCTCACCCGCACAATTGAAAGCATCCTATTGGGTCAGCAAGCCTCCTTTTTCCCCTCATCTCAATATAGTCTTGCTAAAATTATTAGCCAAAACACTCTAAATAATATCACCGAGTAAGTCAAAACCTTGCTTTAAAATCATCAATGACTTAGTGCTTAAAGAAAAGGAAAAAGAAAAAATCCAAGCTGGGAATTCTCTATTCCTAGGAAACTCCTTATTGGTTTGCTGTTTAAAACTATCCTATCAGGCTTCTGCTCAGTCAGATATTGGGACTAGTACTAGCTAAACTTGTGCTAAGACATAAATGACTATTCACCTGGGTAAAATTATATGAAATCACCAGTTCAGATCTTTAACAGCACGTAGCACAGTGAACTTTGGCAGAGAAGGCAAAAATGAAGGGAGCCCATGATTGTCCCAAGGTACATAATCTTAAAAGCAGACAGAAAAACACACATCACCTACAGGAGAATGATAATAACAATGACTAATAGTGATGATAATAATAATAATAATAATGGCTTCTCATCAGAAATAATGGAAATAGAATAATGAATTACCATTTTTTTAAATGAAAAAAAAAAAAAGACTGTGAACCTAACATTCTGTAACCAGTTAAAATATCCACCAAAAATGAAGTTGAAATAAAGAGATTATCAGACTAACCAGATCTGAGAGAATACATTGCCAGGAGACTTCAACTACAAGAAGTGTATAAAGAAGGTCTTCAGGTGAAGGATAATGATATATGAAAACTTGATTTTACACAAAGGAATAAAGAGTGCCAGATACGGTTAGTATACAGGCAAATCTAAAATTCTTTTTCATACTGTAATTTCTTCAAAAATTAATTGATTCTTTAAAGCAGAAATAACAAAATATCATGGAGTTTAAAATATACATAGCAAACAATAATACAAAAATGGGAAGGGAGAAAATGGAAGTATACTATTGTAAGATTCTTACCATATACATAAATTAGTATGATACTGGGGGTAGACTCTGATAGATTAAAAATTCATGTTGTAAATCGTAAAGCAACTGCTAATAAAATGAAAACAAATCTAACAGAAGACAAGAAATAACTAAGATCAGAGCAGAACTGAAGGAGACAGAGACCCAAAAAACCCTCCCAAAAATCAATGAATCCAGGAGCTGGTTTTTTGAAAAGCTCAACAAAATAGATAGACCATAAAAATCCTAGAAGAAAACCTGGGTAATACCATTCAGGACATGGGCATGGGCAAAGACTTCATGTCTAAAACACCAAAAGCATGGCAACAAAAGCCAGAATTGACAAATAGGATCTAATTAAACTACAGAGCTTCTGCACAGCAAAGGAAAATATCATCAGAGTGAATAGGCAACCTACAGAATGGGAGAAAATTTTTGCAATCTATCCATATGACAAAGGGCTAATATCCAGAATCTACAAGGAACTTAAACAAATTTACAAGAAAAAACAAACGACCCCATCAAAAAGTGGACAAAGGATATGAACAGACACTTCTCAAAATAAGACATTTATGCAGCCAACAGACATATGAAAAAATGCTCATCATCACTGGTCATTAGAGAAATGCAAATTAAAACCACAATGCGATACCATCTCATGCCAGTTAGCATGGCGATCATTAAAAAGTCAGGAAACAACAGATGCTGGAGAGAATGTGGAGAAACAGGAATGCTTTTACACTGCTGGTGGGAGTGTAAATTAGTTCAACTATTGTGGAAGACAGTGTGGCAGTTCCTCAAGGATCTAGAACTAGAAATACCATTTGACCCAGCAATCCCATTACTGGATATACACCCTAAGGATTATAAATCATTCTACTATAAAGACACATGCACATGTATGTTTACTGCAGCACTATTCACAATAGTAAAGACTTGGAACCAACCCAAATGTCCATCAATAATACATTGGATAAAGAAAATATGGCACATATACACCATGGAGTACTATGCAGCCACAAAAAAGGATGAGTTCATGTCCTTTGCAGGGACATGGATGAAGCTGGAAACCATCATTCTCTGCAAACTATCACAAGAACAGAAAACCAAACACCACATGTTCTCACTCATAAGTGGGAGTTGAACAATGAGAACACATGGACATAGTGAGGGGAACATCACACACTGGGGCCTGTAGGGGTGGGGAGCTAGGGGAGGGATAACATTAGGAGAAATACCTAACGTAGGTGACGGGTTGATGGGCAGCAAACCACCATGGCACGTGTATACCTATGTAACAAAACTGCACGTTCTGCAGATGTACCCCAGAACTTTAAGTATAATAATAAAACAAACAAAAGAAAATGAAAACAAAAAAATATGATGATAAACCAGAAGCCAGTAGAGGAGATGAAATAAAATACTAACATGTACTCAATCCAAAAAAAAGGAAGAAAAAAAGGGGAAGAGACTAGAGAGAATCTGAAACAAATAAAAAATTACAAAAAATTACAAGGTAGCATATTTATAAACAATGTAGCAATTACTGCATTATATATAAATGAAATAAACTGCCCAATCAAAGATAAAGTTCACCAGATTAGATTAAAAACCAAGGCCCAACTATAAGTTGCTTAAAAGAGACATACATTAGATGTAAAGACAAGAATAGTTTAAAATTAAAGGGTGGTAAAATGTATGTCATGCAAACATGAATTTAAAAAGAAAGTTGTGCCTATTCCATGTTCATTGAAGCATCATTCACAATAGCCAAAATATAAAATTAACCTAAGTGTTCATTATTGGATGAATAGATAAAGAAAATGTGGTATATATGCACAATGGAATAACTATTCATCTTTTAAAAAGTAGGAACCATTTGCAACAACATGAATGAACCTGGAGTATATTATATTAGGTGAAACAAGACAGGCAAAGAAAGAACGACAAATACCATATGATCTCACTTACATGTGGAGTATAAAAGTGTCAAACTCATAGAAACAGAGTTAAATGGTGGTTACCAGAGGCTGAGGCATGGTTCACTGGGGAGATGTCAGTCAGACACAAAATTTCGGTTAGACAGGAGGAATATGTTCAAGAGATCTATTGCACATTATGATGACTACAGTTAATATATTGTCGATTTGAAAGTTGCCTATTTAATAGAGTAGATTTTAAGTGTTCACACCAAGAAAAATGGCATGTGAGGTAATGTATATGTTAAATAGCTTAATTCAACTATTCCCCAATGTACACATATACCAAAACATTATGCTGCATACCATAAATATATACAATTTTTACTTGTCAATTAAGAAATAGTTAATAGAAATAAAAATTAAAAGATAAGAATAGGAAAAGTAGTTGTGTCCATATTAAGATCAAAGTAGACTTCAGAATGAAAGTATTGATCAAGGGAAACATTTCACAATTTTAAACAGGTCAGTTCATCAAGAGGAGACAGCAATCATAAATGGGTATTCACCTAAAAACAGAACTTCAAAATATATGAAGCAAAGAATGATAGAGCTGAAGGGAGAAGTAGACAAATCCACAATTGTCATTAAAGGTTTTCATACTCCCGTCTCAGTAAATGATTTTTTTTAAATGGCATAAATCAGTAAAGATATTGAAGATTTGAACAATACTGTCAACAAACTCAATCAAATTGACATTTGTAGAATTCTACATCCAGCAACAGTAGAATAAATATTATTTTTAAGTGCACATGAGACATTCACAGAGATAGAGCACTTGTGTAAGCTATAAAATATCTCAATAAATATTAAATAATTGAAACAGTTCTAAACACGCTTTGAACAAAACAATACTACTTTAGAAGTGAATAAGAAACATATATCTGGAAATCTTCAAAGATTTGGAAATTAAGCAACAAACTTCTATATCACCTATAGATCAAATAAGAAATCTCAAAGAAAACTAACAAAAATGTATTTACACCTGACTGATAATACAGTATTTCAAAATGTGGGAATTGTAGACACAGCAGTGCTTTAGAGAAAAATTTATAACTCTAAATGTTCGTATTAGGAAAAAAGGTTTAAAATCAATAATATGTTTTTACCTTAAGAAGTTATAAAAAGAATGAAATGAAACTCAAATAAGCATAGGAAAGATATAGTAAAGACAAGAATAAATGTCAATGAAATAGCAAACAGGCAAACAATAGAGAAAACCAAAGACACCAAAAGCCAATTTTTTGTAGTGATTAATAATATATAGGTAAAGTAATTAGATTGGCTAAGATAAACCGGGAAAAATCCCCAGAAATTTCTAAATTCTAGAATAATGAGACTTTATTACATATTCTATCAACATTAAAACAATAATGAGGAAATATTATAAACAGTTCTATGCCAATAAATCAGATAAATTGAAGGGTATGAATTCTAAAAAGTAGAAAAATACATGTAAAAGAGGAGGACATGTGTATCTTTTAGACCAGCAGAAAGTGAAAGGGAAAGAAAGACTGATAGCTCAGGACCAACTAAGGAGTGTCAGTTGAATGACTTCTCAATAAATTAAACAACGCATCACTGGCCTACAGGAAAGTGGAAAGGAACTTTCCCTTACAAAAGGAAAATAGAAATTATTTTTCCAAGAGTTAAGACTAAATTTCCTTCTTTAATAGAGAAGCAACTAATTATTGAGATACATTTTTTAAATGCCAAATACGGGTATTAGATTATTTTTTAAAAATACTAGAAAGTTTGTTATTATGTTCAAGTTCAAAAGTGGGTCAGACTGGTACTTTCATCCAGGTTAGACAAAATGTCATATTAGATGATTATATGGATTTCAGTTTGAGGGTGATATTTTTGGAAGGAAAAGGTATTTTTTAGTGGGCATTGGTTTTTTTCAATTCAGTCCCCTAAAGAGGCATATATGGGGTCTTTATGAAAATGAGTTCTGCAAGTATGTGTGTTGAGTGTTCAACAGAATGTTTTCTCAAGAACCACCGTCTATATCCAAAGAGTAGTCACCAAATTCATAAAATGTGAACATGAAGAAAACCTGCCACTATCTCTGTGCTGGAGGGATCTCTTCCACCCAGGGTCAAAAGTGAGCGGTTGCAGGTGTCTGCACGTTTCAGGGAAAGAAGAGTTAAACCCAGCATTCCCTGGTAGCAAAATGAACTCCCTCCCTTTGCTTCTCTCCTCTTCTCTTCTCCAGTCTTATTATCTCCATATCTCCCTGCTCTCAGACTCAATCCATTCTCTTCTCTTTCATATTCTAAACAGCTTTTTTTCCCTGTTGGTTTACTTTCGTTTAGAGTAAATAATCTTACCCACATATGCTTTGGAAGGAAAAAAACAAAAAGACAGATTACAATATTATGTTCATACTATTACATTTTATTTTTATTTGTAAAGATAGGGTCTCGCTGTGTTGCCAGGGTTGGTCTTAAACTCCTGGGCTCAAACAATCCTTCTGCCTCAGCCTCCCAAAGGCTGGGATTATAGGCGTGAGCCACCAGGCCTTTTCTTATTATTATATTTTTTATATATGCATAGAAAAATACCTAGAAAGATAGACTTAAGTTAGTCATGGCTTCCTATGGATATTAGGGTTATGAGCAAATATTCCTTTGTTTTTCTTTCTGTATTTTTACTTATCTATGTTCTCTATTTTTCTAAAATAAGTATAAATTTTTTAAAAAATTAAAAATCCAAAGCTTTAAAAATCAACTAAGAGATCACTAACATTGGGATAATCCATATATGTCTTTCTTTTTCTTTTTCTCTCTCTTTTTTACTTAGCTGAACTCTCATTTTTCTAGAATAAGCATACTTTTTTAATTTAAAAAATCAAAGGCTATAAAGAATGAACTAAGAAGACATCAAAGGAATTTTTCTATTTTGAATTCTAGCTGTTTCATGGAGAGTGAAAAGACAAATACCTGTAAATAATGTCTGAAATATAAATATATTATAAAAGAGTGAAGGACTTGATATAGCCTTAGAATATGAAATAGATAATTGAAGTCCCAATCTCTTTGACTGGCTCTAAAATCACATACATTTTATTGTCTTGCCACTGTGCTTAGCTGTTGGAGAGTTTTATACCAATAACGGCGTGACTAATTTGATGAAGATCTTAGGAAGTAGGGAAACAAAAAATATCTATGTGGCTGACATATGGGAAATCATATGAAAAATATGAACTTCCTTTTCCCAAAAAAGTTGTCAATAGAGGACAGGTCAAATTTCTTTAGTTAGCTCACTCTTATTGATCATATAACATGTACCCGGGACTGTACTAGACACTTAATTTAATTCTTAGAACACTATGAGTGAGGTAAAACTATTGCTCCCATTTTTCAGAACAGAAAATTGAGGCAACAACATCAAGCAGCTAGTAAGTACAAAACTGGGATCAAATCCTGGCAGTCTTTCTCCTAACTACTGTTCCACTGCTTAGGGAAAGTTTAGCCAGACTTTGGTCCTTATATGACAATAGATGAGATGGTGGTTGAACTACCATTGTGTGTTAGACAAAATTGATGAAAAATATAGAAAGAACCCATTTCATTTCAGAGAATATAGTCATAGGTGTGAAAGAAACTTTAAGATACTGGCAGTTCTTGCCTTCCAGCGGGTGAATACCTGTTTCTTACATGATCACCTGTTGTCTATTCAGTTCTAAAATACCTAATGATGCAGGATTCTCTGTGGAGTGCTGCAGAAGGCAGGCTCTAAGTTGACTCCTAATGGCCCTCACTTCCTAACATTTACACTCTTGTATAATCCCCTCTGCTTGAGTGTGGGCTGCACATGGCCACTGGCTTCTGACATATGGAAGAGGGCAAGAGGGATGGGATAGGATGTCACTTCCGAGATGAGGTCAGAAAGACTATGACTTCTATCTTGCCCATTCCCTCTCGCTCTCTTTCATTCTCTAGCTTACTCTGAGGGAGGTCTGAATGCCATGTTGTGAGCGGCCCTGCTGAAAGACCCATGTGGCAAGGATCTGAGATCATTGGCCAACAGGCTGCAGAGTCCTACCAACAGCCAGGCTAGTGTTCTTGGAAGTGGATCTTCTCCTACTCTCCTACTTGAGATGACTGCAGCCCCAGCTAACACTTCGATTGCAGCCTTGTTAAGATATCACGGGCCAGACACACCCAGCTAAGTTATGCCTGAGTTACTAGCCCACAGAAATAATAAGATAATAAATATTTGCTGTTTTAAGCTGCTAAGTTTTGGGTTAATTTGTTATACAACAGTGGATAACTAATACAAGTGCGGTCATTGATCTCATTGAACACACCGGTAATTCTTTGGAAAAATGTCTACTTTCTCACCAAACTAAAATCCATTAATTCCAGTAGTTAGGTGTTTGGCAATGCCTTTAAAACGATGCATAGAAGTACATGGCCAGGTCTTTAAAATTGCGTTGCTAGACTGAAGAAGAGCTGTCTGACTTACTGGGCTTCCCACGTTCCTGCCTTCAGTTCCTGGGTTAGTGTCACAGGTTGTGGATTTTCCACTCCATCTCCCAGTCATGTCTCTGGCACTTCCCCCGCTTGGCTCCTAGTAATCAACTTTGGCTGACCTCTAACTCTCCACCTCCTGGACCACAAAATAAACCCAATGCTCTGAGCATAGCTCCTCTGCAACTATGTTTACTCCTTGGTTTGGGATCTGCCCAGACTCTCATTA
The DNA here is from genome assembly GCF_028858775.2 of Pan troglodytes. Classification (NCBI taxonomy): domain Eukaryota; kingdom Metazoa; phylum Chordata; class Mammalia; order Primates; family Hominidae; genus Pan; species Pan troglodytes. The sequence goes on along the minus strand of NC_072403.2, from coordinate 137,256,272 downwards.
CGCCTGCCATAGCATTATCCCTTTGTCCTGTACCTACGGATGAAGCAAACCATTGATTTCTCCAACTATGCTAAGTAAGAGCAAGTCATATTGTAAGTAATTTAATAATATAGAATTTCTAGAGTTATAAAATAATGAAGCAATTTTATAAAAACTATCTTTTTAATAGGTTAAAAAATAAAGCAATGTCATCATTTCCACTAAATTTTGAACAATAGAAGGCAAGCACTACTCATTTCCAAAAAGAAAGCTTGCGCTTTTGAGGATGAAAAGGTTTGAGTTAATTGTAAACCATGTAATCATATGGTTATTTTTTAGCTTTAAACTAATAAAATAATGGTACCTTCTTAGCACAGTAGGCAGTGCGTCAGTCTCATAAACTAATACAACATTTTGCTCTACAATACATTTGAGGTGTTTTCTACATCAAGAATTTGCCTCACACTGACAAAATAATTGTGCAACATATATTCATTGAAAAGCTATAAAAGACAGGACACTGGGCTGGGCTTTATGAGAGCACAACAAAAATGAAATTAGAAAAGTTGGGGAGAAATATTTCTTAAAACTTTCCCTCCAATTCCCATCTCTCCCGTGAAATATGTTGGAAAAATATTTTTCTTCCTTGCTTATATGGCACCCGAACTTTCAATCTCTGAATACCAAAAATTAAAAATTTCTGGAAAAAAATCATTTTATATAACCTACTTTTGTTCTTCAAACTAAAAAAATCATTTTAGATTTGCTTTAAAACTACTAAAACTTATATTTTGTATATATTCCAACTTTCTTAAATGGTCAAGGATCTTAAAACATTTATTTCCTGCTTCTAGAATTTCAAAAAATCTTATCTTACTCTTAGACTTACTCGATATGCACATATATGAGAGCATTTAAAGCAAGTAATATCTGACAAATTAGTGATGTTTTAGAGAATCTCCAGTTCACTACCTTTTACTCCAAGAATGTCAAGTTCTTGAGAGAAGAAATTTTCATCTGTTTTGTTCACTGCTATATCTCCAAGGCCTGGGACAGTGAATGCACAACACATAGTAGGTGCTCAGTAAATTATGTGTTAATCGAAGGGATGACTGCACACTTTGGGAGAACGGGGTTGGGATTTTGCTAACATTTTTACTCTCACTATCCTGCCATCATGTGTAGATGAATGTGGAGTAGATACTCTTTCCTGCTGATATAATGATTCCAACTTTCAACTCCTGTAAAAGAATTATATTTTGCTTTAAATAGAAATAAATGTGAAAATATTCTCAAAGGCCTGAACTCAAAAGGAAGAAAAAAACCCTTTCCCAACCTGTTATTTACCTTAATCTTCTTTAGAGTGAGTCTTTGCGATCCTCAGTCCCTTAAGCACTTTCTAAAGATGAACTAGATCAGATTCAGGAAGATGAAAGGAAGTCAAAGCCTCAGATTAAAAAACTAGCTAACGCCCAAACAGTGGCGCTGGGCTGCAGTGTGTGCACGCAGGATAACAGCAAGTTACTCTTAAGAAGCTAAAAGACATTTGCTTGTTGGGTCTTATTGTGGCTTTCTTTCCTCCGTTGTTCCTTCCCTCTCCTCCCCTACTTTTCTTTCATCCCCCCTTCTTTCCTCCCTCTTTTCAGTCTTTCATCCTGATCTCAGGGCTTTCTAAGAAAATTGGAACCTTTTGGGCAGGGCATTTCTTCCCATATGTTATATTCCACTGTAAGACACACACATAGAAATCAGCACTGGACTACTTTTCTCTGGAATTTACTTCTAGAAAAAAAGAATGATTTTTTTGTTAAATGGCTATGTCAGGATTTTTTTTCTCCAAAAACAACTTTCAATTTTTATCTTTAGATTGGTACACACTTAGGGCAAAAATCTATCCTTTCCTTTCTTCTATAACCATATCTACACTTCCTGAACAGTAAGAATTAGTTTTTATAATTTGGAAATACAAATTTATATATTTCTTCAACAGTTTACAAAGATCCCATTTTAATCCTCACAATAACCCTATACAATTATAACTCAATACAAGGAAAGAAAATATTATTACTACCCCATAGGGAAGTCCCCGCATTTCGCTCATAAATGAGCAAAAAACATCTTGAAAATCACATCTGATGTTTGTTGAAATTTCTGAGGCAGTTAGATGTGGGTATGAACCAGGGAGTGTGTTTTCTTTGAATTCTGTAGCTCTTCTACTCATTTCTTTATATTCTTTTTATTTCTTAACCATATGTTTTTGTACTGTATTAATGAAAAACTGTGGGATCCCTTGCTGGGGAGATTAGACTTGAGGGAACTTGTTCTGTGTTTAGGGAGGGAGAGGGAGTGCTTTCTGCCTCATCTTTCTATTGTGCCCATCACATTTCTTGGTGCCAATTCTGGGGAGGGTATGAATTGGTCATAATTGATTCTATTATAACAAGAACATGCTTTCTTTAGTACCAATACTATTTTTATTTGTTTAAATGTAGCAAGGTTTATGTTATTTGATCACGTTAAATTAAATGAAAATTATTATGCCTTGAGAAACAAATTTTAGCAAAATGTATAGAAGTTATTTCTAAATTCTTTAAATATAAAATGTTAATGAGAATCCACTCAGTGCTGAGACACAAGGCGAGTACTTAAATGAGGTTGAAAAACTTTCAGTTCTTTTTGGAGGGTTATGATTTTATTTAAATTCTTGGGATCCCTCAAGTAGCTCCTTCTGCTGTTCTTCCCTATTTTTCTCTGTACTTACCTCTCCTCTTCAGGGTAATTTGAGAAGGCGAGTAAAGGAAAAGAAACATTATTCTAATTCTCCACTAAAATTCCATCCACATTTCGCTCCCTACTAATCTCCCAAAGAGAACAGCGTTAGCTCAGTCCCTGTCTTCACCAAGACATCTCTATGATGCTATCTGACCTCTTGCTTTCCAGATGTCATTGGAAGTGAAACCATATGTGGTTTTCTAATGACTCAGATTCAGCCCCTCTTCCATGAGAAGTCAGCCTGAGCAGCATGGGGGCCCATATCCCTCATAAGAAAAGGAACATGAGATAAAACTCAGTCACTCCCCTGCTTTGCCCAAGAAGAAAGGGAGGGGAGTTGCGCCACATCTTGTGGGGTGGCAAAATATTTCTTCTCCAGTGTAAACATTGTGCATTCTCTTCCTCAGGGCCAGCAGCCTCCGTTGTTTCTTGTTGCTGTTGTTTGTGTTTAACATAGCCAGCTACAAGCTTCTACTGATGGCAAGAGCTTCCAGGGAGGCTGTGGAATTTTCAGTACTGCGAAGACACTGGCCTGTGAGATCCTGAGATCTGGTTTACAGTAAAGCCCCATATTCTTCTATTTATTCCTTTACTCTTTAGAAAGTTCATACCAAAGCAGCTAGCTCACTGCTTGGTTTTAAAAAAAAACTTTTTTAAACACCAGTCTCTCACATCTCCACAGTTTCCTTTGTGCTTTTAGCCCCTCGTTAGTCTCACCACCTGGTCAAATCATAGGCACTTCCTTCTATTCTTTCTCCTTGATGGACTGTTTCAAAGCCATCACCCCTTCGTCTTTGTGTTTTCCCACTGTTTTCATTTCTACTGCTTTTCAAAGTGACTTTATTTTTCGTAGAGATAGGGTGTTGCTATTTTGCCCAGGCTGGTCTCGAACTCTTGGCCTCAAGCAATCCTCCCACCTCAGTCTCCTAAAGTGCTAACATTACAGGGGCGAGCCACCACAATCTGCCAGGAGTGACTTTTTACTTTTTAGTTGATCATTTACAATGGTTTTTTAGGATCGTATTAATTACTCACCTTCCCTTTTTCTCTGCATAGCTCAACACTGATCAATGATGGTGGTCTTCAGCCCTTATTATGGTTCCATCAGCCTTTGACCGTTTTTTCCTTGGCTCTTCAATTACATATGGGACTCGAGGTCTAAACTGACCCTCATCTCATTTTCCCAAAGTCAAAGTTGCTGCAAGATCTTGCTAATAAAACATTGGCTAAGCAATGTGCTATCACGCAGTGTCATCTTTTTATTTAACACAACTTGGCTTTTCTAGCCATTTTGTTGTTTTATTGCTTCCATATTAGCTGTCTCTTTGAAAGAGAGCTTTCCTGACTTCCCCAAAGAAACAAAACAGTGTTCTAGGAAAAGCAGTGTGAAAACTCATATTCTAATTTCACTCCTCAATGATTCATTGAGTGTAGCACCATGTTAGAGGTATAAGGATGTTGCTGAATGATCTTCAGAGACTGGATTCTCTTGCTGAGGAAATTCTCTTGTGTCAAAGTAACCAAAGATACAAAGATCTGTTTAGTTAATAAACTCATTTGTTCCCCCCCACTCTTTCAAGACAACTCGTGAAAATATTGGGCAACATTTTCATCCCATAATATATAATATCCCACCACACCACCCAACACCACAAACCCGTCTTAACATCAGTATTCTTTTGAATCATGAAGAGTTCCACAAAGTAAACAGACAGGTTCCTATAACCCTTGTCTATTAGGTAGAATTTTTAAGACAAGGAGCCAACCAATATTCTTTCCCTCCACCCTCTTTCTTAGAGTGAGAACCGTTACTCTCTGGGCCACTTGGCCCATGTTGAATGATTCTCTGAGATAAGTTGACACTTTTCACAAGATCTCAAACCAGGAGTGCTTAGACGATAAACTGGAGTGGAAAGTATAATAGGAAGAGAGCTTTCACAGAAATTGGAGGCATTTCCATTGTTCGGAGGTGAAATACCCTGTTTTGTCTCTGGTTTAAATTTTTTACTGCCAAAGGTCACATGATGCAACAAGTCATGCAGGCGGTCTTCAAGTTGCCCAAGGGACAGAGCTTATTCTCTATGAAGTGATGTCCAGGCAAAATGCCCTTTAGAAGTTTGTGGTTTCCACAGCAAGAGGCTGAATTGTGTTTGCTGTCTGTAATTCCAGCTCATAAAAGCATGCAAAAAGATTATCCAAATCCTAGAGTTAAGGAACTATATTAAAGACAGATTTGCTTTGAACATCAGTGGCCAAAATGATGGAGAAGATGAGAGAAGACAGAGGTGGAGTAGAATAAAAATTTCTATCTATGTATTATGTGTCTTTAAGATTAAATCATTATTATGATTTCATTCTGCTTTTGTACTCAGCAGATAACTTTTGATCATGTCTGCAAAGAGACAAAACCTGAAACCTGAAAAATGGCAAATTAACTAAGAACCAGATATTCCTGTTACTGTTGAAATAATTCTGATATTGTCATTTTATGATATTTTCACTAGAGTTTCGAGGCGCTCTTTAATTGAAGGCAGTAAAAAATCTTTGGTTGTTAGGTAATACCTACTATAGTTCCAATTGGAAATATCCTTCAGCATAGTATTTTCACCTTTGAGAATTTGCCCTAAGTATAAGTATACTTACAATATTGAAATAACATATGTTCAAGGTTACTCATAAGTGAAAAAATACAAAATATATTCTGATATATCTATTTAAGGAAATAGCAGACAGCTGCAAAAAATGGCAAAATGCATCACTTATTCGTGTGAAAAGATTTCATATCGCTAAATGAAAAATGTCAAAGGAAAGGACAGTGAGTATAGTATAATATGTTCAAAATAAGTGAGGAAGGAAGGAAGGAAGGGAGAGAGGAAGGAAGGAAGGAATAAAGAGAGGAAAAGAAGGAAGGAGGGGAAAGAAAAAAGGAAATCAATCAAAGGAAGGAGGAAGGAATGAATGGAGAGAAAAAGGAAGAAGGGAAGGAAGGGGGAGAAAATGAAGGGATAAAAGAATAACATTTACTTGAATATTCAGAAAATATCTCTGGAGGACTTGTCTCTTGGGATAGCAACTGTCAGCTGGGGTCATGTACTTTGTACCTTTTAAATATTTTGAAATGTTTTGTACATTAAAACAATGTTAAGCCAAGTGAATAGATTGTTTTAATGTAAATGTGAGAAAGTTTCCCTACTTCCCTGTTTCCCATTAAGGATCTGGGAGTGGGCTGTGGCGTTTAATCTAATGCAGAATAAAGCACGAATATGAAAATGGCTATTTTTTTCTTTCATCTTGATAATTAGACTGTCTTTTTTTTTTTTTTTTTTGACAAGGTCTCACTGTATTGCTCAGGCTGAATTCTCTCCCCTCAGCGTCCCCAGTAACTGGGAGTAGCGGAATGGGTGGGGTGGGGGGTATGGGCATTTGAAAATGTGTTTAAAGAAGCAGCTTCAAATGTCCTTCCCTTTGGGTGGTAAATAGTACAGGCAGTCAATCAGAAAGGATACTAATAAGCTGAAGAAGTGACAATACTACGAAGAAGTAAACAGCAAATTAGTGGTTTAAAAATTCTTATAAGAGGTAATCACATAAAACTGTTGAAGCCTAGGCAGTCTGAAAATAAGGCACATATCTGCATCTATGTGCAACTGAGTATAAATTGAATCAACTTCTTCTGTAGTTCTTTTTTAATATGTCTATGATGCCATGCAGCACCGTGCTATCTTTATCTATCTACACATTCTTCTGCAGTGTGAATCCCTGGAAGGCAAGATCGCCATTCTGGTCTCTTGTGGATATCAATGCTGATCTCAGCTTCTGATGCACGGCAGTCAATTAATAAATGATTGTTGCCTGAAAAACTGAGCCCCAAAACAATATTACAAGTTTAATATCAGTAAAGGATTTAATGCTTTCTAACATGAAGATACCAGAGTAAGTGTTTACAGTATTTTTCCACTAAATTCCTTTTACTAAGGCAACTACACGTTTCTAAGAAGTAAAAATGTCTAAAACTATAGCATGATTTATTTATGCACTTGGTAGCAAGTATATTTTAGAATGTAAATATTTGCTCTGTAAATTTTTTTAACATAAGCAAGTAAAAAACATGTAAGCTTGATGAGTTCCTTGCGTTGAACTTCAGCAATATTGAACATGAACGTTTTGCCATTTATCTGTCAACTGATGTCACTTTACACTTTATTTGACACAATTAATGAAATGATTTAACAAATATAGAAAGATAAAGAGAGCTACCAGAGATAATGCTAGTAGTCACACTCTTTCTACAGTTTAGCGGCTGTGTTATCAATGTTTTTATTGTACATTTATTGTACTCAAAAACCACAGAAGATTTTTTTCTGATCAACTACATTTGTAGTTTAAAAAAAGGAAAATATTAAAAACCATCTATACTCTTCTGTTTTTGGTAATTGGGTATAATCTCAAACACAAATTAGCATTTGGGGCTTGATTAAATAAATATTTCTTTCCTAATTTAGCTGGTCTAAAAGTTTAGTTCTTTAAATTGAAACTTTGAATTAGAAAAATACAGAAAGTCATGAGTGATTGTTTGATTATGGGTTTTTTCCCTATCTTATTCTTTCTTCCTTTTCTTGTCTTTTAAAACAAAATAGTCTTTTCTATTCCTGGACTTTTAGAGTTGCTGATTTTTGTATAACCCAGAGATGGATTTAAATGCAGAGTGTATGAACTTCTTCATTCCTGAGGGAGGACTTATGATTTCATGAGAAATGCCCCAGGAAAGGGGCCGGGGAGACTGATGGAGAAGAAGAGTTTGGGAGGTAAGAATGGCTTTCCGTGTGTGCTTTGTAGCCAGACTGCCTGAGTCCCTCTAGTCATGTGGCCCTGGATAAGTTCTTCAACCTCTCTAGACTTAATTTAAAACTTCATAAAATGAGGAAAGGGCTATGTGTCTTCAATTCTAAAACATCGTTAATTGTAAATGCACTATTAATTTATATTTAACGAAGAAAGCAGAATTCAATGACTTGTCTGTTTTGGAGGATGCATCCTAATTTCAGAGATGTCAGCATGTGTGTGGGGTGCATATTAGAATCCCTAAAATGCAGTAAAGATACGTACCTCGTAGAATTGTGAGGATAAAATGATCGAATGAATGTGAAGAGTTAGCACATCTCAGAGTGCAATAAGTGCCCCATTACTATTAACTATTTTTACTATTGTTATCCTAAACTTGATTAATGATTTGTCTTTGAGGTAGAGTCTAACTGGACTGAAAGCAATCTGGAGCACCGGCAAGGGGCAGAAGGAGATTGAAATGTAAAACACGTAGAATGGAGACTGATTTCATCTCTCTTGATTCTAAGCTCATTTGCAGCCATATGTGTATCCATTCATAGATGGTTATGGAAATAGTCACAAGGTTTAAACTATAGAGTAATTCTTACATTGAAGTTCTACCAATGTTGATGCTATTGCTGCAAATGGGGATTTTTTCGTTCTCACTTGTCATTTCCTAAAGAGTGTTATTTAAACGTCCGTAATGGTGACAGAAAATCAAATTTTAAACATTATTGTGATTTTTATATAGGCTCAAAGTTATATAGAAACAAAACATATAAGAGAATGAAGTTAATCTAGGTAAAAGCATTATAAAATAACCAAATAATTTCAACAGAAAATAATAACAAGCCCCATTACACCCCCATAGTTTTGTGCTTGATTAAAATAAAACAAATCTGTGAATTAATGGAGCTAGTTTTCTTGAACAGCTCATGTTTTTTTTGTTGTTGTTGTTCTTTTTGAGACAGCAATTTTGTGGGGTTTTTAAATTTTTTATTGATAGATAATAGATGTACATATTTTCGAAGCACAGGCTTTAACTTAATACATTCATGTGATTTATAAAGATCAAATCAGTGTAATTGGGATACCCATCACCTTAAATATTTGTCTTTTCTTTATTGAGTAGCTCATACTCTTTATTTTTTAAAAAACTCCTCAGGTTCAAAGTGTTTAATACATATATCAGTAAGGACAAAGGTGTATTTATTGTATTTATGTTATTTTAATAAAACATAAAATGTTGTATAAATTACCTTACTTTTTCATATAATGATATTAAGACAATAAATCAATGAAGTCCCAAGTTTCCTGGGAATCAGAGCACTTGCATTCAAGTTCCACTACCTGATTATGCTATTTAATCTTTCTTAAGTTTGCTCCTTTAGCCCTCTCTATATCAAACTTTAGAATTCAAGAGTTTAAAGTGAGAAAATATGATTTATCTGAATAAATGGCCCAGGGCCAGGTTTATGTAAGAACGTATTTAATGTTTTTGTCCAAATAAGCTGTCAGGCTTTGAAACTTCCTTTTATAAAGATGAGTGCTATTTATTCCAGCTAAGAAAATTCTTCCCCATTTATCCAGTGTCTGTGAGGGTATCACGTGTGTGCAATGCTTTAAGAATCCTAGCTCAGGAACAGAAGTTAACACTCCACACCCCACGCTTACTTGCCAAATACACTCTTTTGTTTTATTCCAAGTTGAAACACTTCCCAGGGGTCTCAAATTTATTTCCACTGACATTTTTGAGATGGCTTGCTTTCTGCCCATTTTGCTGTCATCTGGGGGTTAAGGTCCATGCTTGGCATTTTTCTGCCTCTTAAAGCCACTTAGCAGTCTCAAGGGTAGATGATGTTCTCTTTTATTTGGTACCATTGGCTTTAGGGAAGCCCCAGTGACCATCTGCCCCATCAGGGTCACATGCAGAGGGTCCTGCTCCTGCCGTTGGAAGTTGGCTTCCTGAGCTGCTGAACGTGCCAGTCCTGCTGACCCACTCTCAGATATCACAGGCACCCGCTGTGTCTGAAAGAGACCTTTCTGCAAGTACACGTGCAGGTCTGCTCTGCAAAGGCGTTATCATCTGCAGATTATTGCACAGAGTGGCTACGAGCTGTGGTGTGATCCTGTCACAGAGAGAGCCTGGTCACGTTTTCAGAACAGCAGGAAACAGGTACACCTGTAAGCTTATACTTATCAGATTTAAAGATAAAACAAAAAATCCATGCTATTCCATGAAAATCGGACTCAAATAAACTTAGTCACTGATCTGTGAAGTAAATAATCTGATGGTAATGCATCAGTTGACACTTGGGCCTGGGTTTTTAGGCACTAATGAAAGCCGGGGCAAAATAATTTTTAATCTACCATTATTTCCCTTGATGGTTCAACAAAAGTTCTTGTACTAGAAAGTTTTATAAAACTACTTTCTCAGTGTCCTGTGACATTTCTCTGATGATAGAAAAAGTCAATATTTGATAGCTTAAATATCAATATTGACAGAAATATGATTATTTAAATAAAAACACAAATAGTAAAATAATTTTATATGATACTTCTATATATTAGTATTTTTAAAACTCTTCGGAGCAGAGATGAACTTAACATGTGGTAAGTATTAGATATTAAAACCATCACCCACAAGTTGCTTTGGGCTTTCTCCTTTTATATCCTAGTCATTTAAAAAACTTATAGTTTGTGGTCATCCAAATTTTCTTATAGGTTTAAAGTAGGAAAATGCCTATGCTTCATACAAAGCAGCTTTATTCCTCCTTTTCATAGAAATGTATGGAGTTACAAGAAGACTCTCCTCTTAGGTATTGGAGAAACTTCTTCAATATTATTTACATTTATTTTTTAAAATTCTTTTATATCTTTAGATTATATTCGGTTTTATTTTCATCTTTTCCTCTCACCTCCATTATAATTAGCTATCTAGTTTTAAAAATATGTACAAAATGTCAAACCTGCAAACATACTACCAAACCAGACCAAACAATTATCCATGATGGATGATTTTCCTTATATTATTTCTCCCTTATTTTTCCATTTTCTAATTTGTCTGTCTTTCCTTGCTTATTAGTTGTCTTCTCTTTTCTCTTAGTGTTTTGATTCCATTATTTAGTTTTTCTAAGAATGTTTATGGTGTCAATCTTCTTCCTAAACCATTATCTTTGGTGGGTAAATCACCGTTCTTTGATATTCTAGTTCTAGAGGCTTCTCATTATATTTTAACATAACCTGCACCCTCGTCCGTGCCATTCAGACATTTCCATATTCCCCATGATTTTGCTACCCAAAACTCTTACCGTATATATAACCCTGCTAGTCTCGGGGACCCTGTGTTTTGTTCTTCGATTTATAATCATTAGACATACTTCTGATTTCGATTTTCTCAGGATTTCTATTGGGCTATTTCCTATTTTCTTAGGACTTCTCAGAATGTATTTAGCATTTTTCTCTTTCAAATTCAAGTTTGTTTACATAATTTTCCTTCAAGGTAGCTAGCTGCCTGGGTTATTTTCCATATTTAGGTTTCAATTGCCAGCTATTCATCTGTCTGCCAATGTTATTTCACCACCTTGCCCCTTTCCCATTTTTTTTTCTTTGGAGGAGAATCAACTCTTTCATCAACATTCCCAGTGAGAAAGTTGAAACACCTCTTTTCACAATGTCCTTTCCTCCTAGTTGAAATGGTAGCAACAACAATAACTCAAAGTCCCTGTAAAGGAAAGCTCTGAACCCATTATCTACAGTCTTTTGCTTCCCTAAGAGGAAAAGTCATTAGGATTCTTCAAAATCTATTCACCCTACCTTTCCAGCAGGCAATAAAACTTGTCAAGATGCCACACTTGAAACTAAAGATAAACTTGTACATATAACCATACGCATATAGATAAATGAGAAAGAATGTAAATAGAAAAAAGAAAAAATGTAAAACCTTATCTAAACAAGACTTGCCATGTGATTGCCAGGCAGAATATTATTTTCATGAAGTTGTTTTTTAACGTGAATCTGTGTAAACCACAAGCATATTCTTTATCACTTGAGATTTAATAGCATACATTGAAAAAATGTTTTTTGTTCTGACACAGATTTTGTACGATAATAACAACAAAGGAAAATTATACTATAAAAAGTGAAACCTTTTGTCTAAATACTAAAAGATTCAAAATAATTTACCCTTGCAAATTTTTAAATTTTTTACAATCTTTTGACATACTATCTCACAGATTTTCCTAAAAACTTTGTGATGGAATGGGGGTAGTTATTATTATCCTCCAAACGTTTTAAATAATACAAGAAGTGAAAACCCTATAGGACTTGTCTGGCGTCACAAAGGAATTTGAGCTGGAACTTGAACAAGTTCTACTGCAAGTAAAGCCAAGGCTCTCTTCACTCTGGGACTAGGGTAGGATGCTGGCCTTTTCGTTCTTATTCCAGTTTTAAATTGGCATTTCCAGGTGCAAATTCCTTCTTTTCCCCTAACTAGCTATTTATGCTTTGGAAAAGAACTTAACCTGTCTCTGGTTCACTTTCTTCCCTCATAAAATTAGCAGGTGGTTCTCAGTGGTTTCTCTGTTCCGTTAGGCCTTCAGCGTCTCAAATGCAATACAATCAGTGTTTGTCTCTGAATACCAATAACTTTTATCATTTGGCCTCAATTCTATTTTTGCCATTACTTACTCATCTCATGCCCATATCATAGATTCTTTTCCTGAACTCAGTTCTTGCTTGGAATACATGTTAAGGTTTACTTCCACAAATATGTATCGAACACCTGCTACCTCAGATGATGTGCTATGTACCAAGGTGACAGATCTGAACAAGGAGCATTTCTCCCCATCAAGTTGAGACAACTATCCAGGTATGCAGCACATCAGCTGTTTTCCCCTCCACTTTTCTGCTGGTCCCCAGCTGAGAGAGCCTGCATTTCCTCTCACCATACTCCTTTTTCCATAGCTTATCAAGCTCAATAGACTCCTTATTTATTTATTTATTATTTATTTATTTATTTATTTATTTATTTATTTATTTATTTATTTGAGACGGGGTCTTGTTCTGTTGCCCAGGCTGGAGTACAGTGGTGGGATCATAGCTCACTGCAGCCTTGAACCGCTGGTCTCAAGCCATCCTCCCTCCTAGGCCTCCTTAATAGCTGGAGTCACAGGCTCATGCCACTTTGCCCAGCTAGACCCACTTAAATTCACCCTCAAGCACAATCCTTCTCATCAGGGAATCAGCTTCACTGCTTTTTATTATCTTTTCCCTTCTCTCACGTGTTCTTCCCCATTTTCACTTCAGAATGTCTTCCCTGTTCCATTGGTGATTCACAGTTTCTAACACTCCCAGCTTGCTGAGCCAAGCCGCCTTTTTGCCTGAGTAATAAATGTTTGTGCTGAGTCCTGGAGGAATCAAGAGTTGCTTATAAAAGTGAGCAAATGGGGAAAGTAGATGTCACAGCAATTCTGAACTTCTTGTTTTGTTTTTGTAGAGATGGGGATCTTGCCTTGTTGCCCAGGCTGGTCTCCAATTCTTGACCTTAAGCTATCATCTCACTTTGGCCTCCCAAAGTGCTGTCATTACAGACATGAGCCACTGTGCCTGGCCCCAATTTTCTTTTTATTATCTGACTGCCGTGGCAGTGTGAAGAATGAGCAGTTTCATATCAGAACTAGAATTCCTCCATGGAAAGTGCTCCCAAGAGAATTGGACTTCTGAGGATGTGAGTTCAAGTCTCAGCTCTGAGATTTTCTTCCCTAATGACCTTGGGGCAAATAACTTCTTAACATTTCTGTAACGTAGGACTGTTAACAGCATACATGTTGAATTGCTTGTTGAGGTGTAACTCAAATAAGCTATTTTATGTGGAAGTGCTTTGTGAAGGGAGCTAAAGATATTTGTCTCTGCAAGGAGCATGGGGGTGCTGAGTATCTGGAAGATGGGGGAAAGAGCAAGAGGTAGGAGAGAGATTCCGAAAGGGAGGTAAAAGAAGCACAAAGACCAATTCTGCATATTCTGTAGTTTTGCACAGGAGCTCTCTGTAGCCCACAACCACAGAGGTTGCTGCCTTAGCTCCTGTTGCCTGAAATAAAACATCCTGACTCACTGAAAGGCAGCAAGTTGCCCAGTTCAGGCAGATTCACGGAATGGGGACTTGTAGCAACATCATCTTAATTCATGTTCACAATAGGGGAGAATTTTCCTTCTTCAACCTTGTCCAGTGTTCTCTTCCAATTCCATCTCCTGTAGTGAAAATAAAAGAAAAAGAAAAGGGAGTAGTAGTTCTATATCCCTATGTTCTGTCTCTCCTTCTCATGAAGTTTATATTAGTCCATTTTCACATTGCTATGAAGAACACCACATGAGATGGGGTAAATTATAAAGAAAGGCAGTTTAATTTACTCACAGTTCTGCACGGCTGGGGAGGCCTCAGAAAACTTACAATCATGGTGGAAGGGGAAGCAGGTACGTCTTACATGGTGGCAGGAGAGAGAGAGCGAGTATAAAGGAGGAACTGTCAAACACTTATAAAACCATCAAATCTTGTGAGAATTCACTATCACAAGAATAGCATGGAGGAAACCACCTCCATGATCCAGTCACCTCCCACCTGGCCCCTCCCTTAACACCCGGAGATTGTAATTGGAGATGAGATTCTGGTGGGGACACAGAGCTAAACCATATTAAAGTTGTACATGGGGAGTCCTTTTCAAATAACCGTCTTCAGAAGACGCATCTGAGGAGAATGCAGTGGTTACACCATGCTCCTTTGAATGTCTTTTACCTTTGGTCCCTTTCTTCCCTTTCATCTTCAGTGGTCATCCTAAAGAACTTCAATGTGGTTGTCCTTTTATCCCCTTCTTGATTGTCTGGTTCTCTCTACTGACTCTGTCGTTCCTTACCAGGTGGGACTATTTACCTTACACTAAGATATTTGTTTCTTTCACGTCCACTGAAATTTGATAGGTTTGCACTCTCCATTCTAAAAACTTTTTTTTTTTTTGCCAAAGAATCTTTTCTAGCCTTTTTTTTTCACCAAAGCATCTTTTCTAGCCTTTTTTTTTTCCTTAAATCTTTTGTATTTAAACTTCAGCCAACATAACGCTATTTCGCCCTCCCCTGTCCCTGGCAGCCACCATTGTACTCTCTGTCTCTGCGAGTTTAATGTTTTTAGATTCCACATATGAGTGAGATCATGCAGTATTTGTCTTCTGTGCCTGGCTTATTTCACTTAGCATAATGTCCACCAGCTTCACCCACGTGACCTATTCTAATACATGTCTCCTCCACAGTTATATTTTTCTGACTAAAACAATCAAAAGTCTCACTCATCCGATTTACATTTTGCAGCATTTCTTTAGTTTCTTCTGGCAACAGTTTGATTTCTGAATAGTCTGGACACAGAGAGTTTTTTATCTGCGACCTACTTATAATAATAGTATTGCAAAATCAAGCCAGAAGTTCTCTTCTTTTTTTTCCAGAAAAACTTTCCTAAGCCATCATCTATTACTCTTCTCTTAAAACTGACCTCATAGGCTCTTTTCTGGCCATGGAAATGTCTCTCAGAATTACAGCAAGTGCCAGTATAACCAAAGTTTCTAGTTGTTATCCATGTATAGGTGTCACCTACCTCTTTTTTAGGTCTCACTTGTATTTTATAGAGTAGTGGAGTTTATTTTTCCCTTTGTAGCGCTAAATGAAGCCATATTTCTCTTTGCTCATCTCATTTTCTTTCCAGGGATTTTAGAGAAATCAACTTGTTCAGTAGCAGCCATTATTCAGCACCAGCTGTATGCAAGGCACAGTTCTCTGTGTTGAGAATAAGATGTACAGCATAGTCTTGCCTTCTAGAAAATTATAACCTAGCTGAAGAATCAGATCCTGAATAAGCCATGTGATACGAATAGAATACTGAATTGGAAATTCAGACTCCTGGGAACCATTTCGTTCATAGGTTCTGTCCCTAACCTAATTTTGAAAATTTGATGAAGGTTTTCTTGTATGTTCTGTGGAATCTAATCACCACCCCAGTAACAAGGATTTTTGAGACTGACTTGGGTTCAGGAGAATTACAGTGCACCTGAGGGGTCTGGCAACCAGATTACAGTAGGACTGTGCTTAAAAGGATAAATAATCTTAAATGAACTGCCAATGATCAATTGAATTATTATATATGTCTTGTTTATTTTACTAGCTCCTGAAGGAACGTTTATAGTTTACTTATTAGTAGTAAATATATGTGTATGTGAAAGAATCCTATGAAAATATATACGAATATGTATATTGTGTGTATGCTTATATTCACGTTGAAAAGTAATTAACAGGATTTTGTTCTTTAAAATGAATCGTTCAAAACACTAGCCTTCTCCCAGGGGTGGGAGTCACTGATATTTTGCCAAATGGCCCCTGGTTTATGTCGCAGAGGGCATCTGAGTATTGACGAAAAGGGGAAATTGAGCATAAGGGCAGTCAAAGGGGACTGCCTGAGGTTAGAGAGCAGGTGAGGGTCAGAGCCAGGAATAGCCCACAGCAGGATTCCTGAGCGATAATCAGGCAGCCTGACCTCCTGCAGGGTCGCCCTTGGAGACAATGGCAGGCGAGTTTATCAGTCCTCATGCCCTCCAGCCTCTCCTGAAAGAGGGGCTGTGGGCGGCTGGAGGAGGGCAGGACCCAAGGCCTGGAGTTGCGTGAAGGCGGTGGCTGCACTTCTGCCTGGGCATCCCCACCCCCTGGGTGTAGTCAGCAGCAAAAGTCAGCCCTGGCTGTTCCTACGCCTTGACTGCGTACGTCTTTGCAAGAATCGTCCAGGGGCCCTGTTGCTGGCTCTTTGCCTAAGAGCAGTGGGAGGTGCACAAGCCAGCCTGGTGGGAAGACAGGACAGACGTGCGCCTCCCTTTCAGCCCTCGCTGCCCTATCAGTCACTGTGTGACAGACGCATTGTTCTCCCGAGAGGCCGGCAGCTGGACGGGGCGCGCCGGCCACCCACACTCTCCTTCCCGCAGTCGGTGCGAGGGGCTGCGCATCCCCCCGCGGCACAGCCAGGAGGGGTCTCGGCTAGGTCCCGGGCGCTCCCTGAACGTTTAACAACGCCTGCTAGGAGTGTTTGTCGGTGACGTGAATGAACGAAGCTGGCTGGCTGTGCGGAGAGGCCTTTATTTTTCTTGCCGTGAGGCGGGAGCCTGGGAGCCGTCCCGTGGGACCGGAAAGCAGCAAGAATGTCTGCAGGAGGGAGAAGCGAGTGCAGCCGCTGATAAAGCTCCAGCGCCTGTTAACACTTCTTGGGACTGGGCAGGGCTTGTCCTCTTCTTCTTACCTGGCACGGAAAGACAAAGACAACCCAGTTGGCTTTGGAAGGTTCATGTTACCTCGTTTGTCACTTTGCACGGAAACAATTGGCCTCACAGCAATGGAATCTGCAGAGTTTCCTCCAGGCAGGAGCTTCTCAGTGTGACTCATGCTCACTTTTCCCGGGAGGGAAGGACCCCGAGTGAAGGAAATTTAATTAACTTTGTAAAAAATGGACGCTTAAATTACATTAGGCAAACGCATTTCTAAATGCCTGCCGAAATTTCCTCTTCCAATCACTTAAAATAACACATGTCAAAAACTGAACTGGGTATTTTCTCTCCTCTCGCTGATTTCTCCGCTCAGCTTACTAACAAAAATATTACCATAGTCATCCGGATTTGCAGATCTGAGGTCCTCTTGCCTTTGCTCTCTACCCTGCCTGGCACATCCTACCTGCTATGAAATCCCTTCCGTTACTTCTTCACACCATTTTTCACAGTGGTCTTTTCCTTTGTGTTTTCATGGACACTGTCCTAGCTCAGGCAACGATCTTTCTTCCCCTCACATACAGTTGCAACGGAGAAGTCTGTTTTCTCTGGGTCCCCAAGGCCTCCTGCCCTCCAGTCCAGGGGACATGTTGCTGCCATCTTGTCATATGCTGTTCATCTCAATGATATGGCATGATTTTCTATTCTCTATAGCAAGATGTGCACCTCCTTCGTCTGACATTGAAGGTTCTGCAACATCTTTATTGACCAACTTTACTTGCCTTTTCGCTATTCAAACTTCTTGCTTCAGTCAAAATAACTACCAAAAATCCCCTGAAAATGCCTCATCATTTTTCTGCCTTTGTGCCATGTGATTCATAAGACACTTTTCACCTGTCTATTGAAATTGTATCCATCCTTCGAAGTCCAGGCCAAGTGTCCCTTTAACTATGAATATATTCCCAGTCTCTCAGAGAAAAAGTTACATTTCTTCCCTAGAAATACCTAACACTTGCTTACATGAGTTAGGTATTTCTAGGGAAATTATTTCACATGGTTAATAATTTGTCCATATATCTTATCTGTCCACATCTCCTCTGACATACCCTGAAAAAGGTGGATGAAATGATTAGCTGCTTGCTTAATTGATGCAGCCTTGAAAATACTCATAAAGTGCCCATGAAATGCCCAATAATGTTTGAAACTATTTGTTTATGAATGAGGTACTTAAAGCAAACTAGGGCACATTTTAAAGTGTCAAAGTAATAATCACATCTGTTCCCCAGCTCCTCTCAGTGTTTTCCTTGGCTTTCTTCCTGCCACACCTACTTTTGACCAAGGGCATGCATTTGTGTAGTCCGTAGCCATGGAAGGACTAAGGAGATCAGCTAATATTGGAATACTGGCCTTAGTGGTGCTAGGCAGAAGACAAATGAACCAACCAAACACAAGTAACAAGGGTTTATGGTGTGGTCTATAAGCAAAAACATTTAAATCTCAAAGTAGAACCATTTAAGAATACCGAAAAACCTCTTCAGCGATTAGATTTTATTTAATACAAGCAAAGTAAAAAAACACGAATGCCTCAATATGAAATGGCTGAACAAAATTTCCAAAGATTGATGTTCTCCCAGAAATGATTTTTTGAGCTTAATTTGCTTACCTGAACTTTGAGATAAGACAAAATCTAAAAGTCTCTCTTCAAAATGTGTTGTAACCAGAAAGCTCTGCAAACCCATGTGGAACTAAATAGTATTATTTCTGAGGTTAGGCTGTCTGTGTGCTTTCTGGGCTAGAAGGTCAAACTTGAGTGATATGTGAAGGAGAGAGGAAGAAGCAGTATTGCGCAGTGGTCACAGTGATAACCGTGGTCTCAGGGTCAAAGGCGATGGGAATGCTCCATAGAGAGGGGAGCTGTAACTAAGGCTTTGCAGAAGAGGAATGAGTGGTTTGACTAAAACAAATAGAGAAATATGGTCCGAGGGCATATCAGGTAGGTTTGCACTGCTACAGATGAAGGCATGGCCTTGGGTGTGGGAAGAGATAAGAGAAATTAAGTAGAGTGGAGTCATTGAAAAATATTAGAATGGACACTTGGTTATTTTAATTTTACTGGAGCAGTAAGTAATAATAAAGCTTTCTGTAAAAAGACCTAATCACATTCAACCACAGTACAGGCCCCATCCATTGATGACCATTACCAAAAGTGTATGAAGAGATAGGTGAACTAAACAGACATGCTAAAATTTAAGGCGATACCCCTGTTCTTTGGAAACATGGAATTTTGTTTGAAGCTTTTATTAGAAAAAAAAAATCCAATTTCAGTAAAATCAAATGTCAGAGTATTATAGAAAATATCTTCATTTTATGCCCCAGGATTGCTGCTGTTAACAGGTGCGGGTACCTCCAAAGAGTTCTTCTGCATAAGCAAAGATATATATGTCTATACCATTTGCATGCAAATAGAATCATGCTACCCATACTTCTCTGAAACTTGCTTTCATGCTTTTAACATATGAGAACAACTTTGTAAACTTATACATAACAAATTTGCTGTCATTAAAGAAATGATAAAATGAAATTGTATTGAATGAATACA
The DNA here is from genome assembly GCF_028858775.2 of Pan troglodytes. Taxonomy (NCBI): domain Eukaryota; kingdom Metazoa; phylum Chordata; class Mammalia; order Primates; family Hominidae; genus Pan; species Pan troglodytes. The sequence continues at coordinate 137,236,817 of NC_072403.2, read as the reverse complement.
CTATAGTTCATTTAATTGCAGATTAAGGTGGTACTTTTCTAGGTTTTGCTTTCCCACGTTAGGAAAACAATTACGATTTGTATGTTCTTTTCAGTAATATCCATCAAAAACGACAATAAAAATAGGGCTTCATTCCTCTTAGAGGTTTTATTTTTTTCTTTCATGAATAAAAAATAAAAAGAATATAAAAATACATTTGAAGAACAATTTAGACTAGTGCTAAACAGGTAAACATCAGTAGACATAAATAAGTTTATAATTTTTTAAAGCTAATTGACTTAGGAAAAGCTGATTTAAAAGTGGTAAGACCACTCCAGGATACACAAACATTCAAAATGTGTGAACTAATGGTGAGAAATTGTCATTTTTAACCAGTGAGTTTTCAAACAATTTACTGGGAGGCACAGACAAAATTTGAAAGAAACTTATAAAAACCTAATTATATAAGCTAAGCAGATGTGGCTGTCTGAAAATTAGTAGTGCTTTGCTTTATCAAAATTCTTTAAAAAGCATGGAAGATTAAGAACTGTCCCAGCAGTCACAAAAATGATCAAAACACCCTATAATTTTTATTAATAACACAAGATCAACATAATACTTACTGGAGAAAATTATAAGTATGTGGAAAAACAGAAATTAGAATTATTAAATTTGACTAGCTTATCAGTTTACCAGCTGTGAAGTATCTCCTCAAGTCAGAATATCTCAGTGTGGTTACCACATGTACTGATTACAACTGGTACAGAGAAAACCTGACATACATCCCACTTACTAGTGTTCTGGAGTAACAAACCAGATGGTGAGCATAGTTGATATCTCAGTTGTCCCAAAAGATGTAAATGTACAACCTGGTACTGCTAGAATAGGAGATAGGGGTGTGTACCATAAGGAAGCAAGGAGAGAGATATGATAAATTGATTCTTCTTCTTTTTATTTTTTATCTTCTTCTTTTTCTCCCCCTCCTGTTCTCCCTCCCTCTTCTCCCTCTCTCTTCTCCTCTTTCTCCTCCTCTTCCTCCTTCTACTCCTCCTCCTTCTTCTTCTTCTTCCTCTTCTTTCTCTCACCCCCTCTCTCTCTCCCTTTGGAGAATAAGACTATATATGAATTGTTCACTGCTTTTTTTTTTTTTCTTTTGAGTCAGAGTCTCTCTCTGTCACCCAGGTTGGAGTGCAGTGGCACGATCTTGGCTTGCTGTAGCCTCTGCCTCCTGGGTTCAGTGATTCTCCTACCTCAGCCTCCCAAGTAGCTGGGATTACAGGTCTATGCCACCATGCCTGGCTAATTTTTGTTTTTTTAGTAGAGACGGGGTTTCACCATGTTGGCCAGGCTGGTCTTGAACTCCTGACCTCAAGTGATCCACCCCCTTGGCCTCCCAAAGTGCTGGGATTACAGGCATGAGTCATGGGGTGCAGCCTGTTCATGACTATTGATCCTTAAAATTAATAAATCCTTTTCAGCATTTCTTTTAAAAACCGTAACCACTTGTCATGTTAGTCATTACTTTATCCTCATTTTGTTTGGTCCCTACATCTCAGAGTGTCTCCTTACCAAGCCAGCCAAACCTAGAAACTTGGTTTCTTCAATCTGACTCCTATAAGAAATGTTACAATACCACTTCACCCCACCAGGCTGGCTGCAATCCAGAAGACAGACAATAGCAAGCGTTGATGATCATGTGTATAAACTCTCATCCATTGCTGATGGAAATGTAAAATTGTGCAGTGACTTTGGAAAACAGTTGGCAATTTTTAAAATGTTGACGATAAATTTACAATACAACCTAGCAACTCCATCCCTAAGTATCTACCCAAGAGAAATAAAAACATGTTCTCGTAAATGCTTGTACATATGTTCATAGCAGCACTATTTATGGTCATCAAAAAGTGGAGTCAATTCAAATGCCAGTAAACTGAAAAATGGATAAACAACATGTAGTATTTCAATACCAAAGAATATTATTCAGCAATAGAAAGAAACGACGTACTCACACATGCAACAACATGAATGAACATGGATGAAACTTAACAACATTATGCTAAGTGAAAGAAGTCAGATACAAACACACCCACTATGTGTGTGTGTGTGTGTGTGTGTGTGTATATATATATATATATATATATATATATTATATATGATTCTATTTATATGAAAAGTCCCATAAAGGCAAATCCATAGAGACAGAAAGTAGACTAAGAGTTGCCTGGAGTTGGGAATGGAGAGTGGTTGCTGATAGATAGAAGGGCTGTTTTGAGGGTGATGGAAATGTTTTAAAATTGAATTATGGTATTGGTTGCATAATTCTGTAAAAAGTGAATTTATATTATGCAAATTATATCGCACGAAGCTGAAAGAAAGAGAGAGAAAAAATGAAAGAAAAAAGAAAAAGATAAAGAAAAGGAAGAGAGAAAGGAGGGAAGAAATGAGGAAGGGAAGAAAGGCAAGAAGAAGGAGAAGCTTCAGCAAAACATCTCTCTAAGGTAGAGAGTGTCACCTTGTAAGCAGTATGTACAATGCACTTGACAACCACAAGTCTCCTATTTCTGGAAAAATGAGCAAGTTATGCACAGGGCTAAGGAAGTTCACAGGCTGCAAAGGGTGGAAAAAACAATCTTTCCTTTCATCTATTTTTGTAAAAGTAGCAGAAGCTATAAACGTCTTCTCTTTCCTGGGTTGGTAATTTTATCCTTCATGACCTGTCTTTAGCCCTAGGGAAGGAAGTCATTTAATTGGAGCCCTGAGGATGGAGAGGTCCTTGTAGCTCTCTCACACCCTCCTTGTCAGCACACAGCCCCTCAGTTGCTCCATCTTCTCTCACCTGCTTCCTGCGTTCATCGTGCCAATCAATGGCAAGAGAGGACAGAAGAATTAGCTGTTGGAGTGGAGACCCAACACCATGGGCTGACCTAGGGGTCTGGGAGCAGTTTATTTGTTTGATACCATTTCCTCAGAGCTGACAGGCAGCCCTTTCTTCTGAAATCACTCTTGGGCCACCAGCATACTCTGACAGCAAATGTACACAGCTGGGAGGCAGCCAGACGCATCCTACGTACTTACTACGCGTTGTCCTAGAAACAAATGAAGGGCTGTGTGGTTGCTTCGCTTCCTGGCAGGGCCCTGCCAAGATGCTGCTGCTGGGAACATGCTAAGTATATGCAAGGTCAGGACAGAGCCCATTCTCAAGCTAACAAAACCAGTAAAGAAGCAACATTTGAAAACTCTGGTGTCCTTAGAATTAAACACACACACACTTGTTCAAGTCTATACAAGGACAAACTTGTTCTTTGTGACCAAATCTTGTGCACACTGAAAACCTCCAGTAGAATGCAATGTACAGTTTATATGCTAACAATATCACCTTTCAGCCAGAGCAGTGTTTCCTTTTGTGAAGAACAATTTCCAAAAGGATGTTTTTCTTTTTCACAGCAAGTCAAATATCAGACTATGTGTTTCGGAGGGGTTGAGAGGTGGGGAATATCACGCTTTTTCAGATAACTGACTGCTTACCTTCTCATCTTTTGAACCAAATATAGAGATTTACTTAAAGATGCAGTTACTGGAAGCTACACGAATGTAAATGAGCTCATTAGTAAGTGGGAACCTAACCTGTCACCCACCCCCAAGGGAGGACTGCTGAGTGACAGACAGAGGCTCGAGAATGCTGGTACATTCAGAGCAATCATAACAAAGTGAGGCACATCCTAGAAGGAGGTATGCTTGATTTGCATAGAAACTGCATAGGGTATGAGCCCAAGCCAGACACCGAGGGCCACGTCAGCCATTCTGGAGGAAGGAGCATGGGATACAGACATACTCAGGTGACTCCAGCCTGTAGAAGAAGCACATTTATTTGCTCTACATACTCTTTCAGCCACTGCCCCCATTCATCTAATCTGCAGAGCAAAATTGCTGGAGTGTTCTTCCAATGGTAGCTGCTTCCTTCACCTGTTTACTTTCCACTTCATTCTATCTACTGTTTGTTCTTAGCAATCTACTGATCCACTCTCACAAAAGTCGCTAGTAACCTCCTTAGTGTCATATCCAAAGGATATTGTTTTGGCCTCATCCAAGTCAGCTTTTCAACAGCATTTGACAGTGGAGCACTACCCTCTTCTTGTAACACTCTTCTCTAGGATTTAGGGCTACTCCACCTCACTAGATTTTTCTTTTACCCCAGTGGCTCTTCATTCTCAGTCTCTGCTATTTGTGTTTCTCTTGTACCTGAACTACGTTTTAAGAGTTCATTGGTTGTCTATCCTGGGTGCTTTCTTTCCCTCTTTAAGTGATCTCATTTACTCTTTTTTTTTTTTTTGAGATGGAGTCTCGCTCTGTCACCCAGACTGGAGTGCAGTGGCACAATCTTGGTTCACTGCAACCTCTGTCTCCCAGGTTCAAGCAATTCTCCTTCCTCAGCCACCTGAGTAGCTGGGATTATAGGCGCTTGCCACCATGCTTGGCTGACTTTTGTATTTTTAGTGGAGACAGGGTTTCGCCATGTTGGCCAGGCTCGTCTCAAACCCCTGACCTCAGGTGATCCGCTCACCTCGGCCTCCCAAAGTGCTGGGATTACAGACATGAGCCACTGTGCCCAGCAGATCTCATTTATTCTTATGACTTTTAATATCATCTGAACACTAACAACTCCAACATTTATTCATTGTAATCTCCAGCTCTTCCCTAATCTCAATGGGCATATCCAAATTCTTATTTGGTATCACCTATTGGCTTATCCTCTTGGCAACTCAAATTTTATGTGGCCAATATGGGACTCTCTACTCTCACCCCACTACCAAATCTGCACCAGCCCCAGTTTCCCTCATTGCAGTGGCTGTCCCAGGAGCATAACACCAAGCTCACCAAGTGAGGTTGCAGAAAAGTGTCCTGCAGTGGGATGGGGAGTCTGAACTCCAACCTGCACATTTCTTAATGGACTATATGCCCTGGAGCAGGACAGCTTGCACTTGCCTAGAAGAAGGAAGCTTTTCTCCAGTGGCACCTCTCCAACAAGCTGAGTGCCCAAGAGGTTGTATCTGTCCAGAAGATACACCATATTTATCCCCACAGAGGATCTGTGTAGGCGAGCTACAGTGCTGCCATCCACCCAGTTACCAAGGATGGAAACTTAGGGTCATCCTTCACACCAACCACATCAACTAGCAAGTCCTGTTAATCCCACCTCTTCTCCACAGCCACTACCTTAGTTCATGCCACCATTGTCTGTCATGCAGACTATCACACGCACCTCAGCAGATTCCCCACTTTCACACGGTCTCTTCTGATGCATTATTTACAAAGTAGCCAAATTAGTAGTTTAACAACAAAAGCAGATGTTGTCATCTCTTTTCTTCCTTGCATAAAACCTTTTAATCCTTCCCCATTATCCTTAGAGTTGAGTTCGGTTACCTTGACTGACAAAGCCCTCCATGGTCTGGGTCTGCCCCACCTCTCTAACCTCCTCCCTTTATGTTCTCTCCTGTCCCCTTCCTCATGTATGCACCAGCAACAATGGCCTTTTGTCAGTTCTTAGAAAGGTTAAGCCACTTTACCACTTCAAGGCCATAGTACTTGCTTTTCCTCTGCCTGAAACATTCTTCCCTGGCTTTCCACAGAGCTGGCTCCTTCTCACCCTTGAGGTCTCAACTTAATCTCTCTAACAATCTAAAATGAGTCACTCTTGTAATGTCCCATTCCAACACCTTGTTTATTTTTTTCATAGAACCCCAAACAATCTCTAGTTAATACATCTATTTGTTTATTATCTGCTTTCTACACTAGAGTACAAGTTCCTGAGGACAGATCCCTTGCCTATCCTGTGTTCCATCAAAACTTCTGGGCTGAAACTTTCTGGATGGTAGCCAGCACTTAGTATGTACTTATTGAATTAGCAAATGAATTAATCTACGTTTGGAAAGATAAAGAAGCTGTCCAAGTGAGGCAGTGTTAGGGGCAGTTTCAAGTGAAAGAAACAAGTGCAGAAACTCAGGAAATAGAACGCACAGCTGTTTGAGGAGGGTCATTGGCCTGTTTCGGTAGATAAATAAGGTTAAAATGTAAATTATGTAAATTGTAGTGGGAGAGTGATCTAAAATTGGCAGGCAGGGCCACTGTGTCTCCAACTAAATTGGAGAGAGAAATTCTGTAAGAGGCATAAGAAGGCTACCTTCCTAGAGCTAAGTGCCTCTTGATATCCACACACAACTGAGATCTTCTGACTGGACTATATCAATTGGTCTTTGACACAGTTTCAAAACAGTAATAGAACACAGCAGTAGAATATTTCATGATGATGACAGCATAGTTGGAGCATTCAAGTCACTCACTCTGAGGTTAAATTTCCAAGTGTATTTTTCTCTTAGATTTAATTTCTGGTTAAGAGAACAGTTCCAAATGTAATACAGATCTATTATATGGATATAATGGTGGAATCTGTTTTTCCTGTTTCACTACTTATTTGTCAGCTAAGAATCTTGAGCAAGACAGTTAACATCTCTGACATGATCATCTTGTTTGTAGATAGGGAGGAGTTAATGATGGTATCTCAGGGATTGGGAGAGTAGCAGTATACCTATGTATATTTAAATTATCCAAAACAAGGTAAATGTGTATGGTATGCACCATATGTAAAAATGTAAAAAGGGATAAATATAGATATTTACTTGTATTGGAATAGAATACCTCTGGAAAAATACACAATAAATTAGTGACAGTAATTGCCTCTGTGGTGGGGACTGGGGACAGAGGTGAGAGAAAAGATTTTCATAGTATCCATGCCCTTTCCTACTTCCTACTCTTCCTTCTTTTCTTCACCCATCCCTGTCTTTCTTATTGCCAATAATGGCTAATGTAAAGCATATCACTCTTTTGCATGTATCACTCTTCTCCCTGACTCTAGTGCTGTGTCAGAACTGGGACTTCTACTTCACAGAAAACATAGAGATTATCTTCAGATACGTCTCAGTTTTATGATCATTGTCTTAGATATCACTTGCCTTGGCATTAGATTTTACTTTGATTTCTGCCATTTCAGAGGATAAGCTCACCTGCTCTCTCTCTCTCCTCTCTTTATTTGTATATCTGTCTCTGTCCCTCTTTTTGTACATTCTCGGTGGTATTGAAGTATCCTCATATGTTTCTTATCCTTAAAAAAACCATTCCCTAGCCTAGACCTTGTTAGCTGCCATTTTCCTTCTCTTTTCCTCTTTATAACTACATTTCTTAAAGAGTTTTCTGTATTTTCCCTCTCAACTTTATCATTAATAGTCACATTTTGCCCCACTGGATTTGATTTCCTGCACTCCCCTGAAACAGTGTTCCCCAAGCTCACTAAAGGCCTCCTTTGTTATTAAACCCAATGGACATATTTTCTATCTTTATTTGACCTCTGCCCAATACATTGTCACCAAAGTCTACTTCTTTCTTTCCATATTTTTCTTCTGTGGCTTCCATAAAGCCTTCTTCCTTTTCCTCGCCCTTGTCTGAGTGGGGAGTTTATCTTACTTGTTCTCATAAAAATCTAGGGGTACATCTAGTATGTAATCATCTATGGACATGAACACATATTTTCTCCATTAGACTGTGATATTCTGAAGACAAGAACTGTGTCATTTCGGTTTTTGAATCCTTAGTGTCTAGGACAGTGAGTTCATCAATAAATGTTGCTTTATAGAACATTAAATGAAAGAGAAAATTTTCTTCTCTAACTTTAATTTTAATGCTAACTGTGACAGGAACAGCTTCTTGCCTCTAATATCCTTTCTCCTTCTTTTTCTTTATAATGGAAACTTAACTGTGTTCAGCTGTGAAATTACATTTCCCGGCCTCTCTGGTTTGGCCATATGATGAGGCTCAGGGTAATGGGAGGAAAATAGAAAGTACCTCCAGAAGGCACTTTAGAAAGGAGGATCATATCTTCTTTCCTTATTGTTTCTTCCACCGTGAAGTGAATAGTTACAGCTCTATCAGCCCTCTTGTGACCTTGAGAACAGAAGGCAGAACAGCAAGAAATAAGTCTAGGTCTGTGAGATTTTTGTAGGGTTCTATGGTTTGAATGTTTGTACCCTCTCAAACTTATGTTAAATTTTAATTTCCTTTGTAACAGTATTGAAAGGTGGGAACTTTAAGAGATAATTAGACTGTGGGGGCCCTGCCCTCATGAATAGATTAATGCTGTTATTTCAGAAGTGGTTTCCAAAAGGATAAGTTTGGCTCTCTGTTCTCAATCTCTCTCTCTCTTCTCTCTTTTTTCTCTTTCTTTCTCTCTCTCTTTTTTCTTTCTCTCTGTCTCTCTCACTTTCCTTCTCTCTGTTCCTCTCTCCTGCCCTTTCTTTCTGTCTCCCTCCCTCTCATCCCACCCTTTGCCCTTCCTCCCTAGGATGACGTAGCAAGAAGGCCCTTGCAAGGTGCCAGCCCTTCCACCTTGTACTTCCCAGCCTCCAGAACCATGAGCCAATACATTTTTGTTCATTATAAATTACTCAGTCTGTTCTATTCTGTTACAGCAGTACAAAATGGGTTAAGACAAACAGTTACCACACCAAACCTGTAAAAAATACCTCTCAACTTTTAAAATATAAGAGAATATGCCAGGTACTATGGCACATTCCTGTAATCCCAGCTACTCAGGAAGCTGAGGCAGGAGGATGGCTTGAACCCAAGAGTTTGAGGCTACAGTGAGCTGTGATTGCTCCACTGCCCTCCAGACTGGGGGGCAGAAAGAAGCCCTGTCTCCTGTAAAAAAAAAAAAAAGAAAAAGTAAGATAATAGACATTTAAACTGTTTAAGTCACTCTAAGTAGATCGCTATTACTAACAGCTGAACTTAATTCTAACTTATGTACATCCTAAAATAAAAGTTCTTAACATAAGTTAGCACATCTGAGTGCTAGAGAATCAAGCCTTTGTTTCTCTAGTTCACTTACACCATAGGGGTAGATTTAGGTGAAACACAGAGTCTGGATGACCAGTAACATGTTTGATGTCCACAGCTTCATGGGTTTGTCCAGAGCAGTGGGCTCTTGTAGGGAAAAAGTGCGAGTTTAGCAGATTAAGATGTGGTTGTTATTTAGGAACCAATTTTTGAGGGTGAAAGTGACTCGATTAAATCTATACTAGATTATTCAAGAAGTCATTGGATTGAACAGGCCAGTTAATTCAGTCCAAATGGCTATCTTCTTTTAAATAAACCTTCAACTGGATTTTCTGCAAGTTGATAATTCGAAGACCAAATGAAATTTATTTACAAAACAGGACAATCCAACAGCACAGGAGCATGTCACTGGGGTCTAGGGAGTGCATTAGTTCTAATTATGGAGCTAACAGCAATGTCTGGAGGAACACCATGGATCTAAAAGGCCTGGACCACAATAGGTAGAGAGGCAGTCTGGGTAGCGACTAATTTTTTAATGTCTTAGAAAAGCCTGCCTTGATTTATCTTCAGGAGCATTCAAAGTATTTTGCAACCATAATTTTAAAATATCTTTTGAAATAATTTGAATACCTGAATGTATGTGAAAGAGTCCAGACTCATGTATTTACATGGCAAAGTTTGATAAGGCGGAGTTTTTCCCATATAGGCATGCAATTGATTTAACTATAGGCTTGACCCATGGAATTCTCTTGTAAACTGACAGCCATGAGAAAACCCACTCTTGCAGTAGAGCCCTCCTCCTGGAAATAGAGCAGCGCTTCTTGCCCTTTCTCACAGTCCTCTTGGCTGCAGGGAAACAAGAATGCTCTTTGTCAAGGCATACCCAGGAGGAGCATTTTAGAGCTCAATTTTCTCATGGTGTATTCAAATAAAAAGGAATGAAGATAATTTAATTTGAAATATGTCCAAGTGTTTCTTGTATCATCCCTGTGCTGTGGCATATTTCTAAAGCAAATAAGACAGTAAGAAATCAAATATGAAGAAATTCAGCTGAGTGTTTCATGTCCTAAAAATGGGCATTTATAGAGCTTACCATGGCTTTTCTCTTATCCCTTCTTTTCTGAAATAAAATGCTTCATGACTTGGTTGCCTGACAAAGAAACAAGCAGAGATGACTACCAGATCATATTCATAACCTCAACGTATCTCAACATATCATGTAGCATTTCTTCAGTAGTCCTGCTACTTAGCTTCCTTCTAGACACAGTAAATGAATCATGAATTGAAAGAGATCTTAGTTGCAGAAAGAGGACCCAGGTTACCACCCACACAGACTAAGCCTGCAGGACCCTGCCTTGGAATCTGTAAAGTAAGGGTGTTCAGTGTCCTGAAGTCATCCCATCCAGGATACTCCACAGGAGGTGGAGCTTCCTCAGAACCTGGCCTAGCAACTTATTGCTGCTCTTGGCTCTGATCCAATGTGGTACTCTAGTTGGAGGCGGCACATAGTAGGAGCTCAGTGAAGCTGAAACAATGAAGGATATGTGAAGTTTCTAGTTTCAATTAGCTTTTAGTTAACACTTTATTAGTAGATTATCTGGATAAATTGCTTTTTGCTTATTTTTCATTTCAACCCATATATTCACCAGTTAAAATCTCTACAACCGGTACTGGTCTAACGCTAGTGACTGCTCACTATTTTTAAAGGAACACGTGAAGCATTGTAAATTTTGCTGAATGTAACTTCCACACTATTCACATATTAAGAAGGCTAAAATAACAGGCTATGTATTCCGACTACCTAAGATCTAATCCTACATCTGTTACTAATTGTAACAGTATAATACAAAGTTGATGAGGGAACTTTTTGATAAGGGAAAGTTATTTTCCCTAACTGAGCTTCTTTCCTCATTTGTAATAAATGGGAATAGAAATAATAGTACCTACTGATAGGTAGCAAGTACTCAATAGATGTGATTATATGTAGTAGAAGCTATCAAATATGCAGGATGGAAATTTAACTGCTACACACTGAAAAAAATCCAATGTTACAATGAATGTCCGTGAATGAGCTTTGGGCTTTGGAGTAAGAGTAATTTGGCCTGCTACAAAGATATTATGGTTATAATTATAAAGCAGTAGGATGGACTAGAAAAAAAATTAAGTTTTATGCAGAAATTTACACATAAAAAGGACTGTTGACCCTCAAAGCTGTCATCTTATGAGACATTTCTGTACATTTATCCAAATTCTACTATTGTTGCTGAAAATGTTCTTGGTTCTTCTGTTTAGGAAAGGCCATCAGAGACAATTTATAGGCTGCAGGCAAAAATTAATCAAATCTATTTTTGTTTCCCATCACATCTGATATCGAATTGTGACTATTCTCCAAAATCATATTTAGCTTTAAAAAATTGTTAACACTAATAGAAATCTAAAGAATAAATAACTGACCCTGAAAGCAATCATATTTAGCCTTAAACAGAATAGTTAACACTAATAGAAATCCAAAGAATAGATGACCCTGAAAGCAATCATTTTTAGCCCTAAACAGAACTGCTAACACTATTAGAAGTCCAAAGACTGAATAACTGACCCTGGAAGCAATGAACACATTTATTCCTCGCTCATTTATTTGTACATATTTATTTCAATGCGCTACTAAAGTTGATTTTATAATAGCAACCCCACTGCTTTAAGTCAATTATTTCTTCCAGTGACTATTTCAGTAAGGATGTGTATACGTTCCTGCATGTGTTGAATTAAATAAAAGCAATTAAATTAGTTTACAGATACACCTCTGACTTGAAAGGGCCCACCAACATGCCACTACTGAGAGTGTCACAAGAAAATTGTGGTAAGCATAGTCTTTGTTTTTAGTAAAAGTCATGTCCTAGATGTTGGTGAAGTAGACATTATTTATTATCACAGTGTTATTTTTAAGATCCCTGTAGTATTAATTCCTAGGACTGCCATGACAAAGGATCACAAACTGGGTAGCTTAAACCAACAGAAATTTATTGTTTCACAGTTCTGGATGCAAGAAGCCCCAAATCAAGGTGTTGGCAGGCCCTTGCTCCCTCTGAAGGCTCTAGGGAAGGAGGCTTCCTTGCCTCTACATGCCTTCTGGCGGCTTCCACCAATTCTTGTCGTTTCTTGGCTTGGAGATGCATCACTCCAATCTCTGCCTCCATTTCCACAGCATTCTACCTGTATGTCTGTGTCTACATTTCCCTTTTCTTCTCATAAGGATACCAGTCACATTCAATTCAGGTCTCACCCTACTGTAGTATGACCTCACCTTACCTTCATTTCATCTGCAAAGACCCTGTTTCCAATTAAAGTCACATTCACAGATACCAGAGATTAAGATTTCAACATAAATTTTTGGGCAATGCAATTCAACTCAACACTTTATGAGTCAACTTATTCAGGCTATAGGCTCCAGTTATTCAATCAAACACTAATATAGATGTTGCTGTGAAGGTAGGTGTTGTTAAAGTCTATAATAGTTTGGTTTGTGTAAGAAAGATTGTCCTGGATAATCTGTGTTGGCCTGATTCAGGTAATTGAAAAGCTTTAAGAACAGAACTTAGGCTTCCTTGAGGAAGAGATTCTACTTGTGGACGGCAGTGTCAGCCCCTGCTCCATATTTCTGTTGGCCCTTCCTGAGGGCCTGCTGTACAGATTTCAGACTTTTGTAGCCAGCTGCCACAATCACGTAAGCCAATTCCTTGCAATAAATCAACATATATCCATATATATTTACATTATTTCTAAATATATATGTTATTAAAAATATATAATGTGAATTTATTATATATTCATATTAGCTATGTATATTGATTACTAGTTCTGTTTCTCTGGTGGAACCCTAACTGATACAATACTTAAAGCAGTTACTACACTTCTTGACATCAAGATGCCCTCATGTAGAAATCATTTGCTGACACCTGCACTATTGCTTCCAGCATGGTCTAGGGATTATGTGCATGGGCTCTGGAGTTAGGCAGCCTGGGCTGAAAGCTTGGCTCCACTGCTTACTGGTTCTGTCACCTTATGCAAAGTAACATAACTTTTCATTGCCTCAGTTTCCATATCTGTATGATGGTGAATAATAATAATATCATTTTATAGAGCAAATTAAACTTGTTAATATTTAAAGCAATTAATGCCTGTTAATACTTATTATAGAACCAGTAGTTTTGTTGCAGCCAACTCATACTGGCTCAGGAAAGCCAATTGTGATCATCCCTACTCAACACTACATTTAGCTTTCAAGAACTTTGGTAGCCTGAACATGGCTATGGTGGGAATATTTACACTATGGAAATTGGCAAGCACTGCAAGTCAGGGCCTCTTTTTTTTTTTCCCAACTCTATTACCAGCATAACATTGTTAATACTAGTGTCTGATAGAAAGTTAGCTCTCTGTAAATAGTAGTGATTATAACAGGTAAATTGCAACAGGAAAAAAAAAGCGGGTAAGATTCATTCCTATCCTCAAAAAGAGTGATTACTAATAATCCATATGGCCCCTTTGTACAAAAGGGACCCTTCCTTCAAGACATTTCACTAATATATGACAGGAAATCATCATATTAAATTAAATCTATATTATGAGTGGTGGCACCGAGAGTTATGTGGTGCATGACCTAGACAGCTAACTACACTTAGTGTTCCTACAAGAAACTACACCCACAGTCACTATTTCATTTTCCATCCTGTTTTAGAGGTAATTTTTTCCACTCAGTAACTATGTGAGTTGTTCCCCTATTTTCATTTAATCCTCAAATATATCACTCTTGTGAATAAACTGCTTGCAAATGTATTTCTTATAAAATAAAATATTTTCGATTCAAGGACATTTTGAAACATGTTTTCAGTGGTGAAAAGGACGTCTGCAAGAGGAACTGAAAGAGAAATAAACAGTTACTGGAAACACACGCTGAAGGCGGGGATTGGGGCACATATTAATAAAATAGCTTGAGTAAAATTGGATAATGCACAAGAACAGCAAAACAGAACAAAACAAAACCCAACAACGATGAGGAATTCATCAGTGAAGGGCTCGCGGAATGTTCTGAGAATAATTCTTCCTTGCTAATGCCCTCCAGTTTGCATTAAGATGCCCAGCAGTTCACCCTCCAGTCTGAGCCAGGCCAGCTACACAGGCTGAAAGTTTCTTAGGCCCTCGATGACGATCCTGGACAAGCACCCTGAACACAGCCTCCCTGGTACATTCTTAGTGCACTCACAGAATCTGCTGCTTCCCAGGTCTTTTGGATGTGAAATGAAACCCCAAGGACTGCTTTAACAAGGGGCAAAAACACATGCAACCAAAGCCAGCAGTTATGCCGAAGCATCCCGGATTCCCATGAGAAACTCTCTGGATCTAGTTCCTCTACGTCACATGAGTGTGCAAACAGGAGACTACAAGAGTTTAAAAATACTGGGACTGCTGGAGATTTCCCTGGCCATATATAGTTCACTTGTTTCACAGTAAGTTCAAAAGAGACAAAGGGAGAGGGAGGGAGAGAAAGAAGGCAACGGGCACTCAGCTTGAGTGAGTAGGGAACCTGATTACAATACTGTGCCACCTTCCTTCTCCCCCCAGCTCCACCCCGGCACTCTCACCCCCAGCCCCCAAGGCTCCCTTGAGTTTGTTTTCTCTCAAGGAAGCTGCAGCCGAGGTACTCCTCCGCCATCTCTGGACATCTGCTTGGCTTGTCTATTTTCTGCTACAGGCAGAGGACAGGAAGGAAGAGTTTGTTTCCTGTAAATAGAGGGAGAGAAAATTACAGCTATTATTGTTTTGACAACGGAAGCCCTCCCTGAAACTTGTACCACGGTTCTTTCCTGACAGGCAGCAGGTCTGAGTTGCCGACTCTCGGCAGGAATTCCTCCCAAGGGGTCCCCGAGGAAAGCTGAAAGCCTTGATGGCTTTGCATTAGATGTCTAATGGCATAAGATGTAATTCTGGGCAATCTTGATATTGGGCTGTGGAAATGGAATGCAGCCTGTGTTTTGATGAATGTTTTGATACAAGCCTCTCCTACCCCAAGTGAGCATGCTGGATCCTGACCCTTAAGCACACACGCAGGTTTATGCAAACACACACCACAGGGTGGAAAATGCCTTGATAAGGCAAATTATTTATGTTTATCTTTTTAAAATCACCCCCGTTCCCTGCTCTCCCAAACTTTGTTTCTTTTGAAGATTCCTCGACTTTTTACACTAAATATAGGTACATGTATATTCAATGCGAAGCTACAAAATTACCACTATATATAGGGTATCCTACCTTCTATTTTCAACATTTGATGTGTTCACATGTTGTTGGGAATGTATTTGACCATGATCCTCAGACATACATTTGTAATTTTTGTAAGTGTTAAATTCATCTTTTACCTGATTGGTATTGGACATCTTAAAAGAAAGGAGGCAAGGAGCTAACCACCACTATTGGGTTGGGAAACAGAAGAAAACCTACTATTAATACTCTGTCCACTTACTAACGAGAATGAGATTTGTTACTCCAAGGGATGATTATCTCCTACTGGTAGGAGAAATAAACTTAATTGTGATGATTGAAACAGAATTCTTTTTTAATCAAATATATTAAGAAGGGGTTGTTTAGATTTATTTGATGAACTTGCAACAATAATAGAACTCCTGACATAGGATTAAGTTAATGAGATTATTTTTATTATTGGCTATCTGAATACACCACCCTTTGGTTGTCCTCACTCACTGGCTGCTCCTTTGTAGTATTGTTTGCTGGTACCTTGTCCTCTGCTCTATCTGCAGATGATAGTATATCCCAAAGCTCAATGCTGGCCCCTATTCACTTTTCCATCTAGGCCTATGGCTTCAATATCTATATGGTTTCCCAGTTTGTGACTCCAGGCTTCATCTGACACTTGAATGCCAGGTTCTTAGAAGCTACAGCATATCTGACACATCCACTTGGCTGTCTAATAGACATCTCAAACTTCACATGCCTAAAACCAGACTCTTGTTTCCCCATCCCCAAAGCTGCATCCCATCGCAATAATTGCTACCACCATTCTCCTAGCTGCACAATCAGGAAATCATCCCTAATTCTTCTTTTCCCCATATCTCCCTATCCAATCTACCAGCAATTTCTCTTAACTCTACTGCCAACCTACATCCTCCATTTGTCTATCTTTCTCCAACCCCACTGCTACTATCCTAATCGAAGCCGCCATTGTCTTTCACCTGGACTACTGCAGTAGCCCCCATCTGATAGCTCCACTTAGATGCTTGCACAACTCAAATCTTTCTACACAGAGCAGCTAGAGTGATCTTTTGAAAATGTAAATGGGGACATGTCATTTCCTTACTTAAAGCCCTTCAGTGGCTTCCCATCAAACCTCAGAATAAAATCCAAACACCTCACCTTGACCTAGCCCTGCCCCTGATTATGTCTTCTGCATAACATAACCCCCTTTACTCACACACTTTATCCATCTTTCTCTTCTCCAGAGAACGTTTCTCTCCCTAGAACCTCTGCTGAGAATGCTTTTCCCATGGAATTGTATGTCCTTGGCTTCTTTTGATACTCAGGTGTGAGATTAGATCTCACCTTCTAAGAGAAGCCTCGTGCTTTTCTCAATTCTTTCTATCATTGAACTTATCACTACTTGGTGATTTCTTATTTATTTACTTGTTTGTTTTCGTTTCCCTGCAACTGTATCATAAGCTTATGTGAGCTGAGGCCTTGTCTTCATGTCCAATGTTGCAGCCTAGTGCCTAGAAGAGCCCCCCTCTTCTAGTGCAGTGATGCTCAATGACTGTTGAATAAATGACAGAACCAATAAACATACTACTAGGAGCCCTGATCTGTTCTGGGATACCTGGAAAGACTTTCCTAAAGAATGTTGTCTGAGTGGAATTCTGAATGATGCACAGTAATCAATGGGAAGAATTCAGGGAGGAAAACAGGAGAGAAAAGCGTTCTAGACAGAGGAAACAATAAGTGCAAAAACCTGGAGTTGAGAGGAGCAAAGTGCATTGGTTACACCTTCATAGTAAGAAGGTACCATGTTTGGAGTGCAAGAAGGGGGACAGCAGTTTAAGCTGAAACTTACAGAAGTATTCCGGACTTCTAGGCCAAGTTGAGGATTTCAGGCTTTACTTTGAGGACTTCGGAAAACCATTGCACATTTGAACAGGCAGGTGGCATACTATTTGCTCTCCAAAAATTTGCCTTTGGCTGCAGTGTAAAAAAGAGGATGGGGTGGAAGTCAGTGTGGCTGTTGTCCTTCCTGCCATTAGACAGCTGCTGCAGTAATCTAGAGGAAAGATTATAGTAATTTGGACTAAACTAGCGGCAAAGGAGATGAAGAAATTAAAATAGATTCCAGAGATATTTAGGAGGTAAAATAAAATAGTGGTGTTTAATTAGATAAAAGTAGAATGATGAAGATGGAGAGAGATGGAGACGTTAAGCTTGAAGCACAGGTTTTTGACTTGGATGGAGGATAGCAACATTCCTGGAGGCAGGGACATGAAAGAGAGTTGGAATGACAAAAAATATCACCAGCTTGGTTTTCTGTATGTTCAGTTTGACTGTCTTTAAGATAGCCAATTGGAGATGTAGAGGCAGACAGTTTGATTCATCAGTAGATGCTCAAAGAAAAAGTATGTTGGGAAGGAGGTATAAATTCAAGAACACGGTGTACAGCCTATGAACACTTTGATAACAAAAACCACTCTGTATAATTTATATTTTCCATAAAGTTCAACACAAAAATATAAGCTACCGTAGCTACTGCAAATAGTAAATATGTATGAAAGGAAATGGTACAGATCATTTTAAAGAAGGAAAATAAATATTCACTGGGAAAGTGTCTTATTTAAAATATAGTTTTTAAAAGTAAATGATAGGAAGATCATATATTTAAAAACATTTTTAAATTTATTTTTTTTGAGAGAAAATCTTGCTCTGCCACCCACACATGAGTGCAGTGGTGTAATCTTGGCTCACTGCAACCTCCACCTCCCAGGTTCAAACGATTTTCGTGCCTCAGCCTCCCAAGCAGCTTGGACCACAGGCACACACCACCACACCCGGCTAATTTTTTGTATTTTTAGTAGAGATGGGGGTTTCATCATGTTGACCTGGCTAGTCTCAAACTCCCGACCTCAAGTGATCCGCTTGCCTAGGCTTCCCAAAGTGCTGGGATTACAGGCATGAGTCACTGTGCATGGTCTATTTTAAGTTTTCTATAAACATTTTTTTCTGCCAAAATTTGAAATTGGTTAAAAATTGTCACATTAAAAACTCCCCCAAAGCCAGGTGTGGGGGTTCACGCCTATAATCCCCGCACTTTAGGAGGCTGATGTGGGCAGATCACTTGAGGTCAGGAGTTCGAGACCAGCCTGGTCAACATGGTGAAACCCTGCCTCCACTAAAAGTACAAAAATTAGCCGTGTGCAGTGGTGCATGCCTGTTGTCCCAGCTACTCAGGAGGCTGAGGCAAGAGAATCACTTGAACCCGGGAGGCAGAGGTTGCAGTGAGCCAAGATCGCACCACTGCACTCCAGCCTAGGCGACACAGCAAGACTCCCACTCAAAAAAAAAGAAAAAAAAATCCCCCAAAGACATCTTTGTTCATGGGCAAGTTTACTACAGTATCAAAATTAGGCTAGTAATGAGAAAAATATATGCTAAATAAAAATATTTTCTATAATCTATCACAGCTCTCTCTGGGTTGAAGAATCATAATGAAAGAGAACATTTTCCTTACTTCCAAAGCAGTGCACAAAGTAGTAATTGTCCACCTTGCAATTCTGACTAATCCTCCATGTTACTCAAAACACATACATTGATTACAGTAGGAGAGTAGGAGTGCATGAGCTTATTGTGCTTGAATTTGAATTGTTTTAAGTGAGACAGAAACCTGAGTGTGAAAGTGTGACAGAAGATACAGGAAGGATCATAAGTGTGAGGGTATCTATTTCATGAACGTGAGCTACAGTATTATTTTCCTAGGGTTGCCATACAAAATACCACAAACTGGGTGGCTTAAATATCAGAAATGTATTCTCTCTCTGGTCTGGAGTGTAGAAGTCCAATGTCAAAGTGGTGGCAGGGCCACTCTCCCTCCAAATCCTCTAAGAGAGGATCATTCCTTACCTCTTATACCCCCAGGCATTCCTTGGCTTGTGGCAGCATAACTCCAATGTGTATGCATCATCACACGGCTGTCTTCCCTCTGTGTCTGTGTGTCTTTGCGTCTTCATATGGCATTTTCCTCCCTATGTTTCTGCTTTCTGTTTTTATAAGGACACCAGTCATATTGGATTAGGGCCCACCCTAACCAAGTATGACCTCATCTTAATTTATTACATCTGCAAATACCCTATTTCCAAACAAACTCACATTCACAGACACCAGTGTTTAAAACTTTAATATTTCTTTGGGGTGGGTGGCCAAAATTCAACCTATAACATGAACCATGGATGCCAATGAAAATGTGTGTATGAAGTTACAAGTGTGGGCTGAGTGTATGAGTGTGTGTGAGTTTTTGTGTGAAGGTGTGTGCACATAGTAAAGAACTATAACCAAGTAACCAATTTGTTGATCTCTAACCTGCTTCCAGGTTCTTGCTTTCAGTGGTTGCTTGGCTAGCTTTTATGCTGTCCCATGACTCCATTCACAATGAGTAATGGATCGTTTCCGGGCCTTCACTCCCACTTTTAATGAATACCAATGCTAATTAACTGACAGTAACATGTAGCTGCTCTTGGCTGCATGCATCTCTCACTGAGGTCATAATGGCTGCTGGTAATGTAATTTATTACTGTGTAAGGCACACTCTGGGACTCTCAATGTGAAGACTATTTTTGCAAGTGCCAAAGCATTGCAAAGCAGGCCTTTCATGGTAAGGTAATATGTTCCATAGCTTCTGGGCCTTGGCATAATGACGCATCAAAGTCACTATGGTTCTACAGGAATCCTGTAAAGATTTCCAACCACTGTACCATCTGCTGGGAAGGACAGAAGACCACTGTTTGAAGAAGGACTATTGCTTAGATCCTGGAATCAGAAACAGCAACAGAACGTCCTAAATGATCAGAACACCACATACCATTGTTATTATTGTTGTTTGCCTTAGAATTGTTTTGAGAGTGACAAAATTGCATCTCAAGGAGAAAAAACATCAAAACAATACCAAGAATTTCTGTTTAGGGGAATAGAAGGCACTCCAGCCCTTGTATGTCCTACAGTGAGGTCACTCAGGCAGCCTACTTGAGGACCCAGCTCTGTACTCCCTGTGAACTCTACCAAATTAGCTTTACACGACGCAGCCATCTTGCTTCTCTAGAGGATCAAAGTAACTGGACCCAGGCCCAGTGTTCTGCTGATAACCAGTCACAGGATACGTTTGCACCCTGTTCTGCTCCTAGTACACCATGCTGCAGATTCCTCTGTATTTCCCAGTTTATATCCATACAGGGAACTTGGGTTCACATATTTCCTTCTATTATCTGAACTAATCTGGTGACCTGAGATCATTTATGTACCCTACACTCTTGTTACAATGCTCTGGAACTATGTAACTATTTTTTTCTCATGTATGGGGCTACTGTTCCCAACCAAGTCCTTTTATCCTTCCTATAATAACTTTTGTAATAGTAACAGCACCTCCTTGTAACACTTAAAATGCTTGTCTCACAAGGGCAGCCTGACAAGGGAAAGTATGTCAATATGATTTTTAAATGACAGCTGAATAGTGAAAAATCACAAGACTATCTAGTCAAAGTAATAACTAACAATAATAGCGAGAAAGATATATCACCATAAAAAATAAAAAATTGGAGAGAATAAGATGAGTTAGAATGGAATTTTAGCTGCTCAACAATGGGTGTCACTGGTTGATGTGCCACACTTGGCGCGCTATATGAATACATAGTAACTGTGACCATAAAATATTGAAACTGACTTTTTAAAAATGCCAGAGCTTAAATATCCAAATTATTTTCCTCAACCCTGAAATCACGTGGTTTTTCCAGTGCTACTATATTTATCTAAAAGCCTTGTGAAACTACTCTTTTAGAAACACTGTTGAATTGAGTTTGTGAAAACTGAGAACAAAAAGCAGGCTCATTACTTTGTAGTCACATCTTAAATTTGTCATCAAAATGTTTAATCATCTTGATTACTCATCATATTCAGAGAGTTGGTTCCAAGTAACCTTGAAAAATCAAGCCAGATCTCTTTGAATGAACATTTACTGTCACATTTTTAACTTTATCAGATTTTCTTAATAACAAAAGTGATGTAGGCTCAGTAGAAGTCAAAAAAATGTATAAGGAAAAGATAATAATCTCCATTCTCTTTCCTTTTTCTAATCTTACTCTACTGAGCTAATATAATATCTATGCTAAAGAATAATAAACAGTTATCTGTATTAACCTGGAGGGATGTCAAGATATATTTTAAATAAAAAAGAAAGAATGATATATAGTCAGCATTTCACATCTACAGGTTCCACATCTGAGGATTCAAGCAACCACAAATAAAAAGTATTTGGAGAAAAAAAAAATAAAAATGACAATACAACAATAAAAATAATATAAATAAGAAAAATAATATTCTGTAACAACTACTTATAGCATTTACATTGTATTAGTATTATAAGTAATCTATAGATGATTTAAAGTATATGGGTTATATGAAAATACTATGCCATTTTATATCAGGGACTTGAGCATTGCAAACTTTGGTATCACACAGGTCCTGAAACCAATCCCCTGAGGATACCAAAGAATGACTGTATACAGTATGACTCTATGTTTTTAAAAAATTGTATCTATACATGTATAGATCTATAGTATGGATATACCAAATTTTATTCAAACACTGCCCTGTAGATGGACAGTCAGGATATTTGCAATTTATTGCCTCTACAAGAAATGCTGCCAGAGACTTCCTTAATCATGAGCCTTTATGCCTGGGTGCCTTTATTTCTGTAGAAGAGATTCCCTAAGGTAGAATTGCTGGGTCAAAATGTACATATCATTACCCCTAGGAAGAGGAAAAATGCACAGAATTAATAAAGCGTTACTGAAATTTAATTAATAGAAAAATTTAAAGCCCAATCTGTGTTTCCCTGTGCCCATGACCAGAGAATACAAGTCATATAATTTAGTGTCTCCAACCATTCATGAGAGAGAGAATACTCTGAATACTTTGCACAATAAGAAAAGCCAAGGTCATTACTGGAGAAAGGTTCTAGTGGGCTTCATAATGTATACATACTGAGTGCTTCCTCTCTGCCAGGGATAGTCATAGGCATAAGAGACATAGAAATGGATAAACTGGTCCCTGGTCCCAAGGAGGTTAAGGGTCTGATAGAGGAGACAGACCAGGAATCACATTTACAGTACACTGTGAGAAGAGCGATGACAGAGACATGTACAGGTTGCACTGGAAACCCAGACATGGGTCACCCACAGTTCTTAAGATTGTCTAAAATACATGCAGAGTCATCACACATAGCCAAGAAAGCACATACAGCTGAATGTACAATTTGCTAAAAAGCTCAGTGATTAAGTACTAAAAGCTCAATGATTAAGTCAAGTGGCAAGACACGGGCCAATAAATGATCTAATAACAAGTTAAACTTTACAAGGTTATATTTAAGTTCTTTATTTTGAGAGGCCTAAAGACAGACTTACATATATTTATAGTGTAACTTTATAATGCTCATATTGGGGATAGGAACAAACACAACTTTCCAACTTGTAAAATCAATTTATTAAATGAAATTTTTTTGACCCCCAGTATATCCACATCCATATAATAATAAGACATTGTATAATGGGGTTTGACCATATTTCTACAATCTTAATAAGCAAAAGTCATTGAAAACACAACTCTTACTTTATGATTTGGTTTTTGTTGACAGGAGTGGATTTCCACATGACACAACAATTACTGTTTAATTTAGCTTTAAAGATGAGCTATAAAATAAAAGAATCCAGGGAATATATTTTTAAACTGATGATGTGTTGGCTTCAAGAACATCTGCATAATCCACTTAGAAGGAAATGGTAAATGATGTGAGTGTAAAGAAGCACTTCATAAAACATTTCCATCAATGCTTTTTTTTTTTTTGAGACAGAGTCTCGCTCTGTTGCCAGCTGGGGTGCAGTGGCGAAATCTCAGCTCACTGCAACCTCCTCCGCCTCCCGGGTTCAAGCGATTCTCCTGCCTCAACCTCCTGAGTAGCTGGGATTATAGGCACACACCACCACGCCCAGCTAATTTTTGTATTTTTAGTAGAGACGGGGTTTCACCATGTTGGCCAGGCTGGTCTCGATCTCTTGACCTCGTGATCCAACTGCCTTGGCCTCCCAAAGTGCTGAGATTACAGGCGTGAGCCACCGTGCACAGCCCATCAATGCTTATTTTTAATCTAAAAATATACAGTGTATAAAAGCAAAAATTTAACACTTGAGCTTTTCTTTGGAAAACTCTGGTTTTCTCAGTCTCCCTGCCTATGCCCAACAGAGGAGAGAGATTTGCTGGTTTTACATTTGTTTCTATAACATAAAGAATTCTTAAATAGTTTGCTTAAGTGAAATATTGTATACCTACACTGAGCACCTTCTCACAAAGGAATTAAAAATAAGATTTTTCCCCCCAAGGTCATTTTGCAAGGACTACAGTATATCAGTGCATAGCACTTATCTACACACCCTCAGACAATTCCTTCTTCCCTCCATCTCTCCCTTTCTTCCCTCCTTCCTTCCTTGCTTCCTCTTTTTTTTCAACAGTATTAAGCAGTAACAATTGAATGCTTATCATGGTGCTATCTACACAGATTCCAAAAGCAATCTATTCCATTAAAGGGTTTCATAACACAGTGCAGTATTAGATTATAAATATACATAATTACGTTTAGAAGAGTTGAACACTTCTGGTTCAGTGTTGTTTAATAATTATATCAATAGTATGAATGATTAAATAGAAGTCTGGTTTCCTAGGAAGAAAAACTGTTCTTCTGCCTTTGAGGATAAGTTCTGAATCCCAAAAGATCATAGTAAATTGGAAATGTGGTTAGATGAAAATAGATTAAAATCAATGAGAAAAACTGCCTGCTAATTTAGAAGTAGGAAAACTATACTATTCAAATGAAATTATTCAGAATAACTTTTTATGTGAAACAATGACAGAAAAGTATCACTTGCAGTGAATACAAAATGATTATTATAGTCATGTAGAATAGTCACTAGTCACTTTTTCAGGGTGAGCATAATAGTTTGTAGGAGTCCAGAGGTAGTTCTTGCTTGATATTCACTCATAATATTACCAAAGCACGCTAATCAATTGGGATACACTAATTCAAAGAAACACTGACAAGCTTATAGAAGACTCACAGATATGTCTATATTTGTGATATAAATATTAATTTTTTAATAGAGGCATTAAGTAGCCCCTGAGTATATTCACAGCATGACTCCACAGTGCCATTCTCTATCCCCGTTGAGGATGGACAAGGAGGTAAAGGAAACAGACAAGGAATAAAAGCTGCCTCTGTGGTTTGAGATCAGATCAATTCCTCATCTTTCTGAAATGTTTGCATGGTCCTTCCTAGAAATGGAAAGGAGCAAAAATCAAAACACTGACTTTAAAGCTATTTAATAAGCAAGCAGCTTGTCAGGAACTGTGAAAGCATAGCTATATTTCTTCCAACTTTTGATTAGAGAAATCTGTAGATATGGATTACTTACATATAACAGAGGCTTATAATGTACCTGAGGGAGAGTTTTATGTTTTATTTATTCTTTTGTTTTATAATCTTCCTTCCATCACATTGGGTTTTAAACACTTTTCAAGGATTCTGGGTAGCTGCTAGTGAGAGATGTATGGTTTTTAAATATTCTTGAGTCCTCTCATAAAGCACAGGCAGAGCAAGTATGATAGCAAAACCATAATCCCTTGGGCAATGTGCGCAGCAAACAGGTGACAAGATATCCCCTACAAACCCCTAGATACTGGGAGACGAAGCATCCACAGCTGCAAGACCGATGCAAGGTCATCCTCAATGAAGGAAGAAGTATGGTCAACTGGGAATTGGCATCCCTGAGAATAAGAGAACCCAATGAACACTCCCTGGAGGCCCCGTGCCAGCTGAGAGAGTGGCTTAGGTTACTTTTGTTCCACCAAAGCTCCCTTCCAGGACAAAATCCCACAATGAGGAGAAATTGCTAGGGGAGAATCCAAATTGGGCAGGATGTGGCAAAAGAAACAGAAGAAAGAGAAGGTCCCGATACGTTCCATGAAAACAACAGAAAAGGGGACATTAGAGGCCTCAAATTAGAAAAGCTACCCTAACTACCATCCCACTGGAAATGATGGAAAACTCATTTTCCTTAAAAATTAGCATCCAAAAAAACATGAGAGTTGAACTTATACAAAGATATTACTTGAGACAGAGAGAGGCAAAACACCTAGGCAAACAATTAAAATGCGTCAAAAGGAATACTTACAAAAGATAAAAAGTGTAATATAATATTTAGCAGCCACTTAGATGAAACACAATAGAAGACAATAAAGAATAACAAATCAGAATTAAGAAAAACTAAAAAATGAGATAACTGAAGAAAATGAAAATTTGAAAAGGTGACAGAATTTATAAAAGATTTTAAAATAAAATAAAAATAATATCATAACGTAAGACTAAACTAGAAGGGATACAAGAACAAGTAAATACAACCAATAATACCTTTATGAATTAGATGACTCCACAAACTAGAAATAGAAGGGAACACCCTCAACCTGATGAAAGGCATTGATGAAGAACTCACAGCTAACCATACTTAATGATGAAAGACTGAAGGTTTTCCCCTAAAATAAGAAATAAGACAAGGACATTTGCTCTTACCACTTCTATTTAACATTGTGCTGGAGGGTCCAGCCTGGAAATTAGGCAAGTGAGTAGACTAAAAGGTATTCTGATTGGACATGAAAAAATAAAACTATCTCTATTTGAAGATGACATACTCTTGTATACAGAAAATCTTAAGGAATCCATTAAAAAATGATAGAACTAATATATGAGCATAGCAAAGTTGTATGATACAAATAAGTATACAAAAATCAATTATATTTCTATAGAGTTGCAAAAAACCATCTAAAAATGAAATTAACCAAGCAATCTCATTTATAATACCATCAAAAGAATAAAATGCTCCCAATCAAAATCCAAATGACATTTTTTACAGAAATAGAAAAAAAGTCCTAAAATTCATATGGAAACAAAAAGACCCTGAATAGCCAACATAATCTTGAAAAAGATGAACAAAGCTGGAGACATCACACTTTCTGATTTCAAAATAGATTGCAAAGCTACAGTAATTAAATCAGTATGGTACTAGTATAAAGACAAACATGTAGATCAATAGAACCAAATAGCCCAGAAAAAAAACATGTATATATAGTCAACTAGCCTTTGACAAAAGTGCAAAGAATATATAATAAGGAAAAGATAATCTCTTCAACAGATGGTGCTGGGAAAACTGAATATCCACATGTAAAATAACAAAATTAGATCCTTATCTTAAACCACACACAAAAATCAACTCAAAATGGATTAAAACTTAAATGTAAGACCAGGAATGATAAAACTACTAGAACAAAACATAGGAAAAGTTTCTTGACATTGGTCTTGGCAATGATTTCTTGGATATGACACCAAAAGGACAGACAGACAACAAAAAGCAAAAATAGATAAGCAGGACTACAGCAAAATCAAAAGCTTTGGCAGAGCAAAGGAAACAATCAACAGAATGAAAAGGCAATCTATAGAATAAAAGAAAATATTTACAAATCATATATCTGATAAGAGGTAAATACCCTAAATATATAAGGTACTACTGCAACTCATTGGTAAAAATAAAAAAAATCAAATAATCCAATTTACAAATGGGCAAAGGACGCTAACAGACATTTTTCCAAAGACATACAAATGGCCAACATGTATGTGGAAAAATGCTCAATATCACTAATCATCAAGGAAATGCAACCCAAAACCATGATGAGATATCACCTCACACCTGTTAGGATGGCTATTATCCAAAAAACACAAGACAACAGTGTTGGTGAGGATGTGGAGAACTTTGAAACCCCGTACACTATTGGTGGGAATGCAAAATAGCCACCACGGAAAACATTATGAAGGTTCCTCAATAATTTGAGAATAGAACTACCATATGATCCAGCAATCTCACTTCTGGGTATATATTCAAAAGAAATGAAGTTCGGATCTTAAGGAGATATCTGCACTACCATGTTTACTGCAACACTATTTACAATAGCCAGGATGTAGAAATAACCTAAATGTCCACTGATGGATAAAAGGATAAAGAAAGTGTGGTAGATGCATACAACGGAGTATTATTCAGCATTAAAAAAGAAGGAAATGCTGAAATATGTGACAACATGGATAAACCTGGAAGACACTATGCTAAGTGAAGTAAGTCACAGAAGGACAAATACTGCATGACTTCACTTATATAAGGCATCTAAAATAATCAAACTCACAGAAGTAGAGAGTAGAACAGTGGTTGCCAGAGGCCGAGGGGAGGAAGAAATGGGGAGTTGCTAACCAATGGATATAGAGTTTCAGTTATGCAAGATGAACAACTTCTAGAGATCTGCTGTGCAACATAGTGTCTATAGTTAGTAATACTGTATTGTACACTTAGAAATCTATTAAGAGGATAGATCTGGTAAGTGTTCCTACCACAATAAAATGAAACTTTTTAAAGTTGCTATATCAGCAGATATTTTGTACTTGAGAATCTAAGTTGAACTCATTAGACACTACTCTCTGTATTTTGCAAAAATATTAACAAATACATATCTGCAAGAAAAAAATACACTTTTCCTAATTTTGCCCACTTGCAAATTCAAAAAAAAAAAAAAAAAAAAAAAAAGCTTAAACCAGTGTCAATAAGCTTTCTCAGAGCTTTAACTGAGATCTCTAAATACCGTGCCCCACTGAAAATAACCTGTTCTCCCTGGAGAAATGGCCAATTCCAAATCTGCAACAAAAAAGTATGACAAGCCTGGAACACCTTGTCATACCAGAATCAAAGTCATGTCAAAAGATACCAAAATACATCTTAAATAAGCTCCTGCTGGCCAAAGATGGGACATTCTAAACATTACTAAAAATAATATCTGTAATACATCAAATATATGTATATTCGTAAGTATATGAGGTATAAAAAAACACTGATGGATAACTTCAGAACATGTTAAGTAATCAATTATTATTTTGAAAACTGATGAATAAACAGAAAGAGTCAAGCATTTAAAAGTCAAGCTCTTCCTATATGAATTATACATTAGTTAACCAAATAAGGGGATGTTTTCCTTTACAGAACTATTCCAGCTAAGAAATGATAAAGGAATTCTAGAGTCAGATGAAAAGTATGCCAACATTAATAAAGTAATGGATCTAGGAAATAATCATTAACGGTGGCTAGCATGGTGGGAGGGTGGGGTGGATAGAAAGAGAGATTAAGACAGAAAGAGAGAGAGAGAGGGAGAACTGAAATTAAATAACATGGACATACCTATGAAGTAATCTTGCTTAAAAAATAAAACAAATCTGAATAAGCTCTAGATTTAACTATCAATCTATGAAAAATATAAGAAACATAGAAACACACACTAAACAACATTTCATGGATGAAATCAACAAAATCAAGACTGCAGGACACTCTACAGTACAAATGGCCCAATTTGTCAACAGAAAATTGCAAGGAAAAAAAAAAGAAGAAAGAAAAGGAGGAGGGGGAACCAAGAAGTCAAAGGAGACTTGAGAGACCTATTAAGCAATCTCTATGTATAGACTGTATTTGGACCTTGAATCAAACAAATTGTTAAACACACACACACACACACACACACACACACACACACGGCAATTTGCAAAATGTGAACATTGAATATTTGATAAGAAATTTCTCATTTTTAGGCATGAGAATAATATTGTCATTATATATTTTTGAGTCCCTATCTTTAGAGAAACATTCTAAAATATTTATAATTTATATAATGTCTAGATTTTGTTTCAAAATAATCAGCATGAGAGTGGAAATGGGGAGATGGCTGAAACATGATTAGCCATGTGTTGATCATTGTTAACACTGGGTGGCCAGCACATGGGCATTTCTCATACTATTGTCTCCACACTCAGATGTGTTTTAATTTTTGTATAATTAAAAAGCTTCCAAAAAATAAAATTACTAGAAAATAAAAAATACATTAAATGGCCAAAAAATTGCTTACAAGGATATACAAATGATGAGAAAGCATATAATAAAGTTAGACAAACAAATGAGGAAAAACAAGAATGACACAGAAAACAAGCAGGAACAAAGCTTAAAATGTATATCATAAGGACCTCCACACAGGTTACTGGTGGGTCACGTATTTGCCCAAAAGTTTTTAGTAGTTAATGTAAAAAGTGAAACTTTTGGCCAGGCATGGTCAGACATGTGCCTGTAATCCCAGCTACTTGGGAGGCTAAGGCGAGAGGATCGCTTGAGACCAGGAGGTCAACGCTGCAGTGAACTATGATTGTGCCACTGCACTCCAGCCTGGGCAACACAGTGAGACACTGTCTCCAGAAAAAAAAAAAAGTGAAATATTTGAGTTACAAAGTTTTTAATGTCAGATAAATATTAATCACTCAGGAAAAGCTGCTTGCTCAGTAGTTTAAGCATGCTTAAAGTTAAGATTCTACCAGAATTTCTCTGGAAGAAGTCTCTTGAAGGGGACATAGTGTGCTCATTCATTCATACATTCATTCATTTATTCACTCATTTTTTCAGCAAACATTTTTTGAGCACCTAGCACATACCAAGCTCTGTGTTGGAAGCTGGAGTCATGATGATGAACATGAAGACAAAAGAGACTCCTGCCTTCACAGTGCTCACAGTTCAGTGAAGAAAATGACAAAACAAGGAATTAAGATGAAGCTGTGATGGGCAGAACTCAGCAAGGAGACCTAATCCCAACCAAGGATAAAGGAAGAATTATTCCCTGGAGAAAGCAACAGTTTTCTTAGTTGATATATGAATTGAGGGGCAGGAATTAACTAGGAAAGGGTAGTAGGAGGGAAGAAGTTCTCAGATGGTGAGAAAAACCAAGATGGATGGAGAAAACAGAGAAGAATAAGTTGGTGGTGATGAGGCTGAGGAGGCAAGCATCAGTCTGAATATGTCCACAACCAACTCCTGATTTTCTCCAAGAATTTGCTCCACTTCCAGTCTTCTCATGTCAGTAATGACAACTCCATCCTTTTAGTTGCTCAGTCCAAAAATCTTGGGGTCATTTTGGTGCCTGTTTTTTTGTGTGGCGGTGTGTGTGTGTGTGTGTGTGTGTGTGTGTGTGTTTTACAACCAACATTCAATCCCTCAGCAAACCCTATTTGTTCTCAAGTAAATCCAGAATCCAACCCCTTCCCACCACCTCCACTGCTGCAGTCATTGCTTCTCACCTGGATTATTTAAACAGCCCCCTCCCAAGTGATGTTTCTGCTTCTATCCTTGATTATCCACCACAATCCCCTAACCCCAGTGGCTAGTGGGATTTTTTAAAAATAAATACCTTAATTCAAACCTCAATGGCTTCCATGCTCAGAATAAAATCCGAAGTCCTTACAAGGTCCTGTATGTCCCTACACTATTGGGCCCTCACTGACCCTGTTTCCTGCTACTCTTCCCCAGCTCACTAATGGTCTCCTTGCTCTTCTTCAAATGCGCCAAGCACATGTGTCAACTAGATATAGCATTTGTTCTTGCTGGTCCCTCTGCTTGGAATGCTCTTCTCCCAGATACCCCCAAGCTTGCTTTCTCATTTTCTCAGGTGTCTGCTTAAATACTTATTTGCAAGTGACACTTTATCTGGCCATTGCATATGAAATAGTAATACCCCCTTTCCTGAATTTTTCTATATAGCCCTTGAATTAATTGAAGTAGCCATTTGCTATTGCAACAACTTCAAAATTTCAGTAGTTTAATACAACAAAACTTATTTCTTACTCATGCAACAGTCCAATAGGATGTTTTTTATCAAACAACATTTCTAAGTAGTTCATCTTTTAGCAATGATTCAGGTCTCAGGCTCCATTTGTCCATGACTCTTCCATCACTTTGGTCCTCTGAGTCCACTGATACTATTTGTTGCATCTGCTATCAGATAGGTGAAGAGGAGGCAATAGAGGATAACAGGGAAGTTCATTTTATGGGCCAAACTTAGGAGTGGCACACATCTCTTCTGCCCATATTCCACTGGCTACAGTCACACAGCTCCAATCACTGCAAAGGAAGCTAGAAAATGTAGCCCAGCTCTGTGCCCAGGGGAGAAAAAAGAGAGTGTGGTGAACACTTAGCCAGTCCTAGCCACAGCCTGTCTTTCATTTATGGACACCAAACACTTGTTTTGCTCATCCTGTGATATGTAGAACACTTTGCCCTTTTTCCATGGGAGGCAATTCTAGTCCCATTGAGTTACTGTATCTAGCTCAAGTCCAGGACTTCTGGGTGATGTGAAGTCCTCTCCATAGGGCTGTGTAAACCACAATTTAAATGACAAGTTACCTATCTTTTCACCTAATATTCACTTGGGAACAGGAATGGGATAATCACAATTTTTTCCTTTTCTTTGGAGAAAGTTGAATTTTAGAGCCTAATTCCTGTTGGTACAAGTATGGGGCCCAAAGATGTTTTCAGTTACAAACAGTCAAAAGTTTTGGTTTTTAATCTAGGATCATGCTTTCTTTGGTTATTAATCTTTTCAAAAACTTAGTAAGTTTTTGGTTCATTTGCTTCGAATGAGTTCCATATGCAAATAAGGACACTCATCGTTCTTTCTTAGGGATCATTCTCAAGCCTGATTTATTCCCAAGCTTTCTCACTCCATGCCTCTATTTTTCAACATGTTGGCAGTGATCCATGGTTATCTGAAACAATAGGTGGGAAAGCCACATTTTAATTTGATCTTTTCTCTAAGTCTAAGTCATTTTGTTTAATCAAGAAGTTTTACTTGTTCTTTATCTCTCAGAGCCTTTTTTGTTTCTACATCTTACTGTTGGGTTATTTAGCAGCAATTGGTCTTTCCAATGTTTTAGCGCACCAAATTTTAGGACTAAGTGTTTCGTTTCTGCTTATAAACAGGTCCTTGTCTCATCTATTAATTGCAATACTTTGTCAAAGACAGCCGATGGTAGTCAACATACTTCAAACACTGATATCTTCCAGTCACTTCCTCCAGAGCTACCAGTTAAGTAGGCACAAGGTTTGTCTTCCAAGTTTTCTTAGGTAATAGCTTTACAAATGGTGAACCACTGTATAATATGGGTCATCTTAGCTTCTACCTCCAAGATCAATGTTAATATTGCCCAGTAACTGGCTGCTAGGATAATGCTGCACATTCTAGGTTCTTGGTGATAGCAGCGCCCAATTCCTGGTGCTAAGATGTGTATTTGTCAGGGGATATTAACTTCCACAGAAAAAAAAAAAAAACTCCAAAATTTGAATGGCCTAACAACATAAAAGTTTATTTCTCACTCCTACAGCAGTCTAAGATAAGTGTTTTTGGCTAGATGGCTTTTCTTTAGGGGTGATACAGAGGGTGATACAGGCTCTTTCTGTATCCAAGCTCTGACATTGTACAGAGCCTCGGAGTCCTTCAATACATTTATCCATCTGACTGGCAGAGAGGGAGAGAGAGAGATAGAGAGAGCACAGTGGAGGAGGCTTAGACAGGAGGGTTTATGTGGCCCCGGCTAAAAGTTGTGCATATCACTTTAGCCCATCTTTCAATGGCCTACTACATGGTTTATTATTTAAAATTGAAATTATATATGACAAAACTGCAGAAACTCAATGAAGTGATAGACACAAAATTCCAGATGGAAGCTACCTATGGGGATGGGAATGGAAGTGGATGAGATTTGGAACAACACTCAAGGGTCTTGCTAGGGGTTAATAACATTCCATCTCCAAAGTTTGGTCATGGAGATCCAGATGTTTGTATTGTTCATCTTTGTACCTGTCAAATATACTGAAAATATTCTATCGTGAGTGTATTCAACATTTCTAAAAGCAATTAAGTTGACTAGTACTCTGAGGCAGCATCTAATAAATGTTTAATAAAGAACACAGACAAAGTGGGGAATATTACCCAGCAGTGAGGGTGTGAGTGTTTGAGCAGTGTAATAATGTCTAATAATTGTTGAGTTCTTATATATAGCAGGCAGTATCTAGAGTATCTTATATTTAACTAGTTTAATTTTCTGAATAATCCTATGAGGTAGGCACTATTATTTTGCCCATTTTGCAGATCAAGAACCTAAGGTACAAGGTTCAGTAAACTGTGTAAGTCACACAGTGGGTTGGTAACAGACTGGAATTTCGATCCAGACCTCCTGGTTTTAGAGTCCATGTCTTTAATTCTCAATATTCCACTCTCTCTGGATCTGCTTAGGCAGGGGATGGCGAGGTTGTGCTGTAGCAAGGTTGGGAGTCACGCCAGCTATTCAGAAGGACCAGAGGGGGGAAGGTCAGAAGTCTCATCATTCTTAACTTTCCACAGCCTCCCATTCTCATGGTAAGGCAAGAGCAGCCTGAGAAGGGCAGCTCAGAGATGAGAGCAAGCAGCTGCAAGAGCAAGAGTATCTCTTGAAATGGGCTTAACACATGTCCTCCTGCTACAATCCCATCTCGGGGGACCAGGTCACACGACTTCTCATGGACAGGGATTAGGGAGAGAAGGGCTTCCAGCTGCACCTGCAAGCAGAAGCACTATTGCAGTAGTCAAAACACAGGCAATCTAAACCCCAGTTATGGGGGTGGATATGGGAAGGAAAGAAGGACCTGACATGAGATCACAATGACTGACTGGTTATGAAATGAAGGCGCTAAAATCACCAAAAATGAGAGTTTTGAGCCAAAAAAAAAATAGAATAACGGTACTGAGAGAACTATGAAAACCAGAACGAGATGTTTGCTTTGAGTAGGGTGCTATTGTGCCCCCTTTTTTTGAGGCATGGTAGTATAGCAAAGCTCACAAAATTTAAATAAAATTTCAAGTTCCTGATGTACCACCTTGAAGGCTTCAGTGAAGGCTAATGACTCAATGCACAATTTTCCCTATACATTCATGGGGTTTTTTGTTTGTTTGTTTGCTTGCTTGTTTTTTGAGACAGGGTCTTGCTCTGTTGCCCAGGCTGGAGCCCAGTGGTCCAATCTTGGCTCACTGCAACCTCCACCTCCCAGGCTCAAGCCATCCCCCCACATCAGCCTCTGGAGTAGCTAGGACTATAGGCATGCATCACCACGCCTGGCTAATTTTTGTATTTTCTGTAGAGACGGGGTTTCTCCATGTTGCTCAGGATAGTCTTGAACTCCTGAGTTTAAGCAATCTGCCCTCCTCGGCCTCCTAAATTGTTGGGATTACAGATGTGAGCTACCACGCCTGGCCCCACCCAGATGCTTTTGAGAGACTTTTGTTGCTTTTTGGTATGTGGAAGGGAGTGTATATGTAATCTACTCATATACTTTTTCATGGGATGTAATAACTAATGATATGGATTTCTTAATAAAAATAATAGTATTTATTTCTTATTTATTTTGTTCCAAGCATTATGCTAAGCACTTTATACACATTCCAGGAATACATGCTGACCATAGCACTGCACAGGCTACTATTGTTCTCATTTTGCTGATGAGGAAATTTAGACACTGAGGAGTTAAAAATGCTAAGAAACTTGTCCTAAAACACATGACTAGTAAATGGCCAATCCATGCTTTAAGCCCAGGTCCCACTCCAACACATCTTATCTGTGGTTACAAATAGTTTACATTGCTTCTGATTTCACTTTTTAGTATCTGTATGAAGCTCTTGCTTTTAACTACAAGTTTTTCTCTAAAAATTAGCAGGTGGCCTTTTAACTCACTCCTGACTCACTGGCTATTTAACTGAATTGCTAATCGACCAGTTTATTTAGCTGGCACCCTGAAGTGCTTCTTTATTTGTGTAAGTCTCTTATTAATTGAACATTTACCATGTGCCAACCTCTTCAATCTGTTGGAGAAATTGAAAACAGGGACTTTCCTTCCATATCCATAGTTCATTAACTGTACAGAAACATATTTTGAGAAATAAAATATAGCACTCTAAAACTATGTGGACATTTCATTACACAGCAAACCAACTAGACCCATATTATAGTAAAAAATCTATTCTGGAGTCTCTACCCATTTGATTCCAGTTTGGAGAAAAGGCTACATCTTGTACACAAAATGACAGCAAGAACTGGGATGATAATCTAATGTTGTGTATTGTTTCCACCCCCAATCCTTGCAAAGAAACTAAGGCAATAAATTTAAAAATAAAAATAAAAATGATATAGCACCTCAATGGATACAAACCAAAAGACAAATAATTGAGATAATTTTTTAGAATTAGTCAGGTAGAAAGCTGTTTTTTAATTGAATAATAAAAGTACTTCAAGTCCCAAATAATTATTTAGGTCTGAATGACACATGTAATTGCCTCAATTGTCTACCTTGCTTCACCAGTGGAGATTTAGAAAGAGAAGAACATTTCAGATGAAAGTTTGGGAAATAAAGGCAGAAAGGAAAAGTTACAGCCTGGGTTACTTCATCTCAAACTAGGAGCAATAATTTAGTAAGTCCTCAAATACACTAGAGGTTGATGACCACCATTCTTCACCTACACAGAGCACAGAACTAGCATATTACTTGGTATGCCAGGGCTGCACTAACAAGGCACAGCGAACGAATTGCCCATTGATAATAACAAGGTTCCTTCCAAACAGGGACAATGTAGCCAAAGGTAACTTGGTGAGAATTGTCTCTTCCCTGAAGTCTTTAAAAACTAAGAATCTAGGCCAGGTGCGGTGGCTTAATCCTAGCACTTTGGGAGGCCAAGGCAGGAGGATCAGTTGAGGCCAGGAGTTCAAGACCAGCCTGGGCAACACAGTAAGACCTTATATCTACAAAAAATTTAAAAATTAGCCTGGTGTTGTGGCACACGCCTGTAGTCCTAGCTAGTCAGGAGGCTAAGCAAAGAAGATAGCTTCAGCCTAAAAGTTTGAGGCTGCAGTGAGCTGTGATCGTGCCACTGCACTCCAATGTGCGAGACAGAGCCAGACCCTGCCTCTAAAAAAAAAAAATAATAAATTAAGTAGTTAGAATAGTTTAGATTTAGGCATATTTCTTAAAAGCAGTTAAAGGACTTGAAACTAGAG
The DNA here is from genome assembly GCF_028858775.2 of Pan troglodytes. Lineage (NCBI taxonomy): Eukaryota > Metazoa > Chordata > Mammalia > Primates > Hominidae > Pan > Pan troglodytes. The sequence continues at coordinate 137,200,624 of NC_072403.2, read as the reverse complement.
TTTAAATGCTCCTAAAGTAGCATGGGACTAGAGCTTTCCCCCAGATCACAGCGTTAGCCCTCTCCCCACATCCTTTTACTCCATCAACAGGACTTCTCAAAGGGGAGCCAGTTCTGCTCTCAGCCATACCTTAGGCCCTAAGTACTATTCCCTCATGAACATTTGCCACAATGGTTAGTTACTCCCACCCATTCCATGTTCTGTCATCTCGAGAAATGAATTCACACTCCAAAATCAATTGTCAGATAGGGATTTTAGTGCCACTAAACTCAAAGAGAAAAAGATAGTGATTTCTTAACAGTTCTTAGTATTTTTCTCTCCAGCTTTATCTTAAAATTGCACCTCTTAATAATTCAGGATGAATATAGAATACTTAGCAAGCCATTTTGCGAATGTTCAGACTTTTGGCATTAAAAATAAAATCAATGTGATGAGGTAAATGGCTTGCTAAGAGACGCGATGACTTAGAAGTAAGTTCAATGGCTTACATCTGCCTAATCTCAATCCAGGTAATACTTTAAAAATTGTCTCAGGTTACCAGGAGAACATATCTGGTGACATTGTCCCATTTAATAGGACATTAAATATCTGAATATCATTATTCAGAAGCATCACTGAACTAAACTCACATCCTACTATAACGGATCCCAATGTAGCTTTCAAATTAGTCATCCAGAGAAATACACTATGGATTGAAACACACCATTTTTTTGCATGTGTCGTAGAACACAGAAGCTATTTTGTTTCACAAGTACAACATGATGGTTTTTACGGGGGAAGTGAAGAATAATTTATCCAGTGGGGGAGGAATGTAATTAGCTTGAATACAAAGTATTGGAATTTGGCCAGGACAATAGCCCAGTTATTTTTTCTAAAAGACTCCATTATGGATTATACCAAGAATTAAACTTAAAATAGTGCCCCCTGTAGAAGCTAGCATTCTCATTGTTATTATTTTTTTTCTTTGTCCTTCAAATATAGTAAGGGAACAGATCCGTAATAGCATTTGCTGAGCATTCATTGTGTGCTAGGCACTTTGCTAAACGTTCTCATTGTTCATGGTGTCTATATGCCAGTTTGTACAGCCAAGCTCCTTCTTCATCCTCTACAAAATGCCTGCTCTTTGGTCCTCTCTTGGGCCTATGAGTGGTCTGCCAGTGATGCAAGGCACTTTCAGAACAGAGCTGGCAAGAGACCTGAACAGGTCAGGAATAGACTGGGCTATTTGGCCAGGAAACTCCACAGTCCCTGGTACCTGGACTGTGACCTAAAATGTAAAGTGGGTGCAGGGAGCACAGGCTCCACCGGGTGCTGCCCTAGACCCTGCCTGATTCTAAGCCCACAAGCCAGGAAATGGAGCCTGGTGCATGTCCTTATGTGCCTTCTCACCTCCTGCCATGGTGAAAGCCTTGTGCTACCAACTTGAGACTGACTCCAAAGATTTATGCTCTTAACAACTAGGCTAAGTAAGCTCCATAGAACACAATAGGAAAACTGCCAACTGAACAAATGATTGCACAGAGACATGGTACTTGTCCTCTTGGAGTTTCATAGCAAAAGACTTGTATATTATCTATGAAACAAAGGTTTAGGCCAGGCACATTGTCTCATGCCTGTAATCCTAGTATTTTGGGAGGCTGAGGTGGGAGGATCACTCGAGCCCAGGAGTTAAAGACAGCACTGAGCTATGATTGCTCTCCAGCCTGGGTGACAGAGTAAGACCCTGACTCAAAAAAATAAAAATTAATTTAATTTAATTTAAAAATAAAATTTTTAAAAATGCTGTTCTAGAGAAGTAAAAGAGCTCTGGCTCTGATTATCACCAGTTTTCATACCTGTGACACTTGATTAGACTTTCCATGAGGAGCACCTGTGGCTTAGCTATTCGGCTAAGACGGCTTTTCACAGTACACAGGCTCCAGCATGCTGGCTTCTCTGCCACAGTTCAGGACTCAGCGTTCTATCCATGATAATCTGTCTCAAACAAGCCCATAGGCAATACTGGAATAACAATATACACAAGAGAAGAATAAACCCAGGTTAGGTTACTTAATCTGTTGTACTCTTTCAGGAACTAAAAATCAGTCTAATCAGCATCAAAAATTATCCTCTGATGATCTCAGCAGGGCCTCCTGGTAAAAGGTTAAGGTGTTGAGTCATTGGATTGTGTTTAAATAAAATAACCGCTACATGTAAGGGAAGTGGAAATTTAGAGTCTTTATTATTCTTTTTATGACAAAAGAAAGAAGTTTTTTTTCAACAAAGATTTTATTTCATAATTATAAAAAATGTCATATGCTCTTTGGGAATAACGTTGAAAAATTAATCTCCCAGAGATTTGTTATATCAAATCTCCCTGAGCCCCAAACAATGAAAAATCCACCAAAATTCCACTGACCAAGATCATGACTATAAATATTTTATTGTACTTTTGTAAGCTAAAATCAGTGCCAGCCACTCAATTATAGCTTCTCATTTCAACTAATATTTAAATAATTATTCTCCCTTATTATTAAGAATCTTTGGAAGCATTAATTTTAATAGCTACATAGTATTCAATCATATACATCTACTTGTTAACAATTTACTTAACAGTTACTGTTAGTCTCATTTTGTTTGGGGCCTTTGTTTTTTCGTATTCTTTGGCTTTGCTTTTATTTTTGCTCTGATGAACTATATTGTATTTATTTTCTTATCTTGCCTGGAATATAATATTATGTATATGTATAGTTAAAACATTTCTATAGGCTGGGCACGGTGGCTCACGCCTGTAATCCCAGCACTTTGGGAGGCAGAGGCGGGCGGATTACAAGGTCAAGCAACTGAGACCATCCTGGCCAACGTGGTGAAACCCCATCTCTACTAAAATTACAAAAATTAGCTGGGCATGGTGACGCACACCTGTAGTCCCAGCTACTTAGGAGGCTGAGGCAGAAGAATTGCTTGAACCCAGGAGGCGGAGGTTGTAGTGAGCCGAGATCGTGCAACTGCACTCCAGCCTGGACAACAGAGCAAGCAAGACTCCATCTCAAAAAAAAAATTCTATAATTCATATACATACATAAAATATAAGAAGAAGGATATGAAGTCAAAGAGGTAGACCATTATCAAGGTTCTGCTATACTGCTTTCTAAAATTGTGGATCTAGTTGAAACACCATATTCTCATTCCATGTCCCCCACAAGCACGGAATACTATCATTTGTTTGAATATTTGATAACTGAAAAGTAAATGTGGCATCCCATTATTATAACTTGTACTTACAAGGAAAGCAATTTAAATAAATGGAATCATGCCACATTTTTAATTGAAATGTACTAAAAGATCATTTTATCTGATTGTTAAAAATACATCCAGCCTGGCCAACACAGTGAAACCCCGTCTCTACTAAAAATACAAAAAATTAGCCAAGCGTTGTGGCAGGCATCTATAATTCCAGCTACTTGGGAGGCTGAGGCAGGAGAATCGCTTGAACCCAGGAGGTGGAGGTTGCAGTGAGCCGAGATTGCACCATTGCACTCCAGCCTGGGCAACAAGAGTGGAACTCCGTCTCAAAAAAAAAAAAGAAAAAAAAAATACATCCTGACTTTCAATCAGTGGTAAATACATGATACATACCTCTGAATTTCCTTTGTTCTTAAACATTTTATTTTACTTATTGCTACTTTTTTTTAAAACAGAGATGAGGTCCTACCATTTTGCCCAGGCTGCTGTCGAACTCCTAGGCTTAGGCAATAATCCTTTCATCTCAGCCCCTCCAAGTATTGCTACTTTTAAAAATTCAGAGGTAGAGATGTCATTGGTTTGGTTCACAGAAAAGGCAGACTTTTGATTGCATATCTAAAATTGGAAACTGAGTTCAAATAATTCCATTTTATAGGTGAAAACTCCATTTTTAGACACCAAAATTTAATTCTTTAATAGTCACAGTGGTCTCACACTAGCTGGAATTATTATTTTTTATCCTCAAAACTTATCTCAATTTTGCTTTACATTTATGACATTTTATTTTTATTATACATTGTTTTTCAAAGTATTGTATGCTATATTCTTATTTTTTTAAACTCAAACCTAATTTTTGGTAGGCTTCTACAAGCATTTCGCATTATCATTCAAGCTAATTGTACTTGAAAACAAACAAACAAAGAAAACAGGTATGAGGATTACCGGCTTGAAGGCAGACTCACTCGCTAGAAAAGTGTCCACATAACCAACTTTAGCAGGATGTGGGATTTTTGCCATTGACTTTTTTCCATTCATGGTCTTACTTGTGAACAGTGTAAGTGAAATGAGCTGGTTGGTGGTCTGCGCCTGTCCGGTCATTGCTGGGAAACCGTCAGGATTACAATGGTCCTTTGTTGGCTGGCTTGGCAGCTATGCCAGGAGCTGAATGGGCCACTGAGACTGAACTAGTTACGACGACTGCTCTGTCCTCTCAAACAACCAGAAGCCCTCCCCGTCTCTTAGCCCAGCCACGCTGAGATGACAGCATGGATGTGGAGATGCTCCAGTTGCCCCCACCAATATGCTGCACCGAACTGCTTAATGGAAAATTCTGGCTTTCTGATGGTCACTCTCAAATTCAGGAGGAGCGCCAATCTCACCAGAAACTTGCAAAAGAATGTAGAAAAGCAAGATAAAAAGTAAATCACAAAAAAAAAACTGGTATGATGGTGTGCTAATCAATCTCACTGAAATCGCTTAGTGATTGTTAGCTAAATAGCTGAGAGGAGGGAGAATAAAAGATGAAAAAAAATCAGAAAAAATAAAAAATAAAAAAAAAGCTCCTGGAGGCAGGCAGCCCAAAAGTCTGATCTGACCAATTTAGGTCATAGTGAATTTTTATTTGTTGGTTTTTGTCATATTAGATCTCCCAGAGTCTAGATTTTTAACTTTATATGCATCCCCTACTGACAGAGAGAAGGAAACTGAAGATTATGAAGCAGGTAGGATAAAAAGATGATTAAATATAAAACAAGTTGCTTTCTCTTCTAACAGCTTTCTGCTCACCCAGACTTCTGGTTTTATTTAAAAAGCCACTGCCTTTGGAAACTCACAGGGTCTTTTCAATAGGAAAAGATCAAATGATGTTAATCAGGCCATGAGGCCTAATGCTTTAATGCAACTGTCTCTTTACATTATACACATTCCAGCTCTATAAGGGGGAATGATTTTTATCCTAGAATTTCTTTTTTTCTCCTTCTTCTTTTCCTCCCCCTCCTCCTCCTTCTCTGTCTCTCGCTTTAAATCTTGTTTGACCAATCCGTACAGAATATGCTTGCTTCTATAATTCTTCCTTTCCAATCCCCAACAAGGAACAATCTATTGTGTCTTACAATGAAGAAAGACAAGATGATGGGACAATGTATCCATCTTCTCTTTTCCACGTTCCTCGCATTTTTGGTTGCTCATTTTAGCCTACATTTCAATGCACTGCACGTAGCCCAGGCTTCTGTCTTCTCATCACCTTTTCTCCTCCTCAGCTATTGGTTCTGCCTGATGGATTCAGTTCCATTTAACTACAGATGTAAATGCATTTACAGCTGTTCTCAATAGCTTTTTTTGAGCCAGTCTTTTCTTCAAGAACACGACCATCATAGTTTGAATTCTGTGGCATGTTAAGCCTGAAGATGCAAAAATTGAGGGGTTGGGGGAGAAGATGCGTAATAATTGTCTTCAGATATTTGACCTGCCACCCTGTTGATGTAGGATTAAACTTCTATAGGAATATAGAGCCATTGGAGCAGTGATTCTGAAAGAGGGGCATGTGGTAAGTAGAGTCACTTGGGGACTTCCTCAGGTTATAATTCCTTTCTCTGCTGAGATGCTCATATATGCCTGCTGTAGAGTGCCACTGTTACAATGGGAATGTGATCTATTTCCTAGGAGCATTACGATGGAAAAATTGAGAGAACTAGAGAAATGGGCTATAAATTCCACAAGATCAGTTAAACTACATATAACTTCCTCATCTTTTTGTTCCTAAACCCTCACAAGCACTGGCACATGGCAGATGCTCAAAAAAATCTTAAAGTATTGTCTTGTTTATGAATTAAAATTTAAAACTTCAGGGAAACAAATTTTGTTTTAATATAAGAATTATCTAATAATTTGAAGCATTGTCCAAGGTGAGTTGTCATGACAGACAGAAACTGGGGGTACTGGTATACCCATGGAGAGTTGACCCGATCTATGGGACTAACAGAAGGGCAGCCAGTTTGTCCCCAGGCCAAGAGAAAACCCTAACATGTTTTATTTCATGGCCGTGAAAAGATTCATGATTTGGAGGGTATAAAGAGATGCATCCTATCATATCATCAGTTTAAATCAGGGAAACAAATCCTTATGCCTTGCTTTCTGAGGATTCCATGTTAAATTTGAACTACAGTTTATTAAATTCTAAATTTCAAATTTCTATGTATAACAATTTGGGGTTTATTACTATGAATAATACTTGTACCTTTGAAAGTCTCTGAGTACTTGGGTCTCTTTCTCTAGAGCTCTACATGAATGCTGGTACATATCAGCACAAAGATGCCTTCTGCCTGCAGACAGCAAAACCTTTTAACCTCACCTCTTTGCCATAGTAATTTGGAAACCAAATTTGGAAAAAGCTTGATAGTGGCGCACAACAAAGTCCAACATTTTCTTGAAACATTGGAAGTCTTTTGAGGTTTTGCCCTCTTCCTCTTCCTTTTTCCTGCTCCTTTGTAATTCTGAATGAAATTCATCATCCAAGGGAATGGGGTATGGTGATAACAATTTTTGATATCAATGTATTGCACAGTCATTTACACTGAACATCTGTGGCCTATTATAAGGAAGTCATAAAGTGGGAAGCCTCCACCAGCGTTGATGTGAGGATATTTTGGTCAAGAGCGCCACCTCTCAGCAGCGAATCAAAGTGGCCCCCTGTGGGCCAAAATCAGAGGAACCATTGGCCAGCGGAAGAGTGAATAATCTAGTCACTAGTATTTTCTCACGGCTCTTCACCCAATTACCTTTTTATTAAACAGTGAGAAAGTGCCTGAGACTGTACATCGTGTCGGTTTTAGTGGAAGCACACAGGAGGTAGATAAATCTGGGCTCTGAAAAATAGCCCTGAGTGTTCTGTGTCAATAAAAATCCACTACTAAAAGAGGGCAATGGAAAATTCTTAGCTACTTATTTAAAAATGTAGATCCTTACAGAGTAAAACAAGTCTTCAGACTTTATCGAGGTTAAGAATTATTCCTTAGCATTTTAGAGATCTTAGAGTTCTTCTAAGCCCTTTTGTTATAGGTGAGGAATGTGGGGTTCAGAGTGGTGCAATGACTTCTAAGACTCCCCTATTGACTCTCCAGCCACTGACTGCTGCCCTCAGGCCCTTTCCTTTGAACTCTTTTCTTTGGATTCCCAGGATTTTACAGCTTAGAGGGTACCAGAAAATTGAGACTAAATAAAAACTAATTGTGATATCTTGGACTGTATCTGAATAGAGATTTTATCTTTATACATTTGTTGCATGTGGCTAGTGCTAATAAAGTACAAATCTCTCTATCCATAAGACACACAAAACACAGATGTTGATTTCTGGATAAACTTATGTAAATCACTACACATGTGTCTGAATTTATTCATGCAAAAATTTTGAAAAAGCAGTTTTAGATTCTCCTTTATAGGGAGCTTTAAAGTGATTTAAAATATACACCTGTACGTATTGATATGATTTGATGTTCATACGATATTTTCTAAGTAACTTGTCTTTGTTTTTTTTCCTGAGACAGGATCTCACTCTGTCACCCAGGCTGGAGTACAGTGGTGCGATCTCAGCTTACTGCAACCTCCGCCTCCCGGTTCAAGCGATTCGCCTGCCTCTGCCTTGTGAGTAGCTGGGACTACAGGCATGCACCACCATGCCCAGCTAATTTTTGTATTTTTAGTGGAGATGGGGTTTTATCATGTTAGCCAGGCTGGTCTCAAACTCACAACCTCAAGTGATCCACCTACCTCGGCCTCCCAGTGCTGGGATTACAGGTGTGAGCCACTGCACCTGGCCACTTGCCTAACTTTTAACAGAGACTTTTGGAGATAATGTCATGTTCTGAGTGACATGGAGGAAATTTTACCTCATTTTTTTTTTTTTTTTTTACTGTGAAGTGGTGTTGCTGTCACAGGAAAAAGGCAGTAGGCTAAGGATGAGAACACTTAGGTTCAAGTTCAGGGTCAGCCACTTAGTAGCTCTGTGGTTTAACCCAAGTCACTTAAACTCTCCTGGGGTGTGTGTGTCTGTGTCTGTGTTTGTGCATATTAGAGGGCAGGTGTGGTAATAAGAAAATCTAAACTGCCTTTCTCATTGGATTGTTCTTAGCATCAAATTCAATAATGTACTTGAAACTTCTTTGAAACATAAATCAAGTTTAAGTTAGTATTACAATGGCCAGAGCATTTGCTCACCACCATGTAGCATGCCAAGTGAAGGCAGTGTATTTAAAGGTTAAAAGCCAAGTTCTTTGATCTGCCAGTTTGGATGGAATCCCAGCTTCACCACTCACTGGCTGTGTGACCTCTGGTGAGTGCTGAACCTGCCTAAGTTCAACATCCTGATGGAATACGAATGTAGTATTACACATATCTTGTTGGGTTGTTATAAGTACAGTGATGCATGCAAGACATGAAGTGGGAGGTCAAGCCCATAACACGTCAATGTTAGTTTGTCTTCACATTATGAGATTCCTGGCTCTTGCTTTTCCTATGGTTCTGGGGGATAATCAGTCTAGGAGAGTTTGGCCTGTTAGCCTTTGAAACGTTTACTTAGATCTCCTTTACTTATTTACAGAGCTAAGACGTCACCTCAAATAACATAGAACAAATTAATGTGTCATGAAACAAAATCATCTTCAGCAAAGATTCAAGAGTTTGAGGGCTAAACCCGAGAATATATATTTTTTATTCTAACTTCCTCACTCTCATCTTCAGAGCTATGTCCCTTTCAGAAAAATTCTACTTCAAGAGAAGATTTGGTTTCAGGATGTCTCCTGGACTGGAGGCATGTACCTAGTAAGTGTCCCCAATAATTTCAGACCCTTTATAAACTTGATGGATTTCATATATAACTCATTTTTTTGTATTACAAATAATTTGGTTCACTTACTCTATTTTCCCTTTCCAATTTTGAACATCACGAAGGGTTAGACTTTTTCTGTCTTTTCTCACTATACCTAATATTTAAGTCACATGAATGATTCAAAGATCATTAATGCTCTGACATTATGTAAGCTTAGACTCCTGTTGTGTCTCACTTACCTTCTCGTTGGGCATCTTTGAAAAGTTTGCTTTAATTCTCTGAATCTCAGCTTCTTTGCTCACAAAATGAAGGCAACCTTACTGAGTGCTGATGAATTTGGGAAATAATACCTGGAAAGCCCCCAGTACAAAAATAAAAGCCTTCAATTAAAGTTCCCTATTTATTTTTTACAAATAAAAAAAAAATTCAGGCTTTGGGGGATTGTTGCAGAAAAAAAGGGCCAAGTACAGTGGCTCATGCCTGTAATCCCAGGACTTTGGTAGGCTGAGGCAGGATGATCGCTTGAAGCCAGGAATTTGAGACCAGCCTGGAAAACATAGTGGGAACTCATCTCTACAAACAAATTAAAAAGCTCACTATTAGTATTTGTCTTCTTTAAGTTGTCTGTTATGGTTATTACCAGTACGATGGCCTTCATCTCTATGCGTATGCCTAAGTATTGGCTCAGATTCCCAAGAATGAAAGAAACACGTGGGAAAGGAGGAAGAAAAACACAGGAGCATGTTGAAAGCAGATCCCTTTTGCTAAACCCAAATCAGCCAACACAGAACAATAAATGTATTCCGTGGTCCAGAAGAGAAGGCGCAGCAGGTTTCAGGAGTCTGATAAAAGAGAACACTAATGAGATGGTGCCACTTAGTGGTAGTATTCTAATACTACAGGTGGCTGCTTAGTAAAGCAGTGAGGAGTTCATGGCCAAAGATGCCTCCATGTGTTTTCCCTGTTGTCTTTATTGAGTAGGTGGGAAGAGAGGCACAATGTTTCCACACTCTTCTCTCTAACCTGCCCTGAGAGGTGCCATGGACAGCACCCATGATCTGTTTAGCAGCGCTTTGCAGCTTTGCATGCTACTCCTATGTCATAGTTAGATCCTATCTGTGCATATAAATTAGCTCATTAGCAACTCATCAGCAATTAACTAATATATTAATCAATCAAAAATAACCAAGAATGATGAGATTCTTCTTGATATTTGCAAGTTAAAATGTGACCTTGATCACCATTCAGAATTCTCTTTCCCCAGTCTGAAAAGAAAGGCTGGCGGGGTGGGTGGTGGGGAATGCTTATCGTTAATTATGAAAGCATAAGGAACAATGTTTTATCTGATGGTGGCTTCTGCAGCTACTTGCTGACAATTATCTTTTACATTCAATGGTGTGGCATGAGGAGTCCTAAAGTGCTCCACAGACATTATCTGATTCAGTCCTGAATCCCTAGGAAAGAGAAAATGAGCAGATTTAATTATCCTTGTACTTTATAGTAGAATCTATGGAGGGAAACTAAGCCCACAAATAGGGAAAAAATCCAATAGCCCAAGTATAAAGCCGTGTGTCCTTCAACTGTGAGGGAATCTTGTTTTAAAGGTTAGAATTTTAGAATTAGAAGCATTTTTAAAATTAGATGGTCCCGCTCCTTCTTTTATAGATGACAAATAGTTCTATGTTTATCTCACTCAGCTTTTGGTGATTTTGTGTTTTAACCCTGATTGCCATGTTTGGTTTTGTTACAGAATGATCTGGCTCTGTTAACAAGTCAGGCTATAAAACACCTTCTACAATGTGTCATTTATTGGGAGAGAGTGGGCCTGGGAGAGAATTAGAAACAGCTGAAGGCACATACAGGCCCATTGTGGCTCCTGTTTTAAAGGCAGTTTAAAAGCTCAAATGAAGAGAGAATGGGGAGAAACAGAAAGTTAGAACAGAACAGATGTTGTTCAGCTGTGGCTCTGGCAATAGATGTGCCCGGGCCTTAGAGACAAGGAAGAACCATCTCTGGCAGTATAACATGCTTTCTCCCCAACTCCCTGCCACCCCTAGCCTCACCTGGACATGGGAGAAGACAGGGACAGGAGTGTCACAATTCTGAATATGCTTGCTTTATAGAAATGTCACAACCCGGCTGGACACAGTGGCTCACGCCTGTAATCCCAGCACTTTGAGAGGCCGAGGTGGGCGGATCACGAGGTCAGGAGATCGAGACCATCCTGGCCAACATGGTGAAACCCCGTCTCTACTAAAAATACAAAATTAACCGGGCAAGGTGGTGCATGCCAGCTACTCAGGAGGCTGAGGCAGGAGAATCACTTGAACCTGGGAGGTGGAGGTTGCGGTGAGCCAAGATCGCGTCATTGCACTCCAGCCTGGGCAACAAGAGCAAAACTCCATCTTTAAAAAGAAATGTCACAACCCTTGGACCAGCAGCATCTATTTTTATGGAACTTGGGAAACATCTCCCAAATAGATTGGTTTTTTGAGACAGAGTCTCACTCTGTCACCCGGGCTGGAGTCCAATGTTGAGATCTCAGCTCACTGCAACCTCCACCTCCTGGGTTGAAGCAATTCTCCTGCCTCAGCCTCCCAAGTAGCTGGGATTACAGGCGCCTGCCACCATGTCCAGCTAATTTTTTGTATTTTTAGTAGAGACAGGGTTTTGCCATGTTGGCCATGCTGGTCTCAAACTCCTGACCTCAGGTGATCCACCCACCTCGGCCTCCCAAAGTGCTGGGATTTCAGTGTGAGCCATCGCGCTCAGGTAAATGAACAACTTTGAGATCCTGATTTGTGATGCTCTACAAACACCTGATGGTGCACACCTCCTTGCCTTTGGACAAGGTGATTCTGTCCCTGAAACGTGTCTCCTTTCTAAATCCACCACCATCACCACGATTTTCTTATCACCATGTCTAGAGGAGGCCATGCTAGGTTCTATGTTCTGGAGATAAAAGATGGATCAGACACAGTGTCTACCCTTAAGAATCTTTCTGTCTAGTATCACCATCATGATAAAACTGCTTGAGAAATACTCTATGAAATCAGAAATGTACTTCCAAAAAGTGAGAGAATTCTGCAACTTCATGGTTTGTCATTTGGTACTTCCACTTTCTGAAGTCAAGTCAGAAACAAGGGCAGTCATCAAAAAAGAAACTTTACCTAACATATAAGCTAAGAAAATTGTATTTTCAATTAGGATGAACCAAAGACACACATATTTCTTGAGATGCACTTTATATGGAATAACATTTCTGCTCAGTATTCCCTTGCGAGCTCTAAAATATGATTCCTTGGCAAGACAGCCACCTCAGATTCACCCAGTATTTACATGACATGACAACATTCTAGCATAGCTCCTCTCCAATTGAAGTGTTGTCCCCACACAGAAGACCCTAATGATTGCCAGAATCTCCACATTTCAATTTTGGAAAATCCAGGAGACCATGTAGGTACTGGAAAATATATAATCCATGGTGTTAACAAAGTTTAAGTCCTGACACAGGAGTGGAACATTGAGCAAGTTATTTAACCTTTCTGTGCTGTTTCCATACCTGTGGAAAGCAGATAATGCATTCTGCAGGCTTCTGTGGATTCAAATGATATGGTAGAGATCCCAGCAAAGGGCCTGGCACAAATTAGGTGTTGTGTAAAGAAAGATATTATCACTGTCATATAAATACTTCTTGTACTCGCTCCCTGAAACTCTTGGCCACTCCCGCAACTCCTGTCCTTTCATCGGCAGTGCCCAACTGTCCTGTACTTTCAGTGAAGCAAAGCATTGCCATTTTAGTAGCTGCCCTTTTATTTAACTTTTTTTCCTTGTGTCAATATCTGTTACTTGCAATATTCCCCACTTGTTGCCTTTGTTGTTTGCCATTCCCCTTTCTTATTTTCTTCTCTTTTCCACCACACTTCTACACTTCATCGCTTGCATGCTGACGTGGTTTGACTTTTATGACTCTTATAACATTGAAGTGGCTTTATCTTTTCTGGACATCAAACCACGGAAACACTAAGCGTCAAGTGTCATTTGAGCAAAATCCAAATCATGTTTTGGTTTGATGGTTTTACTGCTGGATACTCTAGATTTATTTTTTGTTAGACATACTTTTAACTCTTTTCCCCCTTTAATTTTCTGGTTTCTATGCCCTCCCAGATGCATAATATCACTGGAATTTTGGCCTCTAGGATAACTAAGATTTTGTTGCAAAACGTACATCTACTCTTTACTAGTTAGAAATGCACTAGAACAACAACAATAACAGTATTTCCTTTGGTTAGAAGTAAAGAAGAAATATTCCAAATGATTGGAAACTGAATATTTTCAGAAATTTTTCTTAGTTCTCGTTTCATGTAACTCATTCTGCGTATTAGTTAACTTTGCTGCTGTTTTTTAGGAGTAACCATATTCCTTTATATAACAGGAAAATGCTACTACTGAGTGTATGCCATTGTTTCATTTCTTTTTCTCTGCTTGGAGAAGGATTACACCACCAGGTCTAAGACATGTGATGATTCATCACATAGCAGCTGCCAGAGGCAGTGGCAGGTCTCAAAGTCCTCTGTGAAATTCACCTGAAACCCTGCCTTATTCCTTATGATGCATGTAGATAAGCAGAGTCAAACCGTAGCTTTGGTCACTCTGAAAAGATAAAAGTTTGAGTCTATCCCATATGATAAAAATGGGGTTGTAGGGTAGCTAAAGCCTGCTGTATGACTAAGAAAAACTGTAGTCCCTTAAGATGGTGATCCATGGAGAAGTTCCGAAGGCTTACTAAAACACTGGTGTAAGAGATTATGGACTCAGAGAATTAAAACAAAACAAAACAGTAACGTTGTTTTTATATATGCAGAACTTCTCCACTCCATAAGTCTGAGGTGTCCAGAGGTGGCTCCAACACATCTGTTAATGGTGATTGGTTTCGAGCCTGAAGGCCAAAGTGTCATTGCTTAGCTTCAAGTTAACTGGAAGGAAGACACGTCTTTTGTAGAGCAAAGTCTTCACCATCACTCTCAGCCACCAGAGACTTGGTTCACTCTGCTGCTGCTCCTTTGAACAGAAAGCCCTCCGTTGGCTCTTTAGTGAATGCCTGATTTTATGGGGAAAGTAGTGTGCACCCTTTGACTTTTTTTTTTTTTTCTGTGCTGTAATACTTAGCCACAGGCAAGAAAGTGGCAAAACAGAACAAAGCCCAATCTCTTTCCCTTGAACAAACATTCCTTTTGTAATGTTCCTTCGCTCCCAGACTTAATATCCTACATTTATCTTCTTTGAACTGAATTTCTCTACTATAACCTAATTACATAAATGATCAAAGCCATCCTCTAATTCCTCTCATCTTTCCAGTCTCTGTCAGGGGTAAGCTCGAGAGTTTTTCTACACTAATTAAAAGAGGAGATACTATGTGAAACTTATTTGCTTACCTTATAACTCATTCACACAGTTACTATATAACTCATAAACATAGCATCAATTTTCTCCTGATTATAATTTATTGATGATGTAAGGAAAGTAAGTTTAAGCATCTCATTTTTAAACATATAGAGTGTAGTCTCCTAATTGTAGCATTATTGATGTTTTGTGCTGGATAATTGTTTGTTGCAGAAGGTTGTCATGTGCTCTGCAAGAATTTTAACAGCAGCCCTGGCCTCTGCCTCTCATTTGCTCCTCTCCTCCTCTGCCTCTTTTCTGCAACAACTAAAAATGTATTCCAATATTGCCAAATGTCCCTTTTGAGTAAAACAACCTGGGTCGAGAACAACTGATGTAAACCTTTTTTATCAAGGAATATGCAGCAGGCCAATGCGGCACTTCTTCCTTGAATACCTTAAAGGAACAAATCTCTTTAGTAATCTCCCAGAATGGACTTATGAATATTTTCTGACAAAATTTCTCAGATCAATCTATCACTACCTATTTTCTTGCCCAATTCTTCATATAAATAAGTTTACAAAATCCATTCCAGGCATGTAATCTCATTGAATTTCCACAACATTAAGAATTGGGTACTAATAGCCACTGGGGAGCACCAAGTGCCACAAAAAGAAAGATTTGGAAGGAGACAGGCTAGAGTTTCAGTGCTTGCACCGTTTCCTGGCTCTAAAAACTGAGGCCAATTCTTTAGCTTTGGTGCACCTCAGTTTCCCCATCTGGAATGTGGAATCATTAATACCTTGGAGTGATAATGAGAGAATAAAACAAGATAAGAGATGTAACAATGCTTCACACTAACAGAGGCTCAATTAGCTGTACCTTTGATTATTATCACTCTGAGTCCAGAGTTTTGTGTACTACATCACAGATACATAGCAGCTTTCTCAAGAGTGGCAGATTTTGCCCCTGTTCTGGCCACAGACCACTTTAAGAATCTTCTAAACAAAAAAAATTTCATAAGCAACACAAGTTGTAGACAATTTCAGGGTATCCACAGGTTCCCCTGAAATGTATATTGGATCCAAGTAAAGAGTCCCTCTAATGAGAGCCTTCTAATTTCAAACATCTTTCCTTCCAATTGACTCAAGTACATTGTGCCAAATCTCCTTCCTTGCTCACTGCTTTAAAATGGAACCACCTTCTGTGGAAATAAATTGATTCTTATTTCCTCTAACCTAATGCTAGAGGAAGATGCTTGACCAACACATCATTGAAATATGTCTTTGGTTTTGTGAAATAGAAACAGGCTTTCCAATTTTCCTTCTTCAGCAGAAAAGCGGAAGAAGGGTATTTGGTAAAAAGGGATTCAGGACATCCAACATGATTATCCACTGTATTAGTTTCCTATTACTATTGTAACAAATTACCATAAACTTAGCACAAACTTATTATCTTACAGTTCTGGAGGTCAAAATGGGCTGCATTAAGCTAAAATCGAGGGGCGGGCCACACTGCATTTCCTCCTGGAAGCTCTAGGGGAGAATCTAATTTTCCTGTCTTTTTCAGCTTTTAGAGTCTGCCTGCATTCCTTGGCTCATGGCCCCTTCTATCTTCAAAGCCAGCAATGGCCAGTTGAGTCTCCCATCACATCCCTTTGGCATTCACTCTTCTCCTTCCCTTTTCCATCTTTAAGAACCCTTGAGATTACATCTCACTCATTGGGATAATCCAGGATAATCTCCCTATTTAAAGTTCAGCTGATTAGCAAAGTTAATTCCATTTGCTACCATTCTCCTTTGCCATGTAATATAGAAATATTTGCAAGCTCTGGAAAAATTAGATATCCTTAAGAGGCTACTATTCCACCTTCTAGAGTCAAACATCTTGGTGTCTTTAATGATATAGTAGGAATAAACCTTGTTACGAACCCTGATGAACATCTTCAGTTTACAAAAGCAAGAAGTTGGCACTATATTTTGAGTTTTCACAGTAACAATTTATTTTTAGATAGTAATGTCCCCTCCAAAAATCCATATCATCTTTAAATAGTGTCCCTCAAAAACTATTTATACTCAATTCATAATTTTTCAGCAACTTGACGTCTTCCAACTTCTGATCACTTAGGAAACTGGAGAAATTCTTTACAGCTCACTACACAAAGTTAAGATAACTCACATGTATTTTGCAAAGAAAGTTGCAAATACAGACAGAAATACCCATGGAAACTAAATCAAGCCTGCATGAATCAGGAGGAGCTCAAAGGAAATCAATGCATTGTTGGCAAAAGAAGACAAGGCTGCTCAGAAGGAACCATAAGGGTTACACTGCACATTCACCAGCTAGCTTGCAGCCCCATTGCTTCATGGCACCTATCTCTTGAAAGCCCCTTACTACATTCTTCAGCAAATCCAACATCCTCATCTTCCTTATTCTCCTGGATCTTTTTGGTCATTTGCTTTCGTGTTCCTCCAGTGGACTGTCTGACTTTGCCTCTGATTCTTGATCCTTCTTTTTAATCCTTGATCCCTCCATTTTTTAATTTTTAATTTTTTAGAGACAGGTTCTGTTTCCCAAGCTGGAGTGATCATAACTCACTGCAGTTTCAAACTTCTGGGCTCAAGTGATCCTCCCATCTAAGCCTCCCAAGTAGCTGGGATAAAGGCACAAACCACACCTGGCTTGATATTTCCTTTATTTAGCACCACTTACCATCATAAAAATGGCTTCCAGGTCATTATCCTAACCACGTTTAATACAAGCCCCAATGTCCTTGGCATTTATTTGGTTCTTAGTCATATTTAATCTTGTTGCTGAACCAGTCTTCAAAAAAATTATTTCATGCCTTCTTTCTCCTTGTATTAGTCCATTCTTGCATTGCTATAAAGAACTACTTGAGACTAGGTAATTTATAAAGAAAAGGTATTTCATTGGCTGTACAGGAAGCATGGCTACAGAAACTCACAATCATGGTAGAAGGTGAAGGAGAAGCAGGCATCGTCTTCACCTGGCAGAGCAGAAGAGAAAGAGAGCAAAGGGGAGAAGTGCTACACACCATTAACCAGATCCCATGAGAACTCACTCACTATCACAAGAACTGCAAGGGGGAAGTCTGCCACCATGATCCAATCACCTCCCACCAGGCCCCTCCTCCAACTTTGAGGATTACAGTTTGACATGATATTTGGGTGGGGTCACAGAGCCAAACTATATCACTCCTTAAACCTCAAATGCCTCCTCCTCTATTCACAAACATTCTAGCCTCCTTTCTTCCCAGAGGCCTAGCAAGATTGCACTCCACAGGCCCCCTTTGAAGTTAGACGTGGCAGTGTTACTTATTTCACCAATGATACGTAGACGAAAGGTCATATATCACTTCCAGAGACAGGCTTTAAGAGCCAGAGTGCCACTTTTCTTTTTTCCAATTCTGGCAAAAGAGAGCAAAGAAAGCCTCCTAGCTCCCTGAGTAAGGTTAGAGCAAGCAGCATCCTCTAGCTGATCTACAATAGACACTTAGCATGAGAGAGAAATAAACCTTTGATGTGTTAAACTGCTGAGATACAGGAAATAAGGAGGTTGTTTGTTATTATAACATCCCAGCCTATACTTTGCTTCCTAATTTGGTGAGAAAATAGAAGCAATCAGAAGAGAACTTCTACAACCTCCCATGACCACATGTGTGACTGATTAGTCACCCTATACTCTGTCCTCCTCCAATATTTGAATGAATTCTCCATATTCCTAACTAAAGCCCATCTTTTATCTTGTACACCAGATGGGAATATTTTTCCTTACTCAAGGCTGACATTCAAATATTTCTCTTCTTTGTCTCTTATATAATCAATGTTTCCCTTTCTACTAGATCCCCTTCATCAGTAAATAAACATACATAATATCTCCTGTTTTGAAACAATCTCTCCACTAGTTAACAGCACCCCAACCCCATCTCCAATGTGCTGTAATACTTGCTCCTATTCTCTTCAGAATTATCTCACTAGGTTCTGCTTGTCCCACTACACTGAAAACTACTTTTGTCAGGGTAACCAATAATATTGAATTTACTAAGTCTGGAAGTCAAACCTTGGTCCTTACATTGACTTGGTTGACCATATTCCTTCCTTCTTGAAATATTTTTGTACATGGCTTCCAGGACACAACTATCCTACCTACTAATCCTCTTCCTACCTCACTGGCTGTTCCCTCTTGATCTCACAAAGTCTAAATGTTGGGGTTCAGGTCTTGGGTGTCTTTTCTTCCTCATTCACACCCTCTTGCCAGGTGACCTCATCCAGTTTCATGGTTTTACACTGTCAACTGAAGAATAACGAGGTTCATAAATTTAGAAAGGAGAGCTTTATTTTTCATAAAGAGTACTGAGTGTCAAGTATGTGCCAAGCAAGGTGTCTGCCACTGACGGAGCAATGCCCAAGCAGCGGACACCAAGGCCAAGAAGGCGAAGGCTGGACAGAAGGTCCTGAGAAAACCGTGAGAATATGGAGGAGGGGGAGGAGGAATAAGAACAGGAGGAGGAGGGGGAGGAGGAATAAGAACAGGAGGAGGAGGAAGAGGAGGGGGAGAGAGGAAGAGGGGCAGGAGGAAGAGGAAGAGGAGAAAGCGGAAGTGGGGGAGGAAGAAGAGGAGGAGGAGGAGTTGGAAGGGGAGGAGGAAGAGGGGGAGCAGGAAGAGGGGCAGAAGGAAGAAGAAGAGGGGGAGGAGAAAGAGAAAGAAGAGTAAGAGGAGGGGGAAGAAAGACAAGGGGAAGGGGAGGAGGAGGAGGACGGGGAGGAGCTTCGCCGCGGCCTGCTCCGCCCAGCCGGGGTCGGTGGCCGCATGGCTTCGGTCTCCTCTGCGACCTTCTCGGGCCACGGGGCTCGGTCCCTACTGCAATTCCTGCGGCTGGTAGGGCAGCTCAAGGTGAGCGGGCACCAGGCCGGGAGGCCGCGGCCGAGCGGGCGGGACTGTGGGGCGGCGGAGCTTCCGGCCTCCCCGCTCGGCCCGCGGTCTTTCCCCTTCCTGCGCCGCGTCAGCCACGCCGAATTCGGGAAAGGCCCCAGTCCTGCGGATGCGGCCGCGCGTCGCCGACGGTGGACGGAGGAAGCAGCCGGCGGGACAGGCTGGCCAGCTGGGGCGGCCCGGAGTCTGAGCCTAGAGCCTGGCGCCGCGAGGTCCGCCCTGCAGCCGCGCCGGTTCCCGGAGAGCAGCCGGCCTGGCCCTGCCTGCACTGAGCTTTTCCGGGGCTCACGACCCCAGAACTCATGTGTGTGTGTGTGTGTGCGCGCGCGCGCGCGCGCTCACGACCTGTGTGTGTGTGTGTGTGTGTGTGTGTGTGTGTGTGTAAAGCGCGGCTGCTTCTGAGCACGGGTGGGAAGAACAGAATCTGTCGGCTCTTCAGATTTTAAGTGGAGCTTTTTATGTCTGTCTCACAGTTACTTCCAGAAACAAGACTTTTCTCCCGGCCACCCCGCAAACGGGATTTAATGTAATACACACGAGTTTCATCATGTGCGTCTTCCCTGTCTCTCTCCCAAGTTCAAAGTAAATTATCCGTTTCATGCCACTCTGACTACTATTTATAACATTCCTTAGAGATGTAGAATTCTGAGGAAGAAATGCAGTTTCACAAGATGAAGTTATGATGTGAATAAAAGGAAGAGTCACGGCTGGTGGTAGCATCAAGCAGTTAGAAGTGCCCTTATCCCTTGTGCCTCAGAATTTGGAAGCCTATCACTCGTTCACTTTCAGACCCTTCAATACAGTGTTTTCTGCTTGTGTAGGATTATTTGAAGGCACAAAGCCGCAACTCTTGTTCGGAAAAATGCAGTTTTGTTTTTGTTTAAAGGACTTGCATATGTTCCATAATTATACATCAGTAACAGAGTAATTTGACGAATGGACTTTGTGACTTAACTCTCTCTGTCTTCTACCCTTTCATTCTCTGAGCTCTCTAGTTCATTTGATTCCAGATGTCTATCATTTTAGCTAGTTTAGCAAAACATTTTGTAATAGGTTCTGAAATTACGACCCGGCTTCTGTGTGTTATATCCTGGACATCTCTTGAAGAGCATAGCAGATAGTTAATATTTGTTCTTTAAAACTTCTTTTTCTTTTTCATATTTATCAGAGAGTCCCACGGACTGGCTGGGTATACAGAAATGTCCAGAGGCCGGAGAGCGTTTCAGATCACATGTACCGGATGGCAGTTATGGCTATGGTGATCAAAGATGACCGTCTTAACAAAGACCGGTAAGCTGAGCTGGACTTTGATGCTCGTGAGAGATTCTGGTCTATGGGTGTGCACCCGTTTTTACCACTGAGACCCATGTCAAATCCTTGTAGGTTAGTTTATAGGTCAAGACAAATTATTTGAAGCAAACCATACAAATTTAGGATGTGGGTTATGTTGCCTCAGTTGTTGTAAACTGCAATCTGGGGTTTCTGTTGGCAAGTGATAGAGCCTGCCTAGGGTATCGGGGGAAACTTAAGTGTGATATTGGGGCCTTGAAGGTGAGTGTGTTATGTCTAAAATTCTAGCATTGTATTAGTACACTGTGTGCTCTTTCCTAGTGCCTTTTATGGATAGTAGTTTCCATTCGTGAGGCTTCCTTTTGGAGTTGTATGTACAAGACATAGCTGAGAAAGAGGTATCTTCTCCCCCTTCATTTAATTGACAAGTGTTAAAATGCTTTTTGAGCACAGAACAAAAGTTTACTAGCATGTAAGAGAGTAAATAAATCCCAAGTGAATTACGCAGGCCCAAAATAGCTTCTGTAAGAAGTGAAATGTAAGTTATGGTCGAAAATGTTAAGTATTATAAGAGCAGGGGAGATCACCTGTTCTTGGTTGATCTTAATGGAGGAGGTGCAATCTGAGTTGAGCTCAAAAGGGTTAACGTAGCCAGAGAGGTAGGAGAAGTCACTGCATGCAGAGAGAAGGGCAGATAAACCAAAGCCCTGAGTGTAGGAAAGTAAAGGTGTATTTTGCAAATGAGAAATAAATCAACTTGACTGCAGCAAAGAGTTCATTTGGGAAGCCTGAGGAGTCCTCTGTTACTCAGCAGATGATGTGGAACTGAGGAGGTTTTTGGCAAATGGTACAAGGTGAAAGTGAGGTCCAATAGAGATGCAGTTTGGAGTAGTCTGGGATTTGAACTGGACCAGAAAGAGACTAGAGGCAGGGAAATCTCAGAGGACACTGTTGGGCCTTGTACTGCCTTGGTAGTGTGGGGAGCCTAAAACATACTGGCCCTATGGGGCATTTATCTCATTACTTGACTTCCTATTTTGATGATGAATTATCACAACCACTATTCCTTAACCGCTAATAATCATAACCACTTATTGAATGATTCACATGTGTCAGGAACATGAAAGTTGTCAAATGTAATCTTGTTTTTTTTTTTTTGAGACAGTCTCACTCTGTCGCCCAGGCTGGAGTGCAGTGGTGCAGTGTCAGCCAACTACAACCTCCACCTCCCAGATTCAAAGGATTCTCCTGCCTGAGCCTCCTGAGTAGCTGGGATTACAGGTGTGTGCCACCACACCCAGCTAATTTTTGTATTTTTAATAGAGATGGGGTTTCACCATGTTGCTAGGCTGGTCTCGAACTCCTGACCTCAGGTGATCCGCCACCTCGGCCTCCCAAAGTGCTGGTATGACAGGCGTGAGCCACCGCACCTGGCCTATTTATCAGCCTTTTAAAGTGAGATTTCAGAGATAAACCATTTAAGAAAAAAAATTAATGCTGACAATTTCCCCTATACTCACATGTATTTTATTGAATATGAACTAACAGTTTTGATCAGAACTGTTGTAGGCTGGCAGAATATAACTACTTTAGAAAATACTACATTAAAATACTCTGTGAGGGTGGAGAAAAAATATATATATTATATAACTTTGGAAGAGTATAGAGAAGGAACTTGTAGTAAATATAATTCTGTGTAATTATTCGACATTTCTTGCCTGATCAGATGTGTACGCCTAGCCCTGGTTCATGATATGGCAGAATGCATCGTTGGGGACATAGCACCAGCAGATAACATCCCCAAAGAAGAAAAACATAGGCGAGAAGAGGTCAGTGTTGACTATTGACTCTGCAAAAAACCACCAGAAAAACCTGTTGCTGAAGCAAAGCTAAGTTTATGAGACCTGTTACAGTTAGGGAGAATACCGCCTTGATAGTCTTAGTAGTGTCTTAGGAAGGGGAAGGTCAGGGGAAGATATTTTTAGAGATTCAGGGCCTGGGCTGGAGAATATTAAGATGGATCTGACAAGTTAGGCAACTAGCTGGGATTGCACAGTTTAGGATATAATAGATTTAGATTGGTAAACATATGAAGGAAGGTTGTAATGAGTTTTGAAGAGTAAACTGTTAGTGTTGACCCAGTTTTAGGGGGTTTACAGCCTTATCTTCCAGAAGCAGGGATTTCCTGGAATAAGCAACAGATTGGATTTTGCTTGTTGTGTTAGTCTGTTCTTTTGTAGCTTTTATAAAGAAATACCCGAGGCTAGGTAATTTTTATTTTATTTTATTTTTGTTAATTTCACCTTTTATTTTAGTTACAGGGTACATGTGTAGATTTGTTACATGGGAATATTGTGTGATGCTGAGGTTTGGAGTACAGATCCTGTCACCCTGATAGTAAGCCAATAGGTAGTTTTTTTAACCCCCCTCTCCCTCCACCCTAACTTTCATTAGAATAATGGAAATAGCTGGAATTTAAATGAATTTGTAGGAATTCTCCATGCTAAATAAGCTTTTTGGAGAGAAGTTCTATAAATCACAAATCGAATCATTATTGTAATTATTATTTAGTAAATTTTAAGTTACTCCTTTAACTTAGGGGTTGAAGGTAAAGAAAAGTCAAGTATTTGTATTAGAAAGAAATGAATAACATCAATAATGTATTAAATTAACATCAGTTTGGACTCTAAACCCAAAGCCCAGGGCAAACGAGGAAGATATGTTTGAAGCAGAAGCTGGAAAATGAAGGAAGCCTTTTTTGAATGCTGAGTGGTTGGTTTTCAATTCAAGAGTTATTGCTAGCTACTTTTATTAGAGGCCTAAGAGATTGGTCCTAAATTGCTGAGTAGTAGGAGTGTTTATTGAGATGGTTTAACAGGGCAAGTGGGTTTAAATGTCTATTCTCAGAGCTGGGGAGACTGGAGCTTGTGGGGAAAAGAAAGAGACATCAGACTGTTACTGTGTCTTTGTAGAAAAGGAAGACATAAGAAACTCCATTTTGATCTGTACACCTGTAGACTAACGGGCTCAGTAGCCAGCAGGATTTTTGCCCTTCAAAGGTAAGAAGAGCCACAAGGAACGAGAGTCCCAGTTTAAGAGTTCCAACCTACCCAAAAGTATAGGCACAAGGGGAATAGTATAAGGAATGTGTTCTTCCTGCCAAAGTTTAGGTCCAAGATACAGGCTGACCAAGACAGGAAAAGGGGAGGAGTCTAAGGAAATGTTTCTCTACATGAATCTGCACTGCCATGAATAAAGAACTGTTCTGTTGACTGGCAGAATTAATATAAAAAGAAACCAATTAGTTCGAGATTCTTAGTTGCAGAAAGGAATTAGCAGCTGAACCCAGAGGATGGTGAGTAATGAAGTATAACACAGAGGGAAAGGAAGGGAAAAAAATTCCTCAATTACACAGCTCATTGTAGGATAGTTTTATTCAAGGGTAAATCTGGACATTGTGGACGAGAAATCATATTCTAAAGTACCAGTGAGTCATTGAAGACCTTAAAGTGAAGAGAAGGCAAGGAAAAATGGGGCCTAGAGGAAAAAGACAGACTTCCCTCTGGAAGCACACAGTGAATTTGAGATTCACTCCGCAGAGGAGCAAGTCAAAACCTTCTGGAGAAGAACCAGTCAGTGTGAACCATCTCCAACAACTGGAAGTGAGGAGGACCTATGACTCTCCCTACAAGAGCTGAGTCCTGGCTGGTGACACCCCATGGACAGGCACAGAGGGGACCTGAGCAATCAGAGAGGATACTGCTGCCTTCTAGGATGCTATATCCTGGCTTTGATGAAAAACCTTTCCAGCCTCATTAAACCTCCTGACTGCTGCTCCTGCTGATTCACAGGGGAATAAATGTCATAAGCAGAAGGCAATGGGGAAACATCTTAAAGAACCACAAGTTCTTGGACAAGAAACCAAAGGCTTGGAGAGCACTGATGTTCTATTGCCTCTTCCTGCTGCTGGTCAGGATTTGGGAAGAGAGAAGAAAATCAGGGAGGTGAACAATTCTTTATGCAGATGGTGTTTATGAACAAGATTTGGATGTCTGAACCATGCATTAAGATAATTAAATAAGGGTTTCTTGGCTCTGAGTGGAATTTGCCTAATGAGAACCAGGAAACCTCATTTGCCCTTGCTGGCTACATCAGTGAGCCTCTAAACTAAAGTAGGAGGGAGAAAAAATACAGTGGTCCCTCAGTATCTATGGGGTATTGGTTCCAGACCCCCATAGATAACCAAATCTGCAGATGCTCAAGATAAAATGGTGTCGTATTTGTATATCACCTGCACATACCCTCCCATATACTTTGTCATCTCTGTATTACTTATGATACCTAATATAATGCAAATGCTATGTAAATAGTTGATAACACTGTATTGTTTTTTATTTGTATCATTTAAAAAAAATTTTTTTTTTATCTATGGTTGGTTGAATCCGTTAATGCAATACCCACAGATATGGAGGACCAACTGTACTTGATAAACCTGGAAGGCTGATTGTTTTGAAGAAAAGTAGGTATTAAGATGAAAGGGAGAATGAGGGCATAGAAGAAACAAATTCAGAAAGGAGCCAAAAGCAATACTTGTAGTCTGGCCTCATTCCTAAACATATTAACATACACTTGATATTATGCAGGTTGATAATGCAGGTTGATAAATGATGTCTGATAAGGATCACTGTGATCTAGTGAGGTGGAACTTGAAGCTGGAATATAGTGGTGGCAGGTCATATTCCTTTGCAAAGGGGAAACCTTATTGAAACAGAGGGCAGAGTCGTGGTATGCCTGTGTCTGGGAGGGTTAAAGTTGCTAAAGAACTTGGAGATTACAAAGAGAATGGAACTTTATCATAGAGTAAGTATGACAAGAAGGAGAAAATGAAAAACACAGAAAACATTTATAGAGTGCTTATTATGTGGCAGATTTATAAAGTGCTTATTATGTGCCAATAATAAGCACTTTATATGTGTATTAACTGTTTAATCCCTATGATCCCTTTAGGTAGGTACCAATATTTAACCCCACTGTGTAGATGAGAAACCTGAAGGACAAAGAGGTCAAATGACTTGCTCAGGGTTCCACAGCTAGTGTTAATAAATGGCGAGCCGGGTTTGAAACCCAGTCTGGATCTGGTCTTCAGTTGACTACTACACTCTTCAGCCTCATCAGTGTCTGAATGATGAATAATACTTTCCAGATACTTGTCACAAAACTGACACAAAATATTTGCTGAAAGCTTCATTCAGCTCGGCACTTTAGGCAGATTTTTGACATATTTTGCTAACAGAGGAAGAGGCTAGGGAAGCTGTCACTCTAAATCTATGACTGAACAACAAGGTGAAACTCAGTATAGAAGTGGAAGTGTCAGGGCTCATCGCTTGCCAGGAAGGGAAAGGCTGGCATACTCAGCTGTGTACCCTGGACCTCAGCCATGTTGATTTCAGAGGGTTCAATTAAAAAGGCATGATTCTGGCATGTGCTGCCAAACAAAGAATATTAACTCTCTACAAGGTTTCAAAAATGCAATTCTGATTGTGTGATTAACAAATATCAATCAGCCTAGATTCAGAAAATCATAGTTCAGTTTCAGGAAGAGAGCAACAATGTATTTGCTGTTTTGTTTTTTTAAAGAATATGGTGATTTTGAACAAAAAGAAGCCTATTAATAACTTAGTAATTGGATGTGATCACCAAAAAGCCAATTCAGTCTTACACTGCACTTAAAGGAATATAGTATCTAGCATGAGGAAGGTGATGATTCCATTTTCTTCCACCTTGGTCAGATCATACATATATCACTGTATTCAGTTCTTAGGTGTGTCATTTTAAAGAGAATAAAATAGTCTCTTGTCAGAGCAGGACTTTCATGTTTGCATTCTACAGTTGAGATGTTCATATACCTGTATGTACATATGATTTAGTTCATTCTTTTCAACTGGAAGTAATTGGCAAACTTGTGTTTCTGCAATAGTGTAGAGAAAAGCAATCTATAAAGACACAGTTAATTTGTGAAAATATAAAGTATTTTCTCAAGTATTCTTGCTGAAATTTGTGAAAAAGAAACAAGGGAGAATGCATGTACAACATAAGCTAAATTCCTTCCTACTAAGGGTAGTGTGATGCTACCACTCTGTAACTGAACAAGCCATTCAAGATGGTGATGTTATTTATAAGAGTGGATTGTTGACATTGGCAAATGTGGTTTGCTCTGGAAGTGGTTGTATTCTGTAACATTTTTTTTCTCCCAGTAATAAATAAATATACACACAAACGTCCAATTTTATTTTCACTGCTTTCCCGCAACTCACTATTTTATTTTATGTAAGACCTTTATATTGCCAAAAATGGTTTTTATAGCCATATTCCGTTCAAAGAGCCTAACCTCTGTGGTTAGAAGAACTGAGGCTGATTAAAAGGTATGGAATGAAGGTGGTGAAGGAATTTGAAGCCTTTTGAGAGTACTGGAGTAATTCAGAAATAAAGGAAGGATACTGGAGTAACTCATAAATAAAGGAGAAGACTGGAGGATAAGGGTAGCTCCTGGGATCTTTGAGACCAGAAAGTACAGAAAGCCTAGAAGTACAGGACACCCTCTACTCTTATTTTGTCTCTGCTTTTCATTAGGTTTTGGCTAACTCTCACGCTTCTCCTTGTGGTGGGGAATATGGCTTCTCTCCTAGCCTCTGCTTGACAAATGCAGATGGCCCCTGAATGCCTGGTTTGAATTATAAGATTTTCTCTTAGACCAGTCACTGTGGCCACAGATAGTCCAGCCCAGCGGGGTCACTGTCCACCTGTTTGACGTTGTGTTTGTGGGTTAGAGAGGAAAGCAGGAGGGATGGGTTAGGTGTGGTAGAAGAACTACAGGGAAAATTTTCAGCTTGATATAAGAAAATAATTTCTGCCAGTACTGTCTAAAGCCATGCGGGCAGCCTCTTGAGGTACTAGGCTCCCTACCAATGCACACATTCTTGGAAAGAGGATAGAACTGTTCCATGATGCTATTGAAGGGTTCAGATACTACATGGATGGTTTAGCTAATTGCCGTTTAATATCCCTTTTCAGCCTGTGAGTCTGTGAGCCTACAAAATTCTATCATGTAACTTCCTTTATGTTAATGGCAATAATCGCTCATTTGTATTGTACTTTACATCTTGCAATAAAAACATGTTAACAATAGAAAATGAATATACAAAAAATCTCTTTTGAGCTTTGTAATTCAGTATTCCTTTCCCATTCTCCCCACTCAGGTTTGTTTTGAACTCTCGTATGCTTATGATTGAAATGTATGTGGGTATGTTGTGATTTATCCACAGATGTAAAATCCTTGAACACCTCTGATATTTCTGTAATTGTCTCATGACCTCCTCATTGTCCTTTTCTATGTCTGTTGTGTTGTAGACCACAAAAGAGGTGCTAAGCGAAGCCCATATGAATGATTACACTTATTTATTTAAGGTATACAACTGCCTGCCTTCCTCACAAGCTATAAATATTGTCCAGTATAGGCCAATTTACTCTGCTGCCCCTGTGAGAGTTGTTTGTAAGAATCCGAACCTATTTGTCTTTTGCAGAGTGGTTGTTAACTTTGATAAATGTCAATATAATTAAAGATAATGGTTTGATATTTCAGGAAGCTATGAAGCAGATAACCCAGCTCCTACCAGAGGACCTCAGAAAGGAGCTCTATGAACTTTGGGAAGTAAGTATATATGGTACGTTACTGTTTTTAATTTGTATCTGAATTTATATGGCTCCCTGATGTTGTACTTGACTTAGATGATCTTAACAAGCGGTCCCTAACTTATTACTGTCTGGTTTGTGTCTGTTTCTCACTTCCCAGCTGCTGCAGAAATTTCTCCTGATGGATAGAAATTTTGTATCTCTCCAAGTTC
This sequence comes from Pan troglodytes, assembly GCF_028858775.2. NCBI lineage: Eukaryota > Metazoa > Chordata > Mammalia > Primates > Hominidae > Pan > Pan troglodytes. The sequence continues at coordinate 137,172,052 of NC_072403.2, read as the reverse complement.
CCCATTTCCCTCGCCACCCCAACTCCTGGCACTTGACTCACAGCCCTTGAGTTCTTGCTGCTTTGCCCACACCCACCCATTTTTGGTCCTTGAAAAGAACATGGACTTGGGGATAGTTCAGAACTGGGATTGAATCCCACCTCTCCACTTTGAGGTTCTGTGACCTCGGCACGTTTCCCTCACTGAGTCTGTTGCTCATCTGTAAGACCCTGGAGGGTTGTTAGGGTTGGATGAGGTCAAGGTGAAGTGCCACAGAGATGCCTGGCATGGAACAGGGCTCTACCAGTGCTCACTCCCTTCCCAGTGCTGCTCCCTTCCCAGTGCTGCTGATAGTGAAGGGAGGTTAGGCTGGAAGGAAAGGGCAGGTTCAGCTGTTGTTTCCCATTGCTTCTCTCTTCTACTGTTGTCTTTCATTTGTGAAGGGAAAAAAAAATTCCCCTTTCCAATTACAGTTTCTCTCTTCCAGCCAGTCCACAATGGCCCTTCCTTGCTTGAGCCCTAAGCCTCACCTTATTCATAGATAGCCTTTTCCTCCCACTCTCACTTTTCACATCTTCTTCAAAGTCCATATTCATCCTCCTGTCTTAAAGCTTGATCTTCCACCTTCCCTTTCTACTTCCTTACTCAGGCCCCTTCCTGCTTTGCCTCTGCCAAAGCTGGCAGAGTTTCATGTCTTACTCCCTCATGTGCTGGGTCAGGTTGTCCCTTGTCTTAGGAGTGAGAGGGGAAGTGCCCAGGGTTGAAACCCTGCACAACTCCTTCTAGAAATGCCATGTAACGCTCAGATTCTGTACGGCACTGTCATTTTCTGTGGTTTGGGTTGATGGTGGGATGAAATAGCCATTTTAAGGCATTCAGGTGTGGTGCAGAGACCAGAGCCTTGCAGCCAGAGAGACCTGAGTTTGGATCCAACTCCTATTTACACACCCATGTGTGAGTTACTTGACTCTATTTAACCACATTTTCTCCTCTAGAAAATGAGAATCATACAGGTTCCCACACCCTTATCCCCAGTTATGAAATTCAGAAACCTCAGAGGACCAGTTTTTAGGAAATTTGACCTGACCTGAACTCATTAGGCAGCAAATCTTACCTGAAACAACATCAGGCTATTTAGAGTCCTCATCCATCTCTCTTGGTGTGGAACTGGGTATGCTTTGATGCAGAAATCTTCATCCGGCAACTGAGTGCTGTCCCAGACCTCACTAGAGGCATGACTTAGTGTACACCATATGTACCATATTATTTTTCTAAAATAAGAAAATGCTGAAAGCCAAAAGCTCTGGCCCCAGGGTTTAAGATGAGAGATTGTAGGCCTTCAATACTTATCTCGTTGAATAATCATGAAAATTAAACCTGGCAAAGTATGTGTAGTATCTAGCTTGGAGCCTGGCTCAGACAGTACCTGTTACTACTAGGTATAGCAGGGTTTCTTTAGAAAAGTGTGCCTCGTCTCAAAGTATATACTTTCAAATGAACTTTCAGAACACTCCTTATATGTTGGGAAATAATGGAGTGGAGTTAGGTTGCATGTCATTCATAAAAGAAAAAACTATAGCACCTCATGTATTGTCGCCTAAGGGGGAAACACTCTTGTATTAATAATTTGAAAAACTTCTACAATAGTTTGTACCTTTGTGCCTAATTATTGTAGACATGGTGGCAGTTATCTATGAAATTATTTTCTTAGCCATCAGTAACTGGCGAAAAACTTTACTGTAAAATTTACTTGCAGTAGTATCTTCCAAAGATAAATGCTACAAAAGCTATTTAGAACGGCTTTGAATTTGAACAAATATAAAACAGAGAATTAAAACACTTGATAACCCCTAAAGAGGTAACAAGTTTACTATCTTATAAATGTCATTGGTTGAATTAATGAAGCCTGATAAAGATTTCTCTCCAAAAGCAAAAGGAGGATTCTTCCTTGCCTCTTTCTAGCTGTTGGTTATTGCAGTCCTTGGTTCGCAGACACATCACTCCAGTCTCTTCCCTGTAGTCACATGGTATTGGCCCTATGTCAGAACCCATGTCCAAATTTCCCTCTATTGAATAAGGGTCCGCTCTCATCAAGTAAGACCACGTCTTAACTTGATCACTTCTGTCAAGACCCTATTTCCAAATAGGGTCACATTCACAGGTCACATTTACAGGTTGTAGGTGGACATAAATTTTTCAACATAGTATTCAACACAGTACAAGTTTCTGTAATAATTTATGCATTTTATACTTCATGTCTAATGTTGGTACATAAGTTTCAGACTTCCAAGGTTCAAATAGTGGCTCCCCTGTTTACTAGCTGTGAGATCTTGAGCAATGTACTTAATCTCTCTGTGCCTCAATTTCCTCATCTGTAAAATGGCAATAATTATAGGGTTGTAGGAATTAAAGTAATTAATATACATAAAGCACTGAGGATACTGCCTGGCACATAGTAAGCTCTATTTTTCTCTGTCTCCAGTCCATGTATCGTGGTTTTTGGTTTAAGAAAGTAGGGTCATTCTGTACTCACTGAGCTTATAATAGCATTAGTTACATAGAAAATGACAGTTGATTGGTTTTAGAAATGCTAATTACAACTATTTATCACTTTAAAATATTTCTTAGCCCAGAGGATCACATCTATTTGCAGCCATTAAACATCCTTGATTATAATTTATCTTTTATCATAGAAGGTGAAATCACATTTCACCCAGCCAAGAAAAAACATTTTTATTTTATTTTTCTGAAAGTATCACAGAAAGATGTCTTCTCCACCACCTGCATTTTGCCTTAAAGAAATGTCCTTTTGAGCCCCAAGGCATGAGGGGAGCCTCTCCCGCATGTGAAATGCCTAGTACACCCCACCGTCCTTGGATTGTTTCTAACCCCAAGTTTTCTCTCCACATTGTCAGAAGTTCAGTCAATTGGAGATACAGTTAGGTTAACAAGTACCCTTTTAAAAATGTCTGCCCCCAATTCATTCATCAAAGTACAGGTGGGGCTTGATGTAGAGCAGCATAAGGACCCCAGGACCCTGGAGGGAGAGTCACTAGGAGGTCGGAGAGGGGAAGATGCAAAAGATAAACTTCCAAGAGATCAGCACTTCACTCAGGGCCAACCTTTTCCCCAGGAAGAAGGAAATGTTTAATCTTCCTGTTTTCTTTTCCTCTGCCTATTTAGTCCTCCATTTTCAGGACCTAGAATTTGAATCTCCATCCTGCTTGGACTCCTTGTCCCTCTGTTGCTCTTTGAAACCCCAGTCTGAGTCCTCTCCTGTCCTACCAGAAGGCTGCGAAACACTGATTCAGAGACTCTGTGCCGTGGGGACTGGGGTCACAGCCGCCCTGGCCACCAGGCTCTGCAGAGCCTCAGGGCTGCCAGCACCCCATCAGTGGGCCTCGGGTCACCTCCCTGCCCCTCTCTCCCCCTCCCCTGTCTCTGCCCCACATCAGCTGTTCAGCCCTCTCTTCAAGCATGTATCTTGTCACTTCTCCCCTGATTTTATAGCAAGTATTCTTGCCTCTTCCTTCTTTGAGAACATAGACACTGTCAGATAGGAAGTTTTCCAGCTTTTTAGAAGCCTTGCAAATATGTTCACCAACCCTATTTCAGAATAATTTTCCCTGAATGCCACATTTCCCTACTTCTCTTCAGCACTAAACAGGTGAGGAGCTGGCTGCACTCCCCAACTCTGCTTCCTCACAGCCACCATGCTGTGACTGACAGGCCCACCAGGCACTGCTCTTGCTAAGGTCACAGCCGGCCTCCGTGTGGGTGTGGCTGGATCCGGCAACCCCGCTCTGCCTGTGTGCTGCCTGACACTGTGGCGGCATGAGGTGTTGCCACTCTACTGCTGAAAACCTCATCCCTCCGGTTGTGACATCGCCCTCTCCTGGTTTTCTCTGAGCCTTTCTGGCTGTTTATTTTTTCAAACGTTCCCCTCCTTCAACCTACATCTTCAGAACCTGTGTCTTCCTCTCGGGGCCATGTCCTCGGCCTTCTTTTCTCTCCACACCCCTCCTGTGCTTCAGCGATCATGTGCTGATTGCTCCATACATTCTCCTGAAAAACCTTCCTCCGAAGCCCCAGACTTGTAAATCCAGCAGCCTCCTGAACAATTACACCTAATCGTCCACAGGAACCTCGACTCAACAGCCTCACGCCTGTGCCAGTTCTCTTCTGCCATTTTTATTATTTTTAAAGCCTTTTATTGAGAAATAAAATACTCAAAACCATGCAAAAGTCCAAGAGTAGCATAATGAGTTATTAGAAAGATAACTTTCTTCTAACTACAACTCAGGTAAAGATTTAGAACTTTTTCATTCACCCCAGAAGCCCTTCTCTTTGCCCCAATCCAAACACCCTCCCCCAACAAAAGTTACCACTACCCTGATTTTCACAGACATCACTAGAATGTCTTTAAGGTTTAATCACTTAACTATTCATTTCTAGATATTTTAGTTTAATCATGCTCACTTTTTTTAAAGCTTAATGTCTTTTAAATCTCCTTTAATCTACAGTCTCCCCCTCCATTTCTTTCTTTTTCTTATAATTTACCTGTTGAATCCAGACCATTTGACCTATAGAGTTTCCCATAGTTTCCCCGTTGCACACTTGTGGTGCCGGTCACGTTCCTCTGTTCTCTTATTTTATACAGATTGGCAGCTGGTTCCACAGGCTAGATCACACTCAGGTTGGAACCTTTTGGCAAAACTATGGGGGCATCTTGGGTTCTTTTGTCATGCACCACATAATGACTAGTTTTTCTTCATGCTTACATCCCTTAATACTTTGGGGCTTCAGAATGGTAATATTCTAATATTTTATTTTTGTTTTTATTTATTAGCTGAAATAATTTTGTGCTTCACTCTCATCTACTGTGATTACAGTTCACATAGGAAAAGGGGGTAAATATGCTTCTTCGATAGCAGAAATGGCAGGGCATTCCAGCTTCATCTTGAGCATGTTCCACCCTGACCTCCTGTTTTGTTTTTTGTTTGTTTATTTTAAAGTAGAAAATGGTATTCCAAGACCATATAATGAGCATTATGGATGGTCATTGCACATATAATACCTTGTGAGTTCATATTGATGTTTTCAATTCAAATTCAGTACTACAGAGGTTTTACTTAACCACTTCTCTATTATGGTGCGTATCCTTTTTTCCACAACAGGAATCCTGGCTACATAGTACAGAGAGGATGCTAGCATTAGAAAGTTTTATAAATACTCATTTGCTTTATCCCTCTTTACACATGAAGCAGTATCAGAATGACAGTTGTATATACCACCATCATTAATTCTGATTACTGAAAACAATTTTAAAAATGGTTTTGCCTGTACTATCCGAGTTATTGTATTTTTTTGAATAGTTGGACTATATCTACATTGTTAAAACATTTCACCATTTCACACTATGACCTTTTCCTTTTAACTGCATTTAGTTTTACTTCTACAAGTAACCATATAGTTATGTTTATCACCAGTCCTTATGTCAATTTCTCAACAGTTTTGTTTTTCTGAGACTTGTTGCCTAGTAGATTCCTCATGAATGCCTCACAGAACAGTATTCCTTCTTCTTGCATGTTATTAATAGTTTCTCTGTGTTCTTTATACTTGAAAGTCAGTTTCATTGCATGTTAAATCCTTGTTCCCAGTTTCTTTTCTTGAATATCTTAAATCAGATTATTTATATCAAAATGGAACAGATTTAAGATTTAAGGTCCCGGGATCCTTATACTGCTCTACATCAAGCCCCAACTGTACTTTGAGGGACAGATGGGGGAGACATTTTTAAAAGGGTACTTGTTAAGCCAACTGTATCTCCAGTTGACTGAACTTCTGACAATGTGGAGAAGCTGTTGAAGTCTGATCATAATTTTATTTTCCTTAAATGCCAGATACTCTTTTTACATAGGTGTCCAAAGGATTTTTTTTCTTTTAAGTCTGGTAATTTTATTAGAATGTATCTTCATGTTGCTCATTCTGGGTTAATATCCTTAGGTATTTGGCATGAATTTTCAATATATACTCTGAATTTTTTTTTTAATTTAATTTTAAGGTTTTCTTGAGGTATAGTTTTCCTTTTGCTTTGCTATTCTTTTTTCTGGGACTCTTCTGTATCTGTATGTTGGTTCTTCTTTGCCTGTCTTCACTATTTGTCACCTTATCTCAAACTCTTTTTATCATCTTCATTTCTGCTCAACTTTTAAACTTTCCATTTCTATTTCTCTTAAGGCATTATTTATCATATTTAATTACCCTTGTGTTCCTTGTTTACCCTTGCATTCCTTATTGCTTAGTTTCTAAAACAACCTTTTATCTTACATTTCACTGTTTTTATGTTGTTCTTCTATGTCTTATATCATTTTCTTTTCTTTTCTTTTCTTTTTATACTTTAAGTTCTGGGATACATGTGCAGAACGTGCAGGTTTGTTACCTAGGTATACATGTGGCATGGTGGTTTGCTGCACCCATCAACCCGTCATCTACATTAGGTATTTCTCCTAATGCTATCCCTACCCTTGCCCCCCACCCCCCAACAGGCCCCAGTGTGTGATGTTCCCCTCCCTGTGCCCGTATGTTCTCATTGTTCCACTCCCACTTATGAGTGAGAACATATGGTGGTTGGTTTTCTGTTCCTGTGTTAGTTTGCTGAGAATGATGGTTTCCAGCTTCATCCATGTCCCTGCAAAGGACATGAACTCATTCTTTTTTATGCGTTCATAGTATTCCATGGTGTATATGTACCACATTTTCTTTTTCCAGTCTAACATTGATGGGCATTTGGGTTGGTTCCAAGTCTTTGCTATAGTGAATAGTGCCCCATTAAACATACGTGTGCATGTGTCTTTATAGCAGAATGATTTATAATCCTTTGGGTGTATACCCGGTAATGGGATTGCTGGGTCAAATGGTATTTCTAGTTCTAGATCCTTGAGGAATCTTCACATTGTCTTCCACAGTGGTTGAACTAATTTGCACTCCCACCAACAGTGTAGAAGCATTCCTGTTTCTCCACATCCTCTCCAGCATCTGTTGTTTCCTGACTTTTTAATGATTGCCATTCTAACTGGCGTGAGATGGTATCTCATTGTGGTTTTCATTTGCATTTCTCTAATGACCAGTGATAATGAGCTTTTTTTCATATGTTTGTTGGTCACATAAATGTCTTCTTTTGAAAAGTGTCTGTTCATATCCTTTGCCCACTTTTTGATGGGGTTATTTGTTTTTTTCTTATAAATTTGGTAAAGTTCCTGGTAGATTCTGGATATTAGCCCTTTGTCAGATGGATAGATTGCAGAAATTTTCTCCCATTCTGTAGGTTGCCTGTTCACTCTGATGATAGTTTCTTTTGCTGTGCAGAAGCTCTTTAGTTTAATTAGATCCCATTTGTCAATTTTGGCTTTTGTTGCAATTGCTTTTGGTGTTTAGTCATGAAGTCTTTGCCTATGCTTATGTCCTGAATGGTATTGCCTAGGTTTTCTTCTAGGGTTTTTATTGTTTTAGGTCTTACGTTTAAATCTTTAATCCATCTTGAGTTAATTTTTGTATAAGGTGTAAGCAAAGGGTCCAGTTTCAGTTTTCTGCATATGACTAGCCAGTTTTCCCAATTATTAAATAGGGAATCCTTTCCCCATTTCTTGTTTTTGTCAGGTTTGTCAAAGATCAGATGGTTGTAAGTGTGTGTGTTGTTATTTCTGAGGCCTCTGTTCTCTTCCATTGGTCTATATATCTGTTTTGGTACCAGTACCGTGCTGTTTTGGTTACTATAGAATTGTAGTATAGTTTGAAGTCAGGTAGTGTGATGCCTCCAGTTTTGTTGTTTTTGCTTAGGATTGTGTTGGCTATGTGGGCTCTTTTTTGGTTCCATATGAAATTTAAAGTAGTTTTTTTCTAATTCTGTGGAGAAAGTCAATGGTAGCTTAATAGGAATAGCATTGAATATATAAATTACTTTGGGCAGTATGGCCATTTTCACGATATTGATTCTTCCTATCTATGAGCATGGAATGTTTTTCCATTTGTTTGTGTCCTCTTATTTCCTTGAGCAGTGGTTTGTAGTTCTCCTTGAAAAGGTCCTTCACATTCCTTGTAAGTTGTATTCCTAGGTATTTTATTCTCTTTCTAGCAATTGTGAATGAGAGTTTGCTCATGATTTGGCTTTCTGTTTGTCTGTTATTGGTGTATAGGAATGCTTGTGATTTTTGCACATTGATTTTGTATCCTGAGACTTTGCTGAAGTTGCTTATCACCTTAAGGAGTTTTGGGGCTGAGACAATGGGGTTTTCTAAATATACAATCATGACATCTGCAAACAGAGGTAATTTGACTTCCTCTGTTCCTATTTGAATACTCTTTTATTTCTTTCTCTTGCCTGATTGCCCTGGGCAGAACTTCCAATAACATGTTGAATAGGAGTGGTGAGAGAGGGCATCCTTGTCTTGTGCCGGTTTTCAAAGGGAATGATTCCAGCTTTTGCCCATTCAGTACGATATTGGCTGTGGGTTTATCATAAATAGCTCTTATTATTTTGAGATATGTTCCATCAGTACCTAGTTTATTGAGAGTCTTTAGCATGAAGAGGTGTTGAATTTTATTGAAGGCCTTTTCTGTATCTGTTGAGATAATCATGTGATTTTTGTCATTGGTTCTGTTTATGTGATGGATTATGTTTATTGATTTGCATATGTTAAACCAGCCTTGCATCCCAAAGATGAAGCCTATATTTAGGACAGTTAGCTCTTCTTGTCGCATTCATCCCTTTACCATTATGTAATGCCCTTCTTTGTCTTTTTTTTATATTTGTTGGTTTAAAGTCTGTTTTATCAGGGACTAGGATTGCAACCCTGCTTTTTTTTGCTTCCCATTTGCTTGGTAAATCTTCCTCCATCCATTTATTTTGAGCCTGTGTGTGTCTTTGCACATAAGATGGGTCTCCTGAATACAGCACACTAATGGGTCTTGACTCTTTATCCAATTTGCCAGTCTGTGCCTTTTAATCGGGGCATTTAGCCCATTTACATTTAAGGTTAGTATTGTTACGTGTGAATTTGATCCTGTCATTATGATGCTAGCTGGTCATTTTGCCCATTAGTTGATGCAGTTTCTTTATAGTGTCGATGGTCTTTGCATTTTGGTTTGTTTTCACAGTGGCTGGTACTGGTTTTTCTTTTCCATATTTAGTTCTTCCTTCAGGAGCTCTTGTAAGGCAGGCCTGGTGGTGACAGAATCCCTCAGCATTTGCTTCTATGTAAAAGATTTTATTTCTCCTTCACCTATGAAGCTTAGTTTGGCTGGTTGTGAAATTCTGAGTTGAAAATCTTTTCTTTTTTCTTTTTTCTGTTTTTTTTTTTTTTTTTTTTTTTTTTTTTTTTTGAGATGGAGTCTGGCTGTTATTGGCCTGGGCTGGAGTGCAATGGCACACTCTCGGCTCACTGCAACCTCCGCCTCCCGGATTCCAGCAATTCTCCTTTCTCAACCTCCCGAGTAGCTGAGATTATAGGCGCCCGCCACCATGCCTGCCTAATTTTTGTATTTTTAGTAGAGACAGGGTTTCACCATGTTGGCCAGGCTGGTCTCGAACTCCTGACCTCAGATGATCTGCCTGCCTGGGCCTCCCAAAGTGTTTGGATTACAGGCATGAGCCACCATGCCCGGCCCTTTTTTAAAGAATGTTGAGTATTGGCCCCCACTCTCTTCTGGCTTGTAGGATTTCTGCAGAGAGATCCGCTGTTAGTCTGATGGGCTTCCCTTTGTGGGTAACCCGACCTTTCTCTCTGGTTGCCCTTAACATTTTTTCCTCTATTTCTACCTTGGTGAATCTGCTGATTATGTGTCTTGGGGTTGCTCTTCTTGAGGAGTATTTTTGTGGTGTTCTCTGTATTTCCTGAATTTGAATGTTGGCCTATCTTGCTAGGTTGGATAATATCCTGAAGTGTGTTTACCAACTTGGTTCCATTCTCCCCATCACTTTTTGGTACGCCAGTCAAACATTTGGTCTTTTCACATAGTCCCATATTTCTTGGAGGCTTTTTTCGTTCTTTTTCATTCTTTTTTCTCTAATCTTGTCTTCACACTTTATTTCATTAAATTGATCTTCAGTCTCTGGTATGCTTTCTTCCCCTTGACTGATTTGGCTACTGATACTTGTGTATGCTTCACAAAGTTCTCATGCTGTTTTTCCACTCCATCAGGTCATTTTTGCTCTTTTCTAAACTGTTTATTCTAGTTAGCAATTCCTCTAACCTTTTATCAAGGTTCTTAGCTTCCTTGCATTGGGTTAGAACATGCTCCTTTAGCTCAGAGGAGTTTGTTGTTACCCACCTTCTGAATCCTACTTCTGTCAATTTGTCAAACTCATTCTCCCTCCAGTTTTGTTCCCTTGCTGGTAAGGAATTGTGATCCTTTGTAGGAGAAGGGGCATTCTGTTTTTTTGAATTTTCAGCCTTTTTGCGCTGTTTTTTCCTCATCTTTGTGGATTTATCTACCTTTGGTCTTTGCTGTTGGTGACCTTTGGATGGAGTTTTTGTGTGGTTGTCCTTTCTGTTGATGTTGATGCTATTGCTTTCTGTTTCTTAGTTTTCCTTCTAACAGGCCCCTCTTCTGCAGGTCTGCTGGCGTTTGCTGGGGGTCCACTCCAGACCCTGTTTGCCTGAGTATCACCAGCAGAGGCTGCAGAACAGCAAAGATTGCTGCCTGTTCCTTCCTCTAGAAGCTTCGTCCCAGAGGGGCACCCCTTAGATGCTAGCCAGAGCTCTCCTGTATGAGATGTCTGTCAACCCCTGCTGGGAGGTGTCTCCCAGTCAGGAAGCGTGGAGGTCAGGGAGAGAGTCTGTCCCTTAGCAGAGCTTGAGCACTGTGCTAGGAGATCTGCTGCTGTCTTCAGAGCCAGCAGGCGGGAACATTTAAGTCTACTGAAGCTGCACCCACAGCTGCCCCTTCCCTCAGGTGCTCTGTCTCAAGGAGATGGGAGTTTTATCTATAAGCCCCTGATTAGGGCTACGGCCTTTCTTTCAGAGATGCTCTGCCCAGAGAGGAGGAATTTGGGAGCTAGTCTTGCTACGGTGGCTTTGCAGCGATGCAGTGGGCTCTGCCCAGTTGGAACTTCCAGCAGCTTTGTTTACACTCAAGCCTCAGAAATGGCGGACGCCCCTCCTGCTACCAAGCTCGAGTGTCCCAGGTTGACTTCACACTGCTGTGCTAGCAGCGAGAATTTCAAGCCAGTGGATCTTAGCTTGCTGGGCTCTGTGGAGGTGGGATCCACTGATCAAGACCACTTGGCTCCCTGGCTTCAGCCCCCTTTCTAGGGGAGTGAACAGTGTGTCTTGCTGGTATTCCAGGTTCCACTGGGGTATGAAAAAAAAAAACTGTAGCTAGCTCGGTGTCTGCCCAAACGGCTGCCCAGTTTTGTGCTTGAAACCTAGGGCCCTTGTGGTGTAAGCACTCAAGGGAATCCCCTGGTCTGTGGGTTGCAAAGACTGTGGGAAAAGCACAGTATTTGGGCCAGAATGCACCCTTCCTCACAGCACAGTCTCTCATGAGTTCCATTGGCTAGGGGAGGGAGTTCCCCAACCCCTTGCGCTTCCTGGGTGAGGCGACACCTCATCCTGCTTTGGCTTGCCCTCCATGGGCTATACCCACTGTCTAACCAGTCCCACTGAGATGAACCGGGTACCCCAGTTGGAAATGCAGAAATCACCCTCCTTCTGCCTTGGTCTTGCTGGGAGCTGCAGACCAGAGCTGTTCCTATTCGGCCATCTTGCCCAGGAATCTCATCTTGTATCATTTTCTTAATGTCTTTTATCTCTTTTTGAAATATAGACTCGAGTTCTCTTTTTAAAATGTAATTATCTTTTTGATATGTCTTTTTGACACAAATTGCCTGTGAGATGTTATTTTGCTCTTATTCTTTTTATCTTATGGGATAGCTGTATAGGATCTGACCTTTGTGCTTTTCTGTTGCTTATTTTGATTGGCAATTAGTTTTACTGAACTTGGAAAGGAAATTTGGTTCAAATTGCTCTTTTTCTTTGTTATTTTTAATTTATTTATTTTTAAATTGACAAAAATTGTTTATGGCTCACAACATGATATTTTGAAATAAATGTTGTGGAATGGCTAAGCAAGCTAATTAACATGTGCATTACCTCACATACTATATTTTATGGTGAGAACAAGTTGCATTTTTAACTTCACAGAGCTGCTTCTGCTTTTGTTGTTGTTGTTGTGTTTTTTTAAATGTAGCATTAAAAAAATATGGTGGCTTGCTTTTAGAGATGTCCTCCTGGTTTCGTTCCCCTTCCCCATTTTTATCTGGGTCTTTTCTTCATCTGTGTTATCTGTATCCCACTCAATTTTGATTTTCTTCCCAGCAGTTTCTCCTCATGTGGGCCCTCTCCTGGAAAGGAGACCCAGCAGGTCAGATTGGAAAATTCACTAGGGCTGGGCTGTCTTTGATGTAAACTCCTTGTGCTCATCCACTATTGGAGTGGGCAAGATCCCTCCCAGTGTCAACTACTGTTCTTAAAATGTGAGATTTCTAGAGAATACCTGTTGGACCTTTTGAGATTCTCCTATTCTCAGATCCATCAGACATTAATCCTCTCTTACTCCCATGCTGATGGCATGTAGGGCTTATGGCTGGAGGTGGTTTGTCTCTACTTGCACATATTTGGACTTGATGGGAATGTCATGTCTCCCAGTTTTTGTTTGGGTTTTGCTGTTTCTTTGCTGTGTCAGGTTTTGTCTGTTTCTTCTCTTTTGCTCACTATTTTATCATGAACCTAGTTACTCAAACCAGAAACTAGGCATTTTCAGTTTTCCTTCTCATTTACTTTTATATTTTAGTTCACTTCTTTATCCTTAATATTTCTTAAATCCTACCACTTCTTTCCATTTTCACTGCTACTGTCTTAGACCAGATTCCTATAACGTCTCTGCTAGTGCTACAAAGTCTTAGAATCTGATTTCTCTGCTTCCAATCCAGATATTATCCACCTGTAGTTAGAGTGACCTTTCTGAAATGCAAATCTGAACCTAACTCTTCCTGACATTAGGAGCTACTGGCAATAATTTCTCCAAATGCCATGCATTCTTCTCACCCCTAGAGTTCTGTCTGTAGTATTATTTTGTGTGCTTTGCTTTTTTATTGAAGAATGCCTATATCATTATTTTTTGAGGGAAAATTTCAATAATTTATATTTCTTTTAAAAGAAATCTGTAAGTTCATGAGAACTTGTAATAAGATGTATTGTATTTCCTAATGGTCTTTAAATATTTTTCTCACTTTCAACAGAAAAAAAAATTTCTAGACTGCTATGCTTGGAGTATTCCATTTCCTTTTGTGAAATCATGAACTTGAATTTATTAAACATAAATATATAACTGTGAATGTGAATAAACAAATAAAATGAAATTATTTTCAAGTGCCTTTGAGATAAAGCAAAGTGTATTTGGTTCCATATGTAAATGATTCCCCCATACAGTTCTCAGCTTTATCAAATCCAAGTAGCTGCCTTTGTAAGAATAAGCATGTAATAAAAACTAAGAAACCTTTAATTGATTCATATCACATCACCCTGCCAAGAAACCATGACAGGTTTATTATCTGAACACATCTGGGGTAGAATTACAAACAAGAACTTGGCAGGGAAACCAGTTGGGAGCACTTTGTTCTTAATAGGAGAATGAATCTATATAGCATTAATTGGGACTTGTGGTTGGGTGGCATGCATCATTCTATAAGAAGCAGACCTCCTGGAGCTTCTTGTTCTAAGTCTGCACTGTAGAGGGAGGGACCAGTGGGAAGGGAAAGGTAAAAAAACTGCTCCCCCCACCACATTCACCACCTCCCACCTGCAACACATGCACACACCGGTGCATGTAAAATCCTCAGATCTTGGCTCTATCCTCAATAGTCTTAACCCAGAGGGACTTAATTAAATCTACCCTATGTGGAAAGTAAGCACAGAGATTTCCAGGTAAAGTGGTAACCAAAAGTAAATGATAAAGCTAGAAATTCACTTACAAATAACAAGGAAACCTGACATGAAATGGAGAGGGAAATACCAGTTTGAGAGGCATAAGACGAAGTATCAGCTTGATGTTAAAAATATCTAAACTACTTAGGTAGATTAAAGAACAATGGTCTTAAAATGAAGACACGGTATTAAACAGGAAGAAAAGATCTCGAAAGTACCTAAGATGAACATACGAGATTTCCATGGCTTCTGGTAGAATACTTAGAATGGAGAGCACATCTTTCTTGTATAGAGTCCTGGTGTTAGGCTGTGAAATTACAGGAGAAGTGTCTCTGATGGGTTTCTAAACAGTAGAGAAATGGGGCCGATACAGAATGTACTTGTAGCTGTCACTCTGATTTCGGATACCAGAGTCAGAATTTTCCCAGGATACCCTATTATGCAGCGCTAATCATGCTGCTTTAATTGTCCCTTTACTTAGGAGTACGAGACCCAATCTAGTGCAGAAGCCAAATTTGTGAAGCAGCTAGACCAATGTGAGATGATTCTTCAAGCATCTGAATATGAAGACCTTGAACACAAACCTGGGAGACTGCAAGACTTCTATGATTCCACAGCAGGTACTCAACACCATTTTCAACAAGAGTCCATTTTAGTTTGGCTTACTCGGTGTAGTGACTAATGTTAATATTAGGGAAACCCACTGTTGGTACCTTCATCTGACCCTTTCATGTGGAGCATCTAAAAAGAAAGGGAAGGAAACATTCGGGTAAGAGGCTGAGGATAGGAAATAAATGGAATAGAGTTTAATGTGGAATGAACAGTAAGCAACAACAGACACAGGCAAGAAAAGACGGTGAGAGAAGAGATGTTGGGTTGAACAGTCCCCCATGCTAGCCGTCATGGACATACAATAGCTTAGAGCTTGGTTGCTACCAAAGCAGAAATCTGGGGAGGTCTGAGGAGCAGGGATGACAGCACAGATCAGCCAATTGAAGTGTAGAGGTGTTTACAAGAGAGACACCTGCATCCTTGTTTACATCATGAGCCAGCCTAGCCCCTCTGATCTTCCTCCTTGTCTTTTCATATATAGGTGCTTCATTCTCCTTACTTAATTGCAGGTTTGGAATGGGCAGAGATTGTCTTCAGCTTTCTGGGCTCTCACACCTGAGTTTTCCCATAGTTCCTGGTAGAGGCACTCAGGAGCCTGGTGAAGTTTCCCCTACCTCTGCCTAATTGATAATTCCTTGCCTGAGTCTCATCCTTATTCTCAGTTGCACCTGGGGTGACAGAGCGTAAATGCCAAGTGGTCCCCTTCGGCCCCTTCCCAGGACCTGGAATCTCTTTCTGCTTTGGAATGAAGTGTGGGTCAGATCGTAGACTAGAGCCCCCAGTGAACCCTGGGATCAAGCTGGGGAAATGAATATACTCTCTTGTCAATATGGGAATGTATTTTTCCCTGTTCTTTTGCTTTGCAGGAAAATTCAATCACCCTGAGATAGTCCAGCTTGTTTCTGAACTTGAGGCAGAAAGAAACGCTAACATAGCTGCAGCTGCCAGTGAGCCACACTCCTGAGACACTCTCTAAATTGCTGCACTCCTGTAACAAACATTATTTTTCCATTTCATTGTATTGTGTTTTGCCATTGTTGGTCTGTTGATTTCCCTAGATGTGAGTCTGTTTGTTTTCAATTGTCTGGACTTCAGCAAGAAATGTGATACAACTTGGGCACTAAAAGAAGCCACAGAACAGGAAGCGGTCATGAAAGTGCCATGGATGAAGACTGGAGGTGGCAGTGCCTGTTTATGAACTAAATAAATAAATATTAAACGCCTAAAATATTGGAATATTTATTGGAGATTTAAAATCATCTTATTCTGACTTAATTACCGATATCCCCGAAGGCTAGATTCATTGAATAATAGAAAATTTCATTATGATTGCTTTTAAGAACAGATTCTTCAGCTGATTTAGTGATAAGAATCCAGAAAAGAAAATGTACTAGTAATGTATTCTCTCCCCAGATGAAATTGCTGCCTTATTCAGATTTACTCTCTTGAGCCAGATTTTGAATTTCACTGCAGACTGCTTCAGACTTCTAATCATAGGCTTGTAAACCTACTAATAGGCTCTGCCCCTCTTCCCAATACTTTTTGTCATTTAGAGATATAAACCGGGGCATATAAAAATGCAACTTGTATTCCTTTGTATATTTTTCCCGTCTGACTTATAAATCTTGAGACCTTTATTGTAAAAGCATGTATCATCAGGTTAGAAATATAAATAGGAACTGGGGTCATTGAGTCTCAGGTAGGGAATATATCAACGCGATTTCTTCCTCTCTTTTCCCTTTTATAGGATAAATAATCCACCCTGTCTGCCTTTACATTGAATAGTGCAAAAAAGAATACAATTTCTGCAAACCTGCCCAGTGTTTTGGTGTGGAGCAATGATGCTTGTCCCTTTAATTCAAATGTCACTTTCCATTTGAAGGCCTTTGAGGCTGGCATGGTGAAAATTCTAGGCAGCGTTTCTTTGGAAACTCTTTGCGGTATCCATGGATACCCAATCTGCAGGAAGCAAGGTACATGATCTTTTCAGAAGCAACACACATATGTATGTGTAATTGCTCTGTATCAAAAAGAAGAAAGAGGGTAAAGTCCATTACTGGATATATGGTTAGTAGGAAAACAACTCCATCTATTAGGATTGTGGAGTTTTTCCCTTGGCATGAAAACATACACACAAAATAACCCCAGATAAAGTTCAAGTATTTATAACCAGAAGGTGTTCTGTGGCCCTGCTGTTTTATTTTCAATGTTTTGTCTACCATAATTTTCATAAATAGCTAACAAAACAATTCACAGAGAGACTTTGGAAACTTCTACTGGGTTAAACTTTATAACTAGTCACTTAACCATTATCTCAGTTCATCATCTACCTACGAAATGGGAGTTTTCAGTTAGTCCTAAACCTTCCTTCCTGAGGAAATACATCTTTTAAAGAAAGAAAGAAAAAAATATAATAGTGTTATAAATAAAACATTTGATAAGAAAATAACAAAATGAAGATCAACAAAATAACAGCTCCTGAGCCTACCAGCAATGTCTATAAATGAGCATTATTACTTAAAAATGTTTTTCCTTAGAAGATACCTGCCATTTGCCTAGAATTTGTCTTCTGAATGACAACCCTATAATTACAATGCAGAGTAAATAATTATTCATGGTTTGAACTCAAGAAAAAAGAATTATTTGTTACTGTTTGTCAGATTCTAGGCCAAACTGAGGTCCAAAGGGAGTTGGTGGGCTGGTGGCAGGTAGCTGGAAAAACTTGAGGAATCGTAGGCAGTTTTGACATGGCCTTATTCTCTCTCTAGGCGCAAGCCATATGTACAGCATCAGCAGGGTAGTTAAACCTTTTACAGACAATAATGGATCCCAGCCAAGCACAGGCTCATGTGAATGGTCACCTAATGTGCCTCACGTGGCATGGTTACATAATGTGTAGAGTTGTGTGCCTGCGTTCCAAACCCACTGAGTCATGCTGTGCCAGAAGGCTGCCTCAGCCTACTCCTGACTAAAATGCAGCCATTTCCCTTAACACTCCATCCCCTAGGCTGAGGGGAGTCTTTCAGGTAGGGATACGTGCCCATAGGGTGGAGCCCTGAATCCATAACCCACAACAATACAGAGAGCAACAGCTCATTACCAGGATCCCAGCTATGCTACTTAGGACTGTAAGGGCCCAGCGTAGGCCACAGCCCAGAGATGCCCACCATCTGTGCTCACATGCACATCCAGCTCAAACAGGTGCCCCTGGCCAACTACCCATAGGGCTTGTGCCTGCTGAATAGCCCACTTGGCTGCCAGGAAAGCGGTCTCAGCCATATCCCAATTCCAGGTAGCTCTCTTCTTTGTTAACCGTACAACAGTTTTGTCATTTGAGCTAAATGGGGCAGAAATGCCCTCCAGTATCCCAGGAAGCCCACAAAAGTTTGCAGCTGCTTCACCGTGGTGGGCCAGGGCTATGCCTGAATTTTGTCAATAATAGCCTCTGGTATGGCCATCATCTTACCTAGACAGGAAACTTCCAATAATTTGACAGATAATCCAGACCCTTGGACCTTGGATTCATTGATGGCCCAACTGCATGCTGCCAAATGTTGCCGCAAGAGAGGCACCGCCACATCTAAATCTACAAGAGAATCAGAGGTTAACATATCATCAATATAATGGAATAGGCGGACCCCTTCTGCACATTGCCAAGTGGCTAAATCCATGACGACAAGACCATGACATATGGTGGGGCTATGCACATAGCACTGCGGCCACATTGTAAAAGTCCATTGTTGCCCTTGCCACGTGAAGGCAAACTGTTCCTGGCTCTTGGAGCAATGTCGATGGAGAAAAATGCATTGACCAAGTTCACCGCATAGTGGTACTGTCCCAGTTCCATTGTCAAGCAGTCCATCAAATCCATGATTGACAGTACAGCTGCACTCAAAGCAGGTGTTACTTTATTCAGTTCCTGATAGTTTACCGTCATCCGCCTAGTTCCATCAACCTTTCTAACTGGCCACACTGGAGAACTGTAGGAGCTGTGGATGCCACACACTATCTGCACCTCCTCCAGCTTTTAAATTGTCTCAGTTATCTTCATATGCCCACCCAGCAAATGGTATTGATGGGTGGAAGTAACCAGTTGGGGTTGTGACAGGACCTGAGGCTTGTGATGCCTATGTCCTTGCAGCACCAGCTTCACCAGATGCACTAGGAGTCTGAATTCCCTGGCCGTGGTTTGTAATGCCAGGTCATGTAAAATGTCCACCCCCAGGATGTATTCAGGTATGGGGGAGACATACACAGTATATAAACGGAGCCAAGTGGCCAATGCCGAGGTACAGAGACACAGGTTTCACTTTCAGTAACCAGCCTCCATAACCATAAATGTAACAGCCTTGCCCAGAAACTTATCTGATTCTCATACACAAGGCTACAATCTGTGCCAATATCTACCAGCACTGATACCCGCTGTATGTTAGTGGGGGACCAGTGAATTGCTAATTCTACATGTGGCCACTGGTCATCTGGTGTCCCCCCAAGCTGGGCACATTGGCCAGTTCCCTAATCAAACAGAAAAGGCTCTACATTTCAGCCTGGCTGCAGCAAGTAGTCCTTGAGTTGGAGCACCTGGGCGGGAATGGGTCATGCAGCAATGTCCTTCTTCCCCTTGGTATTTTCCAGAATTGCTTCTCTGGAGACAAGTGTCTCCACAAAGTTAAGAGTACTTCATTGGGCAGTTTATTGATTTTCTCTCAGTCAACCCTGGACAAAATCAAATCTATCCACATCTGTGAGTGTGTCACTCATTGGGGCCCCCTTTTTGCCCATGCGGGAGCCCCCTGTGGGCAGGGCACCTTCCTCTTCTTTATGGTGTGGACCCCTCAGTCCCACCGACGGCCTTCTGCTTCCCCGAGAGCTGCTATAGCAGTGGTCACTTCATGTGTGCGGTGCCCTACCTACAGGGTGAGGACAGCAGCTAGGAAGCCAAAGGTGCTCGGGGGTGCAGAGGTAAACATTCATCATCTGGCCCCCGGGTATTCAGGTCAAACATAGCCTGCCATATAACCATCACCCAGATGACTTGCACCAAATCAGCATATGACTGCCATTTACTCACAGTTTCAGTTATTTCACCAATGTCATTTCACACAGTCCATATGGCTGCCCACAGCCACTCAATCAGGGTGTGGTCACCTTGCCCTGCCACTAGCCACCTGCTCACTTGCAACCACTGAAGGAGGGAGGGGAGTCATGCTGGAGGCCAGCTTTTCCATCCCAGAGGCAGGACAGGGATACTGTCTGCTCCCTCATCCCACAAATGAAGCATGCAGTTGGGCAGGGGTTCCCCTGGACACTGGCGGCACTACTTGCCTAATTCCTGCAACTCAGTTGGGGTATAGGAAATATATGATTGTGTTGTGTTACCGCTCGGGTGGGCTTCCTGGGATGTTGGGGGGCATTTGTGCCCCATTAGCTCAAATGACAAAACCGTTGCACGGTTAACAAAGAAGAGAGCTACCTGGAGCTGGGGGAGGGGTGTCCCTGAGCCCACCCTTGGGGCCCCAATGGCTGTTCATGATTTACCTTCTGACAGGCCACTGAGCAAGCCCACAACAGGGGTCCTTCCTCCACAGTATCAGACTGAGTGGGGATCTCCAGCTAAGACAACAGACCCAGCCCTCGAAGGCTCGCTCCTTGTTGGTGCTCTGTGCTTCCAGCCGCTTCAGTGCCTTGTCTGTGCACTGAAGCATGACCCATCTACCACTGCCCAGGTTTCCACCAGAGCCCATCCGAGCAGTACAGCTGCCACTGGGTACCACAGCCAATGTTCTGGCCACATGGCCGACCTGGAATCAGCAGGGACCAAAGGCTCACTCACCTCATGATCCTGCTTACAGCACCAATTGTCAGATTCTAGCCCAAGCTGAGGTCCAAGAGGAGTCGGTGGGCAGGTGGTGGGTAGCTGGAAAAACACTCAAGGAATCATAGGCGGTTTTGAGATGGCTTTGTTCTTTCTCTGGATGTGAGCTATATGTACAGCATCAGCAGGGTAGTTGTACCTTTTACAGACAATAGTGGCTGCAAGCCAAGCACAAGCTCATGTGAGTGGTCACGTAATGTGCCTCATGTGGCGGGGTTACATAATGTGCACCGTTGTGTGCCTGTACTCCAAACCCGCTGAGTCATGGTGCACCAGAAGGCCACCTTGGCGTACTCCTGACTAAAGCACAACGATTTACCTTACACTCTACCCCCTAGGCCAAGGGAAGTCTTTCAGGTAGGGATACGTGCCCATAGGGCAGAGCCCTGGATCCATAACCCACAACAATACAGAGAGCAACAGCTCACTACTAGGATCCCAGCTATACTAGTTATGACTTTTAGGGCCCAGCATAGGCCAGAGCCCAGGGATGCCCACCATCTCTGTAGGGGGCCATCAGTAAGGCTCTCAACCAACTTAATTTCCCATGAGACCCCTTGCAGAGCTGCTGTTATGTTCTGCCAATTGTCAGGGATAAAGGTACAACATCGTGTTCCTAAAAGGATACAGGTGCTTCCTTGGGCAACAGTTAGTATGTCTAAGGCCATTCAGTTTTGCAACACCACCTCAGCTTACTCCTGACTAAAGCGCAGCCATTTTCCCTACACTGTTTTCCCCTTATGGATTGGTATTTTACCAGCTATTACATAATTCTCAATGCCCTTGTATTTGAAAAATGTTGATCCACCTCAAAGCCTTGTGGTGGTGATACATGCTCTGGGGTAAATGACTGATGAAGCGCTTTGTAAAAAAAAGCATCTCTGTACTCAGCATTTTCATTTAAGCAATTTGTCAGTCTTCATATTCAAAGGTGAAATGGCATGATTTCTGTGAAAGACATGATTTTGTTATTTTTGGTTTGCTTTAATTTATATATATATATGATGGATGGATATGTATTATATATATTATATATATAATGTGTGTGTACATGAATATACCCTCTGGTGTGAACTGAAAGTCAAGTAGAAATGTAGCATAAAGAATTTTACCATGCTTAGAAGTTATCAAAAGTAGCCATAAGATTTTGCCAAATATTGTTATAGTTTGAAATTACATTTGAATGCTAGGTTTGAAGAAGTTGTTTCACATTTCATATTAAGTCACTTTTCAACCTTACCACCATCTTCCTTTATCACACTACTTCCACTCACATTGAATACTGAGGATGATGGGGTTGATGTTCAACCACTTTAAAGCTTACACGTAATTTTGGAACAATGAACAGTGACAGAAGAGCCGTGTAGATCCCTGGGTTCCCTCTACACTGGCCACTGTGAATGGCATGGCATATCATGAAGACACATCCTAAAGCATGCAGTTTGTTCTGTTTGCTATGGTTCAAGAACAGATTTCTAACAAAATGTGTAATTTAGAGTAAGATATGCAGATTGCATTGCTAAAATGACCTGCCAATAGTTGTAATCTTTTTTTGAGACAGGGTCTCATCTCTCTGTCACCCAGGCTGGAAGGCAGTGGCAAGATCTCGGCTCACTGTAGCCTCCGCCTCCCTGGTTCAAGAGATTCTCCCACCTCAGCCTCCCAAGTAGCTGGGATTACAGGGATGTGCCATCACGCACAGCTAATTTTTGCATTTTTAGTAGAGATGGGGTTTCACCGTGTTGGCCAGGCTGGTCTCGAACTCCTGACCTCAGTTGATCCACCCACCTTGGCCTCCCAAAGTTCTGGGATTACAGGTATGAGTCACCATGCGCAGCCAATAGTTGTAATATTTATGTGATGTGAGTTGTGAGATAAAGTAGCACTGTAAATTTACAAATATGTTCATCATAGCAACTGTGTTTAAAATGTGGTAAATGGTTAAATTTCAGAATGGCTTACTTTTTTTAAAAGCTAGTTTGTTTTGTAATCACAATTGCATCAGAATTTTTGATAATTGAAAGAATTGACGCCTGAGCAACTCGGGGATTAGGCCTGCACAGTCAAAAATCCGATTCTAGGTTGGGAGTTGTGGCTCACGCCTGTAATCCCAACACTTTGGGAGGCCAGGGCAGGTGGATCACGAGGTCAGTAGTTCAAGACCAGCCTGGCCAAGATGGTAAAATCCTGTCTCTACTAAAAATACAAAAATTAGCCAGGCGTGGTGGTAGGCGCCTGTAATCCCAGCTACTCGGGAGGCTGAGGCAGAGAATTGCTTGAACCCAGGAGGCAGAGGTTGCAGTGAGCCAAGATTGCGCCACTGCACTCCAACCTGGGCAACAGGGTGAGACTCAGTCTCAAAAAAATAAATAAATACATAAAACAAAAATCTGATTCTAACTTTGGACACCCCCAAAACCTAACTACCAACAGCTACTGTTGACCATAAGCCTTATTGATAACATAAATGGCCAATTAACACATATTTTTATGTTATATGCATTACATGTGGTATTCTTACAATAAAGTAAGCTCTGGAAACAAAATGTTAAAAAAAAAAGCAACAGAGATAATATATGTGCTATTCATTAAGTGGAAGCAGATGATCATGAAGGTCTTTATCCTCATTGTCTTCATGTTGAGTAGGCTGCAGAAGGGGAGAGGTTGGTATTACTGTTTCAAGGGGTGGCAGAGGCAGAAGAAAATCTGCACATAAGTGGACCCTCACAGTTCAAACTCCTGTTGTTCAAGGGTCAACTGTACATTTTCTGTGGAGGTATCCTTTCATACACACATGGTGTTGACCTGAAGTCATTTTGATTTGTTAGTAAAAGGTTATGTCCATTGTGTGCAATTACTTTTTAGGACTTGTGAAACACTTTAAACTACTGCTTGTGAACTGAGCCTCACTAGATGTAATTGAGAAGCTCAGCAATCAGTCCCATCAGGATGATCTTGCACACCCATGGTGAGGGAGGACCAGGCAGCTCTTAGTGATGCTCCTGAAGCTAAGAGTAGGCTCACTACCTAAACTAGGTAAGACTGCCCACCTACCAACAAGTGTTTGATTTATCTAATCTGAGTTATTCACACACATTTTATGACAAAAATAAAAAATGCTACTTATGCCATGGCCATTATGAATATCACTTCTTGGTCAGAGTGAATAATGAAAAGCTTTTAGATGAATAGAGATGATGTGCGTAAGATTCTTACCAAACTAATGAAATCAGAATTTTGATGAATGGAATAAAATAAATAGCTAAAATGTGTTGGAAGCTTTAAGATATTACCACTAAGTTTTCTTGATTGTTTTTCTATCCAATTCTAATATTGTGTTTTCAGATTATAAGGCTGAGACTATTGTGTGCAGAAATTGGTTGGTGAACGGAGATATTTGTTTAAAGTACCATAACTTTATCTAATACAATGCGGTGTGCTGAATATGGTAAAAAAAAGAAGGTGGCAGGGAGTTTTCACAAGTTAGCCACTTCACACTCAACAGGCAGCTATAGATTGGGCACAGAGACTGAGTACTTGTGTGCTGTGGTGGGCGAGCCAGCATGGCCTGAGAACCAGCTGGGCAGGGTTGGTTTCCTGCCTCTACTTCAACCAACAGGCTGGAAGCACAAGTAAGGGAGAATGCCAGCATCCCTGCTAGTGAGCCTTCTTTGTCTACATTTGTCCACTCTGGTCAAGTTTACAGCCCCATTCTCTCTGCTAAGATTCCAGGCCTCAGAGATGATGTTGTCCTGAACCACCTTGATTTTCAGTTAGGTGTACAGATTGCACAGATTGTCACACTCCATTAATTTGAGTAGAATTTTTCAGATGTGCTTTACTTCAAAATGTCATATATATCACTTCTATTTAATAAACACAAAACATGAACAATTAGCATGCTAACAAATATGTGTATATTATATGGGCTTTTTAAATAGTGATTTTTTTTAGGTTGGATGTCTATTCAGTGTGCATTTTACAAATATATCTTAAGGCTATATCTCTGCCACCTAATAACAAATATATGTTCCCATTTAGAAAAAGAAAAGAGATACATATGATATATAAGATAAAAGTTAGTGCAGAAATCTGAGTGGATTGATAAATACCAGTTATTTTCATACATGTGAACAATTTACAAACTGAAAGGGGTTGCAGAACTCTGCTTCTCCCATTTTCTAGCTATCTCTTTTTTGGATATCCTTTATCTGACTAACTACTACTCTATGTAGATTGGAGAGAATTTTAAAATTGGAGATTATTTTAACGTCCTAGGATAGCTGAGGTAATATTTATTTTCATATCCTCTCTCATGTTCACCAAATTAGCAGTAAAAGTTGACCACTTATTATTACTATTTTTGGCGACAGTGTCTCTGTCACCCAGGCTGGAGTAGTGCAGTGGTGCAATCACAGCTCACTGCAGTTTCGAACTCCTAGGCTCATGCAATCCTCCTGCCTCAGCCTCTAGAGTAGCTGGGACTACAGGCAAGCAACACTATGTCTGGCTAATTTTTTTCTTTTTTTATAGAGACAGGGTCTGTGTTGCCCAGGCTGATCTTTAACTCCTGGCCTCAAGGAATCCTCTCACCTTGGCATCCAAAATAGTTGGGATTACAGGTGTGAGCCACCGCACCTGGCTAAAAGTTGATTTAAAATTGCATCTGTAAAATCATAACTAGCAACTTTTAAGACAAAGAAATTAAGAATTCAAAGTCATTAAAATCAATTCTTTTAATTGCTGAAATTAACATACATAATTGATGTAGGTGAGAGAGATCACAAGTAGTTGGATGAAATTTATAGTAAGTCATCCTATTGCTGGAGACAGTCATGAAGAGCTCCATCCTGTTGATCTGCTGAACTGAAAGGGACTGTTCATTCAGCCTTCAAGGACATGCACATCATAAAGGAGGCCAAGCAAAAATCAAAGCAAACAATAGCTACATGTTTGGAAAAATATACATCGAATTACACAGACAGGAATTATGACCAGTTGTGTACCTGCTCAAGTGGGAACATTTTAAAATGTGACAGTCATCTAGAATACTGAAATGTGATGGTCAAGTGGTCCATCATCAACACAAATACAAATGGAAATCATTAAACTTTCTGGAGGGGCCATTTGAATAACAATGTCAAGGCCTGGGTTTTTCCCAGCGGGATTTTGGTCTTCTTATCTGGATAAGCACAGGCAGAGATGGGCTGGGTAGTGACCGGTTTCTGGATGCAGCCGCACGCTAGCTGGACTTAGCACTGCAGCTCCTCCTCCTTGGTCCGCCGGGAGCCTCCTGCCAAGCTCTGGGCACTGGCATGGGCCGTGGAGCTGAGGACCTCCTCAAAACTGCCTCCATTAGGGTTCGTACCGCCTACTTTCGTCTGAAATGAGCAGATCCACAAAAATGCAGTTAGTTGTTACTATCATTTTTGTAATGTTTTTATAAGAATACCAAAAGCTGGATTACTTTCAAATTCAGAAATACTTTCTATCTTTAGAGACAAAAGAATGCACAGAAGTTTGTTTCCTTTAGCAGAGTGCTAGAATATTATTCATACTTGGGTTCTGGGATAGGATTCCAAACTTTAATTTTGCACAGTTTTAGCAACCCTCTCTTTATCTCTCCTGTATCTAAGATTTTAATTCCTTCAGGAGCATAATCGGATCCATGGACTTGGAACAGCTATCCCCACTCACCCAGAGAACTGATCTAATCAAAATGGAATTAGATTTTTTATTAATTCCTCCAATTCTACAAACGTATAAACATCCTTACATGACCTAAACTTAGATTTTTCTACTTGGGAGTTAGCAGGGCAAACTGGATTTCTGACAAATGTCTTTTGAAAAGTCAGAGTGGCTCAATGGAAAATGATTTCTGGTTTCTGCTTTGAAAATTGAAGATGGATCAAGTCTTAATCACTGGTGATTTCACATCATCTTAGGCAACTGCCTTTTGATATGGTTTGGCTGTGTCCTCACCCAAATCTCATCTTGAATGGTAGTTCCCGTAGTCCTCATAATCCTACCAGGGAGGAACCTGGTAGGAGGTAATTGAATCATGGGGGCGGTGACCTCCATACTGTTCTCGTGATAGTGAGTGAGTTCTCACAAGATCTGATGCTTCTACAAGGGGCTTTCCTCCTTTTGTTCAGCACTTCTCCTTCCTGCCACCGTGTGAAGAAGGACATATTTACTTCCCCTTCTGCCATGATTGTAAGTTTCCTGAGGCTCCCTCAGCCCTGTGGAACTGTGAGTCAATTAAATCTCTTTCCTTTATAAATTACCCAGTCTCAGGTATTTCCTCACAGCAGCGTGAAATGGAATTAATATACCCTTACAGTATGAATATTCCTTACAATGCAGTTATGATGGTTTATGAGGCTTTTTTCTTGTGTATTTGTTATTGACTAAGAATAGAAACATGAAGGAATTAACTTACAATTTAAAAATAAGGCTAAGTATTTTGAAAAACTCCTTATTAAAACTGCTAAAAATCCCTTATTAAAACTGGCTTCCTAATCTCTCATAATACAAAAAGGAAAAAAAACATGTAATGCAACTTGCCCTTTTTTTTTTTTTAAGGTTTTGGTCCAGGCCATGTAATGTATTTATCAAAAAGTAGATGCACTAAAAATATGGTCTGCTTGACAAGATGCAAAATGCTTAGTGCAAGTCTTATTAATAGTCACACTGGCCTTCCCTCCCATTGTTTTTCATAATGTAGAAAAAACACTTTGAAGGAAAAAAAAGATATAGAATAGATAATGTTGCTATTGCCAAACTGATGTTGATGCCTCACTGTCACCAAAGTGATCACTCACAGACATCAGCAACACTGGGGATTGTGTCTGTGCTGCCTGGCCTGACCTTTTAAAAATGTAACCAGGGTTCAAAAGCAGTTCCATCATTACAAAACACACTTCGCTCCAATTGTCACTAAAATCTCTCTCTGCCTCTTAAATTTATTTATTAAATTGAATTTTTGTACTCTGCTTGGTGTCAGAAAACTCTACCTGTAAAGGGCCAGACAGTAAATACTTTAGGCTTGGGAACCACATTGTTGCTCTCACAGATACTCAAATCAGTTCTTGTAGGAAGTAGCCACAGTGAATACCTAAGTGAATGAGCGTGGCTTCCCTTCCCCTTCCCCTTTTCTTTCTTTCCTTTCTTTTCTTTTCTTTTCTTTTCTTTCTTTCTTTTTCTTTCTTTCTTTCTCTTTCTTTCTTTCTTTCCTTTCTTTCTCCCTCTCTTTCTTTTTTCTTTCTTTCTTTCTTTTCTTTCTCTCTCTCTCTTTCTTTCTTTCTCTTCCTTTCTTCCTTTCTTTTTTTGAGACGGAGTCTTGCTCTGTGGCCCAGGCTGGAGTGCAGTGGTGCAATCTCGGCTTACTCCAACCTCTGCCTCCTGGGTTCAAGCAATTCTGTCTGTCTCATCCTCCCAAGTAGCTGATATTACAGGCACCCACCATTATGCCCAGCAAATTTTTGTATTTTTAGTAGAGATGGGGTTTCAACACGTTGGCCAGGCTGGTCTCGAACTCCTGACCTCTAGTGATCTGCCCGCCTCGGCCTCCCAAAGTGCTGGGATTACAGGCGTGAGCCACCAGGCCTGGCCAAGGCTGTGTTTCAGTAAGACTTAATGTATGGACACTGAAATGTGAACTTATGTAATTTAATTTTCAAATGTCACGAAATATTATTTTTGTTTTGATTTTTTCAACCATTAAAAAATGTAAAGCCATTCTCAGCTTATGTACCATTCAAAAGAAAGTGGTCAGCTTAGTTTGTGGACCTCTGGCAGAGCATTGATCTTCCTTCCCTCTGTTATCTTAACACTGGGAACAGGTCAGGGGAAGGGATGGTTTCCATTGCGTGATTTTTCACTATGCTTATTTCTTCCCTGAGAGAAACAAATAAGATTAATTCAATGTAATCTACTCTATTAATAGTTCCCTCTCTCCTCTTTTTTCTTCCATTCACATTCTCTTTTGCAATAGAAGTAACACACAATATTGAATTCAGTGAATACAAATCACTGACGTTTTCTTCTGTGCTTTGTTTCATTATTCTCTCCTGTTTCTTGATTTCCTCTAAACAGAGTAGTAAAATAAAGAAGGAATGGCTTTGTAAGAAATCAATTTGGCAAAGAAGGCATGGAATCAAAGATATTCCTAACCACGTAGGTTTAATGACTGCCTACCACAATATCTTAGGTAAGGACCTCCTTAAGCAAAGATGTGAATGATAAAATTCTCCTGGACCCTTCTCTACGTAATTGTTTTTCATCCAGGTATTTGTCACTTTGTCCCCCAAATTATAATCGTTCTTTGCATAGAATTTCATTTGAATCGCTGAGTTGGGCTTCTTAATCTCTCATAATACAAAAAGAAACAAAACATGTAATGCAACTTGCCCCCCTTTTCTTTTTAAGGTTTTGGTCCAGGCCATGTAATGTATTTATCAAAAAGTAGGTGCACTAAAAATATGGTCTGCTTGACATGGATGCAAAATGGTTGGAAGAGATGTAGTTACTCATGACTCATTGGGAGATGGCAGAAGATACCAAAAGTGGTTTCACAGGAGTTCGTTCTGCATTTACTTGTTTGTTTTGGATGAAATAGGAAGCATGCTCAGTGACTGTACAGGTGACATCAGCTGCAGTGTCAAGTAATACATTGTAAGGGCATAGGCAGAACTAAATTTTATAGGATTGGAAAAGTGTTTCATGGAAAAACAAACTACAGAATTTGGTGTAAAGAAAGACCCATGGATTTGGTACAAGTGCCACATGGTACATGACAGATTGTGTGAGAAGATGGCAGGAGTGGACCTTTATAGCAGAACCTTATTTTCTCACAGGACGTAAATATGACTATGATTTCTTATCAGCAGTGTTTTCAAAAATCAAATTGAAAACAGGGCATGTGAATGGAAATGCAGCACATAGACCTGCAAGAAATTCCACTCATCTTTACTGACTCATGAGTCATTCCCTCAGCAGAAAACAGTCTAAGGATCCTTAATTAATGAACAATATAGACATTTTGGAGAAGATTTAGAACACAAAAGTAAACTGCAGAAAATAAGCTATATAAAAAAGGGTTATACATATCTATTATTTAGTCTAGTGGGAAAAAAAGGACCGAGAAATTTGTAATTATTTAGGAAGTGGGAGGTTTGACACAAAGCATAATTATCAGCTATTCTGCATTGCCTGGGTGGACAGAAAAAGAGGAATTAGGCTTTGGCCATGAGATAGGAAGTATGTGGCACGTGAGTCTTGTTAAACCACGAACAGTCATACAAGCATAGAATCACTTTCAGGAGGTCTTCACAAAGGCTAGTATCTAGTGGGCTGGGTTAGTTATGTGCATGTCTGAAGGAGACGGCAGGCTATACCTTCTATCCAAGTGAGGTGAGAAAAGTGAGAAGCTGAACATGTGGATCAAACACTTAAATCCTATGTGAGCCATGAGCTTACCAGAGTTTCCTAAAAGCAAATGAAAATAGGTTGTTCTTTATTCTTCTTTTGCTTCTTCATATCTCCTTCTTCTAAAGAAAACCTAAAAAGTACAACTTGTCCTTTGTCAGAACTTGTCTAACAAGCAATGGAACCCATCCTCATTGGGTCGTCTAAGGCTGAAAACCAAATGTTTAGAAACTGACTCCTGGGATTTTTGAGCCTTTCATTTTGATCTTCTAGCAAGAGGATCAAATGTTCACAACACTGGATGCTCTTCCCTTTAAAAAATTTTCCTACCCATGGGGCTGTTTAACGGCTCCCATTGGTTCCTGTACGCTCAATAAGCGATGATGTTGGCATGCAGAGCGGTGAAACTGCACAACTGGAAACTTCTGGTGAATGAAACTGATGAAGGCATGGTAAATGCTGAGTAATAATTTCATTCCTGGGCCTTAAACACCTAATTATGGGTCTAATAAAGTAGAAGTAGACCATGTGAAAGACCCTGCCCTAAGAAAAGACTCTCCAGGTCAAAATCCACAAGAGCACCTGGAACCGCGAGTAAGGAATAACTTACAACCTCACATATACCTATCAGGCAGCACACGTGAGAGCAGCGTGACGATACAGGATTCAGAGGCAGCTGAATAATCAGCATGGGATATGAAGGTTTTTGATCTGGTTAAAGATCATGTATATTCTTAATTTTTCCAGTTATGGTAAAATACAGAAATGGATTGTATACAAAATAGAGATAATGATAGCAAGATGTAATTAAGTCATTAAGTGATACCTTTAAAAATAATCTTAGTAGTTTTAATGATTTTTCTTGTTTTAAAAGTTCAATTTTAAGACTAGACTGATTTCATTTTACTCTTTCTATTCAAACTTACCTATGCTTGAACAATAATTCCAGTGAATTTTTAAAACACTCTGTAATAGGCACATTTTCAATTTATACCCAGGGATGAAATGCATTATTGTGTTATTATAAAATGCATTTTGTGACTCAGTTTAATTTTCCCTCTATGATAGCCATACTATGCTGTGCTCAGTACCTGAATTTATAAACAAGTCTAGGTAGCTGACAGGTAGTGGATGCGTAGTCCCCAGTTTGTTTTTGCTGGCCCATGTCCAAACCAGAGCAGCTCTGAGCTGTTATTGAACTTTCACTCACACTCTAAATTCAGAATTCATATAGCCTTTACCCTATCCACAGTCATCTCTCACATATCTACTTTTGGAGGGATAGCATTAAGAGATTAAGTGGTAAACACATACCCCAATTCACTTTAATGAACAATTCACCCCTGAATGGTTTATACAAACAACTCTAAGGATATAGTAACACTATTCAATAGTGGTTTTATTCATAGATTTATATGTGAAAGAAAAGGTCTGACTTGATGCAAGCCTGCCTTCTTGGCCCTGCCTCGACTTTAACCGCAGCAATGGCTAAGCTGTCCTGAGTCAATGGACCCACTCACACAGAATTCACTTCATCTGTACCTTGAGGCTTGTGACAGTTGTCTCAACCCTCTCCTCAAATGATTTGAAAGTAGGAGAATTCCTAAAATAACAAAAAGAGAGAGGTCAGCTCCAAAGGCCTAGCTGTCTTAGCAACCATGCTGTTTGGTTTTCTGCTCATATCTGTAAACACAGCCTCTGCCACAGAGCTACCTGTCAGCTTGCCACCTGCACCAACCACGTTTTAAAATGTATGTCACTTCTGTTAGGTTAGGTTCAGAAACCATAACCTGACATGGAATTTTTCTAGGTAAAATGATCAGTACATAATACAGTAAATAATATGGTATTTGGCAATGACACAATAATTCCATGGTACACTGTAAATCATTTCCAATGAGCCAGTGGAGCAATGGGTAGCTTAAGTTTTCATTTAGCATTTATTGTTTCTATCACAACACTCCTCTTCCTGACTCAGGTTTTTTAGTAAGCAATGGAAAATCCATATGATGAATGTCATGTTTGAGTTTTGCCACTTGGCATTTTTTAAAGTTATTTATTTCAGCAAATGTGAGACAATTCAGAAATAGTGCAAGGAAAAAAATGTTCATATATTTTTTTCTTTTCCATGCCTTAAAAAAATAATCATTTTGACAACTTACATGAAGTGGTGTTTTGGAAAGTTAATGCTTTCATTATTTTAAGATGAAACATACCCATTACCTACCTAATGCCCAATCAAAATGGAGGTTATTAGCATGCGTTATTTTTCCTCTCAAATAGATATACCTACTTGTTCTCTTACCAAATAGAACCTTTGCAGCCTAATGGCTTTTTTTCTTTTTTTTGATAGTCTCGTTCTGTCACCCAGGCTGGAATACAGTGAAGTGATCTTGACTCACTGCAACCTCCACCTCCCAGGTCCAAGCGATTCTCCTGCCTCAGCCTCCTGAGTAGCTGGGACTGCAGGTGCCCACCACCACATCCAGCTATTTTTTTTGAATTTTTAGTAGAGATGGGGTTTCACCATGTTGGCCAGGCTGGTCTCGAATTCTGACCTCAGGTGGTCCACCTGCCTCGGCCTCCAAAAGTGCTGGGATTACAGGCGTGAGCCACTGTGCCTGGCCCCTAATGACATTTTATTTGTGACTCATTCATTGTATTAAATAATCTATACATAATTTTGTTGCTTTAAGCATTAAAAACTTCATTTGGTGCTTTCTGGTTTTCTGTATTGGATTTGGCCCCATGATATTATAATTTAATGACATCACCACCATTAAAAATACCACCAACCCCTACTAAAGAAACAGGAACTGAACTAAGTGTATTTTAAATCTTGTATCCATGTCAGCTTTCAGCAGCAACAACTGCCATCATTTTCAGATCAAATAATTCAACTAAATGTTGAATTAATAAGGCACTTGTTATTCTCTCTTGAGTGCAAAAAAAAAAAAAGTAAAATAAGAGGAATGGCCTAGAAAAACTTTATAAAGGAGAACAGCTATAGAATATAGGTTTCATTATGTGGTGCAGAATGAAGTATCACTTTTATACTACTAAAAGGCAATGAACATAGATGTTTATGAGTGAATTTGAGGATTGTCTCCTGAGTCCCTGGTGCTCCACACGGTCAGAAATGTACCTGCATTCAGGCTGCACAGATTAACAATGGTGAATTCAGAGGGCCCTGACATGGCATCACATTTTGTGTACGACTCAAACACGAGTCAAATTCCTATGAGTGATCCTCCATAATGCTGTTTCATGATGAAATGTTAGTAAAATTATACTTGCATGACTCAAAAAGTATATAGTTATTGGCACTTCATTTCCATTGCAGGTTTTATTTGGCCAAGCCTGCACACGTGACTGCCTGTCATCCATCAGTTACACAGGCCCACAGTGAGGAAATGGTTCATGGGTATATGTTAGACAAGCAAAATAATTTTTTTTCAAGTTAGTTTCAGGCAAGCTCATGCAGACTACATTTGACCCATAAGCCACTGCTAGATGAATTCCTGGTTCACAGGGGAAAACCATGTTAATTTTGCCTTCTTCTGACACCCAGATTTAAAATTTGACAAGTAAAGGGGAACAGAGCCTTAGGTTCCACTACCCAACTTGGGTATTCTTATGCTAGGGAGAGTAAGCCATTCAAAGATGAATTAAGCAATCTTGAATCTGTACTCTCTGTTTACCACCAAATACAGAGAACTAAATACTGCGGTTGAATTTCCAAATCAACCAATTAACCACATAACCCCAGTGTAGAAGAGCCTTCCTTCATAAAATATAATAGAACAGACATTCTTCTAATTAAATTATACTAGAATACTTGCTGGAGAACAGGGAGAAGCTCTTTAATCAGATTTAATCAGATGTACAACTTTAATCAGATTTAATCAGATGTACAAACTTTTTTAGCACTGCAAATGACCCTAGGAAGAATTTCTCTTCATGACAGTTAAAAAACAGGAAAAGATTATATATATAAAGAATTTGGCTTCGGCAGTCTCAAACTATTGAAAGTAACTAAACTCCTTCTATAATGCATTCAAACCACAACATCAATATAAAGCAGGTAGAAGAGGCATAGCTCTGACTGAAGTGGGGGAAGATCCCAAAGGCTTCATCTCTAGGCAGCCTTAGGGCTCGGTGGGTGGAGGGGCATCTTTGACAAGCAGCTAATCTGGTTCTAGCCTCTTATTTTAAATATGATGAAGCTGATACCATTGAGGTGATTTTCCCAAGAGTGCAAAGTTAATCCTTGGCAGAGCTGGGCTAGAGCCTGCATTTTCTGATTTTCAATTTAACACTCATTCCTGTCTTGCTATTAGTTTAATTTTATCTGATTGCATCACTATGCCATGCAAACTTGAAGTTAGGAATGTCTTTCTCACCAGTTTTTATCTGGTCAGTAATTATACTGACATTTTATTATTTAACAAACATCTCACTTTACCTTAAAAATCCTAATGATATCCTCTCTAGAACTTTAGCCTTGTTAGTCTTCAATCCTTTCATTTAAACTTGCCCCCAGGCTAGCATTTAATTCTGCTGAAATAAGAAACCCAAGTTTACCTTTGCAAGATTGCTTGGCATGTTCAGACACTGTGCTAAATGCTTTATGTAGGTTCCTTTGTTTATGCCTCACAAACACCATATGAAGTGGGTCTTATTTCTTGCAATATATGGATGAAAGAATTGAGGTTAAGTCACTTGTCTTGGGTCACACAGGAAAGACTAGATTTAAGCCAGGATGTCTG
The DNA here is from genome assembly GCF_028858775.2 of Pan troglodytes. Classification (NCBI taxonomy): domain Eukaryota; kingdom Metazoa; phylum Chordata; class Mammalia; order Primates; family Hominidae; genus Pan; species Pan troglodytes. Next base: position 137,137,403 of record NC_072403.2, on the reverse strand, counting down.
GTCAAAAGCCCAAGCTACGCAATTCTTCCACAGAATTGTCAGCCTTTTCTTCTGAAGACCATCAGCAATTTCCTTTCACATAAAGCAGGGGAACCCCATAAGTAAATATAAATAAAATAACACCTTAAACACATTTCATATTAATATTACATAAAATATTTTACACACATTACCTCATAGCAGGCATACTTATGGAATGGCGAATGGAGTAACTTCAGAGCAAAAGCAGATTAAAGGGGAAAAAAGAAAAAAGAAGAGAGCACACATAAGTACATGAAAAACTCCCTATTCGTAGTTCTAAAACAGCAATTCCAAATATCTGAAATATTTCCTGCCCATCTAACCAAGATAATATTTGTTTTTGTTGGGTATAATGGGCATAGTCAGCTTTCAAGGGTATAAATGAAAAGTAGATGGTGGATCCACGGTTGCATATTATTTTACTTTCTGCAGCCTCCTTTTGCCAGGAAATCTGAGAATGTCTGGTTTCTCCCAGGTGAGCCCAGTAGCCCATGGGCATCTTCTCCAGGCCCAACTTAGGTCTCTACTCCCTTCTGCTCAGGAAGACAGTAAGGAGCAAAAGGCAGTATCCAGGAAATAGAGCCAGGCAGGTAGAAGCTAATCATTCCATGGTAGAGAAACTGGCCAGAGGAAAGCAAGAAGTTAACATAAGACTTTCAAGGAAGCACATGCCAGGCAAACACAGTTCTCATAGGCCATAGGGACTTCTGCATCCATTCTGGTTTGATTGTCAAGATGATTGATTTGTACTAGATGACTGTCAAGAACATCTGGTACAAACACAAACATTCCTGAGAATTTTAAGAGATTTAGACTTCTCATCCCATTAATCCTAGTAGCTGATTCATCTTCCCTCTGGTTGGTTGCCTGTTACTTTCTATTGAGTTCCACTCAGAAATCAGGCTGGGCAGGGGGAGGAGCACAATGGGTCCGTTTTCCTGGCCTAGTGCTTGCTCCCACCTCACACTTTTCAACAGTGTCCCTGCTTTCTCTTCTCTCAAGGAGCTAATAGTTCAGGGACCAAATCTGTCACCCTTCCCTGATAATATCCACTGAGGGCATTAGTATGGGTAGCACTTTGCTAGAACACAGAAAGAAAAGGACAAACAAATTCATGGGATACTTACGGTCTTACCCTAGACACTTGATTTAGAAACTATTAGGCAGATATTTCCTCAGAAATTACACTTCAAAAGCATCACTAAAAGAGCCTCATCTGCATTACCAATTGGTGTATCTCTGTAAATATAGACCGCTTTCTTAGGAAAAAATTTTTTTAAAAAGTATATAATAAGATTCCGGCTAAAAGAAGGCTTAATTCGGGGGCTTGGGATTAACAATCACAAACTTCTTAACATAGGTGCTTTTCCGGTACCTTTCTTCCCTTCAACTTCAGAAGGCACAGAAAGTTGAAGGTGAAACATCAACACAAATTGTGGGTGCAAGAAATTCAGAGAAACATGACAATCTAGAGAAAATCTGTTTTTGTTTCTCAACTTTACTTTCTAGAAGTTTTAGAAAACATATATAACTTTCAATCTCCACTTTGTTTTTTTTTTCTTCTTCTTTTCAATTCTAAGAACCTCTGTCAACACCGGAAGAAATGGTGCAGAGAAAGAGACTCCTGAGAGAGAGCTCAGCAAGTGAAATGGTGTAAATGATTCAGAAATGACATAGAGATGTACTTCAATAAGTTCAAATGTATTAAGTGCCCTATAAACTATCTTCCTGGTCACGGGAACTCTCTGGAAAACAGAGTGTAGTTTTGTTGGTTCAGGCACAGTGTGAAAGAAACAGGGAGCCCTGGAAAGCAAAGGGGCAGCAAGGGAGTGGGCAAAGCCCCACACGCAGCCCCGTGGCGCTTACCCGATGGAGTGAGACCTGCAGCCCGGAAGCACAGGAGAGAAGAGCAGAGTTAGCAAACAGGAGGCAGAGAAACACTGCACTGCCCTTGGTGGTCCCCTTTCAAGGGCCCCAGAGCACAGACAGGGTAGCTTCATTTACCACTCTTGATTACACTGACTTTTTAATGTCTCTGACAAATCATTTTACCAACTCAGGTTTTGCTTCTGTTATTCCTATAAGTAATATAACAATGATTGGACTGTAATAAAATGACATGCCTTCTCCAAACATTTTGTCCCCAGTGGATCAGTTTGAACAAATTAACTGAGAAGTTCCCAGAAGATGCCAATGTTATTAGAAAAATGATTCCAACCGCTTGGATTTCTTCTGAGTACTTTCCTAAGTGTGACCTCATTTTAACTTCACAGGAAATATTTTGGTTAAGTGGGTATTAACAATGTTATTTTATGGATGGAGAAAGAGAGTGGGCAATTCCATGACAATCAGGTTAAAATGAGAATCTTACTTAGCTCAGAAAAATATAACTTATTTTTACAAAACATACAAATTAAATCTTAACATAAAGCTTTTTTTTCCAGCTATTAAAAGGCCCAAATTCTAGGTTTTACAAAATCTGTAAATATTAATTTGGAGTTATTTTAAAGAAAAACTGAGAGGTACTGTTGTTCTTCCAAGGTATCTGAATTTTGCTGGTAATGTTTTTGAATACATTCAGAAATTTGTTACCAGAATGCACAAAAATGTTATAGTGTAACTAATAAAAATGTAGACTAATATGACACTTTTAACCAAAAAGAAGTTTAAAATAAAAGGTCTGTGACCAAATTTTAACATATTCCCCATATTTACAAATTGGCACATTAGTTTTTGAACAAACAATCAAAGCTTACTATTTTTTCCCATTTAAGGTCTTTTATTAAATTAAGTTTAAACACTTTCAAAATGACTTTTATTTATATTACTTGTTTGGGCATAATTTAAAAGTAAAAATCTTTGTAAAACTTGTTGCTTTCACAAAGAGTTATTCTCATTTATATACAAATGTTAGATATAGTTTGAGAGAAATATACACATAAAATATTATATAAATAAAGCTCTGAAATTTTCAAACTCTTCAAAATATTTCAGGATTGTATTTGATTATCTAGCAACACAGACTGTATTTTCCAATATTTTTAGCCACAGTTTATAATGAAAATGTTGTATCCTCTACATGGGGTAATAACAAATGGAAAGTTTGGAAGTCCTGGAAAATAGGCCATCCACTGTACTAGACAAAGCCACATTGAAACAGGAGGAAAGGCAGTCAATACAACCTTGACATTGTACCCAATTAGTGTTTGAATATGAATGCCAACATATTGCATATGTGAAACACAGTCTTCATTCTTCACTATTGGGAAAAACAATGAGCAGGGCCTTTATGAAATACAGTGGGCTCCTGTTAATGTACTCTCCCTAATTTCTACCATGTGGGGCCATCTTGTAACTGAGCTGGTCACTTAAAGATAAAAAACTGCAATTTTTTGAGTGCATAATACATGTCAGGCTTTCTTCTGCTACTTTTATAATAGTCCAATGACATTGTTATTCTTATCTCCATTTTATTAGTGAAAACCCCAGGTACAGGTGAGCTAAGCTATGTCTGTCTTCCTCATAAACTGACCCTCTGAAGCCAAATTATCTGGAAGCTTGTTATAAACACAGATTCCTAGACTCCACCTCAGACTTACTGAGCACAACCTCTGAGAGGTGCAACCTAAGAATATATATTCTAAACAAGCTTCAGAGGTGTTTGTAAGATCTCCTAAAGATGCAGAAGCACTATTCTAGTTAGCAGTGTCATGCTGGAGTTCCCAGGGTTCAAGTGAAAGATTTCAACACAGTATGAAGAGAACCAATTTTATAAACATGGGAAAATATGTTTTCTTGGGTATAAAACATATACCCAAGGTTATAGAGGGTTTCCTATTTTAAAGGATTATTTAATTAGTTTAGATAAATGTTATAATGCCGTTAAAATTATTACAAATTTTATTTGTAATAGAATTAGGGGTAATTAATAATTCAGAAGGTTTACCTGTTTATCACATCTGCTTCTGAAGAATTTCAATTACTTTTTATTATTGTGGCATTAGTAAAAATGAAGATAAAACAATGTACTCAGATTCATGCACATGTCCTTGTGAATGCCTAGTTGTTAAAATAGTGAATGAATATTGGGGACAGTCCAGCAATTTTTGAAGTAAATAAAATTTAATAATATAATTTATAAAGATGTATCTATAAGTGTAAAGTTAGGAAGATATTTGCCTCTCAGTGTCAAAGCTTTTCCTTCTTTTTTTTTTTTTTTGAGACAGAGTCTCACTCTATCGCCTAGGCTGGAGTGCAGTGGCGTGATCTGGGCTCACTGCAACCTCTGTCTCCTGGGTTCAAGTGATTCTCCTGCCTCAGCCTCCCCAGCAGCTGGGACTACAGGCACACACAACCATGCCTGGCTAATTTTTGTGTATATATATATATATTTTAATGGAGACAGGGTCTCACCATATTGGTCAGGCTGGTCTCGAACTCCTGACCTCAAGGGATCCACCTGCCTCAGTCTCCCAAAATGATGGGATTACAGGCATGAGCCACTGTGCCCAGCCCAAAGCTTTTTCTTTTTAATAAAAAAGTAACAGTTTAAGAATCCAGTAAAATAAATACGCAGAGATTTTTTTTTAAAAGAAGAAATGTAAAATGTGCTCAAAAAGTTTTTAAAGAATAGAGGGAAAAATGAAACTGATTTCTGAAGAAAAATCCTCCAAGGCGTATCAGCCAAATGCAAAATAAAACTATGACTGGTATTTAAATAAGCAAAAACTAAAAGAGTAATACCTCTATATAATATGGTATATAATATATTGTATATAATATTGTATATAATATGAAAAACTATGGGCAATACTACATTTTTTTTTCCTGGTGCCTCCAGTGAGAACTTTTGGTTCTCAAGTCAAAATCAACCTTGATGGTCACCCTTATTTTATGTAACAGTGAAATATTGAAAATAATGAAAATGTGCAAGGGTAAAAGCATTGCTATAGCTACGCACTGGGAGATAATAAATTCATTAAAAATGAAGGTGCAATAAATATTTAACATACTCACAAAATAGTTATAAAATGAAGAAAGAAAACTACCAGAAGTGTATATGTGTGGTACCTTTATGGAATAAAAGGATAAATATGTACCTATTTAACAGAAAAAATATACTAGATGGATGTATACAAATATGCAACCTAGAATAGTTTATGGGAGCGCATTCCACTAAATGCATATTTTAATTTATCATTTATATTACAGCTAGTAAGAATTTGCACATGCTGCATTCTTTTCAAATCTGCCTCACTACCCTGTATCTTCTATTTTTACCAGGTCGGGTCCTAGTAGAAACAGCAACTCTGGGACCAGGCCACCTAAGCCTGACCTTCAGGCAGAAAATGTCCCAGTGTGAAAATTTATCTTAGTCGTCAATAATATCAGCCATATAACATTTTTATCCATTAAAATAAAAAAATACATATGTTGAGATGAGCAGCTAACAGCTAGTGCTCCCTTCAATCGGAAAGCCAAGGGCTTAGCGCCGTTCCCATGGTATTTTCCCACAGTACCTCATGTCTCCGAACTTCTTGCTGATGGCCGTTCCAACGTTGCTGAAAGCTGCAGTTGCCTTCTGCCCTGCGTGACTCAGGGTTTCATGTGTTTTCTTGTAGCTAGAAATAAAACAGAACAACACGGTTTTTATATCATGATCTCCCATAAACAATTCATCTTCCTTCTCACTCCTTACTTTGAAAATGTCCTTTCCTCAACAGATTTAGGAAGAAGAAGATCCACAAAACCACTGTTTCCATTCATTGTCTGGGGATGATGGGTTGGCTGCTGTTCATCAGAAGGAAAGTCAGACCATTAAATCTGAATTTAGGAAGTATATACAGATACAAATACAAATACAGATCTGAATGTGCAGCTCTTTCATGACAAATAATGGAACTGCTCAGTGAGCAGAATGTTGTTCTTGAAGTGTATTAGTTCTAAAACAGACACTTGTCAATGACAGCTCTAGGCATCAAGGATGACACAGAAATTAGAGAATGCAGGTTTAGGTTTTGAAGGTACATCTAAGCTTATACTGTTAATTTGGGTAAAATAAGCCAGAAAAAGGCAAAACACAGTTAGTTATTTAGCTTACTTTTCTAGTATTTATAGCTGGGAATAATAAAAGCACATTATCTTAAGATAATATAGTGACTTTTTTTGAAAACAGTTTTAGGAATATATACTGTGAATATTTGTTGATAAGCCTATGTCATACTAGACTTGACTACTTGAGGGCAAGGAAGCCATTCATCTTTGTGTCCCTGGTCTCTGACAAAGGGATAAAGAAGAAACTTAATAAATAGTAGATGAACGAGTGGGTGATATCAAAAGGGACAACCTTTTGTGACTCTGAACTGGGAGTAGTGGCACTAGGAAAAGAAAGAGGTATGATGGATTACAGGGATAGAATGGACAGATTCAACAGGAGATGGTAAGTGATAAATAAGAGCAAGACCAAAGGTTGTCCTGAGGCTGCGAGCATCATGACAGGAAGGACAGTGATGCTACCTATAGGGATGAGAAATTTCTGAGTTGGTTATGAAAGTGGGAAATAAAAGGTACATAACTTGAGGAATAATAGTAAATCAACAAAATTTTTATACACATTTAAAAAAACCCTCAAATCTTAAAATGCATATGCTGTCTTCTTCTGATTTATGCTGCTCCCAGGTAAGTTCTCCCAAAACCCTGTTATACTTGCATGCATATGGTATCTGTAAGAAAACATTATACCTTATGAAATCAGCTATGTAGGAACTGCCCTTTTTCCTCTACCCCTTCCATCTCCCACAAGTCATCCAGTCCTAAGTATGATCTCAGGCTCTAGTGAATATTTTCAAATACGTGCCTTGGTCTTCCCTAGGACAGAAATAACTTTATTAATGTGGTATTCTTTTTGTGAGCAGAATGGAATCTGTCTATAATATTGTTAGCATTATATGTTATTTATTAACACAATGTTTTTTTAGGAAGTATAAAAACATACATTAACTAGATCATAAAACCAAATGTTCATTTACTGAACAGACATTTCCTATCAAAAATGACAAGACCAAGCAGAATAAGGGTCAAGGAAGAATCTGGTGACTAGGGGGTAATTTGTGTCTCTGGAGAGGACTGTGTGAGGAGAACAAGGAATGTGGATGCCAGATGGCACTGGGTCAAACAGCAAATGAGACAAGATGAAAGAAATGAACAGCTTTTAGGAAGTTTGCTTAATTTCTTTTTTTCTCTGAAGGTCCCAAAAATGTCAGCTCATTCAAATTAAATTTTATTTTTACATTTTGCTACATGATTTTAGCTTTTAATTTTGGAAAAACATTTTTTGACTACATGAAACCATGGAATTTCAGGCAGTTTATACACAAAATCAAATATTATTATCAAGGAGACAGGCAGAAGATGGCACATAGGAGACGGGCTAATGTGCATCTTGCACTTGCTCAGACAGAATAGTGTGTGGAGACTCACATCATGAACTTTTGTTCCAAGAACCACCATAGGAACTTACCAGGAACACCGAAAGAATTCACAGATCCTTTGAAAGGAGTGGCACACCACTGCAAATTCTGAGAGACGGGTGAAAACCTGAGTTCCTAGAGTGCGAGAGGAGAAAACCTGCCTCTGAACCCACATCTCCACTAGGGAATCTGAAAATCCAGATCACAGGAGAAGGATTTAACCTAACTTAGAGCTGGAATGGATTTAGGGAGCTGGGTGAAATATAATAGTAGCAGCAATGGGAAAAGCCTTATAGGCACTCCCAGTCTCTCTAGCTTGAGCCCAGGGAATGTATATAACTGTATCTCACAGAGCGCCTCCAGGAAGGCAGCCAGTGGAATTAGGGAGGGGTCATGGGGTGAAAGAAGCTTCCAACTGAATTTTATAATAATTGTCACTGGGCATGAACTTTCTTAAGCAGAATCTGGGGGGTGAGTGGAAACTGCTGCAGATATGAGCGCAGGAGCTACCAACACTGTGGGCAGACAGGTAGGGGCGAGGCCTGAAAGCTGTGCCTGCTTTCTCAGCAGGGAAGCCTATGGCCTGGGGCAGGTCTGAGTTCAGTGTGCACAGGCTGCCTGGATGGAAACTTGGCTCTATTAGCAGAGCACCGCAGGGGTGAGACTGGCCTCGCCAACTGCGTGGGAGCTGGGTGAGGCCTTTTGCTACCAGGTATCCCCCACTTCCTTGATAAACTATATGACACAGCAGAGGCAGCCATAATCCCCTTTGGAAGGTAACCTCACTGGCCTGAGAACCACACCCCCCAACCCACACAGTGGCTGCAGCAAGCCCTACCCAAGGAGAGTCTGACCCGCCCAAGGAGAGTCTATCCCTGCCCCCACTTGATGGTATTTCTCTACCTGCCGTGGTAGCAGAACACAGAAGACATAAACTCTTGAGAGCTTTATGGACCCACCTATTGCCTGAGAAACCAGAATACCTCCCTTGGACAATTTAGTGCAAGCTTAAATCCCACTGTTACTACTGCAGCTGGTGCCTTCTTGAAAACACCACCTCCTGGCTGGAGGCAGACCAACTCAGGCCATTACTGCAACTCATGACAGAATAACCCTGATCCCAGGAAGAAGAAAAGAACAGCTAATACTGCTGCCTGTAACATCCTGGCTAACCAGAGGTCCTGAGTCTGTCCACATGACGACTTCACTGCTAGCATAACCAGCATCTGAGAAAGCCGGCACGTTAAACCCAAGGATTCTCATAGAGTCTACTTCACTCCCCTGCCACCTCCACCAGAGCAAGTACTGGTATCCACAGCTGGGAGACCTGAAGACTGGTCATATCACAGGACTTTTTGCAGACATTTGCCAGCACCAGCCTGGAGCCTGGTAGTCCTGCTGGGTGGTTAGACTAAGAAGAGAAATAACAATCACTGCAGTCCAGCTCTCAGGATGTCCCATTTCTAAGGGAAGGGGGTGAGCACTACATCAAAGGATCACCCTATGGTACAAAAGAATGTGAACAGCAGGCCTTGAGTTCCAAATCTTTCCAGTGGTGGGAAGTTTCTCATAGCAGAGACACAATTGCAGTGCTGGGCGCAGTAGGGAAAGTCTGCACCTCTAGCCCAAACGGCAGGCAGCCCCTGTGATTGTGTAGGACCTTAAAGAAGGGGTCCTTGTTTCCCCTGGCACTCTACTGCAGACACAGTTGGGCTTCCCCCAGAAGAATGGAGGCACCTATAGACAGCCTTTCTGGAACAATCCAGGGTGAGTGCAGCCCCACAGGAGGAACACACTCCAGATTCAAGCCTGCATGAGAGGCAAAGTCACAATTCCTCCCTACTTGGAACATCAACATTTCCATAGATGAAAAGAGGTGCCTGTCTTATCCGAATAGCCAGAACACTGGGACAGGAATAAGGCTGTGAGGTGAGTAGCTTTCCTGCTGACCTGGCAGGACAGTGGAGGTAGCTCCCACTCTTCACCTTGATGAAACCTCAGCACATCTAATTGAGAGGTCCTCCAGCCAACTTCATCAAGGCTGGGACCTCAGCCCACCATCGGGTATTACATCTACCCACCTGCCTTAGCCACAACCAGTGCCTAACCAGGGATACCTCTTCTAATGGCCTAAAGCCTGAATCGTCAACTCAGTAAATAAAACAGTGGGAAAAAAGTTAAATAAATAAATAAAGGGTACACCATGAGAGAACAAGATAAGCTTCAAGAGATACCTGCCATTCCAACTCCATAAGAGGCAGTGAACTCATCCACACACCAAGAATGTAACAACTACAAACAGCATAAGGGAAAGCCAGCACACAAAAAAACTTTCTGTAACTAAGGATCTCATACTGAGTCTTCAACCCTACAAGCACCAAGAATTAAATTAGGCTAAAATAAACATTAAAGTCTAATCCTTAAGAGGGAATAAATAAATTTAAGTTAAAAAAATTTTTAAGCAAAAATAAATTCAAGAACAATTTTAAGAAATGGTCTACCCAAATGAGAAGAAACCAGAAAAGTAATTCTAGTAATAAAACAAACCAGGGTTCTATAACACCCATGAAAGGTCACACTAACTCCCTAGGAATGGATCCAAACCAAGACGAAATCTCTGAATTGCCAGATAAAGAATTCAGAATTGTGCTACTCAAGGAGATACAAGAGAAAGGTAAGTTGGCTGAAAACTAACTTAAAGAAACTTAAAACAAATATAGGACATCAATAAAAAATTTTCCAGAGAAATATATATCATAAGGAAAAAACAATCATAACTTCTGGAAATGAAAGACTTGCTTAGGAAAATAAAAAATGCAGTGGAAAGTTTCAACAATAGACTAGAACAAATAGAAACAAACTTCAGAGGTCAAAGACAAGGCTTTCAAATTAACACAATCCAACAAAGACAAAGAAAAAAAATGAACAAAGCCTCCTCCAAGAAATTTGGGATTATGTTAAATGGCCAAACCTAAGAATAATTGCTGTTTCTGAGGAAGAAGAAAAATTTTAGTTTGGAAAACTTATTTGAGGAAATAATTGGGGAAAAGTTCCCTGGCCTTGCCAGAGATCTAGACAATGAAATACAAGAAGCTCAAAGAACTCCTGTGAAATTATTCACAAAAAGATCATCACATAGGCACACAGTCATCAGGTTATCTAAAATCAAGACAAAGAAAAGAATCTTAAGAGCAATGAGGAAAAAGCATCAGGTAACCTATTAAGGAAAACCTATCAGATTAACAGCTGGTTTATCAGCAGAAATCTTACAAGCCAGAAGGGATTAGGGTCCCATCATTAGCCTCCTTAAACAAAATAATTGGCAGACAATTATCCAAGAATTTTGTATCCAGCAAAACTAAGCTTCATAAATGAAAGAGAGAGAAAGTCTTTTGCAGACAAACAAATGCTGAGAGAAATTGCCACTACCAAGCCAGCCTGACAAGAAATGCTCAAGGGAGTTCTAAATCTTGAAACAAAACCTTGAAATACACCAAAATAGAACTTCATCAAAGCATAAATCTCACAGGACCTATAAAACAAGAACAAAATGAAATAAAACAAAACAGTATTTAGGCAACAACTAGCATAATGAATAGAACAGTACCTCACATCTCAATACTGACTTTCAACGTAAATGGCCTAAATGCTCCACTTAAAAGACGCATGATGGCAAAATGGATTAAAAACCACCAACCAAGTATCTGCTGTCTTCAAGAGACTCACGTAACACATAAGGAATCACATCAACTTAAGGTAAAGAGGTGGAAAAAGATATTCCACAAAAATGGAAACTAAAAGTGAGCAGGAGTAGCTATTCTTATAACAAACAAAACAGACTTTAAAGCAACAACACTAAAAAAAGACCAAGAGGGACATTATGTAATGATGAAAGGATTAGTCCAATAAGAAAATATCACAATCCTAAATACATATGCACCGAATACTGGAGCTCCAAAATTCATAAAACAATTACTACCAGGCCTGAGAAATGAGATAGATGGCAATGCAATAATAGTGGGGGACTTTAATACTACAATGACAGCACTAGACATGTCATCAAGATGGAAAATCAACAATGAAACAATGGACTTAAACTCTACACTAGAACTAATGGACTTAACATATATTTACAGAACATTCTACCAAACAATTGCAGTATACATTCTTTTCATCAGCACATGAAACATTCTCTAAGATAGACCATATGATAGGCCACAAAACAAGTCTCAATAAATTTAAGAAAACCAAATTCATATCAAGTATCCTGACTCCAAAAGGAAGCCTCAAAACTATACAAATATATAGACATTAAACAATCTGCTCTTGAATAATCTTTGGTCAACAATGAAATCAAGATGGAAATTTAAAAATTCTTGGAACTGAATGATAATAGTGAGACAACTTGTCAAAACCTCTGGGATACAACAAAAGCAGTGCTAAGAGGAAATTTCATAGCATTAAATGACTACATCAAAAAGTCTGAAAGACCCCAAATAGACAACCTAATGTCACATCTCAAGGAACTAGAGAAACAGAAGCAAACCAAACCCAAACCCAGCGGAAGAAAAAAAAAATAACAAAGATCAGAGTAGAACTAAATGAAACTGACAAAAAAAAGATATAAAAGTTAAATGAAACAAAAAGCTGATTCTTCAAAAAGATAAACAAAATTGATAGACCATTAGCAAGATTAACCAAGAAAACAAGAGAGAGAATCCAAAGAAGCTCAATTAGAAATGAAATGGGAGATATCACAACTGATACCACAGAAATACAAACATTCAGGGCTACTAGAAATACCTTCATGCACACAAACTAGAAAATCTAGAGGAGATGGATAAGTTCCTGGAAATACATCAATACAACCCTCCTAGATGAAATCAGGAAGAAATCGAAACTCTGAACAGACCAATAATATGTAGCGAGATTGAAACAGTAATAAAAAAATTGACAATAAAAAAAAAGTCCAGGGCCATATACATTCACAGCTAATTCTATCAGACATTTAAAGAAGAATTGGTACCAATCCTACTAGAACTATTCCAAAAGACAGAGAAAGAGGAAATCCTCCCAGATCATTCTATGAAGCTGGTATCACCAAATGTAATGCCAAAACCAGGAAAGGACATAACAAGAAAAGAAAACATATCCCTGATGAACATAGACACAAAAATCCTCAACAAAATACTAGCTAACTGAATCCAACAGCATATCAAAAATATAATCCACCATGATCAAGTGGATTTCATACCAGGGACTCAGGGATGCTTTAACATATGCAAGTCAATAAATGTGATACATTACATAAACAGAATTAAAAACAAAAATCATATGATCATCTCAATAGACACAGAAAAGTTATTTGACAAAATATGGCATCCCTTTATGATTAAAGATCTCTGCATAATCAGCATAGAAGGGACATATTTCAAGATAATAAAATCCATCTATGACAAACCCACAGCCAGCCTCATACTAAATGGGAGAAAAGTTGAAAGCATTCCCTCAAGAACTGGAAGAAGATAAGGATGCCCACTTTCACCACTTCTATTCAATATAGTACAGGAAGTCTTAGCCAGAGCAATCAGACAAGAAAAAGAAATAAAAGCCATCTAAATTGGAAAAGAGGAAGTCAAACTGTTGCTGTTCACTGATGATATGACTGCATACCTAGAAAACCCTAAAAACTCATCCAAAAAGCTACTAGATCTGATGAATGAATTCAGTAAAGTTTCAGGATACAAAATCAATGTACACAAATCAGTAGCACTGCTGTACACCAACAGTGACCAAACTGAGAATCAAATAAAGAACTCAATCCCTTTTACGATAGCTGCAAAAAATAAAAAATAAAATACTTAGGAATATACTTAACCAAGTAGGTGAAAGATACCTGCAAGGAAAATGACAAAACACTGCTGAAAGAAACCAAAGATAACACAAACAAATGAAAACTCATGCTCATGAATGGGTAGAATCAGTATTGTAAAAATGACCATACTGCCAATAGCAATCTACAGATTCAATGCAATTCCCATCAAAATATCATTATCACTCTTCACTGAACTAGAAAAAACAATTCTAAAGTTCACATGGAACCCCCAAAAAAGCCCACATAGCCAAAACAATACTAAGGAAAAAGAACAAATCTGGAGGTATCACATTACCAGACTTCAAACTATACTACAAGGCTGTAGTTACCAAAATAGCATGGTACTGGTATAAAAATAGGCACGTAGAACAATGGAAGAGAACAGAGAATCCAGAAATGAAGCCAATACTTACAGTAAACTGATCTTTGGCAAAGCAAACAAAAACATAAAGTGGGGAAAGGACACCCTATTCAACAAATGGCACTGGGATAATTGGAAAGTCACATGTAGAAGAACGAAACTGGATCCTCATCTCTCACCTTACACAAAAATCAACTCAAGATGAATGTGAGACTTAAATCTAAGACCTGAAACTATAAAAATTCTAGAGGATAACATCAGAAAAACTCTTCTAGACCTTGGCTTAGGCAAAGAGTTCATGACCAAGAACACAAAAGCAAATGCAACATAAATAAATATATGGGACCTAATTAAACTAAAAAGCTTCTGCACAGCAGAAGAAATAATCAGCAAACAGACAAACCAGAGTGGGAGAAAATCTTTGCAAACTATGCATCTGACAAACGACTAATATCCAGAACCTACAAGAAACTCAAAACTCAAACAAATCAGCAAGAACAAAACAACCCCATCAAAAAGTGGGTAAAGGACATTGATATGGTTTGCCTGGGTCCCCACCCAAATCTCATCTTGAATTGTAGCTCCCATAAGTTCTACGTGTTGTGGGAGGGACCTGGTGGGAGATAATTGAATCATGGGGATGGTTTCCCACATACTATTTTTGTGGTAGTAAATAAGTCTCATGAGATCTGATGGTTTTATAAGGGGTTCCCCTATTGCTTGGCTCTCATTCTCTCTTTCCTGCTGCCATGTAAGATGTGCCTTCCACCTTCTGCCATAATTGTGAGGCATTCCCAGCCATGTGGAACTGTGAATCCATTAAACCTTTTTCTTTATAAATTACCCAATCTTGGGTATGTCTTTATCAGCAGCATGATAACAGACTAATACAGACATGAATAGACAATTCTCAAAAGCAGATATACAAATGGCCAACAAACGTGAAAAAATGCCCCACATCACTAATTATCAGAGAAATGCAAGTTAAAACTACAATGAAATACCACCTTACTCCTGCAAAAATGACCATAATTTAAAAATAAAAAAAAATAGACATTGGCGTTGATGTGGTGAAAAGTGAATACTTTTACACTGCTGGTGGGAATGTAAACTACAACCACTACGGAAAACAGTATGAAGAGTCCTTAAAGAACTAGAAGCATAACTACTATTCAATCCAGCAATCCCACTATTGGGATTTCCCCCAAAGGAAAAGAAGTCATTATATGAAAAAGACACTTACACATGCATATTTATAGCAGCACAATTTGCAATTGCAAAAATATGGAACCAGCTTACATGCCCATCAACTGATGAGTGGATAAAGAAAATGTGATATAAAATATAACTGTGGTAGGAAGTCCAAATTTTTCTTTATTTATTTGTAAAAAGTCCTCTTGTTTTTAAGGCCAAAACTACTACATTTAAATCTTGCTTTTAAATCTTGCTTTCTGAGTCTAGTTAATATATATTCCTACATACCATGGAATACTACTCAGCCATAAAAGAGAATGAAATAATGACATTTGCAGCAATCTGGATGGAGTTGGAGACCATTATTCTAAGGGAAGTAACTCAGGAATGGAAAACCAAACATTGTATGTTCTCATTTCTAAGTGGGAACTAAGCTGTGAGGATGCAAAGGCATAAGAACGATATAATGGACTTTGGGGACTCGGGGGAAAGGGTTCGAGGGGGGTGAGGGATAAAAGACTACACCTTGGGTACAATGTACACTGTTTGGGTGATGGGTGCATCAAAATCTCAGAAATCACCCCCGAAAAACTTATCCATGTAACCAAAAGCCACCTGTTTCCCAAAAACTATTGAAATAACATTTAAAAAGATAAAAAATTATTATCTAAATTGTCATTAGTGATAAGACAGTTAAAAATACTAAAAATGTTAAAGACTAGAAATAAAAACACCAATCATCATTAGAAGATTTTAGTGAGGTGTGATCTTGAAATGTCATGTGCTAAGAATTCTTCAGAAGAAGCCTGCTACTAAATAGTTTTCCAAAGCAGTGTCTTGAACACTTGGATTAACTAGACTCAGAAAGCAAGATGTAAATGTAGTGTCTTGGCCTTAAGAACAAAATGACTTATTTACAAATAAATAAAGAAAAATCTGGACTTCCTACCACAGTCATATTTTTAGGATGCTGTTGAAGGTTTCAGTAAGTAGTAACTGGGTAATGAAATCAGATCTGTGAAAAGGGCATTAAAAATGGAGTTCAAGGCTGGGCGTCGTGGCTCACGCCTGCAATCTCAGCACTTTGGGAGGCTGAGGAGGGTGGATCACCTGAGGTCAGGAGTTAGAGATCAGCCTGGCAAACATGGTGAAACCCTGTCTCTACTAAAAAAGCAAAACAAAACAAAACAAAACAAAATCAGGGCTGGGTGGCACATGCCTGTGATCCCAGCAACTCGGGAGGCTGAGGCAGGAGAATTGCTTGAACCCAGGAGGCAGAGGCTGCAGTGAGCTGAAATTGTGCCATAAATAAATAAATAAATAAAGGAGTTGGAAGTGAGGAAAGTACAGTATTATATGCTGATGAAACATTATTATACTATGGACTGTGATTCAGAATTAGGCTCAATCCAGGACTCTACTGACATCATAATTCTGAAAAACATCAAGAAAAACTTTCCTGTGCAAAAACTTATGTGTTTTGGTAAGAAAACAGAACAATCTATTGAATGCCCAAAATAGGAGACTAGCATCATCTTTAACCTTTCTGTTTCTTTCATTCTCCAAATCAAATTCATCAGGAAAGCCCTGTTGGTTCATTGCAACTTTCAGAATAGATGTGGAGTCTACTTTCTCACTGCTTCCACTACTCTCCACCTTAGTTCAAGCCGCCATCATCACTCACCGGGGCTCTTGCAATCACCTCCTAACTAAACTCCATACTTCCACCTTATCCTTCTACAGTCCCTTTTCAACACCGCAGCCAGAGGGACCCATTAAAGCATTAAATTGGAGCAGGTCTCTGCTCAAAACCTTGCACTATCCCCTCATAATACTCACGGTGAAAAGCCAAAGTCCACCTGGTGGGCCTTCTGATGGCCCTACACAGTCTGGTCCCCTCTCATTTCTTCTTACTCTGCTCCAGACCTTCCAGCCTCCTCACTGTCCCTGGAACATACCAGGCCCCCTCCTACCTTAGGGTCTCTGCTCTAGCTGTTCTGCTTTGTGATGCTATCAAATATGGCACAAAAAGGGTTGTGCTGTATTTTAAATGTCCCATTTTGAAGAATTAAAAAGACTTAAGCCTGCACCCTTGAGAAGACTGTAAAAGCAACCTCTTTCTGTCTAGTCAAGGCCAGAGGTCCCTGGGGCCTTGGCCACTTGGGGTGCCTGCAGAATGGACTGAGCCCTAGGGAGAAGGGAGTGATAAGGGTAAAAAGGAAACCAGGGAAGGGTGGAGGAAAGGAAGAAAGTCTATTGAGCAACCACCTGCCACTGACTCTGTGTGGCCTGAAACGTGACTCAAGGGAAAAGTAAATAAATATTCTGCAATATCTGTGGCTTTTGCATGAAGTTGGGACTGGCTACTAGTTAGAGAATTCATTCTTGTGTTGGTTCCACATTTCTTCAAGAATTCTTACAATTAGACCCAATATTTAATTTTCTTTTAAGCTTTTCCATGTAGTTTAACTTTATATATTTGAGAATGTTTTGAACTAAGATATGATTTTTTAAACACTTGTTTGTGTGTGTGTGACATTCTGAATTTAATGCATAATTTAAATATAGCTAGCTAGAGAGAAGTATATATCGAAAATAGGTGATAGCTACATTGTGTTTTAAACACATTTCTATAGCAAAATGGGAGGTGAGCATATGCAGTGATCTGATTACTTTAGTGTGGTATTAATATTATTTATGTCCCCACCATGAAAAATGCAAGTCTATTTCTATATGAAATTTTATAGTTAAAATTCAGCTATACAGGTAGTTTAATGCAGTGTTAAAGATTTTAGGACTCCTTATTTCCAAGAATTATTTAATGTTAAATCTGAAGGGCACTGGAGCTAAATCCCTTCAGATTACAGATGATGAAACTGAGGCCCAAAAGAGTTATGTGAATCTTAGTGACACAGGTAAGTCTAGGGCCTAGTCCAGGGTGCCTGCTTTCCATTAAAATGTCTTGCTGCCTTGAAGATGATAGACATTTAAAGATGAGTTGGGTCAGCTTTCTATAGTACCAGTGTTCAGAGAAAGAAATAATACTGTATTTCAAGAATGCTAAAATGCACATTTTTTTCCCCACATTTTTACACCTCTTCCTTAGGCTAAACATCATATTCCTTTTATATATATATAGACTTGGGATCCCACTACATTATCCAAGCTGGCCTCGAATTCCTAGACTCTGGCAATCCTTCTGCCTTAGCCTCCCCAGCAGCTGGGATTATAGGCAAGCGTCACTGAGCCCAGCTAACCATCATATTTCTTGAAAACAGTTAGTTGCTATTTTATATACATTACTTGGAAATCAACAATTGAAAGAGATTTCAAAAGGGTAAACAGTGAGAAAGGGTTATATGTCAGGAAATGATTTTCAAGAACAAAGTAATCAGAGACCCCATGAGAAATAGGCCATTGGGCTCCAAGTACTTAAAAGCACCAAGGAGCAGCACTCACACCATAGCCTAGGCCAAGCTTGTCCAACCCGCAGCCTATGGGTCACATGTGGCCCAGGACAGCTTTGAAAGCAGCCCAACACAAACTCATAAACTTTCTTAAATCATTATGAGTTTTTATTTTTTTATTTTTTGCAACTTTTTTTTCTTTTTAGCTGATCAGCTATCCTTAGTGTATTTTATGTGTGGCCCAAGACAATTCTCCTTCCAGTGTGGCCCAGGGAAGCCCAGATATTGGACATGCCTGGTCTAAGCAAATGGTGCCTCAGGAGTTATGTATTGCACAGGCCCTGTAACCTTATGCTGCATCCTGATTGAACTTGATCTTAAAGTTGCATGAGTAAGATAGATCCCCATCCAGAAGCTAGG
This sequence comes from Pan troglodytes, assembly GCF_028858775.2. Lineage (NCBI taxonomy): Eukaryota > Metazoa > Chordata > Mammalia > Primates > Hominidae > Pan > Pan troglodytes. The sequence continues at coordinate 137,118,656 of NC_072403.2, read as the reverse complement.
AGCCTGAGTCTTGGGGAAAAAAAACCCTCCTATCAGCCAAAAGAAGTTGGTGTTTTTATTATTATTATTATTATTATTATTATTATTGTTATTTGTAGACAGGGTATCACTTGGTCACCCAGGCTGGAGTGCAGTGGAGTGAACATGGCTCATTGCAGCCTCCATCTCCTGGGCTCTAGCAATCCTCCCACCTCAGCCCCCTAAATGGCTGGGACTACAGGTGCATGCCACCATATTTGGCTGATTTTTTGCACTTTTTGTAAAGATGCAGTTTCACCACGCTGCCCAGGCTGATCTTGAACTCGTGAGCTCAAGTGATTCTTTCACCTCGGCCTCCTGAAGGGCTAGGATTATAGGTGTGAGCCATGGCACTCGATGATGCATTGCATTTTACTCCCTTTATTATGCCATGGAATCTGGCACATCTTTAATACTTAAGATTGTTTTTCAACCCTATCATATAAAACTATGTGCAATAATATTCAAATAATGAAAACAACTTAAATACTAATACCTTGATTGACTTGACAATCTTGTAACTTAAATAGAAATAGTATTTAGCATTTCAGATCGCTAGGTCTCTTACTTTAAGCTAAATATAGGTTCACCATTGCTGACTTACATAATTGATAGAGCAGAGGAACAATACGTTTTCCTTAAGTAAAAGCAGGAATGTGTAAGATATCTTTGAGTTGCCGTCAGTTGTGCATTAGGTGGCAGAAACGTTGAAAGTATATGCTTCAAGTCTGTGTTCTGTGCCTGTCCTCACTTCAGCTACAGGAGCGGAATCAGGAGTTTCCAATGTGAAGCTTCTAACTCAAGAGAACAACTGAAGCTTTCAGGTGAGTGAAGAGAAATTTGCCCTTGTGTGTTCTAAAGCCATTCTAGCAGAAAACACCGCTTTAGGGACCTGCACTTCCCAACAAGGCTCAAATCTGGTCTAGGGCTGAACATTAGCTGCCATTACTTTCATAGTTAAACATTTGCCTTTCTTTGGCAGCAATGGCAATAGCAGCTAATGTTTTTTAAAGCAATGGCAGCTAATGTTTATAGAGCACCTGATATGCATTAAGTCCTTTAAGACTGTTCACTGAGAGATGTTTGGTGTTGAGTACATGTAAACTTCCTGTTTTTCAATGAAAGTCAACAGGAAAGTGGGCTTTACTTTTCAGAAACTCAATTTGGCTGGAATGGATAGCATTTATTGGCAAGGACAGGTTAGCTGTTTGGCCAGCACGCCAACAGGGGATCTTCAGTAGTGTGAGGTAAGGGTCTCTGCAAGCCAAATAAAAAGCATTCTGTTGACTTTTCATGCAAAGTCCACTTGACATGTTTTACTAATTTGAACATTGGTGTTAATAATCAAAAGGAGAAAGCATGTTGTTTTCTAAATTGTTTTGACTTAAATAAAGCATTTTTCTATATACAACTAGAAGAAATAAAAAATTCATCTTTTTAGAAGAAGATATTTTACAGCACGAATATATTTCCTCTTATGAGATTTAAAAGAAAGTGTTCCTTTAATGGTTGAATATGCAGCATTTCACCAAAGATACAAAAAAAATTTAAGATTATTTTATTCCAAAGGCTCCCTAAATATGTTATCAGAACATAAATTTACCACTTGAATCTAGAAGAAAAGAATCTACTTTCTGCCTTGTGTAATAAGATGAAAGCCTGAAGGTAAAAAGAATGAACAACCATGTGAGAGATTGGGTGTGTACATCTTTTAAAATTAGGTCTTTAATCTTCACTGGCACTCCTGAACTCAATAGTGCTACAACCAGGCTCCCTCATAAAAAGAGATAATAAGAATTCCTGACCATTAATGGCCTGGAAGTCTTAGAAGAACAAAATCAAAGAGTAAATAAATCATAAACTAACGTTCAATTTTTGAGCACTGTGCGTTTTTAAAATGCTGAATGTGAGGCTTTTCGTCCTCTTTATATAGGATAAAATTATTAAGCTTTCAAAAAGATGGAATAGTTTAAATTCCTTTCCAAAACCTCTGCCCTCTGTCGACTTACCATTTAGATTGTGGCACAATTCAGAGGGGTTTATTAGTGGGGGTATTTCATGTTTCATGGGTTAGCAAAGCAGAATACTTGTTGAATACATGAAGCCCACTGCTTTGAATAGCCCACCATAAAGCTGCATTTCCTGATTCTACTTCTGCCTACAGAAGAGATTCAATTTCTCCTCCTTTACCCCAAAGTCACCCACCTCTCCCATGTCTCCTTGAAGTCTAAAGACAACATAAAAAGGCAGCAGAAAACCAAAAAATGGAGAGGACTTTTTTGTATGTTCTTAGATACAAATCTAGGCAAGTAAAAAACTATGACAAGAACAACAGCAACAAGAAACCCTGGATACCGATGATCCCTTGACCTTTTCCTGTATTCCTGGAATCTTTCTGTAAAGGAGATAATTTCAGTCTGCTGTGTAATTATTCCTACTTATCAAGGCCTATTTCAATTTGAATCCTACTGCAGACTGAAATATGCCAAGATCTTTCATTAACATACCATAGATTTTCTTTTCATTATAAATCAAACTAAATAGGTCATGATTGCTTAATCAGTATGCAAAGTATTGCCTCTGGGAATCACACACATCCTCTGACAGCTAAAAATTTTTTTTAGTGCTTTGAAATCTAATTCTACCTAACCTAACCTGATCATAGCTCATCATTTCTTCACATCAAATTTTTCATCAGATGAGGTGTAGATTTTGTCCTGGAATGGGTATCATAAACAGCACTAAGAGCAGGGGTTTAATTAATTCAGAGGGATACAGATTTTATCGCTCCTCCAAACATATGATTAAGATCCGCTGCCTTCCCTCAACAACCAAGAAGAAAGGGTTGGGGACAGACCCTTTCCCCAAATTATATGGTTGATAGACTTATGCCTCCTCCTAAAGAGAGGGACTGGTTCTTCCCTACAAAGGAAAGTTCACTTCATTCCTAAAGGTTAGTGAGTTCATGACCATTTGTATTTATTAAGTAATCCCCAGGGAAATCTCATCTAGTCATCTAGTTTTCGATGTTATCTATATGCAGTTGAATCCCAAATGTCCATCTCTGCCTTAAACTTTTCCACTGAGTTGTCCTCTCAGCCTATAAATCTGTTTATCTATTGGGCATTTCAGACTTTACGGAGCCAAAACGAATTATTGTGCCTCTCCTCCAGACTTGTTTCTCAATCTTTCTCACAGCAGCAAATAATCATTTCATGCCTACAAAGTGTCAGATGATGTCCTGCAGGCTTTACGAACATTAACCTACTGAATCTTCACTACCTATGGGATCGGCATTAAGATGATCTCACTTCATGAATGCAGCAAGGCCTAGATTTCAACCCAAGCAACCATGAGCCTAACCACAATACTCGTAAACAGTTCCAACACTCACTCAGTAGCCCAAGTCAAAGGCCTAGACATCACACTTGGTCCTATTTCCTTCATCATCCACCTGCAAACCACTGTTGATCTGTTCTCCAAATCCTTTCTATCCCCCTTGTCCATGATTTTGTCGTATAAACAAACAAACAACAACAACAACAACAACAAAAACTCAAACTCTGTCTTCCTAACTAGACTCTAAACTCCATAACCCCAGGGAATAAATCTAGGCTATTCATCCAGCAAAATGCTTTACATTAAGTAGACTACCTGGCTATAAAACCTATTAGTTTTTCAAACATGGAAAAACACAAATTAGACATTATCCCCTGTGGGAAGAGGCTAGAAGCCTTCCTTGAACTTGCCAGCTCTATTTCCAGTCCCAGGAGGAATATGAGTCTCTCCCCTCCTTTCCCCTGGCAGACCTTGCACAAACTTGACACTCCCTCTGCTCGGACATTCCCACCTCCCTGCCAGGCACCTCTCTCCTTCAGCAACAAAACTGCCAGCATTGCCCCGCCTTCCATTTGGTTAGTTTACCTATGCAATGTGATTAGGAAGGCCATGCAGGAAGGTCTTCCTGGTACTTATACCCCACAGGGAAGTTCAGACCAGTGTTATACGAAACCCTCAGGCCTGGATTAAATACAGAGGTGACCAAACCCAGAGAATTAGAGCTTGTTCAACTTTACACTGTCAGGGCCATTAATTGGTATTGGCCACGAAAGTGGAAAGACAGAGGCCAAAACTACTGACAGATAAGCTCATTTAATTTAATGCCTAAAATCCAGTTATCCTTTCAGGAGATTGTTCATATGGTGTTGCAACTTATCTTTTAAATTGCTGCACATCAATGTGTGGTTTCTTATTTTTTCCCGTAATTGTCATCATTAGGTTGGGGAAGGTTGGTTAACTTCTGGAGATAAACTGACAAGCTCCCTGGCTCCATTCTGCCTGACTCTGGGCTGTGCCCTGAACCTATCTGATTGAGTCCTTAGGGTGCACAAGCATAGAGCCCAATAGGACTGCTAGGCCATATTTAGAGGGAGAAAAACATTCTCATTCTTATGGAAACTAAGGAAGTTGGGGAGATGTCATGCTCGTTTTAGACCCAATTCCTCATACAAAGGACATCTTCTCATAGGAGCAAAAAGGCTTACATCTTAGTTCTTAGGAACCAGCAGGCAAATGTGGCTGCTGGCAAAACTGAAATAATTGCTGTCAATTATTGGTACCTCTTCCTACCATCAGGTCTTTCTATGCCTAGGAGAAAGAAAAATTGACTCCCACTTAGGTATTAGGAATGCAATATCTTTACCTTCCAAAGTGTGATAGTAGAGAAGAAAATGCATAACCCAAAGACAATTTCTTAATGGTGAAATTTGGGACTAAAGTTAAGGCTAGGGATAAAGCCTCTGTGATTCCCTCATCAGCCCCTAACCCCCAATACACAAAAAGAAGAAAAATCACATCACATATGTGGAGTACTCCCCTTTGGTACAAGACCCCCTGGCAGGTAAAATACTTTGCAACATTAGAAAAGTACCATCATCATTAAATATTTCATGCAACTTAAGAATAATCTAATAAAAAAAGTGTGATTGTAGAATAACTGAGATTATTCTGTACCTTACCTAGCACAAGACAGGATGATAATGGCAAAGCAAAAACCATTTCTTCCTTTCTTTTTTTTGAGACAGAGTCTCCCTCTGTCGCCAGGCTGGAGTGGAGTGGCGCCATCTCGACTCATTGCAACCTCTGCCTCCTGGGTTCAAGCAATTCCCCTGCCTCAGCCTCCCGAGTAGCTGGGATTACAGGGGCATGCCATCACACCCAGCTGATTTTTTGTATTTTTTAGTAGAGACGAGGTTTCACCATGTTAGCCAGGATGGTCTTGATCTCCTGACCTTGTGATCCACCCGCCTCAGCTTCCCAAAGTGCTGGGATTACAGGGCCAAAACTGTAATCTAAACCAAGCTCTAAAACTGGTCTAAATCCAGCTCTAAATATTCCCTAGAATAGTGAGAATGAAAAGTGCAAAACAAAAGATGAGAAGTACAAGGTTTTCTTTGTAAATCAATTGCCAGCAAGTCAGTATTGAAACTGCCAACCACTTTTGGAAGACATACATAGTGAGTGTCAAATGTGCTGAGGAGAAAACACCTTCCCATTTATAGTTTTTATGAGAAAAAGTTTTAAAACAAGTATATTTGACAAATGTTAAAAATATAAAGAGAAAAACATTTAAACAATAAAACCTAATGAAAGTAGTCTGAGTGAAAATAGAGTTTCAGTGAACAGAGTTTTATTTCATGAAGCTACTTTATAGAATCTGCTTCACATGCAGCATACTTAATGATTATTCACATTTCTTTGCTTTGCTTTTAGAGAAAGTATTTTTTTTCCTAGCTTCATACACCAAATCAGCCTTGTAGGAAAAATGAAACAAAACACAACAGAGTGAGGAGACATCAGGCTGAGTTAATAAAATATTGTTCATACGATACTTACGCAGTGGTAGTCTGCATGTCATGCCAGCTTTTGCTGAAGTTCTGTTTTAATTCATTCATCAGGTTCATGCCGAGTTTTTGTTTTATCTCAACTAGATGCCTTTCTTTCGCTGACAAAACTTGTCGTAGTGTTGTAATTTCGTCTTCTAGCTACAAGGCGGAGGGGAAATGGTGGGGGAAAATGTCAGACCAGCAAAAAAGGATACTTACAGAAGCTCTGGGTATTCCAAAGCAGCCTCTGACCCTCCTATTTATACAATCCCATGTGTAGGTTTGCCAAATACACCCCATACAGATGATAGTCTAATATCTCAAAGTAGAAACAGAATTTTTCATTTTAATGATTATAGAAGTAATTTATGCTGCTTGTTAAAAAAAAGTGAGATTGTACAGAAAAACATAAACAAGAAAATAAAAATCACCTGTATCCTGCTAGGAAATAGCCACTGCTTATTTTTTGGTTTCTAAACTTCCAAATGTTCTTTCTATAAGTTGTATATAGACATAATTTTTGAACAAAAATTGGTTTTCTACTGTACCCTTATTTTATATAACTTCTTCTCAAGTGCCACTTTATTTATTTATTTTAAAGAGACACGGTCTCACTATGTTGACCAGGCTGGTCTCAAACTCTTGGCCTCAAGGGATTCTCCTGTCTTGGCCTCCCAAAGTGTTGGGATTACAGACGCGAGCCACCATGCCTGGCTTCAGTGTAGTTTATTTTTTGCCAACCACACACAGTTGCATAGGTGCAGGAATGGAATTGGCAGACAATGGGGTTTTGCCAAGCTAATGCCTTAAGAAAGGAAGGAACAAGGGATTAGAGGATGTATGTAAAAGAGTGATTTGTGTTGATTTTTCTTTTTAACAGTTTCATTGACCTGTAACTGTCATACAATAAGCTGCAGACATTTAAAGTGTATATGTATAATTTGTAAGTTTTAACATATGTATCTACCCGTGAAGCCATTATCACAATCAAGGAAGTGAACATATTCATCACCTTTTACTTGCTTCTTCTTCTTCCTCCCTCCCTCTTCTTTCCTTTCCCTCAATCCACTCTCACCAGACAGCCACTGACTGACTTTCTTTCCCTAGGGTTTAGTTTGCAGATATTTACTAGAATTTTATACAAATTGAATCATAGAGTATATACTCATTTTTGCTTGGCTTTGCAGATAGTTATTTTATATTCATCTATATTGTTGCATTATCAATGGTTCTTCCCCTTTTTTTGCAGAGTAGTATTCTATTTAATGAATATGCCAAAGTGTGTTGTTTATTTGCCTGTTGAAGGGCATTTAGGTTAGGCTAATGCAAATAAAGCTGCTATGAACATTCATGTACAAGGCTTCGTATGGACATATTTCCTCTTTCCCCCGTGCTACAGAAAAGCAGATCTCTTCAGCACTATAAAATTGCTCTTGCAAATGCAATTTCTAACAAAAGAACTCTGTAAAGTACTCAGATTTTGGAAAGTGCTGTTCTATCCTGTGAAAATAAATCTGAATAAATCACAAAGTCTTTGATTTTAATTAGTTGTCATACTCTATAATATATTGCTCTGGTATCAGTGCTTACATTTACATCTTTGTTTTCTGAAAAATGGAAAACAAATTTTGTGACTTTTCCTTGTTAAGCCAGAAAAGAATCATTAGAACTACCTTATCCCACATGCATGGAGGTAATAAAACTCTGTCACTTTAGTGGATTTCTTACTAATTTTTTTTAAAAAGGAGCAACTGTGGCTCATTTACTGTAAAGTGTCACTCTACTTCGGACCACAAGCTGCATCACACCAACCCTGTCAGGCTGTCAGTCATCTTGCAAATGCGTTCCTTGGATCACCAGAGTCACAGCTCCTGGGAAAGCAGCTCAAGAAGGGCATCTGCCTTTGCAAAAACAAAACATGCAATAAAACCCCCAGTCTTTCACTAGCCCCAATAGTGAACAGACAGAAATGGTTTTGCGAACCTTTATATACACAAATAATCACGTAAGCAAAACAAGCAGAAATACTGAATCACAAGCATCTTAAATACCACAGTAAGAAGTAGCAATATCTTGGGGTTTTTAATATCAGCAAAATGTCCTGGCAATTTAACATTATCCATGTCTTTATGTTCACAGAACATTTTTTATATGTACATGGACATCTTTCTAAAATCTAAAGTGAATTACATATTCTACAAACATAGTATAATCAATAGAACCCTGTCTTTCCTTGATGAGCAAGAGTCTTCAGTGTGCATACATACACTGATTACTGTAAAAGGAGTATGTTTAGGGACCACTAAAGAGAATAATGCTTTTAGTCTCTCCATTAAATGAGAATACACTGTTATTTTAAAATTAAGCCCTTCTATTCTTTTGTTATCATGTCATATTTCTCTTTTTCATCTTTGTCAATGTGTCCTCCTCCATTTAATCTGCTGCCCAATATTTCTCATGGTTGTATCTCTTGCTCTTTTACCACAGAAAATGCTTGGGGTTCATGTCAGCCTTTTATTCTCTATTAAAAAGGCCGTTTCTGCTTTCTTTCATTTAGAGTGACTGAAATTACTGGGACTCTGGGTTTTTTTCTCAGCAGGGGTGGGGGTATATTGAGTGTTACAGTATTTTCCACTGTGTAAAAAAATAAGGGGAAAATTTTAACTTGCTGAAATAAATTACAGATGTACACAAGGAGAAAGAGGCTTAAACACCTTAATATTCTCAACCTCATAGCCATGGAGCCCCATAAGTGTATTAAAAACCACGAGGGGCTGTGGATTATTCATTTGTTATCTGGAGGTGGGGAGTGAGTAAAGGATTCAGAGCTACCATTAAATTTTTAATAAAATCTTCATCCCCCAAAAGTGATAGAAACATTAAAGTGACCAATTTAACAAAAATCATTCTTTACAAAAAGAAATATAAAGTCCCACACTTAATAATTCAAAAATTCAGGCACACTTTCAAAGACACATATGGGGAAGAGACCTCTAATAATGAAGACATGAAGTCAGCTATTTAAGTTGGGTGTATTCTCAGATTCTATAATAAAATTCTAACCATTTCAATGCAATATAAAGACTCACACTTTTCAAAACGTTCAGAATATTTATCAGAGATCTAAATATACGCCAAAAACTAATCGCAAAAGTTGGAAAGACAGACAATCTTTAATTACATTAACGTGTAAGGTTCCAAAAGGCCAACAACCTCTCTTTGTACAGAACCAAGAGTTCTGCCACAATGAGGTCTTTACTTACAAATACCTTAAAGGCTACTGCTGATGAACTTCAATCCTTTATTTGACTGCGATCGTTTGGTCTAGTTATCTCAGTGGTTCTCAACTTCAGTTTAAATAAGAGAGCATATTTAAAATGCAGATTCCTAGGCATCTGCTGCCTTTTAATGCCCTGAGAGTTCAAGGCGTTAGATTTGGTGGAGCCAGACTGCTTGTGTTATCAGCAAGCATCCTCAGAGATTCTGATACAAGTAGTATGGAAACTCTAAACTGTAAGTACTTCTGTAAGCCACATCCAATTTGGAATGAGATGAAGTGCAAGTAAATCATGTTAATGAATTAAAGTATTTAATATATCTTTTCCTTTTAATATTAATTATTTCTGCATTGCAAATTAATGGTCTAGTTCTTTGGTTTCTTGACTCCCTAGAAGATCTCCTTGTAGGATGAATATTTATGCCCAATATTAGATATTTAAACTTGATTATTTAAATATGAGTTAACAGGAAAATAACAAGTGTTGACAAAGATGTGGAGGCGTTGGAACCTTTGTACATTACTGGCAGGAATGTAAAATAGTTCCACCACTGTGGAAAACAGTCGTACAGTTTCTCAGAAAGTTAAACACAGAATTAATTTCCCCAGGACTCAGCAATTCCACTGTTAGGTATATACCCCAAAGAATTGAGAACTGGTACTCAAACAAATACATGGACACACATGTTCATAGCAGCACTATTCACAGTAGACCAAAGGTGACTACAGCCCAAATGTCCATCAAGAGATGAATGGATAAACAAATTGTAGTAGATAAATAAAATGGAATATTATTCAGCCATAAAAACAATGAAGTACTAAAACATGCTACAACATGGATGAACCTCAAAAACATCAGGCTAAGTGAAGGAAGCCAGACACAAAAGGTCCCATATTGTATGATTCCATTTATATGAAATATCAAGAATAGGTAAGCCCATAGAGATAGAATGAAGACTGGCGGCTGCCAGAGGCTGGGAAGTGGGAAATGGAAGCAACTGCTTAATGAGTACAAGTTTCCTTTCAGATGTGGTGGTTACACAACACAACACTGTGAGTGCACTAAATGCCACTGAATTGGTCACTTTAAAATGGATAAGTTTACGTTATATAAATTTACCTAAAGAAAAATGCAAAAAAATGAACTAACTAGTCTGAATTAGCTAATGAATTAGCTTCAGTATGAAATTTATAAAATTTGTTTTTCAGTTTTATCTGCTAGATTACATAAAATTTCTAACTGCAACCCAGAAGGAAAAATATTTTCATAAACTAGGCATCATCAGTGTTATTTAGGAGTAACCACATTTGGTCTCACGTGCACGTGGCTTCAAGGCCTGCCTCTCTGGGCTACTCTTGCCTTTGGCTAAGAGACCCAAGATTAAAATGCAGATACTGTCTAAGAGGTGCAAAACAATAAGATATTATGGTTATGAAGACATTAGCTGTTCACTAGCTCAGTCCAGAAAGAGTTAAGGTCTTCAGGAAGGAGCTGAGAGAGAGAGAGAGAGAGAGAGAGAGGCCCAGAGCCTAAGGCACTTCTTTGCAAGTGTAAGACACCATTAGCTTGAGGGCACTGTGTGTTCTTGGGGACTGCACAGACCAGAGGAAGAGGAAAGAGCCAAAGGAGAGATTGAGAGAGCATGAAAATAGGCTTTACTTACTTGATAATGCTGTCTGGTATTTTTCCTATTCCTATTAATGCCTGTTTCTCTTAAGTCATCTTATCTCAGGGACATTGGCAGTACTTGATTGTTATATAATCACAAATTTACAGTACTAATGCCAAAACTTTATCCTTTTCAAAAGGCAAGACACATTATGAAATACTAAACATAAAATGCAGCTTAGTGAAATTAAAGTGGGAGTGGGATGATAGTGGCACAGAATTATTGGGCAAGTGTACTTAAAGAGAGAGAGAAAAAAAAACCAGGTGTGTAAAGACTTCAGAAAAGGTGTCTGGTAATAAGACCAATGAGAATAAATATCTGAAACAAAAGATTACTTCTTTATTTACTGACAAGGTTTGTAAAAAAAAGAGCATATTCTACTTTTGGCATTTACAAATATAAATATTTGCTTAAAATATAAAATAACTCAAGCTAATTATAAATATTAATTACATTCCTTCTATGCATGAACCACTGCACCAGATCAGAGGTGATATTGGCCTCACACTTGATGAACTTTAAAAAAGATACATATTGCATGACCACAACAATAAATTAAAGATCAAGTTATGTTAAAAGAGATTCCTTTTTTTTTTTTTTTTTTTGAGATGGAGTCTCACCCTGTTGCCTAGGCTGGAGTGCAGTGGCATGATCTTGGCTCACTGCAACCTCCACCTCCTGGGTTCAAGCAATTCTTGTGCCTCAGCCTCCCAAGTAGCTGGGATTATAGGCGCGTGCCACCATGCCTGACTAATTTTTGTATTTTTAATAGAGACAGGGTTTCACCATGTTGGACAGGCTGGTCTCGAACTCCTGACCTCTGGTGATCCCCCCACCTCGGCCTCCCAAAGTGCTGGGATTACAGGCGTGAGCCACCACAGCTGGCCAAGAGATTCCTCTTTTAAAATGCTGAATTTGTCCAAGATGTAAGCCTTTTGGACACTACTGGCTTAGTTTACGTTTCCTACCAAAAGAAGTCTTCCTCTTGCCAGCACTTGGTAAGCACACAAAAATATGTTGGCTGTGTGGGAGAATGGGGTTTTGAGATTGGTTGAAGTCTAAGGGCAACCTCATGGGAATATTATCAACAAGATAATGCAGGATAAGACAGAGGGGAGGGAAGAGAAAGAGAGCTGGGAGGAAGGAATCCAGCATAGCCAGAAAGCAGTAGGAGGTGTCAACCTGAAATAATAAAATGGATCAGAATCCGGTTTAAGAGTTAATTCAAGTGAAAAGCTAAGGATAGACATCTGGGAAACACGGACTCTAAAGGAATAGAGTCTGTGGTTAGTGCTATGAAGCTGAAAAGTTAAGGTCTTATTTACACAGGCAGAAAACAAAGAAATTTAATAGGATTACAGCATTTTCCATATATTGCTGGTTTATGAGTTACAGCAATTTGATTAGTTACAGTTTGTTTTCTTTTTCTTTTCCAGTTTAAAAGTATATGTTTAACATTCCATCTTAGACAATCTAAGGCGTTTGTGTAAGAGAATAAAGAGGGAAGTTAATCTATAATAAAAGAGGTCTTCTCTGGTGCCCTTTAGTCTTTTATAGCATTTTACAAAACAATGTAGGTAATGAAAAGGCTAGTTTATAATCAGAGAAACAGGTTACAGCTGCCTAGGTCACAGCTGCCTGTTATGTGACTCAGGTCCCATATTCACATTCCTTCAAGGCTCAAAATAATTTAAAGTCCCAACAGCTTTTATTTTGAATTATTTATTTCACAGAAGAGACGAGGAAAGTAGGGAGAGGAAGGAAACAAAGAGGAGGCTGGACACCTGGCACACTCAAGACCTCTTTTCAGCAAAGCAGTCAGGGGTCAGAAGTCCTAGTACACACAGGTCTTGCTTTGGATCATGACCACAACTGAGTGCCTGACTCCAAGGCCGTCATCTAATAGGCTGGTCTCTGAGGTATCTTTGGTACCCAAGGAGCTAACAGACCCAGTAGGATCTCTCCTCAGACAGAAAGAGGAGTTGTCTGTGACCAGGGGCCCATAAAGGATCTCTGTGGAGATTTGGGGCAGAGGGGCTGACTCTATAGGATGCCTCAGTTCTTCATAAGGCCAGCAGTGAGACTGCAGAGATGGCTTTCTATGTGTCCTTGTTAAAATTGAATCCTAGCATTGAAGGTAAAATCCGAATGCATATGTGCTATCAGGGAACTTGAGTTCCTGTGTCCACACATCGGCATGCACACTTGTAAAAGAGTAAGGAAAGCTGTTTTAAAAACAGAATGAGCATAAAGCAGAGGTGGCCTGACGTGGAGGAGGAGAAAGAGAAATGTGAAGAGGAAAAATCGCAAAGATACACTTTCTCTGCTTTTCACCAGGCCTGGGGCAGACAGCTGTGCTCATGTGCCCCTGGAAGTCACGACGCTACCTTTGGCAGCATGTGGTACTTCTTCAGCTCTGAAGAACCCAGAAATAAGAGCCAGGAAGCATGGAGGCTAGTGCAAAACATGAATCCTGGTAACTTGAACACAGTAACAAAGAGTCTGGTGTTATTTCCAGAAGTCAGGCTCAAAAACTCTTAGGAGTGAAATGTTTTGGAAGTGTATTACTGTGGTCAAATGAGACAGGAATTTCTGAAAACACTTCTATTTTTTCATATTCATGGGGCATCCATTTAAAACCAATACTTACTTTTTTCTTGATTATAAAAGTAGTATCATGCTCACTGTTGACATTTAGAAAATAATGTACAAAAATCAGCATGTATTAGTATATGTATGTATGTATACCCCAGTAATCCTACAGCCCAGAAAAATAAAAATCAAGGCATTTTATAGAAATTGGTCAGTTACAGACATTCTGCCTAAACTTAAACTAGCATTATCACCATGATGGAGTGAAGTTTTAGCTTAGACTCAGTTGGCTTACCCCACTCTGCAGAACATGACATTTGGACCCTGCAGTTGACATGAACTAGTCATGAGCCAGAATTTCAGGCCATAAGAATATGTGGAGTCAGTCCATTATCTGTTAATGCTAACTTTGGTCTGTGCACTCTGGTACGTGCAGCCACTCAGTGGCCACAGACAGACCCAGCTAAAGATTTGAGGCACTGTGCTTACTGAAATCATTTTTGGTTATACCAGAGGAACGTGCTGCTCTTTCATTTTGAAATGAAATTAACTTGGAGGTGTGTCTTGTAAAAGCACCTGAAAGTCTTTAATATTATTCTGAGCTGTCATAGACAAACACTATCAGGAGGTTAGAACTCAGAGTTCAGAGTGGACAAAGTGGGGAGAGGGTAAGGTGGAGCTCAGAGCTGTGTCCTCAGCCTGTGGAGAGGCCAAAGCAGGAAGGCCAAGCCTTGCTTCTGTGGGAACAGGATCTTCCTGGCCTATGAGCCAGGACACAGAATGCGGAGGGAATGTTGGCCTCAGCTCCTCTGGCTCTGCTGCTTCCTCCTACTCAAGGAGCCCTTTTTACAACACTCTCCTCCTAGAAAGTAAAGGCTTGTCAGCAAAGTGTCTAAAGTGGGTATTGCAAGCAAAAGACTTGAACAAAGACGTGTATTCATAATGAGCCTGACATCCTCCTCCTCCCTAGGTCCGGATCCCCACAGCAGCTCCACAAGATCTAATTAGGCCTCGATGAAGCATCGCTTTCCTCTCTACCCCTAGAGCTTTATTTTTCTGCCAAAAAGTACACAACTTATAAATTCAGTTGCTTCTATGATTGACTTTTTCATTTAAAAAAATCATTTCAAAGTAATTGTTGAGCTAAGTTGCTGACCTAAAACCAGAACCCATCTTCAAAAGGATCTTGCACTTATAACATGGTCTGGAATGAATTCTATCAGGTTTGTAAGTAATTTATTATTCCCATAGTATTCTGACAGTAAAAAGAATAAGAAGTGTATATTTAAAACTGGTTATTATTGTTGCTTAAGCAGCACAATGATTCATTCTACAACTGTAACTAATAAGTAATATGTAACAGTAGAAAAATACCCTGGAAAAATGAATCATCTTGTAATGTATTCATTTATAAATTTTATTAAATGAAAGACAACATCATTACAATACAACATCATTAGAATTATTATATCAAACTAATAATAACTCTTAAGATCCAGAGATAGAAATAGCAACAATAAGATTACTAAACATACCTGAACTAACTCTGCTTTTAACTCTTCCTTTTCCTCCTCAGAGAGCATGCTAGAGAAGTCAGCACTGGCTACTGCATCTTCGTCTGTTCCTTGCAATGGTTCAGTCTCCAGCAAACCTTTAGGCAGAATTGATAAAACAGAAGGCAATTTTTAAAGTGAATTTAAACCAACTTCTGCTTCCATAGTGTGGAGGACTAGATGCACTGACAGACCCTCCCACCAAAAAACAACTAAAAATCCCAGAAAAGACAAAAATCCTCCTAAATGTGTGACGAGCTCCAAGAAAGCAAAGAAAACCAAGGAGCCAAAAAAAGAAAAAAATTAAGAGAAAATGAGAAGGCAGAGATGTAAACAGGACAAGCTTTCAGGGAGGTCTACATTTACCACCTTGGTGAATTCCAGCTTAGCTCTTCACTGTCTCATGAGGCGTAAGGGCAGAGGACAAAGCCCAAGGCCCGTCCATGGAGAGGGGTTTAATGTGAGATTCCTGTGTAAATTGTAGGCCCCAAGGGCTGCACCCTGAGAGTCAGGTGAACTAGAAATAAATATCTTCATTCTTTACACAGGGATCTGAAAGGCAAGTTGCCCATCTTGAAACTCAGGACTGAATGGACAGAGAAAAAAATCCTCCCCTGAGAACTCGTGACCCTGAGTGGGACTGCATGGGAAAGCAGCTTGCAACTTGAATGCACACCACCTGGGTGGTCCACAACAACCTTGAGGTTAGAATTTAAAATATGAAGGCTTTTTTCCACTGCAGATGTGGCTCGAAGCAGTTGGAGCTGTGAGGAATCATCACTGACAAACTGACTCTGGCAGAGGAAAATATGGGAAGAGCCGGGGTTCTTGATGCCATCATTGTGCCTTGGGTTAATCCAGAATAGCTTCTAACTTGTTATGTGAGATAAATGACTTATTATTTAAAATATAAAGAAGTTCCCTGGTAGGGCCCCTCAACATCTGGCTGACTCAAATGCCTGTGTTCTCCAGGGAACCCAGGAAACAGGTCCACACTCAGAGAGAAACTTCATCTATGACATGATTCCAGTCGGCTGGCATTTACACCTCCGTAGGGAAAGAAAATGAAACATTCAAATACAAAGGGGTCCCTGGAGAAACTCCCACCGGCCTGAGCACTGGGAGAACAGGTTGAGCCATGGAAGTTTCTGCCGGTTTTAGGGGGTAGGAGTCTGTCCTTTCTTTTTCCGGGGTGGTAACTGGGAATTCTATCCGTGAGATGGGGATCTGTTAACAGGAAGCTCTCTTGCTTTGCTGAGTTTTTTTCCTTTTCACCCAATAAATTCCATTTTTCTCACCCTTCAAAGTGTCTGCAAGCCTAATCTTTCATGGTCATGTGACAAGGACCCGTTTTTAGCTGAACTAAGGAGAAAGTCCTACAATAGAAGAGTTTTTAATAGATTGTCCTAGAACAGTTATCTCTATAGAAAAAACACATTGGACACCTTTAAACCATTCACAGGGACAAAACTATAAACATTTTAGAAGACAATCTAGAAGTTTGTGTTTATGAACCTCTGGTTAGGAAGGGACTTCTTAAGACACAAAAAGGCAAACCATGAAAAACGGACGAACAAGATTAATAATGGCTCTTTATCAAAGACGCTATATGGAAAATGAAAAGACAAGCCACTAATTGGAAGAAGATATCTCTCACATATATAACTAAAAAGATTTGTTCCCGATATATAGAGAATTCCTACAGACCCACTTTAAAACCAGAAATAATCCAATAGAAATATGGGTCAAAAGACCTGAATAGATGATTTATAGACAGAAATCACAAATGTTAATAAACCCAGGAAAACATGCTTGACTTCACTGAAGCAAACATGCTTGACTTCACTGATGCTCAGGGAAATACAAATTAAATTAGTTCACGCTCAGTAGATTAGCAAAAATTTACAAGTCTGACATTACTAAATGTTGGTGACTGTGCAAAGACAGAAGCTCTCATATACTGCTGGCAAGAATATAAATAGATAAAAATAATTGGAAAATGATTTAGCATGATCTACATTGTATATTAAAATTGGACATTCACATACCCTATAACCTAGCAATTCCACTGTGTATAGACCTGAGACAATCTACATGAGCATTAGATGTTATACATGCACATCAGACGCCATTAATAAAAGCTTTCATAGTGTCAACAAACTGTAAGTCACACAAAAGTTCATAAACAGGACAATACATAAGCATACTGTGGTGCATTTCCATGATAAAGACTGGACAATAGCAAAATGAATGAACTATCACTATACACACCACATGGATAAAACTTGGAAATAAGATATCGAGTGAAAAATGCAAGTTGCAGAAGAATAAGTATAATTCTACTTAATCAAGTACAAAAGCATACAAAACTAAAATATCACTTAGGAATTAAATTATAAAGAAAAGCAAAGCAATAATAAAAAACTTAGGACTGTGGTTTTCTCAAGGCAGAGAGGAAAGGAGAAAGGAATGGAGGATCCCATAGGGCAGAGGTCCCCAACTCCCGCGCCATGGACCAGTACCGGTCTGTTACCTGTTAGGAACCAGATCACACCACGGGAGGTGAGAGGTGTGCGAGCTGGCAAAGCTTCATCTCTATTTATGGCCACTCCCCACTGCTTGCATTACCACCTGAGCTCTGCCTCCCATCAGATCAGTAGCAACATTAGATTCTCATAGGACCGCGAACCCTATTGTGAACTGCACATGCGAGGGATCTAGCTTGCGTGCTCCTTATGAGAATCTAGTGCCTGATGATCTGTCACTGTCTCCCGTTTCACCCAGATGGGACCGTCTAGTTGTAAGAAAACAAGCTCAGGGCTCCCACTGATTTTACGTTATGGTGAGTTGTATAATTATTTCATTATATATTACAACGTAATAATAATAGAAATAAAATACACAATGAAAGTAATGTGCTTGAATCATCCCAAAAACATCACCGCCACCCTTTGTCTGTGGAAAAATTATCTTCCACGAAACCAGTTCCTGGTGCCAAAAAGGTTGGGGACTGCTGCCTTAGGGAACTCTTACAGGATCAATGGTCATACTCCATTTCTGGACACTGACTTTCTGTTCATGAGTATTTTCTCCACTTTACCATTATATCGTAAATATTCTTCTGTGTACTTATAATTATCTAATAAACAAATGAAAATGGATTTTGTCTAAAGTAAAAAGAAAAAGGCAAATAATTATCCTACAAAATCAGAACATTTTAGATAAAGAGAATAAAAATATGGCTCAAGTATGTATAGTTCTGAAGCTGTCCCTTCTCTTGAGTCCCTGGTATTCACATCCTTATGTCTGAATCAATAGTGTGCCATTGGCACCCTGATGTCACTGCCAACACGGTAACAAACATTAGTAAACATGGCATATTGCTGATCCACGTTCATCAGATCCTCATCCCTTCTCTCTATGCCAGAAGCCAGTTTCAATGCTAAGTAATTTCCTTTTTCATAAGTAATATCTGATCATCCTAGAAGACAGTAAAATTATCCACTATTAATTAAAATCAACATTAATCATATTACCCAAAAATTGGTATTTTGATCCTTCCTTTCTGGTATTTCTTCTGAGCATAGGTGTATTAATATTTTCATATATATATATATATACTGAATTTACTGTTGCAAACTTGGTTTATTTATTCAATAGGATATTATGAATATCTTTTCGTGTGTAAAGACACACATATATATTTATATATTTTCAATGGTTGTGCATTATTTTGTCTTATGGATGATTAATAATTTACCCTGTTTGCTGGGAAGCTGCAGTGAACATCTCCTAGCTAAGTCATTAGGTGCTTCAAGATGACTTCCTATCCATTGGATTTCTCAGTCAAATGGCATGGACATTTTGTAACCTACTGCTAAACTATCACCTAGAGAGGCTGTACCAGTTTTATGCAACATCAGCAACCTATGAGACTACAGACTCAAGAGAATGTAGGGAACAGCCTCTTGGTAAAACAATGTAACTTACAGGTCATTTAACATTTTAGTCAATGCTCTAGGATAACGATCTAAACCAGGAATCAGCAGCAATTCCAAGCACAGCTATGAGAGATAGACCCAGAAAGTAAGCTCCACCCCACCCCTGCAGTGGGGGTCAGCAGACAGTCCTGGGGGTACTGCAACACACTGTGGACTTCTCCCCACTCAGCCTGGCCCAAGGACTTACAGATACTGCTCAAACTTAGCTGGAACCCAAATTCTCAGTCTTCCCTATCTTCATAGCGTGAGAAGACATGCTCCAGGGAATAAACAACAGTTCCAGGTCCTTAGACTTTTCAAGACATCAAACATCTTTAGTACCTTCTATATTCTAGTAAGAAAAGAAAGTTCAAAACCCTGTTTAACTGGTAATACATGAATTGGGAAACTTCGAGTGAATCTAGGGAAAGACAGACCCAGTACCCAGCCGGTAGCTTCCACTTTTCAGAGCGGGAGGCTCATAAACCTTACAAAGTGAGAAACTCTGAACTGGCCTTCAGCTCTGATGGGCCAAACATCCCACTCCTCAGAGACATCATGAATCTTTCAAAGTCTCACTGCCAGAAACCACCCATTCAAGAAATCTGCCCAGAGACCAGGTTGCTAGTTAGTCTAGGTTTAAGCTCTCCTCATCCTTTCTCTACCTAGGCACGTATTTTTCCCTGTTACATCTTGTCCCAGTGGTGCTCTCTGAGTTATACACAGGGTGTCACATAAACAGAGACAAAATGAAAACAAGATCTGCTATTTTTAGCAGAATGTGTTCAACTCACTGAGTTAGGAAAGCAGCAATCAAATGATGAGGTCAAAGGATAATTCAAGAATCAAGAAGTAGTTAAAAAGAGGAGTTGGATTAAAAAGGTAATTAACTAGTGAAATGAAGTCAAAACCAGGAATGAAAAAAGCAAATGGTAAAAGATACCAAGTGACAGATGATAATGCAAGAAGGGCCATAAAATAAGTATAAAATTACCTAGTTACCATGGAAGCGGATATTAGAAAAAGTTAAAAAAATATTTTTCAATGAAAGCAATTATCACTGGGCAAATGCTCAAGTCACCATTTTTAGCAAGTACCAGTATATTATGAACCAATTTCATGAACTTGGTTCTCTTTTCCAAATGTGCAAACTGTGGCCCCCTGTCTGGCATAGAAGAAGGAGCACTCTAATGGGAGTCAGGAGATCTGGAATTCTAGTTGTGGGTTTGCTATTAACTAGCAGAGTACGTTTGACCTCAATTATCTCATCTGTAAAATGGATACCTTGTAGGATTGTTGCTAAGGTTAAATGATGTTAAATCAGATAATATACTTGAAAGTGCTATAAAATTTTAAAATTTCCAAACAAACTACAGCAGCATGAAATTGGGGAGTAATAGTTTTTAAAAGTGTTCTCTTTGCCTCTCTCAAAATGTAATATTTTCCTAGCTGGTCTAAGGTATCCATCTGCCAGTGGCAGGACAGAGAAGTTAAAGAAACACAAAGAAAAGGTTAATATTTAGGATTTTGGCATTTGAAATTGGATTTACCAGCAAGAAAAGAGATTTGCAAAAAAAAGTTTTTTTTGAGGTAATGTTCTACATATCATTATTTCTCTCTTGGCATAGCAAAAGCCAAGCCCAGGACATCCAGCCCAAGCAGTTCCCCTTAGATACCCCTTAGATATCTAGGACTTACCGAGGAGGTATGTGCCTCTGGCTCTATCCCTGGTAGATGGTGGGAAGAGGAAAGGGGGAGAGAATGAGGAGAGCTAAGCCCTGAGATGTGTATGTCCCACCTTTCTCTTTGGGCATTGGCCCAGAAAGTATGAAATGTGTTACACTTATAGAAGAATCTGCTGGAGATTCTGTTCACTCCTTCAGACCCACTCTCTACCTCCTCCACCCTTCCCTGTGCCCAGGAGATGACCTAAGGATTATATCAATATGATTCCCTTGCCCTTGGCCAATGGGAAGCCCCTGCAGGACACTGGAGGGCAGAAGCGAGTGGTTAGCAAATGTCTAGTCCTGCCTGTCTCCCTCCCTGCCAGGCTGCATCTTGCAGTTTCAGCTTTCAACTACCACAGGCCAAAGCTCCCATTAGGTAGCTCCCTTCTATAGCTCAGCCATCGTCTGGTTCCAAGAACTCTCCTCTGGCCTAAGGACTGTATTGACTTCCTACTGCGGCTGTTCCAAGGTGCTTCAACACCCCTGTTTGATGCCCTTAACTCTTGTCATTTTTCTGATGGCCCATTCACTAAGCTTTCTGGAATCAGGCATCCCTTTTGGGCATGCCACCCATTTACATCTTTCCTGGTCCTTGAATGGTATAGGAAGCCTGCCCCAATTTCCTTTTTGAACTCTAGGAAGGAATATCCTTCAGGCTATCCCACACCAACCTGGTACACAGCCACATCACTGTAACCTTGGCAGGTCCAGGGGTGTTGGACAGAGAGGCCCCTCGTGTTTAATTCTCCAACTCACTCTTCTGCAGTCAGTTAACCATGGATAGGATTCAGAACTTCTCATGGTTCTTAGGGAGAAACTCACCACCTTGGCAAGAGGTTGGTGCCCCTGCATCAGGGGCTGGGGTTACCAGCCCTGGCCAGAGGACAAATGGAGGAAGTGGAAAGAATCTCCCTCCAATGAGAGCCAAGGCAAAGCTGAATCAGCTCGGAGGGGCTACTGAACTGAAACTCAGCTGAGGGAGACAAGATCATGAGTAGCATCTGCAAAAAACTTCAGCACCAGGGGACATCATGTTCCCAGCTACCTGAAGAGCCATACAAGCAGAACACAAGGCACTGCATAGTCTTTCAGGCTTCCATACACCAGGCACACCAGATGCCTCCCTAGCTAGGACACAGGAAAATGGGATCTGAAAAAGGAGAAATCTGAACTAGAAGATAACTTTGCTGAAGGAAATGAGTAATATTTAAAGAGGTTTTTAAAATAATTGCATTGGAATGGACTAGGCCTAATATTTTTTTTTCCCACTACTCAAAGCCTAGGTGCTCATACTCACACCAAGTATAGGTTAAAAAAAATTGAGCACATATATATACCAAGCTGTAGTGTAAATAAATGTTGCTACCCTGCTATTGGAGTATTTGGCACTTAAAGACAGCCATTTTACTCTTTTACATGCAATAAAATATATAGAATTGTTTTAATAAAGGTAACAAATAATCATAGATCTGATTATAATCTAGTAATTGCACTTCTCCATTGGCCAGGTGAGGTCTGTGGAAAACAGGTAGGCTTTAAAATATTTGTCAAATGTTACTATGTGCCTGTTTTCACTATACCTACAGTTAGCCAGTGATGACTCCATTTAAGTCTCCCATGCAGAGCTGAACAACACCACAAATTAAACCAGATCCAGCTGAGAAGTCACAATGTTCACTGTGGTCTGCTCCCAGCCTTGCTGATGAAGACCTGCATTCATGGGACCTGGGGCTCAGTCCCAAGTTGCTGGGCTTTAACTAAAGCTAGTCTGGCACCAAAGCTTATGCCCTTCCCTGTCTTAAGCCATCTGAAGAATGTAGGCAAAATCTTGGCAAGTATGAATCAAGAGATCAGCTTTAGATTAAAGTGCCTCCTTCAACCTTGCAATGAAATCACTCATTGGCATCCACACACTTACAGTGCATGCTGGCAAGCTCTCCCGTGGAGTAGGTGGTGGCTTCATGGCCATGATTGAAACAATACAGAGGACTGGGAGTTAAAATGATTACAAACTATGATTTTGGATCAGTAGCCATATCCTGCATTGTTGGCAAATATGTAAAAGTTGCAGAATCGCTTTTGAATAGTAAAATAATCTTGCACTGTATTAGAAAATTAAATAAGTCCAACTGTGTAACCAAGCAAAGGGAGGAAAGCATACACTTTCAAAAAGAATACAAAATTATCCTAGGACTTAATAAAAGAAGGAATGCAATAAAGTAGCTTATATGAAAATTTTCCATGTTTTAAATAATAGATTTAAGACTGTAATATTTATTACTTAATTATATTTTCTTCATGATGTTTGGTAAAAATAACCTCAAGCATTCCTTAACATAAAACTTCAAAATATCTACATGTATTCCCCAAGGGAAAAATTATTGAGCTAATCGTATTACTGTTGGATTTATGATTATCTTTAAGACCACAAAAAATCTAACACGAGTCAATTCTAGATGGAAATTAAAGATATAAAACAAGCTTATTTATTAGAATTGTACTTTCTGTGCATTTACTAAAAGTACTACATTAACCTAGATATTATTTCTTAAGAATGTTCATCATTGAACAGCATGCTTTTCCTTCATTTGCTAACAACTCGTATCTCGCCTATTATTGAATCAGGTGTGTAGTAGAAAGGTCTTTTAAGTGTGTTTTATTCCTGTTGCCATGAAGTTTTGGCAGAGGCTTCAAATGCCAAGATCAATACCAAGGGAAATATATATCCCCAAATCCTAAAGCCAATGCTTGAAATCTAATGCGTGAACTCTAATGCGTGACATGCTGAAAGAGTTTAAAAGTGGTTCTCCTGGGGCTGGGGATCACCTACTTGAACCTTTGAGAGTGGGATGAGAGTGGAGCAGGGAAATCTGCATACACAGACGAGCAATCATAAAACACAAGTCATACTGTTACCTCCTGGAAATCACCACTGCAACATTCGGGCACATTTCTCTGGATCTTTTCCTACATATTGCAGCACAGACTTTTTTTTTTCTCACATTTAACATCTTTGAAATCAGGATGGCTTTCATAATCAATTATGTCTTGCAATTGATTGACAGCACTTTTTCTTTCTTAGTGATATATAAAACAATGGGTATTTTACATCTTTAACATATGTGTTACACGATAGATAGATAGATAGATAGATAGATAGATAGATAGATAGATGATAGATAGATAGATAGATCCATATATCTAAAAATGAAATCGCAGTATTTTGTAACTTGATTTTTTTCAAACAACTTTCTCCTTTTATCCTTCTCATCTCCTCTAAAACCTGACCATATCAAAGGTTCCCAATTGGCCCCCTAATTTATTTAGAGCTAGTTTCCTCAAACCAATATTCAATAAAAAACTACATACTTGCCTAATTATGTGCCTTAAGGGTCTTTACCTGACTAATGACTCATGGAAGAGACCTGGCTCTGTCCTGCAGAATTCATCCCGATATTTTGCTTAATGATCCATCGATTGCAAGATAGTATAGTGATATTGGAAAGGGTATAACTTTGGGGAACAAACCAATCTCAGGAAGAATTCCAGCTCCACCCCTTTTTAACTTTGTAACTGTGATAGTTGAAATCTCAGTCTTTTCATCTGTAAAATGGGGATAATAATGCCTACCCACAAGAATAAATTGTGAGAGATTACAGTTTTGTAAAATGCCTAGCACAGTGTCTGGCATATAATAATCAGTTAGCACATTAGCTCCCAATCTGGTCATACTTGAACATTCTTCCTTGATCAGAATTATTTACAAAATTGAAGAAAGAACAGAAGCTATTATTCTGTCCTCAAGAAGCAAAAATATTTCACTGTGGTGCCACCCGCATATATACCTTAAGTAACACCAGTACATGGCAGTCTGTAATTACATACAAAGTGAATGCCTTGGAGAAATACAAACCCACAGGCCATGTTCAGTTTCTTATTCTGGCTTAATCTGCCTGATCCTTAGAAGGGAGCCCTATGGTCATTTGCCATTACCTTCTCTGGCTATTGCTTAATGGACTGAGATGGGCATCTGACCCAGGGGTATTCTCTGGATTCCTCTGTTGGGATTTTGGGCCAAGAGACACAGGAGAGTTAAGTGCAGTAAGATTAAGTCAGGTATTGGTAGGACAGTAGTGTAGTCCTCAGTATTCCTCTGAGCTCCCTTAGGTCATTTGTGAGTTCATTCGTTCATTCATTCATTCATTCTTTTAATGAACACTTATTAAGAATCTAGTAAGTGCTATGCAGGTCTCTGAGCTCATTGGAATTTATAATTCGGCCTGGCCTGAGGCCTGATTATTTGACTTCTCCTGAACATCCATAAGCTTTCTCTTTATCCTAAAAATAAGCCTCATTTTTCATTGGCACTAGTCTGAATGTCATGTTCTTTTTTTCAAAGAAGAGCTCTGAGTTAAACAGAGACTAATAATATCATAGAATTCAGGCAAAAGAGAGATCATTATGAACTCTCTATCAAGTTTCATCTCTATGTCTTCAATGACTTGCCATGACCCCAAATTAAATTAATTAAAAATTCAATAAATTATTTGTTGCCCCAATCTGGCTTCCTCTAAGCCTGCAGAGGTCACTTTGTCTTCTGTACAGTTTTTAAGATCTTGTCTGCAATAAATGGTCTAGGAGTCTAAACCATACCTGAACAATATGACAATTTCCTTCTTTGCTTTCCCTGAGCCCAGCCCCCTTCACTCTGAAGAGGGCCAGGTGTGGGGCACTAGTGAACAGGCCACACAGTGCCCCCAGCACACCTCAACACAGCGGCATTGTTAAGGCATTTGGACTCTCTGAGACAGATGGAACTGTAGCTACCAGTTGTTGGTCTGTGGTCTCTATTTGGATTCTGAAGATAGGTCTTGTAATTAAGATGTGGCCTTTCAATAGTTTACCTGGAAACATTCTCTACATGCATAGAGAGAAGTTCAGGGATGCTGGCTCAACCACAAGAGCCAGAGACCCTTCTGGGACTATAGTGAATATCCCTGGAGAGACCAATCGAATTTCCTGGAGGTAAGGGTACAGGACTGGTTTCAAGGAGTCTCCTGAAGCTTGGCATAGACCTCATGACTGTGGGCTTGTCTTTAAGCTATGTTCGTCTTCATCTGCCCTGAGAAATGCCAGATGGGCGTTCTCTATTCCAATGTTTGAGGCTGAGTTCAATGTGCCTGGCCCTTCATGGCTAGGGCCTCCTGAGAGCATAGGCCACGCTGGAACCCATGGTTTCATTTGGGTCATGTGGCCATAGATGGCAGCCAAGGGTTATATGTCTCCAAGTTGATGATAGCAGTCACTAGGGATTAAGCCTGAAGTCAAGGATCTAAAACAAGTTGGGCTGCCAGTAGAGATCAAGGCTGTGTATGGGAAATAAATAAAGCTGTGTCAGAGGCACATGGTAGAGATAAGATTTTGAGACTCTGAAGACAGTGCTCAGCATTGCTTGCCTCAACAGCTCAGCATAGGCTTCTACAGCTTTGAGCTACACCTTGGGCCTTCTGGCTTATTCCTGCCCTAGGGATTGAAAGGTTCTCTTCACTGGTGTGAGGGCTCAGGACCCAGACTCTCCCTGGGAGTGCTGTCACCACACAGCACTCTCTCAGCACCTGGCCCACTCTCAGGCATTTGCGACTTTTTCTCCCGGGTTATGTCTATTTGATTACGTGTCTTACCTCCCTTACTACAATGTTAGCAACTGAATGGTAGAAAATCAGTTTTGTTCACCTTGAAACCTCCACATGTCCTAGCATGAGGGTGTAAGGGCAGACCACAGCTAAAGGCAAACGTACTCACTGTGCCTGGAGCCACCAATAAGAAAATGTCTCTAAAAACAGTAACCCAGGATCAGCCACCTGACTGTCATACTAAAGTGTGCAAAAAAAAAGGCATTAGTTGATAACAAATGTCACGAGACTGCAAGGGTGATGCTCCCTCCTCCACCAATCCCTTCTGGGAACTATCCATCCTTCTTATAGGAAGAGTTGCTTGCATCTTCTCTTTCAGATTGATGTCCTCTGACAGCAGTTTTACTCCTCTTCCCCAGGCCCTAATCCTTTTTCCTCTGTCCTAGGAAACTATCTTAGATGACTGTGTTTATTCCTCCTTATCCCCAGCTGAATCCTAGTAACATGGATAAAGAATTGCTATCAGGCTACTCTTTGTTGCTCTCTAATGATATCTTGGCCTTGAGAGAAGTTAATGAGGGACTCAAGACCTTCAATTGCAACCAAGCAGTATAATAATCTACTGTTCTTAAACTTTGTTGAGTTCTTCTCTATGAGTCATGCCCAAATGTATCCTGAAACTCAGACAAAGGATCTGCCCTGACTCTGAAACTATATTGAAAAAGGGATAACTGCTGCTACCACTGCAGGAACTTTCTCGAAGCAGCTGCTCAGTTACTTCTCTTAAGGGAAGAAGTGGAATAAATGTATGTGTTTCTTTTTAACCGCATGCTATGCTCCAGGTGTGTTACATATCTTATCTTGCCTCGTCCTCCCCAGAAACACATTAGGCAGGTGGCATCAAGCACTATAAAGGGTCTGAGATTTTGCTCAGCTTGCAAGCTAACAAGTTAGTCCGCAACAGTGCCATGGATTCTGGCAGAAGATTCCAGACTCCTAGATCAGAGACTCATGGCACAGCAAATAGCATGAACATTGTGTTCCAGTGGGTTCCCCTTGCTACCAAGTCCCATGGAGGGTGAAATGGAGGGACCTAGGTGGATACTGCACAAGCAATGGGTTTGCATCTCAGCTGAAGAAACTTGGGCTCAGGGAATCTGAATCTTTTCTAATAGGCAGTAAGCAAACCTTTGCTCTGGAGGAAGAAGCAAAACTGACTTCTGCTCTAGAAAGAGACACTGTCTCTGTCTTCCAACGTTTTTCACTATAAAGAAATTTGAATGGATAGTCCAGAAAAAAGACCATCAGTGTCTCTGCTTACAAAATGTGTAGAAACAGAAGAGATCTATGGAGAATCGTCTTCCATAGGTGGCATTTCCTCATTTTCCAAAAAGGAAATGATGATTCAGAAAGTTAAATAAATTGCCCAAACTCACATAACTGATGAGTGGTGAACTTGAGATTTTAATACAAATCTGTTAGGTTACAGAATTCATGCTATTTTGACTTTACCACAACACCTCATGCAGAAATTTGACAGGAACTGAAATCTCCCAATCCCACTCAAGACTCCACCTGGGCTTACCGAATGCCTAAGCCTGAGCTTTAATAGCTGCAGTTTCCCCACATCGACCACTAGGAAAGGTCCAGGGTGGCTTACGTCTCCCAAACTCTTTCTGATAGGACTTGATCAACCAATGTTTGTTGAATTAATCCCCTAAGACAAAAACAATCAAGTCTTCTTGATGCTCTTTTCATAATATCTGTGATGTTTGTTTGTCAATAGCAAAAAATAGTTAATGTTCTTGATGCATTGACTCCAGGAACTTCCTTCACTGAGCAAACTCCCAGACTGCATGAGGAAAAATAAATAACCCTTTAATTTTCATTGCTATATGACAGTGATTTAGGGGTTTCATCACTACATACTCACACTACTGAAGTCTTAGCCAAATTTCATCTTCCTGCTTGTATTCTCTTTCTCCACCACCCAATCTACACAACACTGAATATTTTGAACACATTGCTTTCAACATGCCAAAACCCTGTTCAAAAAACATTCAATGGATGGATTCTCCATTGCTTCCGGCGTAGATTTGAAAATTCTTACATAATCATTCAAAGTCCTCCATAGCTGGCTGTAAGTGGTGATTCCACTTAGACTGCCTGTGATGTCCCTACCAAAGCCTCTAAGCCATGTAGGCTGTCATACACAGCATTCCTCAGTCATGTTCTATTCAGTCCTAGCTTTTAGTGCCATCTGTCACTCTAGAAAACCTCTTTTTCCTCTGTTTCTCTTGTAAGAATCCTACCAAATTGCCAACAGCACTATAATAATGAGTATCATGTTCTGTGCCTTAATTTGATCTAAAATATTTTTTCATCTCATTATATACATACAAAATATTATATACATTACTAGATACCTTACCACTATATACTATATATAGTATAAATGACATTACAAATTACATTATAAATTGCACTAAGACACATAATATTACCTATTACTATAATTATGGTTAAACACTTTATGAAGAAAATATTTCAGACACCGTCCTCTAAATATTTATTGTCCTTCTGAAAATATAAAGAACACATGAGTCACCACTATTAATAGTACTGTTTTCTAAAGCTTTGGTTTTATTAATAATGTGGCTAAAAAAAGAAATTATGTCTGTAATGCTCAGCCTGAGAATGTACTAATCAGTTGACTATAGAAAGAGCTTAGAAGATGCTTCTGAAGTTGTAGCCGACTACATTAAACATCTTTTCCTTTTTTGTTGTTGTTAAATATGCTGCTTAGGTGACAATCCAAATAGTTAGATGCTGATTAAAATGGACTCTAGTCTCAAAAGAAACATTTGCGGCTGTCCAAAACCTAACTTGGGCTAAAAATGGAAGTGACGTGCTGTTACATATAGAGGTCAACAAATATATGGAACTCTTTCCTTCCCTTTCTCATTCTTCCATATGTACAAGGTGGCCATCTTCTGACTGCCAGGAAAAATATACCATTGATACAATAATCTCAGGTTAACCATGTATTATTAAGTCACCAAAATTCAATGTAATACTAAAGATAGCAGAAAGTATATGGTACCCAACAGTTAACTAAGTACCACATGGTCCTAAAGGGTGGAGAATCTTCCAGGAGCTCAAACCAATTAAAGGTTTCAGGAATATACATAAGCCTAAATTATTATCTCTGTGGCCAAGACCTAAGCAAGGACTCCTATTCACCTCCAGAGGCAAGAATCTCAGAGAGCCTGAACTGGCTGCTTTTACCCAAGGCCTCTCTGGTCCCATCCCTAGCTTGTGCCTATACAGTATGCTCTTGAAGGCACTGGAAGCTGTGGAAATTTGGAGTGATGGGAAGGACCATCTAAGGTGACACTGTTCAGAAGTGTGGGAGTGGCTGGCTTGGGACATCATTTCACTGGGCTAACTACAGAAAATGTCCCTGCATTAAGACCCAGCTTTCATTACCATATAAGATCAGCCGGCCATTCAGGTCGGGGTCACCAAGTTGGCTGCATATTTGAGATATATCATATTCCAAGCCTTCACCTGTGTTTTCTTAGGTTCAGAAATTGTATTCCATCAGTTTACACAATGGTGATTAGCCTCTTGGATGACAATTTCTACTAACAAATCTGCTGGGAGATTGGTTTGACTAGTAGACCAAATACCTTAAGGTAAATTCTGTGCTCTCTTTCCTTCCTCAGAACAAAATCTACTTGAAAAACCAAATGAACAGCAAAAGATTATTTGCTAAACATTGTGGAGAATAAAGAGTTAGGTGACTTAATATTGAAGCACTTACTATGCTGTATTTTAATTCCACAATTCATTGTCTTTTTCTTCCTCTAGAT
Source organism: Pan troglodytes (assembly GCF_028858775.2). Classification (NCBI taxonomy): domain Eukaryota; kingdom Metazoa; phylum Chordata; class Mammalia; order Primates; family Hominidae; genus Pan; species Pan troglodytes. Next base: position 137,088,446 of record NC_072403.2, on the reverse strand, counting down.
TGTTAGATGCCCCATTCTTTGTATCACTGCTTCCTTGTTCATACTAGGTGTTCAATAAATATTTGGGGAATAATTTAATTAGCTATCATGCCCTTACATTTGTACTATTCAAATGCCTATAAGTTAAATCTGATAGGCCTGGCGCAGTGGCTCACGCCTGTAATTCCAGCACTTTGGGAGGCCGAGGTGGGCGGATCACGAGGTCAGGAGATCGAGACCATCCTGGCTAACACGGTGAAACCCCGTCTCTACTAAAAATACAAAAAATTACCCGGGCGTGACGGCGGGCGCCTGTAGTCCCAGCTACTCTGGAGGCTAAGGCAGGAGAATGGCGTGAACCCAGGAGGCGGAGCTTGCAGTGAGCCGAGATCGCGCCACTGCACTCCAGCCTGGGCGACAGAGTGAGACTCCGTCGCAAAAAAAAATAAAAATAAAAAATCTGATAACTAGCCAGGGAAGCACATTTCTTCTTAAAGTGTTGAATATAAAATAACCAAGACTTGCAACCAATGCAATGACCATTAACAAGGGTAGCAAATAACATGTGCTAGAGAAGTAACAATCAGCACGCATCAGTATACCAGCTCTACTGGAACCATCACTCCATTTTTGTTAATGCATCTTGTTCCTTCAAGGACTACATTAAGCCAGCGTCTAGCTTTCATTCTATCAATGTTCTGCTTGAGTTTATACCTTTATATGCTCAGGTAAAACAAATGCTAAATCCACACTTTCTCAGGAAAACAATAAGGAAGTACAGTGAAAAAGATCAAGATGAATCAGGCTCTTCATTACATTGCAGGTAACACTAGAATGTTAGTTCCACTTGGTAATTAAAGACACCTACAGCAGAATCTTATCCGCCATCCTGACAAGTTGAAAACTGATGTATATCTGGGACTATTTGCAGGAGAAAGGTGTCTCCTCATGTCATTAGGACATAGTTGTGTTATATGTTCTAAGCTCCATCTTAATTTATGTTGTTTAGAATATATCAGTAAAAGACAGCTCTACTTGACTGTGAATATTATTGAAATTGTTTAAAAACTGTTTTAGCAGTAGGTCAAGGGAACAAGTATAGAAGACATCAGGTTTTCTACAATGAAAGCCAGAAATACAGAAACTTAGGTTCCTTACAGATGGGGTGGTTCCTCCAGGGTCTGTGTAGAACTTCACTCCAGGGGAGCCAACTGGATTCTCAACCAAAGAGTGAGCTGCTCAGCCCTAAGCTTTTATTCCTGACCTGAGGTCATGTGGCCTTATGCACACACCAAGGGTTTCTGCTGTGTCATTAGCATTTCAGTGACCAAACTCAAAACCATGCAGACAAACAACAGCTCTATTTTCAATGAGAAGATGTAAAATATGTGTCACAAATATCCTCAGCTCCTCCAATTTCCTACATTTCAAATATAAGATTAAAGCATTTGGGATACTCTTCCTATTTCAAACCATTATTTGTACTCTTGAAAGGGACTGTTTAATACACACAAAATAGATGCATTGTGGGTAACACTGCAAGCAAGATCAAAACACCCCCGACAAAAAGTCACAAGAACACAGCAGCCACAAATTTGGGAAGGAAAAACTAAACAAATAGTTATGCAAAAAAACAAACAAAAATATCGTTAATGTTCCTGATGGATAGACTCCAGGAACTTCCTTCTGTGAACAAACTCCCATAGTGTATGAGGAAAAATAAAAACTATTGCAGAAATGGGAATAGACAAACTAAAAATAACCAGACCATCTAAACCTTTAAATCATCCTTCTCTCTGTATCCCACCCTCATTTCCCAACACTCTCCCTGACCACACAAACACATATTCAAATTCACATTTCATGGAACTGGGAAAAGGAAGCCAAACCTGACAAGATCAACCTCCACTGAGAAGCCAAGGTGGGTGGATCACCTGAGGTCAGGAGTTTGAAACCAGCCTGGCCAACATGGTGAAACCCCATCTCTACTAAAAGTACAAAAATTAGCCAGGTGTGGTGGTGGGTGCCTGTAATCCCAGCTACTCAGGAAGCTGAGGCAGGAGAATTGCTTGAACCGGGGAGGCAGAGTTTGCAGTGAGCTGAGATTGGGCCACTGCACTCCAGCCTGGGTGACAAGAGCAAGGCTCCGTCTCAAAAAAAAAAAAAAAGATAAACCTCCAAATGTAACACTCAGCCTCCTTACATTTTTTGCCCTAAGCAAAAAGGAAAACAGTCTCACTTATTATATTATAAGAAAACTCCAGGGTAATAAATTATTCTGAATTCAAGCTCATTAATAAAAAGTCACTCATTTCAATTAAAATGAGAAATAATCTCTTCTTCTCCTTCTCCTCCTCATCCTCCTTCTTCTCACACCATCAAAAATAGACCAGAGAACTGATTTTCCACTCATTTTTTTGGTTAGCTGAGTAGCTGCGAGGCACACAAGCTAGAGTTGAGGGCTCTGGGACCAGTTTCTTATCTCCTTCAACTCCTGAGGGAGTGAGGTGAACACGACCTGTGCATGCCTTGAGCTTCACTGGACAGGATACATTCCATCTTAGGTCATTCCTTAAAGGCTCACTGATCTTATAAAGTGCTGAGTCATCTTTCAGAGCTAGTTCAGGAAAAAATTTTCTTGACAATGAAAGATATTCACTATGAACACAAAGCAGGACAAAATGTAGCTTTTTTTTTTCAAGGCATGTTTAAAGAAAGGGATAGATAGTAAGAAAGACTTCCTCAGACAGGCCTGAGATTTTTACAGTTCTCTAATCCTTGCACAACTTCAATGCAAAGGCGAGGGTTAGACAGCGATGCCATGATGCAACCACAAACACATCACGCCTGGACCCATGCCTACTGGGACTGCAGCCAGATTCAGGGACCTGAACATTCAAAAAGCATTGGTCAGACGTATAGACAGTCTTCCCTTTACTTTAAGCAAATCGGTTCAGTAACATTCACATTTCTTCAATGTCTCTTATCAAATCTTTAGCATTCCAAATAGCTACTACTGAAAATGCCCAGGAAAAAAAATCCTTTTTCCTTCTGAAATCTGAGTAGCAAAATAAATGCTAAAGGAGATGGAAATATGTGTTTCTGAGTCGCGACATGTTGAGCAAGAATAAAATATGCAAGAATTAGAAAAGTTTCACTCAAGTCACAGACAAGAAAATGCAATGGTGAGATGAAATATGAAAAGACACTTATCCTCACTAGCAATAGGGAAAGCACAAATTAGAATCACAGAGATACTGTTTTTCATCTAAGATATTTGCAAAGAAGCCAAAATGGGATAAGAGCCTGTGTTGGCAAGATTGTGAAAAAATGGATCCTTTAACCACACATTGTTGGCTTTTGCACTGTGACACCTGATTGGGAGAGCCTTTGACACTGCCATCCCACTTTTGAGAATCAATCTTACAGAAAAAAAGGTGCAAACCTAAGGAGAGAGTATAAATCATTGTTGGTAGTGGTAGAAAACTACAAAAACCTAAACGTCCATCAGTAGGGCACCAGTATTCAAGTATAATATACCCACACTGTATACTATTTTTCAGTTATTAAAATTTGTGAAAATAAATATAATGCAAAAGCTGTTGCGACCCCCAAAGCACTTTAAGCCTTGAGAAAGATGTGACTGTGATCTGAGTCACATATGGTTATAATTTCTGTTTCTCAGATTATACATTAACTCACTTTCTTATTTTTCTTGTTCTCTACAATGGCTAGAGATAATTAAATGTCCAGGACAAAAATCTCCCGCCTTCTTAATGACCCTTGCTATAGATTGACTTCCTCTTTGGTACCTTGCTTTGCTAAGACCACATGACAGAAAACCCATGACTACTATGCCCTCTGTAATGAATGTTAAATGTAACTTTTCCAAAAAGAAACGCTGCCTATAAACCAATCAAATTGCTGTAACTATGTGCCAACCCTGTCTGAAAAATGAAATATGCTAAAAACTTTCCTGTCTCTGACTATATAAATGAAACCTTAATTTCCCTACTTTAGAACGCTGACTCCATTCCTTTGGAGTTGGCATGTTTGAGTTGGCCACCCTCACAATATGCACTTAAATAACCTCTCCTTAAATTGGATTCTGACCCTTCTGACTACCTTAGGTTGACAAAATAATGAATTGGATTGACATGTATTGACTAGGAGGAATTTTCATTGTATATTGTTGAATGCAAAAATCAAGTTGCTGCGTCATATTTGCATCTGCACCATTTGGGGGAGGAATAAAACACCATTTTTATGTGAACATGAACATCCATGCATTTGTATGAGCATTGAGAAAGTTGAGAAAGGATATGTACCAAATTGTTAATGTTGGCTGCTGCAAAAGGGTGAAGTTGGACAGGGAGAAGATGATTCACTCTGTTTTATATTCCTCTGTATTACTTGACTGTTTACAATAAGCACGTATATAACTGTTAATTTTTTTAAAATTTGTATTTACTTGCTCTGCAGATAAATGACTACTGAGGGACATTTAAAAATTAGGACATGCTAAATTATTCAAAAAACCACGTATATCTTTTGTCTCTAGTTCCTGAAAACATTTCCAATATTTCAAATAGATTCTTTACAAAGAAAATACCTATGAAAATCTGTTTGTGGCTAGTGCAATTATAGACAATCTCGAACACATTTTTTTAACAACTGACTGAATCTAGAGCTATTTTTTAAAATAGATCAAACGATCTTAAGAATTCATTAATGCAATTCATGGCATGCTGAACATAAAAGCGGGAAGAGGCCTATGTTCTCTTTCAAAATCCTTCCCAGATGGCAAACAAAGCTCAAAAATGAAAGTCTGCAAATAAGATGACTGAAAGAGGGGCTTAATAATCAGTGGCTTTGAAAATGCATGTTCCCTTTTTAAAAGGTGGCTTTTCAGAAGTTTAGCACAGTAAAGCAACTGTGAAAGGTAGCAATGATCCTGTGTCCCTGCTTACCCAGTCTAGGCAATGAGGTGATGAGCCACTAAGGAGGCTTCCCCTAATGTAATGCAACAACATGGAAATACAATGAAAGTCAAGCTTTAAAAGGTGCTCTATGACTCCAAAGCATTTTTATGTATTTTCTGCATTTTTATGACCTAAGTAATTTTTAATTTTTCACTATCTTATTTCCTATAATTTGTGCTATAAGTGCTCAATTCTAGCACATTTAATTTGTATATTGCAGGCAAGCTAAACTTAATATCTCCTTTACTTTTATTTTGATTTTTTTTGAGATGGAGTTTCGCTCTTGTTGCCCAGGCTGGAGTGCAATGGTGCAATCTTGGCTCACTGCAACCTCCGCCTCCCAGGTTCAAGTGATTCTCCAGCCTCAGCCTCCCAAGTAGCTGGGATTACAGGCATGTAGCACCACGCCTGGCTAATTTTGTATTTTTAGTAGAGATGAGGTTTCACCATGTTGGTCAGGCTGGTCTTGAACTCCTGACCTCAGGTGATTCTGCCTGCCGCGGCCTCCCAAAGTGTTGGGATTACAGGCGTGAGCCACTGCGCCTGGCCTCTTTTACTTTCATTTGACTGAAAATAATTATCTCTGTACACAGAATTTAACATGTGACTTCTTCTTGATCCTACATGATATGCAAATATCAATAATTATTTAGTAAATCATACAAGTCTAGCAAAACATTTTTATACTACATTACTGGTAAAAATTAAAATCACCAAAATCCAGCCTTAGGTCCTTCAATCTATTGTCCAATAAACAAATCGAGTCATTAGAATTATTTAAGTCAAAACCACAAAAACCTTTTACTTTCTCTTGAGAATCAAGGAAGACTTTTCTCTCACAAGAATCAGATTTTGTTTCATAGCAGGGTTTAGATTTGATAGGCTTTTTGTCCTTTAAGTGCTGGTAGAGGTCAATAATGTTAATATGTTAACATGTTCTTATTCCTAAGGATGAAGGAAATCAGCTAAACTCATCTCATCTTGCTATGACCATTTCGCCGGGTTTCTCAGCCTCAGCACTATGGAATTTCAGGTAGGGGAACTCTTTGTTGTGATTGTAGGGAACTGTGTGTTCACTGCAGGATGCTCAGCAGTATATCTGGCCTCTGCCAACTAGATACGAGTAGTACTCATCCCGTAAGTTGTGGCAATCAGCACTGTCTCGAGACATTGCCCGTTTCCAAAATTGAGCCATTGACAACACATTGAGGAAGCTCTGCTCATCAGACACAGAGACAGCTGCATGCTCATAATTTTGGCTGACACTTGTGTTCACAATGTGTTAGGCACTGTGCCGAAGATTTTATGCACATTATTTTATACACATCCCTAATTTATAAAGAGGAAAATTGACGTTCACAGACAGAAAGTGGTTGAGCTGGGTTTCCCTGCTTTTTCTATACTCAGGTGACCAATAACTTCCACGTGTCCTTGGCATTCTCAGCTTTGGAAGCTGGTCATGTGTTTGTGGTCACGTGTTTGTAAATAGATCTCTCTTACCCCATGCATGCAAGTATGTATGCAGGGATAGAACTGGGTATAACTCTACCCAAATGAGTAAAGATGGACAATGAAGGAAAGGACTTTGAAATTCTCCCATCTCTAGTAAGTAGCTGAAAATCACTTATCACTATAGGTTTCCAACACTATACAAGATGCCTGTGAAGACAATAGACACAGAAGACTCAAATTGCCTGAAAGGGTTTAGAGCACTGTAAGAACCTCCCAGTATCTGATGGCCTCTTGGGTTGTTCCTGCTGTAATCAGGAAACTAACTGCAGACCTCTGTCCCTGAAGGTAGACAGAGCTTCGGCTCCTTCTCTCAGAGGGCAAAGCAGAGTTCAAGATCACACTCAGATCAGCCAGAGTGCCCTGGTCTTGGCTTGAAGCCCAGGGTACAATCCTAGTTCCTGGTAGGGCTTTGACTGTGTTGACCTTCCCAGATCCTGGCTGCTTCTTATTTAACTGGAGCCAAGGACTCACTCAGAAGTTCCAGGGCTAACAGATCCCTTGGCCTGCCCCACACTGACCTTGAGCTGCAGCATTTACCCAGCCTCTCCTGAGTGAACTCCAGCAGTGAGCTGCTATTAATCACATCCTGTTGTAACATCCCCTGCCTCCCTCTTCCATTTCCTTTTCTCTGGAGACACTAGCACCTGTGCTGTTTCAGGTAATGGACACCCAGATGCCTCTTTTAGACTCTGAAAATTTGATGGGGCAACCCCTCACCTCTGAGGCTTAGTGGGCTGTTATTTTATAAATAAAATGTTTGTATAACTGATTAGTACTTTATATTATATTCCACCTTGGGTGAAAAATAGACTTTGCTTAAAAAAAAATCCTTCTGACTGTTCTTCCTCTTAGAGTTCTAAACTCTGCACTTTTCAAAAGAGTCTGTACTTTTGGGCCTAGCAAGCAGAAAGAGGAAAGTGTCTCTTGATCTGGGGGCAAACATTTCCCTAAAATTCTCCTGGTAGAAAAAGAACTCAAAATAGAAGTGAAAATGAGTTGCCGAAAAATAAGAAAAGTTATATTTCTTGCCCTTCTGAGTTTGTGAACTCACTGGATACCTGCTTGATATTGAACTAGATATGTGGTGGACATGTGCAGATTAGAACTATTAAATTAGATTATAGAGAGAACAGACCTACCAAGATGAAAACGTAAAATCATTCAAGGGATTGGAAGGTCAACATGATAACACATAAAACAGATTTTCATCTGGAAAAGGGACATCTCTAGAGACTGTTCATACAAGGAGGCTTATTCAAAGGGAAAGGACAGCCAGCTCTTTTCTCAGCAAGCAAGAAGGCTGGGCTAAAATTTCAGCAAGCATGATTATGAGTCTGTTTTAGGGGATACTTTCAGGTTATAAATTAAATGTAGCTCTCCGTGGTATAGAAAAGCTTGGGAAAAATCTTTTCTGACAACCCCAGTGGGAGACTCAGGACATGATTATTCTGATGAAAGGCACAGATCCGGCCAGATGTCTCTGAGTAGTTTTTCTTTTCTTTTCTTTTTTTCCTGCCTAATGATCTAGGAATATGACTACACTTTTGATACTATGGGAGAGGAATTCCAATGCTGGATCTGCAACTAATTGGCTCTGAGCAAGATTCTTATTCACTCTCACCTCCATACCTCATGTATAAATAAGGGTGACAGCATGTCATACTTATAAATCCGTAGACACCATGGTGATGAGTGAGGTGGAGAGTCTAAGAATAGTCTGATATCAAATACAGGGATGTGAGGAAAAAAGAAAGTTCTATTTTCAAGGAAATTTGCTACACAATTTGAACAGAATCTGATAAACATCAAAGTATATATTATAGATAAAATAAGCATTTCTTTGCAAGTTATTAAATGTCATGTGCTTTATATAAGCTAACAGAAAACATAATTCAATAACTTCTAAATGTAGTCCATGTCTTAAAAATAATTTGGCGATCATTGGTCTTGCGTTGAGACAGGAGCCACGATAATAATTATTTAGACTTTTTTGCATTTGCAGGGCACATGCCAAGAGTTGTTTATACATTACAACTATAATTAAGCTTTTACATTAATGAAGCAGTAATTAAAACTTTGGAACTGCCCCAGGTGTTTCTGTGGCTAATGTAAGCTCATGCTTGATCTTATTTTCTCTCTGTGGCAGTCACAAGGCTTAAGGATATGGGATGAGGGTTTAAAAGAAAATATAAACAATTTTAAAAACAGCTACAACTTTGGAAGCTACAGAAAGCTTATCTTTCCTTGTTTTCCTGAGTCTTTGATGATTAATACATTTAGAGCCAAGTTTAAGGGCATCACTCCAGTCCTACTGAATTAGAATCTTTGAGGTTAATCTTGTACATCTGTGTTTTGTTAATCCCCACTGGTGACACTGATGGGCAGCCAATGTCAAAACCCACTGATTTTAAATAACATAGTATGATGTAAGGGGCATTACTGTGAGCTCAGCACTATTCTAGGTCCTGGAGATACAATGATTATCAGAGCAGACCGGGCCTCTGCTCTCCTAAAGCTTAAGAGATGCATATGATGAGCAAGTGGGCAACAACTGGCCTGGCTGTGATAGCGCGAACAGGGCACTGTGATGGAGTGACTGGAGACAGGCTTTGTCACCATGCAAGACCAACAATGGTCTGAGAAGTTGCAGAAAGCCTCTCTAAGATGGGTCAGTGCACTTGGCCTTAAGAAGAAGTTCCTATGTGACATTGCAGAATAAAAGAGATTTCCAGGGAGAAGTAACAGCTAGGTCAGATGCCCTAAGGGTAAAACCTGCTTGGTACATCAAAGGATCAAAAAGATGCCTGTTGACTGGAGCAAGACAACAGTGCAATTTGTTCAGTATCATCAGAGAATTTCACGTAAGTGCCTTTTCCATAGATGTAAAATTTACTTAATCTTATACCACTCAAAAATTTACTCATTTTATGTAAAACCTTTCTCTCATGGATGGATGACACTAAATGCATAAGATATGCTTCTTACTCTCAAAGGACTTAGAGGTCCACAGTGTACCCAGTGTGAAAATAAATATGATTTAAAAGCTGTTGGAACCCTGCAGACACTTTAAGCCTTGAGAGAGATGTGATTGTGATCTGAGCCACACAGGGTTGTGACTTCTGTTTCTCAGATTATAGAACAACTTGTTTCTTATTGTTCTTGTTCTGTACAGTGACTAGAGAGACTCAAACAACAACAGGGACAAAAACCTACTGCCATCTTAATGACCCTTGTTAGAGATTAACTTCCCCTTTCTTGTCCTGCTTTGCTTAGGCCAGTTGACAGAAAACCCATAACCACTATACCCTCTGTAACAAATGTTATATGTATCCTTCCCAAAAAGAAACACAGCCTATACAACCAATCAAATTGCTGCAATTGTGTGCCAACTTTGTCAGAAAAATGTTGTAATCCTGCTAAAAACTCCCTGGTCTCTGAGTATATATAAATGAAACTTTAACTTCCCTACTTCGGAACGCTGACACCATTCCTTTGGAGCTGGTGTTTACAGGTGGGCTATCCTCAAACTTTGCCCTTGAATAAACTCTCTTTAAGTCAGATTCTGACCCTTTCGATTATTTTAGGTTGACACCAACTAACTATAACTAAGAAAAGAAAACATTAAATGCTTTAACCAAGGTTTAAACTATGTGCTATTAACACAAATAAGGAATATTTAATTCCAATAGCTGACACCAAAGATCTTCATAGAGGTAATATTGTCTGAGTTTGGTCTTACAAAGTAGGAAGATTTCATTCTCGTTTCGGCAGCACATATATTAAAATAAGATTTAGACAGAGGTAGGGAGGGCATCTTATATGGAAGATCATTGGCAAAGTATCAGGTACGTTAAAAGAACCAAGAGCTGCTTGATTGCCTGGGGTCAGGGTTCTAGGGCAACCTAAGGATAGTATGAAATACGCCAAAAAGGACATTTGGTCCAGATCATAGAGGACGTTGAATTCCATGGTAAGGAGTCTGGAAGCAGTAGAGAAGCACAGATTTTTGAGCAGGAGAATGATGGGATAAGAGATGTGTTTAAGGAAGAAAACACTACTTTCTTGATGCTGCGATGTATTTCATGAATGACCTGAGGGGTTGTTGAGTTATAAACGGCCTTAACCTTTAAACAAAAAGCTCAGTAATGCTGAGACTGTAGAGTTAATGGTTCTTCTGGATCTTAGCCTGCTGTCAGCTGGCATTTCTAATTTATTGCAAACTAGATGCTTCCAAAGGAAATGGAAAAAGTCACACCTAATACTAATCCTATAATTAAGTAAAACAAAAACAAAAACTCAAAATCCACAAGTAGTTCCAGTCCACTACTATTAGAAACTAAAAAGCATGGGGCCTTGTCCTTTTATCAGCCTTTTGTTTTTTTAGAAAAAAAAAAAAAAAACTATTCAGAAGACTTTTCCACAAAATTCTCTATCTATCTGAATCATTATGATTGAAGGGACTTGATCTATAAATTGAACAATCAGTGTTAGCCTCAAGAAAAGCAAAAACCCATTGGGTTGTGAGCTCCTTGAAGACCCGGGCCAGGGCTTCATGACCACCAAAGCCCCGGCTCACTCTGCAAGGCTCCTAGCAGTTGCTCAATGAAAACCAGTTGCATAATGAATGTATAACAGCTTGCACTCTTACCAACACTGATGCTGGAATTGGGAGAGGAGGACATATATACACACATGAATTAATATATTTGTTTTTCATATATTTTTAAAATATATGCATATATTTTTCATCTGTATGTGTGTTGCATAGGTATGTTTTCATGTATATATTTTCATATTTGTAACAGGCATATGTTTTCCATATATATGGCTATTTTCTGTCCTTCCTCAGCACCCACAGCAGTGTGGTGGCCTGTGAAGTTCTGCCATTACAGAGAGAGCACTAAAGGCAATAATTCACAGAAAAGCTGCTTGGGACTTTTGCAACCATTCTTGAGTCTACTGGTTCTCAGCTATTTTCCCATCCCAATACTCCTGAAGGCTATGGCACACCCATGAGGAACAGTGACTCAGTGTGACAGCAACGGACACACCTCACCCCACCCTACCCAGAAAGCATATCAGAAGAGGGAGAAGGAAAGGATGAGGGAAAGGAAAGGAGAACATAAACATAAGCAGTTTGAACAAAAAAGCCCCGAAGTCCTTCTGCTATACCCCACCAGGGACAGGTCTTAGCCACAGCCTCCATCCCCCCAACTTGAAAATCAAGTATTATTTAAGTGGCTGGCTTTCAGAGTTAGAGGGGCCTGAACCTAGTCCTAGCAACACAATTATCAGCAGAGTGATCCCAGTCGTCACAGTTAGCTTCTCTATGCTTCACTTTCCTCATCTGCAAAACAAAGATAATAGTAACTATCTCAAATAGCTACTTGGAGGATTAAATGAGACTAAATTGTATAAGCTGTTGGGCACAATGCTTAACACATAAAGATAATAAATAGATGTTAGCAATGATTATTATCAACAACCAGCCCTTATAATTAAATGTTTGCCATGGAGGACATGGATGCTAATCAAAGCTTCCAAGAAATCAGGTGGGACATTTGTGATAGATCCAGCTGTCACTGGGCTTTATCAACAAGGTATATGTGCAAGTCAGGTGCAGATGTGAGAGAGGTGAGTCCATGTGGGTCCATCTGGGTGCAGACTCAGGCCCGCCACCAAAGCCGACCGTATGCAGCAAAGTTCTTGGTTGGTATTTGGAACCACGACTAATGTTCCCTTTTCTTTCTGGGTTCTTATTAATTCAGAAAAGCGGGCTCAGCCCTAGTTGGAAAGTCAACAAAGGGAACAAAAAACTGATGCTGGTTTTCTTAGGAATGAAGATGGGGCTCTCTGTTAAGGTGCTACTTCCTGCCCCAGGACTTGCGGGCAGATAAAATCAAGGGCTCTCTGGCAACAGCACAACCCCTGGTGGCCAGATGATGTCACTGCAGGTTTTTCTCCATTAAAAGAACATAGTATGAATGAGTCACATCACAGCTGCAATTCTGTTTCTCCTCCCCTGCATAGACTATGCTCTAAGCTACCAGCAAGTACATTCGGGGATCCTGCTGAGGCAACACCAGATTAAAAAAAAAAAAAAGATTTTTTTTGTTGTTGTTCTCAAAATTCTGATTGCTGCAGATTGAACCCAAAGAACTTTATTCTGCTCAGGTCGGCCGGGTTCTGAAACTCTTGGCATTAAAAGCAGAGTGGGTGACAATCATAAACCTACAGTTAAATGTCTAGTGTCCTGAGTGCCAGGCTCATCAGGAAAACAAAAGTTTCCACTTGTAGTCAAAGCCAACCTCAGCCCCTCCCACTATTCTCCTACAACAAAGGCCCTAAGGGAACAGTGAGGAAAGAACGTGGCTTTCTTCCCCCCTGGCATGCTACAGAAGCTATCGTGAAAGCTGGTGACTATTTAGTAGATATGTCAGGGTCCTTCATTCATAATTTTGTTCAAATCTTTTGATTCTACTTAGATTCTGCTTTAGAATAGCAAAGTTCATATGCTATTACACAGTATGAATACTGGCTCTTTTTCATTTCTTCTTGAACTTACCTTGTTAAAAAATAATAATAGCTTGTAATGACAAGGTATGTCAGTGCCCAATGAACAGAAGGGAGGGGGAGAAAAAACGGAGGTATCTGAAGGCCACTGATGATAGGGAGACATTCCACAGTTGTTCACTTCTTCCTTCGCTCCCAGCTGTCTCTCTCCTCAGATGATAGGGAGGTAAACATGCTTAGAGTTCATTTGGTCTTACACTCAGAATGTCTGCACCCTGTTTCTCTATTTTGATGAACTATATGCCAGGATAGCCAGCCAAGTAGAAAACACTGCCGTTCTTGCACATCTACAATGCTGCACAAGTAACATTTCACAATGGGTAGGTTCCTCTGCACTGTTTTAGTTAGAAGAAAGAACACAATTCACCCGATTTTAAACACATCATTATCCCTTCACCATTTCCTTTCAAAATCAAAGAAAAGGAATTAAGTCCATATTTTGATGGGAGCTGGAAAAAAACATTTGGACTCTCCCTTCTTCATTTAGAAAAGGAAAAGCTGCCCCCTTTCACAGAAATACATCAAGCAAGTGGACAATGAGCGACATACAGGTGCAAATGCCAAAGGACAATTTGTTCTTCTGCAAAATCATTCAGCAGGAAATTGGGCTAAGAGTATTACTGAGAATAAAGAAAGCATGGCTGGAACAAAATAAACAACAACGCAACTCCACAGCAAGAAAAGAAAACCCAAGATCAGCAAGGAATGATTCCATGTAAGAGAGAAATGTTAACTGTAGTTGTGAGGACAAGTATATTTAAAATCATATTAAGATTCCACATAATGTTATACGATATACAAATCACTATAGTTAATATGTAGAGTCAAGACAACAAGAGTAGATGGTGCCATTGTTACCTTGATGTAGCAACAGAGAATGATATATTCAGTACAACATACTCTAAAGCAGGGGTCCCCAACCCCTGGGATACATACAGGCGGTTAGGAACCAGGCCGCGCAGCAGGAGGTGAGTGGCAGGCAAGCCAGCAAGGCTTCATCTGTATTTACAGTGGCTCTCCATTGCTTGCATTACAGCCTGAGCTCTGCCACCTGTGGGATCAGTGGCAGCATTTGATTCTCAAAGGAGTGCGAACCCTATTGTAAACTGCACATTGAGGGATCTAGGTTGTTCACTCCCTATGAAAATCTAATGCCTGATGGTGTCACTGTCTTCCATCACCCTCAGATGAGACCATCTAGATGCAGAAAAACAAGCTCAGGACTCCCACTGACTACATTATGGTAAGTGGCATAATTATTTCATTATATATTACAATATAATAATAATAGAAATAAAGTGCTCAGTAAATGTAATGTTTTTGAGTCATCCCAAAACCATCCCCCAACCTTGGTCTGTGGAAAAACTGTCTTCCACGAAACCAGTCCCTGGTGCCCAAAAGGTTGGGGACTGCTGCTGTAAAGCGTGCTGGGACAGTCTTCATGGCTCTGAGTCTCATGGGTTCCTGTTATCAGTTTGGTTGTTGCAGTGACTCCCACAAGCTACCAACTTCAGTACTGCTTTCAGAAAAAAATGACCTAGAACCTAACAGAAAATGGAGCACCAGGGACAACGGTCGGCTTCATTTGGGTCTGGTCACAAAATTGGGGTCATATTTTGACAGTCCTACAAACTAAGAATTCCTGCCATTCACAAAGTCACAGCTGGTAGAAATTCTTCAAATTATGATCAATATAGTTCACAGAAACTATTTCCAGTGGCACTTTTAGTTACTTTGAAGTTGTCTTCAGCCATAGAGAGACATGGCAAATGTCTTAGAAGCAGATAGCTGTATCTATACTTCCTTCTGTCCTAACCACCAACACCCCAATGTTGGTAGAGAATCCTAGTAAAGAAAGTGGAAAGGTGAGTTTTAGGGTTACCTATAATTTGACTTTCTGTGTCTCAAAGTACCCTTTTTTGTTATGTGTTTTGTCAAACCTAAGTTATTATTGCTATTGCTTTTACTTTATATTCTTCTCTGTGTGGTGCATACTAAACAAACCTTAAAACACAGGTGGCTCAATTTACTTCAAATACTCATGTAAAATAAAATCGAGTTCCTTCAATATCAGATTTGGAACTACTTCAGAGTGAAAAGGAAATAACAATGAGAATAGTGAAAGGAGGCTCATGGAAAAGTACCAAGCAGAGAGAGGTTGCCAACCTTTCCCCATGTGATGAACTCTCTTTTGACAACACCCACACAATCAAAGGCATCAATGTTAATCATTCAGAAAAATAAGTTAGGTTAAAAAATTAAAGTAAATGGCAGGATAGAAAAGCCTTTGTTTTCCTAGTGAATATCTAAAAATGTGTCTTATACACATCTTAAATTAGGTATATTGTAAAAGAGGCCACACGCAGAGTCCAGTTTCCACTGGCTTTTTGAAATTCTTTGCTCCCAAATCCAGTTAGATATAACACACATCATTTTACTTTGTAGTCAAAGTATGAGCCAGATTTTCAAACACTTCCACTTTAAATGCCTGTACATAAGTCACCTCTGTTCTTATGACCCACACAAATCCTGTATTTAGAACAGTGTACAACTGATCTCTACTGATTATGAAGAATTAAGTAGTCAATATGCCCAACTGGGGTTATTATTATAAAAGAATATACTTAAGTGTTGCTTAGTTTCATATGGAAATTCTTTTTCCAACTTTAGCATATTCTTTTAAAGCCTAAGTGGGAGAGGAATCCAAGAAAGCTTAGGGCAGAGTTGAAATCAACTGAGATGCCTTCTATTTATACCAAGATGACCAGTCTTCTCATGACAGTCCCAACTGTAGGAGAAAAATCGTTAGCTAAGGCATCTACCACAGCAGTTAAAATTTATTTGCCTCTAGCTTAAGCTAATTCTCTAAAAGTATTGCAAGGCTTTGGCCCAAGGTAAACTTAAAACTACCTTAAGGAACCTGCTATCAGAAGGTCTTTCACATAAGCTGACCTTATTGGCATATGTGAAATAAAGTAAAACATGCCTAGGTCTGTATTTGACCTCACTGAGCAACTGTCTCTCCAGTCCAGTGAAAATCTTCTGACCATGGAATGCCACGCATGCCACTTTGATAGGAGTCCTTTGATGCAGTATGTTTTCAAACTGCAGGTCACTACCCCATTTAGTGGGTTACTAAGCCAACTCAGTGTGCTATGATCAGTATTTTTTAAATGAGATAAAATAAAGTAGACTAGAAGAGAGTAGGAATTGTTTGGAATGCATATAATAAGAACAAGTAACATTTCATAAAATTTTGTTCATTATTTTATATGCACACACACACAGGCATGCACACACCAACACAACTCAATGTGATATAAAATGTATTTGTTACCCTGTGTCAGTTTTTGAGAAGTCTGAAAACCACTTCTAAGAAGGATATTTAATTTTATTGTTTCACATAATATCTAAATGTTCACATACTACCAATCTATTCCCTCTTTTCAAGAAGGTAAGGGTAGGAGTAAACAGGATGGGTGCACCCACTTTTAGCTACACTAAGAACACAGCTGTGGGAGGAAGAATCAACTCTTACTAGGTGAAGAAGACAGATCCACTGAAGGATAAAAATGTGCCTTTCCACTTGGATAACAAGCTGATGACGTGGATATCTTAACAGAGGAGAGAAGCGCTGTAAAGTTTCCATTTGAGTCACTGGTTTTTTCCAAATATGGTAACTGGTTCCAAAACCTAAGAAGCTGAAGGCTTTGGTGGAATGTACTAATTAATATATGCTTGGCTAACTATGGGATACTCCCATTCAATAGGTGATGCCATAAAACCAGGACCTCTTCTCAATAGAAACGTCTAAAACAAGATCTCTATTAATTATTCTTAAATGTAAATGCTCTCCCACTCTCCACCATACCCCAGCTAATGCTGTGTTCCTCGACACCATAAAAAAAAAAAATCTCAGTTTAGTTTCCCAGTGTTTGAGAGGGTAGTTTAACTAATATCTTCTCTTTAAGGGGGGATTACAAATAAAAGTGCATCTGACACTTTCTGGATTTAAAATAAAACAAGATTTCATTTATTCTTTGGCAATGTGTGTGTGTATGTGTGTACATACACATTTACAACATAATTATACATACACACTACAGTATATATAATTATACATACACATACCAGAGTCTTTGCCACTGTTTGACAAAAATGATTTCATATTCTATAAACTCCTCTCCATCTTGTTAATCTTCACCATTCATACTAAATGTATGTGCCAAATGTTGGAGTTAAAATTCATTCTTTTAAAAGACTGCTGAATATTTCATGGTAAGCAAATACTGCATGTATTCAAACATTGCTCTTTTGATGGATATTTATTTTATTTTATTTTTTTCTGAAGAGAGGGTCTGCCTACCCTACTATAACCAGTGCTGCAATGCATAATTTTTGTACATGTATCATTACTTAAGCTAATTTTAGTTCCAGGAGAAGAATTTAAATTTTAATAGCTGTTGCCTGATTATTTTCCAAAAAGAGTGTAGTAATTCACATTTCTACCAGCAAGACATGAAACTACTCTTTCTCTATCCTTGTCAGCAATTGGAATTATCATACTTTTAATATTTTGCCTGTCCAAGGGATATAGCATAATACCATATTGTTACTTAAATCTGCATTTCCTTAGTATAGTTAAGACTTTTCATACACGGCTGGCCAGTTATTTTTGCTCTTCTGTAAATTACTCAAATTATCTGCCTATTTTTCTATTGCTCTATCAAATTATTAGATTTTTTCATATTGTATTGATATTAATCTATTAACTGCTATATGCAATGCAATCCTTTCTCCCACCTATTGTTTGTCTATTAAATTTGATGATATATTTTTTCTTGCAAATATTTAACATTTTCATAAAGGATAAAATGCCTATTTTTTTCTTTTGTACCTTTGCATTTCCAATCCCTTGGCTGAAACAGTCACTCCAATTACTACATTGTACTTGATCATCTCATTTTTCTGTGAATATTTACATTGTTTTATAGTTTTTGGTTAAGATTTTAATCTATATAAAATTAACTTTATAAGGCATACAATAAAAGTCACATTTTGACTTTTCTGTGGCTGAGGTCCCAGTTTTCTGCCCCTAACTATGTGGTGTCACATAGTGCTTAGCTATGGTGTCAACGTCACACCATTTTGATGAAGATGGCTTTATGGTACATATTAACAGCACATAAGGCAATTTCTTCCACTTATAGTTATCATAACACTTTGTCATGTGTCACAGTTTATTCTTCAATAGATGCTCTAAGAGCACAATCTAATTTCAAAATATCTTTGTTGGGACTTTAACTGAAATTAGACTAAATATAATATTAATTCATCTATTCAAGTTTTAAATTTTCCCTGGCTCAATTTTGGTAGTTTATATTTTGCTATACTGGGTTCCTCTGGTCCAGGGTTTGACAAACTATGACCTGCAGGCCAAATCCACCCATGGCCTATTTTCATAAATAAAGTTTGTTGGATCACAGTCATACCCATTTGATATTACAATGTCTAAGTCTCCTTTTGTGCTACAATGACAGAGTTGAGTGGTTGTGACAGAGGCGGTATGATCCAAAAAGCCTAAATCGTTTACTCTCTGGTCTTTACGGAGAAAGTTTGCAGATCCCTGCTCTAGGTTTAAAAATCTAGTTTCCAGGCCAGCCACGGTGGCTCATGCTTGTAAGCCCAGCACTTTGGGAGGCCGGGGCAGGTGGATCAGGAGTTCAAGACCAGCCTGATTGACATGGTGAAACACCGTCTCTACTAAAAATACAAAAATTAGCCGGGCGTGGTGGCGCATCTATAATCTCAGCTACTCAGGAGGCTGAGGCAGGAGAATTGCTTGAACCTGGGAGGCAGAGGTTGCAGTGAGCCGAGATCATGCCACTGCACTCCAGCCGGGGCGACAGAGTGAGACTCTGTCTCAAAAAAAAAAAAAAAAAAAAAATCAAATTTCCAAAAAGTTATACATGGTATTCTCTATCTTCTAGAATTTCTTCAATATTTTGGTTATGTTTGTTTTCTCATTTCTACTTTTCTCTAGAGAAAGGTTTCAGAGGGGGTTTGTATATTACCCCAAATTAACTTTTGAATTTATTTATCCATTCTACCATTTTAGTTGTTGCTATTTTCCATTTCATTAATCTCTGCTTCCATCTTTTTAAATTATCTTTTCTTTTGGTGTATTTTTTTTCCTAGTTTCTTATGTATCAACTTTTATTATTGGCAGTCTCTCTTCGTCTCATAGATTTTGAAGTGTTCTCCTTTTCATTGTTTTCTAGATAGTTCAGAATTTCATTCTGATTTTATCTTTGTCCCAAGTGTGTTTCTTAATTTCCAAGTTGTTAAAATTTTTGGTTATATTTTAATACTTATTTCTAGTTTTATTGGGCAATACTTAAAGAATGTGGTCTGTAAACGCTCTTTTGAATTTTTCAAGCTATTCTCCAGGCCAAGTACTTGACTAATTTTTCTAAATGTTTCATGGCACTAGAAAGCTAGAGAAAGGACATGAAATTCTATATAAAATTCTGTGATATATACCTACTAAGTCAGTTTCTAAATTGGATCATCAAAGCCTCTCTGTCCTAACCTGTTATCTACTATCTACTCATTAAAATATACCACTATAAAACCGAATTATTAATCAATTCTTCCTGCATTGTGACAGTTTTTAAAAATGCATTTATAGTTGCTGTGTTATTTGGACATGGAAGTTTATGACTTTACAAATTTCTCCTCTTTCTACTATTTTATGCTTTCTTTCCAATACAAATTGCTCTTAGTGTTTTTATTTTGTTTGCTCTTTGTCTTGTATATTTCTGTTCATCTTTTCACTTCCCTAACCTTTAAGAAATATTGCTTAAAGTATAGTTTTTGTAAGCAACTCATGTGTGTTTTTATTTTGATCCAACACATTCCTAATCTTTCTTTACATGGGGTATTTAGTCCTTTTACATTTTAATGTAGCAATGGTGCACTTGATTTTTTTTCATTTTTTTGTTATTTTATATTTACAATTTAGTTTACTTTGTTGGTTTCTCCTCTTTTCCTCTACTATTTGCTGGCTTGGTAGAGTTTCAGCTTATTGCCTTTTTTTCTCTTGTTAATGTAAATGTTCTATCATTGTTTTCAATTCTATAAGTTGTTACCTTCCCTTCACAAATAATTGTATTAAAATGTTCTGAAAACAAAATGCCTAATACTAGGAATCAAATGAAACCAAGTGTTTGTTATCATATGCAAACAAAATACCAACTATTTCTTCCTTCCAGATACTTGCTGCTACATTGCTTCTCCCTCTCTGTGGACATACCTGCCTTTGCTGCAAAGTGCTGGAAGCTGGCCTCTTTGGAGCCAGAGACCAAAAGGTAACTTTGGCTTGGTCAGTGAAATGCCTTCCTAAGAGATTTGTGAGAGAGCAGCCACTTCTGCTGTTCCTACAGTCAAGCACAGTCTTGGAGGCATCAGTTTTCTGTGGCTGAGGTCCCAGTTTTCTGCCCCTAACTATGTGGTGTCAAAAAAAATCCCATCCATTTTGCTACTGCAGACAGGAGCAGTTATGGAGCCGATGAAAGGATCCACTGCTTGGTGCCGAGGCAGGTCCTGATGGCAGTGCCTTCCTGATCCTAATAGCTTCTTAATAAGTTGCCATGGTAGCATCAATGTGGGGCCCCAGTTCTGGGAGCAGCTTTGAGTTTGAGAGTTGTTCATGAAAGCTCAGTTTAGAGTCTACTACTTCAGCTGTGCAATGGTTCTGAGGCCCACTTACCATGGCTCTGTAACAAACTCCTTCTTGTTTAAAATAGACGGGTGGATTCCATCCTCTGCAACTGGACCCTGATTGATAGATGCTCTCCCTATCTCCCCATAGAATCTCCAGATTTTACTAAGACAATAATAATTTAATATTTTTAATTTTAGACAAAGTTTTTCTTTCAATATGTCTCTTCTGTATCAAGAATCTATATTTTAGCTCATATCATATACATTCCCAATCACTATCATAATCCATTTATTCCATTTATGTTTATCCAACATTTCAGTGTCAACCATGTTGCCAGGAATTGGACTTTGCGGAAAAAAGGCTGCTAAAAGTTGATCTCTTTCTTACTGTTTTATATTAGTCACCTTCACAGATTTTATATTTTCCAGTTCTAATCTCATGTAATCCAGTGATGCTTTTTGTTCATCATTTTCATTAAAAATACTTCCCTTAAGAACCTGGGGAGTCATGAAGAGAAATATGAACTACATCATGTGCTTCTACTCAAGGCCCTTCACAGACTGGGCACTCTTCATCTATCTGTGCTTCTTCTGAATACATATAGCCTATCATTTCATTTCATTTCTTTTTTTTTCTTTTTTGAGATGGAGTCCCGCTCTGTCACCCAGGCTGGAGTGAAGTGGCACAATCTCAGCTCACTGCAACCTCCGCCTCCCGGGTTCAGGCCATTCTCCTGCCTCAGCCTCCCATGTAGCTGGGTTTACAGGCACACACCACTATGTCCAGCTGATCTTTTGTATTTTTAATAGAGACAGGGTTTTGCCATGTTGGCTAGGCTGGTCTTGAACTCCTGACCTCAAGTGATCCACCCACCTCAGCTTCCCAAAATGCTGGGATTACAGGTGTGAGCCACCACACCTGGTCTCCATTTCTAACTACAAAAACTGGCTCCAATCTCACCGCTCAAAAGTTCTCCTGCATAGCCCTGTCCCAGGCTGGCCACACTGAAATCTTCTGGGTGCTTCAGTGTTCTTCATGCATTTTTAATGTTGCTTTTATTCTTTTCATTCCTACTTATTGTATAAAGACGGGTCATATTGGAAATTCCTCAAAAAAGGGGAATTTGTCTTTTGGCTGTCCTCACAGTTTATAATACTGTGACTGGAATAAAGGACTCAAAAAATAACATTCCTTGCATTCGTAATCCCCACCGTCTATGTGTGTGTGAATTCACATGTGATATGTAAACACACAGTAATTTTTAAATACTTGGCACACAAGCTGCTTAAGTTCTCTGGATCTCTGTTTACTCGTCTGTGAAATGATGATGCCATCACCTACTGCACAGTTGTGGTTTGGAAAAGATTAAATGGAATCGATCCTGTATGGCAATATTTACTGACAGTTCTTCAGGGCTGGGAGGCCAAGAAACTGTAGGGAGAATGGTATCTGACAGCTAATCAAGTGCTCTCAACAGCCTGGCTCTCTCAGCTTCTCTCAGTCAAGTTAACTAAATGTCCCCTTTTTTCATTTACTCCAGAAGCAAAGGCCACTTTAAGAAGCTGTACCCAATGCCTGGAACATCATCACACTTCCAGATGGCAGGTTCCCTCCCTTTCTACCTTAAACCAACTCTCAAAAACCACCCCCTCAATGATCCTCTCCTGACTACCAGAGAGGGTAACACTCATCAGCACCTCACTCTCCTGAAAAATGCTACTCCTACAACACTTTGCTCACGACTCCAGCTCACGACTCCTAAAAAAGGCAGCTGTGCTTATACATCATGAAAAGTGACAAAAGTCACACAGCGCTGTGCACTTGATCAGTGTTTGCATGCTTTTCCTGGGCTCTACATGCTTCTGATGTTTGCACATCTGCCCTAGAGAAGGCACAGAATTGGTTTAAATTGGTTTGTACGACGCCCAGCCAAGTAATATACGTTTATAAATATTAGCTTTTAAAAGGCCCCAGGCAGTTACTCATCATCTATACCTACCTGCCTTTCAAGTGGCTCTTGGTCATTATCCTTACCTGGTTTCTAGAAAGTACAGCTGCAGAGAAGTACATCTGTGCCTCCCTAATGCCAGAGGTATCCGAGGGGAAGCCTTGTCCATAAAAACTGACATGAAGGGGTGATCTAGACCAGGGCCACCTGGGGAGTGGCTGTGCAAAGCCAACTTTCCAAATCAAACTCCATTGCCCTAAAATTATCCTAATATCCCTGAAACACCTTGGTTCGTGGAGTCAGTGCAGAATCTAATACTGACTTGCTCCCAGTTATCCTGGAAAATCTTGGCCTTTGATGATCTGGGAGAAGACAATATGTCCAAAGATCTATGGCTTGCACCATGCCAATGTAAACTGGCAAGTCCTAGATATTCAGAGTTATCTGTGCTGATACAATTTAGCATCCATTCTAGTTCATCAGAAAAACACTATGTATCCCCAGAATCTATGCATGGCCTAGCACAAGGAAGATGTTTACCAAATGTTTGTGAGTAAATAAATATTATCATAAAATAACACATGCTTCAATTTAGGTCTTTCCTCAGTACTCGTGTAAAACACATGCATTCTTTATCTGTTCATAGTTTGATATTTAAATCCCATGATGTTGATTAAGTCTCAGTTTTGTTTCCTCTCTCTCTATGCTCTCTAGAAAATGGACAGCATATACATAATAATGTAAAACAGCGAGCACCTCTTGACACCATCGCCAAACCCCTCAAATGTCTTAGTTCTTTGTGTATCCTGGCGTAAATGTTTCTTGGTGCTCTTAGAGAGGTCATTCAGTTCTCTTGGTTATTCCTACATCCTTCTGCATGGGTATCTTATGTTCTGACCTCTTAGTCATCCTGAATTTTGATCTTGACATAGTTCCTTATGCTAATCATTTAGATCAGCTATTATCAGGTTTACTACTTAACTACTACAAATTAATTACTATAGTATATAAGTAAATAAAATAAATAACATTATAATATTAACATCATATTAATTACTGGGTTCACTGCCATCAGATTTTTCACCTTTCCAGATCTTAAAGAGAAAAACAAACTGTAGGCTCGAACCCAACTTCTAAGAATGCCTTAAGCCATCATTTCTTCCCCTTCCTCTGGTTCTAGCTTTGTAATCTGCACAAGAGCAACACCAGCCTCCTTCACGCCACCAGAAAGGGCTGTGAATACTCACAATCAGATGTACTGAAAAGCATTCAGCAAATATAAAGACCTATGGTAATAGCAAGTCATTTGGCTGCAACTCTGTGGGCCTCCGAAGCAGGAAGCTGCTGTGATTTCCTTCCTTTATTTAAAATAATTCTGAACAAGTAAATAGAAAACATTTTTCATACCTGAATGCATCATTAGAAGGACCAGGAAACAAGTGTTTTATGCAGATGTTAAACAGCTCTCCTTCATGTTTTCCATTGTAAGTTGAATTCTCCAGAATAGGGTAATTAACACTCTCCTTTACGTCCTCTATCAAGAAAAGGCTAAATAGCTCTCTCTCTCTCTCTCTCTCTCTCTGTGTGTGTGTGTGTATATATATATATATATATAATATATGTGTGTGTGTGTGTATGGTAAATATATATTTAAAAACTATGTACCACATTTAATTTGCAAATTCTTATATGTGTCAGTAATTTCAGGACCTTCAAAGTTAGGGTAATTTTTGATCAATTTTAAAAAGTTATAAACCGTGCTTGGCATTAACTGTGTCAAATTGACCGTAAGAGGTGGTAGATAATTCTGGGAAAGACTCAATTTCAAATAAATCTGTGAAAATGTCATAGTACAAGCCTGCCTTTCTTTTCCTATCTTCCTTCCCTTCTACCTTCTCCCCAAAAAGAATCAAATTGGCTTATAACATCATATATGATGAAGTAATAATTACATAGAAATAAACAAGGGCTGTGCAGCAGTTATTTAAAATGACAGAGGGAAAGCGAGACATTTGAGTACTCCCAAAGCCTCTGAGTACAACAGTTACCCATGTGATAGAGCGAGAACTGAGGAACAGTGATGACCAGAGCCACAGGTTAAGATCATGAAAGGGCATTGTCAGGACAGCATCAGAGTTCCGTCCAGTGATGGATACAGGTGCACTCAGACTCCAGGTAGAAAGTAAGTTTTCTAGTTGAAGTGGCTTTCAAACACCCTCCCTTAACAAGATTGTCAAGATGATGCTCCCCAGAGCAACACAGCCCTCTTAAAAAACCACTCCTGAATTTTCCTTAGAATGCCCAAATAATGGTATAGTGCATGAGAGCAGAAAAAAACTCCTTTTAAGTAAGAGCTGCCTTCTTCACATTTCCATCTATAAAGAGAACCCTGGTATTTAGAGTGGGATAACTGAATGAACAGAGAAAGAAGTTAGTTAGTTCTATTGAATGAAAATAAATAAATGAAAGTTCATCCTGACATATTGAAGCTATCCTGTGAAAAAGAACTTACACCTGAATATACAACAGGCATGATAAAATGATCAGCATTGTAAAAATAAAACAGTAGTACCACTCATATTATCCTGAAGCCTAAATACAAAGGGAAAGGGACTATCTGCTTGTGAAATGCTTTGAGGGATTTTTAAAATAAGCATTCAACCATTAATAGTAAGGAAAACTAGCATTCATAGAGTGGTTCTTAGTTTAGACAGTGCTTTGGGACACATAGGGATTCTTATAATTTCTTTTCACACTTGAGGAAGTCCAGTTTTTGAGCAGTTGCCTGCAACCAAGAGGCTGAGTGGGACATGACCCTATGTCATTGAGCTGCACTATTCTGCTTTAAACAACATGTATTTAGGGACTACTTGGGTAAACCCATTGTGTTCTGCAGGACACAGTAATAAATGAGAAACAAAACAGAGCTAAGACATAATAGTATTTGTCCTCTTGAAGTTCTCTATCCTCTTGGAGAGCTAAAATTGATCACGAAAGTGACTGGGAAAATTGTGTCCACATTTCAGGACAAAACCAAGAGGGATGCCCAGAATTCAGCCAGATATGTCTGTTAAGACTGAGTGGTCTGAAGAATCTGAAGGACTTCAGGGCTGTGTCAAAGGTCGTTCCACTTGGGTGGGAAGTCTGTTTACATTATTTTAAGAGCCAAAGACATACAAAATCCAATCAAATAATGTGGGGCTACAAGTTTCCCTTTGGAAGTCAGGGAGTTGTGGACAAACAATAATAAGTTCAGAGTATTCACCAGAGTCACCAGTGGGAATCCAGTCAACATAACAAGCCAAATCTCCAGTCCTTGTACAACCTCAAGTGTACTCAGAAGGTAACACCTCTCTATTGGAAAGTAGCCTTAATTAATTAATAAGGTCTTTGTGCAGAGTATTAATCCTAGAAAAAGGTAGCATCATCTGCAACCACCATTCCACCCATCCCTCACATTTCACATCCTGCCTTCATTGATTTTTTCTTTAACATTTACCCAAATATATATATATATATATATATATATATATATATATATATATATATATTTTTAGATGGAGTCTCACTCTGTCGCCCAGGCAGGAGTGCAGTGGTGTGATCTTGGCTCACCACAACCTCCACTTCCC
Organism: Pan troglodytes; assembly: GCF_028858775.2. Taxonomy (NCBI): domain Eukaryota; kingdom Metazoa; phylum Chordata; class Mammalia; order Primates; family Hominidae; genus Pan; species Pan troglodytes. Next base: position 137,062,097 of record NC_072403.2, on the reverse strand, counting down.
GGATTGAAGTGATTCTCCTGCCTCAGCCTCCTGAGTAGCTGGGACCACAGGCATGTGCCACCACGCCTGGCTAAGTTTTGTATTTTTAGTAGAGACAAGGTTTCACCATATTGGCCAGGTTGGTCTTGAACTCCTGACCTCATGATCCTCCTACCTCAGCCTCCCAAAGTGGTGGGATTACAGGCATGAGCCACCACACCTGGCCTATGTTTTTTTACTAAATTTATGTTGCTTACTATTTGCCCCTTCCCTAGAATTTGAGCCTCACAAGAACAGAAATTTTTATTTTGTTTGTTAATGTCTATCTAGAGCCTAGAGTATTGCCTGGCACACAGGTATATTTTAGATAATTATTGAATGAAGAAATAAATAAAGCAAAATCATAGAACTAGTGTTTTTGTGACAAGGCACCTGAATATTTGTTATTTTATATTATGATTGAAAGAATATGGTCTATTGAGAGACTATCAGGCTTATAATTATAATTTTAAATGTTTGATTAGGTTAGTGACTTAAACTTGGGATTTTTAAGTGGAAACGTTACTAAATTTGTAAGTAATATTGAAACAGCTAAAGAGAATTTTTAGATTCACTTCTTGTATACTTAGCTTTTAAATTTATAAGATTTAAGTACTTAGGAAGGCTACTCAAATAGAAAATTGAAGTGCTTAAATATGAAATTGAGTATATTAATTGAATTTGTATATCAGTTAATATCATACTATTTAAATATCATATTTATCAAAGTCGCTTTAAAAGTAATGGCTTGTTAATTTATAAATAGTATAAGACTTGCAAGCTTCACTTAAAAGTGGAAATTTTCTAAACCTGAAACTTTAATTTAAAAATGTTAACTTTTTAATTAAAAATAAGCCTCTAAACAGTCTGTTCAATAAGACATATGGATGAATAACTGCAATATGCTGCAGAAAGTGAAGGGCTGATAATACAGAGAAAGGATCACAGGGCTGTAGTAAGAAAACATCAGTTCTTTTTCTGGTTTTCCCATGTATGAGATACTAGCTCAGGCCAATCCCCTGATCCCTCAAGGGCTTTCAGCTACAAAATGTGGAGATTGTATTAGAACATTTATTAAGTCCTCTCCAACTCTAAATTATGATGCTGCTTTTTAAGGACATTAAAAAGATTCAAAATGCTGTGAGAGTTGAGAAAAAAAAGGAGGATGACTTCCAGGGGGAAAATCAGGAGTTCACTGTCAACAATATGGGTGAGATCTGACAAGCTGAAATGAGGGTAACAGCAGTGCAGGTGGACAAAACCAGCTGAGCAAGTGCTCTAAATTAGGGAACGTAGAAAACGGGTTTGGAAGATTAGAAATCTGAGAAAATGGCCAATGATGAGCTAGCCATCAAGTCTGATCAAGAGTGGACTTCACCAACGTACTGGTGAATGTATCTCAAAACTCAAAAAGCTAAGTAGCAGCCGTTACTGTATCCATTAAGATGACAGAGATTCTTTTTTCATTTTTACATTTATTTATTTATTTATGAGACAGGGTCTGGCTCTGTCTCCCAGGCTGGAGTGCAGCAGCACGATCACAGCTCACTGCAGCCTCATTCTCCTAGGCTCAAGTGATCCTCCCACCTCAGCCTCCCAGGCAGCTGGGACTTCAGGCACACACCATCACACCCAGCTAATTTTTTATTTTTTTGCAGAGATGGGGTTTCACTACATTGCCCAGGCTGGTCTCGAACTTCTGGGCTCAAGTGATCCACCTACCTCAGCTTCCCATAGTTGCTGGGATTACAGGTGTGAGTCACCACACCAGGCTGCCAGAGATAGTTTAATAATATATGATAGTATTCACACAGGACCTAAACAGTTGATTATCGGAATTTTAACATCTATTTGTATTAAGATTAGATTCTGCAGAAAGGATACGCTCTTAAATTACTCTCTCGGTTACTTACACAGAAATGATCTTATACTACTGTATTAGCATAAGGCCAGCAAGGACTCAAAGATTCATTTTACAGATTCCATCTTGAGTTCTACAAAACTAAAAGAATAATCTGCTATTTCTGAAAGTGATTTCCTCTGCCCCAAATTCTCAACAAAGCTAAAAATACTCTCCATTAAAAGGCCACTGAAATTTGGAGATGAATGGATTTGTACTCATCAATATTTCAAACCCTAGCAGGCTATAAGTGAGGACTTGGGGAGATGGCACATTCAGGGAAGGAAATCAGCATTTTACAAGTTGAGTTCAGTAACTACTTGCAACATGCAGAATAATGTTTTTAAGCAACAAGAATACGGACATATTTTCTCATAAATCTCGATGAACTAGCTAAGTAGAGCAGGCCACATGTGCATTATAAAAGAAAATGCCACCAAATTATTGTCATTTTTATTTCTATAAATGAGGCTTTGATTTGCCAGGTTAAAATAATTTGAACAGGTGTTGCCAATCCAAGGTCTGCGATCACCCTGAAAATCACCCTGAAGGCAATTTTAAGCTTGAGTCCATGGCAATCTAAGAGATCATCCCTATGGGATTAGGCTACATTGTCCCCTTCCATCTCTTCTAGTATGTTGGAACCTCCAAATCAAGACAGCAGAAGAACAGGGACACTCAAAACATATGGCTCAGCTGCATATCTCATGCTGATAGTCTGTAAGAATTTCCTCAATATTTGTTTAGTGGAGACAGGGAGAAAATGAATACCTATTTCTTTGTAAAATATACATCAGCTGTCCAGTGACCTCTTTCCTTTTAACCTCTCCCATAACAAAACTCTAATCCCACAAAAGTTTGAATGAGCAATGCAGAATTTACTAATCATTTCATAGGGGAAGCTAGGAGTTGGTTTATAGCATTTCCTGGGAAAACATTAGAAGCATCTCTTGTCCTGTGTTTATCTCTCCAGCCTCCAGGAATATTGTCCTCTCTCCCTATTTATTTTTCTCCTTCTGGAGCTCACTCTTTGTGAATAATTTCCTCCCCAATTCCCATATTTTCCCCTTCCTCTCTTTCTTAAGAAGGGTAACTTAGTTCTACCCTAGATTCTATCTTTATGTTGACACACTTGGACTCTTAAGCTTAAAATTGTCTTCAGGATTTCAGTGTTGGGAATAACATTTAATACCAGTGGTAGAGTACTGAAAATTCTATCACCCTAGCATTTCTTTAATTTTAGGAGCTTTTATAATAATTTATAAAATTTTTAAACTATTCATTTCTTATAAAAGTTGAAACGTCCATGCTGCTACCACCTGCTTGGTTGGATATAATGCTATATGCACTCAATACTATTCATTCATTTATTCATTCATTCATTGTTTTCCCCGCATGTATTTATAGAGTGCTGTCCATGAACAGTCATTGTTTTAGATATGGGGATACGGCAATAAAGAAAACAATCAAAGCCCCTGCCCTCAAGGAGCTTAAATGCTAGCTAGGAGAAAAAGTAAATGATTATGCATAATATAAAATGTCATAGTTTGTGAAGAAAAATAAGGCAGAGTAAAGGTGATAGATAATGATAGGATACACACACACACACGTATATATGTAAATATACACAAACATATTAAAAGCTTTCATTTTGTGCCTTATTTTTTGAAATACCTAAAATGGCAAGAGCTGAAATCAGATCAGTTAGAGGTCTGAAGCATGGTGTTAAGCAACAGACACCAGGATTGTCAAAGTCCTGCCATGGAGGACATGCACCCTTCCCCATGCACTTTGCACTCCTTTCAGCAAGCCTGTCTTGTTATCATCAACATCCAAGCCACAAGAGACCGGAAATAGGATCTGCTAACTGAAGAGCTAAGCACTGCTGGCATTTTCCCCAATGCTCTACTAAGTTATTTTGAAAGCAGCAATGCAAATGTAAGCAAAACATTTAACCTGTTCTTCCTCAAAATGTAACCAAACAATGAACATTGCTTTGTATATCTGCTATGCAAATCTTTAAGCTTTCATCCTAGTAAATAAAGAAGGACCAAAAGCAGCAACCATTTAAAACATTTATTGTCTCATTAGCAAAATTTCGGTCTTTTTTAGTAGGTACAATTGATGCTTCAGATTTGCATGCAGGCCAGATAGCCAAATTCCATCAACTTACATATTTATTTCTATCTTCAACCTACTCATCTTTCCTTAGCTCCAGAAAGCTATTTTTAACTTTGTGGTAGGTAGCATACAAAAGTACAACAAATTTTTGGGTAAAAGAATGCATTAAAAATAGTTACTTGACACCTAACTGCTATAACAAAAATAGGGTGGTAAACTCACAAAGGAAAGGACTTTGGTTCTTTCGTGTCTGTTTCACTAGTGCCTACTTTAGGGCCCAGCACAGGGGATATTAAATGCATATTTCATGAGAAATTGATAAATGAATCTCGCTTTTCTCTTTCATTGCCATAATAGTACCTAAGCATAGTCATAAGCAATTCATCTGCATCATGCCACTCAATCATCACAAGATCCATCGGGGGCCCCCCATTTCCACCATTTTGTAGATGAGCAAACTGAGACTTGAGGAAGTTAAAGGTCACATCGCTAATAAGGGACTTCACTGGGAAATGAATCCAAATCTTTGTGATGACATGTAGGCTCTTTGTCATTAGACTAGGATCCCTTTATGTGACAGGCCCTTTAGTTTGCTTTCTTCTGTGTTCTTCATCCTGACTTCCTTCTCTATGACCACAGTCATCTCAGATTGGAGAAATTACTTATGTGAGTATGCAGAGTCATTCTTTAAACGAGAAGTATCAGCATCTAGAATAGCATTTTAGGACTTACTTAAAAAAATGAAAATATCTAACTTGACTGCAGACTTTCCTCATAGGAAATAAAAAAGCAAACATAGTTTAAGGAATAGCTTAATACATGTATTTGTATATATGTATGTACGCATATATATATATATTTAAAAAGCATCACCTATTGAAGGAGTTTAAACAGGCTTCTTAAGAATGAGCTGGGCAGGATCTCCAAGGGCAACTAATCCAACCCTCTTGGGTAAGAAAGAGGTGAGCAAACAGAGGACCTGAGAAGGGAGTGGCAGAGTGGTGGTGAAACCAAGATCAGAAGCTGCACCTCCTGGCTCTTGGGCCAGGGCACTCTCTGCATCAGGCTGCCTCTCCAAAGGGTTTGATCAAGAGAAAAATGGCAGAGAACAACAGAAAACAATTACCCAGACAAAAATTTAGATTTACAATAGGGAGGACAACCAAGCTGCTCTATAAACCATTCCTTGGACCGTGTGCCTGACTCAAAGTGGAAAGTTCTTTGGCTTAAATGATTGAGCCAGAAACAGCCTTGTAATTAAGAAAAGAGAGAAAGGAAAATGGGGCACAGATTTATAGGAAGTTGGACTTTTCTTCCTCTTGGATTCCTTCTGTGAACATGTGCTCACACACACACAAACACACAGCAGCCAGGCCACCAGGGAGTGAGAAGAGACAGGCTGATAGAAATTAAGGGTTACATTCAATTGCAATATTGATCGATAAACCAATTGGTCTTGTAAAAACAGCAAACCCGAGTCAATTTATTATTTTTAATGGGGGAAGGGCAGGGAATGAAGTACATTTTTTCATTTGCTTACTCCTTTGTTGAAATTATTTCCTTCTCATTTATTTCTATCATTCATGCAATTACCTAATAATAAGGAAAGACAGTAGGAAAAACCTGTTGATTTCAGTGGAGCATTTACCAGGAGCCAGTAGACTTTCAAAAACGTTATAGCTTACTTTATTTATTCAATACATTCTGATTGAACCTCTACTGTGTGTCAAGCCCTGTTCTAGGTGCTGGAGAGTAAGCAGTGACCAACAGCAAAATATCTTGGGCCTGCAGAACTTACATTTAGAAGGGGTGGGAAGAGACAATGAAGAAAATAAATATATATATATATATACCTAATTTATTATATAGTTTATTATATAGTTATATATATATAATTGTATATATTTATATATATTTATATATATAAATTGTATATATTTATATATATTTATATATATAAATTGTATATATGTATATATAATTGTATATATATTTATATATACAATTATATATACCTAATTTCATGCCACATATATAGTATATATATAGTGTATATATATAGTATATATATAGTGTGTGTGTGTATATATATATATAGCATATATATATATAGCATGAAAGAGGGAAATAGCTGCTAAAAAAACACACACACACACACACACACAAATCCAGGCCAGGTGTGGTGGCTAATGGCTATAATCCCAATACTTTGGGAGGCTGCCATGGGAGGATCATATGAGGCCAGAAGTTTAACACTAGCAGGATTGCACCACTGCACTCTAGTCTGGGTGACGAGAAAGACTCTGTCTAAGAAAGAAAGAAAAAGGAAAGAAAGAAAGAAGGAAGGATGGATGGATAGAAGGAAGGAAAAGAAAGGAAGAAAGGAAGGAAAGAGGAAGGAAGGAAGGAAAGAAACAAAGAAGAAAGAAAGAAAGAAAGAAGGAAAGAAAGAAAGAAGAGAAAGAAGGTGGGAGGGAGGGAGGGAAGGAGGCAGTGGGGGAAGGGTACCGTTTTAAATAGAAGGGCCGTGACAGACCATCACCAACATTTGCAGAACCCAAGGCAAGAGCACAAAAAAAATATACATCCCATCCTCTCCTCTCACACGGAGCCCTGCCCTGTGTTAGCTTTCAAATGCAGCGTAACAAATGACCACAGAGTTAGCTGCTTAAAACAACACATATTTATTATCTCAGAGTTTCTGTGGATCAGAAATCCAGGCACAGCTTAGCTGGGTCCTCTGCCCAGGGTCTCGTGAAGCTGCAATCAAAGTGTCGGCCATACTGCACTCTCATCTAGAGGCTGGACCAGAGGAGAACTGTTTCAAGGCTCATGCAGACTGTTGGCAGAACTCACTTTCTGGCGGCACAAAACTAAAGAACCAGGTTTTTGTTGCCTTCCTTATGTCCTAAAAGACACCCAGTTTCTAGAAGCTGCCCACAGTTCCTGGCCATGTGGGTTTCTCCAACTCGACTGTTTACTTCATTGACCCACAAGGAGGGCCTCAGCTCCAGTCTGCTAAAACGAAGTCTTATTAATGTAATGTAATCATGGGAGTTACATCCCGTCAGTTTGTCATATTCTGTTGTTTGGAAGCAAGTTACTGTCTTGCCCATGCTCTAACTAGGGAAATTATACAAGAATATCAATAACAGAAGCTGGAAATCACTGGGGGTCACCTTAGGGTCTGTCTGCCACAAGCATTGATAGGCACCTTATGCACATGTATGTGGATAACCTAGTCTGTTGAGTGTACATCATATCATCAAACATAAGTGGGCATCAGAATCTCCTAGAGTGCATGTTAAAACACAAACGGCTCATTCTCAAAGTTTCCGATTTGGTAGAAACAGAAATGGGTGGGGCCTAAGAATCTGCATTTCTAACAAGTTCCCAGGTGAAGCTAATGATGCTGGTCGAGGAATCACACCTGAGAACTAGTTTCCTAGCCTGTATGTTCAAGCTACTCTCATTGCCACCCCCAAAATCAGCCAGCCCTTGGTCATCTCTTGGGATGAGGAATACACATTCTGGCAGCATAGTCTACCCACGAAAGGCTCATGGACGCCTGGTAACACTCTCAGGGCTGTTTGGACAGGGGATTCTGGAGTCTCAGATACCCAGAACATGGTCTAGAAGAGGAGGCACAGGTTCTAGGTGAGCCTACGAGCTGCTCACTCTAAACAAAGGCTCAGCTAGAAGAGGGCTAAAGTGGGGCTCTCTAAAACCAAAGGCTCTGAACAGGTGTTAGAAATAAGAAGGGTCAGAATTTTACCCTACTTGCAAGCCAAGACATTGGCCTGCCAGTTTCATGGATATTGGCAGAAGACACAAGACTTCTGGGTCATAGACAAAAGACAATTTATTACTCACAGCAATAGCAGTAGCCAGAGAAACATCCTTGTACTAGTTCTCTGAGCCCCAGTTCCAAAAGGATGATGTAACAAGGGCTGGGTATTACTTGTTAATGCAGGCTGGTGTGTTACTGGAGAGTAACACTGAGATTAGGAAACTCCGATTTATATGAGAGCTACCAGCAAATCTGCCCAACATCTGGTCTTTATCACCTTTATTATCCTGGATAGTAAATAAATCTGTCCCTAAGAGAGAAAGTTTCTATTTTTCTAGGCTACATAATAGCCCCTACACAACCTAATCTCAGTGTTTCCTAACCTCAGTGTTACTCTCCTGTAACACACCTGACTGCATTAATAGGCAATACCTGCCCCTTGTCACATCCTTTTGGAATTGAGCCTCAGAGAACTGGTAGAATGATGTTATTGTGGCTACTGCTATTGCTGTGAGTGACATGCAAATACCTGGAAAAGAGAGTCCAGGGAAAATGAGCTGTTCATACCTTTGATCAGAAGATGTGTTGTGCAGAAACTTGACAAACCCAGAGATAACTGTCTGTCCCAACAGATCTGGGTCCAGTTGCCAGATCTAAGGGTAGTACTGACAAGCAATATTTAGGTAAAAAACCAAAGAAAGTGAGGAAGCAGGCCCAGAAGATATCTGAGGAAGCGTCTTGAAGAAGAGGGATTAATAAACTCAAAGGTTCCTAAGAGGAAGCGAAGGGAATTAAGGGAGAGAGCATTAGGAAATGAGGTCCAGGAAATAAAAGAGGAAGAAGGAAAGGCCATTGTAAGGTCTTTGCCCTTTATTCTGTGTGAATTGAAGAACTACTGGAGAACTTCAAAGGAAGGAGTGTCATGATACACCATGAGTGAAAGAATCACTCTGGTTACTATGTTGAGAATGGAGTGAAGGCAGTCCAGGACCAAGGCAGGGAGACCTGCTAGGAGACTCCTGCAGTAATGCACATGGGAGATAAGGAAGGCTGGGACCAAGGCAATACCAGCAGAGGTGGTAGGAAGCTGTCCCATTCTGGCTACATTTTGAAAGTAGAGCTGGCATGACAGACTGGAAATGGGGTATAATGGAGGGAAAACAAAGCTAAACCGTGGATGATAGGTTTTGGGCTTCTGCATTTGAAATGGAGTTGTCATTAACTGAAATGAGGATGAATTTAGGAGGACTAGGGATATTTTGGAGGAGGGAGCTCAGGAGATCAGTGTTAGACATGTTGAGTTCAAGATGTTTATCAGACACCCATGCAGACGTATCATGTGGGCAGTCTGAAGTTGAGAAGTGAGGTCCAGGCAGGAAAAATAAATTTTGGAGTTGTTAGCACATGGATCCAATTCAAAATCATGAGTCATGAGATGGCAAACAGAGCTAGTGTAGATAGAAAGAAGAAGCAGGCCAAGGACGGATCCTTGGGGCAGGCCAGCAGCTAGCAAAGGAGACTGAGAAGAAGGAGGAGAACTGTTCAGTATCCTGAAAACCAAGTGAACAAAGTGCTTTAAGGAGCAGATAGTGGGCAACCCTGCCAAGATATGCTAATAGGTCAGTGAGGATGAGCACTGAGAATACAGCACTGGACTTGGTACTTTGAGAGAGAGAGAGAAAGGGAGGTGGAAAGCGGGGGTAGAGAGAGGAAGGCGAGGGCACAAAGAAAGAGGGAGCAAGAAAGCGACCACATGCAAGTGAGTGCTGACTTTCTCTTTTTCCAAATCTAACGGAATCCAAATTCAAAGCTATTATATGGGTCCATTATGTTTGAAACATACATAACAGGTCCTACTACATAAACCAAAACATTTATTTTCCCTCAGTATGGGAGAAGGGATAAAAAGAACAAATAAAAATCTCAGAAGGCCTTAATCCCAGCACTTTAGGAGGCCGAGGCGGGCGGATTATGAGGTCAAGAGATCGAGACCATCCTGGCCAACATGGTGAAACCCCGTCTCTACTAAAAATACAAAAATTAGCTGTGCGTGGTGGCGGGCACCTGTAGTCCCAGCTACTTGGGAGGCTGGGGTGGGAGAATGGTGTACACCAGAGAGGCGGAGCTTGCAGTGAGCCAAAATTGTGCCACTGCACTACAGCCTGGGCAACAGAGCGAGACTCCGTCTCAAAAAAAAAAAAAAAAATCTGAGAAGGACAGAAGCAAGTTCTACAGAGGCAGGTGTAGGACACCATTTGAGAGGAGAGGGGACTGAGAAGAGAGGATCCCCCTTGAGGTGGGTCTCAGGATATCATTTGAGGGGTGAGGGTACTCAGAGAAGAGGGTACTAAGAAGAGAAGATATCCCTGTGGTGGGTCTGAGGGAATCATCTGAGGGGAGAGGTTACTGAGCCCGTTATGATGGGTCAAGAGTCAAAGAACACTGGCACCAAGTTCTTTCTCTTCCTGAGGCCAGATGTTACAATAAGGTAGGTTTTGTACTTGCATATGTTGTGAATTCCTAGGTCATTGCAAACAAGCATATTTAATAGTAAGTACCCAAAACGTGGGATGAATAATTTTCTACTGTTGCTCTCCATTAGCAAAGGTCATACAAAGTTCTATTTGTGTCTAACTGAAAGATTTGAGATAGTAAGTGATAAACTGGCAGTGCTTGATAGAACTGATCTATTTCCCCATCACTTAATGAAAGAAGTCACCAACCCCATAATCAAATGAATTTAATTCGAGGTGGCAAATATATTGTGACTTTAATTCTTTTCTAAAGTATGTCTGAATCTCTTTTCAGATGTATATTTTATGATAGTTTACTGTTACTCAACCCACCCCATTTTTTTGTTTTTTTTTTTCAGTACAAGATTTGCTTTGCAAATGTATAAAATTGCTCACTGCTGAGTATGGGGCTTTCCTACCCTGTGGATGCCACAATGACTTCTGTAAAGGAGGGCCTGGAGTCTTGGTGTCTTCTCCTACTGGTAGGAGGACCTGTAAAGTGCATGTGTTAAGCACTGCATGATGTAATCACATGTCTTCTGACTGATGAATAGCACCCTCATATTTTCTACATGCAGGTTTCTTTGAAAATTGTAAAAATTCAAAAACATTTGTAACAAAATTTCAAACACGTTCTGAATGTGTATTCTTATTTCTACATATTCTCTAAATTGTCACATGAAAATTACAAGTTCTAATCTCAGAATACACTTCCTTCTTTGAAGGCTACTATTGTTGAGAATGGGCTACAAGAGCCTGGTGGAACATCTTATAAATGAATGAAGCCACCACACCAGATACACAGTAGGCCAAGAGTAAACAGGTATTTTCCTTTCCAGTAATGCCCTTCATATATTGGGTAAAACATGAGCAAATGATGAGTGCTGAAAGGGATCGCGTTTTCCACCCCAAAATATGCCACTTTGCCATAAGAGGTGTTTTTTTGTTTTTTGTTTTATTTGTTTTTTTTGAGACAGGGTCTTGCTCTGTCACCCAGGCTGGAGTGCAGTGGGACAAACACCTCCTAAGCTCAAGTCACCCTCCCATCTCAGCCTCTTAAGTAGTGGGACTACAGGCATGCACTACCATGCCTGGCTAATTTTTAAAAATTATTATTTTTAGTAGAGACGAGGTCTTGCTATGTTGCCTGGGCTGGTCTTGAGCTCCTGGGTTCAAGCAGTCCTCCTGCCTCAGCCTCCAAAAGTGCTGGAATTACAGGCATGAGCCACCCTACCCAGCCCATAAGAGTTATTTTGAGGTGAAGGCATTTGAGTTCCCGAAATCCTTTATCTGACTAAAAGCAGAGGTTCCCAAAAGAACTCAGCTATCACAAATTCCTCCCACTGGGAGCAACTCTTTCTTCTCTTCTAGACATTGTCACAAACTGTCATATCTCCCATCTATTCTCCTAAGGACCCATTTATCTTTTTTTTTTTTTTAAAAAGAAGTCATTTGCTCTCTCAATATTGCCTTTTCTCCACCTCCCTTTCCTGTAGTAAAATGATACAGAAAATCAAATCTCATCACTCCTTGGGGTATTCATTTCTTTCTATGACACCGTTGTGCAAGCAAAATTTAAAATAAATAACTTTGTAAGCTTTTTCTCCTGTTAGTCTGTCTGCTGTAAGTTTAATTCACAGGTTCCTAGGCACTTCACCTAAGAGGGTAGAAAAAAAGTTTTTCTTCCCCTCCAATGCTTATGAGAGCCTTCCAATCATTTTAAATAAACTTTACAGGTAGTGCAGGTATCTTGTAACTTCCTGTTGGAACCCTGGGATATCTAAAGAGGAATAACAGGAGCCAAGGTCTATACTTCTTCCCAGGGCTGACCTAACCCTTCAGGAAGAAAAACCATCTTTCCATGACGTCTTTATGTAGAAATGAGTCCATTTTGGAAAACAAAATGTTGGAAAATATTTATAGACAATGAGCTATTAGCTCTTTATGCAGAGAGAAAAATCAGTGAAAAACTACAAATATCCAACCATCAGAGACTTTAAAACTGAGAGATCTGAAGAGATCTCCTCCCACTACCCCCATCCCAAATTGGCTTTTTCTTTTGAATGAATCAGTTCTGCTTCCGTGAATATGCTTGGGAGATGGTTAAATGAATAAAACATATCCATGTAAACAAGTAATTATAATACTCATGAGGCAATAAAAAGCTTTCTTTTTTTGGGTACTCATTGAAATTAGTCCTTTCAGCCAACATCTAAAGGATACAAATCCTACTTTCTGGAAACAAGCACGCAGATCCTATGACTTATTTATTTTAAAATACTGAGATTACTGGGTATGGACGAACACCAAGTAGAATAACATATTTGAACCATTCCATATTTGAACTGACTTTTCCTAGCAGCTGGTGATAAAATTCTATACTGGTTCTAAGAATTACATCTCATGTGACTTTTACGGATCTTTTTAATCTTGAATCAGTTCTGCTTCCATGATCCTTGACAAGACGCTCTTGCTATTAATGGACAAAAGAAATGTCTAATTATAACAAAAATGTATTTCCAAGGAGTTGAAGAGTTTTCTATATTTTAGATATATGTCAGGGAAACTGTAATTTGTATAAGATACAAATAACCATAGGTAAGTTTGGAGATGAGGTGTAACATATACATGCATTTTTCGTGTGTGGTACATGATCTGGCTACAGCAAAGTGCTAGATTTTTGCCTTTTGAGAAAGAAGCAATATGTTGGTGACTAAGGGTATTCTTGGAGATTTGTGGTTTTATTCTGGGAACTTCACTTCCTCTGCATCAAAATGCATCACTTATAAACGATTCACACTGTGAGAAACTGCTTAAAATTCATCTTTCCTTGAGGACCCAAAGCTTCCTTTTAGCCATTTCAAATTCATTAAAATATTCTCCTGCCTTCCCTGGTACATTAACAATGCTTCTCAATTTAATGCATATATTTCAAATCATTACACTTTATTGCTTAAATATTCAATGAAAAGTAGGATGACAGATGTGAATATCCACATTTTGAGGTCACCTTTTATGTGTTCTTAACTGTGTAGTAACTCAGTAAATTTTTTCTTGTTTTACTTTTTTCTTTTAGTTTTATATATGTATACAAAACTATATATATACAGTTAAAATATATATAAAAATATATATATATATCTTTTTTTTTAAGAGACAGGGGTTTTGCTTAGCCTGGGTTTGAACTCTGGAGCTCAAGTGATCCCACTGCCTCAGCGCCTTGATTAGCTGGGACTATAAGCACTCACCACCATGATCAGCTTAACTCAGTAAATTGAAGAAGTGACTGGCTTTACGGTATTGTTGGGGACATTTCGCAACAGAAGTAATGGTGAACCTCTGCCTGCATGGAGAGCATGCCAGCTGATCAATGACTGAGGCAGATGCCCTCTTTTCTGCAGTTGCTGCTTCAAACCGTGAAAATTCAACACAGAGATGGCTAGAGTCGCTTAAGGACAAATCCATTGATGGCTCATTTTTTTCAACAGTTTTACTAGGTATTTTCTTAAAGTAGTTATTGTACTAGTATGGTTGGGAGATGGTTAAATGAATAAAACATATTCGTGTAAACAAGTAATTATAATGTTCATGAGGCAATAAAATGCTTTCTTTTTTTGGGTACTCATTGAAATTAGCCCTTTCAGCCAGCATCTAAAGAATACAGATTCTACTTTCTGGAAAGAAGCATGCAGAGCCTGTGACTTTTATTTATTTTAAAGTCCTGAGATGACTGAATATGGATGAACACCAAGTGGAATAACATATCTGAACTGACTTTTGTTTGAGCTGGTGATAAAATTCTGTATTGGTTTAAGAATCACATGTCATGTGATTTTTATAGAATTCTTCATCTTGAAAACAGAACAAAAATAGCAAGCTGTTGATAAATGAGCATCCTCCACCCGCAACTTGACATGTCGCAAGGCTTACTCTTAAAGATCTCCAGTCCCATTCATATTCCCAGACTTAGACCCTGCCCACATATGAAATGAACTGTACAATTAAATTCTGCCCATTTAAAGCCTCTTTGATCATATAGAAAATAAAGCAAAACCATTATTTAAAACTTTGCACACTGACTGCTTGTGCATACAAAGTACCTATAGAATGGTAATTGAAATCTCAAGGTATGAAGTCAAATTTTCTGATTTCAAATCCCAACTCCAACACTTCCAAGTTGTATGAGTTGGAGAATGTTGTGTAACTAGTCTGTCATTCAGTTTCATCATCTGTAAAACCAAAATGTTACCTTCCTTGTGAGTTTGTTATTATTATTGGTTTTTTTCTTTTTTTTTTTTTTTTGAGACAGAGTGTCACTCTGTCACCCAGACTGGAGTGTAATGGCATGATCTCGGCTCACTGCAACTTCTGCCTCCCAAGTTCAAGTGATTCTCCTGCTTCAGCCTCCCAAGTAGCTGGGATTACAGGTGCCCGCCAGCTAATTTTTGTATTTTTAGTAGAGAGGGGGTTTCACGATGTTGATCAGGCTGGTCTTGAACTCCTGACCTCAGGTGATCCGCCCACCTCAGGCTCCCAAAATGCTGAGATTACAGGTATAAGCCACCATGCCCGGCCTGTTGTACTTATTAAATAACATGTTTGGAGTTTTTTGTTTTTGTTCTTTTTTTTTTTTTAGACAGGGTGTCACTTTGTCCAGCCCAGGCTAGAGTGCAATGATGCAATCATAGCTCACTGCAACCTCAAACTCCTGGGCTCAAGCAATCCTCCCACCTCAGCCTCCCAAGTAGCTGGGAATACAGGCATGCATCACCATGCCCAATTTACTTCTTTATTTTTTGTAGAAGCAGGGTTTTGCTATGTTGTCTGGGCTGCTCTTGAACTCCTGGGCTCAAGTGATCCTCCCGTCTTGGCCTCCCAAAGTACCAGGAGCCACTGCACCTGACTAAATAACATGCTTTTTAAAAAAGTGCATGCCATGGTATTTGACATTTGTAAAAAGACTAAAATATTATTGCTATTATCACCCTCAATGTGAATTAGCTCTAATTAGCACATTAGCACTCAAAAAATCCCATTGGGATGGAAATATGTCCTCTCATTAGTTCTAGGTGTTAACCCACAGGCACGACTCTCAACTCTTTTTTGCCTATCCTCCTGAAAAGATGACACCATGTCAAGTTCATCTTAGCTTCCCCTTTGCACGTGTGGCACAGCACACATTAAGGCACAGTGCAGTATAGTAGTTAAGCTCATTCTCTGGACTCAATTAAACTTGGAGTTGAATCCTGTCTTCTTCATTTAATTTTTCTGACTCGTAGTTCCCTGTTTATAAAATGAGTTAAAAGTAAAGGTATCTACCTCATGATGTTATTATAAGGTTTTGATAAAATAATGGATGCAAAGTTTTCAGCATATGCTAATAAAAGCAACAGCAAACATTTATATACTACTTACCATGTGCTAGGCCCTGCTTTAAGCACTTTGCTTGTATTAACATGTTAAATCCCCATAACAATCCTATGGTATTGGAGCTATTACTATCTTCACTTTGCATATGTAGAAACCAAGATCGAGTGAAATGAATAACTTGTTCATGGTCATATTAATGGTAAGTAACATGTCAGAATTAAAATCCAGGCAGTTTACCTTCATCCTGGGATCTTAATCACTATGCCCTTTTCCCTCCCAATAGTATGTGCTTGTCAAATATTTGCTATTACTGCAGTAATCAATAAGTATTTATTAAAATATTTAATGAATCAATATCTGCTGAAGTATTTGTTTATTATTTACTATACATTACTAAGTAGCACATCTTATTATAGGCCACAAAAATGGACTCCTTTGCTTATAAGTTTTTGAAGAAATTCTCAGATTCTGCCTACCCAGATAATTAATAAGGTGTATACCAGGGAAGGCAATTCAAAATATGTTCCCATCTACTACAACAGCTGCCATTTATATAATTAGATTTTAAAATAATTTAAAATAAAACAGTGGTATATGATTTGTTGCAAATGACTGACTTCACCTAAAATATGCATCATCACCTATTTCAAAACCTTTACTTAAAGAGGAAACAAAACTACAGGAGGTAACTTTGAAACTTGTATGAATAGTCTTAATAATACTCTTAAAAATCATAAATCAAAATATATAACAGCTTGCTTCCATAGTTTGAGGTTTATTATTATATTGCCTAAACTTCAACACAAAATTTTAAATATGAAACATAAAATGCAAAATAATTTTTTCCTTGGATAATTTAATAGTTAGAGACATACCTCACTGCACTTCACTTTATTGTACCTCACAGATATTATTTTTACAAACTGAAGGTTTGTGGCAACCCCAGGTTGTGCAAGTCTATTGGTGCCATTTTTCCAACATGGGCTCATGTCATGTCTCTGTGTCACATTTTAGTAACTCTCACAATATTTCAAACTTTTCCATTATTATTAAATCTATTATGGTGATCTGTGATTGGTGATCTTTGATGTTACCATCAGAATTGTTTTGGAGAACCATGAACTATGCCCATATAAGATGGTGACCTTAACCAGTAAATCCTGTGTGTGTTCTGACTGCTCCACCAGCCACCCATTTCCCTATCTCTCTCCCTGTCCCTGGCCCTCTCCACTCTCCTCAGAGTATCAATAACAATATTGATAGTATGCCAATTAACCCTATAATAGTCTCTAAGTATTCAAGTGAAACATAGAGACACAAATCTCTCACCTTAAGTCAAAAGCTAGAAATGATTAAACTTAGCAAGGAAGGCACAATGAAAGCCAAGATAGATCAAAAGCAGGCCTCTTGATTCAAGTTGTGAATGTGAAGGAAAAGTTCTTGAAAGAAACGTAGCATGCTATTCCACTGAACACACAAATGATAAGAAAGTGAAATAGACTAATTGCTGATAGGGAGAAAGTTTGAGTGGTCTGGATAGATCAAACCAGCCACAACATTTCTTTAAGTGAAAGTCTAATCCAGAGAAGGTCCTAAGTCTCTTCAATTTATGAAGGCTGAGAGAAATGAGAAAGCTGTGCAACAAAAGTTGGAAGCTAGCAGAGATTTGTTCATGAGGTTTAAGGAAAGAAGTCATCTCAGGCCTGGCATGGTGGCTCATGCCTGTAATCCCAGCACTTTGGGAGGCTGAGGCAGGTGGATCACCTTAGGTCAGGAGTTCGAGACCAGCCTGGACAACATGGTGAAACCCCATCTCTACTAAAAACACAAAAATTAGCAGGGCATGGTGGCACGCACCTGTAATCCCTGCTATTCAGGAAGCGGAGGCAGGAGAATTTGCTTGAACCCAGGAGGTGAAGGTTGCAGTGAGCCAAGATCGTGCCACTGCACTCCAGCCTGGGTGACAGAGCAAGACTCCATCTCAAAAAAAAAAAAAAAAAAAAGTCATCTCTGTAACATAAAAGTGCAAGGTGAAGCAGCAAGGGCTGTTGCCAAAGCTGCAGCAAGCTCTCCAGAAGATCTGGCTAAGATAGTTGATGAAAGTGGCTAAACTAAACAACACATTTTCAATATAGATGAAACAGCCTTACAGTGGAAGAAGATGTCAGCTAGGACTTTTATAGCTAGAGAGGAGGAGTCGATGCTTGGCTTCAAAACTTCAAAGTACAGGCTGACTCTCTTGTTAGGGGCTAATGTAGCTGGTGACTTTAAGTTACATGCTCACTTACTATTCAAAAAATTCTAAGGCCCTTATGAATTATTCTAACTGTAACCAGATGCAGTGGCTCATGACTGTAATCCCAACACTTTGTGAGGCCAAGGCAGGAGGATTGCTTGAGCCCAGGAGTTCAAGGTGTCAGTGAGCTATGATGATCCCACTGTACTTCAGCCTAGGCAACAGAGCAAGACCTTTCATCTATGAAAATGCAAATACAAATAAATAAATAATTATTCTAAATCTATAGATTTAGAAAATGTGCTCTATAAATGGAATAACAAAGCCTGGGTAACTGTTTACAATATGGTTTCTTGAATATTTTAAGTCCACTATTAAGAACTACTGCTCAGAAAAAAAACATTTCTTTCTGAATATTACTTCTGGTTGATAACACACCTGTATTAGTCCATTCTTATGCTGCTAATAAAGACATACCCGAGACTAGGAAATTTGTAAAGAAAAAGAGGTTTAATGGACTCACAGTTCCGCATGGCTGGGGAGGCCTCACAATCATGATGGAAGGCACATCTCACATGGTGGCAGGCAAGAGGACATATTCAGGGGAACTCCCCTTTATAAAACCATCACGTCTCGTGAGACTTGCTATCATGAGAACAGCATGGGAAAGACCGGCACCCATGATTCAATTACCTCCCAATGGCTCCCTCCCATGACATGTGGGAATTATGGGAGCTACAATTCAAGATGAGATTTGGGTGGGGACACAGCCCAACAATATCATACGTGGTCACCCAAGAGTTCTGATGGAGATGTACAAAGAGATTAACATTGCTAACACACGTCTACTAACACAACATCCACTCTTCAGCTTGTGGATCAGGGAGTAATTTTGACTTTCAAGTCGTATTATTTAAGAAATACATCTCATAAGAAAACAGCTGCCATAGATAGTGATTTTTTTGTTGGAACTAGGCAAAATAAATTGAAAACATTCTGGAAAGGATTCACCATTCTAGATGTCATTAAGAACATTCGTAATTCATGGGAGGTGGTCAAAATATCAACATTAACAGGAGTTTGGAAGATGTGGACTCCAACCCTCCTGAATGAGTTTGAGGTGTCCAAGATGTCAGTGGAGGAAATGAAGTGCAGATGTGGTAGAAACAGCAAAAGAACCAGAAGTGGAGCCTGAAGATGTAACTAAATTTATGACATTTTAATCTCATGCTAAAACTTGAATGAATGAGGTGTTGCTTCTTATGGATGAGCAAAGAGTGGTTTCTTGAGATGGAATCTACTCCCAGTGAAGATGTTCACAGCATTGTGTAAATGACAACAAAGGATTTAGAATTATATAAACTTAGTCGATAAAGCAGTGGCAGGGCTTGAGAGAATTGACTCCAATATTGAAAGAAGTTCTATCGCAGATAAAATGCTACCAAACAGCATTACAGGCTATATATAAATCTTCTTGAAAGGAATAGTCAATCTATGTGACAAACTTCCTCGTTGTCTTACTTTAATAAATTGCCACAGCCACCTCAGCCTTCAGCAACCACCATTCGGATCAGTCAGCAGCCATCGACATCCAGGCAAGACCCTCCACCAGTAAAACACTTACCACTCAGTGAAGGCACGAATGATCATTAGCAATTTTTAGCAAAAAGGATCTTTTACATAAAAGTATGTACCTTTTCTTAGATATCATGCTATTGCACATTTAATAAACTATAGTATAGTATAAACATAACTTTTATATGCACTAGAAAACCAAAAAATGTGTGTGACTCGCTGTATTCCAATATTCACTTCTTTGGGGTGATCTGGAACTGAACCCACACTATCTCCAAGGTATGCCTGTATAAGAGACTGGACCTGCTGCTGTTTGACAGAAGGAAGAACGGTTCTTTTATCATTTTAAAACAAAATGCCATACTTCCTTCACAAAGTAAGAATTTATTTTCCATGCAATATCAATAAAAGTAATGTGATTATATTCATTTTTCTAGAGCTTCATCCGTTGCTTCCTTTTCTCTTCTTATCCTCATTTATTTTCTTTCATCTATTTTTAATTTACATTATCTTGTTGCATTTCAAGTATCCATATAAACTGCCTTATGTACTTCCTGAAACAAGATAAAATTATATAAATGTTCTGTGAGCAAAGTATAAGGTAAGGTATAAAGTATAATGTAAAGTATAATGTATAATGTATACTTATGTAAGTATAAAGTATAATGTAAAGTATAATGACATTTTCATTTAAAGGACTTTGCAGACAGTAGGGTTAATCTGATATTTATTGCTTTATTTCATTCATGGACATCTGAGACTCTTCTTGAGTGGATATAAAAAATAGTTATTATAGTAAACTGAATGATGGCCCCTAAATATATCCTAATTCCTGGAACCTGGAAATGTTACCTTTTGCAGATGTGATTAAGTTAAAGGTCTTGAGAGAGAGAGAGATTATCCTGGATTATCTAGGTAGGTGCTACATGAAATCACAAGTGTCCTTATAAGAGAGAGGCAGAGGGAGGTTTGACGGGAACAGAACAGAAAGCAGCATAACCACGGAGGCAGAGAGATTGGAGTGATGCAGCCCGAGAATGTCGGCAGCCACCAGGAACTGAAAGAGGCAAAGACGATTTCTTTCTTAGAGCCTCCAGAGGAAGGACAGCGCTGCCGACACCTTGATTTCAGCCTAGTGATAGTGCCTTTGGAATTCTAACCTCCAAACTATGAGACAGCACATGTTAATTGTTTTAGGCCACGAAGTTTATGGTAATTTTTACAGTGGCCATGAGAAACTAACATAGTCATTAATTTGAATATATGCAAATGTTAAAAGGAGACAGTTTTCCTTGTAACATTAAAGACGTTGGGAAAGGCGAAAACAACAAAGTTATTTCCATTTAGAATAATAAAATATTGAAGGGTAGTTTAAAAGGATCAGGAAGTTTTTTTTTTAAAGGACTACTGTATGTTTCGGGAAAATGCTACATTTCCAACCCAATTCCCTCTCTAACATATCAGTTGTCTTAAAGCAAAATTATCTGGTACCAGAGGAAAGCAAATAGGAATGCCATTCTCCTGTGGACATCTCTCTCCACGTTGTTCTCCAGCCCTCCTCAGTGAACAGCTCCACCCATAATCCCACTTCCTGTTTAGTGTCCTACCACCTCCCCTGAAAGTCCTCTTGTTTTGCTGGAAGTAATCTATTATTTTACAAAGTCAAAGAACATATTTGCATAATTTCACTTATGGGAAAGTTTCTAGTGCAGTAAGTTGCTGCACTTACTGAGCTATATGGGCGAATCATGTCCATAACACCTTGGTGGCTTCCTGGACAATATGAGGTACAACTCATCAGCAACTGCCTGCTTAACCTCACTTATCTTTACCTGTCTCTAGATTAGCAGGCAGAAAGACAAGCCATCTCCACTCTAGGTAATTCTAAAATAAACTGTGCTGAAGGTGGAAACTTACACTTTAAAAATCACAGAACTGTCTTATCTAGAATCTAAGAGGCAAATCATTCATTTAGCCAGAAAAAATGTGCAAGTGGAAAAAAGATTTCCCTTTAATATATGCTATAAACAGTTTGTGAGAAGTTTTTTCTTAAATAACTCAATATCTCTGCTTTATAAATAACAAAAAGTCTGAAAATGAAAATCTTAAAATGCTAGGCAAATAAAGATTTAAGAGGTAATTATCCTCCATTTGATTGTACAAGTAGGAAGCTGGTCATCCTTGACACTGCTCTCCTTCACATTCAATCCAATTTTGACTTTTCTTAAGTTTTTTTGTTGTTATTCTCTTTTTGTTTATCTGTTTTTGAGACAGAGTCTTGCCCTCTCGCCCAAGCTGGGGTGCAGTGATGTAATCACAGCTCACGGCTGCCTCGACCTGCTGGGCTCAGGTGATCCTCCCACCTCAACCTCCCAAATAGCTGGGATACAGGCACGCACCACTACACCCAGCTAATTTTTGTATTTTTTGTGGAGACAGCATTTCACCGTGTTGCCCAGGCTGATCTCAAACTCCTGGGCTCAAAAAATCTGTCTCCTCCAGCCTCCCAAAGTGCTGGAATTACAGGTGTGGCTGGCCTTTTTTGTCTCTCTCTTTTTTTTTTTTTTTTTTTTTTGAGACAAGGTCTCACTCTTGTCCAGACTAGAGTGCAGTGCTGGGATTTTGGCTCACTGCAGCCACAAACTTCTGACCTCAAGCAATCCTCCCACTCCAGCCTTCCAAGTAGCTAGGCCTACAGGCACATGCCACCACACTCAGCTAATTCTGTTTATTTTTTGTAGAGATGAGGTCTCTCTATGTTGTCCAGGCTGGTCTCGAACTCCTGGGCTCTAAGTGATCCTCCTACCTTGGCCTCCCAAAGTGCTGGGATTACAAGTGTAAGCCACTGCACCTGGCCTCTTAAGTATTTCTTAAATCTGTTCACTTTTCTCATATCCATTTGCCTTTTTACTAGTCCTCTTTACACCTAAAGTTTCCATCCAGTCATGAGGGGAAAGGAAGAGCACCACAGGACAGCTGGAGATTCAGGTGGGGACTGAAGTTTTACCTTTCCTCTAAAAGTCATAGGCTTTGAGTGAGAATGGGTCCCTCACAGCATCCACTTTGCTACTTTTTACCTATCTGGCTGTAAACAAGGAACTTATTAAAAAGTCATGGCAAAAATTGCAATTACTTTTGCACCAACCTAATACCTTCCATGCTTGTTTCCTCTCTGTAGAATGGGAATGAGAATATGAACTACCTCATGGGACTGCTGCGCACAGGAAATGAGTCCATCAATACATGCAAAGCACGAAGAACAGAGACAGGGACACAATAAACAATCTGCTCTTCTGATTATTGCATACTAGGGTTATAGTTTTTCAGGCTCTCGCTGCACTATGAGGCCCTTTCTTAGCATCAGCATGGCAGTGATTTTACATGTTATTTTTCAAATAGCTATCAAATTAATATTTGTCTCTTCCTCTACTGTAAATTTTATGAAGCGGATACCAAGTCTGTCTTTGCTCTTCTTAGCACAGTGCTTGGCAAAGGAAAGCACTGAAATATTTGTTAAGTAAATCTTGGAAGTAAAGCAAAGCAATAAAGCAAACCAGTGACACCAGTGGTTACCAGTCTGTAGTTTCGGATGTCTTCAGAAGTTGTATGAATGTTTCCTATCTGCTATAGTTCTTCTCCATCCTCACTAATATAAGCTTTCAAATATACCCATGTTCAGGTTCCAAAGATTCCAGTTTGACTGGGATGGGGTTGGCCAAGGCCAGTAATGAAGACTCTCTAAATAATTCTAATCTGCAAGTCAGGTTGGAAAGCTCTGGTGCTGCTCCCACCAGCTTCAGTTCTGGTGTGAAGGCCTCCAACCTGACCTCTGCTTTTGAATTTGACCAACTGCCCTCACCCTTGGTTGAATTATCATTTCCTATCTACATAATAGAGGAAAAAATATGGGAAGCGGCAGCTTTACGGGCAGGACTTAGGAGGATGGAACAAACGAGTAAGGTTCGTGCTGTTCAGACAATTGTAATCCTGGCAGCAAACCTGTTGGGCGACTCCAGGCCCATGCAATCGCCAACCCACTCTCATTCAGGGCGTTCTGCCCCTAGAGGGCGAGCGCATCAGGTCATGAACCTTTCTTTTTTTTTTTTTTTTAATGAGATTTTATTTATACTAAGAGCCAACACAGAGTTTCCTACTGTGTAAAAGAATGGTGGCTTTGATTGCCTTAAAGGCTGAACTCCGCAAGCCATCCCTTCTGGGCGTTGCTCCCCAAGGTAGATCACTGAGTCCGTTTCCTTCCCACTTGTCTCTCGCTCCACATCCGCCCACCTCTGCCCCTTTCCACGGTCCGTTTACCCCCATTCTTGAACGATTCCATCGGAATTCCCCAACCCTGTTCCAAGTGTGACCCCAAGATATGAGGCCGCCCTTCCTGAAGCCACCGCAGGCTCCTCCAGCAGGCAGCCCCGGGAGCAGGGAGCTGGGCGGCCGGGGGCCCCGCGCGCCACGGGAGGCAGAGGTCGCTCCCCGATCGCGGGAAACCGGGACTCACGTGTGGATCTGCTGGAGGTCAGGGGGCCGGTAACGTTCACCTGGCCTCGGAAGGCGGGTCCCCGAGCGGGAAGCGTCTCGCGCAGCCGGGCTGCGGAGCCACCCCCTCGGTGGGCGATCCCCTCACTCCCTAACTTGGGAGCCACAAGCCGCGAGTCCACGGCCCTGGGCGAAAAGAGTCACATTCCCTCCCCACTCCCTCAAGGGAAAGGGAGCGAAACACGCTTTCCGGACCCGGCACAACAGGTCCTTCGGGCAGCCGCGAGGTGGGGAAGGCCAGGGGCGACTGGCTGCGGAAGAGGGTAGAGCATTCCACGGGCGCATTTCCTGAGGAGGGGCCTCTCCACTTACGGATCCCCTGTCACTTTATTGATCCCCAGACCCACAGCAAATCCTGAGTTTGGGCAGCAGGCATTATACCGAAGGCGCGGGTGGGAGTGGAGTTCTGGATGTGCAACACGGCACCAATCTGTTCTGTCCGAGAGCGAAGTTAGGTGGTGCAGGAAAACAGCCTTTATGCGCGCCCCAGGACCTGACTCTCGGGGCGATCGGCGACCACTCACCTTGTGCCTGCGCCTCCATGGTTGCTGACTTCGAGCTGAGGGCGGCGGGGACACCCCGGTGCTTCCCAGAGCAGATGGCAGCTGCGCCCAGGCTCAGAACGCAGCTGGCCCCGCCGCTCTCTCCCACTCCTGGCACGCGTGTCGCGAGCGCTGCGCGGAGGGGGTTGGGGACGCAGGCAGCCGCCACTAGCCGCTTCTGGTTACCTCCGCCCCTTCCAGTCCACCTGGCCCAAACCAAGCTGGAACAAGCTCGCCGCTGGGCGCCACCTGCCGGCGCTCTATACAGCAGGCGGAAGGCACCCACTCCCGGCGCTATACGGATATACCGCAGAGATATTGCAGGTTAGGTTCCAGACCCCCGCAATAAAGCGAGTATTGCAACAAAACGAGTCACACGAATTTTTCAGTTTCCTAATGCACATAAAAGTTACGTTTGCACTGTGCTGTAGTCTATTAAGCATGCAATAGCATGATGTCTAGAAAGAGCAATGTACCTACCTTAACTTAAAAAGATATTTTATTTCTAAAAAATGCTAAAGATCATCTTCACCTAATGGGAATCCTTTTGGTGGTGGAAGGCATTGCTTGGATGTTGATGGCTGCTTATTGATCCTGGTAGTGATTGCTGAAGGCTGGAATAGCTGTGTCAATTTCTTAAAATGGGACAACAATGAAGTTTGCTGCATCAATTTACTCTTCCTTTTATGAAAGATTTTTCTGTAGCATGCAATGCTGGTTGATAGCATTTTATCTACATTATAACTTTTTTCAAAATTGGAGTCAATCATCTCAAACCCTGCCATTGCTTTATCAACTAAGTTTATATAATTATAAATCCTTTGCTGTCATTTCAACAATGCTGTGAACAACTTCACCAGGAGTAGATTCCATTTCAAGTAACCATTTTCTTTGCTTGTCCGTAAGAAGCAACTCCTCAACCATTCAAGTCTTATGAGATTGAGCAATTTACTCACATATTCAGGCTTCACTTCTAATTCTAGTTCTCTTGCTATTTCTACCATATCTGCGGTTACTTCCTGCTTTGAAGTCCTGAACTCCCAAAGTCATTCAGGAGGGTTGGAATCAACTTTTTCCAAACTCCTGTTAATGTTGACTTTTTGACTTCCTCCCATGAATTATAAATGTTCTTAATGGCATCTAGAATGGTGAATCTTTTCCAGAAGGTTTTCAATTTACTTTGCCCAGATCCAACAGAAGAATCACTATTAATGGCAGCTATCTATTTATTTCTTAAATAATAAGGCTTGAAAGTCAAAATTACTCCTTTATCCATGGGCTGCAAGATGAATGTTGTTTTGCCAGGCATGAAAACAACATTAATCTCTTCGTACATCTCCATCAACTGTTGAGTGACAAAGTATATTATTAACCAATATTAAGCAATAATATTTAGAAAGAAACATTTTTTGAGCAGTAAGTCTTAATAGTGGGCTTAAAAATATTCAATAAACCATGCTGTAAACAGATGTACTGTCATTCAAGTTTTGTTGTTCCATTTATAGAGCACAGGTGGAATATATTTAGCATAATTCTTAAGGGCTTTAAAATTTTCAGAATGGTAAATGAGCTTTGGCTTCAATGTAAAGTCACCAGCTACTTTTGCCCGTAACAAGAGAGTCAGTTTGTCCTTTGAAGCTTTGAAACCAGGTATTGACTTCTTTGTAGCTGTAAAAGTCCTTGGTAGCATCTTCTTCCAATATAAGGCTGTTTCATCTGTATTGAAAATGTGTTGTTTCGTGTAGCTACCTTCATCAATGATCTTAGCCAGATCTTCTGGAGAACTTGCTGCAGCTTTGGCATCAGCCCTTGCTGCTTCACCTTACATTCATGTTATGGAGATGACTTCTTTCCTTAAGCCTCATGAGCCAGTCTCTGCTCGCTTCCAACTTTTCTTCTACAGATTCCTCACCTCTCTCAGGCTTTATAGAATTGAAGAGAGTTAGGGCTTTGCCCTGGATTAGGCTGTGGTTAAGAGAATGTTGTGACTGCTTTGATCGGGTTTGATCCAGACCACTCAAACTTTCCCCATATCAGCAAGAAAACTGTTTCACTTCCTTATCATTTGTGTGTTCACTGGAGTAGCACTTCTACTCTCCTTCAAGAAGTTTTCTTTTGCATTCACAGCTTGAATAACTCGTACAAGAGACCTAGCTTTTGGCCTATCTCAGCTTTCAACATGCCTTCCTCACTAAATTTAATCATGTCTACCTTTTGATTTAAGGTGAGAGACATGTGACTCTTCCTTTCATGTGAATATTTGGAGGCGATTGTAGGGTTATTAATGAGCGTAACTACAATATTGTTGTGTCTCAGAGAATGGAGAGGCCTAAGAAGAGGGAGAGAGATGGGGAAATGGCTGGCTGGTGGAGCAGTCAGAACACACACAAGATTTATTGATTCAATTCACTGTCTTATATGGGCATGGATCAGGGTTCCCCAAAATAATTACAATGGTAACATCAAAGATCACTCATCCCAGATCACCATAACAGATATAATATAATGAAAAAGCTTGAAATATTGTGAGAATTACCAAAATGTGACACAGAGACATCAAGTGAGCACATGGCATTGGAAAAATGGCACCAATAGATTTGCTCAACATGGGGATGCCACAAACCTCCAATTTGTTAAAAACGCGATAGCTCACTCCTGTAATCCCAGCACTTTGAGAGGCCAAGGTGGGTGGATCACGAGGTCAGGAGATCAAGACTTTCCTGACTAACATGCTGAAACCCCATCTTTACTAAAAATACAAAAAATTGGCCAGGCGTGGTGGCACGCGCCTGTAGTCCCAGCTACTCGGGAGGCTGAGGCAGGAGAATCGCTTGAACCTGGGAGGCAGAGGTTGCAGGGAGCCAAGATTAGCCTGGGCAACAGAGCAAGACTCCATCAAAAAAAAAATGCAGTGTCTGTGAAGCACAGTGAAGAGAAGCGCAATAAGACGGGGTGTGCCTGTAAAGGTCTGATACTATGCCCTGGACAGAGGAAGAGAACATGGTTTTACAATACTGAGCCATCACTCTTAGTGGAGATACGAAGGTAGGTTTCCACAAGCCGTGGTTCTAACATTTTTGTCAACTGATCAATACACAATTTTGTTTCTTTATATATTTTAGTTTAAAGACACCTTATTTCATGTATATCATGTATATTGTTGTGTCATTAACATTGAGCTAACAGCCAACAGCACTAAAACTCATACCAGAATCAAGTTTATTAAGCTTATTTAACATATATATTTTCTCTCTAAGGCATATCACAACCTTCTTGCACCTAGGAACACTAGACAGTACTTCAATGCTATCCTGGGGGGCCCAGAAAAATCACCAAAAAAAAAGGTTTGTTTATAGACTGGAGAGATGAAACAAGAAGGCAGAGCTGCCTTGCTTTTCCTCAGCAGGAAACTTGAATCTTCTGGGGTCTCTATCCATGAGTCCCTGTAGGTTGTACTTGCAGGTTGATGAGACAGTCATGTTTTCAGACAGGACTAGAAATTCACAGCCCTGTTCCAAGGCTTGCCTGGTAATGAGATTAGAAAGCATGACAAGGAGTAAGAAATATCAGCTCCCATCTCTACTCCTCTGGCTTTGGATGTTACAGATCTCCCCTTTTTCTCAACATCTACACGATCTTCATCTGTAAAATACAATGTGGTACTTATTTACATTTGGTCTTGAATAGTTTGCCACTTGGGTTTTTGTTTCCTCTTCCTTTCTTAAAATAGATCGTAAAGTCTGTCAGGGTTGAGTGTGGATATTATGTTAAACCTCCCATAATTCCTGACAAAAAGTCTTATAAAAATTTCATAGCTCAAAAAGATTTATTGAATAAACAATTAACTAACCAGTAGGTTATATTTTATCCATGCCCAAGTTTGCACAGTATAGACTAATAAACATAAATGGAGTCTTACATTTTTTTCTTGAAAGAAGGAATACTACTCATGGTTTCCTGGCACATGTACGAGCACCTCAGTGTGGTTTTTGTTATGTTGAAGATCTCACTGATTTGTAATCATTGCCATTAAAATTACTATGTAGAACACTAAGCATAAGGCTTTTAAATGACTTTTGGTAATAGTGACCAGAGATGCATGAAGTGAAGAATCAGTGATTAAATCACTTTTAAAGTCTATTCCGTTGTTCTGGTCTTCTATACCCTGGAAATTAAACACCAGGTTAGGGTTGACTCCCTGCTGCTAAAACGAGCTAAAAATAGTTAATGACTTCCCAGCTTGAGTCATCTAACCTTCATCTACACTCTGACTCATTTTTCTGATTTATAACATTTTAAGTTGCTACCCTTTTAATTTTTCAATCATTATTTATAATAATAAAATACTGGTATTCATTCCAAAATAGTTATTGAACATCTATATGCCAGGGACTGTGCTTGCTAAGGGTATGGGTTAAGGACATGCTCCTTCCTTACCAGGGAGTTCATGATCTGGTGAGAAGGAGGGATAAACAGGTTTTTTATAAAGCAGCGCCTCATGGTAAGCACTGTGCATAAAGGGTAAGCCCAGTGCGTCTGTGAGCACTGAGGGAAGCCACCTAACTCAGGCTGGTGAGAAGATACAGAAATGTTTCTTTCAAAATGCTTGCCTCAGCTGTGTCTTAAGAGTAAAGGAATTAGTCAGGTAAGTTTGTGTTATCCCCCTAATAATGGTTTAGCCAAAGAAGACTATTATTGAAGTTAACATATTATAAAAATGAAGATTTTTCTATTTTGTCTTTTCTGTCTTTGTCTTTTCCTTGTCATTTAAGATGGTGAACTTTCTTAACTTCTTTAAAGCTTATTAAAACAGCCACCTTCACCCTCTCCTTTGTCTCTATGGCCACTCCACATGCAAAATGCTGTGCAAGTGTTTGATTGAATCAATGAAATTCTGTTTAAAAATACCTTACTTAATATATTTTGTTGCTTTAACATTAACATTGGTGTTGACATTAACATTAACATGAGACAGTCATGTTTTCAGACAAGACTAGAAACTCACAGTCCTGTCCCAAGGCTTGCCTGGTCATGCGATTAGAAAGCATGACAAGGAGTAAGAAATATCAACTCAGGTCTCTACCAACAGCACTATAACTCATATAAGAACGAAGTTTGTTTAGAAAGTTGATCATTCTATAGGGGTGAAATGCAGTAGAAATCTCAACTGTCCAAAGGAAAAGTGTATTCAACAGTTTTTACTTACACCAGTTCCCGGTCACTTGTAATGTATGGGTCTGAAGGCATCTTGGGAGGTGGACAGGGCACAGAAATGAGAGCAAGGGAGTAGAAAGGACAGGTGAAGTGTGCTGCTCTGGCGTATGAACCTTACAAATACATTGAAAGAGAACATGAGCTTTGGGGCTCCATTAGATTCCCACTCTGAAAACTACCAGCTGTATCAGTCTCTCTGTGCCTGGCTTTCTGCATTTGTGTCACGATGCTATATGAGGTATTAATAGGCGTGTTCTTTCCCTCCTATCCCACTGGGCACCTGTGCTTTTAAAGCAGTGGTTCCCAGTCGTCTTCTACATTAGCACCACATGAGTGGCTTTTAAACATTTCTGATACCTGGGTTCTGCCCCACAAGTATTCTGATTTGTCTTTTTAAATCTCTCTCAGTGACACTGATGTGCTTCCAAGATTGACAATGACCATTTCAGAAACTGTCCACAACAAAGATGAAAGGTTCTATAGTCTCAGCTTTTAAATTAAAACGTTGTCACCCAAGTAAGCAGAAAATAATGAAAAAGAAATATGAGCAGGCAGCACAAGAATTTTTACCCCTAATTCCAGGGGAGTTGGAGAGGAAAAAAACATTGGGGAGGGCAGAGAAGTATGAAAGATTTAGACATGGCTCTGTCTACAGATTTCACCCTTCCTCTCCTTACTCCCATGAGAGTAAGAGAACGCTGCCAAAGAGAACCTGGCCTCGACAATTGCATTGAGAACTCTGATGGCCAGATAGTTTTGAGAAACCTTAGGGATAGAACAAGTGCTCTTTGTCACTTTGAATTTTTCACCCTCTCAAGTGGTGTAGGAAGCCAGAGAGGAGTTTCCTTGAAGCCCCAGGTAGGGGGTGGAAGTTAGGGGGGAGAGAGAACTAGCTAGTAAGCCAATATCCCCAGGAGGCTGGAGAAAGGCAGCTTCTATTTCCTGAAGCCACATGAAGAAAAGGGTGCAACAGAATCTTTCATGAGGGTAGGAGGGGTTGCACAAAGGGAGAGGCATTCAGAACTCAGCCTAGTTGGAGGACTTACTGACCTCACCCCACATCATACTACTAAGCTGGGCAAAAGGAATGAGGAGAGATAGTTTGATTGCTCAGAAAGGGGACCAGCACCACCTTTTTTCCACCTCTACCAACTTCCCAGTTCTCAGGAAACTTGGAAAGTGGAGTCTACCCACCAGAGAGTTGGCTTTGGAGGAGGCCAGGGGAGATTAGTTGGCTGAATACTAGCCAGGACCACTGAAGCAGAAAGCTAGAGGTGAAGTGGACATCAGAGAGGTGCAGCACAAGGCCTGGCTAGGTTCCACCAGGGCCTGCGGGAGCTGCTGGTGAGTGAACACGCTGTCAACCTCATCCATCTGGATATGGGGTCATTTGGGTTTTCTTTTCCCCTTCCTCTCAATTCCCAACCCACACACTTAGTCAAGAGGAGCTGGTTCCCAGAAGTGACAGGGTCCATAGACACCCAAAAACTAACTTTTGCATCATAACCTTCCAACGCACACACACACACACACACATTTTCCAAGCAGTGCTGAGAGAAGAAAGGAAAAGAGATTGTTGAGGCTCAGAACACTATACACCAAAGTATGGCACATTCGCATGCCAAATACTAGGTCCCTTTCCTT
Organism: Pan troglodytes; assembly: GCF_028858775.2. Taxonomy (NCBI): domain Eukaryota; kingdom Metazoa; phylum Chordata; class Mammalia; order Primates; family Hominidae; genus Pan; species Pan troglodytes. The sequence goes on along the minus strand of NC_072403.2, from coordinate 137,030,626 downwards.
CACTTCAAAGCATTCAAATACATTCCTCTAACCTTGCCCCACCTTTCTGTGTAGGAGCTGGCCATAAATTATTTGGCCTACCTTGACTGATAGTAGGTCACAAGACCCTCATTCTAGAGTGGTTCTGCCCCACACCCTGGAGGGAGGAGCACCACACCAAGAGGCCAAGAAGCATCCAACAGCCAAGCCTTGCTCGGTGTGTTAGGCTGTTCTTGCATTGCTTTAAATACTTGGGACTGGGTAGTTTATTTTAAAAAGAAGTTTAATTGACTCTCAGTCCTGCAGACTGTACAGGAAGCATGTCTTCAGCATCTGCTTGGCTTCTGAGGAGGTCACAGGGAGCTTTTACTCATGGTAGAAGGTGAAGCAGGAGTCGGCATATCACATGGCAAGAGAGGGGCAAGAGAGAGAGAGTAGGAGGTGCCCCACACTTTTAAATGACCAAATCTTCCGCGAACTCACTTATCAGAAAGGGGATGGTGCTAAGCCATTCATGAGGGAGCCACTTCTGTGAGCCAAGGACCTCGCATTGCACCCTACCTCCAACACTGGGTATTACATTTCAACATGAGGTTTGATGGGAACACAGATCCAAACTGTATCACTGGGTTTCCCCTCTCAACCTATGACCATTAGATATACCCCTTCTGTTCAATCACATTTCCTCATGGCTGTCCATTCTTCATTGAACATAAAATTAAGCATAAAAATAGAGTTTTCTTAGGTCTTTAAGTCTTCATTTATGAAGACTCCGTGTCACATAAAGCTTTGATTAAATAAGTTGCTTTTGGTTAAATAAATATGCTTTTCTTCTGTTAATCTGTCTTTGTCGGTTTTTATTTCAGACCGAGCCAGGAGCCCTAGGAGGTTTGAGGAAACTTTTCCTCCCCTATAAGATTTACTTTGCACTTTGGGAGGCGAGGTGGGTGGATCTCCTGAGGTCAGGAGTTCGAGACCAGCCTGACCAGCATGGCAAAACCCCGTCTCTACTACAAATACAAAAATTAGCCGGGCATGTGGTGGGCACCTGTAATCCCAACTACTTGGGAAGCTAAGGCAGGAGAATTGCTTGAACCCGGGAGGCAGAGGTTGCAGTGAGCCGAGATTGTGCCATTGCACTCCACCCTTGGTGACAGAGCAAGACTCTACCTCAAAAAAAAAAAAAAAAAAAAAGATTTACTTTGACACTGAGAAGACTAAATCATATAGATCATATACCAATATGAGACTGTTCTAATTACTAAAAACTAACAAAAATTAATAAGTCTTGACCAGATGCCTGAAAGAGAGCCCCTATTCAGCCAGTTGAAAGAACAACTATTTCATAAAGTACAAACATTTCATGTTTATCCCTCAAAAAGTTGTAGCTTCCCAACAAATTGAATGCATTACATGAAATGCTTTACACAAAACTTAATGAATAAATTTTGTCATTTCTACATTCCACTAAAGTCTCTAGACATATTCACTGGATCTGTAAATAATGCATGGATATTTGGAGAACTTGGAGGACAAAGGTGCTTATTTTCATTATAAAAAGACATATTATTTAATTGTATCCTGAGGTTCCCATATACTAAAGCTTATTCCTTTACACTTTAAAACTTTTTGAGAAATATATAATTGCTTTTACTAACAATCTCTAAAATGCATTTAAAATTTATTAGATCTCTGAGATTTTAATGCAGGGTTTCTCAACATTGGCACTATCGACATTTTTTCTGGATAATTCTTTGTTGTGCTATACGATGTTTAGGAACATCACTGACCTCTACCCACTAGAGGTAGAGAGTAGTAGCCCCATGGTCATGACGATCAAAAGTCTCCCTACATTGCCACATGTCTCCTGGAGGGCAAAATCACTCTCAGGTGAGAAACACAGCAGTACCTTTTTCTTGACAACTCAGAATCATTACAAGTAAAAGTTATTAACCTGTACAATACGGGGATCCCTACACTGAAGGAATGCCTTCTGAGCCTAGGCAGGGGTGGAGATTTTTGTCCCTCATTTCCACAAACAGCCGCTCTTGGAGTTTTCCTGTTTCCCTCTGTTGTTGTTAGTCATTGTTCACCTGCTTCCTTAACAGACACCACCATAGGAAGGGAAAAGAGTGATACCTTTCCTCACCCATCATAAGGGTCGTGGCTAAAACTCCTACAACAAAAGATAGGTTAGCGAGTGTATTAGTGAGTTCTCAGAGGGATAGAACTAATATATATATATATATATATATATAATATATATGAGTTTATTAAGTATTAACTCACACGATCTCCCACAATAGGCCATCTGCAAGCCGAGGAGCAAGGAGAGCCAGTCCGAGCCCCAAAACTGAAGAACTTGGAATCTGATGTTCAAGCGCAGGAAGCGCTGGGAGGCTAGGCCAGTCTAGTGTTTTCGTGTTTTTCACTGCTTTATATTCCAGCTGTGCTGGCAGCTGATTAGATGGTGCACACCAAGAATAAGGGTGGGCCTGCCTTTCCCAGCCCACTGACTCAAATATTAATCTCCTTTGGCAACACCCTCACAGACACACCCAGGATCAATACTTGGCATCCTTCAACCCAGTCCAGTTGACACTCAGTATTAACCATCACAACAATTCAAACCATAACAAATTTATGTAATCAAAGATTTGGGTTACATGGGAGCCTTCAGCAATGAAGACCCTAGAATCCAGGGGAAACTGTTTTTAGGCTTGAGTTCAATGAAGAATGGACAGCTGTGAGGAAATGTAATTGGATAAAAGGGTATAAGTTATTGGTAACAGACTGATGGGGGAAATCCAGCAAGACCTGGCTCTTTGAATTCTTCTAGGTTTCTCTGTATGACATTCCTTCTTTCCAGGTGGTAGGCAGGATCCCTCTGGAAACAGAGGGAGAAGAAAGAAGGGTGACTTTTGGGGATTTTAAGATTTGCTTTCTGGGACAGGGATTCTAGAATCTATGACCTACATTGGGGAAAAAGAATTTTAGTTTCTTTGACTCTCTTTGGGGAAAACAAAAGGGCAGGAAGCAGGAGAGCAGAAGAAGGTCAAAGAAAACTTACTTCTGAGGCCTTCCAATCTTCTTTAGTTCGAAGTAATCAGCATGCCAAAGTGCCATACATTGAGGTATTGTGTTCTGAGCCACAACATCATTGTCCAAGAAAGGTCTTAATGATAGAGGCAGGAGGCAGAGAAATTCTAGGCAGACAGGGAAAGGTCCCTGGCAAAACCCTACCTCCAAGCCGAAAAGCCTGAAACCTGCAGCCCAAAGTGAGAACTTCTATCCTGTTTGCATGCTCTCTTCTGATTGGCTCTTTCTGAATAATGTCCTTTTACCAATCAAATGTTGCCTTTTCCAAAACTACCTATGGCCCACCCAACTCCCCATCCTGTGCCTATAAAGACCCCAGACTCAGTCGGTAGGGGGAGAAGCAGCTTGACTGGAGAGAGGGAACTTGACTTCAGAGGGACAGCTGGACTTCAAAGGGAGACAGCTTAACTTCAGTGAGGCTACTTGACTACAGGGAAGAGCCAGCCAAAGATGGCCAGACTTCAGGGAAGATTATCTGCCCGTCCCATCCCCTCTCCAGCTCCCCTCTCCACTGAGATCCCCTTTCATTGCTAAATAAAATTCTGCACCTCCATCATCCTTCAAGTGTCCATGCGACCTAATTCTTCTTGGACACCAGACAAGAGCTCGGGACCCACTGAGTGTAGGTAGTAGGCAGTACCCAAAAAAGGCTGTCACACTGGCCCTTTGCCCTCACTAGCAGAGGGCAACTGCCTCATTTGATGAGGCAAGGGGCCCACTGAGCTGATAACACACCACTGTTCATGGAAGGCAGAGCTAAGAGAGCCCTGTAACATGCCCTTTGGGGCTTTGGGGGTCACAGGCACCCCCACCTGGGTGCCGCTGTGGGGCTTGCATGGAGCTTGCTACTGCTGGCACCCAAAGTGGCCGGATGGATCCCGCACTCGCTTGCTCACGCTCTCCCTCCTGCAAGAGGTTGAGCACCATGAGCCAAATAAATGGGGCACCTCCATTGCAAGTCGGATGAAGAGTGAAGGAAAATTCCTGCATCATTAAGAGGGGCTTTGCTTCTTTCCTACTGACAGAGGAGAAAAGCAAGAGAAAAATGACTGATACGGCTATTGCTCTGTAACTCTGCATTAGGATAGTACTAAAAGTTCCTTCTCTTTCTTGGTGTTGAACTGATTTACATTAGTTCTGCCCAGTGATTCATTTGACCTCAGACTGACCTGTTTTCTGACCCAATTTCTTTTTTTGAGAGAGGAGCAACAAAGAGGACTAGGAAAACATAACTTATATGGGCCTTCAGGTTGGGATGTGAAAATCAGAGAAAAAGAATCTGAGATGTTAGGAGGAAAGGAACCCAGGCCTGCACCAATCATTCTATGGTTAACATTTGGTTCTCTTATATTCCAAAACCTGTACTTGGCAAAATTGATTACTTTCATGCTGCTTGCATCTCTTTTGTTTGTTTTTAAATATTTTTTTCTGCTTAGTTTTTATTAAACTTCCTTTAAAAACTGTTCAATTCTTTCAGTAGCACTAAGGGAAGAAAGAAAATGAATGTGTTATCCACTAGGCCTAGGCCAATACGGAATAAGGCAAGGAAAATGGAAACAGGAGAGCTCCAAGGAGGACACAAAAAGACAGAATAAAAAGCCAAAGGCCTCACGATGCAGTCAATTCCTTTTTGTTAATTCCTTAGAAGATTGGCCAGACGTGTTGGCTCACGCCTGTAGTCCCAGCACTTTGGGAGACCGAGGCAGGTGGATTACCTGAGGTCAGGAGTTCGAGACCAGCCTGGCCAACAGGGTGAAACCCTGTCTCTACTAAAAATACAAAAATTACCCAGGTGTGGTGGCACACGCCTGTAGTCCCAGCTACTCGGGAGGTTGAGGCAGGAGAACTGCTTGAACCCATGAGGTGAATGTTGCAGTGAGCCAAGATTGTGCCACTTCACTCCGGCCTGGATGGCAGAGCGAGATTTAGTATCAAAAAAAAAGAAGAAGAAGAGGAAGTTTTTTTACTGATTTATTCAAAGATGCCTTTTTTTTTCTTTATAGCTCCAGGATGGCTTTTTGCTGATTAGAGGATTATTATGTTGGTGGCAATGTTTTCCATGACTCCTCTTGCATAGTTTGACCTCTAAGTAAATGGATATTACTATACCCTTCTCATAAAATAAAAACAGAAAGTCGTGTATCATCAGGTTCTTTTCAAACACAAATGTGCACTTCTGGACTCATTGTTTACAGGTGACATAGAAAAATTAAAGAAAGCTTAAGTAGAATGTCACAAAGATTATTGATAATGTCCTTAGGGAAACTTAAAGGAGGCCGAAGGCTCATTAATTTTGGTAAGCAGAAATCTGGGTGATAGCTTGATCACCGCAAACACATCTATTGTTCGTGATCACAGAGTAGATCATAAACAACACTGCAAACCGCAAATAATTGCTTAGTGACAACAATAGCGAGTTTCTAAATCTTCAATGTGACTTTCACATGTTGACATAGCCTAAACTGGATCTTAAATAAACATGATGGACAATATAAAAATAAAAAAAAATCTACGTAGTAGGTCAATAGGAACATGGCACAGTAAGCTCTGTTACACTAGCTGATGTCAAATTCAAGGACCTGGCCTAGTAGGTAGGCTTTGTCTCAGTTAAGACCCACTGAGAAAGTCAGCTCTGCTAGGGATGTAAATAAGTGAATTAATTTTTGATTTGGCAAACCATAAAATAGAATGAAACAATTTAAACTTGAATTTGAATTACTGGATATTAACCAATGTTTCAGCATATTGTGGAAGAAGGAAAAATGTCTAGCATTAATAATTATTTAAGGAATCATTTTGGAATTTATAAATTCTTATAAGCACTACAAAATTCAGTTCTTCAAATAGTCTATTATTAAACTTTTGAATAAAAGCCAGCAAAGAAAATGCACTTCCAAAATTGTGCAGAGAAAAACATTTTCATGAGCTATCTCTTAGGAGTTGTTGTTTCTTGGTGGTAACTTCCTTCTCATGAGTAATAGCTGAAGCATGGAACTCAATTTTTCAGGGAATATTTCTACAATCAGTTTATGAAGCAAATTTATATCAGAAAAATTAGATGTCAAATACATCCCACATAATACTGTTGGGGCTCAGAGAACAATACCCCAAAGAGTGGCACTTTGGCATGCTGAGTACTTTGAACCAAAGAAGGAAGTACTGGTAGGGCTCAGAAGCAGCCTCAGATGCAGTCTCCCTCTGACCTTCTCCTACCCTCCTGTCTCCCACTCCTTTTTCTCACCCAAAGCAAGTTATAGAAACCAGAATTTCTCTTCCCCATGGTGAGTGTATTCGTCTGTTCTCACACTGCTATCAAGAGATACCCGAGACTTGGTAAATTATAAGAAAAGAGGTTTGATTGACTGACAGTTCCACATGGCTGGGGAGGCCTCAGGAGACTTACAATCATGGCAGAAGGCACCTCTTCTCAGTGCAGCAGGAGAGAGAATGAGTGCTAGCAGGGGAAATGCCATACATTATAAAACCATCAGGGCTGGGCGTGGTGGCTCACACCTGTAATCCCAGCACTTTGGGAAGCCAAGGTGGGCAGATCACCTGAGGTCAGGAGTTTGAGACCAGCCTGGGTAACATGGTGAAACCCTGTTTCTACTAAAAATACAAAAAATTAGCTGGGCATGGTGGCACTTGCCTGTAATCCCAGCTACTCAGGAGGCTGAGGCAGGAGTGAGCCGAGATAGCACCATTGCACTCCAGTTTGGGCAACAAGAGTGAAACTCCATCTCAAAAAATAAAAAATAAAAAAGTAAAACCATCAGATTATGTGAGAACTCACTCACTATCATGAGAACAGCATGGGGGAAACTGCTCCCATGATTCAATTACCTCCCACCAGGTCCCTCCCATGACACTTGGGGATTATAGGGATTAAAATTCAAGATGAGATTTGGGTGGGGATGAAGCCAAACCACATCAGTGGGTCATAGAAACTATCCCCACATCAGTGGGTCATAGAAACTATCCCAAAGGCAGCCATAAAACCTAGAAACATTATTCTAACCTTAACCTGCCTTTCAGTATACCAGTTGGCCATAAGGAAAATGTCTAATCTACCTTGTCTTATAGTAGATAATAAGACTCTCATTCCAGAGGGGCCCTGCTTCATACACAGGAGGAAGGAATGCCACACAGAAAGACAGAGAAGAATCTGAGCAGCGATGCCTTGCTGGGTTTCCCTCCTCAGCCTATTACTGTAAGATCATTCCCTTTTGTCCAATCACATTTCTGCATAGCTGTCTACTCTTCAATGAATATAAGCATTAAAATGGACTGTTTTACCTGGGTCTTTGTTTCTGAAGTACCCCGTGTCACGATAAACTTTGATTACATAAATTTGTTGTGATTTTTTGCCTTGTTAATTTGTCTTTTGTTATAGGAATGTTGGCTGTGACCCTTATGATGGGTGAGGAAAGGTGTCACACCTTTGCCTCCCCTACATTACTAATTAATTCAGGAATTATCTACATTTTACATTCACTAATTCCAATCAATCACACAATCTATGTAAAAAGAACTCTAAGTTTTATTTTGTTGTTCATGTTTACAGAATTGCTACATTAATTTATTAATTTCAAAATTTTAAACAATTGTTTAAGCATAAAACAATCACGTTCTCTAGTGAAAATCTGTGAGTTACTTTTAATAAGACTAAACAAAAAATTTATAAATTTTATTTAAAAATGAGAAAAATAATCCAATAATTTTCATCATTCATTTAAGGTTCTGATTTGGAACTTTGAAAAAAATCAATTTATACATTCATTTCACTCCATACGTCCAAATTAATTCCATAGAAATTAAAATATTGAATATTTTTAAAATGTAGAAAAACTAGAATAGAATATAATTGAATATTAAGTTTTAAGGTGTGAGTGGTACTTTCAGAGTTCAAAAGTGATAGAGAGAAATCATAAAGGGAAAGGTTAACATGTGTGCCTTCAAAAATTAAAATTCTGTCCATCAAAAATGACCAAAATTAGCAAATTAAAAAATAATTTAATAAAAAGATGTAGAGGACAAAAAAATATTTCCAGCTACCCTTCCAGGTTCTTTGGCTGGTCTATGGATTAAACTGACATAAGAAAGATCAACAGGAGAAAAACAATTTTAATTATATCCATAGAGGAGTTCAACAAAAATGTAAGACTCACCAGGTAATTTAAACTTACATATCATTCTGACCTACGGAAAGGAATAGGAGTTTAGGGATTCTAGGTAATGGTAGAGGCAAATTATGGGAGGGCAAGCGGAGGAAATGTATTGTGAATAGAGGTTGCCTTGTTACTCAAGTAAAAGTCTCTCAGGCGATACAATTGTCACGTATCTTTACTAATGAAAATTTCCTTTATGGGTGTAAATTCCTGCACACAAGGGAATTTTTATGTTTTATTTTAGGAAGTTGAAGGAGAGAAAGAATTTTTCTTGCTTTGGCTGGCTCTCAGTTATTTTTAGCTCAAAGTAATCGGTATGCCAAAGTGGCATATTTGGGGATGGCCTATTCTTATATCCTAGAGTTATATTTTGGGATGGTATGTCCTAAACTTCATCAATAGAAAATGTGCTAAATTCTCTAGACTCTAAAAGACCTTGTATAGCTGTAGCCTTGATGCCAAAACCCAACAAGAACAGTCTTAGGAAAGACATTATGAAAAATTATTACTATCATTGCAAACATTCTAAATAAAATGAAGGCAATTGAAATTCCATAGTGTATTAAGTGTGTGTGTGCATGTGTGTGTGTGTGTGGTTGAACTGAGGAATCAATGGATGGTTTCAACTCCAGAAAATGTAGCAATGAAAGCAGTGGAGTATTGGAGCCAGCTTATACTGTCTGATGAAATCTGATTGTCAAATTTTCAAATAAAATGTGAAAGGATTTTATTCAGGCAAGAAGAAAATGAATCTGGATGAAAGGTAAAAAATACAGAATGAAATGAAAAGCAATTGAAATGGTAAATATGAGGGGTAAAGCAAAATAAACAGACTGCATAATACAATTAAAAATAGTATCATTTTGTGGTTTAAAATATGCAGGAATTAAAATATACGGCACAGAGCCCACACATCAACTCTTAAAGTGATACACAGAACAAAGGCCTGGACATTAAGCAATGAATTCCAGTTGTGTTTTGAAGGTTTTGTTTATTTGTGTGCTTTTTCTTCTGCTTCTTTTTTTTTTTTTCTTTTATTGGAGAAGGATTGAATTGGATTGCCTACAGAAAGCTTGTTCAACCCGCACTGGCAGGCCGCATGCTGCCCAGGAAGGCTTTGAATGCAGCCCAACACAAATTCGTGAACATTCTTAAAACACTAATGAGATTTGTTTGTGATTTTTTTTTTTTTTAGCTCAGCAGCTTTTTTTTAGTGTTAGTGTATTTTATGTGTGGCCCAAGACAATTCGTCTTCCGATGTGGCCCAGAGAAGCCAAAAGATTGGACACCCCAGCCTGGAGTTTCAAGTTTGCATACTGTGAGCAGTGCTTAAGAATCAACTGGGCATGTAATTCATCAAGGAGAATGAAACATTTTAATGCTGTGGGAGGTGGGGGGAAGGAAGGAAGCACAATGGACACAAATCTCTAGAGCATTAGGTGTGAGTTTTGAAAGATCTAGAGAAAGACAAGGAAAATGGTATAATTGCATCTATGTCAGGAGTTAAAGTGCTCTAAGAATCCTGGATTGTCTGGAAAGAATGTAAAACCACCATTTAATGTTATAATTTCATAAGTCAAGGATAAATGTTTTAATCACTTACAAATCAAGACAAATAGATATTAACCTAATAAAAGTGGTCAAAGGTAAGTGAGATGGTTTAGATATTTGTCTCTGCCCAAATCTCATGCTGAGATGTAATCTCCAATGTTTGAGGTGGGGCCTGGTGGGAGGTGTTTGGATGATGGGGTTGGATCCCTCAAGGCTTTTGCTGTATTTGGATAGTAAGTGAGTTCTCATGAGCTCTGCTTGTTGTAAAATGTGGTACCACCCCCTCACTCTCTCTCTTGCTGTTATTCTCACCATCTGAGACATCTGCTCCCCGTTTATCTTCTGCCATGAATAAAAGCTCCCTGGGGCCCTCATCAGAAGCCATGCAGATGCTAGTGCCATGCTTTGTATAGACGAGGGCCTGCAGACCCATGGAAAGATAAAGCCCCTTTCTTTATAAATTACCCAGCCTCAGGTATTTCTTTATAGCAATGCAAGAATGGCCTAATACAGTAATGAAAACGTGATTCAAGAAGAAACATCAATGGTCCATAAATTGATGAAAAGTACTCAAATTCACTGGAAATCAAAGAAATGCAAATTCACATCATAAGATAATATTGCACATTCATCAATTTTTAAAAGGTAAAAAGAACTAACAATCGTGTGGGTGGGATAAGGAGAATTATAAATTCTCACCCATTATTGGTGGAAGTGTAAATTTAGATGACAGCAATGGGAGGACAATTTGGCAACATCTAGTCAAGTTGAAGAGGCAGATCTACACCCCAGACTTAAAGAAACCCTTGCCCACACGCACAAGGAGCCTTGCACAGATACTGATTGCTATATTGGTTGTAATTGCAAAATGTTTTAAGCAGCCTAAATGTCTAGCAACGAGACAATGGATAAATAAGTGTATATTTCTATGAAATACAACAAATAAGTTGAAATAAACTAATTGGAGTTACAAGTAACACTATGGTTAAATCTCAAAAATATGATGATGAGCAAAAAAAAGCAACTTATAAAATATTTACTGTACTCTCTTTTTCTATAAAGTTTAAAAATATGTGAAACAATGCTTTATGATACTAAAGGGTATGACATATTTATCAATAGCATAAAAGGAATGAAATATAGCAAATTCATAATAATATTGAAGGAAGGGAAGAGAATGGAATCAAGTAGAAGCACACAGGGCTTTAACAATTTCAGTAGTGTTTTATTTTTAAAATCTGACACAACACTGGTAAAAATGTAAGAATTGGATAGAATTAGGTAGTAAGCACACAGGATTTCTTTTACAGTACTATCTTTATATATTTTATAATTAAATGAAAGTTTTAAAAAGATAGTTGCAGGGGTAGAAATAGATCAGAACAGACAAGGGTGATGTTTGTGAAAATGGAAAGAGGTGGAGGGATGTGAGAAGTACTTGGAAGATAAAAACAATAAGATGTAAGATGTGGTATGGATTATGTATGGGGGATGAAGGAAATGAAAGTGTCATGGGATTCACTCTGCAGGCTTGCACAACTGGTTGGAAGATGGTATCATTCACAGACTGGAGACAACATTCAAACTACGATTTCATGTATGATCCCACTTTCAAACATGAGGTTAACACTCTGCGAAATGGGAAATGAGGGAGAGTAAATTGGTGCAACCCTTTCAACATTTAGCATTAACATTTAACCTTGGCTGGGACGTTTAGAATTGTCTCAGTAATCTCATTCATAATCATCTCTCCTAAAATCATTTCTAAGTGCAGAAAAACTTTATGCACAAAATCATGTTCGAATTGTCCCAGTAATTCCACTTATAATAATCTATCCTAAAATCATTTTTAAGTGCAGAAAAAACTTTATGCACAAAATCATATTTATAGAGACACTATCATAAAAATTTGCAAAAACTCAAAAATTTCAACTGTGGGAGAATTCCTAAATAAATTGAAATATTTACTTAGAGAAACATTAAACGTTCTTTAAAATTATGATTTCAAATAGAGGTGAATAAAAAATAGATGGTATCATGAAAAAGGATATGATATAATTTTTTCAAATAAAAAACAAGTTAAAAATTGTATAGAAAAATGTATTTCAACCACATTTCAAGGCAGAAAACATAAGTTTTTAAAAGACTGAAGGAAAGGCCGGGCACAGTGGCTCACGCCTGTAATCCAGCACACTGGGAGGCCGAGGCGGATGGATCACGAGGTCAGGAGATCGAGACCATCCTGGCTAACATGATGAAACCCTGTCTCTACTAAAATACAAAAAATTAGCCGGGCGTGGTGACAGGTGCCTGTGGTCCCAGCTACTCGGGAGGCTGAGGCAGGAGAATGGCGCTAACCTGGGAGGCTGAGCTTGCAGTGAGCGGAGATCGAGCCACTGCACTCCAGCCTGGGCGACAGAGCCAGACTCCGTCTCAATAAATAAATAAATAAATAAATACAATAAAATAAATAAAAGACTGAAGGAAAAATAACATTTTTATTATATTGAGTTATGGCTGTTTGAGTTATGGAAGTATGAGTGATTTGATTTCTGAGTTTTTCCAGTTCTCATTTAATGTCCTCTACTTTTCCAATGAACAAAATGAAAACTTTAAAACTTTAAAATTACATTAAGAAAACAAACACATGTAATTTTGGTTGGGCTAAATATGTAACACAATTTATGTATCCATTCCTCTCTTAGATGTCCTTTGAGTTATTTCCAGTTTTGTGCTGTCACAAACCAGGGCTAGTATAAACATTCTTGTAAATATATTCTGGTGTAATTGTACAACATTTCTATTGACAGGTATACTTAAAAGTGGAATTGCTGAATTAAAGGGAGTGCATATATTATTCAATTTTATGATATAATTCCAAATTAGTTTTAAAATTATTTGCATTCCCATTCATACTTTCTTAGCAGCGTACTGTAAGAATTTCTCTTGCCCCATGTCCTTCCTGACATGGAAAAATATTTTAGAAATTGTAAATGCTGTACAAATAGAATGGACAAATATAATCAATATTGTTCTTCATTATTATCTGCACACCATCAATGTGTGTTTATTTTTATAAACATTTAAAAAAATTAAATGGAAAGTTCCTTAAGTGTTGTCAATCTAGTGGGTATAAAATTGCATTATATTCTACTCCTAATATGGATTTCCCAGAATAATAATGAGATTGAGTATCTTTTCATATGATTATTTGACTGTTCTGTTTCCTATTTTGTAATATATGTTCATGTCTTTTCTTCACTTTTCTGTTGGATTGCTGGCATTTTCTAGTTGACTTTTGGGAGTTCTTCACATATTCTACGTGTATGTTCTTTGTCAGTTACGTGGATTGCAAACGTTGTCTTCACTTTGTGACTTCTCCCTTTTTTCTTTGATTAAAAGGCATTCTCATTTTAATATGATAAACTGATCAGTTTTCACTTACTTTTTGTACTTTTGTGTTTAGCAAGGGAAAACATTCATTATCCTGGAGTTACAAATATATTCTTATTGTATTTTCTCCTAAAAGTCTTAATATTTTGCCTTTCTTATTTAAATAAAATTTTCTTCCAATGTAAGTAAATTTAATTTTGCTTATAGCATGAGGAAGGGGTCCAAGTGCATTCTCCCATATATAGGCCCGGTACAATTCTATTAATAGTATAATTTTTCCTCTGAGATTTGTAATACCAACTCCATCATATATCACAATTCCACATATATGATTTTATTTCTGAAATATCTATTCTGTTTCACTGGTCAATTTGTTTACCGCTAGGTTAATATTACAACATCTTAATTAATAAAGCTTTATACTAAATTTTAATATCTGCTCAAGAATGTCTTCCAGCTTATACTTCTCCTTCAAATGTGTCTTTGCTCTTGATGGCCCTTAATCCTTTCACACATGTGTTAGAATTAGCAAGATAAATTCTACAATTAGGATTTTTATCTAAATTTTATGGAATCTACAGGTAAATTTAAAGAAATTTGAATTTCCCATCCATAAACAGAGTAACCCTATTTATTTAAGTCTTTTTTAATGTCTTTCAATAGAATTGTATCATATTCTTAATAAAGACTTTATATATGTTTTGTTATACTCATCCGTAAGCTCCGTGTATATTTTGTTGCTATTAATAATAGAGACCCTTTAAATGACCATCTCTAGCCTTTCGATGTTTAGAAATGTTAATATTGATTTAATACTGATTTTTTATTTACTAAATGTGCTAAGCTCTCAATTATTTTTGTAGATTCCTTTGAGTTTTCTTGGTAAATAATTATATAATTTTCAAATACAACTTTTTTTCCCTTCCAATTATTGCTATAAATGTATTTTTGTATAGATGCAAAGTGTCAATAGGCAATGTCCCTTCAGAACAGTCTGTATTTCTCTTATCATATTGTCCTCATCAATAATTAATATTGAGGTTATATTAGTCTCCTAGAATCAGATGGGTAGAGTTCTCTACTTATGTACATCAGCATGGTTGTATAAGTTTGGAATTATTTCTTTATTGTCTGTAGTAGAACACACATGTAAAATCATTTGGGCCGGAAGTTTTCTTGTAGACAGACTGAGCTGCTTGTTCAATTTTGTTAGTTGTTTTTAGGGCAATTTTAATGTATTTCTTTTTGATCAATTTCAGTGGGCTGGATTTTTTAGGAATTTGTCGATTTCTTTGCAATTTTCAAATTTATTGGCATCAAATTATCAATCTTCTATTTTTTCTCTTTTATTAATTCCTGCTTTTATTATTATTAATGCCTTTCTTCTACATTCTTTATTCTTTTGTTATTTTTCTGACTTCTTTCATGTTTGCCTTTATTTTTTGTTACTTTTTTGATTTTTATTTTTGGAGACAAGGTCTCCATCTGTTGCCCAGGCTGGAGTACAGTGGTGCAATTACGGCTCACTGTAATCTCAAATTCCTGGGCTTAAGCAATCCTCCCACCTTACCCACCCAAGCAGCAGGGACTACAGGCTTGCTACCACGTCCAGCTAATTTTTAAAATTTTTTTGTGAAGGTCAGGTCTCACTATGTTGCCTAGACTGGTCTTTTTTTATACATAGAGGGTTTTATATATCCCTTCTGAGCTTTGCCATGTAATGTTTTTATTATGAAGCAGTTCTAAGTAATTTTAAATTTTTATTTTTGCTTCGTTTCTGACCTAATAATTGTTTGAGAATTCTGTTTTAATTTTCTAAATATGTGGGATATTGTTGGGGTACAATTCTTTTTGTGTGTTTTTATTTCCAATTTAATTAATTTTTTTTTTTTGAGATGGTGTCTCACTCTGTTGCCCTGACTGGAGTAAAGTGGCATGATTTCAGCTCACTGCAACCTCTGCCTCCTGGGTTCAAGCGATTCTCCTGACTCAGCCTCCTGAGTAGCTGGGATTACAGGTGGGCACCACCACACCTGGCTAATTTTTGCATTTTTAGTAGAGATGGGGTTTCACCATGTTGGCCAGGCTGGTCTCGAACTTCTGACCTCAAGTGATCCGCCCTCCTCGGGTCCCCAAATTGCTGGGATTACAGTCATGAACCACCATGACTGGCTCCAATTTAATTTTATTCTGTTTAATAAATGTGGTCTCTAGGATAGTATTTCTCTGGAATTTGTTGAGACATACTATGTCATCTAATAGATGATCAGTTTTTATAAGTGTTTCACTTATGTTTGAAAGAAATGTGTATACTGCCACTTACAGATATGTGTATGGTTTTTAGATCAAACTTGTTCACTATGTTTAAACATCTTCAATATTCTTACTGATATTTTTCTGTACAATCAATTGCTAAGAATTGTGTGTTAAAGGTTTCTATTAAATAGCTTAGTTCCTCTTATTTAAAATAGTCAAAAATCTGTTTTAACAAGTATTAATATAGGTATACTGCATTTCTTTGGGTCTATAGTTACTTGATATAACTATTTCCAAGATTTAGTTTAAATTTTTCTGTGTTGTCTCTTATGAAAAAAAATAGCACTGGATTTTTATTTCCTTTATATAATCTGACAATCTATTCCTTCAACATCAATTGTAATTATTTATATGTATGAATTTATTTTCACCATCTTATTGTATGCATTTCCTTCTCTCTAAAGTTTACTTTTCCCCAAATCTTGTCTTTTTTCTTATTCCATTTATTTCTCTGTTTGATTATATGCACAATAATTATATTCTTCTAGTGATTGCCCTTTATATTTTAACATGCACATATAAGAAAGTCTAAAGTTAGGGCCAGACATGGTGGTTCATGCCCATAATCGCAGCACTTTTGCAGGCTGAGGCGGGAGGATCACTTGAGGCTAGGCATATCACTTGAGGCTAGGAGTTTGAGACCAGTCTGGGCCACATAGCAAGGTCCTGTCTCTGCAGAAAATTTCAAAATTAGCTGGGTATGGTGGTGTGTGCTTGTAGTTCCAGCTCCTTGGGAGGCTGAGGTGAGAGCTTGAGCCTAAGAACTTGAGGCTGCAGTGACTTATAATCATACCTCTGCATTCTAGCATGGGTAACAGCAAGACCGTGTCTCTGGAAAAAAAAAAAAGTCTAAAGTTAGGTAATATCTTTATCTCTTCCTGCATGATACAAAGTATTAAAGAAATATTTCACACCAATCATTTCTTCCCCATCTTATATATAATTGTGCCCATTAACTTAGCTCTGTCATATTAAAAATTCACTCTCCTGCATTTCAGATCTTCTGGGAACATTTAACTTTGTAGTAATGAACAACTTTTAGAAATTGCTTTCTCATTTGTTTCTGAAAGATTGTTATTTAATTCTAGGTTAAAAATGGATTTCTTTCAGAATTTTAAAATATTGTTACACTGCTTTATGCCTTTAATCATTGCAGTTGAAAAGTTAGCTATTAATAAAATAAAATAATGCTTTTTATTTGTAAATAATCTCTGTTTTTTCTTCCAGCTACTTTTAAGATACTCTCTGCTTCTTTGGTGTTTTACTCTGCAGTTCTTTTAACATTTATCTATGTTTGAATTTCTTTATATTTTATGCTTGGTTTTGCTATGCTGCACTTCCATCAAGTCTGAAAAATCTTTAATCATTTTGAATATTGTTTTTCTTCTGTTCTCTTTGCCACCTCTATATAATCTGGTGTAACATATAGTAATCTTTATGATCAAGCTTACATATGCTTTAAAGCTTTCTTTCATGTATTTCATTTATTTGTCTCACATCCTTTTTATCTATGAAATTTATCTAGTTATACTTTCCAGTAAACAATTCTCTCTTTAGCGGTGTTTGGCCTTCTTTATTTCTTACATTTAATATAATTCACATATTTATATTATTATATAATTTAAATTTATTGTATACTTTATATGGTCACAATATTTACATTTAATATAAATATCACTTTTAATTTGTAAAAGTTTAATTTTGTTCTTTTAAAAAAAGTCTCTTATTTTTATTGTCTCATGCTATTTAATCATTGTATTTGTTGCCTATGGCTGCTGTAAATTGCCACAAATTTGGCAGCTTAAAATGAAGAAATTTATACTTTCATAGTTCTAGAGGTCAGAAGTCCAAAATTAGTATCACTGAGTCGAAATGCAGCTGTTGGTAGGGCTGTACTTTCTCCAGAGACACTAGGAAAGAATCTGTTCTTTGCCTCTCCTAACTTCTGTGGTCGCATTACTCCCGTCTTGTCTCTGAGGTCATATTGCCTTCTTCCCTTCCCTTCTGCCTTCCTGTGTCAAATCCTCCTCTGTCTCCCTCTTAGACAGATACATGTGATGGCATTTAGGGCTCACCTGGCTAATCCAGAATAGTCGCATCTCAAAATCTTTAACTGAATCACATTTGCAAAGCCATTTTTTGGCCATATATAGTAACATTCATACCAGAGATTATAATACAGCTATCTTTTGAGGGGTCATTATTCAGCCTACCACAATCATGATTTAATTCTCCTTTTAACTTTTTTAAATGTAGTAAACATACTTACTTTGCATTGTGTCTAGTCATTCTAACAGAAGTCATTGATTCTGTTGACTCTTAGTGGTGTCTATTTCATTTTATGTTTTGTGATTTTTCATTTTGATTCCATGTTTCCTGAAACTCTATCTGTAGTTATGTTTATGCCTTAGGAGCAGCATTTTTTCATCTTGAAAAAAATTGCCTTTGCTTCTGCCAGACAACTGAAGATTCACTTTAAATTACAATTCCAGGTTAGTGTTGTTTTTTTTTTTTTGAACCATGCAAATGGTGTTAATTCAGTCCTCAGACCCAAATGATGACCAGCCATTGTGAATACATTCTTGGGAAAAGTGTTTTAACCTTCAGCCATAGACAGAGCTGAGTCTTGTTGTGTACTTCTGAGGCTTAGAATTTATTCAAATATTCTGATAAAAGAAAAACTTTAGCCTAATTAAATTTAAAGAAGTTTAATTGAGCAATGAATGATTTGCGAATCAGGCAGCCTTCCCACCCAAAGTTTCTGCCCATAGGCAGAAAAAGGAGAGTGACGTATAGAAAATGCAAGTGAGGTACAGAAACAGCTGGATTGGTTACAGCTCAGCATTTGCCTTATTTGAACATGATTCAAACAGTTGGCTACATTTGGCCAAAACTCAGTGATTAGCACCGGTATAGGCTATGGTCTGTTTACACCTCCACTTGTTATAGTTCATGATGTACAGGAAAACCTTGTTTGTTTGTTTGTTTGTTTGTTTTGAGATGGAGTCTTGCTCTGTCACCCAGGCTGGAGTGCAGTGGCACAATCTCAGCTCACTGCAACCACCGCCTCCTGGGTTCAAGTGATTCTCCTGCCTCAGCCTCCTGAGTAGCTGGGATAAGAGGTGCTCCCCTCCACGCCTGGCTAATTTTTGTATTTTTAGTAGAGATGGGGTTTCACCATGTTGGCCAGGCTTGTCTCGAACTCCTGAACTCAAGCGATCTGCCCATCTCAACCTCCCAAAGTGCTGGGATTACAGGCATGAGCCACCACGCCTGGCCCAGAAAAATCTTTAGGCTTAATTTAAAATATGTAGGGAGGCAGCTTTAAGCTGAACTTGATTTAACAATTCCTCCCTTTTGGTCATTTTAATTTTGAGAGATTGACCAAAAGTTCAGTAATTGATGTCACTATCACCATTGGTCTTGAAACCCAGTGGGAAACAATAGAACAATGTTTTGCAAGGTAGAAACAAGGACTGGGTAGAGGGTACCTCTTTATGCTGAAGTGTTGTTTACAGGAGAAAAGCAAACCTGGTTCATTCTGGGACATATGTGTTTCCTTAAAGTCTTAGGACTTTAAGATTGTGATATTTTCCTGTTGGACAAGGCCTTTTACCATTATATAATGTCCCTCTTTGTCGCTTTTAACTGCTGTTGCTTTAAAGTTTGTTTTGTCTGATATTAGAATAGCTACACCTGCTTGCTTTTGGTGTCCATTTACATGAAATGCCTTTTTCCACCCCTTTTCTTTTAAGTTTATGTGAGTCCTTCTGTGTTAGAAGAGTTTCCTGAAGGCAGAAGATAGTTGATTGGTGAGTTCTTATCCATTCCACGGTTCTATATCTTTTAAGTAGAGCATTTAGGCCATTTACATTCAATGTCCGTATTGAAATGTGAGGTACTGTAGCATTCATCATGCTTTTTCTTGCCTGTGTACTTTGTTTTCATTGTTTTTGTTTTTGCTTTTTAACTTGTAGTTTTGTTTTATAGGTCCTGTGTGATTTATGCTTTAAAGAGGTTCTGTTTTGATGTGTTTCTAGGATTTGTTTCAAGATTTAGAGCTCCTTTTAGCAGTTCTTGAAGTAGCAGCTTGGTAATGTGAATTCTTTCAGCATTTGTTTGTCTGAAAAAGGACTATCTTTCCTTCATATATGATGCTTAGTTTCACTGGATATAAAATTCTTGGCTGATAATTGTTTTGTATGAGGAGGCTAAAGATAGGGCCAAAGGCTAAAGATAGGGCCAAAGGCTTGTAGGGTTTCTGCTGAGAAACCTGCTGTTAGTCTGATAAATTTTCCTTTATAGGTTACCTGGTGCTTCTGTCTCACAGCTCTTAAGATTCTTTCCTCCATCTTAACTTTGGATAACCTGATTGTGTCTGGAATTGGTGGGTTCTCAGTCTCACTGACTTCAAGAATGAAGCCGCGGACCCTCGCGATGAGTGTTACAGTTCTTAAAGGTGGCGTGTCCGGAGTTTGTTCCTTTGATGTTTGGATGTGTTCCGATTTTCTTCCTTCTGGTGGGTTCGTGGTCTCGCTGGCTCAGGAGTGAAGCTGCAGACCTTTGCGGTGAGTATTACAGCTCATAAAGGCAGTGTGGACCCAAAAAGTGAGCAGCAGCAAGATTTATTGCAAAGAGTGAAAGAACAAAGCTTCCACACTGTGGAAGGGGACCCGAGCGGGTTGCCACTGCTGGCTCGGGCAGCCTGCTTTTATTCTCTTATCTGGCCCCACCCACATCCTGCTGATTGGTCCATTTTACAGAGAGCCGAGTGGTCTGTTTTGACAGGGCGCTGACTGGTGCGTTTATAATCCCTGAGCTAGACACAAAGGTTCTCCACGACCCCACTAGATTAGCTAGATACAGAGTGTCGACAAAAAGGTTCCCCAAGTCCCCACCAGAGTAGCTAGATACAGAGTGTTGATTGGTGCATTCACAAACCCTGAGCTAGACGCAGGGTGCTGGTTGGTGTGTTCACAAACCTTGAGCTAGATACAGAGTGCCGATTGGTGTATTGACAATCCCCTAGCTAGACATAAAGTTTCTCCAAGTCCCCACCAGAGTAACTAGATACAGAGTGTCGATTGGTGCATTCACAAACCCTGAGCTAGACATAGGGTGCTGATTGGTGTGTTTACAAACCTTGAGCTAGATACAGCATGCCGATTGGTGTATTTACAATCCCCTAGCTAGACATAAAGGTTCTCCAAGTCCCCACCAGAGTCAGGAGCCCAGCTGGCTTCACCCAGTGGATCCCGCACCGGGGCCGCAGGTGGAGCTGCCTGCCAGTCCCGCGCCCTGCGCCCGCACTCCTCAGCCCTTGGGTGGTCCATGGGAGTGGGTGCTGTGGAGCAGGGGGTGGGGTCAGGGAGGCTTGGGCCACACAGGAGCCCATGGAGGTTTGGGTGAGGCTTAGGCATGGTGGGCTGCAGGTCCCGAGCCCTGCCCCGTGGGGAGGCAGCTAAGGCCCGGCGAGAAATCGAGCGCAGCGCCAGTGGGCCAGCACTGCTGGGGGACCCAGCACACCCTCCGCAGCCACTGGCCCGGGTGCTAAAGCCCTCATTGCCTGGGGCTGGCAGGGCCCGCCAGCCGGCCACTCCGAGTGCAGGGCCTGCCAAGCCCACACCCACCCAGAACTTGCGCCGGCCCGCAAGCACCGCAGGCAGCCCTGGTTCCCGCCTGCACCTCTCCCTCCACACCTCCCCATGAGCTGAGGGAGCCAGCTCTGGCCTGGGCCAGCCCAGGAAGGGGCTCCCACAGTGCAGTGGCAGGCTGAAGGGCTCCTCAAGTGCCACCAAAGTGGGAGCCCGGGCAGAGGAAGTGCTGAGGGTAAGTGAGGTCTGTGAGGGCTGCCAGCACACTGTCACCTCTCATGATGACAATGTGCCTAGGCAAAGATCTTTTTACGATTAATTTTCCAGGTGTTGTTTGTGCTTCTTGTATTTGGATGTCTAGATCTCTAGCAATGCTGTGAAAGTGTTCCTTGATTCTTCCCCTAAATATGTTTTCCAAGCTTTTGGAATTCTCTTCTTCCTTAGGAAAACTGATTATTCTTAAGTTTGGTAGTTTAACATAATCCCAGACTTCTTGGAGACTTGGTTCATATTTTCTTATTCTTTGTGCTTTGTCTTTGTTGGATTGGGTTAATTCAAAGACCTTGTCTTTGCGTTCTGAATTTCTTTCTTCTACTTGTTCAATTCTATTGCTGAGACTTTCCAGAGCATTTAGCACTTCTAAAAGTGTTTCCAAATTTTCCTGAATGTTTAATTGTTTTTTCTTTAAGCTATCTACTTCCTTGAATATTTCTCCCTTTACTTTTGTATCTTTTTTTTGGATTTCCTCACATTGGGCTTTGCCTTTGTCTGGTCCCTCCCTGATTAGCTCAATAACTAACCTACTGAATTCTTTTTCAAGTAAATCATGGATTTCTTCTTTGTTTGGATCCATTGCCGGTGAACTAGTATGATGATTTTTTGGGAGTGTTGAAGAGATTTGTTTTGTCATATTACCAGCGTTGGTTTTCTGGTTCCTTCTCATTTGGGTAGGCTCTGTCAGAGGGAAGGTCTAGGGCTGAAGGCTGTTGTTCAGATTCTTTTGTCCCATGGGGTGTTCCCTTGATGTAGTACTCTCCTCCTTTTCCTATGGATATGGCTTCCTGTGAGCTTAACTTCAGTGATTATTGTCTCTCTTCTGCGTCTAACCACCCAGTGAGTCTATCCGGCTCTGGGCTAGTACTGGAGGATGTCTGCACAGAGTCCTGTGATGTGAACCATCTCTTAGCCATGGATACCACTGCCTGTTCTGGTGGAGACAATGGTGAGGGGGTGGGGGGCAGTGTGCAATGGACTCCGTGAGGGTTCTTAGCTTTGGTGTTTTAATACTCTATTTTTGTGTTGGTTGGTCTCCTCCCAGGAGGTGGTGCTATCCAGAAAGCATCAGCTGTAGAAGTATAGAGAGGGACCAGCAGTGGGCAGGGCCCTAGAACTCCCATGAGTATATGCCCTTTGTCTTCTGCTACCAGGGTGTATAGGGAAGGACCATCAGGTGGGGGCAGAGCTATGCATGTCTGAGCTCAGACTCTCCTTGGGCGGGTCTTGTTGTGGCTGCTGTGGGGGATGAGGATGACTCTCCCTGGTCACTGGAGCTGTGTACCTAGCAGGATTATGGCTGGCTCTGCTGAGTCATGCAGGTTGTCGGGAAGTGGGGGAAAGCTGGCAGCCACAGGCCTCACCCAGCTCCCATGCAAAATGAAGGGCAGTCTCACTCCCACTGTGCTCCCTCCGCAGACAGCCAAGAGTCTGTTTCCAGGCAGAGGGCACGATGGGGTTGAATACTTGCCCCGGGCTACCCACCTCCCAGCTGTGAGAGAAAAGGGCTTGGTTCTCCCCCCAACTTGTGGAGTCTGCACACCAGATTTGCACCCTCCCCCAAGTTCTGGCAAGGAAGCTTCTCTCCGCATTCAAATTGTTACAAAGTTCAGCCAGAGAGTTCCTTCTTCCTGTGTAGTTTTACCCCCTGATCCTCTGGTCACCCACCTGATGGGTCCCTGTGGTGCCAGGCAGGAATGGCCTGCCAGGGGACCCAGCGAGCTCCCAGGGCCTTTCTGCTGCTTCCTCTACCCCTTTATTTCACTTGGCTTTCTAAATTGGCTCAGCTCCAGGTAAGGTCAGAAACTTCTGCAAACAGACCTTCAGCTTCTCCAGTGGGGGTGTGTGTTCAGGAGAGGAGGGTCTCACTTTTCCACTTCTGTAGTTGGGACCCTCACGGTATTTGGGGTGTCTCTTGGGTCCTGTAGGAGCAGTCCACTTCCTTCAGAGGGTCTGCGGGTCCTCTCGGGATTGCTGGTTTGTTCTTGCAGTCAATCCGGAGCCAAAATTTACAATGCGAGCTTTCGCAAGCTGCTCGGTCTGGAGCTGCAATCTAGTTCTGCCTCCCATCTGCCATGATGATCTCTCTCCTATCCTATTTAATTTAAAACAATCCTTTAACCCTCTAAACTAGGCAAAAATGTACATTCCCATGTCTTCTTATAATCTTTTACTAAAGGCACATTTCACTTTCTTCACACACCTGGCATGTAAAACTATTTTTTTAGAAGTCTCGAGTACAAGTTATACTGTTAACTCTTAGCAACTTTTGGTGAAAAACCTGGTCAGTAAGCAATTTTAATTATGTATTAGGATTGAGCCTAGGACATCAGACGGAAGTGCAGATAAGGTCTGACTCCTTCCAGCATATCTAGGGGGCATGGCTAACCCCACACATCCCCAGGCCTTGCCTAGCTGTAAAGCAGGCAAGTTGAACAATTTTCAAAAGTGAAAGCAGTTTACGACCTTAAAGCATTTAGTAAACCTAATATCTGACCTGCCTAATTTGGACCAAATGTCTATGTTTTACCAATGATCTTTAAAGCTGTTTTTATTTTCTAAAGATGATTAAAGTCACGTAAACTAAAAGGAATTATAGCTTTTAGTTTTCTTTCAAAATATTTAAGCACTTATTTTTCTTTAAGCCAATTAA
This sequence comes from Pan troglodytes, assembly GCF_028858775.2. NCBI lineage: Eukaryota > Metazoa > Chordata > Mammalia > Primates > Hominidae > Pan > Pan troglodytes. The sequence goes on along the minus strand of NC_072403.2, from coordinate 137,006,600 downwards.
TTAGAGCTCTTTTATATAAACATTACACACACAACACATATATAACTATACAGACAGAAGATCTAGTGGTTGTAGGATTTTTCATTTACCAGTTTGCAAGTTTCTTAATTGGATTACTGACTTTAGGGTGGAGTCCTTGGAGGAACAGGGTAGGAAAACAATACAGTTTCTAGGGCCTAATAAGCAGGCACAGTTGGAAGGCAAAAATAGATCTCCAAAATTAAGAGTCTCATTTTTATATCACATCCTGGATCCCCAAAAAGAAGGAAATGCTATGCTTTTACTATACATTTTATTGCAAAGCAACCCGAAGTCAATCAGCCAATCAGTAAAAGACAGTGCAATGCTTTTACTATACATTTTATTGCAAAGCAACCCGAAGTCAATCAGCCAGTCAGCCCATTCTGTGATTAACCCATCTCCCATGGGAGTCTTATCTCAGTGAGGAGTGGGGACACTTTCATACTTTCTAGGTGGCCAAGAGTATGCTTCTCTGATCCAAAGGTGCAAAAGCAAAGTATTCCCTCATAACTGCCATTGGCCATTACTAAAGTATATTTCCTACCTAGGTATTGAACACCAAAGCGTTCTCATAATGAGAAGTAATTTCTGATACCCCCCAAAGTAAAAAATGGCAGAGAATGCAATGCAAAACAGAGCAGAGCCTTAAATTTTGAGAGGGGTCTATCTCGTTCCAATTCCTGGGGTTTCATGTGGAAATCAGATGTTCTTCCAAAAACAGGGTTGGTGGTACTTCCTCTGTTTTTCCCATGGAGTCCCAGGCTCCTAGAGCTTGAATACCCACTTTTAATTAAACTGACTTATAACCATAGCACTCTAAAAAAAAAAAAAAGTCCTTTTAAATTTATTACTAGACTCTAGCTAAGCCAAATGGTCAATATTTCTGGCTTTTGAACTTTACCAAAGATAACCTCCCAGGTGCTTAGAGAAAGGAAAATTCAACAAGGGAAGCCAGAAGTTGTTCATGGAGGGGAAGAGAATCCACAAATGATAAGGTCACACAGATATCAACCAAAAAGTACTCATTTCCTAAGCCAGGATTGAATCCAAGCTGCCATTGTAAAATGGCAAAGCCTTAGCTGCTGAGTTACAGCATTGGGCAGTTTCCATTGCCCTTCCCAGAAGGAGTCTACAGCAGTCCATTTTGAGCTTGCAATGGCTTTTAACTACTCAAGATAATTTTTAGAGCTAAGTATGACATTGTTATAAGCAGTTAGACAGGCATGAGCAGGGCAGGAGAGGGCTCTCCCCACCCACTAAGAATGTTGGTTGATGGCTCAGAAATGATCACATGGCCTCTCTAAAAGTGATAAATTGGCAGCCAGCACCAGGGAGAGGCCATTTCCTGATGGTCCACACCTGTTGCATTAAAGTGTTAATTGAATGCAGATGCCAGGGAGAAGCAAAAAGGGGCTTCCAATAAAATCTCAGGTATTTTGCAAGTCAGCCCAGGCATGTGCATTAAGAGACAAAATGGCAGAGTATGATCTTCCGGGTACACTCCACCAGAAAAGGGAAGAAAGCCTCAGATGGTCATGCGTACAACTTGCTAAACACCCTACGCATGCTCACCTCGCAAGTGTAAGGAGGGCCCTGCACATGTGGGCAGCCCACCCTAAGGGAAGAATCATGGGAAAGGGGCCAGCCTATAAGTCCTAGGGTCAAGGCTAAATACCACACTTGATCTCATTGCCCACTTGGGTTTTTTCCAAGCATACCTTCCTTTCTTTCCTTTCCTGTTCTAAAGCCTTTTAAATATAAAACTTCCACTCCTGCTCAAAACTTGCCTCAGTTTCTTTTTCTGCTTTATGTCCCTCAGTCGAATTCGTTTTTCTGAGAAGCAAGAATCGAGGTTGCTGCAGACCCATGTGGATTTGCTGCCAGTAACTTGGATACCTTCCACCGGTAAAAACATGATCTCCAAAATTCCCGTCCTCTGGATGGTGGAGACAAAGAGAAAGTAACCACCACGTGGTTACAAGGTCAAACTCCCAAGAACCTTATTGACCAGTTTTCTGGGCCATCTTGAACAGCAGGGTAATGGGGTCCTAAGCTCGTGTTCTATCCTAAGGCACCCCTCTTTCTGACAGAAAGATACAGAAAGACATTCATAGCACAGAGTACAACAGATTCACTACAGCTCATGACTAGCCTCACAAATCCTTTTTCCCATTAATCAAAACTTTACAGAGGAGATAAACAGTGATTTTTACCATTCATTCAGCCAGTTTGCATAGACAGAAAGAGGCCAGAAGTCTGACTGGTAAGAAATTCTTACCGTTTTGCTGGCATGTCAGGTTTCTGGGTTCTCTTTCCCTGAGTGGCCTTAGTGACGCTGCTCACCACACCATAGCTCTGGGGGCCAAGCCGTGTCATAAAGGAAAATCTTGGAACCACAGGCAAAAACCTCTCAATTTTGCAAGTTGCTGCCCAACCAGCAGAACTGAATATACATTTTTCATTCCAGCCAGAGCAAAATACATGTGACAAAACATAGACATTAGCCACTCTGCTTAGCACCCAATAATATCAAATTGGCAAGTCTCAAACTTGGCCCTAGATGGGCCCTGTCATCTTTAATCCATTTAAAGTGGATTAAAAGAGTTTCAACATGTGGTCTCTGGGGAAGATGGTTGCACGGAGTAACAGAAAAGATAAGAAAGGGAAAAGAGAGAGAGAGAGAAAAGCATTGCCTGTGGCAGAGTGGGGAAGGCAGGAGCTCAGGGAAGCCAGAGAAAGACCCACCCATCCCAGCAATGCTGAATCAAAAGTTCAGGCAGTTGCTTGTCAGTCGCAAAGGGATCTTTTCCAGCAGTCCCATCAGCTCTCATGTTTCCCGCTTTGGAAAGAAAAAAAGCTCCCCATGTCCAGTGGTCCTATACATGCCTAATCCTGTCACCCACAGCTGTCAGCAAAAAGTGCAAAGCAAATTTAATTTTTTAAAATCAATTAGTCGCTTAAGTTTTTTATTTGCCTTTTGTAAAGTCTTTAAATAAAAATACTGAAATCTTTTTAGAAGCTTCTGCATATCAATAGCCATGCCTACAGGAGACTAATTTGGGAGCCCTCATTTTCAAATGCACTTTAGTGCAGTTTTATTCATTTGGAACATTCCACTGTAAGTTATCTTTAGTAAGATTTCACTATTACTCTAAGACTTCACTACTTCTGGGGCCTAACACTTAAGCATGTATAAGCTGGAGGGAATTCAGTTTTCCAAAAATTAAGGATCCCATTTTTTACCTAAAATATTGGTTTTGTTTCTAGGTTCCCTTGATTGACTTAATTAATGATTTTTTTCCTCCTACCTAAGCACACAAGAAAAGTGGAAAAAAAAAAAGGTAGAACACAAAAATCCCTTTGAATTTTCAAAAGCCAAATTTTTACACCCCCTGCAATATTACTATTTACTACCAGTTTCTTTCTGACCCAGTCAGATGTGCGAGGCCTCTAACTGGATCCAAGTCAGTTAATTACTGGGTCAAATGTGATCCTGGACCCAGTCCAGTTTCTGTCATGACTTCCAAAACCAGTTTGGATCACAAATTTGCTCAAAGAAACTCAGTGAGCTCAAAACACAAATCCGTGGAGCTCTGAAATGCCAGAGAGAACTTACCACAATCCCCAGCTGCTCCAATAGATCAGTGGACACAAATGGGTCCTGTAGGTACTTCACTTGGTCGCTCAGCGCTCCTGAGGGTCGTTGGAAGCTCTGCTTCGGATCCCATCCTCATTGCTATCTAATAAAAGAAAAGCTGGGCCAGGCGCGGTGGCTCAAGCCTGTAATCCCAGCACTTTGGGAGGCCAAGGTAGGCAGATCACAAGGTCAGGAGATCGAGACCATCCTGGTTAACAAGGCAAAACCCCGTCTCTACTAAAAATACAAAAAATTAGCCGGGCCTGGTGGCGGGCACCTGTAGTCCCAGCTACTCAGGAGGCTGAGGCAGGAGAATGGCATGAACCCGGCAGGCGGAGGTTGCAGTGAGCTGATATCACGCCACTGCACTCCAGCTTGGGCAACAGAGCTAGACTCTGTCTCAAAAAAAAAAAAAGAAAAGAGAAGCTTCAGCCAAATTGTTACAATTGTTAACTAATTTAATGAATGATTCATGAATTGGGCAGCCTTCACAGCCAGAGTAGTCTCTGAGACTCCAGAGCAGCCACATGGTAGATTTATGGACAGAAAAAGGAAAGTGACATGTAGAAAATTGAAGAGAGGTGAAGAAACAGCTGGATTGGTTATAGCTCGGTGTTTGCTTTATTTGAACAGGTTCGAACAGTTGGCTACATTTGACTGGCCAGAACTCGGTGATTGGCACAGGTGTAGGCTATGGTCTGTTTATACCTTCACTTGTTATAGTTCATGATGTACAGAAACACCTTTAGGCCTGACTTAAAATATGTAGGAAGGAAGCTTTATGCTAAACTCGATTTAACAATTCCTTTATCTGAGGTTATAGTTCTTTTTGAGTTGAAACTTTATTAAGGATATTCTCCCATTTGGCTTTTCACCCTTTGTAATTCCAAGACTTCGCCCCCACCCCCCTTATTTCTCTCTTCATGGAAATAGGAAACTCTGTATGCCTCCAAGGATCCTTCTCTCTCCAGGTACCCGCTGACAGTTCTCTCGGTCCTCATATTTACTTTACTATTTTTTAGTTATCTCTTTTTATAAAAAGTATATTTAACATTTTCAACAATTTAAGTATATATACATTTGTATTTAGTGGAATGGTATCAGTCTGTCTAGTCTATCATATTGTCAGAATTAAAGAATTTAAAATGTTCATTTATAAAATTCAAATTTACTATACTAACATAATATTTTCTCATTCCTAGTTTTTCCTTTCTTATTCTCTAGACATTGAAGAAGTAATAGTTGTTATCTTCAAATCTTACCCTATGGAACTAGGATGCACTGAAAGAGGAACAAAGCAGACACACATCGCCTTGGCGTGTTAATGAGGTGTCAATACAGCTCTTTGCCAAGAATAACTCCTGACTTAAGATGATGCTTGAAATCTTCCTGTGAGTCACTACTCTGGGTACCTTGAAGACAGTTGTTAAAAACCAAATATGTTCTTACAAATTGGTGATATATTAATTCATTGTCATATGTTAATGCATGTTTTGTATAAATTTATGGGATACAAATGCAATTTTGTACATGCATAGATTGTGTAGTGGTCAACTCAAAGGTTTGTATAGCATCCATCACCTGAATAACATATATTTACTCATTAAGTAATTTCTCATTTTCTACCCTCCTTTTCACACCCCCATATGCTAATACCTCAAAAAAAGAATTAAGGACTTGAATTTGGTAAGTTGGATTGAGAAAAATAAAAATAGTATGTCATTTCAAAGTGAAGGTTCATTTGGAGTGTCTAGAGAATAGAATTTATTGAAAGCAAGAAAGATGGTTCCAAAGAGTGTTCGAGGAATGTTAAAAAAAACTTTTGAGATATCTTTCATCATTTATAATATGATGGTTATAATTGTAAAAAATTTACAAATGTTAAGGATGATGATTGGGATTTCAAAAATTTAAGAATCAGTATGTTTAATAACAATATCAAGCAGTATTCAAGAACAAGTAAGTAGACTTCGAGCAAGACGTCATGCCATCAAATCTGTGCAGTGAGATGGTTGATGGGGAGAAGGAAAGGCTTTCTAAGGAGTTGGAAAAAAGTATGAGACAGAAACAAGAATGGCAGAGGTGGAGGAAGGCTGGTTAATAAGGCCAGCCCCACTGAAATGAGGGGTTAATTCTGAGAATTAATTATAGATAAGGTTGGATAGGTATGTGGGTAAGTGGAACCCACGGAGAATCTGGAAAGCCTGATGGTTCTATTACCAATAGTATTAGAAGTTATGTTCCAATTTTCATTTTGAAAGGAAAAACCAAAGTAATTATACTAGTTTAAGTAAATATTAGCAATTTTATTTTGACTGTGCTAAAATAATCATCATATACACACACGCATACACATTTGTGTGTGTGTGTGTGAGTGTGTGTGTGTAACGTCTCTTTGGAGGTTGGTATTACTATCCCCATTTTACAGATGAAGAAACTGAGTCTTAGATTATTTGACTGGCTTGGATCAAACAGCTAATAACAGTGGAGATGGGACATAAATCCAGATTAACTCCTCAGCCTTCGTTCTTAACCATTATGCCACATTGCCTCCAATTTCTAGTTTTCTTTCTCTCCATTCCTGGAAACACTTAAATAATTACTATCACAGTGCATCCTATAAAAAACGTTAGCGAATATTCAGTGAAAATACAAATTAACAACCAAGGTTAGTGGATTAAATTTACTTGAAGTCAATGTTGCACCATATTGGTGGACAAACTTGCAAAAAGAAAAAAATATGCAACTTCCTCTTAAATATATTGACCTCCATCTATACCAGAATGCTTCATTTTCTGCATATCTAATGATATCTGTTAAACAATCATCTGTTTTTTCAGAGGAGGAAGAAAAGGGCTGCTCTATTCATGAGCTGGGTGAACAGTTTAAAGCATTCACTAGAAAAATGAAGAAAATTAACACAATTTGACAAGCTGTAGGAACTTTCATGCGATGTGACATTTTAAACCAGTTCAGTAAGGAAAATACATAATTATTCCTCATAACTGTCACATGAATATAGCAGCCACTCTAAATGCTGGTGAAGAAAATCAAACTGAGAGCAAACAAGATCCATCAAACTGCTTGCATAATTCAATGGCCTGTAGAAAAAAGTATTCTTCCCTTTTGACTCAAATATTAAAGGAATTGTGCTTTCTACCTTATTATCTCTTCTCCATCCTCCTCTCCCTATTTCTAGCTTACCTGCACTAACACACATACACACACACACACACACACATTCACTCCCTCATCTGGTTTCAATAACTCACGATGATAATAGTCACAGTTGATTTCAACAATTCATAAGCTAGAGTGCTCCACCTAGATCTATTGTTTTCAATAAAAGCAGCAGAATATTGACATACATTATTTATTTATAATAATTATAGTTATTATATTCTGTAATTTATGCATTGCTGTGGAGCATTTATTATGTTTGATTCTATCATCACAATTCTCTATTTGCTATTACTCAAATTTGCTTAATGTTGTACTAATTTCTCCTTGGCATGTAATATTTATGTATCTTTCTATGAAGTCTGTCAGTTCTTTTTGTCTCTTGGGTAGTATCATTTCTTCCAACAAGGACCATTGCTTTATTTAATGAGTCTGTTTTTTGAAGAGCATAAACTACTGCCCTTGAATTTACTATACCCTAAATCTGTTTTTATGTTCTCATAGTTTAAAATTCATGATATACACAGTGAGTGTATTACATTTTCTACATGTGGATTAGGGGTGATCCAGCCATCGTCTAGTTTATTTGGCAGCCTCTAGTTTTTTCCCCCTGAAAATCACAACCATATTGTTATCCATGATCTAATAATGTTATTACTATCACAAATCTAATCATGTTATTACTATCTTCATAAATTAAAAAAAACTCTCCATAACCCAAGGGCATTTCTCAAAATTTTATCTACCTGATGTTATCTATATTGCTTCTAAAATAAATAAAAACAAATCAGATAACATTTTAAAAAGTAAACAGATTTCAAGATCAAACACCTTGTGAAATATTCATATTATCACTCCCTCTTATAATTTTATTATATTATAACAATTTCTATAATAAAAACAAAATTCTGCTTAATTTGGATTAACTCAGCATTTCCCAAAGTTGACTACACACACACACACACACACACACAAACACACACACCACAAATACACATATTTCAATGGTGGTGGGAACATTTCTTTAAATTTCATGAGCCTCTATTTTTGTGGAAATGATGAATCTACAGTAAGCAAATCCACAGTCTTCTGCATGACACAAGAGGCCTTGCCCAGTGGGGCCACTGCCCACTTCTCTCCCTGCATTGCCATGATGTGCCAACGAATGATGTGCCAATCATTCATTGCACTCTGGGGTCCAGCCATTTATAACAAATTGCAGTTTCCCCAAGAGGCAAGTGTTTCCACAACTCTTTGCATTCACATGTACTTTAGTCTCTCTTGGGAAAGTTCTTTGTCTCCTTGCCTATCAAACTAACTTCTCATCATTCTTGCTTCCATTTTGAAAAATAACTTTTTTGTGACAGCTTCCCTGACCCCTTATACCATAAAACCTATTTATATAAAATTAGCTTTTCCAAAGTGTTGTATGAGGTGTGATTCTAGTTGGTACTCAAATGAAGAATTTTTTATGTTAATAGTTATGTATTTATTTTAGCATGTATTAAAAACATACTGGTTTTCTATCATAATGATTAAAATTAGCTTGTGTAATACATTGAGTTTATCTTAAGAAGTAAGCCAACTTAAATAGAAATTTAAAATAAAAACAGCTTATTTGGATATGGCAAAATAGCATGTAAATGATCATCACTAACTGATTACATTATTAACACTTATCAACTGATTCAAAATTGCAGGGCCCATGATGAACATCAGAGGGCGCCAAATCATAAACACTTTAAGACATAAGCATGTTAAAGATGACTTTATTTCAATGGTAAATTCAATGATGATAATAGCTATCATTTCTTGATTAGCTATTTTGTTTTAAGCACTTTGTTAGGCAATTTACATATATAAACTCATTTTCTTCTCACAATATTTATTAAAAGTAACTATTATTATCTCCATTCTATAAATGAGATTATTTCAGATAATAACAATGTTTCATTGTTTTGTTTTTGTTTCTATTTGTTTTTTGCATTTAACATTGTTCAATGCACTGTGCTAAGGCATCGATGTAAATGACCTCAGTTATAATCTGCAGTAACCCTGTGAGTTATGGTATATTGCATTCCTTGTTTGTAGATGAAGACACTGAAGCTTAGAGAGATGAATTAATTTGCTCAAAAGTACATGGTAAGGCAGTTATTCATGGAGATAATTCTGTCTGAAGCTAAATCCTCATATTTTACTAAGGCAAATGACCTTTCAAGGATCTCAGAATAAATTCTCTCCCTTTATCTCTTTCTGCATCTTCATGTGCATTAAATACATAACATCTGAGGGTGACATCAGCAAGATGGCCAATTAGAGTTACCTGGATTTCATCCTCCCCACAGAAAGGAAAAAAACAATGAATAAACAACTATATTTCAACTAGAGTGACTGAGGAAGAAAGCTGAGAGCACCAGGGGAACAGCAACAACTCTGTGGAGTACAAAAACCCAGAAGAGTACCATAGAGAAGAAAGCAAGGCATCCTCCCTCTGCCACACTGTCTGCCACACTGTCTCCCACACAGAGATCAACTGGGAGTCAGAGGGAACTTCTTTCTACAAGGAAAAGGTGAGCTGGAGAACCCTAGTGGCCTCCATTGCTTCCACATATGCTCACAGTCCTTGCTACAGGAGAGCACCTCAGTTATCACAGGCTCTGAATCAAGTCTGGAGTGTAGCTGGGAGTCTGTGCAGCTGCACTATTTCATAGTAAGACCCTTCTTGAGCATGCCCCTCCACCACAACCTACACTGTTATAGTTTGGTGCCATCTTGAAACTGGGACTACTATTAGAGTGTGTCCTGCTCTATGGTCACTAGCAACTGATTCCATTGCTGAGGCCCTGCTGTTGTGCCACTGTGTTCACACAAGGGCCTGCAACACCATGGTTCCAGCTGTCTACAGTACAAACCAGATGGAATGGCCAAGAACCCAGCATATGAACCCGTACAGCATATCACCCCCTCCAGAGAACAGGTGGAACTGCATACAGGAGAAGCTGCTGAACAGCCTATCAGCCACTAGGCCTGCACACACCCACACTGCACAGCTAGCAGATCCACCAAGCTTTGTGGGCTCCCACCTGGCCTGACAGCTGGTCCTGTGGCAGCCTGACCTGCAGGATATACTGCTGCATCCTGCCCAGCTCCACTGTGCCCATGAATACCCATGCACAGCCTGACAGCTGGTTCTGCAGTAACCTCATCCCTCTGGACAAGCTACCACAGAGCTACCTGGTCTTGAATGCACCCAATGCACCCACTAGCACCCCTACCTGGCCTCTTACCGCAGGCCTGGGAGTAACCCTGCCCCCTGAACAGACCACTGCATAACCGCCTGGCCCCATTGAACCCTTGAGTGCCCATGCCTGGCCTCTGACGGCCAGCCAAGCAGCTGCCACTGCTTCCTCAAAGAGCCCACTGAACTACCTGTCAATCCTCCACAAATACATTTTTCTGGCTCAACATCCAGCCTGGTGCCCCCATCTTCAGCAAAACCACACCATCACAAACACCAGCAGCCTAGGCCATTGAGGCAATCACAGACATATCTGACAAGGATTACAATGGAAGAAACTACACAGAGACCACACTACCGAGTTAACGCAGACCCAAATCCAACTCTCTACAGCCAACCAGCATCCTAAAACCCACCTAGAGGAAAAAGTTTCTCACTCAAAAGCTACTTCAAAAAACTGGAAAAAGTGACTTTTATACTAGATTTGCAGATATCAACATAGAAACACAAGAAACATGAAAAAGGAAGAAAACATGACACTCCCAAAACTCAAATAGGCCTCAAGTAACAGATCCCAAAGAAAAAGACATTTATGAAATATCTGAGAAGGGATTCAAAATAGTCTTAAGGAAACTCAGTAAGATAGAAGAGAACACAGGCACACAACTCAATGGAATTAAGAAAACAATTTATGGCCAGGTGCAGTGGCTCATGTCTGTAATCCCCGTACTTTGGGAAGCTGAGGCAAGTGGATAACTTGAGGTCAGGAGTTTGAGTCAGGCCTGGCCAACATGGTGAAACCCCATCTCTACTAAAAATACAAAAATTAGCCAGATGTGGTGGCACACGCCTGTAATCCCAGCTACTTGGGAGCTGAGGCAGAAGAACTACTTGAACCTGGGAGGCAGAGGTTGCAGTAAGCCAAGATCACACCAATGCACTCCAGCCTGGGTGACAGAGTGAGGCACAGTCTCAAAAAAAATTTTATGATCTGAAGGAGAAATCCAACAAAGAGATAAATATGAAAAAGAATCAAACAAGTCTTGGAGCTAAATAATTCAATAAATGAATAAAAAATATAATCGAGAGCTTCAACAACAGGTTAGATCAAGAAGGAGACATACTTTTTGAACTTGAAGACAGATCTTTTGAAATAAGCCAGTCAGTGGACAAAAAAAAAGTAAAGAAGAGTGAATAAAGTCTATGAGACTTATGACACATCATTAAATGCACAAATATTTGCATTATAGATACGCCAAGGAAGAAGAGATGGAGAAAGGCACAAAATCCTGTTTAAAGAAATAATAACTGAAAACTTCCCCCAAGTATTGGAAGAGATATGGACATCCAGATTCAGGAAGCTCAAGAGTTTCCAAATAGATTCAACCCAAAAAGGTCCTCTCCAAGGCACATTATAGTGAAACAAAGACAAAGAGCAAATTCTAAAAGCTGCAGGAGAAAAATGTCAAGTCACATATAAGGGAATCCCTATGAGACTATCAGCAGATTTCTTAGCAGAAACCTTGTAGGTCAAGAGAGAATGAGTCATATTTTCAAAGTGCTGAAAGAAAAAAAGAAAGTCAGCCAGTAACACTACGTCCAGAAAAGAAGAGGGAACTCATCAACACTAGACCAGTGTCTTAGTCCATTTGCATTGCCATAAAGAAATACGTGGGGCTGGGTAATTTGTAGAGAAAAGGGTTTATTTGTCTCAGAGCTCCGCAGACTATACAAGAAGTGTGGTGCCAGAATCTGCTTCTGGTAAGGGATTCAGGGAGCTTCCACTCAGGGCAGAAGGTGAAGGGAAGTTAGTGTGTTACATGATGAGGGTGGGACCAAGAGAGACGAGAGAAGGTGCCAGATGGTTTTTGACAATAAGATCTCCTGAAAACTAAGAGTGACAACTCGCTCATTATTGGGGAAATGGCATCAAGCCATTCATAAAAGATCCAGCCCCATGACCTAAACACCTCCCACAAGGCCCCACATCCAACATTGGGGATCAAATTTCAACAGGATATGTGGAGGGGAAAAATATCCAAAATATGTCAACCAGACTTACAAAAAATTCTTAACAGAGTGTTACAACTAAAGTGAAACAACAATAATCACTGTCATAAAACCTAAAAGCATAAAACTCAGGACTAGGATAAACTCATAAATCAAACTCAGATTACCCCAGTTATGTAATGGTGCTATGTAAATCTTTTAACCCTCTAGTATGAAAGTTTGAAGCCAAATGGTCAAAAACAACAACAGCTACTATTAGTAGCTAAGGGACACATAACAGATGAAGAAGTATATTAAAGCAACAAATGTAAATTATTTGGGAGAGGGAGAAGGAGAGGGGAGGAAGTGTAGAGTATTATTATATGACCACAGTTAAGTTTCTAATAAGCTTAAAATAGTCTATTATATCTACAAGACTCTTTGTGTTACTCTATGGTAACTACAAAGAAAGAAATTACAGCACATACACAAATGAGAGAGAGAAAGGAAACAAAGTTTAACACTACAAAAAAACAAACCAAGCAGTAAACAAAAAGATAATAGATCTACAAAACAACCAGAAAACAATTAAGGAAATTGTGAAAGTCCTTATCTATCAATAATAACTTTGAATGTAAAGGAATTAAATTATCCATTTAAAAGATATTGAGTGACTGAATGGATAAAGAAACAAGACCCAACTATATGCTGCCTAAAAGAGACTAATCTCATCTTGAAAGACAAACATTGGTTGAAAATGAAAGAATAGGGAAAGATATTTCATGCAAACAGAAAGCAAAAGCAAGCACAAGTAGCTATATTTACATCAGATAAAATAGACTTTAAGACAAAAACTATAAAAAGTGACAAGGTCATTATATAATGATAAAGGAATCAATTTAACAAGAGGATATAACAATTATATCTATATATGCACCCAACACCAGAACACACAAATATGTAGAGCAAATACTATTAGATCTGAAGGGAGAGATACAGTGTAATACAGTAATAGTAGGGGACTTCAACACCTCACTCTGAACAATGAACAGATTATCTAGATGGAAAATCAATAAAGAAATATCAGATTTGAACTACCTTAGACTAAATTAACCTAACAGATATTTACAGAACATTTTATCTAACAGCTGCAGAATACATGTTCTTTTCAACTGTACATGGAACATTCTTCAGGATAGATCATATATTAGGCCACAAAACAAGTCTTAACAAATTTAAGAAGATAGAGATCATATCAAGCATCTTTTTGAACCACAACGGTGTAAAACTAGAAATCAACAAAAGAAACTTCAGAAACATTACAAATACATGAAAATTAAACAATATGCTCCTAAATAACCAACGGGTCAATGAAGAAATAAGGGGAAATCTACAAATTCTTCAAAACAAATGAGAATGATGAGCACATCATACCAAAATCAATGGAACACAGCAAAAACAGTTCTAAGACAGAAATGCACAGCAACGAATGGCCACATCAAAAAGAAGAAATATTCCTAATTAACAACCAAATCATGAACCTCAAAAAACTAGAAAAGTAAGAACAAATTATATTTCTTTCAAATTAAGTTGAAAGAAGGGAGGAAATAATAAAGCTCAAGGCAGAAATGAATGAAATAGAGACTAAGAAAATTCAAAAGATCAATGAAATTGATATGGTTAAGCTTTGTGTCCCGTCCCAAACCTCATCTTTAATTGTTATCTCGTGTTGAGGGAGGAACCTGGTGGGAGGTGATTGGATCATGGGGGCATTTTCCCCCATGCTGTTCTCATAATAGTGAGTGAGTTCTCATGAGATCTGATGGTTGTATAAGTGTTTGGCAAGTTCTTCCTTTGCTCACTCTCTCTCTCCTGCTGCCTTGTGAAGAAGGTCCCTGCTTCCCCTTCTTCCATGATTGTAAGTTTCCTGAGGCCTCCCCAGCCATGCAGAACTATGAGTCAATTAAACCTCCTTTTTAAATAAATTACCTGGTCTCAGGTAATATCTTTATAGCAGTGTGAGAATGAACTAAAACAGAAATGAACGGTTGGTGTTTTAAAAGATAAACAACATCAACAAACTTTTTAACTACACTAGCCAACACAAAAAAAGAAAAGATACAAATAAATCAGAAATGAAAAGGGGATATTACAACTGATATCACAGAAATAGAAAGGATCATAAGAGACTATTATGAACTACTATATACCAACAAATTTGAGAACATAGAATATGTGAATAAATTCCTGGACAATACGGCCTACCAAGATTAAATTATGAAGAAATAGAAAATATGAACAAACCAATAGTTAAGTGAGGAAATTGAATCAGTAGTAAAAAGTCTTCTATCCAAAAGAAAAAAAAATCTAGACTTGTGTCTTCTCTGCTGAATTCTACCAACCATTTAAAGAAGAACTACCAGCCTGAGCAACAAAGCAAGACCTGTTTCTACAAAAATAAAAAAATAAATAAAAATAAAGCTTAGCCAGCTATGGTGGTGGATGCCTATAGTCCTAGCTACTTGAGAGGCTAGGGTAGGAGGATTGTTTGAGCCCAGAAGTTTAAAGGTGCAATGAGCCATGATCACACCACTGCACTCCAGCCAGGGCAACAGAGTGAGCTCATATCTAAACAAATAAATAAATAAATTTTATGAGGCCAGCATTACCCTGGTTTCAAAATCGGACAAAAACAAAACAAAAATGAAAACTGAAGGCCAATATCCCGGATGAACATAGAGGCAAAAATTCTCAACAAGATAGTAGTAAAACAAATTCAACTGCACATCAAAAAGATAATTCACTATGAGTAAGTGGGATTCATCTAAGGTTGCAAGGATGATTCAACATATGCAAATCAATAACCATGATACATCACATTAACAAAAAGAAAGACAAAACCTATATGGTCATTTCAACAGATGCAAAAAAAGCAGTTGACAAAAATCAACATACTTTATGAATAAAACTCTCAACAAATTAGGCACAGAAGGTGTGTATCGTAACACAAAGGCCATATATAACAAACTCACAGCTAACATCATACTGCATGAGGGAAAAGCTGAAAACTTTTTCTCTAAGACCAGGAACAAGACAAAGATTCCCATTTTCACCACTTCTGTACAACATATTAATAGTACTGGAAGTATTAGCCAGAATAATTGGGCAAAAGAAAGAAATGAAAAACATCCAAGTTGGAAAAGAGGAAGTATATCCTCTTTGCATATGACATATCTTACATACAGAAATACTCCACCAAATACTGTCAGTATTGATGACTACAGTACTCCTAAATACTCTACCAAAAACCTGTTAGAATTAATAAACAAATTTATTAACATTGCAGGATACAAAATCAAAATACAAAAATGAGTAGTGTTTATGTATGCTAATAGCCAACTGTTTGAAAAAGAAATCAAGAAAGCAATTCCATTTACAATAGCAATGAAAAATAATATATCTAAGAATAAACTTAACCAATGGGTAAAAGATCTCTACTTGGAAAATTATAAACATCGATTAAATAAATTGAAGAAGACACAAATAAATAGAAAGATAACTAACCTGCGTTCGTGGACTGGAAGAATTAATGTTGTTAAAGTAGTCATACTACCCAAAGAAGCGGGTAGTATGAGTTCCTCTGTATGTGTCTATGTTCTAATCTCCTCTTCTACACCAGTCCTTTTGAATTAGGGCCTAATACAATGACCTCATTTTAACTTTATTGCCTCTTTAAAGACTACACATCCAAACACAGTTACATTCTGAGATACTACAAGTTAGAACTACAACATTTGAATTGTAGGAGGACACAATTCATCTGTAACAAGTGGTAAGAACTGTAATATGACTATTACATAAGCTAGCTTCCATTTTTCCTCCCTACTTAATCTATGGATTGGCAGGTGGTGGCATTAACATTGTGCTCATATTTTACATCTGTTTCTTCACAGAAGGGCTCCTAAGGATAGTTTCACTTGTGGAACCAGGAAATTATTTTTTAAATTTAATCTACTTTTATCATTTATTTTACCAAAATACAATTTTAAAATAAAACATACCTTTAATATGCATGTCTATATATGGGTACAGGCATGTACATATATGTACATATACATATAGATACATACACTCACACCACCCATTGTACTGGGAGAGCAGCTCTCTGATACCCTTACTCTACCCAAAACAAGATAAAACCTCAAAAAAACAAAACTGTCTGGGCCAGATGCAGGGGCTCATGCCTGTAATCCCAGCAGTTTGGGAGGCTGAGGCAGGTAGATTGTTTGAGGCCAGGAGTTCAAGACCAGCCTAGGCAACATGGCAAAACACCATCTATACTAAAAATACAAAAATTAGCCTGGTGTGGTGGTGCACACCTGTGGTCCCAGCCACTCTGGTGGCTGAGCTATAAGAATCGCTTGAACCCAGGAGGCGGAGGTTGCAGTGAGCCATGATCACAGCACTGCACTCCAGCCTGGGTGACAGAGAGAGACTCTGTCTCAAAACAAACAAACAAACAAACAAACAAACAACAACCACAAAAGGCAACCCTCTGGTTTGCACAGTTGGCCAGTTTTAGAAGTGTACTGTCATCTTTTCCAATTTCAAACTGCCAACTTGATGTTACTGAACATAGTCTAGAAGAGACTCTCATAGTTGACTCTCACAAACCGACAGAAGCAAGCTCTAGAACATGCACATACACATGACTTATGTCTGGGGTGTGTGTGCGCGTGTGTGTGTGTGTGTGTATGTGTGTGTGTGTATGTGTGTGTATGTGTGTGTGTGTATTGGAGGCTAATGTAATTATTTTGCCTAAAATGTCTACAAAATTGTCTTATGGTCCAGGCATAGTGGCTTACACCAGTAATTCCAGCACTTTGGGAGGCTGGAGCTGGAGAATCACTGGAGACCAGGAGTTTGAGACCACTCTGAGCAACATAGCAAGACTCTGTCTTTACAAAACCTAAAAAAATTAGTTGGGGTTGGTGGTGCATGCCTATAGTCTCAGCTACGTGAGAGGCTGAGGAGAGAGGATTACTTGGGTCCAGGAATTCAAGGCTGCAGTGAGCTATGATTGCATCACTGGACTCCAGTCTGGGCTACAGGGGGAGACCCTGTCTCAAAAAAAAAAAAAAAAGCCGTATTTACCTTTATTGTTATACTTATCCCAACCACCCTGTATTGATACCTCCTAGTTCCATCCTTTTACTTCAGCCATATAGAGGCAATCAGTTGCTAGCAAGTGTAATCAGTCAACACCTTTCCTCAGATTTCTGGTTACCTTATGGTTACCTATAGCTTTAAACACATTTGTTCAGCCTTAAAGAAATTTTTGGGTTGAAGATTTGGAGTCTTTTTTTTTTTTTTTTTTTTGGTTTAAGAATAACAGCACTGGCCGGGCGCGGTGGCTCACACCTGTAATCCCAGCAATTTGGGAGGCTGAAGCAGGCAGATCACCTGAGATTGGTAGTTCAAGATCAGCCTGACCAACATGGAAAAACCCCGTCTCTACTAAAAATACAAAATTAGCTGGGCATGGTGGCACATGCCTGTAATCCCAGCTACTTGGGAGGCTGAGGCAGGAGAATCGCTTGAAACTGGTAGACAGAGGTTGCAGTGAGCGGAGATCGTGCCATTGCACTCCAGCCCGGGCAACAAGAGTGAAACTCCATCTCAAAAAAAAAAAAAGAATAACAGCACCAAGTTAAGTTGGACTGTTCATCCGGGATAGGTTTCAGATGAACATTTGATTGCCTTTACTACTTCTCACTTCTGTTCCTGGACATATGCCTAATAATTAGATTATTGCTATTTTCCAGGTCTTTGTATTTTATCTGTGGGGAATATAAGCAGTAAGAAAAATGTTCTTCAGGGCTCTTAGCAAAGATAAAAGAGGTATTTGAAAGTATTTTCTAATAATCTGGTAATTGTTTAACAACATGTGAAGTGTTCCAATAGATACTTCTTATTGCCTCCAGTGGACTTAAAAAAATCAGATTCTGCTTTCTTTTTATTTTCATAATTACTGTTAGTCTAATACTGAGTTAAGTTTGAATGCCAAGTAATAGAATATGAGAACAATTGGATCAACCAATCCTCTTTAAAATGCTTTTCATTTAACAAAATGCCATCAGCATTTAGCCACACAGCAGATTTAATACCCAGTCACTATGAAGCAACTCTGAGAATAATGGAATGATTTGGAGTGCCGCTGGTGGTTACAGGAAATTTTACAGTGATGTGTTTGGTGTTTAGCTCACAGATTTCTTCCTCAGAAGACTGAATGGTTCTAGCAATGAGCTAGCAACATGACTCCACAAGTTCTTTGAGTAGCCTTTATTCGTGTTGCACAGGATTTCGGCTTCTGGCCTCCTGGAGTTAATTGCAGCCGCCAGTCTTTCCTGCAGAGCCAGCTGCTTTTTATGGTCAGAGGAGATAAACAGAGGCTCAATAGGAGATCTATTTCTAGGCATTGAAAGGGCCTCTGTGCCGCTGGTTGAGGGGAAAATCATCCAATCTCCCTCATGAAATGCCTGGACCATTTCTTGGGGCTGTTCTCCTTAAACTGGCACTTCCTGTACCCAGTTTAAATAGTAGATAGGCTAAAAAATATAAGCCTTAAAAAGTCTTAAGGTATGAAATCATGTCTAACTGAGCAAAACAACATTCAAAGTTGGCAAGCTAATATGTGTTCATTCAATGTTGAATTAATGGCCAGTATGGGAAGCATATTAATTTGGGAGGGGGTGGGGGGGTCAAAATTATAACCCAGCAGTTGTCAATAACATTTTCTGGGTTAAGAGTGATTTGCTTGAGGGAAGGGGGAAGGGAGTTTCCATTCATTGAATACTACTTTGGGCTTCCTACACGAACGGTATCCAAAGTACACTTATTCCCATTTTATAGTTGTTAAAGCAAAATTTAACTTTATAAAATTGTAAAAGAGGATTATAATTGCTGTAGTTTGATTTTATTGCATATTATTGGTTATATAATATGGTATAAGTATATGAGAGAGCTGGTTCCCCTCATAGTCAAGGGAAGGAAATTTGGCTCCAGGGTTGAGCACCTGGTCCGAGGCTGCAGCACCCAGGAGGAGGCAACAGAAACCAGGTTTTTCGACTCCTGAATCAATGCTCATTTCACTACCCAGACCACCTTATTTATATGATGGAAGTTTCTTGATTAGGAAGCAAGTCAATAATAAAACCCCTAGTTTCAGTTGTAGCATTAAGAATAAATATCTTCTTTCACAATGATTTTTATTTCTGAAAAGAAATAGCCTTCTGTCAAGAAACAATGCACTTTTAAGATATTTTTCACTATTACCAATTGATTACATAAAAATGCATACTGTAGAAGGAGATAGAACGATTTGATTCCAGCTCTAGGAAATAAATGTGCAGCTCAAATGATTTTCTAATAAGATAGCATCTGCTTATATTGCTATTTAAAAACTATTTAGGTCCATATAAATTAGTTAGAATCACCTTCACAAATAGGAGTGTGCCTTTAAATTCAATGCATTACATATGGAAATAGGTTCTCTAAGGTTTACAGACTTTTGAATTTTAGTGTAAGATGTTGTTGCCTTTGTTCTGTAATAAAAACACACACATTTTCTAGAAGGAAAACTCTGCCTGTATCAAATTGGTTGTATGTCCCCTGCATCCTAAAACCAGATTATTCCGAGGAACAGTGGATGTGGAGTGGGTTTTCTACCATGGAAGGCTGGGGTGCTCCCTGGACTGTGCTGTGGCCTGTCCTAGGGCCCCTGCTATTGTCAGGTTGGCTGTCCCAATCCTCCAGGGAATTCCATATAGGGAAGAAGGGAATGTGTTCTTTCATTCCTTCAAAAATATTTGTTGAGTCATTGATTACTATGTGTTAGACACTGTTCTAGTTACGGAAGCAGCACATACCAGACATTTTAAAGTCCCAACAACCCTTTCCCATAAGTCTATTATAATTTTATAGATGAAGAATCTGACATACAAAGAGATTAAGTATCTTGTCCCAGGTCCCTGAGCTAAAAGGTAGTAAAAACTGGAGCCTAAATTTGTATGGGCCCAATGTCTATGTTCTTTCTATCATGTCTGGTGTACATGT
This sequence comes from Pan troglodytes, assembly GCF_028858775.2. Classification (NCBI taxonomy): domain Eukaryota; kingdom Metazoa; phylum Chordata; class Mammalia; order Primates; family Hominidae; genus Pan; species Pan troglodytes. The sequence goes on along the minus strand of NC_072403.2, from coordinate 136,986,420 downwards.
GTGTATATATATATGTGTGTATATATATACACACACATACACACACACACATATATGTACACACACACTTATATATATCACATTTAGGACATACTTATACTAAAAATTACTGCTTGTCTATCTGAAATTAAAATTTAACTGAGTGTATTATATTTAATCGGGCAACCCCTTGGAAGTGTTTTTCAGGGCCAGCAATGAGGCAACAGGATATTATCACGTTTCCCTTATTTCTTTCCTTTGCATGTTTCAAAGTAAATTGCATACACACAGAAATTCAAACACGCTTTAAGAAATCTTTTGCTCAAGAAGAACAGTATTTTGTTTTGAAGGATGTAATTGAAACGAGGAAACTAGGAAAGCATGCAGCTTTCCTTCCTTTTTTTTCCCTTTTCCTTCCTCTCTCTTTTCTGTTATTACTCTCTTTCTTTTCTTTTACTTTTTACTTCCTTTCTTCCTTCTCCCTTTGTAGAGCACATATTAAGGGCCAGGACTTGTGCCCTGTTGGGGATAATTGTCCCTGCCTTGAAGGAACACAAAGACCTGAAGGAAACTGTGAAAAGTGCTGTAATAGGTTGAATGGTGTCTTCCCAAAAGTTAATGTCCTCTTGGAACCTCAGAATGTGACTTTATTTGAAATAGGGTGTTTGTGGATGTAATTGTAGTATTTAAGTGAAGGTCTGTATTCCTTTGTTAGGGCTGTCATAACAAGGTACCACAGACCCGGAGTGGGAGGGACTTATACAATAGAAAGTTATTTTCTCACAGTTCTGGAGGCTAGAAGTCTAAGATCAAGGTGTAAACAGGGTTGATTTCCTCTGAGGCCTCTCTCCTTGGCTTGCAGTTGGCCATCTTTTCTTTATGTCTTCAGCATAAACTTTCCTCTGTGTATGCCTGTGTCCCAGTCTCCTCTTATGAGGATGCCAGTCATATTGGGTTAGGGCCCACCCGTATGACCTCATTCTACCTTAGTTCCCTGTGTCAAGATTCTATCTCCAAATACAGTCACAGCCTGAGGCTGTGGGGATTAGGACTTCAACATATGAATTTAGAGAGAACACATTTCTGCCCCAAAGATGACACTGGATAAGGTTGGGTCCTATATCCAATGACTGAAGTGAAGTGAAGATACAGCAAGTCAAAGAATGCCAAGGATTGCTGGCAACCACCAGAAGCGAGGAGAGAGACAAAAAACACATTCTCCTTCAGAGCCTCCAGAAGGAAACAGTGGTGCTGACACTTTGATTTCAGACTTCAGGGCTCTCTATGAGAGAATTAAGTTTGTTGTTGTAACCCACCCAGTTTGTGGTATTTTGCTACTTCTACCCTAGAAAACTAATGCAAGTGCCTTGCTCAGTGGTGATTTACAAAGAGTCCTTAACAGAGGGGGCCATGGTGATGCACCCTGGATGGTACAGGCAGGATGGCATCTAGCAGGAGAAAATGCTGGGGCTGAGGACGATGGAGAAGTAGGAGTTAGGAGGAGGAGGAGGAGGAGGAGGAGGAGGAGGAGGCGGAGACTCTGCCTATGGGAGTATGCAGATGCACAGCTGCTTGACAGGGCCTGTCTGGATTACAGAAATAATAGAACTGAACAGTTGGAACTAACTTTAAATATAGGTTACATGGACCCACATTTAATTGCTGAAAGAGATCTTAGAGATTACCCTTGCACTCCTTGATTTTAGACCAAAGTCTGGGAAGGTATGTGGCTATGCCAATATCACAGAGCAAATTAATGTAAGAATTCAAGATAGGAATCCATTTGTCCTAAATCTTTGCCTAGTACTCTCCACAAGACCAGGATTGGAGCCCAGCCTTCACCAAGATCCACATACAGGGTATGTCTAATAACACAGGAGGGGCCCTAAACATGCTTACTACTACTACTACTACTAATAAACTGAATAAGTAATATTGAATAAACTTTCAATGAATTGAATGTCAGAAAGAAAATAACTGGTATTATGCTATGTACTTTCATATACACTGTCTCATTTGATGGGAACAAAAACTTCTATCTGTTGTTTTATTATTCCCCAATTTCCAATTACTCTTTTAGAGTTGCAGATGTCAAAGGACAGTTTGGGTACCCTGCCTCAGAGTCCCTCGTTAACAAGAGAAGGGCTCTCAGAAGCAGTCTAGCTTGATAGCTCAGGGCTCCCAGGCCCAGGTTTAGATCACACCTCTGTCCTTGCAGACTCTGTGATGGGGGAGGTTATTCAGTCTCTGTCAAGGGTAATAAATAATGCAACAACGGTGATTCTAATAGTTTAAAACGGATCTGGATACCGTGATGTAGTGGGAAAAAACTTGCCCTTGGTATTCAAATCAGATTGATGATGCAACTCTGTCCTGACTTCACTTTCCTCATCTCTGAAATGGGAATAATGTTTAACTCATAGGGTTGTGAGGATTTTCCAGGAAAATCGCACACAACCCCGCACGTTTCTACTTGTTAAAGGAACTCAGTCAGCCGAAATTCTTGCCAGCTTTCGTCCCGACCCCATCCCCAGGGCTCCTCCTGGTTCCTGGTGGGCCCTCTTTCCTAGTCTATTTTTTTTTTTAACTTTCTCTTCGTTTTGTCTTTCCTTTCTCTCTCCCTTTCATCTCCTTCTCCCTCCGTTACTTTTCTTTTGGGTTACCTTTTTAATGAGATGTAGAAAATGTATCAGCAGGTTTATGAAAAGTGAACTGGCAGATGGAAGATGTCACCATGACACTGAGGGAAACTGTTTTCTAACCCCCACCAAAGTAATTTAATTTACACATTTACTTCCTCAAAAAAAGAAAAAAAAAAGCTTTTATGCTTTCAGCACGCAGGCAATGGAGACAGCCTCGGGTCGTGTTGCCCACACGCAGGTGCTGCTAGCTGCCTCCCAGTCGCTCTCCTCGCGCATCTTCCCAGGGGACATCCGCCCTCCCGGGACTGTGCTCCGGACAGCGGGGGAGGGCAGAGGCAGGGGCAGGGAGGTGACAAGCAGCGCCCCGCAGTGTGCACCGTGCGCTTCACTCCGCGCTCCTCTCCGTGCACCCAGACCCAGAGCAGCCCCGCCCGGCAGCCAGCACAACTGCCCCGCGCCACAGGCCGCCGGCCTCTGCTTGCCGGGGCTGCGGGGGAAGAACATGCCCCCGTGCACTAGCTCCGCGTTCCCGAAGGAAGGTTTTCGCAGCCATGGGCAGTGGGCCTTTAGTCTCCCGCTCCATGCGCTGGGAAGGGATCAACTGAGCGGCGCGGAGCCGTCAGCGGTCTCTGCGTGGAGGCTGCAGCCCCGCCGACGCCCTCGCCGACGCCCTCGCCGACGCCCCCGCCCCCGCCCCCGCCCCCGCCCCCGCCCCGCCCTCTATACTATGGACAAAGGCAATCCGGATTTGTTTTTGTTTTCGTGGTTTTCTTTGTTGATGATGGGAGCTGGAAATTGGGGAGAAGAGAATTTTGCAGTTGTGAAAGGGCATCTCTCTCTTCCCTTACTTATTATTTTCTTCAAAGATAACAGAATTTCCCCATGGCAGGAACCGCAGACTGGCAAGCAGGAGACCTGAGTTTGAGTTGAGCCTTTGCTATGTGACCTCAAACAAACCATTGAACTGTATTTTTTATTTTTTAGTTTAGCTGGGCTTAGCTTTGTTGTTTTCTTTCCCACATTGTTTATAAAACGAGGATACTAATAACACCACAGAGGGGTTGTAAGGATTACATACACGTGAACAGACTACGTGAACGCATAGTAGGCGCTAGATAAAGATTTGTTTTGAAATTATCCATAACAACACCTCCAATATAAGGAATAAGAGACCTAGGAAGCCCAGAGAGGGCAAGTTAGCATGCCAGTTGGAGGATGAAAACCAAGGCTGGAACTAAGGTTTCCCATTTCCAGCTTCGTGTTCTTCCCATTTCCCACTCCTCCGCTGATTCTAACCTAGTGCACTTACAACTCTGGAGAAGGGAGACCCAGTTGGAATCGCTGGCTTCACCATTCTGAAGTTGAGGCGTCTTGGGCACGTCTCTTATAAAACTTTTTTGTTTTATAGTTTTGTAATTTGTTCCTCAAACGTTTCAATGCCTATGATGTACCTGCCAGTTACCATAGACGGTGCAGGGGACCCAAAAATGAATAGAACATGATCCGTGACCTCATGGAATTCACGTTCTTGCTAGAGGGCCTCATGCATAATATAAGCAAAAATAAATAACCAATCTGTTGGTGATTATATTAATAGAGCATGGTGGAAGGAAGAGTTCTGTTTAATGTCGGGGATTGGGGGGGGTCCCAATGTCTCAACAGTGAGCAAGGACTGGAGAGGTTAACTTGGAACGTGCTATCCAGGTTCCACCTCCACCCCTCACCTTTCTCCACACCTCTCCTCCTGACCCAAGCTACTCTGTCTCATCCCACCCACCCACTCCGGGGGCTGATTCGTTCACTGCCCAGCCTGAGAGTGTTGATGACTGACAGTTCTAAGCTGAACCCACTCTGGAGTGTTCTCAGCTGAAAGGGTCACCTCCTCCCAAAGTCATGCTTCCAAGGGCAGCTCCCATTCAATGACTGATCTATGCAGAGTGTTAAGGCTTACTCTCATTTCAATTTGGGACAACTCTCTGCAGAGCCTTCCCAGCTTCCGGCTGATAGGTTACGGCTGATGAGCTCAGGCCTGTGTGGGGACTTCATTGCAGTCTAGTTTCTCTCCCTGCCCAATCCTGTTTATTTCACTCCTTCACAGATGTGCAGTAAACCTTAGCAATAAGCCTCCTGCATGCAAATTTCCATCTAGGAATCTGCTTCTCAGAAAACCCCATCCTGAGACAGAAGTGATAAAATCAGATTGTGTTTTTGTAGCATCACCCTAATAGCACTGTGAAGGATGCAGTGGACAGTGCCTATGGCCAGTCACATCACAGGCATGGGCCAAACAGAGGGGAAGCCTGAAGGCAAGAATCCCAATGCTTGCCATTATCTGAATAAGAAGGACAATCTGAATTAAAGGGTGAAGGTGTGAATAGAGAGGTTATTTAGGAGATATAATTGAGAGGGCTGATGACAGACTGAGCTAGGTTGGGTGAAAGATAGCCAGACAGGACGAACTCCAGGTTTTTGTCTTGGGCACCTCATATCCATGCCCCAAAGGCTGCAATTCTCACCCTTACATATCTGAAGGTCTGAATGCCGAAGTCCACTAAAATATTTTTGGCCAAGCGTAAAATAGCTGTGTAACTTTTTTTCTGGACCAACTTTTGAGAATTTTGAAAAAAATTGTGAGTTTGACTCTCACATAGAGATATGCCATTCTCTTTTGGGGATCCATGATAACATGGGCATCCTCCTATGGGTGCTCAATAGCTATTTATTGAATGAATACAGAGAAAAAGTAAACTATTACCAAGGAAGTGATTTGGTTTTCATTAGCAAAGATGGGGAGAAGTCCAGCTGTGTGAAGAAGAATAGGGCCATTATTCATTTTGGAGCTGTCCTTCTGGCCAGCTGATCTGTACCTTTTTCTTTTGTCCATTTGCTTCACTCTAGTCTCATTGCAGCAGCCGGAATGATCCTGTTGGGACCTAGGGATGGCCATAGCACCCTTCTGTCTACAAACTTCAGTGGACTTTTCATCTCGCTCAAACTGAATGCAAATGCACTACAGTTACCCACCTACATTTGCAGCAATGCCCCCACCTCTCTGTTTATACTCATCTCCTCTCCTTCTATTCCAGCTGCTCTGGAGTCTTGCCTTTCTGAGCCCTTGTCTCTGCTGTTTGCTTTGCCTAGAATGCCCTGTTAGCTCATCAGTACAGCTCTCTCACCTCTCATACTTTTGCTCAAACTTTACCTTCCCAGAAGCCCATGCCCTTTTACCCCCACTATCTATCACTTTCCCCTGCTTTATTTTTCTCCCTTTCACTTCTATAATTTACTTATTTTGCTTATTTGTCTGATTCCTATACTAGAACGTAACCTTCCTATGGCAGACTTTTTTTTGTCTCTTCTTCACTAATCTATAACCATGACTTGTAACAGTGTCTGGCATGTAATAGGTACTCAAAAAATATTTGTTGCATGAATAAATGGCAACTGTGCCTCAGACAGTCAATCTCTTTAGGCCAGGAGACAGGGACAAGTTTCATGATCTGCTGCGACTGTTTCCATGGTGTGGTACCAGTTTTGGGGCCCAGGCTTTAAGAAAATGGTAGCTTCTGCTGGGCGCAGTGGGTCATTCATGTAATCCCAGCACTTTGGGAGGCTGAGGTGGGCGGATCACAAGGTCAGGAGATGGAGTCCATCCTGGCTAACATGGTGAAACCTCATCTCTACTAAAAACACAAAAAGAAAAAAAAAATTAGCCAGGTGTGGAGGCGGGCACCTGTAGTCCCAGCTACTCTGGAGGCTCAGGCAGGAGAATGGCATGAACCCAGGAGGTGGAGCTTGCAGTGAGCCGAGATCCCACCACTGCATTCCCGCCTGGGCAACAGAGCGAGACTCCACCTCAAAAAAAAAAAAAAAAAATGAAATAAAATAAATAAATAAAAATAAAAAAAAAGAAAAGAAAATGGTAGCTTCAATTTCCAGTCTATTTGGGATGTTGCTGTCAGAATTCAGCCACCGTATTGGTAGAAGGCCAGAGAAGCTTGTTGTGAAAACTATGGGAAAAAGAACGCAGGCCGTAGCTCACATAAACAAATGCTTGGAAAAAACAGAGGAACAATGAGGTCTCTGGTATGATGGAGATTCCTGAGAATGCTGCCAAGATTGTTCCAGCTTCATCTCACTTTCTCTCTGTCAGCAGCTTCATTCTAAACTGAGGGGATCGAAAGTAGAAAAATGTATTGTCTCACAGTTCTACCGGCTAGAAGTCTGAAATCAAGACGTTGGCAGGGTCATGCTCTTTCTGACAGTTCTAGAGGAGAATCCTTCCCTGTCTCTTCCAGTTTCTGGTGTTTGTTGGCAATCTTTGTCATTCTTTGGCTTTAAGTGAATCACTTTAGTCACATGACCATCTCTTTTAGGTGGCAGAAACATAGCTTCTGGAAGCTTCCAAGCTCACATTTCACAGCTGCATCATTAAAAGGGGATAGGGACAGGCTTTTTATTGTCTCAAGTTCAAAAATCCTAGGGAGGGGATTAATTGGCTTAACTTGACTTGGGTGTCCCTCTGTGAACCAACTGGTTTCATTGATTGGGGGGAGCATGAGAAAAGATGGCAACTCCCTAATGAACAACATGGTTGGGTGAGTGAGACAGAATTACTCAGAGGACAAAACAATAGATGTCAGCTAACATATGATAATTGACTCTTTGAGCAAAACTTTATATTTAACCAATATGCTACTCTAGAAATGTGCATGTTAAGCATTACCCATTAAAATAATTTGCCTTTTAGAATGCTTCATATCACAGCCGTGACACAACGTCTAGGAGTGATGCTAAGCTATTATTCTGCGCTACTTGTAACTGACATCAATGAATCATTTTGTGTTGGCCAACATGTTTAAAATGAAGCATGGTCACTAACAATAATAAGAACTAACATTTACTGAAAGCTTGTTAAGAGCAAGGCACTATTTTAAGTGCTTAAGCATGTATTAAAACTCAGTTAATCCTCACAACTAACCTTGGAGGCATGCACTATTATTCCCAATTTACAGAAAACTGAGTCACAGAGAGGTTAAGTAACATACCCCAGGTTATATAGCCTGAAAGAAGCCAACTTGGGGTTAAATACAGGAGCCTAGCATCAGCGCTCTTACCTTCTTCACAAACCTACCTCAATTGTGATTTGAGAGTTAAAACTGGGCCTACCAGGAGTTTCATTTCTAATAATCTAATCATTTCACTTTCAATACCAGTCTCCTAACAGTACCTTATTGAAATATACATTTAATTAACAAATATGTGGAGCACAATATTGGGCAAGGGTGAGTAAGAAACTCCCTAAGCAGGGGCTCGATTGGTGACTGACTCATCATCTTTCAATGGACTATCCCGGCTACATTAAAGGCATTAAAAAAAAATTGTTGAGTGCCAGAAGACATAATTGGCTCAAAATAAGGGGGTGTGTAGTTTGATAAACACTATTAAATGCCAGAATCACATTTGGCCTGCTCAACACTGGCAGTGGTACTCTGCAACCAGAATGCCAGAAGAAACAGGAGATTCATGGTTCCCATCTCATGTTTATGCTGGAGCATATGTCATGACACACATTTGTGGTAAATTGTGTAAGTTAAATACGTCTCTGCTGTTTTATGTATGTGTGTGTTGGCAACTGTAGCTATAATAAAAAGATATCACCATTTTTGTCTTTAAACATAGCAGCCTGGGGCTTGGAAATATAGGAAAACAGAAGGAAATTATGAGGGCTTATTACCATGAAAGAGACTAAATGCAAATGGATTTAAGGAAAAGTTAATTTAGAAAACACATTTGGCACTGTGTGTGTGTGTGTATGTGTGTGTGTGTGTGTCTGATTTAAAAAGATTAGATGCCATTTTTTACCTGTCAAATTGGCAAATATTTTTTAAAAAGAGATAAAATAGTTTTTGTGAAAATGAAATGAAATAAATACTCTTGTAAACCGGTGATGGGAACATAAATTGGCATCAACTTGAAATGGTATCATTTGGGTGTATGTGGGAGCACGTGCTTCATAATTCTTTTTAGAATTCGACTTGCAAGTCCATTACTAAGGGTTTATCAGGTTTTTGTTCAAGAATTTTCACTGTAGTCTGCTGATAGCAGGAAACTATAAATAGCTAAAATATATGCCATTTGAAAGGTTAAACATCATGTTTTCAAAGGATTTTAGCGACCCAAGAAAGACAATATAGTATCTTTTTTGCTCCACTAATTTTTAAAATGGAAGCATAAAACACATTCCAGATTTTTTTTTTTTTTTTTTTTGACAGAGTTTCTCCCTGTTGCCCCTGGAGTGCAGTGGTGCAATCTCCGCTCACTACAACCTCTGCCTCCTGGGTTCAAGCGATTCTCTTGCCTCAGCCTCCCGAGTAGCTGGGATTACAGGAGTCCGCCCCACGCCTGGCTAATTTTTGTATTTTTAGTAGAGACAGGTTCCCCATGTTGGCCAGACTGGTCTTGAACTTCTGAGCTCAGGTGATCTGCTTGCCTCTGCCTCCCAAAGTGCTGGGATTACAGGCTTGAGCCACTGCACCTGATCCAGAATTTGTTTTTTCGGTTTCTTTTTTTTTGAGACAGAGTCTCGCTCTGTCGCCTAGACTGGAGTGCAGTGGCGCAATCTTGGCTTACTGCAACCTCCACCTCCTGGGTTCAAGCGATTCTCCTGTCTCAGCCTCCTGAGTAGCTGGGACTACAGGCGCCTGCCACCACGCCCGGCTAATTTTTTTGTATTTTGAGGAGAAACGGGGTTTCACCATATTAGCCAGGATGGCCTTGATCTCCTGACCTCATGATCTGTCTGCCTCAGCCTCCCTAATAACACCCTCATGAAGTAACAGACTATTTCTATAATCGTAGATTTTTGATTCCCCTTACCAGTCAATAATACCCACCCCAAAAGTAATCACTGTTCTGACTTCTATTATCATTGATCAGTTTTGTCTGTTTTTGATCATCATATAAATGTGATCCTATAATATATACTCTATTGTGCCTGGCTTCATCTGCTCAACATAGTATCTGTGAGAGTCAACTGTATTTTTGCATAGATTGCTCTGTAATTTTTCAAAATTAAGATTATTTTCATTCTAATTGTTCTATAATATTCCATTCTATGAATATATCACAATATATTCATGATTTTACTGTTAAGGAAAATTCTTGTACTTACCCTTTGGTCAACAAAGGCCATTCTTTCCTTAGTGACAGATCTAGGAAAATCATTGCTAGGTTATAGAGTAGGCATATATATTTGGCTTTAGCAGTTTAGTGGTTTCTGCTTTCCCACCCCTGTATAGGCCCCTTGGTCTAGAGAGTAAAGACCACCCTAAGCTGATCTCTTACTTCCACACTATTTGCTTCTTTTTCATGCCTCATGCAGAATGTTTGCACTGATCTTCACTATTCTGTGCTCTTTCCCCAAAACATGCCACAGCAACACAACACAATCCACCTTCCCAAAAGCACACCCTTGAATTTCTGTTCATTCCTGCTCCTCCATTTCTAGAGTCCAATGTAGAAATTACTCCAGTAACTGTAGGCACAATAGTTTTGTTGCTGTGAAGTTTTATTTTTAATTTTTTAAAAATCCAAACCTATTGGAAAAAAAGACAAGAATTTTCTCTTTTAAAAACTTTTATTACGCATTGCTAAATAACATTGCATGATGTATTGCACACATCATGTGGTAAACAGCACTCCACAGTAATCCATACAATAGCTCGTACAATGACAATCAAAATAGTTTGAAAACCGTTATAGTTTTCATCCGAGTGAGTGTCTTTATATTCTTCCATGCAATCTGATTTCATAATTAAGATTACTCTTCCATTCTACAACAACCAACCAAAAATAATTTTTTATAAAAGCCCAACCACAACAAAAGGTCATTGGGACATTACGAAAAGTCCGAAATTAGACTCCAAAATATCACAAGGTGTCCGTCTTTTGAAAGACTTGTCCCTAAAATTTGTGTGATCTGACACTTGGGTTGCTTTTACCGCCAGCAGCATGTGACATTGTACTTACTGAGAAGGAGCAGTACATTGACACATCGACTGAAAATTCTTGAGGTAATAGATTTTTAAATTTCACTGCTTAAAAAAAAAAATCTCTTAAGTTTCAGGTCCTGTCCAGCAGGACCTACCTGTTGGCAGGAAGATTCTTTTCCTTTTTTTTTTTTCTTTGTCAAGTATTTACACATAACTGCATATACAACCTGTCTTTGTCTTTTCTAAGCACATGGTTTAGTTTAATTATTCAGCATACATTCATCAGGAAAAGTTGAATTATATATTATGATACATAAAGAATATAACAAACCTAGCATTTTGTATAAAGCTAAAACAAAAGGCACAGATCAAGAAGAGCAAAATAACATATTATATAAACAGGGTTGATGTTGATAAAGCTCACTGGGAACAAATAACATGTAAATAGCAGACACCATGGTTCTCCAGCATCTGTATGAAAGTATATTACTGACAAAATATTGCCAAGAATAAGTTGTAAGGAACTGGTCAAATTCCTGAAGTACCATACAGTTACTTTTATTTTTAATGCTTTTTGTAAAGTAATTTTGTCCTAATTGGAGCTATAAATAAAACTGAGAGTCATTTCAACTCCTGTTCTAAACTTAATTAGCATTTTTTATGGTTTTAAAGTACAATTCAATTTTAATGGCTTTAATTTCTGGTGTTTAATATCCACTTGTATAGGTTAGCTTAAAAATGAACAATGAATTTAAGAAAAATACATTGGCTAACCTGTTTTAGAGATAATACAGTAGATTAAGGTAGCAAACGCAGCCTATATACATCCCTAAAGATACGCTTTCTCCTTAGCACTTTAAATAGAGGGACCAAAGAACACTCACAAAAAATATACGGCTCTTTAGATAAGAAATAAAGTCAAGTGAAAAAAATAAGGCACTAATAACGTATATGAATGTTATATACTCATCACACAAAGCACCATATGGAAGGTTAAAGGGATTATACATTAGTGCTATTGGAAAATGAGAATAAACCCAGTTTCCCTGGCTTTTATTCACCAACTTCTTCCTTTATTTTCAGTAATTAGAGTGTAAATGCTAACATGGTAGAAAAGTATATACTATGCTAAAAACACAATTCATGGAAACAACAGCATGAAATAATAATTTGGAAATAAGTTGATTGCTCTAAAAAGTGTAAGAAATTAGGTTTTTAAGATACTCCTTATTTCTCAACATTTCATCTCAACGTAATTTTTCCTTTGCAATTTCTTTTGAGAGATTTCTGCATATCAACATTGTCTAATTAAGAAAAATTTACTCTACCCCTCTCTTTCATAAAATATATTCAGAATGATTTCTTCCACATAGTTTTGTGATTATCAAAGTTAATAGTATAACTAATGAAATGGAGAAAAGGTTAAAAAATAAAATTGCATAAATATTTTCCAATATCATTAAAAAGAATCAATGAAATCTCTTTTCAACCAGGTCCATTTTAAACTTGAAAAATATTATAACTTACTTTATTTGGAAAATGGCTGCAAATTTTATAGAAAACTGAAAATATGCAATCTAATGAAATGATGGACAAGATCTGGTACAAATTACTATTCATCTTATGATCAAGAAATTCCTTCTAATTTTCTGTTGTTAAGGAGAATATAATTAAAATGGAATATATTCTGATACTTAAATAGAGGATGACAATAATTCCTTAGAACTGTAATTTCTGAATATACGGCAATAACAGATAAACACTCAAATTTTTTTCTCTTTAATATTTTACTCTATTTGGGAAAAGAATGAATAATTGTCCCACAGTTTTGAAATAGATATACATTGATATAAATATGTTTGTTTCATAAAATTGCCTTACAATTTTGTTTAAAATAGAATCAAAACAACTGGTTCTTTGTTAACATTTTAACATCACTGTTGTGTTCCTTCTACAGAAAATCATTTCTGTCATCTCTCAATTTACTAATTACTAAGTTAATTGCTTCTAAAAGCAACAAAATTGTCAATTTTCATATTAAAAATCTGTAACAGATTGTCCTTGTCAAGGTAAATGGTTTTATATATATACAAACTAATTATTATTCTAGGTTTCACGTGAAATATAAGGTTGGTCTACTTTTTAAAATACCCTCTAGAGGATTGTAATTGTGATGAAAATGATCAAATAATAAAAGTAAGCTATTGAGGAGTTGCCATATGACACTTAAAAAAATGGGTCTTAGAAGGGTTTCTTGTCAGCTGATAATGAAATTATGATACTTTATCTAGACTTTTCATTATAAAGAAACATAAAGCATGCTAATTTTCTATAAAATGAAAGAATTTAGATATTTATATCAAATATTTAGATACTAGTGGCTTGAAACAATACAAATATATGGGGATATTGAAGAAGTAATACATTCACAAAAATGCTGTTTTTAAGAATTTGATTGGATTACTAAGAATATTTCCCAAGCTGGGGCATGGCGAGGTGAACACATCACAAATTCGCAGAGAACCAATGACAGCATAGCTTGCCAGCCACAAGAATCTAAAAGGACATTTCAGCAATTTCTGGGGTCCTTTAACACTCAAGTCTGTCTCTCCCTTTTTCTTTTCTGTTATGTACTGAATCTATACTAAATATATTGAGTGTGGCATATCTAAATCATATCAATAAAAAAGTCAAACACTTGCAAATGACAAACGTTTTCTCTAGAATAGGGTTAATATCAGTTACATTCAATGTGACCTACTTTAGATTATCAAAAATCTAACAATGTTCACAGAGCATGAATCCATGATTGAATCTTATATACAAATGCTACACTATATAAATCCACCCCAAGTCCAAGCTATAGGACGTTTTGCTGAAATAAAGACCATAAACCATACCTATAACCCTTTTTGGATGAAGAATGAATGACCTGGGGTCAGGTTGGATGAATGTCCACACATGCTTTCTGTCCAACTAATATGCAAACACAATATTGATCTTACAACAGTCACGAAGCAATTTCTGAAGCTTGGTTTTAGAGTATTATTAGGCCCTCTGATCCAACTGGTATCTTCACTTGCTTGACTTACTTCTTGGCAGAGGGCTAGGCAGTGTTCTCCAACTCCTATCAAGAGGGAAAAGTGTTCCAGGCACTCCTGATACATTTCCATTTACAGATAAAATAAGCCAAGGTAAATTATGCTCACTACCAGAGCTAAATTCTGGAGTGCGTTCAGTGTTGAATTCATTTCATTACAGTGAAAGGAGTTATGGGCGAGACAGAATTTATCCCACACTTGGCCAAGATGGGAAGAAGACTGCAGAGGCAAAAATCAAGATAATTAGGAAATTTAAGAGAAAAAGGAGCTTGATGTTGAAGTATGTGGGTATCATTTCACAAGGAAAGTCATTTAGTATTAATAATGGAATAGAGTGACAGAATATAGCACAGAACTGAAAAAAAGTATTTTTTGTGTTAGTAAGTCTGAATAATTTAAGTGATATGAAGTTAGATACACCAAATGAAAATTTTTAGAAGAAAAAAGGAAGTGACAAAAAGGGCAATGGCAATGTTTTGTGTATTAAAAAAAAAATTATTGCCTTTTACATTCATACTGTTATTCTAAAATAGTCACTTCTTTAGCCAAAAAGATACATATAGTTTGTAACATGCATAATTACATTCTTTTAAAACTGGCAATATGTATAGGGATTTTGTAAGGTATGTGATATAGTAAAGCTTCAGCTAATGCTCCAAAGAAGCAATGAGAATAGTCTCACTACTGTGACTCTGTTTCTTGGATTTGGACGAAGTCAACTAAAGTTCCAGCCTTACAATTAGTAACAATAGAAGTCCCACACAAAGTTTGGCTATGAAATGTGTATTTGTTCTATTTTAAAAATCAGAGTTACAAAGGAGTCCCACTGTAATTCTCTCTTAAAGGTTTGTATCACTGGTTTGCATCCAAAAGGTAACATTTCACAATCTTAAAATACTCCCCAAATTTTGGAACTCTGATTTTGTTCTGATAATACTTTAATGCTTCTATAAAATTATTTGTTTTATCAAATTAATAATTGTGGCTATAAAAATTAACAATGTGATTTTGAAGACAGGCATAGTAGGCACATGCTTGTAATCCCAGCTACTCCAGAGGCAGAGGAGTGAGGATCGCTTGAGCCCAAGAGTTTGAGACCAGCCTGGGCAACACTGAGAGAACCTCTGTCTCAAAAAAAAGAATTTTGTAACTTATTTTCCATATTAGGGGGACAGTATCATAATTAAATTATAACTTTAAATACAAAATATGCTTAAACTTGGGATTGGTGTGCAAAACTGGTAGTTTTGATTGATCATATTTTTAGTCAGGGAGATTTCTTTTATAGAATTCATGAATTATGAAATTGCAGTTAAAACTTTCAGTATAAATTAATTTAATATTTTAAACAAACATTCCAATTAGGTATATTAGGTAACACTTATTAAGTATTATTTGCTAGGTTTGATAACCATTCCAAGATTACTACAATTTCAGAAATTGCTAATTTTCTTCAGGTATGTTTTATTTGTTTTAAATCTTTAGCTTCTGATTCCTCGCAAATTTAAAGAGATGACACGTATTTGCTAACACTGTTATCCTACTGTCTCCACTGAAATATATGTATCAGTTGCTTTAACTTTGTATACTGTCTCCATTGCGTATGCATTGATTGCTTTGTCATTATTTAAATGGCACAAATATTTTAAAGTGCATTACAAAATTTTAAGGCTATATTTATAATAGATATTAACACAAAACAATAAAGCAGACCATGGGAAAGATCACTTTCAATAGTTGGGAGAGATTTCAGCCACAAATATGGGAGAATAAAAATATAATCCAATGTGAAGACTCACATTAAGGCTTATGTGCAGGTTGCTTATAAAATTAAAATCTAAAAATGTTTTTTGGCATAAATTTTCTTATTTTTGTAATAAAGTATGCCAATTAAGGTTATAGAGGCCACTAACTTTTTTGTAATTCTAATGTAACAGCCAGTATAAAAGTGTAATGTTAAAAACAATTTCATTTAACAAGGGAGCAGCTGGACTGATGTCTTGGCAGATGTGCCCTCATTTGACAAAGGTCAGGAAGGAATTCTAATGTTTCCCACATACCAGAGTGAGTTTTTAGTCCCCTCCTGTCTCTCCTCTTCTCCTTCAGTGAAGAGGAATAGTTAGAATAGCAGAGGTATGGAGAAAAATGAGGTTGAAGAGGGGCATCAGGGACTGGAAATGATTACAGTGGTTCATAGGTATTTTAGGAGAACAGTTGGTCATATATTTGGGTGGTAAGGTTGAAAGATAAAGGCTCAATTGGAGCCTTGGGACTCAAGAGATAGTCAGTGTCACAGAACAAGGTATTTTCTGACAAGCACCACTGAATCTTGATACCACAGCAGAGAAAGTACAATTAAAGATATCATGTTGTAACCTGACTTGTGTTTAATTATCTTTGTTTTCTTGTCTGTTCTACTCTTAGGACACAATAGCACCTATGAGAAAATCAAGGTGGTGGCAACAAGATGTTGCTTGTACCAAAAGGTTTGACCCCTCTCTTCTTACTCCACATATATAAATTATTCCACGATTTATAATTATCCCACCAAATCACTAAATCGTACATAATCTAATGTATTTTTCTGGGAATTGCTGTGGGCATTTATAATTGCCAACATATTCTTTCCTACTTTTCACAATGGCATAATTAAGTTCCTCTGTCAAGCAACATACACAAAAATGGATAGTGTTACTAAAAATGTGAAAAGTATCACCAATTTGGCTTGGGTATTTGATTTAAATCCCTCAAGTTTTAAAATGAGGCAATCCAAAAGTCAATTCATCTTTCTCACATTATCTGACAGACATCTCCTCAAATTTTATTTTTATTGAAAAAAAATTTCCTATTGTAAGTTTTGGCAAGGTATTTATTTGGCTAATCAGGCAGAAAGGAAATTATCCTTCAAAAGATGATTTTCTTTAAAAATTATGCACTCCTGTACAATCTTTCTTTTTATCCAAAAAAGGGTCTCATATTATCTCTATGACCTCATCTCCTGAAATTACATTAAAATGTTTATTACAAAGATCTTGTAAAAAACAAATGTACAATCTTATGGATATGTTCATGCAAGGTGACAAAAATATATGCAAAAGGGTCTTCACTCTTGCTTTCTTTGTAATAGAGAAGTGAAAATAATCTTGTAGTCCATTCAACAGGGGACTAATTCAATAAATTAAAGTATACCCCTACAAAGGATTATGCAGTAATTATAAAAGAATGAGGTAAATCTATTTAAACGCTTATGGAAAGGTATCTACTAATATATAATAAAATGACAAAGAGTCACAGCACAGTAAGAATATTTTTCTATTTGTATAAAATGAATACACACACAGACACATACACAAACACACTTATTTGTATATTTGTAGAAAGTGTCTGCAAGGACACATACCAAACCATTAACAGTGGTTACCCCTAGAAAATAAGAGGTGGGGTAAGTAGAGAAAGTTGTATTTTATAAATTCTGTATAGTTCAATTTTTTAAAGTAGTATATATTAAATTTACAATAAAAGCATATAAAATGACAAGCCTTGGATAGAAAGATATTTATTTTATGTGCACACTTCTTTTTAAAGTAGTTTTTAGAATTTCTCCCAAAAGTTACTACTACTGTTTTACCTTCAAAGTTGGCACTGACATATAAATAATACTTTTTATTTTCTTCTCTCTTTTTAAGATCTTGATGAAACTTGGTAAAAAATTCACAAATAATCATTTTAAGTTACCAGCAGGGAAAGGCCTAATAGATATGACCCTTTAAAGAGAAAAATGTGTATGTTAATTTAAAAATATCTACTCAATAGAAAAATGAAAAACCTGTGCAATACAGTGCACACTATTTCAAGCACTGATGAAATAGCCATCACTGAAAACAGACACCACTTTGTAACAGGAATATTGGAAAGTTTTCCAAATAATATAAAAATATGTCCAAAAGATAAGTTATTTAAAGAAAGAAATAAAAATCCCTGAGTAGGCCAAAGACAACAGATACATAACCCAGAAAACAGATTATCCAAGACAAAAGAGTATGTTATTCAGCCCGTTGGTATATATGTATATGGCATATGTGTTCATATGCAGTCATGGGAATATTTCATATATACCATACATATGACATATATACATCATACATATACAGATCAGCTAGGTTTAGAGTTCATCATATTCACATATTGCCAAACTAATGCCTAAGTTCAGGAAAGATGAATTTACGAAACCTTACTCTTATGACAGGTTAGAAATTCTCCTTCTTTCAGTCTTAAATACTATTACACCTAAGATAGGCACTCAATAAATATCTGTTAAATGGATGGATGGGTGAATGAAAAGATAAATTTGTGAAAACAGAGCATCACTATTTCTTGTATTATATTATGCTTTAGAAATATGCTATTCCCAAACCATAAATGTCACACACTCCTCTAACTGGAAATAGACAACGAATCCAGAAGCTGTAGTACAGTTATTCTGTGTTATTCAGAAAGAATGAAAGCATGCTGGATTGTTATTCACGCAAGTCAACTTCACTTTTTATGTCAAACAAAAATAAAATATTCTTACACTCTGGAGCCCAACAAAAATAAACTACTCATGTTAATGCATGTTTTATCATATCATCTGTTTCAAATCAGACAAGGTTGCTGACAAATAAATGTACATCTAAGACAGATGACTAATTTTAAGAATTTGGAGACAATTCAAAGCTTTAGGCTTTTTAGGGGTCTTTTTTTTTTCCTGTTTGCTGATGAACTTTTGTGATGAAAGCAAAGGCATATCATAGTCTAGTTACTTGTCAATTTCTTATTTTTAAAGCTTTTGTAGGTTGAGAAAAACTTCCTGAAAATATTTCCTTCACTTTTTTGTTTCCTTTTCCAAAAGCAGCTGATATTGGACAAACTCAAGAACATGAAAAGTTTTCAAACTCCTCCATAAGAAGGTGTCCCCAAAAATATTACGTTTGAGCAGTTAAATGTAAGAAAAAATCCTTCAAAACTAGTATTTGTTTTTATGAAAAACCTTGAAAACAAATAAAAACAGAGAGGAGGGGGCAAGAGATAACAAGGTTAGGATATTAAATGATGTAAGACCTTGACCTAAAGCAGAATTATCTATAATTACAAGTTGGTTAAAAAATTAGCAGAATAGGAATTTTTCAAAGGCTTAAGCAGTTCTCTACAGCAAACTTGTTTTTGGGATTAAATAATCCCAATGTGAAGGCTCTATCTATAGAGTGAAGCATGTTTTCCAAAATGTAAGAATTTTAAAAAGACTGAATATTTGGGTCTTGAGAATTTCCTAAAAGCAGCCAGTTTTGTCAGTTTACAAAGCTTAATACTCCTTGGGGTGACGTTGCACAAATTTCTGTGTTTGTGTGACAAAAAGAAAGAGCAATAAATAGAAAAGTTCAGTATCGAAATAGCCTGTTGTCTACATTGACTTTAATTTAATACATTGCCAAATTATGTCCACAAAGGAACCATCATCTTTCAATAGGTCTATGAAAATGTGGAAAAATAGTGTAGCGGCATGGAACTGGGTAAGTACAAGGTTACTGGGCCTAGTTTTAATACATATTTATATACACACACATTCACACCCCTACACATATACACTTCAGTAACTTAGTATTCTTCTCATTAATTTAGTTTCACTCATTCCCTTTTGGACATTGAGACTTTTCGCAATTATAACATTTGAAAGATAAAAGAATTATACTGCTGGGGCCACAGATTATAATAGGTGCATTCAGTGAACTCTCATCTTCTGAAAAGTGGCCTTGCTTGTTGGTACACATAGGACTTCAGCTATTCACACCAAGTCTCACAAGATGGCCTGGAAGGAGGTGCAGAGTTCAAAGACAGTCCAAGCAATTCTCAGAAGAGGCGTGCTCAGAATTCTTAGGATAACTGGTTCTTAAAGTATCTTCTTCCAAGAACCACAAAGGTCAGAATTATGATATAGATGTTTATAGTTTATGAAAGTGACCATTTTTTAAAAGCAGCAGCAATTTGTTTAGGGAAAGGACAGGATACCATGTTGGGAGTGCACCATAGCTAGAGGCATTGTGGCCCACGGAGAATCACTGGGAGATGAGATGGTAGAAGGTTCCTCTCAGTGTTTTTCAAGATGTGACTCACAGATGGGTGTACCCTTTGGTATCGCTCCTACTCCAACCAGCTTAGCTGGATGAAATCACCTGCATGTTACCAGTGCATACCTGTCCGTGATCGTTTTCTCTGTTTTTTACAAAGGCAATAGATAGGAAATACAAATAAACCTAGGGATAAAAAAAAATTAAAGTTAGTTAGGATGAGAGGCATTTAGGTTTTCCTATTTTAAAATGTCTATGTTTATTTATTTGCAACGTATGAACATACAAAGAAGAAGACATCTATGCTATGAAATGTATTTACTTCTACAATATTTCATTCTTTAATATTTCCCTTTAGCTTTTCTCCCCTTTAGCACCCTCAGTGATACCAGTTTAATAATAATGATTTCTATCCAAATATCAAACTTTTGGTTTAAATCTTCTTTATTGTCCACAGTCATATCATTTGCACACTATGATATTCACACTTGTTTCAGGCAGTATAGCATATCACTTAACAACACAGGCTGTGGAGCCAAATGTTGGGTTTGATTCCTGGTTCTACCACTTATGAGGTTCTAGTAAGTCTTAATTTCTTCAACTGTATAATACAGATAATAGTATCTATTACATAATGTCCTAACTCACATTGCAAGAACTTAAATGTCAGATACTTTATAATTCTATCTGTCCTGTACATTTATTACTTGCTAAACCCAAGTTGACATATGAAAATCATTTTATTTAGCAAAAAAACCCCATCTAATATATGGAACAATGATCAAAGCAGCCTTTATCTATAGCATTTGGCTTAAAATTATTAAAGCAATAGTTCTCAAAGTATGGTCCCTGAACCAGCTGCATGAGCATCACCTGGGAACTTTTTAAAAATAAAAATCAATGGACTTTTCCCATATACCGAGTCAGAAACTGCAGACCGAAACCAGCAATGTGTGTTTTATCCAGCCCTTGAGGATATTCTAAAGCATGCTAGAGTCTGAGAACCACTGCTTTAAAATACACATTTTAATATACTTGCATAAATAAAACTACGCAAATCACTGCAAGGTTTTCTATTTGTCAGTGCTCAAGTGTATGTTGGGTATATGTTCCTGTACACACTGACATTATCTGTTTGTATCCACGGCATCTTTTACTGGACCAAATGAAACACATAAGGTGCAGTAGAACTTCTTTTCCTTGATGCTTCAACCTGAACTCAGAATTAGAAAATTTGGGTTCTATTCCACTTGCCTTTTTCCCTAAGGATACTAATTCTATTAGCTTTGTGTTATAAAAGGGTTAATAATGCTTTATAAGATACATGAATCACAGCGTTCATAGACTGAAAAATTCATACTAACATATCCTACAGGAAACACGCTCCTCTGATCTTTTAAATGATATGCTGGTAATCTATCTAAAGCAGGCATACAATATAAATTATGTCCACTTAATAGCTGATTCATATTATTACATTTACACTCATATTCTCTCTATGGCCCTCAGATAATTCTAATCTCAGACGCATGAAGTGTTTCTTACCGATTACAACCGCTATGGCCCCTAGTGCCAATCCCAAAACCATAATTAGAGGTGCAATGAATAATTTTCCAGCTGGAAAACAAAACGCAAAATTATTTAAGGAGTCTTAAAACTAACCTACCAAACAATTACAGTGATGCTTTTTAAATACCACAGTGTATATTATTTTTTAAGTAGTCTGATTACACTTAAGGCTGTATATATCTAAGAAATGTATCAGGATTAGGTATAGAACAGATATACACATGTAAGTTTAGTAACTTCACCAAAGTCCTGAGCACATGCATCAAACATAAATCACTTATCCTTTCTAACCAAAAACATTCCAAAGCAACTGGCTTACTGTATTCTACCAGGACAGTTCATCTTTGTGCTTTTCCTTAAGATCCTTTCCATTTTCAATGTTCGCAATGCTAAAAGATTAAGAAAGAAGTGGCACATTTTGAGTTGGTAGGAGAAAATCTTGTTACCTCATAACATGGAGAGCTGGTAGGTCCTACAGAGGGCTTCTGTCCAAGCCCACATCTAAAGAAGTGGTTTATTTACATCCTGGGTCCAAAGAAAACTAATAATATGAACACCTAACAGACTGAACTAAAAATGGGACGTTTCAAGATGTTAGAGAAAACTATGAATGAATACCTAGTACGTTGAAAGTTACTCAAGTGAATCATTTTAACGAATTGAAAAAGGAAGCACTTATAAAATAAAAAGGCAAAGTGCTGGTAAGTATGTCAAGTGGTATCAGCCAGCATTTTCTTTTCTAAGTGAATCACTAAGCAGTGATGATAAACTCTAGCCATAAGTATACATAGCAGAGTCCAACATCGGAATCCCACTGACTTTGAAAGACACAGGCACAAAAAAGAGGCTAGTAAATACATGTTGTTATTGTATTTTAAACCTTACGGCATGTGACACAGCTTCAGAGCTGCACAACTCAAATGCAACAAGAGATGAGAAGGAGAGAAATTTTGCAGTAGACTCACAAGGCAATTTAAGGATGAAACAGCAATATCATTCTATAAATTAAAGGACAGTAATTTAGAATAATCAATTACACTAAAAAAGAAACTAATACAGCCATTTGTTGGAAGTTTGTCAAAACATACTAACTTTTTTATTCTTAAGAAATGATCTTTGGAACCAGATGACCAGACATGTATACAACACTGTTTTAAATATCTAATTTAAAAAGATCTCCATTCCATTAGCACCATGTCTAGATATGGGTTTTATTTATATTTTTTGCCAATGACAGAATCCAAGTAAGTAATAAGTCCCATTGAATAATTACGTTTAGTACACTCTTAAAGTGATGCTTAAGAGTTTAGAATATATAAGCACATATATTTTAAAAGAATGTGTTTTTCTCCTATGCACATAGCTCAGTCTGTTCATTCATATTTCCTTTTTAAATAATTATCAGTATATTTTCCTAATAGTAATAAAACATAACTAAAAAGTAACAGCATTGATTTTCTTTTTCCTCTCAAATATCACAGAATTGAAGGAACGAGATAGGAAATAAACTTATTCCAATTATGTAATCCATGTTCAAAACATGTTTACACCTACTTTTGAAACTGTTTTAAGGGACTAGGCATACTATCTCTTATTCCTAGGTTAGTAACATTGCTCTAAAACATCATTTTTAATTGCTATCATATCCATATATCGTATTTTATTTAAATATTCCTGTACTTAATTTTTTGTTTCTTTTCCCTATTTTAAATTATACTTGCACATAACCCATTTTCAGTTTATCTAGATTTATCATGTTTTAAAATGGCCTTCACATTAGTATCAAATTTCTTTGCAAAAGAATTGTACAAAATTTCAATTCATTAAGTATGAAAGTCCAATATTAAGTATTAACTTGATAAAACATTTGCTAATCAATAGTTAGCAGATGTCTTATCAAGTTAATACTTAATACTCAAAGTATCTCATTTTGAGACTGCCAATTTACATTTCTCTGACAGCTAGTAACACTGAATATTTTTGAACATATGTATTGGCTATTTGTATTTCTTCAATTCTGGCTCCAGGCTTGTCTTTTTTTTTTTTTTTTTAATTGAGTATTCATTTTTGGAGAAGGCGCCATTGTTTTTGTTTATATAAATTATTTGCCATCTAGAAATCAATTGAAGACCTATTCTTAAAAATTATATGACTTGATTTAAAACTTAGAATTTTTGTAAGAAGTAATATGAGATTTTAAAATTTCTCCTCAGCCACTTTTATTCCCAGTACCATTCCTTTAATAATCTGCCCACGCCCCACTGAGGGAGATGCCCCTATGTCAGAGGCTGCCAATCATCCCCAAATCTCTCTTCTCCTTTATAATTTATGAGCAGAACCTCTGATCTCTAGCTGAGCACGCGGTTACACGGAATGAAGACCATGTTTCCCACCCTTCAGCTGTGAGAGAGATGAAGGCCCTTTCTCTGCCTCTGGCCAAGGACCACATGAGGCTGTATTCCAAGACTGAGGGAGCAAGTTGTGTCACATCACACAAGGACAGTGGGTGGGAGGGCTTTCCTATACTCCATCTTCTCTCTGAAATGGCAGGGAGTAAGTAACTTTGTAAATTACAACATTACTTTTCCTGCTTTTTGTGGAGATGGGGGAGGGAGGACCACTTCACTTGGAGTTATGGTCCAACAGCAGTTAAGAGGCAGCTGTGCTTGGGGTGGGGAAAATATGTGTGGATGAGAGAGTTTATCTTAAAGCCAGCTGCTCCCTACTTTGACAGGCTTAACCTGATGTGATTTTATTTGCACACATGCGCCTGCACCCACAAAAGACAGGCCAAAAAGGAGGTTGGGAGGTTGGGCCTTTAAGAGGTGATTAGATCTTGAGAGCAGAGCCCTTATGAGTGGATTAATACCACTATCATAGGAGCGTGTTAGTTATCAAGGGAGTGGGTTCCTGACAAAAGGGTAAGTTTGGCTCCCATTTTCTCTGTCTCGTGGGCTTGCTGGCCCTTCTGCCATGCTATGATGCAGTACAAAGGCCCTCACCAGATGCAGCCACTACATCTTGGACTGCTCAGCCTCCAGAACCATGAGCCAAATAAATGACTTCTCTATTTAAAATAAAGAATGGACGGAAACATGTTGCCACAACAAAATTAAAGGTGGCACTGAAGTAGAAAATAAAATAACCATGCAGAAAATACAGTGATTTTGTGTTTTCATGTTGCTCTCTCCATATACAGATTTGCAAATAGCTTCTATCTCAGAACTTAATTTGCAATTGATTTTCTCATGGTATTAGAGGTTAAGGTTAGATTCCCTAGTTATCCCTCCAATATCTGTTTAACTAATACATACATATTGGTTATATAATTATAACATCCACCATATTTGCAAATTAAGAAGTGGCACACACTGGAAAATCATTAAAAGCAGTCTTGACTATTGAATGCTATTGGCTGTGGAAAATTATGTTCATTAACCTCAGGAAGAATATTTTTATAGAGATCACATAGATTTTAGAAAATGACGGCATTGGTTTCCATATGTGAAAGTGCATTTGCGTATATATGTTCTATCTTTTACCTGATAGAAATCTATCACTAACATCAGCTTTGTTCTGATCAGATATCATATGCTTCTAAGGAGGAAAATGGTTCACAACAGTCATGAAGTGACCAAGGGCTAAGGAGAGATATAAAGATTTTCATAAAGTAACTAGGCAAAAGTAGGAAGGAAAACGGAAATGTGGAAGATGATAAAAAGTATTGCCTACATATGAGAAACACGGCCAGATAAGGAATTCTAACAGACATCCATATGATGAAAAAGGGGAAGAAATCTCACATGGTTACATTCCAGAGCAGCAGGGAATGGAATACATTCCAGAGGAGCAGAAGAAGAAATATTCCGCCAAAGAATCTGTATTACCCAAAGGCAGTGGCATTTGGCCAGGGTGATTTGTTTATGGGCAGGTGTCTGTGTTTCTATTTGCATACTTGTGTACCAGTGTGGGAAGGGGTTGTGTATGAGGCTACTATCTGTTGTTGAGGAAGAGGGCGTAAAAAGTCAATCCACAAAAGCATTTTCACTTGGATAATTAAACTTGGGTTTGTATGCACTGAGGGCATTTGATACTTATTATATTAACTGTTACCTATTAATAATTAAAACAATGAAAAATATATGCAACTTATCACTTATATAGATATAATGGAACTCTATTACAGGGCTCTAAAAGGTAGATTTTTTCCCCTGCCTTCCTAGGCTACGCTCCATGCTGTACTGTATTGCATGTCCTCCATGAATGAGTGGAGGATATGTGTACGACCTGCTGCTGGATATTGTCCATTACAAAAATATACATGACACTGCCCCTCTTGTTAAGTGGCTTACGACAGGGTTTCAGAAATTTAAGAGGCAAATAACTTCAGATTTCTGCGTGTGATTAATAAGTTGCTTTTTCAAACAAAATCTACTTGCTCATATAAGTAGTGTCCTGGTAACAAAATTTAAGTTTTAAATTTTATTCTTAAAGGGTGAGAGAATAGCCTCCTCTGAACACTGGGCACGTGGCAGGTGCTCTGAATTACCATGGCTGCACATTTCCAAGTTCTATTTTCACTACTTAATTCCCAGGGAAGACACCCATAAGCATGTCAGACACTCACCACAGACTGACCCTCGCACTAATCTCCTTAAATGAGGTCTCTCTGGGAGGTAGCGATATTTGCATCCAAATATACTGAGGTTTGATGTGTGGTCTCCAAAAAATCGGAGCTGGCGGTATCTCTCACCACATCGGTAACAAAAATTAGTGTTACATTGTGAGCAGGTCATATGGTCACATCCTTCAGTTCGCTGGATGTGGATCTGTATCAGCAAGAGAGGGAAGGAGAAGAAAGAGTTAGCTGAGTTTTTAAAAAGTAAAATCGCAAATTTTATGAAACAACACTTACCAGTTTCACCAAAATAAAAGTCTCTCATAGCACTCCTGAGGCTGTGAATTTGCTTATAATCATACCCTCCAAGATTATCCTTTTACCAAATACTTTCATGTGTGCAAAGCTTGATAATATTTCAGGTACTCAAGCTGTTGGCTTATCTTGACCAATATAAAAGCAAACACATTCCAAGGAAGACACACTTATCTTTCCAGACATACACCTAATTCAATGGTTAGGAGGCAATTTAAAATGCTTTGAAAGTATATTTTGTTTATGCTATGATCAGCAAGAATGAGCCAACTTGGGGGAATAAGCAGAGATAAACAGTATTCCTTAAAAGAAAGGATAACATAAAAGTTTTTGTGAATAAATACCAAAAAGCAGAGGTCTCTTTGTTGAAGGAAATTATAGCAGATATAAATGTATTTGCAATACCTTTTTAGTTTTCAGCTCTAATATTATTTGTAAATGTGTTGTTTGTAGAACTGTTTGTACAATACCATCTGTGCAACTAAGCACCTTCCTCTATTGTTGCAGTCAAGTTACATGTAAACACAGCTTCACCCATCATGTAACAAGGATTTCATTTTTGGGTAGTTCACCATATATACATATATATGTATACCATATATACCATACAGTGGTGGTATGGTATATATACATACACCATATATAACATACAGTGTGGTAGTCACCGCCTCAAGCAGTGAGACCATGTTATAATCAAGACTTTACTCTTTGCGATAAAATTGGAAACTCAACTCAGAATCCTTATGGAAAGATATTGTATATAAATTAGAGCCATCTTTATCTGTGCATACTTTGTTGCATGAATAATCATAAAAGACAACATAGTTTAACTTAACATTATTTAATCAAAATACATAATATTTTGGTTACATTGCTGATATGGTTTGGCTCTGTATTCCCACCTAAATATCACCTTGAATTGTAACAATCCCCACGTGTCAAGGGCAGGGTCAAGTGGAGGGAATTGGATCATGGGGGCAGTTTCCTTCATGCTGCCCTTGTGATAATGAGTGAGTCTCAGAAGTTCTGATAGTTTTGTAAGCCTCTGGCATTTCCCCTGCTTGCATTCATTCTCTCTCCTGCCGCCCTGTGAAGATGTGCCTTCTGCCATGATTGTAAGTTTCCTGAGGCCTCCCCAGGCATGCGGAACCATGAGTCAATTAAACCTCTTTTCTTTATAAATTACCCAGTCTCAGGTATTTCTTCATAGCAGCATGATAATGGACTAATACAATTGCCCAGTTCTCCTGTTACTAAAATGAGACCTCCTAAAAATAGTCTACTTCACTACGGCAGGGGTGTCCAATCTTTTGACCACACTAGAAGAAGAAGAATTGTCTTGGGCCACACATAAAACACACTAACACTAATGATAGCTGATGAGCTAAAAAAAAATTGCAAAAACCATCTCATAATGTTTTAAGAAAGTTTACAAATTAGTGTTGGGCTGCATTCAAAGCTGTCCTGGGCAGCAAGTGGCCCACAGGTTGGACAAGCTTGCACTTGGAGTAGGTACTTGCTCAAGTCACATCTTTATTCATTCACATGTGAGTTCTTTGCTTAGAAATTTTATTGAAAATGCTCCCGATACCATTTTGACTAGTGGAGGCTTCTATTCATTGTGTTGTTTCGGGACTAGAGTGTCAGTGAATATTTTAAAGCAATTGGGAGCTTTACAATTAACAAGTGTGTCAAATCCTTCAGTAGTTGTTTGACTCTTGTCAGTCAAGTCTTAGCCATAAGCTAAAACTTTGCATATTTCCTTTAAAATTATCCTTTCCTTCCCCTAATACAGTGTATTTATTTGAATGTCTGAAGCAGTGTAGTTATAACTGCATTAAAAAAACTGGTCAATGATTATGGAGGTGGGATAAAATCATCCAGGAAAAAGAGAAGAGTTCTGTGAAAGGAGAAATGAAAAGGTTGAGAGATGAAAATTTTTCTTTACTTTAAAATAAAACCTTGTTGTATAGCTTTTAGGAATAAAAATTTTTTGAAGTTCCTAACTCCAAATTATGTGCAGTATTTCAGTTTTAGGGATTAAATAACTAAAATATAAAACTGCAATTTAAAGGAACAATATGAATTTCAAAAGAACTCATGAGGCTGCTTGTGAACTAGTAACGGCCATTAATCATAGTAATCATAAAAATTTCACTTAAAAGATAACACCTCTCTCTCCCCCTTCCTCCCACATCTATCTATCTATCTATCTATCTATCTATCTATCTATCTATCTATCTACCTACCTACCTATCTTCTGTCTACCGACCTACCTAACTGGAGAGTTTCTTGGTGACTGTGATCATTTTGAAGAAGTAATAATTAAGTTGAACACAGCATATTACAGGCGGGCACTTCATACATGGGGAAATGAAGGGACCAAGAAAGAAAAGTTTGTCAATTGGCTGGCAGGACTTTATGTATTCAAAATCGTTAGGTGAACTGGGAGGTGAAATGTCCATTCCTTTCCAGTGGGTGACTGACACTTGGCAGGTAAGCTTCAGCCTTACAGAGAGGTTGGAAAGAACATGAGCTTTGACTTCACAAAGCCCTGTGTTTGAATTCTAGCTCCACTAGCTGTTTAAAAAGAAGTTATTTTACCTCTCCCAAGTGTCAAGTTAGGTAATATTCCCTACCAACCAGTGTAAAATGTGATAACCTATGCACAGTGCCAAACTCGTTTTGGCACATATGGAGTCAGGTCAATATAAAGTTGTTTCCCATCTACTTATTCCCCTTTACCCACCTAAAAATGCCAGAAATCAAATACCTGGGTAATTTAACTGCAAGTTCCTGGACTGCCAGGCAGTCCCCTTTCTTACTTCTTCATATGGGCAATTCTTAGGCTGATGCTGGACTAGAGAGTGCTTTCCTAGATAGGCAAGTGTGTGGTCAAGGGCATATAAGCACCTAGGGTCAAGAGTTACCAACAAATCACGATTTGGGCAAGAAAAGCAAAACTCATGTTTCTTGCTATGGGTTGCCTTATCTAACTTTTTTAGTCATAGTGATTTTTTTCCTTTTACATGACAGACCAGTAGCAGTGGATCCAGGTTTTGCAAGGCCTGTAGATTGTTTAATTTGAGAATCCTTCTTTAAGCAAAATAATCCAACTTACAAAGACAAATTAGATACAAGGCCTAAGAAGGGGCCTGTGCAGGTGAAGGTCTTTGAAGCTTAAGCCCTTTAGCTTTCTGTGAGTCAGCCCCTAGTCCAGCACTTACCCTCTGTTGTTCATGTTTATCAATGGTTACTGTAGCCACATCCATTTAGCACAGTAAATGGCATTAGGAATACCACAGGCCAACAGCCCTACTGGACCTCTGAATCATTTCTGATCCTTATTTAAACCACATGAGCACTAGGACATATTTGAAGACAACTGCTGAAAACCCAAAGCATCGTACACTCAACTTTTTGACTATATATTGTGTTTGATCTTAAAGTGGAGATAATACGACTTAACAAATTTCCTGATTTGACACTGATAGCAGTGTCGTGGGTGATCTACCAAGGAAAGAGCACTAATTTTTGCGTAGAGCCTATTATGTGCCAAGCATTGTACACAGATTAGCACTTTTAAGCCTTATAACTGCACCATGAGATTGGCATTCTTCTTCATAAACAGAGTTCAGAAAAGTAATCTGCCTGAGTGATAATCCTCGTGAGTGAGAAAGATTTTGAATTCATGTCTGTTTCTTTATTATGCTAAGTAGCCTCTTATTATGAACTTAAAAGGTAACACCAGAAGATCAATCATATTATTTGCCAACCAGTCAGACAAACATGTCAGCTCTCCCTCCACAAGGTATATCTGTGTCTTCTTGTTTTTGCCATTCTGTGCCATTCTTCCTTCAAATGGCATCACTTTTCCTGACAGAAAAACTTGTTCTAATAAGTTTTGCCTCATATTTCACATATAATTTTCACTGTAATTTTATATCTGTTTGTAATATTGCTTCATTGGGTTCTAAAATCTTTATGTGGCCTATTTATTATTTCATTTAAATAATTAAGTTTGCACTTTCTAGCCTTTCTCTTTTAACAGTCTTTCCTTATTAGTATTATTATATTCCAAATGCAGCAGGCAACTAAAATACCGTTGGTCAAATAATATTTCTGTACAGGAAGTGGTAAAATTGTAAGCTCTATAGTAACCTTGTACATTTTGGGATTATATGGCTCTATAGATTAATTTGAGTATTTTATACACATAATCACGGAAAAAATTGTTTCATCATTTACCAACTGTCAAGTACACAGTGCTGCCTTTAATATTATTATGAATATATCTTGATTATATATGAATATTTTATTTGACACTAACAGAGAAATAAACTAGCAAAATGCAATCTGCAACAGGAGACATTATTTTTCACATTTGCTAAGCAAGTTGTAATTTTAAACTCGTACTACCAGGGGATAATACATTTCTTATGCTGATGAATTCCCCAAGTACACCTTTATCAGTCTCACTTTAACAGTGTCATCTTTGTTTTTAAAACATAAAGCCTTAAAACATAGGTTTAAATTATATTTACAGAAAGTTCATTTTGTTCTCAATGAAGCTGTTTTTATTTTTTATTATAGCTCCAAAAATATTCATGAGTTTAGCTCTGCTAAAAAATAAACTAACTGCCCAAGTGGCTAAAATTTAGTATCAAAATTCTGTTTTTACTTAAAAGATGGAGAAAGACTAGATAATCCTAATCCATTAGATAAAATTGGCCACTCATAAATCACGAATGACATTTGAATTGTTAGTACTCATAGTTTCTTCTATCTATAACAAATAAGGATGACTGACATTTAAGGAATTGAATATTTAGGCACCAAGCATTACTTATATCTTTCTATACTTAAGGTCATAAGATGAAATGTTCAGAATAAGCTAGATATTCCCTTATAAGAGTTTGATATTAAGTCCACATTGTAGTAGATGGAAATGACACAAGGAGCCATTTTTGTGCCTAGGATATTCTTCACAGGATGGATTAAAACCTGTAATAAGATACATACACACACACACACACACACACACACACACACACACACACATATGTAGGCAGATGCTCCAAGTTGAAAATATCATAGGTTGAAAATGGGCAATTTGTAGACATGGGATGTGAAAAAACAAAACACAATATCCAAAAAATGCTGGCAACCCAGTCCACTGTGAGTATCAGTTGTTCACCCTCGTGATGGCATGGGTGACTGCCAGCTGCACAGCTCGCTGCCACTGCCCAGCTTACTTTGAGCCTGGGAAAAGATCAAAATTCAAAATTCGAAGTATGGTTTCTACCAAACGCATGTACTTTTACATCATGGAAAAGTTGAAAAATTGTAAGAAAAGTCGAAATCATGTCAGACCATCCTAACTTGGGAACCATCTGCATGAAGAAAATAGTACCTGTCCTCCTCAAGTTGTTTACATTTAGTTCAATAAAATGCCCACAAAGTATCTAAAAAAAAGAACTGGAATGTGGCCTTTTATTTTCAAACAAGGTTCTACCTAATCATAAGGTAGAAGAATAACAGTAAATGAACTGCTAAACCTACAATGTTTTATGACTAAATCAGTATACATCTGCCCACAAGTATTTGTCTCCAGTTTCACCAAGAAATGAAGGCTTACTTTATGGTTTAAGCAGCATTTGATAACTAAGTTGACTGTTATGTATTACTGCCCCCAACAAATATTTTACTCTAGATAAAATCCTAACCTCTAATTTATTTTTGAAAGTATTTTTATATATGTGTTTCCTTCAATGACTTTTGATACCTGGAAGAATTAATTAGAAACAAAAGTTACAAGGAAAGCTTTAAAAAAATTTCCTGAAACTCAAACAAATCCCATAAAAAAGTGGACAAAGGACATGAATAGACATTTCTCAAAAGAAGAGATACCAACAGTCAACAAACATATGAAAAAATGCTCAGCATCACTAATTATCAGGGAAATGCAAATTAAAAACACAATGAGATACCACCTTACTCCTACAAGAATGGCCATAATTAAAAAGTCAAAAAACAATAGATGTTGGTGTGAATGTGGTGAAAAGAAAACACTTTTATGTTTGTGGAACTGCAAGTTAGTACAATCACTATGGAAAACAGATTCCTTGAAGAACTAAAAGTAAAGCTATCATTTGATCCAGCAATCCTGCTGCTGAGTATCTATCCAAAAGGACAGACATCATTATATGAAAAATACATGTGCACGCACATGTTTATAGCAGCACAATTCACAACTGCAAAGATGTGGAACCAATCTAAGTACCCATCAATCAATGAGTGGATAAAGAAAACATGCTATATATACACCATGGAATACTACTGAAGAGCATAAAAGAAATGAAATAATGTCTTTTGCAGAAACTTGGATGGAGCTGGAGGCCATTACTCTAAGTGAAGTAACTCAGGAATGGAAAACCAAATGTTGTATGGTCTCAATTATAAGTGGGAGCTAAGCTATGGGGATGCAAAGGTATAAAGATGATCTCATGAAGTTTGGGGACTAGGAATAGGGGGTAAGAGTGGGAAAGGGAAAGGGATGAGGCATAACGTACTGGGTACAGTGTACACTGCTCGGATAATGGGTGCACTATAATCTCAGAAATCACCACTAAAGAATTTACCCATGTAACCAAAAACCAACTGTACCCCAAAAACTATTGAAATAAAAAAATCCCCTGAGATTTCACACCAGTGAGAATGGGTATTATTAAAAAGTCAAAAAACAACAGATGCTGGTGAGGCTGCAAAGAAAAGGGAATGCTTATACACTATTGCTGGGAATGTGGATTAGTTCAATCACTGTGGAAAGCAGTTTGGAGATTTCTCAAAGAACTTAGAACTACAGTTGGACCCAGGAGTCCTATTACTGGGTATATACCCAAAAGAAAATAGTTCTTGAAAAAGATGCACTTGCATTTTCATTGCAGCACTATTCACAATAGCAAACAAACTGAATCAACCTAGGTGCCCATCAACAGTGGATTGGATAAAGAAAATGTGGTATATATAGATCATGGAACACTACTGAACCATAAAGAAGAATGAAATCACATCCTTTGCAGCAATATGAATGCAGCTGAATTCAAGTAAGTAAAATGAATCCTCAACTGCCATGTCAGGGAGTCAATAGAAAATATCAAGGACTAGGTGTAAAAGACTACTATTTAGAGGTAATTATCAGGTGTAAAACTCCAAATGAATAAGAAACAGCTGCTTCTATCACAGTAGACTATGCTGCAAAAATAAATAGATGCTGATTTCAAAATTATTTGGTGTCTCTTGCTATAATGTTAGCTTTTTAAGGCCAACACTCTGATAGCAATAATTGTCTCCAATGTACTGAGTTCTTTTTTTGTTACAGAAAATTTCATGTTTCAAGTTAAGTCTTATGATTAATTTATAATGACAAGAATTCACTAAAGTGCAGTATACTGTCCAAATCTTATTCCTCAGGGTAGAGCCGTACAATAAATGAGCCTAGTTTTCTTCCTTCTTCTTTACCACACCACTTCCCTTGATCCCACTGCCCCATGTTCTCAGAAATCTTCAGATGCCAGTTTTCCCCTCCTTCAGCTTCATCTTCACCTCTCCTCTCTGTGATTATACATGTCATCCTACTAAATCCTTCCTTTCATTCCACCTGGCCCTCTACCCAATGATTACCTTCACCTTTTCATATTTACCAAATTTTTCCAAAGAATACTACTCATTGTTCTTACTTGCATCTCAATTCCTCCTAAGCTGACTGCAATCCCATGTTCTTGAAACATCTAGCTGTCTTTCATTCATTTATTCATTCAACAAATAATTACTTTGTTCATTGATAAAATCTGACAGGGCTCCTGCCTTTAAAGAGCTTATACATGTATACAGACATTAACCAACTGTATAAACAAATATATATGCATAAGCTATGCCAAATGCATGAAAAAATATTTTCTCACTGATAAAGTCTGACATGGCTCCTGCCCTTAAGGAGCTTATAGGTGTAGACAGAGAGTAATCAATTGTACTAACAAATATGTATTCATAAGCTATGCCAAATGCTGTGAAGGAAAAGTAGAAAGTATGAAGACAGTACTCAATAGATGAGCTTGATCTGGTGTAAGGGTCAGAGGAGGTTTCTCTAAGAAAATGACATTTGATCTAAGAAATGAAGGACAAGTAGCAGTTCCCCAGTTAAGGGGACTTAAAGGTAGGGAGAGAATTCTAAATACAGCATATTTATGGCATTGTATCTACTAATTGACAAGCACCCTGCACTAGCCCTGTTGCAGCATTCCTCACTCTACATTTTAAAACTCTTTAATTATCTGTATCCCTCCATTCAGACTCTCTACTCTTCCAGTCTATAAAATCTACAGGGGCCCAGATCATGTACTTCTTTTTCATTATCTCATTAAAGAGCTGTGCACAGTACCAACACACAGCATGTTCTTAATAAATACTTTTTAAAAAAACACATGAATATTATCCATGACCCCCATCTGCAAAATATAATGAACATGTTTTAAATTTTTATCTTATTGTAGCTCTGTGTCACTTAATCAGTCGCTCAGTACCTCTTTACTGACCTTTGATACACTATTGCTTCAGTGACATCTTTTTTTCCAGTTTCTCCTCTCCTCTCTGAGGTTCCTGTTCCTTCACCAAGCCCTTAATTCCATCCAGGACTCACCACTTTGCATTTGCTCCTTGGGTGATCACTTCCACATTCGAATGGTTTCAACTTTATTCCAACAAAGGTGGATCTTTATTTCTACTGAGGACCTGGCTCCTGAGCTTCTGACTCACATAGTAACTGTTTGCTAGTCAGATATACCTATATCCCTCACAGCCATTTCAAAGTCAAGTGAACAAAACCAAACTCATCATCACTTCATGGCTCACCACTGCAACAAAAAATAAATAACTCTAACTCTGTCTCCATTATTTTATTTTAGTTTATGGTATCACCATCCATTTAGATACCCATACTAAATATTTGGTGGTTATCCTGTTTTTACTTCCCACATTCAACTTTCCATCAAGGTCAGATAGTTTTAGCCCCATAATATTTATCTAGTTCTTTTCTCCTCCAGCCCTTTGACAACTGGCCTAGTTCATATTGTCATTATTTTCTTTCAGATGTCTACAGCTAGCACCATAAAATCAACAAGCAGCCAACCTAAAATATAAATCTGATACCACTACTCTCCTGCTTTTATTTTTCAATGTCCCCTATAGTCTGGAGGATAAAACCCAACTATCTTAATGTTGTTTGCAAAGTCCCAGCTCTTGTTGGCTTCTCCAGCCCCACCTCTCACCACTTCCTTGCATAAACCTTACGCTAAGTTAACCACAAAGTGCCTGTGGCTCCCAGAGACATCAAACACTTCCTGGCTCTGTGCCTTTGCAGTTTTAATTGTAATCTCCCTCTTCTGGATACCTTTCATCATGCCATAATCCACCCAACAATCCTCCACAACCTAGCTCCCTTGGATTCCTCAAGATGGTGTTGAGTCCTTTCGCCATGAACCCTCGTATAATACTCCCTGCAACATTCCACTGAAGTGCAATAGTGTTTATCATTGTCAGTCTAAGGACTATGTCTCCCCTTCTGCAAGTTCCACAAGAAAAAGAACCACATCCTACAGGGCACACAACAAATTCTCATTAAAAGTCCATATAAGGTAGAATGAAAAAGTATATTCATTTACTTATTCAGCCATTATCTATTATTTAGTGCTATCCGAAGCCTGGCAGCAGCTCTAAATACTAGAGGTAACTCAGAGAATAAAATAGATCAAATCTCTGCTCTCACGGCTGCAAAATATGTACATTATTTTAAGTAGTGATAAGTAATATAATACCATGGAGAAAAAATAAGGCATATGGGAGGGGATAGTACCTACTGAGGTAGGGGACGGTGGTTTGAAATTTTAGATAAGGTGACCAAGGGAAGTTTTACTGAGAAGCTGAATTTTCCTCAAAAACATGTAAGAAGTGAGAGAGCTGGCAGTGCACACATCTGTGGTAAGAACATTCCAGACAGAGGGACAAGGCAAGTCTGAGACCCTGAGAAGGGAGAATACCTGCAGTTTCGAAGCACAGCCAGCAGTGAAATTTGACTGTAGCAGGGTGAAGGAAGGAAAGATATGACTAGAGAAGTCACAGAGTGGGGACATGTCCAGAGGGCGACGGGTTCTATGGTCATCATAGGACTAACTTTTGCTCTGTGTCAGATAGGAACCACAGACAACTTTGAGCAGAGTGATGTAATCTGCGTTATGTTTAACAGCATCATTCTAGCTGCTGGGTTAAGAACGTTGTGAAGAATGAGATACCAGTTAGGAGGTACATGAAAATCATGCAGAGAGAAAGACGATGATGCCTTGCCCCAGGTTAGTGATAGTGGGGGTACTGAGATATGGTCAGATTCTAAATACATTTTAGTGGCACAATCTACAAAACTTAATGACTCACCAGACATGGGAAATGAAAGAAGCAGAGTCTGGGATAACCTAAAGTTCTTGGCCTGAGCAGCTGGAAGACTGGAGTGGCCATTTACTGAGACAGAGAAGCTATGAGAAGAACCATTTTGGGGAGAAGAGAACATACTGTGTTGGAGAAGTCTATTAGATCTGGTTGAAGATGTTGAGTAGCTATTTGGATATATAGCTTTTCTCACAGTTCCCCAAAACTTTACGATTTGCCTACCGACTGAGCCAACAGCAAAATGTGTGCCCTGTTTTTAATTATATGTGTAGTTTGCTGTAGAAAGAGAAAGCAACTCTTAAAACCTGAAAAGAAATGAAAATGGAAACTAATGAATTACATTAAGAAAGCTTTAGATCCTTTAGCAAAAATGTCTCCATCAGCACCCACATGGAAAATGGGCAGCTTTTTACTCAATTTCTTGTCTACATAGATCACTGGATTTCATCCTTTGCAGAAGCCCTCATCATCTATAACACAGCTCTCAACAGGTGCTCTCATGCCCCAGGAGACGCTTCAGAATTTAATTGTTGCTGGAGTGTCTAGTTGTCACAAAGATGGTGGGGCTGGCATTTATGTATGTCCTGCGATGCTTAGAATATCCTGCACAATACAGAATTGAGCTTTTCTCATGTAATTTTTAAATGCATCAGACATTCATATTGGTAAAACTCTGTTTGAAATATCTTAAGTTAGAACCAAACTCTATTTTACGTATAAACACAAAATAACATTTGCATGACTTTTTTTTTTTTTTTTTTGTGAGACAGAGTCTCACTCTGCTGCCAAGGCTGGAGTGCAGTGGCGTGATCTCGGCTCACTGCAACCTCTGCCTCCTGGGGTCAAGCCATTCTCCTGCCTCAGCCTCCCAAGTAGCTGGGACTACAGGCGACTGCCACTACGTCCAGCTAATTTATTTTTTATTTTTTATTTTTAGTAGAGACGGAGTTTCACCGTGTTAGCCAGGATGATCTCGATCTCCTGACCTCGTGATCCGCCCACCTCGGCCTCCCAAAGTGCTGGGATTACCGGCGTGATTGCATAGTTTTAATATACAATGAATTTTTCAGTTATATAACTACTGTGTAAATTGATGAGATTGGTTATATTCAGAACCTAATTCTACTTTATATGTAAGTCCAAAATATGTTTGCATGGTTTTAAGATACACTACATTTTCTAGTACCCTAACTATATATATATATATACACACGTACATACACACACATAAATATGTATGTGTATATACATACAAGTATAGATGACATGTGATATACATATAAAAATAATATATACACACGTACTTATT
The DNA here is from genome assembly GCF_028858775.2 of Pan troglodytes. Taxonomy (NCBI): domain Eukaryota; kingdom Metazoa; phylum Chordata; class Mammalia; order Primates; family Hominidae; genus Pan; species Pan troglodytes. Next base: position 136,948,292 of record NC_072403.2, on the reverse strand, counting down.
TTGTCCTCATTTAAAAATATTAAATATAAAGGATAGGTATTGATAACATTCAAATTTCACTTCAAGGTTTCTTAAATCTAAATGCATGCACAAATTTGACTGCTTCATTATTTCATTTCCTCTTTTACTTCTTCATTTTAGGAACCATAAAATGTGATGTTATCTGAGTATTTACATGTTAAAATATGCATTATTTCATTACAATATTTTCACTTATTTCTATTTTATAACTAAGACAACATATTGATTTTTAAAATAAAATATAGGTAGTCACATTATATTTAATCTCAGGACCGTAAGCAAGTACTAACATTACCTGTCATAAAAACAGGGCATTGGATACAATGTAGTTAATATCCTCCAAAGTATGTGCCGTCAAACAATCATGCTTCTAACAACTAAGGTCTAGAGCTTGGCATACCATAAAAACAGTGCCAATGATAACCCCTGCTCCAGATTTAGTGATTTTAAGCAATCTGGAGAGTTAAAAATGGTTTATCAGTAGTTAGGGAAAAGCTATTTTATCCTGAATGGGCATTATTTGAAAGTAGTCAGCCTCTGAATGTGCATTATTTGAAAGTAGTCAGCCTCTGAATGTGCTTTTGTAGTGATATATGAAGTACTAAGGAATTGCAGGATACCTATAAGATGCAACATTAATACTTGGGATTCTTATTTCAGCAACTGCAAGTTACATAGCCACAGATATAAAAGACCAAAAAAATAGCTTTTGTGTTGACCTTATGTGAACAGGGGAAGATTATTCATTTTCTTTGAATCAATACATTCTTGCCCAAAGCATTCTATTATAGGATTGAAGAGAATAAAATACCTAAAGGGAAATATCATGACAAGTAAATCCCTCTAATTCCAAATTTATAATAAATTATGAATAAATATAATTCACTTTTTTTCTGCTTGCTTTTTTGGTCATTACTTAAACTCTCTGAAACTGGTTCTGCATCTTGAAATGGTGGTAATTACCTCTTGTTTACAACTTTCTTTTGAGAATTGAGACAACAAATGAAACTTAGATACTACCAATCCTGTTATGTTATAATTATTGTGCAAAACCTTAAAGTTTTATCAAATCACTTAATAGTGATGATCTGAGTGGTACACTGAAAATCAGAATCTTAGTATCACATCTGAAGTTTGGATGAGACAATATATTTATAGTAACTACAGAGGAGACTGACATGCAATAAATGTCAGTACATGTTAGTGTTATTATTACTGTGATAACACCACAAACAAAGAGCACCGGACAAAGGTACTTTGTATAGAGATGGCGTATCAGAATCCAGAAATGACTATGCACATTTGATATTTCTTTTAAAAACATAAAAGTAACTTCCTGTCATCTAGAAATAATGAATATGTTGACCTTAGAATAAAATAAATTACAATTTAGTGTATGTGTGACAGTGCTCATTAACTGTTTATTTGCTTTTATAACGTATAATCCTGTGTTTGTTATTTTTAGCATGCATCTCACTTTTAATTTTTGACTTAGAAACTTTTCTTCTTAACTCAGACTTTAGTATCTAATCTGTGGTATAAAACAGTCTAAAATGAATTTTTGCATGACATTGAACAAATATTCTGATACCTCCAACAAAATTTAGATTGCCTACTTGCTTTAAATTTAATATTAAAACTATTACGAACTAGACTTGGTTTTGTAATCACTAAGTCTACAAACTAGATTTATTTTTGTGATAACGAAGATAACTAAAGAAGACATTTCAAAATTAGCACATATTTTCCATAGGTTAAGAATTTACATTAAGTAGAAAACTCATTGTTAAGATAAAAAATGATGTTTCATAAGTGACTGAAAAATACTTTGCATTAAGAAGCAATGAGGCAGTGGCTCACGCCTGTAATCCAACACTTTGGGAGGCTGAGGTGGGCGGATCACCTGAGATCAGGAGTTCGAGATAAGCTGGTCAACGTGGTGAAACCTCGTCTCTACTAAAAATACAAAAATTAGCCGGGCATGGTGGTGGGCACCTGTAATCCCAGCTACTTGGGAGACTGATGCAGGAGAATCTCTTGAGCCCGGGAGACGAAGGTTGCAGTGAGCCGAGATAGCACCACTGCACTCCATCCTGGGTGAAAAGAGTGAGACTCCATCTCAAAAAAAACAAAAACAAACAAACAAACAAACAAAAGGAACAATAAGATTCAAATAAAAATGGCTAAGTAAAGTTGACCTTAATGTGGTGGGTTATGTTTTCATAAAAATATTCTATAAATTAATTCTAGATATGTTTGCATATTTTTATCGTACTATAAAAATCATACTTGTAAGTATCTTGATCATGAGGAAAAAAATTTTAATGCTCATCCTGATTACCTGCCAAAATACAATTATAAATAAAAATTTTGATTTCTAAGCACAAGTCAAATCTCTTCATAATACTATATCATGTATTAAATTGGTCTATCCATTTGAGAAAAAGGTAAAAACTCACTGAGAAGTAATGCTTAATACATAAATAAGATAAAATTTTGTTTCATTTAGAATACTAGTTAAAATAATGAATTAATAGATTATCAAACCTTCCTTAGATTAGCAAATTTAACAAAGGCATAATCGTTTAAAACTCACCAGTGTAAGTACAGAATTTTCTTTAAAAATCAGCAGCAAGAAAAGAGACTATTATGTATTATAATTTAAGATACAATTTAGAGAGAAATTACAAATCAATTGATGAGGGGAAAGTCATCCCATAAACACAATTGGGTTAGATGGTTTCAATTTGGAAAAAATATTACTTCAGGTACCCAATGCATAATAAGCACTAAAATAAATTATGGTTGGATTAAAGAGTTAAAATATTAAAAAATCAAATGAAAGAAAATTGAACTTTTAATCAAACTTCTGAATGACTTTTTAAACTAAGAAGCAACATATTTACAAAAGATATACAAAGATATGTAAATATATAAAAATATGTGTTCATACAACATATGTGCTTGTGTATTTGACCACAAAGAAAGAGAATAACATATTTAGTAAAACAAAAATAAAAAAACTAAACAATACATATGCAAATCAATTAATTTAAAAAAAAACGAAAACCTACCACTCAAATAAAAAGGAAGAAATAGAAAACAGGGAAAATGTGGAGACAATAATGCCAGAAGTGGAGTTTAAATATCTAAATAAAGAGCTCATATAATTTGATAATAAAAATATGCCCCAATCTGTCCCACATAAATGCGCAAAGGGTATGAACAGAAAATTTTCAAAGGGGGCATTACAAACTCAAAAATACATGAATTTATATTCAGTTTACAAGCAAACAGGAAAATATAAAATACAAGAAAAAATATTTTAAAATTATTAAATTAATATTTAAAAAATACTTTAAAATGCCAACAAATGCTCATACTGAAACAGGTCCTCAAGCTTTCTAGGTGGAATTATAAATTGATTCATTCCTTTTAGAAAGCAAATTGCCAATATGTGCTAAATACTAAAAACTTAGGTATTCTTTAACCCAGTCATTCTACCTTTATAAATATATGCTTTCAAAGGTATAAAATATGGAAAAAAAATTCTAGATGAATATCATCAACACATTATTTATAATACACAATTTTTTAAATCCCAGAACAAACCAAGCAAGACTTGGTATCCAATAGTGGAGGAATATTTAAGCAAGTGTTACACAGTTCATGGTTAATGAAATAAATGTTTTGAAAACTACTCAGTAATATGAGAAATGTTTGCAATGTTAGGTAAAAATAGTAATGATATTAAATTATTTGAACATCACAACTAAAACTTTTTAAAAAGCCATTTAAATAGGGTGAAAGACCAAGGGCACACAATAAGATGTTAGGAGTAAGTACACTGGAGCGGCAGAATTCTGGGTGAATATTTTCCCTCTCTTTTCCAAATTTCTATCTGATGTTATATCACCTTGATAAACAAATCATTTGGAAATCAAAATATGGTTTGGCGTGGTGGCTCATACCTGTAATTTCAGCACTTTGGGAGGCTGAGGCGGGTGGACCACTTGAGGTCAGGAGTTTGAGACCAACCTGGCCAACATGGTGAAACCCCGTCTCTACTGAAGAAACAAAAATTACTCAGGCATGGTGGCTCATGCCTGTAATCCCAGCTACTTGGGAGGCTGAGGCATGAGAATTGCTTGAGCCTGGGAGGCGAAGTTTGCAGTGAGCCGAGATCGTGCCATTATACTCCAGGCTGGGGAACAGAGCAAGACTCTGTCTCAAAATAAATAAATAAATAACAATATTTACTAAAATTATGAACTAATTAAAACATATACCTATAGTAGGGTACAAATATATATGTGTGTGTGTGTGTGTGTGTGTATACACATACTTTCCTAACAAAATTTTAAATACATTTAGTTATCATGATTGAAAGCATTTATATGAAAATATGTGATAATTGTTTACCTGGAGGCATTATGTGAGAAATTCTTCATTTCTTTTACTCAAATTCCTACCATCTTCCTATTTTATATTTATAAATGGTAAAAGATATATTTATGAAAAGAAAGCCTTACAGTATAAAACAAATATTAATTCACTCAGTAATATCTCCTCATGGGTTTCTGTTGTAATAATAGAAATGTTCCATGGGGCAAAACATAATTTTAGGGTCCAACAAAAAAGGTAAAGTTTTAAAGTCATGCTTAAAAGAGAAAGAAAAATGAAACCATTTATACTCCAAACACATCATAAAATATGACTTAAACAGACAGAAACTTCACAGAACCCAAATCCCACCAGAAAGTAGGCTCTCTGCTACAATGTAATAATGTCCACTGATTCCATGGTTCTTTTCCTTTCAGCCATTTAAAAGGTAATCCCTTTTAAAGCCCTGACCTTTTAGCTATTACTTCAAAGGGGAACCAGCATTTATGCTTTCTCTTAACAGTTTATCTACATTTGTTACAACTGTGGAAAGTTGTTAGAACATTCAGTAAATTCCCCATGGTCGGCTTCTTTTTCTTCCTTTACATTATAGTCCATTTAAGGTTGGGTTAAGAGATTACAGTAACAAATGTATGTATTTTGTGTTACATCAGTTTATTCGGAATTTCCCCAACGTATAATGCTGCAGTGGTGCTCATTCCAAATCCAGTTGTAGAACCAGGCTAACTTGGAATTGTTTTTACAGCTTTCCAAAGGATATAAAATGCACTTATGAATAACTGTTAAGTAGAATAACTTAACAGCACTCTAAGTTCCTACTGGTCTTTGTTTTGTTTGAAACTGAGCAGTAGCTTTGAATAAACTAAAAAGGCAAGAGAAAGGGGGGAAAGGCCTCATTTTCTAGTTGTTCTTTAATGGAATGAAAAATAAGTATACTGAGCAACCGATGCAGTGATCTGAAATAGCTCTAAAACAAAATGGGTGACTGTGGATGAATTTGCCTTCTACAAGGAAAACAAAGAAAACTTTAGGCCAAATATCTTTAGACATCACTTCTATTAGAAAGCCAGGTCATCTAAACTATTTCAAAAATTTCTTCCAATTGCTAAAAATGCAACACGTTATTTCATACAATACTTTTCCTTACTATATTTATAAACCAGTATGTGAATTTGGTATAGTAAATCTGTACATTTATTATTATTAGGCTCATTTATAGGCTTAGAATATACTTTTAGTTCCAATTGTATTCATAATTTTTAAATTTTAAACATTTTCTGGCAATTCAAGTTTCATTTATCTGGTGCTAAGTCTCCAAGAAGTAATTGCAGAATTGTGCTTAAAAGATAATTAGGCCAATTTAGAGATTATTTCCAAAAATAAATTTGGCAAAGGGTAGGAACCACATAAGGCAAAGGGTACTCACACATGATTTTCTACAGTAAGATTTTTTAAAACTTTCAAACTTCAACAGATCTCTATACTATAGACATCAAATCCAAAGTTTTCTGGTTGAATTTACTGGCTGACCTCCCGTAGGAGAGTCTTCCCTGGCTGTTTGCTTGGCTAACTTTCAACACATCTAGGTCTGAGCTCAAATTGCCTGCTAGGTCTTGATTACTTGCATGATTATCAAAAGAAAGATGAAAAGTGGGATTCATAAAATCCCTAAGTCCTGATTTTAGCTATGAGCTTTTACTTTACCAGATTTGCAAAAAAGCAAAACAATCAGTTCAATTTAATGTAATTTTTAAGTGATCAGCAATGTCAGCAAGGAAAGAAAAGCAAAAGATTGCAAGGATTCAAAGCCTATATAATTGAGAAGTAATTATAGTACACGTGGCAGACTAGAACTTATACTTTTATATCACTTTTATGCTATATTTTTCCTATAAAGTACATCCTCATTTTTAAATGTAATATAAGGAGCTCGATGTCTTAAGTCAATATTTATATGTGGCCTCCTTAAATTTTGAAGAGTAATGCAAAAATAAGAATATACATTGTTTATCTATAAAAATTTTCAGTTTAATTATATAATCAATTTTCCAAAATAAAAGAGCAATACTCTTTTTCCACATACCTGCATTAAGACAGTTATAATTCCCTTCAATAATGTAAATATTGTTCAGTCATATCCAGATGTACATGTTTTTTCTTTTCCTTCTAAAAGTTATCTCACCTTGCACTTTGGACACTTCTGGGCATTCCTCTGCCCATGCTCAATTTCGCTGGCCCAGTGACGCAACAATTTGTCTCCTTTTTTGTACTCCTTGCAGTTAACACCTTCATGCCAAGGAGAGTGGCACTTAAAACACCAGACGAATTGGCAGGTAGGGCACTGGATCTGTGTAAGAAAAAAATCATATTAATTACTAGTGGATATACTGAAAGTGTCTAAAAGGATAAGAAGGTGATGCTTGGGGAAATTAGCTAAAAGTTTATAATTTAAAATACCTCCCCCTCTATAAGACTCAAACTACAGGAAGATATGAATACTCTGTTACTACAGGAAAGAATTGCTTTGGCAAGGAAGACTTGGCTATTTGTAGGCTGTACTGGAGTTAAACATTTGGTTCTGGAAACCAATTTAGCTTTAAGAAAATCTCCCAGATTTAAGTGCAGTCTCCCAGATTGAACCTGAAGGCTCACAAGGCCCCAAATCCACACACTCAGGCTGCCCTTTAATTCACCTTTCCTTTGAACGAATTACCCAGCCATTTCCATTGTCTTCTTAAGAATGGCTTATTTCATTTTATTTTTAAAAAGCCCCACAGATGCTTCATCAAATAAAAAACACAGTAGCAGTCTGGGTGTGGTGGCTTATGCCTGTAATCCTGGCACTTTGGGAGGCTGAGGCGGCTAGATCACTTGAGGTCAGGAGTTAAAGACCAGCCTGGCCAACATGGTGAAACCCCATCTCTACTAAAAATACAAAAATTAGGTGGGCATGTTGGTGCATGCTTGTAATCCCAGCTACTCAGGAGGATGACACGAGACATGACAATCACTTGAACCCAGGAGGCGGAGGTTGCAGTTGAGCCGAGATTGTGCCACTGCACTCCAGCATGGGCGACAGAGAGAGACCATCTCAAAACAACAACAACAACAACAATAAAAACACAGTAACAAACAAACTGCTAGAACAGCATTTGCTATGAAGCAGCATCTAAAATAATGGATACTCCTGGTTTGCTACCAACGTAAGGCAGGCTAATTATAAAAACAATGCAAAGCATTCTATTATTAGAAATATATCAATATAGTGGCCCTGTGGCCTGTACTTAGAAAACCGTCAGAAATGGGCCTTCATATTTCACTATGTGGAGGGGTATATGACAGTGCACGTGTAAGTTTAATATGAATATCTGTCTTCCACTTGACATGGAGGATATTTTATCTGACTTCCTTTATTTTGAATGATAGTGGAATATTCCACTCATACACATTATTTCCACTCCTAACTCTCTAAAAGCATATGGGTATCACCTGACTTACAGAGCCCTATGTGATTACAATGGATTAATAAAATGTCTCATTATGAATGATATTTATAACTGACCACTCTCTTTGCTCCTCTATGTCACGTCACTGCAGCATGTGTGAATTTACTGACTACATTTTAAAGGTTAGTTAGAATTTCCTTTTTGGAAAACAACTTTTTTGACAATGGAGGTTCTACTATATAGATTAATTAGCTGAGTGGCAATTACAATCACAGCTCTTCTGTTAATAACTCAAAGCACTGTAATTTTCACTTATGTCAAGAATGGATAATGCTCCTCTTGTGCAAATATGAAGTAAAAGTACTTTTGTTATTAACTTTATATAAAAATGGTATTCTGTCATAAGGCTTAAAAGATTTTCACGTTTATTTATTTATTAAAATTCTGTTCAATGATAATGTCTATGCTGAATATATTACATGCATTATTTATTTTCATCCTCAAAATAATGCTGGAAGGTAGATATGAACATCATCAGTTTACAGATGATGGAAATGAGACTCAGATAGATTAAATAACTTGCTGAAGGTAACACAGCACATATGTGTTAAGAAGGAATTTAAACGTAAGTTTGTCTGGCTCCAAGTTTAGCATACTTTTCGCTATAGTCTTATACTAAACGGCATTTGTTCTTTGACAATTGACAACTTAAAATGTAGTAGTCAAAGATGGTCATATCATTAAACTATTCAATAAGTCAGAATTCCACATGATTACCAAGATAAGGTGAACTTTGAAAATTCTTTTCAAGATCTACTTATATAAATTGAGAAACTACTTGGTTTAAGTAAAAAAATGAAAAAAGAAAAAAGGATGTTACTCTTTAGTTACTTAAAATAACTGTTTTCCTTTTTGATCATTACAATTAAAATAAATCATTTTTAAAAGAAAACAAGTTGAAGTAGATGAGATTCAGCTAAGAAAACAATATAAAATGTTTACTTCCATTTGCCATTGAGCAATGAAGACTAGATGTAAATATCACATGGAGCCTTCCTTTCCAATATAATGAATGAAATGAGGAAAGAAGGAAAAAAATTGCTTTTCCTTACGCATCTAACATTAAGTCAGAACACCTGAAAAGTTAATTCGGTTATCTTCTATTGGACATTATTCATAATTCTGAATCACTAGATTCTAGCATCATTAAATGAACTTTTTGAAAAGATCTCTCTAGTTTTTAATCAGTCTTAGATTATATTTATGAAATATTAGAATGAATGTAAAGATGCTTCGAAACTGGGATTCACTCTATAAATGTCAGACATTTAATGACTCAAAGATCTTTGTGATTAAGTGCTGAACTATCACATTTGTGAATCTCTAATGAAGACAATTATAGCAATGCATGATTCTCCTAAGGCATCAGAATAATAAAGAATCTGACGCTTTGTGTCCAAACCAGGGACTCTGGCTCATAATAAACAACCAAGTCCTACTGCAGATGCTATTGCAAGTCCTCACCAACAGCACAGACTTAGTGGGAAACTGTGACCAGAGTTATGGGGCAGACTCTCAAGTGAATACGAATAAGTTAAATTCATACTGGATTGCTTACTATCTCTCACTGAAAACATCAGAATCACTCTTTATTTGCTTTGGATTAAAACCATAAAAGGACTAATAGCCACGTCCAACAACTTTGGTATTAAAAGACTACATCTGAAATTGTCCTAGATTTTTTGTTCTGAAGATGCCTCATTCATTTTGAACTTAATCATATTCAAAATTGGCCTTACACAAACACATACAGACATCAACACTGCATCTTCCTCCACTCTTTTATTTACAGTTATTCTTCCACATGAAACGCTATCTCACAACCACAGACCCACCACATGGAGTGCCTGCCTTCTTAGTAATTACAGTCACACAGAAATCATCATGCCCTGTCCTTGTGGCTCAAAGTGTGGTTGCAGGGCCAGAAACATCAGCATCACCTGAGAACTTGTTGGAAACACAGAATTCATGAATCCTTAGACCTCAGAGCCAAAAGTGCACATTTTCACAAGGTCCGAAGGTGATTTGTATGCATCCTAAAGTTTGAGAGGCACTGCTCTATACCATGTGACTGCATCGCCCAGGCCACAATTTATTGGACCAGGAATGAGTCCCTAAGCCAAAAACATGTATCCACTAGTTGGCAAGCTGCCTAAGCGGTGGCATGAGCTTTGTGTAGCAGGGGTGCTCATTGTTGAATGGAAATTAGCCAAGATAGATTTTTCTCTCTTGAGGAGTGTCATGGAGATACAAAGGATGCCTTCATGGAGGCAAAGACAGAGAAGAGCTAAATGACTACAATGCAGACCACTGGAGAAGGACACAGACATTGACTTCTGGTGAGATGACAGAAGGGCTCTCACACTACCAGAGCTTGTGTCTGATTCTCTATGAGGCCTGCCTGGGCAGCTGCAGAGAGTATTTTCCTGCCCTTCCTGCTCCCCATGGAGCCTTAGACTAAACCTCACTAATTGAGGTAGCCCAAGAAACAGTACATTTCTGCTTCTGGTAACTGGAAGAGTCCAGTGGATTAAACCTATTAAAATCCTATCTTGATCAAATGCTCCTTTCTTCAAGATGTCTTCCCTATTTCTTGCAACCAGATTCAGTACCTTTCTTATGGAACTTCCATTAGGGATGTAGATGTCTAATCTCTCCAACAGCCCACAAGTTCACTCCTCAGTGAACTGTGTTTGTCAAAGGCTTTGTCTCATGTAAAATGAATGATTTTGCACACAGTTTAGGTATCACGTATCAGTTAACATTAAATGAATTCAAAGAAAAACCAACATATCTAATTTATGACTAGTGGCTGAGGTAGTATTACTAATTCCTATATTATCAGATGATGTTTACTAAATACATTGTCCTAATGAACTTTTACTAAGCACTATGATCAACGCACAAACTCTTCTAAAAGAGGCAAGCAGGGCTTCAAGTGCTTCAAGAATAAAGTTATCAGAGTTAAGAATCTTAATTAGCTTTCTCCAGAACTCACAAAAGATAAAAAAACCTTACATTAGATTTTTGACTTTTGAATACCCTTAGTTTTACCAGAAATCTGTGCTATACTGAGATGAAAGTACGCCGACTCACCTGCCCTAAGAAAATGGCATTTTCTCCTGATAATTCATCAAGTCGAGTAAGGAAACAACCCACAAAATAAAAACAGTGTCTAAAACTAAAGAAAACCCCAGATCATTATTTTCCTGCCTAAATTCTAGATACCCCTATACACATCATTATTTTAAATAAATCACAAAATCATTACTTATCAAATTCAAAATATTAGACAACATTCATGTGTAAAGTAGCACCGCAAATATAAGAGCTGATTCAGTTTTCCAAAAAGGATTTGCTTTACTAGAACCTCAGGTTCAGATTCTCAATAATGAAGCACATGTATCAATTCATTTTCCCATCCAACAAATATTTATTGGGCACCTTCAAGTAGCAGGAACTGCCTATGTTGATTGTAGGCAGAAAAAAATGAAAATACTTGTCCTTAAGGAACTTACTGGGGTCTGACAGATATAAACCAAAAGAGCTATAAAGGCATATAGTAACTGCCAGAATAGAAGCTGGGACAAGTGAGTGCCATGGAAAGAGGCTTCAGTGAAGCTGGAACATAAGCGTTCAGAGAGAATGTGGCCTTCAACAATGAGTAGAATGTTACAGGGACAAGTAATGAGGTAACACTTTGAATAGAGGGTTCATCCTGAGCCACCACACAGAGGCCCAAGAGCACATGATATATTGGGGAAACAGCAAGTGTTCTAATGTAGCCTGAACAGAGATGTCACTTCAGCTAGCTCAACCCTGATCCTTGCTAAGTGTACAATAAATGGAGCCAGTAAGTTCCTATAATCCTGGCATGTCCCCCAAAATATACCATGGTCCAGAAACTCTGCATAGGAAACATGTAAAAATCATGGCTGTCAGATTCGGGTATGTCCTAAAGAAACTAACCAAAATGGTAAATAATTGGGAAATCCTGTAGTTATAAAAATGTTTTAAAAACTGAAGATGCTTTTCTTGAAGATGAGATGTGGAGAGGTACAGCATGTTATAGAGAGGAGAAAATGAGTCTTGATGAATGGCTTCAAATACTTTCAAGGAAGCACTGTTTGCTCCCTTATAACATCAAATCCTAAAGCCAGATGGTGGCAATGGAAAGAAATTCTCCATATGGGAAAACATATTTTGACTTCTTGTCTTTAATCTTACTCCCTGATATTTCACTGCCTACTTGGGGATCTCTTCCCTGCATGGAAATGCCAGTAACATACAGTCTTCATGAGGCACTGCACCCTTGAACACAGTCCAAATGTGGCCAAGTGATCCTTGCCTTAGTTTCTCACAGCACAGCTAAAACTAAGCTGGAAAGGGAAAGAGAAACTTTCCTAAAGGCTGAGGACCAACAGCAGACCAAAACAAAACAAAACAAATAAAACCACACACACACACACACACAAACACACACACACAAAACGCATGACAAGGTAAGCTATATTGAGATATGGTGCTTATTTATATAAATAACCTTACTGAACTCCCTCAACATTGGTTTCCTTTTACATATGCAACACAATTATTTATTGCACAATGCATTCACCTCAATACTAGCTTTTATGTTCAAGCTGGACTCATACTTTTCTTGGACAGCATGTCTGAACTTGAGAATGGGGGTTGTTTGAAAAAGTACTCTCTCCCTAATTTGAAAATCACTATTTCATATCAGTCCATCTTGCTCCTACCACCTGGAAACACCTTCAGCATTTACAGGCTCTTCCTGTAAATCCAGAGAGCAAAGCCCAGAGAAGCATTTGTCTGGGTCTATTTCTTGTCCGAGGACCCATTTCTTCACTGGTGAACACAAAGGGTACTGGAAAATTCTTCCCTGATTTGCATAGCCCAAAGTCCTGGCCAGAAAAATGTGGTATCATCCTGTTTTGAATAAGATGTCCTGTTCTGAACACAACAGAATCAGGATAACATCTCACAAGAGGTACCCACATAAAATAGCAAGAGGTCCACTGTGTTACAGTGTACATAAGGAAATGAGAATATTCTCTGTGACCAATAAGTGAAGGCAGGAGGGAAGCATACCTCAGCCTAAAGGTAACAATGAATTATTTCAAATCTGAGGTTTTTGAAAATGGAAAGGAATGATTCTATTAACAAGTTCCTTAACAAAAGCAGTGTTCAGAGTCTGCATGGCCAACTGGTAGGCATATTGTAGAGGGGATCCGTGCACTGTGTAGACAGCCCCAGTAGATTCTCTTACAAATCTAAGTAGGTAAATATGGAAAGGTAGTAGCACAGAGGGTAGTAGATAAGAAATGTAAGGTCTTCACTTCACTTCTTTCAGAATATCTTCCAGACCATTTTATAAGGAACACCACACTTGGCCTACTTTAACACACGATCTCGGGGGCCATCAGAGAGAGACGATTCTTCACTTGTTCATTGTGCTAAAAACCCAATGACAATGGGATAAAGGGAAAACAGTTCTTAGTACCAGTGCAGGTCTATTTATCCTAGCTGCAAGATTTGATTATTACTATAGTTTGTTTTTTTAGGTGAAGTGTAGGCTAAAATATCAGATAAATTCCAACATTTGGCTGTTAGAAGTTCGAGCACAAGTTAAAAACCTCTAAAAATATTGTCTAATTTATGCATCAAAAAAGCAAACAAAGAACAGCCTTAGCAAAACACTCCATTAGTAACTGAAGAAAGAAATGCTAATATAATTTAGTAGGCTTGCATCATAGCTGAGTGTTATACATTTTTTCAAGGATAATGTATGTAACACACACTTTGTTTACACTGGCGTCTATCAACAGGGCTAGACGACTTTAACTGTATCATAAGTCTATGCCAACAACAGCCATTTAAGAAACTAAACTTTTTTTCTATGGGCTCCTGACATGAGTGATACATTAATCCCAAGAGAAATCAGTGTGTGTTGTAAGCTACCCTAACCTTGCAGGGAAGACGCACAACTAGATTCTCCATTTGTAAACACTGTCAACTTAAAGTGATGGTGTCAGGGAAAACCAGAACAAAGCAGCATACTCATTACACGTTCATGGGAAAGCTTTACACATTCTTATATATGGGAAACAGTTCTCAAGTTATCTTTACCAGAAGGAAGGTTAAGCACATTTTAAAGTACACTAGTTCGCAACAACCGATTGATTTGACTGTATTCTTAAAGCCCTTAGAAAATTCTTTTACCACATGAGAAAATATTTGTGTAGTGTTTATAAAATGTAATTTCTACTCAGAGGGTTTATAAGGAAGAAAAAAAGACAGCTAGAGAGATAAGGTAAGCACACAGACAGAGTTTCTCCAGGGAATTTTATTGGCTTTTTTCTTTCACCTGGGGTGAAAGATGCATCAAAAGTGCCATTGTATAAATTATCAAGATTCTGCTTAACATTTGTGGGAAGAAGAATGGGGATTATTAGTCTTGTCTGAAGAAAACCATCAAAAGAATTACCTCTAACGTGTTCTCTAACATGTTGATAAGCATGACCTTCAACTCTTTCTCCAAATCGATATGAAAAGGGGCATCATTTCTTAAGTCTGCACTTGGAATAAGAACGAAACCTAGAATTGCACCTACCTCAGTAAAACCTGTATGAGTAAAATAACTACTTTTAATCCTTTACACATCTCTCCTCTCTTCCATAAAGAACTGCTATCACCTCCTCTACCTCCCAAAGAATATTTTTTTCATTTTCGTAAGTTCAATGACAATCCCCTTCACTGCCCCCAATATTGATGACTTCCACCAAATCACTCCTGAGTCATGTTTTCTGGACATCTCTTTGATGCCCTAAAGGGAAGACCTTTAGGGCATCAAAGTTAAGTCAAACTTAACACTATCAACATATTTCAAACTGAACTAATTTTCCATTTCCCAAACCTGCTCCTCCTCTTCCAGACATAGTCAATTTTACCCCTCCTTTCTGCCCATTGTCCACCACTCACCCCATGTTTTCTTTCAACTATATTCTTTTTTACTCCCCCATGCCCTTCTCAATACCCAGGGTTGCTCATTCTGCTCTCTTTGCCTAATAATAATAACAATCATAATACTTTCCAGTATGTGTCATATGTGGTGCTAAGTAATTTATATGTGTGATTTCATTTAATTCTTACTACATTCTTATGACATAGGTACTATTACTATCCCCAGTTAAAGATGTGGAAACGATACTCAAGGTGACAGAGCTAGTGTGTGACAGGCTGAGAGTTTAATTCCAGTGTGAAAGCAGTGCTCTGACCTGCCTTTTCAACCTTGGTAAATCCAACACCTCAAGGCTTAATGTGTTTACTCTTAAATGAATCCTTCAATAAATATATTTTGAGTGCACCCTCTATCAGACATAGGCTTGACACAGGTTATCAGCAGTGAATGAAGTAAACTTGGACCTGGACTCCCAGAGACCAGTTAGAAAGAGAAACTTAAAGCAAATAACCACACATATATATCATAGAATCCCAGGTGATAATTGCTATGGTGAAAATCTTTGGGTGTGGGTGATGTGTCTATCTCCAGGCATAACATGAGGACATTAGTCAAAACTTCAACATTTTTTTATTTCTCCATCATTAACTTGTTCTCTATATTGATATGCGGTTGCTGTTGCACTGATAAATTACAGGAACTATTCAGGTTAGAAATTAGATTTCTAGTTGGAAATTGAAGTCAACCTTGTAGAAATGGAACGGTAAGCCTTCCTGGCATCATGACAAGAGTTTTAGGGAGAAGAAGACAGAAATACTATGGATGAAAAAGTGAGACTGGATTTGACAAAAGGCAAGGTTGTCTGAATGTAATCTCTCAATTCATGAATGCACTTGTTCTATTTGATATAGTATGAGTTTGACAATGTTCAGAACATAATATAAAGCTCTATTTACTCAGATTTTTGCCAGAAGGGAATTGTTGGGTGTTGGGCCTGGAAGGATAAATGGACAGGTAAGAGTTCTAGTTACTGCTTATTGTTATATTCTTTTTACCCTTTATCCACCTGCTGAGTACAAACAATTTAACAAGTGGTCTTCACAAAAATTAAAACCCCCATATATGATATTTTAGGTCTCAAACTTCATGTGAGAAGCACTTACTCAGCTATAAAATAGCTATAATATTTTCCAACAGTTGAATTGGCAGCAAAAGCCATAATAAATGTTCAAAGAATGACATCTTGGATAAAGATACTGTGAATCAATGACTCAGAATAACATTAAAATAAACATTACAAGGGTTTTATCAACAGATACAAACCTACTTAAGCCTGTAAACATTATTATAAAGAGACGTTAAATTGCACAGAAACGTCAGACATTAGAAGCAACCATTTTTTTTCTATTTCTATTGCCTCATGATGCAATGTATTGTGTGTGACTACTTGAATTCACTCCTCTTAAAGTTACAATAAATGACACCAATTTGGAACTACCTTATTTTATTAGAGAAACTGAATTTTTAAAAATACTGCAAAATAAAAAATGTTCACCTGTTCATCACAAAGAACAAAGATCTTAGTCTCAGTACAGGGTGCCATACTGTGGCCATGAATCTCACGATTGGTTGGCTGGGGTATCCATGTCAGTGCTCTCCTTACCTATAATACCCAGACAGGTATGGGCATGTAAACCAGGTAGTTAATGTTAACATAAACCGCAGAGTTTAATGATGAAAAATGTTATATAAACTTTACACTAAAGTAAGTAAAAATTATTGCTTCAGGAATTATTTGAATCATTGCTAGAACTTTGTACAGCATAGATCAAGAAGATTATTAACTTCTTCTGTTATCGATCTTCTCTTCTACACTAGTAAAGAAGAGTAACAAAAATAATCATCCTCAAATTCTGTGGTAGTTTTACTCTTTTGAAATTTGCTTAAGTTTCATTTTATACTGTAATGAAATTTCCACCCCACACCCACCGCTGAGGATCTTAACTGCTTCATAATCAACATGTATTGTGTTGTTGAATTCCTCCTCACACCAAAGAAAATTTTCTTTTCCTCTACTAATCAAAAGGAATCAATTGAGTTTAATAAATTTAAGATGTTGATCCATTTGCCCCTGCTTCTCTTCTTACCTACAACAAATCAATAGACATTGGAGAAGCCTGACGTCTGGGAAATGTTATCAGAATACCATGGGCTCGCTCAAAATTATACAAATATAGAATCTTCTATTTGTCAATTTTTACATATTTCACTCTCAATACATGTGTATTGTGATACATTATGCTCATCACAACATGATTTTGGTGATTTCAGATGAAATGAGACGTAAAACATTTCACTATTGCCATAATTGTGACTTAAATTATAACTCCTTTACCCATTTCATAAAAACAACACCTTTAAAAGTTACTCAGTTAGTCCCACTCTAATTCAATTTTGTACGTGTTTTAATTACTGCAATTTTAAAAATTAGTATAGTCTCAGTTTCTATATATCTAAGTCCAAACATATATTAGAAAAAAATTGAATATCCTAATTTACGGAATTACGAGTCCTTCTAAAACTAGTAATTTCCTGATCTTATACAATAACATACAATTGCAATGAAAATAACTTAAAAATAATCTAAGGATATATAGCATGAAGTAAAAGTATCCTATTAATGTTCAGTTAGCCTTCAACACCACTGTAGGGCAGTACTTTAGTTATACAATTTTGTAACCTCAAAAATAATGCTTTTTATAGAAGAGAAAAATAGGATTTTTTTCTAAGTTATGCCTGATAGAGAATGGCCTGCATAAAAACAGTAAATAAATTAACTATGAGAGCCAAGCAGTTTCAAAGAACAACGACTCACGAAGAAGCTTTGACTAACCTACAAATACTGTAGCTTATAACTGCAACAGCAGAGGAAACTACCTGCTAAACCATGGTCCCCTCAAAGCTACAAAATGAATAATGTAACTGCTGCTCTCAAGAAAGGGAACATGACCAGAAACTTACCTTAAATGGAGATGACTTCAAACAGCCTTTGAAACCACTTCATCCTGCCATTTTGCTGTAATGACAAGGATGAAAACTACTGCCACAGCCTCACTGGTTTTCTGCTTCATTTACTGCAAAGATTCTCTACTGTGGATTAGTCACCCGGTGAGGCTCAAAAATTTGGAAGACAATTGTTCTCGGGTGGGCCTGGGGCACTGGTGTGTCATGAAAGTTCTCGGGTGATTCTAACATACAATCAGGGCTGTGAATCAATGCTCTGCTGTCACAGTTGTTGCCTTGGTTTCAAACCAGGCTTCTGTCTGGTCCTCTTGTGATAGCTTCTATGAATGCTGCCAGATGACATTTCTCTAATGCTTACAGAGTTAAATCCAAACTTCTGCGCAAACTGCACAAGACTCAACATGATCTGCTCTTATCTGCCCGATCAGCTGCCTCTCCCGACTCTCCACCAGCTCTAGAGGCACTTGATTACAACAAGCCTGGCCTTAGCCTCAGGGGCCGTGCACTTACTCATCCCTTGCTCTGAAATGCTCACCATGTTTATCTGTCTGGAGAACTGCACCTCCTCTGTGAAGCCATTCCTGACATCCTAGAGCCTAACCCTCTTTCAAGTGTCCTCAAAGCACCCTATATGTACACAGTTTTGTGTTTTTTTCTAATCATATTGGACTGTCATTTTTAGAACACATGTCTCTCCCATCTTCGACTTTTTTTTGAAGCAGGGACTGTATCACATTTGCTCTATAGCCCCCAAACTTAGCACACTGCCTAGCATATACAGCATTCTGTATTTGCTGAATAAATGAATGAATACCATTTATACTATTTTTACCTATTATAGACAGAACAAGAGGAGACTTACATTGGGACCACTGAAAAAAAAATCAAGTCCATAATAATAAAGAAAAAGCCTTAGTGTTTATTTAGTATTTGGTAGTAGTAACTATTATTACTCTAAAGATCAGCCTTCCTATAAGGTTACTAGATTAATTTTCAACATGGTTAAAGTCAAAGACAAAACTGTAATTAATTCCTTAAGAGCGCTCTCTTATCATCAGCCTCCCCAAACCATATGCTTTCAGAATGATGGCCAATATATGCTCACCTTCAGCTCCATAAAGGAAAGATGCCCCCTTAATGCCCACGACAAGTGGATCTAATCTGGCTGCTTCTGCCATGTGACATCTAACCCACAGCTCTGGTGAAAATGCTTACTTTGTATTTGCTTTCTGATCTGGAAGGGGTGGGAATATGTCCTTTTTTCTTGAAGGTTGTAAAGTGCTTGCACTGAGGACATGGCTTGGTGCTGGAATCAATACGGCCAAGTTCCAAGAAGTACTTATACTTGATGGAGTCTTCATGCGTTAAGTTATAGACAACAGTTGTTTCTTCCAAGAATTCAAAACACTCTGTGATGGGGCATTTGATTTCTACTTGGCCAAGTTGTACCTGCATGATGGAAGAGCAGATGGAAGGAAAAAAACGTCACTGGTTATTTTCTTTCATTTTTTTTTTTGTATACAGTATTACTTATTTCATGACTGCAATAAAGGATTGTGTGTAATTTTTAAGATAACATAATGAATGTTAATCACCTTGATACCTGCTTTAGGCAATACCAAAATAATCGCTACGTAATGTTTCTGAAATGACTTATAGGGCATTTAAGTCTTCTCTGATCATTCTTTTTTGTGAAAAGAAATGGACCTAAGCCACAGGCTCACCAAAGAAGCAAATTATCATCTCATGTTTCTGGAAACTGCAGGGTTAGACAGCATTCAGATGATGCACCAACTGCAAGAACTGCGGGGTCAGGCAGCATTTAGACAACATGCCAAATAAAAGGTGTTTCACATTTTTCAACATCACTGCAGAATACTTCAGCACTAAACTCTGGGCACATTTTACTATTTTAAAAGGACAAAAGATTTTGTAATGTATAATGCCTAATAGTTTAAAAATTGTTACAAAAAATAACTGTTTCCTCTGACCCTTCTGTGTTAAGAACATAAAGTAAGTAGTTCCTATATAATGAGAATCATAGGAACAAGTAAGAAAATGAAACCAGTTACAACAATGTAAAACATCCTTATGAAATCTGGCTGCTACTGCGGTAATTTACAAAATTAATGTATTCAAAGGACTACGAAGCTAGATTAGGAGAGAAGGGAGGATACATCAAAACACAACATTTAGCATGTGTTATGGAGTACTAGATATGTTTAGCATTAAAAATTACAATAAAAGATTAAAGCACAAAGTGTGGACACAACTAATTTTTAAATGATTAAAATAAACTACTTTGAAATAATGAGTAGCTAGAGTATTTTTTGTAAGTAGTGAACAATAACTCTTTATATTCATGGCATTACAATCTCTTTTGTCCATCCTAATGTAGTACAGGGAGGCACTAAAAACTCCAAATGACAAACAACACCAAACCCTTTCTTTTTTATTTGGGTGAATCTCACATTCTCAGAAAGCAAAACATACGCACTTGGAGTAGAAAAGCATGCTATGAAGACTCAGGTAGGAATGGGAGAAAGCCACGCAGTTTGGGGAAAGAAAAACATCACTACAAAAAGCAATTTAAAAAAAAACTAAATTCATAGTAACTTTTAACATTGCTATTTATCTGGCACAAACTTGAGGTAAGGTAGTTAAGAAGTTGCAGGCTGAAGGATGCATGGGGTGACATATTGAATACCAGAAAAGGACATGAGCTAAGCTGAAAGCAAAATGAAAGAGGGTGGCTTTGGATAATTCTCCTTATTAGTATTGACCTGTTAAAAGTATAAATTGTTGCATAATTTTATGCTACTACTGTACAAAACATGGCCCAGAGAGGATTTAAAAATATGTGCCCAAACACTTTTTTCTATTTTTTTGGATGAGTCTGCTCACAGTCCCAATCAGATTTTATTATTCATGTTACAGTGTTACGATGCTATTATAATTCAAATTACGTTTTAGAATCAATTATTTTGTTCTGCCTCAAGACAAAACTTCTCAGGAGATTTTTGTGTAGATAAAAACCCCTGTGTAACCAACTAAGAACCTGGCTTAATGAAGTTTATAACTTAAACATTAAAAAATGATTAAATGTTTCCTCTTTTAATATTCTGTAGGCATTTATGGAGCACGATTCTGAGGCAGGTACGGGCTAGGTACTGAAGCTTTGCAGGTACATGTCAGTAAAGAGGCAATCAGGATGCAAAATGGTGAGTACAGGGTTTCAGGAGAAGTACAGTAATCTCAGACCTGGGGGGATCAAAAGAGGTTTCTTGGAAGAAGTGAGGATTCAAGTGAGAGCTTAAGACTAGCAGGATTTAGCCAAACAAAAGTGAGAAGGGGTTTCAAGCAGATGAAAGAGACAACTTGGGCAAAGGCCTGGAGGAAAGAGAACACAGCACTAGCATACCCCAATTGGATCAACTTGTATAGCACCCAAATGCACATGCATCTGAACTTAAAGATCACCGCCTTGGGACGGCTCTTAAAGATGAACAGCAGACTGGACCACAAAGTGTGAGTAAGGAAAGATGAGGCTGTAAGCAAAGATGAACCAGCTAGGACCAGAGCACAAGGGCAGAGCATGAAGCCACCTTAGGAGTCTGGATGTTTTTCTATTTAAATAGAAAACTGCAGTTTTCAGAATGTGAGAGATAGTTTCTTTCAAGTCCACAGAAAAGGGGCTTACTTGGGCCACCTCGAGAGGCACTTGTTATTGGGAAGCAGTACATTTCTGTGATTAAGAGCCTGAATTTTTTACTCTGAGGTCAGTGTTTGAATCCAGCCTTCTTCACCTATGAGTTTATTTTATTTTAACTATGTAAATGATAACAATGGAAGCAGCAATTTCACAGCCACTCAGGAAAGGCCAGGTGTTATGGAAACTGAATGCAGTTTAGGGACTAGAGCAATCCAAGGCAGCTAAAGAGGGCAGGTTGTCTTGATACTCCTTCAGCAGTGGGTATTTGTTAATCAACCACATCGGGATACCATCCAACATCCAATCAAACACCTTCTTTTCTACTGCAGTATTTCTCAAATCTGCAAATCTATTCAATTTCCGAAGAATATATTACTTCCTCTTGCTTTCATACTCTCTGCATTGACTATTTTTTACCTTCCCTTCTTTCTCAAGGCTCCAAAATCCCTATCCTACTACACTGAACCAAAGACCTCATATTTTATTGAACACATAGAGGCAATCAGATGCATATTCCCATACCTACCCACTACCAGCTCTAGCAATTTACATCTCTGTTTTCTGTCTTCCCCCTGTAGAGGGCTGAATCTATTTCCGGAACAATGGATATGAGTCTCTTAAAGTGTCTGTTGAGCATTCCAGTTTCCTGGCCCACTCAAGACCTACAGAACTGGAATCATTGTTGACAAGCCAGTAATTGGCAGTTTGGAACAGCTACTCATACAATCCTTCGATTACTCATACTTCTTCATACTAACAATATCCTCTTTTTCATAATATAGTGTTACTCATCACCTATGCAATCTCTTGGCCTCTACATGCATATCTTTTTCAGAAAATTTTCCTCAAAAGATCACTAGCAAACAACTAATTATGATTAAGTGAAGCACAGTTTTTCATGTGTTCAACAAGATATGTATTTCATCAATTCAAGAATGCATTTTAAAAGCACATTTTATTTTCTCGAAAGCCAAGTTTTTTATAATCAAAAGAAATTAGTATTGCACGATAGTTTAATTTGCAGTGTTTTTACTTTCTTGGTGGTGCATAACCGAATACTGCATCCTACAATTGATCACATCTTAGATTTCAGTGAAATGTGGTTTTTATGGGCTAGGTAGTGTGATGGACTTCTGGAAAGATAAGAGGAGAGGGAAACACGGGGTTTCTACTGGAGGAAATGAATAATAAACAAGCAAATAAACAAGGCAGATTGTAACCTGTGTTATGAATGAACTACACATCATGGAAGCAATCTCTAAGGAAATGACAACCTGAGTTGAGAACTGAAAGGCCTGTTATGCAGAGAACATGGGGAAGAGACAGCAAACAAAGGAAACAAGAACATTGGCTCCAGTCAGAAGGTGTCTGATGTGCCTCTGCTCAGAGCACACAACTCAGTGACAAAAATATATACTAAAGGAGGGAGAGAACAGTATGAGATGAAGTTGGAGAGTTAGGCAGAAGACAGATCACATGGGCCTTGTTGGCCATGGTAAAAAGTCTGTATTATACAAAGACAATACAAATCACTGGTTTTATGAGGAGGACTGACATGCTCTTCTTGGAGAACAGACTGCAGAGGAATAAAAGTGAAGGTTGGGAGAATTCTGGAAGTCTGGATTCAATGGCTCTTCCCACAAGTGATGTCTAGCTGTTACAGGCAGTAGATGATAGATGACTGAGAGGTAACAAGATACAGGGTGTATTTTGGAAGTGGAATCAATGAGATTTTTTTAAATTGACAAAAATTTTATGTATTTATGGTATACAACATGATGTTTTAATATATATGTACAGATCAATATATATTAATCAAGCTAATTAATAAATGCATTGCTTCACTGCTCATTTTCAACAGAAGTCAGAACAAAGATCATTAATAGGAGTGGTGAGAGAGAGCATCCTTGTCTTGTGCCAGTTTTCAAAGGGAATGTTTCCAGCTTTTGTCCATTAAGTATGATATTGGCTATGGGTTTGTCATAAACAGCTCTTACTATTTTGAGATATATTCCATCAATACCTAATTTATTGAGAGTTAACATGAAGGAATGTTGAATTTTATCGAAGGCCTTTTCTGCATCTATTGAGATAATCATGTAGTTTTTGTCACTGATTCTGTTTATGTGATTGATTACATAATGTTTATTGATTTGCATATGTTGAATCAGTCTTGCATCCCAGGGATGAAGCCGACTTGATCGTGGTGGATAAGCTTTTTCATGTGCTGCTGGATTTGGTTTGCCAGTATTTTATTGATTATTTTCGCTTCAATGTTCATGAGGGATTTTGGCCTGAAGTTTTCTTTTTTTGTTGTGTCTCTGCCAGGTTTTGGAATCAGGATGATGCTGGCATCATAAAATGAGTTACGGAGGAGAACCTCCTTTTCAATTGTTTGGAATAGTTTCAGAAGGAATGATATTAGCTCCTCTGTACCTCTGGTAGAATTCAGCAGTGAATCCGTCTGGTCCTGGGCATTTTTTGGGTGGTAGGCTATTAATTATTGCCTCAATTTCAGAACTTGTTATTGGTCTATTCAGGGATTCAACTTCTTCCTGGTTTAGTCTTGGGAGGGTGTATGTGTCCAGGGATTTATCCATTTCTTCTAGATTTTCTGGTTTATTTGTGTAGAGGTGTTATAGTATTCTCTGATGGTAGTTTCTATTGCTGTGGGATCAGTGGTGATATCCCCATTATCATTTTTATTGTGTCTATTTGATTCTCCTCTATTTTCTTCTTTATTAGTCTAGCTAGTGGTCTATCTATTTTGTTAATTTTTTCAAAAACACAGCTCCTGGATTCACTGATTTTTTTGAAGGTTTTTTCATGTCTCTATCTCCTTCAATTCTGCTCTGATCTTAGTTATTTCTTGTCTTCTGTTAGCTTTTGAATTTGTTTGCTCTTGCTTCTCTACAGTTGTGATGTTAGGGTGTTGATTTCAGATCTTTCCAGCTTTCTGATGTGGGCATTTAGTGCTCTGAATTTCCCTCTTAACATTGCTTTAGCTGTGTCCCAGAGATTCTGGTATGTTGTCTCTTTGTCCTTATTGGTTTCAAAGAACTTCTTCATTTCTGCCTTAATTTCGTTATTTACCCAGGAGTCATTCAGGAGCAGGTTGTTCAATTTCTATGTGGTTGTGTGGTTTTGAGTGAGTTTCTTAATCCTAAATTTTAATTTGATTGCACTGTAGTCTGAGAGACTGTCTGTTATGATTTCAGTTCTTTTGCATTTGCTGAGGAGTGTTTTACTTCCATTTATGTGGTTGATTTTAGAATAAGTGCCATGTGGCACTGAGACAAACGTATATTCTGTTAATTTAGGGTGGAGAGTTCTGTAGATGTCTATTAGGTCTACTTGATCCAGAGCTGAGTTCAAGTCCTCAATGTCCTTGTTAATTTTGTCTTGTTGATCTGTCTAATATTGAAAATGGGGTGTTAAAGTCTCCCATTATTATTGTGTGAGAGTCTAAGTCTCTTTGTAGGTCTCTAAGAACTCGTTTTATGAATCTGGGTGCTCCTGTATTGGGTGCATATATATTTAGGACAGTTAGCTCTTCTTGTTGTGTTGATCCCTTTACCACTATGTAATGCCCTTCTTTGTCTTTTTTGATCTTTGTTGGTTTAAGGTCTGTTTAATCAGAGACTAGGATTGCACCCCTTGCTTCAGTACATGTATCCTGGAACTTAAAGTAAAATTTTTTTAAAAAAGAAAAAAAATGTGGTACATATGCACCATGGAATGCTATGCAGCCATAAAAAGGAATGAGGCCATGTCCTTTACAGGGACATGGATGGAGCTGGAAGCTATTATCCTCAGCAAACTAAAGCAGGAACAGAAAACCAAACATCACATGTTCTCACTTACAAGTGGGAGTTGAACAACAAGAACACATGGACACAGCAGGGATGGGGGCAGGCGGGAACAACACACACTGTGGCTTGTCAGGGGATGGGGTGGAAGGAGGGACAGCATTAGGAAAAACAGCTAATGCATGTGGGGCTTAGTACCCAGGTGATGGGTTGACAGTTGCAGCAAACCACCATGGCACACGTTTACCTATGCAACAAACCTACACATCCTGCATATGTATCACAGAACTTAAAAATTAAATTAGAAAAAAAGATCATTAATACACCCCCCAAAAAAACTCATACCAAGCTCCTAACAATAGGATAGGTGATAGAAAAAGTCCATAGTATAAAGTGAATTAAGCCGTGAATCCTGCCTTCATAGACCTTGAGAATGTAGCAATTAAATTGGCATTGATAGTCTTCTAGCAAATTGGGATTTGTTGGTATTAATTCATTTAATATTTACCCAATAGTTTAAAAAACTTTTTATTAGGGATAATTAAAGTATATGTGAAGGTTGGCAGATGGGTATTATGAATCCTTAAATAGCCATCCTCTAGCTTACATTGTCAACTTAGAGCCAATCTTATTTCTTCTATACCCTGAATAATATGGCCCTCCCATGTTATTTTGAAGAAAATACCAGATATCATGTCATTTCATTCAT
Organism: Pan troglodytes; assembly: GCF_028858775.2. NCBI lineage: Eukaryota > Metazoa > Chordata > Mammalia > Primates > Hominidae > Pan > Pan troglodytes. Next base: position 136,922,128 of record NC_072403.2, on the reverse strand, counting down.
AAATATTTCAGTATGGGGCTAAAAAATTAAGAAGTCTTTTTAAAACCATAACCATGATATCATATATCTACAAAAATGTCAATTTTTTAGTATCAAGTTAACATTCTAAATAACATGTCATCTAACTTCTGTTTACTGGATTTTATCTACTTAATGTACTTAAAGATATTTTGCTGCTCCGTGTGTTCAATGCTAATACAACTATTTATATCACTGAAAAAGATGCTGTTCAGTTTTTCTGAACAAAAACATTTCCATGCTTGAAAGGAAAAAATTGCTTAACTCTAAAGGAATCTACAAGGCATCATTAAGAGACACTATTATCCACTTAACGTTCAAGCTACATGGCTAATTTGCCACCTGGGAGAACTCAAAAGTAATTTAATGACTCAGGTGATGAAGACCTCTGGAAAAGTGGCAGACTAATTAATTAAACTCTCCAAAGAAAAGGACGGGAAAAAGTACAAATCTCGGGCCTCATTGCTCAATTTATCAAATGTGTAGTTTATGACTCTGATCATAGTTGTAAGTGTTGGTCATGATAGTTTACAAGGTGCTTTGGATTTTGCTCACTTGATACTAGGGAATTTCATATTTCCTCTGTTTTGAAAAATGGAAATATGTTAATATGTCAGAGAGAAGAGAATATTGCAACAAAAGCAGTAACAATAATCACAAAATATACATAGATCTACTACAAGCAAAGCACAGCTCCAGGTAGTTTGTGTGGATTAATTACTTTGAGGTGCACCATCAGGGCAGACTGATGTCCGCCTCACTTTACTCATCAGTGATTATGGGAAGGTGCCTGCTCTACTGACACATACGGTTTTTTGTTTACTCAGCAGCAACTACAGGGCTTAGTGCTAGATGCCTTTGAATTTTTCTAAAAATGATTTAAAAAATCAAGCCAAAAATTCCAGAAATCTCTTGACTCTAAGCAAGATAAATACAGTACAAAGAAAACATTTAAGTACATCAAGTAAAAGTGATCAATACCAAACACACAGTAACAAGAAGCAACCAGAGAAAAAGGCATATTCCCAAGTAGAAAACTTCAGCCTCAAGTGCCTTGCTGGTAGTTTGTTGTTTAAAAGCTACTCAGTTTCTGGTATTTTGATACAACAGCCTGAATAGACTAATACTCTTGATCTAGAAAAATAAAGTTGTAAAACTTTTTCTGCCAGAAATAAGACTGATCATAGAGCTATAGGAATTACATTAGTGTGACAGTGGCACAAGGATAGATAATAGAACAATGGAACAGAAAATAGAACAAAACCACTTCCATATGAACACTACAGGGCAGTGGGTAGGACTTTTTTTTTTTTTCAATAAATTGTGCTGTTGGTTTAATATCCATTAAAAAAATCAGTCTTGAAGAATCGCCACCCTGTCTTTCACAATGGTTGAACTAATTTACACTCCCACCAACAGTGTAAAAGCATTCCTATTTCTCCACTTCCTCTCCATCTGTTATTTCCTGCTTTATAATAAATAATATATAATAAATATAATAAATAATAAATAATAAAAGCATCTGTTATTTCCTGGCTTTTTAATCGCCATTCTAAGTGGCATGAGATGGTATCTCATTGTGGTTTTGATTTGCATTTCTCTAATGACCAGTGATGATGAGCATTTTTTCATGTTTGTTAGCTGCATAAATGTTTTCTTTTGAGAAGTGTCTGTTCATATCCTTCATCCACTTTTTGATGTTTTTTTTTCTTGTAAATATGTTTACGTTACTTGTAGATTCTGGATATTAGCCCCTTGTCAGATGGATAGATTGCAAAAATTTTCTCCCACTCTGTAGGCTGCCTGTTCACTCTGATGATAGTTTCTTTTGCTGTGCAGAAGCTCTTTAGTTTAATTAGATCCCATTTGTCAACTTTGGCTTTTGTTGTGATTCCTTTTGGATCTGGAACCAGGAATACCATTTGACCCAGAAATCCCATTACTGGGTATATACCCAAAGGATTATAAATCATTCTACTATAAAGACACATGCACACGTATGTTTATTGCAGCACTATTCACAATAGCAAAGACTTGGAACCAACCCAAATGCCCATCAATGATAGACTGGATAAAGAAAATGTGGCACATATACAGCATAGAATACTATGCAGCCATAAAAAAGAATGAGTTCACGTCCTTTGCAGGGACATGGATGAAGCTGGAAACCATCATTCTCAGCAAACTAACACAGGAACAGTAAACCAAACACTGCATGTTCTCACTCATAAGTGGGAGTCGAACGATTAGAACACACGGACACAGGGAAGGGAACATCACACACCGAGGCCTGTCAGGGGGTAGGGGGCAAGGGGAGGGATAGCATTAGGAGAAATAACTATCGCATGCGGGGCTTAAAGCCTAGATGACGGGTTGATGGGTGCAGCAAACCACCATGGCACATGTATACCTATGTAACAATCCTGCACATTCTGCACATGTATCCCAGAACTTAAAATATAATAAAATAAATAAATAAAAGTAAAATTGAAAAAAAAAACTTCAACAGATGAGGAGCTGCAAACAAACAAACAAAAACAAAAAAACCCACAAATCAGTCATGACTTTTAACTCAAACCAGGTAGACTGTAACTGTAAATATAAAAGGCGAATGAAAAAGCTTCTAAAGATAATCAAAAAGAACATCTTCATGACCTTGGGAAAGAGTAAGATTTCTTACACATGACATTAAAAAACCATAACATTTTGATAAACTGGATTGATTATAATTTAAATCTTTGTTTACCAATTAATATTGTTAAGAGAGAAGAAATGCAAACAAAAGTGTGAGAAGAGATTTGGAGCATATAAATGACAAGTTTTGTATATCCAGAACATATAAAGAACTCCAAAGCAATGAGAAACATGCAGACAACAAACCCATAAGAAAAATAGTCTGTAAAGTATTTTATTTCTCCTTCACTTATGAAGCTTAGTTTGGCTGGATATGAAATTCTGGGTTGAAAATTCTTTTCTTTAAGAATGTTGAATATTGGCCCCCACTCTCTTCTGGCTTGTAGAGTTTCTGCCGAGAGAGAGCTATCTATGACAAACCCACAGCCAATATCATACTGAATGGGCAAAAACTGGAAGCATTCCCTTTGAAAACTGGCACAAGACAGGGATGCCCTCTCTCACCACTCCTATTCAACATAGTGTTGGAAGTTCTGGCCAGGGCAATCAGGCAGGAGAAGGAAATAAAGGGTATTCAACTAGGAAAAGAGGAAGTCAAATTGTCCCTGTTTGCAGATGACATCATTGTATATCTAGAAAACCCCATTGTCTCTGCCCAAAATCTCCTTAAGCTGATAAGCAACTTCAGCAAAATCTCAGGATACAAAATCAATGTACAAAAATCAGAAGCATTCTTATACACCAATAACAGACAAACAGAGAGCCAAATCATGAGTGAACTCCCATTCACAATTGCTTCAAAGACAATAAAATATTTAGGAATCCAACTTACAAGGGATGTGAAGGACCTCTTCAAGGAGAACTACAAACCACTGCTCAATGAAATAAAAGAGGATACAAACAAATGGAAGAACATTCCATGCTCATGGGTAGGAAGAATCAATATCGTGAAAATGGCCATACTGCCCAAGGTAATTTATAGATTCAATTGCCATCCCCATCAAGCTACCAATGACTTTCTTCACAGAATTGGAAAAAACTACTTTAAAGTTCATATGGAACCAAAAAAGAGCCTGCATTGCCAAGTCAATCCTAAGCCAAAAGAACAAAGCTGGAGGCATCACACTACCTGACTTCAAACTATACTACAAGGCTACAGTAACCAAAACAGCATGGTACCGGTACCAAAACAGAGATATAAATCAATGGAACAGAACAGAGCCCTCAGAAATAATGCCGCATATCTACAACTATCTGATCTTTGACAAACCTGACAAAAACAAGCAATGGGGAAAGGATTCCCTATTTAATAAATGGTGCTGGGAAAACTGGCTAGCCATATGGAGAAAGCTGAAACTGGATCCCTTCCTTACACCTTATACAAAAATTAATTCAAGATGGATGAAAGACTTAAATGTTAGACCTAAAACCATAAAAACCCTAGAAGAAAACCTAGGCATTACCATTCAGGACATAGGCATGGGCAAGGACTTCATGTCTAAAACACCAAAAGCAATGGCAACAAAAGCCAAAATTGACAAATGGGCTCCAATTAAACTAAAGAGCTTCTGCACAGCAAAAGAAACTACCATCAGAGTGAATAGGCAACCTACAAAATGGGAGAAAATTTTCGCAACCTACTCATCTGACAAAGGGCTAATATCCAGAATCTACAATGAACTCAAACAAATTTACAAGAAAAAAACAAACAACCCCATCAAAAAGTGGGCAAAGGATATGAACAGACACTTCTCAAAAGAAGACATTTATGCAGCCAAAAGACACATGAAAAAATGCTCATCATCACTGGCCATCAGAGAAATGCAAATCAAAACCACAATGAGATACCATCTCACACCAGTTAGAATGGCAATCATTAAAAAGTCAGGAAACAACAGGTGCTGGAGAGGATGTGGAGAAATAGGAACACTTTTACACAGTTGGTGGGACTGTAAACTAGTTCAACCATTGTGGAAGTCAGTGTGGCGATTCCTCAGGGATCTAGAACTAGAAATACCATTTGACCCAGCCATCCCATTACTGGGTATATACCCAAAGGACTATAAATCATGCTGCTATAAAGACACATGCACACATATGTTTATTGCAGCACTATTCACAATAGCAAAGACTTGGAACCAACCCAAATGTCCAACAATGATAGACTGGATTAAGAAAATGTGGCACATATACACCATGGAATACTATGCAGCCATAAAAAATGATGAGTTCATGTCCTTTGTAGGGACAGGGATGAAATTGGAAATCATCATTCTCAGTAAACTATCGCAAGGACAAAAAACCAAACACCGCATGTTCTCACTCATAGATGGGAACTGAACAATGAGAATACATGGATACAGGAAGGGGAACATCACACTCTGGGTATTGTTGTGGGGTGGGGGGAGGGGGGAGGGATAGCATTAGGAGATATACCTAATGCTAAATGACGAGTTAATGGGTGCAGCACACCAGCATGGCACATGTATACATATGTAACTAACCTGCACATTGTGCACATGTACCCTAAAACTTAAGTATAAAAAAAAAAAAAGAACACAGAATCTGTAGGCAAACAGATCTCAGTTGAAATCCAAACTCTGAAATGTATTAATTATATGGCCTTGGATATATTAAAAAAAGAAAAAAAAAGAAAAATAGTCGAGACTTTATGGGTACTTCACAAAAGACAATGTCCAAATGGCCAGTGAGCATATGAAAATGTATTCAACTTCATAAGTCATCAGGGAAAAGTACAATAAAACCACACTCACATGTAATTTGGAAAGAGTTATCATAGTACTTAAAGGTTCCCCAAAACAATGTTTAATATTACAGTTAAAATAATAACTGTACAATTAATGAGATATTAATGTTTTATGAAACCAGTCCAAATGTACTTTTCTACAATCATCTTTTTTAATTACTTAAACTTTTCTTCCCTCCTTACTATCTGAATGTTCGTGCTCCCTTATCCTCTTATGCAAATTTTTAAATTTTTAATTCAGTTTTTAAAATAAGCTCAAAAATGATCATAGTTCATAAACCAAAAAGTATAAAGTAGACATACAATTATCTCTTACAACTGTCCTCTTTTCTCCATTCACCCCACAAAATGGTTGTCGTTTCCTTCCAGAAACTTTTAAAGCATATACGTGAAATACAAATATACATATTTTGTCCTTTTTTAACTTAAATATTTAACCCAAATGTTAGCAAATAATATTCACCTAGCTTTCTTTACTTGACAAAATATTCTGGAGATAAGAAATATATATATATATATTTATATATTTGGCATAAGTGTTTCCTAACTATGGTAGATATTAGATGCAGAACTGACAGTAAAACCAAATCTTTGCATTGGTCTTGACAATAAGACAGATTATTAAGAATTATGGGTATGGAGTTCTACCTATCAAAATTGAATTAGGAATTTTAAGTTTGTTTCTGAATACATTTGCTAGTCTCAGTTTCTATCCCATATCTTTGCACTAATGAATTATGGGTTTTCTCCTAACCCTCTTTACTGTGTAGTGGAGAAAGCAGCTGATATGGTTTGGCTGTGTCCCCACCCAAATCTCAACTTGAATTGTATTTCTCAGAATTCCTACTTGTGGGAGGGACCCAGGGGGAGGTAACTGAATCATGGGGGGCCGGTCTTTCCCATGCTATTCTTGTGATAATGAATAAGTCTCACGAGATCTGATGGGTTTCCACTTTTGCATCTTCCTCATTTTCTCTTGCTGCTGCCATGTAAGGAGTGCCTTTCACCTCCCACCATGATTCTGAGGCCTCCCCAGACATGCGGAACTGTAAGTCCAATTAAACCTCTTTTTCTTCCCAGTCTTGTGTATGTCTTTGTCAGCAGTGTGAAAATGGACTAATATAGTAAATTGGTACCAGTAGAGTGGGGTGTTGCTGAAAAGATACCCGAAAATGTGGAACCAACTTTGGAACTAGGTAACAGGCAGAGGTTGGAACAGCTTGGAGGGCTCAGAAGAAGATAGGAAAATGTGGGAAAGTTTGGAACTTCCTAGAGACTGGCTGAATGGCTTTAATGAAAATGCTTATAGTGATATGAACAAGAAGGTCCAGGCTGAGGTGGTCTCAGATGGAGATGAGAAACTTGTTGGGAATTAGAGCAAAGGTGACTCTCATTATGATTCAGTGAAGAAACTGGCAGCTTTTTGCCCCTGCCCTAGAGATTTGTGGAACTGAAACTTTGAACTTGAGAGAGATGATTTAGAGTATCTGGTGAAAAAAATTTCTAAGCAGCAAAGCATTTAAGAGTTGACTTGGGTGTTGTAAAAGCATTCAGTTGGCCCGGCGCGGTGGCTCAAGCTTGTAATCCCAGCACTTTCGGAGGCTGAGGTGGGTGGATCACGAGGTCAGGAGATCGAGACCATCCTGGCTAACACGGTGAAACCCCGTCTCTACTAAAAATACAAAAAAATTAGCCGGGCGTGATGGTGGGCGCCTGTAGTCCCAGCTACTCGGGAGGCTGAGGCAGGAGAATGGCGTGAACCCGGGAGGCGGAGCTTGCAGTGAGCCGAGATTGCGCCACTGCACTCCCGCCTGGGCCACAGAGCGAGACTCCGTCTCAAAAAAAAAAAAAAAGCATTCAGTTTTAAAAGGGAAACAGCGTAAATGTTTGGAAAATTTGAAGCCTGACAATGTGATAGAAAAGAAAAACCCATTTTCTACAGAAAAATTCAAGCCAGCTGCAGAAATTCACATACACAGCAAGGAGCCTAATGTTAATCCCCAAGATCATGAGTAAAATGTCTCCAGGCCATGTCAGAGACCTTCATGGCAGCTCCTAGCATCACAGGCCTGGAGGCGCTGGAGGAAAAAGTGGTTTCGTGGGCTGGGCCCACAGTCCCCAGGTTGTGTGCAGCTGAGGGACTTGGTGCCCTGTGTCCCAGCTGCTCCAGCCATGGCTGAAAGAGGCCAACATACAGCTCGGGCTGTGGCTTCAGAGGGTGGAAGCTCCAAACCTTGACAGCTTCCATGTGGTGTTCAGTGTGCATGTGCAAAGAAGTCAAGAACTGAGGTTTGGAAACCTCCACCTACATTTCAGAAGATGTAGGGAAACGCCCGGATGCCCAGGCAAAAGTGTGCTGCAGGGGCAGGGCCCTCATGTAGAACCTCTGCTAGGGCAGTGCGGGAGGAAAATGTGGGGTCGGAGACCCTACACAGTGTCCCTATTGGGGCACCGTCTAGTGGAGTTGCAAGAAGAGGGCCACTGTCCTCCAGACCCCAGAATGGTACATCCACCGACAGCTTGCACCGTGTGCCTGGAAAAGCCGCAGACACTCAATGCCAGCCCATGAAAACAGCCAGGAGGGAGACTGTACCCTGCAAAGCCACAGATGCAGAACTGCCCAAGACCATGGGAACCCACCTCTTGCATCAGCGTGACCTGGATGTGAGACCTGGAATCAAAGGAGATCATTTTGGAACTTTAAAATTGGACTGCCCTACTGGATTTTGGACTTGCATGGGCCCTCTAAACCCTTTGTTTTGGCCTTTTGGCCAATAGCTCCCATTTGGAATGACTGTATTTACCCAATACCTGTATTCCCATTGTATCTAGGAAGTAACTAGCTTGCTTTTGATTTTACAGACTCTTAGGAGGAAGGGAGTTGCCTTGTCTCAGATGGGATTTTGGACTGTGGACTTTTGGGTTAATGCTGAAATGAGTTAAGACTCTGGGGGACTGTTGGGAAGGCATGACTGTTTTTGAAATGTGAGGACATGAGATTTAGAGGGGCCAGGGGCAGAATGATATGGTTTGGCTGTGCCCCCACTGAAATCTCAACCTGAATTGTATCTCTCAGAATTCCTACGTGTTGTGGGAGGGACCCAGGGGGAGGTAACTAAATCACGGAGGCTGGTCTTTCTCATGCTAGTCTTGTGATAGTGAATAAGTCTCACAAGATCTGATGGGTTTATCAGGGGTTTCTGCTTTTGCTTCTTCTTCATTTTCTCTTGCTGCTGCCATGTAAGAAATGCCTTTCACCTCCCGCCATGATTCTGAGGCCTCCCCAGCCACGTGTAACTCTTAAGTCCAATTATACCTCTTTTTCTTCCCAGTCTCAGGTATGTCTTTGTCAGCAGCATGAAAACGGAGTAACAAAGCAGCTATGTCCCAAGTAAACTAAGCCCTATGGGAATCCCACCCTACACAGTGCTGTCGTCATCTCAGCTAATTCACAGATAGCAATGTTCCTTTTATGTAGCTGATTTCAAAAATTTTTTTTTATTCCAAAACTTTTCATCTTCAAAACTACTTAACAGATATAACAACAAGATCATTTCTTATGATAATAACTGCAAACCTGGAGGTAATCAACGTTTGACACTTTAAAAAATGCACGTTCTACATTTTTACCAACAACATTTACACTTTTCCCCCCTACAGAGTTTGGTCTTTCAAAATTGGCAAGTATCAATGCCTTCTTAGATGTTAAACCAAGTTAACATAGTTCTTTAACAGAAACTTCAACGGAGCCTTTTCATGCCAAAACAAAGTATCTTTGTGCACCATCCACCCAGTTCTACGAATGGTCTGTTCATTACCTGGAGTTTTTAGATTCAATAAAGAAAGAAATAATTTCCTCCTTCCTGGCTTCTATTCATTACTTCCAAATATAAAATGCTGTTTAGTGTAGAGGAACCATATTTTCCTTTATATCCCCCAGGAACTAAATCAAAGTGTATTTGAATATGAAAAAATAAAAGAATATATATGTTTTTAAAAAGCTGTCTTTGCTTTTGATGTTTAATACCTTCAAAATAGGGAGAAAACAAACTCATTCTAGGGGTATAAGTGTCTCTTAAAAATATTACTGGATTAGAGAGGTGTCCAAAAAAGACTTCCATGCTGAAAGAATATACTCCAAACTCTTACTGCAAAGTTTGTAATTAGGTTGAAAAGGGATTGGAATATTCAGTTTTAAATGTCTTGTTATTGAAAATACATTTTAGAGAATCCTGTTCTGCTTCAACTGAGCTTTCTAATTTCTTTGGGTAATTTCAATACAGTTAAAACTTCTTGATTTTGCTATTGGTCAACCAGGTAAATATTTTCTCACATGTTACAACTGAGATAGATCAAATATGAAGTTTGATTGAAATAATTCACTTAAGAAAACTAGCTAAGATAAAATATATAAAAAGGCAGTAAGACAGCACATCAGAAGACTTACATAAGCAGTAAAAAAAGCCCAGTGGAACACATCACAGTAATTTAACACAGTAAATAATAAGTAAAACTAAAAAAAACCCTTATTTTAAAAAGCTCTTACACCATTCTCTTTTAAGTGAAACACAGGTACAAGTGTAAAAAGAGAATAATTGCATGATTTAAGCATTTTCATATAGTGCAATTTTGCATCAGTTATTATTTCCAGTTTTATTTTATGCTCTTTCCACTTTTTAATACTGAATTATAATACATTTTGCCATAATATATATTCTAGAAACATATTTCTTTTGGAACTACACTAAATATATACACTGAGAAACTCAGTGTAGTTCCAAAAGAAATTTTGCACTATATTCATTCAGTATAGTCCCAAAATATACACTGTATACACTATATACACTCAGTGTAGTTCCAAAAGAAATATATAATAACCTAATAAAAAATGGGCAAAAGATTTGAATAGACATTTCTCAAAAGAAGACCTACAAATGGCAAACAGGCATATGAAAAGGTGCTCCTATCTTGGGGTCCTCAAATTATCTTTGTGTGTTGTTCACCTGTGCATTGTTGGGAGTACATACTCCCAGATTTTGTCATATATTTAAAGGGGTACTGAACCAAAAAAGGGGGATTAAGATAAACTAACAAACTATATCTGGCATTAAGAATAGGACACACAGGCAACCAAAGCAAACCTGGACAAATGGGATCACATTAAGTTAAAAAGCTTCTACACAGCAAAGATATAACCAACAAAGTGAAGAGACAACCCACAGAATGGGAGAAAGTATTTTCAAACTACTCCTCTGACAAGAAATTAATCACCAGAATATATAAGGAGTCCAAACAACCCTACGGGAAAAAATCTAATAATCTGATTAAAAAATGGGCAATGATTTGAATAAATGGTGAACAGGCATATGAAAAGATGCTCAACATCACTGATGTCAGAGAAATGCAAATCAAAACTACAAGAGATACCATCTCACCCCAGTTAAAACAGCTTGTATCCAAAAGACAGGCAATAACAAATACTGGTGAGGATATGGAGAAAAGGGAACCTTTGCACACTTTTGGTGGGAATGTAAATTAGTACAACCACTATGGACAACAGTTTGGAGGTTCCTCAAAAAACTGAAAATTGAACTACCATATGATCCCGCAATCCCACTGCTGGATATATACCCAAAAGAGAGGAACTCAGTATATTGAAGAGATCTCTACACTTCTGTTTGTTGCAGCTCTGTTTACAACAGCTAAGATTTCGAAGCAACCTAAGTGTCCATCAACAGACAAATGGTAAAGAAAATGTGGTACATATACACAATGGAGTACTATTCAGCCATAAAAAAGAATGACATCCTGTCACTTGCAACAATATGGAGGAAATTGCAGATCATTCTGTTAGGTGAAATAAGCCAGGCAAAGAAAGACAAACATTGCATGTTCTCACTTATTTTTGGGATCTAAAAATCACATCAATTGAACTCACGGACACAGATAGTAGAAGGATGGTTACTAGAGGCTGGGAAGGGTAGTTGGGCGTTGGCAGGGAGGTAGGGATGGTTAATGGGTACCAAAAAGCCCAGGAAGAATGAATAAGACCTACTATTTGATAGCACAATAGGATCACTACAGTCAATAATAACTTAATTGTGTATTTTAAAATAACTTAATGTAATTGGATTTTTTGTAACTCAAAGGATAAATACTTGAGGGGATGGATACCTCATTCTCCATGATGTGCTTATCTCACACTGCATGCTTACATCAAAACAGCTCATATATTCCATAAATATATACACCTACTATGTACCCACAAAAATGTTAAAAAATAATTTAAAAAATTAAAAAAAGAATGGTACAAATTATGTCATGTTCAGTCAACAAATATAATAAACATTAATATATTTAATATTAATATTTACTGTATCCAAAACACAATTACTCTTTACATGTGAAAATAATACTACTCTATAACTAGTATATCACAGTTCATTTTAATTTGTTTTCATTTTTTTCATCCAGTAAGGGAGATGATTTGGGCAGATTTCACACCCCACTTGTCTTCCACAGGGTCAAGAGTCACCCAGGGAAGCAGTGCAATTCATGCAGAGTTTAAGGACTGAATATGCAACCTTCCCTACCTAAAAAAAGCTGACTTGTATAGCACCTAACTTTGATTCCCTATTTTTTTTTTCAGAGAAATGTTTTAAATACTTGTTTCAAAGTTATCTTCCCCAAAACAGGAATACCTTTTGTCATTCTTTCTACACAGAAATGTGGAGTACTGATGACACGTTTACGCTCTCAATGCTCTAAAGTAAAGGCTTGAATTGTATCATCCTAGAAATGTATGCTATTATCACAATAAACTTAATGATAATGATGACGATGATGATGATAGCAGCAGCTAACATTTGTTGAGTGTTTAGTATGTGCCAGGCACTATTCTAAGCATTTTCCATTGATTAACCTCAGTTACTCCTGATAAAGACCCTACCAGGATCCCAAGTACAGAATTAGTTTGCCCAAGGTCACCCAGAAGGAAGGTACTAAAGCTTTAATTCAAGGCTAGTCACTGGCAGAGCCTGGACACATTGCCACTGTGTCACTGCAGATGTCTACCCAGGTTTTGCAAAACTGGCTGCTTAGAATAATAATGCCATGTTGCTAGCGGCCACTGAGAATTCTTAAGTACTTCATCAAAGGCAGGTAATACATTTTTGGATGTGATACTTTGAAAAGTATAAGCAGTCTAACTTTCATCTCCCTCAGTGCTGTGGACAAGCAGATGGTCTCCACGCTCATATGGGCTATCATCACTGAGCAGCAACCTTCTCTGGGACCCTCTGGGGTGCTTCTTCCTTACCCATGAACCATTTCACCTCCCTCTTCAAGGCCTTACTCTTAACTTTTCCTTTCAACTGACCAATATGCACACAGTCAAAAACTTCACCTTGTACTTGACAGAATAAAAATCCAACAGGATCAGCTGAGAACACCTTCAACTTTCTGTTCCCCACTCATAAGAGAGTACATTTGTAAATATCCCTTCCTTCCTTCCTTCCTTCCCTCCCTCCCTCCCTCCTTCCCTCCCTCCCTCCCTCCTTCCCTCCCTCCCTCCCTAGAACACCTTCAACTTTCTGTTCCCCACTCATAAGGGAGTACATTTGGAAATATCCCTCCCTCCCTCCCTCCCTTTCTTCTTTTCTTCCTTCCTTCCTTCCTTTGGAAATATCCCTTCCTCCCTCCCTCCTCGGTAGAAAGCAGGACTTTGCAAAATTTCTAGGATGATTATTTCCACCTGCCTTGTCAGGAATCTCACCTCCCTCTGCTAACTTCAGACACTCAAGCTGATAAGCATGCTCAAGTTTCTCCCACTATAAAAGCAAAAGAAAACAAAAAACTCGTTAGGATTGTGTGCCTTGGTCTCCAGTCCTTATCATCTGTCCATTTGCAGCCAAGCCAAATGAAAGATTATTTAATGTTCTTGTGTTCATGTCCACATTTAAAAACCCACTGCTATCTGTCTCTCCTCCTCCTTGAAATGACTTTCAGTCATTCTCTACAAAATTATCAATCACCTTCTGGTTACTAAATGTCCATTTGAATCCTTACTTTACTGCCTCCTTTGCAACATCTGACACTGTTGAGTTCTGTTTCTTTCTTGACCTCTAGCACATCACATTCTTGATTTTCCTGACTTCTTTCTGTCCCCTGTATCCTCCTTTGTGGATTTTCCCTGCATCTATCCTTTAAGGCTTCCTGAGTCTCTGAGGTTGCATTTATAATGGATTGTTCTCATTGGTTAATCTTTCTGAGGGTTAGTTACTCTTCCACTCCCATGGTTTCAACTCCACATATATATACAGTGAAAGCTCCCACATGTTAAAACACCAGTCCAGATCTCTATACTAAGCTTCTGATATCTACGTTTAATTCCCTACTTGATGTCTTCAGTCAAATACCTCAAACTCAACAGTCTAAAAACAAACTCATCACTTCCCATGTTCCCCCTGACTGCCCACTTTCATTTTTTTTTTTTTTTTTTTTTTGAGACAGAGTCTCACTCTGTCACCCAGGCTGGAGTGCAGTGGCATGATCTTGGCTCACTGCGACCTCTGCCTCCCCAGCTCAAGCGATTCTCTCATGCCTCAGCCTCCTGAGTAGCTGGGATTACAGGCGTGCACCACTATGCCTAGCTAATTTTTGGTATTTTAGTGGAGACGGGATTTTAATCGTGTTGCTGAGGGTGGTCTCGAACTCCTGAGCTCAGGTGATCCGCCTGCCTCAGCCTCCCAAAGTGCTGGGATTACAGGCGTGCACCACCATGCCTGGCTAATTTTTGGTATTTTAGTGGAGACGGGATTTTACCGTGTTGCTCAGGGTGGTCTCGAACTCCTGAGCTCAGGTGATCCGCCTGCCTCAGCCTCCCAAAGTGCTGAGATTACAGGCATGAGCCACCGTGCCTGGCCTCCTTCATGTTCCTTATCATGAAAACGGCACAGAAAGCAAAGTAATATCCCCTCCTGACTTTTCTTCTGCTTCCTCTCTCCCTCAACCATCAACAAAATCCTACTTTATTAATTCTTCAAACAATCATTTACATCTTTTGATCTCCAATGCTACTTAGTCCAGGCTTTGGAGTACTCTTTGTTTCATTTTGTTTACCTCACATATTTATTTATTTGCAGTGAAAGTACTTAAAATCTACTCTCTTGGCAATTTTCAAGTATACAATGCATTGTTACTAACTATAGTCACCATACTGTACAATAGGTTGCTTGAACTTATTCCTCCTAACAGAAATTTTGCATGTCTTGAACAACATCTCCTTAGTCCTTTTCCCCCCATGCCCATCCCCTGGTAACCAACATTCTGCTTTCTGCTTCTATGAGTTTGACTTTTTAAGATTCCATATATAAAGGGGGACCATGTGGCATTTGTCTTTCTGTGCCTGGTCTATCCTACTCAACGTAATGTCCTCCAGGTTCATCCATATTGCTGCAAATGACAGTATTTCCTTCTTTCTAAAGACTGATTAACATCCCATTGTTAAATATACTAGATATTCTTTATCCACTCATCTATCAACGGGCACTTAGGTGGTTTCCATATCTTGGCTATTGTGAACAGGGCACAATGAGCATGGGAGTACAGATATCTCTTCAACATACTAATTTCATTTCCTTGAGATATAGATGCAATAGCGAGATTCTGGATCATCTGGCAGTTCTATTTTAAGTTTTTTGAGGATCCTCCATACTGTCTTCTGTAATGGCTGTACTACTTTACATTCCCACCAACAGTATACAAGGGTGCCCTCTTCTCTGGAGCACTCTTTTTAAAACACAAGTCTGATCATATAACTCCACTAATTAAAATACTTCAATAATGCCCTTGTGTTCAGGATAAAGTGAAAACTCCCTCCATGTGAAAATGTGACCACTTTTCTGGACTCCCTTTTGCCCCATCGCAGGCTATGCCTCAATCATATTTGATTTTGCCTCTGGGCTCCTCCGCATGCTTTTGTTCTACCCAGGACATACTTTACACATATTTTTTTTTTGCTTAAATCCTTCAGGTCTTACCTCAGTCATCAAATTCTTTTGGAAGCCTTTTGTAATCCCTCAAAACTGTATCAGGTGATCCTTAACAAGACTTGCTCCTGTAGCAACCTGTGCTTATTCCTGTCATTTTTACTTATCCTATTCTAGCAAAATTGTTTGTTTTCCCTATTATCCTATAAATTCTTTGAGGGCAGAAACTGTGCCTTGTTTATTCTTGCATCTCTAATACCTTGCTCACTAACCTGACATAAAGTAGGTGCTTAAGAAATAATTGTTGAAATTCAAAAAGAGGTTAATACAGATAGTGTGAGGTTTTTCTAAATAGTGATCTCTAGCTACAGAAAACTCAAGGTCAAGCAGGGACATAGGTGACAAAGGACAGCACCAGACCACTAGTCCAAGGGACATAAATTAAAGGGAAGGAAGTGTGATTGCGTATGTTTGTTTTGTCTAGCGTGTAATGTGTAATTGTAAGTAGAAAAATCAGCATCCTGTTCTGGACTATTTTAAGGGGTTCATGGGGTAGGGAGAGATGACAGCCAAATTGGCCTTGATCACTGGTTTATAAGAAGATAAAAATGTTCAGTCTTAACTACCAGGGCAGAGGCCACATGTAGGCCAGAAGCCCAGCCTCCCTTAAAGGAACAACCACACCCCTGGCTGGTTGCAGTTCAGCTGTTGCACTCAATGTGCTAATTGAAAGAAAAAGGGCAGAGATGTAGAGAAGGAAAACCCTTCTGGCCCTGTCAGCCTGCTCATCCTTCCTAGTCCAACTTCCCCAGAGTTTCCTAGGCTGCTCAGGTGAAAGAACATTAATTGTTACTTATTTTTGTTAATGTGCTAATTTTCAAAACTGTTACTGCCTATAATTTCACTGAATTCGTACTGTATATAATGGAGCTATATAAATTTTACATAACTGTTGAATAATCTCTTCATGTTTTGAGGGAGAATAGAAATGTATTTTCTCCTATAAACCAAATAGATCTGCTGTGGGCCTCACTTGTTAGAACCAGTAAGAAAACAGGCCAGGCATGGTGGTGCAGGCCTGTAATCCCAGCACTTTGGGAGGCCAAGGTAGGTGGTCACCTAAGGTAAGGAGTTCGAGAGCAGCCTGGCCAACATGGTGAAACCCCATCTCTACTAAAAATAGCACAAATTAGCCAGGTGTGGTGGTGCATGCTTGTGATCCCAGCTACTTGGGAGGCTGAGGCAGGAGAATGGCTTGAACCTGGGAGGCAGAGGTTGCAGTGAGCCGAGATCATGCCAGTGCACTCCAGCCTGGGTGACAGAGTGAGACTCCATCTCAAAAAAAGGGGGGAAGGCATGGGAAAGTGTTTAATGACAATCCTGGGAGTGGGTGTTCTTACTTATTGAAGAGCACAATGTCTGATCTTCCTAGTCAATTTTTCAGTTATACAGGGAAAGTAAGGTCACCTGTGTTTGTACAGCTGATAAATGACTTTATAAAGGAAACTGGGAAAACAGAAAAATGGGGAAAAAATCAGGCTTTGTCTTACCATCCTAATACTACCAATATCAACATTTTCATATAAGTCCTTGTAGAATATATTTATTCTACATGTACTCTGAATTCAACTTGGTAACTTGCTTTTCCATGTAACATAAGGTAAGCATTTTCCGGCCGGGTGCAGTGGCTCACGCCTGTAATCCCAGCACTTTGGGAGGCCGAGGCGGGTAGATCACGAGGTCAGGAGTTCAAGACCAGCCTGGCCAAGATGGTGAAACCCCGTCTCTACTAAAAATACAAAAAATTAGTCGGGCATGGTGGCAGGCACCTGTAATCCCAGCTACTTGGGAGGCTGAGGCAGAGAATTGCTTGAATCCGGGAGGTGCGGGTTGCAGTGAGCCAAGATCGTGCCACTGCACTCCAGCCTTGGTGACAGACCAAGACTCCGTCTCAAAAAAAAAAAAAAAAAGCTTTTTCCATGTTATTACTGTCTATAATCATTGTTTCTGAACATTGTATAATACTTCAGAGAGTAGAGGAAGCACAGTTAAACTCCACATGGAGGCTGTCTCCAACTTAATGCTATTATAAATAATGTGGGATGAATAACTTTTGCATAAAGTTCATTCTGTGTTTCCTTAGGGTAGATTCCCAGAACTGAAAATACTGGGTTAAAGTATCTGATTATTGTGAGACTTTTAACACATATTGCCAAACTGCTTTCTAAAAGCCATGTTTATTTACGTTCCATGGTAGTAATTACAACTTGCCATGATGAGTTCTATCATTTAGAAAAATAAGCATACAAACAAAAAAATACAAAAACCCTCCAAAACTTTTGCCTTTAATTTGATAAGGAAAAATGGCAATATTATTATTTTAATGCTTGTGTGTATCTTACTAATTGTAAGCTTTAATATATGTTAGAGTATTTATTTGTTGTTTTCCCCTCTTCTGTGAATGTTCTAGGCATGTGTTGATCTGTAATAGTCCATACATAGTATACAGTATTCATGGAGATTATATAATATTCTATGTGAGGTAAAAATAGTTTCCAACAAGACAAGCCAAAGCAATACGCCTTTATCTAGAATCCTACCCGGAACAGATGTTTACTTGGCAGCCCAGTTGCAGTAATTAACATCAGAAAGCAGGGCAATTAAAAAAAAAGGCAACAACAACCAGATCTCACAACCATGAATCATGGTTCTATAAAGTCCCAAACCATCTGGATGACTAGGCTCCAGCCCGTCATTCTGAGAAAGACCTGCATGATAGTAGTAAAAACTAGGCGGACTTGTGAATGCCAAATGCTCACAGAATATTGTTTGTCTGCCTCTAAAATCATTTCATATTCTCTACCCTTTTAATAACAGATACTGATTTGTCTCAAGCCCTCTTTCTCTGGATCATATACTTCTCATAGGCACATACCACATTTTATTTGTCTTGGCATCTTAGGGAACACCAGGACCCTGCCCTGCATACAGTAAGCACTTAGTATTTGTTTGTTGAAATGCACTAAAATAGAATAATCAAGACCTTGGCAGACATCTGAGCCCAAGCCAGCGGGTGTCTGCGAATTGCAATGGTAGCTGTTTATCATTCTCATGAACAGCTCTGTCTGAAGTTCTGCTGAGGGTGGGAAGTCTGGCACAGGGAACTCATGCCAGCAGCACTGCATGGGAAAAGCGGCACAAAGAGAGACCAGCACCTGGCCCCTTGAGACAGGTTGGATGCCTTCACAGCACCTGGAGTCCCTCGCCCAGGGTTACTGGGCTCTTCTCCACAAAGCTGACTAAGCTAAGAGGCAAACAGCAACTTTAATCTGTTGGGCAAAAATGGCAACATGTTATTTTAATATAAATTATTTTAATAGAGGATTTTTTCACTCCCCCCCTGCAAAAACAAAACAAAACAAAAAAAAAAAACAGATGATGACAGGTGATTTTCAAAGGAAGGGATTTTCAAAGGGTGTACAACTGAAGTGGCAACCTGGATTTTCATTCTAATGCCTCGATGCTATTGGATCACATATTTTCAAAACATTTAACTAACATCTAGTCCACATTTTAGGAAAACTGTTGATTGCCTTCAATTCCATTTTAGGTGAAGAGTTTCATAAAATCAAAACTTCAAACTCTTCACCAAGTCCCTGAATTGGCAAAGAATTTACTAAAGTACTTTAAAAAATGCATATGTGGCCATAATATTTATGGCCTCAAATTATTTATTTCCAGCTTTCTATCTTGAAACATTTTAAGTCTTTTGTGCCCTCTTTCTGTCTCTCTATACACAAACCCTCCTTTTGTTTTCCTTTTATGCATAACCATTAAGAGTTAGCAGCATTCTTTTATTTAATCAAAATATAATCATCTCATCAGGAAACTTGGCACAAATAAAGTAGTTTTAACCTCATATAAACTCCATATTCATATTTTTCCAATTGTTCCCCAAATGTTCTTTATGGCTTATTTAAAAAAATATTTAGTACCCAATCAAGGATCACACAATCCATTTAACTGTCATTTCTCTTTCACCTGTTTTAATCCTTCCACTTTATAAAAAATAACCTGTAATTAAAAATTTGAAAGAGTCAGGCATGTTTTGTAGAATGTGCCACAATCTGAATTTGTCAATTATTTCCTTGAAATAAAAGTCTATTAATCATTTTTGGTGATGTGTATGTAATCTGTAGTTGACACTTAACCATGCGACTATATTTTGTTCCCCAGCAACACTTTACCCAGTGGTTTCACCATCCACTGATGACCTGAATCAAACACTGCATGGGTGGTTACAAAATGGTGATTTTGCTAGTTCTATTATTCCTTCTACATTTATTAGCTCACATTCTTCTGTTTAAAAAAGCATTTTCATGCCACTTTTTAAAAAATATCACCATAAACTTAGAATATCTTTTTTTATTCCGTATGTTATAATCCATTACTCTCTTTCAAACTGTCCCAATTTGGCCAGTGGAGATCTCTTTAACTCATGATCCTTCTGATGGGTCTGCATTAGTCTTGAATGATCCCTTCTCCTGCAGCCCAGATCAGCTGATTCTCCAGAGTCCTGTTTCTTTTGGTGGAGAATGGTATTTTGAAGCCAAGGTCCACACTTTAGATGCATTTATTTCTACTAGAATATCATTGCCTGTAGGCTCTTTCGGTAATCAGTCATTTATCAGTTGTATACAGATTTCTTCCCTTTGTTTTAAATCATGATTTCACACTGATGCCTCAAATTCTAATCCAATACTACAAGGGTTCTCCTTCATCTTCCCTCATTCTATATTTATAACTCTCTTCTCCCACAGTGAGAATACAGATATGAACTTACTTATTAACTTGCTTTATCTTCTAATATATACAGAAGAGTTTCCTAAGTACTGTACCAACAAATTGGCACCAACAAACGACATACAGACCAAGATTTTTTGAAATTCTTTTTCTACTCAGACATAGTCAGAACACTGTTTAAAAATTGCCTGAATGAATTTTTCTGTGTGATTATGCAATCAATTTGATAAATAGCTTAGTTCCTTGGTCTCTGTTCCTACTCTTTTTTCAGGCTTGCTTTCTAAAAAAAAATCCTTTTTGATTTTTAAAAATTATTATTATACTTTAAGTTTTAGGGTACGTGTGCACAATGTGCAGGTTAGTTACATATATATACATGTGCCATGCTGGTGTGCTGCACCCATTAACTCGTCATTTAGCATTAGGTATGCTAAGTAAAAATTAATATGGTCCAAATGCCAAAATTACATGAAAAGTATACTAGGAGTATTTTCACTCAGTATTTGTACTCAGAAAGGTATACTCAGAGTATTTTTACTACACACTATCTCTTCCACAGCATTCCCACTCACCTCTATAGGTAACTCTTTCATTGTTTCTAGTTTATCCTTTTCATGTTTCTTCTTGAAAAATAAGCAAACAGGTTCATACATTCCTATTTTTCTTTCATGTTGCCCTAAAGTATTTTAATCTAATTGAAGAGATAAAGAATTCTCACATAAAAGTTAGCTAAAGAATACCAGGCAGAATATTGGTGCCAGAAGTAGTACAGAAAATACATATACTGTCAGTGAATATTCTGGTGGTCTTCTCTAGTACATCTGTAAGAGTTATTTAGAGACAGAATTTGACAATCAGATTAATCATGCATGGAATTTAATAATCTATAAACTTCCAAAGCTTTGCATTACCAAATACATAGTACAGTAAGATTTTTTTTCTAACTGAAGAAAATTTTCAATTCTAACACAAATGGTAGTCATTATGTGCATTTATTCTCAACCATCAAATGAGCACTAACAATGTGCCATGCACTTGAGAAGAAGGAGCTATTACATAGAAAACACTGGAAACCATGAAAACCTGCCTTAGAACCAAATTTTAGAAATGTTTAGCAACATAAGTAGGTATAAGCTAAAACCTCGCTTTAAAAAATTTTTAAATGTATTTTATTTTTAATATTTTTATTTTACTTTAGGTTCCAAGATATATGTACAGAATGTGCAGGTTTGTTACATAGGTATACGTGTGCCACAGTGGTTTGCTGCACCTATTGACCTGTCCTCTTAAGTTCCCTCCCTTTGTCCCCAACCCCACAACAGGTCCTGGTGTGTGTTGTTCCCCTCCCCGTGTCCATGTGTTCTCATTGTTCAATATCCACTTATCGGGAGTTGAACTCTCACTCACTTACAAGTGAGAACATGTTTGATGTTTGGTTTTCTGATCCTGTGTTAGTTTGCTGAGGATGATGGCTTCCAGCTTCATCCATGTCTCAGCAAAGGATATGATATCATTCCTTTTCATGGCTACGTAGTATCCCATGGAAAATACACCATTATTTTTTATACACTTCCTTATTGATTCTAATTTCCAACTATTTCTTTTTTTATTATGCTTTATGTGATACATGTGCAGAACGTGCAGGATTGTTGGATAGGTATACGCGTGCCATGGCGGTTTGCTGCACCCATCAACCCCTCATCTATATTAGGTATTACCTAATGTTATCCCTCCCCTTGCCCCCCACCCCCTGACAGGCCCCAGTGTGTGATGTTCCCCTCCCTGTGTCCACGTGTTGTCATTGTTCACCTCCCACTTATGAGTGAGAACAGGTGGTGTTTGGTTTTCTGTTCCTGTGTTAGTTTGCAGAGAATGATGTTTCCAGCTTCATCCATGTCCATGCAAAGGACATGAACTCATCCTTTTTTTATGGCTGCACAGTATTCCGTGGTGTTTATGTGCCACATTTTCGTTATCCAGTCTGTCATTGATGGGCATTTGGGTTGGTTCCAAGTCATTGCTCTTGTGAATAGTGCTGCAATAAACATACGTGTGCATGTGTCTTTATAATAGAATGATTTATAAACCTTTGGGTGCATAACCAGTAATGGGATTTCTGGGTCAAATGGTATTTCCAGTTCTAGATCCTTAAGGAATTGCCACACTGTCTTACATAATGCTTGAACTAATTTACACTCCCACCAACAGTGTAAAAGCGTTCCTATTTCTCCACATCCTCTCCAGCATCTGTCGTTTCCTGACTTTTTAATGATCGCCATTCTAACTGGTGTGAGATGGTATCTCATTGTGGTTTTGATTTGCATTTCTCTAACGAC
This sequence comes from Pan troglodytes, assembly GCF_028858775.2. Classification (NCBI taxonomy): domain Eukaryota; kingdom Metazoa; phylum Chordata; class Mammalia; order Primates; family Hominidae; genus Pan; species Pan troglodytes. The sequence continues at coordinate 136,899,581 of NC_072403.2, read as the reverse complement.
CAGTGATGATGAGCTTTTTTTCATATGTTTGTTGGGCCGCATAAATGTCTTCTTTTGAGAAGTGTCTGTTCATATCCTTCACCCACTTTTTGATGGGGTTTTTTTTTCTTGTAAATTTGTTTAAGTTCTTTGTAGATTCTGGATATTAGCCCTTTGTCAGATGGATAGATTGCAAAAATTTTCTCCCACTCTGCAGGTTGCCTGTTCACTCTGATGATAGTTTCTTTTGATGTGCAGAAGCTCTTTAGTTTAATTAGATCCCATTTGTCAATTTTGGCTTTTGTTGCCATTGCTTTTGGTGTTTAGTCATGAAGTTGTTGCCCATGCCTATGTCCTGAAAGGTATTGCCTAGGTTTTCTTCTAGGGTTTTTATGGTTTTAGGTCTTTTGTTTAATTCTTTAATCCATCTTGAGCTAATTTTTGTATAAGTTGTAAGGAAGGGGTCCAGTTTCAGTTTTATGCATATGGCCAGACAGTTTTCCCAACACCATTTATTAAATAGGGAATCATTTCCCCATTGTTTGTTTTTGTCAGGTTTGTCAAAAATCACATGGTTGTAGATGTGTAGCATTATTTCTGAGGCCTCTGTTCTGTTCCATTTGTCTATATTTCTGTTTTGGTACCAGTACCATGCTGTTTTGATTACTGCAGCCTTGTAGTATAGTTTGAAGTCAGGTAGCATGATACCTCCAGCTTTGTTCTTTTTGCTTAGGATTGTCTTGGCTATACAGGCTCGTTTTTGGTTCCATATGAAATTTAAAGTAGTTTTTTCTAATTCTGTGAAGAAAGTCAATGGTAAGGCTCACTTTAAAATAGAGAATACAAGCTAAAGCTTCACTTTAAAAGGGAAAACTCAAAACAAAGAGTTCTAGTAAATAACTCTGGCCTTAGAAGTACCAATGTTTTCAGTGATATGACCTTCAATTAGAAATTCCTTAAACATCCAGATGCAATCATTTCTGACTTTAAAGGTAATAAAGTAAAGCCAAAGTGCTATTCAGATGCAATCTGATTTCTCACAGCTTATCAAAAACTTAACAGATTTGATAGTCAAATACATTTGTAGTAAAATATCAAAGCAATGTTAATAATACCCAATATTGATAATATGTTCCAAACATGATACCAAGTGCTTTTGTAAGCATCATTTTGTTTTTTCTTCAAAATATTCATTTGAGGTTATTTTATCGTTGTATTTATTATTATTATTACCCTTGTTTTGCAAATAATGAAACTAAAACCTTTCAGAAGGTAAGTAACATTCTCAAAGTCACAGAGCGATAAAATCATGTCTAAGAAATTTAAAATTCACAGTTAGGTAAGTCACCTACATGTATTGCCTACTCTATTTTTATCAATCCTATGCATGTATGTTATTTTTTAAAAGTGAATGATTCTTACAAGGTGGGTAATAAGAACAGAGATCCAACCCTAACCCTTACTCCTCAGAGGCAAAGAGTTTTCCAATCTTAGCTATTTATTTTGATATTACCTTAATGTTTCCAAATATACTTATGCTCCTATATTAGAGATTGACTTCCTATTACAAAAGATTAGAACTTACAACTCTGCTATCTTTCTTACCATTTTACCCACCTCCATCCATCCTCTCAATAGCTATTGTACAGTTTTTTGTTAATTAATAATCTACATTTAGAATATTGTGACTATATAAGCAACACTTTTTATTGCTGAGTCTAACAATATATACGTTATTCTCATATGACTATTACATTCCTAAACCTAAATTTTCCCCTTTGTATTTTTTAGCTTTCTATACTAATTACAAATTAATTTTTAACCCTTATTACCTTTTACTGTCCACTTGAATTATAAACCTCTCCAAAGATCATTTTCCACCAAATTAGACGAATAATTTAGTTTCTCAAGTTCCATTTTTTTCCTTCTTAGAGGCACACTTTCTGGTGCCCTCTGTCTTTCTCCAACACCTACTGGTGCTAGGCCTGCTACATTTCTCCAACACTGAAGCCCTTGGCCTCCTGGATTCCATGTTGCCTGCTCTCTTGCTTGATGTCCCCTTTTTTGATGGGGAAGATCCTCGTGGAGGTGTCATGAAATCTGCATTTAAGAGAGATGCAGTAGGAAGCTAACTGGAAGATCTGTGAGCCAGCCTCATTGGCTAATTGCATCTCTGTGATCAGAGGCAAGCGGGCTTTTTTACTGGGAGATCAAATGTCCCAAGCAGCAGTAACCTAGGGTCTTTTCCTTGGGGCTATACACTTTCCCCAGAGAAGAATCCTCAAGTTTTATGCCTGGAGGTGTATGTCCAGCTGTTAGTGCTGGAACATGTGGCCAAATGGAGTCCGGGGAGACTTACCACCCTTTATATGGATTCTCCATAGATTCCCTACTTTCAGTATGGTGCATCTATATCACCACACTGCAGTACCTCCAGTGCACACCTCCAGTCTTCATTACTCTGGGAGAGGGGTAGTCACCTAGTCATGGTCAAGAGAGGTGAGGAGGGTAGCATTCCTCTTCCTTATTTAGGTTTTCAACTAGTCCTACTACCATCTTTACCAAAGACTTTCTGAGATTCACTGGTGCACACTAGCCTCTTTATTGTTGATATTCCTTTTTTAATCGTCTAAGTTAACAAACAGATTTGCTAAGTCAGTTTATCCATCTATCTTTTTTTTCCCTAAAAATAAATCTGATTTCTGGTTCATTGTTGGCTTTTCCTTTTCTCTCACTGTCTTTGTGAGTTAAAGCTCAAGTTTTATAAATGCTAATGTGTTTGAAAAGTCTTCAACAAACACAAACAAGATGCTATGTTTTCATCAAAAATCTTGTGCTCAAAGAGAACTGTCCCTTAAATAAAATGAGATCATTCTGTTGCATAACTAAAGCCAAATTCTGAAGAAAATACTAGAAATAATTGTTTTCTTGCTCAATACCAGTGCCCCCTGGATTTCCATTAGTCACCTGATCTTATAAAAATAAAGATAATTGTTAACTTTCCTCAAATGAAAGGGGGAAGGCTTAAGTAAGAAATTATTTAAAACACTGTACAAGATACAGATATAAAACAGTGGCATTATATGATTTTACACTACCTCTAATTAATGCTAATTTGAAAGTAAGGAGCCCTCATACCATGTCTCTATAAAAAACATACAACTTTTCTTAAACAATTCCATGTTACCCTACCACAAATTATTGAATAGCTAGTGTTAGAAATGGATACTTGTTATACTTAAAAAAACTTTAAGTCAATTGATTATGTGCTACTAGAAGACTGGATGTAACCAAAATATTTTAAAGGCATCAGAAAATGTGATTCGTGAAAATATGTGGTACCCTCTTTTATAAAGTGAATTCTTTCCCTTAGTATTGGCAATGCTATGTTTCATTTTGACCTTTCACCACTGCATATGTTAACCCATTTATTATGCTATGCTTGTATCAGAATAACTACTGAACACAGTTTGAATAGAAAGATTAAAATGACTAGTGCCCACAATAAAAAAATACAGTCAGTTAATATGTAATTATAACCTTCCAAAGTCAATGGCATTTAAATATACATAATTAAGAAAGGAATTTAATCCCTATTTTAATGATAGGGTTATAAGACTTGAGCTTAAAGGCCTATAGAACAGATAATCCTAGTATCAAGTGCAGAGAAATGTGAACACTTCTCATAATAAGATTATCTATACAGAAGTCTTCTTTCCCCAAGATAGGTTATCCTTGTTATTTGAGCCATTCATACACTTGTTTTGTATAGCTAATTTATAATTCCACAGAACAACCTTAAAGCAGCTTGTGACAATAGAGACAAATAAAGCTACCAAAGATGGGGAAGGAACAGCTGCCAGTTCATCAAAGAGCTAATACTGCTGATTCAAAAACCTTGCTTAGGACAACTACCAATTAATCCCCACATTTAACAGTTTCCCAGTGAAAAGGCAAATGAAAAATACAATATGGTGTATAACTGTTTTTGTTCAATAAAGAAAAACATAGTAACTCATTGGGCAAGAGGAAGGTTTCCATGCATAAAATTCTAAGAAAATTCATATGACTATTTACATAAAGCATATTGAAAGGCAGTGTCATAAAAAGTTTTCAAAACATATTTTCATATGACCATGTCTTTTTAAAAATTTTAAGTTGTACTCACAGCTACGATTTACTGCAGCAAAAGGGAAAAGAAGCAAAGAGAAAAGGCGCATGGGGCCAAGTCCAGAGGAAACCAGGCTCAAGTTTCCAAGAGTCTTCTCCCAGTGAAGTCACACAGAATGTGCGTAATTCCTCCAGTAACTGCATGTGTGATGTGTCGTCTATCAGGGAAGTTCATTAGAGACTTGCAACTCAAGGTTTTTCCTGGAAACTGCTCACATAGGCTTCCTCTGTCTAGGAAGCACTAAAACTCCAGAATTCCAGAAGAAAGGCATGTTTTCAGCATTACTGTGTTGCACCAACAATTTAGGCACTGTGAGCCACTCTTATCATTTAGGGAAAGTTTTATATCAGGGTAGGAAAAGTCTTAGTAGTCATGTTCCCATACATCAGCCAAGTGTCAAACTTACAAAGAGAACTTTCTAAAAACAGCAGTCCCAACCCTGTTAATACTTTTCTGCACAGATTCCATTAAAAATAACGGAGGGACCATTAAATAATGGACTAAAACAATGGAATGGTCAATAATGACCCATTACATTGATTTCATATACCATCAAAGAGTCATGGCTCAATTCAAAACACAGCTTTAGTATATCCCACCTTTTTAAAAAATCTATTGACAATGTATTCCCCTCAAGCTTCTGATGTTTTTCTCTTCTCTCCTTCATGGTAAAATTCGAGTGCTCTAAATTTTGTCTTTACTTTCTTGCCTACAATTAGGTGTTTAATTTTTTGAGAAATTTCTTAAAGCCTGGAAAAGTACAAAGAATAATGAAAGAACCATATGCCTCTAGCTGTTATTAAGTTGTTACGTTTGCTTACAGACTTCATCTATCCATTTATTGAAGTCTCTTTTAACCAGACCCTTTCCCCCTTATATTCTCATTTCTTCTTCTAGTTGGTATCCAATGTCATTAGATTCGTGGGCTTCCTTATATTTTTATGTACCAGTGAATCCATTGACATAACAGTAGACACATACTGCTCTGTATTGTGCTTTCTTCACACATTTTTTAAGATCTACTTATGCTGGTGAACAAAAATTTAATTTTTTTTGCTGAAATGCTAGATTATATTCTATCCTATGAATATACCATATTTTATTAATCTAATCTCTAATTGCTGGACTTTGAAGTTGTTTCCAAATGTTAGTTCTTAGAAATAGTACAGCAATGAATGCCCCTTTACATGTTACATATGTGTGTGAATTAGAAGTAAAATTCTTGAGTTTTGAGAAGTCATGTCTCTTTTCACATTACTATTTTCTTTCAGAGCATGTGAAAATGTAGAAAATAGAGAAAATATACTGGATGTAGCAATACCAATATATATACAATTATAATGTATATATATTAAAACGTAAGTAAAATAGTGATCATACTCTACATACTATCATAACTTGGCATTTATGTTTATTAGATCATAACCGCTTTTCTTTTCTAAAACAGCTTAAAGTTCCTCCATATACAGGCATCCCACTATTTATGTAACTAATCTCTACCATTCAGCATTTAGAGTTTTCCGTGTTTTCTCTACTATATTGTAGTGATTAATATCCTAGTGTATTTGTTTGTGGGCATTTCTGATTATTTTCGTAGAAAAACTTATAAAATGTGCTGACTTTACAAGTATGAACTTTTAAAAAGATGTCTTACAAAACCAATATATAGCCATTTTTTAAAAATCAATACATCTAACGAAGATATGTTTTACAGGGGTGTAAAGTAATAGAGTTTAGGTATATAGCTTTCTGAAGATGTGACTTCAAACTATATAATATGTTCCTTTGCTTTCTTTTCTGGAATATCAACTATTTTAGGTGACTTTCAGATAAAAACCAGATAGCATACACATTGGTATCAATGAAACTTCTAAGTGATTGCTAAGTGTTAGGTGGAAGTCTATATACTTCAGACATGAAGTAAGTAGCTAAATGGCAATGTTGCTGGCTTTCTGGGAAAATAAAAACACATATTTAAATATATTTACACAACACAGGACCAGTGCATCTCAGTGCACAGGTGGCCTGAAGAGGATTTTGAGCAGGGTCAACATGGTTTATTAGGAAGGGGCTTTGGGTTTGCTCAAAAGTTCAGTCAAGCACATGCATGACTGAGTCCCTAACAATACTACACTAAAGTACAAAAGAGATATCTTGACATTAAATGGTATTAATTTTTATTTTTAAAAGTAACTCCCTTTCATCACAAAAATGAGTTCATGGGAAGATTGTATCCCAGGTTCAATGAATGAATCACTGGGAGAAGGAAGTTTTCATACTATCAGAATGTTAAGACTCTAACCCATGAGAAAAGTTTGGTTTTAGTGTGTGTGATTTTGAACTGCTTCTGACCATAATTGGCTAAAAGATTCAGTTATCTCTGGAGGCTGATTACTCCAGCTACAGTGAGATGATGCAATCATCACAGAGATGGATTCATAGCTCATTTCCTGCATCAGAAAGGCATATACACTGTTTGAACAATAGCTGTACCAAATAACTTAATGATAACATTAAATAAGAGGAAAGCAGAGCTTGATATCAATTATAATTTGATTTTTCTCTCTGTAATTCAGTTTCCTCATCTACATATACCTCACAGAATTGTACCGAGGCTGTGGTGAGCTAATCCATGCAAGGCATTTAGAGTACAGCCTGGAATTTAGAGCAGTACAAACTCAATAACTGTGAGTGATTGCTATCATTATTTCCAAAATCTCTTCCCATCTACTCTCTGGTGGTATTTTGATAAAGGCATGCAAGAGCTTTCAATCTATTCCAGGATCACTTGATTTAGTTAATGACCATCCATTCTGACCATCTCCAGGGAAAACAATGTAAATGGTGCTACCTGAGGTTGTCTAAGCAAACAGCATCCTCTGGATGTGTGTACACACTAGCCCTGAATGAAATCCAGAGTCAGTTCCCATTTAGAGAACAACAGGCAGACAAATAAAAATCTTAAATAAAATAAATTTCTTTTATAAACAGAGACAGGATGACAGTATAACTTGCACATGTAGTTGGCGGGGCATTATGTTTCTAGGATTTATGTTAACACATTTCATAAATTAATAAATAAGAACTGCTTTTATTGTTGCTGCTGTTACATGTCCTTTACCTTAGAAACATCACTCAGTAGGTACATGACAGAAGAATGGGGATTTGGAAATAGATCTGCTAGACTAAAAATCTTGTGCTCTTTCTGGTTACCACTCAGTGAGATGACACAATGAATGACTAGGATGTAATTGATATATATGGAGTATTCTTGGTATTATATATCCATTTTCTCAGAATTCACATACTTCTCTTTTACTGTACTATTTAACATGAATTAGATATGGTAGCTGAATATGAACTGTATAAGTCTTTACTAAAAGAAAACAGCCAAAGCTTTCAGACTACTTCTTTTTTTTTTTTCCCAGACATATTCTGGCCTCAGGGCTGTGGTACCTGCTTGACCTTCTCCCTGGAAAGCTCCCCATCTAGATGTTTCATGACTCATTCTCTTGCATCATTCAGGTCTCTTATGAACATCCCCTCATCAATGAACCGTTCCACGACCATGCTCTCAAAAACAGCACACACACACACACATACACACACACAACATGCAAGCACCTACCTTTCTTTTTGGCCTATTCCTACCCTTCCTCTTATGTTAGCTTTGTTTTTCTGGTAATATTAACCATTATCACCCCTGTCCTGTTATGTATATTTGTTTATTACCTGTTTCTTCTCACTAAATTATAATCTCCAAAAAACAGGGACTCATTTTGGTTAACTGCTATATCCCCAGAACCATGAACAGTTTATAATACATGAATAGGTGAATATATTGTTTCATACTGAAACAATGAAAAAAAAATCAGAACTAAATGTCAATTATTTCAAGTATGTTTCAATTCTTTTCTTCTTATGGGCATTGAAGAAGAATCAAGATAGAAATGCTAACTTTCTGGAAATAAACATTTAATATTCTATATCTGAAAAACTACCCATGAAAAAGACTGGGTTGTTCAAAGATATTTTACTAGAAGTTCTGAAAATATACCTTCAATTTAAGGAGTTATGAAATAAGGATTTGAAAAGGAAGTGGAATATAGTGATCAAAACATAAGCATATAAATAAGAAATTCAAAGATGAACATAGATTTGCTAGCAAAGCCAAAAATCAAATCAAATTAAAGCATCACACCTACTTCATTCAAATATTAGTGACACTTGCACATTACAAAAGTAAAATATAACTTTAACTCCCAAGGCTGTCTGCTACCATATTATGCTAAGGAGCACCAAAGGAAAACATAGGAACAAATTCATGAAAATTCTGCATAGAATAAATTTCTGCAAAACACAAAACTAATGCTTTCTAGGAATATGTCAAATATTCTGGTTATAAATCCACCATTATCAATGAGGTTCATGTTAAATTATAATCATGCAAATGTATTTTAAACAGAAGATCCAAAGTAGTATAAACAATTGTGAACCATTACCCAAAAATGGGTATATTCAGTGGGCATATATAAAATGGGTATACATAAAAACACACTGTAGACATGACGGAGTACCTTTAAAGTATCCATTGTACATATCTCAAATTCATCAGTAAATGTTAATTTGCAAAAACTATCCAAATTCTGTCATATAAGCTATTCAAACTGAAACATAGTCATTCTGCTGTGCTTACCAGGATAGCTCTTAGCAATGCTTTCATTTTTAGTATTGTATATGCTATATTTTAAATATTTGGAAACATTTAAAGTGCTTCAATTCCTTCCTATTCCTTCATAGATTTTATTCCTTGGTAGTTTCTTATTGTTTCTTTTTAAGTATCTTTTTCTTTTGCGAGACTACATATCAAACTACCTCTGACTATCTCTTTTATTTAATCTAAGGCTTTTAATTAGATTCAGTATATAATTGTTCAATGAGTATCCTTTTAAAAGTAGAAAGTGGCTTTTGATTTTAAAGATGCATCTGGCCAGCCCCTCCTGGTGGGGACTCCAAATCACACTAAAATGCATATGAAGACAGAGGAAAGAGTCAAGAACTCAGCACCAAGAACTAGGGCTGGCAGTTATTATCTCACCAAGAAGAGTTTCTTTGAACATCACAGCTGATCAAAGTAGATACAGAGGAAAATGAGCAAAGAAAAGAAAAGCGAAATGCAATGGAAAGTAAAGAACTAGATGGGAAAATTCCATGAAAGAAATAATACTGGGTTCCTAGTAAATCATTTAAAAAAAAATTAAAGTTGACTTTTTTAGAACCTGACACTCCTTGCTCTCTCATATAAAACTATGGGATCTAATCCAATTAAAAATATATCTACACTAATGTCAGTAGACGCTTTCAGACATTAACCAAGTGATTTTTCCAAGTAATTATATTTAAAAATTGTTAACAAGGCAAAAATAATAGATCAAGAAACTGAAAATCATGAGGTGAGATGAACAAAGTAGGGGACTCTGGAATTGGAGCATGCTGGGTCTAAAACCCAATTGAACATGTATCTGGCCCAATAAGTGATTGTCTATCCTCACTGAGCCTTCAGTTTCTGATTTTCCAGGTGAATATGATAATGCCAAATTTGTCAGCCTGTAATAAAAGAAGATGGCACCTGGCACATAGCAAATACATAATAAATGATGGCCATTATTACTACCTATATCATTGGAGGTGAGAGCCAATTACATGTAATATTTATTTGCTTTCAGTCTTTAGCTTTCTACTGTCCCTAAAGGTTAAAATTATTATGGAGTCAGCCTTAGACAAAACTTTAAAAGAAGAAAAACTTATCTTTGGAGTTCTTCTTCCTTCCCTTTTAACGGCTCCATTTCTTTTCTTAACATTCTTGGTACCCTATACCACCACCATACTACCTTCAAAACGATTGCTTTCCAAAGTGATGTAAGAAATCTAAAGAGTCAGTGCTAATGTGTCTGGCATGCCAGTGGCTTAGTGTGTCAACCTTCTCAGGTTATAACTGAATTCAACCCCCTGTCTTTTTGAAGGTACATCTTAACTGAAATTTTGAGTATTTAACTGCAGAATTTTAGGTACCATGGTAGACCTGGGAGGGCTGGACTTTGGAGCTGGCAGACCTTAGATCATTCCTCAGCTCTCTCTGCTACACCCAGGCACAGCAGCATCAGGGAGACTACTAAATGCACATGAACCCCAGAGTCCCTGGTTTAACCTGTGGGTAATAGGGTAGTAGGCACAAAGAAGCAAAAAAGTACCCTTTCCGTAAATTTTGCCTAAAGCATTAAGTAGAATAGGTAGTTTATTAGTAAATTGTAAAGATCTACTTTTTTTAACACAACGAACTATTTTTATTGCATAAAATAAACTTAAGCTTGTTTAAACTGAAGCACATTTAAACAAAATTTCCTGGAGATTTAATGTGAAACTGTTTGCATCAGAAGAAGTGGAAATTGGTATAGACATCCAAATCTGCCAAACACAATGTTCCTTTGAGCTATTTCATGAATTGCTTGTTTAGAAGAGAATTACAGTAAGGCAGATATCTAATCTTATTATAACTTCTTACATCAAGTCACTTCATGCATTATACCTAAAAAGCACATTATAATGAGAAGAATCAATTGAAACTAAAATTGAACATATTTGATCACTAATAAACGAGAATAAAATAGACAAAAACATGGTAAATTATTATACTCTGGCAATTCTTAAGAGGAAATAATTACCAGTCACACTGAGCAGCCCAGTATCTGCACCTTAACAACACTATCTTCATTCCTTTAGAGCAAAATACTGAACGAGCATAATGTAAGAAAACGTTCATTTCAGTTACATGAAATGGATCAAATGCAGAGAACAGGCAGTACACCCTGAAGATGCTGGCCAACTGCAGTCTTCTCTTCCCCTTTTCTCTGTGGAAGCCAAATCTGCTGTCTGAAGACCTGTCTGACCCTCAGATTTAGTAAAAAAAAAAAAAAAAAAAAAAAAGAATGCTAAGCTGTCTTCAAATCACATTAGCAAAAGGGAACAGAAAACGACAAGCATGAACCAAAAAACTATTTTCTGAAACTAGTCTAAAATAGCTGAAGCAATATGGGAATCTGAACATTTTTAAAGATTGTGTAATATAACATGGGTCAGGTTAACTGGAAATAAAATTGAGATGATATAAATAGTTTTTGCTGAAAGTTCTCCCAACGAATGTGCACGGAGATGGAATGCAGCTTGTCAGCAGTTTATCTCTGATACTAGTTAGGAGAGCAAAGCTTTGATATCTGTCTACGTTTTCAGAGGGATCATACAACAGAGGTTAAAAAAAATAGAAAGAAAAGGAAGGAAGGGCAGGAGGGAGAAAGGGAGGGAAAGGAAGGAAAAAAGAGCCTATAATTCTAATGCAATAGAATAGTCAGCTGCCAGGCACCAACATCCTATCATCATAATAAATGAGTACATTGATATAGCTCTTCATGGTAAATAGTCTCTGTTTTTCTTTTTTTTTTTTTCTGCCTTCTTACATTCTTTCTAGAAAGAGATGGCATCATCTGAAAGAAAATCACTTATACTCAAGGAAAGTGAAAAAATCTACTCTTCCAGGCTCTATGTCTGTGAGAGGGCTTCACAGGAGGTGTTTTGAAGAGATTACAAGGGCTCCTGCAGCACAAATAAATGTGGCTTCTTCATCTATGTACTTTACCTTCATCCCTTTCTTGAACTGGTTTATGGGTGTGGATGAGAAGAGAACTAATTATACAACAGCTTTGATTCTCCTACTCTTTATCTTTACTCAAGTGCCGGCAATGGACCTATGAATATGAGAAGAGAAAAAATGGCAAAAGGTCAAAGAACAAATCCCTTTATACATACATTTCTAACACGTCTGTTCAGGAAAGCACATTCTATCTACTTCCTTGTTCTCTATGAACCAGTGATATAAAATTATATGTAATGAGGTATAAAATTACATGTAATAATATATCATTTTCAACCATTAAACCAGGGGAAACACATTTTATGATAACAATGCTACTGTCACAGTATGGAGAAACTAATACTCACATGTTGCTGGTGGCATAGTAAAGGAATTTGGTGATTTCAGTTCAATATGGGGAATTGAGCTGATAAGGAAAATCTCTCCACCAGCTACACACATATAAAAGTATTAAACACAACATTTTTACTACCTAATTAAGCTTGAAACAAAGAGAAGGAAGCCTACAGGATTTAAAAAAAAAAAAAAAAAAAAGGTAGCCCCTGGGAAAGGACCAGACAGATACAAGCTGGGGCTGAGGGCAATCAAAGGATGAGAAATGATACAGTCACAAGGAAATCTTGACCTGACCTGAATGCACAAAGCCACGGAGGGCTGCTACATTTGCAGGACTAATCAGCACTTTGTCAAGGGCACAAGACTTTTCATCAGCTTGACTGGGTGGAGAAAGAATCACTCCAAGAAGTTGGAAACCAAGGCCTGGACTGTGCTGATGACTGGGATATTCAGACTCACAGTATGCATGTGATTCACGGACCCTGAGCAGAAAAGAGGTAGGATGGCAGGTCCAGGATTGGTTAATGCTTAAGTTCTTTCTAAGTACAGAAGTCCCACTTCATCTATGGTTTTGCTTTCCATGATTTCACTTACTTGTGGTCAACTATGGTCCCAAAATAGGTGAGTACTACTGTAAGATATTTTGAGAGAGACCACATTCACATAACTTTTTTTTTTTTTTTGAGACAGAGTCTTACTCTGTCACCCAGGCTGGAGTGCAGTGGTTCCATCTCAGCTCACTGCAAGCTCCACCCCCTGGGTTCACGCCATTCTCCTGCCTCAGCCTCCCAAGTAGCTGGGACTACAGGTGCCTGCCACCAGGCCCAGATAATTTTTTGTATTTTTAGTAGAGACGGGGTTTCACCATGTCAGCCGGGATGGTCTCGATCTACTGACCTCATGATCCACCGACCTCATGATCCACCTGCCTCGGCCTCCCAAAGTGCTGGGATTACAGGCATGAGCCACCACGCCCGGCCACATAAATTTTATTATAGCATATTTTTACAACTTTTAAATTTTATTAGTAGTTATTGATCTCTTATTCTGCCTGATTTATAAATTACACTTTATAAGAGGTATGTATGTATTAAAAAATAGTATATATAGTGTTCAGTACTATCCATGATTTTAGGTATCCACTGGGGGTCTTGGAACGTATGCCCCCTACATAAAAGGTACTACTGTCTGGTTCTCTAACCTGAAGTATAAGGGATGTCTGTGGAAAATAATTAGTTTCCCCCCAGTAAAGATGACTATAAGACAGTGCAAGCCAAAGTTAAGAACAAGAAAACATGTTAGAAGCATTAGTCACCACAAACAAAAGATGTTTGCACCCCAAGCACTGAAGAAAACAGAACAAATGGGAAGATGCTTTAAAATAACTATGTTTAAAATGCTCAAAGTCAGCCAGGAGCAGTGGCTCATGCCTGTAATCCCAGCACTTTGGGAGGCTGAGGCAGGTGGATCACCTGAGGTCGGGAGTTTGAGACCAGCCTGACCAACATGGAGAAAACCTGTCTCCACTCAAAATACAAAAAATTAGCCGGGCATAGTGGCGCGTGCCTATAATCCCAGCTACTTGGGAGGCTGAGGCAGGAGAGTCGCTTGAACCCAGGAGGCAGAGGTTGCGGTGAGCCGAGATCGCGCCACTGCACACCAGCCTGGGCAACAAGAGGGAAACTCTATCTCAAAAAAAAAAAAAAATGCTCAAAGTGAAAAAAAGAAGAATAGAAACCATTAGGCAAGAAGAAGGCTGCATGAAAAAATGATGTGAACAATACCAATTCTAGATAAGAAGCACATTCATTGAAATAATTCAATTGACAAGTTGATTTATAGACTAGATACAGCTGAAGACAAAATTTGTGAACTGGATAACAAATCTCAGAATTAATTGTCTAGAACTTTATTTACATACTTAATAATTACTGTAACAGAACAAATAAAAAACAGACAAAGCTGTATACACAAAGATGTCTATCATGCGTTCTTTTTTTCTTTTTTGAGACGGAGTTTTGCTCTTGTCACCCAGGCTAGAGCGCAATGGCGCGATCTCGGCTCATTGCAACCTCCGCCTCCTGGGTTCAAGTGATTCTCCTGCCTCAGCCTCCCGAGTAGTTGGGATTACAGGCGCTCACCACCACACCCGGCTAAGTTTTGTATTTTTCGTAGAGATGGGGTTTCACCATGTTGGCCAGGCTGGTCTTGAACTCCTGACCTCAGGTGATCCGCCCACCTTGGCCTCCCAAAGTGCTGGGATTACAGGCGTGAGCCACCACACCCAGCCCATGCATTCAACTTTAATAGTAAAAATCAAAACTCAGAAATAATTTTTAATGTCCACTGATAGGAGACTATTAGGTTGTTATATATTCACTCAGAATAGTATGCTTTCATTGAAATTAATTATGAAGTTTATGAAGCAAATTTGAAAATGTATGTTAAATAAATCTAAGTTTAAAAAAGCATGCTGTAAATTTCTGTGGAATAATTGTAACTATATAACATAATAGAAAAAATGAGTACAAGTAAAATAACATTATAATAGTAACTATGCTAGGAAAGTGAGATTAAACAATTTTAACTTTTCTGTAGCCCTGTGGTTAGGAGTTGAGTATTATTAATCACCTGCATTGAACAACTCTTTTAATGGAAATTTCTCAGCTCCTGCATCACAGTTATAATGTGAATTTTGGAAACTCAAGTCAAAAGTTCATAACTCTTTTCTCTTCATTTATTGCAACATAAACATCTCCAACATAAAGGGATACTCTACTTTTATGCTCCACTCTTCATTCACACTTTAACTGACAGAGTCACCTCCGAAAAAGCAGGAGTTCCTGGGAAGTATACTCAAGCCTCTTATCATTTGCAGGAGCTATGGAAACAGTACAGACTTTGAAAGCACTTTCCTGGGCCTGGCAGCGTGCCTCAAAAACTATTTAATTAATTAACAGCCCATTACCAAGTTCTTATAACAAACACCTTTTCTGACCTATTCCTCAAGGCTGGCACAGTATAAATGATTTTTATCTGAATTTTAAATACTATTCTTAGAGTGTGACATAAATCAAGCCTGAATTTCCAGTATAAATAATAATAATTTCCCATAATTCCTAACTATGCTCTAATACCTTATGTTCTATACAAAACCATATTTAACAAGTCTATATTTGAAAGCTTTCTATTGCATACAGTTTTATCTAATAACAGAATAAATAACCACATGAAATCATATTTCGAATGTAATATGGTACATGAATTTCTAGCATTATATCTTAAAGATTCTTAAAAATTAAGTGCTCCTTCAAGATTTCAAAGGTATGGATTTAAGAAAAAAGTTCTTTCAAAAGATTTTCAAAGGAAACTTTAAAGAGCTGTTATAGGAAGCTTCAGTGATGACCAGTTGATGACTGAAAACCCAATCCAAACATACCTGTTTTTATCATGACTTTCCTGCAGAGATCAAGTTTATTCTCTTGCCTGCAAAATATAATGTCTTTCTGCTTTCTCATCATGATTAAAGAGTTTCACCTTGTACCCTTATGTTATGCAAGCCATATTTGTCTTTAAGTTGCAGAGTCAACATTTTGCACAGAATTTTTTATCCTTTGATGTCTCAATATGCTGATATTTCAGAGTGAAGAAGCTTTAGGCACTTTCCTGACTGACCTGAGATGCCAAGTTTGAGGCTGAGTTTACATCAGTCCTTTCTATCGTAGTTATAAACCTAACATACAGGCCTGTTATGGTTTGAACATCCCCTCTGAAGCTCATGTTGAAATTTAATTGCCATTGCAACATTATGAGGTGGGACTTTAAGAGGTGTTTAGGTCACGAGGGTTATGCCCTCATGAACAGATTAATGCTGTTATCCTGGGAGTTCTGCCCCCTTTTCCTTTCTCCCTGGCACCCTGGCTTGCCCTTCTATCATGGAATAACACAGCACAAAAGTCTTCACCAGATGCCAGCACCATACACTTGGGCTTCCCAGCCTCCAGAACCATAAGCCAAATCAATCTCTTTTCTTTATAAATTACCCAGTCTGTGGTATTCTGTTATAGCAGCAAAAAATGGACTAAGACAAGGCCTTTAGAAAGTGCCTTTATTTCCTTTTGTCAACTACTGAAAAAACCTGTATAGTTTGTGTAATTATTAATATTAAGTAGTGAGACTTTCTAAGAAACACACCAGAATTTATATTTACACACGAGCTGTGGTTCTTGTCCTTTGTGCATATATTTAGGCATTTATAATTTTAACTTTCCCTTTCAACAACAAGCGAAACAGAGGATCATTTAAAAAGACTTAGGCCTTCACAGCACTTCACTAAAAGCCTTGTTCTTCTCCCAGTGATACTATCCCAACTTAGAACACTTCTGTACCTACCTTTGGAGGCAATTTCCTAGGCAGGGAAGAAAGTCATTCTCGTTATCTTAAATTTGCCAGACAGTTATTCTCCCCAGGGCTAGGATCTTCACTGTTCTACTTATCTTCCCTCAACTTCCACCCTCATCCCTCTTACCATGTGATTCATCAGCCACAGGAAAACTATCTTGGCTAGACAGTGCTGGTACAATCCAAGGGTCAGGGCATAAGTAATGGCACTTAACTAGGATGCAGGAGAGAGAAAGTTGCACCTGATGCCAGCTGTTCTTGTGCCAGCCATTCCTGTTGACTGTGATTACTTTTGTGGTCACAATTAAACTGTAACTCAGTAACAGGGTAAGGATTAGATGTGTGCCCTACAACAAAAGGGGAAATATAACTGGCAAGCCCTGTTTTCTTTAATATAATTTAACATTTGTCTAATATTTCCTTTTAGATTTTATTTCAAAGCTGCCTCTAAGAAAGGCAACCTTATTTGATTGATGAATTTTAAAGAAAAAAACTGTAACCCCTCATTTAAAAAAAGATTAGAATTAAAAAGTCTCATCCAAAAAGTGTGTTTTAGGTGCAGATTTTTGCACCACTTGACATCATTTGGCTACTGGACAACAAGCTTAAACACAGATGTTGATCAATTAGTTCTGAGTTCCCATAATAGGCCTTCCCTAACGTATCTGAACCTCAATTTCTCCTTCAAAACCACGTACCTTGGTAGCGGGCGCCTGTAGTCCCAGCTACTCGGGAGGCTGAGGCAGGAGAATGGCGTGAACCCGGGAGGCGGAGCTTGCAGTGAGCCGAGATCGCGCCACTGCACTCCAGCCTGGGCGACAGAGCGAGACTCCGTCTCAAAAAAAAAAAAAAAAAAAAAAAAAAACCACGTACCTAACAAGGAGATTATGAGGACTACAAGACATAGCATATAAGAAGCTATGAGCTTCTTATGGTATGAGCTCTGATAATAGATAAAGACAATAAAAAAATCACATTGGGTTTTTCCTTTGCTGTAACTACCTGTATTTTTTAAATTGACAAATAATTATATATACATATTTATAAGGTATAATGTGATATTTTAATATAGGTAATATTGTGGAATGATTAAATCAAGCTAATTAACAAATCCATCACCTCATATGTTTATGAATATTTAAAATCTACTCTTTTAGCAATTTTGAAATATAAATTAACTACAGTCACCATACTGTGCAGTGAATCTCTAAAGTTTATTCCTACAATCATCTTTGGATGATGATGATGATAATGATGTTGCTATCTGATAATTTCTGAGTATTTATTATGTAGTAGTTACTGTATCACCATTGTAACATGAAGACACTGAGGCTTAAGGAAGTTAACTAACTTTTCCAAGGTCACAAGCCAAAAACCAGCAGTGCTGGGATTTTAATCCCTATCGGTCTGACTCCAGAGCCAGTGTTATTTTCCACTATGATATGCTTACTTCATTATCTTATCAGTGATTGTACAACCATACAACCTCTTGATTCTGCTAATCACTAAATCCTATGATCCTATGTTGAAAATCAAATGTTAAATCTCTTCTGCTCACCCATATATCTGATTTTTAGCCTCGCTTACAAGTCTGAAGGTGAATAGGTATAAGTGAGTGTGTGTGTGTGTGTGTGTGTGTGTGTGTTTAAAATGACAAGGGCCTCACTACTTACTAAGGTAGGCATTTAATCTTTGGCTGCCACTATTATTACTAAATCAGTCCTTTTAACATGCAGTCAATTTTTTATACTTTCTCATTATTAGGATAATAACAAGATTTTCTGACTCCATAGCATCCTGGTTGCTCTGATTTATATGATATAATTGCCTTATGCTGTAGACCCAGAACTATTACAATATACCAAGTAGCCTCCTCTGCCTAATAAAGTCTGCAAGAGTCTCTCCTTCATCTAGCTATAATAGAACCAAATAGATTCCACAATACACAGTAAGTACTTAGTTACAAAAATAATGTAATGGGGAAAAGTTTCCATATAAGGGATGTGAAGTTTGATAAGCCAGCACGAAAATCACAAGGACACTATCAGAAAGCAGAAAGGAGGAGGGAGACCTAGCAAGACTTCAAACAGGAACATACGGGGCCAGCGTGACACTGACAATTAAAAGCAAGAAGAGGAAAACGGGGTGGCTGTGGTCGTAGATAATAAGGTTAAAAAAATTCTTTGAGGATGAAAGTCAAGGAAGGTATTCAGGTTGGAAGTAAATAAGGAAATGAAACCAAAACAAAGCATAGAGAAGCAAGCAATTCTCTAAGTCTCAAGGGAAGATGGGGATAGGGGCGTGCAGGGGGCACGACAGCATTTGGATACAGAAATGGAAGCAGAAGTAGGGCAGTAATTAAAAGTAACTTGGGCCAGTTAAAGACCATGAAGCTTGTGACGAGGAGGATTAGGAGGCTTGAGGTCATGGTTTCCTTAATCCACGAATGGGCACATTGTTCCGGTGCCTGGAAAGTGGCAGCTAAATTCCTCAGCAGCCAAACAAGATTCCTCACACTCAGTAGCAACAGACCAGACAGAAAGGCACTTCATTTAGAAGCTAACAACAAGACAAAGATGTCCTGGCTAGGCTCATCAAAGTAGGCCATTCTGGAGATTATTATTCTCTCCAGTATTTTACTCTCTAACAATACCAAAATAATTCAATGCATACCATCCATTAGGAGTTTGGGGTTCATAAAAAGATCTGTAACTAAAGATCTTATTTCATATGGAGAATACAACAGCACCTAAAATACACGTGGAGAAATTATTTTAGTACACCCTGCCTAGATGGAAACAGTGATTCTAGAGGTCTGCCTGAGAATACTCCCTCATCTGTCAGGGAATAATTGATGGGAGTAACATTTGTTCTCCAGCTGCTATGCATTTTTTCACTTATCTTTGCTTTGAATCATTCCACTCAGCATTAGAAAATAATCATTTTGTTTCCCTCTCTCAGCACAAATAATACAAAATCAATGCAGTGATGCATGAAGGATTTCATTACAATGTGTTCCTATCACACAAGGCAGAAATCCTATACTTTGTTCAAAATTGCAAACTTAAAGGGAAAGACCAAGACAAGTGTGTGAACTCTGGATTAGTAAGCAATAATCCCTAATTTTAACAACTGTGATTCAAATTTAACTTTATATTTTATCACTAAAACGCCATACTGCTAGGAATTATCAGGAATAAGTTTACTTATTTCAATTGTCACATTTTAATTACTAGTTGACAAAACATATCATTACGTCTTTATCTGCCATGTTATAAGACAGGTGGTAACATTAATACGGGATTCTCTGTGCCCCAGACTTCACTAGTTCTTGCATTCTACCATTCTCAAATTAAGTCCAATAAATTTAGAAAAGACAACTCCATTTACTACTGACCTCAAAAGCATAGCCTCTAAGAATGGGGGGTGGGCAAGGGAGAACAAACACACAAAAACTGGTAACAAGAGAAAACACATTAAAAATACAAGAAACTTACATAGAATTTCACATAAATACTAAATTCAGCATTCCCTAATATAACTAACTTCAATCTTCAAAAAACTTGACTTCTTTTATTTCCCTTGTAAGAAAAGCCTCATAAATCAGCAGTAGGTGGTATTAATCAATAGAAAACTCAAAGAACAATCTAAAAATTAATATTTTGCAAAATGCCAAATCAATAAGTAAAACGTAATCTTTGAGCTGATGATTGGATATTTCAGACTCTATATTCCAAGGTCGTTTTAGAATGTTTTCACTATATGTAATTGAAAGACATTTCTCATACACCATACTTCCATACTTTTGAAATATCCATGGCATTAAATATAAAAGAAAGAATAAAAAATCCCTGTGGTATGCATGCTATGCTTGAATTCTAGGGAGTAAAGCTTATTTTATTTTTAAAGAAATCTTTTTACTACAGTTATCCACTTAGGACTACTCCTTCCAGTAATACGGCACACTGCTAGACTATGAACTTAGTTGAAATAGGAATATGGAAAACTTCCTTAAAAGGTAGGCATGTAGATACTCATGTATTTCCGCCAATATATTCAGATAAAATATATTCTAGGGTCTCTATTTCTCTAATATGCATACAAATCTGAAAGGTACCATATTTTCCTAGAATACCTGATTAATGTGAGGACCAAAATTACCCTAGTAAATTATAAAATAATAAATATTTAAGGATGAATCAGTAGTTGTTTTCAAAAAATAATAATTCTTTATAGAATATTATATCATATAAAAATGGCTGAACAATTTACAACTATTGTCTGATATCTATAATGCCCCCTTACATTTACACACTGTGTATTATATAAAACATATCATATATTATAACATTATGTGTGTTTCTCAAAGTGTAACCTAATATACAGCAACCATCACTATAGTAAAAGAGTCTTGTTTTAATCAGCTTTAAGACAAATTTTTAAGTAATAATTCATGTTATAATACCATTCAACAGAATACATTTTTAGTTTCTAGAATCGCAAACAAACTAAAACACCAATTTAAATTCAAAATAATGGTACGATGTGGCAAGGTTTTATACTATTAATACTATTTGCCAAGCACTACAAAAAAATAAACAGAGATGTAAATTCAGAAAGTAAATATTAAATAATGGGACTGCATTCCATAAGCCAAGGTTTCTCTAGCTTAAACAGAGATATAGCTTGAGAGAACTGAATCATTACAAGACCAGTGGCAGTAATCAGTACAATGCTCAGTTACACTAATTTAGTTTCAGCAAACAGCAGCAAAAACAACAATATTGTTCATTAAACTGATCTTGTCAATTTGTAAATAAGCTATTGGTTGTATAATTGTTCTGGGACCTTTTTCATAAATTTATTTAATAGTTTAATAGCTGTTTATCTGTATAAGAGAAATCAGTAAGTATAAAGTATGTGAAAAGTACAACTGGATTTTTTTTTAACGTTACAATGCTAAGTCAACACCAGGGGTCCATGATAATTTTTTCCTTTAAAGGTTGTCTGAACATTTCTCAAT
Organism: Pan troglodytes; assembly: GCF_028858775.2. Classification (NCBI taxonomy): domain Eukaryota; kingdom Metazoa; phylum Chordata; class Mammalia; order Primates; family Hominidae; genus Pan; species Pan troglodytes. The sequence continues at coordinate 136,877,966 of NC_072403.2, read as the reverse complement.
GTTGAAAAATTCTGCTCCAAGCTTTTCAAAGCAGTTTTCATCATTTTATTTGATCCAGAGAACAGCCCTAAGGCTTACCCTCACTTTCAAGATTAAGCAAACGTGGCACAGATAGATCACCTGGCTTGACTGTAGTTATACTTTAGGCTCTGGCAGAACTACACTCTATGAGCCTAAAGTACAGTGCATTTTCTACAAGATCACACTAAACATAACAATGAGTTTGAACCACAATTTTAAAGCTTGAAAAAAAAAGGTAAAAACCAATTGTATTTGCTCTTTTTCTAAAAGAAGTGGGAAAGATGAGAGAAGAGATACACTTACAGGAATTCACAAGACAGAAAGCATGCAGTGAAACTGGAGAAGGGATCTTCTGGGGACTCAGCTAAGGAAGAAATGAATCCCTGCCAGCTTGAAGTGCCAACTTCCTTGTGCACCTGCGGTCAGCAACTCATGACACGGGCAGACTAAAAATGGAATGGCATTCCTACAAGAGGAAATTTAAAATGAAATATCCCAAAGATCAGCCAGTCTCAGAACTGGACTAGGGGCCACTAGGCCTTGTTTGTCTTCAGCATAATACACAGTATGTTTTTCCTAGTATGCTTTTTAGAAGCACAAAGTCACCTTAAGAAAGAAGTTGTGTTTTATGTCAAATATTGCTGTAAATCAACTGCAAGCTCTATACTATATGTAAAGGTATAAATACATGTATCTATTTTTGAAAACAAAAAGTGGCAGCAAAAGGCACTTTTGAAGGAGTCAATTCCACATGTACTTTTTCAGGGCCTATTACATGTAAGGCATTGTTCTGGACCAAAGTGAGAATAGATTCCTTGCCCACTACATGTTTATAACCATACAGGTGCTTATAATCTTATGTTGACAAAATATTACTACACAATTTTTGTTTTTTGAGACAGAGTCTCGCTCTGTTGCCCAGGTTGGAGTGCAGTGGTGTGATCTCGGCTCACTGCAGCCTCCGCCTCCCAGGTTCAAACGATTCTCCTGCCTGGGCCTCCTGAGTAGCTGGGACTACAGGTGCACGCCACCATGCTTCACTAGTTTTTTTGTATTTTTAGTTAGAGATGGGGTTTCATCATGTTGGCCAGGATGATCTCGATCTCCTGACCTCATGATCCGCCCACCTTGGCCTCCCAAAGTGTTGCGATTACAGGTTTGAGCCACGGCACCTGGCCTTCTACACAGTTTTTAAATGTTATGACCAATATAAAAATAATGTATATAGAGAAATGGTAGAGAAATTCTGAATTTTGGGATCATGGACAAAGTGAAGATGGAGATAAGCAGACAGATTTACATGAGGCTTTAGGAAAAGTTGAATTCGTCTTCACTTCCCCTTGTCCATATCCCACAGCAGTTTGTACCTCTGTTAGAGAATCTGAAATGGGGGAAAGGAGCTGAGGGAAGAAAAAAGGCAAACGTAAATGACATATAAGGTGAATCCATAGGATAGGAGAATAGAGGGGCAAAATGAGGGAAGTAAAGTGTGAAAAAATAAGGTAACGGAGATGATGAAGATTTGAGGCTACGTGACTGGGAGAATGAAAATGACCAGAGCTGAGAATAGAAATGACTGGAACATGAAAGGATGAAGTGGTGAATGGTCTGGAAGAAATATTGAAACTTTGCTCTGAACATATATAATCTGAGGCATCTGAGGAGCCACGTCAATTAGGAGATGCCCCTTGCTCACAATCAGAAAAGGAATGCCAGAGTCAGGCAGACATATCAGGATTCAACATGGAAATTTTGGAGTCACCGTCACATAAGAACAGGTAAGGACAGTTCAAGCGGTGGGATCAGTAAGGTCAAAGGGATACTTACAGGATGAAAAAATTAAAAGCAAGGCAGATATTGGAGAAATACATTAAGCTAGTAGAGCCTAGAGAAGCCTTTGAGGGAGAGACAACTAAAGGTGAGAAAGTAAAGAAAACAAGCAAGGGAAAGTGTTCAGGGCTGTAGAGAGAGCGAGCAGATTAAAGATGCGGGATTTACCCTGAAACTAGTGTCCGGGTATCTCATCGCCACAGGCTGTTTCCAAGGACCTACGAATGTGCTCAATGCGTCAGATGTTTTTGCAGGAGTGAGAGATTTAACTGTAATTGGTTAAGACCCCTGTCACTTTCCACTCTGACTTCCCCTCCATCAATGTGTCTGCTGTCATTACTACAGCTATGAGTGGACATTTTTCGGATTTGCCTAAGAAGTATTTGAGTTGGGAATATATTAACTCTTGAGTTGTGTGAACCTGTCTGTGTGATTTACGGTCACTTTCGCATATGGTTAAGTAATTGGCAGAGCCCTAGGGTAGGAATGATTTCCAGGAATATCTTCCATCCTTTTGTGCTGACTTACCTGGAGTCATGACTTAAGCACCAGGATTGTAATACAACATATTCTATAAAGCTCAGGGTGGGGAACATGCGAGTAGTGAAGCAGCCATACATGCAAATACATGGAGCCGTGAACTCTTCTATAGAAAAATCCTTTCAATCATCGCACAGAATATTTTAAACAGAGGATTCTCTTTTCTATGCCTGGTCAAAAAAGAAATTCTCTTCTCATCAGTTTAACAAATGAATACACAAATGAATACACACCGGACCAAAACAGAAAATAAATTCTTTTTTGACAGAAATGATGAAAAAATAGACTCTACCAGCACGTCCGTGTTTGTAGAACATAAACTTGCAGGAGTGCTACAAACAAGTCTGTGTGAAGAGGAACATATTTTATGCATCTCCACTGTCAATACTAAACCATATTAAGATGATTTAAAGAAAATATGGATCATTTTTATACTCCAACTTTCAAAATTACATTACAAAATTTTCATTATACAAAGGTAATCAGGCTTTATATAGTAAAAAATAGATAAGTAATATAAAGATATACAAGGCAGTTAAGAGGAATGTTATATTTTAAAACTGTGCGATATTTGTAGTATTTGGTAGCTTTTAAAATTTGTAATTGTTGTGACTTACAGTCTCATTGTAATCATTTACTTTTGCATCTAACTTTATATTCATAACTTAGTCTTAAAGAGTATGCTCACACTGTATATGCTTCAGGTTACACAAAACTTGACTCTTCCCCTCATTATGAAGTTTGCCTTCAAGAGCCAATGTCAACAGAGCTGTGGGGACAGAATTCAGATTGCAATGGATTAAAGATAATTAAAACTCTTCATAAAAGACATCATAAAAATAGAAAAAGAAAACCATGAATTGGTAGAAGATATCCACAACACACATTTAACTAACAAAAGATTGAGGAAAAATAGAACTCCTATCAATCAGTAAGAGACAACCCAAGAGAGAAACAGAAAAATGGGCTAAAGATAAGAAAAAGCACATCAGAGAAAACATAAATTATCTTCAAAAATTAAAAAAATCTTCAAAATTAAAAATCTTCAAAAATAAAAAAAGCTCAAGCTAATTATAAATGAGGGTAATGAACACACAAAATCATGAGATGTTTATTCATACCCTGCAGACTGGCAAAACACTTAAATATACGATGAAGTACTGTTGAGGTTATGGAGCAATGGGAACTTTCATCAGCTGTGGAGCGAGTATCAACTGGCACAACCACTTTGGAAAACAATTTGGCAATACCAAGCCAGGTTAAAGATTCATGGCCTTGTGAAGCAACAATACCTTTCCCAGATTTAAGAAATCTGGAAAAATTCCTATACATGTACATAGTCTGTAAGAGAAATAGAAAAAAAAAAAACCCAGAAATATTCCAAATGTTTTTCTTTTCTTGATTCTTTTTCTTTTTTGAGACAGAGTCTTGCTCATCACCCAGGCTGGAGTGCAATGACACGATCTCGGCTCACTGCAGCCTCCACCTCCTGGGTTCACATGATTCTCCTAGCTCAGCTTCCCGAGTAGCTGGGATTACAGATGTCCATCACCACGCCCAGCTAATTTTTGTAATTTTCGTAGAGATGGGGTTTTGCCATGTTGGTCAGGCTGGTCTCGAACTCCTGACCTCAGGTGATCCACCCACCTCGACCTCCCAAAGTGCTGGGATTACAGGCATGAGCCACAGCACCCGCCCTCCAAATGTTTTTCAATAGACAAAGTGTAAGTAAATCGGGTTATATTCATACAACAAACTCCAAAACAACAATGAAAAATGAACAAATTGCTGTCTCATATAAAAGAATCTCAAAATGTTAACTTTGAATAAAGTAAAATTCCTATAAAAAACATATAAAGAATGTTTTCATTTTTATAAAAGTGATTAAAAATGTGCACAACTAAGCAACAGTGTTTAGGGATGCATACATTTGTAATGAAACTAAATTAATAAATAATTCAATAAAATCCAGGACATTGTTTAGCTCTGAATCAGAGTGCACAGTGTGTTTTGAATGGCACCAGGATGGCCTTCAATATTGTTACTGTTCTATTTTTTATGTGAGCTTTCATTTTATTATTGTTTTTAAAACTATAACCATGTGTTATGTTCTTTTGTATGTATAATATTTCACAAAATAAAATCTGTAAAAGAGATTAGAGGCAATAAAAGTACACTAACTTTTAATAAAATATGGATGAAGAAGGTGGTGGTATAAATAACTGACAAACCACAAACATCTCCCTACTCAAGGGTACAAATATAGTCAACAACGAGAAATAATCTTGTTTTAATTTTTCTTAATAGAACTATAAATTATCCTTAGGTTAATATTTGGATACGTAACATCCCATTTTTACACAATATTAGTAGCCTGAATTTACAAAGTTGTCTATTCCTGGATCATAAAAAATTCTTGTAGTATATCTCAACTTTCTCAGTACTATCTCTTTTAGATAGTAAGCTCCAAATCCCAGAGCCTGCCAACAGTCAGCCACGGAGCTATAAAATTCAGGCTCAAGTAACAGGTGTACAGTTTTTCAAGTATAATTCTTACTCCTAAAAAAGATGAAAGCATAGTTGGAAATATAATGCCATACAACTGCCTAATGTAGCACTTACTAGCACCAAAGAAAACACTTGGGCAGCTCAGGATGTAGTAGTTTGAGGATATATACAAAAAGCAGGTTGTAGAAACTTTTGTATCTACCTAACATCATGCTAGTAACTAACTTTTTTTTCTCCAATTTGGGAGCAGCAAAGCAGCTGTGTATGGGAGAAAACAGATTCACACATCTGAAGTCAGAAGTCTGGACAGTCTTAGTTATTTCACTTACAAGTTTGTGAAGTCTACCATTCATGAGGCAACTGGAAATTTGAACACTGACTAGATACATAATGATATTAAGAAATGATTATTATTTAGGTGTAATTATGTTTCCGTTCAAAAGAATAAGTCCTTACTTTAGAGAGATACATATTGAAACATTTGCAGATGAAATCACGTCAGGATTTTGCTTCAAAATAAGGAAGGGAAGGGGAAGTGAGTGGGAATAGATATGCAACAAAATAGTTCATAAGTCACTAATTGTTGTGGTTGTGTGACAGGCACATGGGGTTAGACTATTCTGCCTATATTTTAAAAATATGTTTAAACATTTATAAAACAAAAAGATACACACACATCCCTTATATATATATATTTTTTTTCTCTAGGCTAATATTTTAAAATTCCATTTTCTTCTAAACTTGCTTTTTCCTCTTCCTTCCATCATGACCCCTTCCCTCTTTCCAGTCCCTTCTCCACACTCCAGCCAGAGTAATTTGTTTTCTCAAATGCAAAATGTTGTTTCAATGACTTTCAATCACTGCCCACTACCTGCAGAATAAAGGCCTCAATTCCTTGTCATAGATTAATGGCTCGAATTCCCACTCACCTCTCCAGAGGATCTCCTGCTTCTACTGAGCCGCTGCAATTCACTGAAGAAGTATGCTCTTTCAGCTGTGGCGCTCTTAGCCCTGACACACTCTTTACGCAGCCCCTTCTTTATCTGGCTAACTCCTACTTACCCTTAGATCTCATCTGAGGCCTCACTATTCCTTACAAAACTCTCCCTGACAAACAGCTGGCCTACCCGGCCTTCCTATGTGCGGCCCAGCACCTGCACCTAGCTCTAATGTAGCACCTACTACACTGTAAGACAGGTGATTTTACTTATATATCTACCCGAATAGGCTACAATTCCCTGACTTAAAAACATGTCAGGTTCACCTTTGCACTGCCAAGATCTGGAATAGTGCGTGCCACAACTAGAAAGCCCTCAGTGAATATTTGCGCAACTGAGGAATGATCTTATTCTCTCATATTTCCTAAGCCTCTTCATCAAAGAAAGGAAAACCTAACCAAAGTTTGGTTAACAGATGGGCTAATGATAATAATTTTAGTGTAAAGGACGGGAGGGGAGGAGAAGATCTAATATTTACTTGTAATTACTATCTGCCAGTTATTGTTCTAGGCACTCTATTTATATTGTTCGCTTAGTCAGAAAACCCAAGATACTTGTTAAAAATACAGATTCCTGGGACACATCCCAGAATTACTAAATCAGAATTTCTTGGGGCAAGACCTCAGGAATCTATTTTTTAATAGATGCCTCATGCGTTTCTGATAGTAAGTCAACTTTAGGCATAACTGGCCAGCAGTAGAGACCAAAAGAAAGTTCATATATCAAGTATATTTTACTATTTGAACTCAATTATTACAAAATGTTTTATTTGATTATGCTCTATAAATTTGCCAATAATACTACTATAGGCAAGAGCACTGACAGTTGTTTCTCAGTCTATAAAATGAACAAATATTCTATTACATTGGAAAATTTAGACAGCTTCATGGCAATGTCTTTTTCTGATATCTAAATGTAACATCATCAAAGACATAAATCGTTTTAGGTAAAAGATGAGTGGTCATCTGTATAAGCAACTAAGGATAAATTTATTAAATTTATTTAAAGTAAATTTATTACATTTACTAACTAGTAATTTATTAAAGTAATCCAAGTACTTTACAATTAGAATTTGACAAAAAAAAATCATTACAACAAAGAATGTTCTGCTAAAGAATTATTCTTTACAAAATTTGGAACAGAAATTCAATGTACTTTTATCATTCAAAAGATAGTACCATACTTTCCAAGATCAAATCCACATTCTGAAACAAAATGGAACAAGTCAATTTCAACAAGAAAAACCTCCCCTCTTCTCACTATTCTAAACTTTTATTATATAATACACTAGAACGAGCTAACCGAATCCAGTATCTTGCTATAGATGTTAGCAAAACAGCCATTACATCTACACAGCATTAGAAATATAAACCACAAACCAGCCTATGTCAAGTACATTCTTAAAATCAATGTTCTATAGCCTCTTAGTTTCTTATTTTCTCCTGCTTGACTATTATTTATCAAGTTTTCATTTGGGAATAGAAAACATGTTTTAATATATGTAGCTTTGTACAAAACCAGTATTTAAGGTTTCACCTAGTTTTATTAGGAAACATTATTCTAATTACAAAACATACCTTTGCGGTAAAAATGAATACATGTCCTACTTAAAATGTTAAAAGGAGTTATTCCTTAATATTTTAGAGCATTCTACAGCCTTGCTACTCAAAGTGTGATGCTGCAGGTCAGCATTACTGGCATTACTTTGTAGCTTGTTTGAATTGTAAAAGTATAGGCCCCATCTCAGGCTTAGTAAATCAGAATTTGCAATGTTAACAAGATCCCCAGGGCATTTATATGAGAAGGAATACTCTGTAATTTTCATAAATCATTTGAGTCCCCTGGGTTCAATATCAGTCATGGACTAATGACCTGTATGACCTTGGGGAATCCATGGGCCCAGGGCTGTCCAATAGAGCTTTCTGGTGTGACAGAAAAGTGCTATACCTGAGTGGTCAAATACAGCAGCCACTGAACACAAGAGCCCTTAAAAGTTGCTACTAGGACTGAGAAACTAAATCTTTACTTAATTTTAATTTATATTTGAATAGTACCATGTGGCTATTAGCACAGGTTTAGAAACTATTTATAACATAAAATCCCTTCCAGCTCTAAAATCTTACAATTCTAGATATAGAGAAAATGATTTACAAAATTGTCTTCAAGATACTATTTAAAACAAATGTCTGTTGATCACCTACTACATGTCAAGCACTTAGGCCTCATGAATCAACAAAACCAAACAAAATTCTTATCCTCATGGCCTACAGCCTTGCGGGGAGAAAAAGACAACAAAAATGAATATAATAAATAAAACACATCATTATTAGAAGATAATAAAGCCATGAAAAAATACAGCAGATTAAACAAGGAAGAAGAATGCTGGTATGGGGGGGATGAGGGTTGGTAGCATTTATACATGGGGTGCTAAAAGAAGGCCACTAGGAGAAATTGATATTTGAGCACAGACTGGAAACAGATTAAGAGCTAGCCATGTAAATATTATGGTAAAGATGAACAGCTACTGGAAAGGTCCTAATGTAGACATGGGTGTGATGTGAGAAAGAGCAAAGAGTCCGAGAAGCTGGTTCTGAGTGAGCAATGGCAGGAGGAATAGAAAATGGAGTCAGAGACGTCAGAAAGGAAACAGGGTGGGGGAACAGAGTCATGGATCACATAGGGAATTGCAGGCCACTGCAAGATCTTTGGCCTTTACTCTGAGGAGCCATTGTAAAAGAGCAACATGTCAGGTCTTACATTTTTAAATGATCTCTCTGGCTTCACTGTCACCCAGGCTTTGCAGTGGTGTGATCTTGGCTCACTGCAACCTCAAAATCCTGGGGTCACGTGATCTTCCCACCTCCCTCTCGGGTAGCTAGGACTACAGGAATGAGCTACTGTGCCCAGCTACTTATTTATTTTTATTTTTGTAGAGATGGGGTCTTGCTTTGTTGCTCAGGCTGGTCTCGAACTCCTGGCCTCAAGTAATCCTCCCACCTCAGCCTCTCAAAGTGCTGGGATTATGGACATAAGCCACCATGCCCAATTTGGCTTCACTCTTGAGATCACTCTACAAAGGTACTAGGGCAGGGAGAATAGTTAAGATTTTACTGCTAGATTCCTGGTGAGAATGATGGTGGCATGGTTCACAGTGGTAGCAGGGGAAATGGTGAGAAGTGGCTCAATTCTGGTTATATTTTAAAGGTAGATCTAACAATCACACATGAAAAATAAGAATGTGCTATGACAGAAAGAAGAGTCAGAGTTTATTTCAAAGTTCTGGTCTAAGCAACTGGAAAAATGGAATGGCCATCAACTGAAATGGTGAAAACTATAAATAAAACAGGTTTACAGGGAAATATAAAAGAACTGAGTTTTTGAGATGTCAAATTTGAGATATCTCTTATAAAATCAATTGCAGATGTATTACATAGATGTATAAACAAGTCTGGAGTTCCATGAAACTGCCTGAGCTCGGGATATAAATTAGAAAGCCAGTGGCAGATACAGAATACTTACCAGAAATTGGATAAGATAGTAAGAGTAGTGAGCATACATAGAGAAGATAAAAGGACCAAGACTTATAAGAGTTAAAACAAAAGTTAAGAAGTAATTCAGAAGGAGATTAATTAACAACAAATCATAAAATAAATATCCAGTGTGGAATGAAGAAAATGAAGACTATGGTGTCCTTGAAGTCAAGTGAAGAAAGTATTTCAAGGAGGATAGAGTGATAAATTGTGTCAGATAATTACAAAAGCAGTTACAGTGGAGAGGTAGAGGCAAAGCTTGATTGAAATGGGTTCAAGAGAAAATGGAAAGAAAGGAAATAAGAGATGGGAGTGGAGACAACTTTTGCAAAATATTATAAAGAAAGCACACAAGAGGAACACTAGCTGCAAGGAAAAATGGAGCCCTACAAGGGGGGTTTTGTTGTCTTTATTTTGTTGGTGTTTTTTTTTTTTAAGCAGAGAACAATAACAGCTGGTTTGTATGCTAATAAGAAAGATCCAATAAAGAGAAAAATCAATAATATAGGACAGAGTTCAGGAAATTATTTGGTCCATGGGCCAAATCTAACCTGCTGCCTGTTTGGTACAGCCTACGACCTGTGAATGATTTCTACCTTTCTAAATGGTTAAATAGAAAAATGAAAAGATAGTAATAATTGATAACATGAAAATTATATCAAACTAAAATTTAAGTGTTTACAAATAAAGCTTTATTGGAACATAGCCATGCTCATCATTTATGCACTGTTTATGGCTGCTTTTGTGTGACAATGGCAGAGCTGAGTTGTGACGGAGATCATAGGTGACATTCTCATTGATTCCCACCATCGCTCAGTTCACTATGAATCACAGTGACAGTTAAAACTTGACAGCATTTGGAGTGCCATGCATATTACCTTACCATGACTCTTGCATTACTTTTCTCATTACTATTGCATATGTCAAAAGAAGAAAGAAGATAAATAAACTTCAAGTGTCATGCTTTGAAGGCACAATGGAGTGTGGATTATTTTGCTACGTAATTACATGGCAAATAACTTTGTTTATTATGCAGTGAGACTGTAGTTATACTAAAAGAATACAATACATGACAACATTACTAGCATAAGCGCTCATCAAAATATTGCCAACTAAAAGTAAAGTGATGGTTTAAAAAATAGTAAATTAAAAAAAAATTCCATCACACAGAACTTCACAAAATGTAAACATGCAAAATGAAGCTGCACCAAAGTAACTTTTCAAATGGCACATTTGTTAGACAAGCAAAGAAAGCTACTTACCAATGGTAAGGTAATTAAATTATATTTAGCAGATATATGCTTATAAAAAAATTAACTGGTTTAAGACTATTAGCATTTTGGTGATACCCCTGTTCAAAGAGCTGCAAAACTTGGAAGCAACATTAACATGCAATTTAAAAACAAGGCAAATGATTTCAAGTTGTTTTCCTTGGCTCTTTACATGTCAACTGACATACAGATACGGCTTAACTGTTATTGTTTATTTGAGGAGTCAATGCTGAGTTTGAAGTGACCTGGAAAATCAGTCTCTATGAATGAACATTCTCTGTGGAATAACTACAGGCAAAGATTAAAGGTGTTAACGATTAAAGAACTTTAATTAGAGAAGTTTAAAGATTAAACAAATTGAGAAAACACAAATTCAGTAAAATCTCAAGTAGAATCTGCTAAAATGTGTTAAAATGGATGGTGGCAAAAATGTAGGATAGAAAAAGGCTTAGTTTGACAAATTTAAAAAGCTAGTGAACATTTTGGGTTTTTAACGGTTGTGGTTATTCACTGTATTACTTATCAGCAGGTACTTTGTGAAAAATACTCAAATCTATCATGTGTTATTGAACCAACAGTGTCACTTATAAAATTCATTTGCTTTCATGGATTTAACAATCATTCTGTGAATTCTGTCATGAGTAGAAGCTGAATATCCTGATGTGCCTTACCCAGTAATTTGATGAGTTAGCAGTCATAAAGTTTTATTGCAGTATTTTGAGCTTAGGTTGAAACTTTTCAGAATACGAAAAACTGCCATAGACCATTTAATGCAGTGGTCCCCAACCTTTTTGGCACTAGGGACTGGTATCATGGAAGACAACTCTTCCACGGATGGGGGTCAGGGGCGATAGTTTTGGGATGAAACTGTTCCATTTCAGATCATCAGGCATTAGATTCTCATAAGGAGCGTGCAACCCAGATCCCTCGCATGTGCAGTTCACAATACAGTTAACACTCCCATGAGAATCTGATGCCTTCGCTGACCTGAAAGGAGGCGGAGCTCAGGTAGTAATGCTCGCTCACCCGAGCATTATCTCCTCCTACGTGGCCTGGTTCCTAACAGTCCGGGGATTGATCCCTGGATTGGGGACACTTAATCTAACAGCTTTGGAAATTAGCTTTTGCTGCAGACTTTCTAATGTACGTTAATTAATCCAATCTAAAATCACAACAAACCGCAGAATGTACAAGTTAATATTGCAGTAAAATCATTGTAACAACTAATATTTGAATCACAAGATTCAAGTGTTGAGCTTCTATATCAACTTCTCATCCTGTCAAAAATTAAAATAAGAGCCAGTCAAGGTATAGTCCCAGCTATTCCACGGGTTGAGGCAGGAGGATCACTTGAGCCTAGCAGTTCAAAGCCAGCCTGGACAACATAGCCAGACTCTGTCTCTAAAAATAAGCAAATAATCATTTAAAAAAACAAGAAGCAAGATCTCTGTTTTCACACTAATTTGCAGTAGACACATTTTCTGAGCTCAATTTATGATTTCAACATTCCAACAGCATTTTTTGGACCTTGAAATTTCCTTATTTCAAAATCCATTTGTCAGTTACAAAAGACCACATATTGCATGATTCTGTTTATATAAAATGTCCAGGAAAAGCAATTCTATAGAAACAGAAACTAGATTCATGGTTTCTTAGGATGGGGATAGGAGGCCTGGGGTGAGGGCAGGGAATGATGAATAATGGGTATGGGATTTCTCTTAGGGGGAATAAAAAAAGTTTCAAAATTAGGTAGTGATACTGGTCTCATATCCTGTGAATATACAAAATAATAATTATACACTTTAAATATGTGAACTATACGATATGTGAAACATATTTCAATAAGGAATTTTTAAAAAATCCATTTGACTGTGCAACTGAGGAGCTTCCACCTAATTTTCAATTGGAAGTATTCTGCACTGTAATGAAATTCTAAAAGGCAAATATCAAGAGATGCATCTAAAGAATCGTATAAAAAACGTCCAAATTATGAATGTGCATACATGCTAGTAGACTAATATCTATATTCGGCAAAATCTGTATGTGTGAAAAGATGTTTTAAATATGAAATATATAACATTTCAACACAGATCAGTATGACAGATGAATATTTACAATTAATACTGACGACAGGAAACATTAATGTTCAACCCCAGGCAAGCAAAACATTATCTCAAAAGAAATAATTCTATTATTTACATTAGTAAATCTATATTACAAATTTCAAGATATTTTATTATTACTAATACTATGATATTTTCAATTTTCTCAATAAAATATGTGGAAATTTGTCTTTTCTCTTGTATTACAAGTACCTACATAATATTCTTCATTTTGCCTCTTGGCCTACAAAACCTAAAATATGTACTGTCTGGCCTTTTACAGAAAATGTCTGCCAGCCTTTGACATAAGACAGAGAAGAGATAGACCTTATAAAATTCTTTTGAATAAACACAAAAAGAAAGCTATTGCACCAATTATTGGTTTAATTCAACTTTTAAAAAGTCTATTTGAAATGATTAAGCATGATTACTAACATGAAGATAGGGCATACAATAATCAAAATACATTAAAGCAAAGGCTGAAGACAACTGGAGGAAGGGATCAGATGGAAGCCATGCATTAGAGTATCTTTGTAAAAACCCAAAGGACAGCTTAAGATCAGTACTTGAATATGACATCAAAGGAAGTCTGTTGCCTGATGGTGGCCCTCCCTTTCTTCTAACCACAAAACTTTCTTGATGTGGGAGGAAAAGGGTCAACCTGACAATCACCAAAAAACAAGGTCACAAAAGAAGGTAAGGCATTTATAGAAATAGCAATCTTTGGCTTTGTAAATAGGAAAAGTTACAAATCAAGACTAATGCCAGCCTGGCAGAGAAAACAAATGCATTATTTGTACTTGGAAGGGTAATTGAGGAATGCAATCTGAATTATACTCCTCTAATGGAGAAGATCATTTCTACCTTTGTGACATATCTAGAATTCATTTTAAAAGGCAATGAAAGAAATTAGCTTTCATGACCTATATCACCTCCCAAAGGCCCGCCTCATCTCTTAACACTATTGCATTGATGGCTGAGTTTCAACACATGAATTTTGGGAGGAAACAAACATTCAGATCTTCGCAGCACTTATTTTCCAAAAATCAAAGAAATACCAAAAAGTTGATTAATGTAACATAACCATGTTCACAACACCCCTTTATTAATAAATGTTAATATTTTATCATTCTGCTTCCTGGTTTTTTATATAAAAAGTACAACCTTAGAGATAAAGAATATAATTCCTTGCTACATCTCTCTTCCTTCCCAGAGCTAGACACTCATAAATCTGATTTATGTTTTTTTTTACTATACTATACACATTTCTCTGAACAATATATTGTGGCTTTATGTGTCCTTAAAATTCCACTGCTTTGAAACTGCTTTAATTCTGAAACTTGATCTTCTTTTCCTTAATATTGTATTTTCAATACATATATTCATGTTAATATGTAGAGATTTAGTTAAAATTATGTGCAGTTGAATATTCTACTTTATTAATATATCAGAGTTCTCTCACACATTTCCTAATGATAGAAATTCACTTCCAAAATAACTAAGAGTATAATTGGATTATTTGTAACACAAAGAATAAATGCTTGAGTGGATGAATATACCATTTTCCATGATGTGATTATTAAGTATTACATGCCTGTATGAAAACATCTCATATAACCCATAAATATACGTACCTATTATGTATCTGCAAAAATTAAAAATAAAAAGAGAAAAACAGAAATTTGTTTCCAATAATGTTGGAGTATATATTCTCATACATACATCTTACACATGTGCAGGAGTTTTTCTGGGAACAGTGTGTGAACATCCCTTTTTCCCCTATCCTAACCAGCACTTGGTACACACCAGACTTTTGGATCTTGCACTTTTAAGTGTGAGACACTATCTGGTTTTGCTGATTTGCATTATCCTATTAGTATGGATCATGTGACCTAAGAATGAGTATGAGCTTTTTTGTATACATTTATTGGCCATTAATGTCATTAAACTTTGCATTTCTTTTCTATTGGGTGCTTTGTCTTTTGCTTACTGATTTGTATGAGTTTGTATATACTATGGATAATAACCTTTTATGTCTTACATATATTATAAAACTACTTTCCCAGATGTGAATTGTCTTTTGTCTCAGTTTATAGTATCATTTTCCCCCTGCAGGAATTCTTTGCTTAGAGGGAATAAAGCTGAGTCATTTCCTTTCAGAGTTGTATTTCTCAGGTTCTAAGAAATATTTTTCCATACTAAGGTTATACAGACATCAGAAAATCAGTTCTAGTACACTTAAAATTTGATTACACATCTAGGTCTTTAACATATCTGGACTTCATTTCTCCATATGATGAGATTAAAAAAACCTAATTTTTTATATGGAAAGCCTACCATCCTTGCACCTTTATTGAAATGTTCCCTCCCCTCCACTCTATTTTCTTTCTTTCTTTTTTTTTTTTTTTTGAGAAAGGGTCTCAGTCTGTTGTCCAGGCTGGAGGTGTGATCACAACGCACTGCAGCCTTGACCTCACAGTCTCAGGTGATTCCCACACCTCAAGTCTCCCTGGTAGCTGGGACTACAGGCATGCACCACCACACCTGGTTGCTTTTTTGTATTTTTTGTACAGACAGGGTTTCTCTATGTTGCCTGGGTTGCTGTCGAACACTTGGGCTCAAACGATCCGCCCACCTTGCCTTCCCAAAGTGCTGGAATTACAGGCGTGAGCCACTATGCCTGGCCACTCTATTTTATTGACTATAGCACAACCACAATTATGTCCCAAGTTCCCATACACAAGTGGGTCTCATTATTAGCACTTTTCTCTGTTCCAGTAATTTGTTTGTACCTATAAAAATACAAAATGATTTAACTTATTGCTGTGGTGTGAATGTTTGCTTCTCCCTAAAATTCATGTAACACCAAAGGTGAATGGTATTAAGAAGTGGGGCTTTTGGGAGGTGATGGAGGGCTCTACCCTAATAAACGGGATAAATATCCTTACAAAAGAGGCTTCAGAGAGCTTGTGTTGCCCCTTCTGTCATGTGAGGATGCATAGAAGGTGCCATGCATGAGGAACAGGCCCTCACCAGACAGTGAATCTTCTGGTGCCTTGATGCTGAACTCTCAGCTTACAGAATAGTGAGCAATAAATTTCTGTCATTTATAAATTACCCAGTCTCAGTATATTGTTGTAGCAGCACAGACTAAGACACTAACCCATTAAGTATCTTTTCCAAGAGTCTTATAGTTATTACAGGGCAAAGATTAAACCCAAATCATCTAACTCCAAGCCTCTTCCTACTGAGCCAGTAAGAAAATACTGCATTTGAAATATAGCCACAAAGCACCATAGGAAATTATCAATTAATTTCACCAGGGGTGAAAACATCGTTAGGTATCTCCCCCACACCCTTATGAAAGTGAAGCCTACCACAGAAGATGGAATAGAATGACTGGTATTAGTTTCAGTGTTTAGTATCTACCTTTAATTATATAACCTGTAAGGTCCTTTTCATTAGTGACAAGTGAGGACATAAATCCACTAAACCACCACTCAGGCTCTAAATTCACATTTGTCCTGACCATATTTCACTCTCCACCTTAATCTTCTCATGTTTGTGTCCTCCTCTGTATACTAAATAAAGTACACAGTCGGAGTTCTATCCCACATCTTAGTTACCATGAAAACCAAATAATCACCAGAATCTGATTGTCTCTACATCACAAGACACAAAAGCCTTTTAAAACCAGTGGCTCTAAACCTTTTTGGGTAATGGTCCAAAGATTTAATAAATGTTATGGGCCCACTCATAAGATAAAAATTGATTTTACATAAAATTTCAGAGCATTTATGACCCTTCTGAAGACAATAAATAAACAAATAGACTCTCAAGTTAAGAACCTCTATTTGTGGTTGGGGGGGGAGCGTTGAAGAAGAAATACATAGAAAGCTTTTCCTTAAAACAAATTACTCTATGAAGTGATCCTTTTACTGTGACACCTATATGTGCTTCTTCCCTTTTCTTTCCCTTTCATGAACCAGCAGCAAACCTGCTAGCCAAGGAAAGATGAATGAATTCCCTTCACAGCTCTTCAATGTACTCATCAAAGGTAACACAGGTGAATAATGCAACCCCATTCCTATTCTTCTCACCAGGAAGTGAGTAAATTACTTTCACATACCATAAAGTCATCAACTTTTGACATATTTTACTTTATAAATGTATCAATTATATACCAAAGATGACTTGAGAAACCAGTGTTTGCATATCATCTAGAAACCAAATGCCTTTAGAGGGTAGGTACATAAAGCAATTGTTTATTAATATTTTGTTTTCAGGCAAGATCTAGCATAGACTCATATGTAAATATATTATTAATAAATGATCTATAAAATGGCAATGATTATAAGTTATTATGTAAAATGTGTTACTGAAACAAAATTCAATGCAGGAATCCTTTTTTTTTTTGGAGGCTGGGGGTGGGGATTAGACTACAGAATTTTCCCATACGTGAGGTACCAATGACCACATTTTTGCTATAGAAAATATCCAAGTATCTGGAAAGTGAGATAAATATTGAAAAAGTATCTTGTATTACCTTATGAAATATCTTCTATTTTTCAATAAAGTTGGTACTTTTGAGGAAAAATGCTAAACTGTCATGATCCAAAAATTAAATCCCATCACATTTACAGAGAAACTTCTTGCAAACACTGAATTTACTTTGAAGTGAGTTGATTCTTGACAGAAAGATGAATATGAGTGTGAAAGGAAAATAAATCTCAGGACCCCAAAAATCACTAAGCCAAGGGAAAAGTCAAGCTGGAAACTACATCAGGCAAACCTTCTTTCCCTTTTATTCCTAAATAAGATAGCTACAAAAATAAAAAAGCTACATAGCTACATACCTCCCTCACAATTTGCCCACAAGGAAATTCCTTGTGGGCCTCAAGATCTTTTTTTTTTTTTTTTTTTTTTTGAGACACAGTCTTGCTCTGTTGCCAGGCTGGAGTGCAGTGGCGCGATCTTGGTTCATTGCAACCTCTGCCTCGCGGGTTCAAGTGATTCTTCTGCCTCAGCCCCCGGAGCAGCTGGGACTACAGGTGCCCATAACCACGCCCGGCTAAATATTTTTTTTTTTTTTTTGCATTTTTAGTAGAGACAGGGTTTCACCATGTTGACCAGGATGGTCTCTATCTCTTGACCTAGTGGTCTGCCCACCTCGGCCTCCCAAAGCGCTGGGATTATAGGCATGAGTCACCGCCCCCGGCCAAGATCTTTACTCTATGTTAAACAGTTGTGTTGATTTTCACCCTGGCAATATATGATAGCATATCTTCACAAGTCCAGGACAGAAAGCCATCCCTCTGCTCAACTGAGGCAAATGCATATCTGATTGCTTTCTCTGCCTTGCTGTTTATGTAAAAAGGCAGATTCACTGAGCCAGACTAAATTGTATATTCAGTGAATGGCTGATCAAGGACTCAAAAGAATGTAATCTTTTGTCTCTTATCTACCTATGGCCTGGAAGTCACCCCCCCCCCCCGCCCCCACCAAACCAATGTTTGGTCACATACTGATTGATATCTCATGTCTTCCTAAAATGTATAAAAGCAAGCTGTACCCTGACCACCTTGGACACACTTATTGTCAGGACCTCCTGGGGATATGCCACAGTGCATCCTTAACTTCGCAAAATAAACTTTCTAAATTAATTGAAACCCGTCTCAGATATTTTGTGTTCACATGGGGAAAAATTCCAGTTAAATATACTGTAAATAATTTAATGAGATATTACAAATTTAATGAATGTTTTAAACATAAAATATAAAATCAAATTTTTTAATTACTTTAATTTTTATCAATTTTTTCACAAACATTATAAACAGTATTCTTAAGCACCATATAGTGTCTGTGACTGCTCACACCATCTAATTTGAAAATATTTTAAATTGAGTAAATTACTACTCCTTAAATTACATTTATCCAGATATGCAGAGAAAACTGAGAAATCAGTAATTAAACAAACATACAGAGTTTATGTTCTTCTAAAACACAGACAACATGCACACGGAACATATCTATTTTAAAGATAAATACTTGAGGCTTTCTCATAAATTTTTTAAAAATCACACTGACATTTTACTACCTCCCACTGAAATACTACTGGTTTTATGATCAATATAGAGGGTAA
Source organism: Pan troglodytes (assembly GCF_028858775.2). Lineage (NCBI taxonomy): Eukaryota > Metazoa > Chordata > Mammalia > Primates > Hominidae > Pan > Pan troglodytes. Next base: position 136,859,024 of record NC_072403.2, on the reverse strand, counting down.
TTAGAGGGAAATTTCAGGACTCTATGAAATTAACAAATCAAAGTATGGAGGGAGGGGCAACTCAGTCATTCAGCATAAAATCAACAAAAAATCTTTGTTTAAGTTGTTACTTTATCACTCTACTCTAACCAAAAACAAAGAAAAGGACAGGCACAATCAAAAGAGCTATCGTATGGTTAAGCCATGACCCCAAAGCCTTTGTCATTAAAGGTAGAGGATGTGGAACTTACACCAGAAGGGAACACTGTTATATAAAAAAAGAATTAGAAGGAAGAGAGGAATATGTGTAATTAAATAGGAATTAACCGGGGAAGCAAATGACTTATCCAAAACAATTCAACAAACGAAAAACAAGAACTAAATAGAATTACCAAAAAATTCCAATAACATTCTCTTAGAACTGAAGGTTGGCCAGTAAGACCTTTGTTATTTCTGGGAAGGGGAGGGTGGTAGTTCCTATTTGTTTTAAAAAGTAATGAAGATAAACTGCTGAGCATCAAATTAACGAAAGACTGAGAAAAAGCAAATTGCAAACTATTGAGAAGCAGAGGGTGGCTCAACTTTTTTGAAAAAACTGATTCTGACAATCAGTGAAATAATTATGGACATCTTCGCAAAAGATGTTTTCAAATTTTTTGGCCAGTGACTTTTTACATGTCTCTGAAACCAAACATTAAAAACAAACAAACAAAAAATCCTGCCGAGATGGGTAAAATATGAGAGAATCAAGTTGAACAGAGGCTAATCCTATGTTGCTTGAAAGATAAAAACTGCAGCTGATACACAGAGTTGTAAAACCTAGGATGTCTCAACAGAAAGGCTGCAAGGACGTTCTGCTACACTAAAGACAATGCACTTCCAATACTTTTTAAAGGCAAAGATCCAGTAAGTGACAGGACATGAGACAGAGCCATCTCTACCACTTGTACACTAGTGCAAACCACTGTCACCTCTGACTACTGCAATTGCCTCCTAACCCATTTCCCTGCTTCTACTCTTGCCAACTCAACCCTTAAACACAATTCATTCTCCATACAGAAGCTAGAATCTTCTTAAAGCACTAATTGTCATGTTACAGCTCAAGCAAACTGTCCGAAGATTTACCATCATAGTTGAAATAAAGTATAATTTCCATGGAGGATCTATACTATCTGACCCTCATATTACCTTTGTAAGTCATCTCTTTCAGATTCCCCTCCGCTCCCTGTGCTTCTGCAACCTCATTGCCTCCTTCAGTTCTTAAAACATGCCATGCCTATGCCCACCCCAGGCTTTGCACACTTGCTCAGGTCCTTCTGCCTTTGGTGCTCTGCGCCACGCTGGTATTTTTGTTCTGCTGACTCTTGCTGTCACCATTCCACTCTCATCTCTCTACCTGTATTTGCCACACTGCCTTTCTAAACCCCTTTCCAGTCATGGTCACTTGCACACCCTCTCTATTTCCACATGCTTGCTCACTTAGAGAGCTGCCCACCCCAACTCCTTTCTCCTACCCTCCCTGTGCAGCAACAACCATTTTTCAGACAATAGCCAAGTTCTAACTTTTTCTACACCTACAAAGACAGCTTTCTCTTCCTAGAACACCTTAAGTCAACAATCAGCATCACACAATTGATAATAACAAGTGACAGACAAATTTGTAGGCAGACAGGGTCAGGTCCTTGGTGAAACTCGACCTTCAAGCCAAGACAGCCTGAAGCCTGAAAATGAAACTGCCAGCTCTGGATAGAGTCAATGACCAGAGTGAGAACTTCTATCACCATCTTACACACTCTCTCTCTATTGGTTTCTTCTGGATGATACCTGTTAGCCAATCAAATGGTGCTTTTTCCAAAGACCACCCATGGACCAATCAGCATGCATTCCCCCATTCCAAGCCCATAAAAAACCTTGGACTCAGCCACACAGGCAGAAAGGGGATCTGCTTTCAGGGTGCCCTCTCCGCTGACAGCTTTGCTTCTGTTGCTCAATAAAATTATTCTCTGCCTTACTCACTCTCTGGTGTCCATGTGTCCACGTACCTTATTCCTCTTGGTCAGGGGACAACAGCCCAGACTTGCCAAGCTGTGGGCAGTGAGAACAAATGAGCTGTAACCCTCCCATTCACTGAGCGGCAGGCACCAGGAACGAATGATCTGTAACCCTCCCTTCTGCCCACTGAGCTGTGGGCGACGAGAATAAAGGAGCTGTAGCACACTCCCGCTTGTCAGACTATGGGAAAAAGAAAGCTGTAACACGTTCCCACTCACTGAGCTATGGGATTGAAGAGCTGTAACATTTCTTGGGGACTCAGACCTTGGGACTCCACAAGCGAGAACTGTAAACCCACTTGGGGCTCCACGACTGCTGGCATCTCTGAGTTATCAGGCGCCACCGCATTCCCCTCATCTAGTTGCTGGCACCCAAGGTGGAAGCCGCTCACAGCATGCCTGGTTGATCCATGGGCTGAGCGCAGAGCCACGGTGGGCACAGGATCTGGTCTGGGGCACAAGCGGAATGCAGCCTGCCAGGCTAAGCAGGTGGAGCAAGCCCAGAAGTCCCTGAGCGAGGTCCAGGCAGAGGCAGCGGTGGCCAAAGAGATTTCTGACTGGTGAAGCAGCACAGAAGGAATCCTGTAACACAATTTATTCATATACATGGCCCCATATTTGCCTGGAGAGCTTTATTTTAACCTATTAAAGCTCTAAACTTTCTAAGAAGCTGGACCATGGACTACTCTATAGGGACACATTGTTTATTTTTATCATAATGATTAGCATGGTGCTAAGTAAATATTTTGTGCTCAGTATTTTTTTTTAATGTTTTTATCATTTTATCTTTAACAGAATAAGAATATGCCAGCTCTCCTCCCTTTTGATTTTCTTAAACCAACTGTATACTAGAGAACAGATCTACCAAGGTTTGACCACAGTAAAAAGAAGGAAAGTCTTAGCCAGTGGAAGAAAAGATTTCTCTATGTAAAATCTCTGCAACTCACTAATAACCTGAACATGTGCTTCAATTTGTTTTTTCAGAAAAGGTGATGAGATTAACAGTAATTCCTCCATCTTGTCTCAGTCACAGTCTTATGACCAGAAGCAGACACTTTATGATATGACTGTGCACGGTTAAGGGTAATTTATGGCCACAGGTCAGCATGTTGTTAATGAGGCTGTGAGGAGACTGCCTGCTTGACCTTGACCTCCTTACCACCCTAAGCAAACCAACAGAGCTCTGTCAAATCCATTTAGATTGTAATAAGCCAAAAGCATATTAGAACAGAGCAATCTAAATGCTCCCATGATTTTTTCAGCATCTTAATTTTAATACATGAATTAATGATATAAAACATTTTGCTGACACCAGTAATTGTGAAAGCAATGTTTTAGAACTGGCTTCATTATTTTATCATCTTTGTTCAGCATTTAGTGATCCCAAGCTTCAAAGGTCCATGTTCAATTTATTTTAATACTTTGTTTTAACAACTATTATAACTGAAAAGACACCTCATACAGGCAAAGAGATGCACAAGTATGCACTGTTGCTTGTGCTTTCTAAATCATTATACTTACTTTGGTGTCTCATCTATCAATTATGCAAAGGTTGTGGCTGAAATTCAGCTAGTACATTTGTACTTTCCCTGATGTTAATCTTGCAACTAGTCAGAAAGTGTTAATGTTTTATATTATTTTTAAAAAGGGTTAATAACTCTCTCTGAAACTCTTCATTTGGATGATTTTTAAGTAGGATGGAAAATTCTGATTCCAAGTTTTTAGTTTGTAGATATACTAGTGATTTTAAAGAGAAAAGCATGTATGAACAGTTTGTTTTAAAAAATCTTGAGAACAAACAAAAAAACGAGCAAAGTATCAGGAAAAAATTACTATCCTTTCAGGGTTTTCCTGCTCAGCATTCCTTCTAAGCTTTCCCTTCATCTCGAAGGAAAAGCCTCAATGATTCAAAAGGTGACATAATAAAAACTAAGAACAAAAGAAAGGTAAACCCAAGGGTTATCTATTCTGGTTGATTTAAGCTACACCTGAGGCCAGATACATTGGCTCACACCTGTAATCCCAGCACTTTGGGAGGCCCAGGCAGGTGGATCACTTGAGGCCAGGAGTTCAAAACTAGCCTGGTCAACATGGTGAAACCCTATCTCCAGAAAAAGCACACACAAAAAATTAGCTGGGTGTGGTGGCACACACCTGTAGTCCCAGCTACTCGGGAGGCTGAGGCAAGAGAATCACTATGAAGAATCTATCTAAAAAAATAAATAAATAGGCCAAGCGTGGTGGCTCACACCTATAATCCCAGCACTTTGGGAGGCCAAGGCAGGTGGATCTTGAGGTCAGGAGTTTGAGAGCAGCCTGGCCAACATAATGAAACCCCATCTCTACTAAAAATACAAAAAATTAGCTGGGCATGGTGGCGGGCACCTGTAATCCCAGCTACTCGGGAGGCTGAGGCAGGAGAATTGCTTGAACCCAGGAGGTGGAAGTTGCAGTGAGCCAAGATTACACCACTGCACTCCAGCCCAGGTGACAGTGTGAGGAACGGAGGAAAGGAGAGAGGGAGGGAGGGAGGGAGGGAGAGAGTGAGGGAGGGAAGAAACTACACCTGTAATACATGAACTTAACGGGAAATGACTAGGCTTAGATTTGTAAAAATTAAGATCAACAAATATTCCCCTTGTGACACAAAAATAACCATGAGAACTTGACAAACAGTATGTATACATATGTCTATGTATACATATATACACACATACACATATACCATATAAGTTTAACATAAAGCAACAACACTTGAAGACACATGGAATATACTTCTTTCTTTAATTTTAGGAGCCTATTGTTTTCAAAGTGTTTGTTTTAAAAAATATCTTGAGGAGAAAAATGATAACATAGGAAAAATATTTTTTAAAAATCTTGAGGTGGAAAATGATAACAGGAAAATTAAAACACTGAAGTTAAGAGTAAAACTAGTTAAAACTAGGATTAAATGAGAATTTTGGGATTGCCCCTATTGTTTTCCACCAAGAGCATCTCTGGCAAGAGAATCAAAGTCACTTTTCCCACTTTGGTTATATATTCATATGAAAAAACTGGACTGATTGCGGTGGCTCACACTTGTAACCCCAGCACTTCAGGAGGCCCAGGTGGTTAGATCGCTTGAGCCCAGGAGTATAAGACCAGCCTGGGCAACATGGCAAAACTCCATCTCTACTAAAAACAAACAAAAAATAAGTAGCCAGGCATGGTGGTGCATGCCTATAGTCCCAGCTATTCGAGAGGCTGAGGTGGGAGGATTGCTTAAGCCTGGGAGTTAGAGGCTGCAGTGAACCATGATTGAGCCACTGCACTCCTGCCCAGGCAACAGAGTGAGACACTGTCTCAATGAATGAATGAATAATTCATTAATTAATTACTTTCAAAAAGATGGGCTACAATCTGGCCATATCAGAGTCACTTGTGATTTCACCCAACAGCTCTACTTAGACAAACATAAATTAATAATACGCTAAACTCTAAACATTAGGAAAAATGGCTTACAAGCAATTGTTTCATTTTTCCTGCTGTTTTAAATTGTTAAGCAACCGGGGGAAAAGCTGTGGTGATTAAACTTGCCACGTACATCTCAGAGCTCATGAGTTTCATGAACACTGAGTGTGGCCAATAATCATGTGAGTAAATAAAGCAAGAATCAATACCACAAAAAGGGAAGCAATTTGCCAGGTAGCCTATAATTAGCTTTTGAATCTTACAGTAGAGAATATTATTGAGGCAAATAGCTCAGAAAGATTTAAAAAGGGATTAGTCATTCACATGAATGAAAAAGCCCAGAATTTAGTTACCTGAGCCAGGGGGCAAAGGTGGAGTGGGGCAAACATAATAAAAGCAATATACCTCTTCTGTTCCACAGAATACAGATCTCTAACAGGAAGAAACTCGAGGACAACATCTATGCTTCTGGAAACATAAACAGCTATCTATTCAAGAAGATACGAATCACACGATAACATCACCCACACAAACTAGAATACCACAAACAAACTGTAGGCCAATTTCACAAAGATTGACTAGGATGGTTAATTCTGCAGTGTCATTAGATACAACACTATTTCTACACAGAATATATCTAGACTACAAAAAAAATCTGTTACATGAACTCCTTTCATTAACAAAGATATTCCTAAGTTTTTCAAATATTTTAACTACAGCAGAAGCTGTAATTTTGATATACTCTAATGGAAAGGAGATTATGCTATACAGAATAATATTTAGTGTTGTTAATCAGAATTATTGGAAGCTGACCCTGACACCTTGATGTATTTCAATTACAGTGGAACTACCTAAAATATTTAATTTTATAAGATAATAGCTTTCATGTAAGTTTTCTTTAAAACTACATGAATCTGTATTATTAAATTATTTAAAGATAAAGCACAAAAAAACACACCACCAAAGTTATTTACCAATAGGATGATATGAATTGGAAGTATTTAATTAAATGATTGAAAAGACATAAATTTTTTTTTAAAAATTAAAATTCAGGCTTGAAAGCTAATTCACCACATTCTTGATTTTTCTCTTAAGTAGTGGAGGTTTCAAAATATGGCCCCAAATTCTCTGACACTTGCCCAAAGTAAGTTGAGGTCAATGTCCCTTCCCCTTGAATCTGGGCAGGCTTATGACTGCCTCACCAAAGTGATGCTGAGGGCCTTCCAAACTTAGGGCAGAAAATGTCATGCAGCTTCCACATCCCTTGGGATGCTGGCTCCGGGGGAGGCCAGCCTGCAAGTAAGAAGCCCTGAGACTGCCATGTTGTCAAGGCCATGTGTGGGCACTCGGTAGACAGCCACAGCTGAGCTCACTGACAACGGCCGGCGTGAGCTGCCAGCCAAGTGAGTGACCTGACATCTGACTACAACCAAATGAGAAACCCGAAAGTGAACTGACTGGCTGAGGCCTTCCCAAATTCCTGACCCACAATGTCATCATCAAAATAAAATCGTTCTTTTTTTTTTATGTTCCTAGGTTCTAGAAGAATCTGTTAAACAGGAGACAGTAACCAGAACAGGTATTGTAATTAAAGAAGACGCACCTCAGTGATAGATGGGATGCTAGCATAAAGACTCAGGCCACAGTAGTTCACTGGATTGATGCAAGTCATTGGGGTTTCTGCCATTACTTTTGCACCAATCTAAATAAATGAATTGTGGAATAAGATGTCAAAAGTTCCAATTCAAATAGTTACCTTACTTTTTATAGCAAACATATTATAATTTATTTTCAATCATTCATTCAGGCTTTAACAAATATTTATTGAGCACCTATTCTCTTCTGGGCTTTGTGCTAGGTGCTAGTTATGAAAGTAGCTCAAAGAATAATGGGGGAGAACCAAGGTAATAAACATCAAATTATCACATACCATATAATTATAAAAAGAGGTAAATACAGTGGTGGCAGAGTAAAAAGGACTCTAAGAACCTTAACAGCAGGACTAACTCAGGTGGTGATATAAGGAAGACTGAGTCAGTGAAGCGAAATTAACCATGAGAAGAACACTCTATGGCTGGAAGGAGGAGAGCTGGAGTGATAGAAGAAGGGACTGAAGAGGATGCAGAGGCCAAATCTTATTCACAGTGTTATGAGCTGGGATCTCTATGTGAAGCAATGAGGAGGTCTTACAGGTTTTTAAACAAGAAAATGAAATATTGAAATTTTCATTTAAAAATATCACTTTGCCTATCTATTCAAATAGTTTACATATTGACGATATTAGCTCCTACTGTATTAATTATTTGTGGAATAAACTTAAACATCCACTCTACTTATAGAGTATATATAACACACAAAGTGTTAGGAAATTAGTAAAAAACAGATTAATAATGTCTTTACATGCATCAAGCTTTATAGTCTAACGGAAGCACAGAGCAGGAAACAGATGATTTAAATACAGTGAAACAAGAGTAATTGTATAGAAGATTCCTATATAGTTTGATAACCTTAAGTAAAGAGGGTTATCAAAGAATATAGGAAAGATGCTTAATCTAGATATAGGGGGTCAAGAAGATTCTCCCAGAAGAATGTCTAAGCTGAACTAGAAGAATGGGTGTGAATGGGGCAAAGAGAGTTAGGGCAGCAAGGAAAGAAAGAGGATTCCCCTAAGACAGAACTTCATGTCACTAAAGGTAAAGGCTCGTAATTCAGAGTCATGGAGCATTCAAAGAAGAAAAAATTTAATATCTCTATAGGTGTAGTGGGACAGTTGAGAAAGAAAGCTCAGAGGGACACACAGGAGTCAGAATGCACAGGGACATGAGATACTGTTATAAAGTTTAAATTCTAATCTATTAGCAAGAAGCAGGTGTTGAAAGGCTAAGAAGGAGAGTGCCAAGACTGGTCCAGCATTTTATAAAGAACCCTCTGGCATATGTGTGGAGAGTAAGTTGGAGAGAGCCAAGAGAGCATCACTGGGACCAAGTAGGAAGCTCTTGTAAGAATCCAGGAGAGAAATGGTAGAGGCCTGAGCGAGGGAAATGACAGCAGAAATAGAATCAGTAGAGAAGAATACAGATATATTTTAAAGATGAAGAATTGAAAGGACCTGGTGATTAATTAGATGTGGGAGATAAGGGAGAAGAATAGCTCAATGATGACCCCCCAAGTTTCTGACCTGAGTACAATGAATGGAAACAGGGAATCTCAAAAAAGAAGCAAGGCTTTGAGCATGTGGCATGCATACAAGGGGAGGAAAGGGGGATTTAGTTTTGAGAAGTTAAGTTTAAGGTGGCTATGTATGGGACATCCACTACAATTGTTCAGGAGAGAGATGGCTATATGACACTTGACTGGGGATACAGATAAAGATTTGGGAATCAACAACAGGTAGGTGTTACTTGAAACCATGAGAGTGGGTAAGATGGCCCCACTAACAGTATACAAAGTGAGAAGAGAAGAGGTTTAGCTCAGGACTACACAGACACCAACATTAAGAGATGGTAAAATACAAGAAAGTTCTGACAAAAGGAATGACCAGAAACTTAGGAAGAAAACAGGAGAGTATGTTGCCATTAAAACTTAACAGTAAATCGGCCAGGTGCCGTGGCTCACGCCTGTAATCTCAGCACTTCGGGAGGCCGAGGCAGGAGGATCACCAGGTCAAGAGATCAAGGCCATCCTGGCCAACATGGTGAAACCCCATCTCTACTAAAAATACAAAAATTAGCTGAGCATGGTGGCACGCACCTGTAGTCCCAACTACTCGGAAGGCTGAGGCAGGAGAATCGCTTGAACCCGGGATGTGGAGGTTTCCGTGAGCCGAGATCATGCCACTGCACTCCAGCCTGGCGACAGAGTGAGACTCCGTCTCAAAACAAACAAACAAACAAACAAAAAACTTAACAGTAAATCAAATCAAATCATAGCTTTCCTAAGCCAAATTCCTCTTGATTTCCTTACAAGTAGATGAGGCTGAGTTTGGCTGTAATCTCTAGATCTAAGTTTGAGTGGCAGCCTTTCGCTTCCTCAAAACATGTAATTAAGTGTCTTCTCCTTCTTGGATTGGAAGACTTGTGCTTTTTGTACAATATATATATCAACTTAAAAGAAAAAGAAAAATATAAGTTTACCTTATAAATGAAATAATCAATTTAAAGAATGTACAAAAGCCACAGGTTTTAGAGCCAAACATCTGAATTTCACTTCCACCTTTGCCATTCCCTTGCTTTGAGATTTTGGGCAAGTTATTTAATCTCTCTAACCTCGAGTTCCCTCATATAACATTCTACTACCTGCAGTACAAAAACAGAATTGTTCCTGTTCTTTTGAACCCACTCTAACCTGAAAACCATCCCATGGCTGCCAATGAAAACAGCACTGCTCACAGTTACCAATAAACTCCTTGTTGGGAAATCTGATGGTCAATTTCAAACCTCATCCTGCTGGAACTATCAGAAGCATTAGACGCATGTGATTATCCCTTTTAAAACACTGTCTTTGGCTTCTGGGTAAGTACTCTCAGTACTCTTCTTGCCTAATTAGCCCACTCCCTTTTAGACTCTTTGCTTCTTCTTTCTGATGTCCCAGACTCCATATTTGTGAACATTGGTATGCTCGGACTCAGTCTCCAATCCTTTTTCTCTAGCTACTGACACTCCCTCTACAGGTGACCTCATCCAGTCTAATAGCTTTAAATACCATCTATATGCCATCCACGTTCAAATTTATATCTTCTGCTCAGATCTCTCTTCTGAATGCCAGACGCCAACTGCCTACTCAACATCCCTTCATGAATGTCTAAAAGGCACATCAAATTTCTCATTCTCCCTAAACCTAGTCCTCCTACACTATTCCTCATCTTATTAAACGGCAACCCCAGTTTTCTAATTGCTTGAGCTCAGAACCTGACTCATGCTTGACTCTTTTTCTCTCATCCCATGTGCAATCATTGGCATTCTGTCAGTTCTAACTTCACAATATATTCCAAATTCAACCAGTTCAAACTGCGTTCGCCTGTATCACTCTAGTCTGAACTGTATTGTCTCTCCTTTGATTTATTCCATAGTCTTCTAACTGATCTTTTTACTTCCACTCTTGACTCCTACAGTATATTTTCCACAAAGAGATGGAGTAATCTCTTTTAAAGGGAAAGGCATATCTGGTTAGTCTGTTGCTCAGTATCTTCTTACAACATTTTACTTTAGGGAAATGAAGATACCTGATGGGCTTAATCCCTGCCCGACCAGCTTTCCCCACTCCTCCTGCTGTCTTCTTTTTAGCACTACCCACTTCATTCTCTATGCTTCAGCCTCACAGATCTCCTTGCGATTCCTGGAAACTCGCACGTATGCTTCTACCTTTGGAAATTTACACCTTATTATTCTATTAGATATCCTCATGGTTTGTTCCTTCATTGGCATCATGAAGATCTCTTCTCAAAAATCCCTTCGTAAAACATATCCTCCATGACAACCCCCCCAAAACTATAGATTTATCAAGGAAAATCCCTCCCCAGTATCACTCTTCCCTTATTTCTCCTTCTCCATTGCCCTTATTATCTCCTAATAAGCTAAATAATTTACTTATCTCATTTTCCATTTCCACAGCCTAGCATATAATTCCATGAAGTCAGGAGCTTTAACTGTTTTAGTCTCTTGTATCCCCAGAGCCTAAAACAGTGCCTTGTATGTAATAAGTATTTAATACATAAGTAAATTAGAATTAAATAAAAATACATGTAAGAATGTTTACAAGATAGATGTCCAATAAATGGTTTTTCTTACTATTTGTAAAAACTTGCAAATTCAAGTGCAGTTATCCCAAAATTGGTGGGGCAAATAGTAGTGATAAAGTTGATAGAGAACGATAGAAACTAGAAGTCATTCTCCCATACACATTGAATTTTTAAAGCAAAAATTCAATTTGGGAAGGTTCATTTTGCTTATAATGTAAAACCCTTCTGACAAACTGAATTTGAAAAAAATAAACATTTTTAAGTATGTCATGAATGATCCAAAACAAACTGAGCAAAATTGTGTTTTCTTTATATAAAGGCAGAAAATATTTTGAAATGAACAAAATATGTATATCTTTATATTTACTAATATATTTCCAGCAATCAAACATAGCTGAGAAATATTTATATTAAGAAATAAGTAATAGATTTATAACTTTGGATTAAACATAACAGAAGGAATAGTAAATGAGATTAATAAAAAGTTAGCTGGTGTCCCCGAACTGGCTTAATAAAAATCTCCCAGAGAGAAAGCAGATCCATAGCTGTCTAGTAACTTTTTTTAAAAAAAAGCTTATTTATGCCATCAGATAAAGCTGGGGAAAATACTGCCAACAAGGCTATAAGACGGTTCGTTTAGGACATTTAATACATTTATAGAGTATCTCATGGTGCTTATCATACAGGTACCCCAATAAATGTTTGTTAAATGCACAAATAGTGCACTGATAAATGAATAATTGTAAGAAATTACCGCTCAGGTATGCCTACTTTGTCCATCACAAACCCTTAATAAAAAGCTGAGGGTTTAAATTCTAATGATCTCTTTTTTATGTCTTTTGTATCAGGAGTTAAGGAAGAGCCTTCAGGTATAAAAGCTGAGCTCTAGGAGGGAAAAATCACACTCTAAAGGTATCAGCTGATGCCTTAGGTCAGTAGTACTTGTAATGTTATTTGAGATACTTTAGGCAGTGGAACTCAATGCAAGGTTTCTCTATGTAGCCTCATCTCCAGACAGCTGGAAGGGAAAGGAAATACCCATGCAGCATGCCTCGGAAAAAGTCCTGCTGGCCCCAGGGCTTAGCACTTGACAGAGGATTCCTCTAGAGAAATCAAATGCCAATTAAAATCAGATTTCAAAAAGTAAAAGAACAAGGAAAAGAAAAAAGAAAAATTATTAAAGAGAAATGATGCAGAGAGTGGAGGAAAATAATGGAATGAGTAAGGCATGAAAGCAAATGTTACTGCACCCCCAGACACACACGCACGCGCACACACACACACATTTTGCACACAGAAGGATAAGTTTAAATATGCCTTAATTCCCACTTTTCAAATTTTTAGAGTGACCTCAAAACAGATTTCAGTCTCATATTATTCTTCACATTTTCAGGACTACCAAAACCACACCGGGCATGACAGGTTCTATAAATTCACCTGTGTGAAGACAAGTGCATTCAAACTCAACACTGAACACAATGGTTTCCAAAAATATGCAGGGTGCTTTAAGGTTTAAAAGAAATGAATTTATGGGGCCAGGCGCGGTGGCTCATGCCTGTAATCCCCCAGCACTTTGGGAGTGCGAGGCGGGTGGATCATCTGAGGTCAGGAGTTCGAGACCAGCTTGGCCAACATGGTGAAACCCCGTCTCTACTAAAAATACAAAAAATTAGCTGGGCTTGATGGCATGCACCTGTAATCCCAGCTACTCGGGAGGCTGAAGCAGGAGAATCACTTGAACCCGGGAGGCAAAGGTTGCAGTGAGCCAAGATCAAGCCATTGCACTCCAGCCTGGGCGACAAGAGGGAGACTCTCTCAAAGAAAAAAAAAAATTTATGTTATGTTACACTTTTACCCATGAAGATTTGGATGACTCATAATTTAATAATAGGATATATAAGCTTTCACCTCTGGGTCACTGACTCTAGGGTGACTACAGTAGACAGTCATTTTAGGACTTTATCATCTAGCAGCTGTTTTGTTCACAATCTGTAGAAGAAGTGTGTTGCTTGTATCTATTAATACTCATTGGACAGGTGTATACATTCCAAGTTATATGCATCTGCCAATCTCTAGCACTTTTAGGCAGAGTGGTGGAATCCACAACAGCTGTCACCTTCAGCAATCCCCTTTGGCATCCTCATTTCTCTTCCTTTCTTCATCTAAAGTACTAAATATTAATATTTCATATTTATGACAGATTTTTCTGTCTAAACCAAATCATAAAAGAAAAATATTGGTGGAAGATTTCTGAAATGAACATAGTATCATTCTATGAAACAAAGAAGGCAACAGATAATATTTCCTCCTAGGAAAATGTGGTAAAGGCCAAGTCAGCTGAGAAGGCCAATACTTAGGAGGGTTAAGGGACGTGCAGGATATTGCAGACATCCCTGGGACTACGTACTTTAGCCATATTCACACATGCATACACAGGTCACTGGGAAATGTACTTCTGAGATGAATGTTCCAGATTTATGTACACGAGCAATATAATATGAATAATATAACTATCTCTGCCTTGGATTTAGAGCTCTAAATCAACATATACTGTGGTGCTAAAGATTCATAATCTGTCAGTTCACCTCTTCACCATGGCAATCAGAAACTGGATGGCAGCTACTGCACTGTAAAGTTATTCCACTAAGAAGGGCTCCCTAGCCACAGTCATGGCAATAACTGGAGAAGAACTATGTTTTGAAAAACAAAACTATAATTTTATACAGAGCATAGAGGTATTTAAGTCACCATGTAATTTGCTATGTCTATATTGAAATATTGATGACACCTACCAATTGGCCTTTGTCACAGATTAGTCCATGGCACTGCTGAAAACATACTGTCTAAAAATCCATATTCCTATCTTCCAAGTTCACATCTTCTTTCAAAGAACTGCGCATCTCCTTTTACAAAAATATTCAGTTAACCAGGCAATAGTCCAACTCACATTTAATATGCAATTTAATGTTGGCATAAAATGTTTAATAGGGACTCTTTTATTTTCTTAAATGATGTTAAATAATGCACTATGTGGCACAAACTAAAAGAAATGGTGGAAAAAGGTCACTAATAACTCTTTATCTCAATACATCATTTTTTTCAAAAGGTCTTAAGAACCCTGAAAGTTTAGGCTTGACACATTTGCTTCTGTCAAACCTAAGAGACCTTTTAAGATGAGAAAGAAAGCACTCACTATGCCCTTTTGATGTGGTTCAGAAGGGCAACAAAATAACCATGCAGTTTGACTTTGTTTTGCTTTGGAACTGGTGGGTTATTACAGATTGTCTGCAATTACATTTCATTGATGAGGAAATTAAGGCATAGAGAGGTTAAGTGACAGAGAAACACAACCTTTGAGTAGAAGGGACCATAGAATTGACACAGATCAAAAATATTACAACCACAATCCTGTATTTTTAACCAACTAAAAAAAGGCTATTTTATGTATAAGCTCAAAGTTTATCTAAGCTCTTTAATTCTAAGTTTAATAACCAACTTAGCAAACCTGTTACTTTTGTCCGCTTTAAGCCCTTTGTCTTTTGTCTTAAGTATCAAGAAGCTCAGAATAGAATTTAGTGCCAATGCAGAACACCACTTCCTAGCCTTGGTTTCTGGGGCAATCTCAGGCCTTTCATAAATTCAGTAGGTTTTAGTTGCCCATCTGTTATATACCAGACAACGCTGTAGATGCTAAAGATACAGACGTGTACAAATAATGTGAAAACTTCTGTCTTGACTTAATTACTTAAGTGTAAGACAGAGTATGTTAGTGCTATGGAGAAAATAAAAAGCAGGAAAAAAGAGAGAGAGCGTGGGGTGAGGCTCAATTTTTAAAAGGGTGGTCAGTGAAAGTCACAGGGCATGACATTTGAATATAGCCCTGAAAAGGAGTGCAGTGAGCAGATAAGAGGGCCATGGAGGGAACCTTCCTGGAACAGGTAAAACCAAGTACAAAAGCCCTGAGGTGAAAGCATGCCCGGTATCTATGACTCATCTTTTTGTTGCTGTTTATTATTTTAAATAATGTATATTCTTCTTCTTTTTTTTTTTTTTGAGAGGAGTCTCACTCTGTTGCCCAGGGTGGAGTGCAATCGTGTGATCTTGGCTCACTGCAACCTCTGCCTCCTGGGTTCAAGTGATTCTTCTGCCTCAGCCTTCCAAGTAGCTGGGATTACAGGCATGCGCCACCATGCCCAGCTAATTTTGTATTTTTAGTAGAGACGGGGTTTCACCATGTTGGTCAGGCTGGTCTTGAACTCCCGATCTCAGGTGATCCACCTGCCTCAGCCTCCCAAAGTGCTGGGATTACAGGCGTGAGCCACCGCCCCCGGCCAATAATGTATATTATTATTTATTGAAAGTCCCAGCAAATACTTTGGAAGAAAGTCAGGCACATACATACAATCAGAAATGCTGCAGACAAGCTTCAGATACTGTGTCACTGCAGAGGAGTTTTTAGTGGTTGTACTGTACACTGCAATGACCACTTGACTATGTCCCTCTGTCTCCCTACTACCATTACTAAAACTTCCTAAAACTAACTTATGAGGTTTAATAAAGAAAAAGAAAACTGCTTTGGGGAAAGGGCCCACCATAAGGAAACCAAACTGCTAGGTAAAGTACCCCAAGCCACAATGACTACCTCCCTTGAATTTCTGGAATGTGTATCCAGCATTTAACAGGAAGTGCTATCTGGAATTGTTACTCTATTGACATCTCCTCCCATGCTACCTTGTATTGTTCTTTTGTACACATCTGCTCTCACAGTGACTTCCCTGGAGGCGGGCTTATATTTTGGAAATGTCTGAATCCCATCGCAGGGCAGCGAAATCTGTTTTGAGGATGATGATACAGAAACTACCACAACCAGCAGCAGACATTCCTCCTGTTTTAAGAATCTCTGTAGATAAAGCATGAAAGAAACAACAGTCTCTCAGAGGCTTTTAAATAATCCCAACTATTTTAGCCAATTTACTGTTTATGTAACATACCGTTTTAAGTCTTTGTTTGCATTTTTAGTTAGGGACTGTACACACTTTCAGTCTAGACCCAAGCATGAGTTAGCCAAAAAACATAGAGGAATCACATGGTATGGAGCCCTGTTCAGTTTGTCCCAGCCAATGTTATTAAAAACACTATGATGGGCAAGGGACTCAACATGAAGCTACCACATATGGGACTCTAAGACATTGTCCAGACAGTCTAACAAGACAAGCAGACACGAAAGAAACAACTTCAGTGCATGTAAGATAATATAAGATACTGTGAAAGTATATAAGCAGTGACTTGGAGGGTGAGGCAACGCTTCACAGAAGAGTTGGCACCTGAACACACAGGGTTTTGAAAGATGAATAGGCCTAGGACAATTGGACACAGGATCAAAGGGCATCCAGGATTGTGCAAAACACTGGCAGAAACATCACAGATTGAAAACTGCTGGAAGAACGCATTCACCGTCAGTGAAGGAAAGCTGGTCTGGTGCACTCTCAAGCTTTCCAAGAAAAAAAACCAAGTTTTCAAATAAAAGCAGAGGAGGAAAGTTTCACCAGTGCTTGTTCTGAGAAACCTCTTAGCCTCTCTTTGCTTTGTTTTGCTCTTTCTGTTTTGCTTCCCTCTTAAAGAGTGCTGGCTTAAAACCTCAGTGAAAAAAAAGTACTTCAACTTTACTGTGGAAAAAGGAAACTGAAAAGTAGGCAAAGGCCAAGGGATACATTTTTTTAAACATTCACTCTTTCCTGGAATATACAAATGAAGCAAAATTACAAATTCATGTATTATGGGTCTGAAATATTTATTCCAATTCTTTTCTCCACCAGCTCCATAAATATTTATTCTATGCCCACTGCTTGTTAGTTTCTGGGATACCAGGCCGATGAGGCAGTCTCTTCCTCTCCTCCTTTGAGCAAGCTTGTGCTTGCAATCCTGTATAAGAAATAAGAGGAGGGCAACAACGTGTATCTTGTGCCTTCTACACATGCCAACCATAGCCTGAAGTTCACAGCAAGGTTAAATTCCAGTTAAGTAAACCAGTGAGGTCAAAATACACTTAAATAACAACTGAGACGTGAGAAACTAACAGAGATCCTCAGTAAGTGTGTCGGTCACCTCTTCGCGCGAGCAGGGAGATCAGATCGAGAGCAGGACCTCCTCGCCAGTGATTTGGAATGATAAATGGGGAAGAGAAGGGGGTGAAGTTACCTGGGCGCTCAGGTAGACTTTGAGGCACTCCTCGCACACGGCCTTCTTGCAGCAAGGCAGGGGCTTGATGGGCTTGTCTTCCAGGCACACCCGGCACATCAGCACCATGAGGGGCGCATAGGGATCCCCTACACCGCCCAGGCCAGAGTAGGTTGGAGCTCCCAACAGGCTGGGCATGGAGAACGGCTCGGGCGCCAGGTAGAACTCCAGCTCGATGCTGCCGCCGTCGGGGGAGAGGGAATCCTTTGGGAGGGACAGTCGGGGGCTGGGGAAGGAAGAGCGGCTGCTGGGAGGGTTCAACACTGGCGGAGCCCCAGGTGGCGACGCGGGCGGCGAGAGCTGCTCCGAGGCGGGGGCCTCGGGCAGGTCGCTCTCCACGCAGTACACGGAGCAGAAGACTTGTCTCTTGGCGAGGGGCGGGCGCCGCTGACCCAGCACGTCCAGGACCAGTCCGTCGGCGGCCCCCGCGCGGGTCCTGGGCTCCAGCTCTTCGCCGGGGGGCGCCTCCTGCTGTTCATCCCCTCCCTCTTTTCCATCCCCAGCTTCCTCCTCTTCCTCCTCCAGCTCCAACTGCAGTGGCAAGGTCTGGGGATTGAGAGGCCCGGTGAGTGCCAGTCCCGCAGGCTGCGCCGGTGCTCGGCTCTTACTCCAGCCCGGGGGCCCCAGGCTCCTCGCGGGCTCCGGGGCGCTGGTGTCCGCGCAGCCCCAGTCGCTTCCGCAGCCACCGCTGCTCGGCTCCGCGGAGGCGGCGCGCAGCGGGGGCGCCCGGGCGCTGTCCCCCTGAGGCCTCGGGAGCTCAGGGTGGCCCGCAGTGCCACTGGCGAGGGTCTGCGACTCCTGGGGCCCGCCGCCGCCGCTCACCGTGCTCTGCTCCTCGCCCATCGCCGCCCGCGGCCCGCGCCGCCGCTGCCCATCCAGCCACCGGGACCCCCACCCGGCGCCGGCGGGCAGCGGGGGCAGTGGCTCGGCTCGACTCGCGGCTCCGCTTCTGCTTCCGGGTCCTTCCTCCTGGGCTGGGACGCCCCAAGTCCCCTCCGGGGAGCCCGTGCTCCGAGGCTGCGGCGCGTGGGGAGCCTGGCCCGGCCCGCCGCTCCTCCTCGTACTCTGGCGCGGCGGGGCACCGCCTCGGGGGCGCCGAGGGCCGCTCGCTCTGGGCTCGGGCGCGCCCGCCCCACATGCAGCTCGGGGCGGCGCCGCAGCCCCAGCGAGCCCCAGGCGGGACAGAGGGGTCTGGGAGGAGACGGCCGTCAGTCCCGCGCCATCACCGGTCCCGGCTGCCGGACGCGCGGCCCGAGGGCGGTGGTCAAAGGGTCGAGGGGCCTGTGGCGCCGCCGCGGCGCGCACCAGGAGGTGCAGCCGGAGCGCTGGCCAGTCGCAGGGCCCCTGGGGGAGAGGCCGGAGCGGGCGACCTCCCTCTCCCCGCGCTTCACCTACAGCCCTCCTCGCCGCCCCTCACCCCACCCCTTTGGCGCACACCTCCCCACACGTACACACGCGCGCAGGCACCCGCGCACACACACACGCACACCCTGAGTGGGTGTGATCTAAGAGCTGAGATGCGCTTTCTCGCCCGGAGTTCACACTCAGCCTCAACAAAACCCTCAGAGCAGGCAGGCTCCCCTTTGGTCTCCGCATTCAGTAGAACTTCCTACAAAACTACACTCAGCTCTGGAATTAGTAAACGCTGGCTATTTAGGATGTCCAGTTCAGAGAAATAATGCTAAGGATTATGAATTCTAAATGCTGTATATTACAACTCTGTTTTTCTGCCTAGTGGAGTAGGAAGAATCTTCGAAACCCATAAATAATCGAAAAAGCACTTTCGATCTACTCCTCCAACTGGAATCCTTACAAGAGTTGATAACTAATTTAAGATTTGTCTCTTTTTCTTCGCCTACAGTGTTCTCTTAGAAGTTTTTTTTTTTTTTTAACCCTTTTCAGCATTCCAAAATATAGCACAAGGTGGAAAAATGTCCTGACCTAATTAATAAACTGGATCATTAGTGGAAATCATGGGCAGTTTCATTAGCATAACCATATTTATCCTCAAAACTGTTTCCAAAACAACAATTATATGTGAGCCAGGACTTAATTATGTGTTGATCTATCTTTATTTTACAGGAAGTATTACTTACTCACCCAGACACTGGTGTTTTAGTTCCCTAAAGCCAGTGAAAACATTTTTGGGAAGCCAGCCCTTGTTTTTTTTCTCCTGAGAGGGAATTCAATTTACACATTCATGTAATAGCAAGGAACTGTAAAGTGTGTAGAATTTTATTTTTTAATCTCGAAGTTGTTATTGGGTTGTTCTAAAATATTTTCCAAATCAGATGCAAATGATACAAAGGTGACTAGCGATGCAAACTAAGAAAGCAGTGTAATGCCAAAGAACATTTCCATCATATATGTGTGTCTGAGGCTCAGTTGCAAGCAAAGGTATGAATTCGATGTCTAAATGCCATGTCATCTATCGGTCTGACCCAAGAATGGAAAATTCTTATTTTGAAGATTAAATGCTATTCGAGGATTCTTTTCTTTTTTATCTCAGCTAAGTGATTTCCTGGTAACTGCTGTTTTCTCCAAATGATACTTTAAGTGCTTATTGTTTTAAAGACAGAGACAAGAAACCTACTTATGTGTGCCTTTTGAGTGTGCCATCTGATGACCAAGCCACTATTCTTTCCAGAGATATAAAAGTAATCTGCATTTTCCAGGTGACAACAGGCTAAGACCAGAGTAACAATAATGGATGCCAAAAAGTATATTCCCACAGCGTCTATTGGAATAAAACCCCTCAAAGTCCTCTTATAGTTTTGGGAACCCCTCCTCACACACATTTTTCACTCGTATTCTGAGAACTTGTTCTTCCAGTGTTTACCATTTTATTCCTTATCCCTTAGGTTCCAGCTTACTGGAAGTGGCTGTCCTCTACACCAAACCCATTAGAAGTCCCTGCTGGGACTCATGATGGCCGCCCATATCTCTGCTGCTTAAAACTGCAGCCCTTTATTTTGCCATGACTTCTTCCCTACAGAATTCTTTGGGCCTTTGTGAAAATAGAATAATATGTGGTTCCCTATTTCCACCCTCCAGATTGGCCCAAACTTGCCTGAATCCTTGACCCACCACCCCTGGCATTCAATCTAGTGCTCATGGGACTCCAGCAGCATGGAAGTGAATTAAATTGAAAAGTTAACATGGTGGTTCCACAATGAATTTTCTCTGAAGTGCATGAAGCACCAGTAATGATTGTTTCGATGGGATTAATTTTTTAAAGAAGGATTGGTAGAAAACATTTTATTAACCAATATTTAATATTTTAGCAAAAATTCCATTTATCTGCCACAAGCTTAATATTCTCAAAACTCAAACCATCTGCTCCATCTCAGGTTGTACACAACTGTTGATACAACGTAAGTACTATCACTAATATCCTGCTCCTACCAATATAAAGCCTCAAAATGTCCTAATCTGCAGTGAACTGTGTACCTTCCCTAAAATCCAGACTTCAATATCAGAAAACTATGTCAGTTTTAGAATGCTGTTTTTTCTATTATTGCCTTTCTTATCCTGGCATTAAAACATGACTTCTTTTTGGCTCCCTTCAATTTTTTAAAATCATTTTTATTAATGCATAATATTTGAACATATTTGTGGGATATATGTGATATTTTGATATATGCATACCATGTGTGATGATCAAATAAAGGTACACAGGATATTCATCACCTTGAACAGTTATCATTTCTTTGTGTTGGAAACATTTCAAATATTCTCTTCTAGCTATTTTAAAATATACAGTATATAGCTATAGTCAGCCTACTGTGCTATTGAACACTAGAACTTAGTCCTTCTATCTAAGTATATGTTTGTATACATATAACCAACTTCTCTTCATCTGCCCCTGTGTTTCCAGCCTCTGGGAACTATCATTCTCCTTTCTACTTCCCTGAGATCAACTTTTTAAACTCCCATATATCGAGAACATGTGATATTTGTCTTTCTGTGCCTGCCTTATTTCACTTAACATAATGATCTCTAGTGCCATCCATGTTGCTGTAAATGACAAAATTTCATTTTTTATGGCTAAATAGTATTTTATTGAATATACATACCATATTTTCTTTATCCATTCATCTGTTGATAGACACTTAGGTTGATTCCATATCAACCTCTTGTGAATAGTGCTATAATAAATATAGGGGTGCAGATGTCACTTTGATTTACTGATTTCCTTTCCTGCTACTGGATAAATACCCAGTAATGAGATTGCTGGATCATATGGTAGTTATATTTTTAGTTTTTTGAGAAACTTCCAGACTATTTTCTATAATGACTATACATATTTATGTTCCCATCAAGAGTGTATAAAATTTCCCTCTTCTATGCATCCTGGCCACCTTTTGTTATTTTTTGTCTTTTTGATAATAGTCATTCTAACTGTGGTAAGATGATGTCTCATTGTGGTTTTGATTTGCATTTCTCTGGTGATTGATGATGCTGGGCATTTTTTAAATAAACTTGTTAGCCATTTGTATGACTTCTTTTGAGAAAGAAAGTCTATATAAAAGAAAGTCTTTTGAGTTGATTTTTGTGATCAACTGTGTGAGTGATAGGTGTCTAGTTTCATTCTTATGCATAGGGATTTCCAGTTTTCTCGGCATCATTTATTGAAGAGAATGTCTTTTCCCCAATGTTTATTCTTGGCACCTTTGTTGGAAATTAGTTGGCCATAAATATGTGGACTTAATAATATTTCTGGATTCTCTATTTTGTTTCATTGGTCTATGAGTCTGTCTGTTTTTATACAGACTTTCTTTTATACAGACAAGAAATGTCTATTAATGTCCTTTGCCCAATTTTTAGTGCAATTATTATATATATTATACTGTTGAGTTTTTTGAGTTCCTTGTATATTCTGGATATTAGTCCCTTGTGGGATGAATAGTTTGCAAATATTTCCTCCCATTCTGCAGTTTGTGTCTTTGCTCTCTTGATTGTTTCCTTTGCTGTGCATAAGTGTTTTAGTTTGCTCTAATCCCATTTGTCTATTTTTCCCTTTGTTGCCTTTGTTTTTGCAGTCTTAGTCATAAAATTATTGCCTAGACCAATCTCCTACAGCATTTCCCTTATGGCTTCTTGTAGTAGTTTTATAATTTCAGGATTTACATTTGTATTTAATCCTTTTTGAGTTGATTTTTGTATATGGTGAGTCATAGGGATCTAGTATTATTATTCTGTATATGGTGAGTGATAGGGATCTAGTTTTATTATTCTGTATATGGATTTCCAGTTTTCTCAGCACCATTTATTGAAGAGGGTGTCCTTTCCACAGTGTTTATTCTTAGTGCCTTTGTTGAAAAATCAGTTGGCTGTAAATATGCAGACTTATTTCTGGATCTCTATTCTGCTTCATTGGTCTAGAGTCTGTGTTTATAACACTACCATGCTGGTTTGGTTGCTATGGCATTGTAATATAATTTGAAGTCAGGTAGTGTGACGCTTTCAGCTTTGTTCTTTTTGCTCGGCATTGCTTTGGATACTTGGGCTCTTTTTCTGTTCCATTTGAATTTTATGTTTTTTTCTCTATTTCCATGAAAAATAACGTTAGTATTTTGATAGAGATTGCATTGAATTTGTAGATTGCTTTAGGTAATATGGTCATTTTAACGATGTTTGTTCTCCTTATCCATGAGCATGGGATGTCTGTCCATTTGTTTGTGTCCTCTTTAGTTTCTTTCATCAGTGTTTCACAGATTTTTTTCTAGAGATCTTTTATCATCTTGGTTAAATGTATTCATAGGTATTTTATTTATTTATTTATTTTTAAATATTGCAAACAGGATTATCTTCTTGACTTCTTTCTCAGCTACTTCCTTATTGTTGTTCAGAAGTGCTACTGATCTGTGTATGTTGGTTTTGTATCCTATAACTTTGCTGAATTTATCTGTCATAACTAGGAGTTTGTTTGATGCCTTTACTCATCTCTTCTCCTTCAGGAACACCCAAAATTTGAATATTTGGTCACTTTTTGGTCTCATATGTTATGTAGGCTTTGTTCTTTTTTATTCTTTTTTGTTTTTTGTCTGATGGGATTATCACAAAAGGCGTCTTCAAGTTCAGAAATTCTTTTTTCTGCTTGACTTAGTGGATTTTGAAGCTCTACATTGTATTTCTTATTTCATTCATTGACTTATTCAGTTTTGGATTTCTGTTGGTCCTTTTCTATGATATCTCTTTGTTGAGTTTTTCATTCAGATCATGAACTGTTTTTTCTGATTTGTTTGTGTTTTTAAATCTATGTCCTTTTGTATCTCACCGAGCTTCTTTAATTTCATTATTTTGAATTCTTTTTCAGTCAATTGATTTCTTTTTTGTTGGAATGTGTTGCTGAAGAATTATTATGTTCCTTTGGAGGTGTCATGTTTCCTTGCCTTTTCATGTTTCTTGCATCTTTGCATTGATACGTGCACATGTCATGTAACAGTCACTTCTTAATTTTTTGGATTGGCTTTTGTAAGGAAAGACTTTTTCCTATAGATGTGTCTATGGTGTTGGTTGGGTAGGGCACTTTAGCTTTGATTCTGGGTGTGTGTAGTTTCTGTATGATTTCTTCAGCTGTAATCAGCATCAGTGGTATTTTTGAGTTTTCCTCAGTGGCTTAGGTTGCAATTGTTAGTGGAGGATATGGTGAGGCTATTTTGGGATGGGAGACACCAGTTGGGTAGGTTATTGAGCTCTGATGGTGATGGTGGTGGCAGGACAATTGGGCCCATCCTTGGGCCCCCAGGTGTATACACTGTCACTGGTATTTGCAAGTCCAGGCAGGCAGCCAGGCAGCTTGCTTAGGTTCCAACAGTGGCAGAGGTGGGTCAAGCAAGTGGGCATGTCCATAGGCCCCTTGGTGGCATGTGTGGTATGGACAATGACAGTAACAGTGACAGGCCAATACTCAGGCCCTCATGCACTACTGGTGGTTGCACATTGGTGGGTGGCAGCCTTTGTGGTAGTGGCAGGCTGGGAGGACCCATCCTCAAGCCCCCAGGAGAATTGCACAGACATCAGTAATGGCAGACTGTGTAATCAATCCCTAGGCCCCCAGATGACATGTGCAAGTACTGACAGGCCTGGCACCAGGCAGGACTGTTCTGTTCTCAGGCCCCAGGTGTTACACGTGGGTGCAGGCTGTGGTGGGTGGGACTGTTCAATTCTCAGGCTCCCAGTTTATTTGCACAGGTGTTGGCAGGCTGGGCAGGCCTGTCCTCAGGCCTCTGGAAAGCATGCATAGACACTGGTGGCAGCAAATGAGGTGCGTTAATTCCAAGGCCCCCAGAGAGCATGCTTTGGCACGATTGGCAGGCAGGCTGGGTCTGTTGTTAGGCCCAGCTGGCAATGACAAACCTACTGATGTTGTGTGCATATGCCAATGGTTCAGGCAGGGCAGGTCAATCTCCAGGACTGCAGATGGCACACCTGAGCACTGGCAAGCATGATGCCAAGCATGGCAGGCCTGTCCTTAGGTCCCCAATAGTGTACGCGTGCACAGGCTGTAGTGTATGAGGCGGGGCAATCCCCAGTGTCCCAGACAGCCTGCATAGGCACCAGTGGTAGGTAGACTGGCTCTGCTGTTAGGCCCCCTGATAACGCATTCATATAGCAGAAGCAGCAGGCAGGGTGGGTTGGTCCCCAAGCCTTCAGCTGTTGTGCTTGGGTGATAGCAGCAGTGAGTAAGACTGGCCTGTCCTCAGGCCCTTGGATGACATCTGCCTGGACCAGTCACCAGGTCCATTGAAGGCACGTACATGTGCATGGTGGCCCTTCTGCTGGGGTGACTGGGCTGGCTGTCAGTGGCAGTGGTGTTCTTCAGGCTCTGGGGAGTGCACATTTTGCCTTACTTCTTCCTGGGTGCATCCTCCCCAGTGTGCTGCACTGCCTGTTCCCTGGGGTGTAAGACTCTGCATGGGCTAGAGGGCTTGGAACGCAGCAGCACCATTAGGTTCAGCCAGCGTCTCCGTGTTGCAGCGCTCTGGGTTGTCATGGGGGATTATCAATATTGGCAGGGTTCCAGGAATGTGAAGATGCAGGGCTTTTGGGCCCCAGGGCAGGATGTAGGCTAGTGGGGGCTCTCAAAATAGCACCACGCTGCTTGGGTCTGGGGAATGTGTTAGACCCAGCAAGAGCTCCCATCTGGAACAGTTGTGTTGCAAGGACCCCAGGCAGCTCCCTATACTATTCTCAGTTCTCAGGACTGCAGGAGTCTACTTCTAGGGATCTCTCCCTTACCCTTTCCCCACACTGGGGAGCCTCTTTTGGCTCCTCTCAGATCCCAGCTGGGCCAGCTGCCTTGTTTCTCTCTCCTTCCATGCCTCAGATATTCCATGTCACTTCCTTGCTGAATTCCAGTGTTCTCTCTTCGATGCTGTATTCGATCTATGTTTATCTACTTACTGTTTTCCTCCTTCTCTGTGGAGGAGATGAGTGCTGGGTGCCTCTAGTTAGCCATTTTGAACTGTCTGAAATTTTTTATCCAGACGTTAAAGAGTTGAGATTTATTAACTCATTAAAAATGTTATGTTATATCAGAAAAACTTATGACTCATTTTAGTTTTACATATCAAAGCCAAAACTAATTTCTTCTAAACTATTGTGGAGAAGAAATACATAATATTTAAATGCCATGAAACAATTACAGCAAATACCTGACTTGTTTTTCTACCAATCTCTCAATTATCAAAATAGGTATAAAAATATAGAAATAATTTAATTTAAAAAATCAATTCCTGAAAAGCAATGTCTGTGGTGGAATTTTTTCTATGTCTGCTTCTGAAAGTTGCAGTGTGATGTTCATCCTGCCTCTCCTATTTCTTCCCTCTTATATGTGGAGGAAGAGAATTTGGAATCATGAAAGGAAGAGTTCATCAGGTGGAAAAGAGAGGAATACAATCATTTCACTTTCTTTTTCCACCTAAATCCCCTAAGGAAAAATCCAAATAGCCAACTTGTATGAGATAAAGTTAAAAATAAAACAAAACAGTATAATTTGTTTAAATTTTCAAAGTAATGAAAACCCAAATGCTTAGAACACAAAGGAAACCAAGAAGAGGGAAGAAGAGGAGAAAAGGAGGAAGGAAATAAGGGAAGGAAGGAGAGAGAGGAGAAGGGAGGAAGGCAGGCGGGCAGGCAGGAAGGAAAAAAGGTCTTCACTTGAACTTATTACCCAAAATAACTACTTTAACACATTGGTATATTTCTTTCTAGTGTTTGCATTTGTGTGTATAAAATATATAGTAATAAGTGGCACTATTGCCAAAATAAAATAATAATACTCCTTTCCTGCTTTTGTTAATTAGTAATGTATCCTCAACATTTTTCATGCAACTAATGCATCTTTACATTATCATGATTCGCAGCCATACAGTATTTTACTATATAGTGATGTCATAATTTATTTAACTAATTCCATTATATTAAAAATATATCATTCATGATTTCAATAAAATATATAAAATATATGTTAATATATCATATATATAATGAATATATTTTATTAACATATAACATGATTTTTATATGCATTCCTAATATGTCACAGGATGAAGTCCTAAGAATTAAATTGATGCAGAAAGGGTGGATGTATTTTCAAGGCTTTTGGCACACATTATCACAGAAACTTATCACCAATTTATAATCTCATCAGATAGTGTGAATGTGACAGAATCTAATTCCTTAATCATTCTAAAGAGATTTTTTAGAATTAAAAAAAACTATATATAACATCACACTTTGAAATTAATGGGCATATTCTTTTAAATGAAAAGGGCAAAATTAAATATTAACTGTAAATCCCCTTCTGTACCTACAAATTTGCATTACATGCTATAGTTTTCTTTCTCAGGTGAGGGTTCTGACAGTTTCCCTTCCTCATCTTTTTTGAATTTTCTCGTTACTTCTTCCAATGGCAAGAGTGTTCTAATAAATTAAACTTGGTCATAGTTAATATTTCTTAATTTTTGATGCTAATTCCTATTTCTGCTTTTATAATGAACAAGAAAGAGAAAGTTGTTGTTTTTTGAGTGAAATCTTCATCCCAATGAACAGAGAAATAAGCTTGGTGTTAAAAGCTACTATTTGCATGCACATCCAAGACAGAGTAAGGTAAGCAAGTCTTCCTTTTTTGTGTTACAATTGAATTTAACAAACATTTCCTGGATGTCTGTTAGATCCTGCGTCAAGCTCTGGAAAATTTGGTTTACTAACTTGTTTAATAGAGAAAATAATCCTTTCTCCAGATTTCCCTTTATTATTAACTTTATAACATCTATGAAACACTTCAAACTTTCCAGAGCAGATTTTACCTGTATATGGAAGGCCAGTTCCTGGCATTCTGCACATATTTCGATCCCAAAAAAGCATTTTTAAAGGAAAGAAACAATATAATAATTCTATTCTATAGTAACTTAAAGCATCATGTGGAACTGAACTTTCCAAATTATGGGTTGAGGTGTTCTGAAGCACTGCAGCAAACCCATAGGATCACATGGAACATTAAAAATTCTTGAGGGAATCACAGCATTACCTATCAACACATGCAAATGCTACTGTTAAGTTGTTTGGACCCAATTACTATTAGGAATTTCTTTTGGCCTAAAAGGCACCATGAAAAATAATAGAAGAGCACCATAAATCAAGACAGTTTGGAACCTTGGGTTGGACACTTCAGGTACAGGGTAGAAACAACAGGATGGGGACCCTATTCTCTAGAAATTTATATTTTAAATTTACAAGGCACACTTGTATAGTAAAGGATCAACCTTGCCTAAAGAAAGGTTTGCCTCTTGCCTCCAGCTCCTGAGAGGTAACCTCAAAGCTTTTGGAATGGCCAGCCAGAGGAGTGTCTTTATTTGACTTGGGGTCCTTGAGCCATGCCACATAGTCTGTGCTAACAATGTGATTTATGGTGGGGGCCTTGAGTCAGGCAGTATAGGCTTGACCTCTGGAGGTGCTAGAAACTAAGGTCAGCTATGTGGGTGGTTATCCCCCAATAAAAACCCCAGACACCAAGGCTCAGGTGAGTTTCCTGGTTGGTAATACTCAATGCACAAAGTCACACATTATTGCTAGGAGAAATAAGCATTGTTTGCACAACTCCACCAGGAAAAGACCACTGGTAACTCTGTCTGGTCTCTCCTGGACCATGCTTTATGTGCCTTTTCTTGGTGTTGATTTTAATCTGTGTCCTTTCACTGTAATAAACTATAATTGTGGATAAACAGCTTTGCTGAATTCTGTGAGTCCTTCTATAGCAGTATTGAACCTGAGAGTAGTCTTGGAAGCTCCTGACTACCACTGACTAACCACTACATCGTTAACTTTTATAGGTTTTCATTTGTGATTTTTTTCCCCAGTAGAAAGATGTCATTGAGAAGATATAGCATCCACTAATGTAAGCATAAGTTTAATATAAAAAATACCCAATCTTGTCACACAAGAAAGTTCATTTTATCGGGTAATATAGATAAGAAACCTGCCATTTTTATTTATGAGCTATATGAAATTGGTTTTGACATTTTGCATGACAAAATCAACAAGAGTATTAAATGATTCTGAAAGTTTTGAAACTGACAGCTTAAGTGATACAGTAGTATTTATTTTAAAATATGGCAAATAATTTTATCTATTTATGTTTTAAGATACTGCTACCAAGTTGGAATGGGAGAACCCAGCTGCCATCCTTTGCAGAATGTTAAATACCACAAGCTGTTTTACAAACATTGTGTTATCAGTAAAACTCAAAATATTTTCCCAAATACTTTCTAAAAATTTCCCAACATGCAAGTATTTTAAAAAGCTTTTTACTTACATATTCCTAACTCGTTTACATATTATTTTTTCTTATCTTTGTAAGACTTTGGAGCTTCTATTAAGAGCTTCATGACAATGATGTTTGTTCCATATTTGTATGGGAAAGATACCAGACCATACAAGTAAATATCTTTATCCTAGTTCTATAGTTCCATTAATTGTCCATTTGCCTGCACTTTTTTGGGCCTCATGTTTTACTTCTATAAATTGGGCAGATTGAACTGAATGACTCTAGGCTTCATCTCAATACAAAATTATCATTTTCAACTTAATGTATATGAATCACTACTTGTGTACATTGTTGTGGTACACATAGGGCCTATAAATGGTCAATTCAAGCCCTGAGGAATCTTGCAATTACATAAAGAAGACAGATCCTTCACTATAATATCAGACAGATTTTGGTGGATACAATTAGAGAACTGTAAACTCAGGACTCTGGGAGTTGCAATGCAGGGGTCATTTCTTCCTAGGGGGATCTTAGAATGCTTCATGGAGGGCCTGGAAGATGAGTTAGATTTTTACAGATGGAGAAGGTGGAAAATACAGTAAGTATTTTAGAAGATGGACTATATAAGCTATCTACATGATAGCAGAACATGTAGAGTGCCTTGAGTGGCACTGGTCCTTGATGTCTTGATTGTATAAATTGTCCTGTATGTCTGATTGTATGTTATTTGTTAAGA
This sequence comes from Pan troglodytes, assembly GCF_028858775.2. Taxonomy (NCBI): domain Eukaryota; kingdom Metazoa; phylum Chordata; class Mammalia; order Primates; family Hominidae; genus Pan; species Pan troglodytes. Next base: position 136,829,061 of record NC_072403.2, on the reverse strand, counting down.
AAGAACAAGAGATGAGGCAGGAAAGATAAGCTGACGCCAAGTTTTTTAGGGACTGTATTAGTCCATTCTTATGCTGCTAATAAAGATATACCCTAGAGTAATTCATAAAGGATAGAGGTTTCATTGACTCATAATTCTGCATGGCTGGGGAGGCCTCAATAAACTTAAAATCATGGCAGAAGGGGAAGCAAATACACCCTTCTTCACATGGCAGTAGCAAGGAGAGGAATGAGAGCAAAGTCAGGGGAAAGCCCCTTATAAAACCATCAGATATCATGGGAACTCATTCACTATCACTAGAACAGCACGGAGGTAACCTCCTCCATGATTCAATCACCTCGCACTGGGTCCCTCCCACAACACATTATGGGAACTACAATTCAAGATGAGATTTGAGTGGGGCACAGCCAAACCATTCAGGGACTTTGTGCAAGATAGTTCTATTTTCTTCTAGATTCTCTTTCTTCTCTTGTCCTCCCTCTGTGCCCCTGGAGGCTGATCCACAGAGGCACACATCAATGGCTTCAATTACCCTCTGTCTTTCAATTTAGTTCAACGAATGAAAGGTAACTGCAGGTAATCAGAGGGCTGAGGATGTTTATTTTTTCAGCTCTCAATCTGCCATTTACCTGTATGCTGTATTGAAGGCCATAGGTGCTACCATATCTGGGTTCTGAAAGTTTCTCCCTTTGGGCCAAAGGGAGTTGTATTAGTTTCCTAGGACTGCTGTAACAAAGTACCATACACTGGATACATTAAAACAACAAAAATTTATTTTCTCATAGTTCTGAAATCAAGTCGTTGACAGGGCCAGGCTCCCTCTGAAACCTGTAGGGAATAGCCCTTCCTTGCCTCTTCTAGCTGTTGGTGCTTGCTAACAATCCTCGGTGTACCTCAGCTGGTGGCTGCATCACTCTAATCCCCACCATCTTCTCCCAATGTGCTTATCTCTGTGTTTCTTCTTCTCGTCTTATAAAAACACCAGTCATGTTGGATTGAGCCCATCCTACTCCAGTATGACCTCATCTGAAATAATTACTTCTGCAACAATCTTATTTCCAAAGATCACATTCTGAAGTACTTGGGGTTATGACTTTACATATCTTTTGTGGGGACACAGTTCAACCCATTTCAGGGGATAAAAGCTTCCCAGGGTTGTTAATCTCAGGTTACTGCGCTATCTCTTATTCGAAACCCAAACTTTGTCTATTTCTAATAGAAGATTCATAATCGGTTCTGAGTTTAAAAACAAACAGATATTGTGGCAAAGTAAAATATGCACTAGAGGGAGGAGATCCAGGAGGAAAGACATGAGGTTATTGTTATGCTGTGTTATGTTATTGTTATGCCTATTGTTATGCTGCATTGTTATGTTGAGACATGAATGGTCTATGAAGTGGGAAGGGGCACCAGTGGCTTCCTAAGTTAAAATCCAAAGTCTTCCTTCAGGCCTTTTATATGGTGCCATCTTTTCGCCACACACACCCTTCATGCTACACCCTCACACCCAGTCATTTCACAGACTTTCACTGCCACCTCCTTCAAATGTCCCATTCTTGCTTGCACCAGAGGGTCTTGATCTGTGTTCCCTCTGCCTGGTGTGCCCTTGCTGCTTGTCATATGCACCCACCCACACGTTTTATTTATTTTATTTTTTTCTGAGACAGCGTCTTGCTCTGTCACCCAGACTGGAGTACAGTGGCATGATCACAGCTCACTGCAGCCTCAGTCTCTCAGACTCAAGCCATACTCCTATCTCAGCCTCCTGAGTAGCTGGGACTATAGGTGTGCACCACTATACTCAGCTGATTTTATTATTTTTTTAAAGACAGGGTCTCATAATGTTGCATAGGTTGCTTTTCCACCCCGCCCCCCCCCCCCCACTTTCTTCAGGTCACTGTTCAATATATCCCTTTGTCAGAAAAGCCTTCCTTAAACAACCTAAATAAAATGTCACCACCCCCAACACCTCATCCTCAGTCACCTCTATCCCTTTATTTTATTTTTCCTCATGGTGCTCACCCAACTGATGTAGTATGTATTTATGTTTTCATTTGTTAATTGTCTTACCCCCACCTCCCATTAGATTTTAACCTCCATGAGAATGGGACTTTTTCGCTCCTATTCTGCCCCAGTTGATAGAACTGTGCCTGACACAGAGTAAGTGTTCGATAGACATTATTAGGTGGTAGTCACCATTAGAAGTAGAATCTGTCGAATATGGTGATAGCTGTAATGTAGTAAAAAGAGTGACAGAGAAGGAATTAAATGACTCCAAGTGTTTCTTTTTGTTGTTGTTTTTCCTCTTGGGTTAACGTGATTTCGTAGAAGTAATTTTTATGCCTTTCTTTTAAAACAAGAGCTAACCCAGTTATTTTTGTATTTTACATTTTGAAGGGTAATTTTGTCATTTCCAGTATCATTTTAAAAGTCCCAAGGTTAGTCATAGAAATCAGTAATTCCACTGAGAAATGTGAGTAGGTTGTGACTCATAAACACATTTTTGTGATTGTGCTTCTGATTTGTATTCTGTTATTCTATTAACAGATTCTATTGATACTATTCTATTCTGTCTGTAGGTTGTGGCTGGGATCTAGGGCTTTTTTTTACCCCATAACTCATGTAATAGTCTTATTATTCATATGCCTCATCAGTTGATTCAATGCTCGCCTCTTTTCATCAAATAGTTAAGTTCAAGAATTAGTCAATGTGTTTAACATGATTATTCAGCTTGTTCTGTGATGCATGATATTTGTTATTTGATTATTTGCTTCTAATTTTAGGCATGACTAAGAGATATCGTGAAATTACAACTCAACAATGATTTACAGCACAGGCTTTTCACAACTAAGAGACTGTCCATCATGGTGCCAGTTTTTCTCAAAATGGCATGTGTGCATGAAATTCTACAGGCATATGGGGTCGTGATCTGCTAATCTCCAGTTATTATAGTGAGTAATAGATCTGTAAGAATTCTCAGTCCCTTGCTCTAGAAAATATGCTATGTTATTATTTTAAGAATAGTCTTTTTAAGTTCATAGAAAAAAATAAATAAAATTAGGGTAATTTTTAATGTTATCAGTAATAAATGTCAATGAACTTGAATTAAGAATTCATTCTTGAGAAAACTTGCTTGTTTCTCCCAGAAAATCATGATTCATAAAGTATCTTTATATCCTCTAGACAAAATTATTTTATGTTCGTTAAAAGGCAGTAGTGAAAATTCAAGAGTATGATCATCTTTAAATTTACAATACTGATTTGAAAGACTATGAAATAAAAGTTAAAAACAGGAACTGAGAGAGAAATTCAAAAGTTTGTTGAAAAAATACATTAAAAGAAATTATGAGAAAGTCAAATTATGCCATATTCTTGGCTAGAGATGACGAGATCGCTGATTTTAGCCATTCTTCTCTAATTCCAAAGCAACCAGATTCTTTTTGCTAAGGTTGGGTTTACAAAAATATTGTGAAGTAATCAACATGTGTGTGGGTGTTTCCTACCTTACCTTGCTCATGGTATAAGTGCTGGGATCATGCTACTCCTTGGAAAATAGTATCTCCCACCATTTTTCTAGAATTTTCCTACCTCATTCCCCTATGAAAACCTACCTTATCACTGTTCAATTCCCTCAGGCCTTTGTGCTGCCCTCCAAATAACAATGGGTAACTATTACCATTAATAATATCACACATATAAATAACATGATTTACAATGTTTTCTACCTGTATTATCTCATCTGAGGCTTCAACATTTTACAGCAGGAATTCTAATATGCAAAAGTTGGCAAACTATAGTCTACCACCTGTTTCTGTACAGCTCTAAAGCTAAGAATGATTTTCACATTTCTAAGGGGCTGTTAAACAAATAATATACAATGGAATGTTGTTCACAAAATCTAAAATATTTGCTATCTGCCACTTTACAGGTAAAGTTTTCCTACCCCTGGAATCGTGTTATAATTCTCTTTAAAAGATGAGCAGACAGAGACAAAGGTACATATAGGTGAAGAGCTAGATGCCTTTTGACTTTATTTTCCTATGTATACCAACCACTCAAGACCCCCCCGTGATTCTTAGCAGCTCATAAAATAATACGGCTGTAAATACACCCAAAAGAGAGATAGTAATATGTAGCGATATATTATGGAAGTAAAATTCCTAAGATACGTTCCAAATAGCTCTTATTGGATGTGCGACATCAGTGAACTTTAGCTGATTCTGATATATGCTAAAGTTTAAATCACATAATCATTTGGTCTTCAATTTCTCATCTGCAAAATTAGAAGGTTTACCTGTGTCACTTGAATCTATTCCATTTCTGCAGAATCTATGTCTCTGAAATGTCAACACTAGCTCAACTGTAGATAACTGTTCCTTCTAGGTCTAAAGTATACTAACTGTTACAATAAAATGTTGCAAGGGGGTCATATCATGACTTTGACTCTTCTGAAGGCTATGAAAGTAAACTGGGAGCTAGTTCAAGAGAAAATAAGACTTCTCTAAACACATATCTATTTTCCTTGACATTTAAGACACTGCAATTTATATTTTTCTTCTAGAGACTTAACAATTCTATAGGTTTTTAAAATTCCAAAAACTGACAACCAAATTTGGCTTTCAAGGCCATGTGAGCTCCTAGTGGATTGACCCTCCTCATGCAACAGCTGCATAGTGAATCAAAACCAAAATTAAACAAGTAGAAACCACACACACACACACACACACACACACACACACACACACACACTACCTGAAAGCTCCGGACAGTGTACAAAAGCAGGCATATTCTAGAAGTAAGTAGCTCATAAAGAATTAACTGGCTCATAATGAGTCTTCTACTTACATGGCTTTTACCTAGGGACTGGCCATGGTCTACACTGTACAGGGTGGCAGAAACCTTGATAGAAAAATCAGGGGTTTGCATTCCCAGAGGACAAAGTTTAGGGCAACATCAACTGCCAGAAAATGAAGAGAAAATCCCAGAAAGAGAGAACAAGAAGGGTAAACCACAAATTCTATGTATTAATTCTGCCAAGATCCCTGCCTGACCCTGAAACACAGAAGCACGGGGCACACTGCAGGCAGCTAAGCTAATAATAAAATAATTAAACTGAGATGCAAGCTGCTACAAAGAGACAGCACTGATAGTTGGAATCTAGCCAAGTTAATTGCTTGTTAAAGCAGCAAATATCAACAATTTGGAGAAATATAAAGAATTGAGAGTTTTTACAGCATGGTATTTCCAATGTTCAGGATAAAATCCAAAATTCTTTGACATTAACAACACGGTAAATGTGATCCATTTTCAGAAAGCAAAATAATCAGTGGAGAGCAACCACAAGATAACCCAGTTGTTGGGATTAGCAGACAAATACTTAAAGCAGATATTTTAATTATACTCAGTGAGTTGAAGGAAAATCTCATAATAAATTTTAAAATTTCAGCAAAACTACAGATACTTGAAAACAGAACCAAATAAAAATTCTAGCAGAAGAAGACAATATATGAAATTTAATAATTCATTTCCTGGGAATGACAGCAGAAAGGTGATGACAGAGGAATGAGCCAATAAAATTTGAAGACAGGTAAATATAAATTATTTAATCTGAAAATGAGGGTAACATTTTTTAAAATAGCAAAAGCCCCAGGAACCAGTAAGGGAAGAGCAAAATATCTCATATGCAAGTAACTAGAGTCTCAGAAGGAGAGGAGAGAGATCATGGAGTGAAAAATATTTAAGAAAATAATATCTCAAGGTTTCCCTAATTTAGTAATCAAGGATTTTGACAAACTTCAAGCAGGATAAATATAAAGAAAATTCAATGTTTGCTTATCATAGTCTAGTTGCTGAAAACCAAATATAAGTAACATTTTTAGAGCAACCAGAGAAAACTTATACATTACATAAAGGAGACCACTGCTTCAAATTATTACTGACCTTTTTATCTGAAACTATGGAAGCCAAAATATATTGGAACAACATGTTTAAAGTGTAAAACAATAAGAACATACAACTGTCAACTTAGAATTATACACTCAATGAACATATCCTTCAAGAGTAAAGGTGAAATAAAGACATTTCGGATCAAAGGAAACTAAGATAAATCATCACCAATAAACCTACCTCTACTAGAGTAGTGCTAAAGAAAGTTCTTCAGGCTGAATAGAAATGATACCAGAAAGAAATTGTTATCCTAAAATATTAAGAGGATCAGAAATATTAAATATTGTATTATTTAAATATAAAATGTTTTATTTTCAATTTATTTAAATTACGTAGTCTTTAAAGCAAAACTTATAACAATGCTTGCTGGGAATTATTTTTTATTCTTAGTTTATTCCCTTCTTTTTTTTCAGTTTTAAAATGTCCTGCATTACAAGGGAAGGATGTCCACTCTCACCATCTATATTCAACATTATATTGGAGGTCTTAGCCAGTGCAACAAGAAAAAAATAGTGATATTAGAGGAAACGAAGAAGTTAGTCTGCTTTTTTTTTAAATCATAGATGACATAATTGTTTACAAAGAAAATCCTACAAAATCTATGGAAAAGTTTTTAGAAATAATGGGTGCATTTAGCAATGCCATAGGTTACAAAGTAAATATGCAAACTTTATTGTATTTTCAAATATAAGCAATAAGCAATCATAAAATGAAACTGAAAATTTTACAACAGTATCAGAAACTAAAATACATGGCAGTACATTTAAGAAAAGTGTGGAAGACTCCTATACTGAAAAGTACAAGATATTGCTGAGGGAAATAAAATAAGAGCTAAATAAATAGAGATATAGTACGTTTATGAAATGAAAGACTCATTATTGTAAAGATGTTGATTCTCCCTAATACATCTATAGATTTAACACACTGCAAAGACTTTTTTTTGGTAAAAAATGACCAGTTGATTCAAAAATTTACATGGAAATGCAAAGGACCTGGATATAGACAAAGCAGTCTTGGAAAAGAACAAAGTTGGAGAACGTATTACCTAACTTCATGACTCACTGTAAATCTCTCACTAATCCAGACAGTGTGATACTGGCATAAGGTTCAACCAATAGAGTAATGGAACAGAATAAATATCACAGAAATAAGCACATGCTTTATACAGCCATTTGACTTTTGACAGTAGTCTCTAAGCAATACTATGAAGAATAAGGTATTTTCAATAAATGATGCTGAAATAGCTAGGTACTAATCTTGAAAAAAATGACAGTACATCTGCACCTTATTCCATATATAATAATTAATTTGCAATGTCTTATAGGCCTAAATATAAAAGCCTAAATCATTGGGATTTTAAGGAAATCAAAAAATAATATCTTTATGACTTGGGCATAGGCAAAAATGTCTTAGATTATGGAAAGTAACAACTGTAATGAAAATTATAAATTATCAATTTGTTAAACTTAAAAGCTGCTCATCAAAAGAACAGATGAACCATGAAGTTGAAGTCTGGGAGAAAATATTTTAAAAACATATATCTGATAATAAAAGACTGGTATCCAGGTTACATAAGTTGGCTGGGCGCGGTGGCTCACACATGTAATCCCAGCACTTTGGGAGGCTGAGGTGGGTGGATCACGAGGTCAAGAGATCAGGACCATCCTGGCCAACATGGTGAAACCTGGTCTCTACTAAAAATACAAAAATTAGCTGGGCATGGTGGTGCGCGCCTGTAGTCCCAGCTACTCAGGAGGCTGAGGCAGGAGAATCGCTTAAATCTGGGAGGCAGAGGTTGCAGTGAGCTGAGATCACACCACTGCACTCCAGCCTGGCGACAGAGTGAGACTCCATCTCAGAAAAAAAAAAAAAAAAGACTGGTAGCCAGGTTATGTAAGTAATTCCTATGACTCGATAATAAAAATGTTAAACAATCCAATAAAAAATAGGTAAAGGATTTGAAAAGAGAAATTCACAAAAAGGATATATGGATGAATGACATGCACAAAAAAATGCACGTCATTAGTCATCAGAAAAATACATTTTAAAACCTCAAGGGGCTACACATCTGTCAAAATGAGTAGAATTAAAAAGACTAATAATATCAAATATTGTTAAGGATGCAGAGCAAGTAGAATTCTCATACATGAAAAGATCTAACGATTGAATATAAACTAAACATACCTACCCTATAACACAATAATTCCAATTCTACCTATTTACCCAAGGAAAACAAAAACAAGTGTTTTATGCATAATAGTCAAAACCTGGAAGTATAGGGAAATGTATCTGAAAGCCTGTAGTATACTTACATAATGTAATATTATCCAGCAATAAAAAAAGAATAAGCAAGTGATACACACATTAACATGATACATTTTTAAAATATTATACTAAGTGAGAGATACCTTACAAAAAAGCACCTACGATATTATCCCATTTATATGAAGTTTTAAAAACAGGTCAATATAAAACATGGTAGAAAGAATCAGAACAATAGTTGTCCTTGGCAGTAGAGGAAGGGATTCCTTGGGAAGGAGAGTGAGGGAACTTTCTGAGGGGATGATAAAGTCTTTGTACAGGGTTGGGTTATATCAATACATACATTTGCCAATGCTTATAAATTTAAAAAATATTCTAAATATGCATGCTCAAGTATTTCAAGGAAGTGTACAGATGTCAGCAATTTATTTGGAATTATATCAAAAACATCAGATGGATTAATGAATGGAAAGATGGATAGATGAATAGATAAATGAAAAATAAACATAGTTAAATATTCATGGTAGTATTTAGGTGGTGGGTATGTGAGTGTTTACCATAATATTTTTTCCAATTTTCTTTATGTTTAAAACTTTTCATAAAATTGTTGAAACAATTTAAAATTGTTAAAATGTTGGAACAAAATCAGAACTATTTGTGAGAATGACTAAAATGTAATCTTATTTAAAACTCTTGTTGGGTTTGCTTGAAGATGTTTTAGAAAGCTTCTTTGTGCCCCATTCAATTAAATAAGTATCAGGGGAAATTTCAATTCCATATTAATCTCTATAATCTTAAAATGTAATTCTAATGATATTAATCTAAAATTATCAACAACCCAATTAGTAATTTACAGATAAACTAAATTATTCATGAAAAGGAGAGAAAAGCACAAACTAAGTCTAATTGTTTTATACAGAAATTCAGATTTAATCCAGAGTGAAAACTAGAGAAGATGGTCTCTGGGAGAAATGTGGCCTGATTGGTTCTCATCTGAGGAATAAGCTCCAAGTCCCTCAAAGGCATTATCCATTAACAAATATCTTCTTGCTCTCTTTGGCTCTCTATAGGAATTTAGACATGAAAGAGTGGAATATATTCTGTTTCAAAAATATTATTGCAAATTGTTGCACCTGTGCATCTCTTCCAGACTACTTTGAAAAGGGACTTTCCAGCTATCAGTACACTATCTCACAATTACCCTTGAACCAGAAGACAATGAATGATTTGCTAAACAGATGGCATAGTCTATGACATGCATCATATGTGTGAGCAATCACAGAAGGTATGACTTTTCTCATGAAATATTTTCAGACAAATATTTTAAGTTAATCTAACATTCACTAAATTTACCTACTGATTTTAGGTAGATTTTCTTTCTCCAAATATACATTTTTAAATAAAAATTTTCATTGTATTGCATTGTATTTTGTTGGTTATCAACAGCACCATGTTCTTAGTTTTTTTAAAAAAAAAAGTTTAATGAGTTGTAATATTTGTGTCTTTAAGCAAGGGGTTCCCTCATTTTTCCTGTCTTTTCTGGCTTGATTTGAAGTTATTCCTGGGTATCAATATTCTACACACATTGTCTACTGCTTACCTCCAACACAGCAGTTATTTCACTGTCATGTAATTATTTGTTTGCTCATCGCTCTTCCCCATGACCATCAACTCCTTGAAGGTAGGGCCATAATTTATACATCTTATAACTGAAGCTTACAGCATCAGATCAGTTATATGGTCAGAACACAATGTTTGTTGTAGAATAAATGAATAAACTTTGTTAATTCACTCAGGTCTAACTAGTCTCCTACATGATGAAATATAGCTAAGAAAATTCAAAGTAGAGTTCCACAAAAGAAAAACAAAGTAAATATCAATTTATTAATTTATAATTTGATCCAAAGACCAATTTCCAAGAGGCTCTCTCAGGTACCAAATTGCTGAAGTCCTTCTCTAGGACATCTCCCTTCCTGGTGTCAAAGTACGTGGAAAACTGAAGCTTTAAGCAAAAGATGGCTTGGGTATATATTTAACCTAGCTTCTGTTGAAGCATCACTAGTCTGCAAATACCACATTTCTCTAGTGACCATCTTCATGTCTCTGAGCCTTAAAGAATACTGGTTAAAACACTAACAGATATTATGTTTCTGAATATGTGCTTTATTTGCTAGTTATCCTATCTCTAATGACATATTCAGTAGATTTGTTTATGTTGTAAAATGAATTGCTATCAATTTATTGTTATCATGAACAGTCAGAATAAATATTGAAACCTCTTATTTGGGCAAAAACATGATCTGGCTCATTTTACTTTCTTGACTTCATCCCATAGTGTTCTCATTTTCTCACACTATGCTGTATACCTATGAGACTCCTGTATATGCCAAGCTTATTTCTATCTCAGGGCCTTTGCACCTGCTATTTCCCTTGCTTAGAATGTACTTTCCCCACCCCCATTCAGCCCCATTTAGGCATGGCTGTTTCCTTCTCTGAATCCAGGTCTCAGCTGAAATATAACCTCCACAGTTATTCAGTTATTCTCTGTCACATCACTAAGAGTTATTTTGTTCATAGCATTCATCACCAGATGAAATTATCTTTTTTATTTATTTTGCTTATTTATTTGTTGACTTTTCATTTGAATGAAGGCTCCATATGAAATAGAACCTTGTGGCAGTTTTTCACTACCGTAAAATCTGCCCCAGTGTTTACAAGAATGCTTGATATTTAGGCCTTACATGCCTCAATATATTTGCTTAATGAATGACTAAAGACAGAAGACAGTCTTCTCTCATCACCTGTTGATATTTACACTGATTTTTGGAGTCTTGAGAACATTTGCAGCCTGCAACCTCACTTGCCTTTCAAATATTATCACCCACTAATCTCTTCTTGTTATTTTCAGTTTCTCTGTTAGTCCATCTATTGTGATCTACAGATAATTTTAAGTACTTTGAGGTTAGGGCTTTTTTCTTATTTTTCTTTAAAATTCTGCACCCTTGTCTCCTCAGTAGTGATTGTGTTGTTTTTTTGTTTGTTTGTTTGTTTGTTTGTTTTTGAGACGGAGTCTTACTCTGTCACCCAGGCTGGAGTATAGTGGTGTGATCTCAGCTCACTGCAACTTCGGCCTCTTGGGTTTAAATGATTCTCCTGCCTCAGCCTCCTGAGTGCCTTGGGTTACAGGCGCCCGTCACCACACCTGGCTAATTTTTGTATTTTTAGTAGAGATGGGGTTTCACCATGTTGGCCAGACTGGTCTTGAACTCCTGACCTCAAGTGATTTGCCAGCCTTGGCCTCCCAAAGTGCTGGGATTACAGGCATGAGCCACCGCACCTGGCCTTGTGTGTTGATTGTTTACTGGTTGCCCTTCCAAGAGAAGATGCCCTTTAGGCAGCTGGAAATATAGAACTACTCTGTAGTAAGAAACAGGGTACTAATTCACAATAGGAAAAACATGGAAACAGCCTAAATGCCCATCAACCAAAGAGTGGATTAAGAAAATGTGGTATATATACACCATGGAATACTACTCAGCTAATAAAAGGAATGAAATAATTGCATTTGCAGCAACCTGGGTCAAGTTGGAGACCATTATTCTATGGAAAGTAACTCAGGAATGGAAAACCAAATATCGTATGTTCTCACTTATAAGTGGGAGCTAAACCACGAGAGTAAAAAAGCATAAGAATAATATAATGGACTTTGGGGGACTCGGGGGAAGGGTGGGAGGGGGTTGAGGGATAAAAGACCACACATTGGGTACAGTATAAACTGCTCGGGTGACAGGCACACCAGAATCTCAGAAATTGCCACCAAGGAATTTATCCATGTAACTAAAAAACACCTGTTTCCCCAAAACTACTGAAATTTAAAAAAAAGAAATGAGGTGCTCAGGTTGGGATTCAGTAACATGGGGATGAAACTGTGAGGTAAAATTCTCACTACCAGTTGAGTACCAAGAGGAGCAGAAGATCCTGGCAAGGAACTCTGTGAGATAAATTAGGAGAGGCAGAAGCAAAACAGGAGAGTATTCACTTAGAGGAGGGGGGAAGGTGGGAGTGGGGAAGTTATTAAGATAGAAACAGGATATAATTTTAAGGAGTTAACAGCAGTGGATTTGGATAGGAAAAGCAGTTTCTCTGAAACTGTGCAATCAAAACATGATTACAAAATGTTCTGGAACAGAGTATTTAGCCATATATTTGGCATTAAAAATTCCTTCTTTACTTCCTTAGCAAGCAAAATATTGGATAAATTATTGTGATTTAATGGACTAAATGGTTTGACCTAATTTTCCAGATGGAACATCCACACAAATGTATTTCTATTACCTTAGATTTATTGGTTTCGAATGTAATTGTATCTGGATGTTCTTCATTTATCTGCACTTCATTTTATTTCCTGATAACCTCCTACATTTCAGTACCTTCTCTTTTGCTATCATCTTGCCTCTGCACCACTCCCAAAGTCATTTTAAAATGCCTGGTGGTGATGCTAGTTCATTGGAATATATTGAAGAGATCTCAGAGAAGGCACAATGTCCATAGATAAAAAGGTAGGATATGGTAGATAACAATTCCACCCTTCCATTCTTACCTTAAGAAGGGAAGAAGGATGTGTCTACTGAAAATCTACCCAAGGTGTCTTGTAAAGGTAACCGGGAGGAGAGCAAGCTTTCTTGGAACATTAGACCCTTGGGATGAGTGTATAAAAGCAAACAGAATTATAACTCTTTTCAAAGAAGTTAATTAGTTCATTCAAGTTGAGTGGAAAGAACACGGTGTTCTAGTGCCAAATTGGTCATCAATTGGTTATATAATTGAATCAAGTTATGCAGTTTTCATGATTTCAGTTCTCATGTTTGAGCGATGAGAGGCCGAACTACATGGCCTCTAAGATCTCGCTGAGATCTAACATTCTGTCATCCTTCACAGAAGACAACTGGAATATAAAAAATAAAATAAAATACAGAAATGAAAAAAATCAGTTTGTTAGCTTTCCTGTTTAGATATTTAGTCCAGAACAACATTTCTGTTCTTACAGTTTCCACATTTTGAAATCCCTTAATGATTTCAGAATTTCTCAGTTATTTCCATTTAAAAATTATGCAGTTTTTCTTGACTGCTAAATAAACAAAACAGAACACATTTAGAAGAATTTTCAAAAACTAAAAGGGAAGATAAATGACAAATAAAAATTTTCCAACTTGGTTAATTCCTAAGTTATACTTACTGTTAAAAACCAAAACCTCAGAGTCAAAACAGAAGGGAGAGTTGAGGCAATGATTTTGGTTACTGTCAGGATAGGATAAAAAAGAATTTCCGTAAATAATATGATACGGTATAGAGAGAAGCATGTTTTCTTTATTTAGGCCCACAAGCTGAGAGAAAGAAGAGAGAGAGAGAAAGAGAGAGAGAGAGTCCTAATAATAATCTTTGGTGATTTTTCTACTTACTGGTTTAGGTGTATTAAAGATATTAATCTACTGCCTATTATAGATATTAATTTGCTTAGTAGATGAACAATATTATGATAGCCAATAACATATTATTTTACTCAACAATTGCTTTCCATAGGCATTCATGATTTTATTGGTACAAGAAATTAAAATACCAAGCTACAGATCAGTAGTTAGAGGAAATATGTCAAAGGTCTCATATGCACCTTTCTAATAAACTATGGTTTTTAAAGTCTCCCATTAATAATTTGAAACAGTTGGATTATAGTGCATTGATTGAACTGCAGATCCAGTTAACGAGGACTCTTCTATGTACCTAACAGTTCCGTCCCATATAATAATGTTCAAGGTGTTATACTTACTCCTGTAAATGCTTTCTGGCACACAGGACTTTATGCTTCAAGAATTTAGTTATAAAAGCAACAGAATTTCATCAGAGACCTTAAAAAAATCAAGAGACGAGAGAAACTATTGTTGTCTATAAGGGCCTGCTTTGGGAAAGAAATGGAAGAAACTTTCACAAATAGGTCATCTTGACTTTATGTCATAACTAAAATGAACAAATAAATAAGAACCTAATTTTAGTAGTAGAATTGTGGAATCAGAATGAAATAATTTTGCCCAATTTTATGTTCTTTGGAAAAGTTTTAGAAGTCAGAAATGAGAATTCAATTTATTAAGAGCTACAATCACATGAGAATAATCCAAATACTAGAAACATTTTTTTTGTTTCATGAAGAAGGAAATATTTGTGCAATTTTTAAATGTTATATTTATATTAAGAATTAAATATTTCCATGGTATTAAATGACAAACAACAAGCAGACAAAAATTATAACAAAGAAGCAAATGAATTATAACAGAAGTTATTAAATTAACCAGCTGTTCATTCTAATGTACAAGTGAATGTTGGAACAAATTAAGACTAAGTCATTGTGTTATCCAAATTAGATATTGTATAATTCTCAACGGAACAGCTATTCTTATCATTTCCCTTGTATTTTTTTCTTACCTGAAACCTTATTAAGCACTGAACATTTGTAAAACATTCATTAAGAGTAGCAGTATTATAAAACATCTTTTCATCATTCAGAATGTTTCACAATATTAACAATTTTAAAAGTATTCTAGAATATAATCAGATTAAGCTATTAAATATGGTCAATGTGTTTGGGCACCTGAGATGGCTTAAATTTACCATTTAATTACATTTCTTTTCTTCAGGCAAAATTCTCCTTCAGAATTAGATTAAAAAGAAGACTCTTATATGAGTAGGTAAAATAAAACTTCCTTTATCATCTTATCTCAGATAATCTATTTGCTTCCTAAAAAAATTCACTTTATCCTGGCCAGGTGTGGTGGCTCATGCCTGTAATCCCAGCACTTTGGGAGGCCGAGGCGGGTGAATCATGAGGTCAGGAGATCGAGACCATCCTGGCTAACACACTGAAACCCCGTCTCTACTAAAAATACAAAAAATTAGCCGGGCATGGTGGTGGGCACCCGTAGTCCCAGCTACTCGGGAGGCTGAGGCAGGAGAATGGCGTGAACCTGGGAGGCGGAGCTTGCAGTGAGCCGAGGTCGCGCCACTGCATTCCAGCCTGGGCGACAGAGCAAGACTCCCTCTCAAAAAAAAAAAAAAATTCACTTTATCCTTTAAAGCTTCTGTGCAAATTGTAATATGACTCTTTAAATAAAGTTACATTTAAATAAGTTAAAGTTAGTGCCTGAAGTGACATAACTAAATGCAAAATTATATTATCTTTGAATAATAAGGAAAAAACTTATAGTTTATAGACACATTACTATTTCTTATGAACAGTTTAATTGCCAGGACATATGGTCTACAGATCCCTTAAATTTCGGTTTAAATAATTTCATGATGTGTTTTTTTTTTTTTTTTAAAGCTAATCAGGTAATCACAGATTGATATTGTTTGGCTCTGTGTTCCTACCCAAATCTCATCTTGAATTGTAATACCTATGTGTCAGTGGAGGGATCAGGTGGGAGGTGATTCCATTATGGGGGCGGTTTCCTCCATGCTGTTCTCCTGATAGTGAGTGAGTTCTCATGAAAGCTGATGGTTTTAAAGTGTTGCACTTCCTTGTTCTTGCACAGACTCCTTCCTGTTGCCTTGTGAAGAAGGCTCCTGCTTTCCCTTCACCTTCTGCGTGATTGTAAGTTTCCTGAGGCCTCCTAGCCATGCTTCTTGTTCAGTCTGCGGAACTGTGAGTCAATTAAACCTCTTTCCTTTATAATTACCCAGTCTCAGGTAGTACTCTTTATAGCAGTGTGAGAAAGGACTAACACACAGATTGATTACAATGTTAGAAATATTTTTTAGAGCACATTTTTCTCAAACTTAAAACAATTTAATTGGCTGGGTGCGGTGGCTCATGCCTGTAATCCCAGCAGTTTGGGAGGCTGAGGTGGGTGGATCACGAGGTCAGGAGATCGAGGCCATCCTGGCTAACATGGTGAAACCCCGTCTCTACTAAAAAAAAAACACCAAAAAATTAGCTGGGCGTGGTGGCGGGTGCCTGTAGTCCCAGGTACTCGGGAGGCTGAGGCAGGAGAATGGCGTGAACCCGGGAGGCGGAGCTTGCAGTGAGCCGAGATTGCGCCACTGCACTCCAACCTGGGCGACAGAGTGACACTCTGTCTCAAAAAAAAAATTAATTTTTTTGCTTCAACACATCAATAATTCTGGGAAAAATCATGGTGGCCTGGTCGCTTGGGCTGTATATAAGAAACTAGGGATATGGTGATGCTTATCTCCCCCACCCTGAATTAAAATCACTCTTCTATGTAATTGGTTGACAGCATTTTTGTGTGTGGGACACCCTTTTGAATACAACTGTTGCTGAAAATTTGTAACACTTGAAAGTCTCAAATCAGAAAAATTTACAATAAAAACATTTCTGCATATAACAAGATCTCACAGACTTTAGAAAAGCATCCATAGATAGCACATTATTTATTTGATTGCTTTTCTGAACCGTGCCTTTGAGAAAAACTCTTTGCTGTTCTACATTCTGTCTTATAGTCACAAAGCAAATTTCTTGTCTAGTCTTGTAAATACATAATTTTTCTTCAATATTGTTTGGACATTATGCCTTCTTATCTTTTCCTTAGTGCTAGCTGTATCCCACTTTGTCAAGTCTACTCTAAGTGCTCACATTGTAATATTATGTAGCTGCATTTCTAACAGAAATGAGTTTTTCACACTGAAAAATTCCACAGTTCCAAGAACATTCCCAGCAACACCATGAGACACAGCATGTGAGAGTTGAGAAATGTTCGTCCAGAATCTAGTCTGCTTATATGTCCCTTTCATTGACTACTGATTTATGCTTTTATACCCTGTATAAATTTCCCATTGTTCTGCATCATTTAATATTTTCCAGACATGTAGTGAGCATTGCTTAATTTCCCCTTTTTTGTTACTATTGAGTAGTTAGCCTTTTAAGTTCTCCTTTTACTAAATCTGCTACCAATGATTGCTTTTCTTTGGATTAACTCCAACTTTTGTAGGTACCTTATCATAGAAGTAGAAGGGAAATTAAGAAATCTTTAGATCTAGGCTCCTAAAATAGGGGCAAAGAAACACAGCAGCATTTGGAGTATTCTCTTCTCTTCCATTCTTTTCTTAGTCTAGAATCTAGACCATCTGAGTAGCTTTGGAGGGAGTGCCATTTCAGAGCCTAAGACTTGGTGTAAGTCCAAAATCATAATGTTTAGGAGCCAATTTTAGGCAAAATTGGTTTATTCAGTAATGATATAATGCCATTACATTATTTCCCAAGGACTTATTTAAGATTTAATTTTCAATTGATAATCTATGGGCAATATATTGTCATATAGGGAAATTAAGAAAGCTAATTTTGGGGAATGTAAGAAAAACCAGCACATAAATAAAATTTTTTAAATTTATTTTTACTCTATATGAAGCTAGTCAGATACTAACTAAGAAAGAAGACACTGTATGAAAAATTAAAATATCAAAAGTTAAGGGAAGTATTGGAAAGCCAGACTAAATGAAAAGACTAGCCGAGTAAATGAATAAATGGCATACATTTTATATATAAATGCTTGGTTGAATGCTTACAATAACATTTGTGGAAGGAAAAATAACCCCATCACTTTCAATCTAGTATCCTTATTTTGTAGATGAGGAAACCAAAGTCATAAATGGTTAAGAAATTTGCTGTCACACAGTCAGTTAAACTGACTCCTTGGGTCTTGATCAAGTGCTAAATAAACCAGAGAATATGAAATTATACCTTAAAAATAAATTATATAAACACTAATGTTAAAAACAGTTATAAACTTGCAGCATTGTGATTAGAGGACATACAAGTTTTTACAGGTATAATTGTGGTAATTAGCTCCCAAAAATTTCCAGATGAATACATTCATATGAATATTTGAGAAATATTGTAAATATTGATAACGATATGGAGAAAACTTATTTAAAAGCTGTATTGGCATAACTAAAACGATAGAGTTTAATCTTAAAAATGTCAATGTAGCATATTCCATTCCAAAAAATACAATTTTATCCTAAGACGTACTAAAACCGAGCCTATTTCCCAGTCAGAAATATAAATTTATTTTTCTCCTGGTGATGTTTTGAGATAGACCCAGGAGCCTTTTCAGAAAGAAAACTGGTGTTTGGGTAAAGGGACACAAAAGTACAAGAAAGATAGAAAGAATACCAAAAAGTACAGCTATGATTTGTAATAGAGTAACTGAAGGCAGCCCCTGGAATGATCTTTAAAAATAAATGAGATCAAGTTCTGCTCTTGCTCAAAATTGCTCAATGGCTTTCCAAAGTTAAGTTCAATAGAAAGTCTTTCCTATGGCCTGTAAGGTTGGCCTGACTCCTCTTAGGTGACCCTTCTCTCCTCCGACTCCACCATAGATATTTTCCCTTTTCCCCAAGTTAATTTCCTCCTTGGGGACTAAATATTTTTCTTGGGGCCTTTTGGACTTTGCCTCCAGATGTAAGTAAGCATGGCTGATGTCTGCGCACCAGGCAGATCTCTGTGCACATGTTGCCCCAGCAGAGTGGTCTTCCCTGTCTAGAACAACCTTCCACACAGCTGTCTGACATTTTTCTCCCGTTTTATTTTCCTGCCCAGCACTTACCACTACCTGGAATTATATTATCTATTGCCTGCCGCCCCCATGAGTATATAACATCCGTAAGGGCAGAAATTAATACTTTGCAAAAACATATGTGTTTTCACTTATATAAGAATAATAAGATTTCTTTTACATTTACTATGACTTCTGCATTGCAAGTTCTTTCACACGCATTGTTTCATTTAGTCTTCATACTAACCTTATTAGGAAAATACTATTATTATTGTCATTTGCACGTGGGCAAATTGAAGCTTATAGATGTTTAAAATGTGTTATTTTATTACAGTATTACATATCTGGGACAGGATTCAAACTTAGGTATTTTTGGCTTTAGGTCCTGAGCTGAAAAGAATATGAGAAATGGGATTTTACGACATGTAAGTGACATAAATACTCATATATACAAAGTGAAAGAGCTAAGGCAGAATGCAGGTATCATGACTCTCAAGGAATAGAATTACAAAGAGAATTTTTACAGAGCACTAAAGTATTACATTGTTGAAGATGAACATAGCTGAATATGTGATAAGCTCTGAAAAATAAAGTGTGCACTGCATGACAGCATTTTGGTCAATGACGAACCACATATGTGATGGTAGTTTTATTGGAGCTGAAAAATTTCTATCACCTAGTGATGTTGTAGCCATCTTAACATCACAGTGCAACTCATTACTCACGTCTTTTTGGTGATGCTGGTGCAAATGAACCTACTGTGCTGTCAGTCGTATAAAAGCATAGCACACACAATTATGTACAGTACATAATACTTGATAATGATAATAAATGACTCTAGTTTATGTACTTACTATATTATACTTGTTATTTTAGAGTGTACTCCTTCTGATTATTTAAAAAAAAAATAACTGTAAAACAGCCTCAGGAGGATTCTTCAGGAGGAATTCCAGAAGAAGGCATTGTTTTCATAGGAGATAACAGCTCTATGCATGTTATTGCCATTGAAGACCTCACAGTGGGACAAATTGTGGAGGTGGAGGACAGTGATATTGATGATCCTGACCCTGTGTAGGCCTAAGCCAATGTGTGTGTGTTTGTGTTTTAATTTTTAACAAAAAAGTTTAAATAGTAAAAAAAAAATTTAATAGAAAAAAGCTTATAGAATAAGTGTATTAGGCCATTCTTACATTGCTATAAGGAAATGCCTGTGACTGGCTAATTTATAAGAAAAGAGGTTTAAGTGGCTCACGGTTCTGTAGACTTTACAGGAAGCATGGCCCTTGCATCTACTCAGCTTCTAGCGAGGCCTCAGGAGGCTTACAATCACGGCAGAAAGTGAAGCGACAGCAGTCACGTCACATGGCGAAAGCAGGAGCGAGAGAGAGAGTGGGGCATGGGGGAGGTACCGCACACTTTTAAACGACCAGATCTCATGTGAACTTAGAGCTCACTTATCACCAAGGGGATGGCCCAAGCCATTCATGAGGAATCTGATTCAAACACCTCCCACCAGGCCCTGCCTCCAACATCGAGGATTACATATCAACATGAGATTTGGAGGGGACAAATGTCCACGCTATATTAATAAGGATATAAAGAAAAAAATATTTTTGTACAGCTGTACTATGTGTTTGTGTTTTAAGCTGTATGATTAGAAAATAGTCAAAAAGTTACAAAATTTAAAAGTTTATGAAGTAGAAAAGTAACAGTAAGCTAAGGTTAATATGTTATTGAAAAAATATTTTAAGTAAATGTGTATAGCTTAAGTGTACAGTGTTTATAAAGTCTAGAGTCCTAGGTCCTCACATTCACTCAGCACTCACTCACTGACTCACCTACAGCAACTTTCCATCCTGCTAGCTCCATTTAAGTGCCCTATGCAGGCGCGTCATTTTTTATCTTTTATAGTTTATTTTTACTGTACCTTTTCCATGTTTAGATATGGTTAGAGATGCAAATACTTAGTATTGTGTTACAATTGCCTATAAGTATTCAGTACAGTAACATGCTGCACAGGTTGGTAGCCTAGGAGAATAGGCTATACTGTATAGCCTATGTGTGTAGTAGGTTCTGTATCTACTTTCTGTAAGTACACTCCATGATGTTTGTACAATGAATTCACTTAACGATGCATTTCTCAGGATGTATCCCCATTGTTAAGCAACACATCACTGTGTTTGCTAAATTGATGCAAAAAATTGTTTATACTATTTTCAAGTCTATTATATCGTCATGTTTGAATATAGAATTTTGGATTCTTAGAAGTAGAAAATGTTTTAAGAGCTCTTCATTCTCTGGCTTCTTGGTTCATTGAGGTTAATAACTAAGATATCACAAAGAAGAAACTCTTCACGTATCAGGTATTCTTGGAGTCAGTTTTTCTTTTCTTCCCTTTGGCCAAATAAATTCTTCCCCCTTTTAACCTATACTTTTTTTTTTTTTGGTCCAAAGTTTCTTCTTTTGTTGTTCAGTGTTTTTGTGGAGTTGGGAGAACAAAAGATCTGTGTTTCTGTATCATAATTCATTTTGGTTATAGATTTCCTAGTTCTACATAGTTGCACTGGCAGTAAAGAGATCCTTTGATTTTTCAGTAACCAATTCCTCCCTTTACATGGACCATGAAACTTAAGAGCTGACTGAAAGGTATGAGAGAATTTCTCTTATCTCTTAAAGTAGCTGGAAAATTGCTAACTGTTCTGAAGTGAGCTTGTTTTCTTGGTCATCTCTTTGGGATCCTCAAGTAGACTGAAGTACATCTTCAGAGGACTAAGCGCTGGCAACACAAAGACTGCGGTATCAGATACAAAGTCACCACATTGTAGAACTGGGATGGAAGTTGAATTCATCGTGGTTGAGTAAGTCTGGTCAAAGCTAGTCTGTCTAAGTCAGTCTTCTGCTTAAATGAACAGATTATAAGCTGATTATTCTACATGAAACACAATGGGCTCATTTGCCTCTTAGTGCTTAAAGAGAAAACCAATAGCGTAGATTGGTTCCAATTAAATTCAGTGAATCAAGCTTCCTATGGAATTAACCAAACAATTATGTCTAGTACTGGCCCAAGCATGCTCTCGGGATTTTTTGATGATGATGTAGTGATTAAGAGTGGCAATGATGGGTCTAGACCATGCAGGCGCAGCTCTGCTAACCACAAATATTTCTTTGGATAGGTAGGGTACAGAGTAACTCTTGTCTTTAAAAATCTCTAATGAAATCCTTAAAACCATGGAATATAATTAAATTCGGAGTTTTTCAGGTGATGGAGGTTGTCTGTGTGAATAAACATGTGGTTCAATTGGACCAACTTAAAAATTCCTTGGTTGGCTTGTCTGTGTTTGCTCTTGGCTGCTTTAGTGCTTTAAAATGGTCCAGTTAAATCAGACTGTCAAAATGGTGAGGTTCCTGTTTGATTTACTCATGCCACACAAACTCACACAGAGTGTTATGAATGCCACATTTGAGAAAATCTCCCATTTGTGAAAACATATTGGGTCACATTAAAAAGGAGATTAAATGAATCCCTTTTTCCAAAAGTTTTTGGTAGGTAGAAAGGAATGCTGAGGTGACGCCTATGTAATGGCAGAAATACAGATGCCTCTTTCTCATGGAAATATGTTCTATGGGCTAAATTTCATCACATTGGGGGATGGGAGACTATAAGAAGCAGGCTTCAAATTACCCTTCAATGGAAGGCTGGCAAATTAAATCCTGACCTTCTGCATGGTATTTAGAGTGCAGCGCAAGATGCAGCTCACACATTCTCGAAAGAAACCCCATTGTAAGCTTTGCTATGCCTCAGCACTGCTGGGCCTGCTCTCCTTCACTGTTCTACATTGTAGAATACAGGCAATTGGTGTGTGACCCACTTATTTTACTTCTACAGCATTTACTGCAGGCATACTTTGTTTGAAAGATCTCAATGCTATTCAATTTAAATAGATTTATAAGGCCAATGGATTCAAAATGCACAAATAGGTCTATTATATAGACATGTCCTAAGTTAGATAAGATGGGATTTTATAGAATGGAGAGTGTCTTCCAGACTGGTGTATGTACCAGTGTCCAGCAACGCACATGTAAAGCTCATCGGATGACTAATGATGACTCCTGGAACCTTAATTCATGGGGAACAAAGGGCTTTTATGGTCAATACTGAATAAGACTCTCCAATTTCATGTCCTTCTTCTAAGTAGAACTGGCAGTCAGACCCTTAAGGAATAATTCTAAACACTACTGCTTCTTATTAACTGAAAACACAAAGATTCTAGATAGATGATCAACAGAAAGCTTTGTTGTGTGAGGTAGGTATGAGACAATTATTTTATTTCTTTGAAAGCAGAAAAGTAACTAAAATTGTCGTGTATTTTTGGTTACAATTTTACTGCTTCCAGACTTAAGTTTCACAAGCAATTAAAAGGTTTAAAGATGCTCCATTTATTAAAGTCACTTGTTTGTGTTCTTTGACATAATTTGCTGATCAAATGAGTCCTATTGGAATCATATCCCAACAGCAGTTCCAAGCCATTAACAACATTACTGCATTATTGGGGTTTAATGGGGCAAAACACATTCATGTAGCTTTTCTGGAGCTCTGTATTTAGTAGCCTCTCATACTTAATTTTGCTTGTGTCCTTTTAATATTACAAAACAATCTAACTTTAAAGCCAAATACTTAGTGTTTGAAGCACTACATTTCAGAGAGTAAAAAAAGGCCTAAGTGGCTGGGCGCGGTGGCTCACGCCTGTAATCCCAGCACTTTGGGAGGCCAAGGCGAGTGGATCACGAGATCAGGACATCGAGACCATCCTGGCTAACATGGGGAAACCCTGTCTCTACTAAAAAAAATACAAAAAAATTAGCTGGGTGTGGTGGTGGGTGCCTGTAGTCCCAGCTACTCGGGAGGCTGAGGCAAGGGAATGGCGTGAACCCAGGAGGTGGAGCTTGCAATGAGCGGAGATCACGCCACTGCACTGCACTCCAGCTTGGGTGACAGAGCAAGACTCTGTCTCAAAAAAAAAAAAAAAAAAAAAAAAGGCCCAAGTAAAAAGAACAAGCTAACATGTTTATTGCTATACATTTTCCCTTTCAGACAGGATAAGAGTAAGAAATGCTACCTAGAACTAGAAGGAAAAATGTTCTCCCTTATCTATTTGCAAAATCCTTCACACTGTTAACTTTAAAGCCCAGATGAGTTGAAAATGAAATATATATAAAGGGCATATTTTATGTATCAGATGTCTGGGGTTGTGTCTGCAGGGCCCTAAATATTTAAAAGAAAAATTGTAGATGACAGTGGACATAGGGACAGAGGACATTTGACAGTGTATTAGAAGAGGGGCCAAACATAGCAAAAACACGATTGGCCATGAGCTGCATGGACAGTAGGGGTTGCTAGCCAGGACGATTCCTTCCCTAAGCATGAGCATGGCCAATATGGAGACTGTCCTTTTTAAAAGTGACATGAGGCTTGTGTGTTAGCACTACCTGCACAGAATAGACTTTGATCTCACTCAGATCAATGTTGGGTCTCATCCAGCAAAGTGCTATGTTAATGTATCAAATAGATTAATTTGGTTTCTAAGTGATTTCTTCCAAAAGGCAGTCACATGGCAAGAACTTAAAGGTCAACATGATTATTAGTCTATTATTTAATTTTGTTATTTGGGAGTATACAATTTAACCCTTGTAGGAGAAGAAAAAAACTTTTCTTGTACTCTGCTATGTTTATTTCCTGGGGTCTGTGAATTAAATGGACAACAGACAGATTAACAAGAGAAATAATTTTTCTGTATGCATATGGGAGCCCACAAAAGACAGCTCCTTAAATGGTTAGAGACCATATACCTACCTTAGTAGGAGAAAGGGAGTGGGGACAAAAGGCCTATATGGGAAAGATAAATAGATCTTCTCTTTTTAGGAGAAGAAATGGAAGAGGAACGTGGTAATATTTGTCTGTATAGGTTTGAATAGTCTTTTCCTCTCTTTCAGGGCCATAAAACTTCACTAGAGAAGGGATTTGATGTAGGTTTTATTCACCTCCCTTCTAAGGTTACATCCATCTTGAAGAAGAAATTTATGGTAGCCCTTTTTCTCAGAATATGCTGCTATTAGTCAGATAAGGGAAAATTCTTTGTGCATCTGTTGATTCTCAATTGCCTCTGTCAAAGTGACATATTATGGGTGGCATATTAGGATACCCCTCACTCTATAAGCAGCAGCCATAATAAAACTATATTATAAGCATGATTTAACATCCTTGATAAGTGGTTAGAGACTTTATGCCAAGTGACAAGATTTTGGTGAGTTCTTGGCATGTGAGGGTGAGAAAATGTAATAATTATTTTATTTTCAAATTCCAACATCAAAGATTTTTTTCCTCAAACAGATGGGACAAAATCCATTATTCCTTAAGGTTTACATAATGTTAAAAATAACAAACAATATTTTGACAAGAGAACGTGTAGCAGAGGCAGAATTTACTAAGTTATATTTTTCATGATAACACAACAGTGACTTAATATATTGAAGAACAAATTTAGTAGAATGATTTAAAATTTTACCATATCAATTTTAAGAGACATTTGAAAAATAATAGAAGAAACACTTAAAGGAATTTTTATTAATATATACTTCACTTAGAGTTTACATTTGTAACTCAAAAATTTAACTAAAATTTTGGATAAAGGAAATACGATATATGTAAACAATGTAATACAATGGAAGGAGGCCAGGCGCGGTGGCTCACGCCTGTATTCCCAGCAGTTTGGGAGGCGGAGGCGGGCGGATCACAAGGTCAGGAGATGGAGACCATCCTGGCTAAGACGGTGAAACCCTGCCTCTACTAAAAATACAAAAAATTAGCAGGGCGTGTTGGTGGGCACCTGTAGTCCCAGCTACTTGGGAGGCTGAGGCAGGAGAATGGCGTGAACCCGGGAGGTGGAGCTTGCAGTGAGCCGAGATCACGCCACTGCACCCCAGCCTGGGCGACAGAGCGGGACTCCGTCAAAAAAAAAAAAAAAAAAAAAAAAAAAAAAAAAAAAAAGGAAGGAAGGAAAGAAAGAAAGAAAGAGAAAAAGAAAGAAAGAAATCAATTCTGGCTGAGTGTAGTGGTTCACACTTATAAACCTATCCCTTAGGGAGGCAGACAGAGGCAGGTGGATAGATTACTTCAGCCCAGGAATTCGACACCTGCCTGGGCAACACAGTGAGACCCTTTTCTCTGCAAAAAGGAAAAAAAGAAAGAAGAAAGAAATTCTGCTATATGTGACTACATGGATGAACTTGAAGGACATTGTACTGAAATAAGTCAGACACAGAAGGATGAATATGGCATGACTTCATTTATATGAGATATCTAAAATATTCAAACTCACAGAGAGAGTAGCATGGAAGCTACCAGGAGGTGAGAGTGGCGAGGAAGGGCAGCTGCTATTAAATGGTTTAAAATAATTAATTGTGTGGCTGGTAGACTCAGATGGCTCCAGTGCCCTGGGTTCCTGTGTAAGCAAACTGAAGCCCAACTCTGCATAAATTGTCTTAACCAATCAGAAAGCACCAACTCACCTCTAAATACGGACTTTCCACTGGAATGATCCAAATAAGGATACCGCTCCTCTTTAACCAATCAAATATTTTCTTTGGCTTGCTTCCATCTTTACCCTATAAAAGCATTCTCCTCATGCCCCTGGATAGAGCCCCAGAGCTGCTTCTAGTTTGAAGCTGCCCAATTTATGAATCCTGTCTGCTCAAATAAACTCTTTAAAAGTTTATGCCAAAGTTTATCTTTTAACAATGAGAATAAAGTTTAACTTATGCAAGCTGATTAAGTTTAGAGTTCTGCTGTACAGCATTGTACCTGTAGTTGACAATACTGTATTGTACACTTAAAAATTTGCTAAAAGGATAGATCTCATGTTAAATGTTCTTACCAGAAAAAAGTATTGAAAATACCTGGACTTAGAGAAAATTTTGTAAAGAATCCTCTCTATGCAATCAATCTTCCATCTGTGGATAGAAAATTGGAAGATGTGCATCATTTAGCTGTCTAAAAAGTAACAAAGTTCAGCAAAATACACTTACAACAGCTTTGTTTTGCATGATGATTTTTAAAAATAAACAATAACATTATAATATTAACTAAAGCATATCACACTTCTATAGGTCAGATATTGTTTGACTCTTTACATACCTTAACTCATTTAATTCTAACCACAACCCTTTAAGGCAGGTATTGTTTATGGCTGCATTTTATAGATGAGGAAACTCAGGCACTGAGAAAAGAAACATATACAAGTATATTGTCTTAGTCTGTTTATACTGCTATTTAAAAATACCTGAGACTGGGTAATTTATAAACAACAGAAATTTATTCTTCACAGTTCTGGAAGTGAGGAAGCCCAAGATCAAGTGCAGCCATGTTTGGTGTCTGGTGAGGGCCCATTCCTCATAGATGACACCATCTAGGTATCCTCACACAGCAGAAGAAATGGAAGGGCAAAGAAGGTAGTGGTGAACAGCTTTTTCTCACCTTTTATAAGGTCATGAATCCCATTCATTAGGGCTGTACCCTCATGACTTAGTCACCTAAGGCCCCACCTGTTATTACCATTACAAAGTCAATTAAGTTTTAACACATGAATTTTTGGGGACACACTTAGTCTACAGCAGACATAGTATGAAATTATGAAATAGTTGGTTAGATTATTAACTTCTCACTCAACAAATACTTATTGAGCCCCTATTACTTGCCAGACACTTTTTGAGGTCCAGGGAATATAGTAGTGAGCAAGACAGCAGTGTTTTTGTCCCTAGTGGGAAAGAGGAAAATACACAAAGATAATATTGAATGTGATAGGTATCATGAAAGGGTATTCAGTGTTTAGTGATGGTATAACCTAGTTTGTGAGAAGGTGAAGCTGAGAACTAACAGAGGAGTCAGCTTGGTAGATGGGGGAAAGAAGGACATTCCAGGTATGGAAATAGCACGTATAAGGCTGATATGGGAAGAACCTGATGTATTAGAGGAAATGAAAGGAGTCTCAAGTGGTTAGACCACAGTTAGCAAGGTGGAATGACAGAAGATGGGTTAGAAAGGTAGTGAAGGGTGTGATCATCTGAGTTTTGTAGGACATTTAAAAAGTCTGGTTCTAGGCCGGGCAAGTTGTCTCACACCTGTAATCCCAGCACTTTGGGAGGCTGAGGTGGGTGGATCACTTGAGTCTAGGAGTTTGAGACCAGCCTGGCCAGCATGGTGAAACCACATCTCTACTAAACATAGAAAAAATTAACTGAGCATGGTGGCAATGGGATTACATGCCTGTAATCCCAGAGACTTGGGAGGCTGAGACATCAGAATTGCTTGAACCCAGGAAGCTGAGGTAGCAGTGAGCTGAGGTCACACCACTGCACTTCATGCTGGGCAACACAGTGAGACTCTGTCTCAGAAAAAAAATGCTGGTCTTACTTACAACTTTCCATGGCAGAACAGTTAGGAACTTATGATAATAGTTTGCTGAGAGATATCCATAGGCGAAACTAGTGGCAGATGCAAAGAACAACAGGTATAGTTGAGAAAGGTCAATCAGATTTGGATGTAATAAAAGAGGGCAGGTGGTATGAGGCTTCTAGCTTGAACAATGAAGTGGATGTTTAGGGTGGGGGGAGAGATGATGACTTCAGTTTTAGATTGGTTGAATTTTAAATGTCCATGAAATATTTGATTGGAGATATTGAGAGAAAACTAGATATACGTGCCTTGATCTCTCAAGAGAGGTCTGAGTTGGAGTTATTGGAAGTTAATAGCCTGTAGATGGTAGTTAAAGACCTGCAAGTATATATGATTATGCTACAGAGAAAGTCCAGAGGGAAAGGATGAGGGCTCAAGATTGAAACAAAAAATTAATAAATACTCTTTGAATGAATGGACAAGGTTTCATAACACATGACAGGGCAAATAGACCAGTATTTTTTTTCTCTTTTAGGAGTTAACAATCCTTAATAATATAAGACAATATGTTATAGGAATTGATATGGTTTGGCTGTGTCCCCACACAAATCTCATCTTGAATTGCAGCTCCCATAATCCCATGTGTAATCAGAGGGACATGGTGGGAGGTAATTGAATCATGGGGGCAGATTTTTCCCATGCTGTTCTCATGATAGTGAATAAGTCTCATGAGATCTGATGGTTTTATAAATAGCAGTTCTCCTGCACACATTTGCTTGCCTGCTGCCATGTAAGACATGCCTTTGTTCCTCTTTCACCTTCTGCCATGATTGTGAGGTTTTCCCATCCATGTGGAACTGTGCATCAATTAAACTTCTTTTTCTTTAATAATTACCCAGTATCAGGTATGTCTTTATCAGCAGTGTGAGAACAGACTAATACAGTAAATTGGTGCCAATAGAGTGGGATACTGCTACAAGGATACCTGAAAATGTGGAAATGACTTTGGAACTGGTAAGAGGCAGAGGTTGGAACAGTTTAGAGGGCTCAGCAAAAGACAGGAAAATGTAGGAAACTTTGGAACTTCCTAGAGACTTGGAGGTCTCAGAAGACAGGGAGATGTGGGAAAGTTTGGAACTTCTTAGAGATTTGTTGAATGGCTTCAACCAAAATGCTGAGAATGATATGGACAATAAAGGCCAGGCTGAGAGGGTCTTGGATGGAGATGAGGAACTTCTTGGGAACTGGAATAAAGGTGACTCTTGCTATGTTCTTGCCCCTGGCCTAGAGATCTGTGGAACTTTGAACTTGAGAGAGATGATTTAGGGTGTTTGGTGGAAAAAATTTATAAGCAGCAAAGCATTCAAGAGGTAACTTGGGTGCTGTTAAAAAAACATCTGGTTTTATGTATTTACAGATATATGGTTTGGAATTGGAACTTATATTTAAAAGGGAAGCAGAGCATAAAAGTTTGGAAAATTTGCAGCCTGATAATTCAATAGAAAGGAAAAATCCATTTCCTGAGGAGAAATACAATCCAGTTACAGAAATTTGCATAAGTAACAAGAAGGCAAATGTTAATCACCAAGACACTAGGGAAAATGTCTCCAGGGCATGCCAGAGGTCTTTAGGGAGCCCCTCCCATCACAAGCCAGGAGGCTTAGGAGGAAAAATATGGTTTTGTGGGCCAGGCCCAGGGCCTTGGTGCTTTGTGAAGTCCCCTGGACTTGGTGCCCTGTGTCCCAGCAGTGGCTAAAAGGGCCAGCGTACAGCTCAGGCCGTTGCTTCAGACGGTGCAAGCCCCAAGCCTTGGCTGCTTCCATGTGGTGTTGAGCCTGTGGGTGTACAGAAGTCAAGAATTAAGGTTTGGGAATCTTCACCTAGATTTCAGAGGATGTATGGAAATGCATGGATGTCTAGGCAGAAGTTTGCAGCAGGGTTGGAGCCCTCACAGAGAACCTCTGCTAGGGCAGTGCAGAAGGGAAATGTAGGGTGGAAGCCCCTACACAGAGTCCCCACTGCGGCACTGCATAGTGGAGCTGTGAAAAGAGGGCCACCATTCCCTAGAGCCCAGAGTAGTAAATCCACCAACAGCTTGCATCGTGCACCTGGAAAGGCCATAGACACTCAATGCCAGCCTGTGAAAGCAGCCAGGAGGGGGGCTGTACCCTGCAAAGCCACAGGGGTGGAGCTGCCCAAAGCTGTGGGTGCCCACCTCTTGCATCAGCATGATCTGGATGTGAGACATGAAGTCAAAGGAGGTCCTTTTGGAGTTTTACCATTTGACTGCCCTGCTGGATTTCAGACTTGCCTGGGGCCTGTAGTCCTTCATTTTGGCCAATTTCTCCAATTTGGAATGGGTGCATTTACCCAATGCCTGTACCCTACCCCCACTGTATCTAGGAAGTAACTAACTTGCTTTTGATTTTACAGGGTTATAGGCAGGAGGGATTTGCCTTGTCTCAGATGAGACTTTGGACTGTGGACTTTTGAGGTAATCCTAGAATGAGTTAAGACTTTGGGGGATTGTTGGGAAGGCATGATTGTTTTTGAAATGTAAGGACATGAGATTTGGGAGGGGCCAGAAGTGGAATGATATGGTTTGGCTGTGTCCCCACCCAAATCTCATATTGTATTGCAGCTCTCATAATCCCCATGTGTCATGGGAGGAACAAGGTAGGAGGTAATAGGATCAATGGGGCAGGTTTTTCCCATGCTGTTCTTGTAACAGTGAATAAGTCTCATGAGATCTGACAGTTTTAGAAAGGGCAGTTCCCCTGCACATGCTCTCTTGCCTGCTCCCATGTAAGACGTGCCTTTGCTCCTCCTTTGCCTTCTGCCATGATTGTGAGGCCTCACCAGCTATGTGGAACTGTGAGTCCATTAAACCTCTTTTTCTTTATAAATTACTCAGTCTCGGGTATGTCTTTATTAGCAGCGTGAGAACAGACTAATACAGGAATCAAAGTAGTAGATGTGGAAAATGTTGTAGGCAATCAATAGAGTAAGGAACCAGTTTTAGAATGGTCAGGAAGGCCGTATCAAAAGAATAGGGCCCTAGTAGGATATTAAGATGACCAAGTGGGAGGGGAGTTTAAATGAAATGTGAGGAAAAAGGAAGGCACAAGGCAGATTTTGCATAGGAGCTGCCAAAAGAAGCAAAAGAAATAGAGATGACGATTTCTGTCCTCATGGAACTTACGTATAAATGAAAACACTATAAACAGAAAAGAAAACATGAAATATTTAAAAGAACCATATTTTATGGACTATGTTAATTAATATTATGGGTTGTCTATATGCAATGCTGAAGAAGCATTAGAGTGGCTGTGCTTTTCTGGTATTAGGAGAGTATTGTGGAGGAAATGGGTTTGGAGTCACAGTTTAAAGAGAGTCATGGATGTGAATTTCTTAGTCTTAATTCATATTCTCACTAAAGTATTTGATTGCCTAGTAAATATATATTGAGTGTCCATTCTGTAGCAGGTTTTCAAAGCCTAATAAACTGCATTTGAAAGGTTTTCCCCTTTATTGTTCTTTATAAATGTAACTTGTAATTGCTGCAATGAACCATAATTACTTAAAGCCAGATTAGATGAACTGTAAGTGCCATTACTAACTCTCTTAATTAGGGAAAGCAAGCTCAAGGGAAAATGAAAATGGATGCAGTGATGATTGCTTGTACTCAAGTGCAACAAGGACACTCAAGAGAAGTTATACTACAGTATTCTAATTCTAAGCTTATTTATGCATTAAAAAGTTGACCATTTAATAAATGTTCTTACTGCTATTTTGAAGTCACATCCCAAATCCTGAAATCTCTAGTCTGGTTTTTTCCATTAATAAGCCATTTAAATATTTGTATCCAGTGAAAATCCCTCTTCTGACAACTAAATATAGAAAGCTAATCACTTCGTGGTTAGACCCAATGAACAACAAGCTTCTCAAACTTAATACTCATTTATTTATTTATTTTTTGCTTCAATTGAATGCCAATTGTTTCATTTTCCCATTATTTTGATTTCTAAGAGAAGATAACTCTAACCTAGCTTAGATGGAGGACACAAAAGAAATAGGCTTTTATTTTCCTACAGAGAATATAAATTCACAAATGTAAAAGACTCTTGCCACATTCACTTCCTTCTTTTCTAGCTCTCTTCATTATGGAAGTGGTAGTAAATAATTCCTGGAGAATTATATAGATTAATTGTTGTCAGGAAAACAAAACCGAAACCAAAGTAACAACTAAAGAATGCTACAGAACTTCTTGTGCACTCTTTGAGCATAATGTCTGCTCTATGTCTCTCACAAGGCAAGATCTCTGCAACTCAGGCCTCCTAAGGGACCTCTATTACCAGCCTCTAAAGACTTAGTTGGAATGTTTGAACATGTTTTAATATAGTAAGAGCTTTTTAATTTTCTTTCAATTAACAAAGTTTTATTATCATCAAACAGGGCCTCTAGAACTATATCTGATGAATTATTCAAAAAGGGTTGTGAAACAGGTTCACTGTGCATTGATTACCAATTTGTCTGAATCTAGTGAGACAGAATACCCCTCACACAAGTTATATTTAGATATTTTATTATAGATAGCAGCAAGAGTTTACAGAAACCTGGGATTCATTGTGAGCCAGTTCTTCAAGGCTCAGGAAAGTCACCCAAGGCAGTTGAGAAACCCCAGAAAACAGCCTTCCCTGGTTTTATGCCCCAGGGGATTATGACATGCTGAGCTAAAGTATTAATGAACATCCTCTTCTGGGGGGTTAGAACAAGCCAGAGCTATTTGGACTAGCTCCCCCTTATCCCAGCACATTCTACAGTTATTCTTGAGAACTAAAAGGGAGGAAGGCAGAAAAACTGGGTTTGTCCAAAGGGGCACCCAGAGAACTGCCCTACAGAAGGTAAAGGAGGTAGAAGCTTATACATATTTTATACTGGAGTTTAGATGCAAAACAATGTGGTGCCTAAGGATATAATATTTGCAGTAAAAAAACCCAGAGTTTGAATAACTCTTGTCGTGTGACTTTAGAGAACTCCCCACCTCCCCATTTTTTAAAGCAAAACATTTTTTTACTACAAAATAATGTATGACAGTTGTAATAAAAATATTCAAAACATCACTAGAAATTGTATTAAGTCATTCTTGCATTACTAAAAAGAAATACCTGAGAGTGGGTAATTTATAAAGAAAAGAGGTTTAATTGGCTCACAGTTCCGCAGGCTGTACGCTGAAAACATAACTCCAGCATCTGCTCAGCTTCTGGGGCGGCGTTAAGGAGTTTTTACTCATGACAGAAGGCAAAGTGGAAGCAGGTACATCACAGGGACAAAGCAGGAGCCACAGAGAGAGAAAGTGGGGTGGGGGAGGTGCCACACACTTTTAAATGACCAGATCTTGTGAAAACTCACTCATTTGCAAAGAGAGCACCAAGCCATGAGAGATCCACTGCCATGACCCAAACACCTCCCACTAGGCTCTACCTCTAGCATTGGGGATTACAATTCAACATGAGCTTTGGGTGGGGAAAAATTACCAAACTATATTAGAAACAAATGGTAAAAATTGATCATCTATTTTCTCTTTCAGTCTTATTGCCCAGAGGAAACCATATTTACAGTATGTCCATAGGAACTTTCTTCATATATCTTCTTTTTCTGTCATGTAGATACTAATTTTAAAAACAACAAATACCAGATTATATTTGTTTGACAAAAATACTTCTGAAAATTATGCAATTATGTGAGTGAATTACTTAAACTCTTTAAGCCTTAGTGTCCTCGACTATAAGGTGAGGATGTTAATTCCTATTTCAAAAAATTTGATGAAGTATAGATGAGTTAAAAGCAAAGTGCTTAGTAAAGTGACTGAAATATGGAAAAGGTTCAATAAATGCTGCATGTTAGTTATCCAGGGCTCTTGCTCCTTTTCACTTCTCTGGTTGCAGTGCACTTTCAGTGTTCTATATGTAGTTGCACAAGTGCGTGTTATCCATTTATATCAGCCCATATCCTAGAATCAGTAACGGCTCATGGAAGACGCTTAATCAGTGATCACTGAATGAATGAACACACCATGAGTCTAATACTTATTGAGCTGCTTTGCAAATATTTATTAGGTCAGTTTGTCTCCTTTTTTTCTCAAAGCTCCTTGAAGACAGTGGCTTCCTTGTCTCACCCATTTTTTTTACTCTACATCACACAAAGTAGGCCTTAACCAATATTTCGTAAACACCGGCATGCTCCTAATCTAGTCAAACTTAGAGCTACTCTTTACTTCTGCATAAGAAATTTGAAAGGAGCACATTCTAAAGGCTGACTGTGGAGTAGAAGGAGCGCCTCACAGCCTTATTCATCTCAGGCAATCTGCCGTTCTTTTAAAGAGCTG
Source organism: Pan troglodytes (assembly GCF_028858775.2). Classification (NCBI taxonomy): domain Eukaryota; kingdom Metazoa; phylum Chordata; class Mammalia; order Primates; family Hominidae; genus Pan; species Pan troglodytes. The sequence continues at coordinate 136,794,455 of NC_072403.2, read as the reverse complement.
AATAATCCTTTCTAGGTCCTTCTGATATTTTGATCTAGAATGCTTGCTTGGAGACTACCAAGGAAAGGGGATCTGATGTTCAGGATTATGATTTATCTTTGAAAGAACCCATAAGGGAGAGAGAATTCATAGAGTTGAGGAAAAGCCAAAGATCTCTGGGGTCTTTTCTGGTTGGCCACCAGGCCTGGATTGACTTCTCTCTTCAAGCCCTCTGCATTTTTGGAGCAAAAAATCTTGACTAGGCACAAGGTATTGACTCTTCATTTTCATTTGAAAAATTACTCAATCTACTTGACTTTCCAACTTGGGTGTATATCTTCTAGTATTTATCTGGAGAAATTAAATAATCATTTTCCTCTTAAGTTGCTTTTAAATGTATCATTTACATAAAAATCTTCCAGTTGAGGTTGCGGTGAGCCAAGATCGCGCCATTGCACTCCAGCCTGAGCAACAAGAGCGAAACTCTGTCTCAAACAAGACAAACAAACAAACAAACAAACAAAAATCTTCCAGTTTACTTTCCAGAATTTCTTGGATGCCCTTTTATTTATTCGTAGTGCCACATCATCAGTTTCCCTACGTTGAAGCATAAATCCACCCATAAAAGCAGAAATTATCAATATTTCCATGTTCCCTATAATAAGTTTCAAACTTCCCATAGGTAGTCAACTACACACATAATAGTTTCTTTTTATTCTGGACGACATCTAAAGAAGTTTTCATTTCATAAAATATTATTATATCTGAGACAGTGAATTAGTCTCTATAAAAATAGTGGTAAAATAGATATAACAAAATGTATCATTTTAACCATTTTAAAGTTTGCAATTCAGTGGCAATACATACATTTAAAATGTGTGTAATCATCACCACTATCTATTTCTAGAACTCTTCTATCACCCCAAATAGAAACTCAAAATAATTTTTTTTAATGAGACTTTAAAAATCATTAATTCTGAAAGCATGTTGAAAACATTTGTGGAATTATTTTTCAAAGTTGGAAAAGTACATGAAGAGACAAATTATAGATACTACGTAAGTAGCTATTTGAGCTTTCTTTTTTAACCACAGCTTTAAAAATAATGTAAAAACAGATTAGAAGTATCCAACATTGCATATAGAACTAAAGTAGAAGTAGAAAGTAGAATAACAAATTAATTAACAAATATACCCCTACCCCACTTGGCTTTCTAAGTTTTTTGTACCGAGTTCAAATTTCACTTCCTCCTCAAGGAAATGTTCTTTGTTAACCTTCAGCAGAAATAATTTCTTACTTCTTTGAAATTTGCTTGGTTAATAGTTTCTTTTACTTCACGTTTACTTTGTATCTCATTTAGAACACATCTCCCCCACCAAAGAAATAGGTCCTTGACAACAAGTTCCCATTCATTCATGAATAAAATATGTAATTGTATTCCTGTGATAAAATGTTTATTTTAATCATACTTTTAAGTTCATTTACTTTCACATGAAAAAATTAACTTTTCCTGAATAACCAAACAATCTTGACTCAGAACAAGTTTGGAGATCCCATACTTGCTGATTTTAAAATTTACTATAAAGCCATGGTAATCAATATAGTGTGGTTCTGCCATAAAGACAGACACATAGAGGAATGGAGTAGAACAGACAGACCAGAAGTAAAATCTTGCATGTACGGTCAAGTGTATATTTCACAAGCATATATTTGACAAGCTTGCATATATTTGAGAAGTGGGCCAAGACCATTCAATGGGAAAAAGACAATATTTTCAATAAATGATGCTGAGAACACAGAATATCCACATGCAAAAAGAACAAAAGAAGGAAGGAAGGAAGGAAAGAAAGAAAGAAAAAGAAAGAAAGAAAGTTGGAGGCTTATCTTACACCATATACAAAAATGAGCTCAAAATGAATCAAAGACCAAAATATAACTGATAAAAATTATAAAACTCATAGAAGAAAAATTTAAAAACCATTCATAATATTGAATTTGGCAATGACTTTTTGGATATGACACCAAAACACAAGAAGCAAAATTTAAAAAGCAGATAAGTTGGACTTCATCAAAATTAAAACTTTTTGTACATAAAAGGATACTAGCAACAGTGAAAAATGCAACCCACAGAATGGGAAAAAATACTTGCAAGTCATATGTCTGATAAAGGATTGACATCAAGAATATCTTTTTTAAAAAACTCCTGTCTTACTGTCTTAGTCCATTTGTGTTACTGTAACCAAATACCACAAGCCGAGTAATTAATAAAGAACATAAATTTATTTGTCACAGTTCTGAAGGCTGGGAAGTCCAAGATCAAGAGCAAGCAGTGAAGGCCCATTTCTCATGCATGATGCTGTGTATGTATCTTCATGTGGAGAAACAGCAGGAGAACAAAAGGCCTAAACTACCTTCCTCCAGCACTTTTATAAGGCACGGATCCATTCTTGAAGGTGGATCCTTCATGACTTCGTCACTTTCTGAAAGGCCCCACCTCTTAACGCCGCCAAATGGGAATTGAGTTTCAATATGGATTTTGGAGGGGACACATTCAAACTATAGTAGTTTTTAACAACCCAAGAACAAGAAACCAAATAACCCAATTAAAAATGGGCAAAGGACTTAAATGGACATTTCTTCAAAAAAGATATACAAATAGCAATCCCATGAAAAGATGCTCAACACCACTAGTCATTAGGGATATGCAAATCAAACCCACAATGGGATACCATGTTACACCCATTAGGATAGCTATTATCAAAACCAAAACAAAACAAATACAGAAACTAACAAGTATTGGCAAGGATGTGGAGAAATTGGGACGCTTCTGCATTGTTGGTGGAAATGTAAATGGTGTAGCACTGTGGAAAATGATATGGCAGTTCCTCAAAAAATTTTAACATAGAATTATCACAAAATATAAATGCCACATGGATATATACCCTTAAAACATGAAAGCGGGGACTCAAACAGATATTTCTACACCCATGTTCGTAGCAGCATTATTCACAATAGCTAAAATGGAAGCAACCCTAGTGTCTATCAACAGATGAATGAATAAGCAAAATTTGGTATGTATATGTGCTGTACAATGGAATATGATTCAGCCTTTAAAGGGAAGGAAATTCTGACACGAGCTACAATACAGATGAAACTTGAAAACACTATGGTAAGTAAAATAAGCCAGTCACAAAAGGAGAAAGATTGCATTTTTTTATATGAGGTTCCTAGAGGAGTCAAATTCACAGAGACAAAAAATCAAATATGGCTGTCAGGGGCTGGGAGGAGGGAGAAATGAGAAGTTCGTGTTTAATGGGTACAGTTTCAGCGGAGAAGGTGATGGCAGAAGATGGATGATAGTGATGGTTTCATAATGATGTGAATATATTTAATGACAAAGAACTGTGTGCCTAATGCTTAACATGCACATTTTATGTTTTGTATATTTTACCACAAAAATTTTTATTTTTTTTTCAGGCTTACATTTTTTATTTTCCTAGCTGCCTAAAAGAAGATTTGATAAGAAAAAATTTTTCTCTTAATGACCTTAAAATTTTCTCTTAATGAACAAGGTCGTTCTGGACCTTGTTCTGGAACAAAAATGATCTAGTGAGATTTAATCAATTATACTCTGGAAGCATTTGTGATGTCTATAATTTTTCCCAGAACGGAAAATCAGCAACAGAATCCTTGAGCTCAAAGATAATCAAATCTAACTCCTGAGTTTCACAGACAAAGATGCGGAGACCTGGGGGAATATCGTGACTTGAGAAGATAACACAGCTGTTCTCTGAGGCAGTAAGTCCCTTGGCATTACTGCTTTAACAGAAGCTGGGAGGTTTACAGTCTGTTTACTACTTGGGCAAATCATATTAGCCAAGAAAGCAAAGTACTGATGAATTCAGTAAACAAGATAGCCATTAGAAAAACAGGATTAAGAAAGGGCTTGAAAGAAGCTTCAAGGCAGTTATGTTTTAAGATTATGAAGCCTTTGATTCCTAGCCACAGCACTCAGTAGTTGTAAGACCAACTAAACAATTCACTTCTGTCTTCTGCAAATTGACTGGAATTGCAGGACATACCATATACCATGGAGCTCCTAGGAGATTCAGTGAAATAGCAAATATAGAGTGTCTGGCATGGGATATGCAGTCTATCAATGTTAGCCTTTGCTATGTAATCCAAAGTGATTTATTCCATAAGGAAAAAATGAGTTTGTTTTTTGTTTGCTTTTCTTGAATTCATCAGAACACAAGGCAGGGGTTTATGGAAATACAGTCTTGAAGAAAAAAATAAGTATTTTCCCCTGAGAGATGGAAACACTTGTGAAAAGAAATAAGTAGGAGCACAGGAGCTGGAGTAATTCTCTAGAGCAGGGGTCCCCAACCCCAGTCTGTGGCCTATTAGGAGCCCAGCCGCACAGCAGGAGGTGAGTGGTAGGCAAATTAACATTACCACCTGAGCTCCACCTCCTGTGAGATCAGCAGTGGCATTAGATTCTTATAGAAGCACGAACACTATTGGGAACTATGCATGCGAGGGATCTAGGTTGTGTGCTCCTTATGATAATCTAATGCCTGATGATCTGAGGTGAAACAGTTTCATCCGAAAACATTCCACCCACCACCCCGTCCATGGAAAAATTGTCTTCCATGAAGGCAGTCCCTGGTGTCAAAAAGGTCATCGACCACTGCCCTAGAGACTTTTTTTTTTTTTTTTTTTTTTGAGATGGATTCTTGCTCTGTTGCCAGGCTGCAGTGCAGTGGAGGCATCTCTGCCCACTACAACCTCCACCTCCTGGGTTTGAGGAATTGTCCTGCCTCAGCCTCCCAAGTAGCTGGATTACAAGTGCACGCCACGACACCCAGCTAATTTTTGCATTTTTAGTAGAGATGGGGTTTCACCATGTAGGCCAGGATGGTCTCGAACTCTTGACCTTGTGATCCGCCTGCCTCGGTCTCCCAAAGTGCTGGGATTACAGGGATAAACCACCACACCCAGCCTAGAGACCTCTTTTAAAGGGACTCCTCAACAGGCTCCTCAGTCCAGGGTCTTTGCCCTCTCCCTTGTGGCTCCTGTCTCTCCAGGGCCAGCCATGCAAAAGCACGTATCTCTCAGATCTCCCTTCCCTGGTGGTTCTTTCCATTTTAAGGGTTTTATTGATATTCATATAGAAAAACAAACAGAAATAATATGTTGGGCAGGAGCAAAGGTTCAGGAAATTTCAAAAGGATCTTTTAGTGGTCACTTCCTGGGTTATGCTAAACTGCAAATGATATTAGATTTACCTTTTTCAGAAGCTATTTCTACTTTTAGATGGCCCTGTGGAATGATCCTCTTATTATTTCTGATTCTTTTATTCTAAAAAATGGAGCAGTCGAAATTTGCCGAATGGCCATGCTATCACAACCCCAAAACTATAAAATTGTGCTATATACTTTTTAAACTTTTTTCTTATATATAGATTTTGTTCACCAAATCACTGCCTCAAATGTCTGGGAAATTGTGCTGAGAGATATTATTCTTAGGTATTCTGTATAGTATTTGAAAGATTAAGAAGTATTAAATAGCAAGCTTATTAATAATTATTTATGCTTATTAGAAACTTATTAGCTACAGTAATTTGGGGTTTCCAGTTACAACCAGATGCTAGACTAAGATCTTTGAGGAAAAGAACATTGTCTCATCTCTGCTTCTCTAACTAGAGTTGTAGGCACATAATAGATTATAATTGAATGGTCAAATAAGTAAAAGAACTAATAGAGAAATAACAATAAGCTGGCTGTTCATTGTTCAGTGAAACCAAATGGTCTTAATTATTTTCTAAATGTATGTTTGATCTAATTGTACTATCATTTTGATCAAGTTCTTTCCTTAACAAGTACTTAAGGATTAATGAAATCCTTTACATAAAAAGTACTTTTTTTAGATTAAAAAATAGTTTGCATTTTAAAACTCTGTAAAATGCACAGTAATGTCCAAACTGATGCCCAATATGCAGCCTATATCTACAGCAGCTTTTCAAATATTTGGATGCAGATTTTCAAGTCCTAACATATGCTGCTCCAATTTCATAAAAAATTTTACTTAGCAAATGAAACCAACCATGTATTTTAGTTCCAAAAGAAAAATAAAATTATTTCCATAGGGTTACACAAAGAATAAAAACTGTTGCATTGAGATACCAAAAACATGTAGAACTAATAAGTTCAGTGAAGTATAAGATAACTAAACAAAATACAAAAATCAATATACGATATACAAAAATCAGTGGTATTTTCATACGATGGTAATGAACAATCTGAAAATAAAATTAAGAAAACAATTCTATTTACAATAGCATCCAAAATAATAAAACAGGAATAAATTTTACAAAAGAAGTGCAAAACTTATATTCTCATTTATAATGCTGAAGGAAATGTTAACAGACCTAAATAACTGGGAAGATATATCATGTTCATGGACTGAAGGACTCAATATTTTAAGAAGACAATACTTTCCAAATTGATCTACAGATTCACTACTACCCCTATCAAAATCTTAGCTCACATTTTTGCAGAAATTGATGAACCAACTCTAAAATTTGTATGGGAATTGAAAGAATCCATAATAGTCAAAACAGTCTTGAAAGACAAAAAAGTTGGAGTACTCACACTTTGCAATTTCAAATGTGCTACAAAGCTACAATCATCAAGACATTATGAAACTGGCATAAAATTTGACATATAGATGAATGGAATAAAAGTGAGAGCCAAAAATACAGCCTCCCATTTATGACTTACTGATTTTCAACATGGACGTCAAAAGCAATTTAATGGAGGAAGAATATTCTTTTCAACAAATGATGCTGGGACAACTGAGTATCAACTTGCAAAAGAATGAAGTTGGACTTCTAGCTCACACCATATAAAAAAATCAACTTAAAATAGATCAAAGACTCTAATGTCACAGCTAAAACTAGAAAACCCTTAGAAGAAAATATAGGCATAAATCTTTGTGACCTGTTGTTAGGCAATGATTTCTTAGATATGACACCAAACACACAAGGAGATAAATAGATTTATCTATTATCTATTTAGATAATAGATAAATAGATTTATCTATTATCTATTTAGATAATAGACAAATAGATTTATCTATTATCTATTTAGATAATAGACAAATAGATTTATCTATTATCAATTTAGATAATAGACAAATAGATTTATCTATTATCAATTTAGATAATAGACAAATAGATTTATCTATTATCAATTTAGATAATAGACAAATAGATTTATCTATTATCAATTTAGATAATAGACAAATAGATTTATCTATTATCTATTTAGATAATAGACAAATAGATTTATCTATTATCTATTTAGATAATAGATAAATAGATTTATCTATTATCTATTTAGATAATAGATAAATAGATTTATCTATTTATCAAATAGATAAATTAGATTTATTCAAATAAAAAACCTTTGTGCTTCAAAGGACAATACCAAGAAAGTGAAGAGAAACAGAAAGAAAGAAAATATTTGCAAATCATGATATCTGATAAGGGATTTGAATTTAGAATATGAAAGAACACTGAGAACTCAACAGTAAAAAGACAACCCAATTAAAAAATAGGCAAATAATCTGAATAGACATTTTTCTAAAGAAGACATACAAATGACAAAAAGCCCATGAAAAGATACTCAACATCATCAGTCATTAGAAAAATAAAAATCAAAGCCACAATGAGATACCAATTTATGTTCACTAAAATGACTATAATCAAAAAGACAAATAATAACAAGGATTGGCAAAGGTGTAGAGAAATTAGAATTTTCATACATTGCTTGTGGAAAGGTAAACTTATACAGCCACTTTGGAAAACAGCTTGGTACTTCCTTCAAATGTTAAAAAGAGTAACCATGTGGTCCAGTAATTCCACTCCTAGGTATATACCCAAGAGAAAGCAAAACATATGCTCAAATAAAAACTTGTTCATAAATCTTCATAGCAGCATTATTCATAACAGGCAAAATGTGAAAACAACCCAAAGTCTGTCAGTTGATAAACAAAATATTATATATTCAATACACAGAAATATTATTGTCTGAAAATGAATGTAGTACTGATGCTTCAACAACATGGATTCTACAAAGTGAATAAATCTTGCAAACATTATGCTACATTAAAGAAGCCACTCACAAAAACCATATATTGTGTACTGCCTTTTATGTGATATATCCAGAACAGGGAACTCTATAGAGACAGAAAATAGAATAGTGCCTAGCCAGGCCTGGCCAGGAAGATTCTGGGAGGCAATGGGGAGTGACTGCTAATAGATACATGATTTCTTTTCAGTGTGATGAAAATGTTCTAAAATTGATTGTGGTGATGGTTGTATAACTGTGAATATACTAAGAACCAAAGAGTTGTGTACTTTAAATGGTTTAATTGTATGGTACACAAATTATATCTCAATAAAGCTATTAAAAAGATGCCATAGTTGAATCTGTGTGCTGAAACTAGCTTTATAGTCAAATCTTCTCTCTCATATTTTATAGATAATTTACTAAAGCAAAGCTAATAATAATTTCATGATGATACTCATTCCAGATGAGGAAACTAATTATTCTTTTAGGCCAAGGGAATTAAAAACAATTTCCTATCTGAAGATTCACTGACACAGGCAAGAAAGATACCATATTTTTAATGTCCTGCCTCATCTAAAGATGGCAGGGAGACTCTAGTTTGTAATACAATAGTAGGGATTCAGAGTCAGCCACTTGGAGACCAAACAACTTGCTCATGTGGTACAGCCCCATATCATTCCTGATTCCAAAATGCATCCTCTTTTAGGGATAGGTGACCATAATATTATAATGTCATCTCACTTCGGCAGAGTCATCTTCCTTAAATGAGTCAACTCATGGAAGACAAACACCAGGTGGGTATGTCTCAGTGCTCAGTGGTGATTCAAAATTTTGGGCCAAACACAGTGGCTCATGCCTCTAATCCCAGTACTTTGGGAGGCCAAAGCAGGGGGATTACTTGAGCTCAGGAGTTCAAGACCAGCCTGAGCAACATGGCAAGACTCTGTCTCTACAAAAAATACAAAAACTACTGGGTGTGGTGGCGTGGCGCATGTCTGTGGTCTTGAGAGGCTGATGCACGAGGCTCACTTGAGCACAGGAAGTTGAGGCTGCAGTGAGCCCACTGTTACATAACAGTAACAGAACTGTTTATCAGCAAACATAGATTGCCTTGTGGAAGGTAGCATCTAGATACAGTAGAAAATAAGGAGGTAAGTTGACAAGCAGGTACTTTATATCTCAGAGCATGATCTTTTGATGATAGATAATGTTAAGTTTCTGAACTTGCAAATATGTTAATCAAATTCTGGAACATAGTGACTCCTCTTCAATCAATATACTGTACTAGGTAACCACTCTAAGAAGCTCAGCCTTAAAATTGTGAGCATTAACCATATTGCTATTTATTTTAAAATTACTTTAAGGCTAAAAACAGATGAATACCAAATACAGTGCATAAACTTTTATTAATTTCTCGATTTAAAAAGTGCAAGTACGCATACTGTTTAAAAAATGGGAAACTTTAAATATTGACCATGTATTTGATGATATTATTGAATTGTTATTAACCCTCTTGGGTGTAGTAATTACACTGTAGATATAAAGGAGAATGTCTTTTTCTTAGGACATATGTGCCCACGTATTTAAGAGTGAAGTGTCTTGACATCTACAATGTGTTTTCAAATGTTTTAGAAAAATAAATACATATAGAGTGAGGAAAATTGTATCTTAGAACATGTTGACAATTGGTAAATCTGAGTGAAGGTTATATAGGTGTTCATTGTCCTATTCTTTCAACTCTTTGGCAGCTTTTAATTTTTAAAAATTAAAAGGAAAAGTTATATTATAAATTAATGACAACCATATCTATATTCAATGGTCTCCTTTGTTTTCTGGTATTAATTCTACTCATTTGTTTATTTACTTATGCATTTGTTCATATGATTAATGTTTACTGAGCACCTACTATGTGCCAGAAGGTAAGAATAAATAGATGAATATAGCATGGCTCCTACCATCAAATAATTCATCATAGCCTATCACTTAACAGGAAAGGCCGCATTTCAGAGTCTAAGATGCTGCAGTGACTCTCAGGAGGTGGACTACATTCAGATCAAAGGAAAGGAAGGAGTATGGATAAACATTAACATCTATTGAGCATTCCCTTTACTGCATCGAGGGGAGGTGTGTGATTAAACATGCAATTACAGTAAGGTATGACTAGTGTTCTGTTATGACTGTAAGGTGTTATGGCAGTACATAGCTGCAGGGGTCTTAACTTAGTCTGGAACACAAACTTGTGGCAGAAATGGCATTTATCTAAAACTTGAAATAATTACCCAACTGGACAGTGGTGGAAAAGCCACAGTAAGAAATCTCTGGCAGTGGGAAATCATTCGCAAAGTTATTTGCAAAGTTATGATATTGAGATAGAGCACAGCACCTAAATTTATTTGTTTCAGTATGGTTGGAGCATACATTAAATGCTAGAGGAGAAGCTAGAAATCAGGAAAGAGAGCAGTCAGGAGCACAATCATGAGGCATCTCTAAACTTTGATAAGGAGTTCAGCCTTCATCCTAAAAGAATGGGAGGATTTTAAGCAAGGGAATGACAGGACAGAATCTGCATTTTAGGAAGAACACTCTTCTCACACTGAGGAAAATGGATTGAGGGGGAACAATATCAGACCTAGGCAGACCTAAGGTATTGTTCGTTTTGTTTTCTTTGCCCTGAGGTCCACTTTATCTGATATTAATATAGCTCTCCTACTTTGAGTAATATTTGCATGGTTTATCTTTTTCTACCCTTTCACTTTAAATCTGCCTATATTGTTATATTTGAAGTGAGTTTCTTATAAAAAGCATATATTTTGGTCATGTTTTTAACAAACTGTTCCAATCTCTATCTTTTAATGGGTGTATATAGGCCATGCATATTCAATGTAAATACTGGTATGTTGAAACTTAAGTCTTCCATATTTTACTGTTTGTTCTTTCTGTTGTTTTGTTTTGTTTTTCCTGCCATTCTGCAAGTAACTTAAACATTTTTTAGAATTCCATTTTGATGTACCCATACCATTTTTTCGAGTATATATCTTTGTATAGCTTTTTAAAGTGGTTGCTATATATATATATATATATATATATATATAGCCACTAAATATGTATAGCCACTATATGTATATATATATAAATGTAAAACTTACCATAGCCTATTAATGTTGTCATTTTTCCAGTCTGAGTCAAGTGTAGAAATCATATCTGCTTTCACATTTTTTGTCTTAAATATTTCCACAATCTATATTTATAACCACATCAGATTGTTTTAATTTTTGCTTCAACAGCCAGAATTCTTCAAAAAACTCAAGAGGAGAAAAAAAGTCTACCTTATTTACCCATATTTTTGCTTACCATGTTCTTTATTTGTAATTTTTCAAAAATATTTCTTCTTTTATCATTTTATTTTTGTTTAGGAATCTTCTTTCAGGAATTTTTAAAGGGTAGGTCTGCTGATGATAAATTTTCTTTATTTTTCTTTATCTGATAATGTCTTGATTTCTTCATTCATGAGGAATATTTTTGGTGGGTATAGGATTTGGGGTTGATAATTCTTTTTTTTTTTCTTCCAGAACTTGAAAAAATGTTTTCTACTTCCTTCTGGCCTGCATGGTTTCTGATGAAAAGCCTTTTTTATTTAAATTATTTTTCCTAATAGATAAGGTGTCATTTCTGTCTCTCTGCTTTCAAGATTTTTTTCTTTGTCTTTAGTTTTTACAAGTTTGATGATTATAGGTCTTGGTATGAATTTCTTTGGGCTTCTCCTTTTTGGGGTCCACTTAACTTTTTGAATCTGTAAATTTATATCTTATGCCAAATTTGGAATGTTTTTAGCTATTGCTTGTTAGAGTATTTACCAGCTCTGCTGTCTTTCTCCTCTCCCTTCAAGACTCTAATTACAGTAATGTTTAATCTTTTGTTATGATCTCAAAGGTCCCTGAGGCTCTGTTCACTTTTTGTTTAGTCTACCTTCTCTCTGTTATCCATATTGTATCATTTCTATTGATGTATCTTCAAGTTCATTGATTATTTCTTCTGTCTTCTCTATTCTGCTGCTGAGCCCTTCCACTGAGTTTTAAATTTTGGTTCTTCTGTTGTTTTAGTTCTAAAATTCACATTGTTTTTTATTTATATCTCCTACTTCTTTACTTTCTTTTATTTGCTTTTTATTGCTATTTATTATTCCATTTGAAGCAATAATTTTTATAATGACTGCCTTAAAACCTTTTTTCAGATAATTCTAACATTTCTATTAGCTCAGTGTTGACATCTTTTGATTGTCTGGTGTATTAGACCATTCTCCCACTGCAATGAAGAAATATGCAAGACTGGGTAATTTATAAAGGAAAGAGGTTTACTTCACTCACAGTTCCACATGGCTGGGGAACCCTCAGGAAACTTAAAATCATGGCAGAAGGCAAAGGAGAAGCAGGCACCTTCTTCACAGGGTGGCAGGACAGAGTTGAGTGCAAGCAGGGGAAATGCCAGATGCTTATGAAAGGGAAGAGGCTTACTACTTCCTGGTGAGGGTGAAAGTACCAGTTCCCTACTGTCATCCCTTTGACACCACCCTAGTGGGGAATGTGAGGTGGTGGTTTGGGCATCTAGCCTGAGGCTCACAAGAGTGGAAGTCCAGGCTCCCACTGGGCCTTTGCTGGCTTGTGTGGGAATGGACCATAGTTTTTTTCTGTGGTGTCTGGCTTGAACAGAGAGGTTATTGTCCAAGAATTTTTGGTTTTTCTAGCTCTTTGACTAGAGAGAACAGCTTTTTGTTGGGGGTTTTCATCTGCACCTATTGGCATTGCTATGTAGTCAGGTTCTTCAGCTCTAAGTCTGAGATCTATAAGGCAAAAGCAAATACAAAAAAAAACAAAAAATGCAGGGGACTCACAACATTTTTCTTCCCTTCCAATGTCCCTAGCCAGTCTGCCATCTTCTCTCCCACTTTCAGAGTCTTTTTGTGTTTGTTTTATATATAATGTTCAGAAATTTTAGTTGTACTTCAGGGGAGAAATAGATAAAAGTATGTCTATTCGATTTTCCCCAAAGCGGAAGTTCCCTTTTTGTGTTCATTGAAAAGAGATATATTTAGGATACAGAATTAGCTTGACTTGATTTGTTAAATGTGGATCTTAGAAAGTGTTGTCTAATGGCCTTAGAGCAATAATGCCACAATTTTGGGCATCCCTTTATCCCAGGCCCAATATCTCTGTTTCTACGAAATCAGATTTACTTTTAGTTATAATTCTGTGTTATAATTTTAGTTATATTGCCTGTGTTGATTAAGAACATTCCAAGCACTTTGGGAGGCCAAGGCCAGCAGATCACAAGGTCAGGAGATCGAGACCATCCTGGCTAACACGGTGAAACCCTGTCTCTCCTAAAAATACAAAAAAATGAGCCAGGCGTGGTGGCGGGCGCTTGTAGTCCCAGCTACTCGGGAGGCTGAAGCAGGAGAATGGTGTGAACCCAGGAGACGGAGCTTGCAGTGAGCTGAGATCATGCCACTGCACTCCAGCCTGGGCGACAGAGCAAGAGTCCATTTAAAAACAAACAAACAAACAAACAAAAATTCCAGACTACCCCAGGGATTAAAGGTGGTAAGAGAACACTTTGGTGATATTCTAGAGTGAGGTGGAACAATTAACATACTAAGAATGAAGTACTAGGTTCTGGGCTTAAGGTGACATCAGTGGGTATCAGACTTCTTTGAAAACTGGTCTTTTTTTTCCTATGATGATCTTGCTTTATCTTAAACCATCTTAATCCGCAATTTTTTACATTAATTTATATTAATTCTGATTGTTCATTTTTCTCCCCTCACTTTCTCTTTTTTGGTCATTTCCTTTCTCATAAATAAGGTAAAATTTTCTTCTACCATTGTTTTCTGTTCCTCCTAGCCTATAAAAGTATTCATAAAGTACAATTACAATATTATGTGAAATAAACGTTGTAGAAATCTGATGTGATTTATAATCATAACCAAGCCTATAAAAGTATTCATAAAGTACAATTATAGTATTATGTGAAATAAACGTTGCAGAAATCGGATGTGATTTATAATCATTTGGGGGTTGGAATAGGACTACTAGTTAGTGATGTATAAAAAAGCATTTCATTTTCTGCAATCTGGGAAATAACTATTAAATCTATTCTCTGTGATTTTCTGGCAACTTTTGCAAGAAAGAATTATGGTAGTTTTGAAAGTAAAATTTACTTTCAATATTGAAAAGATTTTTTTAAAAAATACTGTAGTAATACTAGCTTTTAATTATTTATTTAACAACTTTCTATTATCACAGAAATTAAATTTAGGATTATATATTAATTCCAGGAAAAGCAGCTGTTCTAACTATTATCTCCTTTTGGCACAAGGATATATATAAATTCAGAGAATATAGAAGTACAATTAAAAAATTTTTTTAACACTAGTTGGTCAGACAATTTAACATCTAAACTCAAAGTTGCTGATATAGTTGCCCCACCCAAAGCTCATGTTGAAATGTAACCCTCAATGTTGGAGGTGGGGCCTGATGGGAGGTGATTGGATCATTGGGGTGAAGTTCTCATGAATGGTTTAGCGCCATTCCTTTGATGCTGTCCTCGTGATAGTGAGAGAGTTCGAGTGAGATCTGGTTGTTGTACAATGTGGTGCAACCCCTCCACCCTACTCCTGCTTTTGCCATGTGATGTCCTGCTCCCTTTGCCTTCTGCCATGATTGGAAGCTTCTTGAGGCCTCCCAGAAGCAGATGCTGCTATATTTCTTGTACAGCCTGCAGAACTGTGAGCCAATTAAACCTTTCTTTATAAATTATCCAGTCTCAGGTATTTATTTATAGCAATGCAAGAACACCCTAATACAGTTGCTTTTACAATATTAATAATAAGAACTTTAAGAATTTGGTTGATGTGATGGAAAGAATAGAGAGACAGCACCTCTGTGTTCCTAACCATTTTTTTTCTAGCATCAGTTTATCAACAATCTCAGAGCTCACTCAATTTAGACATAGAATAATTTGTTAAAATTGTTTCCTTAAAATCTTGATTCACATTTCTAACTTTCCTACTGTCTGTTTTAGAACTGGTGCATCTGAAGAATTTTGCTTTTCATTCCAGAAAATAGTATTTGGCTTATTACTGTATTTCATATTATTTCAGCTAAACTTCCCTCTTGATGTATGTTGAGAGCTGATTTACAGACAATATCCAGATGCAAGCAGTTTCTTAACTGCTTTCTGCCAACCTCTCATTAGCATTTAGTTGAAGTGATTCATGACAAGCATGAGTATTACCATTGATTCATTACTAAGATGAATACAATTGGCAATGTAGAGTTCAAGGGAATAGTGGAAGGACTCATGAAAGACCTGGTGTCACTGATGGAAAGTGTGGAAGCAGGTAATAAAGGCAGCAATGGCATGGGGTGGTAATTTGTTGTTCTTGATACAAATGGAGAATTTATGATAATGAAATCTAAGTCCTAGTGATAGGCTTGTATGTTCTATGAACAAGGGGTAGGCCAGGGTAGACAGCAAGGAATGAGCAATGGAAAGACGATGGAAATTGGTATCAAAAATAGGTAAACTTCTAAATAAAGAGAGGTAACAGGATCACTCGAGTGTCTGTGTTAAGAATGGACTCTAGGCAGGAGAATGACGTGAACCTGGGAGGCGGTGAGCCGAAATTGTGCCATTGCACTCCAGCCTGGGCGACAGAGCAAGACTCCATCTTGCTCTGAATAGACTATAGGGGAAAAGTTGAATGAAGGTTTTGAAGCCAGAGGTGATAGGATATGCTAATACAAAATGTGGAAAATGAGAGAAAAGAGGCAGTTTATTCTATATTTATTGAGTCAATATATGTATCAGACATAGTGCTAAGTATCTTGGCATAGAAAGATAAAAAAGCAGATGATCTATATGTTGGGAGCAGGCCCCCCAGAATCTAGCCATAAACTGGCCCCAAATGGTCCAGAAACAAAATCTCTGCCGCACTGTAACAAGTTCATAATGGCGCTAATGTCCAAGCTGGAAGGTTGTGGGTTTATGGGAATGAGGGCAAGGAACACCTGGCCTGCCCAGGGCGGAAAACCGCTTAAAGGCGTTCTTAAGGCAGAAACCATAGCATGAGCGATCTGTGCCTTAAGAACATGCTCCTGCTGCAGTTAACTAGCCCAATCTATTCCTTTAATTCGGCCCATCCGTTCGTTTCCCGTAAGGGATACTTTTAGTTAATTTAATATCTATAGAAACAATGCTAATGACTGGTTTGCTGTTAATAAATACGTGGGTAAATCTCTGTTCAGGGCTCTCAGCTCTGAAGGCTGTGAGACCCCTGATTTCCCACTTGACACCTCTATATTTCTGTGTGTGTGTCTTTAATTCCTCTAGCGCTGCTGGGTTAGGGTCTCCCCTACCAAGCTGGTCTCGGCATCTATATATTTTTTTCAAACTTTTTACTGCAACAGTAAAAGCTAAATTTTATCTTGTGCCCTAGTACCCACATGTGTATGTTTGTGTTTGCAAAACTGAAACAAAAGTTTCAAAAAAACTATATTTACCAATGCAATATATAATAATATAAAACATAAGGTAAATTTAAAATATGACCTTAATAGTATTAAAATACAATGTTATTTTGTACTTCATTTTCAAAATGCTGGTCACAATTCATTAAATCAGTTATTCTAAAACATTTTGATCTCAGGAACTCTACTCACTTAAAAATTGCTGAGGACCATAAAAAGCTTTCTTAAAAGTTACTTGCAGCATCGAATCTAAAACTGTCAATAAACTTTAAGTCATTTTCATTAAAATTCATTGGCTTATCTTGTACTGTGAATGTATCTTTTACCCATATATGATTTTGGATTATCATGCATTGGCCGTTTGGAAAATACTGGTTCACTGAGTTATGAAGATTTTCCAAATATTTGCAAACTTCATTATATAATAGTTAAAAATCACATTTGTTAATATCACCATCTATCTCTTCCAAAGAGTCATTAAGTTTTTGGGAAGCTGTCAAGCTCACAGTGTTGGATACGTTTCTAAAGTTCCAGTTTTCCTTGAAACTTAAACTTTCTCGTGGGCAAAAATGATACAAAATAACTTTGTCCATGTTAAAGAAAATCTCAGCCAAATATCCTAGTCTGCATAACAGTAAGTGTCAGTCATTCTTGAAAGTAAAAATGGTGTTCTACCAAAAAAAGTACCTAGTTCAGCTTGCAATTGAATTGAATAATTTATCTCAAGATAAAATCTTACTTCACTATTCCCATTTTGTCACAAAGAATATTGGAAAGATATATACTAAAGGTTGAGATTAATAATAATACTTTTTCTGTTTAAGGACATTTTAAAGTGAAAGGCATTTTTCTTTGAAACTGTGAATTACAGCAGTGAAGAATAAATACTTGGTACAGTGTGGTACCACCATTAGTGCAAATGTCAGCATAGTGGAAAAGGCAACTCGCATCTTAATATTATTATGACAATTTTGACTTCATAGATTTCCTGAAAAGTCTTGGGACGCCCAGGGCCCCATAGACCACACTTTGGGAATTACAAGTTGTTTTGACAACCCACTATCAGGTGGAAACCACAGTTTGATACACAGAGCACGCTAAGGCAGGAAATTTTGAAAGATAGAAATTTGGAGAAAATAAAAAAATCCTCGGGCTGGATTTTAATTTTGTCCCCATCCACTAAAATCGTGGCTAATAATGGGATGAGATGGAATTAAATTTAAGTTTATTCAATTGCAAAGCCTTTATTCTTTCCAATATGAATGCCATCATTTCATAAGAAAATCATATCAAAAATAATTATTTTTTTCAAAAAATATTTACTTAGTATCTGCTATAAGCAAGATGTTCTTCTAGCATCAGAATCCCTGTGATTCTAGGTACAATAGATAGAGTCTTCTTTTAGTGCAGTGGTAAGAAATCTTTTTAAAAGTAGATAAAATGAGCAAAATAATACTTTAGATAGTACTAAATCCTATAATAGAAATATAGAAATGTTAGAGTGGTACTACCAAGGCCTCATACCTTAAAGGGCTCCACTGTTACCCTGCTGTCTCACCCCTGCTTACAAAGCCTCCCTGGGGCCAAGAGCCACAGGGTGAACACTCCCAGGACTGTCTGGCAAAGCAGGGAGGCTGGACTGAGCTGTACATAGATACTAGTGCAAGGCTTTTCTTTGGGATGAAGTGGGATGGGAAGGAAGGTGGGCATGGGGCAGGAGGCTGAATTTGTATTTTTGCCTTTTCCTGCAAATGTTAAGAGTAGGCCTCCAGGTAGGTGGATTGCTTGAGTCCAGCAGTTCGAGACCAACCTGGGCAACATAGTGAAACCTTGTCTCTACAAAAAATACAAAAATTATCCTGGTGTGGTGGCAGGTGTCTGTAATCTCAGCTACTCAGGAAGCTGAGCTGGTAGGATCCCTTGAGGCTGGGAGGCACAGGTTGCAGTGAGGTGAGATCATGCCACTGCACTCCAGCCTGGGCAACAGAGTGAGAGCTTGTCTCAAAAAAAAAAAAAAAAAAAAAGTAGGCCTGAGTAAAGGGATAGACCGGGTGCTAAGTTTAGGCCTATTTACAATGGAGAAAAACAGTAAGTTAATAGTCAAACGTAGACTAGGCACTTTTGTAGACATCTCACCTCACATCACATCAAACACCAAAAATATACCACAGTAAATGTTAATTTTTGCTATAAAAATTTTGGGACATCTTTGTAGTTTTGTTCTTGCTAGAATTTGGCCATGAGAAACTCTCATTTAATTTATGATTTGATTTTTTTTGGCAATTTTCATGCGCGTCCGTGTGAAGAGACGACCAAACAGGCTTTGTGTGAGCAACATGGCTGTTTATTTCACCTGGGTGCAGGCGGGCTGAGTCTGAAAGGAGAGTCAGCGAAGGGAGATGGGGTGGGGCCGTTTTATAGGATTTGGGAAGGTAATGGAAAATTACAGTCAAAGGGGGTTGTTCTCTGGTGGGCAGGGGTGGGGGTCACAAGGTGCTCAGTGGGGGAGCTTCTGAGCCAGGAGAAGGAAATTCACAGGTTAATCACTCAGTTAAGGTGGGGCAGGAACAAATCACAGTGGTGGAATGTCATCAGTTAAGGCGGGGCAGGGCCTTTTCACTTCTTTTGTGATTCTTCAGTTACTTCAGGCCATCTGGGCGTATACGTGCAAGTCACAGGGGATGCGATGGCTTGGCTTGGGCTCAGAGGCCTGACATTCCTGCCTTCTTATATTAATAAGAAAAATAAAACAAAATAGTGTTGAAGTGTTGGGGCAGCGAAAATTTTTGGGGGTGGTATGGAGAGAGAATGGGCGATGTTTCTCAGGGCTGCTTCAAGCCGGATTGGTAGGGCGTGGGAACCTAGAGTGGGAGAGATTAAGCTGAAGGAAGATTTTGTGGTAAGGGATGATATTGTGGGGATGTTAGAAGAAACATTTGTCGTATAGAATGATTGGTGATGGCCTGGATATGGTTTTGTATGAATTGAAAAACTAAATGGAATAAGAAAAGGAGAAAAACAGGTATAAAAGGTCTAAGAATTGGGAGGACCTAGGACATCTGATTAGAGAGTGCCTAAGGAGATTCAGCGTAGTCCTGCCAGCAAAGATTATTTATTTACTTCAAGAGTTAAGAGTGGCAGTTTGGGGATAGCACCAGGAGATATCAGCTGTAATGGCTTGGAAAAACAGTGTAAACCGGCAGTGTAAACAAGAGCAGGGCATGTATGAGTAGTTGAGAATGGTGAATAGGAGTATGACTAGACAAAAGATAGTAGGGATGACAAGTTTTTTGGGGCACAGTCTAAGTTGGTCTGGTGTCGAATGAGACTGGGGCCTAATAAAAAGGAGCATCTATACAGGAGCTTAAATGGGCTGTACCCTGTAGCATTCCGAGGACAGTCCTGAATTCTGAGAAGGGAAAGTGGTAAAAGTATTGTCCAGTCCTTTTTAAGTTGGTGGCTGAGCTTGGTGAGGTGTGTTTTTAAAAGACCTTTAGTCCATTCTACTTTTCTTGAAGACAGAGGACCGTAGGGATATAAAGGTTTCACTGAATACTAAGAGCCTGGAAAACTGCTTGGCTGATTTGACTAATAAAGGCTGGTCTGTTATCAGACTGTATAGAGGTGGGAAGGCTAAACTGAGGAATTATGTCTGACAGGAGGGAAGAAATGACTGTGGTGGCCTTCTCAGACCCTGTAGGAAAGGCCTTTACTTATTCAGTGAAAGTGTCTATTTAGACTAAGAGGTATTTTAGTTTCCTGACTCAGGACATGTTGAGTAAAGCTAATTTGCCAGTCCTGGGTGGGAGCAAATCCTCGAGCTTGATGTGTAGGGAAGGGAGGGGGCCTGAATAATCCCTGAGGAGTAGTAGAATAGCAGATGGAACACTGAGAAGTTATTTCCTTGAGGATAGATTTCCACAATGGAAAGGAAATGAGAGGTTCTGAGAGGCGGGCTAGTGGCTTGTACTATAGCATAGCCTGCCTTTGCTGGTGTGTGGCGATTAGGCCTGGTGGAACCGCCATCAATAAATCAAGCGTGATCAGGGCGAGGAACAGGAAAGAAGGAAATATGGGGAAATGGGATGAATATCAGGTGGATCAGAGAGATACAGTCATGGGGGTCAGGTGTGGTATCAGGAATAATGTGAGAGGCCAGATTGAAGTCCGGGCCAGGAACAATGGTAATTGTGGGACTTAAAGAGTGAGTACAGCTGAAGGAGCCGGGGAGCAGAAAGTATATGCGTCAGGTATGAGGAAGAAAATAGATTTTGGAAGTTATGAGAAATGTAGAGAGTGAGTTGAGCATAGTTTGTGATTTTTAGGGCCTCTAACAGTATTAAAGCAGCGGCAGCCGCTGCATGCAGACATGAGGGCTAGGCTAAAACAGTAAGGTCAAGTTGTTTGGACAGAAAGGCTACAGGGTGTGGTCCTGGCTCTTGTGTAAGAATTCTGACCGCACTAACCATGCCTAGGAAGGAAAAGAGTTGTTGTTTTGTAGAAGGTGCTTGGGTTTGAGAGATCAGCTGGACACGATAGGCAGGGAGAGCACGTGTGTTTTTATGAGAATTATGCCGAGATAGGTAACAGATGAGGAAGAAATTTGAGCTTGATTGAAGTAATGGGGGCTGTCTGTGAAGCCTTGTGGCAGTACAGCCCAGGTAATTTGCTGAGCCTAATGGGTGTCAGGGTCAGTCTAAGTGAAGGCAAAGAGAGGCTGGGATGAAGGATGCAAAGGAATAGTAAAGAAAGCATGTTTGAGATCCAGAACAGAATAATGGGTAGTAGAGGGAGGTATTGAGGATAGGAGAGTATATGGGTTTGGCACCATGGGGTGGATAGGCAAAACAATTTGGTTGATAAGGCGCAGATTCTGAACTAACTTGTAAGGCTTGTCTGGTTTTAGGACAGGTAAAATGGGGGAATGGTAAGGAGAGTTTATAGGTTTTAGAAGCCCATGCTGTAGCAGGCGAGTGATAACAGGCTTTAATCCTTTTAAAGCATGCTGTGGGATGGGATGTTGGCATTGAGTGGGGTAAGGGTGATTAGGTTTTAATGAGATGGTAAGGGGTGTGTGATTGGTCACCAAGGAGGGAGTAGAGGTATCCTATACTTGTGGGTTAAGGTGGAGGATATGAGAGGAGGATGCAAAGGAGGCTTTGGATTGGGAAGAAGGGAGGCAGTGAGATATAGCTGTAGTCCAGGAATAGTCAGGGAAGCAGATAATTTGGTTAAAATATCTCGGCCTAATAAGGGAACTGGGCAGATGGGGATAACTAAAAAGAAATGCTTAAAAGAGTATTGTCTAAGTTGGCACCAGAGTTGGGGAGTTTTAAGAGGTTTAGAAGCCTGGCCGTCAATACCCACAACAGTTATGGAGGCAAGGGAAACAGGCCCTTGAAAAGAAGGTAATGTGGAGTGGGTAGCCTCCGTATTGACTAAGGAGACGGACTTAACCTTCCACTGTGAGAGTTACCTGAAGCTCGGCATCCGTGATGGTCTGTGGGGCTTCCGAGGTGATCCGGCAGCGTCAGTCTTCAGCCGCTAAGCCAAGAAGGAGTCAGTCAGAGAGCCTTGGGCCAGAGTTCCAGGGGCTCTGGGAGTGGCTGCCAGGTGAGTTGAACAGTCCGATTTTCAGTGGGGTCCCACACAGATGGGACGCGGCTTAGGAGGAATCCCGGGCTTCGGGCATTCCTTGGCCCAGTGGCCAGATTTCTGGCACGTGTAGCAAGCTCCTGGGGGAGGAGGTTCTGGAGGAACGCCTGGCCGCTGCGGTTCAGGCATTTGGAAGTTCTTGTGTGCTGGAGATGTGGCTGGGGTTTGTCTCACAGTGGAGGCAAGGCAAGGAATTGCAACTTTTTTCTATTATTGTACACCTTGAAGGTGAGGTTAATTAAATCTTGTTGTGGGGTTTGAGGGCCAGAATTTAATTTTTGGAGTTTTATTTAATGTCGGGAGCAGATTGGGTAATAAAATGTATTTTGAGAATAAGACGGCCTTTTGACCTTTTAGGGTCTAGGGCTGTA
Source organism: Pan troglodytes (assembly GCF_028858775.2). Taxonomy (NCBI): domain Eukaryota; kingdom Metazoa; phylum Chordata; class Mammalia; order Primates; family Hominidae; genus Pan; species Pan troglodytes. The sequence continues at coordinate 136,771,792 of NC_072403.2, read as the reverse complement.
AAGTGTCTCAGGGTTGCTGCCAAACAAGTCATGAACTGGGCTGGATTTTTATATTTCATGAAAAAAAGCCTAAACACTATCTGATTTGGGATAAAGAAAAAGGAGCATTAACCTTAACTATGCCTTTAGCTCCAGCCACCTTTTTAAGAGTAAATTGCTGGGCAGGTGGGGGAGGGCTAGTCACGGAACGAAACTGTAAGCCAGACCAGGTGTGAGGAGGGGAGGCCATAAAAAGATTACAGGGTGGAGGAGCGGAGGCTGAGGAAGAATTGGGACCTAGCTTGGCCTGGCGAGGAGGGGAGAGGTCAGATGGGTCTGTAGAAAAGGAAGATTAGAAAGACTCAGCAACGCTTGGGGTTGGGACTGAGGGGACAGGCGGGAGGGAAAGAAGGAAGATTTGGGACGAGTTGCACTGGGCACAGAGACTAGGAAGGGACTGATGTGTAAAAGAATGCCTGGACGTCAGGCACCTCAGACCATTTGCCCATTTTACGACAAGAATTATTTAGATCTTGTAGGATGGAAAAATTGAAAGTGCCATTTTCTGGCTATTTGGAACTACTATCGAGTTTGTATTGGGGTCAAGCGGCATTGCAGCAGAAAATAAGACACTTAGATTTTAGGTCAGGTTGTGTCCGGAATTGGTGGGTTCTTGGTCTCACTGACTTCAAGAATGAAGCCGCGGACCCTCACGGTAAGTGTTACAGCTCTTAAGGTGGCGCATCTGGAGTTTGTTCCTTCTGATGTTCGGATGTGTTCGGAGTTTCTTCCTTCTGGTGGGTTCTTGGTCTCGCTGGCTCAGGAGTGAAGCTGCACACTTCGCGGTGAGTGTTACAGCTCTTAAGGCGGCGCGTCTGGAGTTGTTCGTTCTTCCCAGTGGGCTCGTGGGCTCGCTGGCTTCAGGAGTGAAGCTGCAGACTTTCGCGGTGAGTGTTACAGCTCATAAAAGCAGTGTGGACCCAAAGAGTGAGCAGCAGCAAGATTTATTGCAAAGAGCGAAAGAACAAAGCTTCCACAGTGTGGAAGGGGACCCGAGTGAGTTGCCAGTGCTGGCTGGGGCAGCCTTCTTTTATTCTTTTATCTGGCCCCACCCAAATCCTGCTGATTGGTAGAGCTGAGTGGTCTGTTTTGACAGGGTGTTGATTGGTGCGTTTACAATCCCTGAGCTAGATACAAAGGTTCTCCACGTCCCGGTCAGATTAGTTAGATACAGAGTTTCGACATACAGGTTCTCCAAGGCCCCACCAGAGCAGCTAGATACAGAGTGTCGATTGGTGCACTCACAAACCTTGAGCTAAACACAGGGTGCTGATTGGTGTGTTTACAAACCTTGAGCTAGATACAGAGTGCCAATTGGTGTATTTACAATCCCTGAGCTAGACATAAAGGTTATCCAAGGCCCCACCAGAGCAGCTAGATACAGAGTGTGGATTGGTGCACTCACAAACCCAGAGCTAGACACAGGGTGCTGACTGGTGTGTTTACAAACCTTGAGCTAGATACAGAGTGCCGATTGGTGTGTTTACAATCCCTGAGCTAGACATAAAGACTCTCCACGTCCCCACCAGACTCAGGAGCCCAGCTGGCTTCACCCAGTGGATCCTGCATTGGGGCTGCAGGTGGAGCTGCCTGCCAGTCCTGCGCCATGCGCTCGCACTCCTCAGCCCTTGGGCGGTCAATGGAACTGGGCACCGTGGAACAGGGGGCAGCGCTCACTGGGGAGGCTCGGGCTGCACAGGAACCCACGGAGGCAGGGGAAGGCTCAGGCATGGCGGGCTGCAGGTCCCGAGGCCTGCCCCGCGGGAAGGCAGCTAAGGCTCGGTGAGAAATCGAGCTCAGCGCTGGTGGGCTGGCACTGCTGGGGGACCCAGTACACCCTCCGCAGCTGCTGGCCTGGGTGCTAAGTCCCTCATTGCCTGGGGCCAGCAGGGCTGGCCGACTGCTCCCAGTGTGGGGCCTGCCAAGCCCACGCCCACCCGGAACTCCAGCTGGCCCGCAAGCGCCGTACGCAGCCCCGGTTCCCGCTCGCGCCTCTCCCTCCACACCTCCCTGCAAGCTGAGAGAGTGGGCTCCAGCCTTGGCCAGCCCAGAAAGGGGCTCCCACAGTGCAGTGGTGGGCTGAAGGGCTCCTCAAATGCCGCCAAAGTGGGAGCCCAGGCAGAGGAGGTGCCAAGAGCAAGTGAGGGCTCTGAGGACTGCCAGCACACTGTCACCTCTCAAGGTGAGAGTTGAAGAGGTTTTAAGTTCTTAAGAATATAGGCTAAGGGAGAAGAAGGAGGAATGGAAGGTGGAAGCTTGCCCATAGTGAAGGAGGCAAGCCCAGAGAAAAGAGTGGAGACACGGAGAAGGGGTGGGGGGTTCTTGCCCTCCAGAAAAGCAGAGAAAGGGTTGGGGCATGGAAATAAGGAATTGGGGCACAGAGATAAGAGGTTGGGGTGCAGAAATAAGGGATTGGGGGTTCTTGCCCCCTAGAAAAGTGGGACTTGCCACTAAGTGTGAAGGAGAAGGGGTTGAGGGGTACTTGCCCCTCCCCCAGAAAAGCGGAGAAGGGGTAGAGACAAGGAGAGAAGGGGTTGGGGTACTTGCCCCTTCCCCAGAAAAGCAGAGAAGGGGTAGAGACAAGGAGAGAAGGGGTTGGGGTACTTGCCCCTTCCCCAGAAAAGCGGGACTTGCCACTAAGGGTGAAGGACCAAGGCAGGTGTCCCTGCATGGTCTGACACCTTTGAAAGGTGGGTGAATTATCAGAGAGGTGTCCCTTCAATGATTAAACACCAAGGGAAGGCTGCCTTCCCAGTCCGTGACTGGCGCCGGAGTTTTGGGTCCAACGGAGAAAACGTGTCTCCTTTGTCTCTACCAGAAAATGAAAGGAATTGAAATTAAGACAAGGGAGAGATTGAAGTGTGGCGCCAAGATTGAAAGGAGAAAGAAGTTGAGGGACAGTGAGGGAGGTTGGAGAAGAGAGTAAACAGAGGCCGCTTACTGGATTTGAAATTGTTGAGATGTTTCTTGGGCTGGTCAGTCTGAGGACCTGAGGTTGTAGGTGGATCTTTCTCATGGAGCAAAGAGCAGGAGGACGGGGGATTGATCTCCCAAGGGAGGTCCCCCGATCCAAGTCATGGCACCAAATTTCATGCGCGTCCATGTGAAGAGACCACCAAACAGGCTTTGTGTGAGCAACATGGCTGTTTATTTCACCTGGGTGCAGGCAGGCTGAGTCCGAAAAGAGAGTCAGCGAAGGGAGATAGGGGTGGGGCCGTTTTATAGGATTTGGGAAGGTAATGGAAAATTACAGTCAAAGGGGGTTGTTCTCTGGTGGGCAGGGGTGGGGGTCACAAGGTGCTCAGTGGGGGAGCTTCTGAGCCAGGAGAAGGAAATTCACAGGGTTAATCACTCAGTTAAGGTGGGGCAGGAACAAATCACAGTGGTGGAATGTCATCAGTTAAGGCGGGGCAGGGCCTTTTCACTTCTTTTGTGATTCTTCAGTTACTTCAGGCCATCTGGGCATATACGTGCAAGTCACAGGGGATGCGATGGCTTGGCTTGGGCTCAGAGGCCTGACAGCAATTATTTTGTATACTTGGAAATTCTTCAGAAAAGGAAAAATATAACCAACAAATTATTTGGAAACAATGCAATTTGTTCAATTTTTTAAATTAAAAATATGACCAGGAATGGTGGCTTGTGCCTGTAATCCCAGCATTTTGGGAGGCTGAGGTGGGCAGATCACTTGAGGTCAGGAGTTCGAGACCAGCCTGGTCAACATAGCGAAACCACACGTCTACTAAAAATAATAAAATAAAATAAAATACATAGCTGGGGCATGGTGGGCCATGCCTGTAATCCCAGCTACTCAGGAGGCTAAGGCATGAGAATTGCTGGAACCCAGGAGGTCGAGGCTGCAGTGAGCTGAGATCACACCACTGCACTCGGGAGACAGAATGAGGCTCTGCCTCAAAAAAATATATTAAAAATATTTAAAACTGACAGAACATACTTAATAATATTTAATTATATTATATCAAAATATTTATTATTTGTGAATCTGAGGCTTGTTTAAATTTTGCAATAATATTGTTTTCAGATCTCATATATTTTCCTAGGTCCTTTGAAAAGTTTATATTATGTACAATGGGCTCAATTCTTACAGTATAATTTGATATTCTTGGGCCTAGACTTATACTTTGTTGTCCAGTGGAGTATCCACTAGCCACATACAGCTATTTAAATTTAAATTAATGAAAATTAAAAATTCAGTTCCCCAGATGCAATAGCCACATTTCAAGTGTCCAGTGAGGATTAGTGCCTACCATATTGAAGAACACAAATATGGGACATCTGCATCATTGAGAAAGTTTTACTGGACATCATTGATCTAACCCAATCTTAGCTGTGGAATTACAAACATTGATGTTATCTTCAGGCTACTAATTGAGTTAGGTATGACGTAGTGGGAGAAAGTTCTCTCAGTGAGATTGTAAAGGAAAAGGGTATGAAGAAGACAGATAGTGTTTGCAGATTGCTTTGGAGAGAGATCTCCAAACCACGTACAAATAAATAACTGGGAACTGACTGCAGAATGAAAAGAAAGGCTGCAGGAAAATGTGAACAAATAAGAAGGTAGAAAAGCTGATAGGGATAACTTAAAAAAAATTGGAAACCTTGAAAATGAGGACTCGTGGCTCATCAGAAAATGAGAGACTATTTAGTCAAATATGAGAAAATCTGATTCAGGTATTCCTCTGCGCATTGAGAGGAAGAGGCAGACCTCCGAGATAATACAGATGAAATAACAACCAAATATGGTAACTGATTAAATGTGATAAGGAAACAAAAGCTCCTAGAAGACAGAAGAGAAAGGAGAGGTAGTTCTGCAGAGCCAGTGCAATTGAGAAGGGTCCTTTTTGTGACTGGTGAAAACTTAAGAGGAAACAGACACTTGAGTGTTCATGCTTTTCAACTGAGAGGGTGGTTTAGAGTGTGTCACCATCAGAAAACAGGAAGAAATGTGGGATTTGGTGCAGCCAGGGTTCAGTGAGTAAATCATTCACCGAAAAAGAAAGCAAAAGACCTGAAACAGATGGATTTTCTCAAGGAAGGAAGAAAATCAACAGAATCCTTGTTTGAAGGGACCCTCTGCTCAGTGAGAGGAAAGAAAAGCAATGTTAAGAGGAATGCAAAAGAAAGTGTCAGTAAGGTGTGAAATGCCCAGAAGACAGACACTTCTGAAAGTTAGTAGGAAGATCTTAGGGGAAAGGAAAAACACAGAGAACCATGGGTAGAAAAAAACTTTGAGATAAAAATAGAAAATGAGTAGATCTGTAACTTTAACTACCTCACTGAAAACTTTTCTCTTAGTGCTTGAATATGAAGGCAAGAAATACCTTGGCCCTAAAATATGGTGAACCAGATAGAAATTCTGGAATTGGGACTTTTCATATAAGAAAGATATGCACACAAATTTGTGAGGTGACATCAGAGGGTATATGGTTCAATGCTTAAGCCAGGGTTTAAAAGAGCTGAGGCATACATTTAGTTATTCAGTAAGAACAACTAAAACTTGTAAAGCACTTATTGTTTCCAGAGGTCTTTTCCTTGAGCATATTATCTTATTTAAGCTCTAACATGCAGCCTGTGAAGAAGGCAGTACTCTCACTCCCATTTCACAGATGGTCAATAAATGAACTGAGGTAAGAAGATTCTTATTTGTCTGGGTATAACAGGAAGCAACAGACAACAAGCTAAATGTCAGCTTTATCTTCTGTAGTCCTTTCAGTCCTTCTTTCTGAAACAGGAAAGATTCCCTTGTCCCCCTCGCAGGGTATGTGATGGGGATGTGGCTCGCTTCTTCCCTCCCCGACTGCTCAAACCTCTAGGGGAACATACACGCAGGCAGGGTGTGGGGCTCCGACCCCACAGCAGTGTCTAGGGGTGAATGTTTACAGCTTCTGAAGCCCCAGGGGGCGTGTGTTGCAGGATGCTCTCTTAGTTTGCCAATCTATAGGCAGCTTGTGTTAACCAGTTCAATTAGACCCCCCTCCTTATCACAAGGACAGAAGGATTTCTGATCCTGGGGTTCTTGCCTTAGTGTACGGATAGAATCGGATCACTTGTGGGCTTGGAGAATGAGTGTAAAGTTTTATTGAGTGGAAGTAGCTCTTAGCTAATGGGGGATCCACAAGGGAGATGGTCTTCCTGTGGAGTTGGGCCCCAGCTCTCCTCTGACTGCCCTGGCCAAACTGCCTCATCCCACTGGTGGATGGCCTGACTGCATGCTGGTGCTGACAAGCGTGCTCTTCTGGATGCCCACTCTAGACAACCTGCCTCTTGAATCCTCTTCTGCCAATGTGCTGCTCTTGACGTCTGGCCTCCTGTGTGTCTGCCTGCTAGCGTCTCCGGGGGGTTTTATGGGCACAGGATGGGGGTGTGGCAGGCCAGGATGGTCTTGGGAAATGCAACATTTGGGCGCGAAGGCAGGAGTGCCCGTCCTTGCCTAGGTCCATGGGGGTGGAGCCCTACCCACGGACTATGCCCTCCTCTAGCCAGCACTTCCCTTCCCCACTTCCGTATTATTTAAAGGGACCATGCTCTTCCCTTCCCAGCACTCCCATATTATTTCCACAGGCTTTAGGCTGTATTTAGGGACTGTGTAACATGTTTTTCTTACAACAACAAGCTTACACCTGTCTGGTTTTTTTTAGACCCACCAGCAATTTTGCAGACTAGAATCTGTTTGCCCTAGAACTATGTAATATTCTAAAAGTTCAGCCTTGGCCTGAAAAAATAGAAAAAGAGTTTCCAAGGTACTAGCCTCTTTAGGTTTCTGTGTCACAAAATTGGTTTATATTTTGGCTTAAACCTATTGGAGGTACCTTATGCCAGGGTAGATTTTGTGTCTTTCTAATGTCACCAAGGCTGTTTTGTCATAGAAGGATATGAGGAGTTCCAGCCCCTACTGCTAGCAATAAGGTTCGGGGTATTATAGTAAAATTTTAGTAGATGAAGCTGTACCTTACTAGTAACTCCCACAAAAAACAAAAAGTGTCGAGAGAAGTATATTACTTTAAGAGTAAAACAGAGCAGCAATTCTTATGTGAGAGCTTTAATCAAGAGTAGTTTTCTCATTGGAGACATGGATTAGCGACTTTTTAAAATTTCTGTTTCTGCTGTGTGCATTAGAGAATGTAAGACAGGAGTCAGAGGCAATAAGTCTGATTTAAGATTCTAAAAAGATAAACTAAGGGAAACCCTTTACAAACAATTTAAAGAAGATGGACAGCATCCTCATGTCAGTTTTCTGGTTAAAGGTTTCCTGTGGCTCTTACCTCCCCTGGAAAGTCTAGATTGCTTAACTTGCAAAGAGATGTTCCTCATCAGCTGCCCCCAGCTTACCTTTCCAGTCTCATCACCTGCCAGTTTTAACATGTACTCTCCATTTCAACCATGCGGAAAGCTCCAAATGCACAATTGTGTTTGATACCTCTGTGTGCAATACGCAGTTTGCATTGTCTGGAGCCTTCTTCCTATATTCTGTTTGGTAGACTCTTACTCATTCTTCAAGATCCACATCTAATTTCACCTCCTTGTGAACCTTCTGGACCTCCCTGAGGCTGAAGCTGAGAATCCTTTTTTTTTTTTTTTTTGAGACGGAGTCTGGCTCTGTCCCCCAGGTTGGAGTCCAGTGGCGCCATCTAGGCTCACTGCAAGCTCCGCCTCCCGGGTTCACGCCATTCTCCTTCCTCAGCCTCCCGAGTAGCTGGGACTACAGGCGCCTGCTACCATGCCCAGCTAATTTTTTTGTATTTTTAGTAGAGACGGGGTTTCACAGTGTTAGCCAGGATGGTCTCGATCTCCTGACCTCGTGATCCACCCGCCTCGGCCTCCCAAAGTGCTGGGATTACAGGCATGAGCCACCGCGCCTGGCCGAGGCTGAGAATCTTAGTCAATTAGGGTTGCTGTAATAAAATATCGTAGATTGGGTGGTTTATAAACAACAGAAATTTACTCCTCCCAGTTCTAGAGACCAGAAGTCTGAAATCAGTGTGCCCACATAGTCAGGGTCTGCTGAGAGCCCTTTTCCAGGCTGCAGACTGACTTCTCCTTGGTTCCTCAGGCAGAAAGAGAGCAAGAGAGTACTCTGGAGTCCCTTTTAGAAAGGCACAAATCCCATTGTTTTAGGGCTGTACGTTCATGATCTAAATTATCTCCCACCCCACCTCTTAATATCGTTGCACTAGGGGTTAGGATATCAACATGTGAAGTTTGGGGAGACACAAACATTCAGTTCATAGCACTGAGCCACTTTCCACCGGGCTTGCAGAGAACTTCCTAGAAACTCCTACCATAATGAGTATTACTCCATTCGTTGTTTATGCATTTTCTCTGCTTCTAGTTTTTAAGCTCATTGAGGTAAAGGATCCTGCCTCAATAATCTCTGTGGGTGGGTGACAGCCTCCAAATATTTTAATACCAAGCATCATTTAATCTATAAACCTACTGCCTGCTGAAGAAAGAAATGACTATATGATTGGTGTGAGGTGAATTGGAAAAGGGCTGAGGTATGAGGACAGGCCTAAGGATGAGTAAGCAAACTAGCAAAGTTTGTTTATGTCTCCAAAGAATTTGCTCTAGTTTTTCCATTTTTCAAATAGTTGATGTACAGTTGACTTCAACAGTTCAACGAGAGTGAGCTAGTTTTTGGTGTCTCATTCTCTGATAAGGCATATACCTTATGTTTTGGATCACTTGTGGTGGTGGAATCATTCAGTTACTTCAGTGGAAGAATATGTGTGGAAGAACAATAAAGCCGCTGGATATCATTTACTTTAAAGTAGTAGCAAGCATTATAGCAAGCCAAGGGGATTAGATTAATTGGGAAAAATATACATAATTTATAATCTTAGAAATGAATGCCAAATGCTTTTAATCTGATTAGACTCTTTTCTTCTAGTGCAGTTTAGATATGCTCTAAATTTGTGATTCCTAAAGGGGAGTTTAATAAAACACAGGTTCTGTAGAATATTAGTAAGAATTATGTTTAAAAAGAATTTCATTGTCAACTTTGGGGAAAATGTGGTTAAAAAGAATTAAGGTGGCTTTTCTAGTATTGTTTTTCCTACCCGAATGTATGTTATAAATCTCCAAGAGATGTATGTACATGGTATAAAGCAGTTTAAATTTTCTTGACAAGAGCCTCTTCTCTCTCTATTGTAATGTATCTAGGGGTGCTATTGTTTAACAAAACACTGAGAAATGCTGTTCTAAATTAGGAGCTTTGTAAGAACTTAGTTGCCTACAACTACACTACATATTATACCAGTTGTAACATTTTCTGTCAAGCAAATGTGTATAAAGACTAAGTATGCAGCCTCTAGCTTCTCATTTTTGCTAGCCAGGCTATGAATGAATATTCTTCAAAGTTGTTTTTTAAAAATCTCTCTGCTTTTTTTTTTTTTTTTTTTTAAAACACTGTGGAATATCAGCTAGCCTGAATCTTTGTTTGTTTTTCATTTTTTATTTTAAATCAGGGGACGACAGAAGAGTAAGTGCCTCTATAATTTATATCCAGGTGAGTGCCAATATAAGAGACAGCTTCCCAGGACGTGATGGGAAAAGAGAGAGAGACAGAGAGAGAAAGAGAGAGAGACCATTTGCCTAAGGGAGCCGTGAACAGCTGTAAGGATTTTTTTTTTTTTTTTTTTTTTTTTTTTTTTTTGAGATGGAGTCTCACTCTATCACCAGGCTGGAGTGCAGTGATACAATCTCGGCTCACTGCAACCCCTGCCTCCTGGGTTCAAGCGATTCCCCTGCCTCAGTCCCTTGAGTAGCTGGGACTATAGGCACACGCCACCATGCCCAGCTAATTTTTGTATTTTTAGTAGAGACAGGGTTTCATTGTGTTGGCCAGGATGATCTTGATCTCTTGACCTCGTGATCCGCCCGCCGCAGCGTCCCAAAGTGCTGGGATTACAGGTGTGAGCCACCACACACCACACCTGGCTAGAATTTTTTTTTTTTTTTTTTTTTTAAGATTCAAGAGGTACTTGTGCAGGTTTTTTACATGGGTATAGTGCATGCTGCTGAGTTTGGGGCTTCTATTGAGCCCCAAATAGTGAACATAGTACCCAGTAGGTAGTTTTTCCACCTTTGTCCCTCTCCCTCCTTCCGCCCTTTTGGAGTCCCCAGTGTCTATTGTTTCCATCTTTATGTCCAAGACAAGGATGTCCACTTTCACCACTCCTATTTGACATAGTACTGGAAATCCTAGCCAGAGCAACCAAGCAAGAGAAACAATTAAAAGGCATCCAAATAGGAAAAGAGAATGTCAAATTACCTCTGTTTGCCAATGTTATGCTAAAGAAATACTAGGTACACTTCAAGAAGGTGGAAATGGCTGACTCCCTCAGGCTACTGCTCAAAAGATTTGAATAGCACAGATATGAAAGTATTAAATGTTGTAAGTTAGTGATAGAGTAAGAGAGAAAGACAGAAAGATAATTGTCTAGATGAAAAGGCAAATGATCAATCTATTTCCACGGGTTAATTTTGTTTTGTTCTAGTGTGGAAAAATTTTCCTGTCGTAAGCTGGACACTCACACCTGTATCTACCACTTTCACAATAAACAAAACAGTGTGAGGATGGAATGGAGAGAAAGAGGAAGTGTTTTTGAACTATAAATCACTACAGGCTTGGTATAAATTCCAAACCTTTCAAGAAGTAAACTTTACTTTGAGCAATGATTACGAGATGAGATGCCAGTGTATTTCACAATGTAAGTAATGTATTTGACCAACAAAACAATACAAAACAAAGGCAACCAAGTTAAGAACGAATTACAGAATAATGCTTGACTCACTTGAAAACTGTCCCTTATGAAATTTCATTTGACAATTTGTACTTTTCTGGTTTTGGCTGTTTGGGGGTCTTTTTCCTTCCTTGAAAGAACTTGACAGGAAATGATTATTTCCACTAAGTCAAAGAGGGCATATTTACATAGTTCCTCATGATGTGATCAGGAAATCCTGTGTAGAAAAAAGTCGCTGAAAAAAGAGGGGAAAAGTGTAGCCTGCTTATGTTTTCTTAAACTCCTCCTGCCCCACCCTGGAGCCATTTAAGATACAATCTCACTTTTCTTTCTTTTCTTTTTTTTCTTTTCTTTCTCTTTCTTTCTTTCTTTCTTTCTTTCTTTCTTTCTTTCTTTCTTTCTTTCTTTCTTTCTCTTTCTTTCTTTCTCTCTCTTTCTTTCTTTCTCCTTCCTTCCTTCCTTTTTCTTTTTTCTCTCTTTCTTTCTCTTTCTCCTTCCTTCCTTTTTCTTTTTTCTTTCTTTTCTTATCTTTTTCTTTCTTTCACATAGATTTCAGCACAAAGGCTCATACATTTGGGCTTGCTTTTTTCTTCTCAACGAAAGCCTTAGAAGGTAGAGATTTCAGATGCATTTTTCTCTCTTTCCTGAGTCTGTCCAGTAACAACAGGGATAGTTGAAAAATCTTAGGAAAAGGTTCTTGCTTTGCAGGTTTCTAATCTCATTCCTGACAAGCCGTCTGGTCTCCTGCTGACGTCTAGGAGATGCACATCAAAGGCAGAAATGATCTAGGCTCTGTGATCTCTCTTCTGAATGAGAGTGATGCTGCCAGCCAGGAGGGGGCTGTCACTTCAGACTCTCCAGCAAACTTGAGCAGCTGCAGCTGTCGCCTGAGGGAAAACCAGATGCATCAGTATTTTGAATGTGCTTTCAGATTTGCTAGGAATGCACGACATGTTGCAATTGCTTTGCAGGACTCTGCTATTTGAAATCTGTCACAAAGTCAATTCCAATTTGGATACTAATATGATTACTGTTTGAGTGTTAGATGCCATGTACTAAATTTTACATGAGGGTTTATATATTTTTACCTACAAGTCCAATGAACCCCATGTGATAAATAGGGAACCTACCCAGGATGTCTGAGAAACATAGTGAGTCAGTTCTGTAAATGGTAATCTGGCAGCACATCTATTCTCCAATAACTTTCAACCATTTATGTTCACCCTATAACCTACTCCATCCTTGGGCAGGATAGGGGCCATTTATTGTCACCTGGGAATAAAGAATTAGCAAGTTAATCAATTGCTCTAGTTCAAATTTGTGTGGAAGTATTATTATTGTAGTTCAGGGATAGAAAATGATGCCTTTTTATATTATATGAATTTGTCTATATTGGCTACTGGGTATTCAAATGTGACTCACTCTCAAGTTGCTTTTTTTTTGTAAAGAAGGCCAGCCAGTTTTGCATTTCCCAAATCTGGTTCTCTCCTTCTATAGCTATTTCCCAAGTTTGCTGTTTTTGTCACTTAGAAAGTTTGAACATGATAACTTAAGATTATATCACAGAGTTCAAAGTTTTAAAGACCATAATTCTTCCTTGTTCTTTTGACTGAGGATCTTGACCTTTAACCTAAGAGATATTTAAGATGTTTGAAAGTTAGTTGAATTCTTTGATCAACTAATAAGGGTTTGCATTAATCAAAAGCAAAAACAGCAGAAATTAAAGTCCTAATGTGTTCAACTTACACTTCAGGAGACTTTACTTCTAAGGAAGAGGACATGGGCATGTTACCTAAGCACGGATATTTTTTGCTTTGCTCTTTCTCTGTCTCAGGCACATAGGACAGTGCCTGCCTAAGGTAGGAATCCTAATCATATAATATTTATTGAAGGAAAGCATGAATGAATGAATAAGCAAACGAATAAATTGGATGCTTTCAGCAGGAGCTTTGGATGAAAGAGAACATTGTTATTCTTGGAGAAAAAGAAAAGACTGAATGAACTGTCCTATCCATTTCTTTTATCCTCACCTTTAATAAAATAAATGTTGCATGCATTGGGGGTACTAAGGTATGGTCTCTGTCCTCAAGACATTTTCATAATAGCAACTGATTCTAATGGCTAACCTCCAGTCCTCAGGTCTTCTAATGTCAGAGATATAGCAGATTTTCCTGGTAAGAGTCTGGTGTGCAATCTTCAAGATTCAGAGAACATGAACCGTGTGGTATGCATCATTGCTTTTCACTTATGGATTTCTTTCAGCTCTGCTATATTACATATTATTGGTGTAATAATATTATTTATTATATATTATTGGTGTAATAATATGCAATAAAGAGATGAAGAAGCTAAGCTTCAAGACATGTGCACATAGTCAAAATTAAGCTATCTCTATAAAGCTAGAAGCTATTAAGGCTGCTCAAGCTGTAAGAATAAGGCCAGAAAATATTTTTTTCTAGAAATATTTATTGAATGATTCATCTTGTGTCCATTAATTTAATTTAATTTATTTTTGTAAACTTTTATTTTAGGTTCAAGGGTACATGTGTAGGTTTGTTATACAGGTAAATTGCATGTCATGAGGATCTGGTGTACAGATTATTTTGTCATCCAGGTAATAAGCATAGTACCCAATAGGTAGCTTTTCAGTTCTCTTCCTCCTCCCATCCTCTACCTTCAAGTACATCCTAGTGTCTCTTGTTCCTTTCTTAGTGCCCATGGGTTCTCAATGTTTAGCACCCACTTATAAGTAAGAACATGCAGTATTTGGTTTTCTGTTCCTGCGTTAGTTTCCTTAGGATAACGGCCTCCAACTCCATCCATGTTGCTGCAAAGGACATGATCATATTCTTCTTTTATGACTGTATAGTATTCCATGGTATATATATGCCACATTTTCTTTATCCAGTCTACTGTTGATGGGCATTTAGGTTGATTCCATGTCTTTGCTATTGTGAGTAGTGCTGCGATGAATACACACATACGTTGTCTTTATGGTAGAATGATTCATATCAAGTGGGGGCTGGGGACTCACAGAGAAGAGAGACTGGGTTTCTTTCCACACAGTGGCTGTGGCATGCTGGAGGTGCCAGCATAACGACCAGGCTCTTAGTTCTTTCCCCAGCTTGAGGGCAATAAGGGCAGTCACCGCAGCTGCAAAGGCAGAGGACTGTGGGCTGTCTCTGGGATTTCCTCCCCAGAGAAACACAGAGCTGCCACCAACTGAAATGTTCAGGCTAGGGCAAGGTGGTTGTGATGAGGGGCCCAGGTCAAGAGACCCTGTCCATTGAGGAGTAGTGGGGTGGGGACCCGCATGTAAAGCAGTCTGGCCACTTTTCTGTAAGGCAGCTGCTCTGTGCTGGGAACCCATATTAGTCTCTAATCACTGCGTTCCTTCTAGAGCCTGAGGATAACAGGAGTTAGGGCTGTGGAGCATAAAAAAAGGCACCCTGACTGCTACGTCTGGGAGCTCCATCCCAGGGAAATGCAGAGCTGCTTCTGGCCAGAAAGCTGAGGCAGGGCTGGGGTGGCCACAGTAGAGTCCCAGGCCACTGGGCCTTACCTGATGAAGTACAGTGGAGGCTAGGCCTATAGTCTATCTGCTGCTCAGCCCCATGGATTCAGCTCCTGTCCAGGGGTTGTATGAGGGAGCCTGGCCTCCCCTAGCTCCAGAGCTGCAGCTGCTGGTGCCAGGATGCCCAGGGATCCAAGGCTCCAAAGACTTCTCATGTGCCTGAGTGGTGGCTCTGTCCAGACTCCATGTAGCTCTCCCTGTCAGTCTGAAGGCCTGAGGGGGTGGGGAGGTGGTAGTCACTGGGGTTCTTCCAAGCCTAGGGTTGCAAAAGTCCATGGCAGAAGTGTGAATCCCCAGGGATGCTCACTTACTGTTTCTCCGGGGTGGGGGGCCTGCCTTGGCTCTGCACCACTCCCAGGTGGATGATTGTCTTGCTACTCTCCTCCATTCTCTGTGAGTCATCTTGCTTCCCTGATGAGCCCAATGTGTCCACCTGGATGATCTAGTTGAAGAGCTAATGTTTACTCAGCAGTCTTTTTTCTCTCTGGGACAGCAGCATGCACTAGCTGCTTCTAGTCGGCCATATTGGCTGGAATTCAGAAAATATCCTCTGGCCTTGCGGATATGAAAAAATTAGTTATTTAATTATATTATTATTATTTTTGAATTGTTTAATTTTAAATTTTTGTGGGTACATAGTAGGTGTATATATTTACGGAGTACATGAGATATTTTAATACAGGCATACAATGCATAATAATCAAATCAGGGTAAATTGTTTTAATTTTTGCCTTCTACAAATAAGTGAGAACGTTAAGTTTATCTTTCCTCACCTGGCTTATTTTACTTAACATAGTGTCCTCCCATTCCATCCATGTTGTTGAAAATGACAGGATCTCATTCTTTTTAATAGCTGAATAGTACTCCATTGTACTATGTACCACATTTTCTTTATCCATTCATCTGTTGATGGACACTCAGGTTGCTTCCAAACTTGGCTATTATAAATAGTGCTGCAATAATCACTGGAATGCAGATGTCTCTTTGATCCACTGATTTCCTTTCTTTTGGGTGTATACCTAGTAGTGGGATTGCTAGATCATATGGTAGCTCTATTTTTTAGATTTTGAAGAACCTCCAAACCGTTCTCCATAGTGGTTGTACTCATTTATATTCCCATCAACAGTGTATGAGGACTCTTTTTTCTCCACATCCTCACCAGCATTCACTATTGTCTGTCTTTTGGATAAAAGCCATTTTAACTGGGGTGAGATGATATCTCATCATAGCTTTGATTTGCATTTCTCTGATGAAAAATGATATTGAACACCTGTTCTTATACTTGTTTGCCATTTGTATAATCTTCTTTTGAGAAATCTACTCAGATCTTGAAAGAAACATTTTTATTCCCAACAGTTTCATAGATGAAAAACTGTCACCTTCAAAAAAATAGATGTGCAAAACAGCTATTGGGTCCTAATTAATTTTATCCACAATTTATGAAGAATTTAGGCCCATAAAATGAACCTATCTACATGCTATGTGTAAAAAACATTTCATATTCAGTGACATAGGTAGGTTGAAAGCAAAAAGATGAAAAAAGATATATCATGCCAATATTAATGGAAAAGGAAGGAATGGTTTAATATCTCATAAAGTAGACTTCAGAGCAATAAAAATTACTGGAGAAAAAGATGGATATTACATGATATCATAACAAACTTAACTGTGTACACACAGAAAAACATATATGAAGGGAAAAGAAACATGAAGCAAAAATTGATAGAGCTGAAAAAGAAAGTAGACAAATCCAAAATTATAGTTATCAAGTATATAGAAGACCTGAACAATATGATCCACCAACAGATGTAATTGACATGCAGAACACTTCACCTTATAATACTAGAATGTATTTTTAAAGCCTCCATAGAAGACTAACCAAGATAGACTATATCCTGGGCCATGAAATCATATAGAGTGTACTCTCTGACCACGGTACAATCAAATTAGAAATTAACAGTGTAAAGACAAGAGGAACCTCTCCAAGTACTTTAAAATAAACAACACACTTACAAGTATTCATGGATCAAAGAGCAAGTCAAAACAAACAACAGCTACAGAAAAAAAAAACAGCGTGAAATGAAAATACACCATATAAAAACTATGGGATATAGCATTAAATGCTTATGTGAGAAGTAAGGAAAGTTTGCAAATCAGTATTTTAGTTTTCTGGCTCAGGAAACTAGAAAACAAAGAGCAAAATAAACTCAAAACAAGCAGAAGAAATAAAGTAAAAAACAAATCAATAAAATTAAAAATAGAAAAACATTGGCGAAAATTAATGAAACAAAAAGCTGTTTTTTCACAAAAAATCAATAAAATAGATAACAAATATAACAAAACTAATATACAAGAAAAGTAAAAAACAGAAATAATATCAGAAATGAAGTAGGAGCTTTCACTACTTGTACTGCAGCCATTAGAAGGATAATAAGGGAATCCTGCAAACAATATTACTCTTATATATTTGACAGTTTGGAAAAAATTGACCAATTCTTTGAAAAACTCATACTACCACAACACAACCATGAAGAAATCATTAATTTGAATAGTCCTATAGCCACTCAAGAAATTGTAATCATAATCATAAAGCTTTCTTAAAAAGATCTCCAGGTCCAAATGGTTTCACTGGTGAAGTCCACCAAACATTGAAAGAAGAATGAATATCAATTTTACACAATATTTTTCAGAGGAGGAGGGTATACTTAACCAACTTATTTTACGAGGTCAGTATTATTCTGATACCAAAACTAGCCAAGTACAATAAAAAAAGTGAAAGCAAACTACAGACAAACAACTCTCGTGAACTTAAAGGCAAAAATCTGTAACAAAATATTAGCAAACTGCATTTAACAATGTATGAAAAATTACATACCATGATCAAGTGGAATTTGTTCTGGGTATACAAGGTTAGTTCAACATTTGAAAATCAATCAGTGCAGTCTACCATACTAACAGACTAGAGAAGAAAAATTATATGATCACATCAATTCACAGAAAATTAATTTTGGTCAAATCTAACAGTTGTTCATGATAAAAAAAAATCTAACTATTAGGATTAGAAGGAAATTACCTCAATTTGTTAAGGAATACATACAAAAAAACCCATACCTAACTTCACACTTAATTTCAAAGACTGAATAAGATGGGAAACAAGGCAAAGGTGTCCTTTATTCTCACTCTTAATTCAAAATAGTAATGGAAATTCCAGACACAATAACAAAACAAGAAACAGATAAAATGCATATAGATTAGAAATGAAGAAATAAAGTGATTTCTATCTTTATGAAGATAAAATAATTGTCCATGTAGAAAATACCAATGAATATCCAAAACATCAAAAAATCTCTGCTACAATTAACAAGTGAGTTCAACAAGGTTGTAGGATACAAAAAAACACACACAAAAATTAATGGAATTTCCACATGCATGAAGATACAGAAAAAAAATAAAAACAACACTTATAAACACCCAAAAGGAAACTAAATACTTAGCTATGTACTTAATGAAACATGTAAAGTATCCATATGATGGAAATTTTTAAAAATGTTAATGAAAGGACTCAAAGAAGACCTAAATAATGGACATATTCCATTCGTGGATTGAAGGGCTCAACACAGTAAAATATGGTAGTTTTCTTCAAATCTGTGTACAGATTCATTACAATTTCAATAAAAATTCCAGTGACATTATTGTATTTTTAAATTTTATTTATTTATTTTTTATTTTTTAACTTCTACTTTAAGTTCAGGTGTACATGTGCAGGTTTGTTATATAGGTAAACTTGTGTCATGAGGGTTTGTTGTACAGATTATTTCATTGCCCAGGTATTAAGCATACTACTTATTAGTTATTTTTTCTGATTCTTCTCCTCCTCCCATCTTCCACCCTCCAACAGGCCCCAGTGTGTGTTGTTCCCCTATATGTCTCCATGTGTTCTCATCATTTAGCTCCCACTTATAAGTGAGAACATGCAGTATTTGGTTTTCTGTGTCTGTGTTAGTTTGTGAAGGATAGTGGCCTCAAGCTTCATCCACATCACTACAAAGAGCATGATCTCATTCTTTTTTATGGCTGCACAGTATTTTATGTATATATGCACCAAATTTTTTAATCCAGTCTGTCATTGATGGGCATTTATGTTGATTTCATGGCTTTGTTATTGTAAATAGTGCTGCAATGAACATACAAGCACTTATGTCTTTATAATATAATAATTTATATTTCCTTGGGTATATACCCAGTAATGGGATTGCTAGGTTGAATGGTATTTCTCTCTTTAGGTCTTTGAGGAACCACCATATTGTCTTCCACAATGGCTGAACTAATTTACGCTCCCACCAACAGTGTATAAGTATTCCTTTTTCTCCACAACCTTGCCAGCATCCGTTATTTTTTGACTTTTTAATAGTAGCCAATTTGGTGTGAGATGGTATCTCATGTGGTTTTGATTCGCATTTCTCCAGTGATCAGTGATGCTGAGGTTTTTTTCTCATGTGATTGTTTGCCACATGTATGTCCCCTTTGGAAAAGTGGTCTGTTCATATCCTTTGCCCATTTTTTAATGGAGTTTTTTATGTTTTTCTCATAAATTTGTTTAAGTTCCTTATAGATGTTGGATACTAGACCTTTGTCAGGTGCACAGTTTGCAAAAATATTCTCCCATTCTGTAGGTTGTCTGTTCACTCTGTTGATAGCTTCCTTTTTGTGCTGGGAATCTTTAATTAGATTCCACTTGTCAATTTTTGCTTTTGTTGCAATTGCTTTTGCCGTCTTCGTTCTTTGCCCTTTCCTGAGTCCAGAATGATATTGCCTAGGTTGTCTTTGGGGGATTTTATAGTATTGGGTTTTACATTTTACAGTGACATAGGCACATACAAGTATATTCTAAAATTTATATGGAGAGGTGCAGGGCCTAGAATAGCTAAAATAATCTTTACAAAGAATATGTAGGAGGACTCACCCAATCTAACGATTATGCTCAATATAGAGCTACAGTAATCAAGACAGTGAGTTGCCAGAGGGACAGACAGAGATCAATAGAAGGGAGTGGAGAAATCACAAAACAACTCACACAAATGTGCTTAACTTGTTTTTGACAAAGATGCAAAAACAATTCAATGAAGGAAGGATGGCCTTTTCAACAAATGGTGTTGGAGCAATTGACCATCCACAGACAAACAATGAATCTCTACCTAAACCTCACACTTCATACAAAACTTAAATTAAAATAGACCTAAATGTAATAGATACAATTTAAAAACTAAATATATAAGCATATATATGTAAATAATATATAAAACACATTCAGCAATGAGTATAGTAATTGGGGAAATCTTAGCAAACTCAGTGAATTGTACAATATTAGTATCCTGGTTGTGAAACTATACTATTATTTTGCAAGATGTTACCATTGAGAGAAACTGGGTAAAAGGTACAGAGGATCTTTCAGTATTATTAAAACTGCACATGAATCTATAATTATCTCAATAAGAATGTCAATTTAAAAAATTGGCCCTGAACTGGCAAAACCAATAGCACCTTGGCAGAGAAAAGTGAGAAGCTACTGTATAGAAATGCTTCCAAAGAAGCCCCTTCACACTCTTAGCTCATGAAAACAACTCTGTCTTGGGCCATTCAAGCTGCTATAACAAAATATCTTCCATTGAGTGACTTATAAACAACAGAAGTTTATTTCTCATAATTCTACGGTCTAAGAAGTTCAAGATCAGTGCACTGGCAGATTTGGCTTCTGGTGAGGGCCTGCTTTCTGGTTCACAGATGGCATCTTCTAGCCATGTCCTCACATGCCAGAAGTGGGGAGCTAGCTCTCTGGGATCTCCTTCTTAAGAGCATAACCCCATTCATGAGAGCTCCATAACATTGCTGAAAAAGCCTGCATGTTTAAAATTGTAAGGCTCATGAGAAAATGAACCACTACAAAAGAATGTCAGAAAATGCAATACGTGTGAGGTTCACATCCAATTATTCAAGATGGAAAAATTTGAAAAAAACCTGTCAAACTTGTCTGTCTAAAATTTTTTAGGAAATGGTGGGAAAAAAAGAAGCCATAAATCAATGACAAGAATATTCTGGGAAAATATCAGGAGGATTGAAAAAAGAACCAACTAGAAAGTATAGCTATAAAAGTATATCTAATAAAGAATTTTGTGAAGAGATCAAAATAGAAGATCAAAAAGAACTCAAGATAAATTTAATGACTAGATGAGCGATATGAGGAAATGGACCAGAATGTAGTACAGAAAGATAAGGACGTGGAAACTGTAAAAACAAACAAAAAAATTAAGAGATGATAAAAGCTGTAATTAAAGAACAGAAAGAAGAGAATGGACTCAAGACACTGGTAGAATTTAGAGTTTGATTATGAAAGGTATGTGGGAATTGTGAGAGAGAGGATTGACAATGGCTGTGAGATCTTTATTTTGGAAGACATTGGGAATTTGAGGTATCTGCAGAAAATTTCAGTATGATGCACAGTATTCAGTTATCTTTATGAACCTGGGCTTCAGGGGCGAGCAACACACTGGAAAGACCTAGAAGAAAACTAAAGCCCAGAAATGTGGTGGAAACTTTCCTGAAGTGAAGAACAGAGATTTACACCTACATGTCAGAAGGACTGATTTACAGACAACTAACTCAAGCTGAGCGTGGAGTAGATAGAAATCAGTATTAAAACTATTTGTTTTTGCCCAGACTTTTAAGAGGACCATATGATAAGGTGCAGCCTAATGGTTCAGTTACATAAAAGCCTTTGATACACTGCAATAAATGAGCATCTTACCCTGAAAAGTAGATCATTAAAGTATAATTATTTTTAGAGAATAAATTAGCTGCTTTGGAGGTAGTTACTAGGTTATTCTTGGTAAGAGTAAGGAGCAAATTGCTAGAGTTAATGATGGTTGGTTTTAGGGAAGTGATCACTGGTCAACATAATTTCATTTTCAGTATTATTCAAACAGAATGAACGTTTTTGCAAGTAATGTCTGTTGAATTTTAAGCATTAAAGAATGAAAAGGATATATTTGCTCATTTATACATTAATATGCTGTATCCGTGTCAATACATTTAGAACTTTACTATTAATTTACTTCTACTTACTAGATTTTCTGATTTGTAGGACAAAATCGTAGTAGGTAATGGTATAGGAATCTATCTAAAATAATGGGGCTGGAGATTGTGATGTATAGATTAGTCAGATTAGCAGGGTTGGAACATAGATACAATAAATTTGCTTAGGAGCTTGTTAAAATGTATTGAGAGTTGAAACCTTATGCAAATCATGTGTACGCGAACCTTCTGTTTCAGAAGATTCTTGAGCAGTGAGGGGCAATGGTTAAGAATTCTAGTTTTGTGGTCAAACACATTTGCTTTGTTGAGCAGTAGCTGTGAGGTTTTGAGACAATTAAGTAGCCTCTCCATGCCTTCATGGGTAAGTGGAAGACAATAACAGGACGTATATCGAAGGATAATAATGAAGATTAAATTAACTATAGCCTGTGCTATACAATGCCTGATAGGCAGTTAGTGCTCCAAAAAGTTTTAGGTTTTGTTAGCATTTGACATTGCCTTGGTGCTATCATTATATAATCAACCACCAATCTATGTATGAGAAAGCCTTAATGTGGAAATCTTCTGATAGTTTTCTGTATGTGGTTTGTATATGTTTTATTATTTATTTATTTATTTATTTTTCGAGATGGAGTCTTGCTCTGTTGCCCAGGCTGGAGTGCAGTGGCGTGATCTCGGCTCACTGCAACCTCTGCCTCCCGGGTTCAAGCAATTCTCCTACCTCAGCCTCCCGAGTAGCTGGGACTACAGGCACGTGCCACCACCCCTGAGTTATTTTTATATTTTTAGTAGAGATGGGGTGTCACCATGTTGGCCAGGCTGGTCTCAAACTCCTGACCTCATGATCTGCCCGCCTTGGCCTCCCAAAGTGCTGGGATTACAGGCGTGAGCCACCGCACCCAGCCTGGTTTGTATTAAAGTGCAAACTTTAATGATAGAGGCTTTATAAAATTAGAAAAGAAGATAGTCATTTATATTGAGCAGCTGTGTTACAGGGACTGTGTAAGAAACTTGTATACATATATTATCTCATTTAATCTGCCCAACAGCCTTGTAGAATAGTAATTATTCTTCTCATTAAAAAGTTAAGCAAAATTCTATGTTTCAAGTGTCACAGAGATAGTGACAGAGCCATTTTCAAATCCCCAGTCCCTCATTTTTACATCCTTATAGAAAATGTGATTAAGCCATAATATTGATTGAATGGAGATAAATTTTTTCTCTTCTTGGTGCTTCAGATAATGTAATTGACTGAAGTAGTACATGCTCTAATCCTTTACTCCTTCTCTTTTGTATGTAACTATGCTGGAATTAAGTTGTGAAATAATTATGGTTTTCATAGTTTCTGGTAATGTCTGAAAAATTACTAATATATAGATTGTGAGGTCTGAACTGATAAAATTAGAGAGAGAGAGAGAGAGAAGGAGAAAGATAAATATAGATATAGCTATTAAAAACAATAAGAATCAGTCAGATTTGACCGTAAATGGATAAAAGACTAATTCTGCCAAGAATCATAGAGATTCGACATTTGTATAGCCTTAGGAATGTGTCTGTAAATTTTAGCAACACGGAGAATTAGACTAGAAGAAAGTTGTAACAAAGGGAAAAATGACCCCATTCTTTACAAATTCTCAAACATTTTTATACACAAAAAGGCTATATTATCACACATAGGAAAAACTTACAAATACTTGTATGTATTTAAATATATCAGTGGACTTTTAAAAATAAACATGCCTTGAAAGCAAGCATTTCATGTTAATGGCATTAAAGGAGTTTATATTGAGTTTGGGACAAAAGATAAATTATTCCATATTTAAATCCTTGGATGATGGATCAGAATTTTTTGCTGTCTGCTTGAATTTATATAGTTTAGATATTTTTGGTTTAGAGTTTGTTTATACAGGTTCAAAAATTTGATCAAGTTTTAGCTTTAAGAAAGCTGGAGTTTGAATTCCAGGCTTAGAGCTCCCTCTTCTGCTTACTGGTAGATATGGGAAATCCTGGGTTTTTATCAATGAATTCCAAGATTATGTCAGAATTCCTACATCCATATTTTTACAATTAACTTTCTGAAACGTAGCTGGAATTTATTACTTTTGATAGTTACTGATTAACCAGTTTACCTGAAAAACAATGTGTGATAACACATTGCCCTGTGATAACACAGGGGCAATTTGCATGTACCAGAAACCTCTAAAAGAATTCTTAGATTTAGAAGACAAAATTTTAGGGGTCAAATGGAAACATCATAAGGATAGAAGAAAGAAGGTGATGTTATTAGGTAGTTATATGTTAAGCAAAGTACTATGTATTCCCCAGCCATTATCTCAAAGAGTTTAATGATTGCTGGTTTGACAAATGACAAAATTGAGGTACAAAGAGTTTAAGTGACTTTCCCAAGCTCATGTAGCTGGTAAATTCAGACACCAAGGTCCTGTCCTCTGTCCACTAATACACGAAGAACAGCAGTCAAGTGCAAAAAGAGTGTTGTAGAAAAGAGAAGAGTTTGTGACTTATTTATTTATTCAGTCACTCATTCAACAAACGTGATTAAATTTGTGGATTGTAGAGTATACATTGTTAAAATAAATAGATTCTAATTTATAATATTTTAATGGGCAAATAGACTGAGTTATAAATACTGTTACATGTTACATAATCTCTTCATCGTTACAAGTACTAAAATTGTGTTCTTATTTGTGTTTTTCATGGTCAAAAGAGAGGGAAAGAAACAGAAAGACTAATTTTTATTTAGTGTCGACTATATGCTAAGTGTTTATGTATTTTGTTTATATTAGTTGTCACAACAACTTCATGGTATTAGGCATTTACTTTTTTCTTTCTTCCTTTTTAAAAATTAATAGAAGTTATTTCTTGGAGTGATTTTTGGGTTCACAGCAAAATTGAGCAGAAGGTATATATATATACTCCCTCCCCCTACATATGTACAACCTTCCCCACTATCAACATCTTCCACCAAAATGGTACATTTGTTACAATTGATGAGCCTACATTGACACATAATCACTGGAAGTCCATAGTTTACGTTAGTGTTCACTCTTGGTATTGTACATTCTACGGGGTTGGCCAAATTTATAATGACATGTAATTACTATTATAGGATCATACAGAGTAGTTTCGCTGTCCTAAAAAATGCATGTGCTCTGCCTACTCATTGTTTCCTGGCTTTTAATCCCTGGCAACTACTGATGTTTTTACTGTCTCCATAGTTTCATCTTTCCCCAGAATGTCATATATTTGGATTCATACAGCATGTAGCTCTTACAGATTGGTTTCTTTCACTGAGTAATATGAATTTAAGTTTCTTCCATGTCTTCCTATGGCTTGATACCTCATTTCTTTTTAATGCTGAATAATCTTCTGTGGTCTGGATGTACCAAAGTTTACCCACCCATCTACTGAAGGACATCTTAGTTGTTTCTAAGTTTTGGCAATTATGAATGAAGCTACTATAAACATCAATGTGCATATTTTTATATGGACATAAGCTTTCAATTTATTTGGGTAAATACCAAAGGGCACAATTGCTGGATCTTCAGGTAAAATTGTGTTTACTTTTGCAAGAAACTGCCAAACTGTCTTCCAAAGTGACTGCACCATTTTGCATTCCCATCAGCAATGAATGAGAGTTTCTGTTGTTCCACATCCTTACCAGCATTTAGTGTTGTCAGTGTAGGCACCGATTTTTAATTATCCTGATAGGATGGCCATACATCCTGGCTTGCCTCTGTCTCACAGTCTTGGTTAATCCTGTTGTGCTGGTTTAATTATTAACAGTACCCCTCTCCCCTATTTCACTCTTTGAAGAACCTTGATTCAGAAAATGTATTATATGTCCTTCTAATTATCCACATGTTAAACTTGTGAAAACTAAGGTCCAGAAAAGTTAAGCAACTTGCCCAAGGTCACCAGTTTGTAAATTGTCAAGTACAGGGACTGGGAGAAAATGCTGCCTGACCCTAAAGCCCATACTCTTCCCACTGTGCCAAGGTTGTGTCTGTCTGCAACATCTTCCAAACGTCTTCAGGGCCTTTCTGACTCTTCCTTGCCAATTGAGGGATATGATTCATTGCTTATCTTTTAGATTTTATAAGATAGTCATAACTGCAGTTCAGCATTCCACATAACATATAATTCCATTTTCAAAATGAAACAGAGGTCTTGCTGACACAACCACTTATGAATGCTAACAGCTTTAAATGGCTGCATTGGTTGCTTTGTATATTGATCACCAACAATGCTTTACTGGGTCATATCAAAAGGCTCTTATAATGTTGATAGACTGTATTTTCTTTGTGTAATATTTTGCTTTTTCTGTAAGGCTCTAACAGATGAAAGTGTTAACCTTGTTGAATAATAATTTTGCAAATGCTTGTTCTGGTAAAATGGTGACATTGTCAGAGACGAGAGAGTCTTTTGTATTAAAACTTTCAATGGTGGGGTCATCAAATGTATAAATCCTCAAAATTTATCTTCTGGAACCTTTTACACAGGCAAAACACGCCATATGAACATGGGGTCAGCATGGGTTAAAGCCAAAATGTGAAATGCATAGCAATAGCACCCTTGGGGGCAGAACTTATAAAAAGGCAGTCTGGGGGTGTATAGGAAGGATGTGCCTAAAGGGAAGTGGTTTTACCCCTTTTTCTTAAGGATAGTGGTGGGCTCTGAACAGCTGGATAGTAAGATACTGTACTTGATAAAACTCACTCATTTTAATGTGACTTAAAACATGTCTTCCCCCATGAGTATTTGAATTTTAAAAAATGATAAGGTAGACAGAAATCTCTGCATTAGTTGACAGCCTAGACAAGGATACATATGATACTAAGGGGTCTGTCTGGAAAGGCTCAATTCAAAGTTTATCTACTCACAATTTGTAGGACACCTACCAGGACAGTGGTATGGGTTTTGCTGGGTTTAAAGAAACATTGTGAATGATGTTTTTAAAAAGATGTTGTCTTCCTGGGCTTTGTTTCTGATATAAAAAATCCAAATTATATATTCTTTTACTTCTCTCTCTTGGCTTAAAATAATATATACATAACATAAGTATGTCATAAACTTTCTTACTTTTGTATTTATGTAGTGAGAAAAGAATTTTTGTGTGTGTGGATAATGAGGGAGAAGGAAAGAGAAATATTTTAAAATCAGCACTTTCTACAGAGAAAACTATCCTAAAATCTTGCAGAAGCACTTCCACAAAGTCAGCTGGCTGAGAACCTGTCCCATTTTTGCAAAATCCAATTGGAAGAATTCTTTACCATTTTCTCAGTGTCTTCTTTCTCAGGTTGCTTATTAGGGATTGCCAAAATGTATTCCAATGTACATTACCAGAACCTTCCCTTTCTTTTTCTACT
Organism: Pan troglodytes; assembly: GCF_028858775.2. NCBI lineage: Eukaryota > Metazoa > Chordata > Mammalia > Primates > Hominidae > Pan > Pan troglodytes. The sequence continues at coordinate 136,744,940 of NC_072403.2, read as the reverse complement.
TACATGTCCTTGTGTGTGGCCTTTTAATAGCCCATAATCAGGTGAATTGTTTATGCTGCAGTTAAGAGAAGAAGGCCTTATGCTGGCGGCACCCTGGTATGTTGCCATGGAAATGCCATGATCACTAATTCAGCATTAGGATTTTTGGCCACACTATGGAACTGAGCATAGAGAGAAGGCAGGTTGAGATTTTCTTTAAAATGATACAAAATAACCTCAGTTATACTTGTCCCTTGCTTATGCAACAGACATGTTCTTTGAAGAGTTATTTTTTAAATATATAACTTTAAAAACAAAATCCTATTAGAGATGTTTTAAAGTAGCTTGATAGCTATCATCAGCTGGAAACAAACAATAGGAAGATTTTTGTTGTTGCTATTGTTTTTAGTGATAACAGTACCTGTCACCTGGTTATACTATTTTTTGGAAAATTAAATTTGATAATATATGGAATGTATTATCTCAGCATGGCACTTCACACTACAGTAGGCAGATTTCTAAAGTTGTCCACCCAAGATTTCCATCCCCTGGTTATTCAACCAAACACTAATCTAGATATTGTCCTGAAAGGCTCTATACATGTGATTAAGGTCACCAATCAGCTGACTCTAATTGGGCCCACTGTAATCATATGAGCTCTCAAAGGCAGAAAATGGAGGCAGAAACAGCGATATGGCAGATGGGGAAGTCAGAGGGAGTTGAAGCATGTGAAAAACTTGGTCCAATGTTGCTGTGAGCCAAGGAACGTGGGCAGTAACCTGTTCTCATCCTGAAGCTGAGAACAACCCCTGGCCTATAGCTAGCAAGAAAACAAGTGCCCCAGTTCTACAACTGCATATAATCGATTCTGCCAAGGGTGGAATCAGATTCATCTTCAGAGACTCCAGAAAGGAGTTCAGCCCTGTGGATATCTTGATTTCAGTCTCGTGGGACCCAGAGAAACTATCCAAGCATAGGATTTCTGACTTAACCATGAGATAATAAACTTGTGTTGTTTTAAGGAGCTAAATTCGTGATTATTTCTTACGGCAGCATTAGAAAACTAAAAGAGGCACCAAGCAATGACCAATAGATATTTCTGTTTCTTTCTGCTTTCCCTGTCACTCATTCACTGTTCCATCATTGCCTCTTTCCTTATCAGTAACCCTAGCTTTCTTTGTGTGTGTGTGTCTGGGTGTTACTCATATACTTAAAATCAGAGGAAGTGAGAGAGAGAGAAGCCCCACTCTCTGTTTAGAGTCTTACTTTGTCCCTGCTCTCCTTAGAGTGCTCATTAGTCCCACAGACCCTTCTTCTTCTCCCCTTGTCTTGTTTATCCTCTTTCCTATTTGCCCAGCAGTCTCAAGGTGATAGGCTGTGGTACCTGAGAGTATGAACAAGATTATTTGGGGGGTGGGAAAATAATATTCCACTCATTTCTTCACACACACACACACACACACACACACCTGTACCCTATTCTTAAGGCAGATTTCAACAAAAACAAAGACAGAAAAAAGATGAAAGTGTTTGACTTAATCCGTTTCTGCTGCTATGCAAAACACTGTACAGAGCAGGTAATTTATAAAGCATAAAAATTTATTTCTCACAGTTCTGGAGACTGTGGTGTCCATGTCCAAGGTGCTGGCAGATTTAGTGTCTGGTAACTGCCCACTCTCTGCTTCCCAGATGGTGCCTTTTGGCCGCATCGTCCCAAGAAAATGAACATTGTGTCCTTACATCGCAGAAGGGACGAAAGGGCCAGGTCACTCTCTGAAGCCTCTTTTAAAAGGGCATTAATTCATGAGGGTGGAGCCCTCATAAGTTAATCACTTCTCAAAAAAGTCCGTCCTCTTAATTCCACCGCAATGGGGATTAAGTTTCAACTTGAACTTTGGAGGAACACAACATTCAGACCACAGCAGGAATAGGCTTGTTTTTAAATGTAGTGCTTGCTTGTTTTTGTAAAACATTGTGGAGGTGACTGAGAAGGTAGTAACCATGAGTTTGTGAGAAGGATGGAAATCTAAGGATATCCTCTTCAAGGTCAGAGTCATTACTGCCAAGATTAGGCACTTAACATCAGTGTTTCCTCATCTTAAGAGGTTGATAGCCAACTTGGTAAGTGCCTAGCTCAATCACAATTCCATACAATAGATGACATACCCCCAAGTCAAATTCATTCCTCAGGTAAAGACATCTGATGATAGAAGGATGTGGTTTGTTTGTTTAAGGTTAAGTGACATAAAATACCATTTTCTCCCCAAAAGTGAATTCAAGGGAAAAGGGCATGAAATGGGTCTGGAGAATGAAACAGGCTGACATCTTCCTTCTAGGACCTTAGTGGAGGTCTCAGTGTCAGGGAATCTCTAGATATTAAACTAATCTGTCTTAGTTATGTGTTCTCTTCAGCATAGTTAGCTGCTCAGGCTTAGGTAAGAAGAGTTTTCATGACAAACATGAGAACGAGATTCTTGGGAGTAGAGGGCATTTGCAAAACAGAAAAATCTGCTTTCTTCTGTGACCAGCTTAGACTTCATAATTACGCATCATGAAGTCTAAGCCGGTCACAGAAGAAAGCATATTCTCATGCTGGAAATGATTATTTTGAGGTAATGATACCTCACATTTGACATATGAAAGGCAATTAAAAGCCATCAATGTATAATTTGAGAATGTGCAGCTTAGAAGAAAGTCAAGAATTTCCTGTAACTGGATTTCTTATCATCATTATTTTTTATACTAAAATACTTCCGAAGTATACCGAGCTTTAGAGTTTATAAAAATATTTACTTACAAAAGCTTATTTCTCACAAGACACTATGAGTTAGATACCATTATTATTTCCATACTACAAATAAAAAAAAGCTGTGTCTCAGATAGTTAAATCACTTGCCAAAGACCACTCCTTAAGAAGCAATGAAGACAAGAGTCACACTTATGTGTTTGTTTGTTTGTTTTGAGATGGAGTCTTGCTCTGTTGCCCAGGCTGGAGTGCAGTGTGGCACGATCTTGGCTCACTGCAACCTCCGTCTCCCGGGTTCAAGCAATTCTCTGCCTCTGCCTCCCGAATAGCTGGGATTACAGATGCCTGCCACCACACCCGACTTATTTATTTATTTATGTATTTATTTATTTGTATTTTTAGTAGAGACAGGGTTTCACCATCTTGGCCAGGCTGGTCTTGAACTCCTGACCTCATGATCCACCCACCTTGGCCTCCCAAAGTGCTGGGATTACAGAAGTGCGTCACCGTGCCCAGCCTGCACTTACGGTTTTTAACTCCAAAGTGGTTGATGTTTTCTTGCAAACTCTCAACTGCCCTCATAAGGGTCCTTGGAGGGGACTAGTATACAGTTGTTTCCCCCCAATAATTGTTTTTATTGTGGTAAAAGATACATAAGATTTGCCATATTAATCATTTTTAAGTGTGCAGTTCAATGGTATGAAATACGTTCATCTTGTTATGCAGTCATCACTGTCATCCATCCCCAGAACTCTTTATCTTGCAAAACTGAAACTCTAAACCCATCAAACAATGACTTCCCCATCACCTTTTCCCCAGGCCCTGGCAAACACCATTTCATTTTCTGTCTCAATGAATTTGACATACTTCATAAAAGTGGAATTATATAGGATTTGTCTCTTTGTGACTACACACTTTTTAAAATTTAAAATAAGAATTCTAGGAATCTTCTAACTCAAGATTAGCCAAAGAATGTTCCCCTCCTCCTCCCCTGATTCCTAACTTACTAAGTGATATGGTTTGGCTCTGTGTCCCCACCCAAATCTCATCTTGAATCATACTCCCATAATTCCCATGTGTTGTGGGTGGGAACCGGTAGGAGATAATTGAATCAAGGCGGTGGTTTCACCCATACTATTCTCATGGTATTAAATCAGTCTCACGAGATCTGATTGTTTTTTAAGGGGTTTCTGCTTCTGCTTCCTCCTCATTGTCTTCTTTTGTCTGCAGCCATGTGACATGTGCCTTTCACCTTCCACCAAGATTGTGAGGCCTCCCCAGCAACAATGGAACATGGTGTTAGCAACATGGTGTTAGTTCAATACACCTCTTTCTTTTGTAAATTGCCTAGCTTTGGGTATGTCTTTACCAACAGCATGAAAATGAACTAATACAGTAAATTGGTACCAGTAGAGTAGGGTGCTGCTGAAAAGATACCTGAAAATATGGAAGTGACTTTGGAACTGGGTAACAGGCAGAGGTTGGAACAGTTTGGAGGGCTCAGAAGAAGACAGGGAAATGTGGGAAACTTTGGAACTTCCTACAGACTTGTTGAATGGCTTTGACCAAAATGCTGATAATGATATGGACAATGAAATCCAGGCTGAGGTAGTTTTAGATGGAGATGAGGATCTTGTTGGGAACTGGAGCAAAGGTGACTCTTCTTATGTTTTAGCAAAGAGACTGGTGGCATTTTGCTCCTTCCATAGAGGTTTGTGAAACTTTGAACTTGAGAGAGATGATTTAGGGTATCTGGTGGAAGAAATTTCTAAGCAGCAAAGTGTTCAAGATGTGACTTGGGTGCCATTTTATAAGGGAAGTAGAGCATGAAAGTTCAGAAAATTTGCAGCCTGACAATGGGATAGAAAAGAAAATCCCATTTTCTAAGGAAAAATTCAAGCCAGCTGCAGAAATTTGTATAAGTAATGTGAAGCTGAATGTTAATTCCCAAGACAATGGGGAAAATATCTCCAGGGCATGTCAGAGGTGTTCGCAGCAACCCCTGCCATCACAGGCCCAGAGGCCCAGGAGGGAAAAGTGGTTTCCTGGGCCAGGCCTAGGGACTTTGTGCGCAGCATCCCAGCTGCTCCAGCTGTGGCTGAAAGGGACCAACATCGAGCTCAAGCTGTGGCTTCAGAGGGTGTAAGCCCCAAGCCTTGGCAGCTTCCACGTGGTGTTGAGCCTGCAAGTGCACAGAAGTCAAGGATTGGGGTTTGGGAACCTCTGCCTAGATTTCAGAAGATGTATGGAAACACCTGGATGCCCAGGCAGAAGTTTGCCTGTACCCCCATCGTATCTAGGAAGTAACTAACTTGCTTTTGATTTTACAGGCTCATAGGTGGAATGGACTTGCCTTGTCTTGGATGAGACTTTGGACTGTGGACTTTTGAGTTAATGCTGAAATGAGTTAAGACTTTGGGCGACTCTTGGGAAGGCATGATTGTTTTTGAAATATGAGGACATGAGATTTGGGAGGGACCGGGGCAGAATGATATGGTTTGGCTCTGTGTCCCCACCCAAATCTCATCTTGAATTGTACTCCCACATGTTGTGAGAGGGACCTGGTGGGAGATAATTGAATCATGGGGCGGTTTTCCCCATACTACTCTCTTGGTAGTAAATAAGTCTCATGAGATCTGATGGTTTTTTGAAGGATTTCTGCTTTTGCTTCCTCCTCATTCTCTTCTCTTGTCTGCCGCCACGTGAAATGTGCCTCTCACCTTCTGCCATGATTGTGAGGCCTCTCCAGCAATGTGGAACTGTGAGTCCAATAAACCTCTCTCTTTTGTAAACTTCCCAGTCTTGGGTATGTCTGTATCAGCCGCATGAAAATGGACATTTTGATTTTGGATTTTATCTGACTTAAAGAATAGACAGAAACCAGAGAGAAAAAAGAGAGATCCAACATACTTGAGAATTTAAAGTCAAATAATCACACAAATAAACATAAAATGTTTCTGTGAAAGAGGTCTGTGGAGCTCTGGAAGAGGATTCTGGCCTAGCTAGAGGAAGCTCCCTTTAGGATGGGGACTTTGAGTGAGATCTCTTTCTGTTATTTACTGTTTGGTAACAAATTGGCCCAAGTCAGTGGCAGAAAACAAAATTTATGCTCATAAATTCTGTGGATGAGGAATTTGTTCAGGACATAGAGAGAATTTTTGTCTTTGCTTCATGATATCTGGGTCTCAAATGGAAGATTTAAAGACCTGGTTGGAGGGTGCAGGGAAAGGAGGGGATTCTATAGCTGGGAGCTGGAGTCATCTGAGAGCTTAGTCATTCACCTGGCTATTGGCAAGGACCTTAGCAGGGGGATCTTGACCAGAGCACATATGGGGCCTCTCCATGAGGCCTGGACTTTCTCATTGCTGGGTTCCAGGTATGAGAATTCTGAGAGAGAAAGAGGCAGACAAGTTGTATCATGGTGTTGCTTCTACTGTTTTGTTCTGAAGGTAGTTACAAAGTTATGGCCAGCTTGAAGGAGAAGAGAAAATCGAATCTACCTCTTTATGGGAGTGAGTCAAGGTTCTGGGGAAGCTCATATGGAACAAAAGTGTTGTTGTGGCCATTTTTGTGAAAGACAAACCACTCATTCTAAGGAATGAGTAGAAATCAACTGAGCCAAGAAGGAGGGACTGAGAAGGGACAAGGAGGAAGGGCATTCTCATAGAAGGAAAGTGGACTGCAGGCTGTCTGTGAGGAGAGTGAGGGGCTGTATGCCTTGAAAGCAGAGAACCAGCATAGAAGGCAACATAGTGATTGTGAGGTCAACAGGGCCAGGCCGTGTAGGGCCTTGGAGACAGTGTTAAGAATTTTGCCTTTATTATAAAAGAACTGGGAAGCCTTGAAGCACTTTAGGTGGAAGTGACTGTGTGTATGTGTGTGGGATGTGGTGGTGAATGTGGGGATAACCTGATTCGCATTTTAAAGGTATCACTTTGATGACAGTGGAGTGTAGACTGGGGGCAGATGAAGATGGATGTCATGTTAACAGGTGAGTGTGATGGGCCTTTTCCTAACTTAGACCTGAGAAGTGATGAGAGAGATGGAGATAAATAGGGTAACTTGAACATGGTCAGAACATAAAACTGTCAGAAATTGGTAACCTAGAACCTGGAAGCACTGGTTTTGGAGTAAGATCAAGCGTGGATTTCAGTTTTAGGTACCTTTCAAACATCCAAATGCAAACATCAGTTTGTGATGTCAGGAGATCAACAATATTTCTTTAAGCAATATCAAATACATTTTTTTGTAGTTCAATACCACCTTAAGAAAACTGGAAGCTCTAGACTTCCTTAAATTCCTCTCTGTCATATCAAGAGTTTCTTACTTAATCATTTCTTTATCCAATAAGTATATAGTGAGCACCATATGTACCAGTTACTGTTCTAAGTGAAGGACACTGTTGCAAAGATATCAATGTTTCTGTCCACATGGATCTTACATTCTAGCGGTGGAGACGGTCAATTCTCATACAAATAAATGATAATTGTAAGTGCTATGAAGAGAAAAGGAAAGGCAGGTGTGGTACTAAGAGTGACGGGAGGCAGCCATTTTAGATGTCATGGTCATGGAAGACATCTTTTAGATGTTTGATTAGAAGACTTGATTGAAGTGAGAGTATCAACAAGCAAATATCTGAAGAAAGAATGAGGCAAAGGGACAGCAATCGTAAGAATCTGAAGTGAGAGTGTTCTTGAGGTATTTGAGAAAGATCAAGGGAGTCAGTATGACTGGAGAGAATGTGGTAGTAAATGAGGCCTGATATACATATCCTGGAGCTAGCTCACAGTAGGTCCTTTAAGTCATAGTAAAGGAGGTTCATTTTATTTTGGGGGTGATAGAGAGCTACCAAAGAGTTTTGTGGAGGAGAGTGACATGATCCAAGTTATATTTTAAGTGGATTCTTCTGGCTGTTATGTGAAGAACTATTATATATATTATTATAATAGATGGGGCCAAGAGTGGAAGCAGGAAATATAATATATTTAATTATATCATATATATTAATATTTAATAATTATATATTTAATATATATTTAACAATTATTAAATATTAAACTTTAAACTGTACCCCTTCCAATCTGACTATTCTCAGCATCTCTGCCTCCATCACACTGAACCAAGGCACTAGTTTTTACCTTTCCTGTGTCACCACAGCAGTCTCCTAACTAGCTTTCCTGCTTCTACTCTTGGCCCCATGTATTATAATAATAGATATATAGTAGATAATTGACCCTCATCTATTGGCTATTGTTATTATATTAAATATATTATACATTTAATATATTATGATTATATATAAATTTAAAATATATCATTTAATGTATATTAAATATATGATATATTCAATTATATTATATCTAATATATTTAATTCTAGATAGTTGGATAATAGATAATTATAATATATTAAGTATGTTATAGATAATTATAATATAATTATAATAATTGATAGCCAATAGATGGGGCCAATTATCTACTATATATCTATTATTATAATACATGGGGCCAAGAGTAGAAGCAGGAAAGCTAGTTAGGAGACTACTGTGGTGACACAGGAAAGGTAAAAACTAGTGCCTTGGGTCAGTGTGATGGAGGCAGAGATGCTGAGAACGGTCAGATTGGAAGGGGTACGGCTTAAAGTGGAACCTACAGAGAAGGCTCTCTCTCCAGGTCATAATGTGACTTTGTTGTTTCCAGCTCTCCCAGCCAGGGTCACTGTCCCCATTGGGCTGGTCTGATTTGTTCCTCAGGCCATTTTGGCTCATCTCCTCTTGCTCACTTGGTCCATAAAATGTCACCTGAGCTTGTGTAGGCAAGAGAACATCGAGAATCTGTGTGGTATGATTAGCATTAAGCTCTCGTAAGTGGCTTAATGATTTTCACCATTGTGGGACTCTTAGAAATTCAAAAACTGAAACTGGCTTATCCAGGATTGCATAATAAAAGATAAACTGTCTCATATCTTAAGGCATTTGCTCCTTTTCTTATGACACTCTTTAAACATTTTACTCATCTTTGCTTTCCTTTGTGCTTTATTCTGAAAAAATTGTCCTTTAAATCTGTAAAATGCTTCCAGCTTTTTCGGAATCAAGAAAAGATTTTAACATTAAATGAAAGAACAAACAAATGAATTTTTAAGTAAATAAACTATTTTGACTTAGAGGGTTTGGAGTAAAGACCTACCAAAAAAAAGAAACAATTATTTACCTTACAGAGGAAAGCTTCACAAGGCATCTTAAAGCTTGTTTTTCATATATATATGAAAAGGAATGATGCACTAATATTGATTTTCTTTGAACACAGGACCTAAGAAATTGGCTTGGGTATTTAACAGAAATACCCAAGGATAAAAAATAAACACTTACTAGTTAGACAGAATTTCTGTAAAGAGAAAATTGTGAAATACTGGAAAGAATCAAATGAAGGTAGTTGTGATTGGAACTTCTTAGATGGTTAAAATAATTTGCTTTCATGTGCCTGAGACTGCTTAATTGCAGTTCTATGTGGAAAAAAGGATAGAATGAATGAATTAAATAAAAATATTTTTACAATAAAACATATAATTCATATGTGGCTTTCCTATAAGTTTATTTTTTGAAAAACAAAATTCAGTTTAAAAAGTTCCAATGATAAAACTTTTTGTTATGTAATAAGATTATATCACATCGGAAGCAATTTGTAATGTGTTGTTTAAAGGAAAAAATAATGAGCAAACACAATGACAGGTCAAATTTATGACTCTTTCTTGTTTGTCGTTTCTATATTCCGCTTGAGGACTAGTGTTCAAATTGATTATAAGTAAGAATTGTCAGCCCAGATTTAACTATCCACTGTTGTAACCAGAATACATTTTAGGGTTAAAGATGAATAATTCAAGAACTATTTCTGGGAGCTTTTTTAACGTTGCAACTCTAATCAGCAGGTGGAATTTAACAGCAACTGCATTAATCAGAAACTAACAAGGTAAAAATTACTTCCTCTCTAGATACAGAAAATTTTTCTCATTTGCAGTAGCTTTTTTTTTTTTTTTTAAAGGGAGACATCATTCATAGTATTTTTATTTAGTACCTAGCAGGTATAGCAAAGTAGTTGAGAGCCTGCCACGTGAGAGGTAAGATGTGTGCTTATGGATCAAAGATGGTCTCACAGCAAAATATACTCCAATGGGCTATTAGAGAGGCTTATCTACATTGCTTGTCACTTCACATACACAGTTCCTCACATATACTCACACATCTCTACTGCTGCTGTTCCTAGCAGTTTTAATCAGGGACTGTCTAGCCAAGCACTACTTGCCTGCCTTGCACTCCCTGTTCTCCTCCTCTGGGGTTGACTGGAGCTCAGTACTGCCAAACTGTTGATTGAAAACTTCTTGAATGAATGAACTTACCAAATACTTCCATGACTTCCTGGTAGTCCTGGAAATGTAGTCCTAGAAATGTAGTCCTATAATGCCTGGTACAGTGCTCCTGGCCCTTGTAAGCCTGGACTAGACTGACCAGTCTGAGTGTAATTAACATTGCCCCTGCAGAAACAGGGCAACTGAGAGGTGGTGGCTGTGTGGATGAGTCTCCTGAGAACTGAACATTGTGCATCCACCTGTGTTTAGAAGCACCAATTGTAGTGGTCAGGGTTTTCCAAAGAAACAGGGTCAATAGTATAGGTATAGACATATAGAAAGATATTTATTTTGAAGAATGGGCTCACACAACTATGGAGGCTGAGGAGTCTCAAGACCTGCCATCAGTAAGCTGGAGGCCCAGGAAAGCTGGTGGTGTAATTCCAGTTCAAGCCCAAAGGCCCCAGAAACAGGAGCATCAATGAACCCCAGATGGGAGAAGATGGATGTCCCAGCTGCAGCAAAAGGCAAATTCACCCTTCTTCTGCCTTTTTGTGCTATTTGGGCACTCAGTGAATTCGATGATGCTGGCCCACATTGATGAGGGTAAATCTTCTTTAATAAATCTACTGATTCATATGGTAATCTCTTTCAGAAATACCCTCACAGACACACCCCGAAATCGTATTTTGCCAGCTGTCTGGGCATTCCTTAGCCCAGTCAAGATGACGTATAAAATGGACCATTCCATTTCATCAGTGTGAAGTGAGAGTAATCTTTGCGTGACATTGCTGTGTTGTTACAAATGCCTATGTGAGCTGAAGGGAGTGGTTTGTTACTCTGAGTTTTAAAAAGTAAACCTAGGTTAAAAACATATAAAAATATTATGATATTTTCGGTTACTGTAGCCTTGTAGTATAGTTTGAAGTCTGGTAGCGTGATGCCTCCAGCTTTGTTCTTTTGGCTTAGGATTGACTTGGCGATGTGGGCTCTTTTTTGGTTTCATATGAACTTTAAAGTAGTTTTTTCCAATTCTGTGAAGAAAGTCATTGGTAGCTTGATAGGGATGCATTGAATCTCTAAATTACCTTGGGCAGTATGGCCATTTTCACGATATTGATTCTTCCTATCCATGAGCATGGAATGTTCTTCCATTTGTTTGTATCCTCTTTAATTTCATTGAGCAGTGGTTTGTAGTTCTCCTCGAAGAGGTCCTTCACGTCCCTTGTAAGGTGGATTCCTAGGTATTTTATTCTCTTTGAAGCAATTGTGAATGGGAGTTCACTCATGATTTGGCTCTCTGTTTGTCTGTTATTGGTGTATAAGAATGCTTGTGATTTTTGTACATTGATTTTGTATCCTGAGAGTTTGCTGAAGTTGCTTATCAGCTTAAGGAGATTTTGGGCTGAGACAATGGGGTTTTCTAGATATACAATCAAGTCGTCTGCAAACAGGGACAATTTGACTTCCTCTTTTCCTAATTGAGTACCCTTTATTTCCTTCTCCTGCCTAATTGCCCTGGCCAGAACTTCCAACACTATGTTGAATAGGAGTGGTGAGAGAGGGCATCCCTGTCTTGTGCCAGTTTTCAAAGGGAATGCTTCCAGTTTTTGCCCATTCAGTATGATATTGGCTGTGGGTTTATCATAGACAGCTCTTATTATTTTGAGATACGTCCCATCAATACCTAATTTATTGAGAGTTTTTAGCATGAAGGGTTGTTGAATTTTGTCAAAGGCCTTTTCTGCATCTATTGAGATAATCATGTGGTTTTTGTCTTTGGCTCTGTTTATATGCTGGATTACATTTATTGATTTGCGTATATTGAACCAGCCTTGCATCCCAGGGATGAAGCCCACTTGATCATGGTGGATAAGCTTTTTGATGTGCTGCTGGATTTGGTTTGCCAGTATTTTCTTGAGGATTTTTGCATGAATGTTCATCAAGGATATTTGTCTAAAATTCTCTTTTTTGGTTGTGTCTCATCTTATGATATTTGCAGTATGCATTTGGTTTTTGAATTTGTAATTTGTTTTGACTTTGTTTCTCAGTCTAAAACCTCTGAATAAAAGAGCAATATGAGTTTAATGATATCTAAATCAGCTGTTTTATATTGTCAGTGAATTAATAGTAAAAGGAGGATAAAGAAAACAAGTCTGTTGCCTATTTCTCATGTTGAATTTGCAGAAGTTTTTAAATTTTTAGTTTTAGGTTTTGCACATAACAATAAAAAATGGTTAGATAAGCTTTTGTTTGTTAATGTAATATTGTTTTTATAGGATACAAATAGTAAAATCAAGGAAGCTATGTTATTTTGATAAAATTGAGATACTTAAATATCTGGATTTGGTGACAGCAACAGTAAACTGACTGATTTGTTAAATAAAACCTTTTGCCTTTAGTAGAGCTATAAAGTTAGTCATAATGGTTTAAAAAGATATCACTTACACAGCTTAAATTCAACTTGATTTAACCAAACATATTCTTCTTGGCCTAAGACTCTATGAAAAATGTCTATCTGATTAGACATTTCAATGAGAACTAGTCTCTTTGTCTTATAGTAGCTTGAAGTCCTGACTTGTCTTTTTTCAGCATAGTGACAGAATTAATTCCTTTTATTGCATAAGAATTTAATTAATTTCTAAAAGCTCTGTGGGCTTAAAATTATTTTGTTGTCAATTTTTAATATAAAATCTTAGATGGTATCACTGAGATGTAGAATCAAAGAATGTATGTTGATACAAATTAAAACTAAATTGTTTACTTATTTTGTCTATAGTCTTTGAGAAATTCATATATACTCTTTTAAACACTAGATGGCACTAGAAATGTATCATAATAAATTCTGTTTCATCAGGAGGAATTATTAATTGTATGACCTCCTAAGATGGTGTGTTCTTTGGTTATATATTTTTGAACATTTAAAATAATTTAACTATTTCCACTAGTACCTTTGATTACTGAAATAAGTAATGAGGTTTCCAAACTGTAGAAATACATAATTCATAATTAAAATTTTTCAAAGTATTATTTTAGTGGTCCATAGTTATTGCCACACCTCAGGTTTCCTCATCTTATGAGATCCCTTCCCTTTAAGTTAATCAAAAAGAAGACACATGCTCTACAAATAGAAATAATGAGTAGGTTCCTGAATTGTTTACTAACCTGATTACCCATAAGGCATGAATCATCTGAACACATTAGAAAAATATTTAAATTCTTGACACATATTACTTCCTTCAAGAAAGATAGCATAAAACGAATGATGTGCCACTATATGAGGACATTAATGACAAATTTTTCATCAATTTAAGAAATATTTACAATTAGTCACTGAGTAAGATAATTTGAAATGCCCTGAAATCTCGCAATATAAACACTTTCCCAAATTTGACAGTATTCCTAAACATTTACCCTCATCAACAATGTTTTGTGAAGCCAAAAGACACTTTTATATACTATCATTAAAACATGTTGGTCAGCTGTGCTAGAGGAAAGGCGGCTGAGTTATAGTCTTTGTCATGTGGCGATATGATTGAAGAGTGTAGCCAGTCAGTGGGGTATTTCAGATAGTAACATAATCCAAGCGTTAAGATTGATTCTGGATCTTGTGATTTTTGTAGCGTTTGTCTACTTTTAAAACTTTTTGATTTGTTGTAACTTCTTTTCTCATTCTGAATACATGTTTACTTTTATATGTAATTTTATATATATTCTTTTTCTTCAGTAGGGCTTAAAACACTGTGTGAGCTTCTACCTGCCCAAACCTGGATTCATTCTGTTCCAATGCCTTTTAAGTCCCAATAATGTCTTGCTCCCATTTAACTCTCTGGCCTTATCTACATTCAGCATATTACTTTATATTTTTATAAAAAGTAATTATTCATTTTTGTTTCACATAGCTTTATTTTTTTACTACCGGGATTTTATGTATGTTGTACTCTTTGTATTTTATGTCCTTTCCCTTGGGATTGTCTTTTAAATTTGTATTTATCCAAGTCTATGAGACATGTCTCATATATGAGGTGCAAAAAGTAATTACGGTTCTTGCTATTACTTTCAATGGCAAAAAACACAGTTACTTTCATAGTAACCTAATGTTATTTCCTTCAGGAAAGGGGCTGTGATCTCTCTCCTAAACTTCCACATTTCCTCAAGCCAGCTAAGAGTAATTTCTCCCTCATCTAGAAAAACGTATTTTTATTTTCTTCTGTGACACATTTCTATGTGTATCTAACATCCTATATTTGTAAGAATGTATTATTTTTTCTACTGGGTTCTTAGCTTCCTGATGAAAGGGACTGAATATTACCCATCTCTGGGTTTCTTACAGTACCCAGCACAGCTCCTTATGCATCATTGGCAACCCATAAAGATGTTTAAGATATATTAATGAATATATGAAAGCTGTTTGATCTGAGGGTCACAGCATATATTTTTCTCTGCCTGTTCATTTGAACTCTTAATTTTTCAGACTTCGTTACATGGTTATATTTAAAATAAAATATGCAACAACCAGAGACTTTAGGAGACAAAAAAGAGGATGTTTTCTGCATTTACAAAAAAAATTGTGCTTCTATCTCAATATAGACAACATCACGGCACCATAGTTTCCACTTCTGGCATATTTTTAGTCTCTTAGGAGTTGACAAACTGCAGCCTATGGGCTCAGTCTAGTCAGTTGCCTGTTTTTGTAAATTAATTTTATTGAAACACAGTCATATCCATCATTCTAATAATGTCTATGGCTGCTTTCAAGCTATAATGGCAGTGTCAAATAGTTGCAACAAAGACTGTGTAAGGAATCAAGATGTAAACCCTGAAATAATTTAATAGATTTTACTTAGGACTGTTGCAAAGGGGTAGGTTGCATCATCTTCTCTAAAATGGGCAATTTATTAATTGCCAAACCATTAGTACAGTAACAAGACATACCATTTCCTATAAAGTGTTAATAAACTAGCAGGTTGTACATTTATGTATATTTTTAAATGCAATGCAAAGAAAACAGAACTCAGATTAAAATACATATGATGAAAGAATTACATTCCTCTTATGTGACTTAATAATTTAAATACTATGAACATCCAGTTGAGAAATTCAACCAGCTTTCTTAGGCCTTATTTTTTATGACCTACTTAAAGCTTTTATCACTGTTGAGCTTGACCTTCTTAAACTATTCTCTTGACTTCTTTGATACTGCAGTGTTTTCATTTCTACCTACCTCCTAGATGGGCCTTGCCTATGTCCCATTTGTCCTTTCCTTCTTTCCTCCTAAAAATTTGAGCATATCACAAGGGTTGGTCTTACCTTTTTCTAACTCATTATTCTGATTCCTGAAAAGCTCTTTTTTTCATGCTTTCAGTTTGTATCCCATTGTAAACAATGTTCAACTTATCTCTAGTATACATCTTTCCTTGGTTTCAGCTCTACAACTTTAAATGCCTGTTGGAATGAAACAACATTTTTTTTTTGTCCTCAAAAATCCCTGGTAACTAAGTTATCTTGGTCCTGTTTCTGACTTTTTGTTTCATACCTTCTCATCATTTTCCATAGTAAAACAAAGTTTTCCCCTTCTATTCTAATCATATTGCCAGAGTCTTGGTTGCAAATCTGTATTGCTTCACATTTGCACAAGCTGAGTGTTTTAACTAGTTTCCTGACTCTTCTTCTCTCTAATTCATTTTACAAAGCATGTTAAATTTACTTATTTGGTCTTTGAAAGAAAATATCCTAGAACATACATTATTAGTTTTATTTGTAATTTAATCAACTAACAATTGAGTTTGATTATTTATTAGTTACTAAATATTTAATTGAATAGTGATGGCTTGCCAGGCACTATTCTAGGCTTTGGAAATGTAGTAATAAACAAAACAGAGATTTCTGTACTCATGGAGTTTGCATTCTAGTTTGAGGAATAGATGATAAGGTAAAGGAGCAGAATTATAGTATTGAATTGTATGTGCTAAAGATAAGAATTAAGAGGGTAGGAAGATATAAAATGTTGAAGGAAGACTCCATTGAATAGATGACTAAAGACATGATGAAAGCATAAGAAACTGCCATGTAGATATATGACAGGAGAGCATTCTAGGCAGACAATACAGCAAGAAGCAGTTAAAAGATGCCTAACATATTTAAGGAACAGCAGAGAGGGCAGTGTGACTGTTCAGTGTGACTGAAGCAGAATGAAGAAAACTGAGACAGATAAAAAGGTTAAAGAAATGGCAGGGGTCCAGATCTCAGATCTCAGAGGGTCATGAGATGTTGATGCACAGGAGAGTTTTATGCAGAGAAGGGACATAATCAAAGTTAGATTTTAGGAGATTTGCTTTGGATGCTGTGTTGAGAACTAAGGGGAGAAAGGGTAGAAACAGGAAGGCCTGTTTGAAGACCTCTGCAATAGTCCTGATGTTGAATTAGGGTCCTAGGGAAGTAGACTCTGAGACTGAGATTAAGGTAAGTGTAAGTTAGATCTTGGAATTGATTCCCATGGCAGGAAAGAGAAGAAAGCAGAATCAGGTGATGGGAGAAGTTGGGTTGAGATATAATGTCCTAAAAGTTCTCAGCCACCCTAATGGGAGTGCTAAAGCTGGAATGGCAAACAGACTGCACTAGGTTAGAAGATTTGTCCTTTATCCCCCAATGTGGACTAGTCACTGGATGTGGGATGTCCCAGAAAGATAATGTAACCTTGGATGAAATAGGCTTTTTCAATGGAGGCAATTTCCAAAGAGGGATAGCCACTGAGTTGCTGCCTACCAGAAGTAGAGTACTCCCTGAGCAGGGGAAGTTAGTCTTCCAGGCATAAAGGGGTATCTGTGTCATACATCACAGCATCCTATACACCAGGAAAGAGGTAATGATAGTTTGGACCAGGGTATTGGCAGTGGGAATGATGAGAAGCTATCAATCTATGGACATGTTTTGAAGGTAGCACCTGTAGGACCAAATTATAATGTTCTGATGGATTGCATTTGGGACATGAGAGAAGTAGAGGGGGCAAAATTGACACCATAGCTTTGGCTTCAGCAACTGATAAACGGATATTTCATTAACTGAGATGAGGAAAACTGTGGAAGGAACTTGTATTAGTCTGTTCTTACACTGCTGTTAAAGACATACCTGAGACTGGGTAATTTATTGAATAAAAAAAAGAGGTTTAATGAATTCACAGTTCCATGTGGCTGGGGAGGCCTCACAATCATGGTGGAAGGCAAAAGGCACATCTTACATGGCAGCAGGCAAGAAAGAGGATGAGAGCCAAGCAAAAGGAGTTTCCCTTTATAAAGCCATCAGATCTCATGAGACTTATTCGCTACCATGATAACAGTATGGGGGAAACTGCCCCTATGATTCATTTATTGCCCACTAGGTCCCTCCCACAACACATGGGAATTAGGAAAGCTACAATTAAAAATGAGATTTGGGTGGGGACACAGAGCCAAACCATACCATTCCATCCCTGGCTCCTCCCAAATGTCATGTCCTCACATTTCAAAAGTGATCATGCCTTCCCAACAGTCCCTCAAGTCTTAATTCATTTCAGCATTAACTCAAAAGTCCACAGTCCAAAGTCTCATCTGAGACAGGCAAGTCCCTTCTGCCTATGAGCCTGTAAAATCAAAAGCAAGTTAGTTACTTTCTAGATACAATGGGGGTACAGGCATTGGGTAAATACACCTGTTCCAGAAGGAAGAAATTGGCCAAAATAAGGGGGCTAAAGGCCCCATGCAAGTCCAAATTCAGGGGGCAGTCAAACCTTAACACTCCAAAATGATATCATATGACTCCATGTCTCACATCCAGGTCATAATGATGCAAAAGGTGGGCACCCACAGCCTTGGGCAGTTCTGCTCCTGTGGCTTTGCAGGGTATGACCCAACTCCTAGCTGGTTTCACGAGATGGCATTGATTGAGGATTTTCCAGGTACAAAGTGCAAGCTATCAGTGGATCTGACATTCTGGGTCTGGAGGACGGTGGCCCTCTTCTCACAGCTCCACTAGGCAGTGCCCCAGTGAGGACTCTGTGTGGGGGTTTCAACTCCACATTTCCCTTCCACACTGCCCTAGCAGGGGTTCTCCATGAAGTCTCTGCCCCTATAGCAAATTTCTGCCTGTACATCCATTCTTTTCCATGCATCTACTGAAATCTAGGTGGAGGTTCCCAAACTTTAATTCTTAATTTCTGTGCACCCACAGGCTCAACACCACATGGAAGCTGCCAAGGCTTGGGGCTTGCACCCTGTGAAGCCACAGCTCAAGCTGTACCTCAGGCCCTTTCAGCCACAGCTAGAGTGGCTGGGATGCAGGGAACCAAGTCCCTAGGCTGCACGGAGCAGAGGATCCCTGGCCGATCCCTGGCCTCAGCCCACAAAACCACTTTTCCCTCCTAAGCCTCCAGGCCTGTGATGGGAGGGGCTGCCACAGAGATCTCTGACATGCCCTGGAGACATTTTCCCCATTGTCTCAGCAATTAACATATGGCTCCTCATTACTTATGCAAATTTCTGTAACCAGCTTGAATTTCTCCCAGAAAATGGGTTTTTCTTTTCTATCACATTGTCAGGCTGCAAATTGTCCAAAATTTTATTCTGTTTCCCTTTTAAAACTGAATGCTTTTAACAGCACTCAACTCACATCTTGAATGCTTTGCTGCTTAGAAATTTCTTCTGCCAGATACCCTAAATCATCTCCCTCAATTTCAAAGTTCCACACATCTCTAGGGCAGGGGCAAAATGTTGCCAGTCTCTTTGCTAAAATATAACAAGAGTCACCTTTACTGCAGTTCCCAACAAGTTCCTCGTCTCCATCTGAGACCACCTCAGCCTAGATTTCATTGTCCATATCATTATCAGCATTTTGGTCAAAGCCATGCAACAAGTCTCTAGGAAGTTCCAAACTTTCCCACATTTTCCTGCTTCTCCTGAGCCCTCCCAACTGATCCAACCTCTGCTTATTACCCAGCTCCAAAGTTGCTTCCACATTTTCAGGTATCTTTACAGCAGCACCCTACTCTACCAGTACCAATTTACTGTATTAGTCTGTTCTCACACTGCTGATAAAGACATACCTGAGACTGGGTAATTTATACATACAAAAAAAGTTTATTGGACTCACAGTTCCACGTGGCTGGGGAGGCCTCACAATCGTGATGGAAAGCAAAAGGCATGTCTTACATGGCAGCAGGCAAGAGAGAGAATGTGAGCCAGGCAAAAGGGGTTTCCCCTTATAAAGCCATCAGATCTCATGAGACTTATTCACTACCACGAGAACAATATGGGGGAAACCACCCCCATGATTCAATTATCTCCCACCAGGTTCCTCCCACAACACATGGGAATTATGGGAGCTAAAATTAAAAATGAGATTTGGGTGGGGCCACAGCCAAACCATATCAGAACTTGTCTGGGGATGGATATTAAACACTGAGTTCTGGATGTATTTACTTGGAAATATCAATAGATAGTGAAATAGGTATACTTTTTTGGAATTTAGTGAGATGTCCAGGCAGGAGATATAAATATGAGTCACCAGTTATGAGACTGGTTAAATCATCTAGGTTGATAGTGTAAGTTGACAAGAAAAAATTTCAGTGATTGAGCAGTGCGGCACTCTGACATTTAGAATGTGGAAATGGAGATGTTAACTAGCAAATAAGACTGAGAAGCAATATTTAGAAAGGCAAGAAGAAAATTAGTTGAACGTGATGTTCTTAAAGCTAAATGAAAAAAAAATTTCAATAGGAATGAGGGGTAAAGATTTTAAATGTTGCTGATGGACCAAGTAAGTTGAAGACATAAATTACTGCTGGATTTAGCTAAACAGAAGATCTGGTGACTTTGACCAGAACAATTTTGGTGGATTGTTGAGGGTTAAAACATGTTTTGAGTGAAATAAAGAGACAATAGTGGAAAGAGCAAGTATGTATAACTTTTTCAAAGGGTTTCTCTAAAAAGAAAGATAAAGTCAAGCATTAGGTAGAGGAAAAATTAGGGACAAGAGAAGGATTTTTTAGATGTGAGAAATTATAATTTTATATACAAATGAACAGATTGAATAGAGTATGAAAGGTTGATGATATAAGAAAGAAATGAGTGACTTGCTGATGTTGAAGTAGAAGCCAAATAATGATATTTTAATAAATAATATTTGATATCTGATAATGATGGATTCTGATATAAACTAATGTTTTAATTCAATATAGATGTCGTATTTTATTCAATGGAACATGAAATATTGCCAGAAGAAACCTCACATGTAGATCGCTATCTTACTTTGGCATTCTCTGAGAGCAACTCTGAACCAGGGACCTGAGTGTTGATATTTTAACTGGAAGGTGATCCCATAAAATACAAGTGAAGGCCGTAGGGCAGGGAAAACAGAGAAGAATAAAAGCTGGGAAGTATGTGATAAAAAGCTCTGAGCTCTATGCTATTAATCAATTTATTGCATCTTATCTCCAAATCCTTCCTTTTTTTAAACTGCTTTGCAATTAGGGATCTGGATACATTATGTATTTTTCATTTGCAGCAAGTGTGATATTAAGCTTTGCATAGAGGGTGCTGGAGGGACCATGCAGAAAAACAGCGATTCCCTTCCTGGATCTAGTGTGCTCCTCTCATTAGCTTCTTGCAGCATGCTCATTGCTTTTTGTCAGTGCCTGGTGGCCAGCAGTCCACGGTGCCTTCTACTGGTACAACCCTCAAGTGGCTTCACAATTTCTCTGCTGTCAGAGAAGGGAGTGCCACTAGTGGACTTGGTTTCCATGACTGTTTTTCCCCAGGCCACCACCCCCTTCAGGTGGCTTTGTAGTAGAGTGCCTTGGCTAGGCATCTTCTGGTGGATAACTGTTGGGCAGTTCCGCAATCACCTCTGAAACATCGTTCCTTCTTCTGCATAGCTTTCTTTGGCACTCCAGAATAAGTTTTCCAATGAGTTCTGCTAGTATGGCACCTCAGAGAAGTTATCTGCCATCCAGTGACCCAGCTATGCCCCCTTCAGTGAGGTCTGGATGTCAGATTGGAAGAAAGTAGCCTTTTCTTTGTGTGCTCTCTCTCAGCTCCAATCCTCTGTTAATTTTTATACTGATTTTTGACTATACAAATTACTGTGTGATTTTCGTCTCCTGATTGAACCCAGACTGATACAAAGTCTCTGGGTGATTCTAATGTAGACCCAAGGCTAAGGGTCACTGATCTTTAAGGTGAACCTGAATAAAGTTCAAACAGTTTGATAAAGTTCAACACCAGATGATGGAAACTCTCAGCAAACTAGGAATAAAAGGGAAATTTTAAAATATGATAAGAGAAATCTACAAAAGCTTTGTGGCTAATATCCTAGTCAATGCTGAAATTTCCATCAATTTTTCATTGAAATTAAGAAAGCACAAAGATATTCACTATCAAAATTTCTATTCAACACTATAATAAAGTTATTAGTATCTTTATTTAAAAAGTCAATAAAAGATATTCTTATTGAAAAACAATAAATAAAATCATTACATTGTAGAAGATACAGTTGTGTAAATAGAAAATCTTAGACAATCCACACATTGATTATTAAGTAAATTTACCAAGTTGCTGAATTTAAAGTCAACACACAAAAACTAATTTGATTTCTATATATTTTGACTTTTATATATTTATTCGCATTTATACACATGTGTTAAATAGGACACACACCAGCAAATACCTGGCAATAAATCTAAAGAAAGACGTACAGATGTATACATTGAGAATAATAAAGTATTATGAAGACCTGCATAAATGGGGAAATATTCATATTCATCGACTCAAAGACTCAATATTTTTCAATTCTGTGTAGGTAGAACACAATTTAACTTAAGTGGGTTTTATTTTTAAAGAATTGATATGCTACTTTAAAATTCCATATGAAAATGACTAGACAAGCTTAGGTAACTTTCATGAATAACAAAAGCATAGGACATACACTACCAAATATCAAGACAAATTATAAACCTGGAATATTTAGGGCAATGTGGTATCACTGCAAGGATAGACAAATAGACCAATGGAGCAGAATACAAAGCCTAGAAATAGACCTGCACATTTACAGTCACTTGATTCAAAACAAAGTTGCAACCACAAATTAGTAGGAGAAGAATGGTCTCTTCATAAATTGGCAGTAAATCAATTAGATATAAGGTTGGAAAAAGTGATCCCTAATTTCTTCCTTATACCATACCAAAAAATAAATTCAAAATGTATCATAAACCTAAATGTTAAAAGAAAAACAATGAAGCTATGGAAGAAAACATAAGAGAATATCTTATGATATTGGGGCAGACAAGGTTTCATAAACAGGATGAAAAAGGCACTAATCGTGAAAGGAAAAGTTGATAAAATTGGACTTTATTTAAATTAAGAACTTCTGTTAATCAAAAGATAATATGAAAAGAGCAAAAAGGCAATGCAAGCCACAGACTGGGGAAAGATATTTGTTATATATATGTTTTACAAATATCTTTTATATGGAAAGATATTTGTAATTTATATTTATATGTTATATAACTATTTCTATAAATATTATATATAAATATTCATATATATAAATATTTCAGAGAAATATAACAAAATCTTATAAGCCAATTAGATAAAAACACAAAACACAATAAAAAATGAAGCAAAAACTTCACAGAATACATCCAAATTACCAATATGCATATGGAAAGGTACCTATGACTAGTCATCAGAAAAGTGCTAAAAAAAAATTATGGAGACCCCACAACATATCTGCCAGAATGGCTAAAATTGAAAAGACTTAGGGACAATAATAAGTGTTGGGGAGGATGTAGAGCATGTTTGCTGATTAGAGGGTAAATTGATACGATAGCTTGAAGAACTATTTGGCAGTATTTTCTAAAAGATTAGATAGATAGATAGACAGACAGACAGATGATAGATACTGCCAGACAGTTTTCGAAAGAACTAATTTATATTTGTGTGTGTTTATATATATATATGTATATATGAAATCCATCTACCTATCAATATCTATCTCCAATAAGTGAACAATTCCACTCCTGAGTATGTATCCACAGTTATTTAAAACAGCGTTATTCATAACTGTTTCAATCTGGAAACTACCCAAATATCTTCAGTAGCAGAATGGGTTAATACATTTTGGTATATTCATACAGTGATGTATTTTTTTGTTTGTTTTGTTTTGAGCCAGGGTCTCACTCTGTCACTCAGGTTGGAGTGCAGCATGATACCCGCTCACTGCAACCTCCACCTTCCAGGCTCAAGCGATCCTCACCTCAGCCTCCCCAGTAGCTGGGACCATAGGTGCGTGCCTCTATGCCCAGCTAATTTTTTGTATTTTTGGTAGAGATGCGGTTTTGCACGTTGCCCAGGCTGGTCTCGAACACCTGAGCTCAGGCAATCCACCAACCTCGGCCTCCCAAAGTGCTGGGATTACAGGTGCGAGCCACTGCGCCTGGCCTACAATGTTGTATTAAACAGCAAGAAAGAGAATCAAACACAGCCCTTGGCAACAACCTAAATAATCACAGACAATATTGAGCAAAAGAAGGCTGACACAAAAGAGTATACACTGTGATTCCATTTACATAAAGTTCAACAACAGACAGAACTAATTAATGCTGATTGGGATCAGAGTAGTTATTTATGCGGAGGGATGAGGTAGAGAAGTAACAACTAGGTGGGTACACGAAGCAGCCTGCTGTTTGCTAGAAACGTCTATCTATCTTGATTTAGTGTCTATTAAACAGGTGCAATAGGTGTAAAAACCTTTTGAGCTATACACTATAGATTTGTATAGTTTATGTAAGTTATACTTCAACTAAAAATATAAAAAGGGCCATTTGCTGAGAGTGAGAAAGGATTAGCTAGGTAGAAGGTTTTGAGACTCTTGCAGTATATTTGAAATAAGTTACTGTGGAGAATGAGAGAATAAGCTAGTTAAAACAAAGAAGAGTCATTGAGAGCTCAGTGCAATTGAAGATAATGGAAATGGATTTTTACAATAGTTCTTTCAGTTGCTGTGGTATAAGTCTAGAGAAGTTACATAGTTAAATCTTTCATAGATTTAGCGGAAAACGGTACAAAGTGGATTTCAGATATTTGCAAAAGAAGAGTTAGAATTCTGCACCTTGGAATTCCACTTGAATAAGAAAGATAAGAAAGGCAATGAAGACAGGAAAAGAATGACAGGCAAGGAGGATGTAGAGAAGCCAAGAAACTGATGATTTATGTAGTCAACAAAAAAGTGCCAGGTGAATATCAGAGTGAGGGGGCTGAAGACAGAGATCTGTAGTCAGAGAGGGGTCTGACTAAAATGACATTTCAGATATGCAACAGATTTAGTTATTGATATCATCAGAGGTCATTTTCCCTGGGGATCAGCATCTGAGAAACAGATCAGAATACAGGAAATATACCAGGGAGAGCTCTGGGAATTAACAATCATGGGAGAGTGAAGGAAGTATGATTGGACAGAGAGAGAAGTTGAACTGTGAAGGAATCAAAACAAAAGCCTCAGTTGATTCTACAAGGAGCTTTAGGGTTAGGATTTTCCTTCAATATTGAGGCAAGAGGGCTGTGCTCTTATGCCCCCACATAGGGCAGTCATGAAGTGTGGGCTTTGGTGATGGGAAGGTGGTGTGACCTTGGGTTAGGACATCCAAGGAGATGTCCCAGGGGAGGTCTTAGTAGAAAGCGGTCATCCACCAATGCTCTCAGGAGCTGGAGGAATAAATGTCTCTGTCCTAAAAAAAGAAATCTGGATGGTGAACCACAGCGTTCAGTGCAGATATATTCCAGAATTTACCATGGGCTAGACAGCTAAAGAGACATTTTTTTGTGGGAAAGACCCCTAAAAATGAGGCAATCAGGGAACCATAAGGCCAGACAGTTGGATTGACTGCTCACATGGAAAAGTTATCAAAGATGAGGTCAGGAAGAAGGGAAAGTCAGGAGAGAGACTGGGAGCTGGGTGCCAGGTCCTCCTATTGGTCTTTTGCCTTTTAGGGGATGTTGATTATTCTCCTACATCACTTTCACCTCAGGCTGGGATGTGGTTAAAGGCTCTTCTCATTTTCCAGGAAGTGTAGCTTCACAGACCTAAACTTCACCAACCTCAACTCCAGTTTTACACTAATCTGTTAGGCTCATATCAGCTCTTCCTCATCACTGATCATCCAGCTCAATTACTGGCCTCTGGTTCATAATCTCCCTGAACACAGAGTCCTCAGGTCATCTTCAGTAATTTAAACTCCCATGTGAGTACCCATCAAATAACCTGGCACTTAGTTTTTTGATTACCTCACCTCCAATGACTTCCCTCTCCACCCCATTCTACTTCAACTACCTACACTCTCATGGCCAGGTAAATGCAAGAATGAGATGAGCATTCAATTAAAACAATTGATGGGATATTACAGACTTATCTGAGATTATATACTGTGAATTTTATTGGCACAAATTGGCAAGACCTGGTTTTTTGTTTTGTTTTTCTTAAAACCTTCAACAACATTTGAGATAAAGAAGTACAAAAAAGGCGTTGCTCCCTGAGAGTAAGTGGGAGCTAGGCATGCTAAATAATTCAAGGTGCTGGGAATATTCTGGAAACCAATGATCTAAAAAATTAAGAGAGCCCAACAGGAATTGATGGACTGGAAGAAAATAAAAAGATGAGTAGACCAGACATCTCTTTGAGGTCAAAGGCTTGGACGTGGGCTTGGGGTGTGAGAGGACAGCAACAACAAGAGAGTGTGGTCAGAGAGTGAACAAATGAAGTCTGATGTTTCTGAGATGGAGCAGAGGCTGGTCATGACTATATCTAGGAGGTAGCCTGAGAATAGAGTGAGTGGAAATGGTGTGACTACCTTGCTCTGTGTGGGGCTATATCTTCTGTTTGGATGTGTAGAAAGGGGTCTGATTGCTGTCAGGACTTTCCCAAGGCTTGAGGAGAAGAATGTGTGCAGTTTAGTGGTGAGTGGTCTCTACCCCAAGGAGACAGGTAACTGATCTTCAAAGCTAATTCCTCTTAATATTTTAAGCAGTGAATTAGCAAAAAAGCTCTTAAATTGATTACTCTTTCCTTCTACAACTCTAGAAAAATTTACAGAACTTCAACTTGGTATTTATATGCATTCTTGAGCTGTTTTGAAATTGTTTCTTGTAATTTAATTTTTATCCCCCTGGAGACAGTATACTCCTACCTGGCAGGAAGTTCTAATCTTATCCTCAGAGATGACTTTTTAAATTATCTGGTGTCTTCCATGATTATAAGCCTGAAGGAGGAAATGGAATAGGAGCACAAGAAATATGGTATTTTTTTGGTGATTCCAATTTTATGTTTCTATAACTTCTGCACATAGTTTGTATAATTGTTGGAGTTGATTTTAACCTCTACGAAACTATTGACGTAATAGGGTCTTCTGGGCAAGCTTCATTCTGTCATGAAGTTAGGAAGTGATTGGATTGATCGAAAAACCTTTGTTTTCACAGCACCTCTGCCAATCCATAGCTAACACTTTCATTGAATTTACTTTCTCCAAGAAAGCATCACTGATAACATTCACCTAATGCTGACTGACCCTTTGCCCTGGTCATATCTGTCCTTGTATAAACACTTCCCACAAAAATCACACCCTTTTATTTCTATACATAAATGTATTTTTATATGTTTTCTTCTTTGAGCTATAGATTGTAAAGATGTAGCTTGATTCTCCTCTTAAACTTTGGTATCAATAATTTATGTCAGAGCTTAATGCAACATGAAAGGTAATGTAATTATCTATTTTCTTATTTTATAAATATGGAACATGACACAAAGAGTAAGAAAATGATTTAAATACTGTATTAGTCTGTTTTCATGCTACTAATAAAGACATACCTGAGACTGGGTAATTTATAATGTAAAGAGGTTTAATTGACTCACAGTTCAGCATGGCTGGGGAGGCCTCAGAAAACTTACAATCATGCTGGAAGGGGAGGCAAACACATCCTTCTTCACATGGTGGCAGCAAGGAGAAGTGGCAAGCAAAAGGGGGAAAGCCCCTTATAAAACCATCAGATCTCAGGAGAACTCACTATGACGAGAACAGCATGAGGGTAACCATCCCCATGATTCAACTACCTCCTACAAGGTCCCTCCCATGACACGTGGGGATTATGGGAACTGCAATTCAACATAAGATTTGGGTGGGGACACAGCTAAACCATATCACTTACCTATGATTACACAGCTTGTTAATGAGTGATCTTATTTTTCCAGTGTATGTTCTGTGATACCCCACAGTTATTCTGTCCCTAACCCTGTACAGAGATATACATCATAAATTTTTTTCAGCAAAGAATGAAGAGGTCAGAGTATGTTGCAGAAAGTAGCTGGGTAGAGACAAAAAGAAGATCAGTTTAGGGAAGTGGAATCTGAAGGGATCCAGATAGAACAGAGGAAATGGAGGTTAGGTTGAAGTGCAATGGACCCTTGGCAGGAGGATGGCACAGTACATTATCAGACTGGGCATCAGAGACCAAGAGGTGCTGGATCCCAAGGTAATCAGCCAAAGCATGACATGACCTTGGTAGTGCCAAACAGGGACACTGAAGGCTTCTTAAGTAAATGAAAAAGGAACCAGGGTAGTCAAAGGATCTCTACATGGATACCAAAGCCTTCAGTAGGGTAGAGTTGGGCTTAAGAAAGATGCTGAAGTCAACAGTAAAAGGGAGAGAAGGACTAGGAGACAGAAGATCATAGCAACAAGGATGGGTGGTGGATGGTAAAGTCTAATAGATGTGCACATCAAGTGATTTGAGGTTTGAAAATAAGGATGAAGGAAGGTACAAGAATGTTAATGTTGAGAAACATTACACTCAACCAGTATGCCCTAAGAAATATGAAGTATGGGAGAGAAATAGTTTTATGTATGAAGTCTTCGAATTCACGTAACAACTATCAGAGGTGATATGCCTGAAATAATTGAAACGAGAATAAAATTGTGCTTAGTTGTGAAAAACACACTTTATTCAAGATCCAGGCATAATTGTAGATCTGCTAGCTTCCACCCAGGTCTAATTGTGGTAGCACCAAATTGAAGTTATGGCTTTTACTACCTGAAGACAAACATTCCATTTAGCCTTTCAGAGTTTCATCTTTTAAGGGTGAAAAATACATGAAAACTAAGGCATTTTTCCCATTGCTTGAAAAAGGAAACGTTTCATTTTTATTTTTGATCCTCCGTTGGTCTAGTTCCCCTAGGACTAGTTAGTTAACACATGCTTAGGGCAAGCCTTCTGGCATGATTCAGATTGAACTAGGATAGGGCCTTCTGATTTCTTCAACTATTTTGAGAGTAATACAATACAGTACAAAAAGATAGAAAACCTTTGCATAATTGCAAATTATTTTTATCTCTCTGTCTCTTTCTTAGAAGATAGAGAAAAGGTGGCATAGAAGAAACAATCAGCGCAAAATGGGTTTTACATAATCTGTTGATTACTTTGTTCTTTCTACTACTTAAGAATACTGGATTATTAAGAATTTGTAAGCTTTTTATAATATAAATGCCAATCATCAGAGGCATTTTATTTTTCCTTACTAAGACCATATTCACTGTCATTTGCTTAGGGAAATCTCATTAACATGCATAAGAAATAAACCACTGAAATTAGACTGTTTTTAGCCATAAGTGGTTATAATCAGCATTCATATCTATAGAACTCACTGCACACTTACCATGTGTTATTAATTCTTTATGTTCAGTGAGGCAGAAATCCCAGTCTTAAAATATATTTGTATTCCATCAGAGTTTATAGTACACAGTGGATCCTCCACAAATTGAGTTGATTAATACAGCTGTGAAAGACGAGATATATTCAAATTCATTGATAATCTCAATTGGAAAATTTGAGATCTGTTCCACGGCACATACATGGGTTAGTGGATATTTATAAGTGAAATGTCTGGTGGACAATATGAGACTATTCCAGCAAAAATTATTTCTGAAAAGTGGGCATTTATGCAATGAGAAATTTACGAATAAATGATGATGTATTTCAGAGCTTGTCTTTATAAGATTTGCACTCAACAGTTACCAAAGTTAGAGAAAAATACATATCATAAATTTTTAAAAAATCATACATAATGTTTAAGTACAATCTTCGTTACAATTTGCAGATATGAATGAGTATATATGTGTGTGTGTGTGTGTATATATATATATATATATATATGTACTCTCCAGAGACCCTTGGTTATCAATGTCCTCTTATTGATGAAGACAGAGTGGTTGCTGTCTTTCCTGTTGCCCATGACTCATACACAGCATCTGCATCTATCAGTACTATGTTTTCACTTTCCTGAGTGCTCCATTGTGGAAGCACATATGGTTTTCTTTGCCTTGTTTCTAGATGTAAATGCTTCCCCTTCTGATATATCAATGATTGGGGTTATTTTGAAATAACAAGAAACAAATACAAACCCATATGGCAGATATTTTTAAAAGAAGTGTTTATTACCATTTTTGGAGTGATAAGCAGCTATTCTGTCTTCACTGAAAATAAAGTAAATGTCAATAACATTAAATTTCTGAAAAGTGCACTTAGAGTAGACACAAGAATGAATTTCTCTGCAGTGAATATTGTTAGGGATCTGTTTGGGTAGATGGCGTCAGAATAGATTTTGCTTATGAAAAACCTTGGCCATCTTAATAAGATCTGAATTATCATAGACAAATGTACATTTTTCATATTTTGGAAATTAAAAAAACAAAACAAAACTGGAAGTTCCCACTAAAAAGCTCTTGTTACAGAAACCTCAGTTCTCAGGAACTAGCCCACACCTTGGTATAAGATGCCTTTTCTGAGGGTCAGCATTCTCAATTATAATATATAATATGTAAGATCCTAAAAATCTCAAAAGGGTTCACAGGACTACTAAAATTAGGATCAAATCCTCTGCTTCCTATCAATATGTTAGAATTCTGAAATTCTAAGAAAAGACAGATTCTTAAAGATGAACTAGTCACTTTTTTTTTTAATACAGGAGATTGCTGAGTATTAGGCTGAAGGTATCCAAGTGGAAGAGACATGATGAGACTCTCAGGCCACTATTATTTCCACTGCATCCCACTGTTGCTAATGATTCATAAAATCCAACTCATTTCTAATACATCACTTCTAAAGAGTGACTGTGAGTAAAAGAAAAAAGAAAAGAAAGTCTTTAGAATGAATTAGCTGCTATCTATCAATTCATAACATTTTTATGGAGTTTTCTATATTATATTACCCATTCATTTGGGTTCACAATCGCTTAGGAAAATATGGGATATGCCATTGAACACTTTCCAAAAAAGCACAACATAAATTCACATTTAAGTGTTCATTAAATAAAAATATTACATGCACATATTAAAAATACTACAGAAATTTATAAAATGGCAAATAAAAGTCACCCTCCCCATACATTTCTCCTTGGAGAAAAGAACATTGATGTGTAGAATAGTGTATGTACATAGTCCTTTGTGTGTTCTTAAAAACATACAGAAGTGAAACTAAACGTATTGCACTTTGCTTTTGTTCATTTGCTAGTTTATCTAGGCCTATTTTTATTTTTATTTATTTATTTTTTGACATGGGGGTCTCACTCTGTTGCCTAGCCTGGAGTGCAGTGGCACGATCTCAGCTCACTGCAACCTCTGTCTCCCAGACTGAAGTGATTCTTGTGTCTCAGCTGCCTGAGTAGCTGGGATTACAGGCGCATGTCATCACGCCCAGCTAATTTTTGTATTTTTAGTAGAGACAGGGTTTCATCATGTTGGCCAAACTTGTCTCGAACTCCTGGGCTGAAGTGATCCACCTGCCTCGGCCTCTCAAAGTGCTGGGATTACAGGCATGAGCCACTGCACCCAGCCTACCTCATTGTTTTTAATAGATGCAAAATATATTCTGTTACATGGAGTACCATAATTTATCTAATTTTCTATTGAAAAATATTAGGTGAATTGAAGGCTTTGGGTTTTTTTTGTAAGATAAGGCTTTTATTTTATTTTATTTATTATTATTATACTTTAAGTTTTAGGGTACATGTGCACAATGTGCAAGTTAGTTACATATGTATACATGTGCCATGCTGGTGCACTGCACCCACTAACTCGTCACCTAGCATTAGGTATATCTCCCAATGCTATCCCTCCCCGCTCCCCCTACCCCACAACAGTCCCCAGAGTGTGATGTTCCCCTTCCTGTGTCCATGTGTTCTCATTAATTTATCTTATTGTTCCAAAGATCAAAAGTCCAAAATGGGTTTCACTGGGCTTGAATGAAGATGTCAGATGTCAACATGTGTCCTCCAGAAGGAACACAGTCCTGTTGACATCTTCCTTCCTTTTCTTTGCCTTTTCTGGCTTTTAGAGGATGTCTGCATTCCTTATCTCGTGGCCCTTTCCTCCCTCTTCAAACCCAGCAGCATTGCATCCTTAAGTCATTTTGACACTCTGACCTGTGCTTCCTTTGTCACATCTCCTTTTCTGACTCTGGTCCTTCTGCTTCCCTCTTAAAAGGACCTTTGTAATTACATTGGCTAATCTAGCATAATCTACCTATTTCAAAATCTTTAAATTAATCACATCTGCAAAAGTGACTACAAAAATCCCTTTTGCTATATAAGGTAACACATTTGTATGTTTCAGGATTAAGACATACACATCTTTGGGTCATTATTCTGCCTGCCAGTCACCTGTATTTATTTGTGTTGTTTTAAACCACTCAGTTGTGATAATTTGTCATAGCACCAATAGAAAACTAACATAGTGATTTTAATCTAGAATTACAATTTAAGGGTCATATCAGCTGTTGTAGGTTTCCCTTTCTTTAAATACAAATAGAAATTGTCAACCAAAGAAAGACTGAATTTGCGACCACACTACTAATAATCAATAATATACATAAAAAGCTGTTGACTTTTATGGATGAAATGTAAGAAACTTTAATTATTGTTTTAGGAAATACTTTTTTTTTTCTTTTTTCTTTTTGTTCTGATGCCTGGTTTTTCATTTTAATATTCACTATTTGTGAAAGAGAAATTACCAAAAGGTGTTTAATGAGGCTAGAATGAGGGAATACCATTACACTGCCACATATGTTGGAGAACTGGAAGTTTTAGCTTTTCTTTAGTCTTCTAATGTAAACAGTTCCTCAGGAAGATGTCACTTTTTGTGGTGACACTGAATGCTGCTGGTAAGAATGCATGGCACTGACACCAAATACTAAGCAAGGCCTGGTTTACTGCCCATCACTGTTCCTTTCTGTTTCTGCTCAGCACTGCTCTGTTAGTTTTCATTTTAAATGTCAAGCACAACCAAAATGGGAATCATAGAGAAAAGATCTTATAGACACAATCTGTCATAAACACCTTGTTTCCCTTGAGAGTTGACCAAATTTGTCAAAGTTTACTGAGCTTTTATTTCTGCCTGCACAGACTGGGAAAGCATGTTGGTGAACATCCTGTGGTCATGATAGGACCAGAGATAAGCCACGAGAGGGATAATTCTAGCATCTTCTCCTGAAATCCACTCTCTTCCTAATGAGGCTTTGTTGTCAAGAAATCCCATTTCATGTCTGAATTAAATGTATTTGTGGAAAGTGGGAGTGTGTGAGGTGGGTTGAAGGAAGGAAGTTCCTTGAATAGGGTGGGAACAATTCGTTCTGTGAGTGAATAAGATTGACTGTAATCAGAGAGATAAGCCTTCTCTGATATCAAAGAAAAAACATAGCTACTTACATCTGCATACTGCTCTCTGGAGATTTTTTTTTATTAGAGGTTAGAATTGTGGGCTTTATGAATAGAACAATTTGGTTTGAAATTTGGGTCTACTGCTTAGGTGCTGTGACCACGTAGAATATTGTGTCACTTATTGTATACTTAATATTATCTTACATTGCAGAATGTTAAAAAAAAGAAAAAAAAAGTAAAGGAAACTTTAGTATTCCAGTGCTTCCAATATATGCCCATATAGAAAATATAGATAAAGAAAATACAATCTTTAATTACATAAAATATAGTCATTTCAATTTACTCTTTTGACATGGAATGTCTCAATTCAAGATGCATTATAATTGGGTATATTTTTAGCTTCTACATGCATATTAACAATAAATCCATCTTATATTAAATAATTGAACTTACACTATCATTAACCTCAATTCTTATTTTATAATTTTAGCTAAAAAGCAGCACTTGCTGTTATTTAAAATTTTTCTTATTGAATTTACATTCTCAGAATCCCTTAGTTGAATCATAATCATGAATGTTAGTGCCCATGCACTATAATGGATTTCAGTTAGCCAAACGAAACATCTCTCTTTAATAGAAGTGCAATAAAAACATGACTTCATGTTTTTATTACACTTCTATCGTGTTGAAGATATTATGTTTTTATCATGTTAGCCAGGCTAGTCTCTATTACATGTTTTTATCATGTAACCAGACATTTAATTCAATTCATTAGATGGTTCAAAACTACTCGCCAGCCTTGTTATCCATGTAATACTTTGGAAACACAATCATTCATCATTCTTATAAAAAGCATCCTGAGACTATTTTTACTAATAAGTAAAATAAGTCTTAATTCAATTTATTTCAGTAACAAATGGGGCGTAAGGGTGAAGTGGCAGCAGGGGTGGAAAGAAGTTTTTACTTTTGACTCCTCTAGCAGGCACAGCTGGCTTAATGGGCATGTGATGGGTGCAGTTCGTTGCACATGGTTCCCATTCTCAGAGGGGTCTGATGGTTGGTTTATCACTCTACCGTCCTCTTCATGAAATTCTTAAGGTGTTATTTTTCAGCATGTTGTTAGCAGAGGGTATTTCCTGGGGTGTGTCCATGGAAATTTTGTGATCCAACAGCAGTGCCCAATGGCACTGGCCCTGGGCCCTGGGCACAGCATGCAGGGTGCATAGTGATTGGCCTGGCTACCTGGCATGCACACACAGGACTGAGGGTGCCCAGGGAGCCACTGGGCTTAGTGTGGGTCCCATAAGGGACCTGCAACTATATTGGCAATGAGAACAGTGACAGCAGCAGCAAGGTATCTGTACCTTGTATATTGGGAAAACAGGGGACCCAGGCAGTGTTGGGAACCATGGGAAACCAAATTGCCTGTTAATCCCCCAAGAGAGCAACTCTTTGCAGCTTCTGCACAAATATTCCCTGGTTTAGTGTTGGGACAGTAACTCTTGGTGCTCAGCCGGTAAACTTTTTCAGTAAATTATTTAAAAATAAACTCACACACACATAGACATCGCAATAAAGCATATAGGAAAGTTAATTGAATTAGAAAGTATTCAAGGAGTTTATGGTCTTCAGTTTTGAAAGCCGTTGAAACATTCCAAATCATATATCCACAGGCTTACAAAGAAAATTAACTTAAATATTGTAGCATCTGCAGTAGACAGAAAATAACTCTATTGTCATATAAAGCTTCAGATAAACAAATTACTAATAAAGAATATGAAAAATTAATTTTCTTGTAATGAAGGATATAGTGATAGAATACATAAACACGTTTTGAATTATATACAAATCATGAAGCCAATTTCAGTTTCTTGTACAACCTCCACAAATTACAAGAAATGTCAGAGAAAACACTAAAATGCCACTGTATAGCTTTTTACTTAAAATCAAATCCAAACAAGTTAAAATTTTAATTAAATTTAGATAATTAAAAAAGGAAAATTAATTATTTAAAAATTAAGTCAAAATTTGTTTTAATTTTAAATAATTTAAATTAAATGATTAAATTAAATTAAATTAAATGATTTAAATGATTTAAAATTAGGTAAACATTTTTAAAAACATTTCATCTGAATTTTAAAATTTAGATAAAACTAAAGAAACTAATTTTTATGAAGAGTTAAATCTTTTCAGAAAAAGTGTTTTGTGAATTATCAGCTCTAGATGACTAAAATTTATCTTATTATTATTTTTGAGACAGAGTCTTGCTCTGTTGCCCAGGCTGGTGTGCAGTGGTGCTATCTCAGCTCACTGCATCCTCCGCCTCCTGGGTTCAAGTGATTCTCCCCCCTCAGCCTCCCAAGTAGCTGGGACTACAGGTGTGTGCCACCACGCCTGGCTAATTTTTGTATTTTTAGTAGAGACGGGGTTTCACCATGTTGGCCAGGCTGGTCTCAAACTCCTGGCCTCAAGTGATCTGGCCACCTAGTGCCCAGCCAAATTTATCTTTCAAAATTATTTACCTAATTATTTTCAAAGTAATTTATCAGAAATGTATCCCAATATTTTCACAGTCTCTAAAATATTCATAATAACTCCAGCAACAGTTGGGTCAGCAAAAAGATTCTTCTTAAAATTAAAAAACATAAGAAATTGTGATGCATTTGCCAAGAATGGCTGACATCTTCTTCAATTGTGTTGATTGAAAATGAGCTGGCTAAAAGTTTACATTTTGATGATCTAATCAATAAAGTTGCAGAAAGGTGAGTCAGAAAAATCTTATAATCATTGAGATGTCCCATTAATAAAGTATATTTATTGTATTATACAATTATGACACTCATTCTTTTTTATATTTTATAATTATATATTGTTACTCATATATTATTACTACCCTCATTATACTTTATCAGTAATAAAATATTGTTAAAGGAAAATGTTTTACACTTTAATACCTTTGGCAGCACTTTTTTCCTACCCTTTGAATGAGAGGCCCATTTTCATTGTTCACTGGGCCCAGCAAACTACGTAGCTAGTGCTGGACAGCAAGATTTAGTAAAGAGGCTCCTCTCCAGACAATTTCTTCTTGAATCCTTACTATTCTGTAGACAAAAAATAAAAATGGTATGTATTTATGGTGTACAATATAATGTTTTGATGTAAGTATACATTGTTGAATGGCTAATTCTAGCTAATTGACATATCTATTACCTCATGTTTCTCTTTTTTTGTGGTCAGAACACTTAAAATCTATTCTCTTAGGAATCTTTAAGTATTCAATGCGTTGTTATTAATAAGTACAGTCACCATGTTGTACAAGGATCTCTTGAACTTATTCCTCCTGTCTAACTGAAATTTTGTATCCTCTGATCAGTATCTCTGTAATCCTCCCCACCCTCAGACTCTGGCAACCACCATTCTACTCTCTGCTTCTATGAATTCAGCCCTTTTAGATTCCACATATAAGTGAGATTATACAGTCTATATCTTTTTGTGTCTGGTTTATTTCATTTAACATAATGTCCTTTAGGCTCATCCACATTGCTGCAAATGACAGGATTTCCTTCTTTTGTAAGGCTTGAATAGTATTCCATTGCAGGCATATATTTTATATATATACACATACATACCACATTTTCTTGATCCACTTATCCGTTGATGGATACTTTGGTTGATTCTGTATCTTGGCTATTGTGAATAATGTTGCAATGAGCATGGGAGTGTAGATATCTCTTTGACATGATGATTTCATTTCCTCTGGATATATACTCAGTAATGGGATTGCTGGATCATACGGTAGTCCTATTTTTGATTTTCAGAGGAACTCTATAGCATTTTTCATAATAGTGTAGTAATTTACATTTCCACCAACAGTGCACAAGGGTTCCCTTTCCTCTGCATCCTTGCCAACACCTATATTTCGTCTTTTTGATAACAGCCATTCTACAGGTGTGAGACGGAATCCTTACTCTTTGTAACTTAAACTGACAGGTGATTTGGTCCATTAGAAACAGAAATGTTTCATGCTTAAGATTATTTATTTCTCTTTCAGTATCCAAAACAACACAATCACTGAATATGTTTTTGTTTTACCATGAATTATTAGCATGGGTCCTGGCCTCTCAGCCATCTATTATTCCTCCTACCTACTTGCTTTTGGAGATTAGGAGGTCGTCTATGGTGAAGCCAGTTCCATGACGTGTGGAACACAAGGTTACTACCTTTAAGAATAATTTTTCATAGCTTTCATTCAATTTGATACTTTCCCATTGATTTACAATTTGTAAGTCTAGCTATTTGACTTCATCCTGAGAGTATCTTGGTCAGCTTGAGTAAACAGTGACAAGAGGCTCAGGTGTTCTGGTGGCCTCCAGTTTGAAGTCTGGAAGATGTATGTCTGGAGAGCTGTGTGCAAAACCTTCTGTACATGAAGATCAGCATATCCCCAAATGATATAAGAAGTAAAACCAGAAAAATAATGAAGAAAAATGACAGGCTCATGGAAGGGAATAAACAAGATATGCCTCTGGTAAATAACTCCCTGAAGGACTCTTAGAAAAGACTTACTGTTTAATTGAATCAATCCATCACCCTTGGGGTGACAGCACCAAATTTGCAATGTTTTCTGGGAGTTGTTTTATTCCTTTGCAGGTACAGTTTAAATTCATAGAATTAGATGTTAAAAATATACCGGTTTTACTATTAAGGTGCCACATTATTAAGGTACTTTCATTATAGAAAATGCTCACATTAATTTTAATAACAATTTAGAACATGTAAGAGCATCAACATGTAGTTTGTAAAAGGATTTTTTCTCTCTGAATTTGTCTTACAGAAATGAACTTTTGTTACTTTAAAATTTTAAGTGCATTTTGATTCTAAACTCCATAATAATTAAGGATTTTTAAAAAATGACCTTCATTATAAAAATCCGCCTTTATCCCTTTTAGGGGAAATGCAGCTTGTCTTTGTTGTCGTGGGTAGTCACGTCTCCTAACACCGGTGCAGATTTCAGTGGTAGATGTGATCCTCGAATATATTATCTAGTTCAAGTTTTGTTGAATTAAAAGTCATAAAATACATGTATGTTGTATACATTTGGCTCTCATAACTATCAAAATTGTTTCAAGATGCTCGCATATTGTAAACTGGACATCGTATATTAATCACAGACTTTGTTCTTTCCTTTCTTGGAGTGGGTGGAAAGTAGGCATAAATAAAAGGAAAAGAGCCTTGGACAGTGGATCCTAAGCAAAGATTTGCATGTGATGAGAATAACTGGAATTTTACAATGTAAGGATCTTCATGTAAAAGCTTCCTAAGTACAAGTGTTGAGTGCTAAAATTTTACCAAAGACAGATGAAACATCTGAAGAAATATTTTCTTGAAGAGTATTGGGAATAGTCAACATGAGACTGCTTACGTAATCTTAATCTCTCTAGTATTAGTTACCTCTAAGTGTACTGTAAACAAAATAACAGAAAAACGTATAGCCCTGAAATTGAACACATAAGTGTCTTACTAATGTATAAGAACACATCATATATACATGTTTACATATTAATTTGGATTATCAGTTTTAAAAAACTGTGATATAATAAAATATATTTAACATTGATACTATACTGAACTTGACACACAATAATTCAGAAATATTTTATGATTTAATACTGTCTTAGGGTCTTCCTTATCAAAGTTTATTTGAATTTTTAAAACTCAGGGTCAGTTTACAGAGTCTGGGATTTGTTTTATTCTATTCTGACCGAGTATACATCTTAAAATTTGCTGTGCAATGGCGAGTTATTTGCATTTTCAGGACACAAGGTAATATTGAATAGTTCCTTAACCACCTTAGTAGGTTTTAGTTTAAGGGTTTGAATTATGAATAGGTTTGGATCTCAAAAGTTTGTTCTAAAATGTGACCTATTTAAAATGAGTTTGTATTTCTGAATTAAAATGGTCTACTCATTATAGTAGAGTGAAATGTATCAGATGTATAGTAGAGTGAAATGTATCAGAAGTTGTATTTTTTAATAGTTAACAGATGCAGATCCTGGTTCCACGGGATTTTACCAAACTCACAACCTATTTAATTGAGAACTCCAGAAGAAAATCCTTTCTTTACAGTATATATACACATAGTTGATCTATTAGTTTTGTCCTTTTTATGCAACTACATTGTTGTGTGCATTTCACATCACAGTGTGAAGAAACATCCTGAAGTTATTCACAGTGACTTCAATGAACAACACATCAGTATACTTTTTACACAGGGGACAAAAGTAAAAGCCGGCTTGATCATTTACAAGGCTTTCACCATGCCGCTGAGACGTCAAGGACTACAAGTTGATCTTCAGCTTCTTAAAATATGGCCTCCAAGCCTTTCATGTCTTCAGTCAACTCCAGCATTTTGACTGATGGGAGCTCGTGTGTGTTTGTGTGCAGTGGGAGAGAGGACACAATCCCGAACCTGACACAGCCTGTGCCTGGAGCAGCCTGCGCCTGCTGCCCTCAATCATTTAGGTATATACAATGAACCTCACCTGAAACAATGTTTGTACAATCGCTAATGCCAGTGGCTAATCCTTCCTATTTGCCTGCTTTATCTCAACACTGTCATCTGTTGAGGTGAATATCAATATTCAAACAACAATAACAAAAGATCCTGTCATCAAAGTGGAAATAAATGAGTATTTTAGATTATTTTAAATAATTTGGCCTATAAAAATAAAAAAAAGCTCTGCCTATAATTTAACCAAGATTTTTAAATGTAGTGACCTAACCCTCTGCCAACTATGAATTAGCTTGATGCTAACTCTAAATCCCAGATAGAAGGTGGGGGTGGAGGAAGGTTCCCCAAATGAAAAGTCTATTGCAGGCAGTCTTCTAAAAGAACCCTCAGTGTTAGCAGATAATGAAAGTACATGTTACCTATGACTGAGCAGAAATGATGCCATGACCCGGCAATTTCTTTTCACTGCTGACACATCCCTGCACTGCACAAAATATCAGTGTTGCCTTCATGTAAATTTAATAGGGTGTCTCTGTCAATGACATAAGCAAATACACCGTGAGAAGCAGCAGGAGTTTTCAGGGATGGCTCAGAAACTTAAGTATTTTTCCATTTATTTTTAAAATGCAAATTACACTAGTAAGTCAAAAAAATCACTCTGTTAAAAATACATTCAGAATTAACAAATGCAAAAAAAAGGACACATCAGGATCATAACCCTTGCCTTCTGAATATTAGGTTTATAACAAAAGCTCAGCCTAGAAAAATAGCATTCTTCACCGGATTTTGAGGAGGATACAGCTGTACAACTGTAGATGTTTTCCCAGATATAATCACACTACTGTGCTTACTGATCCCATAAATGACCTGTCCACTGATTACTTTTTAGTAGTCAACTACTGTTTTTTAAAATTTTGGTGGTGATGATAGTTGTGATTTGGTGAAAACTTGGCTGTAACTTAAAGCAGGAATATGAGGGTTTATTTTCTGTACCCATATACATGTACTATAAGGTGAAATCGCATCACAGCATGAATGTACAGTGAAACCTCATTTTTAATAGTCACATTAAAAGTCACATTAGAATAGTTTCTGGCATGTATAGGATTTATATTTTAGGAATCAAAGGACAATACATTGGTAAATATTTTTCTCATACATTAAACATGCATGTCACTATAAAAGCGTCATATGAGGTTTCACTGACATGTTTGCAATTGTTTATTTTATACATGTATGTATGGACAAACATACAACCCACTGAGGAAATTCAAGCATGAGTGCTGGAATGTTTTTTTATAGTTTATGTTCCAATGATAACTCTTTGTTCCTCTATCATTTTCAAATGTATATGTGTGTGTATATTACAGACATCCATGCAAACACAGTAATGGAACTGGTGTATGTAGATCCGAATGGGCTAAGGTCTAAAGTAGTTTAATCCAATAACTGAAACTTCATAGAAATCAAAGAAAAAACTTGCTCCATGCCAATTTATAACTTTTGAATTTCACTGCACTGAAGAATGGTGTGTTAGTTTTAAAAAATTGAGTTTAATGTCTCAGGTGCATCCAAGAAAAAATATGACTCATCTGAGTTCCTGATAAGCCTGAGCTAATTATGTTTTCCACTAATGAAAACCAAATAATGCTTTAAAATATAGAACAAAATTTCCTAGGAGTTCAGAATATTCCATAAAC
The DNA here is from genome assembly GCF_028858775.2 of Pan troglodytes. NCBI lineage: Eukaryota > Metazoa > Chordata > Mammalia > Primates > Hominidae > Pan > Pan troglodytes. The sequence goes on along the minus strand of NC_072403.2, from coordinate 136,703,938 downwards.
ACATTGACCTACTATTAAGTTTCCAAAGGCATCTTGTTGCCAACTACGTTAACAGCACAGTTTTTCTGCCACAATAATACAGGAGGGTTGAAATACACTCTAACACACAACAGATCCCCCAAATACCACAAAAAGATCTCAAATATTTCACCAAGGTAACTATTGCTCCCCCCACCCACCCAAAAATAATCTTGTACGCTGAAGTTAGAAAAAAAAGTTCACCTACGTAGAGTCTTCAATTTGAATTAGATATAAAAGAGTAAACATAGCTAATACATATTCAGTTGGCCTCTGTTGATAGAAATCCACAGCTGTTTCTGTGTTAGTAAAAGACAATTGTAGATACTTATAAAAGCACCTAGAGTGCAATAAATAAAATCAGCGAGTTAAGCCATTTCTGCTTTCTGCTTCCAGTAGATTAGTGAGTTTAGTAGATTAATGTTTTACTCTGTCCCACCCCCAACCCCATCAGAAGACCATATTTTAGAATTATAAAGATGACAAATATTGTTATTGTTACTTGTCTCTTTTGGGCCACAATGGAGGCTCTATGGTAAAACACTTTGCCGACAGCTGGCACTTTTCTTATACAGACACACTGGAGCTGCTGAGCTATTCAGTCTTGTTCCTTGACATGAAACACACAGGCTTGAACTCATTTAGAATTAATAGCAGTGTGTTAGCCTAAAGGAAGTGGCTTGGGGCTGTCTGCGCTGGGATTCTTGGGCACACGATGTAGGTGGGTTAAGGCAAGTATGTACGGTACAGCCTTTAGGGCAGACAATCTGCCATTTCGGACTTCGGGTACAAGGTCATCATGGCATGTTTCGTTTGTTTTTGCAATTACATTGCCTAAGTAGCCGTGGTGCTGTCAAGATGTATGGAGTGCAGAAGACAGAGCTCTCAAACTAATGTGCCTTGGATGACTTCCCAGCTCACAGAGGCCAACCGGCTGGGCTGCAGAGGAGTTAGCAATGGCCGGCAACCGTTGGGCATCAACACATCTCCTTCTGAACTTTCCAAAGGCCTGGGAGAAAGGGGCCTGCTTTCAGGAAATCCAAGATGGGCGTGTCCTGCATATTTGTCTGTTTCAGTTAGAAAGAGGAGGTCAAGTGGAATTGGTGTGTGCGTGCTCACGTGTGTGTGTGTGTGTGTGTGTGTGTCAGTGTTGTATGTAGAGGCTTTGCATTTGTTTTGTTAATACGTGTATGTATTTAAACTCAGTTGCTTCTTGCTCTTCATAAAATGCAGGAGGCCACTGCGAAAAAAGTTCTTTGAAAGGTCCATGGGCTGACATACTGAAGTCATCTGTATTATTTTGACCTAAGAGAGAGAAAAGATGTTTTTAGTCAAGGGGGAAAGTGACAGGTGCCTGCTGCTCACCACCTTTTCTCACCTTTCCAAGCACAAGAGCAAACAAACAAACAAACAAAAAAGAAGCCCAAATTGGGTTTTAAATAGATAATTTTCCTCCTTTTCTTTTTATTCATGGCAACTGCATGGATAGAGAGGCCAGTTTTGGTCATTTAGAATCTATTTCCAGGGACAAGTGAAATGAATATGTACTTCTGTACAATTAGGCTGCCAAAAAGAATGCAATGTTTTCAAATGTTGTGTGATATATTATAGGATATTCTTATATTGCTGGAAGCCCAATCAGATCTCTACTTGCTCTGACAGTCACATAGGTCTCTGGTAGTCAAAGCAGCTATTTTGTTAAAAACTTAAGCTGTAGACACGGGATTTTTTTTTTTTTTTAAGACAAAGTCTAGATCTGTTGCCGGGGCTGGAGCACGCAGACATGGGATTTTTTTTGTGCAGCAACTTTGTTGTTATTGATTTGTTTCAACAACATGTACCAGACTGTAAGAAAAATATAATTAAAATCTTTCCTTTTTAGGTTAGTTATACATCATCTGAAAAATTACAAACCAAGAACAGTCACCCAACTTAAGAGGACTGTCTATTCATTGTTTGCAGGAACTGAAACACAGCTGTGACTGTAGGTCAGTTACAGCAGTGTTTTCAAAGCTTTGTCCAGGATCTTGGCCACAGAAGATTTGCTGGGAACAGTGGGAGCCCCACAGCTAAAAGTGCCTATTGCTTTTCAACATTTGTTTTCCTTCCAAGGAAGAGCTTGTGTTTCCATTTGCTATATAATATTTTTAGGGTGTTTGGACTGGCCCCTGAAGTTAAATTACTCTTACTTTACAAGACATATTTATGGCAGGTTGACAGAAGGTACACTCTAAATGATAAAGACATAGGAGATGCTAAGTTCTCTGCCTCTCAGTAGGGGATGAGGTTTATAGGTGTGTCAGTTTTGGTTTTTCACTAGATTTGAATAAGCAGTGGCTCTCAGATGATTGGTCTTGTGGGCTATGAAGTTGAAAAGGCCCTTCATTTAACAGTGCGTAATGTAAAATAAAAAAGAAATAAACAGAATGCAGAAAAGGGAGAGAGGCACAGCCGTGTATGGAAATGTGGCAGCTAAGTTAGTGTTAAGAATACAAACAAGCAAATTAAAAATCAGAATGTAATACCAGGTCAAACTCACAGTCTGTCTAAGAATTTGGAAAGAACACTAACTGAAGGGGTCAGGAAAACCCGTTGATAATCATGGCTGCACCAGTAACAAGTTGTGTGACTTTTGTTTTCCTTTTTTGGGTTGAGTTTCCTCATCTGTAAAATAAAACCTTACTGTTCTAGGATCCGAGGTGTCCTATGGGATGTTTTGTGGAAGGAATGATTGGAGTATTTTGACTAGTAATTTTTAAATGTACCTGAAGTATACATAACTTCCTAAATTTGAATTCCATTAAACATTTACTTATTTCATGACCAGTGAGACTTGAAAGCTCTGATACAATTTTACCACTCTCATGCAGTAAAGAGGAAAACAATATATTTTTTATAACTTTTAGTTGGCATTTAAAGTGCTCTGTTTAACAAAATCATAAGTTTTGTCCTTATGCAATTTAATTCTGGACAAAGATATCTATCTTTGTAGAGTCTCTTCTTTAAAGCCCATTAGAATTATAAATGCTTGATTTGAATTTAATATATTAAACTGTATATAATTAGCATTCTCATATTTATCTTTAGATGAGAGATTACCTCTAATTTATTACAGCTTGATCATATTTATTGGTCACTCATATTGGCCAATACAGTAAAATATTATGTAATATTATTAGTAGCAAGCAATTACAAACCTTGTAGATATTTTATTCTCCTTTTTTTTTTTTTGAGACAGAGCCTCACTTTGTTACCCAGGCTGGAGTGCAGTGGCACGATCTTTGCTCACTGCAACCTCCGCCTCCCAGGTTCCAGAGATTCTCCTGCCTCAGCCTCCCGAGTAACTGGGATTACAGGTGTGCACCACCATGCCTGGCTAATTTTTGTATTTTTAGTAGAGATGGAGTTTTGCCATGTTGGCCAGGCTGGTCTCGAACTCCTGACCTCAGGTGATCCACCTGTCTCGGCCTCCCAAAGTGCTAGGATTACAGGCATGAATCACCGTGCCTAGCCATATTCTACTCTTGAGCATAAATATAGTATTACATGTTACTTGAGCTGATGTTATATGTCAGCAGCCCTCAACCTTTTTGGTACCAGAGACTGGTTTTGTGGAAGACAATTTTCCCATAGACCAGGGTTGGGGGGAATGGTTTCAGGATGAAACTGTTCCACCTCAGATCATCAGGCATTAGATTCTCATAAGAATCACAAAACCTAGATCCCTCACACATGCAGTTCACAATAAGGTTCACACTGCTATGAGAATCTAATGCTGCTGCTTATCAGACAGGAGGCAGAGCTTAGGCAGTAATGTTCCCTCACCTGCTGCTCACCTCCTGCTCTGTGCTCAGCTCCTAACAGACCATGGGCCAGGACTATTCACGGCCCAGGGGACCACTGTTATATATAATATACCATTCACAGAGGAGATCTTTTAGGAATGACTTGCAGTGTATGTTACTTCTGACTTGATACAGCCTTTCATGAGTGACGTTGATTAACATAAGCATTATTCCACCACAAATGAATTATGTTTATTAAGCACTTACTATGTGACATGTCCTACGTTTCATGTGCTTTATATATATTGTTTCATATAATTTCAGAGCAATCAGATAAAGTCTGTATGCGATCTCTATTTTGCAGGTGAGGAAACTTAGGCTTGGTAAAATTAAATAGAGTTATTCAAACAAAGTTACATGCCCACGGTTGGAGGGAATTTAATCTCAGACAGTATGCCTTCAGTAGGTCGTCTTAACCACTAGTCCTGATTGCCTTTTTAAATAGAACACTTTATAGAATGTTACATAAAATATTGAGAAGAATGGTAAAGAGTGTGAAGGATTGATCATGTTTTGTTGTTGTAGCTATCAAGAATCTTTCTGGGGGGATAGGGAAGGTATGGCATGCATAGCAAACAACTGTAGTACATGGGGAAAGAAAGGAAAGAAATATTAGAGGAGAAAAGATTAACAAATGTTTCATAAAGGAATATATCTTAAGAAAATTCAAAGGATAGTGGGGTTTCAAAGAGTGGAATTTGGAAAAAAGATGATGTTTGTTGTCAAGAGAACAGCATGAATTGGAAAAATACATATCATATTTGGATAAGGCAAGAAAAAATGGCTAAGGGGAGCTATCAGACTGTTTATGCTCTCAATAGATTATAAGCTTCAGGGGGACAGGGCTAGTTCTTATTCATTACTACATTTTCCTAATATCTCCAGTGTCATCTGCATATGGTTGGGACTCAAACATTATTAAGAGTTGAAGAGAAGAGATACTGTTTCAAGAGTAGGTAATAGGGACTCCTTGATAGCTTTGAAGTAGGGAAGTGAAATCATCAGCGCAGTACTTTAGGAAGATTAATTTGGCAGCCATATGGAGGATACAATGGAGGTTCTGAAATAAGGAAGAGACGGAAAAACTTAACAGGTCATACTTGCATGAATTAGTGCAGTGGTTGTGAGGATGTAAAAGAGGAAATGTGTAATACAGTGTTTACAGAAGCAATGCTTTGAATGAAGCAACATACTGGTTGATTTCTGAACTGCTAAAGTCTGTTTTATGGGTGCTATTAGCAAATGATTTCAGAGAACTACAAGTGACACAAAGAAAAAGGCAGGCACGGTGCAAGATTATTCTTTTTTTAAAGAGAAGCTTAAAAAGGGGATGTTTAAAGATTAATTTCTTTGGAGGAGCAATACTTACTCCCAAACTCCATTTATTATCCTACACACTAAAGATATTAAAAGGTAAAATGATTCAATGGTGGAGGACAACGACAACAAACACATATCTTCAAAGAGAAGTTCACATTTTAAAATGAATTGGAATCTTACTTTCTATTTTGATCTTCGCTTGCAATTCAGCATATCACTTGATGCTGATATATAGAATTTGTTATCAGTTGTTATCCAAGGGAATTTGCCTAAACACAGATATAAAAATCAGGCTCTGATTGTATGTCTGCCCTCCTGAGTGCTAGAGTTAAGGGTTCGATAAATTTCAGTGTTAATGTTCCAGTTCATTTTCACTTTTACATCAGAAAAATGATAGAGAAAGTGTATTACTCAGTTTTTTATTTTCTTAACACTACATACAACTAGGGTGAACCTATTATTTATCATCTAAATGAGAACTCTTTTGAGAGTAATAATTATGCCAGGACAACCACTGTAAACTGAAACCAGAACATATGGTTTATATATAATTATATATAACTGCCTACATTATATCATTTTCAAAAAATACAACTTTTTGGCAACTCAAAGAAGTGGTAGATAATTAACATAGGCTTTTGAGCCATGTAGGTGATACTTATGTAAGACTAAAGGTAACTTTAGAAATGGCATTTCTTATAAGTCAAATAAGAAAAATTCATGGAAAAATGTTATTAAAATTATCCCAGCCAAGACAATATTAATAGAAAAAATACTGGAAAAATATAACTGAACAAAAGCTGCATGCCATCGATTTTGTATCGTGATACAGTTACTTGATTATCTTTAGTACCCCAGAAGAGTACCTTCCAAGTAAAATACTTACATGTACATAGGCTGTAGTTGTAAATGAGATGTCTTCTGAGGCCCTTGATAGCCATAAGAGTCAAAGCCACCTATGAAATCAACTGAAAAGGGACAATTCATTAATTAGCTTTTCAGAAGAGATATACTTCCATGATCAAGGCCCCACACAGATTACTAATAAACCTTTTATTAGTAATAATCTATTAAACTTCTAAAAGTAATTGTGAAGAAAAAAGAAATGGAAGAAATGATAGTTCCTTCAAGGTAGTGATTCCGCTGCCCCCCTCCCCCACTGCTCATTGTAAGATTCCATTATTGCCTTACAAGAATCTATTCACTTGGTAGAAAAAATGATGTACTATTTTCAAACAACCAAGACCTAATTGGAGTAATAGAATTCATCTACACAATAGAGATGCTATATGCCTTTTTGGTTAGTGTAGATTTTCTGTGACATGCTACAAAATGTTACAGCATATAAATATAAATAATGACCACTCAAGTGCATGTATCTATCAGCAATTGCAGCACTAGTAATAATATTACATGTTATGGTTATCAAGCACAAGGTACTATGGTGGAGGTCATGTAAATTAACTCAACATTGCTGTCCCTGCCAAATGTGGTTTACCATCTTAAACAATCAGAGGTAAACATGTGGAACAGTCTAACCAAATATTCAAATTCAATACATACTTGGCAATGTAAGATACAATAAGATATAATAAGAGTTACTGTGGCAGATTATATTTTCCAAAATGGCGGTAAGAGTATCTCCTATTTTACATGTTTTTACAATGTGACTTTGACATTCCTCCCATACAATGGTTTGAGTATGTCTCTTCCTCTTGAACGTGGGCAGACATTTCTGGCAGCTTTGACTATGCTATAAATGACACTATGGGGCTTCTAAGGTCAGACCATAAAAGTGTCATGCACTTTTATCTTGCTCTTTTGGGATGTTCTCTCTTGGAACACAGCCATGATGCCACAAGGAAGCCCAAGCTAGCCCGCATGGAGAGATCAATGAAGGACCAATGGATAAGTGTTTCAGTAACAGTATAACTAATGTATCAGCTGATAGCCAGCATCCAAATCCAGGTGTGGGAAATAAAATACCTTTCAATCAGGGGTGTCCAGGCTTTTGGCTTCCCTGGGCCACATTAGAAGAAGAAGAATTGTCTTGGGTCACACATAAAATACACTGATACTAACGATAGCTGGTGAGCCAAAAAATCTCATAATGTTTTAAGAAAATTTACAAATTTGTTTTAGGATGTATTCAAAGCTGTCCTGGGCTGCATGTAGCCTGTGGGCTGTGGGTCAAACAAGTGTCCCTTAAATGATTCTAGACCCTCACTGTTGAGTCAGCTCAGTCTTGGAATCTTTTCAGCTCAGGTTTCTGACATCAGAGAACAGAGGCAAGCCATCCCCTCTGTGCCTGTCTGAGTTATTAACCCACAGAACCTATGAGCATAATAAATGGTTGCTTTATACCACTAAGTTTGGCAGCAATGGTAACTGGAACAGTCAATTCTAAAAGTACTGTGAAAAAGTTTAGTTTTTGTTTTTTCTTTTTCATTTGTGAATAAAGAGGTTTTAGAGTGGGGATAAAAGAAACAAAAGAACACAAGGCCAACAAGATAAGAGGAAGGAGAAAGAAAGTCAAATAGAGACAATCAGAATGCCCTAGGACACCCATTACTTTTTTCCTAGCATCTCCTTCTATTGGCTTACTTTTTTCTAGTTATTCTCTTATTAATATTTGGGGTGCTACAGATAGAAACTGGAGCAGGGTGCAAAGTAACATAAAGTCCGTGATGTCTGTGTAGTGGGTAAATCCTTTGTTTTCTCTTAGAAAAAAACCTTATTTTTTTAGAGCAGTTTTAGGTTCACAGAAAAATGGAGCAGAAAGTACAGATAATTCCTGTATATTTCCTGCCCCCACACAAACACAACATCCTCCACTATGAATAGCCTACACTAGAATGGTACATTTATTACAATCAGTGAACCTACATTGACACATCATCATCATCCAAAGTCCATAGTTTACATTAATGTTTATTCTTGGTGTTGTACATTCTATGGGTTTTGATAAATGCGTGACATGTATCTACCATTAGAGTACTGTAACAGTTTCGCTGCCCTAAAATTCCCCTGTGCTCCTCCTAATCATCCTTTCCTCCCCCAACCCCCGGCAATCACTGATCTTTTTACTGTCTTTATAATTTTGCCTTCTACAGAATGTCATGTCATTGGACTCATATAGCATGTAGCCCTTTCTGGCTGGCTTCTTTCACCTAGTAATATGCATTTAAGATTCCACCAGGACTTTTCATGGCTTGATACTGCATTTCTTTTTTGCATGGGAAACCCTTTTACCAAGGCAGAATGTCTCTTCTCATCCAAAGTGGAATGGCATAATGACAAAAACAGAGACCCTGATATTAGAAGGACCAGGGTTTAATTCTGCTTTTCCCTTTGCCAGCTATGTGACCTTGGATAAACAACTTAACATCTCTTAAAATAGGAATTATCATATTTATCGCATATAATTGGTTTGAGGATAAAATAGGGAGTGTAGAGTCCTGGATGAGACATATGGTGTAAAAGAAGAAAATTAAGAGCCCCTCAAAAAATTCAAAATTTCTTTATAATTCTAAGCCATGCAGCATAGCAGAAAGAGAAGACAGAAAATTCTTAATTTGGGACAACTATAGAACTATAGCAAGTATTTTACAGGAGATGGATCAAAAGAGTGTGATCCTCTTTTGTCTTCTACATTGCCTCTTTTGTCTTCTACATTGTACCTTAGCTAATATAAACAGTACCAGAAGAAATGTGTAATAATTACACAGGGACTCTATTTAAAGTTTGCACTTAAAAAAATTATTGGCTGGGTGCCGTGGCTCACGCCTGTAATCCCAGCACCGTGGGAGGCCGAGGCAGATGGGTCACCTAAGGTCAGCAGTTGAAGACCAGCCTGGCCAACATGGTGAAACCCCGTCTCTACTAAAAATACAAAAATTAACTGGGCATGGTGGTGCGTGTCTGTAATCCCAGCTACTCGGGAGGCTCAGGAGAATTGCTTGAACACCAGAGGCAGAAGTTTCAATGATCAGGGATCATGCCATTGCACTCCAGCTGGGTGACAGGAGGGAAACTCCGTCTCAAATATATACATATATATATATATATATGTATATATTATATATATGTAGTTTAAGACTGGGGATTTGTTGCAGATAGTGTCTAAATTCCTGTTTATCTGGATGGGCTCTTGTTGACAATGAGACTAAATTAAGGACTAGTTTTCTAAGAGGTATTTACCGAGTTAGAGCTTCACTGCTCTGAGCTTCCCTCTTAGTAGGATGGTCTCTACCATGGTGGTGGAGAGTGGGTTACAATAGATCAAGATCAGGGCAGACAGAAACAGTAAGGTCTCCACTGAAATTGAGATCCAAGTCAAACTCAGGTTTATTAGTATTTTTATTGCTGCTGCTGCTGTTGTTATTATTATTGTGTTTGTTTTGAAATATTTAATTAACTTGATTACAGGGATTTAGGAGGGATGGCAGAAAAAAAATAGATGATAATTTGAACCAAAGATCTTTGGGTGAACCAAGGGATAATGTGAAGAAAACAAGATGAATCTTCAAGTCCAATGGATAGAATTAGGACCAAAAATGGACAGCAAAGCTTGAGTCAGAAGCCATGTAGACCTTCCAAAGACACAAGAAAAGGCCAGGAGGGAAATGAGGGTGTCCTGAGCCTGTGATGCGAATGGAGCTTGAGTGGCCTGGGGCTTGCTCTTATTAACCATGATCTGTATGCTGTGTAGGTAGAGAGAGATGGCTTACAACCCTCAGATTAGGGAGGACGGCACTAAAGCTCTGATGGAAGGACTGTGATCATTCTAATTATTCGGACCATGCTGATGGCCTGGGTATGGAAGAAGTTCCAACAGAGGGTGACCCAGAACCAAGATGAGAAAAGAAGCAGCTCTGAATGTAACCAGGCTGGATTTTTACCATTTCACTCATGAGGGGGCATTCAAATTTAAATCAGAAGTAGAGGGCATATTTTCTGTAGTTTATTTTACCTACATGCTTGAGTTCACAGCCAAGGAGACAGTGTACAGTCAATTTCCATGTGCGCTTCTTCTCAGAAATTGTTTGGATGTCTTCCTAAAGACCTCAGGGAGAAGAATAGGCATCAACTGGATCAAACCAACCATTACAGTTAAGATTATGGGGGTCAGCAAAGAGAGACTTGATTCTTCTCACCTTTTATGGAAGGGTTCTTCAACCACATATGGAACTTTTTGGGGTGCCATGTAGATAGAGAGGTAGAGGTATTTTTTCCTTCTCAAAAATTGAATTACTGGGATTAGCTTACATTTTTAAGATACCCATAATACCACCTTTTTCTGTTTTCAGTTTCTTTTATATAATGACATTTATTCAGGCTCTAAAGAGACTATTGCATATTCTAAAACTTCTCTGAGTAATAAGGGACATAAAACATTTGACAGATCTTTGTCCAGGTAGTTTTGATGGCAGCTAGATGTTTGGGTCGTAGCTTATCTCTGCATTATTTAGAAAAGAGTAACTTCTATCTATCAAGAATCTCCTTATATCCTTAAAAATAAATTAAATTCCCCAAATTACAAAATACTTAATAGTTCCTGAAGCCCTTTCAAGTGATATCATTTATCTTCACAAAATTACTTTGAGATTGGTAGGAATAATTATCTTAATTTTACAAATCAATACAGATTTATAGAGTTTTATCTTGAGTCACACAACATCTGAGGATGAGAGTAGAAACCAGGTATTCTATTTCCTTTGTACGTATATTGAAAAAGATATTTCTGCATTTGACTGATGCCATTCTAGTACATTTTTGGAACGTTATCAACAGTGATCAAAAGCATCAAATCACATTTTTATGTTCTTTCTAAATTATTAATTTAACAAAAGTCTTAAGTTCTTGCTTTGATTTCCTTATTGGTTGTAGATTCCTCCTTCTGTTATTTGTTCTCCAGCATCTTTTACTCTGTTCTTTCTAGAAAATTTGCTCTTTATGTTCTTCCCATCTAATACTGTAAGGATCTACAGTATTAGATTCTTCTTTGATCTAATACTGTAGAAATATTTGGATGTAAACAATAACTTATCAGAAACTACCTTTGCTGAATTTGCCAGTGATAGTTGCCAATGTGGTATTTCGGGGCTTTTTTGTAATGTATCTTTAAGAGGGTAGCATCCTTCAAGATTTAGTTCATGTGCTTCATGTCTGATAATTTATGCAGGACACCAAATAAGTATTTAAGCAGTCCTTTCTTCTGAAAATTATTTATATTCTCATCCCCATCTTCTATGACTGATAACAACGATGTTTTTTAAAGTTATGAGAGATGTTTTCTTTCACGCGACTTGGCATATTGTCTGTGTAACTTCAATGCTTAACAGAAAATGTGAAAGACAGACAGGAATTACTAAAAGCCTGAATTAGAATTAGGAGAATGAGGAAGGAAAGATGTCAATGAATTTGAGATGAATGGACAAAGAGGTAGAAAACATAGTTCACGGCAAGTTTTTGAACATGGGGGAAAGGGAGGAAAAGAAAAGGTTCAAAGTTGATTCTCAGAAATTTGTTTGCCAGGGGCATATTGCTGCTTTTAAAGAAAAAAAAATGTCAAAAGGGAGTTGGTGTTTGGCTTTCTTTTGGAAATGTAGTATTTAAGTTATAAGTAGTACATCTAAGTGAAGAGATGCTTGGGAAAAGGGAAATGTAACTCTAATTAGTGCAAGGGAAATTGGGGACTTGCTGGGATGTTAGAGATGAATTTCTTTCTCCTCACTCAGCTTTATTTTGCTTCATTGCAACCTATTTCTACCTGATGTATAAATCTGCTTGTTTATTTGTTGATTTCCTCCACTACTATAATACAAGCTACATGAGATTTACTGTTTTCTACTGTTTACTACACTAGCCTCAGAACCCAGAACAGTGTCTGGCTCATGGAAGACACTCAATAGGTATTTACCAAATAAACTCTTAGACCCTTTAGGCTGTAAAGGAAAATAAGGCAATTGATTGGAGCACAGAAGATGCTAGTAAAACTTCCAAGTGAAATTTGGCTGACTGCCAAGGCCTTGAATGATAATAAAGAGAAGACTTTTTATAGACAATCTACAGAGTTGTTGTCTGGGTGCTGTGAGATACACAAAAGAAACTTTTTGGATACCAGTAGGAAGAAAACACCACTGCATCCCCTTTGGCCAAGAGGAGTGGAAAGAAAGAGGTTAGGACATGCATTTGCATCAAAAGGACTCCAGTGAGACGGTCATTCATTGATGAATGCTATCGAGTGTTACAAATCTTGATAGTTGTAGGAATAACATTGTTTTCCTTCTGGCCAGTTTATAGGACCCTAAACAGAGGCGCACAACTGGACAGAAGGTGAAAAAAAATTGTACTTTCTTAATCTCTGCCTTGTCGGAGGGATTTGCCTTTGGTTCTCTGAAGACAACTCAGGCTATTTTTTTTTAAGAGCTATAATGAGGTATAATTGATATGCAAAACACTGCACATATTTAATGTGTGCAATTTGATAAGTTTGGACATGTGCATACCTGTGAAACCTTTACCACAATCAAGGTAATAACATATCCATCACCTCCAAAAGACAACTTGGAATGCTATCATTTTCTTTGCAAGTGCATTTTCTTTTTGCCTTCATTTTCTTATCTGCAGTGTGGGTATGTTTACATCTATTGACCTATGGGTGGGGTCAGTAGATGTACTGTAATAATTGTAGGTGCAATTATTTTAAATTAGTCAAGTGCCATATCAATTTAATAACTATGATTTAGTAACATTAATGATAGTGGAATTTAGAAATTACCAAGTAAGATAAAAAAGGTTTTTGAATAAATATTCTTTGTGACAATATATTTCCTGTTGTGAGCCTCTCTTTTATTTAAACCTTTTAATCATGAACACTGAGTTCAGCAAACTTAAAACTGTTTTATTAAATACATGTTGGCAATGAGGTATTGTAATATAAAATTGTCCCTTGGTTATTAATGACAAAGCCACTAGTCAACATACTACCTTTTGGAGACAGAGCTGTAAAAAACCATGAAGGGAAAATTTAACAGGCAGTTCATAGGAAGCTAAGCCTGAATATTTAGAATAACTCATTGAAAGACACTAAAGTATTTGATATCTTTCAATGAATTTTCTAAATATTAAAGGAAATTAACAGGGCCTATGAAAATAGAGCGCCTTTCCATTATTTCCATAGGTATGAATTCCAAGGGTACTTAGCTCCAGTAATACAAAAGGAACGTAAAACATAACCAACCATAAGCCAAATTGAAAAGAACCACTTTTCTTCCACTAAGCTCTAGTTGGTGGCAGGAATTCAAGCTGACTGTGTGAGCTTGAGGTGTTCGTTCTGGGTTAAAATCCCTGGATGGACTCTGAGCCTTTTTTTTTTTTTTTTTTTTTCCTGATAAGGAAAATGCAATCCTTTATAGGAAGAGGTACTTTAGCCTGTTGTTGCATGAAAGGTCACGAAAGTGTTATACAACAGAAGGCTTTGAGCAGGCGAAGCATACATGGAATGAAATGAGACTTATTAGCTAAATCACCGCAGATGCTTCGCTTCCTAAACTTGTTCATCAAATATGTTTTCTCAGGGTTTTAGGGCCTTATTTTTCCGTTTGCTTCTTACTTGTATCAGAAATAGATCTTTAATATTTTATTTTTATTTATTTATTTTTATTATTATACTTTAAGTTTTAGGGTACATGTGCACAATGTGCAGGTTAGTTACATATGTATACATGTGACATGCTGGTGTGCTGCACCCACTAACTCGTCATCTAGCATTAGGTATATCTCCTAATGCTATCCCTCCCCCGACCCCACAACAGTCCCCAGAGTGTGATGTTCCCCTTCCTGTGTCCATGTGTTCTCATTGTTCAATTCCCACCTATGAGTGAGAATATGCAGTGTATGGTTTTTTGTTCTTGTGATAGTTTACTGAGAATGATGATTTCCAATTTCATCCATGTCCCTACAAAGGACATGAACTCATCATTTTTTATGGCTGCATGGTATTCCATGGTGTATATGTGCCACATTTTCTTAATCCAGTCTATCATTGTTGGACATTTGGGTTGGTTCCAAGTCTTTGCTATTGTGAATAGTGCCGCAATAAACGTATGTGTGCATGTGTCTTTATAGCAGCATGATTTATAGTCCTTTGGGTACATACCCAGTAATGGGATGGCTGGGTCTAATGGTATTTCTAGTTCTAGATCCCTGAGGAATTGCCACACTGACTTCCACAATGGTTGAACTAGTTTACAGTCCCACCAACAGTGTAAAAGTGTTCCTAGCTCTCCACATCCTCTCCAGCACCTGTTGTTTCCTGACTTTTTAATGATTGCCATTCTAACTGGTGTGAGATGATATCTCATTGTGGTTTTGATTTGCATTTCTCTGATGGCCAGTGATGGTGAGCATTTTTTCGTGTGTTTTTTGGCTGTATAAATGTCTTCTTTTGAGAAGTGTCTGTTCATGTCCTTCGCCCACTTTTTGATGGGGTTGTTTTTTTCTTGTAAATTTGTTTGAGTTCATTGTAGATCCTGGATATTAGCCCTTTGTCAGATGAGTAGGTTGTGAAAATTTTCTCCCATTTTGTGGGTTGCCTGTTCACTCTGACGGTAGTTTCTTTTGCTGTGCAGAAGCTCTTTAGTTTAATTAGATCCCATTTGTCAATTTTGGCTTTGGTTGCCATTGCTTTTGGTGTTTTAGACATGAAGTCCTTGCCCATGCCTATGTCCTGAATGGTAATGCCTAGGTTTTCTTCTAGGGTTTTTATGGTTTTATGTCTAACATTTAAGTCTTTAATCCATCTTGAATTGATTTTTATATAAGGTGTAAGGAAGGGATCCAGTTTCAGCTTTCTACATATGGCTAGCCAGTTTTCCCAGCACCATTTATTAACTAGGGAATCCTTTCCCCATTTCTTGTTTTTGTCAGGTTTGTCAAAGATCAGATAGTTGTAGATATGCGGCGTTATTTCTGAGGGCTCTGTTCTGTTCCATTGATCTATATCTCTGTTTTGGTACCAGTACCATGCTGTTTTGGTTACTGTAGCCTTGTAGTATAGTTTGAAGTCAGGTAGTGTGATGCCTCCAGCTTTGTTCTTTTGGCTTAGGATTGACTTGGCGATGCGGGCTCTTTTTTGGTTCCATATGAACTTTAAAGTAGTTTTTTCCAATTCTGTGAAGAAAGGCATTGGTAGCTTCATGGGGATGGCATTGAATCTATAAATTACCTTGGGCAGTATGGCCATTTTCACGATATTGACTCTTCCTACACATGAGCATGGAATGTTCTTCCATTTGTTTGTATCCTCTTTAATTTCATTGAGCAGTAGTTTGTAGTTCTCCTTGAAGAGGTCCTTCACGTCCCTTGTAAGGTGGATTCCTAGGTATTTTATTCTCTTTGAAGCAATTGTGAATGGGAGTTCACTCATGATTTGGCTCTCTGTTTGTCTGTTATTGGTGTATAAGAATGCTTGTGATTTTTGTACATTGATTTTGTATCCTGAGACTTTGCTGAAGTTGCTTATCAGCTTAAGGAGATTTTGGGCTGAGACAATGGGGTTTTCTAGATATACAATCATGTTGTCTAGAAACAGGGACAGTTTGACTTCCTCTTTTCCTAACTGAATACCCTTTATTTCCTTCTCCTGCCTAATTGCCCTGGCCAGAACTTCCAACACTATGTTGAATAGGAGTGGTGAGAGAGGGCATCCCTGTCTTGTGCCAGTTTTCAAAGGGAATGCTTCCAGTTTTTGCCCATTCAGTATGGTATTGGCTGTGGTTTTGTCACAGATAGCTCTTATTATTTTGAGATATGTCCCATCAATACCTAATTTATTGAGAGTTCTTAGCATGAAGGGTTATTGAATTTTGTCAAAGGCCTTTTCTGCATCTATTGAGATAATCATGTGGTTTTTGTCTTTGGTTCTGTTTATATGCTGGATTACATTTATTGATTTGCGTATATTGAACCAGCCTTGCATCCCAGGGATGAAGCCCACTTGATCGTGGTGGATAAGCTTTTTGATGTGCTGCTGGATTCGGTTTGCCAGTATTTTATTGATGATTTTTGCATGAATGTTCATCAAGGATATTGGTCTAAAATTCTCTTTTTTGGTTGTGTCTCTGCCAGGCTTTGGTATCAGGATGATGCTGGCCTCATAAAATGAGTTAGGGAGGATTCCCTCTTTTTCTATTGATTGGACTTGTTTCAGAAGGAATGGTACCAGTTCCTCCTTGTACCTCTGGTAGAATTCGGCTGTGAATCCATCTGGTCCTGGACTCTTTTTGGTTGGTAAGCTATTGATTATTGCCACAATTTCAGATCCTGTTATTGGTCTATTCAGAGATTCAACTTCTTCCTGGTTTAGTCTTGGGAGAGTGTATGTGATGAGGAATTTATCCATTTCTTCTAGATTTTCTAGTTTATTTGTGTACAGGTGTTTGTAGTATTCTCTGATGGTAGTTTGTATTTCTGTGGGATTGGTGGTGATATCCCCTTTATCATTTTTTATTGCGTCTATTTGATTCTTCTCTCTTTTTTTCTTTATTGCTAGCGGTCTATCAATTTTGTTGATCCTTTCAAAAAACCAGCTCCTGGATTCATTAATTTTTTGAAGGGTTTTTTGTGTCTCTATTTCCTTCAGTTCTGCTCTGATTTTAGTTATTTCTTGCCTTCTGCTAGCTTTTGAATGTGTTTGCTCTTGCTTTTCTAGTTCTTTTAATTGTGATGTTAGGGTGTCAATTTTGGATCTTTCCTGCTTTCTCTTGTGGGCATTTAGTGCTATAAATTTCCCTCTACACACTGCTTTGAATGTGTCCCAGAGATTCTTGTATGTTGTGTCTTTGTTCTCGTTGGTTTCAAAGAACATCTTTATTTCTGCCTTCATTTCGTTATGTACCCAGTAGTCATTCAGGAGCAGGTTGTTCAGTTTCCATGTAGTTGAGCGGTTTTGAGTGAGATTCTTAATCCTGAGTTCTAGTTTGATTGCACTGTGGTCTGAGAGATAGTTTGTTATAAGTTCTGTTCTTTCACATTTGCTGAGGAGAGCATTACTTCCAACTATGTGGTCAATTTTGGAATAGGTGTGGTGTGGTGCTGAAAAAAATGTATATTCTGTTGATTTGGGGTGGAGAGTTCTGTAGATGTCTATTAGGTCCACTTGGTGCAGAACTGAGTTCAATTCCTGGGTATCCTTGTTGACTTTCTGTCTCATTGATCTGTCTAATGTTGACAGTGGGGTGTTAAAGTCTCCCATTATTAATGTGTGGGAGTGTAAGTCTCTTTGTAGGTCACTCAGGACTTGCTTTATGAATCTGGGTGCTCCTGTATTGGATGCATATATATTTAGGATAGTTAGCTCTTCTTGTTGAATTGATCCCTTTACCATTATGTAATGGCCTTCTTTGTCTCTTTTGATCTTTGTTGGTTTAAAGTCTGTTTTATCAGAGACTAGGATTGCAACCCCTGCCTTTTTTTGTTTTCCATTTGCTTGGTAGATCTACCTCCATCCTTTTATTTTGAGCCTATGTGTGTCTCTGCATGTGAAATGGGTTTCCTGAATACAGCACACTGATGGGTCTTGACTCTTTATCCAATTTGCCAGTCTGTGTCTTTTAATTGGAGCATTTAGTTCATTTACATTTAAAGTTAATATTGTTATGTGTGAATTTGAATCTGTCATTATGATGTTAGCTGGTTATCTTGCTCGTTAGTTGATGCAGTTTCTTCCTAGTCTTGATGGTCTTTACATTTTGGCATGATTTTGCAGTGGCTGGTACCGGTTATGCCTTTCCATGTTTAGTGCTTCCTTCAGGAGCTCTTTTAGGGCAGGCCTGGTGGTGACAAAATCTCTCAGCATTTGCTTGCTTGTAAAGTATTTTATTTCTCCTTCACTTATGAAGCTTAGTTTGGCTGGATATGAAATTCTGGGTTGAAAATTCTTTTCTTTAAGTATGTTGAATATTGGCCCCCACTCTCTTCTGGCTTGTAGAGTTTCTGCCAAGAGATCCGCTGTTAGTCTGATGGGCTTCCCTTTGAGGGTAACCCGACCTTTCTCTCTGGCTGCCCTTAACATTTTTCCCTTCATTTCAACTTTGGTGAATCTGACAATTATATGTCTTGGAGTTGCTCTTCTCGAGGAGTATCTTTGTGGCATTCTCTGCATTTCCTGAATCTGAATGTTGGCCTGCCTTGCTAGACTGGGGAAGTTCTCCTGGATAATATCCTGCAGAGTGTTTTCCAACTTGGTTCCATTCTCCCCGTCACTTTCAAGTATACCAATCAGACGTAGATTTAGTCTTTTCACATAGTCCCATATTTCTTGGAGGCTTTGTTCATTTCTTTTTATTCTTTTTTCTCTAAACTTCCCTTCTCACTTCATTTCATTCATTTCATCTTCCATCGCTGATACCCTTTCTTGCAGTTGATCGCATCGGCTCCTGAGGCTTCTGCATTCTTCACGTAGTTCTCATGCCTTGGCTTTCCGCTCCATCAGCTCCTTTAAGCACTTCTCTGTATTGGTGATTCTAGTTATACATTCATCTAAATTTTTTTCAAAGTTTTTAACTTCTTTGCCTTTGGTTTGAATTTCCTCCTGTAGCTCGTAGTTTGATCATCTGAAGCCTTCTTCTCTCAACTCGTCAAAGTCATTCTCCGTCCAGCTTTGTTCCATTGCTGGTGAGGAACTGCGATCCTTTGGAGGAGGAGAGGTGCTCTGCTTTTTAGAGTTTCCAGTTTTTCTGCTCTGTTTTTTCCCCATCTTTGTGGTTTTATCTACTTTTGGTCTTTGATGATGGTGATGTACAGATGGGTTTTTGGTGTGGATGTCCTTTCTGTTTGTTAGTTTTCCTTCTAACAGACAGGACCCTCAGCTGCAGGTCTGTTGGAGTTTGCTAGAGGTCCACTCCAGACCCTGTTTGCCTGGGTATCAGCAGCGGTGTCTACAGAACAGTGGTTTTTCGTGAACCGCGAATGCTGCTGTCTGATCGTTCCTCAGGAAGTTTTGTCTCAGAGGAGTACCTGGCCGTGTGAGGTGTCAGTCTGCCCCTACTGGGGGGTGCCTCCCAGTTAGGCTGCTCGGGGGTCAGGGGTCAGGGACCTACTTGAGGAGGCAGTCTGCCCGTTCTCAGATCTCCAGCTGTGTGCTGGGAGAACCACTGCTCTCTTCAAAGCTGTCAGACAGGGACATTTAAGTCTGCAGAGGTTACTGCTGTCTTTTGGTCTGTGCCCTGCCCCCAGAGGTGGAGCCTACAGAGGCAGGCAGGCCTCCTTGAGCTGTGGTGGGCTCCACCCAGTTCGAGCTTCCCGGCTGCTTTGTTTACCTAAGCAAGCCTGGGCAATGGCGGGCGCCCCTCCCCCAGCCTCGCTGCAGCCTTGCAGTTTGATCTCAGACTGCTGTGCTAGCAATCAGTGAGACTCCATGGGCGTAGAACCCTCCGAGCCAGGTGCAGGATATAATCTCTTGGTGTGCCGTTTTTTAAGTCTGTCAGAAAAGTGCAGTATTCAGGTGGGAGTGATCCGATTTTCCAGGTGCCGTCTTTCACCCCTTTCTTTGACTAGGAAAGTGAACTCCCTGATCCCTTGCGCTTCCCGAGAGAGGCAATGCCTCGCCCTGCTTCGGCTAGCGCACAGTGCGCTGCACCCACTGACCTGGGCCCACTGTCTGGCACTCCCTAGTGAGATGAACCTGGTACCTCAGATGGAAATGCAGAAATCACCTGTCTTCTGCGTCACTCACGCTGGGAGCTGTAGACTGGAGCTGTTCCTATTTGGCCATCTTGGCTCCTCCCCCAGATCTTTAATATTTTAAGCTTGGTAACACATTCACACGTGCTAAACAATGAAAGTGAAAAGCAATAGCTATAATAGTATCATAATAAATAAAGTATATCGTTAGCTGAAAAACCACTTTAAGCTTTTGGTTCTAAAGGCCTAATAAAAAATGAAATATAAGGTTCACTTGATAAACTATTTTGTGTTGTTGTTCTTGTTCATATCTGCTAATTCTCAGTGAGGGCAGTGCCTTAGGTGAGATTTTAAGAAACAAATGATGGTTTTCTGCTGAGACCTGGATCTTGTTATCAGGTAGTCTTTTAATAATATAATGCCAGTACTTGATATATCATAATGCCACTACTTGATACATTGTTGTAGAATCTGTTTGGTAGCATCAAGATGGGGGGCTTTGGAGTCAGAAGACCTGTGCTCAGGTTGTGCCTTTACTTCTTACCAGCATTGGACCTATAATCAGGTCACAATTGCTCTGAGCCTTAATTTCTTCCTCTGTAAAGTGAGGATAATCAAGCAATTTCGGCTTCGAAGGGTTATTGAGAGAATCAGGTGTCATATGTGTATAATACGTAGAAGTATATATATTAAAAATACACTATGAGTAGGATTGGGAACTCCTCTCTTTTCAAAAAGGATTTATACCAAAGGAATGATTGGAATTATGCTTCAAAATGCACATTTAGGCTCTTTACTCAGATAATTAGCATTTCCAAGGCTAGGAGAATAGATGGAGACAAGGCTCAAAAGAGAGAACTTTGTATTAGAATTTACTAAAATTTTGTATAGAGTGACAAAAGTGTAGAAGACATCCACGGAAGCCGAAGAGACCAGAGGGAGGTCTATGGAGAGCCCTCAAATGCCCACTTAGTTGATTAACTGTGATTGGACAAGCAACAGGAATAGCCTGTGTGACATAATGTAGAAAAAAATAAGTTAAATGTTTAAAAAATTACATAGAACTGAATTTCCATATTTCAAATCCTTTTGGAAATGGCCTTGTATATTATCAGAAAGAACACAAAGAATTTGGGGCTGGCCTTGTCTGTGGTCTGTGAGGCTTTGCCACATTTGTGGGCAAAAGGAACTGTCCAGTGAATGGTCAAGAATGAAGACAGTGAGAGCTCAGTGTCCTGGATCAGGCAGAATGATAGGCCAAAGCTTGGGGGATGGATTACTTTGTAGAGGAGAAGCTTACCTGTTCCTCTCAGATTTGGGCAGGGTTGCAAGAAGACAAAAGAATAATTGCCTGTACAGAGATTTGTCGAGGTTCTTGAGGGAAAATCGAAGAAGTTTCTATTTGATAGATTTGACTTTCTCAGGTATCAGTACTTGGTTTAAGGATCCTGGAAAGGTGTGGAACAGTTCCTCTGGCCAGAGTGCCACTTTGTTAAATGCAGAAGAATGAAAGCACGGTTGAGCAGGAGACAACACCCAGCTGAGTGTAGCAAGTACACATTTGCTGTCGGGTTTAGTTACTTTCTCCAGCAATGAGCAACCACCCAGGATTAGAAGTGGAGAAATTGAATCTGGGCATCGTCAGGCACAGATGTTGAAAGTCTAAGCACAAGTGATGTGCAAGCAAGGAAAGAAATCAAGGATGCTAATGAGAACACCATTGCTTTTGCTAATTCTGGAGATAGATAATGAGTAGGAAGACCCAAAGCATGAGAAAAACCTAGGTTCAGGTGGAGGGAAGCTTCCAAATAAGGGTGAAGAAAACTTTTTCCAAGAGGGAGGCAGTAGAACAAGGAAAAAGAATGGATAGGTGTTTATGGTCAGGCAGAAAATTTCAGAACTGGGCATCTTAGAGAAGCCTCTTTCCACCATAATGAAGGTGATCCACGATGAAGGGAATGAAGGTGGCAGATGAAGGGAGTGGTGATGAGGGACATGAGAACTAACAGGGTGGAGAAACTGTAAAGCTAGAGTCAGAAAATTATGAATCCGATATCTTTTGATGCTTTCAGTAAATGTAGAGAAGCATGTAATGAAGATTATGGTGAAATAACTAAGCCAACTTCATCTTAAATGTGCCTGGGCTCACTTTGTGCCATGCCATTTGGATGGATTAGATTTTCCAGTCTTTGTTTTGTTCTCCCCTGTTAGAACTGCTTTCAATTATATATGACATGTCTTTCAGATGAAATTGGAAGGAGCAGTTATTACAAGCTATAGGTGAGCTCGTTAGACATGATTGGGTATGTCTTCTCAGCTGACGTCCAGAATATATTTAGAATCAACAGCCCATTTAAATGCAGGAGTTTTAATTAGGGTTGTGGGTACATTAACATATGCATATTTAGGGAAATAAAAAAAATAAAACATGCGTGCTGTAATTACCTATTAGAGAAATATTCTTTACCTTGTAATCTTTGCTAACATAATCTTTGTATCATTTTACAGCCTCCAGAAATGAAAATCACAAAACTCCTGAGCCTAAATTAATCATCTTCTTAGAACAACAGTAGCAATTTCAGGAAAGAGAATGTCCCATGGTTACTCTAACATTTTTATTGGTATTTGGGAAAGCTGAAACTAGATTTCCTATATGGAGTTCATTAAAAGAACTTAAGATCATTCCTGTGTGACTTACGGTGTACCTTTGGTCAATATGGATCCGAAAAGTAGTACCTTTTAAAAAAGGCATGGCTGTCTTTGTTAAGTTCTACGTAGTCCTCTAATTTATCCCTTAGGTTTCAGCTGAATCGTCATGTCTTCGGGGAAGAATTTCTTTCCCTCTTCTAAACTGCATGAGTTCTTCTTGGAATCATTCCCATGGCACCTCCATCCCCTTTCCTTGTCTGAACTTTCATCAAGCTTTACTGTAATTTCTCTTTCGCTCGTAAATTGTGCACTGGATTGTAGGCGCCATTGGTTCCCTGCTTTATCCCTAGTGACAATACATAGCCTACCACCCAGTAGTTGCTCAATAAATATTTGTTAAAAGAATCTCTCTCAGGTATCACAGTGAAGTGACATGGAAAGTATACTTCGAATCTTGACATCGATGTTCTGCTCCCAGTTCTGCCTCTAAATGATTGTTTAACTTTGAGCAAGTCAATTTGAGTGTCCCTTTCCTTAACTGTAAAATTGGGGGATTACAGTAGGTGACCACTAATATTGTTCATAACTTTATGATTATACACAATTCCATATTTCTGGGATTAGTTCACATACGAATGTTAGCAATATAATATTTAAAATGAGCAAATCCACAAAGGCATAATGAATGAAAAAAATTAGTGCAAAGGAGTTATTTCCATCTGCTTGTTACTATTATGCGTTGATTTTACTAAGTGAGTTTCCAGAAAGATTAGCTGCTGAAAATGGCAATTGGAAACTGAGGCATGAATGGGAAAACAGAATGATGAAAAAGTTGGGGCCTTGGATAGGACAGTCGGGTTGACGGGTTTGGAGCCAACAGAAATACTGTCCCCTGTTCCGTTTAATTCAGTGGTGAAGGTGTATGGATGTGTGACTGTGTGCTTCCCTTTTGCAGTGCCACACTTGGGAATTCAACATCAGCTTCATTAGTTACAAAGGCAGCAATCCATATCCAATTTTCATTTTGTAGCAGGATTGTTAACGTATAAACTACACTCTTTGCTGAAAACATTTGCAATTAATCCTATAAACAAACAAACAAACAAGCAAATGCAAATGTTACACTGCCTGCCCCTGCCAACCCCACTGACTCTGAGGTCTGGTCACCATTTATTATACTCAAAAATGAATTGAAATTCCCACTTTGGCCCTAACCTAATTTTCAAGTGATAATAGGCATGGATTCCCAGAAGCACTCTGTGCCTCTTGATAGTAACATCCTAATTTCCTTTCCCGGTAAATGTTTTAAGTAAGATTTTAGCACCAAAGGAAATTAAACTTTAAATTAATCGTAATTATAAAATGCCAGCACTGATTTTTGTCTTCAGCCTAATTACTTTCCATTATTTAAACAAACCGCACCTCCTGTGAGCTTTAAGTTTGTTTCTCTTTCACTCCCTGCCACACAACGCCAACCAGTCATAGCGGAGGCCTCCCTGAGTATCTTCTGCCAGAGCAGCCTCATTTAAATGTCACACAGGATTGAGGGTTTGCCTCCAGCTCGCTTATTTCCAAGGCTCTCTTTCAGTAGCTAGGTGTAGGCTGCTTTGCTCAGATGTTTTCATTCCGCATACCTGGTGGCCATCCTTAGAGATCTAGTGTTTCTTAGCCCTCCTGCTGTTAAGAAGGAGACCTCTGAACACAGCCTTCTGTTTCTATGAGATGCCACTTCTAAAACTAAAGCAGAACCGGGCGTAAGGAAGTGGGCACCGGCCAACATCATTCATCAAGAGCCTAACTTTGAATGTCATCTTCTCAGCATGTCTCTGATTTGGAGGGCTTTTAAAGAGACTTCATTTTCCTGTGCCAGCGTTTTGTCTTGCTCTCATTTGTTGTTTGGAGATGGGACTAAAGAATCCCAGTGATTTTATTTTGTGAGTGTGTATGTCAACATTCTGCTGCAAAAATCACCCCACTTTTCCGCTACTTGAATGCTTTCTTTCTCGTGCCATTATCCATGAGAAGGTAGAGAGAGATGGTGAGGTAGCTAGTCCAGGACACCCACTGCTGGTAGGCTGTAGGGGTCTGCACCACTGGAAGAAACAGAGTCAGCAAAATCAAGGTTTTTGTTCATTCATTTCTGTAAATGTCACTACTTTCTCCTCCTTCAAGTCACATGGTTTCTTTTTTATTAAGGCTATTAAAACAACATCAGTATTCTTCATCTGCTGGATAACTTCAACTTACCCTGCCAGAAATATTCTTTGCATAAAAAATACCTCTTTTGTTACACCCCAGTTAAAGGCCCTCCTTTGCTTATCTGAATATTGTTACCTCTATATTGTGTTGTAGAAACAAAGCTCTGATTGTTCTTAATTAACAGAGGAGAGAGAATGAATCAGCTTCTTTCCCCTCATATTCTTGACTCGGAAATATCAGATTTATTTAACGATGAACATAGTGTGTGTGTGTGTGTGTGTGTGTGTGTATGTGTATGAGTGACAAGCAATATAGAATAATGGAGGCGATATTATGAGAAAAGAAAGAAAATAAGAAGTGAATGTTGAAGAATCAGACTCAGTTTTGACCTGAATATCCAAATTTAAAAATATAGCTTATGTGTTTTCTGTTAGATGATCACAAGAGGGAGCAATTTAATAGAAGGCTGAAAAACAAACCATTGCTCACCAATCTGGGGAGATTATGTGAAAATTATTACATGTATCACTGTTGGAGAATGCTGTTGTCACTAATAGGAACTTGAATTTGATTGACAGGAGGAAAATTTGCATGTAGCATCTGTCTCAGGTGTTGATCACTTAGTTTTATACATGGCAGCATGTCTTTCTTCCTCTTGTTTAGAAAATGACAGGTGCTTTATTCAAATTACTTATTCATTTACTCGGAATACATTGAATTCTGAGGAGATGTCATATTTCCTTGGCAGTTTCCATAAAGGTCAAGGAATGTTTGTGGAGATCCAATTGATTCATTCATTTATTTTGCAAATACTTCCTGAGTCCTCTTCTAGGTTGAGGATTTGGTAGATGCTAAGGATACAGCAGGGAACAAGACGGGGTGGATCTTGGTGGTGTCTCCTACTATTCTTCCATCCTGAGTGAATCAGTGTGTACTGTATTTGAATGTCGGAAGGTCATGAATGAGCTAGTGGCTTTGGGCAAGTCATTTAATCTTTCTGGGCCTATAAAATTAAAGTGCTGAAATAGAGCAGTAGGCAGGTTTCCATCATTTTTAACCCAGTACAACTCATAGTTCAAAACAAATCATAAGCAGAACAAATCGAAATTAAATTAAATAAATGCAGTAACTTCTGTGCTTTGGGCAGAGGGGGGAATGGGAAGGAAAGGTGAAAGATGACACCTTTTTCACCTTGGCCCCACTAGGATTCTGTAGGCATAGCGAGAGATTAGTGGCGTGCAAAGCCTGGGTCTTCAGGCTTTGTGATCCTGTTCAGAGATAACAAAATAAATACCAAGTTTTGGTTTAGTGGGAAACTGGCAGATATGGACAAAATTTTTTCAGTCAGTCACCATCAAATTCATAAGACAAATGTTATCAAGAGAAGATAAATTAGTAAGATACTAAGATTATGTTAAATTTTACTTGATTGCTTCAGTATGATGCCAGATAAGTAAAATAACATATTCTTCTCACAATTCTCCCTGTCAACCTGGCACCCAAGAACTTGGCACCTTTTCTGAACTTCTAATCGTCTCCTCTTAGGTTATGTTTGAAGAGTGATTTATAAATGTGAAAGAAAGCTCAGACTACCAAACAGAATGTATGATATGGCCCTAACAATCAGATGGGAGGAATGCAGTTAGATGATAGATAGATAGATAGATAGATAGATAATAGATAGATAAGAAGAAAGGAAGAAAAGAAGAGAGGATGAAAGGAAGGAAAAAGGGAAGGGAGGAAGGAAGGAAGGAAGGTAAGAAGGGAGGCAGGCAGGCAGGCACATAATATACCAAAATTTGAACTGAGTATCAGAACTCAGAATTATGGGGTTATTTTAATTTTCCTTTTTTTATTTATCTGTATTGTCTATGCTTTCTGCATTCCTTTATAGACAGGAAGAAACAAATATTTTTTTTCAAGGGGAAATAGTTTTCCCTGCTCCCATGTCTACCCTCCCCCATGGTTGAGAGTATGCGATTGTGCTCAAAGAACTGCATTCAAATCCAATGATCCTTACAAACTGGAGAAATGATAAAAACATACAGAATGGAATTCAATATACAGAAGTGTGGGCCAGCAGGCTTTAGAAGAAAAATCAAACAAAAATAACAGAAAATTATTAGCCCCAGAGAAGTGAATAATTTCCTGTGGTTTTCTTTTCAAATGAAAGATTCAATAAATTGATTGTGACTTTTATCCCAAGGCCAGTTGATTTTGAGGAATTCAGGACAGGTTTTGATGCATTTGTGCTTGGTTGGTGTAAATATGCATGTGTCTAACTCCAAGTTTAAGCATCTTGAATTCATTTTTCTGCATTGATTTCAAAATAAGTCCCTTAGGATATTATTTTTTAAATGATATTCCATGTCTCTCTCTAGATGATTTCATCATTAAACAACATTTGCAAATACATTGAATCTCTTTTAGCAAAGAAAATGACTACTTAGTAAAATGAACCCATTTGCTAGAGGACCAACATTTAGTTTTAGTTTAACTATTAAGCCAATGATTTACAAGAATACATAATAAAAATTGAGAAGTAATAAAAATTGAGAAGTCATATGATGATTTCTTTTTTTTTTTTTTTTTTTTTGCTAACATGGATTAGCAATATTTTCCGTGGCTGCATGGCTTCCTTTTAATTGCCACGTCGAACAGTGCTAATAAAGCACTGAGGACAATTCCTGCTTCTATCACTGTGAGTGGACATCCAACTGCAGTGGGGAATAAACCGAGGATGAAGTGAGACAGAAGAGCCACATTTATAATAAAAGGCACACCCGACCAGGAATCTCCAAACATTTTCTTTCTTTACAGAATAGTGTAAAAGAGAACAAGTAGAGGGGAATAGAAGACGGGAGGCC
The DNA here is from genome assembly GCF_028858775.2 of Pan troglodytes. Taxonomy (NCBI): domain Eukaryota; kingdom Metazoa; phylum Chordata; class Mammalia; order Primates; family Hominidae; genus Pan; species Pan troglodytes. Next base: position 136,676,352 of record NC_072403.2, on the reverse strand, counting down.
ATAAGGAAAGCTCTGCATGGCTGGTGACAGATGAGACAGCAGAGAGCCCTGCCACAAAGACAGCACAGCGAGATGCCTGCTTTCCTGGAGAAAGCCTTTTCTCCCAAGATGTATCACTGCCTTTTCATGAACAAATATATGAAAGTATGTTGTTAAGGTGGCCCACTCAAATAGGGTTCTAAGGTCAAGCCACATCCTCTAGAGCAGGGACCTCAGCTTTTATCCTGGTGAGAAGCTACTCATCTAGAGGCAGATCACCCCACAGCAGGAGATCTTGAGCGGGAATTCCTGCCTGGTGGCAGTCAGTATGGAGCTGGCCTGGCAGCAATACAGCCCTGAAGCCTCTTACCCACAGGCATCTGATGGGCCAGTGAGCTGCATCTATCCTCAATCTGTGCCCCACAGATATTTTCAAGTGTCCAGGACACACGTGGAGTGTGTGTGCGTGTGTGTGTATTTGGATGTGGACTGAATTGTGATCCCCCTCAAATTCATATGTTGAAGGCCTAACTCCTAATATGCCTGACTATATTTGGAAATTGGCCCTTTGAAGAGGTAATGAAGGTTAAATGGGGTCATAAGGATAGGGCCCTAATCCAACAGAAAGTGCCGTCTACAAGGCAAAGACAGAGGCCTCAGGATAAACCAAACCTGAGGTTTCTAACACCTAGATTTTGGAGAGCAAATTTCTGTTGTTTAAGCCACTATGTCTGTGGTATGTTTTTATGGCATCCCTAGCTAACTAATTCATGGGGGAAGGAGTGTCACATCTAATTTGGGATCTCTGCTCTGAGGGTTGCTGTCATCTCCTGGTAGGTACAGCAGATGGCAGTGACACCCTGTGAGTCTGCACAACCAGCTGGCCTGCCAAACTGTGGCTCTGGCTTAGATAACTAAAGGGTCAGAGATGTAAACTTCAAGGTCCAGATTTTTTTCAATGGAAAAAAACAGAAACCCTTGCAATATAGTGTCTGCTATGATGTAAATGTTAGTGTCCCTCCCCAATTCATATTTTGAAACATAATCACCAATGTAATGGTGTTAGGAGGTAGGGCCTGTAGGAGGTGGTTATGTCATGACAGTGGAGCCCTCAGAAATGGGATTAGTGACCTTCTAAAAGAGGCCCCGGAGGGCTGCCTTGCCTCTTTTCCACATGTGAGGCTACAGCAAGAAGGTATCACCTATGAGCAAGGAAACCAGCCCTCACTAGAAGCCATATCTGCCGTTACCTTGATGGACTTTCCAGCCCCCAAAACTGTGAGAAATAAATTTCTGTCATTTATAAGCCACCTTACTTATAATATGTTGCTATAGTACCCCAAAGGAACTAAAACAGTATCTCTATAAATATCAATCAAACTGGGCCCTGGAAGAGTAATGAGATACTGCTTAAAAGGATACATAAGGGAAAAAAGTTCCCAGGCATTTGATGTTCATGAGCCTAACTCTCTGTTTCAATGATGATTTATTGGTATTTCATTGGGTCTAGGCTTGAGTCTTTGCTCATTGAGCTCAAACCCTCTCCATTGCTTCCTGGAGGTTTCTGCCTCTTTCCTCTGAAGTTTCCTGGATACACCTGTTGCTGTGAAGCTGAGGTATCAGAACTGAGCACATAACTGATCAGCTTCATGTTAACTTCAAGAACATTTTGTCCAATTGCCATCATTGGGCCCTTATCTCCACAGCCATTCTAAGCACAAGCTACAGAGCCAAAACTGTCCTCTGTTCCTTATAAGGCTCTTAGTAATGGAAACTTAACCAATTTGGCAAGCAGGTAGCTAGCACCTACTCCTGCCACTATGTTTCACTGCAAATAATGATGCATTATTGCAAATCCACACTGGGCAAAAATAGGCACATAGAGACCCTCTCAGTGTTAACATGTACATTAAATCCCTCCCATGTTTCAGGGTTTGCTTGAGAGTGGTTTTATTTTAACCTTTCACCCAACTTTTTAAGGATCAGGATAATTTTTTGTAATATAATTACCAAAATGATACAGAAATGTCAAACCTTTTTTACTCTATGGATCGGAAGTCATATGTCCAGGCATCGTCTGAGGATAAACATCAGGCAAGTGATTACATACAGAGAATATCAACCCAAAGCATTGTAACCAAAAGATACTCATAACTGTCTAGGTGTGAATGACTACAAGTAAATGAACCTAACTGAAAGTAACCAAAGACAACTGGACAGACAGCCAGCCCAAATGAACATCTCCTCCCACCTGTTTACTAGTCCCATGAACATCTGAGGCAAGCGTCAGTCTACTTGTATATAAAAATTTAGAAGAGTTCATATTTTGCGCACTGAGCAATAAGACTAACATGATAAAACGTGTCTTTGAGAAGTCTGCTTGTGTTTTGGATTAATAAAGGCAGATGTGGTGTGTGGTCAAGATACACATAAAAACATATATGTTATTTTTTGGAGTCTTTCAGGGGAAAAAGCCTTATTAGATGATTGAGAGATAACTTGATCTTTCAACAGATATTGGTGACTTTGAATCTCCTTGAATTTACATTGCTTTGGCCAAAACTTGATTTAGGGCAGAATTCCCTTAGAAGAATTCTCCAGAATATCAAGTGCTTTTTTCTGGAGGTGTCCAGGTTGGAGAGGGGCGGGGGTTGATGAAAAACAGGAGTCTTGTGTTCAAATATTTTGGGAGACTTGCATTAACCATACTTTTAATTTCTATAAATTGATGCTTTAACATCTACAAAATGACCACTAGCTTTTTCCAAGTAAGCCCTGGCTCATCCCCAAAAAACATGTGGAGACTTTAGATAGCTCTAAACCTATGCATTAATAGTCACAGTGAACATGAATTTCATGGGGCGCAACTTTGCAACATAGCTAACCTATCCTAATAAGCCTTCCTACCCTGCCTCATCCATTTCTTCTTGTAGGATTTGAACTAAAGGTTCTGCTCTCTCTCTGCCTCATGGCTGACCCCACTCCTTCCCCTGTGGGGCATGTGGTATTCTCCCCAGGGAACTGTGGATATAATCAAGCCTTAGAACTCTTTCTGGTTTTTCTCTTTGATCTGTATCTGGCCTCAAGGTAATGTGATTAAAACAAAACTGTGGGTTAGAAAACAAAAAAAAGGACATACTTTTTTCTGGCAGTACTCTCAGAAATGTTAATATATAAATGTGCATTCTAAATTTTCAGTGTCAAACTTACTTGGCTTTGGAATCTTTTTTTTTTTTTTTTTTTTTTTGAGCAGTATGTCTTGTGGAACTAGCATTTCTGAGATTTCCTTTGAGAGGTGCTATTCTGGTAAAATACTGATAATGCATGTAGGAGACATGGTATGTCAGTAAGTATTGTCTGAAGATAAAAACGCACTGGTATCATTGTGAAATGAAATCAAACAACATAGCCCAGAGAAAGCCCAACTTCCATATGAAAATCAACTGGGGACTTCCCCTTCATCAGGGATTTGGCACACAGACACTGAATGGTAATATCTCAATGAACTTACATAGTTTGTTTGGTCCACACATTTTAAAATCCGTATATATTTTGCCTTTCCTAATCTTTGAATAAATCTTTTCTGTATAAGACAAGTGCTTACTGGATGTCTTCTCTTGTATAGGCGCTAGGTACCTCAAACTCAACCTGTGCAAACTGAACTAGTGATCTTATTCCCATTTTTCTTCACAAGTGGCAATTCCATCTACCCATTCACTTGCATCAGATACCCAGTAATCTAACAGTCTCCTCTTTCTCCCTTATCACAGTACCCACCATTGCCCACTAATCATGTCATTTCGGCATGTCTCATGGCACATCTATCCTCTCTATCTCCAATACTGATCCTTGTCCAGATTCACATTATCTCATGTCTCACTTGCATGGTGTCTTAACTAGTTCTCTTTTCCCTAATCTTTCCCCCTCTTGAGTCTCTTCTTTATAATGATGCTAATGTATTTTTTCTAAAGTACATTTTTGATTATGTTAATCTCTTTTTATAAGCTACCTGCTCTTTCATCTGTGATTTTATTATATAAAGCCCAAACTCCTTAATCTTTCATACCCATTTTTCTACTATCTCACCCATACTTGTTTTTCCAATTTTCTCCAGCTGTCTACCTGTAGCACAGGAAACAAATTCAGTCACATTAATCTGGCCGTGATATGCTTTTTCACCTTTTGCCTGGGACCACCCCTCACTTCCATACCAGCTACACAATAAAGATCTATTCATCTTTCTAGATCAAGCTCAAAACTGTTCTCTATAAACCTTCTCCTGATCTCTTTCTTCTCTTTACCCACAGCGTGCACTACACAGTTTCATACTTATTTGCTCATATGTTTGTTTTACCCTACTAGTTGGCAAGTTCCTACAGGTAAAATATTATGTATGACTCATCCTAAAATCTCCAAAGGCTGACATAGCACTTGAAATACTGAGGAATATTTTACAAATGCTTATTTAGTGAAAGGACCATTATTTCCTTTTATATATGAAATAAATTATATACTGTATACTTCTGATTTTATATCATGTATGAGTGTGATTGAAAAGTGCCTCTTCTACATTAATCACTTGATATTGCCTCTTCCTTTCCAGTATAATTGGAAAGGGAAGAAGAAACATATATTTATCTTTGGATGTTTTCCTCAAATCACCATATTCTCACCTTCCTCTTTCCTTACTGTTTCAAAAACTCAACATTATAAATATTTTTTGAAACCAAGAAAGATGATTCCCAATTCTGATTTTTCCTCAGAGTAAATGTAACTACATAGGCAATTATTCATGATAGTACCCTCAGAGAATAGAAGTACTTTCCCCAGTTCTCCTGTTTTAGATCCTTAGGGGCAGGGATGGAATGAAACCTTCTACCCTCCATGTTTCGGAGAGCAGAGAACAACAGAGCCACTGGGAGGATTGTAAGAGGGTACTGTGATCTAAACTCTGGATCAAGCAATATGTCTCAATGTTGAGACTTTGACATAGTTAGAGTTCTAGCCATTTGTGTCAAATAGTAGGAACAAAAAGGACAGATGGACATTTGGTTTCCCAAAGACAAATTCTCTGAATTAATCTGAAGTCAGTTTTTATAAGAATCTTAGCAACTATTACAAATTGTTGATTTTGGGGATTTGTAGTCTTGGGTAAAACTGGTTAGTTATCAATACCTAATAAAGGGATCATAAAAAAGAGAATGGTCAAGTTAGCCACATTTTAAAATCATTTCCATCTCCAATCTCCCATCTCTGTTCCCTACTAGAATTGTTTATAAGAGGAAACGATTTTTAAAAGGTCTTCAATGAAAAGAAAGAAGTTATGTTTTCAAAATGGGTGCTTCTCCATTCTTCAGTTTGCTGGATACTGTTATGAGAGACACTTTAGTCTGATGGGCACAAAAGGCTTATTTTCCATTCTAATGCTGTGTTGTGGGATCTTGTCTGAGGAATAGGAAGGCTAAGTAGGAGGCAGTAAAGGAGATGCTTTGAACTTGAAAGAAACAGAATAGAGCTTTAATACTTACAGCTGTCCTCTTCTTCAGTTATACATTTCACAACATAACAGGCGTAGATGAAACCTGCCAGCTGAAACAAAACAGAGATGCTTTAGACATCAGACAAAGGCACCAACACCAGACCTCACTGGGGAGTGGCTTTTCAAAGTCAGGCAGTTTACAACCAGACTTAGGGCTCCAACCAACATGGCTCATCGGACTGGATCTTGACTCCAGTGTGGATTCCTCATTCAAATGATGCTCATCTGTGTTGTAAATACATATATTACTCTGTTTTTCTCTGACCTGCATTTATGTGTAAGATTTGATAATTGCCAGGCAATCTAAAACAAATTATTTTCAATACAGAAAAAGACTTATAACCATTCACTAATGGATTAACATTTGCATTTGTGCCAATCAACTTCTAGTTTACTTTTCATTAGCTCAGAGCCTACGATTCTAAAACTTGGACACCCACAGACCATCAGAAAAACGCTTTGAGGGAAGACATTAAGGTGATTCTGTGGTTTGTTGCATGGGTTCTTTGTAAGGAAAATGCAGATCTATAACAGGAGCCAGGGCATACTGAGTATAATTAAGACAATATGTTACAGAGAAGTGACGAGATGGACACCTATAAGTAGGGAGTATCATCAAAATGCATTGAATATGGCATTACACACATCGCATCGTCTTTTCTGAAACACTACAAAAAGGTCTGTGTGCTTGTAAAGGAGCACAGCAGTCATTTGATCTCTCTATTTTCTCAGATTGGGTGTTTTTGTATTCCTTCCTATTAGTACAATATTTACTTAGTCAACTTATGAGCGCTAGTCAAAAGAAACAAATATAATATCTGGATAACGGAAAACTATTTGTTTTCTTTTTTTGCAAATTGATCTAGTTTGGAGGAATCCTTAAAGGTATGTCCTCAAAATAGTGATGAAGATTATTCACAACGACATTTCAGACAGGCATTGATCTGGCTGAGGACCGACCCCACACAATAATATTTAGTGTGGGGAAGAAAACATTAGGAAAAGCTGCAGTCTTCAATCAGGAAGCAAAAGCACGGGAAAAAAAGGAACTGCCGCGACAAGCCTAATGAAGTTGTTTTTCATTAGATGACAGATAGTGATCTTCTGGAGGATGTGAGTGGAACATTTTAAGTCAAAGGGTACACTAATAGGTATTTAATGAGCACAGAACTGTTAGGAGACAAAGTGGCCTCTGGTGAAAAGAAACTTTTAAGTCCCTAATTTAGATTTGAGAGAGAAAGCACGTTCTGGCAGATTCTAGCTATCTTCCAAAAAGAACTGGCATAGGATAAAACAGTGGTCATTCCTGGACAATACAGGAAGCAGCAGTGCCCACATTGGGGAGGCAGAGTTGAAGGAAGAAGACTTATGCAACACAGTCTTCAAACGCTTTTGTTTTTAGATCCTGGAGGAGAGGGAAGGCATATCCCCTGCCCTCTCTACCCCCAACTGTAGTATCTGTACCAGTACACATCGTAGAGAGTCAAAAATAAATACCACTGATGCTATATCAGAAGAATGAGTTTTCTTTTTAAAAAATATTTTAGAAAACTCATCAAATCAGCATGTTTCTCTTTGAATTATATGTAGCTATTGGCAATAAGATAGTGATAGTAAGAACCACTTCTTTATATAATAGAGTCATCAAGGTCTTTGTTTTTTTGGGACTTATTTTTAGAGTTCCGAGTACTAATTAAAAACCAACGTCTCCTATTTTCCTGTTTGGCTTTAGCAAAGATTTTGATTTGTCCAAACTCAAATCACATAGTGATTTGAGCATTTTCATGGGTACTGGAAAAATAGAGATTATACTAACACATCGTGATCTTTTATCCACCAGGACCCATGAAAATGCTCTTTTTATGGAGTGAGCCAGTGCCATGGGTGCTTGTCATTGGTACTTGGATCTGGCTGTGTCTAGGTAAAGGGCCTATGGGTTTGGTTAAATCCCCTTGGTATTGCTTATAGCTTCACCTCTTCCTCCACATTGAGTTCTTACTATATGTGGCTAAATGTTACAGGTTTATCAATAGTTTTCCTCTTCTTTTCAGTGTTAAATGCTTATTAAATTATTTGTAAAGCAATTTGTCCTAATTACAAACTGTTTTAAAAAAATTCTTACTCTTCAATTCATTTCTTTGAAATGAAAATCTAGGTAATAAGCATCGATACATTCTGAGATTCATGGCCAATAAGTTTAAACTTCTCATTAAAGTGTCACTAGAGTCTTGATTATTAAGTGTACTCTCCCAGAATGCAGCTAAGGCAATGCACTGCACTGCATTCTGCTTACCAGTTATCTTTTAATTATATTCATTTTCATTCTTTAACTACCTGGGGAGCTCCTTTGATATAAAAGTAAATCCTGCTGCATTTTGTTACAAAAGCTTGCTGATTAAGAGAACTTCAGCTTTTAAATTGGTCACTTCTAACTACAAATGGAAATTTGTGTCCCCCAAATTAACCAAGATTCATAAACTCTGCTATCTTCCAATTATCCTACACAATATAAATTTCTAATTTAATTTTACCTCCCCAGTGGCAATTTATAAAATTTACCTATAGAAAGGGGTTTCAGATTATTTCCCACAATTCTGAATGTCTCTGATATGGTTTGGCTGTGTCCTCACCCAAATCTCATCTTGAACTGTAGTTCCCATAACCCCCATGTGTTGTGGGAGGGACCTGGTGGGAGGTAATCGAATCATGGGAGCAGTTACCTTCATGCCGTTCTCATGATAGTGTGTGAGTTCTCAAAAGATCTGATGGTTTTATAAGGGACTTTTCTCCTCCTTTGCTCTCATTCTTCTCCTTGCTGCCACCATCTGAAGAAGGTCTTTGCTTCCCCTTCTGTCTTGATTGTAAATTTCCTGAGGCCTCCCCAGCCATGCTGAACTGTGAGTCAATTTAACTTCTTTCCTTTTTAAATTACCCAGTCTCGGGTATGTCTTTATTAGCAGTGTGAGAACAGACGAATCCAATCTCCTATAACATGCAACTCTTCTAATTGCTACCTGGGCTACAATGATGAACTAAAGCAGAGTTCTAGTCACCACTGACATTTTGGGTTGGGAAGTACTTTTTTATTGAGGCTGTTATGTGTTGTCAATGTTTAAACAATAACATCCTACAATCAAGACTGTCAACAATTGAGGCAATAAAAATATCTCTAGACATTGTCACAGGCCCTCTAAAAGGCAAAATTTCCCCTGATCAGAGCCATTGTTTGAAATATAGTCCTAGCTTTAAGGAGTTTGCAATTTTGTAGCAGGTATACATATAACTGTAATTTGAAGTCGATTTAGGTAAATCTTCAGAAAGAAGGAAGAAAATTGTACTCCTAATAAGTGACAACAAACAGTAGATTGGACACTTTCATGTGTTAGCCCATTAATCCTCTCAAACACCCTTGGAAGAGCATTTTATGTATTTTTGCTGATGACACCAAAATGGGATTTGCTTTTCCAGAGTGAGATTATCAAACAGGAAAGATACGGGTTGTGTTTAGGTAAGAGCCAGTAGTTACATCTGATGAGAGTTTGGGGACTTCATACTAGAACAATGGAAGCAAAGCTGTGAAGACCAGATTAGGGCCATAATCAGTGGGCCTCCAGTGTGTCAAATTGCCAATGGAACTATGCCATTTTTCTACACAATGAGCGGAAGGAGCACCCCCTACAAAAGTATAACATTTTTCATGGGTCCAAATCCTTCCTGATGTGATACTTGTCTTCCTTTCTAGCCTCATTTCTCACCAATCCTTGTCAGAATTGATGTCAGTAGAAAGCTGTTGGTAGCTTGCTGACATCTATCAGGTAGCTTTCCTTCTCTGTTCCTTAACTCATTTTCCCAGTCTGCCAACAAAGAATGCTAATGCCCTGTACCTCTTCCTTCCCCTCCCTAGTCAGCCTTGCACCTCCAGTAATGAGTAATTCTAACTCATCCTTTTTTTGCATTTTTTTTTGAAAACAGAGTCCTGAGTTGCTAAGCTGGATATAAAGCTTTACATGGCAGTACTGCCTGCTTACTTCCCAGGTCTTCTTTTTAATTTTTTAATTCACTGTTATTTTAAGTTCTAGGGTTCATATGTAGGTTTGTTATACAGGTAAACTTGTGTCATGGGGGTTTGTTGTACAGATTATTTCATCTCCCAGGTATTAAGCTGACCTTAAAGAATGAGTTAATATCCATCAGGAAAAACAACTAATGGATACTAATTCATTCTTTAAGGCTGAATAAAGGTGCTGCTTCCTCCAAGAACTGGTAATCCATTCTCGGAGTAGGTTGGTGCTTGGCACTTTTGAGATAGACCTTGAGAGGTGGGAGGGCTTGAAAGGGAATAAAGAGGGGTACGGAGAGATGGAGAGTACATCTTCCAAATGGTGTTTAGACTAGAGCTGGGAAGAAATAGGGAGGAGGAAGTGGCCCAGTTCAGAGAAGCTTGGGCTGTATAAAGGGAAGTAACACGGCACAAAGCAGACAATAGAGGCTCATGTTGTTAGAGTAGATGTGAGTATCTGCAATTGAAAGAAAATAATTTTATTTTGTTCCTGATTTAAAGATGCTTAGAATAATAATGGAAGGGACCTGTGGCATTATCCTAGGCAAACACACAATTATCCACTAGTGAAAGAAATAAAATATTCTAGTTGTTTTAGTCTTTGTCATTCAAAGCAGAGCTAAGTATAAATTTTTTTTAATTTATCTTTTCACCTTCATGTATCTAATGTGATTTGTTCACTTCTAATTCACCTGGTAAGGAATTACATGTCATCTTGATATTATCACTGACTGGAAGGAAATGATATTTTCTCTGTATAACTAAATCAGATTAAAATTCTTTTTTGTATCCACAAACCAAATTATGATTGTATGTCCCAGAAATTCACTTAGAAGCTAATAGAAAAAATGAAACCAAAGCCTTTGGGTAAGTATTTTAAAAGATTTAATTGTAATAATTGAAAATATAGCAACCTTAGCGTTTAATCTATTACATTCTGGATTTCGGTTTCTGGGAAGTTGGAGCAATGGGAGGGATACCTTTCCCTATCTTTCCTATTAAGTATAACTAAAAACTGTGAACATTATATATATAACAATCACAAGAAGACTTTGAGGCAGACCAGCTATGGCCTTTGGCACTCAAAAAAGTACATGAGGGTGAATTCCATTATTATTATTATTTCATATACACCAGACTTACTTGGAGCTGAAGAAGCCTATAACTCCGAAATGCCAACAGGTACAGATTTTTTAAAAGCCCCAGTAAACACTTGCTGTCTCTAGCCAAAAGACCAGAGAAAAGGGAAAAGGCAGCCTAGCAAGACAGAAAGTTTTACAATGATAGTACCTCTTTGTTTTAGCCAACACCATAGAAAACAGAACAAAACAAAACAAAAACACAAAAATTGTAGCCTCACTCCCCACCCACAGCAACAAAGAGTAGGGAGCCAAGACTTCCCCACTGCCTCATGAGTAAGTAATCCAGACTTTTAGCCTCACGCTCCAGTAACAAGGCAGACACTCTCTTCTCCCCACTGGGGTGATGTCAGTGGAAGCTTAGTAGAAGATCAGGACTTTTACCAATGCCCAGCAGTACTGAGGCCAGTCCGCCACCCCCATGGCATCAGTGAAAGCCACCTTGGAGCAGTAATAAGGCTCTTGCCAGATATGGAGCCATCAGTCAGAGGCTAGTGGGGAGCAGGACCTTCCACAGCCTCCCAAACTTAATGAAAAGCCCTTCCCACCTTAAGTCTCAATGGAGGCTAAGTGGGAACCCTGGACTTCTATCCCCAATTGGCAGAAATAAGTCAGCATCCCTCCTTCTCTTATCAAAACAGCATCAGAGGAATCAACTAAAATGAAAGGTTTAATTAAGATCTAGGGTCTCATAGCATAATACCCCAAATGTCCATGTTTCAATTAAAAATTACTAATCATACCAACAATGAGGATGGCCTCAAACTGAATGAAAAGACAGCCAATGTAACCTAACCACAGAGGTGATAGAGATGTTACGATTTTCTGACACATATTTTAGAGTAGACATCGCAAAAATGCTCCAATAAGCAATTACAAACATGCCTGAAATAAATTAAAATATTAGAAGGTCTCAGCAAAGAAATAGAATATATAAGGAAGAACCAAACTGAAAACTTAGAACTGAAAAATGTGGAGGGGACAGAGGAAAGAATCAGTGAACTTGAAGATTGAACAACAGAAATTACCTAAACTAAGAAACAGAGACAAAGTAAACTGGAAAACATGCACAGAGCCTCAGAGACTCATGGAAATAACAAAAGACCTAACTTTTTTTCTCCCCCACTGGAGTCCTGAAGGAAAAGGAGAAGTAGGTCAGCACTGAGAAAGTCTTCAAAGAAATAATGACTGAAAACTTTGGAAATTTGGCAAAGGACACAAACTTACTAATTCAAAAAGCTTAGTGAACCACAAACAGTATAAATCTAAAGAAATTCATGCCAAGATGCATGACAGTCAAACTTAGGAAACCCAAAAACAGATATCTTGAAAGCAGAAACAGGGAAACATTTATGGACAGCCATTCTGGAAAACAGTTTGGAGGTTTCTTTACAAACTAAACATGCAACTACCATATGATCCAGCAATTGCACTCCTACACAGGAGTGCAATTTTATCTCAGAGAAATAAAAACATGTTCCCACAAAAACCTGTACACTAATATGTATAACATCACTATTCATAACAGCCCCAAAGTGGGCGCAACCCCAGTGTCATTCTGTGGGTTAATAGTTAAACAAAGTATGGTATACCCATACCATGAAATATTACTCAGCAAGAAAAAGGAAGGGATGACTGATACATGCAACAGCCTGCATGAATTTCCATAGAATTGAGGTTAGTGAAAAAAAGCCAACCCAAAAAGTTGTATATGATCCTAGTTGTAGAACATTCTTGACATAATAAAACTGTAGAAATCGAGAACAGGTTGGTGGTTTCCAGGGACTAAGGAGGGTGGGTTAGAAGGAAGTGAATGTGGCCGTAAAAAGGCAACATACGGGATCCTTGTGGTGGTGAAACTGTTCTATGTCGTGACTGTATCAATACCCAGATCCCAAAAGTGAAGCTGTACTAATTTTTGCAATGTAATACTACTTGGAGAAACTGGGTAAAGTGTAAACAGGATCTCTCATTTTATTTCATATAATTGCATATGATCTATAATTATCTCACCATAAAAGTTTACTTGAAAAATACTACATTTTAGGACAGTTCTATTTATGTTTAAAAACCTTCATATTATAATTTATGAATTATAAATATATCTAAACCAAGTAGATATGCTTGTTTTCTTAAGTACAAAGACACATTTTAATTTTGTGCCTTTATGCCAACATGATTAGAAATAAGGAGTAGCAACACTACTTTTTACCCACAATTATCTCACATTCCAAATACATTGGTTGTATGTTTTATTTAAATTAAATAATCCAATTTTGTTCTGAATTCATAATTCACAGGCTCTAAGCCCATGCTTTTTGTAATAGGAATTTGAAGAGAAGGATATTATGCACACACAAAGTATAATTTTAAGTTGCAGATGATTTTTACTTGCTCTTTTTCATCTTATTCCATCTACATAATTTGAGATTGCTTCAGCAAAAGATTCAAATGTGATTATATCAGTGTTATTAATGAAGGTCTTTATATGAAGTATTTTATTATTTGGGCTGGTATATCATCTCTATTGTTTACCAGATGATTCTTATCTCATACTAATCCACTGGCTGGACTATTGTGGAACACACTGCAAATTTTCTCTGCTACGAGTAATCCAGGTGCAGTTATCAACCCGCAATAACACATGGAGGATTGCCTCCAGAGCTATTGTGAATGTTCACAGCCTACTGGGTCAGAAAAGCTTTTCAGAGGATCAGAAACGTATCTTAATACCAGCCTTTAGGTATTCTGCTGCATCATCAAGCATGACTGTATTAAACACTTTTTAAAAGATTAAATAAAACTAGACATACATGCAAACTGGTATTATCTATTTAAGTTGGGAAATAGACTGAACTAAATGCCAACACTGGTTTGCCAAATCATTCCTGTTATGAAATAGTCTCTGGAAACTGGTAGATTTCTTCAGTTCAAACTTATCCAAAAGTTATCCTAGTTCAAAGGAGTCTGGTGTATTAGTAAACTGGGCAGAGCAGAAGATACTCAGGCAGGACGAAAAATGGCTAATAACATTCAAATGTCATTATAGTTAATACCTCTCTCAGGGTTTAAATATCAGATTCATTTTTAAAACTGTATTGAGAGCAGTAGTTCAACCATTCAATACATGTGCCGGTTGGGAGATGATTACAGAAATGGCTAATCTAGTGCACTAGAACTACCACGAAATTGCCTTCCAGTTTAGAGATGACAGCCATAGGGGAGTCCTTAACCAAAACTAGTCATTGAAAATAATTGGGAAATATAAAAAGCAACTATCAATAATACCATACTATTTTAATGGTAAAGCTAAGTTTAAGATTGTATGTTTGTAATGTGCAAAAGGAACTCTGATTTATTCATAATGAATCACTTGAAGCAGAAAGTGTAATTTTTAAATATTCTGTAAAACTTACACAATTAATACTGTCTACAGAATTTTTGAACAAAATCACTACATAGCTCTTTGGGGAGCAAATAGTACAAGTAACATAATTTTTGATCAGAGATAATAGGGTACCAATAGCAAAATTAACTATACAAAAGGTAAGGCATTTGTAAAAATAAATTTGCCCATATTGAATATTCTCTAACATTAGTAGACAAGGCTAAAGAAGGATCCATGAATTTCACTGGAAGGAGTATGCTGCCCCAGTGATGACAATGGGAACACAAGGCCAGATTTCTCTGTAGAGACTAGGAGAGAAGATTATTTGTATTAAAATACTTAGTTGCAAAAATAACTGGCATTAAATAGGTGCATTTGGAAAAAGAAAGGGGCTAAAACTATGTTAACATTTCCTTCTTTTTAGAGGTACTAGATTGGAAGATAAGGAAAGTGTGGAATATACAATGCACCTGAGACTTCAGCACATATCCAGTGATCAAAAATAATGCATTGATTAATATTATACAAAAATGATGTCAGTAGTACTCTCATTGCACTAAAAAAGAAAAAGTTAAACTCAACGGAAACATCAGGACAAACCAGCTAGAGAGAAGAGTGACTTTAAAATGTTATCGTAAACTCAGATGCATTATTAGGGTTTTGAAAATACAGTTAAGTAGGAACCTTAGAGCAATTGGTCCCTTTCCCATGACATCTGTGGGAATAAGCTTTATGCTTATGAAAAGGTATTTTATGTGGCATCCAATAAAGCGTGCCTCTGAAACAAAGTACTTGTTGCAGTATGTGGCAAGGAAGATGAATGGGAGTGAAGGTAGGAAAAGAGAAAGAACCCTCCAGGGGAATGAAATGTGGATTGGGGAAGACACAAATTTGAAGACCAGTTTTTTCCCAAAGCAATTTTAAAAGGCACAATACTGAATCGAAGTGTCACTTAAAAGGCCCGTCAAGTCTATCCATGTGTAGCAGTATAATCTAGTTGGACTGAATAACTTTGGAGTCAGAACTTGGCTATAATTGGTGTTCTTCACTGACCCTTTCTTCCTTTCCATCTGAGTTACCTTCTTTTCAATATAAATCTTAGATTGTCTTCTTTCTACGTAGCTCATAGCCAATGCAAGGGTGAAACAGAATGTCATAAACCTCAGACTGAAGGGATTTCATTAATTACTAGCAATACCATTATTACCGTTTGGGAATATATAACCTAGGAAAAAGTGCAATTGTATTTCTGTGCATTACTTTTTTATTTTTAGTGCTTAAACCTCAAAACCAACCAATCATTTAACCAACCCCTCACATCCTGGTAACAGCTGGGAGGTAGGAAAGGAAATGCCAGTGATTACTATTTAAAGTAATAGCTGCCATTACTATTCACTATATTCTGGGCATGTGGTAACATCTTTACAGCCATTCTGCTATCCATTCTTTCCAAAACTAAGGAGACAATTTCTATCATCATCTATTATTTATAAATGTAAAAACTGAGGCTTAGAGAAGTTATATAGTGCTCTCCCAAGATTCAGACGTAATGAGAGGACTTGATTCATGCCTATGGACCCTAAATCCTATGCTTCTCATTTTCACACAGTCTTCTTAGTTTATCCAAAAGGCAAAACTGACAGTACTCTCAAGCAAAGGGAACATAAGATTCTAATAATCAGAGTGAATTCACATTCACTTAAAAAAAAGTTAAAATTAAGTTCACCTAGTTTTCCAAGTTGGAAATCTGGATACAGATGATAATACTGAGCTTTGAATTAGCAGAGTTTGGAAATCATCAAGAAACAAAGTGGCTCAGCTACCAGACAAACCACAGAGGAGTTTAATACTACTTGTGGGAAACCTGGAGCATGTAGGAGAATGCACGTGCTCCTCCCACTCATTTAATTACCATTTCAGTGGTTCCGACTCATCATGATTTTATAGTTCTCCTCTGAATTGCTTACACGTGCTTCTACACACCAGAGTGGGCTTCTTATATTAGACATATATTGGTGAGTCACTAATTGTCTTCAGTTTACTGCTGGTGAGCAAGGCAAGCCTCACATCAGGTGGAGAGTCAGATGGATGGGATGATTCTAAGAGCTTGAAAATCTAAACGATAACTCTTTTTGCTCACAAGGTAAAGACATGATAGCAAAGTGTCGAAGGACATTCATGATTGGCTCAAGCCTATGCTTTCAGCCCCAACCCTTGTGGCTCCCCTTTACTCTTCCATATTAAATCTCTGGCAGTTCCTCTACTATACATGCCATGCTGTTTGATATCTTTATGTTTTTGAATAAGGCATTTCTCTGTCCAACAAACAGCATTTATCACCATATAGTGAATGCCTACATGAAACATGGGCTACTTCAAGGCTACTCCTCAGGGAAATATTTTCCAAACACCAAAAAGCACAGATAGGCATTCCTCACTCTCTGTGCTCATATAGCACCCTGAGAAATACCTATATTGCACAACTTAATTCATTTTTGCATATTAATTCTTAAACTGGACTACTGGACTACCAGCATTCTCTAGAGTAACCAAGAATATTTCTACTACCCCTGAAAGTTCCTTCTTGGCCTTTCATCCTCACCACTCTCCCAACCCTTACACCACCCACCAGGCCACACCTGTTCTGATTTTGATAACCATAGAATACTTTTGCTGGGTCTTGAACTTCATACAATAGAATCTTATTGCTTGGTGTCTGGCTTCTTTCACTGAGCATAATATAATATTTTTTAGATTAATCCAAGCTACTGCATCTATCAGTAATTCATTGTTTTATTTTCAACTGGCGTTCTATCAGTATGTGAATATAATTTTATCACTAACTTTTGAGACATAACACACCAAACCAAAATTTAGTGGCTTAAAGTAACAACCATTCATTTTTGCTCATTGTGTTTTAGGTCAACATTTTGAATTGAGTTCAGCTGGGCAGTTCTTTTGCTGAATTTGGTTGGGCTCACTCATGAGTCTATGGTTGACTGTGAATCAGCTGGGTAGCACTTTTTTTCTGGGGCTTGGCTTATTGTTAGGTGGGGGTGATGAAGTCAAATAAATGGACCCCATATTTGTGGTCTCACATATCTAATCATTCATCAGAACAATCTGGGCTTGTTCACACTGGTGTGGCAGGCTTAAAGAGCAATAATAGTAAGGTGCACTTCTCAGGTCTCTGTATGATGTTTGCTATCATCTCAATGTCAAAATCAATTGGAGGCCATTATAGCAAAACTCTTCCAGGATGCCACAATTTATTTACTTACTCATCTGTTAAAGGGCATTAGGCTCTCAAGGATTAACTGGTTTTTATTTTCAGTTACTTCCAATCTTATATCTTGAACCAACTCATTTAAATAATTTTGCTTTAGGATTTCATGATTAAATAATGACAGGACTTCCTTCCTTCCTTCCTTCCTTCCTTCCTTCCTTCCTTCCTTCCTTCCTTCCTTCCTTCCTTCCCTCCTTCCTGCCTTCCTTTCTCTCTCTCTCTCTCTCTTTCTCTCTCTCTTTCTTTGTTGGAGTCTGGCTCTGTCGCCCAGGCTGGAATGCAGTGGCACGATCTCTGCTCACCGCAACCTCCACCTCCAGGGCTCAACTGATTCTCCCACATCTCAAAACCTCCCAAGTATCTGGGATTACAAGCCTGCGCCACCACGCCCAGCTAATTTTTGTATAATTTTTTAGTAGAGAGGAAGTTTTGCCATGTTGGCCAGGCTGGTCTTGAGCTCCTGACAATATATTTCATCTAGTTTATGGGCCCAAGATGAAGATAAAAAAATCATAACTATGAATGCACTTTGAGCTCCTAGGAGAAGCAAAAAATATATTAATTCTCCTCATTTGTAAATGTTCATCGGTTTTTGACTCTATTCAGCCATTCCTACAAGAAGGAAGGTAGTTTTTAATGTCTCTTTTTCTC
Source organism: Pan troglodytes (assembly GCF_028858775.2). Classification (NCBI taxonomy): domain Eukaryota; kingdom Metazoa; phylum Chordata; class Mammalia; order Primates; family Hominidae; genus Pan; species Pan troglodytes. The sequence goes on along the minus strand of NC_072403.2, from coordinate 136,658,310 downwards.
CCTAGTGTATGTATTAATTGGCTCAAGTGGTTTCTGATTTTTTCTTTTTTTTCCTTTAAGCAGGCAGAGGTTGAGAATGGTTAGCTAATTTAGAGATTTTTTTTGGAATCGCCTTCTAAAAGAGAAGTTTAAATATGGGGATTGGAATTGCTTCTCTTACTACTCAAATTTTAAAAGTTCTTTAAGAGTTATTTACCTATCTTTATTAGTAAATATCACTCATATTTCTGAGCTCAAATTTTCTCTATATTTATATCAAACTAATTCTATCCAGATCATCAGTTCTTACTTTCTCTTTTAAATTATTATATCATTAAAATTTTTTTATTATACACTTGCCAAAAAATATCAAGGAGAATACAACATTGATGACTCTATTAAAGAAACACAAGAGTAGAAGAAAAATAATTTGATAATTTGTCAAATATCAAAAAAGGAGACTGCTGAGAATTGTCCCCTATGCAGGGCTTTTTTTTTTTTTTTGAAGTATTATTTTAAAATTGCTATCAAGTGCTGTAAGAACCATGTTTTCGTTCCTTAAACTTGGCATTTTAATATCTCCTTTGACTTGTAGTTTTTTTCCCTTAACTTCAGGAAAACATGTTTTTCCATTCCATTATATTTCTGACTACATTTGAAAAGATACAAAGGCATGAGCTTGTTATTACCACAGCATCAGAGCTCAGGGGGAGAGCAAGCTGTTTGCATTTTTTTCTTGCCTTTAAAGGTGCTGTCATTATCACTTGTTCTCCCAGAAAAGCGAAGTTTGATGACAATCTGTCTATCATCTCCTCACTGTACCTTAATGACTTCAAAATTGTTAAAACCTCATTACTGGATGTCATCTCTGTGTACGTGTGTGTGTGTTTGTGTGTGTGTGTGTGTGTGAATGTGATTTCTAATAAAGCAAGAAATACTGAGTAAGAAATGACATTCTGCTGATTTTTGTGGTCTTTTATGAAGGATGGCTGAATTCTGTAATTAGCCTCAGTCTGCTTCTGCAGGTCAATTTTCTAAAATTAGACAATGTAAGAGAAATTTTTTATACCTCACCTCTTTCCTCCACTCTAAAAGGTCCTCAGCTAGAATTTGTTTGTGACTATGATTCCTTCTAAATCCCTTTCTTTAGATAACTCTGACTCCCAGTGACTTGCAACTTCACTATTCCAAGTTATATATCACTTTCAACCTTCACAACTTCCTAAAAGGCAGGCAGACTTTGCTGTTCCTCATCTCTGATGAATATATTCAATATGAGAATATTAGTGAATAATAACAATTAGCATTAGTATAGTATTCATTCTGTGCCAAGCACTGTTTATGCATAAATTCTTACTCCTCACAATCACTTTATGAGATAGGTATAGTTATTATATTCTCTTTATAGATGAGGAATTGGTGGCATAGAGAAGTTGAAAGTCTTCTTCAAAGTCACCTGCTAATAGGTAGTGGAGCTGAGATTCAAACCCAGGGTGACTGACTCCAGAATCCATGTTCTTAACCACTCTACTGTCTGCCAGTCAAGCTCAGGATGTAAAAGGCTACATTCTCCCTGGCATCCATGGGCATTTTTGACAGCTCTTTAGAATATACACTTCATAGACTGAAATTTCTTCCTTTATATGCAGCTGATTAGGAAAGTAAACATAAATACACAAAAGCATAACTTTCCATCCGCACTTTAATATTATTTATTAAAAATCTGAATTATACAGAATAAATTCTTATATTTAAATCTTTAGAAAATACTAAAAAATCTGATCACATGAGCATATATTACCTTGAATATGTTTTATTTTGAAGAGGTAAAAATTTTAGGTTGAAACCAACTATTTCTCTTTATTAATGATAATACAACCTCTAAGCCTTTAATCTAAATTGCATATCTATAACTAAGATAAAATATGCTACGACTAAGATGAATATAGACACTCAGCAATAGAAAAATGAGACCTTCTAATTCTGCTAAATGTAAGTAACTGATAAAAGACTACTTGGCACAAAAATATATGAACAATTGTCAATCTAGAGTGCCTATAATTTGAAGCATAATACTCCAGCAATTGCTAAAGAAAAAAACAGTGGAAACCATACTTTTATCTCTTAGAAAACACTGTATAATAGAAAGATGTGATAAAAATTACAGTGTATAATAAGAGAGTTCAGGCTATATTAAAGTGGAAGTGTGGATGAATACAAGACTATAGCAGAAATAAAATGCACCACCCTACCCTTAAGAGCTTTAGCTATTTGTAAGGCAAGGGCATCCTACCCTTTCACCTCTCAAATACATACACATATCACATGCTATTTGGAATTAGGTAGACTACAGCCTGGAATGATGATGTACTTCCTCACGACCTTTCTGTGGCTATGGTTCCTGTCCTTGATCTAAAGCAGTGTATTGAGTGACTGGAGTGCAAATAAAAATGAGAGGTGAAGTGATCCACTTCCTACTCTTCCTCTAGAAATTCTAGTCTAGAATTTCTGCTCTTTTCAAACTCAAAAGTCAGTCTCGAGCACGGTATTGTCAGCAAGAAGCCAGTGTAGGGTACAATAAACCCAAGGGCTATTCAGTGCTAAACTGTTGGGTAGAAATATATAGTCCATAGTTATGCAAAAATGTCCATGGAGACTTAATGAATAACCAAGCTAAATTAGTTTTAATCATTGCTTACAGGATGGACAGTATGAACACAGATCACTACATATTCTTTCAGAACAAAAACTCCTCCAATCCAAACTGCAATTGGATTTAGGAGGCTAAGGTTTGCTTTAATTTCTGCCAGAGCTGCCAGCCTCAGGGAAAAGGAGCCGTGTACTGAAGCTGGCACAGGAGTGGGGTACTTCCACATGACCAGATCCTCTTATGCTGTACAATGACAAACTTTTGTTGCTGCCCTTGGCCTTGACCCTTTGGACCCTTTGGATACTATTGGTATTTCAGTAGCTTGACCTCTCTAAAAGAACAGAAATGTTCAGGATAGTAAAAGGAAAAAAAAATCATTATTTCAATTAAATCAGTGTCAAGAGGGTTCTGAAGCTGTCCAGTGCAGTAACCCTGACTGATGGTTTAGCTCCTTGCAGTGTTATCATAGCTAAGATAGTAGGGTCACTGCTCACGTAGAGTGCAAGCTTGATGTTGCAGGCATTTTCCCATTTCACAGATAACGATCTCTTTATAGTCACATGCAATTACAATTCACTTTTACATGAAAAATTGCAGTTTTACCTGTATATGACTATATCCTATTCAAAGAGTTTTTGAAGGAAAATGAAATGGGATTAAATAAACAGAAATAATGTAATGTTCTCTGGATGGTCAAAATCTCCTATATAATTAATTCAGAACTTGAATATACTACTTGGAGATGACTTCAATTTATAATGTAGGTTTCGTTGTTGTTTTTAAAGCTGTACTGTATCAACTTCTTAAGTAAAACCATTAATTCAATGAATACAAACAGAAGTTCCTTTGAGGAGATTAAAGGCTGGCTTCATCCCAAGAAAGCTGCAAAAGAAGGTTCAGAATGGCTTGGCCCAATCGGCCTCCTGAAAAAGTGGCAGATGGAAAACTCACTTCTGAGTTCCACATTTGCCTGTCTCAAATATTGTCTGAATATCTGCTTTTTTCCTCACTCCCAGTCCAATGAATACTCAATAGTTCAAAAGCCTGTTGTTAAAAGAAATGAAGCATTGTCCTTTCATGGAAGTAAAAAATATGCTTGAATTATTTGATTATCAAATATTGACTGTGCCTCTTCCATACCCTATGTCCAAGTGTTGTGAGAGCACAGATGGTTTAGAGGTCAGGAAATTAAACCTTTCTCTTCTCTTCTCTCTAGAATTGGAGGTTTATTTTTTTAAAATCATCACATTCGTTAACAGTATCCTTGGCGCTTGTATCTTTGGACAACAACTGTCCAAAGATACTGTCAAAGATACAAGATGTTGACAGTATCTTTTTTTTTTTTTTTTTGAGATGAAGTTTTGCTCTTTCAGCCCATGCTGGAGTACAATGGTGTGATCTTGGCTCACTGCAACTTCTACCTCCCAGGCTCAAGCAATTCTCCTGCCTCAGCCTCCCAAGTAGCTGGGATTACAGGTGCACGCCACCATGCCCAGATAACTTTTGTATTTTTACTAGGGACAGGGTTTCATCATGTTGGCCAGGTTGGTCTCAAACTCCAAACTTTGGGTGGTCTGCCTGCCTCAGCCTCCCAAAGTGCTCGAATTACAGGCGTGAGCCACCGTGCCCAGCCAAGGTGTTGACAGTATCTTTGGACATACTTGTGTGTCTGACTTCCCACCAGACATCTCCCCTCAGAACGTCTTAGTAGACATTTCAAACTTACTATGTGCAAACTACAATCCTGCTCTTCTCCCTAATACCTGACTATACCTAACTGTATCCATAGCTGTTCTGTTTCAGGTAATGACAATGCCATCCTTCCAGATGTTAAGTCCCAAGCTTGTGGACTCATCCTTGACTCTTCTTTTTCTGACATTATAGAACCAATCTGTCAGAAAATACTGTAAGATTTGCCTTCAAGGTATACTCAGAATCTGACCATTTTTAACCATCTGCACTGCTGTCTTCCAGGTCCAATTTGCCATTTCTTTCACCTAGATCACTGCAATAGCCTCCTAACTCGTCTCCCCACTTGCAACAATTCAGCCTTACTCATAGTCTACTTGTAGCACAGCAGCCAGCCTGATCATCTAAGAATGTAAGTCTGATCATGTCATTCTTTTGTTCAAAATCTTCCATGACTCTCCAATCTACTCCCAGTAAAGGCCAGTGTCATTACAGAGGCTTCCAAATGTGACATAATGTGTCTCCCCATTACCTCTTTGACTCAATCTCCTCCTCTTGTTCTCCTACTCACTCTTCCCTAGCTATCATGAGCTTCCTTGTTATTACTTGAAAATACAAGCCCATGGCAGCTTTTAGGCATGCAATATTCTCTCAGTATCTCTTTCAAATCTTGTTCAAATGTCACTTCAGTAAGGTTTACTTTGATCACTCTATTTTAAATTGCACTTTCTTGGCACTCACACTACTAACCCCACTCTATTATTTTTCCATAGTAATTTAATTGGATACATGAAAAAGTCCTTTTTATTGTGTTTCTGAAGTTAATGTGGTTAACCTGGGTTATTTTGGCACCAATAATCTGGATAGAAATTGCTGGGTCTAGTCCCTCTTTGAGAAACTGAATATAACTTGTAATTTGTACCTGGTATTCTACTTAGAAAAATTCTCCCAAATTTTTCCCACATTCAAATTTACCTCCAATTCTATCCAGCCTGCAGGCCTATAAACCCATCTCCAAGGGTAAAGTCTTTAACCTCTGAGCCATAGCTGATCTTTCATTCTGGTCTGAATGCTGTGTCCTTCTGTTTCTTTTCTTCATCAATTACCTCAGTTTTCCCATTCTACCATTCCTTTCCCCTTGGGAAAAAAGAAACGCAAATCTTAAAAAGGCTTCCAGTGACCCCCCCACCACTCGCACCTCTTCTCTCTCCCTCCTCTTTCTCCTTCCCATTTGCTGCCAGGCTTGTTGAAGGGTTATTCTACACTTGCTCTTCGTGTGTCTTTTATTCCACAATCCAGAGCGATTAGGCTTCCACTTTCTCTTCTATCTTAAAACAGTTCTCACTAGGAGGATGTCTAATGACATTCAGGTTACTAAGTCCACAGAAAGTATTCAGACTTGACTTTATTTGGCTTGGCCAAGTTCCAACACCACTAAAAAGCCTCTGTCTGGGGTCTTGAAGTTCTCACATCCCTCAGCCTTAGTAACAATAGTCTCTTATGTTTTTTTCTCCCACCTACTTATGAATTTCAGTCTTAGTTTTGGGTTCTTTTTCTTTCTTTTAGATTCAGGGGATATGTGTGCTTGTTTGTTACATGGGTATATTGCATACTAGTAGGGATTGGGCTTTTAGTGTACCCATTACCCAAAGAGTAAACATTATACCTGATAGATGATTTTTCAACCTTTGCTCCTCTCCCATCCTTCCTGCTTTTGGATTCCACAGTGTCTGAGTTTTCTTGTTAACAGAACTTTAAGTAATTGTGATCTCTAAGTTGTCTCCTAAGCCCTCTTTGCTTGTTCCTTTACATATTTCTCTATTCGTTCCACAACTTTCACTGTATATGGACTTAGCCTCCTGCAAGTCATTGGAGATCATTTTAGTGAGAACAGTATTTAATACGAGGAGGTGGGGAAGCCAGATTTCTCTAAGTTATGAAATGAAAAGCATGTGAAAAGCAAGTGTAAGATAATCCTTTAAAATCATGCCTGCACATGGGAAGTAGATTCCCCAAATCCACATATGCTGCTGATATCTCCCTTCAGTGCTCCAGGCTCTAATGTGCAGCTGCCCACTTGGCATCTTCACTTGCAAAAACTCTGTGTGTCTCAAACTCATCATGTACAGCACAGAGTCCTCTTCCCCCTTAACTCTGGCCCTCGTCTCTTGCTCTCTGTCACAGGGAATGGCACCATTGACTATTCCATTGGATTATCCTGAATCTCAGAGGTTATCATTGACAATGTCTATACCTATACTTCCACCCTACAAAGCCCTAAGTTTCTACAACTAAGATCATAAACTCAATTATTTCTTTTCCCACCTCATTGCCACTGCCTCAGTCTGGCAGAGTGTATGATAAGAGGTTGCCAGTTCATTTTTCACAATGCTTCTGAGTGATCTTTCTAAAAATGCAATTCTATTATGCCATTACTCTTTTAAAAATATCTTTCTCACTCTTTCATGACAAAATTCAAATTATTTTACCTGGCATATGTGGCATTTTCAAAATTTGCCTCCTGACTTTCACACCCATTATATTTCTATTGCACTGTATGTTCTAGTCTCATTGAGGTACTTATAGTATTCATAAATGCCATTCTCTCTAGCAACTCCTCTAACATCTATCAGCCCTTGCCCCTGCTGTTGCATGAAGGAGAACCACTGCATTCACCTAGAGAACTCTTCTGGCTTCTTCAAAACTCAGCTTAAGTGTCACCTCCTCAGTTTTTGCTGGGTGTTTTTACTCTAAGAAATAAACTCTTTTTAAAAAAAATTTGGATTCAGATTTCATTAATTTCAAAATTGATTCATGCTCACTATAGAAAAAGTAGAAAGAGAATAAGAGAAATAACTCATAATTCTGCCATTTATTTAATCTGTTAATACACTATAATCTGCATATAAAAACACAATTTTGCAGAAATGTTAAATCCCATTGTATTATATATGCTGCTTAAATCTACTGTTGTCCCTCAGCAAAATATCATCTTACAATGACAATAATAGAACTCTCAATCATTTTTTGTAATGCTTAAATATATTTCCTTATATTGATACAACAAAATTCACTCAATCTCCTATTTTCAGGTAGCTTCAATTTTTTTCTGTAAAAGACATATCCTAGGAAAACACACCTGTTGGTTCAATTATCAATTTTTTTGAGGGTATATTATTCCAAATGAGATTGCTGGGTCATGGACACTTTAAAACATTTCATATATTATGCAAAATGTTTCTTAATTCTTCTATAAACAATATGAATCTCTGCGTTAAACATAGCCTAAACTAAATAAGACATATCCACAACACTTTTTGGTCTACTTCAAAGGTACAGATTCTCTAAAATGTCTTATGGTGAAGCAACTGTCTTAGGCAATACACCTATTTATGTTAGCTCTCGTTGGGATTAGGAGTAAGGGCTTTTGGACTAGTCAAGATACTCATGGAATTAGGATCTGCAGGGAAGTCTCATAGGAGGTTCTGAGAAGCTTTATAAATAGAAACTTGCAATTACCAGTAGCTGTTAATTAATGATGAGGTCAGCTCTTCCTAGATTTCCTCTTACTCTCTTTTCTTTACAATTTTCTGGTTCTCCTGATATGGCAAAGGAAGATGAACTGTGTACGTGGCTTTTTTTGGTATTATTTTAGTTATAGGGATGATAGAATGTATGCTTGGAAAGAAAGCTCTCATGAGGGCAGCAGATAGAAAACAAGTAAGAATCATTGGGCTAGTGCAAAAGTACCTGTCACTCCTCTGGAGGCTTAATAGTCTTTTAAGTGGCCTCTGGTGCACTTAAAACAGTCAGATCATAAGACATGAAATAATGAATCAGAGCATCGTTAATAAGAGAAGGCAGACTTCAGGTAGTAAAAAGAAAAGGGGAAACAACTAAAATAAGATAATAGAGTAAATTAAAATGTGTAAATTACATAAGAAATCTTGAAATAGATGACATGCAGAGGCAGTTAAAATAAAAGATATTGTCAACCTAAAAAAGGCAGACAAAACCCTTAATATCTCTCTCCAGGAAGCCAAATTCTCTGGGGAAATGGAAATGGGATTTGAAGGTGTTTTTCAGCACATTGTACACAGATACACAGTGAGAATTTCGCTAAGAGATTAGTGAAGTTTTATCACCTCTTTTTTCAGAAAGGCTGAAATGAGTGTAAGGGTGTGAATGGAGACTAACAGACAGGAAACAGAAAATTCCCAAGGGGAAGGCTGTCTGACATGAGGGAAGCCAAGTCCAGTAGGAAAAGGGCTGGAGTTGCATCTAGGAACAGGTGATACCAATAACATATTGCAAGATTTAGTTAGGCAGTTTTAAATTTAAAACGTGATGTTTTCATGTTTTTAAAGTAATGTTTAGTTTGTTAATGTTTTCCTTTTCTCCTGTTAAAGCAAATATGTACTCTATTTTCTCTAACCCCTATTGAAGCTGACTGTTCTCATTTGAGGGAGCTATTGAAGTGCTGACAGAATCTGTCTCTAGAGAGGGCCACTACCTGCCTGCAACCAAGTTGAAGATAATAAAGGAAAAGAGATTAACTCTTGAATTTCCAGAAGAAGGTGTGACATATGAAACTATACACACTATTCCTCCCTCTTCCACATTCATCTACCTAAAACAAGAATGTCAATATAGAGTGTGCTACAGGGACCTAAAAATTATCTTCTCAAGTCATGAATCTTCATGTTAGGTTTAGGATTAAGGGTTTGATTTTTAAAAGCAAATAGGTCTTGAAGTTGCCAGGTGAACCCATCAATCACTTGTAAATGAATCTAGCAAACTCAAATGTCGTGAATGCATTTCAATTCCTTTACCGACTGATGTGCCTCTACTAGAACAATAAGTAAGAGGAATCAGTAAAATGAAGGAGTGTATCGTTTAGGTGCATTGCTTGAAACAGGGAAAACAATCTTCCTCATGAGGAGACATGGAGAATTCTGAGTTTTTTTATAATCTTTCAAAGTTAATCTAGTTGATATTTCCACTCTACAGATGAATAAAAGAAATCCCAGTAAATAGGCATGCAAAAACTATCATTCCTCCCTCTCTGAATTCTTCATTAATAGGAGGAACTACAGAAACAGAGGGTGGGGGATTGCAGGAACAAAAACACATACAGTATGTGTGAGTTCTGTTCTGAAGAATTTTTTTAGTACTAAACATTCAAAACATTGCTTCCCTTGCTTTGTCTTTGGGGAATGCTGCAGAATGGTTTAATCATCTGGCTTTGGTTCTGACTGCCTAGGGCATCTGTAGCCTTTCTTATCATTATGTCTCACCGAGTGTCACCTTTCCCAGACAACTATAGGATCAGGATAAGAAAAATTGTTTCTTTATGCTGTAGATCTAACAAAACCACAGGCTGCTCACAGTCCACCAAATGAATGGCTAGCATTTAAAATCGACTTGAATTAAATGAAGCAGTTGATTATAAATGCTAGACACTCAATTTAGAAACTGTGGCTTACAGAAAGAAACAACATGTGACTATAGATTGTTCATTCTGCATGAGAGGAAAAATGTGATGTTATGACCAGAATAAAGTATTTTCTGAGGGGTGAATGAATTCCAATGATTGTGGTGACCCAAAACAGCTTTGTAAATGTGACACTATAAAATGGGTTTTTAAATGGTGTTTGCATCAATATTTCTGTCCCTGGAAAGAAACACAACACAGGAACAGGCTAAGTATAAATTTCTGTTTCATATATGATGCCAATTACTAAAATACTGCTGGTAAGATGGAGAAAATCAAACAAAAGTTTTGTTTTTTTTTCCCCCAGGTACAAAAATTTTGAATGTATGGATAATTAGACAATTCCTATGAATAATTAGACAATTCTTATATCTAGGAAATGTTTGAGAGTGTGTTTTTGGTGACTGACATCTGTTTATAGCTACCTCAAAACTGTTGTATATAAAGGTTATGATATTGCATTTTTAGCTTAGGAAACACTGTAGGATTAGGATGGTGTGATTCATTATTTTTCTGATAATGAAGGTTAGGAACCTGAGCTCTCAAATAGCAGAAGGATATTTCACAGAATGGCCAGTGAGTGCTGCTGAGATGACAGATTAGATTGATGTTTTGCTGTAGAGGTAAGAACTTAGCTGAGATGGCTGTTCAGCACTCTCAGAGGAAAAATCCATTCATTATATTTCCACACTGACAGAAGTGGGGAGCTTGTACATGCTTTCCTTTGCAATAAGGTTGGATATAGAAGCTTAATAAAAAGTTAAATGGCTCCATCCTGGTTTGTTATACTCAATACTTTCACACATTACAGTAATACACCATCTACAAATTACATACATTTACATAGTTTATTAAGACATCTCCTTGAATCAAAATGATTAGTGTTTTGTTTTAAATGTTTTGGACTCTTTCCTATCTCTAGAATGAGGATGTAAACATTCTGTTTATTTTACTTTTAGTGGTCTTTCAAGAATTTACATGACTTTAACTTTACTTTAATGTGATTAAATTATAAACTTAATGTAATTTGATTTAATATAAAGCCATTGTCACATGATATGATATAAAACTATCAAAAGTCAGGTAAATATGTTGGGAATCTACTATGTGCTGTGCATAGCATCATGTGCTGAAATATAGTGGTGCCAGAAGAGAAATCTGTTCTCCCAGAGATTGCACTTTAGTGGGAGGCACCAGATGAAAATAAATGTAAAAAATGAATGGACCAATAAACAAATGGGCAAGTGCAGTGTGGATCAGCTAAAACAGAAGCAGAAAACCACACCCTTACTGGCTTCAGAGCATGGATGCAGGACCACCAGAGTGTTGAAAGGAGAGAACAACAGTGAAAGATATCAAGATCTGCCTGTAAAATTTTCTCAAATCCTTGTCTGACTCCTGAACTGCATACGTGCTTATGAGGTCCCAAAATGTCCAGGGAGAAAAAAAATAGAGCTGAAGGCTATGAAGAGCTGAGTAGATATTTTAACTGAAGAGGTAAGAAAATTTGGAGTTTAAGACCTGCCAAGCTAAAAAAGCTTGGTAAATACTCAGACTTCCCCATCTTAAGAGTAAAGGTAATGGCCTAGGACAAAGTGATTTCCTCAGGATTAGGAGGCAAACCACAATAGTCCCACTTTCATAAAGCAGAAAACCAAACCTCTACAAATTTATGGTTATCTGCCAGTCATTTAAAAGTCTTTGGTGGAAAATAACTCAACAACTTTCAGGGAAAATTAATAAAATCCCAAGATTTTACAAAATATTATTTATAGTATCTAGTATAAATCAGAAATTACTTAAGCATAGGACGAAACAGAAAAGCTAAGAAAGAGAAAAATAGGGCCGGGTGCGGTGGCTCATGCCTGTAATTCCAGCACTTTGGGAGGCCGAGGCGGGCAGATCACGAGGTCAGGAGTTTGAAACCAGCCTGGCCAACATGGTGAAACCCCGTCTCAACTAAAAATACAAAAAATTACCCGGGCGTGACGGCGGATGCCTATAATCCCAGCTACTTGGGAGGCTGAGGCAGGAGAATTGCTTGAACCAGGGAGGCGGAGGTTGCAGTGAGCCAAGATGGCGCCACTGCACTCCAGCCTGGGAAACAAGAGCAAAACTCTGTCAAAAAAAACCAAAAAACAAAAGACAGCTCAAAGGAGGAAAATACTCACAGATCTCTCAATCATCTCAAAAGCCTTCTCAATCATCTCTGATTTCAATTCCTTTACCTAAAATTTTTAAACTCTTCATTCTGTTATAATTCTTTGGATTGAGAAGACTCCATAAAGAGAGAGAGTTTAGGAAAAGCATATACTCAAGAGCCTAGCTTTTCCTCGTGCTAATATTCTATCGTGCCAGAAACTGTGTCAGCAGATATGTAAGCAAACAGTGACTATCTGTGCTTTTGCAGTCTCTCCAATCTGGGCCATGTGTTCTCTGAGTATGAAATCCCTTGCAGGGGTTGGGGAACTGGAGTACTAAGGGTCAGCAAGAATCTTTCATCAGAAACATAAAGGAATGATGAGGTTTTACACAAAATACAACAATGATTTTGTGAGTAGGCAACGGAGAGGGTGCATGGAAGGGACAGGTGGCCGGGAATGTTTACGTTTCAGAGGAAGTTGGTATGTTTGTGAGCCAGTCTGAGCGCCACACCCTGAGGACTTCTTACCCTTGGACCCACTCTTACAGGGCAACCATAGGTCCTCTTCCTTTCATTTTGGATTCAGGACCCAGAAAGTAGAATTCATCTCGACAGTCTCAAAAGTCCTAAGAGGCACTTTAAACGAGGGTCTTAGAGAACACTTTATAGTCTCCTATAAGTCTAGAGCTTGAGTTTGCAGGCATCTCCTCATGGAAAGGTAGTACCTTGGTGCAAATATGAAATCAACTGAAAGCTCAATTATTACACTTTGTGTGTTTTATAAAATAAAGATCCATTACCTGAGTTGTGTCTTGTGAAACATTCTGATGGGGAAAGCAAAAGCCAAGGAGAAGTGTAGAATGCAAAACATGAAAAATAGCAATTATCTAGATAGCTTTCAAAAATTTAATTTTGTTTTAGATGTGTAGCAGAATAGAGATAGTTTTATATAAATACAGAAGACAGTCAAGTATTGTTCCCCAGAGTCCCTGAACAGGACCAATTTAAGAACCTCCTCTCAGCTCCTATGATGTCTGATCTGTAATTCAACTGGCACAGCGATAATGGAATCTCACATTTAGCACATGCTTTGTGTAGTGCTATAGTTTAATTCAATGAGATTAAGGAGGACTCTTCAGTTTTTAGAGATTCAGGGTGGTGGTACACAATAGAAGGAACTTCTGCAGAGAAATTCAGTATCTACCAAGGGGGCTGGGGAAGATGAGGCATTAATGCTTGTGCATGTTCTTATTCTTCATGAGGCCTTCCACACTATTTCAAAAACAACTTAAGAGGAGTGTGACCTTATCTCAGCCTGAGCCTCTTTGGCAGGAATAAAGGCTGGAGAAGATAATTTAATTGGCAGGACATAAGAGGATCCAGTGTGACTCTATGAAATGGTATCCAAGTCACACAGGCGTCTTTCAGGACAGAAGTGCTGTGCGGCAGCTTGATAAAACCAGGGACTGAACAGAGCCAAGAAAGAGCAAAACACACATTTCCTTCTTGATTGTTGAGGTCTCTCTGTAAATGCAGTGAAATCACTAAGGGAGGCCTTAAATATTGTTGGAAAACCTGGTCAGGGTCTCATTTGATAAAGCCATTGGAATTTCAGCAGGCTATTCATTGAGACTCTATTCTTACAGAATGGAGAGAAGCAGGTGCTTCCACTGCAACATGCTTTGATTGCATTTTTCTATTCACAGGTCATTTCAAAAGAATGTTACATGTTTCAGTGAGATCCAAATATCCAAATATTTAAGAAAATAATGATTAGAGTTAGCACTTAATACAGTAGCTTCCATCTGAGGGTCTTAGATATTATTTCATTATCTTTTAAAATATTATCTGGAGATTGCTTAAGTGGAAACAATATATTTACATTTTAAACCTAGTGGAACTTAGTGAAAGAACTCACCAAAAAGTTGAAAGCATTTAGGCATCCTTTTGATAAGTTCATTTGATATTCTGGATTTCACCTTAAAGTAACACAAATCAAGAGAATGAATAGGTTTTTTTTTTTTTTTGCATTAACATTTAATTGATAAAATTTTCCTTGGGATGCTTTACTCCTCTCAACCTGATTTCCTCCTGCCTGTTCTGACTCCAGGGTAAACAAAATAAAAGAATCCATTTATAGTCAACTTCAAGTGATAAGAAGCCATCTAGGAAGGCTCAGAGGTATCGACTCAAAGAAATATGATAAATACAGAAATAGATGGTTTAGTATTCAAAGCAAAAGCCTGAACACAGGTTTCTTAAAGCAAGGAGTGATAACAGAAGGCAGTTCTCCCTCCACCCCTAGACTGGAGTAATACTATAGACTCCTTCTAAGTTGTGGATTCTTAACCATTTTTATCCCATAGACTCTTCTGCCTGTCTCTTGTAGCTTATGGGCTGCTTCTCAGGATAGTTTTTCAAAGCATAAAACTAAATTCAACCAGTAAGATGAAACCAATTATCCAGAATTACAGTAATCAAAATATCTAAAAAATCATAACATTGACAAATATATTATTGGTGAATTTTTATTACCAATAAATAATGAGATCTGTCATCAGGTTTGATAACCCCCATAATTTTAAATTAGTGATAAGCATTAAAAAACTTTCAAGGTTTTCACAGTAATTGTAATGACCTATAAAAAATCTGCCTGTGTTGCCAATTTACTTTAAAGAGAAATGTTTTATTTCAGTTAGAAGTTAGTGAAAATAAAATATGCAATTATTTTCTCACCTCTGCTCAAGAACCCCACGTTAAGAACCTACAAATTAAAAAAGACTAGTTTCTTCCACTCCTCAGAATAAGTTCATAGATATCTAAAGAGCCAAAGACTATAGTTGGAGAAATACTGATATAAATAATGCGGAAGTGTCAGATTTTGTGAAGGGTGATCATAGGACCAAAGCAAACCATTGGTTTAGGTCCGTAAGAATATGTATATGAAAATTTCAGCTAAGTTTGGGGTCCAGTTATGACATAGGAAATGTTGAAACATTTGAGGGAAGCAAATGCTTTATAATACAGACTACTGTTAATATAGAGCTTATTTTATTTTTAAATTATATACACTTTAACTGACAAAAACAGTATCTATGAATGTTGTTTAAAACACCATGTTTTAAAATATGTCTGTGGAATGGCTAAATCGATCTAGTTAACATATTTATTACCTTATATACTTATTTTTCATGTCGAGAACATTTAAAATCTGCTCTTTCAGCAGTTGTCAAGTAAACAACCCTTTATCAACTATAGTAATATGGGTTGGATTTGTGTCCCCACCCAAATCTCATGTTGAATTGTAATCCCAATGGTGAAGGTGGGGCCTGGTGGGAGATGATTGGATTATGGGGGCAGATTGCCCCCTTCGTGCTATTCTCCTGATAGTGACTGAGTTCTTGTGAGATGTGGTTGTTTAAAAGTGTGTGGCACCTCCCTCCATCTCTTGCTCCTGCTCCAGCTGTGTAAGAAGTGCCTCATTCCCTCTTTGCGTCTGCCATGACTGGCAGTTACCTGAGGCCTCCCCAGAAGTAGAAGCTGCTATGCTTCCTGTACAGCCTGCAAAACTGTGAGCCAATTAAACCTCTTTTCTTTGTAAATAACCCAGTCTCACATATTTCTTTATAGCAGTGTGAGAACTAATATTATACATATAGTCACCATGTTGTACAATAGATCTCTTGAATTTATTCCTTCTGTCTAACTAAAAGTTTGAATGTTTTGACTAAACAGCTCCCCAATCACCCTGCTTTCCCCCAACCCCATTTTACTCTCTGCTTCTATAAGTTCAACTTTTTTAGATTCTATGTATAAGTGAGACATGGTGTTTGACTTTCTGTGCCTGGCCTATTGCACTTAGCATAATGTTCTCCAGGTTTACCCATTTTCAACACTGAACAGTACATGCAAACAAAAGAACTATCAAGAGCACTTTGACTTTAATTCTTTCCTGTCACTGACAGAATAAAATCCAAATTCCTCAGCTTTACAGTGAGGTTCTATTTACCTTTTCTAGTCTGAAATCCCTCTAGACTTCTTCTTACCCAGGGGCACCCCTGCTCCTGCTCCTGCAAACCAACGCTCTCCGATAGTCAACATTCCAGCTAGATCAATTCTCTATTCTTTAATGAGTCCTTTGTTTTCCTGCCACTGGGATGTGTGCAATTTATTCCCTTCACTTTTCTCCAATTTCACTGCAGAAATCCTATCCTTTGAAGTCAAATTGTATCCTCTTGTGGTCTAGCTCATACCTTATTTCTTTCAAAAACAAAATAACAATCAAATATCTAACCAACTAAAGCAAAAAGCATCGTGTATCGTAACCTAACCTTTAGAGTTTATCACATTTTTCATAACTTACTTTGAATTCTATATTTTTATGACTATATTTTTCTCTCTTGTGAAGAAATATTTATAAAGTGAATTGTGCCCCTCCCAACTTTTAAATTCAAATGTGGAAGCCCTCAGCCCAGTACCTCAGAATATGACTATATTTAGAGGTGTGTCCTTTAAAGGAGTAATTAAGTCAAAATAAGGCTCTTAGGGAGGGGGTCCTAATCCAATCTGACTAATGTCCTTATGAGAAGAGGAAATTTGGATGAACAAAGAGACACCGGGGATGGGTCCACACAGAGAAAACATGACATGAGGACACAGAAAGAAGGTGGCCACCTGCAAGCCACAGAGAGAGGCCTCAGGAGAAACCAGACCTGCCAACACCTTGATCTTGGACTTCCAGTCTCCAGAACTATGAGAAAATAAATATCTGTTGTTTAAGCCACCTAGTTTGTGGTATTTTGTTATAGCAGCCCTTGGTAAACTAATATGAGCTATGAACTCTTATACACCAAACATCTAATAGTTACTTCTAAATATAACAACAGAAAGGTGTGAGAGAACCAGGGAGTGAGAGAAACTAGGGAGAAAGAGAGGGATAAGGAGATAAAGGACACTGAAATTGAGATTATGGGGTATACGTCTGCACATTTTGGAGACATATTTCCCCTTCCTATTTCTGTTTTTCCAAAATTCATAATGTGATAGCAAAAGGATTTATAATGACAAATACAACAGAATGGGTTACTAATATAAGTTTTTCCCCATTCAGATTGTTAATAGACCTTATGTGGTTATCATAACAATGACAAATGTTGCAACATGCAAGTTTGATACTGCCTTTATAAATGAAAAAGAAAAGAGAAAGTTATGTTAGAGGATGTCAAAGAAAACGAAGTAAGGAAGGGGTAAAATGTTTGAAAGCATATTTTCAGAAGGTAATGTAAAGGAGAATTAGGAGCTATTTGGCATTATAGTATTCTATTTGTCAAGATACAAGCTATGTGGTATAGAAATATGTAATATTATGCAATCTGGAGAAAAGTGTCTATGAGAGCCAGTGGGTGAAAGCCCACTGATAAGGGGCAGAAAGGGGTGATTAGAGAACAAATGAGTGGCATCTTTCTCATCCTGGCAGAGAGCCTTAGAGATAATAAGAAGTTAAAAGGAAACGTGGTATGAAGTAATAGCATCATCTGAGTATAAATGGGGTTATCAAGGTCAGGGAGGGCCAAGTACTTTGAAGGCCATCTAACTAGCCTCCCCGCACCATCATGTGTGGTAACTATCTGTTCTGAAGCTGCAATAGGAAAAGCAATAAAGTGTTAGCATGATAATATAGCACATACTATAATTAATAACAAGGTTTGAAAGTTGGTTACTATAAGGAATTTTGTTCCGTTACCAGCTTATTCACATTGTAGTAAACGGAAATTTACAAGTGGCTAAATTGGCAATAAACTCTTACATTGAATTAACACAACCCTTGTATCTTTACTGATGATGCAGACATGAGAGAAGGAATTGAGGGCAGGGCACTGCATTGATTGTCAATATTTCATTTATTTATTCAGGCAAAAAAATGTTTGCTGGGTGCCTACTATGTGCCAGGAACCATTCTGTGTAGTTGGATACAATAATGAAAAAAGCAGACAAAAATCCATGGCTCATTCTCAAGTTACGTTGATACTCTTCATTGGATTGGACACATACTCAGACAATCTAAATAGGAGGATCAAGATTTCAGGGTGAAGTGAGTGATTTGAATAACTCATTGCTATTGCAGATGTGGACAGACAGCCTCAAACAGCTTTCTAAGATTTTCCCAAGCAGTGGCTCTTAATATGAACTTATCGTAATATTTAAGACATCATTCTTTACCTGAATGATGAAAGGGACACTTATTAACTGCAGGAGACACTTATTAATACCAAACTCCTAAACAGCAAAAAAAATCTGGTATTGGCCACAGCTGATTAATAGACTTATCTACACTGAGTTCCCGCAGACCCAGAGTGGACTGAGGAAAGATTGTTCTGGAAGCTTTTTTAAAATTTATTTTTATTTTTTTTTAGTAGAGTAGCGGGAATCTGGCTCAAGAGGAGATGCCTATTTTTTTTTTTTAACTTTTATGTTCAGGGGTACGTGTGCAGGTTTGCTATATAGGTAAGCTTGTGTAGGTGGGGCGGGGGGCGGGCATTGCTGTACAGATTATTTCATCACCCAGGTCCTAAGCCTAGTACTCAACAGTTACTTTTTTCTGCTGCTCTCCCTCCTCCCATCCTCCTGCTTCAAGTAGACGCCAGTGTCTATTGTTCCCTTCTTTGTATCCATGAGTTCTCATCATTTAGCTCCCACTTAGAAGTGAGAACATGCGGTGTTTGGTTTTCTGTTCCTGCGTGAGTTTGCTAAGGATAATGGCCTCCATGTTCCTGCAAAGAACATGATCTCGTTCTTTTTTATGAAACTGCCCATTTTTTACAGGGCCATTCTCTAGGCGGAAGCTTTCACTGTTACACAGTCAACTAGGTGTTCCCTGTTCCATTCACTTCTCCTGGGATTATGAAAAATGGCAAGAGGAGAGTGTCTCCTTTTATTCCTGTGCCTCTGTTCACCTTTGTCTAAGCGTGCCACTCTGTGGGCTAATAAGGCACATGGATCATGTGTACTCTGCCACTTCTCTGCTTGTGAATGTTTTCTCCGATAAGCACTATTTTACTTTTACTATCATGCTTTCAACACCTCTCATTAGGCTCCACCTCCCAACGCTGTTGCATTGGGAAATATATTTCCAACACATGAATGTTGGGAGAAACATTTAGACCATTGCAGTGTATTAGTGATAAGTGTGACGGAGGAAAATAAGGCAGGAAAGGGAGATAGGATGTGTGGATGTGTGTGTGTGTGTGTGTGTGTGTGTGTGTTGCAATTTCAGACAGGGTGGCTAGGGGGCAGACTTCCTTGAGAAAGTACCATGTGGACAAAAACCGAAAGAAAGTGAGGAGAGAACGCAGAGGGTTTCTGAGAGAAGGATGAGCATTCCTGTTGTAGATCATTTGAAATATTAAATGTTAAATTAATATTTTATATAATATATTTATAGACTAGATCCTTTAGTTAATATTTACTAACTTAAAATAATATTCTAAACTCTTGGTAAGAAGTGGTGGCTTAGAAAAATTTGTCAATGCATGTTAGAAAATGAGATTCAATAATGTTTTGACTTTACCTATGCAACCCTATTGTAAAGTTGGTAACATTGTGCTTTGCACATCCATATGCTGTCTACTTGATTAGTCTTTGTGGAAAACAAGATTACATGGATGATCTGCCACTGTGTGTCTGGCCCTGTTCTGGTGGCTGCAGGAGGTGTTCTGTAGAGTTAGATGCAGTGATTACTCTCTCGGGCTAATGCTAGGGGCATGCCCAATAAAATCAACATGATACAAAGTACAATACATGTGGCAAAAATGAATAGCGTTAAGGAAGTGAAATAGGATATATGACTGAAAAATCAGAAAAGTTATTTTTATAGTAGGCAATATTTAAAATAATTCTGAAGGATAGGCTCCTCATAAAGGAAATTGGAAACAATGCCCTTGAGAGGAGAAGATACCAGACAATGTGAGGAAATATAAGATGTTCAATTTGCTAAAAGATGGGGTTTATGTCAGAGAATAGAAAGTGACGTAGCTGGAGAGAGAGGTTGGAGCTATATTGTACAAGGCTTTGAATTCTGGGCTGAGGTATTTGTAGTTCATTCAATGGACAATGAGGAACCATTGAATGTTTTAGAAAAGAGAAAAATCACCCAATTGAAGCTGTAACTTAAGCAGAATTCCCTGGCAGAATGGATAGTGTAGGAGACAGAGAGATTAATCAGTGAGGCTCTGCAACTGGGGTCAGGTGGGAACTGCGGCCTAACCAAGCAGTGGCTTCCGGAGTGTCTTTGTTGATGTCTTAGTCTGTTCAGGCTGCTATAGCAAAAATACCATAGACTGGCTAGATTTAGCAACAGACACTTATTTCTCACAGTTATGCAGGCTGGGAAGTCCAAGATTAAGGTGCCGGCAGATTCTGCGTCTGGTGGGGTCCTCTTCCTGGCTCATAGAGGACTGTCTTCTCTCTGTGCCCTCACAGGGCGGAAGGGGCAAGAGAGCTTTCTAAAATATCTTCTTATGAGGGTTTTAATCACCTCCAACAGGCCCCACCTCCTAACCACACTGGGGGTTAGGATTTTAACATATGAGTTTTGAGGAGACACAAGCAAACATTGAGTTCTACAGCTGTTTGTAACAGGAAAGTCAAGGGGGAGGCAAGTGTGCAGTAGAGGGAGGGATCTGGGGCTGCTGATAGCATTTCAGATTGTTAGAACTGGAGTCTAAAGCTGAGTCTTCTCTCAAAACATTAAGAAAATAATCCCCAAATGAAACTTGGGGATAATATGCAAACATTCTCTTGTCAATTTAATTCACTGAACTGGAATGCCTACAAAAAGGAAGTCAGATACTGTAAGTAAGTATTCACAACTTTGTTCTCTTGTTTTTCTATCTTCCCTCAATAAAGAGAATCTCATAAAGTGACATACCTTATTAGTTAAAAACTTAATAAACATGGTGTTGACACATATTGAAGTGGGAGTTAATTTATTCTTAATCTCAGTAACATTGACTTTCCTATTTGAGCCCATTCTGTTTAAGACTATTTGGGTCTGTTTAATTTAGTGTCCTGGCATATTTTATATTTCAAAGATAACAAGTCACTCATTAGATTGCCTCATTTCTGGACAACCTTACACAAACATACATGTCTCAGGAAGCTCCACCCCACTGGGACAATTATCTTTTAATGACTACAGCCTGTTCTGTTTGGCTGCTTTGGAAAACATAACACATGTCTTAAAGAAGCCTGTTTTAATTCTACAGACATGCATCAATTGGCCTAAACTTAGATGAAACATCTTTTCACTGTCATATGTGCTCTTGTCACAGATGAACCACAACTTCATAAGTGCAGGTATCTGGTTTGATATCTGATCATGTTTAGTTGAATAAAATGTAAGTGACTTTTGACTCCTTCACAAGGTACACACATCTAGTAAATTTGGGAAAAAATGAGAACAGGGATCCAGTAAGTAATAATATGTATCAATATATGAGAGTGACAGGAATGTTGAAGCGTGCAGAGAGAAATAACAGCAAGGCAAATGAGGCCTGTCAATGACCAAACAAATCTATATCTGTTCAACAAAAGGAAATGTGGGAAAAAATGTAGAGAATGAATGGAAGATCACATCAGAGGACAGATAAATGATGTTTCAAATACATATTTTAAAGTTGGCAAGGGATAAAATGTCCTTTAGCATAAAATTTCAGTTTAATAGCAGCAGAGTTGCTCTTTGCTAATAAAAAGGGCGACAGTGGAGGGAATAGAAGAAAAGATTACAAATGAATACACAGAATTCTAGCAATGTCACTAAAACTTTCTTCCTACAGGTTTTGTACAAAACTTAGATGTAAAGTAGAAAAAACTAAAATGAAGCAAATAACTTATTTTGGAAAACCTGTAAAAAAAGGCTGAAAACTATATGAGAGCCATATTAAATACTAAAATAAAAGCAAATGTTTTCTAACACTTAAATATGTTTTGCAGATTAAAGAAATAAAATGCTTCTATGATATATAACATGAAGGAAGACTAATGACATGAGAGACCTAAAGTTAAAGATGAGGAAGGAGGGGTTTTCAATAGTCTGAAAAAGCACCAGAGCTCCTGGTTCAATTACTGATATATTTCCACTCTACTATGAATTTCTTCATTTTGCTTCTAGTTTTTTTCATTGTAAGTTGCCTTCTTTCTATTTTTTTAAAAATTGTATTTGTTTATTTATATAGAGATGGGATCTTGCTATGTCACCCAGGCTGGTCTTGAACTCCTGGCCTCAAGTGATCCTTCTCCTAGGCCTCCCAAAGTTCTGGATTACAGAAACAAGTCACTGTGCCCAGCTTGCCTATTTAAATATTCTTTCAATATCCAGCAGTGTGGAGGATTAGCGATCTTGAGTCTAGGCATTTGCAGGGCTGGTCATAGTGGAAGGGTAAAGAAAGTCATAGAAAGATCTCAATCTTTCCTCCCTCTTCCAAAACAAGCAAACAAACAAAAACCAAATGGGTTCACACCTGTGTCTAAAAAGGCCAGTGTTGAAAGCAGAAGGAAACTTTCTTTAAACAACTGCTTTACTTTCAGTTAGAGATGAGGAAGGGGCCTCAGGCAGCCAGTTTTTTGGGAAGGCGTTTTATCCAGAAACTTTGGAATAAAACAAGGTAGAAGATCTTGGACAAGGCACCTAAACCGTTGTTCATTTTGCTTATTTATTTATTTATGTAAAAATATATCTTTGTAATTAGTATGCTGAAAGACAGGCATAAATGAGTTCATGGAAACTAAGGTAATATACCAAATGTGGTAGTCTTAAGCATTCATTCATTCATTCGTTTAATAAGTATTGTCTGTGCCAGACATTGGGTTAGGTACTAGGCATGAAAATGTAGAAAAGACACAGTCTTTAGCCAGAGTGCATTTAAAAGAGAATGGAAAATTATATCAAATTTAACATTTTAATTTAAAAATGTTTAAAAAATTTTTTTAACTATTATTTTAAGTTCAGGGGTACATATGCAGGTTTGTTACATAGGTCAACTTGTGTCATGGGGGTTTGTCATACAGATTATTTCATCACCCAGGTGTCATTAGGCCTAGTGCCCATTAGTTATTTTTTCTGTTACTCCCCCTTCTCCTGACTTCCACCCTCTGGTAGGCCCAAGTGTGTGTTGTTCCCCTCTATGTGTCCATGTGTTCTCATCACTTAGTTCCCACTTATAAGTGAGCAAATGTGGTATTTGATTTGCTGTTCCTGTGTTAGTTTACTATGGATAATGGCCTCCAGCTCCATCCGTGTCCCTGCAGAGGACATAATCTCATTCTTTTTTATGGCTGCATAGTATTCCATGGTACATGTGATGGTTAATATTAGATGTCAACTTGATTGGACTGAAGGATGCCTAGATAGTTGGTAAAGTATTGTTTCTGGGTATGTCTATGAGGGTGTTGCCAGAGAAGATTGACATTTGAGTCCATGGACTGGGAGAGGAAGACCCACCCTCAATGTGGTTGGGCACCATTCAATCAGCTGCCAGTATGGCTAGAACAAAGCTGGTGGAAGAAGGTGGGATAAGCTGGCTTGCTGAGTCCTTTGGCTTTCATCTTTCTCCCATATTGGATGTCTCCCTCCGTTCCTCCTGCCTTTGGACATCAGACTCCAGGTTCTTCAGCCTTTGGACTCAAGTGCTTTGCGTGGGGCTCTCGGGCCTTCAGTTACAGTCCGAAGGCCGCACTGTTGGCTTCCCTGCTTTTGAGGTTTTTGGACCTGGACTGAGCCACTACTGGCTTCTTTCTTCCCCAGCTTGCAGACAGCCTATCATGGGATTTCGCCTTGTGATCCTGTGAGCCAATTCTCCCTAATAAATTCCCTTTCATATATACATATATCCTATTAGTTCTGTCCCTCTGGAGAATCTTAACTATTACAGTGAATGTACCACATTTTCTTTCTCCACTCTATCATTGATGGGCATTTAGGTTGATTCCATGTCTTTGCTATTGTGACTAGTGTTGCAATGAACATATGTGTATATGTGTGTTTCTGGTGGAATGATTTATATTCCTTTGGGTGTATACTCAGTAATGGGCTTGCTGGATTGAATAGTATTTCTGTCTTTAGGTCTTTGAGGAATCGCCACACTGTCTTCCACAATGATTGAATTAATTTGCACTCCCACCAAGTGTATAAGCCTTCTTTTTTCTCCACAGCCTCTCCAGCATCTGTTATTTTTTGAACTTTTAGTAATAGCCATTCTGACTGGTGTGAGATGGTATCTCATTGTAGCTTTGATTTGCATTCCTCTAATGATAAGTGATGTTGAACTTGTTTTCCACATAATTGTTGGCCACATATATGTCTTTTCATGTGGCCAAGAATCATATGGAAAAAAAAGTGTCTGTTCATGTCGTTTGCCTGCTTTTTTATGGGGTTAACATGAAAATGTTAACATTTCGTGTTAACCCCAGCATTTACTCAATGACCAGCAGATAGAAGATTCTCAATAAAGTCTAATTTAATTAATTAAAGGATGTGATGAACTCAAATAAGACAAGGAATTCAGTGTACCAATTAGTTCAGTTTGCTGTTAGCATTCTTCAGAACTTTATTTACTATACTGAGTTTTACATTAACTATGTTTACACCCATAAATACCAGCTGAAGTCATTGCAAATGACTTCAGGTTTCCAGGTTCTCAGGTAAGAGTCTCAATCGTCATAGTACACAATTGCAAACTCAGTTCATTGGAACCTGCTACTAATGCAGGTGCAATGCAGAAGGGATTCAACAAGCGCTTTGAAAATTGAGTCTTTAAGGAGCTTACTAAAATAGACTCATGAAAATTAAAGCCAAGAAAGATCTGATTGTTCTATGTAATTCATCCCTTGAGGATTTGTATGAGATTGTCTTTTGCAGCCTATTTTTCCATATATTTCCCCACGTAAAGTTTGAATCACTCAAACAAAAGGACTTCTAATCCTTCCATTGGGACAATTTTATAAAAGACCTCTTTATTAGGGAGTATTTCCTGATAGACATCATGAATTTTTCTGTGCTTAATTTTATCCCATTAACCCCAATTACACCTCCCTGGGGCAACAATAAACAATTCCAGCTTCTCCTCTGAAGTCACACTCTTCAGAGACTCCTCATTCTTTCCTGGTGTGATGTAGTCCAGCTGTGCACCTCAGTTCCTTTATTCTGAATTCAGGAGCAATCGTGGCCATCTAATCACTTTTATTTCCTTTCTTTGAGCAACTGCCAATCTGTTAAGAATTTTGACTCTTGATATAAATCCTCATATGCTTCATGCCCATTGTGGTCCATGCATATGAACCCTGATTATATAATAAGCCATTTTTCTCCAGGTGAACTGGTAATATGAGTATGAAAAAAGAATCTTAGTGTAAATGGCATGCATAAAAAGCTAAACCGACAGAAATCACAATCTTGTTAGGATTTTCATCTTGCTGAATACAATTTTATGCTAAAGAGATTATCTTAGGAGGTTTTGTCTGCAGTACTGTTATTGTACTGGTTGATTTATAATCATAGTGTGCAGTTTTGCAAAGCTGCATCTTTCATTCAGAAAGAGATTTTGCTCTGCAGACAAGGTGACATGAAACACTTGCCCTTCTAAAAGAGGATTAGAGACTTTTACATTTTAAATCCCATTTTGGTACAATCACTAACATGAAGCCAGTTTCCAATTTCATATGAAAAAGATCTCTAAGGAGATATCTGGCTTAATTAACTGAGAAATGACGAGTACAACAGAATTTCACACTGATAAAGTGTGACTTACCGTAAAGAACCTAATCTCACCTGACCTCTTCAGTGAAAACTGGCTTAAGAAAAGTGTTTAAAAATTATGCCTGAACACAAGCATGAAGAGCCAAGTGGACAAGAAAGAGAGGGAAGAATAATACAAAATTTGGATTTCTTTTGTTCCTTTTGTTGATGTGTAGTCTATGAGGCATTTGAAATATTTTCTGTATATATGTCAGATTCATTTCACAAGCATAATTTCATAAATACGATGTATTTCAAAAATAGAATTCATTCATTTCACAAGCAGAATTCATTTCTTCCTACATTGGATGCATACTTAGATATACATTCTTTGTTTAACCATCTTTGTATAATGAGCATAGAAGTGTGCCTATGAGCTCTGCTGACCTACCCACAAGTCTAGCCAAGTTACCTGGTTACAAATAATAACCAGATAATTGTGGGACTGTCATCCTGTGAAATTAGTTGCTTATTGTAAATGCTTACACTCCCCAAACATGCAGGCATGTATACACACACACACACACACACACACGCGTACCCACATATATATTTTGATAACCAGAAAGTTTGATCATGTTCAGAATAGAGGAAATAACAAAGATAGGATAGGAGTAAGAAGGAAGAAAGAAAGCTTGAAGAAAATAAGATACCCTAGGAAGAAGAGAAGCAAATAATGTTACTCTCGTTACTTCTCACTTTTTACTTAATGCCTAAAGTATGTTTTAGGGAATTGCAGAACCAAGAGCTTTGGATAAATGTGAAGGGTAAAGGAAGAAACATATCTAAAATATTATGATTTTAAAATTATTCTGGAGAATGTCTGAGTTTAATCACAGTGCTCCACCAAGAGCAATATGTAAGCTTTTCTTTCTAAGTCACCCCCTTCTGACAGAATTGTAAGGAAGGGATAGCATGGGCCATGATGTGGGGTTGTAACCTCCACTGCCTTTTAACTGTTAGTAAAATGTGAAATAAAAAGTAAAGCTAGGCATTTTCTAAAGCAGTAATACTTTCTGAAATACAGACACTTGTACATATATATTGTATGAAACCAGATTGAGATCTCTGGGTTTTTGTTTGGTTGGTTGATTGCTTGAGACAGGGTCTTGCTCTGTCACCCAGGCTAGAGTGCAGCAGTGCGACCACAGCTCACTGCAGCCTCAATTTCCCAGGACCAAGAGTTCCTCCCATGTCAACTTCCCACACAGTTGGGACTACAGGTATTTATTTATTTATTTATTTATTTATTTATTTATTTATTGAGATGGGGTCTCACTATGTTACCCAGGTTGGTCTCCAACTCCTGGGCTCAAGCAATCCTCCTGCCTTAGCCTCCTAAAGTGTTAGGATTATAGGGGTGAGCCATGGTGCCTGGCCTAAATCTCTGTCTTTTAATGTAAATTTCCTTAATACACAAGGATTTGGAGGTATACCTACTCTACTACAGCCACGGGCTAGTTCAGTGCAATTTGCTAATGAATAGACCTGCTGAGCTGCACTATGATAAACAGATTCCTTTAAATAATTTCCTCTCCTGTAACTACCCTATTTTTCAAGGGACCTCTCAGGAACCCATCCTTTCTGATCCAGAAATATACACTTAGGTTCCTACTCACCAAGAGGACCTTAGCATTCCCCTCTGGTTGACTAAACTTTAAGACAGGCAGGCTTCTTGACTCTAGGCTCCTAACACCCCTTTTCTTTAAGCATTTACTTTACAAAACCTGTATTTGTAAATCATTTCTCTGTCCTTTGGGGAAGTAAATCTTTTTAAAGGCCTCTTGCCAGTTTTACAACTAAGGAATGTCTTTCTTAAGGACCCGGAGACCATTCTCTGAAATGTAATAATCAAGAAGGATAGTGCCCCTATCTCCCAGTTTCTATGGGAGGATAGGAGCCTAACATCATTAGGTGCCTTGCTCCAAGTTGTAAAACTACCTCTTTTCAAGAAGATTCCAAAAATTTAACTTTAACTTTGCATAAGGCCAATTAGCAAACACAGGTGGTTTTGACACTACAAAGTCTACAGTATTTCTTACTGTATTTAGGTTGGCTGGTGAAACTTTCCTGTGTGATCATTTTGCTTTCTAAGAAGCAGCTCTTGCTCTATCCAGAAACCCTAAATATTAGGTTTTTAGGTAGATTTTATGGTGTGATTCCACCATAAAATCTCTTAGAGCCTTGTCCTGAGTGCTCATATAAGACTGGGACCTTATCCAAGGATGATGCAAAGTTAAAAACAGATTACTCTGTTGAACTGCACCGAAGGGTCACAATGTATAGAATGCAAATGTTTTGCTTGAGTGAAGGTAGCAAAGAAATGAAAGACACAACCTTTTAGGAATTTAACATAACTATAGGAATAAAAATGTAAACATACAGTTATTCAGTGAACAAGGCAGCCAAAGAGATAAAAAGACAAAACAACACAGCCAGAATGATATACTTACACAATCGGTATATTTAAAGTAAATGAAGCATATGTATTATTTGTTAGTTATTATGCTAGATTCTACATTTATCTCATATCCATCCATCCATCCATCCATCCATCCATCCATCCATCCATCTATCTCTTCCTCCAGACTTGTGAATGACTAATTTGTACCTTTGCCAGGTGCTATGGCTAAAATGATAAACAAGACATTATTTCACTCAAGAAGTTTACAAGGTATTAGAGGACACAGGTGGGTATAGACATTGCCCACTAAAGTGTGATAGTGCTAAATATACACAGTTACGGAAGACTCAAGGTTGAGAATCTTACTCTACCTGATGGGTCTGGGCAATGTGGCAGAAGTGGTGAACTTAAGCCTGGAGGAAAAACAAGGTTCTCTAGGGCAAAAGAATAACTAACATTTAGTAAATGTCCATCATATGACAGACGTTGTGTTATATGCTTTCATGTGTATTATTTCAAAGCCTCAAAATATTCTTGCAAAGTAGGTTTTAATAATCCCATTTTGCACCACAGGCAAAGGAGCTTCTGAAAGTCTCAGGCCTAGTAAGTGTCAGAGTGACTAGGTCAAATACAAATCAAAATGGTTTCCAAGCTGATGCTATTTCAATTATATCACATGTCCCCAAAGAGAAATTTCATCCAAGCAGAAAGGAAGTTCCATCCAAGCAGAAAGAAGAGCATGTGCAAAGATAAGGATAAGTGGCACAGAATTTTGCAAGTATTTTGGTGTATTATAGGAAATGAAGGGGAAATAGTGGGAAATGGGGTTATAAAATAGGGCAAGATCAAATTATGAAGAATCCGATTTGCCAAACAAAATAAATGGGATTTAATATTATAGTGTGGATTTTTGATCTACAATTTTAGAATTTTATGCAGAGAATTGGGGCATAAGTTGACAATGACAGAAATCTGGAGGGTGCACTGGGATTGAAAGAGCATGAGGGGAACAATCCAAAGGACCAGATGAACAAAATAAACAAAGTACAAAGTCCTTTCCCAGTATGACGATGCACACAGTGTGACTCCACCATAAAATCTCTTAGAGCCTTGTCCTGAGTGCTCATATAAGATTAGGACCTTATCCAAGGATGATGTAAAGTTAAAAACATACATTTATAATTTTCTTTTTTACCCTAGAATAAATTTATAAATTTCTTGTTGAGATAGGCAGGGTGAGGTCCCCAAATACGTCCATCCCCTAGTCCCTATAACCTGCGAACCTGTTACATGACATAGCTAAAGGAACTTCACAGATATGAAAAAGGTTACAGATCTTGAGATGGGGAAATTATCCTGGATTATACAGATGGACTCTGTTCAGTCACAGGAGCTCTTAAAAGCAGAGACGCTTTCCCAGCTTGGGTCAGAGACATTCATCATGAGAAGATCTCCACTAGCTGTTGCTGGATTTCAAGATGGAGGAAGACTCAAGCAGAGAGACCTGGTGGCCACTAGAAGCTGGGAACAGCCCTCAGCTGATAGCAAGGAAATGAGGACTCAGTGACACAACCTCAAAGAACTGAATTCTTTCAACAACCTGAATATTAATGAAACGAAATTTCTCCTAGAACCTCTGGAAAAGAATGCAGCCCTGCTAACACTGTAATTTCAGCTCAGTGAGACTGTGTTAGACTTCTGACCTACAGAAGTTGTGAGACAATAAATTTTTGTTGTTTTAAACCATTAAGTTTATGGTTCCTTGTTACAGCAGCAATAGAAAACGAATATACTTGCACACTTCTTTTTTTTTTTAAATTAGAAGTTAATATCAGAGCTGGGGAAAGTAGCAAATGGTTCTCAACTGGTTCTAAGAAAAGATTTAATCAATATTTTCACACAAACTCAGTAAATCAAATGGATAAACTAGAGAAACCCACAGATAAAGACACAAAACCCAGTGTCTTTAGTGCTCTGAATAGCAGAAAACAAGACGATAGATCTGCGCTTTATGTTGAAATTTTTATAACTTCCTCCGTGTTTATTTATTGTATTTTATCTTGTTTTGTCTGAAAAGTGATTGGCACTGATACTCTTAAACTGTAAAAAAAATCTTTGTTATCACCTTTGTGGGAAGATAGGGAAACAAAGAAGCTCTTTGGGACAAGCAGGTGGCAGTTACCACCAAAGGTGAGAAAAGCATCTGTACCCTTGGAATCTGGGGCAAAGGAATCAGGAGAGCATGGGAGCTTTCCTGATGTAAGAAGGGTGCCTGTAGGTGTCAAGAGCAGAAAGGCTTATGCTCTTTTGTGCTTCACTTATTCATTGACTTATTCATCCAATAAATACTTACTGAGTGCCTCCAAGTGTTAACTGCTGGCTTACCCATTACAGAACTCCCAGTCTAATGGGGCTGTGTAAACCAACAGTTGCATAGTGGAAAATGCCGAGATAAAGCTTTACAGGTAATTGTTGATATGGTGCTAAGACAAAGTGCTAGTGTACGTGTTGTGGCCTTATTGTTCTGCAACAATACTTGTACAGAGTTAAATGTTAAGAAACTTTCATGGCAAATTGTGGAGTGATTTTCATGGCTGTTGAATATAATAACCACAAAGTGTGCTTAGTTTTTTCATCTTCTTATTTCACTTTTGTGATAATTTGTTTTTATTATATTTTTCGAAAACATTCATTGTGATGGACTGGCAAAAAAAATTGTGAAGTACTATTGTAACATTTAAAAGAAGTGCTAAGACTGTATCATGAGGAAATAGAGGGAAGAAAGGGAAGAGTCAGGAGTATCCTATTTCAATTTTTGCTTTGAATTGAGTGTTTTATATTTTAATGAGGCACATTATAAAAAATATAAGAATATTTTTGGGGAAGCAAATGCCCCTCATCTGCTTGCATGTAGGCCCCCCTCCTCCATTTCTCCTGTGGGCCCAATTCTTTGGAGAAACTTACATGTGGCAAAAATGTATGCGACTATTCATCCCATCAATGAAAGATTTTAAAATAATTCCTAACTGTTTAAGCAACACCCATACATGGGCTAAGCAAGTTTTCTTCTTCACCCTCTGTACGTGGAGCTTGTGCTAATTTTCCTGGCACGTTTACAGCTCTGGCTTCAGCATAACTTCTCTCCTTCACACTAAGCTGTTCTCTGATAAGGTGCAGCTGGGGAAATCCATTGCTCCCTGGACCAGTCAAGTTTTCACATCAGTTAAGTTAATTGACATAAGGCTTAACATATTTCTTAATTATGGCTGCAAAGTCATTACTAGAGGAATCTCCCAAATCATGGAAAAACAGTGTTTTCTGATTAATTGGCTCTGAAAATGGCTCAATAAAACTGCAACACACACCTGATGGAATTAGAATAAGGGTCAAGGACAGCTCAGGAGAGACTCACAGAGTGAGAAAAGACTTGTGGGTGGTTAGGGACCAGGAAAGGACTGTGACCCCAGCTCTGGCCTTATTCAGCATCACTCAGCTTGGGTGACTGTGTCCTGCAAAACTTACAGGGCTATTATTAAAGAAATATTGAATATTATCTTTGAAATGGTTTTGAGAATTTAGTGTCATAAACAGGATAAGACATTAATTCATAGAGAATAATGACCAGTCATTTGTAGTTTTAAAAAAATACCTACTAGGCTTAATCCATATGTCATAACTTTTGTTGCTACAATTGCTTCAATTAGTCTTTGTTTTCTTTGGATATAATAGTGCTAATAGTACATTATTGATTCATAAAATTATAGAAGTGAAAGTGACCTTAGGAGGTGATCTAGTTCAATTTTCTCATTTTATGGATAAGAAAGCTGAGACTCTGTAAGATGAAGCGACGTCCCATAGGTCACTTAGCTTATTGATGGTAGAACTGAGTCTAGAAGTTTTTACATTTCTTGGCATTGAAAAATTTCTTTGCGTGATCATGGAAGTAATAAATGCTCATTGTAGAAAACTTGGGACATACTAAAGGTAAAAAATAAATGAAAATCATACATAATTCCACAATTCAGAGAGAAACATTCTTGATGATGTTTTACTGTATATCAGTACAGATATAAATTTTCCTCTAAAACTGAGATCTCATTTCATAGATAATTTGATATTCTCTTCTTTTATTCAATGTGTCAAAAAATTTATGCTGTGATTAAAAACTTCTATTATTTTAGTAACTGAATAATATTCTATATCAATATGGTACAATAGATATAAACATGTTTGGTCACTGGTAAAAGTGAAGACTTTTAGTTCTTTGTACTTCTTTTTAAACTAGTTCATTCCTTTTCTTTTGTCTGTTTTTCCAATATTTGATAATATTATTCTCAGTGATTTAAAATGTTCCTTACTTATTAAAAGTACTAATTTTCTTTTCTCCTGCCCTCACAGGTAGAATGTTAAAACATGTTTACTTTTATTGTAATTTGGAATAATCATTATGAAGTTCAGCTCTTACCATGCACTGTATTATGGGTTAAGTAACTGGCCCAACCCCATATAACATGGCTCTGAGACAGACCTGTCATCAAAAGCAGGGGTGCCACATCAAAACCTACCTCACACTGCTTTTCTGTAGAGTTGATATCTGAAAAGTGTGGTTTATTCCCAAATTGTTACATAGGTAATGAGTTACAATATCTGATACTGTTTACATTTCATTTTGATTCTCATTGATACCTGAAACTGGAAACATCCCCCATTGCTCTTTCTGGCCTTTGACATTCAGTTAATAATTCTTGGCTTTTTAAAAAAATGTATGCCATAGGAGGTCTCAAGATTAATGAACAACTTAATAACATATTTATTGTTATTATTTTTGGTAAGTAGGCAATCTTATAGGATGAGGATATTTACATGGATTTGCACACTAAGGATATGTCTGATCTTTGAAACATAACAGATGTCTAAAGAATACACAGAAACACAATTGAGAAATAACAGTAAAATTCATACTGTTTTTGGATATGTGAACATTTTCCTTATTTAAGTCTCTACAATTATTCTAGATTTGGTGGTTAAACAGAGATCTCAGCGAATGGTTTTAAAAATAATATTTAAAAGAAAGGCCATGTAAAATAACTTGGACCTCTGTAATGTTTTTGTTTCATAATAATTTTTGTTTAGAAAAAAGACAATTTAAAATTATTACAGATTCATATGTTGAACTATAAGGAGATTTTTGAAAAGCTGTGATACTTACAAAATTTCCACTAATGGGAAATATTCTAAATATTAAATTCATCCTTACATAAAACTGAAGTCTGAGAGATTCTGTCACATTAGACGGTAAAATCTGAACATTAAAATCCCACTAGGTGATGGACAAACTGTATGCTTCTAAGTGTTTGTACATCTACTCTGATATATTCATTTTTAAAGCCTTTTTGTAAAGTCTTCTTTAACTTCAAATATGTTAGAATATTTACATATTCTGTCATCCATTTTCCCATTTTGATCTAGTTTTGATTAAATTCCTTCCTTTGGGAAATGGCCATATCTTTTTGAAGTAATTGAACATTTTATAGTATCCTGCATTAGACTAATTTATCTTTTCCACCATAGTATTAGGATGTCTGAAGAAAATTAAATGGAAAAAAAATCAGAAGAGAATCCAAAGATCTCCTGGCAATTGGAAAGTGGCTGGCATTTTATGGGCTTGATGGAATCTTTGTTAATTGTGTGAGACATTTGCCCTTTACTGGAAAGTGGAGTTAGCACGTAGCCAAGGATGACATCTCACCTATTTGAACTTTACCATTTTGGAGATGTTTCTTGGAAAACATTTTAGTTCTATGCTTCTAAATGGACAGCATCTATCTCTTCATTACTGATAGAAAATGCTGAAGAAAAGATGTGTTGAAATACATCTCTGCTAAAATCTCTGTATTCCGTAATCATGACCCTTGTTAACTCAGTAGAAAGAACTTGCATCACCATTTAAACAATGAATGAGGCCCATGTACGACCCCAAATACACAAAATAGAATAGATGTAATAAATGTACTTACTTTCAAAGTGGCTGGGAACTAAATTTTAGATTATAAGCTTTCTGGAAATATCTGGTGTTCACTACACGGGGATAAAAGTAAGATCTCACCCTACCCTGCCTCCAAGTTTGAAGGAAAATCGAAAAAAAAAAAAATAGATTCGGACCTACTTATTATTGTTTTTTAACAGATAAGCAGAGGAGATTTGGGAAGTCAAAGTTCAATCAAAGTCATTTGGATGAAATAGGAAGAAGGCATTATGAGAATGTAAGTAACTAGAAAAGTTATATACAATCACTGTCATAAGTCACTCAGATGGTCTTATAAACTAAATCCATCTTCCTTTCCCTCCAAATAAATAAAAACAAAAGGCCAGAAAGAGTAAGATATTGTCCACGTTTCTCCAGTATATAAGTATGGAAGCCAGGGGGATATGTGTGTTTGCAACTAAAACTATTATTCAGGTTTATCTTTGCAGTTGTGAGGGATGTATCAGGCTATGCTGTTTTAATATCATCAGCCATTAATCAAAGTAACCAATATGCTTTGTTTCCAAGCTCATCCCTAAAGAAAACAGAAAAGAAAAAAAGAAACAAAAATTTTCTTACTATAATTTGCTTTTTATGTAGATTTTTTCTAATTTTGAAAACATAACTGATCACAATTATTTTGTCTACTGGGTAGTTTTTATTTTGTTTATTAGAAATTAATAATTTGGTCATTATTCACAATTTTATAAATTAATAAACTGTCATTTATTCTACAGCAAACTCTTCTAGCTTTGGTCTATATCAATAAATTTAGTGAATCTCTTGACCCCGATTTTCTCTGGCAAACTTGAGTATCTTGGAACATGGAAATGTGAATAGCAAATAGTAGACCTTGATAACAGATGATAACTTTCTCTTTGAAAGTTGGGAGCAGTGAACTTACCAACAATACCTCTAACTTTTCTAATTTCAACACACCTATAAAGGTCACGGAATTCATAGGAGAGAAACAGGAAAGACACAGAAACAGCTGCCTGAAGCTTTGCACATATCTCAAAGAGAGGGATATCATGTTATCATTACAGTTCACTATTTGCTGTTAAGGTTTCCACATTTCCAGATATTCAAGTTTGCCAGAGGAAATCTGGGTCGGGAGATTCACTAAATTCATTGACAAAGACCAAAGCTAGAAGAGCTCACTGTAGAATAAATGGCAATTTATTAATTTAAAAAATGTTAATAATTATCGATTTATTAATTATTAAAGTACTAACTTTAATGATGGAATACATGGAGAGGCTAGGATTTTAACTTATTCCACACATAACATTCTAAATTCTTAAGTAATTCATCATTAACATCAAAAACACATTGAGGGCTTACCACATTCTTTTATTTGTGTAGTGGCTTATTGAATCTCATAAAAATCTTCTGACATAGGAACTATGTGTTCCTACAGGTCAGGACACTGGTTTATAGAGTGGTTAGGCAAGCTTCCAAAACCACACAGCAAGCGAGGGGCAGAGATACAGTTTGTCCCAGGTGATCTGACTCCAGCGTCTGTACTTTCAACCACTATCCCCTGCCTCTATGATGCCACAGTGTCCATTTAGTTGATGGCCTACAATGTGCTGGACACACTGCCAGATGCTGATCATGGAGCAGTGAAAGAGATTAATAACATCATTGTCCTTGTGAATTTCAGGCTAACATTTCTGAATGCTGAAGGAATTCATTTTTGAGTGAATTATAATTTTAATGTTTTGATCTTATTATGTTATAAAATCTCCATCATCTTTACAAAAAGTAATTGCCCTGTGATTTTAAAATCTGAACATCTTCCAGGAAGCAGAACTCCAGGACTCACACAGGCCCAAGGCTTGGACGATGTCCTAGGTAAGGGCGTGATGGCAGGGAGTGAAAAGAGACTCACCTGGGATCCACAGTGTAACTTTCTAGGGAGGGGATGTTTCCTGAGAACACAATATGTTTGTGACAGAGGAGTGAGGTTAAGGCAGTCGACTTGTATTGGTAAGGGTCCTCTAGAGAAACAGAACCAAAAAGAGAACCAATATATATTTATTATGAGAATTGGCTCATACAATTATAGAGGCCAAGAATTCTCACCATTGGCTGTCTGCAAGTCAGAGAACCAGGGAAGCCAGTGATGTCATTCAGTCTGAGTCCTGAGAATCTGGGGTGGGGGGTGATAGTGATGGTGAGAATGTGTCACTGGTATAAGGCCCAGAGTCCAAAGCCCTAAGAAACAAGAGCTTCTATGTCCATTGGCAGGAGAAGATGAAGTCTTGGCCTCAGAGGAGAGAGAGAATTTGCCCTTACTCTGCCTTTTGTTCTATTCAGGCCCTCAATGGCTTGGATGATGCCAGCCCTCATTAGTGAGGGTGAACCTTCTTTACTCAGTTTATTGATTCAAATAATAATCTTTTCTGGAGACATACCCAGAAATAATGTTTTTTACCCTCTATCTGGGTACCCTGTAACCCAGTCAAATAGTGCAAAATTAACAAGCACATTACCTAAATGACAAAACAGAGCCAGAGGCACATGTGATTCAGAGAAGCTATTGTTTGCTGCATGTTATGGGTGGCTGTGACTTGGGATATGAGAAACATAGAGTTGATGGAGGCAGTATCCCAGCCTTGACACTGACCTGTTGGAATCTGAACATTCCACACTTTCATTGTTTCGTTGTTAAATAATACGGGAGAATGAATTTCCCTAGGCCTCTACTCTTCACTGATAAAGTTAAACCTGTACCATTTCCCTATTAATGGACACAACTTTCTTATTATAAAGCATTTATATTTATGATTTATGTTCTAAGGGGAATCAAAGTGGCTTACACATTGAAACCCATGATTAGGATAATAAAAAAGACCAAAAGACACATAAATGGAGTAGGTTGTGATGGATTACTGAAGTCAATTATAAAGCAGTTTGCCTTCACAAATTGCAATATGAGGGTACAATACAGAACCACCATCACAATAATCACAGTAGCCACCTTCAGCTGCTTTTGCCCTGAGGTTAAGTGGAAGTTCAGCTCCTCATTTTCTATTCTTACCTGACTTAGTGTTTTAGTCAGAGATAAGCACTCCCTTTGTTTCTATCTGAGGGCCCTCATATTTTGATAGCGGGTTGGTCAGAGGCTGTGTAGTATTTGTGATTCACACCAGTATTATTTCCAGCATTCATCTTCAATACTCATACATCCTGAGTTGTAGTTTCTATAAAATCGAAAAACCATTTCTACTGGATTTCTACATTCATTTCAAATGAATATTCATTGAAAACATAGAATCATTTTCTTTTAATGTTGCTATTCACTCTCATAATTCTTAGTAATATCTAAATATTAATGAATCCCAAATTTCTATCTCCAGTGCTGATCTCCCCTGAACTCAGATCAATATATCCACTTGCCTAATTGGCATTTCTGCTTGGTTGTATAGTAGACATCTAACTTAATATGTTCAACACAGAATCACTGATTTTCCTCCTCTAACTACACTCCTTCACGTTGTCCCCATCTCAGTGAGAAGAATCACTATTCACCTATTGTCCATTTGTGAGTTCTCCTTGATTTCTGTCTTTCTCATACACTTCTTTTGAGCATATCCCAAGATATATCCAGAATTGGAATTATTTTTTCTGTTTTTTCTGCTTTGCCACCGTAGTCTAAGTTACCATCTTTTCTCAACTAAAGGATTCAGAGCTTCCAAACTGGTCCTTTTGTGAAATTCCATATTGACTTCCTACAGTCAGTTCTTTGCACAATAGCTCAAAGTCCTTAAAACTTTTCCTAATATATAATTAGATCAAATAAAAATTCTTTATTACAACCTTTACTGTCCTTCTTGATCTGGTTTCTTCTCCAAATTTGTTCTCTACTGTGCTCCTTCTCTCTCATTCCTCTTCACACACACTAGCTGTCTTATAGTTTCTTAGAATGGCAAACTCACTGCCATTGCAGAACTTTGCCCTTGCTATCCCATTTTCCTGGAACGTTCCTCCCATAGATATTAACATGGTTGATTTTATCACTTCATTTAAGTCCTGGCACAAATGTCATTTTATCAGAGATGCCATCCCTGCCCTTCCAGATCTAAATTGCCCCTTCAACCTTTTTC
Source organism: Pan troglodytes (assembly GCF_028858775.2). Classification (NCBI taxonomy): domain Eukaryota; kingdom Metazoa; phylum Chordata; class Mammalia; order Primates; family Hominidae; genus Pan; species Pan troglodytes. Next base: position 136,620,025 of record NC_072403.2, on the reverse strand, counting down.
TTTTTCTGTTTCTGTACCATGCTCAGTTTTTTTTTCATAGCACCTATCACCACACACACACACACACGTGTATATGTGTATATATATATGTTAATTTTCTGTCTCCTTCACTGAAATATGAGCTCCATGAGGGAAGAGTCTTTGTTTGTCTTCTTCTCTGATGGGTCCATTGGGCCTCAAACAGAGCTTGGCATTTAGTAGGCACTCAGTAAATATTTGTGGAACTACAAACATACATACATAAATTATCTGGGGGAAGATTATGTGGCTATGAACTAACCGTGTCTTCACTCCTGACTCCTCAACATTAGAATTCCTTCCCTAGTTAATACCATACTTAAATCATACATTTCAGTCACAGTAGCAAGATGATGGAAAGAAAAAAAACAGGGGCAACCAACTTTTAGTTATTTTGAATGAGAAGTTTTGAGTGAAGACTAGGAGAAAAGCAATTGATTTTTGTGCACAAATGGAAGCACCAGCCATTAAACAAGTGTCTCTCCAGCCCCTTTGTCTCAGATGAAACAGCTGGAGGGGCACTCCCAACACCAGAGAACATTTAAACTTTTCCCATGCTTTGCTCACTGCCCAGCATAGTCCATTCCTTTCTACCTTCCCCCTGCCAGAACATGTGGATTGTGAGGGAGCTACTCAGATATCATTAAGTTTCTTTAGGTGCCCTATAAATCCAGGATAAAAGGAAGCAGGAACACACGGGCTGTTTTTGAATCATGAAGTGTGTTGTATTTCTGCCGGCCTAGGCATCAGGTTGATGCAGTGCTCACTCTTCATCTTCGTTTGTGACCCTGTTGAAAATTGTGTAAGCTTCTCCCTTTTTCAAGATGTGTATGATGCCTCTTCCTTCCTTTTCATGCACTCAACCCAGTCAACTAAGCCACATGCCTTCCATTATCCCAAGGGACATGCTACAATGATAACAGACTATGTAACCTCGAGCTGGCTCCAATCTTTATCAGGTAACATCTCTTGATGATCACATTGTGGAAGGGTCACTGGTTAGAAGATAATAGTTTCTGACACATGTGTGTTTTCCTTAAGTTACCTGTGGGTCACTTCCTAGTTGTGAAGAATGGTGTGCACGCATGCATACACACACACACACACACACACACACACACACACACACAGAATAAGACAGAGTCTCTAATCTCCTATGATTAATTTCTGCCCATGCTGATATTGGCTGCCACTGCTTCAAGAATCAAAATCTGGAAAGGTGAAGATGTGTTTTTATACATTTTTCAATGGTCTATGAGAGCTAATGAATGTTAAACAAATGTGGCCTAACCTTGAACTTGGATCCTATAAAAGAATCCTGGTTCCATATTTATCTCCATCCATATTGTATTTTATACTGGCATTAGATCATTAGAATCAACTTTGAATATTTAAAAAGTAACAGTAATATTGCCTATATTGAACAGTTGGCTTAACTATTTTGTTTGCTTTATTTTCCAAAGTGCATTATGCCTATGGTAGTTATATGCATTATCTATACATAAAATTTTAAGAGAATATATTAAACACACTTATAGAAGAATTAGAGTTAAAAAGCATAGCTTGGAGGTAAAATTTACTGGAAATAATTGGGAAAATAATTTATTAAGAATAACAAAGAAAATAATTGCTAATGTGTGTAATACATTGCAGGTTGTGAATCACTTTCTCATATAATATGTCCTTTAGTTCTTATAACAATGTTGTAACATTTATGGTGAGCTCTATTTTATGATGAAGAAAATGAAATTGAAAGAGATTAAGTGATTTTCCCCAAATGACTCTCAGAACCAGGAACCCAGCCAAGGTCTTCTGGTAACTGCTCTTTATACTCCCATGGTCTAGGTGAAAAGAGGTTACATGCATATTAAAAGGTTCATGACGCATAAGTAACAGCAGTGTAAAATATTGGTAAATAGCATAGCAATAGTCACATGGTCTATGTGAAAATAAGAGTGCATGACACATAATTAAGAGCAGTGTAAAATATTGTTAAATAGTATAGCAATAATTTCCATTGTTTTTCCACTTGTAGGCAGAAAAATACAACATTGCGTTTTCAAGCAAATGTTATAATTTTGCTTTGTGGAATAAAGATAAAGAATATATATTTAAAAAGCTATACATTATTGAACCACTCTTTGGACATAGACAAATTATATTATTTTAAAAGTTATTTTTATTATTTCTATGTTTTATTTTATTATCTAAGGAATAGAACTATGTTCTATGAACTATGTTCATACTCTCTTGGCTTATTGCTCACATAACAAAACTTTTAAAATTGCAGTCAATTTTGCCAAACATAGAAAAAAATTAGTTAAGTGTGCTGTTCAATGTAGGTAATATTATTGTTACTTTTTAAATATTCTAAGTTGATGCTAATTTATCTAATGCCAATATAAAATAGAATATGGATGGAGACAAATACGGAACCAGGATTCTTCTACAGAGTCCAAGTTCAGGGTTAGGCCACATTGGTTTAATGCTCATTAGCTCTCATAGACCATTCAAACCTTAAATCACATTTTATTTTATTGTTACTATTTCCCTTGAAGTATTTATTACCTCATATATTTCCATTACCCTACACTTTCTTTATGTTTGTACATACTGTTACTTATTATGGTCTCATAATGCCATTGGGATTTGATCTGTGGAATGGCTTCTTTAACTCAATTAAATATATCTGACTGTATGAAGTTCTAAGTTCCAAGGGTTTATTTTCAACCATGACAAGATGACACATTATAATAGCTTTCTAGCTAACCTAGATTGGAAGATACTATCTGACAGAGAAACTATCATTGGCTGATGGGTGTGGATAACTGTAACTGAGAATGTATCATGCTGTCAGACTCAAACAATTGGTTTGCTGCTGCTATAAATGTGGGTTATGAGTGAAAGTCGGAATTTTTTTTCTCAGGAGGCCTCCTCTTACCTGTTCTTCCTTATACATTTTCACACAGTTGTAGCAATTGTGGAATTTTTGAGAACAGATAGTTGTGAAAGTGTCAGTACACAGTTTCAAATGATTCTTACCATGTTTAATAATGCATTTGGCTAACTTCCACAAAGACTGGGGAGCAGTAATTTCTTAGGTAACTCAGAAATTTGAAGCTTATATTGTAGAATCTTTTTATCTTTCAATGTTTTGTTAATTCTGATCTATTTTAAAAATCTGATGTTTTTCAATGCTTCGCTTAGTTACCTAAGAAATGTACTTAGCATTGCAAAGTACATTTAAGCCTAATGGGAAAAAATGCTAAACAGCTTCACTATCAATGGAAAAATCATGCTTATTCTGGTCTCCAGGCCCCTAGGCATATAACTGCCACCTCCACCACATCCTGGACTGTATTTCTGTCCTTTAGGAACCCATAAGATCTGCTTTAAACGATCGCACCTCACTTGATCTCCCCCATCAATGAACACCTGTAATTTTCTCTACCAAGCATTTGGCATGGAATCATATCCTGCCTTCCAGGTTACTTAGCTGCATCATATCTGGATTATGCTTCTGAAGACCATGAAACTCTATGCTGGTTTTTCATGTACCCACATCATCCCTTAGCATAATGCATAGTAGCTGCTCGGTCACTACTTATCGAGTAAATTGTAATATCTGTTTCCTCCTATGCTTAAGTTCATCAAGTAACAATAAGAAACATTACAGATTACTGCCAAACAGAATGAGTTTATAACCTGAATTCTCTCAAGAGAATTTGAAAACTACCAGCACAGCATTAAGGAAGGACAGAATTCCTGATGTAGGAACTTAGGGAAAGAAAAGGTAACTTGGGGGTCCGTTGCTGGTAACTCTCATTGTGATCCTGAACAACTTTATCTGCATATTCATCTCTGCTTGTTCTTCTGTAAAATGAGGAGGTTGGTTTAGAGCCCTTTCTTTCTACAAATCTGGGAGTATTTTAATTAAAATATTGTATGGAATATCTCTTCTATACTTTTGCAGATATTATTTCAAGGTGAACAAAAATCAGAAGAAAGAATGAGAAGTATATGCAATTATTCAGGCAACCTGAGTTCTGGACCCAAAGAAGCTTATGTGGAAATGAGCAGAAAACAGTTAAAGAGTAGTACCCCAGATGGTAGGGCAGCCAGGGGGGCTGTGCAATAGAGCGAGAAAAAAAGGATCATTCAGTCAATGACTCTGCACAGTAGGCTGTACTTAGCTTGGAAGCTGTTCTATTCCTGCCAAAAGCCATAATCACACTCAAATCCATCCATTCCCCCTTGTAGGCAGGGCTGGCTTCATGGGTGTGTGATATGCAATCACACAAGGCCTCTCACTCAGAAGGGACCAATACTTGGCTTAATATGCTGTTGCGATAGTCTTGGAACTCTTAATACTTTTTGAACAAGGGGGTCTGCATTTGCATTTTGCCCTGGGCTCTGCAAATTAGATAACTGGTCTCTCTTGCAAATCAGAACAAGACTAAATGGAGATGAGAAAACAGAGAGAGCAGACACAGATAACCTGAGAAGACATCTAAACTGAAACAGGTGCCAGTTATTTTGCAGAGTACACCCTGCCTAGTTAAGTGCCTGCAGAAATCTTGACAGTAGTTAGTGGCAAAGGATGACCAGAACTATTAAAATATAGTTGGAGAAGAACCAGCAGAGCTTCCTAATATGAGCCATTGCAGAAGAAAGGACAGAAAATACTTGGCAATTAAAATGAAATCTCAGTTTCAAGAAAATATTTTAATGCATGACAATATGGTACGTAGACTGGATATAGAAGAATAGCAAATAAGTAACAGAGAAAGAGAAAAAAACTAGGATGCTGAAAAACATTTTACCAGATAAATATACATAATCACTATATTTTTCTAATAAACAAAATGCATGAGCCATATTATATAATTGTATATTAACTCAACTTTGGGTATTTACATATAGTTACTCATATATGTTTGTCTACAGTGCATATATATGTGTGTGTGTATGTATATCCATATACACACATAAAGTAAAGATAACTAAATCTCCTCCCCCAACCCTCATCACCATTTCACAGAGTGAATTCAGTGATCACATCACTCTAGCTATGTGATTAATAGCCTTGTGATTTTAGGTCTGACTTCCCTAGGCCTGGGCTTCCTCATCCATATTATAAAAAATTAAATTAAATTTGTCAGGTTTTTTACATATTTAAAGTTTTCTCTTTCTCTGAAGAAGAGAATAAAATAGTAATCTAGTCTCTTTCCAAATGTTGGTATTGTTAAAAATAAGAATTCTGTTACAGGGATACAGAAAGTTGTCATCTTAAGGTCAACCTATCTAACTTCAGGCTGGTAATGACAGAGTATGAACTTGGCTTCTGAGCTAATGTTCCTCACTGGTATTGGAGAGCTTCCTCCTTAAATGTATGTACAGAGCCAACGGCTGTTGAAAAGTTGTATGTTGTATATCTCTTTCCTGTTTTTACTTTGCTCTCCTATGATCTTTCTTTAATACAAAGAAACTTCCACATTTACACAATTAGGTTTCTACGGCAGTGTGTATTTTATGCTCTATGAATACTTTCTGTACAGTACGTTTGCACCCTTGTAATTTTTGTTCACTTTTAATAACCTCTCTGTAGTTTTTCCTGAATTATGCCCTCTAAAATATGTTCCTATTGCACTTTAAGAGTTTTTCTTCGCCCATTACAAAGACGTCTCATGCTTTACTTTCATTTTGATTGTGAATTTGGACCATTTTCAACTTGAATGGGATATTTTTATCTGAAGTACAATAAAATGTTTGTATATTTTCCCTGTTGAAGGAAACAAATAGAATATGAATCTCATGAGTCTATTCTCTTATAAATTGCAATACTACTGAACAGTGCAGCTTTTATCTGATTTGACTCTGTAGAATTTTATTTGTATATATTTCAGAGTGCTATGTAGCAACTGCATTGATTAGGGAGAGAAGTATATCTGTTCCTCCTTCCTTGAAAAATTAATAAAATCTCTCTTTCTCTTTCTCTCTTTATATATATGCAACACTCACACATACACAATATACACATATACATATGTATGTACACAAACATATAAACACACACATAAACATAGATTTTCACATATTTTGTATATGTTATGCGAATTCTGGCCTTCTCTATAGATAGATAACTGAAGGAAGGATGTATGTTATATTTCTATTATTTAACACAGTACCAGGCACATAGTAGAAATAATAAATGTTTAGTGAATGAGTAAGTGAACAAGCTATGATCAGATACTTAATCTTATCTTTTAACAAGTTAATACAGAATGGCATTTTGGCAATACTTAAACTTGTCATTTTAAACTGGTTGTGATATCCCATACGGTCCTCTGATTATTTAATCTTAATATCACCTGTTTAATCTCCCACTAACATCCTCATTGAAAACAACTTAATGTCAAATAGATAAGCATGTATGAAATGCCTACCAAGAGCAAGCAAATATGGGAGGGTAGAGGAACAAAGCTCTTTTTTTTTTTAAGCTCTTATAGTTTTGTGTGAGGAAAGGAAACATAATGAAAAAACAAATAATCAAATGGTTCTGTGTGACATGGGTCAAGTGAATGACCCACTTGAAAATCAAGGGCTTCAAATATTCAGAGCAAGAGGCTTGCAGCCATTGATGAAGCTTCATGGAGGAAGGACAACTCTTTCTTCTGAGAGAGTAGGATGTTTAAATGAATCTGCAAAATCAAACAGAAATAAACATAACCCCAAACCTTAGTGTGGAGAGTTTTCAAAAACAGCCGGTGGCATTTAAATTTTATTCTCCAGGCAATGGAAAGGCACGAAGCCTTTTTGAACAGGGTGGTAAGATGCAATTCAAAGGTGAAATACCACTGAGGTGAGGAGAACCTCAGGAGATTGTTACAATAGTTATAACATGAGCATAAGGTGAACACTCTGAGGAGAAAATTAACTGACAGAACTTGATGAATGGGTGAAGACAACGGAGAACCAGGAATACGAAGATTTCAGAGATGTCGCTGATGATTCCAATCTGAAATAACCGAGGAAGTCTAAAGAAGATTATGTGACTGAAGATTTAATAAATGGCTCTTGTGAGTGGGTGTGATCTGATTTCAGCACACAGCCGCTGGGGTATGTCCATGTTTAAGGCACATGTGGAGAAAAATGTACCATCAAATGAGAAGGAAATAGTTAGAGAGTATTAGGAAAGGAAGGGCAGGGAATTAACATAAGCAAAATAATAAGAAAGATTTTTAAGAGGATAGTTTAGGCTTTCTGTTATTTATACCTAAGTTACATCTACTATTAACAACACAGTCATGCTCCCTAGAAAAACTAGTCTGCTATAGGCATATCTTGGAGATACTGCAGGTTCTGTTTTAGACCATGCAATAAAGTGCATATAATAATAAAGTTAATCATACAACATTTTTGGTTTCCCAGTGCATATGGAAGTTATGTTTATACTATACTGTAGTCAAGTGTACAATTATTATGTCTAAATACAGTATGTTTACATTATACTGTAGTCAATTATTATATCTAAAAAACAACGTATATTCCTTAGTTAGAAACACTTTATTGCTAAAAATGCTAATGATCATCTGAGCCTTTGGCAAGTTATAATCTTTTTGTTGGGAGGGTCTTCCCTTGATGTTGATGGTTGCTGACTGATCAAGGTAGTGGTTGCTGAAGGTTGGTGTAGCTGTGGGTGTTTCTTACAATAAGACAACAATGAAGTTTGCTACATTGCTTGACTCTCTCTTTCATGAAAGACTTCTCAATAGCATGTGATGCTTTTTGATAGCATTTTACCCATAGTAGAACTTCTTTCAAAATTGGGGTCAATCCACTTAAACTCTACAGCTGCTTTATCAACTAAGTTTAGAAAAGCTTCTAAATCCTTTGTTGTGATTTCAACAATGTTCCCAGGGTCTTCACCCAGACTAGATTCCATTTCAAGAAATTACTTTCTTTACTTATACATAAGAAGCAGTTCTCCAACTGTTAAAAGTTTGATCATGAGATTGAAGCAATCCAGTTACATCTTCAGGTTCTACTTCTAATTCTAGTTCTCTTGCTATTTCTACCACATCTGCAACTACTTCCTCCCAGACTATATTAGTTCATTCTCACACTGCTAATAAAGAAATACCTGAGACTGGGTAATCGATAAAGGAAAGAGGTTTAATTGACTCACAGTTCTGCATGGCTGGGGAGGCCTCGGGAAATTTACAACCATGGTAGAAGGGGAAACAAACATGTTCTTCTTCACATGTTTGAATTCACACGAAGAATTGCCAAGCAAAAGAGGGAAAAACCGTGTATAAAACCCTCAGATCTTGTGAGAACTCATTATCATGAGAACAGCATGAGGGTAACTGTCCCCATGATTCAATTACCTCCCACTGGGTCCCTCCCACAACACATGGGGATTATGTGAACTACAATTCAAGACGAGATTTGGATCGGGACAAATCCAAACCATATCATTCTGTCCCCGGCCCCTCCCAAATCTCATGTCCTCACATTTCAAAACACAAGCATGCCCTTCCAACAGCCCTCCAAAGTCTTAACTCATTCCAGCATTAACTCAAAAGTCCAAGTCCAAAGTTTCATCTGAGACAAGGCAAGTCCCTTCTGCTTCTGAGCCTGTAAAATCAAAAGCAAGTTAATTACTTCCTAGATACAATGGGCGTACTGGCATTGGGTAAATACACCCATCAAAAAATGGGAGAAATTGGCCCAAAAAAGGGGGCTACAGGCCCCATGCAAGTCCAAAATCCAATAGGGCAGTCATTACACCTTAAAGTTCCAACATGATCTCCCTTGACTCCATGTCTCACATCTAGGTCATGCTGATGCAAGAGGTGGGCTCCCATGGCTTTGGGCTGCTCTGCTCCTATGGCTTTGCAGGATACAGTGCCTCTCCTGGCTGCTTTCATGGGCTGGCACTGAGTGTCTGTGGCTTTTCCAGGTGCACAGTGCAAGCTATAAGTGCATCTACCATTCTGGAGTCTGGAGGATGGTGGCTCTCTTCTCAAAGCTCCACTAGGCAGTGCCCCAGTGGGGACTCTGTGTGGGTGCTCCGACCCCACATTTCCCCTCTGCACTGCCCTAGCAGAGGTTCTCCATGAAGCCTCCGCCCATGCAGCAGACTTCTGCCTGGACATCTAGGCATTTCCACACATCCTTTGAAATCTAGGTGGAAGTTCTCAAACCTCAGTTCTTGTCTTCTGCATATCCTCAGCAGGCACAACACCTTGTGGAAGCTACCAGGGCTTAGGGCTTGCACCCTCTGAATCAACAACCTGAGCTGTACCTTGGCCTCTTTGAGCCTTGGCTAGAGCAGCTGGGACACAGGGCACCAAGTCCCCAGGATGCAGGCAGGGGACTGCCTCATCTCTCTCACCTCTCTCAGCAGGAAGGGGGCCCTAGACCCAGCCTGGGAAAACATTTTTCCCTCCTAGGCCTCCAGGCCTGTGATGGGAGGGGCTGCTGCAAAGGTCTCTGGCATGCCCTGGAGACATTTTCCCCTTTGTCTTGGTGATTAACATTGGCTCCTTGTTTCTTATGCAAATTTCTGTAGCTGGCTTGAATTTCTCTTCAGAAAATGGGTTTTCCTTTGCTACTGCATCATCAGGCTGCAAATTTTCCAAACTTTTATGCTCTGCTTCCTCTTGAATGCTTTGCCACTTGGAAATTTCTTCTGCCACATACCCTAAGTCATCTCTCTCAAGTTCAAAGTTTCATGGATCTCTAGGGCAGGGGCAAAATGCTGCCAGTCTCTTTGCTGAAGCACAACAAGAGTTACCTTTGCTCCAGTTCTCAACAAGTTCCTCATCACCATCTGAGACCACCTCAGCCTGGACCTTATTGTCTGTATCAGTATCAGCATTTTGGTCAAAGCCATTTAACAAGTCTCAAGGAAGTTCCAAACTTTCCCACGTCTTTCTGTCTTCTGAGCCCTCCAAGTCTCTAGGAAGTTCCAAACTTTCTTACATTTTCCTGTCTTCTTCTGAGCCCTCCAAATTGTTCCAACCTCTGCCTGTTACCCAGTTCCAAAGCTGCTTCCACACTTTCGAGCATCTTCATAGCAGCACTCCCGGTACCAGTTTACTGTATTAATGACATAGTGAAGACTGGGTAATTTCTACAGGAAAGAGGTTTAATTGACTCACAGTTCCACCTGGCTGCGGAGGCCTCAGGAAACTTACAATCATGGCAGATGGGGAAGCAAACATGTCCCTCTTCACATGGTGGCAGCAAGGAGAAGTGCCAAGCAAAAGGGGGAAAAGCCCCTTTTAAAACCATCAAATCTTGTGAGAACTCATTGACTTATCACAAGAGCAGCAGCATGGAGGTAACCATCCCTGTGATTCAATTAGCTCCCGCCGCATCCTTCCCATGACACATGGGGATTATGAGAACTACAATTCAAGATGAGATTTGGGTGGCTACACAGCCAAGCCATATTAATGACTAAAGCCTTGGGCCCCTCAAATTCATCCATGAGGGTTGGAATCAACTTCTTCCAAACTTCTATTAATGTTGAAACTTTGACCTCCTCTCATGAATCCTGAATGTTCTTAATGGCACTAGAATAAAAAGGAAAATCTTCATTTGCAGAAGGTTTTCAATTTACTTTGCCTAAATCCTTCATATAAATTATTATCTATGTAATCTATAAGTCATAAAATATACTTTTTTAAAAATAATAAGAGCTGAAAGTTGAATTACTCCTTGATCCATGGGCTGCAGAATGGTTGTTGTGTTAGCAGGCATAAAAACAACATTAATTTCCATTAACATCTCCATCAGAGCTCTTGGGTTACAGGAACCTTGTAAATGAGCAGAAATATTTTGAAAGGAATTCTTTTTTCTGAGCAGTAAGTCACAATAGTGGGCTTAAAATATTCAGTAAACTGTGCTGTAAACAGATGTGCTATCATTCAGGCTTTGTTGTTGCATTTATAGAGCACAGGCAGAGTAGATTTAGCATGATTATTGAGGTCCTTAAGACTTTTGCAATGGTAAATAAGTCTTGGCTTCAAGTTGTTACCAGCTGCATTAGCCTCTAACAGGAGAGTCAGCCTATCCTTTGAAGTTTTGAAGCCAGGCATTGACTTCTGTCTAGCTATGGAAGTTATATTTGGCATCTTATTCTAGTATAAAGCTGTTGTATCTAATTAAAAAATCTGTTGTTTAGGGTAGCCACCTTCATCAATGATCTTAGCTAGATCTTCTGGATCACTGGCTGCAGCTTCTATATCAGCACTTGCTGCTTCATTTTACACTTTCATGTTATAGAGATGGCTTCTTGCCTTAAACCTCATGAACTAACTTCTGCTGGTTTCCAGTTTTTCTTCTGCAGCTTCCTCACCTCTCTCAGCCTTCATACAAGTGAAGAGAGCTTTGGGGAATTTTGTGGCTGTTTTGATCTATCCTGACCACTCAATATCTGCAGTAAGGATGTTTCTCTTTCTTATCATTTATATGTTTATTGGAGTAGCATTTTTAGTTTCCTTCAAGAACTTTTCCTTTGCATTGACAACTTGGCTAATTGTTTAGGGCAAGAGGCTTAGCTTTCCTCCTGTTTTGACTTTTGGCATGCCTTCTTCCTCCACTAAGCTGAATCATTTCTAGCTTTTGATTTAAAGTGAGAGACATTTGGCTCTACCTTTCACTTGAATACTTAGAAGCCATTGTAGGGTTACTAATTGGCCTAATTTCAATATTGTTGTGTATGAAAGAATAGGGAGGCCGGAAGAAAGGGAGAGAGATGGGGGAATGGCCAGTGAATTGAGCAGTCAGAACACATATAACATTATTGATTAAGTTCTCCATCTTATATGGATGTGAATTGTGGCACCCCCAAAACATCAAAGATGACTGATCACAGATCACCATAACAGATACGATAACAATGAAATAGTTGGAAATATTTTGAGAACTACCCAAATGTGACACAGAGACATGAAGTGAGCATATGTTATTGGAAAAATTGTGCTGATAGCCTTGCTCCACTCAGAGTTCCCACAGACCATCAATTTGCAGAAACCAAAATTACCGTAAAGCCCAATAGAGTAAAGCCCAATAAAACAAGATATGTCTATATTTGTTTCTCCCAATCTACCACTACTTTTATTTTTTTAACTCTGTACTTGATAACAAAAGCATAATTTTTCAACAAATAAAATTTATAAAGTGATTATTCTGTGCTCAAAATCTTTGCAGATTTTTTTCATTTATTCTTCATACTAAACTTATTGATGAGTGATTATGATTATCTCCACTTTATAGTTGAAAATACTGGGGTAGAGAGAATTTATATAATATACCCACCTTGGCAGAGCCAAGATTCAAATAAAAGTCTGTTTAACTCAAACTGAGAAGCCTACAGAGGTGAGAGAGTAGATCTGGGCAGCTGCAAGTGCCACTCTGTTCTCATTGAATGTTGTGCAGAAATGAAATTCCTGAGTTACACATCTTACCATTTTTAAGGGAATTCAGATTTTAATGTTAATTCTTCATTTTTAAATTTTTTTCTCATATTTTTCAACATTTCACAAATCAAAAAACAGTGAGTGTGGACCATTAAAATCTGTACTATAATGTTGATGACATTTAACCTTTCTAGAGCAGTAGAGAAGGCAAGAAGAATAAGGATGAAGGAAACTTTGCAGATATTTTAAATACACCATGTGAAGTATTTTCAAAAGTCTAAAAGAACTTCAAGGAAAAATGTATTAAGCACATGCTATATGTAAAGTACATTATTATGATTTTTTCCAGGAACAGGATCATAAGCTGTAATGACCTTTTATCCATTGTCTGCCATTTTGGATCCACTTCAGTTCTGTTCAATAAACATTTATGGAATGTTACCCATTTACTCTGTGCCTTGAACTAGGTAATATTTATTGTTTGCCTGTTACTAGTTTGCTTAACATTCCACCAACCCTCTTTTCTTTCCACTACCTACTCTTGGAGTGTCTGTCATTTAAGGTTTCTTAGGAGGTACCTTCTGGAAGTTCTCCAGTGTCAGTCTTTTTTGTCCTGGCTTATAGGATTTCTGGGCTCTGTCAGGGAGATTGTGGAATTCACCAACAAGGTAATCTGGGATCAAATTTTGAAGGGTAATGATAAAGAATTTAGGTAGTAAGGGACCATTTAAAGATTTTAAGCAAAGGAGAAACATGGTGAGAACTACACTTAAAAAGATGACTCTGGGTCACTTTGCAAAATACAGTGAACTGTAGATAAGGCTGAAGGCAAGATCCCAGTCCTGAGGCCATGATAATAATTTAGAGGGAGATAATTAAAAGCCCAGCAGAGATAACAGCAAATAGGGTCAAGATTTAAGAGATTTTTGTAAATAGAATTTACATACTTGTTGGATATGAATAATAAGGGTTATAATCCAATACTTACTTATTTTCTTGAACATATGATTTCCACTTTGGCCAATAAGACTCTTTCAGTCAGCTCCTGTTTTTCAGTTTGTTTTTGTTTTGACATACCCCCATCATTGTGTGTGTGTGTGTGTGTGCATTTCCTCATTTTCTGGTATTATAAGATACTCCCAGCTGATCTTATATATTTCCTGCTCTAGTCCTAGAATGAGTTATTTTTCCAAGATGACCCTTATTGAAGAGTGGTGTTAGAAACCAAAAGCTGGGTGTTAGATGTGCCCATTGCTACTGAGGTGTCATTGCTTTAGGCCCTGTCAACTGACAGTGCAAGAAAATATGTGTGTGTATACTAACCTATGGATACATGTATGTATGCATGTATATACACATATATACATGTGTGCTTATACATGTGTATATTTCTATGTAAATATATATATTTACATATGTAACTATATGCATCTATATTCAGCTAAATATGAACTCACAGTAATGTCCCCAATTCTAATCCATTACCCCATGGATCATTCTAGCCTTCTCTTCTTATCTTCAACCTCCCACTAAAACAGTGAAAAAATTGGGCTTTTAGCATTCTCCATCTATTTACTTAAATGTTCAATTCCAGTACAGTTGTATAGCAGTATCAGAATTGCTAACATTGCTAACATGGAACAATACTTATCAACTAGAGTACAGTGCTTATGTACAGTTTCTTTTTCCTTTAGTCTTACAGACTACTCATTTCCAAAATTGCTTATGTCAGAACGTTTTCTGATCACTCTCTTTAGTTAAGTTGTTTCATACATCTATAATACAGTTAGATTCTCTTGTCACAGTCTGCATTATTTACTGGGCTCTTCCAACCTCCTAAATGATATTATTAAAAAATTCATATATTAAGGCTTACTCTTTATACTGTAATATTCTGTGGATTTTTATAAATGCATAATTTCATGTATCCACCATTATAGTATTATACAGAATAGTTTCACCACCCTAAAACATCCCCTGTAATTTCCCTATTCAACCTTCCTCTCCTCACCCCTCACTCCTGATAACCACTGATATTTTACTGTCGCTATAGTTTTGGTTTGTTCAGAATACCGCATAAATTTAATCATAAAGTCTAGGAACATTTCTGACTGACTTCTTTCAGTTAACATATGCCCTTAAGGTCCATCCACTTTTTTTGTTCATTTCCTTGTATTGTTAAATAATATTTCTTTTTATGGATGTATCACGGTTTATTTATCCATTCACCTACTCAAGAACACCTTGGTTACTTCCAATTTTTGGCAATTAAGAACAAGACATACATAAATATTAGTGAGAAGATTTTTATATGGATATAAGCTTTCAAATCAGTTGGGTTAATATCTAGTAGAATGATTACTAGAACATAAAGTAAAATTATGTTTAGTTTTCTAAGAATATTCACAATATAAGAATTCTTAAAAATTGAGGGTATACTCTACACAGTTTCTCCCAAAGGTAACGTTGCAAAACAATCCTAAAATATCACAACCAGGATATCACCATCCATACAATCTTATTCAGATTTCACCAGTTCTATTTGTACTCATTTGAGTTATTACTTTTTTAAGAGTGTAACCAAAGAAAAAGTAAATTATTGAATCTCACTCTCTATAAAATGGAGAGTAATGATATAAACCTAGCTAGGTTCTTGTAAAGATTAAATGAGCTAATGTTTACCACAGTACTTGGCGTATAGTGACCATTTATTAATGGAATCATTGCATGTTTCATGCCATCACTGTGACCTAACTTCTGTCCTTATTCACCTCTTAGCCTTAGCCTTTGCTAACTTCCCTGGGATTTCACCAAACCCTGCCCTATTCCTCAGCTTCCGTAAGAGCCCGTATCTCTATTCCTTACTCTTTTCTATGGCACCAAATATGTACAAATGGTCTCTTCTTATTTGCAATCCCCAGAAATAAAGTAGAATTGAAGAAGGCTATTCCCACTCAAAAGGTAAAGGAAGGGCTGGAGAAGATGGAGCCTCTTTCTGATGAAGTCCTAGCAGGCAAAGATGATTTTTTTTTCTCATCTCTATTTTAAAGTTCTATGGAATTTGCATGAGAAATTCTTTAATAAATGGAGGTAAGGTCATATGATACTGCACTATTAGAATGATATTTCATTCACATGAAGGCTAAGTAAAGTAGGCTTTTAGAGTCTTGCCTGAGATCCATTTATTATATTCATTCTAAAAACAATATTAATTTAGCACTTACTATGTGTTCATTTTCATATGGACATCTAACTGGGACTTTATAGATACTCTTATGTAGACACTACTAATAGTTTATAGACACTGCCAATTAATATTTACATTGTTATGTAGAGACAGAATAGTTCAAGATAGCTTCTTAGAAGAAAAGTGAGCAGATGAGTAGCAATAGCTATGATAAAGTGTATAAAATAAGTCTCTATTTTCATGAAGCTTCCACATTCATTTTTATGTGGAATATTGTTCTGGAGTTTAAACAACTGATTGCACTTTCAGCATATTACCCCACTGTATCATTTGGAATACTCTTGCTTTAAAGGAAATGTAATGGCCGAGTTTGGGTAATAAAGGAAGAACAACTTGGCATATGATATTCACGGGAAGACGGGAAAAACTAAAGATTCTTTCTCTAAAAGATCTTTAGTTTTAAAAATAGAACAGGGCTTAGGAATATTCCAGGATGATGAGGCCCAAATAACTCAAAGACTTAAAAATAGCATAAGGGGCTGGGTGCGATGGCTCACATCTATAATCTCAGTGCTTTGGGAGGCCAAGGTGGGAGGATTGCTTGAACCCAGGAGTTTGAGGCTGTAATGAGCTATGATCATGCCACTGCACTCCAGCTTATGTGACAAATGAGACCCCATTTCAAAAAAAAATGGCCAAAAGAAAAGCCAGTTTTCTAGTATCTAAATTGTAACTTAAGAGTGGGGTATGTGTGATAGAGGGCATGAGAAGTGAGAAGACATTCTAGGTAATTCCAAGCAGCTACTTAACATGATGGTTCATTTGAAAATAAATGCTGATACCATCAAGGGGTCTAAGTCAAAAGTTGAAGAAGGAAGAAAGGGGCAAGTCAGAATTCCCTAGTAGACACTGGGTAAACTTAGCAGAGTTGTTGAAAGGGATACACATGAAATCATTGTAATTTTATGAGATCCTTCGACCTTAAGAGGATAAAATAGTGATTAAAAGGGATCAACTCAACTTGGAACTAGAAGAATTTAGGATAAATTATCCAGAAGAAAAAGAAAACTAAGGCCAATGTATGTGAACATATTCATGGGCCAAAGGGAAATATTTAAACCTGGATGGAACTAACCCAAAAAACTGGGCTTAATTCATTTATGCATTTAGAGTTTGAGTCTTTTTACATGTAATAAACTGTTCTAAAGACTGAAGAGTTGTACATATTAATGAAACATAATCCTCATCCTTCTTATATTATTAATAAACTATTCCCTATCTTTGAAACAATGTTGAAGTTGTTATATCACTATAACTCATTCTATCCTTTATTCTAGGAGATTATCTATGTACTCCTTTACACTATAGTGAAAAGTAGATGAGTATCTTACCTGTGTGAGTTGTACTGCAGTGGACTGAACTAGAACAAAGGGAAGAAGCAATGAAGGCAGGCAGGTCACCCAGAATAATCTGTAGTAGGAGAAATCACTTTAATTTTACCCTTGGGTGGAAGCACTGAATGGTGAATAAGAGATATATTCTAGTGAAGATATAATAACTTATAATAGCTATTCTTTAAATACCCTGTGAGAGCAAACTTTTCTGCATTGACTTGGCACCTACCATGGTTAAGCCATGATGGACAAGTTGGGGTGCCATCTCGTGCTGTGCTCTGGTTTGTCTCAGTGGTTGCTTTTGGTCAGGAAATTACTAATTATATTTTAAAAGCAACGTAGGGGCTTAGTATTTAAAACTCTCTAGAATGGCAGACAGTTTAGCTGGAATGATATAAACTGGAACAAAAGGCAGCCACTCTTCCTTGCTGCCTTGGTGTTGGCTCATTGGATTCCATGGTTCAGTGACTTACATCTGAACATTATGAAACTTTATCACAAAGAGTTTTATTCTGCTTTAAACCTGCAGATGCAAAGTAATTTAGTTCATATGCTGCAGTGATGCAAATCAAAACCCATAATATTTTTATTAATTGCTGAAAGCAGACAGGGTTTCAGAAGCATAAAAATACCAGCACAGAACTATAGATACACAAAATCTAAAGAGTAGGATTGGAAAGATGCCCAGCATTTTGGAAGTAAAAGGTCTGCTTATACATGATTTTATAAATCTAGTTTTGCTGAAGCAAAATCAGCACAAGTAGTTTAAAATTTTAAAACTTCTTTGGCATAAGCTAAAGCTTCTTAATTCAAATCTTGACATTAAGCACCTTTTAACTTGTTTCTTACTTACAGTAAAAACTGATTTTCTTCCTGTTCAGTTGATGTTCCTACCCGCTGTCATTTTGGACAATTTCATTTTGGTCCCTAAGGTCTTCTCTCATAATAAACTGGAACCTTCCCAAATAGCTAAGGTCTAAGGCACTGTCTACCCTGCAGAAAATAAACAGTGCCTAGCACAGTAGTCAATCTAAAAGCCTCAAATAATCATAAAATAACTGAAATGCCAACCCTGACTTTTACTGATTAAAAGAAGGGAAATAGATAAAAATAAAAATATTTGCCAGTGCAGCAGTGAGGCAGATATCATTATATATGTGATACCCCTCCCATTGAACACAATGAAAGTGCTTATAGTTTCCCATCAATTCAGTGATGATAATGGTAACGTTCATCACCGTGATGTAAATTGTCACTGTGTGGCTTGGGACTTAGTTATATTTGCAAAATTATACATCTAGAGGTAACAAGTTGCTAGTTGTTTCTACATAATCTTAGTTTATGTATTCACACGCAAAGTGACAATTATTATATCAACTATTCTATTCTATATGGTATCTGTATGATTCTCTGCAAATTTTCTTTCTTATCTTGAGGTACTTTCACATCATATCCATCCAATATGGTAGGTTGTGTATCAAAAGTCATTGAAAACAACATCTCAGGCATCCGTTAACATATTGTGAGGCCCAATCTCTAGAGCTTTGGATTCAGGAATCTAGATGTTCCTCATGTGTTTTTGAAGTGACTCTGAGGCATATCTGCAAACCACACCTTGAAAGACTCTAAAATAGTAGATCTAAAAATGAGCTGCTGCTTCACATTTTTTAGGATGGTTACTGTAAAAAAACAGAAAGTAATGTGTTGACAAAGATGTGGAGAAATTGAGACCCTTGTGCCCTGTTTGCAGGAATGTAAAATGGGGTGGTAGCTATGGAAAACAGTATAGCAGTTCCTTAAGCCAGGGGTCCCCCTTTCCCCAGGGAACTAGTCTGCGGCCTGTTAGGAACTGGGCCTCAGAGGAGGAGGGGAGCAGCAGGCAAGGGAGCATTACATTATGATCTGAGCTCTGCCTCCTGTTGGATCAGTGGCAGGATTAGGTTCTCATAGGAGCACAGACCCTATAGTGAACTGCGATGCACGTGATCTAGGTTGCGTGCTCCTTATGAGACTCTAATGCCTGCTGATCCAAGGTGGAAGAGTTGCATCCCCAAACTCTTCCCCCCGATTCTTTCCCTTACCCCAGGTCTGTCCCATCTGTTGAAAAATTGTCTTCCACGAAACTGGTCCCTGTTGCCAAAAAGTTTGAGGACTGCTGCCTTAAACTATTAAAAATAAAATGCTGTATCATCTAGCAATTCCACTTTTGGATATATACCCAGAAGAACTGAAAGTAGTCTTGGAGAGATATTTTTGAACCCATGTTCATAGAAGCATTATTCGCAATAGCCAAAAGGTGAAAGCAACTCAAGTGTCTGTCAATAGATGAATGGATAAAGAATTTCTGTTATACAATGGAACATTATTCAGCCTTAAAAAGAAAGGAAATTCTGACACATGCTACAACATTGATAAACCTTGAAAACATTTTGCTAAGTGAAGTAAGCCAGTCACAAAAAGATAAGTACTGTCTGATTCCACTCATATTAGGTACCCTGAGTAGTCAAAATCATAGAGGAGAAAGTAGAATGGTGGCTGCCAGGGGCTGGGGAGAGGTCATAATGAAGAGCTGTTATTTTATGGGCATAGAATTTCAGTTTTACAGACAAAAAAAAGTTCTGGAGATTGGTTGCATAACAATGTGAATGTACTTAATGCTACTTAATAATACTGATGTATACTTAAAAATAGATAAAAAGGTAAATTTTATGCTATGTATATTTTACTACAATTAAAAAAATAGCTGCTGCTGGGGCCATTGGTGACAGTACATTGAGGCACTAACGGGTGAACAGGCTGTTGCCACTGTTCTCAAAAAACACTGGCTGTGAAAGGAAGTGGGGGTGGGTGGCAGTTTGAAGGTGGACAAAGATAAAAAGACTTCTTGGAATGACTTGAAAAAGACTCTAAACTGAAGGAAAGAACTCAATGGAGAGAGAAATGTTGATAATGCAAGCCATTTAAATATTATATAAAATATATTACATATGTTTGTAATTCACAAGTAAAACTTGGCACTCAGTGGGTTCTCAGTATCTTGAATCCTTCAGTGTACACTCTGCATCAGAAAGTGAATTTGTTGAAATCTCTGATGGACTGTAACGTTTCATATTTCTAAGCCATGTCAGTATCATGGTTAAAAGTCCTCATCTGGCTGGAATTATGCTAGCTCTGAATGCTTTGTTGGAAGTTTTCAGAAATGCCAAATGTAAAAGAGGTTCCCATCACTGTTTTTGTACTGCACACCCCTATGAAATGGGTTATCACATTGATTCTATGACTAAAATGGCAACTAGTATTTCAAAATATAATAATCTTGACAATCCCACTATACTGCTGAGGATAAGGAAGACTGATTTTAATACTGGGACCTAGATTTAATTATGTCTTCTTCAGAGTTTAGAAATATTCTCATCCTGAATCCTGTAGATTCTCCCATTCTTTTCACCAAATGGAACCACCTGGCTCCTGGGATCCTCTGGGCTCTGCAGATGTGGTCACTGGGACTGAGGTGTCGCCCAGTCCCACAATGCAGGTTTGCAACACCCGTGTGGCTATCTGAATCTCCAGTCTATTTTAGATAGAGAATATCCAAATAGGGCTCTATGCTTCAGCACCATTAGAACATAGAGAAATAAATGTCATTTTAAGTATGACACAGATTTCCATGAAAAATTTCAAAACATGCTTGAAACAGGACCGAGTAATATTTGAAAGGTAGCAATTCAGATTTTCAACATGTCAAATAAGCCTATTTCTGTATGTATTTAAATCATTTAAATCGTGCAAATATCTTTTTCCCATTATAATTTACTTAATTTACCACATGTTAAAATTAATTAATCAAGCATCCTAATACTCAGCAAAAATAAAAACAACAACTAACTTGTCAATTGCGGGTAAAGGTGAGATATCCCCAATAAGTCTAGTGAATCCTAAAGAGGACTGAAGTTTCCTGACAGCTGTGTGGGTCTTTGCAAGAAGTCTACACTCTCTTCCCATCTATGACTGTAGAAGTGTCTGACATATGGTCTTTGTGTTGCTTAATTACACATTTCTTTTCCACTCCAGTTAACATATTTCACTTATTTGTCATTTCTAATATTTTAGCTAAAATTATGCCATTTTATTCCTTTCAGTTTGACTGATAGCATGAATCTTGATTGCTAGGAAAAAAAAAAAGATTCAGTCCTCTAAAGAAAGAATGAGGATCTAATCAGCAAAAATTCCTGAAAGAATTTGACATTCTCTTTGGGGAATGATTGGCTGCCCATAAAAGAGAGCATGTGTGAGAAACTTCCTTGAGTCTCTGCTATTTGATTAACTTGTAAAGGCTAAAATCAACTGACAAATTCAATTATACATTCAAATTGTATTTCTAAATTGGCTTAATTTTTTAAAGTGATGAATGAACCATAGGAGAAAAATTCCATTACAATATGAACAAGCAGAAATAAGTCATACCATTAATACTATGCCTGCGCACACAAACTTTCCTATTTTTTTTTTGATTAGCAGGGTCAGTTTAATGAACAGAAGTATCTGGCTCATAGGTCAGCCATGGTATTTACTTTCTAGGAGAAGAAAGCTGTTTAGGGTACAGGAGAGAATAAAAGAAAGATGTCTTTGGGAAAGTAAAACAAAACAAAACAAAAGAAAAAGAAACTCCTTCCTTTGGGACTGTTTCTATGCTAGCAAAGCAGATCATAAATAAAGAAAACTATTTGATATTTGTCCACAGAATGTTTCTAAAGGTATAGAATTTGCTAATGGCTGCCTGGTAGGCACAATTCAGGAAGAAGTCATTGATGATTGCAAAAGACATTTCTGAATTAGAGTCCTGTATAGTCATATAGTGATAAGTAACATGTTGCTAAACATTTGCCCCCTCTAGGGACTTAATGTACCATAGTCAGAAAAAAAAAGAAAAGAAACATTCCCTATATATTCTACCATTAAAGTTTGAACCAGTGTCAGCACTTGACTACAGTAAATCCCAATTTTATGGAATAGGTTGGGATAGAACGGTTACATAGAAATGGATTTTTACCACAAAATGGAAATTAGCAATTTATCCTAAGAATATTATGGAAAAAAACAGTCTATTTGACTAATGATAGATGATAAATCATACCAACATTTTTCCTTTTTTCTTTTATATCAATAAATTAGCAGACAGAAAAACTCAATAAAAATTACATTTAAACTCATAAGTATTATTTAAGTCTTCTTTACTAGTCAGTCACCTTCATTTGACAGAAATGACATGTTAAATTGAATTTTTTCTCTATTAACAAATATTATGAATTGTAGTTCATTATTTTTTTATTACTCAAATTTTACCTGGATTTTTTAGATATTGAAATTGACTTTGAAAGGAAGCAATCCAAATCTGCCATCTCTAAGGTGGCTGTGAAGATAGACACAGGATAGAAGATTCAGAAGATTTTTTAGTATTCTGCATAAGCGTCACTTTCAAGCACTTAACTTTCTGCCAGCACGTGTTGCAAATGAAAAAAACCGAGGCTCAGAGAAGTTAAGCAGATGCATAATCACACAGTAAGTGTGGTGAGGGTGGGGTTTGATTGTGTGTAGACTGTGAAGTTGCAAAGATTGTGAATTTCTTCATAGGAAATTCTATGGGGAATATTAATCTTAGAAATATTAAAAGACAACAAAAAGTTGTACACAAATGTTCATAGTCACATTGTTCCTAATAGACAAAAAGTGGGAGTAACCCAGTTGACCATCAACTGGTGAACAGATAAGCAAAATGTGACACATTCATACACTGGAACACGTTTGGCAATAAAAATGAATGAAATACTGATGCATGCTATGACATGAATGAACTTTGAAAATATTATGCTAAATAAAAGAAGCCAGTCACTAAAGACAACATGTCGTATGATTGCACTCAGACGAAAAGCACAGAATAGGGAAATCTGTATATAAAGAAAG
Source organism: Pan troglodytes (assembly GCF_028858775.2). NCBI lineage: Eukaryota > Metazoa > Chordata > Mammalia > Primates > Hominidae > Pan > Pan troglodytes. The sequence goes on along the minus strand of NC_072403.2, from coordinate 136,597,031 downwards.
ATTTGTAGTTGCCAGCGGATGGGAGAAGGGAGAGATAGGGAGAGATGGCGAATGGGTACAGGGTTTCTCTTTAGAGTAATAAAAATGTTCTAAACTTAGATTGTTGTGATGGTTGCACAATTGTGATTATACTAAAAAAATCATTGAATTCAACCTTTATTTTGGTGAATTTCATAGTATGTGGAATTATACCTTGGTAAGATGTTAAAAAAAAGACAACGTGCAATGACTCTGTTGTTACGTCACAGTGACCTCATGCTTTTTCTTCATTTTGTTCTGTTAATTAGATGATCCCTTAGAGATAAAATCATTTAACTCAGGGTTTTCTTTTGAATATGCCTGGGGATAACACCTCCTCCAGAATAGCAACTATTCTGCTCCCTTTTATTCTCTTGTTTTACGGAAAATATCCAGGAGAATAGGCATAGTGACCTCCCAACGGGCAGAACCAGAGTGGGCTAAACTCTCAAGCTTATGAATCTTCAGAACACACAATTCATTCATTAAAGTAGGCCTTTAATGGTGGAATTACAGTCATCTTAGTTGAAGAGATTTGTTTTTTAATACAATGGCTGAACTAGTGTTATTCCTTTCAAAATAATTACAAAGGGATGGTTTTTATTTACTCTGAAAATATGTCTACACATATTAAGGCTTATTATTGTTATAATTACTGTTATTGTCATTCTGGAATTATTTTTTAAACTTTTAATACTTTTTTCTGGAATAATAATACTAACTAATTATTTGGGGACAAATTTTGTTTTTTAGTTATGCCAAAAGTTATTTGAACTCAACACGAATGAATATGATCAGAAATCACACTGAATAATGCCACTGGGATTCAACCATTGATACCTACCTGGGTTCTTCCAAAGGGAAATTTTTAATTATCTGGAGTAATTGTTGTGGAATTTATTTGATATTTCACGTATATTTATTGAGTATCACCAACTGTCTTAGACAGTGGGAAAATGTTACATATATAAAGTGACACCTATGAAGAGGAGAGTAATTAACACTTAATAGTGCTACAATTTATAGAATAATTTTACATAATTTATCTTAGAACATTATAAGAACTCCAATTTTTTAAAATCCCATTTTAACTGAACATGAGGTTCACTTATACAAATAATGAGAAAGTGTCAAGGTGGGGCTCAAAGCTAGTTGTGTGTACTGTAGTTCTGGATCCTCTTTTTAATTGGAATATTGTCTGCACTACAATTTTATAAAAGAACACTTGCTTACAAACACCTACACATATGTGATGGCATTTATTCATTCATTGACTCTTTCGACAAGTATTTATGCTAGGCATTGTTGTAGGTATTGGGAATTCTGCAGAAAACAAAAACAGACACAATTTTCCTGCCCTCATGGAGCTTATCCCCTAGCAGGGAAGATGACTATAGGCTAGAAAAATTAGTAAACTACATAGTATGAAGATGACTATAAACAAGAAAAATTAGTAAACTATATAGTATGTTAGATGACATAAGCACAATGGAGAAAAATAAAGCAAGAGGTGAGAAAGAAAGCTATGGGGGTTAATCAGGAGAAGAGGGTTCTAGTCAGCGGGAAGGGCAGGTGCTAAGCCCTAAGACTGGAGTGTTCTTGGCATGTTCAAGAAAAAGTGGTTAGAGGGATAAAAGGGGTCAGATTATATAGTGTGCTGAATTTGCCTTTAACTAAGTGATATTAGGAGCCACTGTAGGCTTCTAAGGAGAGAAGGGATGTCACGAAACTCATGTTGATTGTTGTGCTGCTGTGTTTAGCTGATGTGGGGCAAGGGCATGTTTCCTAAGGGTCCATCTCATCACTCTATGATCTCAACCGATATTCTCAGACTCTGGCTGTTTTTATGCTCTCCATGCCACATCTTGGATACAGATGTCTCTTGCTTTGTTTATTTATAAAGGCCTCTTCAGATTCCATGGGTGTTCCCATAGAGGGCAGATAAAAAACTTGTTTGGGAAAGTCAAAAGCTAAAGTGGCAACTACCCTGTAATTCGCATAGTTGGTGGGTGCAGTAGGCATGCACAGAGCTGAGAGGAATGTCTATTATCTAAAAATTATGTTCTGAACCTTGAACCCTGGTCACAAAGCAAGATGAGGTCTTAATTATACAGGTCTCCAAATTCTTTTACCATCGTATGTAACTTCTCTGTGTATCTTTTAATAAATAACTCTTGTTGCCAATAGACTTTAAATCTCTGGGTTCAGAGCCTATTGCTGTGAAAAGAGAGAACAAAAATAAGCTTTATCAAGCTGATAGGAAAATACCAAAGAACAGCCCAAACACGGGGCTTTACTTTGAGACATTGTTCTTATTCTGGAGTGAAAATATGTAGTAGAGTGATTTCACCTGTGCCTCCTCTAACAACCACATTTCCTTAACTCTAGCCAAAAAATGGCACTAGAGCATTCGCTTTAGCCAGAATCTAGATGTTATATTTTCCCTTTGGTTTGTGTATATGGAGGAGGAAGAGGAAGAGTGAAGGAGGCTAAAGAAAAAGAAGAGGAAGAAATCAGGTAGCAGTTTTGTGGAGTTGGGCAGAGGCAGTGACAGGGGGCAGGAATTTATGGGATGGTCCATGGTCTTCTGCAGCTGCTAGCAATGTACATCGTGGTCCTTGATTCTCCCAGCTCGTCCACCTCAGTGACTCCCACCTGGTGATATTGCTGGCTGCTTTGGGTGAGACTGTTCTATGGTGTCAAACCAGCCTGGCTTCAGAAGGGGCATGGATTCTTCCTAGATCTGCTTACAGAGTGATCAGGGAAGAGTGGCTCAGGGGAGAGTGGCTCACGGAGCAGAGCTCAAGGCTAAGTCTAGTTCTAGCCCCACAGGGAGGGGAGAGGAGAAGGGGACATGAAGATAGCAGGTCAGAAGAAGCGTGAACAATGAGGTCCTGGAGCAGCCTTTCACCTGTATCTCCCATGTGACCCCGTTCTCCTAATATGTGGTCAAGCATCATGTTTGGGATGGCAAGCCACAAGATCTCTCAAGCTTTGTCACACCTTGATGTGGAGCATGAAGGGAGATTCCATAGCTGATTTTCATTCTTAGCAGCTACAAGTTAGGGAGGATAACCAGTGTGATCTGGCTAGAAGAGAAAATGGAGAAAATGTCTGTATTCTAGAGGGCTCCAGAGAGGAATTGCCACAAGGGGTAATGGAATGAAATCTACCTCTTCCCAGCATTTTCAGGGAGTGGGTGGCATTTATAGGGTTAAACCCTAATGATTTCTGTGACCCGGGTGCTCAGCACTCTCTGAATCATTCTCATGGTTTCTGGGACAGCTGGCAAGGCTCCTCTGACATGAATAAATGCCTACTGCCATCACTGGGCTCTGGCTCTCCCAGTTTAAATGAGGAGTCTCCCATTACTCAGTCAGGCATACCTGCTTCTTGCTTCAGAGCCTCCGTTTCTTGGAAATAGCCTGTCAGGTCCCATCTGCTTCATGGAGCTGCCAGTCCCCTGAGACGAGGACCTCCACTCTGATCTCCTGTCAGATGCTTGAAACCCAGAAGGGAATAGCCCTTCCAATCTGCCAGAAATTGCTTTTGTGATATCAAGGCCTGCCTCGGGGAACTACAATATACTATGCTCAGATGAAAATTACATCTGTAAGTACACCACTTTCTTCTTTAGACGGCCTGCGAAACTTCTCTTACTTTCATTTGTAGGGAAGACTGCAAAGGCTTTAAATGTATAGCCCTTAATAAGTAGGATTCTGCCACACACAAATATTGTTTTCCTATATCTGGCAGGTGTGGAGAAGGCCCAAGAATAGACAAAAGGCTTTTCACCAGTGAAAAATGAAAGTTAAACTTCCATGTCAGCTCCAAGCATGAAGTGGATTGTAGCAGGTGCAATTAATTGCCATCAAATTTATTGGAACCTTGAAAATAATTAGCAAGTGTCCTAGTTGATATGACAGATTCATTAATCATTTAATATATTCCTGCAAATAGATTTATCAATCAAATAGCTGCCTCTGGTTGAATAACTCATGACTGTGCTTTATGGCTGTATTCATAATGCTCGTCTGTTTTTAAAGAAAACTGGGAAGCTTTAGCTTAATTTAGAGCCCTCAGCTCCAATATTTATGTAGATTACATCCGAATCTCTGGAAGTTAGAGCCACTACAGCAAGAGAAGGGGTGCATAAGGCACATATTTAAAAGGCTGGAAACAATGAGTTAGGGTCAGGTATACATCCCATAGGGGTAGAAATTACACTGACAGAAAGGACACATTCAGGAGAATGTCTTAAGGATGCTGCAGTCAGATCTAGGAACAGCTAGACTTTGTCCAAACCAATTTTAAAGTTGCTAGATGAGCAAATAAACTTCTTGGAGATAAAAACTACTGAAGGTCCTTTAATCACCCCTGACCCTATAGCATCTCTGACAGGTGGCCAGACAACATTTCCTTGAATGCTGACATTGATAGAGTGATCACTTCTATTATATTTTGGAATAGTTCTGATAATTGGAAATATTTCTTAGAGTAAAATTCTGCCTCTTTATTTTACCCTCCTATTTCTAGAGTTATAGAGAGTAAACTTATTCCTCTTCTAAAAGACTGCTTTTCTAACATGTGAAGACAGCCACCCTAACACCCTAAGTTTGCTCAAAGCTCTGATTTTTTATGCACAATGGCTCTAAAACCTTTCTCCCATCTCCGTTTTTTGGGTGCATTTTCATTTCCTAAAATGAAACCACAAAGCTACGAGTATGGAAACGTAAGCTCTACCCCCTCCATTATTTGGAATTCTTAGATCCTTTAATGCAACTTTAAGCTTGTCTTGTCTTTATTGGAAAGTTTTAGCACAGCGTTGACTGATAGTGGACTTGCTGTCAACTAGAAATCTCTGAAGCTTTATCTTCCAATATCTGTTAAATCATACCACCCTACTCTGTACTATAATTCAGGCCATTCTTACAAGCTTTCTTAGGAAGGAACCATGCTTATTGCTGGTTTATTATGGTGATTAAGAAAAATATTTTATGGATTCTAATATTTGCTCCTCTACTTGATAGCTATGACCAGGTACAAAGAATTTAATCTTGTTGAGTCTTACTTTATTCATCTATGTAACAGGAAGCATAATCCTATATCATAGGATTGCTGTGAAGATTAATGAGTTATGTAAAGTTATTTTTTTGTGGTGCTTTATATGTAGGCAACACTCCATAAATGTATGATATTATTATTATTATTTTAAATGTTTACTCTGTCATTCAACATATTAGTTATGCTCTCCTTTCATCTGTACTATTTCTGTATACAAGGCAGAGATAAATCTGTTGACTATAACTGAGAAAAAAAACTCTATAATTTAAGACCTAAGCCTCTTTTCACTATGTAACATAAAACCTGATCTCTATTATATAGTGAGATGCAATGTTATTCTGCTTAAGAAATAGAGCTTCTTAAAATAAAACCAACTAGGGTTTAGGGGGAGGAGCCAAGATGGCCGAATAGGAACAGCTCCGGTCTACAGCTCCCAGCGTGAGCGACGCAGAGGACAGGTGATTTCTGCATTTCCATCTGAGGTACCGGGTTCATCTCACTAGGGAGTGCCAGACAGTGGGCGCAGGTCAGTGGGTGCCTGCACCGTGCGCGAGCCGAAGCAGGGCCAGGCATTGCCTCACTTGGGAAGCGCAAGGGGTCAGGGAGTTCCCTTTCTGAGTCAAAGAAAGGGGTGACAGACGCACCTGGAAAATCGGGTCACTCCCACCCAAATATTGCGCTTTTCGGACCGGCTTAAAAAACGGCGCACCACGAGATTATATGCCGCACCTGGCTTGGAGGGCCCTACGCCCACGGAGTCTCGCTGATTGCTAGCACAGCAGTCTGAGATCAAACTGCAAGGCGGCAGTGAGGCTGGGGGAGGGGCGCCCACCATTGCCCAGGCTTGCTTAGGTAAACAAAGCAGCCAGGAAGCTGGAACGGGGTGGAGCCCACCACAGCTCAAGGAGGCCTGCCTGCCTCTGTAGGCTCCACCTCTGAGGGCAGGGCACAGACAAACAAAAAGACCGCAGTAACCTCTGCAGACTTAAATGTCCCTGTCTGACAGCTTTGAAGAGAGCAGTGGTTCTCCCAGCACGCAGCTGGAGATCTGAGAACGGGCAGACTGCCTCCTCAAGTGGGTCCCTGACCCCCGACCCCCGAGCAGCCTAACTGGGAGGCACCCCCCAGCAGGGGCACACTGACACCTCACACGGCAGGGTATTCCAACAGACCTGCAGCTGAGGGTCCTGCTGTTAGAAGGAAAACTAACAAACAGAAAGGACATCCACACCAAAAACCCATCTGTACATCACCATCATCAAAGACCAAAAGTAGATACAACCACAAAGATGGGGAAAAAACAGAACAGAAAAACTGGAAACTCTAAAACGCAGAGCGCCTCTCCTCCTCTAAAGGAACGCAGTTCCTCACCAGCAACGAAACTAAAGCTTGATGGAGAATGACTTTGACGAGCTGAGAGAAGAAGGCTTCAGACGATCAAATTACTCTGAGCTATGGGAGGACATTCAAACCAAAGGCAAAGAAGTCGAAAACTTTGAAAAAAATTTAGAAGAATGTATAACTAGAATAACCAATACAGAGAAGTGCTTAAAGGAGCTGATGGAGCTGAAAACCAGGGCTCGAGAACTACGTGAAGAATGCAGAAGCCTCAGGAGCCAATGCGATCAACTGGAAGAAAGGGTATCAGCAATGGAAGATGAAATGAATGAAATGAAGCGAGAAAGGAAGTTCAGAGAAAAAAGAATAAAAAGAAATGAGAGAAGCCTCCAAGAAATATGGGACTATGTGAAAAGACCAAATCTACGTCTGATTGGTGTACCTGAAAGTGATGGGGAGAATGGAACCCAGTTGGAAAACACTCTGCAGGATATTATCCAGGAGAACTTCCCCAATCTAGCAAGGCAGGCCAACATTCAGATTCAGGAAATACAGAGAACGCCACAAAGATACTCCTCGAGAAGAGCAACTCCAAGACACATAATTGTCAGATTCACCAAAGCTGAAATGAAGGAAAAAATGTTAAGGGCAGCCAGAGAGAAAGGTCGGGTTACCCTCAAAGGGAAGCCCATCAGACTAACAGCGGATCTCTCTGCAGAAACCCTACAAGCCAGAAGAGAGTGGGGGCCAATATTCAACATTCTTAAAGAAAAGAATTTTCAACCCAGAATTTCATATCCAGCCAAACTAAGCTTCATAAGTGAAGGAGAAATAAAATACTTTAGAGATAAGCAAATGCTAAGAGATTCTGTCACCACCAGGCCTGCCCTAAAAGAGCTCCTGAAGGAAGCGCCAAACATGGAAAGGAACAACTGGTACCAGCCACTGCAAAATCATGCCAAAACGTAAAGACCATCGAGACTAGGAAGAAACTGCATCAACTAACGAGCAAAATCACCAGCTAACATCATAATGACAGGATCAAATTCACACATAACAATATTAACTTTAAATGTAAATGGACTAAATGCTCCAATTAAAAGACACAGACTGGCAAATTGGATAAAGAGTCAAGACCCATCATTGTGCTGTATTCAGGAAACCCATCTCACGTGCAGAGACAAACATAGGCTCAAAATAAAAGGATGGAGGAAGATCTACCAAGCAAACGGAAAACAAAAAAAGGCAGGGGTTGCAATCCTAGTCTCTGATAAAACAGACTTTAAACCAACAAAGATCAAAAGAGACAAAGAAGGCCATTACATAATGGTAAAGGGATCAATTAAACAAGAAGAGCTAACTATCCTAAATATATATGCATCCAATACAGGAGCACCCAGATTCATAAAGCAAGTCCTGAGTGACCTACAAAGAGACTTACACTCCCACACATTAATAATGGGAGACTTTAACACCCCACTGTCAACATTAGACAGATCAACGAGACAGAAAGTCAACAAGGATACCCAGGAATTGAACTCAGCTCTGCACCAAGCAGACCTAATAGACATCTACAGAACTCTCCACCCCAAATCAACAGAATATACATTTTTTTCAGCACAACACACCTAATCCAAAATTGACCACATACTTGGAAGTAAAGCTCTCCTCAGCAAATGTAAAAGAACAGAGATTATAACAAACTATCTCTCAGACCACAGTGCAATCAAACTAGAACTCAGGATTAAGAATCTCACTCAAAACCGCTCAACTACATGGAAACTGAACAATCTGCTCCTGAATGACTATTGGGTACATAACAAAATGAAGGCAGAAATAAAGATGTTCTTTGAAACCAACGACAACAAAGACACAATATACCAGAATCTCTGGGACACATTCAAAGCAGTGTGTAGAGGGAAATTTATAGCACTAAATGCCCACAAGAGAAAGCAAGAAAGATCCCAAATTGACACCCTAACATTACAATTAAAAGAACTAGAAAAGCAAGAGCAAACACATTCAAAAGCTAGCAGAAGGCAAGAAATAACTAAAATCAGAGCAGAACTGAAGGAAATAGAGACACAAAAAACCCTTCAAAAAATTAATAAATCCAGGAGCTGGTTTTTTGAAAGGATCAATAAAATTGATAGACTGCTAGCAATAAAGAAAAAAAGAGAGAAGAATCAAATAGATGCAATAAAAAATGATAAAGAGGATATCAGCACCGATCCCACAGAAATACAAACTACCATCAGAGAATACTACAAACACCTCTACGCAAATGAACTAGAAAATCTAGAAGAAATGGATAAATTCCTCAACACATACACTCTCCCAAGACTAAACCAGGAAGAAGTTGAATCTCTGAATAGACCAATAACAGGAGCTGAAATTGTGGCAATAATCAATAGCTTACCAACCAAAAAGAGTCCAGGACCAGATGGATTCACAGCCGAATTCTACCAGAGGTACAAGGAGGAACCGGTACCATTCCTTCTGAAACTATTCCAATCAATAGAAAAAGAGGAAATCCTCCCTAACTCATTTTATGAGGCCAGCATCATTCTGATACCAAAGCCGGGCAGAGACACAACAAAAAAAGAGAATTTTAGACCAATATCCTTGATGAACATTGATGCAAAAATCCTCAATAAAATACTGGCAAAACGAATCCAGCAGCACATCAAAAAGCTTATCCACCATGATCAAGTGGGCTTCATCCCTGGGATGCAAGGCTGGTTCAATATACGCAAATCAATAAATGTATTCCAGCATATAAACACAGTCAAAGACAAAAACCACATGATTATCTCAATAGATGCAGAAAAAGCCTTTGACAAAATTCAACAACCCTTCATGCTAAAAACTCTCAATAAATTAGGTATTGATGGGACGTATCTCAAAATAATAAGAGCTATCTATGACAAACCCACAGCCAATATCATACTGAATGGGCAGAAACTGGAAGCATTCCCTTTGAAAACTGGCACAAGACAGGGATGCCCTCTCTCACCACTCCTATTCAACATAGTGTTGGAAGTTCTGGCCAGGGCAATTAGGCATGAGAAGGAAATAAAGGGTATTCATTTAGGAAAAGAGGAAGTCAAATTGTCCCTGTTTGCAGACGACATGATTGTATATCTAGAAAACCCCATTGTCTCAGCCCAAAATCTCCTTAAGCTGATAAGCAACTTCAGCAAAGTCTCAGGATACAAAATCAATGTACAAAAATCACAAGCATTCTTATACACCAACAACAGACAGAGAGCCAAATCATGAGTGAACTCCCATTCACAATTGCTTCAAAGAGAATAAAATACCTAGGAATCCAACTTACAAGGGATGTGAAGGACCTCTTCAAGGAGAACTACAAACCACTGCTCAATGAAATAAAAGAAGATACAAACAAATGGAAGAACATTCCATGCTCATGGGTAGGAAGAATCAATATCCTGAAAATGGCCATACTGCCCAAGGTAATTTACAGATTCAATGCCATCCCCATCAAGCTACCAATGACTTTCTTCACAGAATTGGAAAAAACTACTTTAAAGTTCATATGGAACCAAAAAAGAGCCCGCTTCACCAAGGCAATCCTAAGCCAAAAGAACAAAGCTGGAGGCATCACACTACCTGACTTCAAACTATACTACAAGGCTACAGTAACCAAAACAGCATGGTACTGGTACGAAAACAGAGATATAGATCAATGGAACAGAACAGAGCCCTCAGAAATAACGCTGCATATCTACAACTATCTGATCTTTGACAAACCTGAGAAAAACAAGCAATGGGGAAAGGATTCCCTATTTAATAAATGGTGCTGGGAAAACTGGCTAGCCATATGGAGAAAGCTGAAACTGGATCCCTTCCTTACACCTTATACAAAAATCAATTCAAGATGGATTAAAGACTTAAACATTAGACCTAAAACCATAAAAACCCTAGAAGAAAACCTAGGCATTACCATTCAGGACATAGGCATGGGCAAGGACTTCATGTCCAAAACACCAAAAGCAATAGCAACAAAAGACAAAATTGACAAATGGGATCTAATTAAACTAAAGAGCTTCTGCACAGCAAAAGAAACTACCATCAGAGTGAACAGGAAACCTACACAATGGGAGAAAATTTTTGCAACCTACTCATCTGACAAAGGGCTAATATCCAGAACCTACAATGAACTCAAACAAATTTACAAGAAAAAAACAAACAACCCCATCAAAAAGTGGGCCAAGGACATGAACAGACACTTCTCAAAAGAAGACATTTATGCAGCCAAAAAACACATGAAAAAATGCTCACCATCACTGGCCATCAGAGAAAAGCAAATCAAAACCACAATGAGATACCATCTCACACCAGTTAGAATGGCGATCATTAAAAAGTCAGGAAACAACAGGTGCTGGAGAGGATGTGGAGAAATAGGAACACTTTTACACTGTTGGTGGGACTGTAAACTAGTTCAACCATTGTGGAAGTCAGTGTGGCCATTCCTCAGGGATCTAGAACTAGAAATACCATTTGACCCAGCCATCCCATTACTGGGTATATACCCAAAGGACTATAAATCATTCTGCTATAAAGACACATGCACACGTATGTTTATTGCGGCATTATTCACAATAGCAAAGACTTGGAACCAACCCAAATGTCCAACAATGATAGACTGGATTAAGAAAATGTGGCACATATACACCATGGAATACTATGCAGCTATAAAATATGATGAGTTCATGTCCTTTGTAGGGACATGGATGAAATTGGAAATCATCATTCTCAGTAAACTATCGCAAGAACAGAAAACCAAACACCGCATATTCTCACTCATAGGTGGGAATTGAACAATGAGATCACATGGACACAGGAAGGGGAATATCACACTCTGGGGACTGTGGTGGGGTGGGGGGAGGGGGGACGGATAGCATTGGGAGATATACTAATGCTAGATGACGAGTTAGTGGGTGCAGCGCACCAGCATGGCACATGTATACATATGTAACTAACCTGCACAATGTGTACATGTACCCTAAAACTTAAAGTATCATAAAAAAAAAATAAAACCAAGTATAAATAAAGAAAACATCCTTTAATGCATTCAGTCTGTTTTATTTTATTTTAGTTTTTCAGTTGGACAGTCATTACATGCCAGATTAAGCAGTGGAGTCAAATGACGATTAGTTGCCATGTTGTTGTGGCATCCATGTTCTAAGTGACTTGCTGCTCTTTGACCATTTATTTATACTGAGACTTTTCTATCTGCTTTCACATCTTTTATTCCTGGATTCAGCTCTTTGAGTCTGCCCTCTTTGGAACTTCTCAGTTTATTCATTTTGTTCTCTAAATTTTCTAGATTTTCTGATAGCTCTGCCTGGACTTGATTCAATCTTTTTTTTTTTTTTTTTTTTTTGAGGACCTCCATGGAGCAAGAAACTGTCTCAGCTGACATAGAATCATATTTCAGCCAGAAGGAAATGTCGCTTATTTTAATTCAATATATAATAACAGCAATGAAGAGCCCTTTAATCAGATAGGCTTGGATTTGAACTAGAACTTTCTCATTTATTAGGAGTAATCTTGGCTAAGGACCTGCCTAAGGCTCATTTCTTCATCTGTAAGATAGAGATAATAATATTACCTAGGCTTCATAGGCTTGTTGTAATAATAACGTGAAGTAAAGACTCATAAGATGTTTAGACAATTGTTGAGTATTATTATTATTAATTATCATTCAATTCAATTAAAACAAGTGGATATCCTCCTAGGTACTAGGTACTGGAACAGAACAATGGAAAAACCAAATGTGGTTCTTGCTTTCGGGAACTTAACGCTCCAGAGATCCTACAATCATTATCATTGTGATCATCAAGGTCGCCATAGTCATGATAACCTTCTCTTTGTTGTCATCATTATCAATCTCTCAAAAAACATAATGGTCACCAACAGTATGTGTGGAGGATTTGTGGGTCCCTCAATTTGGTGAAGTCTACATTCTCTCTAGGCTTTCCTCTGCTGCTTCAGAGCTCTTCATGCTACTTCTTTGACTGTTTTAAAATAACATATGCTTAATTGAGTTATTTCCATAAACTCTTTTCTAACCCGTACTATTTTGAGCCTTAGTGACTGCTCTCTGCATTAGGTGCTCAAAATTCAGGGTTTAACAGTATGTCTTATGATTTTACTGTGACTCTGCAAAAAAACTTGTTCCCTTCAGAAAGCTTGTTTTTATAGATTTTGAAAATCAAGACATAATTTGCCTGTTTCTAGTCTCCCAATGACTCCATCTTCATAATTCCCCAAATGCTGCTGATAACATCTCAACCATCTTATTCACAAACTTTTTAAATACCCTGGGATGCAATTTTTACCAAACAGGAGACTTGTACCCATGGCAGGCACTCTTCTTTTCTCCACTTAGGGTTCAATTCTTTCTTACAATGTTCACTATCCCCACATCAGTCTGTGACAGACAACAACAAGAAAGCAGCTGGGAATTTCTGCATTTTCTGTGTCATGCGGTATCATTTTATAAGCCATCTAACAGCAGATTATTCCTCTCTTATTTTTATCTTGTTCTGAACATACTAAAAAGTCATTTTTATTATTCTATTTATTTTTCACAGGCCTCAGCTTGCACTGCTTAATAATAACTAAAGGACTCCCAATCTTTTATATGTATTCCTTTTCATTAAGAGCTTATAGAAAACTCTGTGCATCCAGATTCATTTATCTACTTAGTTATTTCTTCCTAGTACTATTTATCACATTTGTCTTTGTGTGATCATGATCTTGTTCTTGGAAGCATCTAGTTTCTTTCCAAGCCATATTCCTTTTAAGAGCTTTTGGCCATTGGATGACATCTATCTTTTAGCAGAAACTTTTTTTAAAGAAAAGAGGGTAGATTTGTAATTAAACAAATTATTTCTTCCTATGGTCATTATAAGTATTAAATAAATATATTCACAGAAAGTTTCCATTTTTCCATTTTATTGTTAATTGGTTTTTCTTGGGTGGTAAAAATTAAATGCAGATAGCACTCCCTCTGTTGTTTCCATTTCCTGCTGAGAGGTAAAATCACCAGGAAGTTAAGTAGAGAGTGTATTAGACGCTCTGGTTCTATCAGGATATAAATCATAGTAGATTTTCAGATAATGAAAGTCTCTCAGAATTAAGGTATATTGCCTTTAATTGGTGTTAGGATAATGCAAACATCCAACCAGGAGGGTGTATCATATGCACGTCTCTCTCTCTCTCTCTCTCTGTCTCTTTCTCACTCCTCTCTCTCTCACTTTTTGTTTCCAGTCAAACATTGTCTATTATTTTCTCCCAGTAGGGTTATGGTTTTTCCTTATAGGTATGTATTTGTGACATATGCTCTTCTCCAACATGTTTTATTATTATTATTATTTGGAACAAGTTAGCCTTCCACTGCTATTCAGAATTCATCAGCCATCTTGGTCTGTCTTGGGTATAAGTACCTGTGGGATTTTAATTGTAACCCTGTACTTAAATTTCAACTTACATTGTTTATTTAGTTGCTGTGAATTTGAGTATAGAAATTATAACATTTGTGACCAATTCTCTGTATTTCTTCTTTCTATAGTCTTTTGTGATTTTTTTTTCTAGGAAGCTCTAAACAGAGTGTCTGCTACATGGTATTGTTTCAAGAAATGTTTAATGAATATATTAATTTTTATTCTTCAATCTCTGACACATTTCAAATTGGTTTTACCTCAGTGCATTTTTTCTTTCAATCAACGTGTTAGTGAGCATCTTCTTATAAATAGTTCTTTTGTCATTGTGACTTGCCTTTTGGGCCTTTCTCATGATCTACACCAATGTTTTTCCAGAACTCCCATTTTGGTATACATGCAATCATGATTCTGGAAAACAAGTACTACTCTTCGGTACCATAAATTTAGTTAGTTCTTTATTTCTATTTTTATTTATTTTTTCTAGAGACATACATTTCAGATGGCAGATATACATGAAAAAGCCTTTTTATGTCCTATATGACATTGAATTTACTAAACATATATTCCAGATCTCTGCTGGCATATTCCAGATTCACCCACAAACTGGCACAAATCCCTATCTGTTGGTACATTTTATATTTCTTGGCAGATGCTCAATTATGTCTTACACTTGTATTCTGAGAAGATTGTTTATTTCCTAACAGATATGTCAGAGCCAGCACGGAGTCACTTCTTTACTTCTTAGCAAAAGGCATCAACCTTTATGACTAGGCTTGTGCTCATGGGACTGATAAGTGTTTTCCACACACTTGTCAGAGCTTCCAGTGTTTAGTCTGTACAATCTTCTGGGTATCTTTTTTTTCCTTCTCTTGTTCTCTTGTCTATAGTACCACAGACTAAAAAGTACAGTTGAATGCATGGATTAATGTAATTATTGAAACATTATATGAAAATCAAGAAATGTGTGAATTAAATAGCCAAACTAAATATCAGAATTTTGTGCTATATACAATCATCATAGGCACCTTCCAAAGTTGCCCAAGTAAGGAAACAATGCTAAGCGGTAATCAGTACTCATGATTTAAAGTTTATGTTGATTCTCTAAGGTCTGGAAGAAATTTTCTCATGTAGGTCTTTGTTTTTTTTTGTTTTTTTTGTTTTCCTTTGGTCTTTCCCACTTTGGAGGACATATCATACCTACTTTTGAAAATTCCCACAGTAAATCCAGTCAGAGGTAGTCTTGAAGGATCATTGGTTTGTTCCAGATTGTAGTTTTTGTCTTTTGGTGACAATACATTTGTAAAGGGTTTATGACTTTGCTGACAAAGTACTGGCTGAATCTGAATTTAAATATACCCAGTAGAATGATGGAAACAAGTAGTAATGCCCTTTTTTTGCATGCAACTTTTACTCTATCCAGCACATGAGCTCAAGATGACTTTTAAGCCCACAGAGTTTACTTTTAATTTGTTTTCAAATAAAAATGTTATCATGTGAATAAAGCAGTGAGCCAAATTTAACTTTATGAAACCATATATTTAAGGAATATATTCCATTTGGAAAATTACCCACATAGCATTGAAATAATGTCGCTGTAGTTTCAATGCTATGTTTGCATTTTTTAATGACTAAAAAAGCTCTGATTGCCTTTAGGGCATGGAATTGTAATGACCGATGTCAGGGCATTTGTGCTGGCAGTTGGGCTTTCAAAATTTTACATTCTGTGGCTCTCAGAAGGCTAATAAGCATTGATCATTTAATGGAGAAAGAACAATACTAGCATCAAGGTGGGGAAATGGGGAGTGTGATGAGTATGGAAGTGGGAAACAAGCATCATGAGACTATTTCTTTTCTCCCCCTCCTCTATGTTTTCTTGGCCACAAATTGACTTCTTCTGACACTTTACCTAAACACTGTAATGTATCTAAAAAAGCCCCATTAAGAAAGAAAATGAAAACGGTGTTGGCAAGAATTTGCTGGCTGTTCATCTCAGCCAGATATGGAATTCATGGAGACAATTCACAATGCTTACTAATCATTCAAGTCAATATAAATGTCTTTTTGCTCTTTGTCCTTATATTTAACTGTAAATATATCACACTCAAAAAAGTTTTGGATTTATGATTTACAAGGTTTCATATTTATGATTTATAAGGTTGGCATTTTCATGAAATTCAAAATATGATCTATTTATCCACACAAAAAAATGAATATCAAATATTCAAAAAGGATTCTAATAGAGTTGGAATGCTTCCCATGCCTGGTTTTGATATTTTGTCATTTTCATCATGCATATTTGATAGGCAAATATATATATAGCAGTATTTGAAATTGTTGTATCTGTCAGTTCAATGTAACCCAACTTCAAACTATTCTTCCATGAGGAATGTTTTGAACGTACCAATAGTTCAAACTGTAGCCATGTCCAAAGTCTTTGCATAGTTCTCCTTTATGGGCTCACTGTAGTTCCAGAGGTTAGCACAAATGCCCAGCCCAACCTGGGATGGAGGGACAGGACTAATCTTACTCTCAAAATATCCTAAAAATTTGTGATGTCTTTATTAAAACATGTTCTATTAGGCCATGCAATAATCTTGATAAATAAAAAAATGAAGTGATTGATCCTTATGGCAAAACTGGTTCTGACCAAAAGTAGTTCCAAAAAATTTCTAGGTTCTTAATGTAAAAAATACTAAGACTCAAACTTTGGTAATGACACAAAGAAGAGAAACACATGTAAATGTATGTACGCTCCTGTTGATTAGAAAAATAAAATTTTCTTTATATCTATTTTCATGCTTCTTTTTCTCCTGAGAAACAATTATTATATCAGTGTTATAGGTAATAGATCCCAGTTAACTCATTTTATCACTTACTTCTCTGCTTCCTTTAATTAGTTGTTTTTCAGTTTATTATTTATTGTGCCAGTTTGTATTGTTTAATTTTTATAAAGCTATATCAACTTTTTAGTTGACAGAGAACAAATCGCAAAAATACATACTTAATACTCTTCTGAGTATATTTTTCAACATTATGTATAAAACTCATATGGACAGATGTTTAAGTTGAGCAGCTCAAACAAAGAAAGTCACCATTAATTAATTGTCCTTAAGAAAGACTTTGAAAGATCACACAATTTAACATCCTTTCTTATAGTATTACAACAGAAATCATCAAGAGTAGGCAAAACATTATTAAAAAGAAATGAAATTCCAAAGTTTTAGCTCAGTTTTTTATATGTATGTCATCCGGGGTGTGTGTGTGTGTGTGTGTGTATCTCTCCTTAGTTTTATCAACTAGAATTTTTATGCCAAAAATTCTAGATGATCACAGTGTATGAATAAATAAAATATTTTATAATAAGCTTAGTTTTGGAAGTGTTACAGAACTTAGTCTCCAAAATTTCAAAATTCTAGGGCATTATTTTAAAATGTTCTCATTACAATATTTATGTGTGTGTGTATTTTCTATATTCACGCATACATAGAAATTGTCTCTTTCATGATGAGTGTGTGTGTGTGTGTGTGTGTGTGTCAGGAAAGAGACAATTTCTATATGAAGAGCCTAGTATATTCCTTTTTATTGGAATTTAAGGAAAGCACCCTAATCTGTTATCTGAGGTTGGAAAATGAGCTTCTGTATTAGGGCACTCAATTTTTTTAGGTGTATTTTTCTCTCTAGGTCCATGTCAGAAATTTTATGTTCCTCTTGCTCTAAATGCTTATAAGTTAGCCTCTAGGTTAAAGTCAGTGAGCTGGCTAGTAACTGTTTTGGGGGCACAACTTCCTGTCTTTGGTCAGTTATAGCTTCTATCATTTATCTTTAATTATTAGTTCATTTTTGAAGAAAGCTGGTAGAAATAAAATACTGTTACCCATTTGCAAACTGAGGTTTGTAATCTGACATTTACAAGGGACTGAACTGTGTTTTGGACATAAAGTCTTCTAACTGTGACTATAATAAACTTCTCAGTTGTTATGAACCTCTTGCTTTGGCAAAAAGTTGCTGATGTAACTCAACACTTTGAGTTTTCATTAATGAGATTCTGAGCGAACAGAAGTAATACTAATCAATTTAGAGGGAAGTGTATTTTTAAATGTTCTTTCCCACATCTTGGTGAGATCCTATTAAAATATTTAATGCATGAGTTATTTTCCCTTGTGACTTCTAAGATTTTGCCTGATTTTTCATCTAACTCCCATAATATTCATGTGTAGAACAATAATTAGAGTCACTCACTTAAGCAGGTTGTTCTGAATATTAGTAATGAGGTGTGTTGGAAGTCATCAAAATGTGAAATTAAAAATATATCGATGAATCATCTTTATAAATACACACTTCTTTATGTATTTTTTCTGAGCAGAGAATTCTGCTGGATTCTAAATCTTACTTAACTGAAAGAAAGAAAAAGAAAAGGAAATGTAATTGTTCCCCCATTTGTTTGTTGACAAAAATAATGATTTCTCCCATTCCATATGCTCTTCTCAATGTGATCTTGCCACCCTTCCCATCAGAATGTAGAGTCTAATTTCCCATTACATGAATCTGTGACTTCCAAGGTGTATTAGTCCGTTTTTGCATTGCTATAAAGAAATACCTGAAACTGGGTAATTTATAAAGAAAATAGGTTTAATTGGCTCACGACTCTGCAGGCTGTACAGGAAGCATGATTCTGGCATCTTCTCTGCTTCTGGGGAGACCTCAGGAAACTTGCAATCATGTTGGAAGGCAAAGGGAAGCAGGCATGTCTTACATGGCTGGAGCAGCCGCAAGAGAGTGGGGAAGGTGCTCCACACTTTTAAAAAACCAGATGTCATGAGAACTCTCTATTACAAGAACAGCACCAAGGGAATGGTGCTAAACCATTTATGAGAAACTGCCTCTGTAATCCAATCACCTCCCACCAGGCCCCACCTCCAACACTGGGGATTACAATTTGATGTGAGATTTGGTCAGGGACAGAGATCCAAACCATATAACAAGGCTGGTTCATAAAGGCCTTGCAGCCTCCTCTTGGGTCACTAGGAAGGCACTTTCCTGGGTTGCCGTCCCCCTCCAAACTGAGCTGCCATGCTATGAGAAGCTGAAGTACATGGCGGGGCCATCAGGAGGCACTCTGGTTCACATTCCAGCTAAGCTTCAACAATGGCTAGCATCAACTGTGAGCCACCTTGAATGCTCAGTCCACATGACTTCCCCTCAGGCCCAGACATCATGTGACTGAGTTCCTCAAGCCAGAACCACATAGCCAAACTTGGTTAACCTACAGAACTCTGAGAGGTAATTAATAAATTATTGCTTTAAGCCACTAAGCTTTGGGGTGGATCTACAACTACAACTAACTAGATTGCAATCTCATTTTATAGACAGGGAAGCTGAAGGACCAAAAGGTTAAATAATTTGCCAAAAGCCCTACAGTTAATGAGTGGAATTGCTAGGCCTGGATCACAAGTAATTTAACTCTCAACCTTTACCCTGCACTAACCTCTACGCCCCTCTAGAAAACATTCTGTGTTATTACTGGCAGTGACAAAACTATGGGATGCATAAATGAATACGATGACCTTCTGTGGAAATTCTCTTGTTCCTAAATAACTTCCCCCTACATTTTGTAAATTGACATTGACTTTTTCCCACTGAAACTTTGGCATTGGACAGGAAAATTAAAATGGCAAATCTGATATAGCTTTGAAAAACACAATACATAAATTATAATCACATTAAGATGATTATGGCATAGGAATGACAGTCAAAGGTAATGAGAAAAGGACTTCTTTTCTAGAGAGCAAAGTAATTATCCTGCAAGATTGTAAGTCGGTTGTAAATCTAAGATACACTGCCTGCCTACTTATGCAAAACTGGTGTTGCTATGTCATTGTTATGTTACTTAATGATACCAATTATTTAAAAATTAAGCACAGGGTACTTCATGACATGGTATTTATTATATCCAAGTGGAGCTGATTTCAAATTTTCTTCAGGGTAACACAGACTTTCACTACTCCTTCCCAAGCCTTTCATATTTTCCCTGGAGCTGTACATTTTTTTATGCTAACACTTTTAGTGGAGATTTCTAACATAAAAAATTAAAAAGGTCAATTTTATGATGAAGCACAGTAGCTTAGATATTTTAAATGGCACCCTAGACTCAAGAAGCTAATTGCTTTTTCATAGCACAACCCTCTGAAGTGCCCACACTGCAAACCGGCTTAGATAAAAACCAGGATGCATCTTTCTCTTCTGTTTCAAGGTCCACTGGGACTTCCTGAGACAAGTGATGCTATAGAGAAAAATAGAAATCACCTGGAGCCTGGGAAAATAATAATGAAGTAAGACTACAGTTATGCCAGTCTGAATCCATCTGTCTCTGTGTATTTGCTCCATGTTTCATCACCTGTTCAGTCACAGGTGTACTTTTAATGAAGTCAGGGATCGTACAACCCCATCAAACTAAGACTTCTGAATGTAAGATACACACCATCCTTGCTGACTCATTTAGACAGACCAGCCACCGAGATGGATTTCAAGTCTATGTGGTGCCAGTGTGTAAGATATAGGAGTTTTAACGGCAGGACTAAATGAAACCATGAATACTTCTTAGAGAATATATTCTAGTACATACATCTTTTGCTGATCCCTGTTAGTACACAATAGAAATATTACCTAATGTTTGCTTTATAGGAATAATAAAATGTAGCATTTGAAACAGAAACAATATAGACTGGAAAAGTTAGCTGAAGTGCTGCAAGTAAAAAACAAATGCCTATTAACCTACACTTATTTTGCAGGCTGAAATCCTGCATCAGTTTCTGCTGGAGTTTATAAAAGCATAGCTTATACAGAGTAAATATTAAATTGTCATAATGTTTATCATTTAGGAGAGCTCTAGTGTGATAAAGACACAGAAGTGTACTCATAACTGCAATATGAAAAAATAATAGATGTTTTATATGAAGAAACAAATTGTGATGAAAATCTTAGAATATAAGTTAGGTATTACATGGTTAATGAGCCACTAGATTAAAAATCTGTTGAGTAACCAAGGATTAAGCCAGAAACGCCATCATCTAATTAATTTGTGTTTTTCAACACAAGACATTTTTTCCTTCTTCTTCTGATTCCTGCATCTCACCTCACCACTATTGTTGTCATATTCATTACCTTTACATTGTGAAAATCTAGTTGATTTGTTTTGGGAATTTTAAGACCTAGGGATTCTGCAGATGCCCAGGTTATGTGTTCTGACTCTTAGACCATTAATGATTATACTGCACTTTAATTTTTAAAAACTTTTCAAGATTTAAAGAAAACCCTGGGGAAAAACGATTAATATTATGATTTTTATTTTATAATGGAGGTAACAAAAGCTATGTGCAAATAACTCATTGAAGGTCATGCAGGGAGTCAATAGAAAAAAATCCATCTTTTAGTTTTCTTTGCTACTGAGGCACTTACTAAATCCCAAGTGACCTTGTTTGGAACCCCTATTCATACAAGTGTCAAACAAATTACAGTAGCCTAAATAAGTACTGATTGTTTCACCTGTGGAACAAGTTCCCTAAATTCTGTTATTTCAATCTTCTTGACCTATACAGCTACTTATTTTCCTGCAAAAAAAAAAAAAAAAAAAAACAGATCCTTTTACTTTTTTGTAAATTTATACAATCAAGCACAGAAAACAACATATCAATTGGGTTTGATTCTCAAGAAGACACCTAAACATGCTTGAGGTTTCAGCAATTTAACTTGTCAGTGTGACACAGATAGCTAAGTATTTGCTTCTGTTATGAGGGATTTATGTGTTTTCCCATGATGATAGCACAAGAAAGACCAGCTATGAAGCAATATTAGGCTTATAAGAGGAACATCCATTTTTTTGTCCGGTAGACAGCAAATCTGGAGGCCTATTTTCAATCCCGCAGGTCTCAGGGCATGGGAGGTGGCTTGCGGCAGGGAGAAAACTCTGAAGCAAAACCAGTTTGTATGTGGCCCTTTTGGGACTCGGAAAATGATGCCCCAAAATATGGCACTTAGGCATACTGAGTACTTTTAATGAAAGGAAATTGGAAAACCTCAGAAGCAACCTCAGAAGCAAACTCTCTCTCTGAGCTTCTCCTTTCCTCCTGTCTCCCACTTCACATTCGCATGCAAAGGGATTCATACAAACCAGAATTCATCTTCTCCAAGGTAGGTCATGGAAACTACAACCCCTCTCCTCCAAAGCAAGCAATCAAATCTAGAAAGATCACTCTTTACCTTCTCCCTGAAGACTCTCACAGAGGTCCTTCCTCCTACCTGAGAGGATGAAATGCTACACAGAGAGACCAAGAAGAATCTGAACAGACAGATGAGTTTGCCCTCTCAGTCTATTGCCATTAGATCCCACCATTATGTCCAATCACAGGTCTACAAGGCTGTCCATTCTTCAAGGAACCTAAGCACAAAAGCAGTTTCCCCTGCATCTTTGGGTCTTCATTTTGAATGCCATCATGCTACATAAAATTTTGCTTAAATAAATTTGTTATGCCTTTCTCTTGTTAACCAGTCTTTACTTAGAGGAGTGTTGGCCATGGCCCTTATGATGGGTGAGAAAAGATAGCACATCTTTCTGTTCCTGCAGCCCTCCTTCCTATATGAACCTATGTGTTCTTTGAACCCTCCTACTTTAGCCGAGTTTGCATTCCATTTCCTTTTTCACTTAAGGTAATAGGAAAATGAAATATTTTTTAATGCAACATGGTCCTCTGAAAATAAATGTCCTTTCAAGTCACAAAGCAGATTTCTTCATATCTGCCAGAACTCTCGGTTTAAAATAGACATGGCTTAAAATTTGGTTACTCAGGCTACTGTTATCAATATAAGACCATTGCATTATGTGAATGCACAGAACAATATTTAACCTTCATAAAGCTCTCAGAATCAAATCAATAAGTAGAGTTCAAGGAAAATTCTTGCAAGAGAGTTATGAGATCTTTAAAATATTTGTCTGAGATTCATGCTATTGTCCTGGTAAGAATAGATTTGCCCTAAGAAACCCTTAAATGAGTTTTGATGGCTGGTGTTCTGAGCTGGTCAATCTCTCTGACATATATGTTTGTATCTAAATCTTCTGCAGTCTAAAGTATTTTCAGAAGCAGAGGCAGAAAGGGTTGTTTATTAATCCCTGATGGACCACAAGCTATCATCCATATTGAAAATCTGTTCTGAGGTTCTACTTTTTTTTTTTTTTTCTGGGTAGGCTACAGTAGCAGTAAATCCTGTTTACCTAGTTAAAGACAAATGAAGACATTAAAAGAAGCAAAGAACAGTCTTTCCATGCACTACTGAAAAAACACTATCCAATAAAAAAAAAAGGAGGAAGAGGAAGAGGAGATGGTTTAAGGGCATATATGACATATTATAAAGGTACTACTAGAGCTTGAAAAACAAAACAAACAAAGTCAATAACTCCATAACAAAAGAAAACAAAACCTTCTATCACCTATTTGTATACTTTTGGGTAAAACAAAACCCAAATATTTTTATTAAATTTACTGGCACTCTTAGCTGACTGTGCAAATATAGTCTTCACTTCTGTCAATAAATATTCATGTTAATTTTCTAGGTAAAAAATCAATTTCATGCTAGCAGGAATGCTTCAGAAAGTGACTAGATTAAACTATGGCTTCCAGCTACACGTTTCTAGCACCAAAAATAACCATATGGCATTGAATGTGTGCAGGTCACTCTGGAGATTTACTGTAATTATGTCATGATGCACTTATTCAACAGCCTTTCTTGCCTCTCTACCTGCTTTGTTCAAGAGCAGCTGCTGGATTCAAGCTGTTGTCTGTTTCCAGCACAGAGGCTGAATGAAGAAATGCTTTCTAGGGAAGTCATATTCCAAAGCAGGAATGGCAACAATAAATGGATTCGATGGGGGAACATAAAGTTCACTGGGCAAAAGTCTCTCAATCAGCGGTGCTAATTTACTCCTGCCGGTTCCAATTGGTAAATAACACTGCCTATGCAATTTATGCAAAGTTGAAAGGGTTGGGAGGTGGATTTAATGAACAGAGGAACAGAATACTGCTTTGCAGAGTGCCTGATTGTGATGGTTTCATTAAAGCGACTGCATGAGTGAGCCTCAAGTACTATTCCTACTCACCATATGTGCCAGGACAACAGAATCATGAATGCCAGGGTGAAGAACATTCCATTATTTTCTGCTAAAGATAATGCTCAGTAAATATATATACACACACACATAGACTTGTTTAATTACATACTCTATGTTAAATATTCATATATGCAAACGTGCTTTTAAACAAATGCCTTAAACACTTGGAATGTGGGTGTACAAGATGCAGATTTAGGGTAATTGACTTGGGTTACTGATTTTTATGGCAAGGACAGCTTTTATAAAAATGTGTTTTACAAATTATTTTAAAAATGGACCTTTAATTTTCTTACAGTTTACAAGCAAGTAGGCAGGACTGAAACAGATGCAATTTAGAGGACTTTATATTGTATACTGTTCCTCCTTGGATTCATAAGGTGCATTTTCTCTATGGGTCTTAAGACAGGAAGGGTCTAACTAACTGGAGATATAAAGAACAGGTGCTAATGCATCCACATCCAGCATCTGGAACCTCTTTGGCTTCCTCTGGTATGACACTCCCTATGCTCCAGCCACACAAATGCCAAACTGTGTTTGATTGAAATGCCTGCCCTTGCCCTTCTCCCCTTCACCTACTACTCCGAATAACTCCTCAGCCTTCAAGGCTCAGACAGAAGTACCTCACCTTCACCTTGCCTTCTCTCATCTTCCAAGGGTGAGTTAAGTGTTCCTTATCTGAGTCACCCTATTATCTGGGCTTTTTTCGATAACACTACCTACCACATCACCTTGGAATATTTGGTTTAAATGCCTCTCTCCAACCTACAGTAAACAGTCGTGAATCATTTAGCGATGGTTCTGAGAAACGGGTCCATAGGTAATTTTGTCAGTGTTGAACATCACAGAGTGTACTTATACAAACCTTGATGGTATAGGTCACTACACACCTAAGCTATGTGGTATAGCCTATCGCTCCTAGACTACAAACCTGTGCAAAATGTTACTGTACTGAATGGTGTAGACAATTGTAACACAGTGCTATTTGTGTATCTAAACATGTCTAAACCTAGAAAACATACAGAAAAAAACAGTATTATAATCTATGGGACCAACATTGTATATGTGGTCTGTGGTTGACCAAAATGTCATGTGGCTCATAAATGTACTCCCCAAGGCAGGAGAATTCTATACAAATGACCCTGTTTTTACTTAGCACACTTCTGAATGGATAATTTTAAAGAATGTGATTTGAGATAGAAGTTCAGTGTAAATACTGGCTAGATCAGGTTTCTTTAACATCTGCATTGTGATGCGTAATGCTCACTGTGATGAGTTCAAATTATACTAAATGCTCCAACAATAGGCTGGGCATTTAAAACCATAAAAATGTTTCCTATATCAAATGCATAGTTCGTCTTGTGATACTACTGGAGCTGGCATCACATAACTGACTTTTTCATGTTACATATTTTTTTTTTTCTTTTGAGACAGCCTTGCTCTGTTGCCTAGGCTGGGTGTGCAGTGGTGTGATCTTGGCTCACTGCAACCTCCGCCTCCCAGGTTCAAGTGCTTTTCCTGCCTCAGCCTTTTGAGTAGCTGGGACGACAGGCGCCTGCCACCATGCCCGGCTAATTTTTTGTATTTTTAGTAGAGACAGGGTTTCACTGTGTTAGCCAGGATGGTCTGGATCTCCTGACCTGGTGATCCGCCCACCTCAGGCTCCCAAAGTGCTGCGATTACAGGTGTGAACCACCGCACCCGGCCCTCATGTTACGTAATTTTTATATGTGAAGTGATAATGACCTTCATTAAAATAATAAAACTTCTGAGTGACTGTGAAAAAAATAACTACCTTATTTAAAGGCAATTTATTTTGTGCTCATTTACCTCACAGAGCTTTGTTTATTTTTATATAACAAAACGGGAGGGTGAGAAATAGTGTTTTTATGAGAATACTTTGTCTCAATAATTTTTGTATCATCTACAAACTCTGATGCAAATTTATGAAGAGCTGAGAAAAACAGCAAAGTTATTTTTGTTTATTACTTCCATCCTACTTTTAGCCCTTATGAAAATATTTATTTAAAAAATAGTAGTGGAATATTTCTTTTCTGATGCATTGTGAATTACAGCTTATGAGTTCTAATAGGAGTTAAACCAGTATTTAAACAAAGGTAAAACATATTAATACATGTAGTAATACATTTTATAATAGAAGTGATTTTAGGTCCTTTTAATAGAAAGATAGCCAAATATTCAGTTTTATTCGAATATCACATTTCATATTTTTATCCTTTAACAAAATATAACAATGCACTTTTATCATTTGATGATTATGAAGAAATCACAGTGTACCGACACATGAAAGAAGTTAGAAAGAAGTGATGTGATTTTCTTAAGACCTATCATCAAAAAAAAACTATGTTGTAAAGTACATTTCAGTTTATTACCGTGTGTTTGTTTCTTTTTTAATTTCCTGGCTATGCTTATTCTGTGTTGTAGGAGGAGGTGGTGTGAGAGAGGGCCTCACCTGTTACCAGTAAGGTGATAATCTTGGAATGGAAAAATCAAATAGGTCATTTTTTTCTAAGGATAATGCTAGGTGTATGACTTTTTCCCTTCTTATTTGGCCAGAGTAGACTTTTAAAGAGGTGTAAATGAAAGTAAACTTGGATAATTCAGAAGAAAAATAAAAATGTAAAGCTGTAAATTAATTTGGGAACCAGTGGCTATTCAACCTGACAATAAAAGTGGAGACAACACATGGGGCCGGGGGCGGTAATGGACCTTAGTTTGCCTGAATTCTCGGCAGAGGAACTCATCTGAAGAGCCAGAAAATCAATTATGAAGAATTTGAATTTTGTACAGTAGTGACAGGGAGCAAACACAGGGTTTGAGGACTGGCAGGCAATAAAGCTGGTTTTGGCAGCGGTATTTTCTGCTGATTAGAAAGGACATAGACTGAGAGTAGTGAGGTTAAATGGAAATTAGGTTGAAGTGGTCCAGGAGTGTAGTGATTAGAGCAGAGATTGCCATCTGGTCAATGGGGATAGAGAGGTGATTTTTAGTTTTCTTAGCAGAAGTGATCCAGTATTGTTGAACAATCCAAATGTGGCATAGGAAAATAATGGAGGTAAAAACAAGTGTAATGACATGCTTGGAATAAAAGCAGTGTTTTCTATAGCGCAATTTGGAAAGCATGGGTGGAGATAAAACAAATATAAAAAGTTACAACTTTTAACCTCCTGCCTTCCTTGCATTCTGTTTTTCCCCCTCCTTCCTCCTTCATTCCTTCCTTCCTACAAATCTTAAACACTTACTCCAGGCACATTGAAAAGCTGGGAGGGTAGATTGGAGAGAATGGATAACAGATCCTAAATATTTAATTCTAATATGACAGGCAAAAGAAAGCCATGTGACAAAATAAATCCAGTGCTTTAGGAGGAAAGTGTGACTTTAATGCGTGGAACAACAGAACAGAAGAGGGAGGAAGTACATTCAATTGAATTGAGGAGAAAGCTGCTATGCTATTCAGGTGAGATGTGATGAGACAGCAGTGGTGGCAGTAGGGAGGAAGATTCCATCTGAGATACAGTGTAGAGAAAGAATACGTACTAAGAGCCAAACTGTGGCAAAAAATGACATGAAAAGAACAATTTCTCCTATGGGTAAAAAATCCTGAGGCATTAAACTAGAAATGTAAGTTAAACTGTTCAACTTGATAAAGAATATCTAGAAAAAGCTACATCATATTTAATGGTGAGAAACTAGAAAATTCCTAAGACCAGGAATGTAAATATGTCCCCTTTCAACACTTCTTTTCAACATTTTACTGGAAGTCATAATGAAATGAGACAAGAAAAGGAAACTGAAGGTATGCTGATTGAGAAGGAAGAAATAAAACTGTCTTTGCAAACCATATGATTCTCTATGTAGAAAATCTAAAGAAATCAGCAAAAAACTTTGAGAACTCATAGCAATTGTAGCAAGGTTGCAGGATACAAGATTAATAAACAAAAGTCAATTGTTTTCCTATATACCAGCAATTAACAAGTAAAATTTGAAATTAAAAGCACAATACTATTCACATTGGCACCACAAAAATGAAATACATAGGAATAAATCCATCAAAATATGTACAAGATTTATATGAGAAAAATTACAAAACTCTGTTAAAATGTCAAAGAAGTAAATAAATGGAGAAATATGCCATGTTCATGGATAAGATTATTCAATATTTCAAGATATCTGTTCTTCTGAACTTGATCTATGAATTCAATGCAATTCAAATAGAAATGCCAGCACATTATTTTGTGAATGTCAACAAACGGATTCAAATCTTTATACGGAGAGGCAAAGACTCAGAATAGACAACACAATATTGGAGGAAAAGACCAAAGTTGGAGCAGTGACACACTATAACCTCAAGACTTACTCTCATTAATTAAGATAGTGTGGTACTAGTGAAAGATTAGATAAGTAGATCAATGGAACAGAATAAAGAGTCCAGAAATAGAGCCACATAATATAGTCAAACTAATCTTTGTTACAGAAACAAAGACGAAGCAATAGGGGAAGAATAGTCTTTTCCACAAATGGATTTGGAACAATTGGACATCCACATGAATCTAGAATGAATCTAAACATAGACCTGGTACTTTTCACAAAAATTAACTCAAAATAAATCAAGATTTAAATGTAAAAATGCAAAACTATAAAGCTTCTAGAAGGTGACATAAGAGAAAATCTAGATGACATTGGTTTGGTGATGACTTTTTAGACATGACACTGTCTTTGCACAATCTATGAAAGAAAGAATTAACAAGATGCTTTTCATTAAAATTAAAACTTTTTGCTCTGTGAAAAATACTATCAAGAGAATGAAAAGAAAAGCAACAGTATGGAAGAAAATATTTGCCAAAGACATATATGATAAAGGATTGCAATCCAAAATACACAATGAACTCTTAAAACTCAATGGTAAAAATGGGCCAAAGATTTTAGCAGACACCTCACCAAGGAAGACATCCAGATGTCAAATAAGTAGATAAAAAAGGTGTCCAACATTATATGTCATCAGGGAGATGTAGGCTGAAACAAAAATAACATAGCTCTACACGCTTTTTACAATGCCCAGAATCCAGAACAGTGACATCATCAAATGCTGGCAAGGATGTGGAGGAAGAGGAACTATCATCTATTGCCACTGAAAATGCAAAATGGTATAGCAATTTTGGAAGACAGTTTGGCAGTTTCTTAGAAAACTAAATACACTCTTACCAAATGAACTAGCAATTGTGCTCCTTGGTATTTACTCAAATGAGTTGAAAACTTAAATCCACACCACAATCTGTGCACAGACCTTTATAGCAGCTTTATTCATAATTGCCCAAATTTGGAAGCAACCAAGTTGTTCTTTAGGAGGTAAGTGGATATATAAACTGTGGTTCATCCAGACAATGGATTATTGTTCAGTGATACAAAGAAATGAATTATCAAGCCATGAAAAGATATGGAGAAAACTTACATTTACATTACTGAGTAAAAGAAGCCAATGTGGAAAGACAACATATAATTTCAACTATATGACATTCTGGAAAAGACGTAAGTATAGAGACAGTGAAAGGATCAGTAGTTGCTAGGGGTTAGAAAGGATGGAGGGAGGGCTGGGTAGACATAGCATGGTGAATTTTTAGGGCAGTGAAAATACCATATATGATGCTACAATGATAGATACATGTTATTATTACAAACCAAAAGAATGTACAACACTAACAGTGAACCACAATGTAAACTATAGACTCTGGGTGATAATGATGTCTCAATGCAGATTCATCAATTGTAACAAATGTATCACTCTGGTGGAGGATGCTGATAATGGGGGAGGCTTTGCATGTGGAGGGGCAGGGGTACTTGGGAACTCTCTGTACCTTTCTTCAATTTTGCTATTAATCTAAAATGGCTCTAAAAAAGTATTTAATAAGAAAGACCAGGCCTGGGAGAATCAGAAAAAGGAATGGCTCAAAAAGATACATTCAGATTTCAAGACAGAGTACATGATACAAATATAAAATCTGGTGAGGTAAAGCACTGAATGTGGTAATGGATTAACACTTAGTTATACTGTTATATTTGTTAACGCTTGGAGAACAGCAGAAAAAAATAAATTAACAGAAACTCAGTGTTATCATTAAATTGGGGAGATTAGAAATGTTTTCTATCCAAATGACACTCATCCTCAGGGTAGAAAAAAATTGACCTGTGATGAATAATGATGGTTAGTAAATTGTTTTTCAAAAGCATAATAGCTGGTTGCTGGAAGCAAAAAATGAAGAAGAATTAATCAGTGTTAAAAAGGCAGGATGTTTAAATAAATGGAAGTTCTATCAGATCCTGTGGCAGACAGACTCTAGGAGGGCCCCCATGATTCCTCTCTCCAGTATTGCATACTTTATAAGTATGGGTATTGTATTAGTCAGGGTTCTCTAGAGGAACAGAACTAATAGAACAGTATATATATATATATATATATATACATATATATATATATTTGTATATATATATTTATATATATATATATATTTATATATATAAATATATTTATATATATAAATATATATTTATATTATATATATTATATTCATATATTCACTATATTCATATATATAGCCCAAATATATATATGGAATATAAATATTCTGTCTATATATATTCCATATATATACACATATATACATATGGAATGTATATATGTATATATATATGGAATATATATAGAGAGAATATATTCCATATATATATATTTATGGGAGCTTATTAAGTATTAACTTACATGATCACAAGGTCCCACAATAGGCTGTCTGCATGCTTGAGGAGCAAGAAGAGCCAGTTCCAGTCTCAAACCTGAAGAACTTGGAGTCTGATGTTCAAGGGCAGGAAGTATCCAGCACAGGAGAAAGATGTAGGCTGGAAGCCTAGGCCAATCTCACCTTTTCATGTTTTTCTGCCTGCTTTCTATTTGCTGGCAGCTTATTAGATGGTCCCATCAGATGAAGGATGTGTCTGCCTTTCCCAGCCCACTGACTCAAATGTTAATCTCCTTTGGCATCACCCTCACAGACACACCCAGGATCAATACTTTGTATGCTTCAATCCAGTTAAGTTGACACTCAGTATTAACCATCACAGGTATGGCCATATGACTTGCTTTTAACCAGCAGAATACAGAAAAGGGGATAGGATGTATGTGATGCATATACAGGATTACCTGCCTAAGATTATGATATGGTTTGGATCTGTGTCCCTGCCCAAATATCATGTAAAATTGTAATACCCAATGTTGGAGGTGAGGCCTGGTAGGAGGTGATTGGATCATGGTGGCGGTTTTTCATGAATGGTTTAGTGCTGTTCCCCTAGTGCTGTTCTTGTTATAGGATTCTATGAGATCTGGTTGTTTAAAGGTGTGTAGCACCCCTCCCCTTTCCTCCTGCTCTGGTCATGTCGGGTGTTTGCTCCCTTTTTGCCTTCTGCCATGATCATAAGTTTCCTGAGGCCTTTCCAGAAGCTGAGCAGAAGCTGTCATGCTTCCTGCACAGTCTGTAGAACTGTGAGCCAATTAAACCTTTTTTATTTATAAATTACCCAGCCTCAGGTATTTCCTTATAGCAGCGAGAGAACAGACTAATACAGGTTGTATGTAAGGCCTGCCTTGCGGGAGTCTTTCCCTTGCTTGCAGATGTCAAGAAACAAGCTGCAATGTTGTGGACTGCCTATGTTAGGAAGTCCACAAGACCATGAACTACAGGCAGCCTATAGGAGCTGAGAGAGTCTGCTGGTTGACAGCCAACCAGAAACCAAAGCCCCCAGTCCTACATGCACACAGAACTGAATTCTGCCAACAATCTCAGTGAGCTTGGAATTTAATCCTTCCCCAGCCAAGCCTCAGCTGAGAACACAGCCCTGGCCAAAACTTTGATTATCATCTTGTGAGAAACACTGAAGCAGATAATTCAGCTAACCTGGGCTTGAAATTCTTTTCCATAGAAACTGTGACATAATGAATGTGTGTTATTTTAAGCGGCTAAGTTACTCTTAATTGATATAGCAGCAATAGATAACTAATACAGACATGAAGATATGGTGAAGAAGTTTCTAGCCTAGTGAAAGCAGAACTGAATTTTCGTAGTCAAGATATTTTTATCATTCTGAGTCTTGATTTGTTTTACTCATAACATGAGAAAGTTGGACTAGAATGTCTCTCATGCCTTTTCTGACCAGAATTGGATCTAGATGAAGGGTTCTTAGGATAGAATTTCATAATATAGCCAATATAGAATTTTTTTCATTGTGCATTTTATCGTGTGCTAGACACAAAGATAATCACTTTTTCATTAACTGTCACATTGATATCCCAAAATTCTTTATTGTTATCCTCATAAAAATACCAAGGTTGGAGGATTTTCTTTGTACAACTTCTTGCAAATAATCTCATATGTAATATCATTGGCAAATTGTTAGTGGTCAGTCTTGAGCAATGAAAAATGGATCAAATTTTGAGAAACCACTACATTAAGCAATTACATTTCAAATTTAATGCATCCTTCACTACTAATTATTGTTATTCTCTGCCTTTTTAGTTTAAAGTAGAATTGTTCACCTTTCCACAGACACTAAAATAGGTAGAAAAATTTTTAAATGTTACTCCGTTTTCTATAGTGACCTTCCACATGTTTACTTCAAGCCACTTGTGTATCATATGAGAAATATCTCAAATTCCTACTTACTGAATTTGTCAGTCTCTGATCCTCAGAATTGGATTTAAAATATGTAAACAAATGACTTCCAATACCATGTGATAAGTGCAAAAATAGTAGTATGAATGTATTTCTGTGAGACCCCAATATATAAAGTAACTAACCTTACCCAGGAAGTCAGGGAAGACTTTATCAATATGAGCTGGATCTTATGGGATGGATAAGAATCTTTCTGATAAGGAAACAAGAAGGAGGAATAGGATAGTATTTTAGAACAGGAAAAGCATGTTCACATTTCAGAATTCCCAAAGGGCAGGGAATGGAATGCCTGGGGCTGGATGTTAGGTATTTGGGGGTTAGGGTGGTTTGCTGTTGTTATTGGTATTTCCCTATTTACTTACTCGGTGTCCAGATGTAGTAAGCACTCAATGAATTCTAGTTAAGTGACTGAATGGCTGAACTAATGAATGAGGCTGCAGAGATAGACGGCAAACACTGTGTAAAGACTCTGTGTCAGACTAAGGAACTTATGCTTTCATCCTCTTGGCTAGAAGAAACCCATTACAATGATTAAATTTGTCAGATTTTAATGGGTTT
Organism: Pan troglodytes; assembly: GCF_028858775.2. Taxonomy (NCBI): domain Eukaryota; kingdom Metazoa; phylum Chordata; class Mammalia; order Primates; family Hominidae; genus Pan; species Pan troglodytes. Next base: position 136,563,684 of record NC_072403.2, on the reverse strand, counting down.
TTATATGTTTTATGAGACTTCTCTCTATTCACTCCCCTAACCCCAGCAAATGTTTTAGAATAATATGTAGTATAAATTGTTTACTAACATTTTTCTTTTGCTAAGGTAGTGGACATCAAAGTTTAATTTGCATCAGAATTATCTGGAGAAGTTGTTTAAAAATATTGCTGAACTGCATCACACAGTTTCTGATAGGAGTCTGGGGTGGAGCCTGAGAATTTGCATTTTTAGCAATATCCCTGGTGCTGCTTTTGCTCCTGGTCTAAGAACTACACTTTAACAAATCTCTATTTACTAAACTCCACTGCAAGTCATTAGGCTGTTAACTGCTGTTATGTCTTTTAAAAAATGGAAAATATCTTCAACAGATTCATGCAAACACAAAATTTCGAGCAGACATGTATTTATTTTCCTATTGCCTTTGAAGATACCAGATTGCAGGTGTCACCAATGTTATGGAATTGGTACATGCCTAAAACTGTTGTATGTTAAATTCCATTTTATATCACTGAGAAAAAATCTTTAGCTGAATCCTCAAGAAAGAATTAATTTTATGATGTAAATGCTCACCCCTAATTTACTGGTTTAAGTGTTGTTATTGTTTTGAAACTTAATGGTTTCTTATGGGGACTCACATGTAAAGAACCTGTTCTCCTTTAGAAATCCAGTGAGACTTATTGGTTTGCAGGGAGCCTCAACTTTCCACAATATGCTGAATCCTATACACACTAGCCAGAACCATGTGGGCTCGCCATTACTGCCAAGTCCCAAATCTCTCTGCATAGTGATGTTTTTCCTACTTGCTGTGAATAAGAACAGCTGCCCCTTTTGTCTCTGCTTTTGAAGCCAATGCTTATGCTTGAGTGAGTGAATAGAGAGGTCGGTGTTGGCTCTTCATGTGCTAAAGCAGGGTGGGGGGGATCAAACAAGGTGCTTGCACACTAGTCAAGCACGCACCCTGGAGGCTGATGAAAGCATGTAATGTGCTGCTCAGCCTTGCAGAATCTTCTCCTCTATATGGGGTTTCTATTTCTCTGAGCCCTTCCCATGGACTCTACTTGGTAGATGCATTATCAACCTCCCTTATTCCAGTAAACTGTGTGCAGGAAAAGCAACTTCTCTGAGTGGAGGAGATTTTGACATGTGGGCAGCAGAGAAATAATGTAGGAATTTAAATCTGGCCAAGGAGATCATTTAGATAAACATAGACGTTTGACAACACATAGAAATATAAAGAAAGTCTCATTAAAAAGTCCCTAATGGCATCACATAGACTTATCTTGTTGCCTACAGGAACGGAATTTTCTGCTCTCCATGGTTACATTTAAAGGGTTGAGAATCTGTGATCCTTTTTCTGCTAATGGGATGTGATTGAAATAGTGAATTAACACTTTCTACTCATGGTTCATTTTGTTTCAGTTAATGGCACCGGTGATATTCACCTGTCAAGTATTTACTTATGTTTGTTACAAATGTGTTTGAGGACAAAGGTGGGTGGAAAACCAAGCCTAATCTTGATCCAAGAACAGTGTGTATTTTCTTTATTTAGAGAGTTGAAAATTTATCATGACATATGCTGGCTGCACAGTCAAAACTTATCACTGCCCACGACTTCGGAAGCATGACAGGAGAGCTGTGGGAGCCACTTCCTCATCAGACGTGGTTTGATATGTCAAGCGAGAACCTGAGTAAAGCAAAGAGGTAATCTTTTTAGCTGGGCCTTCCATATGTAGGGTGATTGAAGTGATTCCATTAATCTCTACTCACAAAATAAAAAAAAGACATTGTTTTATAGAGTTTATAATTCTCTGATGAGTTTTAAGTTCCAATATATCAATCTTAATATTGGAGAGCATTAATTGATACTGTCCTGAAATGTAGATCAAGTGGAAAAATTTACTCAAGTTCAGCACATTTTGTTTGTATTTTATCACAAATATTGGTAGCATTTTCCTTCCGGATTGAAGTTGATGTTAGATACTATTTTACTTATACAATTCTTTTTGAGACTTAATACTGAGTTAAAATAATGATATCCTGTGGTTGTGAGTTCTTACAAAAACACTGGCTCTACTGTCAGTACTTCACGTCACAAAATCTAAAAGCTAATAAAATATTTTTAATCTTATGCTCCTACTCAAACATTGTGACCCTCCTACAGAATATGAATGTTTTAACAGATTAATACCATGACCTTTTTCAATTATATTGCCAGCATCTTTTTCAGATAAGCTTTTTGAAGTTTTCTAACTTATGACTACAAGGTCGTCCTTCCTATAATGGGTACTAGTCATTAAAATTTGGTAGTTCTCTGATCATAGCTCTCTGGCTCTTTAAAGATTAGCCATTTCATGATCATTTATTTGTCCCCTAAATCTGTTCACCATTTCATTTAACTGTGTTACTAATAATTTTTATTTGTAAAAAAAAAAACAAAAACATTTTTTACTCGTGAAAATGAAAAGCTTGGATTTATATATGTTCAGAAATATTTTTGGAACTTGAAGTAAATCTCTGATTCTTTGAAAAATATGTACATTACATTTTTATCCCCAGTATTTGCTCTACTCTTTCTATTTTTCTGACCCTTCTCTTGCCTTTCCTGTAATATTTTCTTCTCCCTCTGTTCCTTTCTTTCATGGTTTCTTTGCAAATTTGCTTCACTGGTGCTCAAGGTATCAGTTCTGCATTTAAATGATCTCTTACATTTTTATTTCTATTTCTGGTTTCCCACCTGTTTATAGGTGAGGGTGCTTAGAAGGATAGAATTATCAGAAACATAGAAGATTTTCTCACATAGAAGCCAGTAAGATTCTATATTATATCCAATTTTAGATTTCCCAAACATTCACTTTCTCTATCCCCATATGTCTCAATCTCCAATCTTCATTCCTATCTATAGCAGCAGAGCACATACACTATGCATATACTTTGGCAATAAGCAAAGTAACCAGAATGGCATAACAATAAATAATCACCCCTCTGAAAACTACATCATTCTGCAGCAAGCATAAGTCAAAGGGTACAAAGATATTTATCTGAAAATAGCAATTAAGTAACAAGATTAATCATACACCAAGATGATACATCAAGCTATTAATTATTCTCTGAACTTAGAGATTTTGAACAACATATAATTTATATTCAATCAGGGGTTTGTTTATTTTTAATAACATTTACCCCCAAAGAAGTGGAAGACAGTTAGATGTGTGATTTATATCAAAGAAGATGATATTCTTAGTGGGAGGTAGAAAGGATAGAAGACAGATGTTAAAAAAAGTTAAAATAAATTCCTGCTGTTTTATAGGTGGACTTGACATTAAATATATAAGTAGAGCTCTAGGTTATATTTCTTAGATGCTAATAAAATAATATGTGAACACTAGAGTCAATACAATGATATGGGAAGAATATAGATCTGTAAAGTGCTTATAGTCCTAACCCTGGAAGGATTCAGCTGTATGACTCAGTGTTCTCATCTATAAAACAAAGAAATTATACTAAATAATCTCTATGGACTGTTCTCAGTTTTTGCATCTTGAAAGTAATATTTAGAATGGGATTAACTAGAATCATTTCTCATATGCTACTATCTAGTTGCATATTTTGGATTATTTTTTATTTATATATTAAGAAAAGTACTAAGTAGAAGTATATTTTAAATATGCCTAGTTTTTCCTTTCTTTCTCATTTATTTTATGAATATTATCTAATTAAAGTTAGGTATCTCATTGAACATTTAAGGGAAAGGACGGTCACTTTAAAATTTGCTTACAATTCTGTCTCAGCGCAAATATTATCTGCAGTGGTCAAGTAATTTGTTATATTTAACCTTTATTTTGTCCATTGAGAGTATGAAGTAAAAGCAAGAAAAAATCCTGGGCTGTCTTGTAATTCCCTTATTATTTGCATTATTTTTCATAGCCATATATACAGTATTTGAATCAATAAATATATTTTAATTTGTATGTTCATTCAGGGAGAGCCACCTGATAGCCAAATACCACTAAGACATAAAATCTAAGACTTTTGTTCCTGTATGTAGGAACTCTGACATTTATGCCAGTTCCTAGGTGGACTGTAAAGACTGATGCAAAACATTTATTCTCAGGTAAACAAACATTTTTAAAACGGAGTGTTCTATGTTAAAAGGCTCTCAACCAGCTTTGAATGAGTTCATGAGAAGCTATCTATCTAATTATTTGACACTAAAACTAGATGTCAATTCCACTCATAGATATATACTGATTCTGTCTTTGACTCATCAAATCATCAACTGCCACAGCATCTCTTGGCTTCTCCTTTATAAAGATGAAGGAAACACTTTGAGGAGGTCTGCAGTAAATCTTTAAGGGAAATACATTCCTTAAATTTTAAACATTATTATTGATTCTTTCTTAAGGTCCCACATTCAAATAGCCGTCAAGTTTTGGTTCTTCCTTAGGTTACTTTATAACCAGATTATTATGGAGGAATTTTCAGTATAGTAGAAACAACAATTTGTTATTATTGCCTAATAGAAAATATAGCACATAAAATAGAAAATATAGCACATAAGAGAATTATAAGAAAATTTTGGTGGCTCAGTGTAATAAATAAACAATGATATCTCTTGCTTTCTTATCTATTTAGACACAGTGGTTTCTGTTATCTTTCACATCACATTTAAAAATTTTGCCTAAATTTCAGACTCATTTATCAACTGACAACTTTGAATAGCCCAACTCTCATGTAAAAATCCTGAATGGTCACTACTTCTACTTTTTCCATATAAACCTGCCTAGTTCCTGTCACACATTATTAACAATAATTACAACAAAACAACTAATATTTACTGAAGACCTATTCTGTGAAAAAAATAGAGACTTTAAAAAACCATTATTTATTTTATTCTCACACACAAAATACAATGAATTAGGGATAGTGACATCATCAGATGGTAGAATAAAAATTCTCAGGCTCTCTTTCCTCTGTGGAGAAAATGACTAACACATGGATCCATTCTTTCTGTGAGTAATCAACAAACCAGTTAAGAGACTGCTAAACCCCAGGTGGTTGCAAAACTAGCTGCATCAAAGCCAGAAAAATCGATGGCACTCATTCATCACAGTCCTTCCACTTGGCTCAGTATAGTATGATTGGGAAAATACCTCCAGCTCCTGGCTTCTTCCTAGGTAGGGAAGGAGAAAGCTGAAATATGTCCAACACTCATACTTTTTGGAGGGCTGCCCAAGGCACTGGTTTCTGTCTTGTCTAAATGTAAATACTGACAGAAAAGGGCACCAATTTGAGCGTCACTGAAAAAAAAGTGATGCTTAGGACTAGCATGCACTTATGCATCATAGTCCCACCCTTGCCCTGGGTTCAGGGTAGAATGGGCAAGAGAAAACCCCAAGACATGGCTTATTCCAGGGGAGGGAAAGAGTTGAAATGTGTTTGCAATTTTCAGGATTATTTTTTGGGGGTGGGCTGTCCAGGGACTGGCTTCTCTCTTGACTGTCTTGGAGTCCTAATGAGACCTAGTATACTCGAGAAGCCTGTGGACCACAGAGAATAAAACAGCTAGGCATCTGATGATCACTCCGGAGAACCTTTGGTACTTCTGACATGCACCAAGGGAGTGAAAGAACATAAATTGCTGGAAAAAATGAAACTAGTAAATCGCTCTGATTTGAAACTTACACACACTAGTCCAGAGAAGATTCATCCATAGAGAAGGTTTGAGAAGTTGTCAGAGTCTGTAGGTGGGTTGATTAACAAAGATCTTTCCCTGTACAAAGCCAGTTTTTAAAGTTTGGGAGAAGTGGCTACTTTGATAAATGTGTGAATCCGAACAAAAGTTACAAGGCACATGAAGAAACAGGGAAACATGGCACAATCAAAAGAGCAAAAGAAAATTTCCACAAATGAACTCCAAACTATGGTGGTATACAAAATTTCTGACAAAGAATTCAAAATAACTGTCATAAAGATGCTCAATATTTCAGGAAAACAATGGGTGAACAAAATGAGATTATTAACAAAGAGATGAAAAATATTAAAAAGAACTAAATGAATTTTAGACCTGAAGCATATAATAACTGAATTGAAAAATTCACTAGAAAGCTACAACAGCAGACTTGATCAGGTATGAGAAAAAAAATCAGCAAACTCAAAGAGAGGTTATTTGAAATTATCCAGAAAGAGGAGAAAATAAAAAAAGAATGAAGAAAGTTGAAGAAAGCTTAAGGAACTTATGGTACATCATTAAGTGAACCAATGTATATATAATGAGAGTTTCAGGAGGAGACTAGAGAGAGAAAGGAAAAGTAAGCTTATTTGAAAAAATAGTGCCCCCAAACTCCCTAAACCTAGGTAAGGAAATAGACACCCAGATTCAAAAAGCTGTAGTTCCAACTACAACTAATGTAAATAAATCCACATTGAGACACATGATAATTAAATTGTTAAAAGTCAAATGAAGACAGAATTTTGAAAGTAGCAAGAAAAAAGAGACATCACATACAAGGTAGTTTCTATAAGACTGTAAGTGGATTTCTAAAAAATATCTTGCAACTCAGAAGGGAGTGGGATAATATATTCAAAGTGCTGAAAGAAAAAAAAACACTACCAGCAAAAAATACTAAATCTGACAAAACTGTCTTTCAAAAATGAAGGAAAAAGAAGACATTCCTGGATAAAGAAAAACTGAAGGAGTTTATGGCCACTAGAGCTGCCTTAAAAAGAAAGGTTAAAGGAAGTCCTTTAAGTGGAAATGAAAGGATGCTAGATAACAACACAAAAGCATATGAAAATAGAAAGATCATGGGTAAATGTAAATACATAAGGGATAAATACAGAATACTGTAAAACTGTAATGGTACATAAATCAATTTTAATTCTGACATAGAAGTAAAATACAAAATTACAAAAATAACTATTACTATAAAAATATGTTAATAGATACACAGTATAAAAAGATGTAATTTATCACATCAGTAACATATGTGTATGTGATGAAAAAGTAGTTTTTGTATTTGATTGAAGTTGTGATTAGTTTATAATAGATTGTTTTACCTATATGATGTTTTAAATAAATCTCATAGTAACCATGAAGAAAATATTGAAGGCACACGAAGGAGAAATAAGTCAAAGTATGCCACTAAAAAAAGTCAATGAAACATAAAGATAGACTGTAAGAGTGAAAGAAGATGAAAAAAACCTACAAGACCAAGAGAAAACAATTAACAAAATGGCAATAGTAAGCCCTTCCTTTTCAGCAATTACTTTAAATATAAATAGATTAAACTCCTTTTAGAAAATATGGGAAATGACTGAATGAATAAAAACACAAGATCTGGCCAGACCCGGTGACTCACGCCTGTAATCCCAGCACTTTGGAGGGCCAAGGCAGGTGGATCACTTCAGGTCAGGAGTTCGAGACCAGCCTGGCCAACATGGTGAAACCTTGTCACTACTAAAAATACAAAAATTAGCTGGGTGTGGTGGCGTGGACCTGCAATCCCAGCTACTTGGGAGGCTGAGGCAGGAGAATTGCTTGAACCCAGGAGGCAGAGGTTTCAGTGAGCCGAGATCATGCCACTGGACTCCAGTCTGGGCGACAGAGCGAGACACTGTCCTCCACCCCAAAACAACAACAACGACAACAACAACAAACCCCACAAGATCCAATTTAATGCTGGATCTTGAGATAACAAGAGACTTATTTTAGGTTTAAGTATTCACATGGGCTAAATGTGAAAGGATGGAAAAAGATACTCCATGCAAATATTAACCAAAAAAGTGTAGGGGTGGGCCATACTTATAGAATACAAAATAGACTTTAAATAAATTGTCACAAGAAGGCTAGTTGTGGTGGCTCATGCCTATAATCCCAGTACTTTGGGAGACTAAGGTGGGAGATCATTTCAGCTCAAGATTTTGAGGCTGCAGTAAGCTATGATTGTGCCACTGCATTCTAGGCTGGGCAACAGAGTGAGACTCTGTCTTTAAAAATAAATAAATAATAAATAGTCACAAGAGACAAAGAAGGACTATATAGGGATAATATGGTGAACTCATGAGGAAGATATAACAATTACAGATATTTATGCATCCAACATCAGAGCACTCAAATATATGAAGCAGTTACTGACGAACTGAAGGGAGAAATAAACAGCAATTAAATGATAGTAGGAGATTTCAATACCCCACATTCAATAATGGATAGAACACCCAGATAGAAAGTCGATAAGAAAAAGAGGACTAGAACAACAATATAGACAAAATGGAGCTAAAAGACATATACAGAACATTCTGTCCAACAGCAGCAGAATATACATTCTTCTCAAGCACACACAGAACATTCTCCAAATGAATCACATGTTAGGTCACAAAATAAGTCATGACAAATTTAAGAAGATTGAAATCATACCAAGAATATTTTCTGACTACAATGGAACGAAGCTAGAAATCAATAGCAAAAGAAACATAGGAGAATTCATGAATAAGTGAGAATTAAGCAATACATTCTTGAACAACCAACGGGACAAAGAAAAAATCAAAAGGGAAATTATAAAATGTTTTGAGAAACAAAAATAAAAGCAAAACATATCAACACTTATGAGATGCAGCTAAGCAGTATGAAGAAAGCAGTTTACAGTGGTAAATGCATACATTAAAAAAGAAGAAAGATATTAAACAAACAATGTAACTTTACAACTCAAAGAACCAGAAAAAGAAGGAAAAAATAAGCCCAAATTGAACAGAAGGAAGGAAGTAGTAAACATTAAATGAGATAGAGAATGGAAAAAAAATTAAAAAAACAAAAAAACTAACAACTGTTTTTTGAAAAGATCAACAATATTAACAAACATTTACTTAGGATAAAAAAGAAAAAAGAAGACTCAAAATCAGAAACGAAAATGGAGACATTATGAGTGTGATAGAAATACAAAGGATTATAAGAGACTACCATGAATAATTATACAGCAACAAATTAGATAACTTGGAAGACATGAATAAATTCCTTAAAGTATATAATCTATCAAGACTTAATTATCAAGAAATAGAAAATCTGAACTGAGCAATAACTCATAAGTCCAAGAACAAGCAGTTTCACTGATTAACTCTACCAAACATTTAAGGAACTATTCATGCCAATGCTTCTCAAACTTTTTCAAAAAAATTAAAGAAGAGAGAACATTTACAAGCTCATTTTATATGGCCAACATTGTCCTGATACCAGAACCACAAAAAGACACTACAAGAAAGAAAACTATAGGTCAACATACCTGATGAACATCGATGTTTACATCTTCAACAAATACTAGCAAAACAAAAACATCTTCAACAAATACTAGCAAACTAAACTTAACAACACCTTAACAGGACCATAGGCTATAATCAAGTAGAATTTATCCCTGGGATGTAAAGATGGTTCAACATACAAAAATCAATTAATGTAACATACCACATTAACAGAATGAAGGAATTTAAAAATCTCATGATCAGATCAATGGAGGCAGAAAAAAGCATTTGACAAAATTCTCCTCTTTTTCATGATAAAAACACTCAACAAACTATGAATAGAAGGAAATTATGCCAGTAAAACAAGAACCATATACGAAAAGCTCATTCACAGCTAACCTCATGCTTAATGGTGAAAAATGGAAAGTTTTTTCTTGAAGATCAGGAACAAGGCAAGGATGCTCACTCTTGCCACTTTTATTCAACATTGTACTGGAAGTCCTCACCAAGATAAATTAGGCAAGAGAAAGAAATAAAAGGCATCCAAATCAGAAAAGAAGAAAGAATAATATCTCTGTTCTCAGATGACATAATCTGTAAAATCCATATCAAACACTAAAGGTCTCACAAAAAAACCCGTTAGAAACAAATTCACAAACATTGCAGGATATTAAAGCAACATAAAAAAATCAGTTGTATTTCTATACATTAACAGCAAATAATCTGAAAAAGAAATTAAGAAAATCTCACTTATGATCACATCTAAAAGAATAAAATACTTAAGAATAAACTTAACAAAGGATATGAAAGGCTTGTACCCTGAAAACTATAAAACATTGCTAAGTAATTAAAGAAGATATAAATAAATGGAAAGACATTCATGTTCATGGATTGAAAGAACTTACTATTCTTAAAAATGTTAATAGTACCGGAAACAATCTACAGATTCAATGAAATCTCTATCAAAAGCACAATGGCTCTTTTTTGCAGAAATAGAAAAAATATTCTAATAGTCATATGAAACCAAAAAGACCCCAACAGTCAAAACAATCTTGAGAAAGAAAAACAAAGCAGAAGCCTCACACGTCCTGACTTCAAAACATATTACAAAGCTACAATAATCAAAACAGTATGGTACTGGCATAACAACAGATACATATAGACTAATGAAACAGAGTAGAGAGCCCCAAAATAAGCCAAAGAAGCCTATGCATATACAGTCGAATGATTTTTGACAAGGTTGTCAAGACTACACAATGGTGAAATGATAGTCTCCGCAACAAATGATGTGAAGAAAAGTAAATATCCACATGCAAAAGAAAGAAACTGAACTAATATATACAAAAACCAAATCAAAATGAAGAAAGGCTTAAGCTGTAAAACTCCTAGAAGATATATAGGTGGAAAACTTCATAGCATTGGTTTTGGTAATGATTTCTTTGATAAGAAATCAAAAGCACAAGCAACCACAAAAAATAGACAAGTTAGACTTTAAAATAAAAGTTTCTGCACAGCAAAGGAAATAATCAACAGAGTGAAAAGGCAACCTAGGGAATAGTGGAAAATATTGGTAAACCATATATCTGATAATAGGTTAATATCTAAAATATATGATAAACCTCTACAATGTAATAGTGAAAAAAAAACCCAATTAAAAAATGGGCAAAGGACTTAAGTAAATATTTCTTCAAAAAAGACATTCAAATGGCAAACAGGTATATGAAAAAAGTTCAACATCACTAATCATCCGGGAAATACAAATCAAAACCACAATGAGATATCACCTCATACTTGTTAGGATGGCCATTATTAAACAACAACAACAACCACCAAACAGAAAATAACAATTGTTGGCAATGATGTGGAGAAACTGGAACTCTAGTGTACTGATGCTTGAAATGTAAAATGGTGTAACAGTATACAGTTCTCAAAAAATTAAAAGTAAAATGATCATATCATTCAACAATTTCACTTTTGGATATTTAGCCAAAGGACTGAAAATTGAATCTTGAACGAACATCTGCATTCCCATGTTCACTGCAGCACTATTCACAGTAGGCAAGATATGAAATCAACCTAAATATCTGCTGACAGGTGAATGGATAGAGAAAATGTGGTATATACATATCATGGAATGTTATTCAGCATTAAAAAGAAGAACATCCTATTATATGCAACAGTATAGATGAACTTAGAGGATATCATGCTTAATGAGACAAGCCCATCACAGAAGGACAGATACTACATGATTCCACTTAACAAGAGTTATCTAAAGTAGTCAGACTCACAGAAGCAGAGAGTATGATGGTGGATGCCAGAAGCTTGGGGAAGGGAGAAAATGAGGAGTTGCTGTTCAATGAGTGTATATTTTCAGCCATGCAAGATGTAAAGTTCTGGAGATCTGCTTTACAACAATGTGCATACAGTCAGCAGCAGTGTCTTGGACACTTAAAAATTTGTTAAGAAGGTGGATTTCAGGTCATGTGTTTTTTACAACAATTAAAAATACCAAATGAGTTAGAGAGTATTGTTATGCCTATTACAGATGAGGAAACTGAGGCTTAGAGAAGATGCCTAACCTTTGTCTCTGTATCTTTTACATACGGTTTCAATAATCTGAGATGTTGAATCCTCTTCTTTGTCAAGCCATTTTTTAACTTTATTTAATTTCAGTTATATCTATTCCTTTCCCTTATTCCACACAGCCTCATCGTCAAAGGCTTACTACTTTTTTCCAGAGAGCCCCAAAGAATATCTGATACATTATAAATACTCATGAATGATCAATCTAACTGACTTTTCTTTTTATGAAAAATAAAGATGCTCTGACTAACGGTCCTGTTTTGTTCTTTGGAATGAAAGATATTTCTCTTACTTCTTCCAAAGTTTTGACCACACAGAGTTAAAAGCACTGTCCAATAGTCATAGAGACTTGACTGATGGACAAAGATTCCAAAGCAGACACAATTTAGCAAAATCCAGTCTGAGAACTTTTTCAGTAAGTTCCTTTTAATGTTAGAAGGGTGAAAGAGATGGCAACAATTCCCACAATGGACACTCCTGTAGACAACTTTGGCAAGAATTTATTTCATGCCCAATATTCTTACAAATCATCCCCTTGATGATGACAGTGAAGGCAACTTTGCTTCCTGGCTCACAAGATTTGATTTCCTCTGTTATCTGGAGGCATCGTTGCAGACTTACAATTCTTTGATCTCACTTCTCTGAGTCCTAGAGCAATATCTGAAAGTACTATGAAATGTAATTTTCTCCCCAGACTAACAATCTAGTAAGTGGTAGAAGACTTAAGAATGGCGGATCACGAGGTCAGGAGATCGAGACCATCCTGGCTAACACGGTGAAACCCCGTCTCTACTAAAAATACAAAAAATTAGCCGGGCGTGGTAGCGGGCGCCTGTAGTCCCAGCTACTCGGGAGGCTGAGGCAGGAGAATGGCGTGAACCCGGGAGGCGGAGCTTGCAGTGAGCCGAGATCGCGCCACTGCACTCCAGCCTGGGTGACAGAGCGAGACTCCGTCTCAAAAAAAAAAAAAAAAAAAGAATGGCATTCTAGTTCACTTCATAAATATTTAGAACAGTTTCTTCTCTCTTTTTTGTTTTTTAAAATGGGCTCATTGACAGGAAAAAAAATTAAAATATTGTATAGTTCTTGGTGGCCAACCTAATATTAAAGCTAACTGCCCCATTCTGTACTTAGAATGACCTCAATTTGTAACTAACTGGATTGCCTCCAGAGTCATCTATAATTTAATTATATTTATCCCAGCTCACCTAGAACTGAAAATGTAATGGTGATTTTGGTTTGTGAGGCCAGAATCAATAGCCATTAAGAGAATGAAGAGATTTTTAAATCCAAGAAAAAACCAAGTACCTAAAATATGTCTTGCATCAGCTTCTATATACTCAGAGAGTGCAGGGATGGTGAAATTTTTATCATGAGGCTCTATATAGTTTTTATGCCTGGAAAGAAATGGATTAAGGCAAAAACAGATTGTTGATCAGAATAAGAGCTGAAGGTTCAGCTTTCAGAGTATTTTGAACTTGTGTGGCACATTTAGAGAGGCAGACAGATCCTAAGGAAGGACAGAAATAGAGGAAAGCTATAGATGAGAAGAAAATCCTGTGTAAGCCAAGTGTATGAGTTTCTCTAACCATGTCATTGGCATCATGTAAATGCCAGACATCATTTTATATACAGCTTAGATGTAGCAGATGTTGGCATTTAAGTATAGTTTGCTATGAGAGAAAATTGCCCTTGAATGGAAAAGAAAGTTTACTGGCAGAGAAAAATAATTTTCTCAGTTAATGTTATAACCTCAATAATAGAATTGTTTTCAACCAGAGGTTGTGGGGTGGGAAAGGAGGAGAGATATAATGATACCTCAATTCCAATCTAAAAAAGAGAGAAAATCAGCTTCAGTTTAAATTGTGATGTGTGGGTTGTATACATAGAACCTTCTCCTCCCTCTCTTCTCAAACCTTAAGGCTTCGTGTTAAATGGAACAAATCACATCCTTCATGGTTCTGCTCTGTTTGGTACAGCTGCTTGCTGCAGGTGGTGCCCTAAAAATATATTGTTTGTTTATTTTGCAATATAGCAGTCTGCAGAGTGGTACCTAAAAGTGCAACTGCTCCCTTCTCTTTCTATTGGTGAACCAAATGATGAAAGACTAAGACCCCTGCCAAACCTAGCGTGAAAAGGCCCAAATAACAGGCACAGGTAAAGCTTGAGGCTCAGCTTCTGATAAGTTCCATTTTCTTTGGATTCATGAAGCAAAGCTGATGGGCAGACTATTTGTCATCAGAGCTTCCCACTGGGTGCCAGTGAAACAAAGCCAGGCAACAAACCACCTTTCTTGAGAGAATTATTGTTCTTCTCTGGAGATTAACATCTGTAAGCATATGGGATATAAAAGAAAAAATCTATTATGCAACACACACACACACACACACACACACACACAAAGCAAAGATTAATCTCAGGTAAATGTTCTTGCAGATATATTTAATAGTGCTTTCAGTGATTCTTAATTTATAACTTAAATGATCAAATAATTTTTCCAGACACATGCTCATGGCACTCAGATTTAATCTCACTTATGGAGTTGTTGAACACATCACAATAATTTGTATGTGAAGATTTCTATAAACTATGTTTAAAATAATGCTATACAAAATCAAATTTTATTAATATTATTCTATAGTTTTCTCACTGAATGAATCTTTTAAAAACACTCTTGAAAATTCCAATGTTTATATGAACTCATCTGTACAGAGGGAAGAGTGATGATAATGAGTCATGCCAATCAACCTTTGGCAAGGCATTGTTTACCATAAAAATGTTACTTAACATCAACAAGATTCTGGAGAATAGGTTTTATAATCGAATGGATGAGTAACAACAGTGATTTTCTAGAAACACTTGGAAAAATATTGGCTTCTAGCAATCAAGTAACTAACATTTCTCTAAAATTTAGTTACATATTAATGCATTTGGATTATTTTGGGGTTGGTGCAAAAATAATTGTGGTTTTTGCCATTACTTTCAAATGGCAAAACTGCAATTACTTTTGCACCAACCTACATGGGAGGAGATAGAAAACAGAGTGAAGATGACAGCATGATTCCAGTCTTCAGAAATGGGGATGATGATATTTATCCTGACAGTGATGGAGAGGAGGACAGAAAGGGGAAGACTTGAGACGGGGAGCAGTACGCTCAATGTCAGGCTTGTCAGGCAGAAGGAAACAGATAAATGGAATATGGTGAGGTGGATAGAAAAAGTTGAAAAATAAATGTAATGCCAAAAAATGTGAGAAATGGAGGTGGAGAGAATGATTAGATTCTGAAAGAATGTGGGGAATCTTTTAATGAAAGAGGAGAATTTAAGAAGTCAGAAAGAGGGAAGAAGAAAAATATATGTAAGCTAGCTTCCTTTTAAGAATAGAAATATGTATTTACTGACTGCAGACTAGGCTATACCTGGTCAGAGCTCCAGATATGCTGGCCTGAGTAGAGTTCCCTACCCTGAACGTTCTCCTACCTATAATACTCCTTCCCCAAATATCCAGATGGGCCAGTCCTCACTGCAGTCAGATTTTAGCTCTAAAGTCACCTATCCAAAATGGCCTTCCCTGGCCATTCTCTTTTGGCTCTTTTTTACCTTATCCTATTTTATTCATCAGCAGAGCAGCTACCCTACTGAACATACTATAGATATTCATTTGCGTCTCCTTACAAGAATTTAATTTGCCTGACAGCAAAGACTTTGACTCACCCCTGTATGTACAGTGCTTCATACCAATGCAGGGCAGAGGCACTCAGTGAATATCTGTTGAGTGACTGAATGAATGTAAACTTGTTTCTAACTCCAAGCAGTTGAACAGTATGGAAGAATACAATGCCATTGGTTATCCTAAATCCAGACTCTAATGAAGTTTCTGCCTGTATTCCAAGACAGCAACTATGATCCATTACTCCATATACTATCCTGGTGATAAGTTGTCATGTGCACCCTATTATATTGCCACAACATATTGCCCAGAAGAAAAATCCATACTACTGCCGGGATGTGTGTCTTCCAAATCAGCCCAGATAAATGATCACAGCAACTTTTAAGCTTTTAAGGCCACAAGTTTGAACCAAAGAACATGTGAGTACCACATGGCTATGTCATATCAATTCAGATCCCAGAGTCACAATTAAAGGACAATAAAGATGTGGCCAAACACATTTTGTCATCTATTTTGGTGACTTCTTTACTATATTTTTATTATCAAGCTTCCTTTGACAACCTGTCTCTAATTTTTAAATTGTAAGCAACACAGACATTTCTGTTTGTGAAAAAAGACATTGCTGAAGAGAAATACGTGAACAATTATTGAATCACTGACATGGAAGTTTTCTGTACCTCACAGTATAATTTCAGGAAAAATTGTTTTTATGTTAACATATCGTATGGTAGGACTGAATCAACCTAAACATGGCATTAAACTAAGAAGATGGCATGAAATTAGAATGTGTATGAGTTGAAAAACTAAGACATTAAAAAATAAAATAGAACCTGCTATTATTCTCTGATGAAGAAATCAATTAGGTTATGGAACAGGGGGTAGGGAAAGTAAAGATGAATTGCTAGAAGACACTAGGTCGTGAGAGGAAAAAGGAATAGTCTCTATTTATAACGTTGTTGATGATAAGCTAATCAAACTTAAGAGGTAGAGCTATTGGAAATCAATAAAGGAGAATAGAATAACTCATAAATTTCAGGATATAAGAGGAGATAAAGAAACTCAAAATATCCTTGAAGACAGGACACTCTACTTCAGTCCATGACTCTAGAGCCATATTTGCAATTAGCACTAACCAAAATAATCACGTGACAAATAACTGCCTCCTTGAGTATAATAAAGTGTAATAGTATGAATTAAGTTAGAAGATTACACGTAGTAAACATATGTATATAAAAAGTTATGGCCTTGACTCTCAGGGCCACTGCTTGATAGGAGTCTAACAAAATGAACGGCAGTCGGGACAAGTGTCAGAGAGAAACAAATGGCAGTCAGGACAGAAGCAGCCACAATGCCATGAGGAGAGGAAAAGGCAAGAGAATAATAAGAACTAGGAATCAGATATCTTGTTATGTAGAAGAATGTGTGGGTTGGGAACAGTAGAGTTTTCTATCCTATTTATAAGATTGGTAAAAGCAAAAGGTACAGAAGGAATGTCACCAATGGCTCTTTTTTTACTGTGTAAAAATTATTTAGCTTAAGTGTGTCTGCCCATATTTTAAATTCTTTTTCCCTCAAGTATAACATACTGAACAATAAATTATCCCTCATCTTATAGCTGTCATCTTTATACCCTTCCTTTGAGAATTCCTTGCTCTTATTTGAAAACACTAACATATCCTACTATTATTGTCCTATCACCATGTTTAGAAGTTCTCATGAAGAGCAAATTGCCATCAAAGATATATTTTTAAGAAATTTGTATCATAATAATTGATCATGACTGGAAAATCATCCTAAAAGACAATAATATTATATACAGTATTATGAAGAAGGATGCTGACCTTTTATTCAAGGCCAAAAACTTGTAATGTCTTTCAAAAAATACTGTATTTTAATATATCTTCATATACTTTACTTATTTCTGAAATAACTTATAATTTAATATACTTCACTTCTTCCTGAAATAATTTTATGATTATAAAATCAAATATAAAAATGGGATCATACATTGTTTATTGCACGACACTGTATGCAAACAATTTCAACTTTTAAATCTCACATTACTAAGAAAACACAATTATTGGTGATTTTTTTTGCAACATATAATCCTTACTACTATCTTAAATGTGTTGGCATTTTTCTTCCCTGATGTTTCCAAACATTTCCTTAGAATGTGATATGCTTCAAACAGTACACATAGAAAAATATATTGCATCCTGATAATAATGGTTGATATGGGATAAAATTTGCTCCTGTGTAGGATAGTGGTGAACTACACTAAATATTATTACACTAGCTTTAAGAATCACAGTTCTATCTGGGGAGTAAGTAAATTTAGTAGGATTTAGTTAATTTTTGTATGTCACTGTGAGTTGGCCTGAAAAGCTAATGGTATTCTCAATGAGCAGTGGAAGAAACTGAGCTAAAGAGAAAATAAATAACATTACCTTTATTGTTTTCAAGGCATTTTCTTAAACATTATCTCATTTAGTTCATAATTACAAAACAGCTTGTTATACAACTGGGTATAAGATTTAAGGATTGTTGCTCCCAGACTGTGAATATTTTACCTTATATTACTAAATTTGCATATAGGGAATACCTGAGAATATTCAAAGCAAAAAAAAATCTTAAACGTAATCTGACTTTAGAGGCTGTTTAAGTTCTTGCACTTTGCTCACAGAACCACTCACCAATTTACAACTGCACTTTTCAGTAGTAAAGTGAAATAAAATTTAGAACATGATAATTGTATACTGTTGACTTTAACCAAAACTTGATTGACATTACAATCAAGGTGTTACACTCCAAAGGGGATGATATTCAAATGAATTTATTATTATTTAGAGGAATAGAGAATAGATTGGAAAGTTAAATTTGTGCCCATTTCAGAAGTAACAACAACTTACTTCTTACTATTCAGTAATAATAATATTTTTTACTATTCAGGGATGGATCCAGTCAAGGTTCTGAAATTAGTCTGTGGGACTTCGCTTATTTATACATGCTTTGCAACTCTGAGCTGTGCCCAGAAATGTCCTTTCCCTGTTCTACTTACCACCTTCATTCTCCTATTTCGGTAACATTGCCATAGGGAAAACTCTCTATTTACATTGGTATTTGCTTCTTCTTCCCATATTTTTGTGACTATTTTTATAAACTATTCTGATGTTACAGAAAAACAAACACATTTATTTTGTTTACTGGATTACTATCTTTTGACAAGCAGGTTTGTGTTTCTGGTACACAGGAGAACTAGAGTTGGAGTAGTAGGCATAATTGAAGCCATGTAACAAAGCTATTGAACCACCATGGGAACAGGGAAAGAAGCCCAGGGCTAGTCATTCTGTCTATTTTCTATTGCAGGCACAAGACAGTTTGTCCTAAAAAAACAGTTGTAGAGTCTTTGATACTGGACTAGGAAGAATCTGGAAGACTTAGTTTTCAATTCCAGATCTACACCAACTCACGATTTACTGAGAAGTACGGTACGCACAGTATAGATACACAGATTCATTATCTGATAAAAGGCTAGTTGTGTGAAAGGCTTGAGCCTGCAGTCTCAGAAAGGAAATGACTCTCAGGGCCTAAAAAGGAGTCGATGGAGCAATCAGAGCTGTGATGCCATTCTGGTATTAGAGAATCATCTTTCCTGAGTAGACACCAGGTGTTTCTGAGCAATTTAGGACATAGAAGAATCAGTAGTGAAGAGAAAGGGAAGGCACTAATATTTCTGATGAAAAATTTGAAAAGTGTACCATGTAGTCCCTACATCAAGCCTAAGGAAAACAAACTTCCATGAGTAGGTCATATCATGGTAATCCTTTAAACAACTGAATAGGAAATTCCTATTCTCAGCCAGTATAGAGAACTACTGACTTAGAGTACTGCCCCCTTCTGCTCCCATATATTTGGAAAGAATTAAACACTTGAAAACTATGTACATTTGGAATTGATGCTTGATATTTTTAAACATTATTTAAATGCCTACCTTGTTGAAGATCAGCTGACCATTATATGTGGATTTATTTCTGGACTCTATTCTGTTCCTTTGGTCTATATGTTTGTCTTTATGCCAATACCATACTGTTTCAATTACTGCAGCTTTTTTAATATTTTGAAATCAGGAAGTGTGATACTTCTAGCTTTGTTCTTTCACAAGATTGTTTTGGTTATTCTGGTGTTTTGTGGTTCCATATGAATTGTAGGATTTTTTTTTCTATTTCTATAGAAATGCTATTCAGATTTTTAATAAGCATTGCATTGAATCTGTAGATTTCTCTGGGTAGTATGGACTAGAATAATTGGCTGCAAAAGGTCTGTTTATTTTGGCACATTATCAATACTAATAGATGTTAAAGGGACCTACTACATTTTTCTTTTAAATAAATCCAATGAAATTTGAATACCACTGTGATTTGAAATTCACCTTCTTTTATTTAAAGATACACGTACACATTCTTGTTTAAAGATCAAACCTTTTTTGTAATTTCTTCTCTTTGTGAACTCCACTGCTTGTGCAGTGGAGTTTTTTAACTTGAAATTTTTATATTGATAATTCTGTCACACTTCTTTGCAGAAAATATCTATGTATCGGTATAAATTTGTATATATGTTAAATATGTATAAGCTTAAATTTGATTTTTTCCCATGTCCATAAGGCATTGTGTTGAAAATGTATTCTTGTTTATCAACACAATTATTGTTTTATAAAATTGATCAAAACAACATTATTATAAATATTGATTAAAACTACTAGGTATAAAATAAAATTTTATTTGATATGAATTTCTTTTTTTTTTTCTTTCTTTTTTTTGAGACATAGTCTTGCTGTCTCGCCCAGGCTGGAGTGAAATGGTATGATCTCAGATCACTGCAACCTCCGCCTCCCAGGTCCAAGCAATTCTCCTGCCTCAGCCTCCCGAGTAGCTGGGATTACATGGATCCACCACCATGTCCAGCAAATTTTTGTATTTTTAGTAGAGACGGGGTTTCAGCATGTTGGCCAGGCTGCTTTCAAACTCCTGACCTCAAGTGATCCACCCTCCTCGGCCTCCCAATGTGCTGGCATTATAGGCGTGAGCCAACAAGCATTAGCACTAGAATGAGACAGAATTAAGGACGATTCAATTTCTAGGTTTTTTTTCTCCTTAAGGTTTAAGCATTGAAAAATCTTGTTCTCTAAATAGAGAAGCATTGAAGGCTTTTCATTATAATGATGACACTCAACGGCAGCAACTTTTTGCATGCCACAATTTACATAATTATCTATAACAAAATTTATTTCAAATAGTCTACCAACTGACAAATCTATTAGGTCTTCCTTCAATTTTAATGAAAGCAAAGAATTGAAAATTGCCCAATTTGCAACAGTAATTTCTGGGAAGTATACCAAAAATACTACCAAGACATAACAAACAATTATTATTAATTATATTCCTACTTCTTTCTCCTATAGTCACCTAGTTCAAACTGATGTATATAATAACAGTTTGGGAAATACTGAAATGTTATTTAATTTCAATATATGTTTTTTGAAATAATATTTTCTATCTGTTTAAGAAGTCATGTGTTTTGGATATATTTTTTGTCAAACTGTGAAGCTGCAGATCTGGCTAATTTAGTTTTTGAAAAATGGCAAAATATGTAACTTTTTTTTTTTTGAGATGGAGTCTTGCTCTGTAGCCCAGGTTGGAGCGCAGTGGCATGATCTCGGCTCACTGCAACCTCTACCTCCCAGTTTCAAGCGATTCTCCTGCCTTAGCCTCCTGAGTAGCGGGGATTACAGGTGTGCACCACCACACCTGGCTATTTTTTTTTTTTTTTTTGTATTTTTAGTAGAGATGGGTTTCACCATGTTGATCAGGCTGGTCTCGAACTCCTGACCTCGTGATCCAGTGGCCTCGGCCTCCCAAACTGCTGGGATTACAGGCGTGAGCCACCACACCTGGCCAAAATCTATAACTTTTAAATGATGAAATCATTATCTACTGTGAATCAATTCAAATCAAACTATTTTTTCCTTTAAAAGACTATTTTTTAATTCAAATAAATATAACAAAGGATATTCCCATGGCCATGGCAACCACACCACTTCTGACTGCCGAGTAGCTAGTATCAGCTCATACCACTTCCCACTCATCCCTTTCAAACTACACAAGTTCACAACTTAGATTTAACATGTAAAACGTGAATGGCAATATTCTAGGTGACGTGGAAGTCAGAATTCAAATCTTAAAAATAAAATCTTTGTGAATGTTTCCAGATTAAAAGAGGCATCAAACAGCAACATGCACAATAAGGCCACTCCCATGCATACAACATACATATCAGCTACATCCAAAGAAACACCCATGTGCCATTCCCAACACAACCTCAAGTCCACTTGGATAAAGAGTTTCAAAGTTTGGAAAACTTCTTCACTAACGGTATCCTCAGTAAGTCTTAGCCAGACAAATGGCAAACATAAATTATTAACAACATAACTAAACACATCTGTGACTTTATTGACCCCAATGTCTGTATTTTATCTACATTTTTTTTCCTCCATCTGTTGAAAAATAATTTTTACCATTTCATGCACTCTACAAAGTAGAGAGTTTTCTGAATAGGGAATAGATAGATATAACCGAAGGAGAACTTGACTTTAAACTATTTTTAGCTATGAACCAGGTACCAGATATTAGAACCTTTTCTAATGTCATCCATGGCTTCCCTGCTCATTTGTACACTGTTTCTAAGTCAACACTAATGGCTGTGGGAAAACAGAAAGCTTACATATATATATATAAATTATTCTTTCTGCACATTTGTTTGTAAAACACACTCCCTATTCATTGTTTTTATCACAGGAAGTAAAGTATAATATGTGCATAATAAATGTGAGGCACATCCCTCTTCATTCCCCTCACCTGTGGCAGACATAGCTAATCAATCATGGCATCCTTTGCTGCTCAAGAACCCTGAATTTTTACACTCCGGGAATCCATTATCCATCAGCTGCTGCTGGCATTCAGGTTGAAGACTATTTCCCAACCTTGCTATGACAGCATGTTCATTGTCCCTATTTATTAGCTAAAATATCTTAGGAAGAGCTTTTAACCTATTCTGCTGCCCTCAGAGGACTGTTACACAATCAAAAGATTTAATTCATGTGAACATATTTTATAATCCATGCTCCTCCAATCACACATTGTTTGAAAGGATCCGATTAATTTTTCTGTAATGTGAACAATATCTCCCCAATTGATCTCCTCCTTGGCTCTCCCCACATACATTTATTTTATCTATTTTGAAAATGTGGATTTTTTTAATTTTTGGTTTTATTAAATCTGTGCACATCTGTATTCCTTTTGAATGTGCTATCTGATGCTAACCAGAAGAAAATATGGCTGGAGAAGGAGAAAGCTCGAAATATCACACCTGGCTCATCATTATGGTGTTCTGGCAGTCTTTTCTGCACGGCTGGAAGCTGTGTGATTAATAGACCCTCGTCCCAATTATATGGATATTATACTTGTCTTCCTTTGGCTGTAGATTGGAGATATCTTATGTATGTGTGATGCAAATGTGGGCTTTGTGAATGCTAATTTCAGAATCAGCCAGGAGTTGATTGGCAGAAAACTGAACAACAGGGTGACAGGCTTGCCAGGGTTCAGGAATCTGTGAAAGAAAGGCTGAATGAGGGTGGAGAAAAAGAGCTGGAGAGATTTGGAGTTAATCAAGAGCAGTGGCTGAGAAAGCAGCAGTTTATGAAAGCAGATCTAAGCCAGATATGCTGGAAGAGAGGGCAGTTTCAAAGACTTGGATGAAAACAGTGAGAAGAGTGAGAGTTCAGCTGACTTTACAAAACTGCATGGAGCTAAGAAGCCAAGATTATGCCTTAAACTGCATAAGCCATATTCTTTGTCTACCACATCCCCCAAATGTGCCTGTTTGCACCTCGTTTGTGCTTTGGGGAACCTTGC
The DNA here is from genome assembly GCF_028858775.2 of Pan troglodytes. Lineage (NCBI taxonomy): Eukaryota > Metazoa > Chordata > Mammalia > Primates > Hominidae > Pan > Pan troglodytes. The sequence goes on along the minus strand of NC_072403.2, from coordinate 136,540,236 downwards.
TGTATATTTGACTGTGACATCCTCAAGGTCAGAGGTCCTGACACCTTTGCTTCTCTAGATGCCAGAAGGAGACAAGCACTGAGGAAGTTTCCACTAGACTGATTTAATGGAACATTTGATTGTCAAGGAGATGATCTGGGTAACACAAAAGGGGAGGGACAGAGATTTAAGACACTATTTCATCAATTAATCATTACATCAGTGATCAGAATGAAGATAGGAAATTTTGTTTGCAGAGCAAGTTGTTAAAGATAAGCCTTTTTGATTTGCATTATAAAACTCGAGTTCAAATTTGCTAAGTTTTCTGTATAGCAGACACATTCAACCCAAAGCTGGCTAGATAAGAGCAAGCTCAAAAGCAGAAAATGTGTTGAAATTTCTCCAAGTAATGCCGTGGCTGTGCCATTGCTAACTCTGGTGTTCCACAGTCAACACTGCAAAAGTAGTACACCCCTGGAAAGAACAGGTGGAAAAGGTAGAGGTGAAGATGTCACATCCTAGGATGGTTTACTCAAACTGTTCCTTCACTCCACTGGGGGGAATGCAGACAGGAGAAACAAGAGCCAGTAGCATGAAATATTGGTCACATCTGTTCTTAGCAATAACCCATCCATCTTCTTTGCACTCTAGCCACCTTGCTGTTACAGATGGTTTTTACTTAAGGAAAATTATCTTTTCTTTGGGTATGTATGTCAACTTCAACATATGCCCCCACGTCCAAATGTATTTTTTTAGCACATTCCCTATGTGTCAGCATTTTATGTGGCATTTAATAAATCTGTGAATCTATCTTACACACACATACACACATAAACTAATTCAAATAACTCTATAAATAGTCATATATAAATATCCATGCACATAAACTGTATCTTCACTTCATCCTTAAAACATAGGTGGAAATTTTCCAAAATTTTGTGGGTACAGTAAAGATAGGCAGTTCTACAGAAGGAATATTTTGTTTAAAACCTCCTTTTAATACATATATAAAGATATTTTATCTGACCCCAAATCACAGAAATATTTCACTTTTCTCATGTGATAATGATTACTTGATTTAAATGGATTTTAAAGAATGAAATGGCTACTTCCATCCTGTCAAGTCTAACTTATTTTTACTTCAGGATAAGCAAAGTAAGCACTTTTAGATTTAAAACTATTACAGAAGAGTTTGTTAATTGGAAGGAATGTCTATGGTTGAACATATTCAAGGGATATTACTTAGTGTTTTAGCAAAGAACATAATTCAAATGTTCTGGACATCATTTATGCTGATTTCCAAATAAACAGCCCTTCCTCTTTACTGTCCATTCTGTGATTGGATGGGACTGTGTGACCAATTCCGCACAATGAACTGTGAACAATGAGCCTTCCTCCCAAGCAGAAGCATGTGTGTGCCCATGTAGACCCTCCACAGCTATTATTACTTTCTGGCAGAGCAACCCATGATGATGGAGATACTGGCTACTCAACTAGTCTTGTTTCCTTACTGAGAGTGATCAGTGGAGCCTCCTGCTGACACACAAGAAGAAACCTTTATGACTTTTATTTACAGAGAATTTGGAAGTGTTTACTAACATAGCATACTTAGCTTCCTTAGTCTATCACAACACACACACACACACACACACATAAACACACACATTCCACTAAAAATATAACAAGGATATATTAGTTATATCATCTAACACTCACACACTCACATAGTTTTTTTTAATTCCAGAAGAATTTTATGTTTCTCTGAATTGTATGCCACTCTACCCAGAAATGATTATTTATTGTTATCCAAGAACTGTGAGTCAATATCATTTCCAAAATAATTAACTAAAGAGGTAAAAAGCAGATTCTGCTTGCATCATTTGTTGCTAACAATTTTAATACTATGCACATCAATTGCACATCCACATAGAATCTAAGAAAAATCTATGCAGCTCTGCATTTAAGATCTGTAATGAATAAATGGATTCATGTGTCATAAAGTTGCCTTAACTTTATAAATCTCAAGATATTATGCAGTTGGCCTTCTTGAGAAAGAGGTGTTTTAATTTATCTCTTTGTCATAGTAATACAATGTTAAATCGTGTATTTTATATAAAATAGGCATATGTTGTACACATATGTTATTTGTAAGTGCTACTGCCTCCTGGTAGAAGGAGGTTTTTTTTTTATTGTTACAGTACTATGAAAAATGGGGGCAGGAATGTCTTAGAATTAGAATCTATAGAAAATGTGATTTTTTTCTGGAAAAAAAGTGGGAGATTAAAGGTGATGGATGGTGCCTGGGAGAAATCTAGGAAGGAAGAAGGAGATAGGGCAAATGAAAAGGAGAAATCCCAGGGCTGGCAGCACAGCCAAAAGAAGCACTAAAAGAGAAAACACTTATCGAAATCTTATAATTTTGAGTATCGTAGAACGTTATGAAAAAAATCTCTGATCATCCCTTCAGAATCCTTGGAAAAGTCTACCAAAAGTCACGTAATCACATCTTGACTGATTGGATTTCCTATGTAAAATGCTGATGATAACAAAGGGTATTTACTAATTGTCGAAGAAAATCAGCACACTAAGTCCAGAGGATGGTTTGGTTTAACCTGAGGATTTCCTGTTAAAAGTCGCATTAATGAGGAAAAAGCAAAAAGGCCACACTTTACCCACAGATTCCATTTGTGTGCACTGAGTTCGCACAGAAATAAAACAACCCCAGAGGCATTAGAAGGAGCGGTTGGCTGTCAACACTTACTGCGAGGACAATCTGGAGGGAACTATGAGCCACTTCTATGTACTGGTACTCCAGCAAACACCCTGAGACCGTGATGTAGCGATGGTCTTCTGGGGCCCAGTCTGGGGCGGGTGTCACTGACGTCACCGTACATCCTGGTCCATTCTCCATCCACCAAGATCGGTGCATTGATATATTAAAAGTCAGGATAAGGTCTGTTTCCTGCAAGAAGGCAATTTACAAGGATGAGAATTACTTTATAAATGTTAGTCAGCTTACTTGGGACTGACTTGCTTTGACTTTACCATTTGGAAATGTGGGTTTGTTTGTTGTTTTTTTTCCTACCCCATGCTGTATTTTACAGGAAGCGAGGACACAGCTAAATTAATTATGCATCTATGGATTCATCCTACTTATGAAGGTTTTTCCTGACTATAATAATATAGATCAAATTATTTTATTGGAGAAATTCCTAGTGATTTATATTATTAATGATTTATATTCATTGTAACACTGAAGAGTCTTTACCTTTCAAGGGTCTTTCCCATTACAAAGGGAAGGATTTAAACTTTTATCAAGTGAAGTTCATGCTATTCTAAATCTGCTTTATTTTTTTCTCTCAAAATGTTTACTTTTCACACATTTTAAATCTTAAAGCTATACTTCAATTCTGCAACATTTAACATAATATTGTGGCTAATGCTTGAATTTGTAAGACCCTTACTTAAGAAAACATAATATTACTTGCTTCCCCCTCTTCCTATTATTTGGGCAAATCAGTGTCTCTTCAATCTTATCACTTCTTGTGAAATTGGTCATAATGTTTCTTAAGAATTAAGAAGTAAATATTTTTTAGGAAATATTATTATCAAATTCTTGTAGGGTGGAGATAAAAAATCAACTATTTAGATGAAGTTCACCATGTTAGGTGATACACAGCTGTAAATGGAATAAAAGTAGAATTTTGCACTCAGAGAGCTTGCAATCACCTATGCCAACTTGGAGCTATCAATGGCACATGGGCAAATGTTGTCTTCCAGGGAAAGAACGGCTAAAGGAAATGCATCAAAAGCATTTTATTATTCAGCAAGTCATGAAGGAAGATAAGTTCTAAGAAAAAAAGGTCAGGTATGGGAAATTGCACTCTATCAGTTTCAGTGATAGTTACGGCCACAAGATAATAGGTGCCAACTACTCACTCCAAAGTGAGGTTCTGATGGACTAGGCAGACCCTGTATAGATAATGTCTTAAGTCATCGTTTGTGACGTGGAGCCACACACTCACATTGAACATATGGAAAGGTTGAGTTGAAATGGCCAGGGAATTTGGAGATTGCAAGTAGAACTTCTTTGGAAAAAGGTGTGCTATGAGTGTCATCATCTCCATGGTGGTGGTTGGGTGGGGTGGGGGTGATCTCTTTTTTTTACAAGCCTGTTGAGAAAAGCTTCAAAGTATCTTTGGAACCTAGGAAACACAGCAGCTAGTGTCTGACTCAGGCCTGATATATCTCAAAATAGAGTCTGTGGCTAGAGCTACCTGAGAAATGGTCAAACAAAAATTAGGCAGTATGAGAAAGGAAAGTGCACTGCTACATATCATGGATCTAAAGTAATGATCCCTGGTAGCAGATGTGGGCTGTCATGAGAGAGAGCTAACGTGGGATTTCTTCCAAGGAATTCTAAGAAGACCGGCGGGTAGGGGGGTAATGGCTGAATCTTTACCATCACCTATTCTTAGGGCATGAGGGAGGGAGTGTTAAAATATAGTAAGTATGGAAGAGACACCAACTAAATCATGTACCTACAGATGAGATATTTAATGCAATGCAGGGTCTCTGAAAACCCCAGAAAAGTGTCTTGAGACACTTTTCAATCTCATTAGCCACCAAATTCTGTTAGTCTAGATATCTCTCCTGCTCCCTTATCTCCTCTCCATTGCTATACTCCAAGCATAGTGGGGTCTGAGATCTCAGATAATAGTTGTGAGATAGGGATGGGGTTAGTTAGTAAAGATCGAAGTGAAACATGAAGTATACTACTTTCCCTACAGGAAGGAAGAAGTTTAATTTTGAATACAATTTGGATTTTTTATTATAATGTCAGACATTAATTTCTGACCACAGACTTCTTTGGAAACTATAGTGACTTTGGATAACTTGTTATTTTCTGGAAGTAACCACAAAAGTAGGAGATCTGCTATTTATTTTATCCAATGGTAGCAGAAGAATCAGGTCCATGGGGAGCCCTGTGGGGGGAAATCATGAGAAAGGAATGTTTTTTATGTTATTTTTCTCAAAATCATGATCATTTAATGTTTGGTTACCAAAGCAAACTGGATAAATCCCCAGGGCCTAAGAGAAAAGAGAAAACCATTCAAAAGGGCAACCAACAAGAGACTAAGCCATGAGGGCAGCCAGGCTTGGACAGCCCAGCAAGAACACAATCCAGTTCCCTAATCCCTGGTGATATCTAATATCCATAGCTCAAGGTCTCGGTAAACCTCCCTCTCTCACAGGAAGTCAAGACCAACCACAAGGTTCCATTTGAAACAATGGTAAGGAGGATTTTCTGAGACTTAGAACTTGGTTATTTGCATTATTGCTTCTCATCGGTTGAAGCAAAATTTATTTATCATACAAAGCAAGATGATTCAATAATCAACTATGCATGAGTTTATTAGGGGTAATCATAATTGCAAACAGGGACTAGAGCCCAAAGCAGTGACAGTGAAAACATGCTTGTGAGCTGTTAGACATAGAAGTGGTTCAAATAGGTAACTATCCCATTATGCCCGGGACTGTCATGAATTTTGCAATGTAAGTCCCTTGTCCTTGGAAGCCCCTTAGTCCCAAGCACACCAGGACAGTTAGTCACCATAGCTACAGAGACAAGTTTTTAAAAAGCATTGATGTTAGTTGAGTTTGTTGGCCACTAGAGCTATGGTAATCAGAAGTGATCATTTATTTACTAATTATTTATATCCTAACTACTGCCAAAAAAAAGAGTCTTGTCATAATAAAGCAAACATATACCATTAAAACAAGGGTAAAAAATAAGAACCAAAAAAATGGAGATGATAGCTAGTGAGCCAGGAAACCAAGACATGAGTAAGTGCCTCACTTGGATACTCAATGCAGAACTGACTTGTTGGTAATAATGGAGACACAATGGGAACACAGCTATCATTATCTAAAAGAATGAAGAATACCATGGCCCCAAGAAAGACAATCTCTTCTTTCCTAATACTAATTTCTTAAGAGGAATTAACAATTATATAAATATTTCATATAAAATATTTATAATATATTGGATGGTATCGTTAATTGATTTTTCTTCCATAATTTCAAGAATACTGGCAGCGAATTATGCTGGATTTAACAGACATCTGAGCCATCTTTAGCTCCTCTTTCTAATACAGTAACTATATTAGTTTGCTAGGGCTGCCATAACAAACTACCACAAATAGGGTGGCTTAAGAACAAACTTATTTTCTCACAGTTCTAGAGGCCAAAATTCTAAGATCCTGGTGTAAGTAAGGTTCTTTCAAGGGGCTTTCTGTGAAGAAGAATCCATTGCATGCCTCTGAGGGTGTGCTGGTAATATTTGGCATTCTGTGGCTTGTAGAACCATCACCCTAATCTCTGCCTTCATTTCACATGGCAACTTCCCCGGGTGCCAAGCTGTATCCAAATTTCCTTTTTTAAAATACGAGGCCTCCAGTTGTATTGGCCTAGAGCCCACTCTAATGACCTCATTAAGTAGTCACATCTGAAATGATCCTTTTTCCACATGAAGTCACATTCTGAGGTACCGGGGGTTAGGCCATAAACATAAGTTTAGGGGAGCAGGCACAATCCAAATGATAACACCGAACTCTAATTTCTCTCTCTCTTTTTTATTTTATTTTTCATTTCTCCAGAGGGTCAGTTCTAATTTTTCTCTTTTTTTAAATTTATTTACTTTTTTGGTATTTTCTCTTTTAACTTACGTTTGAGATTTCTAAAGGTCATTTGAACCTATTGTCTGGATGACAAGTAAAATATTTTATTACTTCATACATTTATTTATATGCTTTCTACATTATTTATTACTTAGAAAATCAATTAACTACATATATTTTTAATAATTACATTTACCATAAAGCTATAGCCAAAAATAGCATTTCTTGTCCACAGTTCTTTCCATTTCATAGTACCCTATTGAAAGGCAACCACTTTCATTTTTTATAACTGTTTCTTTAAGTATTTACTTTTGTTTTGTAAATATCACGCTCATGTTGACATTATTCATTTATCATTTAAGTATTATCTCCTATTTCTAATATGAAATGTATGAAGTAACATTTTTAGAAATATTCCCTTTCTATTCCTCACCATTCTGTATAATTTTCTTTAAAATTTGGTTGTATGAATATTACAAAATTTGCATTTCCCTGATGACATATGATGTTGAGACTATTTTCATATACTTATTTGCCATCTGTTTATCTTCTACAGTGAGATGTCTGCTAAGATCTTTGGCCCATTTTTAAATTGGGTTGTTTGCTTTTTATCATTGAGTTTTAAGAGTTCTTTGCCTATTTTAGACTCAAAAATATAAAAATTATATTGTTAAAATATAGATTAAAATACCATATATGGTAGTCTTTTATCATATATGTCTTTTGCAATATTTTCTACCAGTCTATGGCTTGTCTTTTCATTCTTTTGATAACACTTTCAGAAAGAAGTTTTTAAATTTTAACTAAGGACAGCTTGTTAATGCTTTTTTTCATGGATCATGCCTTTGGTGTCATATTTTAAAAGTCATTGCCAAATCCAAGTTCATCTGGATTTTCTCCTGTGTCATTTTCTAGGAATTTTACAGTTTTGCATTTTACATTTAGGTCTTTGACCCATTTTGAGTTAATTTTTGTCAAGGACACAAGGTTTGTGTCTAGTTTTTTTTTTTTTTTTTTTTTTTTTTTGCATGTGGATGTGCAATTATTCCAGCACCATTTATTGAAAGGACTGTCTTCCCCTTTGCATTGCCTTTCCTCTCTTGCAAAAAACAGTTGACTATATTTGTGTGGGTGGACTTCTAGGTTCTCTATTCTGTTCCATTGATCTATACGTCTCTTCTTTTGCCAATACCACACTGTTTTAATTACTGTAACTTTATATTAACTCCTGAGGTTAGGTGTTATTGGTCCTCAAATTTTATCGTTTTCCTTCAATATAGTTTCGTCTATTCTGGGTATTTCACCTCTCTATATATACTTTAGAATCAGTTTGCCAACATCCATAAAATTACTTGCTGGAACTTTGGGATTGTGATGAATCTATCGATCAAGCTGGGATTAACTGAAATCTTGAAAATCTTGAGTCTTTCTATCCATAAACATTGAATTTCACACGATTATTTATTTGATTCCTTTTAAAAGAAGTTTGCAATTTTCCTCATATAGATCTTGCACATATTTTGCTAGATTTTGCTGTAGTTTGAATGTATCCCCCAAAATTGTGTGTAGGAAACATCCCTCAAAGCAATAGTGTTGGGAAGTGAAGCCTAATGAGACATGATTAGGTCATGAGGACTCCATGCTCACCAATGGACTAATGCTGCTATGACTGGAGTGTGTGGGGCTTCATTATCATGCAAGTGGGTTTGTTATAAAAGAGTGAGCCTGGCCTTTTCTTCACTTCCTCTCTTGCACTCTCTGTGCCCTTCTACCTGGTGATGCCTTCTGCCATATTATAACACAACAAGAAGGACTTTGATGGATGCCGGCCCCTTGATTTTAGAGTGCCCAGCCTCCAGAATTGTGAGAAAATAAATTCTTGTTTATTGTAAATTACCCAGTCTGGGGTGTTTTGTCATAGTAGCCCAAAACAAACTAAGATAGAAAACTGGTACCAGAGGAATTGAGTGGTACTATAACGAATACCCGAAAATGTGGAAACGATTGAGAGCTAGGTAATGAGTAGAGGCTGAAACAGTTTTGAAATGAATGCTAGAAAAAGCTTGTATTGCTATAAATGGAGGATTACAGATGATTCTGGTGAAAACTCAGAAGAAGGAGAGCTACAGGGAAAGTCTGAAACTTCATATAGATTACTTAAGTGGTTATGATAGGAATGCTGGTAGAAATATGGGCAGTAGAGGCCATTCTGATGAGGTCTCAGATGGAGATGGGAAACATCTTATTGGAAACTGGAGTAAAGGCCATCCTTGATATAAAGTGGTAGAGAACTTTGCTGAATTGTATCCATGCCCCAGGGCTTTATGGAAGACGGAATTTAAGAGTGATGATCCAGGATATCTGGCAGAAGAAATTTCTAAGCAAAATATTACAGGAGTTGTGTGGCTTCTTTTAACTTCATACAGTAAAATCCAAGAAGAAATAAATTATTTAAAGACAAAACTAGATTTAAATAAAATGATTTAAAGGGAAACACACTTAGGGATTTAAAGGAGTTTCAGCCTTGACCATATGGTACAGAATAAAAGACCTTTTTTAGGAAAGAAATCCAAGGGTATGGCCAAGTACACATTTGATAAGGAGATCAGAATGGCTAGAAGAAAGACAGGTGTTATTCATCAAGATAATGGAAAATGATTCTGAAGGCATTTCTGTGATCTTTGAGACTTTCCCTCTTATCATAGACCCAGAGCTGTAGGAGGGCAGAATGATTTTGGGAGACAGGTCTAGGATGCCCTCCACAAGCTCCTTGACTAGGGCCACTTTGGGCCTCTGTTCCCTGTCTTTATAACTCTGTTCCCCACATTCAAGAAGCTTGTCTCCTTGTCTCCCACAGCTGTGGCTTAAGCAGCCTCAAGTACAGCTCGGGCCACTGTTCCTGAGGGCTCAAGCAGTAAGCCTTGAGGCATTTATGTGGTGCTGACTCTGCAGATGTGCCAAGTTCATGAGCTATGGAGTTATGGCAGCATCCACTAATCAAAGAATATATTAGGCAGCCTGGGGCCCAGGCAGAAACCTGCTTCAGAGCAGAGTCACTAAGCAATGATTAGTGGAATACAGGTAGTGAGGCTACTGCAGAGAGTCCTCCCTAGGGCAAGGCCTGATGGAGCCACAGTAGTGGGGCCATCCCCAAGACCTCAGAACTGCAGAGCTACCAGTCTGCAACAACCACCCGGAGAGTTGTAGTCATGACACCCTATCCTGTGGGAGCTGCTATACAGGCTGAGCCCAGCAAAGCAATAGAGGTGGGGCTGCCTAAAGCCTTGGGGGCTTAACTCCTACCTCAGTGTACTAAAAAGGCGGGACATAGGGTCAAAACAGAGATTATTCTCCAGCTTTAAGATTTAATGTTGTTTGCCCTATTGGGTTTTGGACTTTATTGAGACAAGTCACCCCTCTTTTCTTACCTATTTCGCCCTTTTGGAATGGGAATGTCTACCTTATGTCTGTCCCACCATTGTATTTTGGAAATACATAACTTGTTTTGATTTCATAGGCTCAAGCTAGAGGGAATTTGCCTCAGGAAGAATTGTGCTTTGAGTCTCATCCATATCTGATTTACATGAATCTCTCGACTTTGGACTTTTGAGTTGGTGCTAGAACAAGTTAAGACATTGGTGTTATTGAAATCAAATGAATATATTTTGCATGTGAGGTGAACATAGATTCTGGCGGGCCAGAAGTGCTATGGTTTGAGTATGTCACCCCAAAAGCATGTGAATTTAATACCCAGTGCAACAGTGTTGGGAGGTGGGGCATAACAAGAGGTGATTAGGCCATGAGTTGCTCCACTGTCATGAATGAGCTAATGTTGCCACCATGGGAGTGGGTTTGCTACAGAAGGGTGAGTTTGGCCTTCTTTTTGTTCTCTTTCCCCTCATATATCTCCCTGTCTTTTTGCCTTTCTGCCATATGATACCTTTTGCCATATTATGATGCAGCATAAATGCACACTTATAAATTATAAAATTATATATTACTTAGTCTGCAGTATTTTGTTACAGCAGCACAAAATAGTTGAAGACAAATTGATACCTACATATTTCCTTTTGTGTGTGTGTGGTAATATAAACGGTATTGTATTTTAAATTTCAAATTCTGTTTACTGGTAGTACAAAGGAAACCAACTGGCTTTTGCATATTAACCTTGTACCCTGAAACTTTGCTGTAACTGCTTACTAGCTACAGGAGTATTTTGGGGGCCAATACCTGTAGATTTTCTACACAGACAATCATTTTATCTGTGAGCAAAAATAGTTTTATCTCTTCCTTCCTCATCTGCGTAACTTTATTTCCTTCTCTTGTCTTGTGTTAGCTACAACTTCCAGTAAAATATTAAGAGGTGTAGTGAGATGGAATAACCCTGCTTTGTTCCTGATCTTAGTAGAAAAGCTTCTAGTTCTCACTGTTAGGATGTTAGCTATAGATTTTTTATAGGTACTCTTTATCCAGTTGAGGAAGTTTCTCTGTCTTAGTTTGCTGAGAGTTTTTTTGTTTGTTTGTTTTTATCATGAATGGATGCTGGATTTTGCCAAATGCTTTTTATACATCTACTGATGTGAGGTACATCTATTGATACGATGTACATCTATGGATATTGTAATTTTTCTTCTTTAGTTTGTGGACATGATGTATTACATGAATTTTGAACCAGCTTTGCATACCTGGGACAAATCACAGTTTGTTGTGGTGTATAATTTTTTTTATACATTCTCTGATTCAATTTGCTATACTGACTGTTATATATTGAAAGTCTTTGCATCTGTGTTCATGAGGGATATTGGACTACAGTTTTCTTTTTTTGTGTTGCCTTTGTCTGGTTTTGGTATTAGGGTGATGCTAGCATCATAGACTGTGTTACGAAGTTAGTGTCTCTGCTTCTATCTTCTGAAAAAGATGGTAGAGAATTGGTATAATGTCTTCTTTATGTGTTTGGTAGAATTCACCAGTGAACCTATCTAGGTCTGGTGCTTTCTGCTTTAAAAAGTTAATAATTGCTGATTCAATTTTTTAATAGATAAAAGCCTATTCAATTTGTCTATTTCTACAAGTTTTTTTAGACTGCATCTTTCAAAAATTGTTCCATTTTATCGTTGTTGTTAAATTTGTAGATATAGAATTGTTAACAATATACCATTATTATCCTTTCTTGTCCATGTATCTGTAGTTATATTCCTGCTTTCATTTATAATATTAGTAATTCTTAACTTCCGTCTTGTTCTTCGCCTAAAGGCCTAATGATTTATTAATCATTTCAAATAAGCAGTTTATAGTTTTGTTGGTTCTCACTACTGATTTCTTATTTTTAATTTTATTGATTTATTTTCTAATTTGTAGTAGGTCTTTCCTTCTGCTTACTTTGGATTTACTTTGCTCTTTTTTTTCTAGAGTGATAAATTGGAAGGTTAGCTTATTGATTTTAGATTGTTTTAATATGCATTCAATGCTATAAATTTCCCTCAAAGCAGTGCTTTCACTACATTCTATAAAATTTAAAAAGTGATATTTTAATTTCCATTTAGTTCAAAATAGTTTATAATTTGTCTTGAGATTTATTCTTGACCCACGTGCTATTTAGAATTTGTTGTTTAATCTCCATGTATTTTGGGATTTTCCAGCGATCTTTGTTTTTTTGATTTCTTCACATTTTTTGGGCAGATTTTCATCATCTCTTTGTAGCATATCTACCACTAATTATTTTCAAATTGACCAATAGAACTGTAAGGACTCATTCAATATTCATTTCTACATGGTCCAATACTTCAGGATCATTTAATGCCTTTTTTGTTTGTTCTTTTTCAGGTGAACTATGACTTGGAATCCTCCAGGCTTCGGCTTCCATCACACTCCATGAACTTGATGCACATAATTTAATGTAGGCCTCCACCCAATATCATCAGTTCTCTTGCATGTTGAACCCCCAGTTTCCTGGATCTGACCAACATGACCTTAATGTTCCTATCAGCTCGACTAAACTTCAAAGAGATTTTTCCTCAATATGGGCCTCTAACTTCCCTTTTCTTAGAGCACTTACTTTAGAAATTTTGCAATTATCAATTTTTTCTCCCTATTTTTGAGATGTAAATTTTCTACAACTCAGGAATGTCTTTCTCAAGGACATGAGAGATATCCCTTTGAAATGTAATTGTGAAAAATGATAGCACCTCTATTTCAATCTGTGTAGGAGAGTAGGAGCCTAACTCAGGTAAGTGACAATTAGCAAACTCAGATTGCCTAAACACATTCACCAACTTCCCCACTAATGTACTCCCTACTGGTTCACGTCAGCATTTAATAATCCTTCTGCTTTCTTTTCAGTGGAGCTGAGTTCAGTCTGTCTCTATACTGCAGTGGTCTTCTCTCCAATTGCAATGGTCTTGAGTAAAGTGTTCTTTGTTTGTTTTACTTGGAGATGATGTCAGTTCAATATTGAAGTCTCTCTTCCCTACTGCAGTAGTTCAAATAAAATCCATCTTGCCATTCTTAACAAGTATTGGTATAATTTCTCTTTAACATTTCTCATGTCTTTCTCTTAATTGGTTTCTTCTCTTGTTTTACAGAGCATGTTAGTCACTGGTTTCTTAAGTCTGATGAATGTGCTTTCATTACATTTTTATATTAATTGACTGATATTTTGGATGGACACATTTACACTGCTTGGTTAAATACTGCTTGGTTAAATATGATTTTCTCTCAGAATCATGTGGAAATTTCTCCGTTATTTTCTAGTTTCTGTTTTTGCAGTTGAGAAGTCCAATATCATTTTGCTTCCCGACATTTTAAAAAAATGTAACCTGTTTCCATTCTTTCTTTCTTTTGGTATTTTGCATCTGTTTTTAAAAAAGCAATGATATATTTCCAAAACCATTGAAGAGTATAAAGGATATTATAATAACGTCATTATACCCACCACCCAGTTTCATTAATCCTTAGGCTATATTTGCTTGAAGTCTTTTTTTTTTTTTTTTTTTTTGACAGAGTCTCGCTCTGTCGCCCAGGCTGGAGTGCAGTGGCACAATCTTGGCTTACTAGACCCTCCACCTCCTGGGTTCAAGTGAGCACGTCTGGCTAATTTTTCTATTTTTAGTAGAGACAGGGTTTCATTATGTTGGCCAGTCTGGTCTTGAACTCCTGACCTCAAGTGGTCTGCCTGCCTCAGCCTTCCAAAGTGCTAGGATTACAGGTGTAAGCCACCACACCCAGACTGAAGTCATTTTTAATAGAATATTTTATACAATATAAATGATGCCTTCTCTGTACTTCTCCTAAATATTACTTTCTTCACTTCTTCTTCAGGGATAATTACTATCATGATTTTAGAATTAGTGTTCACATGGCTTTTTTTTACAGTTTTCCTAAATATTTACATATCCATACCCATTAATAATATAAAATACTACATTGTATATTATTTTTTAGGTTTTAAGACATATATATATACTCTACACCTTATTTTGGTTTCCTTTAAAATATTTGAGGTTTCTTGCTTTTGTTGTTTTGTTTTGTTTTTGTTTTTGTTTTTGTTTTTTGAGATGGAGTCTTCCTCTGTCACCCAGACTGGAGTGCAGTGGCATTATCTCAGCTCACTACAACCTCCGCCTCCCAACTTCAAGCAATTCTTCTGCCTCAGCCTCCTGAGTATCATGGTTTACAGGCATGCACCACCATACCTGGCTAATTTTTGTATTTTTAGTAGAGATGAGGTTTCACCATGTTAGCCAGGCTGGTCTCAAACTCCTGGCCTCAAGTGATCTACTCGCCTCGGCTTCCCAAAGTGCTGGGATTACAGGCGTGAGCCACTGCACCTAGCCTGAGGTTTCTTTATGTAGGAAATACATTCAGCTCCCAGTTCTGAAATTCTCTAAAGGAAGTAACTGGGTGTTTTTGTTGTTGTTGTTGCTGTTTTTCATTTAGCTTGTAGAGCATCTTTGGGCCTTTCAATATATGGGCCCTTTAATTATAGTCTAGAAAATATTATTGCATTATATCCTTAATTTTTTCCTCCCTTCCACCTTTTCTATTACTACAGGAAATTCTGTTAGTCAAACAGTTGACTTCCAGGACTGATCTCTCACCTTCTTATCTCTTCTTTCCCACTGTTTATATTTCTCATTTCTCTTTACTCTGTGAGATTTTCTTTACCAAGTCTTGCGAGTCTAATAGTGAACTATTTTAAAATTTTTAACGTTTTGAACTTCCAAGAGCTAATTATTCTCTAATTGTTCTTTTTATATAGTCTTCTTTTAATTGTGTCTTGGCTATAAGTTTTCTTAGTTCTCTGAATTATCAGAGTTTTAAAATTATATTTTCTACATTGCTTTTGCTTTATTCAAGTTACTCGTCTTCACTAAATAAATAAAAATTAAAAACAATTATTGTCTATAAACAATATTCCTTCCCCTTATGAATGTTTATTTTGTAATGGAGGAGATGGACAACAAATATATAAATACACCAAAATATCTGTGCAGTGATTAATATAATAAGGAAAATAAATTCAAGTAAATAAATAGAATGACCAAGAACTGGGTGAGGGTGAGGGAGTGGGTAACACTATTCTAGATGTAATGGTAAGAAAAGATATCTCAGTATCTTACATTTGAACAGCAGCCAGTGAATGAAGTGAAGGAGTGAACAGAGCAAAGATGAGAAAGGATGAGAAAGAGCATTCCCAGCATTGGGAACAGCCAGTGAGGATGACTTAAAGATTTTCTATTATGTTTATTCTTATCTTTGACTTTCATGTTGGAGCCTTCCTTAAAAGTCTGGTGATCCCTGGTTGTCTTTTCATATTAAATAGGAGGAGCTAAAACTTGATTGGTGCTTTGTTATACATTAGTGTGCTGGTCATTTGTTGTCTCTCACGTAAGATGATGGGGCAGTGCCTTCCAAATGCTCTATGTATAGGAGTCTGTAGGATTTTGCTTTGGGTCTTCAAGTCTTCTTATTATTAGGCACCAAACCACAGCATTTTGGGGCTGAACTGGGAAGGAGCTGGTGGTCTTGCTACATAGTATGCAGTTTTTATTTTTTCAGTATGCAAATTTTAATTTAAACTTCTGTTTAGAAACTGCTGATGCTGACCTGTGCCTCAAGAGGCTTGCCTGTTTGGGGGAGAAGCCTGATGTGGAGACCATAGGAAGAGGCTAAGGCAAGCTACCTGTTCCTTAAACAGATTGTTCAACCTATTCCAGTTTTTGGTCCTCTACCTCACACATTCCTTCCACTTCCAAATCCTGTTGTTAGAGGATGTTACCTGCCAAATTTGTACTTTGGAATCCTCTTCTGCATGTTCATAAGTTTTTGGGTTTTCCTTTCTGCTAACTCACTTGCCAATCCTCTATCTACTTTCAATCTTCTAAAAATTGCTGAAACTTCTTGTCTCACTGTTAATTCCTTAACATCAATTTGTTGCTATTTTAGGATAAAATATAAGTAAGTGTATATCTTCAACCAGCTATCATTAAATGGAAAATTTCTGGTATTATTTTATACTTTCATCTATTTTCCTGTAGACATTTAAACAAGAAGTCTCTGTGTGTATGTGCACATATTCAATGTTTTAACTACAAAATATAAATTTCTTCTTGTAAAACAGACAACATAAGGGTTTTCTTGAAGTCCCCTTTTAAATATAACAGGAATTCCTCAGTGTGATCCGTGCCATGTATATCAGCAGGTTATTTAATTCCTGTATGCTTTGTAATTTTCAGCTCAAAATTATGACTTTTGACACAAACCACAAGTCTCAATGTCACAAAATAAGGTAGAAAACCACAAACAAGCTGGGCATGGTGGCTCATGCCATATAATCCCAGCACTTTGGGGGGCCGAGGCAGGCGGATCACAAGGTCAGGAGATCAAGACCATCCTGGCTAACATGGTGAAACCCCGTCTCTACTAAATATACAAAAAGTTAGCTGGGCGTGGTGCCACATGCCTGTAGTCCCAGCTACTCCGAAGGCTGAGGCAGGAGAATCGCTTGAACCCGGGAGGCGGAGGTTTCAGTAAGCCAAAATCGTGCCACTACACTCCAGCCTGGGCAAAAGAGCGAGACTATGTCTCAAAAAAAAAAAAAAGAAAAAGAAAAAAAGAAAAGAAAAGAAAAGCACAAACAAAATCTTTTACACTCTGGATGCATTCGGGATGTATTCACAGGAAAAACATGAAAAAGGGACTCAGAATTGTTAAGATGATAAAACTTTTAAATCTAAAGAAAACTTTCATAATTATATGTTCACATCAGCATAGTGATAAAAAATCTTGGTGTTAATTTATTTATTCATCTCTCCTAGCAAATCTTCAAAAAGTTCAGATTAAAGGACCCCATTTTTGGTCATGTCATTTCTTCAAAATAACAAGGTCTGATGATGTGTTACATGAAAGCTGTTATTAGCACTAAAATTTGTTTCTGACAGGGCCTGTATGTATTCAGGTCAATGTAAGAAGCCTAATTGCTCAACAAATAATAAGCATTTGATTAAAAAAAAAAGTTGACAAGTAAATGAGAAAATGATACTAATGACATTTCAGAATTTCAATAAAAAGCTAAAATTTACTTTTCCAGCTTATGGTATTTGAAGAGCAAAGCACACATGCATGTAACTGTTATGATAGTAAGTAATGGGGGCTAGATTACAGAGATTTGAAGGTGGAGTGTGAGAGTTGCAATTTAAAAATATGAAATATTTTCTTAGATTTCTGGAGTTTTCTATTACCTTCTTCTTTTAGAATAATATTAAAAATGGATAACTTCTCATTTCTAGGCAGTGTGGTTACTAAAAGGCTAGAAATGCACTCCTTATGAAATGGCAATAAGCCTAGAGTTATCAAGTTAGTTACACAAATATTAATAATTCCTATACCATATGTAAATCACCTTACCAGGCCATAATGATGTGATGTGAATCTATGTAAGATAGTAAGATAGCATATATGACATCATGGGGCTATTGTCTCTTTTGGGAAACTAGGTATAAAAATAAAATATACCGATATAAGAAAGTATTTGATAAGTACTTAATAAGTGATGTGGACAATCTATGTCCAAGAATTCAAATGGTATGGTGCCTGGGAACTCTAGCTGGAACCTGAAAGAGCCAGGCTTAGATAGACCCACAGCCAGGGGAAAAAAGACAATTTTAAGTAAAGTGAAACAATAATCAAAACTATAGATATACAACTTGTATTTCTAAGTAGCAATATGTAGCCTTATACTTATGAGATGGGATTTTGTTAGTAGTAGTATAGAATAGCATTGGAAAGATAAACTGTGGCTAGATTGAAGAGGGACCTAAGTGCCAGATCAATAAATCCTGCTTATTGAAAGGTTTTTGATCAGTAAGAGACCACAAGCACCATTAAATATAAGCCAAGAGTTATTACAATAAAACTAATCTTTCTCTTGTAGGATTGGGTGGGCTGTGCAGGAGATATGTGGTGCAACCAGTACAGGTGCTGTATTTAATAGTAGTCATGAGGAAGTTGGTAACACAGATGCCATTATTATAAATTCTGAGTGCTTGTCCTTAATTATACCCAGACTACTCTCCTGAGTTCTACAAGGACACAGAGAAGCAGAAACTATGACCAGGAGCAGTGCTTTTAATATTTTCAGAGTTAAGAATGGGACCAAGTCAGCATTCTCCTTGCCTTAAAACATACTTATGTTGATGACACTAGAGGAATGCCAAGCAAGTACATTTAAGGGAAAAAAGCAAATTTTAACAAACAAAACGTACCCTGGGAAGTATCAATATTTACATTAACAAAACTATATGCAGTTCATCT
Organism: Pan troglodytes; assembly: GCF_028858775.2. NCBI lineage: Eukaryota > Metazoa > Chordata > Mammalia > Primates > Hominidae > Pan > Pan troglodytes. Next base: position 136,521,766 of record NC_072403.2, on the reverse strand, counting down.
TTATGACTGAGAGAAATAGGAAAATCCATGATGAATAACATCCTGTAATTATCAAAGGATGCAGGAGATGGAATAGTGGGGGAGGCTGTATTTGACATGAAGAATCACGTATTTTCATGAACTCTTATTTATTTACAATCAACATATACTGGATTAAATTTTAAGTTATCATCAGAAAGCACTGTTCTGTATTGCACTGCCAATATCTACATGTGGACACTCACTCATAGAAAACCCTGAAAAATTCTTTAAAATTGTTATTAGTCATGGCTTGTTTTCTGCTGGTGAATTTATCATTCTAAGTATAGCATTTTTCTGGTAATACTTGTATAGATCTATGCAAATCCACTTCTACATATAAAACCCCCAATGCTAAAGTTATCCTGGTAGCATATGAAAAGCAGTGAAAGCAAATTATATTGTTCAAGATGCGAGGAAGAACAGCTGAGAAAGTATGGTTTTGAGAAGATAACCAAAATTACAAATATGTTTATTTAACAGGTTGAATGAAAGCTGCCTTTATAGAAATGCAGCCCAGAACAGAAAAAATTTATATCTACCCACTAAAAAATTCAAAGGTGTGATTCATTCCACTATATTGTGAAGGGCGATCAGATATATACTCCTGTTCCTACTTTGTTAGAGTCTTCAACTATGGGTAACTTTGGGATCTGGTTGATTATATATCATAATTCAATATGACACCATAGCTAGGGTTAACTCCAGCTCTTGGTTCCTGACATTAGTTATTCAGGAAAGAGTTTATAAAATATTTCTGTGAGCATGGAAAACATTACAACCATTGCTCTAAAAACATATAAGTAAAGTCCAGTGGTATTTGTCTTTCTAAAAGCTAATCTTTTGGCTGGGTGCGGTGGCTCACACCTGTAAATCCAGCACTTTGGGAGGCTAAGGCAGGTGGATCACCTTGGGAGTTTGAGACCAGCCTGGCCACAGTGGTGAAATCCCATCTCTACTAAAAATACAAAATAAAATAAATAAGGCTGGCATGGTGGTGCACACCTGTAGTCCCAGCTACTCATGAGGCTGAAGCAGGAGAATTGCTTTAGCCCAGGAGGCGGAGGTTGCAGGGAGCTGAGATCTTGCCACTGCACTCCAGCCTGGGCAACAGAGCAAGACACTGTCTCAAAAAAAAAAAAAAAAAAAAAAAAAGCTAGTGTTTTAACAACAAAATGTATTTCTTCTGATTATGTGGAAAGATTCACTAAAGATATAATGTAAAATATTTAAAGTTCATTGCTATTATATGTTTTAATTATTTCTTGCCTGAAAACAGGTTTCTCATGTCCATGTACCAACAAAGGCCATTATTTCATTTTTCCAAGTCTTATCCCGACTGCCTTCTCGGTCCAGATAAATGTTTTATGTTGTCTGTCATTGGTCTATCCCTTTTGCATTCTGAGTATTGCTACAAATATTGCATTTTTATGAAAGCCTCCTTATAACTTCCTATTAACATTCTGCGTATCTCTCTTCATTTGAATTAATACTTTGAGTTACCCCTTCTCAACAGCTTTTCCTGATTAATTCCATTCCTTTTCAAACCTCACAGTGTTAGACCTGGTACCTCTTTATATGTACGAATAGCAACATTGTCTTAGTCAGTTGCTTTTTTCTTAAGGGTACAGGAACATGTTAAACCCAATATGTTCACAGTTCCTTCTCAAGAAGTGCATATCAACTCTCAACTGCACAGGAAAGTTTGCTGCTAGAATACAAAGAATTTTGTTTTAAGGTGATCCTTGTAATTCACTGAAAGGTAAAAAAGGAAAACAAGGAAGAAAGATGGAAGGAAAGAAGAAAGGAAGGATGAGAGGGAAGGAAGGAAGGATAGAAATGAAAAGAAAAAATAGGAAACGGGACAAAAAAATTCAATAAGCAAATCTCCATGCTATGTTAAAGTTCATCGAACTTCCAGGCTCAAAATCTCAATTTTATTTTCCACCTCTAAAGTTAGAACTCATCAGCTATGAGTGGGATCTAAGTTTGGCAAAATGAGTCTTCTCTCTTTCACGCCTTTACTAGCAGATGCTAGAGGCAGAATTTTCTCAGCTGGTTACGATAATGAAAGATCAACTTCTCACTGACTTTATAGTTTTCAATGTACTGAATCCTTTTTGGCAGAGCTTTTCCTGCTGTTTTCTCACTTTCCTGTTTGTTCCCTCCCCACAGGTATCTTTTCCCATATTGTGAGTGTTCCTTTCCCTAAGAGCTTTGAAAAGTTAGCTGCATTCACTCTAGAGGCTCAGTTTTCAATGAACAAGTTAAGTATTTCCAGAGATGTTACTGCCATTTAAGAACTCACCTGAGGCCACAATTTTACTAATTTTAAAAGCATATTTATGTGAATTTTTAATTAGCATGAAGGCACAGACATGCTGAAGATATTGAAGGCTTAGAGACATTTAAGAAACAAGGCAATGTCCTCCTCAATAGTTCCCCACCATTACTGCCAGTCACTATTGTCCCTGAATAGGAAACCCACCCCTGGAACTGTCATTATCATTTTTCGATAGTCAGAAATTATGACTCGTATAGTGTCTGTGCTTGGCTCCAGAAATTAGTTTTGCTTCTATTTTCAGTTGACACATAGTAATTGTATGTGTTTATAGGATACAGAGTGATATTTTGATTCATGTATCAAATCAGAATAATTAGCATATCCATCACCTCAAATATGTATCCTTTGTGTTGGAGACATTCAAAATCCTCCTTCTAGCTATTTGAAAATATACAATAAATGATTGTTAACTAAAGTCACCCTGCAATGCTATAGAACATTGAAATTTATTCCTCCCAACTAGCTGTAAATTTTAATTCATTAACCAACCTCTCCCTATCCTTCTCTCCCCTGACTCTTCTCAGTGTCTAATAATTGCACCTCTACTCTCCACTTCTATGAGATCAACTTATTCAGCTCGCACATACGAGTGAGAACAAGTAGCATTTAACTTTCACTGCAAACTCATCCATGTTTTCATGAATGACAAGGTTTCATTCTTGTACTGAATAGTATTTCGTTGTGTATATTATATATACTTTTTTTTTTCTTTACGGAGTCTCACTCTGTTGCCCAGGCTGGAATGCAGTGCCGTGATCTCGGCTTACTGCAACCTCTGCCTCCTGGGTTCAAGCAATTCTCCTGTCTCAGCCTCCTGAGTAGCTGGGACTACAGGCACACGCCACCATGCCTGGCTAATTTTTGTATGTGTAGTAGAGACGGGGTTTCACCATATTGGTCAGGCTGGTCTGGAACTCCCATGCACGTTGGCCTCCCAAAGTGCTGGGATTTACAGGCATGAGCCATCGCACTCCCAGCCTATATATACCATATTTTCGTATCTATTAATCTTTTAATAGGCATTTAGGTTGATTCTGTATCTCCACTATTGTGGATAGTACTGAAATAAACATGGGGGTGCAGATATCTCTTTGATATACTAATTTCCTTTCCTTTTGGTAATACCCAGTAGAAGAATTGTTGGTAGTTCTATGGTTAGTTTTTTGAGGAAACTCTACATTGTTTTCCACAACGGCTGTACTAATTTACTTCCCACCAATGGTGTATAAGAGTTCCTTTTTCTTTGAATCCTCACCAGCATTTACTTTTTACCTTTTTGATAATAGTCATTCTAACTAGGGGTGTGGTGATATTTCATCGTGGTTTTGATTCACTTTTCCCTGATTATTAGTGGTGCTGATTATTTTTTCATATGCTTATGGGCCAATTGTATATCTTCTTTTAAAAAGTTTCTATTCAGATTCTTTGCTTATCTTTTTTTTTTTTTTGACGGAGTCTCACTCTGCCCCCAGGCTGGAGTGCAGTGGTGCAATCTCAGCTCACTGCAACATCCACCTCCCAGGTTCAAGTGATTCTCCTGCCCCAGCCTCCCGAGTAGCTGGGACTACAGGCGTCCACTACCACGTCTGGCTTTTTGTATTTTTATTAGAGATGGGGTTTCACCGTGTTAGCCAGGATGGTCTCAATCTCCTGACCTTGTGATCCACCCGCCTTGGGCTCTCAAAGTGCTGGGATTACAGGCGTGAGCCACCGCGCCCGGCCCTCTTTGCTTATCTTTTAATTGAATTATATGTTTTTTGCTGTTGTTGTTGTTGTTGCTAAGTCGTTTGAGTTCTTTGTACATTTTGGTTATTAATCTCTTGTACGAATAGTTTACAAATATTTTCTCCCATCTACTGGTTATCTCTTCACTCTTTTGGTTGTTTCCTTTGCTGTGCAGAAGGCTTTTAGTCTGACATACTCCCATTTGTCTACTTTTGATATCATTGACTGTGCATTTGAAGTCTTACCCATAAAATATTTGCCTTGACTTATGTCATGAAACATTTTCCCTATGTTTTTCTAATAGTTTTATAGTTTCAGGTGTTACATTTAAGTCTTTCACCCATTTTGAGTTGATTTTTGGATATGGTGAGAGAGAGGGGTCTAGTTTCATTCTTCTGCATACAGTTATCCAGTTTTCCCAGCACTATGTATTGAAGAGCCGATTCTTTCTCCAATGTATGTTCTTGGAACCTTTGGCAAAAATCTGTCAGCTGTGAATACATGGATTTTTTTCTGGGTTCTCTATTCTGTTCCACTGGTCTATGTGCCAGTTCTTGAACCAATACTATGTTTTGGTTTTGGTTACTATACTGTAGCATATATATTTTTTAAGTTAGATAGTATGATGCCTTCAGTTTGTTTGTTTTCCCCAGAATTGCTTTGAATACTTGAGGTCTTTTGTGGTTCCATACAAATATTAGAATTGTTTTTGCTATTTGAAGAATGTCATTGATATTTTGATAGGAATTGGATTGAATTTATAGATTGCTTTGGATATGATGGTCATTTTAGCCATATTAATTCTTCCAATCTATGAGTATAGAATGTCTTTTTATTTTGGGGGGTCCTCTTTAATTTTTTAAATCGGTGTTTTACTGTTTCATTGTAGAGATCTTTCATCTTTTGGCTGAATTTATTTCTAGGTATTTATTTTTGTAGCTATTTTAAATGGATTGTGTTCATAATTTCTTTCTTACCTACTTTGTTCTCGTTGTTTAGAAATGCTACTAATTTTTGTATGTTGATTTTATATCTTGTAACTTTAGTAAATTTATTAATTCTAAGAGACATGTGGTGGAATCTTTAGGTTTTTCTAAAGAAAAAATAATGCAAAAATTTATTTTCTAAATAAAAAATAACACAAAAATGTTATTTGCAAAGAGGGACAATTTGACTTCCTTTTTTTCCAATTTGGATGCCCTCTTTTTCTTTCTCTTATCTAATTGCTAGACATTTTAGTACTATATTGAATAAGAGAGGTAAAAATGGGCATTCATATCTTGTTTCAGTTTTTTAGAGGAAAGGCTTTTAGCTTTTCCCAATTAGGTGTGATGTTATTTGTAGTTTTGTCTTATATTGCCTTCATTCTGTCAAGGTATGTTTCTTTTATACCTAATTTGTTGAAAGTTGTTTTATCATTAAGCTATGCTGAATATGATCAGATACTTTTTCTGCACCTACTGAATCGCGTGGTTCTTGTCCTTACTTCTGTTGATATAATGCATCACATTTATTAATTTACATATGTTGAAATTTCCTACCATCCCTGAGATAAATCTTACTTGATTATCATCTATTATCTTTTAATGTAATGTTATATTCAGTTTCCTAGTATTTTGTTGAGGACGTTTGCATCCATGTTCACCAGATGCACATAAATGCATAGATGAACATATTTTTGTGTCATTTTCTAGTTTTGGTACCAGGGTAATGCTGGCCTTGTATAATTAGCTAGAAAGAATTCCTTCCTTTTCAGTTTTTGTGAAATAGTTTGATAACTGGTTTTAGTTCTTTAAAAGTTTGGTAGAATTCAGCAGTGAAGCCTGGCTTTACTTTGTTGGGTGACTTTATTATTGATCAATCGTATTACTTTTTATGGGTCTGTTTAGGTTTTCTATTTCTTTCTTGTTCAATTTTGGTAGGTTATATATGTCTGGAACTGTATCTGTTTCCTCTAGGTTTTTCGATTTGTTGGCATAGAGTTTTTCATAATAGTCTGTGCTCCTTTGTATTTTTGTGGTATCAGTTGTAATGTCTTCTTTTTCATTTCTAATTTTATTTATTTGGGTCTTCTCCCCTTTTCTCTTAGTCCGCATCATGGATTATTGATTTTGTTTTTCTTCTCAAGAGAGCAACTTTTCATTTTGTTGATCTTTTGTATTTTGTATTTATTTCATTTAGTTCTGTTCTGATCTTTATTTCTTTTCTCCTACTAACTATGGGTTTAGTTTTCCTTGCTTCCCTGGATGCTCGAGGTACATGGGTTATTTGAAAACTTTCTCCTCTTTTGAGATAGCCATTTATTGCTATGAACTTTCTACTTAGTATTGCATTTTCTGTAACCCATAGGTTTTTGTATGTTGTGTTTCCATTTTCATTTGTTTCAAGATTTTTTTTTTCTTCATTGACTCATTGGTCATTCAGCAAAATGTTGTTCAGTTTTCATGGACATGTATGGTTTCCAAAGTTCCTTTTTTTTGTTATTTATTTCTAGTTTTATTCTATTGTGGTCTGAGAAGATACTTGACATGATTTAAATTTTTAAAAATTTGCTGAGACTTGTTGTGTGGCCCAACATATGCTCTATCCTGGAGAATGTTTCATGTCCTGATGAGAAGAATATGTATTCTGTAGTTATTACATGAAATGTCCTGCAAATGTCTGTTATGCCTATTTGCTGTATAGTGCAGTTCAAGTCCAATGTTTCTTTGTTGATTTTCTGTCGGGATAATCTGTCCAAGGCCGAATGTGGTATTTTGAAGTCTCCAACTATTATTTTATTGGAGTCTACTTCTCTCTTTGGCACTAATAATATTTGCTTTATGTATCTGGGTGCTCCATTGTTGGGTGCATGTCTATTTATAATTGATATGTCCTTTTGCTGAATTGACCCATTTATTATGATACAATGACCTTCTTTATAATATTTTATGATTTTTACTTACTGTCTATTTTGTCCAAATATAGCAACTCCTGCATGCTTTTGGTTTCCATAGAATATATTTTTTCCATTTATTCACTTAGAATCTATGTGTGTCTTTACAGTTGAAGTTAGTTTCTTGTAGGCAGCAGATAGTTGAATCTTGTCTATATCTCTTAATTGGGAAACCTAAACTGTTTACGGTCAAGGTTGTTATTAATAGGTGAGGAGTTACTCCCATCATTTATTAATTGTTTTCTGGTAGTTTTGTATATTCTTTACTCTTTCTTCCTCTCTTATTCTTTATCTTTGCCATTTGCTGGTTTTCTGTAGTGATAGCATTTGATTCTTTTCTCTGTCTTATTTGTATATCTGTTCTACCAGTGAGTTTTATATACTTTTGTATGTTTTCATAATGATAGATATTATCCTTTAAGTTTCAGATAAAGAACTCCCTTAAGCATTTTTTTGTATGGCTGGTCTGATGGTAATGAATTATTCAGTTTTTGCTTCTCTGAGTAAAACTTTAACCTTCAATTCTGAAGAATAGCCGTGCTGTGCATAGTATTCTTGGCTAGCTCTTTCTTTCTCTTTCTTTGTCTTTTTTCTCTTTCTTTCTCTCTCTCCTTCCTTCCTTCCTCTTCTTCCTTTCCTTTCCTTGTCTTTTTCTTTTCTTTTTTCTTTCTCTCTTCTTTCTCTTTCTTTTTCTTTCAGCACTTTGAATATATTACCTCATACTATTCTTCTGACCTGTAAAATTTCTGCTAAAAGATCTCCTGTTAGTCTGAAGGGGATTCCCTTATATGTGACTTGAATTTTGTTTGTTTGTTTGTTTGTTTTTGCTGTTTTTAGAATTCTCTCTTTGGCTTTTGACAATTTGATTGTAATATACCTCATAGAGAACACTTTTGGGTTGATTATATTTGGGAATCATTCAGCTTCTTGGATCTGGATGTCTATATCTCTTCTAAAACTTGGAAAATTTTTAGTTATTATTTCATTAAATAGGTTTTCTATGGCTTTTCCAATCTTTAATTTTTCTAGAATTCCCAAAATGCAAATATTTGTTTACTTAATTGTATCCCACATGTAACATAGGCTTTTATTATTCTTTTTTTGTGTGTGTGACTGGCTTATTTCAAAAGACTCGTTTTCAAGTTCAAAAATTCCTTCATTGCTTGATCTAGTCTATTATTGAAGTGCTCAATTGTACTTTTAATTTTATTCACAAAAATCTTCAAATATGATTTCTGTTTGGTTTTTTATTATTAGATCTATTTCTGTTGAATTTCTCAGTCAGATCATGAATTGCTTGCCTAATTTTGTTTAATTGTCTATCAGTGTTCTCATGTATCTCACTGAGTTCCCTTAAGATAATTATTTTGAATTACATTTTAGGCATTTCAATATATTTTCTTTTACTTGAGGTCTGTTAGTGGCTGTGTTTCTTTGGAGGTATCATGTTTACTTGCTTGTTTATGTTTCTTGTGTCTATACATTGATATCTGCACATCTGGTGAAACCGTTATTTTTTCCAATTGTATGGAGAACATTTTCTAGGAAATTTTTTTTTTTTCCCCTGTAGATGTATCTATGGTGTTCATTGGGTAGAGTGCTTTGGCTTTGGTTCTGTGTGAGCACAGTAGTATACTCTCCTTATGATTTCTTTGGCTGTAATCAATGTTAGTGGTGTTTGCAAGTGCTTCTGTGGCCTAAGCTATGGTTGTTTGTGGAGGCTGTGGCATATCTTTGCTGGGGAAGAGTTGCTGAAAAAGCTGGCTCTCAAGCGCCTGAGGCACATGCATGGTTGTGCAGTGACTCTGCCAGTGGAGGAAGCAAGGTTGCTGGTGGTAGTAGAGGTAGGCCCTCAGAGGACTGGTCCTCGGGCTCTAGGTGCCATCAGTTGTAATGTGGTGTGCAAGGGTACTGGGCTCCAAAGATTTTAACTTGTCAATAAAATTGAATTGAAACCTGATCTCATTTTGATACATAGTTTAAAATGTCTCTTGGTTCAGTTTGTTTCCAGAGATGCTAATAAAGTTTTATGACCTTTTCCATGTTTATTATATTCTCTGGAAGAGAATAATTTACGGAAACATGACCACAAGATGGTAATAACAAGATAGAGATGAACCAAGTGTTGATGTTATTGATGATGAATTTCATGGTCATTTTTTAGTTATTAAGAATGGCTATAATTGGAGAAGAAATGAAATACTAATTAGCAATAAATTTATCTGTAAAATCTCTATAAATCTTTTCATTTTAAAGATTACAAGTGTATCTCCTACTTCATTATAAGTCTGCAACTTATTGTTAACTTTGAGGCAATGTGTACTACAAAAGAAATAAAATAAAATTTATGTATTCATTACCTAGTGTATGCTACAACAAAATTAGGAGGTAGAGATTATTATTCTTATTTAACAGAAGATGAGAGTGCACATATAACTGCATCAAGTTATTTTTATTAAGGACAAGACTAGATTTCAAATCAATTATTCTCTGACTTCCCACTGTACTTTCTTGCCTCTCAAGGAAATTCCCTTTGTCACCCTATCAATCATTGCCAAATCACTATATTTGGTATTTTGCAGAATTTCTTTTAGGAAGAAGCACTAGAATAGAAAATGGTGGACACATAATTCACATAATTAACTTCAAAAAAAAATTTAATGCTTTTTAGAAACCTACCCAGCACCATAAAAGACCTTGATGTGTCCTCTTAGGTAGTTTTCCAATTCTAAGCCAAAATTAATTGTACCTTGCATTTACAATAGAGTTACATTTGTCATGCATTTGGATGAAGAAGCTTTTAAAGATACTTTAGTTGTACTTTATTCTTACAAGAGAATTTTTAAAAGTAAGATTTGTCTCTTGTCTTGTTTTAGCCTGGCAAGGACATAGATCAATACTGCTTAGAATTTGTGGGGACAAATATAAACTTCTAAGTCTAAATAAAACACTTTTAAGTATATGTATCTATTTCATTTGGATTGTTTCCAAAGGAAAGCTCTTTGCAGCTTTTATAACATACAAAGCCAAGAGGCTACTGGTGGAAAGGTCACTGTACAAAAAGAATGTTAAGAAACAAAGAAAAGTACTCATTATCAGTTTTAAGGAACACTTTCAAGAGGAGGGGGTATTCACTCAAGAAGTATAAGGAAAAATAGAATTAGAAGTTTAAGGCACAAATATTGGGAAAGAAACAAACAAACAATTCAATCATTTCGTTGCAATGGTAGCAAGATGAGGGTAGGGATGGGGGTGATGGGCAAAATAGCAGCTCATTCTGTAACAGTAATGGTGCTGATATTGCAGCAGCATTAGCCATAACTTATGCCTTCTTATTTAAAATATACACTTCCTTCCTACTCATTTTTATTTCATTTTGTCTATACAAACAGATCATTATCTATCAAGATGTTTTTCCTGTGTATTGATGATCCTCGCCTCAAGCGTATAGAAAGTGATTTGAGAAGTCTTGTGAAAAGAATTACCTTAATAATTTTAATTAAAATGTGTGTTCACAGCTGTAATCAAATTAGCTATCTGAATTTACACTATTTAAATGTATGTCATTATCACCAATATGAAATTGGAAATCACATGGAGAAAAATATTGTGATATAATTTTAATTTATATGTCAATTTTGTTAACCTACCTCAATGAAGAAATAATAAAGTAACCACCTGTTTTCCTGCGGTGGACATAAGGAATTGTGTGACACCAAATCTCATACACTTACTTAAGGGATCTTTTACAGTTGTCTGATCAGACTCTTTCGGAGTTTTTATTTGAAAACAGACACTGATTAAACTACATCCTGACTCTGTGTCCGGGGTAGTTGTGAGATCTAAAAATTATGTTAAATGGGGAACCTCGAGAGCATTTCTGTTGGACTGTCTGGTGAAGAAAGAAATAAGTGGAATCCTCACAATTAAAGAGACATCAAAAGTCTGAGGGATCAGACTCCTTTATAGTTAACTCCTGGGAGTTTGCCAAAGAGTCAAGCTGAGGACTTTATCTGGACGGTAAATCAGACCAGTCACCAAGCATTAGAGCTGCTCCCTGGTAGAAAAAGCGGTGTGCTGAGTAGTGAATTCATTCAGCTTGTGTTCAAGCAAAGGCTGGATGGTCCTACAAGAGAGAAGCCTGCACTCAAAGACCTGTATAACCTCTTCCTTCAAAATGATCTTGTGATTATAAGACAGAGACTAACAATCACATATTATATAATTTTTTTTGTTGCCTAGGTTTATTCAGTACCACTTAAATAGAGAGGAAAATGTAAACTTCTCAGGATATCAGTCTATCTATCTAGTTCACACAAAATAACAGAAAAATACACTATAATTTTAAGTCTATAAATTACTGGTTTATTCCCAATTGTTAGTAATCTGCCTCCATTGACAACTACTCATTTGAGCTCTTAAATACTGCACTATGCTGTATTTGACAATGATTACATATAAATTCTCAGCATCAAGGCACTTTGAGAATCTCTTTAGAAGTATCAAAAACACTTAAACACTCTTGTGAAATGGAGCAATTTTAATAATTTTTCACCGATCAGTGATTGTTCACAGCTAGAACCAAAGGAATGACTCAAATTTACACAATGAATCTGAAAAGATTCCTACAAAAAATTCAAGCAATTTAAGCATTAATCATTAGAAAAATTTAAAAAGCTAGTTACATTTGTAGAATACGGCTACATTATTTTGAGTAATTTTGTACTTTAAAAATTCAGTCACAAAAGAACTAAAATTTGTTGTAGCTCCAAGGCTAAATTCAAACTTGACATGTCTGACTCCTTTCACTCTAAAATGCAGTAATTAATTTTCCCTGGTGCTACATTGTTACTTCGCGTGGACTGAAGGTTTAGTTTTTATTAACTGTATAATTTGATTTCTCCCCAGTTGAGTCCATGTTAATCATTTTCCATAAAGAGAGATGTATGAGCCTGTCTAAAATCACTAAAAGTAAGAAAAAAGGAAAGAGTAAAAATATTTCATGTTTAGGAAATTTTGAAAGAGCTCCTGTAATTCATAGCAATCACTTTTTTTTAGTCTAAATAATTCAGGTAATTATGTAATTTCTCTGCTCTATTTTACAGTGCAAACTAAGATAGTAGGACTGGTGGGAAAAGTAAAAGACTATGAGTGAGAAGACTTAAGCTCATGACCATGGCCATCATTCTCTATATTGCTTTTTCATTCTGTATTACAGAGAAGTTAATGACCATCCTTTTCCAAGTAATTGAGTACCAGAGAAGTAAAAGGGAAATTCTTACCTTTAATACGATGAATTTGGTCTTAGTGCTAAAGCTTTGAAGAATCTTAATGAGATTTGTGACCATGTGTAATGATTAGCCATTTTTTATCTGAATAATCCTTCCTTTGACTGAGGACATTAGTATTATTGCCCAGATCTTGTTTCTTAGCCACTCTGCTTTATAACTTTCTCACAGTATTCCCCTCACTCCCCAATCCTGAAGTGTATGGAGCCTGGATTTATTTGCCTGTATATACTTCTAAATACCAATACTGGCTTACCTGCTTTACTTTAAACCTTCTTCTCTCCACTCTACTCAACACCCCAGACACTTCCCATGCAATTGCAGTACCTGTGTAATACCTCTTCCTATGCCAACTGTATTCCTGCCTGTAACTTAGTGCCATTGTGATTTGGCTTCAGATCCTGGGCCTTGTAGTCCTTCACTACCCAACCACTTTCCATGGCCAAGTGCACACCAGCATAGAACCTAAAGTCTAAATACATTCAACAACTGCTTACTAGCATAAGTATCTCTTGGATATGACAAGTATCTAGTAGAGCTTCTCAATTGATATTTATCAAGTTAATAGGATTTATACACTTAAAATAAAAGTACTGTGGTCATATGAGCTCTGCCCCTTCATAAATTGGTTTAACGTTTCTTTTTGACTAAAATGGGTTTCTGGAAAGCAAATTATTTTTTATAGTTTCTCTACATTGGGAAAAGGTTTTGGTGGATATCAGATTTAAAGTATAAACAAAGAGTGGCTAAAAGAATTGAATAAAGAACTTCTTGTATTCTAAAATAGTTTTACTTCTCTTAAGCTCAAAAGCACTTATTTTCTTCCTCAATGTAAAGAGACAACAATATTTCTCCTGTGTGCATTGATAAATTATTCCTCCCCAGGGGCCTCCTTCCAAAATCTTGATATACTAGTTTTTGGGGGCCTAATTTTAGATGGGAAATAGTTTTGAGTATAAATCTGGGGGCTAGTGGATTCCAAGAGAAATAATTTCAGAGCCTTCTAAAGGCAACAGCTAAACTGTCTATCACTGGGTTAGGAAAGTACCTAAAACTGCATTGCAAAAATAAGTTTTTGGTGCAGAAGTACCTGAAAGTGGAAGAAGGACTGTCCTGGTTCACTTCTGATCCCCTCACCTCTGCAGGATAATTATACCCCTGGGGTTTAATTCTTAGACTCAATAGAGGAGGGGAAATGAAAAGGTACTTATTTCTCACTCTTCAGGTTTTTCAGAGATGAGAAAGAATTTCCATTTCATTCCTCCTCAGGGAAAAAAGATGGGAGAAATATACCTCCTGCTTTTCTCTTTCCCATCACTTAGCCCCACCAACTCCACAATGCAGGACTGACTTGATGGATAAGTGCAAAAAAGACTGGGCACACTCAGCTCATTCACACTTTCCCTCTTACTTTTGAGCTAGCTGATCTGTAGAATGCACACACTCCTTGGGGTAGAAACAGACACATACTATATCTTTTTTGTAGTAATATTTGTACAGCTATTTTATAAAGATATGTTTATTATTTTATATTGCTATTCCTTATAAAAAGATATACAACTCAACAGAATTTATGCCTGGAAGCTAAATAATACTGACCTGAAGAAGAGGTATGGAAACAAGTGGCCCAAGGAAGGAACTGGAGAGAAATCTGTAATATTTCAAGGACCCAGCATATCTATTTCCCACTTTTGAGGAATGCTGAATTTGGGACATGAAATATCTTTTTATTACTAATTAGATTATGAATGTAAACCTTATACTAGATGGATCAACAGAACCAGTCAGATTTCTCTTTTGCCTTGATTGACAATAGTAAATCCAGATAAAATAAGTTGTATATCACTAAAACATCTATCCCCAAGTGACTTAACTATTTTAAATACATCTCCATTGCTTGGAACCTGAAAGAGTCTATTTCATTAAAGTTAACTAAGATTATATTTCTTCAACATAATGAAGACAATCATTGTGGGGGATGAAATAACTAAGACATGATCATAGCCTTCAAAAACTTTACAGTCTGATATTTAGTCAAACAACATAAGTAATTACATCTTAGGGTAGAATATATCTATAACCTTAGGAAAGATTTAAAAAAAAACACTTAAAGGTAAGGTCATGTCTGGTTGAGTGATCATGTAAGACTTAACAGGAGAGTTGATTTGTTAACTAAACCTAAAGGAACAGAAAGATTTAAGTAGAAGGAGATGTAAGAGGGAATTGTGGACAAAGTTACAATAATGAACAAAGGAATACAGAAGGGAAACAGGAAATGGTGAGTAGCTCTGTGTGGCTGCAGTGTTTCACATGTATGTGTATGTGTGTGAAAGTGTGAATGTATGAATATGCGAATGTGTGTGTGAACACGTGTGTATGTATGTATGTGAATGTAAGTGAAAAATGCATGTGAGTTTGTGCGTGAGTGGTTATGTGAATGTGTGTGAACAGGTGAGTGTATATGAGTGTGTATGTGAGTATGTGAATGTGTGTGAACCTGTGAATGCATGTGAGTGTGACTGACTGTGTGTATTTATACCTGCTCCCTGGAATGTCACCGTGGGGGTGGTGAGGTGAGTGGGATGTGCAATAGGAAAGATGAAAATCATGGGACACTAAAGCTGAAATAACTAAGACGACTGAGTACCTTAGGACCAGTATGGTATCCTTCTGAGTATGATACCCACAAGAACTCAGAATTTTGAGTTAACACCGTCAACGAAGCCAGCTAGGATGACTAAGAATTCAGACTTGCACAAAGAAAAATGAAGGATGGAAAAGTAAGGTCTGTTGACAACTTCATAGGCATCTCATTTCATTCTCACTACAATCCTTTGGAGAGAACATTCTTACATAGAATGAGAGAAAACTGAAGCTGAACAACCAAGTGACTTGCTAAAGCACAACAGGAGCAGGCTTGAATATCCTATTTGTCTTACCTCAAAGCTTATGGTATTTCCCCAGGACCAGTAATTTCCAAATTTTAATTATTTGCATACTTTCTTCCTTGATTTGTTTTATCACCTCTTGCAGTAGTTTTAAAAATGCATTTCTCATAGTTAAACACACTTATGATTTAATCACACTGTAGTTTAATTTTTTTTTTGAGACCGTGTCTTGCTCTGTCACCCAGGCTGGAGTGCAGTGATGTGATCTTGGTTCACTGCAACCTCCGCCTCCCGTGTTCAAGTGATTCTCGTGCCTCAGCTTCCTGAGTAGCCGGGATTACAGCTGTGCACCATCATGCCCACCTAATTTTTGTATTTTTAGTAGAGACGGAATTTTGCCATCATGGCCAGGCTGGTCTCCAACATCTGGACTCAAGTTATCCACCCACCTTGTCCTCCCAAAATGTCGGGATTACTGGTGTGAGCCACCATGCCTGGTCTAGTTGAATTTTAAAAAGGAAAATAAAATCATTAGTTGATGCAGTGGTTACACTTTTCTAATACAAATTTAAAAATCTTCACATAACACGGCAGAAAAGGGGCTTCATTCTCCTCTGGAAGGGCTCTGGCCTGACTCAACTTTGAATAAAAACATAGGGCTTGATAAGTAAGACTAGGTCTGTTTTTAAGCCCCCACTTACCCCTTCAGGAAGGTGCTTTGGGGCAGAACTCATTTTGTGCACCAAAGTGTGTATGTGGTGGCCCTGAATATACCCCCAACACTAACGTCATCTAGCACACTTTTAAAATACTGCATTTCACAGAATAATAGAGGGCGGCTTCCAGTTGTCTTGATATCAGTAATTCCCTTTAAGACTACTACTTGCATGTGGGAAGCATTTAATAAAGCATGAGTCATTACACATAATGGATTTCCTGGATGTTGAATGCCTCCTTAAATGTGTATTAAATAGATGGATTTACATACTTCTCTGTGTGAATGCTGCATTTTGGCCCATGAATCTGCATTGTATAAAGCTGATAATAACAGTTTAGGTATCACAGGACCTGCTTCTTGTTAAGATTATATCATGTCTCTGTGATTCATTGATGGCATATTTTGTCAGAAGTTTCAGAATTTCATCAACTCAAAGCTGATCCCAACACTCCACAAATGCAGGAAAAAGCTGTTTGAATAGGACTTTGGGAATCTGGCCCCTCACCTTTGATTTACCCCACTTACTATATTTCCACTAAGTTCAGACCATGGCAATTACTTCCTCCTTAGATACTGATACAAGAAGCAAAGATTCAGTTTTCTATTTTAAAGTGGTGATACAAGTACATTAAAACTGGTCACCCTGGGGACTGTTGTGGGGTGGGGGGAGGGGGGAGGGATAGCATTAGGAGATATACCTAATGCTAAATGACGAGTTAATGGGTGCAGCACACCAACATGGCACATGTATACATATGTAACAAACCTGCACATTGTGCACATGTACCCTAAAACTTAAAGTATAATAATAATAATAAAATTTAAAAAAAAACTAAAACTGGTCATAATTTTTTTAAAGGAACACAATATGTTAGAGGAGAAAGAGTAGAAGCTTTGGAACGAAACACACTGTTGTTTGAATCTGGCATTTGATGACATCTAACTTTGTGACCTTAGCCCAGTTATTTAACCATACTGTTCTCTTTAAAATGTACATAGCACTTTGAAGATTTTCTGTAAGACCAAAAAATAAATAAATAAAGCATCTTCAGCACAAAGTAGGTGCTCATGAAAATAACTTCTCTCCTCCTTTCATAATAACTTTACATTGTAAAAAGTGAAGTAAGATAAGCTATTTAAGAGTTTGAAAAATACTCTTGCTGCACCACTGGTTTTTATCCAACCCTATTATTATTATCATACTAATTGCTATATCCCACCTGCTCTCATTTTAAGCAACTAACTTTCCCCAGATATAAATGAAACAAAGGACTATGATTTCCCACCTTTGAATCATAAGCTCTTGCATTGTCCTGCCCTGGTCAGTAGGGTCACAGCATAAGTGAAGAGCGGCATCTCCTCTGGGTGCCTGGCTCCCCTGCTGTGGCAATGAGAGACACTTTATTTAAGAAACTGACATGTAATCAAGCCTCCCATACCACAGCTGCCTATGTGGTTTGAAAGTAAGATTTTTTTTTTTTGTAGAGAAAATATGTCCCAGGGAAAAAGGAAATTATACTCAACTATCACTTCACAATTTATGTTCATATTCTTTGATAATTATTGTAATTAAGTGCTTAAATGGAATGAAGAAAACTCTAGTGTCAGGAAGACAGGGGGCAAACACAGATCACTACCGAGGAGGATGTTCAAGAAAATGACTTTTTCTTCCTACTTGGTATTTTAGATATATGAATGATGCAGCTTAAATATTTAATTATCTTAGTATAGAACTAAATAAATGCAGGAAAGCTAGATTTGCTAAAGCTAGAAGATTAGAAAGTTGGATAAATTTAGCAAGAAAAAATGAGACACTTTAGTCTATTTAAAAGAACCAGTGAGAAAACACAATGATGCATTTTATTTTTTAATTAAATAACTTATAACCATTTGCTCAAGCGATATTTTTCAGATTCAAACTTCTAATTTTAACAGGTACATACTCTAATTCAAGACAAACACAAACCACAAATAGACTTGTGTTAGAGTATTTAATCTTGTTCTTAAACTTCTTGAGAACAACATGTTGCCAGAATTAAGAGTCTTATCCTAAAAAGTGTAATTCTGTTTCCTGCTTTTGGGGAAGGTGCAGAAAATAAATCATATTCTGGTCATAATTTGGAAGGCTTCCTTACATTTAGGATTTTGGAAAATAAATGTTTATCTATGATATCTTGTTAAATTCACATACTTTCACTTCAAACTGTCCCACCTCATGACAGCATAAGAAAACTGGTATTTAAACATTACAACTGAACTCATGCTCCATCTCTTTAATTGGTGTAATCCTTAGGACTTTAAAGCCACAAAGGGTCTCAGAAGTTGTAATATTGGCTGGTAAATAGTAGAACCTGATGGAGGTTCCCAATCTCCCAGATCTTACCCCAGTGTTCCTTTTTATGCTCTTATTCTTCTAGAGTGGACAAATAATGCACTCATATCCTATTGGCCTCACAGAGATCATTATTCAAGCAAATTGCCCTCCCATTTCTCTTCCTTTCTTCAGCATCTGGGATTCGCTATATGTAAGCATGCTCACTGATTACTTCTGATCCCTTAGACTGATGTCTTTACTTAACATAAGGGTCCCAGGAAGCTCTTCCTTCTTAAGAGCATGTAAGTGGGCATGAGTTGTTACCTGTCTGGTGTCTCCATTTCTTTCTTCTAATAACAGGAATACTACTTTCGTCTTAGGAGCTATCTTTCCACATGATGTCAAGCTAACCAATCACAGTACATTCTTCCCCTAGACACAGAGATTTGTAAAAGGGAAAAGATCTATTTCAAGTAGGGCCAGTCAAGATCCATTTCTGGGGACTGAAATGAATCTCAGAAAAGAGTGTCTGTGTTTTTGAGACTGAATGTACCAAAGACCAGGAAAACCTGCAAAGATCGACTGCCATCTCTCCTTCTACATCAGGAAGCATGTCTGGGCGTGAAACAGTACCCATGGAAAACAAACCAGGAAGACAAGGAAGAAAAGAAAAACCAAATTCCTGATGGTTGCACATTGTTTATATCCTTGAATTCTGCTGATCCTGAATTTAACACACCTCCTTAGACTTTCCAGAGCATGAACCAAGCTATGTTCTTAACAAAGCTTGAGTTGGGTTTCTGTCACTTGAATTTAGAGTTTTAATACAATTTCATACTATGCTTGCATCTTCAAATTTTCTACAACTAACTGTACTTGCTATTACAAATGGTCATCTTTCCCTACAACTTTAAGATCTGTGGAACTATGCCTTTTCTTTTCTGTTTATTTTCATACTTACATTTTTAAGTTCAATACTAGGTGTTGTGCCCTAAGAAATTAATTTTAGTTTTCTACTGATAAGCCACACATGCATAGAGAGTTTCCTGCTCTCATAATTTAGTATTCCTTTTCTTTACAAATGAAATGTCCACTGTGGTCTTTCCTTTGCAGCCCCATCATACATGTGATGAGTCAAAGAATAGTTCTGAGGTGAATGATATCACTTAAAATATATTTAAGATAAAATGGTCAGAAACTAAAGGGCAATGAGTATTACAGTGGGTTGAATGATGCCTCCCCAATTATCTCCATAATTGAACCCCAGAACCCGTGAATGTGATTTTACTTAGAAAAAAGGGTCTTTGCATATGTAATTAAGTTAAGGATCTCAAGGTGAGATTGATACAGACAGGAGGCAGGGAAATGCTGGGTAGAAGAGGGCAGTTACCCGGCAAAAGCCCCATCCTCAAGCCTGGATACCTGTGGCCCAAAGTGAGTACAGGCATTCCTGTTTTCACACCAAAAAGTTGCCTTTTGGTCCACCACACCCCATATCCTGTACCCATATAAACCCTGAACTCCAGGCTCCAGAGCAGGCCAGCAGATGAGGAGACGAGATAAGCAGATGAACAGCAGAGCGATGCGGCAGAGAAAGAGAGGAGAGGAGAAACATCTGAATGCTGATAGAATTTCAGCTGGGGGTTGTCGGAGAGGAGTTTGGCTGCTGGATGGCTCAACCCCGGGGGAAGACCATCTTCCCACTCCATCTCCCCTTCCAGCTCCCCATCCACCCTGCTGAGAGCCATCTCTACTACTCAATAATATCTCGCATTCATCCTTTAAGCCCGAATGTGATCCAATTCTTCCCAGACGCTGGGCAGTAACTTGGGATACAGAAAGCTGTCACACTGGCCCTCCGCCCTTGCAAAAAGGCAGGGTGCCCACTGAGCTAGTTAACTCTTAAAGCTGTCTGCTGACAGCAAGGCTAAGAGAGCATTGTAACACTGGGGCTGCAGGCATCCACCCCTAGACACTACTACGGGGATGGAGACGAAAGCACTTCACCTGGTCTCTGCACCTCCTACAAGGAGTTTGAGCAGCTGAGGCAAGCAGATGAATAGGTGAGTCACACCCCTGTCGCATATCCTGTGAGGGAACTCTCCCACTGAATTTTTCACATAGGGTCTGCATCCAGTGGTAAGTATTCTTATAAAAACCGGAAGAAGAGAAGACACAAAGAGAAAGCCATGCAAAGATGGAGGCAGAGATCGGAACTGTGCCAAAACTAAAGGAATTCTTGGAGCCATCAAAGCTAGAAGAAGCAAGGAAGGATTCTTCCCTAAAGCCCTAGAGGGATCATGCCTCTGCACATACCTGGATTTGAACTTCTGACCTCTAGAATTGTGAGAGAAAATGTTTATGTCCTTTTAAGCCACAAAGTGCATGGTAATTTGTTATAGCAGGCACAGAAAATTAGGCATTATAAAACTTAAATGTGAGATTAATTATTCACATTCAGAATCAAGGAATGTATAGATTTTTGTTACTGGGATTCCCAGCCTGGGACACAGGCCTGGCCTGCCTTGGAGAAAACTGGTTGTATTGCAAGGGGAGGGAAGGACAAGTAGATCCAAAGCAGTGAGGAAAGGAAGTGCCTCCAGCTGCAGAGTTGGGAGAGATTTTCAAAGGTAAGAAAACTCTTATTTAGAGATAGTTAAATTTGTCAAATTCTCTATTAGGAGAGAAACATTTTCTTCCAATCAAACTGGTAATCTTTCCTTGGAGGCGTTAAAAGGTGCATGGACCCTGTAATTGGACAGGCCTGGGGACAAATGACAGCTTCAGCCCAGCTCAGGGATCACAGACAGTCTCTGACCTGAGCAGAGCCACATGACACTTTTGGCCAGAGTCTGAGAAAGAAACCCTAGCTCTCCTTTTATGGATTTGAATGTGAGGAGAATGTAGGGTCTGGAGTTGCTGACTTATTTTCTGACTCTGAAAAGACACCTAGTCTTAGAAGGGAGGCAATGTTGAAACCAAGAGTAGGAGAGAAGAAAGACTGAATTCAGCTGTGCTGTATCCCCCAGACTTTTTAGTTACAAGAGTCAATAAATTACATTTTGTCCAAGACAGTTAACCCAAAGTGTGTTGATACACTATGGAAGGCACTGAGTATAATTCCAGAAATGCAGTGTATACTTTATAAATATTAGTATCCTATGAAGCTGAAATTCCATCAGCGTAGTCCCAAATAAATTGCCTTAGAGTAGTGGTTTTTCTACCTTGGATACATGTTAGAATTACCTAAACAGCTTTGTTAAACTGCTGCTGCCCAGTAGTATTCCTTACCAATTGAGTCAGAATCTCTGGGAATGAGACTCAGGCCTCGCTACGTTCTTAAAGGTCCCCAGGTGATTCCAATGTGCAGCCAAAGCTGAGAATCACTGTTTAGGACTAACACACAAACAGGATTTGTAGTGAGAGAGAGAAAAAAAAGCAACTTTTACTTTAAATAGCAACCCTAAGTATTGCCTATTTATTGTGTCAAGATTTTGAAGTTTACTACTTCTGTGGAGACAGTTTCTAATCTTGTTTTTCTTCCCTCTGGCAAATTGTTGCAAGTTTTCTTTAGCAGGAGTTAAGAGAATATCTTTTTAGCTTGGGTAGGCTGTGCTCATTTATTTTTACTCTGTGAAAACCCCTCCAAGCTTTTGAGCTTGTTATTTTATTAGGAACTAATAAATTTATCCTGACCATACACACTGTTAAAAAGCTTAGTGTTCCATATGAGACAGGCCAACGGACAGTGTAATCTTTAAACCCTAACCTTAGCTTATGAAAGGTACTAGTGTTACATTAATAGCCAATGTTAAATTGTGTGTAATGGATTTATTGGGTCTCATACTCTACAATCGTATAACAATGAAGGCCACTTCTGACAATCTCTGGTAATTCCTAAAACAGTGGGAATTTGAAGTTAGCATGTGGTTGAAGTTAGCATTGTGTCTAGAGTCATAAAAGAAGTCCTTGCCATTGAATAGCTGTGTTCATCATGTGAGCTTCAGTTTTTCTCATTTGTAAAATGGAACAAATGTTTTGTCTAAAAATCATACACAATACGTAAACTATGATTACTTGCATAGATGAGGTTTGTAAACCAAAATGAAAATACAAGTATGTTAGAATTTTTGGAAAAATAAGATTACCCTGTATGTGAATTTTGCCTGCATCATTTGAAGAGTAAAGATGGTGCAATAAACACTAAAGTAATACTTATCTAAAAAGCACACCTTATGGACCACAGAAAAATCAGAAAGCTGCAGAAATCATCTGGGTCTATGGAACTGTGCATATGTTTCTGTTCCATGTCAGTTACATCAAAGGGAAAGGACTCTGATATTTACAGGCATCCATAATGAGCCAGGTAGCTTTAAAACATAATTTACTAATTTAACATGTTGTATTTGAGTACCTGATAGGTACCAGGCACTGTCTTATTTAATCCTCACAACAAGCAGGTGAGGAACCCATGGCATAAAGATATTAAGAAATGTAAGGCTACATTGCAAATAAGCGGCAGAGCTAAAATTTAAAATCAAGTCTAACTCCATAGCCATGTGTTCTTCAATGATGTCACACTGATTTCTAGTTCTAACAGAAAGATAGTTTTTCATCTAAAAGGAAATAGGAGATACTGATAATCATTACATATTTTTGTAATGATGACATTACTAATTATTTTTTATATGGCAAGTGTAGAAGGTATAATTCAAAGATTCCTTGTTCCCCTAGCCAAATCATTTGTCATGATCTTAGCATCTCTATGATGCTGTCATCACCAGAGTAGTGGCTTTTCAGAGAACTGGCCTCTGTAAAAGGGCAGGACTTTACAAACATGTAAGTATTCTAGTTTCTGAGCACAAATACTTGTTTTATAACTTTTGTTTTTTCTTCAAGTGAAATGAAATTGCCAGGTCAAAGGACTGAATGCTTTAATATCTATTAAATTTGTTTCAGAGGCCATCTGTTAAAATAAAATATTTTATTATGTTATAGTTTTTCAACAAATATATTTGAGACTTAGGAATGTGATATCTCTCAGAATTAGTGAAAGCCATTCCTTTACCTACCGGCTCCAAGTAATCCTATTGGCCTCCAAGGATCATAGAAAAATATTTAATAGAAAACTTCCTTTTCCATTTTAACTATCATGCTTCCATGACACAGGCTGAGCATCTTTGCAAAGCTAAGGAAATGCATTTTCCCCCCCTGAGCTCACATACCTATTATGTCTCTTTGATTCTTAGGTAATGAAACAAATTGAAAATAATTTGGTCTTCATGTTCTAATTATGTAATGTAATTCTCTTCCTTAAATATGATGATTAATGTGGAAATGTTTCCAGGAACTTTTGGGAGGAGAGTGATTTTTTTTTTCAATTTTGTGGAAACCTTAGATTTAGTGTCTTATTTTAAATTCATCCAAAGGAAACTGGTGTCTTATATAAAAAACTCATTTACACAGAAACACCTGGCCCAGAAGAGGATTATCATGTTAATAATGTCAAAACAAACTATTGAGAAGAAATGGTTTGTGAATATAACATATGAACCTCTTTTATGTCTGCCTCCTTCCATATTTAATGAGATACCTTCTTGACATGCCACAATCTCAAAACTATCTTTCCATTAACTATTTTTCATCTCACTCATAAAGGCATTAAAATAATCTATGAATATGGTTCTCATTGCCAGTAAGTTTCTCCTGCTAAATATCTTTGTCTTTTAGAACTGTAGCATATATTGTTCCTTTCAAAATTTAGGTCCATCATTAAGAGGATTTTAGATGTAATGGCTCTTTTCATTTGGAGAACAACCTTACAAAGCAAACTATACTAGCACGAACTTTCAGCTATCTAAATATGAATGTAAGAAAGTCATTTGTAGAAAAATGCAAAACAGAATTTTTATTTATTTATTTATTTATTTTTGAGACAGAGTTTCGCTCTTGTCACCTAGGTTGCAGTACAATGGCACAATCTTGGCTCACTGCAACCTCCGCCTCCCTGGTTCAAGTGATTCTCCTGCCTCAGCCTCCTGAGTAAGTGGGATTACAGGCACCCACCACCATGCCCAGCTAATTTCTGTATTTTTAGTAGAGATGGGGTTTCACCCTTTTGGCCAGGCTGGTCTTGAACTCCTGACCTCAGGTGATCCACCCGGCTCAGCCTCCCAAAGTGCTGGGATTACAGGTGTGAGCCACCACGCCCAGCCAGAATTTGTTCTTTATTCAAGTAATTCAAAATAAGGTATAAATAAGCTTACCACCAGAGTGGTTAACTAAAAATTATTAAAGAATTAGTGATTTTAGAACAGTTGCTATTGCTATTATAAATTTGCACAGAAATTGCATTGTATTAAACAGAGCGTTTATTTTTGAATAAAATATCACTTTTGTATTCATTTGTGCAACTGCAAAAAACAATTGCTTCACCTGCCTTTCTCACTCCAAAGCTGTCTAAATTAAACTGTTCCTTAAGCAAGCCCAGGTATCCCTTAGAATTCTATCTTTGACGGTCTAGATTCAACTGGTTATCTGAATTATTCCTAGTTATAAAAATGAAAAAAATAATATTTTATCAAACTAATTTTAATTAATATGTCACCTCTATACAATGCTTCTAATACGTAATACTCAAATCATAGAGAGCTATGGTAGTAACTATTTGTCTGACCACAGTAAGGTTTTAGAATTCATAATCCCAGTCACGATTTTTATAAGCAGTGTATTTTTCCATTCATACAGCAAGCATATTGGATATGAGTGAGTCCTTGCACTGAAGGAGCTGATAATTCAGCAAATAAGGCAGCTAACGTATGCCTAGGAAATACCATAATATGAGCTGGAACCTGATAGATGCATAAACAGGTAAAACTTTGCTAAAGAATTTTACAAGGAAGGAAGATCATAGAAGGATTCTTTGTGGATATGCTATTTAAGCTGGTCCTTGAGGAATATTTAGAAATTCATCAAGCAGAAACAAGAAAAAGAAAGAATGATTTGAGCAAGGCCATTGTCATGGGCAAGCATGAGACATGAATGGGTTTTAGAGAACAGTGTGATTTGAATGGTGTTGATGAATAAGAAAAATGTGAGAATAGATAGAAAACTGATTTGGAACCAGATGAAGGAAGACTTTGAATCTCAGAGAAAGAGCTGTTGTTTTTATGTCCCTTATTTTAAAACAGCTACCAGTTGCTGAGCACTAAGTACTAAGCCCTAAAAGAGCAACTATTTGTAACATATCTATCAATTCTTATAATGATTCTTTGAGACAGATATTATTCTCCCTATTTAACAAATAATAAAACTAATATTCAGATAAACATCTTGCCTAAGTTTATAAAGCTGGTCAGTGACAGATCTTGAACTCAAACTAACCTGGCTCCAAAGGCTGTGTTCTTCCATTATAACACATTTCTGGGACTTTATTGTTTAGGAAGCAGAGAGCTGTTGAACACTTCTGAGGAAGGGCATATCATGACTGGAGTCATTCTTTTATACAATCTTTAGGAAATAGGATAACCACGCATATGTCAAGATACAGAGCTATGTATGCATAGCACTATCAGTGCTATGCGGGATGGCAAGCAAGGGGCTTCAATAAATTTCAGCATGGAGTAAGAAAAGTTTTACCCAGAAAGATGGCAGCAGAGAATATATTATAGAAATAATAAGAACATTTGGGAGACCGAGGCGGGTAGATCACGAGGTCAGGAGATCAAGACCATCCTGGCTAACAGGGTGAAACCCCGTCTCTACTAAAAATACAAAAAATTAGCCGGGCGTGGTGGCGGGCGGCTGTAGTCCCAGCTACTCGGGAGGCTGAGGCAGGAGAATGGCATGAAGCTGGGAGGCGGAGCTTTCAGTGAGCCGAGATCGCACCACTGCACTCCAGGGTGGGTGACAGAGCTCTCAAAAAAAAAAAAAAAAAAAAGAAAAGAAAAAGAAAAAAGAAAAAAATAATAAGAACAAAACAAAAGTAGTATAAAATACTTTAAATTAAAAAATTATCAATAGATTTCAGCTTCTCATATGGCCAAGTGAGCTACTGCCAGACCAATACTTCCTGCAAATAACAACTATAAACTTCAGGTGAAACGCAAAAAGCCTGAAGGCATTGAACAGGGAACAAACACAGGCAGAAAGTGGAGGAGATGACACTTACAAGAAGGGAATGCTGCATGTAGTATATAAAACATGCAGAGTTTCCAGCCAGAAGAAGAGGATAGAGTTTGGGGAAACTACAGGTGTTGAGAAGTAAGGGAAGAATACAAAAGAAAAAGGAGACAGCTATAGAGAAATATCCCCAAATTATACCCACATGCACAGAAAAAACTCTAAGCAGCAGAATAAAGAATTAAAAAAACAAATGGGGATTTGAGCTACTGTGTATGTGGCATATTTAGAAAATTTTAGCAGAGTAGTAGAAACTATAAGAGAAATTAAAATTCTGGAACTACAACCGTAATATCTGAAAAAAATTACGGAACACAATAGCAGATTGAAGATGGCAGAGAAACAAGTTATTGAACATGAAAAGAGACTAATGCAAAGCATTCAATCTGAACAGAAATAATTAAAATATAAAAATGACCATTATTTCAGGAATCTGTAGGACAATATCAAAAGGTGTAATATCTATGTAATTGCAATCCCAAAAGAAGAGGAAAGACAGAAAGGGTCAGAAAAAATATTTGAAGAAATAATGGCTAAAATTTTATATCTTTTATTTTATTCTGAGCATATTTTCATTCCCATCATTAAGCATGTTTATAAGAACTGCTTTAAAATCCTGTATGCTAGTTCCAAAATGTGAGTTACTACAGGACTGATTTTGGTTGCTTGTTTTTCTGTTAAGAATGAGTCATATTTTCTGAAATCTTTGTATGTGCATTTATTAAGGACTTTACCTTGATATTGTCATTTTTATATTGTAGAGACTCAGGATTCTGTTATCGTATTCTGAAGAGTATTTTCTAAATTTGCTTGTTAGTTTTAGTACACAATTAACTTTGTTGGCATCAAACTACAAATCAAATATTGTGCTTTGCTCAGTAGCTGAAATTTTTCTAAATAGTTTATGATTTTTAAGTCAAATTTTAAAATTGTGTTTTGAGGCTTGTAACATATGTAACTAAAATACACATGGTATCTATTTTATAAAGGAGGATATATGGGCAATGGATCTTTATGGTTGTAAGATAACGTTTTATGTGACGTGATACATGACAGACTGTGAAAAGTAAAAAATACATATAGAGGCAAAAACAAGTATAGAAATTAGTGCGAAGGAGTAGAAGGCAGAAATCCAACAGATAAATGAAATGGAATTTTAAAACAATTCTTTTAATCAATTCAATCAATTGAAGATGGACCGAAGACACTGTTCAGCACCGTAAACAACTGTGAGTGTGATAGAGGCCCTGACTTCAAGATGCTTTGTAAAAAGGGAAAATCTTCACATTTTCTAAACTAAGCAAATGATAAAATGATGTTATTCTTTACCAAATTAGGGAATGAAACAAAGAGCAGTTTTTGAAAGAAGGCAGCTGTGGACACGCTATATGTGAGGTTCTGAGCTATATCTCTGTGACATACTCTCAGATTTTCAGGAGGCTGTTAGAAATGCAAATCTGACTTCAGGAGGAATGGAGGGGCCAGAGAAGAAATCGGGGTGGGGGGGGTCTTTGGAACCAACATCGTCATTAAAGGAAAGAGTAGAGTGAGGAGTGAATAAAGACAACCATCCAGCCTCGAGGAACAGCTGTGTTTCAGAGATTGAAGGCTTTGGAAAAGAGAGAAGGGACTAAAATAATATTCACATGCAGGGAATTATTTTGTGAGTTTTCAAGATACTTGAGCATGTAAACTAAGGAGAAAGTTCTATAGAGACTAACAGATTTAAGATATAAAGAAAAATGGTTGACTAAGGAAAAATAGAGATATGACAAAGGATATGGGTGGATGATTAATTTTTTTCGAAACAGAGTCTCGCTCTGTTGCCCAGGCTGGAGTGCAGTGGCACCATCTCGCCTCACTGCAACCTCCATCTCCCAGGTTCAAGCAATTCTCGTGCCTCAGCCACCCCAGTAGCTAGGATTACAGGCACGTGCCACCACGCCAGGCTATTTTTTGTATTTTTAGTAGAGATGGGGCTTCACCATGTTGGCCAGGCTGGTCTCGAACTCCTGACCTCAAGTTATCCACCCTTCTTGGCCTCTCAAAGTGCTAGGATTACAGGCATGAGCTACCGTGCCCAGTCAGATGATTCATTTTTAAAAATAAGAGAGGAGAAAAAATTTGGTAGGGAAAATCATAATTCAATGAATTCTTGAGGTATAGGATTTGAGAATTAAGGTACTCAGGCTGAAATGACCTGATCATTTTACTGGAATGTGAATTGTGGTTACTTGCTTAAAATTACTATAGCAATGAAGTTGAAAGACTGAAATGGTAGCTAGTGTGAATAAGCTTCATTATTCCACATATATTTAATGGCATCTTCTAGGTTTCAGGCAGGGTACTAAGCACTAGACAAAGAGTGATGAAGGCAACCAAGCCTTTGCCTTTCTGAATCTTGCATTCATGTGGGAATGAAAAAAAGAAATTGAATATTTATTATAGGTTGAGGAATAGAGTGTCATGTAAGGAAAGGTTAGCTTGATGAAGGTAAGAACTCACTAGGTAGTGCTTTTATTAACTGCCCCATCTCTAAATTTGACCCTCTGCTTTGACGGACCAGACATTTCTTGGCATCCATGGCTTTTTCCTGCCCTGAGTGTTGATTTATGTTCTAAATGGCATATGAGACTAGGGCATGTATTTATTAATTTACCATAAGAAACAATATCTAGATTAGAATAGTCACACTGGCACAATCTCTTCCCTGTGATCCAGCACATGGGAAGCCAAATCATAATCAGAAACCCATATTGATTTTCCACAAAAAATCACTGCTTTAGGAACAGGAGATATTTATTCAAAGTGGATATCCTCAGTGTACTTTCTCTCAGTAGGAAGACATGCATGAAAGGCTAGATTATGGTCGGAAGGTAGCTTGGTGAGCAGGAAGTCAGAACAAGGGGAGTTGAATGAATGGACAGTCTAATAGCATCAGGGTAAGATAACCTGATGTATTCAGCTCACAGTGGTCTTGCTATTGATATGGAAATACCTAAATCACTCAGCCTCACTTCCCATTGGACTCTGCTTGCAAGAGCTCTGCTATCATTTGTGCACAAACTCTTCTTTTTCTATTCTTCCAAGGCTGATTAATTCCACTACTGTTCAACATGTTCATGCTTTGGATATACTGAAACATTCAAAAAGTGACATTCCAGTCCTGCTGGCATGAGAGTCACCTGCTCTCTTTTAGTTGACTTTGTATTTCTTGGCTCTTGAGCATGTCAGTTTAACAGTGTAATTCCCAAAAGACTATCTTATTTCCCTTATTTTCAGAGTTGGTGTTCCCCAATGTCAGATGTCCCTCCAAACTCTCTCATGCAAATAATAGATAATAACCACATCAGTAATCATCATATATCACATAAGGATACATAGTTGGAAATGATTTGAAGCTATATGCTCTTTAAGATTTCTACTTAGTTTTGGGTATTGTGATTATATCTTTCCTAGGATTCTTATTTCTAAGTTTTAATCTATATATTCATAAAGCTTAGAAGTGACCTTAGAGATCATTTGATTCAACAGTTTCATTTTATAGGCAAAGAAAGTGCTGCTCCAGAGATTTTTAAGCCATACAATATGTAAGTTGCACATTGTGGAAACTGAAGTTGGGGTTCACTGACTTTCAGCCTCCCCTATTTTCTGCCACCTTACGGGTATAAGACTTCAAGAATTAGATCTCCACATAGAGTTCCCCTGTATTCTTCAGGCTAGTAACTCCATCTTTGAATATTTCTCTTTTTTAAATACTTCTACCATGGTGCAATGCATATAAAAATTAATGCAAGCTAGCCTATATTACTATTAGTTATATGAGTTTAATTTATGTAAGATAAATTGGTGCTGTATCACAAATAATAAAAAAGGAGACTTTATGTTTTTATTAATGCAAAGCAACTGTTTTTGCTTTTTTTCCCCCTAGCAGTTTTTATTTTTTTCCCCCTAGCAGTTTTCACATAAAAACTCTGTTCCTGTATTTAAGATTTTTTCTATTCCAAAAACATAGAGTGATTCAAATAAAAACTCAGCACATATTATATAATATTATATAATCAGCCCAAAATACCTATATAGTCTGGGGAGGGGTTGGATATTTATTTAAAAACATAAATGATATAATCTTAGTATATGAGAATGAGTGGTAATTCTAAGTAAGAGGGCTTAAAAAAAACTGTGGAAATACCTACCGTTTGTTTATTCAGCTGCAAATGAGATTGAAATTCAGTGATGTCTACACATATTGTAGAATATAAAGCTGATAAAAAAAATTGTCTTCTAAATTGTGCTGACAACAAAGTGCTCAAAATTCTCCCCAGCTTGAGTCCTAGTGGCAGGTCTGGTCTAGCCGACATGTATACCTCAAGGCGGAGTCACACTTAAGCGATCTTAGCAAAGACTCCTTATATTATAAACATCTAGGGGATCATCTAATATCTTCTAGTAAACACTTACCTCTTTTGTTACACACACACACACACACACACACACACAGTAGCAACTATTTTATTCTAATCCACCACATCTGTCTATAATTTAAAGTGGTGTTTACCACAGGAACAGAAAACCAAACACCACATGTTTTCACTCATAAGTGGGAGTTGAGCAATGAGAACACATGGACAGAGGGAGGGGAACATTACCCACCAGGGCCTGTCGGGAGGTGTGGGCAAGCGAAGGCAGAGCATTAGGACAAATACTTAATGCATGCAGGGCTTAAAACTTAGATGATGGGTTGATAGGTACAGCAAACCACCATGGCACATGTATACCTATGTAACAAACCTGCACATTCTACACACGTATCCCAGAACTTAAAGTAATATAAACAAACAAACAAACAAAATAAAATGGCGTTTACCTTTTATTTTGTTTCAATAACATTTATTTTCTTAATCTCTTTCTTCTCCAAAGTAAATAATTCCCATACCTTTAATTTATGTCTTAAGCTAAATTTCTAGCCCTTTAACCCTGATGCTTTGACATCACTAAAGAAGATGACTACACTAATACCAGTAATAAAATACTAAGAAAAAATTATTTTAAAAGAAGTAGAGTTTGGATAATATTTAAATGAGCTATTTCCAATTAAAAAAATTAGAGGAAAACTGCTTGATTAATGTTTTCTGCACACACAAGAAAGTGTTCTCTAAATTTTTCTAAGTGGCCTTTAATTTAATGCAAATTAAGAGTGTTTTAGATTGAAGTCAAGCATTCAGTAGTGGTAAGGAAATTCTATCCCTTATACTTACTAGAATAGGATAATGATGATGCATAAGGTTACAATAGAACTTGTTCTGAGTCATATTTTTTGAATTATAAATAATATATTGGTGGTCAAGTACATTTCTTTAAAAAAAAGTCATAAAATACACTGCATCAGAAGTGCCACTTAAAATTTTATTCATTTTAAAATTTCTAATCTGTGGTCAAATTTACTGATCTCACAGGTGTGAAGTAGGTAAAGTTGTTTTCTGCTTCCTCTTTTAACATGAATCCAGATGGTGCAAGATTGCATTTGAGACATAAGGACATAATGACACTCTTGTACTCCAGAAAACTAGTGTCAAACCCAGAAATATGAAGAGTGTCTAGCAAAGTGTATGATAATTCTGTATTTAAAATTGAGAGAGTCAGGCTTTACTAATGTAAGCAGAGAGAAGTGGTAGCATAAATTAATATATTAACCAGCATAGACAGTATCACTCTGAAAAAGATATTAGTTCTCCCTTTGCTATGACAAATATTAAGTCAAAAGCACAAAAATACAGTACTCTTTCCAATGCATATTTAATCCAGATACAAGTCATGAAATAGTACTAGAATAAACTCCCATGCACATCCTTATTCATTCAGGAAATTGACATATTTCGACTGACGGTTATGTGTTAAGTACTAGGATAAGTTCTAGATAATACCATATAATCAAAATAATGTGATCTTGTTTGTGCCCCTGAGTAGCCTACAGCTTAGATGTATATGTAAGTAGATACAATATTACATATCCTATCAATCAATAATTATAATACACTGTCATAAGCATTTGTGAATAAAAGTCAAATGTAGCAGAATGTTTTAGAGAGTAGGTGCTTGAAGGTGCCATGACACTTCTTTAGCCTCCAGCTCAGGTACGACTTCACAGAGGAGGAGGTCGTGAGTGATAATAAAATAATTAACACTACACTGTGTTTACTATATAGTTACAACTCTCCAATGAACTGTATATTCACTAATTCATTTAAACATCAAACCTCGTTTTTAAGGTAGATTACTATTATTGTCTCTATTGCAAAGACAAAGGAAAGGAGACACAAGCTTACACAGCTAGAAAAGAGATGAAATTCAGGCAGTCTGGCCCCAGAGCAAATTCAGGCAGTCTGGCCCCAGAGTCGTAGCTCTCTACCACTACCCCACTCTGTCTATTTACGGTACCTTTTGGAGATGAATTTTGAAAGAAAAAGAAAAGGATTTCCAGGTAGATGTGAAGTCTGTGAGTTCAAAAGTGGCATGTTGCGTTCATGTAAAAGTGAAAAAAAAATGTGTGGGGCTTCCAGAGAGGGGCAAGCTAGTGGGAGAGGCAGGGGAGGAGGTGAGAGGCAGGTGGAGGACAGATTGGGAGACACATCGATCAGACACATGTTCATCATCTTCACTCATTACTCTCATCCCCCATGCCGAGTTTTTCTGATACTTTTTTAAATTTCCCATATATCGTGACATCTAGGGTGCGTAAAATGGAACAAGATTTATAAATATTCTAGTATACATTTTCTAACATTTGGAGATGCTACAATTTCTCTTCATCCCAAATTCTTTCAAACCATCCTATCAAACAATTCCAGGGTGAGTGATGAAAGAATAAAGTAAAACTGACTTTAGCCTCAAGCTTTATAATGATTGCTTTGGCTGTCTTTCTTTCCTTTTCTTTTGAAATTTTACTTTTCAAATACGGCTGTAAGAGGATTTTAACCTCCTCTTGGGGCTGTGAGAAAGAGTATCATTTTTCACCAAATCATTTACACTGAGGGGAAATATTGGTCAGGTAACTAGGAGCATTGTTTGCATTCCAGACAACAACTGAAATTAAAGGTGGCATTCTGGTTTCTTGCCTCACCTGTTACATGTCCTCCCTGAACAATTCCTATGTTCATGGACACTGAGGTTTCCAAGCTCTTAAGCCACAAATACTCCCACAGAGTCTCACCAAACAAACTGCAACAAATAAGAGACAGCTGATTTTCAGCCATTATGTGTATACACTGCAGATTGACAAACCTTCATGGATACATATATTGCCTACCTCGAATGTCATTAACACTACCATCCTGTAGCCAAGTGACACTGAGGTGGAGAATTATAGTCCACAGGCATCTGCCTGTGGTCAACAGAGCTGCCTAATTAACATCCTGACCTTCTTGGTCAGCTTTTCTGTTGCCCCGAGTGAGGTCGAAAATTGTGAGCTCCAGGGATGTGACCCACAGAAATATTTTATTTGTCAGGTGCAGTGTTTAAAAAAATACTTCCAATCGTTTGCCAGCATTATAAAATCAGAAGTTTCCACATCAATATTTGAGTTTCTAGCTTCTTAAAACTTGGAAGATTTGACAAGATAGAGATTTGGCTCATGTTCTGCAGGAAATTATTGGATTTGAGTGGCCACAGCACTGCTGTAGGGAGGGCACACTCCCTTCACTTCACCAATGTCCCACCTCATGACCACGTGGCCTGATCTAGCAGATATTTGAATTATTGTCCTCTGTTGCTTTTGACGCTTTAGATAGTTATACCTCCCTCCCTCCAAATATATTGCCATTTACTACCTCTATCTTGTTGAAGGGGATGATAAGGAAGACAATTCAGTTCAATTTATGAAACATTTATGGAGTGCCCGGTCTGCATTGATAACATGGAAAGTGCTGGAGGCAGAGGGAGTCACCATGAGTAAAAAGTATTCTTTACCCTAAAAGAGCATATAGATTAATGGTAGAAGAAAAACAAACAACATGGGTAAGAGACAATGGTAAAGCCAAAAAGTTTGGTTCATTTGGTATGAAAACATGGATGTCATCACTGCTAGTTCTTTTTGGCTTCGGTTTGTAAGCAAGATATATGTATCTATCAATAAATCTATCTTTGTACAGACACTTTTCAACTTATGATGGGGTTATAGCTCAATAAACCTATCATAAGTTGAAAGTATTTAAGTTGAAAATGCATTCGATATACCTAACATACCTAACATCATAGCTTAGCATAGCCTACCTTAAACATGCTCAGAACACTTACATTCACCTATAGTTGGGCAAAATCATCTAACAAAAAGCCTATATTGTAATAAAGAAATGTCTTATATAATTTACAGAATACTATATTGAAAGTGAAAGATAGAATGGTTGTATGGGTATTCAAAGTACAGTTTCTACTGAATACATATCATTTTTGTACCATTGTAAAGGTAAAAAATCATAGGTTGAACCATTGTGAGTTGTGAACAGTTTATATATATGCATATATATTCATATATAAACACACACATATATATATGTGTGTGTGTGTGTATAACGAAGATGGATAAGTTTTGCAATACAGTAGGGGCAATGATAAGGTGAATATCATAGATATTGTTAAATAAGCAACAGGCCATTAGCTTGAGACTATCTCTATATTTTGAGTTTTGACACAATGAACTGCAACCTAACAGTAGGTAAACAAATTGAAATCTAATTTAGGAGTGAACAGCCCCAATAGCAGGCAAACAACTCATTGTATCATGCCCAAATAAGGCAGACACCTAGCTGTAGCCAATCAGGTTACTTTCCTGCTTTGCTTCTATGTTTGGCCTGTTAAAGCTCACTGCTCACACTTCTGGGTGGAGCTCTCTGAACCTCTTCTGGTTCTGATGCTGCCCAATCCATGAAGAGTTTATTGCTCAAATAAACTCTCACTAAATTTAATTTGTCTAAAATATTTCTTTAAATAATATATAGTTAAATCACACTTTATTAGTATTTAAAATGAGCTTTGAAGTCTAGTGTCTTTACAGAGACTGATTAAATTATTCCAAAACCAGTATAAATTCTAAGTTTGACAATAGGTATTTATAGCATTCCAAGTTTATTTCTCCTTCTAGATTTCCTTGAATTTGTTTTCCAGCAACAACTCCATGTCCAACAAACTAAACTATCCACTCCATATTTTCAATTCTCTTCATTGCTGACAGTTCATCTTTACTCACATTGATGAATGACCTTACTGAGCCATCTGCTTAGAAAGTTATTAATCTCCTATTTATGTGAACCAACTGTTGTTCTGTTTAATTGTGGTCCTTTCTTGAAATTTAATTCAAAATTATAAACATGGATTCTAACCCCTTCTTTGGAAGGAGCAAGAATGGGCTGATGATGTGAACAGAGTGATCCAGATGACAAGTTCACTCATTTACTAAACCGATGCATCAGTATAGATGCTACTTAATGAAGACAGACTGTCATCCTGTTCTCTTTCCTTTTACTTTTCCTAATTTCAGTGATTTCATGAATAAAGTATTTTTAATGCATATATCATTTCTATTATTATTATTCTCCATTTATCACTTATATTAAATACTAGAAATTGTGAAATTGTAATTTTCTTCAATTAAAAATTATCTTTCATTTGGATATTTCTAATGGATGTACAATAAAAGAAGTTGCAGATAAATGTTGTGATGTTTTTAATACTTCAAAGCAAAACTACTTTACCAATTGTATTTTAAAAATATATATACTATTAAAGACTATAGCACTGAGATATTACTAAATAAGTGCAATGAGCAGATAGAGGTGTGACTGTAAACTTATTCAACCATTCACTTCTACTCTTTCTCTCTGTAAAAAGACATTCTCCTTTGGGAAAAAAATGTGGTTGACATGAAATTTGAAAAAAGCAAAAAAAAAGGAGAAGTCTCCTGAGAAAAGTCAGCCCTGGGATGCTATTTTTTTTTTCTCTGAGATCAAGATATTTCCAAGAAATAATAGAATATTTATGAATACAGAATTGTGAGAGGTGAGGAGAGGTACTATCACTTTGAGAGGATTTAAAATGAGGCCAAATTGAAATTTAAAATACATATAAAGTGTAAGTGACAAAAAATAGCACCAACCTCAACTTCAGATCTTTACTTTTAAAGTCTTTCCTAAAGTCCAAACCCTTATCTTTCAAATGCCTTTATATCCCAAAGGAGTTAAACTGAGGAAACTATGTCAACTTTAAGAACATTGCACAGAAACAAAACCACTGGAGGCACAGGTGGCCTTGCGCTCTCTGCTATAGTAATTCCACTAAAAAGACTGTCTCCCTGCTCCCTAATATCTGTAAACTGAAAGGACAGATACAGTACAAACATTGTCAGCAAACACGATATCTTTAAAGGAAATTATTTTGCATAATACAAAGTTTTGTCCTCCTTTTAGGTAGCCGTGGCAGCCTGTCCTAAATTTATAAAATGAGAGTTCTTCAAGATCATCTACGATGGGAAATTCTGACATAAAATTACATTTTCTCATTATTTTATGTAGGAAAACTTGAAGTAAACATATACTGCGGAGATACCCCATAATATTCATCACAATAGAATTTGAAATTCTATGTATTCCATCTTCTGTTAATTTTGACATATTTTATTATACTGGCAACCAACATTGGTCTTTTCCCCTCTGACTTTTTCAGTTTGGAATTATGGAAAATGTGCTTAATTATATTCAATTTACCACTTCATTGTACATAGTCTTATATTGTTCTCTAATTGTGCTCCGAATCTTGTCTTCCACCAAGCTTGCATGCTACAGAGGAAGAAAATATCATATACTTTATATCTTTTATATTTGCTACGCCGTTTGAAAATAGTGCCTATGCAAACAGTAAGGGCTCAATAAGCCCTTGTTAATCATGCCTCTTACAACTCTCTCTATACCACCAACCTTCTCACAGACGCAGCGAATAAAAGTAACAACAACCAGTACAGAAGTTTCCTGGCAATATTTCTAATTATTTGTTTCTACAAAACATTTTCTTTAATTTTCAAAGTCATAACACTGACAAAAGATTGAACTTAGTTGTTAAAAATATTGTTACAAAGCCACACAGAGCAGGGGTTAGTATTCTCATTTATATCATGAAAGGGTTTCTTTATGTGTTTGATTCAATCATGAGCTTAGTGTGACAAGTTTAGAGGAAGCCCGGGTTTTTCTTTTCCTCTGTTCATTTATTTGACAAATATTAATGGGTGTCTTTCCTGTACAAGACATTCTGCCAGGAGCTATTTGGGATGGAGCAATGAATCACCAGAGATCTTGCCCTCAAGTCTTATGATGCTTTGTTGTAGGGAATGCTGTCAAAGCCAGGTGGTAAGGCCACTGAGCCTAGAGCTTACAAATCTGTAATGAACAGATTTCCTACAGCATTACATGCAAAGAATAAAGTAACTGGGAGAGTGGATTTCATTGCTCCACTCAAATAGATAAAATGCTAGAGAAGTACCTTTTAATTGAGCGAACAGATTTTGTATTGTCACTTTTCCATTTTCCATTTTATTAATTTTATTAAATATTAATATTTATTAAAAATACATTTTTTATTTTTTCTGGTGGAGATAATGAGGAAGAATTATCAAGCATAGAGAGAAAGATCTAATAAATTCATCTATTCTGATGAGGTGAGGAAGAAGACACAAAAAGAAGTAAAAGGAGAATAGAAAAGATGTGAGGGAGAGAGACAGAGACACTGGGAAAGAAATAATTTTTAAAACCCTGAAAATGCTTTAAGTCAACCCAAATATGTAGATAAAACATAAATTAGCAGATGTTTTTGACACCTATTAAAATAGCAAATAAGCTAAGGAAAGGGAGCAAATAAGGAAGGGAGCAGTTAGCAATTATATCACATTATTTTAGTATTCCTATTTAATTTAAATCAGTGGGTAAAATTTAAAATGTAGTGTGTATATGATTCACTTATGGATTTGGTTGAAATTTCGTGTTTGTAGGCCTTGTCCAGGAGTTTCTAACTCAGTGGGTATATGTTAGAGGTTGACAATCACACAGTCAACCTCCGCTATGAGAGCTTCAAGAAACACTGCTTAATACTTTGCTCCTGTCTAGCCCTCCAGGAGAAAGCTATTAATATCTTCTTGATTCTCAAAGAAAACTGTGTCCTTTCATACTCTCAAAGCTATAATTGTGACATTGCTGTTCTCTGATGGCAGCAAAACCCAAATAGCTGAGACAGTCTTGAGAAGATGACAAAACCCCTTGAAGTTACAGTTTTGTGACATTTCATGTCCTGAGACCAACGTTGCTGAGAACTATCTTGGATTGACAGTTCTTTTCAGCTCAGGTAAAGGCAAATGACCATATTCATTTGGTCTAACGTGACTTCAATCTAGGGTGACTACACATCTGGGTTTTCCCAGGACAGTCTGGTTAGCCCTATTTCCCATTTTCTTGTCCCTTTAACTCTCAGTGTATCAGTTTGGGTAATAAATTATATGGTCACCCTATTTACATATAACAGAAGGCAAACTGAACTGCAAAAACTCTAATTTGTGGAGCAGCTCCATGAGGAATAGTAAATTCTGAGGCAGCTTAGTTAATCAAATGTTCTACTATTTTGTAACTTTAATCATTTTGAACTGACATATCGACAAAGAAAAAGAGTTAAATTAAGGAAGTAATTCCTTAATTTTAATTACATTGGCTCCTGATAGTTGAAGCAAGTAATTCTTGATTTATTTTTCCAAAGAGAACTGAAACTTGTTAACTAAATGTATATGATGAAAATAGAAATGCAGGAATTTAAGGAATACTATATTAGTATCAAAGCTGAATATCAACAAAACCATTTCAAATGACAGTAGAAATATGAGAATATACATACTTTGAAGATTTTACTTTAAAAACAGACATGGCATGTTACCATACAGAATCATTTTCAGTAGCAGGGAACAGGGAAAATACTAGGATGCATGAAGTTATAAGATCTTGTGAATAAAAGCTGTATGGCTTTGGGCTACTCATTTTGTTTTTATGTTTTTTTCTCTTCTTCTGTATAATGGGGATAATATCTCCTAACAGGGTTGTTGTGCTAATTGAATTATGCAAGTGAAATAATGTAGCACATATTATAAATGCTCTATAAATTCTGGTTGCAAAGCATGAGGCTGTGTAATCTTCATGTGCTCTTATGACTGTGGTTTTGTCATTAGGTGAGATCTTTTAATGAGATGTGATGGTATTTGGAGATTCTGTTTAGGTGGCCAGGTTTTAGATCAAATATCTTCAGCAGCAAACAATTATTGCAGATAAGGTCATGGTGGACATAGTGGGGATGCAAGGGGGTTTGTTCTCATGCTACTTGTGGAAAATGAAAGTTCTACATTCCAGAATGTGGGTGAGACAGGTGAAGAAGAACATACAAGTATACTGTTTGACCTCAAATGCATACATTAGAAAAAGAAATCTGGATCAACAATTCCTGAGTTTCCAAAGTAGAAAGTTAAAAGTAGAACAAAGAACAAAAGAAAAAAGTAAAATAAAACAAGGTATTCATGTTCATAGCTGCTGGTCTTTTCCTTAGCTTTTTCGTTTCTTTCCCCTTCAAGTATTTTGTCTTTCCATCTCTTTTTTTGTCCCCCCATCCACAATTTGCATTTATTTCTGATGCACGACACTCATTTTACCTATGCCTTTGTTTCAATTCTCAAAGTCTTTCCAAACATGATTTATAATAGATCATAAAGGAAAGTTATTTTCAAAAGAACCTTGGTACTAGCTGTTAAATAATCATCGTTTATACTTGTTCCAAATAAAAAACTGGATAAGTGAACCCGAATAAAAAATTTTAAATACAAAATACAAATGGGACTTTCATGTAAAAAATGCTATAAGATGAGTTAGCCTTCACACTTACAAATAGGAATTTTTCTCTCAAATGCAGTTAGTAGGAAGCATGGACTGGACTGATAGAAGCTCTGTTTAAAATTACAAACCAATTGAGGCCATGTAAAACCTTAAGGCCACTATATTCCATTCATTAATTTATTCATTAATCCATCCAACATACATTTAGATTTATTGAGTCCTAATCATGTGCTAGGGAAAAATGTAGGGAGCCCGAAAGGGTAGCTGATGGACAGATTTAGCCTTCAGATATGTCCTGTGATGCCTACACAATGATTATAATATCTAAAAATTGGGGAGATTAACATCAATATCCAAGTATACACTTAAAAAAGAAAAGAAAAAGACTGACAGCTTGGAAATAAATGGTTGGACCTAAGTTACTGGACATTGGTTAGGCTCTCCAGTTTGCTATATAGCCCACAAATTCCCAGTGGATGATTGCTAATGACACCCTTCTCACTCATTTGCTTAAGAAGGCTGGCTCGTGTAAATTCTACAACCCAGGAATCACTGGAATTTCTTCATTTTTCCTACATATTTGTTGTTTATACCCTAGTCCCTTATTTGCATTTTCTACAGCCTGGATATGTTCAGCAGACTTCTTACTAGTCTCTTGGTTTCATGTCTTGCCCTGCTGGTACACATTTCCTTATCATATAAGGCACTCTTCAGACACAATGCACTTCCTACAGTAAAAATCTGACCATATCACAATGGCCTCCTCTTCCTGGGCTGGGCCTTTCATTTACTTCTACAAAACCCATCACTGGCACTTTTGAACTATATGCTCTAACTATGGGAAATAAGCTTGATATGTGGCATTTCTAAGAGTATTAAGATAAAAACATTTGTCTCAGACAAGCTGATTAATTTGAAAAAAGGAGCTTACTTGCTAATCCAGTACTTCAGTAGCACAGAATTGTGTACGCAATAGGCAGAGTAGTTGTCAACGAACACAGGTATCAGAGCTTGAGTTCAAAAGATCAAAATCAATAGCATTAGAGGGCATTCTTTCCAAAGCATGGTAATGGTACAACTCCCATTGGCTTTAATGGAAGCCATGAAGCTAACATACTTGTAACCTTTTTAAAGTGGAAGGATTAGCATTCAACTGGATCTACCTCATGTTGTGTCTATTGACACAGCCTTATGCATAGAGCTTGATCAGAGCAACTTAAATTTCTTCTCTTTCCTCTAGTGTAAATGAGTACAATATTATCCTTCCTACCTCTATGATAATTTTGTCCTTCAAACTGAAACTCAATGGAGACTTAAAAAATAGCACCTGCAGCAGAAGGTCAGTGCTTTCACTCTGTGATTCAGACACCAGTAGTAATGGCATTTGGGATCTTTTATCTAGATCATTTTGTCTGATAAGTCTTCTTGATCAATTCTTTTTTAAAAAATCGAGAAGGCCTATTAAGTGCAGAGTGCTGTTATGCATTAAAAGTTTTTCTGGTCAAAACTGAGAGAATACCTTCTACTCTTCTACCCTAAGGCAATTTGTAACCATAAAAATGTTTGTTTTCCAAAAAAACTATAACTGACTTTTATCTATAGGAGGTTTACATGACATTTTTCTGTGACAAATAAAACAGAATCCATCAAAGTATTCTGCAATTGTAAAATTCCAAATATCAAATATATGTTAGAGAAATTTAACCCTTTGGATTCTCTTTGCTGCTACCCATGGATTCCTCCAATACTGAAATACTTTCAAAGCAAATTATCTTCTTTTAAAGAACTAAGCATAAAGAAGCGAATATAAGAAATAAACTATAAACATGAATCCCTGAAAACAGATATTTTTAGTAGGGTTCTGGGCCAGCTCACTGTCACATAAAATGTTTCATATGATATAAATCATAATTCAAAAATACATTTTATTTGTAAAAATAAAATTTAGGTTCAATCAGATTGACCGCTTCTATATTATAAGAGCATATAAATATGCTGTTGGTTTCACATGTTTTTATGGCTTGCCTTGAAAAATAGTTGTTTCCACTTGAAAAAGCTACTTACAAGGATGGCATTTAGAACTTAGCCAATGTTAACCTCAAAATGTTCAATATATCTGTGGGTGTCCATAAGCAGTCATTTATTATGTTTTCCCATAAACAACACCCGGAACTGTAGTGATGGTGTGCAGTCATATTGCAGCTGCTTGGTTCACTGAAGTGATTATTAACATTCTCTTTTACTCACTGTAGCATGGTTCCCTCTCAGTGGCCCAGACTTTCTGCTTTCACACCTCTTTCCCAAGATAATGAAATCCATTTGGGAGCTCTGGAAACCTTAACTGGCATAGATTTGAGAAGCCATGCTGCCAGACCCTTGACAGGCTATTTGATGCTCTGCACCACTTTTGATTTAGACAGAGCCTCTGACACAAACAGAGCAGGCCTCATATATTCCATTGCCTTTTGTTCCATTTCATCATACCCCAGGGATGTCATTTATCATCACCCTTGGTCATGCACGGCTAAAAGAACAAGAGAGGTAGATGTGCTCTGCCATTCACAGCTGGGCTTCCTTTGGGCTGCAAAAGAAAGTTACTTAATGCATTGTGGATCATTTCTTAGCCATTCAATGATATTCAAAGAAGAGCAAAGAGCACCTTTTATAAAAACGACATTTCAACTACTCTAACTTTTCTTATTTCTAGCCTTCACCCAAGAAGTATCCACCATCTTAAGAGATGCTCAGTTTTGAAGGGTACTCAGGGTACAAGGATCACGGCTATATCTTTGCCCTCACACGCAGATTAAAAGTACCTTCTATTTGGAGCTGCAGCACGGTGTGCTCTTTTTCAGCAGGTGATTTCTGTGGAATCTCATAGTGAGGCTTAGGGAATAGACTAAATGCAACTAAGATGTCTTGCTCCAATTAAACATTTTGCCAAAATCCACAATCACTTTAGCTGTAAACAGATTTTTTTTTAAACAGAGGATCTCCATATTTCAAAATCAGTTATTATCTTTCATACATCAACCTATTTTACCTGATTTAATCTTGGTTTATCTTATTTCTTTTTTTTTTGAGTTTTTATTTTTCAATATTATCTACATTGAAATAAAAAAAGAGTAAGATGAAACTTCCAGGACTTTAAGGGTTTGATAAGGCACCAAAGACAGGAAGTAATCATTAGGTTTTCCAAGAAGAGATCGCAGTTTGGCAAGAGGCTGTTTCCACTCCCTGTGATGATATTTTTGGTTTTTGAAAAAACTACAGTGGGAAATCAGGTTGTATGGCAAAAAAAAAAAAGTAGATTTGTGTACCTCA
The DNA here is from genome assembly GCF_028858775.2 of Pan troglodytes. Taxonomy (NCBI): domain Eukaryota; kingdom Metazoa; phylum Chordata; class Mammalia; order Primates; family Hominidae; genus Pan; species Pan troglodytes. The sequence continues at coordinate 136,478,130 of NC_072403.2, read as the reverse complement.
TTACCTTTACTGGTCTATGAATTGGAATATTAGTACCCTTAAAGTGATGAAATATTTGACTCAGTTTCTTTCTGAACAAAAGATGAGGCAGGGGCTCTAAGATAGAAACTTGAGAAGGCATTGCATTTAGGAACACATGGGCATATATCCATAAAAGGAGGCCAAGTACAAATACACAGAATATCTATGAAAAGATAATTAGGAGGCTATGTTCCAACCATGGCTTTGTTAATAATCAACTTGTGAAGTTGGTCATGTGGTTTAGGTTCTTAAGTGCTATGGGCTTTAGTGTTTTATGTGAAATAGTATAATTTTTTTTTTTCTCAAAATCTTCACTGTACTTCTCTATTGGGCTCACCTATCCAGGGCCCTCCTCGGTGGCTTTCCCCATGAAAGGGGTGTACTTCCAAGCTTACTGAAGTTAGCTGTGGCTTTGGGCAATAGCATGAGAGTGGAAGTGATATGTGCTGTATCCAGCAGAAACTTTAAGACCCATTGCATGGTTCTACCATTAACTCCCTTTTCCTCTGCATCAAGAACCATATATCACAGTATGAGGGTATTAACTATGAAGTGAAAAGATGCCAACAAAGCCCATTGGTCTCATGAGTTTTAAACTTACTTGTACTTTGGACATTTATTAATTCATGAAGTGATATAGAGCTGACACTTTTATGGATCATGATAAAACCAAACAAGTTTTATGCTCTTGATCCCTTATGAGAGAGAAATACGATAATTACAATTTTAAACAGTTATTTGGGGGATATAACTAAAAAACATAGAGGCATTCTAATCAGCAAGATTCACAACTAGTTTTTCCTAGAAATGTAATAATTAAAATGGTTCCAACTGTAGCTTCTCAGAAGTATTTTTAGAGGAAGAAATTATCTATCTAGGAAATTTTTCTTGAAATGAACTTATGCTTGAATTTTCTCAGGAAAAGGTTAGACAGCTTCAAAGTTAGATGTTTTAAGAAGGGAAGACTAATGACTGTTTGACAGGTTTAAAAAGTTGTACTTGACAGCACAGTGATAGCTGTTTGATGGTAAGACTTAGATGTTCTGCTTTATTGAATGTCAGGCAGCAGAACTGAAAGATCATCCAAATAACTTCACTTCTTTAAAACCGGTAACTTTTCATTTAAAAGTACAAGAATGGTTTTAATCAAATGAAGATCTCTAATATCACTTACAGCTCTAAAACTCCATGGTTTTTACAAGCTGAAACCATTTGTTCAGGGTTAGAGGAAGCCAGAAGTTGAATTCTATAATTTTCCTCTGAACTAGAAATGTGGGTATCAGGTCCCTTGGAATTCTGCGAGTGGCTTAGAGGTAGAGAGTTAAAGAATCCTATAACTTCCTTTTCAAATGTCAACACATTAACATGTTTTATTGGTTGCTATTCCCAAGGCATTTTCCATTGCAGCAAATGAAATGGTATTTTTCATATATAGTGTGTCAAAAGAATGAAATCAATTATGTCTCTCCAATTTCCTAACCGAAATTATTACTCATTCTGGTATAGGGGAAGGTAGTAGGTTTGCCAGATAAGATAGAGGATGCCTACTGAAATTTGGATTTCAGATAAATAATATTATTTATTAATACTTTATATTAATATATTAATATTAATAATATTTTAGTATAAGTGTGTCCCAAATATTGCATGGCTCCCTTAACATCTTGGCCTGATTAAATGCATTTTTAGTCATTGACAGCTATATAAAGTTTCAACCTAATTATAAAGAGAAATCCTGTTTATTTTTAAATGTCTCGTATTGGGATGGTGCAATGATTAATTTTATGTGTCAACTTGACTGGCCATGAAGTGCCCAGATATTTGGTTAGGCATGATTTGTGGGTGTGTCTGTGAGAGTGTCTCTGGATGAGATTAACATTTGAGTCAGAAGACTGAATAAAGTAGATTGCCCTCTCCAATGTGAGTGGACCTCATCCAATCCACTGAATGCCTGGTTAGTAGAACCAAAAGGCTGAGAAAGGGAGAATTCACTTTCTCTGCATGACTATCTTCAAGTTGGGACATCGGTCTTCTCCTGCCTTTGGACTTAAACTCAGGCTGGAATTTATACCATCAGCTCTCCTGCTTCTCAGGCCTTTGGATATTTGTACTGGAACTGGAACTCTACCATTGGCTCTCTGGGTCTTGACTCGTCAGCCTCTATAACCATGAGGCAATTCCTTATAATAAATTTCTTATATAGAGATATACATACATATATACCTCTGTGTATATACATGTATATATAGATTTATATTTGTATATACATTACACACACTTACACACACACACACACACACATGCGCGCACACACACACACACCCCCTATGGTTTATTTGTTCTGTTTTTCTGGAGAATCCTGACTAATACAGATGGATAAAACAAGAGAAATCTCCACTCTTGATATAATTGATGATCACAAAGCTTCTGTGCCCTCTATTGATCTGCTCTGCTAATTTCACTTATTATGTATCGACTAGTTGTGGGTGAATGGAGATCTCAAGCTATTCTGCTGCTGGGGTAATTCATGCAACCTTCCTAAGCACAGGCGGTCCCTTCTGACCCTCAGCCACATCTAGAGTTGGCGGCCCTGTGGGGCTCTCACACAGTATTCCTCTCATGTGTGAGCCTTTCTTTTCCACTGCAATTCTGCAACTCTGGATCTTATCCACATTCTGGGACCTGATTCAGGGCCCACATGGCAGTATTCACCTCACATCCACCTCCAGCAGTGGGAGCCCCAGGGGTAATCCCTGATGCCCCCTATGTACCTTCCCAGTGTTCCCCACCCCAACATTCAGACAGTACCTGGGCAGACCCTGCAGGCCCCGCTAAGTAAATATCAACATGAAGACCAAGGCATCAGTGTTTCCTTCTTATAGACAACCTGAACATTCTTAATAATTCTGTTGGGGTTCCAATTTACTTTTTTTTCTCTTCAAGGAGAACATCCAGTCCAGCCTCCAGGAGGTAATGTGAGAGGAGAGTCACTCTTCGGCAATGCGGCGCACTACTAAATGGAGAACTCTGCAGACTCCCATCCCCCACCCGTGCTCCCCAAGCCCCAGCTGCCAAATCAGTTTGGCCTTACTAGTTGCTGCAAACCCTGGCAACTGCATGTTAAGAAATAGACCTTATGTGTAATTAGCTCTGGAGAACTCAGTAACATCTTCATTCTTAAAGTATGCTGTCTCTGCTGTAATCTCTGCACTACTTAATATTTGTAGGGGTGGAGAATATCTCAATAAGTAATTCACAATGTTCTATTACCAAAAAGAGGGTCAGTTTTATTAGAAGCTGAGTTCCCTATTGGTTTTTAATTTCCCATCCCTTTGCCCAAGGTATATATGTTAAAGTGAATTTTACATTGTCTTGGCAAAAAATAATTTCAACAAGTTCCCTGAGGATATCTGGAGACAAGCTGGGCTTCCACCAAATCAGGTTTGGTAATCACTTGCTCATAAAGTGGTTGTTCTTTCAAATCCAGATCTTCAAGTAAGATTAAAATTGGAAGCCTGGCTACCAAGTAAAAGCTTTCCTGCAGTTGTCAGAATGTCAGGTGCATCAGAAGTCAGGTTCTGCAACGTTAGCCCAAGGACCGAGCAGGCAGGGTCTGTGAAAATGGCCAGATAAGGGGTCTGGAGTCCCACTTTGAAGCAGTGTTGAAGAAGAGTTCAGATCTGTGAGTCTGGGGTCAGTCAAAGGGAGTGCTGAAGGTGAAATGGAGAAGTGCAGAGATCAGCATCTAGGCAAGACATCTGAGCAACGATCATGGGACGTTTGCAGTGAGAAGATTCTTACGGAGTAACAACCAGCCTTGTGAAAAGAAGCCACCAGGAATTCATGATTTCTAATCTCAGGTAGGGCCTTGGGGTGGTCCCCACACCTTCTTACATAGACCTAGACAGCTCTTTTATTCTGCTTTTATTTCAAACTTTTAGATTTCCCTTTAAACTTCCAACACAATCTCTTTTCCTCTGTCTCTCAGTAAATGACTCTGACTCCCACTTCACTGAGCCCTTCAGGGAGAAATTACCTCAATTTTGTCCCTTAGAAACACTTTCCTATCACTGCCTGTGCCTATCTTTCCACCTTCCCTCCTGTGACAGGAAGGATGCATTCTTCCTGTCTAATGTAACCCATTTTCTCTGATCCCAGTATGCCCCACTTTTGAGATACCTTGCTAAGTCAGTTATTTCCCTCCTCTCCTCCATGCCTGGATCCCCTCACTGTCCTCTCTCTTGCTCCTCCATATATAAGTATACTCCAGTACATCCACCTAATGATAATTAATAAGAAGGTTCCATTTCATTCTCGGTACATTCATCTCTGTCTCATTCCTCTCCCAAGCAAACTTTGGAAAAAGAGGTCTCATTCTCTCATTTCCTCATTTCGCAGACGTCACACCTGTAAGTCAGGAATCAACTCTTACTACTTTATGGAAATATCCCTAGACACATTAACCAACATCCTCTTTATGACTTAATCCATATTTCAGTGCTTATTCTAATTGAACTTCACTTATTATATTGAATGAACTTTTGGCAACATTTTACAGTGCTGACATTCCCTCCTTTTTTCAACTCTTTTAATGTCTGTGGATGTCCCCTGAATTTCTGTCTACCAAGTTTCATCATTCCTAGGCTCCCCTCTCTGTCTCTGCCTCTTTCCTAAAACAGATTTGCTCAGGGATTTGTTTTTTGATTCGATCATCATTGCACTCTATTTACAGAAGTTACATTTGAATAAATTTAATGACTTAAAATTCATGACTTTCACTGTACTTAAGACCCTTCAGTTCATAGCTGCAAGCTAAAGTATTGTGTTGAGTGCTGAGTTCTGTATCTCTAAATGGATGTCCTACAGTGGACCCACTCCTAACTCAACTTTAAAACTAAACTAACGATCGTTAGTCACCTCTTCTCTCCTCCTTCACATTGTACTTAAACTCATTTCTACAGTCAGTACCTCTGCAAATAAAAGAGTTCATATCAGCAATGGTTTACGGGACTTTAAACGTATTAAGTCATTTAATCTTTAAGATAACCTCATACATTAGGAATTCTAATTATGACAATATAGAATAGTATCCAAATTTACCTAGTTGCCAAAACAGAAGCCTGGAGGCCTCTTCAGGCTCCCCTCCCACTATTACCCTAAACATTCCCCAAGTCCCAGTTAATCTACTTCCATAATATGTTTTAAATCCTTCCTTTACCTAAGCTGGTTGGATATAGCCTTATGTCATGTCTAGCAAAAGCTTTCAAAATGCAGCTACAGTGATCGGAAATTCAAATGTGATTATTCTCTCTGGTACTCAAAATCCTTGAGTAGGTTCCTGTAGCTTTTAGGATAAAGTTCAAATTTCTTAGCTTAAGAAGTCCATTCATGAACTGATCTCTTCCTATTTCTCAGCCAATTTTCTCACTTTGGAAGGAAGTATCGCTTCCTCTTTCAGCAACCCTAAAGGTCCACACACTGTAAACCTCAGCCCTATGGAGGGGAGGGGAAGGAAGACTGTGCCTTCTGCTTCCACTGCCCACTTTCTCCTTTCAAACTAATCGGTGAACCTAGGGGAAAGACCAGAATATGCTAAGAATTAGGATATATGCATAGCGGTCCAGCCAGATGACATAATTGTTTTAAAAAAAGTTTTTAGGTAAGGTGAAAGAAGAGTAATGCAGAATAAGAAGAATGCTGAAAACTCTCCAATTCTTTATTCATATTTTGTCTTTTGATCATGAGGTGCACACGCACACAAACACACACAAAACTCTCTTCTCCTTTGAATGGCTGAACAGAAAGCATTCCCATTAGAGTAAATCTAAATTTCAATTAAGACAAGAAATTGAGGTAGAAAAATTGTCAGGGGAAATATTAAAGGTTTACAAGTGTTTGTTTACAATTGAAACTGAAGTTTCAAAGAGCAAAGGGAATAGGATGGGGGCAATGGGCAACAGTGGGAGAATGTTAGTAGGGGGAAGATTACAATGATTTGTTGACAGAATATTAAGAAAGTAGAGAGGTTTGGAGAGACTTGCATTTTGAACTGCAATGGAAAAACAGCTGACGTGAAGTTCAAAGCAATCATGATACTTAGCATTTTTGAGTTCATATTCCATGCCCAGCACTTGTGCAAGGACTCTACACGGAATACTGTGCTCCTATTTTATAGGCAAGAAAACCAAAGCAGAGGATCATGCCTAATTTACATAGCTACACAACAGCAGCTCCAAGTGCCAACTTAACCACTACATGATAAAAGGACTGTATTGTGAAGCGGCTTGTTGTTAGCATGGTTTGGGTCCAAATGTTGATGAATAAATACTTTCACTGCCTCTACAGTTATTCACTTTGGATGAATACAGAAGGTGAATTAGATCTATTTAAAATTATCTAAAGGAGAGATTTCCAAAGCTTTATAGCCCAGGCATACTTTAGCTTTCCCATTCTATGCCCTTTCAACAGTGAAGTGTTAGGAATCAAAATAATTATGCAAAAGATGAAGCAAAATGACTCTACTATAGTTTAAATAGTGGCCTGTAAATTTCCAGGGTTAAGGGGTTCCTCAATTCTTTCATTTCCTGATGACACAAGCCGTGTATTAATGTAAACCCCCTCTGAAATATCTTCTTGCTTGTAATAGATACCAGTGAAGAAAATATTATGTGCATGAATACATGATCATATAAAAACAATTATCTAAAATTCTGAAAACTAGCTAATAACCTCAAGTATTTTTGTTGTTGTTTCTTTTCTTTTGTCCTCAAAGCTAATGAATATAACCTCTATCAAACTCCAAGTTTAGCTCAAACTCTAAAGTCAAGGACATCCTCATTAGAATGGCCCTTCATCATCAACATAGTTGAGTAAGTATAAAATCTTGAGTCTCTTAGGTCTATTCTCTGCAGAAAAAAAGTTGGTATAGAAAGTGTATGAATTTTTAATTCATCAATACCTAACATTAACTTTACTCTTTATTAACTATGTGACCTTAGGCAGGTTACTAAAACTCTAAGCTATAATTTCTTAAGTGGTTAGGACTACCTGAGACCACATCCTGCTCAATTCTTTCCTCTTCTCTCTACTGCTCCACTCCCTCTAAGGACAAGATTTTCTTCCTGTTCATGTCTCCGTCCTGACGTAAGCTCCAAGAGGACACTATAACCACGTTTCCTTTTTTTAAATCTCAAAGCTTGGCAGAGTATATTATTCACAAAATATGTGAAAGAACCATGGAATATACAATGATGGGGAGAAGGGAAAGAAGAAAATATGTATTACCTTACTGGTTCTCTCTATTATTTGTACTGATATCTTTGACAACAGCATCAAAAACTATATGAACAATAGAACCCTTTCAAATTGCTTTGATACCAGAAGAGAGGTACAAAAAAATTAATTTTTTGCAGTGGACAGTGGCAAGTATTGAAATGGAAAGCAAGCAGATAAATCAATGGCATTGGAAGCAAAGGGAGGGAGTGAGTAGAAATGGCTCTAGGCTTTGAAATATCCCCAAAAGAACATACTGGTTTGAAGGCTTGGCTCTCACAGTTTCTCAATCCATATTTTCTGCATCCTCTCCCCATACAATTTCACATTTTCCGTAGAATTTTCTTCTCCACTCCTCACACTTATTCCGATCAGTTCATTTCCTGTCTATCACATGTACATTTCTGTCCACTTTCTCCCAAGAATTTCTTGTCTCGGGAACTATTTGAGTGGCAAATAGTTGACTTTTAAACAGACTTTTGGCTAAATCATGTGATGGTACATTCCAATTCGTGGCACCACAAACGCTCAAAACAATGAAGTGTTTGTCACTTCTTGACTTCTCTAGAATTTCCTAATTTCTCACAAGGGAAGTTGGCATATGTGTTCATGATCTTCAGGCTCAGACTTACCAGGTCCTTCACAAAAAGCAAATCGGGCTCCTAAACCCCACCTGTTGGTGATGGCTGCAGTTGATCTTTGTTCCTGATATACATGGTGTCTCTCTTATAGAAGGGAGAAATCCAAACATCATGTACCCCTTGAGTGATTGTATTCTCCACTTATTTCCCGTTGATCCACTTCGAAATCTGGGCCTTCCCAGAGTTTCCCTTCAGCCACTCCAATTATCAGCTGGAACTCCAGCCTGCTCCTCTGGAGCTTTAAGACATGGGCCAGTTGCCATATACTTCCTTTGGGCTTACAGAAGGTCCCGTTTTTCTTCAAACCCCTGCGAAGCCTGTAACTGAGTTCCTGTTATGAAGAACTCTTGCCAGTGTTCTCTTCATGACTGACAGTCACCTAAGACTTGGATTTCTTCTCTGACTTATTTCTCACTCTCTCCTACTCACCTGGAAATGCCACCATGATGCTTGCCACAGATGTGGGTGACTGTGCCTGGGGCCTCAAGGCCACTGGCCCTTATAGCAAAGCAAAGGGCAGTATCCATCGGCTCTCATGTTCCTGTTTCAACACCACATCCCCTTGTCTTTGAGATCTCAGTATGTTTCCTGATAAAGTCAGTTCTGAAATGAGGGTGTGGTAGTATCTGCATTTTGTATATTTCTTTCAAGCTATGAGAATGCAAGATTGTGGAATTTTAGTAAGTAGTCTATATAGGATGCATTTCAAGATTCTTAATGTACTTGACACATCATTCATCCAAAGTACAAGTTCCTGGCAATTCCGGTTCATTACAACACAGACCTGACACTAGATGTGAGGCACCACCTCTGAGCACAGTAGCAGTTGTTGCAAAACCTCAGCACTAAAGTATGGCCTTAGGGCCTAAGGGAAGAATCTTACTGCCATTATTCAGCATTATTTAACATAATTAGTGACTAGCTTGCTCTTTGGGTTTCCACAACTCACAGCCAGCAGCTCAGGGCAGCAGCACAATAGAAAGGAATGGACAGGAGTTGACACTGGAAGTGCTGTGGGTGAAAAGTGATAACAGAGTCTGCCAGCAATGAGGAGAGGACCCAACAGCAAAAGAATTTTGCTGCATATTGAGGGAACATTTTAATAATTAATATGAACAGAAAACCAAACACTGCATGTTCTCACTCATAAGTGGGAGTTGAATAATGAGAACACATGGACACAGGAAGGGGAACATCACATGCCAGGGCTTGTTGGGGGGTGGGGGGGCAAAAGGAGGGAGAGCATTAAGATAATACCTAATGCATGCAGGGCTTAAAACCTAGATGATGAGTTGATAGGTGCAGCAAACCACCATGGCACATGTATACCTATGTAACAAACCTGCACATTCTGCACATGTATCCCAGAACTTAAAGTAAAATAAAAAACCAAAATTAATATCAACACAGTTTCTACATTTGAATATGTGATTTCTTCTCGCCCACATTTTAATGTTTTGCAATTGAGATGTATGTATCTTGTCAATTAGTATATTTAATATTGCTTTATTTTTTTCCCTGGAAGTCTTATTTTTGTAGCAGTGGTGTTCCCTAATAGGAAGAAGTCTTACAATCGAGGTAACATGGTTTTAATAGTGACCCCACGTTATCAAGAAAAGTTTATATTGTGTTCAAAGTGTTTTATTAGGAAGGTCATATAATATTTAACGAATATTAGAGTACTTCCCATTGAGGGTAGAAAGGTAAATAAGTAGCTGTGAAGAATATTAAAATTATACTTCAGTTATCTGGAAAATTCACTTATTGAATTCTCATACAATAGCAGAAAAATGAGGCTTGATGACGAATAAAACCTAGTGCTTCAGTGTACTCCTTTAACAAGTAAAAAGAAAACACTCTGCCAAACGGCCTATATTCTGTTAAAGCATACATATTTTTTGCACAGACAATTTCTGTTTCTTTCATATTGATTTATAAAATATTAGCGTGCTATATGTAACTATATAAGTATATACTTTTCTGGTTCATAAGCTAATCTTTTGCCTTTTGCTTTTAAATGATTATGTACTAGATTATGTACTTCCTTATAAAAATGAATAAAGAATAGCATCATTATAAAAAATACATTAAAAGTATATTATTTGCCATAACGGGAAAATACCCAAAATAGGTCACTAGAATAGATTCCTCCAATGGTGAACAATACATTTTTATTATAAGATAAGATAGAAAATATTTTCCAGAGGTTGCACAAACAGACTAAACCACAGAAATAACATTATTTCAGATAAATGATCAATCTCTCTATGGTCCCTGAGGCTTATTTTAAAGGAACTTTCAGTTGGGGGTACACCAGAAAGTCTGTGATGCATGTAATAGAATCAAGAGCTCCATTACAATCCCCAATTGGTAGCACCTCTGAGTATCTCTGGGCTTACTTTCTGAGAAGAATATATAGACCCAAATTCCCAAATAATTTACCATAGCTCACCAAATTATTAATATATATAATTGAAAGTGAATTTCATTTATTGAACTGACCTCTCCTACAGGTTCATTTTAGAACCTAATATACCATTTAAAATGGTAGCAAGAATTCAAAAATAGTGAATCCAAAGAAAACATAAATAGGTTAGGTGAATAAGTGTATGATCATTACTGAAAAACATGTTAACGCAGGCCTCAAATTTTAAAATTATTACGGTCATTTTTTTCAGGTTCTAGTTGTGCATGGATATTTTTTAAATAAAAATTGCATTAAATTATGAGAATTTTAGTAAAGAAAAATTCTTGAGAGCAGAGAGATGATGGATGAATAAACTAAATTACAAAAAATTCATACTTAAAGTGATGTGTACACATCGTCATATTAATCAGAAGTAATATTTAACTATGTTAGGCACTATGCATCAATAATTAAACAGACATGATCCCTGGCTGCTATAAAATCTGTACCTATAAAAAGTCACGGAGACTTAAATGACACAGAGTCAAGTGAATATTGCAGCGGAACCTATATCATTTATTTAGAACATGTATAAGCAGTGCAACATGCTCATTTGATGATTTCTTGCAGAAAAATGAGTTTTCTAGAGATGGTGATTTAGGAGGATTGGGCACTTGCTGCAAAATAAATTTTAAAAAAAATCCTGTAGTTACACTTTGTTAGCTTCCAATATGCTTAAATTTTTCATGAAAGAAATGTTGATTGGCAATATGAGCAGACACATTTTCTTTCCCATTTCTGTTTTCTACAAGGAGAGATTTATTGAAAACCCACCACTACTCCTCTGATGGAAGTGGAGTGAATTGCCTGATTGGAGGGTTTGGGAGAGGACCAGAATACCTGTAGCTCAGCTTCTTCCATCACCTGTCTCTTGTGGTCTACCTGCAGAGAGCATTGTTCAGATTGGTCTCACCATGCAGTGAGCTTAGATATGGAGACCTGGCTCTGGGCCTGGAGCCAGCTCTTGTTGGGCACAGTCTCTAACTTCAATAACTTCTCCACAAAGGGACACTACATTATCTGGTATCAATTTCAGCTGTAAAAAAAAAAAAAGAGGCGTTTGGGCTGGGTGCAGTGGCTTACATCTGTAATCCCTGCTCTTTGGGAGGCCAAACCAGGCGGATCAGGAGGTCAGGAGTTCGAGACCAGCCTGACTAACATGCTGAAACCCCATCTCTACTAAAAATACAAAAATTAGCCGGGCGTGGTGGCACGCGCCTGTAATTCCAGCTACTCAGGAGGAGAATCGCTTGAACCCAGGAGGCGGAGGTTGCATTGAGCCGAGATAGCACCCTGCACTCCAGCCTGGGAGACACAGCGAGACTCCATCTCAAAAAAAAAGAGGAGTTGGGATCTTACCTCTACTTTACCCCTCCTTTTTTAACAAAAAAAGTTTTGGTTCTTTTTAACATTTTTATTAAGGCATAATTTACATCTACCAAAGTTGACCTTTTTTAGTGTTTTGGCAAGTGCATGTGGTACTCAAGTTAATAGAAGAGTTCCATTATTCTCCCAAATTCCCCATTCCCCTTGTCGAACTCCTCCTCTCACCCCAGTCCCTGGAAACTAGGGATCTGTTTCCTACCTTGAAGTTTTGCCTTTTCCAAAATGTAATATAAGAGGAGTTGTATAAATGGGACCATTCTCCTTTTAGTGTGGCTTCTCTCACTCAGCATAATACACTTGAGAGACATCCATGTTGCTGCATATATCAGTTTGTCCCTTTTTATTTCTGAGTAATGTTCCATTGTATCACGATTTATCCACTCACCAGTTAAAGGAAATTTGAGTTGTTTCAGTTTTGATGACCACAAATAAAGCTGCTATAAATATTTACACACAGACTTTTGTGTGGCCATAGTCTTTTATTTCACTTAGGAAAATATCTAGGAGTGGAATTGCTGGGTCATATGGTAGCTACATACTGAACTTTTTTTAAAGAAACTCTCAAACTGTTTTTTTTTTTTTTCTTTCCAACTTTTATTTTAGGTTCAGAAGGCCCCTGGGCAGATTTGTTACGTGGGAAAATTGGGTGTCTCTGAGGGTTTGGTGTGCGGATTATTTTGTCACCCAGGTAATAGGCCTAGTACCCGATAGGCAGTTGTTTGATCCTCACCCTCCTTCCAGCCTACGCCCTCAGGTAGGCCCCAGTGTCTATGGTTCTTTTGTGTCTGTGTGTACTCTATGTTGAGCTCTCAGTTATAAGTAAGAGCAGGCAGCACTTGGTTTTCTGTTCCTACAACAAACATGTTTCAAAGTGGCTGTACCAATATGCATTCTGATGTATGAGAGTTCCATTTGCTTTGCATACTTACCAGTACCTGTCACTGTTGTCTTTTCTTCTTTATTTTAAACATTTTAGCTATATATGTGGTACTATTTATATGACATTCTGGAAAGGCAAAACTACAAGGCAAAAACACAGATCCATAGTTTCCAGGGGCTATGATGGAAGAAGGAATTTGACAAAGAGATACAGGGGAATTTTGGGGCAGGCGATGGAAATCTTCTATCTATTGACTTGAAGACAATAGATAGAATTGAATAGAAACATTAAGCTAAAATAAATCATAGACTTAAATGTAAAACCTAAAGCTATAGAACCAATGGAAGAATACATAGGAGAAAAGCTTCATGCCTCTTCTTTAGGCAAAGATCTTTTAAATAATTAGACAATGAAAGCACAACCCACTTTTAAAAAGTGATAAATTGAACTTTGTCCAAACTTAAACCTCTGCTTGTCAAAACTCACATAGTTGTTCACTAAAAAGGGTAAATTTTGCTGTATGTAAATTATACTTTAGTAATACATTTAAAAGAACAAAAAATTTAATAAGTGTGTAATAATAACTTATGCTTTTTATATTTCCCTAATGATTAATAATTTTGGACATCTTTTATATGCTAATTTGTCACAGGTGTCTCTTCCTTGAAAAAATGTCTGATCAGATGTTTTGCTCATTTATTTTTATTATTTAAAAACATTTTCAATCTTCGTGAGTACATGGTTGATGCATATATTTACAGAGTACATGAGATATTTTGATGTAGGCAGACAATGCATAATAATCACATCAGAGTAAATCCATCACCTCAATGTTGACATAATCCAATTATACTCTTTTAGTTATTTTTTAATGTACCATAAATTATTGTTGACTGTAGTAACCTGTTGTGCTGTCAAACACTAGATCTTATTCATTCTATCTCACCATATTTTTGTACCTATTAACCATCTCCACTAACCCTCTCCCCCCAGCTACCTTTCCCAGCCTATGGTAACCATTGTTCTACTCTATCCCCATGAGTGCAATTGTTTCAATTTTTAGCATTGGCAAATAAGTGAAAACATGTGAAGTGTGTCTTTCTGTGCCTGCATATTTTACTTATTATAATGACCTCCAGTTTTATCCATGTTTTTGCCAACGATAGGATCTTATTCTTTTTTGTGGCTGAACAGTACTCCATCGTGTATAAATACCACTTTTCTTTACCCATTTGTCTGCTGATGGACACTTAGGTTGCTTCAAAATATTGGTTATTGCAAATAATGCTGTAATAAACATGGGAGTGCAGATATCTTTTCAGTATGCTGATTCCCTTTAGGGGAGGGGGTACATACATAGCAGTGGGATGGCTAGATCATATGGTAGCTCTGTTTTTAGTTTTTTGAGGAACTTCCAAACTGTTCTCCATAGTGATGGTATGAATTTATATTTCCAACAATAGAGTATGAGGGTTCACCTTTCTCCACATAATCACCAGCATTTGTTATTTCCTCTGTTTTGGATAAAATCCATTTTAAGTAGGAGATGATATCCCATTGTAGTTTTTATTTGCATTTCTCTGATGATCAATGATGTTCAACACCTTTTCATATGCCTGTTTACCATTTGTATGTCTTTTTTTTTTTTTTTTTTTCTGAGATGGAGTTTCGCTCTTGTTGCCCAGGCTGGAGTGCAATGACGCGATCTCGGCTCACTGCAACCTCCACCTCTCGGGTTCAAGCGATTCTCCTGCCTCAACCTCCAGAGAATCTGGGATTATAGGCACCCACAACCATACCTGGCTAATTTTTTGTATTTTCAGTAGAGACGGGGTTCCACAATGTTGGCCAGGCTGATCTCGAACTCCTGACCTCAGGTGATCCATGTGCCTCAGCCTCCCAAAGTGTTGGGATTAGAAATGTAAGCCACCGTGCCTGGCCTTATATGTCTTCTTTTGAGAAATGTCTATTCAGATCTTTTGCCCATTTCTTAATCAAATTATTAGATATTTTCCTATTTAATTTTTTTAGTTTCTTATATATTCTGATTACCAATTCCTTCTCAGATGGGTAGTTTGCAAATGTTTTCTCTTGTTCTCTGGGTTGTCTCTTCCCATTGTTGATGGTTTCCTTTGCAGTGCAGAAGATTTTTTACTTGATGTGATCCCATTTGTCCATTTTTGCTTGGGTTGCCTGTGCTTCTGCAGTATTACTCAAGAAATCTTTGCCTAGGCCAATATCCTAGAGAGTTTCCTCAATGTTTTATTTTAGTAGTTTCATAGTTTGATATCTCAGATTTAAGACTGTAATCCATTTTGGTTTGATTTTTTTATGTGGTGAGAGATAGGGGTCTAGTTTCATTCTTCTGCATATGAATATCCAGTTTTCCCAGCATCATTTATCAAAGACACTGTCCTTTCTTCAATGTATGTTCTTGGCACCTTTATGGAAAATGAATTCACTGTAGATGTATGGATTTGATTCTGGGTTCTCTATGCTGTTCCATTGGTCTATGTGTCTGTTTTCATGCCAGTGCTATGCTGCTTTAGTTACTATTAGCTCTGTAGTATAATTTGAGATCAAATAATGTGATTCTTCCAGTTTTGTTCCTTTTTCTCAGGATAGCTTTGGCTATTCTAGGTCGATTGTGGTTCCATATACCATATGTCTGCTGATGGACACTTAGTTTAGAATTGTATTTTCTATTCCTGTGAAGAATGTCACTGGTATTTTGAAAGGGATCACATTGAAACTCTAGATCGCTTTACGTAGTATAGATAATTAATAATATTGATTTTTCCAATACATGATCATAGAATATCTTTTGATTTTTGTATTCTTTTCAATTTATTTTGGCAATATTTTATAGTTTTCATTGTGTAAGCCTTTCATTTCTTTGGTTAAGTCAATTCCTAGGTATTTATTTTTATTTATAGCTACTGTAAATTGGATTACTTTTTTGATTTGTTTTTCAGGTTGTTTGTTGTTGGCTATATAAATGCTACTGATTTTTATATGTTGATTTTGTATCCTGCCACATTACTGAATGTGTTTATCAATTTTAATGTTTTTTTTTTTGGTGGAGTCTTTAGGTTTTACCAATTATAAGATCATACCATATGCAAACAAAGATAACTTGACTTCTTCCTTTCCAATTTGGACACCTTTATTTCTTTCTTTTGTCTGATTTCTCTAGTTAGGATTTCCATTATTATGTTGAATAATAGTGGCAAGAATGGATATTCTTGTCATTTTCTAGTTCTTAGAAGAAGGGGTTTTGGTTTTTCCCCATTCAGTATGATACTAGCTGTGAGCCTTTTGTATATGTCTTTTATTGTGTTGAGGTATTATCCTTCTATACCTAGTTTTTTAGGGTTTTTATAATAGAGGGATGTTGAATTTTATCAAGTGCTTTTTCAGCATCAATTGAAATAATCATGTGGTTTTTGTCCTTCATTCTACTGATATGGTGTACCACATGATTGATTTGCATATGTCAAACGATTTTTGCATCCCTGGGATAAATCCCACTCGATCATGATGAATGATTTGCTTAATGTGTTGTTGAATTTGGTTTCCTAGTATTTTGCTGAGGAGTTTTGCATAAACATTCATCAGGCATATTGGCCTGTAGTTTTCTTTTCTTTTCTTTTTTTAATATGCCCATGTCTGATTTTGGTATCAAGACAATACTAGCCTTGTAGAATGAGTTTGGAGGAATTCCCCCTCCTCTATTTTTTTCAGAATACTTTGAGTAGCATTGATATTAGTTCTTCTTTAAATGTTTGGTAAAATTCAGCAGTGAAGCTATCAGGTCCTGAGCTTTTCATTGCTGGGAGAATTTTTATTACAGCTTCACTCTTGTCATTCGTTAGTGGTCTGCACGTTTTGGATTTCTTCTTGGTTCAATCTTGGTAGGTTGCAAGTGTCTAGGAATTAACCTATTTCTTCTAAATATTCCAGTTTATATGAGCAAGTTATTGGCATACAGTTGCTCATATAAAAAGGACACATTACAACTAATATCACAAAAATTCAAAGGATCATTAGAAGCTACTAATGAGTCTACTAATGAGCTACTAATGATCTCCTAATGATCCTTTGAGTTTTTCTGGTATTAGTAGTAATGTCTCCTTTTTTATCTCTGGTTTTATTTATTTGTGTCTTCCTTGCTTTCTTCTCAGTCTGGCTAAAGGTTTGTTGATTTTGTTTATCGTCGCAAAAAAAACACCAACTTTTCATTTCATTGACTTTTTTTATTGTCTTCTCTTCAGTTTCATTTATTTCTGTTCTGATCTCTATTATTTCTTTTCTGTTACCAATTTTGGGTTTGGTTTGCTCTTCTGTTCTATTTCTTTAAGATGCATTGTTAGGTTGTCTTTTTGAAGTTTATTTTCTTTTTAAATGTAGGCACGTATAGCTATAAACTTTCCTCTTAGTACTGCTTTCACTGGTTTTTGGTATGTTTTACAGGTTTTGGTGTGTTGTGTTTCCGTTGTCATTTGTTTCAAGAAGTTTTACAATTATCTGCTTAATTTCTTCATTGACCCAGAGGTCACTCAGGAGCATATTGTTTAATTTACATATGTTTGTATCCTTTCCAAAATTTCTCTTGTTGTTGATTTCTAGCTTTATTCTACTGTAGTCAGAGAAGTTAGCTGATATAATTTGATATTTTTTGACATTTTTAAGATTTTTTTGTGGCTTAACATATGGTATATCCTTGAGAATGGTCCATGTGCTGAGGTGAAGAATATGTATTCTGCAGCCACTGGATGAACTGTTCTGTAAATATCTACTAGTTTTATTTGGTCTATAGTTCAGATTAAGCCCAATGTTTCTTTATTGATTTTCTGTCTGGATGAACTGTCTAATGCTGAAAGTAGGGTGCTGAAAACTCCAGCTATTATTGCATTGGGGTCTATCTCTCTCTTTAGCTCTAATAATATTTGCTTTGCATATGTGGGTGCTCCAGTGTTGTGTGCATATATATTTAAACTGTTATATCATCTTGTTGAATTGGCTCCTTTATCGTTATATAATGACCTTCTTTGTCTATTTTTATAGTTTTTGTTTTTAAATCTATTTCGTCTAAGTATAGCTATTTCTGTTTTGTTTTTGTTTTGTGTTCATTTGTTCAGTTGTTTGGTTTGTTTCCATTTCCATGGAATAACTTTTTCCATCCCTTTATTTTCAGTCTATATTTGTCTTTATAGGTAAAATGTGTTTCTATAGGCAACAAACCACTGCGTCTTGTTTTTTAAATCCATTCAGCCACTATACATCTTTTGATTGAAGAGTTTAGTTCTTTTATATTCGATGTTATTGATAAGAGGTAAGGACTTACTCCTGCCATTTTGTTATTTGTTTCCTGGTTGGTTTGTGGTCTTATCTTCCTTCTTTGCTGTCTTCCTTTTAGTGAAGGTAATTTTCTCTGGTGGTATGTTTTAATTTCTTGCTTTTAATTTTTTGTGCATCTGTTGTATGTTTTTTGATTTACAGTTACCATGAGGCTTGCAAAGGATTTCTTGCAATCCTTTATTTTAACCTGATGACAACTTAATATTGATTACATAAGCTAACAACTAATAGATGAGCAAAAAAGAAAATGAATAAAAACTTCACACTTGAATTTGTTCCCCACATTTTAACTTTTTGTTGTTTCTATTTATATCTTATTGTATTGTCTATGTCTTGAAGAGTTGTTGTAGTTACTATTTTTAATTGGCTTACTTTATAGTCTTTCTACTCAAGATATGAGTAGTTTACATGCTACAAGTATAGTGTTACAGTATTCTGTGTTTTTGGTTTTCTGTGTACTTACTATTACAAGCAAGTATTGCACCTTCAGATGGTTTCTTATTGCTCACTAATGTCTTTTTCTCTCATATTGCAGAACTCCATTTAGCATTTCTTGTAGGGCAGGTCTGGTGTTGATGAAGTCCCTCAGCTTTTGTTTGTCTAGGAAGGTCTTTATTTCTGTTGAGTGTTTGAAGGATATTTTTTGCCGAATATATTATTCTAGGATAAAAGTTTTTCTTTTTCCTTCAGCACTTTAAATATGTGATGCCACTCTCTCCTGCCCTGTAAAGTTTCCACTGAAAACCTGCTGCCAGATGTATTGGAGCGCCATTGTATGTTATTAATTTCTTTTCTCTTGCTGCTTTTAAGGTTCTTTCTTTATCCTTGACCTTTGGTAGTTTGATTATTAAATGTCTTAAGGTAGTCTTATTTGGGTTAAATATGCTTGCTGTTCAACAACCTTTGTGCATTTGAATATTGGTCTTTCTCTAAGTTTGGGAAGTTCTCTGTTATTATCATTTGAGGAAACTTTCTACCCCTATCTCTCTCTCTACCTCTCTTTAAGGCCAATAACTCTTAGATTTGCACTTTTGAGGATATTTTCTAGATCTGGTAGGTGGGCTTAATTCTTTTGTCTGCTCTGTGTATTTTCAAATAGCCTGTCTTCAAGTTCACTATTTATTTCTTGTGCTTGATCAATTCTGCTCTTAAGAGACTCTGATGCATTCTTCAGTATGCATTTTTCAGCTGCAGAATTTCTTGATTGTTTTTAATTATTTCAATGTCTTTGTTAAATTTGTTAGATAGAATTCTTAATTCCTTCTTTGTGTTATCTTACATTTCACTGAGTTTCCTCAAAACAGCCATTTCAAATTATGCCTGAAAGGTCACATATCTCTGTCTCTCCAGTATTGGTCCCTGGTGCCTTATTTAAGTGCTTTGGTGAAATTCTGTTGTCCTCGATGGTCATGATGCTTGTGGATGTTCTCCAGTGTCTGGGCATTGAAGAGTTAGGTATTCACTGGTCTTTACAGTCTGAGCTTGTTTGTACTCACCCTTCTTGGGAAGTCTTTCCAGGTATTCATAGGGATTTGGGTGTTGTAATCTAAGTTTTTGATCACTGCAGCCATATTTGCATTAGGGAGTACCCCAAGCTCAATAATGCTGTGGCTTGCGCAAACTCATAGAGATGCTGCCCTGATGGTCTTAGTTAAGATCTAGAATAATTCTCTAGAATACCAGGCACAGACTCTTATTCTCTTCCCTTATTTTCTCCTAAACAAAGAGTCTCTCTCTCTCCACCCTGCTATCTCTCTTTCTGTCTCTCTCTGCGCTGAGCTGCCTGGAGCTGGGGGAGGGGTGACAAAAGCACCCTCTGGCCACCACCACTGGGACTGTGCTGGGTCAGACCTGAAGCCAGCACAGCACTGAGTCTCACCCAAGGCCTGCCTGGCTACCACTTACGTTCACTCAGGGCCCTAGGGTTCTATAATTAGCAGGTGGCAAAACTAGCCATGCCGTATTCTTCCCTTCAGGGTGATGAGTTGCCCCTGGCCCCAGTAGGTTCAGAGATGCCATACAGGAGCAGGGCCCAGAGTTGAAACCCTTAGAAATCTACCTGTTGCTCTATTCTACTGAGGCTGAACTGGCATCCAAGCCACAAGATGAAGTCCTTCCCACTCTTTCCTCTCCTTTCCACAAGCAGAGGAGTCTCTCTCTGTGGCTGGCATAGATCCAGGCCCACAGCAAGTACTGCCTGGCTGCTGCCAATGTTCACTCAAGGCCCAAGGGCTCTTTAGTCAGCTTGTGCTGAATGCTACCAGGTCTGAGACTCTCCCTTCAGGACAGTAGGATCCTCTGTGACCCAGAGCAGAGCAGGTCCAGAAATTCTTTCCAAGAGCTAAGGCCTAGAATCAGGGACCCCAAGATCCTGCTTGGTACTCTACCTAACTGTGACAGAGCTGGTAAGGAAGCTGTAAGACAAAGTCTCCTTCACTCTTCCCTCCCCTTTTCTCAAGCAGAAGGTTGCTCTCCCTGTAGCCACTATGGCTTGGAATATGCTAGGTCATGCTTGAAGCCAGCTTGTCTCTGAGTCTTACCCAAGGCCCATGGTGAGTACTTCCTGGCTATCACTGTTGACTATTCAGGGCCCAAGGGCTCTTTAATCAGCAGCTGATGAATCCTGCCAGGACTAAGTACTTTACTTCAAGATAGCAGGTTCCCTTCTGGCCTAGTACATGTCTAGAAATGTTGTCTAGAAGGTACGGCCTGGAATGCGGGCCTCAGGATTCTGCCTGGTGCTCTGTCCTACTGTGGCTGAGGTGGTATCTAAGTTGCAAGATAAAGTCCTTTTTACTTTTCCTTGTCCTCTCCTCAAGGAGAGGGAAAGAGTCTCTCCTAGAGCTGTGAGCTGCACTGCCTGAGGTGGTGGGAGGGGTGGTGCAAGTACTCCCTTGGCTGCCCCAGCTATTATCTCATTAGGTTGCATGCCCCTAAATCCGCTGGCTGTGAGCGAAGCACAGCACCAGAACTTGCCCAGGAATTGCAGTCCTTGTGGCCTATACTGCCTTTCAAGTTTATTTAGAACCCAAGAGCACTTTAGCTTGCGTTGGTGAGGCTTACCAGAATTCAGGTTCTGACGTCTGGGAAGGGCAATTTCTTTCTGGTGAGGGCTGGTCTAAATGCTTCCTCTGTGAGTGCTGGCTGAGTTCTGGCCAGGGTTGTTTTCCACTGTGACAGGGCAGCACCAAGTTCTAACGGAAAATCTCACAATCACTGTGTCTTCTGTCCCCCAAGCACACAGATTCTTGCTCCACACTATGCAGCTGCTGCTGGGGGATGCAGGAGGGGTGGTGACAGCAATTCAAGACTGTCTTTCCTTTCCTCTTCCTTGCCTTTTTCAGTAATATGAGCATAAAACCAGGTACAGTGATCACTCACCTGATTTTGGTTCTTATGAAGGTAATTTTTTTTGTGTGGATAGTTGTTCAATTTGGTGTTCCTGCGGGGAGGATGATTGGTGAAGGCTTCTATTCAGCCATCTTGCTCCATCTCCTTTCTTGCTCATTTTTTAACTGAATATTTTTCCTTTGAGTTTTGAAAATACTTGAAATAGTCTGATGGTAAGCCATTATCAGGTATATAATTTGAAAATATTTATCTTTCATTTCCTTACCCATGTTTCAAAAAATCAGAGGTTTCAGTTCTTACAAAGCCCAATGTATCATTTTAACAAACGGATTGTGCTTTTGGTGTCTTATTTAAGATGTCTTTGCCTAACCAGAGTCATGAAGTTTTCTTCTCTGTTTTGTTCTAGCAGTTTTATAGCTTTGGGTTTACATTTAGGTCTATGATTCATTTTAACTTAATTTTTGTATACAGTTTGAGGTATGGATCTTTTTTGACACTATACAAAAGTCTGCAAGTGTGTTTCTTAAAGAGTATTTGGAATGTGCAAATATTTACAACCCTATCAGTGAACTTTTCATTGTTTTTTTTTTTTACATTGAAATTTATTGGTCTATCTGGCATAATTTTTTTGCCAAGGCATGATATTTTGAAATTATGTATTACTCATTTGGAAAATATTGGTTCACTGAGCTGTGCAGATTTTCCAAATGTTAACATGCTGCCCCACTACATTATAAAATATAAAACGGTTCTTAATAGTGCCAAGAATCACATAAAGTATCTTTATATATTTGTAAGCTGTCCAGCCCAGTGTGGTTCGCATGAGTTTTCCAAAATTCTAACTTTTGCTTAGAAGTTCAAATGTGACCACTGGCATCAAATTTGAGTTCTACTGCTTGAAATGACAGGCGCTTTTGTCCATTTTCACAAAAAAAACTGCCAAATATTGAAATCTGTAAAACCATAGTTTATCTGACAGTTGTTCTTTAAGGTAAATATCACTTTCCATGAAAAAAGTTGCTAGTTCAGTTTGCAATTCAATCACACAAATGTTTTCTTTACAGACAACCATCACACTTCAGTATGGAACAGAAATGCTTTATGCATACTTCCCGATTTGTCACTCGAAATCATAAAAATGTGTGTCATTAGGGGTTGAAATTTAATAAAATCAGTAATTTTTAATGCTTGATTAAGGTTACTTTTAAGTGGAACTGGCTTTCTTTTTCCTTCATGTGAATCCATGTTGGTAAAGAACACAATTTCTACCGCAACAGTTCAGTATAGTGCCACTGTCTTGATTTGTGTTAAGGTGTCAACACTTTAATTCATCATTGCTTTTGCACTTTCAATGCACATGTCAACACTGTGAAAAAGATAAGTCACATCTTAACATTATAAAGAAAATATTTTTTAACCTCACAGACCTCCTAAATAGGTCTCAGGGACTTCCAGGGGTTCATGGACCACACTTTGAGATATTGAAAAAGTAAGGAGATTAAGAGAGAAGCAGTACCAGCTTTCAAAACATCACCTGGAGCTTCATTTCTTGAGTCCATGAAAAAAAATATAGCCAAGGAAAAAACCTTCCTTAGAAGTCCATTTTCACTGGCCTAAGCAATTCCCCGGCAGAAGGCACAGGATGCAGGCCTGGTGGCACAAAACTGAAAATGCCTGCTTATAAGGGTTAGCAGAGCTATGTCACTAGACAGAGCACACACTTCATGCAGAAGCAGGGTGGCAGAAATTTGTGACTCAAAGGAAAATGGAAAGTAAAGAAGCTTCCTAATGAAAAGTAAGGAGGTTTCAGAAGGCCAAACACCTTTGGAGTGACTTGAGAACTAGGCTTGCACCATTGTGGGTTTCTAAATGTTGCAACAAGGCAGCAATTTATAAATGCCATTATAAAAGAGAAGACAGTCTGCTGGGATTTATTATTTTATCCAAAGTATGACAATTGTCCATACCTGAAATAACATACATTGTACATAGAGGATTTTCAGACAGCTAAGAGAATATATAATGAAAGGGATAGGGGACAGACCTTGCCAGTGCTGAGGAGGTCTCCAGATCCTGCAGGACAGGATAAATTAAGGGCCACCATCTTCCCTAAAGGTTAGAAGTCCAATTTTAAACAAAAAGCTTACAAAAGGAAGTTGCTTTCCTTGATTCTTTTCAGAAAAAGAATTTTGAGGTTTAACTACAGGTGATTTAAACACAGAAATATTTTGGCATTTAAATCTTGTATCTCTAAGATAAACCTGTGGTAGATTTTTATACACTGGTATCAAAGCACTCTGATATGTTCATCCTCACAGAAAAAATTCTAGTCCTTCTGCCTTTGAGAGATATTCTGAATGAATGTATAACCCAGTACATCTTACATGTTTTACGATGGTAACAGTTGAGGAGTAGAGAAAAGACTAGCACCCTTTCCTAGGTACTAGGCATTCTGTATACTTGTAAAAATTAGTGGGGATAAGTGTTCAATTTTATAGATGAGAAAATTCAGGCAATGAAACGTTAAGTAGCCCAAGATGGCACTTGTAATTGGAGCCTGGAATTAAACCAGGTCTGTCAGACTCTGAAGTCCACAGATTTGCCATTTTCACTGGTGTTTTTGTTTGTTTGTTCATTGTTGTTTTTGTTTTTTTTATTTTGAGACAGAGTCTTGCTCTGTCGCCCAGGCTGGAGTGCACTGGGGCGATCTCAGCTCACTGCAACCTCTGCATCCCGGGTTTAAGTGACCCTCCCTGCCTCAGCTTTATGAGTAGCTGGGATTACAGGCATGCACTACTATGCCCAGCTAAGTTTTGTATTTTTAGTAGAGACAGGGTTTCGCCATGTTGGCCAGGCTGGTCTCAAACTCCTGACCTCAGGTGATCAGACTGCCTTGGCCTCCCAAAGAGCTGGGATTACAGGTGTGAGCCACTGTGCCCAGCCTCACTGGTATTTTTTTTTTTTTTTAACGTTTTTTGTTTGTTTGCCTTAGCAGGATTTTATTTTCAATAAAACTTGAGGCAGAACACTAAAATGTTAAGCTTTCTCATATAGCATTGGCATCCATGAAATTCTAATCAAATATTTGAAGAACCTCAAAAGCTCTTCCAAAGGGCTCTCCAGATAGAAAACAGTTGCCCTGCAGCTGCCTCCACTACATGCCACTGCAAGTCCAACATCTGCTACTTGCTTTTTCCACTTCTTTTTTTAAAAATGGCCCCCAATGCCTAAGATTGTGCATGTCAATGCACAGAGCTTTTCCAATTTTTATCCAAGCAGAAGGAACTGCTTCTGGTTATATCTACCTTTTGTAGCTTTAAGTGCACATGAGTGGAAAAGCCTCTGTTAGCAGAGCAAATAAGCCTCTTTCTTTGTTATCCAAACTGGAATACACAAGTGGTTTTTCCACGCAGCCTGACTCTGAATAAAGTTAGTTGCACTCTCAGAGGATTTGAGTGAAGCATTTTACCTAAAAGGAGATTTTAACATAAGTGCATCATCTTCTATATATCACTAGTCTGCTATACATCATTCATATATATGTAGTCCATGTTATACTATGCTGGGTGCTTTACATATTATGCCCGGCTTCAGCTTCAGATCTGAAAGTGGGGGGCTGCGCTACATTATTCTGCCTTAAATTGCATCTTTAAAAAATTTTAATGTGAGGCTGTAAAAAGATTTAAAATGAGAAGAAAATTATCAGCAGGTTTGTATTTTAGAAAAATAATTTGTGAAGAATTTAATAATTAGATGGAGATAAGGCTGAGGCAAGAAGACCACTTAAAATACCCAGAAAAAGAGATAAGATATGAGGAATTAGTCTCAACAGTTCAACAAGAATGCAAAAGAGAGAAGTGAATAGTGAGAAGGTCAGGAGAGAGGGAATCAGCAGGTCTTGGTGCGTAAAATAAGGAAGAAATAATTGAGTAAGATTGCCTGGTCTTCTAGCTCTCGGTTCCACCACCCCAATAGGAAGTAGTGAAGGAAAGGTGTATGCTGCTGCCTGAACATCCAAACAACATTGTATAACAGTGAAAGCACACGCAAATGTACTGCTTCACACTTTTGTGTATGGTGTTCCACTGTCAGGGGCTTAACCAATATGCTTTCCATTCACAGTTCAAAAATAACTTTTTGGCCGGGCGTGGTGGCTCACTCTTGTAATCCCAGCACTTTGGGAGGCCGGGGTGGGCGGATCACCTGAGGTCAGGAGTTTGAGACCAGCTTGGCCAACGGAGTGAAACCCCATCTCTACTAAAAATACAAAAATTAGCCGGGCATGGTGTCACGCGCCTGTAATCCCAGCTACTTGGGAGGCTGAGGCATGAGAATTGCTTGAACTGGGGAGGCGGAGGATGCAGTGAGCAGAGATCACCCCCAGCACTCCAGCTTGGGCAACAGAGCCAGACTCCATCTCAAAAATAAATAAATAAATAAAATAACAAATATAACTTTTTGTAGAAATGAGAATTAAATTGTATGAAATATTTATATGGAATTAATTGATATAATTATTTAATTTAACCTCTTTTTATAAAATATCTTGATATTGATCTAAACTTATGTTTCTGGGATGAACTCTATACAGTCATGATAAATTATGGCTCCTTCTAATATAATTGGACAACATTTGGTAAGACTTTATAGATATCTTTGTGTGACTATTCACATGATAGGCAGCTTCTCTTTTTTGTGTGCGCCACCCTTGTCATTTTGGATACTTGAACTCTACCTTTGCAAAAGAAATCAGTATTTGCTGCTTTCTGAAAATTAATAATTTACCGGAAAGATTAACTGGGATTCAACATTTTTTGAGAAGTATTTATTGAGAGGAAATTTCTAACTTGTTTTTGCTCAGTTATTGTTCATTATATTTCTTCTCACGTTAATTTAGTAAATTTAGTATGATGGCTAACTTTATGTTAACTATCAACTTGACTGGAGCAGGGTATGTCTACATACTGGTTGAACATTATTTCTGGATGAATCTGTGAGGATGTTATTGGAAGAAATTAGCATTTTAATTGGTGGACTGACTGTAGCAAGTGGCCCTCCCCAATGTGAGTGAGCATCATTCAATAAGTTAAGAGCCTAAATAGAACAAAGATGGAGGAAGGATGAATTCACTCTCAGCTTGATGGCATGAACTGGGATATTAAGGCCTGGTTGTTAGACTTTCAGACCCAGATTAGAATCTACGCCACTGGGTAGAGGACTCCGAAAATGTCTCTGGACTTGGTGATGGGATAGTCACTGATCAATTTCAAAAGAACAGATAAAATAGAGTGCTAGAGACAACAGCCAAATTGAAAGGGCAGAGTGAGTGGGAGAAGAAGAGAGGAATAAGAAATAAACGATCTGCCTTTGAGAAGTGTATTGAGAAATTCTGAGTCAGTAGCTTGTGGGAGTGATGAGGTGAAGAATTATGTTGTTCTAGATTAAAAATACACCTGAATGTTTATAGGCAAAAGAAAAGAAGCCAAAGGAGAGAGAATGGAATGTAAGAAAAATGAATTGTTGATGGAAATCTCTAGAGCTGGAGAGACAGGGCTAAAATTAAGCAAATGTGAGGAAGGTATATTAGTCCGTATTCATGCTGCTGATAAAGACATACCCAAGACTGGGAAGAAAAAGAGGGTTAACTGGACTTACAGTTCCACGTGGCTGAGGAGGCATCAGAATCATGGCCCAGGATGAAAGGCACTTCTTACATGGTGGCAACAAGAGAGTATGAGGAAGAAGCAAAAGCAGAAACCCCTGATAAATCCATCAGATCTCATGAGACTTATTCACTATCATGAAAACAGGGGACAGACAGGCCACCATGATTCAGTTACCTCCTTCTGGGTCCCTCCCACAACACGTGGGAATTCTGGGAGATAAATTCAAGTTGAGATTTGGGTGGGGACACAGCCAAACCTTATCATTCCACACCTGGCCCCTCCAAATCTCATGTCCTCACTTTTTAAAACCAATCATGCCTTCCCAACAGTCCCCCAAAGTCTTAACTTATTTCAGCACTAACCCAAAAGTCCACAGTCCAAAGTCTCATGTGAGACATGGCAAATCCGTTCCACCTATGAACCTGTAAAATCAAAAGCAAGCTAGTTACTTCCTAGATACAATGGCGGTACGGGTATTGGGTAAATACAGCTGTTCCAGATGGAAGAAATTGGCCAAAACAAGGGGGCTACAGGGCCCATGCAAGTCCAAAATCCAGTGAGCCAGTCAAATTTTAAAGCTCCAAAATGATGTCCTTTGACCCCAGGTCTCACATCCAGGTCACACTGATGCAAAATGTGGATTTCCATGGTCTTGGGCAGCTCTGCCTCTGTGGCTTTGCAGGGTATAACATCCCTCCTGGCTGCTTTCACAGGCTGGTGTTGAGTGTCTGCAGCTTTTCCAGGAGCATGATGCAAGCTGCCAGTGGAGCTACCATTACGGGGTCTGGAGGATGGTGGCCCTCTTCTCACAGTTCCAATAGACAGTGCCCCAGTAGGGACTCTGTATGGGATCTCCAACCCCATAACCCCACATTTCCCTTCCATACTGCCCTAGCAGAGGTTCTCCATGAGGGCCCTGCCCCTGCAGCAAACTTTTGCCTGGGCATCCAGGCTTTTCCATTCATCTTCTGAAATCTAGGCGAAGGTTCTCAAACCGCAATTATTGACTTCCATGCACCTGCAGGTTCAACACCATGTGGAAGCTGCCAATGCCTGGGGCTTCCACCCTCTAAAGCCACAGTCTGAGCTGTACACTGGCCCCTTTCAACCATGGCTGGAGCAGATGAGACACAGGGCTGCACACAGCATGGGGACCCAGGGCCAAGCCCACAAAACTATTTTTTCCTCCTGGGCCTCCAGGACTGTGATGGGAGGGGTTGCTGTGAAGGTCTCTGACGTGGCCTGGAGACATCTTCCCCATGGTCTTGGGGATTAACATTATGCTCCTTGCTACTTAAGCAAATGTCTGCAGCCAGCTTGAATTTCTCCTCAAAAAATGGGCTTTTCTTTACTACTGCATCCTCAGACTGCAAATTTTCTGAACTTTTATGCTCTGTTTCCCTTTTAAAATGGAATACTTTTAACAGCACCCAAGTCAGCTTTTGAATGCTTTGCTGCTTAGAAATTTCTTCTGCCAGGTACCCTAAATCAACGCTCTCATGTTCAAAGTTCCACAAATCTCTAGGGCAGGGGCTAAATTGCTACCTGTCTCTTTGCTAAAATATAACAAGAGTCACCTTTGCTCCAGTTCCCAACTAGTTCCTCAGCTCCATCTGAGACCACCTCAGCCTGGAACTTACTGTTCATATCACTATCAGCATTTTGGGCAAAGCCATTCAACAAGTCTCTAGGAAGTTCCAAACTTTCCCACATTTTCTTGTCTTCTTCTGAGTCCTCCAAACTATTCCAACCTCTGCCTGTTACCCAGTTCCAAAGTTGTTTCCATATTTTCATTTATCTTTTCAGCAACACCCTACTCTCAGTACCAATTTACTGTATTAGTCCATATTTATGCTGTTGATAAAGACATACCTGATACTGGGAAGAAAAAGAGATTTAATTGGACTCACAGTTCTACATGGCTGGGGAGGTCTCAGAATCATGGCAGAGGGTGAAAGGTACTTCTTACATGGTGGCAACAAGAGAGAATGAGGAAGAAGCAAAAGCAGAAACCTCTGATAAACCCATCAGATCTCACAAGCCTTATTCATGGTCACGAGAATAGCATGGGAAAGACCAGTCCCCATGATTCAATTACCTCCCGCCGGGTCCCTCCCACAACTGGGAATTCTGGGAGATACAATTCTAAGTGAGATTTGGGTGGGGACACAGCCAAACCATATCAAAAGTGGAGGGTGTACAGAAGATGCAAGTAGAACACATTATAAGCTGTTAGGGAAGAGAAAAAGTAATTTAAGCAAAAATAAGGAAAAATAGGGACGTAAAAACTTTCTTCTGGTTTTTAGGTAGAAAAAAATCTGTGAGAGGTGGCATCAGATGGCATCTATCTCAATCAGGAGATAAAACAGGAGGATATTTTACAAGGAATTAGTGAGAAAAGAATTCCACGATAGAAAGCAGAAAAGAAGGCCAATTTAAGACTTGTTAGTGTGAATTACTTGTGTTCTCATATACAGTTTATTGAAATTATTCAAAACGTTTTGTCACCTTGAGTAGTATGGTAGGAACTGCCATGGATTATCAAATAAGTGGGAGACTCTAGACTGCCAGTGAGGGCAATATTGACAGGATTAATTTAGGATTCCAAAACCAATAGAGATGGGAATAAAGCCAAAAATGGGAAATTGTGTAAATGTTAGGAAAGGGAGGACAGAACAGATTAACAGATGATGGTCAGAAATATTCACCCTTTAAAAGTGCTTAAACATGTATGAGTTTCTTTTAATAAAGATTTTCCAGGCAGTTCCTTTTTTTTTTTTTTTTTTTTTTTTTTTTTTTTTGCCACAGTGCTTTTCTAGCAATAATAATGGAAAACAAAAGCTGAACCAGAGTCTTTTTTCCTCATTTTTATTGACTTTTTCTTTAGTGGACAGCCTACAGAATTCCTCTTTCACCACTAGATGACCACCCTACATTTGTAATGAGCTATACTGATGGATTTCATGGTGGCCAGCTAGAGGTGATAAACTTGACTTGTATTAACAATGATAAATTCAGTATATCAATGGCTAGAATAACCTGAACCCAGAAATTGGAGAGTGAAAGAAAGAGGTCTAACTTAATATTAATTGACCCCAGGGAAGTTATTTACCTTATATGAGACTCAGTTTTTTCATCTATAAATGAAAATAATATTAGCCATCCTAAACCGATGTAAGAATTGAAAAATATGATATATGTAGAATGTTTAGCATGGCTCCTGGAACTGAGTACATGTTCTCTATATCATGCCTGTTGTTAATTTTGTAATTATTGCAGTAATCCTCCCTTCATTTGTTAAATTTGTAAGGGCCTAGTGGGCACTAATTGCTCTTCTAAATACCCAATATATAATGATATGGGAGATTGAATTATTGGTTTCAATTCTTTACTATTCACTATGTTCATACTTTTTGCTATGTATCTTTCTGTGCTTTCTACAAAAGGCAAAGTGAACCTCTCCACTGAGGCTTTGGGGTCAGCCAATTGGCTTGCTTTGACTAACAAAAGGTGGGCTGAAGTGTCAGTGACCCAGTTCCAAACCTAAGCCTTAAGAAGCATAAGCATCATATGCTCTCTTCTGCTTTTTATATTGTCACTAGTAGAGCTTGCCCTGGCTCCAGAGCTCAAATGACTAGAACCTCACCTGCAGCAAACAGTCAAGCTCAATTAGACCCACAGCTTGAAGCAGAGGGACCCAGTCAACACACTCTAGATCAGGAGATAGCCAACTATGGGCTGTGGGTAAAATCCAGCTTGTGATTGTTTTTGTATGGCTCACAAGCTAAGTTTTTGTGTTTTAAAAGAGTTGTTAAAAATTAAAAAAAAGAGAAGTATATGCGGCAAAGACTGCATATGGCCTGCAAAGCCCAACATATTTACTTTCTGAATTAAAACCAAAAGGTTTGCAGACCCTTGGTCTAAATCACCAACATCCAGACAACCAGCAGACCATGAGCGATCCTCACTGAGATCAGCAGAGCTGCTCCTGCCAACTTCCAGTCATGAGAGAACTAAATGCTTATTGTTGTATCTCACTATGGTTAATTCTTTTTGCAGCATTATTGTGGCAAAAGCTGAGTGTTAGAAACGCTGAGAGAAAATATAGATGGTCCCTACCCTCATGGAGCTCACATTTTGGTTGAGGAGACGGAGAGCTGCTAAATACAAATGCGTAAATTCAAGATAAATGCGATGAACACAGATAAGGGAGATAGGAGGTTAAAAATGGAAATCGTTTGTTTGAAATAGTAACCGAAATGAATAGAGAGTGAAATGATTAGAAATACATAGTAGAATTACTGGACAGAGTTGAAAGCCCAATTATTGGTGATCATGAATTTAGAATAATAGCCATGTGTCCTGTGTGCCGTTTACACTCTAGTTGTAAGCAGTCTGGGTAGGTAGAAGGGTGAAACCACATTATTGGTTTCATCCAGGATTGAATTTTATAGCAAGGGTATGATAGCAGAACCAGACGATACAATAACTTAGCATACTGTCAAGAGTTTTTGCGATATGAATGGAATCTGAGCCCCAAGAAGAGACATTCAATTGGGAAAATATTAAAAGGTCAGAGGCTGAAAAGTACTAAAGAATTTAAACAACAGGTTGAATAAGCGCGGTTTACATTGAAGCCAGAACAATTTGAGTTTGTGGTCAGAACATATGTCTGCATTGATGAGTGTTTTACAAACTTAATTATGGAAATTCTCTTTTCTTTCTTTCTCTCTTTCATTCTCTCTCTAGCCTCCTCTGATTTCTTTCTTTCTGAATGTTACAGTATACACATTTCTTGGAAGATCTTTGTGTGTGTGTGTGAAATACTAAATTAAGGTTTTTTTAGCACTCAATTATGTCACCCTAGGAGCTCATCCTAGTTTAATTCTTGAATATTTAAAGTGCATATTAGTATATTAAAATTAAGAAGTCCACAGTAAAGTCTTATGAAACTTTGCTTAACTCAGCATTTCACAGACTTTTTGAGTACCAAAATCTTTTATTGCATAGTGCCCATTAATATCCTGCAGAGAAAAACATTTTAGTAAACAGTGGTGTAACCTAATTAATTGTATTAATGTAGCTGAGGAGACAGTGTGTCAACAGGAGGAAAAAAGCATTCATGGAATCTAAAAGAGGAGACCCAGGGCAATCCATTTACTGACTCATGTATCCAACATTTTCTGGGCCCCTGCTACCTGCCACTCACCGTTGAACGTGAAGTGGAATAAGACATCACCTCTACTCACAGCTAACTAGAGAGACAGAGATACAAACAAATGAAAAATTATCACAAGGAATGGTGAGGACAAATAAAGGCCCATACTGACTTCTCTCCCAGGAAGTAGACCAATATCTCTACCAGATTTTGTGGTTGGGGTATGGTGGAGCTAAAAGAAAGATAAGAAAATGCTTTTAGAGGAAAGTAACACTAAAATTAGTTTGCCATGTCTGTAGTTGACTTTAAAATAATTGAACACAGACAGAGTAATAGTAATTGCCAGTTGGCTTAAGTTTCAGTTCTGGAGGTAATCGGAATTGGTGCAAATCTCTTTCCAGTGGTGGTTAGCATTTCATGTGAAAGGCCTCATTCCAGAGGTGGCCACTAAGTCTTCCATTATCTGTAACTTGGTCAAAGCTATAAGCCCTACTGCTTAGCACAGCAAATCTACGTTTAGTATTGAATTTAGTGGTTTTTATTTATCATGAGGAATGTGAAACAGAGGCTCTCAGTGAAATTAAATGTATTCAAGATTGGCTAAAACATGTTAGAAACACTTCCCATCCTTCTGTAAATAAGATATGAAGGACTTATCCCCTTGGATCGAAGCTTCCAAGACCCTTGCATAGAAATCCTGCATCCAGCCATTATTAGAACGATTTCCTGTCTCATTCACCTCAGATTTCTTTATTGGTTACTTAAATTTACCTAAAAGAGCCCACACAAGGCCAAATCATCCGGGGTCAGTGCCTAAATCTGTAAAGGTGCCGAGGCATGAAACCACGTTATAAAATCAAGGAACTCTAAGTGGTGTTTCGCACGGAATCAGGGGGAAAGTGAATCCAAAAGGAGGAGATTACGTCTCTAGCACTATCCAGGGAAAACTGCTCTTAATCCCATATTGAGATAAAATAGCTATTTAGAATGGCAATCGACATATCACATTACAATAGTCTGATAAAATGTCTATTTAGACCATCCCACTGATTTCCTTTGTTTTGATTATATTTTGGCTTCTCATATGAATTATATTAAGGTGAGCAAATGTACCAACCAGTTAATGAAATTATTGAAGTCTCTTTGGAAGTCATATTACCAAGTAAAATGTAATGCATTGACATTGTGGTTGTTGTCCAATCTCTTTGGGGAGGTTAGAATAAAACATTCCAATTAGTTTGTGCTCATTCTGCCTGAGCACTAAGAATCAAGTTTCTGGATATGCAAAGTTAAGGGTTAAGACCTTGGCTATGATACCTCTATTGCCCTGTGAGACTCTCCCTGAGTTCAACAACATCCCTTTCCCCTCACCGCCACCTCCCCAATCCCAGACAAATCTCTTGCTCTTGCTCTAATGGCAACAGTTAGAAAAATGGGAAAGGTAGGAGCTTTAACATACACTGATAAAACTGAGTGGTGAAATGTGAAAAGTTTTTATTAGTTGTTAAACAATAAAAGCCTGAAAAAAAAATGGAAGGGGAAACAGTAACTGGAGTGGAAATATTTAGGTCTGATTTACCTTACATTTATTTAAAGTAGAGAATTATTCTCTAAGATGATTCGGGTCTTGCCTTTCTGCAACTATTTTGCTGATAATAAACACATCAACTGTAAACATACAGGGAGTGTTTCCAGGGCTTATAGGAATTTAATCAACTTGTGCAATCATCCTCTTTTACAGCCTCCTGCCCTGCAGCCTGTTCTTCTGTGTCCAGAATTGGTTCCCTCTGGTGGGTTCTTGGTCTTGCTGACTTCAAGAATGAAGCTGCAGACCTTCGCGGTGAGTGTTACAGCTCTTAAAAGTGGCAAGGACCCAAAGAGTAAGCAGCAGCAAGATTTATTGTGAAGAGTGAAAGAGCAAAGCTTCCGTGGAATGGGACCCGAGCAGGTTGCTCCTGCTGGCTGGTGGGGGAGGGGGGGTTGGCTAGCTTTTATTCTCTTATTTGTCCCCACCCATGTCCTACTGATTGGTCTATTTTACAGAGCGCTGATTGATCCATTATACAGAGCATTGATTGGTCCATTTTATAGAGTGCTGACTGTTGCATTTATAATCCTTTACTAGACACAGAGTGCTGATTGGTGCATTTATAATCCTTTAGCTAGACAGAGAGTGCTGATTGCTGCATTTTTACAGAGTGCTGATTGGTGCATTTACAATCCTTTAGCTAGACACAGAGCGCTGATTGGCGTGTTTACAATCCTCTAGCTAGACAGAAAAGTTCTCCAAGTCCCCACTCCACCCAGGAAGTCCAGCTGGCTTCACCGGTCACTTCCCCAAACCCAGTGTGGAATGTGGTTACTTCTTTAGTTTGAAGCAGCTCCTGACAGACCCTAGCAACTTTATAGATGAAACTGAGTGAACTTTCCTAATTACCATGCTAAAGTCTCCACCCTGAGAGAAACTGTAGCATCATTACCATAACATGCGACCTATGTGCTGGCATAATGACTCGCTGCATTCCCGCCACTGGGACCCCTCCTCTACATGTGATGATACACCCTGTCCCCTCTCCATTGCCCAGTGAAGCCCTACTGTCACTTTCCCTCGGGGAGACACCACTTTGGAGATACTCCCAGCTACTCCGGAGGCTGAGGCGCGAGAATCCAGAATTGCTTGAACCTGGGAGGCAGAGGCTGTAGTGAGCTGAGATCGCAATCGCACCACTGCACTCTAGCCTGGGCGACAGAGTGAGACTCCATCTCAAAAACAAACAATCAAATACTCCTACTAATTAAAACCTGCATTCTCATGGACAGTTGTTTGCTGCTTTCCAGGCAAACGAACCCTGGTTTCACAGGGAACACTACCTTGATTGCATTTAATTGTGAAAGACCCTGTGGACATGGAAATAGCAGGGTTGTCCTGGAAAGTACAAAAGGAGAGCCTGAACCAAAAGAATGCAATCTGAGAAGAGGCTCAAAGAAGCAAAGGTAAACTGACAGTAGCAGCGGAAATTTGAATGCAAATTTATTTAAACTATAAATTAACTAGAAATAGAATATTTGAAAGTATTTGATTAGTGCTACAATTGTTTTAGGTCTCAGTTTACAACTAATCAAAATAATACTAATATTCAAAAATTATCCAGGTATTCAAATATTTTTGGAAATCTGTACAGAGTTGAGTTCAGAAGTCTCAAAGTGTAAGCCAGTAACTCTATGCAAAACTATTTTTGGCCGGGCGCAGTGGCTCATGCCTGTAATCTCAGCACATTGGGAGGCCAAGGGGGGCAGATTACAAGGTCAGGAGCTTGAGACCAGCCTGGCCAACATAGTGAAACCCCGTCTCTACTAAAAATACAAAAAAATTAGCCGGGCATGGTAGAGGGCGTCTTAATCCCAGCTACTCAGGAGGCTGAGGCAGGAGAATCGCTTGAACCTAAGAGGCAGATTTTGCAGTGAGCCGAGATCGCACCATTGCACTCCAGCCAGGGTGGCAGTGTGAGACTCTGTCTCAAAAAAAAAAAAAAAAAAAGAAAAAAAAAAAAAGAAAAAAAAAATGATAACATTTCATTTTCCTTTTCCTGTTTTCTCCTTGAGTATACAGTGGCATTTTCTGAAGCTATATGGCATATGATATTACAACAGGTTGAATGCACAAGTAGATATTCAAATGAGCTATCTTCTATTAAATCAGAGTAAGGAGACTTGCAAAAGGTAAAACAAATGGCACTCCTTCCATGAAAGTATTTTGCTTTGGAAAAATAGTTATTTTTCATGAAAATATTTTGCTTACAGTAACTTGTAGTAGGTTTATTTTTGTTCTTAAATGAATTGATAAATAAAAATTTTGAACATTTTAAGTTTTAATTTTTAATATGGTAATCAATAGATATAACAAACATAAACCAAAATTCTTTGAGAACCTTAATAATTTTCAAGAGAGTAAAGAAGTTTGGAGAACAAAAAGTTTAAGAACCTCTGTTCTAACCAGATAAAGCTTTCAATATTTGACACTATCTGTTTATTTTCTTCTATGAAAAATAAACTAAACCACAGGAAAAAATTAGTTTCACATGTATGCCTTAGCTATTGCAGGCAGGCCAAGTCTGTTGATCTAAGAGAGTCTGAATATACTGGTGAATTTGCACTTCATTTTTTTATTTGAATGAGATGGTGTCTCAATGGCACTAGTGTGGAGGAAGAAACCTTTTTACTCTTTTTACAATGGTAAATTTCTCTTTTTGATGACGTAGCATATACAGCATTTATTCCACAGTATTATATGAATTTTCAAGTCCTGAAATTTAAAGGAATTTATGTTGATTGTTAGATTCTCAAAAGTAACTTGAAAAGTCACTACACATTTACATGACTATGAACTGAGCTTTCACAAAACTCCCAAAGGCACCAGATTTCGGAGACTTAAATCTTAATGGTAAATTTCTTCACAATGACAGACGCTAAAACAGCACAGAGATAAAATATGAGATCTGCCCAGATTGAAGTCAGTTCACTTGAATGTAAGGTACCATATGCATTGCTTTGACTTATGTAGAGAATTCATGGCCATGCATTTGTTGACTGCTATCCAGACAGTTGACAGCTGCAGATGGATCTTCCCACTGTGAATAGTCCACAAGTGCAAAGGAGCCACCCAGTATATTTTCATAACGTGGGCTATTTCAGCCGAACACAGTATAAGGCTTGTCTTCTTTTAGGATATATTTACCATTAAAGTAATGTAATGGAATTATGCAAAGACTGTCTCCCATCCACCCCAGCTTGGAAGATGAATCTACTACTCTTCTTTTTCCAGTTATAGATGAAAAAAAGAAGAAGAAAAGGAAAGAAAACAATACATCTTAAGCACTGTGATCTTCCTCTCATTAAGTCTTGTTATATGAAGAATTGAGGTGGTGGGTTGGGGAGGGAGAAAGCTAAGCAACTAAAACAAATTTAATGTTTTTAAAATATTTTTTCCCACAGACCAGATTGCAATTTACAATCTTGCCATTCCATCAAATGCTATGACACTTCACAATGCTGCCTAAATGCAAAATTGGCCAGGTTTAACATAATAGCTGGCTGCATAAAACACGAGATTGCAAATGTCATGGGAAAGAGATGATGAATGGCTGTGGGATATTTATATACACTGTATAGATATGTTGACGAAACTGCTTGAAGGAAATGTGTTAAAACTGATTATTTTAGCTACAGATCTGGATGAAATGTGGCTTTTTGTATTGTAGGCATCTGGGATCCTAAGGTCTCCTACAGTGGCATCACTTCTCCTGCTTCAGACTTTTCCCCTCAGTAATCATTCTGTTTACATCACTGTTGCTCTGTGCCCCAAAGCAAGACAGTGACTCACATCAGGGCTGATGAGGGCACTGCTGAGGACTTGGCCTCTTTTCCTAGGTGACCTGCCCAGAAATTCCTGCTTTTCTATCACCTCTGGGTCTAGAAGATTGCGGGCTTCACTAGAATGTCTGGTGCCTTAATCATCTGCCTACCTCTGCAGCATCTTCCAGGAAGCAAAGTCACATTTAGGAGGTGAAAGTTTTCAAATGATCTGGGCACTATAGTAATGATAAACTCACTCTTGGTCATTTTTCAGGTTTTGATTTAAACAAAAAATAATATTCAAAGTAGATTATTTCAACTTTTCCTCTGAGATATAATGTGGTAAGCAACAAAACTCGCTAAGAAGGTGAATTTTTTCACATAGAATCTTAGGATTATGACAATAATTGCTCATCTTTATATCATGCTTACTATGTGCCAGGCACTGTTCTCATTTAATCCTTATACTATACATACAGGGTAGCCTCATCGTTATATTCATTTGAAAGATGAAGAAAGTGAGAAACAGAAAAGTTAAATAACTTTACTAGGGCTACATAGGTAATAAGTAGAAGATCCAAGATTCAAACCCAGAATGGCAAAGATTACATGCTTTTAGTTATGATGCTTGTATTAGTTCGTTCTTACACTGCAAAACAAAGACATACCTGAGACTGTGTAATTTATAAAGGAAAGAATTTTAATTGACTCACAGTTCAGCATGGCTGGGGAGGCCTCAGGAAACTTACAATCATGGCAGAGGGGGAAGCAAACAGACCTTCTTCACTTGGTGGCAGAAAGGAGAAGTGCCAAGCAAAAGGGGAAAAGTCCCTTATAAAACCATCAAATCTCAAGAGAACTGACTCACTATCATGAGAGAAGCATGGAGGTAACTGCCCCCATGATTTAATTACCTCCCACCTGGTTCCTCCATGAGATGTGTGAATTATGGGAACTACAAGTCAAAATGAGATTTGGGTGGGGACACAGCCAAGCCATGTCAATGCTATATATTTCCTTGTTGATAAATAATACAAACCTCAAAAACATAATGCCACATTTTAATACCATATACAGGAACTAATCTCATATTTTGACCTAAAGGTGCTTTGACTGGGTGTTAACATTGTGCTGGCGAATGTGAGATAACATAAGCTGAAGTGTGGGCAGATGCATCAGTCAGAATAGTCTAGGTTATCTTGTGGAAGTGAACCATCTCATGATCTTGATGGCTTAATGCAAAAAAAAAAAAAAAAGGTTTATTTCTTACTCGCCTTCCACATCTACCATTGCCTAGCTGAGGGGGCTCTGCTCCACTTTCTGTAGTCCTCAGACCAGAACCCAGGATGACCCAGGACGTGGCATCCCCTCTATGTGGCATGATAGAAGGAGGAAAAAATGTGACAGAGCATTAGCCAGTTATTAAAACTTCTGCCTAGAGATGATATATATCATTTCTCTTACATTCTGTTAGCCAAAGAGAATCACATTGCCCAACTTAACTCTGAGGTGGCATGAAAGTACAATTCCTCTCCTTGTCTAGAACGAAGGGAAAGTTGGGATATGTAGAAGCAGTCCTCAGGACTATCGAGGCAGGGTCAGCCATAATGTTGAGAAGTGCGTAGTTGAGACAGTAAGGAATCATCTATCGCTGAGGGCTAGGAACATTGATCCATGACAAATGAGTCACTTAGTCTCAGCTCGTCACTTCTTTGAGACAACTTGTATGCCCACCCAAAACTCAGCTAAAAGCCCTGCTACACACTCTCAAAACCCCTGAGTCTCCATTCATCTCACTTATTATATTGGCCATTATCTATTCTATTCTGCATAGGATTTTATATATTATCCATGAAGGCAGAGAATAAACTTGTATTGGTTTATTCTTTGACACTGCTGTATTCAACCATCCTCCACCCCACCTTGCTACTTCAAGATTCATATCAGTCCAATAAATATTTGTTAAGGCAGAAAATATGTATTAGAATAGGAGGAGTAAACAGGAAAAATAATCTATACCTGGTATACACTGGCTTTCTGAGCCAGTTTCCATTAGGTACCTTAAATGATTAAATAGAACCATCCTCTCAGTGTAAGGCCTAGCATGATTTTTTTTGCTTGTTTGTTTTTTTGAGATGGAGTTTCACTCTTGTTGCCCAAGCTGGAGCGCAATGGCATGATCTTGGCTCACTGCAACCTCCGCCTCCCCAGTTTAAGCAATTCTCCTGCCTCAGCCTCCCGGGTAGCTGGGATTACAGGCACACACCACCATGCCCGGCTAATTTTTTGTATTTTTAGTAGAAATGGGGTTTCACCATGTTAGCCAGGCTGGTCTCAAACTACTGACCTCAAGTGATCCACCCGCCTTGGCCTCCCAAAGTGCTGGGATTACAGGCGTGAGCCACCACATCCAGCTGAGGTCTGGCATAATTATTGAGGCAAAGAAAAGTTTCTTTCTCCTTCCTGCCCACCAACTCTTAGGGCATCTTGAAAAGCAGATCAGGCTTTCATTCCAAAAATAGACCTTAAAGGAATAAAGATACAAATGGCCAGGAGTGTTACCTTATCAACATAAATTACAATCAAAGTAAACCCTTCCTGGTTTTATAGAAAGAGAGACTTAGAAAGTCTGAAGGTAGCTTTTTCAAAAGGAAAACAACGATGAAAAAAAAAATGGAGTAGAAAGAGTCCAGGGGTGAGATTGACTAACCTAGAATCTATAAATGTTGCCACAAGCCTTGGCTCACATTCACCCATTCAACCCAAGACCTTCCATTATGTCTTAATTATGTATTTGATGCCCATCATGTCCTGAATACCTTCACAGAAACCATGGATGCTACACATAAATCATGAAGGAGACTGAAACCTGATACAAGGAAAAAAAGCATTCTGTCTGGCCTTTTTAAAATAACTTCATCACCTATTGTTTTTCCCCCATGTAGCTGTTATCAACATCATAAACTGCAGAGAGAAAGATTGAGATTTAGTCTACATTCTCCTGAGAGAGAACAGTTAATGGATTTTAAAGTGCAAAACATAACACACTCTCTTTTGTTTGATCTAAAAAGCAATGCATTGTATATCATGTAATACATGGGTTACTAGGTCATGTGCAAGTTTGAGGTAATTACTAATATTTAAACTCACATTTCTATGATAATTTAAAATCACAACACCTTTATTTTTCATCTGAATGAGTCACTTTAGAAACCTAATAGTATTAAGTCAAAGTGATGCGCTGTTAGTAAAAGATGAAGTAAAGCCTTTCTAACCAGAAAACCTCTTCTTTAAGCCAATTGTACAGGAAAGAACAATGTAGGAAGCTTCTGGTTTTCTTAAAGCAGTCAGGCATCATAAATTATGCTTTCTGTCTGACCTCAAATAAGGCAGGATTATCTCAAAGGAGAAGCAAAGTAAATAATAAAAACTCAGATTAAACAGAATTCTGTGAAAACGTGGGGAAAAGTCACTGATATGCTTAATTCCTCTTTCTTTTCCTTTCAGGTTCTGTATTGTCTATAGGAACAGTACTAATTTGTTAAAAAAAAAAAAACTCAGGGCCGGGCGCGGTGGCTCACGCCTGTAATCCCAGCACTTTGGGAGGCCGAGGCGGGTGGATCATGAGGTCAGGAGATCGAGACCATCCTGGCTAACACGGTGAAACCCCGTCTCTACTAAAAATACAAAAAAATTAGCCAGGCGTAGTGGTGGACGCCTGTAGTCCCAGCTACTCGGGAGGCTGAGGCAGGAGAATGGCGTGAACCCGGGAGGCGGAGCTTGCAGTGAGCCGAGATGGCGCCACTGCAGTCTGGCCTGGGCGACACAGCGAGACTCCGTCTCAAAAAAAAAAAAAACAAAAAAACAAACAAACAAACAAACAAACAAACTCAGTTACAGTAGTTTAGGGACTTTTTTTGTTTTGTTTTCCTTAATCAGCAAAGTTACTTGAATCAAAAGGGAGCATTTTCCACAAACACAATTGGAAAAGTAGGATTACCTTGAAAGAGGAAAATTGTGCCTTTTTAGCACAGGGCTATAAAGCAACATGTAACTCAAAGAGTTTTTTTTAGGGAAAGGCAAGTCATCTTTAGAAAAATCTCTACTTTTTTGTACTTTGAATACGAAATTTCCCAATGGTAACATTATATTTTCACTATACACTGTTCGATGAGTCAAGGAGTAGAAGCATTTCTCCATAATAGAATTATTCTCACTGTTATTTTTTAGAAACAATCTATAATATCATAATAACAATCATCAATATTTGCCTATGTTAATGTTATATGCAAATATTCTGCATCTTTGTGTTCAATAATATGCATATTACATTAACATCTAAAATAATAGTGACAAAATTTTTGTTCTGGTGTTTATCAAAGCTTATTATTAACTAATGCATTGGTTTAGACAGTTTTACATTATATAAAATGCTTTATTTTCAAAATCACTTCTCAGTACTACTTTTTACATTACAAATTAAACAGCTAATGTTTACTTGATTAAATAGGGATTTAATTTGTTTTAAAATGGAAATGTTCTTGGTGGAGCTGAAGGAGCATTTGATTTAGTCTGAAAGTTGGATTCTTACCTTGGCCTCACCAATTATAGGACTAGTTTAGGACTTCAACAAAGTATGAAACCACATACATTTCAGATTTATCATCTGTAAAACATATAATAACTAACTCATACAGTTGTGTGGGGACTAATTTTACATTAATTATACCCTACTGTCTTAGTCTGTTTTCTGCTGCTTTAGCAAAATACTGGGTGATTTATGAATAAAAGAGATTTAGTTGGCTCATGTTTCTAGGGGCTGGGAA
Source organism: Pan troglodytes (assembly GCF_028858775.2). Classification (NCBI taxonomy): domain Eukaryota; kingdom Metazoa; phylum Chordata; class Mammalia; order Primates; family Hominidae; genus Pan; species Pan troglodytes. The sequence goes on along the minus strand of NC_072403.2, from coordinate 136,435,749 downwards.
GTCTGAGAGCATGGTGCCAGCATCTAGTGAGCATCATCCAATGGTGGAAGGCAGAAAGGAGAAGCAAGAACATAAGACAGAGCATATGAGGGCTGAACTTATCCTTTTGTCAGGAACCCACTCCTGTGATAGCCAACCTACTCCTGAGATAATAACATTCATCCATTTATGAGGTCAAAGCCCTCATGACCTAATCACCTCTAAAAGTGCCACTTCTTAATACCATCACAAGGGCAATTACATTTCAACATGAGTTGTAGAAGAGACATTTAAACCACAGCATCCTATCTATATGTCAAGGGTTTGCAGTGGATAAGAAGGATATACACAGAATAATATGAATACATCTTCCAAAGAAAGATGTAAATGACAGGACAAAAATGGAAATAGGAAAAATTATACAGTCTAACAAGATAAGGAGAAAGTAGGATAAAAGTAGGCTGAGTTCTTGAAAGCTACAGATGTTTTCCTATTATCAGATACTTCTTTTTTTTTTGCATAGCAAACTCTATAATATAATGGGCAAAATAATTGAAGGAGAATTGGAAGAAGTTTTTATGTGGCTTTTCTATTGATAAAAGCCAAGGGCACCATTTCAATAACTCAATAAAGGTTAAACTAAGTGTGATTCAACTTCCTGATGACTTAACACTTTAGATGAAGACTAGAGGTGTGGTGACACCAACCTTCACTTAACTTTGATAAAGAGTTCCTTCTCAGTCTGCTTTTGACATGAGCTAAAGAGAAGATAAGTTTTTGTTTCCCTAGTAAGAGCATATTTGTCCACATAATCTGGAAATAAGGTTAGATAGGGCTATCTTGATAATGCAAGTGTAATAATCTCTTGAATATCTCCATATATGTTTTTTGTATTTTACTGTATTTGTCTTCTAATCAATCAGGATCATCCATTTGCCTTTGAAAAACTGGGATACTTGAAGCAGAAGTACAATGAGAAACAAAGAAAGGGTAATAAGAGTTGGGTATACAAAACAGGATTTGTGAGTCACAAGAATATCTAGTTTTCAAATCCATAATTTAGAGAAAGGGAACATAAGGGAACATGATTTTCTAATTGTTTTAATCATCTATTTTCATACTAAGAATGAGACTTTGCCAAGTATATCATAGAGTTTCATTGTATGCTATAGTTAGAGGGAATGTTGTAAGTTCTTGTCATAGAGGAATTGGGGAACGGGGGATAAAGTCAACTTCTTCAGCTCTGGGGATTGTGAGACACAGGCAGGAGGCTGTCATTCATGCTTCAAATTCCAGATGTGATAGGTGTTTGATAGGCTCAGTGGAAAGCTGGGAGCAGAGGAACTTTTGCCATGTTCTCTGCTTGGCATCAGGGACCAATTACCACTCCACCTGGCATAACCTTGCACCAACAGACTGTGCCCAGCATGGAAGTAATCTAGAGATTCCCATGTAGCCCAGGAAGGGCCTAGAAAGAAGTTGAGATTCTGGCTGGGAAACATGCTAGAGGTCCTGCCAGAAAAGTGGTCTTGGGTCTGAAGGTTTAACTGGAGTTGTCCGAGGGTCCTAGTGGGAATCAAACCCAAGGGCATCTGGAGTGCAGGAAACAAGAGATGATGGCCAAAGTCCCTGAAGACAGAGAGGAGGCTCTGGGTTATATTAGCTGGAGGGATTCAGCAGCAGATGCCAGCAGGTTGCACAGAAAGGCCACACTTCAGCGTTGTAGCTCACAGACCAGTGTCAAACCAGACTCCCCACGGGCTTCTTGGCATGCCTGAAAACCTCACACTTTCCCTCCCTGATGCTCAGAAACATCTCGGAAGAAGAAAGAACAAAAAGGAAACAGTGCTGGTCCTGATTTAAATTTTGAAATGACAAAAGTTGTACCAAATCCAAAGCTTTTTAACCAAAACAAGACACCATTTATTGCAATTTTAAATTAACTTCCCATTGTGATGAGACTCATAAGGAAAGTTGGGATCAATTACAAAAAATAATAAATGTTCATCTCCTTAAAACATGTGAGTTGTGTGGATAAATTATTGACTCAGAGAAGTCAAGAAGACTAAACAGTAGTTCTCATTTCCGGTGGAAGAAATGCTCTTTTCATCTTCTATGCTGCTGCACGCAGCCAGGCTACTTAGAAGCAACCTTGGGTCCTTCTGCAGGAAGAAGGTTAGATATGTTTAGGCTCTTCGATAAACATTTTACTGAAACTTCACATTATACCACAGAATGCAATAGAAAAGGTTTTGGCTTAAAAACATTTCACACCGGGAGAACAGTCCCCCACAATGGCAGCAGAAAACCTGTAGCAAGTCTTCTACGAAATGTCTGATTTAAAGCAGCATTGATTCTCAGTGTGTCTGCCAAGAATAGTTAGCTGTGAAACGTACCTCCAGGAAAGAGAATGAGTTCACTTGCTTGACAGAGTTATTTGGAACTGACCAATTGAATTTTGAAGAAAGTTTAGCAAAGACAATAATCTTAGTTTTGCATGAATTAAAGTTGAGCTAATATATCTGTTTGTAGCTATATACTAAGACTGACTGCCTCTGGGGAACGCTTCTGGCTTATGATAATAACATTTTGTTATTGGCATAAAGGTGAACACTTATCTTCCCACTTTTCTGTTGTAAAAGGGCATACTCAAGACTCACATAAAAATTATCAGCTTATTAAAAGTGTGTGATAAAGAGAAGTTGGGCTTCGGGTGATTAAATAAAATAATGTTATAGAAAGCACCTGTCAAGATATGTTCCCTTCCTCAAACAACCCCCAGGAAGACAATGTTTGCTGAATCTAAATTTATTTCTACCAAATGCAGGTAAAGCTTTGGAGTTGGACAGACTAGGATTCAATTAAATGCTGCTGTATGACATTTTTCAAGTTACTTCTCTGATGTAAATATAGCTGAAAAATGGGGTTAATGTTCCAATACTTCCTTGGGTTTCTGTGAAGACCAAGTGAGAAAAATATATGAAAATCTCTATATGTGGCCTGGTGTGGTGGCTCATGCCTTTAATTCCAGCACTTTGGGAGGTCGAGGCAGGTGGATCATCTGAGGTCGGGAGTTGGAGACCAGCCTGACCAACATGGAGAAACCCCATCTCTACTAAAAGTACAAAATTACATGGCTGTGGTGGTGCCTGCCTGTAATCCCAGCTACTCAGGAGGCTGAGGCAGGAGAATCGCTTGAACCTGGGAGGCGGAGGTTGCAGTGAGCTGAGATTGTGCCATTGCACTCCAGCCTGGGCAACAAGAGCGAAACTGTCTCAAAAACAAAAAACAAAAAATAAAAATCCTCTATACATTTGGCACATAGTAGATGTTTAATAAATGCTAGTTCTGTCCTTTTTATCTACCATAATATAAAATTGGCTAATGTTGTGGCAACAAATCTGAAATGTTTTGAGGAATTCCAATAACGATTCATTGCTAAACATAAAAATATTTTACCCAAGAAACTCCAATTTTGAAATTTTTCATCCACAAGCTATTAAACATTTTTGAGCACAAAAGAAGGACTAAGAATTGTATAGACATTTCTATCTCCTTAAACAAATTCCATAGGAAAGTTTTGTTTTTCCCTTTAAATCAAGAAACAGGAAAAACTGGATTAAAAAAACCTTTTGTTTGCCTGTTAAAGTATAATTGTTATTTGAGCAGTTTGGAGTACATGACAACAAAAAATAAAAGTGTTTAAATAATGGTGCCAAAGCAGCATTTCTTTTAAATTATTTTGAATTACTAGTTGTGTACTAGTTTGGAGACCAATTATCCCTAAATTTAATGACTGAGATACTCAGGCTCTGCTCTGTAGACTGGGAAATGAGTGATTAATTATTTTTCCCAACAAGCTAATATTTTAACCCTTAGACATTGATTCTGAGAGCTTTGTTCCCCCTGTTCAACAAGCAGACGTTGAAAAGATTTTTTCCTGCTTAAATATTTAACTCAGTGACTTCAATGGCTTGGCTATACTAGCTGTGTAATATTGGGAAATTCATTTAACCTTTTGGGAGAGATTTTTTATTCCTTTATATAAGAGAATATGCCAGATTAGATGGACTTCGATGTCTCTTCTACATCTAAAACACCATGAATCTCCATAGACCAGTCTATGTGGCGAAAGAAAAGGTCGGAGTTGGCCACCAGCTACTGGATTATAAAGGATATGAGCTGAAGATTGCTCCAACTTCACTCACTTTGGATACCAGAGAGATGCTTGCCTGCCTCATTCAGATTTCAGTGCCTGCTCTGTGTCCAGCATCAGCCAGACTTTGGGATTCCAAGGCAAGCCATCTTCTATCCCTGCCATAGGCTTTGAATTTAGTTGAGAGGCACATGTAAATCTAATAATTACCCTCATGTTTGTATACAATTTAGTTGGAGCACAGAGAGAGCTTGAGGATGATACTCATAGTATCATAGTAGGTCATTGAAATGAGAGTTTCTGCATGTCAAGGAATGTCTTTTTAGAAAATGTTCTCTTTTCAGAGCTGTTATCAGTGCTTTTAGGTCAGAACCAAGTCCACCGTGCAGAGGGAAGCCACATCTGAGACTTCTGTTCAGTATGCTGTTGTGCAACGGGTCATGCTCAGTTTCTAACGATCATCAACTGGAAACCAACTTCATTAACCACTGAGTAATTACTAACACTCTCATGAATAATGGTCAAAGTAATTTTAGAAACAGTCATTTAGCTGACACATCAAAGATGACCAAACATGTCTCACAAAGTAATGACTCTGACCAGTGAAAAATTAAACCACATCCCTGCATCAATTTGTTTTCAGATAAGTTAATGGAGTCTCCTACAGAATAGGTTTTATTTTTACTTTTCTGGCTTCATTTATCTGACCTTGATTGGGATACAGGAAATGTTTACAGATAAAAGATTGACAATGATGCTGTCAGTGATTCTCAAATTTGTTATTTTAGTGACCTTGTGGAAGCTCACTTTGACCCCTTAAGCTTAAAAATCACCTTTTCCCTGACAAAAGCAGTAATGACATTTTTTTTTTGCTTGCTTAACTGCTTAAGAAATTATCAGATGTTCCCACCTTAGAAGTGGTCTTGAAATATTGGGATTTGGTAGAAAAGAAGGGTGATGAAAGAAAAAGGGTATTAGAGACCAAGACATGTATAAGAGATAGGAGGTCAACTGAAAAAGTCAGGGAAGAAAAACATAGAGAAGATGGCAACACCACTGGTGTGGACTCAATTTAAAGGAACACAAAATAATGCTCTACAAGTTCTCACATTTCTCAGCTGCAGTTGCAATATCCCTAAGTTATATAAATGAATTTGAAACCATAAACCAAACTCAATTATATTTTTCTATGACAATAGACTAATAATGCTAACACCATTTCCCCCTGTGTGTTCCCTTATCCAGTTTAATTTTATGGCCCACCATTACATCACTAAAACACTGACAAATACTTTTATTTCTCTTGCTCACTTTCTTCTTAATTATAGTCAGCTGGCAAAACTGCAGTTCTAGGTTGGTCAAATACATCTGCCTACTCCACATCTGCACCAGAAAAGCACGCTGTCACATTTTATATTTATGACCCCCGAATTTCCCAAATGCCAATCCATAAAGCCTTGCAATTCTACTATTAGGTTGAATTCTACTCTCTAATATCATCTCTATCTTCAAACTTCCATCAGTTTTATTCCCTTCACTCTTAGCTAATACCTTGACTAACACTCATTAACAACACCAGGGAAACAAACAGAAACTTCCTCATTTTCTACCGAAATCAAAATCTATTTGAATCTGAGCCATGTTCTCTCTTTTTCCCTGTTACAATGAATAGTGTCTCAGTTTCTATCAAAGCACAGCCCCTCCACTTGTGCCCTGGAACCTATTACCACTTCCTTCTCAATAACTCTGTTCCTAAAAGCATCACTATTCCTGCATTGTCAATTTTTCACTCTCTTTGAAATCCTCATCACTATCATACAAAATCTTTACCTTTCATCTTAAAAGTCAACCCCTGTGGCTGGAAGCACTGACACTGCCCTAGTAACGAGCACACCAGGGGCCAGATGGCAGTTTCTAAATACCATTTTCCAATAAAAGTAACCAGGGCCCTTTGGAGAACTGTTTGAACCCAGGGCTGGGTCAGGGAAGATAGAAGATGAGCATCTGTGGTGCCAGAAAGTAAGGAAATGTATACACATACAAGAATATACACAGGAAAAAAAAAAGAATAGAAAACAAAAAGAAGAAAAATTAAAAGAAGGCATATGAAAAGGTCATAGGAGGAAACCTGAAAGAGCTCCCAATAGCCAAAGTTAAAGCAATCTGAGCAAGAGAATAAATAAAGATAGTATTGGATTATAAACAAAAGAATACCAAGAAATACCCTGGAGTTCTTACTGATATAAATAGGTAATTAAATAACTGAATAAATTATTTGCTAACTAAATAAACAGGAGAGAAATGATATCTCTTCTTTACTTTCAAGTAAGAAATGTATAATGAAGAGGAAAGTAGAAACTAGCATTAGAATGCCACAGTCATATTTGCCCCAGACAAGATCCACCAATGGAGGTAAGCTTCATGGGCAAAAGCATAAAGAGAAAGCAGAAACTTGCGTGGTCTCAAAGTATCTCCTCCAAAACGGTTAGTAACTACAATAGGAAAAACAGTAACTCTACCACGGAGACTCATGGAAGACACCACCTTAACCAAATAATCATGGTCAACATCACCAATAATTCATTTCAATGCCACATACCCCCTGATATGAAGCACTGAGGTAGGGTACATAGCTTCTGTGATATCCTTTTCAATAACATATACCCTCTGTCTAGCCATGAAAAAACATCAGACTAACCCAATCCAAGGAGCATTCTGCAAAATAACTGACTTGTATTCTTCAAACGTTCAAAGTCTTGAAAAGCAAGGAAAGACTGAAAACCTGTCTCAGATTGGAGGAGAGAAGGCATCATGACAACTAAACGAGATGTGGGATCCTGGACAAGGAAAAATGCAGTAGTGAAAACACTGAATAAGTTCTGTGCTCTATTTAATAGTGTTGTACAAAGGTTGATTTTTAGTTTTGATAAATGCTCTATAGTTAAGTGAGATATTAACATAAGGGGAACATGGGCAAAAGGAATATGGGAACTCTGTACTATTTCTGTGATTCTTTGAAAAACCTAAAATTACCTCAAAAAAATTAAAAAGCCACTATTTACTTATTTATTTATTTTGAGATGGAGTCTCACTCTGCCACCCAGGCTGGAGTGCAGTGGTACAGTCTCCGCTCACTGCAACCTCCGCATCCCGGGTTCAAGCAATTCTCCTGCCTCAGCCTCCTGAGTAGCTGGGATTACAGGCACAGGCCACCACACCTGGCTAATTTATTTTGTATTTTTAGTAGAGACGGGGTTTTACCATGTTGGTCAGGCTGGCCTTGAACTCCTGACCTCATGATCCATCTGCCTCGGCCTCCCAAAGTGCTGGGATTACAGGTGTGAGCCATCGTGCCTGGCCTTAAAAACCACCTTTGACCTCATTTCTCCTTCTAGCTACCATGCATCAAAGCTTCTCAAAAGAGTTGTCTGTGGTTTCTGACTCCAGCTCCTCACCTTCCATTTTCCACACCACTTTAGTTAGGCTTTAGTTTCTACTCTTTCTCAAAAACTGTCACCAATCAGTTTCAGTTTCATGTTGGCAAAATGGATGGTTCCTTCTTTGTCCTAATCTACCTCCACCTCTCAGTGTACTTTACAAAGTCAGTAACTCCCTCTTCCATGAAACATTATCTTCTCTCGGCTTCCTTAATCACCACACATTCGTGATTTTCTGTGTGATTTACTGTGTGCTCCTTCCCCATCTCCTAGAATGCATTTTTTCCTTCTCTGTAAATTCAGAAGTTTCAAAATTTAGTCCTTGACTGTCTTCTTTTCCCTGTAATCTCTCCATTTAATTATCCACTACTCTTGTTTTAAAAGGTGTACACAAGCTTCACCTGTGAAGACCTTTCCTCTTCCCTCTCTGAAGGTAACACTCTTCGCTTGCCTGAAGGATCCTAGTTTTCTCCTTCGCAATGAGTGCTGGATAAGGACAGAGGAGCATCTGGGTTTTCTGGCTATATCATTGGAATATCATGCACCAAGCTTCCCTTTTGGTGAAAAGGGTGATTTGATCCACTAAGAATTTTATATGCCATTGCAAAATCTTAATTATGTTATCTGCCCATTCCAATTAAGACTTTCAAATGGTAAATTATGTTATTTCTTCCTGTTACTATATTTAAAATTCAAAGAAACATTTTCCTAGCTAATATATTTAGGAAGCCACATATACTAAAAGCATAAGTTAGTAGAATTCCTTAACAAATGAATTTTTATTTCAAGGATGAGATTATTTATACTTTATTCCTCAAGTGATGATTTACAGATATACTACAGACTGGACTAGATCAATTCCTTGGTGAGTTTTGCTTAAGAATTGTGGCAATATATTAACACCTTCTGCTTTCATAAGAAAAAAGAAATACTACATGGTTCATATCCCAGGCAAGGAGGTTCCATTTTAAGATTTTACTGCAAATTTCACACAACAATAATACTGAATCCGAGACATATTAGAAACAGATGTATGACAGTATTGAAACAAAATTCATTATTTTGCACTGACCTGAATGGCTACAAATTTGCTTGTATTGACGTGTGTGTAGGGTGGTGGGGGGAAGAGGAATAAGAAGCAATTAGTTTAGGCAATAGTGTTAGAATTGGACTGGTGGCACCATAAACAGGAAAAAATAGGAACAAATGCTTCAGATATATTACACTACTCCTACTATCTGAAATTAATCACCCAGACTGACCTTGGCCCCTTATTTAATTCTTAAAGAAAAATTCTGACCCACATTTTCAGGAGACAAAAACATTAAACAGGGTATTTGATGAAGAAATAGTATAAAACTGGGGCTTCTTTAAGTACAGTTTTTAAAACACTGCCTCTGTGATTTCAAATGTCAGTTTTAGGCTCCAGCTGTTCCAAATAGGTTTGCTTTTAAGCTGCTGGCTGAACAAACGCAAAGGATAATTGTTTTGTAATGTTCCAGACTTTAAAGTAATTTCTGTATGTATTTATAATTGAATGGTCAAGTCTTGTTAATGTTATTACATATTTAAAATGTTACAGTAAAACATAATTTAGAGACCCTGAATACTTCATATCATTCAATTAGTTTGTGGTGACTATTTAGTTCCATCAAAAAACAATAGAATGCTCTTTCTATTTTACTTGAACTGCTAATAAATCAAGAATTTTAGCAAAGGCTAAAAAAAAACCTGGTGATATTTTAACAGTTTATAGCATCCTTGTGCAAATGCATTTTAGACATTTAATTTTCTCTAACACCATTTGCAATGAATAACCGTTTCTCACTTTGTCTTTAAAATGTAAAAGAAAATACTTTTTTCTTTACATAATTAATTCCAAAAGGAACTGTTTAATATGTGTCCAAAGGAAATGTGAAAAAAAACCCTTGATGTTCATTTATAGTAGTTCTATAACTTGCCAGAGATTCATTTATATTCAGCTATTCTGTGTACTGAGTTTACCTGACTTGCCCATTAGGAAAGGAAAGGTTGACTGTGCACTTCACATTCAGAAACTTTAGCGCTCAACGTATCAGGACTGTGATGCTGAGAACATGTTTTCAGACACTTTTGTAATGGGCCATCTGCTTTCTCTCTGTTTATCTCTCTGCCTGAGATGTTCTTCTCCTATTCACTATCACTTCCAATGTCCGTGCCTACTTTCACAACCAAAAGCATTACTTCTCTAAAACCCAGTTTAAATATTTCCTGCTTGTGGATGACTTGATTTCTTGAGTTATAATAAGTCCTTCCACTTTCTCCTAAGACTTTATAAAATTTCTTGAGGGGAAAGCATATCTACTTTTGATGTACCTTTGTAGTGTCCCAACAAATTCAATAAACAAAGACAGGCTCAGTATATATTCGATGAGGTAGGGGAGATATATATATATAAATCTATTTTATCTCTATCTATCTTAATAGATAATATCATATCTTACATATGTAATATATGGACAGATAATATTTCAGGCACCATGCTAAGCATTTCTGAAGCAGGAGGTGAATGAATCCCAGAGGTTTATGTTCAAGGACACTTGAGCACTAACTTTGAGGACATGTCCTTTTTGATGATGTATAAAGAGCAATTATTCAACAAGTACTCAGCAGTTTTTCTAACTCTGGGTGGACAATATCTGCATGGAGCATGTCACCAGCAACTGCTTTCCATGTTTGGGAACTGAGGGACCATATTTGGGAACTAAAGGAAACTAAGAAACTAATAAAGCCACAGGGTATGCCTCTCCACTCCTGTTCTATTAACATTGCATCTATTAAGTTCTAGATTCTTGGCACAGTAAATCAGAAATGTATGTGAGGTTAACAATATAACTTGCACGTTGGTCCGTATATTATTTTTTGGCGATAACAACATCAGAACTTTAACCACAAATTAGGATTAAAAAGAAATACGGAAACAAAACTGGTGTTTTTCTTCACTGTTTTTTTTTTTCTAGGAGAGCTTGTTCAAAATAAAACATTAAAAAAGTTGAAGCAGAGACAGCAGTCTCTGAATGTTGCTACTTACTTCTAATGTGTCATTAGAGTATACAGTATCTGTTACTAACACGGAATCAAATAATCAATTTTCATGGCAGAATTCCTGAGACTAATGTTTGTGTCATTTCATTTTGTAGTTGCATTGTGGGTAAGTGAAAGCCAATTTTACCAATTATATTACCATCATTTAGTACACTGCACATAAACAACTATATCGGTGTCATCAAGTAAAGTAGTTAGCATTTGATGGGTGCACACAAAGGCAAGGAATAAGCTACAATAATAAATATTATATATATATATAAAACATATATATATATATTCCTAGACACATTCTTTCTGCATTATTTATTTTAAACTTGGAAAATGGAGAAAAAGATACATGAGTTGATTTAAGATTATGTTGGTCAAATAATAAACACTTAGAAGGGACAAAATAACCTATGCTGTAAATTGTCATAGTCATCCAAAGATTCTCACCATAAGATTTGGTTAATATAAACTAGCTATGTTACCAAAATGTTTTTGATGCTACCTTGCCAATGACTTATCTCTTGTCTGGATTTGATCTATGGCTTGTCTTTATGGGCAAAGGGATTATAGTTTTAGTGGGGAGAAAAGGGAGACAGTCTCAAATGATTTTTTTCATTGTTTCTAATCAGGAAACTAGCTCTCCTTTCTACGTGTTTGATATTATTTTCAAGTCAAACAGCTTCCAGCTTCCATTTAAAGAGCAAATGACTTAAAATTAAGCTATTTTCAGGGCAGGCATTGAAGCAATTCTGCACAAAATGTGCCTTAGTGAATAGAATTCAATCCCAGACCTCTGGAGGCAATTCAGTTGAGGTAAAATTTGAATACTTTCCCTCTCCCTTTAAATGAAGTGAGGCCTTACGGTTTCCTAATAAGAAAAGAGTTTTAAGTCATCGCCCAGAGAAGAGTTTTAGGTCACTGCCCAGAGAAGAATCATTGATTCTTCCATAATTTGCTTGATTTGCCATTTACAAATTTAGAAGGATCTGCCCATGTGACTTTTTATCATCAAATTATATTTACCTTCATCTAGAGATCCCCAAAAAAATCTTCCGGGGAAGTTCTAAAATTTAAAGTGCATTTTTTAAAAAGTTAGGTCTATCGCCTCATTTTCCTTAATTTAAAAGCTAGGGATCTCAAGTTTTGGGGCATTTCAAATTATCAATACCAATTTTTAAAATTTAAAAACATGTCTAACTATTATGTTGAACAGACAGAACTCATTGTATTTAATCAGACATCATCTATTTTTTTTCCTCCCAGTGTCACTTCAAATCTATTGAGGTTCGGGAAACATTCCTTGCCCCTGGTTTAGAACCTAGGCTATTCTGTGACATTTCTGCTCTTTGTTAACCTCTGAAAAGCTCACTCTAAGTGGTAAAACACAAATTTAATTCTATAACTAGAAGGCCTAGTTTCATGTCATTTTCAAAAGCTCCACATTTATCCAAAATTGCTGTTGCTTCCAGTTTCTACAGCTGTACCTGCTAAAGGGGAGGGACCTATGCTGGTAAGGTGGAGAGCTGAAGGCCAGTATTCCACAGCTCCTTCTCCTCCATCTTGCAAAGAGTTCTGAGGCTTCTGTGGTTGGAGATCTAGTTGGGAGGTGGGGGTGGAGGGAAAAGAAGTTGGGAGGCTGAAAATTTCCTTCTCGACTGTAATGTCCCTGGTTGGCTCCTGCTCTCCAAGCCTGACAGGTATTTGGAGCTGATTGGCTTCCCGAAGGTTCTTCAGGGATCCCAGTCCCTGCTGGGTCTCTCACAAGAAAGTTCACTTGACTAGAGCAAATGAACTCCATTTCATCTCAGAAACCTAATGGCCTACATGTAGTTTCTTCTCTACCGAGAACTATTAACCTTTAGGAGGCATTATTTGATAGATTCTAACATGATCTTTGGATAGCTCTCAGGGATAGCCTGCATCTGCTCCTTGATGAACAAGTTTTGTCCTGACAAACAGTGGGAAACAGGCTGATTCAAATGTAATAGTAACTTCTCTCATTAGCTGGTCTGCACTACCTGGCTTGTCCCTACCTTTTGTATTTATGGGAAAGTCAGATATTAGCCCAGTGTGGCCAGCGATCTCAGAGCTCATAGTTCAGGTTTTCAAGTGGCCCAGCTGAAGGCCCTTCTTGTTTTGGAGGATGCCACAACCCACTCTACTCCTGTCTGTGGTTTTCCACTTATATCTCCTTCACTTTCTCTTCTCAACTCCCACAATCATATTCTCTTATCCACTTAAGCTGAACTAGTTTTACCCTGCTTTTTTTGTGTGTGTGTAAATTTAATCTTGTACCATTTCAGAATTCATCATCTTTTGTGTTTTGGTGTGTCAGTCAAAATTTCTAATTTAACACCTTATTATACAATAATAATTTAAATCTTTTAACACTAGTCAATGGTAAGATTTTCCCCGTAAGAATTAAACATCAAATTGGGTCATAGATTGATACAGTGTGTTTTGTTTAGAAGTTATATCTAATAAAAATAAACATCAGTTTTCTTATTACAATGAAGAGCTCATTAAGCCTGTAGGCAATTAGTATCGAAATTAAGTGTATAATGAGTTATTTACTAATCTATATTTTATGATGTGCTTGTAAAGGTATTAATTATTTGGCTAGGTAGTGGAAGGATTAGTTGTATAACAGCATGTGGAGTTTCCCAAGGAAACTGGAATGCAAATTTTGATTAAGATGACAAAACATCAACCACATTTTTTAATTTTTAAGCAGTTGGTATGCATAGCGTATACCACTTAAATTTTATTAAAGTTGTAAACATGAAGGAAAATATCCAGTAAAAAGGAATATTCCCTTTGACTTCATAGTGGTGTTTTGACTTTTTTTATTATTTAATATTCACCAAGCAGCCATGCTGAACAAAGTTCTAATTCAATGTTTATCAAGTGCTATGAAATACTTACAGAAAGGGGACCAATCTAGTAGTATTGTATTTAGAAATTCAGACTATCTATTCATCAAAATATTTGGTGAACACGCATTTTTCCTTATTTGTTAATTCTTCTTTTCATTCTTTTAATGTTCGAAATGTTATGAATATTATCTTTTTCTAACCAGGTTTTTATTTAGTTTATTCATTATTGAACGTGCAAATTTTAGTAACTATTGCATTATATTGATGACCATGAGCTTATGATAAACAATTCTGAAGCCAACAGGTGCTATATGGAATCTTGGGTCTGTAAAGAGCCTTTAAAGATCATCCAATCTCATCTCCTGCCTTTAGCATTTTAGACCATCAGTGTTGTTATGGCTTTGAGGATTTTAAGAGAAATGTCTTTACCTAACCTAAACTTAAAGCTGTACCTTGTTCTTTTTAATTTTTCCTAGGCAGTTGTGGAGATCTTCAAACAGTGCTTGTAATCAGAAGATCTGAGTTAGTCTTTCTTCTCTGTTTCTGACTATGTGTCTTGGCTCTAGACAACTGCCCACTTGGCAGTTGTCCAAGACATCTATTCGAATCTGTTTATTTAGCTGAGGCTAAAAATACAAAATATTCAAAGAATGAAATAATTTACATTAAAAGTACAGAATTGGATGTCAGTGTTAAGTATTTTATTTTTTATGTTTTCCTCCCACCCATCACCAGACTTTCTCTTCCTTGATCCTAAGAGATAACGAGCATTTCTAGAGTATTTTGTCTTCTTAAATTCCAGTTTTATTTAGCTCAGAATGAATGGTATAGTTGTAAAATGCAACATATTTAAATTATAAACAGATATAAAATATAGATAATAAAGATTTTTGATAGCATCCCATTTTCCTTTTACCTTAAAGGTACATTATAGCATTTATCTATTTCCCTTACTTTTTGAAATTCATAGCCAGTTTCATGTATTAAAATTTAATCTTTAAATAAATTTCTTACATCCAGAAGATAAGTTGCTAAATATATGGTAGTTTCTTTTGATAATCAACATGCTGTGTCCTTATGGTTACACCAATAAAAATAGGCATATATATTATGAAGTATTTATATATTACAAACAAGTTTAAAGATAGAATGAAAGCAAATGTTGTATTGTCTGTCAGTGAAATGTACCAATACACTGATCACATACTGGTCCTATCCAGATGCAACTTGAAAGATGTTAACACAAGTCTCTGATGGATGTCTCCAAGGAGACGGATGCCAGCATTAGGAAAATGATTTAAACAACTGCTAACTGGGGTCTCTCTTATTCGTGTCACAGATGGGATTGACAGAAAATATTGGTGGGTGTTTTAAAAACATGACCTAATCTTTCCCTAATTGAGGATGCTTCTAATTGTGTAATAATTGGTTTTCACAGTTGAATGTCACAGTATTAAAGACATTTGCCAATGCTCTAACACCAAGGAAAGCACATACTTTTCCTCAAATCTGTCTTTCTGTGTACATGCTCCAAATTGTATTTTATTATTATGGCCATAATTATAGGTTATATTAACTGAGTACTTAATATGTTCCATACACTGGGCTAACCCTCTATATAAATTATACGCTCAGCAACTTATATAGTGCTATTATCCTTTTTGTTGTATGAATGGGGAAACTGGAGTTTAGAGAAGTTAGCTGCTCATGCTATTTTGTGTCTCACCCTTGCATATCTGACCAAAACACTCAATATTTTAACTTCAATAATATAGAGACTACCACCCTAAAATATTGCACAGTTCCCCACTGGGGAGATTTTTAATGAATCAGTAAAAAGTACTTTAAATGATCAATAATAACGGTAGAAATATTTTAGAAATACTGGCTGACAGAGGGAGGTGTGTGTGTGTATATGTGTGTATGTAAAAATGGAAATAACTCTAGTAAGAACTGTGTAACATTTACTGAGTACTAAATAGTTTATAACACATTATCTCATTTTCTTTTCAGAGGAAAACTGTGGCATATACAGATGCTCCTCCATTTACAAGTTTATGTCCTGATAAGCCCATGATAAGTTGAAAATATTTTAAGCAGAAATGCAGTTAATACACCTAACCTACCAAACACCATAGTTTAGCCTAGCCTACCTTAAATGTGCTCAGAAAACTTACATTAGCCTGCAGTTGGGCAAAATCATCTAACACAAAGCCTATTGTATAATAAAGTGTTGAATATCTCATGTAATTTATTAAATATTATAATGAAAGTGAAAAACCGAATAGTTGTATGAGTACTTGAAGTACAGTTTCTACTGAAACCATACTTTCTCACCATTGTACAGTCAAAAAATCATAATTCAAATCATTGTAAGTCAGGAACTGTCTGTATATTCTTATCCCAGTTTCGCAGACCTGTTAACTGAGTCTTACAGAGGTGATGTAACTTGCATGCTATTGCATAGTAGTACATGGCTACAGTGGGGTTAAAACCTAGGTTTGTTTCACCACAATACTTTTGTTCTCAACCATCCTAGTGAACTATATTTCCTTAAAATAAAAAGAACATAGATCATTACAGATATGCAAAATTATCAGTAGATAGCAGAAAGAAAGATAGCTTTATAACTGCTGGCATATTAAATTCAAGAAAACTGTTTTTAAAGATAAAGCAAATTACAAATCAGCTGATGTAGACCCATGAGACTTAATTTCTTAATTTGAATTTTTTAATTTCCTATCTGTACATCAAAATGACTAGAGCTGTGCTCTATGAGGAAGTTGCCTTGTCATAGAGAATTTGTTTGAAATTTAAAATTCATAAAACTTTAAAGTATTTGCACAAATTACTTAAATTGGTTTCTTTATAGCCCACTATATCCTGCTATGCTTTATGGCTACATCATTAATTTGCTTAGAAATCAAAATGTAAAATCCACATCCTTTCTGCTACATAAGACACTAAGCATATTTAATGCATAAATATTTTAAAACTTTGGTGTTTAAATACATCTTTGGCTGGGCGTGGTGGCTCACGCCTATAATCCTAGCACTTTGGGAGGCCGAGGTGGGCGGATTGCCTGAGCTCAGGAGTTCGAGACCAGCCTGGGCAACACAGTGAAACCCCATCTCTACTAAAATACAAAAAATTAGCTGGGCATAGCGGCATACACTTGTACTCCCAGCTACTCGGGAGGCTGAGGCAGGAGAATTGCTTGAACCCAGGAGGCGGAGGTTGCAGTGAGACGAGATCACGCCACTGCACTCCAGCCTGGGCAACAAAGCGAGACTCTGTCTCCAAACAAACAAACAAACGAACAAACAAAAAATATATATTTAAGGTTGATTAGAACATGGCTTAAAAATCTATAATGGATCTTGCCATTTCCTTTCTTTAATCACTATTAAAAATATTTGTTAAATAAATTAACTAAAATGTAATAAAATTCTTCTCACTTGTTTTTAACAAGGTTTTTATTTATAGTAATACAAACATTGTCTGAATTTATTGCACGTTATAAAATACCATCCTGAGTGAAAAATTTATTCCTGAGGATTAATTTGATTAACTTGTATACATGCAAAAGGAAAATCCTAAAAATAAGTGAGAGCATACATGTATGAATGAATAAGTAAATGACTGAATGAAAAAAAAAAGAGACAGTATTTTGAGATGGAATAGAATGAAGGCAGCAGGAGAGATATTATGCAACCTGAGGTCCACTGGTGGTTTCCAAAGGAGTGTTTGTTTAATTAGAGAAGTGAAAATATTTTTCTGAGTTTCAGTTCTCTCATCACTGGACAAGAGTAGTAGTGAACTACATAACCTCTAAACTCTAGATGACCATTAAATATCTCTGATTACACAAAAAGTGAACACTGACATATTCATTCATTAAACATTTTTCTGAATCTCTACTTAGTGTCAAATATGTGCTACACATTAGGAATGTATGGATAGACATAATTCTTGCCTTACCATTCATTTCAAATGAAATTAATTCCATGGATGAGTCTGACAAAGATTATGTAAAAGTATGTTTAAGAAGTTTGATGTGATAGATGAAGGAATGCTTTCCATTAAAAAAGAGCAAGTTTACAAAACAATAGCAAGCAGAAATAAAACAAGAGTAACTGACTATGAACATATGCAATTACATATTTTGAAAACGAAAAATACAATCATTAAATAAAAGTGAAAAAAATACGGGTGAAGTCTAGTTAAACCGAGTGAATGAGAAAATTAGTATACTAGAATATAGCCCTGCAATATAAATTCAGAGTGCAGCACCCAACGATTTAATCTTTAAAGTTATACTAAAAGTCAGATAAAGGACACAGTTATTAGTTTGAGGGGTTTTTCAGAGATAAAACAGTGAGTTCTCACTGAACATGATGGAGGCAATGGCAGATAAACTATCTGAAGAATAATTGAAAATTTTCAAAATGGGTATGTTCTTAAATTGAAAAGTGCTTTTCAAGCATTAGGTGAATGCTGCATGTAAACATATCAGAATGACTTTTAGGATTAAATAAATAAATAAGCAAACAAACATAAATAAATAAAGCTCTTAGATGGAAAGAGCCAACTATTTACAAAGGAATACCAATCAGATGGAGAGCAGATTCTTTCACGTGCAACAAGTGACCTTAGAAGAAAAAGATGTTTTCCTACTGCCAAGAAAACCAAGACATTTCTACCAAGCTAAACTATTATTAGAATAAAGGCCAAATAAAGACACCCTCAGAAAATAACTAAGGTAGTCTTCCCTACAGACACTTACCAAAAAAAAAATAATAATAAATTAAAAGGTGAATTTACCGAGATGAAAAACAGACACAGAGGAAAAGATGGACTGTAAGACAAAAAGAAGGAACATACAAAATTAAACTAACTATTGACTATAAAAGGATAGGAAACTGAATGTATTGAATAAACTATTTAGAATTAGTGAAAATACAGCCATAATGACAATGAATAATTGGATTAGGCTCACATTTAAAATGAGAGATTATGAGAATGGACAAATAAATGAGATATCATTCCACACTTACTGCTTAGAAAATATTTATCTAAAAACAAAATTACATGAAAATATTAAAAGTAATTAAAAAGATTTACTAGGCAAATACTAGTAACTATGACAATGACCCTTAAGATGTAGCAGTGTGAAACTCAGTAAATACAGAATTTAAGCCAAAAGCATCAACTGGCATAAAAGCACACACTACATATGAACAAAAGAAAATATTCAAAAGGCACAGATAATCATGAGCTTATTTCTAACAATGTAGCCTAATATACAAAGATGAGAGGAGAGAGAGAGAGCACGCGTGAAAGGGAAGCAGAATCCAGCAGAATTTGACAAAGCAATTGACAAGTTCACAATGATAGTGTCAGAAACTGATAAATCAAGCATACACAAAAGATAGTAAACATACAGATTTAAACAACAAACCTGTTTTAACACCTAAAGAGATAGACATAGATATATACTGTGTGTGTTTATAAAAATACTGCAAACAATAAAGTAAATATGTATACTTTTAAAAGTATAAATAAAACATTTACTAAAGCAAGCAACAGAGTTCCAGGAAAAAGGAAAACAACTTGTGGTGCTATAACTGGGGACACTAACAACCAGCTTTCACCAAGGAGAGGACAATAATGACTTTGTGGAAGTTTATTATTTAAAATCAATTTCATCACATGTAGAACAAGCTAAGTTCAGGGTCATCAGATTAACTCTCCAGCTTTTTGCTGTGATTTGAGGAACTTTAATTTCCTCTTCCACCATTCTAATTCTCAGTTTAGGAGAATTTTCCAATTTTTCTTCTGAGATATAGTTTGTTAACAGGAGTGAAGCAGCTGTGAGCTCATAGAGTTCATGCCTGGGGAAGAGAAACTGCATGGTGTCTTTGAAGACGATGGTAGAAAAGTGGACACCTACTGGCTTTTTGCCCCCATTTTCTAGGAACTGCTTCTTCCCTTCCACGTGATCACAGGGTGGCAGGCAGCTGTGTTTACATTAGTTGGGTTGGGTTATCCATGTTGTTAAAGCTAGTCCATACAACTTTTTCCCATAAAGCTGAAATTTCACATAAGCAAATCTTGCTCCAGATTGCTGGGTGTGTAGTGTGGACTTTTGCTGTGAGTCATGCTTATTTGCTTTTTGTTTCACATGTTTTGCCTTATTGTTTATTTGTTTGTTTGCCACATGAACCCCACAGAGTGGAAGGCATTTCTTAGAGTCAAAGAGAGAAAACACTGAAACTCAAAATCCATTGAGAAGCAGCAAAGAAGCGTGAGAGAGGTTCTGATCATCTGTAATTCCAGTCTGTGTTTGAAGCCTAGCAGCCTCTAGCCCTTGAAGTGCATGAAACACCCCTGCATCCTTATGATAAATTCTCCTTTTGGGTTAGCTAGCTCATGAATTTTTCTGTTAGTAGCAATTGGGCGAGTCTTAAGTAATTCAGGCAAGGGAATTACTTAAGTAATTCAGGCAAGGGAAGGGGACTGCCCTGCTTGGAAGGGGTCAGGAGGTAGCAAAGACTGAGGGCATGAGACCCCCAAGAACATCTGTGGAAAATCCCTATGCAGGGCTTAGTTATCCAGTGGACAACAAGAGGTCATGGAGGAAGCTTAATATGAGACCAGAGAGAGGATCTGGGGAGGACATAGGAGGCGATTATTTCTACTTTAGGAGTTTTGCCTAGGGCTGGCCTGCTGAAGGGGTAAACAAATAAATAAATCATACTCAATAAAGACTCAGTTGCAAAGAGCTTCAGGGCAGAAAATAGTTAAGAAGCCTTGCTAAAGAGAAGCCATTTCATGTCTACATTTTTACAATTCTTTCCCATTTCTCCTGTTATGTGTTTCTTGTGTTCAATAGTCATTACTTGGGCGTTTGAATTTTTTATTGAGTGATTTCTAGTTCAGTAGTTATTTTCTGCTTGTAAAGTCCAGGGATGGCCTCTTCTGCGTGGCTCCATGGAAGGGCAATCTCCGCAGGCCTGCTCTCTGACCTGCCATGGCTAGCTGCCCATTGGCAGCAGATTGCTCATCGGCATCCCATACCTTATCACGAAAAGTAGAATAATGATTCATTTCATTCTGAAGCCAGAACTGTTGCTTCACGCCTGAGGGAAGCAGTGAGGAGGAAGGGAGGGAATTCACAGGTCTGTCTTCCTGAACTGCTCCTGCTCCCTCTTTACAAGGTCAGAAAAAGAGAGAAACTTGCAGGCTGCTGTCAGTGCAGTGAGTTGAGCTCCAGGCATCTCTCAGCAAAAATTGCACTTTCATCAGAATCAAACTTACATGGCAATTATTTCAGGTCACTGGTGCTATCATTGTACTTTTCAGTGTAAACAGACACATGGAAGTGACAGTAAGTCTAATGAAGTATTGGTTTTGGAGCATTTAAGTGGCAAAAAAATCCAGTATTTCTTAAGGGCAACCTGGCAATTCATGCACTGTAATTTCAAAAGCCTTCTAATTAAAGGAAGTCATTGGCTTTGTTTACTCTTTCATCCCAATAAACAATTCAGAGATTCCACAACATAGCTGACATTCTATAACATAATTGTCATGCTTTAAAGGCCAGTGGTGTAATACTGAAAAAGAAAACTACTGATTTGAGTGCCAGACTACAAATAAACTAGTAAATTGAACTACAAATTTAAAAATTCAATGTGACTTAATTAGTGAGCCAATCAACCAGTCTTTTTCTCAAAGCCTCTTGTGAACTCAGCAATGTGCTAACTACTGTCCTAGATAAAAAAATAGATTGAATATGATCCTTGCCTTAAGGCAGCTTAAAATCTAATTGGAAAGATACAATAAGTGTAGTTGGCCCTCCTTATCCATGGCTTCCACATCTGTGGGTGCAATCAACTGTGGATTGAAAATAGAAAAAAAAATACAGTTGCATCTGTATTGAATGTACACAGACTTTTTCTTGCCATTATTCCATAAAGAAGACAGTATGACAATTATTTTTATAGCATTTATATTGTATTATGTATTATAACCTATCTAGAAATGATTTAAACTATGCAGGAGGATATATGAAGGTTATATGCAAATACTATACCATTTTATATAAGGGACTTGAGCATTTATAGATTTTGTATTTATGAAGGTCCTGGAACCAATCTCCCACAGATGCCAAGGGACAACTGTACATGTAAAGTCTTAGAAAAAAAAATTTAAAAACAGACCTTATGGTCAGATTTTCAAGTGCATAAGAGTTGAGAGATATTAATGTGGGTTGGAAAAGCGAAAGCTTCATGAAGGAGTTAGCCATAAAAAGAGAGGCCAAATGAAACAAGCTAAGGAAAGAAGGCAGAAGACTCTGGGCAGAAGTAATAAGATCAATGAAGTCCAAGCACCATTCTTACATATCCCAAAGTTTGCTTCCTTGGATGAAACACTGAAGTATTCTGAAATTCGAACCAACTATCTGTCATACTCCAAAATACATATCAACTTTTGGTATCATGTGCATTTAGTAACCAGCATTGATCTCCACAAGGCGTTGGGCTAGTTTCAACTTTAAAAATTTGTTATAGAAAACAAAACTACTAAGCTTGGCATGGTGGCTCACACCTGTAATCCCAGCACTTTGGGAGGCCAAGGCAGGCAGATCACTTGAGGCCAGGAGTTCAAGACCAGTCTGGCCAACATGGCAAAACCTTGTCTCTATTAAAAATACAACAATTAGCTGGTTGTGGTGGTGCACTCCTGTAATCTCAGCTACTCAAGAGGCTGAGGCATAAGCATAGCTTGAGCCTGGAAGGCAGAAGTTCACTGAGCCAAAATTGTGTCACTGCACTCCAGTCTGGGCAACAGAATGAGACTCTGTCCCCCAATGCCCCCCAAAAAAGGAAAAAAAAAAAAAGAAAACAAAACTACTCATGCACTGCGGAGGCACTAGCAGTCATACATTTAAGTTATAATGGGTCATGTGACAGATTAAATATTTGTGTCCCTTCCAAATTCATACGTTGAAATCCTAACCTCTAATTTGATGGCATCAGGAAGTGGATCTTTGGGAGGTGATCAGGTCATGATGGTGAAATCCTCATGAATGGGAGTAGTGCTTTTATAAAGGAGACCCCAGAGAGGCTCTCAGTCCTTCATACATGTGAGGACACAGGGGGAAGATGGTTGTCTATGAACTTGTAATAGGCCCTTCACTAGACCAGATCTGCGGGGACTTTCATGTTGGACTTCTCAGCTTCCCAAACTGTGGGAAATAAAGGTTTGTTACTTAGGCCACTCATTCCATAGTAATTTGTTAGAGCAGCCTAAGCATACCTAGACAACCCATAAATATAGGACTGAACATCTGTGTGCTGAATGTTGGGCTAAGTACTTCGTGTATAATATTTATTCTTCACATTCTGAGTTAGGTACTCTTATTAGATCCACTTGCAGATAAAGATCCTGAGATATTTATGTGTCATATAGACAGAGAGGTGGAAGAGGACATAAATCCTGCCCATCATCTCTCCTGCCCCAAGGAAGGATTATCAATCAGCAGGAATTCTTTTTTTTTTTTTTTTTTTTTAAGACGGAGTCTTGCTCTGTCGCCCAGGCTGGAGTGCAGTGGTGCAATCTCGGCTCACTGCTAGCTCCACCTCCCGGGTTCATGCCATTCTCCTGCTTCAGCCTCCCCAGTAGCTGGGACTACAGGGGCCCACCACCATGCCCGGCTAATTTTTTTGTATTTTTAGTACAGACGGGGTTTCACCGTGTTAGTCAGGATGGTCTCGATCTCCAAGCAGCAGGAATTTTTAAATTACCATTTTTCTGGGGTGACGTGAGAATATGGCAGAGTAGGAGGCTCCTGCCTCTTCCTTTTATCACAGACACACCAAGTAAACGTGGTAACTACTGTCCTAGATAAAAAATAGTGGATCAGTTTCTCCAAGAGAAAGCTAGAAACCAACTGAAATCCTCCTACACAACAAACAACCTAGAAAACACCTACATCAAAACGGGTAGGAAAATTGGAGATGCACTCAGACACTAACCCCACCCTGAGCACAGCGCCTCATCACCAGGAAGCAAACCCAGCTCCTATCTTTTTCCTGAAGAGTAAGGGGCTACTCTTATACACATATAGTTCCCAACTTTTCCAGACTCTACTGGAGAGCTTGGCTCTTAAAACACCCAGGTGAGGAACAGCAGGAACACAGCATCAGAGGATTTCCCCCAAGCACAAAAAACAAAGAGGACGTTGGAACCGTGGGAGCATTCCCAGCAGCTGTAGCTCCCAGGATCAGCCTAGTCTCCAACTTACAGGAAAGGTTTGGCTGCAAGCTTTTCCAGCAGTTTCCTGTAGTTCTGGCCTCTGACGAGCCAGCATCTGGGAGTCTACATGGAAAATAACGGATTAGCCTCCTGGAGCCTAAATAGGTGGGACCATACTACCCATTCCTTCTTCCCTGGCTTGCTCCTGTGATAATCCCAGCTTTGTCATCTCTTCATGGAAAGAGGTTGAAGGTCTCTGTCAATAAGAGTAGACTGGATGGTACTTCCCCCACTGTCTTCCTGGCTTGCTCTGGATATGAGATGAGATAAATTTCTGCAATCTTTCACTAGGGGGAGGTTGGGGGACCTCTCGGTGCCTGAAAAGGAGAGGGGCACTCCCTGCATCTTCTTTCACAGCTTGCTTCAGCCATAATTCCAGAAAAGAAGCCTCCCCTTGCAAGAAGGGTATGAGACTTTGCTTGCTTGAACAGGAGAGTGAACACTCCTTATGCCTTCCTCCCTAGCTTGCTTCAGTGTTAACTCCACACTGTAAGTCTGTCCCTGCTAACAGGGTGTAAAAGTTCCGCTTTCTAGAACGAGAGAGTAGGCACTCCCTGCACCTTCTTACACGGCTTGTTCCAGCAATAAATCTAGATCTGTACATTCTCCCTGGAAGCAGTTTCTGCACACATCAAGCACCCCAACGTTTACATCCTTCACCTGAGGGACTGGCTACTAAATCAGACAGCTCTGGGTGTAGACAGAGCCCTGCACTCCTGAGTCTTCTAGACCAGAGTCTTTAAAAGTGACTTATAGGCCAGGCTGGGTGGTTCACGCCTGTAACCCCAGCACTTTGGGAGGACAAGGCAGGTGTATTGCCTGAGGCCAGGAGTTCAAGAACAGCTTTGCCAACATGGTGAAACCCTGTCTGTACAAAAAATACAAAAATTAGCTGGGCATGGTGGCGCATGCCTGTAGTCCCAGCTAATTGGAAGGCCAAGGCATGAGAATCGCTTGAACCAGGGAGGCGGAGGTGGCCATGGAGATCATACCACTGCACTCCAGCCTGGGCAACAGAGTGAGACTCCGTCTTGGAAAAAAACAGAAAGAAAGAAAAAATGACTTAAAAACTTTCAAATATTCACTGCCTATCTCCCCAAGTTCAAAGTGAGCTCAAATTCTTCCAGAAAAATTGAAAAAGAGAGAATACTTCCAAATTCATTTTTACAAGGCCAGCATTACTCTGATATCAAAGTCAGGCAAGAACACTACAAAAAAGGAAAACACAGAACAATATCCTTGATGAATACAGATGTAAAAAATCTCAACAAAATATTAGCAAACTGAATTAAATAGTACATTAAAATGATTATTCACTATGATCAAGTGTGATTTGCATCCACCCCATGGATGCAAAGAGGGTTAGGCCAAGAGGCACATTTTTCAACAAGGAATAAGTTTTGGTTAGAAAAGGTCTAACCAAAAAAAAAGTCTGTTTTGAGGCCTAGTTTGCATTTTAGTCTGCTCAGGCTTTCATAACAAAATACTACAGACTGGGTGGCTTAAGCAACAAACATTTATTTCTCACAGTTCTAGAGACTGGAAGGCTGAGATCAGAGTACCAGCATGGTCAGGTCCTAATGAGGTTCCTCTTCTGAGTCACAGGCTGCTGACTTTTCTTTGTATCATGTGGTGGTGAATTTTATGGGTCAGTTTGACTAGATTAAGGGATATCCAGATAGCTGGTAAATCATTATATCTGGATATGTCTATGGGGGTATTTATGGAAGAGATTAGCTTTGGACTGAGTAAAGAAAATCTGCCTGCACCAATGTGGACAGCCATCATCCAATCCACTGAGGGCCCAGATAGAACAAAAAGATGGAAGAAGGGCTAATTCATTCTTTCTTCTGGAGCTAGGACATTCATTTTCTTCGACCCTTGGATGAAGAGTTCATGGTTCTTGGAGCTTTGGACTCTAAAAATTATAACAGCGACCTACCCTACCCCCACCAATCCCTATTCTCAGACTTTGGTGTTAAACTAGGAGTTATACGGCAGCTCCCACCATTTTCAGGCCTTCAGACTAAGACTAAATTACAACTATCAGATTTTCTGGGTCTCCAGCTTACAGAGAGTAAATGGTGGGACTTGACCTTCATAACCAAATAAGCAATTTCCCATAATAGCTCTCCTCATATGTCTACACGCAGTTGACCCTTGCACAGCTCGGTTTTGAATGATTTGGGTCCATTTATGTGCAGACTTTTTTCAATAAGAGTTCCATTGAATGTCCCTACCTCTCCTGCCTCCCATTCTACCTGCTCTACCCCTTCTGCCTCTGCCACCCTGAGACAGGGAGACCACCTCCTTTTCCTCCTCCGTCTCAACCTAATCGATGTGAAGATGACAAGGATGAAGGCCTTTATGGTGATTCACTTCCACTTAGCGAATAGTAAATATATTTTCTCTTCTTTACGATTTTCTTAATAATGTTGGCTTTTCTCTGGATTACTTTATTGTAAGCAAACAGTATATAACACATACAGAAAATATGCATTAACTGACTGTTTATATTGTCTGTAAGGTTCCTGGTCATCAGTAGGCTATTAGTTGTTAAGTTTCTGGGGAAGTTAAAAGTTATATGTGGAGTTTTGACAGTGCAGGGCCCCTGCATTGTTCAAGGGTCAACTGTGATATTCTATTGGTTCTGGTTCTCTGAAGAACTGTGACTAATACATATCCTCACATGGGGAAAAGAAAACTAGCTAGCTCTCTGGCCTCTTATGAGAGGACTATTCCCACTCTTCAGTGATTATGACTTAATTACCTCCCTCATCACAAATTACTCCCAAATGTCCATCACATTTGGATTACAGTTTCAACGTATGCATTTTGGAGGGATACAAACATTCAGCCCATTATAATTTGATAAGAGTTGGCACAGAGACTCTTTGTCTCTAATGGTTACATGAGTGGAAAAAATTATAACATGAGTAGTAAAAGTAAGAAAGTAGGAGAATTATGAAATTCAAGAGTAGAAAACATCTGCTATTCTTGACTAGGCCTCATCCTGTCCTCCTCCTTTTTCTGCAAAGACCACCACAGCTCCCTCTTGGGAACCACATTCTCCTAAGCCTCGGGCCAGGTGATTCCGGGCTGCTGACCAGTAGTGTGTATGTGATCCGACCTGGTCAAAGCAGGGTTTTCCTTCCTTCAGACCACAATGCTTAGTTGAGGAGACAGAATCACCATGCAAAGTGGACTGAGTACTGGACTAAAGGGAAATGAAATATAACTCTAGTCACCCCAATGAGACTAAATTATAAGGGTTTTCTGTGACTACTGAGAAAGAGAAGCTGGTTTTTGTTCGCTGGGTTATTGAGCTGATCAACTGAAGACAAAATCTGCCTGAGAGTGAAGCCAATGCACAAATAGAAAGAGAAGGGTGACATTGTTTAGGCCCAGCCTACATCAGGGTGGGCCCCGTACCTTTTAGTAACATTATCATTCATTCTATCCCCTGCCCCTACTTTTGTTTAGTTGCTCATCTTAGTTTGAGTGAGGTTTCTGTTCTGTATACATCAATGTCAAATGTTAAGGTGGAAGATGATGCTAGAAACTAATGTTAGTAAAAGACATAAGAAATTATTTCTTTACCTGGAAGGACTACATAATTGACTATTGTCATGATATTTATATTGAGTCAAAGAAAATTATAATGTTATATTGAAACATGCCTCAAGCCACATGCTTTAGTATAGAGGGGGATATGTTCTCTGGGTTGTCTAGACCTTAAAATTCAAACAAGCTGTAGCTTTATTCCTAAATAAATGTTTCTAACTGAAACCTTGATTTCAGGAGTCCCTTCTAGTTGTAAAATTCTAAGAGTATGTAATCTTAGTTTATCCTTTATGGCATCTCTTAATTGCTTTAAAAATAATCTTATCTGGCTTTGTTGATTTTCATTGCTAGGTTCTGCATATTGAAAATCAGTTTATCTTTTCACTTGTTTAAGTAATAGGTACAGTTGAAATGATATGTTTTAAAATATATTGTTTCACTTTAAGGATTTTTACATACTTGTTTTTTCTTTAAAGGTGCAGCAGTGTTATTAATTCTCCCCAAATTAGATAGTTTCATATTGCTCCAAGCACTGATTCTGAAGAAAATTGCTACACCAAGGACTTGATCATATTTCTCTATATGTGGTAATCTCAGTTTTTGAAACTATTATAAGCTAGTTTTTTTTAGAACAATGAGCTAAAATGATCCAATGACAGTCAATTATCTTTAAGGAACTGCATTAGGTGGGCAAATACTTAACACATTTCTGCAAGCTGTCAAACCTCTTGTGAATGTTTACTTAAAAAGACAAAACACTGCACTACAGTATGTGACCCATTGGTTAATAAAAACAGAAAATATGTCAATCAGCATAAATAAGAGAACCTTGGGGCAAAACAAAGTGCTGAAGTTAAATGGAGAACATAATGATTTCCAAGGCAGAAACTAGATTCCTTTGATTCTCATTTCTTACAGCTTTTGAATACATCTTTCTGTTTCAATCCCATTGGTACTCCCTTAGTTTGCGACCAGCAGCTCTCTCTAGGTTGCCTTAATAGCCTCTTAAATGGATCCCACTACTCCAGTCTTTATTGCCTCCAAGTGAATCTCACATTGCTGCTGATCTTCCACAGCACAGAGCTAATCATATCACCAAGGACCTTCAGATAGAGTTTCAACTCCTTTGTATGGAATGCAAGGTATTAATCATCTCTGGTTCCCGAGTCCTCCAACTTCATTATTTGCCACTCTCTGCCTTATGTTCTAGGTGCCAATTATACCAAAGTAAATGTGAAGTTATCTAACTAGACTTCTTATATTTGCACATGCTCTTCTCTCTTTCTAGAATGCCTTTTCAACTCCCTTCACCTATGCAACCTCCACTTATCCTGTATGACCCAAATTTGGGTCACACAGGCAAATTTCCACTGACTCTGCAAATTTCCACCGACTCAGACCAGGAGATTTGCATCCAAGTGTCCCAATAGCTCTCTATTCACCTCAGTCTAACATTTATCATGCTTTATCATGTTGCTTACTTGGTTGTCTCTCCCATATAAGCACATGACTCTATATTATGTGAGTTATTGTAGGTGCTCAACCATTAGCAAAATTTATGCATAAATGAATAATTTGATCTTACCAAGTTTTTCACAGAGCAGATGAATGCAGAATTCATCACTTTGACCCCCACAATAAGAAAGTGTGTAACATGAGACTAAAGTCAAGAACAAATTCTAATATTAATGATACACGTTCAGAAATATTTAGCATTTAGAGATGTTCAGAAAAAGTATAGTGTGTTTCGGAAAGTAGAACTAGTAACACTTCAGTTATTTCAGAGCAGTTGTTTTGAACAGGGCTTAAAATAAAAACGTAATGGCAGGGGGTGAAATAATATTTTTCCTGACATTCTTAAATGTTATGTGGTGTTTTGCCAGAGTAAGCACAAAGGAACAATAATCCAAGTTACAGAGTATATATATCTTTGTGGCTTGTTATTCCCTTATTCCATAGGCACCATATTGACTATGCATCCAGTGATTTTGTAAACACAAGACTTGCATTGATTTGCCTCTTTGCTCTAATTACATCACAGTGGGGGTTATATAGTGGATCACTCTGAGTTGGGTACTTTTTCAATAAGAAGGTATGGTATGGTGTTGGTTTCCAGGTTTCTAGGTAACATAGTAGTTAAGTACTGTGGTACTTAAGACACAAAGTACACAAAACCTATTCCTACAATAGCTGAGGCTAATAAGGAAAAAAAATGATTCAGACCAGAAAGCTGGTCCTGGAGATAGATCTTTTTGGCTCTTGTATTGGCAGTTTATTACTATATATTAACATATAAACTCATCACATACACTACCCCACTACTCCCACTGCCCTGATAGTGATGTAAAAAAAATAACACTAGCTTCGACATTTCTTTGACTCATAAATAATGTTTGGGATTTGGGACTGTGCCTTTTACAAGATGGTGCTCAATAAAAACTCACTAGTTAAGAGAGTTATAATTTCTGGTCATTTTCACTTGCAGCTTCCTCCTGGTTCCCTGGGCTCAAAAATTATGGATTCATTTTCTTTTTTTACAGTTCTCTTTTCTCTGAGTCCATGAGAGATAACCCATGATTAAGTTCTATTATCTTTTTTTCAGGATGATTGTCTCTGAGATACATATCTTTCTATCTGAGGGTGGGGGTTGGCCCTCTTATACCCCAGTAGCAATTAACATGTGGAAGACCTGGAAGCATTCACCATTTTCATTTGGCAGAAAGAAATAACCTCATGTGGGCTTCAATTTACCCAGTACATTTTTTAACCTGTAAGATATATTTAACCCATGTAGTTGCTATGTGGAAGGCTTTTTAAGTGCTTCTTCTTGCCTACCACATTAACTCCAAACTCCTTATCCATCCTATATGTGGCCAGCTGCTATTCTCCCCACCTCCTGCCCTGCTAAATGCACTTGCCTTCTGTACCTCTACCTCTTTCTTAGAACCACTCCTCTGTTCCAGCTTCTTTTGTTGATCTCATTCATATTGCTTGCCATGTCTTGCTTTTGCACCTTTATATATATGATCATTTCTTCTACCTAGAAGATTCCCACTGCATATTCTACTTCATATGCATTGCCCTCCTCAAAATTTGAATTGAAATTTACCTCTCAGGTAAGCCTGATCCATCTCATCATCAATATACATTTTTTAACTACTGTATCTCTGCACGCTGTAAACATGCTGGAATTTATTTTGTGCTATGTTGATATGCACTTGCTGATATGAAGCTTGGTAAGTTTTCTTAAGGCCATTTTCTGTTTGCTTATTTTATCTTCTCAATACATCTTTTTTAAAAGGCTTCTCAGGTTTGGAATCATAGATTCTATGTCCTTAACATTTTTTCATTCTCAGAACACTTCCAATAATGTGGTGCTTTCTAAAGCCCTCACTCTTAATCCTGTCTTTTCTACATATGTAATTTAATAGTATAAAACAAAACAACAATACAATTCTGAATTATATTCATTCTATAACTCTACATTGTTGTGAAGAAATTAAAATTTATCTCTATTTATACATTATTATGATAGGGGATAATACCATAATCCATTGTTTATAAAATGGGATAATGTAAAGTAAAACGTCCTGTCCCATATAAGTTTTTTTCCATCATTGCTTCTGCCCCTAAGTTATTATGACTTATGAATTTGTTAGAATCATTAAATTAAAAGTTATATAAAGAGCTAATTTCACATTCTAGCTAGATTCTAGTCTTGCTGTCTTCATTACGTTACACGAAAATCGCAAGTACTGCACTCATAAAACTTTTAATAATAGATACAAATTTTATCAATACCTCATTTGGTATTGCTTTTACATCATCTAAGAAAAAAAAGGTTAAACTCCCACTGCCTATATAAGATAGACAGTTATAATTAAAAACTGAATTTGGAAAAAACAATTCTAAGTCCAAAGAGAGACACACATACAGCGCACAGGTCTTGTTGGTGACCTTTCATATTAATATACTCCCTTCAAATCTTTTTTCCTATCTCTCCCTAAGCTATTGTCTCAGTTTCTGTCAACGGTTCACTGAGCTACAAAAGATACCCACAGAGCTAAAAAGAAGCTTGGCCTTTTTCTTCAGAAACCAATTGTGTCGCTTTACTGCAGTTCTTATCTTCCCAGTGTAGAAAATTGTGCATTCCATGCTGAGGAATCTTCACTGGCTGTACGGGTATTCAGCAGTGCCATCTTGTTTCCGTGGGGATTTTATATGACATCTACATATACAGAAGGTATATCTAGTTCCTTTACATCTTACACCTACAGACCACTTGTAATAATGTCAAAATTGCCTATGGTAATCACTTTTATGTGAAAAAAGTATATTGATTCAAAAGCACTGAGAACTATCTTGATAAAAGGGATATGTTAGAAGCTAGCGAGTTTGACAAGCACATGCAAATTCAAAAAATTGAAACAGGAGTCTACTTTTGTCACCAGCTGGCTCTGTCAGTTTGGGATATTTCCTTGAATTTTTATCATCTAAATTTATTCATCAGACAAGGGGCTAACAACATACGGCCTACTTTTTTCTTAAGGGTTTTCTGGAGTGCAAATGCAACAATGCATGTGAAAATATTTGGAAAACATATATTAGTAGCTAGAAACAAGTATGGATGGTAAAAATTAAATAAAAAGACTATTAACATGTTACTATTCTCATTATTTTTGTTAAAATAACAATAAAGTTTGATATGCTAAGCAAAGTGAAGGTATAGTAAATGAATTACATAAGGTTAATATTTAGCAACTATATATTCAGCATATTTAGTAATAGCAACTATATAATGATAGCACTTGATAAATAAATTTGCAAGATGAGGAAAGGACTATTTTTATTTTCAAATGAACAATAAACATACTATAACATATAAACAAATTTGTGCATTTCTTATAAATTTGTGTTTGTTTGCCAGAAAAATAATTTCAAATTTATTTTTAATAGCCTAGTCACTGAGTAACTAATGCCTGTTGATCTTGTTTCATCCAGATCAATACAACATTGTCAAGACAGACTCAGTTCTTCCACATACAACATCTGAAAAAGTAGTAATTTCTTAGTGGAAATACTAAGCTCTTTTAAATTGGTAGTCATTTCCAGAACATTCTAATCAAAGCATGCCATTCTTAGACTTTCAACAGAGTTCTATTCACTCACTTATCCCCTACTGATGTGTTCTGAAGCTGAGAAACTAATCCACTGGTAGTAACCAGAGTATTGTTTCTGGCATACAATACTATAGGTATATTAAAATAGGATATTTTAAATATAGGTAATAAATGAAGATTTGTGTCTTCTTTGAAGACCTTCTGATTGAGATAAGAAGGTCTCCATAGTCCATGCTTAAAACCTTAGGAGCATTGTTTTCCTTCTCCTCCTTTCCTTTAGCGTTCTGGGTCTTTGTTAGTTGGCCAGGCTTCATGAAGAGAGGACAGAGCATAGTTTCCCCTCTCTACATATATCCATTTGGTAGTCTCCCTTTCATACGTCAAAATGATAAAGTTTTATTAAAGTTTTTAATTTTGCCAAGGTCTAACTCACCATAAGTAATTTTCATTGATAAAGTGATAAGATGCCATTGTGTCTGTGATATTTATTTCATTTCTCTCCTAACTTTCCATTGTGATTCACTTTTGATTTTTCTCGGTGAATTCTTGGGGAAAAGTGCGAAAATGGCATCTTACACAGAAAATTCCGATAAGTATAGCCACACTCAACATGGCTCCTCCCAAGGATAATTTGCCGAAAAATCATGGCCTAAGGAATGAGAACAAAGGAGTATAGTGATAAACATCCTCGTGTACCAGACAATATGGAAGGACAAATTCCATTCATTTTGATGAGGCAGGTAAAACATATGAACATAATTCTGAACTCATGGTATAGAAGCTGGCTATCTTAACAAATAAGAGGATTCAGGAAATGAATAGTTAGATAGAAAAAAAAATTCAGTTAAAGATCTTTTTTTCTTAACCTACAAAAAAACCTCATAAAACATATATACCCTTTCTCCCCTGAAATGTAACATAGGGTTTTATCAATACAGATTTTCCATCCTGATTTAAGTGGAAGCATCTATTTCAAAGTGATGGACTAAAAGAAAACTTGGAACGTGGATCAACTCTAGAGTCCTATGGAAATGCAAACTCATATATCAGATAAAATCTGTGGACAGTTTGTGTCTTCCTAGTTTTCTATTTGCAATAGCAAATAAGAGGAAACCACAGGTTTTCTGTCACATAAGCGGGTGACACAATAAGCTGACAAGAAAATCACAGTACCCAGCTGGAGAATAAGCTCAATGGCAACATCCATTCACTGAGGCATTTTATACTTATTTCATACACAGCCTCATCTAAAACTAATTATTGATACATCTACTTGTGAAGGAATGCTCACCACTATAATTTCACTAAATTCTCCTATAAGGAGCCCTATAAGAATTACACCAAATATCATGATGTGTATAACGAACAGTGTGTACATGATTGAGTCGTAATATATTCTATATTATATGAAATACATGATTGAATAGTAACATATTCTATATTATACGAAAGCAGTTTTACATGAACATAGCATTATTCTTATCAGAGAATAGAATATAACTTTACAGATATATGTTAGTGGCTTTATGTGCCGAACCCTGGTCCAGAAAATTTTATTTAATAGATTATAGCAATTCTACAAAACAATCCATTATTCCAAATAAAACCATCACAAGCAAGTGAATTGTAAGACAGAGGGGGAAATACAGAGAGTAGAAGGCCAAGAAGCAGTTCAAATACCTGGTAGGGTTAGTACTGAGGATGGTTCACTAAGCAAGATATATTTTCATTTTCTATTAGTGATTAGGAAACTAAGCATAAGATGGATCATTAAAGAGGGTGGAAATGATTTTAAGGATAGGAAAATATATATCCATGCACTGAGACATAAACAGACATATCTAAAAAATTTATTTGCTGAGAAAGGGTGTTTTATCTGTATGGAGTTTTTAGTATTACAGATATACTGTGTCCATAATTCACTCATTACAACTGAACACATCAAGGGAGTAATGGAGCACATGCCCCAAATATTTTACCTGTTCTTGATTTCAGGGTTATAAGAGTAAACTCATACCATCAATTACGCATGAAAAGAATCAATTATTCTTGCAACCTAAAGTATATTGCAGAAATGAAAATTGTACTCATAGAGAAGAGAAATAAAGCATAAAACATAGAAAATTCTAACAGTAGAGCACCTAGCACAGTATCCAGCATTCATGTATTTGTCCCTGAAAAGATATTTACTAATTATATACTGTATTTCAGACACGGTGAGAAATACAAGGCTAGATGACACAGGAACATTTAAATAAATGAATGCACATGAATAATTAAAATATGATGACTAAAGAAGAAAAATCTTATGATCTTCTCAATAAGTGTTGAAAAAGCATTTGACAAAATTCACATCTCTTCATAAAAGCAATTCACCATAAACTAGGAATAAAAAAGAAACTTCTTTAACTTAATAAAAGATGTACAGAAAACACCTACAGTCAACATCATACTAATGGTAAAACGATGAATGCTTTTCTCGTAAGACGGGGAACAGTGATGGGAACAAGGCGAGGATGTCTTCTCTCACTACTCCTGCTTGGCATTGTACTAGGTCCTAGCCAGTGCAATGAGGCAACAACAACAAAAAAGCATACAAATTGGAAAAGGGGAAATAAAACTCTATTTGCAGACTTCATGATTTGTTTACAAGGAAAATCCCACAGGGTCTGCCAAAAAAAAAAAAAAAAAAGCTACTAGAAATAATAAATTAGTCTAGCAAGGACCCAGATTACAAGTTCAATATAAAAATATCTATTGTTTTTCTATATACTAGCAATGAACAATTAGAAGTTGAATATTTAAGATCTGGATTTAAAAAACCCTTTTATCTTCTCCTGAGAGTTTGAAGTGATTTAATTCAGGTCATGCCAACAAAGGGCATATATATTCATTGCTCAGACTATGTAATTTCTAGTTTCCTCTGTGTTGAAATATGATAATCAAGTCACAGAAATTTGTAGCACATAGGGATTTCCATTTATGTAAATAATGAATAAGAATTCAGAGGGTAAAGTGATTTAGCAAACCCACAAAACTAGTGCCAGAGCCTAAAATACAGTTTTACTCATTCGAATCTCTGTATTCTTTGGGATGTTTCCTTTTCTTATGTGCCTTCTTAAAGCTGGCAAATACATTTTAGGTCTTGCTCTCCACTGTCATCTTTTAAAAATGACCGTGAAACTAGTCGTTAATGTTGATAATAATATTGCAGTTTTGAAATAAATTCCTCAATGTTATAAATGTTAAACAATTTTATAATTACTAGAAATTATTAATAGCCTACTCAAAATTCTTAACAAGAATATTCTCTTGTGCAGCAGCTTCTGGGGGTCTCATGATAGCCAATGGGAAGAAGTTTATCTTTCATTACATATAACAGTAAAACAAAACATTTAAATCAAGTATGATGTTAACAGGATCACACGCATCACTGAGAAAAAACAAACAAAAGTAAGAAGGGGTTTAGCTTGCTTTATGGTCTCTCTCTTTTTCTTTTCTTTTTTTTTCCATTTCTTCCTAGAAGCTAAATTCCACACTCTGAGAGTACATAGGGAAGATTCCTTTTCGTATTGGCCTTTCTGTTTATCTGTCCGCCTCAACAGCTGAATGTGGTAGTTCAAGGCCTGGACCCCAGAGACAGACAGGCTTG
The DNA here is from genome assembly GCF_028858775.2 of Pan troglodytes. Classification (NCBI taxonomy): domain Eukaryota; kingdom Metazoa; phylum Chordata; class Mammalia; order Primates; family Hominidae; genus Pan; species Pan troglodytes. Next base: position 136,399,570 of record NC_072403.2, on the reverse strand, counting down.
CATCTGTGCCTTGATACTTACTTGTCTGTGACCTTGCTCAAGCATGTTTGCCTTAGGTTTCTTATCTCTAAAATGGATAGCAGTAGTTACCCCAATAGAGGTGCTGTATAGATTAATTGAGATCATGACTGTAAAGAGTCTATTACGGTACTGGGCACATAATAAAAGCTCACGATATTTTACATATAATTTCGTCTCTTTTGATGGTCTAAGCAGTAAGACATGCAAGTATTAAGATTAAAGTGTATTACAGATCTGTTCTTACATGTTTTTTATTTTTTAAAATAGAATTGCCACTGTTCAAATCTGCTGCTTAAATTTTAAAATTCTTAAACATTCCATTTGTGAATATGGAATTCATCTTCTTCTGAATAGGTATTTATTAATTCTTCAACATTGTAGCCATCCTTAATTTAATTCAGACTCTGGAAACTTGCATTAAGCTTTCAAAATCTGTAGGGATGATTACGCTTACTTGGAAATTTTGAGTTGCTTAGCTACAGTAACCTTGTTCTAAATGTGCTGTAGAAAGTAAGGTTATAATTTCTATATCTCGAATATAAGATTTTAACTCATAGCTTGTACACACACAAATTTCACAACTCCTCTCCAGTAGTGTAATTCTTGTGTGCTATTTTCATTGTCTTGGAATTCTAACTCCAGTGTGAAATTCCATTAATTTCTGTCAATTCATGGTCAATCCTCATTGATGGTCAGCCTGGAACTACACCTTACTGAGAGACCATCCAGCCAGTGTGCTTCATAGTTTATCCACCAAAAATATTATAACAACTCTTACACTTATTTTGGTTCTTGTTCATGACTGTTTTTTGGTCAGGTTCTGCTTCTCTCATATTCCTGTTTTGTTCAATCTTTGCCCCATCTTGAGCTAATTTTGAACAAGAAATGGAACGAGTTTCCTGATTTTTTCTAACTGATCTCACAAGTAGTGATCTAACTTCACTCACTCTGCTCTATTTCCCAACTTGACTGTCAGCCAATTATCTGTCCACATCTGCCTTGATGAGCTGCTCTCATCAGGCAAGTCCATCCTGGTTCTTGTACTTCTTATTCCAGAAAGAATCACTGTCTTTTAGGAATTCCTAAATGTTTGTGGAGTGAATGGTGTTCTATAAAGTACCTCACATGTTCTAAAGTACTTAAGATCACAAAAATGTATATGTCATTACATCGATTAAGTCTAATGATATCTTTCAAAATCCCTTCAATTTGTTCCTCTTGCTCATGTGAATATAGTCAAAACGATCAGTGGCAGAAAGAAGTACATATGCAGAACACTAATGGGGATAATCTTAATCTCATTTGTGTTATAACTTGTTGATAGAGTTCGGATATGTGTCTGCCCAAATCCCACGTTAAATTGTAATCCCCAATGCTGGAGGGGACTAGTGGGAAGTGTTTGAGTCATGGGGGTAGACCTATCATGGCTTGGTACTATCTTTGCAATGGTGAGTGAGTTCTCAGGAGATCTGGTTATGTACAAGTGTGTGGCACCTCCTCACTCTCTCTTTTGATTCATCCTTCTTCACCTTGTAAGCCTCTGGAGGTCCCCCTAGAAGTCAAGCAGATGCCAGCACAATGCTGCCTGTAAAGCCTGCAGAACCCTAAGCCAATTAAACATCTTTTTAAAATAAATTACCCAGTCTCAGGTATTTCTCTATAGCAATGCAAAAATGGTCTAATACACTTGTACTATGCCTCTTTTTTTCTTTTGCTTTCCTTTTCTATCTTTTTTTTTTTTTTAACTAGAATCAGCACTGATTACTACTGTAATGATCTGTGGGCTTTATGAACTTTTATATATTGCCAATTATATAAATATGGCTAGCTCAACAAAATGTGCAGAGAGAATTTTCGCATGCTTTTACAGATAGTGTAATGAATGTAATGGCATAATAAAATGAACTCTTCCTTTTTAAAAAAATCTTAGCTTTCATGGTACAATAAAATTTTTTGAAAGAAATAAAAATTCAACATATATTTTAAATCACATTCATTGAAATCCTAAAATAAATGTTGATAAATTTTGAGTATATTTATTTCAATATTTCTCCACTAAAATACTTGACAATGCAAAAGTGTAGTCAATGTAACATGAAGGTTTAAATTACTTCAAATCAAATGTTACTTACATCTCCTAGAAAGCTTTATGTAATATAAATTAATGGAAGATAGTAAATATTGGAATTAGCACGTTCTTGGAAATACAACAGAAAATAAAACCGTCTGAATTTAACATTTATTTGTATATCAATCTACATTTTGCTTTAAAATTAGTCATATTAACATTTTAAAAACTCAGAATCAATTGTAATATGATTATTTTCTTCTGCAGAAAAAAAATTTAACATAGAAGTTTACAGTTATAACTTATTTTGGTGAATATTACAAGACAACTAGGGGCTCTCTAGGAGGCAAAGGATAGGACTGAAAAGAAGGAGGAGGAGCAGAGCAGAGGCCTTGCTATTCTTCCTGTCTGCCTTGCCTGGAAGGGTCTGTGTCTCCCTTAAAGCCTGAGTAAGGAAACTGATTAGCACATTGATGGAGGTGGAGGGCATTATTATGGAAGCTGCTGTGTGGAGTACTTTGAGGGCAAATCTGGGAAGTAAAAGTTAAATTGGTGCAGGGAATAAAGATCAGATTTTTGTGTATGAGAGATTTAGAGCTCATCAGTTACTGTATCAAATAAAAAAGAACTATAAATTAAACTATTCTTCTGCCCTAACAATGGTTTTATAATATTGCTCCCTCTTCAGTTTTGGAGTGACTCCCTGAAGGACCACTTCTAATTTCCGAGGATATAACAAGATTTATTTCGGATGTTACATATACACTCATGACCAATAATTTAGTTGCATCACCTGTGACTTGTTCGAATTTCATTTGAACTTAAGGGCTTTAAGATATAATTACCAAGAAAATATAATGTGAAAATCTAATCACGATAAGCCTCCCAAGACATATCTAGAACTGAGGGTGGGAGCTGTTCTTTAGAGTATACAGAAAGTTACTCCAATTCAAATAGTATCCTATATGCCCTCAAAAGCTAACAAAATGTCCCTGGCAGAATAGACTCATTACATATTTATAGCATTGATTAATTACTAAATGTTTACTTTGAAGATGTTTTTACATACCCAACATTCACAAAAATTGGTTTGAGCAAAGGAGTAAAGCCCCCATGCAACTTTGAGATTTTAGTAAAAAGCTGCATAGACTTGAAGTGAAGGTGACTCAGTTTGAACTCTTTGACGAGCAGAGAAAATGAGTATTTGGGAGCACAGTGCGATTCTACTGCAGGTGTCTAATTGGTTATGGTACAGGTCTCATTAGGATACACAGCAGGTTGTGTGACTAAAATACACATGCAGACATATCCACACACAACCTTGGAATGCTGAGGAACACAAATGTGTTTAGTGAGAAGCAAATGTAAATGTCTGCAGAGAGATAATTCCCTAATAACATAACAATAATCACATGAACTTTGTGATTTTACAGTCTTCATGAACAAACATGAATATCCTAAGGAAGAAATTAATTAACTAAAAACACCTATTAACATGAAACAGGCTGAAAGATGAAAGTAGAGCAGTCTCGATTTAGGAGAAAGCATTGCTTTTTTTCTTCTTTTAACTGAAAAAAAACAACACAAAATCTTTTAAAAATGTTATTGTCTACTATTTCATGAAACATACTAATTGATATGTTCTACCCTCAAATAACCTCACCTCTTTCAAGTTTCGATGGAAATGTTGCCTTCTCTTTGTAAAATTCTCATTCCCTAGCCCTGCACTATCAATTCCCCTTACTCTATTCTGCTTTCTCTTTTTATAGCACTTATCATAGTCTCTATTTTCTAGAACACTATATACTGTCTTACATATTGCTTATTGTTTATTCCTTGCTCCACTAGAATTAAGCTCCCTCAATGGCAAGATTTTTGGATGTTTTGCTCCCTGATATACCTAGAATAGTGCAAGGAAGATAGTAGGAATGCAATAAACATTTTTGAACAATTTGAAGAAATCATCACATAACTATGAAAATGCTGTGACCCCCAAAACAGTTGCTCAGTAAATATTTAAAAGTGCATTAATTAAATACAGAAGACTCTAAATGAAAGCATTTTTTGATGGTAGAAGGAGGTTATCAGATGCTAAAGGTAGAGGCAATCAGGAGATTAAAAATGAGAACAAAGAAGGGAAAAAGCAAAGAAAAATGAAGTAGGGAAGTGCTATAGTTTGGATGTTTGTCCTTCCAAACCTCATGTTGAAATCTGATCCCTAATGTTGTAGGTGGAGCCTAATGGGGGGGTCTTTGGGTCATAGGGATAGATTTGCCACGAATAGATTAATGCCCTTCCTGTGGCGGGCTGGTGAGTGTGTTCTCATTCTTATGAATCATCCGAGAGTTGGTTTTTTAAAAGACGCTAGCACCTCTCACCTCTCTCTTGCTTCCTCTCTGGCCATGTGATCTCTGCACACACTGGCCAGAAAGAAAGGAGGAGAGAGGTGGGAGGTGCTAGGCTCTTTTAAACAACCAGAATCCCCTTCACCTTCTGCCATGAGTGGAAGCAGCCTGTGGCCCTCACCGGATGTAAATACTTAATTCTGAACATTCTGGCCATCAGAATTATGAGCCAAATAGACCTCTTTTCTTTATAAATTACCCAGCCTAAGGTATTCCTTTACAGCAACAGAAAGTGACTAAGGCAGAATGATTTAAAGTACAGAGGGCACGGTTTAATTTGATGCTTCAAAATGTTGATATCCTTGACTATAATGTGAATAAAGATTCTATATTCTGACCTGCAGTCTCTCTGAAATATCTGTGCTACTCAGTCATTATTTAGGAAGATTCTTTAAGAATGTCTTCCTAGACAGAAAATCTCAAAAATGTGATTTAAACCTAGAATAAAGTTTGACATATTTAAAAATTTTATTTCCCTTTATGTTCTTTTCTGTCAAAAATTGTTTCCTTTGCTATCTCCCATAGGCTTTTAGTGGATAAAGGTCAGTGAACCACCACTTTCTGATGCAGTAGTCTCAAACTTCACTGCAGATTGGACTGATCCGGGTAGCTTATAAAACTGACTAGTTAAATGAGAATTCTGTGGGTAAGATCCAGGCATGAGCTTTTTTTTTTTTTAATACCCAAGTTGATTCCAACATGCAGCCAAGTTGGAAAACTACTGAAAATTCCATATTTACTGAATTACTGAATTAAGATTTGTCAGTCCTTGAAACTTTCTACTTACTGGAGAACCCTTCTGAATCTGGGGGCTAATGATTACCTGTGGTAGATCCATCTACCCAACACTGAAGTTGCATAACTAAATACTAGCAGTATGTCTCTAACTTTAGCACACCTTGGAATCACATGAACAGCTTATTGAAATGTGAACTCCCTGGCTCCCCTCCTAGAGATTCTAATTCAGTAGGTCTAGGATGGAGCCTGAGAATTTGCTTTCTAATAAACGTCCAGATGCTTTAATTGTAAACGAAAGAGTCACTGCCCTAGAGAAAGGGATTTGGGGATAGATCTCATCAGGCTTGCTGGGATAGCCCAGCGGGAAATCCAGTGGGGTATTGTCCAATCCTTACTTCAAACTTCTTGTTCTGGATCTCCAGTGAATCTCAAAAACCGATTTCTCTAAATCTTAGGGGACTCAAAACCTCCAACAGTGGCCCAGGTCTAGAATAACTACTTTGAAAGAACTGTAGGCTGGAACAGTCAAAAATCCATTATGAGTGACCAGTAGAATCATCTCCCATGCCAGTTTTGTGCACATGTGTGATGTGTTTTCAACTGTTTCTGATTGCTAGAGGGAAATTTAGTCCTTTCTGTGTTTTGATAATATTTGGTTCATGAATATCTCTCTTCATACACTTCACAAATATAGCATAGCTAGTATTTCTCACCCTTGCTGGATTTTGCACTGCTTGGATCAAGGCCTAAGATTTTCATCCTCAAAGTCCCACATTGCAGAACATCAAGCACACATTTTATGTTTATTAAATTATTCATGACAACATCCATGGTTCCCACATTATGGGTTATGATTTCATGTGGAATCTGGTGAGGTTAAAGGATATAGAATTAGCACTGCTTAAAACAACATCTATTTTTATAATCAGCTCAAAAGCTCACCAAAGCAGAAATGGTTCTCAGCTTTCTATATGCCTCTCAAATAGACTTTTTGTGATTCTGTTACTATTACATATTTCCACTATTGGCTTTCAAACTTCATTTAACCCACCAAAACCATTGGAGGTGGGGGTACAATATGGTTTGCCCAAATCTATCTATTGTTAAGCATGGTTCTTGATGCTATAACCCACACAGTATGACACTGCTGCTTACACTGGAATGGTCTTGGACAAGACCATTACTTCAAACAGAAGAAAGAGAGTATCCCTACCAAGGGCTAAATAGAAGAGTTAAAAGCAGTTTCCAGAGATGCTAATAGCCCTCTGGATACAATATTGCCACAAAATGGTAGGTATTATGCACAAGGATGAGGATTTTCTATTTGCTATACATTGTTGCATTTACCAAATGAAGCACTTACATAGGCACGTTGGAAGAAAAAAAATTCAAGAGAACCCTTCTTTTTTAATAAGAGTCCTAATTTTATCCAATAGTAGAAAATATAAGTAAGGTTAATATGAGATGGAAATTCCATATATCTCTATAAGTGTGAACCAACATGCTTTTAGTCACGTATTAGAAACTTTTCACATTATTTTAGTTTAATGTTTTTCATAATATTTTGGTTGTTGATGAAAAGGAGTCCGTGTGGCCTCAGTACCACAGTAAAGAGTCCGTGAGTCTTTTCCACTGATTCATTTTGCCTTTATCTCCTAGAGGACATTTCTGCATTCTCAGGAGAGGAAACACAGTTGGAAAAACACCTGTCATTTTGGTAATTTTTTTTTCAACAGACTCAGGATGTCATAATTTCTTTCTTCCTTTCTATTTTGGATTTTATATAATGTCTTGCTATTTTTAAACATCATGTAGATTTACAAGTCTGGAACTACCATTTTTCTGCACTTCTAACTAACCATCCCTCCTATCAGTAACAATGACACAATATACAAACCCAGAAAAATTATCAGGGTAGCCCTTCAACTATCATCTATTTGTTCATAGTTCTCCCAAAGATTTCCTCTATTCCCCCACAAAATGAGATACAGACCACATTTTCTTGCAGAGGTCTGGGTACAGGTGGTGGTATACTGTGTTGCACGGCCGTGGGCCAGACAGGCTGTGGCTCTAAATGGACACCATATGGCAACAGCCTGACTACTTTGAGTTGAGTCCTGCACCTGTTAGTCGGTGGGAGGATGCTCTTTTAGTGTTTATGTCCTTAGAGCTATTTTAATTTTCTTCATGACCACTTTTCTGTGACTCATAGTTGGTTTTCTGTTCTACTCTTTAAAATACAGATAATTGAAGTAACTGTGTATCATTCAATATAAATGTATATGGGTCTTTTTCCTTCCTCCTTTTACATTTAATGTTAGTCTTATTGAAACATAAATGACATCTACTCTTGCTTAAATCCTTCTCAGATTTGCCAATAAGAGACAAGGATTTGGGAAATTGGTGGGAAGAAGTAGAGCCTCCGGCAGAGATAAAATAGGAAGATCATCACCCCATGGTGTATTTGGGTGCCATTGTGATTCCTGTGTAGCTGCAATATGTACCATGATTTGTGGATGTTTCGAATATACATCCTTTCCATTAGTCTCCAAAGGATGATTTTAGGAATATGTGTTTATAAAATGCTTTTATGTAACTGTGTTAGCCAAATGATCACCTATGTCCCATTTAAATTAAAGTAGAACTTGACATTAATCTTCTCTGGAGAAAATTCAAGAATAAAATCAGTGAGGGAAGCAAAAGGAAATGATATTTGACCTCTATAGCTTTTTTCTCATATTTATGAATAGTTTTATAAATACATCGAAAGAACCACTTCAAAAGTGGTGAGGCCTTTTGAGGGTCAGCAAGGGTGCATAAGTGTGTCAAATGAGCAAATGACTATTCACCTCTCTTTTAATCGTACTCAGCTGCTGGGTTAGGAGAGCCAGAAGCTTGAAAAGAGGGCAAGATTTAAATTGACTGGTGAAACCTAGGGAGCACAAGGATAGATGAGCCCTTAGTCACCCCAAATATTTCCTCCACCTGGAACATGAATGCCTGAAATCCACAAAGACATAGAGACTTTACTCTATCAAACTACAACCTAGAAAAGTGATGACTTATTAAGCATTTAAGTATTAGTTTACATTACTTTCGTCAGATATTTTCTCAGGACAGGTTGTAGGAAAATGGCAGGTAGAGAAAATCTGAAGGCAAGGTTGACTGAGGAAGAGTTACAAATGTATAGAAATGACAAGCACAGTAAACTGAAGACAAACTCGATAAAGGGAATAATTTTTTCTATTTTTAATTGCCTTGTGCTCTCATGTGTGGGCAGTCCATGGAAGAAGGAACAAAGTGACCTATGATTTCTTCTCCTATTTGAAGAAAAACATGCTGAACCCAGGGCACAATCAGCTCTCAGAACTCCTCTAGGGTAGAATTCATCATGTTTTTATCAGGCTTACATATTTTTTTAAAAATGGCTTTAGCCTGTTTTTCTCTCTATTTGATCTAAAGCTGCATTTATAATCTCTGAACTAAAATGCTCAAGATATGTAATAGATATAAATTTGCAGATTAAAACCAATCTCTGGAAATAACCTATAAGTCAACTACATTTTTCTTGCCAAGGACTCAGGATATATAATTGGTCTCTGTTTTTTTCAATCATATTACTGCTGGTTGTGACTCATTTGAAACTAGTATTGTGAATTCTGTCCTGGGTAGCACATAGTTATCAGAATATATGCAGCAATTTGCTTCCAGGTCTTCCAATAACACACTATGTGTATATTGAGATGAATGTATTGTTTTATCACCAAATAAAAATGTATATTTTAAAAACACATATATAGGTTTACTGATAGGTAGGTAATGTTAGAAAAAATGAAGCTAGAATTCTCCCTTGATATTTTGTGGGAAGTTATTACCTGATATATTTTCTATATGTGAGTAAAAATAGAATTGTTGTTTAATAAAATGCATTTTCTGAGTAGCCAGATAAAAATAATTGTAACAAGAAGGGTTATTAATTAAAACATCATGCACAGCCTCTATACCCACCATTTAATTCACACTTAGCTCAAAACAAGCTGAAAGGATTGAGGACTCAAATGTCCATGCTTTATAAAATGTCAAGTTAAACGCCTAACTGTGAACCAGATTGCTTATGATACAGGCCTTTCAACTGTAAATATCAAATGCATAAAGAACAGCATGAATCTCTTAACTTTATAAAGATGGCATGCAGATTCCAACATTTGGGGAAAATTAAGTAACTTACTAACATTTATGAGAAAGCATGCATTTAAGCATTACACTGGACCCCTCTTGATCGAACATATATGAAAGTCAAAATGTCATACAGCAGATTCTAACATAGCATTAAAGGTTTTGTTTAAAGAAAAAAAAGTCAAATATCTTCTCAAATTAATTTTTAAAGCAAGGAAAATAAGATCCCATTCAAATTCTCTTAAAGAAAAAATGAAAATTTATTTTTAAGTAAATTAAAGGAACAAGGTTCCATAATTTTTAAAAATAAGAGTGTTTAGACTTGGTCTCTAAGGTTCTAAGAAATCCAACATTCGATGTAAAAATAAATATTATCTTTTTTTTCCCCCAAAGCACTAAGGATTTTACTAAATTTCAAAAATCATGGTAATTATTCCTGTGAGGACATTGTTCCCAGTCAGGGAACAGTGGGAAAAATAACAGAAATTAAATGAATTGTTCATATGTTAAAGAGGCTCTTGGTTTGAATAGATTTAGAATAACATCCCTTTGTGTATATGTAAGCAGTTAGATAATATTTCTTCTGACTGAAAGGAACATTTTCAAATTCCAAACCTCCATTTATTTGGGTCTTCATTTTGAAATAAGCATAAAACTAATGTCTATATTTATATGGCCATATCTTCCGAAAGACCATTTTATTATGATATACAGCCTTTGTAATACACTGCCTTTTAGAATTGTGTTCAATCGCATGAGACAAACAAACCAAGAAAAGTGAGGGTCAACTTAGAAGGTACTAGCCAAACCACCTGGCTCTGCATCTTGCTCATTTTAAGGATGACGTGAGAAAATTAATTACTTTAATCAAACACCTTGGCTTCTTGCTCACAAATTACTGGGTGGGTATTTGCATAAATGCAGCAATTTCCTGAGTGAGTGGCAGATGGTCAGACAAGTCATGAGCTCACCAAACACTTTTTGTTCACAGATGCGAGTGTTGTGGTAGAACGAAATAAAGACGTCTAACTAGCAAGATAAACTGCAGGAAAAATAATTTACATTAGCCCAACGATGACCTATAATAAGGCAGTCTATTAGTAATACTGATAGAAGAACAAAACCGAGTATATACGCAGCAAAGTCATGGGTAAAGTGTACTACTCATTCATGTAGCTGGCATTGTCTTCTTTCAGTTCTCTAGGATCATAAACTTTGCAGAGTTAATTACGAATTCTTTCCTTCATCCACCCTTTCTAAGTCCTATTGATAATGGCATAGTCTCTTGAATCTTAATCATCAGATAAAATTGTCTCAAAGCTGATTGCCCAGTGAAAGATAACTTCCTCTAAATTGAATGTGCACTTATCACTTGTTGGGAAGGCAGCGATTGGAATTCCATCCCACACTATTTCTACAGTGTTATTTACTCATCCCTTGACTTAAAGATAACTGTTATGAATTGAGTTGTGTTTCCTAAAAAGATATATTGAAGTCCTAAGCCGCAGGGCATCATAATGTAACCTTATTTATAGGTAGGATAATTTCAGTTGTAATTAATTAAAATGAGGTCATACTGGAACAGGATGGACCCTTAATCCAATATGACTGGTGTCCTTTTAAAACAAGGAGAAAGCACACAGAGAGAAGAATGCTATATGATGAGATAGATGCACAGAGAGAAGATGGTCATGTGATGATGAAGGCAGAGCTTCCTTTACAGCTGCAAACCAAAATCAAAGATTGTCTGCAACAACCAGAAGCCAGGAGCAGGAATACGGCTCTTCCAACACCTTGATTTCACTGCTAGCCTCCAGAACTGCATAATAATAATTTTTGGTTGTTTAAGCTTGTGGTACTTTGTTACAGCAGCCTAAAGACTAATACAAGCTCATGGCCAGGCGTGGTGGCTCATACCTGTAATCCCAGCACTTTGGGAGGCCGAGGCGGGCAGATCACGAGGTCAAGAGATCGAGACCATTCTGGCTAACACGGTGAAACCCCATCTCTACTAAAAATACAAAAAAAATTAGCCGGACGTGGTGGCGCCTGTAGTCCCAGCTACTAGGGAGGCTGAGGCAGGAGAATGGCGTGAACCCGGGAGGCGGAGCTTGCAGCGAGCCGAGATCAAGCCACTGCACTCCAGCCTGGGTGACAGAGCGAGACTCCATCTCAAAAAAGAAAAGAAAAGAAAAAAAAAAAGACTAATACAAGCTCATTTCATTTTCTCTGACTAATTGAGTGGGTTTTTTGTTTTTAGTTTTTTGGTTTTTATTTTTTTGAGGCCGATTCTTACTCTGTCACTCAGGCTAGAGTGCAGTGGCATGATCACTGCTCACTACAGCCTTAACCTCCCAAGCTCAAGTGATCGTCCCACCTTAGCCTCTCTAGTAGCTAGGACTACAGGTGTGTGCCATCGTGCCCAGCTTTTTTTTTTTTTTTTCTTTTGGTACAGATGGAGTCTCACCATATTGCCCAGGCTGGTCTCAAACTCCTGGACTCAAGTGATCCTCCTGCCTCGGCCTGCCAAAATGTAGGGATTACAGGCGTAAGCTATTGCGCCTGACCTAATTGGGTGTTTTTACCTGTTTGTTAGTATGTGTTCTAAACTTAAATTCTTGAATCTGTTTCCTAAACATAAATTATCACTTATATTGTAGTCTTTAAGAGTGGAGCCCTTGAATTCTATTTCTTTACTTTTTCTCGTTTCTAATGTCTTTCTATTATGTCCCCGGGTTTGGTACCATGTTGAATGCAGGGATTCAACAGTTCTTGCTGTCCTACTGAACCTCATATCATAAATATTGTAAAGATAAATCAGCACATAACAGAATGGCAGAAAAATGTAGTATTTTGAGTATTAGGATTAAGTGTCCTCTTTTATTATTACATGTCTATTAAAAAGTCACGTGTAAAGCTGCCCCTCCTGTAAATCTATATTATGAAAATATACACAAAATGCTGCAGGGATTTATATCATAGTTGTGATAGAGAGAAATGTTTAGATGCAATTAAAGATGGATAAGCTAACTACCAAAAGCATATATTTAAACCAGGCAAAAAACCACCATAATTAAAATATCATGGTCCTGATGTAAGAATAAAAATTTTCCCATACTGATGGCAAAAATATGAAGTTCTAAAGCTCTGTAATAGAAATATAGGATAAGGTAGCATTTCAATTCAATATAGAAAAGAAGCTTTAGTCATTTACTTGTTCTGAGAAAACTGCTTCCTTGTTAGGAAGCCTAGATCTTTATCTCACACATCACATAGACTACAAATGCAACTCAAAGAATAATATGCCCCACATTTTCAAGGGTGCAGTGAAACAAACCCTCGCGTACTTTGCTGGTACAAATAAAAGTCAGTAAAACCTTCCCAAAGTGAAATTTGGTAATCTGTGCAAAAAACTTTAAAAATGCTTATCCTTTCTTCTTTGTTATTATAAATTTGGAACTCTTAAGCAAGTATTCTAACAGGAGAGGGATGTCACTAAAACTAGAGCTTCTTAGACTTTAATGTTCACATGAGTCACTTGGAGCTTCTGTCAAGATTGCAGATTCTGATTCAGGAGGCTTGCCACAGGGCCTGAGATTCTGCATTTTTGACTAGCTTCCAGGTGATATCTACACAGACAATGCCTAAGCGATTTCCCTAGAGGGGAGGGTGGGGATCAGCAATGCATTTTAGATCTCTGCCAAAGACACCTTGCAAAGGCTCAAGTTATGCCTTTAGCCATGTTCATAAGAAGTCTAACTAGCTAGTGTAGGTACATTTATTTCTTAACCTTCTCCCTCTTTTTTTTTTCTTCCTAAGTGAAATTCTGATACCAGTAGTTTACAGAGAAAATAGTTCCACTAAAACAATGTCTCTTGGGCTTTAGTGCTCATTATTTCTTCGCCCTGGGAAAGTTTCCACTTGCAATCGTCCTAAAAACACTCTTAAACCTGGCCGCCATCATTGAGTTAAATTCTACTGTCTGGGAGAGGAGGAAGGTATGAAAACCTCAATTGGGGCCATTCTGGCAAATTTAATAGCTCTTCAACTCACTGACCGTTCGGGGATGAGCCAAATCCATTCTCACTCCTGTGCAGAGACTGCGTTTTAAGGTGCTCTTGATCAGCCCTTATTGCTCTGCACTCTGAACAGCAATGCTTCATAGAACACTACTTTTGACCACTTTCAAATTTGAACTTGACAAGGATGTAGTTCAGATATAGGGCAATATAAAAAGGCCAGAATAACTTTTGAATTCAACACCTTCCATATCAGAGAAATGAAAAGTTCCGTTTTATACCTAAATACACCTGAAGGAAACAATCTTTTTTTTTCTTTTTTTTTTTTAGACGGAGTCTTGCTCTGTCCCCGAGGCTGGAGTGCAGTGGCGTGATCTCGGCGCACTGCAAGCTCCTCCTCCCGGGTTCACGCCATTCTCCTGCCTCAGCATCCCGAGTAGCTGGGACTACAGGCGCCCGCCACCATGCCCAGTAATTTTTTTTTTTTTGTATTTTTAGTAGAGACAGGGTTTCACCGTGTTAGCCAGGATGGTCTCGGTCTCTTGACCTCGTGATCTGCCTACCTCGGCCTCCCAAAGTGCTGGGATTACAGGCTTGAGCCACCGCCCCCGGCCCGGGAAACAATCTTAATAGTGGCTCACTAAGTCTGTCATTAGAAGTGTGGTGTTGCCTGTTGGGGGCAGGCACTCAATTAAAGGACACTCTACCCACATGCATCCACAATACTTCTCTCTGGATCCTGAGTCACTAATCTAGAGAGTGACAATAGAATAAAATTGCATTCTGGATGAAAAGAGCACCCAAACTTATGCCCCTTCTTTTTGTATTTAATAATATCAGATAGATGCAGTATTGTGATTAAAAAAATCAGTCACTTAGAAAAATGCAGATCATTTACCAACTGGAACCTTGTACTGACCTTCGAACATATTTTCTAGCTTAGCAGAAGTTCCCAATTAAAGAGCTGTCTCAGCATGGAATTATTTCAGCAAAAGCTTCTTCTTTCTCTGCAATACTAAAATTTGGTGCCACAATTACGAATGGAAATTTGATGGAAGAGGTTCTGGAGTTAAAACACATTTAGATGTCTTTTTCCTAGTCGGCTTTATAACATAGCTTCATTTAAATACAGTGAATTTGTTAGAGGAGCTACACAGAGCTCTCGAGATTGAAGAGGGCCAAATGCCACTTGAACCTCAAGCATATGTTAAGAAAGTGATATAAAGGAGAGTATTCTGCACTACACTCACTGAATATAAAACATAGATAAGCAAAAGCATTTGTTCCATCTCACACCTGAGATTGGATTTATTTTAGTTTTTATTTCTCTAATGCTTATTTCAGAACCCTTTGGCCTAGGTTTTGTTTTCGCTTTAGATCTAATTGTTATCTTGTATGAATTTGATTCTGATATGTAATGATAGGGTTTAGGGATGGATTTATAAAGCCTTTCTTTTCATTTCTGTGATCAACACATCATAACTGAGTTGGAAAGCAGTCCTTCAGCAATAGTCTCATCCTGTAGTGAAATGTGTCTGCACGAAGAATACACAAGAATGTAGATAGAAGTACAGTTGCCTCTGCTGCTACTACAAATATCTGGTTTCCCAGAGTATTCTAATGTTAAACTATGGATGACCATTTAGTTCATACTTTCTAGAATAAACTCACATGTCCACAATGACTCATCTTCTAAAATCTGAGCAAAAAATATTTAAACCACCGGCTTTCAAACTTTTCTGAGTGTAAACCCAGTATAAAAGATCTAATACATACATACTGTAGAAATATTTGCTTACTCTTGCTGTGTTCAATGCCTGCTGATACTTTCAATTCAATTTACTTCAATTCAATGTTTTCTATTCTAATCCGATGAGGCATTGTTGATTACTTGAAAAATAACTAGCTTGTGCTCAAAATAATTTAAAATGGTCTTGTTTTAGAATTTAGAATTCAGTGTTGAGAAACAATAAAATGTGAGTATGCTGTTGATGAGTTATTCTTCTACTATCTATTTGTATTCAAAAAGAAGTAAGAGAATTTTAAAGTATTTTGTAATCACTTTAATGCAAAGCTAAAGTCAAGTTTCTTCAAATAAAGGGCCATCACTGTCTCACAATGGCATTGGAAATTAGCCCAAGTGTGGAAAAGAAGAACAAAGGAAACTTTATAGATGTTGTTAAAGTTTCATTTTAATAAGGTTAAAAACATCACTCCTATGCAAAAATACAGTGAGAACACAGCAAAGATTTATTTAGTTTATTAATGAAGGAATCACAATAATGGTAAAGCTGGCTCAAAAGAGGGTAGGAGAAACTGGTGGTGACTGTTATACTGGTGTATATTGTTTGTGTACATGTGAATAGACATATACACACATATTTGAATTCATATATGTGTATACATATATACACCTAAGTGGAATGTAAAGAATGGTGGGATAAATTTATTCAGTTAAATACAGACTAGGCTAATGTTCTACAGAAGAATAACACCACAACTTCTATGATTTTATTAGAAACCATTTACATTTCTGCCAGATGAATATCACTTGCTATTATCAATCTTCTCACATTAATATGTAATTTATATAGTCTGTGCCCTTATCAGTAGTAAATAGTAAATCAAACAAAATTACCTTCCCAATTAGAGTGTCAAATTTCCTTCAGCCACAATGTTCTGCTTTGATGTTGAAAAAGCACACAGAAATCTTCTAAAACGATTTCCAAGGCTTAGACTATTGTTCTTAGAATGCAAAATGCTCATTGGCAATAACTGAGTCAGTTTTATTTTTGTGCCTTCGGCACCTCAGAGAGTGACTGGTAGGTTGTAGGTGTTTGGTAAATATCTGCCTATTGAAGAACTATTCTTTGAAGAGAGAAACAGAACTTCTAATTGGCATAAAACTCTAAAAGGAAATATTTAGAAATTAATGAACCCCTTCCTATCTAATTCAATATTTAACCTATATAGACTGCTTCACCATCCTAGTCTTTGTTTTGTGAAAGGTCGTGCATGACTCAATATTGTGTAAGTAGAAAATATTTTAAGCTACTTTCGGGCTATATTTCACATCAGCACAAGTAACCTTAACACTCCTATTTACATTATGAAAAAAAGAGTGTGCCAAACAGAAACTGTAACAGAGATGTCTCTATGAATGTACCTGGAAGAGCTTTTTCCAAGTTATATTCCTAAAAGTAGTAGTCTTGAATTAGATTCCTCTAGTTTTTCTTTTAGACTTTCCTTTACTTTTGCTTTTTGGGGCGGAGTTAAAATTCAATATAATGTACAAATATTAGTTAAAAGTTATAATTTCTTAAATGCCTCATTAAAATTAGTAACAATACAAACTATCTTGTGCAGCATTTATGTGTAGAAAACTTAAAGTGAAGACTAAAGAAACAAGAAAGATGTACTATTTTCTTGGATACAAAGATTAAACATCATAAAGGTATTGAAAGTCTCAAAATTAATCAGTAAATGCAATGCCATTTAAATGATGCCATGCGATTTTTTTCTAATTCAGGCAAGATGATTCTAAAATTTATATAGAAAAATCAAGAAACAAGAATTGCCAGAACAATTCTGGAACAGGTAAATAACAAGAAACCACTATCCTCAGCAGATATGATGCACAAATCATAGAAAGAGTGGTGACACACATGAATAGACAGATTGCTGTGAAAGCACATAAAGTCCATAAGTAGGCCCAGTACACACAAGCCCAAAGTCTGTGATTCTGGGAACATTTCAAATGAAGAGCAAAATAATGGATTAATAAAGAAATAGAAAAAGACTTCTGAAAAAAATGAGGGAAGATCATTATCTCACATCTGACTCCAGTATCAAAAATTTAAATGTAAAAAATAACTCATAAATATACCAGCTGATATCACGAATTTTTTTCTATAATCTTGGAGTAAATAAAGTCTACACACAAACCATTACTCAGAAAACACTGGGAAATTTGATTACATAACACATTATACATTTTTGCACATGGGAGATTTGCATATACATATATTTCCCTTAAAATACACAAAGTATGTGTGGAAGAATTCACGAGAAATTGATCGTGAGTGGCTGCAGGACACTCAAGAAGTGGCAGGAAGACTTTTCACTGTACATCCTTTTGTTCTTTGAATATATTACTTATATTTTAAAGTAACTTAAGAGAAAATGCACATACACACTTGAGATAACATGGAATGACTGCATGTTTAATTTTCAGTGTAACCAAGATAACCCAAGTCTGAAAGAAAAACTCCTCTCCTGGCATGCTACTATCTCTTTCAAGTTACGTCTTGAAATTCAGTATGTGACGATACATTGTTATCTTTATTTTTTGTGCATTATCCCTATCTTCCCATTATATTATATTGTATTGTATTTATTTATTTGAGACAGTCTTACTCTGTCACCCGGGCTAGAGTGCAGTGGTGCTATCTCGGCTCACTCCAAACTCCGCCTCCTGGGTTCAAGTGATTTTCCTGTTTCAGCCTTCCGTAGCTGGGACTACAGGCACCAGCTATCACGCCCAGCTATTTTTTGTAATATTTTTTATTGGAAATGGGGTTTTCACAATCTTCATACATTGTGAAAATGTTTCCATATCTCTAAATTTGTATTATGTGTTCTATGTTAATATGCACACTAGACAAAGAAGGGAAGGAGAATATTACCATAAGGAAGCTGTCCCAGAGGTGGGAAACTAATGCATTTTTAGGAGTTCAGACTGTGGGAAAGGGAGCGATGAGATAAAATGCTAGAGAGGTGAAGGTGGGTCAGGGCTCTATAATGTATCAAGGGAGTTGGACATAAACTTGACGGCTATAGAGAGCCATGGAAAAGGTTTAAGTGGGCAGTGAAGTCATCTGATTTGCATCTTAAAAAGATCACTCTAACTGCAGTGTAGAAAACTGAATGAAAGGGCTGGGAAGATGGCAACACTGGAGCAGTTAGGGGCTGAGGGATGGTGGACTGAACTACCTTCCACGCTACAGTAGGTTACAAAATCTATTAACACCGTGAAATGTTTTTGTTTTGCTTTGTTTTCTTTCTTTCCTTTCCATTACGGCTAATTTGAGCTAACTTATTTGCTGCACACTGATTATGTGGCAGGCACTGTTCTAACATGGTTTCATGCACTTTATTTAAGACTTGCAATGACTTCATGACATAGATAACATTCCTGTCCTCATTTATTGAATGAAAAAACTGTCAGAGAAAATTCAAGAATTTGCTCAAGTTCCCACAGTAAGTCATGGAAGTGGAGTGTGATCAGTTATCTGTGTCCAGAAACACTGTAGAGGTGCAGTGGTTCTCTGTGGGCCAGAACATTTGCAAAGGCAAAATGATCCTCTCTGACTCCCATGACTCCTACATTCAACCCAATGGTCATACTCTTTCCAAAGTTATCTGCCTAAAGCATTGCTTTTATTACCTCACCGCTCTGCTTTTTATTGTACAATGGCTCCGTATTGCTTGTTAACGAAGTTTTCTTCTGTTATTTAGCATCTTTTCTACATCTTATCTTTGCATGTGGTAAGTCTCCTAGTCTTTTAGGCATACTCAAATTCAACCTCTTCTACAAGGCCTCTGTTTTCATGAACTCTTATGACTGACTTCTAGTCTAAACTTTTTTATTTTTCTGCTTCCATTTTTGTCAAATCCTCTGACTGATCTAAAAACCCTTTTCTCCATGTCTCACTAACTATTGCATTCAGTATCAAACAATCCAGCATGTGACTATACATTGTTGTCTTTATTTTTTGTGCATTAGCCCTATCTTCCCATTTTATTTTATTTATTTTATTATTTATTTATTTGATTGATTGATTGATTGATTGAGACAGAGTCTTGCTCTGTCACGCAGGCTGGAGTGCAGTGGCGTGATCTCAGCTCACATCAAACTCTGCCTCCCAGGTTCAAGCAATTCTCCTGCCTCAGTATCCAGAGTAGCTGAGACCACAGCCATGAGCCATTGCGCCCAGCTAATTTTTGTACTTTTTTGTTAGTGGAGATGGGGTTTCACCATGTTGGCCAGGCTAGTCTCAAACTCCTGGATTCAAGTGATCCACCAGCCTCAGCCTCCCAAAGTGCTGGGATTACAGTAACGAGCCACCGCACCTGGCCATATCTTCCCATTTTAGATTAAAAAAAAAAGGGTTGTCATCTCATTTTTTTGTATACCCTGCTGTTCTTAGTGCCATGTGGACACACATTTGGAAGTCAGTACATTAACAGTTAGCTGAAATGGCTTTACTCACAGGCTATTGCTAGACTGATATTTCCAAAACTTGGCTTCTAACTCATTTCATGAAAATAAGTTCTGTTTACATTTGGAAAATATTTAGTTGAACAAATTTAAATAGTTTTTTCAGAATCTTTAATATGCCAATAATGAGGAGGGAGATAGGCTACAGTATATTTGGTTTCATCACAAATCTCCATCACCCTTTAAAAAGTGAAACATAGTAATAGCAATAGATTGGTAATATTTATTGCACATGGACTATTTTCCACATAGTGTATACTACTACTTTCAGAAAGATAGTTTGGAGGAAAAGCTCATCCAGATACATTCATAAAGACACTCAGCCTCTGATTTCTATTTGCATACTTTTTCCCTGTCCAACTCCAAGTAGGCAGAATATGAAGTATCATTAATGCCCCCAAACTTGAAAGCAGAGTATTTTTAAAACAAATTGCAGTATTGGGAATTCCTGGCTCAGACAGCCTTTCTTCCTTCCATATAAGTAATGCCATATAAATCCTCACAGAGCTTTGGATATGATCACAGAGACTCTTAAATCTGAGACCAAGGATCCTCCCATTTTTTCTAATCTCTTTTATCTTGTGGGATCTCAAAGTCTTGTGAAAGTGCATAAAGATTTTCTTTGGGCTTTAGTTGAGTGGTTCTACCCTTCACCTACCATACAACTATTGGCTCTAATAGGTGTGAGCTGACCTATGTTTCTGAGTTGCCCCAAAGATAATATGGTCTTTATTTCATCCAGAAAAACAAGAGCAATAATATAGCTGGAATAATTATCAGAAAAAAAGAATTTTAATGAATTGGTAACTTAATAATAGGTCAATATTTAACTTTTCTTAAGCCCAGAATGACTATTTAAGATATGGAGTTCTTTAAACTTGGATTTTGTTTATTTTTCTGTTATAACTGTGCACAGGCTGTAGGACCAACATTTTCCAGTAGGGCCTGTCTATAAGTATCAGGGCATATGTCTAACTGTAAACATATAAAATAAAAAATTCAAAAAGAGTTTGGAAATATAGTGAATTTATTTGCGATTAGGATTAGAAAAATATTACACCTAAATTAACTTGTAGCAATCATCTAATCCAATCTCCTTTTACATGAAGAGATTGGATTAACAACTGACAGGTAGTTTATGGAAAAGATAAGTATATTGGCCGGATAAGGTGGCTAACACCTGTAATACCAGCACTTTGGGAGGCCACGGCCGGCAGATCACTTGAGCTCAGGAGTTCGAGACCAGCCTGGGCAACATGGCAAAACCCCATCTCTACAAAAAAACAAAACAAAACAGAACAACAACTACAAAAAAGAGATATAAATATGGTTTTACTACTGTTTGTCCAGTGCCCTTTTAAGAATGTTTTGGCATTACTTTAGTGGACAATGAAATGACTTTAAAATATTTATTAATTACCAAATATATTCAAAATACTACCCACAGATGTAAAATACAAGACCCTCTTGCCATGACATACAGTGAAAAAAGAAAATAAGAATGGATAATATAATCTCAGACATAATAGAAAAATCTTTCACCAAGAAGACACATTTTCTTTGATTTTTATCATGATAAATGTATTATTGTTTTGCATTATCACAGCACTAAGAAAATTATGCTCTATGTTTCACAGTGTATGACGTATTTTTGTGGGTTCTGTCATAATCTAGCTGATATGATTATCTCCATGTGCTTTAATGGAGACAGGGCCACATTAAATAAAATAGACATAGCCCCTTTCCTTTAACCTCACAACGTTTCTGTATGCTGACAGTTAGCTAAGCCCTCACTGAGTTCTGCACCTCAATTTTGCTAACTTCAATAGTTACTTGTGCTATCTCTGTGCTTACATCCACCCTGTCCTTTCCTTCCAGGCCCTTTCCTTTACAAATAATCAAGGATATTTCTGTACTCTGAGGGCTCTAGACTGAAAATAAAATCCGATCTGCTTGCTCGGCTACAAAGCACATCATGAGTGCCCCCTGCCAATCTTTCCACCTGGGTCTCCCTGCTACACATCACCTGACTCACAGTTCGTATTCAAGAGTGCAGGAATGAATAAGTAACTCTTGGATAACTTTCCCAGATTTCAAACTTTCTCGATTTTCTTCGTCTTTTGGGCTTAAAAAATGAGAAGGTGTATTACTCACCCTGTTCTTCTCAACTATATATATTCTTCCCAAATGGTTGATTCGGGCATTTGGTAGGAATGGGGAGTAAAGGATATAGAAATATGCATTTTAATAATTTTTTATGTTTACATTTTAGACATGGTCAGGTTTCCCTTAGTGTGAAATCAAAGCCCCTATAGAATGAAACACTTTGAAGAATTTTGAATCTTTTTTTGGAGATTTTGAATCACTTTAAATCTTTTTGTCTTTTTTTTTTTTTTTTACCCCTTACTCTAGAAACAAATCTAAAACTGTGAAATTTGAAAAAGTAGAAATACATTAATTAAAATCTGCCTGACAACTCCTAGTTTTTTTTTTATGTAAGCTTTGAGGCTTTGTAGCAATGAGAAATGAAAAATAAAAGAAATAGTGTATAATGTAGTAAATATTGAGAATTTTACTTTATATAGGCTATATGTCCTTTCTAAAGATAATTATTTTTCCAACTTCTTTAGCATTGTGTTTCAAACCAAATTCCTTCCATCTTTTTGTTACTGATTTATAGGGAAAAAAAAGTGCCAGACATTAATATCTCAGCTGAACAACCAAGACCACATATTATTGAGGCTTCTTATTAAAAGTGGCATTTTCATTAAAATCCCCTTCTTCGCTGTGAAAAGCCCTAGCGATGTATTATCTATCTTGAACAACTGTGCTGCAGAAAGTGCCTAGGAGGTAATAACACAGTTTAAGAAAAAAATTAAATATGATGGCTAGCCAAATGCAATTTACACATTTTTATTTTTTAGTGGCAAGTCATACATCTTGTAAAAAGCATGCACATGAAGCATGAATATAGATAAAATGTTTACAAAACTAAAAATGCATCCAAAAAAGTCACATAAAAATCCAGGTATTTTAGTACAAAAATTCCTAAAGCAAAGCTAAATGAGCATTAAATTCTATCTTTTATATGTTTTCAGATCAAAGCAAGTCACTTGTTGCCTTCAACCTTCTTGTCCCTGGGGTAGGAAGTGAACTTTTCTCCCTCCCTCTGGGCACCCCGGAGTGGTTAGTGGGCTTCTGGCCGCAATGAGATGGTGGCACTAGGATACAGAATATCACTGTCCTTCAGAGTAGAACCGCAGGTCCAGATACTAGGTTTTAGCAACAATATTGCCACTTATGAGATTTCTGACCCTTGATCTGTCATCTCATTTCCATATCTCATACTATTAATCTGTAAAAGAGGATGTTTAGGGGCGTCAATGGAAGTCTAAACCCTATCTTTTCAATATAATCTTTCCATATTTCAGCATCAACCTACTTTCTTCATATTTTAAATACAAAAATAACAATATGCACAACACAAAGATGATATGCTATGTATTCCTCAAGCAGTATCTCTTGTTTCTGAACTCTGTGATGTGTTGCTATAGCTTCAGCCCACACCTCACCTCAAAATTCCACTCATTATTAAAGGCCACCTATGAAGTTATCATACTGTGGTGCCTTCTATGCCTCTCACACACTGCTCTGGGCTAGAACTCATCACATGCTTTGATAAATTCTCCCATGTGATCTACAGCACACTGAAGCACTTATGCCTCTCTACCTTGCAATTTATGCACATGATTTTAACTCTCTGCTCAGGATCTCTGAGGGCAGTGCCATGACTTATTAATCTTTATATCTTCCTTGGTACCTACCATACATAGCCTTGCCTGTAGCAGGAATTTAATTAATGTTTATTGTGTCAATGAATTTAAAAAAAGGTTACCCATATTATTTTACTCAGTCGGAAGGCAAGATGAAATAAGATCAAAGATGTGAAAGCACTTGGGAATGTAAAAGTTTTATTGAAATGAAAGGACTGATGGCTGGAATACTACACAAGCACATTTGACGAGGGAGTAAAAATTCTTGAGGGTTATTCACAACTGACAGAACTCTGAGGTGTGACTTGGCTGCTAAAGAAATTCCCGGGCTGTATGTGTAGCTTTATAATAAATTGAGATAGCATGCTCAGAGAACATTGGAAAAAAGGAAATGCCAAAAAGAACAGTTTTTTTCAGAGCTGTCACGGCATCTTAATTTGTTTTCATGCAGAGAGACTTGTCAAACTGCCACTAACTATCCTGCCTTCTTGTCATCATGAAGTTTATGTACATCGTGCCAACTCCACTTTCTTGGTAGGCAGAAAATTTCACCAACATCTCAAAAGGCCACTGCTGAGTGCTAATGTGCTAGAATGTCACTGCTGAAGTCATCTATGGGTTGGCTCTACCCCTGGTGGAAAGCCAAAAGAATCAGAGATGGATCCTGGAATGCTGAACCTGACAGTCAGGTTTGAAGGTCCAAGCTGGGTAGAATGTGACAATTACTCTGAAATGTCATCTATTAGAATCCTTTGGAATTTTCTTTGGTTGAAGAAAATTAGTATAATGTCTTAGTGTAAAGACTAAGTCTGGGACTACAAAAGATATGCAGCTCAGAGCTCAGACCTTGCTCCTCAAAGTGTGGTCAGTAGACCAACTGCTTGGCATCACGCTGGAGCTACTTAGAATTACATGATCTCAGGCCATACTCCCTATTTGCTCAGTGAGAGTTTGCATTTTAACAAGATCCTAGGTGATTCATACGCATAGTAGACTGTGAGAGGCACTGCTCTTAGGCCTGGGATGGTCAAGGGAAAACATAACAACAACAACAACAACAACAACAAAGCAAACAAACAAAAAGCCCTTTCACACCTCACTGTGATTAGAAAAAGCTTAGAAATATATAGAAGCAAAAATCTCACATTCAGTTACTCTTAAGAAAATTTTTTAAATTTGAAAATGTCTTTAAGAACTGCAGAAATCAAAGCTGCATAATTAAGATGGAAACAAAAGAGGAAATAAACCCCTACCCTAAGGTGACAGTCAATGTACTTGATTTCCTTCCAAAAATGTCATCTGGATACAGAATTACTGAAAGTGCATAAGTACTTGCTCAGAATACCCAAATTAGTCATTAGACATGCTGGTTGCCTGCTCCTTTCTAGTCAATTATAGTTAATAGGCATTTATTATAACATTATCATAAAGCATAGAATTAACCAATGACTGTAGAATATTAATTCTATTGCAATTATAGAGAAAATTTAAAATCCTAAGTATAGTATTTTTCACAATATTAGTAAGAACAAAATGGCCTCAGAAAAGTATTCACATGATGAGTTCCTTACTTTCTTGTTTTATCACCACTAATGCTTGCTTTTGTTTTTTCTGAAGTTTAAATATGGATTGCAAAATTAGGAATCTTTCAATCAAAGCACCACAAATAAAAATAAATAGGCATCGACTTAAACAAAGACATTGAGGTGGCAATCAAATGACTTTTAGGTACTAACATTGTTTGCATTGTTTAGAAAATACTAAAGGAGTTCAACTTAAAATTAAATTTACTTGGTCTCTTCATTGTATTTTGACCTCAGTGGAATTCACAATTCACTTTGTTATCATTTATCTGTTATGATTTTAAATATATTTACAAAGCTTTAGCTGTTACAGTTTATCTAATTACACATGCAGTGTTCTATTAAGAATCATATTAAGTTCATGAGAGCCCTTATTAAAATGACACAGGTTTGATAAAAGCCAATTATTCTGATTTTAAGATGCAGTGTAAGATGTTTTGGAAAACTAGAATCTCCTTATATTTGAAATACTGCCGCTTATCTTTAAAGGGCTTTTTTTGTGAATATTCTTGTGCATTTGGATTAGAATATTTTTTAAAAACTCACTCTTGGTGCTAATACAGAGCAGCATATTTTGAATTATTCATTCAACAGCATTTATTTAGCATCTGATATGTGTCAGGCACTATGTGAAAGACTTTCATAATCCACAGACAATAAAACAACATCCCTTTCTCAAGAAGATTAGCCTTGTAGGGAAGAAAGACACCTAAGCCATGCAATACGATTCATTTTGCATTACAATAGAGGTAGCGGAACAGATATATCAAGATGGAGTTTGCTGTCTAAGAACTGGTTTGGAGAATCAGGAAGGTTGTTATGGTTGGAGTCCTTGAAAGCAGAGTCTGAGACAGAAATTCTTGAGCAAATAATTTCCTGAGAAAGTGCTCTCAGGGGAAAGGCAATGAGAAAAATTATAGAAATGGGGAAGCTAAGTAAAGATGAAGTCTCCCTCTGAAAATAAGTTTCAGCTTGATTTTGGAGGATGCTCTTGAGTTGGTTTCTTTTGAAGTAAGGGGTCGTGTCAACCAGTCATGAGTTGTGGGTTTTGGGAATGGGGAAGATGAGTGGCCAGTGTCAGTGGTAAGGTTTGTCCAGGAGAGTGCACAGAATTGGTGATGTTGACTGTTTTTGTTTTGTTTTTTTTGGAGGGGGGGTTGGTGTGCAGAAAGATAACATTCTAGCATAGAAGACAGTATACAGTGGAGAGATGTAGAGATATAAAATAATGGCTCCTGTATGTAATGATCAAATAATTCCCAAGAAGTACAAAGAAAAGATAGTTTCAACTGACAATTACCTCTTAACTATAGAAATTAGTTCATGTAATGTTAGCAGGCTAAACCCAGAGGACACACTTCCTGTTCATTTGTTCATTATCAGTCAATTATATGCTAGCTCGTCTAATATGGTTTGGATGTTCATGATAAAATCTATTTTCAATTTATATTACCCTGAATTCATAGGAGTATTTCCCAACTGAGATAAGGCTCAAAGTGTATTTCTTATGATTGTCCTTTTTACAAAGCAGAAATAACTCTATGACATTTCTACAGGCTAAAGTTGTCAATTTCACTGACATTGAACTCATCTGAAGGCCTGATATTATATCTAGGCTAAATATGTTTTTAAGTATTTCTGATATAGCTCATGATGCCTTAATAAAGCCCCAATGTAATATCATAATGTGTAGATTTAATTCTTCAAATGTTAATAATAAAAATAATATCTAATATTTAATGAGAGTGC
This sequence comes from Pan troglodytes, assembly GCF_028858775.2. Taxonomy (NCBI): domain Eukaryota; kingdom Metazoa; phylum Chordata; class Mammalia; order Primates; family Hominidae; genus Pan; species Pan troglodytes. The sequence continues at coordinate 136,372,758 of NC_072403.2, read as the reverse complement.
TCACTGTGTGCTAATTATGGTGCTAAGCCCTTTACATTTATTTTCTAATCTAATCACTATAACAACTGTATTAATAGGTGCCATAACTTATTCCATTTTATTGATGAAGACACAGGCTTACAGTGGCTAGTGTATGGCCTGAACTCATCTAACTAGTGCACAGACCCAGTTCTGCCTGACTCCGGAATATACCTCTTGACTACCATGGTGTGCTGTTTCCAAAAAAACCAGAGAGACAGAATTTCAGAAGTTCACCAGTGGCAAAATTTTCAGTATGTTTGTTGTTATCTGAGTTAATCTTTGAAGTTTCAAGTTACATTTTATGCATATATGTTAAAAATATTATTTCTTAAATTATTTCAATCTAGCATTTGTTAAATAAGGTTATTTTACATTAAGTATATCATAGTTTGTAAGGAAAATCTGTTGTAAGAATCAATGGCATTATAATAATACATTCATTTAAAATCTAAGATACCGAAGCATAATACCAAGATATCTGAACAAACATATTATTTATCATTTATAAATTATCTATCTAGTCCTGAGAAATCTGACTTTAGTCCTAATGGTGCTAATAAAACCATTATCTAAGAGACACTATTTTAATCACTATAATAACTATTTTAATAGGTGCCATAATTCACTCCATTTTATTCAAAGCTGTTATTTTCTAAATCCTGAAGATTTTATCTAACATTTAACTGAACCGTAGGAACATTTAACTGAACTGTAGGAAATTTGACTGAACTCTAGGCAGGAAGATGTTTTCTAGAAAAAACTCATTTATTTTAGAAGCAACATTATTTTCTGTTGTTTTCGATAGGCATATGCCAAGTATCAACACAAAATTTTCTATATTTAGAAATTTCTGGTTGCCATATATAGAAAAAAATTTCTTCAAACTAATATCTTTAGAGAAAAATAAATATCATTTTTTAGAAAGGTTAGTGAAGATGAAGAAAATATAATAAAATATTCTGTGAGCTATAAATGCAAGTAAAAGATTAGCTATTACAATAATAGCCAATAGGTCTTCCTTTACCTTTATTCTCTTACAATTTTACTGATTTGAATCTCATTCTTTTTAAATTCATCATTGTCATTGGCTTCAATGGTTTCAGACACTGTGACTCTTTGCTACTACTGAGTAATGCATTTCTGTTGTAAGCTTAAATTCTAGAGGACTTTCTCACACAAAGGTGGGCATATCCCTATGCAGATACTACTCTTGTTTCTGTTTCTTAAAGTAACTTTTTAGTTTACTGGATACAACCAATTAAAATATTCAACACTTTGAATTTCATAGGCTGTCACTAATTCATCTACAGACTTTACTACTTGCATGTTTTGGAATTGAGAACATTTTCCGCCACATCATATCAACTTACCTAGCAATTTGCAAATTTTAGATTTATTGATTTTGCTGAACATTCTCTTCAAAGATAGCTATAATCTAGACATAAATCATTATTCACACCTCTGATTATACCTTCAGGACACATAACTAGCTGTGGGAGGCCAAGGTGAAAAAGGGCATACATACTTTTAAGAGCCTTGATTCATATTTCCAAATTGCTCTTTAAAAATGTTGTGTTCATTTTTATTCCAAATAAGGTACATGGTAGTACCTTTCTCATAGCTACCTCAACAACATTCAATGACATTTATTTTCTGAAGTGATCAAAATTAAAATATCCCTATTAATAATCAGATAATTGAAATTCACAAAGGTAAATTACTCTTCAGTGAATAAACTGGTAGCAGATCCAAGGACAAAACAAAGAACTTAGAGATTAAAGAGAGCACAGTAGAGCAGAGCTCAAGCTCTCGGAGTCATACTAACAGGTTCTAATCCCTTCCTTACCATTCACTAGCATGTGACTCTGATGTCATCTGCAAAATGGGCACAATGGTAACTCTTTAAATGTTATTTAAAACAATGAATAGATGGCACATGTGCTAGCACTTAGCAAGTGCTTGGCATATAGAATGCAGGTGTGTAATTCTCTTAAAAATGATATCTATTTTCTCTAAAGATATTAATCTGAAGAAATATTTATCTAAATCTTGCAACCAGAAATTTATAAATATAGAAAATTATGTACTGATACTTGGTATGTGTCTAATGAAATCAACAGAAAATAATGTTGCTTCTAAAATAAATGAGTTGTTTCTAGAAAATATTATTCTGCCTAGAGTTCAGCTAAATGTTTGATAAAATCTTCAGGACTTTGAAAACATCATCAATTTTGAATAATACAGCGATTAGATAAAATGCACTCTAGCCCTCTGCTCTCATTTACAGGAAGATAAATATAAAAATATTTATTTTCTAATTGTATTACACTGTGTTCTCTTTTACTAAATACTATCAATTTCTATGCTCAGGGATTATGAAGTAGAAGATATTCTAAATGAGATTTTCAAACTAAGTAGACTCCTGCCTGATATATTCAGTGATAAGAAAAATAAATAGTATATCATGGTTCATTTTAGCTCACATGACTGAAATTAATGGTATTGCTATTTGATATTTTACCACATTAAAGAATAATGTACAAAGCAACATAACTCCTCTACTGAATACTTGGGTATTTGTATTTAAATGCATTTTTCACATTTTAAGCCATTAGCTATTAATGTGATATCAAGGAAACAGTGAACCATGAACAAGAATTCTTAAAAAAAAAAAAAAAAAAAAAAACCTCTATGATTCTATACGGTCTGTTTCCTTTGAGGGAAATTCCACAACCCTTTGCCACATTCATGTAATTCCACCTAGAAAGTGTTTACTTGGCGTCATTCTCTAATTGGTGGTGATGACATCTTGACATTCTGTAATTGGTGGTGATAACATACCCTACAGGGAATTGGCTTAGTTTTTTTTTTCTTTCCTGAATGTTTCAAGGAACTTGGCTGATTCATGAACACTCTGGCTGCAACTCTTTACAACTAACTCTATGCATCTGAAGTTCTACTGAATAAGGTCAAGGTTTAGGCAAACCTTGTCAACTAACAAAGCAAATGTAACTTGGCTGTAAGAGCAGTATATATTAATATTAACTGATAAAAGTCCCCTCACAATTCCATACCAAACATTCAATTATCTTTCTAGAAATGCCTGTGCACTTGCTATTGATATTGTCCATTTCAGTTCTTGTATAATTATAGCCCTACATATGACCAAAAAGGGAAATGCAATGACGATCAGGTCATGAACTGGACCCTACTTACTATTTCTTATGGAGAAAGAGGATAGGGGACAAATTAATCACAATTATATACCATGTTAAAAAATTTAGTGAATATATTATGAATATGTTTGGTGACACCAGCATCCAGATTTTCAATACAAGTGGACTCCAACTTACTATGGTTCAATTTATAATTTTTCAACTTCATGATGGTGCAAAAGCAATATGCATTCAATAGAAACTGTACTTTGAGTACCCATACAACCATGCTGTTTTTCACTTTCAGAATTGTCTTTAATAAATTATATGAGATATTCAACACTGCATTATAAAATAGGCTTTCTGTTAGATGATTTTGCCCAACTGTAGGCTGATGTAAGTGTTTTGAGCACATTTAAGGTAGGCTGGGCTAAGCTCTGATGTTTGATAGGTTAGGTATATTAAATACATTTTCAACTTATGATGAGTTATTGTGATGTAACTACCATGTAAGTCAAAGAACATGAGCTACAAGTGAATTAGACAAGGAAGGTAACAGTGATGAATTAGGAAACCAGATCTTGAAGGTGATAAACATTTGAGGTTCAAATTTTCTTAACAGTGAAAATAGTTGTTGAAGCTACAAATGACATGGCAAGTTTCATGACTTCTCATTTCCAACCATTTATCCTTTAGCTCACACAAAGAGGTATACAGGGGGACTGAAAGTGAGAAAATACAGTTTAGAGTTTGTAAAGCATAATATGTCTGAACAAAACACATCTCATCTCTTACATTAATTTTGTATTCTTTAAACAAATATTTATCAAGCTCCGATTATATTTTACCTTGTATTATGCTAGACAATTAGTACTTTCTTGGAATACACTGTAGCTCTAACTTTCAAGAATTTATTGTCTAGTGGGAAGTCAGGGCTGAAACCAATATTTATTAAACTATATCAGATGTGTTATCAGATGTTACAAAAGATAGAAGGAATAGAAAGGATCAAATGACTAATACCTCTTCCCATTTTATTTAAAAAGCACCTCCTTCTAATTTCCATGATAATGCCCTGGGGAAACCATCACATACCCAATAAAATAATCCACACAAAACAGTCTCAGCACAACACAAATTTTAGAGAAGCTATGACAGTAATAACAAGAAGATGATAGCTTTATTATATTGCTTGCAGGATTCATGGTTTTCTCTATCAAAATCTCTACCATCCCAAGAAATCAAACTATTAATCTCTCTGCATCTGCTCATCATCTCAACATGAGATTGGAAGCAAATCAAATGGCATATAGATATGCTTATTTGAAGAAACCTTCCCCCCACCATTGTGCTTTGCTTTCAAGTTTAAGAACCAGTTAAAGATGTGTTAAATGATAAGTTAAATGATAAGGCAAGGGATTTGTGATAGATGTACCTGGAAAATGGGTGGATAATCTCAAACATAGCTTTGCTTTCTTCTTGAAAAATTACAAATGACATGGTTGATAATGTTTGTTTTCTTTTTCTCATTGTAATTTCTGTTCTGAGCAGATAATATGATTACAGAAACAAAGTACAAATACCTCATATTGCCTGGATACGGTTATGGCTTAATTTAATTATAGTAATTTACAGCCCCATTGCACAAGGTTGTTAAAAAAATGTGCTGCTTGCAATGGGCAGTAGGTTGACACAAACTAACAGTGTACATTTAAACTAAACTACCTCATTAAATTTTAGGATGCCATTATTCCTTGTCCTATTATTATTCTAAATACAGTATTGTGGCTTCTATGACTCATACAGAGTAGTTCCTGACAGAATTAATTTTGATGCATGCTGCATTAGTCATACTTTTCTCTCAACTGAAGTGATGCACAATGCACTATATATGGTGGTAAAGTTACTTAGGGAATTTCTAGAATAGTATTATCCGACATTGTCATTAACACCAAGAACGTAAACAAACATCACTCTGAATAACTCTTCAAAGATAGAAAAACAAAATCACTTGGCTTTTCATGTTTATTCAATAAAACTTAAAAGGTGTCAAAGTATAAAGGAGAGAGAAATGGACCTATGGAGAAGATATGGTGCTATGTCAGCAGTCTTAATTTCCTCTCTGACCATGGGCAATACACCCCTGGGACTTAATACACTTGGAACAGATATTTTCTGAGCTGTCACCTAGTCCTAATATTGCAAAACTCCATAATCCTTCATTTGCTTCTAAAAGGAAATAAGAAATATAAAGGTAAAAAGAGAATGATCACCGATAGGCAAGGATATAAGTGTTTCCCTTTGATAAAAATGGACATTACTTTTTTATAAAAAGTTACTAACAATTACTGCTGTGAGTGCCGGAAAATGGGCAATCCAAATATTCAAATGCGTATTCCTTATGGACTTGCCACATGGTCTTCAATTCTCATCTCAGGCATTCATTTAAAATCCCTTTTTAAAATGGCATGTCATTTGGGAAGGTTAATATATTAAAGTTCTTCCTAAATTAAGCTGTTGAAATTTTAGGAATGGTAATATTAGAACTGTTCAGAAATTTTCTATAAAGCGACTTTTACTGGACCAAATGGCTAAGTGTCTATAATCAGATAAAAGCTATTTCAATAATAATTGGAGTCTCATCTTTTTGTTTGGCAATATGTTTTTTCATACATTAAAGGAACTTTGGTAAATGAGAAGATTATCAGCTCTTTGAGTAGAGACTCTGAGTGAACAGAATCATTGAAAGCACAGCATCTAGATATATAAAGAAATTTAGGCAACTCTGGGTACACTGACCAAAAATACTGATTATTAATGAAAATGGACATTAAGTTTTTCCAGGATGTACTAATGACTTAATTTATCAAATAATTTAACATCCTTAACTTCCCAGGTTATGGTGAGACACCTTGCTTGAAATCTACTTGGAGGTGCCTGGTGAATCTTTTAATCCAGTCTTGAGCCAACTGTTTACACTTAACGTACCAAAGACTTATCACCTTGATAAAACTGATGCATTTAAACCACTGTCTCAAATTAAAGAATCATAATCAAAACTGAAGATGCATGAAGGCTAGGATAAGAAGATGGTAGATTCAGGGAATGGGCAGAGCAGAGGTTGAACCCGAAGGCCACGCACAGTGAGGCACCCTAATGGGTTCTCTGTGGAATTAACAAGCAGCATGAGGGGTGGGATATGAAGGGCAACAGGAATGGTGATGAAACCAAGAATAAGCTTTCCTTTTTAGCATTCTGTAAAGAAGAGGTTCCCAAATCCTTTCAAACAGAAATTTACTGATTGTAGTAACATAAAACATCAGATATTTCTAGAATATTAGACACTATTAAGAATGGACTGCACTTAAACTATATATTTGTAGCTCATATCATTGTATTGCCTGGCTTTTAAAAAGTTATTTTAGAATAAAACAGTAGAGAGAACTGGTAAGTCCCATTATCAATATTCCAAAATACAGAATAATACACATAAATCTGAAACACAAACGCTTACTAAAAACAAGCAGTGCCAGAAACATTTCATACATTAAAAATAAAGGAGTAAGAGGTTTTTTTCATAATTTTTCTATCGAAGGGCTTTGTGTACTTCTCATTTATATTTCTGTTTTATAAACAATCCTAGTTTAATATACAAAATATTTAATAAATGAGTTCTTCTGAAATCCTGCTGTTGTAACATTCTGTTGTTGAGGAGACAGACGTCACATTTCTTTCAGCCAACAAGAGTTTTAGAAAAAACACAGCATTCTCCTTATGTTTCATTCTATTTCATTTTGTGTTATTGAAGCTATACTCTTGTATTAGTTTATATTCTTTATAACAAATAAGGATGACAGGGAAGAAAACTGGATAGGAGCTAACATCAATAATGCAAATTGAAACTCAGCAATCTTTAGAGTCAGCTCATTGAGGATGGAGGGGTTTCAGAATCAATGACGAAGGCACATCTCTTCCACTCAGCTTTATGAAAGAAATTCACACCTCGAAGGCTTACAGTCAGTCATCACCCTGACCTTGGTCACTACACCTCTTGCATGTCTTCAAGACATCAACCTAGTTGCCTGTACACCTCACAGGACACCAGACCATGGAAGGGAAACTTTGGGATCAACTTGAAATTACAGTCCTACCTAAATGACTTACTCTATAGATGGGGATTTGAGTAACTTGACAGTAAGGATCCTGCTGCACACTGGTAGAGCTTTATTAGAAGGGCTCAGAAAGACACAGATAAAAATCATAGGGTCAGAAGATCATCTGGGGGGTCCCCATGAAATTATAATCAGCTATCACTATTCTAATGTAGTCAGTAGAGGCTGTAAAACTTAGAAGAAATAAAATATATAACATTAAGCTGAGATGCATGTTATATTTTATATAATAAAACATTTTATTTTAACTATATTTTAACATGTATTTATTTATAATTTATTTATAATGCATAGATATCCCCACCTCTCTTTAGCAGCTCATGGTAAATTTTTTTTGAATGAGAAATATAGGTAGTAGGAAGAAGAGGAGGAAGGTGAAGGAGAGAGTCTGCTTTCATTAACTACTTATCATTTGTTGGTGTAATGGGGAGTGGAGTGTGATGTAGGGCAGTGGTTCTTAAACTTTAGCAACTGTTTGAATCACCTAGAGGGTTTCTTAAACACAGTTACTGGGCTCTGTCCAAGTTTCTGATTCAGTAAGACAGGTGGAGCCTGAGAACTGCATTTCTAATAACTTTCCAAGTGATGCTGCTGCTGGTCCTGGCCCATCCTTTGAGAATTACCGATGTAGGAAATAGCAAGAACCAGAGCAACAGTAGCTTACTGTTTTGCAGATCTATTTTTTTATGGCCAGCTCAAGGCATGAGTAAGAGCTGAAATCCAGTTCTGACCCCTGGTACTGGCCTGTATCAGCTAGGAGAAACAGATATCTTTTGATGTATTTTGTATTCACTCAGAAGGGGCTCTTTTTTTTTTATTATGCACAATGTGTTTTATATGCTAGCAGGGACTTTGCTGAAAACAACAGAAGCTACCTTATGTAGGGAACTTCAATAGCAGGCATTTATGCTAAGTCCTGCAACCCCAACAGGATATACACACATGCATGTATATATTTATGCATGCATGTGTATTTATAAACATACACATGCACATTTATTCATACATGCATGTTTACAAGTATGTATTTATGGATATATTATCTTGCCTATGAAAAACCATGTCCTGGAGGGTTTTTATACACACATATATATGAATGTGGGCATGCATGTGTTCAGTTATCTAACATAAATCTTGCCTTGGTGGTTTTACATTCTGTTTTATAAATCAAGAAAATTCAAGTTTAAAACCAGAAATTAAATTGTCATAATTACAATCTTTCCAATCTGTGATCCTGAATCATATAAGAGTTATAGAGTTTAACATAGTTATATATATTTATGGTTTACTTGTCCTTGAGCAAGCTGGAGCCTATTTGTGTTTCATAAATATAATTAAGTAAAAGGATTCCATTTGATCTCTGCTTCAAAATATAAGGTCAGGCAATCCATGGTACTTAGAATGAACTTGGCGTAGAAACAAAGAAGCATAAATTGCATAGACGAATCTTCAAAATAATCTCAGTTCAAGGTTGTTGAACCCCAAGTTCATAGAACCAATGGTCCTGAGGATTCTAAACAGTGGCTTCAAGGATATCCAGAATGTTCCTGAAATGGAAATATTTTAGGAAATGTAGATTTCTCTGAGGAGCAGTTCCATAGCTTTTATAATTTTCTCAAAGTTGACCAGGGTCTAAAGGTTTCAAAAACTTGCATCCAGTCCAACTACCTCCTTTAAAAACAAAGAAACAAGCCACAGATGTCACTCAGGCATTTAGCAAGTACACTTATGCCAGTGACTCTAGTCTGGTGCTCCTGACATAGTTCTGCTGACTTTCTGATCTAAAATTGCTATAGCCTGTGCTAAGCTGTTGAGGTAATAAAGATTTCACAGCAAAATTCTGTGGAATTATCTGCAGTTTTAATAACTACTTAGTTGTGTTTTTCTTCTTATCATAGTGATTGGTTATATCATTACAAAGGTATTTTGTTACCAAATTTTAGTCAATTTATATAAAAATATTATTTATAATGTTTTATAAAATTATTTAGTTATAATACAGTTAATTGCACAATTTTCATTTTCTTGGAGTTTCCAAAAAATCAAGATTCTCATATGGTTTCTAGGTCTGTCCTTGCATAGATTTAAAAAATGATTTTATTAACTGTGAATAGAATATGAAGTCCATATTTGTATTAATAGTTTATCTTTTTATTCATACTTATTTACCTATTTTCCTTATTCTTCTGCATGCCATTTCTGCAAGTCATGAACAGAAATTCAACAGGTTTATCTTTTTTCTAGGTTTAAACTAAAAAGTCAAAACTTGAAATATTTTTACCTTCATTTAAATAAAAAATTGTGATATAAGTCTTAATATCAGGGTTGTAAACATGAGCTATAATACTTTTTCATTATTTTTCTAAAGTGATTTGCTCTATTATCTGAAATTCCTATTTTGTGACTCAATCCCCATATTTTTGGATGTGATTATCTCTTAGCGAAATGTATGGCACATAGATGCAAAATACATTTTATTTGCCTCTTATTCTTTCATGGCTATGACTTATGGAGTGATGTTGGCAAAATAAGTCATATGATCATCGGAACTTGATAGATTCATTATAATAGAAGCATTTTACAATGATGCTGTTAAAATTTCAGCTTTGTTAGTATAATTGGTATTATCATCTGCTTACCACATTTCCTTTTTTTTTTTGAAACACAGTCTCTGTCGTCCAGGCTGGAGTGCAGTGGCACGATCTCGGCTCACTGCAAGCTCCGCCTCCCGGGTTCACGCCATTCTCCTGCCTCAGCCTCCCGAGTAGCTGGGACTACAGGCGCCCACCACCACGCCCGGCTAATTTTTGGTATTTTTAGTAGAGACAGGGTTTCACCGTGGTCTCAATCTCCTGACCTCGTGATCCGCCCGCCTCGGCCTCCCAAAGTGCTGGGATTACAGGCGTGAACCTCCACGCCCGGCCACCACATTTCTTACAGAGTATAGTTGATCACCATTGTTATTAGCAGAACATGTAAAATAAATAGCATGAAGGTAAATTGCTACCATATTAAACTACTTGATCACGTATTGGACACACATTCTTTTCAACAGAATCCAATATTATTTCCTGGTAATAATGAATGGCAGAATACGATTTTTAAGTATAGAAAAGTCTTAATTTTCTTGAAAGTATTTATAAAATAAAATCAGTTTTGAGGATGGCAAGTCATATTCTCCCTTAGTTTTTGCTTAAATACAGAATTAAAGAAAGAATCTTCTCTTAAGGATTTCGCCCGTAAGAAAGTAAAAGCAAAGAAATTCCCAAATATACACACACACTCACATAGGGTGAAGATGGAGAGGCATGACTTTTGTGGTCTACACTTTGGCTGAGTTCATGTTTGCATTTTAAAAGGACGCTGAACATAGTAGAAATCCAACATTGTAGATCTCTTCTCTTTATTGAATTATAAAGGAATTTTATTGCACATTTTAGAAACACATGGGGCCAAACTGTTTTTAGAACCAAGATAAAATCATTTAAACTAAAGTTTATTATAAGGTGCCAACCACAATCAGTTTCAATTAGGCTCACAAAGAATGTTAGAGTAGCTCAGTCTTCTCACGAGTCTCTATAGTTAAAGATCTGCCTGCATACTCATTATAAATCCAATTTTTGAGAGGTTTATAACTCAGCCAGTTTAATTTGCTTTGGGAAGAGACTTGGCACTCTGCTTTCTAACCCAGATAAATTTTTGAGGGTTTAAAACTATGTAATACATTTAAATTGCTTTGGTTTTTCAGTGATTTGGAGTTTTATTATCATCTTTCTAAGAAAACTTTTTGAACATTTTTTTGAATCTCTTTATAAAATTTGCCACAGTCATACATACATTTGTTTATGCACTAAGGCTCTTTATAAGGCCACAAACCATTGCAATAGCTATGATTTTTTTATTCCCCCTCACCTGCCAAAAACACGTTTTTTGCCCCTTAGGAAAAATATTACCCCTGTTATGCATGCATGATCTATAGAAACACTCAGGTCTCTCAGGATCCACAGATTTCAAAGTTTCTCTCTTAATGAATATCTAAACAAATTTCTTAAAGTGAAAATAAATTTTACAAGCATGCAAATTTAGTCATGACTTGCTTTAATACAAAAACCTGGTAAAAAGAATTTTTAAAAATAATATCTCACTAATCTCTGAAACAAGAAACACTTTGCATCTAAATTCCAATGTTGATAAAAGTCTGTGTAAAAGATTTGAAAAACAGAATTAAGACCAATGGATGTATTAGCAGGCAGAGAATAATAATACTGTCATAGATTAAAGTGAATCACATTTTTTTCTATTGATAATGACAGACAGTGATTTAACTACTCTTAGACTATTCTTAACTGACAATTTTGTAGAGAGTAATAATATCTGTGTTTATGGAATAAAATAATTTTAGACCTGGGAGAGATTTTGTAGTCCATTCTTCCCTGATTTAAAAAAAATAATGTAGCATCTGGGACCCAAGCGTATTACCAGAGTCATTTAATGCCAACTGAAACTTGGAAATAATATTTTTTCTTCCTATCTTAGCCTACTTATTATAATTCTTAAGATAGTTTCTTTTCATTGGGTGTTCCACTGTAAAAAAAAAAAAAAAAGTAACCCTAACCTGCCAGGAAATCAATGACTAATAAACAGTTTAATTAAGATGTTGCTTTAAGATCATTTCCCCCATTCCTTTTGACATGATTTCTCCATGTAAGATGGAACAGTGCATAGCATGAAATTTAGGAATCTGAGGCTGTGCTTTTTTCAGAATGGAGATGCCCTCTTCTAAACGCCCAGTGTTACTCCTAATAAGAGTTTACAAAATCTGTGAATTCATTTTTGGGTTGTATATAGGATCTTCTTTGGCAATATATATCTTATTTCAGTTGTTCCACAAAGGAATGTAAAGCTTCATTCTTAGTAGTTTTCATGAAGTTACTGAGTTTCAGAAATTTGTTACAGATAATAATTTCAAACACTGCCAATCAATTTCAGATATTACACTTTTCTATTAACACAGCAACAAATAGCAAATAGAAAAATGCCAAAGAAATCCTAAGAATAAAAATACCTCTAGAGCCACTTTTTCAAAACAAATTCAAATAGAGGACCTCAAAGTCCCACTTCTAGTAAAGCTAATAATAAAAACAAACTGACAATGGTAATAATAATAATAATAATAATAATAATACCTCAACATCTTGGAACTAAAACAAGTCTAGAGTTGCATCTCAAGTTATAAAATGATCTGTAACCAGCAAGAGTATTAATTGACAAGAAAAAGTCAAAGGTGCAAGCTGAAAGGTCAAATGCTGGCATAGATCTTGATATCTGCTCTTTAACGTCTCACTCATGTCATTTCCTTGCCACATACCGTAGGCTTTTCCTAACACACTTAGAAACCTACAAACCTTGGCCTGAAGGAGCTGTAAGAGTTGCTGATGTTGATTTCTTCAGAGTTTTTTCACTGAGAGCTGTTAAGTAGTAAGTTGTAGTTGGCAGTTAGCCACCTGCTCACTAAATATTTTAAACTCTGAAATGAAATGCCTCTCAATGTGCTGTACAGACATTCCAAAAAAAATAAAATAAAAAAGAATTTTATTACCTCACTTAAACTCAATTGGCATTTAATGAGGTATGAGCAATGTCTATGTAATGTCATGAACTAAAAAGCAAATGACCTCAGAAGGTGGGGGATGGTCCCAAAACCTGAACTGCATCTAAAATAAGATTGTATTTTCCTGTGCAATCTGTTTGATGCAGAATGCATTAGTGTCTTGGCATTGGACAGCTGTGATTCCATCTAAGAAGTGTAAAGTTTTCTCTTAGGCTTTTTGTTTCTTAGTTGTTTTGTCTTTGTTTTTTAATGCTATTTCTAATTAGGTCTAATACATTTATCTGAATTCAATCTGCTTTTTTTGTTGTTATTGTTTTTCTTTTGTTTTTAATAACTGTGCAATAGTATCTTTTATATGCCTGAGTTGAAAAAAAATACACTAACAGTATTAACAATTTTTCCATAAGCTCCCAAGTTGTATGCGACTATAGGCTTTTAAACAAACAAATACAAATTAAGAGGTAAAATAATCATTTAAGAAAATATGCTGATTCTAGATTTTCTTTTCTAATTTCTAACTGTATATTGATTGGAGCCAACAAATGATTCAATAAGAAACTTAAAATGTTACAGCTTTCATTCTTACATTTGCCCATGCCTCAATTATTGTCACAGACAGAATCCTTCCCATCCCATTACCATGTGAAAGCTGAAGGATGCAGACAGGGCAACAGATCAGGGCAAACTCAGTGACATGATTCATTCCATCCAGAGATTGTTTGGGTACCACTGTATTTCTTAAAATAAAGTCTGTTTGACATTTACCAAAAGGTTTTGGAGAAAGTACAGAGAGTTGCCATATACCCACAACCAGTTCTTCTATTATTAACATCTCACATTGGTATGGTATGTTTCCCATAGCTAAGGAACCAATATCGATACATGATTATTAATTAAAGTGCATATTTCATTCAGATTTCCTTAGTTTTTACCTACTATTCTTTGTATGTTCCAGGGTCTCATCCATGATACCACATTTAGTTGTCCTATCTCCTCAGGCTCCTCTAAACTATGATAATTTCTCAGATTTCCTTGCTTTTGATGACCTTTGCAGTTTTGAACAGTACTGGTCAGATATTTTGTAGAATATCCCTCCATTTGTGTTTGTCGGTTTTCCTCATGCTCAGACTAGGGTACTATGTTTTGGGGAGGGAGACAACAGAGGTAAAGTGCTATTCTTATCACATCATATCAAGAGTAAATGCTTTCAACATGATTTGCCCCTGTTGATATATCCTTAGTTATCTGGCTAAAGTGATGTTTTTCAGGTTTCTCCACTGTAAAATTACTCTTTCACCCTCACTTCCATACTGTACTATTTGGAAAGAAGTCATTATGGGAAGCCCACACTAAAGGAATGAATAGTCATGCCTTATCTCCTTGAGGGCAGAATATCTACATCAATTATTTGGAATACTTCTGCACAGGAGATATGTCTATCCTCCCCCATCAATTCATGTATTCAATCATTTACTTATATCAGAATAGACTTAGAGATATTTACTTTATACCTTAGATTATAATCTAATACTATGCTATTTATTTTCTTGCTCAAATTGTTTTAGCTTTGGTTATTTAGAGCCCTTTCTTTTGGCTGCGATGTCCCTTTGACATACCCCCATCTTCCTGTGTGTGTGTGCACATGCACGTGTGTGTGTGATTGTGTACATGTTTTAGTACTTCCTTATTCTCTGACACTACCAGATGCTCCAGGTTTATTTTGTGTATTCCCTGTTGCACATCTAGAATCAGCCATTTCTCCAAGGAGCCCTGGCTCCTTTTATTTGAGAATGGCATTAGAGAGAGAAAGGTCTGCATACTGGGTATACCATTTAATTTTGGCTTGATAAATAGAGCAGTGCTTTTTTTAAACAGCATTGTTTTCTGACCTGACAGTGCAACTAATATTAAGATAAATACTGTTCTTTTCAGAGCACTTTCCTTATATCTGTTAAGACAAAACACATTCAGCTTAACGTCTAATAGTTTGGCCTTAGAGAAAAAGTTCTTCATGCATTCTTGAAGAGAAGGGCAACCATTTTGAGAGGATATTTGTATGCCTTGGTTAGTATTTCTCCTTTATCCTTTCACCAATATTAGCAGATATTTGGCTTTGTGCTTGTCGCTTCAAAGGAAAAGTGTGGCAGGGCAGAATCCCCAAATAAACTGAGAGTCTCTGATTTTGTGTTCTAACCACTGAAGTTCTTTGTAAAGGATATTCATTGGCATTGACAGGGAGTTATGACCAGATAATTGGAGAAAATGCTAGGATTCTTTCCCAAACATTGAGAGAGAGAGAGAGGCAGAAGAGGAAGAGGAAGAAGAAGGAGGAGAGAGAGAGGGAGAGGAGGGGGGAAGGGGAAGAGGGAGGTGGGAAGGAGAAGGGAGGGGGGAAAGGAAAAGGGGAAGGGGGAAGGAGGGGGAGGGGGAAGGGGGAAGAGTAAGGGGGAGGGAGAGGATGAGGGAGAGGGGAGGGGAAAGGAGAAGGGGAAGGATAAGAGGAAGTGGGAGGAGAAGAAGAAGAAAAAGAAGAAAAGGAAGAAGAGAGGAAGGCAGCAGGGGGAGGAAAGAGATATTATTATCTGGGGGCTGATGCAGGAGTACCACCACTGGAGAAGCACCAAACAGGTAGATCCAGGCAGACGGATTATATGCAGCCTTGCAAAAGGTTTTTGGTTCTCACAGGTGACACAAAGTAGCAGAAAGCTAAGAGGACGTGAAGAGGCATTCAGAACTAGTCATCTCATTGGCAACTTGTATGAGACAGGGACTAGAGCAGATGGCCCATCTCCCTTCTCCCTCCCAATGTCCAGACACTGTGGAAGACTCTAGGGATAGAGCAGACACCTAGTGTAGGGCCACAAAGGGAAGCTCTGCATTAGAAACTAAATTAAGCTACGGAGCACTTAAGAATATTTCTACTTCTTTTGAGTTTGTGGACTAAGACTTATGCCCACAATAGCTCTTATATTCTCCTTACTTTGGTGAAGGATTATATCAAATCCATCACCCCTTGAAAAAGCTTTATAAGAGATGCGATGCATTTTAAGTACTTTGGGAAATCTGACAGAAAAAATTAATGCAGAGTCATATAGCTCTCACCTTTCTTCTTCAGGATTATTTAATTGTGGCTGGAAGTCCTGAGGCTCCGTACTTGTAAAGCACTTTCAGTACAAAGGGTGACACTTTGATTAAGGCAGTTGAATATAATGGTTAAGTACATGAATTTTGATGCTGTCAGAAATAATTGTTGTAAACAGAAGCTTGCCTAAATTCATATCTAGGGTCCACCCCTTTCATATGCTATGGGACCTTGGGGTATCTGTGCCTCAATGTCACATGTATCACAGAAATAAAACAGGGGCAGTAACAGTTCCTATCTCACATCATTGTTATAAAGATTGGGTGCACGTTTGCAAAATGCTCAGAATATAGGAAACTAGATGTAAATGATTTTTAAATAAAATAATGACTTGGTGCTGTCATGGGGTATATTTCCCTTGTTACGACAATACATTTAGCATTGCTTTAGAAAAGGAAATTCTTGTTGGGTCAATTTGAAATCTTAACACTGACTAGATTTAATTGGTTTCTAAACTTGGTGTCTGAGAATTTTGATTGTATTTTTTGCTTCTGATTGCTTTAGCAAATGTGACTATGCCTTAAACATGCCTGTCAAAAATTGGAAAAGTATATTTTTTCTTATGTTCACACACACACACACACACACACACACGCAGTCACATACATACATATGAATTCAGTAAAAGAAACAGGTTTGATTGATTTAAAACCTCCTTAAGAGGTAATGAGGCTTCTGAATGAGATTCAAATGCCTCAGACTTTGACCAAGAGGCAGATGATAGGCAAAACACAGCTTAGAAAAAAATTTTCTTGTAAAATGTAAACACCAAAGACAGTTTATTTCTTGGCCAAAACGATTTCCATATTTTGCCAATTAGGAAGGGCTTTGTTTTAAAGTCCAAGGATGAGAAATTATTTTCTTGTGCATCCTTTACATGCATGCGCGCGCGCGCACACACACACACACACAATCTCTCTCTCACACACACACACTCTCTCACACACAGAGACGCTCACACACACACATACATACACACACACTTTGCCATTTGGAAGCTATTAACAGGCATCTTCATATTCAGGAATTAGAAAAAGCTACCACACAAATGTCTGAGATGCCTTTTAAAAATCAGTGCTTTAAGTTTTTCAAAGATTTATTTATTTATTTATTTTGAGAAAAGCAAGTACTTCATCAGTTCTCTCACAAAAATCTTCAAATGCTTTCGGGAAAGAAATAAATTTTAAAGTGTGTTCAGTCATACTCTATTCAAGTAAGGCAGTGAAAAAAGCCTTTGAATCAGAACTACAGCTCACCATAATCTGGTTAAAATTATCTCCAGCACCACCTGTCATTATTAATATGCAGAGAAAGGAAAACTACCTTCGGTCTAGTTACAGAGCTGTGCATGTGGCCCATCAGCACCTTAGAACTTTCTTATCTAATGGCAGTTATGTTTTCAATCCTTCTTGAACAATTTTTCTATAATCATTGAAGGTAGCTTATGGTTTAATTTAAATGTGTTCTAAGGAACATTTCACTAGCATTTATATCCACTCATGGAAGAAAATCCACAGGTCTTTTACATTTTCCATCTTTGGGTTTTGTTAAATTTTCAAGCTTAACCATCTTGCTTAGCTTAAAAAAAACTGTTATGTTATTTCAGAAGGTGATAATATGCTGTAGCATAAGTACCAATGTGTTAACTGTTAGATTCATTTTAGCAGAAACTAGAGATATGTGCTCTAAATGCCTGGTCCTAAAAATGACTCATAATGAGAGAAGAAAAGATAAAGGTGAGGCCACCCTGCTCAGGTTCACAAAAGATCAATGCCTATGTTAACTGAAATCTATTTTGTCAATTTTGGTGCTTTCTGTTCTCATCAAAATCAGTTGCCCTCTTATGGCTTGAGAAATCCATCAAGTCTTTCAAAGAACTCCTCTTAGTTTAGCTCTAGAATGATCTAGTCTGAACCAATGCATTACTTTATATCCGGTTGAGTCAAAGGAACCCTGGATCTACTCATGAGAAAATTATATACATATATATATGCGTGTGTGTCTATACGATATATATATATGTATATATGATATATACCTATATAATGCATACATATATAATATATATTATACATATATAATATATAATATACAATATATGTATATATTATATATGTATATAAAATATATACGTATATATTATATGTATATAATATATATGTATATATTATATATGTATATAAAATATATACATATATATTATATGTATATAATATATACGTATATATTAATATATACGTATATATTATATGTATATAATATATACGTATATATTATATGTATATAATATATATATGTATATATCTAATATGTGTGTGTATATATATATACAGGGGTAAGATAATCTTCTAGACAGGGTACAGAAGTATATATCATAGAGAGCTCAAAATAGTTCTATTGCTTCTAATACTAGCTTAGGCATAGTTACTGACAAAATTTATATAAAAAAATATTTCTATGCCTACAAAATTTGACAAATATTTAAAACTTAGTATGTGCTAGTCACGGTGATCTTTAAAATATTTGGTTTTTGCATTTTTAATTGAAAGTATGTATGCGTATGTAAAGGGTGTGTGCTTGTGTGTGTGCACATACACACTACTACAACAAGTATCCTGAGCACAACTACCAGTAATACTTAAAGTGCAGAAAGTGGTTCCGTTTGAAGAATCACTTTGTTCTTCCAAATGAGACATATTAAGAAGCTTGTACAGCATGTTCATGGAGATGATAGCCAAATCCCAACAGAAGCAAACTCAGAGGGTGTTTGTTTTAACATGATCTGTGCTGATTTTGACCAATTTCTTACATCTTTCCTTTTCCTTCTTTGTGATGAAAAACTTAATGTCACTTACAAAGGGGAAAAGCCCCTTTAAGATGATGAAATTTGGCAGATTCCACCTTGAAAAGGTGTATTTTTTTTTCCTTTAAATAGAGCTCTAAAGATTATGATCATACCACTGCACGCTAGCCTGGGCGATAGAGCGAGAAACCTGTCTCTTAAAAAAAAATACAGTCCTAAGAAAATCTGAAGCATAAATATTTACTGACATTGTGCTTTGGCTTCCACTGATATGCAACTGTATTTTGTATAGAAGAAGATAATGCTGATTTTGAAGTTAACTCATATACATACATGTGGCTGAAACGATCAATTATTGGTTAGCAGCACCTGAATAATATTCTTTCATTTTTGCATACAATTTCTGCTTTAGCAGTTGTTTGCACACTGTCTTGAGGACTTTCTGTTTTGTTTTACTTTTTCCAAGGTTTTGACGCATGGCTTAACTGAACTGATATGAAACCAGTGCACTCAATGGGTCCCAGATAAATTATTGTATGTGAGATGATGGTGAATCAGCGTCTTAGAAGTCATACAGCCTTAGATTCGAAGTCTACAGAGAGTCTCTTTTTATGAAGAGCCATCTAATTCCTTAGCAATGGAGCATATAGAAGAGCATAAAATTGTCATGGCATTTTCAACAGCATTTTGTATGTTTTATTTAGTATTGTGCATTTGTAAAACATCTATGTAAGGAAACAATCTTATACTAAAAAAGTGCCAACAAGTAAGATAATTTTTGTAAGACTTTGCCTACATAAACCTCAAAGGAAAAAAATACTACTTACTACAACGAATGAAATAAATCACAAAGCCATAAATGTTCTTGAATTAAAAAAACACAATCTGTATATCTTATTAAGTAGTGCAATGTTTTTCAAATTTTAAAGGAAAGGGGTACCTTATTTCAAATTCAGTCTTCGTAAGAACTTTTATCTGTTTTATCTAAGGAAAGTGCAATTACGGAAGCCTGGCCACCTCACCTTCCTGGTCAACTCTCATCTCCCATAATGAAGCCCTAGACTTACAATGAGCATTGTTGGAACAGGTTCCAATGTAAGTGTTTTAGAAAGATTGCCAGCAAAAAGAAAACTGAACAGTCATTAATCATTAATCCCTGGTCCTTTTTAGTACAAATTGTTTTCATCATCCTATGCTAACAAATTAATTGTTTTAAAAGCATTACATTAAATTTGGGCACTTTCCTTTGTGGGTTCTCTAACAGAAAGCTTCTATCCTTCTGCAGAACCTGTCTGGTTGGATGTATAATCACTGGTGAGTCCTGCTATTCTCCAGCGAGAGGAGGCAGAGAGTATGAAATTCTAAGCCAAACTCTCCCAATTTACCACATAGCTCCACCTCAATGCATTTTATTTATATATCTAGATAGCACACACATTCTCTTTCTTTACATAAAAAATAAACATATATATGTATGTGTATATATATTTAGAATTATGTACATCTACTAGACTAAAGATAAAAAATACTATACTATCTAAAAAATCTCCTTAAAAAGTAATACAAGGTCCTTCATAATCTGGTCTTTTTTTTTTATCTGCCTACTCTCTCCTTCCTTCTCCTTTCTCACAATAATCATACGTTAAATGTTATTTCCCAAACCTTTATGTTTGTTCAAGCGTGTGTCATTGTTTATGCTAATCACGATGCTCGAACCCATTCCGTGTCTGCATGAAAAGCTTCCTCTGACTCATCAAGTCTCAGGTCCTGAAATTCTTCCTCCTCATTTCCTGGTGAGATGCTCTTGTTCTATGTATGCTCCCAAAGGCCTGTGTACCTACCACAAGCAGATGGCTTATGTACAGATGACTATATAGCATTCTGTGTTGTAATTGTTCGTATTTATCCTATAAATAATTCTTAAGCATCAGTTGTTTGCTCTCTATATACTATGTGGTGCTTGAGTATAGGATTGTAACTCTTCATTTATATTTTTTGGATATGACCACTGCACCTTATTCAAAATAGATGCTAAACAAATCATTTGTAAATGAATAAAACCACTTAGATATTTTTCCAAAAATTCATCTAATGTATCCTTTCAGCAAGGCCTTCATTTTCACAGCTTAAGGGATTCTTAGGTGTGTGTTACAGATATTTTGATGTTATCAGTAAAATGTATAAGATTTAATTTAATAAAATGTGACAATGGCTGGGTAGACAATACCTATAATTTCCTATTCATTTAGATGCTCTAAATATATCAAAATGATGAAAAGAAATTGGGGATCTTTGTTGTTGTCTACTGATCATTCCACTCAGAAAAAACATACTTTAATAACTATTTGCTCATTAAAAAGATTCAAGGAAGGAAGAAGAATGGAACAATAATAACTATAATTATCCATTAAAAATTCTCAAAAATGTAAATAAAATAGTATTTCATTTTGATTATTTTCTCCTATATTAAGTCACCATTAACTTATACAATTAATGGCATAAAAAATAATACATAAAAACAAATATGATAGAAAACATACATATGAGTTTATCTAGGTCTAAATGTACTTAATAAAAAGAACTTCTCATTGAGTATCTTTGCATCTACAGACTATTAGATTATGTTGTATAGAAAAGTAGGCTCCAACCACGTCATGTCAATGCTTTATAACCTTTAAGCTGAAGCCTTTAGATTTATTCTTTCAGTAAGGCATTTAGACACAGTACTTAATGTATTTTCCAAATATTTTAATAAAGCAGCTGATGTACTGAAATGGAATGCGTGCAATAAAAATTGCAAGTTATATATGTAATCATCTTGAGACTATGTCTGTCTTTGAATATGCCAGAGATTTACTAATGAGATATGTATCAGAAAAAGAGTAAAATCCCAAAAGCAAAATGGTAAGAATGGTTGACTGGAGTGATTATTTTAGGGCCCCCAAAATTAGATATAAAATCATATTTGTTCTAAAGAAACAAGAAAATAATATATGGGAGAATATATCATATTTAAAAAATTTTATTATGTATTTAGAATTTCATGTTTTGAGGCCCCATACAAAAGATCAAATTCCAAAAACAAAATATATCAAAATTTATTTGAAAGGAAGGATATAAATGACCTTATCAACCAACATTTAGCAGAGGAGAATAAAAGCAAGGAAAAAAAAAATCCTTCAACCCAGGAGTTGGCAAACTTTTTCTGTTGAGGCCAACTAGTAAATACATCAGGCTTTGCACGGCATACAGCTGTTGTTGCAAGGATTCCACTCTGGGCTTGTAGCCAAAGGGAAGCCATAGACAACAGGTAAATAAAGGGTTGTGGCTGTGTCTCAATAAAACTTTATCTACAAAACGGACTGAGAACCAGATTTGACCCTTAAGCTGTAGTTCACCAGCCTCAGTTTTAAATACAGAAGAGCTAATATTAATAAAAAGAAAAACATAAGTTTAGCAAAGCTAAAAGAGTAAGTTTAAATTGACTTACTTGAAAGATAAGTTTTGTTTCTGTTCTTGTTTTTTTGCTATAACTCAATTCATCTATCTCCCCATTAGTCTAATATTATCCTAACAATTTCATATATGAGATCATTTGCTATATAGCTTGCAGAACACCTTTATTATCTTTTAAAGCTGGGATTCACCAAATCTCCCTAATTCCCCTAATTACAAGCCCAGTAATCATCTGGATGATCAGAGAAAAGATTTACTATTTCTCTGATTTACTATTTCTTTGTGTGTGTGTGTGCATGTGTGCTGTGTGTTCAATACATTCGCCTAATTGTCTCTCCTAATTATAATTATAATAAAACCTGGAAGTTATTCCTGACACCTCACTCATCTGTTTTCACCTTCATCATCATCTTGTCTAGTCTTCTGCAAAGCCACCTGATTGGAAAGCACTCCCATCATTCCTCCACACTGCTGCTCCACTGTTCCTTTCAAAAGGCAGAGCTGATCATGTCACCACCCTGCTTGAATTATTTACCTTGAGTTAATATAGAAATTAAAATCCCTTATGAGGCTTCCACAGCTCTGCCTGGCCAGGCTCCTGCAGTCTTCTCCTGCCTCGTCTCTCACCAGCACCCTTTGATGTTCTGAGCTGCAGCCACGGTGGCCTGGTCTTGGTTCCTCATCCTTGTCACACTAGCTGCCATCAATGGACCTTTACACCTGCTGTTTTTCTACTAGGAACAGCATCCACCACCCTCACTCATGACCTGCCCCCATCTTGCTAACTTTGATTCATTCTTCAGAACTTATGTTTTGCTTTCCCAGTGAATCCTTTCCTAATTTCCCTGAGCATCTCAAACTGTAACTCCAGAGTAATCCTTGCACCATTAGGACTTGGATCAGGGTGAAGTAAGTGAAGCACAAAGAAGTCTCTTATTCTCAGGGGCATGCAGTGTGGTTATGGTCTTCAGGAAGATAAGAAGAGGTGACGGGGAGAAGAACATCTAATTAGCATGTAATTCCAGGCCAGTGCAGGGTCCACAACTAAGGGATGGAAAATACATGTCATCCCTCTTTTAAGCCTACACTTTATTGTGGATCTCTGGGATTTTTACTGTGAAAAACTGTCCCAGTGAAACTGATCAATATATGAGATCTATAAGAGGAATCCTATGAGTCCTATAGGGAGTTTAGATGGAGTGTGAATTTTCTGTTTTTAAATGAAACAGTTCCAGTTTAAATGCATTCATAAGTAGCTACATAGCTTTATATGATTGTTGTTTACATTAGCAAAATAAAAAAGGACCATAATAGACCTTTGTTATTTGCAGTGATTATCAGGATAACACTGAATAAAAATGGCTTGAATTAGAAACAGAGAGAGTATTTTTCATTTCCTGAATATGTACAGATTGAGTCATATAATTATATTGACCATGGTCCATTAATATATGCATTTTACCAAGAAAAATCTTGACTATCCTGAAAAAGAAACCCTGCTGAGCAGAATTATTTTTCATAAGGCTAGTTGAGTTTTATCTTATTTTATCGTTTGCTCTAAAATTTATTGCCACAATGTTATAACTTTGTAACACCATAACTGCACACTGCTCCATCAAAAAGAAAAAGGAAAGAAAGAAATCACCTAAGGGAATACTTTGTAAGCAACAGTCACTCTGATAAATTACTAAAATCATGGAAAAGATTCAGTCAAGTTATTCAGAGCACCCAGATCAGCAGCAGGGCTACTGCAACGAGCAATTCCAGGGGCACCATTCACATGGTGTTCTCTGGGAATATGGGTCTCTGGAGTTACACAGTGTGTGGGTGTCCCCAAAGGGCAGAATTGATATAAGTAGATTAGAGCAATGTTGTAAGGTAGACAGAGCTTTATCTTGAGCTTTAATATACTTAAAAGATAAAAACCAAACTATCCAAGAAAACATATGCCACCTTTCACAGGAACTTTACTTAAACTACCTGATCCTATGTTATAGAATTTTCTAGGCACATTTTGAGTTTGGTTCAAAATGTTAGTGTATTTGTTTTCTACAACACAACTGTACTCTGCCTCAAGTTGCAAGCTCCACTCTGCAACAGCAACTTGGCCCATATATAAGTTTCATCGATCAGTGTTTCTTTTGCTCTTTTCAGCATCTGGTAGAATTAAATGTAATATGTAAATAATTAATAGAGCCATTATATTTTTTCTTTTCTTTCAATTATGAAGTCAATAGAGCAAAAGTCTAAATATATGTGCATCCTATGAGCATATACACATAAAGAGGGCTGAGTAATAACCATGTGTAATCGAAATTTTATGCAATCTGAACTAAAACAATTTAGGTAAAGCCACTTTTTCCCATTATATTTCATCATAAATCTAGAGAACTGTACCTGTGGAACAAAACCCTATAAACTCTGCCTTGAAATCTTGATTTAGAAGATTCTCCAACTAGCAGAGATTGCTATGATGGTGAAAGGAAAAGGAGAAAGGATGGGGTATATAATCAAGATTTCAGGATTTTGCTATTCTTACATTTTCTTTGGTTGACATTGACATTTTAACTGACCTGGGCTATAAGATTGCCTCCAATATAAGTATATCACCCTGGTCTAATTTATCTTGAAAATTTCTAAATTATCTTGAAAATTTTAAAGAATATTAAATAGGTTGCTCACTTTATCAATATTGGAAGATGTAAAATCTGTACATTAGATTCATAATAAGATATACCAATGTTATTCCATGAAAGTATAAAAATAATACAGAAAACATTAAAAATTATATTTATCAAGCATCTATCGTGGAAGTAGCACCTTGTTATTCACTTCAACCAAGTAGAAATTTCTCATTTAGTCGTACAATGATCTAATGATGTAGGTTCTATTACCCCAAACATATACTTGAAGAAACTGAAATTTAAATAAGTTAAATAATTTATCTAAGGCCACCAACTAGTAGGACATAAAATTGGAATATAAATTCTTTTTCAGTTGGCTCAGCCTGAGCTTTGATCAATTAAATTTATAATAATATTTTCAAAGTAAACATTTTCTTTAAAAATGAATAAAACATGAAATATTATAATTATTATCCTTTTGATGTTTTATTTGTACCAGATGTTAAGGATATACTTGTTTGTCGCAGATAATTTTATACTTAATAAAATATCAGGTTGGATAAGATTGGCTATCTAAATATTAATGTAAAGATAACAACTTTTGATGAATGATCATTAAATTGCCCTAGACTTTGAATCACTTTTGGAGAGCCTTCTCTGAGTTTTCCTTGTAAATAGAGCAACTTATAAACAGACCACAGCACTGAACTTGGAGATGTAGGGATCCTTCTGGGTGGCTTTACAAGCATGAAATCACATGGAAAATGAAGTATGTAAAACATGTAACTGTAGTGAAGTCTTTTCTTTCATTTTCAGATAATGGTCTTTAATTATAATGAATTCAACATTTTTTCAGACTATTTAATGTTTGTAGTCCTATATCATGTGAAAAGCTCTTCAGTCTTACATGCATCAAACTAATTTTTCTTCCTGATGTTATTTTCTTGGATAATTCTAGAAGAAGAGTGGTAATTTACTTGGTGTTCGGTATGTGTTCTTACATAGGTTGCTTATTGTGAAGTTAAAAGGAAGCATTACACCTTGTTTTTATAAACTTTCCATAGTGGTCTGGGATCATGGCAATTTTCCTCAATAACTAAACATAGCAAAATAAACATTGACTCATGTATGAAGTATTGCTGTTATAATAGTGATCTTTATATATTCATCCTCACTTTGTGTTTATTATCATACAAGCAGCCTATCCTGTGGTTACTTCAACAAGTCTTCTCGTTGTTTAAACAAAAATATTTTTTATAATTATGAAAAGGGCATTATTATCCACACCTTTTGCTAATATAACTACTCTTCCTTTTTTTGGAAATATTTCTAGCGAGAAAGTTAAAACTTTCATACCTGGAAAGTTTCATAACTGGAAAGAAAATATATTTTAAAATCTACATCCATTAAACATTTTCATAGACAATTTTAGTTGATTTTTAGAAGAATTTAACATATTTTCCTGATTTCTTTTTTTTTTTTTTTTTTACTCTGAGCTTAAATAAATTCTCTTTTTGACTCCATATGTAACTTGGAGAAATGTTACAGGATGCCTGCAGTGATAGAGTCTTTTTTTACATGTCTTATTACATGTTGCCGTGGGTCTCCACTGAGAAGACCTATTTTAATTCTCATTTTCAGACTCTCTCCTGAGAAAAATGGCCGCTGCCTTCTTTCAAGGTCATAGGATTTGATGGATGAGGAGTACTAACAGAGATCCCAGTTTCATTCCAAATTGAAAGAACAACAGAAAAGAAGATTAACCTGTCCCAATTAAGCTGAAATGAGGCCAAGGGCAGGTGACCTTTATAACAACTGAACACTATCATTTGAAAGCTGAATTACTGAATTAAAAAAATAAAATCCAGCTCCCTATGACTGCATGCTAAAAGTAGCTTACATTTTACGGGAGGCTCTTCAGTTTTCAATGCTTTGCTACTTAGAGTAGCTTGTTCTCTCACTAAGCACCATGCCATGAGAGTTATAATGTCATGGTTGGCTATAAGTGATCCTCTTTAATAAAACTTGGAGAAGAACTTATTTGCCTTAGATCAAGGATCAAGGTTCCCCTGTGACATCCAGGGATTTGTGCTTGAATTGGGATTCTAAATCCCATTGCCAGTTACTATCAGCCAAACGTTGTGTGTAAAACATTACAGTGATCCCTTCAATAAAGATTTTAAACCTATGAAAGAAGGATGGTTAATGATTTTAAAAAATATTGATACATGTGAGTTTGTTTTTATATTTAATATATTTTTTCCTAAAGTGGAAAGGGGATAAAATATTTTTATTTTTAGCAAACATTCACATGTTTAGAATTTCATTAACTCATCTATTTATGAAGTTACACAGGCTAATTTCATAAAATCATTTTCTAAAAGTTAAAACTTTCTAACTATTGATGCGCTATATTATTATTTTTCCATACAACCCTTTCACAGTTAGGCAAATGCTCTCTTAATGCCATGATGTTTACAGGTTGACAGCATTCTAACAATTTAGACATGGAGGTGACCATGTAGTTTCTGTAGCACAATCTTATATAGACAAAGAAATTGAGGTTCCTTGTCAAAGGAATTTCTTTTTTTTTTTTTTTTAATTTTACTTTAAGTCCTGGGATACATGTGCAGAACCTGCAGGTTTGTTACATAGGTATACATGTGCCATGGTGGTTTGTTGCACCCATCAACCTGTCATCAACATTAGGTATTTCTCCTAATGCTATCCCTCCTCTAGCCCCCACCCCCTGACAGGCCCCAGTGTGTGATGTTTCCCTTCCTTGTCCATGTGTTCTCATTGTTCGACTCCCACTTATGAGTGCGAACATGTGGTGTTTGGTTTTCTGTTCCTGTGTTAGTTTGCTGAGAATGATGGTTTCTAGCTTCATCCATGTCCCTGCAAAGGACATGAATTCATCCGTTTTTATGGCTGCATAGTATTCCATGGTGTATATGTGCCACATTGTCTTTATCCAGTCTACCATTGATCGGCATTTGGGTTGGTTCCAAGTCTTTGCTATTGAGAACAGTGCTGCATACATGTGCACGTGTCTTTATGGTAGAATTATTTATAATCCTTTGGGTATATACCTTGCAATGGGATTGCTGGGTCAAATCGTATTTCTGTTTATAAGGGATGTGAAGGACCTTGTTAAGGAGAACTACAAACCACTGCTCAAGAAAATAAGAGAGGGACATAATCAAATGGAAAAACAGTACACGCTCATGGATAGGAAGAATCAATATTGTGAAAATGGCTATACTGTCCAAAGTAATTTATAGATTCAATGCTATCCCCATGAAGCTACCATTGACTTTCTTCACAGAATTAGAAAAAAAACTACTTTAAATTTCATATGGAACCAAAAAGAGCCCATATAGCCAAGACAATCCTAAGCAAAAAGAACAAAACTGGAGGCATCACGTGACCTGACTTCAAACTATACTATAAGGCTACAGTAAGCAAAACAGCATGGTACTGGTACCAAAACAGATATAGAGACCAATGGAACAGAACAGAGGCCTCAGAAATAATGCCACACATCTACAATCATGAGATCTTTAACAAACCTGTCAAAGGAATTTCTTAATGGTAGGTGCTTTGTTACAACACACAAACTCTTCTCATTAGGTAATTAATGATAATCTAATTAAGATGGAATGTATACCATAACATTAAGCAAATTTGGAAATAAATATGCCTTAGAGGAAAAAAAGATGTAATAAATCAAAGTCCATCAGTTGTACTCTCATCTTCACTAAGTAACAATTTAGGCTGGAAGAAAAAAAAAAGCTTATCATTCATGGCTATTTTTACCATGAAAGTAAAAAAAATGGCAATAATGACTTCTTGATACAATCCTAGACATGTAATAAAGAATGGGAGATTATATCTTACTTCGTTAAGGACTCTGAAATCATCACATTAAAAATGCCATTCAGGCCAGGCTCACACATGTAATCCCAGCACTTCGGGAGACTGAAGCAGGCAGATTACTTGAGGTCACAAGTTCAAGACCACTCTGGCCAATGTGACAAAACTCCATCTCTACTAAAAATGCAAAAATTATTCGGGCATGGTGGCACAGGCCTGTAATTCCAGCTACTCAGGAGGCTGGGGCATGAGAATAGAATCATTTGAACCCGGGAGACGGAGGTTGCAGTGAGTCGAGATCATGCCACTGCACTCCAGCCTAGGTGACAAAGTAAGACTTTGTCACAAAGCATAACAAAACAAAACAAAACAAAGTGCCATTCAAATGATTTCCTGCACCAACCTTACTATCTTTAGAGGTTACAAATAGCTAAATAGACGTTTTAGACATTTCTAAAGATCATATTTTGGATTGAAACCAATCAAAATCCAAGCACAATAAAAATGACTACAATGTTTAAACAACTTGGAAAAGCAATAGCATCTTAAATCGCAATAAAAACTCAAAGCAATCTTTAAATAATACATTTAGTAATAGCCCTGTACAGGCATGTGTATATCTTTATAGTTAAATGCTATGGGAGTTCAGAGAAAAGTGTTAATTTGAGGCAGAATAAGTTAAGAAAGGTACGATGAGATAGCACAAACTTACCTCTTTAAATAATTGGAAGGGAGGAGGGAAGAAGGCATTGGCAAAGGTAAAGAGATAGGGCGATGCACAGGCACATGGAGTAGAAGGTGGTAGAACACTTGAGGGACAGGATGAAAACAACAGTGGCTGGAACAGGTGTTATGTTGTAGGGAATAAATAGGAGATAATGTGGGAGTGATACAATAGAGGCAGATGGTAGAAGACTTTTATTGGCAGGTTAAGAGGTTTAGAATTTATCTTGGAAGCATTAAGGGATCCAAAGGCAACCAGGACTTCACTTGCTACAGTAAAACGTGCATATGTATATGCACATAATTGGTTGAAATAGAGTGCAAACATTTTAAAGTAGTAGGGCAATAATTAAATGTTCTCTTTTATTATATTTCATTGGGCTATTTTATGTTACTCAATTATGAATTATTCTTTAAACTTAGGTTGTTGGGTAAATAAATGGAACACACACACATACACACACACACACTTAGTTTTTTAATTCATGTAAATCTCAGCTTTATCTAAAAATGTCTTCCTTTTGAATGGTAACTGATTCAGATTTAATGCAGTAGAGATACTTGTTTCAATTTTCTTGTCTGGGGAATCATCACTCTGCTGGCTGATTTTCTTTGCTGACAGGCTTCAATCACTTTATTTTCTCACATTTCAGGCTCAGAGGTTCAGTGTGAAGCTGTTTTGCAGAGTTGTGGAATAAATGCTTAAGATTTTCTTCCTAAGATTCACTTTACTGCTATTAGGCAGATTTCAATCATATGTCAGAGTATTTTGTGATCCCTGCAAGTCATAATACAGAATTCACATTCTATATTTTCTCTGATGTGGTACTCAATAGAGATATACATTGAAGTACATACAAAAACGTTGTAGGAATTGTTTTGTGAATGGAGTTCTTTTCTCTAGAGTCCTGAATAAGCATATAGTATTACAAAGTCAAAAAATACTTTAAAAATTTGGTATAAAAATAAACTATAATATTGAACTGTCAGAATGCTTGTTTTTGAAATTACTCATTCTAGATTACTGGGGACAGGCAGCCTGAGATATACAAAAATGGCATTACCTATTGTATATCTGTAACTATTTGTAGACTTAGTAACTCTGAAAGCTATGTTCACAAAGCTTTGAACAAGAATTAAAATTGTGAACTTTGTATGAAGAATGTGAGGTTTGTATTTGAAAAAAGGATGAGAGGTTTATATTCTCAAATATGCATAGGCTGTTACAATATTTTTGTACTAATATTTAAATTAGTAAGTCTGGTTTAAAAACTCAAACAAATTAACAACAAAGTAAGACTGCTCTCTAACGCTAAGCTCTAATGACTGAAAAGACTGAGAATTTTGTTAGATTATGGTGCTTTTATTTTCTTCAAACAGTACATTATTTCTCATTGTGTATACTCTCCTTCCTTCTCTTCCCTTTAACAATTCTCTCAATTCCTTATTATGTTCCAAACTTTGTAGGTAATGCTTTTAGAAGCTGTATCCCCTCACGGAGCTAAGACTGTAGATGATAGATTTATTCCAAAATGGATGTATTTTTAAGACACCTAAACATTAAAATGTGCTGAAATATTATGTGTTAGTCCTAGAATTTAATATTGTTACATGCAAATATTGAGATATCATCAACTTTTAATTACACAGAAGATACACATTAATTCCTTTTGGTTTTGACCACTATTCTTATTTTCTTTTTTTTTTATTAGCCTCAATCAAACCAGCATCTAAACAAAATAAAGTGAAAAAAGAAAGATGGAAAAAGGAATTCACAAAAGTCTAAAGTCAAATGATTGAGGTTAACAAGGAGTTATCTATAAAACCTTAGAAGCCATGTGGCAGTTCTTCTCCCACTACTGGTAAAATATTTTAGAGAAAATAGGCTCTCCTTCAATGAGTGCGCCAGCCAATTAACTATTGTTGATATTCTAAATAAAATTTAACGGCATTCTCAATGGTTTTGATGATAATAGCGTTGCTTTTTATTATTCTAGTACTATGATGACAGTTTTAATATGTATATATAATTTGTAACAAGTACAAAAAAGCCAAAATTTAGGAAACTTTTAAAAAATATATTGAATGGAGAGGCAAAGATAGGGAGTAAAAAAGAGAAATTTTCTAAAAGTAATTAAGGAGATAAAAAAGCAACACAGATTAAGAAAACAGTCTAATATTAACAACTGAAGTTGGTAGAAAAGCAAAACATGTATAGGAGAAAAGTAAATAAATGGGCTGCATAATCTACACCTCTTCAATTAATTAAAGTGTGGAAAGAAATCAGTCTTTCTGTGCACATGTGCACAAGCATGTATCTACACACACACACACACAGTCACAATTAAGCTACACTAAAGAGAAAATAGTAATGTGCCCTGTAATTTTGTAGAGTCATTTTATACTCCCAGCACATTCGAAGCCAGGTTGACCTTTTTTGACCAAGGAATTAAAAGAGTTTTGCTATTCCTGAGAAGCTTTAGATGTTGTCTCAGCATAGTATAAAGACACATTTTGTGTCAAAACTTTGTATACAGAATTCAACTAAATCTAAAATAATGGCAGACTGAACTAACATAAATGGCCTCTCTTCTGCTACCAATACCTATATATGTTAAATAAAATATAACTTTAAAAAACTTACAAAATACATTACTGAGAAAGAAAAGTTCCAGAAACTTCCAATTCAAGATAACCACCCAGAATGCAGAAAATTAAAAGGGGGGGAAATAAGTGTGGTTAAGTTAAACAGAACTACACAAATCAATTCAATATACATTTAATAAAATATTCCAAAGGGTAAGGATAGATAGAATTAAAGGGAAGCAGTAATCACATAGAAAATGATTAATAATTTTCCAGAGCTGAAGAAAAACATAAGTCTTCAAGTTGAAGTAGTAAGCCAAATTTAAAGCAGTTAACAAATCACTTTTAGAGAAACCATGGTGAAATTTTAGAACATAAAAGAAAAATCTTTAAAAGCCATAGAAAAGAAAAATGCATATAATCTGTAAAGGAATGGTGAACAGATTGACAGCAGGTTTATCATCAGCAATAATAAGAGGTAAATACAATGAAATAATACCTTAATAATTCCAAAGGAAAAGAATTTTCAACCTAACAATCCTGAATTCCATACCCTGCACAACTAGCATTGAAAAGAATGAGGGTTAACTAAAGACATTTTCAAAGACAAGGATATGTTACTATTTACAGACCCCCACTTAAGAAACTTCTAAAGGATGTGGTTTAGTGAGAAGAAAGCCAAATAAAAATGAAGGGCTAAAACATATGCAGCAGTTGTGACCACCTCATTATTCAATTTATAGATTAATGTAAATAAATGAACATTGTTAAAGGAAAGGACAAATATAGGAAAATATTTTAAAGTAGAACTAGAAAACTAAATAGTAACAGAAGGATGGTATCTGAAAGCTGAGAGGCAAAGACAGGGAGTGAAAACGAGAAAGGCTAAAGGCTAACCTGAAGGCTAAAGAACTCTACATTTCCAATAATATTTTGTAGTAATGTAGTGAGTTTGATCTACCATAGCTCTGTAAATTAAGTGAACACATTAAGGTTAAACCTAGAAAGACTACAAATAGAATATATAGCTTTCAAACCACTGAAACAGTAAAGAGAATTAAGAAACATGAATCCAATATAAAGTAGGACAGGACAAGAGAAAATAAGGAAAGAATGTATAAACACATATACATCTACATAAAATAAATGGTCACTAATATCAGTAATGACAATAAATATAAACAGATGATACTTGCTTTTTGAAAGATGAAGATTTTTCAAAATACTAATAAAATAAAAAACATCTAAACAGGATTTATAGAAGACAAACCTTAGCAAGATGGCATGGGGAATTAATTTTACAGTAAAGAGATGACTATAGTTATACCAACAGAAAGAAAACTGATGAAGCAATATTAACATTAGGGAAAATAAATGTTAAGGAATATGATATTCAACTCCAACGTTCTTCTCTCATCAGAATTAAAACACGGATCATAAGACAAACTTACAGAGCAATACCTGTTATAAGTAAAATTATTCAGAATACAGATAACAATATCATCACTTAGGTGTCAAGATGGTTTTTCTATCCTCTTTCAGCTGTCATTTGTGATTACACTCAGCTTATATTCACGACAGAACAAGATTTTAACATGACACTTATCCACAATTTTTTTTCCAGGTAGTATGCCAAAGATATGCAATCTTATAATCTTTTGATATCATGTCACATTTTAATGTAAATGTACTAAGGTAATTCATGTTACAATGCATCAGCAAGTTGCTCTTTTTGAGGACATATGTAAGCCATAGAGCCAGGAACAGGCTTATTTTGTGGACTTTGTTCAGACCATTGAAATTGCCAACATAGGACTTTATAAGCCAGTCAATCTCCCAGGGTCTAAATTAATTTATTATTTTATTTGTCTTTGGGAACTCCTCCTCTCTTTGCCTCAGTGGGCCAGAAAGTGGTAATGTTTAGAACAAATTTTCTAAAATATTTTAGTAAGGGAATTTTAGTGTACCCACATTATACTTGCCTTTGGTGATCAAAAACTAGAAAGTCAATCGACATTCACTAGAGATCATTAAATTGCAGAGAGCATTTGTCTGATGGCTTGACCCAGAAGTTGGAGTCTGTGGTCACAGGGACCTGTGGAAGAAACTCTCTCAGTTCCTACAGTAGTGGGAAATATGGCAGGAAGCAGATTCTTTCTCCCATTTTCTGCATTTACTCATTCACGACTATAGTGAGAATTCAAAACACGCTCCTAGTAGGCAGGGGAAAGGTCAAGTTTACACATTTGTTTCTGGTCCTCAGCTTTCAGGGTTAGATGACCAAGTCTCAGGCAAATCTCCAGTTTTGCAGGAGATATTGCAGTGTCTAGATATAGTATTAGAAGATCGCCTCAAAATAATACAGTCCTATAATTCTGCTCATGTTACCTGACAACATAGAATTTTCAATTTTATTTTTTTCTATGTGTTTTTCATTTTTCTACTTGCAGAATAGGTTATTTTAAATGTAAGCACAATTTAAGACCGATTAATAATAGTAAGTATGGTATAGATATGAATCCAGAGGAAACGGTATTCCCTCAATGGGTCATTTTATTTCCAGTTAATGATATACAGATCCAACAGCAGAGAGAGAGCTGTAGCCTACAGCTACTACTTCCATCTAATACACTGCTTCAATTTCTTTTGAAAATGTACAAAACAATAGTATAGTTTTCAATCTGTTAATTACCCTGCTAGAGTTTCAACAATAACCACAAAAGGAATGCTAAACCTGCTGCACAAATTTATTTAGATTTGCTTTGGGTATTTTATACTTTACCTTAAAATAATTAAGTCACAAATTAGATCTATAGAACAGCTCCTTGATCATATGGCTTATTTGCTTTTTTAATAACTGTAATATTTCAATACTTTACTTTTTCAATAAGCATTCATAAAAATGTATATAATAAACTTGCATAAGCTATACTAAATACAGAGCTATGAAAATATAATTATTTTAAGCAAATTTGACAGTGAAACAACTTATGTTTCAGTTTAGAGGCTATCAGGATTCAAAACATAAATACTTCTTACACTGTGAAGATAGTCATTATCTAAAAAATAACAAAGCAATCTCTTTAGCATCTTGCAATATTAAAATATCATGCACCTTTCATACACACAGGTTACTGAGTAGTTGATTCTATAAAGTAGATATGCCTCTAAAACTAAGAAACAAATGGTGCTCCCAACACACTACAGAGGTACTAAGAACTCCAAGGGAAGGCACCAGGTTTTAAGTATCTCTGAGTCCTCAGCATCTTGGCACCTGGCAATGGAAGTAGTAACACTGTGAATGAACACATGAGTATGTGGGGCCATCATGAGAAACAGTGTAATTGTTGGAAATGGGTGTTAATAATGTGTATCCTGTGGAGTGACTTCAGAAATCAAGTTCTGTTTATCAGCATGGCTTAGCCTCAGAACATATGCGGTTCCCAGAACATTGGAGAAGAAAAGGGACTTAGAGATGATCTAATTCTGCTGTTCACGAAAAATATAGTCCCTAAGATATTAATTTTTATGAGAAGTTCTGAGGGAACAAAAGGATATGTGGTTAGAGAAGTTTAGAAAATATTGTATCACACACGTAGATTCACAACACAGGTAATCTTTATGACTTCGGGAAGGCTTACAGTGAGAAGCAAAACAAAACTCTCTCACACACATACCACTACTTTAGCTTTCAGCATTTCTCTGATGTATTTCACTTCTATTTTCTTCAAGTAAACAAATGCCCTATAGAATCAGTGCTTGTGAAAGAAGAATTTGAGAAATGACAAGGGGATTGATTCTCAGCTTCTCAGGAAGGAAACTGAGGCCTAGAGAACCAAGTTATGTTACTGGGGTTACAAATTAGTCACTGGATACAAAGTTCTAGAATCTAGGTGCTTATTTTCATTCGGTGTCCAACCAGTATGTAGCCCTACCTCCTGTGAAGGCAGTACACACAGAGCAGGTGCTTCAGGGAGTTGCAACTTACCCTGATCCAGAATTGTAAATAAAAATTAAAGTACATTCACGAAGAGTTTCTAGTGTCCCAAGAACTTTTCTAAATGCTTTAAATATATGAACCCAAGTAAAGTCCCATCTTACACCACTGCCACAATAAATGAGAACAATTAACGGCCCAAGAATCGCAAACAAACTATGAAAGAATTATGAAAATACAGCAGACATTTTAAAAATAATATTTAAGTAGAGAGGGCATTTCTTAATATAATGTATAACATACCACAAGTTTTAGTAAAAATAAAATAACATAAAATAATACATCTCATGAGGATGAAAGATATCATAAATACATTAAAAAGACAAATGGCATTCTAAAAGAAAATGTTCACGGAGTCAAAGATCTCATATTTATAAAGTATAAAATAGTTTTATAAGTCAATAAAACAATCTATATAAGAAATGGGCAAAAATATATTTAAGGAGAGAAATGGCCAGTAACCATATGCAAATATATTCACTGTGAATTCTGAAGTGAAACTATAACATATTCCACGTTATTAGATCAAGCAAATTAAAGGAATGATAAACTCCAGCACTGGCAAATGAACAAAGGAATGGTGGTCTTCATACCTAAAAATATTTAAGTTGTGTATACATCAGTCAAATCCCATATTAGGAATTTGTTCTGCAGATATATAAGAATGAGTGGGTAAAGGACTATATTATATATTTACACAGATAGATAGATGTATAGTTAGGTATGTCGTTTTTCTTATTGTGGAATAATGGCATGATATCATCAAAAGGGGAAAGTGAAAATACATTTTGGTACATTACAGCAATGGAATACTTCCCACTGGTCTGTGAGAGAAATAAAAAGCTTTGTATGTATTGACATTAGAACTGTCCAAAATGTATCGAGGGAAATAAGCAAGAAGCAGAAACAGACATGCACCATTATTTAGGGATATTTTTTAAAGTGTATGTGTATAGGTCTGGGTGTGATGTGTGTGCGAGTATAGGTATACCTGAAAGAAAAAAAAAATGTCACTTACAATGATCACAGACTGTTACACCATCCTATCCCTGTCCCATGTCGTGCTGCACTTCACTGAAAAAAATAGTGACTCCTGTGGGAAGTCACTACACACTTCCTTGTAGGAAATGGGGTTTCCATTTTATTTGCAGATAATTAAGGAAATCTCACAAGTCTACTAGCCATGGGACCAATCAGGCTGAAGGGACACCTGTTACATTAGATATATGTGCATATATGTTTCTGTATATATTTATATTACATTTATATATTATACATATTTTTAAATAGGCACATGCAAATGTCCAAAGAATACCAACTTGTCAACATTATTCTGAGGATTGGGATTAGCATGTAACTAGGGGAAATGTTACCTTTTCTCTTATTCATTATTTTTCTTATGGCAAAAATTACTTTTATAATTAATAAAAATATTAATAATTTATAAAAGGAATCAAACCAAAGAGACTAAAAAGGAACTCTGGGGATTTTCTTTAATATCGTCATAGTCATTTTTCACTTATGTGTTTTGTGGATTCATACTGTTTATAATTGTCAGGGCTTCTCTGAAGTATAAACTATTCATTTTCCACTTATTCATTTTCTCTAAGAGCTCAATATCATTTCGAAATCTAGATCAACCCTACTCATAGTTCCTAAATTTGTCTGCACTTCAGCTGGTAGTACCTTTGTTTCAGGAGTTTTATCTCAGATCCTCTTTGTTAACTGACAAGGGCTTGTACGCATATGTGAGTGCTGGGCAGCTCATGTTGAAGGTCAAGCTTTTGCACGCACATCAACATCTTTATAGTGACTATTTCTAGACAATAAGGACATGCATACTCATTAAAAATTAAATATTCTTTTTTCTCATTGATTTCTAACCTGAATATTGTATGCACATGTTTCAGAACACCGATGAGTAACCTGAAGGGGTAAAGTTCAAAGTGTTATAAACCTTATTTCAACATACATGATAGTGCTAAGATGATCATGCATGTTTGACTTTAATTTTTTAAATAACCTAAATAATTTCAGGTAGATGGGCT
The DNA here is from genome assembly GCF_028858775.2 of Pan troglodytes. Taxonomy (NCBI): domain Eukaryota; kingdom Metazoa; phylum Chordata; class Mammalia; order Primates; family Hominidae; genus Pan; species Pan troglodytes. Next base: position 136,334,544 of record NC_072403.2, on the reverse strand, counting down.
GATAAATAGACAAAATTCTGTGTTTCATTCTTTTCTTCTGATAGCTTGTGAGTTGCTCCTTTCAGATTTTACATTGTCAAGGCTGAATGCTTATCTTTATAGAGATTCTTAAATGCAGTATCCAATAACTAAAGAGAACACCATTTGTTTTCAATGCTAAGGGATATCAGTCCTGTTAAGTAGTCCTGAAAGAAGCTAAATGGTAATAAAATGCTCAGTTTTCTTCATATATATTTCAATTCCTGACAAGACACCACCCTTCTTCCACTCATGGGCTCACAATTCCTAGCAGAACAACTCAGTAACAATAATTCAATAAATTTCCAAGCACGTTTTCAGAAAATAAGATACTCACTACACTGATTGTTACCTAAAAGACACATTTATGGCCATTCATAAGATTTTCAGTTTTAAAACAGAAGACCATTCATCTTTGCTCACATAAGTGGATTTTCAGTTTTGATAGAAATCTGGGCTCTTTGTTTACTATATATTATCATTCACCTCAAGCAATAACAATTATCACTTATAATGGAAATAAAATTAAGACTCTTGCATGTTTATATTTTAGAGCACAACTACAGGAAAATTTAGTAGTTGTAATAATACTTTCTGCATAAAACATTGTATATGCCAATTTACTTTTACCTCTACAATTTTATTTATGTTACTGTCATATTTATACTCAGAGAATTTAATGTCCAAATTAAATGGTGGGACTGGACTAAAACAGAAAGAATCAAAATAATTCAATTTTTATGATGAAAAGTTGATGAAAATAACCTTTAAATACAAACATAATATTCACTAAGGGCAGAAGTCAACATAATCTATTTGTATGTTTGGTCTAATGTACATGAACACACAAAAGCAAATAAACCAGCAAACCCCCCCGCCCCCGCAAAAAACCCAACATATTAAAGAACTAAGTATTTCAATGAAATAATTTTATACTCTTCTGGTTTATATTTAGGAACAATCTGTGTCATAGCTACTGAATAACATATTTACTGAATAACTTTGATCAGGATTTTCTGGCTTTAAAGTTATTTTGTCATTCTGTTCTCAGTTTATTACCAATATGTTTGCTTTTATAAACTCATGTTCGTAATTTTTCTTAGGTAAGCCTGAAGGAGAAATCAATACTTTTTTAAACTATATGATAGGTCTAGATCTATTAATCATTGTGACTTAAAAATATATGTTTCCCTGTGGATGAGGCAAATCTATACCTCTCATCTACTAATTTGTTTCATTGTTTTCTCTTGATTCTAAGTACTCTAGAAACACTCATTGATCAGAGATGATACAAAATTTCAGCATCATTTGCACAATAGATTACAGTGCTTCTAACAACTCTGCCAAGAGCTCTCAACATTATGAAGTAAAACTGATTGTTTTTCTCTCTTTTAATAGTCTCTGAATTTAAAATGCTGCATATTGGAAAGGATATTTTTGAAACATTTAGGTAAAAATGGTTCCTCACTTTTTTTTCATCCTCTACATACAAAAATTCTTTCAGAATCCAATATAAAAGCAAGAATGGCATTTATTAATGCAAATTGTATATCATTCTGTTATAGTCCTCCTTGTGTATTCATTGCTTGATGGGAGCCTCCTGATTGACCTCAGAACTGTGTGTGTGTGTGTGTGTGTGTGTGTGGGTGGGTGTGTGTGTGTTTATATGCATGTATGAGGGGGAGAAAGTGGGGGAAGGAAAAAAATGGCACCGGAAAAGAATGAGAAAAAAGGAAGAAGCTGGGGTAAGAAAATAAAGATAAGTCAGTAACTCTCAGGAAGATAAAATAAAATATGGTATTGTTAGCTATGAATGCCCTCTGTTTGAGTACTTTAAAGTGAAGTCAGACCACATCCATCACAGAACCTGGCAAGAAATGACCTAAAACTGTCCTTTCTGGGTATTGAGATGAGAATTTTTGTCCATGCTGTCTCTGTTCTTGGCATCTACTGAACAGAGACTAAGATAGCCAATTAAGCCTAATTGTGATAAACTATGTGCTTTATATTCATTCTAATGAAGAACTACTGCTTAGCAGGTAATAACCCCAAACCACTAAACTAATTGTGGTTAAAACCTTGGGTTAGATGTAGCATGACCCTAGATGTGAAAGGGTAGTGCTTCACCTATGATGGCATTATTACTGCACCCGAATTTACATACACAATTAATTCTGTGACAATGTATGAAATTTTTAACATTAATATGGCTAACAAGGCCTGTTCTTCCAATATACTTTCAGTTTTTAATCCTAGCATAGCTTTATTGGCATGAACTTGACCAACATAAATATCTAAAGGTTAAGTTTTCTTTGAGTTGTTCTCTATTTCTGTCATAGATATAAAAGATTCCAGTGCACTTATTCTAAACTAACTTTCCTCTGCTTTAACTTCATTGAAGTGGTCCCCAAATGTTTATTTTTATTTCATACTCCTATCAGTAAAAAGGTTACATATTTACATTTGACATTTAAAATCTTTAAGCATTCATTTATAAATTATAATGATAATTAACTGCACTAATATTATATTGATCATCAAAATATATAAAAACAGAAAAGTCAATAAAATAAACCCCAATAGAAGTTTCAATGTGTTCTTGCCCCGTCCCAATGGATTGATTGTCATACATAGCCATGGGGTGGGCTCATTACACTTTGTTGACCAGTGCTCTGGTCAACAAACTGAGGTTTGCAAAAGGAGCAACTCAGTACACAATACCCCTTTTATTTCAATATAATTTCACATATATAAAAAAGGAAGGATTACGTCAGTTTTTTTTTTTTTTTTCCGAGATGATGTCTTGCTCTGTCACCCAGGCTAGAGTGCAGTGGCATGATCTTTGCTCACTGCAACCTCTGCCTCCCAGGCTCAAGTGGTCCTCCTGCCTCAGCCTCCTGAGCGGCTGGGACTATAGGCATACACCACTGCACCAGGATAATTTTTATATTTTTTGTGGAGATGGGGTTTTGCCATGCCTCCCAGGCTGGTCTCAAACTCCTGGACTCAAGTGATCTGCCCACCTTGGCCTCCCAAAGTGCTGGGATTACAGGCTTGAGCCACCATGTCCAGCCTCCAGGTTTGAAGAGATTTTAAGAGATCATCTAGGAAATCCCCTTATCACATCCACAACAGAGGAAAATTCAGTATAAGAAACCCATCTCTTCCCTTGAAGCACTCTTCCTGTTGGATATCACTGTTAGAATATTCCTTATTATATTGATCTAAGTCCATTTGGTGATTAGAGGTTTGAGACATCTATAAAGAAAGAAATCTATTCATTCTTTTCCATGTTAGCCTTTCACATATTTGAAGAAATCTTTCTAAGGCTCTTTCCACTGATATTATCTCCAAGTTGCACATACTCACTGGCTTCGATTATCCTCAGTGAGGTGTAATGTATAAATCATAATTGGCCTCTCACCCTCTTTTATGAGCACTCTAGCTTGCAAATAACTATCTGAAAATGGGAAACCAAGTAATGCAAACAATACTCCAGATCGGGTCTTCCCACTCCTTTGAAATCAGAGGAGTAAAGCCTCCATTCATCAGTCATCTAGCTTATATAGCTAAATAAGTAATTCTTCCTCAGAAATATATTTGTCTTAAGAACTTTTATTTTATTTTATATTTTTAACAACCCTGTGGATATATTAGTGATTTTTAAAGGCAAACATCAAATTCATTACATCATAATGTTGCATTTTAAAAATCTGCTGTGGTATGTTATTAAAACAACATTGCCAGTAATAAAAATCAATGGGCCTAAACTAAAATGGAAAAATAAATATGAATCCACTTGGGCCCTTCAGATAATGCACTTGGCTTTTCTTTCAATGAATATAGATAAGTGATTTCAGGTGGAGGGACCTAGAATAATCATGATAAAATTACTTTACAGATAGTGTGCTTGGGCTAAAAGGTTCCATTATTTTAACTGATTCTTTCTATTTCTGGTTTCATTGATGCATGTTTTAGTCATATTTTTTGCATTACTGCATAGCTGGGTTAAGTAGTCCTTATGCATTATTACTGACTTTTACATTATCTTCCTAGGTAGCTTAAGCAATTTGGATTATATTTGTTTAAATTTTTAAACTCTATAGAGGTGAGCAAATAGTGGAGTTCAAATTTTTAAAAAAAGGAAAAGAAAACTATTCCTTGAGTGGAAATGTAGTTATTTGGGTCAAAATTAAATTAAAATTATGCTTGGTAAAAGAAATGTTCAATTATCTAACAATCTCAGGTTCAAATATGAACAGTTAATTTATAACTTAGTATTTTCACTGTATTTAAATGCTTGTGCAATCTCAGAATCAATTAATATTCTTATCAGGATATGCAGAGTCTATTAAATGGAAGTATCTTTTCTTTCAATTTCTATTGTTAAGAATATATTTTTGATACAAAAATCACCATCTGTACAAAATAGAGAGTTAAAATTATAACTGTAGGCTTACATTATTAATAAAAAACAGTATTATTATGGCAGTGTTGATTTGGATTATTAATGTTCAGAATAATACTTTTAATTATAAATACTTGAATATCAAAAATTTATCATACATGCACATATAAGAAGGGAGTTTTCAGATTAAAATAAGCAAAACTTTAAGAATGGTAAATTGCTAACAGAAGACATATGTAAATATAGATACATGTACACATACATTCTAAGGTTTTCTATTGGACAGAAGATGAAACAGAAAAACAATTGTCTTGAATTTATTCTGTTAATATTTGGTAGTCTTCCAAATAGTTGGTTTGATGGATCATAAAAACTAAATGTCACATTTTGAGAAATGTGATAATGGGGATAAACACGAAAGAATGAAAACAATACTGACTATGCAGTTAATATTGGAAAATATCTTTGTTTTGTCCCATTTCGAGATGCATATTTTCTCTTCAGTTATAAGGAAATTTATATTTAGCTTTGCAAGCTAAAGGTTCATTCTGGAGATGAGTATTTAGTGACTGCATCCATTGAAAGTCAAATTTATGCAATTGAAATTACTTCATTCTTTGGCTGTCCTGGACAAAAAATAAACCAAATAAAACAGCCTAACCGAAAAAGTCACAGCTGTATGGTCAATGTGGCTGATAGGAACAATTTATAGTCCAAATCTAATTAGCATTTCTTGATATGAGCTACAGCTCCACCCCTTTGGTCATATAAGTATTCCAAACCATCACGACTATGCCAACAGTTATTTCAGTTACATTATACTAAATGCCTTCAACAAAACTTTATAATGACTCAAAACTTTGAAATTTGACATGTGGGTGTGTGTGTGAATGTATATGTTTGTATGTGTGTGTATGTATGTGTGTGTATGCATGTAAAATTGTCTTCAAACTGAAGGATGAATTACAAGAAGGTCTAAATGTGGATGTTATTGTCCTAGCCTCAGATACTTAATCTTCCTCAGCACTAATTGTATGCATCCTTTGCCTGACCTAAAAGATAGCCTGTTGACCTTTCAATCTGTAGGTTTGTCACTTATCTCTATTTTGTGTTGTGTGTAGGAATACTGCATGGTTCTCCACTGCTTCTACTTATGAACAGTGTTGGCTGGTTACATTTGAAAGGTATCCTGAGCTCAGGCTGGTGCATGTTTTTGCCCCTGTGGATGCCTGTCCATTCCTATTTAGATATTGCTTTATGTCTCCAATAGTTCTTTCCCCAAATGCAGCCATTACAGGAACATAAAAATATTGATGTCAGATTAAGGTCTATTTCAGGAAAAAAAATTAAAAGACACCTTAGGTAGATAACTACATTATATACAGATTACCATTAAAATACATTGAAATATTTTTCATATTAAAACTAGGTCGCTTATCTGACTTCCTATGAGAATCTTAGTAGGCTTAACCTAAATGTGAAAATATTCATTAAGAGAATTCTCTATATGTTTGTGTGGCTGCCTTTGAAATTTATGGAGCATAGTCATTAAGGTAACATTATGTATATATTTTCACTTACTTACGATGTTATTCAATTAACAATTCCTTGTCCCTTAAAAGTGGTTTCGTACATAGAAGGAGAAGGCTTGACCAGGCATGAGTTTAGGCATAAGCTATCAATTATCTTTATGAGGCCAATTATCAGAGCAGGTAGGAACAGGAACTGATAATTTAAATTCTAATCATGAATTCTATTCACTATACATAGGCAGAATTAGCAGACATTTAACAAAAATAACCTCAGGTTAGAATCTATGCTTAGAAGCTCCATTCCTGTTCCCAGAATTCATGTTTCCTTAAGTGTAGGCTGCCAGAAAAGACTAAATGGTTCATAATGCACTAAAAAATCCCAATACAGGAAATGTGTAGCTTTCTATTCATTAAGGTTAGTGTCTCTTGACCCTATTCTGTGGAAGTATAACCAAAGTTCACAACAGGCTCATAGGGAGATTGGATTTATTAGCTAGCCAGACAATGGACAGCAGTGTCTCTCTGTTAGCCAGTCTCCCTGAATATGGATTGTAGAGGCTAGAGATAGGGCAAGAAGCAGGAAGCTGCTTCCAAATTAAGGAAAAGCATTTATTGTTTGATTATTGAAGGGAATTGACAAGTCTCTCTTGGTCTTGGTCACAATTTCAATGCAAATTCATTTGAGTAGACTTAAATTAGTAAAGTTCTCAGTAATGTCTGATGGTAAGTTGTTTAAACATCAAGTAGGCTGAGGGTCATGCCACGATAAAATCCCTTATGTGCACATAGAAGATAATGAACAGAGATTTCCTTAATCAATAGTAATCATAGAATTAAAGGAGATTCATCCCATGAGTGTCCTTAGAGATAATTTATTCCAATGCTTCATTTTACAGGTAAAGAAACTGAAACCCAAGATAATAAGTAATATGCATAGCACCATTTAGTTGACAAACAGCAGAGCCTGAACTCAGACCACATGTTATGTTAAGTCCAATGTATGCAGCATTGCAGGGGAAACTGAAAATACATCCATGCTCTAGAGAAACTGGAGACACCATACTTAAGGGATACATACTGTATCCCTTCACACATCATACGATGGAATTTACTCTAGTGCAAAGGGCAACCTAATGACTTGAAGGAGTGACAGCACTTCACAGAGAAAGGTGAAGACAGAGGGCCATCGTGTTAATATGTGCCACAGGGTGAGGAGTGGAGAGAATGAGCTTCAGTTGCACCTCCACAAACTCACCAGCATTTAAAAACTTTCAGTCCTGGAGAAGCTTCCACGGTTACTATGCCCTGCAGAGATGGGATGCAATTATGCAGAAGTCAGGCTAAAATGATTACAGGATAGCAGAATGCTTGAAATAGCTGAAGTCAATTAAGATTCTATGACCTGTTCTTGTATCATCTCTCTGCTAAGAAAGTGCCGTTCAATCACTGTATTTTACATCTTCTGCATAATGAAAGCACCTGCAACTGCATAAGGCCTGATTTAACTTCCAAGCAGAGTATTCCTTTGTTGTGACCGAAATTTTATTTCCTATAATAGGTCATTTCCTCCTAGTTTCATCATAGCCAACCTCCTGGATTAATTACAAGAATAACTGGTTAAGGCATTTCCATCCTTCTTTCATGAAAACATCAAACAAAACTTAAATATATTTTAACCTTAAAAATTTATTTTTATTCAGTTAGCATTCAACAAATATTATTTAGTGGCTACTGACTACCAGGCACTAGCATTTCAGAAGCCCTGAAGGAGCTTAAGGTCTGGTGGGCAGGATATATATGCTAGTAAACATCATAATATTACAATGGGGGCATTCTCAGCAGAGTTCTATGCAAACACTGATGAATAGTTACCCAAAAGGAAATACTTCAAACGTGAGTGATTATGTGGTCAAAGAGGAAGGGCATTGTAGAGAGAATGGAAATGACAAGAGGTTTAATGTGTAGAAGAAGCTGAATAAGATTTGGAAAGTGGCAGTAGAAAAAAGCCATCCAGGGTATCTCAACCTTGGCACTACTGACATGCTGGACTTAATTATTCTTTGTTGTTGGGGCTGTCCTGTGCATTGTAGGATGTATAGCAGCATCCGTGCTGTTCACCCACTAGATACATGCTCCCACCACCATCATCATAATGTGTTAATAAAAATGTCTCCAGACCTTGTGAAATGTCCCCTTGTGGACAGAATCTTTCCTGGTTGGAAAGTCACTGGAAAATTGGTGTAAGTTAGATAAACAAGAGCTGTATATACCTATAAAGGAGTTTGGATATTATCACATACATAGTAATGAGATGCCACGTTTCATAGAGACCCCATTTCCCATAGAATACAAGCATATATATCATCTGACATTTTATATAATTTTATATAACTTGTATATTTTTGTCAGGTGTGACGGCTGATGCCTGTAATTCCAGCACTTTGGGAGGACAAGGTGGCAGGATTGCTCCAGGTCAAAAGTTCAAGACCAGCCTGGGCAATGTGGCAAAACCCCGTCTCTATAAAAATACAAAAATTAGCCAGGTGTAGTAGCACATGCCTGTGGTTTTAGCTACTCTGGAAGCTGAGGTGGGAGGATCACTTGAGCCCAGGAATTCGAGGCTGCGGTGAGCTGAGATCATGTCACTGCACTCCAGCCTGGGCAAAAGAGCAAGACCCTGTCTCAAACAAACAAACAAACAAACAAAAAACTTATATATTTTGCAATTATAAAGTTTTGTGGAGAGAGGCTTGAGCTTTACCCATTTCAAAGTGGTTCTAAATTCCTAAACTAGCATGACCAATAGAAATATTTCAAATGTTTCTTGTATATGTGACACTCTTATAGAAGCAATATGGAGGAACAAAAGCAATACTGTAGTGTTTGCTTTCAACATAATGAGAGTAAAATAATAAACAGGATGTTGGTCTTGCCATGCCTTGGTGAACAGGACTCCTGGCAGAGTAAGACAGCCAAAAAGACCAATGTTCTGCCGTTGTTCTGCAAATAAGTAAAGAATTACATCGCACAGGGATTCCTGCTCCCCCATTTTGAAGGCACACAAATTGAATGAAAATGACTTTATTTTGATTTTGATGAACTTTACAAAACAAATATGTAGTATATATACATAGAGAGAATTAGCCAGATGAATGAACCACTGGCAATCTCACGTATGTTTTTAGCAAAGGCAGTGAAGAGGTCACATAGCATCCTTAATGACATGCCAAGCCTGGGCAGCAGTGTCTGTTTTTTGTTTTGTTTTGTTTCGTTTTCACTTTTGTTTTTTTCTTTTTTTCTCTCTTTTCCCTTTTACTGTCCCAACACTTGGCAGTAATACATGGTTTTCAGTCAATGCTTCCTTCAGCATTTATTATATCATTGTTGCCATGACAAAAGATTATAGGTGTTAATCACAAACAAAGTGTTGTTACATGAGATTTTGAAACCTGATCCAACAGTGGCATGATAATTGTGAGGAAAAAAAATTGATCACATTTTCAATAATAAAACAGTGTGAAGTCCTATTATTTTGAATTTTTTTTGTCTTCCAGAGGAAATCAAATATCAAATGACCTGAGAAATAAAATATACAATAAAATGCAATTTAGACAACAATACAAAATTTCAACCCTTAACAAATACAGGGATGTTTAAAGTTTTTATTTCATAAAGTGATAGAATAATAAAAAGTATTTTTCAAATTAATTTTTATGATAAAAGTAATATAGGGACAACATAAAACCTCAAATAGCAAAGAAGAGCAAAAACCAAAAAGTGAATGATATACTTTTCCTCCACCTTCTAATCCTTTCCTTAGGAAGTATTAACAATTTTTTGTGTATCTTTTCAGAAAGTTTTATTTACACAGAAGATACCATTCTACATAGAGTTGCTCTATACTTTCCTTTTTTACTTAAAGACTTTTTAAACTTAAAGACATCCTTGCAGAGGTTTCGTTATTAAAACTCATATATCCACTGTATTCTTTCTAATGACCTCGTAGTCTGCATTTTGAGGTATGTATTCCATTGCATGCATGTATTATTTGTTTTTTTAACAATTCCTTTTGATGAAGAGTTGCAGATTTTCCATTTTTTTGCTTCCAAATAATTGTATATTCTAAATTCTGTACATACATCCTTCAGCAATATTTAAAAGCATTCATGAGATTCATTCCTAATAAGAAATTTCTTAAAATTCAATTTCTTAAATTTCAAAAAAGCTCCTTGAATCAGACATTTCTCTCAATGAGAAATTACTTCTTTTTTGTAATTTTTGTGTTTGGAATTGTATAGGGACATAAAAAAAGATCAGGAGATAGGAATTCATGTTCTTATATTTAATATGCTCTAACACGTTACATAATATAAAATGTCACACAGAATAAAAGCCTAATTCAAGAATATATTTAATATTAGAAAAGTTTTGTAGTTGAGAATATGTAAAATTGAACAAAAGTAAACACATTGACTTAATGAATGATTTAACAGTATATATAATACGGTTACTCCTATTTCTCTAAAACGTTGTTATATGCGTGTCTTATGTTTAAAGGCATATTGAAAGCAACAACCATTACGGTACAACCATCCCAGTTAGGAATTTAAAATGGTTTTGAGCTACTCAAGCTAGTTAAACATGAGTCTGGACAAAACATGTAGAATCAAATCTGTGTGCCATACATTCATTCAGTCAAAACTATTTACATAATTTATACTATGTGCCAGATACTAATAAACATTTTTTTGAAGTTGTAAGGGTCCTAAGAATCTATTTTTATAAGATAGAATTTGAGGTTTTCTATCAATTTTCTAATCCAAATTCTAGTACATTCCATAACTCATTAATGTATTCACCTTTATTCTATATCAACTATCAAATCAATAATTTATCAACAATAACTTTTATTCCTACTGCATGCCAGGTACTATGGTAGATGATGTAAATACAAAATCCTCCCTTTATTTCATGAAGCTTGCAGCTTAGTCAGTAAAATAAATATTACTTAAATATTCATGCAAATGATTATAAAACCAAAACTCTGCTATATACTAAAAAGGAGAGTTACAGGTCATATAAGAGTATATGAAGTGGGAATTCATATAGTCAGGAATGTCTCTCAGATATACAAGATTGAAAGGACAGATAAGAGTTAAGAACACAAAGAAGAAAATGAACAGCATTTTGGAGAAGAAACAGTGTCTGCAAAGATCTTGTAAGGGAAGTGCTCACAGCTATGATCATTTACCTAGTCATGACTGTATAGTGGAATGGATATACTTTATAGTTGCAAATTTATGACATGTTTCCTGATGTGCGGGGTAAGAACTACTGTAATGAGGAAGTCCAAATGTTAGACCCTGTCAAGACAGTAAAATCAGTATCTCACCCTGTAAAGAATAGCAGAGATTAAAGCCACCCTTATAATGGTCCTATGCTACCCCCTATAATTTGCAGGTTTTTTGGGTCATACTAAGGCCAGATAGAATGTTGATCAATGACAGTAAACTACTGAAGACTCAAACAAACAAGTGTTATCTCTAATTGCAACCACTATACCAGACATGGCATCTTTGCTAGAGCAGATTAGTACTGCCTCTGGATGTCATATGCGATCAGAAACAGTAAATATTTATTGCCTTACTCCAATATACTGTTAATTATTTTTTCTTATGTCAAAATATAGTCTGAAGGGAACCGATTGTCTGGACACCTCGGAGAATATCATCTTTGTTCACTATATTGATGGAACCATATCAATAACATCCTGCTAATTGAAACAGAAGAGCAAAAGCAGCAAATGAATTGGAGGCTTGAGAAGACACATGTGGGAGGATAGGAGAAAAACCCCATAAAAATTGAGGAGCCCCACACGAGTGAAGCGTGTAGGGGTCTAATGGTCTCTGACATCATAAAACACTTCCTTAAAGTAAAAAGCAAATTATTGCATCTTGCAACTGTCATTACCAAGAAAAGCAAACAATACCTTATAGGCTACACAATCTTCTGAGCATAGCAAGTTCCATACTTGAGAATACTGCTCAAACTCATTTACCACATGACATGAAGGGCTGTCAGCTTTAAGCAGTCTAAAACAGAACTAGGCTGTGGTATAAGTGGCCCTGCTCCTTGGGACAAACAACCCAGAAAATATTATGATGCCAGAAACATCTTCGATGAGCAAGCCTAATTGTAGTTTATGTAAAATCCAAAAAGAAGAATCATAACATAGACTGTATGATCCTGGAGCAAAACCATACTATATGCAAGACCACGCCAACATAGAGCTTCTGGCATGCTACTGGGATTTGGAAAAGATGAAGTGACTGAACATAGGGTAGAGGTCACTATGCTGTCAGAACTACCCATTATAATCTAGTGTCTATCAGAACTACTGCGTCATAATTCAGGTGCATCCAGTAACAATCTAATGTAACACAGAAATGGTATTTCAGGGATTGGGCATAAGCCAGACCAGGGGTTCCAAATAAGATGCAGGAGCCAGTGTCTTAGACCCCCATGCCATCCACCATTATTGCAATTCATATGGCTCTCAATTCATATGGCTGAATGGGAGGGAGGGCCTTTATAACTAGCTGGCAGAAGAAGAAAATGTTCAAGCTTGGGCCATGCATCAATCAGCTTAGTACATGGATATAAGAAAAAGAAAAAAAGGGCATTGATGACTTTACAGCTCTGCTGAAGGGTGACTGGAAAATTTAGTGGAGAGGTGCAATTCTCCAATGGTTAACATATCTTCAATTCTCCAATGGTTATCATGTCATGCATCTGGTTGTCCACTTTGTTTGGAAATAAAAGTGGCCTTAGGTAGAACTTAGACTGACTCACAGACAGTGGCAAAAGGCTTAGCTGGTTGATTACGGATCTGGAAGGGGAAGAGCTGAATGATGAGGGATAAGGAGGTCTGGACTGCTGGCATGTTAATGACTATATGAGAATAGGCACTATATTTAAAATCTTCATATTGATCTAACATGCACAAGAAGCGCCTGCCAACAAGACAGAAGACTCAGCATCAGCCCAAGTGCTAGTCTTATGTGTATGTAAATGTACATGGGCCCATTTACAAAAATTATCTAGTTACTGCCCTCATCAACTATTCAACCTGCTAGAATAGAAAATACTTAGCGCCCAATATAGCACTATCCCTTGAAGGAACATGCCAGAGATATGGTGGAAAGTTGACTACATTAGACCCCTTCCACCTAGAAGGGGTAGTAATTCTATGTTTTGTTTATTTATCACTGCACAGAAAACCATCTCTAGTGGCTTAAAATGACAACACTTGCTTTGTTCATAAATCAGCAACACTTCTCTGCTTCACTGCACATAAGCCAGAGCAGCTCAAAGGCTGGGGAATAGAATCATCTGAAAGTGTACTTGCTCAATCACATGGCTGGAAATAGATACTGGCTCTCAGCTGGGACTTCAGCTGAGTCTGTGGGTAAACTCCTCCATGTGGACCTTTTCAGAGCATAGTGGTGGACTCTAAAGACATGTGTCCCAAACGCAAGGTAGAGCCAGGCAAGAACTGGATCACCTTTTCTAATCTAGCTTTGTAAGTCACATAACTTCACTCCTGCCAGTGTCACTAAAAGCAGATGACTAAAGCTATACCATATTCAAGAGAAAGTATATTAAAATCCACTTTTTGGTGAAGGACTGTTAAGGAATTTTTGGATACATTTTAAACTACCACATTTGTCTTGATTGGAATTAATATATATCATGGTATGGATTATTCTTTTCTGCCTGCAGAAACTCTGCAGAACTAGAGTCTAGAGATTTACAGTGTTTGATCCATTGACACAGGATTCTGCATAAAGCCATATTATAAAAACTGACTTATTTTAGAGAAAAGAGGGGTAGAAGTGTATGAATCATGAGATTCACGGCTCTATCATATACTGACCATTCATAAGCTTCCAGCTTTACATAGTGAAGAAATTGCCTGTTTAAAACACAATTATCCAAGTGTGATCTTAGGTGATACCCAGAAAGGATGACAATATACAGGTGAAATCAATTACTAGTATATGGCACTGTGTGTCCATACTAGGTAGAATATATGTGTCTAGAAACTATGGAGTCAAAGTAGGAATGGACCTAATTACAATCATTCCTAGAGAACCATTTGGAGGAATTTCTGCTTCCTATCTCCATAATTCTAGGCTGTACAGATTTACATGTCTTGATTCTGAGAGAGAACATACTTCTACCAAGGGACAAAGAAGTGTCCCGTTATATCTCAAAATCTAGGTTTTGCCCAGTAACTTAGGACTTCTCATTCTAAGAGACTACCAAGCAAAGAGAGAAGTCTGCATCCTGGAAGGGCTAAATGATATTGATCATTAGAAGGTGAAACTGATACTACACAATGGATCAAGGAATCATATTCTTAGTTTGGAAACTAGGTGATCCACTTGGACACTTCTTGGTATTCACATGCCCAATTTTAACGGTAAGTAGAAAAGTGCAGCAGGCATGGCCCTAGAAAGGGATGGTAACAAGAGGATCAGACTTCTCAGGTATGAGGATCTGAGCCACCTCATCTGGCAAGTTACCTAGACTTTCAGAAGTACTAATGTAGGGTGAAGGAAATTCAGGACTAACGGTGAAAGTATAAGTTATGGTCTTGAGACCAGCTGCAGCAAAAGGAGCTTAAGTCTATCCCATTAAACTTTTTCTTGCAAGTTACGCCCAGGTAAAAGAGGACCAGTAGAATCTTGGAACAGCTCTTCTATAACTTACTATATAAAGCAGGAAGTGGACTATAGTGGATACTGTGGTGTGTCACCTAGATTCATCAGTCCTATCTCAGGACTGAGCACTCATTCTCCAGCTGCTTGCTTTGCTAGAAATTGACTCAAGGTCATGTCTGCTCTCTATGGGCAGCTCACATCTGATGATTGGTTAATGCAGAAATATAAATGTCTAGACTTCTTGTCCAATTCAAGATACTGAAGAAGGGCCATCCCAGCCTGAGTCCTTTGTAGAATCATCTCAGACATAGTTCTCTACCCAAATTTGCTTTTTAGGATCACCCTCAGGTGTTAATCCTGAGAGTGTGCTCCAGTAAATTTCCTGCATAGAAATCTTCAGAGCAGGCTTCCTGGAGACCCCTATCTGAGATGAGTCGAGAGAGGAAGGAGATAGACAAGGAGATGAAGTGCAGGGACCAGAAGAAATATCATATTTTTTCATCATGTATATGGCCCACATTCCTTTTTCACATTTTTATATCTCTAAAGTTGAAATGCAGTTTATAATTCATGTGATAAACAAGGCTTGTGTTACTGTTTTATTGGCAATATTTTTTGTTGTAGTATATAAATTAATGACTTATTTTACATCCAAAACACAGATCTGATTAAAAAAAAACGGAAACAAATACAAAACAAAACAAGCAGGAAGAGGTTAGAATTCAGATTTTCTAAACATTAAAATAATTTTAAAGGCCTAATACAGACCCTAAGGATAGTGGGGAGGTATTTAAGAGGAAAAGCCTGACATCGTACGATTTGCTTCTGAAAAGACCACTGAGTCTAGTGTACGAAGAAATAAGGATAAGAGATGTAACCTCATGAGCAGGCCCTGTGTAGTCGTCCACCCAAAACAGATGAGAGTGTTTCATGGGATTAAAAAAAAAAAAAAAACAAGTGGATAGATTGAGAGATTTGAGAGATATTTAGCAGGTGAAATCTGTAGTACTTAGTTTTAGGATGAACATAGGGAGTAAAAAGTGACTCTGGTTTTTAAATCAGCAACCAGGTGATTGGTGGTATCATTCATGAGCTAGAAAACACAGAATGAAAACCAAGCTAGGTTTCTTTAGAGCAGAAGCGTAATGTGAAAATCGGGAGTTGTTTGTTTCACACTCTAACTTTGGAGATGCCATTAGCTATTGAGAAGAGCTGTCGAGTAAAATGTTATATATGTGATTCTAGGATCTGAAGAAGTGTATGCCTGAGATACAGTTTTGGGAACCATTTGAATAGATTAATAAGCGGTAACTGAAGCTCCATATATGGATGAGATCACATTGGATAGTGTGAATAAAGGAAGGCCTAGGAGCAAGCCTTTATTAACTCCACGATTTAGCAGCTGGGTCGTAAAAATACACTTACAAAAGGATACACTGGAGAAACATTTACAGAGGAAAAACAGATGGCTGTTGTGTCCCAGAAGACAAGGAAAGAAAATGTTTCAAGGAAGAGGGTGTGAGAATTGGTGTTGAATGATGCTGATACAGCAAGTAAGACAGACTGAAAAAATGTTATTTAGTTAGTGACAGGGAGGCCATTGGTAATATCATCAAGAGCTGTTTGCTGGAAAGGGAAGGCTGCACGCTGCATGAGAGCAGGCTAAGCAGTGAGAACATATGAGGAAATGGCCACAGATTCAGCTGCAAAAAGTGGAACAGAGAGGATGACAAGTGAAAGGTAGTGAGCCCTGAGTTTTTGTTTCGTTCATAATGATTTCTCTTCTTTCTTTTCTGTAACTATCTCTATCTCTCCGAAGGAAGCACAGTTAAGAGTCAACAGAAAAAACTGAGTTTAAGTTAGAGGTTGAATAAACAAAACACAAAAGGAATAATTGATAACATAAGTAAGGATCCTGAATTACCCAGAGTGACTTCTTATCTTCCACATGGCAGAAGATAGCAACGCATTCAAATAGCCTGTCCCCTCTTTTCTAAAACTGAGTGGGTGTAGTGTTTATAAGGTGAAGTGTTTGGAAAAAAAAATTATAGAAGCAGAAATAAGTTAAAATTAAATTCTGGGGATTTTTAGACAATTATTGCAGCTTGATGCTGATTATCAAGCTAAATTTTGGTTTTCTTTCTCAGATTACAAATGTCAAATTTTCCAATAATGATGAAAACAATGACAAACTATGTGTTGAGAAAGCCATTTCTGTAAAATTTTCACTCACTGGATAATCATATGTGAAGCCCAGGTCTAAATGCACTCATTTAATATGATGCCAATGGGCTTTCTTGCTATATCCACATGCCTGTGTATTTCCATATATAAGGAGCTGCCAGTTAAAATTATACAAATAATAACTATTGAGAAAATCAGAACTTACCATCAGACCGTTACCTGGGGTTAAGAAAAAAAAAAAAAAACAAACCAATAGATCAGTACGTATTCCCTACAATTCAGCTACTGTATCCCATGCGTTGAGGAAATTATTATTTATTCTTCAAAACCCAAGTCAAGCATCATCCCACTAGACTACTTCCCTAACCTCACCTCCAACTCTATGCACAAAGCACATGCCTTACCTCATAGCACTTAACCTCATGAATGGCCAGTTTCTATTCTAAGTTTCTAGGATTAGACTGTGAGCTTTATGAGGAGGAACAGCTTCTGATTCAACTTTGCATATTCACAGCACCTAACTCTTGTTCCATATTGTTGAATGAGATAGGTAGAAAAGACAGAGACAGAAGAAAGAGAAGCAGGAGAGAAAGAGAAAGAATGGAAATCAGAAGGTGAGAAAGGAAGGAAGGGAAGTAAAAAAAAAAGAGCAAAAGAAAGAATAAAATGAAATAATGTAGTATCACAGAACATAACGGCTTGTGATCAAATAATTGGCAAAAATAAAACTTGTAATTATCTACTTGGTCAAACTGACAAATGTTCTTAACTAAAAGGCAATGATTCATTAATTCCACAAATATTTCTTGAGCACCTATTCTGTGCCAGGCATGGCGCCACTGGATGATATATTATAAACAAGAAAAAAATTCCCTGCCCTTTTGGATTTCATTTTCTAGGGTAAGTCATCTTAATACATTAGTTATACAGTATGATTTAAGTTGTTAATTGTTATGGAAAAAAATACAGCAGAGCCACCTGGACTGACAGTGCAAGGGTGAGAGACTGAAATTTTAAAATCGGTAGTTAGGGTAAGAGTCACAAAAAAGACATTTGACTCAGAGTCATGCATATGTTCCAGAGGAAAGGCATTCGAAGGACAGAAACCAATAGTGAAAAAGCTCTGAGACAGTGTGGGCCTGGAGTGTAGAAAGCCAGGGTGGCTAAAAGCAGAGTGAAGAGAGGTGAGAAAGGTGATGGGGAGAGGAGGCAGCTCCAGCTCATGGAGAACCGTATAGTCATTGCAGACTTTTACTAGCAGAAGATGGAAGCCTTTTGATTGAGGGTGTTTAGCAGAGCAGTGACATGTTCTGCCTTAAACTTTCAAAGAATCTGCATTTAAAGGAACTGTTGCATTAGAATAGAAGCTGGGGACCAGTGAGAGGCCAGACAGGAGATCCTGGTGGCCTGGACCAGGTTGGCAGCAGTGGAGGTGAGAAAAGTGGTGGGATTCCGGGTGTACCCTGAGGACAGAGGCAAGGGGATTTGCTCTAGGATTGGAGTGGGCTGTGGGAGAGAGGCACCAAGAGAAATTTCAATTTCACTAAATTCCAGTTCTGGGATTAAAAGTTCTATTCAAATATGTTTCTATGTTCTCAAAGCATTCATATATGAATAAACACAAACTTGAAATTCTTTTTATTCTCACCTATCGATATTATGAATTAGATCAGTTCTTAAGTTCATGAATCAAAAACACGGTGTTTTATGATATTGTAATGATAGAAAAACAAGCATTTAGGGAGCTATGGCTAAACATCATCCTGATTTGATCTTTTGCCGCAAGCAGGCTGGTGTTGCCATCGGAAGACTGTGTGAAAAATGTGATGGCAAGTGTGTGATTTGTGACTCCTATGTGCGTCCCTGCACTCTGGTGCGCATATGTGATGAGTGTAACTATGGATCTTACCAGGGGCGCTGTGTGATCTGTGGAGGACCTGGGGTCTCTGATGCCTATTATTGTAAGGAGTGCACCATCCAGGAGAAGGACAGAGATGGCTGCCCAAAGATTGTCAATCTGGGGAGCTCTAAGACAGACCTCTTCTATGAACGCAAAAAATACGGCTTCAAGAAGAGGTGATTGGTGGGTGGCCCCTTCCTCCCCCCAACATCAGTCTGCTGCAGCTGCCAGAAAACATGCCTACTACTACCAGCAGAAAGGGAGCAGAGCCCAGAGCATCACCAGGAGTGCCTGCTAGTGTACTGGCAGCTTGCCACCCCCTCCTCTCCCTTCACCCAGACACGTGGTAGGGATGGAAAAGGATTCTTCGCAGAGCACTCTGGCACACCATATCGGAGAAAAGTTGATAGATTAGTTAATGGTTTTTCTTGAATTCGAGAAGCAAAGATCTGTTCTCTATATTGGTATGTTCTCCCTCAACCAAGATCTTCTAAAAAGAAATAATATTTTAGTCTTCTGCTTGAGGAATTGACTGTGAAGCGACGCCCAGTGAAAAACATGTTCTTGCAGCAGCTCTGGTGGCAGCTGTCCTTGAGGAACCTTTGGTGTGTGGTGGGAAGCTATCAGAACAAGAAATGTAGGCATTTCCCATTTTTTGGGGGGGGGAGTGGGGGGGCAGGGCTCTGCCCTCTTGAAAGGCATTTACTTGTTTAACACTTGTCCAGCTACGGTGGGGTACAGTAGCTGGCTATTCACAGGCATCATCATAGCCCACTAGTCTCATATTATTTTCCTTTTGAGAAATTGGAAACTCTTTCTGTTGCTATTATATTAATAAAGCTGGTGTTTATTTTCTGGTAAAAAAAAAAGAAAAAAAAAGAAAAAAAAAAGAAAAACAAGCATTTATAAATTCTGGGAGTGCTGCTTTAATTGGAAAAGTCCTCATTTCTGGTGTATCTTACTTCATGCTTAGAGGAAGGAGCTGAGAAAGGCATCTGAGCTAATATTAAGAAAAGAAACAATTGATACTACAGAGGGTCTTTTTTAGCTAGTTTTAATGAATAACATTTTGTCATCAAATGAAAGTATACAGACTACAAATGCATACAATACTCAGCATATCATTTCCATCAGTGTACCAAATAGAAGCCTTTAAGGCAGATAATACGTTAGCTGATAAAGCAGAAAGACAAAGATACATGGATTAAAACTTAAAACCTGCTGGTTTACTGTCTATCATTTAATTCTCTATATTGGGGTTAGCTTAACTTTAAAAAGTAATAAAGCGAATATTTCGTCCGTAGAGCACTTTACATTGGAGATTCTGAATTTAAACGTTATAAAGAAACTACTTATATTTAATCTAGTATTTTTATTTTAGAATTTGTATTTCTGAAGAATAGATTTCCAAGAACCCAATAATACTGTGTCTGTTTGGACTATAGAATGTTAGTTAGGCTTTGGGACTTTTTAATATAAAGGATTAGGTAAGCCTAAGAAAGAAGCATTTGAGAAAAATATAACACTTTGTTACTATTTTGATCTCAGTGGCGTAAGTTGTATACTCACATGAAGTTCAGAAAAACTATCCAGCAAAGACTTCCTCTAAGTCTGTTTCCTCAGTGGTAAGTCTCCTAATACGAACATGAGCTCTGGAGCCAAACCTCTTGGGGTCAAATCCTGGCTCAGTCACTTACTAGCTGTGAGACTGTGGGAAGTGCATTTAAAGTCTCTGTGATTCTGTTTGCAGGTGTACAGTAAAGGGATTAATAAAAATACAGCATCATAGGATTGTTGTGAGAATCGAAAGATTTAATACATATATAGCATTTAGAACTATAGCAAACAAAAAACACACATTTAACATTAGCTATGATGGTTGCGGAGAATACTCATCAACCGTAATTTTCCTTTCTTGTTTTTTATGGAAACTTATGAGTGTATCTGACTTCCTGGGGCCAGGAATAGAGCTTTGAAGTCTTCTGCTCCATACAACTTAATGATGTACCAAGACCTCTACAGTCTTGCCTCTGACTTTCTTTTGATTTCTCAAACATTCTAGCTATTTCTTGTCTGGGAATGCACCCTCTCAAGATGTTTGCATGCCATATTCCTTCTAGTTATCCAGATTTCAGCTTAAAAGTCATTGCCTCAGAAAAATGTCTTTGACTTCAAACTAAAATCAATAACCACCCTCTTTTAGCTCACTCTGATTAGTTCTCTCAAAATATTCGTGATTTTCTGAAACTCTTCATGATAATTATTTTTATTTCTGTTCTCTTGATTAATAAGTAACTCTATTCAAGAATGATGGCTGCATATAATATTTACTGAATAAATATTTGTTGAATGAGTAAAATAATAAGTTAAAACTCAAAATTTGTATTGTCTTAGCTTCAAATTCTCTGACCATCTTTTGCATACTTAACTCTATAAGCCATCTCACTGACCCACTACGTGACCCTACAAGGCATGGCTTGGGCAGCCTCAAAACTTATACTGCTATTAAGGAAAGATCTCACAGTGACAGAAAGACTGGTAGCCAGCAACAGGCATCATATTCATATAAAAGAAACTTTTTTGCTCAATATTTCACTAGACTGAACACTTAGACAATTTCTTAAGAGAAGTGAAAGTTTCATAATGCAATGAAGCAATCTGCCTATGTAGTGGCAGTAGAAAGACAAACAAAATATCTAGCAGTTCAAAAATATCTTCCTTATTAAATGGCCCAGATTTCCCACATGTTCACCAAATACCTACTGTTGTCTTTTGGAACTAACATTCCAAAGATTACAAAAGATTACACTTGAGAAATGATGAAATAGATACGGTGCATTCGAAATCATCTACAGATGATTTTGAATACAACATAAATACTAAATACTAAACTTCCCACAAGAGATTTTAGAAATACATTTCCCTAGCTCAAAAAAGCAAATGTTGAGTGTGTCTTTTTAAAAAAATAACCTGACCCATACGAAATGTACTGATGTGTGTCCCCTGCAAAGCCCCTTCCCACTGAAAACAAATGTCTCAAATAAAAGAGACATATAATATTTTAGAATTTACAGTTATGTTTTTCTACTTCAGAGTAAATCAGCAAGAGCAATTGCTAGGCCTATGCTGAGTCCAAACCCACCTCTTCACCTTTTGTTTTCCTGGAGAACACAGCAAATGCCATAGATCAAAGTCTGTTTTCTCTGAGCACATAGGGGGCTGGAAGGCTATACGCTCACTGCCACTGCATCAGATGGATAATGACAGATGTAATGTCTATAGCAACTCAGTAGATGAGGGATTTTTTTCGCTTTATCCTATGAGAATGGAGGACAGTGAATTAGTGTACTGCATGCACAGACTGCCAAGAGGAATATACCACCAGCCAGAGCAGCAAAAACAAACAATCCCAAATGCTTTTGTGGTTTACAAGTGGTCATTTTTCAAAGAGGTGCACGTGGATAGAGAGGAGAGGCTCCTGGCGAATGGAAGAAAACTAATGCTGTTTCACAACATTTCTGGGAAGACACTTCCATCAAATATTCATGGTAGCCTCTTGTCTATATGAGCCTGGTTGATAGAATAATAGTGCCGATTCACCTGGCACCAAATCTCAGCCCCCTTCCCATTCCCCAGCTAGTAAATCTTGGCTGTCAGTGATAGGAGCTGATGGGAAATGATAGCCTTATTGAGCTGCCTCATGAACTGTAACTCATTTGTTCTCAAGACCCAGACTGACAGCCCTTGCATTTCTCCCTTCCAGAAAAATTGAACATAAATCACTTTATCATTTTTCCACATGACAGTTTATCAGAATTCTGGAATTCTATATGAAGTCATAGGGGCTGGTGACAGAAAATGAGACAAGTTCTATCCTGTAGCTGGGGAGGACTGCCCCTCTAAGGGCAGCAATGCCACCATAAAAATACCAATGAGATTCAACTAAATACAAATTCTCCCCTGTTTGAAAGACACAACATTAGCTTTCTTTTCTCTAGAGTTTTCTGCATGAGAAAGAGGGGAAGAGTGAAGTTATGGAATATAATTATGCCCTTTTTCTAACAAGCAAGTGGAAAAAGTGGCCCAGTCCAATTCAGTGCTTCCACCGCCTAATTTCAGTGCCTGTGTCTTCTGAGAGTGAATGGTCAGAATGGCGAGGGCTGATATTGAGGCCATACCAGGTTTTCTCCAAAGTCGATTAAACTAACTTACCATAACCTGCCAGTTTGCCTTCCTTTCTTCAAAACATAGTTTACACGTGCACATACTGTGTTTCCCAACTAGGGATACAAAGACAGCTGAGATGCCCTGACTGTTTAGAGGATCACAACTTCATGGATGTGTCGGGGGGAGCCAAGCAGGCCAGTTCACAAGGAAGATGGTTCCTATAGTGTGCTTGGGGTATATTAGTGCTTTGGAGACACAGAGGAGGAAGTGGTTGACTGTGGGGGAAGAAGCAGTCTGGAGAGACCTCTTAAGAGAGGTGACTGTGAAGCTAAATCTGGGAAGCTGATTCAGGGTTTCCACCAAGTAGACCAATGACCCTTGTTGGTGGCCATAGAGGCTGGAGATCTAGTCAGTTTATTTCATCCTCATTTTAATCTAAACATAAATCTTTCTCTATATGGTGGTTCACTCAAACTTTATAATTTTATTTTATTTATTTATTTGTTTAGATTTTTGAGTCAGGTCTTGCTCTGCTGCCCAGGCTGGAGTGCAGTGACGCAATCACGGTTCACTGTAGCCTCTACCTTCCAGGCTCAAGTGATCCTCCCTCCTCAGCCTCCTGAGAAACTGTGACTTATAGGCGCACACCACTACGACTGGCTAAAGCTTTATAATTGTAAATAGAGCTCTCTAAAAGCACTTAGTACTACCTAAGATTTAACATGCATACTTTTGTACACTGAGGATCTATAAAAGCACACAACTGAACCTAGTTATGGAACAGAAAACACTGCACATGTGGCTTGACAATAACATATCAAGCCCATGTTGCCTGCCTGTGAGGGGCATTACAGATTAAACTGTCTTTCACTGCTTATAGTACTGTCATCAACTTTTAAACTTTGAAATTCCCTGACTTTCTGACCCAGAAAAAGGGGCCACCTGACCATTGCATGGCTGATTCTGAAGCATGGCAGTAAATGCAGCGCTTTCATGTACAAGACATGTACACAATTGTGACACTTACAATATCTCCTTTTTGAAATTTGCTATTCTCACAGCTCCCTATTCAAATTAAGAAGGGAGTTTAACAAACTTTGTGTATTTCTAAAAGCCAAACAATGGCTTTTATTTCCCTTGTTTCCCAAAGTCTTCTTTCTGAACAACGATTCTGGCCTTTACAGATATATTTCAGTATCTGAAATATGTGAAATAACTATTTTTTCCTCTTGTTTTTTGTTGTTATTGTTGTTAGTGGTGGTGGAAATATCTCTTTACATAAGCATTTATGGAGTGTCCTATGTGTTATGTACAGATATTTAGATATATGAACACAATTATGTATATGTGTGTGTGTGTTACAAACACTTAGAAAATGTCAAAATTTAGATGTGAATCTCTGAGATGGCAGTATCTCCCATTTGCTGTTTCAATTAATTAAATCATTGGTTTAAATCAATACCTATAGGTCATATATTTTCCATAGAGGTTATATCATCCCAAGGAGGAAAAATTGGCTCTTGAGGGGGTTAAAATATCTTATTTTATATGTATAAAGCACAGATATACATATAGCATATAATATATCTGTGGTTTCAACTATCATGGGAAAGGAAATTCTCACGGGACAATAATAGAAAACAAAAGGTTAAGAACACTGGCATCAGACATTTGTAATGGTATCAATGGTGGTAATTATTTTTAAATACGTTTTGAATAATCTTGGTGACTGCTTTGGCTTTCATGGTTTTGTTTTGATTTGCAGTGGAGTGATAGTAGTTTCAGTCATTTTTCTGAAGAGAGTGGAAAATAAGGCATAAATAGAAAGTCTACATGTGGGAATCTGGCCAGAGATATTGCAACGAGTAAATAGAGAACAGGGACCAAGAAAAATCAGTTATTCCATCAAACAAGCCCCTGGATGCAAAACAGTTGGCAGTTTCTGTTTCCCAAGCAACCTTTGCCTGTTACAGAGTGTCAGAATGAGCATCGCAATCCCACTGCAATCATATGCATTTTGTAAAATCTCTCTAGGAATTAGTCTCTCTAAAAATAGGCAATGAAGAAGTTATCTCATTCTAATTTATTGCCATTTTCACTCAATAAAGTTCCATTTAAATGTCTATGGAGGTCATGCATATTAGCAAGACATGAGCAGTTCTAAAAGCATGTCTGAATCATGCTGAAAATTCCTGACACCCAAGTAACTGAAAGCTTGTAAGGAAGTGTGCGTGTGAGTGTGTGGGTGCACACGTGTGTGCATGTGTTGCTCTGTGTTAGAAAATGTATATGATGGTTTTAAAAGGTCCACCCATTGAGAGGTGGAGTATATGTCACCTCCTCTTGAACCTGAGAGTCTTTGTAACTGTTCTCAAGGAATACACGTGGTGGAAATAACACTGCATGATTACTGAAGCCAAGCAGGAAATACATTTCCACCATTTTTTTTGAAATGTACATCTTCGTAGCTCTGAGCTACCATGCAAGAATACTATCTGAAGCTACCATGTTGGAGAAACCACATGGAGATACTATAAAGAGATGGAAGGAGATACTGGATTGTTTCAGCCCCTGGCTATTTGCATCTTATGAGCCCAGTTACCAGACATGTGAGTGAGTGTGCCTTAGAAGACTGCAGGCCAAACCGTCCTCTGATAGCAACTACATGAAGGACTCAAGTGAGAACTCCCAAGCTGAACCCAGTCAACCTCCATAAGAGATAACAGTAAAATGATTGTTGTTATTGTAAATCACTAAATTTTGGAATTTGGGGATAGCTTGCTATACAGCAACATATGATAGGAACATGTGCTCATATGCACAAAGTGAGAATGATTCCATTATGACCACATATTTCTAGAGAAACTTTTCAAAATAACTTGAGCTATTTTCTCAAATATCATAGCATGAAAGAGGACTTTATTTTTTTAGTTGACAGAAAAATTCTCTATATTGTAAATTTCATCAAGGAATTATTCCAGTAATTCATTTTCCTTAAAAATAATTGCACTTGGCAATTTACATTACATATTTGATCTCTTGGGTTGTTGCAGAATTTTGAAATATTTGTCTGTATTGCACAGCTCTTTCCTTTGAAATCTTTCTCATATTTTTCCCCTTGACTTTTTTATTGCCTCATTTCATCTACCTAAATTTAATGTCTCTTTATTCATCTTATTTTGATCATGTTATTTCAGTTCTGTCCCCGATGCTAATTCTTTCTAGCATCTTGCACTTTTTTAAGTACATTCAACTGATCACCCTGCCAGACTCCCCAGCAATTCAGGATAGGCCCAGGGACGTGAAAAGACCTGGCAGCAAGGGGAGCAGTAGCTGCTAGAGACCAGCACAGTAAACCAGTGTCTGTGTCACCAGCGCCAGCACCAACACAATAAAGTCCCCTGAAGTACTGCACCTGTTTACTGCCTCTTGAAGCCCCAGGGTTTCATTTCTTCATTTATTTATTCAGTCCTTCATTCCACAAGCCTATGAAAAACACCAACTACAAAGCCAAATACAGTCTTAGCACCAATGATACAAAGAAAATTAAAATATGACCCCAGTCTTGGAAAGATTCCATCTGGAGAGAGCCAACCACAGTGATGTTGATAGAACTGAGTGGCTAGCCACAACAGAAGTATGCACAAAGTGCCATGGGAACACAGAGGAGAGACTTCTCACATCAGCCTAGGGAGGTTGAAGAAGTTATCTCAGCCTATGCAACAATGGAACTAATAAATAAATAATGGAAAGTCAAAAAGAAAAAATATGGGCCAGGCACAGTGGCTCACGCCAGTAATCCCAGGCCTTTGGGAGGCTGAGGCAGGTGAATCATATGAGGTCAGGAGTTCAAGACCAGCCTGACCAAAATAGTGAAACCTCGTCTCTACTAAAAATACAAAAAAAAAAAAAAAAAAAAAAATTAGCCAGGAGTGGTGGTGGGCACCCATGATCCCAGCTACTCCAGAGGCTGAGGCAGGAGAACTGCTTGAACCCAACAGGCAGAGGTTGCAGTGAGCAGAGATCCCACCATTGCACTCCAGCCTGGGAAACAAGAGTGAAACTCTATCTCAAAACATAAAAAAAAGAGTAAAAGTATGAGTTCACATGCATGAGAACAAATGGATATCAATGTTCATATTCAGAAAACAGAAAGTAGCTAGTTCTGCTGGAACTGCAGATACAGCCATGTCCCGTGAGAACAAGAAAGCAAGGGGCTGGGTGATTAAAAACCCTGCTATGCATATTCTTTACCCCTCTTATACACACCCCACATCAGCATACGGACACACACATGCATACTTAGAGATGCACATACCTTTAGTCTTGAAGTGTCAGTGTTCAAATTAATTTGGTAATACCAGAGAATCAAGTTACAAAATCCTGTATTTAATCTTAGAAAAGACATATCTCCTTCTTGCTATCTTTTCCAGAGAAAAGATATTGTCCCTAGCCTTAAATATTTCCTCAGGTTCTCTGAGAATATCTTCTGAATGATTAACTCACCCTACACTTATGAAGGATTTCCTAATATTTTGCTTCTGTTTTTCCCTGCTGTAGCTTTTACTTAGGCTGCCCTCACTGACAAATGAGAATCATCAACTTCTAACTTATTTATAACATCCTTTTATATATTTGCAGGAGAGCTCAGGGAGCAATTCAAACAGAAATGCAGCTGCTTTCAGTTCCACTAAATAAAAAACCAAGTATACTTAGTTTGGTCTCTCAGATATGGCATCTCAGCCCAGAGATATTGTTAACAAAGAGTCGTATACAGTATGGAAGAATCCTAGTTACTTCCAGCAATCTGGGGTTGGGGTGAAACATGTCTCCAGCTCTTCGGTGGTATTTTCTATTTTGTAAGAAGTACTCATTCCATGAAAAGCTATGTTTAAAAACTCAGTTTATGGTACTTAGGAGATGGAAGGAGTGAAAGGAATTCCAGAATGAAAGATTTTTAAAACCAACAAAATTTCTGAGTAGTGACTAGCAATTGAAAACCTGCTGGATCTATTTTTTTAGTT
The DNA here is from genome assembly GCF_028858775.2 of Pan troglodytes. Taxonomy (NCBI): domain Eukaryota; kingdom Metazoa; phylum Chordata; class Mammalia; order Primates; family Hominidae; genus Pan; species Pan troglodytes. The sequence continues at coordinate 136,306,585 of NC_072403.2, read as the reverse complement.
ATTCATGGAGATATAGAGGAGATATTCTGCTGAGCTAAAGAGCACTATAGTGACATAGAACCCAGACCAAAAGGAAATGAGCAAATATGGAAAATGTCTTTGGAAGTGTTAGAAAAATCTGTCTTTGACATTCCATTTTCTTGAAGTAAAACTTAAGTAATACTTAATTTTAAGTATTTTATTTTAAATAATTTTTAAAATAAATTGTTAGATTGCCAACATGTAGCTATGCCAAATACAAAGATTTTGTAGCCCCGAACGACCTATTTCCGTGGTTTCGTGACACTGAAAGAAGAAATAGACTTCCATCACATCAGGGAAATATGTGGTCTATAAGACCAGTGAGGAACCTGCTGCCTCTTCCTATATATTAAGCGTAGCTAATAACTAATTCTTAGATCATATTTCAGGCAACTCTAAGGGGTTTACAGAGATTAACTCATTTAATACTAAAGCAAGATTAACAAGCTATGTAGTTGATACTATTCTTTATCCAAATTATTCAAGAAAACAGGGACACATAGATTCAATGATTTGCTGAAAAGTCCTGGTTAAGTGGCATAAGAGAATGAGATTCTCCTGGAAGCTGTTTTACATTTTACAAAGAATTTACTGAGGTATAATTAACATATAATATTTCTTAAAGTATACCATTTAAGTTTGGGCTTATGCATACAAGTATGAAATCATCACCATAATCAAGATGATGATTAGGATGATGGTGATTATTTTGGGATTTATCCATGTTGTATATATCAGTAGTTCTTTCTTTACATTGCTGAATATCATTGAATGGTATGGATACATCACAATTTATCTGTTCATTTGTTGATGAACATTTGGTCATTTTTCATATTTGGCTATTACAAATAAACTGTTATGAACATTCATGTACAATTTATTATATTGTCATATACTTTTATTTTCTCTTGAGCAAATACCTAGGAGTAGAACATCCAAGATATGTGTTATAAGTGCATATTTAACTTTTAAAGAAATGAATTGCTTTCCAAAATGGTTGTAATATTTTATAATCTCACCAGAGTGTATGTGTGTTAGTCCATTTCCAGGCTCCTGATAAAGACATGCCTGAGACTGGGCAATTTATACAAGAAAGAGGTTTAATGGACTCAGTTCTACGTGGCTGGGGAGGCCTCATAATCATGGTGGAAGGTGAAAGGTACATGGCAGCAGAGAAGAGAAGAGAGCTAGTTCAGGGAAACTCCCCTTTATAAAACCATAAGATCTCACTTACTTACTCACTATCATGAGAATGGCATGGGAAAGACCCACTCCCATGATTCAATTATCTCCCACCGAGTCACTCCCAGAACATGTGGGAATTATGAGAGCTATAATTCAAGATGAGATTTGGGTGGGGACATAGACAAACCATATCAGTATGCTTGATCTTCTATATCCTTATCAACACTTGGTGTGCTACTTTAAAAAATATTTTAGCCATGTACATTGGTACCTCATTGTGATTTTAACTGCACTTTCTTAATGACTAATTCAGGTACTTATTTTCGATCTGTCTATCTTCTTTGGCAAAAGGTCTGTTTAAATCATTTATCTCTGTTTTATTTTTTCTTTAATTCTTAACTTTTGAGGGTTCTTTACTTATTCTGGATACAAGTAACTTACCAGATACATGATTGGAAAATATTTTCTCCTATCCTGTGGATTTTATTTTCATTCTCTTAATAGTTTCTTTTGAAGAACAGAAGTTTTAGTATCAGTAAAGTCAGTTTTATCATTTTTTAAGTGTGGATCATGTTTTTAGTGTCTTATCAAAAAATGTTTTCCTCATTTAAAATCACAAAGATTTTCTTCCATTGGAAAAGTACAATAGCTCTCTGCATTTCACAAGTAGGGACATAGACTACACCTTTCCGTAGAAGAAATATAAAGTCATATTATAAGAATGGCAAGTGAGATGGGAGTTACTGTTGCAACAATCTTTGGAAAATATAATCAGCTACATATTCCAAGGGAGAAGACAGTATTAAGGAGAAGATTAAAGGTCGTAAGTGTTTATTACTACAAAGAGTCTAGGTTACATGAACATTGAAGATAAAGGCCAGTAGTTTGCTATTAAGGATTTATTGGCACTTTTGGCTTGAGCAATTTGTCTTGTTAAACAAGTATGCATATGTAAATAAAAATAATACAAGTAAAAATCTTAAGAGGTAAGAAGGCAAAAAAAATCATATTGTGAATAAGTCAACAGTCTTTACAATAAGGGTTCTCATTCCTCAATATACCCTCCAACACTTGTTATTTTTTCTCTTTTTGGTAATTACCACATTAACAGATATTAGCTCATAACTCATTGTGCTTTTAATTTGCATTTTACTGGTGATAAATGACCTTGAACACTTTTTCACATACCTATTGACCATTGGTAGGTACGTCTTCTTTGGAGAAAGGTCTGTTCAGGTCCTTTGCCAATTTTTAAATTAGGCTATTATTTATTTTTTTGCTACTGAGTTGTATAAATTCCTCATATATTTTAAATATTAAACCCCTATCAGATATAGAGTTTGCAAATACTTCATCCCAGTCGGTAATTTGCCATTTCATTATTGATTCTTTCCTTTGCTGTGCAGAAACTTCATTTTGGTGTAGCCCTACTTATTTATTTTTGCTTTTGTTGCTTTTGTTTGGTCACTGCCAAGACCAATATCATGGAAATTTTCCCTACATTTTCTTCTAGGAGTGTTATGATTTCAGGTCTTATATTTAAGTCTTTAACCCATTTCGAATTGATTATTGTGTATATCATAAGATACATGTCTAATTTCATTTCCTGCATATGGATATCCAGTTTTCCCAACACTCTTTATTGAAAGACTTATCTTTTTCTTCAATGTTCATGTAACCTAGGCTGTCTGTGGTAATAAACACTTATGACTTTATCTCTCTTCTTAAAACTGTCTTCTCCCTTGAAATATGTGGCAGATTGGATTTTCCAAAGATTGTTGCAACGATCTTTTTCTTGGTGCCCTGGTTGAAAATTAGCTGGCCATATATGTATAGATTTATTTCTGGGCTCTCTACTCTGGGAATGTTAATTGGTATAGCCATAGGGAAAACTGTTTGGAGGTTCCTCAAAAAATTAAAAATAGAACTACCATTGATCCAGCAATCCTTCTTCTGGGTATATATTCAAAGGAAAAGAAACCAATATCTTGAAGAGTTATCTGTATCCTCATGTTCATTGCAGTATTATTCACAATAGCCAAGATAAGGAAATAAGCTGTGTGCATCATAGATGAACATATAGACATATAGAAAACAAAGTGTTAATCAGCCTTAAAAAGAAGGAAATCCTGCCATTTATGACAATACGGATAAACCTGGTGGGGGGTCATTATGCTAAGTAAAATAAGTCAGACAAAAAGAAAAACATTGCATGATCTCACTTAAATGTTGAATCTAAAAAAGAAAATAATAATGAATAGAAGCAGAGAGTAGAATGATGGTTACTAGGGGTCCAGTCATGGTTCAGGGGTTGGAGTGAGGAAAATGAGATGTTGGTTAAAGGGTATAAAAGTTCATTTATGTAGGATGAAGAAGTTCTAGAGTTCTAATGTACAGCATGATGACTACAGTTAATAATACTGTGTTGTATGTTTGAAACTTGCTAAGATGGTAGATATTAAGTGTACTTATCACACACACACATATACACACACAGTAGTAACTATGTAATGAGCTGAATATGTTAATTGGTTTTATTGGAGTGATCAGTTCATTGTATATGTGTATCAAAACAGCACATTATACCCCTTTAGACAATTTTTATTCAAAGTTAAATTAAGCACTTTGGGAGGCCTAGCAGACGGATCATGAGGTCAGGAGATGGAGACCATCCTGGCTAACACTGTGAAACCCTGTCTCTACTAAAAATACAAAAAATTAGCTGGGCATGGTGGCGGGTGCCTGTAGTCACAGCTACTCAGGAGGCTGAGACAGAAGAACGGCGTGAACCCGGGAGGCAGAGCTTGCAGTGAGCCGAGAATGCGCCACTGAACTCCAGCCTGGGCAACAGAGCCAGACTCTTGTCTCGAAAAAAAAAAAAAAAAGTTAAATTAAAAGTGTTTACAACAGTATAATATGTATTACATACTGCCTTAGTCTATTTGTGCTGCTTTAAGGAAACACTTGAGACTGGATAACTTATAAAGAACAAAAAAATTATTTGTCACAGTTTTAAAGGCTAGGACAGGAAAGGAAGTCAGTATCTCAAAGAGACATCTGCCAAGGCACTAGCAGATTCAGTGTCTGGTGAGTGCTGCCCTCTGCTTCGAAGATCACATCCTGTTGCTTCATCCCCTGAAAGGGATGAATGCTGTGCTCCTACAAGGTGGAAGGAAAGGAACCCACTCTTTCAAATCCTTTTATAAGGGCCATAATCTCATCCATGAGGGCTCTGCCCCCTCATGAATTAATCACCTTCTAAAGTTTCCACCACTTAATAGTATCATGTTGGCTATTAAGTTTCAACATATGCATTTGGGGTTCCACATTCAGACCACAACACTGTTTAATTTTTTATTTGTTTTGATTGTAGTGTCAAAATTAACATCACCTTTTGGGTCCCTATATTGGGCTAGAAACATAAATATGTGCTCCTTTGAAAACCTGATGAGGTAGGTATTATTATGTACATTTTACATATGGAGAACATAAATCTCACAAAGGTAAGATGTATTGATCAAACTTACATGTCTAACAATTACATTTACTTCAGAGTCTAGGTCTTTCTGACTCCAAAGCCCTTGCTTTTCTCACTGTGCTTCATTGGCTGTAAGATCAATGCTTGTATATTCTTCTTTATTATTTCTTAATTAATAGTAATAGTTCATATGACACTCAATGATTTTGGTCACTAAAATATGAAAAAATAGAAAATTCAATTTCCAGCACTGGTACATCACTTTGAGAACTCACAGAAAAGAGCACAGGTGTGCATTTGTATTTGACAATCAATATCAGCAACAGAAATGTTTAAACTATTTAGATGTGAAATGCAGTTAAATTCAATGATTTTTCTTGACTAGTTTGCAAAAATGTATGTGTTTTCCTATTTTTATCTCGGGAATTGGTTCTTATTTTGAAAATAATTTTCTTTTGTATGTCATGAAGTTGAGGGTTTGGAGATTTACTCAACCATTTATAATAAGATCCTGAGGAACTCATCGCAAATACTGTAACAGTCCCCAAACACATACTATCTGTTGGAAAGGTCAGAACCTCACAGTGATTTTCACTGAACCTTAAAAGACAAACAACTTCAGCACAGCACTGCTGCATCTTGGCTCAATGCAATTCTAACCCTGTTGAGAATAGTAAAATAAAGAGGATATGTGATCCAGATTGCAAGTAAGCTGCTTTTATTGCTGTTTTTTGTAATTGTTGTTTTGTTGTTTTGTTTTTCTTTTCAGGCAAAGGCCAAAGACAAAATTCATTTAATTCATTAGTTAGGCATGAATAATCTATTAAGCCAAATTTGAGTGTGGTAATCTCACTTGTAAATTTAGAACAAAGATGGAAAAAAAAAGATAAAAATACTAATCTTTCTGAGATAGTACACAGTAATAATTTGAACAAAGATAATAGGATTAATAGCCAAAGACGCTAACAATGGTTAGGGCGTGCAGGCAATGAGATATAAAAATATCCAAGTTGTTTCAAAACTCAATCTTTCTTTAGAAATGCATTCCAAGTTTTTTATTGTTCTTCTACTTGGCCTTTAAAAGTATGGGAATTATTTGCTATTGTCTTTTCAATTTGGTAACTTACTTAAGAGATCCCACAAAGAAGGCAATTATCAGTATGTCTAATTCAGTTGCCATTATATAAAAAGTTCAATTGAAATGAGTATCTTGGGCCAAATAACAGAACTGACATATACTAAATTAAAAATAAATCACATTAATATTATTTAATATTTTATACCATAAACTATTTAATACCTCTCAAATTATACTTTTATTTTTTCTGTCATTCTATAAGCAATTTCATTTGCATCTTGCTTCATCCTCCCTCCTAATTCAATTATTCGTTTGTTTAAAATAATTTCCTACTGAAGGGGACCAGAATATGTCACCCCAAAATACGCCACTTTGGCAAATTAACTATTTTGAACAGAAGGCAATTGAGAAACAGCAGATGCAAGAAGGGCTCTCTGACCTCTCCCTTTCTTCCTAAAATCACGCCGGACATACGTTTCCCGCGAGAAAGATCCCTTCCCTGCAGGAAGAGGAGAACACTCATCTCTGGAAATGTGAGTCAATTTGAAAATGAATCTGTACAAACCTTAATAAAATAACCCTTATCTTCTACTAGTTTTCCTCATATGCTTCCTAGTCACTTTCCCACCATTTGCTACCCTTACTGTGAACTCACACTGCATTTCCACAGCACATCATTAACCCTCATGTGAGTTACAACATGGAATCACAAGTGATTATCTTTGCTAGTACAAAACAATAAAAAGATAGTAATAGTGACTTATTTACTGTAGAACCTATTAAAATGTTATAGTTAAGTCCTTGTCAGAGTTACTGTAATAAACCAAGTTTGATTCAACACAAAAGTTTTAGTTGAACATTTCTGCTGTGCGTGGATGGTATCCAAAGAAGTGCCCTAATAGAAATGCTTTCATATGGATAGGTTCTGGGTAACTGAGACGTCATCTCCACGTGTAATCACTACTAATTCCTTATTTGGAGGTTAATACACACCACTTTTTGGAAGTATAAACCATCTTTCATCTTAACCTTTTGAGAGGAGTTAAAAGAGTTAATATTCTTTTGGTCATGATTTTGGTTACCAGTTACAGTGAGTGTCCCCACGAGTAAAGCACACGAATAGCAGTGGGGAGAAGTGGACAAACCCCTACTTTCTAGAGAGAAAACCAAGATGAATTAATCACTCAGGATATTTTTTCAAGGACAATGGGTCCAACTGAGAGAAAACATGTTTTTTTTTTTTTTTAATTTTGACAGTGCCAGCTATTATATGATCCCCTGAATTTTCTTGAAAAGCTACTTCGTGGCTAAACTTCTAATGAGAAATGAGTACAGGAAGTGCATTTTATATCACGTATGCATGTGGTGAAATATTTATTGCAGCCATCTACTTTTTTTCTAGTACAAATTCTACTCATAACAACAAATGCTACTCGTCCTAGTGAGTGAGTAGAATTTGTAGTTATAATTTTATCCTGAGTATTAAAAAATAATTATATCTTATGGAAAGGAAGATAAAGCTATACAAAAGCAGAATAAACAATATAAAATAATCCATAGACAAACACAACCTCATCCTTTGACCAGACTCTTTGGATGTCTTTGATGTGACCCCGCAAAGCAAATGGATTAGCAACAGTTGGCCGATCTCAAACAATCTGGGATAATGTTGGAACATTCAAAGAGAAAATGCTTGGCATATAGTCAACTGTTAATCGTTTTACTGTGCAGATAATGAGCTTCTACATATGGTTCCTTTAACAATTTTAACACTGAGAAGCCTATTTTTTGCTTTCTTAAAAAAGAAATCACCCTATAGCTTTATGCTTTTCTTTGTGATTATACTTAATTCTTCGGTATTTGTACGCTGGTAGTGTGAGTAATTTTAGGCTCTACCTACACATAAACAAAAAACTCATTTTGTTTAACCTACCTTCACTTCACTTCTTTCTAGTAATTTCCATTTGAAAAGTAAATGTGTTACCTTAACTGCACTTTGATGGGCAAATGTCTCTAAAAGACTGTGTTTCTAGGCAACAATACAGAGAGTAAGGCCAAGACAAAGGAAATGGTTCCCTACTTCAAGTGTCAGAACAAAAGGGAGTCCTTCATAATGCATTAATGCCCACAGAAAAGAATATTTGATTTTTCATAAGCTGTCATCAAAAGCCTGTCTTTTAAGTAACTATTTTTCTGAAGTTATTGTTTGATTTTTCTTTTCCATTTTTAAAGAGTATATAACCAAGTTTAATGATCTTTAACTCACCCTGGCTAACTTAACAGTGTATTTTTTCTAATTCTTCTTAATCAGTTCCTCTCCTCCCTATATGAACAGTCTATTCAAATGATCATATTCCAGGATATTCCGGGAAAAAAAAGGAAGAAATCTTGCTGACAAGACAGACAGTGTGCAAAATTTTCATACTGTCAGCAGTGCTTCAGAATCTTGTATTTGTAGTTAAAGATATTATAACTACAAAGACATCACAATTAAGGTCACTTTTTTTGTTCCTCTCCTTAGTAAGAGCGACTTCTAAAAACTCATCCATGACATATAAAAAAGAAAGTATTACTAGATCTGAAAAATAATTCAGAAAGGAACAAATAGGGAATGTAGACCACTATTTGCAATAAAATACTATCTTATGTCTTCTATTGTTTTTCAATGAATGGGTCATTTCAGGACTATGAACTTGTTGCTTTCTAAGTAGCAGTAAGAGTTAATTTGGATCATAGAAAGGTAGAAATATCCTCACACACACTGTATATGCATTTTTCTGGTGTGAAATTTGGAATTCAGCAGCCTCCTTCTTAGGTAACTAAGTGTCTCCAATGTTCCTATTCCCTAGCAGCAGAGCACCTTGGTTATGAATCCCACCAAACTACAAGGAACGAAGTCCTTTAACTATTGAGTTTATTTCTCACTGGAATTTTGGAAAACTTGTCATGACAGATCTGGTGTTAGACATGTTTGATACTATGGCAGGTGATCAGATGAGACTTCAGAGTCACTGTTTCTTCACCAGCAGTGCTTCTAGACCATGAGATTAATAGAGGTTACTTTGCAAATAACACAGAGCAGTGAAGCTTGGGGTAAGGAGAAAGAGAAACAAGACTAGAGAAGAATAAAGTAGATTCAAAAAGAAAAGATAAAGAGGGAGAGAGAGAAAGTGAAAGAAGATTCCTCTATGAGGCCCAGATGCTTAGAAATGGAGGCAAATTAATTTTCTCTCAGTTTGAGAAAAAAAAACAACATTAAAACAGGCAGAGTAAATGCAAATCACAGAATGGGAAGCAGACACTCAGACAATGGACAGTCATTTTAGAGAGAATCATTACCCTTCTTAGGCCAAAAATATTAAAGAATTTTGCAAAGCATGTAAGAAAGATGTAAAGTCCCCTGAGAAACCATTTGATATAGACTGTGTGTAATGAGAATCATTCGCATATGCAAAAGATTGAACACTAGTAAAAGAACCAAATCAAATGATCCGTTATTCCAGTCAGGACAGAAGAGGATAAGAGTGCTAACAGGACATCAACAATCAGTACTGGAAAAACACATTGTTAGGGAGAGTTCAAAGAAACACAATACCTCATTATCTTGGACACAAGGTATAAGAAATCATTTCAGCTTCCAAATGAGGAGAAAGCACAGTAATGGCATGCACTACATGATAGTTCTAGTTCGTTGTATACGATTTGCTCAAGTTAACTGTATAATTTTATATATATAGTTTATAGATATTATCTATATTTTATAAATAATATATAATCCCTTTTGTTTATATATATAAAGTATATATATAATATATAAACTATATATATAAATAAACTATATATATATACTATATAAACTATATGTATAGTTCCCATTTCAGAATAAGGGTTCAGTTATTCTAACAAAATGCTCTGTAATCTTCAGAGTCCAATGCTGCAGGGATCTGAAAATCATCTTGGAAGACCCGACCTATGTCATACAACAAAATATTATTTTGTGTTCAAAACAAGAAAGCTAGACAAATCATTCCCTTATAAAATATTGTCTTAGCCTGGCTTTAAACTGGTTTGTTACAAGTTACTCTGAACTTTTAAGTACCCTGAGTTACATGGAACACACACCATACAAACACACACACACACAGTCCACACAGGGACATTGTTCATAACATTTTTTTTGGCCAGAAATGAAAGCGAAGCTGAAATATATTTAATGCCTAATAAGTCTCTCAAGTTGCTGAACTTTTATATTATTGTATATGCAAACCCGGGTCATAATAAGCAAGCAATTAACTACCTTGTTCAGTGTGACACAGTTAAGAATGGGGAATGGAAGAATTTAAACCCTGTCTATCTGATTCTGAATCTCATTCCCTTTAACTATAACTTTATATTTCACCATAAAAAAAAAGGAAATTCTGGCTATTGTCCACCAGGATGTCTTGTAATTCCTTGATACCCACTGGACAGCATTAGAAGAGAAAGTAAAATAGAGAATGTGAAAGAGACCCTGGAATTTTCACTTGACAACTCCAGGCTGAAGAAAGCCTGAGACAGAGGAAACAGCATTGTTCACTTTGGCCACCATCAGGTTCAAAATATGCCTATGAGTTCTACAAAGAGTGTTCTGAAGACAAAGTCACAAAACATAGAGTAGAAGGGCTCAGATACAAAGATTTTTAGTTTCAATTATGGTATTAGGATGTTTGGTCTACAACACGTGTACTATTTTTAGGGAAAAAATACTTTATTTAGAACCAAAGTAAAAATATCAAAATGCTTTAAAGTTAATAAATAAATAAATAAATAAGCAAGATTAGCAGAAAATGATAATATGTGTAAATATTTTTTACATATTACAGTCTATTTCTCTCTGTTGTTCAGAGGGGTTAATTTCTATTGTTTTATCTTCAACTACACTTATTCTTCCTTCTGTTTTCTCTATTCTGCTTTTGAGCCCATCCACTGAGTGTTTAAATGTATTTTTTCATTCTGAAATTTCCATTTGATTCTCTATATTCTATATCTTTGTTAAGACTTTCAGATTTTGTTGAAACTTTCTGCTTTCTATTTGTTTCAGATGTGTTCATAATTGCTTGTTAAAGCACTTTGTCATGGATATTTTAAAATCTTTGTCAAATCATTTAACAGCTGTCCTCTCAGTATGCCATCTATTTATCATCTTTTCTCATACATTTTGATGTCTGCCTAATTCTTAATATGCTAAGTGATTTCTTTAATTGAAAACAAGATTATTTGGTATTACGTTATAAGATTCTGGACCTCGTTTATTTGTGGGTTTCAGCAGGCCTTCTCTGACACTGCTCCACTGGGGGAAGCATGCATGAAACCATCTCATTGCTGCTAAGTGGGAGTAAAAGTGCAGTATCTCCACTTGCCCTATGCTGAAATCCTGGTCTGTAGAGGGGAGGGTTCCTTATAACTGATGGGTGAGGGTGGAGTTCAGGCTCCCCACTAGATCTCTACTGATACCACCTTGGCTGGACAGGAAGAGTACCTCATTACTGCTCCCCATGTTCCCCTATTCACACAGGGGCAGGAGTAGGGGTGTTGCCTCTTCACTGCTGAGTGGTGATGAATGTCATGACTCTTCACTATATCTCCTCTGACACTACTTTATTTTCATTATTTGTTTGTTTGTTTGAGAGTCTTGCTTTGTCACCCAGGCTAGAGTGCAGTGGCACTATCCTGGTTCATCACAACCTCAATCTTCTGGGCTCAAGCAGTCCTCTGGCCATAGCCTACCAAGCAGCCGGGACTACAGGTGCATGCCATCATGCTTGGCTAATTTTTATTTTTATTTTTGTAAAGACAGGGTTTTGCTATGTTGCCCAGGCTGGTCTCAGACTCCTGAGTTTGTGCCTTGGCCTCCTCCCAAAGTGCTACAATTACAGGTATGGGCCACCATAGCTGGCCTGATACCACTTTAATAAGGTGCTACTGAATTCCAAATTTTATGCCAGAAAAATGCACATATAACTTAGGTGAGGAGATTTCTCTTTCTTTTTATGATCCAGATAAACTGTTATTGTTACCCAGTTTAAATTATTTGAAGTACAAAGAAAATCCAGGCTACTCAATGCCATGCTGGCCATGCAATTCTTTGGGAATACAGGTGGTCACCTCTTCTCTTGGCCTTTCAGGGTTTTCTTATGCTTGTTTGTATTATGTCCAGAGGTCTTAGTTATCCTTAGTGGGAGAAATAGAAAAAATTGTTGTCTATCTTTCCAGACGGAGAAACGCTGTGCAATAAACTGAAATTTTAAAAAAAATGAACAGAGGCTCAGGGACATGCAGAACTATAACCAAAGATCAAATATTTGTGTTGTTGGAGTCACAGAGGAGAAGATAAGACTTTAACATTCTGTGATGAGAAATTAGCACAAAAAAAAAAAGCAAATAAAAAAAGCAAATTAAAAAAAAGCAAATAAAAATCAATGAAACCCATGCTATTGTTAAAAAACATAGTTGTTTTGACCCCATTTCCAGGCCTATAACTCCTAAAGTCCTTAGAATCTCTAAAGTGATGGGTTTTTGTATGCTCATGAGTTGACTGATGGTTGACAACTCCTAGGTAGCTTCAGGATGAAGGCTGGTTACCAGAAAGACCAAGGAAGGAATAGAGGATTGAGACTTTCAGTCTCACCCTCCAATCATCTAGGAGAAATAGGGGATGAAGGTAAAATTGATTCTCAATGGCCATTGGTTTAATCAATCATGCCCACATAATGAAGCCTCCATAAAAACACAGAAGGACAGGATTCACAGAGCTTCTGGATACTTCTGGATAGCTGAACGCATGTGGGTTCCTGGAGGGTGGCATAGCCAGGATGGCTTGGAAGCTCCACACTCCACCCCCCATGCCTCGCCTTATCCATCTCTTTATCTGTATCCTTTGTAATATAGTTTATAATGAGTTGTTGAATGAAAGTAAGTGTGGTCCTGAGTTCTCTGAACCATTCTAGAAAATTAGTCAACTTCAAGAAGGGGAGAGTGGGATCCCCAATTTGTAGTCAGTTGGTCAGCAGCACAGACAAAACCACCAGGAGCTTGCTATTAGCATCTGAATTGAGGGCAGTCTTATGAGACTGAGACCTAAATCTGTGGAATCTGATGCTATCTGTAGGTGGATAGTGTCTGGATTGAACTAAATTAAATGATACCCAGCTGTTGTCTGCTGCAGAATGCATTACTTGCCTGTTGGTGGAGAGAAATCCCCAAATATTTGCTCAGAGAAGTCTTCTGTGTTGATTATTGTTGAGTGAGATGATAGAAAAAGCAATTTGAGTTTTTTTTTCACTCAAAACCTCAAGATGATTCTTTTTTAAAGCTGATTCTTATAAATATTCAGTCAGATTAATTATGAATCATAATTTAAAATTAGCAAGTTAACAATATCAGAAATAAGAGGGTAGCTTCACTGGAAATCCTACTGCTATTAAAATGATATAAACAACTTGGAACTAACATATTCAATACTTATTAAATAAATCAAATGTGCAAATTCCTTGAAAGATACAAACTACCAAAACTCAGTTAAGAAGAAATAGAAAACCAAATAAACCTATGTCTCTAAAGAAATTGAAATTGTAGTTAAAAATTTTCCCAAAAATAAACTCCAAGTCCAAATGGCTTCACTGGTGATTTATAACAAATATTTAGCAAAAGCAAAATACCAATCCCATAAACAGTCTTACAGAAAATTTAAGTGGAAGGACTATCTCCCAATTCCTTCTATGAGGCCAGCATTGTCCTCCTATCAAGATTGGACAAGAAATACAAGTAACGAAAATTATAGACCAATATCTCTCATGAACATAGATATAGCAATTCTAAACAAAATTTTAGCAAATAGAATCCAACATTACATAAGATGGATAATATTCTAAGAATAGAGTAGCAAGCATCTGTTTAAAATTCAAAAGTCAATATAATTCATGATATTATCAAACTAAAATGTGATCATCTTAATAGGTGAAGAAAAAAACATTTTATAAAAATCTATTCACACATTTCCGATAAAAACTGTTGACAAAGAAGAAACAGAAGGAAACTTCTTCAATGTAATAAACAGCATTTACCAAAAATTTACAGCTAACATTATATTTAATGGTAAAACCCTGAATGTGTTCCCTCTCAGATCAGGAAGAAGACAAGGATATCTACTCTCAGCATTCTTATTCAGCATTGTACTGAGGTTCTAATTAGTGCAATGTAATTAAAAAAAAAAACAAACAAAGAACAAAGTATTCAGGTTCAACAGAAAAAAGTAAAACTATCTTTTTGAGACAACATGATTATCTATGTAGAAAATCCCATGGATCTACAAAAAGTGCTTCTGGATCTAATAAATGAGTTTAGTATGTTCATAAATTACAATGTCAACATAAAAATCAGCTGAATTACTATATATTAGCAATACACAATCATATATGGAAATAAAAATACCATTTCCAGTATGATCAAAAATATGAAATATTTAGGGGTAAATTCGACAAATGATCTGAAAGATATGTATATTTATGGGTGCAAAACATTGCTGAGAAAAATTGAAGATGACAAAGTAAGTGGAGCAATATATCACCTTTATAGTCCAGAACACTTAATATTATTAGAATGTCAGTTCCCCCAAACTTTACTGATAGCTTTAGTGCAATCCCTATCCCAATCCCAGCAAGATATTTTGAGACACTATTTTATTCTGAAATTTGTATGGAAACACAAAACTTTGAAAAGCACCAAAACATCTTTGAAAAAGAACAAAATTGGAGGACAAATACCATCTGATTTCAATAAAAAGTTACAGAAATCAACACAGCGTGGTATTGATATAAAGATATATCAGTGAGATCAAATAGACCTACACATATATAGACAATGGACTTTAGACAAAGGCACAGAGGAGTGAAGAAAGAACAGGCTTTTCAATAAATGGTGCCACAACAATTGAAAACCTGCATACTTAAAAGAATGAACGTCAATTCTTAAACAAAAAGAGCGACACAGAAGACAGGTGATTTCTGCATTTCCAACTGAGGTACTGGGTTCATCTCACTGGGGAGTGCCGGACAGTGGGTGCAGGACAGGGGGTGCAGCTCACCGTGTGTGAGCCGAAGCAGGGCAAGGCATCACCTCACCCGGGAAGTGCAAAGGGTCAGGGAATTCCCTTTCCTAGTCAAAGAAAGGGGTGACAGACAGCACCTGGAAAATCGGGTCACTCCCACTTTAATACTGCACTTTTCCAACGGGCTTAACAAACGGCACACCAGGAGATTATGTCCTGCACCTGGCTCAGAGGGTCCTACGCCCATGGAGCCTTGCTCAGTGCTAGCACAACAGTCTCAGATCAAGCTGCAAGGCGGCAGGGAGGCTGGGGGAGGGGTGCCCGCCATTTCCCAGGCTTGAGTAGGTAAACAAAGCGACCAGGAAGCTCGAACTGGGTGGAGCCCACCACAGATCAAGGAGGCCTGCCTGCCTAGGTAGGCTCCACCTCTGGGGGCAGGGCACAGACAAACAAAAGACAGCAGTAACCTCTGCAGACTTAAATGTCCCTGTCTGACAGCTTTGAAGAGAGTAGTGGTTCTCCCAGCACGCAGCTTGAGATCTGAGAATGGGCAGACTGCCTCCTCAAGTGGGTCCCCCACCCCTAAGTAGCCTAACTGGGAGGCACCCCTCAGTAGGGGCAGACTGACACCTCGCATGGCCGGGTACTCCTCTGAGACAAAACTTCCAGAGGAACAATCAGGCAGCAGCATTTGCGGTTCACCAATATCCGCGGTTCTGCAGCCACCACTGCTGATACGCAGGCAAACAGGGTCTAGAGTGGACCTCCAGCAAACTACAACAGACCTGCAGCTGAGGGTCCTGACTGTTAGACGGAAAACTAACAAACAGAAAGGACATCCACACC
This sequence comes from Pan troglodytes, assembly GCF_028858775.2. Taxonomy (NCBI): domain Eukaryota; kingdom Metazoa; phylum Chordata; class Mammalia; order Primates; family Hominidae; genus Pan; species Pan troglodytes. The sequence continues at coordinate 136,290,892 of NC_072403.2, read as the reverse complement.
AAACCCATCTGTACGTCACCATCATCAAAGACCAAAAGTAGATAAAACCACAAAGATGGGGAAAAAACAGAGCAGAAAAACCAGAAACTCTAAAAATCACAGCACATCTCCTCCTCCAAAAGAACAGCTCCTCACCAGCAATGGAACAAAGCTGGACGGAGACTGACTTTGAGGAGTTGAGAGAAGGCTTCAGAAGATCGAACTACTCTGAGCTAAAGGAGGAAGTTCAAACCAATGGCAAAGAAGTTAAAAACTTTGAAAAAAAGTTAGATGAACGGATAAATAGAATAACCAATGCAGAGAAGTCTTTAAAGGACCTGTTGGAGCTGAAAACCATGGCACGAGAACCACATGACGAATGCACAAGCCTCAGTAACCAATGCGATCAACTGGAAGAAAGGGTATCAGCGATGGAAGACAAAATGAATGAAATGAAGCATGAAGAGAAGTTTAGAGACAAAGAATAAAAAGAAATGAACAAAGCCTCCATGAAATATGGAACTACGTGAAAAGACCAAATCCATGTCTGATTGGTGTACCTGAAAGTGACGGAGAGAATGGAACCAAGCTGGAAAACATTCTGCAGGATATTATCCAGGAGAACTTCCCCAATCTAGCAAGGCAGGCCAACATTCAAATTCAAGAAATACAGAGAAGGCCACAAAGATACTCCTCGAGAAGAGCAACTCCAAGACACATAATTATCAGATGCATCAAAGTTGAAATGAAGGAAAAAATGTTAAGGGCAGCCAGAGAGAAAGGTTGGGTTACCCACAAAAGGAAGCCCATCAGACTAACAGCGGATCTCTCAGCAGAAACTCTACAAGCCAGAAGAGAGTGGGGGCCAATATTCAACATTCTTAAAGTAAAGAATTTTCAACCCAGAATTTCATATCCAGCCAAACTAAGCTTCATAAGTGAAGGAGAAATAAAATACTTCACAGACAAGCAAATGCTGAGAGATTTTGTCACCACCAGGCCTGCCCTAAAAGAGCTCCTGAAGGAAGCACTAAACATGGAAAGGAACAACTGGTACCAGCCACTGCAAAAACATGCCAAATTGTAAAGACCATCAAGGCTAGGAAGAAACTGCATCAACTAACGAGCAAAATAACCAGCTAACATCATAATGACAGGATCAAATTCACACATACCAATACTAATCTTAAATGTAAATGGGCTAAATGCTCCAATTAAAAGACACAGACTGGCAAACTGGATAAAGAGTCAAGACCCATCAGTGTGCTGTATTCAGGAAACCCATCTCATGTGCAGAGACACACATAGGCTCAAAATAAATGGATGGAGGAAAATCTACCAAGCAAATGGAAAACAAAAAAAGGCAGGGGTTGCAATCCTAGTCTCAGATAAAAGAGACTTTAAACCAACAAAGATCAAAAGAGACAAAGAAGGCCATTACATAATGGTAAAATGATCAATTCAACAAGAACTAACTATCCTAAATATATATGCACCCAATACAGGAGCACATAAAGCAAGCCCCCAGTGACTACAAAGAGACTTAGACTCCCACACAATAATAATGGGAGACTTTAACACCCCACTGTCAACATTAGACAGATCGAGACAGAAAGTTAAAAAGGATATCCAGGAATTGAACTCAGCTCTGCACCAAGCGGACCTAATAGACATCTACAGAAATCTCCACCCCAAATCAATAGAATATACATTCTTTTCAGCACCACACCACATGTATTCCAAAATTGACCACATAGTTGGAAGTAAAGATCTCCTCAGCAAATGTAAAAGAACGGAAATTACAGCAAACTGTCTCTCAGACCACAGTGCAATCAAACTAGAACTCAGGATTAAGAAACTCACTCAAAACCGCTCAACTACATGGAAACTAAACAGAAACCTGCTCCTGAATGACTACTGGGTACATAACAAAATGAAGGCAGAAATAAAGATGTCCTTTGAAACCAATGAGAACAAAGACAGAACATACCAGAATCCCTGGGACACATTCAAAGCAGTGTGTAGAGGGAAATTTTAGCACTAAATGCCCACAAGAGAAAGCAGGAAAGATCTAAAATTGACACCCTAATATCACAATTAAAAGAACTAGAGAAACAAGAGCAAACACATTCAAAAGCTAGCAGAAGGCAAGAAATAACTAAGGTCAGAGCAGAACTGAAGGAGAGAGAGACACAAAAAACCCTTCAAAAAAATCAATGAATCCAGGAGCTGGTTTTCTGAAAAGATCAACAAAATTGATAGACCACTAGCAAGACTAATAAAGAAGAAAAGAGAGAAGAATCAAATAGACACAATAAAAAATGACATAGGGGATATCACCACCAATCCCACAGAAATACAAACTACCATCAGAGAATACTATAAGCACCTCTATGCAAATAAACTAGAAAATCTAGAAGAAATGGATACATTCCTCGACATATACACCCTCCCAAGACTAAACTAGGAAGAAGTTGAATCTCTGAATAGACCAGTAACAGGCTCTGAAATTGAGGCAATGATTAATAGATTACCAACCAAAAAAAGTCCAGGACCAGATGGATTCACAGCCGAATTCTACCAGAGGTACAATGAGGAGCTGGTACCATTCCTTCTGAAACTATTTCAATCAATAGAAAAAGAGGGAATCCTCCCTAACTCATTTTATGAGGCAGCATCATCCTGATACCAAAGCCTAGCAAAGACACAACAAAAAAAGAGAATTTTAGACCAATATCCTTGATGAACATTGATGCAAAAATCCTCAATAAAATACTGGCGAACCGCATCCAGCAACACATCAAAAAGCTTATCCACCATGATGAAGTGGGCTTCATCCCTGGGATGCAAGGCTGGTTCAACATACGAAAATCAATAAATGTAATACAGCATATAAACAGAACCAAAGAAAAAAACCACATGATTATCTCAATAGATGCAGAAAAGGCCTTTGACAAAATTCAACAACGATTCATGCTAAAAACTCTCAATAAATTAGGTATTGATGGGACGTATCTCAAAATAATAAGAGCTATCTATGACAAAACCACAGCCGATATCATACTGAATGGGCAAAAACTGGAAGCATTCCCTTTGAAAACTGGCACAAGACAGGGATGCCCTCTCTCGCCACTCCTATTCAACATGGTGTTGGAAGTTCTGGCCAGGGCAATCAGGCAGGAGAAGGAAATAAAGGGCATTCAATTAGGAAAAGAGGCAGTCAAATTGTCCCTGTTTGCAGATGACATCGTTGTATATCTAGAAAACCCCATTGTCTCTGCCCAAAATCTCCTTAAGCTGATAAGCAACTTCAGCAAAGTCTCAGGATACAAAATGAATGTGCAAAAATCACAAGCATTCTTATACACCAATAACAGACAAACAGAGAGCCAAATCATGAGTGAACACCCATTCACAATTGCTTCAAAGAGAATAAAATACCTAGGAATCCAACTTACAAGTGATGTGAAAGACCACTTCAAGGAGAACTACAAACCACTGCTCAATGAAATAAAAGAGGATATAAACAAATGGAGGAACATTCCAAGCTCATGGGTAGGAAGAATCAATATCGTGAAAATGGCCATACTGCCCAAGGTAATTTATAGATTCAATACCATCCCCATTAAGCTACCAATGACTTTCTTCACAGAATTGGAAAAACCTACTTTAAAGTTCATATGGAACCAAAAAAGAGCCCGCATTGCCAAGACAATCCTAAGCCAAAAGAACAAAGCTGGAGGCATCACACTACCTGACTTCAAACTTTACTACAAGGCTACAGTAACCAAAACAGCATGATACTGGTACCAAAACAGAGATATAGATAAATGGAACAGAACAGAGCCCTCAGAAATAATGCCGCATATCTACAACTATCTGATCTTTGACAAACCTGACAAAAACAAACAATGGGGAAAGGATTCCCTATTTAATAAATGGTGCTGGGAAAACTGGCTAGCCATATGTAGAAAGCTGAAACTGGATCCCTTCCTTACACCTCATACAAAAATTAATTCAAGATGGATTAAAGACTTACATGTTAGACGTAAAACCATAAAAACCCTAGAAGAAAACCTAGACAATATCATTCAGGACATACGCATGGGCAAGGACTTCATGTCTAAAACACCAAAAGCAATGGCAACAAAAGACAAAATTGACAAATGGGATCTCATTAAACTAAAGAGCTTCTGCACAGCAAAAGAAACTACCATCAGAGTGAACAGGCAACCTACAAAATGGGAGAAAATTTTTGCAATCTACTCATCTGACAAAGGGCTAATATCCAGAATCTACAATGAACTCAAACAAATTTACAAGAAAAAAACAAACAACCCCATCAAAAAGTGGGCAAAGAATATGAACAGACACTTCTCAAAAGAAGACATTTATGCAGCCAAAAAACACATGAAAATATTGCTCATCATCACTGGCCATCAGAGAAATGCAAATCAAAACCACAATGAGATACCATCTCACACCAGTTAGAATGGTGATCATTAAAAAGTCAGGAAACAACAGGTGCTGGAGAGGATGTGGAGAAATAGGAACACTTTTACACTGTTGGTGGGACTGTAAACTAGTTCAACCATTGTGGAAGTCGGTGTGGCGATTCCTCAGGGATCTAGAACTAGAAGTACCATTTGACCCAGCCATCCCATTACTGGGTATATACCCAAAGGATTATAAACCATGCTGCTATAAAGACACATGCACACGTACGTTTATTGCAGCACTATTCACAATAGCAAAGACTTGGAACCAACCCAAATGTCCCACAATGATAGACTGGATTAAGAAAATGTGGCACATATACACCATGGAATACTATGAAGCCATAAAAAATGATGAGTTCATGTCCTTTGCAGGGACATGGATGAAGCTGCAAACCATCATTCTCAGCAAACTATTGCAAGGACAAAAAACCAAACACCTCATGTTCTCACTCATAGGTGGGAATTGAACAATGAGAACACAAGGACACAGGAAGGGGAACATCACACACCGGGGATGGTTGTGGCATGTGGGGAGGGGGGAGGGATAGCATTAGGAGATATACCTAATGCTAAATGATGAGTTAATGGGTGCAGTACACCAACATGGCACATGTATACATATGTAACAAACCTGCATGTTGTGCACATGTACCCTAAAACTTAAAGTATAATAATTTAAAAAAACTAGCTCAGAATAAATCATAAACCTAAATGTAAATCCTAAAACTATAAAATTTCTAAAAGAAAATATAAAAGTTTTGTGACCTGGAGTTTGGTATAAATGACATCAAAAGCTTGATCGATAAAAGAAATAATTGATACATTTGACTTCATCATCAAAACATTGTTCATGAAATGAAATGTTAAGCCACCAATGGGGGCAAAATTTGTAAGTCATATATCTGATAAGGCAATTGTATCAAATATACATAAAATTATAAACATAATAATAAGAATAAGAACAAGAAAAATTGGGCAAAGCATTTGAACGCAAGCTTCATGAAAGAAGATATATAGATATAAAGAGGGAAAGTAGCACTTGAGAAGATGATCGACATCAGTAGTCGTAATGAAAACACTTATTAAAACCACAATTATATAGCACTACATGCCTATTGAAATAACTCAAATAAAAAAACAACAAATTTTGTCAATGATGCAGAGAAAATCCGATTCTCATATGCTACTTGTAAGAATGTAAAATGGTACAACTATTTTGCAAAACTGCTTGGCAGTTTTGGTAAAAATTAAACATACAACCATTCATATGATCCAGCCATTATACCACTGGGAATTAACCCAAGAGAAACAAAGTCTATAACCATGCAAAGACTGTGCATAGTCTTTTAGCATCATTATATACAAGTCTTTGTATGGACATATACTTTCAACAATGAAACAACCTGAATGCCCATCAGTAGCTGAATGGATTGAAAAATTGTCATGTATACATCTAATCAGAAATAAAAAGAAATTAACTATTGGTATATGCTGTAACATGGACAAATCTCAAAATAAATATGTTGACTCAAAAAGAGTACATACATATTGTAGGATCAATTTATATAATATCATAAAATAATGCAAACTAGTTTATAGAGAAAGAAATAAATAAGATTAGTGGTTACCTAGGAACAGCTCAGGTGGTATGGGGAGGACAGAAGTGAAGGATTATAAAGGCATATGTAGAAATTTTTCAATGGTGAGGAATATATTTATCTTGATTTTGGTGATGGTTTCTTAAGTATATACATATGTCAAAACTTACCAAATTTTACACTTTATGTACAGTTTATTGTATGTTAATTATGCCTCAATAAAACTTTAAAACATACTCATTTATACAGAATTACACACACACACACACACGCACACACACACACCCCCTGGTGGTAATGAATGAATTGGGTAAAGGGTACAGGTTTACACTGCATCAAGCTAGTCAGAGGCTGGCTTACTTTAAACTTAATAAGAATACTCAGTAATTTTAGACAGCTATTATTTATTTCAAAGCCCTAGTAATGAAGTGTTACTGAATTCTTTTTGCCATTGTTTTGTTTTACTTTGTCTTATATTTCCGAATCCAGGCAATGCAAAATGTATTAAACTTTAAGTTATTTGTATTTAAAACAATATTTTGGGGGGATATCACACTCTTTCACTAATGGGATAATTCACTTGGGTTTCCTAATATTTTAGGATAATAAAAAAGGTTTTGCCAGGTGCGGTGGCTCACGCCTATAGTTCCAGCTCTTAGGGAGGCAGAGTCGGGAGGATAACTTGAGCTCAGGAGTTTGAGACCTGCCTGGGCAATATAGTGAGACCCTGTTCTCCACAAAAAGGAAAAAAAAAAAAGACCAAACAAAAGGTTTTTATATTTGTCTTAGTATTGTGAATTCATGAGACTTTCTAAATATCACCAACAGAGAAGCTTTCCATTGAGGATTTAAAAATAAATATCCCATCCTACATTTCTAGATAGGGAAGGAAATCTTAGTTTCTAAGGTCTGAAAATTGTCCCACAAAAACTGTACATCATTATTTATGCTTCTTAGACTCATGGTAATTATCCACAAATTTCCTGCAAAAACTTTTCTTGTTTTCTATCAAGAATCTAAGTATTATTGAGATTATTTGTGGTTTTACCATATTTTGCAAAATTTTAGGCTTACAAAACATATTTGCAAAAACTTAGTACCCAGTAAATCATGAAAAATGGTCTAACACTCGACTATGTTTAATACTTTATGTTAGAAAATTCTTCCAATCTGATCTGCAACCATTTTTACTGAACAGGTAACTTGTCAAAAGTAGTGCAGTGGACACTACTATAGAAGCAAATAGTTTGTACACGGCATTCATTCACTCAGCAAAGATTCATTTGCTTCTCTAATGTGGGCCAGACACTTCACTAGGTACTGAGGTATAAGAGTCAACAAAAAAGAGAAGATCCTGGGTTTTATGCTAACATTGCAATGGGAAGATACAGACTACATGATATGAATAATTTCTGTATTAAGTATATTTCATTTGAGAATGAAATGGATAAAAAGAATCTCTTGGTAAATTTAAGATACAAGATTCATATTTTAATAATATAGTAAATAAACGTATCTTAAATTCTAATTTAAATCTATGTAAATGTAATAGGGTCAAAAATATGCATATATGCATAGTTTATCACTTTAAAGTATACATAAAATATTCAAAAAAATAAGTGTTTTGAGAATTTTTAATTCCATTACTCTTTAGTCTTTTACATTAAAAAAAAATCATTAAGACTTCCCTTCCAGTAATAGTGAACTAGGTAACTCTAGCCACCTCTTTTACTGAGTGCATCTAAAAAAGCAGAATAAATTCTAAAAGCATCTGAAGGAAGTGGAGATCTGACAACATAGGGAAGGATTACTGGTTTAGGATTTGGAGAAGGAAAGAAACTCAGGGAGGTGGTGCCACTGTTCTTCTGGCAGTATTTATTGATTCCTGACAAGGTTGCTGAGAGGAAACATTGGCAGCTTCTCTTGGCTAGGGCATAGTGAATGATGCTCAGGAATCAACAAAAAGTGATCCCTGGTGAACCCTCTCTCTTTTGGGTTGGGACCTGAGACGACTCCCCCTCCACGAGAATAACAGTTAATCAGAAGTAGAGAAATCCTCCTATCTTCCAATCATCTCCACGCCTGGAAATGAATAAAGGTGATCCAAACTTGCAGTATCCCCAGGCAAGCAACAGATTTAAATAAACATCCGCGATGAAGGATGATAAAAATTATCCTAAGACTCAGCTTATTTCTACACAATATTTTCAGATACATATCTCATATATATTAAAATATAACCAGTTATAAAAGAAGGCAGACAAGAATAAATGTAAATAATAGAAAATCAACACACACACATAGGTGCTTTAGATAGAAAAGTTAACTTACATAGGCTTTAAAAAACTTGAGAAATAAAATACACAATTATGAATTTTGCTAAAGAAATGGAAACTATAAAAGAAAGAAAAGATTTGAACTAAATTGAAATTCTAGAACTGAAAAATATGGTTACCCATCTTAATAATTCAAAGGATGTGTTTAACAGCATACTATACAATTGAGATAAAAATTAGTAAACTAAAGGCAAGGCCAGAAGAATGTATATGGCATAGAGCAACTAATTTTTTCTAATTTATCAGTTTTTGATTTATCTCCTCCCACTAAAACATAAACTCCCTGTGTCCAGATTATGACTTGTTCACTCTAATTTTACTAGTGTCTAGCAAAATTCTTAGCACATAGTGGATGCCCATTAAATAACTGTTGAATAAAAAATTGCTCAGAAAAATTTATATAATCATTGCCCCTGCAATACTTTTGACAGTATATTCATTGCTTAAATATGATTGACTATGCTGAAATAACTTTGGAGAATAACTCCTAACCAGTGAAGCAAGGGGGGTAAAAGGAAGTAAAAGCTACTGGAACTGGGGAGGGAAAGAGAGAAAGACAATATGATTATGAATGTATATGTAATTTATTAGAATTAGTAAATTTAGAAATGTTGCTGGATATAATGTCAATACACAAAAAATCAAATTTATATCTCTATATAGAAATAATTTAAAAATGGAATTTAAAAGAGAACGTTTAGCATCAAAATGTAAAATATGCATAAAATATGAAAATAGATGTTTAGACTATAAAACAGAAAACAGAAAATTGAAAAGAAATATTACCTAAGGAGACATGCCATATTTATGCATTTAAAGTTTCAATATTCTAAAAATATCAATTTTATTCCAACAAATGAATCAACGTAATTCTGATATGAAAATAAGATGATTTTGTATATATTTACCAACCTGATTCTATAACTTATAGACAATGCAAGGACCAAGAAGAGTCAAGCTCTTGAGAAATAATTTTTTTTAACTTTTATTTTAGGTTCATGGGTATAGGTGCAGGTTTGTTATATAGGTAAATTGCATGTCACAAGGATTTGGTGTACAGATTATTTTGTCCCCCAGGTAATAAGCATGGTGCCCGATAGGTAGTTTTTCCACCTTTACCTTCCTTCTATCCACCACCCTCAAGTACGGCCCAGTGTCTGTTACTCCCTTCTTTGTGTCTATAGGTACTCAATATTTAGCTCCCACTTATAAGTGAGAACATGCAGTATGTAGTTTTCTGTTCCGGCGTTAGTTTGCTTAGGATCATGGCCTCCAGCTTCATCCATGTTGCTGCAAAGGACATGACATTGTTTGTTTTGTGTGTGTGTGGCTGCATAGCCACATGGTGCATATGTACCACATTTCCTTTATCCAGTAAGAATATGTTGAGACTAAATGCTCTATTTATATCAAGACCTTATATAAAGCTATAATATTTAAAAGAAAGTGTTTGGCATGAGGATAGACAAATAGAACAGTTAAATCGTATGGAAAGCCCAGAGAACTTTGTATGTAGGGACACTTGACTTATCACAACACAGATGTAATGGGAAAGGATAGTTGTTTCAGGACATGGTGCTGAGGCAGTCAAATATGCATACAGAAAAAAAGTGAAACTTGAATCCTACTTCACGCCACTCATAAAACCAACTTACTATAGATTTATCAACTTCTATTAGATTACACATCATACTGTGAAAGGTAAGTCAATAAATCTTTTAGGTCCAGGTTTCTCAACAGCAGTGCTACTGACATTTGTGGTCAGGTAAGTCTTGGTGGGGTGGGGGCTGTCCTGTTCATTGTAGGACATTTAGCAGCATCCCTGGTCTCTACACACGAAATGTTAGTAGCACAACCTCAGCTGTGGCAATCAAACATGTCCACAGACATTAACACATGTCCCCTGGAAAGATTTGTAAGATAGTATTTATTATTTGGGAGTACAGGAGAGTATTTATTATTTAGGATAAAGAATGATTACTGAAACAGGACACAAAATGCTATATCCAAAAATAAAATCTTAAATTTGACTACATCAAAAAATAGAAGTTCTATTTATCAAAAGACATCATTAGGAGAATAAAAAGGTAAGCCACAAAGTGGGAGTAAATAATAGTTGTATACCCAGCAGGGAGTTCAAAACCAGATTTTATAAAGCACTGAATACAAAAATGACAAAAACCCAGTAGAAAAATGATCAAGAGGTTCCATGAAATGAAGATATCCAAATGGCCAAAAAATATACAAAAAAGGTGTTATGCATCATGAGTAATCAGGAAAATGCAAACAATCCACAAGGAAATTACACAACATATGCAGCAGAAATGGCAACATGGAAAAAGCCTGACCACACCAAGAGTGAGCTACGCTGTAGAGCAGAGGTTGGTAAACTCTTTCCATGAAGTGTCAAGGAGTAAGTATTTCAGATATTGAAGGCTATATGGTCTCTGTCACAAGTATTCAACTCTGCTGCTGTCCCCCAAAAGCATCTAGAGACAATGGGTAAATGAAGGGACACAGCTGTGTTCCAAAACAATCTTACTTTTAAATATCAGTGGCAGGCTGGATTTGGATGGTGAGCCATAGTTTGCAGACTCCTGATGTAGAGCAGCAGGAATGCTCAAATATTGCTTGTAGGAGTATACATTAGCACAAAAAATTGGGGGGAAAATGTCATTATCGTCTAAATTAGAAGTACCCATACCTTCCCAGCAATTTCACTCTAAGATTATATACTCCTCAGAAATGTGTACTGAGAGACAGGTACATAATTTATTGGTACTCTTTTTGGTATTAATAAATAAAAGCACTATCTCATATATACTGACAGCAAAAGGGATACATATTTTGTAATATTTTTAAAAATGTAAGATTTTACAGCAACAAAAATAACAGACCAATGCATTGTGTCAAACAAGCATAATGACATTTGAAAGAAGCCAGACATAAAAGGGTACATACTGTAAGATTCCATTTACATAATTTTTAAAAGGAAAATTTGAGCAAAACTCTAACATTTAGCAATGCTTCTTTAATTTATATAGAAATATTAATAAAGAAAAATAGGTGTGACCATAAAAATCAGGATAATAGTGTACTGATTAGGAGAGTGAGCATGGAAGGGTTCTGGGATGCCACTTGTATTCCATTTCTTGACCTGCACAGTGTTTACACAAGAATTTGCTTTGTTTCATGCACATTTTCATACTTCTGTTTGAAGTGTGAAAGTGCTATACTATATATTAAAATAAAAATAATTTTAAAATGTTTATAGGCATTTTAGAATCTTCTTTTTTGAAGAGAAAAAAGAAAGAAATAGGAATATTGATATAATGGAAATTTGGTGTACAGCAGACACTCAAATTAGGGAGTTTTCTCTCCTACCAGGATATTGAGTACTGCTGCCTAGGCCAAATTCACAGCATGCCAAGTATTTCTCTTTTCTTGTGACTATATCAAGCCAAGTAACAGAACCTTACAAATTAAAAAAATATATAGATAGAATCCAGTTCCTTTTCCCAATTTTTCCACTCTTACTGTGCATTTTGCTCTATATTTGGAGGAGTCACTGGTTCTATGAAAAACGTGGTTTTCTGCCAGTGAGCACTGAAGTGCTGACACTTATCTCTCTCAGTGGTTTTCAACTCTGGCTGCGTATTAAAATCAACTGGCAACTTAAGATTAAAAAAAAATCCATAGCCTAAATCTAGCTCAGACTAATTAAATTAGGTTCTCTTGGGGTGTGGCCCAGGCATTTTTAAAGATCCACAGGAGATTCTAATGTGTGGCAGATTTGAGAACCACTGACCTGTCTGAGGGCACCCTCAGAAGTATGCATAATTAAGTCGCGAATGTTCTGCTTGCCTCAGTGCAGTCAATTAGGAAGAAAAATATAATGGCTCTGGTGAAGTCCAATTTATCTCACATAGTCTCTAATTTATTTTTATCAAATAGGAGGAAGCATTCTTCTTCCTAAAGCTCCTGTAAAAACATCCTTATTTTTCTTTTCTCTAAATGTTTATCATTCATTTATAGAAATAGTAAAAGCATAAATAAATGAATTCACTGATCGTCACCAGCAATTTTTGTATTACTGTGGCCCCAGGATGCTGTTTGTCTCCCTAATGATCCCTTGTCTACCAGCATTTGTCAGGAACAATTTTTATAAAGCAGAAACCATTAACTGTACTTAATACTTGGCCAAAGCCGGCTGTTCTTCATTTAATTCTATCCTCTGCTTCACTAAGGAATCTGTGTTTGTTGGTGGCACTTAAGCAGACAGATACTATGAGAGACACAACTTGCCAAAATTTGCAGTGTGTTTCTGGAATGTTCTGCCTGCCCTACTCACCGCCACCCAACTCAAACCCTTATGCTACCCCTTGAACACCTGTCATCTGTAGGCCACATGGGAGTTTTCACCCATGGAAACTCGAATTTCACAAAAAGGCTCTATGAGTGTTAGAGGTTTCTCTGCAAACCCTACAAACTCTTATCTCTTAATGTAGCCTGTAGATGTTGTGGGGCCCCTTGGCCACAGAGAAAGATAATCTAGTGAAGAAGAACCAAGAATCCAAATAATTGACCCTCAATTATTAGAAATTCGAAAACTACTAGGTGAACCAAACCCATCCGAAAATAGAGATCTGCTAAGCCTCATGAGTATCATAAACTTGAAAATAAGTAAAACCTAAAATAAAAACAGATTTTAAAAATAAAGGCCAGGCCTGGTGGCTCATGCTTGTAATCACAGCATTTTGGGAGTCCAAGGTAGGTGGATCACTTGAGGTCAGGAGTTCAAGACCAGCCTGGCCAACATGGTGAAACCCTATCTCTACTAAAAATACAAAAATTAGTCAGGTGTGGGGGTGCGTGCCTGTAATCCCAGCTACTCAGGAGACTGAGGCAAGAGAATCACTTGAACCTGAGAGGCAGAGGTTGCAATAAGCCAATATCACACCACTCCACTCCATCCTGGGCAAGAGAGGGAGACTCTTGTCTCTAAATAAATAAATAAAATCAAGGCAAAAGAAATAATTGCTGTTGACATTTTTCAGAAATTTGAAACAGGATGGGGAGAATTTTCAAATATCTTCCCCCTCTGGAGTATATACTTAGTCTCAAACTTAAAAAGCTCATTGCATTTGTTTTTCTACTATTTTTTGTACTTAATTTCTGATTAATCAACTAGTAGGCTTGATTATATCTTTTCCATTCCATTCATTACCAATTGTAACACCATACTCACCTTAGGTTGATAACATTTCTCTTAAAACTGCACAATTTTAAATTGCCTCTATAAGCCGTTCTTCATACCACCTGTAGTTTTAATCATCATAATACACTTAACATGTTCAAAACTTTTTCAGGCCTTCTCAAGCCTATGAGTGAACTATAAACATATTAGATGTGAGTATGAGCTTGCAATTTGGATCTCCATAGACTAATTCTAGCCTATTTTCCATCATACCTTTCATTCTCACCTCTGCAAAACCTCTGTTCCATCAATTTGTCTGATTTCTTCAACCTACCTTAGGATTTCCACTTTTGTGCCTTCAGTCAAATGGAATCCTGCCATCATCTCAGCCCACTTAAATTCTACCTGTGAAGTGGTATTTTGTCAAAAGGCAAATGAGATTTGAGATTCTGTAATTTGGGCTCATCTTTTTTTTTTTTTTTGCAGATGCAGTCTCTCTCTGTCACCCAGGCTGGAGTGCAGTGGCGCGATCTCGGCTCACTGCAAGCTCCGCCTCCCAGGTTCAGGCCATTCTCCTGCCTCAGCCTCCCGAGTAGCTGAGACTACAGGTGCCCGCAACCACGCCCGGCTAATTTTTTGTAGTTTTAGTACAGACGGGGTTTCACCGTGTTAGCGAGGATGGTCTCGATCTCCTGACCTCGTGATCCGCCCGCCTCGGCCTCCCAAAGTGCTGGGATTACAGGTGTGAGCCACCGCGCCCGGCCCCGGGTATCTTCATTTTAAATAAATTCCCTAGGAATTTTTAAGCACCATAAACTCTGAGAACCTGGCTTTAGGTCCACTTCAGGCCATTCTTCTTCCAATGAAGCTAATCTAATTTTAAAATAAAACTATAAAGAGCATTAAAATTCCCTCTTGACCACTGAAAAACAGTTTTGACTTTCACAATTCGTTAATCTTCCTGAGCCAGGTTTTCTGGTTTGAAAGGGAGATAATAACACCTGACTACCTGACATGCTTGTTATATGGATAAGGACAAATTTCCATGAGAAAACAATTTGAAATGTATACAATTCAAACAGTTTTTTTTAAATTCTTTTTTTCCCCCATATTTCAACACCCACTCTAGCATTGCATAACATATTGGTTGAAATTGTTGGGTTCAAAATCTGGCTTAATGCAAACCTGGTTACAATTAAAAAAAAAAAAAAACTCTGTGACACAGTATCTCAATCAATAAAGCAGGGACAATCATCTATTATTAAATGAGGTAAAACAGCCCAATGGTAGGTACACAGTGAATGTACACAATTGTTAGCTATTATTTGGAGTAATTATATTATCGTTGTTCTTAGATGTCATCATTATTGGTAAGCACTGAATATGTTTGAATTGAATGCTACCATAATGTATTCTAGAAAAAAGTAAATAATTATCAGAAATTACTAAAAAATTATAATTACATTTATTTATATTATTTAAATTACAATGCAATTTATACAAACTGTTAATTTCTTTGAGCAAAATTTCAAAGCAGGAACACTACACTATAAATGTTAAAACCATCATTATAATTTTCTTTATTATGTGTATTTAGAGTTATATTTAGGGATATATTAAATAATTATATCAGAGCTATGAATAAAAATCAAAGGCCCATATTTATTTTATCAGATCTATGGAAGTATCAACCACTACTGTTAATAAAACAGTTAACTGTTCCTTTTCCAGATAAAAAAGTAAAATCATTCTCTAATGCCTTTTTGTATTTTCACAACTTACAAAAATCATAAAGTTCTAATGTTCTGATGATAATACTTCTCCATAAGAAAGACTAAATAATGCCTGTATTAAAGTTAAAAATAAATTTAAACAAATAGAATTCATCTTTTAAATGTAACCTTTCCAGCACTGTGGGAAATGCCACTATCTTTGATGCACCAGAAGCAAGTTTTTGGTCATCTTTGATGCCTCATACACCTCCCACACTCCCACACATAATTCTAATTCAACAATATCTGTAATAGTTATTTATTCCTTTCCATCTCTACACATTCTTAATGATCTCTGGCCTGAATTGCTGAAACATACTCTCTATCAGCAACTCTGATTCTAGACCTTCTTCCCTTTAAGTAAGGCAGAATGACATGACTGAAATCACAGTTCTGACTCATTGTGTTTCATTAAAACTATTCCCCTTATGTATCTCTACTAGTCAGCCGATGCCCTTCATCAAATCTTGGTGACAGACTTTTTCCAAGCCTCATTGAATCTCTTTTTTTCTTTTTTCTTTTCTTTTTTTTTTTTTTTAAATCAAATAGCAGGTCTTATTCATTATTCCTTTTGTGTTTTTTTGGTACCCATTTTATTGTATCAATTCCTCTCTCATTCCCAGCCACTCTCTTTGCTTGAAAAATTTATTCTTCATATCTTGGTATTATCTTTCCCCCTTTCATATTCTATTCTAACAATTTATTATTAAATTATTAAATATTATTAAATCTTGCGATGCCCATGGCATCTTACCATGTATTGGGAGATACCCATTGTTTCATTTTGAGTGGTAGAGTGTTTTTAACCTCATCTGTTTAATAAGATAAAGTCCTAGAGAACAAACCAGTAGTGCCTTCTCCCTGGACTGAGGGCACCTGGAGATATGTATATATAAATGCAAAGTACCATGGAAGTTATACCAGATTATAAGCTCCTGAGGGCAGAGGTTTTGTATGTTTTGTTCACTGATGTAGCCCCAGAGCCTAGAGGCTTAGCACACAGTGGTCACTCAATAAGTATTTGTTGAACACAGTTAAAGAATAAATGAGCAAATATATCACCACAAGACTAAATGATACTTATTACTCCAAGACTCTGTATAGGACATATAACAATATTTTCAGCATGGAATGATACTAGATCTATTTTTCTATGAAGCAATTTCAGCAACTATTTATTCAAATGCTTCCACACTGGACATATCCATTACCATTCTATTTATGAACGTAATCAAAGAAATAATCAAATGAAAAACATCACTGACGTTACTTTACCTAAAAGTGAAATGGGGATAATGATCCGAAGGGTTTAAGACAGGAATTTAATATTACATTCCTCTAACTCACATGCTAAGTTTCAGTTGTGACTGAGATGTTTACCTTTCCAAGTCAGCTGGTATTAGAGACATCCATGAGTATCCCAATTTTATTAACCATTTCTTTTATCTCTTTTGGAAAACTAGAATGCAACATTATGTGTTTACCACTGAATGAGATTAATTTATGCGTTTTAATGTTGTTGGTAACTTGTTATAAGGATATCTATAATATCCACTTATAACCATAAATAAAGAATACACTATTTGGTAAATGAAATAACAGGAATAATTTTCAGTATAAAAGGTAAAAATGCAAAATTCAAAATATGACAGATGGAAGAATTTCACAGAAGATTTCTGTCTGGAATCACCTATGACTTGGATGGAGTTTGGATGTTCATTCTGTGGGAACAGGACAGTGTTGGCAAGCATATTGAGAACATCAGGAAAAAGGGGGTACCTTCAAATTTTAAGTATTAAAATATTCATGAGAAGATTTATTTCAATTACTTTGTACCTATTTTATGTTTAATTTTGTCTATTTTTAATTACATACAGAGGAGGTATTATAAATCATCTTCAATGTTAACTCACTTACAGGTCTTATTCTGGCTCTCTGGAAAGAGATTAGAGAGACCTGACTAATGATGTTCAGGAAGTCCAAGCCCATATTATCACTCTTTTTCCCCATGCCTTCACCGCATGGCCAAGAAAAGCTTTTCTGAGCAATGAAGCACAATCTTCTGGGGGTGTGATGGTTAACTTTATATGTTAATTTGACTGGGCCGAGAGATCTTCAGA
This sequence comes from Pan troglodytes, assembly GCF_028858775.2. Classification (NCBI taxonomy): domain Eukaryota; kingdom Metazoa; phylum Chordata; class Mammalia; order Primates; family Hominidae; genus Pan; species Pan troglodytes. The sequence continues at coordinate 136,273,391 of NC_072403.2, read as the reverse complement.
CATTTGGTCAAACACTATTATGGGTGTTTGTGGATGAGATTAGCATTTGAATTCATAGACTGAGTAAAGCATATTTTGCTCTCTTACATGGGCGGGCTTCATCTAAGCAACTGCAAACCCGAATAGAACAAAAAGGCTGAATTCCTCCTTCTGACCGCTGACCTGGGACATTGTTTTTTTTTTTTTTTTCTGCCATTTGGGTTTGGACTGAAATACTGGCTCTTCTTAGCATTGAACCTGCAGACTGCAGATACTGGGACTTCTATCCTCTATAATTACATGAGTCAATTTCTTATACTGTCTGTCTATCTATCTGTCTGTCTGTCTGTCTGTCTGTCTGTCTGTCTGTATTTATCTATCTATCTATCTATCTATCTCATATTGATTCTGTTTTTCTGGAAAACCCTGACTAATACAAGGGCCATGCATTATTAGGAGGTCATGTTTTACTTTTTTCTTTTTGATCCTATAGTATTATGCTGTTAAAGGAAGCCAAGAAAAAGAGTGAAGACATTGAGAAAGTGTGCTTATCAAACTCCCTTAACAGAATTACAGAACTATAAAAGCTGGAGAAAACATAACCCAGCCATTTTATAGATGATCTCATGGAGCCCAATTTTTTTCATATGATTTGCCCAAAGTCATTTGTGCAGAGTAATGACTCATGAAAAATACAAATAAAATAAAGAGGAAATCTATGCAGTAAATAAATATATGGCCTTAAAATATTAGACAATGCAAGTATTATACCCAGAACAGATGTCCAGATCTCTGTAGACACTCTTAGGTGCTTAGGGCCTGAGTATACTAGGTGACATCATAGACTTTAAACTCAATGAGTCTGGGATTCAACTCTTTCTTTGCTGCCTAGAAACTGTGTAACTTTAATCAATGGACTTTACTTCTTTTGGTCTTCATTCCCTCACTTGTAAAAGGTGGGGAAATAGTATCTATTTTTGAAGTTTGTAGTGAGAATTAAATGAAACAGTTCGCAAAATTCTAACTGAGTGGCATATAATGGGCATGCACATAAAACATGGTTCCTTTTGTGGTCATACAAGTATATTTATACAGCCATTTATGCATGCATGACTAACACTAGGTTCCAGGGTGGAACTGACAGTAGCTGCTTGCTGGGTATAGGGTGTCTGGAGTCAGGGGGTGAGGTTTTGAGACTCGGCTCCTCACCATCTGTACCAGTACCTGGCATTTTATTATGATTCATCTTTTTAATTCTTCATTAGTAATAGAATGCTTTTTAACCATCACTCAGTATTTCAGCAATGCTCTATTATTTTTGTCTTAATTACATAAATGAATCTATAACTTTAGAGAGAAGAAGCGTTTGTCTGTATCATAAAACTAGCAAACAGTATTGCCAGCATTAGAAACCAGGTCTTCTGATTCCAATTCTTTCCACTACTCACAGTCTTGTTAATGTACACATATCACTTAAGAGACATTACATGAGAAATTTCCAAAAAAAAAAAATTCTATAAGTGACATGAATAATTATTCTCATTAGTTTATAGTTGCATCTTACATATTGGGCCATTGTGTAACAATGATGCTAATGAATATCTCTGTAGTATTTTATAGTTAAAAGTTAATTTCACACACTTAAATGTAAGTCTTCTTTCTTGCTCACATGAAAGACTCAGAGTAAACCTGGATTTCCTTACTTTTAGCCCCAAAGAGTTTCTACTGAGCCACAGCTGTCTCCAACTATAGCTTCTTGATTTTACTTATATAACAACAATCTGACAAGAAACACAGTCCAAAAGGAAAGGGATGTAGATCAAACTGTATTTATGTATTTATTTGTTTTAAAGACAGAGTCTCACTCTGTCATCCAGGCTGGAGTGCAGGGGTGCAATCACAGCTTACAGCAGCCTCAAAATCCTGGGCTCAAGGGTTCCAAGTAGCAAGCTTTCAGGAGAATGAGAAAATAAGAAAAAACTAGGAGTATATTGTCCCAAGTAGGTGATTGATCGTAGACCAGAGGCCTTATTTTACATGAGATAAGACCTCCAGCCTTTCACTGAATTATTTATAAAACTTATATTTCTGGCATTTCTGTCAAATGCAGCAACTTTTAAATTGTTCTACCTTCAAAAATCAATGGAAGGAAGAATTGTATTTTTTTCTATCATAAATACACTTTTTCTGTACAACTGGAACAAAACTATGAAATAACCAACTGTAGTGAGCGTGCTTCCACAGCTTTTTCAATGGCAACTGCTACAGTCTAGCATAGCTCTAAACTTTTCTTCGGCTCAGGGCAAATACACATAAGCGCACACACACATACACACTTCTCACTATGACCTCTGCTGGAAAAGTCCTCATCTGATATTTCTAGAATTAATCTCTGCTTTGATTATGATTTAAAAACCTTAAGGGTTATTTCTAGCCAATTTATTGCTCTGTGCCTGTAGCTAAGAAGTAATGGAGGAAATGAAAAACGTCACAAAGGACATTTATTTGTTAATTCAGCAAATAGCTATTGAGTACTTACTATGTCCATAGCATGGTATTAGGTACTGAATACTACAGTAAACCAATAAAATAGGGGCCTTACAAAGCTTACAGTTTGTGTGAACTACCATTTTAAGAATTTGGCTGCCCTGAATAAGATCTAATTATTTTAAAAACAATGAGAAATAAAAAAGATATCCAACAAATTTTCCAGTTTTTAAAAGCACTTTTGATTCAGGAAAAAATATATAATAGTGATATTAGAAAAGGAACGAAAAATATCATTTATATAATAGATACATTGCCTTGAGTTCTGCCTGTATAAATAAGCATAGATATTCAATGAATGTGTTATATCAGGTGAATTCATTGTTTGGCATCAAGTAACAAGACAAATTACTCTTTACCTGGAGATTCCAGTTTCATACAAACAACCAGAAGTGCTGAGTTGCTCAGCAGAGATTAGTAACCAATAGAATCCATGAAGTCCACACTCTGACTTAGGTAGGGGGAAGGATAGTAGGGTATGGGACAGGGAAGTCGGAGAGTTCATAAGATCACAAGAAGTTCAAGTTTTGAGCACCACCAAAAGTAATTTATAAATAGACTCGGTCTTTTCACATTATTTCCTGGTCTTTGAACATCCTCTGGGAATAGTGAGTTGAAACTGAGAACTCTGAATCTTAGAAGACAACTTGAAAAATTATATTTAACCTTAGACTCTGTTGTCACTGGGGGATTTTTACTTGATGGAGAGCCCTCTTTGTGTGTTCTGACTCTTTTGGATTTTAAGAGGCAAGGAAGCAGAAGCGATTTCAGAACGGATTCAGAGTCTATTGCTCTGTAGAGGTATATGTTCCCAATTGTTAAAGGGCTCCTCATTCACTGAACAAATATTTATTGAGTAGCTACTCTGTGTCAGGCCATGGTGAACAAGAGAGGCACAGCCCTGGACTTCAAAAGGTCCTATCATACCAAATTGCCACTGACAGATTAAGAAAACAAAAAGCGAAGAGGACAGAGTGATTACAGACACCTGCTAACCCCTTTTGCCCACACATATAAACATCACTTCATCAGCTGACAGGTAAGTTTGTGACAAGAATAATTTTTACCACATCTTTCTTCACTGTAGACTTGTACTGACTTGGAGCTTTACCTGATACTACTCAGTAAGCATTCATGTTTGGATCATTTTATCCTGGATAGCAAGGCTTTAACCATTCAATGTGTATTTGTTAATCATCCACATCTATGCACAGGTTATGGAAATATAGTTATTCATCTCATGGAAACCAGGGCAAGAAAGCAAAAATTTCTTTCAAAGATATTGTATTACTTAGAAAGAACTTTCCCATAAAAAATGTCCAAAACAGCACCAGAAATGTGAACTTTTAACATATTTTTAGATGCTTCTCTTTTTTTTTTTCTGTTTCCTAGTTCCTCATGGAACTTACAATGGCCTTGTGCTATATCCCCTGGCATTGCAGGGTCTACAGGAATAGATGCAGGGCCAGCCTTGTCCCTTCCTTACTCTGTAGACTGAAATTCTGGATTTGCAGTTCTGGTGCTTTCTTCCTCTCTCTGTTTCATAAACATGGCTCCTTCCACCAGTTCACAGATGGGTGCTGAGGTAGACAGAGAAACCTATCATTATTTTCTGGGCAAGGTAATAAGGGAAAGCCCCATAGGTAGATCTCATATGTTCATCTTCCTTGCAAATCACTGGACTTTTCCTAATCTATTCTGTAGTCAATATTTCTTTGAACTCTGTTCATGTATCTCTAACCTTCAAATTGGTACAGAAAATAGGAACCAGGTATTTTTCTGTATTACAAATCTTCATCTGCAGATGGTATTTCTTCCTTTGGAAAAGACACATGCCAGATAGTGTTCAGATAGCATATTAAGCAATAAAAGCCAGTTTTCTACTGGTTAACGTTATTAAGACAGAATAATGTTCTCATTCAGTAAACTTGTCTTCATAGCTGATCTTGAGCTTGTTTGCTTCAGCCTGCCTAATTGCTAGAGTATTGAAATAGTTCCAGAATGGTTAGTAAACAGCCATGTCCCAAGCTCCCTGAGTGCTGCTGTACCTCAAATAAGAAATATTTGTTAAAATCCCCTGCTTCAGTTTTAGGTGGAAATATACTAATGAAAAGTAACTCCTCACCCACCCGCCTTTGAGTTGTTGATAGGAGGAGAGCTTGAGAGCTTTGCTAGAAAAGGACTAGAGAAAAACCACTTTGCACTGGCAGCAAAGATGAAAGAACACTGTACCTTTTCAGAGCTTTGGAATACCTATTAAGTCTACTGTATCTTGTCAGGCTGAGTCTGCTAACATAACCTAAGCCTTCAGATATCTTCAGGATAAAAGATGGGGACTCACACATAGCTTGTTAATGGCCCAGGAATATCCATTTCCATGCCCTCTTCAAGAAGCAATATCTACCTAAGAGTTTTCTACTCTGGGGTCAAAAGTGAGGCCACGGATAGGGAATGGAAATGGGTGCATTGTTCAGCAATTAGTGTCATGTCTATTTTTTCCTTTTCTAACATGCCAATAAATTATCTTTTATTTTCTTTTTTACAGTCACAGATTCAAACACACACACACACACACACATACACACACACGTACACAGAGATGAGGAAAGGAGAGAGAAAGATAGAGAGAAAGAGGGTGAGGATCTAACAGTTTTGACCTTTTGGGAAAAAAAATCATTTCATATCTTACCTTTTCTTAACACTGACTTGTAAGGTAGTCTATTTCCTCAGGGCTTTATTAGGTTCCAAGAGATTAGAAAAAGAATCCTTGCTAACATTGCAATGTCCCTCCACTGAGATAACATATTTGCATTTGAATTAACTTATTCAGTAATATTTAGTAAACCCTTATCAAGTACCCAACATTATGCTTAACACAGAATAAACCAAACAATATCAAATACAAACTCAACCCAGCAGGGCATTATGAAATAACACCAGCATTGCTGAGGCAGAGTTTTTAAATTGCAGATAGGAGGAGCTATTTAATAGGAAGAAAGCAAGCCCTGTGGGAGACAGGGCAGTTAGAAAAAGTAGTGGGAGGTGGGTGAGAAAGATTTATTTACAGTCAATTCTTAAGTCTCATTCCAATAATGTTGTGTATAAAGTCACAGCAAACACTGAATTAGTGAATACTGAACCATTGTTCCTAGGGGAAATACAGTGTTAGGTTCCTATAAGCCTCTGGTTACAACATTTAGGTGAATTCATCAATATATAATTTTGTATTATGTGTGATTCTGTTTACAGACACCTTATTTAATACATATTATTTATTTATTAACATTGACGTAATAGCCAACAGCACTATCATTCATGCTTAAATAAAGCTTATAAACACATACGTGTTTTCTGAAAGGAACATCACAGCCTTTTTGTACTTTGAAACAGTAGTCAGTACTTTAGCACTATGCTTGGAGTCCATTTTAATCAGGAAAATCACTGACAAAAAAAGCATAAAAATGCCAAAAATGGCACTAAATAGACTATACAAGGCATACTTGTTCACAATATGAGAGCCAAAATAAGAAGGCAGAGCATCTCTTTGTTCAACCTCAGCTAAGAACGTGTGCATTAAAAGGCTCAAATTTTTCTTTGCTTTGCATATGTCCACTAATGATCATTAAATCACCATGAGTATTAATTCTGAGGCTATAGAAAATTTTATTAAGTAAGTAAATTTGAAAATATAGAACCCTCAAATAATGAAAATTGATTGTATTTATAAAAGGAAGTAGGAGGTCTGCATTACAAATAACCTGGAAGAAGGGGAGGAGTGAAATAATTTGGGGAATATGAAGAGGTAGATTACATTACTGTAGATCAGTGTTTTTCAAAGTGGGGCACATGGGCCAGCAGCATCAGCATTACCAGTCCTTACCCCAGACCAGTTAAATCAAAGACTCTGAGAAAGAACCCCAGAAACATTTGTTTTAACAAGCTGTCCAGGTGAGTGTGTTACAGAGAACCACCACCGTAGAGGTTTCTAGCCTGAGTAATAAATAGGACATAATAGTGAATAGAAAGGGTATAATAAATAAACCTAACAGTGTCCTGATGGCCAAGTCAATGAAATTGATCTTTATCCAATAGTAACAAGAGGGTAAGCACGGTTTTTTTTTTGTAAAATTAATAATTCAGGTTAAAAAATGTGGAAGTAGTCTAGATCTAGGGTATTGAACCAGAGCAGAATCTCTGAACCTTGGAACTGTTGACATTTCGGGCTAGATAATTTTGTGTTATTAGGGCTCTTCTGTGCATTGGGGGATATTTAACAGCATTCCAGGTCTTTATTCACTACATGATAGTAGCACCTTCTCCTTATAACAACCAAAAATGTCTCCAGAAATTACCAAGTATCAACTGAGAGGCAAGATTGCCTCTAGTCGAGAACTACCCACATAGAACAGTGCTGTTTTCATTTGCCTTTTAAATTATTCATCTTAATTTGGCTAGTATTTCTTGACTACCAATTAGGTCTCAGACTGGGCCTGGAGTACAGATGCAGAGATATACAAGGCACAGATTATATTAACTTTTCTCTGAGGTCATAGCTTTTAGAAACAAACTAGTTCATCTTTAAAAGGCGAAAAATAGGTATTCTTATTCTGATTTGTATAGATTAAACCATCAGTGTATAGATTTAGCTGGTAGCACGCTGGATTTGAAAAAAATCCAATTTTGCAAACACAAAAGCTATACACAAACATTAGACTGGAATTTTGTTACTCATATGCTTTGGTTATCATGTGGATCATTTTGTCATTTCAAGCTTCACCTAATGCTGTTGTTTTCTGGACATAAAATGATAGATAAGAGGATGACAGGTAATCAGCCAGGCATTGGCATACTATTTCTTTGCCTTTGAGTCTGATGCTTTGTTTATATGACTAGGAGCAAGAGCTAAATATTCTGAAGTAGTTCAGTTTGTGAATTCAGTTTCATGCAATGGGGCAAGGAGGTCCTTTCACACACTTTGCAAGAAGTACAGTGATTAAAAAAAAAAAAAAACCTTTAATTAGGTCCAAACTGTTTTTACAGAATAGAAGACTAAAGACACATGATGTCACTGCTTGCTTATCATTTTTCTATTGTAAAATCAACTTTAAAAAGATATAAATGTATGTATGTATATGCATACATGTATGTGTACACTCATATATTTTATACAAGTTTTCAAAAAGTTCATGGAAAATGCATGTTTTCAAAACACTATGCATGGATTTCAAAGTTGTTGAGCCAAAATAAACTCACATTAACTTAGGACATGTATGAAAAGGATCTACTCTGAGGCACTAAGAAGAATAAGAAATTAGTTTGAAAAGAGCCCCAAGCAGAGCAACATGAATTCTGCTAAAACTGAAGCAAGAACAAACATTAAATGTATGGTAAAGCATGGGTAGAAGAATTGTAAAATCATTGATGTGTTACAAAAGGTTTAGGGGGACAATGGCCCAAAGAAATCAATAGTTTACAAATAAATAACTTGTTTTGGGAAGGGATGAGATGATATTGAAGATGAAGCCTGCAGCAGCAGACCATCCAGGTAGATTTGTGAGAAGAGAATTTATCTTGTCCATGCCCTAATTGAAGAGGATTGGCAATTAACAGCACAAACAAAAGCCAACACCACAGACATCTCAATTGACTCAGCTTATACAATTCTGACTGAAAAATTAAAGCTAAGCCAATTTTCCAGTCAGTGAATGCCAAAACCATTGCGCCCGGATCAGCTGCAGACAAGAGCAGAGCTTTCAATGGAAATTATAAACAAGTTGAATGAAGATCCTGAAGTATTTCTTCAAACATTTGTAACAGGAGATGAACTTTAGCTTTAGCAGTATGATCCTGAAGGCAAAGCACAATCAGAGCAATGGTTACCAAGAGGTGGAAGTGGTCCAGTCAAAGCAACAGTGAACCAGTCAACAGTAAATGTCATGGCAACGGTTTTATGGGATGCTCAAGCATTTTGTTTTTTGCCTTCTGGAAAGCTATTGAATGATAACACCTGCTTATTATAAGAGTGTTTTGAGAAAGTTAGCCAAGTTTTATCAGAAAAACATCCAGGAAGGCGTTACCAGCGAGTACTTCTCTACCTCGACAGGTGTTCATTTCTTTCATCAAACAAGGCCAATTTTGCAAGATTTCCAACGGGAAATCATTAGGCATCCATCTTACAGTCCCGACTTGGCTCCTTCTGACTTCTTTCTGTTTTCTAATCTTAAAAAATCTTTAAAGGACACCCATTTTTCTTCAATTAATAATGTAAAAAAGATTGCATTGACTGATTATATTCCCAGGACCCCCAGTTCTTTAGAAATGGACTAAATGGCTGATATCATTGCTTACATAAGTGTCTTAAACTTGATGGAGATTATGATGAGAAATAAAGTCTATATTTTTTATTTTTATCTTTTTGTTCTATTTTTCATGAACTTTTTTGAAGTAACTACATATATATGAGTATGTACATGTATCAGTGGAAGATTTTAGCAAGAACTCCATAAATATGTAGCATAAATATGAGAAACAGCATTTGAGAGGGGGTAGATCTTGGCTACTCATGAGATAGATATGTTCACCTATAGAACATAAAGATAGATGTGTTCACCTATAGATAAGGTGAACACATAATTTATTGTCCAAACACAGAGCTTTTTTGGAATGAATTATAGTGGAAGAACAAGTGAAGACCCAGACTGAACTGGGCAAACAAGGATTTATGATCATTGTGGATATACAGAATTAAAAATTCAAATTTCCAGTTTTAAGAGACACCGATTCAGTGAGTCGGGGCCAGATCCTGGTGATCTTTATGTTTAAAAAGATCTAGGGGTGGTTATAATCGTGCATTGCTGAGGTGGAGATTGGCTGCATTAGTAGAGAATGACATTAGAGGGGAGAAGCCTCCCAACAGGTCTATAAGCAGTCTCAAGAAATTATGAGAGGGCTGCCAGTGGCTAAGAGACTCCTGTTTCTCCTTTCACAGCTTCTCAAGGCACCTCGTCCATCTCCCTGACATGCCCAGTCCTGCTGATGGCATTGCCCTCCAATTGGCCTTTAAATGTCCAACAGAACTTTTTATACCTCATAGCTGGCTAAAAGAAAATATATTCAGGTGTTGAGCTTTTTCCATTTGTGACACATGACTTAACTTGGCGAGACTTTTGGCACCATGATACTATTTTTCTGCAACATTTTCTCATTTGGAATCTATTCTTGCAATTTCAGGGATATTATTTTAAATGGTCAGCAAAAGTGAAATTAATGATTCGTGGCCATTCAGTAACATCAATGGCTTATAGTTAGAAAGCAAGTTAAAAGGAATTGACTGCGTTAATTTAAAAAGTGAGTAAAAGAGCTGGGCAGAGTGGCTCAAGCCTTTAATCCCAGCACTTTAGGAGGCTGAGGCAGGTGGATCATTTGAGCCCAGGAGTTTCAGAGCAGCCTGGGAAACATGGCAAAACGCCGCAAAAAAAATACAAGAACTAGCTGGGTGTGTTTACACATGCTTGTGGTCCCTCCTACCCAGGAGGCTGAAGTGAGAAGGATCGCTTGAACCCAGGAGGTTGAGGCTGAGGCTGCAGTGAGCCATAATCATGCCACTGCACTCCAGCATAGGTGACAAATAAAGACCCTGTCTCAAAAAAACAGAAAGTGTGCAAGAGAGTCAAACTATTGTAAGCAACTGTGTATCACAAGCAAATACAAGCCCTAAGTATTAGGCCTTGTTCATCTCAATAATTTTTGTGATTCATAGGGACAATCCATTGTGTCTTGATAAAGCACATAATTTAATTATTAAGGGGCATCAAATTATCAATGCGGTCTCAAAAAGTCCTACATTACCCCAGTTATTCTTGGTGAAGATGATATAGAGTAATCCTGTGCAATAGTTCAATCTGTCTTTGATCCTGCTTGAATACTTCTCAACTCCTTGCTCATGTCAGCTTTTTTAGATTGCTGCAATATTCTACTAAATATATTCATTAACTCAGATAACATATTGACTTCCCATGGTATATCGGGTGATAAGAACAATAGCGAACAAGGTTACCAAGTTCATTACCAAGTTCACTGTTCTCATGAATCTTACTTTCCAGGTCTGGGGAGACAGATAATTAACTTATATAAACAAGATAATTTCAGAGAGTGATAAGTACAATGAAGACAACTCTTTGGGATAGCAGTATTTCTATTATGTTCCTAGAGAACGGCTAATACTGATAATTAATGTTTATTGAATACTTACACTATATGAGCCCATAGCTAAGAATGGTACTCCTCTGATATCAACTCATATTTGCATTGTCTAATGTAGGTATAATAAATATTCTTATTTCCCTAATGGAGAGACTGAGAGTCAGAGAAATAGAGAAATGTAAGATCATTCAGGAAGAGCCAAGACTTAAAGCCAAGCTAGCTGATGGTCCAAGCTTTTCCTAACAAGTCCAGGTATGGAAGACAGAACAATGAAAACAAAGGTTTAAAGCCAAGCTAGCTGATGGTCCAAGCTTTTCCTAACAAGTCCAAGTATGGAAGACAGAGCGATGAAAACAAAATAACAGAGATAAGTACATGATAGGTGCTAGTACAGAAGTGGAGAGAAAACTTCCTTGAGATTGACATTGGAGCTGAGTGTGTGTGTAAATGGAGTTTATCCAAGGTCAGTAAGAATGAAGGAACACTCTGCCAGGTTGAGGGAACGGCACGTGTGTGGCCACAAGAGCATGCCCACCAGATCCAATCCAGTGTGTCAGGGGTATAGGTTCAAGGAGCTGTGGGAGGTGAGGGAAGAAAGAGATAGTTAGGCAGAGGTCAACTGTGCTAGGCCTTATATACCATGCTAGATGTTTGATTTTATTCTGTAGCTTACAGGAAGCCAGTGAAGTGTTTCAGGTGGGTAAGTGACCTTATACAATTTGCCCTTTTAGAAAGATCACCCTGTTTCCAGTGTCAAAAAAATGGATTGGAGGGAGTCAAACTCTGGGAAGATGGTTTGGAAAAGTTTATCTGTGGGTCAGCCAAGAGTTGATAATTGATGTCAGCCAGCAACTGTGAGGATGGATATTATTTCTAGCAAAGACACTAGGGAGGTAAAATTAACATGGCTTGTTAAAGGAAAGGGTGCCTGGGGGAGAAATCCTAGTGGATTCCCCAGTTTCTGGTTTTAGAAACTGGATGAATGGTGACACTATTGGAGGAACAACAAAATTAAAGTGAAGCAGTACAGAAAAAATGCTAACCGCTATGCTTGCTTTCCTGATTTGAAAAGTGAGGAGGAAAACAGCATTTACCTCCTTGACTGTGGTAAGGACCAGTAACTTGTGAAACATATAAGCCACTTTGGATGGTTTCAGGCACAGGCCAGAAAACTAACAGATATCATGATGCCATGGTAACGGATGTAATTTTGTTTCTCCTTCTCTTTCTCTCACAATAGTTAAGGGTATCAAACATTTGTGATTGACCTGTCACCACAAATAAACTGAACTTGGCAAGATGAATTTAAACAAGTCTGAAACATGTAACAAAATAAATGTTAGACCTCACCTTGAGACAGTGCATTAATTATATAACATGTTTTGTTCCCTTTAATAGATATTGGGGTACTGTTTTCTTCTGCTTACTTTGTATGTGGGATATAGTTGAGGATAGCAAAATCTCACAGCTCCACCAAACTTCCTTGCTTTTACATTGTCTGCCATTAGCTATGACAATCTGGCAGAGAAGTAGAGGACAGGAACTACCCCAATATTGTGTAGCTTGAGCAGATTGGAAAAGGCCTATCATAGAATATCTTCAAGATCTAACTTGCAATCCAGGAACACATTACACAGAACTCTACCAGAATGGGACTGGGCCCATCAGAGTTTTAGCTCGCATTTGTTTCAATTTGTCTAGGTGCCTGACTGTTGCTGATTTCAGTTATGATGGATATAAAGAGAAAAGTTGGAAAATGAATAAAATATAGATTGTTCATAAATCAATTTTTCCTTTTTTCTCCTCTCAGAGTGGATGTGTGCATCAAGGATGTAAACAATATGAACTGCATTTTCCTCTTTCTACTCAGTAGTCTTTTAAATAATATATTGATTGGATATAGGATTACAGTAAAACATCTGTCTTACATGTTTTATATGAATGCAAAAAAAATGGGTAATTGCATTACCTCAATAATAAATCTAACAATGAGAGAAAAAGAAATACTGTTCCTAAAAACCATCTAAACTCCCAGATACCTCTAAATACAAATACACCATTTTGGTTGCACTGTTTACTATAGTAAATAAAGTGATCGATTTGTTTGATGTGACAGGAAACAAAGAGAAGATATTATTTTCATTGCCTTAAAGTTAGGCTTTAAGCACAAAATGTGTGCTTTCATACTAAAGCACTGAGAAGCTTAGAATCAAATAATGCATTATACACAAATACTCATGTTTTGCTTACAAGTAACATTTACAAATTGTGATTCCTGATCAGTGTTTAGCAGAAATTAAATTATTTTGTCATTAAAGAATACAAGAAACTTCCATATTTAAAAGTTCTCAAAACCTTTTATATTTGGCTAATCTTTATTATTCAGTCTCCATGTACTCTCTTCTCCTTAACTGTAGACGAGAAGATATTCAAGTCTACAATTCAGTGTTATAGAGAAGTTCGATGAAACATGTAGCTCACTTTTAGGTGCTGGAAAGCTATCCCAGGGGTTTGCATTAGTTAGGTTATAGTTAAGGGCTGTAACACGCAGGCCTCAAAATACAAAGTGCCTAAACTCTATGGAGTTTATTTCTCATACATTGGTTCTTACTAAGCAAATGGCTTTCTTCCAAATAAATGGTTCTCAACACTTTTTATTTTATCTCAAGACCAGTTTACACTCTTAAATATTACTGAGAACTGTAAAAGTTTTGATTTACTTCTGTGATAGCTATGAATATTTATAGATATAAAAATTAAAACAAATTTAAAATATTTACTAATTTCTTTAAAAGTAGTAATAACTCTGCTATGTTAACATAAGTAATGCACTTGATTCGAAAAAACTACATATTTTCAAACAAATTTTAGTGAGAAGAGTGACACTGCTTTACATTTTTATAAACCTCTATAATGTCTATAGCTTAATAGAAGACAGTTGGATTTCATATATGCTTTTTCATTATACTTTTGTCACATCTTGCTTTGGTTCTAATATATACATATTTGCATCTGGTCTTATAGGGAAATATACTAAGTAAAGGGAAGAGCAATTTCGTAGTCCTTCCAGACATTTGTGAATGTTTCAAATAATAGTAGATAGTCTTCTCTGAAGTTACACTTCGATACAAGTGGTAGTCTTTTAAAGGTTACTTGCAATGTGGAATCTGGGCCATATCAATGAGCTTTTCATGGTATTTTAAACTGAAATCCATTGGTGTATCTTGAACTTCAAATGAATCTTTTATCCTCAGATGATTTCTATGTCACGTCTTGGTCATTTGGAAAATATTGGTTTGCCAAGTTATACAGATCTCCCAAATGTTACCTTATTTAATTATACAGTATCAAAAAGTCACATCTGCTAATATCTCTGATTTTCTTGATGTCATTAGACAAATACTTCTGACTTCACAGACCCTCCAAAGAGTATCAGGGTTCCCCAAGAGTTTCCAGATGAGACTTCTTGCACCACTGCTCCATACAATGATCCAAAGATCCTGGCTTCTTCCAGCCCTTGCTTTTCTATCCTCCTTAAGACCTCATCAGGTTGTCTACATCCAGCCAGTTGAAGGAGACAGATCCTGGATGGCACACTCAATTCTTAAAAATCAATTTCCCAGAAATGACACACATTATGTCTGCTAGTATTCCATTAGTGAGAACTATTTATATGGGCACATCTAGATGTGAAGAAGTGAGACACGAAATATAGTCCCTAGGAAATATTGTCTTGCTGCTAAAATGCTCTAACATTGTGCTGTATATACACTGAATTGCAGGGGAGATTCTATCAACCTCAGCGTCTTGACAATAGCATAGTTCCTTCTTAAGGAAATCCCGAACCTAAATGAACAAAGAGAAAGCAGCCCTCACAGATGAGATTCAGTCATAATACTGCTGCGTTACTGAATAGCTGGGACACAGTGTGGCTACGGTGGCTGCCCCTTGCTTCTGTTGATCCTTGTACTAACTATTCAACAATGGAGCACATTTCTTCTTGAAATTTTATTAGAAGAGTAATAACTCCATATCGTGAAAATATGTAAAAGCAGTTTCAAAGGGTATATAAATGAAAAGTAAAAGTCTCCCTCCCTTCTAGTGCCTGATCCCCTCCTCTTCCCCTTGGTAAACTCAGTGAAAATTCTGGCATTTTCTTCCAGAACTTTTGTTAATTTTCTGAAAACACAAAAAGTCAAACTAACAAGGAAATTACTCAGGTAAGGGACACTGGGATTGCACAAGATAATAGGGCTATACTAATATTTCACAAAGGTAAGCCAAGTTCCTTTCAAAATGTCTTTCCTGATGTGCAAATGACATCATAGTTCTACAACTGAACTCTTGATGGATTTTTCAAGATGATATCACACATACTTCCTTCTGTAGAGATGTTTTGTAATTATAGAAATGATAATCAAATACAGTACTGGCTCTGCAATCAGGTAAGCTTCCACTTCTAGACCTTTTCCAAGCCTCTGTCCCACCTTTTTCCCACATAGAATTGCTGTGCCATTATTCTTACTGCATATAAAACTTGTATCGGGGCCAATTCAGAAAAAAAGAAAGCACTTGCACTATTAGAAACTAAATTTATAAGGCAGGGAATTCATTACATAAATGGTGAAAGAATTGAGAAGCTGAACTTGGGATGTTGAAGAAAACCAATCTCCCTCCCTCCTTCCTCCCTTCTCTCCTTTCTCTCTCCCTCCTCTCCTTACTCCCCTCTCTCCTCCCTTCTTTCTCTCCTCTCCCCTTTCTCCTCCTTTCTCTCTCCTCTCTCCTCCTTTCTCTCCTCTCCTCCCTTCTCTCCTTACTCCCCTCTCCTCCCTTCTTTCTCTCCTCTCCCCTTTCTCCTTTCTCTCCTCTCCCCTTTCTCCTTTCTCTCTCCTCTCCTCTCTCCTCCTTTCTCTCCTCTCCTCCCTTCTCTCTCCCTTCTCTCCTTCCTCCCCTCCCCTCCCTCCCTCCTTCTCCTCCCCTCCCCTCCTTCCCTCCTTTCCCTCCCTTCCTCCTTTCCCTCCCTCCCCTCCTCTTCCCTCCCTAACTCCCCTCCCCTTCCTCCCTCCCCTCCCCTCCCCTCTCCTCCCCTCCCCTCTCCTCTTCTTTCCTTTCTTTATTTTTGAGACAAGGTTTCGCTCTGTTGTCCAGGCTGGAGTGCAGTGGCACAGTCTTGGCTCACTGCAACCTCAAACTCCTGGGCCCAGGTCATCCTCCCACAGCAGCCTCATAAGTAGCTGGTACCAGAGGTTTGCACCACCATGCCCAGCTATTAAAAAAAAAAATGTAGAGTCAGGTCTCTTTACGTTGTTGCCCAGGCTGGACTCAAACTCCTGGGTTCAAGTGATCCTCCAGTCTTAGTCTCCCAAAGTACTGGGACTACAGGTGTGAGCCACTGCTCTCAGTCCTCATTCTTTAACTGAACAGAACTTCAAAACCCATAACTCTGTAGCACCACCATGGAAATTGCAGCTGCCTCAACATCCTCTTCCCCACCATCCAGGAAGATGCCAGTGCTGGTGGAGGAAGCGCAATGACAAAATACAAAATTATTAACCTGAAGGGCCTAGCCAGTGTGCTTGGGTGCTGCAGGAATGTTCTCTGGGTGGCCTTTGACTGATCCAATCCTCCCCACTTTCTCACTTGTAATTCTTAAGAATAACTGTGGAATACACTGGGAATGCAACATCCTGAAATAAGGAGAAACTGGCCTGTGCCAGTATAGCAAAGACTCTGCTCCAGTCACTCATAGGAACAGGATGTCCTTCGGTGCTTTACCCCAGTGTATCCTGTTGCCCATAGGGTATAAAACCCAGGGCAAGCTGCTTTCCAGGGTGCCTCAGTTGTGGTGAAAGTAGGACATGCACAGATGAGACTCTTCACACCCTGGGTAGCTTTCCTGAGCCTTGAGAAATGACACACCATGAATCCTAGGCTTTTGCTGTCCCTTGCTGCCTATCTGTAAGTAATAAGCCCACTTCATGGAGTGCTAGTGTTCTGTCACCAGACTCAGACAAATAGTAAAAGTGCAGCCCAAAGTGCAATGGGCTGAAGTGATAATGGGTGCACAGTGAACCTGCTTCACAGGGCCCCTTCAGTAAGTGTAAAGAATACTGGAGCAAGAAGTCACACTGACACCAATAGTGTACACAGGGACTGGAAATTTCACTCAGCTTCTATAGTTCAGGTGGTATCCACCCAGCCAGCAGGGTTGACACAATGTGGCAGGATTCAAAAAGCTCAACTCTTCTCTCTTGAGATCTTAAGATTCTGGAGGGTAATGGAGACCAAGATACATAAGAGAAAGGAGGCTGGAGTCTCATGTGAAGAAAATATGGATTTCTGGACCCCTGTTATTACTGGCAGGCAATATTGAGGACTCCCAAGGCAAATTATTGCAACCTAATTATGAAGAGGGTCACTCTAGTTATATTCCTAAAATGCAAACTATTTTATGTCATTCCACGCTAAAAATCATTCCATTTACCTCAATCTTCTCATGGTAAAGTTCAATGGGTGAATTTTCAAAGCTGTCAATAATATAATTCCTGCCTAATCCTCCAGCCTCACCCCTCACATTTCTCTTCCTCTTTCTCTTGATCTCCTGGCCAGTGAAGTTCTCAGCTTTTTATCAGGATTATTTTCTTCTTCTCCAACTTTTCTGTGGCTAACTCTGACTCATCCTTTAGGTACCATTTGAAATATTGCTTCTTGGAGACATTCCCCAAATTTCAGTTAAGTCCCAGTGCTATGTCCATCTGGTACATGCTCCATTATTACACCCATCACACAGCATTGCAATTATGCTTTAATTAACTGTCTTCTCTGCTAGGCTTTAGAATATATGACTAGGAAACCTGGGTCTGGCTTGCTTACTGCCCTGACCCTTGGGCCCAGGCCATGTAATTGATTCTCAAAAAGTACATGTTGAAAGAAAGGAAGGAAAGAAAGAAGGAAGAAAGAAATGGTAGACTGAAATAAGAGAATAATGGTAAATGGTGAGATCTGAAGATTTGTAGAATATTGTTTCAAAGTATCCAATGTCAAAGAATGCACTGATATTAAATATCACCCATTTTTAGTGATATTATTATAATATTTCTTCCATCTAGATGGCATATTAAAGTCTTTGCTAAAGCAACATTTTGCTAGTCCCATAGATCAGAAAACTCTAAACCCACCTTAAATGGGTGATAGAATATATTGCTGTTTACCAAGCATCCATCAACATGGCTGACAATACCAAAGTTCCTTCATCAAGAATATTTTGTTGATCCAGAAGTTGATTTGTAGGGAGTATGGTCAAAATTTAACCAATAGATCAATTTTAAAGGAAATGTCTTTTTTTATGAATTAGGATACATCTAGATAAAAGCAAACATCATAAATGGCATGGATTTTTATGTCATTTTTCCAAGAAAGAATAAAAATCAAAGTCAGATAAATGATATTTATAGTAGAGAAATTTATAAAAACATAATTCTAAAATGCATCACATTATTCTGTTTTATATTGTGTAGGGAAGATTGAGGCTGGATGTGAGAAGGGCCTCTAACTGTAGGGTAAGCTTAAACAAAGGCACTGATGTAGGGAAGTTTATACTTGTCACATGTTCTCTGATTTCATAAAGAGAGAAAACTTTTAAACTTTGAAAATATGTATCAAATTAAATTTGCTTGGGGAAAATACATATTGCATACATTCAATGCTAATTCTCCTTGCAGGAGGCTTTATTGCAATTTTTTAATGTACTCATGTATTTCACACTATGGGGTTTTTTGTCTGCTTAGCATTTCCCCATAATTTTTATAAAAACATCTTGCATTATTCAAACTGGAAAATAAATAATAAATCAAAACCAACATATGTTCTTTACCATAAAAATTGTTGATTTCAGTGCCTTACAAAAATCTCACCAAGTAGCCATTTTCTAAATCTCATTTAATCACACTTGGATGAAAAGAAATCATTTTCTATGTCTTTGCATATGTATGTGTGGCTGAAAGGAAGTGGATATGATATGTGACTTATCAGGGTGGGTTTGTAGAGTTGTGCATTTGTAATTTTTTCTTTTAAGCAACATTATATCTCCAATTAGAGAGTAATTAAATTTCAATTTCTTTGCCGCTTTCTCCCACACAAACAATTCAAATCTCAAAACTGTTCATTGCTTTTCTGACCTTTCCTGCTACCTGCTATTAGAATCTTCTTTTACATTCTCTATTCATACTCCAATGTAAACTATGTGCAGGCACCCTCAGACATTACGTCTCTTAGAACTAAGGGCAAAGGCTTAACCTAGAGAGTATTCTCTATGTAACATTAAAGCAGTACTTGATTAAGAGTTTTTGAGCCATTAGGTTCTTGATAGAGGTCTGGTGTTTATTCTGACTAGAAATAATTTCTGTGTTTCTTCATTTAAAAAATGTCTTCCTCCCCCTTCTTTCTGAGTTCTGTAACCTCTTAACTTTCTGGAGAAAATGATGGTTTCAACAACATTTTCTCGTGAGCTGATAGTTTCTTTAGCTGAATGGGGAGCACCTTTTCTGATTTTTATCTGCTCTACCTCAATTTTTGTTTTGTTTTGTTCTTTATTGTATAAAGTCTGTACTGCTTCCTTTTAGACATTTACTGATACCTAAATGATGTGAGAACTTTCTGGGTGAGCAAAAGTGGATATCAAAGTATAATTTTATCATTATAGAATGTATTAAAATGCTATTCCTTTGATGCATTATCAATTCATTAGTTTATGTAATATATATATAAATGTAATTTATATATATAAATGTAATATATATATAAATGTAATATATATAAATGTTATATATATATATATATATATATATATATATATATATATAGTGAGTACCTACTGGCATTGTTCTTGATACATATATGGAAGAGGAAAGTCCCCATTTTCACAGGAAAGACAGACATTCCACAAGTAAACAAGTGTAAAAAGTAATGCCAGACTATGATAAGTGCCGTGATTAGCAGTGAAGACAAGTAATAGGAGTGGGATCTGGAGCACGTGTTTTAGGCAGAATAATCTAAGAAGACCTTATTGAGGAGGTGACCATAGACCAGAGACCTACGTGAAGATAAGGAGTTGTCTTATTTTCTCATGTCTCATGTCTAAGGCCATGAGGAGGTCTGAGAAACAAGGCTCTAGGCAGATGGAATAACACCAAAAAATGAAGTGAGAGAAGGATCTGCTTGGAGGTTTTGAAGGATAGCAGGAAGTAGAATGCCATAGAGGAATCTGCAAGGGATAGTGGGCAGAGAATGAGCTGAGGAGATAGCAGAGGCCATTTCAGCCAGTGTCTTGCATGCCATTGTGTTAAATTCTTTCCTACAGAACTATTAATATATTATTATCATTTTAGAACTAATTTTCTGATCTTAAAAGGACTGTAAAATAAACCACCTAGGGATATATTATAACTATTCTCTTACCGTTGGATAGTTAGGTTGTTATATTTTCCCAATATAAATAATGTTTTAACATCTTTGCACATAACACTTTGTCCTAATTTCTAATTATGTGTAGGACAGGACACTCTGAAGTTGCATTTTAATTACTGATAACATTTAAAAACAAAGAAAAATTATAACTTTGTTGCGTAAGAAACCAATATAGAAAATTGATGCTAAATAAGCTTTCTCGCTAGTCAGGTCCCTGAATCTAATTTCCTTAATTGGTTCAAAAGAGCGTGATGCTGATGCAGTAACAGTTACAAACAAATGGCTATGTTGGCTAACATCATTGCTGCTCAACCTGACCAGCTTCCATGAGTTTCATAGGTCATAGGTAACACTTGGCAACCCTGTTAATGGAGCAGCACATCGGGGTCATCATTATTAGAAAATTAATGTCAAATAGATTCTTGTGGGTCACTCCATTCATATACAGTTTTCCTTTTTTTTTTCAAAACTCTCTTTATACCTTTTCACTTAAATTGATGACCTTTGACTCATTTTACTGAAGCACATTGAAGCAATTAAAAGAGTTTCCTAACTGTCTTACCACCAAATCTACCAGTCTGCCTGCATCTACATACATCAGCTCTGCATTTTCTCCTTGCAGCAGATTCACTGTCCCTTTTCTTACCTAAGGTCAAACCCTGTACTTCAGCACTGGTTTCCATCCTCTCTAAGTTACTCAAGAATTTTGCTCCCACTCCATCAGTTTCTCCGTCTCACTACGTTGCTTCCATCAGCATACAAACATCTTCCAATAACTGTATTCAACAAAACCAACAAAAACAAATGAACAAACCTCCCTGGACTCCTCTGTGTCTTTTTTCCTGCATCCCTATTTCTCAGCATCTTACTACAAGACCTCATGAAAAAGCCGCCTTTACTATCTGTGTGCATTTTCTCACCTCACCTCATTTAATAAAGCTCTCTTTACTATTTTTCCACCAAAACCACTTTTAGCAAAGTTGGCAATAACTTTCTCTTTGCCATACTTAATATTCACTTTTTAATCTTCATCCTTATCCAATTTATCATCCTTCCCTGTCAGTGTTTTAACCAAAGCTCTTGAACACTAGTGCCCTGGCTTCCTTCCTACGTCACTGGGCACTCCTCCTTTGTCTCCTTTTCTGGATCCTCTTCTTCAGACATGAGAAGTTGCAGAGCCCTGGGGCATAATTCTCAGCTCTCTTCCTTTCCCTAAGTGTCTCCCCTAAGAAATCTCATTCTTGCATGTGCCTTTAATCTCTATTTACATACTAATGACTGAAACTCATGTCTACTGTTCAAAAAGCATCTGAATTAAAGACTGACACACCCTACACCCTGCTTGACAACACTGCTTGAGATGTCTAATGGGCAACCAAGACTTGATGTTGACAAAATAGAGCCATGGATTCTGCACACATACTACTTCCATTTCCAAACCTGCTCCCTGTCTTTCTCATGTCAACAAAGGGAAACACCAAATTCTGATGCCTCAGACTACAAACCTAGATGTCAAACCTGATCACTCCCTTCCTACACCCTGCATCCATGACATTAGCAAATCTTGTAGCACTAACTTTATGATATCGAGAATATAACTAGATGTAATCTTATATGACATTAGGATATATACTTTTTACTGCCTCCATTACTGCTTTCAAAGCCAAAAGCATCTCTAACTTAGACTAATACAAAAATACCCAAACTGATTTTCCTCTTGCAACTCTTGCTCCTGCCAGAGTTGTTTTCACAACAGTCATAGTGATATTTATAACTATAATTTGAATCATATCATACTTATGTTTTTCAATGTTTCCTTACACTTACAACAATATCCAAACTCTGTTTTTAGAAAGCTGAGGAAAATTACGAGTTATTTTACATTGCTTAAGTTCAATCAAATGTGAGGATCAACCCAGAATGTTCAAAAAATTTTTTAACAAATATCTATTATTTTCTTTTCAGCAAAGCATATTAGAAAAGTATAGAAATGTTTATAATAATGGAACAAGAATTAGAATCATAATGAAAAAGAATACTTGCCAGTGATTTAGATGTACCTAATTTTGACACATAAACTAAAAGTATACTTGGAATATACAGGAAAATTGAATATGCAAAATCACCACATATGGTAACTTGTTTTTATTCAGGGTAAAATATTTTTTAATATTTTCCAAAATGTATGTTTCCTAAAGGGAACATTTCAGTGTGAAGTAAACTTGAGTATCCTTTCTCTTAAGGCAGTTTATCAATTAAGACTAACATAAAAATCCTGAGAACAGCAATTCTAGTGAATTTCAAAGACTGGCTTTTCTCTATCTGGGAAGGGCAACCTGCTCAAGTGAGTAGACAGCTTCAGGAAAAATAAACACAGATGGAACAGACCCTGAAGATCTGAGGGGTGATAGATGTCACACACAGACAGCCTGCACATCCCACTCAAAATATTGTTTTTTCATGTTGTATTTTTCCTTTTAACACACCCTGGGAGAATGTAACTTGAAATTCAGCCAAACATATGATCAAATATTTAGATTATAAAATACCCTGTAATAATATAAAACTGAAACCAAATTTCTTTCATTAATAATACTTTGTATAAACATGTATGGTATTTTGTCATGAGAGCTTTTTGTAGTACCAATAAATTTATCATCAAAACCAATCCAGTTTCTCCTTATTTCTAAATATGTAATTGTTTTACTCCCTTCCTTTCTCAATCTTCATGTCTTTATGTTTAGTAATTCCATAGTTGTCAGAGAAAATACTAGGGTTTGTGTTCATTTGCATTTTAGCTTGACTGTTTGATAATGTTTTCCAAACAGGATCACGTCACGTGTGCCCTGGTAGAGAGACTTTGATTTTATGCAATACTCGAGAGAATGGAATCATTCAGAAAATAAAACACAACCAGGCAAGTGATATAAACTTGGAAAATGTTATAACCCTCATAAATCACATGTACAATGTGTTTTTTTTACCTTTATAAAAGAAAACTCTAACACAACACTGCTAAAACTTAACTTACACTCTTTTTTTTCCTTTCTTTCTTTCTTTCTTTCTTTTTTTTTTTTTTTTTTTTTTGAGACAGAGTCTTGCTCTGTCCCCCAGGCTGGAGTGCAGTGGCACAATCTTGGTTCACTGCAACCTTTGCCTCCCAAGTTCAAGCGATTCTCCTGCCTCAGCCTCCTGAGTAGCTGGGATTACAGGCACACGTCACCATGCCCAGCTAATTTTTTTGTATTTTTAGTAGAGACGGGGTTTCACCCTGTTGGTCAGACTGGTCTTGAACTCCTGACCTCATGATCCTCCCACCTTGGCCTCCCAAAGTGCTGGGATTACAGGTGTGAGCCACTGCTCTTGACCAACTTACACTGTTAAAAAACAATGGAATTAATAAACAATGGAATTAGTCACAGACTAAGAATGCTCATCTTTCTAGAGTTACAAGATTGTAGGGAAACACTTTTGTCTCATTATCTCATAAGCAATTAACATTTTATGTTTCCTTGCATGGAACATTTCAGACCCATTATTGCTGTTAGATAATATTCTGTTAACTTTGTTTTCAAAACTATGCTTCTAGCTTTATATTTATTGAGGTATAACTTAAAGAGAAAATAATATTCAGTTGTACTAATTATTTGGCTATTTGGCAATATTAAACTCAGCTATCTTTGTTTTTTATTTTTCATTGAGAAGGAAACAAGAAACAGACAAGAAGAATTGGACTCATTATGTAGCACACTATGATGCCGCAGTTAACACACTGCAGAAATGCGTTAGAAAATAAGTACTGGGGGGTCTGGGTGTAAAAATTTCTCAATGGATTAATTGTACTCATAAAACCAGAGTGCAAAATCTCGAGTCCATTCATTCTGTAGGCTTTCTGGTGAATCGAGTGTACTGGGTGTACCTTCCAGGGGGTCACAGCCTTTGCGAGTGCCTATATAGCTACAGATCTCTTCAGAAGCAATTGCAAGAAGTGTGCCTGCTTGTGTGCTATTGGTTCCCCTCTAAGGACTAATGGAGGGCACCAAACTCATTCTCACTTATAATTTAAACAAAAGATTTGAGGACCTATCACTAGAGATTTTTCTGTCAGAGTGGAAAAGAAACAGAGTATCCCCGTGGTATCAATATTGCTATTTTGCTACAAAATGCCTAGTTTTTACACATAAGAAACATGACATTTTTGACGTAGCTCCTAATTACTTCAGTTTTGTATATTATGCTGCCTCTGAGTGTGAAAACCCTGGAGTCCTACAATTACCCTTAGACTCATTCCTCTAGCAGGTTGCATGTGCTAATGAAGAAAAGAGAAAAACTAATTATATTCTATAAATGACTGTTTATTAGTGAGTCATCCTCCTCTTTTTACCCTTCTGAGATGCCTTTCTGATTGCATCAGGCTGTATACACATTTTGCGTTATTAAAAATTAAAAATATAACCTATAAAGAGGCGGAAGAGAAGTGACACTCTAAGTGCTACGCTGAAACTTAAATATTTCAAAATTTCTTCATGCAAATCTCAATCAAGAAAGAGAGCTAAATAGCCTCATTTTCTCTGTATTGTTTTGCATCTAGTATCACGGTATTTACTGAACATTGCTCCCTGGTTACCTGTAGTGTACTGAACTACTAAACCAAAGGTTCAATTGCATTTTCAATGTAAATTTTAAGTACAAAGCAGAATAGAATAGGTTTGTCATCATATGAAAGGCATGAAAAACAGTCACTTGTTTGCTCTTTCTTTGCCAAATAACCCTGGATGCCAGAAACAAAGATAATTTATTTTGCTATTTAATATCCCTTGAGTTGTATTTTTATATAATTTCCCCCTATTTCATCAAAGCATCAATTGTCCCAGAGTGAATCCACAGGTGAAAAAAAAAAAAAAATTGACATTCTGCCCTCTAAAGCAAATTTGTCAACTGCCAATCTTAATTTAGTTTCCAAATGAGTCCCAAGGATCATGTCTGGGTAGTAGTTTAAATAAAGGCGGTGATTTTGACACAGCCATCACAGAACTTATCAAAGACCAAAAGCACACCAGGCGCTGGGGTGGTATGAGGAATTGGACATACTTTTCAGGTAAATTTTGAAACTATTTTGGGATATAAGGCAGGGTACCCAATCTTTTGGCTTCCCTGGGCCACACTGGAAGAAAAGTAATTGTCTTGGGGATCACATAAAATATACTAACACTGACTATAGCTGATGAGCTGAAAACATAAATCACACACAAAAAACTCACAATGTTTAAGACAGTTTACAAATGTGTGTTGGGCCACACTCAAAGCCATCCTGGGTTGCATGCAGCTTGCAGGCTGTGGATTGGACAAGCTTGACCTAAGGGGCCACTTAATAGGAAATAATTCTTATGTGGACCAATTATTTCAAGGTTTTCAGAAAATTACAGTGGTGTCCATTTTTTAAAATTCAAATATTTTAAAATTTAAAGCCATGGAACTCTTAATGCAAATGTATTCTTGTTATTTTACATGACTCCATAAATAATAAACCTATACAAGCACAGGTTTTTAAAATGGGGGACAGAATAAAAATTACTATCCTAGAATAATTTCCATAGAGTGGGCTTTAGAGACAAACAAGGATGGTAATTGCTTACGTCATGTTCATATTTGTTATTATTTTATTTCCAGCAGGATACTATCTTGGAATGTTATTATCTGTGCTTTTAATTTTTATACTTATGTTTTGCAAACTTTCTCTTCTGAGTTAGTAATATCCTCATTGCTTCAAAGAGAATTAGCATTGTTTTAGTAGGAATGCAAAAAGAAAGAAATGGTTGGTGCTTGATTTTTATTTTATTTTTCAAAAGAGCCTCTCAAAGACCACATCAGAAATAACAGCTTTGAAACCAAAGCTTTTGATCTATGAGAGAATAAAAGGTTGCTGAGAAAGAAATGTTGGGTAAGGGAAACTGCACATAGTTTATTTTTTACTAACAGATTGAAAAGAGAACAGATAAAACCATAAAAGTCCATTTCCAGAGAGAACAGAGTAAGAAGTTGCAGTAATTGGGTAAGGTATGCCTTTGAATGAGTAACAGATCATCTTGTGAAGACAGCTGAGTTTCAAACAACTCTGATTACCTGCTCTCATTGCTCTTTGGGAGGACCTTCTACGAACATTTTATATGCATGGTACCTATGAATCACCCAGAAGAAATAATGCTAGCTCATGTTCCAAAACTTTGCTGATGCTCAGGGGGACTCTTCTGTTTGGAAGGGCCCTCTTTCAATACCCATCATATTTTTTGAGGCCCACAAAAAAGAAAACGGGGTTCTTGACATCCACTGGGGAATCTGAAAGAGGTTTTAGGAATAGTGAAAGATGTCAAAGTAAGAAAGTACAAATTAAAGCAGTTCATTCATAGAGTCATAGGAACTGTAGCTGCCATCTAGATCTTATGCAGGGAAAGAATTCAACTCAAGTTATGAGAGGAAACAAGAGAACTATGAAATGGTTTAAATTGTTTTAACCACAAGAGTAAGGAAGGCCAACATTTGTGTGGAAATATGCAAGCATAGTTGTAGTTTTCAACCAAAGAATACCCTGAAAATTGAGATCTTTTGCTTCTGAAAATTCAATTATAATGAAAATAAAGAAAAACTAGAGGATGTCTGGACACACTTTGGAGTCAGATCCACCTTGGAGAAAGGCTTGGAGACATTTCTAAAAGAATTTTACCACACAAAAGCAGCATAATGTAACTTGGGAATTAAAGGAAGAATTTAAGCCTAAATTTTCCTTAGAGCTCTGGGTAATCTATTTGGTTATTTCACTTGATATCTTGGGTGGTATCAGCAGTAAGTGATACATCAGGTGATGAATTTGTTTATGCACAATTATCAAGATGTACCCTAGGATCTCTGATTCAAAGGATGGCCAGAAATCAAGAACTTACCTTGTGCCCTATGTCGAAGTTCCCAGTAATTAAATCCTTACAACTCAAAATATGTTTGATAGGCAACAAGAATGTAATCACATAGCAGTTAGGGATGAAATAACTTAGGCCTCACTCTAAGAGAATCATAATCTATAATTAAAAAGATATCAAAGTGATTTATATAATGGTTAGTTTTAAAGAGCCCTGATTTGAGGTGGCCTAATGCTGGGATTACTTTCCTTTTGCTTGCTACCACCACAGAGTGCTGGAATCGACGTGAGAGATGTAGACCTCATTATCCATGCAATAGTGGAGGGGAAGAAAAAGTCCCCAGCAGCTGTATTTGTAGATCTAGACAATTACTGAAGTCCACTCTATTACCCTTTGATTTCATTCCAGTGAGCATTGTTCATATGCCTGACATTTTCCTTGATCCTAGGGATGCATAAAACATGATTCCAACATTGAAGAACAGATAGTTAAGAAAACATATAATTAGAATATATTGATAAGAACAACTTATTCCATTTGTTTTATGATGTATCAAATGGGCTTATTTATAAACACCTAAAATGCTCTTAACTGATTCTATAATTCCTCACTACTGTGTAGTAGCTCAGTGGCATTCTCCTGCATAACGATGATGTGTGGTCTTTTAGCAAATTCAAGTTTAGAAAGAGAGATGGAAATGTAAATATGTATTACAGTACAGTGTGGGAAATAATATCATAATTATTTATAAATTTATGGAGAGTTATTCAGCATTTTAAAATTCTTATTACTTTTTTTTTTTTTTTTCGAGACAGGGTCTCACTCTGTCACCCAGGCTGGAGTGCAGTGGCACAATCTCAGCTTACTGCAGCCTCTACCTCCTGGGCTTAAGTGATCCTCCCACCTCAGCCTCCTGAGTAGCTGAGAATACAGGTGTGAACCACCACGCCTGGCTAATTTTTTGTATTTTTGGTAGAGATGGGGTTTCACCATGTTGCTGAGGCTGGTCTAGCTCAGGTGATCTACCCACCTCAGCCTCCCAAAGTTCTGGGATTATAGGCATGAGCCACCGTGCCTGGCCTATTACATTTGAGTTCAGTAATCTATTATTTGACAATCACACGTATCCTCAATAAGTAAGGTTATACTGGCCTCAAAAGATGAGATGGGAGGCATTTCTGCTGTATTCTTAGAAAGAATTTGTGTATATTGGTAGTATAACATTCCTAAACATTTTTAAGAATTTTTCAGTGAAATCATGTGAACACAAAGTGGTTTTTTTTTCTGTCAAAAGGTTTTGATTAATGATGCAATTTATTTAATGAATAAAAAGGTCTTCAGATTTTTAATTTATTTCAAGTTGTGGTCTCCAAAGAATTTGTCTATTTCACCCTGATTGCAAATATATTGGCTTAAACTTGTTCATAATGTACTCTCTGTCCAATCATCTCTAGAGTTATTTGTGATATTAGCAAAAGGTGATTTTACTCTTTTTTTCATTTAATCACTATTGATAAGGATCTCCTCAATTTTATAAACACTAAAAAGCAACTTGGCTTTATTGCTTTTTTTCCCCTATTGTATATGCATTGAGTTCTGCTATTGTCCTTGTTATTAGAATGTTTTCACTTTAGAGAAGTTTCATTTGTTGTTCTTTCACTAGCTTCTGGCTATGGAAGTTAAGATCACTGAGTTTTGAGGATTTCTACTCTTTTAATATCTCTCTTTAAGGTCATTTTTCCTCTAAGCATTTCTGCCATTTCACACCACCAAGTTTTTTTTTAGCAATAAATTCATTTTTATTGAGTTCAGAATACTTTCTAAACTCCATTCCAAACTATTAGGTCCATAGGTTTAGAAGTGTATTGTTTAATTTCCACACAGTTGCAGATTTTCTAGCTTAATTCTATAGTTGTCAGACAATACTTGCCGAATAATTGCAAATCATTCTAAAATTTGACTATTCTACATTTTGAATCATTATATGATTGAATATTCTATATGCCTTTGAAAACCCTTTTGTTTGGTGGAGTGTATTCTATATGTCAATTACATCAAGTTTTTTAACTGTTTTATATAGATATTCTATATCCTTATTGAATTTTCATCTGATTGATGTACCCAGAGAGTAATGTAAAAGTTTCCCACTGTGATTGTGGATATGGCTATTTCTCCTTTTAATTCTATTAATTTCTACTTCATATACTTTGAAGCTGTATTATTTTATTCAGGTAATGTTGCTTTGCAATATCTTCATGTGGATTTACCTTTTTATCATTATTACATTTCCCCCTTTATCTTTAGTAATGTTTCCTGCCTTAAACATTACCTCATCTTATATTAAAATTACTACATCACAAATCTACAAAAACTATATTTGTTTTTATAGGAACAGATTTTACTTTTTCCTAACTTATAATTTAAATCCTATTTAAGGCATATCTCTTATAGACAACAATACATTTGGGTTTTGTGTCTTTATCCAGACCAACAATCTTAGCCTTTTAATTGGAGTATTAGTATATTTACATTTAATATATTTATTGATATATTTAAGATTATAGCACCCATCTTGATATTTTTTTCTTATTGACCCTCTCTGTTGTTGTTAGCATTTCTTCCTTCTTAGCATCGCTTAGGCTAATCAATTATTTTCATTATTTAATTTTTCACCTATACTTAGTTGTTAGGAGTTATGCCATCTTTTAGTAGTTACTCTAGACATTACTAGTCTTGAACTATTATAATCTAACATAAATATTACCATTAACATTTCCATAATAATGCTACAACCTTAGAACACTTTAGCTCCTTTCTACCTCTTGTGTTACTGTTGTCATGCATTTGAGTTTTACAAACATTTAAATCCCCAAATATTTTATTGCTATTGTTTTGTGATTAACAATACAACCTGTGTTATTCTTTCTATTATCTTCTTTCCTTCCTAAAATTCCCTTTTTCTCTCTGGGGTGTTTTTTTTCTCATTCTGCCTAAAGAACTACCTTTAGTATTTCCTTCAGTTAAAGTTTGCTAGTAATTATTTATCTTACGTGTTGTTGTTGAAAAATGCTTTCATTTCATCTTAATTGTTGAAATGAATATTTTTGCAGGGTAAAGAATTCTAGGTTGGCATTTTAAAGCACTTTAAAGATGTCATTCAATTGCCTTCCTGTTGAAAGGTCAACTGTCAGTCTTTTTGCTGTTCCTTTGGGTCTTTTATCTTTGGCACCTCTTATAATCTTCTCTTTGATTTAGATTTTTAATGTTTCTGTTCATCTATACCTAAATCTGGTTTTCTCGATTACACTTGAAATATGAAAGTATTCTTGAATCTGTGGGTTGATGTTACTAATTAATTTTGGAAAATTCTCTGTCATCTTCACTTCAGATATTGCTTCTATCCAATTCTGTTTTTTTATCCTGGTAATTCAATAATGTGCATATTGAATCTTTTGTTGAACCCATATGTTTTTGACATTCTTTTCCCTTTTTTTTTTTTTTTTGGTATTTTTAACCCTTTCCTGTGCTTTAGTTTGGAGAATGTTAATCAATTATTTCTCAAGTTCCTTAATCCTCTCTTCTATTCTTTTAAATCTACTATTAAACCTACTTAATGAGTTCTTACTTCTAGATATTATATTTTTAAGTCTTAGAATTTCCATTTGATTCTTTACATAAATTCCAGCTCTCTGGGGGTAAATTATTTCTCTTTCAATGTATTAGTTCCAGTTTTCCTGTTTATTTTCTTTAATATATTGTTAATGTGTTTTTAAAAATCTTTATCAGATAATTAAAATATCTGAATCATCTCTTGGTCTATTTCAATTGTGTGTCATCTTCTCTTTCAATCATTACATTCTTTCTTTTAGCATCTGTAATAATTTTCAATTGCCTGATGTCATGCACATAAATAAACTGTAAATGTCTAATATAATGGTGTCTTTATCCTAAGATGTTTCTCTTTTCTCTCAACCAGAGAGATAAAGTGATGGGTAATCAGTTTATTTCAATCAAGAATTGTGCTGAGTTGAGCCTGGATTTAGTTCTGGTAATCTTCAGTCTGTATTTGGTTTGCCCCTGGCTTGTTCTTCAGATCTTTTCACATGAAAGTCTAGTTTATTCTATAGAGTCCTTCCCTGTCTTCAAACTAATTTGGCATGACTGCCGAAAAATTTTCATTATGCATTTACAGAGTTTTTCCATTTATATTTTTAGCCTGGTACAGAATTTGCCTAATGCCTTAACAGAAAAATTGCCTATGTGTACTAGACCACCTCCCTCAAAGCTATGCTGATTTATACATTTGTCAAAAAATGACATTTAACAGGTGTATAGCCTGAATACTTAGCCTCCTGCCCCAACCAGAAACAACAAATGCACCCAGGGTATAGCATGTTTACAAAGTTAGCTCATCTTTTTCGAATATAGCTTTTTTTGAGTAGTCATTATTTTAACAGATCTCTGTTGTTTTCAACTTGTTGGTATCTAAAGTTTACAATATACACACACACACAAGTAATAGATACATTATACAAATATATATTTCTTGCTTTATCTCATGGTCAATTTATAAGGATTTTGGTAGTCCACATAAAAAATTCTGGCTGAGCGTGGTGGCTCACGCCTGTAATCCCAAAACTTTGGGAGGCCAATGAGGGCAGATCACTTGAGGTCAGGAGTTCCAGACCAGCCTGGTGAACATTGCAAAACCCCATCTCTACTAAAAATACAAAAATTAGCCTAGTGTGGTGGCACGCATATGTAAACCCAGCTACTCGGGAGGCTGAGGCAGGAGAATCGCTTGAACCTGGGAGGCGGAGGCTACAGTGAGCTGAGATTGCACCAATGTACTACAGCCTGGGCGACAGAGTGGGACTCTATCTCAAAAAAATAATAATAATAAAATTCTTTTTCCTTTTTTATTCATTTTTTCAAAATAAATTTTCTTTTATCTCTTTTTTCTTCTCTTAGTAGAAAGTGAATTAAAGAAGTTGGATTCTTTGGGGATGATAATAAATCATTTTGGACACTTTGAATTTAAGGTGACAATAGAATTGACCTGACACCAGCAGGAAGTTGGAGATGTGACACATTAACTTAGCAACAAGGTCAAGACTGAAGACATAAATCTGGTAGACATATGTGTAAAGATGATAGTTTATGTCAGCAAATGGCATTTTCAAGAAAAAGAATGGAGACAGAGAATAAGAAAGGTTCATGAACTGTTTTCCTCACTTTAGGGGTAGTAAAAGGAAACAGAAAATAAAACAAAGAAAAATGAATTTAAGAAATGAGGAAATAATCAGTTTAATTCATGAATTATGAAGGAAAACAAGAGAAGGGAGATGTGACTGACCAAATTCCAACTGGTTGGTTCATTTCTAGATTTGGGAAAGAGTTACATTACATTTAATTATTAATAATAGGTCGAATATCTTTCCCTGCATCATAAGGCAAAAATCTGCTTTGATAGTTGGGAAATAAAAATTTTTTCTAATTAGTTTAGTAATAGTTAATTGAAATTTTCTCAGATATATAAATTTTACAGTAAGAAAATCAAAATTTTAAAAATGAACCCAATATATTATCATCATAATATTTGTTAAATTTTGTCTTAAATCAATTATTATAGGTAGTCTTTGTTTAATAGTAATTGCTCATATATTTTTATCTTATGAAGAAGAGTAAAGAGGAAGAGTTATTTTTTCAAATAAAAAAAGATTACAGCATATTTCTCTGCATACCATCTTTTTACATATGAGGTCAGAAAAGCAAATTTTGATACAAGCATTGGTTTTATTGAGCAAAAGAATCCAAATATCTGATATCTTTCTAAATGAATTATTCATTTTGTTAGAGAAGAAATAAAACTGAGATTGTTGGAACAGTACATTATTCCACATTGCACTCGCATCTGGTTTTAAGGATTTGTTCCCTATAGTCTACAGTATATGACAACTTTTATCTCCTTCCT
This sequence comes from Pan troglodytes, assembly GCF_028858775.2. Lineage (NCBI taxonomy): Eukaryota > Metazoa > Chordata > Mammalia > Primates > Hominidae > Pan > Pan troglodytes. The sequence goes on along the minus strand of NC_072403.2, from coordinate 136,240,313 downwards.
GTCTCTTACATTCACAAGAGTGCAATTTTATTCCCTAAAGCTTAAATAAGCCACATTGTTACATGACTTTTTTATATAACAAATTTTCAAATTGACAAGTTATATCTAGATCTCTGAAGCAACTATCAAAATTATTAAAATATGACAGCTTTCTAGGAGTTGCTTCCAAATGTGTTCATTCTGAAACAAACATTAGGTATAAATTTCTGTTACTATAGTGAAATCTGAGAGAGATATACCTGCATCCCTAGTCCCAAAGGGTTAAATAAAGACAAGTTGGGTTGTTTTAAGTGTACAATAATCCCTTGGTTTATCCTTCACGCTCTATAAGTTTATTGTTTTATTTCTAAAGATAGGCACACCATTCACTAATGGTGCCCCATACATTATGAAGGTAGAAACATATCTGAAAATAGTAATATGAAGAAAAGTGTAAGTATTTAATTTCAGCCTGAGTAATTTATAATTTTATCACATGCAATAAAATACAGGTTTTTACGGACAATCCAGAAGACCACTAAGTTTTCTTCCCTTTGTATTACTATTCAAAAAATAATTTAATAAATTTTGTTTTTCCAGGTGATGAAATGAATAGATTAATCACCGTATTATATATGTTTTCTTTCCTACTGCTATATACTTTCAACTTAAAAATCACTTCAGAACAAATAGCATATCTCTTCTGTGTTGAAAATACCTCAACTCAGTTGATGGCTGAGGTTAGTTCTTATTTCTCTCTATTTGATATATGATCAAGGGAACCACAATTGCCAAGAATAATACAACAGAATAATGAAGCTATATGAGGAATTGTCAAAACTCTTAATTCAATAACCCATGTCACATTTGATGCCCAAAGGCAATTTCAAACCGTTACCAGACACTTCAGGTTACAGACTAATTTTTTCTGTTTCCTTAACAGGACATCTAGGAAAATATCAACCCAGGAAGTTACACACTGCTAAATGCTTTAGGATATTTAGTTTCAACACTAATATCTCATGCATTAGCATTAGCAGAAATAATTATATGAAATGTGTATGTTTATTTGCTCCTATCATCTTATGTATCATTTTATACTATATTCCCATCATTTTGTTAATTTAACTATGATATAACATTTAAAAGTTTCTCCAGTGGATTATTTTTATTTTTCTTTAGATTTTGTGGACACTGTAATTAAAATATGTTAATTGAAATTTTAATAATAATGTTGGATTTTCATAGAATTTTCAATGAAGAAAATATATTAACTATACCTCTATGTGTACAAAGAAAACATGATCAAAAGGGTTAGTCCTGTGTATCATATTATTGAAATTAAGTCATTTCAATATGAATGTACACTGTGAGTTGGTTGATTACTATAATTTCTGTTTCACTCATAAGCATATGGCAGATAGTTCATTAGGAAAAGCAGAAAAGACAGCCCAATCAATAGAAAAAGAGGGAATCCTCCGGAACTCATTTTATGAGGCCAGCATCATCCTGATACAAAAGCCTGGCAGAGACACAACAAAAAAGAGAATTTTAGACCAATATCCTTGATGAACATCGATGCAAAAATCCTCAATAAAATACTGGCAAACTGAATCCAGCAGCACATCAAAAAGCTTATCCACCATGATCAAGTGGGCTTCATCCCTGGGATGCAAGACTGGTTCAACATTCGCAAATCAATATACGTAATCCAGCATATAAACAGAAGCAACGACAAAAACCACATGATTATCTCAATAGATGCAGAAAAGGCCTTTGACAAAATTCAACAACCCTTCGTGCTAAAAACGCTCAATAAATTAGGTACTGATGGGACATATCTCAAAACAATAAGAGTTATCTATGACAAACCCACAGCCAATATCATACTGAATGGGCAAAAACTGGAAGCGTTCCCTTTGAAAACTGGCACAAGACAGGGATGCCCTCTCTCACCACTCCTATTCAACACAGTGTTGGAAGTTCTGGCCAGAGCAATCAGGCAGGAGAAGCAAATGAAGGGTATTCAATTAGGAAAAGAGGAAGTCAAATTGTCCCTGTTCGCAGATGACATCATTGTATATCTAGAAAACCCCACTGTCTCAGCCCAAAATCTCCTTAAGCTGATAAGCAACTTCAGCAAACTCTCAGGATACAAAATGAATGTGCAAAAATCACAAGCATTCTTATATACCAATAACAGACAAACAGAAAGCCAAATCATGAGTGAACTCCCATTCACAATTGCTTCAAAGAGAATAAAATACCTAGGATTCCTACTTACAAGGGATGTGAAGGACCTCTTCAAACAGAACTACAAACCACTGCTCAATGAAATAAAAGAGGATATAAACAAATGGAAGAACATTCCACGCTCATGCGTAAGAAGAATCAATATCGTGAAAATGGCCATACTGCCCAAGGTAATTTATAGATTCAATGCCATCCCCATCAAGCTACCAATGACTTTCTTCACAGAATTGGAAAAAGCTACTTTAAAGTTCATCTGGAACAAAAAAGAGCCCACATCCCCAAGTCAATCCTAAGCCAAAAGAACAAAGCTGGAGGCATCACGCTACCTGACTTCAAACTATACTACAAGGCTACAGTAACCAAAACAGCATGATACTGGTACCAAAACAGAGATACAGACCAATGGGACAGAACAGAGCCCTCAGAAATAACGCCGCATATCTACAACTATCTGATCTTTGACAAACCTGAGAAAAACAAGAAATGGGGAAAGGATTCCCTATTTAATAAATGGTGCTGGGAAAACTGGCTAGCCATATGGAGAAAGCTGAAACTGGATCCCTTCCTTACACCTTATACAAAAATTAATTCAAGATGGATTAAAGACTTAAATGTTAGACCTAAAACCATAAAAACCCTAGAAGAACACCTAGGCAATACCATTCAGGACATAGGCATGGGCAAGGACTTCATGTCTAAAACACCAAAAGCAATGGCAACAAAAGCCAAAATTGACAAATGGGATCTAATTAAACTAAAGAGCTTCTGCACAGCAAAACAAACTACCATCAGAGTGAACAGGCAACCTACAGAATGGGAGAAAATTTTTGCAATCTACTCATCTGACAAAGGGCCAATATCCAGAATCTACAATGAACTCAAAAAAATTTACAAGAAAAAAACAACCCCATCAAAAAGTGGGTGAAGGATATGAACAGACACTTCTCAAAAGAAGACATTTATGCAGCCAAAAGACACATGAAAAAATGCTCATCATCACTGACCATCAGAGAAATGCAAATCAAAACCACAATGAGATACCATCTCACACCAGTTAGAATGGTGATCATTAAAAAGTCAGGAAACAACAGGTGCTGGAGAGGATGTGGAGAAATAGGAACACTTTTACACTGTTGGTGGGACTGTAAACTAGTTCAACCATTGTGGAAGTCAGTGTGGCAATTCCTCAGGGATCTAGAACTAGAAATATCATTTGACCCAGCCATTCTATTACTGGGTATATACCCAAAGGACTATAAAACATGCTGGTATAAAGACACATGCACACGTATGTTTATTGCGGCACTATTCACAATAGCAAAGACTTGGAACCAACCCAAATGTCCAACAATGATAGACTGGATTAAGAAAATGTGGCACATATACATCATGGAATACTATGCAGCCATAAAAAATGATGAGTTCATGTCCTTTGTAGGGATATAGATGAAGCTGGAAACCATCATTCTGAGCAAACTATTGCAAGGACAAAAAACCAAACACCACATGTTCTCACTCATAGATGGGAATTGAACAATGAGAACACATGAACACAGGAAGGGGAACATCACACACAGGGGCCTGTTGTGGCGTGCGGGTTGGGGGAGGGATAGCATTAGGAGATATACGTAACGTTAAATGACGAGTTAATGGGTGCATCACACCAACATGGCACATGTATACATATGTAACAAACCTGCACGTTGTGCACATGTACCCTACAACTTAAAGTATAATTAAAAAAAAAAAAAAGAAAAGTTCTAAACTCTAATCAGGTAACAAAAATTTACCTTAATGTTTTACCACGTTTTATTACCTCTTACCAATATCCATTATGAAGCCATCACTTATTTACAAAAGATTTCATGGAAATAAATACATTTCTTTCACATATATAAAGCCCACAGAATGTCAACCCTGATTCTTTTTCACAAATTTCTCCCTCAGCCTCAAACTAACTGATCCATTCATAGGGTAGACACATTCAAATTGCTTTTTTTTTCTGATGGATTGAGAAAAACAATGGTTTACATTCTTTTAGTATTATCAGAGGTTTCATATGTACCATTTTTGAGTTTCTATCTTCCTGTACATTTTTCCATTACCAATTACCATTGCTTCCTTCTGGCACTGTGTTACTTAAAGAATGTGAGGCAGTTGCAACGACTAAAGAATTAAATGGTATAAATACACCTTTTTTCAAATGCTTTGAACACGAAAGAGAGGAAAAACCCAGTACAGATAACTATATAACTTTGCCCTTTATGGTTTTTTTTTAGGTTATTTGTTAAAAAGGAAATTATTAAATTTTCATGTGCTCTGCAGAGCCCAGCCTTGGTTTATAGGATGAGAAGAAAATAAAATATTATTAACTGTTTCATTGCCAAGGGATAGTCATTATCTGCCCATGTACATTGGAAGAATTCTTAGTGCCCTTGCTGTGGTTTCAATGCCTGTGTCCGAGGTCATGAAATCACCAGCTTTATTCTGTGCCTGCAGTCATCATGTGGAGCAGTGAGCACAATTACAGAACTTTTGTGCAGCCAACTTTGCTCAAATCTCTTTCTCTCTTTTCTTAATATTAAACAAATTATCTGATCTGCTGGATCATTTTACTCAGGCCATATGTCTGAACACCTGCCTTACAATTTTTAAGGTGATTATTTAAAATTGAAAATATCATTAAAAGTCATTCGACTATGGAATTCCTTTGAAGAAAGTGGATTATAGAGTAGCAGAGATGTATAAATTGGGCAAGGAATTCAAATCCTTGGAAAAGCGTGTCTGCTTTTCTTACACTGAGGCGAATGTGAGTTTTAAGCAGCAATCCGGTGTGGGTCCCTCCTAGAGCCACTGAACAATTTATTTTCATTGGTCACGGCACCTTCCTGAAAAGGCTGCCTGCTAACCAGAGTGTGGGGAACGATGCCCTGCAAAAAACACACAAATGGCATCCTCTAGGGAGATTTTGCCAGCCACGGTGAGGACTTGTCCACATTCTGATCATAAAATTACATATCCAATAAGCTTTGGTTCTCTCTCATATCATGATGTCATCCTCCTATTTGATCCTTCATCTTTTGTCATTGAATAAAAACAAATCAAGATGATTTTTCGTTGATATAAAGCCACATATCACAGTTAACTAATAAACAAACATCACATGATGAGTGCTTTGTGAAACTCCTGCATGTAAGATCATAAATGTGTATTACCATTCTCTTCTCTCTCCTTCCAAAATATATAGCTTGACAAGGCAAAGGTAGTTCCTGAGGAATTTTCTTTAAAAAAAATTTTTTTTTAGCTCTCTTGGTCTTTTAAAGCACGTGAGTATCTCTGGGTTTTACAAATATCAACATGTTTGCAGGGGCCTTCTGCTCTAATACAGGGTAACTAAAAGAACATTTTACAATTTTTATGTTTTAAAGTTTTAAATACGAGGAAGTACATACAAGTTTGAAACTCTCTCAAGAGTCAGAATTTGCTACTACCTGGAATGGATTACCTCATTTGACTTCTTTGCTGTTAACTGCATTCTAACAGAAGGATGATGGTGTTCAAGATCTGAAGCCTACACTATTTGTGTAGTAAGGGCATCCATGTGAAAAATATAGTAGCAAGATGCACACATACAGATCACAAAAAAACTAAATGAAAAAAGCAAGTATTTAGTTTTCCTAGCCTATTTAGAATAAACGGTTGATTGTATTCATTTCTATAACATATTATATCCCTCTAGTAACAATTTCATTCAACCAAAGCCCATTAACTGTTTCAATTATTGCACTGTTATTTAAAATCAATAAGGACAATGTTTAGCAGAGTTATAAGCAAACTAAGTGATTTCAGAAATCTTCAAGATTTTTTTCTCTGAAAAAAATTCACATTTTGCTTCAGAAATCTCTCAGTGGTTAATGTTTTAAAGTGCACTGCCTGGTCACTATAATAATCAACAGTTCATTTAGTTTTGCTTAAGAAAAATCACATTTTTGTGAATCACCAGACATATTTTTAATGATAAAACGCAGAAATATAAATCAAGACACCTTTCAATTTACTTTCACTGAGGTGCAGCTAAGCAAGCAGAACAGGATGAGACTCTGACTTACTTAGGGAGAGACTTGTTAACACCCTACTGATGACTCAGGCAAATTAGATGTAAATTACCTTTGAGAGGTCCCCAGCCTCCAAATAGAAGCAGATAACAAACACATTCCACGTAACCCAGAGGACTAGCCAGACAGCATACTGTAGAGAAGCAAGAGAGAAATAACATATAATTAATTTGGAATCAGTTGAGTATGATTCAAATAAAACTTGAACTTTCGCACACCCTAATATAAGATTAGTGGGAAAGGTTAAATATTGCTTCTCTCTAAGGAACAGGATTAGATGTACGTTTATCTCTGTTGAGTTTTTTTTTTCCTTCTTTCCTTTTTTTTTTTTTTTAATGACAAAGTCTCACTCTGTTGCCCAGGCTGGAGTGCAGTGGCATGATCTCAGCTCACTGTAACCTCTTTCTTTCAGGTTGAAGTGATTCTCCTCCCTCAGCCTCCCGAACAGCTGGGACTACAGGTGCGCACCACCACACCCAGCTAGTTTTTGTATTTTTAGTAGGGATGGGGTTTTGTCATGTTGGCCAGGCTGGACTGTTGAGTTTTTGTTTTTTTTTTTCTTACTGTTATGGACTCATAGGATTACAGTTCAAACCTGCTTAAGGATAAATTTTTAGGTTTTAAGACAAAAAAATAGTAATCCACATTATTGTTTTAAAAGTGAATAATTATAGTTTCTAGACATCTAAAAAATTCAGTGCTCTAACATATATGTCTGATACAACCTACCAAAAGAAGACTCACAGTTTCCTTAGCAAAACCAACTCCGTGTAGGACAATGATCAACCTTTCCCCAAGTTGTCAAGGATAATCAAATCAGTCTTTCTGCCTCTGTCCCATTCTAATCAGCTTTCTCTCTTTGGTGTCTCCTTTTCATTTCTCCATTCACCTTCTTATTTTATCATTTCACTATCTCCCATTACAGTGACCATCTAACTAGTGTCCCTAAATTTATTCTATTTTCTCTCTAGTGTACCTTCTATAATGATGATAGATTTTCTTACTAAGATATAGTTCTGATCATTCAGTCAGTTAAAATGTATGAAGCATCCAGAAGGCAACATGCTAGCAAGACACTGAGAATGCAAAGACCAATGATGAATTCCCCCTGAACTCAAATCAAATGAGAGTGACTTTTTAAAAATAGATCATTATTATACAAGAATCATAAAAATATATAAAGTCTGAGCACAAGACAGGAAAATGAGAGGAGTACATAACCTGTCCTGGGAAAAAGAGTCTGCAAAGCTTAACAAAAGAGGTTAAGAAACACCTTCCAGAAGAGATGAATCAAGCTTAAAATGAATGGACTTAAAAGCATGCGAGGTTGGAAGGGCTTTCATGGGAGGATCCTGTAAACAAAGGAAAGAGCAGGTGTGAATTTTGAAAAAGTGAAACAAGAGGATATCATGTCACTTCCCTTCTAAACAAATGCCAATGGCTCCCATCCTTTCTAGGTGAGTTCCAACATCTTTAATTTATGCTTCAAGAACCTCCACGATCATGATCATGATCTTGCACCTTGTTACCTTTTGAGCTATGTGTTTCAGTTGATCTCTGGAGTCATCCTTGATTCCAGACACATATATTATTTGCTGTTCCATGTAGATGGAAAGTTATTTCCCACCTCTGTGCCTTTTTTTTTTTTTTTTTTTTTTTGAGATGGAGTCTCGCTCTGTCACCCAGGCTGGAGTGCAGTGGCGTGATCTCGGCTCACTGAGAGCTCCTCCTCCCAGGTTCAAGCCATTCTCCTGCCTCAGCCTCCCCAGTAGCTGGGACTACAGGCGCCTGCCACTATGCCCGGCTCTTTTTTTTGTATTTTTAGTAGAGACGGGGTTTCACCGTGTTAGCCAGGATGGTCTCGATCTCCTGACCTTGTGATCTGCCCGTCTCGGCCTCCCAAAGTGCTGGGATTACAGGATTGAGCCACCGCGCCCGGCCTGTGCCTCTTTGTATATTATCCCTGTATTCTTGAATACTTTTATTTTCTCTTCTTACCACCTATCATTTTTTTTAAAAGGTTAATTCAAATATCACCTCCCTCATGATTCCGAACCAGAATTGGCTGAGCCCTGCTTAGTGCTGCAACAAACTTTGTTTCTCCTAATTTCATATGAAATGTCTTATATCTGATTATTTGCATATTTTCTCCAATGCACAGTGGTAATCTCCTTGAAAATACTACTTCTTAATTTTTGTTTATATTCCTAGGTTCCTAACTTAGTACTTTGCACAAAATAGTTATTAAGACAATGTTTTGTAAGTCAATGAATAAGTAGCAATATGGAGAAAATCATTATTTTCAGATTCAAAACCCATTCTTCCCTCTCAGACCCGGCTTTTATCAGATTTACTATGATCATTCATGCAGTATGAGGAGTGAGAGCTCTACGTGAAGAGTTTATGTAACAATAAATGATAACTCAACTGTTTTCTAAAGGAGTTGGTTTCATCTAACTGCTTAATGTGTGCGTTGCTCAATAGAGTATAATGTTAGGGCAAACTAAATGATCCAAGACAAAATATGGAATTTGAGAAGCTCTATGAGTTGAGGGCTGGGTCTAGAGACAGAATTAGGGGGCTAAGCAGGCTGTAGCAAGACAGGAACTTCAGTTATAGAACAGACATCTAAGGAGACATTTAAGTTTGTTTCAATGACTTAACTGATTACAAGAGATAGAGAACGCATGACTGATTATAATGTTTTATCACGTCCTTTGTGCACAATGACATATTTTCCCCATATTATTTATAATGGAGAGCTAAATAAACACTATTTACTAAAAGTCAAAGTAGCAGGATACTAGGACTTCAGCAATGGCTGATGAGCTAATGAAAGACACTGTATTACACATATCAAATTCTCCTGAAAATTTGTCGTCGGCAAGCATTCTTTCCAATATAGTATTTAAAAATGTCAATGCCGAAGCTTTTTAATTTCATAACTAAAATTATATTTTATGCTTATTAAATGCTAACCATGTTTATCTGTATTCACATGGTATATATGGAATAGTCACTACTTCAGTATTATATGTTGAAAATATAATAAAAATTTGGAATCTTCATTTATACTTAGTTACTTACATTTATGTGTATGTATAAATGTAAATTATACCTAGTTTGGCTAAAAATCAAGTAGAAACATTTATGTTTTAGCCACCAAAATTAATAATATTATGAAAGCATATGAAAGGTAATGGATTACATGCAAATAAATAGCATATAGAGAATGAGAACACAGAACCTAACATCTGGCTCTGTCACTTAGATGCTCTTTGACTATCTTCAAGTGATATGACCCATTACAATTAAGTTTACTTAAATATAAAATAGGCTTCTTAGTAGTAGCAAACTCCATGGCTTGTATGGGAATGGAATGATCAACTGTTTGAAAGTACACAATACTTGAATTTTCACTATATGTTGTCATTTTATTATGATGATTATGTTACATCATCATCTCTTCTTGTTAAAATAATAAGCAGTAGGGTCGGGCGCGGTGGCTCAGGCCTGTAATATCAACACTTTGGGAGGCCGAGGTGGGTGGATCACCTGAGGTCAGCAGTTTGAGACCAGTGGGCCAACGTGGCAAAACCCCATCTCTACTAAAAATACAAAATTAGCCAGGCATGGTGGCAGACGCCTGTAATCCCATTTACTAGGGAGGCTGAGGCAAGAGAATCACTTGAACCCAGGAGGCAGAGGATGCAGTGAGCCAAGATGGCGCCACTTCACTCCAGCTTGGGTGACAGCGCAAGACTTCATCTCAAAATAAATGAATGAATGAATAAATAAATAAATAAAATAGCAGTAATCCTCAAAGATTTACTTATTAGGATATTACAAAATATACTTCCCACATGATTTCTTCTTCTTTTTTTTTTTTTTTTTTTTGGTTTTTTTGAGACGGAATCTCACTCTGCCACCCCGGCTGGAAGGCAGTGGCCTTGGATCACTGCAGCCTCAACTGCACTGGTTCAGATAATCCTTCCACTTCAGCCTCTTGGGTAGCTGGAACTACAGGCATGCATCACCACGCCTGGCTAATTTGTTGTATTTTTTGTAGAGAGTTTCACCATGTTGGTCTCAAACTCCTGGGCTCAAGCTATCTGCCTGCCTCAGCCTCTCAAACTTCTCATATTAACTGATATAAAACATTGTTCCATCATATTGAACTTGCAAACTAGACTTGTTTACTTAATGCAACATATTATTCACTAGATTAAGGGTTTTTGATATATTAACGCCATTATGTATAGACGAATGCTATTTTATGAAACCAACCTTCATTTGGTCTAAAATACAATTTATTATTTCTAACTTAGTGCAACACATAATTATAAAGCATTTTCTATGTCTTGTTTTATGAGTTGCTTTTTTAAAAATATTTTTATTTATTTATTTACTTTTTAGAGAAGGCGTCTCACTCTGTTGCCGAGGCTGGAGTGCAGTGGTGCTATCATAGCTCACTGCAGCCTTGAATTCCTGGACTCCAGTGATCCTCCTGCCTCAGTCTCTTGAATAGCTAGGACTACAGGCATGTGCCACCATGCCCAGCTATGAGTTGCCTCTTGACAGTATTTATTGGCAATTACTTTGGAGTAGAATATAATTTTTTATCCTCTTTTTTCCAGAGTAATTCAGAAGGATATGTACATAAAGAATATAGCAAATGTTCCTTTCATATCCTTGCATTTACTTTCACTATTTTCACTTAATTGTATATTTCATTACAATCCAGTTAGTCTCACAATGCACTATCCTTCATTATAGATTTGCCAAAAACAATGATCACTGTCACTGGTGTAACTCCTTTAATGAACGTAGAAATCCACACTAGTGCTACAGAGGGTAATTGCTACTTGTGCATCACTATCCAAAGGCAGGACTTTATTAATTTATCTCATTTAACTTTCCTCATTAATTTTCTCTCATTTATCTTTCTTATACCTCCTATCTTAATCCTATTTTCTTTTCTTATTCTTTTCTACATTTTTTTTCTCATTTTAGTAGCTGGCACTTAACTATATCAAATATCCTGTAATTGGATTTTGCCTAGTTGCCTAAACATTGATGAACATTTTGTACTGCCTTGTAATTCGGCCTATGATTTTTGTCAATAAACCCTGCTCTTAAAATTACTCAGCATAGTTATTTAAGAGTATAAAGATCAGTACAAACTTCTTCCCTGTTGCTACAGCTAGTTGATGTGATATAATTGACAATCGTGCAGTTTGAGTATAATTGGAAAAGATGTTCTGCCCTGGAGAGATGACCTAATATAATAAAGTATCACAATTGCTAGATACCACCTAACTTGTAGTTTTCTGCTATAAAACTAATTTTGTTTTAGCCTCATTTTTTCTTGTGAAGAAAATCTTATATTTTATGTTTCAGACAGAAACTTTGAGATATTGTCTGTGATGAGAGAAAAATTCTATTGTATGATAAAATTCACTTTTAAGAATTGATTTCTGAAGCAACAGGTGAACCATCTGAGAGATTAACTGAACTTGAGAATCCAAGGAAACGGTTAAAACTATCAGCTGAAAAAAGTAATTGAATCATCATGGCTTCCCTGTGGTATTTGTGGCTCCAATGATGAAATCAAATTAGCTATATAAGATAAAAATTAGTTAAGGCTGTTAATCACGAAAGGCCAAAATATTGGACAGGCTCAGAGACATGGCCCTATTATATGTCATGGGTTATACAATAATTAGAAAGGTAGACCAAGGTAGTATAAGACTAAGAACTTAATTAGAAAAGGGGGTGAGTCATGAATGAGTTCACTTTTATTAAATACCAGCTGGATGCAAGTGACTGCAACAGAAGCTACAGGGAAATATTACAGAATATAACTGAGTAACTCTCCTAATATTATTTATATGTATTAATGATTGGCAATTAATGCAATCTACAGAAATGTTTTTAGGTGTGATTGTTTCTACTAGGATGCAAAACTAGTACCAGCTCACCAATATCACAGATATCATGCTGCTAATTTTAATGTAATAATGAGGCAGCCAAGTAAAAAGGGGTCCCTGGAGAATACCCAACCGGCCTGTGCACTGGGAGAATGGGGTGGAGCCTCGGGAAGTTCCCGCCTTTGTAGGGGGGAGCAGGCTGGCTCTCCTCTTCCTGTGTGGTAACCTGGGATTCAATCTGTGAGGGGGTAAACCAGCTAACAGGACTCTCTTGCTTTGCTGAGGGTTCCTGTTTCCCTTTTTTTCCTTTGCACCCAATAAACCCTGCCCTACTCACCCTACAATATGTCCACGTGTCTAAATTATCCTGGTCCTCTGATAAGAACCCGGTTTTTTCCTACAACAATAATATAATCAGTTCTCGTAAACGACGTTAGAAGCACTCCTAAGGAACATTGTACTAACAAATCTTGTCTTAAAAACAACTGCTAGCAATCAGCGAGACTCCCTGGGCGTAGGACCCTCCGAGCCAGGTGTGGGATATAATCTCGTGGTGCGCCGGTTTTTAAGCCCGTCGGAAAAGCACAGTATTGGGGTGAGAGTGACCCGATTTTCCAGGTGTCGTCTGTCACCCCTTTCTTTGACTAGGAAAGGGAACTCCCTGACCCCTTGTGCTTCCCCAGTGAGGCAATGCCTTGCCCTGCTTCGGCTCACGCACGGTGCGCTGCACCCACTGACCTGTGCCCACTGTCTGGCACTCCCTAGTGAGATGAACCCAGTACCTCAGATGGAAATGCAGAAATCACCCGTCTTCTGCGTCGCTCACGCTGGGAGCTGTAGACTGGAGCTGTTCCTATTCGGACATCTTGGCTCAGTCTGGCTGATTGCTAGCACAGCAGTCTGAGATCAAACTGCAAGGCAGCAGCGAGGCTGGGGGAGGGGCACCCGCCATTGCCCAGGCTTGATTAGGTAAACAAAGCAGCCAGGAAGCTCGAACTGGGTGCAGCCCACCACAGCTCAAGGAGGCCTGCCTGCCTCTGTAGGCTCCACCTCTGGGGGCAGGACACAGACAAACAAAAAGACAGTAGTAACCTCTGCAGACTTAAATGTCCCTGTCTGACAGCTTTGAGGAGAGCAGTGGTTCTCCCAGCACGCAGCTGGAGATCTGAGAACGGGCAGACTGCCTCCTCAAGTGGGCCCCTGACCCCTGACCCCCAAGCAGCCTGAGAGGCACCCCCCAGTGGGGGCAAACTGACATGACACCTCACACGGCCGGGTACAACTCTGAGACAAAACTTCCAGAGGAATGATCAGACAGCAGCATTCGCAGATCACGAAAATCCACGGTTCTGCAGACACTGCTGCTGCTAACCATGCAAACAGGGTCTGGAGTGGACCTCTAGCAAACTCCAACAGACCTGCAGCTGAGGGTCCTGTCTGTTAGAAGGAAAACTAACAAACAGAAAGGACATCCACACCAAAAACCCATCTGTACATCACCATCATCAAGGACCAAAAGTAGATAAAACCACAAAGATGGGGAAAAAACAGAGCAGAAAAACTGGAAACTCTAAAAGGCAGAGCGCGTCTCCTCCTCCAAAGGAACGCAGTTCCTCACCAGCAATGTAACAAAGCTGGACGGAGAATGACTTTGACGACTGCAGAGAAGAAGGCTTCAGACGATCAAACTGCTCCGAGCTACAGGAGGAAATTCAAACCAAAGGCAAAGAAGCTGAAAACTTGGAAAAAAATTTAGATGAATGTATAACTAGAATAACCAATACAGAGAAGTGCTTAAAGGAGCTGATGGAGCTGAAAGCCAAGGCTCGAGAACTACGTGAAGAATGCAGAAGCTTCAGGAGCTGATGCGATCAACTGGAAGAAAGGGTATCAGTGATGGAAGATGAAATGAATGAAATGAAGTGAGAAGGGAAGTTTAGAGAAAAAAGAATAAAAAGAAACGAACAAAGCCTCCAAGAAATATGGGACTATGTGAAAAGACCAAATCTGTGTCTGATTGGTGTACCTGAAACTGATGGGGAGAATGGAACCAAGTTGGAAAACACTCTGCAGGATATTATCCAGGAGAACTTCCCCAATCTAGCAAAGCAGGCCAACATTCAGATTCAGGAAATACAGAGAATGCCACAAAGATACCACTCCTCGAGAAGAGCAACTCCAAGACACATAATTGTCAGATTCACCAAAGTTGAAATGAAGGAAAAAATGTTAAAGGCAGCCAGAGAGAAAGGTCAGGTTACCCACAAAGGGAAGCCCATCAGACTAACAGCGGATCTCTCAGCAGAAACTCTACAAGCCAGAAGAGAGTGGGGGCCAATATTCAACATTCTTAAAGAAAAGAATTTTCAACCCAGAATTTCATATCCAGCCAAACTAAGCTTCATAAGTGAAGGAGAAATAAAATACTTTACAGACAAGCAAATGCTGAGAGATTTTGTCACCACCAGGCCTGCCCTAAAAGAGCTCCTGAAGGAAGCACTAAACATGGAAAGGCACAACCGGTACCAGCTGCTGCAAAATCATGCCAAAATGTAAAGACCATTGAGACTAGGAAGAAACTGCATCAACTAACGGGCAAAATCACCAGCTAACATCATAATGACAGGATCAAATTCACACATAACAATATTAACTTTAAATGTAAATGCACTAAATGCTCCAATTAAAAGGCACAGACTGGCAAATTGGATAAAGAGTCAAGACCCATCATTGTGCTGTATTCAGGAAACCCATCTCATATGCAGAGACACACATAGGCTCAAAATAAAAGGATGGAGGAAGATCTACCAAGCAAATGGAAAACAAAAAAAGGCAAGGGTTGCAATCCTAGTC
Organism: Pan troglodytes; assembly: GCF_028858775.2. Taxonomy (NCBI): domain Eukaryota; kingdom Metazoa; phylum Chordata; class Mammalia; order Primates; family Hominidae; genus Pan; species Pan troglodytes. The sequence goes on along the minus strand of NC_072403.2, from coordinate 136,225,183 downwards.
TCTGATAAAACAGACTTTAAACCAACAAAGATCAAAAGAGACAAAGAAGGCCATTACATAATGGTAAAGGGATCAATTCAACAAGAAGAGCTAACTGTCCTAAATATATATGCACCCAATACAGGAGCACCCAGATTCATAAAGCAAGTCCTGAGTGACCTACAAAGAGACTTAGATTCCCACACAATAACAATGGGAGACTTTAACACCCCACTGTCAACATTAGACAGATCAATGAGATGGAAAGTTGACAGGGATACCCAGGAATTGAACTCAGCTCTGCACCAAGCAGACCTAATAGACATCTACAGAACTCTCCACCCTAAATCAACAGAATATACATTTTTTTCAGCACCACACCACACCTATTCCAAAATTGACCACATATTTGCAAGTAAAGCTCTCCTCAGCAAATGTAAAAGAACAGAAATTACAAAAAACTGTCTCTCAAACCACAGTGCAATCAAACTAGAACTCAGGATTAAGAAACTCAATCAAAACTGCTCAACTACATGGAAACTGAACAACCTGCTCCTGAATGACTACTGGGTACATAACGAAATGAAGGCAGAAATAAAGATGTTCTTTGAAACCAACGAGAACAAAGACACAACATACCAGAATCTCTAGGACACATTCAAAGCAGTGTGTAGAGGGAAATTTATAGCCCTAAATGCCCACAAGAGAAAGCAGGAAAGATCCAAAATTGACACCCTAACATCACAATTAAAAGAACTAGAAAAGCAAGAGCAAACACATTCAAAAGCTAGCAGAAGGCAGAAATAACTAAAATCGGAACAGAACTGAAGGAAATAGAGACATAAAAAACCCTTCAAAAAATTAATGAATCCAGGAGCTGGTTTTTTGAAAGGATCAACAAAATTGATAGACCACTAGCAAGACTAATAAAGTAGAAAAGAGAGAAGAATCAAATAGACGCAATAAAAAATGATAAAGGGGATATCACCACTGATCCCACAGAAATACAAACTACCATCAGAGAATACTACAAACATCTCTACGCAAATAAACTAGAAAATCTAGAAGAAATGGATAAATTCCTCGACACATACACTCTCCCAAGACTAAACCAGGAAGAAGTTGAATCTCTGAATAGACCAATAACAGGATCTGAAATTGTGGCAATAATCAATAGCTTACCAACCAAAAAGAGTCCAGGACCAGATGGATTCACAGCCAAATTCTACCAGAGGTACAAGGAGGAACTGGTACCATTCCTTCTGAGACAATTCCAAACAACAGAAAAAGAGGGAATCCTCCCTAACTCATTTTATGAGGCCAGCATCATCCTGATACCAAAGCCTGGCAGAGACACAACCAAAAAAGAGAATTTTAGACCAATATCCTTGATGAACATTGATGCAAAAATCATCAATAAAATACTGGCAAACCGAATCCAGTAGCACATCAAAAAGCTTATCCACCAAGATCAAGTGGACTTCATCTCTGGGATGCAAGGCTGGTTCAATACACGCAAATCAATAAATGTAATCTAGCATATAAACAGAACAAAACACAAAACCCACATGATTATCTCAATAGATGCAGAAAAGGCCTTTGACAAAATTCAACAACCCTTCATGCTAAAAACGCTCAATAAATTAGGTATTGATGGGAGGTATCTCAAAATAATAAGAGCTATCTATGACAAAACCACAGCCAATATCATACTGAATGGGCAAAAACTGGAAGCATTCCCTTTGAAAACTGGCACAAGACAGGGATGCCCTCTCTCACCACTCCTATTCAACATAGTGTTGGAAGTTCTGGCCAGGGCAATCAGGCAGGAGAAGGAAATAAAGGGTATTCAGTTAGGAAAAGAGGAAGTCAAATTGTCCCTGTTTGCAGATGACATCATTGTATATCTAGAAAACCCCATTGTCTCAGCCCAAAATCTCCTTAAGCTGATAAGCAACTTCAGCAAAGTCTCAGGATACAAAATAAATGTGTAAAAATCACAAGCATTCTTATACACCAATAACAGACAAACAGAGAGCCAAATCATGAGTGAACTCCCATTCACAATTGCTTCAAAGAGAATAAAATACTTAGGAATCCAACCTACAAGGGACGTGAAGGACCTCTTCAAGGAGAACTACAAACCACTGCTCAATGAAATAAAAGAGGATACAAAGAAATGGAAGAACATTCCATGCTCATGGGTAGGAAGAATCAATATTGTGAAAATGGCCATACTGCCCAAGGTAATTTATAGATTCAATGCCATCCCCATCAAGCTACCAATGACTTTCTTCACAGAATTGGAAAAAACTACTTTAAAATTCATATGGAACCAAAAAAGAGCCCGCATTGCCAAGTCAATCCTAAGCCAAAAGAACAAAGCTGGAGGCATCACGCTACCTGACTTCAAACTATACTACAAGGCTACAGTAACCAAAACAGCATGATACTGGTACCAAAACAGAGATATAGATCAATGGAACAGAACAGAACCCTCAGAAATAACGCTGCATATCTACAACTATCTGATCTTTGACAAACCTGAGAAAAATAAGCAATGGGGAAAGGATTCCCTATTTAATAAATGCTGCTGGGAAAACTGGCTAGCCATATGGAGAAAGCTGAAACTGGATCCCTTCCTTATACCTTATACAAAAATTAATTCAAGATGCATTAAAGACTTAAACCTTAGACCTAAAACCATAAAAACCCTAGAAGAAAACCTAGGCAATACCATTCAGGACATAGGCATGGGCAACGACTTCATGTCTAAAACACCAAAAGCAATGGCAACAAAAGCCAAAATTGACAAATGGGATCTAATTAAACTAAAGAGCTTCTGCACAGCAAAACAAACTACCATCAGAGTGAACAGGCAACCTACAGAATGGGAGAAAATTTTTGCAACCTACTCATCTGACAAAGGGCTAACATCCAGAATCTACAATGAACTCAAACAAATTTACAAGAAAAAAACAAACAACCCCATCAAAAAGTGGGTGAAGGATATGAACAGACACTTCTCAAAAGAAGACATTTATGCAGCCAACAGACACATGAAAACATGCTCGTCATCACTGACCATCAGAGAAATGCAAATCAAAACCACAATGAGATACCATCTCACACCAGTTAGAATGGTGATCATTAAAAAGTCAGGAAACAACAGGTGCTGGAGAGGATGTGGAGAAATAGGAACACTTTTACACTGTTGGTGGGACTGTAAACTAGTTCAACCATTGTGGAAGCCAGTGTGGCGATTCCTCAGGGATCTAGAACTAGAAATACCATTTGACCCAGCCATCCCATTACTAGGTATATACCCAAAGGACTATAAATCATGCTGCTATAAAGACACATGCACATGTATGTTTATATCAGCACTATTCACAATAGCAAAGACTTGAAACCAACCCAAATGTCCAAGAATGATAGATTGGATTAAGAAAATGTGGCACATATACACATATACATGGAATACTATGCAGCCATAAAAAATGATGAGTTCATGTCCTTTGTAGGGACATGGATGAAGCTGGAAACCATCATTCTCAGTAAACTATCACAAGGACAAAAAACCAAAGACCACATGTTCTCACTCATAGATGGGAATTGAACAATGAGAACACATGAACACAGGAAGGGGAACATCACACTCTGGGGACTGTTGTGGGGTGGGGGGAGGGGGAAGGGATAGCATTAGGAGGTATAGCTAATGCTAAATGATGAGTTAATGGGTGCAGCACACCAACATGGCACATGTATACATATGTAACTAACTGGCACATTGTGCACATGTACCCTAAAACTTAAAGTATAGTAATAGTAATAATAATAAAACATCTTCTGGGCAGGCGTGGTGGCTCATTCTTGTAATCCCAGTACTTTTGGAGGCTGAAATGGGCAAATCCTTAGCCCAGGAGTTCAAGACCAGCCTAGAATAGGATGAAACCCCATCCCTACAAAAAATACAAAAAATGTGCTGGGCTTGGTGGCGTGTTCCTGTAATCCCAGCTACTCAGGAGGCTGAGGTGGGAAGATCTCTTGAACCCTGGAGTTGGAGGTTGCAGTGAGCGAGGATCATGCCACTGTGCTTCAGCCTGGGTGACAGAGCAAGACCCTGTATCGAAAATAAAAGAAAAAACAACAAAAAAATACTTGTTTAAGCAAGAAAAAGGTTTAGAATTTTTAACAACGAGGTGTTTTAATATTAATAATAAAGGTGTTTTGTTTTGGTTTTTTTTTTGAGATGGAGTCTCACTCTGCACCCAGACTGGAGTGCAGTGGGGCAATCTCGGCTCACTGCAAGCTCCGCCTCCCAGGTTCACGCCATTCTCCCGCCTCAGTCTCCTGAGTAGCTGGGACTACAGGCGCCCACCACCACGCCTCGCTAATTTTTTTGTATTTTTTTTTTTTAGTAGACACGGGGTTTCACCATGTCAGCCAGGATGGTCTCGATCTTCTGACCTCGTGATCCGCTTGCCTTGGCCTCCCAAAGTGCTGGGATTACAGGCGTGAGCCACCGTGCGTGGCCAAGGTGTTTTAATAGATATAAATGTATACTCATAAAACAAACATCCCTGGTCAAAATAGTAGGACAATATTTACCGTTTGTACAAAGTTAATTATATTTTCAGCTTAGTTTTCTCATCTCCAATAGCAGTAGCATTTAATGTTTAGGCATTCTCACCATGGTCTTATTCTTTTCCTATTGTTATGATAAATGAAGAGCAAAAGTGGCCCAAATAAAGCAACTTATTTCCTTTAGGACCAATGGCAGTCTACGTTACGATGTAAATCCTGTGTTCTAATTCACAAATCCTGTTACATCTAAATCAAGCTATATAAACCTGTCCCTTAAGAAAAATACCTACATAAAAACACACTATTATTATAACTTCTAGTTTGTCAGGGATAAAAGTTCTGATAAGGTTATCAGCCAGAGTGTGACAGAAATCCAATTCTAATCATAGATTATGCTGCAGATCATAAAGGAAGTCAGATTTCTACCTTCTCATTTTTTATCAGTGCTGCTGTCATATGATCAAGCTTTCTTGTGATTTTATATTTGCATACATGTTTTAATGATTAAGTTTAATTCATTTTAAAATAAGATTTGTTTTCCCCCTTTATAGAAATTTCTTATTGTAGAAAATATTTAAAATTTTGAGCATCAAAAAGGGAAATTGAGAAAATGCCATATTTAATGTAATCATCTGTATCATTTTAGTGTACAGGTTTCCATTCTTTTTCCTATGAATATATGGTTTAATGTGTGTTTAAATGAAATGGGAATCTTGCTCTATATTCTGTTACCTGATTTTTTTCAGTTGATTAAAAAGTCTCACTAAGTATTCTATAACATATGTGTCAGTTCAATCATGCATTGTGAGTTATTCAACTATTATTATTTATTTCAATATTACTTAGCTTTTTGTAATTTTCTTGCTTATATTACGATCAATTCCTAGAAATTTCCATTTTGCAAAAAACGGTTTAGTTTAGTAAGACATATAAACTCTTTTGGAAATCATGCCTGAAAATATTTTGCTTAAACACTATTCTTAAGACAGACTATCAATGTTAGAACATCCAACAGGCATTACTTTAATGAACATATAAACATGACTTTTAAGTTTTATGAAGCTCCAAATAAAAACAGTATCCCAAAGGTATTCAATTTTCTTGAAGTAAAAAGTGAAAAATAATTCCCTTTGATTGAAAAAATAATACTCATTCAGCATGAAAACACCTGTATATGATTAATTGCTTGCCTTTACTGGTGCAAAACATTTCATGCCAAGATATTTACATTCCTATAGTCCTAAGGCTGGGAGCATGCCACTGAAGCGTCTTTAAACACCTACAATTATAAATTAAGTTATATAGAAACATTACCCTGCATGTATGTAAATAAATTAGAAATTTGAACGTTAACAAAACATAAAAACTAGTGAAAAATACCAAACTACACTTTTGCATGCTTATCCTTAGCAAACTAACACAGGAACAGAACATCAAATACAGCATGTTCTCACCTATAAGTGGGAGCTAAATGATGAAAACTTATGAATACAAAGAAGGAAACAACAGGCACTGGGGTCTACTTGGTGGGGGAGAGGGTGGGAGGAGGGAGAGGAACAGAAAAAATAACTATTGGGTACTGGGCTTAATACCTAGGAGATGAAATAATATGTACAACAAACCCCCATGACACAAGTTTATCTATTAAGAAACCTTTACGTGCACCCAAGAACCTAAAATGAAAGCTAAAAAAAGAAAAGGCCTAGGGACGAGTTTTTTAAAAAAATAATCATATAGTGATTTTTGTTCACATATATTTGTCCTTATAACAAGGCTTTAAGATGTAGATGTGTAATTCATAGATCTCAAAATGATGAATAATAAGAAAATAATCTCCAGCAAACTGTTGAAAACAGCAACTTCTGTCTCATTGTCACATATTCATCACTACTTGTTTTCCGAAGTGGCATCAAAATATAAACTTAATTTTGGCCAGTCAGCAAATAATATGAGTCATATTTATTGATCTATTTGGTTTTGGAAGTCTCAGTTTTAGAATTCTAATAAAAGGGGCTTTCCCTATGTTGAAGTTTCTTGGATTAGCCCAATAACACTAAAATAAAATAAAATAAAATAAAATTGTCTCTGGTTCTGATTACCTAGGTATTGAAAGAACATAGTCAAGATGTATTATAATACAGTTTTTAAAAAATTAGGGTCATGTAAATTTAAAGATTTTCATATAATACATCTGATACTCTCTTTATTCTATTGCTTTAAGGCCCTCTTCCTGGCCTCCCCCGACCTTCCACAAGCAAAATAGTAGGCTGGGAAATGGCCCTCTCAAAAATATTCACATGCTAATCCCTAGGACCTGTGAATGTTACTATTATAGCAAAAAATAAATGAATATCCAAAAAATCTTTGCAGATGTGATTAAGTTAAAGATTTTGAGATGAAGAGATAGATTATTTTGGATTATCTGGGTAGGTCCAATGTAACCACCTGTATCCTTATGAGAAGGAGGTAGATGCCTATTTCACACACAAAAAGAAATTGATGATGAGGATAGAGCAGAGAGGGCGTCGAAGATGTGGACTTAAAGACTGGACTAATGTGGCCACAAACCAGGTAATCCCACAGCTAACAGAACCTGAAAGAGGCAAGGATCGAATTTTCCCCCAGAGACTCTGAAGTCTCTCTGATTTCTGCTCATTGCTACAGATTTCAAACTTGTGGACTCCAGAAGAATAAATTTCTGCAGTTCTTTTTGTTGTTGTTGTTTGTTTGTTTGTTTGAGATGGAGTCTCATTCTGTTGCCAGGCTGGAGTGCAGTGGTCCGATCTTGGCTCACTGCAACTTCTGCCTCCTGGGTTCAAGCGATTCTCCTGCCTCAGCCTCCCGGGTGAGTAGCTGGGACTACAGGCGCGCGCCACCACGCCCGGCTACTTTTTGTATTTTTAGTACAGACAGGGTTTCATCATGTTGGCCAGTATGGTCTCAATCTCTTGATGTCGTGATCCGCTCGCCTTGGCCTCCCACAATGCTGGGATTACAGGCATGAGCCACCGCGCCCAGCCCGTGAGCCACTGCGTCCGGCCAATTTCTGCAGTTTTAAACCACTAAGTTTGTAATGATCTGTGGTAATTTGTTACAGCAGCCATGGGAAACTAGTACACCCACCAAAATCTCTCCCCACCTAACCTCTCTGTCACTAAAATATAATGCTGAAGAGTGTAATATCTAGATACTTGTGTAGTGTAATTAATTTCAAAATTGATTCACTCCTTTTGGGCAATTACATCACTACTTCAGAATCAGTCCATTGCTAATCTTTAAATGGCATGCAAATAGAAAATTTTTTTTTGGTTATTTGGCTGATGTAATTACTGTGAAGGTCTATGACAGGAAATGAGGTACTGTTGTTTCATAAGCATCTCTGCAAATTCTCAGTGTATTTCCAACATTCTAACAATATAAGACTTTGTTTGTTTTTAGAATAAAGTTCTAGGATGCAGAAATAAATAAATTTAGAGTTCTGAATATTTCCAAACTTGTGAAAAAATTGTCAAAATGAGTTAAGCGCCTAGAAAAATATACCTAATCAAATAACTTTGTATTGCAACAAACTTTGAAAGCAAAGAAGGAGAAAAGCAAGTGATAATCATCATCAATATGACGGTGTAATACTTTTTAGTTAGAATAATGAATTACATGATATCATCAAAAATATTAAAATTCTAATAACCAAGTAGCAGCTCTACATTTATCACCTATCATTGCTCCCTTAAAAATTGGGAGAGAGTTTAAATTACTAATTGTTTAATATCTGTCATTTTAGTTTTCATACCAAATATTCTTCACTATGACTTTTTGACAAATTTTAACACTATAAATGAATACTGCTGTATTTGGCCCAGAAAAGTGAGTGGAGAGCATCAATTTTAGCTATGTTCTTAGATTTTTATGACCACTTTGACCACTTCGAAGGCATCTGTGATTCTTATTAACTGATGTATCCTGGGATAGCTAAAAGTGTTGAGTCCTTTCCCCTTGTGATAAGTAATTAATTTTAAACAGAAGCATTATTAACCATATATTTAATTATAGTTTTTCTACTGTGCTTCATGAAAAAATTCATAGCACTCATAGACAATGATACTATGTGTAAGGTACACCAATGTAAACAAAAAAGATAGCTTGCAGCAGCTGAAAGTGACTAACCCAAGGACTCTAGCCACCCCTTGTTCCTCATGAGGAGCTCAACATCCCAGCACATCTGTAAACTATTACCTGTGAGACTATTGGGAAGAGTTTTGCTCAGAAAAACATATATAGTACACAATTTCTTTTCAAAAAGATAGGCTTGCTAATGTATCAAAAATAGTCTGTCTGCTCAACCTGCTCAATAGGGTAACTAGAGTTCCCCAGGAGTCTGTATATTCTATAGTCACCTAAAGGGAGCTTCTGAATATCACGTGGCTGATCCAATTAATTGCTCAGCAATTTTAGATAATGTGGACAAATCAAGGAAGCAGTGATCACTCGGTTTGCATTTCTCTTACAGAATTCTAAACTAGGTGCTTAAGTTTATTTATCGTTGTTTTTTTATTTGGTTTGGTTTTGTTTTTTGAGACAGGGTCTCACTCCCTTACCCAGGCTGGAGTGCAGTGGAGCAATCTCGGCTCAATGCACCCTCCACCTCCTAGGCTCAAGTGGTCCTCTTACCTCAGCCTGTTGAGCAGCTGGGACTACAGGTGTGTACAGCCATGCCTGGCTAATTATTATTATTTTTTTGTAGTTTCGTAGAGACAGGGTCTTGCCATCTTATCCAGGCTGGTCTCGCACTCCTAAGCTCAAGGGATCTGTCCATCTTGGCCTCCCAATGTGTTGGGATTACAGGCGTGAGCCACCACACCCAGCGAGTATTTTTTTGTATTGCAAATGCTCATTTGGAGAGTGAAGTTTCAAATTTAAATAAATTTATTGATGGTACATTATAAATGATTAATATGAATTAAAGCTTTGCAGCTTTGTATTTTCCCCCATTTTAGAAGCACATATATTTTTAAGATCTAACAGCTCTCCAGTGACTATCAACAAAAGCAGGGTTCCAATCTATTAGTATCATAATTACTTTGGTAAGATTCATTAAAAAATGAAAAACAGGCCAGGTGCTGTGGCTTACTCCTGTAATCCCAGCACTTTGGGAGGCCGAGGCAGGTGGATCACAATGTCAGAAGATCAAGACCATCCTGGCCAACATGGTGAAACCCTGTCTCTATTAAAATACAAAAAATTAGCCGGGTGTGGTGGTGCATGCCTGTAGTCCCAGCTGTTCGGGAGGCTGAAGCAGGGGAATTGCTTGAACCCAGGAGGCAGAGGTTGCAGTAAGCCAAGATCTCGCCACTGCACTCCAGCCTAGTGACAGAGCAAGACTCCGTCTCAAAAAAAAACAAAAACTATTTCAGTTAGAAGTACTTTTGGCTACACATAAGAAAATACTAAATTACACGTGGTTTAAATATTATGTTTAAAAAAATTTCTCATATATAAAGTCTGGAAATGGGCTACTGTTGACAAAATGGCTCAATGCTATCAGAGCTCTAGATCTATACTTCTGGGATTTTCTTTCAAATCCCCACAAAGTAACACATTAGGCACATAGAAAGGCACTAGGCAGGAGAAAAAAGCTCCTTTCCTTGTATAACACTCTGTTCTTCCAGGAAGGAAAACTCTTCCTAGAGAGGCACACATGAGATTTCTTACATCTCATTAGCTGAAATTTGTAACAAGCCTACCCCAAATTAAACCACTGGCAAAAAAGTTTGGGATTATTATGGCTGCTTAATCAATTGTAATGCATCCCTTGGAACTGCGCGATGATTTGACCTGCCTGAGAGCTTTGCTGTTCCTCTAAACACCTGGAGCAAATTAGGATTCTGTTAACAGAAGAATAGAGGTATCTGACACTACAACCTATATACAGCTTTTCTGTTTCATTTTGCTTTTCTGTTTCATTTTGCTTTTCTTTAATATGTAAAAGTGAATTATTGGTATTTTATATTTTTATGAGTCTCTTGTTTTCTAGAGAAACACCCAACCCTTTGCTTCAGTAAGACTATACAAATTCAACTAAATAGAGAATTAATTTAGCAATCATAGATTTCCCTAAGTAAATATTAGATTTTAGATCTTAGTCTATGAGGAATGGCATGAAAAACAGAAAGATAAGACAAAGAAGCAAACAAAAAAACAGATAAAGTGTGTTCCAACCAATCAGCAAGTTTCAACTTAACCAGTAAAGAGGAAAAATACATGTAATATTAGATGTCTCATTGGAAATATCATACATCTGTGTTTTGAGAAAGACGAAAAAATATTGTAGAGAATGTTAAGAATATTAGAATAAGGAAATCAGGAACTTTTAAAGACCCAAAAATAGAAAGTTAATAATGTTTTCAAAATTTATATAATTATCATTTACTAAGGTATGGTAGATGTGTGGTAGTTGTAAATTTTGTTTGAATAAGCATAGTCTACTATTCTTCCCTTTTAGAGTTGGAAAAATAAGTGGTTTTTTTCTCATCAGAGATGTTTTAATCTCATTTTAGCTGTCCTATCCCCCAGCCTTCATTTCAAATTCAAAGCAATTCTAAGAATCATGTAAACAGCTTCTAAAATATGTAAATTATCTTAATTGGGAAATATGAGACATCAATCAATAGAACCTTAAAAAGATCTGTTCATTGTGTTTGGTTTAAAAGTATCCAAATACAGATACAGGTCAATCACTCTCTCTCTATATATAAAATCTTGTTTTAGGCAAACACATTAAGAAATCCTCATTCCTTTTGAGTCTTTTGTATGGTATTAGATTATAAGTGTAGGCTGAGTCATAACATTTTTCTAAACATTTTAAATTGCTACAATACAACTTCCCAATTTGCTTTTATATAAAAAAGATTTCTATCTAAATTTTTACTGGGTGCATATTTTTTTCTGCCTACACAAGTGACAGGATAGGCATTTACCAATATTTCATGTGATACCTGTCTTCTAAATACCTGTCTTGGTTGGAGACCGTCAAGAGCAAAAGCTCACTCTTTCTATATCTAGTGAATTTTCAGTGAAACCACCTTTGCAAAAATCATAACAGTGAGAAAGTTATGACAGTGAAAAAGATCTGACCTAACTGACTCCATCTTGCTTCTAACTTCCAAGCTGTTCATTCCTGAGCGTGGGCTCAACTAACTTTGGGAGGAACTCATTTTACAGTTTAACTTTGAAATAAAGATGACAATAGCCCTTTTCCAAAACAAACCCCCTTCTTGCCTAGGGACCAGACTGCCTTTGTAAAATTAACAAATTAGCCACAAATTAGAAGTTCTGGCTGAGGAGTCATGCAGCTAGATGCCGCAAGATCACTAATCTCCCAAATTACTCTAATAGATAACATTAGTATTATAAAACCTAAGATTCATGTTTGAAGTATTTTTCAGACTCTGCACTGGTTGGATCAGCTGGTGCCACCCAGATCTATAAACTGGCTTCTCTGGTCTTCTAGTGCCCCCCCCCAGGAACCGACTGACTCAGTGCAAATGACAGCTCCAGCCTGACCAATCAGTAGTCTGCACTCCCTGGCCCCCTACCCACCAAATTATCTTTCTTTAAGAAACCTTAGTCTCCAAATTTTTGAAGGGACTGATTTGAGTAATAATAAAACTCCAGTCTTGTGTTCAGCCAGCATTGCATGAATTAAACTCTCTATTCTCCTGTCCGGATAAATCGACTCTGTCTGGGGAGCAGGCAAGGAGAACCCTTTGGATGTTACCTATCACATGTATACATTATATTATACATTGAACATTACATTAGTATACTGGTATTTTGGGCTCAAGGGTTCTGGTACACTGAGAAGTGCAGAGAAATAAAATCTCCTGAAGAGAGAACCATGTGCTCAAATCTAAATATTGATTCAGTGTTACAGAGAAATACTTAAAATCATCGAGACTTTTAATTAATGAAATATCTGTATTTAAATGCATACTACATAAGACGGAAACATGGATAGTAGGAAAGCTTGCTCTCAGAAGAGCTAAAGTAAATTATCATGGAATATCAAAACTTTTTTTTTTAAATGGTCAATTTAAAATAAAAAACTGTTAAAAGTACTTGCTTTAACAAAAAGCATAATTCAGTTTTAAGTTATGCATCTTTTGGCTATGACTTTGTAATCTGAATATGGTCATAGTATCCAATAAAATATCCTTTTGATTTCATTTCAGCTTTTAAGGACAAAAAGGATAAAGGTATAGGCTTACCTTCTGAATTAAAGCCTTAGTTCTTAAGTGCAAGCTTTGAACTACAAATAAAATACCAACAAAGTGTGTTCTTGAAAATCTGCTTGGCATTTTTCTTAAGTTTATTTTATTTATTTATGTATTTATTTATTTATTTAGAGACTGAGTCTCACTCTGTCACCTAGGCCGGAGTGCAGTGGTATGATCTCAGCTCACTGCAACCTCCGCCTCCCAGGTTCAAGTGATTCTTCTGCCTCAGCCTCCCGAGTAGCTGGGATTACCAGCACCCACCACCACGCCCAGCTAATTTTTGTATTTTTAGCAGAGATTGGTTTTCATCATGTTGGCCAGGCTGGTCTCCAACTCCTGACCTCAGGTGATCCCCCGGCCTTGGCTTCCCAGTTTGTGATTACAGGCATGAGACACTGTGCCCAGCCTAAGTTCATTTATTTTTTATTCCCTATTTTAAGTGTGGTAGGCAGAATGATGGCCCCTAGAACTGTGAGATAGTAAATGGTTGTTAATTTAAGCCTCTGGGTTTGTGGTAATTTGTTATTTAGCAACAGGAAATGAATATGTTAATATTGAGGTTTTTGATTAAAAAGAAAAGATTTATTACTGTCAAGTAATTTACCACGAGGGCCAAGTGCTATACATATATTCTATATTGAGTGGACTGGATTTAATAGAATCTTTCACACTGACTTTTGGTATATGCATTTTCTTTTGAATCCTGAGACATTTAAATATATTAATTTTTCTATGCAGATTTCTAGAATTCAATTGTTAATAATATTTATTTAAATTAGTTATTTAATAGGAAGACATATATAGAAGTTTGGAGACCTGAGTTTAAGTCTTAACTCCATTGTGAATCTACCTGTATAATCTGAAATCTACTGATATTTCTAGTTCTATCAACTTTTGAAACTAACATTCCTGGATGAGTGCAAAGGGATTTTATTGTTATTTTTTTCTGGAGAAGTATACTTTTCTCATATAACAAGTCTTAGCTGCAGTGCCCATGGGCAAGTCCAACAGTGGTGATAGCAACAAACAGAATGTCTCATTCCTTATGTCAGCCACTTAGACAGTCAATCATTTTTATTGGAAATAATGATTGTAGAATGACATCAAACAAAAGTATCAGCACTGGGATTACTTTTTGTATCATTATACAAGAATTCTTTAATAAAGGGTGTAGTTACAATTTCTTAACGAATATATCATGAGAAAAAAAAATAAGGCCCTCTAATGGCCATCAAATAGACACATTATTTGCAACACTTATGCTACTTGATCAAATGTGTTGATCAAACGTGTTGATCAAATTCAGTAGATAGGGTGTCAGTAGATAGGGCCTTAGAGGATATGTTAAAATAATGCCAAAAATGTACAAATTTAAATAAACATTTAGTACTAAAATACTCTTTGAATTAGAGTGTCGTGTATAGTAATCATTCCAAAAGATGAAAGAAGGCCAAGTAAGAGTGCTCTGCAAGCACCAACAATGGATAGTTATGTTTCACTATCCATGAAGAATATATACACTCTCTCTCTTTCTCTTTCTCTCTCTCTCTCTCTGTATATATATATACACCCATATATATGCACACATATATATGCACACATATATATACACACATATATATGCACACATATATATACACACATATATATGCACACATATATATACACACATATATATGCATGAACTTGAGAAAAATGCCAAGTGGATTTTCAAGAACATACTTCGTTGACAGGTATTTTATTTGCAGTTCAAAGTTTGCACTTAAAAACTAAGGCCTTGATTCAGAAGGTAAGCCTACATCTTTATCCATTTTATCCTTAAAACTATATATATTAGCTTCTTCCAATCTTTAGATTGTTTAGTTTTTTAAATCACCCTAGGGCCAAAATTACTAATTCACAGCTTAAACATATGATTCAATGCTGAAAAGTTTAAAAACTATCTTCCTCTGAAAAATGTTTTCTCCTACTCAAGGGTAAAATTGAGTTTTGTCTAAATCAGCATAAAAAATCAAGTTTTATCATTTTGCTCCAGAAATAACCATTGTATCTTTATCAAATTCATAATTCTATGCACAGGTATTTAGAATACTCTACTAATGAGGTCATGGTTTTGGATTGAATTTCTATGTATGAGGCTTCTTAGTGTTTTTCCTGCTCTTTGTCTATAGAACGTAAGTCTCAGCAGAGACACATCTTGCAAATGCAGGGCCACAAGGTGTCACAAAGGTAAGCAAATGTGAGGAATGATGAAAATTCAGCCAAACAACTTGTAAAATCCTGAGCCCTATTTATTATTGGTACTTTAATAGTGTCATCTTCACAGGGAAATGATTTTTTTTTTTTTTTTTTTTTTTTGAGACGGAGTCTCGCTCTGTCACCCAGGCTGGAGTGCAGTGGCATGATCTTGGCTCACTGCAAGGTCTGCCTTGCGGGTTCACGCCATTCTCCTGCCTCGGCCTCCTGTGTAGCTGGGACTACAGGCACCCGCCACCACGCCCAGCTAGTTTTTTGTGTTTTTTTTGTATATTTAGTAGAGACAGGGTTTCACCGTGTTAGCCAGGATGGTCTCGATCTCCTGACCTAGTGATCCACCTGCCTCAGCCTCCCAAAGTGCTGGGATTATAGGCGTGAGCCACTGTGCCCGGCCGATTTTTTTTTTACAGTAGATCCTAACTCTAAATTGAAAAAAAGTATCATCAGTTTATTTCAGTACAAACTTATCTTTCCTATAAAACTTTGGGGTGCCAAATATGTACTTGAAAGAAGCATAATTCAATTAAAGCATTCTAGAACTCAGATTGTAGTAGATGCTGTAGGGCAGCGGTCCCAACCTTTTTGGCACCAGGGACCAATTTCGTGGAAGACAGTTTTTCCATGGACAGATGGGTGTGGGGATGGTTTCGGGATGAAACTGTTCCGCCTCAGATCATCAGCCATTACTTAGATTCTCATAAGGAGCACGCAACCTAGATCTCTTGCATGCACAATTCACAATAGGGTTGGCGCTCCTGTGAGAATCTAATGCTACTGCTGATCTGACAGGAGGCAGAGCTCAGGAACTCAGGCAGTAATGCTCTCTTGCCTGCCGCTCACCTGTTGCTGTGTGGCCCAATTTCTAACAAGCCACAGACCAGTACCAGTCCACAGCCCCGGGGTTGGGGACCTCTACTGTAAGGGAACATCCCATGTGTTCCTTTAGGACTGAGATGCTAATTATTCCTCCAGCTGCTGGAAATATTATTTGTTGACAGCTCACAGTCAAGTTCTTGCTCAGGAATTACCCTTAGCCAAAGTAACGTGTCTCATGGTTATGCACTCCTTCAGGTGCAGCCTTCATGTCATGACTGGTTGATGTGGAGGTACAAAGTTACCAGGTCCTTGTCTCAATTCTGGACATTCATGAAAGACTAGCCCAGCTTCAGTGCTCTACATGAGATCAACTTCTATTGCTACTGAATTGCAGCAAATCTTTTCCTTCTGACCAGTCATGCTTCTCTCATTCCATTACAATTGTTCCTGGAAACACACTCTAATAAATTGCTTGTATGCAAATCTCCATCTCAGAGTCTATTACCGAGGTACTGAACAAACAACCATTAAAATCAGAAGTTGTCCAGGAAAAGAGACACTAGATCACTTCATGATAGCTGGCAATGAGGACCTCATCACTTGAAATAGATGGTGTGATAATAGTTCTTGGCATTCAGTAACACTGAAACTCTTAATATGCACACTGATGGTGAATTGGGATGGCACATTTAGCCACAGCTGAATAACTAATCTGCCAGCAACAGAGCAATGCTCAATCCCCAAAATGGTGCTACTTCTTGATAAGACCAACAGCCAGTCAGTAACAGATGATTACATTGGATCCCTTGCATCCTTGAAGTTGGAAAGATTCATCTGGGCAAAATTGGAAATATTCTGAGTATGGATTACCTTTCCTGCTTATAAGCTTTAGAAGAACCAGTCACTGAGGCCATATAGAATGTTTGTTCCAACAACATACGATCTTATAAAATACTGTATTGCTACTAGAGACATACTTTATAGTAAGGAAAGGAGGGAAGTCAGCAGATACCCATTGGTCACATAGCACCTAGATGCTGCCAGTCTGACAAACCAATCTGGCTTTTGAAGATGCAGATGAGGTGCTAACTTGGAGATGATACTGCGCAAATGTAGGTGTCTTCTCTGTGATGCAGTAATTGTCTTAAATGAATGATGGTTACATGGTGCTATTTCTCCAATAGGTAGAATGTGTGGATCCAGGGGTGGAGCAGTGGACCCAGGAGTAGTTCTGCTCATTATCACTCCCAGTGACAATCTTGGGGGAATTTGTGTTTCCCATTTCCACAAATTAGGCTCTGTGGATCTGGGGGTCCTACACTGCTGAGAAAAGTGCTTCCATTAGGGAATAAAGCCAGAATTCCATTACATTTAAACTATAGCTGCCACCCAGTTACTTTAAATTCTTTGATCTAAGAGATCAGGAACAAAGAAAAGAAGTCACTCTCCTGGCAGAAGTAATAGATCCTGATCATCGTTGGGTCCAGAAAAGAATATGTTTGGCACCCAGATGAGATAATGAGGCATCCCTTGCTAATTCTTTACCAACTTTTGATGGCAGGGCATCACAGCAGTTGCCACAACTTGACAGGCATGTTGAACAGTGGCATAGACCCCTTGGGATTGAGGGTCTGGATCATCCCACTAGGTAAGCTGGCCAGACTGGTAGAGGTGCTAGATGAGTGTTTGGAGAATAAAGATTGGAAGGATAGTAGAGGACAGAGACAATATGTGTCAGTTTTCTCACAACCATCTGCAGCAGTGGGGCTGTGGTTTTACTCTCTAATTTTGTATATTCACCTTGGAAAAGAAACCAACCACTAATGTGGAGGGGTTGTTTCCAGAAGGGATGACATTATTATCTGAAGCAAGTGGGTCCACGGAGTGTAAATTATGGACAAAAGAGAATCCTGTGGTGTGCCAATCACATCTCCCCTTTAGGATTAAGCTCTTATTCTTCCAGTATGGCTTATTTTTAAATACCTGGCCAAAGGAAGTTTCTTCATTCAATGGCATGTCCCCTTCCTTTAGGTAGCCTACATCCAATGACAGCTCCACGGGGAGTACAAACGCCTGCTTACCATTCCTGTAATTTTGGATGTATATGCTCAGTTTTGGGCATGTATGAAAGGCCCCCATGGCTTTAGAGAGCCCTATAACACCAAATAGTGCTTGTGTTGCAACTGCTTTGCTTTTACAATATTTTGTCTGCTCAATCCTGATTTTGTTCTTGAGAGCACAGCTCAGTAAGCTTGCTGCATGTAAATCTCTATCTCAGAGTCTGTATCCCAGGGTAGCTGATACATGTGTGGAAATCACTACAGATTATAGCAAAGAGAAAGACCCCTGAATTTCTCCAACACAAAATGAGATTCCACAGAACACTTTGATGAATCACCATAAGCATAAACTGTAGTAGTAGCATAAGAAATAAGCAAGAACAGGGCTAAATTATATGTGAAAATTTATAAGCCAGGATCAATATAGAAAATACTCTATTTGTAAAATAAACAAATACATCACAGATATTTAAACATCACACAGGTTTTAAAGGTTTATATTCCAAATGTCCAGTAATATATTAATAATATCTGTACCATGATCTCTATAAAGCTGGTACCTGCAGTATAGTACATCCAGGCTGTTCCTAAATAATATATCCATGCTTTCACTTCTGGCCTCTGCAGCTGGATCTTTCTTTCCATTTAGACTGTTTTGTTCCTTTCCTGTTCTTTAATTCCCTGTGTACACTTACAACTATAAAGTTTCCCCCACTGTAAAGGAAGTGATGATAATCCAATGTTTTACAAAGTACTTATTCTGAATGTTTATCTAAATACTTGAAATTTGAATGTGACTAGCCTCTTTATTTTTAAAGAGAATAATATGGAAAACCATGATTCATTCAAGAAATTACTACATATCTACTCTTAATTCCGATCATATTTTCTTCTTAATGTAATGTGGCCCAGAGTAATATGCTTATTTGTGAGTGCATCCACATACATATTCTAATTGCTATTTCCCAAGGTCTTTAATTTATTTCAACCACTTTATACCTCTATGAGTATAACACAAAATAATTTTATTGACATTTAAAAAAATAGTGACTATCATTTATTACTAGTTCAATGTGTACTAAATGCTGCTTACATAATTTTATGATTGCCTCTTTCAATTCTCTAACAACTCTGTTTAGTAGATACTATTATTATCCCCATTATAAAATTGAGTAAATAGACACAAGACTAAAATGTTTGCTATCACCTCTTCTCTTCACTATTCTATTAGATGCCTTAGGTAGCAAAAGAAAATATGAAAAGCAAATTAAAAAGTTTGGAAGAAAGAAATTATACTTTCATTATTTATAGATTATATGATTATTTACATGAGAATTGGCAGACAAATGATTAGAGCTAATTAAGAGTTCAACAATGAAAGATGATATATATATCAAATCAGTTTTGTTCCTATACACAAAGAAAAAATAGAAGATATAATTTTAAAAGCTATGGCTTCTACTACTTCTGGCTCACACTTGAGATGTAGCTATGTAGTTTTTAATCCCTCCAAAATTCCTTTAGAAACTACACGTCAACTATGGCAAGAAAAGAAAAATATGTTTCCAGAAAAATTTGTTGACTAGGAATGTTCTATAAAAAACTCAGAATATGGGTGGGTGTGGCCAAACCACTAATACAGCCAAGCAATGAAAGTGACAGAAAATGAAAAAAAAAATAGTCTGAGGAACCTCATGAGCAACAGAACTGCTCAATTGTAAATAAAACTCACTCCTATTGGCAAGAATCTCACATTGATCAGAACGCTGGATCTCAGTTTCTTGGAAAGGTCAAAAACATAGGAAAATCATATATGGGTACAAAAACTAAGTGGCTAAGGTCACTAAGGGGAGCTGGGAGAAGGAAGAATGGGGAAAGATGAACACTGCTATGGTTACCTATGCCCTCCTGGTAGAATTACTCAAGTTAAGAAACAAAAATATTGTATGTGACATATTTACATTAAACAATTATTGTTTACCAGAAAATCTAATTATACCAGGCATCTATATTTTATCTGGCAAGTCTATCTCCAGGATCTCAGAACTATCTAGAAGTATAGAGCAGTACCCTGAAGGAACACTGCTAGAAGTAAAACAAAAATGAGCAGAGCTAGAACCCTGGAGGTAAGGGTGAGTAAATAGTAGAGGAAATGCATCCAGAGAGCAGATCTGGCAAAGTCCTGTAACTGCAAATCTAAAGATGAAGCATTGTCTTGAAAAATAGAATTGAGGAGATAACCTTTTGAATTGGGCTTAGCTCTGAGAGGCAGAGACATGGCTACACAGAAAGGCCATAATTTGAGGTGTTCATGGTAACAGGAGGGGAGGCAACCCTGGAGTGAGGAAGCTGTGAAAGACATTTTGGTTCATCTCTGCATTCACCACAGGAATCTCTTCCTAAAAGTCCTGAAAATTCTATTTTTAAAAAAACTAGAAAGATAAAGATGAAAGTAAAATCACCATAAAAAAGTGGCCACAAAAGTAAAAAGTGCATTCTAATGCTTTAAAATGAGCTAAAATAAATGAAAAAAAAAAAGAGCTTTGAAAGAACAGAAAAGCTCAGAAATTTCACGGTTAGACGAAAAAAAAAACCTTCAGAGGAATTAAAATTTATATAAACAAACAAAAATAGAAAGGTATAAAGCATAAAACAAAAATAACAAAAGAAGTAAAAAAATTTGAAAAAATATCATATATATACACACACACAGAAACAGGAGTCACCAAAGAATAAAATCAAAGACTGTAACCAAAAATATATAAACTCTAATTCAATAAAACTTTCTTAAAATAAAAGAGAATTCAATTCCACATATTAATCATCAAAATAAAATAAAAACATTGAGACATATGCTAGTAAAAGTATTGCTTTTTACATTGAAGTATAATTTACAAGTGATAAAATGCATAAATTTTAAGGGTGCTATTGGGTTTTAACAATTATATAAACCCATATAATCAGCACCTGCATTAGGACATAAAACATTTCTAACACCCCTAATAATCACCATAACCTGAGAAGACCACTGTTCTGATTATGTCAATATAGCTTAGTTTTCCCTTTGCTAGAACTTCATATAGATGGAACCATAAAATATACAGTATCTGGCTTCTATCACTCCACATAATGTTTCTGATATTGACCAATATTATTGCATGTGCCAGTAGCTTATTGTCTTTTATTGTATTATTTTTTATGAATACATCTAACCTGTTTACTTATTCATCAGTTGATGGGTATTACAATTTTTTTTCCTGTTTTTTTAGTTATTATGAGTAGTAAGTCTGCTTTTGACATTCATATATAAGACTTTCTGTGGACATGTTTTTTCAACATCTCTTGGGTAAATACCTAGAAGTGGTATTGCTGGGTCACAGAGTACATCATTAAAAGAAAATGCTAAACTGTTTTCCATAGTATTTGAACCATTTTACATCCCCACTAGCAATATAATATGAATTGCAAAGTGTTTTCTCCTCTTCTATTTTCTGGAAGAAATTTTGTAGAATCAGTGTTAAATCTACATTAAACCTTTGGTGCAATTCTCCAGTGCAATTGTCTGAGCCTGAAAATTTCCTTATGGAAGCTTTTAAATAATAAATTAAATTTATTTAAGAGTGATGAGGCTATTCAAATCATTAATTTCATTTTTTACAAATTGGCTCTTTATACCTTTAAAGAATTGGCCCCTTGTATTTAAATTGTTAAATTTATATATGTAAAGTTGTACAAGAAGAGAATTACATAGAAATATCTGTCATGATTATAGATGCAAAAATCCTTAACAAAATATTAACCAAGGAAATTCAGCAATGTATATATATTAAATACACTATGACCAAGTAGTGTTTATTCAAGGGATGAAAAGTTCATTTAATAATAATAGGCTAAGGAAGAAAAAAATTGCATGATTATACCATTTGATGTAGAAAAAACATTTGAAAAAATTCAGCACTAATTCATGATTTAAGAATCTCAGAAAAATACAAATATAGGTGAATTTCCTCAATGTGATAAAAAAAAAAAAACTTCCAAAACATACCAACTAAAATTCTACTTAATGGTAAAAGACTGAATGCTTTCCCCATAAGACTGTAAATAAAGCAAGAATGTTTGGTCCCACTGCTCCTATTAAACACAGTACTAGAATTTCTAGCCAGCACAATCATGCAAGAAAAGTAATTAAAAGACAGATCAGAAAAAAAGGAATTCAGTTGAATCTACTTATAGATAATTTTCTATACTGAATTCAGAAGAAATTCACAAAAAACTTAGAAATATTAAATGAGTTAAGTAAGATCACAGACTATGACATCATTATATTTTATTCCTATATACTAGCAATAAGCACAGAAATTAAAAATAGAATAACATTTACAATTGCTAAAAAAAGGCCTCAGATACTTAGGTATAAATCTAGAAAAATGTATAGAATTTGTATGGTAAAAACTACAAAACACTTATGAAAGAAATCAAAGATGATCTAAATGAATGAAGAGACATACCATGTTCATGGATTAAAAGACTCACCATAGTAAAGATGCCAATTATCCTCAAATTGGGATACAGTTTTAAAGAAATTGCCATTGAAATCCCACCAAGACTGTTTACAAATATAGATAAAATTACTGTACAATTTTTACAGAAAGTTAGAAGAAGGCCTGGCGCAGTGACTCACGCCTGTAATCCCAGCACTTTGGGAGGCTGAGGCGGGTGGATCACGAGGTCAGGAGATCGAGACGATCCTGGCTAACACGGTGTAACCCCGTCTCCACTAAAAATACAAAAACAAGATTAGCCGAGTGTGGTGGCAGGCGCCTGTAGTCCCAGCTCCTCGGGAGGCTGAGGCAGGAGAATGGCATGTACCCGGGAGGTGGAGCTTGCAGTGAGCCGAGATTGTGCCACTGAACTCCAGCCTGGGTGACAGAGCGAGACTCCGCCTAAGAAAAAAAAAAAAAAAGAAAGAAAAAGAAAATTAAAAGAACTGAAACAGCTAAATCACTAAATCAATCTTTCAAAAGAAGAAAGTGAGAGAAATTACTGTACCAATATTAAGTTTTAATATATAGCCATTGTAATCAAGGTAGTGTGGTTTTGGCAGAGAGACTGACATATAGAATAATGGAACATACTAATAAACCCAGAAATGCCCCACACAAACATGCCTAAGTTTTGAGAAAGGTACAAAAGTGATTAAGTGGGGGGAAAGAGTAGTCTTTTCAACAAATACTATGGGAACTATTAAATATCCACATGCAGTAAATGAGCCTTGACCTAAACTGTATATCTTACGCAAAAATTAATTCAAAATGGATGAGATTTAAATGAAAAACAGCTAAACCAACTTTAAAACTTTTCCAAATTTATAAAACTTTTCTAAGATTTTGTAGGACAGAATGTTTGAGAATGAGTAGTTGGCAGTGTTCTTAGATGACACCAAAAACGTAATTCATAAGACAAAAAAACTGATAAACTGGATTTAATCAAAATCAATTACTTTTATTCTGTGAAAGTCCCTACTAAAAGTATGAAAAGATAAGCTTCAGAACGGGAGAAAATATTTGTAAACCACATACCTGGCAGCTAACTTATATTTATTATATTTAAACAACCCAAAAGTTAATAATATAAAACCAGACAATACAATTCAGAAATGAGGAAAAGTTATGAAGACATTTCACTGAAGAGGATATGCAGATGGCAAATAAGCACATGAAAAACATTTTCAGTATCACTAGCCATTAGGGAAATGCAAATTAAGGCTACAATGAGATATCACTACATAATTATTGGAACAGCTAAAATTAAAATAAATATATGTCCATACCAAATGCTGGTGAGGATGTGGAGAAACTGGCTCTCTCATTCAGAGCTGGTGAGGATGTAAAATTGTACAGCCACTTGGGAAAGTAATTTGGCAGTTTCTTAAATAACACAACTCAAAGAAAAGCCTACTGACCATATGATATGCCAATTACACTGCTGAGTCTTTATTCCTGAGAAATAGGAACTATGCTCACACAAAAATCTCTACATAATTGTTCACAGCAACTTCATTTGTAACAGCCTCAAATTAGAACCAACTGAAATGTCCTACAATATTTAATTAAATATTGGGTGAATATTTAAACAAATTGTTTCAATAATAATCTAGAAACGACACAGTTATAGATATGAAGAATAAATTAATGATTGCTAGAGTTTAAAGGATGGTACGGATGATGAGGGTGGGTATAACTATAAGGTGGTAGCACAAATATTTTTATGATGGTGGAATCATTCTGCATCTTGATAAAATGGCACAGAACTACACAACACATTTTGCCAATGTCAATTTCTCGTTTTGGATATTGCACTATAGTTAAACAGAATATAATGATTAGGGAAAACTGGGTGAAGGGTACAGGGCATCTTTGGACTAGTTCTTCAACTTCCTATAAATCTAATTATTTGAAAAAAAGTTAAAATCTATTTTATTATCTTTTTAGCCAGTCTTTGATACTTACTAATTAAAGCTAGAGTTATTTTTTAAATCATCACCTTCAAGTGTAATGCTCTATAATTTTCTTATTAAATAAACATTTTCATCTTAATAAGCAAAAAGGTATATTCTACTAAATCTGGTTTACAAAGTTTTTTAGTGCAATATGTCTTTGTTCTTATCTTTTGGTTGGAATTATTTTGTGGCTCTATATGCAAAACTATTTTATCATTAGATATCTGGCTATGTTTCGAGTATTGCAGAACTTCATTTACTAAAGATTATAGAATTACTTATAGAAATATATATTAAAGTCAGAATTTAGAAGGAAAATGTACTTATGGTATTCCTACACATTCTGCTTATTTCCATTTCAAGTAATAGTTGTTAAAATATTAAGTCCATATGGATAATAACCATATTAAATGATTTGTTTATAAGACTTCAGCATAGTATTTTCTGAGCAGCCATGTCAATGTTTTTATTGCCTCTAAATGGCTGCACCAAGGAATTTGCAAGGAGGGTTCCCCAAAGTCCAGGGATGAACTGCAAGCCTGTGAATCACTTAGCCATCCAGAGGTCAGGTTATTCTTTTATAGTATGAAAGCAATATGACATGGTATATCCTGGCTCTTCACTGGATGTTTGTTGTAAGCATAAATAACAGCTGCCAAAGCACTGGGAGCTTGCAGAAAGGTATCACAATGTAAAATTATGATACTAGGAATATAAAAGAGGTTCCTTCCATTAGCCACTTACCTTGCAAATAGAATGCTTTATTTATGACTTAGCAAAACTCTTTCTTTTTTAATTTTTATTATACTTTAAGTTCTGGGATACATGTGCAGAACGTGCAGGTTTGTTACATTGGTATACACGTGCCATGGTGGTTTGCTGCACCCATCAATCTGTCATCTACATGAGGTATTTCTCCTAATGGTATTCTTCCCCTAGTCCCCACCCCATGACAGGCCCCAGTGTGTGATGCTTAAGCACTGCTATTTATCCAAAAGTTTATATAAGTAGCAAGGCAGCTGTATGAGTTTCTTAGGGAAAGAATAAAGGGGGAATGGGGATTTTAAAGTAATCAATGGGAAAACAGATGCAAAGGTGCTAAAAGGAAGGCAGGCAGGATTGCCACGGTTAGATTATTTCAGTGAAAATACTTATTCCAACCATTTTTGACTTCATGAAGTGCCCAAGAAATATTGAATTATAAAACTCTTATTTGTGTTAGGTCCTGTGGTAGGTGCTACAGACTTTGAGATGAAATCCTATATGCTGCCTGCTCTTACGTGGCTCACAGTCCAGGAGAGGCAGGGAGACACACCGGGATAATTACAGATTAAAGTAATTCCTAGCTGAAGCTTCCTTTAATGTCCTCATTTCTCATCCTTGGTTTTAAAGTAATTATGGTTTATAAAAGAAGCGATTAGCTACTTGAGAACCCACAAGCACCCAAAAAGTCTTCACAGCTTCAAGTTCAACACTTCTAACAATGGATAAGGCAGTCATTATACTTCAAGGTATTCATTGAATATCATGGATGAAACATTTTAAATCAAAAGGTCATCTACTTTTGCTACATTCTTGCCATGCTGGCTAAGTATTTATTCTCATAACAAACATTTATTGAGCCCATAAATTGGGCTAGGGGCTATAGATTTACCGATAAACAAATAATAGGCAGTTTGCCTTCAAAGAACTCACAATCTATTGTAAGAGATGGACAAGGAAATGAATAAATGATTGGATACACTGAAATATGTATTGGGGGATAAAGGGAGTAGGCTCTCTCAGGTTAGAATAAAACTTCATTCTAATTATAAACCTTATCCTTCAGAGCTCTTGGAGTGTTGCAAAATGTCATTATTCAAATGCTTTTTATCTCTTATTTTAAAGATATTTCAAAGAAGAAACATATCTTTAAAATTCCTTCATTTGAGTTGGGCTCTTGAATTTTGGAACAAGACTGCAATGAAAATAGTGCATTTCTTACAACATTAGAGATGGATGCCATTTTGGGTGGAAATTTAAATTAAAAACCTTATAGGGCAAGAGACAACTAAATATGAGAGCAAATAGCTGACATTTTAAATAAAATGGGAATATATCCAAATGTCAAGACAGTATTGATGATTTTCTCAATTAAAAGAGCAGTAGCCTTCCACATATTTCACAAAAGAGCAAGTTCAGCTTTGCCTCAATTAACCCAGATTTCAATTCAAGGGCAGGAGGACCACAAGCCAGATGGCTCTTCCACAAATCCCACAGTGAAAGTGTAACATATTAGATCAAGTCATCTTTCAATGTATCTTTTTAAACCCATTTTTAAAACTGTGGCTTAATTTATGGCTACTAATTTCTCTGCCTGATGATCTGGATGATACTAATTAGACTGGTAAAATTAAATGTGAAAAGTATAGAATTGACAATCCAGAATAATGGAAATTAAAAAGAGTTGACATTGGTTTTTCAAAATAACAAAGGGCGGAATAAAAATGAATTTGCTCTGCCCTTATATCCTGATGCATAATAAAAGATTGAGGGGACAAATTCAATGAAATTAAAGGGCAGGAAATTTAAAATGAATGGACATATTTATTTTCCCAGCATGTATAATAACATTTTAGCACTCACAGTTACTAGAGGTCATGAAAAGCAAATAAAAGTACCTGAGATTCAAAAAGAGCAGAATGATTTTCTAAGTAATGAAAACATTTGTAGCAAAGATAATGGCATAATTAGATTGCCATACTTCGGGAAGCATAAACAAACAACTAATAAAAATCACCCCACCACCAGTGACATATGATAGAGGTTCTCTACATGTTTTTAAAGTCTTGGAATGCTCTGTTACTGAATGCACAGGTAGCTAGACTTCTCTTAATCTGTTAGCTGATAAAATGTGTCCTTATGTCTTTGGAGATCAACTAGGTATGAAACCAGCATTTGCATTTTCTCCAAATTTGAATGTCGAAATGGAACATGCTAAAATAATGGGCTACTACTGGAAATAGAAGTGAGCTTGAAGTTAGAAACTAATTTAAATATGTGCTCTTGTATGTATTATTTTCATAATTTCCAGCAAGTCACATAAATTCTCTGGACTATAGTTTTCCTATTTGTAAAATGGGTTTACTGAGGCTTATTACTTCCTTCTAGGGACTGGTAGGAGAGACCGCAACTTTATCTTTGTATCCTATCTCAGTGGGGCACATAGGCCTAAATAGGACCTATAGCCCAGAAACCACCTGGATAATCCACCACTGCTGAAAGTAAAGAAGCAAAGCATTCTGATTATAATTCTGTGTTAAATACATATAATTAAAATAAATAAGAATAAATTCTAAAGGGAGAAATGTTCACTTGTGCCTCTTGGTTAAGCATAACACCCAGACTTGTTTACTCAGCAGACTTTGGAATCTCTTTTTCTTGGGGTCTGAAAATGAGAGGCAGTGGTTGGCCTTTTAATTTTAGGGTCTGGCTTTGATCAAAGAGAACTAAACTATGTGTTCCCCTGAATGGCTGCACTCTTGTTTCTGTACTTAGTGTTATGATTCTGTCATTTTAGTGTCAGCATAACTTCCTCATCAGGTCCAGAAATGCATAATTCTTTCATGGGGTATTCAGATTCTCAGTTAAACTGAGGAGTTTTAAGACAAAGACAGATAAGTTGAAGTAAAGAAAACAAATGGCAAGAGTACAGGGAAAATTTTTTTTAAGTTAAATGATAGAAGAGGGATACATAATAAAGCTAAGATATTTTTCCAGGGCAACTAACACCCAAAAGTCTGTCAAGAGGCCATCCTTACTTTAATAATTATCAAGAATAATTTATTGGGAGATGATAAAAATGCTGCTAAAATGAAAATCCACCATTTGTTTCATCTCTCTGAAGATGATTTTGAGTAAATGTCACCAACAGACATAAAACTCCCCAAACAAGATTTAAAACAAAAATCAGAGCTGAGGCAAAGTGTGACAAAGTTTGACAAAATTTCAAAATTAGAAGACCTAATTAAACCCATAATGAGACTAAAATAGCAAAACATCAAGAATACTACATTTGTAATCTGTTTAGGTCCTCTAATAGCATTTTTTAAAAGAAGCAAAGTATTGCTCACATTTATTATACAATCTATGAAATATTCCACACATGCCAAAACTATTTCATGAGGCTTTAGCGGAAGACATGGTATTGAAATTCTGAATAGAAATGATTTATACTTAGCATTTCTCTGGCATTAGAGAAATGATTGGAAATTTTTCTTTTAATTAAAACTGTCAGCATGGAAGGATTTAAGGATGATCAGAACAAATCCAACCAGCAAACTTCATTAGCCAAGAAAGTTACAGGAAAAGTAAAAACACTATTTACAAGTATTACAACAAATGGGTCTACAAATTAGGCATATTTGGTGGAGTTATTATAAATATATTGAATACAAGCATGAGCAGAATTTTAGAAAATTCTTCAACTAAAAGTTTCACAAGATGTGAATAACCTAGTAGTCTGATGATCAAAATAAATGAAAGAATATTTTGCTCTAGTATTTCCCTGAGCATTAAGAAATATGTACATTTTAGGGGCCTATAACTTAAGAAAATTAACCAGATTTCCTTTCCTTTCCAGTTTATGTTAAAATAGTATATAAGTTAATGAAGAATGATTTTTATTGTAACCTAACTCAATCACCCTTGTAAAGTTCACAGGAGTGCCAATGATTGTGATATAGACAATCTTATGTGTTCAAAACAATGAGAGCACCCTGCTTTACACAATACTAGACATCTTTCCCATCCTGTCTTTAATATACTCTAAGGAAGTTATTTAGAAACACTGAATCAGTACCAAATGTCTAAACAAGTCCCTCCAAAATGTTTTTAAAAGCAAAGAGAATATTCTTTCCTACACTGCACACTCCAGACACAGACTTTGATTCAATGACTTGCAATATGGTGGAACCTTAAGAGGTACTTGATGCACTGATATGAAAATTACAATTAAAACTTGAGAAAAGACCACAGTCCAGGGTTCTGACAAGCTTTGGAACAATGCTAACTTGAGTTCACCTTCTCTAGTTGTAGGAAACACTCCTGACATCTACCATCTCAAGAGCCCAGCAGTAGTCTCCTTATTTTATTTTTTTTTAAAGACATGTTATGTTGCCCATGCTGGCCTTAATCCCCTAAGCTAGAGATTCTCCCACCTTATCCTCCAGAGCAGCTGGGAGTATAAGCACATGCAACCGTGCCTGGCTTTCTTAAATTTGTTTCAATTAGAGTCCCACTCCTAATGGACTGAAGGTGCTTTGAACCTTCCATAGCTACCAATAGAGAAAAACAAAGCAACACAACGCATTTAATATATAATGATGCTTTCCCAGTCCACCTGAATCTTTGAATCCAGAAGGCGCTGAATTCTAGATGTGCTATTAGAGAGAATAAATATATAATGATGCTTTCCCAGTCCACCTGAATCTTCAAGTTCCAGAAGGTGCTGAGTAGAATGAGTCACCTTATTGAACTTTATTCTCTCTAATAGCACATTTGCTACCAACTTTTAGAAACTCTTCCAGGATATCACAATTGCATTAAGAAGTATTACTTGAAATTCCTCTTAGCTTTCCCTTTTCTTAACTGTATCTTATGACTTTTACAAATCTCATCAATGTCCCTCTTTTCAACTTTCATTTATTTTTATAAAGTTCATGAATATCAGATCATAAAATTACTTAAACTAATGACTCTTGGGCACTCAGTGTATAAACTGTGACTAGGCAAATTATTGCATATAGTAATGAGAAATGCGGTTATATCATACAGTTTGCTTAATTTACACTGATTACACTGATCCTAACCATGGATCCATCAATCATCTGTGTCTATGTGTTGATGTTCATTTCTGTGTCATGCAGACATACATGTAGTTATGAGAGCTAAGAAATTTAATGAGTATTTATGACTATGTTGATTTTTCTTTCTTAAATTTTTAATTGTTATGGATACATAATAGGTGTACACATTTATGGGATACATGTGATATTTTAAAACAAGCTGCAAGCATACAAATGTGTAATGATCAAATCAGGGTAGTCAAGATATACATTACCTTAAACATGTATCATTTATTTGTATTAGAAACATTCTACTTTCCACTTATTTTCAAACATACAAAATAAAGTTAACTCTAGTCACCCTACTGTGCTACTGAACACTAGATGTTATTCCTCCTTATTGTATTTTTTACTCATGAACCAAATCCTCTTTGTTGATTTTTCTTTCTTGATACTGAGCCTCTTAGGTGCAGCATACTAGGAAAAAGATTCACCCATCTTGTCATAAGAACATTTTAACTTGACCCATCAATTCTCTGAGTTTCTAAAAATGTTTTTATTTTAATAGGAAAATAAAATGTTTTGAATAAGAAGAGATATAAGCAAATAAGAGTTAATGATAATATATCCTGCACATTTTTCCATTTCTTACTATAATATCAATATAAAAAGGATTAGACATTACTCTAAATGTTCATTTCTGAGGCAAAAGCAAGGACACCTAGCAGGATAATATCTTTTCTCCAATGCATTTGGTGAACAAAGTGCCAGTGCAGTGTAATTTATATTTGGAGATTCGACACTTTGGAAAATTAATCCTTTGCCAATTCTATTCATCTGCTAAGTCCTTACAATTTAAGTCATGTCTTCAATATGTTGATTCTCTAGAAACTAGAAAAGAGTTTAGGCTCTTAGCAACTTTTGATCCATGAATAATTTTACACATGTCAATTGCTTCCAAAATTGTAAGTTTCTGCAGCTTTATGAGATTTTCTTTTTGTGCTACTATCCTAAAAAAATTGCTCTTTTTTTAAAGTGCATTCACTACCTTCTCTGACATTGTAACTATTTATATCTAGAAGTAATACCTGCTCATTTGCTTTTTGTAATATCCTTTTAGAAAAAATCGGTACCTTTATCTCTGGATTCTTGTCACTTTGTGGCCATGTGTCTGGGAGGGTTGGATGGCTTTATCGATTAGTTTACAAACCCAAGATGCAAGACTTGTTGATCTGGGATGCACTAAAGATCTCACAAATGTGGATGTACCTACCTTATTATCATCTACAAGAGAAATATAGTTCTTCCTGGAATATAAGTTCTAGGAATCATCATTAATAATAATATAATGAAAAGAATGTGTAATGCACATTACTACTTCTGGCCAAAATCAATCATTTATTATATAAAAAACTTACATAATTAGTATATTAACAATTCCACATTAGAGATTTTTACACTTAGAGGAACTGAAGCAAGGCCTCTTTATTTAAATTGAATATTGATACTAGGCATCAGGCACTTATGAGATAGAATCCTTGGTTAACGTATGTTCAAACAGAAACAACTTATCCTAGTAGAATATTAGAATGAATTCATGTTTTCTGTAATGGATATTGCAGTGGTTCTTTCTGCATATCCTCTTTAGGCAGAGGCACCACCCCAGCTGCTGGAAATATTGGCTGTTGAGGGCTCACAGCAGTCTCACTGGGCATTGCCCTTGTCCTAAGAGAACTTCCTCATCGTAGGCTGAACCCTTTTCAGGGGACAGGATTCAGCTACTGACTGGCTGATAAGGTATGGATAGAAAGGCCCCAGCCTCCAGATTGTCTCAATTTGGCACAACTCTGAAGGGCTATGCCTGCTCCTGAGCTCCTTTGTAGGAGCAGCCCAGGCTTTATTTGCAACATCATTGCAGCTGCTCCCTCTGCCCTTTCCTGGATCCTAACTCCTCTAGCTTCTTTGTTGGTGTGTCTTCCAGAGCACTTCCAAAGAAGCTCTCTGCACCTCAGAGCATGTTTTCCAGTCCAAGAAAACTTCTAAACATTTTTATCTTGCAAAACTTATAGGAGTAATGTTTAGTGGAAATTAGTTTAGAGGACCAAACACAAAGTGCTAAACCCAAAGTCCTGAATGGTTTGCTCATTTTCCATTAATAATTTATTCTGATTTAAAAGGTAAGGTAAATCTCTCTGTGACTTTCTTTAGTTTCTGTGTATGTAATGGATGTTGAGGAAGAATTTTCCAGTTGTCTAGAATTGACTGCTAGGAAACAAAGACAAGCAGAAAGCACTTCATATTCTAAAAAGAGGGTGGCCTCTGGCAGCCAATCCACCTGTGCTCCCTAAATTTTCATCCTAGCCCTCCCATTCTGGCCTGTATAAGCAAAAACTGAAAGGTGTGGACCTTCAGCCTTAATCTAGTTTGTGCCCTTTTCCCAATCTTCTACCTCCGGGAATGTCAAGAGAATCCCTTGCAGAGATCTGAGATAATCACAAAGAGAGCCCGGCAACTTATTCAATAGGGCATTTTTGTAGCAAACTTGCTGATGGGCCTTAGTGCCCTTGAAGTTGAGGAAGGAGATAAAAGGTTAAAAGACACTGAGCTAGAGTAGATTTTCTGCATTGAAAATTGATTTTGCCATCATGAGGCTATTGAAAGATCCTTTAAGGAAACAACAGATACTCTGTCAAAGAGCCAGCATGGGGAAACTGGCCACCCAGAGTGTACAATTGGAGAAATTTCAAGAATCAATAGTGAGAAAATCACAATACCACCAATTAAGTAAGAGGAGTTTACCTCTTTTACCCCATCTTTCCTCTAAGGTCACCAATACACTGGAGAAGAAGAAATCCCAGAATAGCAAGGAAGAGGGCAGAAGTGTAGTGAAAGCATAGAAAAGCAGGTCATGGCCTATTCCCAGCCTAGGCACCTGTACTGGGGAGGAAAGTCGATGGGAATGATACATGGTAAATTTGATAAGTGATTGAAGTTTTAAACTGAACTAATGAGAATATTAATATCTGAAAATGCATGAGAATCTATGAGACCTGCCTGAGATGCTTTTAAGGGACAGGCAATAGATATCAGACACAGCACAAAGGCAATGATTGGAATAAAAAAAAAAAGATGTTTCCACCTACTAGTTTAAGAGTGTTCAAGGACTGGTTACATTTCATTTTTGTAAATATATGAGAAATCTTAACCTACTTTATTGGAGAAGTATGATTAAGAACATTTGCTATCCTGCTTGATTTGATGCACTAACTGAAGGAAAATTTTTCTGTTTACTAAAGAGTTTAGTCAGCTATGCAGGTTTTTCTTACAAAATTTTCATACATACTGACTGTGATATTATATGTATAAATGGGTTTTTTTTCACATGGTTCCTAGCTTATGACTCCCATAACCCTTAATACAGGCTTTTGTTATAATGTTGGGGCACTTTAGGCTTCAGAAAGCAGAATCTCTCTCTGATCTTCTCCCGTCCTCCTTGCACCTGCCCAAGGCATGACTCTAATTTCCTCCTGCTTTTCTGTCTTGGAGCTGACCATAGGTATTCTCTGACTTAACTTTTCTGAATATAGGTCTGGCCCCATAACTGGGAGGAAGGAATGCTGCATTGAAAAGCCAAAAAGAATCTGCACAGGCCTTGCTGGGTTTCCCCCATTCAGTCTATTAGCATTAGATCACACCCTTTTGTCCAATCACATTTATGCATAATTGTTCATTGCTTCAATCGTAACTAGCCAATGAAGTCTCCATAAAAGACCGAAGAGGACACGGTATGAAGAGCCTCTAGGCAGCTGAACTCATGAAGATTCCCAGAGAGCAGGACACTCAGCGAGGGCACCGAAGCTCTGTGCTCCTTCCCCCACACCTTGCCTTTTGCATCTCTTCATCTGTATTCTTTGTAATATTCTTTTTATAATAAACTGGTAAATATAAGTATTTCCCTGAACTGTCCTAGCAGGTTAATCTAACCCAAAGAGGGGTTATGAGAACCCAATTGAAAGCAGGTCTGTCAGAAGTTCCAGAGGCCTGGACTTGCAACTGGTGTCTGAAGGGGGTGCAGTTTTCTGGGACTGAGTCTCAACCTGTGGGATCTGACGCTATCTCCAGGTAGAGTGTCAGAACTGAATTGGAAGACAGCTAGCTGGTGTCTGCAGCAGAACAGAGTTCTTGCTTGCTGGTGGGGAGAAATCTCTGCACATTAAGTCACAGAAGTCTTCAATGCTGATTGTTGTGGTGTAAAGTTTGTGTTTTTTTCCCTCACACTGACACAGAAGGAAGGATGACCATAGCATAGCATTGAGTTAAAAAGAGAAAGCGACGCTAAATACTCCCATGTATGCAAATAAAAAGTGTGTGATTTTATGTTTGCATAGGTTTTCTCTATTTATATACCTCTTTCTCTCTCCCCAAAGTTTACAACTGGAGGTTGACAGGGGTTAGAATTAGAGGTTAACAGTGGTCAATCCTGTTAACCACTACTTACTAGTAGTTATTGGGAGTAAAGGAGAGTACATTTTTGCTTTATCTGTGTTGCTTGCATTTTTATACCACATACGTTTAACCTTTGAAAGCTAAAAAATACATATTTTTTATAAACAGGAAAACAAAGTGAAAGGAATAGATTCATCAGACAGGCAATGGTCTCTTTTCTGCAACCAGGTCTCTTAAGACACTAGTGAACATGTTGTGACTTTATAATCACTAATGATACCAATTAAGAATGGGCTCTACTGAGCATGTGAATGCAAATTCAATAAGCAAACATGCCTCTCACGTTATTAACTCCATCCTGGTCATGTTCCTCCCTATTTGCGTTTTGCTTCCTGCTTACATTTGTTTTCACATAAGTAAACGTAGTAGATGTAATCTTTAGAAACTGACTTATTTGAAATTTCCTATTTTTAAAACGTGAAAAGCAAATCTATGATTTTTCCATGATGGCAGTGGATATATAAATATTTTCAGGGCGGCCCAGAAGCATATCCACACAATGGAAGCATGTGAGCGCATGACCACAGGGTGGTTTGTACAAGTGGGGAAACTTTTGCTGGGTCCATAATCCTATTAAATGAGGAGAGTTTGTGGCATTTTCCTCCCTGTGTATTTTCAAATGGGATATAGTAGTCTTATCTGTTTATAATTGCTAATATTTTATCTTGTCCAAAATTAGGGCTTCTCAGTATTGTCCAACTCTGCAGACTTGCTCTGAAGACCCTGCTCCGGACTGAGGATGGGGGTCACAGTGGAAGTGTGGGCCTTTGTCCCCTCTTTCTGCTTTCACTGAGTATCTTCACTGTTCTTTGCTCTACATATTAAAATCTCTCCTAATAAGTTGATGAAAAGGGAAATCAGGTGTTCAAACTTTGAAAATTGTGGCTTTAGACCCAGAATTTTACTTATGGAAGGAAATTTGAAAGTCTTCAAACAACTTTAGTTAGGAATGAACAAAATTAGTTTTGTTTCTTTATTAATGAGTGATTTTGTTCACAGATTTTAGTTGCAAACACTGTGAAACCAACACCGGGACCAAAGCTTTTAACTCTCAGATCGGTGTGCTTCCACCTTACCACGCTGCCTTCCTTTTGCTGCTAATCTCATTGTTAGTATCACTTCTAGCTTTCAGGGCCTGGGATTCTGAACATATCTGGTCAAACTAATTGTGAGAGGAATTCGCTGGCAATCTAAGAATCAAGATCATAATTATTCACTAACATCACCTCTGACTTCAGTGGAGATTTGGGTCATATTTGGCAGAACAGCTACTTTCAGCTTTCAGTTAATTTCTGAATGAATCTACTCATCCTGTAAGAAGTGCATGGTATGTTTCAAATTTATTGTAGGTTCCTAACGTCCTCCAAGGGACAGTAATATTTTTTAGTTCATCCTAACAAATCACAACCCAGGGAGGTACATTTAGTTTTTCTGTGAGCTGTAGATACATAAAAAAAGAAAAAAAAATCTGTAGCCCACATTCTGTTTGTTAAAACACATAATGCATTTCAAATATTAACTTTCTAACTATGATTTCAGAAAGATCATTAAAGTCTTTGTCTTAAGGAATGAAAATCTCTTATTACTAATGATGTGTCAGCAATACCATTCTATGCAGGCATGGCAGTACAAGGCACTTATAATGCAGCTGCACAAATAATAAAAATAAAATTACAAAAAAAATCTACATAAATGAAAGTACTAACATAACTATATATATCATCTTCTATTCCCATGTTAACAATACTAAAACAGCTATGTGCTTTTCAATGCATTTTTCTTCATTTTTCTTCGTGGTTTGATCTCATTTTAGTATTTCATCAGTTGTGTGCTTTTATGATAAACATTTCGGGATATCTATTCCCACCAAGCTCCATTTATCTGAAAGAACTTAGTTTCTGTGAAACACAGGTATTTCAAGTCTGACCTATGTATGGAAATAAGCTGAACTAAGTAATTTTACCTCTTTTACTATTGTTTGAGGTCTTAAGTCCCAAGAGTGAGAATGAAGGTGAGAAGACTGGCAAAAGGTAAAGGTGAAGGAGAGAGAAGGGAAAGAAGAAAAAAAGAGCAAGAAAGTTAGAAAGAAGGGATACCATTTGATTAACATTCTGGGGTAAAATCAATAAAACTAGGATGACTAGTGAGTGTCATTTAAAAAGCCCAATAAAAATCCCAGGCACTGACAGACTGTTGTGACTGAAATGAATCTACAGGATCACATTGTCAAAATCAATCCACTTACAATTGAGATGACAAAGACACCCAGAAAATCTCTCTTGCCTGAGGCCATACAATGTAAGGTTCTTGGTTGAAAATCAAGACACAAATAAAGACATACATTGCAAGTAATAATAAATTATTTAAATAATATGCTAAATTAAGCTGTCAATATTATAGATAGAAGTCTTCATTAAATTTAAAAATTAGTAGGTTTTATCTATTTAAAACCCTAATACATTAAGGGAAATGTCTACAACATACAGTTCTAATTACATTTTTTCATGAGAATATCAACTTGATTTCAGATATAGACCTGCTATTAACTCAAGTTAATAAATTATCCCCCAAAAATTTCAATTTAGAAAATGCTTTTGGTGTGATTTCCTTCAAATAGCATATTGTGACTGAAAAAACATCAAATAATTAGTTCCAGGCTTGAGTCTTTTACACCAATTTTAAAGCATTGAGGGAATGATTTACCCTTTCTAAGCTTCCAATAACTCATCTAAAATTAGTGGTTTGGATTTGAGGACTCCCAAATTCCCTGTCCACTGCACTTTCTATAAGTTACACTAGTATGTGAGTGAGCTTCAGGATCTTTCAGATTTAATACACTTCTCCTTTCCAGAAACAAACCAAATCAAAACAAAAGAGTCAAATTTCAAAGGTAAAATAGAATGGATGCCTGTTCTCGGTTTGTTTCTGTAGTCTCTTTTATTTTCCAAGTCGATAGGTATTATCATTCTGTAATAATCTTTACTTTTAAAACTCCAAATTGTAGACTGTGTTGTTACAATGGGTTTAACTGTACCATTTTAAATCCTTTGGTATTTGAAAGGAAAACTTTAGTGGGTCCTTTCCTTATTGAAAGATTTGGGACTTGGATTCATTTTTCCACCATCCCAACTATGAATGGGTTTAGATGTCCAAATGAAATAGGTACCAACCAGTACCATAAAATGGGTAAATATACTTAAGAAGGGAAATGAAATAGGTACCAACTAGCACCATAAAATGGCTGAATATACTTAAGAGAAGATAGATTTAATTTGATACAGTAGGCAAGAAAGTGCCGAGATTAAATAATTGGATCTGAATCTCTTTCTAAAGCACAATAAGCCTTCATCTTTTACTTCAATCTTTACTGTTAAGAAAAACAAAACAAAACAAAAGCAACTCAGATAAATAACTACTCAGGAAATATTTCAGCTTTAAATGTTTATATCTGTTTGCTAAATATTAATTTTGATTACATTTATATCTCATGTAAACTTGGCTTATCTTTAGCAGATAAAATAAATAATATTGTTTTTCAGGCATATAAAAATTAACTAATAGTCATGGAGTTTGATAAATCTTCTACCAAGTAATACAATGGTAAAAGAATGAGTTAATGTCCTTTTCAGGGACATGGATGAAGCTGGAAGCCATCATTCTCAGCAAACCAACACAGGAACAGAAAACTAAACTCCGCATGTTCTCACTCGTAAGTGGGAGTTGAAAAATGAGAACACATGGTTACAGGGAGGGGAACATCAGGCACTGGGGCCTGCTGGGGGGTGGGGGGCAAAGGGAGGGAGAGCATTAGAACAAATACCTAATGCATGCGGGGCTTAAAACCTAGATGACAGGTTGATAGGTGCAGCAAACCACCATGGTACATGAATACCTATGTAACAAACCTACACGTTCTATACATGTATCTGAGAACTTAAAGTAAAATAAAAAAAAATTTTTTTTAAAGAAAGTTATGGGGAATTAGTTGCTTTCAGTTTTCACTTAGGATTAATAATACATTTTTATCATACTTCACATTTTATATATTGAAATGATAAATTCTGATAATTAGAAAGAATATATTTAGTTCCAAATAAAACTTGTAAAATTTTTCCAACACTATTGCAACATTTCTGAGAAATGCTTATTTTGGAATAGATTGCTAGCTCTTGCTTTCATTTTTTAAAAGTACAACAAAGCTGTCATATTTTAATAAATAATTCCAAGATATAGTAATTCACATTGCTTTAAGAGAATATTTTCCTATGGATCATGTAATAAAGAACAAGAAATTCAATTGTAATTGTCAACCTTTATGTATATTAAAAGCTTTCCACTTCCATCAGTGACAACCACAGGATACACATGGTTATTGATTATAAGCTATTTTTTCAGGATGGATTAATGGTTTCTTCTCTCGTAAATATAAATATTTCAACCTGAGCTCATCAAACCTTCAAACTGTTAAACAACCATTAACAGCATCCAATCCCATTCACCTACCTACCACTCCTCCCCAGAGGTTTCCTTAAGATAGTACGGTGTGGAATAAGAAATACACAATAAACTATAATTTAACCATAAGCATATTAATGACATATCCTGACCCAACCATGTTGTTCAAGAAATTTTATCTATTTTCACTTTTATTTAGCCAGAACATTTTACTGGTGAATTGTTAAAATATCTGTTGGCTATCTCAAAATAAGCATAGCCAGACCTAACTCATTTGCCCTTTAGCCTATCCCATATATAATTTTCTATCAGAGAAATAATTTCATTCATATTGACTATGATATATACTAAATTTATGTCAGAAAAACAATTTTCTTGTAGAGGTCCTCTATGTTAGACCTTTCAGAGCGGGCCTTTTCCTCACTGTGGTAACAGAACTCATTTAACATAAGAATAGGCATGATTTAGGTAAAACTCTTGACACTTGTTAGGCATGTAATAAATGCAAGTTGCAACACTAATAATCATTATTACTGATTTAGCTTTCAATTTAAGTTCGTTTTCTTAATGAAAGGTTAGCAAATATTGGCTGATTGTATTGTGCCTTAATATTGTTTAGCTTACTTACATAGAAATATATGTTACTTTCCTTATAAGCAGAATTGTCACATACAGTTCTGAATAATGGCCATTAAGATTGACTTGTCTTCTGATCCACAAACTGAAATAGCAATTAGCAGGGCAACACTGCACAGAATTTTTTATTGTATACTTCAAATAGTTTTTTATCATGCTACTTAAGAAGAGAGGAAAATGAATATATATGTTTTAGCTGGGTATTAGAGTGATCTGGTACCTATTTCATTTGCACTTTTAAGCCCTCAGCATATAAACTTCAAAGGCAGCTTGCTGTATTGATCAATAGAAGTGCTGAGTCATGACAGATTTGGTTTTTCTTTAATCATCAGTTGCTTGGATTGAAATAACACTTGAACACATTAAAATTCCAGAAATTTCTAGTTTATGCATAAGAAGTTAAGATCCATATTTTGCTTTTTAGATGGGAAAAGATTATTGCATTCACACTGCCTTTCTAATGTATATCAGATATATATATATATTCACTCAGGAGTAAAAATACAACATTCTTTACCTTTCTTTTTGAAGTTATAAAGGCTATTGCAGTGTTCCCTGGTATTTCTTGGACCTATGAAAACTAAAACTTGGAAATCACCATGGAGCAGACATTTATTTTTCAAAGGTCCTCCTTCCTAAATTTCTTACCTATCAACTCTTTAGTAACAAGAAGCAACTTACCATATTAGAAGGCTAAAAAGATACCAATCCCCAAAACATTTAATAATCTATTTCAAAATGCTTTTCCTCAGCAAATCCTTGCAGATTCTGATTATAAACATCCAGTAAACTAATCTGGAGTTAGTGGAGAGGTGAGGGTGAGGGTGATGACAAGAATCATCTACTAGTAACTTGAAGAGTAAGGACAATTGGGAGGAATTAAATATAAAACAGAGGGCCAAAGATAACTGAAAGGAAGGAAAGAAGAAAAGAAAGAATTAGGAAATAAGAAAGGAAGACAATAATGAGAGACAGCAGAGCTTTATTTGTACAGAACATGGGTTTGCAGCAGCAGGGCCAGGAGGTTGCTAAAATGGCAATGAGTATATTGAAAATTAAAACCAAATGGACCAGAAATAAGTGCCTAACAGCAAGAAAATGTCTAAAAGATGAGCAAAGCTAAGAACCTAAGATAGAAAGTGAAAATGAAGTATCAAGATCAGCAGTCTACCACCCTTTTGCCACGACTGTGGCTTATCTCAGATTTTATTTTTAATCCAGATCTCTAGTCTCACATTCCTAAACTTTTGAACATCTCCATTTGGGTGTCTTATTCATTAGATTTTATTTATTTCCTTGTCAAACTTCCCCTCCAAGGAAGGCATCCTTGTATTAATTAGAGCCACTGTCCCCCACCACCAAAATCAGAATTATCAACAACATATATCCTTTTCAAACACTCTAAATCCAGTAAGTCGTGAAGTCCTGCCAAAGATACCATAAATATTATTTGAATTTATCTTCTTTACATTCTCAAGACCACAGCCTAATTTGGTTCCTCATTGTCCCTTGTTTGATTGCCTCCGAGGTGGCCTCCTCACATTAAGTATCTCTCTGCCCAAATACATTCTCCACTGTAATACCAGAAATCTTAAAGCTCAGTTCCAATCACGTCACTTGTAAACATTTTTTATTGATGGAAATATCTCTCTAAATATTTAAATAGATTAATTTTTTAATCTTAAAAAGGAAAAACTCTTCTTTAAAGTATACCTTTCATTCCCTCTAGCTACCACTACCCATTTTTCATTCTTTCATAGCTAATTTTTTTAAATGTGTACCAAAATCCTTCATCATCTCAGATTCCATATTAACCTACAGCAATCTTGTTTCTCTTTCTACAATTCCTGACATTATGTAAATTGTGTTATCCATTATATCTTAGTTTGAAGGCAATTACAGACTTTTTTTTTTTTTTTTTTGGAGGCAAGTCTTGTTCTGTCGCCAGGCTGGAGTGCAGTGGCATGATCTTGGCTCACTACAGTCTCCACCTCCTGGGTTTAAGTGAGTCCCCTGCCTCAGCCTCCTGACTAGCCAGGACTACAGGCACACACCACCACGCCTGGCTAATTTTTTGTATTTTAGTAGAGATGGGGTTTCACCATGTTGGCCAGGATGGTCTCTATCTTCTGACCTCATGATCCCCCCACCTTGCCCTCCCAAAGTGCTGGGATTACAGGCATGAGCCACCACGCCTGGCCAATTATAGACTTTTATAAGGAAGTGGATCTCTCTGAGTAGTTGACCTACTGCTGACCACTACTCGCTTATTTCTGAAATGCATGATTCCTTAATTTTCATGACACTACTCTTTCAACCGTTTTTCTACTCTAACTATACTTCTTAAGTCTCCTTTGTGTTTTTCTCTGCACTCATTTTATATTTTGGACTAGGCCTCTATATGTATGCTTTTCTTCTTCTTATACCACATATTCTTGCCTTCAGTTATGGTCTATATCAAGCATATAGGAAAGGATTAAATCAAATGTCAAATTCTATGACTGAAAACGGATTAATAAATGCAGAGCAATATTAAGAATCCACATAAAATTTAGGCTCAGTAAGAAGTTTCAGTCAATGAATAAAGCTCACTATGGGCATGGATGGGAAGGTGGAAATGGGTTAATTATTATTTACTATTCCTGACTCTGATCTAAATACTGATGACTAAACAAATCTACCGTGTCTCTAGTATCCATTCAATATTACTTTCCTGAGTTCCAGATTCCTATACATTCCTGCTTGATTGGCAGTTTCAACCTGTTATCAATAGGCACCTTAAATTAAGCAATTTCTAAACTAAAGCCATCATCTCCATGCCAAAACTTGGTTTGCCTTTCATCACCCACTACAGTAAATGGCATTTTCACTCATTTGGTTACCCAAGCCCAATATTTGAGTTCCATTTGATACTTTTCCCTTGCAATCATGAATAAATCATTCAGATTCACTCATCTATATATCCCTTGAATCCACTCTCTTGTCTCCATTTTAATTATTGCCCCACCAGTTCAAGTCCTCTTCATCTTTAACTGGGAATACTGCAGGTCTGATAATTTTTCTTTCAGACTCAGGTGCTTCTCCGCTTTTATTAACCCTTTATATTGTCTCCAGATTGATTATTATATCTGATCATATAACTTCCCTGTAGAGACAAAAGTAAATCCATCTTGGGTGCTAACCCACCTTGTTGAGTTCTGATTAATGCCAGTCCCAGCAATGCTTCCTGATTTCTATTCATTTACTGTCCTTAGTGGAAGACCATGTACTGACTATAAATACTGTCTTTAGATCAAAGCAACCTTAATGTTATTGCACAAATTACGGCCTTTGACACACATAGCATTCTTGCCTGTTCTCAAGGGTTCTGTTTACTTGTCTCTATAGACCACATAAACTCTTTCCCTGTAGTAAGCCTT
Organism: Pan troglodytes; assembly: GCF_028858775.2. Lineage (NCBI taxonomy): Eukaryota > Metazoa > Chordata > Mammalia > Primates > Hominidae > Pan > Pan troglodytes. Next base: position 136,181,872 of record NC_072403.2, on the reverse strand, counting down.
GGTTCTGAAGAGTAACAGTGTAGAGATCTACCTGTTTTGCTGCTGCCGAAGACTATGCTTTACATAAGTTCCCCAATAAATCACCCATCACCAACAAACTGGATTTGTTTGCCATGTTCTTTGGTTTCTTGGCTCCTTCCACTTTTGGGGGTCACTTTGCATATATGGTCATTTCATGGAAGATTTTCTGTTTAAAATCTATTTAAAATTAATCATATCATTCTGTATTTTAAAAACTACCAATGGTTGTCTGTAGTCTTCACAAGTTGTTTTTTATATTTTGTGCATCTTAAAGTTCTCTAATAGTGTTCAAAATAATAGATCCTCTCGCCTGAAAGATGCACATACATACCCCATCTAATTTTAAATTATTGAATCAGACCAAAGATGCCTGCTTCACAGGCCAAAATATGTCTACATAAAAGGTCCAAATTCCTGCTGCTCTCATTCATAAACTCTGTGCAGAAGCCTGGGAAGTCTTCTAAATATGGTATGGTCTTTCTTGATGCTTTGCCTCTACATATTTTGATACCTTTCTTAGATTGTTTTCTGCCTGGCAATATACCATGTATTCTTGGTTTCAGCCCAAATTTTATCTTCTCTACAGTGTCTTCATTAATTCATGAGTCAGACATGGATGTTTCTTCTAAGTTTTTTTTTTCCCAATAATGTACACAAGCTTACTATTTATTTGTTGTGTGAACCCTTTGAAGATAATATTTTATATATTGCATACCTTTTACATACCAAAGTGCCTGGAACGTGGCAGATAATTATTTATTTCTGTTTTGCTTTAATTAGTTTTCAACTGAAGATAACATAAGAAACTTAATATGCAAAAATCAAAGATAGGATAGCTTAGTTTAAATAAAATGACCATCCTCCAGATAAAAAAAATTAAAAAACATTACCCATTTTGACATATTAGCATACTCAAAAATTATAAAAACAATATTATAACTGAGGAATGATTAACAAGAAAGTCTTTATTGTAATACTTAAAATGGATAGTCTGTGTCATGGAGGAAAACTTTCAATACTTGTAAAAACCATCTGATACCTAGAAATCTAAGAATCAGATTACTCTACTAGTCTGTTCTCACACAGCTAATAAAGACATACCTGTGAGTGAGTAATTTATAAAGGAAAGAGGTTTAACTGACTCACAGTTTCACATGGCCGGGAGGCCTCATAATCAAGTCAGAAGGTGAAGGAGGAGCAAAGTCACCTCTTACATGACAGCAGGAGAGAGAGCTTGTGCAGGGGAACTCCCATTATAAAAACATCAGATCTTGTGAGACTTATTCACTACCACCAGAACAGTATGGGGGAAGTGACCCCCATGATTCAGTTATCTCTGCCTGGCCCCACCCTTGACATGGGGGATTATTAAAATTCAAGGTGAGATTTGGGTCGGGACACAGCTAAACCATATCATTCCACCCCAGCCCCTCCCAAAACTCAGGTTCTCATATTTCAAAACCAACATTGCCCCAAAGTGTTAACTCATTTCAGCATTAACTCAAAAGTCCACAGTCCAAAGTCTCATCTGAGGCAAGACAAGTCCCTTCTGCCTATGAGCCTGTAAAATCAAAAGCAAGTTAGGTAAAATGGGCGTATGGGCATTGGGTAAATATGCCCATTCCAAATGAAATAAATTGGCCAAAATGAAGGGGCTACAGGCCCCATGCAAGTCTGAAATCCAATGAGGCAGTCAAATCTGAAAGCTCCAAAATGATTTCCTTTGACTCCATATCTCACATCCAGGTCATACTGATACAATAGGTGGGTTCTCATTCTTGGGCAGCTCTGACCCTGTGGCTTTGCAGGGTACAGCAGCCCTCCTAGCCACTTTCAGGGGCTGGTGTTGAGTGTCTGCAGCTTTTCCAGGTACACAGTGCAAGCTGTCAGTGGGTCTACCATTGTGGGGTCTGGAGGATGGTGGCCTTCTTCTCACAGCTCCACTAGGCAGTGCCCCAGTGGGGACACTGTAGGGGCTTCCACCACACATTTCCCTTCTGCACTGCCCTAGCAGAGGTTCCCCACGAGGGTTCTGCACCTGCAGGACACCTCTACCTGGACATCCAGGCATTTCCATACATCCTCTGAAATCTAGGCAGCAGTTCCCGAACCTCAATTCTTTACTTCTGTGCACCCGTAGGCTCAACACCCCATGGAAGCTGCCAAGGCTTGGGGCTTGCACCCTCTGAAGCCATGGCCCGAGCTGTACCTTGGCCCTTTTAGCCACAGCTAGAGTGACTAGGATGTAGGGCAGCAAGTCCCTAGGTGGCACACAGGAGAGGGGCCCTGGACTGGGCCAGGAAACCATTTTTGCCTCTGAGGCCTCTGAGCCTGTGATGGGAGGGGCTGCTGCAAAGTTCTCTGACATGCCCTGGAGACATTTTCTGCTTTGTCTTGGTGATTAGCATTTGGCTCCTTGTTACTTATGTAAATTTCTGCAGCAGGCTTGAATTTATACCCAGAAAATGGGTTTTTCTTTCCCACTGCAATATCAGGCTGCAAATTTTTCAAATTTTTATGCTCTTCTTTCTCTTGAACACTTTCACACCTAGAAATTTCTTCTGCCAGATACCCTAAATCATCTCTTTCAATTTAAAAGTTTCACAGATCTCTAGGGCAGGGGCAAAATGCCAGTGGTGTCTTTGCTAAAGCATAACAAGAGTTACCTTTGCTCCAGTTCCCAACAAGCTCCTCCTCTCCATCTGAGACCACCTCGGCCTGGACCTTATGGTCCATAAAACTATCAGTATTTTGATCAAAGCCATTCAACAAGTCTCAAGGAAGTTCCAAACATTCCCACATTTTCTTATCTTCTTCTGAGACTTCTGAACTGTTCCAAACTCTGCCCGTTACCCTGTTCCAAAGTCACTTCCACATTTTCTGGTATCTCTACAGCAGCATCCCACTTTACTGGTACCAATTTACTATATTAGTCTATTGTCAGGCTGCTAGTAAAGACACACCTAAGACTGGGTAATTAATACTGGAAAGAGGTTTAATTGACTCACAGTTCCACATGGCTGGGGAGGTCTCACGATCATGACAGAAGACAATGAGGAGCAAGTCATGTGTTACATGGGTGGCAGCAGGCAAAGAGACAGCTTGTGCAGGAATACTCCCATTTTTAAAACCATGAAATCTTTGAGACTTATTCACTACTATGAGGACAGTATAGGGGAAATGACCTCCATGATTCAATTAGCTCCACCTGGCCCCCCCACTTGACACATGGGGATTATTACAATTCAAGATGAGATTTGGGTGGGGACACAGATCAACCATGTAAAGAGGAATTGGGGGTTGGAAAGAATTTTAAATATTCTCTCTCTCAACCATCCTGCCAACATTTGTTGGTGACATTTCCAGGTGATGCTGGGTCACCCAGCTCTGCCTCTGGAAAGCTGATTTGAGATATGCCAGTCATACACACAGTAACAACAGAACAAGTTTTGAATCCTCTCTACCATGTGAAATAATGTGAAACATCGCACATACTGGGAAAGAAATGTGAAATAGATTATTCGACAAAGTACAACACTTCATTGTTGTAATCTTCATTGTTAAGTTACACTTTTAAATCGAACATTTCCATACATTTTCGTAGGCAACATTCAGTGAACAATTAAATTCAGTCTAATTAGCTTTTGTACTTATTCAGAATAGAAAAATATAGGATAATAGAAAACAGAAGTAGAACTAGAAAAGAAGGGGTAATGTATACTTCAGGGGAAAAATTTGAAGAAAAATCATGGAATTTTGCATATATGCATACTAATATCTATGACGATGTTATTTTTAAGACATAGAAACAACATTTTCTTTATTATGTCAAATAAATGTTTTTATCTTCCTTATTGCAATAACAACAATTTACATCATGAATCGTCAAGGAAAGGCTACATTTGGTAATACCACTCTTTAAAAAAAATCATTTTTCTATTTAGAGCAATGATCCGATTTGGAGAAAATGTAGGAAAAATATATCTCAGTGGAAAAACAAACTCTAGAGTCCAGTAACATTCTAAAAGGCCTGAGTTTCTATCAGTTTCAGTCTCCAAATTAGAAGTGATAGGCAATTCGTATAAATCTAAGTGATTTCCAAAGTGAATTTTACAAATTATGTTTATTACAATTTTGTGTCTGCAGTTTCCTCATATGTGTCTTCTAAGCACTGATATTCTGATATCTCTTACACTGCTGCTGTTTCTGCTGCTGTGGCTGCTGCTTCTTTCTCTTCTTATCCTTCAGAAAGAAGCCTTGGATTCTCTGAGTAGCAGTAGACTCCCTACAGGCATTTTCCAGATGTAACAGAGCATCAGTGTCTCTTTCTGCCTGCCAGGGCAGTGAATTCCCATGCCTCAAGAATCAATTTGATCTAAAAACATTTAAGTGGATTAAAATGCTTAGTCATTACATGTAAGATTATTTCTTTACTGAGGACAAAGCCTATCCACAAGCTGCCACACATGGTTACTGTGGAGAGGTCCTTGATACATCATTAGCCCTAGGCAGGCTAAAATCACACTGTTCTCTGAGGGCTTCACTCAAGTCCTGTAGCAGCCCTTACATGAAACCATTTGCTGTGCTGTTCTAAAGTGGTTTAACGATAGCATCCCCACTGATAATAGACATGGGGTCTTCTCTCCTTCCAAGCATTACCAATTCATGCATTATCTGCTGAGTTCACAGAAGGCGAGAAACTGCTTTTCTGGGATCTTTATCATTCCATATTTAAAATTATATATTATTTATAGTTCTGTTTATCCCAGATGAATGTGTGTGGCATTATCATCTATGCCTGAGTGTAGACAATAACCCACAAAAATAATCCCAAATAAATAGAGCTGTTGACAGGTAAATTATGGAAATAGTGAACAATGGACATTTTGGAACATCTTTAGCGCAGCAGTTTCTCACCACACATGATATTTATCTTGATTTTCAGTGTCAGATTGAAAATGTTTCATTCCTAGTAATTCGAATCATGACAACAAGTAAGGTTTGAAAAAGTAGTGGACCTTTTTCTGCTGAACCATGAAAGTTGAAAATCATAATGGAAACATTAAAAATAGAAAGAGATAAAGAAGAAAACAGGTATATTGCTACACAAAACATGGTTATAGAGATTTGTGAGAAGGCGATACATAAAAAACATTTAAAAAAAGTTCTGCTAAAAGAGTATTGAAACCCTATTCAGAAAAATATTTCAGTAATTTTTTTTATCTCTTAGTTCAGAAATATTTTGACTCCTAGATGAGGTGTTATTGCTATTGAGTTTCAGTAAAACATGGCCAAGGATCATGTTGAAATAGACAAAGAAGTGAAAGTTATTAACATAATAGATAACATTTGAGAGTCTACTTGTGCAAGACACATGCTCAATATTTTATATTAACCTTTCATTCCATACTCACAACTGATAACTGATGTGAAGAAGAAACCAAAGTAAAGAGTTTATCTGACTTGTATAAAAGCAGATGCATTAACACATTTCATTGATAGAGTCAGGTTTTTAGCCTCAGATTCTGGGACCTCAACTTCTTATGAAATTTTGAGGGTTTTAGAGAAGAAATGATTTAAATTATGAACAACCGGTGATTTCTTGCCAAATGCCCGATTTTGTTCCACATAAAAACACGGAGAAAGCCATGGCTTTAAAAATTACTGACAGGGGGCGGGGCCAAGATGGCCGACTCGGAAACAGCTCAGTTCTGAGGCTCCCAACGAAAAGAACAATAATAAGCATGTGAATCCTTCACCAGCAACCAAGGTAACCAGGTTCTCCATCAGAACTGACTAGAAGGGTGGTATGATCCAGGGAGAGGAAGGAAGAGCAGTATGGTGCTGCGGCCCACCTGAGAGCCACATGGGGCAGAGGGGCCAGTTTCCACCTTTTCTGCCTCTGCCACTCCTGAGACACCAAGACCAACCCTTCTTTTCTTCAGCCGACTCAACATGAAGATGATGAACATAAAGATCTTTATAATGATCCACTTTTACATAATAGTAAATATGTTTTCTGTTCTTATTATTTTCTTAATAATATTTTCTTTTCTCTAGCTTGATTTGTTGTAAGAATACAGTATATAACACATATCAGAAATGAAATGTTTTAATTAATCCATTGTTTATGTTATCAGTAAGGCTTCCAATAAATAATAGACTATTAGTAGTTAAGATTTGGGGGAGTCAAAACTTATATGCAGATTTTTGACTGTGTGTGGGTCAGCATCCCTAACCCCTATGTTGTTCAAGGATCAACAGTATGTATAACAGTTTTCATAATTTTATGACATACTAGTCATCATGGTAATTCTTATTATCTGGTTTTAATCGTTGTATAGTGAAAGCTGTGTATCATTTATGAGAGAGAAAATGCTCATGGTTCTGCAGACTGTACAGGCATCTGAGAGAAGGAAGCTGCTTCAGTGTCTTAGTGCTGGTTTGACTGATCTAGTCCAAAACACATGCTGAAGGACTTTGTGCCTAAATAGGCACTACTTTTTTTATGTGTGTCCGTGTGTGATGTACAACACTAAAGAAGCAGGCACATCAAGAAGCCCAGTAAAGGTTCTGGGTCTTAATTGAATGCTTTTATCCTAAACAATTCCTATTTCCTTGATTTTAATTGCTCCTAATATCTCTGGGAAAATTTGAAATTAATTTAAAACTACTTCACTGCCCCATAACTTATCCACAGATCACAATTGAAAACATGGAAATAATAGGAATTTTGATGTGGTTCCTTGTATGGAGTCTATGCTCTTTTATCTTTCAAGAATGTTTTGTACACCATTCTCCAACATCTATATAATCTGGTTTTCAATGCAATCTTTAATTATATAAGTTTTACATTCCTCATTTTATGAAATTATTGCATGTTTCAAAAGAATATCTGAACTCATAAACATTCTTGTAAATGAAATTATAATGATTTCTGCTTGGACATTTATTTGCATATACCTAGCTACATAAAATGATAAGATGGGGAAAATATTAGAAGCAGTTATGTAAAATAATTTCTGTAATTATCGAATAAGGTCATCAAAGATGTTTTGAAATAAAACATAACTGAGAATTTTTTCCTCTAGCAACTCCATTTAGGCCATCATTTCTTGCTTTATAAACCTCAATTTTATACTTTTATTCTGTACATATCCTATTATAACTCAAAGCAAACTAGCATAGAAAAACTGTGTTCATTATACTCTAATATACAAGGAGAAGTGAAAGCTGAGTAGAGGCTTAACCATGAAGAAATTTGCATCCAAGGTGGTGAATGTGAAAGAGAATGCAATTGTGGAGGAATTATACATTATTTAAATAAAAGAGAAGAGTTAAAATATTTTAAATTTATAATTTTAAAAATAGAATTATGCTGTTCTTTATACATAAACAGTGATGTTATTCATTGAGATAGTCTTTTTACTATAATGAAGGATGTAGCAATGGTTACAAGAAAAAAGGTATCACCAGATTGACAAATTGGCATATGTTCCCTGAAGTCTCATTTATTTTTAGTATTTTATGGAGAAGAGTAAAGGGGAGTTCAGATTGGGAAGTTGAGTTGGTTAAAAGAAATACAATTTTTGAAAACATTTCCAGGAGCATTATAGATGTTTTAGTTCAGAAAACAATTATATTGTGCCCTGAGAATTGTTTTGATATCAGATATCTGAAAGAAATGTTCTGTCTGGCTTATTGAAATCCATTCACTTTCAACCCTAATGCATCAATAGTAGTAGGGCATAGCAGAGATTACAAATGATACTAATTTCTCCTTAAATAAAATTAGGATTTTGCAAACTGGCTTATGTTTTTTAATCTCCTTCCTAATCAGTGAGTTTCTTCTCCTCACAGCAGCCAGTGTCAGCATTTATTCTATATAATATAAATAAGCAATAATAAAAAGCAGGTTCAAGCCATTATTCTAGACTAACCTGCAGCTATGGGGCTGTTTGTCTTAGTTTTACTAAATTGTCAGCTAAACAACACTATGCTACAAACCTCTCAACGTGTTCACAGAGTTTCTCATGCCTTTGACTAAATTTATTGCATTAAAAGAAGAAAAATAGAATGATAATAATAATAATAAGAAGAAAAGAACAAGGAGAAGGAAAACGACACAAAGGTTTTAGAAGATAGAATGAAAACTATGCCAAATTATAGTTTTGCTCCATGATAAATTCTTAGGCACAAACTACTCTGAAAATGTAACTTTAAGTGTAAATATAAGCACAGAAACTCCCCATCAAACACTAACCTTTCAAAACAGAAGAGAATTAAAATAAGACATCTCATAATTCCAATTTTACTGTACTACAAAATGGTAGTCGCTTCACTTCCAAGGGAAATCTTTGTGTACACACATATCAAATTTTAAGTGCATGACACCCCCATAAAAATGAATTCTAGATAAAATGAGTTTAATACTTGCAGCCAAACATTTCTTTTATAAAATTCCATAAACATAACTGGTATCTTTAAAAGAAAAAAATATGAAGAAAAAAATTGATTCCGCTGTGTTTCAGAAAATGACAGGTCTAGTCAAACAGAAGTTTAGCTGTGGGGTGTAGATAACATCTTACTGGGCATGGAGTTCCCAGATGAGTCAACATTTCCAAAAACCACTGACAAGACATCTACAAATACAACACAGAGATGACCAGGAAAATGACAACTATTTCCTTAAAGAGTCAGCTGGGCAATCACAAAGCATCCGGCAAATAAAACAATTCATAAAACCTCTGAAGGGTCAACTTCAGAGTATTGCTTATATACTTGCAAGGAAAGATTTATTTGGAAATAAATAGTATAAAGAATATTATACAAAAGGGGTTTTGTAGTAATTACAGCTACCAAAGACTTTCTTTATGTAGTGTCAGTTTTGCTGGTGTGGTCAATGAAAGTCTTTAATCAATTTCAGAATTAACCCCTTTTGCAGTCAAAACCTTTAAAAATAATTGTTTATAATTATTATTTGACAAACAGACTGTGTGCTATGAATGGATATTGGTAGGTTTGTTCTATCCAAGGTGATTAAGTCATTGAGAGGGATCAATGCTGCTCTTACGGAACTGGGTTAATTCTCAAGGGAATAAATAAGTTCTCACTCGCTGGGTACTGGATGAGTTACTACTAGAGCAGATTGTTATAAAGTGAGGCTGCCCCTCCTATTTTGCTCCTCTCACATGCTCCCAGTTCCCCTTCTACTTCTCCGCCATGTTATGACACAGAACTGGGTTCTCACCAGTAGCTAACCAGATACAGCCACCCTATCATGGACTTCCCAGACTCTAGTACATTGAGCTAAAATAAACATTTTTTAAAATAAATAAATAAGCAAATCATCCAATCTCAGGTAGTGTGCTATAGCAACACAAAAAAGACTAAGACATTATACTAAGAAACTCTAAACTAAAAAAAATTCATTGATTCACATTATCAGTTTGCTACACTCATTGCCATAAAAATTAGCAAATATCCTGGAAATGGTGCCTACTTGCCTCTTCCCATTATCTTGGAATGAGAGAAAATAGAAAAAAGCAGAAATGAGGTGTTTTGATATTATCTGTCGTCACTTTTCTCTTACGAGATATTAATACACGAAATGAGCAAAAAAGGGTATGCAAAAAAGACCAACCCAGTAATATCAAAGAAATTCTAAAAAGAGCAATAGAATTTGAAATAAAACTATGACAATAACATGAAACAAATGCTCTAGAAAATATATGCTCTGATGAAATTTATATCACCAAAATCATTCAAGAAGTGGAAAATTTGAAAAGATCAATTATTGTAGAAAAGATTGGAAAGATAATTAGATAGCTACCATTCATGAAAGTATCAGAACTAGATGGTTTCATAGATTAGTTCTAAGAACATTTGTAGTTCCAATCCTATTTGAATTATTCTATACCACAGAAAAAAGTTTCCCCAATTTATTTTCTTAAGGCTGCATAATTTTAAAAATATTACAAGTAAAAAGCTATAAATTAATTGCATTTTTAATAAGGATGCAAAAAAGTAATTAAAAATAGTAAAAGTTGAATATAGCAATCAAAAAAAGAATAACATATTACAAACAAATAAGGTATAGTCTAGTAATGGAAAGTTAAATTAATATCAGAACACTTATTAATCTAATTCAATGCATCCAAAAATTTTAAAGAGATATTAGCATACAGCTTCAAAGATATGTAATAAAATATTATTAGCTATTCTTAATAATTGAAGGAAACTACTTAAATATAGTAAAGACCATTTACTGAATACTAATAGCTATAACACAGTAAGCAGACTGCTAAAAAGTCTTCTCATTTAAATTCAGGAAGTTGACTGAGATTTTTGCTATTGCCATTAGATCAACCTAATGCACAAGGAAAGTATCACTAGTTTCAGGATTGAGACAAGGGGTAGATTGTTTTTCTTGTGCACCTATTTAAAGCAATACTTTCAACTAAATCTTCCTAATAAATAAATAAGTGTCATAAGGGTGTTTCTTATAAAATCAGTCAATGTAGTTTAATAACATTAATAAAATACATTTCAGTAGTAAAAAAATAAAACACACTGCCAACATTAAACTGACACAGTATAGGGATGAAAGTCTGCCTAGGATACGTTAGGGTCTGGCAGAATGCATGAACCTCTTATCTTGTAAGCAATTCTCCATAAATATCATTTTTCTTAATTGAACTTTTGATAAGTATCAATGTAAAAGGCCTTTAAACCAGAGCAAATCCATCTTGAACAGGAGCTGGGTAAAATGAGGCTGAAACCTATGGGGTTGCATTCCCCATAGAGTCTCACTCTGTCTCAAAAAAAAAAAAAAAAAGTCATCTGCTCAACTCTCATTGATAAAAAGGAAATTACACCAAAGTAAAACATACTTAATGCAATCTAATAGTTATTGTTACACTTTTGGTTCAAAAAGGCAAACTGAGCATACAACAAATATAGTCCTACAACTATTAGTAATAAAACATTAGCAACAAAGAGATTTCAACCAATTGCCTGAAGAGGAAGACAAAGAGATGGATATTGATTAATAAGCAGAATGAAGCAATTGCCAGTCTATAATATGTATGGAGGAGAAAGAGACCAAAAAATGCTGGACTGCTAGGGAGAATTTTGCATGCTCTGGAGACTTGGGCAAGAAACATATGACCAAAGGTCAGTGTGTAAAGTGGGCTGGAAAACAGCAATAACCCTCTACCACTTTTAGAATCAGCCAGGAGTTTATTTCTCTGGGGAAAACAGGGAGATTTTTCATAAATAAATTAAAAACTATAATATAAAATAACTGTTAAATGAAATTACCTGGGGACAGCATAGCAAAGGCAAATGTTGAAAAGCATAAAGAATCATCAAAATGATGCATGCAAATTCCAGAATTGAAGGTGTAGGGAGGTTCAAACTTTCCCTCTGAAGGTTTGACAACTGAGTCTGCTGAAATAAACTGACAATAGATAAACAGGAGACGAGGCATACTCATTATTTAAGCTCATGAGACTCACAGAAAATATAAAACTCAAAGGAGGAGCCAGATGGTTGAGTATTTTATACCATAAAGGAATAGGGGCTTGAGGGCTTTCAGGGGAGGTGGAGACAAGTTAAGGGAGAGAAAAAAGGAAGAACCACAGGATGAACAAAGGTTGTCTTATTATGCAGATAAAGCTTCTCAGAGCAGCCTCCAGAAGAATAAGTGATAGGCTGTCTGGGTATGTGGATGACATTTAATCTCCTCTCCAGTGATTAATCTTCCCTGGCTGCTTGATGAGATTCCTAGGGAGGGGTTTCAAGACAATTGCATTTCTTTTGGAAGAACTTACCTCAGTTAGACAAGTGAACTTCAGAGAAAGGGACTCCTGGTGCTTTGGGACAGAGGATGAAGGAAGGTCAGAGAGACCTTGAGGCTACTCTTTTAATTCAGAATTGCCATACATTGAATATGATTTTCTGAGCCACAACAAAGTATTCTATAAGTGTTTAAATAATAAAAAAAAAAAGACTACACAATTTTTAAATAGGTTCACATTTAGACACGCCATTTTGAAATGCCAAGACAACAATAATAAAATGAATATCTCAAGCACTTCTTTTAAAGTTATTTACAGATCAATATCAGACTGGCCATCAGTAACACTGCTTCTTAGATTGTGAACAATTACTTCAATGTTCTAAGAAAAAAATGATTTTCAACCCTGAATTCTGCACCTGGCCAAACTAGTACTCAAGTGTAAAGGTAGAATAAAGTCATTCTCTGTCATGAGACAGATAAAACTCAGAAAGTTTCTCTCACAAACATGCTTTTCAGGAAGTTGTTTGTAGAATATCAAAGAGATAATAGATGGAATTTAAGAAAGCATGAATCAAATCAGCAGAAGGGAGAGATAGATGTATAATAGGGCTTGAGAACAAACAGTTTACATCGGAGTAAAATGACAGAGTACTAAGAGAAATCTCCAGGGAAGAAGAACATTGCATTAAAAACAAAAAGCTACAGATAGTGATGGTCAAATATAAACGGACTGGATAATTCAAATAGTAAAGCAGTGGATTTCAAGAATTAAAACAGAATGAATATCAAGCAATAGAATGCACATGAATTGGAAATGTATTTAGGATACACTTAAGCAAGGCCTGTTTTGTTTCTTACAAAAAAAAAAGGCAATCAGAAACTTCAGAGGGGAAAGAAAACCTGTAAAAACAACGTATAATTCAAAAATAAATTAGACCAAATGATTTGGGGCAGGTCGTTATTAGATACTGTCTAAAGCTGAAAAATCAACAATTAGCAACACAGATGCACACACACACACACACACACACACACACACACACATTTCTGAGGTAACCCCAGAAGAACTATAAAGAGATGAGGAACAGCTGGAGAAGAGTATGGAAAGGAAGTTTTATTTTATTATACGCCCAATTTTACTTTTTGATTAAAAAAACTACACAAATTAATCTGTTTTTTTTATTTTAGAAAAAGAAACTAATACTTAAACATATCACAATATATCTTTTCTTCAAAATTAATTTTCAAAAATTATTAGATGATTTAAAAAAGTGAATCTAGACTGTCAAATGTAATTATTTATATGTACCACATCCTATAAATCTTTAGTCATAGTCTAACACCAAAATGAGAGCACAAAGTATCTTCTTGTAGAATAAATGGTCCACATTTCCCCAAGGGAACACATTCTTTTGAGAATAAATTGCATTTGCAATGTTGCATTATTACATTTATTTTAGGACTACAGGCTAAATCCATTAAACTTGTAATGATGTTTTTTTTTTTTCTCCCTCCCTTCCAGGCTTATGGGAAAAGACTTATTTTCACAACTACTCTAAAGTCATTAGAAGTATTGTTAATTTACTAGTATCTCAAGTCTCTTCATCTCTAATCTACATTGATTTTCTGTCCTCAACACAGAAAGCATGCATTTGTTAATGCTTTAGCTGCAATAAGTTTTCTTTCAGATATTTTTTTCTCCTAGAAAAATTGAATAAAGGTGGCAAAACAACTACTTGAACATAGATTAATGACTTCTTAGAAATGACTTGTAGGAGTGCAAAAATTTTTAGGGAGGTAACATTTATTAGTTTTAGAAAAGCATATGACCTGGAAAATGGACACAGTGCTGCTGATTTATTGTTGTTGGTGATAGTCTCTATGGAGACCTGAGCTCCATGGACAATTAAAAATCAAATCACGGCAATCATCAGCAAATAGTAAATTCTAGAAATTTAGAGGATTTTTCCCCCATGCAAATTGACTATGAGATTCTTTACTTATACAGAACCATTAAGGTGTCTATAGATTTCTCAAGTTGCCGTGTCGTAATCTTTTTACAAAATGAATCCTGTCTTTGTCTCTGGTGCTCCAGTCACCCTCTGGCCCCATGCTTTGGCCAGGATGCCATGGGGATCCTTTTCTTTACCATGTTGGCTCTAGAAAAAGCAAAGTTAAGGAAGTCAAAGCAGGTGACACTTTGTCTGAAGCTGACCTTGCCTCACTGGGGAGAAGGAGGATGTACATCAATCTAGAAACCAACAGCCACCAACTACCATATGTATCACATTAAAAAAAATGTAGTAAAACAAAAAGTGGCCTAAATTGGTGAACAGAAGTTCAGTGTTCAGCATTAATCAGAAAATACCATTCAAAACTTTAAAATACGGACTAAAAGAAATATTTACTTTTTTATTATTTTGGAAGAGTAAGCAGGGTTATTATGACAGTCTTAGAGTTTACAATTCTTAGAACACAAGAAATGAAGATTCATGTGTATTGGCTTCTCTTTCTAACCATCATTTGATGACTTGCTTCACCAAATCAGCTTTAAACACATTAATTTCACCTCTTGCTTTTTCAGTAACAAAACAGGAAACCAATCCCAATATTTCTCCTTCATTTGATTTTAGAATTAGTTATTGTAGTCTAACTTGGTGTCATAGAAAGATTCTTCATTAGACATAATGATATGTATGTATGTATGTCTATATTGGTGTTTCCTAGGTCTTTTGTATTTCCAATATGTTTTGAGTATTTTATTCAATTACATAGAAATAAATTCTCCCATCAATTATTTGAAACTCTTTACAAATAGCAAATGTAGAAATAGATCATTTGTCTTTATTTAACATATAATTATAATGGATATTAGATATAACTTATATTGTATAGATGAATGCGTACATATGCATATATGTAAAATCGCCATCAAAAAGCTGGGTGCTATAGAAAAAGAACAACATGCCATTCTAATTCACTGTTACTAGAGATTAAAGATAGTTTGTGTTATTGTTTTCCCGCATGAATAAAATATCCATCACTAAGAGTTTTCTGTTCTAAACTCTTGAAACATGAGGTTATTTCTCCATTAACTAAGGAGTTAAAAACATAATCCTTGATATGGGAGAGGCAGACCACAACTTAAAATCTAAATCCTCTGGAAATCGCAAATGCTGTAATGAATTTTAAATTTGCCCACAACTTAACAGCACCTTCGTTCATTTATCAGACAGATTTGGGTCTCTGAACTGTGCCCCTAAGAGGCAGTTCACTGTGGTGGTTACAAGGACAGACTGGTTGTCAGGAGAACCTGTGTCAACCTCCTAACTCTACTATTTCCTTTCCATATGAGTTTGAACAAAAGTTGTGTCAAGTTAATGTGAAGGTTATAGAATTTATGAAGAAAGGTAGATATGCAGGAGAATCGGTGATGGAATTGGTAAGAAACAAGAAATTATTCTTACAAATATTACTGTTATTTTAGTATACTATCCTCTATAAAATCTGAGTAATAGATTTTCAGCTAATTTGAAACTTTTTTTTTCTAGTTTGGAGACTGAGTTTGGAAGAAAGGAAAGAAGGAAGGAAGAAAGGGGGGGGAGAAATAATTTATTTTTGGCATGTTACACAGCAACATTTGTTTTTGGCAATATCACTGAGAAAGTTGCTATGGCTTTAATGGATAGGAAACTACATATTCCTCAGATTATTTTAGATAATCTAAAGCAGCTCCTTAGCGCCAGTGCAGCTCCTTAACATTATTTTATCATGAACTTATAAACACTGGATATCTCAGATCACATTCTACTTCCCCAAATGATGATGCATTATATAATTCCATTTAGGATGTAAAATAATGCTTTCCTGGGAGCCATTGTATATATTTATTTATGAATTATTTTCTGGGATTTGATGTGATTGAGATACAAGATTGATTCTTTCTATGAATTCTGGCTTCAGGTTTCCTTTGCTTGGACCTGAAAACATCGATTTCATTTTCCTTCAGCATACTATATTCTGCAAAGTGCCAGAGGCTCTCTATGGCACTAATGAGTTCTTGTTCCAATTATCTGTTTTAAATTTTTTTTTCTTTGCTACTATGAAAAAGAAGATGAATGAAGAAAACAAAAATCATTACCAATACTCTCATTTATTTGTTGCTACAAGCTCAATGGTTTGAGAGAATGCCCACATACTTTTTTGTGGGGGAGGCAAGATCAATTAAATAAAATGTCCCATCAATAATTTGAAGCTCTTCAAATATAGCAAATGTCCTCAGTCTCAATATCAGAAAACCTGCCTTTTTGTTTTGGTAAAATTAGACATAAGGATAATGAAGACTTATCTTTTTCAAAATGGTATTTGAATTTCATAGTCTTAAAAGCAGCAGAAAATATCACAAATGGAAAGAGAGTTAACTGTAATTAGATAGACATAATAAGTATCAAAAGGAAGCTTTATGATGTTTTAAAGGTAAATGTCTTTATTAAATTATCTACATAAATTAAGATAAACACTAAGACTGCAGGGTAAAAAATTAGCAAAGAAGACCAAAAGACAAATCCCTGGCCAAGCACAATGGCTCACACCTGTAATCTCAGCACTTTGGGAGGCCAAGGTGGGCGGATCATGAGGTCAGGAGTTCGAGACCAGCCTGGCTAACATGGTGAAACCCCGTCTCTACTAAAAAAATACAAAAATGAGCCGGGCATGGTGGCACACGCCTGCAGTCCCAGCTACTTGGGAGGCTGAGGCAGGAGAATTGCTTGAACCTGGGAGGTGGAGTTTGCAGTGAGCGGAGACCGTACCATTGCACTCCAGCCTGGGCAGCAAGAACGAAACTTATCTCACACACACACACACACACACACACACACAAATTCCCCAAACAGAAAACAAAAATGGGTAATGAACATACGAAAAATTCTAACTCACTACGATTAGAAATACAATTAAAAATGAAAATAACATATTTTCTTCTATCAAATTAACAACTATGAGAACAGATAATACACAGGGTTAGCAAGAGTGCTGTGAAATCAACTCTGCTGTACACTGGTAAGAGGATAATTAAGTAAAATAATTTTGGGTAGGTTATTATTAATTATATAGTAAAAGCCTTAAAATTGTTCATATCATTTGATTATACCTAGGTATTTCTCCTAAGGAATGATTCACAAAAAAAGACGAGAGTATTTTTGTTGGAAATGATTATAGGGAATTATTTAATATAATAGAAAAATATGAAAATAGCATAATGTATAACATTAAAGGCTTAAAGAAACAATGAAATAGTAATATTAATTTTTAAATTGTTTGATATAATGTTCAATTTAAATTTAAGACATACTTGGATATATAGCATACACAGACATTTCATTTGTATATACACAAAGGAAATATGCAAAATGTTAATCTTCAGTCATGAAGTCGAGAAATGCTTCTTATTTTTGTATCAAATTATTTTATATTTTATGTCAAGCTATTTTATAATGTAAAAATATTACAGAGAAAATATGGCAAATATAAAAATTATAAAGGTCTACATTGCTAGAGGATGAAGACCTTTACAGTGATCCTTTTCCATTTAATCAATAGTAAATATATTTTCCTTATGATTTCCTTTAATAACATTTTCTTTTCTTTAGCTTGCACTATTGCAAGAATACAGCATATAACACATAAAACATATTAAATATGTGTTAATCAACTGTTTATCAGTAAGGTTTTCAACCAATAGTAGGCGATTGGAGTTAAGTTTTTGAGGAGTAGAAAGTTATAAGCAGATTTTTGGCTGTGTGGGGGGTTTGGTGCCCTTAATCCTCACATTGTTCAAGGGTCAACTGTAGTTTGTTGCACAGAAGTTACACAGACATAGATACCTGAACAGATATTGGTACCAGAAAGTCAGTGATACTTAAACCTAAAACACACAGTACTGGTTTTGAGATAAGGAGGCAAATGACACCAGGAGGGCAGCAAGGAGACTCTGAGTGGAGAGAGGAAATTGTTTTTGAGGACTGGAGAAAAGAAGACTCATGGAGTTTACTGCCAGAACAATTATCTTAGCTATTGTCTTCAATAACTGGAAAGATAGAAAATATGCCTATGAGTTTATGGGTCTGGTTAAGGGGATTTCCAAGCAAAAAAATGATGACAGTGCTATTTGTTATCTTTTAGCCACAGACAGCATGATATTGTAAGAGAGAAATGAGCTAAAGAAAGATTTTCAAGCAGAATTTAGAGGATATATTTCTAACCCAGGACTTGCTGAGTTGGAAAAAAAAGTTTATCATTTACATCATCTCCAGCCGGCAAAAGATTTCCAAAGACATTGTCTCAGGGAAAAATCCAAATGCACAGTGATGTTACCGGTCAAGATGAAATCAAGGCTCTGAAATTCATTGTTAAGACCTTAAAAAGAGTTCAGGTTGTGTCTAATAGCCTCAGAAAACAAAACTTCTAACAATGTTAAAGGTGTTTTCCCTTGGCATCATAACTCTTATCCCATGCCAGAGAAAGTAGCCAGTAGTGAAAGATCTGTGGTACGTCTTTATTCAAAGGGATGAGATAATAATTTGATACATAGAAAGCCCAAATTTTTTTTTTTGCATTGTAGCATCTTAGGATAAAATGGACAGAAATAGTTCATCCAACATCTAGAACACCTTGCTCTATTTTAAATTTCCTTTCAGCCTATTGCTATGTTACACAGGTTAGTATTATTTTTAAATAATAATAATTAAAAACAAAAATATTATAGCTAATATTTATTGGGGGCTTTTTAAATATCAAGCACGGTGCTAGGGACATTTCATAGAACATCCCCTTTAGTCCTCAAAATTAACCTCTGAGTTTTTAAATAGTTCAAATATTTTGGGTCACATCTAGATTTTATCCCAAGAACTTTATCAGAAATAAAGATGAAATATTTACATAATGATATTCAGAGCAACCATTATTTATAAAAATAAAACCATGAAGGAACCTCAAAGTCTAATAAAACAGGAATGGTAAGTTAAATTTTTTTCATATAATGGCTAATATATATCAATTAATTAAATCATTATGAGTTAATGTAATGACTACTTTCATTTTAAAGATAAGAAAATTAAAGATTGGTGAGGTGAAGTTATCTAAAGTCACACAGAATTTGGCAGATCCAAGATTCCAATCTTGATATTATGACTTCAGAGGACTCACTCTCAACCACTGTACAACCCGCCCTACACTGTATCAAATTACGATTCATAAAAGAAAATGGACAATACTATCATATCTTGTGCATTAAAAAACTTCACCCTGCAACAGAACTCCTCCCACTTTTACAAGATTTAGATGGCTACCTAGCCTCTGCAGTGACATGCACCGGAGGCTGGGCATGCACCTGGAGGCGAGGACTGTGGGCTTCTCATTCTTCCTTGGTTCCAGCCACCACCACATTGCCTGGCTCTGTACCAATGAGCTTTATCTGGGTTCTAGATGACGGAGAGAACAGGCCATGGGGGGGGCATCTTTAATGAGGACGCTTTCATAAAACATGAGAAGGGTTGCTGGTTTGTGTTGAACAAGGCAGAGCTTTCACGGTACTATCTTATATACATGCTTTTACTACAAACCTGCTTTACAATTTTAAATAAATGCCTATAGACATTTCCTTTGTCAAAAATAGAAGAAATAGAAAAAATGATGAAACTAAAAAGAAAAAAATGTACATTAATGAAGAGCAGTAGCTGAGATCTGAGGCACATACAAAAGTTTTAAAAAAAGCAACCCTGAGTTATGGTTCCCATAGTAACTGAAACACAGTTGGATTTCACTTTTATGTTAAGTAAGTTTAACTTGAGTGGGAATGCAAAATACTTCCTTCAAGCCAAAAAGAGAATTATGGAGAACACAGAGGCAACTGTCCAGATTATTCTGGCTTTCTCATATGCCAAATATTAGCCCTAATGTGGTTAATATTTTCACATCAATAGTATATGTTCATTCCTATTGATTTTAAACTCTTTATTCAATGTATAAAATATGATTATTTAAAATGAGAAAAAATTTCCATTAAAATCTGTCAAACCAGAAAGCATGACTTTATAATGTAGAAACATAGAAACACAGTTTGGCTTGTAATTATGAGACTATTCGCTGAAAGTACAAATTATGAGAATTCAATCTGATCACACTCACTATCAAGTGCCTTAAACCTGACATTTTCAATTACTGTTGATGGAATCTGAAACTATGAAAATAAACACATGGTACTTAAAAGAGAGTATCCACATCTTTAAGACAGATTATACACATAAGTTTTCAAGGCATTTGGAGTTTGCACATCATTCTCTAGTTCAATAAGATTTTTAAAAGGCAGAAAATGTACTTACTCCTGTTATGTAACGAGGTCTATATTGAATAGTTCCAAACAAACCAAGAATGACGATAATAATATGTACAAAATTTGCCAGGATAGGTGCCCACTGATATCCAAGGAAGTCAAATATTTGCCTCTCCAGCACACAAACCTAGAATAGCAAAACAGGATGGACAGATCAGCATGTGAGAAACAGCACAGTGGTGAGAGGAAAAAAGGATAAAATTATTAATAACATAATTAGCAATTATAACTGTGTTACCATATCTGGCATTTGTCTTTAACTAACAGCGAGAATGACATTTTCAGTTATTTCAAAGGAACACTATGGAATCTGTGGATCTATAGACACCTACAAGCCTTTCAGGGATGATTTTGTGGAGGAATCAAGCAGTATTCACAAGATGTCATCTTTGCAGTCATAGGATAAATTATATTGTCATGTGCACTGTCAAACCTTTGAAGTCATCAACCAGCAAGTCAGGGAAGTCCACATAAAGAGTTTGTTGCTAGATCTGTTCAAACGTCATTATATAAGTTGAGAATAGAACAAAGGAAGTTTGATGTGGAGGTAAAAGAAATCTTTAGCAAGAGTTGTAGCAAGAACCCTTTAGCAAGACAAAGATTTCTGGACGCGGGTCTGCCACTAAGTAGCCGCAGTGGCCTACGCAAGTCATTTCCCTTCTCTGGGTGCCTGGTCCTCGTCTGTGAAATGAAGGACTTTGAGGAGGTGTGTAGGGTCCTTCTAGTTCTAATAGTGTTGTATTATAGATCAAATATGATGTTTTGTCATACCTGGCTACCAGGTAAAAGAAGGGCCCTAAAAGAAAATTAGAACAATGGAAAACAAACACAAAAATCAAGCATCACTGTTATAAAAGCAAGACACTTAAGTCGATTTAAATTATACTACTTTCATCTGTGCTCACAACTATAATTAAGACATATAAAAATCTAAGCAGTGAGAGGAGAAAAACAAAACCAACCAACTAACCAAAAATAACAACAAACTGAGATTAGTGGGTAGTCCGGAAGTACCATTTTACATCCCAAAGTGAGATCTAGGAAGCTAGCAAGATCTCATCAGATCCAACAAAGTAAAGCAGAATGTTGGCTTTATTCTTCCTGCCTGCCCTCAGGGGGGATGATAATAAACTCTCTGTTCAGAGAAAAACATTGTAAAAGGACTTGATGCTCCATACCAAGATTCAATATTTTATTCAGCCAGGTTTTCAAGGAAAATGATGATTTTAAAATCCCTAAGTTCCTAACATCACTATGCTTTAATGATATTTCTTTTCAGAAGGAAATACTGACTCTCAAAACAGGCAATGTGCTTTTAAATTAAATATCTGTAGCTCAGTTTGAAGACATCTTGAATGATCATTATTCCTACTGCAGTTCTTTAGCTGACTAGCACGTTTTCCCATCAGGCATTGAAAGAGAAAATAAATTCATGACACCTCTATTTTCTAAGGCACACTGGGCACCATGTAATGGTCGTAGCAGTCACAGTCCAACTTAGTCAAATCGTAATTCTCATTGCATCTTCGCCATAATTAAAAAAACAAAAGAACCTTGATTTGTTATACCCTGTGCTAAAGCCATGATACTCATCAGAGTCTCAATAGTGGAATGCAATATTCTTACTCCTTAATAAACACAGACTGTCATAGGACTGGAATATCACTTAAGCTTTATAAACCTGAATTGTCTTCTGATGAGCCATTCCTTCAACTTTCTCATATAGTTAACGTTTTGTAGAAATGAGACCCATTTGTGACATTAGGCAGTATTACATATGCGAAGTTAGAATCTGTGAATGGTATCAAAAACTAAGTAGTTGTTCTGAGAATATGATTGCTAATTTTCTGTATAAAAGTTCATTTCAACATAGAACCCTCTCCGCCTTATTTTATGAATAAATAGTGAATAGGAATGTAAACCAACAGCAAGAAACATCTAAACTCTATAAATGTGGAGCATCATAACTGTGGGGACACAGCAGGGCAAACGTATAGAGGATGAAACATATCAGTCTAACAGTGGGAAATATCTCAATAAATGCACCAATTATAAAAGAAAATAGCAGTCCTATTAATTATAAAAAATATAGAGATGATAATATAATAACTAAGTCTGCAAAACTAAAGTGAAATTATGTCAACATTTATCGGGTTCTTGTTATGGCACAACCAATTGTTTCTTACTTACAAGTTTGTGCAGACTGAACAAGCTAATCTGTAATTCTTTGCATATAATATTTCTACCTTTTTCCCCTTTTTGATTAGCCCTATTAGGGATCATAAGTAGCATTATCATAGGTTCTGTAATTTAAGATAGGCCTGAAAAATGCAAGATTTTCTGAAAAGTTCAGTAAGTGTAAGGGTTGTAATATGTGTAGGAGTAGCTGCAGTCTTTCCTATGAATTCCTTCCCACAGGAAGACTATTAACTATGAGGGGCCTGTATAGTGGGCCTGGGAGTGCAGGGATGGAGAGAGCACATATTTGTTAGAACACCTACTGTATGCTGGGGCTTTATGCTTTTCTCCAGGCATGTATTATCACATTGATTCTACACAAAACCAAGGGAGGTAAATAGGATTGTCCCATTTTACAGATTAAGGAATCCAAGCTGTGGTGTGCTAAGTGATTATCTTGAAGTTACAGAAGAGGTAAGTAGTAGAACAGGAATTTGGGCTTCTGTGCATGGCCCCTTTGCTATGCCCTTACTTTTCTATTTACTCCACACTTAGTCCAAAAACAAATAGATTTTGTTTTTGTTGGTTATATAGTAGAGACCATGCTGATTATATAATATATGCTACTTCATAGAATCTCTCTGATCATACTTGTCAGTTCATGACATTATATCATCATTGGTTAAGGCAAAGCTCCTTTTTTGTTTAGTTTAGGTTAGTTTTTCCCTCTTTTAACCCATCTCAGTGTTAATCTGATTTTGCCCATGGGGACCTCTTTAATGTATTTACTTTTGGTCCTTGTAATCATCTGACATAGAAATGTATGTATTTGGCCTAGCAAAATACATGCTGCTGTTTATGTGTTATTTTCACATAAAAAGTCTTATGGTGTACATCTCTTTCATGCTTGCCTATTTTCCTGCATATAAATTTTGGTTCCTTGTGTTTGGCTTGCACAGATCACAACATTATTAACGCATAATTTGGTTGCTTTCAATTCTTTGCTACCGCAAAGAATTCTCTTCCCTTCCATTACTATCTTTATGAAGTTTTTATTTGTAACATCGATAGTGACTAATCTTTATCAGTTATTATTTCTGCATCTATTGAGATAATCACATTATTTTTTTTCTTTTACACAATGAATGTGATGGATTGAGTATTCAATCAATATCCTTTTGTCATTATCCTTTTATATCTGGTAAAATCCCTACTTGGGATGGCATATCATTTTTAGCACATTTTTAGTTTGGATTAAATTTTACTTATAAAATTTAAACAAAATAAAATTTTATTTGGGATTTTTGTATCTATAAACTGACCTACAGTTCAATTTCTTTTTCTCTCTTTTTCTGACACTGTTATAAAGGTTACACTGGCCTCAAACCATAAGTAAGACACAAATTTTATTTACAACTCTTTTTTTTTTTTTTTTTTTTGAGATGGAATCTTGCTTTGTTGTCCAGGCTGGATGGAGTGCAGTGGTGTGATCTCGGCTCACTGCAAGCTCTGCCTCCCAGGTTCACGCCATTCTCCTGCCTCAGCCTCCCGAGTAGCTGGGATTACAGGTGTCCGCCACCACACCCGGCTAATTTTTTGTCTTTTTAGTAGAGATGGGGTTTCACCATGTTAGCCAGGATGGTCTCGATTTCCTGACCTCATGATCCGCCCACGTCAGCCTCCCAAAGTGCTGAGATTACAGGCGTGAGCCACTGCACCTGGCCAAAACTCTTAATAAACGTAGAGAAAACCATCCAGTCACATTAACTTTCTCCAAAGGCAATTTGTGTGAATTTGGGGAGCTACTGCTAACTGCATAGCTGTTCAGTAAAATATTGTATATAGATGGAGCATAGAGGCATATACCTGTCATGTATGTGTAAAAATTTTTCAAATTATTTTTATTTACATAAATGGATTGCAATGTAGTTGTGTGTTTTCACCTTGTGCTTCTCACTTAGTGATGTGTCATGAGGTTTTTATACATTAGCACATCCTGCATTAATAGATCTACCTCATTATATCCTTATTAAGGCATTGCATTTTAATAAATCTTTAATTCATTTCCAGTTTTTGGCTATAACATCCATAAGTACATTATAGAATCTTCTGTATGTGTGTTAATATAGCCATAGGACAAACTCCCCAAAATAGAAATGTTGGGTCAATTCTGGTTGCTAAATCCCAAATATTATATAACAGGTTTTATTCATTCTTCTTTGTGCTATATATATATTTCATGTTTTCCAGCTCATATAATAGCATATATATATATATATGAGCTATGTATATGTGTGTTTGTGTGTGTATGTATGTATGTGTGTGTGTGTGTGTGTGTGTATATATATATATATATATATATATATATATATATAGGCTATAAGCTATTATATGAGCTGGAAAACATGAAGATTACCCTTTTCGTTGCACCATAGTAAATGTTAATTTTAATAGTAATTGTTAATATAGTAGAGTATGCTTAAGCTGAAAAAGTTTTCAAAACCTTTGTGATAAGTGCTATTAAGGACAAATTATCTTACTTTCCATGACAATAAATGTTCATCAGAAGCATCTGTAAAATGTCTTCAAGATAAATAAATTTATTGACTTTTTACTCCATACTCCTCAATTTACACATGAGAAAACTGGGCCCAATTAAGTTCATACTTTGTTAAACTAAGCTTTACCTCTTCATAGGAGAGGATTTGGTCTGAAACAGGTTTGCTTCAAATGTTCGCAAGGCAAAAGGGAAGCCTTTGTACTGGTTAGGCATCTATTGCTATTCAACTTTAATAACAAGAAAATTACATGTACTTGAACATATTTTTTAAAAGGCTAAAATGACATTTTTCCAGGTAGTTTTCCTCAACTGGTAAGACCTGTAATTGGTCTCCTTGAGAAATTGCATTTTGTTCATAACTAATATTTCTTAATCAAATTTTCTTCCAAATATTACTATAATATTATTTTTATGTCCTTAAAACTTAACCTGATATTGAAACAAATAATATAAAATAAAACTTATATGTAGATTTTGAGAGAAAAAATGGGCTTTTGAAACTATGATGATGAAACAGAGTTTTTTTTTTTTTTTTTAAGGTGTGTTATTAAAGGCTGTAAACAACCAAATTATGTTTCTAGTGCTAAATTATAAATGGAAATTAAACTTATCTATGGATATCCCTGTTCTCCTCTCTGTACCTCTTCCCCCCCCTTAAGTGTCTCTAGGTCCCTTCAAGAATCTGAGCTTTCAGATTGTCTCAACTCTCAAGTTTTTGAAGAAAGAGAGAAGATAGACTCAGATTTCAATGTTAGGCCGAGTAGAGTGCTCCCCTCCAAAGTCTATTTGCATTGACAAAGTGGATTTCAAGGAACTAACAAACTTGTCAAAAGTTAATACAATTCCAGGAATCAACAAAGAAATGATTTTCATTTCAGTTGTTTGCAGGGGAATATAACTTACCTAACAAGTAAAATTAGCCTGTTATAGCATCTTACACAGACACACACACACACAGATACACACACACACACACACACACACACACGACACACAGACACATACTACTAGGGAAAATCCAAGATGGAAATTAAAAAGGGCCTAACAGTTTCTAGGTTGAGTCCAAAGTCTTATTTCATCTGTAGGTACCATTAAAGTTTAGATAAACTTCCAGCCTAACCTACAGAATGGCCATGTGTTGGTCATACTTCTGTCAATAAAAGTTGCTGCTAACGTTTGTTTGTTTGTTTGGTTTTACATTCCAGTCAAGTATGGCTAATTTCTAGTTTCCAGTAGCATCCACTCCCTGTTTCGTGCCCCACAGAGATCTTAAAACAACATTAAATGAGATGTAGAAAGTTTGAGTACTGCATCCTTGATTCATATAAAATTTTGTTCCTTCAGCAGGAAAACCTTGCCCTGTGATTTTGCCTTGGATTCAGGTTTCCCCTGTGCCCAACTCCTCAGTACAGTATTTCTGTTTCCTTGTTGTCTGCTCACTTTGGTAAAGCTGCTAATTTTGCATTAACCTTGATGTCTAGGTTTACTCTGCCCTTTGCTGGATCTTGCCACACTAGAGCTCATCTCCATTCCCATTGCTTAATTCGTTTGTAGTCCTAAGTAAACTGTAGTCTTGAGCACGCTCTGGGCCTGTCTGCTCCAGAGTCAGAAAGGATGCCCATGTTGGTTTCTCTAATTTTAAGCCAATGACCAAGAAAGTTGTAAAGACTTTAAAGATATTCTAGGTCTTTATAATATTGTTGAGCTGCTGTGCTCTTTACAAGATTGCCTAAAATATCACAATATCACAAAGCAAAACTCTACAAATATTATTGATAGTGTTCTCCTTTTAAGATTCTCTGTGTTGTTCATAGTGGACAAGATCAATGAGAACATATGTGCTGGCTTTTAAACATTATATGCAAGAGATATACTAGATATAATTTTGTTTCATCTTACCAAGATATCGGATTCACATATAAAACGAAGAGGATAAACTTGAAGTTGAGTCTGCAATGATTATACATGTAAAATAGGAGCAAAGATAAAGGACAAACCACAGAGCTTTACTTAAAGAGTTTTAGTTACATTTGAATAACTGAAGTATCTCAAATGCATGTGTATATATGTGTACGTACTTGTTAGGATGGTGTGTGTGTGTGTATGTGTGTGTGTGTGTGTGTGTTCACCAAGGGGAAGAAAATAAAATTGTTAGGTATTACTAAAAATAATAATTTATCCTAATTCAGTAGAACTAAGAATTGTCTACCTTTTTCCATATAATTGTTTTTCTTTAAAAAGAAAAACAAAAAACAAGACCAAAAAAATTAAGGAAATAAATCACCACCGCCACCACAACGAAACACCACCAAAAAGAGACTTGGCCCTAATTGCTCTGATTACACGAGAAGTCAGCATATCATGGTGGTTCAGACTTCAAGTTTTAGAATTAGAAAATCATGTTTGAATTCTAACCACTATGTGACCACAGGCGGCCCACTAATCTCTATGAATCCCAGTTTCTTCATCTACAATATGGGGATGTTGTAATACATAAGTCCTAAGATTTTCATGAAAATTAGAGTGATAATGTACATACATTAGTTATTAAGATGCCTGGATTGCATCTTAAAATGGATGCTATTATTAATTATTTTATATTTCAATACAAATTTGAAATCATGTGTTAGTGCATTATCATTCTATATTTGTGTTCTTGCCAGACTATTTCAGTTAGAGATGTTCAAATGTTTCTTATTCTATTGGTTACAAATGCAAGTAATACCATGACAAATATTCCTAAATAACCTCAAGTATTTGGAGGGGGTCTTTCTTGAGAAATGTTTTCCTGCCTGATTTAACACCCCATATATTAAATCTGTTGTGGTACTATGGTAAAAGAATAGGCTTCAAACATTATAATTCCTCTATTTCCACCTCCTCTCTTTCCACCTTTCACATATGATGAAAATCAACATTTATTTTTAAAACTGTCTCCACATAGTTAATCACAATAAAGCTTTCCAAGAAAATATTGGAGAAGATTTGGCATAAGTTCAAAGAAACCAAATAGAGACAAGAAGTGCATTTTCTCATAATTTGTATTACTGAAATATCATACATGGCATTTCTTAATATACCTTTTTGAAACACAGAGTCACATTTTTCTGAAGTTAAATCAATAAGTTTATGTAAAAGCCCCCATAGAAGTCAAATAGTTAATTTTAAGACTTTTCCACTATTTTGTATAATAATCCCATTTATATATAATTCTAAATATGCCATCTAATACTCTAGTTGTGATAACAGAATCATTTATTATTTCTCACAGCTGTTCATTCTGCGTAGCAATTTATAACCATTTCATAGTTAATACTCATGCTATCAAAAGACAAGCTGATGACTAGCATATTATATGAGGTTTAAAAAACAGAAAATTCTTCTAAAAAGTAACACAAAGTTAACTCTAGAGCACAAAAATATTGTTTGGTTTTTGTTTAATTGAGCTTAACAAGTCATGTGAATTCCTGATCCTTGTTCTGTGTGTCCACATGCCAAGTTTCATAAATGTGTATGTGAGTGTGTGTGTATGCCTAATCGCAAAGTGTTACTTGATTTTCAGTAATAGGGTTTTTTTAGCGTCTAGATTTTTAGCTTAATTTTTTTATCATAACACAAATCTCTCACCTTTTTTTTGAATAGTGTGTCCACATTCTGTGATAATAATTAATTATTAAAATATATTGAGTAGTTATTATATTCTGTACACTACAATAAATAATATGTTTTTAAGTTAATGCTTACTTTTAAATCATGCGTTTACAAGGATTATCTACCATTTTCTTTATTGCACAGATGAGGGAATCACATTGATGATGAGAGAGAATACATAACATGTCCAAGATCATAACTCCAGAGCTGTTATTTTAACTTCCATGGCCATGACTTCAACCACATATCATTAGCAACTGAACACAGGAGAACCTTATGGTATTGTTTTCACAATTTTTAGGGCTTCTGCTTTACTACCAAATACTTTGCTAATTCAATAAGCCAGTAAATATAAGAGGTTCTTTGTTCTTGAGATGAAATAAAAGTTTGAAAAGACACACTAATAACTATTTTTACATATAACTCCATGGTTTGCAAATTCCTATAATCACTATGATGACCTTATAAAATAACCATGATTATTACTATTACTCTATTACTACAAATTATGCAATTCACAGTACAGACTAGTTCACAGTAAGAACAGAACATTTCTGATAAAAACATGAACTGAAAGTTTCTACTATCAATGCAGTTAATAGAATAATAATACTGCAGAGGCACAAAAATGACATTTATCTGGAGTTGTACTATAAAATAATTTTATACCTTTGTAGTCTGATTCTCATTTATTAAGTTTAAAGTCTCCCTATACTCATGTGAAATGAGCTGAAAAGATCACAGTGCAGGTCTTCCTGGTAGATGGAGCACTGTTTTGATTTCTCCACAGAGGCTATAATTTTACTCAGTGGAAATCTAACTTCTCAGAAGAACCAGAACATATCAAAATGACAGCTGTTCTAGGTAGTTTTCATGACTCACTCAAAGTACATGACAGGTAACAGTTGGAAAATATAATGCGTCCATTTAACCTTGAATTTCCAATATCTTCACAAAGGAGTCTCAACTGATAGAAGGTCAAGCTAATACACAAATTGGTTACATATTCATAACACAGAAAAAAATACCTAATGTTTGGAAGAGAAATGGCCATGGGCTTTTAAATCACACATTCTACAAGCAATTATAGAGTATCATAGGTATTGAGCAATGTGATACACTGTTTTAGTTCTAGTGAAGTGTGGAAACTCAAATCAATGAGGAGATGAATCAGACATATTCATGTCATCTGACAGAATTAGTTTTATACTATGATATATGCTAATATCTGAAATGGTGTATTAGTCCATTTTCACACTGCTATAAAGATACTACCTGAGACTGGGTAATTTATAAAGAATGGAGGTTTAATTAACTCACAATTCTGCATGTCTGGGAGGCCTCAGGAAACTTATAATCATGGTAGAAAGTGAAGGGAAAGCAAGGCATGTCTTACATGGCAGCAGGAGAGAGATAGCAGGAAAAACTACCACTTATAAAACCATCAGGTCTTGTGAGAACTCACTAACTATCATGAGAACAGCACGGGAGAAACTGCCCCCAGGATCCAATCAACCCCACCAAGTCCTTCCCTCCACACATGGAGATTACAATTCGAGATGAGATTTGGGTGGGGACACAAAACCAAAACATATCATTCCACCTCTTCCAAATTCCATGTCCCTTTCACATTTCAAAACAGATCATGACTTCCCAACAGTGCCCCAAAGTCTTAACTCATTCCAGCATTAACCCAAAAGTCCAAGTCTAAAGTCTCATCTGAGACAAGGCAATTTCCTTCCACCTATGAGCCTGTAAAATCAAAAACAAGTTAGTTACTTCCAAGATACAGTGGGGGAACAGGCATTGGGTAAATGTTTCCATTCCAAATGCGAGAAATGTGCCAAAACAAAGTGGCCACAGGCCCTATGCAAGCTCAAAACCCAGCAGGGCTGTAATTTAATTTTAAAGCTCTGAAATGATATTTTTTGACTCCATGCCTCACATCCAGGGCGAGGGGTGGGCTCCCAAGGCCTTGGGAAGCTCTACCCCTGTGCACTACTGGGTACAGTTGCCACAGCTGCTTTCACAAACAGGCATTGAGTGCCTGTGGCTTTTCCAGGTGCATGGTGCAAGCTGTTGATGGATCTACCATGTGGGGTCTGGAGAACAGTAGCCCTCTTCTCATGGCTCCACTAGGCAGTGGGCCAGTGGGTACTCTGTGTGGGGGCTCAAACTTCACAGTTCCTTTCTGCACTGCCCTAACAGAAGTTCTCCATGATGGCTCCATCTCTGCAGCACACCTCTGCATGGATATCTGGGCATTTCCATACATTCTCTGAAATTGAGGCACAGTTTCTCAAAGCTCAACTCTTATCTTCTGAGTACCCACAAGCTCAACACCATGCGGAAGCCACCGAAGCTTGGGGTTTGAACATTCTGAAGCAAAGGCCTGAGCTGTACCTTGGTCCCTTTTAGCCACGGCTGGAGCTGGAACAGCTGGGATGCAGGACACCAAGTGTTGAGGCTGCACAGAGCAGCAGAGCCCTGGGACCAGCCCATGAATACAATTTTTCCTCCTAGGCCTCTGGGCCTGTGATGGGAGGGCTGCGTGAAGACCTCTGACATGGCCTGGAGACATTTTCCCCATTGTCTTAGCGATTAACATTTGGCTCCTTGTTACTTATGCAAATTTCTGAATTTCTCCCCAGAAAATGGGTTTTCCTTTGTACTGCATTATCAGGCTGCAAATTTTTGAATTTTTATGCTCTGCTTCCCTTTTAAATGTAAGTTCCAATTCCATTTGTGACTGCATATAACTGAACGATGAACAGCACCCAAGTTACCTCTTGAATGCTTCACTGCTAGAAATTTCTTCTTCCAGATACCCTAAATCATCCTCTCAAGTTCAAATTTCCATAGATCTCTAGGGCAGGGGAAAAATGCCACCAATCTCTTTGCTAAAATATACCATGAGTGACCTTTACTCCAGTTCCCAATAAGTTCCTCATCTCCATCTGAGACCACCTCAGCCTGGACTTCATTGTCCATATCACTATCAGCATTTTGGTCAAAACCATTCAACAAGTCTCTAGGAAGTTTCAAATTTCTCCACATCTTCCTGTCTTCTTACAAGACCTCTAAACTGTTTCAACCTCTGTCTGTTACCCAATTCCACATTTTCAGGTTATCTTTATAGCAGCTTCCTATTCTGCTGGTACCAATTCACTTTATTAGTCCATTTTCACACTGCTACAAAGATACCATCTGAGACTGGGTAATTTGTAAAGAAAGGAGGTTTAGGCTGAGCGCAGTGGCTCACGCCTGTAATCCCAGCACTTTGGGAGGCCAAGGCGGGTGGATCACGAGGTCAGGAGATCAAGACCATTCTGGCTAACATGGTGAAATCCCATCTCTACTAAAAATACAAAAAATTAGCTGGGTGTGGTGGTGGGCACCTGTAGTCCCAGCTACTTGGGAGGCTGAGGCAGGAGAATGGCGTGAACCCAGGAGGTTGAGCTTGCAGTGAGCCGAGATCGCACCACTGCACTCCAGCCTGGGTGAGAAGCGAGACTCCATCTCAAAAAAAAAAAAAAAAAAGAAAGGAGGTTTAATTGACTCACAGTTCCACATGGCCAGTGAGGCCCCAGGAAACTTACAATCATGGCAGAAGGGGAAGGAGAAGCAAGGTACCTTTTACATGGAGGCAGGAGAGAGAGAGAAAGAAAAAAACCGCCACTTATAAATCCATCAGATCTGTGAAAACTCACTCACTATCATGAGAACAACATGGGGGAAACCACTCCCAGGATCCAATCATCTCTGATGTCCCACCAGGTCCCTCCCTCAACACATGGGGATTACAATTTGAGATGAGATTTGGGTGGGGACACAAAGCCAAATGGATTTTAGGGCAGAAATTTTCAAAACACCCAAGAAGGCCCAGGTATAGCTGTTCAAATGATAGTCTTTCCATGGATCTATATGTTCCAATCTATCCCCATATCTCTTACTGTTTATTTAGCAAGTATACACAAACAAAAAACATCAATAAGTGGCTAACATTACCAATACATGGAAAAGCAGATGAGGGATGATGGGTTACCTATATATTAACAGGAACTTTAGAAATTGAGTAGAATAAGTTGCTAGGTTTATCATCAGCAGCATCTATTTGTTCAGTACTGATTTTGTATTCATTGAGAGCTCAGTAAAAGCCAAATAAAAATAGCTTGCAATGTTCTTATTTTCATGTATCATATGGTATTGCTTTCTCATAGCAAATGACTTTCTCTAGAAAAAACTCGATTGCTATTTTTTAACAGCAGAATCATATTAAACATATTAAAGCTGCCCTCTGGAGAATTTGTAATTTGTCAACTAGGTAAAAATACAGATTTTTTTTTCTGAAAAGCTGATAAAGTTTCCAAAAATATGCCTCACATATCATTATCAGAGAAACAACGTATAGACAGCTTTCTGTTTGGGTCTTGATAAATATTTGTGTGTTTCATTTGCATTTTTATTTTATGAATCCAAAACAAGGTAAAATGGCCCTCCAATAGTCCTGCCCTCCCCGTTTTAGCTGCCCTCCACCCATTTGAGGCAGTGACTTAACAATGTCATTACCATCATCAGCTGTTTCCTGTCAAGCAAGTACTATATTTAATAGGATTGCAGGTGGAAGCGTGTGAGCTGTTGTCATCAGGAGAAGGAGATGTCACAGTGACCTGCATGCTGGTGTCTCCACTGTCTCCCTTCCCTCCCATCTGCTCTTTTCTTCCTCAAGTGAAAGCATCAGCAGAGGTTTCAGGACAGTGTCTCTTTGACTAGAGCAAGGCAGCTATATGGAGATTGTCAATCAAACCTCTCAAACTCTAGGTGACATCTCTTTCGTAAAATTCAATTTCATAAGGATGGGAGATGAAATGACAGCCTCACTTACTCTGACTGCTAAAGGCCAATCAAGAGATGAAATGAAAGCAGAACTGTTATTGAGATCGCTACCATGTACTGGCAGTCACCGTGGGAGTCAGTATCTCAGAAATTGCAACTAGAGGCCCTATGTGGTGGCTCACACCTGTAATTCCAGCACTTTGGGAGGCTGAGTCGGTTGGATCACCTGAGGTCAGGAGCTTGAGCCCAGCCTGGCCAACATGGTGAAACCCTATCTCTACCAAAAATATAAAAATTAGCCAAATGTGGTGGCAGGTGCCTGTAATCCAAGCTACTCAGGAGGCTGAGGCAGGAGAATCGCTTGAACTCGGGAGGCGGAGGTTTCAGTGAGCTGAGTTCGCACCATTGCACCACAGCCTAAGTGACAAGAGTGAAACTACGTCTCCAAAAAAAAAAGAAAAGAAAAAAAGAAAGAAAAGAAAAAGAAATTGCCACTAGAACTACAAGAGAATATCATTTCAGATGGCTTCAGGGGCGTTTTAGAATTTGTCATGAGGTATGCTATTTCTGGTATGGTAAATACCATGTCTCCTGTGCCCTTTGAAGTAACCCTAGTATTGAATTCAACACAGACACGGAGATGCTGCTCTGAAAAGAAGTAGTCATAATATTTGTTTTCCTGTTGACAGAGGTGACTGTGGCTTTCCATGGGTAAGTGTAATAAGACATGATATTTTCTATCAGTTTTAGGAGTTCTACCACAGACTATTAATGAAGCTTAGATAACTGGTACAGGCACAAAATGGTAAGTTCTGTCAAGGTACCTTAAACATGAAAATTCAAAGCATTTCAACTGCTCAATTTTATACATGTTTCTTCTATCTATCTGTGCACATATTTTACATACTACTATTAATATTAATAGCATTACTCTAAGCATTTTATACATATGAGCTTATTTAATGAAGTAGGCAACAGTATAACTTAGGAAATATTATCTCAATTTTTAAGATCAGAAAACTGAGGCAGAGAGAAAGATTAACTTGACCAAGGTTACATGGCTGTTATTTGGTAAAGATGATTTGTCTAGAGCCCAAAGTTTGAACATTATGATATCACTTCAGCGGTGGTATTAAAATTTATATGCACATACAATACTGAATATGTAGAATAAATGTGTATATATATAAAATATATATGTTATAATATATACAAATGTGTATATATGTTTATATTTCATTATATTTTGCTTTGAAGTATGATTTTTCTAGTTCCATGAACTCATCATATCATTTCTTTTCAGTGCATTCATTGGTATGTGTGATAAAACAACACAAAACACCAGCTAATAAAAATATGTAAGTAATAGAGTTTTTTTTCTACTTCACATAGTGCTCAGCATGATATTACATTGCTGCTGTGCTGTCAGTCTTCTATCTCCTAACGACTTTCATTTATTGGCAATGGGAAAAAGTTAAGACATTGTCTCTGAAGCAACTGATACTACTATTGGGAGAAAAAAATAGAATGCTAAATTTCTTTAAGTGGTCCAATTTGCTTAGGAACTGTCTAAAGCATAGAACTACTTACAAATATGAATATTATACTGATGTCTTGAGTTAAATATCATGTAGGAGATGTTCTTACAGATAGTGGGCTTCCCAGAGTCCCTACACATACTTCTGCTCTGATCAATTGAATTTCATGCACACCTACAGTAAGTTGTGCTTGCATGCATTGGCTCTCATCACTAGAATTGTATGTTTACACAATGCTTGTTGTAAACACAAATGCAAGCCTAGTTATATCAATTTTACTTGTTATTACATGATTT
Source organism: Pan troglodytes (assembly GCF_028858775.2). Classification (NCBI taxonomy): domain Eukaryota; kingdom Metazoa; phylum Chordata; class Mammalia; order Primates; family Hominidae; genus Pan; species Pan troglodytes. The sequence continues at coordinate 136,146,597 of NC_072403.2, read as the reverse complement.
AATTATTACATACACAATAGACTTATGAGTGGAAAAATAAGGTTTTAAAAAATAAAAATGAAGTTTAAGCATATTAAAAAGACTACCTAAAGGCATAACATGAGTTTCTAAAGGATGAGTGGAAAAACAATAATTAAGATATAAAAGGATTCTCTTCCCAAATTATTTTACAAGTCTTTTTAAAGTTCTTATTCCACTGTGAAGAAATCAACACATAAATATTCGTAGACAATAAATTAAAGATTTTTTCATGCCAAAAATGGTAAAGCTCCAACCAGTTATCCCATACACAAATGAGTCCTTAATTCTATACCAAGAGTATTTTATAATTTGAATTAAAGTAACATATGTCAGATATGTATCTATCACTGCTTTAAAAATATTTTGGATCAACTGACTGACTATTAGTCCCAATGTCTAAAGAGAAGTTTATTGTATCTTTATTGTGATAAGCAACACATTTCTTAAAATTCTTTGTAAAAATTTTAATATATCCACTGTATTATACCATTATCTAGAGCATTCAAGTGATTCTGTAGACTATAATTTGTGATGTTGTTTAGGAAAAATACTTTCTCTTTTTTTTTTTTTTTTTTTTTAGAGACATGGTTTTGCCATATTATTGGCCACGCTGGTCTCGAACTCCTGAACTCAGGTGATCCACCCACCTTGGCATCCCAAAGTGCTGGGATTACAGGCATGAGCCACTGTGCCTGGCTGAAAAATACATTCTTACCAACAGCCCACACATTGGAAGAAATAGAAGCCTAAAGAGTGGTAGCGATTAGCATTTTTGATATCTTTCATGAAAATGGTGTTAACTTTTTGAAAGTAATCAAGCAACTTTCTTGTCATAGATAAATAATCAGGATCCTGTACATCCATTTGTCCTTGCTTGACAATCTCAGCAGGAGTAACAGGTTCTAGAGCTGCACTGTTCTTCAGAGTTCTGACAGCCATTCTGACCCTTTCAAAATATATCATAAAGACAGTTTGTTGGCAAAGCTTCCTGTGATTTAACATTTTATTTTGCCAGAGTTGAAAGTTTCTAAGAATGTTAAAATGTCTTTTCTATCTTTATAGAATCTCTTTATCACTAGATTGGACTTTGTTAATTCTTCAAGTTTGCTAATCACAGAAGTGAAAGATAAAGCCTGAGAAGGATGACTAAGTAGTCCTTTCCCTTGTATTTTAAAGATCTGATCATTTAATCTAAGAATTGTGTATGTGCATCTATATATCTACATGTTTATATCTATATCCATGTACTATTTATATCCACATCCATATCTTTATCTGAATAGACCTGACAACTGAAGCCCATACTCTCTTGTCCAATTTTATGTTACCTCACTATGCTAAGCAACGTTACAGTAATGTAGGTCTGTATGAATGTCTTAATACCTTGAAGGTGTCTCTACCTCTGTTTCAAATCAGCTACGTTTCTTAGGGAGAGGCTAGCCAAGTAGTAAAATCTCATGGCAAAAAGTTCAATTAAATCAGTCCTGGTATGGTGGCTCATGCTTGTAATCCCAGCACTTTGGGAGGCTGAGGTGGGTGGATCACTAGAGCTCAGGAGTTCAAGACCAGCCTGGGCAACCTGGCAAAACCCCATCTCTACCAAAAATGCAAAAAATTAGCTGGGTGTGGTGGTTTGTGCCTGTAGTCCCAGCTACTTGGGAGGCTCAGGTGGGAAGATCAGTTGAGCTCAAGAAGTCGGGCTAAAGTGAGCCAAGATCATGCCACTGCACTCCAATCTGGGCAGCAGAGTGATAAATATGGGTTAAATAATGTGAGAAGCCAGCCATATCTCAGTCACATATATAGAGTTTGACCTAACAGATAAATTATACTCCAAAAATTTTAGAGAAAACTTATAGGAAATTATTTGTCAATAAACATTCTTAGAATGCTTCTTTATATAAAGAATCATCATGAGTATTATGGGTCACAGGTTATGACGGATTCAAAAAATATTACATTAAGTTATGCAAAGTATATTTTGCTTCAGGTGTGAACAATCAAGTAGACAGAATAAAAATCATAACTAAGTCTAGAAATAATGGTATTGCCTCCTACTTTGTCTTTTTAATCTCGGAGTTTTGGGTTTTGTTTATTTTTCAGTTCTTCTTGATGGGGTTTATTTGATTTACTGAAAATGACATTTCACATTTCTGTTTGAAGGAAACAATGTCAGTCTCAGACTCCAGTCCCGTGGCTACAGGTGAGCTCCACTAAGTCCATGGGTTTTGCTGGCATGACATCACCCAGGTGTTATACTGTTTTGCCGCTTTCCATTTCAACTTGTTCCAAGGGGGCTGATTGCCTTGCTGGCCTGGCAAAGTCTAAAGCCTCATACGTAATTACAGCCCTGTAAATGTGTAGAGAATGGAGTAGCATCATGGTGAGAATTAGAAAGCAGCCTGGTCAGTAAAGCACAATCTACTAATTACTTGCACTGGTGGTTTTTCTGTAGGAAAATAATTCTGGGCTTTTTGATAAAAGGCACATAAAATTGCCTAAACTCCCTTCTGTTATCTTATTACAAAATAAATTGCCAATTTTAGGCTATTTGTTTCAGTGTATCCATTTAAAAAATTCTAAGTATGTATTTACTTTAAAATTGGTATATTTTACAACAATGGTATGTGCTATGTGTCCTGAATTGAACTTATTTAAACAAGTTTGGCATACAACAGTATTAAAAATGAAGCATAAAAAATAATATTTCTATATTCTAATATTTCTAAGAGTAGGGTAATTTTTAAATTATAAACTGTTCCAAAGTTTGTTTCCATTGTTAAAAATAGTCATGGATAGCAAACATGAACCTAATAAATACATAGACATGATGTAAAGTTTAACTAACATAAAGAAAGCATGTATCTTTCTATTAATTTAACATATTTGAATGAAGTCACTTGAAAAAAAACAAATGCTATAGGTCTCAATGACTTCTGAAAATGAAAATGTACATATCTAGATCTATTCCTATTTCTATATCTACATGTTTACATCCACGTATATAGCTATATAATATACATACAGCTTATATGTCCATATAATTTGGATGTGGACCTGTCTGCATAAATGGTGAAATTTATGCAGTGATTTCTATCAACACATATATTATAAAAATTATGAGATATCAATTGTAAATGACTTATACCTAGACTTTAAACATATTAAAGATTGGAATGGTGTTTTATTCACCATTTTATATAGCTGGCACACACAAGTTCAAACACTATTGTTATTAAATATTAGGTAACACTGAATGAGATATAGATTTTAAAATAGCAACTAAAAATTAAAAACTATACTTAGATCCTGCCCTACTCAAGAATTTATCACAAAAATGCAAAAATGATAAGGCTATGGTAGCTGCTATTCAGCATCCTTTCCCCACTGGGGGTCCAATCTTTTTCTACGGCTACTGAGTAGTGCTAGTTTCCACATTCCACAATGTAATTAAGATTTAGTGATACAGGAGGTCTTATATCTATTTTATAGAGCAATTTCATCAGAAGCAATTGGCCATTTGAAATAACCAACTATAGATTTTTTCTATATTAGACTTATTTTTAATTAGAAATGTAACTTATGATTGCCCTGAAAAATCGAACCAAAATTTAGAACTGTATAAAGAAAAAAATAACCTTTCAAAGTTTAATATATATTTGCCAACTATGGCTTATTGTTTTCCATGCCATCCAGGTAATGTTTTAGGAGATCTCCCAGACTGGGCAGTGACAGAGGCAAGAGGAGATGAGTGAATACAGGAGTGGTTGCTGAGGTGAGGCATCTGCGTACTAGAAGCTATGGAACTCAGGATCCAAAAGGAGAGTTTAAACAAAATACTACTAAATAAATATTGAATAATTTTTAATGCACTTCTCCAATGTTAAATAGCTTCTCATTCCCTCTGCTACACACATAAATTGTTCTTATGAAAATTAAAATAACCTTTTACTTTGTGAATTGTGATGCCTTAAACCCATATGAGCTGGGGAAGTCTAACACCTATTAAGAGGTAGTTAGGACTTATCCACAGGGTATTCTATTTCCTTTTTCCTACAAGGAAAACAGATTTTTATCTGCTCCTTCATCACATTCCTGAAAATTTATCTGATAGGTGCTTCAAAATTGCCATTTTCCATAGTTTGCACATCAGAAACTCACCCATATAGATTGCTTGATAAAGCACAGATGGTTCTGAAATTTGAATCTTTTTTTAACCAAGTGATATTATGCATATCTGAGTAACAGTATATCAAAGAACTACCTGTCTTAAAAGAACTATGAGGAACATAGGACATTTGCTAAGCTGGCAGATGGTGTTGTCACCTGCTGTTTAAATTAAACAAACAAACAAACATTTATAGTAGCATAGATGATATGGTTTACAAACAAGTTCTAAGACCTTAGACCTTATCTGGCCTGTTAGTGTGACAGAAGACTAGGAATTAACTATGTAATGATTTTTTTTCTTCTGACAAGATATGCAACTTTGTAAAATGTATTAACATGGCCATGTTAGGAAACTAAGAGTCTATAGAGTATCTCTTCAGTTGACAGGAGAAATATAGGTACAGAGTCAGGCAGACTGAAGCTTGTGTCAGCAGAGCAAGGCCAATGAGCAAAAGTTATCATTTATAGTCTATACTTTTCTGCTGTATAGTCTCAAACCTCGTTTTCTACGGATGCCCTGTGGTTGCTTCAGTTATACTCTAAACTTCTGAATTTGTAGCAAAAATCTAAAGGGAATGAGAGCTTCATGACTGCATGATTTTAATAAGTCTATCAAATTCAAGATCCATTGATAGATATTAGTAAATAATAAACTCTTATTTTACCCAGTGTCTTATGACTGCTTGTATGTGTACTTCATATGCAAATGTATGAAATTTAGTATTTAGCCATCATAGTGACTTAAACCCTAGAAGCCTTAGTATTTATAACTATAAAATGAGTGTAAACACTGCATCTTCCTCACAGAATGTTTATGATAGTCCAATGAGTTTTTAATTATAACAAGCAACACTTACTAAATGGTTACTATTTGTCATGAACTTTATGTGCTTCATTAATTTAATACTTCTAATATCCCTTAAAGAGCTTTCCTTATTATTCTCCTTATGCAGATGAGAAAACTGAAGCACCAAGTGGTTAACTAACTTGCTCAAGGTCATGGAGACCAGAAGGCAAACCCAGGTAGACTTGATCCAGAGTCCACATTTCCAACCACAGCAATACACAATGTGAGGTCCCATCGTTGCTTGTTATTAACCTAACCGGTTTTCCAGTTTTTGATCTTTTCCTTTTCTAATCCATCCTCCATATGTCACCAAAATGACCTTTCTAAAATACAATTCTAGCCTACCATTTCTATATAACTTTCCATTTCTTTTCAACTAATCTATACATTCAAATTCATTCTCATATGTGATAAATCCCTGTAGCTTTTGGCTTAAGCTCTCATCCCACTCACCCAATATGCTCACAAACAAGGTCTAAACTATTTTAGGAATTGACAGCATTTTTAGTTTCATACCTCTAGAGCTTTCAATATCTGGTGTGCATTTCCTGTAATGTTTCCAACTTTTCTTTAGAAGACAAAACAAATTCCACTCTTCAAGCTCTTTATTAAACTTTTTCAGTGAATCCTGCTGCAATTTCAAGAGAGATGAGTAGCCCTTCCCTGTGCTGTCTAAATCTCAGATTAAACTTGTTTAGTCACATCCCCATGTCACAATTATGAGTTTTCAAGTCTCTCTCCCCCACTGGACTTTGGGCTCTTCCAGGATGGCAATGGAATTTGATGCATCCTTGGATTATGAGTGCATGATATTTGATAAATATTTGGCATTCAAAAATGATTATTCAATGTCTATTTGCCTTCCATAAGAAAGTCGCCTAAGTACCATAGTCACAGCCAGTTCAACGGTTTAATGCAATAAACATTTATGGAACAACTAATGTCTGTCAGGCCCTGTGGTGGTCATAAACAGGTGTGAATAACACCTGGCCCTGCCCTCAAAGAGGTGGCAGAGTGGCACAGGCAAATTTTCAGTTAGTTTTGATAAATTCCACTAACATAGGTACTTACTGGGTGACAGGCAAGCAGAGGAGAGACCCTCAACCCAGCCTGAAGAGAAAAAAACAAAGCATGGATATTAGGGCTGTCCCTGTTTCAATTTTTTTTTTTTTTTTTTTTTTTTTTTTAATGAGATGGCATCTTGCTCTTTCACCCAGGCTGGATTGTTGCAGTGGCGTGATCTTGGCTCACTGCAACCTCTGCCTCCCGGATTCAAGAAATTCTCCTGCCTCAGCCTCCCGAGTAGCTGGGATTACAGGTGCACGCCACAACGTCCTGCTAATTTTTGGACTTTTAGCCGAGATGGGGCTTTGCCATCTTGGCCAGACTAGTCTCGAACTCCTGACCTCAAGTGATCCACCTACCTTGGCCCCCAAAGTGCTAGGATTACGGGCGTCATGTACCATGCCGGCCTCAAATTGCCATTTAAACCACAACTATTAATGTGGTAGAAGGCTTTCCATTTAACAGCTACAGTTCAACTACATCTCAATGACTATGACAGTCACCTAGGTTGTGACTAAGATACTTCCCTCGTGGTCTGAGGGATTCAAACATGTAAATCAGGTGCAACTAACATTGTTGAAGTGTTAATTCCTTGATAATTCAAAATGGAAACTAGGTAGTCATCTGTAAACTTAGAGATTTGGCAAAGTGATCAGTTAAGGCTGTGAGTAATGGATGTCAACATGCTTAGTTTTCTTGCATAATAGTGAAAAGAAAGAGAGTAAAAAAGAAAAATGAAAACAAGGAACGAAAGAAAAGTAAAACAAGACGAGATTGTATCACAGCTTATCTGTTTATTTCTCCTAACTGGAATCTTTTTAGATGACATTTTTGGCCTCAGAGTTTTTCTCAGAGACCTGAATAACCACATCACTGTAGCCAATCCTTTGTGCTATTTTTCCATCTCTATAAATGTTCTTGAAGTCTAACATTTACAGGTTATATCACAGCTTCTGAAATGAGAATTTCTTGCGGGCAGTCCTCTCTAGTTCATCACAGTATGTCTCACAGGGCCAAGAACTGCATCTTACACATATTACTCTCAGCACAATTATTGAGTGTTGAGTGGATGTAAGTACAAACGTAGAAGTTAGAATTTCACTGCTCAAAATTCTCAGACTGCAGCACAGGAAAAGGAGAATTTATAGAATTAGAATTCAATGGGTCTCAACTATATCAAAATTTTCTCTACAATACCTCATAAATTAGAGACTTTTCCATGCCCTTGTTCCCTTGCAATCTATTTACAGGATAAAAGCCAGAGTAATCCCCTTAAAATATAATAAAATCAGGTCACCCCTCTGCTAAATGTTCTCCAGTGGCTTCCCATGTCAGAGTAAAAGGAACCCCTCCTGCAAATGGCCCCAGTCTCCTGATTTGTCTCACCACCCCCTTCTCTCCTGTACCTCTCCTGCAATTCCCTCCACTAGGTCTCCTTGCTGATTCTTGAACACAGCAGGCATTCTCCTGCCTCAGCGCTTTTACATGTTCCATCCTGTCTGCCTGGAGATCTCTTTTCCCTGACACCTGTGTGGTTTATTCTCTCACTTCCTTCAGTGATTTACTCAAAAGTTATCCTAGTCACTCTGTCTAAAATTACAATCTCACCTTGACCACACATTCAAAACTTCCTATTTCTGTTTTATTATTTCTCATTTGCATTTAACACCCTCTAACACACTATGCATGCTACTTTTTTATCTTACTGATTTCTCATCTTTCCCACTAGGATGTAAGCTCCTTGAAGGCTGAAATTTTTCTCTATGGCTAACAAACATATACTTAGTCCATAGAATGGTTCTTGACATTTTATAGGTGCTCAATATATATTGCTGAAGACCTAAATGAATCTCCATTATGAAAATGATTTTTTGGACATAATAAAATTGTTATAACGGAAGGCACTTGCTTGTTATTAGAGTGATTTATCGATGCAGTTCTAATTCTAACTAGCTGTGTAATCATTACTAATCATTGAGTTCATTATCTTCAACAAAATCATAATCAATTAGAATCAATAAAGAATATTAATCATTATTTGATTTAATGTATACTTTGTCAGAAAGCAGAAATCCCTTGGCATTAGAGTGTCTTATTCACAGAATGGCCCCATAACACTCTATTTTTGTATATAAGCTTGAAGAATGATGAAAGGTGAAAAAAATAAGTGCCCAGGGAGATCACCCCACCTGCAGCACGGGTGTAGATAGCCAAGAACCACCATAATAGTCATCTAGGCATCAGTAGCCTTCAGAGATAGAAAGTGGACCCACTCTGCCTTGGGCTTAATTTTAAAGGTACAGGTTCTTCTTCTGTCTTCTGGCCTGTGGTGGTTCTGTTTTTCCCTGTGTTCTTCACCTATTATCAATAATAACAATGACAGCAAGACTAGTAGTAATGAAAGCAAGCACTTACTGAATACTAACCTATCTATACCAAATCCTTGAGTAATATTTTTTGGTATCATATTTTGAAACTGGCCCATAGAACTGATGTTAATAGTCTTTTAAAATAAATATAGAAACTGACTTTCTCGAAAGCTTCAAGCTTACATTTGCCTAATTTGGGTTCTTTCCTCAGGAAATCAACTCTCAGCCCTCCCAGATAGTATCAAGGGACTGAAACTCACCAGACCACCACACCCAGACAATGAGATGCCAGGCCCCTCATCCTCATGGTTTCTGTACCCCTCTCTGATTTCTGTTTACCCACATGTACTTGTATCCTTTCCCCACCATATAAACCTCCAATTTTATTCCATCAATTTTATTCCAATTTGAGACAGAAAATGGCTGAGAAGGGCTTTTAAGTAGAGAGTGCCACATATGGTACAGAATCAACAAAAGGACAGTAGACCAGAAGAAGCAGACAGACAGGAATGATGGATGCCTCAGTGGTGTACTGAGGTAAACCTCTCCTCAATAACCACCTCCATGCAACATCTATATAGATGGGCTCAGGAAACCCAGCTTGGATGAGAGGCTGGGCTTTCATCTGGATTTACAAAGCACTTTATGGAAGACTGAGAAAATTTAAATTATCCAGTGATAAATATAATTGGAGGAACATCTACTGCTCTCAAAATGCCTTGGAACTACATAACTTAATGGAACCATGACAAGACTACAGGGAAGACAGAACTTCCCCTAATGACTAAGGTGAAATTTGCCACCAGTCAAGAGAATAAAAGTTAAAAGAAGAAATTAAGTTGTTCTGTAGAAAGTGAAGAATATAGGCCCTGCCTACCAGAGATTCATACTTGCTACATACGTACTATTTAATTTCCTCTTTGAATGAATTTTATGTGGTGAAAACTGTTATTTTCCCTATTTTATAGTTTGAGAAAATTAGTGCCCAGAGAGGTTAAGTAACTTTTCTGAAGGCCTGACTGGTTCCAAAGTTATGTTCTCAATCTCTGCACCATATAGCTTTAAGTCCTGTCAGTTTTATATTATTAGATATTACATAGTTTCAAGTTATCGTTTTGCTTTCCACAGTTCCCTGGATGTACTAAAATAAGGAGCTAAGGAAATAAATCTTTTTACAAGATCTTGACTTTGGTTTTTTGGTTCAAGGACTTCTACCAAAAAATGAATGAAGGAACAGATTAATGAATGAAGATCACCTCCATAATTTAAGTTCTGATCCTTTATTTCTTGCTGTCACAGGGCACACTGGAAACAACTAAATAATGCAAATATACAAATCTACAGAGTTGTGTGAGCGCAGGCTTTGGAACCATGCTGCCTGGATTCCAGTCCCAGCTTTGCCACTCAGCAACTGTGTGAATCTGACCAATTTAATTCCTCTGTCTATACCTCGTTTTTTTTTTTTTTATCTTGAAAAAGAGTAAAACAATAGCATCTGCTTCATATGCCTGTTTAAGAATTAAATGAATTGGCCAGCACGGTGGCTCACACCTGTAATCCCAGAACTTTGGGAGGCCGAGGCAATGAATCACCTGAGATCGGGAGTTCAAGACCAGCCTGGCCAACATGGTGAAACCCCATCTCTACTAAAAATACAAAAAATTACCCGGGGGCTGGTGGCGGGTGCCTGTAATCCCAGCTACTTGGGAGGCTGAGGTAGGAGAATCACTTGAACCCTGGAGGCAAATGTTGTAGTGATCCAAGATCGTGCCACTGTACTCCAGCCTGGGCAACAAGAGTGAAATCCCGTCTCAAAAAAAAAAAAAAAGAAAGAAAGAAAAGAAAAAAATTAAATGAATTAATATATGTCCAGCGCATAGAGGAGTGCTGGCCACAAGGCAGTGCTTTATAAGCATTTGCTAGATTTTGAAACAGGAATGCAAGTGCAAACCCATCTCTATTTTGGGCTGTTATTTCCTCTTATATCCTGGAAATTAGAGTAGACCTTTTTAGGTCTTATGTAAATTGCATTAGGTTATGTTGTATTTCAAATGGGCTTTCATAAATTGTTCAGAAAAATTGAGTTTTTATTTACATAAATAATTTCTAATTTTATAATCAAGAAGTCTCAAATATGGTATACTCCAAGATAAAGCCATTGTTCAGAAAATATGGGGCAAATACATTAGTTCTGGGTGAGTTGAAAGATGAATTTCATACTCTGAGCTCATAAGAGCTGTAGGAAGTTTGAGCAACCTGATCCCTGAAGCAAATCTTAAACCACAGATCTGGAAGTTGGATCCATCAGTTAGGAGTTTCTGTTAGTGGAGCATTTTCAAAGGTGCATGCAAGGGCAACCAAGGCTTGAAGCTAGAGATTCCCAGAGAATGTTTTACCCTTTGGTTAGTTCAGCACAACAGAGACAATTAAAAAAAAAAGCTCAAAATTCTTCAGTCATCTGCTTTCATCCATTTTGACAATGGAATGGTTTTTTTGTATGACCAGTCTGATTAGAGGTGTGGAAACTTGTCCTCTAGTGAAAAAAAAATAAAAACAAAAAACAAAACCCAGTCAGTGACAACGCCTTAGAGAAAACCATCAGAGATCTCAGGCATAAGATTGTATTTATCTCCCTCACTTCTAAAAGAAGTTATAGCTTTTGCATGTTGCTTGTGTATCAGTTGTCATCTAATATTTTACCAAAAAAAAAGCAGAAAGCTAATTGAAACATTGTTTACCCCAGGAGGAAGGACACTGCAGAAGAAAATGGTTTGAAGATAAACTCTATCCTGTTGACACACATACATTCTATTTGCTACTGTTTATTAGTGTTTACAATGTATCAGAAATATCTTTCCTCTAATCAAGAATGCCAAGATACGGGCTCTTAAACTGCTGCAAAGATGAAGAAGCTGAGGCACAGATATTTTAACTAAATTGTCTAAGCTGAAACATTAGAGAAAGACTGGAAATTAAGATTTTTCAAATTTCCAAGACTTATCTACTCTTAATCATACAAAACTACTGAAAAAGAAATGTTACTAGGACAGAACTATCAGATTTAGGATTGTGTGTTTTCTTTTTCCTTATTTCTGGTAATGGCATTGAAGTTATATAACAGCATTAACGATTGCCATTTTGCATCTATTTCTTGGGTTACCTTTCTATGGGCTCTGGAATGGCAAATGTGGTTGGTTAAATTTAAAATTGATCAGATTGTACCTTTCATTCTTTAATAAGTTTATGAATTACACATACGTACATAAGAGCTCCCTTAACTATCTTATTTTTCACAGAAATATATGACAGAAAAATCACCTTCATCATAAACCAATGCAGTTTTCCTAAGAAAAATTTATGACCTGTATCTGTGGGTGATGACCTTTTGGATTTTTGTTGCGACAACATTTCCCTACCTTCAGAGTATTTTTGCCCAAATGATAACCTCAGTGCCCAAAGATAAAATGGCTTCCTTTTTGCCAACTGACTTGCTGAGAATAGACTAACATGTCAACACTCCACGGAGTAATTTCCCTTGTAACAGAGTGATTTAATTGGATGTCTAAAATCAACTTTCTTTTCCATATCTATTTGTTCAGTGGAGAGGAGCTTCAAATAAAGGTGATGCTGCTCCTTTATGATTGCAAAGGTTTTGAAGAGCAGCAAACTAAGCAAGGAAATGATGCCCCAAAGACACCAGCGCTACAGAATGTCTGTGACTTGGGTAGATAAACAAAAAACAGAAGAGACTGTGGGATTTCTAAATCAAAGGACAAGTAAGAGCATATTTTAAGGCAAGCATCCTATAACTGGTCATAACTGGAGTGATGGTTTCAATTATGGCTTGAGCAAATAGAGATTCATGTGGTTTCTTTGTGCATCAATGAGCAACACAAAGAAGTTTGAACATTCTGATCACTGACGGTGATAGGCTTTCCCTCATTTAGTATTCATAGGTGAGCCTCCCTTTCTCTTATTTTCTGTTTGTAACAAATGTACAAAATGGAAGCTTTCCTTCTATTGCTCCATGGCTGTTGAATAAAAATGCGGCATCCTCTGCGAAATAGATGGATCACATGGTTATCCAGCAGCTGTGCCTCATTCAAACTACCAGCATGAATTAACATGCATATTATCTTTACAGAGTGAGGAGGTAGACAACTACTTTGCTTCCCTCACACCCCCAGGTAGACACTGTTTAAAGAAATGTTTGAAATTAGATAAGTATTTTTTATTCTTAGCAGAATATGAAAGATTCACAAATTCTGGTATATGAGCACATCAACATTTCACCATTTCCCAAATATACAAGTGTGAAATGGCTGTCATAAATACAAATGTTCATAGCTGTACACAAGATGGGGCCAACCACATTACAGCAGCATGCCTTCTTGCGTTTTATCACAGCACTAAAATATGCAATTCCTTCCCTTGAAAAAGCGCTGTTATGGGCATTATAAAGAAATGAGCCACAATGAGTTCTGAGCAATTATTACCCTGGAGGGAAACACACTGATGCAATTGAACAGGAATAGCTGTTTAGACAGCCGGACTCTACTAGTTCACTATCGGAGCCAAGGGGCCTAATTCATCACCTGGCCTCAATTTTAGGAGACTTCTGTTCAGTGTGAAGACTAAAGCAGTCAGGGGACTTAACGAGAAAGGCTATTAAGCACGATAAAAAGCTGACTATAAATAGAGGTGACTACATTAGAGTAATAATTAGGTGTTCATGAAGAGATGAAGCATATGTTAGGTTATATTATTGTTTTGTAATGCTTTTTTGTTGCTGTTGTTAAAGCATTTTACTATCTAGTTTTAATGTTTCTAATATTTCTATATTAGAGTTCTAGTACTTCAATATTTAAGGATGGTAAAACAGTGCTTAGAGGAAACTACCATCAAATTTTAGTGTCATTTTAATGGTGAAGTAATGTAATAAGACTTCCAAGTCCTTCAAGTAGGATTTCTTCATATTCGAAATCATTATCTTGGGCTGAATCACACCTATATTTGTCACATCCTTCCATTTGTGGAAAACTCCCATTATTTTGGTTTTTATAATAAAACAGTGAAACAAAACTCACCACAAGTGGAAAAGAAAACTACAAATCAATCTACACTGCTCTATTACACTCTCTAGTGCCTCCCACCACAAAAAGCAAGAAGAAAGCAATTCACCATTTCCTAAAAGCCAGTCTCTTCATAAAACAAAGTACAATACTTTGACAGATGTTGCTCTCATGGGGATGTCCTTTACCATCAGCTAGCTAAATATAACAAAACAGGAGTGAGAATTTGCTCAATTGGGCAAATTACTTCAATTGAAAGTAGAACACTTAGGCCAGGCATGGTGGCTCATGCCTGTAATCCCAGCGCTTTGGGAGGCCGAGGCAGGCGGATCACCTGAAGTCAGGATTTCGAGACCAGTCTGGCCAACATGGTGAAACCCCGTCTCTAAGAAAAATACAAAATTAGCCGGGAGCGGTGGCTCACGCCTGTAATCCCCACAGTACTTTGGGAGGCCGAGGCGGGCGGATCACGAGGTCAAGAGATCGAGACCATCTTGGCCAACATGGTGAAATCCCATCTCTGCTAAAAATACAAAATTAGCCAGGCATGGTGGTGCATGCCTGTAATCCCAGCTACTTGGGAGGCTGAGACAGAAGAGTCGCTTGAACCTGGGGAGTGGAGGTTTCTGCAACTACACTCCAGCCTGGGTGACAGAGCAAGATTCTGTCTCAAAAAAAAAAAAAAAAGTAGAACATTGCACATAAACAACCGAGTATTATAGAGAAGATGATACAAAAAGAAAAGATAATTTCTGAGTCACAGAGTGAGTTATCAAGATATACTAGGAAAATAACAGGTATGCTATTGCATTCTTTCAAATAACATTCATGGTTCACCATGCAAATTTTATAATGAATGCTATCAGGGTTTAGGGAGGGTTTACTTTTGATTTTCAAGGTAAATAATAGTAGTAATTGAACACTTACACACACATATGTCACCACAAGAAAGAGAGTCCTATTGGACTAGGGAGGACTTAAAGCAGCCTCCACACTAACAAATTGCCCTAGATGTGCTTTATTTTGGCAAAGAATGACTTAAAAATATAACTCCATCCCTATTTTATTTTTTAATCCCTTCATATGGAGATAAATAACATCATCACTATTTTCAAAAGACATGATTTCCTATGTAAACAATTAGAATCTACAGAAAAGCTTTAAGTTGGGTTGGTGAATTTGCCACATACAAAAAGCAAATGTTATTTATATTCAGTAACAATAAACATTTAGAAATGACATTTTGATAAAAGATATATTTTAAATAGCACTGCATTTATCAAATAACTAGAAATACAATTAGTGGAAAATGTGCAAGGCTTCCACACTGAAATTTATAAACATTACTGGCAGAAAAGACCAATTGAAATAAATACAGGGATAGACCATGTTCATGAACTTCAAAACTCAATATTGTAAAAATATCAATTCTCCGCCATGTCATTCTATATATTCAGTGTGAAACCAATCCAGGTACCATTTGGTATTTTTCCTCTCTTTGTTATCTTATGGATTCTGAGAAGTAAATATAGAACTACAATTAGGAAGACAAAGGGATATACTTTCATAAATTTTATTTAACTAACGTATAGTTGTTGTTCTATATCAGGCACTGTTTTAAGTGCTTTACAAATGTAAACTCATTTAAGCCTTTTAACAACCTCATGAATTAGACATTATCATTATCTTTAATTTAGAGATAAGGATACTGAGGCACAGAGATGCTAAGTAACTTGCCTAAAATCACAAAGGTAGTTGACTGAACCCAGAAACCGTAATTCTGTTTTTAACCATCACACTGAAGTGAAGAGGAAGGAGAAGCAACTGGATCTTCTTCTGTTCTACTCTGATAAATTTGGAATATACTTTAACTAATGTCTAATTGTCACCTAGGTTTGTCTTTATATATTTACACACATACATATATTTATGTTATGCATGTTATACATGCACACACATATATTTTTAAAGAATGAAAATATCTATCAAGACTAAGAATATAGCCAGTAAGTTAGAAGTCCCCATGTGTGCCTATCCACCCCCATTTTCCTTTTATCATCTCATCTTCCTCCTTCAGGTAAGGATGATCCTGAAATTTGTATTAATGATTCCTTTTCCTTTCTTTGTAGTTTTACCACCTATGTCTGTATTGCTAAACACATATGTTAAGCTGATTATAGAAATGATTCATAGTTTAGAAATTCTTTTATGATTTATTCTTTTTGCTCAAAAGTATGCTTTTGATATTGGATTGGTATGATACATTTACCTGTAGATTTTTCATCAATTTTCAATGATGCATATGGCATTTATTTATCCATCCTACTATTAATGGATTTCTGGGTAGATTCTCATTTTTGGTGTATATTTGTGTGACTATGTGAACCATGCATGAGCACGTACCTGCACACATGCGGTTGCAAATGTTACTGTTATATATATATTCTTTTTTAACATTTCATTTTTAATTGACAAATAATAATTATACATATTCATGGGGTACATAGTGATGTTTCAATACATGTAATATATAGTGATCAAATCAGGATAATTAGCATATTCATCATCTCAAACATTTAACATTTCTTTGTGTTGGTAATGTTCTTATATATATCTTCTTTGCAGGTTCAAAAATTTCTATAGGCTTTACATTTAGAAGTAGAATTTTTAGGCAGTATAATGTATAAACCATCAATATTTATTAGGTAATATCAAACATTTTTCCAAAGGGTTCTATCAATTTGAATTCCTATCAGAGGAGATTGAAGGGTACCTTTGCACCACATCCTCACTGACACTCATACACCAGTAGTACATACCAACAATATTGACTAACTTTGTAGAGTTTGCCAATCTGGTGGTTTTATAATAGGTTCTCAATGTGGATTTAATTATCATTTTGCTTACTTCTAAAGAGCTTTAATATCTATAGAGATAATTATTAATAATTTTGATTTCCTCTTTTGTAAAATGTCTTCTCACTTCTTTAGTCCATTCTTCTACTGAGTGCTAGTATTTTCCTTAAGTTATATAAGTTTTTTACATATTTGGTAAATTAATCTTTTTGTTATGGTGCTCGTTATGTTGTTGAAATAACTTCTTCCGGGCTTGACATGTCTTTTCTTCTCTTTATAAATATTTTGATGAATAAAAAAATGTTTATGCTAAGAATACAGACATGTTACCTTTCTTTTGGATACAATTTACATGGTATATATTTTTCCATTTTTTAGTTTTCAATCTGTCTCCTTATACTTTAAGTTAACACAGAACATGGCTGGCTTTTAAAAAATCCAATCCAACAATCTTTTTCTTCTAACTGGAGAGTTTAGTCAATTTATGTGTATTATCATTTCTACAAACTTGCTTTCAGTATTACTACTTCCACAAACTTATTTTATGTTTTCTAGTTCTCTCCTTTTTGTGTACATTGTCCTATTTTAAAACAATAGATTTCAATAAATTCCCCATTCAATTCTTCATTTTTATTTGTTTAGAAAGTTTACCTGTGTTTATTCTTTTAGTGATTACTTTAGCTGTTTTAGAATGCATACTTTATTTGCCATCATTTAAATAATAATCTTTATCTTTCTTCAGATGATACCAAGTCCTTAGATATCAACACCTCTGACCATCTCTTCTTAGAATATGTGCCATTTTTTGCCCATTAGTCTACTCTTTTCATCATTATGAATTAGGATTATTATAATTTTATTCATTCAATATTTACTTAGATATACTTAGTATGTACCTATATCTTTACTAACATTACCTCTCTAAGTCTCCTACCTTCCAGTTGCAATCATATTCCTTTTATGTGAAGCACTTCCTTTAGATTTTCCTTTAGTGAGTATATGTTATTGATAATTCTCTCACTTCTTTAAAAGACTTTCATTTTGACCAAATGCTAGCAAGATAATTTTCCTGCGCTTGGAATTCTAGGTTAATAATTGTTATCTCTTAGTAGATTGAAGGTACTATTTTACAGTCTTATTGTTTTCATTGTTGCTGTTGAGAAGTCTGAAATCAATTAAATTACCGGTAATTTAATAATGTGATTATTTTCTAGATGTTTTAAAAATCTTCCCTTTGTATTTGGAGTCCATAGTTTTATTATGGTATGCCTAGTTGTAATTATTTTTTTAATTTATTCTCCTTTGAATTATTTGGGATTATTGGATTTTAAGATTGGGCTCTTCAAAAATTCTGTTAAATTCAGGCTGCTATAACAAAATATCATAGACTGAGCAGCTTACAAAGAACAGAACTGTATTTTTCACCTTTTGGGAGGCAGGAAAGTCCCTGATCAAGGCACCAGCAGATTTGATGTTTGGTGAGTACCCATGTTCTGATTTATAAATGGCCATCTTCAAGCTACAATCTCACATGGTGGAAACAGCAAAGATCTCCATGGGGCCTCTATTAAAAGGGCACTAATTCCATTCAGGAGGGCTCTGCCCTCATGACCTAATCACCTTCCAAAGGTCCACTTCCAAATGTCCTCACGTTGGAGATTGGGTTCAACACATGAATTTGAGGGGACTTGAACATTCCATCTGTAGCACTCATTATTCATTCCCCATTCTCTCTACAAGTGCTTTTGGATTTCTGAATAGTCACATATTAATATTATAACCTTTCACTCAATCCTCTCTTTTAATCTTTCCTTCCTATTTTTTTAATCTTTTTGTGTCTCTAAACTTTATTCTGCATTTATATTGAGTCTGTTTTCCTGAACATTATTTTATTCATTTTATATCTTTATCTGACTTGCTTAATTCATTACTGTGTTTTTAACTTCAGTTATTATAATTGAATTTTCTTCTATTTGATTCTCTTTCAGTCTGCTTTGTTGTTCTTAGACACCCATCCCATGTTAAACAAGGTAAATGTATGTATTATATATTGTGTTATTTCTACTATTTAAATTCTCTGTGGGTATGTTTCTCTTGCTTACTGTTTCTACAGGTCCTCGGCTATATTTTCTTAGTTACTTGGTGTTTTCTGTATGCTGCATTTATTCCTTTCAACTGGATCTATGGAAATTATTTGAAACCTAGGTAGAGTTGAGCCCCTACAAAAAAAATTGTATTTTTTTTCCTCCTTGTTGCCTAGGGGAACAACAAACCAAGAATCACTTTAAATTAAATTCTTATCTGAGATCCAGTCCCCGCCCCCCAAGGTAATCTTACTTGGATTAAAAACTGACATAAAGCTTTGTGTGATTATGAGTTCTCCGCACAAAGTGTGTGGCTATGAATTCTCAAAATACACCTGTCCCCCTTATCCTAGTACCAAGATCAAGACAGAAAAGTTTCCTTGCTATCTTCTTCTGTGACAGGACTTCTTTCTCATTCACCTTTATATAGGCTACAGTCCTTTGAGAATCCAGCTTTTTGTTGAGATCTCATATTAGCTTCGCTACATCTGGCCAGCCAGCTCTAAGTTTTAACTTCTGTTCTCTGCACTTCAGGCAGCCTTCAAAGAAGAAACTCCAGGACACAAGAGTTCAACATAAACCCTCAGGATTAAAGCTAGACTGGGTGTCCACTAAACTCCCATGGGTCCCACTTTCACTTTATTGTGGTACTGTTTGGATTCCTTGTTGTGCGTGTGTGTCTGTGCTGGCCCCAAAGTGCATTTAAACAGATTTTTAGAAATATTTTTATCCAGCATCTTATTGTTTCAGTAAGAAGAGCTGTGTTCAGGGTAACTAATCCATCATACTAGTAAAAATGGAAGCCTCATCCTGTCTTCTTAGTGAGAGAACCTGGACCATAAATTGACATGTATAAAACATTTGCCTTAATGATTTAATTCAATGTGATTCATATGACTACCCCCCATAGCTCTCCCTAAAAACAGTCTTGTCTCCCAATCTCTTCTATCACAAGTAACAAAGATATCCTTTGATTCGTTATAATGACCATTGCTTTGCAGAATCCACTCACTTCTACAGAGGAAAGAGGAGGAGCTTTGCTGTCAGGCAAACCTTGTATCCTGGTACTACCATTCAGTGTCTGAAACGAACTTTTCCCACCTTAGACTAATCCGTTGAAAGAGGTATTGTGGCCACATAGTAACATAGTAGATGCTCACAAATTGCAGCAAATTGTGTAGCAGTAGGCTCTGCATTTGTTTATATATTTAAATATATCTTTTTTAAAGAACCAGACCAACAGTTCTTCTTCACTATTTATTGAGATTTAATAACTGAAGTTTAGTAACTCATTTTGTCTTCAGAACATTTCTGCTACTTGCCTGTTAATTTCACTTCATTTCCCAACATCTGTGTATAGAATAGGATGCTCTGATGGGATAGTTATGCTTTGAGGTTATATAATGTCTATCACAGGAGAAAGTTTGCTATAATTTTGCCCTTTCCTTATCCTGTGTTAGCACACTGATGTCGGCAAGCAGATTCAGTTCCTTAGTCTACCACTAGATTTAGATCATAAGCCTGTATAACAAGAAGCATGCCTTGTATAACCAAAGAATGTGCTTATTATATATATGCCCAGTGGCATTGTACTAAGATTTATAAAATATGGTTTTACAACTCAGTCTGCTAGGGGAAGTTATAGTCACACATATAAAATTATAGCTCCCCATACACAATTGTAAACTACTTAAGGTAGTTTATTTTTGGTTAATAATAAAGTACAGCACAGACTAAGGAATGTATGATAATGTTTGAAGCATAAAGACATAAATTAAGAGAGCCTTTTAAAAATCCTTGGGAATTAATAAGTAATTAGTTAACTCACTTTTGAAGTATATGAGCAATAGTAAATAAATAAATAAATAAATTTGTTTATTTGGGAAAAGTTTCGGGGGGGGGAAGGAAGACATAAAACAAACACAGGGATACTAATTAACCACTTAACAGTAGAAGGCATTTACGTACAATTGCTATAAGCCACCTCTGTTCAATTTCCAAGACATCACATTTAAGTGTAAGGCAATTTAAAACCATTTTATGATCATTCCATTTCAAAATGAAGAAACTGAGGACAAAAGAAGATTACTAGAAAAATGGTCTCAGAACCCTAATCTATCATTCAAGTTCCAAAATTGTAAGAAAGAAAATCTTATTAAAATTTTATTGACATACTGGTCAATGAACTAAAATGTATTCTGGAGCTCATTTGTTTTTGTCTTTTTTGTCTCTCCTACACATATTCGCAAGAAATTCTTCATCAGTTTAAAGGAGAAAAGGCTACGATTTTAAAGAGTGGTATGATATGAAGAGTCACTTTTTGTTTAAGTGTTCTATGCATTGATTATTTCAACAATAGCTAACACTCTTTTAATTCATCTTAGAAGACTCTTCCTACTTAATTAAATACAATTAATGGTATAGTAACTCAGTCCATAATTTAAGGACATCTGAATGATAGCAGTGGAAAACTGATGTGAAAAAATTCAGTCCACTGATGGATACAGAATATATTTATGTTAGTTTCCCAACAATATATAACTTAATCCACAAAGAGAACTGGAATAATCATTGCATCAGCCACATGTACATTTTATATTCTATGTCTAGGCAATCTTGTTGTTAAATATAGGAGAGATAAAGAAAAAACTCTTCACAACACTTGCAGTACTTGGCTTATTACATGCTGCATCTATGCAAAGAGGAGCCATTGTCCTGTCACTTCCTGCACACCTCCAGGAGAGTCTTTCTTGACGTGAGGACATCCCTAAGCATTTTCACATTCTGATATACCAATATCATATAGATCTGAGGACTTGATCCAAATTATTCTCTACTAGTGGAATTAAATTCTCAAGTTTATGAGGTTGAGTAGAAATTGCGGAAAAGAAATAAAATAGCTTTTTCACTTCACTATCATTTCTTGTGAAATCATTTCAGAGACATTAATGTCTCCTGCTTTGCTCTCGAAGCAAAAGCAATTTTTAAAAATGTCTCAGCACAAACATATACTCACACACAGAGAGTTCCGAACTTTCATCTGTATCAAAAGAAACATCACAGGGGTGGCATAATCACTAAACATTTTGGTGGGTGGACAAATGTTACTTTTAGGTTGGCTCCAAAAGTTATCCATGACCCTGCCCTTGCATTCTGGGTGGGCACAATCTAATCACATGAGGCCTTAAAGTGAAGAACTTTTCCTGGCAGTGCTCAGAGAGTGAAGGCAGTACGAGAAGGACACAACACTATCTCCCTGCTGGTTCTGAAATGTAGAAATTATGTGCAAAGACCTGCCAGAGACCTCAGGAAGGTGAAAAAGGCACAAAAAATGGATTGCTCCCGTAAGCCTCCAAAAAGGCATACAGCCCTGTAAACATCTTGGTTGTAGCCCAGTGGGACACCTGTGTTGGAACTCCAACCTATAAAACCATAAGAAAAGCACATTTATGTTGTTTGAAGCCAATACGTTTTGTGGTAAATTGATATGGTAGCAATAGAAAACCAAAACAGTGCTTCATCCCCACAAAAACCTTGTGGGGGAGAGAAAACGGGTGATAGCTCCCTTTTTTAGTTGAGAGAATTAGTGCTGAAACAATCGACAGAACTTTTCAAAAGTCCATCTCCTAATAGGTTGTGGTGTTAGGCTGTAAAGTCTGCCTTCTAAGTCCAGATCTATTGCATTGCTCCTCAAACTCATCTCATTATGAAAGAGGTGTCGAGGCCACACTGATTTGTTTCGACTCCTCCCAAAATAGGTCATAAAACTTTTAAGACAACCAGACCATAAAACACAGATAGAGGGATAACTGAGTTATGAGTTGTGGAGGTAGGCTAGGCATAATCTCAGGTGTAAAAAATTATCTTGTTTTGGAGAAATGTCTAGAGACCCAGTGTTGCTGGCCCTTGAAAAAGAAGATTTGGGGAGGTCACCGATGCTGATGTGAGTCAAGTTGGGTGATACTGAATGGCATGATGACCAATATGATATATGCAATAGACAATGGAGAGACATCAATGTCTTTTGAACAAGAATGAGGTTGATCAGACATGTGCATTTAAATGATCAACCTAGTGGCACTGTGGGGGAAAGAACTGCAGTAAGCATGGACTATAAATAAGAATCCCCGAAACTATTGAAACACTATCTTATTAGTTCCCTTAGCTGCAATAATAACAGAAACTATGGTTAAAACAGAGAAAAATGCCAGTTTTGAGACACTAAAAACAAAAACCGCTTTGAGGAGGAGTGCTGAATGTAAAATACTGGGAAGAAATGACATTTCATCATCTGAAACTACATTTCATAATCTGAAACTTCTTTTGTGAGCATATACCAGGTACTCTGTTAAGAAGCTTATATATATTTTATCAATAGTTAACATTCAGTAAGCACCATGTCTTGGTTCCACTTTAAGCAACTTATGTGCATCATGTCATATTTGCCTTTTAACAAATTTATAACATACATACTCTTAATATGCCCCTTTCACAGATTTGATACTGAAGTATAGAAAGGATGTGATGCATGTGAAAGATAACAAACCTATTAAATTAACAAAGTCTAGATTCAAACTCAGAGCTATCTGAGCTGAAAGTCCCAACAATTAAACTATAGAATGTTCGTCCAACTCCTGACATGATGATATATTCCAGTTTGGTAAAAGCTTCTAATTTCAGAGAAAGTTAATTTTATTTTTCTGAATATCAGTTACTGAAGCACTGATATTTTTTACTCTGGTTAATCTGCCATCTGGGGGCAATATAAGTTCAAGCTGAAGAATAATCAACATTTTTTTTTCTTAGCAAATGAAAATAGTCTAGTAACTTGTAGTAGCTAAACTACAAGATTTGAAGCTAATGAAACCATAAATATATATATAACACTCCTGTGGATTCCAAATTCTATGCTAAATTAAGTCAAAATGCTAAAATTATGGAATTGGCATAAATTGCCAAATATTATTTCTCCCAGAGTAGGATTCTTTAAATACTCACTAAGCTGCTGAGTATCTTTTGAATCAAAGAACATTTACAATACACTGAAGTGATAAAATGTGATGTGTACGAGCTAAAGTAATAAACCAGATGGATTAAATGTCTCTCAAAATACTATCTGGTTTAAGAGCTATGGAGAACACACTTGGGTGAAAAAAGAACATAGGAAAATGTCACTAGGGTTGGCCAAGCGCAAACACCTGAGACATAGCTTGAGACATGTTCCCAAACTAAAAATGCACCAGCTTATCTCTCTCTAATTAATGCACCAAGGAAACAGAACTTTAATTAAACTATACTTTGAGGATGGAGCCAACATGCACTAGGAATATATATA
Source organism: Pan troglodytes (assembly GCF_028858775.2). NCBI lineage: Eukaryota > Metazoa > Chordata > Mammalia > Primates > Hominidae > Pan > Pan troglodytes. The sequence continues at coordinate 136,122,779 of NC_072403.2, read as the reverse complement.
AGTGGCTGAGTTGTGGATTAAAAAATACCGAGCAAAATTTCTAGACAAATGAAAATATTTTTGAGATAACCATGGTAAGCTCAGAAACTAATGGAAATTATCTTCCACTAGTGAAAATACATTTTAGTATTCCTTCTCTATCCAAAATTTACTACATATATTATCCTTAATTCAACAAAGTATTTATTTATTTATTTATTTAGAGTTAAGTATCCTGTAAAAGTGTCAAGGAAACAACAGAAAACAAAAATAAGAAGGTTCTAGTCCTTACGGTGCTTAAGTTTTTGTGTTTGAGGAGCAACATGGTAAATTGTTAGAATGCTCCTGATTTACTTTAGTGGAGTGGTGGTGGATACCCGTTTGTATTTTGGAAAGTTGAGTAATGTCTATTATTTAGGTATATCATCTCGGCTGAACTTTTAAATACAAAGAGCAGCAATAGTGGCAGATTCGTCGGCTGACTTAAGCTGTTTGACAAGCCATTCAGTTGTACCTGCAGATAAGATATCTTTTACATATACACCATGGAATACTATGCAGCCATAAAGAATGATGAGTTCATGTCCTTTGTAGGGACATGGATGAAATTGGAAATCATCATTCTCAGTAAACTATCGCAAGAACAAAAAACCAAACACCGCATATTCTCACTCATAGGTGGGAATTGAACAATGAGATCACATGGACATAGGAAGGGGAACATCACACTCTGGGGACTGTTGTGGGGTGGGGAGAGGGGAGAGGGATAGCTTTGGGAGATATACCTAATGCTAGATGACGAGTTAATGGGTGCAGCACACCAGCATGGCACATGTATACATATGTAACTAACCTGCACAATGTGCACATGTACCCTAAAACTTAAAGTATAATTTAAAAAAAGAACTAATTAAATTATTTGAAAAAAAGATATCTTTTATAGAAGGAAATCATTTCTATTGGCTAGGTAGTTGATTTTTCTCAAGGAAACTGATGTGAATGCCTCCATAGCCATGAAAATAAAGAAGATTCCAATAAACAAAAGGCTCAAATTATTGTCATTATAAACAACAAGATATACAAAAGACTCATAATATTTTGGGAAATTAATAATAATTTGAGAACAAAATCTGACATGTGATTGTAATATTTCCTGTATATAACGTGGTCACTTTGTGGACAACATCTACTATAGATAAGAAAAGTAGTGACAGTCAAATTAGAGTTGCTGAAAACTTCAGCTTATCCAATGATCTAGGATTCTGATGTTTGGTAGCAGAGAAAGTGCAGGGAAAACCAAATAAATACTGAGGAATCATACAGTTTTCCACACATAATTACTACAAAACCATAGGTACATTTATGGAAGGCCATAGTTACCAACAATCTTGGTGATTTGAAGATCCATATGGATGACATTTCCAATACATTGGCTGCCAAATTCCTCAAACTTCCCAGTTCCAGCATCTTCCTTTTTTTTTTTTTTTTTTCCTTTCCTTTTTCTTTGAGACGGGGTCTTGTTCTGTCACCCAGGCTGGAGTACCATGGCATGATCTCGGCTCACTGCAACCTCCACCTCCCAGGTTCAAGTTATTCTCTTACCTCAGCCTGCCAAGTAGCTAGGACTACAGGCATGTGCTACTACGCTCAGCTAACTTTTGTGTTTTTAGTAGAGACGGAGTTTTCTTAGGTTGGACAGAGTGGTCTCCAACTCCTGGCCTCAAGTGTTACCTCTGCCTGGGCCTCCCAAAATGCTGGGATTATAGGAGTGACCCACCACACCCAGCCAACCAACATCTTCCTCTTCATCTTCCCCTCTTTACCTCCTGTTTCAGAACATGTCGTGATTGTTTTGAAACCTACTTCTGTCCTTCCACCTTTCTCAACAGATCTCTTATGACAAATCTGTGCTTTTACTCACTTTTATCTCCTTTCACTCTGCCCTTGGGTTTTTTTTTTTTTTTAATTATACTTTAAGTTCTGGGATACATGTGCAGAACCTGCAGGTATGTTACACAGGTGTACACGTGCCATGGTGGTTCACTTCATCCATCATCCCGTCATCTGCATTAGGTATTTCTTCTAATGCTATCCCTCCCCTAGCCCCCCAGCCCCTGACATGCCCCCGTGTGAGATGTTCCCCTCCCTGTGTCCATGCGTTCTCATTGTTCAACTCCCACTTATGAGTGAGAACATGCAGTGTTTAGTTTTCTGTTCCTGTGTTAGTTTGCCAACAATGGTTTCCAGTTTAATCCATGTCCCTGCAAAGGACACGAACTCATCCTTTTTTATGGCTGCATAGTATTCCATGGTGTATATGTCCACATTTTCTTAATCCAGTCTAGCATTGATGGGCATCTGGGTTGGTTCCAAGTCTTTGGTATTGTGAATAGTGCTGCATAAACATATGTGTGCACGTGTCTTTATAGTAGAATGATTTATAATCCTTTGGGTATATACCCAGTAATGGGATTGCTGGGTCAAATGGTATTTCTGGTTCTGGATCCTTGAGGAATCACCATACTGTCTTTCACAATGGTTGAACTAATTTACACTCCCACCAACAGCATAAAAGCATTCCTATTTCTCCACATCCTCTCCAGCATCTGTTGTTTCCTGATTTTTTAATGATCACCATTCTAACTTGCGTGAGATGGTATCTCATTGCGATTTTGATTTGCATTTCTCTAATGACCAGTGATGATGAGCTTCTTTTCATATGTTTGTTGGCCGTATAAATGTCTTCTTTTGAGAAGTGTCTGTTCATATCCTTTGGCCACTTTTTGATGGGGTTGTTTTTTTCTTGTAAATTTGTTTAACTTCCTTGTAGATTGTGGATATTAGCTCTTTGTCAGATGGATAGTTTGCAAACATTTTCTCCCATTTTGTAGGCTGAATGTTCACTCTGTTGATAGTTTCTTTTGCTGTGCATAAGCTCTTTAATTAGACCCCATTTGTCAATTTTGACTTTTGTTGCCATTGCTTTTGGTGTTTTAGTCATGAAGTCTTTGCCCATGCCTATGTCCTGAATGGTATTGCCTAGGTTTTCTTCTAGGGTTTTTATGGTTTTAGGTCTTATGTTTAGGTCTTTAATCCATCTTGAGTTAATTTTTGTATAAGGTGTAAGGAAGGGGTCCAGTTTCAGTTTTCTGTCATATACATTTTCATTTTTCTTATGATAGTACTTTTAAAAAGAATATATTAAATAGATTTTACAAGGAAAGGGTCTAACAGTGGAGGGATTTATAGTAATTTCTCCAGTAGAAAGCTTTTCTCAATTATAGGAAACACGAGAATGAAAAAACAAGGGTGCATATGGCTAGCCAGTTTTCCCAACACCATTTATTAAACAGGGAATCCTTTCCCCATTGCTTGTTTTTGTCAGGTTTTTCGAAGATCAGATGGTTGTAGATGTGTGGCATTATTTCTGAGGCCTCTGTTCTGTTTCACTGGTCTATATATCTGTTTTGGTACCAGTAGCATGCTGTTTTGGTTACTGTTGCCTTATATTATAGTTTGAAGTCAGGTAGCGTGATGCCTCCAGCTTTGTTCTTTTTGCTTAGGATTGTCTTGGCTATATGGGCTCTTTTTTGGTTCCAGATGAAATTTAAAGTAGTTTTTTCTAATTCTGTGAAGAAAGTCAATGGTAGCTTGATGGGAATAGCATTGAATCTATAAATTACTTTGGACAGTATGGCCATTTTAACAATATTGATTCTTCCTATTCATGAGCATGGAATGTTTTTCCGTTTGTTTGTATCCTCTCTTATTTCCTTGAGCAGTGGTTTATAGTTCTCCTTGAAGTGGTCCTTTACATTCCTTGTAAGCTGTATTTCTAGGTATTTTATTATCTTTGTAGCAATTGTGAATGAGAGTTCTCTCATGATTTGGCTCTCTGTTTTTCTATTATTGGTGTATAGGAATGCTTGTCATTTTTGCACATTGATTTTGTATCCTGAGACTTTGCTGAAGCTGCTTATCAGCTTAAAGAGATTTTGGGCTGAGACGATGGGGTTTTCTAAATAGACAATCATGTCATCTGCAAACAGAGGCAATTTGACTCCCTCTTTTCCTATTTGAATACCATTTATTTCTTTATCTTGCCTGATTACCCCGGACAGAACTTCCAACTATGTTGAATAGGAGTGGTGAGAGAGGGTATCCCTGTCTTTTGCTGGTTTTCATATGGAATGCTTACAGCTTTTGCCCATTCAATATGATACTGGCTGTGGGATTGTCATAAATAGCTCATTATTTTGAGATACATTCCATCAATACCTAGTTTATTGAGAGTTTTTAGCATGAAGGGGTGTTTAATTTTTTTGAAGGCCTTTTCTGCATCTATTGAGATAATCATGTGTTTTTTGTCATTGGTTCTGTTTATGTGATGGATTATGTTTATTGATTAGTGTATGTTGAACCAGCCTCACATCCCAGGAATGAAGCTGACTTGATCATGGTGGGTAAGCTTTTTGATGTGCTGCTGGATTTGGTTTGCCAGTATTTTATTGAGGATTTTTGCACTGATGATCATCAGGGATATTGGCTTGAAATTTTCCTTTTTTGTTGTGTCTCTACCGGGTTTTGATATCAGGATAATGCTGGCCTCATAAAATGAGTTAGGGAGGAGTCTCTGTTTTTCTAATGTTTGGAATAGTTTCAGAAGGAATGGTACCAGCTTCTCTTTGCACCTCTAGTAGAATTTGGCTATGAATCTGTCTGGTCCTGTGCTTTTTTTGGTTAATAGGCTATTAATTACTGCCTCAATTTTAGAACTTGTTATTGGTCTATTCAGGGATTTGACTTCTTCCTGGTTTAATCTTGGGAGGGTGTATGTCCAGGAATTTATCCATTTCTTCTAGATTTTCTAGTTTATTTGCATAGAGTTGTTTACAGTATTCTCTGATGGTAGTTTGTATTTCTATGGGATCAGTGGTGATATCCCCTTTATCATTTTTTATTGTGCCTATTTGATTCTTCTTTCTTTTCTTCTTTATTAGTCTGGCTAGTGGTCTATCTATTTTTTCAATCCTTTCAAAAAACCAGCTCCTGGATTCATTGATTTTTTGAAGGTGTTTTCGTGTCTATATCTCTTTCAGTTCTGCTCTGATCTTAGTTATTTCTTGTTTTCTGCTAGCTTTTGAATTTGTTTGCCTTGCTGCTCTAGTTCTTTTAATTGTGATGGTAGGATGTCGATTTTAGATCTTTCCCGCTTTCTCCAGTGGGCATTTAGTGCTATAAATTTCCCTCTAAACACTGCTTTAACTATGTCCCAGAGATTCTAGTACATTGTGTCTTTGTTCTCATTGGTTTCAAAGAACATCTTTATTTCTGCCTTAATTTCATTATTTACCCAGTAGTCATTCAGGAGCAGGTTGTTCAGTTTCCATGTAGTTGTGTGGTGTTGAGTGAGTTTCTTAATCCTGAGTTCTAATTTGATTGCACTGTGGTCTGAGAGACTGTTTGTTATGATTTTCGTTCTTTTTCATTTGCTGAAGAGTGTTTTACTTCCAATGATGTGGCCAATTTTAGAATAAGTGTGACGTGGTGCTGAGAAGAATGTATATTCTGTTAATTTGGGGAGGAGAGTTCTATAGATGTCTATTAGGTCTGCTTGGTTCAGAACTGAATTCAACTCCCGAATATCGCTGTTAATTTCCTGTCTCATTGATCTGTCTAATATTGACAGTGGGATCCTGCCACTATTATTGTGTGGGAGTCTAAGGCTCTTTGTACATCTCTAATAACTTGCTTTATGAATCTGGTTGCTCCTGTATTGGGTGCATATATATTTATGATAGTTCGCTCTTCCTGTTGCATTGATACTTTATCATTATGTAATGCCCTTCCTTTTTTTATCTTTGTTGGTTTAAAGTCTGTTTTATCAGAGACTAGGATTGCAACTCCTGCTTTTTTTTGTTTTTGCTTGGTAAATATTCCTCCATCCCTTTATTTTGAGCCTATGTGTGTCTTTGCATGTGAGATGGATCTCCTAATACAGCACACCAATGGGTCTTGACTCTTTATACAATTTGCTAGTTGTGCATTTAGCCCATTTACATTTAAAGATAATATTGTTATGTGTGAATTTGTTCCTGTCATTATGATGCTAGCTGGTTATTTTGCCAATTTGTTGATGCAGTTTCTTCATAGTGTCAACGGTCTTTACAATTTGGTATATTTTTGCAGTGGCTGGTCCCGGTTTTTCCTTTCCATATTTAGTGCTTCCTTCAGGAGCTCTTGTAAGGCAGGCCTGGTGGTGACAAAATATCTCAGCATTTGCTTGTCTCTAAAGGATTTTATTTCTCCTTTGCTTATGAAGCTTGGGCTGCACCCACTGTCTAACCAGTCCCAATGAGATGAGGTGGGTACCTTAGTTGCAAATGCAGAAATCACCCGCCTTCTGTGTTGATCTCACTGGGAGCTGCAGACAGGAGCTGTTCCTATTCAGTCATCCTGTTTTCCAAGCTATATTTTAACTTCTATTGCTTTTATATTTAAAAACCTCCTTTTATATGTTAGCCTCTAAGAATGTGACTTCTATTTTTCCACAACATTTCAAAAATAGTGTATATTACTGGCTCCCACATTTCCTACTTGTCTGAAATCCTTCAACCTATTTTAGCCTTGTTTCTCTTTTTCCTACTTTATTAAAATAGCTTTCATGAAAGCAGCCAAGAACATTAAAAAGTATAAGATTATATATTTTTAATTTTTCTTTTATTCTTAATTCAAAACTGTCATCTTGAAAGCTCCCATCTCTCAATTTTGTCTCACATATTTCCAGGATTCCCTTTTCGCTATTCCTGCTCCTTCCTGTTTTTCTTCCCCCCTGGCTAACCTTTATCCATCTACCCCCTCGGATGTCAGAAAAATGATGAGGTGGTGCTGAACTCCCAACCCTTTTTTCCCTACTCTATCATTTGTTCTGTTTTATCTTATTCCACAGCTTCAACTCTCACTTCTTTGAAAATGACTTTCCTAAATAAGTCTCTGCATCATGTTAGTTCTCTTGTGCTATACATTTAATTATCCTCTGACCACATCTTATGGATGACCTCATGACACCTCAAAAACCCCTCCACTCAAAGAAATCACATCATCTTTCTATCATCTTTCTCCTCAGTGCAATTGCTCTTCTGTGCTCCCTATCATAGCATTACCTTTCAGTTGGTTATCAAGCTGAAAATACCAGGGTTATCTAAGAATCCTCTTCTTGCCTCATACATTCAAGATATTGCTATACTGTCCATCAAGGACCATAATGCTTAATGCATTTTACTACACTTTCCTAGTATTTTTATTTCCTTTCTTCACTCACTCCTGTTTCTGAAGAAGAATATTCTTACTACCTTGTGAATGCTATACTTCACTGGAAAGCTGTTCTTAAAATACATACACATACCAACACAGAAATACACAAATCATTCACACTAATCTTCTTGAGTACAGTTCTTTCAATTATACTTTCTCTCACTAAACACTTTGTTAATTTCTTGTCCTATCATTCCTTTGCATAACAAAATTAAACAAAAGAGAAATGCTTTCTATTGCCCCTGCTTACTAACTAGCCACTCATTTCTTGATAAATTCCAGATCCTCTGTTTCAGGCTCTCTCTCTCAAAAAACAAAACAAAACAAAAAACAAAAACAAAAAAAGTTATCCCTGGAGCCATTACTGGCTTCCAGAACAGTATTATCTAACTTTTCCAAGTCCCTCCTTCCTCAGTTGTTCTGCGGTAGTTCACGATGCCAGTTATATGCAAGTTTCCTAAATTCTGTGACCTATTTCCACAATATGCACTCACCTGCTGATTCTACTAGATTAATATCTGCTTCTTTACAGACTATTCTTTCCTATTTTCTGATGTTGGTATTGTCAGAGTTCACACATTTGAACTTTTCTCTTTCCATAGTATCTCTCAGTGATCATCGGTTCCCTTGATTAAACTAGAATACTTATGTGAATTATCCAGAATCTTAATTTTCCTTGATCCCACACACCCAACTTCTTGCCAAAACTGAAGAATTCAATGTGTGCAATATTTTATATGTTCCTTTTTTCACATTGCATTTTCAGTGCCACAACCTGTCTTTCTCCACATCAGAGGAATCTTTTAAAAGCACTCTTCTCTTAACATCTTATTAGTCTTTTCCAATACCTTTAGTGTCTTCCTATTGTTTACCAAACTAAAGACAGGTTTTTCTTCTTCTCCCTAGTGTTCAAAATCTCTCAAAACCTTTCACATGGAAGCATCTACGTTTACCACCATCCGAGTTGCCTTTTATACTAACCCTGCCCAACCCAGATTGTTAAAATACAGTTGCCTTAGACAAAACCAAGGAATCTGGATATTTAATAAGCTTTCCAGATGATCACTCTGAGCATTCAGATTTGGGAAACATTGACACATAGTTTAACTCCAATTTATTGTTCTGGCCTCATTTGCATTATTTCTTTATTCACATCCTTCATTCTAGAAACATTTTTAGACCTTTCTACAGCGATGCCACTTCCGTCAATATTACAATGCCTTCCTCAAGTGTATGGGCTCCGACCCACACATGACCTCTGCTTGTTTTGACTTTGAGAGAATACATGTTCCATTTTCATTGCATTCATTGTACACTCCTTTTGATTACAGCACAATCTATATTTTAATTCTTTCATGCTACATTATAAGCTTCTTAAAAAAGACATATTATACTTTATTACATATCACATAGCATACTGCCTTGTTTACATTATTTAATAATTGTTGAGAAAAATGGATTTAATAGAGTTAACCCATTCACTCAGATAGTCACTTAAATTTAAACATATTAAAATATAGTCTTTACTAGATGTTATCCAAGAATGCCACTCAAGACCTCAATGAGAGGAAAAGGACAGCAATTTCCCTAGAAACATTTTATAACTACATATTTTCTGCCTCTGTTATGGTTTTTAAACTTTACTGCATTATAATGGCACGGAACAGGCTATATAAAAAGAATCATGAAAAATTAAATAGAAAAAAAAAAAAAACTAGGCCAGGTGCAGTGGCTCACTCATGGAATCTGAGCACTTTGGGAGGCTGAGATGGGCGGATCATGAGGTCAGGAGTTTGAAAACAGCCTGGCCAACATGGTGAAACCCTGTCTCTACTAAAAATACAAAAACTAGCTTGGAGTGGTCATGGGTGCCTGTAATCCCAGCTACTTGGGAGGCTGAGGCAGGAGAATCACTTGAACCTGGGAGGCAGAGGTTGCAGTGAGCTAACACCGCACCATTGCACTCCAGTCTGGGTGACAGAGTGAGACTCTGTCTCAGGAAAAAAACAAAAAACAAAAAAAACAAAAACAAAACTAAACTAAAATTTTACTCCAAAACTCACCATTTCCATCAAAAATATATATTTTCCCCCATATGCAAAATTTAAAGCTGCAGCTCTCCATCTATCATAAGTTATGTTCCTTATTAGTATTATAATCTTACTTTCATAATGAATACCACCAAAATCTAAACTTTACAAAACTATTAATAAAATGAAGTGATGTTGTCTTTAATGCATTCAGCAATTCAATAAATAGGATGTATACCATCTTCTTTATGTTTATTACTCTGTATGGAGACATGAATTCAGATTATTGTAAAGCTTTTGAAAGGTAAGATGTTTTCCATAGAAAAGGGGTGAAATTCTAAGCCAGAATTCAGCTTTCATATGGAATAAACAAATGTACTTTTTCCAAAAAGTGAAGATAGATGAAGCACATGGTTTTGACCTTCAAGATCTGTAAACCTCCATAAGCTAAAGTATACTTTTTTTTAATGGTGTGTAGATGAAAAGAAGTAAGTGAAGATTATAGAACAAATCATACTCTGTCCTTTAAGCTTTGGCCAGAAAGTAGGAGACAGATGGAAAATTCCATTGTGTGCTTTCTCTGCCACCTGTCACCATCTGAATGGTAACCAGCATTACAACTATACCTTATTAAGTTGCTTGATGGAAAAATTGGCACTACTAGGGGAACTACTGTTCTTGAAGTTAATGAAACTTATAGCTTAGAAGAAGTATAAAAATACACACTGCACTTGGGAGGAAAACTTCGCACTATTCATTTAATCAACAAAGTATCGATACGACTTTTTTGTTAGTTTTAGAATATTATTTAGAATCTGTGGGAGGCTACTGAGCTGATTGTGCAGTTAGTAAATCCTACATGGCCAGATCCTACACAAGCTTAAAATTCCAAGTAGACAACACTGATGGAGGATGAAGAAAAATATGTAGTAAAATTGAACATAAAGTATGTTAATGGATAATATTTTATCAGTACATACAGAGACAAGCATTAAATCCTATATAGTATGGTGGTTGTAATGCTAGGACCATGATGGGCAATTGGCTAAATAGGAAGAGATAAATAAGAATATGGTTTCTATATTTATAAGGAGCATATTGTATGCATCGTAGAATTTAGCCCTTGAAAATCTGCCCTAATTGAGCTCCCTAGTGGTTTCACTTGGAATTATTCTTTTCTCCCTACTGGACACCACCAATAAGGTCTTTTACAGTGAGTTTAAGGTACAACTAGCATAGTGTGGGATCCAAATGGATTATTCATAAAGTTTATGTTGAATTAGATTATTTTCCTGGAAATGACTGTGAAAGAAATAGTATTTTAGGAAAAATTGCATAAATGGAGGAAGAAATAAAATTTTAGGAACTGTAGCATTGAGGTGTCATGTTCAGATTCAATGATGCTTTAGAGACAAAAATGGTAAGACAATCTTGATGCTGAAAAGTAAGTCTGCAAAGACTTCCAAGAGTAAATAACTAGACAACAGAAAGAGCTGGAAAGTGAGAGAACTGGGGTGCCTTGATAAATGTCTGAGGTACATAGATCCAAGGACTAAATTTCAGGATAATGTTGAAGAAGGGAATGATCTACAAAGCCTACAGCGTAGACGAGAAGGTGGATAATATTGAGAACTAATCACTCAAAAGCAAACATGGGTTGATTACTAATGGGGGAAAACATTATAAAAACACAGATAAATGGTCATGCTATCTGTAAGATTTTGGAATGTTCGTACAGTATAGTGATCACGCATAACCTAGCATATTGACAGGTAAGCTTTAGAAGATTTCATTCTTGTTACTGCAGAATTTTTGAAGAATCCCATTCTTTCTCTAGACATCACATGTTATGTAATGTCCCTAGTAGACATCACATAAAAATAATGAGTCACACATTACAAAGGTCCTGAAAGCATAAAGAAATACATCTATATGTCATCAATGTATAACATATCTTAAAGTTTGAAGAGTCAAGATGCCTTATGTGGGCACATTTTCATCATGTTTTCTTAAATGTGAGAGTGAATTTGAGGAAAGGAAGACAAGGAAAAAGACCAAGCATAATCCCAGCTCCTTTCCAAAGCCATGGAATGGGAAGATGGTTTGCAGACAAGATTTTAGTTATCTTGCTTTGGCAGCATCACTGTCACCATCAGGGCTCACCATAGGGAACTGAGCTGGGACACCTGGATACACAGGTGGGAGAGAGCAAAACTCACCAACTTGCTAAAGGGGCAAGCAATGGCGACAGCCAATTGTATTTCAATGCTAGTGCAGAAAATGTTATGATTGAATATAGTTATGGTTTGTAAAGAATTATCAAGAAGTAAAATTCACATATAGAGTGAACTTCTGTTTTTTTTTCTCTAAAAGGTAAATTTGTATTTTAAAATTAGCCTAAGGAGATCATGTAGAGTATGAATATTACAATCCAATAGGCAATATATAATACAAAATTTTGATTGTTGGGGTAATATGATGGTAGCTCATAGGTCATCCAACCGTAGCCCAAATAATTATTTCTCAGGCCCAGACTGGTTCCCATTGTACCCCCAGCAACTCAGAATTCTCTCCTTTCCTACTGAAAGCTGCCACCAAGTCTATTTCCTATGTTTCCCTGCTCCAAGGAATCAGCATATAAGGGTTGCAATTACCTTGTTTTTACCGAATAACATAAGTTTTCCTAAATTACTTACAAGATTGGGGGGTTTATATGGCTTTTTACATTGGTGCAATGTAAAAAGTTTAGTTTAGAAGACTAACACAAGCACTGTAAGAGAATATACTGGAAAATAGTTGTCCAAATCCCCTCAAACCAAGATCATTTTTTTTTTCCTATAAATAATGCCATTTTGCCAGTGATGGCAAATTGATGCAGATTGATGGTTCTATTGGGGCATATTTTATGTAAGCAAATTTGAGAGCAAAATACACAGATTCAATCAGGAAAGTGGGGGAATAACATAGAGACAGACTTAGATTAAAGATTTGTTTCTTGTCTTGGATGTCACATAGTTTCTTTTGCATTGTGCCTCTGTTTCTCTCTAAGGATCGACTCACTTCTTTCAGTACAATTAGCTCATTTTTTCCATCGAATCTATATACTGTTCTTTACCTCAAAGATTCTGCTATTTATCATTTTTTATTCTTTAACATGTAGGCTCATCATGATCTTTCATGGCTTGTTCTCTGTCCAGGTTCTTCTCTCTCTGTTTCCTTTAATTTCAGTTCCTGCTAATTACTGTTTCATTCGCTTGGCCTTTTCTAGTTCATCTAGCAAACCTTTTCTAATCAGGTAATTTTGTAAGTTGCTGATCAATCCGTAGATTAAACAGCCTTTAACTATTTGCCCAGTGAAGTCTAGTCAGTTTTACCCAGAGAATGAGCTGGGTCACAAGAAAGCTTAGAAAAGGCTGGGAAATCAGAATCCCCATGGTTGGCATGCCTAGTGATAAGTTGAGAAATTAGGCAGAGAATGGGCAGAAAATATTTGAATGTCGACCGATTCTTAAAAAGTTTGTGAGATCTTGTGTAAGTCAGATGTGCCTACAAGAATGGAGTTTAAAATTCTGAATATCCAAAATGTTGTATTGTAATCACATATAAAGGTTAAAAGAGGAAGATAGAGAAGACAGGGTATAATTAAGAAAAGAATAAATGTCTTTTCTATGTTTTTGAATATTCTTTCTAGATATATACTTATATGTGCAAGTATATATATATGTATATATATATAAAGAAGTATATATCTAGAAAAAATGTACATAAATATTAGTCCATTTTCACACTGCTGAAAAAGACATATATGAGACTGGGAAGAAAAAGAGGTTTCATGAACTTACAGTTCCATGTGGCTGGGGAGGCCTCGCAATCATGGCAGAAGGCAAGGTGGAGTAAAGTCAAGTCTTATGGTGGAAAGCAAAAAGAGAGCTTGTGCAGGGAAACTCCCATTTTTAAAACATCAGATCTCGTAAGACTTATTCACTATCACAAGAACAGCATGGGAAAGACCCGCCCCATGATTCAATTGTCTCCTACCAAGTCCCTCCCATGACACATGGGAATTATGGGAGTACAATTCAAGATAAGATTTGGGTGGGGACACAGAACCAAACCATATAATTCCACCCCAGGTCCCTCCCAAATCTCATGTCTTTACATTTCAAAACCAATCATTCCTTCTCAACAGTCCCCCAAAGTCTTAATTCATTTCAGCATTAGCTCAAAAGTTGACAGTCTAAAGTCTTATCTGAGACAAGGAAAGTCCCTTCCTCTGCCTATGAGCCTGTAAAATCAAAAGCAAGTTAGTTACTTCCTAGATACAATGGGGGTGCAGGCATTGGGTAAATACACCCATTCCAAATGGGAGAGATTGGTCAAAACAAAGGGGCTACAGGCCCCATGCAAGTCCAACATCCAGCAGGGCCGTTAAAACTCCAAAATGATTTCCTTTGACACCGTGTCTCACATCCAGGTCATGCTGATGCAAGAGGTGGGTTCCCATGGTCTTGGGTAGCTCTGCCCCTGCAGCTTTGCAGGGTATAGCCTCCCTCTCAGCTGCTTTCACTGGCTGGCATTGAGTGTCTGTGTCTTTTCCAGATGCAGAGCACAAGCTGCCAGTGGATCTACCATTGTGGGGTCTGGAGGACAGTGGCCCCCTTCTCACAGCTCCACTAGGAGGTGCCCCAGTAGGGACTCTGTGTGGGGGCTCCAACCTTACATTTCCCTTCTACACTGCCCTAGAACAGGTTCTCCATGAGAGCCCTGCCCCTGCAGCAAACTTGTGCCTGAACATCCAGGCATTTCCAAACATCATCTGCCATCTAGGCAGAGATTCCCAAACTCCAATTCTTAACTTCATTGCACCCGCAGGCTCAACACCACATGAAGCTTCCGAGGACTGGGGCTTCCACCCTCTGAAGCAACAGCTGGAGCTGTATTTTGGCCCCTTGTAGTCATGACTGGAGTGGCTGGGACATAGGGCACCAAGTCCCTAGACTGCAAACAGCATTGGGACCCTGGGCCCATCCCATGAAACCATTTTTCCTTCCTAAACCTCTGGGCTGATGGCAGGGTCTGCTGGAAAAGGCTCTGACACACCCTAAAGACATTTTCTCCATTGTCTTGGGTATTAACATTCAGCTGTTTATTACTTATGCAAATTTCTGCAGCTGGCTTGAATTTCTTCTCACAAAATGAGACTTTGTTTTCTATCGCATTGTCAGGCTGCAAATTTTCCAAACTTTTATGCTCTGTTTCCCTTTTAAAACTGAATGCCTTTAACAGCACCTAAGTCACTTCTTAAATGCTTTGTTGCTTAGAAATTTCTTTCACCAGATACCCTAAATCATCTCTCTCTAGTTCAAAATTCCACAAATCTCTAGGGCAGGGGAAAAATGCTGCCAGTCTCTTTGCTAAAACATAGCAAGAGTGACCTTTGCTCCAGCTCTCAACAAGTTCCCCATCTCCATCTGAGATCACTTCAGAGTGTATTTCATTGACCATATCATCAGCATTTGGGTCAAAGCCATTCAATAAGTCTCTAGGGAGTTCCAAATTTTCCCACATTTTCCTGTCTTCTTCTGTGCCCTCTAAAATGCTCAACCTCTCCCTCTTACCCAGTTCCACAGTTGCTTCCACATTTTTGGATATCTTTTCAGCAATGCCCCACCCTATTGGTACCAATTTACTTTATTAGTCCATTTTTATGCTGCTGATAAAGACATACCTGAGACTGGGAAGAAAAAGAGATTTAACAGACTTACAGTTCCACGTGGCTGGGAGGCCTCATAATCATGGCAGAAGGCAAAGAGGAGCAAGTCAAGTTTTACATGGATGGCAGCAGGCAAAAAGAGAGCCTGTGCAGGGAAACTCCCATTTTTAAAACTATCAGATCTCACTATCATGAGAACAGCATGTCAAAGACCCACTTCCATGATTCAATTATCTCCCACCAGGTCCCTGCCACAACATATGGGAATTAAGGAAGTAGAATTCAAACTGAGATTTGGGTGGGGACACAGAGCCAAACCCTGTCTGTCTGTCTGTCTGTCTGTCTGTCTATCTATCTATCTATCTATCTATCTATCTATCTTTGAAAATACTTGGAAATATGTGAACATAATATATTACCAGAAAGTAAATTGTATGGTTTTTCACATGAGATAACTTCTTCCTGACATGTTTAGAATTAAGATTAGTGACTACAGATTGCCCTTCACATAGTCCATATATCTTCATGGCTAGGTCAAGTGAATCTTTAATTTGTTTGAAACTACTTAATACTTAGTAGCTACCTGCCACAGCCATTAAATTCATCTTTATATGTGAAGTTATTAACTTGTGTCATACTTGCATTCTCTCATTTATTTTATCTGGTACATTTCCTCCATCTTATTGGCCTATCAAAGAGTTTCTGTCTTTAAATACTGTCATCTGAGCTAGGCTAGTGCAGAAAATAGATTGATGTATTCTGGATATCTTCCTATGACTACATATCTTTTCCTAACTTTGTATCTATCTTGACTTAGAAACACACCTTCAATTGTGCCATATTTATTAGTTGACTAATAGTATTATATGATCTCTCAGCTTAGACAAGGTGGTACTTACTAGCATCTCTTTCCTTATGTTTTTGTGATGAAAAGATGGCCATGATAGAATGAATGCAATTAGAACACAGGCACTATGTTTTAAATTTCCTATTTCTATTGAAAGTATATCTGGTATACATTGCTTTGCATTGACAATTTCGAAGCACCATTTAACGTTAAAACTATTTCATTTTACATTAAAAATTGACTTCATTGAAACAGAAAAAGGGCTGGCAATAGACCTGTAGTAAAAACACAGAGAAATGGGTAAGAGACTTTCTTTCTAAATGCAAGAGGCTTACAAAGGACCTCAGCATAGACTGCAGCCAAGTGGGAGCCAGGTAATTGGCCACTACCATGGACAATTGTTAGTTTAATATATATTTTAGGTCTTGCTATGGACTGAGTTGTGTGTTCAATATATTCATGTGTTGAATCCCTAACCCCCACCCAGTGTGATGGTATTTGAAGATGGGGCTTTGAGGAGATGTTAAAGTCAGTTTGGGCTGCTATAACAAAGTATAAGAGCCTGGATGCCTTACAAACAAGAGAATTTATTACTCACAGTTCCAGAGGCTGAAAGTCTGATGTCAGGGTGCCAGCCTGGCCAGGTTCTGGTGAGGGCCTTTTCCTTGGTTACAAACTGCTGACTTCTTGTTGTATACTCATATGGCAAAAAATAGCCAGCTAGCTCTTTGGTCTCTTCCTATAAGAGCACTAAGCCCATTTGGGAAGGCTTCACTTCCAAAACAGATTTGCTTCTCAAAGACCTCATCTCCAAATACCATCAAACTGAAGTTTAGGTTTCAACTTACGAATTTGGGGGAACCAAAAACATTCAGTCCATAACAGGCAGTAATTAGATGATAAGGGTGGAACTTTCATGATGAGTTTAGTACCTTTATAAGAAGAGATATGAGATCTCCCTCTCTCACTGGCTCTTGCTTTGCCACGTGAGAATATAGCAAGAAAGTGTTACTTTACAAGCCAGGAAGAGGGTCCTCACCAGAACCCAACCATGCTAGCACCCTGATTTCCAACTTTCCAGTCCCCAGAACTGTGTGAAATAAATGTCTGTTGTTTAAGCAACCCAGTCTATGGTATCTTGTTATAGCATCCCAAACTAAGACAGATCTATTTTATTTTTCTCCCTTCACCAAAGGAATACTTGTGTGTTCCACGTCCAGAAGGCCCATCTGCCCTCAGTTATGAGGCATTACCTTCTGTAAGCTAAGAAGTCATACCTGGGCCTGGGTTGATCTAATTAGAAATGGATTAGGAAAGGTTCATGGGAAACTGTCTATCCAAAATAATAAGTCCTTAATGAATGAAAAGCAGCTATTAATGAAACTTGCGGCATCTCTGGAAAATTGGATGGTTTATGCTTATTTATTAGAGGCAAAAATGCTCCCCAAATTTAAAATTATAACATTGAAATGAATACCACTCCTTTAATTTAAGAGTGTTTGAATCTGCAAATATTCTGCATGTTCTACAATAAAAAACAGATTAAAAGATAAAATACAAAGCTTAGAAAAACTCACAGGGACTGAATCCTTAGAGAATTATGCATGAGTGTAAATGCCAACTTCAATATTAGAAGAGTTTTGCAAAACAGCAATGTTATAGCTCTACTTCCTTTTATATCATACCCATGAACCATTTCATAGAAAAAGCTTCAGCTACACAGGATCTCAAAGGAAGAGAAAGTCAGTCCATAATCCACATGTCTGTCAATCCACAATCCACAAATCCACAGTCCAAACCCCACGTGAAAGGGATCCAAACAGAAATGTGTGATCAAGTCCCTCTAAGTGGCATAAATGCACTCAATAAGGAGGTTTGAGTTCAGGCCACTAGATTCAGAGTATTAGTAACTTTTTTTTTTTTGCCTCCAAGAGAGTAGCAATAGTGAATCTTCCAAACTTGAAGAAATTTCTTTCCAAGAGCAAATCGCACAAGAGTATAAATGTGTGGTTTCAGCAGCTTCACCTGTGAGGTAGAGGTTATAAATACTCTATTTCTATTTCTTACAGGGTTATTGGGAGAATTCAAAGAAATCTGTTAAGTGCTTTTCACAAAAAGATTCCTGTGTGTAAGTGCTAAATTCATCATAAGTAATGAACAATAAATAAAATTGAAATACTTCCCTAAACACCTCCTAAAATCTTATCTGACAGATTTATTTAGGTTACTGAAAACAATTCTTATTTTTAAAAGATGACACTGCACATTCATGTGGTCAAAAAAGTAAAGAGATTGGCTCTTTGCCTTCCCAAAGTCTAGACTTTAATATAACTTTTTGTCAAAGAGAGAGATGTGGGAGCACTTCCAAGTCAAAAAATAATAATATAAAAATGAAGGAGAGGAGGAGGAGGAAGAGAAAATAATCAGAGTCTCAAAACAACATGGCCAAGATTTAAATTTGATCTTTAGGGCAACACTCTGCCTTTGACATTGGTGGTGATTCATTACCTGCTGTTAGTGATTCAACAATAGAAATGTTACAAGGGTAACAGAGGTCTACAAACTCTGAGAAAAGAAATCTGAGGCAACAGCAAAAAGTTAGAACACTCGAGCAGGGGAAAAGCTTGTTTTAAAGAAACTGTGCTTCTTGAAAATATGTATATTATATTATATAAACTTTATATACAAATAGACAGATGCTGATGAGAAAGGATATCAAATTTCAGGGTACTTTTACAGCTTATCAATATATCCAAGCATAAGAAGTCTATCACTAGAAGACTGTCAACTATCCAGCTCACATAAAAGTAATTTTTTTAAAAAACAGCCACTGACCTAACAGCTTACCTGGAAAAAAATACAAATTAAAGACTATTTCCAAGCTTTTTGTAGTAAAACATTCTACATCCACTGGAATTGACAGTGTCCATTCTCTCCTGTGACACTGGACTTAGGCTTTGATCTTTTCAATGATTTTAGTGGGGCTTTTCAAGTCTTCCAACATTTTATAGTAAACAGAAGGCCAAAAACATAACTGATGTCTCCCTATCTGTTGCTTTAATAAATGGCCTTTGCAAAAATGACCAGTGTACAAAGAGCAAAATAGACCCCCCTCATCATACTATATACCTCATGCCACTAGAGAAAAGAGCTTTGTTTTCATAATGATTTTCTGGATCCTGTGACATATTCTGCCTTTGTCTCAGAGGTATTTGTGCATCTGGACAAAAAATTCTTCAACTGTAACGGAAAAGGAAACTCTACAAACTTGTAGAGGTTTATGTTTTTATAGGTAT
This sequence comes from Pan troglodytes, assembly GCF_028858775.2. NCBI lineage: Eukaryota > Metazoa > Chordata > Mammalia > Primates > Hominidae > Pan > Pan troglodytes. The sequence continues at coordinate 136,103,600 of NC_072403.2, read as the reverse complement.
ATTATACATATTTGAAAATAATCAATAAAAATAAGTGTTTCTCATGTTTTTATATATTTATATGCATATTTTTCCATATTTAATTTTATTTTGAACACAATACTATGACTCTTGATAACAGTGCATGCTTTGCAACGTCATAACATTTCCAAATTACAAGTTATAAGAAGATGTAATGTGCTTTCCAATCCTTAAGTCAGACTGGAGTTACCAACTCTGAAAGACTTCCTTTGAATTATAAAGGTATTTTAGAGAAATAAAAAAAAGTTCCAAATGGGTTATTTTAGGAAATAAGAGCAGATAATTATGGTCAAGTAGGAAAGAAGCATTCTCATTATTTCAGACAAATGAGAATATCTTTGTATGAAACTTTTATAAGACATAGTATCATAAATGACTAGAAAAGAAAAATAGATACACTATAGATATAGCATTTAATTTTGCTACTATTTTATACTATCCTTGAAAATTACAATGGTCCATTGAAGTAAATTCATTAATTTTCTGTGGAAGCATTAATTAAGACAAAATTTATCAAAACATAGAAACAGAAACATTTTTGTTGAATATCTTATTATTTCATCTTTATTTTTTATGAGTAGACAGCTCTGAAAACAAAGCAATCTATATTGAAAGCTCAATAAACATCTCTAGAATGAAAGAATGAATGATTCGATACCTGCAGCTACAGGATATGTATCTTAACCTGGAGGGCAAGTTTTCACTTTTTAGTTACCTTGGGGCCCACTGTAGTACTTGACTGTAATACTTGACTGGATATAATAAGAGAAATAGCTTATACTCCCAAGTCAGCTTTCATTCCTGTTCAATAAATAGCCACATCCTAAATTACTACACCCAGTCGTCATGAGCACTAAAAACGAATTGTTGAATCCTCAATATCCAGAACAGTTTCAAGGTCTGTGGAATTTTAGAAAAGTGGAAAACATATCACTTATATTAATGCCTGTGACCCATGTATTAAGGAAACAATTTTCACATAATGTGAAAAGATCAAGATTTCTTAAAACCTTTTTATGACAAAGGAATTAAATAACCATCTCTTAGTTATATTCATTCAGGGCTAAAAGGGAGGCATCTCTCTTTCAGAAGAAGACTGCTTAAAATGCTGGGCATCAATCAGAACTGTAATGATTTTTGTCCAGAACAGTATTTCCCAAGTAGATGATGTATCTAGGCTATTTCTGGGGAGCTACAGTTTGCTTACCAGCATCTAGAAACAACACAAGAAAGGGAAATCATCTAATTCTTAGAGGATTTGAATGTCTTAGGCTACCTAAATGGTGTCTCAAAAAGGCACAAAACAGCCTTTGTTAATCAATATGTTATTCATTTGAAGTAATTAACCATGGCCTTTTAGTTCTATAAATGAAGCTGGTAATAAACCAAACATCATAATTATACCAAATCATAGTCACACTTCAAAGGAATAATCAGGAGTCTCTCCTTCAAAACATAAATACAAATATATATGTATGTGTGTATGTGCACTCATATGTGAATGCATGCAAATATGTGCATACTGTACGTAAATTAATATGAATGTAAATGTATGCAGAATATGTAGTCATGTACATATGTCTATGCACACATCCCCCCCATACACAGAAGTATCAGTTGTCATCTTGTTCTTGACTCTGAGAGATTGTAATATCAATTAAAAACAAACTTCGAAATCCCACATTCCTTAAGTTGTAGATTTATATCCAAATTAGACTAACAAACTACACCCTGTCCATGCACCATCTCATTTTAAACATTTTCACTCTGCATTCTTTTCTGGATATGATTACACACAGGCAGTAAATTCTCTCATTTTGTATTACTATGCAGATCTCTATATTTTCATTGTCTTTGTCATGTAGCAATAGGTGGTAACTATCTCAAGTAGGCAGATGACTCACTGGAAGCAAATGTTCTAACTAACTCTCAATAGGGAAGAATGTCTAAATGGAACATAGAAAATAAAGTAGGATTGAGTTCAATTATTCCAACACAAGTTGACAAAATAAACAAATCAAGAAAATGAAGTTAACTTTACATCTTGTATAGAATCTTCAAACTGGCACAAATGGAGATTTTAAGTCTCTTTATCAGTGACTATCAAGGGCTTAAGTGGGATTAAATCACAGAAAGATGCTTAATGGAATTCTTGCAATGCCTCTACAATAGCAGTGTCTTGTATAAATACTAGAACAAAAACAGAGTCCAGGAAGGGTGAGGAAAAGACACCCAATGGTAGAAACCCTAGGTACCCTAGATTTGATTGCCTTTCCCTTATTCTGGGACTCTGCTTTAGAATTCTTCCCCTCTTCCCGGCATCATCAATTATTTTCCTATTCATTGGATCTTTCCATGAGCATACAAACATGCCTTATTTCTCTTCCCAAAAGGAAAAAAAAAAGTTTATTCTTGCCTCCATCTCCATCTTCAGTTACAGCTTCATTGGTCTCTTCCACTTTTTTTTTTTTTTTTGAGATGGAGTCTCACACTGTCGCCCAGGCTGGAGTACAGTGGCGCAGTCTCCACTCATTGCAACCTCCACCTCCTGGGTTGAAATGATTCTCCTGCCTCAGCCTCCCAAGTAGCTGGGATTACAGGTGCCCGCCACCATGTCTGGGTAATTTTTTGTATTTTCAGTAGAGACAGGGTTTCACCATGTTGGCCAGGCTGGTCTTGAACTCCTGACCTTGTGATCTGCCTGCCTTGGGGTCTCTTTCTCTTTAAAGCAAAATTTCTCAAAATTGTCTCATTCACTCTCTCCAGTTCTGTTCTTTCTATTATCATCTGAACTTACAGTATGAATTAGGATTTCACAAATGTTCTTGTCCTTGTCTTCAATGATGCCACATAGCCAAATGATCAATACTTGGTCCATGTTCTACATGACTTAGCAGCAAGAGACGCATTGATTCTCCACCATGCAACACATTCTTCACCTGGCTTTCAGTATTCCTTACTTATGTGGCCTCTTTCCACCTCACTGGCCTCTCCTCCTCAGTCTTTTCTGCTGGTTCTACCTTATCAACTTGGGAGTGACCAGAGTTCTGTTCTGGGTGATATCACCTAACTGCCAGGTTTGGGCATATGGTCTTATTGTTTCCTTTGCCTATAAACACTTTTCCCTTAGGTGTTTACTTACCTCACTCCCTTTCTTCTTTTAGAGTTTTCCAAAAATCTCTCCTTCTCCATTAGGCATTTCCTGACGACTCTATTTTAAATTGCATCCAACCTACCAATGCTCCCAACCCTGTACTGTTTTACTTTTCTTTAGCACTAATTACCACATGACACACTATTATTTATATCTTTATGTAAATTTATTTACTTTTGTATTTAATTTGGTTAGTTCTTCAGCCAGTGATTTAATACATTTTAGTTTGTTCATTTATTATTTTTCCCAAACCTCAGTGTAATCTCTGTGAGGGCAACAACATTTCTTTCCTTTTCTTGACTGACACAACTGATGTTTCTTGGTAACATCCAGTTGTCTTTGCTTGTTCCTGTTACATCATAACACAGATTTTCTATCAGGTTTACTCCAAATTCCTGGATTCACATTATCTATCACCAGCTGCCTATCCAGATCATCCTTTACGGGATAGGTAGAAGGTGAAAATATTTAATGCTAATCTAGAAGGCAAGATCTAGTCTTCCTTCCAGACTTATCAGAGTGAAAAAGAACATTTGTTGCTCAAGAAGATATTAATTTCTCAATGAAAAGAAATTTTGTGATAGAAAGATAATATTCAACAGACAAGTAACCTCAGTTGATCCATGCAAACTAGAGCGAACACTCATTCTTCCTAACTCTGAATATCTAGTGAATTTTAAATAAGTATAGTGGCATTTTTATAATACATCTTTTTTTCAAAACAAATTCTTCCTCACGCATGTTTTACCAGAACAGAGCAAGGATAAGGTTGGAAGCATGATTCCAGATGGTTATGGCCTCTACATGTATGGAATTGGGGTTCATGAAATTCTGAGCTCCGTCTTTAGCATCATTTCTGGCCCTTTATTCTAGTCTGCTTTGCTGGGTAACAACAACTCTTACTGGTAACATTCTACCTTAGTTATCGTTTTATTTCTTTTTTTTTTTTTTTTTTTTTTTGATTTGCATTATTTTATAAGTTCAACCTAAATGAATACATTTAAAAACCCATTCACAAAATTATCACAATTTAATACAAATTTAAATTGGCAATTAATATGGAGCAATAACTTTTATACATGAATGTAAAGCAGAATAATTGAGTATTTTTGAAAAACATAAACTTTCTGCCTCCCTCAACAACTACTGAATCACAATATTTGAAAGTTAGAGATTCACAATATGTGTATTGAAGCCCCCTTAGCTGATTTTCTTTGCATTGTACAATAGATCAATCCTATTCTCTGATTAAATGGGTATGTTTGTTGACGCTTATTTACACACATCTAATGTACTCCAGGTTTTTTTCTTAATTTCAAATGATTCTATGCCTTATAAATGTTGTTAGAGCCCTCCATCTTCAAGTGGATAGAAAAATCTGCTGCACAAATACACACACAGATACACACACATACATACACACCCATGTCACTCTGCATAGCTAAAATGTATTAAAAGATAATATTCATTTATTTTACTTCTATTCAGGTATTAGACTTGTTATTTGTTACCTTTATCATTTATTTTACTTCTTTTGAGATACTAGAGTTATTATTTTTAACTTATGCTATTTATATTTATGTTGTAGTGAAGTTATCGTTTTATTTCAAAGCTGATTTTCTCCTCAGTAAAGTTTCTCACCTTAGCACTTTGTTGGATTCACACCAAGTTATAATTTCTTGAAAAAAATCTGTGTTAACTGCTTTAGTTTCTCAATGTTTAAAATTATTTCTTTTATATAGAGCAGCCAGATTTTGAATCTAAAAACATGAAGAGTTTGGCTTAAAATTATTCCTTTTGAAATTTCATTCATTCAACTAAATAAATATTTATGGAGCTCCTAGTATATCCCAGGAATTATTCTAGGCCTCTTTAAATAAAACTAAAGGTTCCCACCCTCACAGGACTTACATTCAGCTGGGAGAGATAGACAATTAACAAATAAACAAACATATATATTAGTATAATTTATATATAATTTGGGGCAAAATTATTAGAAAACAATTTATCAATACATATGAAGAGGCTTAAATTTTCTCATATTCTTAGGTGATATAATTGGCATCCTATAAATTTCTTCTAAGAAAAAAATTTAAGATGTACACAAAGATATGCAATATATATATATATACACACATATGTATGTTTATTCATCACAATACTATTTATCTTAGCACAACTTTATAAATAACTTAAATGGCCCCAAAAAAGGAAAAAAAAAGGAGAGTGCATACATCAATAAGATGTTATAGTAGTGTATTAGTCTGTTCTCACACTGCTATAAAGATAGTGCCCAAGACTAGGTAATTTAAAAATAAAGGAGGTTTAATTGATTCACAGTTTGGCATGGCTGGGGAGGCCTCAGGAAATGAACAATCATGGTGGAAGGGGAAGCAGGAAGCACCTTCTTCACAAGGTGGCAGGAGAGATAGTGAGAAAGAGAAGGAGAAGAGCCCCTTATAAAAACAGCAGTTTCTGTGAGAACTCACTCACTATTATGAGAATAGCTTGGGGAAAGCCACCCCCATGATCTAATCACCTCCCTCCAGGTCTCTCCCTCAACACCTGGGAATTACAATTCAAGATGAGATTTGGGTGGGGACACAAAGCCTAATCATATCAAGTAGAAAGCCATTAAATTTCATGCTTTATATTTAAGGTCATGGAAAGATGCTTATGAAACAATGCTAAATGAAACAAAGAATAGCATATAGTATTTTTTGCATTCCTTTATTTTTCGTATCTAAATTTGTTGTTTATTTCCTGGCATTTTGTTAAGATTTTTAATTTGCTAGTATATCTCTTATCCTTCCATTTAGACTGTATATAAGGATATAGGAATAAATAGGAATAAACCAGCTTTCAACCATTTCACTGATGTTGTTCTAAAATATCAAAATCTATTCTACTTGAGAGCCAACCTTTAGGACTCAGGAAATACCTTCTTCCTATAGGTTCTCATAATACTTCATCATAGTAAGATTAACATAGTATTTCTTATGAATTTTAAAAATTTACCTGTTGCTTATATCTTCTACACTTAACAGATTCTTGAATCATAACTCCTATTCAATAAGTGTTGGCCGGGCGTGGTGGCTCACACTTGTAATCCCAGCACTTTGGGAGGCTTAGGCGGGGGCATCATTTGATGCCAGGAGTTCGAGAGCACCCTGGCCAACATGATGAAACCCCATGTCAACTAAAAATACAAAAATTAGTCAGATGTGGTGGCACACACCTGTAGTCCCAGCTGCTCAGGAGGCTGAGGCAGGAGAATCACTTAAACCCAAGAGGCAGAGGTTGCAGTGAGCCAAGATCGCACCACTGCAGTCCAGCCTGGGTGACAGAGCGAGACTCTGTCTCAAAAAAAAAAAGAAAAAAAGAAAAAATAATAAAAATAAAAATAAAAATAAGTGTTTGCTCAATGAGTTAATAAATAAATTGTCCTAATATAATTTTTTAAAATTGGAAGGGACTTCTAGAAAAGGATCAGTTTTCATACTTGATATGGTTTGGCTCTGTGTCCCCACCCAAATCTCACCTTAAATTGTAATCCTCTTGAGGGAGCAACCTGTTATTCCCACGTATTGAGGGAGGGAGGTGATTGCATCATGGAGGTGGTCTCCCCAATAAGCGTTTGGAAGTTCCTTCTTCACTATTCTCTCTCCTGCTGCCTTGTGAAGAAGGTGCCTTGCTTCTCTTTCACCTTCTGCCATGGTTGTAACTTTCCTGAGGCCTCCCCAGCTGTGTGGAACTGTGAGTCAATTAAACCTCTTTCCTTCATAAATTACCCAGTCTTGGGTATCTCTTTATAGCAGTGTGAAAATGAACTAATAGAATACTCAATTTATAGCTGTCACCAGGAGTTACACTTGGTCTACTAGTAACTGGTATTTAAAAAGTAGGTCAGATTAGATGATTTTTTTATAGAGCACACTAAATCTATCTACAACATACTATAATTGATTAGAATTATGTCAGAACAAATCAACTCTCTAAAAAACAATGAGTAAACTCACTGAAAATAAGTATCAGCCAATGTTATTTTTAAAATATTGTTGTTTTGCTATTAGTAGTTGGTAGACTGATTTTCCCCTTATTTAATAAATTATTTTGTTGTTTTATAGATGCAGCTTGGGACCTGGCATGGAAATGAATGTTCATGAAATAGATGTCCTATTAAGAATAAAGAAATGTTTTTCATTCTTTTTTCCAAAACAGGATGTTGAAAAGTGTCATTTATATGAGAATAAATTCATGATGAAACTCATTTGTTTCATCGTCTTTATCAGTCATGTGAGAATAACCTCAAATGAAATTAAACATACACAAAGGTTTTAATTTACAGATTACTTTTATTTTTTATTTTCATTAAAAATACTCCACGCACGCACCAAAACAAGTTCCATGCTCTATGCCATGTATCTTTTAAGCCCTAATTATATTTAAATTACTCTTCAACTCTTACTACATTAACATAATTGTGTGTCAACTAGCAAGATGTACTTATTGAATGAGGTATTTTTAGAACATTCTGCAAGTCAATAATGCCTTTTCCACTTTTTTTTTTTTTTTAACATACACTTTGCCATACGGCCTTTTACTAGACGAATTCCTCTTTTTCCTTTTGTTACTCTGGAACTGTAGCTTTCAGAAGTTTCCACCAAGTTATTCTCCATTCTTACTGCAAAAGACCGCATACAAATTGCCAATAGTGTTACTGCTATTATATGAAACACAACCGATTTAGTTTTAGGTCTATCTTAGAAACTATTGACAAGAAGAACATCTTAGTTAATATTTGAGCTTTGTGTGTGTATATATCTATATCTCTCTCTATATACAGATAAGTGTGTGTGTGTATATGTGTGTGTGTATATATATATATTTATATATATATAAATATAAATATATATATATCTGCCAGCAGAATTTTTGCCAAGATGCAACACTGCTTTGTAATATGTGACACAATGGAAGACTAAATTCAGTAGAATCATTTATTCGTGCAGTCGAGAATGTCAATTGGAATTCCAGGATTAGAAAGTGGTCTGATTAGTCAGGCTTTCACATTACCAAATGTTTAAAATACCTTTAGGTAAACAAATCAACAAAACAAAAATAGACATAAAGAAATGTGTGCTTTGTGTCAATGACATAAAATACAATCATTTTCCATTGTACAGATCGTTTTTAGTATAATTTATTTCCAAATCTCACCAAAACACACCCTGAAAGACTTTTTTTTTTCTCTACCACGGATTAAAAGACATTACCTTAAAATTTAAAGTTGATTTAACCATGTAGATGAGGTTTAAAATTAACTGTATTATCAAAACTTTGTTTTTATTTGTAAAATACTAATTTCTCTCAAGTAAACATTTAATCCTGATTTATAACCACATGTAATATCACAATTTATATGAAAAGCAACACTTTCCTACCTCACTCTTCCCCCTCTCCCAGGATGCTTCTGTAGGCCACCACTTTCAAGTACTGAGTTGTTTTTCCTACTTATTTAACTTCAAAATTATATACAATATGTTTATACTTTAGGATATTAATTTTAGCTTTGCCTATTATTTCCTATTTTGCCATCCTCTCACCATTCTCCCAGTATGGCTATGTGGCAAACTTTGGTCATATTAACATCTATTTTATGTATTTTATATTTATTATTAGAAATTGCTTGTTGTCAGGCCAAATGGTGTAATATACAGTCAATTCTTGTTATTTATAATAGTTATGTTCTACATATTGGCTGCTAACATTGAATTATCCATATGAACCATTGCTTTATGATTGAATTATCCCATAATGAACCATTGTTTTGAGGTGAAAATATAGGGTTAGGTTTCTGTGAGCCTCTGATCACAACCTATTTGTCAATATATTTATGTATTTGCCAATAAATACAAAACTCCTTATTTAATATAGATTATTGAATTATTAACATTCAAGTCATGGCCAACCGGTGCAATAACAGATACTTGAATGAAACTTATTTAGTGCCCACATTTTCTCCATGAGGCTCATCATAGCCTTCTTGTACTGAGAAACTACACACTACATTTGCAGGCCGTTTAAAACAGTGAAATTATAACAAAAATGTAAAATAATGTGACACTAAATAGACAGCAAAAAGACACTTGTATATAGTTTGAGAGCAGAAAGAAGAAGGCAGAGTGTTGCTTGGCTTGATCTCAGTTGGGCATATGCGTGTTGAGTATCTCAAATTTTTGGCTGCTTTTCACATGTCTGTGAATGCCTGCAAAAGTGCCATGAATATTGACTGGGGGATAACAAATAAGTTTTGGTGTAAATTTTAGGCAAATTTACAAATACACAATTAGCAAACAATAAAAATTGACTGTAATTTGACTGTAGTTATAATTCCTCTTAGGCAACTTTTCTCTACCTGGAGTTAACTGCATTTTTCCTTTGGTTTTCAAACCTTAATTTTTTGAAATCCTCGCACATATTTCTAAATACTCCCATTCTCCCATACTCATGCTCCTATTTAGACTGAGCGTGTGGTCTGTGGACTATTTTTTTTTTTTTTTTTTTTGAGACAGAGTTTTGCTCTGTCACCCAGGCTGGAGTACAGTGGTGCGATCTCGGCTCACTGCAACCTCTGCCTCCCGGGTTCAAGTAATTCTCCTGCCTCAGCCTCCCAAGCAGCTGGGATTACAGGCGCTTGTCACCAGGCCCGGCTAATTTTTGTATTTTTAGTAGAGATGGGGTTTCACCATGTTGGCCAGGCTGGTCTGAAACTCCTGACCTCAGGTGATCCACCCGCCTCAGCCTCCCAAAGTGCTGGGATTACAGGCGTCAGCCACTGCATCCGGCCAGGACTATCTTTAACAGTCTTCTAGAGGTGTTCCTCTAGTTTCTGGATCTCATGTATTCTTAGCTGATTTTGTTGAGAAGATCCTCTGATGGATTCCTAAGAAAGAACACTGCAGGAAAACATGTTCAGATCTTACATATGTGAGGGCACCTTTATCACACTCTTACTCTTATGACAGTTAGGTATAAAATTCTAGATTGAGAATAATTTTTCTTTAGAAGTTTAAAAGTGAAAAAAAGTTTGACTTCTAGCAGTTAGTTGAAAAACAAATGCTATTCCAGTCACATTTAGTTTTGTTTTTAATTTTATTCCTGCTTTTCCCTATGGGCATTTTTAATATTCAGTGGCTCTAAAGTTTCTACATAATGTATCATGTTATTTTAGAACTTATAATATACAGCACATAAGGATTGGGCCCATCATATTGGAGAGTCTTTTTCAAATCTGTAATTCTTTTTGTATTATTTGTGTGAAAATCTCTTTATTATATTTGATTATTATAAAAATCTTGTAAGTGAGATGTTGGATCGCCTAAATGACCTTCTAATTTTAAAATCTTTTATCTCCTATTTTCACCTAGTTTGGCTACATTTCCTGAGAGATTTATTTTGGTTTATTTTTCAGGTGTTCTATTGATTTTTAAAATATAAATGGCCAAATATTTGAGTTCTAAAGTGCTCTTTTCTTCACAATTAAAAGTGTTGATTCTTTATGTTCCATGGTTATTGTTTTTTTAATATCATTATCTTTTGTCATGAAAATATTTCCATAGATCTTTTTCCTCAGTTCTGATTTATTTCTCTTTTCTGTGAGTTTGTTTCTTCTTTGTTTGCTTGGTATTTTTGTTTCTGTCTCATATATCGGCAGCTTTTCTCAAAAATCATCTCTTTTGATTGACTCCCTATAATACTTCTGAGAGAAGCTCCAGAAAGCTTATTGGAGTCTCTGTGTACAGGCAATGGCTTCTTCCTGCAGTAATAGTCTGGATAAATGTCTGATTGCTCAGATGGGGAAAAGATAAGATCATTCTTTGAAAAGACTTTCAAATGATTTTTAAAATGTATTCCCCACCCTGAAGCCCATTTGCTGTAGAAATAGACGTGTACAAGGTTTGTTTGTTTGTTGTTTTGTTTTTTTGAGACAGAGTCTCATTCTTGCCCAGGATGGAATGCAGTGGCATGATCCTGGCTCATGGCAATCTCCACCTCCTGGGTTCAAGTGAGCATGTCTGGCTAGTTTTTGTATTTTTAGTAGAGACAGGGTTTCATTATGTTGGCCAGGCTGGTCTTGAACTCCTGACCTCAAGTGATCTGCCCTCCTTGGCTTCCCAAAGTGCTGGGATTACAGGTGTGAGCCACCACACCCAGCCACAAGTTTTGACCCTTGTAAGTTTTCAGGAATTTTGCAAGTTCATTGTTAAACACAGCTATTATTACAAATCAAAGTATACATAATTCCTTCCAAATAAATTTTATTAAAATGCAAGTATATGGATTCAAGACAAAACATTATATTTTAAACTCATAAATTCTTAATAATTTTACTACTATTAATACTCACAAGATTCTTTAAATCTTTACATCTATGTGGTAGAGAATGTTAATGATGGTGTGCTATTTCTTAATCTCTTTCGAAGTCCACATTCAGTAACATACTATTGGTATGTCGAAACTAGTTATGATGAGAATATTTACAATATGTGAATTGGTAAATACTACAAATGAGAACTTGATTTATTGTTTTGTCTATTGTCTAGATTGAAGTATACAATGGAGGAAATGTTAACAATGAAGATGAAAGTAAATTGTTGGCACATCTGTAATCATTATATTGTGAATAGTACAACAAATTTAAGAAATATTCTTTGGCTATTTGAAAGCTATTATCCAAATTAGCTAAAAATTTTCTCACATTATTGTTGAAAATGCCGAGTTTCCATGTGGATATTCCTTGTACCACTTTCATCTATTTGTTTGTTTAAACATACATGTTGGGAATACACTTGTTCATCCTATGCAACCACAGATTGACTATAGATACCAGTATTTTGTAAAAAGCAAGAAAAACATTCTGTGAGAATTAAATCACTATATGGATTTTACAATAAAGATATTGTACATTTTATTATTTATCATTACATATTTTATATTTTTATTATTTATAAACTATGTTGATAACAAACTTAAATACATGCATACATTTTTTAGAGAGTGAGTTGTCAAATATTTACCAGCAATTCAGGAACTTAATTTGAAGATTTCTCCCTCTGACAATCTGTTATAACTTATCTAAACTCTTCCCTTGGTCTATATTTATCTCACTCCTCTGGCTGTATTTTTTTATTTATTCTTTTTTTTTTTTTGGTGGGTATAGTGCTAATATTAGGGTTCTTATTTATTTAGTATAATTTTAGTGCAGTTTTGAAAGCACAAACAGAAATAAAAATATTTGTTTGCAGCTATATTTTACTAAGACTCCTGGAACCAATTTAATTTTAACACAGCCCATTTATTTAGTTATTTGACAAATATTTATTGAGTACCCAATGCAGATTTGTAAAACACAGAATCTGTCCTCAATAAATTCAAAGTAGAGAAAGGATGAAGATATGTAAATTACTATGATGCAAGGTAGAAAACTGATACATGGCATAAAATATACAAATTCTGTGTCATAAGAAACTCAGAGAAGGTAACTTTTATCAGCTGGGGGGATCACTAAACATCTCCTGTAGGATATTTGCACGTAAAATCTGGATTTGAAAAGATACGAAGGACTTAGATACAGAGAGAGAAGACCTACAGGTAGAAGACATTATTGCTTGAAGCTAAGTAAAAGCAAAGAAATATGCAAGTATATCTAACGAAATAAACATTCAATAGTCCAATTTATATCATGAGTGTTTCCACAGGAGAGCTATTAATAAACTGATTTTTGTGCTCTTCATTCCTTGATCATACATGAATGTTATTCCTGGGTTTTTAAAGTTGCATTATTTTGAGTCTAATAACTAAATCACATGAATACTCAACAAAATAATCAATCAAAATATTAAATATAACAGTAATGCAAGGACAATTTTACTATATGGACCGATGCCTCTCTTTGCATAAAAATGAGATGTAGAAGAACAACGAATGCTAAAATTAGAATAAAAATTCATACTACATCCTTTCAAAAATGTGGAAATTTGAAGTTTAATAATATGACAAAGTTTTCTGATTTAGAATTGTGGAAATATATAGCAATGACTATGAAAGTGTATGAGTATCTCCTTACTGATCCTGTCCTTGTTTCATTGATACTGAACAGGTCCATACAGGGCCTCACTGAGCTGCTGTCCTCCTAGTAGCTGCCAGTGGACCAATTCCTAGGTGAGAATACTGTAAACTCTCTAACACTCTATTAACTAATATTATTGAGATCTGTTTCAAGATTGCCCAAATTATTCTAAGCATTGTCTATAATGCCTATCGCTAATTAAGGCTTCAGTATCACTACATCTTAAGGCAACCCTTTTTTTGTTTTATTGGAAGATTGAAGTTGCAGCATAAAAATAATTTAAAAGAGAATCATATATTACTTTTAAAACTAAAACAGTAAGGGGAATTAATATAAAACTTGCTTAAAATAAAACTGCAAATAATGACAAAGTGATTAGAATTAATGCCTTAGGCAAGTTATTACAAATGTCACTAGAGAACTGTACTAGGTTTAAAGTCATTTGATTTTACATTTACTTCTTAAAAGCAACGTATTCCCATGTTTATTTTTCATATTTTATTAAAAAGAAATAATCATATTCTGTTCTTATTCAATAAACTGTAAATCCCACAAAGCAAGGTTAAATGAATACAAAATATTCCAATAGAAGAAAGCCCATTATGTCAAGCAGTTTTAAGCATGACTACCACTGGAACTCAAACAATGCCAATCACACAAAGAAAAGTGAATATATCCAATCATTATTTGGAAATGGTGAAAAGTTTGTATAATTGGCACTATTTAAACAAAGCTCACAATTTTCGACTTTTAACTTTTTCTGTTCAAATAGTTTGTCACTGTATAGACAAAAAAATTTAAAAATCAATTATAGCTTTAAATATTAATAGCCATTGCCTATTTTCACTGATTAAGTATCAGATTATATATCTACATTCAAATCTTAAACTATTTGCTGGTGAATAATCCTACGGACAACAGCTATTACACATCACAAAATCCTTAAAGAAGCCCTTAGTAATATAGGTAGGTGGCAAAGAACTCTTAGACATTTCCAAGATCTAACAGATCATACCACCAAACATTTACATTTAATTACTTTTAAATAATCTCTTCTTCTCTCTACTGTCAAACTCAATGTTGTGAAAGTATCTAGCGAATAACAAGTGTCCTAACGTGTCAACCATTTGTACTATTCCCAAAACAGAGCTGTTTAGGGTCAGAAAGACAGCAATGTGGTAGGAGATAGTTTAATGACCTGAATGATAAAGTCTATTTCAGTTATGTAACACCTTCTGAATACCCACTATGTTTAAAATCTTTTTTAAATATATTGCTCATGAGGGAGGATATTAGTCTTTTTTAAATATAATCTTTTTTAAATATATTGTTCATGAGGGAGGAAGAAATCCAAGTAATTTTATTGGCAGATTTTGGGATTCTTACTAAAGTGGTTCTGTTTCTTTGGAGGAGAGACAAGGAAAATTTAATAAGTATTTATCAGCTCACAATATATACATTGTTCCAGTCATTTTTACCAATGTCATCTTCTGATCATATTCTACATGATTTTCCCCATGAAAAATTGAAAGCCTTTCTTCTAAAATCTGGAATAAAACAAGAATGCCCACTTTCAACACTTTTATTTGACATAGTACTGGACATCCTTGCTAGGGCAATTAGAGAAGATAAGTAAATAAAGGGTATCTAAATTGGAAAGGAGGAAGTCAAATTAACCTTGTTTGCAGATAATATAATCTTATATTTAGACAAACCTAAAGACACCACCAAAAAACTAATTGAACTGATAAGTTCAGTAAAGTTGTAGAACACAATATCAACATTCAAAAATCAGTAGCATTTCTACATGCCAGCAGTGGTCAATCTGAAAAAAAAACAAAAAACAAACAAATAAAAAAAAATCAAGAAACTAATCTCATTTACAATAGCTACAAATAAGTTACCTAGAAATAAACTTAACCAAAGAAGTAAAAGATGCCTATAATGAAAACTGTAAAATATTGATGAAGGAAATTGAAGAGGACACAAAAGAATGAAAGATATTCCACGTTCATGGGTTAAAAGAGCCAATATTTTTTAAATGTCCATACTACCCAAAGCAATCTACAATTCAGTGCAGTCCCCATCCAAATGCTGATGACATTCTTCACAGAAATAGAAAAAAAATTATATGGAACCACGGAGACCTAGACTAGCCAAAGCCATCCTGAGCAAAAAGAACAAAACTAGACAGGATCACATTACCTGACTTTAAACTATACTACATAGCTATAGTAATCAAAACAGCATGGTGCTGGCATAAAAACAGACACATAAACCAATGGAACAGAATAGACAACCCATAAATTACAGTCAACTCATTTTTGAAAAAGTGCCAAGAACATACATTGGGGAAAGGATAATCTCTTCAGTCCAAATGGTGCTAGGAAAACTGGATATCCTTATGCACAAGAATGAAACTAGATCTCTATCTCCTGCCATATATAAAAATCGAATCAAAATGGATGCAAGACTTAAATGTAAGAACTCAAACTATGAAACCACTGGAAAAAAACATCAGGGAAACACTTTAGAATGTAAGTATTGACGAAGATTTGTGTAAGACTTCAAAAGCACAGGCAACCAAAGGAAAAATGAACAAATGGGATCACATTAAGCTAAAAAGCTTCTGTATAGCAAAGGAAGCAGTCAAAAAAGTGATAAGACAACCCACAGAAGGGGAGAAAATATTTGCAACTACCCATCTGACAAGGTAATAATAACCACAATATATAAGGAGCTCAAACTATTCAATAGGTAAAAACAATCTGATTAAAAAAGATACAAGATCTGAATAGACATTTCTCAATATAAGACATACAAATGGCCAACAGGTATATGAAAAAAATGCTCAACCTCATTAATAACCAGAGAATCAAAAATCACAACTACAATGTGAGATCATCTTACCATTGTTAAAATAGGTTTTGTCCAAAAGCCAAACAATAACAGATGGTGGTGAGGATGTGGAGAAAGGGTAACCCTTGTATACTATTGGTGGAATGTAAACTATTATTAGTATAGTCACTATGGAGAACACTGTGGAGGTTCCTCAAAAAACTAAAAATAGAACTAACATACGATCCAGAAATCCCAATGCTGAGTATATATCCAAAAGAAAGGAACCTAATATATTAAAGAGATATCTGCACTCCCATATGTATTGCAGCACTATTCACAATAGGAATCAATTTAAGTGTCCATGAATGCATAAAAAATGTGGTAAGTATACACAATGAAATATTATTCAGCCATAAAAAGGAATGAACTCCTGTAATTTGCAACAACATGGATGGAACTGGGGGACATTATGTTAAGTGAAATAAGACAGGCAGAGAAAGGTACGTATCACATTTTCTCACTCACATGTGGGAGCTAAAAATAAAATTGAATACATGGAGATAGAGAGTAGAATGATGGTTACCAGAGGCTCTGAAGAGTAGCGGCGAGGCGGGTATAAAGTGGGGATGGTTCTTGGATGCAAGAATACAGTTAGGGAGAATGGTTATGATCTAGTATTCAGTACCAAAATAAGGTGACTATATTTAACAATAATGTATGGCATATTTTAAAATAATTAAAAGAGTGGAAGTGAAATGTTTGTAATACAATTAAATGATAAATATTTGAGATGATGGATACCCCAAGTACTTTGATTTGATCATTGCACATTCTATACCTGCATCAAAATATCATATATACCCTATAAATATCTACAACTATTATGCATCCATAATAATTAACAATAAAAGTTTTAAATAAATAAAGCGTAGAAAAACAAAATAATTAAATAAATAAATTTTTTTCTCCATGCATTGAGGGAATAATATATACAGGAATTTCCTTTCAAATATAATTATTTAGAAAACCAGAAAAATATAATAAAGATATATTTTGATTACAGTTTATGTAGGATAAAATATAATATAGTATATTTTATACAAACATACAGCATAACATAGCCTAAGGTAAATATAATATATCTGGGATTGTTAAATATAATTATCTATTAACTGGAATTGCTTAAATTTTTAACTTTTACATATATTTATGTCAGTATATGAAAAGAACACCTAACAATTATTTTTCTAGCACACTAGTTAGAAACATATATTTTATTGTTCAGTTATGATGCCATCAGTGGTCATCATACGGAAAATCTAACTTTCTACAGAAAAATGTTGGGTTTATATGTTTGATAATACAGCTTAATATGTGAACAACATTAACAATAAATACTGCACTACTAGCTAAATTACACTGAGAACTTAGGACAATCCAGGGGCTATACTAAATCTTGGACCCACACAACTACTCTTTGAAGTATTATTATTATTATTCAAATTTTATATATCAAGAAATTGAGGCTGAGATGCTAAATAAATTAGCCAAGATCACAAAGCAGCCTACTAATAGAGCCAGAATTTGAATCAAGTCTATTGCAGCCTACAGCTTGAGTTACTTTTGTCCATGTTGTACTCTCCACAGCTAACACAAGAACAGCCACCAAGACAAAAATCTTAAAATGCTTTTTCTAGTATTTTAACAATAATTAAAGAACATTCTTCAAAAGCAAGTAGCCAGACAAATATAATATTCATCAGCCAGTAAGACTCATCCTGCAGAATACAAGTCTAGAATTCTAGTGCATGTAACACAATTTTTGTATTATTTAGCAAAATTAATATTTAATTGTTTGCATCTCAAATTTAGCAACATGTAAATTATTTGTACTTTATGTTGCTTAGATTTTTGCCTTGATAGCAAATTAATATTTATTGACTTTACTGAAATCAAAACAAAATAGGGTTTATTTTATGCAGTTCAAAACAGATAGTCCTTCACTACTGTCTTTTAAAAACAGAAATACGGTAAATTATTCAGTTTGAACAAAAAAATCAGTATTTTTAAAGTTCATTTACTCATTCTTTCCTAAGACATTTGTTGAGCAGTTATGTGCCAAGCTTAGTACATGGCAGGTAAAAATAACATTTAAATAAAAAGACCTGCCCAGGAAGTGCAATTGAGAAAATAAGCAGAATTAAAGAAATGCTATAGTAAAACTATAAAAATCATATGGCAACACAGAGAAGGATATAACTATCTAGTATGGAAAATTATTTAGAAACATATACTTTATTTATTCTCCCTACGGAACAAACAAAATTTAGAAAGTATCCTTAACATTATAAAGAGACTGAGATAAGAGCCCCTTAATAGAGTGTCTTAAATAGATTTGGAATTAAGTTCCCGATTATTATTATCATCATCATTTCTTTTTTGACTCAGGATCTTTCTCTGTTGCCCAGGCTGGAGTACAGCGGTATGAACATGTTTCACTGTAGCATCAAACTACTGGGCTCAAGTTATCCTCCCACCTCAGCCCCCCAAGTAGCTGGGAAAGCAGGTGTGAGCCTTAGCACCTGGCGAAGTTCCTTATTATGTTGAAACAATATTTGCTTATCCATTTATTCAGAAAACACTTACTGGGCACTGAAGGTTATATGCATAATTATATAATATATAATTATATACATAATTTAATGTATTTAGCTTAGCTGAAAATGTGTTTCTTGACCACATATAGTTGACCAATCCATTGTTAGTCCAAAATTCATAATCTTTTTAATGGAGAGAGGAGATATGAGATGTTAATCCCGTATTTTGGACCTAGAGGAAATATTACCACTATATCATCTAGAGATCCAATTTTTGAGGCTGGAAGCTAAACTAACCTTGACTTGTTAGTCTTTGTGCTAATCCCATGTTTACAGATTGTTTGCATTTCCCATCAAAAGAAATACAAACTAAGTAACCTAGGTCCTTTAAAATCATCTTTAAAAGAGTGTGAAAGAAAAGAAAGATATTAAAATAAGAAAAACTATAAATTGTGAGCACGGGCAGCAATATGACTCTGAAGAGAAAAAGATAACTGATAGAATAATATTCTGATACTGTGGATGATGATTCAAGTTCAGGGGGAAAATGGAGTAACAAAAATACAATTAAAAATATTAGAATACTCAGTAGTATTTAAATGCATTTTCAAATTCATTGGAAGCCCACAACACAACAATTCTGTAGGTAGGCAGGACTGATTCTACTAAAAAACAATCTCTTAAATTTGACATTCTTGAGACTTGGTATATTACAATCTAACAAACTTTCTAATTTACAGAAATATCTGTGTTCCCTTAAGCAAGTAGGGAATCACTCTCAGGCTTGTTTTATGCGTTTAATCTTTATTTTGCTATATATATTTTGTTCTTCACAACAGTGAGATAAAATTGACAAAATTCAGTGATTGCCAAAAAAGAAAAAGAAAAAAATACCAAGAAACAACTAGCACAACATGTGGTTAATTCTTTAGGCTCGTGCTTAAATAGGAAAAAGCAACAGAAAATTACACTTGATGGCTACACTTGACACTCACAAGTAGGAGCTCTGGAAGAACTCAAACACACTTGGGAATGTCTTGTTGATTACTGTGGTTGGGAAATAATTGTAAGTTCACTTGTGCATTCACATGTGTTTTCAGAAGGGGTTCTAAACTATGACCATTTATCCCATCAAAATCAGGAGATGAGTGAATATTTTGCCCTTGCTCACATATTTGTGTTCTTTGTAGAATGCTTCCACAGATACATACTAAGGTATATTATGGATAACAGTAAACCTGTTGTTTAAAAATGGAAAATATGGGAAACTAAAGACATTTTGTTATTCAGAGCAGGTATTTATAATTACTTAAACAAATTTGTGGAACAAACATGGACTGCTCTGAAGCGATTGCACAAATTTCAGCCCTAAGATATCTTCCTAATGACTTTCCTTCTTTACTTTCTTATGTGTAGATCCATGCCCTTGAGTTCAGATATGATATCACAAAGTATCCTCTGTAAATGTGAATATCTTTAGAAGAGTCACAAGTTAATCTAGTAGCCCTAAATATGAATGAAAATAAAAGTTTTGTTTATATGCAGACTCTAAAATTGAGAAGAATAATCTATTTTGATGACTGGGTAAAAGGATATGAACGAATTAGTGAAAAAAAAAACCAAACAATTGGGATCTTCTTGGAGAGATAAACATGTGTCCAGGTACCAGTAGAGTAAAAGTATTCAGAAATGCATAAGGAAGACAGGTAAAGATAAGACACATTATATAAGACTTTTCCAATAAGATGACAAATTAAGAGATTTTTTTTTTAGCACCTAAGAAAATGCAGAGTAACCCAGAGTATTCTAGAATTGCTGTCCAACATTTTAAAATTAGCTTATATAATTTGGAAAATTCGTGTAGAAGCATCTAACTGAATATACTGAGAGATGCTGTGCCCTTCCTCACGGAATTGTCCATGTCTCATTAACCTTCATAGCCATCTTCATCTAGCATAATATTTGGCCTATGGACTATTTTCAATAAACCATCTGGGAAATATTCAAATGAACTAACAAAATGCAGTGTGTAATTGTGAAACAGTTACCTGGGACATTTCTTTCTTTTTGTTTGTTTTTGTTGTCTATAATGTATCAATGTCATAATAATAATAAAGTTTAAAATTTGATATATAGGCTTTTTTTGCTTTTTTTTAGATGCAGAGGATAAGTGCTTGATGTTCTTGATATGAATAAATATAATGACATAAAAAATCTCTTTAATATTATTTCCTAAAGTTATTTAGTAAGCAGACTGTATTATAGTAATATGCTAAGAAACTTTACTCACTGAAAGATTAAGAAACACATCAAATTAGCTAAATTAATAAGTGCTGCATATAACCTGGCTTTGAATTTCATGATTTTCAGTTCATCCATGTCCAAGAGAAATGTCATTTGGGTACCTAGAATATGCTAGCAATCTAATCATGAACAATTTCAAAGTCATATTAGACACCTGGTCTTATATTAAAATACACTTCTTGATGAATAGTTGCCCTTTGACAGTTTACAACTTGCTATTATTGGTATAGTTGTCACATTGCTAACATGACCACTTAACCGTCCAAATAAATAAAAAATAAAAGAAAGAATTATGTCTTATACTTAATGTGGTAATCAAAAGAAGCAATAATCTCTCTGGGCCTATGATTTCAAATAGAAAGTCCTCTCATTTATTTTTTCATTTTTTTTGTCAGTTATGCTTTTAAAGCTAGTCATCAAAAGTGTCTATCTGATTTAAAACCTAAAAAATCTGTAATTTACTGGTCCCATAGGTAAATGGCTTATTTCATGTCTTAATATGAAGTTATTCATCTTTGTCTAATTTATTCCTATACCAAATTTCAATAATTTACTACAGTCAACTTTTGCAAAATGTAAAATATCTCTTATTTTGGAGCTTGTGTTTTAGTCTTATGTCTCATTTATCTTGATACAAACATTAGTAGTATGTGTACCTGCAACTGATTTCTACTTAATCAGAAATGAGATTGTTGAAGGCTGTAGTTTAGGTGTAATAAGAGCAGCAGGATAAGGATGCTGGCCCAAAAAGTAAAACATATGGTTTGCACTGGATTTATCTTTGTATTGGAGCAGATGCTGCAATAGTGTGTGCACTACAAAACAGCATTGATCTCCTGTTGAATGCTTGTTTATGAGTTTATGATTCACTCAGAGGTGAAGCAATCATTCTGCGAAATCATTTAGCAGTTTTACACGTGTATTAAATGATCTTATTACCATCTTAAAAGTGGGCTCAATTTATTACTTTTTGCATATTTCATCTTTCATGACACTTAAACCTAGTAAACTCATACTGTTTAAAAAAAAGAATGTGTAATATTGTGGGTAGATATAATTTGCCCAGATTTCACACCATATCCTCTCTCTAATTCTCACTATGATCTTTTCAAGATACTTGCTCCGTGCTGTCAGCAGGCCTAACTTGGAGGTTCACTGTAACAGGAAATTTCCAGATGAATCACTGGAACTGAATGTCTCCTTCAACCACTCCAACCACCCATATACTCTAATGCCCTTTCTCTCTCAGCATGCTTATTTAGATTTACCTATCATTACTGTGAAAGCCAGAATTTGCCTTAAAATTCTCTGGAAAAAAATTTTAAAAATTAGAATATTTTAATAATTAATAGTTTGAATTTCACTTGAGAGTGAGCCACTAGAGAACACAACTAAGCACAGGCGGCATTTTTGAGCCTGTGATAAAAATACCCATGAAATTGCAAAAGTAAAACAAAAATACCCATAGTTTTAATACGGCTATCTCAGTGACATTCCATTAGGCAATATGTAATTGTTTTCTCTTCAGTTATTCTCTACTCTAAAATCAGCCATTGGGTATCACTGATAATCTAGTGGGTGGAAGGACTAGAATGACAAATAATGTTCTAGCACCGTGTGTGATCCCTCTCAACAAACTATATTAAAAATCTATACAATTCTAATGACAACATTCACATTCTATAGGGGAAAATATTTCAATGACTCTTAAGGTACAAAACAGACAGATTGAGCAAATTTTAAATTAAACTCTACTTTTATAGTCTGTTCTTAACATGTAAACAGACAGCACATTATATGACAGAGCTATATTACATGACAAAAATTAATGAAAATATGAACCAACAAATTTGTTACATGCCTATAATGTTGTGCTAAATTAGTGAGTACACAATATTACAACTTTATGCCTCTTGTAGGTGCCAAAATCACTGCCATCTATTATTTATTTCTTTTATTTCTTTCTATGACTTGGCCAAGAATCCTACATATAACTCCCTCATAAGCTTCTGGAAGTCTTTCTCATTCATTAAAAAAGAGCTATTACTTGTAGGACATCTATTGTGGGTGAAAAGGCATCATCAGGCATTTTAGGGGTAACGTGTCCAGCTGTCCCAACAATTTTCCAAGGTACCATGTTTGTCACCATTCCTTAGAATAAAAAAAAATCCTAACATTCAAAGGTGTTAAATGACTTTTTTAATTTTTAATAGGCAATAAGTAATAGTATCAGGATTCCATCAGTTCTGTCCAATTCCAAAGTCTGGACATTTTCCCCTCGGGATGTGGCCTCTCCCCCAAAGCTTACCGAAATGCAATTCCCTCAAGGACTTGCTGTATGTTAGAACAACAGTTGAATGAATGTATATTCCTTTATTCACTCATTCCACAAAGATTTTGTGTACTTAATATGCTCACCTAACTCCAGTGCATAAAAAACATAATTGGACTTGGTTTCTGCCTCGCTAAGGAATCGAAGCCAATTGTGAGAACACTGAGGAGCACCTAAACTGGTGTTGAGAAGAAGGGAAAACTTCACAGCAGAGCTGATATGTTAAGTGGGACTTACAGAATAAAGTAATATATTTACAGGTGCAACTGGCTTAAAGGCTTAATGTGTAATCTTAGGAAATATTAGCTCCTTATTGTTTTTCAGGGACATTCTAGATCCCCTTAACTGAAATAATGGCCCTGCTAGTTAAAAGGTCATATTTTTCAGACATACACATCTTTCAATACTCCTGTAGTCATACCACTGCCACTCTGCCCACGAGGAAAAATAGCCTTAAATATCTTTTACAGGTAGTCTGAAAATTATAGCTAACCACGTTTGTTGATAATACACAACCAAAGATGAAATATGCTTTTGAAAGCTCAAATGTTAATAGAAATCTGTGCAGAAAATACAAAAAGAAAATAGGTATATAGAAAATAAATCTTATCCTATTTGAAGTTATTCTCTCACTTTGATGAAGGATAAAACAATACACTTTTAATTCCAAAGTGAGAACATTTTCATAATCACCTAAGAATATAGGCAGATCATTTAGCTACCATTTGATAACTTTTCTTTCATTTTCTACCATCTTTGCAGCACATGTTTGAAAGGACGTGAAAACGAATATTGTATGTCTATGTATGGCCACAGGACTGACGTACTATCCTTCTCACTCCTTGAGGTTTTAATTACGAGAGTAATTACGTTGACATAACATGCAAAATATTGTGTTATTTCATTTTCAATTATTGAGGTTTTTTGGCAGTCTAGAGCACAAGTTACAGATGTGCATACATCCATGTTTGCTAACAATCCATTTCCAAACATAACTACATTTTAAAATTATAGTTCAAAACAATAGGTAACTAATTTCCCTTAACTACTTTCCCTGCTAGAATTCCCACTAATTAGAATCATTGGTGCTGACTTGAATTTTAATGCTAAAGGATGCCTTTAAAACTTTCATTCTTAATCATAACAAAAAGTTAATTCATGGGTCACTATATTTAAAGAGAACCATTAATGCAAATTTATTTTAATTATGTTTCTATGTACACTTAATGTCATACTTTAATCACCATCGCCCCCCCACCACATGCCATGGAGAGGTAACAGCATGGTGTGTAAGTCTTAGAGAAAATCAGATGCCAACAGAAAATGATCCAGAACAAATATGTATTAGTATGTAAAAGGCCAGTTATTTTTTGTTTTATGTTTACAGCTTGTTTATGTAGATGTATACATTAGATATGGAAGTATAAGTCTATGTATTAATTTAAAATTCCTAGGTCTTTTCAAAGCACAAACTAAACCCACAACCATTGCTGACAGCCAACTTTGACCCTGTCCTTGTGATCCTGGCAACATAATTTGCACCCTGTAGAAATGAAGACGGCTTTTTCCTACGACAAGACTGTGTTCTACACTGGTTAATTAGCACGCAGATGGCAGGAAAGCTGCCCATTTTACCCCCTACTATACAAACCGCACATTTATATGCAGCACATATTGCAAAGTGGAATATTTGCACAAGTCATATGGCAGTAATCAGGTCTTCACTTTAGAAAGTTAAAAGAAAAAAGAAGGTAATGATTATGAACTTCAAAGTACAGTGCACTCAAATAATTGGACAAGCTTCATTGAGAAAAGACGAGGCACAATTTATTGTGCTGTTGTTACAATATAATTCTTAATTCTTGGAAAAGACAATACATACGTGAAATTTATCTAAGATACTCATGAAGTGGTAGGTGATTTAAATATTAGCATATTTTAAATGAAAAGTGGAGAAATGCAATATATACTTGTTTCAGAAATGCATTTTTAGGGTTTTGTTTGAATATAAGTATCTGATGATGATGAACTCACAGCACTTCAAAATCCAGAGGCTTTACTCTGAAGGACTCACAGCGAACAAAACACAGCAAGGACCCCTTGCCTAGAGCAGTACATTTCCTGCACTTTACTCCATATCCCATATAGACAGGATTACCCTCAAACTGATGCATGGCTATGAGAAGTTTAAATATTTATGCTGTTATAACAAATATTCCTGAGTTTAAGGAAAGACTATACATCTGATTTCAGAAGCTTTCTCCTGAGCTATAGGCTGCCTTAGGCAAGTGAAAGCGAATAAGGAGGCAGTGAGTGTTCATTGGCAAATGCTTCATAACTTACTTTATTTCATTGTCATCTGGCTGTGGATAATCAAAGCCTGACACAGCTGATATAAAACATGCAAAATTTAAATCTGGGTTCGTGGCGAACAAGGTATCTTCTTCATTCATTATTTTTAGCTAATTTTCCTCATACCTTCTATCCTTACTTACATTTTTAAAATTACTTAAAAGAGGATTTTAGAATGTCAAACAATAACATTTATATGCTTCTGAAAGGTCATTAGTTCAACACTATACTTTTTCTCGATGATATATTTGTTTTGTTTCTCCAAGTTTAGGTTGAATCTTCACTACTATTAAGAAATACATTTTGGTGCACTGTGCTTACATAAGGGTTTGGCAATTTAGTCAGAATAACCCTTTGCTTTGATTATACTGAAAACATCAAGTTAATTTTCTTGTTACCTATTTTCTAGTTATCGCATTCAAAATGATACATCCAGATTGTGGCACCCCATACTGTAAAATGTTATACAATGTGATCTTTAAACAATTAAGAAAATCCAATTCTTTGTGTAGAAATGCATATTCATATTTTCTCCCTACATTTATTTTTTGATCCAATAAGAACCGAGCTTTCTGTAATTTTTCCAGACAGCCTTTTGGGACTGACTATATCTTCATGCTTCCCTGGCAATGACACTTTTCACTTTGAAGATGTCAAACGAAGAAAGGAAGCATCACATAATTTAGGAGTGAGAATGAATGTGAGCCCTGAACACTGGTCATCCTTGAAGCAGAAAACTGAATGTGCATTCCAGAGGAGAAATCTACTGCAGAGGGCAAGGACATGGGACTGCAGCCAGATCTCGCATTCACCTTTCATGATTCTTTAAAAGATTACACCGTATCAATTCATTTAGAAGGAAACTTACCACTAATGTGATGGATTTTTCTTCTACTTCCTTCTTAAAAATCTTTTTTAAAAGACCAGAATGCTTGTATCCAGACACTTTTTAGGAGATCTATTGTCATGCCAGTGTTTGTGCCAAGCAAAATCCTGTCGTCTAACTACAATTTTTCAAAGGAGATACCGCAAAGTAAATCTAAAAATAGCATATTGGTAAAATAAATTGTGGGACACATCATTTTAATATTATAAAGGAATGTTGCTTCAAATATATTTGTAAGTTCAAAAAAAATTATAAAATAACATAAAGAAGAGGATTTCCACCCCCACTGAAGATGTTGAAAGGCGCAAAGTGTCCCACACAACCAAACAATAAAAATAGGCCAGATAACCTACAAAATAAATTTTCTGGAATTCACTGGAAAGTTATAGTCATAATGCAACCAAATGACCTGAATCACAAAGAAGCGTGAGTCCCTACAAGGAGATACAGGACACACAAACTGTCTCAACTGCCAAAGAACATGGACCACCATAAAAATGCCCCTTGGGAGAGCAGACAGGCAGGAGCAGAATGAGCAGAATGAGCAGCTGTGGGGAACACACACAAAATACTGTGCAATTCCTTGGACTCTTCTCTCATGCAAAGCAAAAGGTCTTAAGCCACAGGAGAGAAGCAGTAAAGATATACCACGGCTGAGGAAACGAAAGAAAAGGAAAAAACTCAGAGTTATTGTGATTATAAGAAGGGTGGGAAACTCTTGGACCTGCAATCCTATACCCACTCAAAGCTTCCTATCAATAGAGAAAAAGAGAAACTCTCACTCAAGGTCAAGATCTACAACAAATACAAGGCAGAGAGTTTGACTGTCAAGCAGAAGAGTGAAAGGCATACTGAGAATTCTCCACCCAGAGTCCAGGCTCCATGGGTTTCCCAGAACTGTGGCTGGGCCAAAACAACAGAGAACTGCTATCCCCACAACACGGGCGGAGCATGAAGTACTAAACAACTGCAGTCTACTGCTAAATAAGGACGTAAGCACTAACAGTTCTCCTCTCTATGGCACATACCTATAGGAATGACTAAAAGCGGGGCCAGCGGATTCATACTAAGAAAACTCTCCATCATCCTAGCCTTCACGTGGTACATGGCAAAAACAGCCTATATCTCGAGTTATTGGAGTTATGGGCAAAGGTAGCCCATATCTAGAATTATTTAAACTCGTAATGTACAACAAGTACATACAGCAATGAAAAATCCCAAACCCAGTTAATTTCTGAACAGAGTCACTCAATCCCCATAAACTAGTAACCTGGCAGATTTTGAAAGCTGGCCCTTCTCAGATGTAAATATCTCAGTTGGTACTGAGTTTCTGGAGCTATATAATAATGGAATGCTGTTGGTAATAAAAAGGAAGGAAGCACTCATAAATGCAACAAAATCATGAAAAAAAAAAAAAAAAACAAAACCAGACACAGGTTATACTCTGAAAAAGGAAAAATCCCAGAGGCAGAAAACTCATCAGTGGTATTAAAGGGTAGTAAGAGAGGAGATTGATTACCAAGGGGCATGAAGGACCTTTCTGGGCAATGGTAAGATTTTTAAAATCTTGACTGCAGTGATGTTTATATTCCTGTATTCACTGTCCAAATGAGTAAAATAGTTCATGTAAAAGGGTGAATTTTACTGTACAAAATGGTAATGTAATAAATTTGACTTTAAAAGCAAATACGATATGAAGAGCAGGATTTCCGCTTCTACTTAGGGTATAGAAAGCTTCTATTAGTGTCCCAGCCAACTAAACAATGATAATAGACCAAATAATCTATAAAACGATAACTTTTCTTGAATTCATTGGAAAGTTGTAGTCATAATACAACCAAATAACCTGAATTCCAAAGAGAAGTGAGCTCCTGCAAGGGGACACAAACTGTATTGACTGTCGAACAATACAAAGCCATATAAGGCTGGTGGGGTGGAAAGTGGGAGGAAAACAGAGTGAAAGAGAGGCCATAGAAGGAAGAGAAAAAAAAAAGAAGAAAGATTAGAAAGAAACATAGTAACATTTATGAACTGGGGACAAAACACTTATGAATTTAGCATAGAGAAAAATAAATGCAGTATTTTTAAATAAAAGATGGAAATAGCAGACAAAGACTATAATTTCAAAATATTATTTTCTACAATTTAAATATATTTAAAGAAAAACTATATAAATATATATAAAGAAAATTTTAAAGAACATTGACTATGATACCAATAAGCACGCTATTCCAGATTTAGTAAACATTTTTTCTTTCTCTAATGATATAGACTACAACCTTCTTAATACCTTTACTTAATGAAACTAGGAATTCTTGAATATGTTCTTGTGCATGTCTATATCTCATGACAATGAGGTTCTTCCTTATTAATCTTTATTAGGGAAAATCCACAAATTTTAGCTCAGTTTGAAAATGAAAACATATTAATAAAGCAAGCACGAATAAACTTTTATAAAATAAATTAAAATCACCATGATACAAATATATTATGTTTTATATTAGACACTGATTGATCTTCAATATTAATAGTTCAATTAAATTTGCAAACATAATTAAGATCAAAATGTAACACTGAATGCATTGTGAGGATGGACTGTGAAAATCTTTAATTTAAAATTATGAAAAATTGAATGTGTAAGAATGTTAGTGCAAAGCAAATAATAAAATTGTGTATCCAAGATGCAAAGGTTGGGTATATAAACATAACAAATTGAAACCTGTTTCAGTGTTAATAGGCATTAGAGCATGATAGTTGAAGTCTCAGGCTCACAATTAAAACCAAATCTGTTTAAATGATGACTATAATTTACTATATGATTTACTTTGGCAATTTTTAAAATCTCTGTAAACATCACTTTCCAAATATATAATATGGGGAATATAGTGGAACCTTCTTGTCTGTAGAGTTATTGTGAAGAATAAGCACAGTACATGCCACCTGGAAAGCAGTCAATGTATGTTCTTTGTTATTGTCATATAATCTTTAATATTTTGTGAACACAGACAAAACAATCAAGTATTGTGTTTTGAGTTATAGTTACCCAGATAAGTATTTACTTTTCAAGACAATGCTTTGTCTTAAATAGTTAATGATGAATGTGAATGAGCTAGTACTTAAAAAATATATGAAAATATTAAGACTGGAATCTCAAATCAGATAATGAGGTATAATCACTAGTTTGTTGGAAAGAAATAGCTTTTCTTAAACCCATAATTGTTTTTAGTGGTAGATATTTGCATATCTTCAATTAAAGAGTGAACAAATTTATAATATTTAGTACAAATTTTTTAAAATGTATGTTTTAGAGAAAATTGGGCTAATATCAGTGTTTCCCAAGTATACTAGAAGGAGCAAATTTGAAGAAAGGAAAAAGGGGTACTTGAGGCAACACTGGGATAGTAGCCAAAATGATGGCTGAGAGTGAAGGAAATGGGAGATGAATATTTAAAAAACACAGCAACAACAAAAAAATAGCCATTTAAAGTTATTTAACAAAGGAGCAATTAACTTATAAACTCAATAGCTCATAGATCCATCACAGCTTTTTGAGATCATGGAATGATTTACTTTTCCATTGAGGAATTGTTATGAAATGAAATTAAAAATAAAAAATGAGGAAAGGTGAGGAGATTGTGCTTTATCCAAGTTTCTCACTTGTATCAGTGACTTCACTGCCTTTGGACAAATCTCTCAACTCTTTGGGATTCAGTTTACTCATACACAAATGAGAAGTTTTCAGCATTCCTTTCAAAAAATATATGTGAATGTGCAGTTGTTAAATCAAATGTCTAGCAAGTAAGTGTGGGCAGAAAGCTGTAGCTTTCTGGCAAGAGACTGAACAGCAGGGGATAGTTAGCTAACATTGAATTTGTTTCCTATTGTGAAGAGATCCAAACTTGAATCCACTTCATTGAGTTAACTAGTTTTAAGAAAATAATCTTGCTATGTTTAAACCTGACAAAGTAATTTTTAAAATAAATACATTCTATGGAAATTGATCTAGTTTTAATGAGATCTGACAACTAATGTAGAACTGATTTGCTCTAAGGCCATGGAATATGGAGCACATTATTCGTAGAGACTAATTTATCTTAAAAAACTTCCTTGACAATAAAAAAAAGGCTATTCAAAGGAATATAATAAGTATAAAAATATTATGATTTAACATTAAGAATTAAATTTATAATGTTTAATATTATTTCAGAATAGAACACAAAAAATAAAAAAATTGCATTTTATATTCTTTATACTTTAAAACTAAAAAAAAAAAAAAGCCAATAATATGACAAATAATTTGAAACTTTCACCTCTTCATTTAAAGCTGGTACCAAGGACGTCCCTCGACA
Source organism: Pan troglodytes (assembly GCF_028858775.2). Lineage (NCBI taxonomy): Eukaryota > Metazoa > Chordata > Mammalia > Primates > Hominidae > Pan > Pan troglodytes. The sequence goes on along the minus strand of NC_072403.2, from coordinate 136,072,632 downwards.
TGTTCTTCTCAATGACTTACAGGCATCTAATTAAAAATGTACAAAATTAAATCCAAGAATTCTTGCCTTTTATCCTTTAGTGCACCCTATTCCAGTCCATGGCATGACAGCTTACCAAAAATTTGAAAGTAGTTCTTATTGTCTCTCTTCCCTTCCATTATATGTAGTAAACTAGAAGTCCTCTTAGTTATATTTTGTAAGTTGATCTAGTAATACTATATGCAGAAATAAAAAGACATAATATAGCATCGTGTACTATGGAAATCTCAATAAATACCTAAGCCATCTATGACCTAGAATATTAAAAAATCATAAAATAACATGTGAATAAATATTGATTAACCCCAAAGAAGACAGAAAGTAGGCAAGAGAAGAAAAAAACAGAAGGAATGTACGAAAATCAAGTAATAAGATGGTAGATTTAAATCGAATTCCATTAAATATAAATGTATCAACATTCCAATTAAAAAATATTGCCAGAGTAGATATAAAAGAAAAACACAAATGTATGCCGTCAATGAAAGATGCTCATTAAATAACAGAAACAGATATGTTGAAAGGAAGATAAAAAGAAAACATATAATATGAAAATGGTAAACACAAAAAAATGGTATGGCTACATTAAATTAAAGTAAAATAAGGCAAAAGATGTTGGGAGATTGATGGCAGTGGTGGGCAGTCTGGGCAGCTGCTGACATCACACCGGCTGCAGCAGGGAGGTGCGGGCAGTGGTGGCAGGAGCGGCTGCGGGAGAGGCAGTGGTAGCGGTGGGACCTGTGACTCATGTCCCCTGTGCCCCAGGTCCCTGAGGAAGCCGACTGTACCACCCCCGCGCTTGCACGGCCGGGCAGGACCTGCTCCCAGACCCTGAGCTCTGCTGTGGCCTCAATCATGCCCCCTGCCGTGTCCTGGGAACCCACCAAGCACCCAGCCGAAGGAGCAGCCGGGACTTCTGGGGCCAGCCCCAAGAGCTGCTGGTTCGTTTGTGTAGGGTTGGCCAGGGCCCGCACCACCTGCAGCTCATCCGCTGCGGCTGTGGGGAAAACCTTGAGAGGAGGTGGAGAGTCCCTGGAGCTTGTGCCTGGGAGCCCCCAGGGAGCACGCTGCCCTGGGAGCCACTGAGATGGGGCCAGGCCAAGTTGCCTGTTGGCGAGAGAGCAGCACAGTCAGGCAGAGAGGTGAGCAGAGAAGGGATCCCAGGTGGAGCTAGGCCTGGGGCAGTGCCATGCTCCAGGGAGCCAGCGGGAGCCAGGGGCAGGTACCAGCCCTGCCCTTTTGGGTGCACCTGCAGCGGCCCAGCTGTGGCTGCAGACCCAGCTATCTCTGCACCTTTGGGGCCAGGAAGGCCCCCTTCCCCCCACAGGCTTGGAGGTGTTTTCTCCAGCTGCCTAGCCTCTCCCGGTTCCCAGTGCCCACTCCGATATTGGAGCAAGGCTGGCACTGAGCCTTGGCACTGTCACAGCCCAGCTGGGTATGGGCAGACCTGGGGCAGCACTGATGTGCCAGACCCCTGCCTCCTTCACCCCCTCCAGACTTTCGGCACTGACGAGCCTGAGAAGGGAGGCCGAGGGGGAGCTGAGGGCTGCTCAGTGCTCGCCTGCAGGCACCCTTTGGCACAAACAGCCTGGGTACCATGAACAGTTCCAGGAGGCAGACTAGATCTTGGGTGGAAGCCCCACCTTCAAGCAGGTTGGGGGCAGTGGCTGAAGCCTGGGGGCTGGGCTGCTGGTCTTGCTGACCAAAGTGGGAACTTGTGGTGCTTTTTCTGGGCCCACCCATGGCCACCCATGGAACAATCGGAGTGCACGTCCTCCCCTCTGAGACCCATAAAAGCCCCAGACTCATTCAGACTAAGAGACAATGGGACGACTTGCCTGCAAGAGTATCTACCGGCTCCAGGGTCTTCTCTCTGCTGAGGGCTAAACAGATGATGACACAACCAGCTGTGGAGAGGAGCTACTCACTCCAGGGTCTCCTCTCTGCTAGGAGCTGAACACTCAATGGAATGATTTGCCTGCCAAGAGGAGCTACCCATTCTAGGGTTTCCCCTCTGCTAGGACCTGAACACTCCTCAGGACACCCTGGCAGCAGAAAGGAGCTACCCACTGTGGGTCTCCTTTGTGCTGCTCTACCCTCAGTAAAGCTCCTCTTCTCCTTGCGCACCCTCCACTTGTCTGCATACCTCGTTCTTCCTGGTCACAGAGCAAGAACTCGGGACCTACTGAATGGCAGGGCTAAAAGAGCTATAACACAAACAGGGCTGAAATACGTCCCTTGCTCACAATGTTGCAGGTGACAAGGAGAGAATAGCTGTGGCCCTTCTGGGAGCCAGACATAGGAGTTCCCAGAGCCAGGGCTTTGACACCTTCCTCAGGGCTCTGCAGTTCCTGGTGTCTCCAAGTTTCTGGGCCCAGCCACATTCCCTGGTGTCTGTCATGGAAGCTGCTTATGGTATGCCTGGTGCAGCTGCACACTTGCAGGGAGCTAGCACTCATGTTGGCGCCTAGAGCTGCCTGCCCTGCTGCAGCCAGCATACCTGGCTATGCGCAGTGGCCAGACCACGTGCTCGCTCACTCACACACCCCTCGCTGCCCTGCTTGCCCTTGGCAGGCATGAGATCCCGGCTGGTAGTGTGAACTGAGGCCTGTTTGCCGGGCCAAATGGGCCCAAGGGGCCCTCGCAAAACTCGGGCACAGGCACCACTGGCCACAGGTTTCCAGCCGGAAAAGCAACACCTGAAGTATGCCATAACATAATCTAGAAGACATAACAATTCTAAATGTGTATGCACCCAACAACAGAGCTTCAAAATGCATTAGTTAAAATGGATAGAACTGGCCGGGCGCGGTAGCTCACGCCTGTAATCCCAGTACTTTGGGAGGCCGAGGCAAGCAGATCACGAGGTCAGGAAGTCGAGACCATCCTGGCTAACACGGTGAAACCCCGTCTCTACTAAAAATACCAAAAAGTAGCTGGGCGCAGTGGCGGGTGCCTGTAGTCCCAGCTACTCGGGAGGCTGAGGCAGGAGAATGGCGTGAACCTGGGAGGCGGAGCTTGCAGTGAGCCGAGATCGTGCCACTGCACTCCAGCCTGGGCGACAGAGCGAGACTCCGTCTCAAAAAAAAAAAAAAAAAAAAAAAAACAAACAAAAAAAAACGGATGGAACTAAGGAGAGAAATAGACAACACCACAATTGGTGGTATTAAAATCCTCTCAGAACATTACAGAACATGGAAACAACAAAAAAAATCTGTAAGGATATATTAGATCTAAACAACTCTATTGATTCCCTTGACCTAATTAACTTTTATTGAACACTACACATAACAACAGTGGGATGTACATTCTTCTCAAGTGTACAGAGAATATTCACCAAAATAGACCATATGCCTGGTCATAAAATAATTAGCAATAAAATTCAAAAGATTGATGTCTTATACAATATGTTATTTGATCAAAACAGGATTTAATTAGAAATCACTACCAGTAAAGTATTTAGAAAAAAATCATATTATTTGTAAATAATATGCAACTAAATAATCTATAAATCAAAGAAGTAATCACAATGAGAAATTAGAAACTCTTTCAAATGAAATGATCACAAAAACACACATATCAACAATAGTGGGATACTGTGAAAATAGTGCTTGGAGGGACCTTTATGGTTGTAAATGTCTATATCAGAAAAGGAGAAAAAATTTAAAGCAGTGACCTAATTTTAACTTAAGAAGAAAAGTAAAGAAGAGCAATGTAGCCCAGAGTGAGTGGGCAAAAAGAAATGATTCAACAGCAGAAATAAATGAAATAGAAAACAGGAAAACCATAGGAAAAAAATCAAAGCAAACGTGGAGTCTTCAAAAATATTAATAAATTTGATAAACTCCTAAGAAGACTAATTAAGAAAAAAGTAAAAACAAAAATTACAGTATCAGAAGAAATTTTGGAATACCATTTACAGATATGAAAAGGATAAGATGATATTACCAACATCTTTAGACCAATAAATTTGAAAACTTAGAAAAAATGAAGGATTATAAAATGTAAAGTAATATAATCATCTTGATAGATCCTGAAGAAACACTTAATAAAATTCAAAACCATGCATGAAAAAATTCTTAGTGAACTAGGAATGAGTAGGTAGGACACACTTCAACTTTGTAAAGCCATCTGGAAAACCAAGGGCTAACCTTATACTTAACGATAAAAGAATGAATGCATTTCTGGGATCCAGACACAGATGTCTGCTCTCATTATATCTATTTACATTGTAGTGGAAGTCCTAGCTGCCAGAGTAGTAAGGCAAATGGGCAAAAGGCATAAATACTGGAAAGGAAGACATACAGCTCACTGTTGTGAGGTGACTTGATCATCTTTGTAAAGTTTAGGACTAAAAGGATAATAAATAGAATTAACAAATAAAATTATAAGGTTTCAGAATATGTGGCTAATATGGAAAAATAGTTATATTTCTATAAACTGGAAATATAAACTTTTTAAATTAAATTAATAAATAATATTTTTATCATAGCAGCAAAACCATAATTATGAATACATTCAAAAACCAAAAAAAGATGTGCAAGACCTATACACAGAAACTACAAAACATTACTGATAGAAATGTTTAAAAGACAAGAATAAATCAGATTTGTACCAAATTTATGAAATGGAAGATTAAATTTGGATCTATATATTTTGTGTAATTCCAGTTAGAAATTCTACCAACATTTTTGTAAATCAGCAAGCTGATTCACTCAGGGCAGTATAACTATTTTGTATGATACTGTAATGTTCGCTACATGTTATTTTACATTTGTCAAAGCCAATAGAATGTACAACACCAAGAGTGAACCTCACATAAACCATGGACTTTGAGTGATGAGGCATCAATATCAGTTCATCAATTGTAGTAGATGTACCACCCTGTTGTAGAATATTGATGGTGGAGGAGGATGTTATAGAGAGGGGAAAAGAGTATATGGGAAATCTCTGTGCCTTCTTCTCAATTTTTGCTATGAACCTAAAACTGCTCTAAAAAAGAGAGTCTATTTTTTAAAGAATTCAAAAAATAGACCACATATTATCTAACAAAGAGTGGGGTGGAGTTGCCATGGTAGGGGGTGACAGAAATGAACTCTCTATTAATGTCTTAATCTTACATGTAATTTGTCTAACACCCTGTCATCATAGAAGATGGATATTTTCTGGCTGAATTTTACACTGAATCACTTACTACCGTATATGCTTATTAAAAATCTGGGTATATGCTTATTAAGAATTTGCAACTCCAACAAAACATTGCACCACTAAAGATATTTAATGCAAGAGAAAATGTTTAAATGCCAATTATAGAGCCACTGTAAAAGAACATATCCCTCCAACAAATGTCTTCACAAAAGAACCTGCCAGACTGGTTACTATCTGATAAAAATTCCAGCATGTTTTAAATAGCTACATGATAATAAGTCTCCAGAAGACTGAGAAATTGAGTCAGTCATTCAAATGGTTTGTCTACATGATGCCAAGGTTGGAATTTCTCACTTTTCATTTGAATGGTTAAAATCATTTAAGGTAATTGCTAACATTTGCACTGTGCTTTATAATTTACAAAGTGCTTTACCTCATTTGAGCCTCAGGATAACCCTGTAATATCTAATAATTAAACCTACTCTACAAGTAAAGAAACCAAGGCTTAGAAAGAATAAGTGGGTCTGGCAATTCCAACTTAACATTAGAGGTGGCCTCTATGAAGACAGGGCCACCATAGGTGTAACCCTGTTTATGGGCCAAGGTCTGAATTGTTTACTACAGCCACCAAAGATTCACTTTCATATGTTTCTGGCCATGTGCAGGTAGTTTTGGAACAAGGAGGCAATAGTTAAAACACTTCACATTAATTGCTGCTTTTAGGAAATCTGCCCTCTGATCTTCATTGTTTTCACTAAAAGGAATAATTTCCAAAAGATAATACAGACATCAAAGTACCAAGTGTCTATAAAATGAAGGCTCATTGTGTTCCTGACATTCTGTTTTTCTATGTCTGAGTTGGGAGAACAATGATGAAGAGCTTTCTTCCCTCCGTGTGTGCAACATGTAAAAAGGCAGTAATTACCACCAAGGAGGAAAGATGTGCTAGTTTCTGGCATTGTGCCATTATTAATTTGTCCCAGGACATTTTTGTACCAAGTGTTTTGCTTTTTTTTTATTTTTTATTTTTATTTTTTGAGATGGAGTCTTGCTCTGTCGCCCAGGCTGGTGTTCAATGGCACAATCTCGGCTCACTTCAAGCTCCGCCTCCTGCCTTAGCCTCCTGAGTAGCTGGGACTACAGGTGCGTGCCACCACACCAGGCTAACTTTTTTGTATTTTTCGTAGAGACAAGAGTCTCACCATGTTAGCAGGATAGTCTCAAACTCCTGACCTCGTGATCTGCCCGCCTCGGCCTCCTAAAGTGCTGGGATTACAGGGGTGAGTCACCGCACCTGGCTTGCATTTTTTTTTTTAACATGAATAACCACATCACACAGTTAGCAGTTGTTTTTGTAATACTAAAGATCTAATAGAATCTTATTCCAATATAGGGTTTCATTTCTATGGGTTTCTTTTTTAATAATATTTTAAATTGTGCTGGTTAAGAGCTCAATCCCTTTAAAGGCCATTCTTACTTTTCACACCACAATCATGTCTCATGTATTAGTGGTTTATTATATTCATCTGAATAATCTCATGGTTTGTTGCTTGGGTTATTTCTGATAGCAAGAAATTTTTTTTTACTTCATGTGAGCACCTTAATGCAAAAAAATTTCTAGATGTGCATGATTTCAATTGGCAACAAAATGATGATGTGGCTGTCATTTAAATCAATGATGTATTAGAAAATTTGGTGTTTAACTAAAATGTTTCTCCGAATTATTATAAATTCTTCAGAGATGATTATTTTTCAAATTTGCTCAGAACTGTTTGTAAACAGCTATGTTTCCCCTAATCAAGCTGTTATGGGAGGAATCAGAATAAAGCTTAAGAGATTTTCTGTAACTATTAAATATTTAATTATATTGAACATGGCATTTAAGTATGGATTTTGATGACTTCGAGAGAGCCATTAAAAGGCTGAAACACAGCTATAAATTCTATCAAACTATTGACCAATAAGCTCCACAGCATATCAGAGATTTATAGAATTCCCTAGGGGAACAAGTTTCAGAAAAAGGATTGACTTTAGTGAGTATCTCAAATGCATAAAAACTGCTATTTAGGAAACAATTTTCTACAAGTACCAATACAGAAAGAACTATGTCAAATACATACAAATTCACATGAAATAATTTGCATGTGATGATCTTTTTGACATGTTAACTTGACTAGGCCAGTTATTCAATCAAACACTAAGCTAGGCGTTACCATGAAGGTATTTTATAAATGTGATTAAAGTCCATAAGCAGTTAACTTTGAGTAAAAGAGATCTGGATGAGCTTAATTTAATCAATTGAAAGGCAAGGCTGACAGCTCTTTAAGAAATTCTCCCAATGGATAGAAGCTTCAGCCAATGGCTGAGAGTTCAAGTTTGCCCCTTCTGATAGCCTGCCCTACAGTTTTCAAACTTGCCCAGCTAGTCCCCATAATCAGATGAGCCAATTCTTTGCAACCAATCTCTTAATATATATTTCCTGCTGAATTTACTTCTCTGATTGAATCATGATATGATGCTATCGGACCAAATTCAGGCAAAGTGTAGAATCACTAGGTTTAAAATTTTTTCTCCTGAGCTCTAGAACTGTGGGGCATTTTCATCTTCTGAAAAGCTTATGTATTATTTGTATGTTACTTCAAGTAATGTGGAATAATAAGGCTACTGGATCTACGGTGGAAAGATAAGGAAAGCAATGACCATCTATTGGTTCCATGACACAATGGACAGGCAAAAATACACAATTTCATTTTGAGAGTGTTTCAGATCAAACAGCATCATTCTTATGGAATAACATCTTGGTTAAGAAGAGGAAATGACTAAAACAATCTAGAAGATAGTTACGGATGTATAGATGGTCCTTGACAGAGCAAGAATTAAAAACACCTTAGTGAAAGTACTTAGGAGGGTCAAGAGGAAAAAGATGGTATGGCAGAGGAAAACCGAACTTGAAAATAGAGAGTTGTGTGGACATAAGTGACTTCCGATGAATGTACTATGTTGTTAAAAAGGATGAGGGTCAGGCAATGGAACGGTAGACAGAGAATTTTAACTAAGTTGTTTGAAATGAAAATAAGCATGTTTATCAAAAAGTCATCAAACTTCAGTTGAGAATGGTGTTAAAAATGCAGTTTCTTGTGCCCTACCTTCAGAAATTCTGCTTCAATATGCCTAGAGTAGCGCCCATACTTTAGGATAAGACCAAAAATACGCTTTTTGATCTTATCCTAAACTGCCCTGACTACCCAATTGGACTATGGGTGGCTGCAATAAACAAAAGAGCTATAGAATAAAGAAAGCCCTTAATGATGTGACATAATGGTTTTATCTATCCCAAAATTTAAATTAGCATGACATTTGAGAGTCAGAATAAAAAGAACATGTTTTCAAATCATGTTGGTTTTTCTGAATCGTCTTTGAATGACTAGTAGGCATAAAGTCAAATAAAATGCCAAGGTAGGTTAGGTTATGAAGTCATCTCTAATCCATCCATATCAGGTTAGTGAGCATTATCATAGCATTAGGTAAAGCTAGGCCTACATTAAGAAAAGCATTAAAGACTCCACTGAACTGAGAAAAAATGAAACAAATAAAATAAATCCTTAAAATTTTTATAGTCATCTCTGTTGTAACAAAGCTATGTGGAAAGGTATAGAATAGATAAATCCCACAGACTGCTCTAAAAAGCATCATGCCGCCAGCAAATATAGAGTTCAGTTTAAGTAAAAATTAAAAAAAAATCATCAGTACTTTTCTTGTCAGAAAAAATTCTCTGTTTTAAGGTATCCTAGAAGGATTATAAAAATCAGCCCCAATAATGAAATATTTAAGAGAATAATTCTGAAATGCATAGCAACTGACTTGGTGGCTCTAATGCTTATATATTTTATATTGTTTTCACAGAGAGGTAAACATTTCTTAAAGTCTCCTTGTGCTTTTTAGCTAATTTAAAATGAATACATGGACATTTTCCACAGTAGGCATATTAATTTAATACTAAATAAAGTTTTTGGCATAGTAAGTTGAAAGCAGTAATATTGGTTAGGGTAGAAAACACATATATTGGCATCTGATAGATTTCCTAGACACAGGTGCATACTTTCAAATGCTTCACTTGATTGGCAAGGACTGTCATAAACCTGCATAGTTTCATCGAATTTCCTTAAGGGTCACAAGCTCCCTTACAGTTCCCTTGCCCTCCTTCATTGTGTCTCCTGATATTCTCTCAAGGTTCACTGTGGAATACTTTCCAATTTTCTCCTCTTAAAGACGGGGCTCACTCTGTTGCTCAGGCTGGAGTGCAGTTACATAATCACGGTTCAATGCACCTGGAACTCCTGTGCTCAAGTGGTCCTCCCACCTCAGCCTCCATGGTAGCTAGGACTACTGGCATACACCACCATGCCCAGCTATTCTCTCTCTCTCTTTCTTTCTCCTTTTCTTTTCTTTCTTTCCTTTCTCTCTTTCCTTCCTTCCTTCTTTCCTTCCTTCCTTCCTTCCTTTCTTTCTTTCCCTCCCTCCCTTCCTTCCTTCCTTTCTTTTCTTTTTTTTATTTTTTGTAAAGACAGGGTCTTACTATGTTGCCTAGGCTGGTCTCTAACTCCTGGCCTCAAGTAATCCTTCTGACTTGGCCTCCCAAAGCACTGGAATTACAGGTAGGAGCCCCCAGTTTTCTTTTTTCCAAGCTTCTACGGTTCCTATTTTGGGTAACAAGCAAATGCTTTATATAATAATATATTAAGCTTTATTTTGTCTTCTAACAAAATTATATTCAAAGGGGAAATGTTAGTCATTTCCATTTCCACATGTTTCCCCTAAATTATTTGATGTTGGTATTATTTCTGTATATCTAAAACTGTCATACTAAGAACTCCCATAACCTAATTCCAAAAAGGAGAGTCAATAAACAAACAGATGTGTTTAACCATAAAAAGAAGAAGCTGTGAAACTGGGCTATCATTAAGAGCTTTCACTTAGTGTGAATAAATAAAAAGTATATTTGTACACACAAAATGCTATTTCATGAAGTATTGGAAGGGAGAGGACTTCTACTTTCTTGGATTTTCAGGAATAACTTCAAAGGAATTGTTCTTATTAAATAATCATATATATTAGACATTTTGATTTGTTATAAAAGCAATTAGTGTAGAAAGAGAAAGACACTAGACACAGTCTTTTATTGTTCATTATATAAGTTCATCTTTCTTTGAGCATACAAAACATTCTTTGTATCAGCATTTATTTTTATGGTTTGGTGGGAGATGGTTTTCTGTTTAAGTCCCTAGGGCTTTGTAGCTGACACACAGTACTTCTGTGACTTCTCTAATTTGTAGAATTCACCAAAGAATCAGAACTCATAATTTTAAACTGCATTAGGTGAAAATTGAAAATGTTTTGTTTTTAATACAGTTATAATGAAATGAATAAGTTACTTGCACAAAACTACTGTACGATAATAATATATCTGAAAGTTTCATAATATGAAAGAGTCCAGTTCAAGTTGAAGACATCAAATATAGTAGAATTGCTATGACTTTCATTGTCTAAAGCCAAAGTGTCTAGAAATAGTACACACATAGATATGTTTTACATTTAAATCATTATATTGGAAGCTAATGAACATAAAAATAGAGTAAATGATGTATTTCAAGGCAGGAAAATTAGTATGTCATAAATTTGAATATGAAGAAAATGTTTCCATTTGTTCTTCCAACTAATGATAGAAATAGATGTATATTATGTAATAATTAATTCAATTTTCTACTAATTAATTCCCTTGTCACCAGTCTACTGTTCCATCCACTAAAATCCATGGTTAACAGTTGCTGAAAAAAAATGCAAGATGATCATGTAAGTCTGTATTTAACAAGGATTTGGTTTAGATTTGTCCATTCCCTTTGATTCTGGGACTAAATGAAGATATTTTGTTGATCTTGGATGTTTTTCAAAATTAGGAGAACATCTCTTTAGTCTTGAAAGTTAAAACACAGACCTGTTGTTTCTTCCCCCAGAATTAAATCAATCAATTATGAAAATGAGTGATTTTATAGTGAATCCATTAGCCTAGTCTTATTACTTTTCTCTGTTCCCTGGGACGGCAGTCCGAGAGTACAGATAGTGAGGTATACTCAGTGCTGTACCAAGATACCAGCTATATCTTCACCAAGATATTAAGGGACTCTTCGGGTGGTGGTGAGTACAGTGCCAAATGACTTATGAGGCCCAGAATGACATAAACATTACATTTTGTTGCTAGAAGGAGTTAGACAGGCTAAAACATAAGGAGGGATCCAGAAATAATGAATGTATTAGAGAGGTTTTTAAGACTAAGGTAAATGTAGGGAAACAGTTACAACATGGTTTGGGAGCCCTTGAGATCTTCAAGGTTCCCAGGTAGAGATAACATCTAGTTTGCAGAAAGGCTGATAGTGAAAAGGAGAGGATGAACACAGAAGATGAAGAGAACCAAACATTTCGAGACCAGAATGTTTGGCATATCCCTGAAGTAGCAGTTAAGTTTGATAAGTTAGATTGCTTTTAAAATTTATAATAAAAGTGTCTTCTTTGCATAATTTGAACATTAAAAGATAAGAGACAATGACTTTTCATCATTCTGTGAGCATCTGGCCATTTCTTACTGTCTGCTGAGCTCTTTCTTTTCTTGTTTTGATGATCTGTCAGGATACACATTAGGCCAAAGTACAAATAAAGTCATTATCAATCTGTATGTGTGCTGGCAGATGTCTCTATTCATCACTATTTCTGTAGTTCTACATGATAATCAAAAATGCATTTTAAAAAATCATCTTCTGTAACAAAGGTAGCAGTGTAAAATTTCAATCTCAAAAAAGTAAAAGGATTTTCTAATGAGATTCATGAAATCAGCACATAAAAAATCTACCACATTCTGATATTTTATAGTTATATGAAAAAACTTGCAGGGCATGAGATTTCCTAGATGAAACCCAGCATTTCAGTTAATTAGGAGGGATATAAAATGTACCCTTGAAAACTATCAAAGGATGTTACATCAGTAATAGTTGTTGAAGAAAAAAGAGTGTTTTTTTCCTCTTTTAGAAAAATATTCCAATAAACATTAACATGGAAATTACTGATTATCCATCATTACTAAATATAAACATATATCTTGAGAAAATAATGAGGCTATGTCATGTAGGAAACATATACTCAAGGATTAAGTTTTCAAATGTAATTAACATGGTCAATACAGAGACTATATCTAATAATTTACTCACAGACTGATCATGATTTTGAAGCTTGTTCATCATAAATTATAATTTATATTGCTATACTTTTATTAGTAACAGAAGTGTAATATAAACAAAATAGACAAGCACTTAGTAACAACCAACATTATTTATATGCATGTGTAATGCCTATTTACTTCTAAATTTATGCCTTGCTTATAACTGCAACTTCCAATATCTTTATTTTCTCCTTCAATTATTATATTCAGCCTCTTTTATGTTGAGACCTGCAAAAATGGGGTCTCTGATTGCTTAACCCCAATGCAATATGAATATTCCTACTTTCACACATCCATAAACAGCCATAATTCTCAAATTACATTTTTAAAAGTAGATAAAGCTCATGGATAAGTAGCCTAGCACTAAAATAAAATAATAATTAATTCCTCATCTCACAAAAATACATCTTTCACATATTTAACACTCTGATTTCAGTAATACTTAGGCTTTAGGGCTAGTTCTAATACATGGCACAAAATCTACTAATAACTATAGTTTGAAAACAGTAGGAACATAGGGCATATTTTCAGACTTCTCATCTGTGTGTTTGCCTATATATATCTGTCTGAGCTACATTTTCCCAATATTTTAAGTTACAACAGTACCTCACATGGATGTCCAATATCAATGTTTATTAAATAAAATACACTTACCATCTGACACCTTAATTATTTTCTCAATCAGGTGTATTAGTTTCAGGTCAAACATTAATATATGGATATAGATAGGTCTACTCTCAAAATGTTCAGGGTAGTTTATTGGCTTCTTTTCAAATAAAACCACCTGGTACTGAATTGAATTTTCCCAAATAAAAATATAAGTAAAATTTAATTTCATTAATCACTTGGATAACAGCATTAAAAAATCAATCCAACACACCAAATTAGTGAGGACTTGCTGTGTTTAAAATATTTTACTAATAATTTCAAAGAATACAGAGTTGAATAAGATGAAGTCTTTGTCTATGGTACAATATAGTAACAATTATGGATTATTCATAGTAACTCATAATGACTTGTTTTTAAAAATATTTGTAATTATCAAGCTATTCATTATTATAATGCTTAATTAGTGATATGGTTTGGCTGCATCCCCACCCAAATCTCATCTTGAGTTGTAGCTCCCATAATTCCCACATGTCATGGGAGAGACCCAGTGGGAGGTAACTGAATCATGGGAACAGGTTTTTCTCATGCTGTTCTCATGATAGTGAATGAGTCTCATGAGATATGATGGTTTTATAAAGGAGAGTTCCCCTGCACATGCTCTCTTGCCTGCTGCCAAGTAAGACATGCCTTTGCTCCTCCTTTGCCTTCCACCATGATCCTGAGTTCTCCCTAGCCTGTGAGACAATTAAACCTCTTTCCTTTATAAATTACCCACTCTCATGTATGTCTTTATTAGAGAACAGACTAATACAGTAAATTGGTACTGGTAGGGTGCGGTGCTGCTCTAAAGATAACTGAAAATGTGGAAGTGACTTTGGAACTGGGTAACAGGAAGAGGTTGGAACAGTTTGAAGGGCTCAGAAGAAGACAGAAAGATGTGGGAAAGTTTGGAGCTTCTTAGAGACCTGTTGAATGGCTTTGACCAAAATGCTGATAGTGATATGGACAATAAAGTCCAGGCTGAGGTGGTCTCAGAAGGAGATGAGAAACTTGTTGGGAGCTGGAGCAAAGGTCACACTTTCTATGGTTTAGCAAAAAGACCGGCAACATTTTGCCCATGTCCTAGAGATTTATGGAACTTTGAACTTGAGAGAGATGATTTAGGGTATCTGGTGGAAGAAATTTCTAAGCAGCAAAGCATTCAAGAGGTGACTTTCATTCTGTTAGAAGTATTCCATTTTATTTATTCACAGAGATATGGTTTGGAATTGGAACTTATGTTTAAAAGGCAAGCAGAGCATAAAAGTTCAGAAAATTTGCAGCCTGATGATGTGGTAGAAAACAAAAACCCATTTTCTGAGGAGAAATTTAAGCCAGCTGCAGAAATTTGCAAAATGAGGGGCCAAATGTTAATCACCAAGACAATAAGGAAAATGTCTCCAAGGCATGTCATAGGTCTTCATGGAATCCCCTCCCATTACAGACCCAGAGGCCTAGGAGGAAAAAAATGATTTCCTGGGCCACACCCAGGGCCTTGCTGCTTTGTGCAGTCTTGGAACTTGGTGCCCTGCGTCCCAGCCATTGCTAAAAAGGCCCCAAGGTGCAGCTGGGGCCATGGTTTCAGAGGATGCAAGCCCCAAACCTTGGCAGCTTCCATGTGGTGTTGAGCCTGCAGGTACACAGAAGTCAAGAATTGAGGTTTGGGAACCTCTGCCTAGATTTCAGAGGATGTATGGAAATGCTTGGATGTCCAGGCTGAGGTGTGCTGCAGGGGCAGAACCTTCATGGAGAACCTCTGCTAGGGCAGTGTAGACTGGAATTGCAGAGTCAAAGCCCCCTCACAGAGTCCCCACTGAGACACTGCCTAGTGGAGCTGTGAAAAGAGGGCCACCATCCGCCAGACCCCACAATAGTAGATCCACCAACTGTTTGTACCATGCACCTGGAAAAGCCACAGGCATTCAATGCCAGCCCATGAAAGCAGCCAGGAGGGAGGCTGTACCCAGCGAAGCCACAGGGGCAGAGCTTTCAAAGGCCATGGGAGCCCACCTCTTGGAAGTAATAACTTGCTTTTGATTTTACAGGCTCATAGGTAGAAAGGACTTGCCTTGTCTCAGATGAGACTTTGGACTGTTGACTTCTGATTTAATGCTGAAATGAGTTAAGACTTTGGGGACTGCTGGGAAGGCATGATTGGTTTTGAAATGTGAGGACATGAGATTTGAGAGGGGCCAGGGGTGGAATGATATGGTTTGGCTGCGTTCCCACCCAAATCTCATCTTGAATTGTAGCTCCCATAATTCTCAGGTGTCATGGGAGGGAACTGGTGGGAGGTAATTGAATCATAGGGGCGGGTTTTTTCCCATGCTGTTCTCATGGTAGTGAATAAGTCTCAGGAGAGCTGATTGTTTTATGAAGGGGAGTTCGCCTACACACACTCTCTTGCCTGCTGCCATGTAAGACATGACTTTGCTCCTCCTTTGCCTGCCTTTCACCATGATTATGAGTCTTCCCAGCCATGTGGGATTGTAAGTCAATTAAACCTCTTTCCTTGTTAAATTACCCAGTCTCAGGTAAGTCTTTATTGGCAGTATGAGAATACAATTAGGTATTTATATCTGTATCTTAGCTCGCTCTGTCTGTCTATCTATCTATCTATCTATCTATCTATCTATCTATCTATCTGGATACATACACACATACAGTACATATCTATTTGCTTACATGCCTACCTATCTACCTATAATCTATTTACCCATGAAAGGAGAAAACTTCACCTGAAAAGAAAATGTCATACAGAGAGTGGGAAATTTATTCAGAATTTGTGGCTCTCAGCACTATGCAATATCTAAATCTCTTGCTCCTCTAAATCAAGTAATCTGTCAAGCTCTTACAGAAAATAAAGCTTCAGTTACTGCCAAAATTAGACATAGTTAATTATTAAAAATGACAACCAACATCTTCAAGTGTCATCCATTATTTAAGAAGGTTTGCAATCAAGGAGTACTTTGATTCTAATAGAAACCTTCTTTGATGTTTGTACATTGCTTCACAGGAAAAGAAACCAACATAACAGTCACAGTTACATTTCCCCTCAGTAAGTAATTTTGTGGATAAAAGGCCCAATATCCAGCGCCTACCCATGGGTAATGGGTGAAATGGAGCAGATGCGCCTTGAGTGCCTACTGCTCTCCCAGCAGTCCCTCTGCTGTCTGCTCACTGCCTTTCTGCTTCCTCTCCCCTCCCTTTCCTCTCAACTGTAATTTTGTAACTTCTCTGGTTCTTGATTTAAACTTTAATTACCAAAGTAATTAGAAATGCATAGAGCTTTACATTTCTATCAATTGTTTACATTATTTGATCCTACAACATAAAACAGGTGCTATATAACACTTTAAGACATTAACAGACTTGTGCAAAGTCATTGCCTTTGAGATCACTTCCTTCTGATTGCAAATCCTTCACTACTTACACATAGAACAGCTGAAGAACATGTCTAGTGTTAAATGAGACAGTAAAGGTCTGCAAAGCCTGTACTGACAAACTCTTCCCCAGTCACCTTCTGATGCCTCCAGCTCTGTGAGCCATAGGTCTTCACTGAGATGAACATAGAGCTAATACATTTTCTACTAAGATCTAATTATTTGGTAGGAAACATATATATCCCTACAGGTTAGTATCTTAATTCCTCTTACTGGTTTCAAATTCCTTAATTATCTTTATATTTGCAAGCAAACAATTTTAAGGTCTTTGCTAATTTTAATCGAGTTGTAGTACCTGTATTGTACAGCACCTGTGTTGGGTCAATAATTACCAAATTCACTGTGCTCCATGACCAACATCTGAAACAAATACACATTCTCTCATTAAGGATAGTACCACATCTGGAACACATTTAGAGGCCTTGATTTTATACTATCTTTCAAAGTCTGAATTCACTGTTTCTATTCTAATCAGAGTTGAGTCTCTTCTTTTTTGAGGACATTGTGCTCAGAATATTTCCTGAATCAAAACTGGCCAGTCAAGCGGGAAGCATAGAGCCTAGAGCCAAATTGCCCAGGTATGAATACTGACTTTCTAAAAGAATAGCTCTGTCACCTTGGGAAAGTTATTTAAACCACACTATCCTTAGTTTCCTCATGCATCACATGTGGCTATTTAATATTATCTGCATATCTTAATTAGGATGATGTGATCATTAAAATTAATGTATGTCGGCCAGGCGCGGTGGCTCATGCCTGTAATCCCAGCACTTTGGGAGACCGAGGTGGGTGGATCACAAGGTCAGGAGACTGAGACCATCCTGGCTAACACGGTGAAACCCCGTCTCTACTAAAAATATAAAAAATTAGCCAGGCGAGGTGGCGGGTGCCTGTAGTCCCAGCTACTCGGGAGGCTGAGGCAGGAGAATGGCGTGAAACCAGGAGGCGGAGCTTGCAGTGAGCCTAGATCATGCCACTGCGCTCCAGCCTGGGCAACAGAGCGAGACTCTGTCTCAAAAAAAAAAAAAAAAGGTTAATGTACATCTAAATCCATTCGGCTGCTGTAACAAAATACTAGAAACTGGGGGGGGTCTGATAAACAACAGAAATGTATTTCTCACAGTTCTGGAAGCTGGAAAGTGTAAGATAAAAGTACCAGAAAATTTGGAGTCTACTGAAGCCCTCTTCTTCCTGTTTCTTACGTGGCACCTTTTTGCTGCATCTTCACATGGTAAAATGGATGAACATAAACTCCGTTGTGCCTCTTTTATAAAGGCATTAATCCCATTTTGAGAGCTTCCTCCTTTATGACCTAATCACTTCCCAAATGGCCCCAGCTCCTTGGAGGTTAGGATTTCAACATATAGATTTTGGGGAAAAAAAAACTTTCAACCATAACAATGTACGTAAAACACAATCATATCTGCTATGCAGAGATTTCTAAATAGGGATTAATTTTTTTGTATTTCCTATTTTCCCAGGATAAGTGTAATAATGTTATGGACTGGTAATAGACTGATGCCATAACTATGTTTTAATGAGGGGTTCTGAAAGTCAATACCTGGGCCACAAAAAAGGATTCCAGTGGTAGTCATTTACAGAAATGTCACAGGATTATACCAGAAGTTTAAAAGAAATCATGCTAAGAAGCTGCCGTCCTCCAAAGTCACAATTCTCCATGTCATACTCAAGTATCTGTTTTCCCCTTATAAAGTAATATCTAAACTGTGCATGTGAAATAAATTTCTAATTGTTTGGACTACTCGTATCGAATGCTTTTGTTTTCTCCAAGTATCAAAAATTGTTTATTTTTTACAATAAATGTGACTCCTAATTTAAAACTGGTAATTGATATAAAATACTTTTGCATTTTGGATTTTAAGGGCTTGTCAAATTTTCAAAAAATATTTGGTAGATTAACCTAATATTACTCATTTTTTATTATACCCACATAGGACTTTTAAAGTAGGACATGTAGTCTGAAAGAATAAAATGAAAGATAAAAAATTTTATGCCACAGAATTTTAAAACTATATGGAAAGGCATTTTTTTAAAAAGTCATACTAGGAAAGACTTTTGCAAGACATAAGATGGGTAAAAGTTAATAGTCAATATAAAAACTTGCATATTAAAAGACAAACATGAAAATAAAAATAGGCAAAGGTATGAGATGTTAATAAAAGAATACACACAAGAAACATAAAAGATATTCAACCTCACTAATAATCAAATAGATTCCAGTTAAATTAGTAATGCAATATCATTTTTATTCTATCATATCTAGTAGCACAGACATATAATTTTGTTGTTAAATTACATACTAACATGGCAGGAATCTGTATGTTCATCCTTGCCTTCTATAAATCTACTATTTATGTTTCATAAATCTAGAATAAGGAAGAAAAAATGCTTCAGTTAACAACACTGTTTATAAACATTACATGTTTATCCCCTAAGATTAGGATCATAATGGATGTCTATTTTCACCACTGTTATTCAACATCGTACTGGAAGTTTTAGCCAAAGCAGTTGGGCAAGAGAAAGCAATTTGGAAAGGCAAAATAAAACAATCTCTTTTATTAGAAGACATGATCTTGTATATAGAAAATCCCAAAGAATTCAAAATATAACCAGTAGAGCTAGTTATTAGAGACTAGCTAGTCCTGGAACCAAACTACGGGCATACTTTTTAAAATCATACTTCACAGATAATGCATTTTTTTTTACAAATCGAAGGTCTGTAGTAACCACGAGTTGAGAAAGCTTATCAGAGCCATTTTCCAACAGCATGTGCTCACTTTGTGTCTCTGTCAGCATCTTTTTTACAATAAAGTATTTTAAAGTATGCACTTTTTTAGACATAATGCTACTGCATAATTAATAGACTACAGTATAGTATAAATATAACCCTTATATGTACTGGAAAACCAAAAGATTTGTGTGACTCACTTTATTGCAATATTCCCTTTATTATGATAGTCTGGAGCCTAACCTACAATATCTCTGAGGTAAGTCTGCATAAACTAGAAAATTTCTTATGAGAGGCAGCATGGAACAGTAGTGTCAGTACTTAAAAAAATGTAAAAAGCAGATTACAATAACATAAATCTACACATGTGATAAAATAAAGAGTGAGAAAGAGAGAAATAAAGGGCAAGAGAGAGATGTACATTCACAAACTTTGGAGAGAACAGTTTTGGTGGAGCAACAAGTTTATTTAGCAAATCGTAGATTGGAAAATAATGTTGAAAACCCACTGAGGCTACATTTAAAAAAAATCTGAATTGATAAACTAAAGACTTTGGGGTTCATCCTGTAAACAGAAGGGGAAGAGTAAAAGGTTGGGATATGGGAAAAATTATATTAGTAACTTCCCATTGTATAAAAATAATGATATAAAAACAATACATGTATCTACTAAGTGGCTAGTCATTGAAATTTTTAAACCAATCAGACTTTAACACGTAAGCGATTTTCATTTTCCCGTTAGGTACAGGCAGAGGCAGTGTAGACATTATGTGAAACTCACATCATATATTTTAAGCCCTTGTTTTAACTTTTAAATGTTTAGGAAGTTTGACTATTTAAATTTACGCCAAGTGAAGCAGGCAAATCTTTTCTGAAATATTATCCTAACTATCTTAATATTGACTTCAGCTATTTTACTTTCCTGGCCTGAAGCATAATATTGTTCTTTTTTTTCCCTACAAATAGTAATGCCTTCATACAGATGTGCAGCCTAGTATGCAGTCTGTGTGAGTGTAGATCTGTCACTCAGGGTGAACTGCAAGTTTCTACAAGCACTTCACGCTGTCTATGCAATGAGAGCCACATGATTCCTGCTTCTTAACAGAAGTAAAGTGCAAAGAAAATCAATAGTGTTAATAACATTCAGCACCCACCTTTTAATAACCCAAGTTACAATGGTGCTTAAAAACACACTTTCTATTTATTATTACAACTGAAAATGGCCTTATTTTAATAAGGTAGATACAGGTATTCACAAAGTAAAAGGAGAATCATTCTGTGAATTAAAATTTTTATTAAAGTCCTCAGATAATTTCAAATTCACATATACATTTTACGAAAGTGGTGACATTTAAGTGGTCAAAAAGGAGCTAGAGGGACAATCTTTCAGAGATATATAAGTCAACTGCAAAGACCTTTTCAAAGGGACTGACCAATGTGTCACCAAACTATTTTTTCCTTCCTCCCGGACACCAAGGTTGCCTACATTTCCCTGCTTTTCTTTCATTAGTTGGTTTGGTCATATGACTACATTCTGGCCAATGAAATATGAGTAGAAGTGGTGCCTTCTTTTAGGCCTGACCCTTAATAATCTCTTGATGCAATCCTGCCCTCACTCTCTTTAACCATTCCCTAGTTGAATGAATAGTTGAATGAATAGGAGTGCTAGGAATTAGAAAAGGGTGGAGTTGGACAGGGTAAGGAGGCTGAATCCCAGAACAACTCTGTAGAACAGAGTACTACCCCTGTATCTATTTAACAAGAAATAAGCTTTTATTGTGCTAAATTACTAAAATTATGAGTTTTTTTTCATTGTACTTAGGCTGCCCTAACTAATTTCTGCAAGGTAGAGATTGTGACCTTTTTATCTTTGTTTTCCTTAAATCCAGAAGTGTGCCTTTTATTTAAGGAGACACTTGAGGAAGTTTGGTTTAGAACGATTAACAGGTAAAGTTGAAAGGTGCTTTTAGTGTGAAGTTTGAATGAACAACTTCTGAATTTTCTTCCAAATTCAGGATTCTGTGGCATTCCATGAATTTTGAATTCTAACTACTGCTGTTTGGTGGGAGTTCTCTTAAGTAAGTTTCATTTTATTACGGAGTGTATGTACCACCTCGCTCATATCAAATATTCTTTTAAATTCTATAAACCTCACAATTTCCCTCTGTTTAATACAGAATATTGACTGCAATGATATCAGATTTTAAAAATAAGAAATGAATACTTCAACATAATATCCCTTCTTGCCTCAAAATGGCCAGATAAACAAAATCCCTATTGCATGCTATACATGAATATAAACAGTATCCTTCAGCATGAAAATTTTAATCCTTTATTTTTCAAAATAATAGCTATCACCCTAGAAATCAATGATTAAAATTATCAATTATCAAAACTTTACTCTGAAGAGAAGTTTGAAGAAATAAGGAATAAGAACCATCCACTAAGTATCAATCTAATATTGCTTGCTCTACTCTATTGCACAAACCTGAAAAAACTTTCAAAAATGATGATTATATAACAAAGAAGAGGGATATTCAAATTATTTCAATTTCTCCTTACTTTCAAGAGAAAACAAGATAAAATAATATTTGATATAGCTATCATAAAGTCAGTATCAAATTTAGTTTTTAAGTATAATTTTAGAAATAATTTGATTTGGAGCAGCTTTAGCAAGATATAATACCACCATCCCTTTTTCACTCTACAGTTTCTTCAAAGGGCCTATTAATATTATGCAAAGAATCAGCTTTGCATTTTTTATGCACTTTCTTGTTGCTTCTTTAAGGCTCAATCTTTGATGAAATTTAGTCCTTGTGAAAGGGAAGTTTTTGAGGTAGGAATAGGTATCTCACTTCATTACTGAAATTAGAATATAAGCTTAAAGCTGTTAGAGACTGGAAGACAGAAACATTTCCAGTAAAACTCCCAATCACATACTAAAAGTAATATATGCTAAAATGAATGTGTAGAACAGGTTGGTGTTATGAAATGTTAAGAATCAACCCAATCATTTTGAATTCATATGTAAAAACTAGTCATGGTGCTTTTATAAGAGCAAGAGAGATTCTCATTTTATCATTATTCTTAATACAATTGTATATGCATTTTATATCATGCAATTAGACAATTTGAAATATTTCATTATTCAGGAGTAGATTACCATCAATTTAAACTGAGAGAGTTTTAGAGGAGACTTCAGATAATCCCCAATCATATTCTACTTCAGTTGTAAAATCAGCTATGATTTGAATTAATGCAATTGTCACTAAATTGCTTAAATGGAAAGCTTTGAGTGTATATGAGGCAATTCCAAAGGCATGTGTAGAAGAAGAAATCTTGCTCATGTGGTACAGGATAAGGAATCAAAGATACAGCCAAACTCTATATGTGAACTATTCCCACACTACATATTAAATGATAGAAACTGATTTCTGAATATTAATGTAAAGATGTTTATAAGTTGCTTGAGCTCTAGCAGATGAGTGCAACAGAATGCTGTAGCCATTTCAGATATGAAATATCTCAAAGTAAAAACCTGGACTGAATTTAAGGTGAATTTAATGTAGTAAAAAAAAAAGAAGTAATGATTCCATAAGTTTATACAGATTCTAACAGGCTTTGGAACTTTTTTACTTCCTTCCACAAGAATATATACTTTTTTACTTCCTTCCACAAGAATATATACTTCCTTCCACAAGAATGATATACAGATTTTTAAAATCTGATATCATTGCAGTCAATATTCTGTATTAAACAGAGGGAAATTTTGAGGTTTATAGAATTTAAAGGAATATTTGATATGAGCAAGATGGTACATACACTCCATAATAAAATGAAACTTACGTAGGAGAACTCCCACCAAACAGCAGTAGTTAGAATTAGAATTCAAAATTCATGGAATATATTGCAACCAGGACATTCTACTTACTCTATCCCAGTGTTCTATTCAATTCTATTTCATTCCATTCCACGTCACCTGAGAAAATACTGGTTTTGATATAACAAATTTACTTCAAAAGCCAGTCATGTATTCCATAAAAGAGTTTTTTAAAAACCTGCAAATTATTCAAAGAAGAATTAAAAAGTTAAAATATTCAAATCTGTTTCCAAAAATGCAAAAAACTTGTTCAACTTCACTATCATTAAAAAAATTGGGGGCTGGGCACAGTGGCTCACGCCTGTAATCCCAGCACTTTGGGAGGCCGAGGCGGACGGATCACGAGGTCACCAGATGGAGATCACCCTGGCTAACACGGTGAAACCCTGTCTCTACTAAAAATACAAAAAATTAGCTGGGCGTGGCAGCATGTGCCTGTAGTCCCAGTTACTTGGGAGGCTGAGGCAAGTGAGCGGAGATCATGCCATTGTACTCCATCCTGGGCGACAGAGCGAGACTCTTGTCTCAAAAAAAAAAAAAAAAAAAAAAAAAAGGGTTGGCCACGGTGGCTCACACCTGTAATCCTAGCACTTTGGGAGGCCAAGGCACGCAGATTGCCTGAGCTCAGGAGTTCGAGACCAGCCTGGGCAACACGGTGAAACCCCATCTCTACTAAAATACAAAAAAATTAGCCGGGCGTGGCAGCATGTGCCTGTAGTCCCAGTTACTTGGGAGGCTGAGGCAGGAGAATTGCTTGAACCGGGAGGCAGAGGTTGCAGTGAGCCGAGATGGCGCCACTGCACTCCAGCCTGGGCAACAGAGCAAGACTCTATCTCAAAAAAAAAAAAAAAAAAAAAAATCAAATCGGCCCTCTCTTATGAAAACTTAACATTGTTTTATGATTAGTAATATCACAAAATCTTGGTTTTCTAATTGCTTTAAGAATCTATCATAGGAGGAAAAATTATTCCAGAATGGATCCGAATAAACTGCAGAAATGAATTTTCTAACTTATATCTTTTATTCTTATGTCAAATCTTGCTGTTTCACTTCAAATTACCATGGCCAAAATGAAGAGATGAAAATCTCTAGGTCCTAAAATTTTAAAATTAGAAAGATATGCTAGAGAGCAGAACACGGGAAAATTTTGTCTTTCTGCCAACAGAATTTAGCTCCCAAAACAAAACAAAACAAAAAAAGTTCCTTAAGAATATGGCTGCAAAAAAGCATAATAGCTAATGACAAGGATGAGGGTATAGAAACTGTGATAAAATTTACATTTAGTGGAAAAGTGAGAGTTGAGTGTTAGTCTTCACTTTATTTGTTTTAACCTCTTTCCTACACATCTCAAATGAAATTTTCTAAAAAAAAAAATCCTTCACAATTATGAAAATTTGTTTTTTAAAGATAGTGACAAATATTCTAAAGAAATCACCGTAAATTTTCTTTAAGGAGCATTTTACCAGAGTGAAAAGGTAGGCTTTGAATTGGGGAAAAAACTTATAAAGAACGAATGAGACAAATGTGATAACTTTTGTCAGAAAATTATCAGTTTACTGAAAGAGACCACAGATATGACTGGATTATCTAGTCAGTTTAGCTAAATATAAACACCCTAGGTATCACCTGAATGTTTATTAGGAACATCCATGGAACTAAAACACATATTACTATCTTTGCTATTTATACTTTTGTATTCTAAATGCATATATTGCACATAAAAAGTGGCTTCATTGAGGCCAAATTCACTGTATTTACAGAAAATATCAAAGGATTTTGTGGAATCCAAGAAGCCACTATCTCCTTATTTAAGAAAAAATCTGTTACTATATGGGGAAGAAATGATACAGAGAAATGTTCTCTAATGAGTTACAGCACACTTTCATTGTCCTACTCTAGCCATTAAATTTATTGAGTTTGTCTTGACATTCTTTGCCATACATCAGAGATACTTCTCCCTGCATACTTTCTATTTAGCAGAGAGAAATTCAGGTTAGGCTAAATAGAAAAAACTATCTATGGAAATGGCATAGTGCTCCCTTATATTCATTCAACAAATATCTCTGGAATACCTACAATATGCCAAGTTCACTGTTCAGTACACTGTTCCCAGTGTAGTAGAAAAATAAACAAGGGAACACTTAAATAATACGAAGCAATGTTGTGAAGGAACAATAAAGCAGTGGAAAGAAAAAGAGTGCAAAGAGGAGTACAAAATATTAGACAATAATGCAGGGAAAGGTGATACCTGAGCTGAGATCTGAATGAAATAAGGAAGCATCCCTGGTGAGGATTTACAGGAATAGAGATTCAGCAAGAAGAAAAGAAGGCTGAACTCAGAAAATGGTTTGTGTCCTCATTCTTCTAGGAAGTCCTTCCTCACTTCAGCCCCTAAATGATGTGGCTACTGTGGGGAAGGAAACACTCTTAATAAAAACCCCAAAGTTCCTTAACTAAATCTATTTAATTACAGTACTTAGGCCTCGGCCCAAGCTGATCATTTTAAGGCTGAGCATTTGACCCAAAATGGACCAATGAGGCTCTTTCTCAGCGACTTTTGAATAAGTGAATCTGGAGTGAAAGTCCGTTCCACCCCAATGGTGAGGATGCAGAATGTAAAACCAAGAAGCAAACAGAGGTAAGATTTTCCACCTAAGAAGATTTCCATCCTAAGTGCATGGAGATAAGATTTTCCATTCAAAGTGCATGGAGAAAAAAAACATACGCACTAAGAATCAGCGTGGCTCAGAAAGGAAAGGAGCAAGGCAGGCCAATGAGAGGGTCTCAGTAGAATTCAAGCCTGGTTGCTTGGTGAGGTGCTTAATTATTTCCTTAAGTTAACTTCTGTAAGTCAATGAACTTATCTTTTTGCCTAAATTAATTTAATTTGAGAAACTATATTTAGGAACTAAGAGATATTAAAATATGTGCCATGGATTGTAAAATGTAGCAATTCTAGATCAGCCATCAATGTGAAACTGTAGCAAAGAGCCCACTGCTTGTCATTTTTAATACTTAATGAGCAATAATCTTTATCTACTTTGATTGCAAAAAGATAAACTTGTGAAAACAGCAGAATTAGCCTCTTTCAATATCCAAATTTTATCAAATGCAAATTTCTCAGAATGTAAAGAATATTATTTAGATCTAAGAGAAATAAATTTTTGAGAATATGTATATTTATTATCAGCAAGATAATACTAGAAAAAAACACAGAAATTTATCATTAAGTAATGTTATATATCTTTGGGTGCACAGTGCTATACTGGATAATAAACATCAAAATTTAAATGTACATATATGTGTCTGTGCACATATACACACACATCCAATTCTGAACATTCAATATTAAAGCACATATTGAACATGAGAAATACTGATGTGAAAAGTATAGAAGAAGAGCATTTTACTTGTTTTGTGAATTTTTTAACTAGCTTTACTAAAATATACGCAAATATTTGACAAAGAACCATGGGCCTCCAAATATTCTGATTGTTAAAATGAAAATATGCCAATAATTCTGTTTTACACTGTAACCTGTAAATAGTGCAAAAGAATAGTACTCTGAAGTATCATTCACCTTACATCATTTTGGAAGTTAAACTTTGCCTCAACCAAAGGAATTGTTCTTAATATACTTGATAAAATTTACAAGAGGCTGTTACTATCATTAAGATGACTGATTCTCCTTTCAAGATAATATGTTGGTATTAGACCTAATTTCACAATACCTAAGTATTTATAAGTGTGAACTGGCCAACACACAGGCAATGGTTATAAAATTCATATTACTCAAAGAATGTTTTATGTTAGATATGTCATTCTTAGTGTGTAGACCACACACACACACACAAAATTAACAGGCTTTAACTTTTGTTATATTAATATTTAGCATTTTTCACAAAAGAAAAAATTATAACCCATGGATAACTGTCATTTTAATATTTCAATATTCCATGTATAGACAAGAATGTCTCTTTCAAATTCAGTGTATGTACAAGAGTGTCCATACTACAATATCATATAATTCTGAACCATCATTAAATTCTGTTGTAGCTAAAATTCCCAGAAACACCAAATCATTTTTGTAAACTTAAAGTATGATCATTCTGATGGTATCTTTACTGGTCAGATGCATTTCAGGTGATTAGTCCTTCAGTTAACTTGTCAAATTTTACAGAGTTATGGCCAGCATATATAGCAATACTAATTCAAACTGACAATGATGTAATATGAACTTGTGCACTATTATAAAAAAATTAAATGTCCAATTTGCAAAAAGATGATAAACCAGGACAGATACTAATTTGACTTTGCTTCAAACTCTTCACCTATGATTCAAATGTAATGACAAATAATTTGGCATTGAGGCAGAATAAATGCTTGGTTTTTATGTGGATACCACATGGGTTTTGGATTCTCAAAAGAGAAGGAAATGGTTAGAAATATATCTCTATGGTCACATGTACTTTGATAAACATTACATTGCAACGTTTCAGGAGCTCAATTCAAGAGGCTACCTAAGTACATAAAAATCACTGAATCTATAATGCATCACTGAAGTCAATATACACAAATCAATAAATGTAATCCAGCATATAAACAGAACCAAAGACAAAAACCACATGATTATCTCAATAGATGCAGAAAAGGCCTTTGACAAAATTCAACAACGCTTCATGCTAAAAACTCTCAATAAATTAGGTATTGATGGGACGTATCTCAAAACAATAAGAGTTATCTATGACAAAACCACAGCCAATATCATACTGAATGGGCAAAAACTGGAAGCATTCTCTTTGAAAACTGGCACAAGACAGGGATGCCCTCTCTCACCACTCCTATTCAACATAGTGTTGGAAGTTCTGGCCAGGGCAATCAGGCAGGAGAAGGAAATAAAGCGTATTCCATTAGGAAAAGAGGAAGTCAAATTGTCCCTGTTTGCAGATGACATCATTGTATATCTAGAAAACCCCATTGTCTCAGCCCAAAATCTCCTTAAGCTGATAAGCAACTTCAGCAAAGTCTCAGGATACAAAATCAATGTACAAAAATCACAAGCATTCTTATACACCAATAACAGACAAACAGAGAGCCAAATCATGAGTGAACTCCCATTCACAATTGCTTCAAAGAGAATAAAATACCTAGGAATCCAACTTACAAGGGACGTGAAGGACTTCTTCAAGGAGAACTACAAACCACTGCTCAATGAAATAAAGAGGATACAAACAAATGGAAGAACATTCCATGCTCATGGGTAGGAAGAATCAATATCGTGTAAATGGCCATACTGCCCAAGGTAATTTATAGATTCAATGCCATCTCCATCAAGCTACCGATGACTTTCTTCACAGAATTGGAAAAAACTACTTTAAAGTTCATATGGAACCAAAAAAGAGCCCGCATCCCCAAGTCAATCCTGAGCCAAAAGAACAAAGCTGGAGGCATCACGCTACCTGACTTCAAACTATACTACAAGGCTACAGTAACCAAAACAGCATGGTACTCGTACCAAAACAGAGATATAGATCAATGGAACAGAACAGAGCCCTCAGAAATAACGCCGCATATCTACAACTATCTGATCTTTGACAAACCTGACAAAAACAAGCAATGGGGAAAGGATTCCCTATTTAATAAATGGTACTGGGAAAACTGGCTAGCCACATGTAGAAAGCTGAAACTGGATCCCTTCCTTACACCTTATACAAAAATTAATGCAAGATGGATTAAAGACTTAAATGTTAGACCTAAAACCATAAAAACCCTAGAAGAAAACCTAGGTATTACCATTCAGGACATAGGCATGGGCAAGGACTTCATGTCTAAAACACCAAAAGCAATGGCGACAAAAGCCAAAATTGACAAATGGGATCTAATTAAACTAAAGAGCTTCTGCACAGCAAAAGAAACTACCATCAGAGTGAACAGGCAACCTACAAAATGGGAGAAAATTTTCACAACCTACTCATCTGACAAAGGGCTAATATCCAGAATCTACAATGAACTCCAACCAATTTACAAGAAAAAATCAAACAACCCCATCAAAAACTGGGCAAAGGAAATGAACAGACACTTCTCAAAAGAAGACATTTATGCAGCCAAAAAACACATGAAAAAATGCTCACCATTACTGGCCATCAGAGAAATGCAAATCAAAACCACAATGAGATACCATCTCACACCACTTAGAATGGCGATCATTAAAAAGTCAGGAAACAACAGGTGCTGGAGAGGATGTGGAGAAATAGGAACACTTTGACACTGTTGGTGGGACTGTAAACTAGTTCAACCATTGTGGAAGTCAGTGGCGATTCCTCAGGGATCTAGAACTAGAAATACCATTTGACCCAGCCATCTCATTACTGGGTATGTACCCAAAGGACTATAAATCATGCTGCTATAAAGACACATGCACACGTATGTTTATTGCGGCATTATTCACAATAGCAAAGACTTGGAACCAACCCAAATGTCCAACAATGATAGACTGGATTAAGAAAATGTGGCACATATATACCATGGGATACTATGCAGCCATAAAAACTGATGAGTTCATGTCCTTTGTAGGGACATGGATGAAATTGGAAATCATCATTCTCAGTAAACTATCGCAAGGACAAAAAACCAAACACCACATGTTCTCACTCATAGGTGGGAACTGAACAATGAGATCACATGGTCACAGGGAGGGGAACATCACACTCTGGGGACTGTTGTGGGGTAGGGGCAGGGGGGAGGGATAGCATTAGCAGATACACCTAATGCTAAATGATGAGTTAATGGGTGCAGCACACCAGCATGGCACATGTATACATATGTAATTAGCCTGCACATTGTGCACGTGTACCCTAAAACTTAAAGTATAATAATAATAAAATAAAATAAAAAAAATACATAAAATGATTGTTAGAGTTGGAGGCCATATTTTACTAACACATCATTTTCAAACAAACTGGTATATTAGGAAAATATAGCAAAAAAGGAAATTGAATAAAATGTAGAATTACATTCATTCATATTTTCTCACTAGTAGAAGTTTTAATTCAGGGCTGACCATTCCTGCCTATTAGCAACATTTTATTAAGCCCATAATTAGTGATTCCAATTTTTCCTCAAGGGACAGTGCACTTCTAATTTATGAAAACTATTATTAAAGAAAGCTTCTTAATATATTTCAAGGCATATTCACATATTTCAAAATGTTTAAAATTTTTATAGTCACAATAAATGCTTTTCACAATACTAAAAATATAAGAGCCACAGACACAGATTACCACTAAAGTACTCTTTATCACTTAAGAAATTTTGGGCCTTAAAGAAGTAATAAAGTAATCTACATTTTACAAGATATTAGTTATAATTAATAAGAAATATTTCTAAAACCCTACAAGATTGTCTAGAAAAAGAACCTCTGACCATGAAAGTCATTTAAATGAACAATCAAGTTATGGCTCTAAACCTAATATTCTGTCACAAATGTACCATGATTTGTTCTAACCCCTACTTGTACCAATGTAAGCATATTGTGAAGCACATAAGATGCACATTGTTACTTTAAAATAAGAAACAAATTAACAAAGAATACTCTCAATTTTCTGGTTTTGTGGCGATCCACTTGCCTTATAATTTTTCACAGCACTCCATGAATATTTTTTGTAATATGACCGCCAGTTTAATAGTTAAGCCCACGCTACTTAAAACATACTTATGGTCTACCCGAGTAGCAATTTGAAAAAAATAATGCACATAAATTGAAAGAAAAAAAGATTTACTCTTACATAATCAACATTACTAATAACATGTGTCTGTTGGATGTTGTGCAACTTCTTAAAACTTGGAATCGAATTAGACACCACCACCTATATATCCTATTCCACGCTGATTTCCCCATGGTACTTGCTTTTTACCACAGGAAGCACTGAAAACTCTGCTTCTCAACGATGTGATATCATCAAAAGAAACTATTGTGTTCTAATGTTAGATCTGTGAACTACTTGGAGGAAGTACTCTGTGTGATGTTTAACAGATGTTGAGTATCACTATTTTCCTTAAAATTTAAAATAATCCATGGTGCCTATTTGAGTTAATATGGTTTCCTGGGGCGCTTTAATACACAGTTTGGGAAACGTGGGTATATGCTGTTTTACTCCAGGCTTTCTATTTTCCGTGGCAAAAAATGAAAGTATATTAAGAGTTTATTTGAAAAGTTCATTTGAAGTACTTAAATAAATGTACCAAAATATTAGCTAAAATCTTGTTTACAATTCTAACTTTTGAGTTTTCACAAAACTTATTTAGTTTATAAGACTTTTTCATATACCTTACTTTGTAAATATTCATGGAAATTTTTTTTAAAAAGCAAACCAAATATGGACTATCCAATGGTGACTGAGCAGTCAAGGAAATAAGACTAAGGACTCAGTTCACTTCAAATGACTTCAGGGTTGTCTGTAACAGCCTGCTCTCTATTCATCTTTCTGCAAGTTTCAGTTCGTATTATCTTAATCCGTCGTTTGTATCAATGGAGACTAACTGTTCTTTTCCATATTAAAGCTTTCCTATAACTGAAGATCATTTTTACCTCTTTCCAAACTAAATGAACACAGCTGTCTTTAATCTTCCCTCACAGTTTCCACTTTTCATTCCTTTAATTATTTCTGTTTCTGTTCTTTGGATTTCTTTCAATATCACCAAATTTTTTCAATGCAATAAATCCTCAAAGAGAAAACACTAGATAAAATACTGCAATTATAGAACACAGCTCTATGCGATTAAGTAAGAATGCGGACATCAAAGACTTTTGCAAGCCAATGAAATATCTTACAATTTTACATAGGTTATAAATCTGAAAAATTCTAATGATGGGATACTTTGCTGTCTAGAAACATATCATTTGAGGAAATTTTTAGAGAACTCAAGATTAGGAGGAAAGTTGTGGAAAATGCCTGCATTTCCACATCTATAATAAAAATATTGTATAGGAAACAAAAAAATATCAATGAGACATTCTTGTTGGCCTTTTGCAAAATTGGCCTTAATGGTTTCATTCCATTTCTTATGGGCATCTTTTAGATTCACAAACACACACACACACAAAGTAGGACTGTTCCTTATAATTCAAGCATGTTTACCAGCAACTTTTATTTTAGTTTGTTTTTTAACTACAGTATATTTATTTCCTCAGATGAAAAAAAAATCACCTGTCTTTTTCCTTTATATTTAGAGGCTGAATTTCTAACTTACTCTAATTCACATAGATTAATACATATTGAATATCAACTATGTGACACTGAAACATTACCTAGTGTTCCAATATTCACAGTACAAAGATGAAAAAATCATAATTTGATGTATAAATATGATAAACTTTTCTGGAAGCAACTGTGTAATAAGGGTAGAATCAGAAAATAAGAACATTATAAACTAAATAATATACACCTTCCACACAGAATCGGATAGTAAAATTTATTTACACTAAATTAAGAACATTCCTGTTTAAAAAGTAAATCCACATGCATTAGAACTTTGCTTAAGAAGACTTCATGTATGGGAAAGGATGATCACATTATCTGTTTACACATAAGAAACATAAAGGTATCACAGCAGTAATACCTTTAAATGCTATTCCAAAGGGTGTAAGTTAGCAGGTCACAGGCAATGTCTGGCTCTCACACTGTCTGGCTACCACTTTGATGGCTTCTTTCACTAGGACTCCTTCTCTCTTTTATGTGACCTGTCTTATGGCAGTTTGAGTTTGTGATCAACATTCACCACCGATTCTCCTTTTGAAATGAAGTCTACCATTCCAAATTCCATAAACATTCTGGAAGTATAAAGCCTCCGCAGTTGTGCAGAAATTATTTACAGCTGTCATCCAGCATAATTTCTGATCCATTCTCTGCTATACATATGTATAGTTCATCCCCTCTATGCTGTACCATATCTGTGCCAATTTTTCTCATCAGTAGGGTAAAAAATACCAACAAAACTCCATTTACATTTAATACCATCTCATTCAATGATTGTCTGTTAACTGTTACAAAAATAGAAAGATCTAGGGACAACTGGATGAAAAGTGGATAATAACTTGAGTAGAAGGAAGAAGTCTTCCATCATACCAGTCTAATAGTCCTTATTCCTATGGAGCGCATACTATGTGTGTTGGTACTTAGGTGTATGTCATGTCAACTGATTCTTACATAACCCTGCAGGTATACACTCATATCTCTCTTTCACCACCAAGGGCACTGATGCTTAAGAACGACCTGACCTGCCTGAAATCAAATGAGTGATACAACTAGATTTAACATCAGGTCTCTCTGACTTTCCCCAGAAATAAAAGAAAACTTAGAAATAATTTCTTTTCTAAAGCTATTCGAACAAACTTAGAATCCCTGTTAAACTTCAAATAATCTTATTTTATTTTTCATTATTTTATTTTATTTATTTTTTAGAATTTCAACTGTTACTTCAGATTCAGGGGTACATGGAGGTTTGTTACATGAGTATATGGTGTGATGCTGAGGTTTGGGGTATGAATGATCCCGTCACCCAGGTAGTGAGCATAGTACTCAACAGTTTTTCAATCGTTTCCGCCTCCCTCCTTCCCCTCTCCAGTAGTCCTCAATGTATATTGTTGCCATCTTTATGTCTACAAGTACTCAATGTTTAGCTCCCACTTATAAGTGAGAACATGTGGTATCAAATAATTTTAAAATCTAAAACACAAAGTCATGTTTTGAAAGTTTCTGCACCCTTATAATGTCTTATGCATGCTCATTTTTCAGCATTTCAATGAACATAAACTTTAGGTGTCAACTTGTAAAGGAGGAATTGTGGTGTCATTGCTATTTCTGATGAGTATTGTTACTAAATAGTGTTAATGTAATTTTAAAAGATAAAATCAGCTTGCCTTCAGATTCATGTTTTATTGATATGATAATAACAATATATGCCTGATATGGTTTGGATCTGTGTCCTTGACCAAATCTCATGTCAAATTGTAATCCCCAGTGCTGGAGGTGGGGCCTAGTGTGAGGTGTTTGAATCATGGGGGCAGATTTATACCTTGGTGCTGTTCTTGTGACAGTGAGTTCTCATGAGCTCTGGTTGTTCAAAAGTGTGTAGCACCTCACCTCATCACTCTCTTAGTCCTGCTCCTGCCATGTAAGACATGCCTGTTTCTCCTTTGCCTTCCACCATGACTGTAAGCTTCCTGAGGCCTCCTCAGAAGCAGAAGCCACATTGCTTCCTGTACAGCAGGCAGAACGTGAGTCATTAAACCTCTTTTCTTATAAATTACCCAGTCTCAAGTATTTATTTATAGCAATGCAAAAGTGGACTAATATAAGGTCTAACTTTCAACAGTCCTTTCAAAGACAGTCACATTTAGTGTAAGTTAAAACTTTGAATAAAAATGCTCCAGTTCACAATCTATATATATAGAAATTTTATATCTAAGAAGGCATCACTGAGCAACTTTTACCACAGAATATTTGGATCTTGAAATTTAAAACAAAGGAGTTTTCATGTGTTCATGGGAAACTCCTATGGAAAAGCAGATATCTCACATATATCACTAAAATTTCATTGTAGTTTGATTATAAATTTGGGATTTCAGATATTCGAAAAAAATAAAACATTTTTAATACATGCATATTTACACCTTCATAAATCACCCTTCTCTTGAATATGAAATTTCTAGGTTTGGTAGTTTAGGATCATAATAATAAAATTTGCTATCCTTTTGACAGATTATTCATTTTATCACTTTCTGTTAAATCAACCTTTCATGAAAAATTAGTGTTTTACTTAATTAAATTTAGATCATTTTAGTAGCTGAATATATGCAAAACATATGTTAAATATTTAACTTGCACATGAATTTAGAAATATTTTTGCAGGTCCATTTTCATATACATCTATATATACATACAGTATGTAGCATATAATGGTGCATAAATTTAATGTAGAAAATACGGTTGTTCCCACATACAGCTCTTTCAAGGAAAACCTGAATACGTTTTTACTGGTAGAATTACTCTTGGACCCTCTTGACAGCCTGCAATACAGAAAGTGCACTTGCAAGCTATTGGATCTTAGCTTGGGGATGAGAGTGGCATTGAGAATAGTTTGCTGCTGTTAGTGCTTAGTGAGAAAAAGGAAAGACTGCTGTATAGATAAAGTGAGGGGAAAATTTTCCTACCCTCTAGCTCTGTCCCTTTTTCACTGTAGATCGCCTCACCCAATTGAACAGATTTCTCTCTAGGTATATTATCTGGAAGGAAAGCTCTTTTCCCGATTGTACTCTGGGAGGATCTGTAAGCTAGGGTTTATCCAACATCTTCCATCTGCCAAATAACTGGCATTGCTTTACTCAGAATAAGCTTTTTTGCCAATTCCCAACTCACATGATGCCTTCAAAAACAAGAAAGGAGTAGTAAGAAAAGAGGGAGGGCAAACACTGGCTGGCTGTAGAACATCGAATATTTTTCTCCCATCACCAAGGCCTTCATTTAGTTTGCAGCTCAGAATATGGCTGTCTGTATTTCATGGTCAGGTTTATTTATATTTTTCTTCCATATGCACACTTTGGTATTGGCTGTATCTACATAACTGGCATTTGGCATGCAAAAGTAGCCTCTTGTGCTTGGGTTTCTGAGGCCACTTCAAATCCTTTGTTTCCTAGTTCCTCCTTTTTGATGATTCCACTATTCTGACACCAACAGGTCAGTTCACTATTGCACTCGGATATAATTTAGTTTTCTTTGTCTTTATAGTAATGCAAGAATGGACTAATATAAGGTTTAACTTCCAACAGTCCTTTCAAAGACATCACATTTAGTATAAGTTAAAACTTTGAGTAAAAATGCTCCAATTCCTAATCAATACATACAGAGAAATTTTATATCTAAGAAGGCAGAGGGTGAGGTTTTTAATTTCAAGTACATGTTACATTCTGAGGGCAGTCATTTCTGAGAATAACGGACAAAAAATGCACAATATAAGCCACCAGTACAAATACTAGTTGTTTCAGGTTTGAGAGTCCCTGAGTGGTTTTACCATACCCCATCACAATCAAAATAATTTTCCTTTGGTAATAGCAATAAATGATTAAAACATAAAGATGTTAATCCATCAGTGTTTGCATATACTGGCATTAGGACAAAACTAAAAAATAAAATTCTGAAGACCTCTGGAACACTGAACCCATATCTCTAGAAAAATGTGAGGCTCATTCATATTATTGTAAGGTTGATGGAGAAACAAATATGGAAATGTATAGAGAAACAAATATGGAAGTGAGTGACTAATTGAGTAAAAGACAGTCTACCATACCCTTGCATTCTAATTGCCCTAAAATCTATGAAGTATGCATACGTGTGTCAGCATTACATCTATGTCATAGTGATTAATCTCCACCAAAATCTTATGAGGGTGTCATCGATGAGCAAGCTGATGTCTAACATTACGTGGCACGGCTGGGAGATAATCAGGTCTCTGTGACTCCGAAAGCAAACGTTTTTCAAACACAGGCCATGTGTTGGATACTTACTATAAGAAAAGCTCCTACAATTTTATCTGATGGGCTAGATCTACATAATGTGACAACTTGGCAAATAGAAAAGGGTTCTGGACTATAAATGCAGAGTGAAATTAAGTTTTGTTTTGTCTAACTGGATGTCTCTTATCACTCCTCATTGCAGGGTCTTCATTCGTCAAGGGGATTTAAGTACCAAGCTGGGGCTTGCAGTTAAATTCCAAGGTGCTCTGTGTGTCGGGATAGGCAGGGGATAAATAGTGAATGTCATCATTTGAAGATGAGTGCCAAACTTCTTCCACCTCATTGCAGAACTTTACAGATTTTAGTAACATACAATAAAATAGCATTCTGGCCCTGATCAGTCTAGTCTGATTCCACACAATTTTCTGGCATACTGTCATACTTTTAATTTGCTTCATTCCACTTTTCCGTGTTATTATGGTCTGAATTACATCCCCACAAAATCCACATGTGGAAACTCTAACCCCTGGTATGACAGAGTGACTATGTTCAGAGACAGGGCCTTTACAGAAGTAATTAAGTTAAAATGAGGACACTAAGGTCCTAATCCTATATAACTAGCATCCTTATAAGAAGAGGTGAGTAGGACACACAGCGACACCAGGGATGCATAAGAAGAGAAAGAACAAAGGAAAAAGGCAGCAGTCTGCAAGCCAAGCAGAGAGGCCTCAGAAGAAAACTGCCCTGCTGGCACTTTGACATTGGACTTTTATCCTCCAGAACTGTGAGAAAATAAATTGTTGTTGTTTAAGCCACTCAACCTATAGTATTTTATTATGGCAGTCCTAACAAACTAATATAAGTAGAAAAAATATACAATAAATTCTTCATATTGGTTTCAGTAATAGAAATTTTGATATTTAGACTTTTGCACAAAACTGCAAATGTAAGCAGGTTGAGTAAATGTGGACACAAATAGATCACTTTCATCTTTAATTAAATTTGTTGTCAGTGCTTAGTCTCACTTTAAAAAGATAAGCAGGTGTATGCATTAACATAAAATAGTAACTACCAGAAGGAAATCATAGCTTTAAAAAAAGAAACAATCCTCCCCATTAGTTTAACTTTCATTTACATTAATGAGATTAACATAAACAATCTAAGAGAATGACAATCCTTTTAGCTTGTTGAAAATAAAACAAATTAAATCTCAAAAGGCTGAGTGTTAGAGCCACTTAATGGGAAAGTTTAAAAAGCATACATACATGATCAAAAATAGAGTAAATAAGATACTCAAGGGAGAAGAGTTGACAACGTATGCAATCATGTGTCAGTGATCCTTGGCCCTTCACAGAGATGTCGGTTATGAGAGGTTGAGGTTTTTAAATTTCAACAATGGCTCCCAGGTCAATGTGAAAACAACTTCACCATGTTTCAAAATAAAGCAATAGCGCTACCTCTTATAGGATTACTTTTTAAATTTGTGAACAATGTCAGACAATAAATTTACCACACACAGAAAATAAAGAAGGAAAGTAAAATAATTGGTAAGCAGCATAAAAAACCTTAATATATAACCAAACTATCAGTATACAGTAAATAAGAACATAGGAAGAAGCATGCTGTGTGTGTGTGTGTGTGTCCATTATGACACACCTCCCACCGTGTCCCATACATAATTAATTTCAGGGTATATCTCCAGTATGTATCCCAAGAATATCTCTGTGTCTCCATGTTTTCTGTTACTGCTTTGGTTAGGTCACCTTTTTTTTTTTTTTTTTGAGACAGAGTCTCACTCTGCCACCCAGGCCAGAGTGCAGTGGCTCGATCTCGGCTCACTGCAACCTCTGCCTCCCGGGTTCAAGCAATTCTCCTGGCTTAGCCTCCCAAGTAGCTGGAACTACAGATGTGCACCACCACACCACGTTAATTTTTGTATTTTTAGTAAAGACGGGGTTTTACCATGTTGGCCAGGCTGGTCTGGAACTCCTGACCTCAAGTGTTCCACCTGCCTGGCCTCCCAAAGTGCTGGGATTACAGGGGTGAGCCACTGTGCCCAGCCACAGGTCATCATTTTTTCTCATGTGTACTCCTGTAATTACCTAAATTCCTGCTTTCATTTCTGCTTTCTTATAGTCCATTCTCCACAAGGCAGTCGGGTGATGTTTAAAAATATAAAGCGAGATTTTTTCACTTTCTTGATTAGAGACTTCCAACAATTTTCTCCTTGGTGTTAAGTAGATTTTCAACTCTTTCCAGTCTGTCTGTGCCTTGCTCAGCTCTGCAAACTTGTGCCGTGTGATGATCCTCCCACTCTATGTTTCAGATACACTGAACTTCTTTCCATTTCTAAACAATACCTTAGTGCTCTTGAACTTGGTGTTTCCTTTCCTGACACACTCTTTCCCCAGATGGCTATATGACTGACTCCTCCTGCTTCAGACGTGACTCCCTTGAGCACCCTTCCTACAGTAGCCCTTAACTTGTCTGCCTTTCTCACTGCTGAAATCCTGGTATGTAGGATAGCTGTATCTAGGGAAGGTGCTCAATAAATATCTACACATGCGTGTATCATCGAAACCAATTTTAAAGCCCACCTCCTCTACTCTGGTAAAAACTGCATAAATTAAAAGAAACATATAGTCCATTCCACTTACTGCTCTCCCTTAAACCTTAGTCATCCATAAGTATCTAGTGACCTGCTTTCTGTTCCCTCATCTCCATCCTGGCCCCCTTAAGTGTCTAAAATCAAACATTTCTCCCAATTAAAAGTCACCCCTAGCTCAGAATGCACATCTTTTCAAAAATAACCTTTACTCCTATTCAAAAGCAACTCTACCTCCCTTCACTGCACTTACCTACCAAACTTGATGTAAGGTGGAGGTATAATGGGGCCTAGTATCCCTTTTTTTTTTTTTTCCGTTCTCTGTCTTCCCAGCATTTGCATCTCTGGGCTTCCCGTTGTTACTATAGCCCTATTCAAAGGACCTTAAGGTGCAATT
The DNA here is from genome assembly GCF_028858775.2 of Pan troglodytes. NCBI lineage: Eukaryota > Metazoa > Chordata > Mammalia > Primates > Hominidae > Pan > Pan troglodytes. The sequence goes on along the minus strand of NC_072403.2, from coordinate 136,032,950 downwards.
TAAAACCAAGGAAACGAAGAATATGAAATGAGATCACACCATTTATCTTTTCATTTATGCCCATTTCCTTGTACCCTTAAAAACATCAGCTTTAATATTCTTCCATTCACTATACGTCAATTATCTATTACCATCATGTGTCAGTTCCCCAAATTCAGAATTCAGCAGCATAATCTGCTTCTTAATTTCCTTCAGATTTTTTTTCCATTTATCTCCATATCATGGAATTGTTATATCAAAATTGCCTCTCTGGCACACACAGAATAGCAAAAAAAAAAAAAAAAAAAAGATAGCATATATTATACACATATGTTTTCATCATCTATCCTGAATAAGACTCTCATTTTTGCCATTTCCTGATTTCCCCTAAATTCCAAGCTCTTCCTTCATTGGCCTGTTCATTCTTTACCTCATTCAACATTTAAATTTTTTTCTTTTTAATTGACATATAATAATTATACATATTTATGGGGTACACAGTAATGTTTTGATACATATGATGTACAGCGATCAGATCAGGGCAATTAGCATATCCATCTTGAACACTTATCATTTCTTTGTGTTGGGAACATTCAATATCCTCCTTCTAGCTGTTTGAAGCTATATATTAATGTTAACTAGAGTCATCTTACAGTGCTATGGAAGGCCAAAGTTTTATTCTTTCCATCTAGATGTAATTTTGTATCTTTTAACAACATTTTTAAAGCAATCATCCAGATACCATGCTTGATGTTGGGATAACTAGAATTAATAAAAAAAGAAAACTCATTCTCAAAAATATCACACATCCTAGTGGCTTAAATTCAAATAGCTTCTAATCTAGGTCAATCAGCAATTTTGAAATGCCATAACTCATAGCCCATCATGCAGTTTCACCTATTCATATCTAAAACAATTCTTTTCCTGCCATGTGGCAAGGTATTGTACATTGATAATTTATAACTCTGATTAAAAATCACATTTTCATATATATCTCTCAATTAATACTTTTATGTCTATCACCTTGTCATAAATCATTTGGAATATTTATTTTTGTATTTACTTGGAATATTTTTGTTTTTGTATATTGTTATCTGACAAATATTATTACCTGTCAGGTTTTCTTTTCAGTTAAGAATGTGATTTCCAAGAAGGTCCTAGAATTTGGCATTAAATAAGAAGAACACAATTCAGTGGTGCTCTGTATACTCAAGAAACATTTGTCAGTGGTAATTAATACTCACTTTAAGCCTTAAAAAGGAGCAAAATAATCACCTAGCTTACACTTTAAATATATACGATTTTCATTTAAAGAAAGAGTTAGAGTTAAGGTGGGCTAGAATACGTACATAAAAAAGAGTCACAAAGTTGCAGTATAATTTTCTTAGGAAAGGGAAAATAGAAAAGTCTTCGTAGCATCAGTAAGAAGCTAAGTTATCTACTTAACTTAATATCAGGTGACTTCTCTTTCAAGTATGTGAATATCTGAAATGTCTCAAACAGACAAATAATATCTGTCAAGGAAAAAACCTTACATTGCTTATGAAAGGAAGTAAGCATGGCTATGAACAGAACTGAGTGACAGAGAAGTTTTACAGTCTCATGACTTGAGAAACATTTCTTTGATACATATCCAGTGATATCATTCAAATTAAGTATTCATATTTATCATCAAAGTAAACATTTTATACTTCATATAACTTACTTGGAAAAATGGTGCTAGATCATAATCAAGAGGTATTTAGTCCTCAACTGTAAAATTTGTTTAACATTTGAAAAATCAATCAATATAATTCACCGTGTCAATATAATTTACAAAATCACCAGAGTAAAAGAAAAAAATCATAATTATTTCAGTTGTTGTAGAAAAATTATTTGATAAAATTCAACACCCAATCATGCTAAAGACTCTTAGAATATCAGAAATGGAAGGGAACTTCTTCAGTATGATAAGAAATAACCACAAAAAAAAAAAGGAATAGATAACATATGAATGCTTTCCATCTGAAGTTGGAAAGAAAACAAGTACCCACTCTCATTATATTTATGTAACATTATGTTGCAGGTTTTAATCAGTGCAATAATTTAGGAAAAAGAAATATAAAGCATAAAAATTTAATATAAAAGGGAAAACTAATTTTATTTGCAAAGGGACCTATAAACAATTATAATTAAGTGAATTTAATGAAGTCACTGAAAACAAGGTCAATAAACAAAAATACACAGCATATTCATATTCTAGAAACAAATTATTGAGAAATTAAAGAAAAATATCGAGATGAAAGAGACCAAAATGTCACATATTTGGGGAAAAAGCGTAATGGAATATGTGCAAGACTACAACACTGAAAATTACAAAATGCTTCCTGGAAGGACTGAAAGAAGATTTAATAAGTAGAAGTATATGATATTTTCATGAATTCAATACTAGATAATGTTAAAAGTTAATTATCCCTCAAATTATCTATAAATTCAATGCTATTCCAACCAAAATATCAGTTATATTGTTGCTATTGTAGTTGCAGTTTTTGTTATTATAGAAATCAAACATAGAATTCTAAAATTGATGTAGAAACTCAAAGAATCTACACTATCCATAGAGATCTGCTTTTTATATTTTTTAATTGATATATGATAGTTGATGCATTTTGGGGTTGCATGTGATATTTTGATACATAGATAGAATTTGTAATAATAAAATCAGGGTAATCGGAATATCTATCACCTCAACATTTATCTTTTTTGGTGTTGTGTGCATTTTCTTCTCCTCTAGCTATTTTGAAATATACAAAAATTATTGTTAACTGTTATTTTCCTACTATACTGTTGAATACTAGTACTTATTCCTTCTATCTAACTGTATTTTTGTATGCATTGACAAACTTCTCCCCATCTTCCCTCTCTTCTTCCCTTCCCAGCCTCAGTCAACCACCATTATGCTAACTGCAAGAGATGTACTTTTTTTTAGCTCCCATTTACATGTGAGAACATATAATATTCATCTTTCTCTGCTTAGTTTATTTCACTTAACAAAACATCCTCCAGTTCCATCCATGTTGCAAGTGGCAAAATTTCATTTCTGAATGGCCAAACACTATTTTATTGTGCATATATGCCAAATTTTCTATTTCCATTCATCCACTGACAGATACTTAGGTTGAGCCCCTATCTTGCCCACTGTGAAGTACTCAAACACAAGAGTGCAATGATCTCTTCAATATATTGATTTTCGTTCTTGTGGATATATACCTAGCAGTTGGATTGGTGGATCATACGGTAATTCTATTTCCAGTTTTTTGAAGAACCTCCATATTGTTTCCCATAGTGGCTGTACTACTTTATATTCCTACCAAACATGTACAAGTATTTCCCTTTATTTTGTATCCTCATCAACACTTGTTATTTTCTGTCTTTTTGATAGTAGTTATTCTAACTGGAGTGAAATGATATCTCATTATTATTTATTGTTTTGATTTGCATTTCCCCATGGCAATCTTTAAAGAGAAAAATATAGCTGCAAGACATACACTACCAGGTTTCAAGACTTATTGTGAAACTGTATTAATTAGATCATGCATACTGGTGCAAAAATTCACAATTAGACTAATGAAACAGAATAGAGAAACTAGAATTTGACTTTTACAATTATTATTAACTGTAATTACGACAAATGTGTCACAACAATTCAGTGGCAAAAGAGGGGTTTTTTCAATATAATATTTTGGATCAACTGGACATCTGTATGGGAATACAAAACCCTATCTCACACCGCACATGCATACACAAATAATTTGAGATAGATCATAAATTTAAATGTGAAAAATAAGGTAATAAGTTTTCTAGGGTAAAATATAGGAAACTATCTCCATGGCATTGAGAAAGCAAGGATTTTATAAACAGAATAAGTAAAATATAAAAAGGAGGATCAGTTGGACTTCATTAAAAGTAAATATATCTATTATTCAAGAGATAGTGTATGAAAAAGGCAGTATAGAAAAAATATAAAGAGTTGTATCTAGCATATATAAATACATTTTTAAATTCCTATAAATTAATATGTAGTCAACCCTATTTAAAAAGTTAGTAAATTTTGTACAAGTACTTCATGAAAGATAATATCAAGATGCTGACAACCGGAAATCTCACACATTGCTTGTGGGGTGTACTTTCAGAAATTTGTTGGCATTTTCTACTCACAAAAAAATATGCACTCTCTGTGACCTAGCAATTACACTTGTTATACATAGACAACCATAAGAAATTAGTTCATATGTCCACCAAAAGACAGACACGTAAGTGTTTGTAGCAGTGTTATCATACACTCACACTGGAAAAAAACCACATATGCATCCAAGAGTCCATATACATGGAAGGGAGAAAGGAGGATCTAAAATAACTGTGAATCTTGATATGGGAAGTTGTTATTTGGGCATTTACGCTTATTTAAATGGATCTGTTGTATACTTCTGATTTGTGTTCATCATTATATGTAATTTATACCTTCAATAAAATAAGTCATGTAAAATGAATTAAATTCATATTGAAATACTATGTATGAATTGTATATCTTTTGTTTTGTTATACTAGATGATAAAAGTTTTCTTCCCTTTGCTCCCACCCAACCCTGGTCAAATATACATGGGTAATCAATCTTCTGTTAGGAATGATATGAAGATCCCATCAGAGACTTTATGCTGATTAAGTAAAAGAAACATGACAAAGGGTTTATTTCAATATGAACAAATAGTTTCAATTCAATAATGCCATTATTCAAATAGAAATATGAACAAAGAAGAATAAGGATTTTACAGAAAAACAATTACAAATGATACTTACAAACATTTTAAATGCTCAATTTTCATTCACTATTATACATATATCCAGACAAATATAATGTTTTTACATCTACCAATTCACAATTATCAACACAATTTGATAACACACAGGGTTAATAAGGATGTAGAAAAATTGTTCTAAGTTTGTAAGTTCTTGAAGGCTTCCCGGAGTGTAGTTTGTCTGTGTGCTTAAAAATGTAAAATCCCCTTATATTTGACATAGGAATTCAATTTCTAGGGACCAACATTACAGATATGCTTTCACAAATATAAAAATAAATGCACAAAAGATTTTCATACAGAATTGAGTATAATAGCAAAAAATCATAATTAACCTAAATATTAATCATTAGGGAACTGGTTAAATAAATTGTAATTCATCATTACAATGGAATTCTATTCAATCATTTAGACAGATTAATGAATAGGATGTGGCATGAGCACCAGGTAATATCAGTAATGTATAAGGCAAACTATAGAAATGTTTGTAAAATAAAATATTTATAAAATAATACATGCATGTATAATTTATTGAATGACATATTGTTTTTTAGCAGTTCTTAGTGAACAGATATGTCTGAGGTTTTGGAGTGGGAAGGAGACTTTCTTTTCAATACATTAGTTTTGATAGCATTTTTTTAACCAAAAACTTTCACAAAAACAAATATAACTGGAAACTTGATTAAAAAATATTTCTGACAAGAAACCGATAATAGCCAAAACAATTTTGAAAAAGTGTGGGGGATCTGTCACAGTGGTTGGAAAAACTATAGGGAAAGGATGCAAACCTTCTGAAAGGTCGGAAGGTTCTGCAGAGCCCAGGGGGGAGAATAGCTGAAGACACCTATTCTATAACCCTGAGGCAGAGCGCAAGGAGTAGGTACAAGGGAGGGTGGGGGAATTTATTTTAAACAGGCTTGTTTACTTATGTTGACCAGGAACTGACCTTTGATCATCCATGCCCCTGACCTTCACCGAAAGGGGAACAATAAATTTTAATTACCTACAGGTTGTGTTGGCTCCAGGTTTTTGGCATTGTGCCCGCACTGAATAAAAGCAAGCAGCTCCAGCTTCTAGGGGCTGCTGTCTGGCCACTAGAGCCAGGCAGTCACCTAACTGCTCTTACACTGCATACCTGTGTCTGAGTACTCATTTCATCCATCAGCCAGGGTCTGCAGGACAGACCCAGCAAAAAAGAACAAAATCAGGGTATGTACATTTCCTGATTTCCAAATTTCTGCAAAGCCATTACAATCATTACAGTCATTACAATCATGTGGTACTGGTATAAGGCTAGATATAGATATTAATGGAATTAAATCAAGAGTTCAGAAATAAACCCTTACATTTATGGTTAACTGATTTTCAACAAGCATACTATAATCCAATGGGGACAGAACAGTCTTTTTAACAAATGGTTCTCGAACAGCTGGGTATCTATATGCAAATAAATGCAGTTAGACCAGGACCTCTCACCATAAACAAAACATTAACTCAAAATGGATCATAGTCCTAAATGTAAGAGCTAAAACTATAATCTCTTAGAAAAATGCATGGGAGCAAATCTTTGTGATCTTGGTTTAGGCAATGGTTTCTTAATTACAGCACTAAAAGTACACGTGACAAAAGAAAAAAAATGGATAAAATTTTGTGCTGCAATTGGTACCATCAAGAAAGTAAAAAGCCAACATACAGAATGAAACTATTTGCAAATCACCTATCTGCCAAAGGCTTTATATTCAGAATATATAAAACACCCTTACAATTCAATAATGAAAATAAAAATAACCTTTTTTTTTTAAGTGGGAAAAGGATTTAAATAGACGTTTCTCCAAAGGAGATAACCAAATGGATTACAAGAATGTTAAAGAATGATCAACATCTTGAATTGTCAGGGAAATGCAAATCAAAATGATAAGATACCATTTCACACCTACTAGTTTGGCTATAATAAAAATAACAGACAATAACAAGTGTTGGTGAGGGTATAGAGAAACTGAACCCTTACTCTCAATGCTGTTGGTGGAAAGGCAATATAATGCAGTCACTTCAGAAAACAGCTTAGCAGCTTCTCAAATTGTTAAACACAGTTGCCATAGCAATCTCATCCTAGTTATAAATCCAAAACTAAATAAAAACACATGAAAAAGTTATACATAATATTCCTAGAAAAATTATTCATGATGGCCAAAAATTGGGAAAACTCAAATGTTCATCAACTGATGAATGCAAAAACAAACTACGGCACATTCATACAATGAAATATTATTCTATAATGAAAAGAAATAAAGTAATGAGGCATGCTATAACATGAATTTTCAAAATGTCATGCTAAATGTAAGAAGCCAGTCCCAAACACCACATATTGATCTGCAGGACTGGAGGTCAGTTTTTTTAAGAAGAAAAAATAGTCAAAAAACAAAAACTAAAGACCACTTATTGTATGTTTACATTCATATGAAATGTCCAGATAGGCAAATATGAAGAGACAGAACTGTAAATCAGTAGTTGCCAGGGGTTGGTGGGGGGGGAGATAGGGAAGGAATGTTAATGGAGATGGAGTTTCTTTTTGATGAAATGTTCTACATTTGGACTGTGATAATGGTTGCACAACTTTGTAAATATACTAAAAAACCACCAAATTCTATAAGTTAAAAAGAATTGATTTTATTATTTGCATTTTTTCAAATAAAGCTATTTAAAATGTTAAAATAGTAATCACAAAAGTGCAATCTAATGCTACATCTCATAATTTCTTGAACAAGAAAAATACGTCTAATAGAGGTTTCCTGAATGTTTAAAAAAAATAAATGAAATAATGAAAATCTTTACTCAAATATATATGGGCAGAAGGAAACTTATTTGCAGAAAGGAATTAAAGAAATGAATGATTATAGAATACCTATATCAAATAATGTATTAACTAATATATAGAGGGACTGCAGTGGAAACTAAAGAGAGAAGAAAAGCCATGACCAGGGATGAGGACTACCCGTTTTTAAGATGGGAGGGGAAGTTTTTATACTCTAAATATCCATGGTCCTGGCCCTTTATATAAAAAAGAAACAAAGCTGAGATTTAAGCATTCCATTACTTCAAAATATCCTCCTACTGATAGCTTTACTAGTGCAAGCAATGGCCAATTAAACAGAAAGATTAAAAGAAGTAGCTTGTGGAGGCAAAATGAACAAGCTTCCACAGCAAACACGTATCAGCTGGAGATGTTTCAAAACTATCAGAGTTAATAAAAAAGTCACTTTGATAGCATTTTTCTTTGACAAATTCAGTTTTTTTGTTTTTGTTTTTTCGTGGGCTTTTTTTTTGTTGAAGACATTACCTAATTAAATTGCAAAACATATAAGGCTGTTTAATCAACTCTCAAGGTTCTCTGAGAATCGTATTGGAAAAATGAACCTTTCATCTGAGCATGTATTTTAGTCTTTTTATCTCTTTTGTTCTAGGCAGAAATTGGATCTTATTTCTATTCTGTGTGGATTTTTTTTTCTTCCAGTTCCATATTTGCAACTTGCTCATGTATGGTGGAGACTGTTCTCTAGAAATGATCCTTAACAACCACGGGTCAAGAGCAAAACTGCAGCACCCATGTGTGCAATCAGTGTTGTTTACTCTTCTAAGGTTAGTGAGGGATGACCTGAACACTCATAATGATGGATCAGAATGTCACGCTTTCCAGTGTATCCTGAATGAATACACAATGTGCTGGGAAAAATCAGAATATTTTCTAAAAGTCCGCAGCATGCCCCATGCTGTGGTAATGTGTTATCATAATAAAGGAGGTAAAATAGTGCAGTGCACATGTACTAAAATCAGTGCAAGCACAAGTATTACCAGAGAAAACACATAATTGAATGACAATGGTACTTTTCATTGTAAAATACATCATTCAAAAAACAGATGTAATATATTAAGAGTTTAAAGTTTAATAACTCTGTTGTAACTATCACCCAGTTTAGGAGATGAAACACTAACATGCCTTTGAAGCCTCCACGCCTCCTCCCCAATAGCATTACTTTCTTTTCTCTGAAACATATTCCTGAATTTTATAATTTCCCTTGCTTTCCTCAATAGTTTTCTTTCACTTACATATGTATTCCTAAACAGTATGCATTTAGTTTTGCCAGATTTAATATTTTTATAAGGGGAATCATAATGTATTTTTTGTGATTTGTGTTTGTGGTCAATATTTGGCTTGTGGGATTCATCCATGTAGATATGAGTGTGTTTATTCATTTCTAATGAATAATAATATTCTACAGTGTGAATATAACACAGGTTATTCATGCTAATGTGAACTGATTTTATTTGCTATCATGAGAAATGTTCCACAAACATTTGTGTACATGTATTCTTCTATAACCAGGTGTTACTCTAGGGTATAAACCTGGGAGTACAATTGCTGTGTCTTCTGGTAGGCACCAAATTGTTTTCTAAAGTAATTGTTTCAACTCGCACTCCTCCCAATGGTACATGAATTCCAATTCAAATCCCTGTCAACTCTGCAAATTGATAATTTATTTTTAATGCTTGACAATCTGTAGAGTACAAAATGATAAAGTAATTTAATTAAAATTTACTTAATGACTAATAAAGTTAGTAAATTATTTTTTCTAATTGTAGTTCTGAAAAGAAAACTGTACATTTTTTTGCCCACGATCGTATTTTTTCTAATTGACCTTTCCTAATTATTTGTTTAATGTAAATCTTGCAAATGTGTTCTAACAATTTCTTTATAAATTGGCATTTTTATTGAGATAATGATGATTAACAAGCAGTTGTAGTAAATAATACAGAGGGTCTCATGTAATCTTTATCTTAAAGGTAACATTTTATAAAACTGGAGTGTATCATAACTAGGATATCAATGTTAATATGATTTCCTAATCTTATTCAAATTCCAAGTTTTACTTGAATTCATTTATGTGTATTTGCACACAATTATTTGTATAGTTTCATGTACCTACTCCCACAGTCAAGATCATGAGCTATTCTATCACCACAAGGATCCCTCATGTTTCCTTTCATAACCATAACTGCCTTTTTCCTGAGACTCCCACCATATTCTTAACTACTAGTTCCAGTAATCTGTCCTCTATGACTAAAAGTTTGTCAGGCCAGGCTTGGTGGTCCACGCCTGTAATCCCAGCACTTTGGGAGGCTGGGGGGGGGGGTGCGGATCACGAGGTCATGAGATCAAGACCACCCTGGCTAACACAGTAAAACCCCTTCTCTACTAAAAATACAAAAAATTAGCTGGGCATGGTGGCGGGCGCCTGTTGTCCAAGCTACTCGGGAGGCTGAGGCAGGAGAATGGCATGAACCTGGGAGGTGGAGCTTGCAGTGAGCAGAGATGGCGCCATTGCACTCCAGCCTGGGTGACAGAGTGAGACTCTGTCTCAAAACAAAAACAAAAACAAAAACAAAAAAAGTTTGTCAGTTTAATTCCCTGGAGATGCATCCAGGTTGTTTCATATATCAGTAGCTTTCTCTTTTGCATTGCTAAATAGTATACCACAGTTTATTAAACCATTCACCTGTTAAAGAACATCTTGGCTGATTTCAGTTTTTGGCTATTACAAATAAAGCTGTTCTGAACATTTTTTGTGCATGGTTTTCTGGAAATAAATGTTGTGGAATAAATGTCTAAGAGGATAATTGTTGGGTTGTGTGGTAGTTGTATGTTTAGTTTTATAAGGAACTGCCAAAATGTTTTCCAGTTTGTCTAACATTTTTCATTTCCACCAGAAATGTATGTCAGGTCCGGTTCTGTGCATCCTCACCAGAATTTGGTATTGTTAGTATTTTTATTTTGGCCATTGTGATATATGTGTAGTGATATCTGATTATAGTATTAATTTGTATTTCCTTCGTAGTTAATGATATTAAACCTCTTTTCATGTGCTTCTCTGACATCTGAATATTGTCTCTGGTGAAATGTCTGACCATGTCTTTTGCCTGTTTTCTAACTGGACTGTATGTTATTGTTGTTTGAAAATTTCTTACTTATTCTAGATACTAGCTTTTTCTCTTTGTAGACCTCTTTGTGGTCTACAGATATTTCCTCCCAGTCCATAGCTTGTCTTTTTATCTTCTTCACATAACTTTTGCAGAGCAAACTTTTTTAAATTAGGTCCAATTTATCCATATTTATTTTATAGATTATGCTTTCAGTGCCAAGCCTAAATCTTTATGCCTGCCCCTAGATTGTGAGCATTTTCTTCCATACTTTATGTTAAATGATTTACAGTTTTACATTTCACTTTTAAGTCCATGATTCATTTTGAGTTAATTTTTAATGACCGTTATTAGACCTAGATCAAGATTCTTTATTTTTTTTAATTGTGGATGTTCCAGCACCATTTATTAAAAAGGCTGTTCTCCCTACATTTAATTGTTTTTGTGTCTTTCTTACCAAAAACTAGTAGCGAATATTTATCTGAGTCTATTTCTTGGATCTATTCTGTTCCATTATTTTTCTTCTGTAAGTATAACCAGTTGGCTGCAATACCATTACTTAATAGCCCACAATTTCTCACTGAAACGCAATGTCACCTCTTTCATGGATGACATTACCACTAATGACTGGGTCTGGATTTGGTCTCTGAAGTCCGACTTGTTAGTCTCTCTCTTGCAGCAACACTACACAGTAAGTACCCTCATAAGACAAAATCTCCCTTCGTCTTTAGGAATTTCTAGAATATTTTGGCCATTTGCTTTCATATATAAATTCAAGAAGAGCTTACCAAACTTCATAAAAATTCTTTTCAGATTTCAATTAGAATTACAATAAATTTGTAGATCAATCTGTGGATAACTAACATCTTTATAATATTAAATGGCACATCTCTTCATTAAATTGTCTTCAACTTATTTTAATAATGATATGTAAATTTTCAATACAGCTACTTGCACATTACATCAGATCTAGGGCTAGACACTATACGCTTTGTGAAGATGTAATTTTTCTTTTATATTGCATTTTCTAACTTTAGTTATAGTTATATACAAGCCTAAATCATAGCATGGGGTAGGATAATAAGAAAACAATTAACAGTTTTATACTTAACCTTTATCATAAAAACTTGCTTAGTTGTCTAATATATTCTAATGATAGGTATATAAATTTTATGAATTTTTTATAAATAATTCTACTAGATTAAAAAAATCAGTTTTATTCCCTACTTTCCAATCTACATATAATTCATTACATTATGTTGTCTTGTTCTGGACAGAATTTGCAAAAATTCATGAATACATGTGGTGTGGTGGCAATCTGCCTTGTTCCTGATTTAGTCATCTTGACATATTCCAATTAGGTCTGATTAGTAACTGTAGATTTTAGGTAGACACTATTTATCAGGATAAGAAATTTTTATTCTATTCCTTGTTTGCTTAGAAATCATTTTAATTAGGAGCAGTTGTTGTTGATACTTTTTTCTTCTTTTTTAGAGACAGGGTCTCACTCACTCTGCCACCCAGGGTGGAGTACAGTAGCACAGTCATAACTCACTGCAGCTTCAAACTCTGGGCTCAAATGATCCTCCTGTCTCAGCTTCCCAAGTAGCCGGGACCACAGGTGTGTGCACACTATGCCTTGCCACTTGTTAAAATTTTTCTGTAGACGTGAATTCTCACTGTGTTGCCCAGGCTAGTCTCATTCTCATGGCTTCAAGCAGTCCTCCACCCCAGCCTCTCAAATTGCTGGGATATTAGGCATGAGCTGCTGCTCCCAGTGATACATTTTTTTAACTTTAAAAACACTGCATTCTGGAAGCAAACATATGTTTGTGTTTAAATATGTGCTTAGGGTTTTGATAAATGCTGTGAAGATTTTAAAGATAAAAGATGTTCTTGGCTCTTAAGAAGCATAAACAGTTCAAATGAGATAAAATTAAATAGGTTGAGTCATTTTCTTAAAACTCATATAATGGTTAAGTACGTGGATTTTAGAGTGAAGAGATCTGGATTTAGATCCTTATTTTCCCTTTTACCGGTTGCTTCATCTTGGCCAACTGCTTTACTTCTTTTTTACAAAATTTGTCATTGATAAAATAAATTTTATCACTTTATATGATTATCATGATAATGCATATCTAACACAAAAATAGTAATTGAGATAAAATGAATGCTTTAGAAATGATAAGATCTGCTATAATTAGAATATAGTAATCCCCTAATTTATGACCTATTAATTTTTTCTACTTCATTTAGACATAATTGGGCATTGTTCTTGAAAATATGGACCATAAAATCTAAACTCTTTATCAAATAAAACACAAAGATACTCGCATTATTGAAATACGTAAATTTAACTGTGGCACCATAATATTTTGCTATCCAACTGTGTGTTTTTTCTGGTTAATTCTCCCATCCTCTGTCAATAAATACACTGCATTCAGGAAGAGATGTCAAAGTGAAAACAATAATCACACTGTGGGCTTTTTCACTCTAAATGACTTGGGAAAAGTAGTAGAAGTAACAAATATTCTTGAATGCTTTGGTTTTCAATTATAATAAAAGAACTTGAGATAAAAAATGTTTTGTTTTTATTTCTGAATCCTTTAGGACTTAAAATATGGTAATCACATCAAAAACAAAAATGTGGAGTGGAAAGGAATTCATGAATATGTAGAGTTTTTCTCATCAAAAAGATATAAGAATTTCAGCAGTGGGTAGAAAAAAGAGACTAAGAGGTGATTGATGTTTAAGGAACAAAGATGATTTCTGCTAGTGGATTTCAGGGCCCCTCCCAAGTAGAATCCCAATGTGTCAGTGAGGTAGGACTACAGCAACCCCAGTATACATCCCAGTAAATTGTGGAATAATGTCAGAGGAGAAAAGTTGTCCAAGATACTGCCTGGGATGTTACAAGTCTCACAGATAACTTGCAACTAACATGGCATCTATAGGATGGAAAATTATTTTCTGAGCAAAGTGCCTAGACCAGTTCTGAACACAGCCTCATTATATCTTATACAAACCAATGAACAACAGGGAGAAAAGCTGAAAATTTTGAGATGTCATGAGAGTTGTGAACTGGTTGCAATTCAAGATCATCTACAGAAGCACTGAGGTTGGGTTCAAGAAGACATGGTAATTGTGAACCTGAAATTGGGGACTGGAGTGGGAATGTGCACCTCAGCAGTAAATGCATCAGGAACAAAGGGAACCAATATTGATCTGATAGGATGAGTCACACCTCAGCAGAAGCCAGCAATGAGAGAAGATTACCAAGAATCAATTGCAAATCCAGTTCCCACACTTAAAATGCCCAGCAAAACTCCTGAACGCAGAAGTTTCATAGGAGAGGGAGAAAAAAAAATGAGCAAGAAAATAGAATATGAACTGACCGTGTTAATCCTAAATTGATTGAATTTTAAGCCAGAAGCAACTAGATTACCATCAATGGCAAGATTACACTTCCCTCCACAGAGGAAAAACGCAGACCTATAAGCTAAATTGAGCTTCCCCACACTTCATATTTTATGTTTGTTACACTTGAATTTTCTATAACTGTGTAAAATTCAAATCCACTACAGAAATAAAATAAACTTTTATAACTATTGTTTGTTTTGCTTGGGCTAGACTGGTGGAAACATTTTTAGCTGACGGTCCAAGAAGTCTAAAGTAAAAAGTATTTTTTTCTTCGTGAATCCCCCTGAAATAAGCACAGGGAATCTTCACTGCTCCCAGGAAACTAAAGTCATAAATCTTGATTATTTTTTCCCATTTCTGACTCAATACGCACAATTGCTTCCACTATCTTTGAATGACAAATGGTTGGGGAGGGCCAGTTCTTCTAGTGGCCTAATTTCCTATGATCCCTGGCTTAACTGACTCAATGCAACATTGACAGCAATCTCATATGGTAGTAATCATTACAAGTTTTGTCCTTATTGGAGAAGTATTATTCTCTGTAAGATTCTAATAGCTGAGGGTCTCAAGTTGAACTCCATAGTTTTATCTCTGTATTAGTAAAAATATTATCAGCTATTTTTGAGTCTGGTTTGTAGAGATGAATTCATTCTGGGAATGCATGATGATTGGGGTCGAGTTAGAAGGATAATAATAGAATCAAAACATTGTATGTTGCAGAATGAAACAAAAGATCCTCTGCTCTTTCTATAGTTCTGTTTTTAGTAATTAAAATTTTTTTCTACAATGAATGTGTATTATTTGGATAATATGTAAAATACAGACACAAACACTTTTTTAAAAAAAATAGCTGGATAGGAATTGAACAGTCAACTGGTGCAGATGCCTTATTTGAGAGGTCAGTGAATTAAGATTCTGATGTCCTAGCCCTACATGCCCTCTAGTCAGTGAACAAGTTGCCAGTCATTCTCAAATGTTCTGTGCATTAACTCATTCTAGGGAGGAACTAGTACAGTAAAAAAGATGGCACGTATTTTCGATTATTCTTAGAAAGGAAGATAACATATGTAACTGAGCTCATAAAATCCACTGCATAGATCATGTCTTTCTAATGTTTTTACCTCTATCTGAGAATGGATAGCAAATTGTCTCACACCAAGAGAAATGTCAACAACTTTTAAAATGAATAAACATGATGCGTATTATAAATTTATGCTTTTCAGTCATTCACAGAACTGTCATTAACTTTGCAATCTACATATTATATATTTTGCATAATTCTTAATGCCATAATAAAGATACTATATGTGAAACCATAGCAACATTTTATATTATGCAAAAGGAAGGTCTCAGGGGCAAAGATTGATGCCTAATGGGAACATGTGATGCTATGCTGTGTTTCATCATTCTAATATTCTATTAGAACCAGTTTCAGTTTAAAGAGTTTCAGTACTGCCAGTTTCCTTATGAAGTTTGCACTTCTCATATGAATTTTACTTGTGTTCGCTGAAGCTCACAGCTGATATTTTCCCAGATTCAGGTTTCCAGTGAATAAAATAAAAATAGAAATTAATAACATCTGTGCATAAGTGTCAGCTTATGCATCACAGATCCTAAAATTAAGCCACATTTTTTGGTTGTAAGATTTTTATTTTAATACTTGGGAAACCAACTTGTATTTTCCAAGAAAAGGAAAGAGAAATAAATATCCTTCTTCTCCCAAACACTAGTGTTCTCCACTGTTTGCTTGTATTCTTCAGCCTATTTAAGGAAGAATGACATGAAAATGATTTAAAGTAATTTTCAGGAAAAAAATACATTAAGACCTTTGAATCTTATAGGAGAATATTTTTATATAAATTTTATCATAATTCTTCTACGCATTAATTTGATTTTAAGCTTTTGTCACTGTAATGGGAATGTTTTATTTTCCAGATTAAATATGTGTACTAGTTTAAGTGAAACTTTTTCTACTGTTAATTTCTAAAAGTAATTTGTCACATGAATCTTTACAGAAAGAATACTGAATAATATAAACTAGCTTTTAGAAAGATGTTTTTCTCACATAGCTCCTACTTTTAACAGCTTGCAGTTTGGCAGAGGATCCAATTTTATTTTATCTTACTTTATTTAAAATTTTTATTTAAAAAAGTTTTTGGGAAACAGGTGGTTTTGGCTACATGAATAAGTTCTTTAGTGGTGATTTCTGAGATTTTGTTGCACCTGTCACTCAAGCAGTATACATTGTACCCAATATGTAGTCTTTTATCCCTCATCCCTCTTCACCATTCCCCCCAAGTCTTCAAAGTCCATTATATCATTCTTATGCCTTTGCATCCTCATAACTTAGCTCCCACTTATAATGAGAACATAAAATATTTGGATTTCCATTCCTGAGTTACTTAGATTAATGGTCTCTAACTCCATCCAAGTTGCTGCAAATGCCATTATTTTCTGTTTGGCTGAACACTGTTCCATCATATACATATATAATATATAATGTGATATATATAATATATATTATATATCCACTTATATAACATAATTACTAATAACTATCCTATTATTATTATTATATATTCTTTATCCACTCATTGGTTGATGGGCTTTTAGGTTAGTTTCATATTTTGCAATTACAAATTGTGCTGCTATAAACATAGACATGCAAATGTCTTTTTCATATAATGACTTGTTTTCCTCTGGATAGATACCCACTAGTGGGATTGCTGGATCGAATGGTAGTTCTACTTTTAGTTCTTTAAAAAATTTCCATACTGTTTTCCATAGTGTTTGTATGAGCTTACATTCCCACCAGCAGTGTAGAAGTGTTCCACACTTTTCACCACATCCATGCCAACATCCATTATTTTTTGATTTTTAAAATGATGGCCTTTCTTGAAGGAGTAAGGTGGTTTCTCATTGTAGTTTTAATTTTCATTTCCCTGATAATTAGTGATTTTCAACATTTTTTCATGTTTGTTGGCCATTTGTATATCTTCTTTTGAGAACTGTCTATTCACATCCTTTGCCCCCCTTTTTTGATAAGGTTATTTGTTTGAGTTCCTTTTAGATTCTATTCTGGATGTTAGTCATTTGTTGGATGCATAGTTTGCAGATATTTTCTCCTACTCTGTGGGTTGTCTATTTATTCTGCAGATTATTTCTTTGCTTTTTAGTTTAAGTAGGTTCCATTTATTTATTTTTGTTTTTGTTGCATTTGCTTTTGGGCTCTGGGTCATTAATTCTCTGCCTAAGACAATGCTTACAAGAGTTTTACCAATGTTATCTTCTAGAATTTTTATGGTTTCAGTTCTAGATTTAGGCCATTGATCGAACTTGAGTTGATTTTTGTATAAGATGAGCAATGAAGATCAAGTTTCATTCTTCTACATATGGCTTGCCAGTTTTCCCAGCACCATTTGTTGAATTGGGTGTCCTTTTCCGACTTTATGTGTTTTTGTATGCTTTGTCAAAGATCAGTTGTCTTTAAATATTTGGATTTATTTCTGTGTTTTCTATTATATTCCATTAGTCTATATACCTATCTTTTTATTGGTAACATGCTGTTTTGGTAGCTATAGTCTGGTAATATAGCAAGAAATCAGGGAAAGTGATGCCTCCAGATTTGTTCTTTTTGCTTAGTAATGCTCTGGCTATGTGGGCTCTGTTTTGGTGCCATATGAATTTTAGAATAGTTTTTTTTTTTCCTAGTTCTGTGAAGAATAATGATGGTATTTTGATAGGAATTGCACTGAATTTGTAGAATGCTTTTGGCAGTATGGTCATTGTCACAATATTGATTCTACCTGTCCATGATCATGGGATGTGTTCCCATTTGTTGTGGACATCTATGATTTCTTTTATTAGTGTTTTGTAGTTTTCCTAGTAGACAGATTTCACCTTCTTGGTTAAGTATATTTCTAAGTAATTTATACTTTTTTCCAGTCGTTGAAAAAAAGATTTGAGTTCTTAATGTAATTCTCAGTTTGGTTGTTGTTGGTGTATAGCACTGCTACTAATTTGTCTACATTGACTTTGTACCATGAAATTTTATTGAATTCACTTATCAGATCTAGAAGCCTTTTGGATGAGTCTTTAGGGCTTTTTAAGTATACAATAATATCAGCAAACAGTGACAGTTTGACTTCTGTTTTTCCAATTTAGATGCCCTTTGTTTCTTTCTCTTGTCTGATTGCTCTGGCTAGGACTTACAGTACTATGTTGAATAGAAGTGCTGAAAGTGGCCATTCTTGTCACATTCTAATTCTCAGGGGGGAACACTTTCAATTTTCCCATTCAGTATGATATTAGATGTGGGTCTGTCATATATGGCTTTTATTACTTTGAAGTATGTCCCTGTCCCTTCTATGCCAGTTTTGCTGAGGGTTTTATCATAAAGAGATGCTGGATTTTGTCAAATACTTTCTCTACATCTATTGAGATGACCATATGATTTTTGTTTTTAATTCTGTTTATGTGATGTATCACATTTATTGACTTGCATATGTTAAACCATCCCTGCATCCCTGGTATAAAACCCACTTAATCATGACATATTATCTTTGTGAGACGCTGTTGGGTTTGGTTAGCCAGTATTTTATTGTGGATTTTCACACCTAAGTTCATCAGGGATATTGGTCTGTAGTTTTCTTTTTTGTTATTTCCTTTCCTGGTTTTGGTATTAACGATAATACTGGCTTCATAGAGTGATTTAGGGAGGATTTCTTCTATCCCCATCTTTTGGAATAGTTTCAGTAGAATTAGTACCAGTTCTTTAAATGTCTGATAGAATTCAGCTGTGAATCCATCTGGTCCTGGACTTTGTTGTTGGCAACTTTTTAATCAGTTTCAATTCACTACTTGTTCTTGGTCGTTCAGAGTTGCTATTTATTCCTGATTTAATCTAGGAGGGTTGTATATTTCCAGGAACTTATCCATCTCCTCAAGATTGTGCATGTAAAGGTATTCATAGTAGCCTTGAATGATATTTTGTATTTCTGTGGTATTGGTTGTAATGTCTCCCATTTTGTTTACTATTGAGCTTATTTGTATCTTCTCTTTTCTTGGTAAATCTTGCTAATGGTTTATCAATTGTATTTATCTTTTCAAATAAACATCTTTTCGTTTCATTTATCTTTTGTGTTTTTTTGTTTCCATTTCATTTTTTTCTGCTCTGATCTTTGTTATTGCTTTTTTTCTGCTGGATTTGGCTTTGGTTTGTTCTTGTTTCTCTATTTCCTTGAGGTGTGACATTAGGTTGTCTATTTGTGCTCTTTCAGACTTTTTGATGTAGGCATTTAATGCTATGGCCTTTCTTCTTAGCAACGTTTTTGCTGTATCCCAGAGGTTTTGGTAAGTTGTGTCACTATTACTGTTCTGTGCAAAGAATTTTTAAATTTCCATCTTGATTTCACTGTTGACTCAAGGATCATTCAACAGCAGTTTATTTAATTTTCATATATTTATATAGGTTTGAGGGTTCCTTTTGGAGTTAATTTATGGTTTTATTCCACTTTGGTCTGAGATGACACTTGATATGATTTCAACTTTCTTAAATTTCTGATACTAATTGTTTTATGAATTTGGGAACTCCAGTATTAGGTGCATATATATTTAGAATTGTGGTATTTTCTTGTTGGAATAATATTTTTATCATTATATAATGTCTTTTTTTTTTTTTTTTTTTTTACTATCGTTGCTTTAAAGTCTGTTTTGTGTGATATGAGAATAGCTACTCCTGCTTGTTTTCATTTGCGTGGAATATCTTTTTCCACCCCTTTACCTTAAGTTTATGTGAGTCCTTATGTGTTAGGTGAGTCTCTTGAAGATAGCAGATACTTGGTTGGTGGAATTTTTTCCATCTGCCATTCTGTATCTTTTAAGTGGAGCATTTAGGCCATTTACATTAAATATTAGTATTGAGATTTGAGGTACTGTTCTATTCATCATGCTAGTAGTTGCCTAAACAGTTTTTTTTTTCATTGTGTAATTGTTTTATAGACTCTGTGAGATTTACGGTTCAAGGAGGTTCATTTTGGTGTATTTCGAGGTTTTGTGTCAAGATTTAGAACTCCCTTTGGCATTTCTTGTCAGGCTGGCTTGGTAGTGGTGAATTCTCTCAGCATTTGTTTGTGACTTTCTCTCTCTTTTGCCGGATACAAAATTCTTGGCTGACTGGCTGCCAATTGTTTTGTTTGAGGAGTCTAAAGATAGGACCCCAATCCCTCTGGACTGTAGGACATCTGCCTAGAAATCTGCTGTTAATCTGATAGGGTTTCCTTTATAGGTTACCTGATACTTTTGCCTCACAGCTCTTAAGATTTTTTTCCTGCATCTTGACTTTAGATAACCTGATGTCTATATGCCTAGGTGATAATCTTTTCACAACTAATTTCCCAGGAGTTCTCTGAGCTTCTTGTATTTGGATATCTAGATCACTAGCGAAGCCAGGGTAGTTTTCCCCAATTATTCCCTCAAATAAGTTTACCAAACTTTTTGTTTGTTTGTATTTGTTTTGAGATGGAGTCTCGCTCTGTTGCCCAGGCTGGAGTGCAGTGGCGTAATTCTGGCTCACTGCAGCCTCCGCCTACTGGGTTCAAGCAACTCTTCTGCCCCAGCCTACCAAGTAGCTGAGACTGCAGGCATGTACCACCATGCCCAGCTAGTTTTTGTATTTTTAGTAGAGACAGGGTTTCACCATATTTGCCATGCTAGCCTTGAACTCCTGAGCATGTGATCCACCCGCCTTGGCCTCCCAAAGTGCTGGAATTATAAGTATGAGCCACCGTGCCCTTAAGAACACCAATTATTCTTAGGTTTGGCCATTTAACATAATCCCAAATTTCTTTGAGGCTTTGTTCTCTGTCTGATGGGGTTAGTTGAAAGCCTTGTCTTCAAGCTCTGAAGTTCTTTCTTCCACTTGTTCTAGTCTGCTGTTGAATCTTTTCACTGCATTTTGTATTTCCCTAAGTGCGTCTTTTCTTTCCAGAAGTTGTGACCGTTTTGTCTTTAAGAAAAACAATGATATCTGTTTCTCTGGAAAATTTTCACCAACATCCTGAATTTGTTTTTTTTAATTTCTTTTAGTTGGTTTTCACCTTTTTCTTGGTATCTCAAGTAGCTTAATAGTCAGCCTTCTGAATTCTTTATCTGGTAATTCAGAGATTTCTTCTTGGTTTAGATCAGTTGCTGGGGAGATAGTGTGATCTTTTGGGGGTGTTATAGAACTCTGTTTTGTCATATTACCAAAATTACTTTTTTGGTTCCTTCTCATTTGAGTAGGCTATTTCTTCAAACTGTTCTTGAATTTATTTTTAATTGGACTGTATTTTTTTTAATTTAAATTTCTTTTTTCCCCTCTTAAGGATCAGACTTTAATGTTTATTTTAGCCTAATTTGATTATTAGTGCTCTAGGGGTGAAGACTCTATGAGTTCCTTAGTTATAGAGTCTTCTGTGCTGATTTTGCCTGATGCTACTTATAGCAGTTATATTCTTGAAGTGTGGGTAAGTTCACTGTCTCCTATGGAGTTGTAATGATGGGGATCTCTAGAAGCTTATCTTGTTCTCTTGTGGTGTACACTTTATTTATTTATTTTTTTTCCTGGTGTTTATTTATTGAGTTGATGATCTGGGCTTCAAGCCAATAGGGAATGTATCCCTGGGTAGGCACTAGTTGTGGCTAAGGCAGGTGGGTAGATGTAATATCCAACAGTGGGCCGAGGTCCCAGTCTTGAGCAGGGTGGCTGGGAGAGCTCTCAATTAGATGTGCTCAGGTTCTACCAGAATGAAGAGTGGGAGCTACTTCAGCTCCCCTTGCCAGGTCAGCAGGAAAGCCATTTACCTCACAGCCTCACTTCTGTCCTAGTGTTTCAGGTATTCAGATCAGACAGTCACCTCTTTTCATCTATAGGACTGTTGATATCCCAAGTAGGGAGGAACTGTGACTCTGCCTCTCATGCAGGCCTGAATCTGGAGGGTCTACCTCCAGTCACCCTGAATTGTTCTAGGAAGGTTGTCTATAGGTACCTCAATGCTGCTTTCCTGTGGGGCAAGCCCCATCTGTGTCTTTAGTGGAGTACCTGGAGGGAATAAGTACCCCTTCTCCAAGGCCCTTCATGATCACAGAAGCTGGTCTATTGGGGTAGAGGTGCAGACTTTCCCTCCTGCGCCCAGTACTGCAATTGTGTCCCTGTTGCGAGAAATGACTCACCAGCCGAAAGACATGGAACTTGAGGCCCACTGTTCAGATTCTTTTGTACCATGGTGTGATACCTTGATGTGGTGTGCTCTCCCCCTTCCCCTAGAGATGGGGCTCCCTGAGAGCCAGACTGTAGTGATTATTATTGCTCTTCCAGGTCTAGTCACCCAGTGGGGCTACCAGGCTCTGTGTTGGTGCCAGGAAACATCTGCAAAGAGTCCTGTGATGTGACCAGTCCTCAGGTCTCCTAGCTGTGGATACTAACACCTGCCCTGGTGGAGGTGGCTGGGGGTGATGTAGATTCTGTGAGAATCTTTGGTTGTAGCTAGGTTTATTGTGTTGGCCTTCCCAAATGTTGGTTATGCTAGCAGTGAAGTTTTCACATGGACAGACTCAGGACCTCCGGTTAGCCAGGATGTTGTAGGCAGTGGTATTAACTGTTGTTTTCTCTTTCCCGGGACCAGTGTTATTCTGTCATGAGTTGCTGTAATGGCCTGAGTTGGTTGGCTTCCAGCCATGAGGTGGTTCTTTCAAGAGAGCACCAGCTGTGGTATTAGCAGTCGGATTTGAGGTTGCCCTAAGTTACCCAGGGGAAGTATTCTGGTTTATCAGGTGATGGGCAGCTACTGGGGCAGGTAGAGAAATACCATTAATTTGGGCAGGGTCAGGCGGGTCTGAGCTCAAACTCTCCTTGGAGAGAGCTTGCTGTAGTCACTGTGGGGGACAGGGGTATGGTTCTCAGGCCAATGGGTTTATGTTCCAAAGGGGATTATGGCTGCCTCTGCTGTGCAGTATAGTTCACCAGAGAAGTGGGGGATAGCTGGTAGTGAAAGGCCTCACCCAGCTCTCATTCAGTTGGCAAGGTCAATCTTGCTCCTGCAGTGCCCCATTAACAGTGCTGAGTTTTGATTCAGGCAGCCTGCAGGCAGAACTCAAACCTGCCCCAGGCCATAAGCTTCCCTTCTGAGAAAGCAAGCATGGCTTTCAGGCCACACCTCTCCTCCCTCCCCATCTGCTCACAATGGCAGTGGCTCCTTTGCTCAGGTTTGCAGCAGTTCCCATTCATCCCCCAGTTTCTGCTCAAGGAAGTGTGTGCCTAGTAGAAATGATCATAAAATTTACCTGGAAGCTTCTTTTACCCTGCAAGCCCTCCCTAATTCCTCTGGTTGCCTACCCCAAGGAACCCTGTGAGACATAGTCAGGGATGCCTTCCCTGGGCTCAAGCTGGAGACTGCGAGTGCCTACAAGGCTCTTTCCACTGCTGCTACTACTTTTATATTTCACACAGCTCCCTAAATCCATTCCAGCTCTAGGTAAGGTTAAATCCTTCTGTGATCTGGATTTTCAGATTCCCCAGTGTAGATGTGTGTTTGGAGGCAGGTTTTTCCCTTCTCACACTTTGGGAACTCACAGTTTTTTGCCTGTCTCGCTGATTTTGCAGTAGCATGGCATTTCTTTCAAAGGACCTGAATTCTTTTGGTTTTCCGGGTACATTCCTGTGGTGGTTCTCGGAACAAAGTTCACAGTGTGAATTTCTATACACTGTTCTGTCTGGCCAAGTGGGAGATGCATGTTAATCCTGCCTCCTATTCACCATCTTCTCCTGGTAAAGCCAGATACTATTTTAAAACCCAACTCAATACAAAAATTAGCCAGACATGGCGGCATGCACCTATAGTCTCAGCTACTGAGGAGGCTGAGGCAGGAGGATCACTTGAACCCCAGAGGCAGAGGTTGCAGTGAGCCAAGATCATGTCACTGCACTCCAGCCTGGGTGACAGAGGAAGACTGTATCAAAAAACAAACAAACAACAACAACAACAAAACTCAACTCAGAAGTTTCTCATGGAGGGTAAAGTAATTCTGATTTATAACTTTAGGATATTCTAAACATCATGGAAAGTAATAGCTAGCAGTTCTTTGTGTGTCTTTGTTAGTATTGACTGTCTTCAGCAAAATTTAATAGGACCTCAACAGACACCAGGCCAAGACAGGACTGCGCAGTGTTGGAGTGCACACGTCCCTTGTTGCTACCTGAATGAGCAGTTTGGTTTTGTGTTTTGCTACCATGGGAATTTTCCTGACTTTACATCCCAGATGGGATCCCCTATATCCATTTTCTATCCATCATGACCTGGAACAGATAAATTGTTTTCTACTCTCCAGGTAATTACTTTATTCATTTTTACATAAACACAATTATTTTCTTTAAAAAAATCATCCTAAAAGATAGGTGATTACTTCTGTCAAAAAATAATTCAAACAAAGTAAAAACGAGCATGAAGATTGATCTTAAGTATTGGATTTACACACTAAAGATTAACATTCTGCCAAAAAAAAAAAAAAAGGGCAAACATTAAATTCACTTACCATACCTATATGATATAGTAATGCATTAAAATAATTCCTATCTACAAATGCATGCAAGTACAAGAGAAAAAGAGCAAATATACATATTTACAATTATTTTATTATCTAGTACAGATGAGAAATATTTTAATAAAATGTCACAGTAGTTAAAATGAAAAACATTAATTAGGGGCAGATGTTGTTACAGTTTTCATGGATGAGGTTTTTGAGACGCAACAGGAATTATTGATAGCCCTTTCTGATGAGGTAATTATAAGGCCACTGTGTTTCAGATGAAAAGAACATTATCAAAGTTGCAGTTCAAAACATGATTTTGGTTCATACCCTGTGGAGCAGATCTCTGGTGCTTTTGTTGTCCAAAATACCACCCACTTTGCCTGGGTAATGGGATCCAAATTCTACCTTGGGTAGCCACCTTTCTCACAGTTTCCCTCTAGGAAATACTCCCTTATCCTAACCGCAGCTACTTTAGAGGGGTAAGCATGAGACTAAAGCTGAGCCCACTAGAATTAATCATGAAATTTTACTATATTGGAAAACAGCAATGCTCTTTTCACTTAGATTGCAGAAACTAAATCATGTAAGTCTGAAGCTGAGAAAACTATCATCACTACCATATTGTACATGAGATATGTACATTATAAAAAAGTTTAAAAAATTGCTCTTCAGTGCCAGGTGGGGTGGCTCACGCCTATAAACCCAGCACTTTGGGAGGCGAGGTGGGCAGATTACCTGAGGTCAGGAGTTCAAGACCAGCCTGGCTAACATGGTGAAATCCCTTTTCTACTAAAAATACAAAAAATTAGCTGGGCATGGTGGCGCACACCTGTAATCCCAGCTACTTGGCAGGCTGAGGCAGGAGAATCTCTTGAACCTGGGAGGCAGAGGGTGCAGTGAACCGAGATCGCGCCATTGCACTTCATCTTGGGCAACAAAAGGGAAACTCCGTCTCAAAAAAAAAAAAAAAAAAAAAATGGCTGTTCAGAAGGGAAAAAGAAACGAGTGACAAAACTTTAATGCCATTTGCTGTTGTCCTAATTCTGGAGTAGCAAATTCTAAATCTTCAACTGAGGGGGGTGATATAAATGTGTAAAACAATACATGTGAAACACTGATGTCCTCTGTGAAAAAATGAAGACATTCCAATAATAGCCATTTGCATTTAATGTTTTCAAATATTATTGTGGTCTCCATAGCTTTGTAGGCACATCTGTCCTGATGGGCACCTGATGGTATTCTCAGCATAAATCTTAGAGGGTGATCTACATCTGGGCTTTCAGTTACATAAGCCAATTTTCTTTTTTTTCTTGCTTTTTTCCCTTCCTTCTTCCCTTTCTCCTCCTTCTTTCCTGTATTATTTTTAGTTGGATTTTCAACTCTTGACAAAAAGATAATTTAATATTTCTACAACATACAAAAACAAAAATAATGATGAAAAGTTATGTCTTTCAGTGAAAGAATCCAAAAAGTACTGACAATTCTATCTTAAAGTCAATTAGCCTGGCAGTAGACTTGCAAGGTAGAGTACAGGGTCGCAAAGGGTGGCTCCAGACAGGCAAGCAGTATTAGTGTCACCTGGAGACTTATTAGATATTCAAATTCTCAGGCCTCACCCTGAGCCTCATGTATCAGAAACAACCACCTGTATTCCATGTGATTCTGTGCACACTAAAGTTTCACTGGCACTTGTTTAGAGGGGTTGTAGGATGATGATCAGAAACGTATTCAGACATTCACACGTTCAGTGAGTCTGTACTATTTTAGTGGCATTGGTAAGGGTGAAAAAGATAACACCTCAAGAAGAAAGATTGACATATTTTATAGATAAATGAACACAGTAATAACATACAGGAATAAAGGTATGAATGTCAGCAAGAAAGAAGAGCAAGATTAACTTAGAACTTAAAGATGGAGAGACACAGTTGTGTAAGCTCTGTAAATATACTAACTAGGTTTAAATCCCAACTTTGCTATTTCCTTCCTATGCTAAACCTCTCTCTACTCCAGTTCACTCATTACTATAATGGGGAAAATGTGAATGCTTAATCCTTGTGATTATTACGGAAATTCAAATAGTTAATATTAAGGGTACATATAAAGTTCTTAGATTAGGCCAGGCACATGACACACCCAATAAATATTAAATAGAGGTTAGCTCTATAGTTGCCCTATCAAATTTAGTAGCCCATAACTACATGTGACTATTTAGATTTAAATTCAAATAAATTAAAATAAAATGAAATGCTTCACTCCTCAGTTGGACTAGCCAAATTTCAAGTGCTCAATAGCTATCTATATTATAGAACATTTCCATCATCAGAAAATTTCAACTGCACCATAATGTAGGTATGAGATATCTTTTTTTAAAAAATTATTATGATTATACTTTAAGTTTTAGGGTACATGTGCACAATGAGAGATTTCTATGCTAACAACAGAATCAGATGTCCTTAGGTGAGGTGAAGACCTGGTTTGTTAGGAGAAAAATGACTGTCAGGTCTCCCAACTGCCAACACATAAAATAGCAACCATGGGCCAGGCACAGTGGCTCATGCCTGTAATCCCAGCACTTTGGGAGGCCAAGGTGGGCGGATCACCTGAGGTCAGGAGTTTGAGACCAGCCTGGCCAACATGGTGAAGCCCCATCTCTACAAAAAATACAAAAAAATTAGTCAGGCGTGGTGGCACTTGCCTATAATCCCAGCTACTTGGGAGTGTGAGGTAGGGGAATCACTTGAACTTAGAAGGCGGAGGTTGCAGTGAGCCAAGATCGCGCACTGCACTCCAGCCTGGGTAACAAGAGCGATACTCCATCTAAAAAAAAAAACGGGAATAGCAACCATCGACCTCCTCACTCTCCTGATGGGGCCTTCTGTCTCCTCCTGATACCTTGAAGCCCAGGTTGGCGGAAATGTAAACTGAACCTGAGTGTGAGCCTGCTCACAGGGACAGCTTCCTTTGCTGACCAGGCCTGTCCCTCCTGCATCTCACTTAATGAGTGAGTAGAAGTTTGGATGTGCCCAGGCTTTTCCCCTCTGCTCACCAAACCATCAGCCTTAAAGCCCTCAATATGTCTTTCCTCCATCCTAAAATATGGCATGTGAACTCAGTTTGGAAGATTCTAAGTATAAAAACAAAGAAGACATGAAACTCAGTGTATTCTATTATCCAATCTCAGTTCTGAAAATACAAAATTAACTAGTAAATATTTCCATGTGACTATTCTACTGTCATCTCTAATATTAGGCCTCAAAGTCAAGGCCATGATGAAGCGGGTTCTAAGAATCCTTCTCTATGACCTCTCTTTCCGAACAATCTTGTGAAGCCTTTATACTAGTTAGTCAGGCTTCCTCTCTGAACCGTGACTATACCAGCTCATTTGTATGTCTGCACACATGCTCATGTTGTGTTCTCTTGCCTGGGACAGCTGCTTTTTCTTTCCACATATCAGAATCTCTCCACCCATGAAAGCACAGCTCAAGTCTTACCTGGAAGTCATTTCTGAATAGTTCTTACATCACTGATGCCCTAATGTTAAGTCTATAACACATAATTCAGAACTTACTTATATAACATTTTCTTCTCTCTCTCTCTATATATGTATTATTCTAATTCAGAAACATATCATATCATATCATCCTTCATAGCTGTGAAACTGATCTTGATTTTTAAAAATAACTCAGGAGCACGTCTATTGTGTTGTTTTTTGAGACAGGGTCTCACTCTGTCACCCAGGCTGGAGTGCAGTGGCATGGCTCACTGCAGCCTCAACTTCCTGGTCTCAAGCAGTCTTCTCGCTTTAGTCCCCAGAGTAGCTGGGACTACAGGCACATGCTACCACACCCAGCTAATTTTTGTATTTTTTGTAGAGACAGGGTTTTGCCATGTTGCCCAGGCTTGCATTGAATTTTCACCATGTTGCCATGTCACTGTATTGCCCAGACTGGGCTCAAGTGATCCTCTCACCTTGGCCTCCCAAAATGCTGGGATTACAGGTGTGAGCTACAGTGCCCAGATATTTGTCTCTCTGTAATGAAGGATTGGGCAATACTGAATGGCTAAATCAGTGTCCTCCAGTAGGGATGATTGGTTCTCATTGACATTTGGAAGAGGGGGCTTTCAATAAGACCATGGACAATTCATCAATAGTAGATAGAGTTAAGTTGCAGATAGATGTTTAAATGTGATGATGAAAGTTTGTGAAAGTTTTAGAATACCTTCAATTTTCTCAGTGAGGCAAGAACCAAGTTAGCCAAGTAAGAGGGAGAATGAAGGAAGAGATGGCAGAGATTTGAATAATCAAGAAAAAAATGTCTACTGTATAAGTAGGAAATACAATGGACTAGGGAACTGTGGCATATTTGCTACAAGGTGAGGACAAGAGGAAGCGAAAACATGATAGGATTAGATTCCAGGTGTGACTGAAATATTTTTGGAGCTAGAGTATTAGAGGGAGAAAGATAGAAAGACAGTATTGTGGGTGGAAATTAGGCAATTTGAAATTGAGAATACAGAGTGGTTGCAGGAAATGATCATGGGCTGGGTGCCTGAGTTAGGATGAAGGACAGAAAATTGAAGGGCAGTGGGTCAGGGAGACCCACCCGAGAAGCCAGATAATTAGAAAGATAATCTACCACAATGTTGAAATCACCAGTAATTAAAACAAGAGTAGTGGTGAAGAGGGTGATGATGAGCCAACAGCGAAACACTTCAAGAACTCTAGGGGAGTGTGACCTGGAAGGGAACAAAGGAAGGATGACAAGTGGCTTGTGAATGCTCCTGAGAATGTAGTGTTGTCAGGGGAGAGTAGTGAGCTGAAATAATGTTCACAGAAGAGGATGAAAACACAGTAGATTTTTGCCAATGATTATCTTTTGTGTTCTGGCAAAAATTATGCATAACACTTTAAAAACCTGTGAAATAAGACTCCTATGCTTCTGTAAAAGGTTCTAGAGCTTAAAACTGCTCTTGAATTGTTAGTGCCTGCTGAAGCATAGTACAGATAACATGTGGCTTGGAAAGCAGAGGGGTATATATCTTTATTACAAAATTTAATTAAAAGAAATGTTTTAGAATGCTGTTTTTTATTCATAATAATTGGCCATATTAAAAGGATGGCTCTGGAGGGGAATCATTTGTTCCCTATTTAATTTTTATCAGCCCATACTTTTCCCCACCATCCCATTAGTCATTTTGACTTAACTGTGTTTGCCTTCTTAAAATATGGAGCAGATAAAAATTGATGGCTCATAAACACACATTAAAGAGTAATTTGAGATTTATAGAAGAGAATAAAGAGGAACAGAGTAATGGCCACTACAGACAATGTTTCATGCAGGTAAAATGAAATAATCCACATCCACAGTGTGCACTCGTGTGCATGTATGTTTATACATGCAAGCCCCCAGAGAGAGAAAGAGAGAACTGACTTGAAACTGAATCCTGAAAAGCTATTGTAAAATCCTCATAAAATAATCAAACATACTCTTGTACACATTTGTTTATTTATGGAAAGGACTTTTATCTATATCCTGTATAGCCACTGTTATTTAAAAATATTTAGACTTGGCAACCCAGCAGGTAGAACAAGACTCATCTATAGGTGATGTTCAAATAAGTACGGCCTCCTATTTGCAAATGTCAATCAAATTGAAAATAATTTTTCAGTGACACAATGAAATTTGTGCACTTATTCAAGTTCATATTTACCTATGACCTGTTATTTGAATAAGTACAGAAATGGACTCTACAATATTAGCTCTAGTTACAAGTACACATAGAGGAAAAGGCGATAGTGGCAACACTGAAAAGAATAGCCAACTGCACACAATGATGAACAGTCCAGATCCATCAACCTCTACCTCTGTAATACTTCCAAAGCAAATATCATCTGCATATCTTGATTCAGGAGAACAATATTTACTAAATCATGTAGTGATGCATAAGAGACACAAAGAAGAAAAAATAATACAGAGACAGGCATAATACTAATAATTATTTATTTTTAATTCTATTCTGCTATGGTTCACAAAGTGAGAAATGATCCTATATGTAGAAATGAGTAGAAGACATCTTTCAAAATTCACATTTTTATCTTGTTTAACATTTGTCTCCTCTTCTACTGTGCAAAGAATTAGGCTGAATGATTAACATTTTGTAAAAGGAAAAAAGAAGTAGCTATATTAATCTGCAGGACTATTATTCATAATAAATAATAGATTTGTCATTTTGAAATTCTAGATACTTTATATGATTCAAGTTCCCATTAACAATTTCCCATTAATGCTGTGTTGTAACTGGAAGAGCAATAATTTATATACTCTTCATGAATGACATTAAAAATAAGTGATTTATTGAGGTAGCTACTGGAAATCAAGAAAAGACAATGAAGCTGCATATTGTGATAGACAGTTGCAGGTGCTATAAAATCTTCTCTTTCACAATTATAAACAAAAATAAAACATCTTTTCCAGTGTAATGTTTCAACTGAACCCATGCTTTTTAAAATTAGAAATTAATAAAACATGAGATTAATAGGTACCATTATTTTGTAGAAAATCAATAATTGTCAACATTTTCAGACCAAGCAAGTATGACAGCATCATAGCTGCATCGTCTAGTGTGAAAGGCAGTAATAAAGTAATGCACATGGAGGACTGTGATCGCTCATCCTAAAAGGCCAGTGATATTGATGAATCAGTATCCTGCATTATGATAACAACTGGACAATCCAATTAACCAAGGTCGAGTCTTAGATTTCTCTCTCTCTCTCAATGTCTCTTAACATTGATTAGGCAATCAACTTTGTTTTAAAATGCAATGGTATCTCCTTTCAGTTGTGAGTGTTTCTGAGTCATCCAACTATATATATAGGAAAGGATAAAACAGGCTAAAGAGCCCAGTTCCTGCCATTTGGTAGTATATGATTCAGGAGGTCAATATTTACTTATAACATAACTAAGACCACAAAGTCATTATGAGAATTAAAATGAGAAGCTACTTTATTTATTATGTCATCATCCAATCTCAAAAGTAGGTTCCATGTCATTTTTTTATCAATCACTAGATGACTGATACAAATCTCTGAAATGACAGTCTTAGATATTGTTATGAATGCGCAACAAATGCACATCTATGCAAAAACCTCTTAAGGTTCATAAAATATCTAGGATATAATATCAGAAAAAGGAAAATCACCAAAAAATACTATGAAAAAAGAATACTGTCTCTGGGAAAAACAAGAATTAGCTACTCTTTACATATTGGAATTTATTTTTGGTTCTTTTTTTGGTCTCAGTGGCTTTCTCTCTCACCCACGTAATCATGTTGTCCTAAGCTCCTGCCTCCTTCTCCCCTCCAATGCTCTAGATTTCCATCCTCCTTTCAGGAGCCTATTAGAGCTGTCTTCCATCAGATGGTCAGTCAAGCATTCACTGAGCACCTATTATTTGCACAGCGCCAGGAATTTTTAAGATGACCTTTAACACATTAATCCAATGGCTAAAGGCAGTGAATTTCCAGGTACCTCGGCAATCCAGTAACAGCTTACATTTATATACTAGATATAATTCTAAATAACAGAGCTCAAAAAAGGAACCTTATTTTGAAATATGATGCCTAACATTTATCACAATAGAGATTAAAATCACAGGAAAAATGATTTATACTACAGATAATTTTAACTAAATTAATTTCTAATCACTTATTGGCCTTTTAGCTACAAGCAAGTGTATTAAATTAATTTCTAAAAATTCTATGCAATTCTCTTATATTTATTTCCTTTCTGTTTTGTTGTTGTTGTTGTTGTTTTTTTAACATGAATGTAGACACCAGATACTTTGGGGGAAGAGAATAATAAACCATCACGCTACGGAAACTTCTTCAACCAGGGGCAAAGAGTTTTATCAATTTGGACTATCTCATTAAACTTTAAGGACCAGAGACTCTCAAGAAAATGTAAACTTGTGACAATGATTTAAAATTATGGGGAGTCTTTCTGTTTTTTTCAGAAATACTATGAAATTTGAGGTTGCTATTATCCATTGCAATTTGTACAATTTCCTTTGTTAAAATTTCCAAGCATCTAGGACCACCTGAGCTCATGGTAATATAGTATCACAAAATGCAGTGACAAGTTACAAATATGATAATTAGGTCTACTTTCCCCTTGTTGAGCTTTATATGACAATAAATTTCCTTTAAAACGATAGCCTATAAAACTCTCCTCTCTGAAGTCAGTCTAATAACATGGATAATTTGAGTCTAACTTGTATAAAAGCAGCAATTATTTCACTGAATAAAACTATTGAACATATGCTTTCTTATCTACCCAGACTAAACATCTTGTTTTAAAGATAACATGTTCACAATGTTCATTTTAAATGGAAATAGTTAAAAATATATATACACTATGTGATCTCAACTTTATATCAAAAAACATGTAAAGCAGAAGAATGGACACTTCAAATTACGTCATTATAGGTAAATGGGCTATTATGGGTGACTTTAAGTAATCTATTTTGTACCAACATTTTCCAAGTTGTCTTCAATACCATGCATCATTTTCAGAGCCAGAAAAATACATATTATTTACATAAAATAAAACTTTTTTTCTGGATGAAAATGAAACAATCTTAGTGAAACATGAACACTGATGTATGGTCATGAATTCTTCAAATATATATTACCCTATAGACACAAATGGAAAAATATTACTCTGAAAAACTCACGGTTAAGATATTTGTGGGACAATATAATAAGAGAAACCTAATGATCCCCATCCATCTTCAGTACCTGTAAATATACCAGAGGGACAAATAAGGCATGATTAGAGGGTGACCCATTTAAAGGCAACCCCAACTAATTCAACAAGGCTTGGAACTTGACCCGCATAATTTAGAGCTTCTAAAATAAACTTCACAGCATGCTAAAATATTAATTTGCTTCCCAGATCTACCAACCCTTGCCCTTTACCTAGCTACCTAGAAAAACTTAACTTATCTTTTTCTTTCATTGTATCAACCCCTACATCTGAATAGTGAGCAATCCAGACAGACTTAATCATAAGACACATTTCAATTCTGATATTTCCTGAAATCTGAACGTGTCTTCCAAAAATTGGCATGTTTGATATGCTTACCTTCTTTCTGAAAAACTCTGATTGCATCAATGATGTGTATTATTATAATTAATAGTATCTTGGTATCAGTGAAATACAACATGTATGTATACATATATTTAGTTATGTATAGATATACCTATGTACTATATACTATAAATATATATACTTACATAGTATAATCATCAATTATGGGTGGTGATATTTTATAATTATTTTTTGTATTTCTTCTCCATCAACCTACTGGAAAACAAATGGCTTCTTACAACTTACAGATCATTGCTGGACCTCACTGAAAATCGTCTCAACACTCTGTCATATTTTTTCCCCTTAATAAATTAAAAGTTTGTACCTCTTGGGCAAAATTATACACAAGATGGCAGGGCAAGGTGAGGAGTGATTACATGAGTTCAAAGGGAGTTTAGGCATATCTACTTCTCTACTAACCACTGTTAAATTTCTATCAGTTTGCAGAAAAGATTTCAGGAACATCCGGTTTAGCTTTTATTGATCTTTATTTAGCCTTCACTGTCCTTAAATATAGAACAGTTTAGGACTAATCAGTACCCTCAGGGACTGGTAAAAGAAATCTGTGCCTTAATAGAACCATGAGTATCAGTTTCTTTAGAAAAACTTTCATCAAATAGTATACGGTTTTAAAATTGAAAAGCATCAAGTTTCATGACCTCTTCTTTTTAAATCTTATAAATTGGTGAATCTACTGAATTAGCCAGCCATATGTTCCAGCAAATACAAAATAAATCTAACGTATACTTTTCTACTTGTATTAAGGTTTTACATTTAAAAGCTCAAGTGATTTTCAACAGGCAGTTGATATTTATATATCATTACTACAGGAAGAAACACAGTCCAAGATCAATCTAATTTAGATATAATTTAGAGCATATGTTTCCAACTCTTACTGCATGAAGTCAAGGCAGTGAAATCCAGCAGCTAAGAGTAAGGGTAAAAGACTTTAGTTGTCTTACTTGGCAGCTATGTTATTTAGCTCTTACTGCATGAAGTCAAGGCAGTGAAATCCAGCAGCTAAGACTAAGGGTAAAAGACTTTAGTTGTCTTACTTGCCAGCAAGTTATTTAGCTTCACTCTACCTCATTTTTATCATTTATGGAAGAGGGATAAGACAATCCACTTTACAGAATTTTTGTGCAGATTAAATAAAATAACCTAGCTAAGTGCTTACCTGTTGCCTATAAGTATTCAATAAATCTTATGTATATTACTCTTGATACTATTATTATCCAGTAATGTTATAAAGTAGGTTCAATTATCAGGTAATTGGTGGATACCATTTGCAACAAATGTATCTGGGATGTTTATTTTAAAATTACAAGATCTGTGAGGATTTAAAGAGCATTGTTTCCAAACCACATTCCATGGGAAAAATGTGGTCAATAGTTAAGTGGTCATGACATATAGGGCATTAAAATAAAATTTTTAAAAATGTATTTGTCAAAATGAGTTTGAGATTGCTGTATGGTGTACTCTTATCTTGGAAACTGAAACTGTTCATTAATATATTAAACGATAATGAGAGGCCCACAGAAGACACCTGGTTTCTTTGCTTCCTTAAGCATACCTAAGCTTACTTAACTAGAGAATTCATTTATCACAGAGCTACTAATAACCCCCTGACTTTACATTACTCTGGGATCCTAACAAGAACCACATAATAGAAAAAAATGAAGCAGGCCAGGTATACAAAAGAAAAAGAAAAGATATATACATGGGACCAAGAAGGATTTGTTTCTTATGGACACTACTAAAGCAACACAGCAGGACAAGCTGGGTTGTGAATGGTAGCAGAGCCCAGTCTGAGCTCCAGGGTGACAGGTGTCTGGTAGCAGCTGTGCACACTGGAGGCCACATGCCTTACTCACATGGACTGTTTTAATTCAATGCAGCAGGCCCAGGGCAGTCAGATCTACTTGTTTTTCTTTTCCCTAAAATGTATTTTTTCATGTAAAGTTACCATTTTTTTTCTCATTTGCATCACAGATGCTTATACAGTCCATGTTTCACAGGACAAAGCAAATACGTCTATGAGTTAGATACAGTCCCATATGCAAGAGTTTGGGAGTTCTGACATGTTCTTTAGGGCCCAAACTATGATCTATCGATTCATATCAATCATTCATCTAATGGCTAAACATTTTGCCTTATAGCAACCCTGTGAGGAATAAATTATTATGCCCAACTTCCTGATAAGGAGATTTAGTTAAAAATAGGTGAGAAAAACTTGCTCATGTTCACAGATCTGGTAGGTGGGTGATCATTCCCAGGTGCACATGATTTATTATTGTACTTTCCATGAGTCACATAGGAACATACATTTGTTCTGGAGAATGCAGAATTTGGGGCAAGGGGGAAATGTTCCCCGATTAATTACACTCATTCATCCTTCCTTATTCAGAGGTGAGGTAACTCTGGTTAAATTTTTTACTTTTTAAATGAAGATATCAACCACTTTCTGGTTGGGGAGCTATATCATATAGTACCCTTACATGGTAATAGAATGTCTTTCAGGTCTTTAATTTCAAAGATGTACTTGAATTTCTAATCTTTGTTTTCAAATATTTATTAAAAATTTGCTCTGAGAAGTTACAGACTAGATGAATCTCTAATGTGAATAAAATCCTATTTCTCTAGATCAGATTTGGCAAACGACAGTCCATGAACCAAATCTGGCTCACCATCTAACTGCTTAAAGTTTTATTGGTACACCCATTCATTTACACATTACCTGTGGTTTCTTTCATGCTACAAAGGCAGAATTGAGAGGTAGAGATGGAGAACATATGACCTCCAAAACCAAAATATTTACTCTGGCCTGTACAGGATGACTTTGCCAATTTACTTCTCTATATATTCTAAGTTTTTATCCCAGTAACAAAATGACACAATTATAGACCTCTGTCCTCAGAGATTGCTGTTTTCAGATGATCACTGTTTTATAAACGTGCTTTTTACTGAGTTTTCATGTTGCTGTCACTCCTGGGCTTATATTACATATAGACAATAAGAAGAATGCCTACAATAATTTTTATTGTACTCACTGGAGAGGGTATCATTGAGGATGCCGTTAACCTCACCACAGTGCTCCCTATGAGAACTGGAATGCAAAAATTGTTTTTGTTTTCTCCCGAGGTATTAGTATTAATAGCATGACCACTTCAAATCTTATAATCATTTGTTTTCTCTTCATTTAGAAGTGAAAAAATTATTTAAAGACAATACTTGCAATATTCCAATTTACATTGCAGAGCATCCCTTTCTACTTTCTAAATTTAATCTCGGCTTCATTTGAGTTTCCTAGTGTTGTTTCCTTTTTATTCTGATTTTTTAATTCATTTTATGTTATTGCAATGTGTGCATATTTTTAGCCATACCTCCTCTTTTTAAATTAAGGTTGGATATAAATAAATGAGAGTATCAGTTCTAAAGAAAAAGACCTGAAAGAAAAGATATATGAACCTTCTGCCCTTGTGACAAGAATCTATTCCTATGATAGCATCATGCCTTATCCCCAGGGCTCTGTTTAAACCTCCAGAATACAAGAAGGAAAGAAAATACTCTAATACTCTGATGTCACAAAGACCTCAGTTGAAAAAAGTCTGCAGCTATCTACAGGGCTGTATCTTGAGGAGAAAGATAAACAGATTTCCTTAGCTTAGTTAGCAAACCTGCTAAGGTATGCCATCTTTCCTAATAGTTTTTTTTTTTCTGCTTTAACTGTTTTAATGTCTGTACATGGGAGTTTACTCAATGTGATGTTATAATGACAGATTTTATAAAATTGAATAAATATTATATGATTATAAAAAATAATATAATGAATCTAGGCACAAAATAAGAAAAGCTATTGAATCACTGCATAACACAAGTTAAATCATAAATCATAACGAAATAATTTGAACTTAATTTGAATGTAATAACCCATTACATCTACATATTTTCTTTTATTATTATTATTATTATACTTTAAGTTTTAGGGTACATGTGCACAACGTGCAGGTTTGTTACATATGTTAAGAACTTTTACTTAGAGATCAAATGAGATTTAGGACAGAGTATATGCCTTAATGGTAGCTTTATATGACAATGCAAAATAAAGTGAAAGAGGGCATGATGCCAATATGGAATTATACTGATGCAACTAAAATTACAATAGAGTAGAACACAGGCAGATGCTCAGGTCAGCTTTCTGTCTCATTCATTGCCTGTGCTGACCATTTTGCCTTGCTGCGTTCTTCCTGTACAATCAAAAATATTGAGAAAGATGCTATCAATCAAACAGATCATTTAGGAAGGATGGCTTTACCTTTTGCTTAGATATAGGTAACTGGGTACCACTGAAATTCATCTGTGATCCTACCTATGGTATGCAAATACAATATTAATTTTTCTCCTGGACCTCCCCACAGAATTTTTCTATGAAATAAGTTTTTCTACATTAACCAAAATTGAATTCACTTCAAATTTGCTATTGAAAAATATGAAATTGATTCATCCCACCTTTACCTCTCATGCCTTTCTTGGTGGGAAGGCAAATAATTAGAAAGGTTAATAATTCAAAGTAAAAAAGCATTTTATAGCTAATTACTTTAAGAAATAAGCAGAATTTTATATCCGTCCCGTATTCTCCTGTACATACTTCCAAAATGATCTGTACCTAATGCCTTCATTACTTGGCTATCTGTGAAAGAGTATATCTATGGCTTAGTGTTTTTCCTAAATTATTTTTTCTGCATCATTCATAAACATTAACTAAATAAGATTACACATTATCTAGATCTTTACCACTTCCTTTACTCTCATCTTTAAACATGATTATATAATGGCTATGGTTACATGTAGCCGGCATTCAGTAATTAGAAAACTATGAAGCTTACAAGTTACCAGATGTTTTGATGTTAGAAATAGCTGCTCCATAGCACTTCCGTGAAGTGCCACTTCTTTGCTCTCCACTAAATTTACTTAGGGTTAAAGTCCAGCTTTCTGGTGCATATTCACACAAAAAAACAAAAACAATGTTTTTTTCAGCAGTATTATTGCATCCAAGTTTTTAGGATCCTTCATAAGAAAATCTGCATTAAAGTAAAAACATCTTGAATTCAAGATGCTTTTAAATGATAAAGAATTATTACCATAAAGTTACAATACAATGTCACATTAATCAACATCACACAAACATCTTAGAAGCATGCTGTTCCCGTGATAGCCTAATCTGACTTCAAGGAAGAACTCTTACAAATAAAGATAGAATGCACTGACAAAATTCACCCATAAACCAGAAGGTACAAGTGTATGAACTACTTTACAACACAGCCAAAAGAGCAACTTAGAGCAAACTGCTGAAGGCACCCCAGGTGGAGTAATTAGGATACATACTATCTCTAACATATTCTTTATGTAGACTTAATTTTGTTACTAATAGTCAAAAGACATGGCATCAGTGAAGCAAATGAAGAATAACATTTTATCTGAAAAACTGATATTAACCCAATAAGAATTTTGTTACTGATCTCTAAGAGCTGAACGTGCTTTGAAAAGTTATTCAGAGAAGGCATTAGCTACCTTCTAACTATAATAAAAATATAATATTTTATATAAAAAAAGCATTTGATATTTAGTAAAAAGTATGTGTTTTCAAAAATATATTTTTGTGGATTTGGATTATGTGAAAGATACATAGCACACTAAGACACCAACATTATTCAAAACAAAAAGTTGAGGAGCTACAGTTTTTAATTGCTATGTATCACTAATACATACCAAAACCCTTTTTTCACATTTTAATATTTCTGAAATCAGAATGAGTTTTAAAAATGAAGGCATATCATAATTATAATGGCAGTTTGCTACATAAAATAATGGTATATGGTGTAACTGATGGTGTCTTAGAATCCAGAAAATGTGATGTCTTCACCATAAAGTTAACTCGTTTACTGATTTTCAAAATTTTTTAAGGATTACATTGCTGATTAAGCAGTGCTATCAATCACTAAAATATAAAAATTCTTAATGCTGCCAAGCAGGGGTATCTCTACATTCTCCTGTCACTACTGCTCAAGGAGGAATATAAAATGCCACTTATTTACTTTTCCTTAATTTTTTTTTCTCAAGGGAAAATATGAAATTGTCTGTTTGATAACACTATAGTCATGTGATAAGGCTTGAACTTCGCTCATAATCCTAATCTCTCTTCCTTTGATATGCTCGATATAGAATATGTGAAGGCACATGACATTTAAGGTGTGGCTGACCTATGCTTGTAAAGAGGAGCAGCCTTTCTTACTTTGGTTGCTGAAATTATTTAATACAGATAAGGATTAACCATGTTTTTTGTAAGTCCTTTTTGAAAAAATTTATTGGAAATCATTAAGAATCTAATGGCAAAGCTTTACTAAGTTCACAGTCAACTAAATCCATTAAATTCCATATATATAGCCTAACGTTAAATAATTATTTCCCTGATGCATTTAATATATTACACCTCAATACAAAACTTCCTTTTTTAATCTTAGTAAATGACATATTGACAGATTTAGCCTATTATTCTTGCTTGTCAGATACATAAACACACATTTTTAAAAAGCTTTTCCAATTGCATATCACTTGTTCCAACATGCTTCCAACAAACTGACCTGTCTCTTAAATTCCTTTCTTCCTGTGATCTTGTCCTTCAGCCTAATACAGCCACTGTCTCAATCATCATTCTCCAGACCTTTACATGACTAATAACTAGAACTGAATATAATTATAGCTTCAAGCATCCCACCCTCTGACCACAACCTTTTGTTCCCTAAGAATGTAGCAGAATCCTCCCTTTGGGCAATATCAGGCACAATTAATCACTACTTCTCTATTGAAAACTCTCCTTTATTGGGCTTCTGAGTGTCACATTCTCACATTTCTTCTGTCCTCTCCGGCTACTTAATCTCAAAATCTTTTCCTGGTTTCTTTTAATGGGTCCAATTATGGAGGAGTCCAGGGCTTAGTTCTCAGCTCTTTTCTACTTACAATTCCTCCCTTAGTGATCTCACCAAATCTCATGGCTTTATTAACATCTATATGCTGATGATTTTCAAATAGATATTTCCCTGAACTTAAACTCATATAGCCAACCTCCTACTTGACATCTCTACTTGAACTTATCTAATAGGAATATAAAATTAACACACCTAATACTGAAATTTTTATATTCCTTTTCCTGCCCCCACCTTCATATATTTCAGTCATCCCCATTTCTGTTAATGGACAATACTACTTTTTAGTTGATAAGGCCAAATGTCCCTAGTGCCATCCTTTTTACCACTCTTTCCCTTGAAACAATATCCAATCATCATAAACCTACTCAATGTCCATAAAAAATCCAGAAAATGCTAATTAAGACCTCATTAAAATTTTACTTCACACATAGCACTACTGCTGACATTAAAAAGGCTGACAACACAACACGTTAGCTAGAATGCAGAGCAACTTGACATCTCATATATTGCTAGTCAGACTGAAAATCAAACATTTTGAAAAACTGGAAGATACCTTACAGTGTTAAATACATGCCTACTCTGTATGCCAACAATTGTATTCCTAGTATTTACCCAAGAGACATAAAAACATATGCCTACAAAACTAATCATACAAGAATGTAGCAGAGTGATGTCAGCAAGAGGGCAGAACAGGAAATCCTGGACTCTCCTTCTTCATACAAGCATATCGATTCAGCCACAATTGATGGAAGAATTCCCTGTGTGGGAAATCAGAAACTAATTGAAAGGTTCCTGCATCCTGGGAGAATGCAAAACCAGACTCACTGAAGCTGACAGAGAGATATGAAACACCCTCTCACCAGAGACCCTTGTCTCAGTGTGGTTCCCTAAGATCAGAAAGAGATGCCCAAGCTCCTGGTTTCACCCAGGGGAGGTAAGGACTTGGATCCCATGTTCAGTTCCCTTGCATTTCCAAGGAAGCAGGGTGGGGAGTTGGGGCAGGGGGACACAGAGAACTGGCCTTTGCCATGCTAGCCTTGAAGCTCTGATGGGCCCAGCACAGTCTAGACACCTGAGGAAGAATGCAGGCAACATCTTGGGCTGGTACAGGCCATTGATACTCCCCACTGCTCAGCACAGAGTGAGCAAACGAACAAACAAAAAAAATCCCAATTTTTTTTCAGCTTTCTTCTTGGAAAGGAAAGAGTTGATCTGTGTATCCAATGCTACAATATCTCTAGGGCTTCCTAAACAACTAGCTTCTGCCTTGTGAGTCCTGAAGCTCTGATGGAGATGGCACAATCTAGCCACCTGAGGAAAAACAGAAACAGTGGGTTATAGACACCATAGCTTCAGTTTATCACAGAGTAAGCTGACAAAAGCCTTCCCTTCCTGTGGGAGGAAAAGAGTTGATAGAGGCCACCAGAATCCCTGGGTAGGTTGATTGGTGGGAGCCTTCTGTACAAGTCAAGTCAGTAAAGACTGATAGAGGTGTCTGCTTTGTCTAATGTGCAGATACCAACAGAGAGAGTCAAGAAAAATGAAGAATCAGACTACGATGCTCCAAACAAAGGAACAAGATAAACTTCCAGAAATCAACCCTAATGAAATGGTTAACCTGACAATGAATTAAAAATAACTTTCATAAGGTTGAGAGCCCAATGTATGTACAAAGTAAGAATTTCAACAAAGAAAGAGAAAATATTACAAAGTACTAAACCAAAATCATGAAGCTGAAGAACACAAGTGACCTGAAAAATGCACTAAAGGGGTTCAGCAGCAGACTAGATCAAGCAGAAGAAAGTATCAGCGAACTGGAATAGAAGTCACTGGAAATAACTCAG
Source organism: Pan troglodytes (assembly GCF_028858775.2). Classification (NCBI taxonomy): domain Eukaryota; kingdom Metazoa; phylum Chordata; class Mammalia; order Primates; family Hominidae; genus Pan; species Pan troglodytes. The sequence goes on along the minus strand of NC_072403.2, from coordinate 135,990,199 downwards.
AGGAGTAAGAAGAGAAAAAAGAATAAAAAAAAATTTAAAGAAAGCTTAAGAAACTTATGGAATACCAGCAAGCAGACCAATATACAAATTATGGAAGTCTCTTAATGATAATAGAGAAAAACAACCAGAAAACTTATTCAAAGAAATAATTGTTAAAGGCTTCACAAATCTGGGGAAGTTAATGAACATCCATATCCACAAATCCAAAGAACATCAATAAGACAAATTCAAAGAAATACACACTGAGGCACATTATAATCAAATTATCAAAAGTCAAAGACAAACGAGAATTTTGAATTCATCAAGAAAATGTGACCAGTCCCATACAAGGAAATATCCATGAGACTATGAGTAAATTTATCAACAGAAACCATGTAGGGCAGAAGATGAGGTGATATATTCAAAGTGCTGAAGGAAAAAGAAAAAGAAAACTGCCATCGAATAATACTCCACCTGGCAAAAACTGTCCTTCAAAAATGAAAGAGAGATAAAGACTTTTCCAAACAAAATAAATTGAGGGAGATCATCAACACTGGACCTGCCTTACAAGAAATGTTAAGTGGTGTTCTTCAAGTCAAAATGAAAAGGCATTAAACAGCAACATGACAGCATAAGAAAGTATAAAACTGGTTGAGAAAAGTAAATATATACACAAATATAAAATATTGTATTATTGTAATGGTGGTGGGTAAAACACATTTAATTCTAGCATAAAAGTTAAAAGAAAATATTATTTTGAAAACTATAAAGATACACAATTATTAAAAGATACATAATATGAATAGATTTTGAAAATAATAACATAAAGTATGTTGTGGGGAGGAAGTTAAATTGTAAGTTTTTGTATGCAATTCAACTTATTAGCATAAAATAGACAGTTGTAAGATATTTTATGTAAGTAGCAAGGTAACCACACACACACACATACAAATCTGTAACATTTACACAAAACAACAAGAACAAAAAAATAATTGAGGCATAACAATACCAAAAAAAACCCCAACAAAACCCAATGGAAAACAAGAGAGGAAGACATACAAAAGTACTGTAAGAATAATAAGAAACAACTAACAAAATGTCAATAGCAAATCCTTTCCTATCAATAATTACTTTAAATGGATTAAACTCTCTAATCAAAAGACATAGAGTGACTGAATAGATTAAAAAAAAGAAACTTACTTTAGATTTAAGGACACACATTGGCTGAAAGTGAAGGGATAGAAAATGATATCCCATATATTATAAATCATAACCAAAAGAGAGTAGGGGTACATCAGACAAATGACCATTAAGTCAAAAACTATTTCAGAGACAAAGAAAAAGCTTTTATAATGATAAAAGGGTCAATGCGTCAAGAAGATAGGGCCATGATAAACATATATATGCACTCAACATCAGAGCACCTCGATATATGAAGCAAACATTGACAGAACTGAAAGGAGAAATAGACCACAATACAATAATAGCAGGAGACTTCACACCTCATTTTCAATAATGGACACAACATCCAGACAGATCGATAAGAAAACAGATAATCTGAATAACATTAAAGAAAAAATGGACCTGACATTTAAAGAGCATTCTACCAAAGAGGAGCAGAATACACACTCTTCTCAGACATGCATCTTTCTCCAGAGTATTTCATATGTTAGATCACATAAGAGACTAGTATGAAAAATTATACCCTAACAAATTACATAATCTAGAATAAATGAACAAATTGCTAGAAACACACATATCAAAACTATATCATAAAGAAATAGAATCAGTAATCAAACATCTCTCAAAAAATAAAAGCCCAGGATAAGATGACTTCACTACTAAATTCTACCAAATATTTAAAATACGAAATAGAAAATGAGGGAACTGGATATATACCCAAAGGAAAATAAATCATTGTACCAAAAATACACATACACTTGCATGTCCATCTCAGCGCTATTCACAATAGCAAAGACATGGACTCAACCTAGGTGCCCACTCATGGTGGGCTGGATAAAGAAAATGTGGTACATAAACACCATGGAATATTATGCAGCCATGAAAAAGAATGAAATCATGTCTTTTGCAGCAACATGGATGCAGGTGGAGGCCATTATCCTAAGCAAATTAATGCAAGAACAGAAAACCAAAAATTACATGTTCTTACTTATACGTGGGAGCTAAATGTTGAGTACACTTGGATATAAATATGCAAACAATAGACACTAGGGACTACTAGAGGAGGGAAGAAGGAGATGTGGGGTGAAAAACTACCTACTGGTTATTATGCTCACCACACAGGGTCATCTGTACCTCAAACCTCAGCATCATAAAATATACCCATGTAAAAAATTCGTACATGCACTCCCTGAATCTAAAATAAAAATTGAAATTATTTTTAAAAAGAAAAGAGAAAAAAGCAGAAACCATTTAATCAAGTACACATTTTTTCCTTATTATGAATATATGTTGAATTTTGTCAAATACTTTTTATGTGTCAATTGAAATGATCAGAGGGTCTTTGTCCTTTCTGTTAATGTGATGCATCACATTTATTGATTTGCCTATGTTAAATTATCTTTACATCCCTGGGATAAACTGCACTTGATAATAGTAAAATATTGTTTCAATGTGCTGTTGGGAAAAAAAAAAAAGAAAATGAGGGAACATTTACAAACTCAATTCTTGAGGCTGGTAATTATCCTGATATCAAAGCCAGGCAAAGAAACCACAAGAAAACTACACACTAATATCTATGATGGATACAGATGCACAAATTTTCAAAAAATACTAGCAAATGGAATCCAACAGCCCATTAAAGGGATCATAGATGATGATTATGTGGCATTTATTCCTGTGATGCACGGATGTTCAACATGCCCAAATCAGTTAACGTGATACAGCAAATCAACAGAATAAAGGATAAAAATCACAGGATCATCCCAATATATGCACAAAAAGAATTTGGCAAAATTCAACACCTTCTTATGATAAAAACCCTCGAAAATGAGAAGTAAAGGAAATTACCTCAATATAACAAGAGTGATATATGAAAAGTCCACAACTAATATCAGATTTAACAAGAACAGAAAGCTTGTCTCTACAATCAGGAATGAGGCAAGAATGCCACTCTTACCACTTCTTTCAGAATATTACTAGAAGTTCTCTCCAGAGCAACTGTGCCAGAAAAAGAAACTGATGACATCAAAAACAGAAAGAAGTAAAATATTCCGATTCCATATTACATGATCGTATAAATGTATTCATATATACACATAATCTTATACATAGACAACACTAAAGTTGTCTATAGACACATAGACAAATGATCTTAGACAACATTAGAGACTCCAGAAAAAGCACTGTTAGAACAAATAAATTCATTTAGTAAAGTTGCAGGATACAAAGTCAACCAGCAAAAATCAGTTTCATTTCTATATACTAGCAAAAAACTATCTGAAAAGGTAATTAGGCAAACAGTGTCATTTACAGGTGCACCACAAAGAATAAAATACATAAGAATAAACTAAGGAGGTGAAAGACTTGTTTACAAAAAACACTGCATTGATGAGAGAAATTTAAAAAAACACAGCAAATAGACATCAAAAGTCCAAAGACTGGAAGACTTAATATTGTTAAAATGTCCAATCACCCAAATCAATATGCAGATTCAATGCAATCCCTATCAAAATACCAATGTCATAATTTACAGCAATAGGAAATATAATCCTAAAATTCACTAGAAACCCACAACAGGCCATGAAAAGCCAAAATCAATCCTGAGAAAGAAAAATAAATTTTGAGGCCTCAGACTTCAAAATACAGTACTTACTGATTCCAAAATACATGACAATGTTAAAATAATCAAAATAGTATGGTACTGGCATAAAGATAGACATATAACCCAATATTACAAAACAGAGAGTCCAGAAATAAACTCATCCATATGTGGTCAACTGATCTTTGACAAGATTGCCAGTGTATCTAATCAGGAAAGAATAGCCTCTTAAACAAATGGTGGTAGGAAAACTAGTATCCACATGCAAAAGATTGAAATTAAACCCTATCTTATATGATAGACAAAAATCAACTTAAAATGAATTAATAGCTTAAATGGAATACCTGAAACTGTAAAACCCTTAGAAGAAAACATAAGGAGGAAGCTCCTTGATATTTGGTCTAGGCAATGATTTATTGGATATGACACCAAAAACACAGACATTAAACACTAAAAGAGACAAGTAAGACTATATCAAACTAAGAAGCTTCTGCAGAACAGAGGAAATAATCAACAAAGTGAAAGAAATCTACTGTATGGAAATGTCTTGAATGAGAGAAAATTTTTACAAACTATATATCCAATAAAAGTTTAACATCTAAAATATATAAGGAATCACTACAAATAAATAGCCACACCTCTTGCCATATTTCACCCAAGTAAAATATGGGCAAAGGATTTCAATAGATGTTTCTTCAGAGACGATATACACATGAATACCGTGTATATGAAAAGATGCTCAATATCACCAATCATCAGGAAAGGTAAATTAAAACCTATTCATATATTACCTTGTACCTATTAGGATGTCTATTACCAAGAAACAAATAATAACAAGTATTGATAAAGAGGTGGAGATATTGGAACTCTTGTACACTGTGGATGGGAATGTAAAACAGTGCATCTTCTATGGCAAACAGTGTGGGGGTTCCTTGAAAAATTATAAGTACCAAACAATCCAAATATCCCATTTCTAGGCATTTATCCAAAAGAACTAAAATAGGGATCTCAAAGAGATATTTGACCTCACATGTCCATTGCAACATTACTTATAATAGCCAAGATGTGAAAACAGCTTAAAGGTCCATTGATGGATGAGTAGGAAAAACATGTGATATACATACAATGGAATATTATGTAGACTTAAAAAAGAAGGAAATCCTATCCATGTGACAACATGAATGAACTCTGAACACCTTATGCAGGGTGAAATAAGCCAGGCAGAAAAGGGCAGATACTTATATGAGGAATCTAAAATAGTAAAACTCCTAGAAGCAGAGGGTAGAATGGTGGTTGCTGGAGGCTGAAAGAGAGGTGGGGAAATAAGGGATTGTTGTTCAATGAGTGTAAAATTTCAGTTATGTAAGATGAATACGTCCTAGAGATCTGCATGCAACGTTGTGCCTATAGTTAACAACACTGTACTGTACACTGAAATATTTGCTAAGATTGTAGACCTCATGTTAAGTCTTTTTTAAACCATAATACATCATAAAAAACAGTGCCTGGTACATAGTATGAATAATGCAAATTTTACCTCAATAATGAACAAATATCCAGAAATTGAGCTACCACCTCAATAATTACTGTTATCATCACCTTTTGGATGCATTATTGCAGTAGCTCTCCTTACTTCCATCATTTATTTTTCCTACAATTGGTTTTCTACCCTATCAACTAGAATCACACCATCTAAAAAACAAGTAAAGTCATGTAACACCTTTGTTCTGAATACTTCATTGACTAACTCACAAGTAAAGCCAACATCTTTTCATGATTTGCAAAGCTCTGTGGTTACGGCCTCACTCTGTTCCTCTCTGACATCACATCTGGCTTACTTAGCTCCAGTCACACTTGATGTTTCTTGCCTCAGGCCTTTGCACTTGTTCCCTCTGCTCTTCCCCCATATATCTAAATAATGTACTCCCTCATCTGTGAAGTCTTAGTCACATGTCAACAACTCCCGAGGCCTTACCTGACTACCCTATTAAAAATTGTGAACCCTTGGCACTTTCTACCCACTTCATTCATTTTATTAATAGTGCCTATCACCAATATGGTATACAGTGCCTATCGCTAATATGGTATATGTTTTGTTTGTCCTTTTTGTGTGTGAGTGACTCTCTTTCCACACTTTAATGTAAAAATCTATGAAGGCAATACATTTTTTGTGTTTTGTTCACTGCTGCATTTCATGTCCTAAGATAGTGCCTGGCACACATAGGAGGTACTCTGTAAATATGAATTTCTGTGTAAGTGAATGGATAGAGCATAAATATGATCACTCTGCAACCAATGTCCTCATTCTGTTATTTATTAAATTGTTGAGGTAGACAGAGCCAAGGACAGTCATAAAGCACATCACCAGATAAATCCCTCCAGCTTTACCTAAATAGAATAATGAACACTTATTTTAGATGCATTTGCCAAGCTTAAATCATTCTGCTTTCCTAAGGTAACAAAATCAGCCCTGTAAGTTTTTATCCAAGTAAGACTTTCATCTTAGTACAAAGTCAAAGCATTTATCGATTGCTGCACTGCTACCATTAAGTGAATTAATCTCAATATGATATCATAGATACAAACCTCTATCTTATTTCCTCTTTAATTAAAACATACTACAATAATAGTGTTTTCCCTAATAATAATAACAAAAAAATCATAAACTCTTAAAGAACAAACATTTTCTGTGTTTTCTACCCTTCTTCTCATTCCAGGTTGTCACGTCATCAATTTACTGCTAATAGAAGCCACCAACTACTCAGTCATGTTAACTAGTGTCACTGTAACTCTTCACAAGCACTATGTAGCAGGGAAACTCAGATGGAATCTTGATTTAAATAAATCATTTAAACACAGTCAAAAAGTACCATAAAGTTCAAATAAATATTCCATTTATTGGTCATATAGCATGTTCTAGCATAGCATATTTCTCCCAGTATTGGGCATAACATAGTGGGTAATCACATGCTACTTGAGTTCAAATCCCTTTTCTACCATTTGTAAACTGTAGGATCCTGGGCAAATTACTCAAATTCCATCTGCCTTAATTTTCCCATGTATAAAATAGTGATTTAAAAAAGCACCTTCCTCATAAGGTTACAGAGATAATTCAGTGAGATAACAAATCTAAAGGGTATAAATGTTTGCTATCATTGTTACTTATATGTAATAGCAAAGGACGTAGCACGATTATGTTTTTCTGTCCTTATGAATTCCCTCTTACAACCTGATGACTTGGCCTTAAAAAATGTCAGAATAATGAAACACTGATGAATTCTGTGACTGTGTAAGTTAAATAATGCTTGATGTAATTGGATTTATATTTCTACTAAATATTTGGTTGCCATTTACAACACTGGAGATGATTGGCTATGAGCCCCTTAAATCCATCTTTTTATAAAAATCAATCTATATTGGAATACAAAAGTCTCTGTGCTTCTCCAGAGATCAGAGATGGAAGTCTCTTACATGTGTCTCTCTCTGCCCAATTTATTTGGTCACACTGTAGTCTCAACTACAGTCTTGTTGATCATTCTCTCCCAGACACAATGCCAGAGAACCACTGATGCACAGGCCCTTGTTCCAGCAGGGCTGCCACCACCATTAATACAAAAACTGAGGCTGGCACTCTCCTCTTATAACTACACCCAGACTCTACCACTGGCCCCAGGGGATCATTTCAGCCCCTGAACCCACTGACGTGGAGATCTCCAAAGATTAGGTCAGTCAAAGATTGCTGTCAGCCCATCCTGTCCACAAAAGCTCCTCTGAAAGGCAAACACTTGCTGCTGTGCTGTGATTTAGAAGTTTTATACTTGGACCCATACCCAGGAAACATGAGATTTTTCCTGCTCAAATATTTATACCTGCCTGGTTCACTTTACCTGTTGCCACACACGGCTATATCATCCTGCTGACTATGACAGACTTCATTCTTTATGACGAGTTCAGCCCTGCCTATAATCTTGCTTTTTTCACAGTACCTCACAACCGCATCCAATTAGATATGTTGTACCTATTCAAAGTCCAACATTGACAGAAGTCTTGTCTTTTCCACTGCCAGAGATGTCTCAGCCTCCACATAAATCAGCCCATCCAGATGGATTTTGAGGAGGAAGTATTGTCTAAACCTACACACCAGCTACCTGTGTCATAGCATTGGACCAGTGGGATATCCTGCTGCATAGAAAAAATGCCAGTGACCTCCCGTGGCTATTATAGATTAATGCTGTGCAGTAACTATAGAACTGAGTAGAGATAAAAAGAAGTAATCTCATTTAGAACAAAATTAATTTCTCAGAATGATCATTAGTATGAGCACTATATGCATTCATGAATCTCCAACACTATGTTTCCTTCCCTTTATTTTAGATGCTTTTAAAACACCAAAATAAATTTTCCTTTTCCTAGCATTAGAGCAATATGTGTGTGTGTGTATTGCATTCATGTGTACATATATAAAATATGGGAATTTGGAGAATACATATAAGTGCAAAAGATGAAAATTAAAAAGTCCATAATCCCCTAACCCATAATCATTGAAAAAGATATTCTTCACTTGCTATAACATAAAAATATACCATTCTTGATGAGAAAAAAATTCAGATAAGCGTTTCAAGTTTTACACCACCAAAATATCATCATCATCATCAACCACCACCTCAGCAACACAAACATACCTCTTCTGTAAAAACATAAGGCCACATGACATGGCCATATCAGAGTTCAAGCTTAATTCAAAGTTTTTCCATGAAGATACTGAATCTGAAACTTAGCAAGACAAAAAAGGTTATAAATTTGGATGAGAAGCATTTCTTCACCGTTTCATATTGCTATGTCTGGAGAAATAGGGGAGCGAAGGGGTAAACAGGTAAAGAACCAGGTTCAGAATTTTTTCTTCTGTTTTTATTTTATTTATTTATTTTTTGAGATGGAGTCTCGCTCTGTCGCTCAGGCTGGAGTGCAGTGGCGCGATCTTGGCTCACTGCAAGCTCCACCTCCCAGGTTCACACCATTGTCCTGCCTCAGCCTCCTGAGTACTGGGACTATAGGCTCCTGCCACCATGCCTAGCTAATTTTTTGTATTTTTAGTAGTGACGGGGTTTCACCGTGTTAGCCAGGATGGTCTCGATCTCCTGATCTCATGATCCGCCCACCTCGGCCTCTCAAAGTGCTGGGATTACAGGCATGAACCACCGCACCCGGCCCCAGGTTCAGAATTTTTAAATGACTATCATATAACTAAAAAAGGAGACATCAGCTTAGGCTACTTCTACTTTCTTTATTATACTAATATTCATCACTTTACAAATTACAAAAAAAACCTTTTAATGCTTCCTAGTCAGTGAATGCTTGCTTAAAAAGTGGTATAATGATTTCTGTGATTCTAAGATTATTTCATTTAGTAATAATAACTGCCATTCAAATACATTTGAAGGCATTATTAGAAAAATAATTCCATGATTACAAGGTCAGACATTCTTTACCTCTAATCACACTCACCAGATAGTTCTCATTAGGTTATAGCACTAAAGATACTGATTGTAAAATGCTGTGAAGTATTATAGTAACAGACTCTAGAAGATGCAGATGTAGTTTTTCAAATTGCACAGGACTGCTATATAGTTCACTTTTTCATTGGTTTTCTAGAAAATTTAATGTGAACATGGGGAAATGCTTCCAAGTAAATCCCCACGTTGATAATATTAAGGAAAGTTCTTTTCAATTCACGCTCTATTTTTCAGGGTATCAAATTGCTTTGTAGATTATTTTTAACAACATTACTCAAAATGGGACCAGTAGCAAGATCTAGTTTCCTTTCATTTCAGTCTGTCTAAATATCTGAAAGTTTGCTTTCATATATAAGCAATTCTAACTGTAAACCCTTTACCACATTTTTATTTTACAGATAAGTAACCTAAAAATCATCATTTGTTCAGGTCACAAAAAAACTTATATGGAATTAGGATTAGAACTCTTAGTCATTGATTTTCAGTCTACTGTTTTCTGAGTACAATGTCACACAATTAATACGTGTTTCCAGTCAATGACAGATTTTTGATTCAAGCAGATAATCGATCGATCAAAAAACAAGATGTTTTGATCACATGTCTAGACAAACACTGTTAGGCCTCCTAGAAGAAAAAAGCAACAGATTGCCCCCCTTACAAGTGTTTTAAAAAAACAAGAATTACATATTTGAAACATTTAGAGACTATGAAGCAAGGATTGTTTAAACACTCAATTACATTTTTCTAGCTGCATTACAAAATTTTTAAAAAGGAAAAAATCAATGTGATGTGGAAAAGTCATAAAGGGCTCTTTGAAGAAGCACAATACATTCACAAAAGAGGACACACTTCAGGGAATTGTCCTGTGTACAGAGCCACATACTTCATTTGAGCATCACTATAGATCAATACAGATGAATCTAAACAGAAACATAAGCCCACCAACAAACATAAGAAAATGCCTTGTACTGTTATCGCAACCTTCTCTCTTGGGGCATCGAACCACTTACTCAGAATGTCACCCCACCTCCAGACTCTATCTTCCTTTGCACCTCACATAAATTCACCTTTTAGATGAGACTATTCGTTTTCCAAGATAAGTTAACACTTGCTGAAAGCCTTTGTGTCCAAACTCCTGCCCCTTCATTTCTGATGGGAGCTGAAGCCTGGAATGAAGTCAGAATGGCAAACCCAATAGTGAGCACCTAGTTTAGGCCCAGGCATTTTTATGGCCATCAGATCAAGGAAGCTGATGCTAAGGTGACCCAGATGGTCCATACCAGTGAAGGGGCAGTGGTCCCCGCACCACATCATGTTGTCCTTTTCCTGTGCTTCAGCAGCTCCTTTTCCTATGTACTAAGAGACTGTTTCATTCTGTATTCCACCACTACCCTCCTCTCAGGTGACTTTACCTGGCCCATGCCAGTTCCTTGAAGTTCAATCTGGTACCAAAATTGTCTCTGGTAGAGGTCTTGCCACCTGCGTGAGTGTTGGGCCATCATTTGGATATTCTCCCTGCCTGCTCCAGTATCTTGGTACAGACAGCTTTTGGAATTGGGACCCCAGGAAGTTTTGCCCTACAAAGCCTGTGCCTAAACTGCCTGCTGGTTATATCTAGGCTCTGTGGCCACATCATCTTCCTTCATTCCTCTCCCTGCCTCACTGAGCAGGTTTCTGTGCTTGAGGGCTCACATTCGCATCTGCTTGACTCACCTAAGTCAGTCATGTACTCTTGGTTCATGAGCCCACCATGGCATCCCTCAGGAAGTTATTGTCCTGAAATACTGAATTACACCTTAGTTTATGTCACATTCCAAGCGCTCTCATCTCATACATATTTTAGGTGTATCACAAGTAACTGAAACATAGGTTGGTTCTTAGTCCCAATGGAGTGGATAGAAAAAAACAGCAAAAGCAAACAAACAAAAAAAACCCTGCTTTGTCAAGAATAAATTTATAACAATAAATTAATAGAAATGATACTCCTAAAAAAATAAAAAAGAAACTGATACTCCTGACATTCTGTGCCCAGCAAATGATCTAGCTAATTAGATGTCTGATTTCCTGGAGAATTTACTCTTGGAGCCATTATTCCTAAATGATATCTTTCCTTTAGCCGGCTAGCTTTCAAAAATGGAATGGTGACCAATACAGCCTATTTGGGTCTGTGTTTGAGGGTAGAATCTCCTAGCAGTTTTCTTCAGGTGTTTGGCAGATTTTCAGAGATTAACAACTTTCAGGGATAATAACCATTTTTTTTCAGCCCTCCAGATGGCTGGATCAGTTCTGCATACTTTACTGTCCATCTTAGAGGGCCTAAAATGCCAACTTTAAACTGATCTTAATAGACCAGTCCTCTCACACTTTTGTACAGTGTACTATTGCTTTTTGAAATACATACATATGGCTTTACCATGCATTGTTGGGTATTGAACAATTGTATGGCATCCAGAATAGGCCTTGTGACAATGGAAAATATATCCACCAGCTAATATAAAATTTGAGCAATTCTACTGTACCAGTAAATATAGCACCTGTGGCAAGATAATTCACTCAGACATAAAATTGTCTTCATATATTTTGTCCCCACCTTCAAATTCCAAGAAGACAGCCTCTTTTTGCTTCCTTGCCTCTGGGCAAGTTTGTGATACTGAGCAGCAAGGAGAAATTGCTATTAATATGCCAGATAATAGAGGGAAGGTTCTATAGGACAAGAAATGGACAACAATTCTAGGGGCCCCACATCTATTAGAAGCCTGCATCTGAGTTTGATAGTTTCTCGTAACAAAGCAGAACTATCTAATTTAAATTGTCAGGTTGTGACATCAATATCCATATTGCAGCAAGAGATGTTTGTTTTTAGGTAGAGCACATGAGGTAAATGTATGATAGAAAACCTCTTACATTAATATTGATACAATCGCATCTCAAAAAGAGTTGTGTCCTTTACAGGTTTACATTAACATTCACACAAACAATTCTATTTGCTGTGGAATATCTTGCCATTTGCAGATGTTGACAAATGTGTCTCTTGGCTCCTTGTAAACACTAAGCATTAAATAAATGTTAAATTCAACATATTACCATGATAGGAATTACACGTGTCTGAAAGAAAAAAAATCATATCTGTATATACTCTTCAGACATGATAAAACCAATTTTTTTAAAAGAATAGTATCTTCTAAACCATTTTCTTTCTAAATAAACTCCATTGAATTCTTTTTAGATTTAAATTACTTTCTAACTTCATTACTCGTCTTGCATACACTCCCCAAAATCTGCTAATTCAAAAGATGCACTCAAGCATCGCTTTGTGTCTCAAGGATCAGGAAATCTTATAAGAAACAATAAGTGGCTTTGTCAGGTACTGAATGAGGAAGAAATTTCTGCAGTAAAGAATAAACTGTGTTCAATTTTAACACGTAAGAGAACATTTCCTTAACTTGCACAGGATTTAAAATTCCAATCACAAGAATGAAGGTCTTTAAAAATGAAGATGTCTTTGTTAGAAGACAACCAGTATCCTACAAGGCAGTAATGCTGGTAGCAACCGATCTTTAAATCCAACAGAAATCCAAACCAAAATAAACAGACAAAAAGAGTCCCCTACTTCTTTTTGTGTAGGCTCCATACAAAGGCTTTAACCCTCTCTTTCAGCCTCAGCACTATTGATATTTTGGGTTGGATAATTCTTTGTTGCTGTGGTCTATCCTGTGCATTGTAAGATGTTTAGCAGCATGTCTGGGCTCTACTCACTAGATGCCAGGAGCACCTCTCCCTACCCATCCCACCGCTACATACATTGTAACAGTCAATAGTCAAAAGTCTCCTGGAATGCAACATTCCCCCACCTCCTCCTGAGAACCACAGCTTTAACCTCATTCTCTTCCAGCTGGCTTTTCAATGGCATTTCTTTAATACAGCCATTTATTGAGCAAGAAGAATTTGACTTTTAATGTTTTCAAAAATAAAAAGTGCAAAGGCGGAACAATGTCTTTACATTGCTATATATAATTAAGCAACATGTCATATCCAGTGTCACAAATGTTATTTAGGTTTCCTCCCATCTAGATAGAGAGCAATTTTGTGATTAAAGCGATGTCTGTACTTTCAGGTCAGGCAACCTAAATTCAAATTACATTTTTAACATTTAGAAGCTGTGTAATTGTGAATTTATGTTACTTAAATTCCTGATACCTCTAATCATCATATTAAAAAGGCAGATAATATCTCTTCTTCATATTATTACAGGAATTAAATGGGATAACATCTCTAAAGGGCATGCCATATATTAGATAATCAACCAATTATTCCTATAACCATAAAAGAATACAAATATTATCCATTATATGTATTATGTACATTTTCTTCAACATAGCATATTTATGCCTCTAGCTTTTCAATAATTAAACTAGGACTATATCATTTGGACCATCCTGTATCTAAAAAGGGAAATTTAAATGTATTTCAGTTTGTCTTTATGATAGAACAGGAAAATAGGATAACCTAACTTTATCTCTTATTTTATCTTTCATCTATAAGAATCTGGCCTTATTTTTTAAATATAATGCTCAAGGGGGAAAACACACTTTGTTATTTAATTATTATTATTATTATTATTATTATTGAAACAGAGTCTCACTCTGTTGCCCAGGCTGGAGTGCAGTGGCGTGATCTCGGCTCACTGCAACCTCCACTTCCTGGGTTCAAACAATTCTCCTGCCTCAGCCTCCCGTGTAGCTGGGACTACAGACACGTGCCACCACTCCTGGCTCATTTTTGTATATTTTAGTAGAGATGAGGTTTCACCATATTGGCCAGGCTGGTCTCAAATTCCTGACCTCATGATCCACCCGCCTTGTCCTCCCAAAGTGCTGGGATTACAGGTGTAAGTTGCCATGCCCGGCCCACTCATTTTTCTATTGACAAAACCTTTTTAACTGTACTAAAGAATTAATTGGACTACTATTTGTTACAAAACCATCTCAAAACCCATTCCTCCTAAGCAGTTGTGAAACCAATGAAATGTGTATTGATATTAACTAGAAACAGTGTATTATTTAATTACTCGGTATTATGCCCTAATAGAAGTCACATAGTCATACTTCATTTTGTATACATTTTGCTTGAAGTTAAATCTGTTGAGGCATTCCTCGCATGAGACATTCAAATAATGCATGATCCCTGTCCTCAAAGAGCTTACAGGTGTTACATATTAAGTCATGTGGAAAATCATGCTTTGCAATTCTTAATTTGCATTATAATTAAAGTCTAATAAGGATGATACATATTGTCAGAAAATAATTAACCAGAGTAGGAACAATAAAGACCATTTAGTTATCTTTTTAAGGATGCATAATCTTCTTACTTTGCCAAAATATTGCATCCCTCCTTTTACTAGCCTTACATACCTAACAGGCTCCAGAATCTCCTTGGTCTCCTCTTCCCCAGTAGCTCATCAACCAAAAAAATCATTCATCACCTCCAGGTGACTAACTTGGGAAAAATAATGAGAGTATAGTCCATCTCTTAGCCAGATGGAGATACTGCTAAATAAAAATGATGAGTTCATATCCTTTGTAGGGACATGGATGAAATTGGAAACCATCATTCTCAGTAAACTATCGCAAGAACAAAAAACCAAACACCGCATATTCTCACTCATAGGTGGGAATTGAACAATGAGATCACATGGACACAGGAAGGGGAATATCACACTCTGGGGACTGTGGTGGGGAGGGGGGAGGGGGGAAGGATAGCATTGGGAGATATACCTAATGCTAGATGACGAGTTAGTGGGTGCAGCGCACCAGCATGGCACATGTATACATATGTAACTAACCTGCACAATGTGCACATGTACCCTAAAACTTAAAGTATAATTAAAAAAATAATAATAATAATATCCAAGATATCAGGTTTCAGCGTAAATGTTGGCTCTGCAGAAAACTCTTCCCAGCTTTTGCCAATCAGACTAGCTGGTTCCTTCTACAGTAAGCCCTTTTCACTCTACAGTAAGCCCTTTTCACTCTACGGTTTTCCTGCATACACTTCCCATATAGAAAATATAATATCATGATGCTTTCATAAATTCATAACAGCCAATTTATGCGTCAGCATTCCCAGGTTTAGAATTATGAACTTCTCATTTGTTTTGAAGTTTAGCCAGGCTGCTGACCTCATCTATTATAGCACGACTTTCCACAATTCTGGTTTAAGGAGCTATACTTGCCAATTGCATGTAGCTAACAAATAACTGAGAAATCAGGTCATTTGCGAATAAACCCAAACTCTAGCAAATAGCAAAATGACAGGCTACTCTTTTATGTACTATGCCTATCTAATTTGGAAATATCTTTTTTGTGCCATCTAAGATGAAATTTATATTGATTTCAGCTTGCCTCTAAGTTAAATAATTACTTTTTTTTTTTTTTTTTTTTTTTTAAGACGAAGTCTTGCTCTGTTGCCAGGCCAGAGTGCAGTGGCGCGATGTCGGCTCAATGCAACCTCCACCCCCAGGTTCAAGCGATTCTCCTGCTTCATTCAGCCTCTCGAGTAGCTGGGACTACAGGCGCCCGCCACCATGCCCGGCTAATTTTTGTATTTTTAGTAGAGTCGGGATTTTACCGTGTTAGCCATGATGGTCTCGACCTCGTGATCTCCCCGCCTCAGCCTCCCAAAGTGCTGGGATTACAGGTGTGAGCCACCAAATTTCAGAAGAAAAATAAAAACTAATTCTACTGAAAATTCCTGTGTTTTCCTTGATTTTGAAGGCTTCTATCATTTCAAGTATAATCAAGTATCAGCAGCAAAACAAAATGTTCTTTCTTATTCAGGTGTGTTGTCAAGGACTTCATCTACGTTCTTAAATCATTCTCAGTTCAATAAACATTTTGAAGTGTAAATATGAGAAAGAACCCTAGGTGTTGGAGTGAAGAGTCGAATGAAGAAAACACATAACAGATAATTTTTTTTTTTTTTTTTTTTTTTTTTTTTTTTTTTTTTTTTTTTTTTGGAGACGGAGTCTGGCTCTGTCGCCCAGGCTGGAGTGCAGTGGCGCGATCTCAGCTCACTGCAAGCTCCGCCTCCCAGGTTCACGCCATTCCCCTGCCTCAGCCTCCGGAGTAGCTGGGACTACAGGTGCCCGCCACCACGCCCGGCTAATTTTTTTTTGTATTTTTAGTAGAGACGGGGTTTCACCGTGTTAGCCAAGATGGTCTCGATCTCCTTTAATAACACAAGCCCAGTGTAAAGAAAAAAGGTATCTATAGCCCCACCTGGAGTTCAGTGAAGAATTCCTGGGGAAGATGAACATGGAGAAAGCCTTAAAAGATGAGTAAGAATTTTTCAGAAAACGATAAGAAGGATTTTCAGAAATAACATGGTCAAAGCTGTTGAGAGGCTTAGTGTTTGACTGTAACTAAAAACAATTAGGAAAGCCTAAGTGTAAGGAGTGAGAATCCCAAAACAGGGGTTGGTAAAGCCATTCCTGGACATGATCATTAAAACATCAGAGTATTGGGATGTCCATGTATGTATCCTGGAGATATTTGAGAGATAATTTTTTTCAAGTAGGCCATGGGACGGCAAGATAGATCTCAACAAAGAAAAGAATGAAATGGCTATTCTTTAACAATTCCACTGAGTTGATAATGTTGGATCATCCTGTATGACATTTTGGAGACCATCACATTGCATGCAATACGATGAAAATCTTGTAGTTATAATAGTTCACCTCAGTTCTTGCAATCAAACAGAGCAGCAAGTAGATGCTGCAATTATTTATTCATGTGAAAAACTATTATTCACTTCATTAGACCAATGCTTTCCTTGTTCTAAAATTTTCCTACAGTTTTGTTTTCTAGTCTTTGCTTCTTGTTTATAGAGAAATAATGTCCCTAATTTTCCTAGATAAATAAGACATTACAACAAAGAGATCTCTGGGCCCAGGGATATACACATATACACTATCACATGCATGCATAGATACAAAGATTGAAACTTAGATTTGATTCTTCAACTATTAGCCCAGCTGTTATAACAGTACTTTTAAAAGCACTCAGGGGAATAGGTAAGCTTGATGTTGAATGCAAACCAGCTTACAGAAAAACATGATCACTTCGTATTATATTATAAAGTGATAACATAAAAAAGAGTCCTCAGGGAGATATTTAGTGTTTATTGATAGAGTTGATCTCATAGGAGGTTGTATACTTACTAAGGCAAGTGGAATACATTATTAGGAAAATTCTAAACCTGGTATTCTCATCAAAATTATGCAGAATAGAAAATATACATTTGAGTATAACAAGTACACATCATGTTAAAATTAGGCTGCATAAAGGAGCAAAATCCATATTCTGCTTAAATAATTCTCTACACAGACACTTTTGAAAGGTTGTATATATAGGTTTTTATAATAATTGTACTAACATTTAGTTAAAAATAAATACATGTACATAATGCACAAAATTTTAAGTGACAACGGCAAGCCTTATTCAGATTCAGAATGCATCACAAGATTTTATTTAGGACTTGGGGTCAACTGTAACCTGTGTAGGTCTTTTTCACAAGTATATGCTTGAAACAAGGAAAACATCCAGTATTTATGAAATTAGATTAAATTAACTGAATAGTCAGTGGGAATATTATCCAAACAGATTAAAAAGCTTAAAATCATCTAGCTAAGAAGTTTCATTTACTCTCTTATGACTCAGTTTTTCATGGAACTGTTGGGTTGACATGAACATCATATAGGTCAGCAGTTTTTCAACTATGCTAATCATCAGAGACTACTTTTGAAGAAGAATCTCTAAATTCTTCACCACATTTTTACAACCATGTTATTACATATTTTTTAATGTCTCAATTTTACAGAGAAATAAAATAACATTTAAAAAAGTTAAGTATTCTGTTCGTAGTTACATGGATTGTAAGTGGACAGAAGTCTACAACTCAATGATTCTAGCTATATATAATGAAAAGTGAATCTTAAACTTTCACATAATAAAGATATTGGTCATAATTTTATAAGTTATGAAATAATTATCAGATAATAGAGAAATGAGCCAGTTCCTTTAGTGAAGAGTGTAAGAAAGTATTAGAATTTGATCTAGGTCTGTTGTTAGAAATTGTGCCCTTAACTGCCTCACTATGTAAAAAATGTTGATATATACTGCTTTGGTGACATCAGCAAACTTTGGATCCGCACCTGAAAAACTGAAGGACAGAGCAATGAAAAACATAAGGCATTTAACTATGTGAGTGGAAACAAGCTCTAGGTGTTCCTGACCAATTAAAGCTGAAATTCTAACAAACTACTGATCTCTGATCTTCTTTACTCTTCTTACCTCATTCTTAGTCTTAATAAAGAACAAAGAAAAGCACCTAACATGTGGATTCCTGTAGATCTTTATTTCTCAATCTCCCTAGGAACAAATGCAAATACACAATTTCTGAGGAGTAAGAAACAACTGAGAAATAGTTACTAGGTCATTTTTTACATTAAATATTAACTTCAAAATATTTCAGAATTAGAGTAAGAAATATGGGAGGTTTCAAGGAGATATAAGATAAGGCTCTGATACTCAAATAATCATTTTTTCTATATGAGGAAATGAATCATAAGTTCATGCAACAACTAGAGAACAAATCTCTAATTCTCCAGTAGAGTGTTATAGGTCACATTGCATTAGGAGAGATAAAAAGTATTGTAAATATTCACAAGAGGAGAAGATATCTGTATCTTAAAGCTGCGTTGTTAATGGGTGTTACATGGCAGACTTGCATTATTTTTGTTTTGTTTTGTTTTACAGTGGACTGAGATCATCTATAGCTTCGTTCAGACGCCACAGTGAAGTGTGAGAAAGACAAAAGTTCAGTTGCATATATCAAATGCCTTGCCTGCCAGTTAAAATCAGGCCCTTAAAAGCACATAAACATTGATTTCTGTATTTCAGTTCCTTCCTTTTACACAAGAAAAATCTGAAGAAAATGGATGATGCTAACAACAACCTTTAGTTTCTCTGGCTTTCCTCTTGATGTGCTCCATGAGATGCCCTAGGTAGTGTGGTGGAAATCAGGCTGCAGGTGTTCTCATCTTAACTGCTATAGCGGGCTCCCTTAGATAGTTTTGCAAGTCCCTATTCTTTAGTGTGCTTATAGACAAGGGAAATAATACAATCAATTTTCCTGTCGTAAATGTTGCTAGGACCATAGACTTCATATGAAAATTTGTTTATTTAAACATATGTTAAACAGGTTTACCAAACTATACATATTTCTAAATCTTAGTGAAGTAAGAATGTGAGATTCCCCTGCTATTTACAGGATTACTCCAAACTGTCTTTGAACATGTTAATAATAATAACAACAATTAACACTTGTTGAAGGTTATGTACTAGGTGCTCTTTCATTTGCTTTTCATATATCACTTTATTTAATGCATGTAACAATCCTATGGGTTAGAGAGTAAGCATCTTGCTCAATGTCACACCGCTAGAAAGTAGTAGATCCTGGATGTGAAACTAGGTAGTGCGGCTTCGGAGCTTCTACACTTACACTATTAGGTTCACCCCAATTATCTTGGCAGCATGATTACAACAATAAACTGATTCTCCGTAACTGCAGAGGAGTCACATTTCTCTTGACCTGGAAGGCAGGTGTATTTTTCTACTCTCATGTTTAGCCATGGTTGTCTTCCCCACAGATATATATACCAAATCAAACTTGAATTTCAGGATATTTGAGGAGGGGGTTCAATAGTTTTAAGTAAGCTTCAAAAATGCCCAGAGGAAATCATGCAGCTAAGATATGTACAACATTTATAACATTTAAGCAGATGAGAATTAGGGACTGTAAGACTTTAAAATTCATACTGGCAGGAAGCCTCAAGCAGTGATGATAAAAGAAAACAAAATGATGCAAATTTAAGTGGATTAAATAGAGAGAAAAATCAGTGGGGGAGAAAATCTTTAATCAAGCCAAAGTGCTGAAGACAATAGAGGTTGATGATTTGGAAATGGTTAATAGTTTTATATCTACTGAGATCAGCCCTATTCAGGTGATGTTTTTCAGTTCTATCTAGTTCTTGATAATTTACTCTGGTAAGCCAAGAATATGTAGACTTGTAGGACTGAAATGAACTCTACATGTGGAAAGAATTTTACATAAATAGGCTAAACATATGAGAGCTAGAAAGAAATTTAGATATCATCTTACCCCATCAAGAAAAAAAAGCGAAACCAAAAGAGGTTAATTAAGCTTACTTGAGGTCACTCTGAAGTTGATTAATGTGAGTTCGAATAAAATAGTTATGAAGTGGCAGAGTCTAGAGTGAAATACAAAAATCTAACATCTAGTGCCCCACAAAGGAAAGAATTACAGAAAAAATGTTTTTAATATTTCCTTTACATCCTTTTAAAAATCAACAGGAAGGAGGTTATAAAAGATGGGAAATCATAACAATCACTAAAATACTTTTATAGAAAATTGTTCCTTATATATTTTCTAAACCTCTGATGATCTCTGCTTGTTCTCATTAGATTTAGAGATAAAACCAAGCACAGAAATGTGTTCTCAATTTCTCACACTCTGGGTGAGACATAAATAATAAAATATGGGCAATTAGAATTTTAAGGTTTTAAATGCCACTTCAACCCCTGACAAAAAAACGCCGAAATACCTTCTCAGGCATTGATTGACAGTGCATTGGATGCACTTGGTGCTGTGTATGATAGGAAAACAAAATAGAAAGCAATTATTTTTATCTTTAGGAAGCCTATAACTTACTTGAGGTGAAAGGGCATATGGCATACTAACATGGAGAACATTAAACTATGTAAAAAGCAAAAGGTAATGAAACTTAAGGTTAGCAAAGTACGTAAGTGTTGGCAAAACTAAAAGGCAAAGATGAGAATAGTGTTAGGTGAAAGGAAGTAAGACGCCCTGAGTTTGCAGGTGAGATTGTTGACTGAAGCCGAAAGTCCCAGGTAAGAATAAGTGAAGATCTGCATGTGATGCGGGAAAGAGTCAGAGGATGAATGTGCAAAAGATTTCATAGACCAGGTAGAAAAGGTGGACTTCAATGCACATGATAAAGAGGACTACCGAAGGTAAACAACACGATGTATATGTTGTTTGTAGATGGTAGCAACCTGACATTAAATACATTACTGAAATGAGGCAAAGTGTGGAAGACTATGGAGCTGGGGGGAAAAAAAAATAATGCTTTGACCAGGTGCTCCTCAGTAAGAAAGAAGGTAACTGGCTTGCAGTCAGTAATTCAGAATTTGATAATATTTTATTCCACACATTCAGCCAATGTGTACAAAAATGTATGTATTATTTTCAGATTCCTTGGTCTTTGATGGAAAATCAATGTTTAGAGACTCTGTATGAAATTCAGTTTTCTTATTATGCAACAAAGGTAGTCCCATTAATAATTTGTATTTTTCTCAAATCTCATCTCTTTTACTGAAACATTCATATTTTTTGATATAAACATATAAATATGTGTATTGACTAGGATCTATAATTAAAAGAAGATTCTTGCCATCATATGTTACTCTTTCCAGTTCTGACATAGTATTTTCATGTGCCTGCTGTAATGATTTTCTTAATTTATAGCCATAGGTTAGTTCTTTGATCTGGTGGCATATAGCTTCATTGGTTTATGGGACATAAAGCTTCCTTAGATCTTACAATGCTTTACTTAGGTCTCACTTAAAATTAGTTTAATGTTTATTTCACATTCAATTTTTTAGCCTTTTTGCTTTGAGTTTTGGTTACATGGACTATGTAAATAATCATAGTAATGTGTTATAGTAATGTCCAATTCAAAAATGTACTTAAAATGTAATACATTATTAAGTTGTTATTACAGATTTAAAGGGGTGTGCAATTGGAAAAACTTAAAAATGTTTATCTGATAATAGAATGGTTCATAGCTATGATTTATATATAGCTTCCTATGGGCCCAGCATAGCATACTGTTATCTCATTTAGTTCTTCAAATAACTCCATGGGATTCATATTGTATTTTAAAATGTTTCATAGTTAAATGCACTGAACGATTATAAAAGTTCAGCATGTACTGACATGTGCAGGCAATATGCTGAGCACTTTATGAGTGTCCTATGACTTAATCTTCATTAAAACCTGACATGGGCTGTATCTTTATCTTGGTTTCACTGAGGTGAAGAAAAGTAAAGTAATTTGTTTAGTTAATAAGTGGCAGTTCCTGGCTCAGAGAAGTTAAGTGTCTTTCTGAATATACAACAAAGGTTAGGTTTTAGACTATGTCTGCTGACTTGCAAGCCTTGCTGTTAAACACGACACCTATTATCATCTCATCTGACTTATGCCTCTAGATGGACAATTTTCTCACTACCCAGAACACGGTAAAGCTTCATTACTAATTTAGATAAGAGGTGTTATAAGTTCCTATGACCATTATCCTATTATACCAAAATGACTGCAGTCAGAAAGTTTACTCCCCACCACCAACCCACATGTCAACTTTTTGCAGCTAGAATTTAATATTCTTTAGCAGTTTTCATTCATATTGGAGATAATCTGACTTCTTTTTCTGTCATTTGACCAAAACTTTGACTTCAGTTAAAGAATCTAAAATAGGTTATGTATAGAAGAGCTGAAGGCAAAAGTAACATTTTCATAAATGCCTCAAAACAGGATTACTAAAACACTCTTCTAAAACATGACATCCTTTTAACTTATCCATTCGACAAACATTCTGCAAGTATTTACAAAGCATATATTAAATGCTACTTAGTATTGAATATGAAACACATAAACATGATTGCTGAACTTAAGAAAATTAGTATTAAGGTTTGGGGGAAAACAAGGATACTGGTGTGTACATATGCAACTATTCATAATGGAGTATGTACATGTACTATAGCAAACTGGCTAAGAGAGACGACTCTGGAAGTGAATCCTTGAGTTTGAATGATTGGTCTGCCACTTAGTACTAAGACTGGGCAACTTACATAAACTGTATATTTCAGAATCCTCACCCATAAAATGAGGATAAGAGTATTTACTGCACAAGGTGATATTGAGAATTAGCCAAGATAACGCTAGTGCCTGACAGTCAGTCACTAGATAATATGTTTTGCTTATTTTCATGGAATATGCTAATTGTGTATGAATAAAATCCAGACAAATGAACAATCCCTTCTTTCTAAGGGAGAGAGGTAGGCACCCGGGTTCAGGGAACTCTTTGCAGAGTTTGCCTGCCATAGTCTTGTGCTTTGATTTGGTTGTATAGAGAAGGAAGCAGAAATGAATTATACAAAGAGAAAGTCACATAAACACAGACATAGTAAAGTGAAAATGTATGCTCTACTGGTGAAGTATTGGTGTTTCAATATGGCAGATCATAGGGTTCTAGGTTAAAATAGCAAGGTTTACAAAATCAAAGCAGTGGTAAGAGACAGATTATAGAAATGCTGAACAAACCAAAAGAAAGAAGAGAACAATAGCTGCCAGCAGGAATTCTCAGATGTCAACTTAGCAACTAGATGCTAAACAACTTTAGAAGAAAGACCATGACTTTCAGGCCGAATCACGGTACTCACACTAATGTGCCTGGTAGAAGTGTGGCTTGTTCAAATTAAATGCTCAATAAATGCCTGCTTAATAGGACTATCCAGCAAAACAAGAAAACCACCACACCATCTAACTTGTTATACAGCTTGTTATATACGGAATATACTCTGTAAGCAAGAGTGTCTCTCCCCTCAAGTTGTCAATGGTGATTGACTTTATCTTAGATCCAATGAAAATTTTATATATTAGTTAACTTCAACCATGTTGGCCATGTTTTGCACAACATTTCTGGAGGAAGCAGAGGATATTATTTAAAAGGATAAAGTATTTGCAAAAAGGAACTGTAGGTAATATCTACAACACTTCCCACTATTGTGCTAAGATAAGTCATGTGAAAATATAGTTTTCTATGCCAACGTATAAAATAGACAAATAATGTATTCAGGCACTTATACATGAATTTGTAAACCTAAGTGCATAATACATGAGAGTTCAGAATTTATTTTAGCACACAAATCCTACTAGATGCTTTTGTAAAACAAAACAATGTTGATAAATAATGTACCATATGCAAATCAACTCAACATCTTGTGTAATCAATCAGTACATCAAATATGGTTTTCTTTCTATAGACTGTGCTTAAATCATTAAATCCAGTGAGTATTTTCTGGATTTATGTTTTGACCAGGTTCCATTACTTGTCACAGAAAGCAACAGTACTAGAGATTACTGTCTTCAGCAGGTAAAAACTAAATAATTCTTTTAGGAACAATGAAAAACTTTTCAGTAAGTAAGCTGGCAAGTGGTTAACAAGTGACTGATAAAGACACCTCTAAGATAAATGTCAATTTTGTATTTCTCCACACTGACCTCCCTGCCAGTGGTTTATTTTTTATTTTATTTTTGAGACATGGCCTCACTCTGTTGATTGGGCTGGAGTGCAGTGGCATGATTGAGCCCAAACTTCTGGGCTCAAATTATCCTTTTGTCTCAGCCTCCCGAGTAGCTGGGATACAGGCATACACCACCACATCTGGCTAATTTTATTATTATTATTTTGTAGAGATGGAATCTTGCTGTGTTACCCAGGCTGGTCTGAAACTCCTGGCATCAAGTGAGCTAATGTTTTAAATTACCATTTTTTTGTAGCAAGGGCATTTGAAGACTGTCTACTGCAAACATTTTTGTGCCATACAGATCTTTGGCAACTTTATGTTACTCAGCTGCTTTGTTACAACTACTGTTAAGGTTGTGAGACTCTAATGCACACTGCTTATTCTGAAAGAAATCCTAAAAGCAAAAATGCGAATGCAATGTAGTATTAACACTCTCTAATAGTTGTAGTAAATCCTTAAGCTACACATTTTTGGATTCCACTGTGATACAACAATTGAGTATATTCCACTATAATAAAATTTTCAGAATGTTAACTGGCATTGTCAGCTGTGTATGTTATCAGAGTATAGCTAACACATTTTCCCCCAAAGGAAGTATGCCAACTATCCATGTCTACCGCTGCTAATAAGGCATGCTAATTTAAGACATTCAAGGCAAATTCAGTATACAACATGTTTATGTGGTACTTTTTCCCTACTATTATATACGCAATTGAATTTTCTCCTTTTTAATAGACTATTTTTAAGGCAGTTTTAGATTAACAGAAAAACTGAACAAAAAGCAGAGTTCCCAACAGCCACAGATACACCCTCTACACACATGTATATCTACCATTATATGGTCATACCAACTTGCTATAATCATTAATTAGTTCCAGGAAGTTTTTTGTCAATTCTTTTAGATTTTCTACACAGACAATTATGTCATCTGTGAAGTTTCATTTCTTCCTTTCCAATTTATATACATTTTTTTCCCTTTTCTTGTCTTACTGAATAAGCTAGGACTTCCAGTACTGTATTGAAAAGACATGGTGAGAGAGGACATCCTTGCCTTTTTTCTGATATTAGTGAAAAAGCTTCTCGTTTCTCAACATTAAGTATGTTGTTAGCAGTAGGATTTTTGTAAATGTCTTTTATCAAGTTGAGGAAGTTCCCCTCGATTCCTACTTTGCTGAGAGTTTTATTATGGATGTGTGTTAGATTTTCTCAAATACTTTTCATGTATCTATTTATATGATCAAATTATATTTCTTCATTTAATCTGTTGATATAAAGGTTTACATTAATTGATTTTTACATGTTGAACCAGCATTGCATAACTGAGATAAATCCTATTTAGTTGTGCCATCTACATTTTAAAAATATATTATTGGATTCAATTTGCTAATATTTTGTTGAGGATTTTTGTATCTATGTTCAAGGGAGATATTAGCCTATGGTTTCTTTTCTCATATGTCTTGGTCTGGTTTTGGTTTTAAGATAATGCTGTTCTGAAAGAATGACTTGAGAAGTATTCTCTCTGCTTCTACCTTCTGGAAGACATCATAGAGAGTTAGTGTAATTTCTTCCTTAAATGTTTTGTAGAAACCACCCATCATGGCCTGCTGCTTTCTGTTTTGAAAGGTTATTAATTATTGATTAATATAAGACTATTTTTCATTGTCTATTTCTTCTTGTGTGAGTTTTGTCAGATTGTGTCTTTCATGCATTTGGCTCATTTCATCATAATTATCAAATTTGTGAGTAGAGAATTGTTCACAGTATTACTTTATTATCCTTTTAATGTCCATGAGATCTATAGTGATGCCCAGCAATTGTGTTTTAACTAGACTTCTTAAATTTATTTTGAGTTTAAACTGTGTTACACACTTGGTAATAGTTACTGTCTACAAACAACAAGCAAGAAAAATGCCTACAATACCCACATGAGGCAAAACAAAAAGAGGAGACAAATATCAATACCAAAAGGAATACTGCTTACAATACAATTTTACATCATTGGGCTTTCACCAGCAACTTACAATCATACCTGATATTACTGGTTTCTCAAAAAATCAGAGAGCCAGTCCATGAATATAGATTCAGAAAATGTCATCTGAACCTTTACTGAAATTTATATAGTTTGTCAAACTCCAAAGTTTACTAACCAGTCATATTTCAAACACAGAAGCTCAATCATCCTCATAATCATTTCATTATAAAAGGTTTATATGAGTTGGGAGCTGGAGGAGCTGTAAGGCAACACTTGGAGCAGATGTGAAGATACCTCTGATAATGAAACTATGTTGAGCCTTTGGAGAATGAAAAATTTCTTTAAATCTGAAGTAGTGATTTGATCAATATAACATTAGTGACCTATAATAATGCAAATCCTTCTTTTATATGAAAACTGAGGGATCTGAAAGTTATTTTACCTTTAAAAAGCAAGGATACTGATACTGTTTAGTATGAAAGCCCATTACCTAGTAGAGAAAATATTATGCCTTTTGTTTTGTACTTACGTCTAAGAAAAAAATTAAGTAGAAGATATGGGAGGTAGAAGAGATTTCTAAAATTACTGTTTTCCTCCATTTAAGTAAATATAGATTTACCAAGCCGTCATAATCTCATTCACAACTACAATTTATTACCCATTGATGCCAGACACATTGCAGAGCTCTTCACATATAAGATCTCCAGGAGGGCAGGAATACTTGCTTATTCACTTATGTATCAGAAGCATCTAAAATAGTGTCAGGCACATAATTGTCCCTTGGTACATATTTCTGCATGAACAAATATTTATTGCATTTAGTCCTCTTAAAACCACATAAAGTATTACTATCCCCAGTGTACACATGAAGAAACAGGGGCCAACAAAAGTGTTCCACTCACCAAGACCACCAAGACAGGCATCTCCAGAGTTGGGATTTGAGCCTAAGTCTAACTTTGACAAACACAAAGGGCCACTGCCTACCTATCCTCCAACTTTTCTGCCCCTCAACCCAGTTCCGAAATACACAGATACTCTGCAAGTATATATACTGTTATATCATTTGCTACAGTGGTTCTTGACTGGCCATTCAGTGTATTTTTTAATGCCAAATTCAGGGTTATTTCATTTTTTAAGCCAAAATTATAGTTCTCAACATTCTTTCAGAAATAAACCACTGAAAAATTTATGGTGTTTCAATTCAGTAGTTGCATTAAAATATCTCCATTGCCACATAAATGTGAATTCCAACTGATGAGCATAAAATAATTTGCTGAGATGTAATCAAAATCTATTTAAAAAAGACAAAACCTTTTCCTGAGTTTGCTTTCACATCATTAAGGATGACACTATGTCACTTTCTCCCTACAAAATACACTATTTACAGCATTTGTTATTCACTTATAAAATGCATGCAGAAATTGACTTCTAAGATCCTGGTATGAATCTCCTTTTAACAAATTTTAAGCTCTTTGAGTAAATATCATTACAGCATTTACCTGCTGTGCACTACTTTTCAGCAGAAAATGCTCTTTGGGTTTCTCAGCAAGATTAGCAAATTTTTAAGCATAGAGATTTTTTTTTCTTTTTCTATGAGGACGGGAAAAGATCTTCATAAATCCTGCTATGTTCTCTTCAAATAAGCTTTCATCTTGACCCAAAAAGATTCTTGAGTGATTAAAGCACAATGATCTTGACTTCAGTTCTAGACATGCCAATTCATATGCATTTGATCTCTGAGACTTGTTTTCTACAAGTAGATGGAGCGTGTTTTCCCCTTTTTCCTGGACTTTCCTGGATGAAGTGAGGTAGCATATGGGAAAGCACTTTGGAAAAGTATCAGGTTCTACAGAAATATAAGATTAGTGCTACACAAAAAAATTTCAATTCCTGTGTTGATAAACAACAGAGATACAATCTGAGAAATACATGGTTAGGTGATTTCATTCTCATGTGAACATACATGAACATACAAGGTGTACTTACACGAACCTAGATGGTATAATCTACTATACGTCTAGGCCATGTTCTGTAGCCTATTGCTCCTAAGCTACAAACCTGTACGGCAATTGTCACACAATGGCAAGCCATATCTAAACACAGAAAAAGTACAATAAAATTACAGTATTATAACCTTAGGGGACCACCATTATATCTGCAGTCCATCATTGACTGAAAAATCGTTATGTGGTAGATGGCAATACATGAGAATAAACTGTTCTGGCCTGAGATACAAGAGATATAATGTCCTAAACTTAGGGAATTCATTTCCATAATCCACTCCAATCTGTTCCTTATTTTCCCTCTCTTGTATGGGGAAATGCTCACCAAGTTACTCAAGCTAGAAATCTGGGATACTCTAAAATCACTACCTCCCCTTCACCCTAGATATAACTATGCTACCTAGCTAGCAAGTCTCTACCTTCTGTTATAGCTTTACTGCTACCTGTTTCTCTTACAATCAAGATCAAAACCCTTGTTATATATTGTGAGTCATTTTTAATCTGTCCCCTCTTTAGTTTCCTGCTTTTCATCCTGGGATGAAATCATGCTCTCTGTAACCATAGTGTCTTTAAAAAAGGCCAGTACACAAATGAAAATTGCAGGGACCTAGGTATTGTTGCAGTCCCTCTTAGACTGAAAGACACATGTGAGAAAGCATTTGTGTCTTTTTTACATGTACTTTAACTGTACAGACCAAGACCAATTGCTACAGATAATTGAGAACTGGTTCTAATCTGAATTTCACATAGAAGAGGAAGGAGTCAAAGACTTTGAAAACATTAATAGATTGATTCGAAATTTATGTATAGGTGGATCAACTAAAATTTTTATAAAGAAGTAGTAAAAGAGTATATATTGATGAAAGAGCCATTGCTAAATATAAATTTTATATTATAAAAAATTAGAAAAGTTTAGAACACAGAGAAAAATAAAACAGCCATTATTATCCTGCAACAAAAGAAAAGCAATTGCCATATAATACTTACTGATACTTTTTTATGTTTAAAAAAGTAATGATGACAATAATAACAATGACAAAGGCCAGCTAACATTAATTAGGCATTATTGTGTATCAGGCACTCTATTAGATGTTGTGCATGGATTTAGTTTTATTCTTGAAACGGGCCTATAAATTAATTCTGTCAATATCCCATTTTACAGATGAGTATACTAATCTTCAGTGATGTTAAGTCCAAAGTTTCACAGCTAGTAATAAAAAAATCTGAATTTTATTTGAATTATAATTTAAAATTATTCAAAAGTATAAATATTTTGTATACAAACATATAGTTCCTTTGGGGTATAAAGTCTCATAAAAAGGCATACGAGGATGTGAATTTACAAGAAATCAAAATAAAAAGCAGTCTATTTTTTCCAGATTTTTAAATATTGAAAAGAGTTGTCTTTTAGATATAATAGTTGTTACATATGAAAGGCATAATGATCACCTATTAAAATAATAGATGCTAAATATTAATCCTAGGTAATATCACTTGCCTAAATACCTACTACACTGCTTGTTAATATGGACTGTATAAATTGTATATTTGGTGCGTTTGATTTTCTGTGTGTGTAAATTTCTCAATTCCCAATGCAAATGGATTGATTTCTATTTTGTAAAATCCTATTCGGATACAAATGTCATACAGAAAATCTAATAAAAAGGATGGCTTATAGAAAGGATTCGTTTGCCATTTAGTTTCTAAAAATTTGTGACACTGATCCTTTAAACTCAGAAGAACTCTATTAAAGATCTTTTTTTTTATATTGGCCATTTGTCATAAACAAACATTTGAAGCAGGCATATAAATTATTCTATTGTTCTAAATGTTTTTTTAAAAATTTTAAGTCTATATTTCTATTTCTCAATGAATGAATAATAAATGGAGTCCATAGGGAAAACAAAACAATCAAAAGGCCATGGGTTCATCAATTTAAATAGTATTGAAGTACATATTAGGAACCAATTCTCATATCTTTTGCATAAATTTCTCACATGCCTGTCTATACTTGAATGACTTCAGAATTAAAGAAAATTGCATTAATATTAAGCCTAATTAATATTAAGCTTACATTAAGAGCCTATAGCATTAAGCAATTGGATAAAAAAGGACGTAGTAAATAATTCATATAACACTTTGATTTTCATTGATGTTTAGCATAAGAATACAGTGGAAAGACTACTAACATCAGATGCAGTCCTTGCCAATAATTTATAGTCCAAAACTCAGCTCAGGTCTCCCTTCCCTTCCTGTTGCCCACCACCATGCTATGGTTTCCATCATTCCACCCATGCGCCAAGTTTCTAGGCTTGGGTTATTTACTTGTTTCTTTCAGTTCCTAAAATACCCTTCCCATCACGTTATTCACTATCTGTATTGGCTTTATTTCTCTCTCTACCTTAAGGGCAGGGGTGGATTGAATTTACCCCTGTGTTCTATTGAATACCTGCAATCTTAATAAAGCTCAGCAAGACACTGAAGAGGATAGACTTTTAATTTAATGATTGTTGCTAAGAATATTTAACATAATATGTAACTGTATGTGATCCAACTCACAAACTTAATACTTTTGGCCTCTTTTTCTCCATCTTGTAATAAGACATGTTTTAACTGGATTGCCTAAAGTAAATTCTGGCACTAATAAGTCTATGGTGTATTGCAAATTGGCCTTGAAAAGTCAGAATTTTGATTCCCAATATTTTCAATAAGCACTATAGTATATTTTAATATTTACTCTATTTCATGACTCTGCTAGAAAATTCAACTAAACTTTAATATCCTTTACTGAAAGTAATAAGCAAGTGTTTTTCTCCTCTTAACATTCTTTTGCAAAATGTATCTGGTAGAGAAAACAGCATTTATGAGTAATTACCAAGCATTATACATAAGAACTTTATTTAGACATTCTAAAGATAATACCATTCAATTCTAGTAAAGAGGAGAAACAGAATATGTTATGTAAAAATGAATGCAAATTTTATGTAAAACCTAAGTGAATGAAACATAAAAATTCTGGTAAACTAGTAATATAACCTTATTTCAAAATGTCTTATTTGATTTCAACAATCACACACAAATAAAATTGGTCTCATTACTAAACAGAAATACCATGTTTTATATTTTCTGCAGTTTGACAAACATTAATAGATTGATTTGAAATTTATGCATATGAATAACTAAAATTAGGATTAACTAAAATAAGAACTAAAACTCCTCAGTCATCAAGAATTCCTGTGGCAGACAAAAATCTTTAAAAGTTCCAAGTAAAAACTGCATACAGGAAAGTCAATATGCAATATAAATCTTTTAATATAGGATTAAACGACTCTTTTTTAAGACTAGGAACTTTATTTTTATGTTATCTATACCTTCATATGCCAATGAATAAATAAATGTTTGAAACTAACTGCCCTGAAATCAATTTTTATTACTATGGTGGGATTTATACCTATGCAGGCGAGTTAGTTTATCATCAATAATTTAGTCTACAAGGACTCCTGATTTCTCTGAAGTTTCTGGTAATATGACATGGTATTAGATAAAGTGCTAGAAATTTGTAACACCAGGATGTTTGTTTCAAACATATTTTTCCCATTTATAGAAATACAGGAAAGAAGGAAGAGGATATAAAAGGCCTTCTATAAAGATCTTGGAGGGGGGAGTGTTTTTGCTAGTAGTCGTGTGTGTTTGTGTGCAGAGCTAGATTCAATCAGGGAGGGCCATAAAGTTAAAGTGCTAATTATCCTCAGTTTATTTTCTTCCTTTTCCTTTTCCTTTTAATTGGGAAATGTAGTTGGTACAATGTTTTTTGTTCTAATATAAACTCAAGGGATTATTACAAACAACATTAGCAACAGTCTATATGTACATTATATATAAAATGGAAAATTGATAAAAAATATTTAAGACACACAAGCAAGAATTAGTAAAATGAAAGTGTGAGACCTGTGACATTCAAATCTTTAAAAATATCTCTGACAATCAAAATGATTTAAGTAAGAAAACAATGAAAACTGTAACTCAAGTATATTGAGACTGATAGATCCAGAAGAAATTGCAAGAGGCTAACTCAATTCTAACATTCTAGCTTCTAGGAACAAGACAGCCTTTTGTCTAAGATCTTGAATAACTGAGCAAATACCTCTGGCAAATTGTACTGTATCTTCCCCTTACAGAAGTAGAGTCCCAAGGAGAGATGGGAACATATATTAGCCTAGGTAAACTCAGATAAGACGCTCAGTGTAGGAAACCACCCTGGAAGCCTGATTCTCAGGGCTGCTGAGCGAGACCTGTTGTCCCAGCTTTTTTATCAGTCAGACTCCCATGGGCGTTAATCTATATTTCACACATCCTTAATCTTTTGATGCCCAAGCTTCCTTTCCCATCTAGGTCTATAATCTACTTCCTCCCATGCACCATTTCTCTCTGAGGACAAAGTTTTTTCCCTTTTTATTTTTTCCATCCAAATGCCACCCCCCAACCCCACCCTTTCTTTCCTTTCTGCCCACTACCTTTAACTTTACCTTTGTTTGCCCAGTGACACAAGAAAGGCAGGTTTCCTGTGTTTCGGGAGACTGTCACTATAAGGTAAATTATGCTTTTGCTAATACTCCCTAGTGCTACAGGCTTAGCAAAATAAATGGCATGCCCAGAACAAGAAGTTTTAAACTGACACAGCCTGTGATCTGTTTACATGCCAACTTAGTGGAATTCCTAAGCAGAAAGAGGAAAAAAGGAGGATAGCTAAAAGTCGGTAAAGCATATCTTGCTTCAGCTAAATGAAATACTAGAATACTGTTAATTTCTTCAATTGATCACCTTATTATCAAAGGCTATAAATACTTTTAAAGTTAAAATGTATCCTTGTTTCTCTCTCAAACTCACACAAACACACAGATACCCAGGAGAAACAAATGAGACCATGATTTATATTTTCATATGGAGGACAGAATAGATCTAAAAAAATATATTTTCATTAGTGATTTCAACCCCACACTGAATAATCTTTCACCAATTCTGCTATAGTTTGTCTAAATTTACTAATTTGAAGTTTGACTGTTTTTTCTCTTTTTTATTTTTTGGAGACAGCGTCTCGTTCTGTCGCCCAGGCTGGAGTGTAGTGGCATGATCTCGGGTCACTACAACCTCTGCCTCCCAGGTTCAAGCAATTCTCATGCCTCAGCCTCCCGAGTAGCTGGGATTACAGGCATGTGCCATCACGCCTGGCTAATTTTTGTATTTTTAGTAGAGACGGGGTTTCACCGTGTTGGCCAGGCTGGTCTCAAACTCCTGACCTCAAGTGATCCACCTGCCTCACCCTCCCAAAGTGCTGGGATTACAGGCATAATCCACTGTGCCTGGCTATTTTCTTTGCCCCCACTGATAATGACTAGTAAAGACACATACAGGTAATAAGGAAATAAGAACAAATAGTAAGAGGAAGAAGAAAAATAATCCAGCATTTTCAATAACTTAAGAAATAATGAAATAACTATATTGGAAATATAAGATTTAAACCAATAATCTACTATTTAAAAATAAACAAAATCTCCATTTTAGTTGCTATATAATTGCAACACACACACACACACACACACACACACACAAACAAACGACATAGCCATTTTTGGCTTGTTCACTTAATATGTCTTAGGTAACATAAAAACCCTATTTTCAAAACTGGTGAAAATATTTAATGTTATAGTAATTAAAATATAATCAAGAGAACTTCTTTAAACTAGGATTACAAAATGTAGAGATAAAGAGTTCTTCAATTTGCTATTTGATGCAGACAATTCTCAGGTTTGATTAAGTTCATAGACTGTGGTATTACACTGCCTGCATTCAAATTCTGTTCTGCCCTTTATTAGCTGTGTGACTTTGGTCATATTACTTAACCTCTCTATATTGCAATTTCCTTATCTGTAAAATGAGCTCAATAATAGCATCCATCTCAAAGGGTTATAAGAGTCAATGGGTTAATATTTGTAAAATGTTAACAGTGGTGCCTAGTACAAAGTTGGCATTTTAATAAGTACTTGTTGATTTAAAAATAGATTTAACTTCCACTACTGCACAGTAAATCTTTGAGGGATTATTTTCAGCTAGGCCAAATCTTGATGAAAAGCAACAATTGTAAAATCTAAAAATACAAAGAATAGTCCATTCATGCAGAAACATTACATTACATATGGAAATGAAATGCTTCTCTAGAAAAATTTTATTAATTTACACCTTCAAAATCTGTACTTAGACCCATTTTAGAAAGTTCCATGCTACAAACCTGACAATAAATGAACTATACTTTATTCCCACAATACATATCCTAAATGAAAATGAAATTATGAGGACTGAGGCAAAAATATAATTCATTGTCATGTGGAGTAGAATGCAAAATAAAAGAAAAACCAGCCTCAATGCTAAGGTATTTTAAATAATTCCCTAAACTTTTAGTTTTTCATAATGCATATAAATGAATTAAGAATTTAAAAATTTGGGTCAGGCACTGTCGTTCACGCCTGTAATCCCAGCACTTTGGGAGGCCAAAGCAGTAGGATCACTTGAACACAGGAGTTTGAGACTGGTTTGGGCAACAAAGTGAAGCCTTCAACTCCACAAAAAAAAAAAAAAAAAAAAATAGCTGGGTGTGGTGGTGCGCATCTGTGGTCCCACAAGGGAGGCAGGCTGAGGCTAGAGGATTCCTTGAGCCCAGGAGATCAAGTCTGCAGTAAGCCATGTTTGCAGACTCTGTCTCCAAAAAAAAAAAAGAATTTAAAAATTTGGCATATGGCAATTCACATTGCCAGTGAGAAAAACTAAACTTTTAAATTGTACTTTACTTGGCTGCTGCATTGATAAAATTTTTTAAACCCAGGGATCAGTAATTTTAAAAGGCCACAGGGAGAATCAAGTAGATGTCACCAGGACTGTGCATGAAACCTTACCTTCTTCCAGTGAAGTTGCTCCTTCTGAGCTAATTCACATTTCTATCAAGTCTCTCAAATGGTTTCAGAGCTAACAGCAGCTCATACAGAGCAAATTATTAGAAGAGTGAGAAAACGGATATAAAAACACTGACAAAAATAAAATACATGTATGAAAATTAGAATAATCATGGAAAAAGATTTAAAGACTTTAAAAGCCACTGGGTATGTGTGGGAGTGGTTCACGTGCATGCTTACATACAAATTGTCCTAATGTATTCCAGCAATACAGGAGGCTCCTGATTGTGCTACAGCACAAAACAGCAACTGATGCTCAGAATGATGGCCTTGATTTATCAAGAAAAAGTTCAAGATGTCTCAAGTATATTTCATTTAACATGGCAGATTAACTACTGTTATTTCTAATTTACAAAGTGCATTATGCAGTAAGTGCTTTATATACATTCATTTAAAAAATAGTTATAAAGTGCCTATTCAGCATCTACTTCATTAAATTTACTTCATTAAATACATATACCTCAGGTTACAAACTGAGATAGTGTTTATAATTGCCCATTTACAATGGAGAAAACCAGGCATGAGGGATTGTAAAACCTATATGAGCTCACAGAACTGGCAGACAGGAGAGCCTGGGTGTGACTCCAGATCTCTGCACTACAGATTTATGCTCTTAAATTTCACAGGGATTTGCAAACATTAAGCCTAAAAGCAGAAAGCTCACCTTTCTTGACCGCAAACTCATGTGAACAATCTCATAAACAAGAACAAGTCCACCTAAGTAAGATACTAATGGATTTAAGAAATTTCTGTAAAGGAGGATCACTCTGCTATTTCTATATTATAAACATCAACTGGAATCAATGATCTGTTTTTCACCCTCACGTGTTCCATCTAAAGCAGAGAGCAAGACAGGCTAGATTACTTTTCTTCATCAGCTCTTGACTTTCTCTTGTCTTTTGTTTAGTAATCTCCTCATAAACAGCCTAGCAAAATAGAGACCTTCAATCCAGTAATTACCTATGTCACCAGAAAAAGCCTTGAAACAAACACAAATGAAGACGGTCCTTGGGGAACGTCAATCACCTCAACTCCCTCTTCCGTTTCTCTCAAGTCAAGCTTCTTTTCACCCTCCTTAATTGCAAGACTATTTCCAGCTCAGACAGTGGACATCCTGCCTCAACTTTTTTAATACTCATTCTCCTGGGAAAGTTTATTGCTGTTGCTGCTGAATCCTCATTCTCTTCTCATCTCCTCAGTTGTAAATTCTTTCAGAGTAGACTATTTCTAACCAAAACTATGAGCACTAGATTCAAGAAATATGTTTTCCTTTCTAATTTTTGCTGATAGCCAATGCTGGGACTTAAAGAGAGACCAGTCACCTGCAACTTCATTAGGCAGCTAAAATGTTAATCTCACAGAGAGCCTGCCTGTGTGATATACAATAAACAGATTGTTCCTCTTTCCACTTTTATCTTTTGCATATATGAATGAATATAGAACACAGAAGTGTGTGCATGTATTCCATATGCCAAGAGTGGCAGTTTTAAAGTGCCATACATGCTGGGCGCAGTGGCTCATGCCTGTAATCACAGCAGTTTGAGAGGCTGAGACAGGCAGATCACTTGAGGTCAGGAGTTCCAGACCAGCCTGGCCAACATGGGGAAACTTGGTCTGTACTAAAAATACAAAAATTAGCCGGACATGGTGGTGGGTGCCTGTAATCCCAGCTACTTGGGAGGCTGAGGCAGGAGAAGAGCTTGAACCCGGGAGGCAGAGGTTGCAGTGTGCCGAGATTACGCCACTGCATTCCAGGCTGGGCAACACATCAAGACTCCGTCTCTAAATAAATAAATAAATAAATAAATAAATAAAGTACCATACTTCCTAAAGTTTTATAGAAGCAATGTATGACATATCATTGAGCCTTAGAATTCACAGTAGGATGGCTTGGGTGATTGCAGATCTTGAAATGCATTTTAAAATAATGACAACAAAGTTAATAATGCCTACTTCAGTAACAGATTTCAGAGATTTCTGAAAACAATACAATTAATTTAACTCTAGTTAATGTCAATTAAGATATCATGCTTATATGCACAGACTTGAAAA
The DNA here is from genome assembly GCF_028858775.2 of Pan troglodytes. Lineage (NCBI taxonomy): Eukaryota > Metazoa > Chordata > Mammalia > Primates > Hominidae > Pan > Pan troglodytes. The sequence goes on along the minus strand of NC_072403.2, from coordinate 135,952,428 downwards.
ATAATATTAATCAATGTTACCAAATAAGCAGCAGTTGTCTTTTTATAGCATATATAGTTGCATGAAAATCTACCCAACTTTTCAATGGCAAGTCTATCTGGGGCACATAACTCCTCTTTGACTGTTTTTTATTTATGTTTTAACTAATTATGTTCTGGTAGGAGAAGTTTTCCAATAGGTTTATAGACTTAACGACAATAACAGAAGTTTTTCTCTGATACCACTATACTATTAACACTGATAGTTAACACATGCCTCAATTTAACCCAAGATATTTAAATAAATATCTATCACAGGACTAACTGCAGTGCTGTGGTAACCCTTGCCAAAACTAGTAAGTACGTTCATACTTCATTATTCTAATATTAACGTAAGTATGTTATATGTCAAGCATAATGCTAGGCTCATGAATAAAACGTGAAGACTAAATAGATTTTGTTCTCAAGGAACTCAGATTTCATGGGGAAATGGGGGAAAATGCTAAAGTAATTACCATGCACTATGTAAAGTGCTATGATAAGGAATATGCGTATTCCGTATGGGTCCGTAGCAGAAAGCAACATAAAACAGAAACACCAGTTCCATGGACTTCCAAGAGGGTGTAACTCTGAAAGCTAAACAAGGATTAAGATTTTGGTGAAGAAAAGAATAAAGAGCAAGAATAGCTCAAGACAAAAGACTAGCACATGCAAAGCAAGTGCATTAAGGTATTGAAAGCATGTCAGTATGGTTGGAACCAGAGAAGCACTTACCCTGGAGCTGATAAAGGCTCACCATCTGGACCCCTCACTTGCACAGCCCTTCCAAGGCCCTGCCTGGGAGGACCCCTAGTAATGGGTGCAAAGGTACAGATATACACAGAAAGGAGTTAACCTAGCAAGTCTGAAAGCGCTGTCCTTGAAAAAGCCTGATTGCAAGGTTGGCCTTTGGTGTTTATCTGAGACCGTGGATTTTGGGAGAGGTCCCACCATTCCCAAAATGATAAGATTGGCTCACTGTGCCTGTTTTTATGAACAAAATAATTTTACGAACAAAATAACATATGCTGAACACCTGCTCTCCTCCTGAGAGTTTGAAATTCTGGTACATGTTAGGCAGAAGGTGTCAGGTGACCAGCTCTAAATTTAAAAAACCCTGAACGCTGAGTCACTATTGAGCTTTCCTGGTGGGCAACATTTCATCCCTGTCACAATCTTGAGGAATTAGGCATATCCTGTGTGACTCCACTGGGAGATGATTCTTGAAAGTTTGTGCCTGGTTTCCTCTGGTCTTTGCCCCATGAACCTTTTACCTTTTCTGATTTTGCCTTGCATCATTTCACTGTAATAAATCATAGCCATGAAACTGTGAGTACAATTAAATGCTGAATCCTATGTCTGCCTAGCCATATCCTCAAACCTGGAGTTCGTAGAGACCCCAAATACAATGTTTCATAAAATATTCAAAAGGGAAATGGTTTTAGATTACATTTTAAAACTAAGAACCCCAAATTGTTTAGCTTTTCAGCCCCATAAAATCTGAATCCTCCCCTGCCCGGTGGGGGTGGGGGAGCAGGGAGGACCCATGGTGCTAGAGGGTTATTTAATCGTATGTTATATGCTTCACAGAGTGTCAGAGCTCCTATGGCCATGAGGTTCAGAGGGATTTGTCTTTTTAGTCAACATTTTGTTAGGAACCTGAAAATAACTTAGAAGGGTAGAAAGTGTTGTAGGTAATATTAATGACTTTAACTTTAAAATATAAGTGTCCAAATACCTATTGTGGAAAGGTTAAAGCCTAACAGAGTCTCAATCATGGCTCTCAGCTGGGGAGGGAAATCTACGGCTCTTTGTAGAACTCTCACATAGAGTCACTCCAAGAAACAGTGATAGCTCAGCAAATTGTTCCTAGCACTAATTAGGTGCATTAATAAATTATACAATAATTTAGATATTTAAATATACTTTATCAGAAGTTATAAGACATTCATGAATCACTTTAAATATACTTTAGCAAATATTTACTGAACTTTGGCCACGTATAAAAGGCTCTATGCTTGTGTAGTGAATGAGATGGCATGCTGTGCCGGCCTCCCTTCAAGACTGAAACATTCATTCCTCAAGCTGCTGGAAGTGTGGGCTGCTGACAGCAAAGGGCTGAGTCCTTGGGAATCTCCTGGGGAATTGTTTTCTTTGAGGTTACAACTCCGCCCATCCAAGCTTCAGAGTTCCTTGTGGAATTGGCTGCAATGTTCATCACTGAACTTTTGTAGAAAGTTCATCTTTGTTCTACTTCTTTACAACCCTGCTTCCCTCCATGGGTTTCCAACAGGACTAAATCATCTACCTGCAAGCAAATCTCCATTTCAGAGTCTATTTCCTAAGGAAAATGACCAAACATACTCAGTACAAATGGTCCAAAAATGATAGAGACATAGTCTCAGTCATTTAAGGAACCTTGAATTCAACTGGGTATCAAGGTAAATCAAGGACATATATTCCATGAAAGCAAGGATCAATGAAAAAAATGAATGAATAACAAAATGCAAGGTATATTATTGTGAGTTAACAACAGGGGTACACAGGTCAAAGAAGAAAGAAATAAAACTTGGGTGAATAAAATAATATTTCATAAAGAAGTGGATTTTGAAATATTTCTTGGAAATCAAGGAACTTGCAGCATTTTTATAGAGTGAGTCTGCCATTCAGGCAGGAGCTTACGAATAGAAATGTTGTAGAGAACAAAGTGAGTGGCCTAGAGGTCTGGCATAAGGGGCAGATGGAGGAAAGAAATGGTTTGTGTCACTTGGAAGGAAAATAATGGCTTAATGCGGAGACTTGAGAATGACAGGGGAAAATGAAATTTCTTTTCTTTTTATTTTTTAATGTTATTTTTTAAAATAATTTCAACTTCTCTTTTAGATTCAGGGGGTACACATGCAGGTTTGTTACACGGGTATGTTGTGTGATGCTGAGGTTTGGGATACAAATAATCTCTTATGCAGGTAGTGGGAATAGTACCCAGTAGCTAGTTTTTCAGTCTTTCCCCATTTCCTACTCTCTCAACTCTATAGTCCCCATCTTTATGTCCATGAGCACCCAGTGTCTAGCTCCCACTTATAAGGGAGAAGATGCCATATTTTGTTTTCTGTTCCTATGTTAATTTGTTTTGGATAATGGCTTCCAGCTACATCCATGTGGCTGCAAAGGACATAATTGTATTATTTTTTAATGGCTGCATAGTATTTTATGGCATATATGTGCCACACTTTCTTTATCTAACCCACTGTTGATGGGCACCTAGGTTGATTCCATGTTTTTGCTGTTGTAAATTGTGCTGCAGTGAACATAGGAGTGCATGTGTCATTTTGGTAGAAAAATTTATTTTCTTTCGGATATATATCCAATAACGGTATTGCTAGGTGGAATGGTACTTGTGTTTTAAGTTCTTTGAGAAATCTCCAAACTGCTTTCAACGTGGCTGAACTAATTTACATTCCCACCAATAATGTATACGTGTTTTCTTTCCTCTGCAGCATAACCAACATTGACTGCTTTTTGACTTTTTAATAATAACAATTCTGACTGGTGTGAGATAGTATTTCATTGTGGTTTTGATCAATATTTCTCTAGTGGTTAGTAATGTTGAGCATTTTTTCATATATTTGTTGGCCACTAGTATATCTTCTTTTGATAAATGTCTGTGCATGTGTTTTGCCCATTTTTAAAGGGGCTATTTTGTTTTGACTTGTTAAATTGTTTAAGTTCCTTACAGATTCTGGATATTAGATCTTTGTTGAGTGCATAGTTTGTGAATATTTTCTCCCATTCTGTAGGCTGTCTGTTTACTCTGTTGATAGTTCCTTATGCTGTGGAGAAGCTCTTTAGTTTAATTAGGTCCCACTTGTCAATTTTTGTTTTTGTTGCAATTGCTTTTGAGGACTTAGTAATAATAAATTGTTTCCATAGTCTGATGTCTAGAATGATGTTTCCTGGGTTTTCTTCTAGGACTCTTATAGTTTCAGGTCTTACATTTAAATCTTTAATCCATTTTGAATTAATTTTTGTATATGGTGAAAAGCATGAGTTCACTTTTATTCTCTTGCATATGGCTAGCCAGTTTTCCCAGCACCATTTATTAAAATTTATTGAATAGGAAGTCCTTTCCCCATGGCGTATTTTTGTTGACTTTCTCAAAGATCAGAGGCCTGTAGATTATGGCTTTATTACTGGGTTCTCTCTTTTGTTCCATTGTTGCCTTTCTTCCGCTAGGCCAGTTGTGAGCGTTTGTTCCATTGATCTTTTACACATATTAGAAAATGAATAAATGTGTCTTCGTCCAGAGCATGACTTCCAGCCTATAACCTCTATTCTGGCTGTGCTCAGCCCCTAACCATGAGGCAAAGGCAGTGCGTACAATTCTTTATACAATGCATTCACTTCCAACCTGTTTATGTGCCAGTACCATGCTGTTTTTGTAACAGTGCCATGGTGTTTGGTTAGTGTAGTTTTATGGTATAGTTTGAAGTGGGGTAATGTGATGCCTCCGACTTGGTCCTTTTTGCTTAGGATTGCTTTGGTTATTCAGGCTTCTTTTTGGTTCCATATGAATTTTGGAATCGTTTTTCTAGTCATGTGAAAGATGATGTTGGTAGTTTGATAGAAATTGCATGAAACTTCTAATGGGCAATAGAAGTCATTCAAAGGTGTTTGAACTTAGGTGTGATAGTCAGAATAAACTGGAGAAATGGACAAAGCTGGAAATCAAACCCCAGAAATATGGCTCCAGAACGTTGTCCAAGTCTAATCCACTCCAAGACTGCCTCTCAGGACAGAAAGCCATGAGCTAAATGCCAAGGGTTTTTGGTATTGCCAGTGCCAGTTTAGGATGAGGTGTGGGAGGAATACTCAATTCACACTGGCTGGCAATGTTTCTATCCAAGTATAACCAGATGCAGAAGGAAGAATTTAACTGGGTTTGAGGAATATAAAGCAGGAGTAAAAGCAAGTTCAAGATTCAGGTAGGTTGGAAGTCAGTGCATTATGTAAAGAATTATACACACAGACTGTGCCTCTTGGTCAGAGGTTAAGCATAGCCAGAATAGAGGCGACAGTCCGGAAGTCATGCTCTGGACAAAAACAGATTCATTAGTTTTCTAAAATGTCTATAAGATAAATAGAACAAAAGCTCACAAGTGGCTTAACTGAAGAAAAGCAGCGAATATAGCAGTGACTGCTATAGATGAGAAGATACAAACAAGATGTAAACTTTTAACTGCAAAGGAAAGATAGGTGCTGACAGTGGTGTGGCCGAAGGTACAATGTATGTAGAGACTAATTAATAAGGTTAAAATAAGTCATTCATAGCTCTCCTGCTTCCTAAACCAGAGCTCGGTGACAATTTGTACCATAGAATTGACAAAGTTCAGTGTAAGTATAAAACGTCACAAATGACAGGCACAATCATGACTTGTCACAGCTTACCCTGGCATAGAAACTGAGGTCAGCCTTTATAAGAGACCATCTGGAATTTGGCATAAATTCCAGAAGGGGAAGGATGCCTCCAGGCTGGCTGCTGAGCTCCAGTAGCCATCAAGAGATGCCCTTGGTTGAGGCAGGTGGCACCTGCTAGCAGGACTCAAAGAGTAAAATTAGCAACATCACTTCTGTGCATGGCCCTCATTCATTCATCTATACTTGAGCCATATCTCCACAGGAAAGCTGGGACTGGGGAAGCGACAAACCCAATCTGAAACTTGCTGCAGGTCACCTGTCTAATTAGACACCAGGAGCTGCTTCTGTGCTCCAGCCTGTCTTCCCCCTGTGCTCCTCTGGACTACACAATTGAAAATTCACACCCAATTATAAAAACAGAATGAGGCTGCTTTCCTGAATGACTGGACTCCAGGTTCATTTTGCGTACTCTTCATTAGAGTAATGACTCTAGCCAGACTCACTGGCCGGCTGCCCCAAGTGGATGAACTTCCTAACTAAGGCAGCCAATAGCCCAGCCTCTCACTCAGCATTCTCCTGAAATCAGGGATTTTTAACTGACAATTCTAATGAAGATATGCTCACATGCAGAACTCTTGCTAGGTGACTGCTCCATAGAATTGAGTTGACTGTGAACAATTTCTAAGAGAAAATGTTAAAAAAAGAGGTAATAAAGTTTAATAGAACCTGAGTGATAAAGATGAAATGCCATATGAAGTAAAATACAGAAACATGATATGTTGGGCAACTGTTCACAGAATGGTTACTCAGAATTCCTGGAATGAACAGATAACCAAAGAGGTTTTCAAAATGTAGTGATCCCTGTATGGAACAGACTTTAAAAAGGAAACAAAAAAAAATTGTGATCTTTGTCTGACAGGAGCTAAAATGTTTTGAGGAGTACCTGCAAGAGCAAAACCTGACCAATCAGCTAAGGATTCTACTCTAAGATATTCTGAGGCTGATGCAAACAGATGACCTGTGCTCGAGAGTCTACCATCCACTCCTCATCTCTCAGAAGGCCCCTTCTTGGGAAAGGACTTCTTTTCTTATCGCTGGATTTCCAGGCATATCGCTCTTCAAAAGACAAATGGTGTAGTTATGGTGGTTGCTGGTTCCCTTCCCCTGTTTTTATAATTAAATTATCCTTCAAAATAAATTCAGAAGCTCAGAGGGCAGTAGAATATTTTTCTTAGGCTGAAAAAGATTATTCAACACTGCCCATGTCCACCAACCCAACTACTTGCTCTGCTAGCCACGGCTAGGCTCTCCTATAGCTCTTCAAAATACAAGCAAAGACGGAACATGCACATGCCTGGAGTACATTAATGAAATGTACAAATGAACCATGCCTGTAGCCCCAGCTACTCAGGAGGCCGAGTTGGAAGGCTCACTTGAGGCCAGAAATTGGAGGCTGCAGTGAGCCATGATTGTGCCACTACACTTCAGCCTGGGTGACAATAAGACCTTGTCTCAAAAAAAAAAGTCATATAATCATTGGCTGAAATAGAGTTGCCTAGATTATTTTATGTCTTTCATCAAAATGTAAAATATTACATGTGATCTCAATGACACCAAAAAATAGGAACAAACATTTATTGAAATGAATAATGAGTGAGTGTATTATACATTATATCATCTTCTCTAACTCAAGAGCTACTAAAACAAACTTCCTTTACTTTCTCATTTATTTGTTTCTAGTACATTATTATTAATAGTGTGGTTAAGAGGTTGGGTAGTGGAACCAGACTGCTTAGGTTTTTATCCTAGATCTTCCATTTACTAACTACATAAACTTAAGTTATTAAAAATCTACATACCTCAGTTCTTCCATAAATAAACAGAGTAGTACTGATTTCATAAAGTTATATTATGGATTACATGAGTTAGTAGATGTGATGCTTTTAGAACAGTGCTGGGTATACACTACTGTCATTCTCTCCTTATATGCCCATTTCCCTCACTAGATTTTGCTTTGTTTCTCATTTCTACCTCTAACACTTACATGCACATGCCTGCCATAAAATAGGTGCCCAATACATACTTGCTAAATGGATGGATTTAATTTAATCCACACATTTGCCCTGTAAAGTCATATCATTCTTGGATTATAACTGGGGTATTTGTACGTTCAAGACAAAACATATCTAGTCAGTAGCAGAATGAAGATTTGAAACCAGGGGTAGTATATTATCATACTGATGCTCTCCCACTATACCACACAGAGAAATTGAATACAACCTAAGGCCTTGCTATTCAAAAAACAATAACTTGAGAGCTTCATTGTGAGAAATGCTCAACAAATACATTTCAGTACAAAGTGTTTTTGTGTTCTGTTTCATTTGAGAGATTCTTATTGTAATGTGGTAATTAGATCTCTGGTCCTCAGACTTCTATTTCTGGCATTTATTCTGCTGTCATATGAGTCCATCCAAGTGAGGTGCTATGAGAATCAGGGTTTCTCATAATGGAATGTGGTCAAAAAAAGGAAATACTGTGGAGTGAAAAGGAAGGGCAGGAACAAAAGAAATAAATATAGACAGATGTAGGAGAACTGTCTCCACAAAGTGATGAGATATCATGCTTCCCACACCAGTGTTTTTCTTAGAGAGGGTTGAGTACGAGAGAGATATGTGATTCAAACATAATGTTATCCATGCTGGGTCTGTTCTAGGAAGGGTGCCCAGCTGTCACGCTAATGTCCCACCTGTTCTGTAGCCTGCTTCAGACTCCAGAGAGAAGAACTTGGAAGAGCCTAAAAGGAACTGAGTAGCAGACACGAAAACAGGTTTAAAATCTAGGGAGAAACCTACCATGTGATGCTCTTGGAAAATGCCCATTACAAGATACCTCTGTCATATTTCACACGTCAGCCAAAGAGAGGATTTTCTCTTCTGGCCTAAGAAAGCTGCGTTAGATTGACGAATAAAAACATACTGCATTTAAGATAGTCTCAAGCTGGGAGTTTGAGTATTTGCTGCTTTTAACACACACACACACACACACACACACACACAAACGCAGCAAATTGAAATATACTTTCAAATTGCATCAATGTGTTTTGAGATAGTATCCTTAGAATATGCTCTGCACTAAAAGGATTATATGCATTCCTATTTATTAGAGTGGTTACAGAAGCAAAAGGAAGCCTATTCTAAATAACAAGCTTTTTACATAAAAACACATATGGCTGAATCATATGTTATAATTTTATTTTTACAATTAATCCCTGCCTTTTCTAGTTCTCAAATTTATAATGGTCTCAGGACCTATTTATTGCTGAGAGGTCATTAGCATACTATTTTAAAAGACTAAATTCTAATTCTAATGTGCATATGCATATATGAGCTATGAATCAAGATCCATAACTCTTTTCTAATAACTCTATAGTGCCTTCTGGAAGTGCACTCTAGGTAAGTATACTTTACTGCTCTGCAGAAGCAATTAATTAGCTAAAGCTGTGCATATTCCTGCCAGCGCAGTCAGGAGCCACAACCAGAAAAGGAGAAGAGACACAGCAAATGGCAGAGGAGAACAAAATGGGTGCAGTGCTTGATAACATGGCTCAGGAAACAGAAACACGAATGTAATTATCAGTAGGCTCAAAATATATCTATAATTTGGAAAAAGAAAAATTCTAAAAAGGGAGAGGGACAGACTAAGAAGTTAACCCTTATACATAATTCTCAATGAGGTAAATATTTTATATATCTGGGTCTCTCCAGGTCTCTCCTGGATATATTTTAGATAGCCAAGTCTCTCCTGAGACCTGGAGATAGTGGTCAAAAAGTTGAGATTGTGCAGAGGTGCGAATGGCACAAAATTAAGCCATCTCTAGCTTGACTTATGTTGTTCCCCACTTCCTTCTCTTTAATCTCCCCATCTAGACATTCATGCACTTGAGAAATGCAGTTATGTATATAACTGTAGATTATGTATCTATAGCTACGTGTGTATATATTATGCATACACATATTTATCATGTTAATAGAGACAACAGAAGCAGTTTTAATTACATATTTGGTGTTTAAATGAGAATTTAAAATGAAGAAATATGCAACTGTGTATAAATAACATCCCAGTGAAACAGAGAAATACTGCACATACAATGGAAGAGACAGTTTGTCTTATCCATTTGTGCTCCTTTAAAAATACCTGAGACAGGGTAATCTATAAACAATAGAAATTTATTTCTTACCATTCTGGAGGCTGGGAAGTGCAAGATCAAGGCACCAGCTTTTGGTGTCTGGTGAGGGGTTTCTTGTTGCATCCTCACATGGCAGAAATAGGGCAAAATGGGAGGAACACTGTGTTCTCACATGGCAGAGAGGCAAATAACTCCCTCACATCTCTTTTATAAGGGTACTAATCCTATTCATGAGGCCTCTGTCCCATGAGTGAATAACTTCCTGAAGGCACCACCATCTAATACTATCAATAAGTTTCCACAAATGAATTTTGGGGGACACATTCAGACCGTAGCACAGGGTTAGCAATTCATAGGCCCGGGTAAGCGGGAGCTGCAGTGCGTGCATGCCATATATGGAAAGGCAGCTAGTGAGTGCATATTTTAATAAATCAAGTGGAATCACTGGAGCTTTTCAGTTTGTTGAGTGTTTGTGTGTGTGTGTGTGTGTGTGTAATTTTCTGATAGATGAAGAAAACAGAAAGCAGGTGCATTAGATTAGAAAGCTAAATGAAATACTGTGAAAATCTTTACCTTTGTAGAAACAAGAGGCTGTACTTTGTGTTACATTGTGAGAAAAAGTGCTTGTGGGATGACAGAAAATATGAACACATAAAAGTCAATCTGTGGGATTTTCATGGTCCACTCTTCTGTTCATTGAAAGAGAACAGCTAACTCAGTACCAGGGCCTACTACACATTGAAGATATAGATAAACCTCCAGATTCAAGCCCAGAGATAGACAGCTAATTGGTTGAAACCAGGCAGATAACCTAGTAGGAACAACCAAAGTCACAGGTGCAACAGCCATGAATACCCTCCTATAAAACCTGAAAGAGAGGTAGCAGAGAATGCAATAAACAGAAAACAAGATAAAACAGTATTTTTCTTCCTAGGCTGCTAACACTGGAAACTGTTGTAAGCTCTTAGTGGCTAATAGTTAAAACAAAAATGACACTATAATTATATATTATTCATATCTAAATTGGCATTGTTCACTTGGCCCAGATGTCAAATGTTACCACATACAGATACCTTGAGAAAAGAGTGGATTTCTTAAAGTCTAGCACATTTGGACATCTTTCAGTTTACCGTTGCCTAGAGAAATAGATCTGGAGATTTTGTTTTCTAGTTTTAACTAATCTCACCCTCAAAAATGGCCTAAAATGTTTCTGGAAAAAAAAACCCCACAGAATGAAAGTAATATAAGTAAAGCAAATGAAACAGAAACTGGGAGGTTAGGAGTGACTTGCCAGCCAGAATACAAGGTAAAAATTGTGACTATCTAATCACATTTAATATGGCTATTCCCAAGACAAAATTTCACATTTTTTTAGCAAAAGCACAAATATTTTTGTAATATTTGCAAGTAAGAAAAGTATTTAAAATATTATTTTATATGTGAATAATCTGTAATCATATGTAAATAATGTAAGTTAACATTATATGTTTTAACTTTGGGAGGCTGAGGTGGGCGGATCACAAGGTCAGGAGATCAAGAACATCCTGGCTAACATGGTGAAACCCAGTCGATACTAAGAAATATAAAAAATTAGCCGGGCATGGTGGCGGGCACCTGTAGTCCCAGCTACTCGGGAGGCTGAGGCAGGAGAATGGTGTGAACCCGGGAGGCGGAGCGTGCATTGAGCTGAGATAGTACCACTGCACTCCAGCCTGGGCGACAGAGTGAGACTCCGTCTCAAAAAAAAAAAAATTTATATGTTTTATAAGTATAAAATATGTTAGTACAGTATAAATAACTACACATATATTTGCATTGTGTGCTAAAATATACTTTTATTGCCAGGGATGAAAGATTTAAACAGTTTATAATACTGCTCAATTCCATTCTGGAAATCACATTTAATTATATGTCAGTTTGTGCTACTTCTAGGAGCAATTATATATTCAAATAAATATACTAAATTAGGATTGATTTCCTTTATAATGAGAAAAAGATTTATATAACAGAAAAAATTACTAAACCAAATATATAGTTCTGGATTTTTGTCTGAACCCTCTCAGTAACTAGCTAAAAATAAGAGTATTAAAAGCTATCATTCATTGAATAGCTAAATGACCATGCTTGCCACTGGGCTAATCCTTTACATATATTAATTCTACTCCCCACAACAAATTCATGAGGTAAGTACCTAATCCAGTAGAAAAAAGAGAAGGTGAAAGAAAGAAAGATTGAAAGAACTAGTAGTCTCATCAGTGATCAGTGACTAAATTAAATCATTTAATTAAATGAGATTTAAACAACATAGAGCTATTATTCCCCTGTTAACTTCACAAAATGATCTTTATTTTGTCTAATATTAAGGAAGACATAAAACATAGTACTTTTATTACTACTTATTAATTGTGTGTCCTTGGGCCAGTTACATCTCATCTCTGGAGTTCAATTTCTTGAAATCCAAGTCTTTAATTTTTTTCCATAATGAGAATAATACCAGATAGATAGATATATAATTTTTTTTTTTTGAGATGGAGTCTCACTCTGTTGCCCAGGCTGGAGTGCAGTGGCATGATCTCGGCTCACTGCAACCTCCGCCTCCCAGGTTCAAGCAATTCTCTGTCTCAGCCTCCCAAGTAGCTGGGATTACAGGAACCCACCACCATGCCGGGCGAATTTTTGTAATTTTAGTAATTTTAGTAGAGATGGCCAGGCTGGTCTTGAACTCCTGACCTCGTGATCCACCCTCCTTGGCCTCCCAAATTGCTGGGATTACAGGCGTGAGCCACCGCGCCCAGCCTGATAATACCAAATATCTTAAAGATTGTTCTGAGAATTAAATGTGCTAATTTACATAAAAGTTCATTCACAAGAGTGCCTACCATAGAGAAACCCACTAAGTGTGTACTGTCATACACTGCCAATGATAAAAATTATTTTGGAATAGAAATTGGAATTATCAGTCAAAAGTCATAGAGAGGATTCACTAACAATAATCTGGCCAGATATGGTGGCTCACGCCTGTATCCCAACACTTTGAGAGGCTGAGGCAGGTGTATCGTTTGAGCCCAGCCTGGACAACATGGCAATACCCTGTCTCTACAAAAAATACAAAGATTAGTCAGGCGTGCTGATGCATGCCTGTCATCCCAGCTACCCAGGAAGCTAAGGTGGGAGGATCACCTGAGCCTGGGAGGTCAAGGCTGAAGTGAGCCATGATCGTGCCACTGCATTCCAGCCTGGGCAACAGAGCGAGAACCTGCCTCAAAACAACAACAACAATAACAACAACAAAAACTGAAATCAGCTATTCCTGGAACTCTATTCTAGGGAAATATAAAATATTTTTGAGACATAAGCAAATGCGCAGACATGAAGCTACTCATTGTCACAATATTTATAATATCAACAAAATGTCCTATACTGGGGGTTTATATAACAATAAATGGTATTTCCATCATTAGGAAGGTATGCTAAAACATTATGTTCTTGATCTTAAACACTATATTAAATATACAAAACAATGTAGGCCATAAACTTAATTGAAAAAAATAGGTTAGCAAATTTCACGTTTATACTTAAGTTTTTATTTATATTTATGTATCATTGTAATGAACAAGGCTACTTGAGCAACAGATTGAAAGAAACTGTTTTAAAAGTATAACATTGGTTTTATTTGGTTGGTAGAAAAATGTTCCCATTGCTAAAGATATCTCAGTTTCTGCACCACGTTTGTGTTAAAACACACAATGATTCTTTTTCTTTGTTATTTTCTCCATTCTCTTATCTCTAGCTCTACTTTGCTCATCTTAAGAATGATAAATCAATGAAGAACATTTTTTAAAGGGCAAGGATTAATTACAGATATCATTTCTAAGTTTTCTTAAGTGAAAAAGTATTTTTTAAAAGCTCTGGAGATTACTGTTTTTGATGTGTATTTGTGGACTCACTTCTGAGATTTTCATACTAGATCTCTTCTTTGGTATGGCTTATTGTCAAAGGTTGCTAAGCAGTATGAGTACTCTAAAAACAGACAGTGCTTAGGGGTAGTGCATCCCCCAATGTTTAAATCACCTTTAAAAATTGTTAAAACATGACAGGATCAAAAGAGTAGAGAGGGAAGGAATATTTGAACAGTTCTGCATTTACTCTCTTTGAATACCAAGACTTCTTGCCTTTTCATAAGACACTCATAGTTTAAGAAAGTTTCCATCATTTAAATTACATCTCAAATGGAATCCCCCTACAGAATCACATGCATTGTCTAATTTTTGATAAAAATATAGAGAAAGAGAAAAATTGAAGACCTTTTGAGAAAGTTTTGAAAAGATACCTTGCTTCCCACCTTTCCCATAAAATAGCTATAAGGGTTAATAAAAAAGATTATATAATAACATTGTAAACTGTTTAGGAGTCAATCATTACAAACACCTTTGAGAATGTCATTATTACTGAGAATATTTTCCCCATCTCCAGCACATATATGGTGGTGTACTCCTATTTATCTTCAAGATGCATATGTTATTCAGACTTGCTTTTACAATACCCAAAACGTGCTGCAATTTGTGAGCAATCTTAGCCAATCAGAGAAATAAATATTTAAAGCAATTTCCTAAATACTGTATTATTTACTGTCTCTCAGAGATTGGAGCCCTTTGATCAAATCACATGAACACTTATTTTCAACATGTTATACATGTTGAAAGCTTTCTCCTAAACTGCATGTACTTAAAATAAAAAGCCATATTATCATTAATCATTATAGCAATGCTCTTTTTTTATCCATCATTTTTTCTCGTATTGTAGTATTTTTCCATTGCTGGATGACATTTTATTTTTAGTGGCTGAATATTTTTATGCCAAAGCATTTGACAATATCACAGAAAGAACATTGTGTTGCATATTTTCCAATTTTTCTATTGTTTTATATTTTTTAAAGCTGTACTTTAAAGTTTTATAATTAAACACTGAAGATGAAATTTAAGTTGTACCTAGTCTGCTAAACTTTACTAGATGAGTAAGCAAAAAAGGAAAAAGTTATCCTTTCATGCAATAAATATTCTCTACTATTCAAGGCAATGGATTTATAGCAAATATGTTAAACATGGCAGACATAACTTACATTTTGGCGAACGGTGTTCCAGTTCTGTTTCTGGAAGCTGTGAAGTTAAGCTGAACTTCTAAATGTGTACAAAACGGAACACAGGCTTTCTGCTTGTATCTGCTAAGGCTGGATGAGACTTCACTGCCCCAACCTGTGCTTTTTTATGCTTCTCCTCTCTTTTCTATGCAGCTCCAATCCTAGCTGGGTGGAGGACGTGGTATATACAAGAAACTTTTCCTCTTTTCTCGGGCTCTGCAATCAATTGTTAACAACTGCATAGAGGCTAATTTGATTCAGGCTGGTTGACACGTGCTCTGAGAGTGCAAATCAAGCACCTACGAAAATGCCAATAAAATACACCTGTGACTGGCATAGGCCCTAGGCATAACAGGATCAAGGTGTCTCTCAAAGCCAAATGTGATTGTGATTGTCTCTCCTGATGCTTGGCCCGTTAGCCCACACAGCAGTGGAGTTAACCATACTCCTCATTCAGGGATATTTCTCGAGAGCACATCCTTGCCTGCTCTGATGTTGTACTAAGTACAAAGAAATACAGTTTAAAAGATATGGCCTCTGCCCACAAGTAGTTCATACTCGAACTTTGGAAACACTCATAGACAAAAAAATTGAAAACAATGCAGCATAAGCTACAAGGAAACTATTTGTTTCACAAGGTACTCTGCTTCTCCATTATATGAAGAATATAAAATAATGAACACCATGACAGAAAAGGGATGCTTAGCTCTAGACACAAATAAGCAAAGATAATAGGAGCAAAATGTGAAAATGGGAGGAAAAAAACAAAGAGACGTCACATTCTGTACCCAGAGAGTCCACTTAGAGCAGAGATCAAGACTAAAATTTGTATGAATGCTGAACTGCCAACCTAGAGCCAAAGACCAAATGGAAGCTCAGGATGCGAAGAGCAGTGGATGGAACCTCTGAAGCACTCGACACAAAAGGAGTGGCAATAATACAACAGAGTCAGGCGGATGCATTCACATGTGCTGAATATCCACTCTGTGCCAGGAACTGTAGTAGGCACTATACACACAAAAATCCCTGCTATTGTGGAGCTTAGGTTCTACGCTTCTGAGAGTGACAGTTCTAAAGAGATAATAAGATGGGATAATGGAAGGGAGGATGGTGACAGGTGTAAGGGCTAGATAAGGTGAAGGGTCAGACTTTAAAGTCTGTTAAGAGCATTACAGGTAGGGAGCCTTGCAAAGGTCCTAAGATAGTGACCAGCTTGGTATCTTATTGGAACAGAAAAGTGAGTGTGACTATAGCATAACCGAACAAAGGAGAAAGCTGTCCGAGAAGGTGCCCAAGACATAAGTAAGGATGGGATTACATAGAAGCTTGTAGAGAATGGGTCTGGATATTATTCTACTTGTGCTTGGTATTGATAGTGGATTTAACACAAGGAGATAAAATGTAAGACTTACACTTTAACAAATTATCCTAGTTGCAGTCATTTGCACAAAATGCTCCCTTTTCTTTGTCAGTTTTTTTTACCACTTTCCATTCTAATATGTTTATTTCTTCTTGTGCATAATATATGGAGGGTGATCAAACCGACTGGCTTGCCCAATATATTCTCAGCTTATGCCTGTTGTCCTAACTTACTATTAATAGTACCCTCATTCACCCTCAAATGTGTCCTGTTAAACCAGGGGGTGCCAAACTTTTCCTGCAAAGGAACAGAAAGCACATATTTTAGATTTTGCAGGACAGACAGCAAACTTCGCCACGGTAGCAAGAAAGCAGCCAGAGACAATATGCAAATGAGTGAGCAGGCTATGTTCTGACATAACTTATTTATGAATACTAAAATAGACTTTCATATCATTTTAATGTGTCACAAAATATTATTTTTCTCTTTCTTCCATTCATTTAAAATATAAAAACCATTCTTAGCTCAAGGGTCATACAAAAAACAGGTGACTGAGTGTGGCTCTCCAGTTGTAGTTTTCTGATCACCCATTTAACCATGAATTAGATGTTGACTATTATAAGTAACATTTATTGAGGGCAAGCAATGTGCCCAGAAATCCTTACAACAAGCCTATGAGGTGCCCACTAATATTAGATGTGTTTTGCAATGAAGAAACAGAGGCATACGGAACTCTAAGAAGCTTAAGAGTGTCAGGAACTTGTCCAATGTCTCTGAACTAATAGATGGCTAAATTTGCTAGACTCATTGCTAAATAATGTCACAATATACTTTCACTCTCACGCTTCTGATGGGCATTCTTTCTTCATATCATTTTTCTAATTATTGTATATTTTTAGCCTTTCTTTCTTTCCTCATGACTCCCTCTTGCTTTTTCTATAAGCTTTTTCTCATTCTCTATAGAAATTATAACTGAGTTATATGCCTAAAACCGAAAAAAAAACAAACCAAAACTTAAATGTCACATAATAAACAATGCTTTCAATTTCTA
The DNA here is from genome assembly GCF_028858775.2 of Pan troglodytes. Lineage (NCBI taxonomy): Eukaryota > Metazoa > Chordata > Mammalia > Primates > Hominidae > Pan > Pan troglodytes. Next base: position 135,935,262 of record NC_072403.2, on the reverse strand, counting down.
CAGTCACTAAACATTTCTAGAAGTTTTCTTCAGAGTTCCTAAACACAATTATTTCCTTCATATTTCTCTAAGGAAACCTGTTTTCCCTCTAAGTACTAGCTTTCTAGGTAGAAATATAACTATTATCTAATCTCATTGTGTTCCTGTTTAAACAATCACAATTACAACTGCTGTTTTCTTTGCAGTTGTCTTGTGAGCAAATACCTAATTTTCTTTTTCCTTATATCTGTAACAAATGGTTGAGTTAAGCAAGAACTGGGTAAGTCACTCCATAATCTTAAATCTCTAATACTCCATACTCCTAGTGCATTAAACTGGGCATTTTACCACCATTTTGAGGATTTTAGGTTCTATATTTCAAACAACTCTCTTTACAAATGAAGTCCTGGAACACTGGTTGTTTTTAAATTGGGGACTTTCAGCATACTCTGCCACAATTCTTCATGGTTTTAAAGCATTTGACAAGTGTTTATTTAACAGTGGCTGTCTATTTTGATAGTACAGATGGATTAAAAAAAAAAAAGAGGAGGGCATTTAACTCCAGGAACACTTCCACTGCTGATGCTTCTTGCCAGCAACAAGGCAGCAGTAAAGCTCAAATAGTTTATAAATGTCAGCAAAATCCTATGAACAAATTACTGCCTGAGTCATTTTTTTAGTGTCTTGTATTCTGAAAAATATATACTTTTTAATGGAGAGGGAGAAAAAGATGCCATTTGATTGTTGATATACACTACCATTTCCCACTAAATTGTTGTTAACAAATTCTTAAAAATCGAATTGAAGCTGCGGATTTAAGTTGTGCATTCAACCAATTTCTGAAAATGTTAGGGTGGCATTAAAATCAAAGACAAATTTAAAAAGAAACATACACGTAGTTGGAGGGATGAATGAGAACAACCTGTTTGGTTCACATTAAGCTTGCAGATTTATCAACACTGGGCATGCTAGGGAAGACAGAGCTAGAGTTTATGAGCTCTCCAAAAAGATTGATTTTTACAAGTCCCTGATTTAGCTATAAAGGGTGCCTATATATTTACTTAGCAAAAGGGTTAATGGATTCAACCTTTTGAAAAATGCACTTCTTTACATGCATATAACATGATGGATGGTTAACTGAATGCACCTGGGTAAACATAGGTGAAAACAAATTAATTGGAAGGTATAGAGTTTATTGTTTATTTTTTTCTTGATAGATGGATCTCATTATTTCCCTTGGGCAGACAAAGCCATAACAGTTTCCAGAGAAAGGAGAAGTGACAGCTCCAGGAAACTGCTTACAGATGGACAGCCAGCAGGCTAAAAATATTACTTGTGTCCACCTCATCAATAAGCTGGCTCCATGAAGAGTAGCAATTATTCCTTTCCTGCTTGTGCGGCCGTTTGAGAGGCATGAAGATGATTATTGATAACTCAGTATGTAGAACAAAATATATACAGTAACACAAACTCATTTACCATAGCAAATCCATATCAGAGAGCACCATTGCCTTTCATGCTATTATTTAAAGTGGCAACGTGTAGCCATCAATGTCTTAGAAGATTATGCTGATACTGTATTTTGTTACAATCCTATTAATTATTAATGATGCACATTTATTATTCACCTATATTTAGAGAGTCTGTATTATGCACTGCAAAGAGTGGAATATTTCTGAGTTGAAGGAGGTAGGTTTGCAATTTTTCATGCATATAAATGTCACAAGAACTGGCCTTTATCTTTTTTTTTTCTTTTTGGCTATATCAAAGAATATCTTTAAGTTTTTTTTGTGACAAGAATACCAAAATAAATAAATAAAATAAAATATTTTGTACATCAAAAACCACCAATGCTTGATAAGAGTCAGGAAGCAAGATATATAGCTTTATTATTTTTTATATGAGAAAAAAATGTAGTACCAATTACTGTGTGGAATTAAAAAAAAAAGTCTCTCAATTAAAGGCACTACAAAATAAATGACAGTTTCCAGGCATCAGCACAAAGCTAAAGGGATTTCAATGGGCTCATTACTTTTATTACCCTGCATTGCTCAGTCAAATCTACTGCAAGATTGTGTTTAGGCATAGGATTTGTCCTGGTACTTGCAGAAATGTGGGCAATGGATCAGCTCACCTGGAATTAAGAGAGCAGGCACGCAAAATCAGAACATAGCAAATGCTATACTTAGACAGTTATTCTGCTCTCTGGAGATAGGAGAAAAGGTATTGGCTAGAAAACAAGTTAATACCAAATGAAAGACAAATTCAACCATTTTAGTTAAATCTCACCACATCTGGTCATGTAGTTTAAGGTGTTTGAACCTATTCCTATTGCCTTACCTTTTTGAATATCCCATTTTCTGGCATTTATTTCCTAAAATACATACAAATAATGCACATTTTTGTTAATTTCTGCAACTGGCAACTAGGAGAGTGATTTTTTAAAGTCAATCTAAATGGGAGAAAATGTTCCACATTCTGCTATAATTTTCTCCTGGGCTTGAAGGTCACAGTGATGAACTGTTCTGTGTTATTCTAGAGTTGCACAATTACCCAATAATCAGGAATTCCACCCAGAGCTGCCATGACTTAACTAAGGGGACCCTTGTTCCTAGTTTTCATAAATGTCTAGTCTCTGAGGACAAAAGAAAGGAGTTCATCTAAAGGTAAACTGTCTTGCTGAGTTTAAAAAAGCAGTGTGTAATTAGAAAAAACAAGGAACTAAATAGCTTCCATCTAACTCTCAAATCACCTTACCATTTTTAATTTCAATCTTTAAGAGTAACAGTTTTTCAGTCTATGATAAAAGTATTATTGTTTTTCTTATTTAAAAGATCCCAGGGTACTAGTATCTGAAAAGAAAATATTACTTATTCAATACTCTCATAGAGCTATTATATTTAAAATTATGCATTCTTTTTATGCTGCCTTTTGTAATTTCATAAGAAAGCAACTAAATGCAGTGGTATTTATTTTACGGGGAAAGGGTTACCAAAATCTGTGGAATTTAGAATATAGGTTGTTTATCTAACTTCCCTATGATGAAAACCCCAAAATTCTGTTCAGGAGGCAGATATTTAAAATATAAGCAATATATAAGACAATCTAGGTGATATGGTATTTGAAATACATTTTACCTGAATTTAATCAAATCTGTAAATTATTCGTTCTGGCTGAAACACATATCCAATAGGAAATTAACAAAGATCATTTACCTTGGAATTATATTGAAATATTCCATCCAGAAATTCTTTGGTCATTATATAAGTCAGGGTACTTTTAATCATAAGTGATGGAACCTTTGGGAAGTGTTGATTAATCTAACCAAGCCAGAGGAAGGGCAGTAACAAAGCCAAATCCCTCAAACTAGGGACCTGAATGTAGCAAGGACTCCTTCCCCACATCTTCCATCCTGTCTCTGGCAGCCTGAAAGGAATGCCTAGGGGTGTGTGTGTGTGTTTTTCTAGGAGTTGCCCACAATGGCTAAGGGGCCCACTCCTTCCTTTGCTGATCTCTGATCAGGAAATCAGAGTCATGCTAAGAGATAAATCTCCCATTCTGACTCTATGGCTAGAGTGAGGGGGAAGAGAGGAAGCTGGCCAATACCATGGAAGTGCTATTTCCCTAGCTTGATCATTTGTTCGAATAACATTATTGACATGTTTAATATTATTAGTCCAAGAAGATTCCAGGAATACTTTTGCAATACACTCACCAATATTTAATAGGCACTGCCTGAGTAAAACTTGTAAAATGAAATGTGTTTGCTTAGGCCCTTGGTCCAATTCTCAATGCTGTCCTGATGTCTGCTGTTATAGCCTTAGGCATATATCCTACCATTTCCAACCACTTATTTCACCTACTCTGTCCTATTTTACACTGTCAGGCTTTCTCTATCAGTGTGCCAGTGCAATGACACAGCAGAAACTCATTACTTGATCTCCCACCTTTGTTCTCTTGGTAACTTACTAAAGAGGTAATGTAAAATGAAAGAAAAACAAGCCTTTGCATCAGAAGACCTGGGACTGAAACCTATCTCCCCACCTACACCTAATTTGATTTTATCCAAATTCCAATGACTCTCACTATGACTTTTCTTTGAAGTACTGTTGTGAAGATGACAAAGATAATACATCTAAAATGCTTTACCAGATAGAAATATTGTTTCTATTCATGCAATCAATTTATTAACTACTTTCTTCCCTTCCTTATACTCATAGACTGTACCATCTTCCAATAGTTTTAAATTTTTAATCATCAGTCTTACTGTTGTTCTTACCAGTCTCAGGGACCTTGAAATTTGTATGGGTAACAATTCTAACACAATGAACTCACCAGTCCTAGAACCTTGTAACTGTCAGACTAATCCAGATTCAAAACTTAATGATTCTTGGATATATATGTTTTTCCTCCTCAAGCCTTTTAGAAACAATCTAATATTCTCATTCCTGCACCCATTTCAAACATTACCACAGAAAGGAGACTGTTTCCAGAAGGAAAAATTATCTAAAAATTGAGTGGACCAAATCCACTCCTTAGGAAACTAGCTCTTCTTGTGCATTAGAAATACAGAAAGGATTAAGCAGTGAGCACTGCTTAAACAAGATAAGAAAACTATCTCTCCTTGGGGGCTGCCAGAATCATAAATTGTCTTTGACAAGGACTTTGGGAACTTAATAATGTAATGATTCTACCTATGCCTACGGAGGTATAGCAAACAGCCTGTTGCTGAGGTTTAAGACAGGTGGTGTTTAATGCTTAGCAAATGCTGATGTCACAGACAAAGAAGAGATGTGTGATTAACAATGTATTCAATTTTTTCCTTTCAACCGTTTTCCACCTCACCTCTGGAGCTGTGAGCTTTCTCCTCTAGTCTGGCATTTTCACTTGCTTATTGTATTGTCGCACACATGTAGGCCCCCACCCCAGATGTTAAATTTTAAGAGAGGATCAGGAAAAATAACTAATGGGTATTACGCTGAATACCTGGGTGATGAAATAATCTGTGCAACAAACTCCCATGATGCAAGTTTGCCTATGTAACAATCCTGCACATGGACCCCTGAAATTAAAATATAAGTTAAAATATAATAATAAAATAAAATTTAAAAGTTAATTATAATTGCTTCTTACCGCACCTTAGCCATTTAACTTCTTCCTCTCTCATCCACATCTCTACCCATTCCATTTTATGCCCCCTCACCTTCTCTCCATCCCGTACTCTCCCTCTCTTTTCAGTTGGCCTCCATTGGAATTTCTGAGTCTTCACTTGCTTATCCTTTTCTATTTCCTGCATTCAGACCACTGGAGTAGAGATTAACCAAAAGAGTTAAACCCTGCAGATAAAGATCTGTCTCACATATGCCCTCTAATACAAGACTTTTTGTCCCCTGACTTTCTTCATCCAGATGCTAACTGAAAATGACCTCTACCACTCTTTGAATACCTTTAAGTACTTGTTTTGGTAAGATAACTGAGGGTATTTGCCATATTCTGCCATCCCCCAAAGTTCCTCATACAAACACCTTATTCTTTTGGTATAGCTTTTGTTGTGAAGCTTATATTGTTGTACTTTTGGGCAAAAGTGTTTTACTCATTTTTTCATTTTATTCATTTCTGTAGCTTTTCTATCAGGTGGTCCTTTATACAACAACAGAGTAGTATTGAGTAGGTACAATGAAAGGCAGTTGAAACACACTTGGAAAAGAAGACTTTCTTGTAAATTCGAGGTTTGGTTAATATCATCAGGAAGAGGTTAGTGAAAATAAATGGATAATAGACATAAAACATGTCATAAGATCAACTACAGAGTTCCACACACCCACATTACTACTTGTTCTAGCTTACCCAAGGGGGAGCTACCATCCCATAGTTGTGTATAGAAATGAGCACTCACTGGAATAAGAAAAGCTTGGTTCCAATCCTTACTACGTCTTTTATAAATTTTGTATCTCTGAAAACATCAGTAAATTATTTGAGCTTCAGATTCTTCATCTATAACATGGTCAGAGTAGCACCTACTTCACAGTGTTGTTCTGAGGGTCAAATAGTACGTGTGTGAAAATTCTGTAAAATTTAAAGTGTTATACCAAAATAACCATTATTAAAAGTATTATTGATATTGCTGCATTTTCAATATACCTTATAGAGAAATGGACTATAACCTACCACCTAGTCCAGGAGTCTGCTTCTTGGCCCCTCCCAGGCAGTCTGTAGGAGGTACTAGTGATTAATTGTCACATGGCACTTTTGACTACTTTGAGTTTCCTCCTTTAGTGGCACCACTTCCATCTACCCTCTATTCTTGAAACTGCTAAGAAGCAAAATTCTTAGATAAACTTTTATCTGCTTTTGGCCTTTTATTGGGTACCACTAACCCAATGCTTCTAGAGAGACCAAGGATAACATCATTCTATGCCCCATTCAATGAAATTATTTTGACCCCATTAATTGCATCTCATCTTGTAACTTGGCACTGCAAACTCTACATCCTTCCCTATGATAATTTAATGGAATAAGAAAGAAGGTAATTGGCTTGTTAAAAGGAAGGGGAACATCACACCCCAGGGCCTGTTGTGGGGTGGGGGGAGCGGGGAGGGATAACATTAGGAGATATACCTAATGTAAATGACGAGTTAATGGGTGCAGCACACCAACATGGCACATTTATACATATGTAACAAAACTGCACGTTGTGTACATGTACCCTAAAACTTAAAGTATAATTTAAAAAAACAAAAATAAATGGCCACTGGTAACATCATAAAATGCTATTTCTCAATGGCATTTATGAGTCACTATTATTAAAAAATTGTTCTTTCTGAACTCTCATGTAACTGTCTTTGAAGTCAGTAATAATCATTTTAACATAATGCTTCGTTCCTTTTCTCCAAAAAGCTCTAAGCACCTGGGAGACATTATCTAATTAATCCTAATGCATGCAGAGAGGCTCTAAGGGGGAGTTTAAGAAGACAAAAAATGTCTATAAAGTTCACCATGACTATCATTAAAATATTGTCTGTTCAAATGCAAGTACAAAACACAAGGCTTTAGCCACAGGAATTCACTTAAAATAATTTAGTTTATAAAATAAAATGGATTTCTATTCACAACTGTTATATGCTATAAATTGAACCTGTTAAAAGATTACTTCAAAGGTGTATCCTTGATATTCAAGCTAGTTTTGAATCACATGTATTTTTCTTTCCCTTTGAAAAACAAAAGGAATAAAGAATAAGCATTTGAAGATCTTAATCATCTGTCAAATTCCCAAATCACTCATTGATTCAATAGGTACAATTGATTCTACTCAGTCCTGGTTCTAATTTTTAGAGTTTGTGTCATTTGAAACACTCAAGGTTTTGGAAAATAGAAAAAAATAAAATGCTTTTAACTGAATTACGTTGTTGGATTGAAGTAAACAAACAGTCCCTACCTAAACTAAGGAATAAAGGTGATCGCAATAAATAAATAAATTCAGCTTTTCTTTTTTTGTGCTGCGGGCAAGGGCACAAACTGACCATACTTTAGCTTAGTTACCACATGGATTGGGGTAAGTCGGGATATATAACACCAAATGAACTTCATTTGCCAATCTTTTTGTACAATAGAGTTATACAAGGAAAACCACTGAGCCCCAAGCCAGGCTGAAGGGAGCTTCTGACCCAGCTTTCTCAGTAATGTAGTGAATATATTAAGACTTGGGAGGAGCAATGCAGGTAATGAACCTGTGTATTATACAACTGAAGGATGTGACACAGGTTCTACTCTTTCATCTCACTGAAGGCAAGATTATATATTTTACTTCTTCTGTAGACACCACCTCCAACGCTTTGACCAGTCAGACTAAGTGAAATGCCCTTATTGTATACTTCACTAGTAAAATACTACCAAAGACTCACTATCCTAATAATGACTGCCTCAATGCATGTGAGTGCCCTACAAAACTATAAACTTCATGGGGTCAAGGTAAACATTTCACTATTCAGTTCCCAGTTGGCTCATTATTTGCCACTATATTGATAGTAGCTCCCCCATATGCAAGAGGGATGTGTTTTAAGACCCACAGTGGATGCCTTAAATCTCGAATTATACAAACCCCATATATACTACACGCAAATTTCTTTATCCCTATTCACAATTTCATGGATAGGTTTGTTCTTACCATAGATCTTAGAAAACTTGGCATATGTTTTTTTTAACTTATTAAGTCAAGAACTTTGACCTTTTTACTTAAAGGAAACACTTTCTGGCTTGTCTTTGGCATGTCCAAACTACCGGTATCACTACTCTTGCACTCTGGGGCCATTATAAGTCAAATGGACCTTTATTTTGGTGCAAGCGTACTTGCACCTGCACTGCAATGCCACGACAGTTGATCCTTGAGCAGCTACTATGCGGCTAATGGGCAGGTAGTGAGTCTTCAGTGTAGACATGCTGGACAAAGGGAGGATTCATGTTCCAGGTGGGATGGAGTGGAATGGCGTGAGATTTTATCATGCTACTTAGAATGATACACAATTTAAAACATATCAAGTGTTTATTTTTAAAACGTTCCATTTACTGTTTACAGACTGTGGTTGACTACAGGTAACTGAAATCACAGAAAGTAAAACTGCACATACCAGGGGACTGCTGTAATTCATCGTGGACCGAGTGATAAATGGGTACCTTGATGGACAGACAGATAAAGTAGCTACATTTGTTGACTTTGCCTTCAGGTTCTCTTCATAAACCCGGGGGAGCTCTAAACATCTGGAAGAGATCTGGATGATATATACAGGCAGGGTCACAGAAGCTTTTAGAGACCCTTCATTGCATCTTAGAGTATATATTTGGGAATGTTTCCATACATTGTTTTCAGTCCAGAATGCATAAAGTCCTACTTTTCATAATCATTTAGTATTTATTTTTATCACTTAGTATATGCTAGAAACAAGGCTAAGCCATGTGTGAAAAAACATATGACTCAAAAAAAGTTACGTGTAAAACTCCTTCCTTGTAATTTTAAATATTGGAATTTCCACAATTGAGAAAATAAATACAGAGAATTGATGCAAAAATTGCCAAGGATATGACAACATAGAAATCAATGTTGACTATAATAAACTGAGCTTTAAAACTTATGTGATCTTCTAAATAATACATCTAGAGTCTAAACAATAAGCACAACAAAAAGTATGTTTTCAAACTGATTCTACGTACTCTCTTTAAGAACATTTGATAAATTCATATCATAAGCCATGTTTAATTTATTAAATGTTCCAGCCTTTAATGATCAATAGAGACCCAAAAAGACCTAATATGATTGAGCCATGCACTTAGGAAAATTACTGTGACAGCATTAAGCAATTTTTCTGTGCATCTCCCGAAAATATTGCTTTTTTTCCTTTGTTTACTTTTCTGTTGACAGATGAAATTTCCAATAATTATTTATTTCAAAATGAAAATTGCTTTCAATCAATTGATAAACATCACAGAAATATCCCCAAGAATTTAAATCCCGGAAGGCATTTTAGTCTCTTGCACATTTTCAAAGTAACTGTCAGTCTTGTGTAGATGCTGGCATATTCTCCTCTATTAGAAGAAAAGATTGATCAGTCAGGAAGGAATGTTTACTGATACTATTTCAATAGTAGTCATTAAAGAAAATTCTTCCTGAAATAGTTAAATCTTTCTTATTCTTTTAATATCAGTGATATAAAATTCTGCTTAATTGTGCACACACAAAGCATGTGATCTCCAGGGCTCTTCTTGCCTTTCTTCTTAGTTATTATATTCATGAAACCATCTCAGCCACCCTAATATTAATAGGTTCTTCTATCCACCTATATAATGATTACTTCAGTGCTGTAACTCTGATCCAGATCTCTTCTCATTTTCTGTATAATTCTTTGTAAAAGCCCAAAAATAGCTTGATCCTTGCATTTAGAGTGTAGCTTAATATTATTTGCATATCTTGGGACATATCCCTCTTCAGGAGCAACCAGAGGAAAGCATCCAATGAGGGGCAGTGTGCAAGGGCTCGGCAGGATGGGAGGAGCAGAAGAGGCACCAGAAGCCATGCAGGCAAGCATGTTGGAAAGTCTGATGTTTAATCCCACAGAAATATAAAACATGCCAAAGACTAAAATAATATAATTGATAACTGATATCCATGTTCACATCTAAGAGTGCTCAAATACATATGAAGCACAATGTTCAGTCCAGCTGGACCTAGTTAGTATTTGATTCATAGGCCTGGGACCCTGAGAGCTGGGGGAGATTTTTTCAGGTGTGCCAAAATGAGAAATAACACATCTTCCTAGGCAAGCCACTGTTTTGATTATTTATACAGCAATAAGATGAATATTGCTGGATGCCAAGAGATGGATTGATGAAAGGTCTTCACTCTCTCTTTATCACTGTTAAATCCAGTGCCAAGAATTAGCCTGGTATTGCACACACTGCTCCTGCCCTCTGCTTAAATAAGGTATCTGTCACTATCCAAAATATCCTGGGTGCCAGAGCTGATATTACTCACTGAGTCTTTGAAGGTGGATGACAAATGCATTGCCTGAATTTACAGCACAGCCTCTGAAAAGGCACAGCCTAATAGCCAGGGGAGGAAGCCCTATCTATCTCCTATGTTGCTTTACTTTGTGTGTTAGTGTAGGGTCCATGACAACATTCTTACCTCATTAAGATCATGCAGTTTGTTATTTAACTATATATATATATAGAGAGAGAAAGTAAATTTCCCTCACTTTATTCTACTCTATATTTTACTGTCCTTGCATTTTGTAGACATACGAAAAGCATACAACTTGTATTGACTTTCAACAAAAGACCAATACATGAGATGTGCAGATTATCTAAATAGTTATTTGTTGCAAATACAACCTGTTTTTAGGAAAGGGCCAAGATCTGAGAGGCTCCAGATTGGGCAATGCAGTCAAAGTTCATTGAAACTGTGTCATATGGCAAACCCAAAGACCTTCCACCTCACAAATTATACTTATGTGAGAGTCTTCCAGGACAGTAAAGTAATTGGATTGTAAAGGGTTAACAAAAAAGTATATCATAAGGAAATGGAAGCAGTACAGATAGTGACCTTTTGCCCCAAACCTAAGATTGGGCACATGAACTCTGGTCTGACATGCTGAATGAGCTTTTTACAAAACAGTGAAGGCATTTTTGATAGCTTAAGATATCCTCTTACCAAAAACCAAAAACTCAAGTCCTCAGTGAAATTGTAGACCATTTTCTCATTCCAATATACTTTCCTGGATTTAGAAATTGCATTCTGGCATAGACTAGAAAAGTTATATTTCTTTGTGATTTTCATTCTCCAGTTCTATGGTGTTCATCATGATGTACACCATAGAACTCTTACTGTACTCCTTGGCAGCTTTTCAGCAAGCATGTCAGAGATCAGATGTAGAGCCCACTCATCAGATGGAGAAGACCCTAGAACTCAATGTCTGCATTCTCATACTCAGGTAGCAGAATCTTCTCTCATTGTGTCACACTTGCAGACCAAACTATAACAAACAATATATAAAAACAAGTGTGTAAGATCAACTCTTTATTGCTTAATTCAAATTCTGTTCCACTGAAACCTGCTATACTAAGAAATGTTAAAAAGGCTTATACAGAATCAAGAAGGGTCAAGTGGTTCAAAAGAGTTTGGGAAACTCTGGGTTAAGCAAAGTTAAATAAGTTTATTTATCGGTGAATGTTAAATGAACTAATGTGCACTGTGATTCTCCAGTTGGTAATGGTATTTAGTATTTACAGAATTTGTTTAATTATGGAATCCTTTTTTAGTGGAACACTAGTGTTCCAGGAATACGGTACGTGAAATTGTATCATTTCCCCCAAGGACTCAGAAAATGGATTGACTTAAACTAGGTAGGATCATTTTTCTCTTAAATCACTTCAAAAAGAAAGGTATTATTTATATAGTAGCATACTGCATATATATGTAAAAAGACTGAGTAGTTTTTAAGATAATAACTTCACTCCAACAGATATAAACCCACAATGGCCAATTTCATTAAACCTACTATTGAATTCAAATTCCTGAAAACCTATGGGAAAAAAAGATAATGTGTAATACATTGTTCTCTTCCCTCTTTTGAACTTGGGAGTTATTATTAGAATGCCTGCTAATTAGTTAATTTATTCTGTACTTGATGGCTAAGCCAGAGGCTCACAAAAGACTTACAAGTTTTAATTTCTAGACAGACCCAATTCTTAAATCAAGTTTGTGAATTTCATAATTATTTCAATTTAAACTCAAACATGCCCCTCTAGTAATGTATGAAAAGATTATTAAGCTATTAAGTTAAACATTGGATATTTACTGAAAGGGCCAGAGATTGATACGGATTACTGTTAGTAACCTTTTAAAGCCATAATGTATCAATTTCAAATTATAGAACATGGTTTAAGTGTCATTTATACATTAGAATAAACTGAAACACATAATCACCGTCTCCATGAATCACCATTTAGTTTCATTTCTAATCTTTCAATGCAGACAAAGGTTACTAGGCTACAGACCTTGTTTGCTATTTGATGAGCATTAAGTGCTTAATTTTGAGGATTTCACTGATCTTTCATACAAGGGCAGACACAAATTGTTTTCTAAACAAGAGAAGACAAACTGCATTTACAACCACATTTGTGAATATTTCCTCTAAGAATGTGTTTAATATTAATTGGAAGTGTAAAACAGACCAGTTCTTATCTCTTCCTATCGCACTATATAATTTTCATAACACCTTTCCATTTTTCCATGGCAAGAGGACATGCATTCTTTCATTCATTCCCTAATCCATTCAACCAGTATTTATTCAGCTCCAATGACATAAAAGAGATTATAACAGATCAGTGAAGAAAAAAATGCATCAACATCATACATTAGAATATATAAATCTTGCAGACCAGTAGTTTCATATATATATATGCATGGTTTTGATGCATTCTATATATATATTAGAATATATTGATATATATTTTAGCCAGATAGTTTTGACGTATAAAGAAATAACTCTATATAAAGGTGAATAATGCCATGAAAAAGAGAACTTTGTTAAGGAAGAGACAGGTTTCAAATGAGCTCACAAAATTATCTCAGCTGAATAATTCCAAGCACAAAGGCAAAGTTTCTACTCTTCCAAAATATCAGAAAACGCAGTTTTGGGTGCCTGTGGGAGTCAAACTGTGCTAAAAAGTAAAAGACTTACTTATTTTCCTTATAGTGACTATGTCTCCTAAACTTTAGCTCTACTATTAAAAAGAAGTTTTCTGATTTTATTTCTCTATTGCAAGTAAGAAAATTCCAAGCTCAACATCTTTCAATGATAATTTGAGGATGTTGCAGAAAACACTGATAACTGATCTGCACTCAGAAGAAAGGTTAGTAGTCTGCCAAAGCAATTGACCTGCAAAGCAGAAGGTCAAAAATACCATTTAAACTCTGTCTAGGCGAATGGCCTTGTTTAACACAGAGGGAATGCTGAAAGAGCACTGAAAGGGCTCTACAGGGGCCTGGGGCTCAACAGTGTACATTGAATCACAACAGTCTATGCATCAGACACAACCATGAGATGAATGGCTATAGTCCTCAGAAGAAACTTCCAGTCTTTGGGACTGGTCCCTCCACAGTTCTATACGCAAAGAAATGTCCATATCTCAGTAGTAGTAGTTACTGAGGGGAGAACTACTTCACAGGGTAGTCCTTGATCATCCTGAAGTAAACTGAACATTTTCTGAGATGGGAGAGCGATGAGAGTCTAGTTCAGAATAACACCAACCCAAAGTCTGTGGAAAACATTCCACAGTTTTTATATATGGAGGATTTTACTCCCGTCTTTGCAGAAGGCTTAGAACTTTGCCTAGGGTGGAAAATTACCTTTGTTTTGGTCCTAAAACTAATTTTATTATTAATGGTAACCATTAAAAGATACTTGGACCATCTTATAAAATCCTACTACGTAATAATGGTGAGTGGAGAAGTCCTAGAGATTATTAGCCTCTTCCTTTGCAATGTAAAATACTATTAAGTAATTTTCTAAAGTTTACAGTAGCTGAAAAAGGATCTAAAGCAGCTTCTCTTGACTGCCAATCTGTCTCTTTCCATCATACCCTGCTCACTCGCCTAAGTCAATGTTTTAGGTCTGGAATACTTGTCTACATGATAATGAACAGAGAACTAATACATAGTTCCTACCTTTTGCAATACACTATGGTTTGTCTTACTTTCCGTTCACCGGGGAAGTCAGTGTTTAATAATGTGTATGATCCATTGTTGTGCAACATCCCAAATGCATAGTGTATTCAAGTGAAGAACACTTCATTCCTTCTTAGTCCTCAGTGCCTGCCACAGTGTGCTGTACATGAGATATATTCAAAATAGATTTGAGAGTTGAGCATTCTAGGAATGTAAGACAATCTGCTAAAATCCTCTTCAAACTCCATAATCTTTAAAAGCCATGATTCTAAAAACATATGATCTTAGCTACCATCTGGTTGTTTGGTCTGACAGGTGTTTTGGCAAGTTCTGTTTTAAGAAGTATTATTTTAAATATTCTCAAAATGAATATTGTCTGCCAAAATGCTATAGGACACCTTGTTTATTGTGAGTTTATATGCAAAGTTTGATTTGTTTTACCTTTTTAAGGCAGCTTTGATATCTATAAAAGGTAAAACTTTTAGATTAGCCACTGTCATATAGGGTAGGACTTAGATGGTGGACAGTCTGAGAACGTTTTAGCACTCCTGTAAATAAATATCCTTAAGAAATTTGTCTAATATTTATTTATTTTTATTATTATGTTTTCTTGAGACAGAGTTTCACTCTGTCGTCCAGTCTGGAGTGCAATGGTGCGATCTCAGCTCACTGCAACCTCTGCCTCCTAGACTCCTGCGTAGTCTAGGATTAAAGGCACCCGCCACCATGCCTAGCTAATTTTGTATTTTTAGTAGAGACAAGGTTTTGCCATGTTGGCCATGCTGGTCTCAAACTCCTGACCTCAAATGATCCGCCCACCTCGGCCTCCCAAATTGCTGGGATTACATGTGTGAACCTGCCCCCAGCCTGAGAAATCTGCCTAACATTTATTAGGAATAAGAGAAAAACAGATATTTTATATTAAAATATTGTTTAGTTCTCCATCAAAATAAGCAAATTATTACACATATTAAATATGTCAATGCAAGTTATTTTATTTGAAATTAGCTTCATTCACAGGCTTTTCCCATTCATCCTAACATTCATCCTAATATGAAAAATTCCTGTTACAAAGGAAAAACCTAATTTACATGAACGTAAATACAAAAATCATTTTCTAGCTTTCACTGGGACACTCTAGGTGTTTCGGTTCACTTTTAAACTTTATTTTGATTCTCCAAGTTTCTTAAAATTTTAGAAATATAGGAAATTGAGCATACTATTTATTCCTGTTAACTAGCTCTATACCATGCATTCATTTGGTGTCAAGATTTCTGTGGGCAAAACTGCCAGTTTGAGCTTCATACATGATTTCAGGTCTTAGAATAAGTTTAAGGTCTGTATTTGCACCACAAAATTTGCAGGCATGGGCAGGTAGTAAATATACTCTTGCAGTTTGTGGGTTTTTTCCCCCACGAGTAAAGTGAATATTGAAGCCAATTTATATTTGCCAAATTCTGTCAGGAGTAGAATAAGGAAATGATCTTCTAAATAATGCAATAATATTTGGAAGCCCTTGGCAGCTACTGGCTGGACCACCCATTAATGTGGTTATGTTGCCATGTGCTCTAGAGCTTCAGGAACCATTTGTCAGTCTGGAGGGGTATAAGTACCACTGCCAAGGGCCATACTTTAAGTTTTTCTGAACATGATGCTTCTTTATGTCCTGGCTTCAAACACTATGGCAACAATTAGGTGAGAAGTGACTGTGCTATCAAGCACATAAACCGAAGCACAAGAATAGTTTGAGGGGAAGGTGGAGTTTCATTTAACAAAAACATTGGTCCACTATTATTAATTAAGACACAATTTGAAGTCAGACTTTTCTTTCCGTGGTAAGTCCGAGGTAATCAAAATCATTCTCTTCAATGTCATTGTGGGATTCTCAGACATTCAGATGGTGAAAACAAAGAAATAATTTCATTTATTCCATTATATTTAGAGTTTAGAAGTAGCAAGAAACACTATATCAGTTTGTCCCCCTAAGGAAAGGCACGGACACCTTGTTTCTTCTTGCAAATGATTTAAGCAACTAAGATTTCAGAACCAATTTTCAGAAAACAAATTTCATCAGGAAAATATTATCAATGAGTAGCTATTGATTAGGTTAAAATTGAACTTAGTTTCATCAAATAATTTTTAAAAGCATTACAATTCAGTGATTTTGTATTCATTCCAATTTACAATATTATGAAAGTGAACAAATTCATAAACTGTTTTTTTCCCTTTTTATTTGCTCTATCCACATATCTAAAAGCCAACATTTCTACTTTATTAATAGCAACAAAAATGTTATTTTATGTTATTCAGTGTAACTACAGCAAAACAGTAGTAAAATAAACAAACTCAAGCCACAAATACAGGGATTTTCGACCTCTGATTGTAATAAAATCTGACTTTATTTTAGCTAGCATGAGACTAATATATTTAAAATAATGTTTGTAATGCAAAGCAGGAAATCAGTGCTAAAAAACTGAATAATAAATAAAAATATCAATAGCATTAAATTAACTAAATGTAAGTATTTGCATTTAGTTTGAACAAACTCAATTTGGCCTTACGTTTTCAGAATTTCTGCCTCTCCAACACAGTTTTAAAAGGCAGAAGTCTCCTTTACTGCTTCCGTTACTACAGTTATAAGGCAGCAATGTCCTCACAATTGTATGAGATGATGTGCGGATAATGATCATTAAAAGCATGCTCCATTCAGTTGATAATGTTTACAGGAGTGATGCTTCCCCTTATGAACCAAAGGCTAAAGAAAGCTCAATAGATATTGCAATAACCATAAAGTAGAGGATGCTCTCATAACAATTATGGCTCAATCATAAGTATTTTCACATGACTTCCTAAAATGTGGTCTTATTAAAGCACAATTACAAATTACTCTCCCAATTTCTGAACTATACAAATAAATAAAAGTGTACAAAAATAGCAAACTGGGAATGAGTCCTTCAATAGTTGTACAACATAGAGTGTAAGACCCTGAAAACCGGAATGAGGCTCTGTTCACCTCTGCCACTCATTGAACTCTATGAACTAGGACAGAGGTTTAACTATTATCATTATGACTAATACTTCCTGTGGTAATGACTTACTACTTTTCATGTCACTGAAATAAGTACCGCTTTCATTCCCTTTTTATATATGGGAAGACTGAGATCAAAGATGTTAAGTAACTTGTTCGTGGTAACACAGGTTTAAGAATTTGAATGCAAGAAGAGCCACATGCATATATAGGAAGTCCCAGAGTTCTTACCTGAAAACACCTATATCATAGTTATCTGGTGTTCATTCCATAATATCATCAAGCAAAGGCTTAGCACATAACTTGATGGTTGATAAATACTTAGTAAATGGTTGCTAATAATAATAAATAGTAACAAACCAGGAAATAATAAAAACAACAAAAATTAAAATGTCTTCAAAATAGTCATATCTGAGGTAATTACGACAAAGAGGAAATAGAATACTACAATCTAAAAACCTATAAGCTATGACTAAAGCAGTATTCAGAAGAAAATTTATAGCTTCAGACGTACTTAATACACAAATAAGAATGAAAATAACTATATAATGTATTCAACTTGGGAATTTTAAAAAGAACTGCAAAATGAAACCTCAGGAAAACAGAAGAAATACACAAGATAAAACCTGGGAATAAAGAATTAAGAAAACTGTAACAAAATCTTACATAAATATTTATAAAATTCCTAAATAAAATATTAGCAAATACAATTGCACAACATACGAAAATAATAAAATATGTCTAAGTGAAGCTCATTTTGAAAATTTAAGGCTCATCCCCTTTAGGAAATCTGTAAATAAATGACATGTTTTAATAGGTCAACTCTAGCTAGGTCTGGATAAGAAAAAGAAACCACTTGTAATAAAAAACAGCCATTGATTACTGAATCCATATTATAAGCACACACTTGTGCTGTGTTAAGTGTTGAGGGTGGTGAGGGTGAGAATGGAGGTGCATGTAGGTGTATGTTAAAACAAAAGCTAGAAGCACGCTTTGTGAATAAGAAGCATTCTTGTGAAAGTAAAGATGTCCACTATTAATTACTACAGTTATTCTGGAACCAATAGTCATTGCAACCAGTCAATAGAGAGAAATCTAAGTAAAGATAATGAAAAGAGAAAGATGAAATTATGTTTTTGTAGAAAGTTTAGGTAAAAATAAAGCCTAAGATAAACAATAAAAATATATTTTTAGACTAACATAATACCAGCAAAGGGCAAATTTTATAATTAATATATAAAAATCATTCATTTCCCTAAACTAAAGACAGGAATTGCCTATTGTTAAAATTAAATGCCCAATTTTTGAAAGGCAGTCAATAGATATTAACTGAATAAATAAGTAAATGATTGAATATAAGCAAAAACAATACATGTCAATTAATGATAGCAACTCAAAACAAAATAATGTAGAATTAAGAAATTTCTGTAGTCTACGTGAAGATGTAAAATAATAACTGAATTACAAAATTCAATGTTATAAATATATACAACATAAATACATAGACATATACATAAATATATATAATGCATTTGCAGTAATCAAACAAATTGTTTATTTTGTAATTCTAAAAACACTTGAAATAAGCCATGATATTTGAAAAGAGGATTGCTGAGGGCTACATGCCCTATCATATATTAACTCATATCATAAAACTGTGATCCTGGCCTTCAATATGTATTGACCTATATATAATGTTATTTCTCAGAGTTGGTATTTCTTCTTATTATTTTTAAAAATTTTATTGGTAACATTAATATTTAGCAACCTTGTGTGTATTTGTAAAATAAGCATGTGCCAATTAGGTAAATACTATAAAACTTTTTTTAAAACAGATGTTAAAAAGATCTTATGTAAGAATGTCCTTTTTATATGAGAAAAACATCATACATATGAGAATTAAAAGGCTCCTGATAATTAACCATGACCATGAAAACTTGTCTGAAAGAGAACTTTGATTTAAAATTGTCAGAGTTAGCAGAGATTCCTGAGGGAGAGAAGACACTGCTGGTTAAACACCCTCGTTCTGGTACAGCAATTTATAAAATATTGAACTGTTCTGTGAAATTGCTTTTGATAACAGTGGAAACAGTCCTAACAAAGGTGCCAAGTTCTGATGTACACACATATTAAAATGAAACTTCTTGGGTATATTTCATTAAAGTTATATATTATAAAAATTGGTTTTGAATCTATTCTTGTTTGAGCCAGTTATGATATAGAAACTGTAAGCTAAATTCGGAGTAGGTGATTGTGTAATTATATGTGCCAAAACTTAGATACAGTCTTTCCTAGGTCTCATATTTTTTTCTAATAATATGCAGTTTAAATGTCCAGTTCCAGGTGGATGCTGGAGCCCACAATAATCAACAATCAAGTGAAAATAAAACTTTTCACATAGGCCGGACATAGTGGCTCACGCCTGTAATCCCAGCACTTTGGGAGGCTGAGGCAGGTGGATGACAAGGTCAGGAGTTCAAGACCAGCCTGACCAACATGGTGAAACCCTGTCTCTACTAAAAATACAGAAATTATCCGGGCCTGGTGGTGGGTGTCTGTAATCCCAGCTACTCAGGAGGCTGAGGCAGGAGAATCACTTGAACCCTGGAGGCAGAGGTTGCAGTGAGCATCCAGCCTGGGTGACAGAGTGAGACTCAAAAAAAAAAAAAAAAACTCTTCACATCCGTTGAATTGCAGACCATATCACTAAATCACGCACCATATTTTAGCCTCCTCTAAATTAGTGTGAATTTTGTGGTCATGTTAGTTGATTTGAATATTATACTGAGAAGGGATCTCTCATTTTTACTATCCTCGATTCCAGCAAGCCTGTGTCCCTTCAGGGGATACACTAGCCCAAGGCTCAGCCCTCACCAGACAACTTACGGAATTCATATGACCCTTACTTTAACAAAGCAGCTCTACTTTAATGTTCATCCATTCAATCTTGCTGTCGCTAACTTCTAAATTTTGCCCAATCATGGGCCTTTCCTTCAGCGTCAAACTTGTTGAACATAGGCTTTCACCTGGTACTTCCATTTCTTATACTACCTTTCTGCTTTCAACCCTTTGAAGTTGACTGTTGCTCCCATCATTCTATGGAATTTACCTGTTCTATCATAATCTCAGAAAATTATAGAATTTCAAGGGTCCATAGCTATTGTAGCCTTCAGACAAATATTAGCGACTGGCCTTTGGAATTCCGTAACTGTAGTCTTCGGACAAATGTTATTATAACATGGCACCCAAGGGTCAACAAAGCCTCCAAGAAAGATTATGTCATTTCCAAATCTGTCTCAAGAGGCTCTTTGATGTATTGGGAAGACAATACTGACTTAATCCGATTTGATTCCATGATCGAATTTAATTTGTTAGAATTTTTAAAAAATGAGACAACTTATTAAAAATCTACAAATAGCATATGTTTTTCAGGAACCAATAACTGAAGACTCTGACAGAAAAAAATGACATCTGGGAAATATGAAAATAAGTTTCACTGGTGCTAATTTATGACATTCAAGAAGAGAAAGATTATTGATATAAAATTATCACTGGTATCTAATTAGTGTCCAAGTCTTTCCATGTCAGATGTCATTAAAAGAACCAAAGACACAGCTTCCTTCTTTAGGTAGTAACACGGTATGGCAAAAAACATTTCCAAATCTTCTAAATTTTATGAATCTACTTATTTCATGTTGTATTTCTTCCTGCCATTAATTTCTGTGTGACTCTCTGATCGGTTTTCCTTCTTGGAAGTGATCACTTCCTCTTTTACCACATTGTGGGCACTCGCCTCTCTGCCTGACAATGGGAGAAAGAATTAACCAGCACAGGTAAGCAGACCTGCAGTAGGTGAGGGAGTGCATTCTAGTTTGAAAGGACTAGACACAGGCTTGTCAGTTCTAACCTGACTAGTGTTCTCTCGGGAATACTGAGTTGCAAGATAAGAACGAAGCTTTGATAATCCAAATACACTTTGATAGAACATCAACTGAATTTAGTACCAAAGAGCAACATTTTTAAGGTTCTAAATTTTAGCTGGAGGCTGAGGGAATACCAGAAGGAAAATAAATGAAAGCTGCTTGCCACTTCAAAAGCTAATCTTTGTAATGCTTTCATTAGCAGTTTTTTAAAAAACACATACACACTTCTGAAGTAGAAAAGAAATGATTTTGAGGACTGATTCCTGTAGGGTATAGTTTGACTTCCCAGTCTCTCAAAAATGGGCAAGGTCAGGAATTTCTTTTATGGCTGTTGGGACTGTAAAATATTTTGTTTGTAAAGGAACTTAAAATAAACACATGAGAGAGATTAGCTGATGAACTCTTTGTTTAGTTCCCTCAATAAAAGATAAGTATCCGTTATATTTAGAGTGAAAGAGGAGATGAAAGATTCTTGGTTCTAAAGATACTATCCCCTTAGGCTGGATGGAAAGGAACTTTTTCACTTTTAAATAAACACAGTATAAAAATATTTTGACTAGACCATAAGGAAATTACAATGGAAATGGCAACCAGAAGAACCCAGTCTCCCTGAAATTTCGGCAGGGTGGTTAGGGGATGAAAACAAGTTAAAAATACTGTTAGCTGAATCTAACAAAGGAAAATATTTGTGTTTCAAACCAAAATACATAACTCAAATGCCACACAAGTTTGTAAACAGTAAATTAGGTAAAAGGCAAGTTCATGTCCTCGACAACCATACTCTAAGATTTTTTACCTGAAGATCTGGCATGGAGAAAAGTCCTGCCTGCCAGACACAATGTGGGTTTTGCGGCTATGAAATCAATGGTAATATGGATATAACATGTGGGTTGAGGCATAACAGAGAATTCCTAATTATACAGTACCCACATGGTGTGAATCTTAAGGAAGAAACAATATCCATTACTTATTCTTTTAATACCAAATGATTCTAAACTGAGTTTATGTTATCACAATGGCATGCTTTTCAAAACAGTTGTCATTTTCCCTTAAATATTATTATCAAATACTCCTGCCTGGTGAGGTTCTTGGGACACTTGACCTGCCCTTTCTGCCATCACCGGGGAACTCCACACATTTATTCCCAACTCATAAGCAGTACTAAGGTACAGTGACAGTGTCTTTAATTTCTTGCACACAAACAATGTAAAAGAAAAATGTTTTAATATTACTTTGAAACACGGCAGGGTTTGAATGGTGGCAAGAGGGATGTGAGACATTTTGAGCAGAAGTAGAGTGAATTAATCACATAGTTGGGAATGATGATAAAAACAATGGCTAGAAGTTACTAAGCACTTTTGTGTGCCCATCACTTTTATTTAGACCAAGTCATAGATAAAATAAAGGGACATAATAGAACTTGCACAGAAACTCATAGCAAGCAAGTGGAGTGGCTGGGAAATAAGTTTATCTGAAGAAAGCAAGCACTTGGAAACTACAGGAGATTAGCTGGGAATGATTTCGGGGGAAACTAATGCAGGGTCCTGAATTCCAGGATCCGATGAGGATAATACGTTTATTTTAGAAGTTTAATTAAAGAGACATTGAAGGCTTGCTTAAGCAGGCTGAGGAAAAAGGTATTCTTCTGGATAAATTTGTCATATCCACAAAATGTGCTCTAATTTACAGTTAAGGTTTATTAGCTTATGGGCAATGATGTTAGAGCACAATTTAAGCATTCAGCTATTTATGGCCAGATTATTGGTTTTATGTTGGAAAACTCAAATACTAATTTATGAACAAGCATTTTATAGCCTTCTCCCATTTTAGGATTCCTTAGCATCTCTTGAAGGGGATGCTCGATTTCTGTATTTTCTTGCATTTCTGTATACTAAAATAATTATACATATTTGCAATCGAAGCATATTAGACATTTTTTCTCGTACTTGTAGTTACTATATGAGGTCCAGTCATGCTATCCGAAAGTCAGTTTGTCTCAGAGAAAGTAAGTTGGAAATGGACTCTCCCAAGCCTCCTTCTAAACAAGTGGTTAGAAAAAAGGGTAACAAACTATCAAAAGACAGACAAGTGGCCAAAAATCATGAAAAAATGCTCAACATCACTAATCTTCAGAGAAATATAAATTAAAACCACAATGAGATACCGTCTCACAGCAGTCAGAATGTCTATTATTAAAAAGTCAAAACATAACAGGTGTTGGTGAGGATGTGAAAAAAATGGGGCACTTTTACACTGTTGGAGGGAATGTAAATTAGTTCATCCCCTTTGGAAACCACTATGGATACTTCTCAAAGAACTAAAAACAGAACTACCATTAGACCCAGCAATCTCACTACTGGGTATCTACTCAAAGGAAAAGAAGTAATTCTATCAAAAAGACACCTGCATTTGTGAGTGTATTGCAGCGCTATTCACAACAGCAAAGACATGGAATCAACCTATGTGCCCGTTAATGGTAGACTGAATTTTAAAAATGTGGTTCATAGACACCATAGAATATTACAAAGCCATAAAAATAATGAAATCATGTCTTTTGTAGCAACATGGATGGACCCAGAGGTCATTATCCTAAGTGAATTATCACTGAAGCAGAAAATCAAATACCACATGTTCTCACTTGTAAGTGGAAGCTAAACAATGGGTGCACATGGAAACAATAGACATGGAGGACTCCATAAGAGGGAGGGAGGGAGAAGGGCAAGAGTTGAAAAACTGTTAATACCTATTGGGTACTATGTTTACCCAGTGATGAATTCAATAGAAGTCGAAGCCCCAGCATTACATGGTGTACCCTTGTAACAAACCTGCGCATGTACCCCCTGAATCTAAAATAAAAATAAAGAAAAATAAAAAAGAAACACAGGTTATACAAATGTGAATGTGGCTAACACAAACCCTCAAAACAGCTGAAAAGTTCATCACTATATGATACAGGTTCAGTAATATTATTATAAAAATGAATGAATAAAACATGCTGCTATCAAAGCACAAATTTCAAACTTTAATTGTGAACATGTACTCTCCTTTTGGACTGTAAGGATATTCTACACCTACAGAAAATATTTTTATTACTACTAAGCCAACAGAGAGGTATATGTAATTAAACTAGAAAATATGTTCCTCTCCTTTAATGTTACTATTAGAAATTCTAGATCAGCAATTAGAAAATCAAAAGTAGCAATATTAAGCCCATTTTATAAGAAGACCATGCATTCAGTTGCATTATTCCTGTTTCCCTGACAACCTGCCAGCATTCATGACCCAACCAAATTCCCAACAGTGTTGCAGAATGGGCTTTTAATAATGCAAAGACCTTTCTTTCGTTTAGTGGGAGGATGCTCGCTTAGTGAGAATGAAATTGTCCATCAACAATCTGGTCATCAATTTTCATTTCAGTATCCCAAATGTGATTTAACTTTTGTCAAAAAAATTCTCACATTATTTTGTTCTGAATGCTACTTAGAAAGTACATTTATAACTGTGAGATACAATTGATGTCCAAGGGCTCTAAATAAACAGCCACTTAAAACACAATAGTTAGCTTTCTTCCCCCTACTTGTATACCATTAATTATTTTAAATAATATCTTTTAAGTGTTATAATTAGTAAGAAGAGGGCAAAATGATCTTTTACTGAGATATTTTCTAACTGACATTTAAAAACTGCTTTTTACATAATCATCCAAGTTATTTTAAGGCATTAATGCAACACAATTAACTCTACATAATAGAAC
The DNA here is from genome assembly GCF_028858775.2 of Pan troglodytes. NCBI lineage: Eukaryota > Metazoa > Chordata > Mammalia > Primates > Hominidae > Pan > Pan troglodytes. Next base: position 135,910,360 of record NC_072403.2, on the reverse strand, counting down.
ACTAATCTTCACCCTTTAACAAGTCCCTGAGAACCAGACAATATGTTACTCCTGTACATTTGTAAGTAGCGAATTCATTGTGTGATTTTTTTAAACTTTTTATGTTGTAAATCATTTGCCTCTCCTTTCTCTACATTTTGGCTAAAAGAAAGAGAAATCTATTTGCTTTCCTCTGGCTCAGCATTTTATATTAAAAAGTGTCTATCCTACCAGTAATAGCCAAAGTGGTTCAGTTTACTAAAACATGTAGTCTGGTTGTTGTTAATCAATGGCACTTTATTGATTTTTTTTTTAAAGAACAAAATCCCGCATAAAATATTACATATAAAAACAGAACATTAGGCAAACAAACATTATCAGAGAGGAAATATTGTTATACTATTCCTATAAGGCCTTCATTGGTTTGCAACCATGGCAATACAATGAAGGAACAGATCAATACATATATATTTCAGAAAATAAAAATCTTGCTTTTGAGTTTTCTATTTTTAATTTTTTTAATTGGGAAAAAATAAAATAATGTTTTAAATGTGATTCCATTATTTCATTAAAATGGCAATCCTGATCATTTTCATATTGCTTTGTAGTCCCCACCTGTGAATTTAAGAGTACCTTTCTTCTTAGGCTCTTAATGAATAGTCCAATATGAATGTGTTATCTATTTGTCTACTTACCTTTATCAAATAATGGTAAAAATGACAACAAAAACAAACTGTAAGGTTCATAGAAAGATAGTACTTTCATTACATTAAGTTCTAAAACTCCACAGGCAACATAACTATTTTTTTAAAGATGTTTAAAAAGATGGGTTCAGCACTCTATTTTTTTTAATATACTTTAAGTTCTAGGGTACATGTGCACAACATGCAGGTTTGTTACATATGTATACATGTGCCATGTTGGTGTGCTGCACCCATTAACTTGTCATTTACATTAGGTGTATCTCCTAATGCTATCCCTCCCCCCTCCCCCCACCCCACGACAGACCCCAGTGTGTGATGTTCCCCATCCTGTATCCAAGTGTTCTCATTGTTCAATTCCCACCTATGAGTGACAACGTGTGGTTTGGTTTTCTGTCCTTGTGATACTTTGCTCAGAATGATGGTTTCCAGCTTCATCTGTGTCCCTACAAAGGACATGAACTCATCCTTTTCATGGCTGCATAGTATTCCATGGTGTATATGTGCCACATTTTTTTTAATCCAGTCTATCATTGATGGACATTTGAGTTGGTTCCAAGTCTTTGCTATTGTGAATAGTGCTGCAGTAAACATATGTGTGCATGTGTCTTTATAGCAGCATGATTTATAAGCCTTTGGGTATATACCCAGTAATGGGATTGCTGGGTCAAATGGTATTTCTAGTTCTAGATCCTTGAGGAATAGCACTTATTCCAAAATTGACCACATAGTTGGAAATAAAGCACTCCTCAGCAAATGTAAAAGAACAGAAATTATCAAAAGCTGTCTCTCAGACCACAGTGCAATCAAACTAGAACTCAGGATTAACAAACTCACTCAAAATCGCTCAACTACATGGAAACTGAACAACCTGCTCCTGAATGACTACTGGGTACATAACAAAATGAAGGCAGAAATAAAGATGTTCTTTGAAACCAGTGAGAACAAAGACACAACATACCAGAATCTCTGGGACACATTTAAAGTAGTGTGTAGAGGGAAATTTATAGCACTAAATGTCCACAAGAGAAAGCAGGAAAGATCTAAAATTGACACCCCAACATCACAATTAAAAGAACTAGAGAAGCAAGAGCAAACACATTCAAAAGCTAACAGAAGGCAAGAAATGACTAAGATCAGAGCAGAACTGAAGGAGATAGAGACACAAAAAACCCTTCAAAAACTCAATGAATCCTGGAGCTGGTTTTTTGAAAAGATCAACAAAATTGATAGACCGCTAGCAAGACTAATAAAGAAGAAAAGAAAGAAGAATCAAATAGACATAATAAAAAATGATAAAGGGGAAATCACTAGCACTCTATTTAAAGGCAGATTAGTGAAGATCAGAGTGGAATGGTTACTGCTGGCCACGTCTTGTTACACTGAAGTATAACACATCAAAATAATAAAATTTGTCGTTTAGCATACTAAATATTTGGCATTATATTCATACCCCATCAGTCTTTGTTATTTTTTTTAAAACCCAGTAACATCACCCCTATATACATATCAACTTCAACTTTTCATTTATTTTTGCTTTCTTCCTGAAAATGACTTTTAAAAAGCTGCTGCTTCTCATGCCAGGCCTCTGAAAGCTCTGTCTCCACATACAACCTAGTGGGTTCCTCTTAAGAGGTGAGACTCTCCAGCACAAGAATAAATGAGTGGTTAACAATCAAAAAAGAGAACAGTAGATCCTCTCCATCTTGGGTACTAGCAGTGTTGAATTCCAGTTTAGTTCAGTTTAACGAAGATTTATTGCGCACTTAATTCATTCCAGACACTAACTTAGGCTTAGAGGATACAGAAATACATAAGAGTATGTTCGTGCTTTCCAGGAGTGTCCTATGTAATTGTGAAGTCATCTGTAAAGCTAGTGTTGATAGCTATCATGGAGTTACTTCTTAACTGGCATCCCATCTTAAGTGATAACAGAGTCTAAGTAAGCACATTTGGCATATAGAGAAAAAACTGTAAATACTTTAAATCATCCATGGAAATCCAATATATAACATCTCGTACACCATCATTGTCCTGATGATTTTGCATTCTACATAGTGAGAACCACTGAGTAAGAATAAAGGAAGAATCAAAAGCAAAGTTTTGTGGAAATGACGGGATAGCCAACTTTTCTGTTCACAGTTACAAGACTATTAAGTGAATATGGAGGCAATGGAACATCTTAACGCAGTGGTCCAACCTTTTTGGCACCAGGGATGGGTTTCGTGGAAAACAATATTTCCATGGATCAGTGGGGGTGTGAGGATGGTTTTGGGATGATTCAAGTGCATTACATGTATTGTGAATTTTATTTCTACTGTTATTACATTGTAATATATAATGAAAAAATTATAACTCACTATAATGTAGAATCAGTGGGAGCCCTGACCATGTTTTCCTGCACTAGACAGTCCCATATGGGGGTGATGGGAGACAGTGACAGATCATTAGGCATTAGATTTTTTTTTGTTTTTATGTTTTTGTTTGTTTGTTTGTTTGTTTTTTGTAGAGATGGGGTTTCACCATGTTGGCCAGGCTGGTCTTAAATGCCTGCCTCAGCATCCCAAAGTGCTCCGCCTGCCTCAGCATCCCAAAGTGCTGGGATTACAGGTGTGAACCACTGCACCTGGCCTGGCATTAGATTCTTATAAGGAGCACGCAACCTAGATCTCTCACATGCACAGTTCACAGTAGAGTTCTCAGTCCTATGAGAATCTAATGCTGCCACTGATCTAACAGGAAGCAGAGCTAAGACATTAATGAAAGCAATGGGGAGCGGCTGTAAATACAGATAAAGCTTCGCTCGGTCTCCTACCACTCACCTCCTGCTGCTGTTGCCTGGTTCCTAACAGGCAACGGACTGGACCTAGTCTGTGACCTGGGGGTTGGGGATCGCTGTCTTAAAGAATCCCTGCTGGTCTGCATGTTAATTCTATTTTAATACTAAACCTCACTTCTCTAAACTAAACCAAGGTTGATTTTGTTTTCGTTAGGCTTAAAAGTAATAAACTTAAAGGCTGGCACACAGTAGGTACCAATAAATGTTTGCTGGATTTTATCTAAATCTTTCTTTATCAAATTTACAACTTTGAAAAGTATAGAGAAGAACTGGGGTATGTGCTTCCTTATCTTTTCAAATGCTGTCAATTACTGCGGCCCTACTTTTTTTTTTTTAAATAAAATAAACGGTAAATATTTATTTTATTTTTTTCCTACGAGTCCAGAAATCCAGAAGGATTGTAAGTGAATGAATATGATTATTGACTTTTAAAAGAACATATGACAAGCAAGTAAAAGAAAATTCAAGAATTTCACTAAGAAATAAACAGGATGCAAAGCACTTTCCGTCACAATAGACAGACATCCCAGACATGTTTAATTGTTAAACAATAGTAGAAATACTAAGCAATTAATAAAAGCTAAAACATATAAAGTAACCAAAACCAAACACAATTTTAGCACTTACGTTCAAATTATCTAATAAAGAACAGCCCACAATTATCAGTATCAAACTATAAAAAAAATTCTAGTACTTATATATCATTTCTAAAAGCAATCTCAGAGAAACAGGAATAAATTGCTTATTTCTGGTTGCTTTGAACAAGTCTGAAGAGCATCATCTTGAAAACTATATATATATACACTATATATATACACATAGACACACACATATATATATACACATAGACACACACATATATACATATATATGTATATATATACACATATACGTATATATGTATATACACGTATATGCGTATATATGTGTATACACGTATATGCGTATATATGTGTATATATACGTGTATACACGTATATGCGTGTATATATACACATATATACGTGTATATACGTATATATACACGTATATATATACGTATATACACGTATATAAACAAACTTTTAGAATGACCTAAAAGAATGATGCAAGTCCAAAGACCAAACAATGTGTATTTATTTTGCTAAAATATTACATTTCGTTATATTGCCACTAAGAGATTTGTGATCCCATAGTCCATTTCCTTTTTTTAAAAATTTATTTTATTGTTATTATACTTTAAGTTTTAGGGTACATGTGCAGGTTTGTTACATATGCATACATGTGCCATGCTGGTGTGCTGCACCCATTAACTCGTCATTTAGCATTAGGTATATCTCCTAATGCTATCCCTCCCCCCTCCCCCCACCTCAAGTGGCCCTACTTAATAGCCATCATGCTTCTGTTCTTGAACATTGAACACAATGGATCAAGTTGCATTTCACTATTCATTGAGAGTTAGATTCTAAAATTAGCAACTTAAGTTAAATGTGAATATGATGCAACCCACTGCATGAAAAATAAAATTGTTACTGGCATTCAGAGAATAGGATTTAAAGCTAGATGAAACCTCTGTGAAGGTTTTATAGAGCGGATGAAGTATATACAGAACATTCTAAATTATGTATAAAAGTTAGACCAACAAAGAAAAAATGAAATGGCATCCTAAGTAACACTAAGGGTGAAGATATAAAGTCAGGAACACCACGGTTTATGCAAAGAGCAACATATCTTCCAGTATCATTATAGTCTTAGACCCAAAGATAGAGTTAAGAAGGTTTGGATCATGGAAGGCTATTTATTTTATGCTAAGGAGACTTGCCTTTATTGCATAGGTATTAGGGAGGCCTCCACACATTTTGATTAAGTGAATGGCATGGTTGGATGTTTATTTAAAATATATTTAGTTTTCTTTAACTGAAGTGCAAAGAATGGATATAAGACCAGTAGAATGAGAAAGTAGGAGATTAGTTAAAAGATTATAAGCCTTGAGTTAGGGTAGAGGTGACAAGAAATAGAGAAGAAGAAAAAAATAAAGAACTATTTAGAGTTAATTTGGAACTTGACAGTTGATTCAGTTGAGGTGAAAGAGATGTGTCAAAAGCGTGGATAATGCCTGTGTCCAGCAAACTAGGCATGACTGGCTGACGATGATATCACTGTAGGAAGGAGACTACAGGATGTGTAAATGATACATACGCGTTTCCTGTGGATTACTGAGAAGATATGGTCACTAGATATTTTGATATACAAGACTAAATAAACATCAGAGAAAGGGCTAAGGCAGGGGATATAGACTTGAGAGTCTTCAAAATATGAGTGATAATTGGCTGGGCGCAGTGGCTCACGCCTGTAATCCCAGCACTTTGGGAGGCTGAGGCGGGCAGATCACCTGCGGTCAGGAGTTAGAGATGAGCCTGGCCAACATGGTGAAACCCTGTGTCTACTAAAAATACCAAAAATTAGCCAGGCATAGTGGCGGGCACCTGTAATCCCAGCTACTTGGGAGGCTTAGGCAGGAGAACCGCTTGAACCCGGGAGGCGGAGGTTGCAGTGAGCTGAGATCGCGCTATTGCACTCCAGGCTGGGCAACAAAAGCAAAAATCTGTCTTAAAAAAAAAAAAGAATGATAATTAAACCCCTGAGAGTAATAGTGATTGACAAAGGACATCCCACGGAAAACAATTGCTAAGCCGTAGGCAGTTCATGAGTTGTCAGAAGACAGGCAAGAAGAGAAACAGAAGAGGAAGTAGGAGGGAGCCCCAGGGAAGAAAAAAATTGAGGCAGAAACACAGTGGCTACAAGCTCCGTACAACCTGAGCTTCTCAGCACAGCTTCAATGGAGCAGGAGACACACACTAGACCACAATGTGTTGAATAGTGAAAGTGAAGTGTGGAAGTGGGCCAGCTAGTGTAGATACTCAAAGAGCTTAGCTAAGGAAAGGAGAGAACAAGGAGTGATAGCTAACATGCAACATGGGGTCAGGTTTTGGTTTTGTTTTAAGATGAGAATGGGACCATAGAGAAAAATGATATCCAGCAAGTTTTATTTTGTGCTAACACTGATTGATCAGTGGTGGCTGTCTGAACACAAGGTCAAGAACAACCGTGATGCCTGCATAGTTCAGTAGGAAAAAGAAAGCAATGATTGATGATGAGTGTCTCTTAAAAGCAGGAGAGGGGAGTAGTGTCACGGATATCCCAGATTTGTCATTACTTTATAGGCTTGCTTCACATGGCTACGATTATTCACAGATGAGATGCATATTGAGGATACTAGCTAGTAAATATTATAGCTTACTGATGATAAAAGGAAAGGAGCATTGAAGAACAAGGTAATACTCATAAAGAGTTACTAGGAACGATCAACTGAGCTACTATGGAAATAGCCCTGCAATTCACTAGTTTGGTTAAGAGAATATTGGCAAAATACGAATATAAATACTGTAGAAGAGAAAAATATATGTTCCTTACTCATTGCCAGGGTCCTGGCTGAAAGTCCTGTAACAAAAGACAGATCAATAAGAGAAAAGCATGGCAAATTCATTTTTAAAAAGTTTTACATAACACAGGAACCTTCAAAAATAAAGACCCAAAAACCCCCAGACTGTACATTTATGCTAAGTCTGATGAAATAACTGGATAGTTGTAGAGAAACATGATTGGACAATAAGGGGTGGGATCTAATGGTAATAAACAGTAAGAAACTTCAGCAGGGCCTGTTTGTTCAAATTATTTCCTGTGTCTCAGTATAATATTCCTTCCATCCCAGGTACAGGGCAGGATCTCTCAGGAATGAAGGTGTTATACTCACTTTTAGGCAAGGTAGGTCAGAGAATTCCTTTATGAACTTGTTTCAGGGGAGAAAGGCAGGAGAAGGTGAGAGTAACTTGCTCTGTACTTTTCTCCGTTGTCAAGGGGCCATATTCTGGGGCATGATGTTCTGAATCCCCACAATGCTAAGGTGTTGTTTTCTTAATGTTTTTTATTTACAGTGTACAATGTGACTTTTTCACACATCAAGCTAATTAACATATCCATCACCTCACACACTTATGTCTATTGTGGTAAGAACACTTAAATCTGCTCTTAGCAAATTTCAAGTATACAATACACTATTATTAACTACAGTCATCATGATGCACAATAGATACCCATAACTTATTCAGCCTAATGGGAACTTTGTACCCTTTGACCAATTAACAACATATTGGAAGGAAGGGCCATGAAAGAAAGAATATACTTCCACTCCTTTAGGACATTCACTCTTTCTGATTTTGTTTGTTCATTTTTTTTTTCCTTTCCATTCATTGCTTCTCATGTAGGCTTTGCTGCCAGGAAATTGGGAGGTGTTCTTCGTGCTGTTGTGATATCACCATTCCTCTAGAGCTGGGGGTATATTGGGAGAAGAACAGAACCACATGTATCATGCATCCGATCTCCTACTGCATGTCTCAGACCAGCAATACACACTATTTGTGAGTTGAGTACTAGAAGAAACAATGACTACCTCAAAGCCTTAACTTTAGCAACAAAGAATAGAGATAGACAGGTATGTATTAGTGACTTAGGTACAATAACCTTATCAAATAATTGGCCTTGGATTAGCCAATCTAAGCACAAGGAATTTCCCTGTACTCTAGATCTTCTATACACATAGTTCCCAGGCATCTTCTCCTTAGCATGGACTAGTTATACAATGCATGCATAGTAGTAATGAATTATCTAAAACATACTTGAGTAATTTAATTAGGAAAAGCACTTTTTTTTTTTTTTTTGAGACAGAATCTCACTCTGTTGCCAGGCTGGAGCAGTGGCGCAATCCTGGCTCACTGCAACCTCTGCCTCCCAAGTTCAAGAGAGTCTCCTGCCTAAGCCTCCCAAGCAGCTGAGATTACAGGCATGTGCCACCATGCCCGGCTAATTTTTGTATTTTTAGTAGAGACAGGGTTTCACCATGTTGGCCAGGATGGTCTTGATCTCCTGACCTTCTGATCCACCCACTTCCGCCTCCCAAAGTGCTGGGATTACAGGTGTGAGCCACCACGCCTGGCCAGGAAAAGCACTCTTGAAGTGGCTGAGTTGTAAATTTCTCATTTTTATGACTACTGTCTAATAATCATGGCTATTATAACATAACTGATAATCTTAAGATCTGCTTTATCTAAAACTGATAATTTAAGTATAAAAAATGAGCCTAAGTGTCCATTAAACAAAGACATATTATTTCCTGTATATCCTTATGTGAACTTATTAAATATTCATTTTGTTATTTTTCCCCTTTCTTTATTTTTTAAAAATGTATTCTCCAACGTGGAAGGGCTTGTTTTGACTGTGCAACTTAGCAGTGGGAGAGGCCGACGTTCAGCAGGTGTGTTGTTCTAAAGTTCACGTTATGCATTCTAATTCATTACGAATCCTTTTCTAAAGGCCATTCAATGATGTTAAAATATGAGTAATCTGGGTATATGAAATATTACGTCCACTAAACATTCTGAGGGCTAACCTGATAGGTATATGTGTTTATCATTTCCTGGATCAGGGGAATATAATCTGTCTGAAACAAATGTTATATTAAAGGTAAAAATAATCAATAAACTTGAAACATTATTTCTTTTTTCTTGTACATACCAGAAGTGATCTGGTATGTACAAGTGCAGAATATAGTTTCTTAACTAACAAACCATCTTTCCCATTTTTTTAACCAATTGCACCCCCTATTTCTATTTTTTATTATTTGAAAGATATTTTAATTATTTAACAATTCTTAAGGATGCTTTGTTCTATCACATCCCTAAACATAAATCTTAGATGATTTTTCTATATCAATCCTATCTTTTCCGTATCCCGTATAGTACACTACTAGCAGAAGCTGCTTCTAAGCTCTAGATGCCATATTTGTTAATTTTCTTAGTAATGTCTATCCCCAAATTCCTCAACTATTTGGCTTCACATCCTGTAGCTTTTCAATTACAAAAATGTAATATGAATATACAAATATCTTTCTTGAAAAACACAGTGCTTGGCAAAATAAATAAAATTCAGATGTATTTTAGCACAGGTAACGAGAAAATCAATGTAAAGTTAATCTGTCCTGCAATAATGAAAAGTCCTCTAAAATCTCATAAATTTAAAATATATTATTACTGATAACACTGACATTTCTTAAATAACAAAACAAAGATGTTTATAAACATCAATGAGTTAACATTGTAGAGGCACAGATGTTGACATAAAAATGAACAAAGGTAGGCTTTCAAAAAAATTTTAAGGCACAGAGCAGGAGGATTTAGTATTTGAAAGATGGAAAAGGATTACAGAATTAAACGACAAGAGGGGGAAAGCTTTGAAAAATTTCAGAGAATAGGCTGTATGAAAACAAAGTGGGAGAAGTGTGAAATGAAGGAGTATTAGAAAAAGTGAGCCAGATAAGAGAGGAAGGAAATCAAGGAATCAGAATAGCATTTTGCATATGTGTAGACACATGAATATACCCACATACATTATATAATACATACTCGTGTGTGTGTGTGTGTGTGTGTGTGTTTAATCTCAGATGTTTTTTCTGTATCAATCCTTTCCTTTCCTTATCCCATCTGGTATGCTAGTAGAGGTTGCTTGTAAGCTTTACTGATAAAAAGAAATATATACTTTTTATATACACACACACACACACATATATATATTTATACACACATACATTTTATATATATAGATATATATATATATATATAGTATACATATGTCTATAATCTTTAACCGAAAAGTTTAGAACTGTGAGAGACTTGGGCTATGCTGGTGCCCCCACATACTGCTAGGCTGCAGAGTCCAGTACAGCTACAACAAGTGTAATAATAAAAATGACTGTGTTTGTTTTTCTTGCAAACTCGCCTGCCCCACAAGCCTCCCCATTGCTCCCAGGAATTCATGCAAAGCAGTCACACTCTGAAGCCTGTGGGAGGGCAAGGGAAAGAAAGGATGGGCAAATTAGCTATAATTGGATCTTATTAACTTAGTTATTTAAATTGCTAATCTGTTTCCAAGTAGGCTGATTTGTAAATAACTCATCTTGAGCTGACTGAATTTGGCTTTTCTAACCATTGATGTAATTGGAAGAAAACTGAGCAAGTTATTGTTTATTTATCTTTTATTACATTTTAAAACTAAATGGTTAAAATTGTCTGGACACATTAGAATTGGAACTCAATTTTATATCCACCTAGGCAAAGAGAAATAGGAACACTTTTACACTGTTGGTGGGACTGTAAACTAGTTCAACCATTGTGGAAGACAGTGTGGCAATTCCTCAAGGATCTAGAACTAGAAATACCATTTGACCCAGCCATCCCATTACTGGGTATATACCCAAAAGATTATAAATCATGCTGCTATAGAGACACATGCACAGGTATGTTTATTGCGGCATTATTCACAATAGCGAAGACTTGGAACCAACCCAAATGTCCATCAATGATAGACTGGATTAAGAAAATGTGGCACATATACACCATGGAATACTATGCAGCCATAAAAAGGATGAGTTCATGTCCTTTGTAGGGACATGGATGAAGCTGGAAATCATCATTCTGAGCAAACTATCTCAAGGACAGAAAACCAAACACCGCATGTTCTCACTCATAGGTGGGAATTGAACAATGAGAACACTTGGACACAGGATGGGGAACAGCACTAACTGGGGCCTGTCATGGGGTGGGGGGAGGGGGGAGGGATAGCATTAGGAGATATACCTAATGTAAATGATGAGTTAATGGGTGCAGCACACCAACATAGCACATGTATACATATGTAAAAAACTTGCACGTTGTGCACGTGTACCCTAGACCTTAAAGTAAAATAATAATAAAAAAAGAGTATGATTACCAAATGCCTAGGTTTTACATGGGTTCATTTAACTTTCAGAGAAATCTCATGCAAACCTAGTTAACATAATTAAAGGCAGTACAATCAGGGGAGAGGATAGAATTTTTTAATAAATTGCCCTAAAGGCCCATATCTATATAGATATGTCTATATATATCTATGTCTACATGTATAGATATATATAGATGGGAAAGAGAGATTTATAAGCCTAGAAGGCAAAAATTTTAAATTGCCTTTTCTTTTTAAAATAAATCTTTATATGATCCAGGAGACATAAAAAAGTAAGGTAAAAGAATATGAAAGTTGCCTTCTTTTTGAGTCACTTTTAGAAAAGAAAATGCCCAATGATTGGAGAAGATAGTATTCGGAGTAATATAATACTAAAATATGAAGAGATGTAGTACAGTAAATATATTACACAAATTGAAAGGACTTAATATAGGTAATAATTATTACTAGACTTCAAGTCTTGATAGGAGAAATTAAATAATCTTAATTTATTAATTAATATACTAGTTAATATAAGAGAAATGTCTTTTTGTTGGTTTGTAACCGCCTTTCAAAAGATTAAACAGTGTCCTTATGTAAAAATATATATAATACTGTTTGACACACACATATACATGCTATATATTGTTACATGTGTGTACGTGTGTGTGCACCCACTAATCAAACTTTTTAAATGTGTACTTGTTTAGTCATAACATAATGCTTCCCTGTGTTGAAAAATCCTATGGGCTATAATTTCACTGTTATGAGTCAGATGATTCAATTTAAAAAGTACAAGTAGAAAGGCAAAGAATTGTGCTTTTACTCAATTTTACTTACAGTACAGTGTTCAGTAAATATTTGTGAGAGTAAATGAATGAGGAGTGATGGTTATATATTCCATAGTCTTGTTTCTCTTTCTCTTTAAAAAATGTCCTACCAAACATAAATAATAAAATAGCAGCTCTGAAAAACTATTTGTTTCTTCATTTATAGCAAACAAATTGAGATATCTTGATCATCTGTTTATGTCTTCTTTAAGTTTACTGAAAGGGGCCTTTGTATTAATCTTTTCTTCAATTTTGTATTGTGTTCTAATGATGCAAATGATTTAATTTATAAACAGTTCACAAAAACCTAAATTCAGTGCCTCAGTTTCTTCATATCAAGTATCTCAGCTTCCTTAAGAAAGGTACAATGAGTATTCAGAACTGTAAAACAAAAATAGATTATCAGAGATGAGTTTTTAAATTTTATATTTGTTTTTAAAATATTTCAGCATCAAACACAATATGCTTTAGTGATGTAGTCTACTTTAAATCTTTGTTTTTAATTGGTTTTCTTTTTTGTTGGTTGCAGTAACAACCTCTTTCCTGAAATGTGTAGAAGTTGGGCAGAAAACTCAGATTTTATGCTACTTCTACTGTAATCAAAATATATGCTGAAGGTACAAACACAGAAGTTAGAACACCAAGCAGTGTTGTCCCTGATCTTCATTTTAGGATAAACTGCATAAGAAGAAATGAGGCAAAGGGAATGGATCCAATAAACGTCTCAATGTTCTGTTCTAATATAAATATGAAAGGGATACTGATCAATAATGTGAATGATGTGATATCCATTAATTTTGGCAGGAAGAATATTACTCCTTTACTAAGAACAGAATGACCCATTTTCACATTGGCTTTTGGAAATGCAAAGAACAAGCATAGATGGCATAGGTACAGATGTACACTTCACAGAGTCTCAGAGAAAAAAGGTGCCTCGGCTTCCTGCTGCCTTCTCTGTTCAAATATCATAAGGAAGGAAAGAGAGATCCCTCAAAGTGATAATATTTCCAGCTAATGTGAACAATGGTATTAAACAAAATGAATAAACAGGCAATACAATGCCTATCTTCTACAACATTGAGACTATTCAAGTTTATTAACAAGAATAGTTACTAAAATGTTACATTTTAATATCTTTCATTGAATACTGTTTTTATCAGAGTAAGTTTCAAGATATAATATGTCTTATATAATAAATAAGTGTTTAGTTATAATGGAGAATAGTGGTTATCCCCAATGAGGGCAGGATGGGGATCATGTCAAGAATTTGTTACAGTTTCAGACAATATTAATGCATTAATTTATCTCTATGCTGATGAAAAAAACAAATAAGTTTCCATAATTGAGATGCACAGTTCCCTCTAAATATACACACTTATATTGAAAGGGATATAAAATATTTATCCTTTCTAGAAGATGATCCATAATATTTATTATGTTTTTACTGAAATATATTTTTTCTTGCAAAAAAATGGCAGAAAAAGATGACCAAGAGCTTACTACTCTGGCAAGTAGACTTATAAAGATTTAGAAAAAACTTGTTTACAAGCATGACTTAATTTACATTAAATGCCAGATCAAAGACCCTTAAAGCAAGTAAAATTTGTATTTATATGATTCACATGCCAAAACAAATCTCACTTCAACAGTTTTTTTTTTCACTCCTATGTTGAGGAATGCAGAAAATTACTCTCTGGAAAAAAATAATCAAGGTAATCTCACTTTAATATTATAAGAGCTACATATAAATGCAGGAATATTAACATAAAAGTCCTTATTGGTTACATTTTATGGCAAGAAAGGGTACCAAGGTGATATAGTTTGGTTTCGTCCCCACCCAAATCTCATCTTGAATTTTAGCTCCCATAATTCCCATGTGTTGTGGGAGGGACCCAGTGGGAGGTAATTGAATCATGTGGGTGGGTCTTTCCCATGCTGTTCTCATGATAGTGAATAAGTGTCATGAGATCTGATGGTTTTATAAAGGGGAGTTCTCCTTCACACTCCCTCTTGCCTGCCACCATGGAAGACATACCTTTGCTTCTCCTTTACCTTCTGCCATGACTGTGAGGCCTCCCCAGCCATGTGGAACTGTGAATCCATTAAACCTCTTTCCTTTATAAATTACCCAGTCTCAAGTATGTCTTTGTTAGAAGCATGAGAACAGACTAATACAGTAAATTGGCACTGGTAGAAAGGGGTACTGCTGTAAAAACACCCAAAAATATGAAGCAACTTTGGAACTGGGTAACAGGCAGAGGTTGGAACAGTTTGGAGGGCTCAGAAGAAGACAAAATAATATGGGAAAGTTTGGAACTTTCTAGAGAGTTGTTGAATAATTTTGATGAAAATGCTGATAGTCATATGGACAATGAACTCCAGGTTGAGGTGCCTCAGATGGAGATGAGGAACTTGTTGGGAACTGGTGCAAAGGTGACTCTTGTTATGCTTCAGCAAAGAGACTGGGGGAATTTCTTCTCCCCACCCTAGAGATCTGTTGAACTTTGAACTTAAGATAGATGATTTAGGGTATCTGGGGAAAGAAATTTTGAAGAAGCAAAGCATTCAATAGGAAGCAGAGCATACAAGTTTGAAAAGTTTACAGCCTGAGGATGCAATAGGAGAAATTTTCTGAAGAGAAATTCAAGGTAGCTGCAGAAAGTTGCATAAGTAAATAGAAGCCAAATGTTAATCACCAAGAAAATGGGGAAAATGTCTCCAGAGCATGTCAGGGACTTCTGTGGCAGCCTCTCCTATCACAGGCCCAGAGTGTAGAAGGAAATAATGGTTTCTTGGGCTGGGCTCAGTAACCCCCTACTTTGTGCAGCCTAGGGACTTTGAGTCCTGTGTCCCAGCTGCTCCAGCCATGGCTAAATGGGGCCAAGGTACAGCTCAGGCAGTGGCTTCAGAGGCTGGAAGCCCCAAGCTTTGACAGCTTCCATGTGATGTTAAGCCTGTGAGTGCACAGAAATCAAGAATTGAGGTTTGGGAACCTCCACCTAGATTTCAGAGGAGGTATGGAAATGCCTAAATGTCCAGGCAGAGGTGTGCTGCAGGGGTGAAGCCCCTATGAACAACCTCTGCTAGGGCAGTGCAGAAGGGAAATGTGGGGTGTGAGCCCACACACAGAGTCCCCACTGGGGCACTGACTAGTGGAGCTGTGAGAAGAGGGCCACTGTTCTCCAGACCCCAGGATGGTAGATCCACCAAATGCTCACACTGTGCACCTGGAAAAGCCACAGAAACTAAATGCCAGCCTGGGAAAACAGCCGGGGGGGCGGGGTGGGGGGTGCTGTACTATGTAAAGCCACAGAGGTAGAGCTGCAGAAGGCCAGGGAGCCCACCTCTTGCATCAGCATGACCTGGATGTGAGACATGGAATCAAAGGACATCATTTTGGAGCTTTAAGATTTGACTGCCCCACTGGATTTCAGACTTGCAGGGGCCTATACCCCCTTCATTTTGGCCAATTTCTCCCATTTGGAATGGCTGTTTACCCAATGCCTGTACCCCCATTGTATCTAGGAAGTAACTAACTTGCTTTTGTTTCACAGGCTCATAGGCAGAAGGGACTTGCCTTTTCTCAGAAGAGACTTTGTACTATGTACTTTAGAGTTAATGTGAAATGAGTTAAAACTTTGAGGGACTGTTGGGAAGGCATGACTGGTTTTGAAATGTGAGCACATAAGATTTGGGTGGGGCCACAAGAGGAATAATACAGTTCGTCTGTGTCCCCACCGAAATCTTATCTCCAATTGTAACTCCCATAGTTCCCACATGTCGTGGGAGGGACCCTATGGGAAGTAATTAAATCATGGGGGTGGGTCTTTCCCATACTGTTCTCATGACAGTGAATAAGTCTCACCAGATCTAATGATTTTATAAAGGGGAGTTCCCCTGCACAAGCCCTCTTGCCTATTGCCATGTTAAGACAGGCTTTTGCTTCTCCTTTGTCTTCCGCCATGATTGTGAGGCCTCCCCAGCCATGTGGAATCATGAGTCTATTAAATCTCTTTCCTTTATAAACTGCCTAGTCTCAGGTATGTTTTTACTAGCCATGTGAGAACAGACTAATACACAGGGTACATACAGAATAGGTAGGTTTTGATAGGCTTGAACTTAAAGGCACTTGACATCCTGGGGTTGTCATCTTAGTCTACCACAAGTGTTGGGCATTTGCAGCAATGCAGACCTGGATTCAAATGCTGGCTCCAATACATACCTTAGGTGGGCAAACTAATTCAACTCTAAGCTCTGGATTTTTTTTTAATTTGTAAAATAGAAAAAAAAAATTAAAAACAACCTCACACAGCTGTTATAAGGACTTTCAGAGAAAATATTTATGAAGGATTTAAAACTATGCTTGGAACAAAATAAATGGTCAAAAAGTTGTCCCTAGAGATGAGTGGTGGTTGCTGCTATTACTGTTGGGGTGGCTAATTTATGTGCAAAAGAGGCCTGTGGTCCAGAGTAGTAGGCTCAGAGAAAGTGAAATTCCTTGAGGGGAGAAAACTGAGCAATATATTTTATTTCAAAGCTGACTTAAAAATAAAATTTTAGCTTCTTCAAACTAACATTGTGGACTTTGGCATGAATTCATACAGCAGTTCAATCTATTTTGAGAAAAGACTGATCACTGCTTTTGGAGAAAGCAGGTACTAAATTGCCAAGTTAATGAAAGCACAACAAGCATTGTATATGAAGGCATTTTATAAAAAATGGCAATTTAAATTATTATATTTATGATTAACTAGTTTTTGACAGTACAACTGCTTGAGGCTTTACCAAATTTCTTCGAGAGGTTTCTTTTTGAAAATTTTATGACAAAAGCTGCCTGTGGTTCCTTGCCCTTTCATTAATAAATATAAAGGTGTATTTTGTTTTCTTTGCACATGTAACTTTTGCCAAGAGAGGTCTGGTATTGGCATTTTTTACTCCATTTATAAAATGGCAAGTAATATTCCCCAAATCTATTGCCTTATAATGTTTAAATAGTATAAAAATTGGAAATGATCTAAATACTTTTGAAGAATTAAAAAAAAAGTTTCATCTTGTTCTATAAATTGATTCCTGAATCCACAGATCAGGGCACAGCAATGCAGACTGACTGTACATGTGGGAGAGTGGGTGGCAGATATATTCCAGGAGAAAAATTCAGTAACACATCAATCCACAGTGCCGGTCACTGCAGATAGGGAAACACCCCGTTCAGTGTGCTTACTGCGATAATTAAGTTTACCTGGAATTGTACTTTCTTAGGAGGAGAGGGAAATCCTAGAACAGCTCACAAATACTGACTCTTATATGAGCTGTATAAAGTAAAACTAACTGAACTTCTTGGACTGATGAGCATACGTATCAAAGGAGATGTTATAAGTACTAATGACCCAGTCATAGCTAATGATTTTATGGCTAACCAGAGGCCTCAGTAGCTGTGCTAAACATACAGAACGGCTTTGAAGCACCTCACAGTGTTTTTGTTCTCAGCTGAACTATTTAAAATGTGGTTCTTTAATGAACTACCAAATGATCCAATAAAATAGTTTCAAGCATGAAGCATACTGTGTGACTTCATGATGATGGGATTTAAGAATCCAGAGCTCAATCTAAAGACTTAAGAGAATGAAGAATTAAAATTCAGAAGCCCTACAGAAACTATCAGAAAAATCAATATGATTTAGTTGAGGAAAAGAGGAGTTTACTGCATCTCTTTTTAAGAGCAAAGAAACAATTTTTAGGAGGCTTTGGTGAGAACTCAGTTATGGTCCCATCTCTAAGACATTCACTCACAAAGAGAAAGGGATTAATAATGGTTGGCTTATACCAATCAGAATTTACTCCCAAGAAAGAGAAAGCATCCCTTTCCTTGACTTGTTGAAATATAAATATAATATGCATTCTATATGCAAAGAAAATGAGAGAAATGGTATTTGGACAGGCAGTAGCACATGCCCTTTACACTCTACTAGTTGTGATCTGAATTAAAGTTCCTTGAAGACAATCTGGTAATATGTCCTTCAAATTACACATCCCTTTGGATTAGAACATCCATCCCTAAAAACGTCATCATAAAAACTAATCAGAGACAGTGTGTAAGAGTGTATGTATAAAACTATATCAGGAATATATAATCTCAAAAATGGAAAAAACGTGTCCATTAGAGGGAGATACGTTAAACAAGTAATAAATGTTCACATGGTGAATAATATGTAGCCTTTCCAAAAGATGATTTTTAAGAATATTGATGATAGCTTGTTAAACAATCATGCTAAAACTTTTAATGTAAATAAAAGTACTAAAGCAAAAAATCCCAAAATGTTTGGCAGCAAGATATTAACAACAGCAAGAGGTAACTATTATTTTATTATTTATACTTATCTTTATTTTCAAGAGTATTTTAATAAGTAAATATTTTTAATTAGGTAAAAAGAAAAACTAAGTCTGTGAAGAAAGAAAGGGAGGCAGGAACAGAAAAGCATAGACTCCTAGATAGTAAAAGCAATGAGTTTAGATATTTTTATAATACCATAATATATTGAGAACAAGAACATACTGGAAACACTGTCAATGTCCAAGACTAGAGGTCTTATTGAGGACACTTGTATAAACATATAAAATGAAAAAAACAACAACTGGTAAAATTACTTTGTAGAAATATATATATTGACATAGAAAGATGCTGCCAACATACTGAGGACTAATGGCCAGTTACAATATTGTATAGTCAAGATACTGTCATTTTTGTTTTGTTAAAAAATCAAAAACCAAATGCAAGTATATATTTGTAGGTGGACATTATCCCTAGGTGGTAGTATATCCATGGAATCTATTGTTTAAGTTTTTATCTTTTTTATTCAATTTTCATACAATAAATATTTATTGAAAAGCTTTCTATTACTCATTGACAAGAAACAATGCAAATGAAAGAAAACATTGCTTGTTTAATGGAAGGAACAATGAATTTAAAGGGGGATATGTATATTATACATTAGTTTCCTGTTGCTGCTACAGCAAATTATTACACACCTAGTGGCTTAAAGAACATAAGTTTATTATCTTATAGTTCTATAGATCAGAAGTTAAGTAATCACCCCTAGACTAAAACCTAGGTGCTGGTACCGTTGCATTCCTTTCTGGAGATTCTATGGAAGAATCCATTTCCTTATTTTTTCCTGCTTCCAAAAGCCACCTGTATTCATTGGCTTGTGAACCTTCTACCCTTTTCAAAGCCAGAAAGTCCACATCTCTCTAACCCTTTTTCTGTGATTGCATTGCTTTCTGACCTCAGTTGGGAAAGAGTTTCTGCATTTATAGACACGTGTGATTAAACTGGGCCCACCTGGATAATCTTTCCCCCTCATGTTTCACAACCTTGATCATATCTGCAAGTCTCTTTTGCCATAAAGGGTAACATATGCACAGATTTTGGGGATTAGGTCGTAGACATCTTTTGCGGATCATTATTCTATTTACCACACAGATTATCATGACTGCCTATTATAAATATGGTCTTTACAAATAAAACTGCAACTTGCAAAGAAAACTCATTCATTAACTCCTTACGTCACCTCACCTTATATTTCTCATATCTTCACAGTGATTTGAGAAATGACATGCCTATCTATGTAAATTTTAAAATTGTAAAACATACAGATGAAAACCTAGTATAAACCTTTGTGACTTTGGGCTTGGCAAAGATTTCTTCAATAGTGCAACAAAAACACACTCTATAAAGATTGATAAAATTTACTTCATCAAATTAAATGATTCTATTCTTCATAAACACTACTCAGAGAAAGAAAGTACAGAGATAATACTTTCAAACACATATTTGATAAAGATTGTATCCAGTATATTTAAAAAATTCAAAACTCTAGAATAATAAAACAAAATGTTCAATTTAAAATGGGCAAATTATTTATACAAACAATTTACCAGGAAAGGCATATAGCAAACAACACATAAAAGATGTTCATCGTCGTTAGTTATTAAGGAAATGGAAATTAAACACAATAAGGTACCTATTAATATCTATTAAATGGCTAAAATTAAGGAGACTGAGCATATCAAATGTTGGCGGGGAGGTAGGATATCTGGAACTCACATGAACTACTCGTGGAAATGTAAAATGAAACAACTGTTTTGAAAAACAGTCTGGTAGTTTCCTAAAAAGCAAAACATATACCTTATAAATGATCTACACTTCCACTTCTAGGTCTTTAATTTAGAGAAAGGAAAGCAACATCCATAGAAAGAATTTCACATAAATATTTATAGTAGCTAATTTTGTAAAAACATCTCCAAACTAGAAACAACCCAAGTGTCTATTAACAGGTGAAAGGATAGACAAAATGTGGTACATCCATAAAATGGAATACAACTCATCGAGAAAAAGAAATGAATTCTTAATGCATGTAAGAAGAATAGCTCTCAAAATCATGTAGAGTATGCCTATAATCCTAGCACTTTGGGAGGCCGAGGTGGGCGGATCACAAGGTCAGGAGTTCGAGACCAGTTTGGCCAATATGGTGAAACCCCGTCTCTACTAAAAATACAAAAATTAGCCAGGCATGGTGGCAGGCGCCTGTAGTCCCAGCTACTTAGGAGGCTGAGGCAGGAGAATTGCTTGAACCTGGGAGGCGGAGCTTGCAGTGAGCCGAGATCGCACCATTGAACTCCAGCCTGGGTGAGAGAGCAAGACTCTGTCTCAAAAAAAAAAAAAAAAAAAAAAAAAAAAATCATGTAGAGTGAAAGAAGCCATGCAAAATAAAGAGTGCTTCTATTTATATAAAATCCTAGAATGGGAATCAATCTATAGTCGTAGCAGCATTATCAATCATTATCTGGGCATGGTGGGGATAGAGAGATGTGAGGTTAGTAAAACAAAGGGGCATAAATAAAGTTGGGGGTGATGGGTATTTTTTATCTTGATTATGGTAATGATTTCATGCTATATACATACATCAGAATATATCAACATGGTGTACTTTAATTATATGCATTTTATTTCATGTCAATTATTCCTCCATAATTTTTTACAATAGACTGTTTACATGAATAGCAAGGAAGAGTAGGTGATGAAGCTGGACAGGTAAACAAGACCTCAGATTGACCTATGACTTATTGCAGATTTGAATTCTGTCCTATTTATCATGAAAAGCCCATTGATGTTCATAATCATGGGAGTGAACTGATCAAAAACATGGAGGACTATCCCCTGAAGCAAGCAGTATGGATTATGAACTTGAATGGCAAGGGTCTCGTGGCAGGAATATACTAGTTAGGAAGGCACAACAGTTCTTGAATGAAAATTTGATGTAGGCCTAAGCTACAAAGGCTTAGGCCTTTATTGGCTAAGGGCCAATAAAAAAGAGAGGAAAAGGCCAATTTGAAATATAGCCATAACGTATAAAAAGTTGTTCTATAAGAATCAATGACATTTTACATGTGAAGGCATTTGGAGAGTGATGGATAAAAGATGAACCAAGTTTGGGAGGCTCAATATATGATGATGCCATTAACCAAGACAGAGGTATAAAAGAAGTATTATTATCAAATAATTTTTAGGAAGGAAGGTAATGATTTAGGTTTTGGATATGTTGACTATGTACTGCATAAATGATATTCAGATAGAGACTAACAGTCGGAAATGCGTCTCAGGCTAAAAAAAAAAAAAGAACAGGAATTGCTGACTCGGGAATATGCACTTTATGATAGTTCAAAATAAAAGAATGGATGACGATACTCAGGTAGAATGTGTAAAACAGAAAGGAAAGATGACTACAGTTGGGCATCTAAAAAATATCAAGGATAGAGAGTGAGGTGTGAATGGAGAAAAAGAATCCTTCCAGCACTAACAAGGAGGACTCAGAGAGTCAGAAGGAGAACGAAAGAAGGAAGAGTTTACTAATAGTGGCCAGAAAGAAGCCAAATGGTCACGAACTAAAGTTGTTTGGATTCTGCAAATAGTTGGATATTAAAATATTGAGTAAGGGCATCTTCCATAGAATCTTATGAGCAGAATCTGGTCAAAATGAGTTTAACCAGTGAATTAGAGTTAAAGAAAAAAAAGTGGAGATAGTGATTACAGACTACTGCTTCCTAACTTATCAGTAGCCAAATCAATAAAAATGATATAAGGGTAAAGAGAAAAATTGTATTGATCATTGCTGAAATTAACTGTGAGAAAGAAAACAGAAAACAAAACCCTAGTCCTTGCCATTTTCCTTTTCAAAAATCACCACCACACAGTTTCTAAAAATAAGAAGAATCATAAGATAGTAAATGTGCAAATGTTACCACTACAGCAATAACCAAAGTAGCTAATTTGACCGAGCCCTTATTATGTTTCAGTCTAACCTTCCACATGCACACACACACAATTTAATCTTCAAAAGCCCACACTGCATACAAACTACTATTATCTCTATTTTACAGGTGAGAGAATGGCAGTAAAGAAAGGTTAAGTACTTACCCACAGCTGATAAGCCAGTGTTTGAGCCCAGGTCACACTCCTAGCTATGACATTAGGGCATAAATATGACTCTAAAGGAATCTAGTATGACACACTCAACTTTCTCAATGATTTGTCCCTGAGAGCCTCTTGTAAATTTGCAATGAAAGCATACAAAATTATTATGTTATCTACAATGTTAAAGTATCCATGGAAGAAAGAGATTAAAAATTCACCAAGTCCATAGCTATCAACTAGTGAAGTGATGATCACGCAGTTACTATCACACACTTTCTATAACTTTGACCACCAGTATCAAGAGTAGTGTAGACCCTTATCCGTTAAAAAATGCCCAGGGGCCACTTTGATCTGTGCTCAGGGGAAAGTGAAGTCTTATTACAAATTCCCTTTGATATCTTCAATTCTCAGACAGCAACCTCTCAATTAGACATGGGAGTGGTCCACCCTGGATCAGAGGAAAATGTCTGTCTCTCACCAAATACATTGCTCTTCCTTAAAATTTTAAAGGAACAGATTTTGGACTTGGGGCCCTGTAAGAGGCTGAAGATATTCATTTCAAACCAAGATCATGCTACTTTAAATACTCATCTTGTTAGGAAAGCAGAGTGAAAGATTTATGAACGAAGGCTCCCATTTTATACATACATACACACACACACATATATACATACATATATTACGTACACATAAATATATCTACACATTTTATACGCATATACATATGCATATAAAATGGGGGTCTTTGTCCGTAAATCTCATATGTATATGGGGTGACTGCAGGTGACAAAATGGACACTTTCTAAAAACCGTTAGGAATCATTGTTAAAGTCTACTCAGCACCATGCATTGTCTAGATTCATTCACAATGTTCCTATTTATTTTATGAAGAATAAGATAACGAGCCTTAGAATTAGGAAAGTCTGCACATAAAGTGACTAGAACTACCCAGAAACTGATTTCTGTTTTCAGAGGCATGAAGGCAAGTATAGAAGTATAAACAGTGAAACTCAGAAGTACCCATTTGGCACGTGAACACTCAGCAGCTCTCAATGCTGAGGGAGGGGGACAAGACATTGTAGGGTATGCAGTGCAAGGAGCTGCCACATCGTAAGCCGCCACCCAGCATTATTTTCACGTATTTGTGAAGGGAATGCTAAATACTTGGTAGGGCAAGCAATAAAGCAGGCTACCTAAGACTTAGCATCTTCTTTAGAATACAATGATAGCTCTAATGACTGCTTACCATTCATGCTCATAAAACATAAGTTCTCAATATCAATTGAAAATATGACACAGCAAGGTGGCTAGATAAATGACTACATCAGGCAGCCTTCCTCTTCAGAGAGAAGAGCAAGCAACAGAAAGATAGAGACAGACAGAGAGAGACCAAACAGAGAGAGAGACAGCCCTCCTAATGAAAGTAGAGTATGAGGAACAGGCTCCTCAAATTACAGCAAGAGGGAAAAGAACAAAGCTTTATATTCAGGATTACAGTTGTACAGTGTAAATTTATGGTGATCAGTGTTAATTTATACATCAAATAGAGTCCAGTCATCTATTTCATTTCTTTTTAATTGTAATATAAAATGTAAAGACTTATGGAATACCGTCTTAAAGTACATGCCCAAATCTCATGAGAGGTTTATCACCTTTTCTCCAATAATAGTCACAGCTATTGGCAACACACAATTGTACTGTTTGTTAGCAGTTACACATATTGGTTTAGGCCCTCAAAGCATCTATAGAAGGAAAAACTATGCTACTGTCCATCTAGGCTGCATTAACAAGTTTACTTGATATGGCTGGTCAAGTGTCAGTTTTATTGTGTTGCCTGTCGCCAAGACAGCCCTTTATCAGAGTCACTTATCAGGATGACAAACAGGAGGGTTAAAGCTTGACCCATATTCTAGTCATTGAACATTTCCTTTAGAAGCAAGAAGATCAGCAAGGATTATCATAAACCCGCATCTAAACAAACACCTGTTGCCAAAGTCCCTGCTAATTTTAACTTACTGCCTCAAGGCTGGTCTTCTCGGAGGCCTCACAAGGGCATTAGTTCTGATTCTCTGGAACTGCTTCACACATGCCATTTCCTTTCTACCAAGGGTGCTCTGGGTAAGACTGAGTTCTTTAGGGAATAAAAGATGCATAGCACATGCACATACTTATGGAACTCATGACTAATGAGTTGTACATAATATAGAGTTCTGTTTTTACTAAAGAAGTCACGACCTATGATTATCTGGTTCCCCTTGGACAAAAGTGTTTACATTGTGTTTGGTTTGTAAAATAGTTCTACTCTTTCTTTGCTAGGAAAATAAAAACTAACACATGTAAATATATTTTTCCCTGGCAGGCAGAGGAGGAAAGGCAAGATGAAAGATCACATTTCCCTTTGTGACACCACTGGAAGTATCTGACCAAAGCAGCGCGATTGGAGAGCTCAGGTTTAAACAAACAACAAAACCTAGTATTCTTTACCCTGGCCATGTACTCTGCCCTGGCCTGACTCCTCGGTCATCACTGGGTCAGCAAGGCCAGCAAGAGACAGTAGCTGTAGGCTCTAAACAGGACACGGTCCCATGCCATTGTCTCTTTGTTCTTTGCTGAATTATCAGCTGCACAACTCACTTTTGATCTGTTATCCCCTTGCTCACTTCTTTGTCTTTTTGCCTGTAACCCCAAAACTCAAGGAACCATGAGATCATGCAATTGGCAGCATAGAGTGTGGCTCAGTGAAATGGACACATTCCTGAAAAGGAATAAATCCTAGGATAATAAACTAATTACTTCAAATATCATTATTAAAATGTGCACCAGTGAGTCTAAGGGATGCAAAGTATCATATTTTATTGGTGAAATCAGTGGTGTTCAATGTAAGTAGTTGGTTAAAACGATTTGGGAGATCCGCATGTAATAACATTAGTATAGGGTTGAGGTCTAGCACCCCACTGTACATCCTTCTACTTCAACAATGACTTTGACACCTGACCCAACCAGAAGTTCCCTTAATCCTGCCTTAAGAATGTTGCTGCATTTGGTTCAGAGCAAATTTTCAATACAAAACACTAGCCTGTGAGCAGAAAGTTTAGCCATCCCTGAGCTATGAGAAGAGACTGCATGAAAATTTTGTGATGACTTGACAAAAATATTCATACTTTAGCAAAATTTAGGATGGGTGTTGCTTTCTCTGCACACACTCATTGGTGGCAATCTCAACATTGTGGAGTTGGGGACATAAAATCTACTTATCTCTGACCACTGGAGGCTAGAGAAATGTATCAGAAGAATCTAACTACAGTTATGTGCCACATAAAGATGTTTTGGTCAATGAGGGACCTCATATAGAAAGGTGGTCCCACAGACTATAATACCGTATTTGTATTGCACCTTGTCTATGTTTAGATATGTTTAGATACACAAATACTTACATTTGTGCTACGATTTCCTACAATATTCAGCACAGTAACATGCTGTACAGATCTGTAGCCTAGTAGCACTAGGCCATACCATATAGCCTAGGTGTGTAGTAGGCGATTCCATTGAGGTTTTTGTAAGTACACTGTATGATGTTTGCACAATGACAAAATTGCTTAAGGATGCATTTCTCTGAATGTACTCCTGTCCTTAAGTAATGTATGATTGTATTACTAAATGGCTAAATTTCCTTAGGTCAGTCACAAAAGCTATTTCATTCACAGCATTTAGCTGAGAAACCTAAAATGAAATTACTTTGGTTTACTTCAACAGGCCACACAACTCTTCTGATAATAGACCTTTCTTCTTTCGGGGAGCCAGAGTTGCTCCCCTAATAGTCCATGTGGTTGAGATGTCCCTGATCCCAATCCCAGAGTCAGGTTTCTGCAAACAACCACGAGAGTACAGCATCCTACCTGGTCCAATCAGAGGCAACCCCAGAACTGTTGCTAGAACAATTAGTAGACAAGAGCACTAGAAGTGCAGGCACTAAGGGCATAACTCTACTGGGTCACAGAGAAAAGAGGAGTAGAGAAAAGGAGAAAGACAGTTTGATGTCTAATGTTCTCATGTAGTCATTTTGACTCAGGATAACCTAATGGCAGTAATACCCTGAAACATTTCTGTCACATGCACTGCATAAGCTAGATTTGAGGTGTGTTTCTATCACTAGAAATTGAAAGAGTGCTAACTAATGCATCTCGCCCTTATCCTAACCCCTGAGGCTTATAAAATGAAATTCCAATTTGGCATACCAGCTTTTTTCCAGTAAAACATAAATTGAAGCCACTCAACTATTTTATCTCTCACAAATGCTGGGACCTCAATCTCAGTTTGCTCACCATTGCTTGAAAAAGCCATGAGTGTTGAAACCTTGCTCTTGTTGCTTTTCCTTAGGATATAGGTTCCTGTGTAAATTCTGATTCTAAAGACGCTATAGAAAGTGCATCTCATTTCTCAAGTCTTCTCAACCATCGCTCCTCTCCTGAGAACTTCAATTTCCTCCTCAAACACGGTGAGGCTTTTATGGTATATAGACATAAGTACTGTTTAAAGCAAACCCTACGCAAATAGCATAACAACAGCATTTTGTACAGATTAACTTTTTTGTGCTGTAAGGATGAATGAGCAGGGCAAGTCAGAGACAGAGGACTAGTTAGAAGTCTGTCACAGGAATCCTACAGTGAAATGACAAGGGCCTGTCTCAAAAAGTGACAGTAGAAATGAGAAGAATGAATAGATATAAGAAGCAGGGGGAATTGACAAGGTTAGTGACAGATTGACCAAGTGGTTCAGATGGCTTAAAAAAGATATAGTAGCAAAAACCAGCTCTGAATCTTGTACCATTGTCACCCTGATATAACCATACCAGACTGTCAAAACTAAAATTTCATATGCTGATGGACACTAAATTACAAATTTCCTTCAAGGAAACAAATGGTTGGAGTTAGCAATAGAAACATACATATCTGTGTCTTTATTTTTATTATGTTAATAACTTTGTTATTGCCAAATAAAGTAGGCACTTTGCATGAATTAGTATAAAATAATATATAAAAAGGGCAATAATATTTGAGATATGAACATGCATATTTATTATTTCAAACCTAAGGGATGTACTACAATAAGAGACTATAATATGGCATACGGCATACATATATATTATATGATACACATATAAGTATATATTCAAACAGAGAGAAATGTATTAACTGGTTCTAAAAATTAATTTACAGTAGTATGTTTGGGGTATATGCAAATATTTGCAAGAGTCATTGCAAACATTTTTAGGAACAATATTAACAAAAAAGTATTTAGGGAAGAATTCATCTGTTTGAATTACATAAGAATTGGAAATGATAGGGTTTTCCTTTCTGTTTTGTTTCGTTTTGTTTTGTTTTTTTGAGATGGAGTCTCACTCTGTTGCTCAGGCTGGAGTACAATGGCGAGATCTCGGCTCACTGCAACCTCCACCTCCCAGATTCAAGTGATTCTCCCACCTCAGCCTCCCAAGTAGCTGGGATTACAGGTGTGCACCACCACGTGTGGCTAATTTTTGTATTTTTAGTAAAGACAGGGTTTCACTATCTTGACCAAGCTGGTCTCAAACTCCTGAACTCAAGTGAGTCACCTGCCTCTGCCTCCCAAAGTACTGGGATTACAGACGTGTGTCACTGCACCCAGCCAGGTTTTCCTTTCTTTTACCTGAAAATTCTTTTTTTTTTTTAACTTTCTTTTTTTGTTGTTATTATTACTTTTTTTTTTAAATTACACCTTAAGTTCTAGGGTACATGTGCACAACGTGCAGGTTTGATACATAGGTATACATGTGCCATGTTGGTTTGCTGCACCCATTAACTCATCATTTACCTTAGGTATTTCTCCTAATGCTATACCTCCCCCATCCCCCCACCACCCGACAGGCCCCGGTGTGTGATATTCCCCGCCCTGTGTCCAAGTGTTCTCATTGTTCAATTCCCATCTATGAGTGAGAACATGCGGTGTTTGGTTTTCTGTCTTTGTGATAGTTTGCTGAGAATGATGGTTGGATGAAACTGGAAACCATCATTCTCAGCAAACTGAAAATTTTTTTAATCTTTAAGTTCACCTTTGAAACAAAGCAGTTGATCGGTTTCAGTTATTTCATTTCCTCTCCCCTTTCCTGTCTGGCTTCCCTCTTCCTTCCCCACCCTCCCTCTTTTCTTCTGAACTTCTCTCCTCAGCATTTTATGACTGGCCAGGAATTACTCAGGTAAGTTATATTCTTTCTCATAAATATATTTGAATGATTCAGGCTGCATTCTCTTTACTGAAGATCTATCCTGTAAACAAATATTTTTGAATGAAAGGATCTGATTCTGATGTGTTCTTAATCCAAATGAACCGTACCACAGATATTTTATCTAGATGGCTACTACAATAAACCCTAAAATCAGACTTGACATCAGAATAGCATTCAGATACTTTTTCCCAAGATATTAAAAGTGGTTCATATCCAAGTTTGGAAAATCATTCATTCGATAAAGTTAGTGACTAAGAAAATAATTAGCACATGCTATTACTTGCTTTGGAATTAGCTCGATATTTTAGTCCAGACAAATTATGGAACATGCACACAAAAATCCAAATGTTCTCTTTGTGCACTTTTAGCTCTAGTCAGTATTATAATTTCCTATGTCAATTTCTAGTCTAGTGTCTGCATTCTGTCTTTAAAGTCTGGCAATCTGGCCTGATACTGATCCTTGCGCCACTGATATTTAAGCATGTACTCTGTATTTCCCATTGCAGAGCTCCATTCACCTGTTGAGATCCCTGCTGCCCCACCTTGAGCCCCTGCAGCTGTTTTGCTGCCCTGAGAATGCAGTACCCTTTGCTCACTGTCTTCCTCCCCTCTGTAGCTCTGATGTGAACAGGCAGTGGTTACAGGCAACTCTGTTCCCCCAAAACCTCATTGGCTTGGCCTTATATGTTACATTTTAGGTCACTCCCACTCACTTTGCCATATCAGCTCTGTATTATGTGTACAAAATTCCATGTCTTATTAATGCCCCCAGAATTAAAACATCCAGTTGGTAAAACAGTACCAGACACATATTAGGCACTCCATTCAAAAGCATTTGGTGAAGAATTTGCATTCCATCAACAAGTTCTGAACAAGTTTGGCATTACCAAAGATGAGGACATGAAATGGTAAAAGATGATGGTACCATCAGAGGTGAAATATGGGTTCTTTCATGTTGAGTTTAACGATCTGTATGCATATATAGCCATGGAAAGAGTATGGTATCTAATATTAAAATATATAAGATGGTCCCACATTACCAGGAATGCTTTTTAGAAAAAATAATGCACATGGTAAGTGTCTAAACAATGTCACTAATGTGTAAGTCTATGAAAATGTGACTCCAGATTTTTATCTGCATCCCCAATGTTACCACTTTCTGGTAGATGACTAATAATAAAATGAATGTTGTGTTCTTTTTGTTCATTTTGTTCTTTTAACTTATAAAACATCGTATCTGTAAAGAAGAATAGTTGCATTGTCTGCTCTGGTTAAGAAGAGATATCAGAATTATCTTCTGAGGAATGAAAGGGATGCCGTGGGAGGGGAGGTCTAACCATGAATTTATTTTACCTGCTTGGCTAACACAATGCTCCAAATGGAGCCAGTCATCCTTGTGTTTTTATAACTCACATTAGAACTTAAGTTGGTTCAGCATGCCAGCAGAGCTTTGCTCAAAGCTCAGAACACAGTGTGGGCAGTTCAAAGCTTGCCAAAGTCTATTTATAAACCATGCGAAGCACATGCTCAGCATTTGTGAATTCAAGTACAGTATAATACTGCAAGGGGTGTCAGCTCTTTCTCGCTAAATTATGTTTTTCAAGAGTACTCTTCTCTCTAATTCTTTTTTGCAATAAAGGCGTAAAAGAAAGTTAGCACTTTCTTTTGAATGGAGCAAGTTAAATGAGAATGAGTGCCATCGCCAGGCCAGGTTTCCAACTACCTTAAATAGAGTAAAGAAGGTGGAGATCATAGTCCATGGCCAAAGCAGTCTATGAATGACTCATTTGGTGATAATATGCAGGGTGGATTACCGGTCAGGATAATACCCAAGGAGACATTTGAAATAACTCAGAAAGAAAATGAAGTAGGAGATTGGTAAGGGAAAAAAAAAAAGGGGACAGATAGGAAAACAAATTTTAAAAAGCAAAAAGCATGAGGACTTAGTTCTTTGTAATTTCCTCAGTGATTCAGCACCCAGAATAAGGTTTTCTCTATTTATTCATTAACCATTCATTTCACTCTTAACATATGCTACCTTATATTATTACCATTTTTAATGTTTTCCCTCTATCCCCAACCATGTATTATCTGAGAATGTCTGATAATATCCAGGCATTAGATATACCGGGAGCATCCAACTCAGGGAGTGCCCGAAGGATGAGTTTATTTATTATCAGAGGTGGAATGCAGGAGAAATATCAATAGAACTTGGTTATAATTTTAATATATTAACATTTATATTGAAAGTCAAATATGAAGATATTTCCTTTTTCAACTAGAATTTGCTTCAGCATATGAATTCGTCTCTGTATCAATGTTGTATAGCACTCTAGTGCATTCCTGGGATTGAATAAATGTTTGTTGAATGAATAAGTTACATACCATTGTATTTAAATTAACAATGATTATGATTCAATGTGGAAATGGCAAAATTATGATAATTAACGCATGGCAAATAATGTTCCTCCTTTGAGTAACTAACCCTCTTGTGCAATGCACATTTATGCTTGCATATATATATATATATATATATATATTTAGAACTAAGAGAACTTCTTTTTCTATTTAAAAAGTTGTATAAACACTGAATAGTAATTGATTTCTTATAGAATCCACTTGTTTTTACGTTATGTGACCTTTCTAAACAAAACAATTATTTTAAAAACTGTCAATTTGGCACCTAAATAAATTTTCTTTCACTTCCTAATAGTAGTCACTCCTATGTCTACATTTATTTATTTAGTTGCAACATTAATGGAGTATTTTAGGAAACACATGATTCGTTATGATTTTTTTAAAAACCAGAGGTCTATGTAAATGAAATGTGGTGTATGATACTCTGTTATGCAGACAGATATCAATTTTAAACAATGTTACTTTTTCCTCTTTGCTATTTTTGAAATTATTTATATGAAAATTAGAAGTTAAATCTTTATAGTTCTGGATAACTGAAATGTTCTATAATTGTCCTTACCAGCCCACATATACTATAAAATCATTCATGTTGTTTTTTACTTTCTCCTTGTAAACATAGCTTTAGCAAGTTATCACAGTTTTCAGAGCTGAATAGCTCTGTACATAGTCTGATTTCTAATCTAACATTCAAAAGCTATTCCCTTTAAAGAGCCAAAAAAAAAAAGTTTACAAACTAAAGTCACTCCAAAAGCAAAAAAATAAAAACAGATTATAAAGTCAGTTTCTCAGCACCATTGGATGGTACCCCAAATTTGGTTTTCTACAACTTTCTGAAAAGATGGTTTTTCACATTCCAATTCCACTGAGGTCAAGTCACAGGATATTTCAATATTTTAACACAATGTAATATGTGTCAAGCTTTGTGGTCAGTGTTGGTGATCTACCATTCACGTCAATGGTGAACAAGCTTTTACACGTACTGCTTTTACAGACTAGTGCAGCAGAGAGACAATTAACCAAAGAAGCACTCTACAGTGAGATTAAAAACATCTATGCCAATGACACCAACAATAATGGCACTGCCTTTTTTGGTGTGATTTTGAACTATCTTCTCAACAAACAACAGCAAATAACAGAATTTAGTCTACCAGAGTGGAAGATATGTGTTAGCAATTCAAGGATATTTCTGTTAAAAAGATGTACCCCATTACTTAGTGAGAGTACCATGCTCTCTAGCTACCCTTACATTTAAAGGCTATAAACCCTACAGAGTATATTTTTGGAGATAATTTAAGAACCCAGGTTTCTAGACGTATAGGGAAAAAATTATCCACAGAGTTAAAATAAAAGGCAGAAGAGATAACAAGGCTCTCTTCTTTTTTCATCCGGCTTCATGAAATTTATATGGTTCCTCACACTAAAATTCAATGTATTAATGAAGTATATTGGTTAGTTCTCAAACTCTTACTATAATTTTTTTTTCTTTTTATATTCACTCCTGAGGCTTCTTTTATAGTTGAGTAAAAGCTAGTGACTTCCAAGGTAAATACAAGACAAATATTCTATCCTAGAACTTCAGCTGATTATTCTCACTTTGGGCTCATTTGCATTCATTAAAATTCAAGTTCTGGGCATTACACTTTATCTGGGAATTTTTGTTTTAATTAAGAAAATAGATGTATATGTGGTAAGAATTGAAATTCTGAGTCTCTTAAGAATATAGGAGTTATTCCTTGTTATTATATCGTTACCAAACCATCAGTTGCCACTTTGAAGTTGCTAAGAAAGTGTCGTTTTGGAAGACGATGAAATGTTCAGAACAGAGTATTTGGTTGTTTTGTTTGACAACCAGGTTTCTGGAAATACATTTTAGTACAGCAATCTACAAGAATTATAGAGGGTTGGTTTCAAATTCACTGCTTAGTTTAATTTAAATAAATTTAGAATTAAAGAAATACTATATTAATAAAATAATAATGAATATATGAGACACTGCTGTATGTTCTTAAATCTATTTGTACATACCAAAACTCATTGGCAGCAACTAAATACAGGAAGACAAAGAAACAGAGGCAGAAATCCCAAGGACCCTGCCAAATTAAGTCTAATATTCTGACATTTCTCTCTCTAATGTGCTAATGGGAGGGATATAGTCTCTGACCTCTCATTCCCTGCAGGAAATGTCTGTGTCAACCTGAAACAGCCTTCCAAAAATAATATTTAAGCCTTACCTCCAAGCCAGCAGCACTCTTAATAAAATAAAAGCAGTACTATATTTCAACAACTTTAAGGTGGCTTTTTATTTTTCACATTTTAGCATTATTAAAATCAGGATAAAACTTAAGTTTGTGAAAAGTTATACTTAAATCAGAAGTACTTTTCTTAGAGGTAAAATAAATATAATGCATATTTTAACTGATGAGAGCTTAAAATGGATGAAATACAATTGCTCTCAACTTGTAGGAATTTCAGTTATGGTGGCAATAAACATTAGCAATACAGTAGGCCAAGTGAAAGCTCTGTGGATTTCCTCTAAATAAAGATGCAGCAGAAGAGTTTTTCTGCCCACATGGCAAGCTGACCCCAGACACACACTGACCTTATAGTGTACCTGCACAAATAGTTAGCTCTATCTTCTACAACATCACCTTAGAATATAATGTCAGGATCTCATTTTCATGAATAATGTAGGCACTAGGGCTACTTTACCTTGATTGCTTATTTTCCATTCTCCAAAGCATACACCTTATACCCAAATGATGTAACCTTATCATTTGCATTAATTCATGGATTTGAAACCAACCCTCTGTAAGTTCCCTGGGGTCGTTTAGTTTCATTTGTATGCATGTAAATAGCACCAAGACTGACATAAAAATTAATGAACTATTTACTTTAGTAGCCTATGCTTTGCTCCTAAAAGCAAGCAAATGTTTACATAATTAAGTTTATTAATATAAAATTAAAACTATAAAACCTTCAATAATGAAAACAGTGTCAAAAGACAGGTGGCATTTAGTTTTGAAAAATGTAAATTAAAATGAAATTCAAAATAAGAATAATTGTAGAGCAGTCATTTTATCTTTTTGATACCATCACCATATATATATATATGTATATACCATCACCCTATATATATATATTTTTCACATACACACACACACACACACACACACA
Organism: Pan troglodytes; assembly: GCF_028858775.2. Taxonomy (NCBI): domain Eukaryota; kingdom Metazoa; phylum Chordata; class Mammalia; order Primates; family Hominidae; genus Pan; species Pan troglodytes. The sequence continues at coordinate 135,875,838 of NC_072403.2, read as the reverse complement.
CACACACACACACAGAGAAACAACAATTTCTTTATCCATTTATCTGTCAATGGACAGTTAGGGTGTTTCCATATCTTGGCTATTGTGAATCATAATAAGACAAGATTATAGTAGTACTCCCCTGTTCACAGCAGCATTCTTCACAATAGCCAATATTCTTGTCTTGTTGGATACTAATCTTACGAAATATGTCTTGATTTTAGGATCCAGATTTGCCCCAAATTTGGAAGTTGTTAAGAAGCTTACATTTTTCAGGTTTTCGATTTCAAACGTCACAGCACAGCTTTCTCCAGTTCTAGTTGTTTAGGGAACCAAATTGGCATGAGCTGAGTATCTCCACAGGAAAAAGACAGACATTTTTTATTATTTGGCATTGCTTGTATATGTTTATTAATAATTATTATTTAAAATAGTACATAAAACTTCTCAATAGCAATACACAGTTTTGAATGGAGGATATATCATTAGATACCTATTTTTCCCTTGGGGGTTTTATCTAAGTAAAAAAAGAATATATAACTGAGAAATCCTGTATTAAATATGTTTATCCCAAAAATCTTTCTGAGTTATATATTTTGATAGGTCACTTTTTTCCCACATCTATCTTTGTTACATTAAAGAATCAAAGCTAGGCCAATGGGAGTTATTTAAGGAGTAAAACCTATAGTTCTAATTAGCATAAGGTGCACTTAATCCCAACCCCAGAAACTAATTGAGTCATGGAGTATGGAGGGAAATGAGATGAAGGACTAGGAGACCAGCACACAATGGTTTTATTCATTCTATTTGAAAATACCTGAAGACACCAAAAAGCAAACATTCTTTTAACAAATAACAATAAACTTGGCCAGGCGCGGTGGCTCACGCCTGTAATCCCAGCACTTTGGGAGGCCGAGGCGGGAGGATCACGAGGTCAGAAGATCGAGACCATCCTGGCTAACACGGTGAAACCCTGCCTCTACTAAAAATACAAAAAATTAGCCGGGCGTGGTGGCAGGCGCCTGTAGTCCCAGCCACTCGGGAGGCTGAGGCAGGAGAATGGTGTGAACCTGGAAGGCGGAGCTTGCAGTGAGCCAAGATCACGCCACTGCACTCCAGCCTGGGCAACAGAGCGAGACTCTGTCTCAAAAAAAAAAAAAGAATAAACTCCAGCTAGTGATAATTCCTGCTTCAGATGGAAAAATTTAAAAAATAGCCAAACTGCCACGTCCTTTCTTGTTCCACAAATGACTGTTGGCTGTCTCAGTGATTTCCTAAGTGTTGCTGGTTGATAAGACCATTGTGAGTTGGCACTGGTCCAAGACAGCTGGCTGTGCCTATCACCTGGAGGCCACTTGAACGTTATAAGAACAGTAGACCTGATGCTTCTGGATTCCTACCACATGGTGCAGCCATAAACGGGTAGCAATGAATTAAATAAAACATGTTTTATAGGCTAGTTGGCCATGTTTATAGAGAACAGTCACCAGAATATTGCAAGAGAAATTGCTTGAAACAGATTGTATTTAATACAAGATATCTATGAAGCTAGAGTTATTAAAAACATATCAGCCTAAAATAAATAGAAATGTATTCAAATTTCTTAACACCTTTATCTTCTGATCACACGTTGTACTAGATCTACTGACATGGTTGACAAAATAGTTGTTGTGTGCTGAAAGTTGTTACACATAAGATATACATAGCTCAATTATATCAAATTGCCAATATTATTTTAAGGACAAAAATCTATAATTTGGAACAACATACAGGTCTATTTTTCTAAACAACTCTTTCAAATGATGATATCAAAAAGTATTCACAACTAAAATGTTATTTTTCCATTCAAAAAAATGTTCAATTGCATTTTACCATTTTAGCACGGTAAAATTATCTGTCAAATTAAGCAGACATATGCTGAAACAAAATTCAAAGTGTCCCTTAGAATAAGTTTTCTTCTTTTAAGAAGAAAAAGTTTCAAGATACACATTCTAAAAAACATTTTTCACATGTGCTTATTTCAACAAATAATCAAGGAATTTAGATTTAAAGAGAAACAATCTATTATGTCAACAAGAATAAAGTATGTTCAGATGTCCAAAATATAAATAAGGCAAAGGCATTATCACTGAAATATGGTAAAGATTATATATTAAATACTATTTTACTAGTTAATTTGAAATCCTTTAATAAAATGTTATTCTCAAACTTTCAGTATTGAAGTTAGAATGTAAAATTTGCCATCATGAGCTCCTTTTTGTAGTTTTTAATATGAATATGACTTATCACAAGCTTGGTAGCTAACTTTCAATTTCCAACTATCAAGGAAACCATTTTCTTAATTGGACAATAACCTAGTTATTTGGGAGTACAATCACATATTATTTATAGTATTTGAAATGTTTTGGGAATGGTGGGCTGCAGACAACATTAATGAGCAAATTGTGAGACCCTTACTAAAATAAATAATCTTTTAAAAGCTTTACTATTTACCCTCATTAATAGACCTGACATTTATTCCATCACTCAGTAAAAAGAAACACAAGGCAATGCAGGAGAAAAGGAAAGGAAGAAGAAAGCAAGGAAGGATTAAAAATAACTGACTTCTTAATAAAAAGCATCTTTATATTAACATTACTGTTTTCCTTTCTCAAATACCCTTCCTTTGTGTTAAATGTTGTCAAGATACAAGCTTTTAGACTTCATACCTAGATTTTACTGTGATTCATGAGGATTGTAATAAAAATGAAACATTCCCATCTATCAAGATTGCAAACCAATTTGTTGAAAAATCAAAATAAATTTATTTGAGTATGGGTGGTACTTGCCTCTAACCATAAATTTTATTAATGCTTTGTTAAAATAATAACAATGACAGTAATAATAATAATGAATGACAGACATAATATTTCAGTCAGTTCGTTCTGTTGGAGGCTTTCAACTTCTCTTTCATAGTGAACTTGTGAAATATTTAGTAACTATTACAGCATCTAGCCAAGAAAATTCTCAAAAGAGATTTACAAACAAAATCTTTCTGAAATTTACAAAAATGTTACCAATGTTTTAACACCTTTATTTTACAGCAAAGAAAGTTATTTTGGACTTTTACCTGATGGAGCTGACTTCATATTTTAAAAAGACCAATTCATCTGACTACACCTTAATTTCTGACCACATTTAAATTGTCTCATCTTTAAAATAGTGAGTTGTCTAGTAAGAGGCCAGTGCAAGTGGATGAAAGAGAATTTACTCTTTTTTGAGCAACTCCACATAACCAGGTTGGTGCCTTATATACATTATTCTACTAGAAATCCCTTAGGTAAGCAAGAAATGTTAACTTTGCTTTTTCCTACTTTTACTTAAAGCATGTGCAAGTTTATCTCATGGTTCAACCATGAAAAAGGGATTCCACCTGTCTGTAAAGGCCAGGTCCTCTGTTACTATTCTCTCTCGTTTTTGGTATATTTTTCCTAGAACTGCCTTGTCACCTTTTGTCACCAACAAGGCTCGTCCTCATCCTTGATGTCTATGATGCCTGTATCTGTCATTTATCAAAATCTTTTGAATTCATCTCCCCCAGTACATTGTAATGTCCTGAGGATGCAATTCTCGTGTTTCTCTCCTGTGAGTTCCCAACCCTGCTGACAGAGCCTGGCCCATGGTAAACAGTCATCAAATGTCAATAGAACTAACCAAATTCCCTTCCCTCACCTTATGCTTTTCCTTTAGAGAGCTAAAACTCAGAATTTAACGTTGCTTTACCAAGTTAGTCTTTCCTTATGTTTGATTTTCACTTCAAAAAGTGGACAGAACATTGAGCTCCCCCTCATATATGCCATAATACAAGGTAACAGCAGAGCACAAAGTTTCCTGGGACGTTGTTATGATGCCAAAGAGGACTAGTGCAATTCACTGCTTTTAAATTATTTGTATAATAACAATCAACATAAAAACACATGCAGGTTTATAAAAGACGTGCATTTGTAATATGTATGGAGGGATATCACATTTAATACATTTAACAGTAAATCAAACTTTAATGAATTAAAAAAAACCCTGCTGTTTAAATACAGGCAGATACTATGAGGAAGAGGAAAGCCACCTGGAGCTGACTTGGGTGAAGCTTATTGGAGGGGGTGGAGAAGCATATGCAAGGGCACCAGTTACTGTAACTACTAGATTATGCTTTTCTCACTTGAAGAAGGGGAGAGACTTCTAACTCCCAGGGAAAAAGTCCTGAGAGCCTTACTATTTGCTTACGGAGCAGCTGCACATGACCTATGATAAAGTTGTAAATCATGTCTACATCAGACTTTCTAATCCTACTCTTCCTTTTGGGCTGGAGAGGGCACAGAAATGTGTCCTCTCCAAGGCAGAATTGAGAGGGAAAATTATTTCCTTCCACCCACAGTTGTAAATATTTGAGGAAGTTCAAAAATAAATTGATTTATAAAACAAACAAAAACAAAACAGCCTTTCTATGCACCGTTCAAGGTCCCCAGAGTAAGCGTAGCAGGTTGGTGGATGCTATCTCAGAATCTAAAAAAAAAAAAAAAAAATCCTAGTTTCTTTGTTTCTCTCTTTTCTCCAAACTGAGATTCATTTTAGGGAGGCCTGTGGGCAGAATAACTAAATTCTGAGCTACTATTGCCCAAGGACAAGAGTATTCTACTCTCAGTAGAAAATTTTCCAATAATCTGAGCTCTCTCTGGGGAAGTAGCAGTGATGGCTGTGGGCAATCTGGCTCTATACCTGAAATCTTCACTTGACCAAGACAAAGTGAGTTTCAGAAGCCATTACAATGCTACAGAAGGTCGCCCAAATTATGGTTTTTATTACAATTAGCTTACAGCACAGCCATAATATATTTTAGTTGTAGCACGGTTCTATTGGAAATGGAATGGAATTCTTTCATAATTCAGAAATATCATAAAAGCCACTTCCAATGTGATTCTTAATACAAAATGGACAGTTATCAGTATAACTGACGGAAGGCACATGGACATAAAAGATGTTCTTTGGAAAAATACTGGAACATAAAACTTTATATGAACCATAAATAAAATTTATAAGCAATGTAACCCTGAGGAGAATGCACACTGGATATGGATCACCCTAGAAACACTGATTGTCAAAATAACTAACTATTGGGCTCTCACTGATTCCACGGTATTGATATTGTACACAGCCAGAGTCAACCTTTAAATGTTTTATTTCAAAGATGGTAAAGAAGGAAATGGGATGTCAATTAAATATAGATTTTATGGCTTATGCCCATATGTATCTTGAGACCTGAAAAGAAAGTGTCCTTTTCAACATCTAAACAAACAAAAAATTAACTATAACATGTTTTATAAAATTGTAAATTTTATAAATTGATATTGATGTTCATCTAATGATAATCAGGCTGCTGAAATGAAAAGCTGATATCATTTTGATTCCCTTATAAGGATCAAAATGAGTTTCATTCTCCAGCTATATTACCACTTACTAATTATAATGAAATGAATTAGACTAACTAGCACATATAACAATGACAATAAATGATGTAGACAGAGATATGTCAATACCCTTTTGCCTTAAGAATTCTATTAAGAAAGTTAATAACAATAACATGGTACAACTATCGAGTAGGTTTTTATATGCCATAGAGTATGCTAAGCTTGTTATATAGTTTAGTCTATTTAATCCTCACAACACCCATGACATAGGTTATCATTTTCATTGTTTTACCAGATAGGAATAAAAAGGTTTAGAGGGTTTATACAATTTGTCCAGGTTCTCAGAACTGGTAAGTGGTAGACCTGGGCTTCAAACTATGATAATATGACTAAGTTTATGGGCCTTTAGTAGTTTTGACATATAGCTATTTTTAGAGGCAGGTAAAAGTAAACGGATTTTAGTGGGTACCACAAGGGAACAACGCAGAAACAAGGGACAGTGAAAGTATCTGGAAGTAACTCCACTTAACTCCCATTAATAAAGGCCATTTTAGTTGGCCATTGAATTACTCCGATTGGATCATCCCAGCTTTGGTTTCTCCAGTTCCAGTTTGCATTAAATATTTCCTAGTCAGCCAGCTTTATAGAAGCAATTAATGTGATTTCTGTTATGTACCTTTTTATAGGTTTATATCTTGTCCCTTCAAATTCATCACATTCAATAATGTCTTAACTCAGTAAATATTTGTTATTCTAATTTGATTGGATGTTAGTATATTCCTTTATGTTACTTTACCTTCGCCTTCAAGAGGACTCAATTTTACACTTTAATACTTTCATCCATTCATTCTAGCAACCCTGAAATATTCCGTTTTGTTTGTTTGTTTGTTTTTCAAAATTCTCTATTGTATTTAACTTCTGATATCATGGACCACCACCTCCACCTTCATTTTCAGCAAAATTTCCTTTTACTTCATTAGACATTACAGCAAACTTCCAGCCACACAATACTGCCTAGACCTTTATCCATTCCTTCCTCTTTCCTCCAGTTATCAAAGGAATGCAAGTGTAATTCTTTTGCCATGGAAGCTATGTTTTCCTTTCTCTCTCTTGAACATCATTCTCTCTCCTGGTTGAAGCGAGAAGGAAACCAAAGCAAATGGTTCCCTACTATCCTGCCTTCCATGCCTCTACAGCCTCCACTGCCAGCCCAGAAAGATACTGCTCATACTAGTTACCATTCAAAAAAATTTAGTTTCTTTGTTGTTTTTGTTATTGCTTTCTCACTAGAAATATCACATATAAGAACAAAAGTGACTACAAAAGACCACCCTGAAACTTTTTTTTAACCTAGCCAACCTATAGAAGAAAATGAGACTTTTTCCTCTCCCTTAATTTTTTTAATGTCCTTAAAATATATATATGTATATATATATACACACACACACATTTGAGACAGAGTCTCGCTATGTCGCCCAGGCTGTGGAGTGCAGTGGTGCGATCTCAGCTCACTGCAAGCTCCACCTCCTGGGTTCACACCATTCACCTGCCTCAGCCTCCTGAGTAGCTGGGACTACAGGCGCCCACCACCATGCCTGGCTAATTTTTTGTATTTTTAGTTGAGATGTGGTTTCACCGTGTTAGCCAGGATGGTCTCCATCTCCTGACCTTGTTATCCACCCACCTAGGCCTCCCAAAGTGCTGGGATTACAGGCATGAGCCACCGTGCCCAGCCAAAAATATTTTATATTAAAATTCCAGTGGGCATTTTTGATTCCTTACTTTACTAAATTGCTAAGTATTACATGGCACAGACTCTTGCTGTTGCTTTGGAACTCCCCGCAAGCTCCAGGTTCTCTTTTATAATTGTCCTACTCAGGATCCTTCCAAACTTTTTTTCCTCTCCCTGGGCAATATTTAATATCAGAGGCCCTCATTTCTCTTTTCACAGTATACTCTTTGCCTACCCCATCTCATGCCTGCCCACGACTTCACCTTTCATCAGCAGAACCAGCTCTAAAGTGTGGAACATTTCAGGAAATACAGGAACCAAGTGTTTATGTACTCATTAAGTATCTGTTCATAGAAAGGGTAATTGTAGAGTTTTAAGCTGCATTAAATAAAACAAATTAACATTCCTCAGATAAAAATTGGCTCAAGTCAATCTTTTTATTTCCTTAAGAAGAAAAGAAACTCTGCGTTCTTTACTATTTCTACCACATATTTTGACTTAGTAATTGAAACATATAACATGTATGTACACAGAAGCATTCTGGATATCAATTATCATTACCTTAAATTTATGCCTTTGGAAGATAAGGTATTTACATATAATAAAATGTGTTATTTTACTATTTGAAATCCAGTTGGCTAATTATTTCATTGAAACTAACTGTGACATACTCTTAATGATGTAATAGGAGCTTGCTCAAATTGTGGCAAAAATCTATATGACCCAACCTTTGGTGACAAACTGGTCACACTAGAAAATATGGGGCAGAGAGAGCAGTACAGGAACTCCTTATCACAAAGGTAACATTTCTGATTACATGAAAATTAGAATATCAACAATGGGGGTAAATTCTTAACTTTTCAACTACTAAGTAGTGGTTATGGTTCAGATTCCAAATCAACAGCACCACCAGACATATGCAAAGTGTCAAATGTTTCAGATGATTAATGAGAGCCATAGAAGTTCAGAGGAAGGTGAACCACTGTCAGTGTCAGAGCCAGCTGGGTCCTTAGCCCCTAAACCAAACCCCTTATTGCAACATAGGAAAAGCCAGTGGTTTCGGGGATAGTCCTTTCCACAACAGCACTAGTCTTACAACGTAATGTAACCTCCTAATCTAGTTTTATAAAACCATGTACCTCTAAAACATTTTGAGGTCAACAATTTATTTTCCTGGTAAGTGTAAATAGCAAAGAATATAAGTTGCAGCATACTAAAAATATGGATATTTTAGAATAAAACTGGTACATAATTCTTTTAAAGAATCCAGACTAATTAAAATACTAGCACAAACTACACGTTTTGCTGTGTCCCCACCCAAAATCTCATCTTGAATTGTAATCCCCATAATCCTTATAATCCCCACGTGTCAAGGGTGGGACCAGGTAGAGGTAATTGGATCACGGGGGTGGTTTCCCCCATGCTGTTCTCATGATAGTGAGTGAGTCTCACAAGATCCGATGGTTTTATAAATAGTGTCTGGCATTTATCCTGCTTGCACTCACTCCATCCTGCCATTCTGTGAAGAAAGTACCTGCTTATTATTTGCCTTCCCTCTATGATTGTAAGTTTCCTGAGGCCTCCCTAGCCATGCAGAACTGTGAGTCAATTAAATCTCTTTCCTTTAAAAATTACCCAGTCTCAAGTACTTCTTCATAGCTGTGTGAGAATGAACTAATACATTCCATGAACAAGATCTTATTTATTGCTGGAAATTTTACTTAAGTCCTATTTCTTTTTGAACTCATATTTCTATCCCCACTGATTTTTATCCTACATAATAAATTTTATGCTTGAAAGTCTTTGTATTGATCATATTTCTCTGAAACAAGGATTTGTATCTAAAGATGGTTTTTAAAAAAAAATTCCCTGTGACCATATAACTCTGGGTGTAAAAAACATTTCTTTTGGGTTGAGTTACCATTAAAATTATTAAAAGAGCATAATTATCAAAGCAAAAACTTAAAACTGTGACAAGTAATTATTAGACAAAGATTGCAATGATCAGAAATGAATCTCTCATTTGAAATGGCTTTCTCCCATTTATTTCATACATGCTATGGATGACTAATACTTGCTGTTAAAAGGAGAAAAGACCCAGCAAGAGTTCTGTTTATTGTTTTTATTGCTATAACTGTTAAGGTTCTTTGTTCACACAAATAAATAGATGGAAATGGAAGAAACTCTTTCCATTATAACAATGTCGCTCAAGTCCTTGAACTACTTCTCAATTGTATGCCAAAAGTCAATGATCTTCCATCAAAAATTATTTTAATCATATATTGGCTGACAACTCAATTAGGCCTCTCTGAAATTTTGCTTAAAGTAGAGAATTGTAAACCACCTGATTTGAAAATGGATCTGTTACCCAGTTATCAGAGCCATTCGATTTGTCAATTAGCCAAACAAATTATTGTTTTATTGTATCCTCAAAGCTCTGAGTTCATATGCCAATGGAACATCCTCACATAACCCCAGGGATATGCATGCTCCAGTTTAAAATCCACTACACAGTAGCATAATGGCCCTTTTATATTACATTTATATGTGTTCAATTCTCCTAAAAGTATAGTAATAAGTATAACAGAGCACAGAATAGATCGAAATTAAACACCTTTAAACAAAAGATCTTCTCCTAAGGATCTTCCGATTGATCAGCAGCAGCAAATACACACACACACACACACACACAAACACACACACACTTAAGGTTCAAATATCTACAGCAACTAATTCAGTTTTACTACAAACTACTAAAGGACCTTAAAAAGAATGCTATGATTTCTTTTATTTTCTAAACAAAATGGTATTAGCCAAATAAGACATTGTATTATTAGCAATAACCAAGAATTCATCCATTTATGCTTGAAAAACAAATAGAAGATTGACTTCCTTCATTGGGTTCTGACAAATAGAAAAGTAGATCAAACCTAAACATTTCCTGGCTATGAACACTATCATGTCTTTAAGAGGTACAGGGAATTATTAAGATAGCAGTCAACTACCAGAAGCAAGTGCTGAGTAGTTTTACAGCTTTAAGAGGCTGCAAGCTGGGGCATTCCTTATTCCTGGGTCGTTCCTTGTTCCGTGGTAAATCTGTGGAACTGACGGAAACTACTGCACTCACCGTATCTGAGAGTACCAACAAGCTGCTGTTGGCCTCTTCTGTGGAACAACACAACTTCCCCCAATCCCCATAAAAACAATAAACGTGTGCCAATTTTTATTTGTGGAATGTCCTTCCTTTATGAAGACTTATTTTTGTTCATGTCTTTGGCATGTATTTGTAATGAAATTAAATTGTATGAGAAAATTTACTTATTAAGAATAAAAAAGGGAGAAAATAAGAGTACATTGTCTTTCCCAGACACAAAAGTCATATGCAAAAGGTTTACATTTCTTATTGATATCTTTCTATACTTTTTTTCTATATTTCCTGTAGGGAATCAACCACAGCTGATCTCCCATCTCCAATCAATACTTTTAAACATCATATCAAATGAAAAGAAATGCATATAAAAAGTGAGGCAGTAATAGTCTTCTCATTCCTTGCTTTAAAATCCCAGTAACATCTGACATATAGTCCATTCACCTGTCTCATATACTGGAGTAGTCAAAATTCTAAGATCATCCCAATGACCCACACCTTTGTATAATCATCTCCATACTTGGCGTGAAAGACACCTATGAATATGATGGGCCAGCGCTCCCATGATTAAGTTCTGTGATATGGCTGGCTCTAAAAGATAACAGAATTATCTTCGGTGGTGCTTATCTAATATGAGAGAAGAAGGGGGAGGGGGAGAGTGGGAGATTGATTCAAAGTGTGGGAAATTCTCTGTCACTGGCTGTGAAGATGGAGGAGCCACATGGCAAGGAATTCAGGTTGTTTCTAAAAGCTGACATCAGCTCCAACTAACAGCCAGGAAGGAAAGGAGAACCTTAGACTTACAAATGCGAGGCACTGAATTCTGCTACAATCACATGAGCTCGGAAGAGGCCCTTGAGTTCCAGATAATAATGTAGCTCAGCAAATGCCTTGATTTCAGACTTGTAAGACACTGAGCAGAAAAACCTCCCACATCGGCCCAAACTTCTTACCTACAAAACTGCAACCTAATAAACAGGTATTTGAAGACACTAAATTTGTGGTAGCTTATGATACAGCAAGATAAATCCAATACATACACGTTCCAAAAACAGATCATTAGAAAAATTTCAATACCTTCAAAACGTAATGTCCAACTGTTTACCTTTTCAAGACAATATATACTTTTTCTATCTAACATTTTTGGCTTTCTACTGTGAAAGAAAACCCACCTTAAAAAAATAACTAATGTGGTGGAAACCAAAACTGAAGCTATAATACTCAAATGTCTAATACTCAAATTAGATATGAAAGAGACTCATCTCTTACTTCTCTATTTCTTATTTTTGAAGCTTTTGAACTATGAGTGAAGTATACTGTGCACATTTCTTATATAAATATCACCTCATTTAACTTTCACAACTTCGTAATGTGGTAGTTACATTCTCATCTCACTCATGAGAAAACTGAGAGCCGTATGAATTTAAGGTCAACTTCAATGTGTTTAAGATATTCACCTTATAGTCCTCCTATATATCGCTAAAGTGTACCCACACCAAGGATTCCATCTTCATTTAGCACATAACACCCTTCAAATACCCAGGCAACCTCAACACCAAACCAGTCCATGAATGAGATCTCTCATTCTGAGTTCTTGACTCAATTCTTTGGAGTCATCCATTTGAGTGAAACCGTGCCTGATTTTTCTGCTAGGCAACTTGACTTATACATTGAAGGTGTTAAATAGGCTAAACCTTCCTAGAGCAGTGATGTTTTTCAGTCTTAGATGTGAATGGGAATTACCTGGGAGCATGAAAATATTTAATGCCTGGGTCCTAATGCCAGCGGTAATAATCTAATTGGCCTGAAGTGGGGCCTGAGCATAAATTTTTAAAAAAATCTCCCAAGTTGAGTGTAACATAGAGCCAAGGTGGAGAACCACAGATACAGAGTTGGCTCATACCTTTGGAAGGAATTGCAAAGATTATTAACTACACTGTAATAAACAGGAAAGAAAAACACCAACAGTAGTTTACCAGATCTTGCTTTTTGCCCCAGTATATATACCTGGGAAACTGAGGCAAAAGAAAAATAGCTGAAAAAGTCTGATAAGTGTTTTACAGCTGTATTGGTACAAATATTCCTGTGGGCCCTTCTACGATAGCAGTCTAATTTTAAAAGATGTGCACTACTGCTTTATTTAATGCTCCTTAAATAGCCTATATAAAAGAAGTATCTTCATTTTCTAAAATCACTGTATTTGTCTCTTTCAATTTGGCTCAATATATAATGCTACTCTGTTGTATTAGACTTCAACTTTATAATTCTAGCCCCTTTCGTCTTTTCTTATTATTTTTCTGTAGCATGTTTAAAGTGTTTCCTTATTTTTTCTTTGTTAGAATTTTAGCTAGTTTTTCAATTATTTTCATGTTAATAGGAATATCTTCATTAACAAAAAGAGAAATTTATAAAATTGTAAGTAAATTTGCAAGTATAATCCCAGTCCCAAAGATAACAATATCCCCTCTTACACACTATCCAGTCATACCTAACTTTTTCAGTTCTTGAATACATTACATCTCTTTCCTGCTTCTAGGCTTTTTTAGATGCTGTTGTCTCTGCTTTTCTACATTAAATCATTTTTCCCTGGTTAAGTATTCCTTCTCTTTCTAGTTTCAGTGAAAACATCGATTTCTCAGAAATGTCTTCCCAGAAGTCTAGGCTAGGATTTTCCTGCCCATATGCAACTCTTGCACCCTCAATTGAAACCAAACATACCATAAGCCATCACAATATATTTTAGCTGTTTCATAGGTCTCTTTGCCACTATGTTGTGTGCCTAGTGAATAATTGGGACTCACTTAGTACTTACTGGATGAAAGAATGCTAATAGAGTGGTGTGTATCTGTGAATCTTTTCAGACTTTGAATGCATATATTTATAAACAGAATTGCATATATATTGTGTTTATCTTCACTCAACAGCATGTCATGTGTCTTTCCAGGACAGTATATGTAGACCCATCTTGTTCCTTAACTTTATAGAATTGATTTTTGTTTGTTTGTTTGTACTCTACTGTATTAAACAATTATTTTGATACGAAGTTTTGCTCTTGTTGCCCAGGCTGGAGTGCAATGGTGTGATCTTGGCTCACTGCAACCTCTGCCTCCCAGGTTTAAGCGATTCTCCTGCCTCAGCCTCCCGAGTAGCTGGGATTACAGGCACCCACCACCACGCCCAACTAATTTTACGTGTTTTTAGTAGAAACGGGGTTTCATCATGTTGGCCAGCTGGTCTCAAACTCCTGACCTCAGGTGACCCACCCCTCCTCAGCCTCCCAAAGTGCTGGTATTACAGGGGTGAGCCACCACTCTTGGCCTGATACAATTTTTTACCAGTAGAATTTATGCTCAGTCAAGAACCTTGTACATACATCATTGCTCACCTGTACGTTTATTTGCTTAGAGTCCTTCAGATGGGGTCACTAAATCAGAGGATTTAAAATTATAAATTTAACACATTTTGCCAGATTTTCTCCAAATTTTTTTCCAATGTATGCTTCCATCTGAAGTGTTATTTTAATTTTTATGTCATAATTTTGCTTATTGAAAGTTAAATCTTATATTTCTTTTATTTATTATAAAAAGTCATTTATATTTATCTTAATCAATACATGTCTCAACTGCTATGTATCATTTGATAATGACCAAAGTGATTCATCTCACAAAACTGTGAGAATTGACCAGTGCAAAATACTTCCCTAGGCAAATGTTTTAAATCTTAACTCATCTATTGAGTTGATAAAAGATAACTAAATGGTGGTAACATCTTTTCTGAGGATTTACATTGCTTATCATGAACTTAATACAGAGAAAAAGCTCACAAGAGGTATGATCAATTTTCATATGTAGGAGGCAGTTTCAGAAGTACACATACAAATGAAAATAAGAAGGTAGGTTCTATATCTTTTTTCTTTTTGATATTACAGTATATTACTGTTTTACCAATACAGTTTTGATATTACTGATATTACAGTATTGGTCAGTGCTATATTTTAGAATCATATGTAAGTTGTACTTATACATGTGTTGAAGTTATAAATAGCCTTCCATTTCACACATTTTTCAAAGCCTTGGATATCCATAAAAGTATATGCAAAAATTGAGTATACTTACTGCTATTAATAAAGAAATCAGGAACTAAAAAATTAAGAATAGTAACAACAGCAATTTTAATAATAATTTGAACTAAGCCTTCACTTTAAAGAATGGAGAGTCTGGCCAGGCGCGGTGGCTTACGCCTGTAATCCCAGAACTTTGGGAGGCTGAGATGGGCGGATCACCTGAGGTCAAGAGTTTGAGACCAGACTGACCAACATGGTGAAACTCTGTCTCTACTAAAAAAACAAAATTAGCCGGGCGTGGTGGCACATGCCTGTAACCCCAGCTACTAGGAAGGCTGAGGCAGGAGAATCGCTTGAACCTGGGAGGTGGATGTTGCAGTGAGCCGAGATTGTGCCATTGCACTCTAGCCTGGGCAACAAGCGCAAATCTCCATCTCAAAAAAATAAATAAATAATGGAGAGTTTGTGATAAAACATTAGCTTGCCTTTATTTCTTACTAGCAGCAAATTTATAAAAATAGAATAAAACCATGAAGAACAACTGCATAAAATTTCCTGAGTTTAATTTATAAGAGAATATTCTAAACACTTAATATTATTACTAGAAAAAATACATATATATACCATAACTTGGTTGAGAACAGAAAGTATCAAATAATATTTAAGTTGCAGCAAATACCATGAATATTTGATAATCAGACAAGAGGTGGGGGGTAGTGCAGAAATAGTGGGTATCAGACAATCCTTAGTAGTCCACGCATCATTTACTTTACAGGTTAAGAAGCTAAAAATGGAATATGGAAAATGTCAACAGATATATTAATGCTTATGTTAATAGTTGTGGTTACAGATGAAAAAATAAGTCTCTTTCTAGCTCTCTCTCTCTCTTTCTCTTGCACAGATGTCTGCAGACATAGAATTGTATGGCTGGAAGGGCACTGTATCCTGTTTGGTTCAAGAGTGCTAATAATCCCTCATCAGAGTTCCATCTAACACATCTGACCCAAGGCCATCTGACCGAGTCTTATCCCCTCCTAGTGATAGGAATACACTGCTCACCAGGCAGCCTGTTTGTTCCAGACTCAGCTGCAGTAATGTCAGAGAGCTCTTTCAGCTCTTTGCTGGACATCTCAATAAGAAAGTCCCACAGGCATTTCCAAATCAATTTGTCCAAATTCAAAGTCATTTTATTCCTTGCTGCAAAACTGCTCCTTTCCTAAAATGTTCCCTGTCATAGTTAATAGCCCTACTACTCTGCCAAGCTAGACCTTCTGGCATTACCTTTGATCCACTCTCTTCCTCACTCCCACAGCCTAGCACATAGCAGGCACTGAATAACATGTAAAGGAAAAAGGGTGGGGGGGGGGTGGTAAGGAAAGAATGGAGGAAAGAAGGAAGGAATAGGGAATGGAGAGAGAAGGGGAAAATGGGAAGGAGGGAGTGTCTTTCAATTGTGAGGTTGAATTGAGGCCCAAATTCATTGTTTCTTTTGCATCTCATATTGATAACCCTTGGACAAACACTTCTGTTTATTAGATTATTGCAATATCCTTTTAACTTGTCTTTTGCCACCTGTTCACTATTCATTCTCATCTCAAAATTGTTATCTTGCTATCAAATTTATATTTCTTGTAGAGTATCCTTTTTTTGCAGTAACAGTCACCTCTAATTAAAAAATATATTTAATGCCTCTCATTATTTATAAATATTGTTTAAACTCCTTAACTTAGGCCCTTAAAATCCTACACTTGGTACGGTTTTATGTTTCCATCTTCTGCAAGCTCACACCCAATCCTTTTCCTACTCTCATATGCACTAAAATCACACAAAGGCACAATATAATGAAATGGGTATCCTTGTCACCTTTCTTCATTCTGTGTTCAAAAACTGAAATATCATAACCAATTCCTCCTCATCTAAGCCCTATGCAGTTAAATCTCTCCTTAACATCTAACCTAAAGTCACTTTCTTTATAATAAATCCTTCTTTGACACTTTCAGAATTAAGAAGCCTTGCCCTCTTTGTGTGTCTTCACAATTGTATTAAGGCTATTATAGTATTCATTTTAGTTTGAAAGCAATAAATACAATATTAGTACAAGCACACTGTCAAGAAATCCCTAGAATATGGCTCTTCTGAAGGTTGACATGGGTCTGCCTCTCATGCATCTTTTCATCTCCAGCATCCAGATCAGAGTCAACAACAACAACTCTACAAATATCAGGCTTCTTGGTGGAAAGAAATCTGGACATTTTTTCTATGAAAAAAAGTTAGGTTATATGGCATTAATATTTTTGCTAGACTTAACCTATAGAAAATGTTTCAAGCTTATAAAAAGATTACATAGTTTTAACTTAACCCTGGACACAAAATTGCAGTGCTCCTCACATTTTAATTGGCACCTCCAAATCACTCTGATACTGGCCAGTTCATTAAATACTAACCTAGTAAGATATGCTGATCTGGATCCCATCAACCTCCCCTCTCCAGCTTCTGCTCCCTTTGCCTGCTCTCCCTCTCCATCCCCCTCCCTCAACACACTCACATCTCAAGAAAATCATGGTGTTTTGCACTTAACCCTCTTCACTGAATTCGGTGCTCTCTCAACACTCAGTGTCTTATCATTAAATCAGATGTGGAAAATATTTTACCCTTCTGTGATTTTACTCTTCCTGCCATTTGAAGCAGCATGGACCAAATTGTCAAAGACAAGTCTATCAGGAGCTGAAACTCCACAGGCCATTCTGCAGGGTGTGCTTGGTCTTGCTCTCCCTCTTTGAGAACATTAAGCTTGATCTTCATATGTGATGGAACGAAAGTGACTGGAAACAGAGAGTGGCTA
This sequence comes from Pan troglodytes, assembly GCF_028858775.2. NCBI lineage: Eukaryota > Metazoa > Chordata > Mammalia > Primates > Hominidae > Pan > Pan troglodytes. Next base: position 135,858,633 of record NC_072403.2, on the reverse strand, counting down.
ATGGGAAGGTCTGCATTCACAGGGGATCTATGCAAAGCCAGAATTTAGCACTGTGGGGCATGCAGATGTACAAGAACTCCCTGGAAAATGTTCTGTTTTTCCTCGTCTGAAAGGTTCTCTGAATAATCAGAACTATTCCATTGGAGGTATGATGCTTTTTTTTTTCCAGCACTGGTTAAACTATTTACATAAATTAAAGTATATGCATACCTATTATCAGACTCACATGAAAAAGCTTTCTTTACCTTTAAAGACAGTACCCTCTTCATGTAGCAACTACTCCTTGTATGGACAGAGATATGAAAAGAAGAATAAGCAAGCCAAAAGGATAACTGAGGCCCGGGCGTGGTGGCTCACGCCTGCAATCCCAGCATTTTGAGAGGCCGAGGTGGGCAAATCACAAGGTCAGGAGATTGAGACCATCCTGGCCAACATGGTGAAACCCCGTCTCTACTAAAATACAAAAAATGGCCGGGCATGGTGGCGCGTGCCTGTAGTCCTACCTACTCGGGAGGCTGAGGCAGGGGAATAGCTTGAACCTGGGAGGTGGAGGTTGCAGTGAGCAGAGATCGCACCACTGCACTCCAGCCTGGCAACAGAGCAAGACTCCATCTCAAAAAAAAAAAAAAAAAAAAAGGATAAGTGAAAAAAAGCATAGAACACCCCCACTTAATCCCAAGATCTCTCTTATTCCATTCTTCTTGGACCCCAATTCAACATTATGAAAGTCAGTTAAGGGATCAGAAATCTTACAGAAAACAAGTATCTACTAAGTATCCTTTAAATAATTAAACACATCTGACTTGAACATTCAAAAGCCTTTGCTTCTCAAAGATAAGACCTTCATTTTAGCATTCAAATCTTGTTTGGAAGTTAGCTGTGCTGCCTGAATCACAGAACGCCTTCTGTTTTGTAATTCTAAAGTGACATTACTCTTGGGCTTTAGTGACATGGTATAAACTGCTGGCATTTACAGAGTACTTAGCAGTGATACCAGTAAATCAAGACGACGTTTCAGCAACACTTAGGTTTTAAACCTCTACCTCACTAACCCTGTGTCCCAGCCATTAGTAATGTATAATTGAAATCTTAATTCTCACTGACTTGGGCTGAGTCAAGCCACTTCAGAAAACAATAATACTATCTGACATGCGTGACCTTTTTGATTAAAATAACTTATCACTTTTACAGAATGTCCCTTCCATATCTCATTAGCAGCTTCAGAGCCTCCAGTCTTCAAAAAAGACATTTATTTCAGGAGATGCTTAGAAAATGTGCTTTCCTCTTGGAAGTGTTACTACACTAATAAAGTATGTATCTACATGTCATTATTAGCAAGAAGAATTCTGGCTTCTATAATGAAACACACAGAAAACAACAGCAATTATAAAGGCATCCCCAAGGTTAGAAAATGTCTATATGAAGATCAAATTCAAATATATTCCCAATTTATTAAGAGCTCTCTATATATGCAAATGTTCACAAACTAATTAAACCAATCACTGTCTAATATCATAATCATCTAATATCATAATCAACCTGTATCATAATGTTGACTAACGAACAATTCTGTAGATATTTGAAGGAGATAATTGGATGGCATTTAACTGGAGAGAGAGAGAAAAAAAACAAGGTAGACACAAACAAGAGCTATATACTCTACTCAGATTTTATTGTCTCGTCCTCATTACCTATTCAAATGAGAGTTGAGCTCAGAAATGTTTTAAGGAGACACAGAGAACTAAAACTTCATTCCTTAATTCATCTCTTTGAATTAACTGAACTTTCTAAAAGGCATGGGGCAATTAGGACAATAACTTGATATGAAGTACAGATGAAGAACAAAACAATCCTGGGCAATGGGATTTTATTTTTTAATGACAGTTGTATTGGGTTCCAGTCAGGTGCGGGTCTTCTTAAATCGAAAACCAAATAAATGGCTACAGAGATACTTCTCTGGGATGCTGGATGGCATAAACTGTTGCATTAACAGGGGATTTGGGCCCTGACTTCATTTAATGCCTAATGGAACTGAAATTGTCCAAATTGCTCAGCATACTGGTGATGTCCAAGAACTCTTAGAACCAGTCCTGAAATAGGGAAGATAAATAGGCCAGAAATACACAATGTTTGTGCACATCCTTTTACCCATGCTGTGCACACCCACTACCCCATGAGAAGGAGCACAATCATGTAATAACGAATGTTACTGTCTTACTAGGACCTACAAAACAAAATTTAAAATTATTGTTTTCTAATTCCAAGGTTTTAAATTGACATTAAAATATTTCTTTAAAAATTATATAAGCTATTTTAAGAGTTACACATTGCCCAGATCAAATCAGAATTGATTTCTGATTTGTCTTGGAAAACAAAAAAAGATGAAGAATATAAATGAACTTCTTATTTGATAATATTAGGCAATAGTCACAAACATAATTGCTCAGAATTTATGCTAGGAAATGATAGTTATATTTGTTTTATCTAAGGCTATCTCTTTAGGAAGGGTTGCAGTTCAGATCATATTCAAACCCTTTCTTAAATGCAATGATCTCCGAAACTACAGGGTAATGTCCTAATCAGTTGCATAAATCTGCTTTGTGATAAACTTAAAAAAGAAAAGCGTCACCTTTGATTAAGAAGGTAGTCAGTCCATAACTATTTAACCATGAAGCTAATTCGCCTGATAAATATTGAATTCTTGAATTTATTGACAATATACTTTGCATGGTAGAAGCAAGTCAACCAGTTGAAAATAAGCCTTAACAAGATATATGTGTGTGTCTAACATGTGTGTGTATGTTTACTCACCCATACACACACACACACACAATTGTGAAATTCAGAAATTAAAACCAAATTTTAAAACCCTCTGTGTTACTTTATTCTTTTGTTTTTAATTAAGTTGTTCAACAACGCATTCATTTTTCTGGGAGACTACGAGAAAGAGTAATTGTACATTTCACACTATGTATCAGCACAGGTGGTTAGGATTATCATTGACTCTTTTGATGTATGAATTTGCACTGATACTATATTAATATTGTTAACAGGCTATACTCCATTTATATTCTGCCCCAAAGTATGACATTTAATTGACAACTGCAGAGTGATTTAAAGTTGCAAACTTCCATGTCTTTATGGACTCATAATTCAAAAGGGAAAGTGGTACACACAGCAGCAATAAGTTTAAATTATACTTTAATTACCTTTGAAAGACAAATTCTTTGTAGTCCAGCATTCCTCTGAGACGTCTCACTTTTTTTATCTGAATGTAACATGAGAAAACTAACAGAGTCCAACTGCAACTGGACAAGTAAATCTATGATTTTATTCAGTAAGCATTTAATGCAAACAAAATGCCTTAATTCCAAAAAATTAAGCTTTTAAAATAAAGTGAAAATTTAGGAATGGAAAGGAGTGTTTCTTAAAGGTGCATAAAAATGATAAGTATTAAGTTAAAAGCAGAATTTTACTATTTAAAATTCTTGATACACACATTTTTGTATTTGTTCTTCATGCTCATCTAGCTTTGTATCTTCCTCCTCAATAAGACATGAGCTACACTCTTTAAAAATCTCCCTACAACATGTTGTCCATCTGTAAAATTTGAGGGTTTGTATGAATACATGCTTTCATCCATGAAAGTTAAGATAAAAGGAGAACAAATGAATCAAGACAGAGAAATACAAGTGATGCAATTTTTATTCTACGCAAAGGATGTACAGTCTAAATTTATGAAAAATATCTGCATAAGCCATTATTAGTCCTGTTCTGACTGCCCAAGAATGTCTGAAGTGCAAACATGTTCAGGACTACAGAAGCAAGGATCTCTGGCATTCAGTAAATTAACTGCCAGAGAAAGGGCTCCGGATAAGACACAAGTAATTAATAAGGAAATTATTCTCACCTATTAGCATATTTTTTCCTAAATGAGATATATCTCACAACTCTACTACTGAGTTACAGCCCTCCTCTCAACAAAGAGAGTCATTTGATAACCATTTGATTAAAATGTAAGCTTTACATTTTAATCAAACCTTCCTCATAAGCCTGAACTAAGTAGCTTTTTGTTTGTTTGTTTTTAAAGTCAAGGTTTCACTCTGTTGCTCAGGCTGGAGTGCAGCGGCATGATCACAGCTCACTGCAGCCTCAAATTCCTGTGTTCAAGTGATCCTCTGGCCTCAGCTTCTCAAGTCGCTAGGCATACAGGCACACACCACCTTTTAAATTTTTAAATCACTAATAGAGAGCTTAGTATAGAGCTTAGTATAGTATATATGATTTAAAGTCAATATTACTGTTAATGTTAAGGAGTTCAAGACCAGCCTGGGTAGCACAGTGAGACGCTGTCTCTACAAAAAATTAAAAGAAAATTATCTGGGTGTGGTCACACATGCCTGTGGTCCCAGTTATTCCAGAGGCTTAGTTGGGAGGATCACCTGAGCCCAAAAGGCCATGATTGTGCCATTGCACTCCAGCCCAGGCAACAAGTGGACTATTAATATCCCACATTTCTTTTTTGATTGTTCAAAACTGGAAAAAATTAGACCAAGATTATCAGGTGCCTTAAGGACAGTGAACATTACTATTATCCGTGCCACTTTCTTACCTATTCTTCTAAATCTTCAGAGAAGGAAATATACTGGTAATGACACTGAAATGATGAAAGAGTAAAAAGTTCACAATTTTGTACACTGTATACACTTTATTTTTAACTAGTTCTTTTTGTAGAACATTTTGCTTCCAATTCAGTTGCATATAAAGGTAGTAAATCCTAATTCTTGGCCATTTGTAAATATATGATGCATGATAGTTAATTTTATATGTTAACTTGCAGGGTGTGTTTGAAAGAGATTATCATTTAAATCAGTGAACTTTGGATAAAGCAGACTGTCCTCCATTATGTGGATGGGCCTCATCCAATCAGTTGAACAAAAATGCTGGCCTTCCAAATCAAGAGGGAATTCTCTAGCAAACTGCACCATTGGTTCTCTGGGGTTTCCAGCCTGCCAGCCCATGCTGAGGATTTTGAATTTTTTAGTCCCCACAATCACATGAGCCAGTACTATACTTCTTTCTCTCTCTCTTTCCATATATATATATATATATGGGAACATATATATATATGAAAACATATATATGGAAACATATATATGGAAACATATATATATATATGTTCTTGCTATTGTCTGGACGTTTGTGTCTTGTATTAATCCATTTTCATGCTGCTGATAAAGACATACCCAAGACTGGGTAATTTATAAAGAAAAAGAGGTTTAATGAACTCACAGTTCCACGTGGCTGGGGAGGCCTCACAATCATGGTAGAAGGCAAAAGGCACGTGGGACATGGTGGCAGACAAGAAAGCATGTGCAGGGGAACTCCCTCTTATAAAACCATCAGATCTTGTGAGACTTATTCACCATCATCAGAATAGCATGGAAAAGACCCGCCCCCATGATCCCCCCATGATTCAATTACCTCCCACGGGGTCCCTCCCACGACATGTAGGAATTGTGTGAGCTACAATTCAAGATGAGATTTGGGTGGGGATACAGCCTAACCATATCATGTGTCCACCAAAATATGCATGCTGAAACCTGATTATTGATATTATGGTGAAAGGAGGTAGGGCCTTTGGGAGGTTATTATGTCATGAGTGTGGAGCCCTCATGAATGGGATTGGTGCCTTTATAAAGGGCTAAGAGACTAGAGTTCTCTTCTTTTGCTATGTGAAGACACAGCAAGAAGGTGCCACTTATGAGGAAGTTGGCCCTCACCAGACACTCAATCTATGACTGCCTTGATCTTGGACTTCCCAGACTCCAGAAATGTAAGGAATACATTTTTATTGTTTATAAGCCACCCAGTTTATGATATTTTGTTACAGCAGTCCAAGTGGATTAAGATAGTTCTGTTTCTCTGGAGAACCCCAATACATAGTTTATAGACAAGTAACTTTTCTAAAAAGAATTTCTTTAAATGATTTTAAATCTGTAATTAAGTTATAGTGCTTCAGAATCCTCTCCTTGTGCATGAAAATCCTTCAGTTTTTGTATGATTCAATTATGCAGTTTCTTATCCACCTGAAAATAGATAATTCTATAATTTTTTTCACATTCAAGTGGAAAAAGGAAAATAAAAATTGAGAATTTCCTGAGCATTTTTCTTCCCTTTAAAAATGAATTATAATATTTCTTTCAAACCCAGTTTATTCAACATTTGTTATCTCTTAGTAGTGGGTTATTTTATTTTACCTGTTTAACCTTAGAGAAAGAATAGCTAATGAGTAGTTCAACATTTCCCCTATTACATAAAATGGGTTGTTGGCAAGACAGGTTAATAACTTTATTTTCTCCTTCTATCTATAAAGTTTTACTCTCCCTTCCCCTTAATAACCAAACATACGCTAAAATGAGGAAATAAATGGATTCAGGTCCAGAAAATTAATTCTTTAATGATGGATAGCTGCAGAGGTCAAGCATGCTAACATTTCATTATTGTAAGCATTGGAAATACTTTATCATGTCTCACCTACTGCAGGACGCACTCTCTGTGGAGCAAGACAAAATGTTAATGAGAGTTGTGCAGACAACAAATTTAGTCTTCTCTGAGTTCCATTAAAATTTTCCGTTAGAACTTAGAAAACAGAAGATAATGTCTGCCATAATATCAATTCCCTTTTGAGGGTCCCCGTTGACACGCTCGATCTCAGTTGCATAATCTTCCCTCTGTGTTAGCTGACCTTTCTATGGTAAGAACTTATTATTCTGAAAAGCACATTCTTCAATTCAATGGTCAACCTTTTGCCTGCACAAGCAGAACACTCAAACCAATGTGCCAATACAGCAGGCTCACATTTTGACATTGGGTTTTTGTCTCTTGTTATTCACAGAATCTGATACTCCTATGCGCAGAGACTACAGTCTCCCTTGAAAACTTCATGGTCTCTATCAAATACACTAAAAGAGGATGCTTAGAAGAACGGTGGTAATTTTTATTTTAACTGATACAATCATTTCTCCTGGAACATACATAGTTTAATTCTAAAGGAAAAAGAAACACGGCAGGAACTGATAAAGCCTGCTGCTATCCTAACTTCAAAGTTTCATCAAAAAGAAGATCTTATTTCTTGATTTTTCTAATCTTTAATGGAAAATATCCTTTCTACAAGAATTAGAATTTCACTAATTTTGGAAAGTATAATGGCACACACCTCAGGTGGCTATCGAGGGTACAAACTGTTTCTTGTGCATCCTGTAATGCTTCATAACCTACCTATTCAATTTCCTTTCTTTATTAGGATGTTCTCATTCTGATCTAATAACATTCTCTGTAGATGAACGAACAGGTATTACAGATTCATTTTCATCATTTATATGAAAGCACTTTTATTTTCACTTTTCTTTCTTCTTAAAATATAAAAGTTTCGTGTCTTTGAGCCATTATATAAAAAATTCCAGAGGAGTATTTTTCTTTCATAATCGATTATTAGGATAATTCTCCTTCCATTAAATTTGTTTTGTGTTGGAACAAATTCTCTATTCTAAATAGCTTTCCTTCATTTTTCAGAGCATGTATTTATCACAACATTGAGCTATATCAGAAAAGTTCTATCCTTTAGCAATTCTTCAAATCTTTTTTGGCCCCAAATCTAACAGAATAACTGGATTCATATATATGGTGAAACAACTACACGATTTAGGTTGGTGCAAAAGTAATTGCAGTTTTCGCCATTACTTTCAATGTCAAAACTACAATTACTTTTGCACCAACCTAAATAGTATTCCAGGAATGAGGACTATGAATTTTGGAGTTATGAATAGCAGGAAACTACGAGTCCTGGTATGGTGATACATTCTGCTTTTTACCCTTGAATGTGAAGTCTAGGAATCTTCAACTGAAATCATCCATTGGTTAACAGGTAACCTTTTTTCTCCTCTATATAGACAGGCCAGGGCCTGCTCCAGACACAAGTAAGATGTAGGCTATAAAAGGTTCTATGCCTTTCCACCTCCCCTTTGAGCTTCACTTTCCTCTCCTGTTATCTTTCCCCATTTCTTTCCCTCACTAAATTCACTTCATAGCTCCAAATTCTACCCTAGCTCTCATTCTTTTAGGAATGTTTTCTTTAACTTTATGCTCTAACTGTTAATAATAAGCTGTTAGCTTTCAGAGACATGTATAGTTTAATCTGCAAGCCAAGACAGAAAAAAATAAATTCTAATGGTGACATTAGACTTTCCTGGTTTCCAGCAGGAATGATATATTAGGGAGAGAACAGCCCTCTGCCTGGCACTATAGCACAGAGAAGACTGCTTAGAGATGAAACCCAAATTTTCCTGGGTCAATGTTTAAGTGTTAGGTTTTTCATCAGCCAATATTTGTTTTGGCAACTGGAACAAAGAAAATCTGGCAGCAAATATCAAAGTTACAAAATATACTACTCTTTAATTTTGATAGTATTAACTTTCTGGTTTATTTGATTATATTAATTTTATGGATATGGTGTTTTTACTATGTATCAGGCACTTTTCTAACCACAGTATGTATATCCCGGCATACATGCAGACCTCACAACAACTTTGTATTTATCTACCATTGGCCAAAATTTCCAATCCTGTGATCTCCAGAGAAGGAAAGGGAATGTATTCCTGGAAGTCAAAGAATAAATAAGGTAGAACTAAATGGCATGGTCAGTATTAGAGGCTTATGAAAATGTTTGTTGGTTTTAAAGTTGATGGCTATTTTTTGAGTAGTAACAAAGTTTTCCCAACATTAATAAGGCAAGGGGGACTTTCTCCAAGCTAACATCAGGCTCTTATCTTTTATAGAGCTTTTTACACAATATCCAAAGACGCTCACTGTTCAATTATAAGATTTTCTTTCAATCTTTCAATATATCCATGTTTCAGACACTGGAATAAGTGGCAGCTTCTCAGCTACTCAGATTTTAAACCTTAGTTCCTATCTCCAGTTTTCTCAGTAAATTAAGATCTTTTTTAGTTTGCGTTTAATCTTCCATTAGGCTATTTGTCTCAGAAATCCCTCGAGTTCTGTGATGACCTAAAATCAAAAACATACTAAAAATCCAGTTTGATCAAATCTAAATAACGTACAGTTGACCCTTGAACAATATGGAGGTTATGGGTGCCAACCCCTCACACAGTAACTTTTGGCTTTCCAAAAACTTAACTACTAATAACCTACTGTTGACTGGAAGTCATACTGATAACATAAACCATTGATGAACACATATTTTGTGTATTCTATGTATTATGTACTGTATTCTCACCATAAAGTAAGCTAGAGAAAACAATGTTAAGAGAAGCATAAGAAAGAGAAAATATATTTACTATTCATTAAGTGGAAATGGAATCCTCTCTTCATCCTTGTCATCTTCATGTTGAATGGTTGGGGAAGGGGAAAGCTTGGTCTTACTGTTTCAGGGGTGGCAGAGGCAGAAGAAATCTGAGCATAAGTAAGCTTGTGTGGTTCAAACCCATGTTGTTCAAAGGCCAATTGTATTTTACTTGTCCAGACTCTTGCAGAATATGAAACTTTAAAAGCCTTTTTTAAAACATTTTAAAGCATTTTTCAAAATATATTAACTTTCAACCGTATTAATATTTATAAACAAGAGCCAAACTTTCAAATGGAAACTCACATGTTATCGGTCTGGGTGCTTGTTAGATTTCACTAACCAAGAGCAGAAGACAGCTGATAAGAAAATCCCCCAAACCTTCCCCACTCCAGCCAATGTTGTATATCCAATGGCTGTGTAACACAGACATGATGGGGACAACAAGCTTTCCTAAGGGAGATAACTTTACCATTATTCGTCCAGGAATATCAGCTCAAGATATTAGATGTGTAGGAATCAAACCATCCAAACTGACACAAAGTCAGGTTTCCATCCAAACTGACACAAAGAGATTGACTACAAAGCAGAGAATGTATACTTCTTGTCTGGATGGGAGTGCTACGATAAAAAGCAGTACGTGTGCAAAAAGAAAGAACAAAACCCCTTGAAGCACATACAAGTCCGTATTAAAATACAAGGCAGTTATAATTACTATATTAATATATTTTATATAATATATAATTTAAATTACTCATAGCAAATGTTACTTGTGAAAGATATTTGACTTTTATATTTTTTCTAGGCTAAATAGTGCCTTGTAAGAGAAACCTAATCTAGCTACAAGAGCATTAGTTCCACTGTCACCTGGCCCTGAGTACTCTCTGATCCTGCTACATTTTGCTTCATGGGCTTCCTTATATACTAAGTATGTACTTACTATCTGTGGCCCCAGTCAGACTATCATTTTCATTAGCACTAGAACTTTTGATTGATTTATGCCCTATTTCCTAGGCTTCCAGCATATAGTAAGCTTTCAATAAATATAAATCAAATAAATGAACAATTTTGATGTTTTACAGGACCACCACAGTTTATGACTTAAATTGCAAAGATTGTTTTAAAGCATGCCTTATTACAAAATAGTTAATATTCTTAAAAAATAAATATTTCTTTTTTTCTTTTTTTTCTTGAGACAGAGATTCACTTCATCGACCAGGCTGGAGTGCAGTGGCGCGATCTCAGCTCACAGCAACCTCTGCCTCCTGGGTTCAAGCAATTCTCCTGCCTCAGCCTCCTAAGTAGCTGCGATTACAGGCACGCACCACCACGCCTGGCTAATTTTTTGTATTTTTTTAGTAGAAACGGGGTTTCACCGTGTTACCCAGGCTGGTCTCAAACTCCTGAGCTCAGGCAATCTGCCCTCCTTGGCCTCCCAAAGTGCTAGGATTACAGACATGAGCCACCACACCCAGCCAAAAGATAAATATTTCTAAAGAACAATGAAAAAATAAAAACAAAAATCCTCATCTTTCAAGTCAGAAAGCTAAAGTTCAAAGTGAGTAAGTTCAGAACCAAAGTCAAAGGCTGATTCTGGGGCTTCTTCCTCATTCAGTACTATTTCCCGTGATAAATTATGTCTCTATTTCTTAGGCTTTCGTGGCAATTAGAATCCCATCTGTGTTTTCATTTTATGCTCCTTTAAATTTATTTTCAGTGATAGAACTAAATTTAAACTCTTACTATTTCTTCTAGTTGTCTTTCTCACCAAACTCTCATATACATACCAGCCTTACCATTTGATTTTGTGACAGGAGTGAAACTTTGCAAAATAAAATGAAGTTCCTTTTGTTCCTCTTCCCTATTACCCTCTTCTTCCACAAAGAAGGCAACTACTAGGCTGAATTTGATGTGTATCTTCCAGTTTATGTTTTTAAACATTTATACATATATATATATCCATTTAATAATCAGTATTTTGTCTGTTTTAATGACATGAGTAGTATAATATTGTACAATTCTGCTCTCATATCTTGTTTTTAAAATTATGTATTTGATACATACATCTAGTTTATGCATTTGTCCTAAGACATATTATTTTATCCTTTGATTGAATTATTCATTTTACTTATATATCCACTATAAGTGAATGTCTTCTTTCAATTTACTTATTTTGGCCAATTCATTTTATCTACTAGTTATTTTTGCGGCAGACACTGCTGGTTGGGTAACCCAGAGATCATTCCAAATCCCTTTTCCTCTCTCCCAGCTCCAGGACAGAGGTTAGGAAAGTAAAATCCTTCCTTTCTTTACTCTGTCCTAGGGGAAGCTAAGTGACATCAAGGCATTGCCCATCTAGACACTGGCAACTGTATCCACAGTGGATTCTGTTGAAGCTTTTGCTTTCCTGATAAATGTGTTAAAGGTCTCTGTGCAACTCTCTTCTCCATTCCTTTTGAAAATAGGCATGCTATTTGAAGCTCTGGCAGGCATCTTGAAACCACGAGAGAAAAACAAAAAAGTCTTACTACACAGATTCTGGCTCCGGCATTACTGAGCTAGTGCAACGGTCCCTTCATTTAGGTCTACATAAATGTGTGCCAGTCATCTTGGTGAGAAAAATCAACCTCTATCATTAGCAGAGGTAGATTTATTCTTCAGCTGGATGCATTGTTAAACCGTAGCCATCTCTTCACAATCATGTTTATTTCCATTTCCTCTTTACTTCACTTCAACAGACCTTTTTAACTCCATCCTTATGCCTTATAAAAATATGTGTTTTACCTCACATCATTTCATACCATAATGAGCAAAAATCCCATCACACATTAATACCTAAGGTGCTTGCCATTTTGTAATACAGTGGTAGTCAGGGTAAGTCTCACTGGAAAGTGAGCAAAAACCTGAAGACAATTGATAGTTTTGAAAGCCGCATCTTATTTTTTCTCAGGAGATACTGAGATTGGGTTAAAATTATTTTTCAGTGGTGGGACCTATACCTCCAGGTAAAGGCAACTTATATTCAAATCACATTTAGTCAGAACTATAAAGTGGGGGACTATGAGCTGGGGGGAAGGAGGAAACTACAGAAGAGTAGAAATGGAGCTCTCCTGACAGAGCTCATGGCCCAGAGGAGGGGGTCCAGGCCAGCCCAGCACAGCAAGGTGCTCCACACTTTGAAAATGAATGGGAAAGGTCCTGTGACTCTGAGGAGGGTGAAGGCTCAGGTCTGCCTGGGACAATCACTGAAGGCTTTATTACACATTTAACCCTTGAGTTCACAATTAATGGTGAGCAGAAATTTGTAAGGCTAACAGGGGCATTCCAGAGAGAAAGAATAGCAGAAGCAGACTAGAACATCCACACAGCTTCAGGCAATGATATAAGTTTATCATGAAAGGAGCCACACTGTGAGCCATAGAGTAGCAGAAGATGCAAGTTGTGCTGATAACTAGGACACAGCTTAAAGAAAGCTAGGATCCCATTGTACAGGCAGAAATAAATGAAGAATCTCAGAGATTTAGAAAATCACTACATGGCCCAAGAAAGTTTTGAAATGAGCTCAGATGATACAAAACATTAAATGTATATATTTAATCTCTTCAGATACAGAGGAACATGTTTAATTTCTAAAGCACTGAATGCATACTCCTGCTTTTACTGCTTCGAACATTTGTTTAATTGTTTTTAAATTGTCCTCTTCAGCCCCAAGATGGAATCATCTGGACCACTATAAGTAATAGCACCCGTGGCTCCTATTTTGGACATGTGATTAATTGAAGGGCATGAGCCAGAAAAGCCGTCCCCCTGGCCCACCTCTTTCTCTTTGCTCTCAGCGCAAGTGCTCCATTTCCTGTTTCCAGCCCTCAGCTGCTTTTCTTTTCCCCCTGCCTCACAGTGATTATACTGAGAACACATTTGAAAGCAAAAAGTTGGGCGAGAATTCCAACAGGTGTAATTAATGTCAAGTGCTCCTGCAAGTGGCTGCGCTTTCCAGCTGCCTGCTCCACCTGCTGCCTTCTGTGGCTGCTTTCTTAATGCCGTGTCCATCTGTTAGAAATATGCATCCAGAACTCATCATTTTACATCCTGAGAGGCACCTGAACCCTCTTCTCCTCTTCTTAAGTGAGCCCTTAGAGCGTCACTTTATAGGCACGATTAGTTAAGTGTTGAGATACCACAGAGAGTGAGCACACTGGCTCCTCAGGGCACCTTTAATACCTTAAGGGAGTTTGTACATAATCGAAGTGGAGGAACAAAGAAGGAGAAAAGAACCCTCACTCTATACTTAAAAGGAGAAAGTGTAAGAACCAATACTTTCTTCAAATGTATACTATATCTATGTAGTTGTGAGTATGTGTATATATACACACACTCCCCCCCTTTTTTTTCACATAATGTGTCAGTTCACATTGGGTGATGTTACATTGGCTTTGTTGGACTTCCGTGCTCTACACCAACCTTCAGTTGGGGGTGGAAAACCACAGGGAAGATTCTTCTAGCACCAGTTCTGGCCCAGTGTATGGGAAATATGATGAGGACGTGAAAAGCTGCAATTATTGGTAGGATAAGATAACAAACAATAGAGAGTAGCAGAGTCAAAAGGGGGGCAAGTTGTAAGTCTAGCTACAGAAATGGTGCTTGGCCCAGTACTCAGCACATTATTAGCTGGCTTCCCAGTGAACTCGGCTAGATGCCATGAAGAAAAGAATCAGAAAAACCAATTATATTGACAACTGATGATAACTGAATGTGTTTTATCCCCTGAAGAGTATTTGCAATTTCAAAGAAAACTCTCGGAGTCTCAATGGCTTAAAACATACACATGTGCACACCCACTCCCATAAATGTATTTCTGATAAAGCCTGAGCTAACAGACCAAGAAGATAAGGCAGGTATTTGAGGAAATTACAAAGAAAGTGCCCAGTGTTTCTAGAAACATAGCAAAAGTGTTGCCTATTCCAGTTACACTTAAAGAGCAGTCCTGTGTCTAGTTATCTTCGGGATCTAATGAAGGGGACTGTAAGTATAGATATCTCTAAATTAATCATTTCTGAAACCCCAGGAGGTTGTTTTAATCTTTAGGACTCAGGGGATTTTTATAATGTTTATGTTAACTATGTCCTTAATAGTTTCATAGTTAAAGCATAAAATAGCAATACTACTTTAGATTGGAAATGTCATGAGAGCTGGAACCATGTCTGTGATTTTCAGTGATGTATTCCTAACACCCAGCGCTTGGCATCTGACACGTGAACAGTATTTGTTGAGTGAAAAATAGCCTGCAGCAGTAGTAGTATATAGTAGACATAATATCAACATTTTAAAGATGATAATCTTGAGCTCAGAGTTATATGACTTGATCAACTTTGTCTGGTGTTTTTGCTACACCAGCAAATGAACTGTGGCATCTTGCTTCTTTGACATCACTGTTTTTTCCTACCACTTCTTCTTAACAAAATCCATTTGTAAGCTCTTTTGCTTGGAAAGTTTAGTCTCAGCTTCAACCTAATTTCTAAAACTACTGAGCACAAAGTATATCTAGGCATTGTGATGGATTACAAAGATAGTCCCCTGCCCTGCTAAAGCCTTTAATACATATATATAGCAAAAATCCTATAAAAAGGTGCCTTGGCAGTAAAGCAAATTAGGGCATTAAATAATTGGCAATTGGCTCTTATGTGCTGCCTAGACTACTTCCTCAAAATACTGGGGGAAGGACATGATTAGAATTAAAGCTCGTATCTTCTGAGGATGATTGAGTAAATGCAGGAGGGAAGGCAAGGTTGACAGAAGATGGCAAGCAACTGAGTTTTAGAAAATGGAAAAGCAGAAGAGTATCCCTGCATTCCTAAACTTCTCTCAGCCAGTATTCCCTGGATCCAGCTGACAAAAGAGGAATCACCAAAGAGAAGATTCCTGAAATTGCTACCATTGTCCTGGCAGTTCCAGCCAAAAACAGCAGGCAGAATCATGCCCACTGAAATTTAAGTTTTTATGGACCCTGTCCAGTGGGTGTCACCAAACTATAGCCAAGATTTAGAAGGGTTGATTTTAGCAGCCAGCCTTTCCTTGGGAACGACAGGCCAGCTAGCTACACAGACTTGCCTACACTTATTTTATCAGCCTCCCAATAATGTGTGCTAACATTTTAAGCATTTAAAAATGTTTTGAGTCCCTCTAATTAATTAGACTGGGTTTTATTGTATACCAGTAATACAAGACAGAATTTAAGAATAGATTCAATAAGAGATGCCAAAACAAATTAATTTGTGAATTCAAAGGAGGAAGGGATCCCATCTGATTGGAGAAAAGAGGAAATGAATCGTGGATAAAGTGGCATTTGAAATCTGCCTCGAAAGCTAGATAGTATTCTGATAGGGATAAGGGGATAATTCCACCTACAGGCAACAGAATAAACAAAAGGTCCAAGATGGCTATTGTGTGGGGTTTTGGAAATAAAGCAGTAGTCTAGTTTGGTTAGATCGCAGGATATGAGTAGGAGAATCAAGCATATGTGGGTTTAAAGGAATGAATACAGATCACAGGGTCTTAACCACTCTAATAAGGACTGTGAGTGTAATGTTGACAACAATGGGAGGCAACAGCAGTTTTTGACCATGGAGAGAGGGGGATTAACATGATAGGATAAGTGTGATGACTCCTAAGCCTAAGTTTCCCATTCTAATCCCTTAATCAAACTTGATCTCTAAATGCTCTAAGAACATTTCTAACCTTGCATTTCACCAAAAATTAAAAGGCAAACAAATTATTACTGGCAAACAAATAGTCTCTATTTTTTAATGAGTAAATTTGAGTTACCAGAGTCCAGAGTTGATTTCTGGCACCTCTGGTTATCTGTGGACTCTTCTAGGTTCCATAACTACAGAGCTAACAAGGATGGGCACGGGTAGGATCTCCCATCAGAAAGTTTCAGTGCCAGGGGGTGGATGGATGTCTCAAAAAAAGAGCACTCATGCTATGAAGACATTCTGAACACTGAATGAAATGGAAGCTAAAGACACAGACATTCTGGGTAAAAGGAAGGTCGATGGCAGAAAACAGGGATCTCATAAAATAAATAATAAAATCCAGGAAAAATGTTTACCTGGGCAATCAATTTAAGCAAGGGCTTAAATAGGGCAAAATAGGACTTAAAGAGGGCAAAAAGGGAACTGGTGATAGGTACAAGGTGAGAACATGAGGAAAAGGAATAAAATGAGAGCCCAGATGATGGAACCAGGAAACATGCTTAGCTCGAATCATGAGGTAAGAAATGGATGCAAGGCTAATTTACTTTTGAACATAGGCTGGCCTTCCTCCAGGAACAGGAGTGGAGCTGAGCTTCCAGATGGGGTTAGGAAGACTAGATAGATGCTGGGTGAATGTGAGTACAGGAAAGTGGCCGGGCAACACTCCAAAACCGTTTGACATTTTCTCTTAAAAATTATTTCTCAAACCTTTAATAATTTTTAGAACTCTTACATATGCCCTTTCTATATCCCCAAGTCCTTTCTGTAGGAAAATGAGGAAATAATATGATATAGAAATGAGATGATATAGAGATGAGAAGGAACTTACGTTTGCATAGCAGAGACCACTTTTAAGGGAAGTTTTTATATACCTGATCCAGACGACTAGGATTTACACTGAAGCCATCAGAGGCCATTTATACAGCCTTATAAAGCAATTCAACGTGCTGACACTGGCAATTGATACTAATTAAATTTAATGAAACTAGAGGAGGTTCAGGTAAAGGCAACACAGAAATCAGGGGATGAACAGGGAGCTGTATAAGAAAAATGAAACGCTGACTTATTTACCAAATTATAAACTACTGGAACAAAGCAGGTAAAACTTGTAGGGAGAGATAGTCTTGAAATAAATAAAGAAAACAAAATTGATGTAGGTAATTTCTACTTCACACCACAATGCATTCCTGGAAATCACACCATAAAACAGCTTGTATTTTCCCCCAGGAGTAATTTTGTAATTGGATGTTGTGTTCCTGAACAAGGATTCATTTTTCAAATGAATTTGAGATATGATCAACAATATGCTATAAAGGCAAAGACAGAACAATGTTTGGCCTCTATAATAATTTAAAATATCATCATTATACTCCTAGTCCTATAAAATGGGCATACATGAACAGTGCATGTTGATTATACAGGGACCGAAATGCACCATAAATTGTAGCGACCACACATAATATTATAACTTTGCTGCCTCATAAATTTAACCTGTCTAAAAATGAACATGCTAGCTATAATAAATATTATTTAAACATTTAATCAACAATATTGAGTGTGTTCTCGGACTTCAGACGGATTGTTTTGGAAAGATAATATTTGAACTCGAAAATTGGCATGCTGGAAGTCTCCTTGAATATCTGCTTTCTTTTACGCTTTCTGTTCACATGTATGTTTGATATACCTAATGTTTACTATGTTGCAATTTCTCTTCTATTGTGTAAGTATTAATGTATTTAATCTTCATAACAATACCATAATATTGGTGCAATTTTTATGTTCATTTTATAATTGAGAGATGTTAGGCAACTTGCCTAAGGTCACACAGTTATAGCCAGAATTCAAAAACAGGATCCACACTACTACACTACGTCAACTCTCTGGACAATTGCTTTTTCTCTCAACACGTCCCTGTAATAGGGGAAGCATTCCAACGGCGTTTGAGCTGTGTCCAGAAGTGGAATCATCACTCATTTAAAAAAGACACTTTAATTTTTCTCGTGAGGCAATGAAGGGAAGAGTTTTATCTTTTGTTCTCTAGTTCACCTTTCCCTCTTTTATTTCATCACTCCAAAAACATTAAAAATTGCCTAGAAAACAATACTGAATCATAAAAAGGCAGCCTAAAGAATGGGTCTAGCAATCTGCTCAGTCTGCTATGCAAATCCTAGGCCCTGATGAGGTTAGTGTTACATAAGGTGACTGTATGAGTTTCGAGGTTTCCACAACATTAGCCAAATTATTAGTTTTTCTCCTCTTCTACAACTCTTGTACAATGTCTTCCTGAATGAAGTCAGGACCACCCACCACCACAAGCTTTAACCACCAATAATAAAATAACAGTGAGCTGACCTATTGTCAGGTTCTTACTGAGGTCTGAGGGGAGTTGGTGGGTGAGTGGCAGGTGGCTGGAAAAACACTTGAGGAATTGCAGACAGTTTTGACATGGCTTTACTCTCTCTCTGGGCAGGAGTAAGCCTAGGCGCAAGCTGTATGTACAGCGTTAGCAGGGTAATTATAACTTTTAACAGGCAATAATGGCTCTGAGCCAAGCACAAGCTCACGTGGATGATCACCTAATGTGCCTCACGTGGCATGGTTACAGAATGTGTGGGGCTGTGCACCTGTGCTGCAAATCCGTTGAGTCATGCTGCACTGGAAGGCTGCCTCAGCCTACTCGTGACTAAAGTGCAATTTTCCTTACACCTGTGTAAAGAAAAGTGAAATTCGGTGACTTGCCAGCCATTAATGAAGGAGATGAGTGAAGTAAGGAGAAACGGTAAACGTAGAAATTCCTCAACGTTATGCACAAAGTAGAACTTGTAGCTCAAAGAGGCATCAGCAATTGAAAATATGAATAGGGTTATAAAGGACTCAGGAAAAATAAGTCTTTGATTCTTAAATAGCTCTGCAAGCAGATAAGGAAATAGAATCGTGTCCATCTTTGAAATGATGATAGTCCAATGTGCCCTTCCAAACTTCACTAATGCCTCCATTTGAGAATCTTCTTCAGACACTGATTCTAGATTGCTGATGACTGGTGGGACTCCATATGAAATATGCCATTAGACCAACGTATGTTTCAAAATGCCCAAATGAAAAACCTAGGATTCTTCCAGAGTAAACAGGATTTGAAAATACATGCAAAGTTTTTATTTGGTATAATACTGTTATAGGTTTTCATTTGGAGAAATAAATGTTTATTTTCCAGTTTTCTTAAGATTAATTTTAAGATGGTTCGATTGCATATAAAATAATTTCATCTTAAAAAAATTAACATCCAGTATAGAAAGTGACAAAATAACAAGATGAACACCTAAACTATTTGATGAAGCAATAAAATAGCTTTCTCTTTTTAATTACCATTTCCTCTCTCTAAAGCAGTAATTTCAATAAAGACCTACTGTCATGTTCCCACTATGTTATAAATTTATCTCTGATATTTCCACTATGTTATAATTTAATCTCTGATTATATAGTCTTAATATTCAAATCTGTAGTCACCAAAAGTTTGTGAGTAATGGTGCTCAAATTAACATTAACAACGCAAGAAGTTACAGAAAGGGGGAAAAGCTTCATTCCCAGGTGTTAAAAATGTGCCCTACACTATTATCAAAAAGAGAAAATAGATTATATCATTTCACAAATGTAAAGTAGCAGTGGTCATTTTCGGTTCAAGCCATTATCTCTCCAATACAACCTTAGCCACAAAAATTCAATGGTTTTCACAGGCACCTAGTATTATGAATATTCTGGCAAGTAAATATAACCCAAGCACTGACACAATAAGAACTCTATTAGGGATTTGTATTTGCATATGCCTACGGACATGAAATGTTCAAAAAGGGGAGTAGACTAGAACGGAAACTGCATTATGCTGAAAAATACCAATAATAATATGCTGGCAATTGTGCTTTGATTGTTCACATTTCTTCTAAAGTGTTTTTCTAGCCCATGAACACGTGAGCTTTAAACAAGTTTGATTACAGCTGCAAAAGTATTTAATGAATCACGAATAATCGTAGTATACAGCAAGAAAGGCTTTATGTACAGTTTTAGGGCTTATTTTTTGTTGTGGTAGAAAATGAGACACAGGAGAGAACTCAATGCATTTATGGCACTTTTTTTTTTTCTGCTTTGTCTTCTTTACTAGAATGTCACTTCCAGATTTATGGTTGCCAACCTGCAATTCTAGTCACTGAGAGCAACAGTTACAATTGCAGACTATAGAATTGAACAAAGGGAAAGACACATAGGCATCTCCTGCTTTGCATCTGTCACAATAGTTGCCTTTAATACCAGGGCAGTATTCTTTTGGAAAAGAAGGGAGTCTACTCATACATTTTTTTTCATTTTTGAAACATGAATCAGAATGGAAGACATATTTCCGTCTGCTCTGACTCCAGAAGAACTTGCATTGTTGCCTAGGATGATAATCCCCGAAAAAAAATAACAAGTGCAATTGTAGCCCCCACTCCCTTACTCTACACCGTGTATCAGAGGTCCATCATTACGTTCTCATTCATATAGGAAGAGAGTCTAAGACATGTTCATACAGAAAGAGGGTCTACACCTAATATAGACCCTCTACCACATACAAACATTTGTCTTGCAAGGCTGGGGGCCTGCTTCCACCTAATAAATACACATTAGTGCCTGTGGCTCAAGCAGAGGGGCAAGGCTATGGCACATGAAGAGATGGGAGTGGGGAGGTGAAGACTATTGAAAAGGCCATCTTAGGAGGGCTGCAGAGTTGAAACCATGTGAAGACTTTCCTTCAAGAATGGCTCAAGGAGGTCTACACCTGAGGCAGAGCCACTATGTGTCCTTGAGAGATCCAGCTGACAGCACATGGAAAAAGAAGCTCTCTGGATAGAAACTCAGAGCTTCAAAGCCTGCTTGGTGGTGTAGACACTGAGTACATCCTGGAGAGAACATAGAGAAAATCTAGAGGAGAAGAGGTCCCTCCACAAAGCAAGTGATGACAACAGCAAGGGCTTACTGGGCACAAATGCAATGGTGGAAATGTGGAGATGGATGCCTGTTAGCATTTAACCAGAGACTGCAACCTGATGGCCATTAGCCAATCACAGCTTACACGTGTCTTTAATTTGAACAGTATGCTGCACAGTGTTGGCTGGCAATTTTTTTTAGAAAGTAGAACTAGATGCCAATATTCAATATAGAATTTTTACATAATATTTTCAGCTTTATTTTAACAATTATACAAACTTGCATCACAGCAAACCCACATGACAAATCAGCTGGAACTTCCAGTGTTTACCTCTTTAGATAGGCAAAAGTTCTCATTTCCTAAATTCCCACAACTTTCAAGTGTGAATGGTGTTACACACACACACACACACACACACACACACACACATATATATGGAAGACATATTACCTTCTGCTCTGACTCCAGAAGAACTTGCATTGTTGCCTAGGCTGATAATCCCCGAAAAAAAGTAACAAATGCAATTGTACCCCCCACCCCCATATACAGCCCTCATATATATATATGAGAGAGAGAGAGGAAAAGATCATGAGACATGTCTTCTAGGGAAAAAAAATTCTAACTTCCCTAGCCACTGTAGTCATTTGAAACCTGAGTTAGACAATGAGTTAGGAAGTATTTTCATAGAGTTCAATTAATATATTTCTGCTCTATGCATGATGCTAACAGGTTTAAGAAACACAAAACCCAAACCCAATAGAGAATCCATTTCTTCATTTCAAAAGGGTATGAATATACCCCTTTGGCAATCACAATGGAAACTGAAGAAGTATCATGTTCAAGGACACATAAAGAATTGTTTTTACAACAACCACTTTCCAAAAATAAGCATTGTAAAGCGAGTACAGTGGTTGCCAGTGTTAAATCTATGTTTCTCACTTCTTTCTTGCCTAGTTGCCTGAAGGACTCCTGGCAGAGTAGGCCGCCACAATGCAGGAAGCCATGGACCACTGGCCCAGTGCTTTCTGATCCACTGTGTGCTACAGGGCAAAGAGCTCCACATGGCTCCATGATATTAAAGAGGCATTTATAGAAGCAGATTCACTCTTTAGACCACAGCAGACTCAGCACCTTGCAACTTCAATGGATTAAATGGTTCCAAAGGGAGAATGCTATCCTCTAATTCTTCTACCAAGTAGACACCTGGCAAAACCTGACTCATTTTCTAGACCCACAGACCTACCACATATATAAACCCCTCTCACAAACTCTCTTTCCTCTGTCGTCTTCTCCCAGTCCTTAGCCGCCAAATACTCACACTGATAACTTGAATAAATCACCCACTTAGGGATGAAAGCTTCCCTGGGATTGGTTTCAAAGAAAAGTCCTCAATAATGTAAGCTACCAAGGGCCTATAATTGCCAAGGAAACTAATAGCCATTTGGAATTTGTTTTCTCATTTGTAACAGTAACATTTTCTTTTCTTCCTGGTCTATAAAGAATAAGCATTCATTCTTTCACTCATCTGTTAAACAAATGTTTATTGGTGCACTGATTACTGTTGTAAGCTCTGAGGTTGAGGTAGCGATTCAGCCTAGGCCCCGCCTTTCAAGAATCTTACATCAAGACAAATACATAGATGAGGAAATATGTAATAGCCAGTGGTAAGTGCTTGCTATTACGGTCTGAGTGTTTGTGTCCTTCCAAAATTCATATGTTGAAATTTAATTACCAATGTGCAAGTATTAAAAGGTGGGGCCTTTGGGAGGTGACAAGGTCATGAGGCCAGAGCCCTCAAGAATGAGATTAGTGTCCTTTTAAAAGAGGCTTGAGGGAATTTGTTTGCCCCTTTGCCTGTCCACCATGTGAGGACACATGAATCCAAAATTCAGGGAGACTCAAACATTAACTACTCCATGAAGGCACTGGTGGCCAGGTGTAACAGATGCCTCCATGTGCACAGAGGTGACGGAGCAGACACTGCTGTCCCTGGGGCATCCTGCCTCACAGGTGCCTTCATGGGGATAAGGCTAATGCATGGGACAGTATATGGTTTCAGATTTGGTAAACCTGTTTCTTTTCCTGATGATTTCTGATGATTTGCAATTTTTTTTTCCTTCAAAAATTCTCTTTCAGTTTCCAAAGTCACACGTACAGGAGAACTCAAAAGGGCCTAAAGATACCTTCCTACACTGGTCGGTGTCCTAGCTATTGGAGGGCAGAGACCCTAAAACTGCTCTTCTTTCTGCCTTTTCAGGGCCAGAGCTTGGGTGGACAATAGATATGATTAACAGAAGACACACTAGCAGCAAATATGCCTTCCCCCCCTAAAATTACTACCAGTATCATAATGTAATTAGTAATATTATCTTTATATTTTCCTTCCATAAAACATAGTCAATCCAACCTAACCATAAGAGCAGCATGCCCACATTAAATATTGTGATTGACTGGAATTTCAGTAAAATGTATCATGTAATAAAAACACTAAGGTTTAATGTAAAAAAGAAATGTAATTTTTCAAATTGTATTTTAACCTCTTTTTTATCCTTTTATTAATTACTTTAAGAAACAAAGATTTTTTGGGTAATACATTAATTTAATAAGGCAAAATAAAGACACACCTCTTCTAGGAATAAATTATAGCAGAAAGTAGATCATTCCTATTGCGTAACAAGCCAGTGCTGGATTAATATATTTGTAAACATCTAAATTGAAAAAAAAGATTGTGTTAGGAAAATAAGAGCTGGCGGTTGAGTTGAAGAACCTTGAAAATAATTAGATATATAATCATTTCTTACAAGTAAAGACTTTTTCAAAATTAATTTGTTTGATCTAGATCTGTTAACAATAATTGAAAATACCCTATATATTGAAAAATCTAGACATACACCATTTAATTGCATTCATGTATTCAACGAATATATTTTATTTAATTCCTATAATGTAACTAGTGCTGTGCTAGATGCTGATGATACAAAAATAAAGACCCAGACATCTGCTAAGGAAGTCACTTTAGCGTGACCATTTTTGAAAAGATAAAGAAGAGGTGGTGATTCAGTATAATGATGATTTACTTATTTTTAAGTTAAGTATCAGTGAGGTGTTTTAACTAACAATATTTTTCTATAGGCTGAAAATATTTTTGTATACTATGCTGTGCTTTCATAGCCTAATCTGACCCCAATTTATATGCATAAAAAATGATTGATTTTATGATGAGAACACATGGACACATACAGGTGAACAACAGACACTGGGGCCTACCAGATGGTGGAGGATGATGGAGTAGATCGGGAGAAATAACTAATGGGTACTAGGCTTAACGTCTGAGGGATGAAATGGTCTGTACCATAAACCCCCATGACATGAGCTTACCTTTATAACAAATCTGCCCATGTACTCCTGAACTTAAAAGTTAATGAATAATAATAATTGATTTTATACAGAAACTTGGCAATAGGATCACAGAAGTCTTTAATTGAATTTACTTTTATTCTCTTTGCACTGATTCACAGAGAGGCTAGCTTGATCTCTTGCAACAAATGCTATATCATTTCTGAGGTGTAGCCTTTTCTTTCTCCTAATGCAGCTTGTAACTTGGATGGAACTGTTACTCCCAGGAAATTCCGAGAATCTCCTGACTCAGAACTGGAGTGAAGACACAACGATGGAGGGGATATCCCCACATACTCACCTGTTTTATTCATCAGCTCAGGCTGCCATAACAAAATACCACAGATGGGGTGGCTTAAATGCAGAAATTTATTTTTCCAAAGTTGTGGAGGTTGGAAGTCCAAGGTCAAGGTGCCAGCAGGGTTGGTTGCTGGTGAGACCTCCCTCCTCAGCTTGCAGAGGGGACTACTTGCTACTCCTTACACAGCCATTCCTCTATGTGTGCACACGTAGAGAGAGTGTGTGCTGGTGTTTCTTCCTTCTCTTATAAGGACTCCAGTCCTATTGGGTTAGGGTCCCACCCTTATGACCTTATCTAATCTTAATTACATTTTTAAGGTTCTATTTCCAAATACAGTCACATTGGAAGTTAGGGCTTCAACATATGAATTTTCACGGATACAATTCAGTCCATAATGCAGATCTTTCAGAACAGATGTTATCACTCATGAAATAAGAAACAGATACCGGTTTTCCTTTTTTCCTTCCTTTTTTCCTTCTATTCTCCCAAGTCAAGCATCCATGTATTTTTAAAATAATGCATCCAGCATTTTACATGTAATTACACAAAGTTTAAGAATGAAATACTGCTTTTAAATATTGATGTTTAAATGTAGCTCGGCATGGTAGCTCAGGTTATCCCAAGTCAAGCATCCATGCATTTTTAAAATAATGCATCCAGCATTTTACATGTAATTACATAAAGTTTAAGAATGAAATACTGCTTTTAAATATTAATGTTTAAATGTAGCTCGGCATGGTAGCTCACTCCTATAATCCTGGCATTTTGGGAGGCCAAGGCAGGAGGACTGCTGGAGGTCAGGAATTTGAGACCAGTCTGGAAAACATAGGAAGACCCCCCTTCTCTCCAAATAAAAGTTAAGTTATTCAGGTGTGATGGCATATGCTTGCAGTCCCAGATACTCAGGAGAATGAGGTGTGAGAATGGCTTGAGACAAGGAGTTCGAGGTTGCACTGAGCTATGATTGTATCACACTGCACTCCAGCTTGGGTGACTGAGCAAGACCCTGTCTCAAAAAATAAAATAAAATAAAATAAAATAAAATAAAATAAAATAAAAATGTTTAAATGTAGCCCCACAGTAAATGTTAAGGGGTGACACAACTGCACATTTGATTTTTTGCAATTTTCTTCAGTACTCTGTACCTAATTGTTTTAGTAACAAAGAATTTGTGGAATGAATAGTGTCTCATGCAAAGTTACCTAAATATTTAAATTCTAAGCAATTGAACATGAAAGTCAAAGATTAGAGTGACTATATACTAACCGTGTGCTGTAACAATCAAATAATGTACATTCACAATTTTCATAATTATTAGTCTGTGGCATCATGATCAGTCATTAATGATAAACAGTTCTCAATAATTCCTACAATTGTTTCTATAGTGTCATGGCCAAACTAAGTTTTTGGCTTTTCTTCTTTCTTTTTTCTTTTTCCTTTTTTTTTTGGCTTTTCTGTATCTCCTTGAGAATCAGTTATATACTCTTCTATCCTATGACCACTGATGTCTCACGCAATAAATGAATATTTGCTTAAAGTTTCTGGAAGAATAAATATTGGTATATTTAATCACCTCTATCTAGTTATCTCTCTCCTTTATCCCTATTTCTCTCTTTTTACCTACCTATCCCCTTCTCCCCTCCTCCCCTTCTGTGCTTTACCCCCAGCTCAGTACACCCTGCAAATTACATGTCCTGGATCAGGCTTCCCCTAAATCACTGATTTCTTCTCTGCTGACAGCTTCCTTCACTGGAAAAGTCTTAACACACTCTCCTTTCTCTGTTCTCTAGTCAGAAAGGTGACCCCCTAGGTACCAAAAGACTCAAAACCCGAGCTGAAGGTCAGCAAAGGGAGAAGGCAGTGTGATGCCCAACAATAAACAAGCCAGAGAAAGGATCTGGAGACCCTTCACTCAGCATCTCAAGGTTCTGAGGGACAGAGTAAGAGAATAGGTGGAGGTAGATAAAGTTACTCTTAATGCCTTGAAAATCCTTTGGGTCTCCAAGATGGCTGGCTAGCAGCAGCTGGTATTCATCCCTTCCACAAAGAAAAACCAAAATAGTGAGTAGGTATTCATACTTCAAATACAATCATCTAAGAGAAAACACTGGAATCCTACACAGAGGTGACACAAAACACCTAACACAAGGAAGGAGAGGAAAGTGAAGCAGCCTCTTCAGTCATGATTGTCTGGGATTTGGGGGGAGCTCCCCAATGTGGGGAAAGGACAAGTGAGGGAACCCCTATAGTCCACCATCCTACTGTGGACTTCTATATCCTAGCCATGGGAAAGCCCCTAGGCCCTGATGGCCCCAAAACAAATACAGGGATCTGCCTGAAGACCATAGGAAGGCACTGCTCCAGAGAGGGAGCTCACGCTGTATCCCACACACACCCCGAGTCCTAAATAGCTACAGCAAGGCACCGTATTGAAAAAGCCTGGCCCTCACCAGGCTACATCCTGCCCAGGACACAAAACAGCCCTTGCATCTCCACATATCTGGAACCCTCTGACATGCCTTGCCTACAGTAACTGCTGCAGCTGGCTGCTGCCTCCAAGGTTAAAGCGTGAGTCATTGGAGCATGGGCCACTTCCACATAGGACACCTTTGCCAGACCCAGTTGCCCCAGGCAGCAAAGCTGTTATGCATATTCAAGCACTTTAAGTACAAACTCCCACACCCGTAGTTGCTGCTGCAGTGGGCTAAAACAGTTGGGTCCAAAGCACAAGCAAAGTGCACACTCCCTAGCCACCTGTATACTCCTGCTGCCACTGAAAGCAAACCTACCCTCCTCGGTAGCAAGAATGTAGTGCAGTCGCTGCTGCTCCTACCTGAGCATTCTGCCTTGGGCTTGGGGATCATCCATCCCTGCCTACCATAACCAGTGCCTGCAAGCACCACCATGGGACCTGACAAAAGGTCTACTAGGCCTGGCTCCAACTCAAAGGTGTCCAAACATGCTGACTGGGGTTCTAGGGGCCACCCAGCCCAGTCTACCAACAGTGGCTCCTGAGTACTCCAACCAGGGGCCTGAAGTTGGGCCCACCCAACCCGCTGCTACTACCACAGTGGGCACACATATGCACAAACCATCTATAGGTCCAAGGACTGGTCCACCCAGCCCATCACAGCCACTAACAACACCAGCATGGACCACTTGGGACCCACAAGTTATTTCTACCATTATTACCGCCATTGCCTTCACTTGCCTACTGCCCAGGGGCCTGAAAATCCACCAAACTGCCTGGCCCACGGCTGAACTACTGGAATCTGAGCAAGCCACCTGGAGGCCCAAAAATCAGCCTGCCTGAATTCACTAATACCAGTGCCAACATACGCCACCCTGGGGCCTAAGGAGAGGCAGACTTGTCCCCTTGCTGCTACTTCTGGAGCCCAAGGACAGGCCCACCTGTGTCCCATCTGCAGCATAACTTCACCACAACCTCCACTAACAACCACACCTTAAGCCACTGAGGAAGTCACAGACAGGACTGGTGCAGATAACCAAAGGAATGATAAGAACACTACACTACTGCATGCACCCAGAATCAAAGCCAAAGTGCCCTACCCAACCAATACCATAGACATAACTTCAGCAAAATGTCATCTTCTACAAAAGTAAATTCAGAATATTGAAAGAAGTAATTGTTATCACCTATGGAGATATCAATGTAAGGATACAAGCAACAGGAAAAAGCAGGGAAATATGTTACCTCCAAAGTAATACAGTGACTCTACAACAACGGTTTCTAATCAAACAGAAATACATGAAATCCTGGAAAAAATTTCAAATAGAAATATTTTAAAAGCTCAGTGAGATATCAGAGAACAATACCAAAAAATAGGAACAATTCAGGATATGAATTAAAAATTTCCCAAAGAGATATCATAAGAAACAACCAAATAGAAATTATGAAACTGAAAAATTCAGTAAATAGAATAAAAATATATTCAAAAGCTTCAACAATAGACTAAATCAAGCAGAAGAAATAATTTCAGAACTTGAATATAGGCTTTTGTTGATATAACTCAGGCAGATACAAATTAAAAAGAATGTTTTAAAAAGAATGAACAAAGCCTATGTGACATGTGTGACACCATAAAACAACAATATATTCAAATTTGAGGTTTCACCAAAGGCAAAGAAAAACTGAAAGGGTTAGAAAACCTATTTAATAAAATCGTTGTAAACTTTCCAAATCCAGCAAGAGACTTAGACATATAAGAATCTCAGAGATCCCCAAAAATATACAATGCAACTTTCTCTGTG
Source organism: Pan troglodytes (assembly GCF_028858775.2). Classification (NCBI taxonomy): domain Eukaryota; kingdom Metazoa; phylum Chordata; class Mammalia; order Primates; family Hominidae; genus Pan; species Pan troglodytes. The sequence continues at coordinate 135,829,594 of NC_072403.2, read as the reverse complement.
GCATACTATAGACAAACTGTCAAAAGTCAAAGAAAAAGAGAGATTCCTAATAGCAGAAAAAGAAACACATCCAGTCACTTATAAAGAAACCCCAATCAGACTAACAGGGGATTTCTCAGCAGAAATTCTACAGGCCAGGAGAGAATGAGATGATATATTCAAAGTGCTGAAAAAAAATTTTTTTAACAAAGGGGATTAAGCCCTGCAAATGTATACATCATAAATGAGGGAGAAATATAGTCTATCCCAGACAAGCAAAACCTAAGATTATTCATCACCACTAGACTGGACCTACAAGAAATGCTTAACAAAGTCCTACATGAAGAAGCAAAAGAATGATATGTACCATCATGAAAACACAGAAGAAGATAGAAACCAAAGGTAGAGCAAACACACAAACAAAGAAGAAAAAATTTCAAATGTTACCACTATAGAAAACCGCCAGACTGTACAGATAGAAAAATGGAAAGGAAAAAAAGAAAGAAAGAAAAGGAAGGAAAGAAACATAAAATAACCATAGATCAACAATTAATAAAAGTATAGGAATAAAACCTTACATATTAAAAACAATATTAATAAATATTAATAGGTTATACTTAAGAAATATTAATAGGTTATATTTCCCACTTAAAAGATACATATTGGCTGAATAGACTAAAAAAGTGACCCAACTGTAGTATGCTGCCTACAAAAAAAGAAAACTCATCTCACCTGTTAAAAAAAATATAGACTGAATGAAAGTAAAGGGATGGAAGAAGATACTGAACAACCAAAATCAAAAGCAAAGAGGAGTAACTATACTTACATTACATAAAACAGACTTTAAGTCAAAAATGGTAAAAAGAGAAAAAGAGGGTCATTATATAGTGATAAAGGGATCAATTCAGCAAGAGGATATAATGATTCTAAATATTATGCACCCACACTGGAGAACTTAGATATACAAAGCAAACATTACTAGACGTAAAAGGAAAGAGAAACTCTAATACAATAATAATTGAAGAAATCAACACTTCACTCTTAGTATTAGATAGATCATTTACATGGAAAATTAACAAAGAAATATTGAATTTAAACTGTACATCAGACCAAGTGAACCTAACAGACATTTACAGAACATTTCACCCAACAGCCACAGAACACACATTTTTCTCATTAGCACATAAGACATTCTCCATGATCAATCATGTTAAGCCACAGAACAATTCTTAACAAATGTTTAAAAAATCAAAATCATAACAAGTATCTTCTCAGGACACAATAAAATAAAACTAGAAATCAATAAGAGGAACATTGGAAATTGTATAAATAGATGGAAGTTAAACAACATGCTCCTAAATGACCACTGGATGAAAAAATTTCTTGACATAAATAAAAACCAAAGCATAACACACAAAAATCTATGAGATACAAGTGCAGTGCTAAAAGGAAAATTTATAACAATAAACACTTACATCAGAAAAGTAGAAAGATTCCAAATAAATAATCTAATATACCCTTCAAGGAACTACAAAAGCCAGAATAATCCAAACCCCAAATTAGTAGAAGCAAAAGAATAATAAAAATCAGAGCAGAACTAAATGAAATTGGACTAAAAAACAACACAAAGGAACAATCAAATGAAAAGCTGGTTTTTTGAAAAGATAAACAAAATTGAAAAACTTGGAGCTAGTCGAACCAAGGAAAAAAGAAGACTCAAACAAAATCAGAAATGAAAAAGGAGCCATTACAACTGATACCATACAAATACAAAAGATCATCAGAGACTATTATAAACAACTACACAGTAACAAACTAGAAAACCTAGAGAAAGTGGATAAATTCTTTGACAGAGGAATTTATATTTCAGAAAGAAATAGAAAACCTGAGTAGATCAATAATGAGAAATGAGTAATTAGACTGTCAGTAATAAAAAATAAACTTCCCACAAATAAAAGTCTAAGACCAGATTGCTTCAATGCCAAATTCTACTAAACTTTCAAAGAAGAACTAGCACCAATTCTCAAACTGTTTTAAAAAATTGGAAAGGAGGAAATTCTCTCTAAGTCATTTGAAGAGGCCAGTTTTACTGTGATATCAAAACCAGAAAAGCACACACACACGCACACACACACAAATTAAAACTACAGGTCAATATCCCTGCTGAACATAGATGCAAAAATTCTCAACAAAATACAAGCAAACCACATCCAACAGCACATTAAAACGATAATATACCATGATCAAGTGGGATTTATCCCAGTGATGCAAGGATGGTTCTACATATGAAAATCAATCAACATGATGCATCACATCAACAGGATGAGGAACAAAACCACAAATATCTCAATAGATGCAAAAAAATTTGATAAAATTCAATATCCCTTCATGATAAAAACTCTTTACAAACTAGGCAATGAAAGAACATACCTCAACTTAGTGAAGACTACATATGACAACCCACAGCTAACATATTGAATGTGGAAAAGCTGAAAGTCTTTCCTCTAACATCTGGAACAAAATAAGCATGCCCACTTTCACCACTCTTATTCAATATAGTACTGAAAGTTCTGGCTGGAGCAATCAAGCAAGAGAAAGAAAGAAAAAGCATCAAAATTGAAGAAGAATAAGTCAATTTGTCCTTCCTTGCAGATGATATAAACTTGTATCTGGAAAAGCCTAAAGATTTCACCAAAAAAATCTTAAACCGATAAATAAGTCAGTAAAGTTGCAGGATACAAAATAAACATATAAAAATCAGTAGCATTTTTATACATCAATAATGAACTAGCTGAGAAAAAAATCAAGAAGGCAATCTCATTTACAATAGTTACAAAATGAACCAAATACATAGGAATAAATTCAACAAAGTGGGTGAAAGACCTCTATAAGGAAAACTATAAGATACTCATGAAAGTTACTGAAGAGGACAGGAACAAATGGAAAGCCATACTATGCTCACGGATCAGAAGGATTAAAATTGTTAAAATGACCATCCTGCCCAAAGCAATCTACAGATTCAATGAAATCTCTATTAAATTACCAATGCCGTTTTTCACAGACATAGAAAAAATAATACTACTATTCATATGAAACCAAAAAGACCCGGCATAGCCAAAGAAATCCTGAGCAAAAAGAACAAAGCTGGAGGCCTCCCACTACTACCTCACTCAAGTCAGGTAGTATGATGCCTGCATCTTTATTCTTTTTGAAAATATATTGCAAAGCTATAGTAACCAAAACAGGATAGTATTTGTATAAAAACAGGCATATAGACCAATGGAACAGAATGGAAAACACAGAAATAAATCAATGTGTTTATAGCCAACTGATTTTTGATAAAGGCATCAAGAACATACATTGTGGAAAGGATACCCTCTTCAATAAATGGTGCTGAGAAAATTGGATATCCACATGCAGAAGAACAAACTGGACTCCTTTCTCTTACTATATCTGAAAACCAACTCAAGATGAATTAAAGACTTAAATGTGAGACCTAAAACAATAAAACTACTAAAATAAAACATAAAGGAAACACTTCAGGACATTGTACTAGGCAAACATTTTATCGCTAAGACCTGAAAAGCACAGGCAACAAAATTAAAAATAGTCAAAGAGGACTATATTAAACTAAAAAGCTTCTGCACAGCAGAGCAAACAATCAACAGAGAAAGAGAAAATCTGCTGAATGGGAGAAAATATCTGTAAACTACTCTTCCAACAGAAGACTAATATCCAGAATACACAAGGAACTCAACAGCAAAAAAAAAAAAAAAAAAAAAAAAATCCAATTTAAGATGGGGAAACGATATGTATAGAGATTTCTCAGATGACAGCCAACAGGTATATGAAAAAATGTTCAACATCACTAATCATCAGGGAAATGCAAATCAAAACCACAATGAGATATCATCTTACTCTAGTTAAAATTATTTTATTAAAAAGACAGCAAAATAAGAGATGCTGGAGAGGATGCTGAGAAATCCACTAATTTCCATTGGTGGAAATGTAAATTAGTACAGCAATTATGGAAAAGAGTATGGAAATTTCTCAAAAAGCTAAAAATAGAACTACCATATGATTCAGCTATCCCACTACTTCATTTTTATCCAATGGAAAAGAAATCAGTTTATCAAATGGATACCTGCACTCCCATGTTTATTGCAGCACTGTTCACAATAGCAAATATATAAAAGCAACCTAAGTGTCCATCAATAGACAAATGGATAAAGAAAATGTGCTACATATACATAATGAAACACTATTCAGCCATAAGAAAAGAATGAAATCATGTTGTCCTTTGCAGAAATATGGACAAAACTGGAAAATACTATGTTAAGTGAAATAAGCCAGGCATAGAAAGACAAATACCATATGTTCTCACTCATATATGGAATCTAAAAAAAGTTGATTTCATGGAGGTAGACAATAAGAGATACCAGAGGCTGAAAAGGGTGTGTAGATGGTGAGAGCTTGTGAGAATTATAGAGAATTTGGTTAATGGGTACACATACACAGTTAGACAGAAGGAATAGGTTTTAATGTTTGATAGCAGAGTAGGGTGACTATAGTTAACAACAATCTATTGTATATTTCAAAAAAAAACTCTAACAGAGGACTTGAAATGTTCCAAGCATATAGAAATGATAAATGCTCGAGATGATAGGTTCCCAAAATATCATGACTTAATCACTGCACAGTCTATGCATGCAACAAAATATCACCTGCACCCCATAAATAGGTACAAATATTTGTATCAATAAAAAAAACTTTAAAACACAAAGCCTTTAAAGCCCATGTCTGTGGTTCTCTGGCTATGGGTAAAAAAAAGTAGGCAGTTCAGACACATGCTTTTAAGGCCCTAACAGGACTTTGGATCAAAGCTTTCTGCAACACAGGATATATTCTGGTGGTATACAGTATAGGGGAGTGAAGGGAAGAAAAAGAAACAACATAGAGGCTTTGAGATGAAAGAATACAAGTTAATTTTATGCAAATATAATATTTGAAATGGCATTTTCTCTCTCCTTAACTTCTTTTCACATAGCCTGGCTTTTTGTGGAAAAACAAGGAAACATATGTTCAGGTTAAGCTGTATGAGTTCATAGTCAGATCTAGAAAAAGTCCAAGTATTGTGTAAAGTTTGATATCTATTAGTGATAACAAGCTTCCCAGAACACAGACCTGATCTGAAGACAAAGGGCTAGAATAACTGCATTATGCAGCCATTTATCTTTTTTCACATCAATTGTATCACTAATCCCTAAAGGCACTGTGGTTCCCACAGAAGAAAGGTGACCGCCACAGTACGACTCCCATCCTGTTCCTGAATGTAGGAAGCCAAGCTTGGAGAAGTCAGACATACAAGAGCTCAGTAAAGACTCCAGCAGGAAAGGTCTTCCTTCCTGGGTATAACAACAATTAGAACCTCCAAGGTTTGTCCTTGAATGATCGTTTCCCAGTAGGGAGGGACTGCCAATCAATGGCTTTGATTGATGCCTCTACCTGATGTCTGTTCATGGGGTGATGCTCCACTGTCACCACAGACCCCCATGTGGCAGAGAACTCTCTTTTGGATGCCCAGGGCAGTGGTGCAGCTGTCTTAAACTTTTACAATTTCCAAAATAAAAAGGCAGGGGGAAAGAAGGAAAATCAACCCTGGAAATCTAAACAATTAGGCTTACAGAATTTATAGGTTTTACTCTATCACAGTATTACAATATCAGACCTTGTTCTGTAGAGGTAGCAGCAAATCAGCAGGTTTGCCTCCTCAATTCCAGTTTTCTTTTGTGTAATACAATCAATGATATAATCATCCAACATAATCTGACAGTTGATTTTTTTAAAAAGCAAATCATCTGAAAATGGTGAAAAGACTTCAAATTCCTTAAGGGAAACATGTTGTAAAATTTCCATGGTGATAATTTCATTAACACAGTGAGAATTTTGAAGCTCCATGTAAAATTAGATTTAAAAATCAAAGTATAAATTTCAGTTAAATCACATTTACCTCATCATGCCTACTAGAGCATATTACTTCAAATAAATATATTTAATGGCATTTTATATCATCAACATTTAAGAAACAAATGTACAAAACAATTTCAGAGAAATTAATGATGTGTGCCACCTAAATTGAAGACGTTCATTCTGAAAATCATTTACTTAAATGTAAGGCTCTTTCTAATTTTAAGAGAAATACTTCACTCTGCTCACCAACTGAATTCCTCATTAACCTAGCAGAATAGAGCAGCATTGTTGTGCAGCTGATAACCCTCCCTTTTTATTATGCAAATAAGACTATACAGGTGGTTACAGATTTTCAAATAACTGTTACTAATTACACATTATTCTCCAATGCCATAATAAAAATGGAATGAACTTGATATTGACATAAGGAAAACATTAAGTTTAAGGAAATGATACAGTATCAGAAACAGATGTTACCATAAATTACACTCTAATAATTTAAGGGTGAAATTGTGCTGAAGGCTCAGTCATCCATAGTGGATTTCTTTATGTCTTACCCAACAGGAATCAGGGTTAAACGTTCTAAATATGGTTTAATCTCACTTGAATTATATCTGATTGAAAGTTGCAATTTGACACAATTGACGAATTTCTCAGAAATCCAATTGTTATGTAGAAATGGTACACTTGCAAGGGTAACTCATGGCAACACAAGTCATGAAGTTCTGCTTGCTAAAACACAAAAAGGAGAAGGGAGTGAGTCAGCTTCACACATTAAAGCAGGACATGCCAAGTGACAGTGGTCCTGGTGAAGCTGCCAAGCTGACTTCAGCATTACTGCCAGATTTAAGAAACACCTGCTGGGACCACAGGGTACATGTTCATAGTCACTCAGTCATTGAGGAAGAAGGTGCCAGGCCTAATTTTGAGGAACTTTAGAGGGCAATGCAGCCTGGATCTCACCTTCTTAAAGGCCTTTAGATTTAAACTTTAATATTGTCTCTATCTGAATTTTACCACACAGTCACAGACACACTGACATGACAAATTGAAAGCGGTGTTCATATTAAAATTCTTAATATACCACATCCTTCATAAGAATATTAGACATTTCTTCATTTTCTAATGCACCAGAGCCTCAACATTGGAAGTAGCTGGACTAATCTTGACCAGTTAGAGGCTTTGGTAAACCCAGAAACAGGAACTTGAAGACATTGATGAAAAAGATGCACCCTGTGCTAGGTTTAAAATATTGTCATAAACACCATTATTAATAAGTAGGGAAGAAAATATTAGAGTTCAATATGAGTGCCTTATCATCTTCAGCATTAATAATAGCTTCAATTTATGAACTACCTCTATTTTTCCCTGACTTTATAACTTTGTGCAAATATATAAAATATTATTCCTATATCTGGAAGTTTCCATACATAAAATCTACATATGTCTGTGTGTGCATGTGTGTTGGGGGTGGGTAACGTGATGGTTTCTAAAACACATTCAATACTGCTCTTATCCCTTAGATAAGATATCAATCCCCCACAGGGTAAGGTGAAATGCTATCCATATCGAGAGCTATGGCCTTAACCTAAGAAGTTTAGTGAAAGAGTTTTCAAAAGAATGGGAAATAATGCTTGGAAGTTGCTACTGAATAAAAAAAAAGTCCAAGTCATTGCTGCAACCTTTTTCTTGATCCCAAAGTAAACTCTCTAATTAAACAAGAGATATATTTCTAAAGTTTCTCAAGTTTTATATTTTTCCTTATCAAAGTGTTTGTCGCCAAGAAGAGATTATGTTTCTTTTTTTAGGCATCAGTAAACACAGGATGTGGAATAAGGCTACAATTATCTGGATGATATTTAGCCCAAGGTCAGTAAGGATTTCCAAACATGAGCACATGATTCCATGAAACTTCCTGAACTAGTTGAAGAATGTGGGACCAAAATAGAAGGCTACACATGAGGTAGGGATAGGGTACTAAAAGACAAAGGCGGGGAGTCAAGGGGAAAGCTGGGTTAGGGTTTCCTTTGAGAAAGTGAGACTAGTTCTGAAGTCTGATTAGGGGTTAAAGTGGGAATCTCATAATCTTCATAGTCTAAGCCACAGGATCTGCCATTTGAAGAAGTGATTTTTATCCTAATTCCTACCAGGGTGGGATGGCAGAACTGGAATGAAGGCTGATGACAAGGCTATCTAATTTTGCTGCTTGCATCAGAAACTAAGAAAGGCACTCCAGAAGTGAAAAACCAGGGGAAGGTATAAATATTGAAGAAGAACAAAGGGCTGACATGTCTTTTTTCCTTCCTTTAGGTCCAGCAATCTTTTAAAGAAATCAGAGTTATTCCCTAGGACTATAGAGAGAACATCAAAGACTCCCTTTGGAATCAATTAATGCCTGCAAATAATATTTATCTAAAATTTCACTCAAGGATATATGATTGGTAAATACTTAAATTCAGTGAGGACCAATAACACAACTCTGTGAACAAAGTGCTTGTGTTTGCTTGGTTTTTAACATTATTACAATATCACTAAGCATTTGGCAAATAAATTAAAATGGTATTATTAAACTAAAGTGTTCTGACCCTTATAAAATATCTCCAAATTTGTTCTTCCAGTAGTTCAGCTGAATACCTAGAACAATGGAATACCCAAGGAGGTTGAGTATACATTAAAGTCTATTTTCAATGAAGTGGTGACAACTATTAAGCTCAAGGTGACTTTTCATAGAAAAAGACTAGCAGTACAGTGCAATGACTATGAGTCAGATACTTCATATGTTATCTCCTAAAATCTTTCCAACAACCCATTGACATGGGTACTTATTTCCATTTTAAAAACTGGAAGACTGACTGAGGCTGCTTTTAAGAAGCATAGTCAGGAACTGAATCCATGATTGCCTATGCCAAAGCACTGTCCCCTTTCCACAAGGGGACAAAGAATCACCTCTAGGAGAATACTAGGATTCTTAAAGATGATTTTATCATATCTTTGCAATGACAGTTTTCCTAAAGGAGTCAAATAATAACACAAGTCACAAGAAAAATTTTTTGAAACAGTAACTTACTATTTCGGGTGAAAACAAGCTGTATATATCTGTCCCAATATTCAAGTATTTGAGGAAAGAATAATAGGCATATTTAATAGGTGATAAGCACCTTAGAAAAATCTGGTTGTATTGTACACACTTACCAATTATAACTCAGAGATAACCATAGGTTCTTTTATAAGCCCAGTGGCTGTTAACCTATTATAATAGTTTATCAACTGCATTCCTTTCCAACTACCCTTGATAGAAATGTGTAATTATTAAAACTATCAACGTAAATGCATTTGAATTAAAACAAACCACACTGTAAATTTTATGGCCATAAGTTTTGTAATGCACATGGGATTGAATAATATGCTATAAATTGACTGCTTTAAGAGAGAAAATATAGCTTATAACACAGCAGCTAAAACCTAATAATCGTTTAGTAAGAGTACTTGACTCAATTATTGTATAAATGAGCACTCCTACAGGATGAACTGAGTTGTGGTTACAATGCAATCTTAAATAAAAAGTGAGACCTTTAAAACAGATGCCAACTGTTGTGAAGCTATTGATAAGGTTTGTTAATTTAAATCATGGCTCATAGGATTATGTTTAAGAAGCCAGTCTTCCACGATGACAAGTCACACCTTGAAATTGCCTTCATAGTCATGAAACCCTAGAGCTATTCAAGACCCTGAGATGTCCTTCAGCTTTGGCCAACAAAAATATCAGCAATAAGTACTGCTCACATTCCACCTGCAGCATAGTCTAAATGAAGGTAAATAAGGCATTCATGCAAGAAATTAAAACATGGCAGAAAATAATACTGAGCTCCAGGGTAAAATTTAGTCTTGTGTCAAAAGTAAAAATCAATGAATGTAACTTAAGAATATAAAATCTCCAACAGTATCTCATTAGTGTAATGCAGAACTTTACTCCAGGGACAATTTTTTAAAAAGCGTTTATTTTAATTTTATCATGCTTTTAAACAAATTCTTCAATGTCTACAACTATAAGCAGGAAAACTCTTTAACTCTTTTATTTAATTATTAAATATCAGTATTATGTATTATTCTATTAGTATTAGTCATTCATTTGATTATTCCTATTCTGCTGACTTAAAATGTAAGTGAACATTCTGTTCCAATATGCTCAATTTTCATTCCATTTCATAAATGAAAAAATAATTTCTCATGTGCTCCTCAGTAACAAATTTTAGACTATGAAACCATTGGGACAACTGTTCTTAGGACTCATCAGCAATACGTAAAAAATAAAGTGATCTAATTTTAGACACACATAAAATGATGATGTTAGCAAAAGTCAACTAGCTATTTAATAATGCTGCATCTTTAGAGTGCTACATACTAGCTATTTTATAGCTATTTCTGATGCTTTGGGGGTGGATTGCAGAACCAGAGCATAAAGTCAAGTCAAACTGAAGCTGAAGTCCAAGGATAGAATCTGCAGGGAAGGGATTGGTAAAAAAAGAGGTGGCACACAGCAACAATTTATGGGTGCATGCCTAAAGTATGAAAGGAAAGGGAAGAATTGACGCCATAGATACAAAAGCCAATCATGGGGAATTTCTCATACATCTTTTATCCAGGCTTCTTTCTGAACCCTGAAGCAGGGCAACAGATTCTTGGAAATGCTATTCCTGGAAGCTATGCATGTAACAGCAGGGCAGATGAATTGTTTTGCTTGATGCTGCTGTGCTGATTATAATATTTGTGTTTGAAATACCTTCTTTATATGTTTATATACATAGTCGTGCACCACAAAATGATGTTTAAGTCAATGACTTATATATATGATGGTGATCCTGTAAGATTATAATGGGGCTGAAAAATTTCTATCAACACCATCATAACATAGCAGTGAGAGGCATTACTCATGTGTTTGTGGTAATACTGTGGTATACAAATCTGTGCTGCCATGGGACAAAAATACAACAAATACAATTATGTACAGTATATATAACACTTGATTATGATAACAAATGACTATATGACTGGTTTACCTATTTACTATAATATAATTTAGTGTAATTTTAGAGTGTACCCCTTCCACTAATAAAAAAAAATATTAAGTATAAAACAGCATCAAGCAGTCCTTCAGGAAGAATCCCAGAAGGCAATGTTATCAGGGCAGACTTGTTATCAGCTCCACATGTTATTGCCCCTGAAGACCTTCCAGTGGTATAAGATATAAAGGTGGAGGACATTGCTATTGGTGGCCCTGACCCTGGAGAGGCCTAGGCTAATGTGTGGGTTTGTGTCTTCGTTTTTAACCAAAAAAGTTTAAAGAGTAAAAAAAAAAAAAAAAATTTAAAAATAGCAAAACGCTTATAAATTAAGGACATAAAGGAATAAAAAATTTGTACAGCTGTACAATGTGTATTTTAAGCTAAACATTATTACAAAAGAATCAAAAGTTTAAAAATGAAAAATTTTATAAAGTAAAAATATTACAGCAAGCTAAGGTTAATTTATTATTGAAGAATGAAAAAATTTTTAAATAAATTTAGTGCAGCCTAAGTGTACAGTGTTTATAAAATCTTAGTGTACAGTAATGTCCTAGGCCTTCGCATTCACTCACCATGACTCACTCACTCACTCAAAGCAACGTCCAGTCCTGCAAGCTCCATTCATGGCAAATGCTCTATACAGATGTACCATTTTAAATCTTTTATATCACATTTTTACCTGTACCTTTTCTGTGTTTACATATGTTTGGATACATGATACATACATACTTATCTTTGTGTTACAAGTGCCTACAATATAGTAACATGCTATACAGGCTTGTAGCCTGGGAGCAAAATGCTATATCATATGCCCTAGATGTGTAGTAGGCTGTACCATCTAGGTTTGTGTAAGTACTCTCTATGATGTTCACACAATGACAAAATCATGTCACAACACATTTCTCAATCCCTGTCATTAAATGATGCATGACTCTGTGTGTGTGTGTGTGTATCTATATATATACATATACACACATACACACACACATATATACACACACACAGGAACACACACACCCACACACACAAACCAAACACGCATATAAAATACATATAAGTGTAGGGCATTCAGAGCACGGCTTACGTGATTTTTTTGTGCTTTAAGTGTTTTTGTATGATTCTAGCCAATGGTGGTTAGCCTGGCCAACTAAACTGGAATTTTGTCTCACAAGCAGCAGATTCCTAGCACTCTCAGCCAACAGTGTTCCACATCCTTATCCTGGGTCAAGTAATTTTTTAATGTATGCTTCTCTCACTATTATGTCCCTTTCTGCCACTAATTAAGCAGTCTGGGCCCATTAATGACTGACAAATAGAGGCTAGACCTGCTACCAGAAAACAAAGAAACTGCCTATCACTGGGTTTCAGCATGCCTATATTAAGAAGGCTCCAGGTTTCTTCTTGCAAATGGTTGAATAAAAATTAAGTAACAATCTTCAAGGAGTTTAGCATTGGTAGAAGAATTCTGTCATTATGGAGAGCACCGCTGGGACAACACATACTTGCAATAACTGGAAAAAAAGTGTGGCTGGAAGAATCATGACTTGAAAAACTGGAGATGGAATAGCATAATTGGGAACGAAGAATTCATCTTCATAGGAACTAAGGCAGCATTTTCAAACTGCAGGTTCTGATCTACTTATTAATGGGTCAAAAATCAGTTTTGTCAATCACAACTTTTTTTTGTTTTCAGTAAGTAATAGTAAAAAATTGAATATGATAGAAAATATCAGAGTGCATTATTCCCAGTAAACTACTGGCCATATGATTTTTTCTTCATTTATAATTTATGTATTGGTGGTCATACATATGTATCTATCCATGAGTCACATTTTACAATGAATGAAAGTCAGCAGCTTAAGCAGAAACTACCATAAGTATTGCTAGTTAGTACTCTGTTTTGTGGAATGTGCTGCCCAGAGTAAATGGGTTATGAGGATATGTAAATGGGTCCACTGGTGTTACAAATCTCAATTTGAAGAGTCTGCGGGGTAAGGCATTAGTTTACCTGGGTAGACTAACACTTGGTATGTCTATTGAACACTGAGCCCCTGTGTGCTAAGTGCCACCCCTGCACTCTCTGCAGCTATCTTTATTTTTGGGCTCCAGTTCAGTTTCCTGATTGGCACTCTATGACTTCATTAAAATTAGAGACTTATTCGGAACCCCAAGCCTCTTGGTTGGAGTCTTAACATTGTGTCTAGATCCTTCCAAACTCTTGCTTCCATTTTCTAGATCCTTTTACTTATAGTTCTAAAGTCTGACTCGTAATCTGTTCTGAAAATCAACTACAGCTATAATGTCTCCTGACATCCTAGAATCATTGCCTGATTCTTAAAACCTCCCTTTGCCTTATCTTAGTCACCAAAATTTTATTTCCTGAGAGATAGGGCTGGACTTTACCATGCTCTTTGAATATTCTAGGCAAGATTAATGACTGTTGCTTAAGAACTAACCCACCATATGGATGAGTTCTGCGTAGCAATGTCCACTGTTCCTTCACAAACATATACTGCATAATCCCTAATATATTCAACAGAGTCTGTCTGGGTTAAGACAGTTACCAGTCTAACTTTCCATGATTCTATAGATGGACCCTTTCTCCCATCTTTTTGGTATCAAGTAGGATTGCAATAGTCAATAAATGCAGGCCATTCTCTGAGTCCGCCGTAGGGAAAACATTATATATAATATGTAAAATATATATAATATATATAAGTATATATTATATATAAAAATATATAATATATAAATATTTGTTATATATTATGTATAATATGTGTGTGTGTGTATATATATATATACACAAAGAACTGCCCTTGTAAATGAGTTCTGGTTTCATGGCAATTGCAAATTGTTCTATCTCTGGCCACTTGACTGAAGAATTGTAAAGACAATCACAGTGAAACATGAAGTGTTCAAATAAACTTCTACGAGGTCAAAATAACTTTTTAAGTATGTTTTCATGGCATCTGCCCTTCCCTTTTTAAAATCTCTTCCCCTAGTGTTTAAAATGAGCTTATTCAATTCTAAGCCAAGAAATCTTATTTAGTAATGAACTAGGCTGCAAGTGACAGAAAATTCAGCTAGTAGTAGCTTAAACAAATAGAGTTTTGTTTTTCTCACCAAAGAAGACTGGATGGAGGTAGGTGGCTGCTATTAGTGGTTCAGCAACTCAAACATATCAGGACTGAGATTTCAGGGATTCTCTTGACCTTTTCGTGTGCTTGTTTCCTCATGAAGCTGTGTGCATCAGATTCATGTTCAAGGCCCAAGAGGAGCATGGGAGCAGAAACGACACTGCTGGCTACAACTGACCCCATTCATAATGAAAACAAACACTCTTCAAGAAACTCTTGGAGCAGCTTGAAGGGAGCACATGGACATCTACAGCTACAAAGAAGGCTGTGAAATTGAGGAAAAGTACTGTCAAGATTAACTGAGCTAGATAACAATTCATTGCTTGTGCTGCTCACATTGATACCCCAAACAAATTGGGCTCTAATAAGAATGAGGGCAGGGAAAATGGGCATCAAGTCAGGAATTAGCAGAGTTTACCACTGCAGGCCATCTCTAGCTATGTAGTCAATGGCTCAGAGAAATGCAGATATTTACTATTATTTTCATAAATGGTTGAGTCCTTAATGTGTAATTTAAGATATCACCACATATTTATTGATCCGTAAGTAATGATGAAGCAATTTATAGAAAACGTTGTTCTTCTTTTCACATGCAGTCATGCACTCTCAATGTTTTTATTGTATAAACTGGAGCAAATAAGTGTCAATGCATGGGCTCAATCTCAAGTTTTAAAAGAAAGCATTCAAATTTAATTAGAAGAGTAAATGGAAGATGACTGTACTTGGCATAGGGATACCTGGAGTCCATTTCCAATTGTGCTTCTTATGAACAGAGAAGTCCTGAACAAATCTAAATCTTTTCTAGAAATCAAGACACATCCAATGAGTTAAGTTGAATTTAGTGATAAATTTACTCTAACTCAAAGCATGGTTTTAACTTTCCAGAGTAGAAGAGGTGATTCCTGAGGTATGAGGCAGAGACTAGACTTGGGCTTCTTAAGGCTCATATACCTATTATGTTAAAATATCCTTAATAACAGACATTTCCAAAAACCTAATAGCAGAACAGCAAATCATTTTGTGGTGGTGGTGGTGGTTTGCTGCTCCTAGATTTTTGGAGCTGGCTGCTATTTTTGAAGTGTGACAGAGTACAGTAGTCACAAACCTAATTGTTTTTTCTCTAGAATTTGACAGGGAATAATTAGGTTTCAGTTTTTACTTATGGCCAGATTTCAGTAATGAATGCCCATTTGTATTGAAGAGGTTTACATTTCACAAAAACTGCTGGATCAGTTCAGACCGAGAGTATTCCCACTAGAATAATAGTATTGAACACCATGTACTGTAATATTAATTCATTTTGTTATCCTGTCTTTTGTTCACTGGATGATAGTTCCATAAATTGTTCATGCAATTTGTGGCGGTAAATCATAAAATTTAGTGGCACACAAATAACAACACTATAGCATAATCAGCCCTAACATCAAAAGTCTTGTTTAGTTCCTGCCAATTAACCAAAATATTTCAATGTACATTTTGTCTTCATTTAAAGAGTTAATACATTATCTTTATATTTTTACTCCTCTTCATTTTGTATCTTCTTTAAATTATAGCATATTATAGATATATAACTTTTGTTTTATGCCTGTCAGCATTTTATTTTAGGGCTGCTTTCTTCCTGTGGCATCTTTTCTTTGACACTGCAGATATTTCCATGTAGAAATTTTTCTTTTCCTTTAGATTCTGTTCTTAAAATGTATTATGCATTTTGTCCCACATCTCAATATATAAAAGCAATAATAGGAGTAATTAATGTTTTGCCATTTTACTTCTAGTTTATGCAGAATAGTCATTTGATTATCAAACCCATCTAGGGTCTGCAATTAGACCGAGTTTCACAGCTGCTCTCTTCTCTTTTCCTATAATGCATGTTCCTTTCTTTGGAGCTGTTGTTTTCCAATGTGTGTGATGCACAATGCTCAGAATGCATCTTCAAAATAAATGTGGTTTCTCTTTCTATCTTCAAGGCCAAAATGAAGAGACACTGTATTGAGCTTTTCAGAATTAAAGTGGCGCTTTTAGTGCCCATATTTTTTTGTAATAGTGGATGCAGTCAGCAACTTTGTCAATTCGGTTGTCACTGTCACACTAGGCTTTCCAGATGTTCAAGTGCAGAAATGTCATGAAACACCACAGCAAGGATGCATTTCTTTTTATTCTTTTATGCTTTTTCTTGTCTATTTTTTTCCCTAAAGAAAGAGGGAACAAAAGAATAGCCATGGCAAGTATGGCTATTCACCAGTCTCCTTAAATGCCTAAGAAAAAAGCACAAAAGAACCTCCAGAATACTTTCAGTGACTATTAATATAAATGTAGCACAGTTTCCATGGTTGGAAAATTAAATTTTAATATTTGAATTAGATGACAATCCTGTATTAACTCTGTTAGAACTTAAAGACCTTTTATCTATATGATTAAATGACATTAGATAACTGATATAAAAAGATTAAATTTATTTTTCTAAAATTAGTATAGTATTGGAACATATTTATCTTTTTAAAGAAATCTTTTTTTCTAATAACATTTAATAAGATTTCCATTAGCACTAAGCCTTAATCAAATACACTCTTAAACTTAACACATTCAAAAATTTATAAAATAACATTTGAAGCTGGAAGAGGGCCTTATAAATTATCTAGATACATTGATAGTTTATAAAAAAATGTGATGGTGTTAATTAATGTATTGTAAGAATATCACATGCATGCACATTGGTGTGTTTGGGAGAAACACATTACTTTCTAATTTCACTTTATAAATTAATGGCTTTGACAGTCATGACAGACATTCTAAGCCAAACACTTGGATACCACCTCATAATTTCACACCTCCCCAAGAAAGATATCTTTGTATAAGGTCACACTACATTGCCACTTGTTTTCACCAAAAAACAAGAAAGATTAAATAAATATATAAATATATTTATTTATTTAATATATTTATTTTTAAATATATGTATTTAATATATTTTTCAATAAATATATATTTATTTAATATATTTATTTCTATATATATGAAATATCTATATATTCCAAATATATATATAGAAATATATATATTTCAATTATATCTGTTCTTTCTGGCTCCAAATTAAGTTTACAGATGTCAGTCTGATAAAGTTACCTTTTTATTCATTGAAGACAGTTTCTTAATTTTGTTTGAAAATTCTGTCTTTTAGGAAAACTACTCAAACTACTCATTTGGAAAGGGAAAAAATGTAGAAAATAGATTTGACAACTTTTCTAGAGACTTGTAACAGCACAGCTAAGGCATCACATTTCAGATGAATTTTACTAATTTTATTTAAATTTCAGAAATTAAATAATTTTAAAAGCACTGTCACGGTGACTGGCCAAAAATACATTTTGAATGTAAATTCCTTCCTGAAAAGTACTGTGGTCCAATCAAATTAGGAAATAGAAGCCAGCTTATTTTTTAGAGTTATTTATTCCTTAAGATTTTCTAGGAACTATCATAATTCTTAGATCCTAGCATGGCCATTTTAAGCCTCAACAGAATACCAAGTACTAAAGAAACCCTGAGTCTAGTGAGGAAGAAAGAACATGCACATAAAAGAATAAGTAATGGCACACTACAGAATAGTGTGCATAAAATAAATGGCTAGAACCTAAGTCCTATAAAAACTGAGGAAAAGGAGGATTCACTGTGGGCTGGAGTAGTGGGGGAAGGTTTTAGAGAGGACTTAGGCTTTGATATGTGTTTAAGAGAAATGATAGCATAATTCCCATAAGTAGTAAGGAGAGAATGAGCACTGAGATTGAGGATAATGGCATGAGCATCACAGGGTGGACCAAAACACAAAATATAACCAGAGACATCAAATAATTCTATGGAGTCATAGGCAAGGGCTCAAAGTAGAGAGTAATGTGATAAAATTAAGCAAGTAGTTAAGGAATTGATTATAAAGATCTTCTAATGCTAGCCTAAGAGATTACAGACTTTTATATCAGCTCATAAAATCACTTGTGAAGTTGTTGCAGTAGTTGTTGTTGATTTCAGATACATATGTCTAGACCCCTCCCTGGAGACTGTGATTAATAGAGGCTGAGGCTGGAGACTATTTTTTAAAGGATCCATGGAAACAGTGGTGGCTTCATGGGCATTCAGACTGTGCCATCTCCCAAAGCCCCATGTTTGGCTTAATACTCTCCTGTAGCTGTCATGAAATTCTTAATAAATTTATCAGTAATTTTGTCTGCTGCCATTCCTTCTTACTCCATTCACATGTAGAGTACAAAATGACCCTTGAGCACTGAATTCCAGGGAGCTCAAAATACGTGGGAGTTCAGCAAGACTCAAAGTGAGTACAAGGTAAGGGCTACGCCTATGACTGGGTAAATGGGGTTGCTGACAGCCCCCAAAAGGCCAAGCTTTCTGCTTGAACCAGAACTGCTTTGAGGGTAGAAAGGAAGCAATGGCATTCTAGGTGATAGAAATGACCAAAGAACCTTGTCATATCCTTTCTTGCTCACGCTACTTTTCTGTATTAGCCAACTGAAAATAACACAGAAGGAAAGAGAAAGACAAAGGAACCCGTAGTTTCTTTGCTTTTCAGTCTTCTTTATTCATCTGTAAGATAAGTTAAAGTGTTGGTAAATGAGACCAAAGCAAAAAGTTAAATCAGTTGAGATAGTTTTGTGCCACATTTCCACTGTTCTGACAAGAGAGAAATATATATGTACGTATAAGCTACAAACTATATACTGTGTAACATTAGTGTTTATGCAAATAAGTTAAATGGTCTTATTTGCATTTAGAATGGTCACTGCAAAATATAGAGATGAACAGTAAAATATATGTTAACAATTTAAAATTTAAATTTTTCTTAATGCAACATTAAATACAAATTTGAAATAAAACATCATGACAAGTTGAGTGAAAGGCCATGGAAAATCAGGAAAGTTTAAATATTCTAGTTCCTTTAATGATACTTTTTTCTGCTTTTGAACAAGGGGTCCCATATTTTCATTTTTCACTGGGCCCTGCAAATTATGCAGCTGGCCCTGACAGATAATTGCGATGATCAGGGCTAAGAATTGCTGATGTTGGTAACAGACAGACAGTAAAGTATTTTGAGGAGAAAGGTATGTCGTGGGGTTTAATTCATAGAGGCCTGATGGAAGTAAGTAAAATAAATGTAGGGAGATCCGTTGGAAATGTTCATAGCAGACTGGTGAGGAATGAAGACCTTCACCAGAGTGGTGCAAAGGGAAGACAGGAGAAAGAAAATAATCAGAGGAAAAGAAAATCTAATGAAAGCACTGGTGACTCAAAATGGAAGGAAAATGAAAGGGAGAAATTAAAAAAAAAAAAAAGTCCCCAAACGTTAAAACCTCAATGACTGGCTAATAATGCTATCAAGAAAGAAAGGCTGGGCGCGGTGGCTCACGCCTGTAATCCCAGCACTTTGGGAGGCCGAGGCAGGCAGATCACAAGGTCAGGAGATCGGGACCATCCTGGCTAACACGGTGAAACCCCGTCTCTACTAAAAAATAGAAAAAATTAGCCGGGCATGTGGGCGGGCACCTGTAGTCCCAGCTATTCGGGAGGCTGAGGCAGGAGAATGGCGTGAACCCGGGAGGCGGAGCTTGCAGTGAGCCAAGATTGCACCACTGCACTCCAGCCTGGGCAAAAGAACAAGACTCTGTCTCAAAAAAAAAGAAAGAAAGAAAGAAAGAAAAGGCCAAACTTCTCTACTCCACACATGTTGATTTGTAAATGGAAGAGAGTCGTTGAAGAGTAATTCTTCATTGACCTACTGGATGCTGCAGGAGAAGTGAATGGAAATCTGGCTGTCATTATGGACACTGAGGGTCTCACTGGAATTAAATAAAATCTCTGAAGGAAAGAGAAGAGAGAGAAGGCAAGTCACAAATGCCTATGCCTTAATCACTTACCACAGCTTAGGAAGCAGGGGGAAAAGAGCAGCCAGTACTTGTGATGGAGATGGAGCAGCCAAACTTATGCAGAGAGCTATGACAGCAACCCTCAGGGAGAGTAAGCTGGAAGATAACGCATTTAAGAAACGAGTAGAATACTGTTGTATGCCACAAAGCAGAGAGTGAAAAATGATAAAAGTGTTTTGAATTTTTAAGTATATACTCTTGAGTGACCTTGGAGGAAGCAATTTCAGGAGAGTAGCTTTTCAGATACTGTCAAACTAGAGAGTTTCAAGATTGAGTGGGTGATGATAAAATGAAGGCTGCAAGGGTACTGCTCATTTTTAAGATGTGCATTGGTTGGGCAGAGTGAAGTAATATAGAAGAGAGGTGAGTAGGGTTAGTAGATCAAATGAAATTTATTCAAGATAAATGAAAAAACATTTAAAATGAGTATTTATGTTTTTATTGTTCTCTTACTTTTTAGATTATTTTCATAGACTACCTAAAATCCTTTGAATATTCAAAGTACAGATAAATGAATGGAAGAAACGATAAAATAAAAAAATGATGAAGCATGAAGAAATGTATAGTCTCTTACTTATCCAATATTACTCATCTGCTATGTGCATGGAACAATGAGAGAAAATAAGGATAAAAAATACATGTGCTGCCCTCAGTGAGTTTAGAGTAGGGGATATACTTACAGTTCCACTGTTAACTATCAAGCAGAATCCAGCAAATATCATAATAAAATGAAGAAATAAATAAGCCAAATCTTTATTTTTATTTCTTAACTTTCAAGAGTACCACATACATTTTTCAGTGGAGAGTAAGAAATGGAAGAATCTGGAAAGGTTACTCAGGGACAGTGTCAGAAAGGGTAAAAAAAGGGACCAAGAATTAAATACTGATACCGCTTCCTCAAAGACCAGCAGGAGAGAGAAAAGAACACAGGAAACTTTAGAGCTATGTAAATGAGAAGAAGAGACAATATTGAACTGTTTCAGATGAGGGAACTCAGGCCAGAAAGCTTTGATGGTCTCGGTGAGTTAAGAGGTAACCTCACCTACTGAGAAAGAAGGTAAGAACATCTATGAGAGCCTCTACAAAGAAAAGATCAATAGGACTTCTGACTGACTCCATGTATTTGCACTGCCTGAACACCTGCCCCCCCTTCATCGCAGGCAAAACACAGTTAGTTATTTTTAAGAGCTCATTTTCCTCCTGAAATCACCTGAGATTATGACTGTCCAGAATAATCATCCTTCTTTCTGAATTTCTATTATTCGTATAACTTGTTCCACATTCCCCATATTATTGTACACTCTTCTACTTAGTTCTGTAGTTGTTTTTCATTTAGTCCTACCTGTGCCTGACTAGAGACTCCTCAAGGACAAGGAGGGACATCTTACACTTACTCTGTATCTTTCTAAATGTCTGCAAAGTAGTCTTTCAACAAACATTTCCCTATTGACTGAAGAGGAGGAAGAAGTATTACAAAAACATGTCAGGGGAAGATTCCTCTCTCCTCTACTATTCTAGGGGATTTGTTATACTATTAAATTGTGTATCTAATATATAACTTGTACAAAACAAGGTACCATAGCAGTAATGTTTGTAGAATTCAAAATACATACTTCATATTTAAAGGTGATTTTTCATCTCACTAGTTGTCAGGAATTTCCAAAACATTTTCCTTTAAGTTATATTCTAGATTACAGGAGCAGAGTCAGGACTAGTAACTCCATATGCAGTATAATCAAGAAAGGCAAGATTATCATATGTTCTATCACCAGTGCTACTGTTAGTTCTATAGAGACAAAGCAAAGTTGGACAAAAGTAGATTAAATAATTATGTAATCTGAAAAATTCCAACTAAATCCTACTCTGGCTATATCTACACCATAAAATGTACAAACAACTCTAGCTGAAAATGGATTTTTTAAAAAGCCCAATAATTGAAGCTTTGCCCTTAATTATCAGTAAAACAATATCAATTTGCATTTTATTTAAAAGTATAAGCTGGCACTTGGGAATGATTTAAGTGCTGACTGTCATCATTACAGGACTTTCATTTTTATTTTGAAGAGTTGTACATTGGTTTTGTTGTACATTGTACAACACCAACATTGTACAAGACCAAGAGTTGTACATTGGTCTTGGTTTTAAATGTTTCATGGACTGAAATTATTGAGGCTGCTGATTTCTATTTATGGTAAATTCTCACTACAGGTTGAGTATCCATTCTCTGAAAATTTGAAATCCAAAATGCTCCAAAATCTGAATTTTTTGAGTGCCCACATGATGTTCAAAGGAAATGCTCATTGGAACATTTTGGATTTTGAATTTTTGGATTAGGGATGCTCAGCTGGGTAATATAATGCAAACATTCCCCTAAAAAAATCTGAAATCTGAAATACTTCTGGTCCCCAGCATTTCAGATAAGGGATACTCAAATGTAAAACCCCAAAGATTGAGAACTACAACATGATGTTTGCTCTACGTATTATGGTGAGTGATGCACCTTTTCACTATGCCAACTGGAAAATCTACAGTATATTCAAAGTAATAGTAATGTAAATACTTCATAATGGATTTATCATTTAGGCTGCCTATTATCGGTGTCTCAGAACATTGACTTGGTTTAAGCATGAACATGCAAAAAGTTAGATTTTCTTTTCTTTTAATTTGCCCTGAGCTACTGTGTAAGGCAGTCTCAAAAAAAGATATGAAACAGAGTCATTTCATCTCTTTCTGATTTCTGCATAGAATGCCGGATCTGGAATAAACTTTGGAAATCACAGACAAATCTTCTTTCTCCTCTGTGAGAAGAGGTAGGAAGAGAGACTCAGGGAGGTTGAGTATTTATCCCAGGACACCCATCCAAAAAGCCATGGCAACAATTTATAACTGACCTGTTCTAGATCCTTTTTCACTGAGCATATCAATCATGCAGTTACTAATTTATTAACATTATTTGCTGAAGTATAAAACACAAAATTCAATTATTTATCACAATATATACATGCAACTAATAAATCAATAAATGAAACACAGTCAGTACATCAGAACCTCATCTTCATTATCCTTCCTGGTTACTACCCTTTCCTTCATCTCCCAAGGAAACCACAATCCTAATTTCTAACATAGGATGGAACATAACCCAGGTAGGAACATATAGTGTGGAGTTTTTTAATGTTTCTGCTCTTTTTGGTGGAGGACATATTTATCCAAGTTATTTCATTAAGCTGTAGTTTGTTCATTTCTATAACTGTACAGAATTCTATTGCATTAATACACCACAATCTATCCATTATAATATTGACAGAAATTTGTGCTTCATTCCTCATTCTTCAGCTGCTATAAACAATGTTGCCATGGACGTTTTCATCCATGACTCTGGGCACACATGCT
The DNA here is from genome assembly GCF_028858775.2 of Pan troglodytes. Lineage (NCBI taxonomy): Eukaryota > Metazoa > Chordata > Mammalia > Primates > Hominidae > Pan > Pan troglodytes. The sequence goes on along the minus strand of NC_072403.2, from coordinate 135,806,125 downwards.
GATGCATTTATGTCTGATATATGACTAGAAATGAAATTACTGATTCATACAGTAGACTATGTTCTACTTTAGTAAACACTGCCAGATTGTTTTTACAAAGTGGTTAAACAATTCACTCTTCTACTAGAAATATTTAAGAGAATATTCTTAGATCTTTAAAGAAGCATGTATTGCATACCTACTATATTCCAGAAACCATGTTAACTTCTGAGGCTGAAAATAGGCTAAGAAATAGAATTTTCTCTGGAGGACTTTTTGTCCAAATAGAGGTGAGAAATAAATAACCAAATAAATGTAAAAGAAGCAATCCAGTGTCTACATCATTATCTATACAACATAAAGGATCTTCACACTTTATTTCATTTTTTAAAATTTTCAACTTTTATTTTAGATTCAGAGGATATATGTGCAGGCTTGCCACATGGGTATATTGTATGATGCTGAGGTTTAGGGTACAATTGATTCCATCACCCAGGCAGTGAGTATAATACCCAATAGATAGTTTTTCAGTCCTTGCACTCACCTCACGTTGCTTCTTCTAGTAGTTCCCCGTGTCTGCTGTTCTCATCTTTATGTCCATGAGTACTCAATGTTTAGCTCCCACTGGTAAGTGAGAACATGCAGTATTTGGTATTTTGTTTCTGCATTAGTAATGGCTTAGGATAATGGCCTTCAGCTGCATTTATGCTTCCACTACAGGACATTATTCTGTGCTTTTTTGTGGCTGCATAGTATGCCATGGTATATATGTACCACTAGTTTCCCCCGAAACTCATTATCTCTTTTTCCTTTTAGTTATGAAACCAATTAAGCTTGAACTGGGCTCATGGTTCTTTATTAATAATCAATGAGTACATTTCCCAGCCACCACTGTAGGTAGATCTGACCAGGACATCAAGTTCTGAACAATGGAATCTGGACAGAAGTTACATCTGCAAGTTACAGGTCATAGAACCTTAATATGAATAGTTGGACCCTCCTCTTTCTCCTCCCCTCTTACTAACTGAAAAGGGAATGTAGCACTGAAGACACATGTTTGCCATGTGAACAATGGCAATATATCCAAGAATAGAAGAACTACAAGACTGAAGAAGCATCTTGTAGAATACAATTGCTCTATCCCCCTGTATAGGACTGTTTGGGACTGTCACTAGAGAAATAAGCACCTTTCTTGTTTAAGCCACTTTCTCTTTTGGTCTGTTAAAACAACTTAAGTTATATCCTAACATATGGAAGCTAGAATTGGAGGCATCGGACATATTCCAGCAATCCAGGGACCAGCTTATAGTTTTAATTCCCCTACGATGGCAGTAGAGGTTATCTCTAATGCCAGAATATAAGATAAGCAGCATGTCTACAGAAAGATATTTGCTATTCTTGGAGAAGGTTTCATTGACTAACATGAGGCTTTTTGGTTATCACCATTCTGCCAAGATATGGAATTCCTAGGAACAAAACAGAATGTTTATATGAAAAATTAAGAAATATTAATTAGAAGCATGAGACTACAAAAAACTTAGTGGCTTAAAGAAAAAGATTCTACTTTACTTCCATAAAATCATACCAAGGTAAAGATTAAATACTGATGGGGACAGCTCCATCCCATTTAGTTACTAAGGGATTTAAATTGCTCCCACTGTCATCTTCTCCATGGCTACATGGTTGCCTTGGATTCCAGTCAGTAGGAAGCAAATGCGGGAAAATATACCTGATGTTTCAGCTTATAACCCCAGAGGTGTAACACAGCACTTTCTCTCATTTCATTATCAGCAAGTTAATTATATTGCCATATCTTAAGTGTAAAGAATCCCTAGCCTTGCCTTGTTCCTAGGAAGAAGAATAAAGTAGATTTTGGTAGACTTAGCAGCAGCTTCTTCCAAATTAAGATAAATGAGGAGTCCAAGAAAGGGGAAAAATTAATATCAAAAATTAATTTGGGTCAGGTTATGAAGGACTTTAAACACTAAGTGGCCATACAAACTGTTTAAGCAGTAAAGTTACAACTAATCTGGTTGCATGTCCAAAGGTTGACTAGAGATGAACCAGTGGTAAGGAGAGCTCTTAGCAGACTACTCATTTAGATAAGGAAAATATTAATACAGTCTGAAAAAGCCAATGACTATTAAAATAAAGAAGAGGGGGAGCAAAACTTATGCAATATCTCTAGAGAGAATGAAAAGAGTGTTGCGAGGCAGGTGGGGAGAAGAAAAGTAGCGCTGCAGCAGGAATCTGGAAAACACTGCAGCGGGCATCTGGGGAACACTGCAGCGGGCATCTGGGGAACACTGCAGCAGGAATCTGGGGAACACTGCAGCAGCAATCTGGGGAACAGTGCAGTGGGCATCTGGGGAACACTGCAGCGGGAATCTGGGGAACACTGCAGCGGGAATCTGGGGAACACTGCAGCGGGATTCTGGGGAACACTGCCACAGGAATCTGCAGAAGTGAAGACTTAGGTTTAAGACAGGGTGCTTAAAGGTAAATATGGATTATTCAAGTAGTAGTGTCCAGAAGACAACTGTAAATATTTTCCTGATATCCACAAAGACTTGGAGCTGGTGATTCATAGAGCTGTGGTTACAATCATTAGCATACCCGAGGAGAACAGAGCAAAAAGCAGAGATAATGAAGGATTATTCACTGTTTGTGACCCCCTCCTCCCAAATTCATATGTTGAAATCTCATCAACAATGTAATGATATTAGGATGTTGGCTTCTGAGAGATGAGTAGGCCATGAGGTTATAGCCCTTATGGATTGGATTAGTGCCTTTAGACAAGAGACCACAAAGAGCTAGCTAGTCCCTTCCACCATGTGAGGACACAGTGAGAAGGCACCATCTATGAACCAGAAAGTAAGCCCTCAACAGACACCGAATCTGTCAGCACCTTGATCCTGGACTTCTCATCCGCCAGAATTATATTAAATACATTTATCTTGTTTATATAAGCTATCTAGTTTACGGTACTTTGTTATAGCAACCTGAACAAATTAAGACAAATAAATAATATGTGAAATGCCAGGTCTTGGAAGAAGAGCAAAAAGAAAAATCAGGAGGAAAACTAAGGGATCAGTTGGAGACTTTCAAAGACAATGTAGAAATGTTATGAGCAGAATGAAGTTCACCAAAAAGTCCCCTGCACCCTCAATAATGTAGTCAGAGTAACGATTTCAGAACTATTTCACATGCAGACCTAACCAAAGCAACATACACTAGTTTGCGTTTCATCATAAAATGACTGTTTTTTTAAATTACAGAGGACAACTTGTAGTGTAATGTATAACAAAACAGGGAAGTGGTGTGGCTTATACATGAATGATTCACACAGCTATGAAACAAAAGCCAAACCCCCTTCACAAATCAGTCAGGTCTATTCATAAGCAGGTTTTAACAGATACCCAGGAGGCAAGTGCAAATTGAAAACAGTTCTAGTCAAATCCACTTTGTTTTATAGCCCTTGGACATTTCAAAAATACTGCTAGTGTTTCCAGATCCAGTGCCTTTTTATTTGGAGCTTAATCCTGAGGTCCTTTCCTTGAATAGAAATTATTTATACACATTGTTTTATATTCAAACTTAGCATTGGGTATAAAAAACACAAGCTATTTTACTTCTTTTTACTGCAGGTCAAATTTTTCACTCATTTAACAAATATACACTATACTTATGAAGAAAATTTGTACTTCATATAAGCACATTCATTGTAGTACCTATAACAGAAACCATGGCCACTTGGACAAGTAATTCAAGCATCAAAAAAAATTCCATTCTGGATGGAAAGTAGCTGAAATATTGTATTCTGGTACATAAACACGTTTTTGGTTTTAGTTATATTTTTTCAATTATAAAATACACAAAATAATATAATCATGATATTTTATTCAAACATGTAACCAAACATAAGCATGTGTGTGCATATATTTTATATGTATATATAATATTACAAATACATATAAGGATCTCACACATTATCTCCTAGTTTCATTCTTGACATCTGAAGGGAAAGCAAAACTATTTCCTCCATTTTGTGAATTTACACAGGAAACAATTCCTGTAAAATAATAATGATATCATGAAATTATATTATAGTCAAAATTTAGGGCTAGGAAGAATTTTTAGATATCATTGAGTCCAATCCACTCGTTACATAGAGGAAGAAATGAAGTCACAGAAAGCTGAACTGAACGATCCAGGTCTTTGTAGTCCCATCCCTGTTCTCTTTCTACTGTAACTCTAAACTTCTATTATAGCAAAAAATAAGTCCATGGGCCATAAATTCTGCAGAAGAATACAAATTCCACAGAATAGCTTATAAACATATAATTCTGTATAGATTATAAAGCTATGATCTCTACGATAAAATTCATGAGGTGTGATAATAGAAAGATTCTTTCTTTGTTACAGATGAGGAAACTGAGGTTTAGAATAGCTAAATGATTTAAAGTCACACAAATCGTGAATTCCAAATTGTTTCTAACATTCTATACATATATATGTGAGATTTGAAATTAAAATGGCTGCTTATACCAGCGAACTGTGGAATTGAAATCAGGGCAGAGACCAAAGACTCACCGGCATTACTGCCACCCAGATGGAATTTTACTAGGTGAGTTGTGCTTACTTTCAGACTGTCCTCAGAAGTGATATCACTTACCCAATAGGCTAAATAATTGCCAAATGCATTTCTTCAATTCAACTGAAAAGAATAGAAAATTCTTCGACAATAAAATTTTAAATTTCTAAAACTACAGTTAATATTAGGTATTTCTATATTTAAACCATTAAAATATGATTCATATTTTTAAAGATTCCTAATATTGAAATTCAACATGTTACCTGCTTTGCCAAAATTCTTTCAAATGATGGTCAGATTTATAAGGATATGTTTTTCCACCATGAATGGACATTACAAATCCCATGCCTCTGCTAAATGCAGCAAAGGCTTTCTTTAGAAACTCTAATGTAATCAATCCCCCACTCCTGCCAAAAAAAAAAAGCTTATAGTGAAAAGTTACAGATGTCAACTTTAATACAAACTAAACAAACCATCAAACCATTCATAGAATATTTTAATTGTCAGAATTATCTGCTTTAATTTCATTCACAAGCAAAATAAGTGAGTGAAGTCAATAAGTTGTTTCCTCAAAGTAATATGGTAGCAGACATTACCATGGCTATTTACATGTTTTAGGTGTTTGTGGGTTTTTTTTTCTTTTTTTTGGTAATCCCTTGAAAAACTCTATGAAGTAGTTACTATTACAGGCCCCAGTAACAGAAGAAGAAAATGAAATGCAAGGAAGTTAAACAACTTGCCTGAGCTTACTCCACAGCAGTCTGACTCTAGAGCCCACAAATTTAACTACAAAGCTATAACTCCTCTCAAGTTATATACTAGCTACAAAAATAATTATATGTATTTCATCTGAAATTCACAGTAACCTGCGTGAGTTCTAATGACAGCACAGTAAATTTCCCCATGTTAAAAATTAAAAAGTAAATTATGCTTTATCTTTCAATAAAGTAAGAAGAGGCCAATTCATTAAAATATTAGCTTTCTAATTACCTCCTACCTCTTATATCCAATACATATACAAGGAAACAACTGAGAAATATAACTGAGCAAACAATGGAGACACCAAGATTCCTTTGTAAGTACAATCCATGCACATTGAGAAAATTGAGTCCCATCAACCCTCAGCCAGACACTATATTTTATAACTGTTGCACATAATTCTAAAATTTGGGTTGCCCTTCCCCCGCCCCAAAACTGACCAAAATCTATATACAGGGAAATGCTAGAACTAGGCAAGCAACAAAAAGAAGACTGAAAAAGTTATAAGAAACTTACAATATTCATCTAAAAGTTTACTGTCCATGTGATTTTCACATCAGGACAGATTTCTATAAAAATAAATAGGCACCAAGAAGTTATTACAACCCAACAGAATTTTCATATGTAAAACATTTCATTCCCCAATAGTTCACAGCGCATACAGATGAAACTTAATCCAGGTGAGGATTTATTTTCAATACAAGCTCTCCAATTCTCATTTCCATAGATATTTTCTTCTTAGAGGCTACATAGCATTAATTTAAAAATAAAATAATGCTCAATAGCTGAGAAGTTTAGAAACTTGCTTAACTATTTAAATAAGTTGCCTATCAATTAAAAACACTGGATTTTTTGAATAACGATTCTTCTGAGAAATGGAAGAACATTTGGCTGCTGGACAAGTGTTCTGATTTTTAGAAAAGGAAACATTTAGACATGTGTCTCTCTAATGAAGAATGTAGGGTCAGAAATCCTGAGCTAAATTAATGGGCACAGCATCGTAGTCATACACCTTGAAATAAACATGCTGAACAATTTATCAATCTCTAAAGTTCATCAACATTAGGCATTTTTTCTTTGGAGACAGAGTCTTGCTCTGTTGCCCAGGCTGGAGTGCAGTGGTGCAATCTCAGCTCACTGCAAGCTCCGCCTCCTTGGTTCATGCCGTTCTCCTGCCTCAGCCTCCTGAGTAGCGGCAAATTTTTAAAACACAAAATAATAGAATGGTGGTCACAAAGTGCTAACACCAGGTTTTGAGTTTCTCATAAGTGATGTACACTATATGTTCTCCTGAAGCCATATCATAATTAATGAAATAAGAAATGCTTTTCCTTTAATTAAATATCTCCAATGGTCATCTTCTTTCCATTTGACAGTTGAATGCAAGTAGAAGAGAGAGACCAGAACAGTGAAAAACACAGAATTACGCCCTCTGAGTAATGAACGCTAAAACAACTTCAGGACTACAGGGCTTCCAATATTTGAAGGAATTTCATATGGAAGAAGAAAGAGTTAGATACATTGAACATCTGGCACAATGCCTAATATGTTACAGGTACTCGTTAAATATTTACTCTGTGACTGAGGGAATGAACAAATTAATGCACAAATCATTTGCTGATTATCTCCAGAGCCAGAAAACTATTCCAGAATCACAGAATTAAGTTATAGTAAGGCAGAGTTTTGCTTTAACATATAGTTTATAAATTATAATTGTTCGACAACGGAAAAAGCCTGTCTCTAAAGGCAGAATTTCACTTCGATATCTCAGAAGGGACTGCCTTTCAGATGGGCAAACAAACTGGCTGACTTTTAAAAGTTCCTGTGTTGCTGTGATTTCCTCTTTAAGATTCACTATTGCGTTCTCTCATTTCTCCATTTAGGACAGTAATTTGTGAATTTTCCCTCTGCCTTGATATTCCACTCTTAATTCCATTGTCCACTGTGAGAAAATACTATTACAACAGAATAATTCATCAGGGCTTATTCATTTAATTTTGCCACTCCACCTCACAGTCATATCCCAATTCCTGGTGAACAGGAGTGGAAAAGAACCAAAGTGCTCTTAGATTACAAACAACATCCTTATGTGTGTGTGGGCATGTGTCTGTATGCACGTATTCTTGTCTGACATCTTTTGCAATGATACTAGCACATTTTTTGACTTATGAAGATAATTCTTTGAGTAATGATGCAGATATGCTTCATTTCTTGTTTTTGTCCATTACAATCATCTTGATAGATGCAGAGGGCCAATGAAGTCAAAATTTTTGGTCCTATCTGAATTTGTCACAATTGAACAGATGTAGCCAAAATGTGAATGTAGGTATTATACGGAGACTTGAAGAAGCTAAATTATTCTCCTAATCTTGGTTGTGATATAGTGGACAAAACAATGATGGTGTGGACTGGGTGGCTGGGGTGAAACTGAGAATTAAGAAACCTTAGTTTCAGACCTGACATTTATCATTCTATACTAGATTTCTCACATGGAAAATATGGAAGGGTGGGAGCTATTTATTCTCTCCGCATCCTAGGTTTTTGTGCTCTGAAAATGAAATAGTAATGAAAATATTTTGTTCATATTGCCATATACAAATAGCAAGTAGCACTAAATCTAAGTATGAGTTTAAAATCCAGGCATAAAGGAGTGTGCACCAAAAATCAGCCCAATTTAAAATCTGTCAGTGCTATAAAGTACCAATTAGAAACCAGGACTCCATTACCAGCATTCTAGAAATAAAGTGCTTATTTTGCCAGCGTTGTTACTGCCACTGATTTCATGTACTTCTTTTAAAACCACTTTGCAAGAACAAACTTACACTCCAGAAATGTATAAAATCTGCATCGCGTGGAACAGTACTTACGTAAATTTTATTTCATATTGATTTTGTCTTTCCATCATATTCATTGCAAAGTCAAGTCATGAAAAAAAATCAATAACTGAACACTAAGGAGGCAGTTTTCATACAAAGGGCTTTCTACTCTTTGGCATATCTATTTCTTTTACTTTATTTTCTACATTCTTTAATGCTGCAAGTTGAAAAATGCATAACTGAATAAATTAAAGTTAACATTATCCTGCCTTTTGAAAGAGCAAAAACATATTAAGTCCAGGCAGAATCTTTCTTTTTCTTTTTCCTCATGGTAGCCAGGCTCTTTATCAATATCATGGCTTAAGAACATATTATCCCATGGCTGCCATTGAAATGAATGGTACAGCATCCTGTTATGAAAGGGCATTTGATGATTTGGTAGGTGAGAGATGATTAAATCTTGAATTTCAAATGCTAGGGCATTATAAAACTACACACTTCAAATAACCATGGAATCCACTCAAACTATATCTCCTTTAAGGAGATAACACACCATGTAGGTTTCAATGTTCAAGGGTTTTCAGAGGCTTTGAAAACTGAACACCTGCAGTTATTCACACATGAACCTTGCCTTTGCAGTAGAACTATCCCAATGGCACTGTTTGTGAAAATATTATATTTATTAAACCACAGCTAATTACTTTTGGAATTTCACTTCAAAAGATACATTGCAGTTAATAGTAACTGTTCTATATTTAGAAAATAAAAATTTCTTTTCTGTCTTTCAATTAATGTTAAGAATAATATATGCAGTTTTTCTTTGTCTATATTAAATATATTTAATAAACATGTGGGAAAATGTGAAAAATAAACAGCTCTAAACTTTTCTCAAATCTTACGTACACAAACAAGAGAAACCATGCACTTGCTTTTCACATCCTGCCCTGTAGAAGAAAAATGTGCATATGTATATATATGTTTATGATATATGTTACTGATATAAAGAATGTACAGCACACAATTCACAAATAATTATAAAACATACAATATTGTTTATTACAAATTCTCTAAAGCCAATTCATTTGCACATAATTCTTTTGTTGGTTTTTGCCAAGTTCGTATTAAGTCAGGGTTCTCCAGAGAAACATAACCAACAGGACACACATAAATATCTCTGAGAGAGAGAGAGACAGAGAGACGGAGAGAGAGAAAGAAGAGTCAGTCAGCTGGCAGAATTTCAATTGCTCAATTTTACAATAAACTTTTAGATAGAATGCAAATGTATTTACTTAGAGTTTTTACCTAGAAGTAAACACGGTTTGTGATTTTAAGCTAAAATTCAAGGAAGCATTCTTGATACATACTTTTATATCTCATTATGTCTAATGAGATATATAGTGAATTATACTTATTCAAAAAACTACATTTGCCTAAAGAGGATGCAGGCGTTATAAGGAAGGCCAGTCTTTCTCTAGTAAGGCCTTCAACTGATTGGATGAGGCCCACTCATAGAATGAAGGGTAATCTGATTTACTCAGTCCACTGATTTAAATATTAATCTCATAAAAACACCTTAACAGAAATATCTAGAATAATGTCTGCTCAAATACCTGGGTGCCATGGACTAGCTTTTTTGACACATAAAATTAACCAACACAGTAGCCACCAACCTGGTTGCAATTGATGAAAAGGGCATTTCTGCCATGCGGTTGATATTTTCTCTTACCTTAAATAACACTAACAGAGTGAAATGAAGGAAATATGTGTCAGAATGTTAACAGTGACATTTTATGCTAAACTGGATAATACTTTTCAAATACTAAGAGAGTATTTCCTCAATTTTTGTGATATTAAACAATGTAAAGCATATAGCTATGTTGTACTTTTAAGTTTAATCTGCATTATTAACAACATGTTCTCCAGTACTATCTCAAGTCTTGCCAATCAGCAAAACGATAAAACATACCCCTATTTGTAATATTTGGTAATTTCCATAATGTAAATACATCTACTATGACTAATTTCAAGCTAACAATATGTCTCTGGAGTGGAGTAGGGATGAAATATGCAATTATATATCCCACAAATACAATAAACAAGAATGTACTCAAGAGCATGGATAGTATTAAAATATAGTCATATCATAAGGACATAATTTTTGAGTATAATCGTTTTCAATATGATCTACTTAATTACAAGTTTATATAATTTCATATTTAACAATGGTGGCTATGTTTAACTCCCAGCTTACAAAAATTCCTAAAATTTTAACAATTAGCTCCTGTAAGCTGGTCCAGCGGCTCCACAAACCACTGCAGTTTACTTTTCCTAAACATTGCTGGCGGATAAAATTTTACAAAGAGAACTTAATTCACTTGGTATTAGGGATTAACATTAATAAAATATAATGAAATCTTCCTGTAATGTGTTCAGCCTTATCAGTTATTACTACTTATTATGAATTCGTCTGTGAGCTCCTCTCCTGAAGGCAGGCTTTGATGAACAGAGTGACAGTATGGGGACATAGGAAGGGATGTAGAAAAGGAGTACAAGCGGAAGAGGAAAGGCCCAAGAGCAGAATATCACAGAAGGGCAATGTGCCAAACTGAAAATGCAGGTTACACCTGGCCCTTCATATGTGGCTATACATTGCTACGACATAGTTGCAAATATTGAGAAATTTCAATTGATAAGTTTTACAACAAATTTTTAGACAGAATGTAAGTTTATTTAATGAGCATTTTTGCCTAAACGTACACATTCTGTGGATGGCTTATGACTTCAAGCTAAAATTCAAGGTAGTGTTCTTGACACATACTTTTATACCAACTTCAAAAAAACAGCTTCTTCCTAGAGAAGATGCAAGCATTACAGTCATGACCTAAGGCACACATGAATTTTCCTTGTATGTTATATTTATGCTAATGGAAAAATAAAAAAAAAAACAGATAAAATCCAAGCTCTCTGTTCTTGCTTTCCTTCAATTTATCAAAGTGGTTGTCTCTTTAAAAACTTTAGAGAAAGTTGCAAAGTCTGTCTTCAGAGAAAGGGGTTCTAAGAACACTAATAAAAATGATGGACTTGAAAGTCAAAGAAAAAACAAAAGCTCCACATGTTCTAATTTATGGTGGTGCGCCTATCTTCACACACAGCAGGATGTTAAGCCTTCTGTTGTTCAGGAACATCACAAATTTAAAATGTTTTGAAGAGGACTGACTTTTGACATTGACATCAGGTCTTAACTTTAGAGACCTGAGATAATTAGTTTTAGAAATGTAAAGTTCTCTTGATACAGAGAGAGGTAGGTAGGTAGGTAGGTAGATGACAGGTAGGTAGGTAGATAGGATGGATGGATAGATAGATAGATAGATAAATAGATAGATAGATACATAGATACACAGATACATAGATAGATACATAGATAAGATAGATACATAGAGATACACACACACACACATATATATCTACATCTCAATTCTCAAACTTCTTGACAGGTTTGGCATCTAAAAATCTGTGAAGGGCATAAAATCTGCTTTCAAATCTCCCACCTTCATATCCACCTTTTCTTTCATCATCTTCTTCGTTCTTCTGAATCTTACATTCATGTTCCCTCCAAAGTATACTGGAGGTAGGGCATGGTGGCTCACACCTGTAATTCCACCACTTGGGAGGCCGAGGCAGGCAGATCCCTTGAGGTCAGGGGTTCAAGGAGAGCCTGGCCAACATGGTAAAACCTCATCTCTACTAAAAATACAAAAAAAATTAGCCAGGTATGATGGCGGCCACCTTTAATCCCACCTACTTGGGAGGCTGAGGCAGGAGAATCGTTTGAACCAGGGAGGTGGAGGTTGCAGTGTGCCGAGATTGCACCACTGCACTCCAGCCTGGGTGACAGAATGAGACTCTGTCTCAATCAATAAAATAAAATAAAATAAAATAAAATATAAAAAGATATATTGGAGTTAACTCAGAACATCCCTAATCACCCCAGTTATACCCAAAATTTCCATTAAAATTCTTTCATGATACCCTCTTATCTCAAAGTGCATGTGCCCTAGATGAACTTACCTTTGTCCTGCACTCTCTACGTCCTTATCTTTTCAAATCTCTGTTGTAAAATTTTCTAGAAGTGTTCAGAGATCATCCATACTCTCTGCCCCAGGTAAGTGTTTTGTGTTTTTAAAAAGAGCTTTGGGAAATTAAGCCTCAAGAAATGAACCAATACACTAGTGCATAAAACATTAGGTCCTCAGAAAATCAAAACACCTATGCAGAAAATATGGGTTCTGTGATCAAATAAATTTGGAGGTTGATGTGTTGAAATACATAGAATTAGTTTTTCTCTTTTCAGAACTTTTACTATGACAAGTGTCTATTAAATGTTTATTTAATAAACATTTAGGAAAATGTGAAAAATATACAGCTCTAAACTTTTACCAAATCTTACATACACGGAGACACACAAGAGAATTCGTGCATGTGCTTTTCACATCCTGCCCTGAAGAACTTGTTTATCTACAACTTATAGATCAATTTGAAGTATTTCCCAATCAAAACCAATTGTAGAATTTTCTCTTGTGTGTATCTTGGAGTAAGTGCTCCATACGATGTAAATTGCGCCTGAGCAACACACCATAGGAACTAGACTTTCAAACAACGTTGAGTCACTCAGCCTGTCAGTGCCTCTCAAACCAAGTCACATGGATGACTTACCACTCTCTAGGTCATAGGCAATATCAAAGTTAGAAAGTACTATGTGGTGTCCTGCATCCAGGAATAGACAAGAAAGGGAGTTGGGTGGTAAAGTGAGTGGGAGACAGGAATGGTTGTTGTGGGGGAGTGGGCAGACAAAAGTCCTATCAAGATGGCAATCAAGAAATGGTGCCAAAATGGAAGATGATTTCCAGGACTGGAAAAATATCCAAAATAAACGAGGATGGAAACAGGAGGAGCTCATGCCAGCAGTATGAATAGGTTACCTAAATTTTCCTTGGAGAGCTGTTTTTAAAGGATTTGGTGCATATCAGATTTTTGCATTGAGCAAGAGCTTACACATGGCCCAGTGCTTGACCCAAACATAATTGTATCACCTCCAATTATATCTCCTAACCTGAGCTGGACACCTCTTTGAGGAGCTGTGAATTTTAAACCTTAGAATACATACAAATTATTTGGAGAACTCTTTAAAAATGCACAGTCTCAGACTGCCACCTTCCCAGAGACTTTGATTCAGTAAATGTGAGGTGGGCTTGGGAATCAAATGCAGGCTCCCTTGTGAGGAAGGCTGATTTAAAACGAACCAACAGAGAGAGAACACATAGAGACTCCAAAAGCATGATCAAGTTCTTTCTAAGTCAGAGCAATTCCACAGGCTTTGTAACTTTGCTTTTAAGTAGAAAATGTGAATCTTTTAAGTTCCCTTTCTCATCTCTTATCCATATCATAAAATATCTCTACTCTTTTTGCCTTTTCTCTGTGATCTCTGGCTAATGCAGTTAAGGGCAGAGAGACCTGAGTGAGACAGCCGGGGCATGAATCCTAGCCCTAACGCTTGCTAGTGGGTAACATCTAGCAAATCACCAAACCCTCAGTGTCTCAATTGCCTCTTCTGTAAACTGGGAATGATTAGAACTTAGCTTGGAGGGTGTTATGAACTGAAGGTTTGTACGTTGAAGCTCCAACCCTTTGTGTGGCTGTATTTGAAATGGGGCCTCTAAGGAAGTAAGGTTAAATAAAGCCATAATGGTGGGTCCCTGATCTGATAGGATTAGTATCATTATAAGAAGAGACTCCAGAAAGCACTTGTGCTCATTCCTGCACACTCTCTCCCTCTCCCTCCCTCCCTGGCTTCCTCCCGACATGTCTCTTTCCCTCTCTCTCATCTTTTCTCCCTCTTTCTCCCTCCCTCTCTCCCTCTCTCTGACTGTCTCTGTCTCTCTCTGTGTGTCTCTGTCTCTGTCTCTCTGTCTGTCTGTCTCTCTCTCTCTCTCGTCATACACAAAGAAGAGGTCTTATGAGCACATAGTGAGAAGACAGTTACTGGTAAGACAGAAAGAGGGCCCTCACCAGACTAACCATGTAACACTCTCATCTTGGACTTCCAGCCTCCAGAACCTTGAGAAAATAAATTTCTGTTGTTTAAGCCAGCCAGTCTGTGGTATTTTATTATAACATTCCAAGCTGACTAATACAGAGGGCTATTGTAAAGATGAAATGAGGTAATATACGTAAAAGCACATAGAAGGGCACCAGGCAGATAGTAAATATTAAGTGTTAACAAATACTATATGTTTTGTAAACTCTTCACTTAAAAGATGGGAAGAATTATGATATTAATTATATTGCCTGAGGATTAATCTATAATCATATGAAAAAATCAATATAAAGTTATTTTCTCTTTTCTTTCAGTAACTACTTGTAAAAAAACAAAATGTTCTCTGAATTATCTCCAATATGGTCAATAAGAATATTAAAATCTGGTAATTAGGTAAAAGTTTGATATAAATCTCAGGATACAAATAATATTTGTATAAAGAAAGAAGAAGCTACCTCTTAGAGACCATACTTAGCCCTAACACAATATGTAATTAACATCTTCTGAAAGGGTCATTCTAAACCTTCAAAATGAATACCAAAGGGCAGTTGCCTACACAATACATCTAGGTAATAAAGAGAACTGAGTTTTTTTGTAGTAAGAAGGGTCTGATTATTTCTAAATACTATAAAGCACTTTGCAACCAGCAGTAATATCAAAACAGAGCCAGAGAACAGCAGCATGATAAGGAGAAGATGGTCATGACCTAATGTGACATTCTTATTAGAGCTCTCTAGGGAAGGTGAGCATTACTTGCTTCCTTTGAGTTCCATTCTAATCTTTATTTGCAGAACTTTTATTCTCTGATCACTTTTGAATTAATTAGCTGATTTTAGGCCCTATTTGTTTTCATGTTTTATCACTTTTTTTATTTTAATCAATCCCAAAAATGTATCCCTTTCCCAATCACTCTTGGCATGTTAGGAAATTATGTTGGATGAGTTTGGATGTATTTTAATCTCAGTGAACATAGGAGGTTCCCTCAAACCCAACATTCTGCAACAATATTCTCATGAAATTAACCATCATGATTGGGTATTGACCTACGCATATTGGCCTGCACTAGCAGATACTATAATATTGAATTCAATAATTTCAGTAGCCTTCAATGGTATGTCTAAGAAGCCTACAGGTTTCACCTTAGGGATACTACAAATAAATAGAACATAACCTTTTTACTAAGTAGCTTTCACTAAATCACAATATTTAATGGATTCTTTAACAGAATTTGCAATGATATTGCAAATGATATTGCAATGATTCTGTCTCAATCAGTTGTATTGCTATAAAGGAATACCTGAGGCTGAATAATTTATTTTAAAAAGGGGTTTATTTGGCTCGTGCCTCTGCAGGCTGTACAAGAAACATGGTGCCAGCATCTACTTCTGGTGAGGGCCTCAGGAAGCTGAGCTTCCACTCACAGCAGAAGGTGAAGGGGAGTAGGCATCACCTGGCAAGAGAGGAAGCAAGAGAGAGAGGAGGAGGTGCCAGATTATTTTTCTGATTTGCAAATGATACTGTATTGACACATAAAATTACACATTTACAACAGACAATGTGCAAAGGTCAATACAGTGTCATTTAAAAGAGATAAATTTGAACTCAGTATCTTAACAAAACAAGAAATACACCTAATTTGAAGTAAAGCAAATACATTTCAAATATAAAATGTAGGCTGGAAATCTGCTGTTAGTGCAACTCAAATTGAAATGGACTCAGATTTAAATGCTATCATTGACTAAAGTGCGCCATAAATTAATTACATACATACAAATTACAAAATATGTAAATATATACATTAGTTATTATAAAATACATAAATTATCATATTAGATTTTTAATACATGATAATATTACATGTTACAGCTGAAATCCAGTCATTAGTCATATATTTCGTTCAATATTGTTGACATTGGGAAAAGATGACTCACATGATTCATCTCAATAATAAAAACCCTTTAATCACTTTAATTATTATAATTGAAGGTAAAACATGGAAATTGGTGTACTAAGCAAGACGAGTATCTACCTCTCTGTATTTCAGGGAAAGGATTTATTGAGCTGCCATTATTCCAGACCATCTGAGAGGTAAAGATAATGGTTAGAGTTATCTAATTTATCATTACATAATTTGGACCATAAACTTTGGTCCAAAACATAGACTGAATTCAGTGAAAAATACCTTTAAAATTGGTTGGTTGATGCCCAGTTTGAAAATATGCCCTTGGGGGTTGGGGGGAATTGATATATGTGTGTGTGTGTGTGTGTATATATATATATATGTATATATATGACTATTTTATATTAATACAGATGTAAGACAATACTTATTGCTGTAAATTATTATTGTAACTAAAGATTAATTTATCAAATATAGGTTTGACAATTGCATTTCAAATGCTTCTTCTCCAGATTTGTATATAAAATAATGGCATGGCATGGATAGTGCTACCCTTTGGATGTGGTTTGTTTGGTCCTACCAAGTCTCTTTTTGAAATCTGATCCCCAGTGTTGAAGGTGGGGCCTGATAGGAGGTATTTGGATCATAGGGATGGATCCCTCATGAATGGCTCGGTGCCATTTTCAAGGGAGTGAGTGAGTTCTCACTCTTAGTGTCCTTGAGAGCTCCCCTGAGAGCTGGTTGTTGAAGAGTCTGGCACCTCCTCCTCTCTCTCTTGCTTCCTCTCTCACCATGTGATGTCCACTCCCTTTCACCTTCCACTATGAGTGGAAGCTTCCTGAGGCCCTCACCAGAAGTAGATGCTGACACCATGTTTCTTGTACAGTCTGCAGAAGCATGAGCCAAATTAATCTTTTTTCTTTAAAAATTATCCAACCTCAGGTATTCCTTTATAGCAACACAACTGACTGAGACAGAATTAGAAGAAGGGTTTCAAAAGAATTTCAGTTTTTAAAAAAGTATATACATATTCCTTGTAGTTAGAGGTAGATATGAAAATGTCTATATGCCAGACCTATGTATATAAAATGAGAATATAGCAATATAGGTAAAAGTCTGATCAACATTTCAGGTGAATATAAATATTATTAAAATGGTCATTGCACTTAGTTTAATAATATCCTCTCATCTACTAACATAATTGACTACCCTTTGGCTAAGAGAAAGAGCTAAAAAGTATAGTTACGGATTTTGCATGACATCAGAAAAAATAAAGGCTCAATCTAAATGTTATTTTCTTGTAATCATATTCATATGAGCTCTTCTTCAGGATGAGGTGAAACTTCTAGATTTAAAAGCATGCATTGGCCAGGTGTGGTGGCTCACAACTGTAATCCCAGCACTTTGGGAGACTAAGGCGGGCAGATCACGAGGTCAAGAGATCGAGACCATCCTGGCCAACATGATGAAACCTCATCTCTACTAAAAATACAAAAATTAGCTGGGCATGGTTGTGCGTGCCTGTATAGTCCCAGCTACTCAGGAGGCTGAGGCAGGAGAATTGCTTGAACCTGAGAGGCGGAGGTTGCAATGAGCTGAGATCGCGCCACTATACTCCAGCCTGGTGACAGAGCGAGACCCCATCTCAAAAAAAAAAAAAAAAAAAAAAAAATGCATTACAGGTAATGTCCTCAAAACAAATGTTAGTTTATGAAACAAACGCATAAGATATCTAAAAATACATGATAATTAAGACTACTTAAAAGAAAAGTCAGTTTTAATTAGTGGAAAATCTAAAATGTAGAACATGTTAGAGACATTTCAGAAATTATTTTCAAGGGTGTTGTAAAAATCAAGTCAATGGCTAACAAAGAAACTGCATGGCATACTTAAATAGTTAAACTGTACATACAGTGTTTTATAGTTCACACCCCACTCCACTTGCTTTCTCTTTACAACAAGCCGGAGACATATTTAGAGCAGGTAGAGCAGGAAGCAGATGCAGAAAGATAATTATTTGCACAGCTGGGAAGTGGAAGTGCCTAACCAAATATATAAGATATGTGACTCTCTAATGATAAGACATATTTCTTATTAAGTGCATTTCCAAACCATGTATTCTTAACCTCTTTAAAAGCCATTTAAAATGGACCACTGTTACGGTTACGTTTTTTTTTTTTATGCAGACTTTTCTTTGAAAATATAAATTTCACTTCAGCCTAGATTTAATAATCACCCATTTCATTGTAGTAGAGTTACTCATTTTTTAAGCAAGTAACTATTGCACACTTATGTGCTAATTGCTGTGCAAATGGTTGTGGATACTGCAGTGAATAAACAGAATTCCTACCCTGCGAAACCCACCGTGGTCCAGCACACACACCCTATTAAAATAAATGCATATTTCTTTGTACTCTGTGATAAGAATCATAAAAGTCCTGTTCATATTTCCAGTGGAACACATAAAGAGGCCCTAGATTAGGTCTGGGTGGCCAGACAAGGCAATGTTTGAAGTGACTATTGATGTGAAAAATGAAGGAGCTGGCCAAGAGAAGCTAGGTTGGGTGGGAAGAATGCTCTAGGTAGAAGAAACAATTGCATGTGCAAAGTCCCTATAGAGGAAGAAGCATGGTGTCTAACTTCAAGGGACGGAATGCAGGTCCATGTGGCAAGCAGACACAGAGACTCACACATGGTGAGACTCAGAGAGGGTGGCAGGACTGATGGTGTAGAGCCTTGTAGCCTCTCTCAAGGATATTCGTTTTTTCCTGTGAAGTAGTCCCAGAATCATTCCACACACCCAGCAGGTGGGTGCAGCAAGATGTGACTTGAATTTTATAAATATTCCTCTACTTGCAAGGTTGAGAATGAATTAGAGGGGACAAGAGTGTGTGTGGGAGACAGAGGCTAAATAGGCAAAACACAGAAGAGAGACAATGTTAATATATGCAGGCTATTGATGGTAGATAGGGCACAGATTCAAAACATACGGGTGGTAAGTGAAGAAGACTCAGAGACAGGTTAGAAGTAGAAGGTGAGGAGAGAATCAGGGTAGTGAGATTTTACTTAATTAAAAAAGAAAAAAATGACTGGAATATATTCATAGGACATCTGTATTCACAAAAGCTAATTGATGAGTCAGGTTAATTACTGTTCTCCACATGCTGAATTTCTGACATAGTTTCTGTAAGCATAATTTGGCAACACAACAATGGTAGAGAGTGTCATGCCAAAATGAATTGCTAACATATGCAATTAAAATAAATGTCTATGAGACATAACTGTCAAAATAGTAATTATGACATGGGGAGCTAGAAGCAATCTGAGAACTTATTTGAAATTAAATTCCTGTCCTCTGTATAGACTCAGTATATTCCAAACCAAGATATTTTTTTTCCAAAAAGTAAAAAATTTAAAAAAGCTAATCAAACTCTGTATTACTGAATATTCAACTAGATGAGTCAGATAAACAGTACGTAAGTGGGAACTCCTTTGAGGAGTTTAATGATTTTGAAACCATGTCCTTTTAAAATGTATTTCAATTTTGAAAATTAATGAAGAATAAACCACTCTGAATTTTAGAAGTTCATGGTCATGTTTGACATTCACTACTTGTAACTAAGTTTTGTAATATAAGAGCATCCCACCAAACACAAAGTTAGAACTTTGAACATGTGTATTAAAGAGCATTTACTAAGCAATCTATTCGATCTGAAAAAGCTTAAAAATAGAATAGGATATGCATGCAATCAAGAGTCCCAGATTTATTTCTCTGTTTGGATGTGCTAGCAAGAGTTGAAGAGCCTTTTTTAAGTAAATAATCATAGTATTCTGTAAAAATACTATTCAACAAGAAACATTCTGAAGCAGACTTCTAGCAAATCTTAAGGAGGTATATTTCACCAATTCTGAGACTCAGATTATTATTATTATTATTATTATTATTTTAAATGTCAACATCTCTGAAATCAAGAGATCTCTTGCAAGATATTTTCTTACAAAGACTGCGAAGATAAATGCAAGGGAAACTCATTATGAAGTTGCAATTACCTGTTCTTGGACATAGATAATCGAACTCTTTCTCCTGACTAAGCTATGGGCATTGTTGCTACAACACATGTTAATTGCCACTTAAAACACCTTCTCATCACTGAAACATAAATATATTGTTTATATGAATACATGGCAACAAAAGACAGGGCATAAATTTGGTCTGAGTAAAACAGTCTTCATTGGAGGAATGACAATTACTGATTTTCATGCAAATCAACAAAGTGTCCTATGAAACACGAGAAAGATACCCACAAACATATGTAGCTGTGTCGTATTTTGTTACTGATATTTGTGCAAAAGGATTTCCCGACATGCAACTCAGTGAAGATGAAGGGGGGAAAGTCTTGCCCAAACTCTCAGAATAGATTTTAAAATGTCTCAAAGCAATGAGGGAATGAGGGGATGGATTCATGCATTGGGCTGGGGCAGCAGTGGGGGGTGAGAGGCTATCATTAATGAAACTATCATAATTTATTAGAAGTCTTTCTTATTTCTTAGTGATATATAAGTAATGGTACAACTTAAAATTAATGTCATATTAGTTTCAGGGTAATTTGGTTATGGAAGAGCAATGAATTAACAGATGGAAAACAGATGGGGTTCTAGTCCCATATATTTACATAATAATCTGGGAAATCATGAGTCGGTCTGTTAACTTATTTGAGCCCCAATTTCCTCACCTGTAAAATAAAGATGATGGGCGAGATTATTACTAAGGGATTCTAGTTTTATGATATTATCATAAGTCTATTATAGCTATCAAATGTTAGATCTAAAAGAACTTCACATTTTAAAAATGAGACATTTTATATTTTTATTACATTTTACTATTTTCAATTTATCTGAAAAAAATATATAGGAAAACTTGGTTCACTGCATTTGACACTCTAAAAAAAAACAAAATAGAAATAATTAGCGTTTTTTTCCTATGAATTTTGCATTCAGGCTTTTAAAAGTGAAACATGACAGTAACCATACTAATAGTAGAAAAGCCAAGCAGTAAATAAAACCCCAGATAAGGGCAGATTTGGTCAAATATTACATCTTCAGAACTATTTAGAAATTGCCACTGTTCACAGGAGATCAGATACAACAGAAGGCCTCTAGCTCCACTAGCATTAATCAAAGATCAAACTAGTTTGATTGCAACTTTAGCTTAAAAAAGTACTTGTCTTTGAGTCATCTGAAAATTTGTTATAAACGTATAGTAAGTGTTGTGGTATGTATGTATTAACAATTTTCAGTTTACTAGAATGCTTATTTAACCTGAGTAATACATCATCCAATAAATCTGAATGATGTTTATAAATGAGATGTTATTGTCAAGTAGTTTGATGGACAACTTTAACATCAGATAAAATTTTCCATAGTAACCCACCAAATGGCATATATGAAATTTTACTGTAAAACTTCATATAACACAGACAGATACTACAGG
Source organism: Pan troglodytes (assembly GCF_028858775.2). NCBI lineage: Eukaryota > Metazoa > Chordata > Mammalia > Primates > Hominidae > Pan > Pan troglodytes. Next base: position 135,784,492 of record NC_072403.2, on the reverse strand, counting down.
AGATGATAAAGGTCTTATTAAAGAAATATGGTAATGAAGATATTTTAGGCAAAGATAAGCTTTTTATCTTGTGCTTAGAAAGTGGTACTAACAGGCTGGGCATGGTGGCTCATGCCTGTAATCCCAGCACCTTGGGAGGCTAAGGCAAGCAGATTGCTTGAGCCAAGGGATTCAAGACCAGCCTGGGCAACATGGCGAAACCCTGTCTCTACAAAAACTAGAAAAAAATTAGCTGGATGTGATGGCGCATGCCTGTAGTCCCAGCTACTCAGGAGGCAGAGGTGGGAGAATTATCTGAGCCCAGGAAGTCGAGACTGCAGTGAGCCAGTGAGCCATGATCGCACCACTGTACTCCAGCCTGTGAAAAGAGTAAGACCCTGACTGAAAAGGAAAAAAAAAAAAATAGAAGAAGAAGAAGAAAGTGGTGCTAATGAAAGTGGATAATTCCACTAGGATATAATTTACCAAAGTCAATCAAGGATTATGCAAAGGCCAAACAAATTCTAAAACAGTAACCTGGAAACATGAGATCAAGGAAAATTTTACAAACATTTAATACTATATAATGGAGAAATACTCAAATTTACTCTTTCTCATAATGGGTTTTTAATTCCAGTATTTTTCATCTTAACATGGAATGTTAAAAGAAAATCACAACTACCTGTATCAAGAATTTTTTAAAAATTATACTGCTTGAAAAGGCACAAAACAATTCCAAAATCCATCTTAATCTGGTACCTATATATATGACATACACACTAAACTAACATTATTATGTCAAAATACATATTTTATATAGAGTCCAAGATTAATAGTACTTTTCAGCTTGATGTATCACAGCATGCATTAATTCAATCTAGGACTAATGAGATTCCTGTCTTAGTTACACTATTTAGAAGATTTTATTGGTAAAACTGGTTCACTTCCATCCCCATTGGTAGTGTTTCCCAGATATTCTCTTTTTTTTATCTGAGTCAGAAATATATACATTATGCAAGCTCATCAATAGGCTTTTCGGTCCTTTCATCATTTTACCCATAAGCTATCACAGTCCACAGTGTACATTAGGTACATTAGAACTAGACCTCTATAGGTCTCTCACATTTCTGTACATATTGAGAGCAAAGATACTAACTATGCTTTTGTTCTGAACTCTTTTCGATAATGTTTTGATAGTAAACAGGCTGGGAATATAGAGTTAGTGTCTCCCATGGAAACAGACGGTAGGGCAGCTTTGTTTATGGCCCAATATAATAAAGATAGTGGTTCTCTTCCAAGCAAAGTTCAGGCAGATTAATCTGTCATCCCTTACAAAACATTCAGGATTCCTAAACTTAGGATTCCTCAGCTGTGATGCAAATCCACTAATTGCACAGTACCCACTGAGGCCCCTCTATGTCAACCCCAAAGCACTTGGAGGGACAAGGGAGTTCGTTTTGCTTGCTGTGCTGTAATGAAGTCTTTGTCTCTGATCTAGGAGTATCATGTCTTCTGCCAGCATCTGCCATGAAACTGTGGAAGGCTAAATAAATTGTTAGCCTGAAAGTAGAGTAAAATTTCAGACTTTTCACATTCTTGACAAAACCCAACTTTTTTTGCAAAAGGAATGGATAAATTTTCTTAGCAATTTTCCATTTTCTAGTTTTTCAAAATATTATAGAATAGTAATTAGCCTCTTCAGTGTGTAATTATTCACCTATAAATGAACAGTGATTAATTTCATGATTATTGATTTCTGAAAAATATAATATTGGTCATTTGAGCCCAGAGGATTAAGATTTACAACACACAATCCAAAAAGAACTCAAACCAGGCTTCCCACACCAACTCGTTCTGTCCTTCTCACCCCCAGCTCAGCTAGTTAGGCTTACATCCAAGTGAGGGAGAGAAATATTTGACTGAAAATTTTAGATGGAGACTTGCTAATCAACAACTAAGTTAAGCCATTTCAAATATCATTTTTTAGATGTCAAAACAAGCATGTATCAGGTTCATGGACATGTTCATTGAGTGAAAAGCCTATTAACTATTCAATTACAGGATCTTTCTCACCCCCTTCCCCTTCCATATATAACACTTTTGGAGAAAAACATCCAGTGCTGCAATTTAAGTGTACTTGTGCATTGTAAGAAACCATTAAAGCAAGGCTGAACATTGCAAAAGTCTGAGAGGGTAACCCGGGAAACGACCATTAGGTAAATCTAATGTATTATGATTATGATAGTGGCCCAGATCTGTGCACAAAGCAGGAAGATGATAGACATCTGATCTGTTTGAAGATGATAAGAACACAAAGATGACCTGGCATTATGCCCTGATAACTGGTTGACATTTTTATAAACTTCCATTATGGACTGAATCTGAAAACAAGTTATCAACATTCGGTTCCTAAATCAGATACACTTAATTGGTCATTTCTTTTTTTCTTTCTTTTTTCTTTTTTTTTTTTTTCCTTTTAAGCAGAGTTTCACTCTTGTTGCCCAGGCTGGAGTGCAGTGGTGCGATCTTGGCTCACCACAACCTCCGCCTCCCAGGTTCAAGCGATTCGCCTGCCTCAGTCTCCCAAGTAGCTGAGATTACAGGCATGCACCACCACGTCTGGCTAAATTTTTTCGTATTTTTAGTAGAGACGGGGTTTCTTCTTGTTGGTCAGGCTGGTCTCAAACTCCCGACCTCAGGTGATCTGCCCACCTTGGCCTCCCAAAGTGCTGTGATTACAGGCATGAGCCACCACGCCCGGCCAATCATTTCTTGTTTTCTTTAGAAAAAAAAAATGCGTATAATAGACTGGAAGAGCTTTGTACAGTTCAATGGTAAAAACAACAGCTGCCAATTTTCAAGGCAAGGGTTTTCATCCTATCGATAGTGTAACTAAATCAGGGCTTATTAACCAAGTTAAATAATAATTAGGCAAATAATATTACTAAATTTTGGTCATAGCCTTTGCATATTCCCAATATCCAAAATAAGAAGATAATTAGGTCTACCTTACAAATCCTATCTTGAAAACTTACTGTACACCTGACAACTTATGGTTGGCAATACAGACTTCAAGAGGACTCTAGCCAATTGCTATGGAGAAAAAAGGGGGCTAAGTTTGGAAAAGAGAGAAATAAATGGTAATGATAGTTGCCAGAGTCAACTTTCTCTTGCTCTATCTGGTAGATAGTAACACCCAGGGCCATTCCTATCTACTTGAATATACAAAAGGCTGTGCTAACCTTTGATGTTGAATATTATAAAGCATACCATAAAATGGAGGAATCTTGATAGTCTTCATCATTTAATATCTAGCATTACTTCAGGTAACTAAATAAAATTCCTTCCCTCTTGTTTTGGTAGGAATTTAAAACCGAGAAGCACTTTCTCCATCAGCAAAAAAACAACAACAACAAAAAACAAATTTAGATTCACGGCTCTTCCCCCATCTCCAATTTCTGCTGCAAAAAATAAAAGCGACAATTAGGAAACAGCTAATATGGCAGAGGTTTCGTGACAGACATCAGCTGCATCGTTTCACATTAGCTGTTCAAACAGCCATCAGAGGATAATGACTTTCACTCACTATCAATCAATAAATGATTCAGTGGTAGTTTCCCATAATTCATTGCTGTTACTACCAGTAATCATGTCTCCTTCTTTGTTTCTTGAAATTAAATTTGAACAAAGCAGTATGACTAACTACCAGCTGATCTTCAATAGTTCCCACCAATAATTTGCTGCTTTGGACATTACACTATATTAGTAATATATTAAGGCTCTGTATATTTTTAAGTCATGGTGAATTGCTAAGTAATTGCATTCATATTATTCACTCTACTATCAGTGAAGAGCATTATGCTGCCTAGATGAAGCTAGATTAAAATCAATTAAAAAGATGAGTTGGTTTTGTTTATCATGTATTTTTATAATTTATCTGACAGCTGTTTCCTGAATACCACTGAAGAATGCATATGAAGCAAATATAACCCTTCTGAATAAATCGATGCTTCTTTAAATCTTTTTTTGGAATGTATTATGCCCAAACAGGGTTGTTAAATTAATTCTGCAATCATGAGATTCAAGATGGTACTAACAACTTTCTGATCTTCCAAATTTTGTGCTAATGTTTAATTAGGATTAATTGCACGACTGGAAATGGTGTTTCAATAACAATATTAGGTGGGTCATACTTTCCGGATAACATTTAATATGAAAATAGTCATGCAACTATTAACGTCAACATGTAGATACTGAAGTAGCTGTACCACCTACATCACACTAGATGTAGGAATTTTTGTTTTAAAGCAAAATAAAATGAAACTTTTTTTAGCCTTTTTATTTTGGATTTTTTAGACAGTGCCAACTTCTGATGCATAAACCTGTATAAATACAAAAACTTCCATCCCCACAGGCCACTCATTTCCACTATCAAATCCATCCAGTCCAAGTAAGGTGGTTTTCTGTAGTCATATCGATTCCAAAATGTGAGTCTATGTAGTATGTTCACTATATGCCTTACTTCCTCCCCTAATAAAGTCATCTTTTTACAAGGCCATTTTTGTACTTGACATATCATTTGATAAGTTATGCCCTTCAATATTTAAATTACATGCCACCCTCCTAGATTTCTGGACCATAAATCTGAGGCTATGCTTCTACAGAGACAGATTATTCTGCATTATTTTTATTTCGTTAAAATTTGTCTAACAACCCATTAAAACAAAACTTTATTTTACATAACTAGCACCATATTACAAAAATAAGTATCAGCCTTATTTTTTTTAAGTCTTCATTTTAAAGTCTTCATGTCTCAGGGTAAAGAAGAAATTGCACCTAACTAAAGATCAATTTAAGCTATACTTTCTCAATTCTCTGAAATTTCCAATTAATTTTATTGTGGAAACTCTTGTGTCAGACGAGTTACAATAACAGTCTGTTGTTCATAATATGGGAATGAACAGAAGTCCTCACTCAAAGCCATAAAATATGACCACAAACAAGAGAACTGAGTGATATTTCAAAGTTTCTCATGCAATAAATTTTCACTTTCTTTGCAGAAAAATGACTGATATGCAGAGGGAGCCGGAAGTGAAATGTCTACCATAAATTTACCTCTGACCCATAAGGAAACATTGTTTCATTTTTGTGGCAGCGACAGGAATCTTAGAATAATAATATCATTCCATGTTGAAATTAAAGGGAAACAAACAAAAAGCAAAGGAAACGCTTGGTATACTAAGTCACTTATTCTGGAATTTATGAAATATTTCAAAAACATCAAGAAATATTAAACTGGATCCTGCCATTGAGGCTCTAAGACAAATATAGTGAAGTGTTTCTAAGATCTCAAATATAAATATTTAATTAAAAATAATCCTAAAGAGAAAAAAAAGATATCACTAAAACAAGAATAACAACAAACAGAAACAGTGCTACTTCACTGGCTGCTTTCTAAAAAAACTTAGTATGAAAATATGGCCAAGAAAGGGACAGGAGCACAAAACAAAGAACAAACAAATAAAATTAGAAGCTGGTGGTTCTTCTATGGAGATTATAGTTCAAAGTGAACTAAGACTTATTTGAAAATACTAAGGACAATAATATCAACACAAAAGACAACTTTTAGAAGAAGACAACCAAGGATGCAATAGGCTAAAGACATGGGTCAGAGGACGATGGAATGATACGCATGGGAAATCAAAAGTGTAACATCTCAACTGCTCTTTATTCCTTCCATCTTCTCAAAGAAAATCTCAAATTAAATCAAATGCAAAAGTAAACACTGTAAATATATCCCATCTTTTACTTAAGGGGGCTATTTTAAATATTTTTAATCTTCTTTTGCTGATCCTAACCAGTCTGAGGTAGCCATCTCCCAAGGAACTGATTAAGATTTGTTTTAGGTGTCCTGCAAAGAGAAAAGCTGAAGAAATGGTCAGCTTCTGACATAAAAATATGATTAGACAACAAGCCAAAAGCTTTTAAAGTCAATCTCTAGAGAAACTATTCTCCAAATTTCTTCATTGCCTCCTTTTGCATGTCAAAAACTAAGCTTGAAGACGCCAGCTCGGGGGGTTAACCAGATTGTAGGAAAATATCCCCTTCTACCACTAATGTTTGTCTGAAGTCACCAAAAAAAAAAACTAATCTGGAGACAGAAAACATTGCCCGTTTTTCTTTTTTCTTTTATTATTATTATTTTTTGAGACAGAGTCTCGCTCTGTCACCAGGCTGGAGTGCAGTGGCGCGATCTTGGCTCACTGCAACCTCCGCCTCCCGGGTTCAAGCGATTGTCCGACCTCAGCCTCCCAAGTAGCTGGGACTACAGGCACGTGCCACCGTGCCTAGCTAATATTTTTTGTATTTTTAGTAGAGACGGGGTTTCACCATGTTGGACAGGATGGTCTCGATCTCCTGACCTCATGATCCGCCCGCCTCAGCCTCCCAAAGTGCTGGGATTACAGACATGAGCCACCGCACCCATCCTGTTTTTCATCGTGTAAGATTTATTGGAAGGTATATGAAAAAAAGGTGAGACAACATATGTTCCGATTTCTAATTTCAGGGCTTTGGTGTACAACGGGTGAACCTAGGCCAGGGGCCTCTTTCCTATACATGACACCTAGCACTGTGAGAGGGACCATTGGGTTGAGGGTTCCAGGCCAACAGGTAAGCCCAGCCTCGCTAAGCAGGTCGAGCATCACGGTCAGAGAGAGATGCTTGGCTGACACTCCCGTGCTCGGCTCAGTTCTAGTGAAGTGCAAATTCCAAGCTGACAGTGTCCCCAGCCCAGGACTCATACTGAAGGGATCAGGTGACCCTACAGAGGCTAGGGCTGCACCCTGTGTGTGTGTGTTCAACAGGTATATGCTGAACAAGGGCCTGACTAAGACCCCAACTCCCAGTGTTGTAAAGACACACAAGTCACAATCCCCACCTCTCCTAGACCAGGACATCCTTGAGGGAGAGAAGCAAGAAAAGAGAAAGCTATCTGAGAGCCTGTCATTTCAGAAGGGGCTGCTTACATCATGAGACAGACTAAACTTGAGATCGATTTGACCTGTAGGTAGTGTTTTTCCTTCCATTTACCAGTGCAGGAGGTGCGTGAAGATTACATCTGCTATACATAAAATAAAAGGACTAGTTTTCTCGACAAATCCAAGTTGGCTTGTGAGGTAAATTATCAATCCTAAGTTAAAATAAATAGCATCCCAGGGACTGAAAGAACTGTACTGTGATCATGAATTCTAAAAAGAAAAAAATAGAGGGAGGATGAGGTCAGGGAGAAAGAGAGAAGGGAGACGGGAGATGAGGTGAGCACAAAAGAAAAGGAAAGAAAATGAAGGGAATACAGAGGAAGAAAAGAGGGAAGGAAGGAAGGAAATCTGTGCTCACAAGATAACAGGATGAGTTAATTTAATGGCTCAAGTGTGAGCCTCTGAGCCTTAAACCTGTATTAAAATTTCACCCTCACAACTCAGTAGTCATGGATCTTGGCCAAAGCCAATTTATCTGCCTCAGCTTCAGTTTAGCAACACTATATGCAAAATGAGATCAATACCTATCATACAGATACAGATTTATTCATATGGCCTAAAGTCCCTTAAAGAGCCAACAAAGAGACAGAAGTCTACACAATAAGTGATTTGACCCACCTCTGTGCACATCCATCTTTACAGGACCTGAAAACTCACAGAAGGCTTAGTCTGAATGGTTTTCACCAGAAAAAAGTCTTCAGTTTGTGGCTGAGGTTATGAAGGCAGTTGAGAGAAGACAGAGGCAGAGAGGCTAACAGGGGAAGCCCTACGACTCAGGAGGAAGCCTGGGGAGAATCTGGCCCTTCCAGGCCATGGTACTGGAGGTGAGTCTAAGTTAAAAGTTGCCAAGACATAGGACTGGGGTCCAGCTAATACCAAAGACAGGAATTTACTTTGGTAAATTGATTTCAACAGATGAATGATGACAGTGATGATGATGACGACCTCCTAATAAGGGCTGGAAATTAATAGATTAAATAAACTATACAGGCCTGGTACTCATTAATTTAAGTGAGCCATTCAGGTTTCTAATTATATCTTGTGGACAAAGCACGGAATTAGATAGAAGGAAAAAAAAAAAAAAAAAAAAACCCCTGGAGCCAGGAATCGATATCTGGACATTTTGCACCCAAACAATGTTGATTAATGAATCAGTCTGAAGCTGGAGGAAAAGTGGTGTAACATGGGATTCTGAAATTTGCTCTGCTGCTTATGTATTTTCATCCATAATTTGTAAGAAAGATGTCAAAAGCACAATTGTCAAACTGCAGAAAATCCTAAACCAGAATGAGGGTCAAAGGGGTATACAGAATGAGATAATCAGAAGTACAAATTTATTTTTTTAATGGGTCAGGACATATCTGATGTGATGGCAGCTCATGTGGAAAAAGTAAAGTAAAATCCTGGACTTCAAGTGAGCACAAGCTCAAGATGATATGGCTGTGAAGGAAGTCCATGTCATTAAGCCTATATCAGTGTCCGCCAGTGGCCTTCCAACTCACAGGATCCAATCATCATAATTCATCCTGCAATGATGAGATCATATCTGGATTATTATTCTTAGTTCTCATTCTTGTGCTGTAAGTAGAAATTTGTATGATTAGAGGACATCTACGAGCAGTAAGAAGTCTCTGAAAATCATTGATAAAAGTGAGGATATTTTGTTTGTTAGGAATGAAGCCTCAATGGGACATGCAAACTTTCTGCACATATGTGAAAGCTCTTCACAAAATACATTTATTCTTTGTTTTGCTACAGTACAGAACCACCAGGTAGATATGTCACAGAAACTCGACCAGCTCAGTGTAGTACAGCCAGAGGCAGTGAAGGGAAGAGGGTAAGTTGAAGCCAGCCATAACTCGGCATTCATTCATTCATAATTCAAGAATCAACAGGTATTTATGAGCACCCTCTCTATGCCAGACATTGCTTGGTAGTAAGCAGGAGATGATATTCAAGATATTGAACAACTGCTGCTTGCCATAAACACCAACCACTCATAACAGATACATAATTAATCAGAAAGCATGCCAGCCACAAAGGGCAGTATGTCCATCCCAGTGCACGCTGCATCTCAGCCCAGTGTTATCAGTCCAAGGAGCAAAAATCCACGTGTGATTACAGTACACTAAGACACCTGCTGTATTTCAAGTGTGAATAAAGAGTCATAGCAGCCCTGAAAAACAGATGGAAAGACTTAATAATCAAAAAGCATTTGAGAGGATGCTTGACGAATAGTGTGGTAAACCAGCAGGTGAAGGAAACAGGCAAAGTTAGAAAACTTTGACAGTGTTCGGTGTGTCCAGGGAGCCATAAGTATGTCAAAATTGCTATATCACCATGAAGGTGGGAATAAGTAGCAAACAGAGACCAGGTCATGAAGGGTTATGAGTACTACTGTGCAAAGCAGTATGGATGCTTTGCTTTTGGCTATGGGGATCACTGAAGAATTAAGAGCAAGAAAGTGATACGATTAAAATTATTCAATAGGAAGTTCGCTCTAATGGCATTGAGAAATGCAGACTGATATAGCTACTACAATTGTTTAGGACTGGCTTAAATTAGAGAAGTGGTAGAGGAAGAGGAAGAAAGAGATTCATATCAAGGACAACAGGAGGTGGCCAGTCAGCACCTACTGAGTCAAGTAGGATGATACATAGATTTCTTGCTTGGGTAATTGGGGTCATTCACTTAGACAAGAAATGTGGGGTTGCAGGTATACTTGGAGACTGTTGAAATGAAAAAATTATATGTTTTGAGTTTCAGTGTTTCACGGTATATGAAAAAAGTAAGTTATGTAGGGAACTTGAGAGCAAGGTGGGATCTAAAGTTATAAATTTCAGAATTATTACATCTGAAACTATCCTACAAAAGGAAACTGAAGGAGAAGAAAATGAGGGAGCTCAGGACTGACTTAAGAAAACTAATATTTACATAGTGGATTGACAAAAGAAGCCTGCAAAACAAACAAACAAACAAAAACACATTAAAACCACATCTCTCTCAATGAGCAACCTTGGACAAGTCACTTTGCCTTAATGAATTTCCTTAACTTATAACTTGGGGATAATAATACATAGTTCACAGGGAATAAATCATCATGAATGGTCATGTGCTCAAATATTAGTTCTCTTCTTTCTTTTGTGAATATTTTGAGTTTGAGTCTTTGACTAGCTAACACTGACTACCTAAGGCTATCTCATTTAAATACTGACTTGAATATGTCTTTAAAAAAATTTAAACAGGTTGGTGATATAAAGGGAGAGCAAAAATTCTAGAATAAGATGGATTTGGATTCCTAATTCAAATATGGAAAATATCCTTATCTGAACATGTTTTTTTCTCAGTTGTAAAATGAAGGTAACTGTACCTATGTCACAGGATTCTGTTGCTTAAGGGCAGTAACATAAGTAGCTCATCTCTCTCAGTATCTGCAATACAGCAAGCATTCAGTAAGTCTCAGTTCTTTCTCCATTTTATCTCTTTACTTCTCAAGTGTACTGTACCAGACATAATACAACATTTCCTTAATGACTCAGGGTTATCATTATGAACATCAGTTAATGTTACGTGTCTGAGATGCAGATGCAGCTGCAAATGTAATAGAACATCAGGCGAAATGAACCACTCATGTAACACACAGTTGACTTGCCTAATTTTGTCATATGCATGATACTGAATCTGAAGCAGCTTGAGATGATTTACCAGACACACAAAAAAATTGTGAACAGCTGCCTTTCTAAGATTTGATATCATATAAGGGAGATGAACGAATGTTATAGCGATTCATCAACCTCTCAAGTCCAATGTTTGTTTGTTCTCTTATAGCTAACATAACTTTCTTATGCGTCTGGCCTTGTCTTTTATAAATGAAGTCTGGAATCTGTGTTGTACCACACCATATTCTACAACACAGCTCTGTTCACTGCATTTGCATCTACTATCTCATAATACTTTTAAACTTACGTTTGCATTAGAGCTGTCAAAGGATCTCGTCTGGCTAACTCCCCACCCTAGTTACAGTCTTCTTTGTCTAAGCATCCACATTTCATGTTCCTGTGACCCTAACCTGTCCCTAGGTAAGTAGACCAAGAATCAGCACTAGATGGATGGACAGCTGATTCATAGCATAGGATGTACTTTATAGGTAGACCTGAAAGAGTGAGCTAAGCTAGCTGGATTCTTTGTTTTCAAAATATATCAAGGGAAAAAACAAGAAACTATGCCAGTCAGTAGTAACCTAATGGTGAAATAATGCCATGTGTAATCCAAAATTTGGAGGGACCCAAAAAGACATGGAAAGAAGGAGGATGTAGTCAGCTGGCAGTAAAAAACAATGAAATCTATGGGCAAAGAGAACCACAAGCAGAGCTGCTGCTGCTGCTGCTGCTGCTGCTGCTGCTGCTGCTGCTGCTGCTGCTGCTGCTGTTGCTGTGTGTATGTGTGTGTGTGTTTGTGTGTGTGTGCGTGTGTGTCTGTGTGAGAGAGACAGAGAGAGACAGAAAGAGAGAGAACTGAGGAAAGAAAGAAGAAAGGGAAGGAGAGTTTGTAAGAAGGAGGAGGCAGCAGAACAGTAGGACAGAGGGGCAGGAAAGGGCAAAAAAAAAGGGTACGTGTAGGGGAGGAGAAGGAACTGGGGCAAGAGAAACCCATCAATCCCTATAAATGCCTTGAGCCTCTAGGGCGCTATAGATCCACTTCCGATCTGTATTTCTTTAAAATACATCTTTTTCCCGAGGTAACTTGAGAGGATCTTTTCTTTCAATCAATTTAGCCTGACTGATATATTATAATGGTATCAAAACAGCCAAATTCCCCTTGTGTAGTGTGCTGAGCTGCTACGGTTGCCATGGCTTTTGATTGCCCTTAGAGGTTGAGTTCAGGGGAATCTCCTCCTTCATCCCCTGCCCCTTCCCCGCATTCACATACTCATTGTAGACACATGAGTTTCCTTTAGAGAATCCTGGGATATAAATGACTAATGATCCAAGATTCTCGGTTTCACCTCCTGGAAAGTCCCCCAAGAGCTGTCCCTCTCACTCATTCTCTTTCTCCACGACTGGTGCTCTTCCTTGCCCACTCTTCCTTTTTTTTTCCCTCTGCTTTGCTTTTTCTGGTAGCTTCTACCTCATCTCCTTCCTTGAATGCTTCTCAGGTTTTACAGATCCTTTAAAAACATCGACAGCTAATCTATGCCCCATCCATACACCTTCTCCAACCTTCACAATCTGTGCTCTTCTCTGCCATTTGTTTCCTCCGTTTCTCTATCAACATAATGGTTTCTAGATTTTGTTGAGTTATTCTTGAGTCCCAAATAATTCCAAAAGCCTATAAGGATTCAGAAGGCTAGGATCTGAACAGCTGAAATTTCCAACAATGAGAGCTATCAAACAGTGGCACTCGCTGACCCACAGTGAACAGCTTCTGCCTGGCCAAGCAGGCTTTGCAGTCACCAGCCATGAACAGGACAGCTCAGGGCTCAAGAGATATCCCAGCACTGTCCATTTTTGAGACACCTGAAAAACATTAAAAAACTGAAAAAAATGCCAGGGGTTTAAAAATGTAAATAAATGTTATATGTCTACATTTAAACACATTAACACTTTTAATTTAAAAACAACAGGACATATACTTGTAGTACCCAAACAAAATTATAAAATTCAGAAGAAACTTGAGTTTAAAATTTTACGATAAATGAACCTAAATTCTTCTCTAAATCTTCTCTAAATCCATCAGTTAATCCCTGGGACTAAGGAACCTCCTATAGAGAGAAGCTCAAAAGTCTAAATTTAAGATACTGGGCCTTCTGCGAACTGAGGCCCTGGCCAAATAGGCCTCCTCCCCCTGGAATAATCCCTGTCAGACATCTTACAGGGATAAAATGGGCATGAAAGCCAAGGGTTGGGGGTGATCTTTTCACATTATAGATCTGTACTTTTAAGGCTCACAGCTGCCTTTTATTTGAATATTTAAATAAATTCTAATTTAAAAGGACAAATAACCTAAGCCCTGAGCTTTGCTCTACCACTATATAGCCACAGGACACTGAACATGTCACTTACAAGCTGCAGGCATCAATTGCCTCAATGGCCTAATCCTTTAAAATGAGTGGATCAACAAGACCAGAGAGTTTTTATCTTTTAGAGATTTAAGATTCTATATTAGGCTAGGAGTAGTGGCTCAAGACTTTAATCCTACCATTATAGGAGGGCAAGGATGAAGGATTGCTTGAGGCCATAAGTTCTAGACCAGCCTGGGCAAGGTAGCAAGACCCCATCTCTAAAAAAGAATTTTTTTTTTAATTAGCCAGGCACAGTGGCAAGAACCTGCAGTCCTAGCTACTTGGGAGGCTGAGACAGGAGGATGATGTGAGTCCAGCAATTCAAGGCTACAATGAAATATGATCCCACCACTGTACTCCAACCTAGGTGACAGGGTGAGACCTGGTCTTAAAAATATATATATATATTCTATAATATTATACATTCCTTTGAGTTTTCAACACAATAAGGAAAAAGAAGTATGAACTGAAAGAACTTCGTGGAGCAAGTCATCATCCTATATTAATGAGTTTCAGTGAAAGAGCAGTAAGAGCTAAAAATTTTATATAACAATTATTTGAAAACAGACGCAAGAATGTCCTATATCCAACAGAAAGGTTTAAAATTCATTTAGTTACTTTCTAGTTAGCATCACAGAACTTCAGTTTATTTTGCCTTCTGCTTGTTGCCCAACTTTATTTCAGAAAAAAATACGTGATGATTGAGCTCAATCAATATCAAGGCAAGAAATTTGAGGTATATGGCATCTGACCCTCACCCTTAGGAAAGTGCCGAACAAGAATACAGATTGGGGTGGAGAGCCCCTTCACCAGACTGACTAGCATCTGTACATGCTAGTCTGTATGACCACTTCCCACAAAGTATGCATTTAACTGTTAGATACAAATCTACATTTGTTTCCATCCTCACTCCATGAATATTTAAAAAGTATGTTCCTTCCTCCCTAAGGAAGGAGGAGCAGCTAATCTGATTGCAGAAAACCTGATAGTCATTGATACGGTTTGGGTCTGTGTCCCCACCCAAATCTCATTTTGAATTATAATAATCCCCACGTGTCAAGGTTGGGACTAGGTGGAGGTAATTGGATCATGGGGGTGGTTTCCCCCATGCTGTTCTCATGATAGTGAGTCTCATGAGAGCTGATGTTTTTATAGGCATCTGGCATTTCCCCTGCTTGCACTCATTCTCTCTCCTGCCGCCCTGTGAAGAGGTGCCTTCCACCATGATTGTAATTTCCCTGAGGCCTCCCCAGACATGTGGAACTGAGTCAATTAAACCTCTTTTCTTTATAAATTACCCAGTCTTGTGTATTTCTTCACAGCAGCGTGAGAATGGACTAATACAGTCATTGAATCATGTTTTGTTAGCAGATGATCTAGATTCATGTGTTAAAGGGCACTGCACATTTGTGGCTGGGGCCAAGTATGTAATGCAGTTTGACCTGCCTGTGTTCAGGTGTAATGGAGCCCTCACTTTCTTTTACTTTTAGGCACACCTGGGGAGGACCTCCCCATTTTCTCTTTCTCTGAGAAAATAAAAAACACCATTTTCTCTCTCTTCCAGGTTCTCTGAGACTGAATATGTGAGACTGATTAAATTTGTCCTGAAAAACTGGCCTCATCCACAGATCTGCTCCAAAGGAGATAAAAGCATAACTAGGTTTTAGGTATGAGCCTCACTCTTTTATGTAGTTTATCAGAGCCCTGCTTCATGGAGAAAGTGCTTGACAACCAATAATAAGGCTATTTTCATCTCTATTTTAGTATCTATTCTTTATTTCTTTCAAAAAAAGTAAAGCAAGAAATAGAAATTTGGCATTATACTCCAACCTTTAGCTTATTAGTTTGTTGACGAGAAAATCTGAGAATAAATATGAAGACTAGAAACACATAGAACGACGTAGATCATTTTGCCCTCTGTTTATTGCTGAAGCTTATAATTGCGAGTCCATTTTGTTTGAAAAGAATGGCTGCAGTCAGTTGGTTTATCACAACTTTACACAGCTAAAGAGACCATGTTTCCTATGGGGAATAAGCACCAATGTTTGGGCACTGGTCTTTGGAAGTCAGAGCACTAAGTATTGCTGAACGGCAGTCAACCCACAGTCCAAATTCAGTTCCACTTTCCTTTGGTATGCAGGAGTAAGGAAAAAAAAGAGTGAAGAGACACTAATTTATTGATTCTTGTATCTCATTTCCAAGCTCTTGATGTTACCAACACATAATATCCCGTTGGCTCTACATTGCTTTTTGTGTGTGGTAAAATAGACGTAAGATATACCATCTTAACCATTTATGTTTACACTTTAATAGCAATAAGTACATTCACAGTGTTGTATCATCATCCCCAATATTTCCTGAACTTTTTCATGATCTCCAGGAGAAACTCTGTACCCATTAAACAACTCTCAATTTGCCCAACCCCACAGTCTCTGGTAACCTCCATTCTATTTTCTGTCCCTCTATTAATTTGTCTATTCCAGTCACTCTATAAAGTGAAATCATACATTTGTCCTTCTGTGTCTGGATTTTTTCACTTGGCAAATGTTTTCAAGGTTCGTCCATGTTGTAGCATGTAAGAAAATTTCATTCCTTTTTAGGGTTAAATGGCATCCCATTGTATGCATACACCACATTTTGTTTGTCCATCCATCATCTGTTGATGGCAACTGGGGCTGTTCCCAAAATTTGGCTATTGTGAGTAGCTATTTTACCTACTATGAACATTGGTATATAGATATTTGTTTGAGTCCCTGTTTTCAATTCTTATAAGTATATATCTAGAAGGGGAATTGCTGGATCACATGGTAATTCTATGTTTAACTGTTTGAGAAACTGCCAAACTGCTTTCCATAGTAACTATCCCTTTCATATTCTCATCAGCAATGCATGAGTGTTCCAATTTCTCCCCATGCTAGCCCACACTTGATACTTTCTGGGTTTGTTGTATTTTTTGTTTTGTTTTGTTAATAATAGCCATCCTAACGGATATAAAATGGTTTGTACTATTTTTCACATAAGGCCTCGGATTGAAATAAACACTGATGGCTGCTTACCCAACATGCATTTCTTCTTTCCTCTTTTCTAAAGAACCCATTTCATTTTGTTACCAACTGCATTACCAGCTCTCGGTGGTGATGCTACTTAGCAAATTGGCTCATAGTATTCCCCATTACTGATTTTGGTCCAGGATGGAGTCAATCAGACAAAAGGAAAGATGTTTAAGGACTTGAAAGATGTCCTTTTTTCCTTCCACTTCATCCTCCACTACTATAAATAGAGAACGTGCTGTCCTAGTTTTATGCTTGAGTAGTCTTATAACTAAAAGAGGAAGGAGCCTGAGGACAAGATTGAAACTCCAAAGATGACAGGGAAGAAAGGGGGGAAAATCAGAATCTTCGATGATATAATGAATGCAAAATCATCCAACCAAGGAGTCTACTCCACCAGTGGATGTCTTTTTACATGAGGTAATAAACTGCTCTATTTTTTAAGCCAGTATGAGATAACAAAAGCATCCTAATTCCTCTGTGACCATTGCAGGGGACTTCAAATATGAGTAAGAAAATGAGGTGAACCAAAGATGAGTGGTAGGTTTTTCTCACTGAACACATGCAGATGAGTGGCAATCCTTACATACAAATTATGTCATCTTCTGCCATCATTGTGGCTTACAAATGACTAAAAAATTAAAAACCAACCCCCAAATTAAGAGAAAATTAAAATATTTCGACCACTGATTAAATGTTCTGGTTTTATTTTTAAATTCAAGGAAGAAACAGAAACTCTTTTAAGACAGGTGAAAACGTAAAGGTGAGAAGGTATGAATTATATGCTCCCTAACTTCTAATAACATCCTGAATTTCATGAGTAGCTATAAGCTTACTCAAAACTCAGTGACTCAATCAGTGCTTTATTTAACCATGTTCTCCTTTGTGTAAACTATTACTTCAACAAAAGGCCTGAAATAAACCTTTTCTCTGAGTCTCTTTTATATGAAGTAAGTTGGACACTCATTTAAAATGTAGGGTGATACTATTTCCCCACTGGCCCAAAATGCTTGTTTTCCTCTTCTTCCTTGCATTCTCTGAATCGTGTATTCACATGGAGTCAGCCTGTCATGTCACCAGTAGCAAATGAGTTACAAAATCGATTCTTCTTTCCTTTCCTCTAAGAAACCTAAGTTTGGGCAGAGCAAGAGGTTCACTGTCAGCAGAATGAACCCAGCTGTCATTTCAGGTCATTCTGGGGTAGAAAAGGGCAAAATATAATGCCCTCCCTGAAACCATTCTTAGTGACTTAAGCAGGACATCTCACTTAGAATATGCCATTCAGATCAACCAGCTCTGCATATGTCAAGTCACAATGCCCCCTAGGAGGCACTTAGTCTAACTAATAATATGATGAAATGCACTATCATGGGCTGCAATGGAAGCATGAAAAGCTGAGATATAAATGACTCTTCTAAAATGTTCTGGTTTGGATTTATGATACACAGGTCAAGCATCACTTTCAAGGCACTCAGAAAGCATTAAAATAGAGAAAATAATATCTCTTCTGGGTCTTATCCTTTCAATGCCATTCAGTAGATTGTTCTTTAAGGCTAGGTCTACACTTGAAAGTACATGATACAGCTCGCCCTGCTGTAGCTGCTGCTTCACTCTCCACTTGGTTTTAAAAGCAGCCAGAGCTGAAAATAGCTCAAGAATGAAGCCTGCATGACGGTGCAGTTGCCATTTCAAACATACACAGAAAATGTTAAGCCTCAGGCTGTTTTTCTCAAGTATGGACAGTCCCTAAGAGAAATAGTTAAAACTTACCCCTAAAATATTCTCTGCAGATGGAGGTCATTTGAAAGGAATAAATATATAGGGATTATTTGGCCTCTGACTAGGTAGAAATGTAGTACTAAAACCAAAGAAAACAAAGACCAGTTGCTTTTTAAAAAAATGCGAACAAAGGAATATATTCTTAAATTTAAGATATTCTATAGGAACTTTAATATTGATTTGATATTGTTTGTAGAATGACAATATTCAGGGATTATTGTGGCAAGAGACAAAAGACCAAAAATACAATATTAACAGAGGCTGATTTATAAGACACAAAACTTAAGCATTATTAAGTTTTAGACATAGCTCAGTATTTTCTCCCTTATGCTCCCTCTGTACATTTTCTAAGACTTAAAATGTACCTTTGTTATCTAAAAGTGCATTTTAAAAACCATCAATTCAAAAAAGGCCCAAGTAAAAAGCATTCTAAGCAACAGGAAAGTGAAGGGTGTGTTTGAAAATGTAAGAGCTGAAGATGTTAACCAAAGATATCACATATGACTTCCATTAATCTTTAGAACTCATGTGATATGGTGCCTATGTTTCCTTTATATTAAATTAGTATTATTAAAGCACATTTTGGCTGCAATATTAAAAACAACATTCTATACATAAGGGACAATGTGTCCTCTTTGTCTAGATTGTTTTTACTCTAGATATTTATATTTTTAAAGAGCATTTAATT
Organism: Pan troglodytes; assembly: GCF_028858775.2. Taxonomy (NCBI): domain Eukaryota; kingdom Metazoa; phylum Chordata; class Mammalia; order Primates; family Hominidae; genus Pan; species Pan troglodytes. The sequence continues at coordinate 135,765,895 of NC_072403.2, read as the reverse complement.
TACTCTAGATATTTATATTTATATAGAGCATTTAATTTATACCAGGCACTATTTTATACACTTTACAAATATTAGGTCATTTAATCTTCACAATTACCAATACGAGTAGTATTCTCATCATCATTGTACAAACAAACTGATGAACAGCAAGGTTAAGTAAATTGCCCAAAGTGACAGAGCTAGTAAGGAATAGGGCTCTAATGTGAACCAAGAAAATGAGGCTCCCCAGCCCATGGTCTTAATCACCATTCTATTGAAAGGATTCATCTGCAGTCTCTCAAAGCAGAAGGAAATGATAGATAATAGGGCAACAGAACAAAAGTCTAATTCTAATTTTGTCACTAACTACATCTGACCTTAGGCAATTTCCATAAATTTTCTGGACTTCTGATGTCTTATTAGGAAAATGGAAGATCTTTGGTAAGATCTCATCTTCCTCGAAAATTCTATAATTTAGAGCTTTTCATCTTCAATGTATTTACAATGGTTGAGAGCATGAGCAACAGGGTGCCAAAAACTGGGTGTGCAGGAACTGAAGGTACCAAGAATTGAAGGTACACAGAAAAGGACACAGCTCGACCTGCTTTAGATTTAATACCCTTTAATTGATACAGCTTGCCACCAATTATCCCTGATTTTTCCATCTGGTTTTACTGTTCAAAATGGCTGCAATATGTAAAGATAAGTGTGCTAAAACAGTGTTACTGTAAAGAAACTATGTGAATAAGTCACGCAATAAAGTGAAAGCTGGAAAAAGTATGCCTCTTAACCATGAAGAACAATAGCATGTCATATCTGAGTGTAGACCTCATGAATGGATAATCTATTTCCACTAGATGTCACAAATACAGACTCATCATTACAAGCAGCTTAGAGGCAAAGTACTGAACTGCCAATTCTTCTTCTAAGTGCCCACTAGGGACATAAAATAGTTAATGTCATTAGTTAATGAATTTGTAATGCTCAAAAGAAATCTAAAGATGACCCACTAACTACAAAATAGTCTAATTAACTTAGTTGTTCATCAAAACTGTATCAAACAGGCTTGTATTCTGACTTCTATAATACACAGATTTTAATATATGGGCTCACTTTCATACAGATATTTGCAGTAAATCAATAAGATCTGCATTCCAATACATTGCCTCAACCAAGCAAGAGGATTCATTTTAATGATCTCCCACTGTGCCCTGTTATTAAGTATCACTAAGTATTTTTCAACAATATTTTTTTCTCCAAAAACATGTCTAAACAACTTCAAAGCAGCTTATCAATACAGTCAATTGAGGAATAATTGTAGTTGGGGCAACTGACAAAATGTTTTACTGTTCTGAAAGAACTGACCAACTGATTGATTTTTCTTTTTATTAAATTGATTGGCTACTTTTGTGAACATTTCCATCAAAAATTAACTTTATATGCTTCCCCTTTCATTTAACATGTTCTACATAGAAAAGTAGTTATATATTGGCTTGAGTTTAGCATTCACTTCTTTGTTTAATCAGCAATTTTCATTAGTTCAGTATAATTAACATGCTTGTTGTAGGAAATTCATAGTTCCAGGTGAAAACACAGACTTGATGCATTCTGCATTTTCCTTCTAAGTTTTTTCCTACATAAACACATATTTTTACAGGACTTAGATACTAAGGTATATATATTTGGTGTCCTTGTTTATTTAACACTATGTACTGGGTGTGCTTCTTTACTATTCTTCAATATCACTTTAATGCCTGCAAAATATGCCATCATGTGGAAGTAATATAATACTCTATGAATATATACTTATAAAGAAATCATTGTGTGTATTTCTTCTTTTTTATTTATATGTTTTCTAAAATAAAAAGCCTTATCAAAAAGTATGAAAGCTTTAAATGTTTTTAGCAACTTCTGCCAAACTATCAACTTGAAAGGTTGTGTGTACATTTACTTTCACCAGTGAATCTGTATGTTCCTCATCCTCACTAAAGTGCATGCCTTTGTTCTGGTTAATTTGATAGGTAAAAATAATTTAATCTGCCTGTCTTATAGTACGAGTGAATTTTAATTTTTTCATCTGTTTATTAACCATGTGTACTGCCTCTTTTTTTAATTGTATTCTTCTAGTTGGGGGGACTCCTGTTCTTTTTTTTTTTTTTTTCTTTTGATCATTGCTCTATCTCACCTGGATTTTTCATTCCTCATTGGCTGGTGTCACTAAGGCAATGTAAACTAAGAGTCAAGTAAAGTACTTTAGCTTTCCTAATGTACCATTTTTAAAATTGTATTTCTTATATTTGTGTGCAAAATGGAAAATTCATACTAAGTAAGAGGCAATGGTGAACTAAAAATGACTTCTGATTGGCAGGCTACTTTAGAAAATCAATGTGAGGACAATTTTATATAGCTCACTAATTCAAAAATCTCTTTCTTGTACTTCCTTAGACTGGCAGCTGTTCTTGCATCATGGAAAACACATTTGTCTCAAATTTAAAATTTAGGGTAATTCCTAACTGCTCTTAAAACTCCATTATCCACGATCATTTTCCTATCACGTTAATTATTTATGCCAGAATATTTTCAAGCTAAATATGAACTATTTCCAAGATAAAACTTTTTAAGGAAACAAAAACATACAAAATCTGATCAATGACAAAAATTCCTACCTAAACATCTTTTTTCCTTTTTCAATACCAATGCATTAGAAATGACTGAAATACAGTTATTGTAGAGGAGCTATCAGAACAACTGATAAGAGATAAAGATCAAAACTGTAGGATGTCAAAGTCTTGCAGCTGCTAATCAGAAGCAAATTTTATACAAAGCCATCCTGTAATCCTATCAGGGGCCAACTGTCCTTGCAGCCTAATTAAAAAGGGAAATCACACTGGAACTATTTGACATTGTTCAGAAAGAAGACAAAGGCATCCAGAAAACATGACTTGGGGATAAATATGCATACAAAAATGTTAATACATTGCTCAATGATTAAATATATTAAAAGGCCCCAAATCAGGTAAAGTATTTTAAAAGTCTAATTTGTGAGTATATTATTACTTCTTTCTGTCTCCTAAAACTGGACCAAACCTTGTGAATTTAATAGGTTAAAACTGCCTCCTAAAACTGCACCTGAGATAATGAGAACTCTAATAGGCATATAGAACAGTGATAAATAATCAACAGAATGAGCTATATTTACTACAATCAATTAACTAAAAATATAGACACTGTTAAAATGACTGAAATGATCGAGGTATAATCAAGACGTTGTTGCTCAGCTTAAATAGTAATCTAGGGTAAAATAGAGCACTATTTTTATTTGTCACAGACTTAGTCATCTCAGCATGTTGAATGAAAGTTTTATCTAGTATCATGACCAGTGGACATGAAGTGTTTGTAATGTTTGTAATGAATTATTTTACTGTCTGTGAACTGTTAACCTAAAAAATATCTAAACAAATTATCAGAAATACAAAAATGTAGAAATCATAACCAATTTTTGTCACTACCTTATCATTGCTAAATTTCTCTTAGGCCAAATTATTAGAGGATTAATTAAACTAATCTATGGTGTTAGGGGTAATTAGAAGTGTAAGAGATTACTTCAAGAAACACACACACCCACCCACATACGCAGAGAGCTTAGCAAAATCTTTCAGTTACTACTTCAGTCTTTCCAATTACTACTTTATTCCTATGTTTGTTTCCTTAAAAGGAACAAAAATGTGTGTGTGTTAGTCTGTTCTTGCACTGCTATAAAGAGATAGACTGGATAAAGAAAATGGGGTACATATGCACCATGGAATACTATACAGCTACAAAAATGAATGAAATATGGTCTTTGCATGGACTGGATGGAGCTGGAGGCCATTATCCATTACAACGGGAACAGAAAACCAAGTACCATATGTTCTCAATTATAAGGGGGAGCTAAATGAAGAGAGCACATGGACACATAGAGGGAAACAACACACACTGGGGCCTTTCAGAGAATGGAGGGTGGGAGGAGGGAGAGGATCAGGAAAAACACCTAATGGGTACTAGGCTTAATACTTGGGTGATGAAATAATATGTACAACAAATCCCCAAGACACAAGTTTATCTATGTAACAAACCTGCACTTGTACCCCTGAACTTAAAAGTTAAAAAAAATGATAATTTAAAAAACTGTAATACCTGAGACTAGGTAATTTTTTTTTTTTGAGACAGAGTCTCGCTCTGTCGCCCAGGCTGGAGTGCAGTGGCGCGATCTCGTTTCACTGCAAGCTCTGCCTCCCAGGTTCACGCCATTCTCCTGCCTCAGCCTCCTGAGTAGCTGGGACTACAGGCACCTGCCACCAATTTTTTTTTAAAAAGAGGTAATTTTTAAAAAATTTACCTCTTTTTTAAATTGCCTGGCCGGTAATTTTTTTTTAAAAGAGGTTTTTTAAAATTGAAAAAAAAAATTTTTTTTAAAAAGAGGTTTAATTGGCTAGTGGTTCTGAAGGCTTACAAGGAGCATGACTGGGGACGCCTCAGGAACGTACAATCATGGCAGAAGGTGAAGGGGAAACAGGCATGTCTTACATGGCTGGAGCAGGAAAAAGAGAGAGAAGGAAGAGGCGCTACACACCTTTTAAAAAACAACAAGATCTCACAAGAACTCACTCACGCCGGGTGCAGTGGCTCACGCCTGTAATCCCAGCACTTTGGGAGGCCGAGGCGGGTGAATCACGAGGTCAGGAGATCGAGACTATCCTGGCTAACACGGTGAAACCCTGTCTCTACTAAAAATACAAAAAAATTAGCCAGGGGTGGTGGCGGGTGCCTATAGTCCCAGCTACTTGGGAGGCTGAGGCAGGAGAATGGCGTGAACCCAGGAGGTGGAGCTTGCAGTGAGCCGAGTTCACGCCACTGTACTCCAGTCTGGGCGACAGAGCAAGACTCCGTCTCAAAAAAAAAAAAAATAATAATTCACTCACTATTAGGAGAATAGCAAAGGAGAAATCAACCCCATGATCTAACCACCTCCCACCAAGCCCCTCTTCCAACACTGGGGATTACAATTTGACATGAGATTTGGGCAAGGACACAAACCATATCAGTGCGTGTATAATACAAACACACACATGTATGTACGTACACACACACACACACACACACACACACACACCCCAGACCAAACAAGAAGACTCAACGTTTCACCAGCTTAGTTTCTGGCTGATTGTGGTGTTCTGTGAATTTACTGAACATGATGAGAAACAGTTATGTGGAACCAACTACATCTACATATTTTGTTTTGTTTTGTTTTTCTTCTCCTTAAACAATTGGTCTTTTCATTTCAACTTTTATAAGGTTCTGGGATGCTCTTATTAAATATTGAATAAATCATCATAATTAATGGACTACAAATTTGTGCTGTAAAATTCCAGTTATCAAATCTTTACACAATGACAGCAGTGACACAGTAGAAAACTGGCAACATTTTTATCAGAAGAAATATTTTTGCATTTTCACTCAAATGTAAGTTATTAAAAATGTCCCCCAAACATACACATATATGAAATAAAATATAAATTCAATTTAAATAAAGTATGACACTATTATTAAAGTCAATTAACAATAATACACACAGTATTTTGCATTCAAATTCATTAACAGGACCTGTAAATTACCTCCTTCTATTAATTTTACATAAAGACTTAAAAACAATCATTGAAAATCAAGATGAAATAATTGTCCCTATTTTAGAGTGGTTTGAAAGGACATTAGTGATAAGTTGATCTCATAATTAAAAATGGGATGTAAAGGGACTCATGCCATCTTTTTCAACCTTATATCTAAAGCAGTGATTTTTTTTCATAATTAATGGCCAAAGTCCCTGAATGTCTTGTACCTAAGTTTATCCAAGTTATGATTACATATACATATAAGTTTATTTTAAATATATATTTGATATATTTTATTGTGCAAAAATTTAAAACACAACATAAAAGTGAGTAATATGAGGAGGTTGGTCCTAACAGACAGTGGAAATTACTGATTAGTGACATGAAAAATTTTAACAATCTCTTTAATTTCTCAAAAATATTCATAGATTTTTAGTTTATCCATTATGTGAGTTCAAATACAATGAATCAAATACAAGCTAACCCAGATTTTAAGATACGGCACCCTTCTATTTTAGTAATATGGTATATTGAAATTTAAAAATAATAATATTGAACTTTAGGTAATGCACCATGTTAAAGATCTACAGAATATGACTAAAAGTGTCATATTCATGTATGACAGAATGTCCACACACAATCTAACATATTTATGAGTTTGTTTCATAGCTAAGTCATGATAGTGCTTTACAGAATGAAACATCAGTCTCATCTTTCTGTCATATCAGTCATCAGAGAGCTATCCTAATATGATTTCATGCTTTGCACTCCCATCTTTTTTATTACTATGATAAATCATTATATATGAAATCCACAAATAGAAAACATTTTGAAATGGACATAAACGCAAAACAGACTCTAAAAACAGTTCCTTAAGAATGGAAGATAATGCATTTTCTATGCAATCCATTGGCTAATACATCTTTATAGAGGTGACACCAAACTAGTTCCTTACTGAGCAATCCAAATTATGACACTAGATGCACTCCATCGGTTTTCACTGTAAACTGCATTTCATTTAACATACTGTATTGCTTGTCCTTCTGCCCTCCTTGGATTCTCATTCAGTTGGAAGAGAAGAAGCCATTCTTGCTATTTACAAACTTGTTTCTATTTTTCTGACTAATTCTTTAGAATAAAATCCCTAGTGTCCGGGCATGGTGACTCATGTTTGTAATCCCAGCACTTTGGGAGGCCGAGGTGGGCGGATCACCTGAAGTCAGGAGTTCGAGACCGGCCTGACCAACATGGTGAAATCCCGTCTCTACTAAAAGTACAAAAAATAGCTGCATGTGGTGGTGGCCACCTATAATCCTAGCTACTCAGGAGGCTGAAGCAGGAGAATCGCTTGAACCGGGGAGGTGGCAGTTGCAGTTAGCCAAGATGGTGCTACTGCCCAACAGCCTAGGCGACAAAATCCCTGGTCACACCTAACTCAGTACACCATTTGTGGTTCCTGTTAAGCTTTTTTCTTGCTCACAGCCTTGCCCACCCTTTAATATAACTTTGATGAAAATCTACAGAATTATATTTGCTAATTCTTTTCATTCACACTAAAGCTGACTAAAGAATCTCTCTGAATTAGTTGCTTTTAGAGAAATATTTGCCACTCTATCAAAGATAGCTTTTTACAGTTGCATAGGAATTGAAGATGAAAAATTTTAAACACCTTTATTTTTTACGGTTATACGGTCTGAAAACCATTACTTCAACCTTGCATTACACCAAAGTGACTCAATCAAAGCATATTGAGATACATTAAATAAGCAATATTTTTATTCTGATAAGTTCTAACTAACCGGTAGTTTTAAAATAAAGGCAATAATACATTCTGTGCTTCCATCTTTTAGAGTTCCTTTTAATACATTAATGCCCAAACTATTATTTTCAAATATGCAGTTCTTGAAATAGAGATGTGTGATGGCAGTGGCTAGTGGACCATCCATTCTCTCCTTAACCAGTAATGGTGCTACAGCTGCCAAGCTATGTTTTTAAGCCTCCCATGCAGGTATTTCCATGCAACTAAGGTCTCTTTAAATGAATTCAAGCAGAAGTGACATGTGCCATTTCTGGGCCTGGGATCCTGTAGTGAATTCTTATAATTTTATGTAGCTTTGGCATTCATTTTGAATAGAAATTTAACTTTCTTCTATCAGCAGCAGGGCTCACTAGACCTTGACATATTTCCAGTTCTATGCCACACCCAAATGGCACAAGCCAGTGGACAGAGATAACTTCTCTCCCACCTAACAAACTGGGCTCCCTACTTTCCTGCTTTATCCTTTAATAGTGAGAACTTAATGATCCATGCTCTAGTCCCTTACATATACTGCAAAATGCCTCGTGCTCTTCTCTCCCTGACTGACTCTTCTCAGCTCTACCCAAATCATTGTGCCCTTCTCACCCAGGATCTGTAAGTAAAAACCTTTGAACTTGTTTCCTACTGCAGTAGTATATTGAATTTGCTCCATCCATCTGAAGAACCAGGGACTGCCCCAGCCTGGGCTTTCCCCAAGACACCAGGGAGAACATGAGCTCAGGCTCCCAGCACCAGAGCAATGTCAGGCAAGTATAAACTGAACACAGGTCAGACAAGAGTCATAACATAAGGGCATCTGCCAATACTAACAAGTTGTCTGTGTGAAGGATCCCCTGGTCACAAGTTGGACAAATAGGCATCAGGCTGTCCACTATGTGAAAGAAGTATCCTGTGAAAGGTACACTGGAAACAGCCATGTCTGTCCAGCTCCCCTTTATTTCTCTTTAAGGCAGGGTTGCCAGTCACTCTGGTACTGGTACCCCAATTTAGCTGGGGGCTCTCAAAACAGATGCTCCTCCTTCCTATTAGCTAGAACACTGACATGCTTGTGTCCTAGTTGTGAACATGTCATTAGGTGACAGTGGAAAGACAAGGTAGAAAGAACCTGAGCTCCTGAATGACCACCAGGAGCAGAGCTGTGTCAATAAACTGGAGCACTAATTTCAAGAATATTACATAAGCAATGAGAATTGATATGTTCTTAAAAGCCACTGTATTTCAGATTTCTTTGTTATAGCAACTTAGCCTTCACCCCAATACAAAATGGGGTGGGCCAGGACATACAGGACAGAATATGAAATTCTGCATTATGGATCAACTATATCCTTTAGATTTACCTATTGGAGACAAGATAACCATACTACATAAATAGACACATCTGAGCAGCAGACATGAAGCATATTCACAAAAAGCATTTGGGTTATTTATATCGAGTTCCATTTGATCTTGAACTGAGGGCATAGCTGTGATGACTTTCTAGCCCCAACAGTTCGACTCAGCTCCCAAGAAGCATGACAATGCCTAGAAAAGGAATACAATCATGAGAACTCTCAATGCAATTATTTGCATGTCATAGTACATACTATTTCTTTTCTAAGCCTTAGAGGTTAAGATGCTTTTTAAAGAAAACAGAGTCTTCTAAAAAAATTAAAGCCACTCATTTTCAGTATTGGAAAAAAAGGCAGAGTGCAGAATGTAGGAAAAAGTACTATCTCTGAGAGTAAGGGCAAGAAAATCAACCATGCAGAAGTCATTTTGGAGTGAACTTCTGAGTAGTAGTTTGCCACCAGGTAGGCAAGGCTATGAGTGGTGCAGGGAGGAGGGGGAGGTAGGAAGGGAGAACGAAGGAGAGGCAGTGGAGAGATGGGCATTACAGGCCCAGCAATGCCAAAATATAGAGTACAGAAAGAAAGGAAACAGTTGAAAGGCAGGCAGCATTCAGAGCATCAGTAGTGGGTGGAACCATGTTACAGGACCTGAAGTTTACCCCGAAGATAAACAATAATTCAAAAATTTAAATAATGAATATATTACCATATTTGGAGTTTGAAAAATTATTCTGAACACAACATGGAGTATAGCCTACAGGAAAGGGGTTTTAAAAGGTTCTGGTAATGTAAACCAAAAAAAGGAAAGCAAGAAAAGAAAAAGCAAGCCTGAAGAAATCAATGGCAATAAAAATAAAAATAGAATTCCGGACAAAATTAAAAGGTTGACAATGGCAGGTCTTGACAACTGACTGAACAAAGGTTCTGACATCTTTAAAAAATAATAGAATAGTTGAACCTAATAAAAGGGAGGAAATGACTAATTCAGTAAGAAATGGAAAAGTGTACATATGAAAGTTATTTAAAGTTATAAGGGAAAAATTACCTCAGAAAATATTATGTATTTTTCTAGAAAATCTGGATAATTACAATTTTTTTTTTTGAGATGGAGTTTCACTCTTGTAGTCCAGGGTGGACTGCAATGGTGCAATCTCAGCTCACCACAACCTCCGCCTCCCGGGTTCAAGCAATTCTCCTGCATCAGCCTACTGAGTAGCTGGGATTACAGGCATGCACCACCACGCCTGGCTAATTTTGGATTTTAAGTAAAGGCAGGGTTTCTCCATGTTGGTCAGGCTGATCTTGAACTCCCGGCCTCAGGTGATCTGCCCCCCACAGCCTCCCAAAGTGCTGGGATTACAGGTGTAGGCCACCACACCCGGTGATAATTACAATTTATTAAAAGCTAAAATTAACTAACGAAATTGAACAAATCACAAAGAAATACAGTAAAATAATTATCAAAAATTATTATTAAAAGTTACTTTCGAAAACCATCCCAGAAAATAAAGTTTACTAAAAACTTCTCAGAGTTTTAAAGGCCATACTACATAATTTGATTATGTGTTCAAAAACTTAGCTAATTAATTTAATGAAGCATAACTCCACTCCCAACATCAACATTTTCTCAAAATAGCACTAAAGAACAGGGGCAGGAACAGGAGGAGGCAGACTTGAAAGATAAAAGCATACAAATACAGACCTCTGTCTACAGGGCATTCAGTCACCACTTAGCACATTCCATCATTACCTAGAGTGCATGGGACTGAACCTGCAACTTCACAGTAATTCTCAACATAGTAATGCTTGTTACCACTGAAGGATTGTAGTTGGCTTGAAATCTATTTCCCATACATTCCATATGCCCATCTAAAATTCCAATTATAGATGAATATGTGTCATAAAATATAAGTATTCTAAATTCATTAATACATTAAAAGCTTCAGCTATTATGATCTGGTAAGGAATACCCCAATAATACAAGGATGGTTTAAGATTCAGAAATCTACGTAGCAAATGTTGCATAATAACAGGTCAAAGAAAAAGTGACAAATTTAATAGAAACTAAAAAGGCATTTAATAAATCTTAATATGCATACTTGATTTTAAATGCACTTCCTGGGAAAATAAAAACGGAATAATTTATATGTTAAATAATATTAGGCCCATAGAATATCAAAAGTAAAAACAAAAGATAGATTTCTAATAAAATCTGGACCAAAAGAAAAACACATTTCTAATTGTTATTATAACTTTCTAGAAATTTTAGCCAACAGTATCAGACATGAAATAGCAAAAAGTATTAGAAATGAGAAGATAACATTATCAATATTTTGGGGTAATTTTTGTGCCTGAAAAACAAGTGAAAAAAGTTATATATTTAAATCAATAAGACAGGATAAAAGTTTAAATTATAATAATTAATGTTTATGCAATTATGACAGTTAATTTTATGTGCCAACTAGACTGGGCCACAGATTAAACGTTATTTCTGAGTATGTCTATGAGAATCTTTCCAGAAAAGATTGGCATTTGAATTAGTGGACTGAGAAAAGCAGATGGCCCTCCCCAATGTGGGTGGGCAGCATCCAATCCCTGGAGGACTTGAATAGAATAAAAAGGGAGAAGGTTCAATTCACTCTCTGCTTGACTGCTTGAGCTGAAAGTATCAATCTTCTGCTACCCTCCATGCTCCTTGTTTTCAGGCCTTCAGACTGGCACTGGACTCCCTACCAACAGCTCATCAGTTCTTAGGCTTTTAAACTACACCACTGGCTTTCCTGGGTCTCTAGCTTGCAGACAGCAAATTGTGGGACTTCTCAGCTGCCATAAACACGTGAGCAAATCCTTTATAAAATCTTGTGTGTGTGTGTATGTATATATATGACTGTTTGTGTATACATATCCTATTGGTTCTGTTCTCTGGAAAATCCCTACTAAATACAGCTATGTATATGCAAAGCTGGTTAAAGCAAAAATCAACTTATAATCTAAATAGCTGAAAAATCATAAACGACCTAAAATATTCGAGCACAACATGATGGGATACATCTATGTATAAAACATAATAATTTTATAGAGAAACATAAAAATAATTTTGAAAGAATGGAGAAATATTGTATATTTTTCGGTTGCAGATATGTATGAGCAGACAGACTTCTGAGACTATAGCAAATTACCAGTAAAATTTAATGAAATTCCAGTGAAAGAAATAAATAGGGTCTCAGAACTATTTTATCTGGTAGTCTAAATAAACAAAAAAATAGCTAAACACATCAAAAAATGACTTGGGTGTGTATATACACATATCGAAACAATTATAACAATGTGGTCATACGAAAGACTGACAGAATAGCAGAACTGAGAGACTGCCCTGAAACTTCCTGGGGTATATATGAACTTGATATGTACTAATACATAGTAATAATAATAATAACAAAAACAATTTTGTAAAGGAAATTTCACAAAGGATCAAATTAGTCAACAAATGAAGGTAGGGAAGTTTAATAAAAATTATAAATAAAATTCTATTTTAGCATATCCAAAATTGTAAATCAAATAAATTCTATATTGATTAAAATTTTAAGTAAAGCTATAGAAGACAAGTAGATATTTTCCAGCTTAATGTCTCTAAGCACTGAAATATGGGATAAAACTACAAAAGAAAAGGCAAATAGGTTTAATTATATAAACCTTAAAACCTCTCTATATCAGTAACGTTTTGTAAAAAATTTAAGAAAAGTCCGATTAGAAAACATACTTAAAACAAATATGAGTACGATACCTACCTTACAAATCAATCATTAAAATATAGATACCCCACAAAAACACTAATAAGAAGCATGTGTAAAAACATGAATGGGCATTTCGTAGAATAAATATGAATGGTAAATAAATGTATGAGTAAATGTTTAACCTCACCAATAATCAAAGTAAGGCAAAATGAAACAAGCAAATTACATTTTTTAAAAATCAAGTTGGCAAAAATTAACAAGGCATATCATACTTTTATGCGTATAGTAAGTTATTTGCTAATAAATAAAAAGAACCTTTTCATGTTCATACATTTTAACCAAATAACTCCATTTTAGGAATTTATGCTAAGGAAACAGTCAGAAAAACTGTAAAAAATGTGTTTAGAAAACTATTCGTTTCAGTGTTATTTATTATAAAAGAAAAATCTGAGTTTCTAAAAATAATGGAAACAACCTAAATGTCCCCAAATGGAAAAGCAGGACAAATATATTACGGTATATAAAATATAATGCAGTCATTAAATTTTCCAATGCACCTATAATAATATGGAAAAGTCGTATAAAATAGTACAAACAGTATGAGCTCAAATCATTAAAATCTCTATATAGTTTAAAATATTCATATCCTTTATATAGGTGTATGTACACACACACACATATATATATGTATGTATGTATGTAGGAATAGCGAGAACAGATCAAAGAATTATCCAATAATGGTAACCACAGTTGTCTTCTGACAGTGGGATTACAAGTTGTTTTTATTTTCTTCTTTATGACTTTATATATTTTTTCAATTTTCTACAATAGACATATTTTTATAATCAGAAGAAGTGATAAAAATATTTTATAGGCCAATTCAATTTTTATGAACCCTTTTTCACATAATATTTTTGCATCTCATTTTAATAAGAGCCAATATTCTGAAAAATATATATTTCTAGAGAAGTGAATTATATTTTAAAATTGCATTAGTATTTTGGTTTCTAAGGAATTATTTCACTTAGTGCCAAAATAAGCTCCTTCAGGCTCTTTATTAAGAGCTACTCTAATTCACATGGCTGCTAAAATGTATTCAATAATGATGGTGTGCAATATCCATTTCCCCCTACTCATGCCTTTTCCCAGTCAGGGCTGTAAACAAGCCGGCATGCTTCTGAGATCAGGGTCTAGCATTCAAAGACAAGAGATTACTTAGATTAACCAGAAAATTTGGAATGTTTCTCATGTGATTTTTTAAAATCAGAAATAATTAATGAATCTACTGAGTTACAAATACAATATAACACAATGGTGTCACAAACCAGAATTTAGGAATTCAGCCTGAATTCAGCAGAAGAGGGAAGGAAACCATCTCCTTCCTAGAAGTCTGGCAGGATGCACAGCTAAGTGTTCTCCATGGTGGAAAAAAATGTCTCCAGTGAGCCAGTTCTGACAGCCACAGGACAGGTCAGGGTTAAAACCTGGGATGTAATGGTCTCTGACAATGAAATGGGCATCAATGAGACAAGATACTCCCTTGGAGAATTTCCTTGAAAGAAATTAAAAAGGAGCAGATGGCATAATATGAGCAGATATTTTTTCTTGCTCCTCCTGTATGTCAAAACATTGTTTTAACAATAAATAAATAAATAAACAAACAGGAAAAGGGCAAAAATCATCATCACAAAGCACAAAGGTCTGAATGAACAGCGTGCATTTACCTATAGTTAAACTCTACATACAATAAAGAGTACAGCAATGCTGCTTCAAATCAATTGTACTTGATAATTATAGGCATAACGAAAGATCAGAAAATGGTCCAACCATCCATCCAGTCTCTCCTGACAATCACCTAGGAATCTGTGAGTTCACTCTTTCCTCAGTCCCTTATCTATTCTCCATAAATATAACCTGTCAATTCTACCTCCACATAATTTTCAGAATCTGCCTACTTCTCTTTGACTCCAGTATCATGCCTCATTCTAAAGAAATGCCCTCCTATAAAGTTCCCCTTTCTCTCCTCTCGCCTGCATTTTGCATACACACTTCAGAGAAACCTTCAAAAATATAAAGATCACGTCAGTGCACTGCTTAAAATTCTCATAGCTTCCCATGACTCTTAAAACAAAGTAAAAGAAACACAAAATTCTTTCCCATGGCCTACAAGGATTTTCATTATTTGGCCCTGAATAACTTTGAACCTCATCTTTTCTTTTTGCCCTGACACTCCAAATACATACATTTCTTTCAGATTTTCTAACAAACCAACCTCATCCCTCTCTTTGCACCAGAGTTCCCTGTCCTTGGAGTAATTTTTCCTCAGGTTTTCCCATGCTTGGCTCTTTCATATCATTCATGCCTTAGATTATATATATTAGCTCTTCCGTGGCGGGTGGGGGTGGGGGTCCTCCTTGAACATACTCTATAATACTTCATTCCATTTTGTTTTCTTTACAGTATTTATCACTATCTCATATTTCTATTAATCATTATTTGTTCATGGTCTCAACCCACTAGAATTTATGTTCCATCAGAGTAGAGACCTTGTCCATCTTGCTCAAAGTTTTAACTCCAACAACAAAAATAGTGCCTAGCACAAGTAAGTCCTCAACAAACACTTTTTGAAAAATTTAATAGGGTGTTCTTAAAACGTGTGTGATACCAGAATGTAGGATTGACCAATAATAATTTTAGGTGTTATAAGGATTAATTTCCTGGAGAGCTAAAAATATTAGAGTTCCATAATCAATCACACTTACCTTTTAGACAATTTTAATAATGTATCAAGCATTTAAAAACATCTCTTAGTTTGTTTTATTCCCCATAATCTAAATTAGGAGCCAAGTGATTTAAGAGCAATGAGTGCCTGACTGAGACCAAAGTAATCTTGCTTTCAGCATTCTTGGTGATTATCAACTCATCTTTGTGTGAGCCGTAGTGTGTTCATGAGAACTCTGGGTTCTTATTAGCTAATTTTTATAAAATAATGTAGCAAATTCATTCAGTGGTCTGCTCATATATCCTCAAATTCCTCAACCATCATCATGAACACCAGTACCTGCTGTGCCTTCAGTCCAACACCAGCACTCACAGCTTTCCATAGAGAGGTACCTCAAGCTGCTGGATCCCATCTTGCCCCAGACCCCTGGGAGCCTGGGAATTTATGCCCTCCCAGGGCACCATTACCCAGTGACTAAAATGCACACGGTTGTAAACAACCTGGCTGCTGCTAGTAAACCGAATAATTCTAAGGTGTGTTCTGCACTGTCTCCAAAGCTTCCTCAGGGCATTATCCTTGATATTACACTCATATGTGAACTTCTTCCTTTTCAGGACCACTTTCTCATTTTCCTAGCAGTTTTAATTGGGAACACTTCCTAATAAATTGCTTTTACTTGAATCCTCACCTCAGGTTCTACTTCCAAATAATTCAACCTAAGACAAATAATAGAAGCAAAATAAAATATGAAAAAAATTAATAATAATAAACATAATTGTAATTTTTGGTGATGCTACCAGAACAGCACAACACTGGGTAAGCAGTGAGGAATAAAATGATCAGCTTAAAAGGATGTCAAAATTGGAAGGGGCATGTCAATAAATGAAAAATCTAGAATCCACTGCTCTTTAAAGAACAGGAAACACAAATTATAGATGATGCATTACAGGTGTTTTTCATGTGAGATTATAAGGAAATTCAATCGGGGATTCATATTCAAAGAAATAAACTTGACTTTACAACTAAAATACCAGTCAATGAATGAATATTTATACGTTTTAAATTAAATAAAATGTTTAACTTTTTAAACATAAGAATGGCAGCAGACATTTGAACAGCAACATTAGAAGCTAAAGCACAGAAAAGAAATTCCTTCAAAACCCTAGGGAGAAATCACTTCCATACGAGAAGTCTATATCCAGGCAACTAATTGTAAGTGGAACAGACATTCAGATGTGAAAAGTGTCCAAATATATCTCCTATGCCCCCTTTTTCTGGAAGCTCCTGGATATGTACACTATTAAAACAAGAGAATAAAGCAAGAATAAGAAATATATGGGATATACAAACAGCATTCAACTGGGGGGAGGAGGCAAAGAGGGTCTCTAGGAGGTGACGGTGATGAAGGCTAGCTCTGAAGCAGACCTGGGGAGCAGTCAGGTCAGACTATGGCTAATTGAAATGCTCCAGCAAGGCATCTCCAAGAAGCAGCAACTAAGAGGACACTGAAGTTGGAACATATTTCAGCGAAATTTATACTCCTAAGGGAGAATTTTGGGGATGAAGTGGTGAACAAATAAATCAATAATAAAAAAGATCATTATTAACAAAAGGGAACCAAAGCCAAAGAGAAACAAAAAATATGTATGGTACAGCTGTGAAGAGTACTTTATAGTCACAACATGACCACACAATACTGATCTAACAAAAAGTATGACATAATTGTATTGGTAAGATAGGGACATCGAAACTGGACATATATGATGGCAGAAAGAAGCCAAATCCCCAATTCTTGTGGTGGGAAATGAATAGGTAATGTGTAAAATTGAAAAAATCAAGAATCAGCAATGTAAGCATGCCACTGAAGTATATGGAGCAAATATCAAGAAAAATAGCTGAAGAGTTGAAGAGGTGCTTCTGACGATTGGAAAATGGGAGTAGAGAGGAGATTATATTAAAAAAAGACATATATACACACTATATATATATAACTTTAGTAAAGCAAAACATTAAAAACAGATAAAGAAGAGCTTGAGCAATTTTTCTCTTATCTAATATTTCAGCACTTAAGCACCCAACATGTATTTGCCACTGAAAACAGTAGAATATTTTCAACTTACAAAAAGACAGCATGGAGGAAAGACTTTTGCGGAAAATCAGGCACAAGTCCATTTAGACAGCCTATGTTTTCCTATGTAAAAGAATGGCTTTTAAGACTGCCTTAAAATTTGTAAACTTATCTTTGCTTTCTCCAGGGCTATCCTTTAAGGTATTTACTTTTATTGATAACTAACCATAAGCAAATGCCTTGTTGTCCTAAGTGGGTATCATGGACAGAGAACAATATCTTTGTTGGGAGAGTTTCATTTAAGTAAACTAAATAGAAACACATATGTTCTCCCAAAGCCCTACCAGCAGAAAGCACTGCTATTTACAGTTATTCAAGAAATTGATATGAATCCAATTGAATGACTTCAAACGTGTCCCTGTAGATGCTGAACTATGCAATTTGTTCAGTTGCCATTTAATGACAGGCGAATCATGGTGTTCTTATTTTTTCTGTGAACAAACTCTAACTCAGGATGGATGCAAGTATAATGAGTTAATAATTTAGCTTTCAAATCAATTCACAGTTGCATGGGCTTAGAGCTCTCGAAGGGAGTATGAGAGCTGCAGAAGGAAACCCACTCATTCTGTTGCTGGTTGGTATAAAAGATGAAAATCTATAATCTCTTCTGGTTTTATAGCTGTAAAAGAGCTAATGACCAATGCAATAAGCTTAGAGATTACTTTTTCATCTCAAACATACTGAACACTTTCTCATAAGAGGTCAATTAGGTCTAGGAAAGAATAAGTGTGGGCCTATTTTATGGAGTAACTGAGTTTAATGACAAATAAAGCTACTCAAAGAAAATTTCATTTTCCAAAGTGTTTATTTTCCCTTTTGTTAAAAGCCTATGTCTTTCTCAATTTGTCTTTAAAGCACTTTATATTTAGAACTAAATAACTCTTCAGGATCTTCCAGTTCTTCGGATGTTTTAGGATTTAAAGATGACCAATCAATCACAGACTTTATTTGGGACATGAAAATTCTTCCTGATGAATGTACAGACTTCATTAATATGTAGGTCATTTTCTTCCTTTTCTCTTATTCTCTTTCTTTTTAAAAAAGTATTCGCCATCTCTAAAATATAAACAAGAACTGATCAGACGATTTCTATAATTATCATATCAATATTAATGTTTCCTAATATTATGCAGAGTTCTGAGTACAAGGTACAGTGGGTCATGTGGTAAAGTAAATATTTCTACACAAAATGTGTAAGATGTTAAATGAGGAAGCCAATGGGGCAATTTAGTTTGTAATCAACTTTTCTCTCTTTGCCTATATTCAGGTAATACAAAGTAAAGGCAGAGATTTGTAAATAATTTTGAAATTTGATTAATTTCTAAACCATACTATTTGTATATTCATATTCATCAAATCAGTGATATTACTAGCACACTCTCTATTCATGTATTACTGAGAAACTCAGCTGGAGACTATATCTTATTGGTAGTCAGGAAGAATGGATTAACTGTCAATTTCAGCATTCAGAAAAATACCACAAGCAGTTTGAAAATTTTAAAAAATCAATTAATAAGTACAAAAACTCTTCTTATGGCAAACTATTATGGAAAAATGGTCCTGTGAAGCTTAATTTATGCATACATATGTCCCAGCCTTTCATTAATTTATTTGGTCATTTTACTTCAAATTCTTTTGAGAATCTACTTAGTCTCAGTCTTACTCTCACCTGAGCAATGGTGATGGGTTAGACATGCATATGACATAGCCATGCCTCCAGGGAGCTTAGAGCCTCATGCAGGAGACTGAAGGAAGTCCACAATTAGAACCCAGTACAGGCTGGGCGCAGTGGCTCAGGCCTGTAATCCCAGCACTTTGGGAGGCCAAGGTGGGCAGATCACGAGGTCAGGAGATCAAGACCATCCTGGCTAACACAGTGAAACCCCGTCTCTACTAAAAATACAAAAAATTAGCCGGGTGTGGTGGTGGGCGCCTGTAGTCCCAGCTACTTGGGAGGCTGAGGCAGGAGAATGGCGTGAACCTGGGAGGCAGAGCTTGCAGTGAGCAGAGATTGCGCCACTGCACTCCAGCCTGGGCGACAGAGCAAGACTCTGTCTGAAAAAAAAAAAAAAAAAAAAAAAAAACCAACCCAATACAACAGTGAATAATTGACTGATGCTCAAATATCATAAAAGCTTTCATTTCAATAGCAATCTGAGTAAAGGGGAAGGAGCTGGGATGAGGTGTGCTTTGAGAAAGATTCAGAGAAGAGGAAATGTTTGAGGTAAATCTTGAATGATGAAACAAAGGTGTCAAAGTACATTCTTGCATGAGGGAAATGGTTTATGCAAAGACACACATTTTGAAATAGTATAAAACAGCATGGAAACCACATATAATTGGCAATAGCCAACATTTTTGAGTCCCTATTTATTTGCCAAGAATATTAACAAGCATTCATTTAATACAACAATATTGTGAAGTAAATACTTTTATTCTCATGGTATTTTTATTAGGAAACAAAGAGGAGAACTATATAACTTGTGCAATTCATACAGAATTTAGACTTGAGCTCCAGTAATCTGATTTCATAACTTTTAACGAATCAACCAATATAACAGACTTTCTTAAGGCTAATAAAAGTAAAGTGACAAAAGAATATAAACATAGCCAAAAATGATATAATACTCTGCTGAGGAACATGTACTTGTTCTTAATGGCATAAGTGGCTACTGACAAATTTTTAAGACAGGGCATTACATATGTTACAGAAATTATTCTATTCCAGTGGAAAGTAGATATGACTAACGGCACCAGTGGAGATAAAAGATGAGAGATACCTAATGTCAAGAGATCTTCAGGAGGTAAATTGAAGACTTAGTAGCTGATTAGATACGGATGGTTAGAAAGAATATTGAAACATCTCCCAGGCTTTGCTTGGGAACAGACAGATAATAGTGGAGGTCAGAAGGAAGGTCTGTTTAGGAATGAGAAGTCATTTATGTAAGCAGCATTAAATAAGGCACAGTTACAAATAAAGTCACTATGGAAGAACACGAGAATTTTAGAATGAAGGAAGGGAGATTGTATAAACAGAACCCTAAAAATACCAAGTTTATGGGGTTTCTGAGGAAAGAGGAAAAGAGCAATCCAGAGAGGGAGAGCAAACAAGAGAAAGTAAGGCTATCATAACTAAGGGATTAGACAGGTTTTAACAGGAGGATTCCACGGTCAAATGCTGCTGACAATAAGAGAAGCAAATGTAAAACTGGGCCGGGCGCGGTGGCTCACGCCTGTAATCCCAGCACTTTGGAAGGCCGAGATGGGTGGATCATCAGGTCAGGAGATCGAGACCATCCTGGCTAACACGGTGAAACTCCATCTCTACTAAAAATACAAAAAATTGGCCGGGCTTGGTGGCGGGCGTCTGTAGTCCCAGCTACTCGGGAGGCTGAGGCAGTAGAATGGCTTGAATCCAGGAGGCGGAGCTTGCAGTGAGCCGAGATCGCACCACTGCACTCCAGCCTGGATGACAGAGCGAGACTCCGTCTCAAAAAAGAAAAAAAAAGTGTATTATGTTTGCTAATGAAAATCCTAGCTTGTTTCCTTAGAACCTTCGGAATGCCTAGGAAGGAGATTATAATAGGTTGAAGAAGGTGTGGGACTTGAAGAAGTAAAAACAATGAATGTAATTACTCTTTTAAGAAATGTGGCTGTCAAGGATAGGAGACAGGCAGTGTAATAGTCAGATGAGGATGGAGTTGTCAAAAGGAGAGGGAAAAAGAGTAAATACAAGAAGAGATGTTAAAGGTACAGGGGAGAGAAAACTAAATAACCAACGGCACTGAGTGAAATGCATGAGAGACGTTTACCTCTGGTTGCAACTGCCATGGGGAAAAGTCAGCTTTACTTAAGTAATAAATCATATTATGGTTTATACTAGGGAGATAGACTCCAAAACTACCTATGGTATCCTTCATGGGTACCCTTGGAAGTGATGCATTTTCTATCATTTCACAAAGAGAGCTAGGTTATTTGTCTAATTAAAACATAAGAGAAAATACATTTTGTTACATTGTACAATTCAAATTTTTGAAAATCTTGCCTTATATATTTATGTGTTTCCAATTATTTGCACACTTTGTCTTTTTCTCTCATTACAAATTATTCATGCATTTTTTTGTTTTCACAATATTCAACAAAGCCATTCTTCTCTTTGATTGTTCCAACCACCATTGATTTTGGTGTAATGGCAACAGCTTGACATAGACTCATGGAACCACATGGTCCCTGAGGGGTTACTTAACTAGTACATATTAAACCATCTGGAATTCTGAAGTTTATTTCCAAGAATATTGATATGTTATTTTTAAAAGCAGGCTGTGAAATAATTGCATTAAAGATTTGGAAATATTTTAGTTTACACATAGAATAAAATGTATAACAAAAATAAGTGAAATATAACGATATTTAATTTCTTGTTTTGAATCAATCATAAAAAATAAAGGAGGATTATGAGAAAAAATTGAAAAAAGAGGTAAAGATTTCCATATAGTTCAATGAGAATGTAAAAATACTGCTTACTGGAATAGATGCCATTTTAGAGTTGTCTTTACATCAAGACTCTTCTAGAATGAATTAAAAATAAAGATATTTTACACCAATATAGTATCAGATATAGCTTTTTGTTAATATTGAACAACGGTCCAAAAACTATTAATAATATTTATCTCTTTGAAAAAAATTCAAGCACCAGGATAAAATTACCAAAATATCCAAGAGACTTGTTTCATAAATAATACAATAGGCTTTGTATATATTAATTTGTCAGTAGCAATGTATTGCTCACATTGAAAGAAGCTGTGTTAGACCTATTGACAATTTTAAGAGATTCTAAAGAATAGTTTTTTTCTTTTTTTACTAAAAGGGTCCTAGACTAAAAGAATGGTCTTTTCTAAGGACAGTGGTTTTAACTTAATTAGAAGGATTAGAGAAAAAATGTGAACGTATTCTTGGAGCACAGATGACTATAAAAATGCAATAAAACCTCAACAAAAGCACAGATAATTAACCAGGATATTTCTGTGTAAAATTTTAATGATTAAAGCTTGATATAATGTTTTTGCTAATTGTTCTAAATAACCAATTAATTTCTAGTAGGTTAACTGAGATTCAATTAGCACACTTTTTAGTTTCAGAGGCAAATATAGAACACTTGAATAGTGATTACACTCAATTTATTGAATTTTTTTTCTTAATATATTTTAAAATTTTAACTTATCCAAGCTCACTTCTACCTCAGGGCTTTGCATTTATTGTTCCCTCTGCCCAAAATGTTCTTCCCTCCAGTTATCTACGTGGTTCCCTCGCTCATTTCATTCAGATTTGCTTAAATGTCACCTTACCACAAATACTTTCCTTGACCGCTCTAAATGAAAATGTACCTTCCCACATCCACATCTCTAACTATCCTCTTGCCATGTTATATATTTGTTTATGGTCTGTCTGCTACACAAGGATGTTAGCTTCATAAGAATAGGGACTCAGTTTTGTTCACTTCTGTATCTTCAGCTCAGACAACAGTACTTGATAGGAGGAATAAAGTCAATAAACATCTACTCAATGAATAAATCTTACATTTACAGTCCAAAGATGGAAAGATGATTTATTTGACATTGAAACAGAGGAGTCAAGATCATTGAATTTTACTCTGTAAGTTATCCACATCATCCTGCCTATTTATTTACAATATAAGCTCACAACACTAGAATCAATTTCAGTCTAACTACTTCTTACAGTGTTTAAAACAGGCTATAGAAATCTGGGAGACACTAGCGGGCAGATCCCAAAATGTTTTTTTATAGCTTTCTCATGCTTTCAACAACAGGAAATAAAGAAAAACTAAACAAGCAAGCAATCAACAAAAAAGAAAACACAACCTGAGGCTAGAGGAAGTAGTAGTATCTGTCTTTAAAAGATTATCATGTTCTTTGATTATTTTGATCTTTATAGCTGAAAGAAGGAAAGATGCATACCAAATGTTAAATCTGAACTCTTTTTTTCTTCATTAAGTATACCTTCCATGACGGCCATATAACTGGATTTATAACATAGCATTATTGTTATGGCAGAAAAAAAATGAGCTTTGGTAAACTAGCCTTGCTGAGATGGAAAGGGTCAAAGTGGACAGGAGAGGAAGAGGAGACCCAAATTTATAAGATGAGAGAAGAATTTTTACCCTCAGCAAACTGCATTGTTGTCCTAAGAGCAGCATATGGGCCTAGGTGCTGGTGTTGTAAGTCCAGGAGGAACTTTAGGTATGGAAGGCACCAAGGTGTATCAACTCTACTCCCAATGGTGCCCACAGGCCAAGAGGGCCTGAATAGTAATCATCTTTCCTGCCAATTATCACTGAAGCCACAAACAGTTTTCTCAGAAGTGAGATCATCTGATCACAACTTAAGTAATGATCCGATGGAAACTCCAAGAAGGGCTGAGAAGACTATTTCATCCCTCTACACGTTAATTATCTAATTTGCTGGCATAAAGAAAAGTTCATAGATATTGTGTATAAAAGATCAGGTGGTAAAACATAAAACTTCATTTGGAAGTAACAATGAAGAGTGAGGGGAATAGGTAAGTAAAACTGAAGTCCAGATTAAGTTATTAATTGTTACAGTTATCTATAAACCTAATTAGAACAAATGTGGATTACTTCTGACAGACTCTACATTTACCAAATTATTATAATCCAGTTAGAAAACTAAAATCTATATCATTTAATTTTAACATCTACTTCTATCCTAAAAGCTCTTTCAACATAAATGTTTCCCCCTCTGCCTCTACAGGGCTCTGTCCTTATCTGTGGTTCTGATGCTTCCTCCAGAGGCCAGTTGGCAATAGAGAATAGCTGTTTTTAAAGCTTATGCTCTGAATATTGTGATCTTTACACCTAGAGAATCCTACAGGTCTAATAACAGGAAAATAAAGCTCTTTGAGATGCGGCTATTCAATAAAACAATTACTCATTGGCTACCTGCTATGTATACTGCACTGGATGCTCCCAGGGACTCAGTGGTAAATAAGACTAAATCTTTACCCAACAAAGACTTTACCGTACAGTAGGAGGAAAATGACAGATACATGACTGACAGTCATATACGTAGAAAAAGATAAGATATATGCCATAAGAGAAGGAAAGTCAAGGGCTCTGAGAGTCCAGTGTAAAACAATGCTGTGTGCGTTTGTGGGTGCCAACACGGAGACAGGTTATGAGAAATGGATAGTAACAACGGATATTGTGGGCAGAAAGAACAGTATGAGCAAAAGTAAGGCATAAGGAAAAATGCATAGGAATAAAAAGTTCAGTTTATTAGATCACAGGGTATAAACTATGGAGCAGTAGGGAATGAACTGAGAGACCATACTGTAGTTGGCCGGGGATGCTAAGATGCTATATTTGAGCTCAATCAGCAAAAGGGGTATAAGAAAGAATATGAACCAGGTAAGGGTGTTACTGCGTTTAACCTTTTTGGATGATGAAGTGAGGAGACAGAGTGGCTCATCAGGATGCAGCTACTATAGTCCATGTAAGCTGTGATAAAGATCTGGAATGAAAATGATAACATGGGCAAGAGCAATAAAACTAAGATAAGAGTCAAAAACTAAAAAACTGAGTTTGCAAAGGATTGGCTGCAGGGTCACTGGAGAAGGACATTTTAATGACACCTCTGAGACAGTGAACTTCAGTGACATGAGGGAGCATGAGGCAACCCCATAAATGCTTCATATATTTTCTGGCATTCATTCCCCACTATAACAAATTAATAAACAATTCTCTCATTTTATATATGAAGAAACAGAGGATTTGAGAAAATGGTCAATTTGAACTGTAGTAAGTGACAAAGCTGGAATCTAGATTGAAAACTTCTTGATTATATTATAGCCTTTAGAAGAATGTCAGTGGTAGTAATAATAATGATAACGAAAATATATTTTTCATCCTGTTTGTTCCCAGATATACAAATTAATTGACATCAAATTATCATATGCATGTATGTTTAATCTATTAACCTTATTTAATTTTCCTCATCTCCAGCTAACTGGCAATATTACAGTACAAATAAGATTTTGATACAACAGGTATCAAAATAAATTAAAGGAAAATTAAACCAGAGGGGAAATTTAACCAAGAATGTAAAATATAACTATGCTTAAAGTCCAGTTTAGAGGACAATCTAGGAAAAAATAAAAAATAAAACTTGCAGGTTACATTTCACACTCTGGTGTTTTCTACACGGATGAAGATAATAAAATGAATTATCTAACTACATGATTAATTGGCATATTTTCTAGATTTTCTCCCGAAAATGACAGAATTAGAGAGACGAACACTTATTTTAATGTTACCTAGGGATGGACTCTCAATAAAATCTAGTATGACTTTCAGGTTACTGTTTCTATAAAGAAACGACAAAAATCTGCCCTTATTTTATCACTTCCAAATGTCTTCCAATGGTGTATCACCAGGGCTGTAAACTAGTCAAACATCATCACATTATAGCACATCATAAATTTTTACCTGAACACATGAATACATTTTACATTATTGACCTTTATAGACTGAATTAATTTTGGACACATATACAATATAATATTAGACTGTGAGCAGATATTTAGAAAGCTTTGCTTCTGACCTCTAAAAAATGCTACTAAAATGAAATAGACTTCCTCTTATTTGTTTCTGGCTTCAATTTACATTTACTTAGCCTCTTTTGGTCAGGATTTATTAGAAGTATTTATTACAAGTAGACAGAAATCTTAAAGGCTCTGTGGTAATTGTGAACTGAGCACTCATTGGAAGCCATTATCTGCCCCTAATACATCATTTAATAGCACAGGAGATGACATGGTATAGGAAGAACACAGATTTGGGAGTCCATCGATGTGGACCCACCTAGTGTCTCTAATCCTCTGCTGTTCCTACAGGATACCTGTGAAGAACACCTGAGTGGTAATGCTGGGGCGGGGAGGAGAGATGTTGGGAAGATACCTGGGCACACAACTGGCATACTGCGGGCATTCTGAAAATGGAGTTGATATTTCTGGTAGGCTTTCTCAAAGGGGCAAACACTGAGTGGGAGTGAATTAGAGGCAAGGAGACATGACATGGGAAGTGCAAAACAGAGAGGGAGAAAAGTATGTGAGAGGTGGTCAGAAGAGAGGGAAATAATTTTTCATATATAAAAAGCTTCAATAAATTCAGTAGAGATTAATATATACACTATTGCCACGCATGGTGGCTCACGCTTGTAATCCTAGCACTTTGGAGGCCAAGGGGGGACAGAATACTTGGGCCCAGGAGTTTCAGGACAGCCTGGGCAACATGGTGAAATCACATCTCTACAAATAATACAAAAATTAGCTGGGTATGGTGGCATGTCCCTTTAGTCCCAGCTACTCAGGAGGCTGAGGTGTGAGGATCACTTGAGCCCAGGAGGTTGAAACTGCAGTGAGCCATGATAGAGCCATTGCACTCCAGCCTGGGTGACAGAGTGACATCCTGTCTCAGATAATAATAATACATACACTATTATTTTAAACGCTAGGAACACATTGGTGCAGTTGGTTTTCAATCAAATCCAATCCCCAGCCTTATAATTACTGTTTCTGGAGATAATACTTTTTAAATAATTCCCAGCATTTTTTTTTTAACAAAAAATTGGCAGGAGGGAGATGGGTGCATCTTTTCTTCCATCTGTATTTCTCTCCTGCCTCAGCTTGTGGGTGAGTAAATGCTCTGCTGATGTTTGGTGAAATTCTTGGGGCCAGACACCATCTCCTCAACATCTTGTACTTTTAGAGAGTAGATGTGCTTTCAGTGCTTCAAGTAGAAGTGCTTCCACTGTGGCATTGATTTATCCTTATCACATCTGATTTATCCTTAGTGCTAACTAACTAAAAGGGGACATTTTTGACAAGCAAATTTGCTTCTCAAAAGCGAACAGGGCCAGGCGGGGTGGCTTACGACTGTAATCCCAGCACTTTTGGAGGCTGAGGCGGGTGGATCACTTGAGGTCAGGAGTTTGAGGCCAGCCTGGCCAACATGGCAAAACTCCGTTTCTACTAAAAATACAAAAATTAGCCAGGCATTGTGGCATGTGCCTGTAATCCCAGCTACTCAGGAGACTGAGGTAGGAGAATCACTTGAACCCGGGAGGTGGAGGTTGCAATGAGCCAAGATTGTGCCACTGCACTACAGCCTGGGTGACAAGAGCGAGACTCCGTCTCAAAAACAAACAAAAAAAAGTAAATAGGCAGATACCTAGATGATCTCTGTTCTAACATGATGAATGTGAGAGTGTTACAGATGAAACAGGGGGTAGATAACAGGACCAATGGATGGACCACATGCTAAAATGGTCCTTCTCAAAATGCTCTTGAGGATGCTACTGCACAAGATTTAGAGAAAACTGTCAAGTCCTGAATTGGCTGCCTCTTTAAAATAACATCTTGCAACTTACAAGTCCAGGGAAAATGTATTCTCGGTGTGTCTATAACAGAAGAAAACAGAAACACTGTGGAGGGAACAGAAATACTCCAATGGTCTCATTGCAATATGACTGTTATCACTGCCATGACCAGCCTCATTGATTCACCCAACTCATCACATAATCTTTTGATTATAATTTTGCTTCCCACATATCACTGATATGATTTGCTTTCCAGTCTGTCTATATGGAAAAATGTACTGATCACATGGAATCTGTTCACAGCATCAGTGAATTCTAATAGCAATTCAAAAGAAGCTTCTATTTGTGATTGAATTTCTTATGTCATTCAAAAAAAAGGAGCTAATTGTGTAGTCATTAATTAATTATTAGTTGTATACTAAATTGTGCAGTCATATCCTGTGTGGTAATTCTTCTTTTAAAACAATATAAATTCTAGTAATTTATGTACATATATATGTTTAAGTTATACATATGCACATATATAATGAAACACACATATGTCAATATATGTGCTTATAAAGAAGATATGTCCAAAATCTTATCCTTTGTATAAGAATGACTAAAAAAAATGAGTTCACCTGTCTTAGCATTTGGTGTCCTCAGAGCCATTCCCATCACCACAGTTGCTTACCCAGGACTGGTCTCAATTAAATCTTCTGGCATCACACCCACTGTTTTCAAGAACTTCCCAGTACTGATCTCAGCTGCTTCCACAAAACTGACTCTTCAATAATGTGCTGAACTTATTTCCCACTCAATATGACTCTGATTTTGATGGTGGCCCAATATGGCTGTGATTCTGATCCACACAGTCTGACCTGAAGTCCATCAGCCTGGAATCTCATCCAAGTTCTACTACTAAAGAGAGAACTATTTGCATAGCTCTAAAGGCAGTACTTTCTGCTTTAATGATCTCTATCCTGTATTCCTCTATAACTCCATGTTATCCTGTCCCTTAAATGTAAATATGTATTTGGAAAAATTATTTTTCCCCTATATAGTCTCTCCCTCAAATTCCTCATCTATAAAACAGGTTTTGAAAATTAAAAAGACAATGTTAGAGGATGGGCGCAGTGACTCACGCCTGTAATCCCAGCACTTTGGGAGGCCGAGGCGGGCAGATCACCTGAGGTCGGGAGTTTGAGACCAGCCTGACTAACATGATGAAACTCTGTCTCTACTAAAAATACAAAAATTAGCCAGGTGTGGTGGTGGGCACCTGTAATCCCAACTACTTGGGAGGCTGAGGCAGGAGAATCGCTTGAACCTGGGACGCGGAGGTTGCAGTGAGCTGAGATCACGCCACTGCACTCCAGTCTGGGCGACAGAGCGAGTATCCCTCTCAAAAAAAAAAAATAATAATAATGTTAGGAAGGATAGTTCCACACATAGTATGTGAAAATATTTAAATTCCTTTCTTCCCAGGAGTGGATAGTTTTATCAGTTTCATATCTCCCTAATATACTCTCTAAACTGCAGAAGAAAGAACACATTCACACTATCTCTCCAAGTCAACAGATAAATCTGATATGTCTTTGTTTAGGAGGTTAGCCTTGTCAGGCCAATAATCTGTGTCATTCTCACTCTTCAAATACAATTGCACTGACATATCGGGCAGCTGACTACATTTTGGAGAGGTTAAATGATATTATGAAAGCATAAGCTTTGATCTTCTGGCCTGCAGTGTGCCTGATGAATACAATCGATAGTGTTCTGCTTCAATATGTGTGGTCTTTTTTCCTAAGAAATCAGTTATTTAAACATGTCTTTATTAAGCATGTTGAACTGCCAGAAGAGCTATCTTAAGTAAATGTGTTTTGTTCTGCATTAAATGAATTTCTGAGAATAAAAAGTGTCTTCTCATGTAAAATTTTGTCTTAACATCACATAAGGTAAGACAATGGGCTCTGGTTTTACATAATTTTTTCTCCATGTTTAATCTTCTACAAACTTAAAAAATAAAAATTTTCAATTATTATGGCCTATTGCTTAAATGTAACTGTAAAAAAACATAGGTGCATGTTTATACACATTGGTGCTATTATGAACCATCTGAAAAACTGTATAGATTGTTTTTAATTCCATAATTACAACTTTACAAGCTTATAGCCCCTTAGGAACCATTACAGACTACCAAGTAAATAATATACACATTGAAAAGCCCCTGGTCGCACTGTCCAATAATCATCACATATGCAAAAAAAAAAAAAAATCTAAATCACAGGCTTGTTTTAAATGATGAGGTCCTGCTGGTACAGGGTTTCTTATTTTAGGGTCCTTGATGAACTCCAGGGGTTCCATAAACCCCTGACACTGTATGTAAAAATGTGACAGGCATTTTTCTGGACAGAGGTTTCATAGCTTTCCCAGACTGTTAAAGCAGTCCTTTATACTTCCATATCAAAATAAATAAAAGATTAAGAGTATTATACTTCAACTATGAGGAATAAAAACATGAGAAAAAAAGATAAACAATTAAATTGAGATTTGATTATTGTAGTCAGAAAAGGAAAATTAGCAACCCCACTGTGTCTTATGTTGTTGTTTGTTTGTATGCTTTTGGTACCAGAAATCAATCAGAAAGTTATTTTTATTGTTTATGTGATTAAATTGATTTAATTAGGAGAGGAAGGTATTAAAACACACAAGCAATTCTCAAACTTGAGTAGGCTCAACAACCTGGGGGTTTGTTATAGTAGAGAGGCCGGCTCCACCTCCCACAAATTCTGTAGGGCTGTGGTGGAGCCCCAAATCTGAATGTTTAACAAGCACATGGGGGGTGTCACAGATATAGGTGGTCAACAGAACCCCTAGTGAGAAACACTTCATTTCTTCCAATCCATTACAAATTTATCTTTAAATAGTTTGTTGTAATCTGTAAACTAGATATCCCTGAGGCAAGATTCTGTTTATTGGCATTTTTTCCAAAAAGCGACAACTAAAGCTCTTACCAACTTTACGATATAGAGTAAATCCAAAGAAAGAGAAACATTTATATGCCAATGGCTACTTCTAATAATTTTCAGTATATCAAATGATAATTTCAGAAGCCATTTTATTAACTACTGTTCACTAAAATAGGAATAAGTGAAAACCAAATAATCACAAAGTTACATTACAAATATTACAAGACTGAGGGTTAAATATAAAAATTTATTTTATATTCCGAGACAGTTTCTCGGCTTAACAATAACATTCTTAACATATCCATAATGTTGGAGTTATAGGATCAAAAAGTTGTCAGGAAAGTTATGAGACTTCTAGTTAATTCTCAAACATTCTTTAGTTCTACATGTCTAGGAGGAAAAAAAGGAAGGGTTTTATTGCAAGGTCTAAAATAAACAGGCCATACAAATTTGACAGCTCATTATGATAAGTGAAAAAGTAAGAAATCAAAAGAAATCAAGGATATAGGCAACATCTTAACCATTATTCCCAGTTTGGTGTTTTTAAACTATGGATAATTTGAAACTATAAAATCTTAAAAGATATTGTGGGAGGGTACAGTGCTTTTAATTGTAAACTTCAAAATGATATCACCCTGATAATTGCTAAAACTGCATTTACACCCTGCAGGGTACAAGTAATAAGGCCAACCTAGTATTCCTCAAAACATAGCCATCATTTTAATAGTTCTACCATACGTCTCAGCAGTGCAATTAATTTTCTGGCATTTATGCAAGTTTTCTATGGTGAATCCATGTGAACTCAGACATTGTGAGGCAATTTTTATATGCAGGATACACAAATAGCCTTGTCACTCAGGAACTGCCTGCTTAATGCAAAAACACCAGCATATCTGTCTCATTTCCATTATCCCCAGACATGGCATGTGCAGCACATAAGGGTGGCTGACAGAAAACTGCAGTAACCGTGGCTGGTCTATAATAGTCTGGCAACAAAGCTGGGTGGCAAATATGGTGCTCTGACAAGTATGGAGACACCCAACCACAAAGAATCAGTACTAGATAATATCTCTTTACACTCATCACTTCTGGGTCAATTTGCAATAATCAAAGTCTTCTTAAAATGACATTCATATAAAATACAAGTTTAAGTGTTTGCTATTTAAATTAGTTTCCGGAATCAGTGGGAAATATGATGTCACATTGACAGTATTTTTTTATGTGCCACCCGGGTTCTAAATGTCAGACTTAAAACAGCCAAGAATATTTTTCACTGTTTGCCTCAGTCATATGTATTGCAACAGAAGGATAATAATATTTGTTCACAATATTTTAATTTATAAAAATTAGAGATGAAATTCCATTAGGAAAATTCATAAATGCGATAAATTTAAAACCCATGGCAAAGAACTGATTTCCAACAATGCAAATTTCATATATTATATTAAATCTGTTTATGTAAAGGAATACATTTATACTATTTTCCTGTATGCTATTTTATTTATCACTTTTCAGACTCATAGCTGTCCAACTGACTTTGACATTAGAATATAATGACATTCGGACAGAGTAGAGGTATGAATGCTGCTCCAAAGACAGTGAAGAGAATCATTTCATTTCAGTGATAATGCCAGGAGAAAAAGAATAGTCACTGGTGTCCTGTCTCAGCCAAGGAAAGACGCAGAAGACCAAAGTTCCTTTAGATCCACCTCAGTGTTCAGCATCCTTCTAGGAAAAACCTGAAGACCTAATAAAGTTAATGACCTTCTGATTCCATCACAGAAAAGTTCAGTGAGGGCACCCACCCTCCAGACTACAGAGCTTCACCTTCCTGCTTGGGCCTTGAGCTCTTCTCAATTAAGATGAAGGGCCTTGCACAAGTTACTTATGTACTCTAAGGCTAATCTTACTTGTCTGTAAATTTGGATATTGATGAGAACTTTGTAAGGTTGCTTGGAAGATAAAATGTAATAACGTATGTGAAACATTTGGCACAGCACCTGGCATATAAAAGTACTTAAGTGTAGCATTAATGTATTATTTAACTAATAATAAAAATTGTTAATGTTTTAATACCCATAATAAGTTTGATTCATGGAAAATCTCCATTTCCAGCAAACAGTCAAACATTATCGTGGTGACATTTTTCCTCTACAGATAAGATAAAGCCAGACAACTTGGCATGCAGCATATGTTCTAAAATTGTATAAGCTACCAAAGGCAATGGAAAAGCAGATGAGTGCATTTTAAAAATTAAAATGTCTTTTGATTGCTCTGCCTTATGTCCTGTGTTGAAAAGAGGCACTGACAGAATCAGTATCTTTATAAATGATGGATTTTGTACAGCATGAAAAAGGCATAACAAAGTATATTTCAAATTTTGTTTTGAAAGCACCGATTCCCATACATCTTTGAAATTAAATTTCCCTCATGGTTCATCTTTAAACCCTTTACCTTGTACTAAGAGGAATATATGAGTAAGGAAAGAAAATTTATCGGGCGGGTGTGGTGGCTCATGCCTGTAATCCCTGCACTTTGGGAGGCCGAGGCAGGCGGATCACCTGAGGTCAGGAGTTCAAGACCAGCCTGACCAACATGGTGAAACCCCGTCTCAACTAAAAATACCAAAATTAGCCGGGCGTGGTGGTGGGCACCTGTAGTCCCAGCTACTCAGGAGGCTGAGGCAGGAGAATTGCTTGAACCCAGGAGGTGGAGGTTGCAGTGAGCTGAGATAGCGCCACTGCACTCCAGCCTGGGCAACAAGAGTGAAATTCTATCTCAAAAAAAAAAAAAAAAAAGAAATTTATCTTTTACAATTTCATTCAAATGTAAACTGCAGATAAATATTAGAAATCACATAAATGAATTATTTTGCTAGTCTGATTTTTCTATATCATCCCCCCTTTTTGTCATTCCTCCTGAATAGTCCTCCTGAATATTCTCCTCCTTTTTGTCATTACTCCATGTACCTGAATGTCACTTGTATTTCTTTTTTTCTTATGTTTTCATAAATACAATGAAAAGGCTAGTGTTTCTAACACAGTGCTTTGTTTCTGCTTATCTGATAATGCAATAACTAATATTTCATTATAATATAATAAATGTTTGTAGAATGAATGACCGAAATGTCAGGTCTAATTCTCTGCTTTCTTTTTTATTAATATTACATTTCCCATAGGTTTTCACTGTCTACTTAGGCTGCACGCCAAAGAGACCATTCAATTTTTCTATTGTAGATTTGTGAATTATGTATAAAAAATGCATTGCACTTTACAGAACTTTGGCATTTATCCACTTACACTGAGTAAGCTTAAGGTGAAAGAAGAAAGATCTGTTTTCTTAGGGGTAATTACTAAATTTCTACTGTCATAATACAAGTCATTTTTTCCCCCAAGATAAAGCTAAACAGTTATAGGAAACTGATCCAAAAAAAGATTCTTGCTCTTCACATTAAAACATATATCTTTACTGTACTCTGTGGTACACAGTATCAAGACATGAGGACTCTGAATCATAGTGCTTATTTAGGAAACATCAATGATGATACTCAACATGATGATAAAGTCTACAGAATGCTTGGGGCTATCACACTAGCATCTGTAAAACATGGTACAACATTTAGAAACATTTAATTAATGCCACATAATAGCACATATTTGCCTTATTCTTCTCTTGATTCCAAAGATTTCCACGGAGCACCACATCTACTCTACACAACAACACCTCTTTTTGGATTTTCTGTGGCAATGTGTGTTTATAGTAAAGTTCAGGAAGGGATAAGAAGAATTTGATTTCCACATATAAGTGAGATTATATAGTATCTGTCTTTCTGTGCCTGGCCTATTTTACATAACATAATGTTCTCCATGTTCATCTATGTTGTCGCAAATGATAGGATTTCCTTCTTTTTAAAGGCTGAATAGTATTTTCCACATTTTCTTTATCCAGTCATCATCCATTGATGGGCACTTAGGTTAATTCCACATTATGGCTATTGTGAATAATGCTGCAATGAACACAGGACTGCAGATATCCCTCCAACATACTGATTTTATTTCCTTTGAATATATACTCAGTTAAGGGGATTGCTGGATCATGTAGTAGTTAGAGAGTAAAACAGTGGAGGTTGGGGAGACTGGGAAGGTGTTAGCTGAAGGATGCAAAATTTCAGTTGAACAGGAAGAAAAAATTCAAGAGACCTATTGTATATCAGAGGTACAATAGTCAATAGCAATATACTGTGTACTTGAAATTTGCTAAGAGAGTAGATTTTAAGTGCTCATCACAAAAAAAAGAAGTTTGTGAAGTACTGCATATGTTAATTAACTTGATTTAGCCATTCTACAATGTATACATATATCAAAAGATCATGTTGTCGCTTCAATAAGTGGTGCTGGGACTGGTGGATGTCCACATGCAGAAAAATGAAATTGGACCCTTATAACATTGGACGAAAAGCAATTCAAAATGAGGTAAAAACTTCAGTGTAAAAACTGAAACTAAAACTTCTGGAAGAAAACATATGGCTAAAGCTTCATGACACTGGTCTGGGCAATAATTTTTTTGATATGATCCCAAAAGCATAAGCAACAAAAGTATAAACAGACAAATGGATTACGTGAATTTAAAAATCTCTGCACAGCAAAAAAAATAAAAATAAAATGAAAATAAAAAAATAAACAGACTGAAGTGACAGTCTATGGAATGGGATAAAATATTGGCAAGCCATACATCAGAAAATCAATTAATGTCCAAAATAAATAAGGATCTCAAAGAACTCTATCGCAAGACTTAAAAATAGGCAAAGGGCTTGAATAGACATTTCGCAAAAGATGACATACAAATGGCCAACAAGTATATTTTTAAAAAAGCTCGACATCACTAATCATCAGATAAATAAAAAAGATGAAACTAACAAGTCTTGGTGAGGATGTGGAGACAAGGAAACACTTGTAAACTGTTGGTACTGCAAATTAGTAAGGCTATTATGGAAAACAGTATCAAAGTTCCTCAAAAAATAAAAAACAGCTGGGCATGGTGGCTCATAACTGTAATCTCAACACTTTGGTAGGCTGACGTGGGAGACTCACCTGAGGTTAGGAGCTCAAGACCAGCCTGGCCAACATGGTGAAACCCCATCTTGACTAAAAAATACAAAACTTAGCCAGGCATGGTGGCGCATGCCTGTAATCCCAGCTACTCAGGAGGCTGAAGCAGGAGGACTGCTTGAACCTAGGAGGCGGAGGTTGTAGTGAGCCGAGATTGCACCATTGCACTCCAGCCTGAGAGACAGAGCCAGACTCTGTCTCAAAAAAAAAAAAAAAAAAAATAGAACCACCATATGATCCAGCAATCCCCCTACTGAGTATAT
This sequence comes from Pan troglodytes, assembly GCF_028858775.2. Lineage (NCBI taxonomy): Eukaryota > Metazoa > Chordata > Mammalia > Primates > Hominidae > Pan > Pan troglodytes. Next base: position 135,729,806 of record NC_072403.2, on the reverse strand, counting down.
ATCCAAAGGAAATGAAATCAGTATGTTGAAGAGACATTTGCACTTCCATGTTCACTGCAGCACTATTCACAATAGCCATAATATGGAATCAACCTAAGTGTCCATCAATGGATGATGACTGGAAAAAGAAAATATGATATCTATACGCAATGGAATACAATTCAGCCTTAAACAAGAAAGAAATCCTATTATTTATGAAAAAAAGATGTAACTGGAGAACACTGTTAAGTGAAATAAGCCAGGCACAGAAAAACAAATACCACATGATCTCACTTATATATGGAATCTAAAAAGTTGAACTAATAGAAATAGAGAGTAGTTACCAGTGGCTCAGGAGATGTTGGTCTAAGATACGAAATTTCATTATGAGGACTAAGTTCAAGAAACCTATTGTACAACATGGTGACTACAGTTAATAACAATCTGTATTCCTGAAAATTGCTGAGACGGTAGATTTTATGTGTTCCCACCACAAAAAAATAAGCGTGTGAAGTAATGCATATGTTCATTCGCTCAATTTAGCAATTGCATATTTCAAAATAAGTTGTACATAATAAATAAATGCAATGTTTATTTGTCAATTAAAACTACATTTAAAATAAAATTACAAAATGAAAAAAAGTTAGAAGTGAACTCTGGGAAAGAAGACCTTCTACTAAATTAGCCTACTAAACACATAAAAATTGTTCCCACAAGAACATAGATAAAATGTCCTTGGATTACTCATTGCCTCAATTCTAACTGCTTCTCTTTGTTGATAACATTGACTGGTAGACCCACCACTAGCCCTTAGCTTGGAGGGGAAAAAAATATATACGTGTGTGTGTATATATATATATATATATTTTTCAGCAGCTTGCAAGTGTTATCAGCCAGTTAGGCGGGGAAATGTGATCCAGTCCCTTCTACTCTGAGGTATCTTAGGTCAGCTCTCTGTGTAACAGCTAATTTGGGGTTCCTCAATCATTGCTGTTTGAGCTCAGGAGAATGTTCTGAAATGAGCACCAGGAGAGAGATCTGATCACATCCCAAAGGATTATCAGTGCACATGTTCTACAGTTAGAAACATTTAAAGAAAAAAAAGCAGCTCGGCATGCGGGCTCTCACTTGTAATCCCAGAATTTTGGAAGACTGAGGCAGGAGGACTGCTTAAGCCCAGGAGTTGGAGACCAGCCTGGGCAACAAAGAGAGACCTCATCTCCACAGAAAGTTAAAAACAAAAAACAAAAAACAAAACAAACAAACAAAAAAAAAAAACAGCCTGAGTTACAGAGTGAAACCATGTCTCAAAAAAATTTTTTTAAAGAAAATTGTAAATAATAATAAACACTGACTCATCTAATCACTGAATACTTATGAAAGCATTATTTTTAATATTTTAGATAAGGTATTATAAGAATTAGGGATACATATCTGCTTCCAAGCAGCTTCCAATCCAAGAAGTAATTTAACATAGAAGTTAAAAGAATATATGGCCACCCTGCCCATATTACCTTGTCTCCCCTTACCAGCTTTCTGCACACCAGCTACAAGCACACTGGCACCCACCCCCAGCCTCTGTAGCTCCTTGTCGCAAAGTTGCCTGCAGACTGCTGAAACTGCTTTGCCTACACCCACAGGGATAGGAAAGTGCAGGGAGTTCATGCCACCTCCCAGACTTCTGCCTGTAGCTAATGACTAACAGGGGTAGGGAAGTACAAACACTCTATCCCCCTGGCTTCCTAAGTGGGACTCTAAGGTGAGCCTCAGACTATCTGCAGAGCTACCTTGCAGAACTAAGTTACATTACACCCACCTCCTCCTGGGATTTTACAGGATCTCTCACCATTGCTTGGCTTCCTGCCATTCCATGTCTACTTCCCAACTCTGCTACTGGTTTTTTCCTAGGAACACTTCCTCGTCTATCATTTTTACATGAATTACCTCAAGGTCAGCTTCTGAAAGAAGACAGCTGTTATTAGTATTAATTCTATTATAACTAAAAGTGATGGAAAATAATATAAAGATGAGTGAATCAGTTTATCTAAAAGTTGTACAAAGTAGTACAAGAGTTCAAAAGAGAAACTAATAGTATCAGGATCAGTGTAGGATTCCTGGAGCAAGTACAGCAAAGTTAAGGGAAATCTGGTTGCCAAAATCTCCAAAGGCTTTGAGTGTCAAGATAATGGGCTTATAGCTTATTCAATAGAAAACTGAGAATTATAGAAATGTTTTAAGTAGGGAGGACCATGTCATATGATTTTTAAAGTTTAGCTTAAATAATTTGGCAGAAATATCACTAAGTCCTAGAACTTTTCTATCTTTTGTGGATGTAGTAGTGGGAACTCTTTAAAACTGGCAGACATGCTGTGTTTTTCAGCTCTTTCTCTCCAAATCTGAATGCTGGTATGAAATATATTAAAGATATATCACCAATGACCCAGAATTCTGTCTATTCTAAAGTACGGGTGCACTCTGAAAGTAAGCACACACCCTTTGGCTCAGTCAAATCATCCCCAGTCCTTAAACAGACTGTGGCAGTGTATCAGTCCATTCTCACGCTGCTATAATGAACTGCCTAAGTCTGGGTAAATTATAAAGGAAAGAGGTTGAATTGACTCACAGTTGCACAGGCCTGTACAACTTACAATTGTGGTGGAAGGGGAAGCAAACATCTCCTTCTTCACATGGCAGCAGGAGAGAGAAATTCCAAGCAAAGGGTGAAAAGTCCCTTATAAAACCATCAGATCTTGTGAGAACTCACTGAGTATTATGAGACCAGCATGAGGACAACCATCTCCATTATTCAATTACCTCCTACCGGGTCCCTCCCACGACACATGGGGATTATGGAAACTACAATTCAAGATGAGATTTGGGTGGGGACACAGCTAAACCATGTCAGGTAGCATGCAAATATTCACACTTTAGAATCATACTGTAGTTGGCAGTGGTCTACAGATTCTTCATCCCTTCATCCTTGGTCTCTCATTGCTGGGTATGGCTATTTATCAATCAAAGCTCTAGGCTCCAGTACAGGTTTCTAAAGCATCTTTTGTCTTTCAGCCACATGATAACAGTAAATGTATATAGTTTAATCACTATAGTGTCATACTCTTTGAGGAAGTATTTCCACTTTCCTCACTTAACAGTGTCCACCTTTATGATGGCTTTTCGATAAAGAATATCTCCTATTTAATTCTTAGCTACAGATAGCATTTATTGCTCTAGGAGCTAGAACGCTGCTGCTTGATATATAAAGGTGCTCATGTTTGAAGTACTTGACTTTAAACCAACAATTTTCAACCTGACTGCACAGTGGATCCCAAGGAGAGATTTAAAGACATAAGATTCTCAAGCTCCATACCATCCCAATTACCAAGGCCACAGCATTTTTTTTTAAGATTTTTTAGGTAATTATAAACTGCAGCCAGTATAAAGTTTCACCACTTCAGATTGATAGGCCTGGATTTTAGATATAGCAATTTTAAAATTAAAATGAAAAGTTTTAGGTAATATTTGTCCAATAGTTAAAAACAAAGATAGAGCTGTATCATTCTCATCTGTTTATGAGTTATTCTCACAAATGGGATCCTCATGAGACAAAACTGGTATTTATTTTAATCGTCTTAAAGAAAAGGAAACAAATCCTTCAAATGTTATGTAATATACTCAAGTTCATAATAATAAGCAGTAGAATAAGACATCCATCTTCCATTTCTTCTTCTTTTCTTCCCAAAGGCCTCAGAACACTAGTCTTCTAATTCCAAGCAGAAAGTTCCATCCGCCAAGATTCATGCCACTTGGTTTGATGAATCAAAATACAGCATCCTTCAGATCCCTTTGCTGAGCAATACAATTATTTGTATATGTTACTTTTTTTTCTGTTTGGCTGAAAGATTTAATATGAGCTAAGGAAAATGAAGCCATTACTGCTATAAGATCTAATCCCTTTCCACCATCTTTCAGGATATTGGCACTGCATATATTCAGAATTCCCCAAAGTCAGCTTGTGATAAAAATGTCTTCAGAGATGGCAGAATATGTTTCCTTTGGTACATGTTCATTAAAAATATACACGTGTTCACTACTGTGGATATGTATGTGTTGACAGATGACACAGGCTGATTTAGGAAGAGATAAAAGCACACTTGGAATTTATTAGCCTTTCAACCAAGATATAAAATTCTGAAATAAAGAATGTATTCCTAGTCAACAATTTTCCTCTGCTCTTAGCCATCTTACATAGTACTGGACTGAATGTGCCATAAGGACATGTTCATCCGTTTATCTCCATCTCCAGTACAGTGCCTGGAATAGAGTGGATATTTGTGAATGAAAGAGGAAATAAGAGACATGTGTTATATGTGTGTGTGTGTGTGCGCGTGCGTGTGTGTGGCGGTGGCGTGGGGGGTGGTAATAGAATGAAAATGCCTTTAGAAAAGATAATTCCAACAGTATTCTTCATTAGCGCCCTCATCAGGAAGCCTGGGTTTGAAGAATATTGAAATGACAAGAAGACCACGTGCAAATACTGCTTGCTATTTCTTTTATCTGAAGAATTTTACTGTTCTCACATTCTCTATCAACCTAGTTTTACTTGATGCAATGTTGCTATAAAAATCATTTTTTCTTCCTATTAACATCCCACTTAGTTCATCACAACTGAGATAATATCACCTCTAAAATGCAAAACATCAACTGCAAAGACTAAGAAGTCTAAGCAACAGATGTTTACAAGTTAGACTAGCCAATTTCAAGAAACACCCATGGGGTAGAGATTTTAAATAAAAACAGCCCATAGCTATTTGCATCTCTCCTTTACTTGGCTCAATGTTCTGGTAAGAATAGAAGCAAGTTCAGGGTTCACTTTTTAAGAATTGAGGCAAAAGCACAACCTATTTGGAGTGGCAGGAAGGGGAAAAATCCTTAGCCTATGAGGACTTAACTAAATAAGTAAGAAAAGCCATTCATTCAGGCCAGCTTCCCAAACTTTCCTACCACATTGAGGTTTACACACACCTAGAAATGATAGGGTTGAAAGCCTAATAACGACTCAGCATATACACACTGAGTGCCGCTCCAAGTTTAACACTTTAATAGGGCAAAAACATAGCTCCTGCATGGTTAGAAAAAGAAGATGCATATAAAACATTCATATAAAAATGTAAGCTTCCAAAAGCATAGTTATAAAATTAGAATGGGTAGAATTCAAAGAAAAGAGAGATTGGGATGAGTCAGAGAGACCCGGTAAAGTGTTCATGTAATAAAAATATAGAGTATTTAAAGATGCTGGAAGAAAAAAAGGGAAGTAATTTGTATATATATTAGATGAATAATAGAAACTCAAATTTCCTACAAGTTTGTCCAACTGGCATTTTCACTTGGAACGCTTTAGCATCACTGATCTTGGTTTTCTCTTCTCTGTAACTATCAGAAATATAAGGTATACAGTCATTACTCAGTATCCGTGGGGGATTAGTTCCAGGACCTCCTGTGTATACCAAAATCCATGCAGACTCACTGAAGTCCTACAGTCGGACCTACAAAACCCACATATATAAAAGTCAGCCTTCCTTATTACATGGATTTCACATCCAGAAAATACTGTATTTGCAATCCACATTTGGCTGAAAAAACCTGATTATGGGTGGGCCCACAGAGTTCAAATTTGTGTTGTTCATGAGTCAATTGTATAATAAAAATCAGAAAGGTGAAGAGAAACCCAAACTATACAATTCACTTGTGATAACACAGGATTTGGTGTTAAGTATAAAAGGAAAACGCATCACATAAGCAAAAATGGTTAAATCTCTATTTCTCATGTCACTTTTGTATTATTCTTTTTGATGACTGCATGTCTACCTATGAAATGTTTGAAAGTTATTACATTTTATTTATGTCAAAAGACTTGTGAGCTATTTGAATTCTATGCCATTTTTAAACTATTGCAGATGACTGGATTCTTCATATTATTAAACTGTTCTCTGCCATAGAAGATATCACATTTTATAGTATTTGTACTCTAATTCAGAAGTGTAGCAAGCTACCAGCAAATAGAAGTACATATATTGATTCACTCCAAGCGTATAAACCTATAATCAGAATATTCCACTTCAACATCTATTTGTCTCAAAAGTCTACAATGACCCCTTGAAAAGTCAAAACACTTCTATTCAATTGGTGTTTAAGGTTGTTTTCCAATTAACATCTTAAAACAAATTTCTTCTCAGATAATGTTAAATTCTTTTGTTCAGTATTCCCTCTGTCACTCAAACTAAGTGATTTTGTTTGGCTTTACTTGTTGAGATTTAGCCATAGGCCTGCATACAATAGCAAATCTCCTCAAATCATTCTAAATTGGAAATAATTCTTGATGAAGAGTATATGTCTAATACTGACCATATAAATATGGTTGCCATATGGTGATGTAGAAGGAACATAAAATAGGACCTCAGGAATTGTCACATCTGTTAGCCTTGTACAGCAGGATTTAAATCAGATGGTAAGATAAACTCTGCCATCAATCTGGATTGGTTACTTTCTTTAGACAACAGCATTTGTGAAGAAGCACATATGTATCCATGTAGTATGATTAGGCTCTGCCTCCTCTTCCTCATAGATCTGTCCTGGTGTGAATTGAAGTTTAGATGGCCTGAAAGTTATTTCATCTGGTCAGAAAACATGTGTATATGTTAGCTACTAAGAGATCATTAAGGGGAGACGAGTAACAGAGATTTGGTTAAAGGGGATGCTATTTAAAGGGGATGTGAGCAGTTAAAGGGGATGTGAGCAATAGAGGCAGGGAGCAGAAGGAAATAAACCTACAAAAATGGGATTGAATATCTAAATTCCAATACCTGAAAAATGTTAGTGAAAACAAAGTAAAACTAATTCCTCTCTCATAATCTATGCTTTAGCTAAACACTACCTTCTTCAAAATGCTCTGTACGTCTGGTTCCCTCTGCCAGAATCGCTTTCCTCCCAACATTTATCTAACTCCTCTTTATCTTTAGGACACGGTTGGGGTTCAGAGAATGACACTGCAAAGTATGGCACTTTGGCATGCTGAGTGCTTTGAATTAAAGGAGAACCAAAGCTTCTCCGATCTTCTCCTGCCCTCCTGTCTCTCACCCATCTTTCTCCCCCAAAGGGCAGGGCAGAGGCCTTCTCATAAGTTCTCTTACCTACCTGACGACAGAAACTCCAAAGCGGAACTTATCTGTCATTTTGTCATTAATCCCCATTACGGGAATCTCATGAACCAGGGAAGAGTGTATCACAGGAGCAGAGATCAAGGTCAAAATCATGCCCGGACTTTGTCACAGGCTATCACCTATTCTTCTGAGGGTTGTTCCTAGAAAACTTTTATTACCTGAGAGACTTTAGCTGCATCATAAGACAACCTTTGTTCACCCATACATTTCCCCCATTACCCTCCCATAACTTGCGTCGCCACCACCCGTCAGAAGCCCCAAACCCCTGTTCTTTCTGTAGCTCTGATCCTATATAAGTTTCAATAATCTTATCCTTTCTTAAGTCTCATATTTCGTGATGATAAGGACAGGATGCAGGGAAACACTGGGTAGAAGAGGGCGAGGTCACTGGTGAGGGCTCCACCCTCAAGCCTGGAGTCACAGCCCTAAATAAAAATATGCATTCCTGTTGTCCCGACCAAAAGATACCTTTTCCAAAACCACCCTGGCCCTCCACACACCTTGCCCTGTACCCATAAAAACCCCAAGCTCCCCTGGCAAAGGGGCAGAGTGGCTCGGCAGAGAAAGAGAAGAAGCATCTGAACATTGAGAGGAGAAGAGGCAGCTGAACACTGGGGACTATGGTTCATCCCCAGCCAAACTCCAGGGGAAGATTATCTTCTTGCTCCATCCCCTTTCCAGCTCCCCATCCTATTAAGAGTCACTGCCATTGCTCAATAAAACTCTCTGCATACACCACCCTTCAATCCATTTGTGTGACCTCATTCTTCCTGGATTCTGGACAAGAATTCGGGACACACTGGGTGCGGGCACCCAAAAAGGCTGTCACACTGGGTCTTCACTGAATGTTTAACACTTAAGCTGTGTGCAGTGGCAAAGCTGAAAGAGAATTGTTTGTACCACACACTCTCTGGGGCTCCAGAGGTCATGGACAACCCCTAGATATTGTTGCAGGCCGGTACAGGGTTCATTCCTGCCAGCATCCAAAGGCACTTGCCCCAGCTCGTGCACCTGCTCACCTGTATACCCCTATCCCACAATGGGTTTGAGTGGCTGAGTAAATCAGCCACCCTGAAGGTATGTATTACAGCACTGAATAGATAAGACCAGGATCTAGTTACTTGAGTTCACATAAAGAACTGGACCAGATAAGAGGAAGGAGCCTCACTCGTAGAGCTTGAGTAGAAATTCAGAGCAAAAACTACAGACACTCAGACTAAGCATTAACTAGCATGGGGTCTTTAGCTGTTCCTAGTTTCAGAACAAGAATGATCCCATAGCATTGGGCAGAGCTAATCCTCTAAGTGGACGTTAAATTAGGGGGAAAAAAAACAAAAACATAGACAAGAGTCAAATCAGTCATCATTGCCAAAGATTGCACTTGCTGAAGTTGTAAAGTTCTTAAGAAGTGCAATAGAATATATCAATCTTATTATTTATATACTGTTATGGACTAAATGGTTGTGTCTCCTCAAGATTCATATGTTGAAGTCCTAACCCCCAACAAGACTATATTTGTATATAGGGCCTCTGAGGAGATGATAAAGGTTAAACAAGGTCATAAGGATAGGGCTCTAATCTGATAGGTCTAGTGTCCTTATAAGAAAAGAAAAAGGCATGAGAGTACTTTTACTCCACCACATAAGGATATTAAGAAGGTGCCCATCTACAAGCCAGGAAGAGAGCCCTCACCAGGAACTGAATTATCTGGCACTTTGATCTTGGATTTCTCAGCTGCCACAGTTGTGAGAAATACATATCTGCTGTTTAAGCCACCCAGTGTGTGGCATTTTGTTTTGGCAGCCCAAGCAGACTAATACGTGCCACAAATTTATTTTTGTGTATAATGTCTCCAAGTAATTTGAATAAATTGTCTTGTTAGCATTATTTTACCACCTTGGAGCTAGGGAAACAACAAAGAAAAATCAGATGTCTACAGATGTTGGTAGACAGATAGTCCTAAAATCACAATGGGCTAATTAACCTTTCCACTTCATCTACTATGGAATTTTCCCATTATCTACTAACAGTATCCAACAGTTTAGTAGTGCATAAAATGGAGCTCTCAATGCGACTTTTGAAAACCATCCTACACCTGTCATCCTGTAAGTCATCCTATAGTTGCTTGACTGACAAGGTTATACAATAACTGATCCAAGAAAACATAAGCCACAGTCTTAATGATGATGGAGGATCCCTTGACTATTGCTACTGTTAGCTTTGTTGGTTTTCCTTTTGCTGATGGAAATGATTGAAATGTTTTAAAAATCCATAGCATCCTGGATGTTGAGGGTTATGTAGGGCTGACTCAGCAGCTGTTAAGGTGAAGTGGTTCCCGTGACCATTGGTTGCATTACTCTCTTCAGGAGACTGGGAGCCCTACCCAGAATGTCGTATCTGGGAAACTTCCTTAGACTGTGTACAGACTTCCTGTTGATGATGGATGGATGTCATAAAAGAAAGTTATGAGGTGTAAATTACCATCACAACTGAATTTGTCCCTGCAGTGATAAGGGCAGTGGTCTGCTTACTTTTCAAAGGGACTGTAATATATAGTGTTATAAAGCAAGTCACTCCTTTCAGCCTTATGTCTCCATATTTAATTATTATGCCTTGAAAACACATATACTATACTCTGACATCTCACGATTGTAACACTGATTATAGATATTAGGCCTGTTTACTTTGGACCTCGTCCAAGATAATTGAATTAAGAATATCTCAAGTACTTGTTAGCAGTTAATCATACCTACAAATTGGTTCCAATGAGAGAGCTATGTTAAAGTTCCCAAAGATACGGTGCAAAAGAAAAAAGAAGTTGTTTAAGCTTCTTTTTCTTCTTCTATTTGTGTACATATACTGCCCTATTCACACTTTCTAGACTAGGCAATTTGCTTAGTGCAGGTATAGAATAACAGTTGTGCTATAGTTCAAAAGTACCTGAGTTTGGACATTTGTATCAGATTTACATTGCATTTAAAAAACACAGAGGAAAGAAGTCCTGCTGGTTTGCAACCTTAAGCAATTGTGAAATAGAAAGAAAAGTAATAATTTTGATGGCCTCAAAGAAACAATTTGTTTTCCTTTTACATAAAGCTGTAAAATCCTATCTAGACTACACTTTGAAAAGTTTTCTAACATCCCTACAGGAAACATATATAAATAGTATATAAACTATAAAAATATCAAGTGTAATTAATGAAAGTGTTCTTTCTACCACATACAAATCCCAGGATAATGAAATGTAGTCTTATTGTACTATTTTCTGCTTTTTGATCCCCCAAAGCCAGAGTACAATAAAAACTGAATAATGCATTTTCATTTTTCTAAGCACTATAAATTCTTGTGTATTTCAAGACAGGACAAGTACCTCAAAAAGATCTTAGATGTTTGACATCCATGACTATTTTGTCCTTTCAGAATTGCAATACCTACATAAGCAATTACTTAAAATCATAAAAATATAACGAAGTTAAAAATTATTATTGTTTTTCTTCAATGTAAATCATAAAAATAATCAGGTTAGACAATTACAAGTTTTCCTTCAATCTAACATCTCTTTAGGTACAAATATGTGAGTTTTTGCTGATAGTTTTGCAAGCTTAAAAATCATCTCTGATTAAAAGGAAAAACTGTGTTTCATTTTTTCCCTATGGTTGTATAATTTTTTGGCAGAAGAGATAAAAATTTATACGTAAATCTTCTGAATATGACTTTTATAGCTTAAAAAAGTGAATGTTTTTAGAACATTATATAATCATATACGAAGAATACAGAATTTGCCTAAGTACTCTGGATAACAGTAGTAATTAAATACACACAAACATACAGACTAACACATGCACATAAACATAAAGCATTTGTCAATTACTGTTCCTGCCATACTTATGAATACCAAAGGTTATAAACTGTGGAAGAAAAAAAGCTTTCAAGGTGATTATTATTTTATCTAAAATATTAGGCCAAAAATAACATCCATGAAATTGAAAATGTGGAAAACAAAAACTGTTAGAAATCAATTTATTTTTAATCATATCCACCTGCAGGGAAAGTTTTTTAATGATCCATTTATTGCTGTTAAGAGTTTTGCTTTGTATATTGTTTTCTTGACATTTGAAGCATGTTTTCTATAACATTTGCTTATATCCTTCAAGAGGCTTCTGATTTTGAAGAGCGACATTTTGAGCATAGGAACATCTTCTGTCATAATCATTCCTATATTCTCTCTATTAATAATCCCTAGATAAATACCCATGAATCAAAAAGGAGACTGGAAATAACATATAACCATTCAGTTATTTAAAAGCAGAATTAATAACTAACAGTATGCTACTAGCTAACCTCAATTTTGCTGTAGTGCTGCAAAAGAAAAAGTAGGTGGGAGGGAGGGTAGTTAACAGCCAAAGTGAAAATAAATTCGTAAAGTTAGAAAAAGATTGGGCTATTAAAGGGAACTACAAACTCTCTAAGAACATTTTTTTAATGAAACAAAACAAAATGAAATGCTTATTTTGTGTTGTTTAGGAGTAACTCAACAGAAAGAATAGGATTGGAGTACATATTCTTTATAGACACACTTAAGCATCTAAAGATTGTCTGCTAATCACATTTCCATAAATCAAATCAAATTAAAATAACTTTTACAGATGAGACTATAAGTCATTTTTAAATAACTTTACAGTATTTTTCTTAAAGTACTAAAAATTATATTAATTACAAATGTTACGACTTGTAAAAGTTACTCTGAAATTGACTCCAATTTTTTTTTTTTTTGGAGTGTTTAGGTTTAGAAGTACCTTAATGACCTTCGAGATCCTTTTTCCTTCTGCAAGTTCAAGTGGGAAGGATACGCTCTGTTCTGCCAGCCTTCTGTGCTAACCAAACAGGACACACAGAGTCCCTCACCCCCTAAGCAGCATAAACTAGCTGCTGCCCTCTGTTCTTGAGCTGTTCTGCTTCCTGGACTTGAAGCAGGGCAGGATAGCTACAGTGCAGATGGAGCTGAAAGCTAAGTATGACTAGCAATTCTGCAGGTTAAATTGTGAGAGAGAGTCATTATCCATATGCGAGAAAACACATTGCTAGCAGCATCCTTAAGTGGGCAAAGGGAGAAAGAATAGATTTTCTAATCTAACCTTAGGAGGTAAATTGCCTTTTTCTAGCATACAGGGTGAAATCTCACACTTTTTTGAAAGACACTTGATTTCAAATGCACGTTTAAATGGCAATTACTCATTTAAAAAGATGCGCTGGTCCCCTGACCCCCTTGAGTAGAAAGGTAATAAAACACACTGCTTTAACATAATGATCCCTCCAAGAGTTGTGTTTACTTTATGCGTGTCTGTAGATAGACTCTTTTGCCTGAAGCACATTTATTTTGATTCCTTATGTGAAACAAAATCAATATATTAGGTATTTTTCATCAAACGGCATTTTACAGTATCACTTTTTTCCCAAATGTAAAATCGAAAACCTTCCTAAGAGTGGAAATTTGACATAACTCAAGTAAAAACTACTTCAGACAGTAGCAGAATAAATATTATAACTTTTATATAAAAACTGGTTTATTGCTCTCTTGATCAGCAATGGAGAGACAAGGACACTCATTATTATATAAATCATTCTCCAGAATTTATGAGGTAATAAAAGCAGCAAAATATAGATTCATAAAGGAGAGAATTTATGAAGTAGCTTTCAAAACCCTTTCAGTTAAGTTTCCATATATATTAGAAACTAAAAGGTTGACTTAAGGACTTTGGCTTATGGTTATTCACTTATTAAAACATCGTATTTGTCTTATTTCAGTTCTCTTGATTTCAGAAAAAAAGAGAAAATTTAAAATCATTGTTGCATTCCTGAAACAAACTTTTGGTGTATATTTTCTAAGAATATTGTATTAGGTACTCTGCCATTCTTTCCTGGAAAATCCTATTCAGGGCTAACTTTTTCTCCTATTATGGTCCACCACTTCAAAGTCTTGTTTCTTCTGCAAGATCCTACTACCAAGGTATACTTTATACTTGCATAACTCTGTTTTATACACACTGTCCTTTCTCAGAGCAAAGTCAAGTTCCCTCTACAAAACTTCCCACAATCTGTGCAACTAATTCCATGCACAAGGACATCTTGGAAATAATATATTGAAAGGTAATTTTCACATCACTTTCCACAAGATGGAATGTTCCACAGTAAAACAGAAATGAAAACTGTCTCAGATTCCCTCTAAATAAGAAATAGCCCAACACTAAGCTAGACAATGAAATCAGAAAAAATATCAGAAAGAATGTCAGAGCATAGTAAGGACTTCGGTTTTACTCTGAGTGGTAAGATAGGCCAAGGAAAATTTTTGAGTGGAGGAAAGACATGAATTTTTGTTAACACAATCACTCAGACTATTACGTTGAGAATAAACTGTGTTACATTCGTAAAAATCAAACAGTTATCAAAGGGAAAGATGATAAGCTTGGACCTGAGGGGTAAAAGAGTAAGTGAGAAGTAGTTGGATTCTGGATATATTTTAAAGGTAGAATCAACACAATGTCTTGATAGATTAAATGTGGGTGGAAGAGAAACAAGAGCTGTTGAGGATGAGTACCATTTTTGCTAACAACTGGAAGGACAGAATCCCACTAACTCAAATGGGGTATGATAGAGGGTTGTAGGACCTATGGAGCTGGAAGACAATAATTGGAAATCCTATTTGACATAGCAGGTTTGCTTACACAATCTTAAAAGTCACTTTCTCCGAGAATGGTGTAATAACAAATTTCTAAATGAAAAAAAAAAGTCAGGTATAAAATAAAACATGCAGCATAAATCAAATGCTATATAAAATACCAACCATACATTTGTAAAGTGATTTTTAAGTATAAACAGTTAACAGTAGTTATTCCTGGATGGTAAAACAAAATATGGGTGATTTCATTTCTTCTGATACTTATAATGAGCATATGCTACTTTTACAATATGAACGAATGTAACAAACACCTCGGATTTATGTAATATCAGAGCATATTCTAATATGTCAACATTCACTCATTTGTTGATCAAGGTTATTTTAATGTGCATCTTTTGTGGGGAATGAGAAATAAGTCGGAGAGGAGTGTTTTGAGGTACTCATAATATTTTATTTTTTGATAAACATTAATTTTGATAATTTTAGATTTACAAAAAGGTTGCAAAGACAGTAGAGTTCCTGTGTAACCTTCACCACACTTCCCCTAATGTTAACATTTTTACATAACCATTTGTACTTTTCTCAAAAGCAAACAATTAACATTAGTACATTACAATGAACTAAACTACAGACGCAATTCAGATTTCACCGTGTTTTCCACTAATGTCACCTTTTTTTTTTTTTGGTCCAGGATGAAAGCCAGGACACCATATTTCATTTAGTCACCATTTTCTTTAGCTTCATTCCAAATTGTGACGGTTCCTCATCTTACCTAATTTTTTGTGACCTTGGCAGTTTTTAAGACAACTGTTCAGGTATTGTGAGGTCCCTCCGTTTGGTTTTGTCTCCGGTTTTTCTCATGATGAGACTGCAGCTATAGATTTTGGGGAAGAACGCCACAGAAGTGCAGTGCATTTCTCATCACATCATATCAAGGGGTACATGATATCAACAAAATTTCTCATGGTAATATTAATCTTTGTCATTTGGTTAAGGTTCTTACTGCCAAGATTCTCAAAAGTAAATTTACTTCTGTTTTTCCCTTTTCATATATTATCTTTTGGAAATAAGTCACTTTGTCCAGCCTACTCAATTCCCTTAATTCCCTACTCAAAGGTAGGGAATTAAGATTCACCTTCCAGAGTAGCGAGTTCTAAAGATAGTAATATTTTTATATAATGAGGCATTATCCCTTCTCCACCATTTGTTATTTTATCATGTATTAATACTAATATGAACTCATGGATATTTGTTTTATTTTGGTTTTACAGTATTTTTATTTTTGTATCATAGTATTTTTATTTTTGTATTATTTCAATTTTTGAAATATTCCATTTTGACTTTCCAATAATATTGTAGAGAAGGTGTATTTTAATGAACGTTTTACAGGTGAGTATTTGATTTAATGCTTATAAATGTATACAATTCACAACAGAGACTGGGGTAAGCAGGAACCACAGTGTACTGTCCAACCATGAACCTCAGGGGGAGCCGGAAAAGAAAACACTAAGTAGTGTGGACAGAAGAATACAAAAAATTATAATAAGGTAACATTTCACGCGATAAAGAATTTCTACAGAATTCTAGGCAATAGCAGCCCAAGACAACACAATTGTTTTGAAGAGAAGAGGTGCATACATTCCATTAAATACAAGCTGAAAAATAGCTATAAGATCATAACCACAAAATAAAGAATTCACTCATTTATGCAATGTGATGTCTCTCTGTGTCTGCACATAGAGAGTCTCTTCCAAAATTGAAGAGTAAACACCACACTTGCTTTGCTTTATGTACTCAAGAAAATATCTATGAAAAAGAACAAAACAAGATTACTCTTTAGTCATGAGAGAAAGGCATAATCAAAACATAAATAACCTTTACTTATGCATGAATAGATGGGCAGATAGATTGTAAATAGATTTATCTCTTTTCCTATTTTTTAAAAAATGACAACTATGTACAGAATACTTTGATAGCCACGTACCAAAAACAAGAACGCACACAGAAAAACTTAGGCTGAGAACCTAAACATGAATAAATTGATCAGTCTGATTAACAAACATGGGTGGGTGGAATTTCAAATGCTCCTCTATTTTTGTGATATAATTCAATAGTAATGGCAACTGATTGAATGAAACTGGATACAAGGAGATGTCGGTGAAATGGTTACTAAATTTAAATAAACACATTATTTTTTCATTTATCCAGCTAAAATGAGGATAGAAGCAGAGAATACTTCTCATTCCTTCTAAAAGGCTAGAACTGTGCTAATACCCAAACCAGATACAGACAATACAAGAAAACAAAAGACTAAGGTCTCTCATGAACATAGATATAGAAATCCTCAACAGAGCAGTAGCAAATCAAATCCAACAACGTATAAAAAGAATTATATACCACAACCAAGTGGGATTTATCACATGTATGTAAGGCTGGTTCAACATGCAAATACCAACTCATGTAGTCCATTACATCAACAAGCTAATAAATAAAAATCAAATGATCATATCAGTACACGCAAAAAAAAAAGCATCTGACAAAATCCAATGCCCATTCATCATAAAATCTCTCAGTAAACTAGCTATAGTGGGGAACCTCAACTTACTAAATCATATCTACAAAAAATCCTACAGCTAGTATACTTAATGGCGAGAAAGTCAAAGCTTTTCTATTAAGATAAAAACAAGGTTATGATGCTCTCTCTTTGCTACCACTTTTCAACATCATACTAGAAGTACTAGCTAATTCAATAAGATAAAGAAAATGAATTAAAATACACAGATTGGGAAGGAAGAATAAAATAGTCTTTTTCACTGGTGACATGATTGTCTATGTAGAAAATATAGAAGAATTGACAAAAAAACTCCTGGAACAGCCAGGTGTGGTGGCTCATACATGTAATCCCAGCACGTTGGGAGGCCGAGGCAGGTGGCTCACCTGAGGTCAGGAGTTCAAGACCAGCCTGGCCAACATGGTGAAACCCCGTCTCTACTAAAAATACAAAAATTAACAAGGCTTGGTGGCACACACCTGTAATCCCAGCTATTCAGGAAGCTGAGGCAGGAGAATCACTTGAACCCGGGAGGCAGAGGTGGCAGTGAGCTGAGATCACGTCATTGCATGCCAGCCTGGGCAACAGAGCAAGACTCCATCTCCAAAAATAACTAACTAAATAAAAAACTCTTAGAACTAATATGGAATTATTGCAAAGTTGCAGGATACAAGGGTAATATACCAAAGTCAATCACCTTCTTACATACCAGCTATGAACAAGTGGAATTTGATATTAAAAACACAATACTGGCCAGGCGCGGTGGCTCAAACCTGTAATCCCAGGACTTTGGGAGGCTGAGGCGGGTGGATCAAGAGGTCAGGTGTTTGAGACCAGCCTGACAAACATGGTGAAACCCCAATTCTACTAAAAATACAAAAAGTAGCCAGGCATGGTGGCGCACACCTGTAATACCAGCTACTCAGGAGGCTGAGGCAGGAGAATTGCTTGAACCCGGGAAGTGGAGGTTGCAGTGAGCCGAGATCATGCCACTGTACTCCAGCCTGGGCAACAGAGCGAGACTCAAAAAAAAAAAAATCCACAGGAAACACACACACACACACACACACAGGAAAAAAAATTACCTTTTGCTTAAGAACAACCCAAAATAAAATCAGGTACAAATCTATAAAAGATATACAAAATCCGTGTGAGGAAAACTATAAAAACAAAATCAAAGAAGTACATACATTGAAAAATACTTTTCATGAATAGGAATAGGAAACAACGTCAAGATGTCAGTTTTTCCCAACCTGATCTATAGCTTCAATGAAATCTAAATCAAAATCCCAGAAACTTATTTTATACATATCAACAAATTGATTCTAAAGCTCATATGGAAAGGCAAAAAACCCAGAATAGTCAACACAATATTGAAGATGGGAGGACTGACACCACCCAGCTTCAGTACTGCCCATAAAGCTACAATAATCAAAAAAATATGGTATTGCCTAAAGAACAGACAGATAAATCAGTGGAACAAAATAGCACAGAAATAGACCTACATAGATATAGTCAATGATTTTTGATAAAGGAGGAAAGTCAGTACAATGGAGCAAGGATAGTCTTTTCTACAAATGGTAGAACAACTGGACATCCAGATGCAAAAAAAAGTGACTCTAGACACAAACCTTACACATTTCACAAAATCAACACAAAAGAGAGATTTAAATGTAAAACACAAAACTATAAGCTCCTACAAGATGACACAGAAGAAAATCTAGATAACTTGGTTATGGCATTTATATTTTAGACAAAACCCCAAAGAGATGATCCATAAAAAACAAATCGATAAGGTAGACTTCACTAAATTAAAAGCAAATTTCAAGAGAATATGAAGACAAGCCAAAGACTGGGCAACAATATTTGCAAAAGACATTTGATAAAAGACTATTACCCAAAATATACAAAGAACATTTAAAAGTGAACAATATGAAAACAAACAACATAATTTAAAAGTGGGTCAGAAACTTTAATAGACACCTCAACAAAGAAAATATATAGATGTCAAATAAGCATACAAAAAAATGCTCCACATCATATATCACCTGGAAATGCATATTAAAACAAGAATGAGATACTTCTACATGCCTGTCAGAATGTCCAAAATCTGGAACACTAACAATACCAAATGCTGGTGAGGATGTGAAGCAGTAAGAACTCTCATTCATTGTTTGTAGAAATGCGAAACGGTACAGCCACTTTGGAAGACAGTTTAGCGGTTTCTTACAAAATTAAATGTATTCTTACCATAGAATACAAAAATTGTGCTTCTTGGCATTTACTCAAAGGTGTCAAAAACTCATATCCACATAAAAACCTGCTCATGGATGTTCATAGCTGTCTTATTCATAATTACCAAACCATGAGAGCAACCGAGATGTCCTTCATTGGGTGAATGGATAAATAAACTGTGATAATCAGACAATGAAATATTATTCAGCGCTAAAAAGAAATGAGCTATCAGGCCATGAAAAGACATGAAGGAACTTTAAATGCGTATTATTAAGTGAAAGAAGCCAATCCAAAATGGCTACATATTGTATGATTCCAACTATATGATATCTGGAAAAGGAAAACCTACAGAGACAGTAAAAAGATCAGTGGTTGCAAGGGTTGGCTGGGGCGCAGAGATGAATGGATGGAGCACAGAGGTTTGTCATGGCAGTGCAAGTACTCTGCATGATACTATAATGATGGATACTGGCCACTAAGCATTTGTCCAAATCCACAGAATATATAACATCAATAGGGAACCCTAATGAAAACGGATTCAGGGATTACAATGTGTCAATACAGGCTCAACAACTATAGGCCAGGCATGGTGGCTCACGCCTGTAATCCCAGCACTTTGCGAGGCCGAGGCGGGCGGATCACAAGGTCAGGAGATCAAGACCATCCTGGCTAACACGGTGAAACCCCGTCTCTACTAAAAATACAAAAATTAGCAGGACGTGGTAGCAGGCACCTGTAGTCCCAGCTACTTGGGAGGCTGAGGCAGCAGAATGGCATGAACCCGGGAGGCGGAGCTTGCAGTGAGCCAAGATCATGCCACTGCACTCCAGCCTGGGCGACAGAGCAAAACTCCGTCTCAAAAAAAAAAAAAAAAACTGTAACAAAGGTACCACTCTAACGTGGAAGAACATGCATATTTAACAGCAGAGGGGTATGGGAAAACCTCTTACCTGTCTCTTTATTTTGGTATTAACCTAAAACTGCTGTAAAAAATAAAGTCTTTAATAAAAATAATTAAATTAACAACAACAACAACAAAAAACCAGTGTGGCTATCTTAAAAAAAAAAAGAGTTAAAACTAAGTATATAGACACTTAGATAACTTTTCCCAGAAATTAAAAATAAATCCTATTGCCAAGGATACTTTTGAGAATCATGGCTATATAAAAGATTTAAATATTACACAATATGCATACATACTATTTTCATCAAATGTCATAAATATGCATATATATATATACATTATATATATAAAATTAGATAGCTAGTTAGGAAATGCAATTGCCAAGTATATTATTTCAGGATAGATAAATGCAAAGACACTACAGTTTCACTATCAGAATATCCCATGGTAATGGCAAAATATGTTGCTAGGAAACCCAGTAAGAAGAAGAAAAAAAGAAAGTTTCAAGCATGGAAAGATCTGATGTAAATCTCTAAGCAGAACTAATTCATTTTTAGTCTTTATGCTCTGACCTTTGCAAGACTTGCATTGTTCCATAAAGTAACCTTAAATATGCAACTTACAAAAGCCGATAGCTACAGATTTACCAGAGCTGGTCTGATTTCCTAAATTAATATCTCTACAAACCTGCAGAGATAATAGCAGTTCATTCCCCAGATGACAGAACCACCTGATATACAAAATCATTCATTCGTCAGTCACTGATTGATTCATTCATTCAAAACAAATTAACACCAATCCCTTGCCAGGTACTGTGATATACACGCTGGACAGACAAAATTGAGCAAAACACAATCCCTGCTTACTGAATATACAAAATCCAGTGGCAGACACAGTTATTTATTCAATATTCACAAAAGAAATGTGAGAATTTATTTATCATAAATGCTACAAAAGAGAAATACAAGTTGTTTCTAAATTTTTCAGTGGGTGAAGTTGACCTGACTAGGGGGGTCAGCAAAAACTTTCCTGAGAAAGTGAAACTTATTTTACTTTGATATCAAGGATATGTAAGTGTAAACTACGTGAGAACAAGAGAAAATAATTTTGCAGATGAGGCCATATGGCAGAGGGTAGCACGGAGAATACCAGAAGACAGTGAGGCTCAAACAGGTGGAAAATATATTAGCAAAGGGGAGTGAGACAGGGAAGGGGTTAGGCCACGCATGTCCTTGTAAATTATGTTAAGGAGTTTTGCCTTTACGCCTAGAGCAATAGGAAGGCTTTGAAGTGTTAACAGCAGGGAAATAATGCGATTAGATCTGCATTTAAAATGCATTTTAAATGCTCACTTTGGCTGCTGTGTAAAGAAGACAAGAGGGGAGCCAGAGGACCTGTGGAAGTGAAGTTAGGTTATTTAGTGGTCTAAGCAAGGAGGATGGCAGTGTTACTGTCACTAAGAAGAGATGAACCCAGCCAATAAATTTTTAGGATGCAAACTACACAAGACCAAATAATGACAGCACACAGGGCGAAAGAAAAGTCAGGAATGATTCCTTGGCTTTTGATTCCCATTTCCCTAACATTTAAGGTTGTTTCATTTCCAAGATTTTAGTCATTAATTAAAGAAGCCAGGCAAATTATAGACTTCTTTGATGTAAGGGTTAAGGGTAAGAGGATGTCAAGAACAATATACATGTCCCCAGCTTATGCAGAAGTGTAGCATCATCCAAAACAAAGAACACTGAAAGAAGGCCAGGGTTTACTGGTCTGTTTGTCTGCATGATTAGTTAGTTACTTTGCTTATTTTGGGAAACTGGCTGACTTTTGGTTACGTTGAATGTGTCAGAGATGACTAGTTATCAGCAAAGGATTAGTGCTTGACTTTTCACAGTGAAGAGTCATTATGAGAAATTAGCTGTTCTACCAATAACTATACTTCCCAAACCTCCCCACCCCTCTGCATTTAGCTGGGATTCTGTGGTTGGTCCTCACTAATGGAGTATGGACAAGAGTACTATGTATCATTTCTGGGCCAGGAAGCATAAGCAGTCTACAAGCAAAAGTCCACAAGCCTTAAGACAAAGTTGAGGATTAACTTCCCTGACTCATCATGTAGGAAGCTGCTTGCTGACTAGAAACCCTGAATCAGGATGTCACATGAGCAAGAAATCAAGTTTTATCATGTTATACCAATGGAATTTGGGGCTATGTCTGTTACAACAGCTAGTAATATCCTAAAAAACACATAGAGTTTGATAAGCGTTTGAGACACCCACAGGATGCTGTCAGATAGACAATTAGATAATTAGACCTAGAGCTCAAGGGAGAACTCTGGGTGGAAAATTTTAATTGAGAATCATCTGAGTAACGGTGATAATAAAAAAATGTTAGTATGGATAAGATTGCTTAAGGAGAAAGTAGAGTTAGAATAGGAAAGAATCTTAGCTCAAGAGCAGATAGGGATTTCACACATGCAAGTACAGAAGTATAGTTATTTTCCCTTTAAAGTTGTAAAGGTGTAATAGATAAACAGGTACCAGTCTCTGTTAGAATCATTATCTATTCAATGACAGTTAAGCAGTTTTCATATATTCCTGTTTTTACTCCATGAATATTTATTGAGCACCTACAGAATGCCAGGCATAGTTTGGAGGACATGAATGCAATAAATATCTCTCAAGTTCTAAGAAAGATCTCTCTGATAGCTTGTAACAGGGAACCTGATCTGGCCTGAAGGTCAGGGACAGCTTCCCAGAAGACCTTTAAGCTGAAACCTGAAAGTTTAGTAGAAGCAAGGCCGGCTGGGGTAAAGGGGGGTAAGAAAATCCCTGGTTGAGGGTACAGCATGAACCTCTGAGATGAGAAGAAGTTTGAGATATTTTAGGAAGTGGAAGAATGACAAGTCTTAAGGGGGAGAGGGAGGCACAAAAGTTAAGTGGAGATCAGATCATATAGGCTGTATATGAAGGATTTTGGACTCTATCTTCAATAACAAGACATAATTAGTTTTAAGCAGGGGAATGACATAGAATAACATCAGAACTGTATTTCAGGTTTGTGATATTAAATAGGCTTTTAGGAGTTGCTTAATAATCCAGCCAACATAACATTATTTTCAAGGGAAACCTTCCAGAATGCCAAACACTGTCTTATGAGCTATTGGTAACTTAACTTTTATTTATTTGAGTATCACTTCACATATAAATTATTCACACAAATACTCTTTAGTCAGTTAACACAGTGTTGCTGGAGATCTTACAGTAGTCCTCGAGGTAAACCAGTAATTCCAAAAATGTGCATTCATTTAACAAATGTTGACTGGACCAGGTAATACAGAGGGAAATAAGACATGTGCTTGCCCTCAAGAAGCTTACTGCTTAGAGGCAGGGAGAGAAAAATCATGATAAGCCTAAGGACTATGTGAGTGCAGAGGAAGGATGGAGGCCTCAGGGAAGTCTTCACAGGGGAAATGGCATTTGAGCAGGACCACAAAGGTTAAACAAAATTTAACAGGCAGTGCATGACAGAAGGCTATTCCAAAGAAAAGGAAAACCAAAGGCAAATGGGAAGTAAAATTTCATGACAAACACAAAGTAATACACATTGAATAGTTATGCTGATTCTACAAAAGTCTTTTAAGTCAGACAAAGGAACTTGCATATATATATGACATATATATATATAGAGAGAGAGAGAGAGAGGAACTGCTATCCTGTGATGTTTTGAAATCCTAATTCTACTCTGTAATTTTTTTTTAACAGAGCCAATGCTATTTATGTTTCCTCTTCTCTTCCTTTATCCCTACCTTTGTCTCTAGATCTAACTTACACCTTTTCAAAATTTGAAACAACTTGGAAAACATTTTTAAATATTTCTGAGTTTTACTATGTTAATCATAGCACCATTTCATAAAAAGTGTTCAAATTCAAATGATATCTGTGTTAAAATACACAGTTAATATTTTCACATACTCAATATTTCTTTTAAATCACATTTCTTGAAGAGATTTGATGTGTGAAGTAATAATACATATATATCCAAATTACTGGCTAAATTGATACTTCTTACTGGCTGATGCTGAATTTAATAAAAACAAAATCTATCAAGTATTTGAACGTTATTGTTTTTAATTTTTTCATGTGGTACATGTATAAGAAATAGTCCAGAAGAAGCCTAAATTAAGCAAATAAATAAAAGCTGCAAAGTTATTCCAGAGTTGTTCTGGGGGCAAAGTAGCAGGGTTCCTGTATATCAAGACATCAGGACAGGAAATTCATTGGTTCAATTTGCCTGATCTCTTGCCATGATCATTAATACACTTCAACACCATACTTCTAACTACTTCTGTTCAGAACAATGTTTTTGTCAATGACAGCAACAACAACAAAAAGTTGATTAAAAAATAGAAAAGGACTTGAATAGACATTTCTCCATAAAAGATAGATTAATGGCCAATAACCACATGAAAAGATATTCAACATCGCTAAACATTAGGGAAATGGAAATCAGAACCACAATGAGATTCCACTTCACATACTTTAGGATGACTATTATCAAAAAGAAAACAGAAAATAAGTGTCAGCCAGGATGCAGAGGAACTGAAACCCTTATGCACTGCTGGTGGGAATGTAAAAAGGTGCAGCCACTATGGGAAACAGCATGGCAGTTCTTCAAAAAATTACAAATAGAAATGCCATATGATCTAGCAATTCCACTTCTGGATATACACCCAAAAGAACTAAAAGCAGGAACTTGAACAGATACTTGTACACCTATATTCATAGCAGTAATATTTACAATTTTCAAAGGATAGAAGCAACCCAAGAGTTCACTGATGGATGAATGGATAAACAAAATGGAATATTAAAGAAGGCTACAAAATGGATGAACCTTGAAGATATTACATTAAGGGAAATAAGTCAGGCTCAAAAGGATAGATAATATATGATTCTACTTATATGAGATATTTAGAACAGTAAAATTCAAAGAGACAGAAGCAGAAGGGTAGGGCCAGGTACTCAGGGAAGGGGAGAATGGTGAGTTACTGTTCAGTGGGAAAGGGTTTCCGTTTGGGAAAATAAAAAGTTCTGGAGATGGATGGTGGTGATGGTTGCACCACAATATGAATGTACTTAATGACACTGAATTGTACATTTAAAAATGGTTAAAATAGTAAATTTTGTTATGTATGTTTTACAACAATTTTAAAAAGCTGAATCTCCAGATCTTGTCTTAATAAAGTAAAACATAAAAAATAGAACTAAAAAACCCATGGCATTTTGGAAACTGTTCAACTAGTTATATTTTTATATTTCAGATTTCTTTTGGCCATTCTGAAGGCAAAAATCTGACAAATCTCTCTTTTCCCAGAGTTTATGTCATGCATCTGTTAATGGTGGGGCTGATGGAGTGGCCTTGCTGGGACTTCTGTCAGCAGTGTTCTCATTCTTTTCCGGCCGAAGAGTACCATAGAATGGGATCACCCCACTAAATCCATGAATTTCAGTGGATACTAAATGTTATCCTAAGACACTAAAAGTAGTTATCTATTTTTAAATGCAGAAATTAATGTAATACAAAATAATAACTATCAGCAAACCACAGCAGTTCTTAATCACTTTTAATCTAAGTATTCCAGAAAAGTGCTTGGACTGATTTGAGTTACCATTTTAATGATACTTATTCCATCTCTTGAAATGAGATGGGCTACTGTTTGAAAACACGTATCATACCAAATGCTGCATAAGGGTTTTTATCATTGTTTTT
The DNA here is from genome assembly GCF_028858775.2 of Pan troglodytes. Lineage (NCBI taxonomy): Eukaryota > Metazoa > Chordata > Mammalia > Primates > Hominidae > Pan > Pan troglodytes. The sequence goes on along the minus strand of NC_072403.2, from coordinate 135,704,475 downwards.
AAAGCAAAGGAAATCTTTAAACACACACAGTGGGGGATTTTAATAGATGACAAAATGAGGTGTTTTGACATGTCCACAGTTACTGAATTGCACAGCTGAGTCAGTTTCAGTGATTCTCAAAACAAAGCTCGGTCTGAAAATTTGCTTTGGGGTAGCTGAATATGCCCATTTCAAGCCATCCTGAATACTCTAATGATCCTTTTAATGGCATCTGAGAAAAAGTACATTATCCATTTGCTGGCATACAGTAGTTGGCAAATGTGGGGCTGGGTGAGGTAGCATCCTTTCAGGATTAGGATATTATACTGGTACATATCTTTGTGTTCCAAATAGGTATCAATGTGTTAGGATACTCTGAAAACAGATTTTTCAATAAAACTTATCAATTAACTAGTATCAACAACTTAAGCTAGAAACACCTTTTGAATACAAATGCTACTTCCCAGATAATAGAAGCATACATATTTCTTTAGGAATTATTTTTTGTTTACCCTTAATGACTATGCTGTGGTCTGAAAGTTTGTGTCCCCACAAAATCCACGTGTTGAAATCCTAACCCTAAGGTGATGGTATTAACACCTGGGGCCTGTGTGAGGTGATGAGGTCATGACGGCAGGGCACTCATGAATGGGATTAGTGTCATTTTAAAAAAGACTCAGGGGAGCTTGTTGGCCTCTTCCACCACATGAAGGCACAGCTAGAAAGTGCCCACATTTATGAACTAGAAATCAGGCTTTCACCAGACACCCAATGAGATCTTGAACTTCCCAGCCTCTAGAACTGTGAGAAATAAATTTCTGTGGTTGATATGTGGTTGATATGTGATATGTGGTTGTCACAGCAGCCCAAATGGGTTAAGACAGATTGGAAGCCTTTCAAAAAGCATATCATATACTTCCTTGATTTTTTCTGAAACAGAGCACATTGAACCCAACCTTTCCATCAGGTAGAAAAGCAAAAAGGTCGCCTGGTGTCCTCCCTCCAAACAGGAAGCCCTGATCCTAAACCTAAAACTCTTCCCTTGCTGACTGGATAATGGGATAGTAATTGTTTTTTCTTTTTCTTTTTTTTTTAATTTTAAGTTCTGGGATACATGTGTAGAACATGTAGGTTTGTTACATAGGTATACATGTGCCATGGTTGTTTGCTGCACCTATCAACCCATCATCTCGGTTTTAAGCCCTGCATGCATTAGGTGTTTGTCCTAATGCACTATGGGATAGTAATTTTTAAATTGTAGACTACTCCAAGTTTCTATAATAAGGCCCTCAAAGGCAAGTGAGGTGCATAGGAGCTGATGGTACCCTCCCAAAATGTCCTCAAACTGCTACTCTTTTTAATTGTAGCTAGACAGGTTTTTGCACCTTTAGTTTTTACTAGGTAATGTAATTTTTATTGCCACCAGTGTAGCTCCCAGAAAGATCTTTCTTCACCTTGTCCTCTCAAATGGCTTGCTGCACTTTACAATACAGATAATCATGTTCATGTATAATAGTTCAGTCTAGGAATAAGGCAGTTTCAGTGAAAGCCTGTGGGTGGTGATTATTGGTAGGGTGCATAAGTGTTAGTGCATGGACTTTGTGAGATCCGTCTGTCTGGAACCTCAGGGGCCTCTTCCACTTACTTTCAGGATCCTGACTATGTGTTGTATTTCTATATATAATAAGATTGTCAAAAAGGTCAAAAGTGCTTCCTAAATGAAAAATAAGTGCTTTCAGTTACATGCAGATAAATTCTATTAGTTACAGACAAAGTATCAAAGGTCATGCAGTTAATGGCAAATCTAAAGCTAAACCCCAAGGATCTTACTTCCCAGCTCAGTATTTTTTAATTTCTTAAAGAATATGCTATGTGTTTTCCATCTATTCCTAACTACTTATTTCTTCTTAAGTCCTTCACATTGATTTTTCCAATGCTAATGAAACTACCCTATCAAAAACTCCCTGAATTTCAAATCCAAATGCTTTCCCAGTCTTCCTCCTCTTCCTTGAATTTCTCTTCAGTGTTTCACCCTTCTGGTTTGCTCCTTCCTCTTGTTGAATCTCTTGATGATACACTACCTGATCCTTCTCCAACTACTCAAATTACTTCTTTTCTCTTCAATAATTCTTCTTCTCTTCAAATCCCCTGAGTGGCATTTCTGAATACACAGTCCCAGCCCTCTTCTTGCTTCCCACTTGTTGATAAGGCCCAAGACTGAGTTGATAAGCTTGACCTCTACACACATTCTACAACTGCCTAGGTACATTTCCATCACCTTTGCTAGGGTCATATCAAGTACAAAAGAATTCAAAACAAGTTCTTATTACTCTCACTTAACTGGTTTCCCTCTCCCAACTCAATTACCTCCCAACAGTAAAGTCACTTCCTTACTCCTCCCTCTCTGAGAACTGACCTAGCACCCTCTCAACCACTCTGTCAAACTATCCCATCTGTCAACACATCTCAACAATTACTTCTCTAAAGATCCTCAGGTATCTGATTTGTATCCACTATTTTCACTCTTACCACAATGATAGAAGTCAGCACTAAGTTTCCACTTCTTTATCTCCAAATTAGAGATACTGTGGTATCCAGGACGTACTGTTATGTCAAAAGTGTTTTGTAAAGAAAATACAGGTTTCGGTTTTATTAATCATTATATTTGTTGTAGCTATTATCCTAGCCTCTCATTAACTTAAAACCTGATATTTCCGAATACTACAGCTTAGTAGGTGGTCTTCCTGACCCCAGCCTCCTCCATTTGAATTGGTCCTCTATTTCCTACTTACTTTTCCTTAAATGCTGCTTTGAATATGGTACTATATAATAAGGAATTTATCCTGGCTGTACGTTATTTATCACATAAAATTTAAACTCTTTTGCTAGATTTCAAAACTCTTCATAATGTCAAAAAATATCATTTATGGAGTGCTAAGTTCTAAGTGACCATTCTGAGCATTTTAAATGCATTAACTACTCAAATTCTTCCAACAGCTCTCTGAAGTAAATACATTACAGATTAAGAAATTGAGGCATAGAGAAATAATTTGTGCAAAGTTACAGGAATTTTGGAGACAGGATTTGAGAATCAGATTCCAGCAGCTAAGCTCTCATAAACATTATACTCTAAAAAACCATAATCTTACCCAACTCTATCCTTTCACAACCCCCACTACACCTCCAAAAATACTTCAATCTAAATGGGAGGATCATGTCTCCCATAAACCCAGTCTCATGTCTCCCTTCTAAACTCTGATTTAAACCATGTAAATGTTACCCATTTTTTAATACTCAACTAGACCAACCACATCAGTGAACCTCCCTAAGATAGTCTAAGCATTCTAATATTGCTAACCACATGGAAAACTCCTTATTGTTTCTTATTGCCTTGTATTCCACAATACCAGGCTCTGTAAATGTCCCACTGTGTGTATCCAATAAATATTTATTAACCAACTGGCTTATCAACTCCAGAATGTATAATTCTAATAGCAAAACTTAAAGACGAATAGCAAATAAAGAACTAGGCCTTCAGAAATGTCCAATGTTAGGAAGTGCAAAGAGAAGAGTACACAAACAAGGCATAAAAAATTAGTTGTCAGAACACTAGGAGTTTTTTTTTTAACAGTCATCCGAGTGCAAAGAATTCTGGCATTTGTGTAAATCACTTACCTGGATATAGTACATTATCTCATTAAACGTGACAACAAAGTTCAAATTAATACTTCCTAAGCAATAGTTCTTTAGTTCTTAATTCCACATAAGGTTTGAAAGAGTTAATTTATGTTAAGTGATTATTTAATCTGAATCATATTTTCTCATTCTAAAGGGAAAAGTCATCAATATAAAAATGGATGCTGAAAAGAAAAAGTGTTCAAATTCAATTAACTGTGTGTGCATAATAATTGACTTCTGATTTTTCTGATTTTCAGATAATCCATCCCCTGCTACTCTTACTAGCTTTAAGAAAAATATTTGAAATCTTCTTAGATTCTAAAATCACTTTATTCATACCCATATTCAAGGGTCATGGAGACCTTAAAAGCCAACAGTATTTTTGAACTTCACGGCTCCCTCATCCTCCCACAGCCACACTCCTTGCTCCAGCCCTCGGGCCCCCCGCTTCTCCCTCCACACACCCACAGTGGTTTCAAACTATAGGCCTCCCTCACAGTATAAAGAAAAATACTACCTTTTGTTACAGAACAGAATTCTTCCATTTACGAAGACTGCTAATACTGAGTGCTGGGTTTATGAGGTAATGTTACAGGGTCTATATCTAGATATACTCTGCAGCTGCACGGCTTTGTGATTTCCAACTCTCTGAGTATAATGCAAAGTCAAATGCCAAATCAAAAAATTAATTTTAGAGCCAGCATGATCAAATCAAGGGACAATGATTCCCTTTGCACTGTCCATTTGAGCAGCATCTTACATCAACATTAGTACTACCAGCACCTGGCCTGACACCAGCTGTTCTCATTCTCCAAACTAAAAATAAGATGCCTGATCTAAAATAGTGAGAGACAATATGAAGGAGCCATTTTCATTAAAGGGTTATTTCAATTTCTCAACAACAAGAAAAATGATGTAAATATCCAGTGGCTAAGTCTCACTTCTACAGAATTCCCCTTTCAGGTCAGCGTTTTTTATACTCTTCCAAACTGTCAATTTGTATAATGATCTAGTGACATGTGATTGGCTGGCATGTAATGTTACTCATTAAAACACAATAGCAACAGCCCAAATGAATCCTGATCAATGTCCTCAGTGTAAACCATCAGCTGCTTTGTTTCTGAGGCCAATTCATTGTGAAACAGCTAAAGTGTTTTCCCCCCTATGGTTTGTGATATATTCATTCTAATTGTTTCTTGAATGAGGCCTAAAACTGCAATTTTAACTTAACATGTCTTATTTGTAAGTCTCTTACAGAAGAATGGATAAAAGTAATATTTTAAGTTTCAAGTTTTAAGTTAGGTAGCATTTTCCTATAGGCTTTAAACAAAATCAAAAGCATTGAGGGGTACGGCTAAATAGCAAAATGTTGGCAACAATATCCCAATCAATTTCAAGCAAGTATCAAATTTTAAGAAATTCAATTCAGTTACAAGATACATAAATAAATATACTTCTGGTAAACCTGTGATCTCCACTCATGATGTACAGAATGGCTGGCAAGGAGAGATTCTGGTCTGGCACAACCACCTAGATCCTGGTTTGACTTATTCATCTGTAAAGCATCTGGATGGTCAGCATGGAAAGGCAGAGGGAGCATACTGGTTCCACCACACTCTCTTCTGTTGCTGCCACATTAATGGGAAGTGCATCTACAAACATGTGTCTACAGAACTGATCAAGGCCACTTATAATACAGGCATCTCATTTAAAAATCTCCAACAAAAATTAAAAGTTATCTTCTGTCCTTTTAATTTCATCATAAAGAAATAATTTATTTTCTTCTCTGTCCCAGTAGTGCATTTTCTACTGCCTATATATAAACACCAAGAGTTAATTTAGCTATGTAAGCAGGAGAATCAGAAACTCTGAGTAACTAGTGAACTGCCATATATACACTAATCAATGTATCCTTTGCATTGGCCACACCCTTTTTGTCCTTCTTTTAATACTTTCTGCTTAGTCCAGTGGGTGGTACATAGCAGATGTTGATTGGAGTGTTTTGAAAGATTTTTATTTTGAATGCAGTACTGCTCTAGCCTGGTATTATTACAAGGACGCTGATGATAACTAAATTCGAGGCTATTAAGGACTTAAATGTGACATCTCAGTCCCAGGACCTTATCTTTAGAAAATACAGAGAATTTTATCTACCTTTTTTAAAGTGTCAGGTTAAAATAAACCAACTAAAATATACCAACATTATCAAACTGCTCTTTTCGTTCCTCTATTTTAAGAAAGTACTATTGGAGCTGAAAAAAATCAAGCATAACTTCTGAAGCAATGAGCAAACTCTTTCTCATAAATCTGTAGTGCTGGTCATGCTTTCCAGCTTTCCATTCCAGTCCAAGAGTTAATTTGGGGACTGGCACAGATTTCTGCTTTTAAAAGCTACTCACTGGTGTCCCTTTAACATCTCTTTACTGGAAGTGCATCCTAAATAATTACCCTGCTGGTATGGGGCATCTCCAAGGGCATGTCCAGAACCAGCTTTCCGTTGCGTTGCTTTAATTGGGAGCTGTTCTTCTTCCTTCCACTTTTCTTTAAATTAGCAAGTAAGACTCGGAATCCTCCAGACTCAGTTCGGACTGTATTTTCTAATTAGACGATTGGAAAACTTTAATTAATAAGATGACCCCAGCAGAAAAATCAGGTCATATTGTTAAGCACTTATAACTTAGAAATTTTAGCAAGCACTGACTTTTGCAAGTCAGCCGACTTTGTTAGTTCTCAACAATCCTTTAATTAGGCTAGACAGAAAGTAGCATGCACTAATGTGTGTCCTGGCTAAATTCCAATGGGGGATAATTGCAATCGGGCCCACCTAAACTTCCACTGGCTTCAACTGAATACAGTAGTCTTTCTCCAATCTCTGTCTGTATTTCATTCTGCATTGATACTATTCCTGAGGCATACAGATGGAAGACTCCTGCTTTTCACCCTGAGCACTGCAGATTATCTATTAACGAGACCTGTTGAAAACCTACCACATCCAGAAGAACAATATACTAAGAAATAAAGAATGTATTCTGAGTTAACCCACTTTCCTCTTCTCACATATAGCCAGAACACCTGACGAAGTTAACACCTATGAACGGTATCATTTTCACTCCCCCTTTGCTCCCATCCTACACATCCTACACCCACTTAACACACACACAGACAAACACACACCTTTCCACTCACCTGGACTTTCAGTGGACCCAAGTACATCCTTGGAGAATTGCAAATAAGATAAGCCTCATCTACATCTAGTTCTAAGTTTATAACGTTTTGTTTGTTTGTTTTGCCTCTATTACTGCTATTTTGTCTGGTTCTTTCTTACAGAAAAACACATGAGGTGATATATGAATTTCCTCTACACAAAAATGAAGCCGGAAATGCCTGGTCCTTCCAGAGAAAGGCAATTTAAGATGCAAGATTTAATCATAAAACCATCAAGTTAAAAGGACCTTCAAGAAGTCTTGTAATTTACTCCCCTTTCTCCAGGCATGCAAATTAGAGGCCACCAAAAAGTGTTACCGAAGGAAATCAAATTGGATCAAGCGAAATTATACAGCAGGATAATTTAAAAAGATAAATCTCTGCTGTTTTATTATGCTTCTTTGGCAATAACTGGGCCTTCTGGTGAATTAGGATATCAAATATTAAAATTCTTGCAGAACCTTCTTGGGTTTGGGATCACCTAAAAAATGTTAATAGCTTAATATTATTTCAAACAGAAGTTCCTGGTTATGATTCCTGTGTGTGTGTGTGTGTGTGTGTGTGTGTGTGTGTGTTTCCACAAGAAGTTTTAAAATTTGTTAGAGTCTAAAAAATAATTTTTAAATTTACAATCACATTGTTCTTAACTCTTATCCACATATTTTATTGAATTAAAAACTCATACTTGGACCTAAAACTTCTACATTCAGAAATACGTGTTTGTCCTGCATGTCAACAATAATTATATGTCTGAAAATTAATATGCATTCCTATCTTAAATCTTTTTAAGACATTTCATGAAGAAACATATACTATATGCATATTTTAACAGAATATTGCATCTGGGAGAAGACAAATTAAAAGTGTCAAATATTCATCAGCGGTTTTTACTGGCACTAAAAGAAAGGTGACATTCACTGAGTCTTAGATAAAATCCACCTGGCTCAAACTAAACTGAGTAAAACAGCCAAGAATACTGAAGGCTTGGTTGAGTACATAATTGACCATAAAAAGTAGCTTTCAAATAAATCTAGATTCAACATTGCCTCTCCAGTCAATACTCCCACAAATGCTTATTCAGCACCCCCCTTTCCTAATGTATGTCTCAACCTACCTTCCAATCTTCTTTTACTTTCATCCTCTTTTTTCCCCATGCCTTAATACCCACTATTCATGTGCCTGCTCTCCTCATTTACCACTGCCTTAGAAACATACCAAAATAATCTAAGGAGTTTTCAAAATGGCTACATGGCTGGGTTGCCTCCCTGAAGATTCCGTTTTCATAGGTCAAAGGGATGGAGGAAGGGGCGCTGGTGTTGACATCTTTGAAAATTCCAGATGATTCTGACACAGGCCTCAGGATAAAGAGCATGACTCTCACAGGTCTGCAACCGCTAGGCTCCAGTCTGGTCTTTCCCTTGACAATCTCCTCAGCTGCCCTCTGGACAATCCAAACTCTTTCTGAAGAAAGTGTCCTGTTATTTCTAAGTGCTCTTTCCAGCTCTTTACATTAGCTCAGAGGATCTCGACAAAGGGACTATTTTGCAATCTGACAAAATCTAGAGACACTTTGGTTGTCAAAACGGGGCGTATGCTACTCCAACTGGTGTATAAAGGCCAGGGATGTTGCTAAACATCCTATAATACACAATGCAGCTCCTCATAACAAATAATTATCATTATCATTCCAAAATGGCAATGTTGTGAACATTGAGAAAAATGCTTTGCCTGAAGCCTACCTTACTCTTTCCGTCATCACTCCATTCACATATTCATTAAACAAACATTTCTATTCCTCCAAAATCATCCCCCACCATCCAGTTGTCTCCAGACTTTCCCTAAACATCATTCTGTTCCAGCTCCTTTCATCTGCTTACACCAAACTCTCCCCAAACTCTCACCAGTATATACAACCCCCAGAACAATCTTTTTCTCTCCTCACTGTGTTCCTCTTAGGTCTCTTATTTCCAAGCATCTTTAATAAAACCAAAATGTACAATGATGATTCTTCTAACAGCTGAGCTTCATTGCCTCCTGTCCTTCTCAATAACTAGACACTCTACCAATTAGGTGGCCAATCAAGGGCCTTGCGTCATCCAGGAAGTGTTCCTCTTCAAGATCTAGACTTCTGTTCTTGTCTCTTACCACCACCACCTTACCTCTCACCTCTTCTATTGTCTCACTTCTGCTGTACCCACCTCCTTATTCTCAAATGTTTGCCTGGCATTTCAATCATCTAACTACCCCTTCCCATTCTGACAGCATGGTTTCCCACCCACACCTACCTGTGCTCAGACATTTTATTCTCACTGTCATCTTAGAGCTCTCACAAGCCCTGCAACTTCCATTTTCTGCTTTTTCATTCCAATTCTTAGAAAGTTGGGTGCTGATGGAGAAATAATTGGTTCTCTTACAAATGCTTGCCACCTAATTTCACCGGGGACTTTGAAGCAGTTTAGCCATCTTTTAATTTATTACTACTTTGCCCTCACATTCCACACAGGGCTCGCTCCAAACCCCAACCTTCACTCTCACATTGTGTTGTTTCTTATTCTACTGTAGGGCACTGGGACATACGCCTTGATGATTAACATCTACAGACACCTATAGACCTATATCCTATTCTATAAGGTCCCAAACTCCTTCCAAGGAGCTCAAGTTCAACCATGAACCAGACTAAACCAGACTCCTATCCCTTCCATTCCCTAAGTCACCTCACAATTCTTCCCTACTTGCCATTCATCTGGACCCTTCATTGTCCCACACATATTCTCTTTCATTCTCACCTTTCTACTACCATCATTTCTTCCACCTGGGATACTCTTTTTTGCAATCTCTAGCTATAGAAATCCTCCCTATTGTATACTAGTACCCCATATATTGTTTGATCAAGCTATGAGGAGATAACTAATCTTTCCCATAAATTTCCTTTGTATTTTATTCTTAATTATCTTAAGTTCTTATCATGCTGCCCTATATTAACGGTATATCTACATGCCACATTTAATCTGCTTGACAGAGGTCAGTTTGGTTCTACTCCCCAACTCTACTCCCGGGTTCTCAAATTTTGCATTACACACACACACACTCTTGCACACTATATACACATACGTGTGTGTGTATACGTATATCTTTACAATATATAATTGTATATATCAAGTATGTATATAATCTCTTAAATGTTTCCTGAGCTCAAAATAACTGAATCAAAATTGTTGATAAGCAGAAGCTCTTCATGAAATGGCAGACAAAAAAAAATTAAGAATTTATACTAGGGGTTTTCATCTAAGTTTCACAGATTGAGTTCACAAGTTTTTGAAGCCCATTTTCCTGGTAAGAGAGTTAGTAGCTTTTATCAAATTTGCAAGATTCCATGCCAAACAAGCTAAAAACAAACAAAAAACGTTCAAAACTACTGCTCTAGAGATATGAAAAATAAAGACAATATTAACTTCATTATTTATGTTCTGATTTAACAAAACTCTTGGAAGTAATGTTGCATCAAATGCATCAAATACTAGATAATATGAATTAAACTTATATGAATTAACACTTTAAAATGGGGCAAAATGACCCAGACATCCACATTTATGTCTCACCAAAATTGATCTTATTTACAGTAAGTATAAATGTGATTTTATAGTACACAATGAATGAAAGACAGTAAAACATGTTTAGCTTCTAGCATAAGGAAGTAATTAATATGGCTTAATAAATAAATAAATGATAAAGAACAGCTTGCAATTTAAACTAATCTTGAATTATTAAAACCACTAGATACTAGATTTACGATAGAAACACGGCTTGACATTCTTTTCAGTTACATCATATCCTAATTGCCAAAGGGTAGAAACACACCATTTATTCAGCGCATGTTCATTATGCTATTCGTATGTGGACATTTCATAAATCCTACTTGATGAAGCTGATTTAGTAATTACTTAATTTCCTCCCACTATTCATTCATTACTTCATTCACTTTTAAATGATCATGACTGCAACACAGCACTACAGGCTAAGAACCATTCCAGGCAAATGTTTTCCAGGGTCTTCGGCTCCCAACATCCAGGGCAGGGCCTGCACGTCTGGCTCTTCATCCATTGCATATAAATTTTTATTCACATTATGAAAGATTAAATTAAAAGATGGGCCTACCGGTAGGAAATATGCAACGACCCTAGTTTGTGTGTAAAGTTTGCATCAAATCACTATGTAAACTTCAAAAAAAAAATTCATTGGGGTTTATTTCTCTCAATGTAAGGGAAAAAATATGACATGAGTTTAAGGTACTTAACAGAGTGTGAGTAAAGCTAGGTACAGTAACAGAGTGATCATTAACACCTCTTTCTTACGAAAAGAAAGTAAAAACCACAGGTCTACCTTTAGGATTTTAATAAAAGAGGAATATAATTAAATGTCACCACATATTGTTGTTGCAAGATTTATATTTACTAAATGTAAACTGAACTTACGCTATTTGCCTGATTTTTAAGGCAGCTTTTCTGAATAAAAATAAATCTATTCCAGGGCAGTCTATAAAATGTTAAACTAAAAATGCATTGCCCCATATCTCTAAGAGCCTGTGAAACTTCCCAGGAACGCTTTTGATAAAACCAGAAATATGTTCTTAAGAAAATTAATCTATGAATTCATTCGTTAATTCGATTTATTGTGGATTCCAATTCACAATGAATGTTAAAACATTGTTTTAAGTAGAATAGTACTTAATTGCTTTTGAACATTCAGGAGTTCCACCCATCCCTCCACCCCCTGCCTTGTAGGAAAATGAAAGAAGCCTTTAATTCCAGGTGCATAGAAAAGGCAAACTCATAAATACTACTGAACAGCTGTAATTTACTATCTTTTGGGTGAATAAAACGGAACCACATTTTATAAAACATGGTCAAAAATGAAACTCCATTAATTCCTGTTGATAAGGGTAAGAAACACATAATCCTATACATTGCTCCAATATTTGAGAAAATCTCAGGCTATAGGTTCACTAATCACTAAAGTTGTGAGCAAGTTTTATTTAAACAGAAAAAAAGACAAAAAAAAAAAAAAAAGGTCCAGAGCTCTTTATATACCACCTATGTATCATCAAATCTACATTTTGAGATGGGGTTTCGCTCTGTTGCCCAGGCTGGAGTGTCATGATCTTGGCTCACTGCAACATCTGCCTCCCAGGTTCAAGCAATTCCCATGCCTCAGCCTCCAGAGTAGCTGAGACTACAGGCACGCAACACCAGGCCCCGCTAATTTTTGTATTTTTAGTAGAGATGACGTTTTGCTATGTTGGCCAGTCTGGTCTCGAACTCCTGACCTCAGGTGATCTACCAGCCTCGGCCTCCCAAAGTGCTGGTATTACAGGCATGAGCCATCACACCTGGCCAAATCTACAACAGTTTCTAAAAGCCTTCAAATATGTAATTCTATAACAGTTCCCAATAACTAGGGATAAACATATCCACAAACCCTAATATCATCCCTGCACTTCAAAGCAATCAGGTAAAACCTTCATATGCCATCTCTTATAGGGTACCTGATCTCTAGCTTATAGACTAACAAGAGAGTGAGGTCAGAATCACTATGCCCACAGGGATGAATTATGATTCCCAGCATCAAGGTGCCTTCCACCACTGCAGGTGCCATAACAAAAGAAGTGCTCAATCCCGGGACAATCAGCACAGCCCTTCTCCAGGGGCCAAGACCACAGAAGGCAGCACTCCACCCCAGTATCATTTTCTCTTCTCATTGTGGCTTGCAGAGGTTCTTATAACTTTTGTTTCCAAGTGGTGTCAGAGACTATAATACAAATAATACTCTGGGTGATCCACCTTGTATAACTCTTATGGCTACAAGCCCGTGTAGGTTAGGATACTATGAATTCCCTACCACCGAACAGTTCACATGTAACATAGACGCTTCCATCATTTGATACACAGCTGTCAGTTAAAGGATTTGAAATATCTCCTTATTCTGTTGTGTAATTAGAATAATACAGATGCACACAAAGACTTCTGTTAAGAGTAGGGTGTACCAATTTGATTCCTCCATTTCAAACTAAGACTCATTTGTTTCCAAAGAATGCAACATTGTTGGGGGTTTTAAATGTGTTACTGTTTTAGAGTGTAATGCATTGATTAAAAAACAAAAGTCAGTATGAGGACTCTTCACCACTCCCCCGCCTAAGGCAAATATGTAGGCTGAGATGCTGGAAAAGCTAGCCTGCCTAGAGATGTAGGATACAGACATTGCTCCTCATCCACTGCCTTAAAACGAAAGTGCTTCTGCAAATGCCCTCTCCAAGGTGTTCTGGAGTTCTAAATATCAGAAGTTCCAAAACTACTGCAACATGTCAACCTCTTTGCAACATCAGCAATTGGACTTGACTGAGCTTCAGTTAAGGGTTTTGATTTTAGTGTCCGAAACATAATTTCAAGAAACTCAAGTGAACATATATAATATAAAATAGCCAAGCATCTGAAAACAGGTTTCTATTCATTTGTTTTAGTAACTTGATAATATTCTATATTCTTAAATATCTTTATGCATTATTTGTTAGATATCTGTTTAATCAGTTGAGTTTCTGTACTGAATTCTTAACCTTTAAATATTGTTTAGGCAATCACTGAATATTAACTTGTAGACTGCATCATTAGCCTGGAGTAATATTTCACTGAAAAGTATTGCTGAAAATGCTAGTTCCATGGAAGATTAATAGGGGATATCAGAAAAAGACATTTCTTGGTTCACTGCAAGCACTCTGTAAATATTTGCTGAGTTAAATGGAATTAAGCAGAGGTTCAGTGCAGGACTTCCTGTAGCTGCTAATATGCTAATATGCACTGTGACCCTTGAGGGTGGGGGCGGTGGGGGGCATAAGAGTTCTTGCTCAGTAGAATGACTTGCTGAACTAGTGTCCACAGAACACAGTTTTAGAAATAATGGCCTGAAGAACAATGTTGACTTGTTTGTAAAATCCAAGTTTCATTTTAATGAATACTTAAAGTACGTATATCAGGCACATAGCACATTATCTAGTTCAAACTACCTGTACCTAGTGTTTTAATTATTTATAAAGCCTCACAAAATTTATGGGTGGTGAAGAAAAAAATGATTCTATGAAAAAAAACTAGTTGTTCTAACTAGGGCCACTGGCCATAAACATCCCTTTAACTACTCCCGGGCTCACTAGATGGACTGTTCTGAAAGGTTAAAACATTAAAACTGTAAAGATGTTAACTTTAAGCATATTATCTCCCCTAGATACTCCTATTCTATAGGGTAAATAGGTCAGGAATTACTTGCCCTATTTTTCAAACGAGGAAACAGCACCCAGAAATACAAATGTCTCAAGCAAAGTCATAGTTATTTAGTCACCCAATACAGAAGCACTAAGCTCCTTGGTATATTAAAATCCAGCTTCTAACTTAGCCCAGTACTTTTTCAGTCTCTCTCTCTCTCTCTCTCTCTCTCTCTCTCTCTCTCTCGGTATATTAAAATCCAGCTTCTAAATTAGCCCAGTACTTTTTCAGTCTCTCTCTCTCTCTTTCTCTCTCCCTCTCTCCCCCACCCCCCCACAACCTCCACCCCAGCGCTGTGCTTACCCTAATGAGTGGCTAGGCTAGTAAAGAGAGGCAGGTGAAGGATCCAATTCTGTTCTAGCATTACCAGACATGAGGGTGCTTGCTTTCAGATTCCTCTATATTTCAATACATTACAAAGACACAAACGCGCTGGAAAGACCTTGCATTTCTCCTATTTAAACTTCTGAATTGAACTAAGCTAAAAGTCCGAAATAGGTCCTGAAGAAAAGTTTTCTCTCATATCAGTAGAAGGCCATAGGAAGAATTTAGTTAATTATCTAGTTGGATTGAAGAATTTCAAAAATAGGTTCACTTTCTCTTGTAACACCATTAGGTGAAGACACATATTCTAGGCCAGTAGTTCTCAAAATTTGGTGCCTGATCATCAACATCAGTATCATCTGGGAATTCCTTAGAAATACAAATTCTCTGGTCCTAGCCCAGGCCTCTGCAGTCAGAAACTCTAGGAGAGGGCCCAAAAATCTATGTTTAAAAATCCTGCAGGAGATTCTGATGCACACTCAGGTTCAAAATGTGTTCAAGCATATTCAACACATATTTTAAATAACATATTTACTCTTTTTCTTCCCCAGTACAATAATTATGGCAAATATTATTGGTCAATGGTGGTCTGGATGAATTTAGGATTTGGAGCATGTAAAAAACAAACGAGCAAACAAACAAAAAACAGGCAAATAACAATACTGTGCACTGGCCATTCATCAAGGAGTGGTTTTAAAAAGAGCTGGATTTAAAAAAAATGAATATATTTTTTCTTTCCATATAATACATTTTAAGCTTACATATCAAATTTCCAAGACCCTATTTCATGGTTATCTGTCAAAAGTTGGCCCAAATGCATGAGAACAGCAATGGATACTTGCTCTGCAGCGGGGAGCTTCCCCTTCTGCCCTTTCATTCTCTAGTCCATACACCAGCTGCTCATAGTTGTCAAACCCCAAGATTACCTAAGTCGGTCAGGTTTGGACAGGAGCCTGACATCAATCAACCCCACATCTCTAAACCTAGGTGTTGACTAATGGGTCACTAAGGAATTAGTAGGTAGGTACTTACTTTCTTTAATTAAAAAAAACATGAGAGGCTGCTATAGTTTTATTTTACATGGAAGGGATGCAGTGTGGCACAGGTTCAGAGTCAGGCTGAGATTCAGACAGACCTGGGTTTGAATCCAAGCTTCTCCACTTACTAAGAGGGTGACTTAAAAACACAGCTTAACGTTTCAAGGCCTCCATCTCCTCCCTGGTAAAGTGAGGATATTAATGTCTATTACCTATCTCATAGGATTACCAGAGAGGATTCAGTGGGGGGGGGGGGGGGGGGGGGGGAAACATATTTAGCCAAGAACAAGCTTCCAATAAATAATAGTTTTCATTATTATTTTATAAAACTAGATTTTTAAATGCATAACAAATTATTTAAAAATGCATGAAATGAAAAAATAATTTATTTCAAAATGCACATAAAAATCAGTTTATATGTAGCATTTCAAGGAGTTTTTACAGGGATCAAGTTAGCATGTGATCCACAACTAGCTGAAAGGGTAAAAATCATAAGCTTTTGAAGTCACCTTATTCTTATTTCAGGTTGGAAAAACAAAAAGAGTCTATACCTGCATAAGATTAAATCTTAGAATATTCCTATAAGCTAGACCCACTGCCTGTTTTATAATTCAAGGAAAGAAAAAGAAAAATACTTATTTCAGGAAGATGAAGCTAGTAATTTCTTTATATATTGAGCATTTTATATCTAAACACAACTGAAATATTTTTTAACAAAAGAAAAAGCGTAACAAATTTATTACGTGCGCACATGTGCACAGCAGTATTACAAAATATGAACTCCTGAAATACTAAAAGAGGAGAAAACCAAGTTATAAACTTCATTTCTACCATAACCTGGAGAAAGAAAATGATATAGAAGTTTATCTTGTTCCTTCATAATTTTTAAATGTGCTTTAATTTCTTGGGAATGGTAAGAACAAATGCTTCATATAATTTTATTTCCATCCTATAGAAATTAGGAATAAATAGAGTACTTATTCTATCATTGTTATGAAAAAAGGTAGCCCTACATACATTGTATATTGATGGCTTATGTATTTTATTATATTGATAATAAACAACAATCAAGTTTCCATGAGGGGAAAAAAATAACAAAAATCAGAAGAGTTCATTATATCAGAAAAAAAATGGGAAACAAATATTTTTCCTATGTGTGTGTTTCATTTCTGACATTTGTATGTTATTGGAAATAGGGTAATTTCCATTAATAGCAATATTAGTTTCAAAACTGCTTATGAAAAAAGTATACTGCACTGTTTGAAATTCTACCAAATAACATAACTGAAATACAACCTTTGGAATTGTAGGCATTATCTGTATATACGAATATTTAATGCAATTGGTGCCATTAACTTTTGTATTTATATTTCCAGGATCAACATAGAAATGTTAAAATATGTTTCTGTCTCTCAGATTTTATTTCTCTCAAGCACACACATATTAAAAATAAAAAACAAAAAATAAAGACTTCCTATTTTAAGGAATCCCTGACTTCCACTCTGAAATTCCTGACTGGGCAAGTAGAGAATCTGACCTCAAAGTAAAGCAGCATCAGAGGGAAAGGAGGTAGCAAAGCACATTTGCATTTCTGGGTCATTACCCACATACGGGCCCCACGCCAGAGATGACTCTGGCACTCTGCAGAAAAAATGCTGCCCATCCAAGCCTTTATTTGAGAAAGCAGGAGAACAGCTCCACATGGGTTGACTTTTTGAAACTTTAGCTGTATTCAAGAAAATAAGTCGCTACCTGCTTTGTGAACGAAGAAAGAAGAGTTGGACACTGGAAGAAGTTTCTAGGTATCTCCTGGTATATATAAGGCAGAGAAGAGTAGTGCTGAATTACAGTGAGAATAAATTAAAAACAAAACCATGTGCAACAATATTCAGGATGCATAAATAGAAAACATTTAAAAAGAAGAAAGTTATCATTTTACAACTTAGCAAACTCAACATATTTTTACATGATAAGTTTCTAAAGTATTGTATGGGGATTTTCAGTCTTCTTCATGAGTAAGTTTGGTTAACAACTTCAAGATTTTATCATCAATGGCATCTGAATCCTAAAAAGTTAAAATTCTCTGAGCCAGGAAGTTTTGTGGCAGATAAAGTTATAAACTTCTGAAAAACCGTCAAACTTGTCAGAAGTATACTAGGAATATCATAAGATTCTACCTGCACTTTTCAAGCTACTTCACGGCAACGCTTTATTTTCTAAAAAGTAATAAAATAGCACATGATTATGAACACTGCAGAAAATCATGATCACTGAAGTATTCCATAATTATAATAAAATTGTTTTTAATTTAGTCTACACTCACAACATCTTAAGGAAAAAAAATATGTACCTTTGAAAATGGTTAGCAATCCTGTGATAGAAAGTAACTGATCATTCTTAATTAAGTTTCAAATGTACTCCTTCACACAGCTGCACACACAATGTGTACTAACCTAATTGTTAGTTGCACCTGCTCCAAGTTAACAATATTTCATACAGCCCATGGCAATAGTGGCATTTTTCAAGTGTTATTCTGTGGAGTGTAAATCTAAACTTTCTTTCAATAGTTTATGACATGTTTTGTGCCACCCAGAGGTCTAATGTACAAAATAGGGGATTTTGAGTTTCCTTACTTGAAAACAAATCTGTCCTTTCAGTCTAAATTAAGTTATATTCTTTCATATTTTAACGTATTTTTTCACACTGAGAGATATCAGAGTAATTTTTTCCACATTTATAAAAGAACTCTGATTCAATCAAACATTGGGGAAAACATGCCAAAACTTTCACAAGTTGAAAGTTACAAATAGTAAATAAGAAGTTAAAAAATTCTTGTCCTATACCACTACATCCACCATTGCAAATGCAGTGATGATTTTTGTTACTATCTGAAATCTTCAGTTTCTGAGTATTAAGGACAGCAATGGTAAAAAGAAAATTACCTTCTTGAGATTATGAGCTTAAGCTCTAGATTCTGCACATGGAGTAAATCTGTTTCCAGAGATCATACTCCTTTACGTAGGAATCACCCTAAAATCTGAAGTTGGCATAACCATACAACTCAAAGATTTTCATTTATGATATATATGGAAACAGTTTTTCATAAAATGGAAGTTTTGTATGAATCTCTATGGTATGGAATTCTAGTTTCTTGTTTTATAAACGGATCTCCTGATTTTTGAGAAGAGTATATGTTTATCAATACTTGTAGTCTGCCAAACATTAAATTAAATGTATATTTAACTAATTTAAAGCACAGATATAGAATTCTGACAGGTAAATGTCTCTGAAGAATCTGCCTCTGTCCCTCAATTGTTAAATGGTCAAAACACCGTGTCTGGTCTGATAATAACTTAATAAATGAGATCACCATATCCACAATACCAAAAGCCACCTCATCCTCTCCTAAGATTAGCTGCAAATTGGTACAGATGTAAATATTCCCTTAAATTTATTTAAAATACAAATACTTTGCTCCGAGGACTGGAGATTAACGTTTCCAGAACCTTAATCAAGTCACGTAATAAAGCAACTGAATAAAGTTTCTAACTTAGAGTCTCTTTGGCCTTTTTTCCTGTACAGTTACCAAAAAAAAAGATGCCCAAATGTTACAAGAACACATACTAAACACTTGAGAAGTAAACAAAACTGGGTTAACTTTTATTTCAGTCAATGGTACATGAGTCATAACTTAGTCTAGAAACCTGGTTTATTTGTAAAACAATCTACTCATAATAGCGCAAAGACATAAAAAGTTTTTAAAAATCTATTGAGAGCAAAGGAAAACATACACACCCACCTATTTTTTAGTGCAGGGCTTTGCAACTATTAATTTGCAAAAGAATTATTTTATTTAAAATCAAATACTGTATTTCCAAAAAGCAACAATTACCAAGAATCTCTGAGGTCCTTTAAGGTGTGATCATTTCACCCTATCAAAACAATTGCATTTTCTTTGTCCTTTGTTTTTTGTTCTGCATCTGCATTAACATGGCTGCTAATTATATTAGCCTGGTGGCACATAAAGTCTGAATGGGAAAAATCACATGATTCTCATATAATATAAAAACTCCTTAGGATTCCAATATACACTTACTTAGATTGTGCTCTTCTGTATTACAGCTACATCTACTCTGTTAGAGAACTTAATTATAATTCAGAATTTCTGTTTCATAAGTGATGGTGCAACTCTCCAAGACACCATTGTATGTATGGATGCATGCATGTACTCAAGAGCATATGTACATACACACATATGTGAGCACATAAAAACACAAAGGAACCTTTAGCTTTATCATTCTACTTTGAATAGATAGCTTCCCTACTGGTATATTTATGTTTTTCTAAAATCAAGTTCTTGAGGAGTTTGTATTCATCACACAAAATGTCATATAGACCTAGTGCATACATTTGCCATAAGAAAGCCCTATTATATTACGTGATTAGAAGTTAAATCACATTTTTCAAATTTTAAATCGAAAAGAGCATAAGAATGATCTACACACCCACTCATTCTCACATTTTTATGCTTTCACACAGTGAATCAGCAAATGTATTCTTTTTCTGAATAATATATAAAAATAAGAATGTTTTGAAAACCTTTATACAGTTTGGCAGACTTAGCCTAATGGGTTGTTTAACAAAGTAAACTCCCTCATTGTTTTGGTTAGCTTTATTATTAAGAGTAAAAATCCTTCATTGCAAAACTTATATGAATCTGTGGTACAGAAAAATAAACTGGTTTACACATCATTGAGAAACTACCACATTCTGAAAATTACATTTATAGTTCCATCTTTGTCTTACAACCAAGTGCATAAGCGCATAAATCACAGATCAAAATAGACACCATCAGATAACTTTCATGGGAAAGAAAAACATCCTAAGACAACACACAACAAAAAGCACTGTTTCAGCTAATATTACACAAAGCAGCAATAACTAACACTCATGGGCTTCACGACAACTGATAAACAAGAACACTTAAGGAATTCCTCTGCCAGTTTCAATGGCAAATCCTTGCTCTTTTGAACACTTTACTGATTGGACACTTAAACATCTTCTGCCTTGTAGTCACTTTAACCTTTATGAAACAGTTGTTGAAAACGTACATGACTATTCCAGTTAATTTATACTTTCTAAGGAAATATATTTAATGACAAGTGTGAGCAAGTAGCTCCTACCTCAAATTAACCACTTAGAGTGGTATATTTTTCACCTCTCAACCCTCTACTCAGACCCTCCTTCCATTGCCCTTAGGGAATTGAAATTCAGAGACATGACGTTTTCCATTATTGGTTCCTTGCCTCTTTGCAACTGTACAACATTCCTCAAAAAGTACATACAATTCTCCATCCTATAGGATCAGACAACAGTATCTATTTCAGGAGCAATAATATGCATAATGTAAGACAGAATATTTTTTCTTGGAATTGTCTGTGTTAATTGTGATTTAAAGGTTACTGGTTCCGTCTATGACAATGGTGTTGCTGAGTTCACCTAAGTATTTTTGTTCAATCTGCATACTTTAAAAACTCAATGTGGCTAAAACTCAAACAGTCTAAATTAGACTGTTGTAAGGATACCATGTGCCCTAAACAGTGGTTTTTTTAGAGCATTATACTTAAAGACAACATTTTCCTTAAAAAAAGAAAAAAAACATGTCTATGAAGAAACAAAGATACTGCAAAATTAGTATAGAGAAGAAAAGTCCAAAATTCCGTATTTCTCTGTTTAACACCTGTACGGTAAATTGTAGGTGACAATCACGTTGTTACATGAATAGGAATGCAAAGCATAAAGAACAAGAGCTACATCTTGCTTTTCCTAAAGAAATTAAAGACAAGTTTAACCCGCACCTGCCAAACTGTCTTAAGAGGGACAGAAATAGGTGGGAACGGAAAGGCTCACCTCTCCTGTACCCCAGAGTGCGTCTCCCTGAAATCATCTTCAATATAGGCAATATTATCTGTCACCTTCTCTTTTATCTTTTTCGTCCATTCTAGTCAATGGCAGACCCTTTGCTGCACTCCCCTGCCCACTATCTCAAAGACACATTACAGAATAAGGGGACCCAAGTGTCACTTACCAGTTGCATGCCACAGATAAAGATAAGCGTGCACCTGCCACTGCAATAACCCATGGTTTCCGAGACCCCTGCCACAGCCAGACTGTCCCACGTCGGCCACCGTCGAGCCCCCACTTTATCCAATCAGATCGCGGGGAAGGACACGCAAACCTGCCGAGGGCTCGGGGGCTCCGGGCTGCTGCTGCTGCCAGCGTCCTGGGAAGTGACAGGCATTAGGACCTGCTGGCGCGGCGGCGGCGGCGGCGGCAGCTCCAGCCGCGCCCGCCACACATACCTTCACTCGCTCGGTGCACACGCCGCGCCGCGGGCAGTGCCGCCTGCGGAGACGCGCCCGGGGCCCGCAGGGGCAGCAGCGGCAGCCTGGCAGTGCCGCCGCGCCCTCGGGCATCTGGCCCGCGAAGTTTCGCCCCTGCCGCTCTCCGCGCCGCTCGCCTCACGCCCCCCAGCGCGGCCGCCGCCCGACGCGCGCTCGCCCTGCGCTCGCCGCGCGCCGGCTCCGGGGGCGGCAGAAGCGCGCGAGGGCCGCTGCCCGCCTCCCTGCGCAGCCCGCGGCTCCTAGGCACCCTGCGTTGCTGGGCCCGGCGGGCGGGGGTGGGGCGGGGAGCGGGGCGCGGGCCGAGCGGGGGCGTCCGGGCTCCGCGGTCCCCGGCGGCTGCTGCAGCGGCTGCTGCGCGCAATGATGCGGGTCCGCGCCGCGTCCCAGCAGCGGCGCTGCCCCTCCCTTCGCCCAGATGTGTGAATCCTCCTCCTACAACAAATCCTTCAACCTGCTCCCTGCCGCCCCCTCCCAGGGGGCCAACTTTGAGGACCGCAGGGGCTGCCGCCCAGGCGGCCGCAGGCGGCGGTGTCTAGGCGGAAAGGAGCGGCGCGAAAGCGGCGGCGGCGGGGACCGGGGCCTCGGGGCGAGGAGTCTGGGCGGCATGACCGCGGTTTGCTGAGCTGAAGTCGGTCGTGCTCCCAGAGCCACTCCGCGGGAGCGAACCGAGTGTGTGTGTGTGCGCGCGCGCTCGGGGGAGAAGGGACGAAGAGGAGGAGGATTAGGGAAGGAGGCTGGGGTCATGGAACAGGGGTGCAACCGAGGCATCCAGAGCGGCCGGAAAGCCCGAGTGGCGGAGAGGCCAGAGGTGGCGAGAAGGGGCGCGGCGGCACCGGACGCACCGCCCAGCACCTGGCTCCCCTGGGCTCCCGAGGATCTGAAGGGTCGGAGCGCGGAGAGCTACGGAGCCGACCCTGCTTGGGGAAGGGGACCGAGTTGCTGCTGGAGTTGGGAAAAATTAGCAACCGGAGGGAATAGGGATGCAATGAGTTGCTGTTGCTGCTTCAAACTGTTGTTTGTTTTCACTTAAAATATTAAAGAGTCGGAGACTAGTTTAATACTCAGTTACTTCAGCTTCACAGCAGTCCCAGCTGGGTGTGGATTCCTAGTGGAGATGCACCAGCCTCCGCTGAGCACCGGCCTGAAGCTGTGAAGCGGCTGCTACCTGCAGAGACAGGCTTCGGAGCCCGCTGCTGCCACCTGCGGGCGGAAAGCTGAAGGGCGCAACATGCTGGCCCAAGTGGCTGCCCCTGGGGCGTGGATATTTAGGACCAAGTTTCCTTTTCAGCCCTGGCAGCTAAGGAAAGCAACCCTAACTTTTCCAGGAAGTGAAGATTATTTGTTGAGATCCATTGAGGAACTGACTCATTGGGGTGAAGTGTCGCGATTGATAAGAGGATGGTTTAGGGAGCTAAATAGCAAACAGCTCCCTAGCACCCTTCTTAAGAGATTAAGATGACGAAGCCACATCAAGCAGAGAGCTCTCTGTAGCAACTGGAACTTGGCGCCTACTGAGAAAAATGGCATTTATACAGGATAAAGTTATGCTGGGAACCACAAATAAGGATCCCGAATGATTGCTTCCTTTGAATAAACATTATGACGTATCAGAATGACTAAATACAAATAAATTGAATAGAGCAGAGAGACTATTCTCCAGAGCCTGGCACTGAATTTTCAGAAACGATTCGTCAGTCCTAGGGAGCCAAAAAGGGATTAACTTTGTTAAATTTATGGAGCACAGATATTTTATTGCTATAATGAGAATGTCTGGTTTTAATCGCCCCATTTGTAAAGGGGCTTTTCTTCTGAAAAGTGTCTTTCAATGTTTAATAAAATTCCCAAGAGCCCAATATGTGCTCTTAGGCACTGCAAAGCCTGGAAGGTAATAGTTCCACAACCTTTGGTAAAACTGAAGCCAGAGTTATCTAGTGGAAAATGTTTCTCTTAGTTGCTCTTCTGTCTTTATACACATTAGCTGTCCTGTACCTGCTAGGGTTATGGGTATTTTGCATTGCCAAACAGAAAGCTGTAAGTTAATTGACTGTTGAAGAAGCTGCTGCCATACTGTCAAAAGCATTCTATTACCTCCTCAAATTTATCATAGGAACAACACATTTATATGGATCCCTCCATAATCCTGCAGACGTTTCCCTGCAACCAGCAATAGCCTGAGTAATCTTTAGGTTGTATAGGAAAGCAGAATGCTAGCTGTAGCTGACTCCAGCAGTGCCCCACCATAGTTCTTGGACTGTGCCCTTTCAGTCCATGCTTGCGTTTTTGTAATCACTTGGGACAGTCTGTTTTCTAGCCATTGGAGGTGCTTGACTGAACAATAAGGTTCCAGCCCTAAGAGCTACCTCACGCAATAATGGATGGGAATTGGAGGATAAATACCCCAGCTTCTTCAATCCTCATATGGGAAACCGTCAGACATGTTCTAGTCTACACCATTAAGGTCCCCACCGAGATTGAGCCGTAGGTGTCCACAGCAGTAACTGGCTCATTCATGCGCTCTGAATTGGCTTCCTTCCCTTCCATGCCTCATCTCCCTACTTTCATACCACTGCTTCCTGGGATCACCTCTGAAATAAACCACTCAAATCCTTGTGTCAGAGCCTGCCTCTTGAGAATCCCAACCTCAGGCAGTCTCCAGGGGCTTTTATACCTCATCTGACGTCATTGGCACAGTGTACTCAGAAGTGTGAACTACAAACAATGTTGAGACTTCACTATGTGCAACTACTGCCTTATGTACTAAACCTGCATCGTCTCATTCATTCCTCACAGGAAACACATGAGTTGATACAATGCACATTCTAAAGATATACAAACTCAGAGAGAAATCAAATATTTTTATCACGGATGCACATGTTCTTGGCGGCAGAATTAGAATTTGAAGGGCATGATTATAAGACACCAAAATTCGCTTTTCGAACTACTGTACCACACTCCTTTATTTCAATATACTTCCCTGTCATTCTTTTAGAATTCCATACGAAAGTGATGACAAAAATATTTAGAAGAATAATCACACATATTTTATCTCTAAATTGGCATCACATCCTTTACATACAGTATAGGCAATGCCTGACTTATGAAAGGGCACCCTAGTTATAGATGCAATTCTATAACTTAATGTGGCTATGCACTTCCTATTCTGTTTTCTATTATTCCTGGAACTGAGTGTCTTAGTAGAAGAGACTAAAAAGAGAATCCCAACAGTTCCACAGACGTGTGTGAAGGAGAGAGATGTCTCCAATTTGAATGTTGATTGCATTTTCACTTAGAAATAAGGTCATAAACTGTTTTGCTATATAAGGTGTTAGACCTTTTGTTGACTAATATGGTGACATAAGTATTGTGAATTGCCTTGTTTCTATGGGGAAAATGTGCTGCATATTCCACACCTCCATCTGCCTCACCTTCCCATACTGTTTTAAAGTACTTTTCAAGGTTGTTTCAGATCTATTATCTCATTTATCTCTCAGAACAACTCATGCAATGCAGTAGGCACACAGCCACTGAGTGAACCAGGTTACAGACTGCTAACACTCAATCACTTCAGCTACACCAAAAGCTCAACCTTGGCGTTGCAACTCTGCTAAACAATTTCACTGAGTTTTATTGCCTCCATTCATTAGTTTAAAAGCATGAAAGCAACAATTAGTTCTCTTGAAGATTTTTGTGGGTACATAGTAGATGTATATATTTATGGGGTACAGGAGACATTTCGATACAGGCATAGGATGCATAATAATCACATCTTTACAATCACAAAACCAACCTATTTGACTCATTGTATACATTATATATTTTATATTAACATGGATTTTTTTCTTGTTTGGATAATGATTAGGAAAATGATAGTATATTTTAAATATTAATGGCATGTAAGACGAAAATAGCCACCAATTCTTCCATCCAGAGATAATTGATGTCATTTTTATACAAACCATTTTCTAACAAAAATAGGGTGATATCATGCACAACATCATTTAACCTGCTTTTTTTCACTTGACAATAGACCAAAAACATGTATCCAGGTTATTAACTATTAAGTTCATGGACTCTGCAGCCAGACATTTAGTTTCATAATCCAAGCTCTGCCATTTATCAACTATGTAGTCTTAGGTAAATTGCTTAGCTCTTTGTGCTTTGGTTTTCTTATTTATAAAATGGGAGGGGTAATAATGCACATATAGAGTTTTTGGGAGAATTTAGTAAGCATCAACTAAGTAAAGCTTTTAGAGCAATGCTGTATTAGGGCTCTCTAAAGAGACAGAACTAATGGAATTATATATATTTATATATATGGGAGTTATATATATATATGTTATATATATATATGCCATATATATATATATATGGGAGTTTATTAAGTATTAACTCACAGGATCACAGGGTCCCACAATAGGCTGTCTGTAAGTTGAGGAGCAAGGAGAGCCAGTCCGAGTTCCAACAATGAAGAACTTGGAGTCTGATATTCAAGGGCAGGGAGCATCCAGCATGGGAGAGAGATGCAGTCTGGGAGGCTAGGTCAGTCTCACTTTTCGCATTTTTCTGCCTGCTTATATTCTAGCCAAGCTGGCAGATGATTAGATTGTGTCTACCCAGATTAAGGGTGGGTCTGCCTTTCCCAGCCCGCTGACTGAAATGTTAATCTCCTTTGGCAACACCCTCACAGACACACCCAGGATCAATACTTTGTATCCTTCAATCCAATCAAGTTGACACTCAGTATTAACCATCACAAGTCTACCCTTTGTCAACTTGAACCCATATGCATCTCCTGATATCATACATAATCTTCAAATAATGACAGTAATAAGGTCATAATTATGCCTAACATAATACAGCTATCTTTCATACAAACGGAAACCCACCAATCCCCAACCCAAACACTATTACATAAAGTTAACAACATTTAAATGCTCATGTGAAGTCAAAAAATCTTATGTCACATGGGAAAGGAGAAAGGAAATAAAACGAAGATATTTTCTTAGTACAAGTGTATACAAGCACAAACATATTTTTAACAAAAGGAGGAGGAAATAACTCATGACAATTACAGTCCCCATAGCTGCAGCTGGTCACCTGGTCATAGCTGGTATTGATGACTGCCTTGTTCTACTATCCATTCTGTATTCCCTTTGCCTTCAGCAAGCACCTTAGCAGGGTGTGTGTGTGAGTGTGTGTGTGTATGTGTGTGTGTTGTTTTTTTTTCCTGGTAGAGTGACGCAAACCTTCATTCCTGAAGGGTCTGGTCATTCGTAGTCCTGTTTGGATTGGGCTGTTGTACTTTCCATTGACCTTAATCACAGGGCATGGTAATACTAAGAGACACCCTAATGGATCTCCTGTATTTCATGCATACTCTTCCTTACCTTCGTGGTGGAGTAGTAGACTGATTTCTTCTTGATAGTCCAGGTCAGTCACCCCAGCTAACACTGTAACTCCCTTCTTAGCGTGTTGACTTAAAAGTAGGAAGAGCCCAAAGTGTCTACATGGGAATTTTAACTTTCAGCTTAATGGAATCATTGGGTCTCCTGGTGGCAGCATTCCTCCTTCTGGAACTAAGACCTCTAGGCCAGCAGAATGTAATGTTGTAGGAACAGGAAGCAAACATTTTGTTAGTGCTACTTCCACTTCCACCCACTGAATCCTGGACCCATGAATCCTGGCTATGGGAGAAACAGTACCATATATTGGGCACTGCTTCTGAGCATACACAGCCTTCTGGAGAACTTTGCCCCAGCTCTGCAAAATATTGTCACCTAGTTGGTGTTGTAATTGTGACTTCAAAAGGCCATTCCACCATTCTGTCAATCCAGCTGCTTCAGGATGATGGGGAACATGGTAAGACCAGTGAATTCCATGAGCATGAGCCCACTGCTGCACTTCTTTACCTGTAAAGAGAGTGCCTTGGTCACGGGCAGTGTTGTGTGGAATACCATGACAGTGGATAAGGCATCCCATGAGTCCACAGATGATAGTCTAGGCAGAAGCATTGTATGTAGGATAGGCAAACCTATATCCAGAGTAAGTATCTGTTCCCATGAGGACAAACCTCTGCCCTTCTCATGATGGAAGAGGTGCAATATAATCAACCAGCCACCAGGTAGCTGGCTGATAACCCTGAGGAACGGTGCCATATCGAGGGCTCAGTGTTGGTCTCTGCTGCTGGCAAATTGGGCACTCAGCAGTGGCCATAGCCAGGTCAGCCATGGTGAGTGGAAGTCCATGTTGCTGAGCCCATGTGTAACCTCCGTCCCTGCCACCATGGCCACTTTGTTCATGGGCTCATTGGGCGATGACAGGGGTGACTGGGGAAAGAGGCGTCCACAGAACAGGTCATCCTATCCACTTGATTATTAAAATCCTCCTCTGCTGAGGTCACCCATTGGAGAGCACTCACATGGATACAAATATCTTCACAATTTTTGACCACTCAGAGAAATCCATCCACATACCTCTTCCCCAAATTTCTTCGTCATCAATTTTCCAATCATGCTTTTTCCAAGTCCCTGACCATCCAGCCAAACCATTGGCTACAGCCCATGAATCAGTATATAATCACACATCTGGCCATTTCTCCTTCCATGCAAAGTGCACAACCAGGTACACTGCTCAAAATTCTGCCCAGTGGGAAGATTGCCCTTCACTGCTGTCCTTCAGGGATGTCCTAGAAAGGGGCTGTAGTGCTGTAGCTGTCCATTTTCAGGTGGTGCCTGCTTATTGTGCAGAATCATCTGTGAACCAGGTCCTAGTCTTCTCTTCTTCTGCCAGCTTATCATAGGGAACTGCCCATGAAGCCATTGGTACAGGCGGAGGGAGAGAAGGCAGGGTGGCAGGAATGGAGACCATGGGCATTTGAGCCACTTCCTCATGTAACTTACTTGTGCCTTCAGGACCTGCTCGAGCTGGATCCCATATATACCACTTCCATTTGATGATGGAATGCTGCTGTGTATGAGCGACTTTATGGCTAGATGGGTCAGAAAGCACCCAGTTCACAATAGGGAGTTCAGGTGGCATGGTGACTTGATGACCCATAGTCAAACATTCAGTTTCCACCAAAGCCCAGTAACAGGTCAAGAGATGTCTCTCAAAAGGAGAGTAGTTGTCTGCAGAAGATGGCAGGGCCTTGCTCCAATATCCTAGAGCCCTCCACTGTGATTCACCTATGGGGGTCTACCAAAGGCTCCAAACAGTATCCCTATCTGCCACTGACACCTCAATCACCGTTGGATCTGTTGGATCATATGGCCCAAGTGGCAGAGCAGCTTGCACAGCAGCCTGGACCTGTTGCAGAGCCTTCTCCTCTTCTGGACCAGACTCAAAACTGGCAGCCTTTTGGGTAACTTGATAAATGGGCCAGAGTAACACACCCAAATGAGAAATGTGTTGCCTTCAAACTCCAAGTAGCTCCACTAGGCATTGTGTTTCTTTCTTGGTTGTAGGAGGGACCACATGCAGCAACTTAATCTTCACCTTAGAAGGAATATCTCAACAGTCTGCACACCACCGAAACTCTAGAAATTTTACTGAGGTAGAAGGTCCCTGAATTTTAGTCGGATTTATTTCCTATCCTCTGGCATGCAAATGTCTCACCAATAAGTCCAGTGTGTTTGCTGCTTCTTGCTCACTGGATCCAGTCAGCGTAATGTCATCTGTGTAATGGACCATTGTGATATCTTGTGGAAGCGAAAAGTGATCAAGGTCTCTCCGAATAAGATTATGACACAAAGCCAGAGAGTTGATATACCCCTGAGATAGGACAGTAAAAAATATTGCTGGTCTTGCCAGCTGAAGGCAAATTGCTTCTGATGGGCCTAATGGACAAGAATGGAGAAAAAGGCATTTGCCAAGTCAGTGGCTGCATACCAGGTATCAGGAGATGTGTTAATTTGCTCAAGCAATGAAGCCACATCTGGTACAGCAGCTGCAATTGGAGTCACCACTTGGTTAAGCTTACGATAACCCACTGTCATTCTCCAAGATCCATCTGTCTTCTGCACCGGCCAAATGGGAGAGTTAAATGGGGATGTGGTGGAAATCACCACTCCTGCATCTTTCAAGTCCTTGATGGTGGCACTAATCTCTGCAATCCCTGCAGGGATGCAATATTGTTTTTGATTCACTATTTTTCCAGGTAGAGGCAGCTCTAAAGGCTTCCATTTGGCTTTTCCCACCATATTAGCTCTCACCCTACCAGTCAGGAAGGCATTGCAGGGGTTCTGCCAACTGTTAAGTATGTCTATGCCAATTCTGCATTCTCACACTGGGAAAATGACCACAGGATGAGTCCAGGGACCCACTGGACTCACTGTAAGTCAGACCTGAGCTAAAACTCCATTAATTATCTGACCTCAATAAGCCTCTACTTTAACCGGAAGACCACAGTGACATTTTGGGTTCCCTAAAATCAACGTCAGCTCAGAGGCAGGGTCCAGTAGTCCCTGAAATATCTGATCATTTCCCTTTCCCCATTGCACAGTTACCCTGATAAAAGGCTGGAGGTCTCACTGGGGAAGGATGGGAGAAAGATTCACTGCATAAATTGTTGGTAATATAGTGGGGCCCTTCCTCAAGGGGACCTGGCCTCTCCTTCATTCAAGGGATTCTGGGTCTGTAAACTGGCTCAACTCTGGAAATTGATTGAGGGGCTATGATTCTCTGTTTCAGTAATTCAAATTAGTCTTTTGTACATTTAAGCTAGAAGTTTTCTGTTTATATAAATTAAATTGGAATGCAGCAGGCTTCCTATCAATTTCACTTCTAGGAACACTGTGATTAATTAGCCAATGTCAGTGCCCTACATGAGTCAGACTATTCTGATTGTTGCTTTGCCTCTGCTGTCCATCTTGCCTTGGATGGTTGAGTGCTGCCACTTGACTTCTGCCACCTTGGGATCCAATTATTCTCATTGTATTTAAATTTTGTAGTTGAGTGACTGCAGTTCTCACTGTTAGATCTCACATGCAGAGAAAAGCAACTATAGGGTTCTTCAATGATGCAGGTGCTGCCCTCACAAATCTATTTCACAAGGCATTGGTCAAGGGTATATCTTCTTGGCCCTCCCAGCTGAAATGAGTAGGTCTAAAGTGACTAATCCACTCCATCATCCCAATCTCTCTAAGCCTTTGGATCCCTCCCTCTACAGTAAACCAAGGGAGATCAGGCATTTCCAGCTTGCTCACAGTGGGCCATCTTTTAATCCTATTTCAATTCAGAGCTCAGTGTTCCCAGCTTCATCAGGGTCCTCCCACATGTCTCTATTCCAAGTTGCAGGGTCCCATACTTTTCCAATCAATGCCCTCACTTTAACAGTAGACACCTGGCAAGGCTGTGCATGCAGCTTTCGTTGCAAGTCAGCCACTCACATGATAACAGTTTGTGTCTGTTTTTCCACAGTTTTAGCTCTTTCTCTCCAGGAGATAAGACTCTCACTCAGGGCAGTCTTAGCAGATTTTAGGCTCAGTATCTGCTTCTGAATACAGGAGATAGAATCCCTGAGGTCATCATTTTCTTTCATCACTTTGTCCGCTGAACTTAAGAGGGACCAACCAGCTTCATTGTGTTCCTTGGTTCTCGGCATATGGTCAATGGTATTATGTATAGAGTCGCTAAACTCCTTGCCTCTTATGAGTGATGAATCAGGAGTGTCAAATGCATTTATTTTGCATAACTCTCTAAACAGTTCCTGCCAAGGACTATCAATGCTCTCCATACTATTAGAAGTAGAGTCCTTAGCATTTTGGGGTCTAGTCATATTAAGCAGCCAAATCCAGAAACCTCAAAACCAATGAAAGAACTCCATCCTTAATATTCTGTTCTTCTAGAACTACTGCTGGTACCACAATCTGCATTAGTCACGGTTCTTTAGATGGACAGAATGAATGGAATATATATATATACACACACACGTATATATGTATATATATGTGTATATATATACACATATATATGTGTGTGTGTATATATATAAAAAGAGGAGTTTATTAAGTATTAACTCACATGATCACAAGGTCCCACAATAGGCCTTCTGTAGGCTGAGGAGCAAGGAGAGCCACTTTGAGTCCCAAAACTGAAGAACTTGGAGACCAATGTTCAAGGGCAGGAAGTATCCAGCATGGGAGAAAAATGTAGGCTGGGAGGCTAGGTCAGTCTCTCTTTCCACATTTTTCTGTCTGCTTATAGTCTAGCCATGCTGGCAGCTCAAAGACACACCCAGGATCAATACTTTGTATCCTTCAATCCAATCAAGTTGACACTCAGTATTAACCATCACAAATGATTAGCAGTTAATACTTTAATATTGCTA
Organism: Pan troglodytes; assembly: GCF_028858775.2. Lineage (NCBI taxonomy): Eukaryota > Metazoa > Chordata > Mammalia > Primates > Hominidae > Pan > Pan troglodytes. The sequence continues at coordinate 135,672,215 of NC_072403.2, read as the reverse complement.
ATTATCATTATTCTGCATAAAACATAGTTTTTATGACTATATAGAACACCAAGTATCCCAATTATTTAATTCATATCCTTTTCTTATACCTATAGCTTTTGTGATGGACAAAATAATGGCCCTCTAAATATGTCCACACTATAATTCTTGGAACCTGAGAATATATTACCTCATAGGACGAAAGAGACTTTGCAGGAGTGATTAGACTAGGAATCTTGAGATGGGGAGAGTATCCTGGAATATCCAGGAGGTCCCAATAATAATCACATAACCCCTTAACAGTAGAAAACTCCTCCAGGCTAGGAGGGGAAAAGATTTGTAGATGTAGGAAAGGGGCTACGAGTCAAGCACTACTCTCTAGAAACTAGAAAAGGTACAGAAATGGAATTCATTCATAACTTCCAGAAGGACAACATTCATGCCAACAGCTTGATTTAGCCCACTGAGACCCGTGTCAGGTTTCTAACATATAGAATTGTAAGATGATAAATATGTGTTATTGATAACAAATATGTGTAATTGTAAAGTCCTGAATTCATGGTAATTTGTTATAGTAGCAACAGAAAACCAGTTCAGTTTGCTTTCAGTGCTTCAATATTACACATTTTTAAATAAATAAATTTATAGATAAATCTTTGCCTGTGTTATAATTATTCCCTTATAACAAATTTCTAGAAGTAGACTTGTAAGTCAAGGAAAAAAGCAAAATTGTAAGGCTTTTGATAAATAATAACAAGCTTAGTGTAAGGGTGTTCTATCAATGTATCTGTGTGGGGGTTGGACAGGCTGTTTTCCCTATGCCTTTACTAGTAATGGATATTACCGTTTTTTAAAAAGTTTCCATTTTCCATTGTAATTTGCATTTCTTTTATACAATGATTATTTATTAAAAACCCAGTAAGTGTGTTAAAATGGACCCTGACCTGTAAATACTATATATCACAATGACTCCCACCTTTCTGTACTGATTTGTCTTAAAAGTTCAATTCCATTCCTTGATAAAATTATCCAGTGACAGATTCTGTAGTACAGAACCATAGCAATAAAAATCCATTTATCCATTTGACTAATCTGCAGGCCCTCAGAGAAAACATTGAAAAGATATTAAGCAAAGATGACAGATTATGCCATGAAAAAGACCACGGCTGTAGTTATGATCAATGACTGACCAGTCAGATTTCTGTATTAAATACTACTTGGGATACATCCTTTTAAATTAAATGATTTTCACTTGTAATTTATGTACATTTTACTTTGCAAGTAGAGTGTCACGAATATACCAAGATCTCAGTAGCTATTTGCTGATGATCATGTTCATATATTAATGAATATTTTTAACATTTCAATTATATTTAATATGATATATTCTAAGCATGTTAATAAAATTATTTTAAAAATATAAGAACCTTAGTTATACTATTTTAGCAAGTTATCTCAGAAGGACATACAATTTTAGGAATGAAAATATTTGTTAGAAATTAGAAAAGCCATATGTTAGTCTCCTTATTTTCCTCTAATCTGTGCTGATTTTTTTTTTTTACATGAAGAACTAAGTGTAAGGTTAAGCCGAATGTTCTAATTGTTATTGCTGTGTAACAACCACTCTAAATGATGGCATTAATGACTATCTTATTATGCTCAGAGATTCTGTGGGTAAGGAATTTGAGGAGGTTTGGGGAGAGTTTGTCTCTGCTCCAGAATGTCTGAAGCTTCAGCTGGGAAGACTCCAAGCCTAGATGTGACTCCATGGTTCAGTACAGGGATCATCTGAAGACTGGTTCACTCACATGTCCAACACATAGGCTGGAAGGACTTGAAGACTAGAACTGCTGAGCAGAGCACCTACATGTGTCCTCCCTTTGCAACTTGGCTCCCTCGGGGTAGGCAGACATTTTACACGGCAGCTGAGGGCTCCAAGCACAGGGTTCCAAAAAACAAGGTGGAAGCTGCACTGCCTCTTATCACCCAGCATCAAAAGTCACACAGCTCCACTTCGGCCATATGCTGTTAGTTATAAGGAAGTCACAAGACCACCTTATTTGAAAAAGGAAGACCTCAAGTGTCACTTATTAATGGAAGAAATGTCAAAGAATTTGAATGCTATGATTTAAAACGTCTATTTTAATCATTGAATCATAGTTATATGGAATTTACTATCTTGAAAATTAAAATAAGTAAAAACTAAAATTTAGACAGTAATGCTGTTGTGTTAAAATAAAAAAGTTATATTTATGCTAATATTGTGGAGAAGACAGCTAATTGAACATAAAAGAAATTGTTGCACTAAATGAACCAGAATCAAAATTAATAATAAAAGTAATCATTTGACTTTGAGTTTTATATACTGTGGGCAAGGAAAGTAGAGAGAACATATTCCATCCGTTCAAATTACTTCACATACTCAAAAGCAAGTTAAAAGTTGGGTTTCATTTCCTACAATTATGAGATGAGGAATAGAGTATTTAAACCATTCAGTAGAATGAGACTAAACAAATGATTCATTTTTAGTGAGGCTATAGTAATATGTACACTACTTTTTTTCTGTGTAATTAAGATTTATTATACAGCTTGAAAGTATCTTTCCAGATAATGTATTTACTGTAATATTTCTTTATTTGCTGTGCTTTCCCCAGTTTATCCTTCTACAACCCTAATAAACACCAATTTAATGGAATATTAGAAAATGACAAATCTTAGGAAGGTAGATATGGTATGCTTACTTATAATAGGATTAAATCAAAATCCTTATACATTGGTATGTTTTGAGCTTTTAGAGGGAAAAATAAATACCCAAACACCGTTGTTTCTTTGTAGTTAAGATGTTCAGTAATATAAATACAGTATTCTAATCAAATATGTATTTTTTCTTTTTGAGGGAAAGAGGTAGATTCTTTAGTGGAATAGTGAATTTAAATTGACCTTTTAAAATCTGGAAGTGGATGAGGGTGGAAACATTTTGGATTTGCCCTTTGTTGCTGTGAGCTGGAATATAGCACCATGATTTCTTTGGTAAGTCTGTTCCAGCTTCATCACCCATTCTGGGACTGACTGGTAAAGATGCAGTAATTCTTAGATGCTTCCAGGGGTCTTTTCCCAGGCATTCTGTGGTAAGTACGGGTGGTCCTTTGATACCTCCTTAAAATGATCTTGAGGCGGGAAGTATGGCCAATAATCCTGCCTTCCTGAAGTATTTTTGTCTTTACATATGTCTTTTTGGCAAAACCACATAAGCACTAACTTCCAGTCACAATAAAAATATCATTAGTCATAATGCTATTCAGCCCAATCACCTCCTCCTTGGGCATTACAATAGGAAAATGATGAGTCTCCAGTTAGCACTGTTGGTGCGACCAAAGATTCCTCCACAGGGCCAGAGGGGATTTCTAGATACTGTCCACACATGACTTAGGAGGCCAAAGGACACTGGAAAACTGTACCCAGACTTTCTGTCAACCACAACAGCTTGCCACTTTTACTCAGATGATACTGCCCCATGCTGGTGCTGTGGGGGAGAGAAAAGGAGCAAAAACCATTTTCCTCTAGACTTTGCTCTCAATCTATACCCACCATGCAAGAATGTGATTCTCTGCCAGGATAGGGAAGGAAGAGACCACTAAACACCCTCCTGCTTTGCTACTCCTACTTATGCCATGATTTACTTTCCACCATCCTTCTAGTGGCTGAAAGTGATGTTTCTCTGTCTTCTCCCACCTGGTCAAGACCCCCTCTGATGGATATTTTTATTCTTCCAGGAGAGGACAATCATAGAAGATGGGGTACAGGGACAGAGCGGCTGGCAGAAAGGGAGCAACAATGTTATTATACTTGTTAACAGCTGCAAGGTGAGTGAAACACAGACATCCCCTTTAGGGGTTAACATTTGGAAGGTGAACGTGGGCAGATTCTAAAAATTACCATAACAAAAAGAAAAATGATTAAGGGCCATAAATCAATAGAGGTGAGGGCTGAAAGCTGTGGCAGTTCTGAGGGGGCAAATTTATTGCCACCTGGGTGAATCAGAAACAGAGGATTTAAGCTGGCTCAAGTCGGTAAGGTAGAAAAATCACAGATCCAGACTCAGCAAGGAGATCAGTTTAATGGCAACACAGGAGCCTGGTGGAGAATGGAGGCAATGCTGTTGAAATGGCAGGTCTGAAGGTCAGTCTGAAGAGTTTAGGCTTTTACCACGTAGGCAACAAGAAGCTCCTTACAGATCTTGATTAGAGTAGTGACAAGAGCCATGCTCTTCATCCAGCAGCTGTACATCAAATATGTAGGAAAGAAGGAACTGGAGCTATAGGAAGCCACCAAATACCACAGCCAGAAATCATTGCTTTGTATTGTATACTAAGGCCAAGACATCCAGAAATGTATTTTTATTCTAAATTATCAGATCAATTCATTTATTCCCTCTGTTACTTCAATCCTTTGCCAGTGTAAATGTATATGATGAATTTGATGTTCTACAGCGCCTTTGGCAGATATCTTAATACTTGTATTCTAAGAATAAAAGATACACTTTTCCTATCAGTTGTTACAGTGACGTATGTATCACCACACTTAGATCCAAATATATCATGAGCTTCATTTCTAAATAACACATGATATGCAACTTTTGCCTCTCAATAACTTTTATTATGTCTTAAGCTTGGTTAACCAAAAAGTGACTGAGGCAGCTCTCAATAAATAGAGGTTTATTTAGCCAAGGTTGAGGACATGCCCAGAATGAAAGGCAAGTTACAAGAGCATCTGTGACCCGTGCTTTTTCAAAACAACAGGAGTTTTGGGAACTTCAGTATTTAAAGAAGAAAGAGCAAGCAAGAGAGGGAAATAAAAGAAGGGAAGGTAGGCAGTGAGGCAAATAGTTGCATTCTGGTGAGGCTCTGATTAACCTCAGTAAATCTACACTTTACATGTGAAAAGTGGAAGTAGAAGAAAAAGTCAATTATGCATTCATCTCAGTGTAGGTGGAGGGATGATTTCTGGTCTTGTCCTTGTCCTCTCTCTGTGAACATAAGCTGGTAATTGACACTGTCAGGGTGAGATTTCAACAGAACTTGGTTTTAGGGCTAGTTTATAGGGAGGGATATGCATCCTGAAAGATTTAGGGGTTCACAAGGAATTTCCTTGTGACCAATCGGTGAAGGAGGCCTTCTGGGGAGATATGTGACTTTCTATCATGATGGGTACCTGGATTATGGATGAGGTCATGACATAGGGTTGTAAAATTGCAGCTATCTGTTTGGGAACAAAAGAAAAACAGCATTGGGAGACTCAATTCCCAGGTTTAACTTTCCCTTTGGCATAGTGACTTCGGGGTCCCAAGATTCTATTTTCTTTCACAGTTTAAATATTAAGATATAGGAATATCCTTATACATGTAATCTATTTAATTTTTAATACATTTTCATTAAAATATGTCTACTTGGATGGAAAGATAGAAAGTAAATGTTTGTTCAAATGGCAATATATAATTAGGTATCACTGTTGGACTAAAGACTGCCATTTTAAAATGATGCCCTAGAGAACATATTTATAATGTAGGTGAAAAGAGTAAAGCTAGGGAAATATTTGTATAACTAACTTAAGACATTATAAAAATTATTGGACGTTTATAGTTGTTTGTATTCATTCCAGCAGAGCTATAGCAATACCAAATTATTAAAGACATTTCATGGTTCCTATGAAGATGGAATGCCAAGTGCTTTTTTTTTTCTCTTTCTTCTGAAGGATTTCATGATTTGATTGCCCAAGTGATATTTATATTGTCACATACTTTTGTGAAATGCTTTATGTTAATTACAGTTTTCACATTTTGCATGGTGACAAAATTGTCATATTATCTGATGATGGAAATCTTTTTAACTAAAAAGTGACTTGTGTAAAGAGGTCTTAAAAGTAGATATTTCTTCCAAAAACCTTTATTTTAACTAAGTAAAAAATGACTTTTTGGAAAGAGTTTTCTTTATTTTTTATATTTATTTATTTATTTATTTATTTATTTATTTATTTATTTTTGCTAGAAGGAGAAGTACCATAAGCTATAAAAATGCCATGGGTGTTCAAATGTAAGAAAAAAAATACTATGTTCCAGATAAAAGCTTAGTGAAGTGGAATGATATTCATGGTCAGTAAAATTGGATAATGAGAATGATTGACAAATATGTAGTTCTCAATAGATTACAAAGTATTTTCAAGATTATCTTAAGAAAAATATTCACGCCCTTGTTCCTGCTCCCACTATGTGAGATGCCTCATTCCCTCTTTGCCTTCCGCCATGATTGTAAGTTTCCTGAAGCCTTCTCAAAAGCAGAAGCTGCTGTGCTTCCTGTATAGCCTGCAGAACCATGAGCTACTTAAACCTCTTTTCTTCATAAATTTAAAAAAAACACTACATCAAATATTTCCATATATAAATTTACCTCAAAATTCAAATACTAAAAACACGTATTTTTACGTAAATATTATTGATATAAAGATGTTTTGTAATTATTAACACTGAAGGCTTACTTTCCCTGCTCGTAAAGAAAGCAGAGCACATCGTTTGTCCTGTCACAATGGCTCACTCCATCTTTTAGTACTTAATGTCTAACTCTACCTAAAGACCTGCCACCATGGAAAATACAGAAGGACTCAGCGTTACAGAGGCTACAGTATCTTCTGCATGCTCTGAGGCCAACTAACATAATTCCATATTAAGTCAAACATAATATTTATTTATTCTTTTACGGATTGTGTTTTTGCTCTGTTGCCCAGGTTGGAGTACAGTGGTGCAATTGTAGTTCACTAAAATCTCTAACTCCTGGGTTGAAGCAATCCTCCCACCTCAGCCTTCTAATTAGCTGGGACTTAAAGGCACATGCCACCACACCTGGCTACTTAAAAAATTTTTTTTGTAGAGACAGAGTCTTACTATGTTACGCAGGCTGGTTTCAAGTTCTTGGGCTCAAGTGATCCTCCTGCCTGAGGCTCCCAAAGTACTGGGATTATAGGAATGGGCCACCATGGCTGACCTAATAACATTTAAAATAAATATATTATTCCAAAAAAGGTGTGAAAATCAGATTTGTGAGATAAAATTAGGTAGCAATATTTATTTCAGGGAAATATTGCTACACAGTCCCTCTAAATGATGTGCTTCTTATTGTATTCTAGCATCAATCTTGTATTTTCTTCATTCTTTCTGTTTTTGACTACCATGTGTTGAGTGCTTAATCATGTTTCAAGCCCTGTGCTAATCACTTTACACACACTCTCACACACTTTTAACAATGGCATCTGAAATAGATACCAGTATCCCTATTGTACAGGTAAGAAAACTGAGACTTAGAGATTAAGCAATTTGCAGAATATCAAAGAGTTGGAAGAATCAGAGCCGGGCTCAAAGTCCAGTTCTATGACTCTAACACAAAGCTTCTAGGAAACGATGCAAATGCCAAACTAGGGTAATATATAGGACATGGGTTTTGGAGTCAGCCAGTCCTGCATTCAATATGCTCCTTTGCTCTTCATAATCTGTGCAACTTTAGACATCTTGCTTAGCTTTTCTAGCCCTGCGTGACTTCATCTATAATATGGGGGAAGTAACGTAGTACATGCACCATATGATTGCTGGAAAAATTAAATAAAGTAATGTAAAAAGTTCTAAGACGATAAGGTTGTAATCATTTGCATTGTATCATTGGGTATTATAAAATTCATCAAAGAATAACACATATTTCCCTTTAAAATTTGTGAATCCCCACTTTCTCTCTTACCCTCTCATCCTTTGCATTCTAATTCTTAGCCTATTACTACTATCAGCAGGTAATTTTGAGTTCAGTTTACTTGGATGCTCATATGCAAGTTTGTGTCTAAAATGTCAGAGGCCAGAGGACAATTTTTTGACCTATGAAGGCTTCAATAAACACTCTCCCCAAGAGCACGTCAAGCTGATACTTATCCCCCTACTTGCAAGCATACTAACCACACTTCACCACAGTATTTGTTATAGGCAAATCAATGTAGATACATATCCTACAAAGATTGTTCCAATGTTACTCACAGTCCATGGAGACGATTAGGTTCAAACCAGCCTCCACCACAGACTGTGGACTGAAGACACATGAGTGTCATTTTTCTGAACCCACCAAGCACCCGAGATCCTTTCTCGTGGAATACACCCTACCAAAAGATGCTGGTCTTATGTCTATGGTTCTGAGTCATGCTAGAGGTCATTGCATCATTTATGCTTCTGCTGCTTCAACACCCAAACCCAGATGCAGAAAGATGGGCAGCCTACATTAGAGAGGCCACCATACACACCACTTATTGTTTTTACTTTAACTTCTGGAATTGTTTTCCTGAAATAATTCATAATTAATGCATTTTTTAAGTCAAATGGGTTAATGTGGTGGCTACATTAATCTACTTAACTTTAAACAGTGTGATCATCCCTAGAGCCTAGAATACCAATAACTAGATTTATTGTGCTCTTAAACAAGTCATTTTCTCTAGAATTTTTTCACAATCTGGTAAAAATCTCTTAATTCAGTGGAGTTCAGCAGAAATTCCAGCATCTTTAATTTCGTAGTCAATTGGTCATGGTTGGCAAGTAGATATGTTTGTTTTCCACTTTATTCACATTAGAAATCAGATTAGGATAAGCATTAGTATCACAGATTCCCAGAATGAGGTAATTCACCATCCTGTAATAATTCAGGGCAGTAGGGGAGGAAAGCTCAAAGAGGATTATTCAAAATCTGCTTGTTTCTGATCAACCTAATGAGGATCACAGAAATCATTGATGAGACTCACACATGGACTTGAACTAGGGCTAGAAAGAAATAGATGTGATAACATGGAAAGATTTACCTAGTAAAAATCATCTTACAGAGAAATAAAGTCCAGGAGGTATCAACAAGGAACTGTAGGACACAGAAAATGGTAAGAAACAGCAGGGTCAGCATAATGGGACCACTTCCTTTCCAAGAAAAAAACTGAGGTAGCATATGGTAGTCATGTCTCAGCAAACTCCCCATCTACTCCCTAGAATTTACATTGTACTGATTGCTTTATTGATCACCCACTATGATGCTTTGCATAAGTGATGATCTCAATTATGGTTGGTAAAAATCTTTGAACACTAAAGTAACATAAAATCCCAAAGACATTATAAAACCACTTTGTTTTCAACTTGAAAAACTAGTACTATCAATATAACTTCCCACTGAGTTCAAAACATTTCCACATGCTTAATATATTCTGTTATGTTTAGAGTAGAGAAAATTGAAGCTAAGCCCTTCGTTTAGCAATAACCATTTTAATGTCTGTTTATCACAGTAGGTAAATAATGCAGAGCTCCCAAATTTAGTCATAATAAGCAATCATTTTTCAATAAAAATGGGTAATTTTTCCATTTCAGCTCCGTCTAAGTGCCTACCGAATTAAAGTGTTGACTTAAAATAGATTTCAAATGTTAGTCTTATTATGATAATTACCAAGGATCATATCTTAAGAAGTTATTCTTAAAAATCACCAATTTTCCTTATAGTTATGGCCATTTCATCTGAATCTGTAATATTCAATACTAGGGTCTTTTTCTTTGGCTTTCAGGATTAATAAAAAATTATTTCAAAAGTTAAAAATGAGAAAAGGTAATGTATGACCATAATTTAATCAACTATATACATTCTAAAAAAATTATAGTGTTAGTCATAAGCTGGAGGGGTATTTCCTCACCGCTCTTATGTTTCTGTCCATTAGTGCAAACTCCATGATTAGACCATTGCTGCCTACCTATCTCCGCCCTCTCATTCACTTCTCTGCAGGAGATAAGAATAGACTTAACCTGAGTGGTAAGTTCAAAAGAAGAACCTGGACCTATGTAGCTCAGCCATTCCTCACTATGTCTAAATAGCTAACATCCATGCCTGCATCATGTCCTTAGTTTTACAGAGACATCCTTCTATATGATGAGGCTGTGATTATTAGCCCTGCCTGGGGCTTGCTAATTAAGACTGTCACCAACCTGGTCAACATAGCAAGACCCTATTTCTACAAAAAAAAGAAAAAAATTGAAACAAAAAATTACCTGGTCATGGTGGAGCATGCTTATAGTTTCAGCTACTTGGGAACCTGAGACAGGAGGATTACTTGAGGCCAGGAGTTAGAGGCTGCAGTGAGTTATAATTGTGCCACTGCACTCCAGCACTCCAGCATGGGTGACAGAATGAGACCCCGTCTCAAAGAAAAAGAAAAAAAAAAGACTCCCTAATTTGGTTTTAGGAATTTCACTTTCCCTCAGATATAATCTCCAGTATTATCAACTTTAGAAGTAATCAAGGTATTATGTTGGCTTTAAGTTGCTTTACTTATTGTATTATTTCTCAATTGACACTTATTTATTTGGCCTGCATCAACATTAAGCAATGTTGAGTCAGTTGCTTATTCCTTCAGCATTATCCTTTGGTCTGCAAAGTTGTAGGTGGGGGCTTGTATTTTATTTTCATAGCCTTGGTGAATGCATGCATATGAAGATAACCAGTAAAGCTTAGGAAACAGAATGGAGGGCAAAACATCGTGTACACAGTATCTATATTTGGAGCATCCACTATGTACTAATAAGATTCTGGATGCTGGGAATAGAGTAGTGAATAAACCCTGCTTTTATGGGGTCTATTTTCTATTGGGGAAAGCAAACAATAAACTAATCATTGATTGTAAATACTGTAAATGCATATATTACATCTACCCAGGCAAGTAGCTGATAGTGATAGGAAAACACTTAATAAAAATGTTTTACAAAGGATGAGGTAGTCCTTTTTGTAGGATGTTTACAGAACGCCTCTCAAAGAAAATTTAAGTTCGTCTGGACCTTAAAATGTGATGGTGGTAATCATGAGGGATCCAGTAAGAAAATGACTCAAATAGAGGAAATAGACAGTTCAGAGGTCCAGAGAGGACACAGTTACCAAATCCAAAGGGCAGAAAAACAGCCAGAGTGACCAGAAGGTAGTAAAAGAAACCGCGAAGCTGGAGACAATGAGCCCACTGAGGTAGGCAGGACCTAGATAGTGTAAGATGACCTTGTAGCCTGTGACTAAACAAACAAAAAAGACTCTATTGAAAATGCAGTAAGAAAAACATATTGGAATATTCAAAGTTAGGAATGAATGCGATCTGAATCAATCAAGTTTTTAAATTGTCTTTAGCTGTTTTGACTTAAAGGATTGCAGAGAAAGTAGATAAGGCTCAATTGTAGTGGTTCAGACATGAAATAATTGTTTGTTTAGAGCTGTCCTTATAGAGAAGGAATGGTCAGATTTGAGAAGTCCAGGGAGCTAGAGCCAACAGGACTTATTTACAAATGGCATATAGAAAGTGAGTAGGGTAACAATTCTAGGGATTAAGAATAACTCCTAGGTTTTTATCCTGATCACCTGAGTCATCAGGGGCACACTTTCCAGAAATGGGGAAGATTTTTGGAGGAGCAAGTTGTGCTTTATCTTCTACAAATGGTCTGTTTGTTTCCATAAGTTGGTAGTGTCTTTTAGACAACCAAGTTTAGATATCAAATAAGGAGCTTGATATATATGTGTATAGATAGCAGGGGAAAAGTCAGGGCTGGAGATTTTATTTCCTGTTTTTTGCTGCCATGAGTTAGAGAATAGCTGGAAACTAATGAGATTAATTATATAAAACATTGCTGCACATGGACATATATTATTTGTTCAGCATTATCCTAAGCACTAAACAACTCCCATCTAATTTAATCATCTCAATACCACTGTATTATAGATGGAGTAACTGAGACTTAAAGAGAGTAATAATTTGCCCAAAGGCACACGGTACGTGATAAACTAGACTTTGAATTAATGTCTGTGTGATTCTAAAGTCCATGCTTACTGGGCTAAAAATCAAGGGTGTAGAAGGCACCTTGAATATCCAGCCTCTTAGAACAAGAGACTGGGCTTCATTTGTTACCTTAATTAGCTGTGTGACTTTTGTATACCCTGTATAATCAACAAGAAAATCTGTGGAATTCAAAGGACCTGTGTGCTTGATTTCAAAGCCACAAAGAAAGGAATAGTTTGTAATTTGAATAGTCAAGTTCTGGAGGAGAAGGACCCCTCAAAATAATAGATAGATAATTATCAAGGGCTTCAAACGTAGTGTTAATAGCTTTCATCAGATTATCATGGGAGTTTGGCCATAAATCCCAGTGTATTCAAAGCAAAGTTATTTCATGCCTATTATCCTAGGTTAATTATTAATAATGCCCCACTTTAACTCTCAAGATGATTTCATTTTTGATAAATTATATGGTCACTCAATATTTAGAAGTCTTAGACCCAAAATGTTATAAATACCCGGTAGATACAAATACTCACAAATCCTACATGTTTCCTCTTTTAAAGAGGAGAAACCAAGGCCCCTGAGGTAACAAGAGCACAACTACCACACAGGGGTCCTTCTGCTTACTCCTCATTTCCATCTCTTGGAGTTCAACCCATGCCTCGAAGCTCAGTTTTGAATTTGTTCATTCATTTATTCACTAAACTTTCTCACATTGGTGTATGTATACCACCTACATAATGAAAGAAATCATAGGGATAGAAAATACCTCTGTTGGAAAATCATTTGCTTATTTCTCCTACCTGCAATGAATAGACATGCATATGTATCAAAACAGGCAATTTCAGACCTACATACCCAGCATCTACACACAAATACATGCACACACAGGCACACAAACAGACTTACATACACCGGTCTTAATACTCAATAGTTTCTGAAGACTCTAAGTTTGTTATCTCATAATGTTTTTAATTGGCTGTCAACAGTTTAGCAATAATTTCTCAGACTAATGAAAAAAATATCCATGAAGATGGCTGTTCCTTGTGATTTCAGGTTCTATGTTGAGTCTCTCATTTATGACACTGGTTGGATGGGTGAAAAATGTTGCTCTTCATAAGAGTATATTTGTTACCAAGAGGGGAAAAGAATAAGTTGTTTTCCAAATCAAAAAAGATTTATTACATGTTATTGTTCACTCTATATTCAGTAATATTCTAAACATTATAAGAAACTCAAAATAGTAGTCAAAGATGGTGTTCATATAATTTTTAACTTTAAGAAGTGTCAATCAGTCTTCCAAGTATTTATATGCAGTCAAATGCCCTGAAATTAAAAACATATGTTCCATTCAATGAAAATTTAATGTTTAGAGCTTATAAATAGAAACAGGCTTGAACCGAGCCTTATCGAGGACTAGCAAGGGATAAGAATCTCAACATTTCATAATTTACAATAACCAGAAGTGGAAAAGTCAGTGACTGAAGTAAGCCTTGGAATTAAGCAGCCAGAATGAACTCACTAGGTTAGAAACTTTAACAAAATCTGAAGTTAGTATATTTTTTTCATTACTTATCTCTGGTCCCATAGAAGAGACAATCAGAAGACATAATCCTAGCTTAATAAGGGTTTAACAAAAGTAGCTTTTCAAAGTTAATTAGCCTACTAATCATAAAAAGAGAAATGAATAGGGGGGCAGCCTCTCTAACTTTGAAAGCATTCTGAAGAACCACTAGCCTTCAGTCTCATTATTCTTTTTAACATGGTTGTCACTTTTATCTCAGAAGATACTAATATTAAAATGTTGGACGATATTCTTATTCATAAATTTTTTTTTCTTTAGATAATCTAACCTTCATGATGATCCCATCTTTCATGTTTCCACTAAATCAAGTTGGCAAGTTTGTTGTTTAAAAAATCCTTAAAAATAATTATATGTCCAATATTCAATAGAAATATTTATGATAAGAATGCAATCATCTTACTGAGGCTATCACAATATTTATTCTTTTCTCATTAATGTTGGAAAGTATATGGAATAAAAGACACTTTCCCAGTAGAGCTTAAGAGGGCAGCTGAGAAAACAGAGTTGGAAAGAGATGTTAGAAAATTTGGCCAGAAATGTAAAATAGTGACTAAGTGTAGGAAAAAATTCAATAATCATTTCCTATGACTTTCCATATGTTGTATGATAAAATAACATGTTTTATGTGATTTACCAAATATCTTTAAGAAATACTGACATAGCGAAGAGTATAAGGGACATCTTCTTCCACATATGCTATAATTTTATTTCATATATTTCCTCTCAAAGTCTTAATACACAAGTGATCCAGTGTGACCTCAATACAAATAAATCATATAGGAGCTGGTACAGACATGATGTACACGCACACCTGCAAACTCATTCACTCAAGAAAGATCCATTAAACTTCTACGATTTGTCAGGAATGTACTAGGTGCTGAGGTGCAATGTCTGGGTGACACTCATATGGAAGTGTTAACTAGGCAGTTTGGATATGCTAGTCTGGAGCTGAAAAGGAACTGGGGGTGCCGATGTAAATTAGGTAGTCATCAGCATACAGATGGTATTTTAAAAATAAAAATGAATAAGGTCATTTGGGGGGATAGAGATGAAGACTGGGTTCAAGAGAGAACTAAGGAATGCCAATATTTAGGGGTTGAGTATCTAAGAGAAACATCTTAAAAAGCTTGAAATTAAAAAAAAAATTAGAAGAGGATGGCCTTATAGAAGGCAGAAGAAGAGAAAATTTCAAGAAAAAGGGAGTGGTCAGTTCTATTCAATGTTATCGAGAGATCCAGTAAAAAGAAGACCAAGCAGTGTCCATTGGACTTAATATAGAGGTTGTTAGTGACTTTGACGAAACCAGTTTTGGTGGCACGGTGGGAGCACAAGACAAGACCATACACACACACAGACAGACAGACCGACAGACAGACACAGACACACAGACAGACAGACCGACAGACAGACAGACAGACAGACACACACACACACACACACACACACACACACACAATTATAATGTCCTCTGGTTCATAAACACTATATCCAGGATATTCCATTGTTTGGAAAGCCTGGTATTTATTTGTCCATTGTTTAATTTAATAACTCCGAAGTGCCTTAATTCAAAAGGGACCTCTGGCTGTGAGAAGTAGCAGTTTATGCCAGCAACTCTTATTTTTCCACAGTGTCCTGACCCCATGGATTTAAAATAAAGCTATCTAAATGTAAATAATTTATTTCTTATATTGCTAAAGATATTCCATGATAATTGACTAGATATAAGACTATGAAACTTAGCATGCTTCTTAGCATCACCAGTGAAACCCCAGATGCAGTGTAGGCAAATGTAGTCACAGCAACTTGAGAGACTGAGGCATGAGGATCACTTGAGCCCAAGAGTTCAAGTCCAGCCTGGAAACATAGGAAGCCCCCTGTCTCCCCAAAAATATAGATTAAATTAAATTAAACCACCAGTGAAGGCTGAATGATTCAGTCTCACATGTGGATAATTTCAGAATTACTCTAAGGACAAAGTTATCTTTTGTATACATTATTAGATTTTTTTTTCCTGTAATTGAAATAGTTTAAAAATTTTAATTCTGGATTTATTAAAAGCAATTGCTGATTTAGCCATAAAATACATCCTAAAATGTTAAAGGAGTGTATCTAGGTTAAATGAATTCTTAATTCCTCAAGTATGCCCGATGGAATACCTTGTCTCCACTCCTCCACATACATGTTACATATTCATCACATGAATCGTAAGACAACTCAACCAGGAGAATCAAGATTTATGCTTATAACTATATTATAGTTATAATTCATGCATGAACAACAGTGACCTCAAGTGGCTAATGCTTTATGCCTGAAACTATTAAACTAAGAACAACAAAAAAAAGTCTGTGCTATACATCAAGACATGTCAGAGTAAATGATTGGAGCTGCCTGTGCCACACAACATACTTTCTTTTTTAAGGTGACTGCTCACAAAACAAAGCAATCCCTTCCAGGGACCAGTGTAGATTCACTCTGTGTATGTTTGTAAGGTTAGATTGGTCAAAGGTTAACATTATGGAATAAGATATCTGAGGGCCAAGTATCAAATCTTACCTCCTTGTATTACCCAAAGCATTCAGTGCTACTCTTTGCTCATTGAAGAAACTCTCCAAGTGCTTTTTGAATTCTGTCTCATCTTCCCTGCCCAAGTTAAAAAATAAATGCCTAAATGGAAATGTAAGAACAGATTACAGTGGTGCTTCATTATCCACCTGTTTCTGACTTCAGGATTTGGCTGTTTTTCTCTTCAGTCTGAATAGTTCCCTTAACCAGTCTGAGCTGTAACATTCTGGACTTTCGCACAAGCATTTGTTTAAAACTATTTTACTACATCATTAGCTAGAATAACAACAGTTTTAAACACACATTCAACCCTCTATATTTGTAGGTTCCACATCTGTGGATTCAACCAACCACAGATCAAGAAATATTCAGAAAAAAGGATGGTTATGTCTGGACTGAACATGTACAGACTTTTTTCCTTGTAATTATTCTCTAAGTAACACAGTATAACAGCTATTTGCATAGCATTTACATTCTATTAGGCATTTGGAATAATCTAGAGATGACTTAAAGAATATGAGAGGATGTGCATAGATTATATGTAAATATTATACCATTTTATATGACGGACTTGAGCATCTCTGAATTTGGGTAACTGTGGGAGAAGGAGGGTCCTGGAACCAGTCCCCCACAGATACGGAGGGACTACTGTGTTACAGAGTATTGAAAATAAAATAACTTCCAGCTCTCTTTTCTTTAAAATCAAGGGTGGTGTCCTTTATCATTAATTTCAAAGCAGTCCTGCAGTTAGATCACAGGTAAGGACCTAACTTCACTAGTAAGACCTTAGCTAGAGAATGAACAATTAAGGATAAATAGGTTACCTCGGATCTTCGAGGTAACATGATATTTAGTAGATGACAACTGCTGCTTGCAGTCTTCTGTCAGAATTATGCTGTAAACTCCTAGTTCAGCAGTAAAAAACATGATTCTGGAGTCAGAAAACCTAGTTTGTAATCCTTTCTTCAACATTTATCTGTCCTTGGTTTAGTCACTGTCTTCTCTTAGAGAACCCATTTTCGAAATGGGAGAGGGTAACAGAATCTAGCTCATGGAGGTATCATGAGGATTAAATAAGAAAATACTATGTAAACCATTTCACAAGTTTGTGCCACATAGTAAGAGCTTAGTGTTCCAAGCTTAATGATTTTTAATGAATCTGTTATTCATTATTTTTACTTCTCATCTATATTTCTGCTTTCTTAATTTTAATTAAGACATATTTATAGTTCATTATTTTCTCCCTCTTTTCTTCTACTAAAAAGAAAGCTAACACTTTATCAGTTTCTATACTGTTTTCCTTTGTTCTCTCCCTAGTCCAGGGAAGCACCAGTTAAGTAGTATAGGTGATTCTTGCAAATATATTATACATACCTACTTGTTCTGTGGGAAATGTGTTTTGAAAATATCAGCAATGACGAAATTCCCTAGTCCAAAATCCCAGTTATTTAGAAAAGCTTCTTGTCATAATTAGGTACAAGTTTGATATCATATTTATTTGCTACATACATAGAGGATTACACAGCAAAACAAACAAACAATCTGTGAGGCATAATACTTAATGCCCTCATCTAATTCTTTTCTTGATACTTAAAATATAAGAAATAATAAAATCCAAATATGTAAAGTACTCTAAAATAAAAAGACATAACAATAAAAATATACCTACATAAAATTTTGAACATTTTATTTCTATGCCTGATAGAAAGTTTAAGTTTAGTTCACTATTTTAAGAATCACAGAATAATTTTTATTCATGTATTCAACAAATGTGTATTAACTTCTTATATGCTAGGTACTGGTTTTGGCACAATAATTCTATAGTAAACAGAATACACAAAATCTGTTCTTTTATAGATTTTACATTCTAGAAGTGAGAAACAAAAAACAAATAAGAAATAAGAAACAAAGGAAGGAGGAAAATAAATAAACGTACGTAAGTGGCAATAAACATTAGCAAGAGAAATAAATTAGGATAAGGAAGATAAAAAGTGATGGAGTGTTATTTTACATAAGGGGCTGGGAAAGGCAGGTCTTATAAATGAACATTTAAAAAGGCTTCAAAAGTTTTAAGGGAAAACATTTCAGACAGAGCTGCAGCAGGTGTAAAGAGCCTTCAGTGGAAGTGGACTTGCCGTGTGCAAAAAATTCCACAGCTAGAGCAGAGTGAATGAGGAGGGGAGTGTTTGGAGATGAGCTCAGAGAAACAGTAAGACACCAAGTCACGTAAGGCCTGATCCAAATACAAAAAAACCATTTAAGAATTGATCTGAAAAGGAACATGATCTGGCTCATATTGTAAAAGGCTCACTCTGGCTTTGGCATGCGTAATGGACTGCAAAGGGAAAGAAAGAGATGCGATCAATTAGGAAGTTTTACGACAATCCAGACAAGAAGTGATGGTGATTTGGCCAGGATGTTAATGGTCAATGTGGGGAAACAGATTCATATATCAGATAGGATTCAAAGTAAGAATTGAAATAAATTTGTAATGGATTAGATGTGGAATGTGAAAGAAAAGAGGGTTCAAGGATAACTCAAAGATTTTTCAGCAACTGGAAAAAAAAGATGCTTTTTGTGCAGATGGGATAGACTTACGGAAAAGGAGAGGTTTTTTTCCCCCCGAGAAGGTGGAAACAGAGAGGAAAGGAATTAAGAGTTGTGTTTTGAATATTTAGAATGTGAGGTGTCTTTTAAATATTCAGATGGAAATGTTGAATAGGCAATTGGATGTTTAAGGTTGAAATTTAGGGGAGAATTGCAAAAAAAATTTTTTTTAATGTGTGAATTAACAGATTAGTGATGATGTTTAAATTCTTGCATTTGGAGATCATCTGGGAATTAAGAAGAGATAGAAAAGAGTTTTGAGAGAAGAGCCCTGGTCTTTGCAATGATTAGAGGTCAGGTATATGAGGAGGAGTAGACAAATGAGAGTGGTAAGGAATGAACAGTAACTAGGAGACTAGGGAAGAGTTTCACAGACAACAAGTGAAAAATGTTTTCAAGAAGGGAAGTGATTGTTAGATAATGTGGATAGGTTGAGTAAAATGAGTACAAATAAGAGGACATGGACTCAGGACTCACTTCCTATGGAGAATCAGGGGGTTGCCACACCAAAGAAGTTTTTAGGAGTTCAGTAGTCTGGGAGATTCTGAGATGTCACTTTCAGAGGAAAAAAAAATTATGCCATCTTGCATTTATCACCAATAAGAAGGAATCACAATGCCTGGTAGACCTCTTTGGGTTCTGGAAGCAGCATTTTCTTTGTGTGGGAATTTTTTTCCTAGTCCTGTTACCAAATGACATTACAGGCTGCCAGCTTTGGATGGGTCCCAAACCAGGAAAGTTCTTGGTGGTAGATCCAGGCAAGAGTGTGAGCACCCTTGTAAATTGGTCCATATGACAGAAACAGCAGCATCTATGATTTTAGCTGCATCCATGATGGGAAAAGATGCCATGTAAAAGTTATACAAAGTCCCAGCAAAAGAATTACAATGTAAATATCTAACAAGTATTCAGAAAGTGGTGTTTCTGAAGCAAGGCCATGTCATCTATAGAAAAGAATGATATACCGTGCAAAAAGAGTCCCTGGTTTTCTTCTGTACCCTAAGATGAACATTTAGCCATGGGACATCAAGTGTGTATGTTGCCAGAACTGCCCATCATGAGCTGGATATTGTCAGACCCACCAAATTGTAAGGTCAGGCTAGCCCAGCAGCAATACCTTGCAGAATGGAAATGCTGCATTTATGTCCAGCATGAATAGGGCCCAAAGGCACAAGTAAGTTGCATGAGTAGCTGGCCCAGAATCCCATGTCCCTACTATTGTCACACTGGCACCTCTCTTGGCTAACTTCTATCACCACGTGGGAGGTCTCTTAAGATCAAATGACAGAAAGAAGTGAGCCTTTTAAAGTATACATTCACATAATATAGGTCTGTATACTGAAAATTAACAACAGCTACAGTATAGCTCTACTCGGGGGAGGGCCAAAAAGACATCAGTGAAGGAAAATATTCCCAACAGGCACATATTTGGATGGTACACCTGGTCATTTCCTTTGCATAAATAAATAAATACATAAATAAATTGCCCAAGATTAGAATATATGGACCAATGGCAATTTGAGGATAACTTGTCTGGAAGGAGAAAGATTTGGAAATGAGGGACAGACAGGTCAGAGGAAGGGACACATGGAGGGCTCTGGGAGTGGACCCAAAGTATTTTCTATAACATACTAGAGCCTTTCAGAGAGTGCCCACATGAGAATAAGCACTACCAAATGAATGTTAAAAAATGATTCAGCCAATTGACATCAACCAGCCTCTGTAATTAACCTCAGTGCTGGCACAACAGGCTTATGAAATGTGTGGCCGTGGTGGCAGGAATGAAGGCTATGAATGAGGCTCATGTCCTGTGCTTCCATTCACCAAGGGTGATTTAGCTTTAGCTGCTGCCAAATATCCAATTTACCAGCAATGGAAACCAGTGGTGAGCCCCCAGTATGAAACCATACTTTTGGGAAATCAACTAGTTACTTAGGGTTAACTTGATTACTTTGAACTCTTTCCTGTATTTAGGGCCTCAGTTAGCACCAGTATTCCAGGTTTAGAGAGTGCATAAATAAATTTTTTTTTTTTTTTTTTTTTTTTTAAGTAGAGACAAGGTTTCACCATGTTGGCCAGGCTGGTCTCAAACTCCTGACCTTAGGTAATCCGCCTGCCTTAGCCTCCCAAAGGGCTGGGGTTACCGGCATGCGCCACCATGCCTGGCCAAATAAAATTATACATATCATCATATCAATCCTATCAGACTAAAGAACACACTTTAGAGCAAATGCAGTGAAGTTGTGGATACCTGACTGGTCCTATCACATACTGTACCTCCAGTAAATTGTCAACCTGACAGAGTGATGGAAAAGCCTCTGACGGCACAGCTGAGGTGCCAGCTTGGAGATTATACCCTCCAAGGATGGGGCATCATCCTTCAGGATGTAGTATGCACACCAAATCAACAACCATTTTATGGTCTGTGTCCCAGTATGTAGAACACTTGTGTCTGGGTCTGGAAACCAAGGGATGGAAGTTGGATGGCTTTGTTTACTGTCAATCTCAATGAAGTACTTGGTGAATGTGTGCTCTTCTCACCTACAATTCTAGCCTTTGCAGGTTTAGATGTCCTAGTTCGGATAACCAGAGAACATAGAAAATATCCCATTAAATTCTAACCTGTTGCCACAACTTGGTCACCTTGGATTCCTTGTGCAGAGACTACCAGGAAGCAAGGAACTGAGGTACTGTTCTCACAGGTATAATTACTCTGTCGTTTAGGAGGAGGGAGGGTTTCTGCTATGCAGTAGAGGCAAGTAAGAAAATGTTTGTCATTTAAGTGATTCACTGTCATGCCTCTTAGAACTTCTCTGCCCAATTATGATAGAGAATGGACAAATACAGCAGCCATGGCCTGATAAAGGCATGGTTATTAGAAATGAACACATCTGGAGAAGAGGATCTGGGCTACCCCTTGTATTAGTTTGTTCTCATGCTGCTATAGAGAAATACCAAGACTGGGTAATTTATAAAGGAAAGAGGTCTAATTGACACACAGTTCTGCATGGCTGGGGAGGCCTCAGGAAAATTACAATCATGGCAGATTGGGTGGCAGGAGAGAGAGTAAGTGCAAGCAGGGGAAATGCCAGAGGCTTATAAAATAATCAGATCTCATGAAAATTCACTATCACAAAAGCATGGGGGAAACCTTCTGTCCCATGACACGTGGGGAATATGGGGATTACAATTCAAGATAAGATTTGGGTTGGGGCTCAGCCAAACCATATCACCCCTGTTAATGGAAAAACCCAACTTTGTAAAATATTTTAAAGAGGTTTATTCTAAGCCAATATGATGACCACAGCTCAGAAAAACAAGAGTCTGAAGGAGCCCTGAGAAAGTCTGCCCAAGGCAGTTGGATAAAAGTTTGGTTTTATACATTTCAGGGAGGCAGAAATTACAGGCGAAGACCTAAATCAATGCATGGATGAGGTATGTATTGTTTTGCCCTGAAAAGGCAAGATACCTTGAAGCAGGGGCCTACAGGTTATAGGTGGATTCAGAGATTCTTTAATTTGCTATTGGTTAAAGGAATAAGGTTCTGTCTAAAACTTGGTGTCAGCAGAAAGGAATGTTTTAAGATAAGGATGTTATGTAACAAGATTTGTGGCCTGCAGGCAAGATTTTAACCCTACCCTTGCCTGGCCTTACGACTTATTTATAATTTGGTGGCTTATTGTCACAAATTTCCTGTTTTGTCAGTTTTATGATCTCTATTTTAACATTAATGATGATCAGTTGTTATGCCTAAACTCCAAAAGGTAGAGCATATAATGAGATGTGTCTGACCTCATTTCCCATCATGACTGCGAACTCAGTTTATAAGGTTTCTTTGTGGTCTACCTTGGCCAAGAGGGGGTCTATTTAGCTACTGGGAGGCTTAGAATTTTTTTGTTGTTGTTGTTTATACCACACTAGAAAAGCCACCTAGATCAACAGAGATAATGGCAAGAAAATCAAGAATGGTTAACATAGGAGAGAAAATATAAATATCAGTGTAGTCTTAAGAATAACCACAGCAGTGGGGGCTAAAATTCATCCTACCGAAACTGCATTTGCAAAGATGCTGCCAGTGAGAGAAACTAAACAGCTGACTCCACCTTACTTCTAGCCTCACAGGCTGGCTGTGTTTGGCCATTCCTGGGTATAAGTCAAGCTAACCATGGGAGGAATTTAATTCGTAGTTTAACTTTGAAGCAAGAACAATGATAATCCCTCCTTATCACTGATTCCATCCTTGTTAGAGGGCTGAAATTGCTTTTGTAACACTAATGAAAGGCCACAAGATTAGGATTATAGGAGGGCCTGGAAATCTGCCAAAGTGTAGGTGTAGTTTCTTTAATCCCTTACTGCTCAGGAGTCATGTGGCCAGAGGTCACAAGATTCGTGACTTCCCCAATTGCTTCTATAGATAACATCACTATTATCGAAACTAAGATTCATCTTTTGAGATATTTTTCAGACTTTTGGTAACTGACTGACCCTACCTGAACTCGTGACTCATGACTCAACCAGTTCAGTAGCCCCCTACCCAGTGGTGGACTCAGGGCAGGAAGACTGTTCTCCACACCCATGACTGCATCCCCAACCAATCAGCAGCACCCACCAAACTATCCTTGAAAAACCCTAACCTCTGAGCTTTTGGGAAGACTGATTTGAGTACTAACTACATCTACCAGGTGGCTGGCCTTGTGTTAATTAAACTCTTTCATTTCTGCAATACCATAGTCTCAGCGAATTTTTTTGTTTCCTGTGCAGTGGGCAGGAAGAACCTGTTGGGCAATTATTCCAGTAATCTACCTCTTGCAAATATCACAAGGAAAAGAGACAAACTAGAAACCTGAAAGTACTATTCCTACACGGAGTGACCTTATACAAAGTGGATCCCAGCAGCTCAAGGATGCTACCATATACTGCTCAGATCTCCCCTTCAGGACGCAGACCACCACCCCAACTACCAGGATTGTTGCCTTCTGATAGAACATCATTCACAGCTGAGTTCCTCCCACAAAATTGCTCTCAGATGAAAGGAGCTGCTTTGGCAAGGGTTATGTTCCCCTCCACAAGTCAGGCCTCATCTAATGACCGGACCATATAGGCTTACAAAGACCTAGCTCTTGCCTCAACTTGAGATGGTTTGGGACACCTCTGGGGGTGTATTCTAGATCTAAGGCTCCCTGTTTTATCAGCTGAAGCCTCTGGTTGTGCCTGCATCTCAGTCACATTCTCCTTCTGTCCAATCCTGCTTCCTTCACTCCTTTATAGGTGTTTTTGTGATGCATTCTCCCTGCTAACCCTCCCACACAGGAATCTCAATCTCAGAGGCCATTTCCTTGGGAACACGGTATTGGATAGTAGTATTTTGTGGTATTTTCACAATTGCTTGATTTGTTAATGTAAAATTAACAGTAATCTTTAAGAAGTGGATTTTAAATACAAAAATATGGAGATATAACTGACTAAACCAATTCCCAAAGTAATGCAAACAGACTCTTATAACAAAACATAGATTTTATTGTATTACTTTTGGTTTAGGTTTCTGTTGTAAAAGCGAAGAGCCACAAGGTAGCTCTGATTTCCACCAGCCAATTTCTTATGAAGTAGAGAGTTTCTTTTGAGATGTAATTCTTGTGTTTTTTTTTCTAATTTAGATTTTACCCCCAAATGCTAGCTATATAAAATGATATTAGCACAATAGAAGCAAGGAGAAAGAAAACAAACCAAACTTTGTTTTTATTTCTAAATACCCTATAGGAAGTTGTAAAAAGATTCATGCATAACAATAGAATGTAAACTTAGGTAATGATTTGGATCTTCTCCAATTGCAGCCTCAGCCTTGAAAACAACAGATTTCCTCAGAAATTCATTGTAGCTCAAACATAAAATTCTTGTTACACCATCGCTAATTGACATTGCACAAGCATATGTAATGAGTTTTCCAATAAAGAAATAAATACCTTTTGTGAACAGGGAGAAAAAAAGGCCAATATGGGAGAATATTTTAGTTAAATGAATCAAGATAGGGATTTGGATGTTTTAAGTCTTTTCATTTATATTTGCATTTATATCACTGATCCGTAAAAATTCCAAATGAAAAAGTGGCAGCACTCTGTGACAGAGGCATACTAGAGTAATTATGGGGAAAAAAATCCAAAAACCCTGAGGTCCCCATATTTAATTAGTATAAAAGCATTAGCCTTGCAAATTCACATGGTTTCCTTTCTTCTTTTGTTTTTGACTATGGGGAAAATAATAACTAACATATAATATAGATACAGGATAAGTTCAAAAGCACCACTTCCTTAGCTTATGTGATTCACTCAAATTGTTCTTTTAAACCATTTCTTGAAAATCTCCTAGTTTCTAGAAAAGATTTCAGATGGCTTAAAGATACGAAAGCAAGAAAAATAAGAGGGAAGGTAAGTAGAAATAAATCTGAACAAAGAACAAAAACAAAATGAGAGATGAGAAGCTAAACTGAGGTCCATCATTAGAGTAGCACACAATAACATGCTAATATCAAGCACCAAGCAGTAAATTTACTAGAGGACTGTAAATTGGGCTTAAACTTACTAGCAGCCAGCAAATAAGAGTGAATGATGATAGGAATTAAACTGACAATCTTTACAATGAGTAAAGAACCCAGTAGATTAAAGTAAGCACAATGATCTTTGTTGTTGATATCTGAAAGATATATCTCCTGAATCGTTCCAAAGATGCCACTATATTAGTTTAAAAAATCTTTAATTACATTTTTTATGAAAATTTTTGAAGAAGCAAAAGTTTCCCAAGGTTGTTTCCATAATGTCCTTCCATTTAAGCCAGTGAAACAGGGTTGAAAAGCAAGTCAGCAAGTAAAATTTAAATAAAGTTTACCCCAGATACAAACAATCTACTATCATTGAAGACTGCCAAGTTCTGTTCAAAAAAATGTTTGGTGAATGCTTGTGCTTTAGCTTAGTATTAGCTGCATCTAAAACAATAGTCTGCAATGAAGCAAATATCCTGTCCAATACTTTGAGCTGAGAGTAAAAAGAACAAAGTGAGAAATAATTATTACCTATTTCTCATGTTTTCATGCAAAGGAGCTTCTATTAGAGCAATGGTTCCCAAACTTTCTTTCTTTCTTTCTTTTTTTTTTTTTTTTTTTGAGACAGGGTTTCATTCTGTTGCCTAGGATGAAGTGCAGTGGCACTATCTCAGCTCAGCGCAGCCACAACCTCCTAGGCTGCAGTGATCCTCCTACCTTAGCCTGCTGAGTAGCTGAGACTACAGGCGTGTACAACCATATTCTGCTAATTTTTCTATGTTTTTGTAGAGATGGGGTTTTGTCATGTTTCCCAGGCTGGTCTCAAACTCCTGTGCTCAAGCCATCCTCCTTCTTTGACCTCTCAAGGTGTTGGGATTACAGGCATGAGCCACTGTGCCCAGACTCAAACTTTATCACAGGACATCTTTACACTTTTACATGTTTCTGAGGACAACAAAGAGCTTTTGTTTATATGAGTTATATCTACTGTATAAGGAGCTGAGAAATTTTAAAAATGTTTACCTATTTTGATGGTTAATATTGAATGTCAACTTGATTGGACTGATGGATGCAAAGTACTGTTCTTGGGTGTGTCTGTGAGGGTGTTGCCAAAAGAGAGTAACATTTGAGTCAGTGGACTGGGAGAGGCAGACCCCCCTCAGTCTGGGTGGACACCAAGTAGTCAACTGCCCCATTGAGGTTAGGATAAAAGCAGGCAGAGTAATGCTGAAAGCCTTGACTGGCTAAGTCTCTGGCCTCCATCTTTCTCCCATGCTGGATGCTTCCTGCTCCCAAACATCAGACTCCATGTTCTTCAGCTTTTGGACTCTTGGACTTACACCAGTGATTTGCCAGGGGGCTCTCCAGCCTTCAGCCACAGACTGAAGGCTGCACTATTGGCTTCCCTACTTTTGAGGTTTGGTTGGGAACTCGGCCTGGCTTCCTGGCTCCTCAGCTTGCAGATAGCCTATTGTGGGATTTCATGTTGTAATCCTGTGAGTTGATTCTCCTAATAAACTGCCCCTCATATATATGTCTATCCTATTAGTTCTGTCCCTTTAGAGAGCCCTAATACACCTATTAATTCAGTTAAAGTAAAAATAATATACTTATTACATGCTATCATAAATATCATTTATGAAAAATATTCTGATTACATGTTACTATAAATGATATCATTTTATGAAAAATAACTATGTTGTTCTTATAAAAATTAGCAAAATGAGATGCCCTATTGTAATTTCCACAAATCTCTTTCATGTTTGACTTAATAAAAGACAGCAGGATCTTCAAATGTTTCTCCTTCACTGGGATGTACTGTATTGTTTTGATTGAAGTACAGAATGAGGATCCAGCCTCATACAGGTAAGTGGTAGGAAAAAAGAGGGCCTCGCAGAGCCCAAAAATGTTTCTGGGGAGGCTGCAGGGATCCTCCACCCACACCTTCAGAACAACTCTTTTAAAGTAACTCTTGTAGTCTGTGTATTTCCATTCATTCCCTTCCAGGGGAATCATAAATTTCCTAATAGATGACTTGAAGAAGAAAATGGACTGTTCTTCATGACACAAATGTTATGTGGCAAGAACCCTCAGGAGAGATTTGTGATTGACCAGTGCAACCTCTGAGTGGGTGAATAAGTCTGCCTAATTTTAGTGTACTATGATCCATTTTCACATTTTCTATTGAGAATTTTCTAATAAGAATTTATCAGGAAAAGACAAAAATTAAAATATTTATCTCCATCTGCCCAACTGCTGTGCCTATCTCTCAACTGGTTTTGAACACAAGAGGAGAAGATATGAACATTATTTATTGACCCCCCTTAAATGCCCGCAAATGGAAGGCCATATGCTGGGCCAACCAAAACCATATTGCTTTGAAAATACAATGTCAGATACAGCAAGGAATTAAAGATTTTCTCATGGAGATGTTGAGTAACATTTTAATTTTAAGTAATATGTATAAATATGTGTGTCAATTATCTCAATTATAAATAAATAAAAATTTTAAAAAACTATAAAGAAGGCATATGCCCAAATAATCTTGAATAGTCTAGATTTATAAACTTATGGAATTGCTAATGAAAGGAGCATCTGTTCTTAAAGTACATAATTTTTTCTACAAATATTTTGCACCTAGGTAGAGTATTAGCTCAGAATGAGAACTACAAAGGAGCAAATCCATTAATCCAACTTTGTTTTATATTATGCTTGTTAAACACCAAACATTATTCTACTGACATACTAAAGATAAATAAAACGAAAATAAGTTGTTGAAAATACTGTGAAAAGGACCCCAGCAAAAATGCTTGCTATTTTGAGCCTTCAAGACATGCAAAATGAAATGCTAAGAAAAAATGTTTATGAGCCAGGTGTGGTGGCTCAAGCCTGTAATCCCAGCACTTTGGGAACTCAAGGCAGGCAGATCCCTTGAGGTCAGGAGTTCAAGACCAGCCTGGACAAAATGGTGAAACCCCATCTCTACGAAAAAAAAAAAAATTAGCTGGGCAGGGTGGTGCATACCTGTAATCCTAGCTACTCGGAAGGTGAGGCACAAGAATCACTTGAACCCAGGAAGGGGAGGTTTCAGTGAGCCAAGATCACACCACTGGAGCAAGACTGTCTCAAAAAAAAAAAAAAAAAAAAAAGAGCGAGAGAGAGGAAAAAAAAGAAAAAAGTTTATGTACAATTGGTGTGTTTTTGAATACTGAGGAAACCACAAAACATTTATCTCTGTCAAAAGATGGCATTTTATTGACATGACTCAAAATTAATGATAAAATCACATTGAATTATCATCTAAACTTAGTCTAAGTGCTAATTAATTCATATTAAAAATCAGCCCCTTTTCTCACTTAACACTATGTTATAGCTTGAGGTTTCTCAACTCATGTAAATATAATTTCTTACCTAAGAAGTGTGGTAGCAAAATACATTCAATTAGACCACAAGACTCTTTAAAAAAGGAATTGTGTCATATAAGTAAATATGGAGATTTTCAAATTCAAGTCAGTGTTTTGAATATTTAACATATTTTCTGCTTGAATGAATAAATGAATGCTCCTTTAATGTATGCTTTCTTGTTATCTACGTCATTATTTACAGCTTTTTCTAAGAACCCTCTGCAGTTAACATACTTCCTAAATTACCATGAATAGTTCTAATCCCATTATCTTCACTATTAATCATAATTGTCAATCAGATTTCCTTGCTTTTTAATTAGGACCAGCATTAAATTGAGGTAAGTATGTCATACAATTCAGGTGCAAAATATAAGGGGGTGCCAATAAATTTAGTAATCAATATAAATGCCATTTTAATGTAATATTTTAGAATACACAAAAATGCATGATGAGCAAAATATCGAAAATTTAAATTAAGATAGGCTGTTGCTTGTTTTACCATTCTGTCTTATTGTGCAACAAAAACAGTAATCTTCCAAGTAACCAGTGTTTCCCAGGTTCCTGTTACCAGGGTGGGCAATGGTGTGTAAATAGACTGGGCAAGAGGGAGCTTTATATGTAGTCATTATTTTTTGTTGTAAAGCTTCTATTTTAACACTTGGTTCACAATACAGAAGGATATTTTGATAAGAGTATCCGGGTGTTCAGGTTTGCTTTTCCCTCAGTCCAATAAGCCTCCTCTGTGCACTGATAGACATCACAACTAAATGCATTCTTTCCTCATAACAAGGAAAAATACATTTCCTTTCATTGTTTTGAAAGATTACTCTGGCTATTCCTGTGTTCCTTGAGAGCAAAATCACTTTCTCTCTCTCCCCTTCTCCCACAGCCCAACTTCTTTTAAGTTGTTTTTACTTACTTTCTCCTTGTCCTCATTTCACACTTACTCCTCAACTTACTCTTCACTTTCATACCCATTACTCCCTGAGAAAGCCATGTACTAATGTCCTGAGTAAGAATCATATTGCTAAATCCAGTGGGCTTTTCAGACTTCATTGTGTTCAGCATCATTCAAAGTTGTGGACCACTATATCCTTCCAGAAACAATGTTTGTGGCAGCTCCTGTGACACTGTATCCTCCTTGCTTCCTTTCTACTTTTCTGGTTGCATCTTGTGTCCTTTGCCGGTTCTTCCTTTTCTACTTACCATTAAATGTTGGCATTTGTGATGTCATACATCTGCTGACATTTTCATTCCATCATCATTATTTGACAATTTTATCTATGTCTGTAAATTCGTAGGTTCCTGTATACTCATGACATTGGTATGTACAGATCTCAGACTCAGATTCAATTGCTTCTTCTGTGTATCCATTTGCATATCTCAAAATCATTTCACTCTCAATTTGTCCAAGAATAAACACAACTTTCTCCCCATCTTTGATCCATTTCTACTTAGTAACACACATTATAAATTAAGGAGCCTTCCTTTACACATCCCTTTCTTCCCCTATCACCACAACTGTCTCTTCCAAATCCACATTTGTGCAACTCTGAGGCTGCCTTTCTAATCACATCTGAAACATCAAATCAATTCTAGACTACATAATAAGGCCGCCTAGTCTCCTTGGTCCACTCTTGTTCCCCTTTATTCAGTATCTCACTAAAGCTGGAGCTCTTTAAGGAAAAATATATTTCCTTTCTTTGTTTTGAAAGATTATTCTGGCTGTCATGTGGAAGATGTACTAGAAGGAGAAGATATTGGAGGCAAGAAGACCAATTAAGAGAATTCTGCAATAATTAAAGCAAGATATGATAAAAGCCTAGGAAAACTAAAAGATACAGATTCCAGCTATTTTTAATAAATAGAAGTTATAGCACATGGGGACTGACTGTAGGACATTAAGGAAGAATGAATAAAGAAGCTCAGCCTTGGAAACTTAAGTATCTTGCATATAATCATACAATCTGAGAATTGTAGAGTCATCTTCTGAGCTCAGGTGTGACAGATTCCACAGAAGAGCACTTTTAACACTACTTGAATTTTTACACATAAGTATGTGACAGTTAGTTTCTCTTAAAAATCTCTTCTTCAATCCTACATCCTCTTTCTGTTGTGGATTATCCATCAATTTAACCTCTAAGTCAAAGAGAGTCTTCCTCCTAACAGCTGTTGAATCTTCACCCACTTCTTCCAGTTGCCAATATGTTAACTCAGTTGATCATTATTTTCCATGTACCTACAGTTTCTCTCCCTTATTTTATTTCCCATGTTGCTGTCAAAACATATTTGTTATTAACTCCACCAATTGAGATCCTTTAATGCCACAAACCTTTTAAAATTGCATGCTAGGATTTATAAAACTTTCCATAATATGAACTTCTTTGCCTCCCCTCATTTTCCTCCTAAAACTTTCCAGTACTCCAATCCTTTTCTTTTAGGTTCATACTTTTGCAATAGATATTTTGCTCTTCTTGCCTAAAATATCCTTGCTACCTAATCTTCTGATGGCAAACTTCCACTCACTATTCAAATCTCATTTCTGTGTACCTCCTTCAGGAAGTCTTTCTGAAAAATCCCCCTCTGAACTAAGTACTCCCTCCAAATGCCTCTGTAGCACCCTATAAAATATATTTTTAATAAGATACTGTCATTTTTGTCTGCCTTCTACATTAATTTGAGCACTTTGACATCAGAAACTAATATTATATAATGAGGAAATATACAGCCTGGTAATGAACAGAGTAGGTTCTGGATTCAGACACCCTGAATTTAAATCCCCACCCTGATATTTTTAGCTGTGCATTTCTTTTATTATCTGAAAAAAGCCTGGTAATAGTAGTATCTACCTCAAAAGGATTTTGTGGAGATTAATATAAATAAAATATATAAAATTAGTACAGTGTTCAGCATATAATTGTGTTCAATAAAGTTTTGTGGAATAAGTGAACATATATATATATATATACATATTTTATTCCTCATATAGACAAGCTATTCTGTAACTTCATAAACATTATGAAGATTTTGCATAAATATTTTATCTATTAAGGTTTTCAGAGACAGGATCTTGCTCTGTGACCCAGGCTGGAGTGCAGTGATGCGATCATAGCTCACTGCAACCTTGAACTCCTAGGCTCAAGGATCCTACCATCTCAGCCTCCCAAGTAGCTGGGACTACAGGTGTATGCCAACACACAGCTGTTTTTTTAAAATTTTTTGTAGAGACAGGGTCTCACTATGTTTCCCAGGCTGGTCTCGAATGCCTGGCTTCAGGTCCTCTGCCTACTTCAGCCTCCCAAAGCACTCGGATTACAGGTGTGAGCCACCATGTCCATCCTATTTCACTTTAAATGAATACAGGAGTGCATAACATAATAACTTTTCTGATATATGTTTGATCATGTCTGTCACATATTCAGTTAATGTTAAACCTCAAATTAGAACATTTCTAGATAAAAAACTGATCCACTGCATGACACTATTTCCAGGAATATGTTAGAGAAAAGTGGTTACTATCTCCATTGTGATACACATAATTATAAACTATAATGATTAAGACTATAATCATAATCTTGAATCTTGTACACTTTTTTCTCATTTTTATCATTAGTCTTTTCAGTTCTTTGAATTACTTTGCATGTCTAGGATGCCAAGGATTTTTTTTTTTTTTTTTTTTTTTTTTTAGTGTATCACTGCTGTACTTCTTCTCATTTCTACATTAAGTGGTATAGTCCTCTTAAAAGCCACTTGAAACTCACTCCTCCTTCAAAAAGCATTAAGGCTACAAGATATAATGTGAAAGTTAATCTGAAATTAATTAGACCTGGTTTATTAAAGTCCAATAAGCAAAAGGGATGTTGATCCCTGGTAAAGGGGAATGTACTGAGTTGTTTTGTAACTGTGGGTCTGAGGCAAGTTATACTCCAGCCCCACTGGCCTTCTTATTGTCCTTAAACTCACTGATACGGTTTGGCTGTGTCCCCACCCAAATCTCATCTTGAATTGTAGTTAGTTCTCATAATCCCCATGTGTCATGGAAGGGGCCAGGTGGAGATAATTGAATCACGGGGGCAATTTACCTCATCCTGTTCTTGTGATAGTGAGTTCTCATGAGATCTGATGGTTTTATAAGGGGCTTTCCCCTTCACTGGGGACTCATTTCTCTCTCCTGCTGCCATGTAAAGAAGGATGTGTTTGCTTCCCTTTTGGCCATTTTTGTTAAGTTTCCTGAGGCCTCTGCAGCCCTGCAGAACTGTGAGTCAATCAAACCTCTTTCCTTTATAAATTCCCCAATCTCAGGCAGTTCTTTATAGCAGCATGGGAATGCACTAATACACTTACCGAATTTAAGACCATGGTCTGGGCATTTCTGAGGTCCTACCAGAAGTCTACTGAATTAGCTACACACACATCCCAATCACTGTCTATACCATTGTTTTATTTTCTTGTTCATGTAGCACTTACTATATCTGAAATTATCTTATTTGTGTGTCTGCACCCCCACCCAGAAGTGTAAACTTATTATTGTCAAATCTTAAAATACACATACGCTTCCCCTTTCCTGCTTTAGCTACTCAGTTCTATGTGTATATATAGGGGCAAATGGTAACAACCCAAGGAAGCTCTACCATGCTAAATTCTGTGTGGGTAGAAGACCTGGGAATGTGAGAAAGGGAGAAGAAAGCACTAATGTTCTTCCCTAAGTACTGTAGCAATACAATTGTCATAAAAATATAATGAAATGAAGTTAAAAGTGCACAAAGAAGAAAGAAGAAATTTCAGGGGACAAGGCCCTCTCATTCAATTGACTTTGTGCCTCATATTCCTATAATCCTGGTGCACTAAATCTGAGTCACTTTGCCAAGAGTCCAGGAAATCTTTGTATCCTACACTCTAGTAGCACTAAGACCTCTCTCACCTACTGAGAACCAGTGGGCAGCTTGGCCAAGGGAAATCCTTTTTTAAGGCAGCCACAGTAGGACCTGGTATGACTTCCACTGCCACCACATAAACCAAGCAGGTCAAAGTAAAACTCTCAAGTCTTCATATTGCCACCACAGCCCACAAAAGTGGACCAGAACCTCCATGTTTAACCAAGTGTGACTGCTGCTACCCATACAAGATTTAAGTAAGACTCGGAGTCTTATACCATAATACACAAAATGCCTAGGAGGCAATTAAAAATCACTTGTAATAGTAACAAGAAGAAAAATCACAACTTTAGAAAATAAAATCAATGGAAACAAACACTGAGATGGATCAAATGTTGCAATTATTTGACAAAAATTTTAAAGCAATCATCATAATATGCTTCAATAATTAATTACAAATTCTTTTAAAATAAATGAAAAAATAGAAAATCTCAGCAAAGAAAAAGAATTCATAAAAATAATGAAGTGGAGACTGTATAACTGAAAATAATGATAATAGAAATTAAATAAAAATATCTAACTGATGTACTTGATAGTAGGGTAGAGATAATACAGTGTAAAATTAATGAAATCAAGGAAAAATCAGTAGAATTTACCTAAAATGATCAAGTAAGTGAAAATAGAAAATACATGAACAGAACTTGTGGAACAATAACAAAAGTCCTAATATTCATACATTGATATCCAAAAGAAAAAAATAATGAAGATTAAAAAATATCTGAAGAAATTATGCCTAAAATTTCCAAATTTGGTGAAATACATAAATCTAAAAAACTGAGTGAATCGCAAATAGAAAAAATTCAAACAAATTCATGCTAGTACAGATAATAATTAAACCTCTGAAAATTAAAAATAAAGAAAAAATCTTGAATGGAGCCAACTTGAAACAACCCATTATGTATGGGGAACACCAGCTTGAATTAACATCTTGAGTTAATATCTCATCTGAAGCCATTAAGGCCAGAAGTAAATTGCACAATGTGTTGAAGTGCTAAAAGAAAAGAACTATCATTTATGAATTCTAAATCTGGTAAAACTATCTTCCTAAAATGAAAGTGAAATAAAGACATTTTCAGAAAACAGAAAACTAATAATTTTTTGTTAGTCATTCTACCCTTAAAAAATGACTATGAAATGTTCTTTGAACAGAAAAAAATGAAAAGAGAAGAAATTTTAAGCATCAGAAAGAAAAAGAAACAAGAAACAAGAAAGAGGGAGAAATATGAGTACATACAATAGAATATCCTTCTCATTAATTTCAGAAACAATATTTCATAATTAAAACAAATATTATTGATATTTAAAAGTGAGTAAAGCAATCACAATGGAAGTAAGGTTCCCACCTTTCAGTTGAAGTGGAAAATATCAATACCAATAAATTGTGAAAAGTCAGACTTGAATATTGTAATATCCAGAACAACCACTCAAAATCTATACAAAGTAATTTAAAAATGCTGTAACTAAATCAAGTTGGAATTCTGAAAAATACTTAAGCAATAAAAAGGCAAGAAAAGGGAGCCACAGGAAAAAGAGTAAGAAGAAACAAAAGGAAGACAATAAAATGTCAGAATTAAGATCTAACATATCAACAATTACTTTAAATATAAATGGGCTAATTTTACCAATCACAAGACTGAGTTTGGCAGTGTGGATTTAAACAACAACAATAGCAACACAATTCAACTATTGGCTATTTTTTTTACAAAAAAAAAAATCACTTTAAATTCAAAAGACAGGTAGATTGAAAGAAAAAGGATGGAAAAATATACCATGCAATCATAACAAAAAGGAAGTTTGGCTATATTGATATCTGATATAGTAGACTTCTAAGCAAAGAATATTACTAGACAAAAAAGGGATATATTTAATAATAAAAGAATCAATCTACAAGAAATACATAATAGTCTGAAATGTGTATGTTCCAAAGAACAGAGCCTCAAAATGCATGAAGCAAAAACTGATAGAACTTAAAGGAGAAACAGACAAGTCCACAATTATAGTTAGACACTTCTACATTGCCCTTTCAGCAACTAATTGAACTAATAGAATATCAGCTAAGATATAGAAGATATGAATAATACAATTAATTAACAGAATCTAATTCAAATATATTGAATTCAAATATATAGCTTCACTGAACAACATCAGAATAAGCATTGTTTTCAAATACCCAAGAAACATTCATCAAAATATATCGTATTCTGAGTCGTAAAATAAACATAAGTGAATTTAAACACTGAAATTCTAAAGAACATGTTCCCTTACCATAAGAGAATAAAGGAGAAATCAGAAAGACAGTAGGACATCTCCAAAGACTTGAAAGTTAACACACTTAAATAATCCATGGATTGAAAAGGAACTCTCAAAGGAAATTATAAAGTACACAGACACAAATGAAAATGAAAATACAACATATTAAAATATGAAGAATGCAGCTAAAATAGTTATAAGAGGGAAACATAGCACAGAACATCCACATTAGAAATGATCAAGTGACTCACATAAATCATCTAGGTTCCTACCTTTAGCAATTGGAAAAAGAAGAGCAAAATAAAACCAAAGCTAGCAGGAGAAAAGAAACAATAAAGATAAGCCCAGAAACCATTGATACTAAAACTAGCAAAACCCATTGAAAAACAACAAAATAAAAATCTGGTTCTTAAAAAATAAACAAAATTGATAAACTTTTAGCAAGTCTGGCAAAAATTTAAACAGAAAGAAGAAACAAATCATCGGTATCAGGAAAGGGATAGAGGATATCACTGCAGATCCTGCAAACAATAAAAGGCTAGGGCAACATGACAAACAATTTTAGACTCATAAGTTAGATAATTTAGAAGAAATGTATCTGGCCAGGCATGGTGGCTCACACCTGTAATCCTAGCATTTTGGGAGGGCATGGTGGGTGGATAATTGAGTCAAGAGGTTTAAGACCAGGCTGTGCAAGATGGCAAGACACTCTCCCTACAAAAAATTTAAAAAATTAGCTGGTGTGGTGATGTTCACCTGTAGTCCCAGCTACTGGGGAGGCTGAGGTGGATCACTTGAGCCTAGAGGCAGAGGTTGCACTGAGCCAAGATTGCCCCAGTGCACTCCAATTTGGGCAATACAGCAAGACCCTGTCTTAAAATTTTTTTTTAATGTTAAAAAAAGAAATCCATAATTTACTTGACAATTAGAAACTACCAAAACTCAACAAAATAAAATTAACAATCTGAATAATAATTAAGAAATTGAATTCATAATTTAAAAGCTCCTGAAAAAGAAATTGGCAAGTACAGCTATTCTCAATGGATAATTCTATAAAATATTTAAAGAAGAATCAACACCAGTTCTCCACACTCTCCTCTAGAAAAAGAGGAGGATGGAATACCTTCCCCCTTAATTTATGAGGCCAATATTACCCTGATGCCAAATCCAGACAAAGATATTGTCCCCCAAAATAAAACTAACGATCATAGATAAATACCTCTTATAAATTTAGATGCAAAATCTTAAGGAAAATATATTAGCAAAATGAATTCAACAATGAATAAAACATATTATACACCAAGTGGAATTTATTCTAGGTATGCAAGACTAACTTGACATTTGAAAATTGATTAATGTAATCTACCATGTCAATACACTAAAAATAAAAAATAGTATAATAGTATCAATTAGCACACACACAAAAAAGCATTTAACAAAATTCAATACCCATTCATAATGAAAAAAAAAAAACAAAAAAAAACAACTTCTCACTCCTTTAGGAAGGGGAGAAATTCTTCAACCTGAAAAAGAACATTTAACAAAATCTCACAGCTCACATCATATTTAATGATGAAAGACTGAATGAATGATAGCCCTTTAAGATCAGAAACAAGTCAAGGATGTCCACTCTCATCACTGTTATTCAACATAGCACTTGTTATGAGTTGAATTGTGTCTGCCTAAAATTCATGTGTTGAAGCCCTAGTTCCTAGGACTTTAGAATGTGACTGTGTTTTGAGACAGGGTGTTCAAAGAGGTAATTAAGTAACAACGAGGCTGTCAGGGCAGGCCCTAACCTAATTTGACTGATGGTCCTTATACAAAGAGAAAATTTGGACACACAGACACCAGGATTGTGCACACACACAAGAAAGACCATGTGAGAACACGGTAAGGAGGCAGCCATTGGCAAGACAAAGAAGCCTCAGAAAACACCAAACCTGCCACTACCATCATCTTGAACTTCAAGCCTCCAGAACTGTCATAAAATAAAATTATATTGTTTAAGACACTCGGTCTATGATATTTGTTATGAAGTTCCAGCAAACTGAACAGTACTGGAAGTTCTAGTCCTATCAATATGGCAAGATCAAAACAAAACAATAAAAGGGCATATAGATCAAAATGGAAGAAATCAAATGGTTTCTATTTGGAGATTACATGACTGCTAAGCAGAACATTTTTAGAAATATCAATTTTTAAAAAGAGTACTCTCAGAACTAATAAAGAAGTTCAGCAAGGTAAAAAGATATAAGATGAATGCATAAAAATCAATTACATTTCTATGTATTAACAATGACAATGCAGAAACCAAAATTAAAAGTAAAACACCATTTATAATAGCTTCACATAAAATGAAATACTTAGATATCTACTTGTCAAAATATATACAAGATGTTTATTCTGAAAATTACAAAATTACAATAAAAATATTTAAATAAATGGAGAGACATACCATATTCATGGATTAGAAGATTCAAGGTATTACATATATATCAATATCAATTCTTCACAAATTAACCTATGGGTTTAATTCAATCCCTATAAAAACCCAGTGAGATTTGTGGAGACACAGACAAGCTTAATTTAAAATTTTAATGAAAATGCACAAGGCCTAGAATAGCTAAAACTCTCTTTATAAAAAATAATCAAGTGGGAGGAATGATTCAATGAAATATTATGACTTACTGTATAGTTATAGTAACAAAGAGTAGGTGGTATAGGTGGAGAGATAGACAAATGGATTAATGAAACAAGATAGAGAGCCCAGAAATAGAGTCACATAAATATGCACAATTGATTTTTTGCAAAGGTGCAAAATCAGTTCAATCCAGAAAAGATAGCCTTTTCAACAAATAATGCTGGAGTAATTGAATATCCCTAGGCAAGAAAAAAGATATTTGATCTAGACCTCACTCTCACACAAAAATTAATTCAAACTTAATTAATGAACTCAAATGTATAACATAAAGCTATAAAACTTTTAGAAAAGTAAGGTAGGAGAAAATAATATTCAGGATCTAGAGTTACACAAATAATTATTATAATTGATGCCAAAATGCAGAATCCATAAGAGAAGAATTGAGAAATTGAACCCATCAAAATGTAAAATTTTTGTTATGTGTAAGGTCAGGTGAAGAGGAGGAAAAGATAAGCTCCAGACTGAGAGAAAATATTTTCAAAATGCATATCTGAAAAAGGGCTAGAATCTAAAATATAAAGACTTCTCAAAACTCAACATTAAAAAAAAAAAGCAGTTAGAAAATAAGCAAGAACATGAAGAGACATTTCACCTAACAGGATATACAAATAACAAGTACATTAAGAGATATTCTCCTCCACTCACCGTTAGGGAGATGCAAATTAAAACCACAATGAGATATCACTACACATATATCAGACAGACTAAAATAAAAAATAGCAACAAAACCAAATGCTGGATACAAAAAACTGGATCATTTCCACATTGTTGATGGGAATGTAAGGTAGTGCACCAAATCTGGAAAAGTACGGTAGTTTAATAAAAGTATGCAATTATAATATGACCAGGTATTGGGCTCTTGTGCTCTTCTTCTTGGTAATAAAAACTTATATTTATAAGAAAATCCGGTATGCTAATATTCCTAGAAGCTTCATTCAAAATAGGCAAAAACTGGAAACAGATCAAATATTTCTCAGTGGGTGAATGGTTACACATATATACTAAGCAATAATGTAGAATGAACTCTTGATACACACAACAACTTTGATGAATCTCCAGGAAATCATGCCAAGTAAAAAAATTCAATTCCCAAAGTTAGCACGCTGTATGATTCCATCTATGTAACATTTTTGAGATGACATTTTAGAAATGAAGAACCATTTACTAGCTACCAGGGGTTAGGGATAGTTACAAAAGAACAATACACGGAAACCTTGTGATGGAACTATTCTGTGTCTTAACTCTGGTGGTGGATGCATGAATCTGTACATCACAAAATTGTACAGAACTGAATACACACACACACACAACCACAAATGAGTGTAACAAGTAAAACTTCCAATTCTGGACAAGATTGATGAATTATACCAATGTCAATATCCTGGTGTGCTGTTGTACTATAGTTTTGCAAGATGTTACAATATGGGGAAACTGCATTTGACTACAATGATCTGAATAAAAATCTAAATTTTTTTTTCTCAAAAAAAAAAAAAAGAAGGCCAGGAGTGGTGGCTCAGGCCTGTAATCCCAGCACTTTGGGAGGCCGAGGTGGGCGGATCCTGAGGTCAGGAAATTGAGACCATCACGAGGTCAGGAGATCGAGACCATCCTGACTAACACAGTGAAACCCCATCTCTACTAAAAATACAAAAAAATTAGCCGAGCATGGTGGCGGGTGCCTGCAGTCCCAGCTACTTGGGAGGCTGAGGCAGGAGAATGGCGTGAACCTGGGAGGCGGAGCTTGCAGTGAGCCCAGATCGCGCCACTGCACTCCAGCCTGGGCGACAGATAGAGACTCTGTCTCCAAAAAAAAAAAAAAGAAAAGAAAAAAGAAAACATATTCTCTGAAGGAATCCTTGGATACCTTTTTGCCTTAATGTGCAAGAAAATCTTTACAATGTAAGTGTTGATGATGAAGACAAGTGAAGAGTAAGAAGGCTGTTCCTCATTAATGTCTCTAACTCTTCCTTTTTCTAGATGCCCCATGTTGTCTTCTGGTCTTCTATCTTCCTGATTGATTCTTTTTTCTCAAACTCTTCTGTGATATCACCTTTTTTCTCTTCCTGTAGATTCAGATGGTCTTTAAGACTTCATATTCAGATCCTGTGCACCCACAGTCATTCTCTATACTGTCTCCCATAGCTTAAAGTTTCCAAAATATATGTCTCCAGGCCTGAATCCTCTCCAGATCCCCAGATTTTCAGCTCTAGCTGCCTTCCTGACATGGCCATTTGGATATCCAATCGTCTTCCTCTCATGATAGTCAACCTTCTTCCCTAAACCTGTTCCTCGTCAAGTGTTTCCAACTTATGGAATTGCATCATTAATCTCAGTCCAAAAGTACCATCTTTGACTTATACTTTTCTCTCTTTTACATTTCTCTCACTTATTTAAGCAATGAATCCTTTTGACTCAACTTTCAAAATGTATTCTACACCAGACTAATTTTTGCGGACTTCCTGTCTTAATCAACTTCAATTGCTGTAACAAAATACCATAGAATGGGTGAATTAAACAACCACATTTATTTCTCACAGTTCTGGAGTCTGAAAAGTCCAAGATCAAGGTGCCAGCACATTTGGTGCCTGGTTAGGGTCCTTTTCCTGGATGGCAGATGACCATCTTCTGGCTGTATCCTAATATGGCAGGGACTGGGGAGACAGAGGCGGGAATAAAGAGAGAGAGAGGGAGAGAGAGAGAGAAGCACACTCTGGTCTCACCCTCTTCTTATAAGGACGCCAATTCCATCATAAGTTCCTCGGGACCTCATCTAAACGGAATTACCTCTCAAAGGCCCTGCCTCCCAAATGCCATTACCTTGGGGTTTAGGGTTTCAACATATGGGGGGACACTAACAAAACACTCCCCTACTACTAACCTACTCTGAACCATCTTCATCCCTCCCTGGTCTCACTATGAATCGTCTGACTGGTCCCTTATATTCCACTCTTGCTCCTCTAGAGCTTCTGTCAACAGCCAGCATAATGGTTGGCTTTAAAATGTAAGTCAGATTATGCCACTCCAACTGCTTAAAACCCTCCAGTGATATCTGTCACACATAGAATGAAATCAGACTCCACATCGTGGTCAAAATGATTCTGTTTACATGATTATCAATATTGGATGCATACATTATATGTGGAGCTGACGCCAAGGACTGTTATAGCACTGGAAGAACCATGTACAAGAAATCCCTCTGTTTTGGGCAAACTGGGACAGTTGGTAACCATAGGGCAGGCCACACCCCAGACCAAATAAATCAGAATCTGTTGGTGTCCAATTCAGGTGTAAATATACATATATTTAAAGATCTCCAGTTGATTATAATGTGCTGCCAAATTTCAGAACCATTGCTTCAAAACAGTGGCCTACAAACTACAGCTCAAAGGACCAAATCATGTCTGTCTTCCGGTTTCAGAGTTTATCTAAAATATATCCACACCAATTTGTTTATGTGTAGTTTATGACTGTTTTCTAGTTACTGAGGCAAAATTGAGCTGTTGCCCACAAAGCTAAAGTATTTGCTATTTGGCTCTTAACAGGATAAGTTTGCTCTAAATGATCTAGCCATTGGCTAGTTCCCCAACTTATGTGATTAAGTAATTTTCCACACAGACCTCTCTTGACCACCATGCATAAAATAAAATAAAATCTTTCCAAATGCATGCTCTGCATTATTTTTTATTAGCAACTAAATTTAAATTATAGTTTTATTAAATTTGTTTTTGTCTATCACCCCCACTAGAATGTAAACTCTGAGGATAGCCTATTTCTTTTTGCTTTTTAAAAATTGATGTATCATAGTTGTATATATTTTGGGGGTATATGTGATATTCTAATAAATGTGTAATGTGTAATGATCAAATAAGGGTATTTGGGATTGGGATATCCATCATCTCAAATATTTATCTTTTCTTTGTATTGAAAATATTACAATTCTTCTCTGCTAGCTATTTTGAAATATACAATAAATTATTTTTAACTATAATTTCTCTACTGTTCTATTAAACACAAGAATTTATGTTCACTGTTGTCTCTCCAGTTCCTAGTACAAACATTGGTACCTTTCAGATGTTATATGGACAAGTATTATACAAATGAATGAATGTCTCTATACTTATGAAAATGGCTCTGCATGAACATGGCTTCCTTTCCTTATCTGTCTGGGAAACACGTTCCTTCCTTTAATAATCTACTGACATAGGGTGTCATCTGTGACCTTTCTCTGACTCACATTTTTGTCCTAACCCCTCCATTCCTGTTCTCATCTCATACGTGTGCATGTACCAATTTTCCCTCCTAGATCCACTAGCATTTTTGTCTTGGATGATCAATGAGCTCCTTATATGTGAATTGTCAAGGCTTTCATATGCTTATTCCTTCACATATTTGTATTCCACTTAGCTATTCCAGTAACTGCCACATTTTTGACACTACTACAATGTTTGAGAAAGAAAGGAAGGAGGTATGTTGGACGGAAGGAAGAAGAGAAAGAAGAAAAGAAAAGGAAAAACGGAAAGGTATAGCTATGATATAACCTTTATTTTTCTAAGACTCCTAATATTTTCTATTATAATAAAATAATAAAAATTTTTGTTATTGTTCTGTCCATCTTCACAATATGTGTGTTTCCTCTCTTAACTTTTAGATTTCAATATTTCTTTCTGTTATATCAATTGATTCAAGGATGTTACTTAAAAGAGTCAACTTGCATAGCTGAGGAATGTGGGCTCTAGATCTATTAATACTTTGATTCCTATCTTGGTCATTTGCTGGCTACCTGACTTTGACCAAGTAACAACATTCTGAGCCTCAATTTCTTCATCAATAAAACAAAACTCATAAAGTTGCTGTCAGGATCAAATGTAATTATATCTAGTACATAGTATTCCTTAAATAAATGTCAACTATAATTGCTATTATTCATGATTAACTCATAACTTGTCAGAGTAAGAGATAATTCTACATGTAACTTATTTCTTAGATTTTTTTTCTCTGCCAATGGCATTCAAATAAAAGGATAAGAGTAAGATTCAAGCTAAACTTGTTTTGTACTGGAAATAAAAAATTAAACAAGCACTTTAATGTTTTCTGAATCTATGTTTTTCCAAAATATTTACTCAGAAAATAATTTGTTCTGCTAGATTTTGCTATTAGTTGCATCGTGGCACTAATCTTGCTGGCTCTTTCATTTTTAAAGGTCATTTTTATTATTCTTTCAGCTCATACATTTCTTATCATCCATAAAATTTTCTGTTTCAAAACAGTGCAAAAGTTTTACTTAGTCATTACTGAATTAGGCTCCAAAATGCAAAAGAAACCCAAGATTAATTTTACTGCTTATGGAAAAGTATTACTTTTGAAAGGATCTGGTGGTTAAATAAGTATCAGATTCTATCCTCCATATGTCAGAAAAAAATATTTTATACCTCTTCCTCTATCCCCACAACCAGTCTTGATAAATTTTCTTGATTCTCCCAGAAAAAAAAAGTGTACACAATTTTTTTGATGGTGAACATAACTGACCAGAAAAATCACACTGC
This sequence comes from Pan troglodytes, assembly GCF_028858775.2. NCBI lineage: Eukaryota > Metazoa > Chordata > Mammalia > Primates > Hominidae > Pan > Pan troglodytes. The sequence continues at coordinate 135,628,259 of NC_072403.2, read as the reverse complement.
TCATGCCCTGAGCTGTTTCCATAGCTATTTAATAAGATGACTCTGGCAAACAATGAAAATCCTGTTTCACAGTCATCATTGGAGTTTATGTACACACCCATCTTGTGTCTCAGCTGGGTATCTAAGAACCTGTGAAAAAGCCACAAAGAATATTTACAATTATATCAATTAACATCTGACCTATACATTTTGGCTACCTTATTTTAAAATTTATTGTCATTCTTTTTTTTCAGCTTCTTTTTCTCCACAAGACAGTTATTGATCTCAATTTACTTTTTTTGTTTTTATTTTATGTCTCTCCCTATTAGGAATATAAGTACCAGAAAGGCAGGAAATTTTTATGTTTTGTCCATTGCAGTTTCCTCGAAATCTAGAATAATGCCTGGTTCATAGTAGGCACTTCACATATTTTTGTAAATTGAGTAAATAATTTGTTGTTGTTGTTGTTGAGATGGAGTTTCAATCTTGTTGCCCAGGCTGGAGTGCAATGGTACGATCTTGGCTCTCTGCTTCCAGGGTTCAAGTGATTCTACTGCCTCAGTAGTTGGAATTACAGGCATGCGTCACCATGCCGGCTAATTTTGTATTTTTGGTAGAGATGGGGTTTCACTATGTTGGTCAGGCTGGTCTAGAACTCCGGACCTCAGGTGATCCGCCCACCTCAGCCTCCCAAAGTGCTGGGATTACAGGCGCGAGCCACCATGCCCAGCCGACATTACCTTACTTTAAATGCTATAAACTTAAATACTATTTTTATCTTTAAAAACTAGATGTATAATTCACTTAGATATTGCTTCTGTATAAAAACAACAACAAAAAAACACTGATTATATATTCTTTTCAGCTAATTGGCCGTCTATGATATTTTGCCAGTAGAACCTTGGATATTAAAAAGGCAACTTAAAAAATACACACACACACACACGCACGCACACACACACACACACACACATATCTATCTATCTGTCTATCAATCAAGTTTCTTGACCTAAGGGAGTCCATATGAATGGTAATATAAGCAATAGCTGATACATATTTATGATATTAAAATTAAAATACATAGCTTTTAAAATTTATAGTAGTATGATATTGATTTCCCATCTTAAATGTGTGTATATATATATCATAATGATACTGTTAGTTCTTATATTTTTTTTATTACCAATTTTTGAAATGAATACATGTGGAAAGTGTTCCTGAAAATAACCAACAATAGAAAGAATACATTTAAACACTTCGTAGAACAACAATGAAAAACCTTGTTAGTCATCTAGTTTACAGCCAAGAAGAACACAAGTGGAAAACAGTTCAAAGACAGAATTTACAGATAATGCTGACTCCCCTGAGAGTTTATAAGAACAGAAAAGCTCTTCCTATTTGTGTGGCATTATATCAATATTTAGTATAATTTAGTGTGACACAAATACAGATCTTCATATTTTCCCTTTCTGAAAAGCCTCTATATTGTTTAAATATCATGTTGAACTAGACTGTAGAACTCTCTAAATTGGCTAAGTGGTTCTACAATAGTGCAACTGAATCTAGGCTGCCAAGCAAGTGCCAACTCAGCATGATTTCTGAATAGTTGGTAAATGAAGCTTCAACATTCTGGGGTTTTAAATGAAAGCACTCTCTTAACAGAAATTATCTCAGAATTACATGTCTGTTACAATAACAATTTTAGAAAAAAATACTTTCATATTGAAAGAGAAAAAAACAAATATTGATTAATTGATGAAAAGGTAATAATTGGATGTTTTCAGTAAATGTAACATTCGCTATGTTACCTGCTACGGGAAATATAGAAGAAGAATATACTAAAAGCAGATACCATAGATCCCCTTTCCTTAATGGTATTTTAAAAAATAAACAAGACATGGCGAGACCAAATGGCATTGCCAGGAAAGACAAGGCTTAATCGCATCATTCATGTTCTCTTGTGGTGTCAGGTTCTTTCAGGGGAAGCTCTAAGATTTCTCCTATCTAGAAAGGAAGGGATCTGATCAATTCACTCACAGTAAGAATTTCTCTCTGATAATTTTTATTTTTAAAACTAGGAGAAATGATTAAATCATGACAATGAATCTCTAGTGATAAAAGCCCTAGAACTCAGGAACTCAGGAGTAGAGGGTGTGTCTGACCTATGTGCTTTAGTAGCTCCAACCATCACTCTTTCCTAGCCATCAGTGGCTAGCTGTGGAGAGGGCGTTATCATGGACAGGGAGAACCAGAAGCAGAACTTCTGCTATCACAACTTTACATATGGAAGTCCCAGGAGGGGAAAAATGTAACTGTCTGAATCATGACAGAAAATAAAATATAATTTATAAATACACAGCGAATGGTGAAATATGCAATAGAACTGTCTTTTCTGAAAGTGTAAACATGCAGATCTTTCATCTAGAGAGAAACCCAGAAAACGAGGATCAACTATCAACGTCTTCTCCTGAAGGGAATCCTCTACTGTCACATCAGTGTATGCCTTTCCAACCATGATACCTCTACATGGCCTCTCTGTGTGTATCTCTGTGCATAGCATCCCAGGTGTGGGATAAATTGCGTGCAATTTATTTAAATGTTACTATTCATGATTTGAATCCACAGATGACACCCGATTAAGTGCCTTCTTGGTGCAAATGGGGAAGGTCAGTTATTTATGTCCAATACTCCATGCCCAGCAAAGCTTAAGGGACTGAATTAATTTGATAAACAAGTATATATTTCAGGCAATGTGCTAGGAAATCCAAAGATGAATATGATAGGATTACTGTGTTGTTTGACATTCTCAAATTCTTTCTGAGGATAGACACAACAGGAAAAACAATATGAAACAGATACTAAGAAAGATTTACTAAACATATATTTATTGAAAAAAATATTAATTTGCTTAGAGAAGTCAGGAATACTTAACAGAGGAGGTGATTTTGAAAACTCTTACAGGAAAAATGTAACTATTTAATGCATACTATATTTTTGTAGTAATTGGGATGTTGCTTGTTTTCAGCATTCTATGAAAGTCTTCTTCCTTCCAACTACATTATTTATACTCAAGAAGGATATCATTTTTCTTTCGAAACTGTCTCAATTGCTAACATACTTGGCATTTTCCAATTGAACACTTGGAGTTTCTATTTCCGTGACTAGTAGAAGGCCTGTGATATGTACTCATTTGTGATTTTGATGAGGCACAACTTTGAATCATAGCTTTGTAAGATTGGTGTGTGGGAATGAGTCATGTAGCTGATGCATGATTCTGTTGACCTCTCGCTTTCCACAGCCAGACATGGATCTGTTGCTCTGTATTATTTCTTTAATCAGCAATAACTCTTGTGCCATGAAAACAAATTGACAACTTTAGATACACTAATCATATAATGAGGTACTTAATAGAGCATGTTCTATTTTAGTAGTGAAATTAACATTCATAACTTTATAATTTCTATCCTATATTTATTTAGTGACTTACATATTGGAAGTCATTCCTTAACACATTTAGTTATATTTGACTTTTTTATAGGGAATTGTATATATTAAAATATCATTAGCAAATTTGAGGAGTCACAATAGTCTGTTATTTTCTCAGACAATGTCAAGTGACTTCCCAAACCATAAGGGCTCAATGTATTCTTGCTAAATGGGCACGATAAAAGCAGAAACCTTTTCATGTTAATTATTTCTTTTTAAAGAATCTTCATAATTTAAATAATTGCAATAATGAATATAGATTGTACGTGTATAAACAACTGAAAAAATTTTTAAAAAGCTAAATGGCAAACTACTTATAATAATGACAAATTGCTCATTTGGGGGTTTTAATTTTTATATGTCAGTGAGGACCAATATGTAAAATGTCTCATAGACTTTGGCGCTTAATAACTATCTAGCATATTCCTTCATTAATGATAAGACAATGATAGAACTATCAAAGGTAAAGTACTTATTACATAAGCACTGAAAAGAGTTTCTATTTGCAATTATTTCACTGTTACAATTCAAAGGATTTTGAATCTTTGTACCCATTTTGAGTTATAAAAATGTACTACTATTATGCATGTTGCTATAATTTAATTTTATAAAAATGTTTAATATAAGTAAAAAGACACAATATTTTGTTCTAATATCTTAATTTTCTTCTTAAATATGGCCAAAATTATTATGCTGCTTGGATATATGCACATAGAGTCACAAGCAGAGAGTAAACAGATATCCTTAAACGAAGGCTCCATAAATTTTCCCTGGCAGGACACTTTGAAGGGTGGCTATTTTTACTAGTGTCCTGGTCTTTTAATGTCAAGGAATATACTGCAGAGTGAAAAACTGTTAGATGCATGTAATTGTTATTGTCAATTTAAATTTAAAATTCCAAATAACATGAAAATTCTAGTCTTAAAGATTTATTGAAGTTATTTTCATTAGCTATGTCCACTAGAGTCATAAGCCAGCAGTTCCCCTGGTTTGCCTACTGCCACTAAGTGCTTTTCTCTCTCTGTCAGAAACACTTTCTGTGTATATGCATATATGTGTACACATCTGTGTGTGTATGTATGTGTGTGTATATATATATATATATATATATATATATATATATATATATATATATTAGAGATGGAGTCTCACTATGTTGCCCAGCCTTGGCTCAAACTCTTGGACTCAAGCAATCCTCCTGCCTTAGCCTTCCAAGTAACTGGGGCTACAGGCCCATGCCGCAATGCTCAGCTTATTTTTCCATAGTAGACTTTTATAGGATTGAGATGAGCTGGAGGCGGCTTTTGTTCGTGTTTTCTTGGCTTTTAAAAAATGTGGACACCAACTTCAATTCTTCCTAGTTTATGCACACACACACATGCAAAATGTCAACTTGTGACCATTTCTTCATGGGTAAGGTTACTTCTGTAGGCGTTTGTTAGATAATAGTTTTATGTATTCTAACATGCTTCCTTCCTCTCTATTTTGCTAATCATATGAAAAGTTAATTTCCTAACCCTCTGAAACTGTGCAATGCTACACTTCCCTTTACTTTTTCCTCATCTTTAAAAGGACTACTGTAATCAGACTGAAAATTCCTTTTAACATATAAACACTAACTCCATAGGTTTTTCAATAGTGAAAGGAAAAAAGAATAAAGTACCTGCTTCTGCCAGTCTCCAAATACATAAATAAAATAATATATTCCACATTTTACATGTGACAATATATATTTAATTTATGGAAAGGGCAGGTATAGGTAAGAAATGGGTGAGTCCACTCTTTAGGCTTTTAAGTGTAACATGCAATTTGAGCAAACATTGTTTTATCTCCCAGTTGGCCAGGTAACAAGGGATATGAATTGTACATTCAAGTCCGTAATGACCATGAGTTCTACTGGCCCCTAGATTTAGAATCAGAAAAAAATGCCTGAGTTCCACTTCTGCCTTTTGATGGTTATGTAACATTGGCATTACTTGGCTTCTTTGAACCTCCATTTTTGGTACAATACATCGGGAATAAAAATATTTCAGATCAGCAGTGTAGTAGCATCATTTGTTTAAGAGGATGCCTCTTTGAATTTGATTTCTGGCTGTGCCCTACACTATGTGATGTCGGGCAAATTATAACACTGCATTGTTCTATGCCTTGATTTGATCATCCACAAAACAAAGATAATAACAGTAACCTACTCCTTAGTATTATTGTAAGGATTGAGTGAGTTAGTGTATGTAGAATACTGTCTGTTACACAGTAAATTCTCGATAAACCTACTATCTTTATTTTTGATATTATTTTTATTTGGAAGGCTCTTGTAAAAATTAATCAAAAACAGATAATATTCTGTAAGCAGAAAACATCACACAAAGTAGTAGTACACAGCAAAGGAATTTTGACATAGCTGTTCTACGTCTATTTTTAAGAATTTTGTTATTGGGCTTCTTTATAACACTTCAATATCACACACTAATCCCTTAGCAACTTGTTACATTCTGCATTTAATTTTTGCTTAGCCCCAAAGTGTTAAAACAGCTTTTCAAATCACTAACTTTCTGATTTTGGCACAATTTATCAAAACTGATTATTAATTCACAAAAGTTGGCATCTGACCATGAACTTCTTCAGAAATAATTACAAAGCAAGAGCATTCAGCTGCCTCAAAATTAAATTCAGCTTTCTTTCTAAGGGGGGAGGATTTTAAAATAAAATGCTTTTATCTTTAAATTGATTTGGAGACATTATAAATTCTGTTTTTTAAGAATCAATCAAACATAATCTCAATTAACTATACACAGAAATTCCAACAAACAGGAATAAGATTTTTAAAAATTACCATGTTGGTCACCGCAAAAAAAGAACCTCCACGGAATTAGATATGCCCCTGCACAATATTATAGGTTTAAATATACAACTCATATTCCAGAGCTATTATTATGGTCTCAAAGTCTGAGACTGAAACTGAAAGATGCACTTCAGCTGCAAATATGTAGCAATTATCATGAAATGAACTTCATTCCACATTCTTGCTAATCACCATGGTAACCTACATTCAATGGATTCTTTCTGGGAAATATTCCAGACTTGATCAGACATTTTTAGTTTAGAAGTTTAGAATATTTTTACTTACTTGGTTGCTTATATTGTTGTTTTTAGCAATATCTAATGACATTATAAAAAGAGTGTTCTAGAATATTGAACTAGTTTGAAAATTCCAACCAAGGAGCATATAATAATAACGTTCTTAGGTTCAAAAGGCATGAAGAATAATTGACTAATTACATTTACTAATAATATTTCATAAATATGTTAATGAACCCATGAGCTTATAACATATAAACTATAATATAAATGATCTAAATTCAATATTTGACTACCAAAAATATATATAATCAAATAAATGTATATACTTCATTTATGTACCTTCAATTTTTAATATTAAATGTATTGGATATGAGATTGAAACCTATCCACCAAATGATATTAACAAGAATTTGTCACTTAGCCATTGCAAATAAAAATGTCAATTTTGTCAATTAAGTGTTTTGAGAAATGTGTTGTCTTAGGATAAACATCAGAAGGGTGATGAGTTTTAGTACTAATAAATATCATTTTCTCAGGCCTATTTATATGGCTTGGGAGATAACTTACACGTCAGAATCAGAGAACAAGGACATCTGCTAGCTCCTTAAGGAGATGGTCACCAAGTCTGGCCATGCTAGCAGGGTCACTGGGAGAGAATTCACAATGAACAGCTTGCTTTTGGATTGAAAGAAAACCAGGATAAAGTAACATTGAGATTGATGGCCAGGTATCTAAAACATACAGCTATAAGCCCTAGGGAGCAAGAAGTATGTCCCCCAAGTGGTATATCCATGGCACAGACACTTACCCTGGAGATAAATTGAAGTAGGCATCCTTTTTCCTACCACAATTGTTGGTATTTCCTAAAAATGTTCCTGCTCAAGTTCTGAGGCCTTTTGCCGGAACCCTAGAACTTGGAATTTAATAAATAACATATCAAATAAGAGAGTTTTATAACCTGAGTTTTGTAAGTAACTCAGAGGGGGAGACAATGGTATTTTTTGGGCCTAAATCTACATAAATGGAATTTGATTAGAAGATTATAGGTACACAGACACACACAGACACACACACACACACACACACACACACACAGAGACAGCAAATCTAGACATGGACTTTAGACTTGACACAAAAATTATTCAAAATTGATCATGGACCTAGATGTAAAATAGGAAATTATAAAAGTTTTTGAAGGAGGCATAAGGAAAATCTACATTCCCTTGTATTTAGTAATAAGTTTTTAAACGTACCACCAAATGAATGCATGATCTATGAACGAATAATTGATATACTGGACTTCACTAAAACTTCTACTTTGTAAAAGACACTGTTAAAGAGATAAAAATATAAGCTAAGGACAGGGAAAAATATTAAACACATAGGTAATAAAAGGCATGTATCCAAAATATACAAATGATTCTTAAAATTGATTAATAAGAAAACAAATAAATTATAAAATGGGTAAAATATCTGAGCAGACACCTTATCAAAGATGTTATACAGATAACACGTAAGTATATGAATAGATGCTCAACCTCATTTGTCTTTAAGGAATTGCTAATTAAAACTTTGAGTTACCATGATGCAATGATCAGAATGACTAAACTTCAATATATACAAATAAATAAACAAACCAAAACAAAAAATGCTGACAATACCAGTTGCTGGTGAAGATATAGAGCAATAAAATCTCTCATTCAGTGTTGGTGGGGATGTATAGCCACTTTGGAAGACAATGACAATTTCAAACTGTCAAAAATAAACACAATCTTACTCTAAGATCCAGAAGTGAGTTCCTAAGTATTTACTCAGATGCCTTTAAAACTTATGTTCACATAAAAACCTGCATATGAATACTTATATTAGCTTTATTTGTAATTGCCCAAAATCAAAAACAATCAAGATATTCTTTAAAAAGTAAATGGATAAACTATGGTACATCCATATAATAAGACATTATTCAGAACATAGGAGAAAGAAAGAAAAAGAAATAAGTTATTAAACCACAAAACACGTGGATGAATCTTAAATGCATATTGCTAAGTGAAGAGAGCCAGTGTGAAAAGCTGCATACTGTTTAAGTACAGTTGTATAACATTCAGGAAAAGCCAAAACTATAGAGATGATAAACATAAATGGCTGCCAGGGGTACAGCAGGGAATAGGGTATGGTTAAAAATTGAAGCAACATAATTTTGAGGCAAACTATTCTGTATGATACTGTAAAGGAGAGGGCAAGATATTAGGTTGGTGCAAAAGTAACTGCGGTTTTTGCCATTGAACATAATGGCAAAAAACTCAATAACTTTTGCACTTACCTAATATAAGACCTGTAGTCTCAGAATATACAGACCTTTAAAGCATAAAAAGTAAACATTTATGTATCAAAATATTTAAAAAGTCATTTAGGAAGTTGAAGGATCTCAAAATGAAATACACAACGTGAAAAAAATAATCTAACTATAATACAGATGTATAAAACAATCTCATTGAAGGGACTGGGTGAGGAAAAAGTTGACCTAAGTAACTTTGGAAGGGAGTGGAGTCTATGAGGCTAAAGGCAAAGAGAGCTCTACATAAAACTACAGTCTACTTGATAAAGTTGTTTCCCATGGGTGTATGGGTTAACAATTCTGAAACCATTACATATACTGTACATACAGTGGAATTGGACAATTGAGTAAATGAACAGTAGATGGTGAGAACCAGGTTTCTCACTGTTAGAGTGGAATGATACAGATAAGCAAGGGAGAAGGCTGAAATGATCCATCTGGTAATCAATTAGAGTTGGAGATATCAAAATGAACTTATTAGCTTAATATAGATAGATATTGTTGCTTATATATTTATAAACATATGTACATATTTATGGCTAAGTATATATGTATACAGATTATAACATATTAATATGTCTCATTGCTCTGTCACCTGAGAAAGCCTAGAAGCAATGACACCCCAGTAGCAATGAGCAAACCTGGTACCTGTATCTTGTTTCTAACACCATCCTCCAATTTAGAAAAGTAACTCTTTGCAGAGTTGGCTGGTTCTAGGATGGGACACAAAATATACAAGATGTCTGGAGCATCTTCTGGTGCTAGAAAGTAAGGAAGTGCTTGGAAAAATCCCTACATTGGTGGGGGTATATTCAAAACACACAGAAGTCAACTGAAAGACTTCCCAATGGCCACAGCTGGAAAATTTTAGCAACAAAATAAAGTAGTATTGGATTGCCTTAGCTCAGGCTGCTATAACAAAATGTCATAAACTGGATGGCTTATAAACAACATAAATTTGTTTCTTAAAGGTCTGGAGGCTGGGAAGTCCAAGATAAAGGTGCCAATAGATTTTTCTAAATTTTTTTATACTGATATTTTCTTATTTGGAAGTAGGATCATTGGAGTCATTCTTCTTCTTTTTCTTTTTTTTAATCTTCTCTCTCATTTTTCATCTCTTTATCTTTATGCTATATTTGCTGCAACAATGCCACAACTTCATCTTTCAATGTTTTTATTTAGTTTTTGTTTATTTCTGTTATTATAATCTTAATGTCCAGGCATATTTTTCTTTTTTTCTCTGAATGTGCCTCTTTTGTAGCATGCTCTTTTGTCACTGAGGCAATATCTCTTATTATCCCTGAACAGTCTTTGTTTCCTACAAGGTGTTTGTCTTAGTCTGTTTGGGCTGCTGTAACAAAATACTGTAAACTGGGTAGCTTACAAACAATGGAAATTTATTGCTCACAGTTCTGAAGGTTAGGAAGTCAAGATCAAGGCACTGGCTGATTTGGTGTCTGGTAAGGACCTGCTTCCTTGTTTGTGGATGACTGTCATCATGCTGTGTCCTCACATGGCAGAACTACTGACTGAGGGAGTCTTCTGGGATCTCTTGTATAAGGTCATTAATCCCATTTCATGAATGGGCAGAGCCCTCATGACCTAATCACCTCCAAAAGGCTCTACCTCCTTATTTTAATTACACTGTGGGATTTCAGTATACACATTTGGGAAGGACACAAACATTTACTCTACAGCATGGATTATAACCCAAAGTGTGAAATAAATATCTATGAGTGTATAATGATTTTAATTAATAGAGGAGAATAGACAAATCTCCCCTGGATAAAAATTCCAAATAATTTGTGTAGATGTGCTACTCTTAAGGAGGTAGAACATAACCCACTCTTTAAGGTGTGAGCTGTGCATAGTGACTTTCTTCTAAAGGGAGAAAAAAAGGAGTAAATCAATGGTGGAGAAACCTGACAAACTGTACCTCAGCCAGCTATCAAGTTTAACTTCAACAGTGATTAAGTCATGTTGATAATAAGACTCCTTCATATAAAATGATGATAATGGCACTTGACCTCTGTGGTCTTCCTCCTAAAAACCCACAACCACGTTCTAATCACAAGAAAAACATCAGGTAACTACCAATTGGAGGACCTTCTACAAGATCCCTGACCAGTAATCCATAAGACTACCAAAAATCATCAAATTAAAAGTAGAAAAGTCTAAGAAATTGTTACAACCAAAAAACAGCCTAAAAGACATGACGACTAATGTAATGGGGTATTTTGGATGGAATACTGGAACAGAAAAAGGACATTAGGGTAAGGCTGAAGAACTCTTAATAAAGTCTGAAGTTGAGCTGATGATAACATATCAATGCTGGTTTATAATTATGACAAATGGACTGGGCGCAGTGGCTCGTGCCTGTAATTCCAGCACTTTGGGAGGTCAAGGCAGGTGAATCACTTGTGGTCAGGAGTTTGAGACCAGCCTGGCCAACATGACAAAACTCTGTCTCTACTAAAAGTATAAAAATTAGCTGGGCATGGTGGTGCGCGCCTATAATTCCAGATACTTGGGGGGGGCAAAGGCATGAGAATCGTTTGAACCTGGGAGGCGGAGGTTGCAGTGAGCCGAGATCGTGCCACTGCACTGCAGCCTGGGTGACAGAGTGAACTTTGCCTCAAAAAAAAAAAAAAAATTATGACAAAGGAATTATATTAATGTAAGATGATAGGAAAAATTGGGTGCAGCATATACGGGAACTCTTTATACATCTTTAAAACAATTCTGTAAATATAATTTCTAAAATAAAAGGTTATTTAAAAGTTTATTAGATTTTTCACAAGGGTAATTTTTTCCAGTTTTCTTTTTTTTCTCCTGCATGAAACCACCATATATTACCAATATAATTATGTGTTCCATCTCTATCTGATCTCCATTCCTCTCTGCTAGAGGTAATTATTACCTTCCTTTAAAAATTAATCATAAAATTAGGTTTACACATATTTCTAGCTGCATAAAATATATTTCGTCCAGTTGCGCTTGTTCTTAGGCCTTATGAACATGAATAATCTCTTCACTCATCTGGGAAGTGCTTTTTCTTGTCAACATTGTTTCTAAGACACATTGTTTCTGTCCTACAAGTGAGACCCTTCCCTCCCCAGTCTGTAAGTTAAACATTCAGAAGGAATACAAACCGTGTGACTCATTTCAAATATATATTATGTCCCCTTTCACCTATGTATTGTTCTTGTTTATCGTGGTGGCTCATATGGCTTTCAAAATGTAAAAATTCATATATTCCTATGAATTTCAATATTCCTACATACATTTTTTTTCATGTGTATATTTTCTTTGTTACTGTGACTCTCCCCTCATCAAGATGTATAATCAATTTTTAACATTAATTTTGTTTATTTGTAAATAAATAAATCCCTGTGCATTCAAAAACATTTCTGAAAATGTGCTTGGGGTGTGTGTGTGTGTGTGTGTATCTGTTAGGGGTTGGGAAGTTGACTTACATGTGTATGTAAAAGAGAGGTTGTAAAACTGATTTGTTAAACCTTAGGTGAAATAGGTGAGGATTTTTGGCTAATGGAGGCTTCCTTCATAAACATTTCTGGTTTTTTTTTTTCTGTATAAATGTAAGGGGTACAAATGTGGTTTTGTTACATGGATATTTTGCATAGTGGTGAAGTCTGGGCTTTTAGTGTAACCATTATTGTGCCTATCAAGTAATTTCTCATCCCTGATCTCTCTCCCCCATCCCACCTTTTGGAGTCTCCAATCTCTATTATTCCACTCTGTATGTCCACGTTTACAAGTTGCTTAGCTTCCACTTGTAAATGGGAACATGTGGTATTTGACTTTCTTAACTGAGTTGCTTCCTTAAGACAAGGTTCTCCAGTTCCAACCAGGTTGCTGCAAAAGATTTTATTCTTTTTCCATGGCTAAATAGTATTTCATTGTATAGATATACTACATTTTCTTTATCCAGTCGTCCATTGATAGACATTTAGGTTGATTATCCATCTTTGCTATTGTGAATAGTGTTGTGATAAACATGAGTGCAGTTATCTTTTCTATATAATAATCTATTTTCCTTTAAGTAGATACCTAGCACTGAGATACCTAGATTGAACTGTAGTTCTATTTTTAGTTCTTTAAGAAATATCCATACTATTTTCCACAGACGTTGTACTAATTTATATTCCCACCAACAGTGTATAATTGTTCCCTTTTCTCCACATCCTTGCCAACATCTGTTAATTTTGGACTTTTTAATAATAGCCATTCTGACTATTGTAAGATGATATCTCATTATGATTATAATTTGTATTTATCTGATAATTAGTGATGTTGAGCCTTTTTTACATGCTTGTTGGTCATTTGTGTGTCTTCTTTTGAAAAATATCTATTCATGTCCTCTGCCTACTTTTTAGTGGTGTTATTTGTTATTGTTGTTGTTTTTTATTGTCTGTGTTCCTTGAAAATTCTGGACATCAGTCCCCGATTGTATGCATAGCTTGCAAATATTTTCTCCCATTCTGCAGGTTGTTCACTCTGTTGATGACTTCTTTTGCTGTACAGAGCTTTTTAGTGTAATTAAGTCCCATTTGTCTATTTTTTTGTTGACTGTGCTTTTGAGGTCTTAGTCATTAATTATTTGCCTAGAACAATATTGAGATTAATTTTCTCTAGGTTTTCTTCTAGTACTTTTATAGTTTCAGGGCTCACATTTAAGTTTTTAGTCCATCTTGAACTGACTTTTGTATATGGTGAGAGATAGGGGTTCAGTTGCATTCTTGTGTATATGGCAATCCAATTTTCCCAGCACAATTTATTGAAAAGGGTGTTCTTTTGCAGGTGTAAGTTTTCGTCAACTTTGTCAAAGATCAATTGGCTGTAGATATGTGGCTTTATTTTTGGGTTGACATTACTTTGTAAGGCTGATATTCATTCACCTTATGACTAGAAATTCCACATCCAGGTATATGCTGTAGGAAACACTTGCTAATATGCATCAGGGTTTGTATTAGTCTGTTCTCACACTGCTAATAAAGACATACCTGAGACTGAGTAATTTATAAAGGAAAGAGGTTTAATTTACTCACAGTTCCACATGGCTGAGGAGGCCTTACAATCATGGTGGAAAGAGAAGATGGAGCAAAGCCACATCTTACATGGCGGCAGGCAAGAGAGCTTGTGCACGGGAAGTCCCGTTTATAAAACCGTCAGATCTCATGAGACTTATTCACTATCATGAGAACAGCTTGGGAAAGACCTTCTCCCATGATTCAATTACCTCCCATGATAGGTGGGAATTATGGGAACCACAATTCAAGATGAGATTTGGGTGGGGACACAGCCAAGCCTTATCAGGGTCCATGCACAAGAATATTCACACAAACACAATTAAAACAAATTTTTTTTTTTTTTAATTTTTGAGACCTAGTCTCACTCTGTCACCCAGGCTGGAGTTCAGTGGCACAATCTCGGCTCACCGCAACCTCTGCCTCCTGGGTTCAGGTGATTCTCCTGCCTCAGCCTCCTGAGTCACTGGGAGTACAGGCATGCACCACCATGACTAGCTAATTTTTTGTATTTTTAGTAGAGATGGTGTTTCACTATGTTGGCCAGGCTGTCTTGAACTCCTGACCTCGGGTGATCTGCCCGCCTCAGCCACCCAGAGTGCTATGATTATAGGCATGAGCCACCACACTGGACCACAAACACAATTTGTAATATTCATTTAAGAACTAGTAACTAGGGTTATATCCGTTTAAGATAAACAATATCTATTTACAAACAGAGTTCTTAAATAACAAAAATAATATTTCATCTAAATACTCATTTAATTTTATTTTCATTGTTGAATAATATTTCATTGTGGGACTAAACCTAATGTTATTTAAACTAGTATAATATATGTAGGCATTACGTCTAGCTTGTCGACATTATAATTTGTGCTTCTCTGAACGTTCTTGTCCATGAACTCTGATGCATGTGAGCAAGTGTTTCCCATGGCACATATCTAGACGTAGAATTCCTGGTTATTAGGTGAATGAATATCAACCTTACAAAGTAATGTTAACTTGTTTCCCACAGTGGTTGTTTAAACTCACTCGTTTACTAGCCATGTCACTATTGATCCATACCTTCTAAAGTAGTTGATATTGTCAAAGTTTCTATTTATTGCTGGTAAAAATTAAACTGAAGGATGATACAATTTTAAAGCATTTATTTGAGCAAATGGCAATTCACGAATCAGTGCAGCTGCAAACCAGAAGTGTTTGGGAGGCTTCACTAAGGAAACACAAGGGAAGGCTTTCATAGGGCAAATGTGGAATTAAAGTAAAGAAAATATTGGATGAGTTACAGTTATACACTTGTTTCACTTGGTCTGTCCTGCTGTAAGTTCCTAGTCATACAACTATAAGTTAGTAGCTTCTGATTCGTTAATCTTGTTTCATTTTTCTTTCATATAGGCATTCATCAGTAATAGCTCAAGTTTCACTTATGTTTGCAAATTAAGCAAGGTTAAGGTCAATTATGAGGCCTAACTGGCTTTGTTTGCTCAGCGACTCTTCAGGCCTGGTTTCCATTTTAATCCACTTTAACATTGTTTATGTACTAGGTTTAAAAAGGTATCTTGGTATGATATTAATTTGCATTTACCTGATCCCTAGGGCAGTTGAACCTCACTCCATGTTTATTGACCACATATGTTTTCATTATCTGAAATGCCTTTATATCTTTTGTACATATTTATATTAGATTGTCTCTTATTTGTAGAAGTTCCTTAAATAATTAATAAACATTGGTTGACTTATAGGTGTTCCAGATATTTTTTGGCCAGTTTATGGCTTTGCTTTTTTCATTTTTAATGGTATCTATTTATTTAAATGTTAAAAGATAAAAATTTTCCATTTTAATGTGATCCAACTGGGTATTTTTTTCTTATGGTAATCACTTTTTTCACAATGTCAAAGTCAGAAATATTTTATTTTTTTATAAAAAATTAAAAGTCTTGTAATTACCTTTGAATCAAAAATTTATCTTGGATTGGTAGTATTCTATGGTGCAAGTTAGAGATCTGATTTTTCTTCCTTCTTCTTCCTTCCTTTCTTCTTTATTTTCTTCCCTTCCCACCTTCCCCCTCTCCCTCCGTCCCTCCCTCCCTTCCTTCCTTCTTTCCTTCCTTTCTTCTTTCCTTTTCTTCCTCCCTCTCTTTCTTCCTTTTTCCTTCTTTTCTTTTCTTTTTGGATTATTGTTGTTTTAGCATATGATTGTCCGTTATTTCTTCATTGATACATAATTCTATATTTGTCATACGTTGTTGTTTCTAATTTGCATTAGTGTTTCTGGGCTTTCTACTCATCTTACTATTTTCTCTAACTCTGTGCAATTATCACAATTTTAAATTATTAAAGACTCATAATTAGCCCTGACAGGGGCATCTGAAGGGCAATACCTTCCCTCCAAAATACCACTGCCATTTTTCATTTTAAGAGTCATGGCTATTCTTAGCTCTTTGCTCTCATATATAAAATTCACAATTATTTTGTTAAGCTTTATGAAAATGGGATATTGAGTCAAATTTATTTGAATCTAGAGATAAAATCTGTGGAATATTGACATCATCACAATATTGATTCTTCTAATCTATAAATATAGGATACATCTCCATTTATGTACATTTCTTCAGATTTTTAAATAGTTTTATAAGTTTATTTAACAAGCTCTTCCATATTTTGTTAAATACAATAATGTAACAGATTTCTTATAGTTTTTGAGGCTATTGTCAATATTGTCTTTTTAAAAATTACATTTTATGTTTATTGCTGATTTAAACAAATGCAATTTTTTGGTGTATTGATTTTATAGACTAAAAGTCTTCTTTCCTCCACTCTCTCAATCAAAATGTTAAATTGATATTTAACATTATCAATTGCAATGCAGGCATACTACTGGGGACTTTAAAAAATGCAAAGATAAGACACATAAACTGACAGGAAATTTATAACATATTTAGAAACAATCTAACCCGGATTTGGAATATTTTGTTATTTTCATAATTCACCATTATTCAAAGTCACTACTGAAAAATCATATTTATTTACATATTATTTTGCCTTATTATTACATGATTTAATCTGTTAGTCCTATTTGTGAACATTTCTGAGTAAAGTCACCTTGTATTTTTTTAAACCTAGACTTTATTAGAAGAATAATAGAATATAAGCACTTGTTAGGCTATTAAGACAATATCAGTAGATTAAGAAAATGCCACTGACCCAAGAAAAGATGAGAGGTCCTTGAGTTATTTGTACAGTTATGGGTATTGGTTTTAGCTGAGCCATTCCCATACCAAATATCTGCTAGGCTCTTTTTAAATCACTCATACTTTTATAATTGCAACAAGGCTGCCTGGGTTGAAGGCTGTGCTTTAGAATTATTGCTAATAACAGTAGGCCAAACATGAGCCCATGATGTGACCTCATAAAATTACTTCTATATGTTTAAACAGTTTTAGATTTGACTTTTCTCATTATAGTATATTAATTAAGTGCAGAAGATTTTGATTAGAGTTTTGCTCTGATTTCATCTTTGTAACTTCCTACTGGTTTTAAACTAACATTCTTGCAGCTGCATAACTACTTTCTTATGGTCGTTATGTTTGAAGGTTAACTACTTGGCAGGATATAAAATCCTTGATTCATATTTTCTTTTTTCTTTTCTTTTCTTTTCTTTTTTTTGAGGTAGAGTCTTGCTCTGTTGCCCAGGGTGGAGTCCAGTAGCACAGTCTCGGCTTACAACCTCCACCTCCTAGGTTCAAGCAATTCTCCTGCCTCAGCCTCCCAAGTAGCTGGGATTACAGGCAGCCACCACCACACCCAGCTTTTATGTATTTTTAGTAGAGACAGGGTTTCACCATGTTGGCCAGCCCATTCTGGAACTCTTGACCTCAGGTGATCCACCCTCTTCGGCCTCTCAAAGTGCTGGCATCACAGGTGTGAGCCACCATGCCTGGCCGATTCATATTTTCTTCCTTTGAGTATCACAAATATGTTGCACCAACATGCCAGCCGTGTGATAAACCTTAGAAGTGGAAGCTCCAGTCCTGTTAAAATTTCAGATGACTGCAGTACTAGGTAAGATCTTGAATTGCAACCTGATGAGAGACCTGGACCAGAGCCACCTAATGAAGCCACACCTGAATTCCTGAGCCATAGATATAATATGAGATAATAAACCCTTGTTTATTTAAGTCACTACATTTTGGGATAATATGTTACCAATAGCAAGTTTTCTAGGAAAAGACCATACCAGCAAGAGGGAGCATTTTCCACAAAGGTCTTGGGGCAAAAGCATGCACAATTTTTCTAGAAACAACAAGGAAATCAGTATTGTTGAAGTAGAGTGGGCCATGAGGTGAGAGAGATGACTACACAGGTCTTATAGGCTATGGCCATAATTTTGGCCCTACTTTTAATGAGATGGGAAGCCTCTGGAGGATCTGGGACATGATTTCATTTGTGTCATTTTATTTATGACACTGGTCGCTTTGTGGATAATAGACTATAGAATAGACTACAGTGGGGGAATGATGGAAAGTGTGACACTAAAAACAGTAGACTTGTTTCTTGACTTTTCTTGTCCCTAGTTATATCTGAGTTTTAATTCCACAATTTGCTTTTGGATTACATAAAGTAACTTTTATCCTTATTTTTTTCTTAAGTTAGTTTGAGTTAGTTTGGGTTTGTAACTATGCAATCAAACAATCAATCATGAATGAAGTGTAATAAATTTCTGTTTATTTAAATAGATCATTAAAAAAGTTAAATGGCCTCCACAGTGGCTTATGCCTGTAATCCCGGAATTTTGGGAAGCCGAGGCGGGCAGATCACTTGAGGCCAGGAATTCTTGAGCAGCCAGGCCCAGCATGGCAAAACCCCATCTCTACTAAAAATACAAAAATTAGCCTGTGTGGTGGCGGGTGCCTATAATCCCAGATACTTGGGAGGCCGAGGCAGGAGAATCGCTTGAACCCGGGAGGTGGAGGTTGCAGTGAGCCGAGATCATGCCATTGCACTCCAGCCTGGGCGACAAAAGCGAAACTGTATCTCGAAATAATAAATAAGATAAAATAAAAGTTAAATTTAATTTTGGGAAGAGATTAAGTGATAATCTCCAAAAGAGGCATTGTAGACGCTGGGGTCCACAAATGCCAGTTAACATTTGGATTGGCAATGAATGCATAGAATACATATTTTGCTTTTAAGTTTTGGTGACACATATTTTAAAATGCGATTTTTCTTTTTGGAATGCTATCATACACGTTGACATCAATTCTACTGGTTGATGTTTACATTGTTGGCTTTTATGGGTTTGACTTCCTTTTTTGTTTGATTTGAAACTCAATTTCATATAAATATTCTTTTTTTTTTTTTTTTTTTTCTTGAGACGGAGTCTCGCTCTGTCACCCAGGCTGGAGTGCAGTGGCTCGATCTCCGCTCACTGCAAGCTCGGCCTCCCGGGTTCACGCCATTCTCCTGCCTCAGCCTCTTGAGTAGCTGGGACTACAGGCGTCCGCCACCTCGCCCGGCTAATTTTTTGTGTTTTTAGTAGAGATGGTGTTTCACCGTGTTAGCCAGGATGGTCTCGATCTCCTGAACTCGTAATCCGCCCACCTCGGCCTCCCAAAGTGCTGGGATTACAGGCGTGAGCCACGGCGCCCGGCTCATATAAATAATTCTTAATTTGATTGATCAAACCACAGCATAATATTATTTTAATAAGTCAACTATGTAGACTACTATTCTTTCTAAAGAATAACTGACAATTAATGGGGTGGTGAGGATTAAAATCTATTGTTACTTAAAATATTAACAGATCTAAATTTTTTTTTTTTTTTTTTTTTTGAGACGGAGTCTCGCTCTGTCGCCCAGGCTGGAGTGCAGTGGTGCCATCTCGGCTCACTGCAAGCTCCGCCTCCCGGGTTAATGCCATTCTCCTGCCTCAGCCTCCCGAGTAGCTGGGACTACAGGCGCCCGCCACCATGCCTGGCTAATTCTTTTTAATTATTGTTTTTACTAGAGGCGGGGTTTCACCGTGTTAGCCAGGATGGTCTCGATCTCCTGACCTCGTGATCGGCCCGCCTCAGCCTCCCAAAGTGCTGGGATTACAGGCGTGAGCCACCGCGCCCGGCTGTAACAGGTTTAAAATTTTAAGAAGAAATATACATTTTGTTTGCATATAAGTATTGATGTGTTGGTCAATATATGTGCTTAACCTGCCTATTAATTTTTCTACCATCTCTCTACGTTTATTATGTGCATAAAATCTTTGACTTTTTAGTAATGTTATTAATGTAGAGTGTTTAAAATACCCTCCTGTACCTTGCTGGCATTTACTTTATGTTCACTTACATTTACTGATGCTAAAATATTTTAGTAGACGATTCAGCAATCACAAATCTGCAAAGGTCAGAGAAAGCACAAAGAATTTTTCAATGGGATTGAACTCTCACATATCACAGGGAGAAATTTGAATTATACAACTGTTTGCATGAAGATGGGTGTCTTTAGGATTATTATATTTATGCCACAGGAAACTGTGTGAGACTATATATATGTGTATGTGTGTGTATGCATATATATATACACACACGTGTATATATGTGTATGTATATATATACATACACATATGTCTCTCTTTATATATATGTGTGCATAGATGTATGATTCCACACACACTATATATGTAATATTTATATATATTTATAAAATGACATTTTAAGAAAGAAAGAAAAAAGTCTTTACCCATGAAGAAGGACAGAAGAACTTACTTTTTTTAGAATAGTGAGTTCTCTTCTTTATAATTTTTGTTGAAATATATTTTAATGAGTATCAAGGATAAAATAGCTAAAGAAAAGAATGAGATAATCAGGCAGGGTTTAATGTGGGAAACAAAAACTACTCTAGATATTTCAGCAAGATATTACTAACACAGGAGTTTAAATACTTTGCAAAATTGTTGAATGGGGTAAATCAGCAGTTTCCAGGCAGGGTTCTTGGAATGACTCTAATAATAATATAAATCTGACACACTAAGGGAACTATCATGTTTGATGTCACTACCCAAGTTGTACCGGTCTAGGTCTAAAGTTTTGGTTGCTTTGACACAGTCTGCACACAGGGAAATTAGAGCATGGGCACACAAAGCTGCAAACCAGGTATCAGAGCATATTCCTGAAAATGAATACTGGAACCTATTACAGAGAAACCATGACCTTCCACACTAGAGGTGACAGCCCAGAATCACAGAAGGATTGCCTCTGCCTCATTTCCACTTTCCCATTTTTGTGGAAGTACATTAAATTAGTGAAATGAGCTACTTGAAAGTGCAGAAAATGTTAAGTTTTAGCTTTCCAACCTCTTCACGTACAAGGTGGATGAAATACAGGCTTAGTAAGCCAATGTAAGTATCAACCCCTGAGATTAAAACAATATTTTATTAATAGGACAAAATGCAAAAAAGCACCCAAATACATCCTCAAAGTTATTTTAAATAAAGTCGAGCCAAAAACTGCAGAATGTAATTCTGACATACAGTAACTTAACTGGCATATAATAGAAGGTTAACACACATTTCTGGAATAATTTAATTCATTTATAAGTTATTAGAGAAATGAGGAGCAAAATGTCATAGATAAAAGGATAGCTCATTTTTAACATTCAATTTTAATATTTTGGTGATTTTAGAAAACTCTTATGGTTCTTGAAGTAGAGGGTAAGAAATATTTTTAAAGTTTTAAGACAATAGATGCTAAAGAAATAATTTCAAACGGAAATACAAAAATTTAATGTCAAAATGACATTACAAAACTAAAGCAGAAATTTTGGTCAACATACTTTCATCATAGATGTATTTTTCCCAAGATATTAAGGAAATGGAGAATGGTTGACAATAAAATTGAGAGAGATCTAAGGTTGTATAAAAAATAAAAATGAAACTGATAATTTCTCTGTGATTTTTTATATTTTCTTACAGTTGTTCTTTTCCACAAGCATTTTTTTACTTTGAAATATCTTGTATTATAGCTTTGCATCCTGCATTTTCACATCGCAAAATGTTTAAGCATTTTTATAGTATTAATATTACACAAAATCAACAATACAGTAGCTGCATAGTAATTCTATTATATGCACAAAATATAATTTATTTTGCTATTACTCTTGTCAACCTAAATAACAAGTAAAGAGGGGAGACTCTCTAAAAGAAAATGATATTTACTTGAGAATAAGTGTTAGAATGGGACTATACAAGCCAAAGTAAGTTATGTGTGTATTTAAGAAGGTGAAGGAAGACAAAGATTTTTAAAGAAAAATGAGGAGGACTAAATATTGTTTTGAGATAATTATTCCTGGCTTCAAGGATCAATAACAAGGGTGGTACCTGTTCAAGGTTGGACAGGATGTTGCTGGGCAGATGTCCTCTTCAACATATTTTGTGTGTGTGTGTGTGTGTAAGGTTGTGATGGCCTTTGTTCAAGATTGTGGTTTTTGCAGAGTCTTTTGTAATAGCTCTTATCAGGAGTTTGTGCATGAGAACCCTTTCTTCATGACCATCTCCAGCTCCATTTTTCAATATTATAACATGATTCTGTTTTCATTCTGACAATTTTCACACTCTTTTGACATCTATTTAGGTTTGTTGCAATTTTTTACCATTATAAAAAATTCTCTCACAGTTTAATAAACTTTAATTTTATCTAAATCTGCTGTTAGTGTAATATCTTTACAAATTCCCTTTCAAAGATCTCTTCCTAATATTTTTAAAGACTATGCTTTGTAAAACTTCATACCAAAACCAGACAAGGACACAACAACAACAACAACAACAAAAAGCAAGTCCAGGCATGGTGGCTCATGCCTGTAATCCCAGCACTTTTGGAGGCTGAGGTGGAGGGAGCACCTGAGGCCACGAATTTGAGACCAGACTGGGCCATACAGCAAGACCCTATCTCTGCAAAAATGGTTTTTAAACATTAATCAGGCGTGGTGGTGTGCACCTGTAGTCCCAGCTACTCAGGAGGCTGAGGCAGGTGGATTGCTTGAGCCCAGGAGGTTGAGACTGCAGTGAATCAAGATCATGGCACTGCACTCCAGCCTAGGTGATAGAGCAAAACTCTGTGAAAGACAGACAGACAGACAGAAAGAAAGAAAGAAAGAAAGAAAGAAAGAGAGAGAGAGAGAGAAAGAAAGAAAGAAAGAAAGAAAGAAAGGAAGAAAGAAAGAAAGAGGAAGGAAGGAAGGAAGGAAGGCAGAAAGGCAGAAAGGCGGGTGATACGCTAAAAGGATCACTAACCATGATCAAGTGGAATTCATCCCAGCAATGCAAGGATGGTTCAACATATACAAATCAATAAAGAAATGTGATACAATTACATTAACAGAATCAAGAACAAAAGCCACATGACTTTTCAATAGACCATTTAATATTTTAACGAAAAAGTCAACAAAATTAAACATGCCTTTATGATAAGAACTCTCAACAAACTGGGCATAGAAGGAACATACCTCAAAACAAGAAAGGCCACAAACCTCCAGTTAACATCATACTGCATAGAGAAAAAATTGAAAGCCAGATTTCTCTAAGATCTGGAACAAGACAAAGATGTCCACTTTTATCATTTTGTTCATCATAATACTGGAAGTTTTAGCCAGAACAATTAGACAAGAGAAAGAAGTAAATGGCATCCAAATTGGGAAGGAAGATGTCACATTTTCCTTGTTTGCAGACATGATGCTATATTTAGAAAAACACAAAGACTACCAAAAACCAGAATGGATGAACAAATTCAGTAAATTTGCAGGATACAAAATCAACATATAAAAATCAATAACAGCATTTATAAATGCAAACAGTGAACAAACTGGCAAAGGAATCAAGAAAGCAATCCCATTTACAATAACTGCAAAAATATGTAACATACCTAGCAGTAAATTCAACAGCAGAGGTGAAAGATCTCTACATGTAACACTATAAAATACTGATGAAAGAAATTGAAGAGGACACAAGTAAATGGAAAGATATACTCACAGATTGGAATAATTAATATTGTTAGAATGTCAATACCATCTAAAGCAATCTACAAATTCAATGCAATCCACATCAAAATAACAATGATATTCTTCACAGAAATAGAAAAAAAAAACCCTAAAATCTGTATAGAGCCACAGATGACCCCGAATACATAAAACAATACTGAGCAAAAAGAACAAATCTGGAGGCATCACACTAGGTGACTTCAAAATATGCTACAAAGCCATAGTAAACAAAGAGCATGGTACTTTCATAAAAACAGACACATGGATCAATTGAATAGAATAAAGAATTCAGAAATGAATATATGCATTTATAGCCAACTAATTTTCAACAAAGGTGCCAAGATCATACGTTGAAGAAAGGACAATCTCTTTAATAAATGATGCTGGAAAATCTGGATAAGTATATGTAGACGAATGAAGCTACAACTGTATCTCTTTCCATATAAAAAATCAAATCAAAATGGATTAAAGACTTAAATCTAAAACTTACAATGTGTTGATCAGATCATCAATATCCCATATCACTAAAAGCTATTTATTTAAATTTGTCATAAGAAAGGAAAAAAATGGAATGTAAAGAGATATGCTGATCCAAGGTCCAAAGTAAAAGAAGTCAGAGATGTTATATTTTGGAACCTGAATATAAAATATATATATTTGAAGACTTGTTAAAGTGTTTTATGATAACGAGAATACATTTTTCTAGGAGAAGTAGAACTGATATGGGATTATTGGTAGATAGTTTAAAACATTGATTCTGCAGACAAATGCTAAATTCAGTCTTTGATTTTGACTTATGTAGAACTAAATTTCTTATATCAGGTAGTGACTTCAAACTTTCAAATGGTAAATTTACTCTCATTTTTCCTTTGTACTAACATATGGAAATTATTACCTTTTGTAATAATATTATATCTTTCACATATATTTTGGAAATGTGAAAAAAGCTAGCATTTATGAATGTGTGTAGGGGATGTTATAATGGCATTTGCATCTGCTCAGTTTTTCAAGATTAAATATGACTTTATATGGTTCTATATTTAAGTAGAAACCACATAATCATAACCCCTTGAATAATAATTTAAGATTGAAGATTTACAAACAGCTTTTCAATCATTACTTTCTTAATCTTTACAACTTGCTCTGAGGGCTTAATGTGGTAACTGTTAGCATTTCTGATTTATAGACGGAGAAAATGAAATAGGCAGGTGAGATTATTTATTTGTAATGGATATTGACTGAGCTGGGAATGAAGCCAGAACTCTTGCTCATTCTCCAGACCTGTAGCTTGGTTATGGAATCTAATTATTCATTATTTTAATTGAGTTACAATAACATAGCGAATTATCTGACACCTGACATTCTGTTAATTGGAACCACACATCTAAAGTTCTGTAGTCAATGAAGTTAACAATAGCATCTTTAACATAGTTTAAATTGAGGGCTTTATGAATCTAAATTAAATCCATTAATGTAAAACACTAAATGGTAATAATGCCATTATGCATATTTTACTTTATTATAATGGAAATTTGATAATCTTAGAATGCTACGGAAAAAATCTATCAAATTCATCTTTTCATTATATAGAATACTATGATCCATAGATACCACAAATCTATGTTGAATAATAGCTAGCTAGCTGTACTTGTGTTTTACTCAACATGCAACTTTAATTGTGATATAATATAAAAACCAAGTAATGGAAAGCTGTTATATGGGGTCTATAAGAGAACACCAGACATAGTGATATTTATCAGGGTATAGCATGGAACAAATATTGGGTTTTGGCCAGTAGACAAGGCCTCTTGTGTCTAAAAAGCAGATAAAGACTTGCAGTATGGAGTAAAACAAAACTGATTCAAAATATAGATTGCAATCAGTCTTTGGAGGAACAGACAGCAAAACCCGTCTCTACAAAAAATATAAAAATTAGCCAGGCATGATGGTGCATGTCTGTAGTCCCAGCTACTTGGGAGGCTGAGGTGGGAGGATGGCTTGAGCCCGGGAAGCAGAGGTTGCAGTGAGCTGAGATTGTGCCACTGCACTTCAGCCTGGGCACAAGAGCCAGAACCTGTCTCAAAAAAAAAAAAATTCATAAAATTCTAGATTTACAGATTTTCTATATATTTATTAGCATATTTATTGAAGATGCATGGGAAAGATCGAGCATTTCTCTTTGTAAGAAATACACATGTGAGAACCAAAGAAATTGCGAACCAAAGAAATTGTGATGATCTCTGAGCAGTATTTGGACACCAGGAGAGGTTGCTTTGATAAGATTTCTCAACAGCATTCTGAATACAATGAAGGTATCCATATTACTTTTACAGTAGTTTGTTTCTATGATTGTAGTTCACTTATTTCTTCAGTAATTTTTGTATATATTTGTAGGACTGATATATATGTATTAGAGTTAGTGCCACTGGATATATATATATACACATACATCAAACCCATAAAAAAAGTGCAAAATAAAGGAAATTTGCTTCTTGTTTGCCTACATTTGCCTTTGGTTTCACACTTAGTCTCCTGTGTTGATTTGGTTCCAAAGACTTTCAGGTTGCATTTCCTAAAACTTGGTACAGAGATTCTTCCTCATGCGTTTATTGTGGGAATGCTCTTGGGAGAGAGTGAAGGAAGCAGGATATGGTAGGGGAAGAATAATTTGGTCTTAGGGGTGTCTAGTCTCAACCCACAATGAAATTTGGAGGGAAATGTACAATAGATTTAGTAAACTAGAGGCAAGTGGAACATTCAATTCAGTCTTTGGCAAAGTTTGACTCCAGGGACCTGGAGAGGAGTAAGGTTAGCTACCCAGTCAGATTGGCATTCATTTAGCTGAGGGAAATTATTTAGACAGGGGAGTAGGTGGGAGTTATCAGCCAACACTTTAGCTGGGGAATAGGTACTGCTCACCTTAATGAGTATTTGGGCAGACATCAATAGTACCACTACAATCCTCTCCCTGCTCTACTCAGATCCACCTGCTGGTCACATTATGTTCTCTACATCCAGACACAGCTTCTCTAGTATTCTCATTTGTCAAAATTTCTGAGAAAACTGTTAAGAGCAGCATTAAATTACAGTTGCCATAGCTTCAGTTGATTTCAAGATCATAATTAATACTTAATATATCACTCTTCCATTAGATTCTTCCTCCCTTTGGCTACCTTTTATACTGGTTTATATGTCTTGCCTAGGAGGCTAAATAAGACCCTTACCCATAAGTTGTCTGGTTCCTGGTTACTATGTCCTGTCAAGCCTTAATAGCTGCACTTCTGCTTTTATAGCTATAACTGTGCATGCAAGTTATCAAGAGCCACCCAACTGATTGCTAAATATATTTCTCCCTGTCCCTATTATGTAGCAGCAGCCCTAAATCCTCATGAAGATCAGAATCAATTACCCCTGCTAGTATGGGAGCTCATTTATCTGCTCATGCTGTAACTGCATGAGGGGTACAAAATGACCAGGCAGCAGACATATTTTTATATCTAGAGGGACTGTAACTATGTATCCTTGCATAATAATACATGCTCTGGGAAACAGAAACTCTAGACTGGCAAAGCCTAAACCTGTGGGGACAGGAAACAAAAATTCCCTAAGTAAGTCTTTAGGAATAAGTGATGATGACCAGGACCACTCCTACATCCCCCTTTGATTACTAAACCCATGTTCTCTACCTATTGTGGATCAACGCCATAAAATGACAATTGGTATAAAATATATACCACATGGGGAATGGTAGCACCCCATGCTTGTAGGGGATAGCATCTCCAAGCTGGCACCTCAGCTGTATCTATAAGAGGCTATTTCATTGCTCTCTTAGGCTGGTGGTTTCCAACTGTGCATTATGTGGTAGGACTAATTGATTTGATGGTTATATTTCTTTTTTAAGGTGAAGTTGATCCCTTGGTCTGAGGCGGTATTATTATGTAGGATATTAATATGTAGGATATTATATTAGGAGATGAAAACTCTGTGAAACCTTGGTAGTAGTGCTTGCTGAATCACTGTGAGGAAGAAAGGTGAACACATATCCAGAAGGTATATTAATTTTGATCACAAAAATTGTTGCCCTTTTGAGGGTAGAAGGGGTTCAATGTCATCATTTATCCACCAAATGTCTGATTAGTTTCCTTGTGGGTGGGTACTATACTGGGGACTTAGCATTGGTCTCTCTCTGTTCCTGACAGGTTGGACATATTAACAGGAGGAAAAGTAGATTAGCCCTAGTGAGGGGGAGCCTATGCTGGTGGGCTCATGCATAGCTTCACTCTATATCACCATGGCTATTCCATTCATGACCCAAATGCCAAAGCCCTGAGGTAGCTACAGTGACTGGATGTTTAATTCTATTGGTACAGGGGCTGCTTTCTGGTGTATATTAATGTGTTTTATACAAATATCTCACTTTTGCAGCTACTCCTGCAGCTTCATCCCCATGCCTCTAATCCTTAACTTGATTTTGCAGTTTTAGGGAAGGAATTTCCTGAAATTCCTTCCAGGATTTGACTAACTCGGATTAGTCAGAAAAAAAAAATAAAAATAAAAATAAATAAATTACTTGAAAGACACAAACTACCAAAGCTTACTCAAGAAGAAAGGGATAACTCAAATAGTCCTACATTTACTAAATAAGTAAATTTTTTAGTTAGAAAACCTGTCAAAAAAAGCTCTAGGCATAAGTGGCTTCTCTTGTGAATTAGGCTAAATGTTTAATAGAGAAAACATACCAATTTTACTAAAAACTCTTCCAGAAAATTGAAGAAGAAAGAATACTTTCCAACTTATTCTATGAAGTCAGTATTTCCCTGAGACCAAAACTGGACAAAAATATTACAAAATAAAATTTCAAATTACTATCATTCAGGGACATAGATAGAAATATTCTAAACAATATTTTAGCAAATGTAATTTAACTATGCAGAAAATAAAGTTTATGATCAAGTGTGTTTATCATAGGAATGTGAAGTGTTTAAAAAAAAAATCAGTGTAATTTGCTACATTTAAAAACTAAAACAAAACAAAATAAAAGCCCAATAGATAGTGACAATTCATTCCATAAAATCAAACAGTCATTCCAGGGGAAAACCCTCAGCAAACTAAGTGTAGAAGATAAATTCCTCAACCTGTTAAGGAATATTTACAAAAATCTTACCATGAACGTCACACATAATAGTGAAAAACAGAATGCTTACTCTCAAAATCAGAAAGAAAGATGAGGAGTTCCACACTCAACACTTTGGCTCAATATTGTACTAGAAGTAATGGCCAATGCAATTAGTTAAAAAAAGAGAAAGAGAGATAAAAGGCATCCGGTCTGAACAAGAATCTAACAAAAGTCTTTATTTACAAATGACATAATTGAAGCAGGATATTTCCCTGACCTTTCGTGGGACTTGTAACAGGGGTGACTTGTTTACCCAGCCTGCAGTTTTCAATTCCTTGCGGGAGGGAGTACACAAGTGAACGGGGCAGGAGCTGGAGTGTGGGAATTTTGGAAGCAGCCAGCCACTATGGCAGGGGCAAACTCCACTCACCTGCACCTGATGCATTCCACCACTTGCAGGAGGGAGTGTGCAGGTGAGCAGGTGCAGGAGCTGAGGAGAGCACTTTTGGGTGCAAGCAGGAGCAAAACTCCATGCGGACCCACAACCTCTGAAGCCACAGAAGAAGTGTTACAATGCTCTTTTAGCTCTGCCATTCTGCTGATGGCTTAAGTGTTAACTTAAGTGTTAAGTGGGCCTCTGTCTTTTATATTGGCGCTTGTGACTTCCAAGCTTTTGTCCGGTGTCCAGGAGAAATAAGGTTGGATGAACAAATTGAAGGATGGTAAATGTGGGGGATTTTATTTCTGATGAAAGTGGCTAATAGCCAGAAGGAGAGCTGACAAGGAGATGGGGTGAGAAGGTAATCTTCTCTTGAATTCCAGCCATCTCCAGCTGGGTTCTTCTCCGAAGTTACACCATCATGCTGGCCCTCTGAGATCAAGCTGCTTCTCTCCGACATCCAGCCATAGTCTCTGATGTCAAGCTACTTCTCCTCTCTCTGCCTGCTGAGTATAGGGTTTTCATAGCCACAGGATGGGGCGGGGTGGGGCCAGGGCCATGGGTAGTTTTGGAAAAAGCAATATTTGGGTGGGAAAACAGGGAATAAGTTCCCATTTCGGGCCATGGTTTCAGGCTTGAGGGTGGGGTTTTGCCAGGGACCCACCCCTGTCTGCCTAGAATTTCTCTACCTCCTGTCCTGATCATAATTGTCTATGTGGAAATCTAATGAATGTGTTAAAATGCTACTAGAATTAGTAAATGAATTTAACAAAATTGTACAATATAGGATCAATATATAAATGTTAAATGTATTTCTACAAACTAGCAATAAAAATTGATAATTAAAATTTATAACACAAGACCATTTGTAATACCATCAAATACATAAAATTCTCAGAAATATTTGAAAAGAAATTTGAAACACCTATTCACTGAAAACCACAAAAAGTTGAGAAAAATTAAAGGGAACCTAAATAAATGGATAAATAAATTATATTCATGGATTTGAAGGCTCAATATTACCAACATGTTAATTTCCTTCAATTTAATTTACAGATTCAACGTGTTCCCTACAAAAATATAAGCAGCCTTTTCCAGGGAAATAAATTGACAAGCTGATCCTAAGATTCAGATAGAAATACAAAGAATCTAGACTTGCCAAAAGAAATTTGAAAAAAAAAATGAGTTACAGGATTTATGATAACTGACTTCAAGACCTGTGCTATGTTTTGAATTTTTTTCCCTTTCAAAACTCATATATTGGAAATTCAATCCCCAATGTGTTATTATTGGGTGGTTGGGCCTTTGGGGGAAATGTTTAGGTCATGAAGGCTCTCCTTTAAAGAAAGGATGAATATCACTTTATAAAATAGGCTTGTGGGAGTGGATTCCCCTTTCCTGCTCTTTTGCCATTTGAGGATACAACATTTCTCCTCCTGGAAGAGGCAGCACAGAGACCAAATCTGCTAGAACCTTGACTTTGGACTTCACAGCCTCCAGAATCATAAGATATTCTGTTACAGCAGCACAAAACAGGCTAGGACAACCTACTGTAAAGCTACAGTATCAAGACAGTGTGAAATTTGCCTAAAGATAGGCAAGTGGGTCAACAAACTGGCTAGAAAACTTAGAAATAGGTCTATACACCCATAGTCAATTGATATTTGGCAAAAGTACAAAGACAACTCTGTGGAAAAAGAGACAGCTTTTTAACAAATAATATTAGAACAACTATTCATATGCAAGAAATTGAATATTGATCCACATCTTGCATAATGTACAAAAATTAACTCAAAATGTATCATAGAACTAAATGTAAAACACAATGACATTAATCTTCCAGAAGAAAGCTAATAGAAAATCTTTCTAATTTTGGGTTTGGCAAATACTTCCTAGATACAATATTAAAAGCATGAACCATACAAGAAAATATTTACGAATTAGACTATCAAAATTGAGGACTTCTGATTTTGAAAGACATTGCTAAAAGAATGAAACAAAAAAGCCAGAGACTGAGATAAGTGTTTATAGAT
This sequence comes from Pan troglodytes, assembly GCF_028858775.2. NCBI lineage: Eukaryota > Metazoa > Chordata > Mammalia > Primates > Hominidae > Pan > Pan troglodytes. The sequence continues at coordinate 135,596,719 of NC_072403.2, read as the reverse complement.
TACATATCTGATAAAAGACTTGTAACCAGGGCATATGAAGAACTCTCACAACTAAAATAAAAAAAAATAAAATAAAAGGGCCTATTGTCTAACATCCACTTTCTAGGCAACTGAACTCCATAAGTTTATAAATTTCTGGTATAGTAATAATTAGCAATCTAGGCAAAATGGGAATATTATGCTAAAAGCCCCATGGATCAGAAATTTAGCTATTCTTCAGATAGTAAATGCCATTAGAACATATACAAGGCTGTCTGTCCAAGGCAAAATTGACTTAAGACCTGATTTCTCAATCTTTTTGTCATTACTACCCATCTACAGAAACTTTTTATACATTTTTTCTAAATGTAACCCATGAAATTTTTATGCCGCAATTTTTATTATCTTGTATACTATTTGTACTTTATACATAAGAAGTAAGATTTTTTTTTGCCCTAAGAATTTATCCCTTCCCCAGTTGAGAATCTGATGGTTTGAATACCTCTGAGGAGATAGTTTCAGACCTCCTGTGAAATCTGTCCTTCCCAGGCCATCCTCTGACCTGCATCCGTTTCTCCTTGCTTCATGTTTCTCAGGAATCTCTTTTTAAAGTCTTACAAAAATTTCTGCGGTTTTTAACACAAATATATAAATCTATGACTATCCCAATAATTACCAGAATGTGAACCATCAATAGAGAGTTGAAATTACCTTTATAAAATATGTTAATTATGACCATATCCCCCGTTGATACTCTCTTCCTAGTTTTCAGTCATCAAAAGTGATTTAAACTTCTTTATATGTACCTGTTAAAGTGTGTGTATAATTTTTTACACATTTATTTCCTTTTCACCAAGTCATTTTTCATAGGTATTCTATCAGTGGCAGGCTTCAAATCAGTATTTTGTGTCCTGGGGATTACCAACTGATTTTCATTTAATTCTATTAGTAAAAACAAAAACCACATGACTGCATCAGAGGGATTAACATAATGTTTGACATAATATGCAGCTGTTTGGAGTAAGACTTTCAGGTTGTCCGGAGACAACACAGTATAGAGTCTTTCATTTGTTCAGCTCTGACGCCAGTGACTCACTCTTGAGCAACAGAATGTGGTAGATGTAAAACTCTGTGATTCCTAAGGCTATTTCATAAGAAGCCTTGCAGCTTTCACCTGAAATGCTCACACTGGGGAAAGTCAACCTCATGTATAATGTCTGACTATCTTGAGACCATCATGCTATGAGAGAGCCTGAGTTAGCTACGTATAGCTATCCTGCAGAGAGAGACCCCCAGATAGCTCCTATCTATTCCATCCATCCCAGCTAAGGTGCTAGCTATGATAGTAAAATTTTTTCTTAAGCATGCAGCCCCATCTAGTCTTCAAAAGACACCAGCCTCAGCCACCAATTGATTATAACCACCTATGAGACCCACATTAGAACTTCATAGCTGAGCCCAGTCAGCCCTCAGAACCACTGGAGATAAGCATTGATGTTGAAGTGCCTGTGTTTTGGGGTGGTTTCTTATGCAGTAATAGATAACTGAAACACTGGGAGAGGTAAGTCCTCACTTAGTATTGATAACGGATATGGTGTTCTGTTAGCTTGATTATACTTCTATCCCACTCACAAATCACTTCATTTTCTTTCCACATTTACTATTGGCCTTCTTGTAATGCAGTATGAATTTGTATTAGCAGCTCTTTTTATCACAATAATGAGCCTTCAGAAAGGATATTTTTGCCGGACCCGGTTATCAGTGACTATTTTCTAATATTCCCACATCATGTCTGGCTAGATGGGGATGCATGCTGATTGGGCCACCATATATGTTGTTACTCTCAGGCATTTGTAGCATGGGCACAATTTAGGTACATAATAAACGCCCAAAATATTGGGTGTTTCATAAAACTTCAAATGGGCATGTTGTTCTATGGTATATAACTATGTTATTCCTATTTCTCATTCTCCTCAGGGCTCTCTTGGTTCTATTCCTACTTTCCTGAAAGTTATTCAGTCTACATTCACATTTGATATGGTCAGAAGGGAAAAGCTAGCTCTGGCACACGAGGCAGCCAAGAGCGATGTGCTTCTTATAATTCCCAGGCAACTCCTTTAGCAGTGTGCTGCCATCTTGATTAACTGACACACGGTGCGCAGATGCTAAACTGTTCATGAACCCACGCTTTGTGTAATTCACAGGCAATTTAGTTCCCTGGTTATCTGAAAAAGAACCAAGTAGTAAATACAGTCCATAAATAGTAAAATGGTAGCTACAATTAATTAGCAGTTATAATTGGCTATTGGTCAGTTGAGTCACCAGGGGGCACTGTATTACATCTTTTTCGAAATTATTCAGGTGGAGTCCAGACAAGAGCTAGTAAATAAGCATGAATTTTATTTTTCTTCTCTGCAGAAAACAGATCAGGTGATTTCTCCCAGCATTGGCCATTCATCAAAATATAATCTGACAGAAATGGCTGAGAGTATTATTCTCTTGTTCCAAGATGCTCTTGTGGGAATAATATTATCACTTCCTTTCCTGGAGTTTTGATTCATTTGTGCCTCCTTTCTGCTTGCCATAATCTTTATTGCTTCCCGTTATTACCCATTTTATCCTAAACCTTCTTCCCTGGTGGGAGAATTTGATTCAACAGTACCACTTACTCAAAAATCAGACTGTAACATCTGCTATGCCAAGGCCTCTTCATGGCACTGTTGAACAAAAGGAGTCATTTCTCAAAAGGTATATCAGATAGGGGCCAAAGACTTTGGCTCCTTCAAGCTTTGCTGAGAATTAGTCACATGAGGCAGATTGATTAATAGGAGGAAAGGTATACAAATTAATTTGATGTCTATACACAGAATGATATCTTCAGAGTGAAGACACAAAGACACAGGGGAAATGGCCCATTTTAATGCTTAGCTTCAACAAAGTATAGACAGCCATGTAGAAATATGATTGGACAAAAAGATATGCTCTAATGCTAACAGATTGAGTGAGGGAAGCCCAGTGAGGCTTGTCAGTCTAGAATCTTCTTGACCTCTGTGAGCATGCATTCCTTCCTTCTGGGTGTGGGGCAGAACTTCTCTGGAATGGGGGTCTTATGACCCTCAGTCAAAAAAGATAGGTCAGATCATCTTTTTATGGCCAAGTCTTACATAGATAGGACAGAGGGAAAGGTAGAGTAATATTTTTAGGTTTTATGACTGGCTTTGGGGTAAAAGAGGTTCTTGTTTCTATGACCCACCTTCTGGAAGAGGGATTCTAGTTTCTATGGCTAGCCTCAGGGAGAATGGGACTGAGAGAGAGGGGAACAGGAGAAGGTCAGGGAAATACTCTTGTTTCTGAGGTGGCTACTGAGGCCTTCATTTTGGGGTATTGCTTTCTGAGCCCCAACGTAATCTCCCTCTGAAGATGTCAGGTCCTTCTTGGGAACTCCAGTGGTCTGAATTTGGATTCTCCCACTGAGATTTAATATAAATTCCTCATGTTGTATCTTTCCCATTAATATATTCTAATACCTTAGGGTCTTCTGGATGTATTGCCCAAGGGCAGGGCTGCTTGTTCTGCAGCCTGGACTTACTGCAGAGACCTTTCCTGCTCTAGGGTAAATTGAAAGCCAACATCTTTTTGTATCATTGGGATATGAGACAGAGCCATCAGAAGTTCAAGACCAGCCTGGTCAAGATGGTGAAGCCCTATCTCTACTAAAAACTACAAAAAAAAATTAGCCGGGTGTGGTGGCAGACACCTGTAATCCCAGCTACTCAGGAGGCTGAGGCAGAAGAATTGCTTGAACCTGGGCGGCAGAGGTTGCAGTGAGCTGAGATCACACCACTGCACTCCAGCCTGGGTGACAGAGTGAGACTCCATCTCAAAAAAAAAAAAAAAAAAAAAAAAGAATATGTTATCCCCAAAATGCAAAGACACCTGTAGGGCATTGTACTATCTTCTTCATTGCGAGTAAGACAAGATTAAATAACTTAACTGTTACCTTGGATGAGATATACCTGCTTGTTTCTAAACACCAGTTCTTGGAAAGTTTTACTCATATGGTGGATCCCTGAATCTTTATGGGATTTATCTCACTCCCTCTGAAGCATGACTGTCCTACCAAGGCCTCTCATATGCTCCTCTGGTCCAATTAGCATGATGTTATTTATGTACATCATGGATGTGATGGTTTCCGAAATGTTCTGATGATCCAGATCTCTTTATGCTGTCTTTCAACAGAAGCTAGGAGAGTTTACATAGCTATGGGGCAACTATAAACATATAATTTTATTTATTCCATGTTCATGTGAATTATGTATGATCCTCTTTTATAACAGGTAAAGGAAAGAATGCATCTGCCAAATCTAAGGTTGCATGTCACATACTGGAGACCATATTACTTTGCTCCGGTAAGAGCACTCTATCTCTCAAGGTGGCTGAAATCGGCACTACTATACCTGTGAGTTTGTGGTAGTCTACTGTGACTCTGCTGCATCTGTCTGATTTCAGGAGCCAGGCTGGTGAATTAAATTGAGATATGATGAATATTACTGCCCTTGTACCCTTTAGAACAGGGTTTGGTAAACTTTTTTTGAAAAGGCACATATAACAAATAGTTTAAGCATTTCAGATTATATTATCTCTATTGCAACAATTCATCTCTGCTGTTGTCATGTGAAAGCAGCTATAACATATAACACGTAAACAGATGGACTCCAGTAAAACTTTACTTACAAAAAACAGATGGTGAGATGGATTTAGCATATGGGTCATAGTTTGCCAACTCTTGTTTTAGATCCTTAAAGGTGGTACTATTTTCCACTATCCACTCAGGATGCAATATTGTTTTTGTCATTCTCTTGGCTTATTCGTATAAAGATGTTTCAGTGTTATCTGCTTAGCCTTCTCCATCTGATAACCCATACCCCTCGGGACAAGGACCTAATGTGAAGTTTCAGCTCACAGCCAAATATATCTATCCAAATTATATATTAGAGACTTGGAAAATAACTAAATGAGTGAGTCTGTCGGCACAGTGATCTATTTGGGACTCAGACTCCTTTTCAATTAATGGCTTTCAGATCTGACAGCTTGTTCAAGGGATCATGACATGTTATTGGGCGCCCTCAGCTTTCTGATCATTCATTCCTGGTTTATTCTGATGATACAAATTAAATAGTTTTTGGTTGCCCGTGTTTCTAGTTTGTCCCTAAAAACATTGTGTTTATTAATTTTCTGCACAACTGTTTGCAGGTCAGATCTCGCCTGCTTTTCCAACCTTGCTTTACTGGGAAAATTGGATCCACATTTCCTCTACTGTTTTATTATTTTATTTTATTTTTTAATACTTTAAGTTTTAGGGTATATGTGCACAACGTACAGGTTTGTTACATATGTATACATGTGCCATGTTAGTTAGTATCCTACCATTGCCTTTATTATTAGAGATCCTAGTTCTATAGAGGTTTGCTTCTCCCATTGACAGCCCTGACCTAGGAAAGAGAGCCCACACTGAACTTAGTGATGCTGGTCCTCCTCTAGTCTGGATATTGTTAAAATTTTAGTAAATGGCATATACTCTGGACCTTGCAGTGGAACATAATTATTTGGTGATTCTTCCAGCCTAAGATAGACGACCAACTCCAGCAGGACCATTTCTCTGTGCCCTTTAATCCTTTCCTACGTCATTGCCTCTGCACTTCTGACATCTCAACCTCATTTAGCAAGGGCTATCTCTTTTTCCATAACTCTAGGAACCTTCCTGCTAGGGACTTCTCACCATATCTTATGGGTGTTCTTGCTAGGATGTTGAATTCTGATACTTCAGGAGGTTGCACCCAAATCAAGAAACTCTCCTTACTCAACCTTGTTTTCCCTCTCCTTTGATCAGTAATTCTCAGAATCTGCCCCATTTATATTCTCTTGGGTTCTTGCTGGTACAGGTTAGGGTAGGTCTTTCACCTAGGTTCTGCTGTGACGTAAGCTTTTATTATAAGCCTAGTGTTTAGCAGGGGAGATAAGCGGTGATATCAAAAGGAGAGGGGGCTGCGCAAGAAGGAAGTGCTTGTGAAGATGGAGGAGTTGGCAACTTCTGCAGGCTCAGACAGTCTGGAGATTAGTGGGTCTGGTCCTCAGTTTTCTATTTTATCTTCCTTGTTCATATGCTACCAGGAAGGCTCTCTGGCTTTCACATTTGGCTTTCAATTACATGTTAATCACTCTAAGTTTTTTCATGATGTTTTCTGAAAATGTCAATAGAGTGGGCACTATCCATACAAATCCTTTAGTTACAATTTCCCTCACGTGTCAATACCTGATAAATGTCAACTATGAATTTCCTTACTCAAGTATACAATTCCAATTCACTATTGACAAAAGACTTATCGATTAAATTGCCATCAGTCTACTAATTTGTTCTCCACCTACAATTAGTGATTAGGGCCTAATTACTAACTAGGTTATCACAGATGATTGATGCTCCTGCAAAGCTCCTCTTCTGATATGATCATAGGTAGCATTCTCTGATAAGCAGATTCTGGATGGATTTTACCACTTATTGCATTTATTAGGGAATGTCCTTGGGATCAATATCTATGGAAAGAAGAGGAAGGAAGCAGAATTGGTCATAATGAGAAGTCAAGCTGTGATACAAGACAAGAATACATTTGGCCAACCTCACAGTGACCTGTGCAACTAAACTGGACTGTCAGAATTTACCAAATTGGGCCAAAATGACCAGACATTCATATGCCAGCCTTGATCACTCATTGCTTGTGGGCCTCCCTGGGAAGTGTGACACTATTATTGAGGCAGCTCTTTATAGCTGAGGCAATTCCTGCAGATAACACTTCAGTAGATGTGTGGCACATCCAGCACAGGAGTCAATTTCCTTTAACATAAACTTATACACCCCTGGGGTTACCCATAAGGGTCTGATATGGTCCACTTGCAAGGTTTGTTTAGACCTTTGTCCTCAGGGACCTCTCTTCAGTGAACTAAGCAGCCTTTTTTTTACCTTGGTTGGGATAGAATCAGAATTCAGACTGCAGAGTGATGGGAATAGCTAAAACCTCAGTGACTTGTATCATCGGCAATGAAGCAACATGTTTATTCACATCAGCCCTGTTGCAAGTTCTTAAATGTACCATTTGTATTTTAACAATGGGCTCTGTTCTTCTCTTTGTTTCTTTTTTTTCTAATTTTTAAAATTTGTTTAACGATGGGGTCTTGCTCTGTCACCCAGGATGCAATGCAATCATAGCTTGCTGCTGCATCAAACTCTGCCTCCCAAGTAGCTGGGACTACAGATGTGTGCCACCAGGCTGAGCTAATTTATTTTTATTTTTGTAAAGATGGAGGTCTCACTATATTGCCCAGGCTGGTCTTGAACTCCTGACTTCAAGCAATCCTCTAGCCTTGGCCTCCCAAACTGTTGAGATTACAGGTGTGAATTACCATACCTGGCCTCTCTGTTTCTATACTGTTTCTCTGATGTTATTCAAGACTTGATAGGTCATTTTAACCTCAGGATTGTCTGATGTTCTTCTACAGTGGGAGCAGTCCTAACAAAACCCAGCTAGCTATGCTCCTTCATAAGGACTATATGAAGAACCTCGATCAGGTTGCTTTTGAATCCAAAACTCCAGCAATTTCCAATGAAGAGCAGTATTCAGTTTCTGCCATGTGTTCCAAATGTAATGTGATGTATTTGCAGACACTTTAAAAATCAACTGAGCATTGATGTAAAAGATTTGAGGAATAATGCCTGGGACACAAGCATTTGTAAATTTTTTAACGTATTTTTCTTCTCAGGGTTTCATCCAAGGGGGATTTCTTAATTTAATCTCTGCTAGCTAGCCTACTGTCAGACCCCATGTTGGTCCCAAGACTGCCTTGTTTGTAGGTCAGATGGGACTGTTTAAAAAGGAGTTAAAGGAAATTCATACTCTAGTTTCAGTAATTTCCATATTTAAAGTAGTAATTTCTTGCTGCCCTCCTAGAGTTCTATAGTGCTTGATATTTATTACCAAGGAGGGCTCAAGCAATACCAAGTTTCTCCATCGGTTAAATTGGACCAATGCCCAATTTAAACCTGGTAAATGGCAGATTTGATATATCTTATTTGATAAGGCAGATCTAGCATTCCTATTCTGAATGGAATAAGCAGATCTAAATTTTTCCAAGCCAGGATATATAAAGTAAATCTGGCAGGGCTCTTTTGAGGCATAAGAGTCAAGGATAGATTTGAAGATGCTTTCTTAGCTCCCAAGGGTTGATAATGTGTTATGAATCCTCTAGTAAGAATCCTTTCAATTTCCCGCTTTTTCTTTCCATTCTTCAACAGCCTTCTAAAAAGCCCACCCAGTTAAGCTGATTTTTGTTCTCTTTTTCCTCTTTCACCCCATGCTTAGTATCACCTTTACTTTGGGTAGGACAAGTCTTCCCATCACTAAGTTCCTTTAGTGAAATCAGGTCTAATAAATCATATTCTGTCATCTGAATAATTTCCTGGCCTCCAAGAACATGCCTATATAAGATATCTGGGACTGGAGAATTTTCTTTCACAGCTAGTATTATAATCAGTTACCAGCATTAAATTAGGTTTCCACTTTTGATCATCATGCAACCAACCTAAGAACACCTGTACTCACATATTCCTGTGCTTTGGAAGGAGTGTTCTATGTCTTAGTCAGGGAAGGAGTGGGTCTATATGGTGTTATATTCTCAAAGTAAGTCTTCCCAACTTTACCCACTGCATCAAGTTAGTTGTCAAACCATCATGATGGGGCTGGTCACAAGTGTGTGCAGACCATTGCTTATCTGTGGTAAACCCAAGTAATTTCTTCTATTCAGCAGAATCTAGAATTATTGGTGCGGTCCCCTAGTCATTTATTCTGGGGATCTACGTAACCAAGTTTCATTAGTCTTCTGCAGAACTTCTCCATGAAGTAGCCTAGCTCTTTATTTAATAGACAGCCTACCCTGTGGATGTCCCTGACATCTGGCCATGGCCCTTGACTCCCACTGTAGTCTTTTTTGGTGATCAATGATAATAAGCAAATTACTTTGTAGATGAATATAATGTCTAACCAGGTAGCCAAAGTAACATGAAAATGCTTTTCGGGTAACTAGGGAAAAAATGGTTTAATTTCTTTCTGTTCCACATTTCTAGTTAACCCTTTAGAGATTTCATTTTCGTCAATGATGCCAGTAGTAGCTTAGAGTTCTCTCTCTAATCCACTTAGCTAATTTCCCTAGGGCTATTTCCACCAATGCCAGTTGGTAAGACTTGTCCCAAGAATCTTCTACAAGGCTCTTGGCACTTCTTATCAAGGATTTGTTGGGAGCCATCTTGACCCCAAATTCTCATGAAATGTTTCTTTCCCTTCTATTTTCATAAATATGTCCTAGGTTTGAAAGATAATCTAGACACTGCTACAAATTTTTGCCATACATGTGGAATTGCCAAAGCAGAGATATGAATCAAAAATCTTGGTCAACACCAAAATTTCTAATATTTTGCAAATTATACAAGCAAGTTACAGGAGCCATATGGAGAAAATGAGTTACAGACTTGCTGTTCTTTTCTTCTACTAGGCTATTGTTATGTTCCACCTCAGTCTACTTCCTTTAGGTAGCTCTTCAGATCCAGACCTATGACAAAGTCAGCCTTTCCCCAGATCCTGTACTAGCAGCTGCCCTCACACTCCTCACTGTGTCCTGAGGATTCTCATGTATTTCATAGGGATTGGCTACTTTCCGATTAAGTCACGCATATAAATTCTCTGTCTGAGGCCACTCTTATTTAGCATTGCTATAGGACCTCAGCATCTATTTTCCTGATTCCCGACTTTGGATCTTGTTCATCAGGATTCATGGCAGAGAAAAGAAATCACTCAATGTTTTCAAGCAGAAAATAATTCAATACCAGAATTAAGGTGCTTGCAAAATTGTGTTAGAGGATAAGTCAGCGGTCAAAAAATGCTACTACCATCCAGTGATCAGGAAAGTTCTGCTCTAATAGTTACCACCACTACCAACCTCACAGCTGCCTCTCACCTACATTTATTTTCAAAGAAGCTGGACCCAGCAGATAGAACAGCTGCTGTGTCCTGCTTATTTGCCTGCTCCAATAAAATAATGAAGAATAACTCCTACCCTTTCTATTTTCCAAACTTGAATGAGTACATCTCAATGGTAGGAGCTAATCTCATCTAGACAACTAATCACAAGGGCATCTGGAAAATGAGTTTTTAGCCATATTGTCTGCATAAAATAGGAAGGGGGTAGAACATTCCATTGAGTGACAGATAGCAATACCTAAAACAAATTTGTTAACTTTCCCAGTTAAAAAAGCTCATCGTACAGTGTCACATTCTGAGTCCACACATCTGAAATAATATGTTCCTTCTGCCTCCTCTCAGCATTTCCCTGTCATTTCTTTTCAGTAATTCATGGCCTTTAAGAAGTAGCAGCTAGCTATTTATAATTTTAAAAATTAATGATAATAGATTAATATTTTCACTACTGGTGAAACATTTGCATTATTACCGAGGCCTTCTGGAATCGTTAGCTTAACTTTAACAATGACTCTATTGGGAGTTTCAGGTTCCATGCCAGCTGACATGGGAAACATGTTCATTAGCGAGATTTTGGAGCCTCTCAGCTTAGGCCACCCATAAAGCTTGCTCTTTTTGCCTCTGTCCCCAGAGCTGGCCCTAATCTATTATAATGCAGTATAAATCAATTTATTTTATGATCATGAAATTATGAGCAATATTTTCCTATTCTGAAAATAACAATGTGCCAAATAAAATAAATTGAAATTTTCAATATTTCTGGAGGACTAGAGTGGATTATTATTTTTAAGAATGATTATAAAAATATCCATTTCAAAAGTGACAAAAACATTTCAAATACTTTGAAGTCGATCTTCAGGAACCTTTTGTCTTGGCCTTTTCTGTATTTTAGTCAGTATAAACAATCTCAAAATTGCATCGATTCAAAATCCCAAACTGGTAATTGAGAAAATGGCTTAAAATTCCATTTTTGGAATTTGCTATTTATATGCTAAGTTTGAACTATAATGTGGAATCAAAATTCTTTGAACAATGTTCCCAACATTGTATATCTCATGATAATTACATTCTTGATTCTCTTATTGTTTGTTCCCTTGCTCATTCTTTTATATTTCTTCCCCTGACTCTCTTTACTTGGCTCACTTTTTTATTATAAAGATTTAAGATTTTGACTATTTTTTTCTTCAACATATATTTCATTGTTTAAAGGAAAATTTTCATTGCCCAACTAGTCTATTTTTTTCAGTAAACTAAACATTGCTACAAAGCTGATATTTTTGAGAAGCGTAGAGCCTGAACCGTGATTGTACAGAACACCATGGTAGGAACAGTACTCAGAACAAAATATTCAAGACATTGTGACAGAACAAAAGAAGATACCAAAGAAAGAATATAATGTTTTTCTGCCTCTAGGAAAGGAAAATTTGGTGTTCCTACTGACGGTACCGATTTTTCATTGAGATGCATTATTCACTATTTTTTAAAACAAATTCTACATGCTAATGAATGTCAGGTAGTGTAAACCACAGAGGCTATATCATGAACAGTTTTAATCAGCCATAGAAACCAAATACTGTAAAAACACCCCAGATTTGTACAGAAAGTGACAGGAAGATGAATATCTGTTTGCTTTACTAGATATCAAAATATGAGTAATACCTAGATGCAAATTTAAGGCAAAAAAATGACAATACGTATGTACACCTATTAAGAACTAGTTGAAAAGGGTGCTACTTACTAAGCTACAAGTAATATATTAAAATGACAGAAATAATGCACTGTTTTTGTAATTTCCCCTGAAAAAAAAACCAATGCTGTCCTTTCAGTACCAATAAGTTTAAATGTTAAGTGGTAATGTTTAAGTTATTTGTGTAAGAAAGGAGCCACTGTGACATGTTTTATGGGCTGAGTTTAAAAGAGGAGCAAAAGAACATAGGGTCAGCTCCAAATGTGTTAAATAAACCCCATCTAATTCATGCCCATGCTTAGTGCTATGCATGGCACAAACTGGTCCCCAATTATTGTGTGTTAAATTATTAACTGGTGCTTCAAAAATAGTGTTTAAAATGTATAGCTTATCGCTCATCATTGGATAAGATTTGGATGAAGATTCAATATTTATCTGATCCCACCTTTTTCCAAGTTTTCCATTAATCCCCTTTACATGTATTATTTCGTTTGCTTCTTACAACAATCTGAGTGTGCCTTGGGAGGAGGAAACAGTTATAGTTCACTCCAAAGTGATTTCATGGCACTAAGATTCAAATCAAAAAGTTGTCAAAAACATATTACAAAAGTAATACTTGTTATTGCATCAGAAACTGTTGCCTCATCTAGCAAGAAGCAATAGATCCTGACTAGAGAGATGCTGTGCCATTAGAAGGGTACCATTGACGTACATGTTATGGCTGCTGCCAGGGCCCTTTGGACTCCTTGTTCCCACAGACCAGCAGGTAAGAAGAGGAGTTGCCATACCAGCATGCAAAATTGATGCTGATCCCTAGGAAGAGGTAGGGTTGCTCTTACACAGTGGCGTCAGGGAAGCATATGTATAGAACCCAGGTGATCCACTGGGCACCTCTTGCTGCTCCCTTGGTCCATCGTAACTGTGAATAAACATGTGCAGCAACCCTAATCTAAGAAGGGTGTGATTGTCAAGAGTTTAACGCCCTTTGCAATGAAGGTTTGGGTCATATCACCATGTAAGCACCATTACCTGCCAATGTGAGAGCCAATGACAAATGAGGGGGGATTTGAAACAAACAGTGGAAGAAGGAGAGATAAGAAACAATGGCAACCCCCAAATGAGCTACAGCAACTGGGACTATATAGTTCATCCTACACCCTCTGCCTTGCCTATTTGCAATTTCTCTCAGAAAGAGAGGCCCATGGGATCGATAGAGGAGTGTGTCTTATATCAGAACAGGGGAGGTGGATGCTGTGGCCATGAGGCTGTACCTCTCAGGTCTTGGACCACGAGGAGCAGAATTCTCTGAGACCCCCAGTTGCTGTGATCGGACATTGTTGCCACATGTTAATTAGTGGATGCCACATTCCCCATAGACTGCTCTCACCAATGAGTGAGTGTGGCAGGGATTTAAAGGCAGGCCTGGTCCTAGGAGAATCATGTCCCTTCTGACAGCAATTTTGTCTTTCCAATGGTCTTGCTGAAGTTTCCTCTGAACTTCAGTGAATCCTGCTTCCTTCCTTTCCTTTCTCTTTCACTCAGGGTCAGATTAAATTGTGATCTGATGGCTCCCCTCCCCTAGCTTGGGTCTCCCAATTTTGTCTCATAGCTTGCTTCAAGAAGGACCCTGACTCAGATGCTTACTAGGTGAAACCTGCCTACTTTTTCACTGGGTAGCTTTTTACTTGTGTTGCGTAATGAGCTGACAGCACAACAATCTTACCTTACAAGGCTCACAAGCCTCATATCTGTCAGGAGTTAATCACATTTTCAGGCCTGGGGAAGAGACCTTTCCAGTTTTTGCTGTTCCTGCAGATAACTATCTTAAGACTTTGCTCATTTCCTTTGTTCATTTCAATGTGATGTTGGGAGGAAGAAGTAGGTAACAGCATTTGGTGGGGAAAAAAGAGATACAAGTTGAATATCCCTTACCTGAAATGCTTGGAAGAAGAAGTGTTTTGGAATTCCAGTTTTTTTGATTTTGGAATATTTGCAGATATGTAATAAAATAACTTGGGGACAGGACCCAAATCTAAATCCAAAACTTGTTTACATTTCATATACATCTAGCCTAAAGGTAATTTTATGTAATATTTTAAGTAATTTTGTGCCTGAAATAAAATTCATGTTAAGTGCTTATGTGAGCAATTTTCCACTTCTGGCATCATGTGGGCACTCAAAAACTTTCGAATTTTGGACCATTTTGGATTTTCACATTAGGGACGCTCAACCTGTACTGACATGTTGAAATCGAACACCCCCCCTTGAAATCTTTAACAGTAGTTCTAGTAATAAGCTAAACATTGCTCAGTTTTAGTTGTCTCCCTTCCTGCCTTCCCATAGACATGTTAATACATACTTCTCTTTTTTTATATTAACTAATATATTTGTCTATTAATCTCAGCATTATTCCTCCCGCAATTTGGAGTCTGCTCCTTCTTTCAAGTGCTTCCACTATGTGGAAACACAAGTACTTCTTTCAAATGTTTGTGTTTACTACTTATGTCAATCTCAATGTATGTGTCCCTCCAAAATTTACAGGTTGAACTTAAACCCCATTGCCAAAGAAGTAAAGGGTAGGGCCTTCAAGAAGTGATCAAATCATGAGGGAAGAACCCTCAAGTATGGGATTACTGCCCTTATGAAAGGGCTGGAGGGAAATAGCAAAGCCCCTTTTCTCTTCTACCTTCTGCTATGTAAAGACACAGCTTTCCTCCCCTCTAGAGGACTCAGCAACAAAAGGCCATCTTGGAAGCGAGATACCAGACACTCCATAGACACCAAACCTGCTGATGCCTCAATCTTGGACTTCTCAGTGTCCAGAATTGCAAAAGTAAGTTTCTATTATTTATGAATTACTCCGTCTCAGGTATTGTGTTATAGTACAAATGGACTAAGACAACCAATCATTCATTTAACCACGTGGACTGAAAATCAACTCAATTCCAGGCAAAGAATTGGCATGATGATATGAATATAACATGAATTTATCCCCTGGAAAAATTCATGTTATAATCACTTCCAAGTGTATTAAAAATTGTATTAAATCCAAAAGATATTAGAGCTTTTTAATAGCTAGAAGATACTTAAGGGGAATAGATTTGCTCATTCTTAGACACAATTCTTATTCTGCCCTTTATTGTTCACGTTGTGAGTTATACAGGTCCTTCTCTATTTGGACAAGGACTTATAACCAAATAAAAGTGTAGAAAGCTAAAAATTGTGTATATTATGAATAAAAAGTGAAGAAAATTTTTGTCACTGCTACAGAGAGGTTGCTATGGTAAGCATATTTACCCGATCATAACTTTTTTTTTTTTTTGTAATCATGGAAAACTGCTTATTGTGAGCACTTATTACCCAATTGAAATGATTTCTTTTAAGGATAGAGTGTGATTGAGTCTTTTCCAACTGGAAGCTTATTATGAAGCATGATTGCATGTCTTAATGCATTATATACAATCAGAAAATGTATGTTAATTAAGTAAATTCTGTGCAAGTATGTTTATGAAATGGCGGGGTTTAAAAGACCTTGCATTCAAAATTGACAAAGACATACTCGCAGGGACAAGGTCTAAGAAAGTCTAAAGCCAAAAAAACCCAAAAAAGTAATGACAGTAATGAGTATTTCTGTGGACTGTGGACTACTCTTGCCTTTGCCTTTATTGGCTTTAAACCCAGACTTCATGTTGGAATCTGAGTTTCGCATTAATCTTATGATAACTTCTTTTGCCTACTTAATTACTTGGTATCTGAATTCAGTCTGTTTTTCAATTTTATTTTTTTGAGACAAGGTCTCCGTTACCCAGGCTGGAGTGTAGAGGCGCAATCGTGGCTCACTGTAGGTTTAACCTCCTGGGCTCCAGTGATCCTCCTGCCTCAATCTCCTGAGTAGCTGGGACTACCAGCACATGCCACCATGCCCAGCTATTTATTTATATCTTTCGTAGAGATAGAGTCTTGCTATGTTGTCCAGGCTGGTCTTAATCACCTGGGCTCAAGTGATCCTCTGGCCTTGGCCTCCCAAAGTGCTGGGATTACAGGCATGAGCCACCATGCCTGCCCAGTATATTATATTTTATTACGCTACATTTTATTATAACTCTCCTGAGCTCCCAACCTTAATAGGGCCGGGGCTTTTTTCCTTACAAAATGTAAGCATAACAAAGTTTGAATGTAAATTTCTACCAATAAGATACTAAAATTAATATTTACTACACTGGATTTGCCACACACTTGTCTCTCTGTCCATCCAACAATTCACCTTATCTTTGGATGCATTTCAAAGTTATTTACAGATGTGACATCTCAGCATGCATATCATTAACTAAAGTTTAATATTTCTTTATTGCCCTAATTTCTTCTTTTGAGGTAAAATTTACATACAAGGAAATACTCAGATCATAAGTGTTCCATTTCAGGAAAATTTTGACAAATACTTGACCTGCATAACACAAATTCCAACTAGGAAATACTTCTTTCTTCATTAAACATTTAGTAGCTAACAGCTTGTAACTTACAGACACATTGACATGTGACTGCGTTTAGCTAGGGCAAGAAAAACCTTATCAGAAAAGAAACTTGGGCCAGGCGTGGTGGCTCAGGTCTGTAATCCCAGCACTTTGGGAGGCCGAGGTGGGTAAATCACCTAAGGTCGGGAGTTCAAGACCAGCCTGTCCCACATGGTGAAACCTTGTCTCTACTAAAAATACAAAAATTAGCCAGGCATGGTGGTGCATGCCTGTAGGCCCAGCTACTGGGGAGGCTGAGGCAGGAGAATCACTTGAACCTGGGAAGCAGAGATTTCAGTTAGCCTAGATCATGCCATTGCACTCCAGCCTGGGGCACAGAGCCAGACTCCATCTCAAAAAAAAAAAAAAAAAGAAAGAAACTTGGCTTATAATCAAAATCACCTAATGACATCTTGATGGCTAGGATTAACTATATGTTACTATTTATATTACTATGTACTTTGCCCTTCAACATGGCAGTCAACTAGTCAACTCCCCTTATCCCAGACTTATCCCTCTTATCCCAGACTATGTGATCAACATTGGCAGAAGCAATCTCATCTTTAATTCCTAACACTTAAAAGGATAGAAACGAATATTTTACCCTTTAATGAATAAACAAAAATTGCATATAGATCTATACAAGATATATGCCCCCAAACGAAAATGTATACAAGCATACTTTGCCTTCCAGATAGATTTAGTTCCTAAAATCAGATCGCAAGAGTTTGGGCCACTATACATATTTCAGAGATTTTAAAGTCTATATGCTCCTTAATTCCAGAATACATATTCTGCCATCCAAATACTTAATTCTTTTTTTTTTTTTTTTTTTTTTTTGCCTATTTTGACCTCAAATATAGAACAGAAAATCAAAGACCCATCCAGGGAAGGGTATCTGCATGGTATTAGCTTAGAGTGGCTTGCCAGACTAACAACTACATGTAAGAGAATCTGACATGAGTAAATGATCCTATCTTTTCCCATTGAAGGACATCAAGGCTGTTACATAATAAAAATGCAATTCCAAATTTCTGTGGACTGTGGTTTATTTGACAGAAAAGGATAAAATGATGATAAAAAGAACCGAATCTTGATATGTCTAGGAGTTCCCATGAAAGCTCTTCCTTCATCCCAGAAAACGCTTTTCTTGGCACATTCTTAGCAGAAGTATCACTGGGAGTAACATTACCTGGCAGTCACTTATGGACCTTATTGATTGTTGAGGTCATGTGCACTAACATAATTATTTCATATTTATAGAACCACTTATGTCATAATAACTCAGGTCCTGGATGTGCTCTGTATCTTTGCTACGTTACATCCTCACTCTTGCTCTGGTTTGCACCTGCATCATAGTGCTGTGTCATGTTCCCGGATGACCCATCCACACCTAACTTCTGTCCTGGCAGTAAACTTCTCTCAGCCTCCAAATATTCAGAAACATAAAATAAGATCATGTCAAGAAAAGGAAATAATGGTGAAGGCAGATCTGGGCACTATAAAAGTAAAGATAAAAAACAACCAGGGCCAGGTGCCGTGGCTCACACCTATAATCCCAGCACTTTGGGAGGCCGAGGCAGGTGGATCACCTATGGTCAGGAGTTTGAGACCAGCCTGACCAACATGGTGAAACCCCGTCTCTACTGAAAATACAAAAATTAGCCAGGCATGGTGGCACGCACCTGTAGTCCCAGCTACTTAGGAGGCTGAGACTGGAGAATTGCTTGAACCTGGGAGGCGGAGGTTGCAGTGAGCTGAGATCATGTCACTGCACTCCAGCCTGGGTGACAGAGTGAGACTCCGTTTCAAAAAAAAAAAAAAAAAAGAAAGAGGCAAAGCAGATTGTCAAAAGTCTAAGTTAACCAAGTCTAACTTAGACCAAGTTAACGAAGCTAGTAAGTCTGGGAGTCTGAGTTACTCAGCAGGCCTAAGGGAACGGACTCCCACAAGGCCTTTTTGGAGCCTGATTTTGATGTCCTGGATTCTGTTTCAGTGCTTATAGTTGTCTGTTATTGGTCTTTACTTCCACCTGCTGTGACATCTGCCACTTACACGATCACTAATCTATCATTTACCTTCCTGGACCACTGGCCACCTGCAGATTCTTACTGCCAAGAGTAGCAAGTCCTATTTTACTGATTGACTTCATACATCCTGGTAGTCCAGACCACCTTTTTACAATGCCTCCTTAGTTTTGGTATTTTAATAGTCATCAGCTGTGATGGTTAGTTTTAAGTGTCAGTTTGACTGGGTAAGAGATACCAAGATAGCTGGTAAAGCATTATTTCTGGGTATGTCTCTGAGAGTGTTTCTGAAAGAGATTGGTATTTGAATCAGTGGACTGTGTAAGAAAGATCTGCCCAAACCTTATGTTGGTGGGCACCATCTAATCCAATGACTGCCTGGATACAACAAAAAGGCAGAGGAAAGGTGAATTTGCTCTCTCTTCCTGAGTTGGAGTTCCTATCTTCCCCTATACTTGAACATTAGAACTCTCGGTTCTTCAGCCTTTGAACTCCAGGACTTGCACCAATGGTCCCTCAAGTTCCTGGGCCTTCAGCTTCAGATTGAGAGTTATACCATCACCTTCCCTGTTTCTCAGGCCTTCACACTTGGACTGGATTACAGCCATTAAGATAGTTAAGATGTGCTTAAATGGAGCCAATATTGGAGGAAGAGGATGTACTCAAATAAATATGATTGGATTTCACACCAGTGAAGTAAGAGGTGCACTTAAAATTAACCAATGGATTTTTCCAAGCACAGAAGGAGTATTACACAGGTAGAGGAATTCACAACAAGCTCTTTCCCACATGTATTTACCCTTCTCATTCAATATTATGATGTATCCAGCAGAAAGATTACATGTGGAAAAATTAAATTATATGGAGTAGTGGTATGTTTCTCCAAAATATGTGCTAATTTTTAATTTAGCTTTTAATTATATTTTTAGCTTTATGAAAATTTTTAAAAAGTCAGAAAACAGAACAATAGCATATGCATCATAATTTATAGAGCTCGTTTAATATACTTTCATTTTATTACATTTTAAAGTTACAAACACTCTCTCTTCAGAATGTTAGGCTATGTAATACAGGAAAGGGAGATGGTGGAGACCAGAAAAAATGTTTTGACCTAGGGTAAAGGGGTGTGGATGTGTGTGTGGTGTGCACACACATGCCATTATTTCATTGTATTAAAGAGTGTGATTAATTTAGAATTAAAATTTTGTTCTGGGAAAGTCATTTCAGGTTGACTTGTTTAGAAGAGTTGATTTTTCAGTATTGAGGAGTCGATGTTTGTCCTCAGTATCATATGAGTGAATTTAAAATGAGTCTTCTTACCTTCCTACATAAAGAAAATAAGTTGACTTATCTGAATTTACAGCTTCTCCTAACTGCATTTTTTTTTTCTAAAAATGAGGTTTTCTTATCTTCCAGAGTTTTTTTGATGTGGATTTTCAGGATTACTTGTACATTTGCTGACATTTTATGGTTAATAAGCAACCAATTTAGGTACATCCTTATTGTTGAAACAAAAGATAGCCTTCACATTTGGGTAACATCCTTTCTGCGTGCCCAAACAAAAGTCTCTAAACACTGTTTATTCTGGCAATGCAAACCTTTCCATTTGTCTTCTTTTGTTTTGTTTCGATTATGCTTAATATAAACCTCCTATGACCTGCCTAAAGCCCTCTGGGGCTCAATAGTGTTGACAGTAATTTTTCTTATTATTAATTTTGCTTTTGACATTGGTTAAGTTGCCCCTATCTATTCTGAGCTTCAAGATTATTTCAAACTTGTCATCTGTCTGTCACTTCCCTCTCACTCTTTGCGTAGGCATTCATAAAAATAAAAATATCTCTTGCTACACCTTTTACTCTTTCTCCGGGTCTTACTCAGAAAACAGGAGTTGACTCTAATCTCTCCCCCCTTTTTTGTTGGAGTATGAAGCATTTAAATGTTCCTTGTAACTCACCTGTTTCTAATTTGTCTAAAATATTTACCCTCAATTCAACTTAAACTTCACTTATTTTTTAGCAGGTATTGAGGAAGGTCTGTTTGTTTTCATTGATTTCTCTCTTTATAATTACCCAGTTTCAGGTAGTATTCTTTATAGCAGTGTGAGAACAGACTAATATAAAGTGTTTTTATTTTTTCTGGTGCTAACACATATGTCATTTGCAGATAGTATTGAGAATGTTCACCCAAATAGGTATGACACTTCTTAATTACATCATATTTCCAGTCACTTAAAGAGGGCTAGGTAAGGCAGGGAAAGTGGAGGAGGAAAGGAAGCAAAGAAGATAAATAAGTAGTGTGAGGAGTGGGCTAAGAGACACAGAGAAATTAAAGAGAGAGGAGGAAAGTGTTCCTCAAAGTGATGAAATTACCTAGGGATGCTTGTTACATATGAAGATTCCTGTCTGTTGCTAACCAACTGGATCAGAGATTCTGCAGGGGGAAGGGGCAAGTTGGTGCTGGGCACCTCGAATCATTTTTGAGATAATCCTATGCCTCCTGAAGTTTGAGAACAACAACACTGGCCAACAAAAGAATTAACAAGTCTCACTGGAAGTTATCATTCCTTCTTTTTAAACACTTACAGCTTTCAGTTTATACCACTAGGAAACAGCGAACATGGGAAAGGTTTATGAAAGGTGGTTTGCAGTAAAGCATAAATGCTTTGTGTGTAGCTGTGTAGGGGCAGGTGAATGAGTATGCTTGTGGTCGTGCATAGTTCCATATTCAGTAGTATTTCCCATATGTGTAAGATTACAGAATTACCTGGCTTACTTCTTTAAGATTTTGATTTTCAAGTCCCTCAATGGGCTTAAAATGAAGATTTTGATTCAGTAGGTCTGGAGTGGGATTCAGGAATGTGTATGTGCTTGCGTGTGTGTGTGTGTGTGTGTTTCCCTACATGTTCTGTAGGTGATTACTATTGTTAAATAAAATTTCTGGGGGATCATGGTTTTGAACCAAGGTTCAGCACTAGCCCTAATAGACCAGAACAAACCCATGCTAAGTGCCACATAATCAAACTGAGCTTCGAAATGGACCAGTTTTCCAAGAAACAGGAAATTGACAGCAGCCAATCAGAAGGGGCCCAGTTTTCCTGAGCCAGCATAAGAAAGTCCCCTCTCTTTTACCCTAAAAGGAAAGTAACTTTGAAACAACCAGTCCTCTTGGTGTTTCCTGTTTCTGCTTTCTTCAGCTATTTTCTGCCTATAAAGTCCATCACCTCCACTCGACTTATCAGATCATCCATTATCCTTTATAGAATGGGATGTTGCTTTATTCTAGAATCACCAGTATAAGCTGATTAGAACTTTACATTAACTTTGTTGTAATTTTGTCTTTTCACACTGTAAGAAAAATATAGAAGACACTGATCTTGGATGATTTTAGAGAAACTAGGATAATCCTTCCATCAAAAAGCCTGTTTTATTTACAGAAATTATTTTATAAAGGGTCATTTATTCAACAGTTAGATATAAAGTATAAGTAGCTGATATCAGATTATTTTATGAATGATTTAGTTTAAAGCAAACTAAAATGGTAGAGTACAAACATATAAATAATGCAAAGACATGTTTTACTCTCTTTAGACTTTTGCTATGGCTAAATGCAGCTGAAGTAGCCAGAGTGCTGTTCTGGATGAAGAACTGATTGTGGGCTTTGTATAGTTCGATGGAAAATGTGGACCAGCCGACTTCACTTTCAGGAGGCTGAGCCTGTAATAAGTAGAAAAGGTGACAACCTCCCACTTCTTCAGCTTGAAGATCTAAGGTAGTTCCCTCCCTGGACATCCAACATTCTGCCAAGCTCTCCTCTGCTTCTCTCCCAGCCCCTTAACATCTTCTAAGAAGGCATCCCTAGGCAGGGGTTTCACTTTCTTAGAGTGTGGTTTTAATTTTTTATCCTGGGGATGAATGCAACTCCTAATAGCTAGTGTTCCAGGTATGAGGAAAGAGAAAGAACCTTGCTTGGCTTACCAGTTATGCTGTGAGTAATGCAGTTCATTAACTGCCCTAATGATTGTGTTTGGAAGCCAGTTCTCTTCCATTTGTACACTTACATCTATGAACATCTTTGGAACTGTTTTTAGTCTGAATCTTTCCAGTAGTTTCCTCATGTGCATATTTTAAGCTTATGGGGTTCTCTATTCACGTCAAACCAATGCTATCTATTTTCTACCTTCTGAGAGTTTCTCCCAAATTCCTTGGATGCTGGATCACATACTTAGCTGCATTCTGTAATTTTAAAGAATTTGGAGGAGAAAAAGGGCAGATAAAATAAGACCAAAATTGATCAAACATTGTATTAGTAAGAAAAAGGGGGGGAACTCTTCTCATTGACTTAAGATGAAGTGGAATCTGTTGAAAGGATAGTAGCAAGCTCTGAGAATTTCTCTAAATCTTGCAGAACCAGCTTTAGAAATCTCCAATGCACCTATGTTCTGGAATCAAGAGTCTGAGAGAATGAAAATCTGATACTTTGAGCTTTAATAATGGCAGGGAGGCAGCCAGACATTTTCAAACTCTTAGTCTATGAGTCACCTTCTAGCTTCACCTGCCCCTCTGCCAACATGGCCCCACTTTCCAGTGATGTACTCATTACCACCTTTAAAAACCCTTGCATATTTAACCTTGCATAGTGTCAACTTGCCAATCTTCAACAGTGAATCACTCTACCATCTGTTTTGCAGGTTGTATTCCCAGGTTGCTGGATTTTGCTGGATAAACTCTCAAAATTATGCTGACTGAAAATTCATGCTAACTTAATTCTGAGTCATAAATTTGTCCATGGTTTTTCCTTGACCTTCCTTTCTTTTTTCTCTTTATTCTTTGTTCCAGATGAGCTGTTGCATAAATGAAGGAGCAGGAAACTTGGAATCAGAAAACCTGATCTTAACTCTTGATTCTGTTTCTTGTAGTTGAAGAAGGGCTTTTCATTTCACTCTGCCCTATTTTTGTCTGTGACATAGGGATAATACTTAAATTAAAGGATGCTTGTGACAATTAAGAGAGGAATATAAAATAAGCTTTGGTCTACATTATGCTCACATATGGTAGCTATGTTATATTCTAAGTGTGAAGCAATCCAAAATCTTTATTCAAAATATTTCCTTGCTGATTTTTTTTCTTCTAAGGAAGTTCATTTCCAAATTTCCTCTCTTTCTGAACATACAATTTGAAATTTCCACTGACACTTCAAACTAAAATGTGTATAACAAGCTGCCTCATTTTCAACCAAAACTTCTCTGACTTAGGGCAATTCTGGTTAATTAAGAGAAATCCTTCAGTATTATATGGCATTGTTCGTTTCATCCCCATCACACATGTAACATCACATTTTAAAACATCTTTCTCTCTACCACATTTTGACCAAGGGCATAATGTTCTGTTCTGCCAGTTTGGTGCTGCTAATCAGAAGCTAGAAAAACATTGTTTCATATACTAATTCACCACCTCAAATATGATAGAATCCCTGGGATAAGAAGAAAAATCTAAGCAATCCAGGCTACCTAATCACTTTATTTCCTTTTAATTCCAGTAAATGCCACAATCCAATTTACAAGCCTATTAAATATTGCATTTGCCTAACAAAAACTATTTCCATCTGAAAGCAGATCATATATAATTTTCTTTGGATTTTCCTCATATAGTTAATAGACTACCCCTCTCATATTGGTTCATTTTAATAACTGTATCTCAAGTTATGGGGTCATTATCATTGAGGGTCTCTCTGCTGCCTGGTCCTGTTATCAGTGTGCATTTGCGGAAGACCCTCTCCAGCCCCTTGGTAACCTTGCTTCTGGGTGCAAAATTACATTGTCTGATCCTTTCTTCCTGAAACCCTCTCATTAAAATCAGAAAGAATGCTGTTTATAAACCAACTACAGAAGCAGGATTTGCTTTTTCTGTGTTCACAATTGAGAGGTAAAAATTCTGCTGCGATGTCATGTTTAGACTTCTCTCTTGTGAGAGTGCAGATGGAAGATACAGCTGCTTTTCTCCAAATCAATTTCCTCCCATTGGTCTTCTGTTATCCTTCTTTTCCCGGAGAAATTTCTTGTTTTCTAAGAGTGTACTTTCCCACACAATCTGAATTATTTTTATACAGTCAATTCTTGAGGTTTAATTTGACTCTTCGATGATATCCTAACTTGTCTAAATTTCACCTGAAATTAGTAAGTAACTGTATTATTCAACTTCAAACAGAGAGTCAGAGATTTTCTGGGTATATGTTGGTCATTTGTTAGTAATAAGAATGTGGAATATAATTAGTAATTTATAAAAATAATAGATCTATTTGTCAGAGATTCAGATCTATAAATTTTAAATAAAGGATGCAAATATGTAGTGGCTTTTAATGGGTTAGAAGACTGTTTTGAGCCAGGCACAATAGTACACTCCTGTAGTCTACTTGGGAGGTTGAGGTAGGAGGATCCCTTAAGGCCAGGAATTCGAGGCTGTAATGTGCCATGATCATGCCTGTGAATAGCCACTGCACTCCACCCTGGGCAGCATGGGAAGACTTCACCTCTTTAAAAACAAGAAAACAAACAAAACAAAACTCCTTTAGATGTTAAGTAACTAAAAATATTTTTATAAGGCTGAGCACAGTGGCTCATGACTGTAATCCCAGCACTTTGGGAGGCCGAGGTGGGTGAATCACGAGAGTTCATGAGTTTGAGACCAGCCTGGGAAATACAGTGAAACCCCATTTCTCCCAAAAATAACAACAACAAAAAAAATTAGCCAGGCATGGTGGTGCACACCTGTGATCCCAGTTACTCAGGAGGCTGAGGTGGGAGTATTGCTTCAATCCAAATCATGCCACTGCATTCCAGCCGGGGCAACAATGAGACTCTGTCTCAAATAAAATGAAAAAAAAATTATATGAAAGAGGATTGACACAATTTTGTCTTTGCATAGGATTTACTTAAGAAGAATGGCCCAGTAATATAGTCACTGGTTATGTGTCAGTGTATGCTGTAAATTGAAGTGGAATTTCATAATTTGAATATATATACCTGTATCTGTGTGTGTGTGTGTACTGCCTCAACAGTTTGACAATTTCAAGAGAAAGATACATACACACATGTGACACACACACACACACCATATATACATATATATATAATATATGGTGTGCGTGTATATATATCTATAGGCATAAAATGAAAATTTTTTTAGTTCTACATATATATGTAAAACTATGTGTGTATATGTAAAACTATGTACATATATGTGCATATATATGTAAAACTAAAAAAAATTTTCATTTTATGCTTAGCTTTGCCTGGGTAGATACAGCAAACAGATATGGTTTTTATTGATAAAGAGACAATAAAATATTTGGGGAAAAATTTAATTACCATATAAACATTCCCTTTGTAATCTCTGAAAATAGATTTGACTTACAGGTATGTTTCAATGTGATGTTTCATGCCCCTGTCATAAGCCTTAGTCAAGAATAGGGGTAACTAGTAGGTCAGGGATACAGAAACATTGGGATCCATCTGATTTGTGTTAGTTTTTTGTATAATCTTTAAGAGAGCACATACTTTTAAAATTTATCTCCTTACAAGTGACACAAGATTCATTTTAAAAGTAATTATTAGGTTCTAAAATGATGTCTAAGAGTGGAAGAGCCAGTGGCCAGGCGCGGTGGCTCACGCCTGTAATCCTAGCACTTTGGGAGGCCGAGGCGGGTGTATCACGAGGTCAGGAGATTGAGACCATCCTGGATATCATGGTGAAACCCCGTCTCTACTGAAAATACAAAAAAATTAGCCGGGCATGCTGGCGGGCGCCTGTAGTCCCAGCTACTCGGGAGGCTGAGGCAGGGGAATGGTGTGAACCCGGGAGGCAGATCGCGCCATTGCACTCCAGCCTGGGTGACAGAGCGAGACTCCGTTTCAAAAAAAAAAAAAAAAAGAGTGGAAGAGCCAGTAAAGCCCAGAGGAGCCTGGCCAGCAATGATGTAATAGTTCTAACCTTGAGAGGTGGCCATTCCCAGGCTCCTGGTACCTGGCTATGAGTAAGTCAAGCTACAAATAGCTATTGTTTTCAGGTGTTGGGGATACCTGAACAGGACTAAAGCAGACTAGCCCTCTTTCCAAGCAGCTTGACTAGTTGAAGGGGACAGAAGGTGAACCTGAAAATAAATAAGATGATTTCA
This sequence comes from Pan troglodytes, assembly GCF_028858775.2. Taxonomy (NCBI): domain Eukaryota; kingdom Metazoa; phylum Chordata; class Mammalia; order Primates; family Hominidae; genus Pan; species Pan troglodytes. The sequence goes on along the minus strand of NC_072403.2, from coordinate 135,570,267 downwards.
GGTACAGAGAAGTATTATGAAGAAGATAAAAATAGTAGGGAAAGACACTTTAGGTAGGATGGTTAGAAAAATCCTCTCTGACAAGGTGCCTTTCAACAAAGATCTAAATAATGAGACATGGGCAGTTGCATGACAAGTCTGGGAGACATTGTCACAAGTAAGAAGAACAGCAAGTGCAAAAGCCCTCATTCAGGAAACAGAATTTTACAGTTTAGATTTTTATTCTGTAACTGGCAGCCACTGGAGCTTTAACAAGGGTGATTAAGTGATCTAATGTATACTTGAGACAGATCATTCAGGCTGCTGTGTGGCAATACACTCTGGGGTCAAGAATAGACAGGAAGAACAGCTCAGTGGAGCTACTGAAGTCCACAGAAGGATTATAAAAAAATAGGACCACAGATGCAATTAACAAAGACAATGAGAAGGTGCAAATTTGGAATATATTTGGAGGAAGAGCTGACAGAACATACTGATGGGTAGAAAATAGAGTGTACAAAAGAAGAATCACAACTAGTCGCCTCACTCCTTCCTCACCTTTTACCCCCAGAAATATTGTTTTGTTAAATATAGAGAGGCAGCTTTTCCCTCCCTTCTCCCCACTTTTCAATTGCTCTCAAACTAGTACCCATGGCCTTTTCTCTTACTTTATTTCTGAACATACAAAACTAAAAAACAAGCAAACAAATTATAATAATTTCCACATTACCATGGCAAAATAGTATTTGTGTTCATCAACATGTTTTCCCTTTGAAAGTCTATTTTGCTTCGCCTCTTCCCCAATGAATGAATAATGAAGCTTGAGGGCAGAGAGTTGCACACTTAGTATCCCCTCTCTACATCAATGTTTCTAATATCAAGAATGGAAACAGGATATTAGATTCCTTTTTCAAGTGAAAGCTAATTGTTGGCTTGAGGGTAAGAAATCTACAAGAGAAATAATAATAGCAATTATTTTTTGAGTACTTGCTTAGTGCCTGGCATTGTTCTTCATATGTTAATAAATGTAACCCAAAAATAATCTTACGTATTTTAGAGATGAGAAACTAAGGCACTGAGAAAATCGCCCAAGGTCACAGAGTTAATACATGGTATAGCTGGTTTCAGTTCCAGGCGGCCGACTTTAGAAGCTGAGCATTTTACCGCTAGGAGTATCTGTATATTTCTTATCATCTTGGTGCAGTTTTAGAAATAGCAGAAGAATATCTATTTCTACCTTTCTAATTATGAAGAGAGAAGCGACATAGCCACTTAATCTCTGAGACAAGAGAAAAGAACACAAATGTTCATTGATGTCTGATGATGAATGATAGAGGTAACTACACATGCTGGTCTTTCTATTGTCTCTAAAAATGAATTTATTCTAATTCTCCAGCATAAAAATTCCTCAACAAATATTTTAAAAACAAAAATCTGAATTCTGGATGTAAGAGAAGGCAACACCTGGCGTAATTTTTATATGTTATCCCTTTAAAATTTCACAAATCTCCTAATATAAGTATTAATATCCCAGTATTGTGAATGAGATTCAAAAAAAATAATGAACTTGCCTACGATCACACAGACAATGAAATTTAGAGTTAAAATGATCACTTTTGTGTACATCTAAATCCCCATGCATTTTTCAAAACAATGTTCTGTCATTAGTGAATTTGAGTGGTCAACAGCACATTAGCCCAGTTTTGAAAACCATATTTAAGTGATACTATATTTAACTCATGCAAAATAACACTTCAACTATGCTTCAAAGCCAATAGAATTTTGATGTAAACATAACTATGAGAATAGGATTATTCCTTTGTTTTGTATTTTCATTTATATTAGCTTTTGTGATAAGAAACTTCTAATGGTTCTTTTAAAACAAACCCATAGTAACATAAAATAAAATAAAAGTATGAAATTATTGTTCTGAAGAGGTAAAACCACAGAAACAATACATTCTACCTTTATTCAAGGTTTGTTAATCAAGAGTTCTAATTTCAAATTTTTTTCACCCACTGCGATGTGTATATTTCTTTCTGGATGACTGGTGTCTTTTTATGTTTCATCCCATCAGTTTGTTCTACAGAACTTCCTTAGGTGGATTTGTGTGTGTGTTTGTATATACGTGTGTGCATGTGTGTTTTCATTGCAAAGATAGAAACCTTCAGGAATAATAAACTAATAAGCATAAGTTAATCCTACTGAAAATAGAATCTTCCAAGTTCTTAAACAAAATAACTTTAACCTAGAAGAGTGAGTGCTCTGTAGCTAAAAAGGTAGAACAATTGTTCAGTGGTGAAATGTGAGCTGAAATAGAACTAGACAGGAGTAAGTCTACATCAGACAGGAATCTTCAAGGTGTGCTGCTTACTTGGTTAGGCCATTTGGACCATTGGATTCTTAATTTCAATTGGCCAGTTGAATAAGTCTATCTGATCCAGATGTCTACCTAAATCAGTAGTTTATAAAGATAACAGAAATAGCAACTAGAAGTAATTAAAGTAACACTACAGGTTGAAAACCTATATATAGTTTCATTTTCTTTTTTTAACTTTTAAGTTCAGGGTTACAAGTGCAGGTTTGTTATATAGGTAAACTTGTGTTATGGGGGTTTGTTGTACAAATTATTTCATCATCCAGGTATTAAGTTTAGTATCCGTTAGTTGTTTTTCCTGATCCTCTCCCTCTTCCCACCCTTCACCCACTGAAAGGCCCCACTGTGAGTTATTTCCCACTGAGTCCATGTGTTTTCATCATTTAGCTTCCACTTATAAGAGAACATGCAGTATTTGGTTTTCTGTTCCTGTATTGAAAAACTATTTATAGTTTTATATAATTTATCTAAAATGTATATAGTTTTATATTATTTATTTTAAATATTAATTCAATAGGTGACCCCTCTGTTCTAAGTTTAGAATACTCCTAGATTTTCCCAGTTTGGTCCTAATATACGAGAATTTAAACTTTCTCTTCCACCACTCTGATATCTGCCCAATAATTCCTAGAGCATCTGTAAGCATCCTGGGATATGATAGGAATATGACTTCTGGAGGTAGCCCAGCAATTTGACTTGTTTGACCCAGAGAATCAATCAGGTAGTGATCTACTCACACCATAGCAGGGTGAAGTTTTGAGGCTCAGGTGTTGTGATGGTTCTACCCACATGATGAGCAGTCTGGTCAGACCAGTTGTTCCCTTGCTTTGGGGTCTATGTTGGTTATTTGGGTGCACTCCCAGCCACTTGAATGTTGACTCATCACAGAGTTCTTCTGAGCTATGAGATCTGGCACTTTTTGGGCCACAGACTGAATTTTGGATGACTGTCAGAGATGGGGCCAAAGTCTCACAATACTCCAATTTTTTTTTTCCTATTGTCTTTACCTGAGTATCTTTTGGATTCACACTCACTTCTCTTCCTAGTCTTCTCACAATGCACTGTTCCAGTTTTCTCTGCAAAAACGGATTGTCAATGCATCCTTAGAGAGCTATCTTAAATCATATCATTCCCTCCTATTCTACTCCAACCCCCTAGCCCTGAACCAGCCTCTTCAAGAGCCATTTTTATATCTTGGAGAAGAAAGGGAAAAACCTCCATCAGGCTTTCTGCTTTATATACATGCACTACCAGTTTTAGTAGTTTTATTCTTAACTTCTACTTTACCATCAGAAGGAGGCAGTAAAACATGGGCAAAATTTTTCTAAAGATTTTTTTTTTTTTTTTTTTTTTTACAAATGTATGGAAGTAGAACTGATGTACAGGAAACTTAACATATTTAAGGTATATAATTTCATGAGTTTTGACATACATATGCACCTATGAATTCATTACTACAATCAATAAGGGAATATTTTGGCTAAACCCCCACCTCCAATTTTTCTCTACAACAATTATACTTCTGTCACTATAGATAGTTTACATTTTCTAGAGGCTTATGTAAATGTTATCATGCAGTGTGTACTGCTTTTTATCTGGTTACTTTAACTTAACATAATAATTTTGAGATTCATCCACATTGTTACATCTATGAACAGTTATTTCTTTTAGTTTTTAAGCAATAGTGCATTGAATCAATATATTACAATTTGTTTATCCATATACCTATTGATGGACATTTGAAAACATTTCCAGTTTTGGACTATTTCAAATAAAACCAAAATGGTCATGGTTATACAAGTCTTTGTGTGGAGAATTATTTATATAGGTTTTTTTTTTAACTTTTTAAGAAACTGAAAAACTGTTTTGCAAAGTGCCTAGGCCACTTTACATTCTGCCCAAAAATACGTGAGAGTTCCAGTTTGTTCATATTTTTGCCAGCACTTGGTATGGTCAGTTCTTTTGCCATTGTAATAGTCACGTAATGATATTTTATTGTAGTTTTAATTTGAATTTCTGTGATGACTAATAGTTTTGAAGATGTTTTTATGTGCTTATTGTACATCTTCTGTTGCAAATTCTGTGCTTAGTTTTTTTTGACCATTATTTAGGTTTTTTTTGTCATATTATTGAGTTACAAGGGTTCTTTATATATTCTGCATTCAGATACTTTGTGTGACATATGTATTATGAATATTTTCTTCCAGTGTGCATTATTTTCTTAATGGTGTCTTTTGAAGAGCAATAGTTTTAAATTTTGATAAAAATTCAATATATTATTATTTTATGGCTTATGCTTTTTTGTTGTTGTTCTAAAAAAATATGTTTTCTTCTAGAAATTTTTTTTCAAGTTTAGGTATGATGTGAAGTTGGAGTGATGTTCTTTCTAAATTGTACATAGACATATAGTTGATCCAGCACCATTTGTTGAAAAGATATTCCTTTTCCCCATTGAATCACCTGATATTTTGTCATAATATAATTGACCACAGATGTATGAATCTATTTCTGCACTCTATTCTGTTTCATTGCAATATAGCTACCTTTTAACTTGTAGAAAATTGTCTTGACTACTCTAGTTTTATACTAAATACCGAATCCAAGACTAGCTAGTCCTTCTATTTCATTCTCCTTTGGACATATATTTTGCACTAGTTTTTTATGTGCCTTAGGTCTGCGTTCCATGTTCTCCTTGCTAGATGGTTAGTACTCCTTGCTAGATGGTGATATACTATAGAGTGGTCATTATTCATAATGGCAGAACTCAAACTATTTCAAACCATATATCTGAGGAGGTTTTTCTCTCTTCTAGTGTGATCTGCATTTGGGGAGTAAACAGTTTTTGTCTTCCTCGGGTACTCTTAAATTGAGCTTTTACAGTAAGAGGTCTTAATCATCCTTGTATTTTTAAAAACATACTTGAAGCTCTTCTGGTTAGGGGTGGTGAGTGTAATAGATAGAGAGGCTTGTTAAGCATTAGAACACCTGGAAAGTCAGATTGGGGTCTTTGCTATCAGAATTCCTTAAGAGACTTTGGGAGAAAAAAATGGGCAAAAATGTACAACTAGAGTTGATTTGGAAGCCAAGATCAGAAGCTAAATGTGCTGTCCCAGAAGATGGAAGTAGGATAAGAGAGTCTGAGAACCTAGAAGCAGGATGATCAAGGAGCTGCTGAGGCTGTCTGACTTCGTATTATTTCCTATTGCATCTTCTTTACTGACTTGTAGAGGCAGGACTACATACAGTAAGCACCAGAAGTGAATTTATCAAAAAGCCAATAACCCTTAAGGGTCAGGACCCTCAACTGCATGGACACCTTTCAAAGCTCTAAAATTGTATTTATTTTGTGTTCTTTTTCTTATAAGTAACCTCTTATAAATAGAGAGAGGATAAACACAGAACCATCCAAAGCAAATACCTGGAATGTTGATCATATAACTGCATTTTACTTGTTTATTTTAGGGTAGTTTATGGAAAGAACAGTATATTTAAAGTAGCAAAATAGACAGTAGAGCTTATAATTATTGAGTGTTCAGCCCTGTGTCAGGTACTGCTGTAAGCACATCACATACATTTACTGATTTGACCCTCGAACAACTCAGTGAGGTCCATTTGTTATAAGATTCATTTTAGAGATTAAAAAAACCTGCTCACAAACAGACATTAAATAACTTCCTCAATTTGCATAACTAGTAAAGAGTGAGGGATCTTGAGAGTGGTGGGGTCCAGATTTGAACTCAGATAGTCTCGTTCCAAAGCCTTATGCTGTCGTCAACCTTTCTATCCCTCTAGAATAAAAGGAAACGGGCCTCATGCTGAGTTTCTCTTTAGATTTACTGGTATCTCTTTTTATTGACCAATATTTCAATAATTTCTTGATGGAAGTCTATGTATACAAAAATGTAATCAAACTTCAGAATTAAGGTTAATTTGTATATAGAAACAAGTCACATAAATTGGAAAGCTTTAAATCATTTTAACCTATAGATTTCAAGATGAGTTTATGACTGTTTAACAGATACTTATAAGTATCCCAGACTTTGTGAAAGCCTCTACACTTCACAAATCTCACACTTCCTTTCCTAATAGGTCATATAATCTTACAAGCATACAGGGTATTTACTTTTGGTCTATTTGACAATCAATATTGAAGTTTGAGAATGCAAAATTCCTTAGTGGATTTGAACTTGGCAAAGTGTTTTTATTATACCGCAGCCAGATACATTCTCATACTTTCTTTGCATCAATCTCAAGATGGAGAAATCTTAAAATTTTAATATTTTTACAATTTTAAATATTTTGTGCCAATTTTCTAAGCAAGCATATTTAGGACTATAGCTATTTCCCTTAATGGAACAAAAATGTTGAAGAAGTGCTGTGGACCTCACTGAAATTTATGAATACACAGAGATTCAAGAAGACCTCCTCAGTGGTAGTGCAGTATTTGAATTTTCTCTAAGCATGTCTATAGCCATATATTTTTGTATGTGGAATTGGCCTTGGTTCTTGAATTGAGAAGGTAAATTAGCATTTGCTACTATACTCTCTAGGGTTTAGTTCTTTTTGGAAACTATACATCAACAAGAAAGAACGTGAAAATAACCATATCATTATCATTTCTCTTCAAAGTTTTAGATATTTTCAGAAGATCCACTTCTACTCTGAGTTTGAAGATAGTAGAGTCTTATATAGCAGTTAGAAGCATGCACTTTGCCATGCTAACAAATTTGGGATGGAATCTGCTTTTACGCATTGTCTATATCTGATGGTGGTCAAATTACATAATTTGTTTCACTTGTTAATAAAACGATGATTAAAAACTATTAATAGGGCCAGATGTGGTGGCTCACACCTGTAATCTCAGCACTTTGGAAGGCCGAGGCAGGTGGATCACCTGAGACCAGAAGTTCAAGACCAGCCTGGCCAATGAGGGTGAAACCCCGTCCCTACTAAAAATACAAAGATTGGCCAGGCATGCTGGCGGTTGTCTGTAATCTCAGCTACTCGGGAGGCTGAGAGAGGAGAATTGCTTGAACCCTGGAGGCAGAGGTGACAGTGAGCCAAGATTGCGCCACTGAACTCCAGCCTGGGCAACAGAGCGAGATTCCATCTCAAAAACAAAACAAAACAAAATCTATTAATAATAACAATGATGAAATTTACTTATCACTCACTTTATAATTTTTTTTCAATCTAACCACAGCATAGTTACCCACAAATCATTATCCTCACTTTGAAATAAGGAAATTAGGCTCAAAGAGGAAAATAAAAGAAAGAATGAAACTTGCCCAAATTGAGATACTGCGTGGAACAGAGTCAGGATTTGGACTGAGGCTGTCTTACTTTGTATCATTTGCTACAGCATCTTCTTCACTGACTAGTAGAAATAGTACTATACATATAGTAAGCACCAGAAGTGAATTTACTAAAAAGCTAACAACACTTAAGCATCAGGACCCTCAACTGCATGGACACCTTTCAAAGCTCTAAAATTGTGTTTGTATTTTTGTGGTTTTTTTTCTTGCAAATAGCCCCACAAATCATGTGAATTTTAGGGCTCACTAAACCTGGGTCTGCCTCAGATAGGCCGTCAATAAATATCTCCTATTATTGTTAGCACCCATTTACTATTGCTAATTATAATATTTATAGAGTTTGTGCTGAGGTAGCAACTTCCCTGCCACACCATCTCTTCTCTGCTTTGTTAGCTCCATGTAACTTTTGTTGATTTTTTGTTGTTGTTTACCCAATCTTCTCAGTAAGGCTAGCCTAGTTATATGCTAACTTAAACAGAGATATGTATACAAAAGCCTTCGTCAAGTATGAATTTTTATTACCACTATGATTAGGCACATACTTTTGAGAAGTGAGGAGACATTCTAGAAAGACAAGCTCTCCAGTTTCTGTTTCCATCTCACCTCTCACTCCCTCTACAGTTTACCATTTGTGATACTCAGTAAAATACTAAGTGCTCTATAAATGTAGCATGACCTTGAAATCTATCTTAAGGCAATTATAAAAACATTAAAAATTATTAGCATTATGGCAATAATTATAGGAGAACTAATTACTAATGTACTCCTAGGCTAAATGTGTAACCTATATTATGCTATTAATAATTAGTAAACTTTCTGAGGTTGGAATTTGATCCCTAATTTACAGATAAGAAAAGAAAGTCTTGGAGAGATTAAATGACTTATCCAAGGTTACACAGTAGGTATGGGGCCAAATTTAAAACTCAGATCTGTGACTCCAAAGCCCCTTATTTAACATCCACACTTTCCAACCTTCTTCAGCATTTCTCAGACCACCACCACCTTGATTTAGCTACCTTAAGTATAGGTATAAATAGTACATTGATTCAGGGGGAGAAAACCTCGAAAAACTAAACTCTTTATGTCTGAAGTGTTCAGAGAAATCATGGTGTTAATTATATATTCTAAAATTATGCAAATGATCTTTTTAGTTGTGAATTAATCAGTGTTAATCACTTGAAAAATAGCTTTTAGGTTCTTTTTTTTTCTTAGAGATGTGTCAGGGTGGTTGAAATTCTCCTAGTAAGCTTCCTCTTTAAGAATTCAATTTTTTTTCCCCCTGGCAGATGAAGACTACTTGAGTTATTTTGGTGTTGAGCAACAGTCACAGTAGGTGATTAAATTAGAGGCAGGTGTAAAACCCCTAAGTTACCAGGGCTCTGCTCACTGAGGATTACAGATCAGCAGTAATCCTCATGTGACATGTGAAAGCCTATCTTTTCACATCTGACATGTGAAAGCCTATCTTTTGTGGAGGGAAAAGAGACTAATGTGACTTGCTATTTAAAAAGAGACATCAATAAAGACATAGAATGACTATCAGATGGGGAAGATATGGTTCACCTGCCTATTTGAATTCGAAAGCAACATATTCTCAGCTGTGGTTATCTCAAGTCTACCATCAAGAAAAATACAAGTAGAACAAATGAAGTTGCAATCCCCTTTTCTTATTAGCAAACAGTGAGCCTCATAACTCTACTTTCATTTTAAAAAGAACTTACTCTACTGATGTTAATCAAAATTTCTGAAGATCCTCTGATGATTAATGCTTATTCCAGTTTGTTATTGACCTTGATAATTTTGGAAAAACAACAGAAAAATATCATTGTAACATAAAGAAATGCTCTTCAATCAATTATAAAAGGGTAATTTTTCTCCTGAGTTTCTGGACATCTCTGTTATTATTTATTTTCAGATATGGTTAGAGATGTATTTCGAATCTATATTTTGCACCAAGAATATATATATATATATAAAAATATATATTTCCTCCAAAATAGTATATCAAAGAACCTGAGAGATTTGAGTACTCCAAACTATTTTTTATCGTGAACATTTTAAAAATTTACTGACCTTGGGCATATGGTGGTTTTTGGTACGTCTGTGATTTTTCCTCTCAACTTCCAAACACTGCACCAATGCTTTTCTTTTTGTAAAAGAAAAATACATTTATATATATGTGTGTGTGTGTATTCTTAAGTGTAAATCTTTGTTTACTTTGAAGGTTCATACCTTCTATAGTTCTCAAGTTTACCTTTATTTGGTTTAAAGGCAGATTAAGTGTTAATCAGAAATGGTTTCAATTTTTTTTTTCCACTGAGTTTTCTAACTAGGGTATGACTCTTCCTGGAGCTGAGTGAATAGCGCTGATGGATCTGCAAATTAAGTTTTATACCCAGAACCTTACAAACTTACAATAAAATGGAATTCTCTTTTTCCAGACCAGTCAAAGACTGAAAGATTAATGGCTCTAGGAAGGACTGTGCAAATATGTTTGTTTTTCAGAATAAAATCCTACATAAATCTTTTAAATAATTTATTGGTATATTAATACTTCAGAATATCTTATATCTTGCAGACATGTGTGTCTGAAAAACCCAGTGCATTTAGGTCACAGATAAATACTTGATAAAATATAATTCACATTTATAAGGGAAAAACTAATAAAAAGATTAAAAACAAGTGGGAAAATGCACATTTTCAAGTACTCAAAATAATAGTTTCAAATACTGTTTACAAAATCTTGAAATGTTGGCACTGTGTTTCATGGTAACCTTTAGAAAGGAGAATTACACCTTATTGAATATTTTGTCTTATCAAAATACATTGTAAAATAATATTTAATAACATCTGAGTGTGTTTCAATTTAAAACGATGTACACATTACAGAAATTACATATAAATGCCCAATAAATCTTTACTGTCTGAGGCTTGCTGACAAGAGGTTTAGTCAGTAACCTAAGAAATCAAACTTCATCATTTTTAGGGCACATAGAAGAACCATGCCAATGAGGACGGAGATAGGTTCTATATTTTCCCAAAGCTAGTTAGAATAATTTTTTTTTTTTTGGTAATTCTAAAGGTTTACTGATCATTTAACTTTGTTTCAGATGACTTAAAAAATTATCCTAAAACAAAGAGGAAGAACATGAACTGTTTAAAGTCTTACTTCACTTCTCAGTTATTGTTGTTATTTCACTTTTATTATGTATAGATTTAATTCCTGTTTTGTTGACAGCTTATTATAAAAATAAGTGGATACAAGGAATTGAGAAGCTGGGATTGAGAAAATAAGATGGTTTGTAACTGCTTTGAAATTACTTAGATATTTGGCAAGATAGAAACAAAAGGAACCCATGAATGGAATCCCTTTGCATGGAGATATTTACTGAGATTTCCCTGGCCCTTAGCGAATGAGATTTACGTTTCACAAATGGCTCCATTATTAAACCCTCTGACTCCATTCCCATGCCTACACAGAACACCAAGCTAGATTCATTCTCCACCATCCAACAGGCAAAACTCTGCCATGTTTTTTGCTTCCACTAAGAATCTGGTCATACCAAGGAGGAAGAAGTAAACACTAGCCTAATTTTCTTGGAGTTGATTTGCCCAAAACTATCCCAGTTTTAAAATGGAAAATCCTAGGTCCTGAGGGCAAACCAGAATGGTTGGTGTTACTAGAATCTCTCATTGCCTGACCCTAATTTGGGGACAAGGGAAAGAGATTTTCTCAGAGAAGAGGCATATTTCAAGATAGATATTCAGTCACAAGTCAAAGTTTAGCAGAGTGACGGAGACTGTAGGTTGAGCACCTGATCATTACCTATTTTCCTGGGCACACAGATAGTACATACTTTCCAGCCTCTCTTGTGGTTAAATGTAGTCATGTGACCGAGGGCCAATAGAATGTGAATGGAAGTGATGTTACTTCCACAGTTGGATCATAATAACATTCATGTGCCATACTTCTTATTCCTTCCATTCTCTGGCTTGAAAATGAATACAGCCACCTTGATCTGAATGCTGAAGACTGCAGAACCACAGGATCAAAGGAGCATGAGAAGGAAAGCTGTCTTGAAACAAGAAAACTCATACTACATTTGATATGAGTGAGAAATAAATTTCTATTATTTGAAGCTAATAAACTTTTGCATTTTGTCTATATAGCACCTAGTGTTACCTTATATAATATACACAGTGATTAAGGGAAGATTTTACACCTAGAAACTCAGAGCTGAAGTCTTAGCTATTCTACTTGCTAAGCAAATATATATGCTTAGCATCCATATGTATGTTCTTAACAAATATCTGTATGTTCTATATATTCTTAGCAAATATCTTAACCCTTCTGAGCCTTAGTTCCCACATCATTAAAGTGGAAATAATGATGGTATCTAATTCACAGCATTGCTGTGAGGATTAAATAATTTATTACATACAAAGCATTTAGAATAGTCTGGCATAAAATAAGTACTATATAAGTGTTATTATTATTTCATATGTTTCTATGGTAATTTTTTTCCTATGTATTTATCCTACAGCACTTTTTTCTCATTGGCCTTAATTTTTTAACATTATTACATTTTATTTTCTTTGAAAGTCACTTAATGCATAGTTCAAGGCTTTAAGTCTACACATACTACTGCCAGATCCTGCCACTTGCTAGTAATGGCCATTGCTTCTTCACTTTTAAAAAGTGTATTAAGATATAATTCATATACCATATGATTTAGTCATCTAAAATGAACACTTCAATGGCTTTTAGATTATTCAGAGTTGTCTGTTGACCACCATAATCATTTTTTTTTCCTTTTCTGAGAGCTACCCTTTAATATTTTAGGAGTTTGTTACAAGTATGACTCTAAATCCTACATTCTCAGGTCTCTGGCACTGAATTCCCTGCTAGGATTCCTATGAGTTTTTAGCTCTGAAAAATTGTCCCAGCAGCCAGCTACACTTTAGCTTTTCAGCCCCAAGGGACCACTGTTTTATCAGGTGAAGTGGGACAGAGATCATTATCAGTCCAAAAATCATCATCTGCCACAATGAACTAATTTTCCCCTTCCAGAAAAAGACTCTAATTTCTTAAGGAAGTTCATGTCAGTGAAGGATGGATTGAAATCCAAACTCCAGCCTGAAATTTTCTAGTTGATGTACTCACTTCAGAAGTCATACAGTAAACTTTCTTACTTCTCTGAATCACTTAATCTAAAATATTTCATCCGCCAAAGGCTGTAATTCTATAATACTCTCAGAATAATTCCAACAACTTTGTTGACTACTAAGTGGTCTTCCAAGGACTATACATTAAACAAAGAGGTGGGTGAACTCTTGATATAGTTCTAAATTGGTTATTTTAATTCCTAATTCTGGTAGTTTTTTCAAAAATCCTTACACCAAATGTAAGCCAGAGGTAGAATGGTTTCTTCTTGCAGCAGGCTGACGGAGTGCTGAGTCAGGGCACATGGCTTCTTGCTGAATTTAGTCCCTACACATCCCTAGGCCATGTGCCATTTCACAGGCACCAACAGCAAAGGGTATGTGAGAGCTCACTTTAAGTTCACCCATTTCATCTTACTTCCTCAGCTCCCCAGTTATCTCCGTCCCTGAGCTTAAATAGACTGACCTGGATCCTGCCTTTTACTGACCTCATCAGAAACTCTGTCTCGAACACATTGTGATTTTAGTGATTTAACTGAATATCTGCAAGATGAGGTAACAGATGGAGTAACTTACAAAGTGTATTGATTCACTCCTCTAGTTGACTTCCAACTTTGCTTTTTCTCTTTATTGTGGCTTGTCTCCTCATCATATTCATAACCATATAAAAGCCCCACTCCTGGTATGGAAACTTCCTTGCTATACATAATATTAGAATTTATCGTCAAGCTTGTGCACTGCAATTAATTCCCAGTAGGGATAACCTTGCAGCCAGAGGGACTTTTCAACTGTCCACACTCTCTACCCACCTCCAGGGAATTCTAAGTGAATAAACTTTTCTCTACAAAATAAATAACCATCAAACATGTTTTCTTAGAAAAGTCAGAGTTTTCAGATATTTTGAATAGACCTCATATATCACAGATATCTAGCAACAGAGAAACAATGAACAAGATACACACAATGTAATGTGATTTAAAAACTTAATAGGTCTTTTGATTTATGTCAAAATACATTGCACGTCAAAAAACCAGTTTCTGGATTGTGTTACTTTTATCACGATGAAAAATGCCATTAGATTTGTCATTGGAAATTAAGTAATGAAATGATTTGACATGTGAAAGAAAATTTTTAAAACAGAAGTTTTTCTTCCAGTTGTCACAACTCATTTAGGTACCAATTGTCTGCAATTGCAAATACCTGAATCGAAATGTCAGCAAATGGCTGTCTTTGGTGGGGAAAATATCTCTGAGGTGAATTTACATATTAACTGCCAGGAAAATGCCATTTTTTTTTCTTTCATAAGTATTAAACAAATGCACAGACATTGAAGAATTTGGCAGAATTAAAGACCCAAATTCAAAGCATTCTCAAGAACATTCTAAGTCTGATGCTATTCCGAAAGTTTGTTCATTTACCCAAGTATTGCATCACCTGTTCTCCACAAATCTTCCCTACACACTTCTTGAGACACTTGCAATATTTTTGAAAGAATAGAAAAGTTAGAAAAGGAATAATCACTTGTTTGCATTGCTCTGTCTTTGTCAGTATGTCATAGTCTTTATATGTCACAAACAGGCTATTATGTACTTTAATTATCGTTTTCTTTTCTTTTTGGAGTAGTTTTTATAGAAGAAAACTACTGAAGTGTTTGAGAATCGTCCTGATAACTCTTAATAAATTATTTTTTAACTTGTGGGTTACAGAGATACCCACAGGATAGACTTTTGAGACTGGTGTACTTGAATTTATTATAATTTTTGTTTAAAACTACAGCTTTATTAAATAAGGATATGGAGATTATTACATACATATGCAAAAAAGATAAACATTCATAAGCCACTTAAAAACAATAAAATTGAAAAAATATGAGATTGCATAATAGAAACAGATTAAGCTAGTTTAAAACTTTTATTATTTTACAATATAAAATAGTTGAATACTTAGACAAAAGTAGTTTGCTGCTATTTTCAAGTGCTCCAAAATGCAAAAATATGTATGGCATTGTTGCATTTGATCATGTTTTGTGGGACTTGTTTTTGGTTGTGGTATATGAATTAAAAATTCACATTTGGTAGAACAAAAACAATAATTGAGGTGAAGATATGGATAATACCAAGATAAGAATCAAATATGATAATTATAGAAAGAGGTCATAAATATACGATACAGTTTAGCTAAGGGCATGAGCCACTAAACATATAGGTGATATGGTTTGGCTCTGTGTCCCCAACCAAATCTCATCTTGAACTGTACTCCCATAATTCTTACATATTGTGGAAGAGACCCAGTGAAAGATAATTGAATCATGGGGGCGGTTTCTCCCATACTGTTCTCGTGGTAGTGAATTCGTCTCATGAGTTCTGATGGTTTGATAAGGAAAGACCCATTTCACTTGGCTCACATTCTCTTCTCTTGTCAGCCACCATATAAGATGTGCCTTTCACCTTCTGCCATGATTGTGAGGCCTCCCCAACCATGTGGAACTGTAAGTCCAATAAACCTCTTTCTTTTGTAAATTGCCTAGTCTTTGGTATGTCTTTATCAACAGCATGAAAACAGACTAATACTGGAAATTGGTACTAGTAGAGTGGGGTGCTGCTGAAAAGATACCCAAAAATGTGAAAGTGACTTTGGAACTGGGTAACAGGCAGAGGTTGGAATAGTTTGAACGGCTCAGAAGAAGACAGGAAAATGTGGGAAAGTTTGGAACTTCCTAGAGACTTGTTGAATGGCTTTGACCAAAATGCTGATAGTGATATGAACAATAAGGTCCAGGCTGAGGTCGTCTCAGATGGAGAAGAGGAACTTGAGAACTGAAGCAAAAGTGACTCTTGTTGTGTTTTAGCAAAAAGACTGGAAGCATTTTGTCCCACCCTAGAGATTTGTGGAACTTTGAACTTGAGAGAGATGATATAGGGTATCTAGCAAAAAAAAAAAAATTCTAAGCAGCAAAGCATTTATAAGAGATGACTTGGGTGCTGTTAAAGGCATGGAGTTTTAAAACGGAAATGGAGCATAAAAGTTTGGAAAATTTGCAGCCTAACAATGTGATAGAAAAGAAAATCCCATTTTCTGAGGAGAAATTCAAGCCAGCTGCAGAAATTTGCATAAGTAACGAGGAGCCAAATGTTAATCACCAAGACAATGAGGAAAATGTCCTCAGGGCATGTCAGAGACCTTTGTGGCAGTCCCTCCCATCACAGGCCTGGAGTTTTAGGAGTAAAAAATGGTTTTGTGGGCCATTCCAGGGTACCTCTGCTGTATGCAGTCTAGGGACTTGGTGCTCTGTGTCCCAGCCACTCTAGCCATGACTGTAAGGGGCCAACGTATGGCTTGGGCTGTTGCTTCTGAGGGTGGAAGCCCCAAGCCTTGGCAGCTTCCACATGGTGTTGAGCCTGCCGGTGCACAGAAATCAAGAACTGAGGTTTGGAAACCTCCACCTAGATTTCAGAGGATGAATGGAAATGCCTGGATGTCCAGGCAGAAGTTTGCAGCAGGGGTGGGACTCCCATGGAGAATTTCTGATAGGGGAGTGTGGAAGGGAAAGGTAGGGTTGAAACCCCAACACAAAGTCCCTACTGGGACACTGCCTAGTGGAGCTGTGAGAAGAGGGCCACTGTCCTCCAGACCCCAGAATGGTAGATCCACTGACAGCTTGCACTGTGTGCCTGGAAAAGCCACAGATACTCAACAGAAGCCCATGAAAACAGCGAGGAGGGGGGCTATACCCTGCAAAGCCACAGGGGTGGAGCTGCCCAAGGCCGTGGGAGCCCACCTTTTGCATCATTGTGACCTGAATCTGAGACACGGAGTCAAAAGAGATCCTTTTGGAGCTTTAAGGTTTGACTGTCCTGCTGGATTTTGGACTTGCATGGGGCTTGTAGCCCCTTTGTATCAGCCAATTTCTCCTATTTGGAATGGCTGTATGTACCCAATACCTGTACCCCCATTGTATCTAGGAAGTAATTAAACTTGCTTTTGATTTTACTGGCTCATAGGCAGAACAGACTTGCCTTGTCTCAGATGAGACTTTGGACTGTGGACTTTTGAGTTAATGCTGAAATGAGTTAAGACTTTAGGGAACTATTGGGAAGGCATGATTGGTTCTGAAATGTGAGGACATGAGATTTGGGAGGGGTCAGGGGTGGAATGATATGGTTTGGCTCTGTGTCCCCACCCAAATTTCATCTTGAATTGTACTCCCATAATTCCCATATGTTGTGGGAGGGACCCAGTGGGAGATAATTGAATCATGGGAGTGGTTTCTCCCACACTGTTCTCATGGTAGTGAACAAGTCTCATGAGATCTGATGGTTTGATAAGGGAAAACCTATTCTGCTTGGCTCTCATTCTCTTCTCTTGTCTGCTGCCATGTGAGATGTGACTTTCACCTTCTGCCATGATTGTGAGGCCTCCCATGCCACATGGAACTGTAAGTCCAATAAACCTCTTTCTTTTGTAAATTGCCCATTCTTTGGTATGTCTTTATCAACAGCATGAAAATGGACTAATACAATAGGTAAAAAAACAGCCCTCAAATATGCCTACACTTGAATCCTCAAGTCTGTGAAAATTACCTTTATGGAAAAAGGGATGTTATAGATGTGATTAAATGAAGGATCTTGAGAGGGAAGATTATTCTGTATTAGGTAGGTTGACCAACATAACAAGAGAGGTCATTATAAGAAAGATGCAAGAGGAGTGAGAGTTAGAGATGAAGGCTATATATGATGACAGAAACAGTAGTTAGAACAATGTCCTCTGAAGATGGAGGAAAGGCCACAAGTCAAGGAACATGGATAGCCACTAGAAGCTGAAAAAAGGCAAGGAAACAATTTTCCCCTCAGACCCTCCAGAAGGAACAAACTCTACCAACATCTTGACTTTAGCCTTATAAAACTGATTTTGGACTTCTGTCCTCTAGAACCTTAAGATAACAAGTTTGTGTTGTTTTAAGCCATCAAGTTTGTAGTACGTTTCAAAAGACCTGTAGACAACTGGTCCTTTGCATGGCAAACATTGTTTCATTCAATGTTGTTATATTATAATGTTGATGAGGAAAAAATATATATAATATAATGTTGATGAGGAAAAAGTCAATTCCTGGCCAGAGCCACTGTCTGTGTGGAGTTGGCATATTCTCCCCATGTCTGAGGAAATTTCCTCCAGGTATTCCAGTTTCTTCTCATATCACAAAGATGTGCACATTCAGTGAATCTTTGTGTCTATGTGGTCCCAGCCTGAGTGAGCGTGGGTGTGTTCATGAGTGTATCCTGACCCTATCATGAATGGTGTCCTGACCAGGGCTGGTTTCTGCCTTGGCCCCTGAGCTGTTCTGAACTGAAATAATTGAGTAAATAATTATCTTATTTTTTTCTACTAATTTTTCTTACATGTATGTATACTTCACATTTATTTCAATGTTTAATATGAGAAATGTTTTGGTCTTTATTTAGAAGTTTGGTGATGTTTTTGTGACCAGAAATATGCTGCAAGAACTCAACTCTTATTTATATCAATTAGCCTATGGTGAAATTCATTTTGTTACACTTGTGTCCCTTAAAGAAGCACCTTCCAAGAATCTATGGATGCTGTTAAGTGAGAACTTAATTTGTTATAGAAACAAAGAAAAACTAATACAACATATATAGATTATATATATATAAATTATATCAGTGAAATCATTAATATGAAGATTTCTACTCTTCTAATCAATTTTTTCCCTCACACAGAAATATCATAGGATGATTGAATGTGCATAAAATTCATATTTCTGCAAGGGATAATATTTAAAAGAGGTAATTAGTGTTGTGATTTAGAAATATATATATGTGCATATATATATGATGACATATATATGTTGACTGAGCAGGTCAGGAAGTGGGTAGGCTATAGAGAAATATTGTCTGTGTAAGTGCTTGTAGAAACTCTGAGAATGCGAACAAGCTAAGTCTTGTAGCTAAAGTGCTCTTTTAGACTTTATGGCTTAGGTGTTAAATAACTGTTATAGGTGTATAAATATTTTCTTTTTATTGTTTTTTTAAAGATGATTGTGTTTGCAATCTATTTCCAAGATTTCTAGCCTGGAAATCTGGGTTAACAATTCTTAAATAAGTTTAGTTCAATTATTATTACTTTTCTAGAGACAGGATCTCAATATGTTGCTCAGACTAGACTCGAACTTCTGGGCTCAAGCTATCCTACTGCCTCAGCCTCGTGAGTAATAGAAATATTTTTATTACTTCCATGACTTCAAACCAGCCATGACAGCCTAGAAAGTGTCTTGGTTTTAAATGGTTCATAATTTGGACTATTTACCAAGCCATAAAAATATGATTATAAAGTGATTATGTCAATCATTGTTTTATGTTATTAAATCTTTATTTAGCATTAAATGTAAAAGCAAGAGGCAAGTGAAAAAGCAAAACTATTTGTATAAATGATTGCAACCAATTTATAAATATGGATAGATTTAAAGACTAAATAGAAAATTTAACAGTAATTTCCTCTGAGGGATGAGATTATCAGTGATCTGCTCTGCTACTTAATTATATATTATTTTCCAAATTATCTAAAATTAGTATATATTTTATAGTCAGAAATTATGAAAAGTAAGGCATTTAATTTAGTGATATTTGTGCTGCATATATATTTTCTTTATAATTAATATTTATATCAGATAGCAGTTAATTACAAAGTTTATATTATTAAACAACTTCATATAATCAAATTTATGGCCACAAACAATTTTAATAGTCCACGTCTAAAGCACCTCGAGGGCTTGGTCATCTGAAAACAAAGCATACAACAAATTTTAATAATTAAAATACATTACATTTCTATGTGGCAGATGCTAAGTCTAAGCATTTCGTATAGCAACTTCTTTAATCCTCGGGA
The DNA here is from genome assembly GCF_028858775.2 of Pan troglodytes. Lineage (NCBI taxonomy): Eukaryota > Metazoa > Chordata > Mammalia > Primates > Hominidae > Pan > Pan troglodytes. The sequence goes on along the minus strand of NC_072403.2, from coordinate 135,550,533 downwards.
CAACCCTGAGCCTATTATTATTCTCATTTAGCAGATGGAGAAATTGAAGGGCAGAGAAATTGGGTGATGTATGGAAAGCTTGTACCTAATAAATGGTCAGGATTCAAACTCAGGCAGTTTAACTCCAGAGTTGTACTTTAATCCCCCTTGTTTCCTAACTCTAAAATTTTTACAAGTACAATTTTAGAGTGAAAATTTAGAAAATCAGTTTTATTGTCTTTAATTATGAATTTTTGGGGTTTATATTTTTGGTGTTTTTGTTTGTATATAAGACATATAAGTATTATTGATGAGTTGGCCTTATTCTTGCCAAGAGTAAATTATATGAACTATTATACACACATACATGCACACATACATGAACACATTATACATTTATCGTACCTGCTTTTACCCACTGGTCATCATTTTATAGCATATGGTCATGCTTACGGAAGTATTCTGCATGTCTGCAAGCACTACCCATTTTGTTGAAAAACTACTTTCACACTGGGATATGTCTCTGGGATAGGCTTAATCATGCTATGCAAATCAGCTTCTTAGCACAAGAATTTAGGATTGGGACTCAGTATACAGGAGAATTTAAAATCTACAAATGTGTCAGGCCATTTGAGGCCATTGTACTTCGACAAACAGATACCATAAATCAGCTGAAGGAGAAAGAAACGAGAGGTAGATGCTCAGAGAGAGCCTGTGAGTAAAGGCTTTCAGGACGCAAATGGGCTGTGGGTTCTACACTTCCATTTCCCAACACTGGCCTCTGATTTCTGCTCTAGATTCTCAGAAAGTGGTTGGAATCCTTGAGATAAATACCTCTTCTTTGAGCTGTGTGGTATTCTTATTGCTTGAATTGAAATAATCCTAGATTGAAACAATTATATTTTGGAGAAGAAATGTTTCTTTCAAAGAACTATGAAAAGAATTTTAAAATAATTTCCTCTTGCCAACAATCTTGAGAAATTCTACATTCTGTTTTAAACTTTTTAAATAAAAAAACTAAATAATCTGTTTAATGACACCCTGGGGGTTTGTCTGTTGACTAGTTCTCAGTAGGGAAAGTAAGAGATACATTTTTTTTAAATAAATTATATCCTTTATACAGATACTGAATAGTATTCTCACCGAGGTTTTGGGGAGGAAGGGGAAAGAATTATAAGTGCTAACGTTGATACTATTTACAAGTGTAATGAACTGCTTTGTGTCATAAGGAAAGTCTAATTTGATGTAAAAAGTATGACTTTTAAAGACTATTTAAAAGGTAACTTTAATACATTTTATTGAACTCTGTATAAACCTCAATATATAGGTAAAACACTTAGGAATCAAAATTGACATGATTTCTTTGCTTTATAATGTTCTCTGTAGTTTTCTTTTCATATCAGCAACGTATGATCATTATAGAAAACTAACAAAATAGTAGAAATTAAATGAAAGTCATCTATATCCTCTTCATAGAGAGATACATATTTTAAATCAGTAATGTATTTTCCATCAGCTTTTGTTTCTATGTGAATGTGTATATTCATTTGAAAAATATTCGCATTGTAGAAATAATTTTAATCATGATTTGTGAATATTCTTTTTTTTTTTTTTTTTTTTGAGACAGAGCCTTGTACTGTCACCCAGGCTGGAGTGCAGCAGCACAATCTTGGCTCACAGCAACCTCCATCTCCAGATTCAAGCAATTCTCATGTCTCAGCCACTCGAGTAGCTGTGATTAGAGGTGTGCACGACCATGTCTGGCTAATATGTATATTTTAATTTTTAGTAGAGATGAGATTTCACCATGTTGGCCAGGCTGGTTTTGAACTCCTGGTCTCAAGTGATCCACCCGCCTTGGCCTCCCAAAGTGCTGGGATTACAGGCGTGAGCCACCGTGCCCGGCCTTCTTTTATTCTTATAAGTATTATTTCTAAACAGTAGATATTTTAAAGATTATGTTCTACAAATGCCACTGATGCTGGAATTTATCTAATCTTGAGTGTTAATGTCAGAGGTGTTGGAACCAGAATGATTCCATCTTGAATAGAGGCCAGGTGAAATAAGGCTGAGATCCACTGAGCTGCATTCCCAAGAGGTTAGGCTTTCTTAGTCACAGGATGAAACAGGAGGCCAGAGGAACTGGTATCACAAGACACAGGACATGGAGACCCTGTTGATAAAACAGGATGCAGTAAAGAAGCTGGCCAAAACCAAGATGGCAAGAAAAGTGACGGCTAGTGGTCCTCACTGCTCAGTATATGATAATTATAATGCATTAGCATGCTGAAAGACACTACCACCAGCACCATGACTGTTTATAGGTGCCATGGCAACGTCCAGCAGTTACCCTATATGGTCTAAAAGGAAAAAGAACTCTCAGTTCCAGGAAATCCCCGCCCCTTTCCTGGAAAACTCATGAATAATCCACCTCATATTTAGGATATAATCAAGAAATAACCTTGAAAGTAGCCATCCAGCAGCCTCAGAGCTGCTGTGTCTGTGGAGTAGCCATTGTTTTTGTTTTATTGCTTTACTTTCTTAATAAATGTGCTTTCATTTTCCTCTGTGAACTTGCCCAGAATTCTTTCTTGCCTGAGATACAAGAACCCTCTCTTGGGTCTGGATCCAGTCTTCTTTCCTGTAATATTAATGCTGCAATAAACATCAATGTATGTTAAAAATCATCAACAAAAGATGTTTTGCTTTTAACTACTTCCACTATAGTTTTGTTTTGTTTTAGGAAGGTTTGTTTTGATAAATATTGGAAATATGTGTATCAGAATTATTTGTGTTATATCATCTAATCCTAGCATTAATTTATATCTATTTTAGATCATTATTATGTTGAATATTTTCTTACAAGCCACACCATGCTGAACATATGCAAAATTTGGCATGGGTTTCCATTTTACAAATTTAGTTTAAAGACCTCAATTAGCTTTATTTTCAAATCTAGAATTAGGTAACACTTCATTCTATAAAACAGAATAAGTGTTCCAATGAACTACTGAGCAGAAAGAGTTGGCTTTGTATTATTTTATGATTTGTAACTAAGAGTTATTAGTTCTTTAAGGTTATTTTTCTTATAAGGTGGGGACAGGGAGATAAATTAATAGGAAAGTGACTAAATAGTTAACATCAGGTTACTTCAGGCTACCTCTTTGTGTAAGAATTAAAGCAGGGGAAATCTCATTATCATGCTGATTAAAGATTGAGGCTGGGGCGGTGTCTCATGCCTGTAATCCCAGCACTTTGGGAAGCCAAGGCATGCAGATCACTTGTGGTCAGGAGTTGGAGACCGCCGTGGCCAACATGGAGAAGCCCCATCTCTACTAAAAATACAAGATTTAGCTAGGCAGTGGGCTCCCGTAATCCCAGCTACTTGGGAGTCTGAGACAGGAGAATTGCTTGAACCCGGGAGGCAGAGGTTGCAGTAAGCCAAGATCGTGCCACTGCACTCCAGCCTGGGTGACAGAGCAAGACTCCATCTCAAAAAAAAAAAAAAAAAAAGATTAAAACTGGATGGTTTGGGAAATTGGATGTTAGTATCTTTCTCAGAAGATCAGATAACAATTTAGATTGGGTTTGGTGACCTGAAACTTTAACACGGGAGACTTCATATTGATTTTTAGCTTGTTCTGTTGGGCCTAGTACAGAAACAGCTCAAAACAATGACCTCGTATAATTTTCATTTGACGCCAGTAAGTTTCAAATGCTGTCATATGCTACAATTTCCAGGTAGGCTCTAAGAGCTTACTGAATAGAAACCCTAATATTTGCAAAGTAAAAGAATAAGTTAAACCATGTGCTATAATTTAAGTGATTTTTTTGTCAGTATCAGATTCCTTAAAAAGTAGGTTAAAACATATGGCAAATCACACTACAGCTGATCCAGCCAGTTACAATATGTACATGAAACTTTGAGATTGTATATCTATGATATTGTGATTTAGAATAAGAAATATATATATTTGGTCTTCATTCCCATTCTTGGCACAGATCTTCCAAAATCCTTGAAATTTCCTAAAGGATAAGATCCATAAAGGTGAAAGGAGGTTCTTTTGCTAATCCTAACAAACGCTTTTCAGCCACACTTGAGTTGTAATGAGATAAAGCCCCTAAGGATAGGGGCTGGTTTCCAGGGGAACTAACTATGTGATTAAAGGCTTAGAACTGGCTGGGCGTGGTGGCTCACACCTGTAATCCCAGCACTTTGGGAGGCTGAGGTGGGCAGATCACGAGGTCTAGAGATTGAGACCATCCTGGTCAACATGGTGAAACCCCATCTCTACTAAAAATACAAAAATTAGCTGGGTGTGGTGGCGTGTGCCTGTAATCCCAGCTACTAGGGAGGCTGAGGCAGGAGAATCGCTTGAACCCAGGAGGCAGATGTTGCAGTGAGCCGAGATTGCACCACTGCACTCCATCCTGGAGAAAGAGCAAGACTCTGTCTCAGAAAAAAAAAAAAAAAAAAAAAAGGCTTGGAGTTTTGAGTGGCATCCCTGGCTCTGGGGAGGGAAGAAAAGCTGAAGGTCAAGCAAATCACCAGTGGCTAATGATTTAATCAATCATGCCTATATAATGAAACCTCCATAAAAACCAAAAAGGAAAAAGTTAGGATAGCTTCCGGGTTGGTGAACAACAAGACATGCATTTGTCAGGAGGGTGGTGCACTCAACTCTATGAGGCAGAAACTTCTGCACTTGGTACCCTTCTAAACTGTAGCCTCTATGTAAGTATCTGTATCTGGCTGTTTATTTGTATCCTTTACAATATCCTTGCAATAAATCAGCAATAGTAACCAAACTGTTTTTCTGGGTTCTATGAACCACTCTTGCAAATAATTGAACCTGAGAAGCGGATTGTGGGAACCTCAGACTTGTAGCCACATGGGACAGAAGTTGTGGTAACCTGAGGACTTAATACTTGTGCTTGACTTCTGAAGTGGGAGGCAGTCTTGTAAAACTGAGCTCTTAATCTGTAGGATCTGAGGTTATCTCCAGGTAGATAGTGTCAGAATTGAGTTAAATTGTAGCACACCCAGTTCTTGTTCACTGAGCATTGGGGAACTGCTTGGTGATATGGTTTGGCTGTGTCCCCATCCAAATCTCATCTTGTATTGTAGCTCCCATAATCCCCACATGTCATGGGAGGGACCTAGTGGGAGGAAATTGAATCATGGGGGTGGGTTTTTCCCTGTGCTGTTCTCATGATAGTGAATAAGTCTCACAAGATCTGATGGTTTTATAAAGGGCAGTTCCCCTGCACATGCTCTTGCCTGATGACATGTACGATGTGCCTTTGCTCCTCCTTCACCTTCACCATGATTGTGAGGCCTCCCCAGCCATGTGGAACTGTGTGAGTCCATTAAACCTCTTTTTATTTATAAATTACCCAGTCTTGGGTATTTCTTCATAGCAGTATGAAAATGGACTAATACACTTGGTATGGGTAAAATCATCCAATGTTTTGGTGACCAGTGTGAGAATATTGAAAATGGTGTGAGTATAAAAGGAAAAACTGTTTCTTTATTTTTTCCAACCCCAAATGATAAAATAAACTTATACTTAGAAAATTAAATTGATTTAGATTTCTAATGCCTAAATATGTCTTATACCTTACCTTTCTTCTTGTGTCTGAGAAAAAAAATGATATAATAAAATGTTTTATCATGTATTTACAAACGGAATGTCTTGAATTTAATTGCTATGTAGTTGATTTTGACAGGCTTATTAACTGTCAAAAGGAATGTTGAAGGACAAAGTTGGAAAGAATCTGAGAAATGCCCAACGTATCTTTATATTTTAGTTCATTAAATAGCTTTTGATAATAGACTATTTATATGACATTCAAAATTGGGAAAGGATTAATTAGCTAATATTACTGGTGAGTACTACGATCAGGTACTATCATCAGTGATATAATTCATATTGGTTGAAATTAATTAACCAGCATTACTGGTAAGTACTATTAATGGAATTATTTACTGGAAGTACTATACCATTGCCAAACAATGCATTTACTTTTAAACCTGCAACTCAGGTGGAAGTGAATATTGTACTAAAAAAAGAGTTTGAAATGCTTTATTCATACTACCCAAGATGAATTATTGACCATTGGTTGCTCAGGCTAGAGAGAAAGACAGAGCTGTGGCATCACAGTTTCATTCCTGATGGGAAATAAAACAAGTGCCTAGCAATTTATGAGAGAACAGAAAAAAAGAAAAGCTTTTCTTGCACTTCTACTCATAAAGACCCAGTATTTAAAATAAACTGAGTAAAAGACTGTGAACTTAGTAACTGGGCTCAGAGTACAATTATATCCTATTGCAAAGCAGAAGCAGGGTTGGGGTGGGGTCAATGCTGGGGATTCGCTAAGCAAGAGCATAGGACCAAGGTAAAGAAAAGAGACAAAAAGCCCAAATTGAATCAGAAGAGAAAACTCTGATCTGTCTGTTTAAGAACTATTAATATTATCCTGTTATCTCTGAAGAAGAATTTAAGTGTATATCAGAGCTCCATTAAAGAATATTTATAGTGATTTATAGGATTTATATCAACTTATAGATGAATAATTTTATAAAAATTTACATATAGAATCATATTTATGTATATGCGTGTAATGCACCCAATGTACACACAGAACTCCATAGTTTCCTTTGCTTATAATAAAAGTGTATTAGTCTGTTCTCACACTGCTAATAAAGACATACACAAGACTGGGTAATTTATAAGGAAAGAGGTTTAATTGACTTACAGTTCTGAAGGCCTGGGTGGCCTCAGGAAACTTACAGTTATGGCGGAAGGAGAAACAAACAAGTCCTCCTTCACATGGCAGCAGCAAGAATTATGAGAGCTGAGCCAAAGGGAAAAGCCGCTTATAAAATCATTGGATCTCCTGAGAACTCACTCACTATAACAAGAACAGCAGCATGGGGGTAACCGCCCCACAGTTCAATTACCTTCCACCAGGCCCCTCCCACAACACATGGGGATTATGAGAATTTACAATTCAAAATGAGATTTGGGTGGGAAAACAGCCAAACCATATCAAAAAGTAAATTGTATAAAGCCAGAGTTTTATTTCACTCTTTAAGAAATTTTTTATCTTCATAAAAACCTCAAGAAAATATTTTATGCCTCGTTGTATCTGAGAGTTGAACTGCTTTTGCCCACTTTAAAAAGAAAATCAAGATTCTGATGACCAAATAGTAAGTAAAACCTGACAAACTGCATCCCTTAAAGAATGATTGTTATGGATATTTATTCCTTAATCAGGACTGCGAGTTTCATGAGAATGATAGATATTCATTGCTTTTGGTCATTCATTTCTTCTTTCAGTAGCAGCATACCCACTGCATTTTGGGGACTTTTCTCTATTTTATTACGTGTAGTCTGTGCCTTGTTTTCTCCCAGCATGGTTGATACCTGACCAAAACTTGGACAGTTGGCACTTCTGTTCTGTTACTTCAACTCTTGATGAGAGAGACAGAAACATGAAAAAAGGGTGAGAGCTCATTCATTCTAACCACAGCCAGAATTTGGAATTTCCTGAGCCCTGTACCATTAGAGCTACTCTGGTTCCTGCCCTTTTAAAGAGCTTGATCCTTTAGCTGATTTTCTACCCATAGTAAGCAAGCCTAAATAAAGTACATTTCTTTTCTGACCAACTTAGCCCAGTTTAGTTTCAATTGCTTGCAACCAACTACCTTAAATTATACATTACATAAACTACTTATTTCTCATAATGTGTTTGAGACAAAATTCTAAACATATTTGGAATACTTGTGTTTCATCAACAGAATAAGACATCATTTTTCTCCCATTGCAATATATTGAAAGCAATATATTGAAACCCAGCACAATCAGATTCCTGAGCGCTGAATCTTGGAATAAACACTCTTATCAGCTTCCAATGTATGCAATCTGCTTTCAGTAGCACTGGCATAAAAATGTTAGGGAGTTATTGTCGGGATTAATAGACTTTGCATCACTCCAGTGCTAAGCATGTATTCATTGCCTGACCATTAATTAGATAGCCTTCAGGAAATGAAGCATTCTAAGAAGAAAATAGTGACGTCACAGAAAAATGGAGAAATAATTAACAAATCCCAAGTTTACAGACATTTAAAAATGTTAAATGTTACTTGCCAATTGACATTTTAGTTCAAGAACACTGGAAGACCATTATGCAAACAGATGTTCTGAGGTGCTATCTTTTTAAAAAGTTACTTACTACATAGGAAGAGGAAGTCTTTCTCAACTCAAATTACTTGTTAAATATTAATAGATGAATTCAAATAATTTTAGTACTACACTTAGTTTCAAGTGCCCCCTTTCTCTCATAAAAGAATGTCCTTACTCATCTGTTATGTTGCTTTCTACCTGTGGTGACTTTAATAATTTGACATTTTTTCCCTGTCTATTCACATTGCAAAGTTATTATATCCAATTCTCTTTAAAAGGGACCTAAGAAATGCAGAATATGATTGTTTGACATTTTGATGGATGTCAGGGGTGCGGGGACGGGGGAGAGATTTATCTGTTTAGGCAGCACAGGCTTCGCTCACACTGTTTTTTCTGTCATATGATCTATGGACCTAGAAGTGTTTCACCTCTGAAATATCAAATCCAAAATGGAACTTGCTGACTTCAGCCATGTAACATTCCATTTCATTCATTTGTTTAATTCCAGCAGATTTTTTCCCACTTTATCATGACATTTAGTATCTGGCTTCCTCTTCCTTCTTATTCATTCGATCACAACTATCTATTGAATGCCTCCTCTGTACTGAACCAGGTTCTAGGCACCGGGAATAATGTGCTAAATAAGACATACAGGACATTTTCTCAGAGACATTAATATTTTAGAGAGGGAGAAAAACTAAAGAAGCATATTTTAATGTTGGGTAGGAATGAATGATATCAAAAATTTAGCTGAAAAAGAATAAAAAGTGATGGAATATATATGGCTCTTTTAAAAAGAGTGTAATAATTAGCTCTTGACACAATATTGCTGCAAAATAAAGTAACTTCAAAATTTCAGTACAACACACCTATCTGCAGGCTGGCTAAGGTTTGATTTAGGCTGGGCTTCCCTTGACTTGGCTCCATGCTGCAGGTTGAGTTCAGTTCCTTTCCACCTGTTTCTTCAACCCATTTAAGTCAGTAGCCACACATGCATGTTCTTTTCATGGCAAAAGATCAGAATAAGAGGGAAAGACAAATTGGGTAATCACATTTTGAGCCTTGGTTTTGTCAGGTCTGCTAATACCCGTTGGTTAAAGCAAGTCACAGACAGGGCTTGGCCCCAAATCAAGGGTCAGAGAAATACATGCCACCTACATGTGCATAAGGCCGTGAAAGGTTGGATTTATATAAAACTAATGCAGAAGAGTGAAGAGTTGTGACCAATTATTTAATCTATCATTTTGAGTGAAAGGGGGAAATTCATTGACATTTCATTTAAGATCTGAATAAGGGATTAAAGAAATTATATTAATAACTGAGAACAGAACATACCAGGTAGTGGAAACAACAAGTGTAAAGACTTAAAAGTAGAGACAAGTTAGAGAAATAACAGTTTGTTTGGTATGGTAAACATGGGGTGAATGAAGGAAGAGCAGTCGTGGAAGATAAAGTCAATAGGTGTTTAATGACAAAATTTTAGTAGATCTTTAAATCCATGAAATTTGGATTTTTAAATAAGTACATCGGAAGCCTTTGAAATACTCTGAGCAGGAAATATGTGTAATCAAATTTCTGTTTCTAAAAGATCACAGCAGCCGGGCACGGTGGCTCATTCCTGTAATCCTAGCACTTTGGGAAGCTGAGGTGAGTGGACTGCCTGAGCTCAGGAGTTCCAGAAAAGCCTGGGCAACATGGTGAAACCCTATCACTACTAAAATACAAAAAATTAGCTGGGCGTGGCAGCATGCACCTATAGTCCCAGCCACCTGGGAGGCTAAGGCAGGAGAATTGCTTGAACCTGGGAGGCAGAGGTTGCAGTGAGCTGAGATTGTGACACTGCACTCCAGCCTGGGTGACAGAGCAAGACACTGTCTCTAAAAACAAACAAACAAACAAACAAACAAACAAAAAATCACAAGCAGCTATGTAGAGAAATGACTGTAAGGGAGACAAAAATGAAAGACAGCAATCACTTGAGAGGTTTTTTGGGCAATACTAGGGAGAGAAAGATTATGACTCATACTAGGATATTAATAGTGGAGGTGGTGAGAAGTAAAATTCTAGATACAGATCCAGGTTATTGGCAAGACCATATTAATATGGGAGGGGGGCAGGGAAGTGCTGGGTAGAGAAGGGTGGGACCCATGGTGAGGGCTCCACCCTTGGGCCTGTGGCCACAGACCTAAGTGAGAATGGGCATTCCTGTTTTCACACCTAAATGGTGCATTTTTCCAAGGCCACTCTGGCTTGCCACACCCCCCATCTTGTGCCCATAAAAACCTGTGACCTAGCAGGCGCAGACACAAGCAGATGGATGTTGAGAGGAACAGACCAGCAGACACTGGCAGAACATCAATGACAGAATGATGTGGATGCCAAGGTGAGTTTGACCAGGAATGGGTGGAGGAGAGTCCAGCCTCTGGGTGGCCAGACTCCAGAACAAGACCACTTTCCCACTTCATCTCCCTTCTTGTTCCCCATCCATCTCACTGGGAGCCACCTCCACCACTCAATAAAACCTTGCACTCATCCTCCAAGCCCACGTGTGATCTGATTTTTCCAGTACGCTGGACAAGAACTTGGGATACAGAAAGCCCTCTGCCCTTGTAATAGGAAGAGAGTCCAATTGAGCTAACACGAGCCATCTGCAGACAGCCAAGCTGAAAGAGCACACTGTAACACATGCCCACCTGGGCTTCGGGAGTTGTAAACACTCAGCCCTAGACACCTAAAAGCTGTCCCCATGACCTCTGCACCCACCCATCTGCATGCTTCCCCTAGGGGTTTGAGCAGCGAGCAGCCACACCTCTGTTGCACACCATGTGAGGGGGATAAGGGAACTCTCCCATTTCAATATTATGTGATGATGGCTTAGATATAAGAAGTGAGAGAAGGAGAGGAATCAAAGGTGACTGCTAAGTTTTTAGTCAGAATAACTTGGTAATTGCCATGGCATTTATTAAGTAGAAACAATTGAAGGAAGAATGGGGTTGGTGGTAAGAATGAAAAATTTGTTTTACATAATTGAAGTGTGAGCTGTTTTTTGGACATCCAAATGGAGATGTTAAGTGGTGGGAGAGTAGGAACAGAAGAGATTGATGTTGAAGCTATCAGAAAATAGATGATATTTAAAGCCTTGAAGTTGGATGAGATCACTTAGGGAATAAGGAAAAAGGCTCAATGATTCAGTGCTAGGTGCTTCCAAAATTATGATTCAGAAAGAGGAGATAGAACAGGAGAGCAAGACTAAGGAGTGGCTGGGAAGGTAGGAGTAAATCGAAGATAAATGGTTGTCAGGAACCCAAGTAAAGAAAAAGTTTCAAGAAAGGAAGTGATCCCCTGTCTCTTCTTGATCTTGCTACTGAGGGTCAAGGAAGATGAAGATTGAGAATTCTTCATTGGTATGTGGCATGATGGAAATTATGAATACTCTTCACAGGTACCATTTCTATGGTGTGTTTGAGACAAAGTCTTATTGGAATCAGTTAAAAAGAGAATGAGAGGAAAATATGTCAGAATATTCAGCTCTTAGGAATTCTACCAGCTGGGCTGTGAACACCTCTTATCTTTATTTCCTGTTCATATTAGATCATATGTTCACAGTTTCAAAACAGCTTAACTCTATTGCTATATTACTTTTTCACTTGAATACCCAACAGCCCCCCAAATCTTGACCAATATAACTACCACCCTTTCATTTCTATAATTGAGCAGTTGAGCACTGCTGAAGGAAATCACAGACTTACTGTGCCTTGAAAAATTCATATCATCAATACCATCTGTCATTCTCCCTGCATTTTCCTTGTTATTTGTCTCTCCTATTCCACATATATATAATTTACTTGTTCTACATATATTCTTCCTATTATAATCCTCTCATGGGAAGAAGTGTCCCTTCTTATAATTTATCTATCTCAGTCTTATACAATCATTCCTCCTACTTCCTCAGCAATCTTGCTCATTAACTATCTCTTCTTTTTCTTGTAGTTTCATGACCACCCTCCTTATTGGCTCTTTCCCGTCTTCATTTATGCATTCTCCATTACTTTCAATCATAACCTCAATATTTCCTCACCTCTCTGCTCCAATCTTTCATTATTCTCCCACCAGTGGCTACATTTCTTTAAAATGTATCTCCAATCATTATGACCATATCTCGCCTTCCATTTCCTGTTTAGATTTCTGCAATCTGAAACCCACCTTCACCACCACTGCAATAAAAGCTTCTTGTGATTGTAATCAGAAACTTCACTAAATCTCATGGGCATGTTGGAAACCTAACCTAATTTGATTTTTTTCCCCTAGTACTTGACACTGTTGAATTGTTATTCTTACTGAAATGTTCTCTTTTGTTGGTTCTGGTTGCTTTCACACTTAGTTTTTCTCCTATCTTTCTGGCTGCTCTAAGTAAATGTGATAGCTGGTTTCTTTTTATGTGTTACAAATTGGTGTTTCACAGGGTTTCAGCTAAGGTTTTATTTTCTTCTCCCTTTGTGTTCTATTACTGTCTGACCTCATTCACTCCCATGACTTAATTGTCATCTGTATCCTGATGATGCACAAATGTATCCTCCTAGGCATGTATTTCCAACAGCTTCCTGGATGTTTCCACCTAGCTGCTCCTCTAATAACTTAAGCTCAATAAGAACATCATCTCGTCCACTGAAACCTGAAATCTCCTCCAAAATCATCTATGTCATTGACTGGAGTCACCATGCATCTAAATGCCTAATAAGGAAAATTAGATTTAAAAAATGCACCCTTTATTTATGCCCCCAACTAATTAGCCAAGTCTTGTTGAGTCTATACCATGTCTCAGTCTTTTTATTTATCCAATTCCATTCTTCCCCTGTGGATCTACTCAAGTTTAAGAACACCATCACCTCTCTCTCCTGGATTTCTTTAGCAGCTCTCTAATTCAGTTCCCTGATTTTAGTCCCAACTTATTTATTTATCTATAATACAAATATGCTAGTGTTACTTTCATTTCACACTTTTCAAAGTCTCTCCTTTTTTCTTCTCTTTTTGAGATGAAGTCTCGCTCTTGTTACCCAGGCTGGAGTGCAATGGTGCGATCTTGGCTTACTGCAACCTCCGCCTCCCAGGTTCAAGTGATTCTCCAGCCTCAGCCTCCTGAATGGCTGGGATTACAGGCACCTGCCACCACGCCCAGCTAATTTTTGTATTTTTAGTACAGACGAGGTTTCACCATGTTGGCCAGGCTGGTCTTGAACTCCTGACCTCAGGTGATCCGCCTGCCTCGGCCTCCCAAAGTGCTGGGATTACAGGTGTGAGCCACTGCACCTGGCCTAGTTTTTTTTTTTTTTTTTTTTTGGTAGAGTTTAAACCTCTTTGGGTTTTGATTTTTTGAACACCTTTATCCATTCATCTCCCATTCTTCTGGAAACTAGCTATATCCTATTATCCTTGAGATCTCTGCTCAAATATCACTACTTCCTAGATATTTCTTCCCTCTCAAATTCTGACTTATTTCCTTTATAGCACTTATATTGAAATGCATATATCTTATACGAATAGTTTCTGTAGTCTGTACATACAAATTAACTTCATATTAACAGTAATGCATGTTTTCTGTTTTTGCCCACATCTTGTACCCACGAAACTCTATTGCCCATTCTCCCATGAATATTTCTGAAAATCTTTGAAACAAGTCAGTGCATCAGTCAGCAAATATTTTTTTGAGGACCTATTATGATGCCAGGCAATACTTTAGATTCTAGGAATAGGGAGATGAAAACATTGGAAGGCCTACAGGATTATAAGACATTCAGTAAACACACAAACACATACATAATTTGAGACTGCAGGTAAATGCTAAAAACAGTCAAACAAGAAACTCTGGCAGATTAACTAAGTTGAGGGGCCAAAGGGGAGAAAGGGGCAAGAAGAGGTCACTGTTTTGGCAATTGTGAATTGACCTGAATGGTGAGAAGACAGCCATGCAATCATCTGCAGGTAGATAATTTCAAGCCAAAGGAACATACTAATGTCTTGACTTGAGATCCAGCTTGGCACAAGCAGAAACGAGGGTCTTGTCATAGCAGCATTAGTTGTAGAGATAAAAAGGAGATCAGAGAGGTATTCAGGGCCATGTCGTGCAAGGCCTTATAGGCATAGCAGGAGATTGGATATTATTCTGGTTGCAGTGGGAAGTCATGGAGAGTTTGAACAGGACAGTGATCTAGTTTGATCACTGGTTCATTTGTTTCGGTGAGATGAGGGGACTCACATGTTCTCACAAACAAACATCTCCCATATAGTCAATGCATGGGTGATGCACAGGGTCTTTCAGAACCTTAAAAATGAAATAGCTAAAACACAAAGCTTGCAATTTCTGGTTGCCTTTCAAAAATGGACTCTGCTGCATCATTATGTTAATAGACTCCCTGTCTTCTAGGGGCAAACAAGGGTAGTGGCATTGGAAACCTCACTTTGTTTCCCCGGTGTTAGTCTGGTTCTCCTCACCTGTCCATAATCTTTTTAGAGCTACGGTTGTAACTTGTTCACTATTACATCCCCAGGTGCACAGTACCTGAGTAGGACTCAATTACTGTTTGTTGAAGGAAGGAAAATTTATGGAGGTAGAATGGAGAATTTTAATATTCTCTCTACACAATTATTAACTCTTCATAGGGTCAATTTATATTCCCCAGTGTCCACCATTCATTTCCCTGAAAGAGTGGTGCACAGCTCACTGCAATATTCTGACATTTGGGACAAATAATCAGATCTTCTTGGAACATTTGAGCTTTCATTCCTCTAACCCTGACTGACTAGACGAAAACTCTGTATTGCTTATGTTTACTCAGATCCTTATGCAGAAAACATACAAACAACAACAAACCCTTTATTAAAGTAAACTTGAAGAAGTTCACTTGGATTGAAAAGGCATGTATTTTTTCATTTACATTTGGAAATTCAAATGACAGGATCTAGAATTCTAGGATAGAGTGGTGATTGACAGTAATGAGCAACAATTCAGAAAAGAGAAACATATTGCAAGAGTCACAAAACCTCTAATGCCCCAAACATTTTCCCTTTTTAAAAAATTGGTCCTTTTTGCATTATCTTTTTTTTTTTTTTTGTCAGAAGAGTTGTAGCTGCCATTCTAAGTTCAGTTTCTTTTGCATTCATGCTCACTAAAAAACAAAACTGCAAAATACAAGAGCTCTACATTTATGTTCAGATGAAAGGCTGAAATCCCAAACACAGAGAATATTGACAGCTCTGACAGATCCATCTCTGACATTAACAGTCAAAGATGGTTGCATGGAAACACTAACAGTCAAAAATAACTCTTTTTATTATAAAAAATAATGAGAAGGAGATGAATTGAAAGGCTTTGAGACTCGACTGAGTATCACAAAGATTATTCTAAAGTTTTGGGCCTGACATTTTGTCTACTACTAGTTTTCATTCTAAAATTTTCAAAATGAGCCTCAGAGAAATTTACTTCACAGGTTGCTAATTGAAGCTTAGAAGGGAAAACTGTAACTTTCTCACAATGGCACTTTAAAACATTTAGTTCTAAGTTTTCCTACTGTGATCGATACTCTGGGTCTTACCTTAACTCATTCATCATCTTCCTCAGGGCACTAGAGTTGTATTTCCACTTTTCGGTTTCACTTTCTCAGTTCTGTTACAATCGTTGTCTACAGAGCTTTCCTGAAACAGAATTCTCATTTTTAAAAAGTGATATTTTATGCCACAGTTTGACAAAAAAACAGAAATTAAGAAGGGGAAAAACTTAAAGACAGTTTTTAAGATTCAGGAAATACACTAAGAATTATAGTTCTGTGAAACCATCAAGGTAGCTATTTAGGAAAGATTTTAAAAAGCAGTTGTTTAATGGGATTTTTCACCTTCTAGTGAGATATATCGGCAGCCTATAGCAAGCCCTGTTTCTGAAAAGTTCGACTTGTTTGAAGAAAATGGACATTTTCATAGTTTAAGAAGGACTGAAATTCAGCTGACCTCATTTCGTATATCTATAAATAACTGTTTATTGAAATTTACCTTCTCACAAATTCTATTTCGTTTCTACACACAAAACTCTGCCTGAAAAGCGCCTCTCATTAATATGTGTTGGAATTATTTAGTTCCCTAATTTTTCCCCCTGTTTCTTTCTGTGTTCTCCAAGCATACTGTTTCACCTTGGGGAAATTAAGAGCCATTCATTTTTGAGCCACCTTTGAAATTTAAGCTGCTTTTTGCATTTTTATCAAACTGATTCTCTGACTTTTTTTTCTGGCCCAAACTGAGCTTATTTTAACAGAAGACAAGAGATTAATGATGTTGTTTGATTAATAACTTTGTATATCCGAAGGTAGGTTAAACTGAGGCTACATACTCTCTTCCCAGGCCCTCATCCTTATTAAAAAAGCTATCAAATTTTTCATAGTTTTCTATGCTGCTTTTAAAATACACCAATACACTGTGGTATAGTTTTCAAATTAATAGCTATACATTTGTACTTTTTGTTCACCTATATTTTTCAAATATTACCTTTTCTGAACAACTCTTACAGGGGTCCTAGGGCAGCAGGACTTGGAGAACTCTAAGAGATGCTCTTGGCTGCTTGCCATATCTCACACCATGGGAATCAGACTTTCTCAAGACAAGAGAGGCTTCATAAAGATTTCCTTCAATTTTTTCTCCCCTCCCAACACAATAATCTATTGCAAATATTAGTATATGATTTGGACAGAATGAGAGAAATATTAAAGGAGACTACTGGCTGTTACAACCTGACTGCATTGGGTACTCTTGCAAATGGGTAGGTGGAGTGTCGTGCGTAAGAGCATGGTCTCTGGATTCAATGGCTTGGGTCTGCACTGAGGCTTTGCCATGGACCAGCTGGGTGACCTTGAGACACTAACTGCTTTGCTTTGTGCCACAGGTTCCTTATTAGCAAAATGGGGAATAATGAACCCTACCTCATAGGGTTCTCACAAAGATTAAATCAATTAATACATGTAAATCACTTAAAACATGCCTGGTCTATATTAATCCTGTCTTCATATTTGTGCTTTGTTACTGATCCTTTTGAATTTTGTTTATTGTAATATTTTAAAATATTCCATTAAAATATTATTTTGTCTGATTACTGAGTTTTTTGTCTCTCCCTTACATTTTACACCAGAGGTAACTGTCTTGCTCCTTTCATACTAATCCTTGCCCTATTTCCTATATTATTACAATTACTGGCTTTCTTGATGTTCCTGGTCAAATTTGAAAACAAAAAAGTGTTTTTTTTTGTTCTGATCATTTCAATTGTAAAATAGATAGGGCATGTAGAAAATAGATTTTAATAAAGGTATACATCTTGAAGTTTTAATACAAAGCAAGTAAATGCACGTGTAACCACCACCTAGATCAAGAAAGAAACATTGCCAGCATCTCATGCAGCCTCCCATTAAAGATCCATTTCTCCTTCTGAAAGGTTGACTCGTATCCTAACATTTCTGGTAATTGTTCCCATGACTTATTTGATTGCTGTCTATCTAAGTATGTGTTCTCAAATATTATCTTACCTGGTCTATTTTTTAAAATGATACAAATAGAGAGATGCACATACAACATGTATTCTTTTATGTCTCTTTATTTTATTTAAAATTAGGTTGTGAGATTTACATAAGTTGTTATAGCTGTAGTTCATTTAATTTCCTTACTGAATAGTAATTCAGTGTATCAATACACCACAACTTATTCATTCTACCATTGATTAATTTTGAATTTGTTTTCAATGTTTGGCTATTATTAGCAATACTACTAGGACCACTCTTGAATAAGTCTCTTGGGCACGTGTGGTATATGTGCTTGCATTTATATTAGGTATGTGCTTGAGAGTGGAATTAGTATTAGTGCTGGTTTTCTGAAAATGTTTTATCAGCTTTTACCTGTTAAACTAATTTTTTAAATTTAACAGTGTATCAGGAAATTACTTTGTATTTTTATGTACATAATCATGTCAACTGTATTTGTGACATTTGGATTTCTTCCTTTCAAATCTTTCGACATATTATTATTTCCTTATTACAATAAGACCATCATCTTCATGACATGTTGGTTAGAAAAGTCTGTTATGTTCCCAGGTTCACAAGGACAGCTTTTGACATTTAATGATCAGATGAGTTCTTTGCTATAACATTGGTGTAAGGGCCATTTGTCAGATTAAGAAAGGTCCTTAATGTTTTTAAACACGCATACATACATCAAATAATATTTTCTTATATCAAAAAATTTTTGTACATTTGTTGAGATGGTCATATGAGTTTTCTCCCTTATTTGGTTAATACGATAAATTATATTAATGATTTTTCAATGTTAAGCCAAACATATGCCTGGGGTAAACCCAAATTAGACATGGATGCAGCATCTTATTATATATTCTGGAGTAGTTTTCTAATTTTTTTTTGCTTAGGACTTCTGCATCTATACGTATAAAGAGGCTGGCTGACTTGCAATTTTTTTCTTGTGATTATTATTTCTAGTTTTTTATTGAGGTTATTATGAACTGTTAAAACATATTTTAGAGTAATGATTTGTTATCTAGTCCCTAGAAGATTTTGTGTTAAAACTTGCATTCATTTTTTCTTAAATATTTAGTAGGATTTACAAGTGAAGGTATCTGGGTCTGGAGTTTTTTCTTTGAGAAAATTTAAAATTATGGATTTAAATTTATTTTTTCCAGATATCTATAGTTTCTAGATCTTCTTTTGTTAGATTTTATAATTTATATTTTTCTAAAGTTTTGTGTACTAGTTTGTTCTTGCATTGCTATAAGAAGTACCTGAGACTGGGTAATTTATAAAGAAAAGAGGTTTAATTGGCTCATGATCCTGTAGGCTATACAAATGTGGTACTAGCGTCTGCTTGGTTTCTGGGGAGACCTCGGGAGGCTTTTACTCATGGTGGAAGGTGAAGTAGAAGCAGGCACATCACAAGGTGAAAGCAGGAGCAAGAGAGAAAAAGTTGGGGGTGGGGTTTGCCACACAATTTTAAATGACCAGATCTCATGAGAACTCACTCAGTATCATGAACACAGCACCAAGGGGATGGTGCTAAGCCATTCAAGGGAAATCCACCCCTATGATCTCATCACCTCCCACCAGGCCCCACTTCCAATACTGGGGATAACAACTCAACATGAGACTTGGTGTGGTCATATATGTAAACTGTATTGGTTTCTAGTTATCTTTTGCTGTTGCTAACTTAATTGTTTAGTGACCAGATAATATATTCTGTATTGTTTTAGTTCTCTGAAATATTTTGAGATTTGTTTTATATATAGTTTAGCATATAATCAATTTTTAATATTATGTCCCATTTTAAAAAGAATGTTTCTTCTGTAGCTTTGAGTAGACTGTAGGGTACATATCCAATTATGGTGTTTATGGTGTTCAAATATTTTATATTTCTGTATCTTTCTGATTCTCTTTTGTCCTTTTATTTGATCAGCTAGTGAGAGATGTGTGGGTTTACCTATTTTTCCCATAAAGTTGTTTAGATTGTGGCTTTATATTCTTCAAACTATGTTATTAGGTGCATACAAATTTAATATTGTAGCTTCCAGGTTCATTTTAACTTTTTTCCATTATGAAGTGCCCTTTTTTATTTTTGGCCATGCTTTCTGCCTCAGAGCTGTCTTTGATATCAACATAGTCACACCTGCCTTATTTGGTTAATAGTACAAAGTATAACTTCTTCATCTGTTAACTTTTTATATTTCTGTATCATATTTCAGATGAGGGCTTTATAAAGAGTATATAGTTGAGTTTTGTATTTTTAATTCCGTTTTTATCTTTGAAACAGAGTATTTAGTTATTTTTATGTTTAATGTAATTTAATTTAATGTAATTACCAATATCTTTTAGCTTTGCCATCTTACTCAGCCATTTCTATTTGTCCTTCCTGTTTTGGGTTTTCTCTCCCATCTGGCCTTCTTTTAGATTGAGTTTTTAAATATTTCTTTTGATCTCCTATTAGCTTGGATGACATGCAGTCTTAAGATTCTTGTACTGTTCGCCAGAGAAAACTTCATTCTTCACTTACCAAAGTCTCATACTAATTGTTATTTTCACCCTGATCCTGAACAACTCAAGGAACTTGGAACACTTTAACTATGTCATTGTTTTATGTAATTTAATTATGTTCTAAATTTTGAAGGCCACAAGGCATCACTGTTACTGTTTTATATGATCAGTATCACTGAGATATTCTCAAATGTTTACCTTTTTTGTTGCTTCTTAATTCTTTTTCAAAGTGTTCTCTTTTTATGCAATTAAACAGTGACTTTTAGAATTTTTTTTCATTATAGGCAGGCTCATGATTAAGTCTTCACATTTTATATTCCTGAAAAGGTCTTAATTTTACCTGCATTTTTTAAAGATATTCATAGTTGGGAATAGAATTCTAAGTTATCAGTTTTCTTTCAGCATTCTAAAGAAGTAATTTTATTTTTGTCTGGCTTACATTTTCCTGCTTAAAAGTCAGTTTTAAATCTAACTGATGCTCCTTCTAAGATAACCTTTCTTGTTTTCTCTTGCAGTATTTACATTTTTTTTTGTCCTTGGTGTTCAGTGGTTTTACTGATATGTCTGTGAGAAGTTTTTTTGTATTCATTCTGTACAGTTTCTCATACTTCATGAATCTGTGACTTACTTGATGACCTTCTTCAGTGTTAGAAAGTTATTAGTCATTATATTTTAAAATATCACCTGTCTCCAATTTTATATCTAATACACATTCTCTCGATCAGCTTTGTCTTGCATCCCGTCATCTGTATTTTCCAGCTGATTCTCTCAGCTTTAGTCTGGAGATATATATAGTTACTTCTCTATGGCAGAGCCTAATCTGCTATTAAAACTATCCAATGAATCCTTTATTTGAGTTATTGACTTTTTCAGTTCTAGGATTCCCTTTAATTCTGTAGTTTTAAAAATTCTCCCTCAAAATTCTCCCTCTTGTCTTTTATCTCCTTGAACACAGTAAGTATAATTATTTTAAAATCAATATTTGATATCTCCAATATCAGAGGCTTTTAGAGACTTCTTCCACTGTTATTTCTGCTTCTGTGTGTTCATGCTATCTTGTGTCTCTATTGCCTGAGTATTTTTAAACTGTGTCTTTGAACAGTATTTGCAAGCATTTGGTAAAAATAAACTCTGGCATAGAATATTATCTTCCTCCAGAGAGGATTTATATTTTATTATTATTATTGCTTTGGCCAGGTACCTTAGGGAAACAGCTTTTCGAAATTATCCTAATACAATTTCTGGATTAAATATTACATGAGTTTGAGCTGCCATCCTTGTAGGACCCTATTTTCTTTTCTTTTTTCTTTTTTTTGGTTTGGTAACTTTTTATTGTATATATATTTTTAAGGTGTACAACATGGTATTTTCATGTACTTAGCTTGGTATACATAGTGATTATTAAAGTCAAGTAAATTAACATACCCATCATCTCATATAATTAGCTTTCTTTTTTTTCTTGTGCTAAGACTACCTAACATCTCCTAGCAAATTATCAGTATATTATACAATATTATTAATTGCAGTTCTCATATTGTACATTAGAACTCTAGACTTATGTATCCTATAAAAGTGCAGTTTTATACCCTTGGACCTACAACTACGCATCCCTTCCTACCCTCTGCATTACTGCTCTTTTACTATTTCTCTGTATTCAGTATGTATTTTTTTTTTTTAAGATTACACTTGAAAGTGAGACTATGCATTATTTTCTTTCTTCATTCATCTGGCTTATTTTACTTAACATAATGTCTTCTAAGTTCATCCATGTTGTAGCAAATGGCAGGCTCTCCTTCTTTTTAGGGATGAATAATATTTCATTTTATATTTATGTAATATATAACAAATCACACACACATACACACACAACACACCACAAATTTCTTTATCCATTCATTAATCTATTAAGGGGTGCTTAGATTGTTTCTATATCTCTGGAGCCTGTCTGTTTTTGATTCAACTTTACTCCTAGGGTACAACTTTACTCCTAGCCTTTCAGTGAGAGAAGTTCAGAAGTTCCATTCTCTTTTGTGAGGACCTGTACTCCAAATCCTCGTTCTCATGCATGAACACTGTCAAAAGTACAACTCATTGTCTCAACTTTCATCTGTTCCTTCTGAAATAAGAAAGAACCCCACAGGAAGAGAAGCTCATAACTTGGGCTTCCTTTGTCACTGGATTACTGCCAATTAATCATTGTTTCACTAGTTCTAAAATACAGGTGTTAAAATATATGTTTTCCTGGTTATCCAAGATTTTCTTGTCTTTGGTGGGAGAATTGGTGCAAATTACCTCATCTGGCATTACTAGAAGTGGAATTACTTTTCCTATATAAACCCATTATACCAGATAAGCAAAAATATCTACACAGTTTAAAGCCACTGAAACTGAATCCAATTTCTTGAGACCTTGTTTGTTTAACAGAAAAACTCTAACTTAATTAGGAAAGCCTTTTTACAAACACAAAACCATCCAAAACTATCCAGTCTTAAAGGGTTCAGGCAAATATTGGAAAAGAGATGTCATCTGAAGGTTTTTCTCCAAGTTCATTTTCAGTTCTATTTAAATATTTGTATTGTTACTATTATAACTCATACCAAGGGCATGGAACTATGCTAGTTATAGAGATACAATGTGGCTGTGTGAACAAAATAGACAAAGCTGTTGATCTAAAGAAGTTTAGAGAGACATGATGAAAACATCTAGGATTAAATGAGATAATTGGTAAAAAGTTATTGGTAATTAAATGGATAACTGGTAAAAAGCACAGTTCTGGGCATATAGTATGTACTCAAACACTGTTTTTATGTATCAGTATACACAGCCATTTCCAAAGAGCTGACAATACCTAGGCCCTTGTGGACCTGTGTCCCTACTGAGTAATTTATGGGAATGAGCAACAATGTGCAAACAGATTAGGCAATGGGAGGGCTCTGTGTAGTCATGTGTTTTGATTGTGAACTTTTATTAACTTTTCTACTTGGTTCAAAATACATGCTATGGTCTGAATGTTTGTGCCTTGCCCAAGTTCATGTGTTGAAATCCTGACCCCTCCAAGGTGATATTGAGGACTTTTGGGAGGTGATTTGGTCATAACATGGCAGAATCCTTCAGAATAGGATTAGTGCCTTACAAAAGCTGCTCCAGAAAGCTGTCTTGCCCCTTCCACCATGTGAAGACATAGTGAGACAAGATTACCTATGAACCAGGAAAGAGGGATCTTGGACTTCTCACACTTGCTCCAGAACTAGGAGAAATAAATTTCTGTTGTTTATAAGCTACTCTATAGCATTTTGTTATAGCAGCCTGGATAGACTAAAACAATATGGGAAGATGTTTTTATAGGTACATAGAGCAGCACATTTTTATTTTGCCTCAAGCTCCAATATGGCTCTGTACAGCACTTACTTGACTGTCTGATGAAAACAGAAATGGAGGAGACATTGATGGGTGCTAACATTTCCAATGAATGAGAGGGTTTGCTGGGACATAGATGGCAGTGACAAGATGGAGTATGTATAGTAAATACATGAATTTTGAAGAAGAGGGAGAAACCTTTCTAAAAAGATAATGAGAAGTAAGACAGATCCCACAAAATATCTCTAGGCATTAAGGTACAAGATAAAATATTGCTTGCTTGACAGACTGCATGAGAAAAGGTATCCTCAAGGAATGGTCAGTCCTTGATGAAAGTGTAATGGGAAAGAGAACACAAAAATGATGAGACTTTTGTGGAGAACAGACTATGTGATATGGTTTGGCCATGTCCCCACCCAGATCTCATCTTGAATTTTAACTCACATAATCTGCATGTCATGGGAGGGAGCCAGTGGGAGGTAATTAAATCATGTGTGCAGTTTTCTGTGCTGTACTTGTAATAGTGAATAAGTCTCATGAGCTCTGATGGTTTCATAAAGGGCAGTTCTCCTGCACATGCTGCCTTGCCTGCCACCGTGTAAGATGTGCCTTTGCTCCTCCTTTGCCTTCCACTATGATTGCAAGGTCTCCCCAGCCATGTAAAACAGTGAGTCTATGAAACCTCTTTTTCTTTATAAATTACTCAGTCTCCGATATGCTTTTATTAGCAATGTGAGAACAAACTAATACACTATGGTTTTAAGATGGTACTGTGGCATCTTTCATGTGTAGTTTTTGAGGAAAGTGAAAACAATTAGTTCTTGATTCT
This sequence comes from Pan troglodytes, assembly GCF_028858775.2. Classification (NCBI taxonomy): domain Eukaryota; kingdom Metazoa; phylum Chordata; class Mammalia; order Primates; family Hominidae; genus Pan; species Pan troglodytes. The sequence continues at coordinate 135,526,120 of NC_072403.2, read as the reverse complement.
TTTCAAAGTATGTATGACATTCTGAACCAGGGATAACTACATGTTACTTTTTTTCTTCATTTTTAAAGAGATTATTCTCTCTACCATTGTATATTAAATGACTATAGATTGATTAAATGTATCATTTAACTCTAGGTTCAGGGTTATAAAAATAAAAACATCTAGACCAGATCAAGAGCTTTGTCCATTATCCAGAGATGAATTAACTGATATGACTTTGTGTTTCAGCCCTTTGGTGAGGAGGTGAAATGCATCCTACTTGTATGTGGGATAGTTGTGTTGGAAGGATGGGACATTTCACATATATATGACTGAAAAATGTACACACGATTGTATGTGTGTGTTTTCTCATATATGCAATAAAGAGGGAACATCTGTTTTGTTGGCTTAGTACAGTTGATCCTTGAACAACATGGGTTTGAACTGTGTGGGTCCATGTATATGCAGACTTTCTTCCACCTCTGTCACCCCTGAGACAGTGACATCAACCAACCCCTCTTCATCCTTTTCCTCAGCACACTCAACATGAAGACAATGAAGACCTTTTTGATGATCCACTTTCACGTAATAAATAGTAAATATCTTTATGATTTTCTTAGTAACATTTTTTTTTGAGATGGAGTCTCACTCTGTTGCCGAGGCTGGAGTGCAGTGGTGTGATCTTGGCTCACTGCAAGCTCCGCCTCCCAGGTTCAAGCAATTCTCCTGCCTCAGCCTCCCAAGTAACTAGGATTACTGGTGTCCACCACCATGCCTGGCTAGTTTTTTTTTGTATTTTTAGTAGAGACAGGGTTTCACCATTTGGCCAGGCTGGTCTTGATCCCCTGACCTTGTGATCCACTCTCCTCGGCCTCCCAAAGCACTGGGATTACAGGTGTGAGCCATCATGCCTAGCCAATATTTTCTTTTCTCTAGCTTATTTTATTGTAGAATACAGGATATAATACACAGAACAGACAAATTGTGTGCTAATCAACTGTATGTTATCGGGAGGGCTTCTGGTCAACAGTAAGCTATTAGTAGTTGGGTTTTGGGAAGACAAAGTTACATGCAGATTTTCGACTGTATAGGGGTCGGTGCACCTAAACTTCAGGTTGTTCAAGGGTCGCTATCTTCTGGCAATAACATCTCCTCCTTGGGCCGCTGCTCTTCCCTCATACCCCTATCCTGGACACTTTTGAGAGGCTGCCAATCATTGCACTGAGCCCATGGGCCATAAGATTTGGTTGGCTTGGGCCTATCAAAGTGTTCCATTCTCCTGGTCAAGATATTGATCAGGAAGTGTACATATATTTTAAGCCAGACCATCACTAAGGGCCCATTTTTATAATTTTTATATACAGAGATTTGGAAAAGATAATCATCTCTTTCTTCTGAGATAATAATCTTGATTGATCTGAATGAACCTGGGGCTATCTGTAGTCATGCCCATAACTTGCCCCATCACATGGAAAATGTCTTTAAAAAATGTGAATGGAGCAAATATCTAGATAGAAACAGAGCTGAAAAATGGAGAAAGAACTGGTGATATTATTCACATCCTTTATTTCAATGATATGTAAGACCACCCACCTCTTTTTAGGATTCAGAGTAGACCAAAGGGGATTTATATTTATGATAAATGGGATTCTTGTTCAAATCCAGAAAGGCTGGATAAGGGGGTAAGAAACCCAGCAAGGAGTAATGTAAAGATCACTCGGCTGAGATTCTAGTTTAGGCTCTTTAATAATTTATATACATGTGGGTAAATTAACGCCTTTCCAAGCGTTAATTCTTTCCCCTGTAAAATGCCAACATTAGCTTTAACTATTTCTAATATCCTTAAAACTGTAAATGTGCATATTCTAAACATCTCTAAACTAATCATACTTTGAAATAAGTGCCACCTGTGAGTAGGTAGAAACTTAATAATTTTTTGATAAGAATATTTTATTTTTTCTTTTAATTTCCTTTGCTTTTAAGCTTTCTGTTAAAAAAAAAATAGGATGCTGCTAGATTAATCTAGTGGAATGTAAATGCAATCAGTGACTAAATCAAACGTGTCTGTAGTCCACAACATTTCCAAAGCAAAAACAAAATTATAGATCTTTCTAATTTGAACCAGCTGAAGTAACTGCTGATTTTTATAGTTGGAATGATATAGTGAATTGTCAGAATTGTCTCTGCAGATTATAATGCTGAGCACTTATGTACGTAAAGACACAGCAGCCCCTACCCTAATTTAGAGGTTTGTGAAGTTTGGCATTGGCAATGCCCCTCTTTGTCCCTTCAGTGAGATCTCAACCTTCTCAATCAGTCCCTCTGACTCCCTTTTCAAGCTCATGGCACTGCGATTCATCATAAGGACCAACAGGTAAGCTGTAGTGGCTGCATGGACTGTGATGTTGGACAGGGTTTCAAGACAGTATCCAGACTCTTGAGAGAGGATGCTACAATAAATAAACAATATCTGTAAAGGGCACAAGCCTGAAAACCAGGGCTTGTATGGCAGGATATGCCATACAGTTGCTAACTTAATTTTGTATTCCAAATGTTATTCCCGTTTTGATTGAAAATAGCTTTCAAATTTAATTTTTAAATTACAGGACAGACTCTTTGATTTGTATACAACAGGCTTCTCTACTGGGTGACACATTTTGGGACAAGGGCGCTTTCTACATTATTCTTCATATCCAACCATCTATTCTACTTACTGACCATCCAGGACAGCATGGATTTATATCCCCAGTGTCGTTCACAACTCCAATTTGCTCCCAGTGTGAAATATCACTCATATTGGTTTGAAATTATATTCTAAACTTAAAGCCCACAATTTCTGTGTGGGATGTAAAGTTGACAAAACACGTACATTTTTCCTAATGCAAATCCTACATGTGTTGACTTTGAGGCAGTCAGGCTGGCACTGTTGGGGGCGTGTAAGACAGAAAATAACTCCTGTTAAATAAAAGCATAAGAAGTGAGGAAAGAGAAGCAGATCTGTTTTGTTAAATGGAATTTTTAGAGACAGAGTAAATGGTTCTGGTTTGTTTTGAAGGAGATTAAGAATAAAAATGAAGTATTTAAAATGAGAGTGAATACCTGTTAAGAGGTCAAGGAAAGCTGACAATCTGCCAGTTGTGACAACACTTAATAATATTCAAATTAATTATAATATTGAAAATGAAAAATTCTGACTGAAAATGAATAATGAATAACAAAACCAGACACGGCTCTTAGGTGAAATGTGATTTTCATGAGGATGGGAACATTTAACATTTATACAGCAGTTCATATTCTCAAAGTCATATATCAGTGACAACTGTAAAATACATCTTTAATTTCAATTGATGAAACACTCTGCAGGGGTACATTCAGGTGGTCGTCCACTCCCCTCTCCAAATAAAATGAGAGAAAGAGAGAAGAGATTTGAATAAAGAAATACTTAAAAACTACTTATAAAATGGAAGTCAAATGCCCTGATATCCAATCATAGAAATGATTTCATTCTTGGTAGGTACGTCTTTGTTCTTCATTCACATGAATATTCATAAGCTGCCACAGCTCTTCATGTATTTAGAAGTACAAGGGTAATCCTCATTCCGAATGCAAAAGGATTGATTTATAAATATGCACTGTAATCCTTAGATACTACTTTAAATAAAGGCCCTTTAGATTATGTATTTTCTCCCAAACTCTCATATCTATACTGTTCTTCCCATTTCCTTGCCTCAGTTGAACTTTAGCTAAAATTTTCTTGAAGGCCAAACTTTCTAAAGATTTTGTTTCAACCATCTAATGATCTGTTCTCATGCTCAATCTACTATCACAGCTACGGAGAACCCCAAAACAGTGGGGTGGTGGATACTTCATTCCTAGTAACAGAGTTTTAATAGGATGTCACTGCCATCCCACAATTCTACCCACTTACAGTTAAGTATGACCAAGAATCAAATTTTCCGCATGGACTGGAGCAGTAGCAATTCATGTCACTTCCAGGTTTGATTCACATGCCCTTTCTCATGGCCTTTCTTCTGGCTGGAGTGTTAATGTCCAGAGCAATTTGGCAAGTCACATAATTGATTGCAGAAGTGCCAATATCCTGTATCTCTAAATGCCCCTATAGAGAACAGCTGCCCTCGAACCTGGAATACCTCCTTGGACTTCTGTAATGACTGTAAAATACATCTTTAGTTTGAATTGATGCAACACTCTGCAGGGGTACATTCAGGTGGTAGTCCACTCCCCTCTCCAAATAAAATGAGAGAAAGAGAGAAGAGATTTGAATTAAGAAATGCTTAAAAAATACTTTTAAAAATGGAAGTCAAATACCCCGATATCCAATCATAGAAATGGTTTCATTCTTGGTAGATTGAGTGTCAACAGGAGACGGAAGTAAGTTTTATTTTATTTTTGAGGCGTATTTAAAGGTCTTCTTGGTTTTTCCACTTGACTTACCCTAATTAATACAAGTCTGGATTTGTTACTACAAATGTATGGTCTCTAAGCCCAGTGGCCTCTCACTAGCATTGCGCAGCCATTATGGAGCTGCTTCTTGCTTTACCTCTGCAGCTTTTTGAAACTTTCAGAACTCTCTTCAAGGTATCCTTCCATTTTCACCCTTTGTTTCTCAGCAGATTACATTGACTTACCGAGAAAATAATGCCACAAGGCATGAATTCCTTTAATTCTCTCCTTTCACAACTAAAAAATTATCCATGTTTGTGCCAAATCTTACTTCTTTTCTTTTAGATTTATGAAGAATTTTATTTCTCTTTAAAAGTATTCTCCATATGAGCTCTAATTTTACCCTTCCATCTGCTTCAAGCTCCTTCTCTATTTCTTATAGTTTCTCTCTCTGATATTATAAATCTCTCCTCCCTCATTCCTGTATTTCTTCCCTTAAAGGATAATCATGATCAAGACTCTTTGATCTTTAAAAATTTAGACCGTATCCTAAATTATCCCTAATTTAGCCTGTATCCCCATCTAATTCTTAATCCATTTCACTTCCCTGCTTTTCAAAAAAGCTTCCTTAAAGTGTATTTTAGTTTCGTTCTTCATCGTGTGGTCTCTCATTTGCCCTTCATCCTGCAATTTGGCTTCTATATCTACGGCTGCGTTGAAGTTGTCTTAAGGAAAGTATGATGATCATTTTATTGCTGTATCCAGTCCTTTTAAAAGGTAAATGTGATCACTTCATGTTCTTGCTTAAAAACACTTTACTGTCATCCTAAATCAGAGTTAAGACCAAACACCTTAGTATGACTTATGAGATACTTTAGTATCCATCCCTTTTTTATTCTCTTATTTCCTTATCTGTAGTTTCCTTACAAGTACCTTGTGACCACATGTTACTGAACTATTTAAAGTTCATGATGCTTAGGTCTCTCTAATTTTTCCTGAGTTGTTTCCTCTACTTAGAAATTACGTCCTCAATCAACCATGTGTTTAAGTAGCTTCTTATACTTCAAGACTCAACTCCAGTATTTCCTTTCTCTTGAAGTTTTTCCTGGACTGTTACAACTTCTTTTCTGCCCCCAAAATGCATAGAGTTTATTCTAGAATTTAACACACTGCATTATAATGTTTAACTCTCTTACTAGACTATAAACTCCTTGAAGAAAAAAAAAATCCCTGTCTTAATTTTTGTATCACCAGAACCTAGCCTAGTGCCCACAGCAAATAGCTAATATATATTTATTGAAGAAGGGGATTAATAAGTTTCATCATTATTAATAAGCTCACAAAATTGGTGACTCTTGGAGGTATTTAGTAATGATACACCAGATGCAGCAGATCACATTGTTGATAATGTGAAATAGCAAAATGCCAAGAACAAGATGACATTATAATTTTTTTCAAAATTAGAAATAGAAATATCCATTTAAATTATTTAAAAGAAAAAAATTTGTATCTAAGAATTGGTCATCAGATATTTTATTTTTTATAAGAAAAGCATTTGTGATTTTATAAGAAAATAGAAAAAGTATAAATGATAAATTGCTTCTGAACAGCAACCAGGAACACAGACTGAAGGTCATATGTGATCGACTGCAGAATAGAAAGCAGTAATCTGAATTATGGACTCCACAGGGACCAACTACTGCAGGATACTGCAGATCTTCTTAAACAGGATAATGGTAGTGGACAGATGCCAGCTCTTCAGAGAATGGAATCTCTAAGAAGGAAGGGGCAACAAAGGCGATGGCCTTTGTTAACTAAAAACCAGATTGACAGAAAAATTTCTAAGAGAATGTTTGACAATGTCAAATGTGTGTGAGGAAAGAAGCCTGATATTGGAGACTCAGCTACTCATGAGTCAGAGTTAAAGAGAGGAAGGTTTTTAATTGCACTGGAATGCCTTCTGTCATTTGAAACGATCTGGATTACACAGTTTCTAAATAATCAGATGGTAAGCCAAACCTATGGAATGACTTTCCACCTTGATTAAAGAAACGAGCACAGGCCATTTAGAGATAGTAATGAGGGCAGAACGATATTTTCCGTGACACAAATAGAATACAAAACAATTTAAAACGAAGTGAACAACAGTGCTGAGATGAAGTAAGATTAATGAAATAATAGTTCAATAGAGGCTTTGCTTGTGATTCTGAATTCTAAGTTTATTAAATGTAAGCGTCAGAGAAATTTCTAGGTTATTTAATGTTATCTCAAGGTCAAATGAAGGCAAATAGTCTCACATTCACTTCCACTATTCCTAGTTTCTTCCATATTTCTTCATTTCAAGGGTTAAAAGGCCAACATTTATTCTTTACAAATTTAAATTGTGTTTGCCAGTTTTTCTTCACCTACAAAGCTGAAAGTAAACTTCTGTCTATTTTCCCTTGTGAGCTACTTCAACTGAGGCACTAAAACAGTAGCTTATATTTTGTTTGCTCTTAATTATGGAAGTTTTTTGCATCATGATACTCTGCCCTCTCCTTCTCTTTGTTGAAATCATTCCAGTTGGTTATTTTTGTCTCCTATTAAAATGAACCTGAAACCTTAGGTTTATGTGGAAGTTATGGCAATTATTATTTTTAAATCCAAGTAAATAGCTCTTTCTCTCCCAATTGTATATCCTACACATTTATTTGCACTCTGTTTAGACATGCTATATTGTACAAAGTGTGTTTCCATTATTTCCACTTACCACCAATTTGTGTGTAGGTTAGCAAAGTGTATAAGCCATTTGTGTCTGTAAATTAAGAAACAGAAAGCCTTGACAATAAACTCTAAAATTTACTTTCTCTCAAATATCCCCAGTCCCTGAGAAAATAAGTGAGTAATGGTAAATACCAATCTACACCCAACTATGTCTCTTTTTGCACATCATAGAAAAAACAAATCAGCACTGAAAGAGGTAATGCAGTATGGTTTGACTTTTTTTAAAATTAATTTTATTTTATTATGGTGGAAACAAATCAACAAAACTTCTCTGATTGTCTCCCAAATATATTGCCATTTTGAAACTTGGTGTGGATGACAGTATTTTGCTCATAGCTAAATAGAATACATGTCTTATTGAGTGTTTATGATAATAGCAGACACAGGAGCAAGGTTTAAAAATTTCTCTAAGTGAGAATATTTTTATCTACTAACTTGAGTATTTAGAATACCTAGTGAATATTACAAGGGGTAATGATCAGTATAATCAGGTTGGAGATGCCCCTTGACCTAAATGCGACATTAATAGGAGAACAAATTTTCACAGTTTATCATTTACTTATATAGACTAGCTCAGTTATTAATGTCCTAATTTTATAAATATCCCTGTATGCAAAACTATGACAAGTCTACCTGTGCTGATGGTGCAGAAGTGGAATGTGAGAGTTATTCCAGGAGCTATTGCTGAGAAGAGAGAACTATCACTTTTGGGTCCTGTTGAAAGAGCTCAATGAACTGGTAACATCTCTTTAAAAATGAAGACCCTTTAAAAATGAAGAAGGGCAAATGAATTGTTTGTAATGTTTTATTCTTTGAGTTCCCTGAAGAGTAGGTGTACACACTTGTAAGAATGTCAGTTGCTTGGTTTCAGAAAGCTTGGCAGGGTTCCATTTGGAATTCAAAGACATACCTCATGAATGGAGTTTCAGATAAATTGAAAGAGTCCTAATAACTTTTCAAAATAAGAACCATGCCAATTTCTCACTGCCTAATGACATTCATCAACTCATCTCACAGAGAGGTTTGAAAAAGCTATTATCTTCAAAACATGTTTATTGTCTAGAATATGTTTTCTTTTATTTTTCCTTCCAGTATGTTTAACATGAAAATAGTGATTGGGAACTTAAGAGTAACATCAATACTAGGAATTTAGTATTTCTTTTCTAGAGTCTTATTTTAACTTTTTATTGAGTAAAACTAGTTTGAAAAGTTGAGGTTTTTCCTGTTCCAGAGCCTAATTTTATTTAGGATCTGACCCATGAAAATTCTTAATGAGTTACATAAGATGTCATTCCTTCAGTTAACTACAATGAAAGATTATGAAAGTAACTGATGAATGGAGATATGAAGTGCTACGTTTTTCAAAACAATTGGAACTGCTGTGGCACTAGTGACTGGAGATTCTTTGTGGGGGGCAACGTAAGGAGGGCTTTTCTCTTAGGATACCTCCTTAGACCAACCCAGAGCTCTGGGAAGCTGCTCTTGAGGATTTTGTGTCTTTTCATCCCGCTAGTGGGCCTAATTTGCAGTGACCCCCTTTACCTTAAGTCATAGTATCTGCAACAAGGCCTCATTTCTTGGGGAAGATAGCAAACTTGTAGTTAAAAGGCTCTAGGCCCAGTCCTAGATATAGGAATTGAATAAAATCATGAATGTAATCATGTAATCATTTCCTCCTTGTAAATTAAGATTTGCTACTAATTTATGTATTCAGCTGGTAAATGAGCAACTTTCTATTGTGTCAGGAATGGGGGCAGTAGATTAAGACAGAACCACTAACAGGGAGGAGGTCATTGCCTATGGAAATAGCTGTTGCAGCACTCTTCTGAGCCTGAATTTTAAAAATAACAAACATGGCTTTGCTTCATGATCTGTGAAGTACCATAGGAATTCGGGAGGTCTGAAAACGAAAAGTATCAAGTTCAAGCTAAAAGATTAAACTACAAGCATTTATTAGGTTGAATATGAGAATAAAATAAAAGTGTAGTCAACCCTTGATTATTCACGGATTGGCTAGAGTTTATGATTATCAATGCCCTTCGATTCTCCTTTTGCTTCCAGCTACCAACTATTGAATATTTTTTTGCTCATTAACACCTGTCTAGGAGTGGGAAGGTGAAATGCTAATCAGCCAATTTGGTTAATTGTTAGTGGCTGCTATAATCCTTTTTTAAGTTGAGATAAGGAAATACTTTACTTAAATATTAGCTGTGGACTACTAAACTTTATGTCACCTTCCCTTCCTTTTACTGCATGGATAAATGCAGATATTTAGTTCTTAATAAGGTAGTAGAGAGAATTAAAAAGATAGTAATTCATCAATCCAATGTTTTTCAAGTATCACACTATAAATTCACATTACATAATTCTTATTGGCCAGTGTTCAGAAAATATTAATCTTCTACAATATGACTACTTTAAAAGAAAGCTTCAAGATTTAATAGTTGCAATTTTAAGTGTAGCCCTATATAAATAACTGCACTTGCTAAGTGGATTTGTATCAACAGTAACATAACTTCTAGAAAATTACTCAAGACTACACTCCCTTTTGCCTGTGGTAGACATTTGGGACCCTCCCCAAACCAAATAAGGGAAAGAAGAATGTTCTGAGCATTAAGAGCACTAAGAATAAATCTGAGCTCTCACGGATAAGATTACTTTCAACTCTTTATTTCATGTTTTCTGACATAGACCCCAGGATCTGTAATTATCTTAGAGAAACTGCGGGGGCTTAGATGGTACTTTGTAGTTCATTTGTTGTTGTTGTTTTTTTTTTTTTTTTTTTGCCTTTCTCTCTTTGGGGCTGAAGAGCTGGTGTGTCTGTGTGTGTGCCAAAAAAGAAAAAAAAAAGGGCTGAAGAGTCCTAGGGAGATGAGGCTATTTTTGTTTGAAGCTGATACTTCTAGCTGAGCCACAAGTGCTGCTTGGAAAGGGCTTAGGTTGTTTCCAGGGGGAGAATTCTGCAGAGGAGAGGCAAAGTTCAACAGGACAACAAAGAAGCAGCAGAAACAGCCAGGAAAACGAAGAGCCCCCAGGTTTTGACACAGAACCCTCCACCAGAGTTCTCAAATCCCCAAATACTCTGCAAAGTGCAACTTGACGGGAACTTTTCAACTGACTTTTACTTTTGACGACCACCATGACTGAGATCACTGCTGAAGGTATTGCTACCATTTTCCGATAGTATCAAGTAAGGAAAAAAAATATGCAAATTGACAGCCACATTAACTGTCGATGTGTCCATTTAAAATGTTGCTTTAAGGTAATTGCCTTGGTCAATGATTCTATACAGGATCTGAGAAGTGGATTTAGGAGCTGAGAGGCTGCCAGATCTGTATATTGGGGGAGCAAAAAGAGATTTCTCTTAAATTTTGCATGTGGAAACTGTTCTCTGCTATACCAAAGGCCCCACTAGTTAACAGTTGTTACTCACACCTCTATAAATAGCTATGGTCATGTAACATGATGGCTGATATCTTATCCAGCAAAAATTACAAAGTTTTCAAGGATGGAGACCATGATGAACTTACAATATTACACTAATGCTTACTTAAACTTAAAAAGTAATTTGAAGCATTTCTGCTTTATGATATTTTTAAATGGAGACCTTAAATTTGTTTTTCCTTTCCTACTAGGGTATGTAAAACACACATACATATATATGATTTATATACAATTTAAGACATAAGTGTTCCCATAAAATTTGTATTTATTTGACCATTAATGGAAATTCAGAGATAAAGACTGGAATTCCACAAACTTACTGTGAATCAGTATGATTTTTAAAATAAAGCAATTAAGTGTTAGAATTCTGGTTCTTTTTGTAAATTCATTCTTTGTTTTCCTCTAAATGGTAAATTCTATCTTTATGTTACAATAAATATTTTCTGTTTCAATGCTTTACTGAAAGCTACATACTATAATACATATCTTCTATTTGATGGTTGCTAGTTATATATATTTATATTTCATATATACTTCATATATATATGTACGTATTTCTTAGAATGAAGGAAACCTTCAAAACTAAATTACTTTGAATACAGACACAGTCTGGTTCTAGTTGAGGTAAAACTTTTGGAGGTGGATCTAAAATTTGCTTCTGACAGCTGTAAGAAAATCAGACAGGTGGTGCTCTTAACAACTTCCAAGTTAAATGCTGTGCTGGTTTGCTTTGAATAATACAACTGAAAAATAGAATATTTGTTTTTATTTTTGAGGGTAGAAATTAGTATGGACACACAGTAATTTCTGTTGGAGATTTTTAGTCAATATTTATAAGAAGTGCCTTATTTGTACCTTGCACTGAGAAATTCAGTCTGACACCCCATATTAATAACAATTACTGAGAGATTTCTATGTGTTAGGTATTTTGCTCAGAATGTTATGTGTGTTTACTTATTTAAAACTGACACAATTCAATTAAGTAGGCATTATTATCTCAGTTTGGCAGAAAAAGGAACTGTAACTAAAATGTTCTGTGACTTGCTCAAGACCAGCATTACTAACATTTAAACCCAGCCCCTTTAAATCTTGTTTGTGTGTGTGTGTGTGTGTGTGTGTGTGTGTGTTTTCTTTTCTGTGAGAGGATATCAGGTTTACTCTTTACCAATTTTAGTTCAGAATTTGCTAACTAAATATAAATAGCATTTTTCCTATTCCTTAGATATTCTGTGTCATGTTGCTTTTAGTTTGCCTTAAAGAAAGCTATGTATAAAAACTTCTTGCTTAGCTCTGCACAAGTTATTAAGTTAGCTATGAGCGTCTTAATCTTCTGTTTCTCTACCTCTGTTCAGGGTTTGGGCTCCCAGGTGATTCAGGAGGTCAGTTGACTAAACCATCTTGGGCTTGCTTGTGGATTATGTTTTGTAGAACTTGCATTTGATTCAAAAGACTTTTTACAGGAAAATTCTTGATTATGAAATAGAGCTTTTGTTTCTGCCTTTGCTCTGCAGGGGTTTAAAAGGGCCTTGGAAGACCTTCTGGAGTTACCCATAAAAATAATTACATTAGTAATAAAATTAAAAAGTAGAAATACCATCTAATTCTTGGGTGATGGTCATTTTCCACTTCTGGGCCTTAACAGTTCATAGGATCTATGTTATTTGAACATCAGTTATGCATTTTTTTGTTTTCTGGAATGATTTATTAATAATATTTCTCAAATGAAAATTAGACTGCCAACTCAAATGAACTCATCTTTTAAGGAAGCACAGTCATTCTTTGATGATATCCAAAGTTTTTTCACACTTTTTTAGTACACAGTTTCATGTTATCTTTGCAATTCTCACCTTTTGTGCCCTAGCTACAATTGCCTTCCTCCAGTCTTTTATAAAAGGTATACCTTTGTACAGTGCCTTGGTACAGGCTATTTTCTGAGCCTGAAATAGTCTTATTTTATCTCATCTGCTATATTTTTTTCAACCATTTATTTATTTATTTATTTTAGAGCAGAATTTTTCTCTGTCACCCATATGGAATGCAGTGGCATGATCATAGCTCACTGCAGTCTCAAGCTCCTGGGTTCCAGCAATCTTTCTACCTCAGCATCAGAAGTAGTTAGGACTACAGGTGTGCACCACCATGCCTGGCTAATTTTTTTTTTATTATTATTTTTGTAAAGACACGACCTCCTTATGTTGACCAGGCTGTACTTGAACTACTGGCCTCAAGCCAAGATTCTCTTGCCTCTGCCTCCCAAAACATTGGGAATACAGGCATGAACCATCACGCCTGGGGCTTGCAATCACTTTTGGACACATTACTGAAATGTAAGCACTCTATCAGTAGACCTATGCCACCTATCAATCAATTACCTTTTCCATCCATTTATCACACACACACACAAAACAGTTTGTGGCACTTAAGAATATAAGAGATAACTCATTACCTTAGAAAGCTCTAGTCAACTGTTCTCATCTCAGGTTTTGGGAAGACAGGCTCATACAGATTATATGACTCTCTCATGGTCATGGGAAATTAGGAGAGATCTGAGGATACATTTCATGCCTCCTGTGGCTCATCCCAGTGCTTATTCAACTACAGTGCATGTCGTGCCTATAACCTTACCTAGTTGCTCACGTCAATTTCTACTGCAGGTTCCAAGCTGGCTTACTTCATCCGGTGGAAGAAAGGAAATAATGCTAAATACAGAATTGTGTTTCAGGTACAGAGCAATAGATAAATTAGAAATAGGACAAAGTTGAACTCCAAAGGATTTTAGGGTAATAACACCTTTGATTCTGGCAAAATAAATTAATAAAGATAATTATAACAGCAATGATAACATATTTATTCTGAAGACATAAGATGTCAAGCACCGTATTAAGCTTGATAAATATTCACTTAATCTTCAGGGCCACCAAATGAGAATAAAGGCTAATATTATTGCTGTTTAGAGAATAGGAAGCTGAAGTTGAGAGAGTTTAAAGAATGTGCTAGAATTCACACAACTGTATGTGATATAGCTAGGATTCATACCCATGCCTGACCACAGAGTCATATTGGATATGTCTTCTTACTGTGTGAGACTGTTAGGTTGGTCAATTAGGTTGTTGTTGGAGCCTACACTAGGACCATGTTACATTTAGGTAGGTTGAATCAGGCCCAGACTGGATTACACTCAAACAGCACACAGGTTTAGGGCTATAAATAGTCCTTTATCTTCCTTGCAATGTAATGTATCCAAGTTGCTGGGAATCCCATATATAATTAACTTAGTATTTACTAGAACGCTTAGTTCAAGAAAGCTTTTTATTTAAAATGTTAGAAGAACTTTTGTCAAACTCTCAACTTATAAACTATTACATAACCTCAGGCTTCAGGAGAAGAATTATTGCACTATGTGTGGAATTCTTTCCTTACCATTAGCTGAATCACGTTTCACTGCTTCTGTAACAATCAAACCTGTGAGAAGATTTGATATTCAAAATTTAGAGCAAAAATGGTCATTTATATTCTACACACCGCATTACTCCCATAGAGTCTGCAGCACAAGATTACTCACTGTTGCTCTCAAGAAAAAAAAAAAAAATCAAGAATTCACAGCCAGACTACTTAACAACTAGGCAAACAAGTTATATCATCTAGCATGACAGATGGTGAAATTATGAGGTGATCCAACCTATGTTTCTGCATTTACCTCATCAAAGCAAAGGGCAGCTGCTCTGGCTTAAGTGGGGATGAGCTGGGGGTACAAAGGGATGTAGCACTAGTTTCAAACCCTGGTCACTTCCAGGAGATGTTCTTGATTTTCCTGATAAAGCAACATACCACATATATTATTTTTAGTCTTATAAGTACATTTTAAAACTGACATTAGAAAGCTAGCCTATTCAAAAGAGGAGTACCATGATGGTGAAAGGCACAGTTAAATGAAAAGACTTGTGCATGGTTTGTTTAAGTAGAAGATTGGATTTTTTCATTATGTAGCACTTGAGGGCAATGCACAGACCCATGGATAAAAGTCTGGAAGTCACAAGAAAGGCACACTATTGGCAAAATACAAGGCAAAACCCAACCAACCATTAAAATGGTAGCTAGAACTGACTCTTCTGACTAGAAAGAAAGAAAAGAGAAAGCAAGAAAGGAGGGAAGGAAAAGGAAATACACAGCCTCCAATTTTTAAGAAATAGAGGGATGAGGAATATGCCAAAATCTACACCATAGTAGGCAGTAGGCTCTGGGAACCTCTACAGTACAAACAACCCAGTTACTTCAAATAAGTTCCTGGGAACAAGAACAAGAAAATCTGGAGAACAGATGAAAAGAAATGTAAAAAGTTAGCAACCCATCACAATGTATGGAATGGTTGGATCATGATTCAAACAAACAACCTTAAAAAATTCTGATGAAACAAGTGAAAATTTAATATACTCTGGATGTTAGATAACCTTAATGAATAATTATATTTTTAGTGGGATAACCGTATTGTGGTTGTCTTTTAAAATTACTTATTATTTGGAGATACACATTCAAATATTTATGAAGGAGGTGATGTGATATTTGAAATTTGCTTCTAAATAATATGCCCAAGAAGAAAGTAGTTGGGGTGTGGGTGGGGTAGGATTGGCCATTAGTTGATTATGTTGAGGCTGATAATGGGTACATTAAGTTTCATTATAATATTGTCTACTTTTGGGATTATTTAAGCTTCTTCACAATAAAGAGTTAAGAAAAAAAACAGAGTTGATGTTGTTAGTAGAGTAAATCTTTTAATAAGAATTTAATTTTCATAACATATATGGGTCAGTGAATTCTCTGGTCACCAAATTTATTCGTAAGTGCAAATTACTCTCTAAATTGAACAGTGTCTGTTGTTACTGAAATGAAAACCAAATATGCTCATATTAAGCAGAGTTGTCTGGAAATATGTTTGTAAAAGCAGACAAGGAAGTAATCATTTTTAATATCTATTATAATATGGGAATCTGGAGGTTAGTTTCATATTATTGGTAACATTAATTAGAGACATTAATTAGAAACAGTTTGTTTTCGAGATAGGTCATGGGAAAACCTGAGAACAATTTGAAAGCCTAAGAAGTCAACATGATGCAAGAAACAATAGTTCTAAAAAGTGCTATGGCTTGGAACATTGCATTTATTGACAGGGTATTAAGTATGAAGCTTTTGTATGACTGTCTCTTTGAAATATCACAAAAACTGTGAAAGGCAGGTATCACATAAACCTGATTAGTCTGACTCTGAAACTTCTTGTTATTCTTTACTCCTCAAGTTCACTTTAGGAAAATAGAAAAAAAAAAAAGCAGATTGTGAAAACCAGGAGGGTATAGTTCACTGAAAATTAGAGAGAAAATATAGTGCAGAGCTGGGAGAAAGAAGCATTAAGTAAAGAGAGTGTGATAGAGTAGTAAGTGCATGGAGTTTTACTTAAGTCAGAAATTGGGGTTCAGGCACTATCTCCACTACTCAACCGCTCTTGGCCTGGGGAGGATGGGGCTTCAAAAGAAGGGTCATGAACTTGGTTAATTAAAAATAATATGGCCAGAGGAATTTTTAAAAATTTTACAAGATCATGCTATTTGGCAAATTAAGTTTATGTTTTTTAAATTGTTCACATCATCCATGATACAAAATTTGCAGTGACAATGAGCAGAAAATATAGCTGTGTAGTGTCAGCCCTTGTTAGGTTCCATTAAGAAGCTTTTTCTTGTAGTTTTTATTATTATTTGTAATAGGAACTATTTTTCTCCCCACCCCATAAGCACATAGTATCCATGAAAATGTTCCGTTTATCAGCTTAAATGTTTCTTATTTTTTTTCCTATTTATTTTTGGTTATCATTGTGACTGTAATTTAAAATTCATGCTACTTTTACAATGCAAAAATGAATTGAGGCTATTCAGTTATTATACTAAAGGCTTAGGAATCCATAGAGACTTAAGGCCTCCAATACTGCTGGCATTAATTTTTAATCAGTTAACAATATTTAATATGAGAGAAACATAAAACAGTGCAACTAAGCAATTTT
The DNA here is from genome assembly GCF_028858775.2 of Pan troglodytes. Taxonomy (NCBI): domain Eukaryota; kingdom Metazoa; phylum Chordata; class Mammalia; order Primates; family Hominidae; genus Pan; species Pan troglodytes. Next base: position 135,509,484 of record NC_072403.2, on the reverse strand, counting down.
AAAATCATCTACATTGACCTTTGTGCTGAATATATCAATTTGAAAAGAAAATGGTTAAGATTTTCCAGTAAAGCTTTTGCTTTTATAGTTATGCTTAGTTGGAGCTTAAAGACAGTATTAAAACATTATTCTTTTCTTCTTTCAAACAAAAAGAAACCCGTTAGGGACATGTTTAATGTATTTTTTAAAAATACATATTATCTAATGTAACATATTTAAAAAGAACACAGCAGGGGAAAAATCTTCATCTGGCAACTATGCATTGACATCATACAATAATGTCAACTTTATGGAGTTCAGGCTCCATTTTACTTAAAGTCCTAGGAAGATTTGTCAAGGTTAAGTTTTTGCTGTCTCCAGTTCCCACCTGCCCTGGATAATATGAATGACAGGCTTGGTTTTTTACAGAGAATACTTATTTGATTGTCATGTAAATATATATTACCCCTAGTGAGGGTTATGCAGAGACAGATGAACTTCCTGGTCCAAACAGATAGTAATTTTTATCTTCAAAGGAAACCAAAAAGAGTATCCTTGGCAAATGTGCAATGAATAAAGTCTTGCTCTGCTCTATACAAGTTAATGCTCTCTAAACATCAAACATCTCCACATCTCCATGCCTGAAGTGAAGCTGTCAAAGACACACAGAATTTACAATTGTGAGAGATTCTTTGGTATGTAAATGAGCTGTTTCCTCATAAACTGCAGACTCTATCTCATTTACAATGTACTTTAAATATTACATTTAAATATATGTGGTTTAGATATTTTCTAATTTGTTATCTGTGCCAGAAGCTAGGGCATGTGGTTTTCACCCAAACAAGTTAAAGACATGATATTTTGACCTATAAGAACAAAGATAATTTAAATGGAGCAACCTGTTCTTTATAGGGGAAACTTGGTTTCATTTAGACAGCATGAAGCTGGAACTCATTGTGACAAACCAGTTTTATCTTTGCTACGCATTTGCTGCATCATTCTCCCCTCCCTGACACAGGTTACTAAAGTGTTGAGAAAAACAAAAGAAGGAAAAACTCTTAGTATTTCAAACTTAGTTTTAATATGGTCTAGGGCATTAGTGAGCTCGTGGATGTGAGAGATTCAGTTTCCATTTATACAGACGTTCAAAATACATATTTAGCAAACTTTCCTTGGAAAATTGTTTGTTGCCTTTGAAAATAAAATTATCATGTGATTAGGGGAATTTTCTGTTTGAGAAAGACATTTAATATAATGTCAAGACAAAAATAAGAGATATGAAGTGGCACTTCTCTGACATTCACTGCTGGAGCTATTATTTTTGCCCATGGTTATTCTTATTTAACCTATATATTATTGACTAGGGGAAAAAGCGTACTGTAAAATCTGAAAGTTACTACAGTATAGTAAAATGCCAAGTTTGTGAATTTAAATCTGCAGAAATATTAGGCATTGCATTTAGAAAAAGGCAAGTTACCCCCATCTGAAATATAACAAAATTTTAGATTCTATGGTATTAATTATCAATCTAGATGTAGATTTATGAAGCAGTATGTCATGCCAGAGGTTTGGTTTTATTCAATATTTTAATACCTATTACGTACCAAATTGAATGCCTGACAATGTGGACACAAAAATGAATGATAAAAGGTCCCTGCTACATTGCAAAACAAAAAGAAAAGAGCAAAAAATAACAGTGAGAATAAAGACTGGACAGATTATAAAACATTTGATTCCAATTTGAATTGCAGCCATGTCTCTTTTTATTGCACTTTGTTTTATTGCATGCCACAGATATTGCATTTTTCAAAGAAAATGAATAAAGCTATCACCACCATTTTTTCCAACAGCATGCGTTCACTTCCTGTCTCTGTGTCACATTTTGGTAATTCTCACAGTATTTCAAATGTTTTCATTATTGTTATGTCTGTTTTGGTGATCTGTGACCGTTGCTCTTTGATATCAATATTATAATTGTTTTAGGTCGCCACAAGCTGCCCCTATATAAGATGGTGAATTTCATCAATAAATATGTGTGTTCTGACTGCTCCAACAACTAGACATTCCCACTATCTCTCCTTCTCCTCAGGCTTTTCTGTTCCCTGAGACACAACAATATTGAGATTAGGAAAATTAATAACCTACAACAGCCTCTAAGAATTCAAGTGAAAGGAAGAGTTGCATATCTTTACTTTCAATCAAAAGCTGAAAATAATTAAGCTTACTGAGGAAGGCACGCCAAAAGCCAAGATAGGCTGAAAGCTAGGCCTCTTGCACCAAACAGCCAAGTTGTGAATGCAAAGGAAAAGTTCTTGAAGGAAATTAAAAGTGCTACTGAACACGTGAATGATAAGAAAGTGAAACAAACTTATTGCTGATGTGGAGAAAGTTTTAGTGGTCTGAATAGAAGATCCAACCAGCCAGAATTCTCTTTCAGCCAAAGCCTAATCCAGACCAAGGCCCTAAATCTCTTCAATTCTGTGAAGATGTGGAGAGGTAAGGAAGCTGCAGAAGAAAAGTTGGAAGCTAGCAGAGGTTGGTTCATGAGGTTTAAGAAAAGAAGCCATCTCCACAACATAAAAGTGCAAGGTGGAAGCAGCAAGGATTGATGTAGAAGCTGCAGCAAGTTATCCAGAAGATCTAGCTAAGATCATTGATGAAGGTGGCTACGCTAAACAACACATTTTCAGTGTAGACTAAACAGTCCTCTATTAGAAGAAGATGCCATCCAGGACTTTCAGAGCTAGATAGGAGAAGTCAATGCCTGGCTCCAAAGCTTCAAAGTTTAGGCTGACTCTTGTTAGGGAATAATGCAGCTGGTGACTTCAAGTTGAAGCCAATGCTGGTTTACCATTATGACAATTCCAGGGCTCTAAAGAATTATAATAAATTTACTTTGTCTGTGCTCTATCAATGAGATAATAAGGCCTGGATGACAGCACATCTGTTTACAACGTAGTTTACTGAATATTTTAAGCCCACTGTTGAGATTTACTACTCAAAAAAAAAAATTCTTCCAAAGTATTTTTGCTTATTGACAATGCACCTGGTCACCCAAGAGCTCTGATGGTGATATACAAAGAGATTAATGTTGTTTTCGTGCCTAACACAAGATCACTTTTGCAGCTCATGGCTCAAGAAGTAATTTTGAGTTTCAAGACTTATTTTTTAAGAAATACATTTTGTGGGCCAGGCTCGGTGGCTCATGCCTATAATCCCAGCAATTTGGAGGCCAAGGTGGGTGGATCACCTGAGGTCAGGAGTTCAAGACCAGCCTGGCCAATGTGGTGAAACCCTGCCTCTACTAAAAATACAAAAAATCAGCTGGGCATGGTGGCAGGCACCTGTAATCCCAGTTACATGGGAGGCTGAGGCAGGAGAATTACTTGAACCCGGGTGGTGGAGGTTGCAGTGAGCCGAGATCGTGCCACTGCACTCCAGCCTGGGGAACAAGAGCAAAACTCTGTCTCAAAAAATAAAATAAAATAAAATAAAATAAAATAAAATAAAATAAAATAATAAAAATTAAAAAAAAAACATTTTGTAAGGCTATAGGTGACATAGGGAGAAATACCTCTTATGGATCCAAGCAAACTATATTGACAACTTTCTCAAGAATTCACCATTCTAGATGCCATTAAAAAATTTTTTTTATATTACAAATTTTTTTATTTTTATTTTTATTATTATACTTTAAGTTCTAGGGTACATGGGGAATTGAACAATAAAAAATATTTTTGATTTGTGGCAGGAGGTCAAAATATCACCATTATGTAAAAAGTTGATTCCAACCCTCATGATGACTTTGAGGGGCTCAAGACATCAGTGGAGGAAGTAACTGCAGATGCAGTGGAAACAGCAAGAGATCTAGAATTAGAAGTGGAAGCTGAAGATCCTGCAATCTCATGATTAAACTTGAATGGATGAAGAGTGACTTTTTTGTTGTTGTTTGTTTCTTTTGAGCCAGTGTCTAGTTCGGCATGCACTGGCACAGTCTTGGCTCACTGCAACTTCTGCCTCCTGGGTTCAAGTGATTCTCGTGCCTCACCCACTGAGTAGTGGGATTATAGGTGTGCATCACACTGCCAGGCTAATTTTTGTATGTTTTTGTAGAGATGGGGTTTCACCATGTTGGCCAAGGTGGTCTTGAACTCCTGGTCTCAAGGGATCCACCCACCTTGGCCTCCCAACGTGCTGGGATTACAGGCATGAGCCACCATGCCTGGCCTAGGAGGTGCTTTCTATGAATGAGCAAAGAGAGTGGTTTATTGAGATGGAAGCTACTCTACTCTTAATGGAGATGCTGTGAACTTTGTTGAAATGACTACAAAGGATTTAGAATATAACATAGAGTAGAAGATAAAGCAATGGCTGGGTTTAAGAGGATTAACTCCGATTTCAAAAGAAATTCTCCTATGGGTAAAATCCTATCAAACAGTGAATGTCACATACTACAGAGACATCTTTCATGAAATGTGGAGTCCATCGATGTGGCCAACTTCACTGTTGTCTTATTTTAAGCAATTGCTTCAGCCACTCCAACCTTTAGCAACCATCACCCTGATCAGTCAGCAGCCATAAATATTAAGGCAAGACCTTCAATTAGCAAAAAGATTATGACTCACTGAAGGCTCACATGATTGTTAGTATTTTTTAGCAATAAAGTATTTTTTATTTTCAATTTTGTTGGCGCAGAGTAGGTGTATATATTTATGGGATGCATGAAATATTTTTATACAGGTGTACAATGAGTAATAATCACATCAGGATAAGCGGGGTATCCATGACCTCAAGCATTTATCCTTTCTTTGTGTTAGAAACAGTCCAGTTATACTCTTTTAGTTATTTTTAAATGTACAATGAATTACTGTTGACTGTAGTCACTATTGTGCTATCAAATGCTAGATATTATTCTTTTTAACTATATTTCTATACCCATTAACCATCCCCACCAACAAAGTATTTTTAAATTAAGATCTTACATTGCTTTTTAAGACATAATGTTATTGCACATTTAATAGACTAGAATACAGTGCAGACATAACTTTTATATACACTAGGATACAGAAAAAAATGTGTGATTTGCTTTCTTGCAATTATTTGCTTTATTGCATGGTATCTCCAAGGTGTGCCTTATGGTGTTTGATGTAAAGAATGTCATATTATTGTTCATAAATCTTATGATTATTTCACTTTGAAACTTGCTGAAAATAATTTAGTATAACTAAAGAATGTCCTATTCTTAACACTGCTAATTCGCAGTGCACATGACATTATTGTGAAGGTGTAATGATTTTTCAAGGAGTAAGGAGATCAAGAGTACATTTGATCAATGCAGAAATGACAAAAAAAAAAAAAAAGAGACAGGAAGTAGGTGAGAATTAGTAGTCTGTGGGATGTAGCCCTGGGATGACTGGGATACCAAGTTACCTTGCCAAGAAATTGGGTAAAATTCCTGATTTAAATACTAAATTTTCGGTCAGGCACACTGTTGCTATAACACTATAAAAGCTGGATGTTTCATGTTTCTGATTCGTTTTTAACAGTTATTATGTTTCCTAGTTCCCTGTCATCCCATCTGTGTGTTCTCCCATTATTTGAACCTCTATTGCTGATTTCCATCCCCACATACGCTACTTTGAGCTTACTTTGTATGTATAGAGACCATTTCCAGTTCATGAAGAAATAAAAAAAAATACCAACTGTCAGAAAGATAATCATTAAACAAGTTTCTTCTGGCTTACAAAGAAGAATCAGTTGCTAAAGTAAAACCAAATCTATTGGCAGAGTTGTTCTAAATACTATGAGAACTAGTGGTCAGGCCAGTGGTCTTGTCAAGAGTTGCTGTAAAAGCATGACAGGGTCCACAGACCAAGCCTCTGAAAATGTGAGCAGAAAGTACTTAGGGTAGCAGTAATGACTAGATTAAGGCAATAAGTCAGCAGAATTCTCTAGGGCCTTTGTTCATAGTGACTGAGAGTTATATTAGAAATAATAGTTCTGACAGTTTCCGGAAAATTTTGGCTACCTCTTGAATTAAGTAGACCAGATTTCACTGCTCAGTTTCTGCCCAGTCCCTCAGGATTTGAAGTGTCTTGTTGTTCTGGCTAGAATGATGTGCTATACTATCGTGGTATGGGTCTCTGTTTTTGAGGGACGTGAGCTCTCAATACCCAGGTGCTTTGAGACATAGTATTTTATCTTCTTCCTATCACTCTGTCATTTACCTGTGGATGGAGAGGAACGAAAAGTCTGACCCCCTGAGTGATAATCATGCACCTAACAAACATCACTTGTATATATTTTTGGTATCTACTTTTGCCAGGTACTGTTTTAATTCTAAGGATGAAATGTAAAATATACAGAAATCTAGTCCTCAAGAAATGATGAGATAATTGTATATGTAACTCTCTGATACTGGGCTGCCAGTTCAAAATTTCTTGAAAGAAGTATGTATAAAGTTATATACAAAAATTGTGAGATAGGTTTCTTGGTTTCTCGACAAATTTAAAATAGACAATGTTTACATGTATAAAGCTATTAGGGAATGAATCAATATAAAACAAATAAGCAAATCAACTGATGAGATATTAATATTGGGAAAATCTAAGAAGCTAGGAGAATGGATGGATTTGGTTGGTCAGGGACTGACATAAAGGAGGAGAACTTATGTTAACATTTGAAGAATGTTTCTAAATTAAAGGACAGGAACACAGAAGAAAGAGCAAAGAATTAAGTTTTTAACAACATCCCTAGATCCTAAAAATTCCACGTTAATTCATTTTAGAAACAAGTATTTGATTTCTTAAACTAAATTAATAAATATGGTGATCTTGGGTTCAGTGAACCAAGCTGAAGGAGACACACTTATTGGCATTCAGGGTGGAAAAATTTGTTGCAACGATCTTCCCTAAAGATTGCAAAATAATTAGTACCCAGTAGCACCTCTCACCATAATTTTGACTCCATAAACATCCCCCAAATTTTCCTATCAGAGATGATAAACTACACCACAGTTAACAAGAACATAAAGATGAGTATAGATGCTAGTGGTAGCTTCAAAGGAGATGGGATTGAAATCCTCAACTATGAGAAACTCTAAGCTTACTTATCTTTCAATTTTATATATAAGATTCTTTTTATGTCAATAGAGGGGATTTGGATTGGTGAGAAGGTCATTTTGCTTCTCCAATCAGTTATTTGTTTGCCTCAATTTGCTACTTATAATTCTATAGTAGAAAGGGAAAAAAAAGACAATAACCTCAGGGAAATATAGGGCAAAAAGATTCACAAACTAAATGGAATGACATACTTCCCTCTTGAGAAAAATCAGTGAAAGGTGATGACTTATTTTCTGTGTCCTTGAGCTAACTAATGAGTTGCAAAGTGACAGCATAATTTGAGGAGAGGCACAGGTGGAAGCAGTTCTGATGGGTAAAGTGAAAGAGAGTGCTTTGCAAAATTGCCCGATAGAGTTTTACACAAGCTAAATAGCAAACCTCAAGGTGGATTACATTTCTTTTACTTGAGAGTCACCCAATATTGTGTCATAGTGAACTCTACATGTGCTTAGAGTACCTCCAGTGTTTCTTTAATCCTTTGCAATACTATCATGATGACAAATGTATTTTCAAATCACATAAAAACTTGCTTAAAATTAAGTTGTTAGGTAATACTGAGCTAGAGGCCAAAATGCGCAAGAACTCTATATACAAGTGTAAAAAGAATTAGGACACTGTGGTGATTACTGAATAATGCTGTCCCGCTTAGTTTTCAAGAGAACAGCCGTCTCCTCAGTTCAGTGTTTAAAAACATACTATGAGTCATCATAATTTTAAAAATATTTTTCTTAAAAATTCATTTTAGTAAAATACAGACTCTGAAAGGTTCATAACTCACATATGCGGTTGACCCTTGAACAACACAAGGGTAAGGACACCGACTCACCAGTCGAAAATTCACATATAACTTTGACTCCTCCCAAAACTTTATTAATAGCCTACTGTTGACCAGAGGCTTTACCAAAAACATTGTTGATTAACACATATTTTGTATGTTATATGTGTGTGCGTGTGCGTGTGTGTGTGTGTGTGTGTGTGTATAGAGAGAGAGAGAGATAATTACAATGAAGTAAGCTAGGGAAAGGAAAATGTTTTTTAAGAAAATCATAAAGAAGATAAAATATATTTAGTATTCATTTAGTGGAACTGGATCATCATAAAGACCTTCAATTTCATCGTCTTCACATTGAGTAGACTGAGGAGGAGGAAAAAGAGGAAGGATTGGTTTGCTGTCCCAGTGGTGGCAGAAGCAGAAGAGGTTAAGGAGTTGGAAGGGGAGGCCAGAGAGCCAGGCATATGCACTATAACTTTCATTTAAAAAGATTCTCACGTAAGTGGAACTACACAGTTAAAACCCATGTTGTTCAAGAGTCAACTGTCTTTATATATCATTTACTAAGGAGTAATGGAGTTGATATCCACATAACCAACACCCAGATCAGGTAACTATTTCCAGCACATGGGAAGCCCATCTTCATCTATCCATCCTTTGACTCTCACTTTGGTGTCGCTTCCCAATTAAGGCTCCTCTTTCTTTGAACTTTCCTCTCCAGGGAACCAACTTTGTTGGTAATGGTTTTCTTTCTTTGCTTTATAGTTTTATGACCTCAACATCGATAGACATCATAGTTCTGCTAAGTTTGTTCTTTATATAAATGGAGCACCATGGCATGTATTGCTCTGTGTTTTGCTGCATTAATTCCTCATTTTGTTTATAAGAGTCATCTATGTTGTTGTATGTAGCTAGAGTTTGTTATTTTTCTTTCTGTACAGTGTTTCATTGCATAAAAGTCACTGTTTATCCAATAGATTTTTGTTTCAATTGGGGGAGGCTATGATGAATGATATTTTTATATTCTTTTTTTAGTTTTAATATCTATTATTCTATTATCAATGTATGTTTATTTCATGGCACTATATTCTATGGTGAAAAGTTGAATTCAGCATGAAGAAGACACCTTGCTCACTCAAACTGGATTGTTTAAATCTAATTGGAAAATGTGGAGAAAGGGTGACCTTGTGGGTGTCTCCCAGAAACATCCTGTTTTTTAGAAGAAATTGATCTAGTCTCACAAGATATATAAAATGGATGTTTGGAGGAGCAGAGAGAAAATGAATAGAATCCTAAGGACTTCTCAGAGTTTTGTCTCTGAGATAGTAATCCTCACCATATAGCAACCCCTTTTTGAGACTGTATTGGCAGCAATGTAAAAATTGACATGTAGAGTGAGGCATTCAACTAATATTGATTGAATGTCATGTCCTCATTGCCAAGCATTTTACTTGGAGCTGGACCCTTAGCAGTGGACAAAAAAGGTCCCTATTTTCCTGCTGCTGTCAGAACATTCCATGACTAGAATCTCCATTGTCACTAGGTTCTGCACCTTGCCGTCCTGGGCACTGGTGAGAGCAACTGAGTTTTTGCTTGTTGAGGCTCCTCCTTCTAGGATCCTTGGTACACTTTTATCCAATGGACATCATCTTTAATTTGACTTGCTGGCTTTATTAGAATATTGTTATTGTTAACATTCAGGCAAAACTTAGGTTTCCACTTCTACTCTTCCTGCTTTTAGATGAAGACTGACCATCTTTAAAAGGTGACAACTTCAGGCAGTTAATTTTGTCCACTTTATGTTTAGTTTGCTAGCTTAAGCTCTCAGAAATTATTCAATATTCAATTTAACGGAAGGAGGTTTTACTGAGGTGGAAAGCCTAACTCTGCCTCAGTGTGTGAGAAAAGAAGGATTAAAAGATAATCTATCTCCATTTATCTATATTGTATTACCTCCAAAAACGAAAAAAAAAAATCTATTTGTAAACTTTGTGAAGAGCATGGGTATACTAGACATTCTTTTCTGTTTTTTTGATTTGGGTCAAAATGTATGAATGCATGTGAGCTATATGGACATAACAACTTTGAGAAAATTCCGAATAATTTTTATTCTCCCAGATCAGAGTTTGTCAATGTGTAGTCCCCAGACCAGCAGTGTCAGCATCACCTGGGCACTTATTGGAAAGGGACATTACTGGGATACATCTCAGACTTTTGGGATCATAAACTGTAAGAGGAGAGTATGGCCTAGTGATCTGTGTTCTAACAAACCTTTTAGATCATTCTGACACATGTTGAAGTTTGAGAGCCACAACCCTAGTTAACTACATATAGACTTTTAAAACAAATTCCCTACTGCTTCCAATTAATTAGGGATAAAGATCCAAATCAATCATGTAGTATAGTGGCTTAAAACTCACAATAACAGAGGATTCTTTTCATGATAAATTTATGATCATGCACAAGAAGATTCTTTTCATGGGCAATGGAAATCTGAAGAATGGAGATGGAGGAAAAGAAATCAAAGAGAGAAACTATTTGCCTGGAAGAGAGCAAAAGTGTGTGGAGGTCAAGAGCCCAACATGTGCACACTGAAACTCATGAAATTTTCCCCATAATCAGCTATTTCTCTGGACCTGCAGGGTTCTGTTTTTTTATCTGTGTGAACAGTCTCTAAACTTTGGAGTCCTCATTTCTTGTATTCACCTTTTCCTTTTTCTTCTCATTTAAACTCCAGTTATTTTTTAAATTAGAACTCCTGTTCTAATTTAAACTCCTGTTATTTCATATATGGATGTCTGTATGTGACAGATTGTATTTTTCAAAAGTGGCTGCAGCAAGATTTCCCATCTCATGTGTTCTTCTTATACTGTGATCTTGACTCTTCTTCTCTTGAGAGGTGAGGTCTATTTTTCCTCCCGTTAAACACAAACAGACTTGTATAACAGCTTCAACAAAGAACATACAGTGAAAATGACTTCCAAGGTTAGATCATAAAAATACCAGACATATCCAGGTTGCTAGTTTGGGATATCTGCTTTTGAAACTATGCTGTGAAAAAATTAAAGCAGCCTGGAGGCAGGCCCATAATGAAAGAGACCAAGACCTTGACCTGCAAACCCAGCCAAGCTTCCAGCCAACAGCCAGCACCAACTTTCCAGCAATGTGAATGAGTCATCTTGATAATGGATCCTCTAGTTCCCAGTAGAGTCACCACATGTGACAACTGTGGAGCAGAGGCAGGCCATACCTGCTGAACTCTAACCAAATTACAAATTTCTGAGCAAAATAAATGATTATAGTTGTTTTAGGCCACTAAACTTTGGAATCTTTTATTATGCAGCTACAGATAATACATTATATTAGCATGTTTGTAATCTCCTGACTTCTAATGTATCTTGCAATCTTGCACACTAAGTTCATAATACTACATTACCCAATGAATAATGGTAACTTATTTAGTGTACAGTTGTTTCAGCCAAATTCAACATGACGCTAGGCAATTTTATAATTGTTATACTTCTTCAGTTTCATCATTGATTTATTTACACATTTATTCCTTTAGTAAAATATATTTAATAAATATTCATTATTATAATAAAATGTTTGAGTTACTGGAGAGAAATTCATAAAAAAGAACAAGGAAGAAGAGGAGGAGAGAGGGGAGAAGAAGGAAGAGGATGAGAAAGAGGAGGAGGAGGAGGAGAGAAAAAAGCAGATTCTCAACTAAGGTTGTCACACAAGTTGACAATTTTGCAAATGTGAATGGGCATTTTTTAAATTAGAATGCCCAAAAAATACACGGTTGTGAGCCATGGATTTTGAGCAATACTTAATTTCACTGAGCAGGCCTAAACAAACTGTGCATAAGAGAGTGCTCACACAATGTCTACTGATGAAGAGTAGTGAGAATATTGGTTGTGGTATACAGAATAATTGTCCCCCAAAATATTCATGTCCTAATCCCCAGAATCTGTAAATATGTTACCTTACCTGGAAAAGATAATTTGCAGATGTGGTTTTATTAAGAACCTCGAGTGGGAGAGAGGACCCTGAATTATTTGGGTGGGCCCAATAAAATCACGGAAGTCCTCAAAATTGGAGAACTTTTTCTGTTGGTGGCCAGTGGGAGATGCAATCAGCCAGCACTGGCTTTGAAGATAGAGGAAGAAGCTATGAGCCAAGTTATGTGGCAACCTGTAGAAGGTAGAAAGTACAAGGAGATGGATTCCCTCTAGAGGCCCCAGAAAGGAATGTAGCCCTGCAGACACTTTGATTTTAGCTCCTTGAGACCCATGTTGGACTTCCAAGTACAGAATTGTAAGATAAATTTGTGTTAAGTTTGTGGTACTATGTTATGGTGCAGTAGAAAACTAATATACCAGTGTGTATCTGATTACTATAACTCTCTCTTACTCACTAGAAGACAAATTTTTAGAGGGCTCATATAAAATTAGCATAGGAGAATGGCAAATTTATTTTTCCTGGGCCCAGTGCAGTGGCTCATGCTTATTATCACTGCACTTTGGGAGGCCGAGATGGGCGGATCACCTGAGGTCAGGAGTTTGAGACCAGCCTGGCCAACATGGCGAAACCCATCTCTACTGAAAATACAAAAATTAGCCGGGTGTGTTGGCGGGCACCTGTCATCCCAGCTACTTGGAGACTGAGGCAGGAGAATCACTAGGACCCAGGAGACAGATGTTGCAGTGAACCAACATCGCACCACTTCACTCCAGCCTGGGTGACAAGAGCAAAATTCCGTCTCAAAAAACAAACAAACAAATTTATTTTTCATGAAATATTTTTACATAAATCTTTTTAAAAATAAATAGTCCCCCTTTTATATTAGCAATCTGAAACAAAAAGGAATTCCTTTATCAAGGTCACAGAGCTCATGATTGTGACAACTAATGATACATTGACGAACAAGATTATTCTTTCTGTAGCAATGACTTTCAAGCCAAGAAATGAAGTTATCTAGCAAGTAACATTTTCCAGCTAATAATCAGCAAAATTAGAGAGGCACTTTATTTTTTTTTCCACTAATGGATATTTGAAAACCTTAGGAGAGAGACTGTAGCTTGTGCAATATTTATTTCTTCTTAATATTGCTACATTGAACCTGCTTCCATTCAACTCAACAAGCATTTCTGAAATACAAACTGTGACTTGTTCTATAATCAATGGTGTTTGTATATATATTCAGCCACCTACATGCAATATATAATACATATTATCTGCATTTTAAACTGAACTTTTAAAAACGACCCCTCTGGTTCTTAGACCAGGACACCTTGCCCTACTTTGGAATGGGTATCCTTCACCTTCCTGGGCTGGCACACATCAGGAAGCTATGTACATTTTCAGCTGGATAAGAGCCTATTAATAGAAAGCTGACACTGCTGTGGTTAAAAAAAATCAGGTCAGAGATTAATTTCATGAAACCCATAGTCATGTCCGCTAAATATGATCTGTTTGAGGTAGGTGAAGGATGTGTGATCACTCTGTTGTTCAAACTCAAATAAATATGTCTTTCTTTTATATTTGCACCATGAAATATTTTTTCATTTGTCTAGGAATTCTAATCCTTGCATAAAATCATGCAGATTTTAAACTTCTGAAACAATCTTTGTGCTTAAACATCTTCCAAATAAGACTACTTAGAGAAAAAAAAATGGGGATCAGAATGTGGGATACAAGAAGATATGACAAGGTGATTAACTGAATTTGTTGTAAAAAATAAAAGTTAGAAATAGAAATTTTGAATAAGCATAAAATTAGGTTTGCAGGAAAGCAAGTTGTATCAGTTTGACCTGGAAATACTGGATGTTATTTAAAGGGCAGAATGTAGACATACCTTTGATGAGGACTATTAAAAGAAAATATTCAGGAAGGAAAACAACAATAACAACAGAGCAAAATTGTAAGTGGTAAGAAATCATACATACATATTTATACAGCATTTACACAGTATAAATGCATATGAATAAATATGAAGTATACATATATTTGATTTGTGATGTACAGAATAAAATGTAAAATTAAAGATTTTAATAAATATTGAGTTCCTACAACATATCAGACACTGCATGAAGCACTAAAAGAAAACATTTGATTTTTTGTTTTTGCAAACCTGCTTTATAAATAATGTAAAGTATAACATATATTATGGATATAATTTTCGTTTTTGAGATGGGGCCTCACTCTGTTATCCAGGCTGGAGTCCAGTGGCATGATCATAGCTCACTGCATCTCAAACTCCTGGGCTCAAGGGATCCTTCCAAGTCGCTGCAAGCACAGGCACATGCCATGACACCCAGCTAATTTTTTTTGTAGAGACAGGATCTTACTGTGTTGCCAAGGCTGGTCTCAAATTCCTAGCCTCAAGTGATCCTCCTGCCTCGGCATACCAAAGTGCTAGGATTATAGGCTTCAGCCACTGCCCCCAGCCTAATTTTTATAGGTCTTTTTTGCTTTATTATATATTTTTAACTGACACATATATATGAGTTACATGTGACATTTCCACACTTACATACAACGTATAATGATCAAATCAGGGTAATTAGCATGTTCATCACATCAAATATTTATCATTTCTTTTTGTTGGGAATATTCAAAATCCATTATTCTAGCTATTAAAAATATGCAAAAAATTGTTGTTAATTATAGTCACTTTACAATGCTGTAGGACAGTAGAACTTATTCCTCCTATCTAGCTGGAGTTTTATATCCATTAACCAACCTTTGGCTATCCTCACATCCCCACACTTTCTCTCTAGTAACCACTATTCTACTCTCTACGTCTATGAGGTCAACTTTTATAGCTTCCACATATGAGTGAGAACAAATAATATTTGTCTTTTTGTGTCTAGCCTATCTCACTTGACATAGCTCATCCACGTTGCTATGAATGACAGGATTTCATTCTTTTTAAGGGACAAATAATATTCCATTGTGTGTGTGTATATATACATGTTTTTCAAACGTGAATGGGCATTATATACACACACACACACACACACATTCCATTATACATATATACACACACAGATGCATACACCACATTTGCTTTCTTCATTCATCTGTGGATGGATACTTAGGTTGATTACATATCTTGGTTATCATGAATAGTGCCACACTAAACCTGGGAGTGCAGATATCTCTTCAACATACTGATTTCAATTCGTTTGGATATATACCAAGTAATAGGATTCCTGGATCAATGGTAGTTATATTTTCAGTTTTTTGAGGAAGCCCCATACTATTTTTCATAATGGCTGCACTAATTTACATTCCCACCAACAGTGTGTGAGAGTTCCCTTCTCCATATCCTTGCCATTATTTATTATCTTTTGTCTTTTTGATAATAGACATTCTAACTGGAGTGAGATATCTCATTATGGTGTTCATTTATATTTCACTGATGATTCGTGATGTTGAGTAGTTTTTTCATACACCTGTTGGCCATTTGTATGTTATCTTTTGAGCGATGTCTGTTCAGTTCATTTGCCAGGTTTTTAATCACACGATTTGTTTATTATTTGTTTTTGCTATTGTTTGAGTTTCTTGTATATTCTGGACATTAATATCTTATAAAACAAATAGTTTGCAAATCTTTTATTCTTTTCTGTTGGTTATTTCTTTACTATGTTGATTGTTTCCTTTGCTGTGCAGAATCTTTTTAGTTTGATATAATCCCATTTGTCTATTTTTGCTTTTGTTTCCTGTGCTTTTGTGGTCTTTTCCATAAAATCTTTGCCCAGACCAAAGTCTTAAAGGAATTCCCCTAAATTTTCCTGTAGTTTCATGGTTTCACGTCTTACATTTAAGTCTTTAATCCATTTTGAGTTAATTTTTGTATAAATTTTAATTTAAAATTAAACTTTAATTTAAAATAAATTTAGATTAAAATTTTAAATACACTTACATTTTTCAAAAATATTTGACCATTCTGCAGTTATAATATTGATATAAATATCTTCAATAAGTGTAATTAAAAATAATTTTCTAAAATTGTATTTTTATATATAATAGTGTAATAGTATAACAGTAGCTTAAGGTCAGTAGCTAGTTTTAATATTTCTATTCTAGAATAACATTGCAAGTATGTTTTATTTTCTAAATTTACATTTTGTATATCTTTGAATTCATATTAAAAGCGTCAATTTGAGGGTTTTTTTGTTTGTTTTTTTGTTTTTTTTTTTAATGAAGCACTGTCCCACGGTAACGTTCTTATGTTCATCATACGGTGGGGAGTTTAAAGCAGGAAGTGATTTATACATACCTACAGCCATGCCTCCCAAACCTTAACATGTATATGAATCACTTGAGGATCTTGTCAAAAGACAGGTTCTGATTTAGTAGTTCTGGGATGGAGCCTGAGAACCTGCATTCCTAACAAGCCCCCCAGGTACTGAGGAGGTGCTGGTCTTAGACCATAGTTTGAGTAGCAATATCCTAGAGCATCTTAAAGGGTGACTAGAAAATAACTCTGCTTTAGCTTCCAGTCTCTAGGTTTCAACTGAAATGAATAAACCAATGGATATCCTGTGAGAAAGGACCAGAGGAAGAAGATTTTCTTTTATCATTTATCTTTTATGTGACTTTTGAAAGAATGTATATGAGCCTTTTTAAGAAGGAAAGTTCACAATACTGGTTATTTGTGTGCCATCCAACTCATATTCATTGTTTATGTGGTATCAAATAGTTTCAATCCTGCCAAATCTAAAAACAATTTTTTCACCCTTCAATGATACTTTTATGATGGCTTTGGAAGGCTTAGATGTTTTAAATGGATATTAATTGTAAGACATTTTATTTTGATGCTTTTTAACACTTAAATATTATCAATTACTATCAATTTATATTTACTGAATATCATCTGGTGTCTTGTATTAGGTTTGACACTTCTGAACACATTTCTCTCTACAAGGCACTGCAAGCTGTCTCCATGCTTAATTTAAAAAATAAGTTTCAACCAAGCTCTGAATAATTGAGTTCGTTGAGCAGAATAAAATAGTGGATTAATTAATAGTGTTACCTTTAATGGATTAGTGTTGAAAAATATGCTCATCTCTCTTTCTGTTAAGAGTGATAAATTTTTAATTCCTTGTAATAATTAGGAAACATAAAATGTGCAAATATATGCTGAAATGTATTTATTAATTAAACTGATACCAAATCATTACGTTTATTTTAATTGAAATTGGAAATGTTTCCCAGTTTTAATGTAAGTTGGGATTTTGCTCATGGAAAGTTTGGCATTAGCTGACCATTCCCAAATCATGAGTCTGTTTTCTAGGATACTGTTGGCACACAATATGAGCCTCAGATTTGTTCAATGCATAAAATTTCCCAATGCTTTGGTAAGTGAAGGATGATGCAGTCATCCTTTGTACTTATTTTAGGTCATTAACCAAATGTACCACTTTTCCTTGTTATTTGATACATCTAATTTTATGCTGTATTCAGTTATTGATTTTATTTCTATGATGAGAAAGAAATGTCATGATAATAAGTAGGTGGAATTACAGAAAATTAGAGTTGGAATGAATTGAAGACCACCTCAAGCAGTTTCATATAAGACACAAGTGTTACTCATGTTAAAAAATTATGTGCCTGGAGACTACTTCTAGTCTGTCTACTGTCCTTAGGCAGGAATATGCTTAAACTGTGAGAAAGTCAAAGAAAATTAATATCTACCCTATAGTTAAATATTTCCACGCACTGGTACTCAATATTTTCCTTAGAAAACTACTTGTGCCTAACCATACTTATGTCAAGATGTCTTCATCTAAGCCAGGCACAGTGGTGCGTGCCTGTAGTCCCAGCTATTTGGGAGCCTGACGCGGAAGGATCCCTTGAGGCCAGGAGTTCAAAGCTGTGATACATGATGATCAGGCATGTGAACAGCCACTGCACTTAAAAGATGTCCTCTCCTAAATCTCTCCTGTTAAGATTTAACACAAGTGATTCTCCTTACTCAGCCTCCCGAGTAGCTGGGATTACAGGCGCCCGCCACCACCATGCCCAGATAATTTTTTTTTTTTTTGGATTGCTGTTCTTATTTTCTTTTTTTTAAATTTTATTATTATTATACTTTAAATTTTAGGGTACATGTGCACAACGTGCAGGTTTGTTACATATGTATACATGTGCCATGTTGGTGTGCTGCACCCATTAACTCGTCATTTAGCATTAGGTATATCTCCTAATGCTATCCCTCCCCCCTCCCCCCACCCCAGATAATTTTTTTTTTTCTGTATTTTTAGTAGAGACCCGGTTTCACCATATTGGCCAGGCTGGTCTCGAACTCCTGTGACCTCTCAGGCGATACACCCACCTCAGCCTCCCAAAGTGCTGGGATTACAGGTGTGAGCCATCGCGTCCGGCCCCCTCTTCTATTTTCGAACTTGAAAATGGCAGATCACCACTGTCTTTATAGAGACTCTTTGTTTTGTAGAACACTAATCTTAAACATCGTTCTTAGCTTTTGACTTAAGTTGAAAGGTTTGAACCAAGAAAAACTTTTCTTCATATGCTGTATATTATTTCCAGACTTTTAGTCATATTAACTTCTTATGCGCAAATCTCAATAGTGTATTTTGGGAATGTGTAGATGTGATATTTCAAATTTTATTATCAGATAAAGCAAAGGTTCTGACTGATCCAAAAATCTCCACCAAACTAATTAGATGGAATGCCAGCCTTGATTCTGTGCCTGTGCTTACTGACTAAATATCAGCTCTGTGTATCAAGAATATTTGGTGAAAAAATTGTATGAAGAGTCAGACAATCATAGATCTAAAATCCTGTACTCACAATGTGACTTATCCATGTTATCTTTCTGAAATGCAGCTTTTTTGATCTATGATAGAAAGATTACAATGACAGTTCATATACTATATATATGAAAGTACCAGCATCGTCTTATACATAATAGGACATCATAAATATAAATTTATTTCTTTTATCTTATGTTGATCAAACATTATGAGAGCTCTAAAGAATTATATATCTACATAGGTGTATGCATGAATCATACATATATAAAATGGATAATACATAAAAATTATTTCATTTTTATTTATTCATAATAGTAAAGATTATAATGTCCCTCTAACTTAAGCAGACTTCAGTGTGGGCAACTGTTACATTGTTCTTTTTTGCCCTGTCATATCTTGTGAATATAGCGTAATTTTTGTTCTACTCAATTCAGTTCTCTTGGTTATTCCAAAAGTATTCGCATTTGCATTTATCAGATTTAGAATTTAAAGTAAAACCTTATTTTTATACATTGAGGTTTTACTTTTCAATTTTCATTTGCATACTAATCACATTTTAGTATTTTACAGGAATTATGAAGTTCCTAAGTAAATTACTTCTTTCAGCTCTAAGAATGCTCACAAATGACTAAGGTAAATAGTCTTCTCAGAGTTGATTCAGCTTATTGGGCCCTTGTGTTATTTTTCTATTGTTGTGCTACAGTGTTATCACACTCAGCAGCTTAAGGTAGCAGTCTTGATTATCCCACAGTTTCTCTGTGTCAGGAGTCTGGGTGTGACTTAATTGGGTCTTCTACTTTGGGGCCTCTCAAATCTGTGGCACATTTTTAGGATCTGATCTGCTCTCCTAGATGTATTTAGACTCTAGGAGTCCCACTTTGGTGCTCAAATAAACTTAATGCAGTTTTTTTTCTTTTGTTAAATGTTATGAAAAACATGAGGGACCACATTCATTTAACTTTGTTTCCAGAGAGTCCCCATACTTAAAAGAAAAAGAGGAGGCATTTGGTGTCTGGTCTTGCATTAACTTCTACTCATAGTCCAACTGTCGCTGTTTAAAAGGAAGGTACATTATAGGCTCTCATAGCATGGATATGTCTCATTTGTAGCATTTGTCACAGATACAATTGTTCATTTATATGATTATTTAATAGATATCTCTGTCACTTACTCTTGGCCCAGTAAAGACAGCGACTATGAAAAAAATTGCTTACCTTTTGGACCCAAGCACCTGGCAGAGTGCTTGGTACATAGTAGGCATTCAGTAAATCATTGCAGAGTGAATGAACACATAGCCGCATGGAATGAGAGTCATCAGTAACTCAAAGCTCTTCCTGGGCCACATAAGTGATGTTACCAAGCATCAGGAAGCAATAGAGCCTGCATTGATTTGAAGCTGGGACCTGTTTTAAGGGAAGAAAGAAATTCACAGTGAGAATGGTGCATTACTATGGCTGAGCCATGTTGTTCTTTGGTATATTCATTTTTATCTCTATTTTCTCTAACATTTTTAATACCCTGGCATTTACTGAGGCATCATTAGACATGGCACTTGTGAAACTTCAGTATATTTTGGAGACTCTTAATAGCTATTGCATGCAAGAAATCATTCCGTTCACTTGCGAAGTCAACTGGACAGGTGAAAATTAAAGCTATTTTTGAAATCACTTGTGGTTGTTCCATATAAAATTATTCTCCAGTTGTAAATTTAGTTTATTGAAAAAGCTTATTTCTGGACTTCTAGTATGAATTTACTTCTAATTATTTGGAAAGTTTCTTATATATCATCCATCCACTGAACAATCATATACCAAGTGCCTCCTTTTTTAGCTAGATACAGTAGAAGGAGCTAGGAATAGAGACCGGTAGGGTGGAAAGACAGGAATTTTAATGTAATATATCTATAAACTTTATATGAGAACAATTATGATTCATGCACGCAATATCATGATAGCACATAAGTAGGATACCAGCCCATAGGCTAGGGACAAAAGTGGGAACATTCTCAGGAATAAATTCTATTTAGAGGAGATACGTGAGTGAAGTCTTTAAGAACCAATTCAAGTCAGTTTGGAGAAGAACAAAGAGAGAAGTGATTAATTCCCTAATTTTGCTCCATCTGTGTTTTGCCAACTTATATTTAATTCTCTCATGTAATTAATAAACAAGTGTTTATCAAGCAGTTTGAGATTGGCAAGATGGATTTCTTTTTTTATAAATACACAAATAACATATGCTTGAGTTATAAAAGTAAGAAAGTACAGAAAACAGAAAAAAGATACACTCATCATTATAACTATATTATGCTCCTCTAATTTCTTTTCACATGTATGTTATAATTATATATTTTTACAAAAATGGGGTTATGCTGACTAATGTTTTACGATGAGTTCTCTAATACAAATTTCTTGAATTTTTTCCTATCAGTAAATATAAGTTTTACTCCACATATATATGCATGGATATATTGTATTTCATTATATTGTTTACTTAGCTGATCCTTTTTTGTTGAATACTGCTTCCATTCTTTTTGTTTTTGTTTTTTTGAGATGGAGTCTCCCTCTGTCACCCAGACTGGAGTGCAGTGTCACAACCTCGGCTCACTCCAACCTCCGCCTCCTGGGTTCAAGTGATTCTCCTGCCTCAGACTCTCAAGTAGCTGGGATTACAGGCACACACCACCATGCCCTGCTAATTTTTGTATTTTTAGTAGAGACAGGGTTTCACCATGTTGGCCCGGCTGGTCATGACCTCCTGACCTCAAGTGATCTGCCTGCCTCGGCCTCCCAAAGTGCTGAGATTACAGGTGTGAGCCACTGAGCCCAGCCTGCTTCCATTTTTTTTTCATGGGTATAAACAATACAGAAATGATCATATTTTTGCTTAGTGATTCATTCCTTTGTAAAACTTTAAAATGCTGATTCAAAGACATATGATTTTAAGCACTTGATGTAATGATAAATTTTCCCCAGAAAACGTATCCCAGTTTTAACAACCATATTCAATATGTTAATCTTCATTTCTTCATACCTTTTCCAATACTGTGAATGTACTTTTGAATGTTTTCTGATATAAGAAAAAACATATCATTTTTAAAGTTGCATAATGAGATTGAGGTTTATCATTTATTGTTCAATATTGTTTCTCTTGTGAATTGCCTACACATTTCAGGATAAATTTTGCCAAATTCAAATGAGTTATAACCACATATTTGAAATATATAGCCCTTTACTAAGTTGCTTTCAATTCTCACTGATTTAGTCATTTTTTCACTAAGATATTTATGATAAACACAACTCTTGTGAAAATGTTTTAAGAAGGCTAAAGTGAAATTGGCAAGAAGATAACACTTTTGAAGACCGTGCTGGGATCAGGATAGAATTGCAAGTGATTGACAAGTATTTTTTAAATTAAATTATCATAGCTGCCCTAGAAGATAGAGCATATTAATAATGAAACTTAAAGATAAGGAAATTAAAGTACAGAGATACTAAATAATTTACCCAGTCAATCAGTTAGTAAGATGTACAGAAAGGAATCGAGCCCATGTTGTCTGAGTTCATATGTGATATATGTATATAAGTTTGCCCATTTGAAGTATCACATTTATCTCAGGCTCCTAAGTTCAATATCATTATTTTCACTTGCAGTTAGTAAATTTTGGAGTATAGTTGACACCTTATTGGCACTGCTTCATAGTAAAAGCTATTTTGAAAGTATAAGTCTGGGCTGGGCTTGGAGGCTCATGCCTATAATCCAGGCACTTTGGAAGGCCGAGGTGGGAGAATTGCCTGAGGCCAAGAGTTCAAGACCAGGCTGGGCAACATACAAGGCCCCATCTCTAATTAAAAAAAAAAAAAAAAGATGAAAAGAGAAAGCATAAATCTGAATGTGCCATTAATAAAGTTACATGTCTAGAACATAGTAGACTGTGAAGCCATGGAATAGCTTAACAGTAAAGGAAAGAGGCTTTAATATTTTCCTTACAAATGAAAGTATCTTCAGGTTGTAAGTCAGAATTTATGAATATGGCAAATAAACATAATCCGCAAGTTGTATAATTTCTATATGGAGAGCATCTGACAATTAAAAACAAAATCTTGCTGCAGCAACACAAACGACATGTTTGTAAATTCAAACACAAGCCATGTGTGGAGAGACTGCAACCTTTATCCAAACGCTTGTTTGATATAGCAGAGGGCCATGTGCTGAAAATACAATCTCCACATGTTAAGGCCCAGTAATCTTCTAAATTAATGTAATATGTGTATATAGAGAAAGTATATGATCACAGTTTCTGAATCTCTTTTGAGGTTTCTTCTGAGTTTCTTCATAGGCATATATCAACATTAATAACCTATTTTATTTTTTACCAACAATAGTGAGTTTATGTCCTTCCAGCACAATGCTGCTTTTATAAGTCCCATTGAGTTTAGTCTATGAAGCATATTTACTTTCACATTTCCAAATTAGCCGAATTAAAATGTTAAAGACCACGTACCTCATAATGGAAGCAGAAATTCATTAAGAAATAATTTATGAAAATGAATCAATAAAGTAATCCCTAATTAATACAATAATCCAGTACTGTAATTGAATTCAGTTTCTTTTTGAGAACCACTTGTGACTGTGTCTGAAAGCTTTGCAGTGTTTTCAAATTGTTTTGTAAGAAGAGAACCCTCAAGATTCTTTCAGTGGAGGCAAAGGCAAAAACTCAGGCTTATCAATGTGTGGGGGGACTCCCAGAGGCAACAAGTTCCCAGGGGACCTCAGTATCTAGATTAGTGCTTGCCAACATGTAACATGTGCCACTAATGGTAAAGATGATTGTATATAGTATAAAGATGAGCATTTCTATTTTAATAGTCATACATTTCTTTGAATACTTATTAGAAGCCATATAACTAGCACATCTAACCCATAATTTATAACTGTAGCTAGATGAAGCTATATTTTTTGAAAATTGCTACATAATAAAAGTTTTTAAAATATTGTAGATTTATACATAACAAAGAATATTTGGCTTATGATTAAAAATGGGTTATTAAATAAATACTGCATGGACACATTTATATATCAGGAAGAAAATCAGTGAACCTCTGTTTCTACCATATATGAGTAACTACTGAAAGAATAACATCTTAAATATAAAAATAAAACAATAAAAGTGTTGACTAAACTAGAAAATTATATGTAAAGCCTAATGATGAGGAACTTCCTGAGAATGAAAATTTAGGATATACTTTTTAATAAGATGGACATATTCATATGTCCATCACACACATACACACACAAAATCTATGGTACAACAAATTATGGCATAAACAAAGCAAATAGGAAACAAAGGGAAAAAAACCATGCTTGTTCAATAGAAGTCTATATTTGGTCAGATGTATTTATGCACTTATATAAAATGTATGTATATGTATGTATGGATTAAATCATTAAAATATTTTTCAGATTATATTAAAAATAATATGAGTGATACTTGATTATGTTAGAAATAATAAAGTTGATACTTAAACTACTGAAAAATCTCCTTACGGTCTTTCTCATTCTACTAAATTATTTAATTTTGTTCTTTATAATTTCATTAAATGTCATTTTTATCTTGCTTGCACTATAAATATATTTAGCAAATTCTTTATTCACAGGAAACTAGGAGATAAACTTCAGTTTGGTAACATTGAATGAGCACATATTTGAAAGGATTGATTTTCCAATAATGATCATTGGCTTGGCTTCCTCTTTCACAGAGATAATGAGGCCAGTCTCTGCCCATGCCACTGAAACTTAAACTTGAAAATTTTACTCAGTGATGCTAACCATCAAAAACAAAATAGGAGGCTTAATAGGCATAAAAGTTAATTAAACTATGGTTATAAATTTTACAAATATTAATTTCTTCAGGAATGCAATCTTTTATTATTAAAAAGCTTTTGTTTTTGTTTTTGAGACAGTCTTGTTTTGTTACCCAGGCTAGAGTACAGTGGCACAATCTCGGCTCACTGTAACCTCCGCCTCCCAGGTTCAAGCAATTCTCCTGCCTCAGTCTCCTGAGTAGCTGGGTTATAAGTATATACAACCACACTTAGCTAATATTTTTTTTTTTTTTTTTTTTTGTAGAGAGGGTTTTGCCATATTGCCCAGGCTGGTCTCAAACGCTAGGCCTCCCAAAATGCTGGAGTTACAGGCGTGAGTCACCACGCCTGGCCCAAAAACATCTTTATTTGTTGTTGGCTGCCATCACTAAACCGTCTTGAATTATATGAATCATCTTACACATCTGATGTGTTATGTCAATTATTTCAGGCTTTCTTCTAAAATATCTGCTTATTTCTGTCCAATATGTTCAGAGGAGTTTTGCCTAGCCCTAGAAAGAGTTAATGTATATTTTATACATATATGTTTATATATATGTGTGTGTTTATATATAATTATTTGATGGAAATAATAATTATTAAATAATTATTAAAATATTTATTTTGACAATGTATCATTTAGAATAAAATGAGGATAGAAGGCAACATACCATCTGGCTACTTTGTTACAAGAGTCACAATGATGACAGCTTACCTCTCAAATTAAAATCTTATTTTGTAAACAAATATATCTACATGCATCTAGTCAACAATGATATGCAAATCACATCTGCTTGTGCACACAATGAGATATGTGTGAGTGTTTACATGTTTGGCATATTTGTCAATAATATAAAATATTAAGAACTAAGAAATGACCATTATTTTTCCCATCTAGGTACTAATCTATTCTAGTGACTATAAATTCATAATTTTCCCCAGCAAACTTACTTGTTTTCCTTGATTTCCCGTAGTGGTGAATGACACCACTGTCTATTTACCTACTTTCTAGAAATAGAACACTAATAATCAAATCATTGACCTTCCCCACCCTCAATTTATCATATCATTACCCCTCCCAACACGAACACTCTCTAATCATCAAACAATTTAAGTCCTGCAGACACTGTTTCCTGGATATTTTTAAATTCCATCTCTTTCTCTCTATTCTTCGTGTCATTCTGAGAGTTTGGCCTCTTATCACAAAAACCTAGATTTCTGCAAAATCTTCTAATTTAGCTTCTGAGTCTTACCCCAACTACTGTGCCCAGCTGTTTAAATAAGCTTTCCAAAATACAAATATGATTAAGATCCTTCTGTAATATTTAGCTCTGGCTTGCTGTGTTGTTTGTTATGAAGTCCAGCCTCTTCATTTCAGCACTCGCAGGCATTGTAAATGTATTTTCTGCCTACCTATCTCTTTATCCTTTTCCCTCTCCATTTTGCTACAAATGTGTTTGCCTCCGGCAAGGTGAATAGATCTGCAATGTCATGAATGTAGGCTTCTTTCATTCTTTAAGCTTTTACACATGCTGCCCCTTTCCCTGGCTTAGTTGTCCTCCTCACAGTATGTTCCCACAGCAGCCTGTGCGTGACAGGGTCACACAATTAACAGTGCTGTGATTATGGCTCACTTCTCTGTCTGCCTCAGCAGTCTCTAAGACCCTTGAGGGAAGGATCAGATCTTGTCTTTCTGTGTCCAACACTGTCACGGTAAGCACTCAATATTCATTTGTCAAATGATAAAAGGGGACAAATTCAGTAGTTGAGTTAGTTGTAGCAATCTTTCGGTAACTCATCTATTTATTCCAATAGGTATAATGTTATTCCTTTTGATAAAAATATTAACTCTAATTACATTTTCTAAACAACATATAGGAAAATATCAGTAGGGGTGAGTACATTATTGGAACTGATACATTTGAGAAAAGTAGATTATTAGATGCATGTGAATTGCTAATTTCAGTTTATGCCCAATGATATCTTCAGAAATGCATGCTGTGAGGAATTTCTGGAAAGATCTAACTTTTACGAAATGATTGCAAAGTAGATATCCAAGGGAATTTCCAGTTGTCATTATCAGCAAAGGGTTCAGAATCTATGGAACATGGACAGTGGCAGTAAGCAAAGTATAAAGAATCTCAAATCTTTAAAAATTAAGGAGTATAGAGTCTAGGTCCGTCTTTTTCATTATCATAACATGAAACAAGGTCTGGAACATAGTAAGTGCTTAGTAAACATCTGATAAATGAATGTATGAATAAATGCATGAATGTTGGAGGGATAATTGAATAAATAAGTAAATAAATTGATCCCATTTTATAATATTTAGCTATGGTATAAAAACAAAACAAATACCAAAATAAAGTGTCTTGAAAAATCATCACAGACCTCAGTACAGAAAAAATAAAAAGTAAAACAGGTATATATGTAAATAAAAGAAGTTTTGAGAGGAAGGGAAGTAACTCTGAACATAATTTATAGTACTAAAGTTTCAGTAAAGGATAAGACATGCATTGGGTTTGATTAGAAAGATAAAAATCAAGTGTTGACATTTTTCCTGTGGCCTCTGAGATAAGATTAAGACTAAATCAGCCTGTTCATTTCTAGTTCTAATTGTGTGTCTGTGATCTTAGTTTAGATTATGTGTGCAATTCATTGAAACACAAACTCAGAAACACAAGCATTCTTCTCTTCTTTAATGCCTTTTTTTTTTTTTTTTGGTGCTGATTACACTAGGAAACTAGCACACAGAAAAAAGTAAAAATAAATACTATTATGGTTGTGATTGGATTTCAGTAGTTCTTTGATTTATCCATTTGTTATACATTAGTCCTTGGAATAACAAAAGACTGAGTTCTAAATATCTGAAATTTAAGTGAGAACTAATGCTAGATTAAATAATACATCCAACATTAAAATTCAGTTTAGTGTTGCTGCATAATCTCATAAATCTAAATCACATACTGATTTTTTTTTTTAAATAACTGTCCTTTGGCTGAAGTAATAGCATGAAGTTGTTGATGTGTATGAACAACACAGTAATTAAGTTGTTTTTACTTTGTTGCTTGTTTGAGATTTTGTCCTGGGCTGTGAGTGCTAGTCCACTGACATATGGAAATAACAAGAGCTTCCTTTTAAAAGGTGCTCTTTCCACCATAAGTGCAGAGAGAGGGAAGTTTATCCTAAGTAGTATGATTTTCATGGAGTTCAGTTTCTCTGTGTTGTCAGCAGTACCCTTCACATGGAAGGAAATACATTGAGGGTAACTCCTGGAGTCAGCTGAGTTGGGGTACCCCTCTTTGCTCTTCAAACTCATTTTTTAGTTTTATTTCAATAATTGTTGGGGTACAGGTGGTTTTTGGCTGCACAGATAAGTTCTTTAGTAGTTGTTTTTGAGATTTTGGTGAACTCATCACCTGAGCAGGGTACACTGTACCCAATATGTAGTCTTTTATCCCTCGTTCCCCCCCGCAACCCTTCCCTCTGTGTCCTCAAAGTCCATTGTATCATTCTAATGCCTTTGCATTTTCATAGCTTAGCTCTCACTTATAAGTGAGAACATATGATATTTGGTTTTCCATTCTTGTGTTACTCCACTTAGAATAATGCCCCCAGCTCCATCCAAGTTGCTGGAATAGCCATTACTTGATTCTGTTTTATGGCTGAGTGGTATTCCATGGGGGTATGTATGCCACATTTTATCATTTGTTGGTTGATGGGCATTTAGGTTGGTTATATATTTTTATTCAAACTTATTTAAAAAAAAAAAACAGATTCAAACGCAACTTCTCCTCACTAGAATGTAAATGTCATGAGAGCAGGGACTATATTGCCAGTGTTTAGAAGGGTGCCTGACATATAGTTACCATTCATTAGGTATTTACAATTATTCTTGATACCTTAGTTCCGGCTAATAGAATTGATAAAGTCTAGCTCTCTGAGTTCTAGTCTTGATACCACTATTTTCCAGTACTTATCACATAATGTTTCTGAGCCTCAGTTTCCTCTTTCTAAAGTGAGAATGAGACTAGCTGCCAACCAACCTCAAGTAGATCAGTTGATATGATGTATGTGAATTGTGTAACAAACTGAAGTGTTGCACAAATGTATTAATATAATATTGTTAACCTAACAAACAAGTAAAAACTTTTGAAGTGGTCTTTTGTTACCTGCCAGCTTAGAGTTCCCCAGTTCATGTAGATCAAAACTGGGATTGCCACAGGTTGCAGAAGGATGCCTGGACAAAGAAGTGAGACTGTGTGCAAATCTGACATGTTCTCTCTGCAAGAAACCCTGAGCTCTGGTGTAGCAGCCCTGACTGCTTAGAGGAGGGAACTCCTTTTACCAATTAGCACCAATGGGGCACGTGGAGTAACTGGAGCCATGGCAAAGATCACCATTGATTCTCCATTATATTTGATTTAGTGTTAAAAAATATAGTCCCTGTTATAATGAAACCTGCTATTCAATGTACAGAAGGGGCTGCAACTTTGTCCTTCTTAAATCCTATGGGTATGCATACCACAGGGGTGAACAAAAGGTGTGGATGACAACATATCACTCTGAGTTTCTTTAACCTGTTGTAAGGTAAAGCATTATGCTGTTCATAGAAAGTTGATAAATTTTGGTCCTCAAAAGTCAGACTTGTCAATGCAGGACATTTTGTTACCTACTTAAATTCTGTCTCTGCTGTGCATCCAGAAAAATATGAAACTTTAATACTAATATCTTTATTAAAAATGGATGTGCATATATTTAATAGTCATCATCACAAAATTGATTATGGTATACTTTAAATAGCCTTTCTTGGCCAGCCTTTTATAATAACACAGATAAATTGTCTACTTTTGCTGGTGAGAGAGTGGGGAAAAAATAAGGAATTAGGTAGATACAACATGTATGTTTTTCCAAGTATTTTCATATTTGCAACTTTTCAGTTATGTTCAGTATTTAACTGATAAGTACATATAAATAATAATTTTTTTGTTTTTAAAACAATTTGCTAACAGCCATAAGTGCATATAATACTATTCAATACATGTAATTGTGCTAAACAAAGGCAGAATTCTTTTCTCTAGAGTTTAAATGTGGGAAGCAAAAACTGGACAGTAGAATTATCCCTGTACTTATGAACGTCTCTCAACAATACTTATAGTTATTTGTGATTTTGAATGATGAATGTTCTACTGCCTCTCCAACTGCTGTATAACCAGAGCGGTCAATATTTTTGGACACAAAACTGAATGCACTTCATATCCCCGTGTGTCTCTACCAGAATAAAACTTCAGGGCCCAGAAAAACTGAGAACAGCTACCACTATTTCTATTCCCTCAAATTATGTCCCCATCCCTTTCCCATAATAAAGCTTCCTGCCCTTTTTTCAGGCCCCCACTGCCAGGACTCCACCCATTTTCTCCATTGTCCACTGCACAGCGCCATCATCATTGTCCGAAGCTAAATCTTTCCCCTTTACACACCCAACCCGGGTTCCATTCTGAGGAGGGCATTCCTCCTTTCTCAGCTCCTACTCCTGGAGATTCGATTGCAGTGGCTAAGATTCAATGGTGTTCTACATGCAGACCCTCTGGGGGCTTAGCTTAAGGGAAGGGAGAGCACCCTACTTATTCACATTAATAAGTCTTCAGATACCGTGAGGATCTGGTGACACAGATTCAGATACAAAACATGCTCCTGGAATAAATGCCTGGGAACGGTAACACAAAAGGGCACAAAGGGGTTCATTTCTAATACAGTACACATTTTTGGAGCATCTATTCCATGAAAGGCATCATGCGGCATTCAGTATTCAACTCTGCACACCAATTCAATAACATTTGCTTAGTGCCAGTCACTGTGCTGGGCACCAGAGGTATACAAATGAGTATGAGAAGCTTCTAGGAGCTTATGTTCTAATGGGAGATCTGGAAACATAAACAGGCAATTGCAATATAATATGCCAATATGTGCAAAAAGGGTATTCTGGAAACATCCGGGAAGGACATTTATCTCATCTCAGAGGCATATATCCATGGCTTCCTTAAAGAACTGAAGCTTGAGCTGACTAGCACTTGCTCCACACTAGATAAAATGCAAACATACTTAAAAGTGTGAGGATGTCTAGAGTTTTATTTGTGTAACAATTCAGCTGCATAATACTAAAAAGGTTTTGGTAGGTTGCATAATATTAAAAAGGTTTTGATACTGAGACCATAACCAACCCTCATACATTGTTTAATCAAAATGGGGAAATACATTTGTGCTCCAAATAACCACCTTACAGAAATCTTTCAGGACATAATGCTTATTTAGAAAAAAAAAAAAAGCACCAAATTGTGAAAGGGATTAACAAAAAAATGGCAATAATGTGCTTTTTTGCAATTGGTAGTGAATGCATTAAAAACAGTATGATTTTTACATGAATGAAAATGCATAGTTTTACCTATTATGCATTCTGAACATTGGTTGAAGAAATAAATTTCTGAATTGTTTACATCTCATGGCTTTATTGCAATGGTAGTTATGAATGAGTTTAGCATCAGTTGTGTACTTTGCAATGTAAAGGCTCTTCAAATAAATGAAACTCTAAGCCTCCAGGGCTTATATTCTCAGTTATATAACCCCAATTATCATATCCACGAAAAAGCAGTTTAATCTCAGAATTTTAGAATTTCATGTACAGAGCAAAGAATAAATGGATAGAGCTGAAGTAATTTCCCCTCAGAGAGACATTGTAGAAAGCCATATTTATATGTAAGAATATTTATCATTGTTATCAACTAATAGTTAGGGAGTTTGTCATTAAAGGGAAGAGTTAACAGCTATTGTGCCTGACATATTGCTAAGTACTGCAACTATTTTTTATGATCATCCTATGAGGTAGTTTTAATGATCTGTTTTATAGAGAACACTGAGGTGCTGATGCTAGTACAAAGTCAGGATTCAAACCCAGCACTGTCCCATCCTAGCACTACTTTTATTTCCTGTGCCATATGCCTCTCCTATGCCTGATTCATATTTATGAAATGCTGGCTTAAATTATTACTACCAAATTTAAAAAACATGTAATACTTTTTAAAGTTTTTACTATGTCTGTTACTTTTCTAGACTAAAAGAGCAGAAATTGGTGAACTCTTTTTGTAAAGGGCCTGTTAGTAAATGTTTTAGGTTTTGTGGGCTGTATGGTCTATATCACTCTTGCTCAACTCTGCCACTGCGGGAGGAACGCATAGACAATAGACAAAATGCAATATGAAAATGAATGGGTGTGGCTGTGTTCCAATAAACTTGAGTCCTGCAAAGGGAGTAGGTAGCAAGGTAGACAATCAGGTGAATTTATTTCAGATTTAAGATGCAGAATACTCAAATTCATAAGAACTGAGAGATCACTGTGAGTCCCAGGATTCACACAGGTTTTGGGTTTGCTGGAGTATACAACTAGAAGGGATGAGTAATGGGAGCTAGGATTTCTTAAACGTAGTGTGCAATCTTTGATATTTCATGTTTTTTTTGTAATGTTGAGACTATATACAGGGCCTTAAATATGGAAGTGGAAAATATACATACAATACGATCTGTTATTTTTGCTTCAACCTCACGATAGCGTGTCTATTGCACTTAGGATTTTGCTATAGGGTACATTCCCTTAAGGGCACTTACTGAGTACTGCTATTTACCTTGAATATTACATGCTTTCACTTTCCATTGATCTTGGTCACTGTAGAAGGGAGGGTCAGTCCCTGATTTACATTAGCAGAAAATGACTAGTTTTTAGACAAATGAAGTGATACCTCTAGGGTCCCCAGCAAACTCTTCTTCCAGCACCCAGTTTGCTGCTCCATCCACAACCTTTTGCTGTGGAGCCATGGCATATTCTTAATGCCTTATTAAAATAATCTGATAAGATCTTTTCCAATTATTCTTTACTTTCAGAGGAACTAAAGTCATCTTCAAAGGAAAAAATAATACAGGAATACCTTGAAGATACTTCAGATTTAGGTCCAGATCACTGCAATAAAGCCATTTTCTCGTTAAAACAAATCACACTAATTCTTTGGTATCCCAGTACATATAAAAGTTATATCTACACTATAGATTAGTCTATTATGTATACAATTACATTATGTCTAAAAATATGTATACACTTTAATTTAAAAATACTTTATTTCTAAAAACTGCTAACAAACATCAAAGCCTTCAGCAAGTCATAATCTTTTTGCTGGTAAAGTGTCTTGCCTTGATGTTGATGTCTGCTGACCAATCATGGTGGTGGTTGCTAAAGGTTGGGGTGGCTGTGGCAATTTCTTAACAAAAGACAACAATGAAGTTTGCTGCATCGATGGACTCTGACTTTCAGAAAAGATTTCTCAATAGCCTGCAACATTGTTTGATAGCATTTTACTCACAGGAGAACTTCTTTCAATATTGGAGATAATCCTCTACAACTAGGCCAGTTTTTTAATCTACTAAGTTTATAAAATATTCTAAATCCTTTGTTGTCATTTCAACAATGTTCACAGCATCTTTACCAGGAGTAGATTCCATTTCAAGAAATCACTTTCTTTGCTCATCCATAAGAAAGCATCTCCTCACCTGTTCAAGTTTAATCATGAGATTGCGGCAGTTCAGTTCCATCTTCAGGCTCCACTTCTAATTCTAGATCTCTTCCTATTTCTATTACATCTGCAGTTGTTTCCTCCACGGAAGTCTTGAACCCCTCAAAGTGATCATGAGGGTTGGAATCAACTGTTAAGGAAATCCTGATAATGTTGATATTTTGACCTCCTACTTTGAATCCCAAATGTTTTTGATGGCATATAGAATGGTGAATCCTCCAGAAGATTGTAAATTTGCTTCATTTAGATCCAAGAAAAGAGTCGCTAGCTATAGCTTTACAAAAACGTATTTCTTAAAAAATAACTCTAGAAATAAAAATTACTCTTTGATCCATGGGCCACAGAAAAGATTTTTGTGTTAGGGGGCATCAAAAACAACATTAATCTCCTTAAACATCTCTATCAGAGCTCTTGAGTGACCAAGTACATTGTCAATAAGAAGAAATATTTTGAAAGAAATATATACATATATTTTTTCTGAGTAATAGGTCTCAACATTGGGCTCGAAATATTCAGTAAACAGACTTGCTGTCATGCAGGATTTGTCATTCCACTGATAGATTAAAAAACTGTTGTTCCACTGATAGACCATAGACAAGGTAGATTTAGTATAATTCTTCAGAGCCTTGGGTTTGTCAGAATGGTAAATGAGCATTGGATTCAACTTAAAGTCACCAGCTGCATTAGCTCTTAATGAGAGAGTTAGCCTGTCCTTTGAAGCTTTGAAGCCAAGCATTGACTTCTCTCTAGGAGTCAACTGATTTATAAAAATCCTAAATGGCATCTTCTTTCAATATAAGGCTGTTTCATCCACATTGAAAGTTTGTTGTTTAGTGTAGCCATTTTCATCCATCATCTTAGCTAGATCTTCTGGACACCTTGCAGCATATATCCTCTGCATTAGCATTTGTTGCTTCACCTTGCACTTCTATCTTATGGAGATGGCTGATTTCACTAAATCTCATAAACCAACCTCTGCTACCTTCCAACTTTTCTTCTGCAGCTTCCTTACTTCTCTAAGCCTTCACAGAATTGAAGAGAGTTAGTGCCTTGGTCTGGATTAGGCTTTGGCTGAAGGGAGCGTTTTGGTTGGTTAGATCTATTCAGAACACTTGAATTTTCTTCAGATCAGCATTAAGGCTGTTTTGCTTTTTTATCATTTATGTCCTCACCAGAGTAGCACTTTTTAATTTCTTTCAATAACTTTTCCTTTGCACTCACGACTTAGCTGTTTGGTGTAAAAGGCCTAGCTTTTGGCCTATCTCAGCTTTGAACATGGCTTCCTCACTAAGCTTAATCATTGTAGCTTTTGATTTAAAAGAAGAGATATGTAACTCTTCCTCCCATTTGAACATTTAGAGGCCATTGTAGGGTTATTAACTGGCCTAATTTTGATTGTGTCTCAGGGAATAGGGACGTCTGAGGAGAGGGAGAGAGAGTAGAGATGGCCAGTTAATGGAACAGTCAGAACACACACAACATTT
Organism: Pan troglodytes; assembly: GCF_028858775.2. Lineage (NCBI taxonomy): Eukaryota > Metazoa > Chordata > Mammalia > Primates > Hominidae > Pan > Pan troglodytes. Next base: position 135,474,862 of record NC_072403.2, on the reverse strand, counting down.
ATCAATCAAGTTCACCTTCTTGAATGGGTGGGATTCATGGAGCCTGTAAACAATTAATGGGTGCAAACAAACACAACAGTAACGTCAGAAATCACTGATCACAGATCACTGTAACAGATATAATAATAATGGAGTAGTTTGAAATATTGTGAGAATTACCAAAATGTGACACAGAGGCATGAAGCAAGCACATGCTATGGGAAAAATGATGCCAATGGACTTGCTGGACGCAGGGTTGCTACAACCCTCAATTTGTAAAAGTGCAGGATCTGCAATGTGATAAAGTGAAGCACAATAAAAGGTAGTATGCCTTTACTTGTATGCTTTTAATTTCTCACTTCGATTTCCAAATCTCTTTATGGTAAGTTCACTTGGTAACTAGTCATTCTTTCATCAGGATCCACTGCAGGGCAAATTGGCTTTGTCCCATTTACCAAAAGCTTGCTTTAGATCATAGAGTCTGAGAAGGATATGACTGCAGAAAGTGTCATATAAAAAATAATAAAATCCTGTTTCTTAGGGAACACTACTAGAATAATGAGGTTTGTAAAAGACTTTTATTCAAAAGAACTATGAGAAGTACAAATGAACAATGGAATAAATTAATAAGTGATTTCATTAAAATGTTCTGCTTTACATAATTAAGACTTAGATGTTATAGATTATTCTCAGTTTAAATTTCATGAGAAATAATTTGCAGGACACCAGGAAATGTTGCTATTTTGCTATAACACACATTTTAACATTATTATGAATTCCAAAGACTCATAAATGGTCATTATTTTCTGTATAAGGAACTGTGAGTCTCAAGATGGCATAACTTAACGCTATTTGCATACCACAGAGGCATATTCTGGGTGGAGCCATGTTCTAGAATTTTTTTTTTTTCACTTGCTTGTTTACTTTTTGTTTCAAATATCAGGCCTTCTTGCTAGAGAATGGGATTTGATCCTTTCACAACTTAGAATTTCTCAGGATTAATTGATAAATTTAATAAGCTTGATTTTTTAAAACTAAAGTCATGCTACCTAAATAATACTAAAAATATATTAAAATGCATTTTTTTGGTATTTCATACTATAACTTTTCACTTGCTTATTAACCCTAAAATGATCCCTGTATTTTAGGTTCTGAGGGTAGTGGATTTTGTTGAATAAATTATTGTAGAATCATTTAACAAACATTATAACCAGAATTTCATTCTGTTTGGTAACATTCATGCTTTAGACATTTTTAAATCATTAGATAAAAATTTTCTTTTTCTGGGATAAGTGAAGAAAGTGGGTTTCCTTTGGAGAAACATTTTATTGTAAATATTTTAATTTAACAATTTTTAAAATGACATGATGTAATTAAATTATATAAAAGCTACAACTTATAGTAAAGCTTTCTCTGAAAGCTCTATCCTTCACAGAATTGAAGAGAGTTAGTGCCTTGGTCTGGATTAGGCTGGATTAGGCATCCACAAATATTGATTTTTGATGAAAGAATAAAATATGTGGTCTTTTACAGTTATAGATTCATAAAGTATAAATAACAGGGTTATTTGAATGTTAAAATCTTATTTAAAGAATCTAATATTTCAATTTATTGAAAAAATGAATAATTTGGACAAATAGCTGCATTTAATTTCTGGTCAAATTGCAGTTACTCTGAATTCTGACATTATCATTTCATGAAAATATGTTGATGGCATGTGCCTCACTGACCTATGGTGTTTGCATGTATGTGCACACATGCATACATCTTTTAAAATATACACTTTTCTACATGCAAATATTTTTTAATCCAGCTAACCTAATTATGACCAGAAGCCATCCCTTGGATGATTTCAGTTTTCAGCTACATCTGGAATTTGAGAAGGAATCAATTTCCTCTACAATTTAATCAAAATTTTATTTTACACAACTCATTAATAGTAATGCCTTCGGTGTACATTTAACTTAAACTTTTAAAAGATAATTTTATTGTATGGTGAGGAGACCATATAGCATTTGTCATAGGTTGAATTGTATCTTCCCACAACCTTATGTTGAAGTTCTAATTCCCAGAAACTCAGAGTATGATCTTAATTGGTCATAGTGTCTTTACAGAGGTAATCAAGTTAAAATTAGGTCATTAAGGTGTGATCCAATCCATTATAACTGGTATCCTTATGGAAAGGGGAAATTTGGAGACAGAAACACATAGAGGAAGAATGCCATGTTAACATGAAGCCAGCCATCTACAAGCCAAAGAGAGAAGCTTAAACAGATTCTTCCCTCACAGGCCTCAGAAAGAACCCTATCAATACTTTGATTTCAGACTTCCGCTTCCTCCAGAACTGTGTGGCAACACATCTGTGTTGTGTGTAAGTCACCCAGTTTGTGGTATGTTGTTATGTCAGCCCTAGCAAACTAACATAGCATTTATTTTTTTGCCAAATGACAAGTCAGCTTTCACCCATGGTTAAGTTTTGTTAAGCCCTACTCATAAGATGGCCTCATTTTATTACCGAAGTGCTTTTTGAGCCATTGTGGCTTCTGAAATGACGGAATATTTCTCAGAAAGTCATATATACCTCCAGAAATCTGGCTTGTGTGATGATTTTCAGTTTCACTGGTGCAGAGATGTTATATAAGCCTATATCAATGTAATTGTGATCAATTTTGGGGCTAGCATATTAACTATTGTAGTTTTCTTATGAAAACTGCCTTAGCAAAACTCTTTAATGATCTGACTCTTTTTATGATTTGTAGAGTATGTGAAAGAAGACATGTTTAATTGGAAGTAACATGGGTAAAATAATTGATGCTATTTTTGAAGAACTTCCTCTAACACTGAACCAATGAGTTTAATATCCAAATTTGAATATATAATGTGTATCCCTGTTGTTATCAGATTAAAAAAGAAAGTGATTTTTATGCAAGAAAAAAATGATTCCTAAACCGTTTTTCATTTTTCTTATTTTCTTCTAAGATAGAAGCAGACATTGAATGGCAGATATCTTGCAGAGCATAACCCTAGATCAATACTATTCAAGGGAGGCTGCTTAGTAGTTTCCAAAAACATGAGCTCTAAAGTAACCGCAATTTTATAAAGCCTATTTTACTGAATCAGCTATGGCTTGCTGACACTAATGCAGTTGTAATGCTTGAATAAGCTTAGTCAAATAAAGCTTATGAAGCTCACTCCACAGAAATTACTGCTTTGAGTGATTTAAATGTCAGAAATATGGGCTTGTCATTTTTTTTTCCCAGTAAAATCCTATTCAGATAAGCTATTTGAAATGATTCGATAGGGAATTCACTGTTCCTTGTAATACTGACAGTCCCAGTGCCTAGAGTCCACCCTGCATTGACCCCAAGGAAAGTGACGTCCTGCCTGTCTCTAGCAGTAATACAAGGTTGAGTCCCCCTGACAGTAAATATCAAATTGGTTCTTAGAGGACAAGGGTCTCATTTTTCATTTATTTTTTAACCTCCTTTAGATGCTGAGGATGTAATTTTATCTTGGGAATACTTAATAAAATGACTGCTCTCCTGCCCAGTAAAAACTGAAATGTTAAGCAGTGTGAAGGGGCCAGATAGAAAAAGTCCATTCATTATTTTATTTATATCTTTGCTTTTAAAAGTCAGTTTCTATCAGCAATGCAATTGCCCAGAGAAAAAGCCTTTTATTAGTTGCCAATGAGTGGCATTTCTTCCTCACAAAAAATTTAAGACCCCCATCTTAGGTCTATTTGGACGAGCAGGATGAGAATGTTGAAGACTAAGCAATACACGGTACTTTGAAAACTCTGATAATGAGTAGACTTCAGAAAATTGGTTCTTTTTAACTCTTCTTTTTCAGTTTCCTTTCATATCAAAGAGGAAAAGAATACTTGTCCCCACTCTCTAGGTGGGTGCAGCTTTATCGGCTTGTTTCTAAAACTGTGTGAGCTTTTTAGAATAAAGGTGTTGTATAAAGTATTATTTGTGTTTACCTAATTGCTTGCTCTTTTGAAATATGGGCATGAATACCTTAATGTTCTTTTCAGAAGCACATAAAGGAGCTTCAAGCTCATTTAAAAGTCCTTTGAAAGGCACAGGAAGCTGCTGGTTTTTTTCTTCATAGATTAAATGATAAAAACAAAACACATAGGAAACCTTATCTCTCTAAATTTTCAGGCTGCATTTTCTTCTTAAAATATGTGTATTTCCTTCATGAGATGTGTATACTCAATCCAGAAGATAGAGGTTTGGGCAAAACTATCATGATCTGTTCTAAACCTTTTAAATAACTTAATAAAGATTTGGGACTGGGCATGGTGGCTCATGCCTGTAATCCCAGCACTTTGGGAGGCTGAGACAGGTGGATCATCTGAGGTCAGGAGTTCGAGACCAGCCTGGCCAACATGGTGAAACCCCATCTCTACTAAAAATACAAAAATTGGCTGGGCGTGGTGGGGCATGCCTGTAATCCCAGCTACTCAGGAGGCTGAGGCAGGAGAATTGCTTGAACCCAGGAGGTGGAGGTTGCAGTGAGCCAAGATCGTGCCGCTGCACCCCAGCCTGGGCAACAAGAGTGAAATTCCGTCTCAAAGAAAAAAAAATATTTGGGTTCAGGTAAAACAAACATAATGATATGTTAATACAGTGGTGTCCATATTTAAACATATATTTTTTCTCACAAAACTCTTAAATATTTTACTATATGAGAGAGAAAAATACTCTATGGATTTGTTTTCTACACAATTGTGGTAATAGCATTAATTCTGGAGTCACTAAAGAAAGTGTCAATTTATATTACTGACAAATTTATATTACTGATAATTAAAGATGCATGAAAGTAGACATATTTTATTATAATTTTTTATATCAAAGCTCTTGGGCTACTCAATAAATTCAGTCATTTCCCTGTTTACTGATTATATATTTTAAAACAGTGGTTTCCATTCTTTTTGGCACCAGAGACCAGTTTTGTGGAAGACAATTTTTCCACAGGCCAGGGCAGGGGACATGGTTTCAGGATGAGTTAAGCACATTATATTTATCGTGCACTTTATTTCTATTATTACTACTATCATTATTTTTTTTTTTGAGACAGAGTCTCGCTCTTTCACCCAGGCTGGAGTAGAATGGGCATGGTCTTGGCTCACTGCAACCTCTGCTTCCAGAGTTCAAGCAATTCTCCTGCCTCAGCCTCCCAAGTAGTTGGGACTATAGGCGTGTGCCACACACCCGGCTAATTTTTGTATTTTTAGTAGAGACGGGGTTTCACTATGTTGGCCAGGCTGGTCTCAAACTCCTGACCTCATGATCTGCCCGCCTTGGCCTCCCAAAGTGCTGGGATTACAGGTGTGAGCCACAGTGACTGGCCCTGTTTCTATTATTATTACATTGTAATATATAATGAAATAATTATACAACTCACCATAATGTAGAATTGGTAGAAACTCTGAAGTGTGTTCCCTGTAACTGGACAGTCCCACCTGGGGGCGATTGGAGACAGTGACAGATCATCAGGCATTAGATTCTCATAAGGAACCAACAACCTAGATTCCTCCCATGCACAATTCACTATAGGGTTCATGATCCTATGAGAATCTAATGCCGCTGCTGATCTGACAGGAGATGGAGCTCAGGCGGTAATGCAAGCCATGGAGAGTGGCTGTAAATACAGATAAAGTGTTGCCTGCCCACCCGCTGCTCACCTCCTGCTGTGTGACCTGGTTCCTAATGGGTCCGTGGCCTGGGGGTTGGGGACTCCTACTGTAACATATCTCTAGTCATATACATATACATATTAAAAATTGTAATTGTTAAATTATCACTACTTTTCCAACAAATGGATGGAAATTTCCTTATAAGTAGAAAATGTAAGACTACTATCATTTATATTTAAATATATTTTTAAAAAACAGGTTGCTTCATCACATTTGCCTGACTACTGAAAGAAGTAAAATTTAAAAAAGAAACTTGGGTCTTAGTTCTTGCACTTCCATAAATTTCCTGAAAGTAGCTATTGGCAATATGAGGAATCTACAATTTTCTGCCTACAGTCTTAAGCAGAAGCTTTATATGAAGTATTTATCATTACTAGTGAATACATCTGCATGAACTTATGGTTACCTTGTGTGCCTTTGAAGGAGGGGGGCTGTCATACTCTCTTACAGGTAATAAAATAGAATCTACTGTGACACAATAGTATGATTATGACTCCATGTGGGGTAAAGCAGCAGGAAATGATTAATTCTTAAGGAAGAGCTGATTTCCATGAAAATATCTTTAGGAAAGAGAAAGTAAAAAACACACATTAGAGTCAACAAATCATGAAAAGCTCATGATTCTGAAGCATTCAGCTTAGTATTTTTTTCCAAATTGAAATGGCATGTCATTACTCAAGGCTTTTCTGTTTCAGTGGGTTTGCAATTCAATGACAATGGGACAATTTAGTAGGAGGAATGCTGGGGCTAGGTAAAGTTTTATTTGTGCAAATTTGGCCCAGGAAGAAAATGTGTCAGCACAAACATAAAATACTAGAAAATTAATTTCCCAAATGAACTGAGTATAGTTCATGGATCTTATGTTTATCTTATTCAAATGATATTTGCTAAGAACCAGAGCCTTGCTACTATATCCGTGAGATTGAACCCACATAGTTTGGGAGATTTTCTGCAGATTCTTTCCGCAAACTTCTAACTCACAAAGTTGGGCAAATCCTGGAATGGCTTATCTTACTGCATGAGACTTCCTGGGTTCATGAGAGGAAGATGAATAATTTTTCTACAATGAAACTGATTCAACCTGTCAAATTTATTTTCGTAAAAGGTCTTTTCATGGGTCCTGTTAATTTTTATCCCTAATCTGTCCCACTGTACATAGTGCCCTCTGACATTTTGATTTAGGCTACTTGGGCATGTAGTGGTAATAAGAAATCCTGGCCATGATTTCTGTTATTTTAACATGAAAGATATTTATTCTATTAAAATAGCTAAGCTTATCAAGTTTAACATATACTAATAGTCTTTTACAGCATTTCTTTAAACATTCCAAGAAAAAGATACATGCTATGGACTGGTTTGCATTCAGCCCTGCCCGATAAATCTTTCATGTTGAAATCCTTACCCTTGATGTAATGGTATTTATAGATAGGGGCCTTCGAGAGGTAATTAGTTTAGAGTAGCCTTCAGACTGTCAGAAGTAAATGTCTCCTGTTTAAGCACACTACGGATAGTATTTTGTTATGGCAGCCCAAGCAGACTGAGATCATAAATCATCACACATTTGTAAATTGATGATCAGGATTTTTATTCATTTTGTAAAGTAAAAATAAAACTCTAAATCCCCAACTTACTGAATGGCTCCTTCCTCTCTGCCCAGGGAATTCCAAAGTAAACCTGAAAAACTAGTTCAGGCCATGATGGGAAGGAGGTGTCAGACATGTCTCCTTATATCTCCTTCCCTTTGGAATTCAGGTGCAACTTGCCAGCATTAACATTAAAACAGAGATTTTTAAGAGTTGCGAAACAGACTCTTTGTAGCAATAAGATACCAGATTCCAACTTGACTAGTATAGCATCATGTGACAGATAGCAGACCCTACAAGAAATAAAAATATTGTACCCCAAAATATATTTGACATATTTTGAAATGGCCTTATTAGGCTGTCTCTTGTGGAAAATCTACATTCTGTAGAGAATTTCCCTCCCTTTCCAGATCTTGTCCTGATGCAGGAGAGAGTAACTGAGAGTCTAGCACCTTTTGGGGTCTGATAAGAGACATTTGCCATCTATTCTCTCTGAAGCCTGCTACCTGAAGGCTTCACTTACATAATAAGAAACTTGATCTCCATTGTCAGGCCTCTGAGCCCAAGCTAAGCCATCATATCCCCTGTGACCTGCACGTACACATCCAGATCGATGGTTCCTGCCTTAACTGATAACATTCCACCACAAAAGAAGTGAAAATGGCCTGTTCCTGCCTTAACTGATGACATTGTCTTGTGAAATTCCTTCTCCTGGCTCATCCTGGCTCAAAAGCTCCCCCACTGAGTACCTTGTGACCCCCACTCCTGCCTGCCAGAGAACAACCCCCCCCTTTTCCTTTACCTACCCAAATCCTATAAAACGGCTCCACCCCTATCTCCCTTCACTGACTCTCTTTTTGGACTCAGCCCACCTGCACCCAGGTGAAATAAACAGCTTTATTGCTCACACAAAGCCTGTTGGTGGTCTCTTCACACGGACGCACATGAAATTTGGTGCCACGACTCAGATCGGGGGACCTCCCTTGGGAGATCAATCCCCTGTCCTCCTGTTCTTTGCTCCGTGAGAAAGATCCACTTACGACCTCAGGTCCTCAGACCGACCAGCCCAAGGAACATCTCACCAATTTTAAATCGGGTAAGTGGCCTCTTCTTACTCTCTTCTCCAACCTCTCTCACTGTCCCTCAACCACTTTCTCCTTTCCACTCTTCAATCTCTTCCTTCTCTTAATTTCAATTCCTTTCATTTTCTGGTAGAGACAAAGGAGACACGTTTTATCCGTGGACCCAAAACTCTGGCGCCAGTCATGGACTAGGGAAGGCAGCCTTCCCTTGGTGTTTAATCATTGGAGGGACATCTCTCTGATTATTCATCCAGGTTTCAGAGGTGTCAGACCACGCAGGGACGCCTGCCTTGGTCCTTCATCCTTAGCGGCAAGTCCCGCTTTTCTGGGGAAGGGGCAAGTACCCCAACCCCTTCTCTCTGTGTCTCTACCCCTTTTCCACCTTTCTGGGGGGCAAGAAACCCCCAACCCCTTTTCCTTCACCCTGAGCAGCAAGTCCCGCTTTTCTAGAGGAGGGGCAAGTACCCCAACCTCGTATCTCTGTGCCCCGATCCCTTATTTCCGTGCCCCAACCTCTTATATCGCTGTACCCCAATCCATCATTTCCGCGCCCTAACCTCTTATATCTCTGCACCCCAATCCCTTATTTCCATGCCCTGACCTTGTATCTCTGTGCCCCGACCCCTTTCTTGCTTTTCTGGAGGGTAAGAACCCCCAAACCCCTTCCCTCCATGTCTCTACCCTCTCTTTTCTCTGGGCTTGCCTCCTTCACTATGGGCAACCTTCCACCCTCCATTCCTCCTTCTTCTCCCTTAGTCTGTGTTCTTAAGAACTTAAAACCTCTTCAACTCTCATCTGACCTAAAATCTAAGTGTCTTATTTTCTTCTGCAATGCCGCTTGACCCCAATACAAACTCGACAGTAGTTCCAAATAGCCAGAAAATGGCACTTTCAACTTTTCCATCCTTCAAGATCTAAATAATTCTTGTTGTAAAATGGGCAAATGGTCTGAGGTGCCTGACATCCAGGCATTCTTTTACACATCAGTCCCTCTATAGTCTCTGTTCCCAATGCAACTCATCCCAAATCTTCCTCCTTTCCCTTCCACCTGTCCCCTCAGTCCCAACCCCAAGCATCGCTGAGTCTTTCTACTCTTCCTTTTCTACAGACACATCTGACCTCTCCCCTCCTCACCAGGCCAAGCTAGGTCCCAATTCTTCCTCAGCCTCCGCTCCTCCACCCTATAATCCTTTTATCACCTCCCCTTCTCACACCCGGTCTGGTTTACAGTTTCATTCCGTGACTAGCCCTCACCTGCCCAGCAATTTACTCTTAAAAAGGTGGCTGGAGCTAAAGGCATAGTCAAGGTTAATGCTCCTTTTTCTTTATCCCAAATTGGATAGCGTTTAGGCTCTTTTTCATCAAATATAAAAATCCAGCCCAGTTCATGACTTGTTCGGCAGCAACCCTGAGACACTTTACAGCCCTAGACCCTAAAAGGTCAAAAGGCCGTCTTATTCTCAAAATACATTTTATTACCCAATCTGCTCCTGACATTAAATAAAACTCCAAAAATTAAATTCCGGCCCTCAAACCCCACAAGAAGATTTAATTAACCTCGCCTTCAAGGTGTACAATAATAGAAAAAAGTTGCAATTCCTTGCCTCCACTGTGAGACAAACCCCAGCCACATCTCCAGCACACAAGAACTTCCAAATGTCTGAATGGCAGCGGCCAGGCGTTCCTCCAGAACCTCCTCCCTCAAGAGCTTGCTACACATGCTGGAAATCTGGTCACCAGGCCAAGGAATGCCTGCAGCCCGGGATTCCTCCTAAGCCACGTCCCATCTCTGTGGGACCCCACTGAAAATCGGACTGTCCAACTCACCTGGCAGCCACTCCCAGTGCCCCTGGAACTCTGGCCCAAGGCTCTCTGACTCCTTCCCAGATCTTCCTGGCTTAGCGGCTGAAGACTGACGCTGCCCGATCGCCTCGGAAGCCCCCTAGACCATCATGGGTGCCGAGCTTCGGGTAACTCTCACAGTGGAGGATAAGTCTGTCCCCGTCTTAATCAATACCAAGGCTACTCACTCCACATTACCTTCTTTTCAAGGGCCTGTTTCCCTTGCCTCCATAACTGTTGTGGGTATTGATGGCCAGGCTTCTAAACCTCTTAAAACTCCCCAACTCTGGTGCCAAATTAGACAATACTCTTTTAAGCACTCCTTTTAATTATCCCCACCTGCCCCAGTTCCCTATTAGGCTGAGACACTTTAACTAAATTATCTGCTTCCCTGACTATTCCTGGATTACAGCTACATCTCATTGCTGCCCTTCTTCCCAATCCAAAGCCTCCTTTGCGTGCTCCTCTTGTATTCCCCCACCTTAACCCACAAGAATAAGATACCTCTACTCCCTCCTTGGCAACTGATCATGCACCCCTTACCATCTCATTAAAACCTAATCACCCTTACCCCAATCAATGCCAATATCCCATCCCACAGCATGCTTTGAAAGGATTAAAGCCTATTATCTCTCGCCTGCTACAGCATGGCCTTTTAAAGCCTATAAACTCTCCTTACAATTCCCCCGTTTTACCTGTCCTAAAACCAGACAAGCCTTACAAGTTAGTTCAGGATCTGCGCCTTATCAACCAAATTGTTTTGCCTATCCACCCCATGGTTCCAAGCCCATATACTCTCCTATCCTCAATACCTCCCTCCACAATCCATTATTCTGTTCTGGATCTCAAACATGCTTTCTTTACTATTCCTTTCCACCCTTCATCCCAGCCTCTCTTGGCTTTCACTTGTACTGACCCTGACACCCATTAGGCTCAGCAAATTACCTGGGCTGTACTGCCACAAGGCTTCACAGACAGCCCCCATTACTTCAGTCAAGCCCAAATTTCATCCTCATCTGTTACCTATCTCTGCATAATCTCAGAAAAACACACGTGCTTTCCCTGCTGATCGTGTCCGATTAATCTCCCAAACCTCAATCCCTTACAAAACAACAACTCCTTTCCTTCCTAGGCATGGTTAGTGCGGTCAGAATTCTTACACAAGAGCCAGGACCGCACCCTGTAGCCTTTCTGTGCAAACAACTTGACCTTACTGTTTTAGCCTAGGCATCATGTCTCCGTGCAGCGGCTGCTGCCACCCTAATACTTTTAGAGGCTCTCAAAATCACAAACTATGCTCAACTTACTCTCTACATTTCTCATAACTTCCAAAATCTATTTTCTTCCTCATACCTGACGCATATACTTTCTGCTCCCCGGCTCCTTCAGCTGTACTCACTCTTTGTTAAGTCCCACAATTACCATTGTTCCTGGCCCGGACTTCAATCTGGCCTCCCACATTATTCCTGATACCACACCTGACCTCCATGACAGTATCTCTCTGATCCACCTGATATTCACCCCATTTCCCCATATTTCCTTCTTTCCTGTTCCTCACCCTGAGCACGCTTGATTTATTGATGGCAGTTCCACTAGGCCTAATCTCCACACAACAGCAAAGGCAGGCTATGCTATAGTACAAGCCACTATCCTGCCTCTTTGAACCTCTCATTTCCTTTCCATCATGGAAATCTATCCTCAAGGAAATAACTTCTCAGTGTTCCATCTGCTATTCTACCACTCCTCAGGGATTATTCAGGCCCCCTCCCTTCCCTACACATCAAGCTTGAGGATTTGCCCCCACCCAGGACTGGCAAATTAGCTTTACTCAACATGCCCCGAGTCAGATAACTAAAATACCTCTTAGTCTAGGTAGACACTTTCACTGGATAGGTAGAGGCCTTTCCTACAGGGTCTGAGAAGGCCACCACAGTCATTTCTTCCCTTCTGTCAGACATAATTCCTCAGTTTAGCCTTCCCACCTCAATACAGTCTGATAACAGACCAGCTTTTATTAGTCAAATCAGCCAAGCAGTTTCTCAGGCTCTTAGTATTCAGTGAAACCTTTATATCCCTTACGGTCCTCCATCTCTTCAGGAAAAGTAGAACAGACTAAAGGTCTTTTAAAAACACACCTCACCAAGCTCAGCCACCAACTTAAAAAGGACTGGATAATACTTTTATGAATTTCCCTTCTCAGAAGTCAGACCTGTGCTACAAGGTACAGCCCATTTGAGCTCCTGTATAGACGCTCCTTTTTATTAGGCCCCAGTCTCATTCCAGACACCAGAACTTAGACTGTGCCCCCAAAAAACTTGTCATCCCTACTATCTTCTGTCTAGTCATACTCCTATTCACCGTTCTCAACTACTCATACATGCCCTGCTCTTGTTTACACTGCCGGTTTACACTGTTTCTCCAAGCCATCACAGCTGATATCTCCTGGTGCTATCCCCAAACTGCCACTCTTAACTCTTGAAGTAAATAAATAATCATTGCTGGCAGGGCTATGCTGAATCTCCTTAGGCACTCTCTAAGCAGATGTCCTGAGTCATCCCAATTCTTAGACCTTTTATACCTGTTTTTCTCCTTCTCTTATTCCATTTAGTTTTTCAATTCATACAAAACTGTTATCCAGGCCATCACCAATAATTCTAAATTACAGCTATTCCTTCTAACAACCCCACAATATCACCCCTTACCACAAAATCTTCCCTCAGCTTAATCTCTCCCACTCTAGGTTCCCACGCCCCCGCTAATCCCGCTCAAAGCAGCCCCGAGAAACATCACCCATTATCTCTCCATACCATCCCCCAAAATTTTTGCTGTCCCAAGACTTTACCACTATTTCATTTTATTTTTCTTATTAATATAAGAAGACAGGAATGTCAGGCCTCTGAGCCCAAGCTAAGCCATCATATCCCCTGTGACCTGCACGTACACATCCAGATCGACCGTTCCTGCCTTAACTGATAATATTGCACCACAAAAGATGTGAAAATGGCCTGTTCCTGCCTTAACTGATGACATTGTCTTGTGAAATTCCTTCTCCTGGCTCATCCTGGCTCAAAAGCTCCCCCACTGAGTACCTGTGACCCCCACTCCTGCCTGCCAGAGAACAACCCCCCTTTTTCCTTTACCTACCCAAATCCTATAAAACGGCCCCACCCCTATCTCCCTTCACTGACTCTCTTTTTGGACTCAGCCCACCTGCACCCAGGTGAAATAAACAGCTTTATTGCTCACACAAAGCCTGTTTGGTGGTCTCTTCACACGGACGCGCATGAAATCCATAACTCCTTAATCTTAACCCAGACACACCTGTCTATTGATTCTGGGTTGTTAGATAATAACCTAACTCTTACTTAACTTTTTCAACCAGCTGTCAATCAGAAAATCTTTGAATCTGCCTATGATCTCCCCCTCACTTCGAGTGGAACTGCCCCCCATTTCGAGTTGTCTCACTCTTCTGAACTGAACCAGTGTATAGGGTACATGTATTGATTATTGGTTTTGCCTGTAACTGTTGTCCGCCTAAAATGTGTAAAATCAAGCTGTAACCCATTCACCTTTGGCATATGTTCTTGGGACCTCTTGAGATGTGCCTTGGGCCTTGGTCACTTATATTTGGCTCAGAATAAATCCATTCATTTATTTTACAGAGTTTGATTCTTTTTGATTGGCTATCTACCCATTTAATCTCTTCAATCTGGTTTTAGAAACCTCTCCCAGATGTTGCCACTTGGAAATTTAAAAGCTTTAATAACATCTGAAATTGTCTCCTTACAAAAAGTTTTCTCTGTTTGATGATTGGCATTATTTACTGAATATATGCTTTCTTTCTGTCATTTTTTTCTAACCCACTAGTCTTTCCTCCACTGTTGTAGCCTTCTTTGGACCAGCAAAACTTTGCAGTTCTTATGAGATTCTCTTGAACAGACATGTTTTTACTTCTACCACTAGCATACCTCTCATCTCAACGTTTTCTCATATCATGAAAATGTTTTCTTTGCTACTTATTTATTTCTCGGATTAGAGGTCACTATATACCGCATAACCTTCTATATGCAGAAATATTGAGGTTATTTAACATGACACTTTTTAAAGCTGATTTCCTGTAGCAACACTTCTAATGTTTCTCATATTTAATAACTATTGGGGCCTTAACTGTGCAAAATGTGCTGTGCTAAGTGCTATGAAAGGATAGATGATTTGATCCCTACCTAGTGCCTTGTTGAAGAACAAAGATCTATAAAAAAAGTCAGAATAATTTTGTTCACATCACAGTATTCATCAAAAAATGCTATAGTATTACAAGTAAGAACAGTAGAGTTCAGGTCAAAAGATTAAGGAAATATTGTCAAGGAGTTGACATCTGAGGTAAATCTTGGAAGAGGAGTTAGATTTAAACAGTGGGAATTTAATAAGATTTAAAAAAAATAAATACAGATTCATCAGGAACTTTTGGCCACTTTAAATTAGTAAAATGCAATGGGCTTCACCTGTAATGTCTCAGGAATTCTATATCTCTGGCTTCAAAAAATGAATTCTAGCCAAGTGTGGCAGCTCTTCCTTGTAGTCTCAGATGGCTGAGAGGCTGTTGGGAAAGGATCACTTGAGGCTGAGGTTTGAGACCAGCCTAGACAATACAGCGAGACCCTGTCTCTAGAAATAATAAAAAATTAAATTAAGAAATGAATTCTAGTTTTCAACCTAAAATAATTAAAAGTATCATAATCTAATAATTTAAAGAGAATCTCTTCAAGTGCAAACTGTGAGGATGGACCACTTGGAAACACCAACTACAAAGGAATGAAGTCAGTGTTCCAAAGTAGAGAGGTTGAGGCTTTATTTACATAGAGAAGAACTCTAAGCAGTTTTCCAACATTATTTATTCAAGGTTGTTGCATAGTTACAGCTATTTGATTGGTGATAGGCAGGGTCTCTTTTTGACAGGGTACATTTAATATATATTTTATAAAGGGTATGATAATCATGGTTTTCTGTCATCTGTTCTAAGCAAACCAGGACAACAAAGAGGAAGTTAATCTATCTAATCTAATCTAACAATGTCATTAGAAGGCAAGAGGTTTTCCCTGATGTCATTTAATTCTGTCTAGCCATTGCAGAGAACAAGAAAAATATGCAGGTGAGTTAATCTATAATCTGAGAAGTTGCAACTCTAGGTAACTCAGATCACAGTCCCATCTTTCTCAAGGCTTAAAGTGTTTTTTGGGGGTTCTAAATTTTAAATTTTAGCTTTTAAATTTTACTAGCTTTTAAATTCCAACTTTTAAATTTTACTGATTTTACATAGTTATGCTCTCATCATTGCTTTTCACCTTTAAATTCAATTTACTATTTGTAGAAAAAATAGTGTTCTGAATGGTGAGGACCTGCTAAATTGAAAATGTAAAGTCAAAGACCATTAACGAGCTCTGAAATGGACTGAAATGGTCAGTAACAAGTACCCTACTGACCAAAAAAAGCCTGGGACCAGATAGATTCACAGCTGAATTCTATTACTAATTGATATACAAAGAAGAGCTGGTACCATTCCTTCTAAAATTGTGTATTAGTTCCTTTTCATACCGCTATAAAGAACTGCCTGAGACTGTGTAATTTATAAAGGAAAGAGGTTTAATTGACTCACAGTTCAGCATAGCTGAGGAGACCTCAGGAAAGTTACAATCATGGTGGAAGGTGAAAGGAAAGTAAGGCACCTTCTTTTCAGGGTAGCAGGAAGGAGAAGTGCTGAGTGAGGGAGGGGGCAGAGCCCCTTATAAAACTATCAGGTCTTGTGAGAAGTCACTCATCACAAGAACAGCCTGGGGGAAACTGCCCCCATGATTCAATTAATTCCACCTGGTCTCTCTCTTGACATGTGGGGATTATAGGGATTACAATTTAAGATGAGATTTGGGTAGGGACATTGAGCCTAACCACATCAGAGGCACTCCTCTCCAACTTATTATATGAGGCCAGCATCATCCTCATACCAAAACTTGGCAGAGACACAACAACAAAAAAAGAAAATATCATGCCAATGTTATTGATAAACATTGATGCAAAAATCCTCAACAAAATTTTGCAAACCAAATCCATCAGCACATCAAAAAGCTAATCGATCACTATCAAGTAGTCTTCATCCCTGTGATGCCAGGTTGGTTCAACATATGCAAATCAATAAATTTGATTCATCAAATAAATGGAACCAAAGACAAAAACCACATGATTATCTCAATAGATGAAGAAAAATGTTCTGATAAAATTCAACATTCCTTTATGTTAAAAACTCTCAATAAACTAGGTATTGAAGGAACATACCTCAAAATAATAAGAGCCATCTGTGATAAACCCACAGCCAACGTCATACTGATGGGGCAAAATCTGGAAGCATTTCCCTTGAAAACCAGCACAAGAAAATGATGCTCTCTCCCACCACTCTTCTTCAACATAGTATTGGTAGTCCTGTCCAGGCAAGAGAAAGAAATAAAGTGCATCCAAATAGGAAGATAGAAAGTCAAACTATTTCTATTTGCAGATGACATGATTCTATATTTAAAAATATCAATAGTCTTGGCCTGAAAGCTCCTTAAGCTGATAAACAACTTCAGCAAAATGTCAGAATACAAAGTAATGTACAAAAATCAGTAGCATTCCTATACACCAACAACAGCCAAGCTGACAGCCAAATCAGGAAGGCAATTACATTCACAATTGCCACACATATGAAAAAACCACCTAGGAGTACATGTAACCAGGGAAGTAAAAGATCTCTACAATGAGAATTACAGAACACTGGTCAAAGGAAAGAGAGAAGGCAAAACAAACAGAAAAACATCCCATGCTCATAGATAAAAATAATCAATATCATTAAAATGACCATACTGCCCAAGGCAATTTATAGATTCAATGCTGTTTCTATCAAACTACCAGTGACATTCTTCACAGAACTAGAAAAATATTTTAAAATATGTATAAAACCAAAATAAGGGCCCAAATAGCCAAGACAATCCTAAGCAAAAAGGAAAAAGATGGAGGCATTACATTACTCAACTTCAAACCATACTACAGGGCTACAGTGAGCAAAATAGCATGGTACTCATACAAAAACAGTCACACAGACCAATGGAACAGAATTTAGGGCACAAAAACAAGGCCCCATACCTACGACCCTCTGATCTTCGACAAAGCTGACAAAAAAAAGCAATGGGGAAGTTATATGTAAAATCATGTCACATGACTCCCTATTCAATAAATGATGCTGGGGTAACTGGCTAGCCATATGCAGAAGATTGAAACTGGACAACTTCCTTACACCTTATACAAAAATCAACTCAAGATGGATTAAAGACTTAAATGTAAAACCCAAAACTATAAAAACTGTGGAAAACAACCTAGACAATACCATCCTGGACATAGGAATGGGCAAAGATTTCATGACAAAGATACCAAAAGCAACAGCAACAAAGGTAAAAATTGACAAACAAGATCTAATTAAACTTTAGAGCTTCTGCACGGCAAAGGAAACTATCCCCAGAATGAACAGACAACATACAGAATGGAAGAAAATTTTTGCAAACTATGTATCTGACAAAGGTCCAATATCCAGCATCTATAAATAACTTAAATTTACAAGAGGACAACAAACAACTCCATTAAGAAGTGGGCAAAGGACATGAAAAGACACTTTTCAAAAGGAGATATACATGCAGCCAACAAGCACATGAAAAAAGCTCAATATCACTGATCTTTAGAGAAATGCAAATGAAAACTACAATGAGATACTATCTCACACCAGTCAGAATGGCTATCATTAAAAAGTCAAAAAATAACAGATGTGAGGCCGCAAAGAAAAGGGAACACTTATACACTGTTGGTGGAAGTATAAATTAGTTCAACTATCGTGGAAAGCAGTATGGTGATTCCTCAAAGAACTAAAAACAGAACTCATTCAAGCCAGCAATCCCATTACTGGGTCTATGCTTAGAGAAATAGAAATTATTCTACCTTAAAGACACATGCATGCAAATGTTTTGCAGCATTATCAAATAGCAAAGACATGAAATCAACCTAAATGCCCACCAATGACAGATTAAATAAAGAAAATGTGGTACATATACACCATGGAATACTATGCAGCCATAAAAAGAACAAGATCATGTCTTTTGTGGGAACATGGATGGAGCTGCAGGCTATTATCTTTAGGAAACTAATGCAGGAACAGAAAATGAAATATCGCATGTTCTCACTTATAAGTGGGAACTAAATGATAACAACTCATGAATGCAAAGAAGGGAACAACAGACACTCGGGCCTACTTGAGGGTGGAGGGTGGCAGGAGGGAAAGGAGCAGAAAAAAAATAATTGTTGGGTAACGAAGCTTAGTACTGGGGTGATGAAATAACCTGTACAACAAACCCCCGTGAAATGAAATCTGCCTTGACCTTGCAATTTCCAAGCCACTAGAACTGTAAGAAATAAATATTTCTTGTTGACAGCTACCTAGTTTATAGTATTTTGTCAAAGCAGCCTGAGCAAATGAAGACACTTGCTGTGATTTGATAGCCTACTTCTCAACAGTGCTAATGTTCCTTCTTATTTTAACTCCTGTAAATTCACTTTCCCCCTACCTTATGAAGTTCGCATTTTCTTTTTTTTTTATTTTATTTTAAGTTTGGCAGTACATGTGCAGGTGAGTTATATGTAAACTGATGTCACATGTCTCCTGACACTTTTAATGAAAGCCCTAAATTGCCACCCACTCCATCCACTGTTCCATTAAGTGAATTTCACTCAATCCACTGTTCCATTAAGTGAATTTCTTTTTCTAGTGGTGGGACTAGAAATGGAACCAGCCCTTGTTTCCCAGACCTCCCTTTCCTGGCAGTAGACCTTCATTGCTATGGTCTGAATGTTTATGTCTCTCCAAAATACACATTGAAATCCTCATTCCTAAGGTGATGGCATTAGGAGTTGGGGTCACTGGGGAGTGATTAGGGCAGGAAGGTGGAGCCCATGAATGGAATTAGTGACCTTATAAAAGCGGCCTGGGAGAGACTCCTCACCCATTCCACTCAATGGAACAGTGAATGGAGTGGGTGGGTAGGAAGGAGTGCCAGATAATGTTAAAATAAATAGATAAATAAAATAAAAATAAAAATAAATTAAAAAAGAAAAACCATACATATGTCAACCTCAGCAGACAGATTAAGTGGCAAAAACATCCTCTGAAATTGCATTATGATAATCATATCCCAAAAACCTGGGAGAAAAGGTGGCAATTTAGGGCATTCATTAAAAGTGTCCAGAGACTAGTTTACATTTTGTAAACACTAGAATTGGTAAAAAAACATTTTAAGTTAAATAATGAATTTATTATGTTTGAGCTTTATCTGCCCAAATGTCTTTCCACTTGAATTTCTATGAAGTTCTTATTTACATGCTTGTGTTTTGGAACACAAACAATATAGCAAGAGTCACTTTTTCATGTGATTGGGAATTATGTTCTTAAAGTAATTTGGGAATAACACATATAATGCCATCAGTAGTATATACTTCCTTTCTCTCATTTGCTCTACACATCTTGAAAGAGAGATACAGTGTAAGAGTACTACACAAACCACATCACAGGGTGAAATGCAAAATCATAATTAATGCTTTTATGTAATGAGAATGCAATGTTTCATTTATACCATTCTAGAATGTAGGTGTCTTCCTTGAGCATCCTGAAAGAGATTGTATTGTCACTGTCCCATAGGAAAAATAAAGAATAATAATATGGAAGTGCACTTGGCAGTTTCTTCATCTGATCGATAAGGCATCATGAGGTTAAGTGACTTCTATCAGGAGGCTTATGGCTTATTCTTCTGCGTACAACCTGACTCTAGAGCCAGTCTTTGGATCCATTATATAAGCAACCCCTCCTTTTACTCTATAGGAAAGAGTCATATGGCCATTAAGTGAGATCCCTACTTCTTTTGAGGCTGATTCTGTCTGACAATCAAAATTTTGTATGAAATCAAAATGAATAGAATTAAAAAGCAGGCCTGGAAAGTGCTTTACATATCCTAGCTGCTCTGCTCCAATTCTGAGATACCAACTTTCAAGAGGCATAGCCCATGTCAAATTGCTCGGTAATATTTACCTCTCATTTTTTCTGCCATATCAATAACTAGCTCTTGTCATCTTTAAAGTGCTTCTCAAACATTAAATAATCTCAGATCACATACTCTGTTCTTTGCATTTATCTTGACCAGCTGTCAGAGAAGGCAATTTATTCCCTCTCAATTTTATTCCTCTTGGCTCTGTGTGGCTTCTGCAGTAAATTTGAATGGAAATTGAAAGGTACAACTTAATGTGTTTCATAACAAGGGCAACACATAATTTTCTTTAAGAAGGATGACCTTCAGATTACTTTCAAATTGCTTATAGCTTTGCGGTTGTATACTCAGAACATATTTTCATTATCTTTGAGTCATGATTAATTCTTAAGTGGAAATTTTGAGGGTGTGAAGATTAAAAAAAGGACAATGAAAAACATAACGGTATTAATTTATCATTTCCATCTATTTAAAAATTGTACCATAATTGGATTGGAAGGATCATTAAGTGAATAAAAATTTAGAATTCATATTATGTCAGTTGTTTAGAAAACGTAAAATTCATTTTTAACTCAGAGCTTGCATTTCTGAATATTTATACTTTCTCAATTTTTTGATCAAAGAAAGGAAAATGTGTGTGTGTATATATATATGTATATATAAATTCATGTTCTGTTTTAAATGTTTAGCCTTTTTAAAATGTGACCAGGATTCAACTAATTCATATCAAATCTCAGTAAAATTACTCCTTGAGTTTCGGTATACAAAGCAGTTATGTGTAATACTGTTTACAGAAATAGTCTCTAATATACAACTCAATACAGTGAATCTGAAGTGCAAAAGCAAATTCTTGTGTTCTCTGCTTAGTGGTAGTAGGAAGGCTTCCAGTGGTTAAAAAACTGCAGATTACAACATATCAACTTTCAGGTGGGCCAGTCCTAAACACTCATAATTGGTTTACTTTGCTGCAAATCATTATTCCAAAGGTTTGATTCACTTGTAGCCCCGCTTGGGTCTTAAATTGCATTTCAAAGCACTCCTATCATTCATCCATTTTCAGAACTACCATTAGGAGTGATGTGAATTTGGCACAATAATCAATGAGAAGATATTATATGAGTCCTTTTAAAATTTTCCTTCTTGAGCACCACCTCAAGTGCAGTTTGTGAAATCTGGGTTTTAGAAGTATTTTTTTATCTTGCTATCATTTTCACTAAGTTAAGTTCATGAACTTCGGATATGTATTCCACAGTTTTTTTTCAGAAAAGAGATTTGTTGTCACTATTGTTAATTTCTACCTAAAGCCATTTAAACATCTTAATTAAATTATTTTGCTCCGATGTTCCTTATCAGCTTTTGAATTTTTTGAAAATATGGGGCTAAATTTATCACTGTTATCTAAAAAATAACTAAAAAACTAATTTTGTTTGGTTACTACTACCTGTTAGTATGTGCTCTTGAAAGCATTTGATTTTCTTTCCTGATTAGTCATAGAATTTCATGTTATTTATCTCATTTTTGTAAAGAGAAGGATAGTATTATTTTATGACTAAAGAAACCAGAAGAGTAAGACTTTATTAACTAAAGTATTTAATTTTGCTGGCAGTGTTATTTCTTTCTCCAATACTTAAAAATTATCTTATAAACTGGACTTATACTACAAGCATCCTGTGTACATATCTGTTTGAAGGGTTCAAATATTATTTTTCTAATTTAAAGAATTCAGTTACAGTGATAATGTTTGTACCGTGATGAAATAACTCTATTTGCCATAGATCGTCTTTCCTAATTTTGCTAATGGGACAAAACAGCTTCTACTTGTATGGATAAATTATACTGTATGTTCCTCTTTGACTGTATTACAAGCAGTCAATTAATTGATTGGAAAGGATACCAAGGAAGTCAGAGAATCCTTTTTTGATTCCCTGAAAATATCTTAGCCTCATGTATGTGCTTATTAAATGGAAACAAATGCCTGCATTTATTGAAGAGTTGGTGCTTCCACCTTTGTTTCCGAGGTTAATCCTCCCTTTCTAGCCTTTTCTTAGAGTGATATTTGTAGTTGTAGTCAGAGTTGTAGTTGTTCTGGTAGCAATGAAGGTGATGATGTAATAAATGAAAATAGTGGTGATGATAATAATGATTATGATATAGTTCAGTAGTTGTTGTATTGTCATTTATTAAATGACTACCATGTACCAGGAAATGTGTCAAACAATTTGCATGAGATTTCTCCACCATCGCACACCTGCGAATTGAGTCTTACCAATCTCATTCATCAGATATAGATGCTTATCACTCAGAGATGTAGTGTAATAGTGACCTTCTAGCCATTTGGGTAATGCAGAGAGAAGCCAGGAGTTAATTCCAATCTCTTATCTATGAAGCCCAAAGTATAACTTTTTTGCTTGACTGTTTCCATGGAAAAGCTGGACATACCTGAAAGGAAGAGTTGTGATGGTAGAGCAAGAGACTGATGGAAAGAAGCACTTTAATTCCACCCTGTCTTCAAAGAGCACAAAGGCTAAAATCTTTCAATTATTATTGGACACATTCTAAAGAAACTACAGCTACTCTTTCCAGTTGGGTAAAATTTACTTTGTGAAAAATGTTAAAGAAATTTGAAAATTTAGATTTTCTTATGTATCCATCACATAGAGATGTTGCAATTTTGAGATAAATAGTAAAATTGAAACAATGTAATCATGTATTTTATATTGAATCAAAGTTTTCTTTCTTGGCATGTAATTATTACATTATTATAGACAATGTGGTCTATATTTTAATACACAAAAATATGTTTTTTAACTTTGCTTTTGGCAAAAATATTTGGATTGGTAGAATTTTATTTTCCCTTAAGTATTCAATTACTTACTTCACATCTGTATAATTTGGGATTTAAAGTGCTATGAACATGACTTTAATTTTCTGGTAGGTCTGCAATTGTTCTTAAATGTAACCTGAAATAGTTGTTTCAGATGATCTCTCAGTTACTTTGAGATTTAACTTTCTGTGAGTTAAGTGTAGCCCAGATAATCAGACATGTCTTCTCTCCATCCAGGAGGCTTTCTAGCCATACAGTAGCATCAATTTTATAGAAGAAGAATGAGTTACACCATTGTTAGATGTACGTTCTGTATATTAAAATAGCATTAAAAAAAAGGTAAAGAGTCACCAAAAAAAAGCAACATAAAGGTTAAAGTGTTATTATCTTACATATGTGTGTATGTATGCAATTTTATAAACCACCAAAAGGAGGTTTACAGAAAAATGGAGGAAAAACACACAAGAAAAGAAATACCAAGGAAAAACAAACATACGAACAGCTCATTTCTAGTAATCAAATATTGCAAATAAAATTCAAATCTTCTCTTATTGCAAAAATTTTAAACATCACTGATAGTATTGTCAAGGATAAGGTAACAAAACTACTGGCATACACAATTCTTAAAAGATACTAACTTTCAAATACGTGCATGTATTCTCAAAGCTATAAAAGTGATTATGTTATTTGTCCCAGGAATTCTATATTTAGGACTTTCTCCTAAAGAAATAAATAATAACATGTGCTGAGAAAATTTCTGCCCTATCCCAAGGTAGAAAACTTTTTGATTACATTACGCACAGCCATAAAATTACATGTCATGAAGCCACTTAAATGGTATTTTGAGAAATACAGAATGGCAATAAAACACACTTCTGATATATTGCCTAGTAAAAAAAAGTAAAAGACAATGTGCTAATGACTTGTCAAAACCAGATAAATCGTATTTATATATTTATATGTATGTACAGAAATATACGTGCAAAATATGAACAGTGGTTATTTCTGGGTGGTGAGATTAAAACTATCTGCTTATCTATTTATTTTATTTTTATATTTTTTGAATTTTCTCTCATGAACATGTGGACTCTTAAAATCAGGAATAAAAGAGGTACTGGATATAGTAAGCCTTTCTACCATCATTATCTTAGATCTTCTGTGCCCCTATAAACAAACAAACAAACAAACAAACAAAACATGAATGACCTCATTAGATGACCTCACTAGATGGGTCAATTATACAATTAAGTTAAAACATTCAGAAGAAGTTTTATCCATTTGAACCATTTTATCACTTGTGTTGATTCTCCCTCAGAGGACTTAGGAGATGAGAAACACTGATTATATGAGTGCACGAGTTTTAGGGAGAATAGTAAATGCTGAGGAAAAGTTAATGTGCTAGTGGGCAGGGAGGCTTTGTCCTGCCACTAAGGAGTTGTGCTGCTCTAGAAAGCGGTATAAACAGGTTCAGCACTCATATAGTCAGTGTTTCTTATCATCAATATTTACCACGAATCTCTAAATTATATTTTCCTTTCTGAATGTTTGATTAGGAAATGCATCTACAACCACAACTGTGATAGACAGCAAAAATGGATCTGTGCCCAAATCCCCCGGAAAAGTGCTGAAGAGGACAGTCACAGAAGACATAGTGACGACGTTCAGCTCCCCTGCAGCCTGGCTTCTGGTCATTGCCCTGATAATCACGTGGTCAGCTGTTGCCATCGTTATGTTTGATTTAGTGGATTACAAAAACTTTTCAGGTAAGTTCCATAAAATTTGGCTTTAAAATTAAAATTAATTCAAATGGAAAGAAACAGTGTGCCCTCCAGTTCCTGCTTGGTTTCTGTTTCATCTTAGTGTGAGGAAGAAACACCCCACAAATGTGCTTGAGGATCACTGAAATCTGTTTTATTCTTCCCTTTTTCCTCCTATTCTCTTTCTTTGTCGGTGGTACTTATTGATTTCCAATGAAATTGGTATCCTTATTTGCAAGAGCTGAACAAAGCCTGAATGTTGCAGTTCATAAAGATAATAGTTAAAAAGCTTGGGTGAAGATTTCGTTTGGAACTGGTACTTTATCAAGCATTAATAAGGAATAATTTGTAGGGTTTACACTTGGCAATATAAAACCAAAGCAATCAAAAAACTTTTGGACAAATGGAAAATATTTTAAAGTATTTTTAAGCCCTGCTGTCATCTGGTCCTAAGTGTCCTTGCCAGACAAACTCTTTGCTTCTCCCACCGGCCATCCTATTTTGAGTTCCTGAAAATAAAGAGAGTTTTTCACAAAATTACATGTAATTGTTCACTTTTTGTTCAATGATATTTTACATATTTTAAACTGTATTTATCTATTTTGACATATGACACCCTCTATTGACTGTGAGCTCCCTAAGGAAAGGAATCAGCCAAGTGCTCAGTAAATGTTACATGACTAGATCAGTGAATTTATTCTTATCACTTTTTTACCATAAGCAAAACATTTCATTAATCTTTTAATGTGTTCTCTCATATGTACTCTCCCCTCCCCTTTTTTCTTTCTCCAACAGGAGTAGAATCAGTAAGACCCAGACACTATAAATACTAGTAATTGCATTCTACATATTCAGGGTTCTCCTATTTCTCATTATGGAATTTTACTCATTCAGCAATCAAATGAGTATTCTTTGTGTCAGGAAATGGCTATGCCACAGACGTCAAGAAGAAATACAATATAAAATTATGAAAATATAACTCTGTTGTTTGGGTTTATTGGCATAAAGGTGTGATATAGTTTGGATATGTGTTCCCTCTAATCTCATGATGAATTATAATCCCCAGTGTTGGACATGGGCCTAGCAGGAGGTGACTGGATCACAGGGATGCATTTTTTAGTGAGTGGTTTGGCACTGTCCCCTTGGTGCTGTCCTCACAATAGTGAGTTCTCATGAGATCTGGTTGTTTAAGTGTGTGGCACCTCCCCACTCCACTCTCTCCCTCTTGCTTCTTCTCTGGCCATGTGACATGCCTGCTCCTCTCTCCTCCTTCTACCATTATTGCAAGCTTCCTGAAGCCCTCCCAGAATCCAAGAAGACACCAGCATCATGATTCCTGTACAACCTGTATAACTGTGAGCCAATTAAACCTATTTTGTTTATAAATTACCCAGTCTTAAGTATTTCTTTATAGCAATGCAAGAGCTTAATACAGAAAATTGGCACCAGTAGTGGGGTATTGCTATAAAGATAACAGAAAATGTGGAAGCAAATTTGGAACTGGGTAATGGGCAGAAGTTCAAAGAGTTTGGATTGCTCAGAAGAAGATAGGAAGAGGAAGGAAAGATTGAAACTTCTTAGTGACTGGTTAAATGGTTGAGACCAAAATGCTGATAGTGATATGAACAGTGAAGTCCAAGCTGATGAGGTCTCAGATGGAAATGAGGAATGTATTGCAGAATGGATCAAAGGTGATGCATGTTATGCCTTAGCAAAGATCTTGGCTGCATTCTTTTCATGCCCTAGGGATCTGTAGAAGTACGGACCTGAGAGTAATGACCTAGTGTATCTGCTGGAAGAAATATCTAAGCAGTAAAACATTCAAGATGTAGCCTGG
The DNA here is from genome assembly GCF_028858775.2 of Pan troglodytes. Classification (NCBI taxonomy): domain Eukaryota; kingdom Metazoa; phylum Chordata; class Mammalia; order Primates; family Hominidae; genus Pan; species Pan troglodytes. Next base: position 135,448,145 of record NC_072403.2, on the reverse strand, counting down.
CTGCCTCTACCAACCTATTCAAAGATGTGGGAACAAAAAAATGACTTAAAGTGGAACTTATATTTAAAGGGGATGCAGAGTATAAAAATTTGGAAAATTTGCAGCCTAGCCATGTGGCAAAGAAAGAAATAGCTTTTTTGAGAGAGGAATTCAAGCAGGCTGTGGAGAAACCACTTGCTAGAGAAATTTGCATAACTAAAAAGAAGCTACGTGCTGATAGCCAAGAAAATGGGAAAAAGGTCTTGAAGGCATTTCAGAGACCCTTGCAACAGTCTTTCCCATCATAGGCCCAGATGTCTAGGAGGTAAGAAGGGTTTCCTGGGTCAGGCTCAGGGCCCCACTGCCCTGGCCAGCCTCAGAAGAGTGCTGCCTATATTTTGGCTGCTCTGGGTCCAACTGTGGCTTAAAAGGCCACAGGTGCAGATCAGGCTCCCACTCCAGAGGGCACAAGCCATAAGCCTTGGTGGCTTTCATGTGATGTTAAGCCTGCAGCCATGCAGAGTGCAAGAGTTAAAGAGGCTTGGTAGCCTCCACCTAGATTTCAGAGAATGTATGGGAAATTCTGGGTGCCCAGGCAGAAGCTTGTTGCAGCGGCAGAGCCCAAACAGAGAACCTCTATTAGGGCAGTGCAGAGGGGAAATGTGTGTTTGGAGGACCCACCCACACAGATTCCTCACTGGGGAATTGCCTAGTGGAGCTGTGGGAAGGAGGCCACTGTCCTCCAGACCCCAAAATGATAGATCCACTGGCAGCTTCCACCCTGCACCTAGAAAAGCTGCAGGCACTCAACAATGCGTGAGAGCAGCCTCCAGGGCTGAACCCTGCAAAACCACAACGGTAGAGCTGCCCAATTCCTTGGGACCCCACCCCTCATATCAGTGTTCCCAGGTTATGGGACACAGAGTGAAAGATTATTTTGGAACCTTAAGATTTAATGACTGCCCTGTGGGGTTTTCAACTTACATGGGGCCTTAGCTCCTTTCCTTTGGCTGATTTCTCCCTTTTGGAACAGTAATGTTTACCCAATGCCTATACCCTCATTGTGTCTTGGAAGTAAATAACTTCTTTTGATTTTACAGGCTCATAGGTGGAAGGAATTTATTTCCAGATGAGACTGTGGACTTTGGACTTTGGAGTTAATGCTAGAATGAGTTAAGGCTTTGGGAGACTATTGGTCGGGGATGATTGTATTTTGCAGTGAGAGAAGAAAATGAGATTTGAGGGGCCAGAGATAAAATTATATAGTTTGGATATGTGTCCCATATAATCTCATGTCAAATTGTAATCCCCAGTGTTCGACGTGGGGCCTCTTGGAAGATTATTGTTTAATAGAGATGGATTTTTGAAGAATGGTTTGGCCAATTCCCTTGGTACTTTCCTCACAATAGTGAATGAGATCTTGTGAGATATGATTTTTTAAGTGTGTGGCACCTCCCCCGCCCCCCACTCTCTCTCTTGCTCCTCCTCTAGCCATCCATCCATGTGACCTGCCTGCTACCCCTTCCCTTCAACTTCCACCATGATTGTAAACACCCTGAAGCCTTACCAGAAGCTGAGTAGATGCCAGCACCATGCTTCTGTACAGACTGCAGAAGTGTGAGCCAAATGAACTTCTTTTCTTTATAAATGACCCAGTCTCAGGTATTTCTTTATAGCAATGCCGGAACAACCTAATACAAGGTGTGATTGAGTTGACTCTGCCAGCATACCATTGGTAGCTGGACTAAAGTGAGCATCATCTAACAAGTAGAGAAAAGTCCCATGATATCAATGAAAGCAAAAGGGCTATTTATCCAGAGTCATAAATGTCTAATCTAAATAGGCAATACATAGTTTATTGTGTAATAGAGGCTTTTAAAATATACACAGTTGTAATGTCTATAATGTAAATTATGAACTAGAGTTTTAAGTAAAAGACACTTGGTTACCTTACTCTACAAAATTTCATTTCCCTTGAGCTTGCATTGACTGAAGTATTTCCCTATCAGATGAAATGCCAGTAACATAGGCATTGCCCATAGAAATTAATTGCAGCGCTCCAATGGAAGCTCTACTGTGAACTATAAGTATGCCTTATTTTAAGTAATCTAATCTAAAAATCTAATTATAGGTAGCTGTGCATTTTATAAAATAAGAACAAATTCCTTTCAATGATAATTTCTGTAGTACACTTGTACATTGTTAACTTTACAAATATTTGATTTATATGCAATTCTTGAAATATGTGTATTATAAAACTGAAAGAACTATATAAATTATGGCTTCAATAACAGTTTCAAAATGTAAATTATACTCACATATTTAATGTTAATTTTGATAGACACAATTCAAACTTTTGCTAGGGATTAGTATTATCATGATGAATCTTTTGTACTATGTGATAATCTTTGAAATATGTAATTGTTAGTATTTATAAAACAAGGCTAGTGGTAAAAGAAATAAACTGGAAATGATTTGGAAGGCCAGAAAGTCAGGGCAACTGTCAGTTACTCTCTGGAAGTTTAGAAAAGTAGGTAAATGCTGTGAAGCCATGAAAAGGTTGTTCATAGAGAAATGAAAATCTGTTTTTATAAGCTCATACTGTACTGGATTGAGAAGAATAATTCTCTTCTGGGCAACCTTTACAATTGCCTATTTTCAGAATTCTGTCTGATTTATGCATATATTTGCTACTAGTTGGGGACATGCAGAATTGGCTTTTATTTGTGGTTCATTTAGATGATTTGGGTTCGTTATTCAGCTCTATGAACCTACAAGCTAACATGACTAGGAACTTATCTTTTCTTATCTGTGAAATGGGGATAACATCTTGCTTTCTATTCTGCAAAATTTTTGACTTTGATTCTTCTTATCAAATGAGACAAATTTTAAGGCATCAAATAAACAGACTGGAAAAGATATTTCACCTACACCACACTTCTTACTTAATGTAACATCCAAATAATATTCAAACAATACTATGCCTATCTGTCAATGTTTGACACAATAGCTGAAAGCAACTCTGAATTACATAGAATAAGGGTTTATTATATCGTTTATGAATTCATGGTAGCTGATTAATCTATGTAAGGCTGTTGCAATGCATCTGGTGTTGAGTGGAAAGTAGTCAGGGTGGAAATTGGGAAGGGAAGATGGATAGAATGGGAGGGACTTGGGACAAACTGAAACTGACAAGAACAAAGTGGAAGACTTGTTTGTCTCTCACCACCACAAATTACAATTATGCGGATGAGCTGCAGGATAAATTGACGCCTTTCCCCCACGGAACTGCACGCGCACCTGGCCAGGATTTGGAGACGCTGAAGAAGCCAGCCCAGTGTGCACTGGAGATGTGGCGGCTGTTGCCACACAACAAGGGCAGCTAGACTCTCTGGAATCATGAGCGTGAGCTGCAAAAGCACCTGCCCTACACCAACCTTCAGACAATAAATAATGGCTTCATTATTGCCACATTCGTGCCTTCCAAAACTTGCAAAAATGTCTTGTTTCCAACTGTTACCTGAAAACATACATATAAGGGATTTCTGGGAAGACAGTTCCAGCTTAGTGCTTTGACAGTGTGCAAAGTCTTCATATAGGACAACAATATCATCTAACAGCTGAAACAGGATACTTGTGAGAGTGAAATGGGGAGCAATTAAGATTTACCTCAGGACATCAGACACAAACCAAGGTGTATGATCGCTCTGTTATCCACATTGACTTTAGTTCTCTCCTCAAAGAAGAATGATTTTGGAAACCCTAAGTGGGGGATGGGAGGACAGAGAAACATTGCTCTCTTAGTAATTGAGGCTAGGGGCTTAGAAAGGCTGCCGGAGATCTTCCCTTCAAGCTTCTGCAGACTCAGCCAGAAAGACCTCCCTCTCAGAAAATGAAGGGGTGCCTTGATTATGTATTCTGATCTTTTGGGGCCAGAATTTGTAGGCTTTGGTTGAAATTTCTTACAAATTTCTTTTGCTTTATTTATGAAGTGACAACTTTCTCTCTAAACAATCAGAAGTGCAAACAAATAGGATTTATAAAGAAATGACTACAAACTAAGGCATTAGTGGATGTTGATGATTTTCTTCTAGGTCAGAATGTACAGCAATAGAGTGTGGTAACTCTTTTCCTTCCTAAGAACGAGGATCATCATTCATTAGCATCCTCATCCATTAGAGGAAAACATCATTACATGGTTGTACCAGCGTGTCTCAAAGCACACTTGGTAATTTTTGCAAGCATTCCACAAAATATACTTATTTCAAACCAATTTTGTAAGAATTAAATACAATAATCTATGTAAAACATACATGCCTGGCACATAGGAGGGACTCATTAAATGTAACTTGAATTTGAATCTTATTACCAGGAAGTAAGATCTGTAATCTGAGAAGAGAGCCAGCAAAGACATAATAGTAGGAAGCATCAATTTCTTATGAAAAGTCTTGCAGACATCTACTGATGTGCCTTTTAAATAGATTTTCTAATGAGGTGTGCCATTTATCTACTGCTCTTGGAAATTAATTTTCCTGACTTTTTTTCTTTTCTTGGCACTTAGCCCAGTTAAGCAGGTGCACGGTTTGTCAGGCTATGAGTTTAGCAGAGTAAAATCATTTAGGGAAGGCCCAAAGTCAGTCAGAAAGTACAAATTTAACATTTAATTTTACACTCATACACACACACACACACACACGAATATGTTACTACTTTTTAGGAAACATGGAAGACTGAAACACTAAATGCAACATTTAGGACTCTATCAACTCTCATGTGTACTGAGTTTTCAAGGAGCACATTTTGTGTGTTTCTTACTCTGATTCAAGTCTTATCTCAAATTCCATATTTTCTGCTCACTACCCCAGGCCTATTTGGTCCTCTTGGTCATTACACCTAAAAAGATGCATTTTACTACCCAACTTCAGTCTGTCTATGAGTACCTGAAGGAAGCAAAGAGTTCTATAATTCAATATTTCCCAGACTCTAATAAAAAGTGTATCAATTCTTCATGAAATGAGGAAAAAGATAAAGAAAAAATGTATTCATTTTTAAGAAGTGTTCTTAATTCTTAGATTATATTGTTCCTACATTTTTAGTCTTAAAATTCTCTTTTGAAATTGTGGTAAAACCGGATATTGTTTTTATTGTTGTTTTAATAAAGGCAAGAGCCTGAGGTGGGAGAATCACTTGAGCCCAGCAGGTGGATGTTGTACTGAGTTGAGCTTGCGCCACTGCACTCCAGCCTGGGTGACAGAGTGAGACCCTATCTTAAAAACAACAACAACAACAACAAAAAACAAACAAAAAAGTAAAGCTTCCAAAACTAAACCTCAACTTCATTAAACAAATATGTATTAAATAATTAGTCAGAATATGTTAATTGCTGTATTATCTCTTCTCCACTAATCTGTTAAATTTATAATATAGTGATCCAAGTAAATCATCCAACTGGAGTAATATAATATTTTGACTTTTATGCCACCAGAAAATTATTTCTGTTGAATCATAGCTTGGAAACAAATTTATGGAAATCTATAAACCTACAAAAAACCATGTGTTCCCATTTCTTATTATACGCATAGATTCAAATCTTGTTTATATTTAACATGGGCTTTTTTTAAGAAGAGAAAAGCAAATTCAATAGTCACACCTTTTATACATATTTATTAATAAAAGTACAATATGATGCCCTAATTTTCATCTGGATACTTGACAGGGATAAAAGAAGCCAGAAGTAGTTTTTTATTTTGCTTTGAAATATAAAGTGCCTGTTATTTGACATAGGTCCAGCTCCAGTTAGCTGGAAATATTCCAGGTTTAAACATCTGTCACACAATTTTGCTGGTAAAGAATTGGTTAATTAGGGTCATATTGAGTAAGAGAGGTGAAATATACATCTATTTGCATTCAGTAATGTTCCTTTTGCCTCAAGAAGTAATAGTTGAGTATCAGTAAACTTAGTTTTACATTGCCATAAACAATTATATACTGAAATAACCACATAATTGTAAGTAGGGATGTTTGTGTTTAATTTCATTAGGTCCCACACAAGTGCATATTTCTAAGCTACTGAAGTAAGTTAATAGTAAAGATGAGTGTGGAAAAATTTCAATTGAGAAAGTTTTTTAAAGCAGAGGGAAAATGCCCATGCCTCAGATATTGAAAAGCAAGGATTGGAGCTACAATATGACTATTCAAATGTAGATTAGCAAAGTGACAGTCATTTCCTTCTGCAGTCAATAAAACAATTAGCTCACCAAAAGTGCTTTTAAATCAGGATCCTAGTTTTTCCTTTGGTTTAAAAGCATCTAAATATCCAACAATACTTGCAGATGCAAGTATTTTATTTTTTCAAAATTGCAAATCAAATGGATTTTATCTTTTAGAATCTAATGTACTTCAGGAGTTTTGCATCCTACCCTTTATTTTATTTTATTTTATTTTTTGCATGTGTCTCACTCTCTTAGTCTCTTTTGGCTGATATAACAAAATACCATAAACTGGATAGCTTATAAACAGACATTATTTCTCACAATTCTGGAGGCTGGGAAATTCCAGATCAAGTTGCCAGCAGTTTTGGTATCCGTGAGAACCTACTCTGTAGCTCATAGGCTTCTTGCTGTGTTCTCACATCATGGAAGGGGTGAGCTCTCTTACGCCTCTTTTCTAAGGGCACTAATTCTGTTTGTGAGGGCTCTGCCCTCAGGACCTAATTGCCTCCAAAGGCCACAACTCCAAATACTATCTTTCACATTTTACTCATGTCCGTGTGAAGAGACCACCAAACATGTTTTGTGTGAGCAACAAGGCTGTTTATTTCACCTGGGTACAGGCGGGCTGAGTCTGAAAAGAGAGTCAGCGAAGGGAGATAGGGGTGCGGCCATTTTATAAGATTCGGGTAGGTAAAGGAAAATTACAGTCAAAGGGGGGTTATTCTCTGGCGGGCAGGGGCAGGGGTCACAAGGTGCTCAGTGGGGGAGCTTTTGAGCCAGGATGAGACAGGAGAAGGAATTTCACAAGGTAATGTCATCAGTTAAGGCAGGGACCGGCCATTTTCACTTCTTTTGTGGTGGAATGTCATCAGTTAAGGCAGGAACTGGCTATCTGGATGTGTACATGCAGGTCACAGGGGATATGATGGCTTAGCTTGGGCTCAGAGGTCTGACATTCCTGTCCTCTTATATTAATAAGAAAAATAACATAGTGGTAAAGTGTTGGGGCAACGAAAATTTTTTGGGGGGTGGTATGGAAAGATAATGAGCGATATTTCACAGGGCTGCTTCGAGAGGGATTGGGGCGGCATGGGAACCTAGAGTGGGAGAGATTAAGCTGAAGGAAGATTTTGTGGTAAGGGTTGATATTGTGGGGTTGTTAGAAGAAACATTTGTCATATAGAATTATTGGTGATGGCCTGGATATGGTTTTGTATGAATTGAAAAACTAAATGGAATAAGAGAAGGAGAAAAACAGGTATAAAAGGACTGAAAATTGGGAGGACCCAGGACATCCAATTAGAGAGTGCTCAAGGGGGTTGAGCATAATTACTTGCTTGGTTGGTGAGCTTTTAGGCTCTATCCAAGTTTTTGGGGTGCAGTTCAAGTTGGGCTGGTGTCTGGAATGAGACTGGGGCCTAATAAAAAGGAGTGTCCATACAGGAGCTCAAATGGGCTGTACCCTGTAGCATTCCGAGGACAGGCCCGCCTGAATGCTGAGAAGGGCAAGTGGTAAAAGTATTATCCAGTCCTTTTTAAGTTGGTGGCTGAGCTTGGTGAGGTGTGTTTTTAAAAGACCATTAGTCCGTTCTACCATTCCTGAAGATTGAGGATTGTAAGGTATATAAAGGTTTCACTGAATACCAAGAGCCTGAAAAACTGCTTGGGTGATTTGACTAATAAAGACCGGTCCACTATCGGACTGTATAGATGTGGGAAGGCCAAACCGAGGAATTATGTCTCACAGAAGGGAAGAAATGACCACAGTGGCCTTCTCAGACCCTGTGGGAAAGGCCTCTACCCATCCAGTAAAAGTGTCTACCTAGACCGAGAGTTATTTTAGTTTTCTGACTCGGGGCATGTGAGTAAAGTCAATTTGCCAGTCCTGGGCAGGGGCAAATCCCTGAGCTTGATGTGTAGGAAAGGGAGGAGGCCTGAACAATCCCTGAGGAGTAGTAGAATAGCAGATGGAACACTGAGAAGTTATTTCCTTGGGGATAGACTTCCACCATGGAAAGGAAATGAGAGGTTCTAAAAGGCAGACTAGTGGCTTGTAACCTACATGGAAGAGTTTATGAAATGATGACCGAATAGAATGGGCCTGTGAGGCCGGAAGGGGATATTTTCTTTGGTCCAAGAACCATTTGCCTTGTGTGGGAAGAGATTGATAGATGGAAGTTTCAGTGAGGGAGTGGGTGGGAGTGGCCAGATGAGAAGGAGAAAATCTGCCGTGAGGGATAGAAGTTGGAATGCTAGCTGCTTTTTTAGTTACCTTATCAGCATAAGCATTGTCCTGAGCGATGGGATCTGATACCTTTTGATGGCTGCTTTTTTAGCTACCTTATCAGGATAAGCGTTGTCCTGAGTGATGGGTTCTGATGCCTTTTGATGGCCTTTGCAGTGAATGACTCCAGCTTCCTTTGGAAGTAAAGCGGCTTTGAGAAGCAATTTTATTAAAGAGGCATTAATGATGGAGGACCCTTGCATAGTGAGGAAATTTCTTTCACCTATAAAATAGCTTGGTGGTGCAGGATATGGAAGGCATATATTGAGTCGGTATAAATATTGATGTGTAGTCCCTTTGCAAGAGTGAGGGCCCGAGTTAAGGCAATGAGTTCGGCTTGCTGAGAGGTAGTGGAGGGGGGGCAGAAAGTATATGCATCAGGTGTGAGGAAGAAAATAGATTTTGGAAGTTATGAGAACTGTAGAGAGTGAGTTGAGCATAGTTTGTGATTTTGAGGGCCTCTAAAAGTATTTAAGCGCGGCAGCCGCTGCACGCAGACATGAGGGCTAGGCTAAAACAGTAAGGTCAAGTTTGGACAGAAAGGCTACAGGGCGCAGTCCTGGCTCTTGTATAAGAATTCTGACTTGACTGAAGTCATGGGGGCTATCTGTGAAGCCTTGTGGCAGTACAGCCCAGGTAATTCGCTGAGCCTGATGGGTGTCAGGGTCAGTCCAAATGAAAGCAAAGAGAGGCTGGGATGAAGGGTGGAAAGGAATAGTAAAGAAAGCATGTTTGAGATCCAGAACAGAAGAATGAGTTGTGGAGGGAGGTACTGAGGATAGGAGAGTATATGGGTTTGGCACCATGGGGTGGATAGCCAAAACAATTTGGTTGATAAGGCGTAGATCCTGAACTAACCTGTAAGACTTGTCCGGTTTTAGGACAGGTAAAATGGGGGGAATTGTAAGGGGAGTTTATAGGCTTTAAAAGGCCATGCTGTAGCAGGCGAGTGATAACAGGCTTTTATCCTTTTAAAGCATGCTGTGGGATGGGATATTGGCATTGAGTGGGGTAAGGGTGATTAGGTTTTAATGGGATGGTAAGGGGTGCAAGATCAGTCACCAAGGAGGGAGTAGAGGTGTCCTACACTTGTGGCTTAAGGTGGGGAGATACAAGGGGAAGACGCAAAGGAGGCTTTGGGTTGGGACGAAGGGCAGCAATGAGATGTGTCTGTAGTCCTGGAATAGTCAGGGAAGCAGATAATTTGGTTAAAATGCCTCGGCCTAATAAAGGAACTAGGCAGGTGGGGATAACTGAAAAAGAGTGCACAAAAGAATGTTGTCCAAGTTGGCACCACAGTTGGGGAGTTTTAAGAGGTTTAGAAGCCTGGCTGTCAATACCCACAACAGTTATGGAGGCAAGGGAAACAGGCCCTTGAAAAGAAGGTAATGTGGAGTGGGTGGCTTTCATTTTGATTAAGAAGGGGACAGACTCACCCTCCACTGTGAGAGTTACCCAAAGCTTCTGTGATGGTCCAGGAGCCTTTTGAGGCGATCAGGCAGTGTCAGTCTTCAGCTGCTAAGCCAAAAAGATCTGGGAAGGAGTCAGTCAGAGAGCCTTGGGCCAGAGTTCCAGGGGCTCTGGGAGTGGCTGCCGGGTGAGTCCGATTTCCAGTGGGGTCTCGCACAGATGGCACACTGCTTAGGAGGAATCCTGGGCTATGGGCATTCGTTGGCCCAGTGGCCGGATTTCCAGCACTTATGGCAAGGTCCTGGGGGAGGAGGTTCTGGAGGAATCCCTGGCAGCTGCAATTCAGGTGTTTGGAGTTCTTGTGTGCTGGAGATGTAGCTGGGGTTTGTCTGACAGTGGAGGGAAGGAATTGCAACTCAGAAATACATTGCTACTTGGCTGCCTCTACTCTATCATTGTACACCTTGAAGGCGAGGTTAATTAAGTCCTGTTGTGGGGTTTGAGGGCTGGAATTTAATTTTTGGAGGCTTATTTAATGTCAGGAGCAGATTGGGTAATAAAATGTATATTGAGACTAAGATGGCCTTTTGACATTTTAGGGTATAGGGCTGTAAAGCAGCTCAGGGTTGCTGCCAAACAAGCCATGAACTGGCTGGGTTTTTCATATTTGATGAAAAAGAGTGTAAATGCTGACTGATTTGGGATAAAGAAAAAGGAGCATTAACCTTGACTATGCTTTTAGCTCCAGCCACCTTTTTAAGAGGAAATTGCTGGGCAGGTGGGGGAGGGCTAGTCACAGAATGCAACTGTAAGCCGGACTGGGTGTGAGGAGGGGAGGTGATAAAAGGATTATAGGGTGGGGGAGTGGAGGCTGAGGAAGAATTGAGACCTAGCTCAGCCTGGCGATGAGCAGCCTGGGGAGGAGGGGAGAGGTCATTGGGTCTGTAGAAAAGGAAGATTGGAAAGAGGAAAGACTCAGTGATGCTTGGGGTTGGGACTGAGGGGACAGGCAGGAGGGAAGGAAGGAAGATTTGGGACAAGTTGCATTGGGAACAGAGATTAGGGAGGGACTGATGTGTAAAAGAATGCCTGGACGTCAGGCACCTCAGACCGTTTGCCCATTTTATGACAAGAATTTTTTAGGTCTTGTAGGATGGAAAAGTCGAAAGTGCTGTTTTCTGGCTATTTGGAACCACTGTCCAGTTTGTATTGGGGTCAAGTGGCAGTACAGAAGAAAATAAGGCATTTAGGTTTTAGGTCAGGTGTGAGTTGAAGAGGTTTTAAGTCTTTGAGAACACAGGCTAAGGGAGAAGAGGGAGGAATGGAGGGTGGAAGGTTGTCCATAGTGAAGGAGCTAAGTCCAGAGAAAAGAGAGGGTAGAGACATGGAGAGAAGGGGTGGGGGGGTGCTTGCCCCCCAGGAAAGTGGAGAAGGGGTAGAGACACGGAGGGAAGGGGTTGGGGGTGCTTGCCCCCCAGAAAAGCAGTGCTTGCTGCTAAGGCTGAAGGACCAAGGCAGGCGTTCCCGTGTGGTCACACACCTCTGAAACGTGGGTGAATAATCAGGCAGTTGTCCCCACGTGATTAAACACCAAGGGAAGACTGTTTTCCCGAGTCCGTGACCGGCTCCAGAGTTTGGGGTTCATGGATAAAATGCATCTCCTTTGTCTCTACCAGAAAAGGAAAGGAACTGAAATTAAGAGAAGGGAGAGATTGAAGTGTGGCGCCAAGATTGAAAGGAGAAAGAGGTTGAAGGATAGTGAGAGAGGTTGGAGAAGAGAGTAGAAAGAGGCTGTTTACCCGATTTAAAATTGGTGAGGTGTTCCTTGGGCTGGTTAGTCTGAGGACCAGAGGTTGCAGGTGGATCTTTGTCACAGAGCAAAGAGTAGGAGGACAGAGGATTGATCTCCCAAGGGAGGTCCCCCCATCTGAGTCACGGCACCAAATTTCACATTTCACTCAGGTCTGCGTGAAGAGACCACCAAACAGGCTTTGAGTGAGCAACAAGGCTGTTTATTTCACCTGGGTGCAGGCGGGCTGAGTCTGAAAAGAGAGTCAGTGAAGGGAGATGGGGTGCAGCCGTTTTATAAGATTTGGGTAGGTAAAGGAAAATTACAGTCAAAGGGGGGTTATTCTCTGGCAGGCAGGGGTGGGGGTGGGGTCACAAGGTGCTCAGTAGGGGAGCTTTTGAGCTAGGATGAGCCAGGAGAAGGAATTTCACAAGGTAATGTCATCGGTTAAGGCAGGGACCGGCCATTTTCACTTCTTTTGTGGTGGAATGTCATCAGTTAAGGTGGGAACTGGCCATCTGGATGTGTACGTGCAGGTCACAGGGGATATGATGGCTTAGCTTGGGCTCAGAGGCCTGACACTATCACTTTGGGATTTGGATGTCAACATATGAATTTTGTGGGGGCGTAGACATTTAGACCATAGAACTCACTAGAGGAGAGGGACACACTGGTCATTTTAGTCTAATATTGGTATTATCCAGAAGTCATAAGGAGAGAGAGTGAGTGAGATTTAGAGAGAGCAAGAGAGAAAAGAAGAAGAAGAGGAAGAGGAAGAAGAAGAAGAGGAAGAGGAATAGGAGGAAGAGGAAGAAGGAGGAGGAGGAGGAGAATGAAGAGAAAGAGGAGGAAATAGAGAAAGAGAGACTGAACAGGAAAAAAGAACAGGAAAAAATTATATTGCAATTACAATTTTTGTAAAATCAATCCTCCAAGTGAGGTTAATATTAGAAGCACCATGGGAATTTTATTAACCCAACTTTTAATGTCATCATGCTTTGAGGAGTGTTCATTGAGATAAAGATAAGAGACTCCAGAAAATTTCAACCTATGTATATGGTCTCTATGTTAAAAATCTCATTGAATGAAAATCTATTCAGACACTTAATTTTGAAGTTAAATCACTTATATAATTTTGATTTATTGTTCAAGTGATTGTATACAACTATTTAAATGTTCTATTTTTAAAATAGAACATTTATTCCTAAGTATGGCAATAGCAAAGTATTCACTCATTTGTAAAGTAAGGCATTTAAATATATGAAAATGAGATTTCCTCATACTCTTTACAAAAGCATCTGAAAGGTGCTCTATAGAAGCATCTCATAATTTATTTTACAATCTAATTACTCAGTCTGAAATCTAATTATTCAATATTTGTATATCTTGCTAAAGTGTTAAATAAAAAATTTATTTTATTCTACATATTTAGTTTCAAGAAAATTTTACAGCATAGCTTTTATTCCACATTTCTGTCCATGTGAGGATCCTTGAAATACTCTTTTATACTGTAAACAAAATTATCAAATGCAAAGATTATAGCACAGTAGCTGGATTCAATTTTCATTGGCCTCCACCTCTGCATTTCATTATTATTTTTACCTTTGTTCCTCTCAAATTGCTATCAGTTAGCCAGTTCTTCCCCAATTATTATTTTAGTTTAAATAATTTTAAAGGGTCAATATAAGTGAATATAAAAAGAGGATCTCAAAAAATGAGCCTCTCTTAAAATGCTTCTGTGTGGAAAATCTATTTTTGAAACATGGTTTTAGGACTATAAATTATTACTATTTTGGTTACAACAAAAGTGGCTTATCAGATGCCAAAATATCAAGTGTTGCTTCTGGAACTGAAGCAATATATACAAATATAGCCATCCTTCCTGCGTTTTTCAAGAAAAAATAATAAGAAAATATGTAATTCCAGTACTATACATTTAGAAACGTCCACTGGCAGGATATAAACTCATCTTAGGGGTTAAATACAGAGGAATAAAGGTGTTGCAATAAACATTTTTTGAATTCTTGACTTCCTTGGATGTTTTACTTATGTCTCTAAGTTTGTCTTTACTTTCAATTTGAAATAAAACAGAAAATAAGAAAGCAATAAATTCATGGGAGAAAAAAAGGCATTTGGCTCTAAGAGGTTGAAACCTCTTCCACCGTGATGACAAAATTAAAAACGGCAGTTCTAACATCATTGAAGTCAACCAAACATACCCAGGACAAGTGGCCCAACTTATGAGAAACTGTTTGGACTTAAAAAGCTTTAAAGTATAATGTCTTCAGTAAACATCAGGTCAATGAAGACACCAAATTTCACTGTGAATGTATAAGCACATATTTTTATTTATTCGTAAACACTTGTGCCTAGTATTGTTGATGCTGAAAACTCCAGGACCCAAAGTCTCAGAAGACCATTAAATTCACTGTGAAAGCTTTTTGTTTCCGATGGATTCTGCTTAGAAATAAATTAAATTAGCATTTCTACCCTATACCCTTAAGAAATAGTTGACTATTAACAAATAATGCCAGACCTTGAGCCCAAACTGTTTCATAAGTCTTTGTATTCTCTCAGCTACATTTCTGAGTCTAAGAAACCTATTGACTTAGTGGAGAGAGCATTGTTTTATGCATATACTGACCCACCACTTCAGATTTTAAAAACATTTTTGTTTTGTTTTTCCTATCTGTTTTTTCTTTCTTCCCAACTTAGGTGGTGGGATGGGAATGAGGAAACACATCTGAAGTTTCATTTGGCATTGGGAAAGTTCTAAAGAAATTTGTTTACCTTCAAGACAAAGACTAAGTAATTTCACAGTAATTTAAGCAAAAATTGACATGTAACTCAGGGCATATTAAATGACACATAATTTGCTAAAATTTTTCTTAACTTGATAAAATTTTCACCAACAGAAGCAAAAATATTCATATACGTATTTGCAGAAAGGGAGAAAAACTGGTCACTTAAAATTATTTCTTTAGGTCTAGAAAATTATCTCTATGTATTTTGAAATAACTTTCCTCACATACCAAAATTAGAACCACCTAGATATCAATTATATATTACACTTAGAATGTTGTACATAATCAGTGCTCAATAATTGTTGTAAAAGAGAAATCTCTGTACTGCTTAGCCAACCTCATACAGAAGGTACATACAGCAACATATACCAAGTTTAATTGTTCCTGGTTTGGGTAGCATTCATGACATTAAAAAAAACCTTTACCTCAATTTAGTTCCAAATATTTGGATCTGAATATTTTCTGGGAGGTCAGGGGCAAACATTAGTTGTTTCATGAGTTCCAATGAAAACAGTCTTTGGATTTCATGGACCTTACCAAGGTTTGCTGTGAGGGCGTGGTGACTAAGTGATCTCATGCTAATATTTATCACAGCCTGCATTTATGGAGCGTTGTATGTTTGAGTTAAATGGTCATGAAAATTAAACTGATAATTATCTAACATTTATTAAACCATATGTTCTGCCCTATATGCTGATATGGTTTGATAGTGTCCCCACCCAAATATCATCTTGAATTAGAGCTCCCATAATTCCCACATGTTGTGGGAGGGACCCAGTGGGAGATAATTGAATCAATGGGGACAGTTTCTCCCATACTGTTCTCGTGGTAGTGAATAAGTCTCCTGAGATCTGATGGTTTTATAAGGGGTTTCCCTTTTCACTTGGCTCTCATTTTCTTTTGCTGGCCACCATGTAAAACATGCCTTTCACCTTCCATCATGATTGTGAGGCTTCTTCAGCAAAGTGGAACTGTGAATCCATTATACCTCTTTTTCTTTATAAATTACCCAGTCTCAGGTGTGTCTTTATTAGCAGTGTGAAAACGGACTAATACACATGCTTTACACCAAAAAGTTTACGTACACTGTGCTTGAGTGAATACCAATAAGTGTCATCTGGTGCAGGCAGAGTCATGGGCAGAAGGGCAGAAGATTCCTGGGACCCCTGTTTTCTTGCCTTCCTGTGGAGTGGATCAGACAGATGCAGATGGGCAAATCTAGAGACTCCACCTCTTAGTTGTTCTTTCCTTGGAAGGAAAGCATGAGGGTAGCATTAAGGTTGGGGTTAATCATTTGGGTTTGAGCGCTATGCATTCAGAGTTTAGGTGCCAAGTGCATCAGGGAATGCTGGAAACACCAGTTGTGTAGCACTTGAAGAGTTTGGGAGAAACTGAGATCATACACAGGCCTCCTGTTGAGGGGAGGGGAAGCTATTAGTTCTGGCTAGCAAGCTGAAAAGAACATTTTGGTCATTCAACAGACAATCTTGCTTATTTCTTCACGTTGATGTTTACTAATTAGCAGGCATCGTACCATTTGATTTGTCTATATTATCTCATGTATTACGCATAAGATCCTTATGCAGTCTTATTGTCATTTTATGGTTCAGCAAATGGAAGCACAGAGTACTTTATCCTTTTTCCCACTAACTGAATATGTTCTAAATTGGAGTACAGAGAGGTTGAATAGAGGAATAACAGGCACTAGAAGGTTGAGGTCTTGATTTGGAATAGTGACTTTGGGAAAGCAAGACATTGATAAATTTTATAGACATGGCAAAAGTTAATCTTCTCAATATCATAGAGCTAATAGGTTGGGGAAGTACCAGGACTAGAGAAAAGTGAGTTAAGTACCATGGGTGCAAAATTGGAGTCCTCCAAAACACTCAAAAATTGAAACAAATAATATTTTCGGGCAGAGTTTAAATTTTCAAAATTAATGCAAAAATATATGATGAAGAAAATATCAACATTTTAAATAAAGGCAGAATGATTATTACTGTTTCTCCTTTTGTTTCAATACAGTTGGCACAGCACTGGGTAGGAAGCTTGAACTTGAATGCTATCAGTCTGAACTCAGAACCCAAGCTTGTAACCATTGTGTGCCGATGTTTCTCAGGATATGAAAAATAAAGAAGGGTCAAATATTACCTACACACTCTAAGACTGATGGCCAAAGATAACAGTGAAACTATGGACTTGATTTTTTAGAAGGGAAGCAGAGAAAATGATTATTTTTCTTGTATAGTCCCATTTAGAAACTTAAGTACATGCATAGTTTAGCTTCAAAACCAGAGGACAAATAAAAATCTTATTTAAACTTTTCTTGGCCTCTCTTGTCTCTCTTGGCACTCTTTCATCAGTGCCAAGAATCCAATTACTGACCACAAGTAACCTAAAGCAGTTTTCCCGGCATTCAGTGGTATATTTTTCTGGAAGAAACCTTGGATACAATTAAGAATGACTTGAACACTGAGAAACATTTCTTATCTCATATAACAGAAGTGCTGAAGGTAGAGTGATTTCAACATTGGATACTTCAAGGCCTTAGCAATGTCATCATGGACTCATTTTTTTTTTCCAGTTTTAATCCTTGCCTTTCTCAAAGAGCCAGCTACTGTTCTCATGGTTACAAGATGACTGAAGCAGCTGCAAGCTTTTTTATTCCCATGCAGTAAAGTCTTTGTTCTTCCTTTTAAGAGCAAGAAAACCCCTTCTAAAATCTCCCCACCCAAAACGAGACCCTAGAATCAATTGTGAATTTATGTTTTTTGTTTGACAGCATATAGCACAATAGTTAAGAATCTTGTTTTGGTGGCCTAAAATGGGTGTAAAATGTGGCTCCATCACTTACTAACTATGTAACCTGAGGCATCTTATTTAAATTTTCTGTGCCTTAGTTTTCCTATGTTTTTAAAAAAGGTATAAAATAATATACCTATGTCATTGGGTTATTGAGAAGAAAATGTGAATTAATACCTGTAAAGTTTTTATAATGGTGTCTGACTGTTATTTTTAAGATGATTCTCACAGTCATGTATATAATTAAACTTAGGGAAACATGAAAGCTAAGAAAATACAATTACCTAAGTATCTCCTTAAAAAAAGACATCAATAAAAGTTTTAGTTTGCGTTGAATAATATTTTTTCCATTGATATGATCTGGATTTGGATGTGAGGTATGCAAGACAGAATAAGAATCAACTTCAGGACTACTGTCTTATTTAAGTGTGTGTGTGTGTGTGTGTGTGTGCGCGTGTGTGTGTGTATTTAGGTTTTGGAAGAAGTGGTCCACATGGCTGAAAATCAGAAAATCAGAAGCTGATCTCAAGCTAGCAATGATAACTTCATAAAAATAGCCTGCTTTGACAATTTTAGAACCAGGCAATATATATATATATCTGCAAAATACATACAGTGCATTTAAGCATAAGGATAATTAAACTGATCCCAATTTTGTTGGATTTTATTGTTAAGCTCTTCAGTTAACACTTAGAAAGAAGGGAAATGGAGAAATAGTCTCAATCTATTCTCATCATAAAAATCTCATTTGCAGATTTTTCCATTAGGTATAAAATATACCACTGCTAAAAATGCCTTTAATGGTTCCAGAACAATCCAGTTCCTTACATATGATTCTTTTAAAATCCTCAATTGCAATTATAAAATTCCATTTCATTTCCTTTGTCTAAGGTTTAATCTCACCATTCAAACGGCCATTTCTTGCTCACATGAAACTCTCTGGAGTGTAGTAAAATGGGGTGCAAGGAGTGAAAGTACATTATCAATGAATCATGGAGACAGGCTTCCCAGAAAGCAGCATTTTATTCCTGGGGTCACTGAATGGTCTGTGTGCTCCACGAATCCCTCAGAATGGAATATAAAGTTAAAAATTTCCCCAGAAATCCTCTCTTTCATATAATTTTTCCCCTCTCTATGAGGTCTTCCCATCAGTATAAACCATGGGATATTCTTCCTATTTGAACAATGGTAAAAACAGAAAAACTCACTATAATCCTAGTTCCTCTTCTAGTATTACTCAATCTCTGTCATATGCATAAAATATACTCACTGCCTCCAAATTTTTCTATTTTGTCTTGAATGCACTCCACTGAAATTGCTCTTTGAAGGTCATGAGTGACATCCTCATCATCCAATCCAAAGGTCCATTCCCAGTCTTCAACTTTCTTGACCTATCCATAGCGTTTTCCAGTTGATCACTCTGTCCTCCTCAAAAACAATGTATTAACCTGGTATATGGTGCATTACACTTTCTTGGTTCCTTCTCCCTCTCTCTTTCTTGCTCACTCCTGCTCTGCCTGTCACTCTCTCTGTCATCTCCCCTCTGAATCCATTGTTGGCTCCTCCCTATCTCTCTGACTTATCTCCCTGACATTTGTTAAAGTGTCTCTGGGTCAACTTCCTTGGTGATCTCACTCATTGTTATGGCTTTGATACCTTCTGTCTTCCGTTGGATTCTGAAGTTTCTGTTTTCAATTAGAGCTTCCCTTTTGTAAATCATGTTGCATTATACAAATGTCTACATCTTGATGTAAGTATCTAATAGGCAACCCAAATTTTGAAAGTCTAAAACTCAGCTACTTTTCTACTCCCAACCCCACCCGCACCCAACAAGAATCTTGTTTCTCTCCAGTCCTCCCCCAGCTCAGAGCATTTCCTTCCTTCATTCTAGTTTCTCACACCAAAAACTTAGAAGTTATCCTGGATTTCTGTCTTTCTCTCACATCACAGCCACACTGGAAGCATCTACTATTAATTCTGTCATTGAAATACATTCAGAATCTGATTGCATCTCACCACACACACTGTTACCACCCTGATAGAAATCATGATCATCTTTCTCTTGGATGATTTCAGTTGGCTTCATACTTGTCTCCCTATTCCCAGCCTGGCACCCTTTCAATCTTCAACACAGTAAAGGAAGTCAAATCACTTCATCTTTCTGCTCAAATCTTCCGATGACTTACTATGTCAGTCACAGTAAAAGCCTAATTAGATGTACTTAACCTTTAGGTAGTATAATACATTGATATAATTCTCATCTCTTAAATATATCAAAGAGAGAAGAATCTCTGAAAAGCTAAAATAGTTTTTAAAATTAAGGAAAACACAGCTCTAAAATTGAATTACAGCTTGATAAAAAACCAGATGCAATTTATACCATATTTCTAGATAGATCATCTCTGTAATCACATCCTAAAGGCTATGCTTGCCTCTTCAGAGCAGTTTTCATATGATTGGAAGAACAAAATTTTGGAAATCCCTAATCTATTTGCTTGCATTTTTTATGATTCAATCTTTCATTTAGCAAACATTTTATATCTCCTAGGACATAGAAAAGGGAAGACTTATAGATTCTATCCATTGAAGTTACTAGCAGTTCAAATACTTTTTTATTTCATGTGCAGGGATGACTAACAGATAAATCCAATCTATTCCAACTAGAGCTTGATATGATCACTAACTTGACTATTCCAGATTCTTCCTGTGGTATCACAAATTAGAATAAATGGGCCTATCAGTCTTAATTTAGCCACAACTACCTTAGTCAACTTGCAGAACTTGTTATTTGTCTGAAAACTTACAGAGTCATCTTTTCTATAATGCTGTCCCATACAATATGTGCTGAAATTATTTCTTCCATTCCTGAACATCCATAACATAGGGTTTATTTGCACTCTGGGTAACATAAATACACATTATTTTAATTCATTCCTAATTTTTTTCCAGTGCTAACTCTTATTTGGATTATAAACTTCCCAAGGGCATTTTCTTTCTTGGCATGCATGCATATTATAGCAAGATAAAGTTTCTATTTCTGAGCAAAAAATTGTAGCCAGGAGATATTTAGAATGTTGAAATTGACATATTCTTTTTGTCAAAAGAACAAATCAGTAAAAACAGCTTTTCTTAAGTTATTTGGAAATGATCACAAATTTTTTCTTTTTTTTTTAATTACTTTTAGCAAGCTCTATTGCCAAGATTGGCTCAGATCCTTTAAAACTGGTACGTGATGCTGTGGAGGAAACCACGGACTGGATCTATGGCTTCTTTTCTTTGTTATCTGACATCATCTCATCTGAAGATGAAGATGATGATGATGGTGACGAAGATACTGATAAAGGTACAAAGAACATAGAGATATATCTAACTGCTAGGAGCAACATTAAATATGTATTATAGTGGTTTGCCTCAGTTTAAATTCAAATGAGCACTTGGGTCAAGCTAAACCAAAATGAATACACTTCTGACTGCTAAAAGCATATCAACAGGCTGCCAAACACAGTAAATTGTTCTTTATTTGATTTTCATCTTATAGCTTATCTACCATTATGGCAAAGATGTCAAAATTAAATGTTAATATTAATGTAGCATTACAGCAAAGGGAGTCTCATTATGCACTGCTATAAAACCACAATACAAACTCACATTTATATGCTTCTTTGGAAAAAATAGTTATTTTTCAAGTTTATCTCTAGGAAGATTAAAATAAAAACAGTAAAACTAAAAATACATATAAGTGTTTTATACACATATGTCATATTTATAGTCAAATAGCAGAAAGGAATCTTACTAAAAGTGCAATCAAAAGAGTAAATTTATTGGACCAAATGGTGGTGTAGAATAGAAGGACACATCCTAAATGTCCTAACAATTATGCAACTAACCTATGTGCTCTCTCATATATATTAATGAATAAAAGGAAATAGCCATCTCAAACCACATAAAAACTGCCATTGAATGAGTATGAAAAGAACAAAGCACTGTGATTCCATCTATTAGATAACACTTTTTAGGGTCAGTCTTAGTCATCAGAAATCATGTATTCAGCCTTGACTACCAGGAAAGCTTTAATTATTAGAGTATTTTTATAACTTTTCCTGAAGTTATATTTGTTTTGGCCCCAGTAAGAGTTCAACATGAACAATAGGGAATTGAAATTAATATGATATATAACCTATAATGTATAATTTGGATCACTGCCACAATTTTATTGAATTCATAAAAATGAAACAATCTTATATAAATGTATATAAACAAACTTTGTACTTAAAAACTGGAATTTGGGAAGCAAAGTAATGTAAAGACTATGATTGTTAAAACTAATAGATTTTTTTTAAATAAACAAAAGGGGAAAATAATGATGTCATATTATTCTATGCTAAAATATTTTCTAACACTGTTCTTCTTTTAATCTTGGTCTAGGAGAAATAGATGAGCCTCCCTTGAGAAAAAAAGGTTAGTTGTTTTCACCTTTGATAATAATTATTTTTCTCTTATGGTAATATTGGTTTTCAGCATGGTTCAAATATATTTTACTTATTTTAATATAAAGGTTTTATTTAATAATTAGGTCAAGATTTATAGTCAGAAAAAAATTACTCAATTTCTTTTCCAATGAAGGTGATCTCACTATTTTTCTGTTGATTATTTTTTAAATGCCTTATTCAGTAGATTTGTATGGATTCATTTATACACAGACCAATATGAGCTGGAATTTGAGGAATGAGGGGAGAATTCTGTAGCCTTAGAAATGGCCCAGAAAATGACACCCATGATTTATTCTCACCATGGTCAGATTTATTGATTTTAAATTTTTATTCTTATTCTTTTCCTTTTAATTTTTTTGCCATCATTATTTTGCATGTTAGTTGATGACTATGGGCCAGGACAAGAAGATGGTGAGGGACATAACAGCCTAGGAGGCAAAGGCATACCCAGTTGGTATGTGTGATGTGTCACTGTCATGGAGTGGAGTTACCTGGATGTGCCTGGATGTGCTGTAGAGGAATTACTTGCAGGAATAGATAAGGTGACTGAGTGAAGTGGTCACAACCTGAATGATAAGAACGATAAACCTAGGACAAAGGAGGACAGCAATGGGGCAGGAATTTCAGAAGACAGGGATTTTGACAGGAAGGGGTAGGAACTGCATCTGGAAGGGGCACTGGGGAGCAGGTAGTACCATCTTGAGGTACATTTGTTGTGAGAAAACAGCCAACATTCAAGCCAGACTTAAAACAATTGCAGTGTTTTAGTTACTGCTACACATGGGCAGGCTGTTGAGGGTTTACCCAGGAAGATAACCCTGGCTTCTGTTGCTCTCTCCTAATACCTACTGTGGATTCAAACAATGGGATCCAAACTTACAGTTTCAGCCTTCCCTGAGAAAATGATGACTACCCCACACTATCTGGGGTAAAATCCACTTAGTGTATGTTAAATTAGAAACTTTGGATTTGTAACTTATGCAGCAAAAAAGAGCTAAGCCAGTCAAATTCAACTATGGCAAAGGCATCCAGAAATGAAAGTGTTTATAAAGCTCTGTGAGGAGAAAGGAAGGGTTTATACACCTGCAAATCCAGAATGAGAACTCAAGTACTCAAGACAGACTTCAGCCATCAAATTCAGGTTTAGAGATTCTAGATTTGTCTATAAGCTTCAAGAGATTTATAGCTGATATCCCATAGAGAGTGAACATAGTCAAACTTTAAGTGAGTTATTAGTCATTATCTGGAAATAACAGCTTATGCACATTTATTTTCATTGGAAATGGAAGAAGGGAAAACAGATAAATAATGTTTGCTCATTTATACTTATAAACTGAAATCCATAAGACTATTATAAAGCCATATTTTTCATAAATTGATATTTACTATTTAATAAAAAATTCTTTTGATTTAAATTTTTCTTTGAAATTATTTTAAAGTTAAGCTTCATATAGTAATTAGTATAAACTGCAAATTCATACAAAGCTGTTTTACTATTGTTTCTTAAATTATTTCCTTGATTCAGCAAATCAAGTTTTTGCCAGAAAAACTATTAAATAGTTGTTTAGGGTACTTTTAAAAAATGTTAGAAATGTTTATTAGTCAAAAATAGTCTAAGGGATATATGTCCTTCAACACATGTGCACTAATGTCCTTAAAGATTACATACTCAAAATTAGGAGAATTGACTTTAAATCACCTGAATATATTTTCTTAATAGTATTATTCACACAGTTACATGAAAAAAAATTGACATTTAAGTAAAAATCTCAGATGCTCTATCTTGAGTACAGAGGCTATGTAATAATAAACCTTAGTTAAAAGTGAATTCGAGAAGATCTATTTCATTGTAATTATTATTTTTTATGTGTAAGCTTTTCTTTCATAGAAGTATAGAGGCAATGAGAGCTTTAAAGTAGTAGCTAATATTTTATAAAACATTTATAATACATATTCTACATTTTAAGTATACTTTTAACATTATTATTAGGGGAGAAATTCTATAAATTATTCTTGTCTTATAAGTTATTTTACTCATGTTTACATTTACAAATGTTGGTTTAAGAAGGAATTTGGGGGCAACGTGGAATGATAGTCTTTTAAAACATTTGATTTTTACACATCTAAATGACTCTTCATTAATACCCTTCTCAATTCATATATATTCAATAATATTTAGTCATTTTATATTGCCTGAATTATCAGGCTGTAGCATTTTTTTTATTCAACTGCCCTATATCTACCTAAAACATTTTATTTGAATACACTTAGTTTTATTTGTTGAGTTATTGCTATTCTTAACAAAATAAAAATTCGGCCAGTTTGTAATTTATGGTTGAAGTTTGCAGTTTTTAATTTGATATGGAATAATGGTGTAGTCGACTAATCTCAGGGTTGCAGTATTGATTATTAAACAGATTATTAATATGGATGAAATATTTGATTCTGCTAGCCTGTGGAATCTGTTGTTATATATAAATATAGCTTCAGGATATTACATGTAGTACCTAGTGTCTTTATATTCTTCATGCATATTTTTCAACTTGTCAAAATTTTAAAATACTAAGTTATATTACTAAACACTTCATGATGAGACCCCCAAGGCACTGAATCTTTAGAAAATACTATATTTTATTACATAGTTGTCTAAAAATTATAACTATGAAAAACAAATACTATTATAAATCACATTTTCTGAAAAAATTATTTGTTGTGTATAGTGGTATATTTGCACATCTGGAAGTGTACTTTTAAGCAATATTTTTCACACCAGGGTATACATCATGGATCTGTTAGCACCTCACTTTCTAAGGGTTATAAAAGAGCAGAGAGATTTAAAGGAATTGAATGTCATTTGAATGTTTTCCTAAAATTGATCTGCTTGAGAGCATGCCCGGTTTATAACTGTACTATTTCCACTTCAAATATAAATAAATTTGTTGTTGGTTCTTTATGGTATTCGACATTACTTGGAAGGAGACAAAAAAAGTAACATTGCCCTAATAACATTGTGTGTGTGTGTGTGTGTGTGTGTGTATGTATAGATGTGCATAAGGCTTCTCAATACTTGTATCTTTAAAAGTAAAATATAGGGTTAGATTTATTGATGAACGCTGTCTCATTCTAACTGTAAAATACATTAATCCACAGATAGGTGATTTTAAAACTCCATTCACTAGATGGCATTCTAAAAAAAATTCATTTTTCAGGTTTAATAATAACTTATGAAGATTTGCAATATATTAACCTTTAGATTCTTAGATTCTTATAGTCTAAAGGTTAATATATTACAGGATGTGAAATCACAGAATATGGAGGAAATTTAAAATTTTCAATATGTACACTTTTTTCCTTAGAGAATCATAATGTAGCTCTTGGGTAAAATTTTTGTGAGAGAGGTGGAATGAAAATATGAATTCAAAGAGAAAAGAGAAAGATGAAAACCTTCCAAATGTTAAGAAATAATTTTTTGATAAATATTTTAAGTTGATAGTGACATCTAAAAATATTATAGTGTTTGGAGTCCATCAACTCAGTTTTTAAAAGGGATATGGCAACTTTATTTTTAAATGTCAACATTTACAATAATCTATAAATTATATCACTTGTAATCCTTCAACTTATGATGAAAAATTTTAGAACTTGTAGGAAGGGATGCAGAGTTTTGCAAAATTTCTAAGGAATATAAAAGGGAAAAAAATTGAACATGATTGTAATAGAAAATAAACATTTTGCTTTCTGGGTAACTCCTAGGTTTCTGAGTGAGAGCAAAGCACAGAGGTCTAAGATTCACGACGGTACAATGTATATCCTTAGCTAATCACTAATACAGAATTCGGACATGTTTTATGCCTTCTGGGATTAAACTCAATCAACAAATGTATTTTTCAATTAATCTTTTTCAAGTGTTTTCTATGAGCCAAGCAATGAGCTGGTGGAAGAGAACATGTACTATTTGCTTACCACATTCCCAAAGACTAATGATGAACATTTATTAAATAAAATAATACATGACAGTAATGGAGTTTTGATGTGGTATTGCTAGCATCAGGATCAATGCAACATGTTATTTTATAGCTTACGTAATTGCAAAGGTGTAAAAGATCACCTTACTTAGTAAAATGTCCTGCAAATACCACAGTTAAAAATTTAATGAATACATGATCAAATAAGGCAGTAAATAAGATAGAATAGTTGGGGCATTGTATATTTGATAAAGAAGAGGGTAAATCTTTATATGATGTTATCATTAATAAATTGAACTGAAAGTATATGAAAATATGAATAATAGTAATGATATCCATTTTTTAGAAATATAAATTAATTTTAATTCCCTTAATTATTCATAAAGACCCAAAGTTAAAGTTAAAACCAGGGCCAGACACAGTGACAGACAGACACACACACACACACACACACACACACGCAAACATGCACACACTCAGAGAGAAAGAAAAAGGGAGGGAGAGAAAGAGAGAGAGCGAAAACCCAATAGTCTTAAAGCAAAGTTAAAAAATATATGTTTTTTTCAGCATAGGTATCTTAGTGTTTTTCTCTATTTATGTTCAAAAATAAAATACTGGTTTATTACTGGTTTATTTTACTAATAAAATACTGGTACTAACACTTTTAAGTGCAACTTAACAGATACACCTATCTCTATCTCCTTTTTACAGTTTATTCTCACTTAAACCTCCATCTATAATATATCTGTATATAAGAATAATCATTACAGCATTTATATCCTTTGGAATATGTAATTTTAGAAGATAATAATAGGCTCCTAACAAGGAATTAGGTTTTGTAATGTCTTTTCCTGACATCTAGTTTTAAAGTTAAGAAAGAATAATTGTAGTCATTCAGAGTTATGCACATTTAGTTTTTTGGACAGGAGAAACTGATCTTTAATTTTAGGAGCATGGTGGCCTTATGGGCTATAGGTTTATCTCTTGCCTTAGAGGAAAACACCAGAAGCCAATCTACATTATGTTTAATTTCCTTTCTTGCTAACTACTTGCTCTTTGAAATAAGAAATTGTCCTTAAGGATAAGCTAGACCCAATATAGAGGATGATGTTCTATGAGATTGTACTTGATGCATGTCAATGGCAGAGAAAGAGATTCCTCACTTACAGCAAAACAAATTACAATTCCCCCTATAGTCGCGTGTTTAAATTTCCCTAAAGCTCTGCAAGTTGAAAAGAGCTGCTTGGTAAATTTTAACTCAGTTCTTTCATTGTGTATTTTTCTTACTTTATTACAATCCACAATAGCTCTTGCAGTCTGAGCGAATGAGAAAGAGCCAGAAAATTAAAGCATCATAAATATTCAAGACTTTAGGATTAGGCCATTCAGAAGGTTGTATCGTGTCATCGGGAGTAAGATGGATAGACGTATGTGTGTGTCAGAGCTTTCATTGCATCCATCTTTGCCGGCAGCTTCAGCGGTTTACACCAGGCTGAACATTAAGTGTCTGAAAAATACGGTGCATGAAAAAAGGAAGGAGAATGGAAAGATGACTAAACTTGTTAAAATTCATAGCATCAGAATATTGGTTACTAGGTAGCCCTAGTAACATTGTTAAGTATACATTTATCTTTGGATGTCTCTTCTAAATAAATCTAGATCAAAGCTCATCTCCATAACTGCACCATTGCATATCGCTCTCAGGCTGCATGAGGAGCTTAGAGCTTTATCTTCTGCCTGTCTTTCCCAAGCATGGAGCAGACCTGTGATGGGGATGAGAGGGGGACAAAGCCCAGAGAGAATAGACAGTAGGTGTGGAGGTTGGCTCAAAATGAAAAAGGCTGAGGAGGGCGAGATCAAAGGAGATTTAGGATCCAGTCACTTCTCCAGGTAGTTGCTAAGAAGTAAACTCTGAGACCACTGACTCAGGCAACTGTAGTACTTCGTGCTACTAAAAGAGCTCATCTTTGTCAAGGCACACAAAGTGACCCAGGATGAAACAAATAATGGTGGGTCAAACCAGAGCCTGAATTAACAGGCCAAGGAAAGCAAGAGATCAGGTTTTGGTGCCAACATCAGAAGGAATTAAAAGAGTCTCTGAGGCAACTCAACTCAGGCCCAACCATTTTATGTAGTTCTTCTGGAGCAAGAATAATTTCATTGGTGTTATATTTCTACCTGTACCTAAGATGAGTAATAGAGAAAAGGATGTGAGGGGGAAGCTGTTAGGTCTAATGTATTTCAGAATCTTCTCTCTGCAGTTCTGTATGTTTCCTGTTTCAAATTCAAGAGAAACTAATGTGCTAGTTGACTGCAGATGGCTTGAAGTTTTACCTATTTTAAATTATAGATTTTCATTTAGAAAGGGTCTGTTGAAAAATAAACAACAACAAAAAAAGCATAACAGAAGCCTTACCAATGGTTCTCAACTCTGTGTGTCAGATTCAAGTGATGTCTTAATTAGAACTCTTTTGCTCATGAGAGACCAAAATCCAATTCACATTGGCGGTGGCTCACGCCTGTAATCCCAGAACTTTGGGAGGCCGAGGCGGGCAGATCACGAGGTCAGGAAATGGAGGCCATCCTGGCTAACAAGGTGAAACCCCGTCTTCACCAAAAATACAAAAAATTAGCGGGGCGTCGTGGCGGGCGCTTGTAGTCCCAGCTACTCGGAGGCTGAGGCAGGAGAATGGCGTGAAGCCAGGAGGCGGAGCCTGTGGTGAGCCCAGATGGCGCCACTGCACTCCAGCCTGGGTGACAGAGCGAGACTCTTGTCTCAAACAAACAAACAAAAAAACACTTTTTCTGTTCAAGTGATTAAAAGTCATAAATAGAGTTGGCTTCTGAAATGACTTGATATAGTTTTTTTTTTTTTAATCATGTTATTAGTAAATCCTCTTTCTTCACTTCTGGAACCTGCTTTCCTTCCTCTGTTTCATTTGTTTCCGTCTCAGGCAGGCTTTTCTCTCCTAGCAGCTATTATGGGGACCAGAAAGTTGAGGCCAAAATTATCTTACCTTAGCAACTCAGTAGAAGAGCCTGTTCTCTTCCTCAATGCCTCTGCGAAAGCATCTGGTTCACTCCCATTAATCTGGATTTAGTAGCATATCCCTGTTGGAGCCAATCAGTTGGACAGAGAGATGAAATATGCACTTTATCAAGGCCTATGAAATGGACCCCCGCCCTTGGAAATGAAGGGTGTGTTAGCATGGGGAAAAAAGTGGTTCCCAAAATTAAGAGGAATATTATCAGGAATACTGGATTCTAGCAGGAAAGCCACAAATGTCTACATCATCTAATTTTTGTTTCTAATTCAGAATTCTAGATTACCTCCCATCTCCGATTTGCTAAATAACAATCTGTAGGGGTCAAGCCTTAAATAGTTGAATTTTTAAAATCTCCACAATGGTATTCTAACTCACAATCAGAGTGAGAGCCATTGCAACCCAAAAGAGTAATGCTAGAAATAGGGAATTTTATGCATCCTGAGGCCAGTGAGTTAGACAGTCGAGGATAAGTGAATAACTGCATAATTTGTTTACACACAATGGCTAATGTATATAAATCTACTGTTAACAAAATCCCAAAACATGAATGATAGGATGCAAACTAAGTTAATATATATATCACTGTCGCATTGACCTAAGCCATTGGAATAACTATTGATAGTTGATGCTCATCATCTGAACATATCAAAATTTTAAACATGACAGATAAGCTTGAATGAATGCAACAAGTAGGTATTGGTATTGTTTCCCTTTCTGCTGTTAACCAGCTATGGTCGAGTCACTTCAGTGGCTCTCAGTTCTCACACCTGTAAAACAAAACTGCCAGATTTACTGATGTCCAGGTCTTTTCTAGCTATGATATTTTACGATTCTATGATTAAATTGTGATGCCATACATTGATAATTTTATCAAGAGTTTCATCTGGACTAGAGCTTTGAAATTCAAAGCATGGCCCATGGACCAGCAATGTTAGCATCATATGGGACCTATTTAGAAATGCAGAATCTAGGCTCCATCTAGACATAATGAATTAAAATCTGCCTTTTAAGATCCCTAATGACTCTTATGCACATTAAAATTTGAGAAACATTGATCAAGACAGTAGTTTCACTTTGGACTGTGGTTCTGAAATTACCTGAGAGTTTATTTAAATTGTAGATCTCTAAAAATTTCCTTGCCATGAGAGACAAATTAATAACATTTGAGTAGTAGCTCAGGAATATGTTTTAAAATCTCCCCAGATAATTCTCATGTACAGACACATCGGTCTTATCTAGCACATCATCAAATATGAAACACGCTAACACAGCCAAAATCTTACTCAAATCTCCAAATCTGCAAACTTCACCATTGATAATCTATAAAAGGTATTATTTGCAATCATTTGTACTTCTGTCTGGTTTATGTACACATGGGAAATGATATCTCATTTATAGATGGAGAAAATAAAATTCGAAGAGAAAAAATGAATTAACCTGAGATAACAAATTTAATGGCAAAAATGAGATTAGATAGATATCATCTTAGTATATTTATTTTGAAAATTTTTAAGGATCATTAGCATACAGTGTTGAATCTATTATTTTTTCTGGAAAAAGTTCAGCTTATCTTACCAAGTAATCAAACACGATAAAATAAAGATCCAAAATAATTTACATTTATGGGCTTCAACATCTCTGAAAGAAACTGTTCTTAATATCTTCTTATCACTGTATCTGGAGTGGTTGCCCATTAAGTCATACACATACTAGGTGCTTCAAGGGGGAGAGAGTATTCCTTTTTATAGTCTTCATTAATGGTGAGTAGTACGCTTTCCCCAGAAATATTTGTTTACCAATCGAACATAAAAAGTTTTAGAAAATCAAAGAATATACAGATATCTACAGATAATCTGGAATATTTATCTAAAATATTAATAATTCAGCAAACAGCTGTGTTTGGCATTATTTAATTAGCCACTAAATAGATAACAAGATTTGCTTGTTCATCTGTTACAATTAATCTGTTGTGCTCTAATAACAATTGGCAGATTCTTATAAAGATTCTATGTTTAAGTGAATAAATAATTTGTTTTTTAAATATTAAATGGGAAATAATGTAAGAAGGCATTTTATTTTATCTGGTGCTTGTGAGGTATCTAGAGAAAACATAATGAGGGGCATTCTTTGAAATACACAACCCTTATAATAATTTAATAAACAGAATTGTCATCTTAGAAGAATCAGGATGATTGCCTTGATGACAGAGATTATTCTTTTAACTTCTTGAATCTGTCATTTGAAAATCTTCAATTGATAACATTCTGAATTTATTAACAGTTTGCCATATTAATAGAGAAAAATTGCATGCTTTAAACTGGCCATGTAAGTCTTAGACAAAATTACAAACTATCTGTCTACTCAACAGCAAGCTTTGGTATGATCATAAGTAGATAAAAACTATCATAAGCAAAACACATGTAATATAACAAAACAATTTAGAAATACGTCACTACAAAATCAGCTCATTCATAGGAATCACTGATACAATCTATTTTCACTGATTTTTGTTCCATTGGTTGCTGCTACTACCAGCCTTCTCATTTTGAATACCTGTGGCCTTTCTTCCCAGTTGCATATGGAAGTTGAGCTCAGAGAGTCTGGGGAAAATGTATTGGCCTGATGATTACCATTGGCACTGTGGTAGACATAGACCTTATGTAAACATTTTGACAGAATTAAACGGCCTCATGAGCAGGAAGAAAAACTAATGAAGTGAATCTTCACTTGGAGTTTGGTGAAGTTTTAGAGATTACACCCTTTGAGTAATTGTATGTTCCTATGGGACATTCAGCACGCGTCATGAGAACAAGAAAATTCTCCATTATACTTGAAAACTCTAACTTGGACTACCAAGAGGATCATTAAAATCTATCCTTGTCCTCTCAAATGTCCAGCATAAATATATTTAGTAAATGGCTGAATTTTGTAATTTCTGCATATAGAATACCATAAATATAGAGACAAGTGTTATAAGACAAAATAGAATGTAGACTATCACTGAAATACCCTAATCATTAATAAGGAATGCTAGAGAAATATAATAATATTAAATCCGCAGAACAAAGGGAATAGAAATTTTAAGTTCCTTCCTTTAAGCTCGGTTTTAAATCTTGCTCTCAATTTTTTTCTGTTGAAATAGTTACATTTTATTAACATTTTATTATAGGCATAATATACTTACTTATAGTTTATCTAGTTTTTGTATGAGTATCTATAAATTTTGAAATAAAGCAATGTTAAAAACATGCTTAATGTCCTTAATATAATTACAATTTAGCTTTTCAGTGCTCTAGAAAAAACAGTACATGAAAAAAATTTCTGAAATATAAAAAACTTTCAATTGTTGCAGTTGTTTTTCTGTTTTCTCTTTTATTTTTCTATTTATTTTGAGACAGGGTCTTACTCTGTTGCCCAGGCGGAAATGCAGTGTCACCATCATGGCTTACTGCAGCCTCAACCTCCTGGGCTCAAGGGATCCTCCTGTCTCAGCCTCCCAAGTAGCCGGACTACAGTTGTGCACCACCACACCCAGCTCATTTTTATTTATTTATTTATTTATTTATTTATTTATTTATTTATTTATTGTAGAGATGGAGTTTCACCATGTTGCCCAGGTTGCTCTTGAATTCCTGGATTCAAGCAATCTGCCCAACTCAGCTTTCCAAATTGCTGGAATTACAGGTGTGAGATACTGCACCTGGCCAATCGTTGCAGTTTATAAGTACCTTTGGCATATCTTATTTCCATAGGTAGTAAAATCTTGCAACTTTCCCTTGTATTTCTAATAGAAATTTAAAATATTTAGAAATAAAATATTTTTTCAAATTTTCAAGTATAATCATTTTAGTAGTTAAATAGTATTTTGAAAGTTGTATCATAACAAACAAGTAAAATATGATCCATCACCACCTTCTAAAATATGCAAGAATTGATAACTCATAATCATGGTTGAATATTTTTTCAAGTAGTATGCATTTCTCAAGTGGCTAGTATATTCCAGTCATCATGTTAGGCATTGAAAATTTAATGTGGAACAAAATAGACATAATTCTTGCCCTCATCAAATTTAGTTATTTAGTGAGAAAGAGAGACAAATAATAATAATAGCTGGCATTCACATGATGCTTACTTGACACAAATGATGCTCTAAATGTTTTACATTTTAACATATTTTAATCCCCATATAATCCTATCTGATAGACACTACTGTTAATCTTATTTTATGGATGAGGAAATGAAGTTCACACAGCTAGTAAGTATGGAAATCAGATTTGAATTGAGCAGATTGACTCCAGTGTTAATTAACTTCAACATTAAGCTCTATGTTAATGGATGTCAGAGATGCACATATTTTTGTATAGATCTTTTAATAGTTTTATCCATGTCTACATTTTCCTATCAAAATGCATATTTTAATTATATTAGTATACTATAGATTTATAACATCTTTCGTATGATGATTATTAAAATCATTAAAATAATTCTTTACAGATCATCGGAATCCTGAAATAAAGAATAATCTAAAAATGTGACTAGTTTTTATTTATTCTCAACACCATAATAAATTATTATAACTCCTCCTCTGTTTGGCATTGTACTTTGGAAAAACAGTCTGTGTGAGGAAGATATATTTCATTGCTATCGCCATTGAATGATAAACCATGAAAGTCAGAGTTTAAATTCTCTGAGTTCCTTAATGAAAGAAAGTTGTAAATGCATTTAAAGCCCAGTATGATAATGTTTTCTTTGGATTTCAAAAGCTTTTAGTCTTGGAGTGAGAGATGAATAGCGATAAGGATCTAAGAGGAGATACTACTTTTTCCTCCCTTATCTTCACTCATACCTCCCTACCAGCCGCCAGAAAAGTGTTAGGGGAAAGTCAGGAGTAGTAAAAGAAGTAGAAATACACTTCCTACATTCTTTGAAATTAATTTGCCCTTCTCTTAAATCCTTCAGTGCCCTTGAAACCATTACTGACACCGGCAACTTTAGTGGAGTGCTAATTCTTTCTTATTGGGCAAAGCTACCAGTGACTCAGTAGAATAAAGGGATTCCCTTTGTTGCCTCCTAACACATTAAGATAATTGTAACTTTTTTTTCCATGTCTTTTTCCCTTCTTCCCTTCTCAAAATTCAAATAGAAACTCATACCTTTAAGAATTTATGGGCAGACTCACACCTGGATTAAGATACTTTGACCTCTGTGCTTTCTAAGACACAAAACAATTTTTAAGATTTACCGGTTACAAATATGGCTTATGATTCCAACTAGCATCTGGTGCTGAGACTTAACACCTTTTCAGAGACATTGGACATCCACCTAATTGCAAAGGACATATATGTCGAGGTGAATAATGACTGCCTTGCCTTTCTTCTAAGTCTCTTGTATCCAGGTTTGGTTCAGGTTTAAGTGAACTGGTCCTCAAAAGGTGTCATGATGTTTAAGTAAAATTTTATGCTATTATACATTATTTCATGTTATATTAAGTGGAGACATTCACCTATCTTTGCAAATTATTAAATACCCAGAAGCTAGTATTAACATAATATAGAAAACTTAATTTTATTTGAAGATTGTTGGACAATAAATTTCTACCTTTAATGACTCGTATCTTTTAAATTTGATTTTGCAATTTATACAAATAAAGCCTTAGCTGGAAAGAGCAATTGAAGGTAACAAATCAGGCATTGCCTCCCTATGAGAAAAATACCTTTCCAAAGTCTAAATTAGTAACATGTTACTGAATTGGAGGAGCTTGAATAGCATCACTTCCTGGCTAAAGTGTAAGGAGACAGAACTGGCACGCCATGTGGAGGCTTTACTGGATTCTTCTGACATCAGATATCCACAGTCAGTGACACCAGTGATGGAATCCAGTCCCCAAAGAGAACACAAAGTTGCAATAAAACATGCAAAGAAACATTTAATTTCTCCTTAAGTCTGAATCATCAGAAATAATTTTTTGTCTTCCTGAGCAAATAAATGTAGGTGTGTGTATGTCTTTACTAGTTCTGCTTGCTGTGTTTTTCCATGCTTGCCTCAGTAGAAATATTAATATTTCAGCTAAAAATAGTTGATAATGTACCTGTAAAACAAAACTCTGCCTATGTAAGTTTGTATACTTTATTGTGAGCTCTAGAGACTTTACTGTGTGTGTATCCTTTTAAAAATGGTTGACCTCTGCTTGCAAAACAACTGCCTGCATCTGCCCACAGCAGTGAGGTTGTCTTAGTTTGTTCTAAGGCTGAAGTGCAGAAACAGGAAAATAAAAAATGAGGCTTTCCCTGTGAGATTGATCTAAGTTGTAGAACTGGGTTGCATCTACTCTGCTTACCATAGAGTAAAAAAACAACTGCTCTGAAATAAATTACCATTTTTTCAGTCTAATTTTCCTTTATTTATTTTTATTTTTGCTTAAGTAAAACTTATTATGAAGCATATCCAACATGCAAGTACTTACCTTTCACTTTAGAGTTACCTCCCTTTCATGTATTTGGGAAAGGGAGATAATACATTTACCCTAGCATTTCCCTTCTCCTGAGTGATGGTCTTGACCCTAGTCTTTGAGATTTGTCTTTTTTTTTTTTTTTCAGGATGGTCCCTTGCTCACTTCAGTTACTGCTACTACCTAGCACTCATTTCCTTTGTCAGGATATGGCTGAGTACACAAGAGCTAAGAGGAGCAAGGTAGCTCCTGCTAGTACTTCTTTCATCTGTTTTCTGATGTGCAAACTTACACCTACCTTGCAGGAAACCCTACTATGATCAACAAGGACCGTCTTTCTAGTCCCCAAAACCACCACAACTCTGTCCAGTCTTTTCTGCAAAATCTAAGTTAGAGTAGGAGGCTCTGACAGGATTTTTTCAGGCAAGATGGCCTTCAGCACTGGATTCTATGGAAGAGTCTAACTCACGTCTTACTCTCCCGTGTGAGCTCCAGAATCCCTTCTTTATTCTTTTGAATGGTCAGCTGGTATCTGTGGAAGACACACATGTATATATACACACATATGCACACACCCCTACCTCTAAAAAAAATTATTCTAAATGACAATTTTAAGGCCTCCCCATTACATGGTGAATGTAGCATTCCATGCAATTTTTCAATTTTAAAAATGTCATGCCATCTCTATATTCCACTTAATACCTACTAGGAGTAAGGAATGATCTCTTAAAGGCAACTCCCTTAGTACGTCCAAAGACCAGTCTAAATCTTTGATATTTTACCTGCTTTATGGACCTGAATTAAACAAATCACCAATCTTCTTCACAGCATCTGTTGGCTTGGAGAGGAGGGAGCAAGCAAAACAGTATTGACAGGAGAGAATATCAAGTTTGTTTTTTCAGTTCATTTGAAATCAGTTTGTCTCTGTGGATGACCTAAAGTTTTATAAAGGTCCTTTCCTCCCCCTGGGATTAGACGTGCATTAGACCTGTCTAGTAGTAATATAATAGGAGTCACATATGTAATTTAAAATTTTCTAGTAGCCACATTTAAAATAGTAAAAAGAAAAATATAAAACTAATTTTAATCATATATCTTATTGAATTCAATGTATCAGTCAGGGATTAAATAGAGAAGTAGAACCAGTAGAAGATTATGGAGATACTTTTATACTTTTAAAAAATTATTACAAGGAATTGGATTATGCGATTGTGGGAACTGGCCAGGCATTTTTGAACCCGTATGACAGGAAGTCAGGAAGGGAGGATCACAGGCAAGTTGAGCCTAGAAGCTGTCAACCAAAGTTGTCATTCACAGGCAGAATTTCTCCTTTTGCCCTGGGCAATCTCAGGCCTGTTTTTAAGGCTTTCCAAAGAAAACAGAGAAGCCCATCCAAATTATACAAAATCTGCAAAATCGTCTTACTTAAAGTCAACTAATTAGTGATTTTAATTACATCTGCAATATACCTGCAAGCGACTCTAGGTTAGTATTCTATAAAATAACTTGGGATAATAGCCTAGCCAAACTGAGCCAATAATGAAACTATCACACCCAATATGACCAAAATATCATTTCAAAATGTAATTCATATAAAAATTATTAATGAGGTATTTTACTTATATTTTATTCTAAGTTTTTGTAATCTAGTGTATATTTTATACTTACAGCACATCTCAATTTGGATTAACCGTATATCATGTCCTTAATATGCACAAATGTCTAGTGGCTACTGCATTGGATAGTATAGGTCTAGACAGTGATAGTGATTACTCTGGTTATCATGTAAGTTTAGAGCAGTGGTTCTCAACTAGGATTCATTTTGCCCTGTAGGAGACATTTGGCAAAGTCTCTGGACATGTTTCATTGTCAAGATTGGGAGGTGGATATGGGGGCTACTGGCATCTAAAAGGTAGAGGCTAGGAATGCTGCTGAATATCCTAAAATGCACAAAATAGCCCCTCCCCAAAATAATGCTTCACCCAATTCAGAATGTCAAAAGTGCTAATGTAAGAAACCCTGCTGTAGAGTAAAATTTGGAGACTAGAGAAGAAATAAACAAAATGGTGAGAGAGACAGGAAGATGGTCATTTCCTATGTCATTTGGAGATATTTCCTTACATTTTGGAGAATTGTTTTCAGAGACAAGAATGAGTGCCTTACCTGTTCATATCTTCATCACCATATTCAAAGTCACAGTTGAGATAAGAGTAGATTAGTGACCCTGTAAATAGTAAGATAACTGATTAATGAGAAA
Organism: Pan troglodytes; assembly: GCF_028858775.2. NCBI lineage: Eukaryota > Metazoa > Chordata > Mammalia > Primates > Hominidae > Pan > Pan troglodytes. The sequence continues at coordinate 135,410,658 of NC_072403.2, read as the reverse complement.
AATTAGGAAGAAAACCTTCACAATGGTGGTTACCTCCTTAACAGGTGAATGAAAGCTAGTAGCTGTCTTTTCTGAAGATATTTAGGGTGTTTCCATGGTTGATCTTAATTTAGTAGACTTTTGGAAAAACTACAAAAATGCAAATGCAGATTTACAAATGGAGAATTTAAAATGTGTACAGTAATTAACACCATCTCAGACCATCTGTGGAATAAAGTTGTGATAAATAAATAAGTAAACCTCATTAGCATTTTTCTAAGAAAAAACATTATATTTAAGATTAAGTCACTTTTCAAAGGTAGTAATCATATTTGTAAACTCTAATCTCAAATTCACTTCTATCCAAATTAACTGTAAATTCAGAATTAACTCCATTTTCTTAGCCTTGGTAATGTATGTATACTGAAGCTAGCAGAAAATTGAATATGTTTGCTAAAACCTGATGTTTAGAAAAAAACGTACAACTAACTTATTCTATGAAATGTGTCATATCTGCTTGCAGTAATTATTGGTTAAATGTAATGCCAAATGCTGATTATAAACATAGCTTAGAGTCAGTACTTCTGAAATATATTTCCTATTAGATAGTTGTTACAGTTCATTTCACAAATTCTTAATTTAATATGTAAAAACTAAATCTTCCTAAATCTAAATGACATTCTTATTAAGGATTCTTAATTTGTATTGAGAGTAATTGAAATAAAAATAATTATAGTTTGTGACCAATTTTAGCACTGAAAATGGTGACAACATAGCTCTGTCTATTAAATGTTTAAGCTTTTCCAAATAACTCTAATTTTGAGATAACTCCAATTTTTCCCTTATTTCAATAAATAAGTGATTTGTTTAGCAATATGTTACAAAGACTCTTTTAGACTCCAATAAACTTGTTAGTAACTGTATAATAATTTAAACTTTGTGGTAGGTTTATAAAGTTTAGGTCATAGCTATGGCTTAAATTTTATACATTTTCAGAGTTTTAAAATTATAAATTCTATTTTTTCTTAGAAATACACAAAGATAAGACTGAAAAACAAGAGAAACCTGAAAGGAAAATACAAACTAAAGGTAAACATTTCATTTTATGTTTATTCTTCATTTAGATATACATTTTTGTGTATTCATATGGGAGAAAAAATTTCATGTTTAGTGTTTTTGTAACATTTTTGATATTAAATAAGTAAATTTACTCCTCAGTTAATTTCAGTTATAAATGTATATCAGTTAATTTCAGTTATAAATGTATAAATAACATAAATAATATTTAATAGTTGGAATCAAAGTAACTTCAAAATGTGTAATAATTTTTAAATTATTTACAATTACTAAGAGAGTAGCTCAAATACATATTGATTTACTGAGGAAATAATTTTTTTTCTTTTAATAAGTTAGTGTAACAAGTCAGAGTTTATTTTTTTTTAACCTGAATTCCTTCTGTCATGCAATATCTTTACAATCTTTGGTGTAGAAATGCAGAGTCATTATATGACCTTATGGCAGAGGTCGTGTAAGAAAGCCCCACGGCTCTCCTGCACAGCCTCAAGAGGTAGATGGACAGTGACAACATGATGATTAATATCACTTTCAGCTGAACTGAATCCAGTAATGGCAATCTTGCAGCAGAAGCAAGTTAAGAAAGGCCAGCATTGTCTTGCTTATCTTATAAACATAACTCTTCTGTGGGTGACAGAGATAGTCATAAAACTTTAAAGAAACTAATAGGAAGCAAGACATTCAAAAATATATTCCTCTAAGCATGCCCAGGTTCTCCCAATGGTCAGTTTCACATGATTTTGAATGAGCCAGGGCAAAAATAAAGATCTCATAATAACTATATTTGTATAATGCAGACAGAAAATGAGATAATTTATTTCTGAGATAAAAATGGAATTTTATCCAGTATTTACTATGTCATAAACCAGCTAATGCAAAATTATCTGTAGTAAATACCACAGTTGCAGATAGTAAATTTTCAAATAATAAAAGTACCAATTAAATTATACTAGCACGTGAATTTATATTAATACAATGCCATGTTGTTGGTGTTGTTTTTAAAATATACTTCATGTGCTTTCTTTTTGGGAAGGGCTCAAATCATTCTACAGATATTACGTCTTTAATCCTAATGTTTGAATTCATTCTAGATTGGTCAGCCAATTCTTCAACAATCAGAACATTGAAGCTCACTCAGTTGAAACCTATTTATATTTGTACTTAGGAAACTAATGTCTCCTTACTGTTCTCTTTCCATTTTTTGGTTCTTAATTCCTTTGATCACAGAAGTTGGGCACAGCTCTTGAGTACGGATTGACTAAGCGAACCATGACTGAACTGGCTCTGTGTTTCTATCTGCTGAAGGTTAAACAGAAACTCAACTGGTTCCACACCATTTGGGTCCCTGCTGTTTTTTTCTTGCAGACTGTGCTATTAATTTAATAACAGTGCTGCTGGAGTGGAGGTAGTAATGCAGATGGCACCATTTGCATTTTGGACCTGGCTATATTAGAATTCTGATGTCAAAGACTGAGCAGTGGGCTGTAGAGTGGGTTTATTAAACTAGCAAGTCTTCCATAATTAAGACAGTGAATTTGGCTGAAGTCTAAAATAAATTTCTCAAAGACTGAGCTGGAGATTATTAACCTGAATATATTTCTTGAGTAGACCAAATATGTTTTGTAAAAGTAACTATTTCTCAAGAATGTGAAAGTAGAGCTTCAGTTGCTCCACACTGAGCTGGAAATCAGAGAGAGCTTATGTTTTCCACAGTTTTTCTGTGTGAATATGAACAAAGATTTCACTTTATTGCTTAGTTTCCTATCTGTAAATGAGGTAGACTAATGCCTGCTCTTTATTCTCAAATAGTTCAGTGAAAATAATGTTTTGCTTTACAACTGCTCTTGTATGTGTGACTCATATAAATGGCCCCTGGGGAACAGGCAGAATGAGTTAACCACAATGGAGCAGTTTTGAGTACCAAGCAGAGTGCTCTAGTACAAGTTACCTCCAAGAACGCTGATTCCACATTAGGGTGATGGTTTCAAATTAAAGTTTTTATAGGTCAAAATGATCTTGCAGAATATAATCATATTTAAAACTATATCCAACAATGGATACCCATGGTCAGATGTAGGTCCACATGTTGAATGATAAGAAATGTTAACCAGTCTTCTCTAGCAGTCAACAGTCTGAGTTTCCTTTGTAATCATAAATAACTCTGCCCACAGATGTTTTAAATAAAAAGATATATACAGACTAACTTCAAAGAATTAAAGAGAATGTTATTTGTCATAAATAAAAGGTCCAAGTCATGATTATTAAAGAACATTTCCTTTACCCATGGTAAATACTCAGATATTCTAATTAATAAATAAACTAAGAGCATGGTGTGTGATTTTCACAAAGGGTAATATTACCATAACCTTTTTCTACTTTTAGAAAGGTCTTTAATTAAATTATCTGGGTTAGAATCCAAATTTGGTAACTTCTGGCTATGTGTCCTTGGGCAAGATAATTAATCTTTCTTTGCCTTTATTTCCTCATCTGTAAAATGGGGATAATAGAGTTGTCATAAGGATTAAATAATTATGAAATGTACTTGTAAAATTCTTAAAATAATTATTGACTAATTTTAAACAGTAACTATCAGTTAATTAATTAATCATCTTAACCACCTCTAACTGGATGAGAGTCCCTTACAGTTTTCTTATCTGAATTCCTTTTTTCTCTATCTTTAGTATCATTTGATATCTGTCTGATCATAGGCTGAACAAATATAAGATGTGTCATCCCAAGTTCCTGTAACAACCCTAAACTACTTTTACTGCCTTGTCAGTTCTATATTTGTGTTTCCCTTCTTAAAAATTTAACATTGTATGAGTGTTTATCTACTATGGATGAAATACTGTATATAATTTTTTATGTCTAATATTTCACTTAATCTTCATAGAACAATCTAACACGGTAGATATAATTCCATTTAAACTAAGAATACGTAGGTTTACCTGGATTCAATCATTGTGTCAAGTTTAGTAATTTGTAGAGCCACATTTTTGCCTGTTATCTCTAACGTAAGAACATGTGGCTTTTCCAGTATATCCTATATCCAATTTTCTTTCTTCTTTTTGTTCTTTGGTGCCTGCTGAGTCTGTAGCACCAGAATTTGCTCATAGCCATAGGATCTAGAATTTGTCTCTGAAACCCTGTGGTTAGAACCTTGCTTCCTGCTGGTTGACCTCACTGATCTGCTTGCATTTGTACATATCTATCAGTTCCTAGATACCATCTCTGTTCTCTTCACATCAGTCTGTGTGCCACGTAGCCTGATGTGGGCTTACTAATTCTAATAGCTTACCTGTATAGTAGACACCATATAAAGATGCATAGACTGTATGCATCTTTAAATCTCCTTTCTACTATTTTCAGTCTTAACACAACTGAGAAATGAGATGTGGCAGTACTTATCTTGGTAGATGTGTCAGATGGCTTGTCATAGGTGTACTAGTTTTCTGTGGCTGCTGTAACAAATTACCACAAACTGGGCCCACCTGAATAATCCAAGATAATCTCACCATCTCAAGATCCTTGACTTAATCACATTGCAAAGTCCATATATATATATGTAACATTCACAGATTCCAGAGACTAGGATATAGCTATGCTTTAGAGGGCCATTATTTGGCCTATTCCACTGTCTTTTCAATAAATAAACTTCAAATCACCAGATCTAATTACTTAAACAGCATTGTGGAGTCAAAGGATTACTTAAAGGCCCCATTTAGAAAGAAGTCTTGACAAGCATGCATGCCAGTCAGAGTTTAGAGGGACTGATAATTAAATATAAAAATACAAGTTTTAAAAAAAAAACTTTTAGATTCAAGGGATACATGTGCATGTTTGTTACTTGGGTATGTTGCATAATGATGGGGATTGAGCTCTTTTAGTGTGTCCATCACCCAAATATTCAACATAATACTCAATAGGCAATTTTTCAAGCCTCACTTCCCATTCCAATCTCCTCATTTTTTGAGATCCCTAGTGTCTGTTATTTCCATCTTTATGTCCATGTGTAGCAATTGTAAGTGAGAACATGCAATATTTGATTTTCTATTTCTGAGTTAGTTCACTTAGGATAATGGCCTCCCGCTCTATCCATGTTGCTGCAGAGGACATAATTCCATTCTTTTTTATGATTGAATAGTATTCCACGATGTATATATACCACATTTTCTTTACCCAATCAGCCACTGATGGACACTTATGTTTGGTTCCATGACTTTGCCACTGCGAATAGTGCTGTGATGAACATGTGAGTGCAGGTGTCTTTTTTATATAATGATTTTTTTTCCTTTGAGCAGATACCTCATAGTGGCATTGCTGGGTCAAATGGTAGTTTTATTTTTACTTCTTTAAGATATCCCCATACTGTTTTCCATAGAGGTCGAATGAATTTACATCTCCATTAACAGTGTATAAGTGTTCTCTATTTTATGCATCCATGACATCTGTTGTTTTTGACTTTTTAATAGTAACCATTCTGAATGATGTAAGATGATATCTCAATGTGGTTGTGAGTTGCATTTCTCTGATGGTTACTGATGTTAAGCAATTTTTCATGTTTGTGAATAGAAAGATAAAAGTATTTAAAGATAGAAACCACAAAATGGCAAATATTACCAAGTTTACAGTTCATGGTAGAAAAATAGCAGCATTATCACAAAGACTTTTGTATATCTTCAGATATCAGCATAGCAAAAGTAAGATGTAAAGTTACTATGCTTATGGAACTCAGGTTTATGAACATTTCTGAAATTTCAAAATTTCATTATTTGAGAGATCAGAACAAGTCAGAATAACTACTATTTTTGCTTTTTCCTTTGGCAGCAAGATGAGTTATTTTGTTTTTTGGTGGTATTAAAATGTTGTTTTGTTTTTGTTTTGCTTTTCTTACTATATGTGAAGAGCTTAGTCACCTTGACAATAGGACACAGTTTGTGTATGGCCAATGTAGTGCCATCATTCCCTTAAGATATAAATTCCTCATTAAAAATGCATCTTTAATGTGCACATATCTTAAATAAAATCTTAAGAATGTTATGAATATCCTATTTTCTTAATTGGATAATCCCTTAGCATTTTATTTAAGCCATCAACTAATTTAGGAGCCCATGTGGTTAATTAATTTTGATATTTGAAAAGGCTGAAAGTATAGAATATAAAGTCTCTGAGCCTTCTTATAAAATTCCCACCTGACTTTACACAGGTAACTAACAGACTTCTTTCATCTCATGTATTCAAGCCCATATTAACATCTATTGCAGAAAATGTCTTCACCTGTCTGTATTCTTTGTCCTAATGACTGACATCACTGTCCACCCAAATTATTCATGCTAAACATCTAGAAGCCATTGTTGCCAGGGGTGGTACTCAATCCTGACTGCACTTTAGATCACCAGGATAGCTTTTAAATATATATCTATGTGCATACTCCATCCTGGGGCCATTAATATTTGAGAAGTAATGCCAGGGTTTGGGCCTAGCTGCCCTAATGATTCAAATGAGTAGCCAGGGTTAGAATCACTGTCTGTTAAACTCATGGCTTAGAGTTCAAATATATCCCACAGTGGTTTCTTTTGACGAGCCAGTGTTTTAGATAATGAGCAACTGGATGCCTTTAAGTGGGGCCTGCACCCTCTGTTTACGACAGTCTCCACCACTCCCTCTTTCACCACTGGGGTACCTGTTAATTTATCTGTCTCATCTATGAAGGCATTTGAATTTTAGTTCCTGCCATAGACTTCTTTTTCTCTTTCAACACCAAAGCTTGTCCCTGCCATAGACCTTTTGGTCTCTTTCAGCAGTAGAGCTCAACCCTACTTAGCTCCTCCGTACTATAATTTAGTCTACTTTCTCTCTTCTCCAACTGCTTTCTTCTCCACAATCATCTCTCAATTAAATTGTGACAGTCACTTCTTAACTGATTTCCCAGCATTAACCCCTCAGGTCCATGCCAGTCACTTATGGGCTTAAATCCATTTGTTGGTGCCCCAGTGCTAAGAGATAAAAGTGACATTTTCCAACCTGGCATATGATCACTGCTACCCCTACAGCGTTCCAGCTTCGTAGTTTATCACGTCTTCCCTGTTCTGCTACCTCCTTACCAAGCTTTCTCACAGATACAGCCTCCTCCTCCCTGCCACCCTTAGCACTCCAGACCCCACTGATGCCCCCTGTACTGCAGGCAGGCTGAGCTGTTGAGTAGTCCCTGAACAGGCATTGTCACTGTCTCATAACTGTGCACTTTTTTTGTATGCTCTCTTCTCTCCAGCCATCAAGCCCTTCTTGTGTAGTCCCTCGGCAAAAGCCTGCTTATTTCTTTGATTCTCATATGGAGTGTCAGTTCCTTTAAGAAGTCTCCACTGCTGTTCTTCACTGGGGGCATTTAAGCACTTTGTCCATGCTGTTCCACCCCAGCTTTTGCTCTTCCAAGCACTTTGACAACATATTTTAATTGTGGGTATATGTTGATCTAACTAACTGAGGGAGGGAACTATGTTTGTCTTCATGTATGTTCTAGGGCAGCCTTGCCATTCCCTTTTATGATTCTGTTTCGTTATCCATGAACAAAGGGATATGGGCTCATAGTCTTCTCAGGTTTTCACCAGCTCTGAATTTGTATGCTTATATCAAATTAAAAATCATTCTAACATCTAACAGTACCCAACACACTCAATAAATACTGAAATAACGATTTAATTTGTGAATGAAGTATTCTTCTGTTTTGTTAATCTCTACTGGATTCCTACGGACAACTTTGCATTTGACATTCCTACAGACAACTTTCCATTTAGCTTTAATTAAGCCATTGTAATTTAAGTCAAATTTCTGTGGTTAATGGCAACGAACAATTTCATAGTAAAATAAAAACTTTCTGTAATATGTAATCTGAAAACACCCACACTGAAACAACAAAAATTATAATAATACAGATAAATATGGATGATTTGGAAAATGCAAAAAAAAAAAAAAAAGGAACCGCACTCCCACAATCCAATTATCTGGAGAAAAATAGTAATGTATTTCTAATTTTCCTCTAGCTTTCCCCCCCATGTAGTTGTTTGTTTATTGTATATTGCCTTATTTTTTTGCAATTGTGAATTTTATTGGTGATATTAGGTAAGATTTCGGCTTCTATTAACTAATAAATATGTCAATTTACTTGTAGAACAGAACAAATCAGAAAAGACAGGAACCCAGTGGTAAATATATAACTAAATATGTGAACTTTTTCCAAGAAGGCTCCTAGACAATAGGACGGCCCGGTAGGCGGCAGAACAGTAGGTTTCTGCTACATCCACCTGTATTGTCAGGTGGTTGGGTGAAAAAGTGACCTCAGAAATGGAGAAGTTTACTTAATAGAAATGTATACTGGAGAGACAGCATATGGTCAGCTTCAGAGTGGGCTAGACAGCGGGAATAGGGTGTATTCTGGCAGGCAGATAGTGTAAATGGAAAAAGTGGTCACAGCCACTAGGTGATAATACACATTCACTTATTCACAGTACCTACTTTGTGCCAAACACCATACTGGGCACTACAAATTCCATGATGAATAAGATCCAGTTAATGATAAATTTGAAAAAGTAAATACACAATTATACCACGTGTAGTAGGTACTTCACAGAGATGTCCTCGAGGAGAGATGTAGTTTGGGGTTTGGCAACCTCAGTTGTTGAGTAAGTCTGTCTGCAGTTTTCTGGAAGGACCTCAGAGGAATTAGTGGTTTTTGGTTCAGGTGTGGACTCTGAAACTTAACAGGGAAGACACAAAAGCTAAGCTGACGTCAGTCCTCAAGGAACCAGGTGGGAACTTGGTTCAAGGGCTGCAACAGAAGTCTAATTATTACTATTATTCTTAACATTAGCCTTAATATTACCTTATTGAGGCTGGAAGTCCAAAGTCAAGGTTTCCACAGGATGAGTTTTTTTCTGAGGGCTGTGACGAAGAATCTGTTCCATGCCTCTCTCCTGGCCTCTGGAGGTTTGCGGGCAAGCTTTGGGGCCTTGTAGATGAAGTTCTCCAATTCCTGCCTTCATCTTCAAATGATGCTCTCCCTGTGTCTCTGTCTTTTCACAGGATATGTATTCCCTCTGTGCATATCCTTCTCTGGACCCAAATTTCTCTTTTTATAAGGACATCAGTCCTATTGGATTAGGGACTAGCCTCATGACTTAAACTTGGATTGTCTCTGTAAAAACCTTATTTCCAAATAAAGTCACATTCTTAGGCTCTGGGGCTAATGACTTCAACATATATTTTTGAGGAGACACAATTCAACCCATAACAATATCATATGCACAAAAAACAAAGGAATGTTTTTAAAAAGGGTGATTCAGAATAATAACACTGATTTGTCTAGAACTCCTTCAGTTTTTGGGAAACAATTGCCGGATTGGAGTCATAGGCTCACAAGGGATTTAGCTGATGGTGAGGCTCAAAAGTCAAAATGCAATCAAATACATTAAAATATATTTAAATATCCTGAAGCCCTTTATAAAAATGCTCTTAAAGCCCACAAATTCATTTAGTCATCCTGTACTGTATAAACTTTTATTTTTGTCTTCTCTTAGCTGCACTTCATTAACTCCTTAAAGTACAAAATATATTTTCTTTCCCTCTCTGGCAATCATGAAAAATAAACCTGGACAAGGAAACCAGAAGAGTGTGCACAAAGCTATGCATCACAGTGTCCATAGTGAATGTTCACTTATGAGAAAGCGATTACAGTTCTTACTATGGCTATGTAGCCCCAGGAGAAGGGGAAATTGTCCATACATTTAAATTGAATTTGAAAATAAAACTAATATTTTAGAATTATAAAATATCTTTTGTGATTTAACGCGTAAGTATCAGATTAGCTTTACAACTTTGGGTAATTTGCCTAATCTTCACTTTAATAGGTAAATGAAAGTACTTTTATTATGAAAAAGAAGTATGTGCATTATTGGAAGGTAGATCACAGATAATGTGCTTGGAGAATTCGATCAGCACATTTTGGCTCATGAGAACAAGTTTATAGTCTGCACAGAACCTGGAACAGACATGGCTGCGTAGTTTTGAAGGAGAGTACTGGTTTAGCAATTAGATAACTACATTCTTTTCCTGGTCTGTCACGGACTCTTATGAGCATATTTTCTTATCCACGGACAAAGAAGTTCAGGGTAGTTACTTCTTATATTCCTATCAGCTCTGAAATTGCATGCTTATATTAAAGTTAAAATAATAAATTCTTCCTTTAGGAAAAATGGATAATATAATATTTAAGAAGATTTTTAACTCAATATTGCATTTCTATTAAGTTCATGATTTTCTCTTAAAAAGCATAGAGATCATCTTGCCTTACCATGGAACTGAACTTCTACAAATTAGCTACCAAAAATAAAAAAGAAACATACACACAAAGACATACACACTAACCAAGAAATCTGGCCTTATTGTTTAATGGTGGCTGAAACAGAATTTTTTTTAAGGGTTTAAAATGAATGTGTATCATGCTCTTTCATAAAGCATTACAAATTAAAATATAGATATATATGAATTTTATGAAGCTGTTTGAAATGTTCACCTACTTAAAGTCTATAGAGTATTTTAGCACTAATACCTAACAAAAAAGCACAAGAAATGTGAAAATGAGACGAATTAGTTAAAAGAAAAATCAGTAAAATTTATTACAGGTAATGATGCTCCTCAAAGATTTTTTCTGTTAATAATGAAAAGATATAATGCTTACCTGATTATCCATCTGATTTTTTTTTTGGTTGGGTACTCAAGATTAGTCCTATGCAGTAGTCTAAAGTCAAGTATGTTCTAGAGTTTGGTTAAATTGATTTGCTAGCCATCAATTGAAGAATGTAGTAGCCTATACAAATCAGTACTTTACAAATTTTGGCATTACAATTTTTGATTTTCAACCTAAGAACAGGACGATTAAGTAAAGAACTCTGATAACCTGGCTCCCATGATTTGACCCCAAGGGAGTGTTTTCCCTGTTAAAAAAAAAAACAAAAAACAAAAACCACAGGGTCAGGCAGATTATGAGCTCTGATATACTTGAGAAAAAGACATAGTCTGCCTGGTGACTGCCAGGGTCAAAAACAAAAACACAGAGCACAGCTTGGGGAGGGCTGGAAAGGGGCCAGATGGGAGGGTGAGAGATGTGCTTGGGTCCAGTTGAGCTGAATGTTCTGGTCAGGGAAAGGTCAGAGTCTGGGCAAGGGCAGGAACAGCAGGCCCATGCCAACTCAGATGCCAGACATCAGGGCCATTCCAACTGGTGGATTCCATTTGTTTTTAATTATCAGCATACCGAAGGGACTTTTGTTTCTTGTAAATAAGGATGACAAACAAATTAAACTCTAGCAGGTGCAAGAAGCTTATTCTGTCCTGAGCTAAAAACTGTCCTGGCTAAGATATAACTTGCCAAATAGGGCTGGTGACAAGGAGGTACTCTTCTTCCATATGAAAACTCCTGGTTGTGGGCTCTAAGCAGAGACGCTCAAGCGAATGCAGCTGCTCTATCAGGTGATTTTTATTTTAGAGTGATTACCAAGGCAGTTGCTGATTGTTGCATTGCTGTGTTGAAAGTCATTTCAAAACTTGGTATTTGAGCACAGTCTTGCCAAAGTTTGAAGTTTCTGTCCAAGGAGCTTCAGTGGCTGTCTGCCATTATGAACAGCTCCCTAGGGCCCAAGGGTCCAGCTGCTTCACTAAGAAGTGTTGTGATGCCATTTCTGAGGGGGATAATAAAATGCTAGCATACAGTACAGGGTCTGTAAATCAACACTTCAACTGGGAGGAACTGGATTTCTCCCTAGGGTAACAGGAATGAGGCATTAATATGCTAATTTCAGTCTGAATTCAGTCCCTTTGCTCTTTTGATTTTGTGTTAATTCTCCCATTTATGCCTTTGCACACGTCAATCTGAAAATCCTTTAGTGGAATGGACAACCAGCTGTCCAAGGTGGGTGAGTCCTCATTCCTTACAGAGACAGAGACACAGATTAGGTGTTCCCCTGTGGGTCTTTCCAATCAGGGCTCTGAAAGCACAGCTTATCTCACACAAACTTGGTTCCCCCTCAGAGAAACTTTAAAAGACGCTTTGTTTTTGCCAAGATTTTCCCTTCGTTTTCTGCTTAATTAATAGGGATTCAAAGGAACCAAAATAAACCATTTGTGGTCAGTATGAATAGTGATTTCCTTGCCTTATTTTGTGAGCTATTTATATTGAACTGAGTAGCGAATAAACAACTAAAAGAACCATTAAATGTGGAAAAAAATAATATCTCAATGTTTTAAGGTGAGTTTTTTTCTCCTTTTTCTCATTAGGTTTTGATTATTTGAGAAATTTCAATAAATTGTCAAAAGTTTCACATAATTGGAAGCAAGCAGTGTCTATTATAGCTCTACCACATCATCCATAAATAGAATTTAACTAGACAATAAAACTCGCTCTTAACATATTTTAGAATTTCACTTATTCAAAAATATTACAGAGTCCACTATGTGACTGAGACCTTGTGATGACTTGGAAATGTAAAAAAATAAAATAAATATGATGTAGCCCCTAAGGATTTCATTTACTGAGTAGAGATATTAACAATATCAATATTATTATTGAATTGCTGAAATATAATTATGTACATGGTGCAATTGGTGAATGGAATAAGTAGAGATCAAAGAAAATGTTACAGAGAAGGAGGCATTTGAACCAAGATGAAAAAGTGCGTGGAATAGGGAAAGGAAAACGAATGAATGTGGGTGTGGTAATTCTAGGTGGAAGACACATTCAGGCAGAGACATAAAGGCATCATGAGGGCATGTGGTGTGCTTGTGGAGCTACTAGCATTTAGTTATAATGAGAATATAAAGTTCAAGGAGAAATTCTTTGTAGATGACATTGGGTTGGTAAACATGGGGTTGGTAAGCAAATGTCAGATCACTAGAGCAGTAAAATATTTTTATTTTGATATAGCACCCACTATGTGACAGATATCATACTCAGCAGTGAGGAGGCACTAATATTTGTAACAGAGGAGTCAATGATATCAAATTTTCATGTTAGAAAGGTTAATATGAGACATAAAAATCTAAAATCTAAAAGTTCAAAAGAGAAGTCAGGGTATTATAATATTATGATAGGTATAATAATATGCCCAAAAGAGACATCCTGCTTCAACTTCTGAACTGGAAATTGGTCTCTTCCCCTTTTCCCTCCTAATCTCTTACTAGGCTAATTTCTTCTCATTTCTCATACTCTTAAATGTCATTTCTGCCAAGGGCTCTTCCCCTAACAAACAGATTAGATTAGGTCATTTCATACATCAACATTCCACCTTACATATTTTCTTCATAGCAATTCGACTCCCTGCAGTTACCCACCTTTGTAATTATTTGCTTAGCATCCACTAGTCATTAGCTTATTGACATCATGGCGACAGGAATGAACTCTATCTTGTTGAGGAGAGTCTTTAGCACATAGCAGGTGTTCTTTCTATATTCTAGTATAAATAAATGATTTAGGGAAAATAATATTGGATAAAAGAAAATGAGGAAGAGGAATATTAAAAAGGCATGATTGAAAGAGCATGGTGAATGAATGAAAAGGAAAAATAAAAGAGAAAGACAAATTGGGATGAGTCTCATGTTTCTAGCATGGATAATGAATAAGAATTATGACTAAGGTATGGGGTAAGATTATGACTTAAATTTTAGTCCTGTTGTAATAATTGATGAGATCACTGCTCATATTAAATTAAATTTTATTTTTGTTGAAAAGATTTGGTATTTTATAGTCTTATTCCAGTATATTTTTTAAAACATTTAGTGTAGAATGTTTCTGTAGAAGATTAACACATACTGTTTAGGTTGATTGTTCTTTGCTTCAAGATCAGAAAATTATGTCTCTATATTTTCATCCTCATATTTCAAGCATTCATCCAATATCAAAGCCGGGCTCCTTTGGCATATGGCATAATAATTTTTTAAAATTTTCCAATTATTTCAATTAAAGATTTGGAAAAGCTGACGGGGGTATTCTTATCTTTGCAATCAGACTTGGTTTGGGTACTAGTTTGTGCTTGGATATGAAATAAAATAGAAATAGGAAATAAATCTGTAATTATCTTGAAGTTTAAACCTCTAACTACATAAAATCTGAATCCAGTTAAAGAAAGATTTCTAAAAACAGAAGATAAATTTTGACATCAAAGACTGCCATGCAAACATCTCCTCATTTATTCCTGTTATTTAAATGAAAACTATTTATCTGTTTCTTTTCAGTTACACACAAAGAAAAAGAAAAAGAAAAAGAAAAAGTAAGAGAAAAAGAAAAACCTGAAAAGAAAGGTATGAAGTTACTTTTATTACTGTTTAACACACTAAGTCCTTTCCCATTGACTTCCTACTCTTTACATTCAGATTTTCGATGACCACGCAGTTTTACAAATTAGATTAGGATTATTTTCTCAGAATAGAATCTGAAAAAAGGAATTTCTGGATTGAGAGAAATAAAATACTTCAGACTGTTAAGAACTGTTGAACTGGAAAGTGGTAACTTTCCAGAAATGTTGCGTCAGTTTTTCCTCTGGCAGTTTTGAGACTGCCTTAGCCAGCAGTGAGGATATTATATCAGAAATACTTGTCAGTTTGATAGGTAAGAAAGTAGATCTCATTATTATAACTTGCATATTTTGATTATCTATTAGATTGCTTTAATTTCTAATTGTTATTTATTTATGTAGAATAGATAATAAGTTCTAACTGCTCAACACATAAAGATACTTTGTGAAAACCTTCCTCTCACCTTGCTCCCAGCCTACTGGCTCCCATTTCATGCCAAACCCACATACAGTAAACCACTCATGTGAATTTTACATGCATCCTTCCAGAGCTTTATTGTATGTTTTCCAGATAATCCATGTTATTTTCCTCCCTATTTTTACACAAAATCTAGTATGTCCTATAATCTGACTTTTATAATTTAACAATGTATCCTGAAATCTTCTCATATCACTAAATATTGTCCTCATTCTCTTTAAAAAGCTGCATAGTGTTTAAATGAGAATGTTCGTCCACTGTATTTTTTCCTGATAATCTAGTTAATTGTTAAAGTTAATTTTATTTTTATTTTATTCATTAAGTTCTTCATTTCTAGGATTTCTGTTTGGGTCTTTCTTATGATAGCTATCTCTTTACTGAATTTCACATTCAGATCATGAATTATTTTTCTCCTTCCTTTGTATTTTTTATTTGTGTTCTCTTTTTTTCTCTCTGAGTTTCCTGAAGATTATTATTTTGAAAGGCATTTCATAGATTTCCCTTTTTTGGAGGCCTGTTACTGGCGTGTTATTGTGTTCCTTTGAAGGTGTCATGTTTTCTTAGTTTTTCTTTCGTCTTTTTAAATTTTACTTTAAGTTCTGGGATACATTTCCAGGTTTGTTACATAGGTATACATGTGCCATGGTGGTTTGCTGCACCTATCAACCTGTCATCTAGGTTTTAAGCCTTGCGTGCATTAGGTATTTGTCCTAATGCTCTCCCTCCCCTTGCCCCCAAACCCCTGACAAGCCCCAGTGTGTGATGTTATCCCCGAGTCCATGTGTTCTCATTGTTCACTCCCACTTATGAGTGAGAACATGCAGTGTTTGGTTTTCTGTTCCTGTGTTAGTTTGCTGAGAATGATGGCTTCCAGCTTCATCCATGTCTCTGCAAAATATTTTTAACTGCTTACTATTTATAAGTTGAAAGATTCAAATATGGTTTTTAGCAATGTATATATCATGTGTAACTGTTCACACTCACTGCCCATTTCTCCTAATGATGTGTGTGTGTGTGTGTGTGTGTGTGTGTGTGTGTTTTGGGTATGTATACCCTTCATCTATAACTTATTTTCAAATATTTTTCCGAATTTGTTTTACAGTTAATATTATGCTTTCTGTCTTTGTGAACGGATATGTGTGAGTTCATGTATATATGTATGCATGTGTGCATATGTTTAGATTCTTGAATTTTTAGGTGGTTAGATATGCTGACATTTTCTTGTGGTGTTTCTGGCTTTGACTCTTCATTCAAGAATTAATTCAATAGCCACCAATATTTTCCTCAAGTTTAAAAAAGATTTTTTTTTGTTTTGAGACAGAGTCTCACTCTGCCACCCAGACTGGAGTTCAGTGGTGCAATCTTGGCTCACTGCAACCTCTGCCTCTGGGGTTCAAGAGATTCTTATGCCTCAGCATGAGAACTACAGACATGTGCCACCACACCCAGCTAATTTTTGTGTTTTTAGTAGAGATGGGGTTTTGCCATGTTGGCCAGGCTGGTCTCAAACTCCTGATCTCAAGTGATCTGCTCACCTCAGCCTCCCAAAGTGCTGGGATTACAGGTGTGAGCCACAGCACCCATCCAAAAAAGATTGTTTCACATTTTAAATTTAACTTTAATTCCTCAAAAATCCATCTCAGTGTATGATACGAAGTAAGATTCTAACTTAATTTTTGCCATTGTTTTAGGGTGGATTGTGTCTAGGATAGCTGGGCCAGATTTCAGCTGATTCATGCATCCAGAATATGCATAGTCTGCTGAAGTTTTTTGTTTTGTTAAATACTCCAGTTAAGTAGAACACATTATGACATTTAGGAATCAGATAAGTTGAAACATGCTTCAATATTTTTTATGGTATATTTACACTTGAAAATACCAAAATCTCACAAATCACCACTAAAAAACTTCCTCATGTAACCATATACCACCTGGACCCCAATAACCTACAGAAAAAAAAAGAAAATTTCAATTAAATAATTGTTATTTTCTTCATGTTTATTTTCTTATTTTCTTATCTTATTTTCTTCATGTTCAATTTCCATGAACTTCAATACAGCCATCTCCTTTCTCTGTTCTAGAAATAGGTGACCATTTCTTGTCTGATATTGGGTTAAGCAGAATTATTAGCACTAGGCTCTGTGTATTCTGACTCAATGAAATAATCTGCTATTTCTTGTGATTTTTTTTCCCAAACTTTACAGTAGCTAAATGTTTTCTGTTAAACTAAAGTTAGGAGTTTTTGCCCTTAAATTATAAGTGCTGCAGAAAAAAATGTATTCAAATTGAAAAGCAGAAATAAAATGCTGCATTGTAAGTGCTCTTTTATTTACCTTATGCCAATTAAAGGATGTTTGCTTTTTAGGAGATATGTTATTATAATGTAGTCCTGTGACCTTGTTTGAATAGTGCCTTGCTTAGCCTAGCATAATGCTCCTTTTGTTAACATTGTCTAATCTGTTACCCATAATCCCAAGTGGCAGTGGAGGTACATGTGGGCAGGCCTGAGTGGTGGAGAGGCTGAAACTCTGGAGGAGGAGGCACCTGGTCTCTCAGCAGCTCTGCATGTGTTAGGGACACTTGCTCTTCAACTGAATATTAGGCTTTCTGAGGCTTAAATCATCTCTCCAAGATTCTGGAGGACACTGTTTATCAACTGTATTTAAAAATAATAGATTTTTAAATACATATTTTAAGCATTTCTTAATGATGTAAGTAAAGCTGATGTACATTATTACTATTCTTGTTGGAAGTAGGAGAAATGGAAATATGTGGAACTAATTTTTTCCTCTAGCAAATCAGTGCATACACTTTGTTAACTGCCCAATTAAATCTCATATTTTACTACTTAATTTTCGTAGTTTATTTAATTACCATTGTTATTCTTGAAAAAATAGTATGTAAATATTGAAAAATGTATGATGATTTGGGAAACTACCAAACAACACAATTTAATATAATTCAAATTTAAAAATAAACATAATGACATATTTTTTGGCAAATTCTTATAGAAAATTTTCCCTTGCAGTTTGTCTTCCCTGAAAGCTTTACCTGTTTGAAATAATGACTTGAGAAAGAGTAGATCTGATTTTCAACAAGCTTGCTAAGTCTTAATGCCTAGACTTTAACATTGAATTCAATACAACTCTTATTACACTGGTAACTCTTTATTTCTGAATTAGACTTATTAATGTCATAAATTTTCAAAATATTACAGATTAGGTTTTAGCACTTATGAAACTGAGGTCAAAAGAAAGCTTGGTTTTGAAATCTATTAAAAATGTGTACTAATGTAAAATTTTCTGTTTAAGCAACTCACAAGGAAAAAATTGAGAAAAAAGAAAAACCAGAAACAAAGACAGTGGCAAAAGGTAACTTTTCAATTTATTATTTCCACAACTAAATTCTTTTTACTCTGAAAGATTAATTTTTGGGTAACAGATAGTTGGATATTTGTAAACTTTTATCATTTATATTAAAAAGTTAATTTGGTCTTACATTTAAAATTTAATATCTAAAAGAATAATTAAACTGAACACTTAATAGAGAATCTCATAATGTGAGAGGAAAATGAAGAGCTCCATCATAGGTGGTAGACAGAATTTTGAGCCCCATAACCCTCATTCACCCCTTGGTGTCATCCCTATGGCTATGTTATATTACATGGCAAAAAAAAAAAAAAAATGCAGAGGCAGTGAAGATTGTTCTAAAATAGGGAGGTTATCCTGGATTATCCAGGTGGGCTCAATGTAATATCATGAGTCTTTAAATGTAGACAGATTCAGCAGAGAACAAAGAGATTTGAAGTATGAGTACTTTTGCCCATTGGCTGTCTTGAAAACGTGAGAAGAAAATGAATTCTGCCTCCAAGTTGAATAATCATTAAAGCCAATTCTTTCCTCTAGCCTCTAGTAAAACACAAAGCCTAGGTGACAACTTGATTTCAGCCTCGTGGGCCCTAAGCAGAGAATTCAGTTGAGCCATGCTGAGCCAACACTTTGGAATCATAAAAACTGGAAGATAATAAATGGGTGTTATTTTAAGTGGCTAAGTTTGTTGTAATTTGTTACCACAGCAATAAAAAAACTAAAATAACATATTTGGTTCACAATTTTTGACCAGTATTATACCTTGAATTTGATTTTTAGAATCTCAAATTCAGAATTTTCTTTTTAAAAAATTATTTATTTTCAATATTTATAGATACATAGTTGTTGTACATATTTATGGGGTACATGTGATGTTTTGATACAAGCATATAATATATAATGATCAAATCAGGGTAATTGGGCTGTCCATCACCTCAAACATTTATTATTTCTTTGCATTGGGAACATTCCAAATTCACTCTCTAGTTATTTTAAAATATACAATAAATTATTGTTAACTATAGTCATTCTATTTTGCTACTGAGCACCAATAACATATATTGAGGAAAGGACAGTCTCTTCAATAAATTGTACTAGGAAAACTGTATATGTAGAAGAATGAAACTAGACCTCTATCTCTCACCATATACAAAAATCAAATCAAACTGAATTAAAGACTTAAACATAAGACCTGAAACTATGAAACTACTTGAAGAAAACATTGGGGAAACACTTTAGGACATTGGTGTGGACAAAGATTTCTTGAGTAAGACCTCAAAAGCATAGGTAACCAAAGCAAAAATAGACAAATAGACAACTTCTGCACCATAAATGATTTTCTTGCATCAAAAAGAAATAATTGGCTGGGCACAGTGGCTCACCTCTGTAATCCCAGCACTTTGGGAGGCCGAGGCCGGTGAATCACTTGAGGTCAGGAATTCAAAACCAGCCTGGCCAACATGGTGAAATCCTGTCTCTAGTAAAAATTAAAAAATTAGCCAGGTGTGGTGGCACATACTTGTAATCCCAGCTACTCAGAAGGCTGAGACAGGAGAATACCTTGAAACCTGGAGGCAGAGGTTGCAGTGAGCTGAGATTACGCCACTGCACTCCGGCCTGGGCAACAGAGTGAGACTGTCTAAAAAAAAAAAAAAAAAAAAAAAGTGGTCATGCATAAATCTTGATCAATATTTTTACTTTAAAAGTTTGAGAACTGAAAGTACCATAATAATATGCCAAATATATTTATTAGTATATCACTTTAATATTAGATATTTTGGCATATTGAATAACAAAGTTTTTCTGTATTAAATTTATCTGCCAATTACTAGAAAAAATGGATTTTATTTGGTAATTTAATCTTATTCCCTACATTTAAGTTTCTTCCTTATCTTTTAAAATATACATTTTAGGCAATTAGCTAGAAGCTTCAATTCAGTATTTTTAAGAAACTACCCATTTAGGTAAAACTCGGAAGCATTTTTAAGATTTAGTTTATCTACTAAATGTAAAATAATGAGATATTTGAAGCAGATATATTTTCAATAAATCTTCCGTTAGATAACCAAATATCATTTTATTAAAGTTAATATGGATGAATTGTAAATTGAAACATTTTTAGAAGATAACATGAATTTACTTTCAAGATTAAATTAAAATAAATAAATGTAATTTTATTTTGTTTCTCCAGTTTCATAAATGCAAATGAAAATAAATTTTGTATATATATAAAATTTATTTTCATTACATATACATGAAATCATATGTGATAGATGTATGAAATCTAGTGGACATTTTAAAGATCATCTAAATTAATTACCTGGTTTAACAGATGAAGAAAGTGACCTCTAGGGAGAGAGAAAAAAATTTTTGTCGGGTCATAAAACTAGTATATGATTGGGTTAAGACTAAAAACCCAGGTGCAGTCAGTATACATTGAGTATTCTTCACAAAAATAATTAAATACAGGTCTTCAAGCATCTTTTTTTTTTCAAAAAATTTGTTGAATACTGTATTAGTTACTTATTGCTTTGTAAAGCATTACCACAAAATCTGAGGCTTAAATCAATGCACATTTATTATCTCACAGTTTCTGTGGATCAAGAATCTGGGCATGGCTTAGCTCAGGCCTCTGTTTCACAATCTTACAAGGCGGCAAACAAAGTGTTAACTAGGACTTCAGTCTCATCTGAAGGTTCAACTGAGGAAGCACCATTTGCAAGTTCACTATATGGTTGTTGGTGAGATTCAGTTCCTCAAGGACTACTAGCCAATCAGTTCCTGGCTGGCTGTTGGCTAAGGACCATCTTCAGTTCCTTGACACATGAGTCTCATCAACATGACAGCTGGCTTCATTAAACCTAATGAGAGAGAAACAGGAAGACAGAAATTACAATCTTATCTAGACTAATCATGGAAGTCATATTCAATCACCTTTAGTATATACTATGGGTTAGCTGCAAATTCCTAGGGCAACCCATATTGAAGGAAGATGATTGCACAAGGATATGAATGCCACAAGTTGGGAATCACTGGGGGCCATCTTGAGTCTGCTTGCCATAAATACTTTCCATTTAAATATTTACATCATTCTTCTGGGGGAGGTGCACACACACACATACACATACACACACAAACATACATATATGTGTGTATATATATGTATGCATAAGTATATATGTGTCTGTTTAAAACATATATGTGTGTATATATGTATGCATATGTATATATGTGTCTGTTTAAAACATACATATGTATGTGTATATGTGTATACATGTTTGTATACAGTATATACTTTATTTTTATTTTCTATGTGTATGTATTATGTTATAAGAAATTAATAGAAAGTGTTCTTTATATAATAGGTGGTTTCTGGTAAAACAAAATAAGATAAAAAGTCATAAGCCTTCTATGTGACATTAAAGATAGAAAATATTATGAAGTATCTTTGAAAGGTGTGACCAGTTAAAGTAGAATCTCCCTTTGAAGAGCTGTGATTTCTGGAGGCACTTGCATAGAACACAGCATGTTTCTTGCTCTGTTGCATACTGCTTGCTGAAAGGCAGCCATTGGTTAGAACACTTCAGGGATTCCTCCTGGGGAAGAGTGGACCTTTAATGTCTACCTTGATACATATGTAGGACCCCATATCCACTGAGAAAACTAGCCTATTTCTGTAGTTCATTAAAAACAACAGAGACAGGGTAGAAGAAGAAGAAGAAAACAATGATGAAAAGAGAAGTTGAGTGAGGTGAGCCGAGTTTGGGCCAGGCTGTCTAATTGATGTGGATGTCAGTGTGACCTTCAGATGTCTGTGTGTTTGATGATGTGGGAGAAGTTATTGCTGCCTTGGTCACTTTCAGGAAGACATTTTATCACTTTCACATGGTTCATGTATATTTATATCTGCCCTTATATGTCTTAAAATACAGTTTTTGTATCATCTTTTTAGGTTAATATTAATACGTGTGCAATTCACTGTGATTAGAAATTGGGTTAGTCATTCTGATTCTACTCTTTCTACTCCTGACTCATTTAGTTGCACCATCTTTGACAAATGGCTTTTTGATACTTAGATTTTTCAAATGTAAAATAATAATGAAATAGTAATTCCTGCTGTACATTAAACTTTGGATAAGTTCTAGGGAAACTCCAAGAGCTCTAGACATGCAGATTATGCAGATACAATATTAGAAATGTTTACATACTTATTTTGCAGAATTCAAAGTTATTTTGCTCAGTGTTACTCATCTCCACAGCTTCCATAGAGGAAGAGGCAGCTATAGTGGCGATTCTTTTTTTTTAACGCAAAGAAACTGAAGCAGAGAAAAGTTAAGCAGTTTGCAGTTCTTTATGGAATGAGAGAGAAAATTTGTTATTTTCTAACTCCCAATATGTGTAGTATGTTTATTGAGGGATACTATTCTATTTAATACTTTGGCATCAGACATTCTGAATCTGATGCAGTAACTAATGGATCATGCTAATTCCACGATTGAATCAAATATGCTGATGTCATTTTTTTTGATTAGGCCATTTTGTTTTCCATTTGACAAAAGTCATGAATAATATACCTTCCTAAATAAAACTGGGTGATTTGAATACCCATGGCAATACTTTTTGTTTTTTTAATTCCTTAATAAATTTCGTCACTTAAATTATTTTAGGGAAAAATCAGGAAAAATATTTTGGCACAAAATTGAAGAATGTGTACTCAAAAGTAAATAGGAGTTGGGTGTTGCTTTAGTTTCATGATATTTTCTTTATTATAGCCACATCATTGTTTAGTTCTCACCCATTTTTTTCTACTATGAGGCAAAGTTATCTATTTCCAGGATGAATGTGATTGAAGAGTGTCTAAAATAGTAGAAAATATTTTATTATTTTTATACTTAAAGTCAATGATTATAATGAGTTGGCTATGTGTGTGGTTCTACCTCTTAGAAAATAATCATTGCCCACTTATAAATTATAATGGCATTAAAAAGAAATCTGAATTTCACACGTCTATAGTTCCATACTATAAAGTTAAGGTTAAATCAACTGTAACTTACAAGGAGTAGATAGCTGTCATTTAGAGTAAGCAAATATAACAATTTCATACAAATTAGTATCAACAAAAAAAAAGTTGGCAAGTTTAACAGGTTTAGACAAGTTTATTTCTAAACACATATTTACATAATGCATTCTCTAGATCACTATATTATACATATGATCTGAGTATAGTGGAATATTTACTCTCTCCTTCATCAAAATTGCTAATCCAGTATACATTTATCCTGTGTTTTCTCTGAAAGAAGCATTGTGCTAGACACTATGGTGATACAAAAATAATAATAGAATTCCTGCCCCTAAGCACTGTCTGTCTGGTAGGGAAGACAGATAGATCAAACTATCTATATTTCAAGATATATAATAAAGAATAAAATGTGTAATTTAATAAAAATTCAGACAAATGGAAGCTCATGGGAAGACATTATTAATTCAAATGGGAGAGCCATTTTTTTGCATGTGAATTGACCATGAAGAAATTTAATCCCAGCACTTTGGGAGGCTGAGGCAGGTGGATCACCTGAGGTCAGGAGTTCAAGACCAGCCTGGCCAACATGGTGAAACCCCATCTCTACTAAAAATACAAAAATTAGCTGATCTTGGTGGCGCACACCTGAAATCCCAGCTACTTGGGAGGCTGATGCAGGAGAATTGCTTGAACCCGGGAGGCAGAGGTTGCAGTGAGCCGAGATTGCACCATTGCACTCCAGCCTGGCAACAGAGCCGAGAGTCTATCTAAACAAAAAAACAAAAATAAAAAAAAGAAAGAAAGAAATTTAAATATGTGGAAAAATACAGAAAATATAGAGAATGCAGTCTGATAACATTTGACACATGGAAAAATACATAAAATATTCAAAAGAAAGAAAGCAGTCCAGTAGAGGAATAAATTTTTGGCAAAATGCTGTAACATGGGAGATAGGAGGAAGCCAGATATTGCAGGGTTTTAATTTTGCTGTGCTAAAATTTATTCAGGTAGTTTTATTATTATGCTGATTTTTAGAGCTCCAGCAACTAGCTGTGAGCCCAGGTCAACATAGACTCTCTAGAAGTGTTTTTTAGGTGAATGAGTTGCATGAGATTGAGGTGCTATTGACCATTCCAGTGAAACTTTATTTCCAGACAGACACTGATAAACATTCCAGCATGGAATTCTGGAATGATTTCAATTTAAAGTCATCCGCAGAAAACTGCTGGTTTCAGTCACAGAAACGTATGAGTTTACTGCAGGAAAGAGCAGAAACCAGCAAAGGAGGTTTAGAAATGATTTATAGGAAGAAGAAAATCCCCTGAGTGTAGTTACAGAAGCCACAAAGATGTTGAAAGTTTATGGACATGTGAAACCCCATCTCTACTAACAATACAAAATTAACTGGGCTTGGTGGTAGGTGCGTGTAATCCCAGCTACTTGGGAGGCTGAGGCAGGAGAATTCCTTGAAACTGAGAGGCAGAGGTTGCAGTGAGCCGAGATCGTGCCACTGCACTACAGCCTGGATGACAAAGCAAGACTCCATCTCAAAAAAAAAAAAAAAAAAGTTTATAGAGTAATTGAGTAATATTTGTATGAGAATTTTATGATTAAACAACATTGAATAATGTGTGTATCATAATTCCCCTTCTTAAAAATTCTCAATACACTTCAGCTTTGAGAAAGTCCAAGCTAAACGACCAGGTTAGCTTATTGTTGCCAAATGAATTTGGCCATGAGAATATTCTCCAATACCTAATACAGTATCAACATCTTCCTGTAAATATCTGAAGTATCTGAGAAACAGTGTTTTGGGAAGTGCTGGCATAGTCAATTAAGTGCGATACCACAGATGATTTTTGGTTTGAAAGCTAACCAGCATCTGGCATTATCATTTTCATTCTCTCAATGAGACCTTCTGATATTATCTTGGCTTAGCCTGAAATCATCATTTAGGGTACCAAAGTCAAGAAACTTGATTACATTTTTTCATTAAATTCTTTTTTTTTTTTTTTTTTTTTGAGACAGAGTTTTGCTCTTGTTGCCCAAGTTGTAGTGCAATGGCGCAATCTCGGCTCACTGCAACCTCCGCTTCCCTGGTTCAAATGATTCTCCTCCCTCAGCCTCCTGAGTAGCTGGGATTACAGGCATGCACCGCCATGCCCAGCTAATTTTTGCATTTTTAGTAGAGACGGGGTTTCACCGTGTTAGCCAGGATGGTCTTGATCTGCTGACCTTGTGATCCGCCCGCCTTGGTCTCCCAAACTACTGGGATTACAGGCAAGAGCCACCATGCCTGGCCTTCATCAAATTCTTTAACATGAGTGACAATAAAGGCTACACAGTACATTAACAAATGACATAGAGGATTCCAACATTGCAGTAGAGTTGCTGTGCTGTATAGTGGTTATGTGTAGTCACATACAAAACGGAATGTCCAATATGCAGCATCTATTATGAACAGTTTTCCACAAATTATGTGCTACATTATTACTGCTTTTTAAAAGATGCTTGAATGATCCACAGACTAGTTATTTGCATCCCAGTTCCCTCTTCCAAAATACAGATAATATCAAATTAAGAATATATGTGTGGAATATATATATGTTCTAATTTATATATCTATTCATATATATTTTTATTTATAGCACTTTGAGTTTCCCACGATATGTTTAAGGGCTTTAAAAACTAGTAGAATTATCGCTGACTTAAGATAAACAGGAGCCAATATCCGAATTTCTTCACTTTCAGTTTTTCTAAGACCAAATCATTAGACTATAGATCTTTCAGTTATCTTCTAATGGACTTCATTGTTTTATTTCTATTAGTCAACACAAATGCAAATAATTTTACACTTGCGTTACTAATTGTTGTCTTTAAAAAAAGACTTTGTTGGCATTTCAGTTTCTTGAATGACCCTTAAGATCTTTCAGTTATCGAGCAAAATGATCATGAGCTTATAAAAGGAGACTACTTCACTGGGCTGTTTGGTATGGACATTGTCTTTCACAGAAATTCCTGTACATCCAACCCCTGCATACTACAAATGCCTCCTTGTTGACATGCTAAGTTACTATTGCCTTAAAAAATAGTGTTTTCATGTACAAATTAAAAGCCATAACACTTTTAGTAGTCTATCTAATATAGCACTTCATAAACTGTATAAAACTCTGGTAAGTCACAAGTGTTTATGTTAAGAACAGTATTTTTCATTGTTTTCCTTTCTTCCCTCTTTCTTTTCCAATTTTCCTTAATGACATAGTACAGATGAAACATTATGTTTGTAAATAAATGAAAGTATTTCAACATTTCTTAACTTTATACAGAACAGAAGAAAGCTAAGACTGCAGAAAAGAGTGAAGAAAAGACTAAAAAGGAAGTGAAAGGTGGAAAACAGGAGAAAGTGAAGCAAACAGCTGCAAAAGTAAAAGAAGTACAGAAAACACCATCAAAACCCAAAGAAAAGGAGGACAAAGAGAAAGCAGCTGTGTCAAAGCATGAACAGAAAGGTAAACATTCAGAGCAGGAGGCTGCCGGAGGTTCTAAGAGAATATTGGGCAAGAAGCACATGCAGTGAAATTAAAAGTTGAAAAAGACCAAAATCAGACTTCAAATGGGGGTAAAAGACATTAAAGTAAATATATCAGAAAAGAAATACAGTAAATTGGGAATTAATATTTATTTATAAAAATACTAAAATGTGTTCACCTATCTAAAGGGGCATTTTGAAGTATTTTTAAAAGGGGTTTGGAGGTAGCATCCGAAATCATATAAAGATTGGGGATAAATGTTGAATTTTTGAGATACAGAATGTCTATTAAGAGGTGGAATAAAGATTGTATGTGTCATACTCTTTGGAGGAAAGTGGTCCCCCAAAATGACAGCAATTCCTAAGGAGTTTGTGAAGGGGTATATGTTGGAATCATAGAGAGTAAATATCATAAAAACTATCCATACATTACTGTTGCATTGGCAAGAGCACATCATTTAGAATATACATCCAATTATTAAATTTATTTAATAGGCAAGATGTTATAGAGAAGACAGTTCTCAAGATTCTTTTTCAGTTTCCATTGACTAAATTTCTAACTTTAGAAAGCTCTGAATGTGACATATTTCGCCATTCTTCAGCAAGAGTGATGTCAAACTTACATCCCCACTTGGCAAAAACATATCACTTCAATGGAGGTGGCATATAAACCTGAATTTTTATTTTATGGAAGGTTGCTATGTGAATATACAGAGCTGAAGGTTTAGGAGGGCAACTAAGGGTCTTATCGTACCGCATCTCTGGCCCTTATTGAAGGTTTCTTTTCCTAAATCCATTCCTGACTCCAGGTTGCTGTATAATCCTGAGACTCCTTTACAGAATACGGGGATCTAACATGTAGAGACTATTCCTGTAATTGGTGTTTCTTGGAGGCATTGCAAAACCAAATTTTTCTTTACTTTGTAGCACTTTTGACTAATGTTATCTAAGGACTGTATCAAAGAATTGGCTTCTATTAGATTTTAGTTTAAGAAATCTTACAATTTTGTTACAGAGCAGGCTATTTGGAGGATGAAACTGAAATTAATTTTTCCTCATAAGGCACAAGAAATGAAATTTGCAATGCACTCGTACTGTATTTTCATCTTTTTTCTCTTGAATTTGCATTTGTAAACTTTGATTCACATGTAGTATTTGTCAACTCTGATTTATATGACAAAAGATACATATTTTAAAAATATATATTTTAAAAAGGAAAGATTTTTTCTTTTTTTAGTGATCTACAAACCTTTAAATTTAGATAATTTTAATTTATTATTTTAAGATATAAGTCATATTAAAACTTAGGAGCTCTAAAACTTTTTCCAATTTTCAAGGTGATTATATCACCATGAAAAAAATTTAAAAGTTAATTATTACTTCTCTCAAAATTATGTCATTAATGAAATATTTTGGTAGACAAAAAGGATGAAGTAAGTAAAAAGAAAATACGTTGAATATAATATTTTACTGTGGTAAAAAAAAACAGCAGAAATAATCTTTGGATTCACTGGTATGATTACTTAGATCCTAAAATCCTTTACACTTTAGATTGCTGTTCAAAAAGAAAAATAATCACATGAAATCAGTGAAAACCTACAAAGTACATTCTAATTTTTAACCATAAATACAGAGTGTAAAAATTGATGCCAGTTATATTTGGAAATGTCAAAATACTTATCTAACAACTAGGAATGTGAATGTATTTTTTGATGTTAATTTTTCATATCTTTGGGGATTTGGGAGCCACATTTTATTGATAAAAACTCATCACCGGAACACTTTAAAATAATGTTTATTTTCCAGTCCACAAATATTGTATTTCATTTCTATCAGTAATCAGATTTATTAAAGACAGCATTATATTACCATATCCCTTTTCAGTCTACTATTTTTATTTCTACACAAAGAGTTATTTATCTATTAAAAGGACATTCAAATATCATTTAGAGTTTAAAACAAAAGCACAAATGTGATTTTATCAGCTAAACAATTGCAATTGCTAAAGCAAGTCTCAGTATTGAGAACAATTGCCATCAATTATATAAATGTATCATTAGGTAAGTATTCAAAACTTAACCTCTAATGGCAGATCAGACATATAAATATGTCATTTTATTTTTCATTTTTTGTTACTAAGCAAAGATTTAATTAAGAGCATTTTTAAATTAAAGAAAACTAATTACATTATGATTTTAGCTAAGCAAGATAAAGATATAGTTTTTTTTTTATTTCTGAGGCTTTGGTTTTGAAAATTTTATATGATGACTTAGTTGAGTTAGCTCAACTAAGCTAACTGTTGAGTTAGCTTTTTGGGCAAGAGAATACTCATTCACATAGTTAAGTTAGACCTAATATGTTTGAGGCATTCTTTTCATATAGATTTCTAAATACTTCTTTTTAAAGAAATAAGGCTCATAGGTCCTTTACTCACTTGGAAACAGATTTTCACATGGGACACATATTTATTAGTAATTATTTAATTACATAGTATACATATGAATATATTCAATGTATTTACTCTCAATATCGTATATGGAAATAATACATCTCTTTTTCTGCTTAAAGCATTAGGGATAAGATGCATATGTATATACACACCTACCATAAACACACACACACACACACCCATCAAATAATCTAGTTTTTATGAACCCATCTAAATCTGTTTGTAGAGTAGGAAGAGTTGGCATAGTCAGACATTGCTCCCTAGTTTTCTGATGACCTCTAGGAGGTCTGTGGGGAAGGAGAAACGAATTTTCCAGCTGCCACACACTTTGCTCCTTCACTCATTCTTTCTTTTAAAACAACTATTTGATATTTGTGGCAGGCAGAGAAAGTATAGCTAATGTGAATCTGTTATAGAGTACTGGACCACATGTGCCCCATCCTCATTACAGGTTTCTTAAAAATTTTTTGTTGTTCTTGACATTCTGCACCCAGAATGTATTTTCCCGTTGTTACTATTCCACAGGGAACACCAACTAGGTATCATTTGAATGACATCTATCACTGCTTCCTGAGAATCAAGAAGGAGAGAAATGGACAGCATGTGTTATTCCAAGAAGGATGCTTATTTGGGGAAAAAGTACTTACAATGATGAGCAAATTAACATTATATAAATTATTATCTCAGAACTATGAAAGTTAGAATGGCAGGACAATTTAGATTTTCTTTGTGAAAAATTTTCTGCTATAATATTTAAGTTGGGTTTAAAGAAACATTTTTAGAACACAAATCTTTCAAAATCAGGAAGGCTTGGTTTTTCTGTATTCTTAGATAGGTTAAGCAGATAAACTGGAGACTTCCCAACACATACCTACCTAGAATTCTTATACGTTGTTAAGGTCATTGCCAAGGACAGGTGGAAATGGGCATCCTAACTTAAAATATTTGAAAATTCCTATCAGCTTTGATAGGAATAAAAACATCTTTCTCATATTCCTATTGATATATTGGTGCCATTAGAATATAAGATTGCAGCACTATTTACATATAACAAAACCTTCTAAGTGTTGTAACAAATAATTTTCTAGGTTAAAAAACATCCTCTGAATTCATAAGAAATTTTCTTTTTACAATTAGAAGTTCATTGGGCTGTTGGTGTATTAATTAAATGAATGATTTTTGGATCTAGGAAATATAAGAAATATAAGTAAGGTACAGTTGTCCCACAGTATCTGTGGGGGATAGGTTTCAGGATTCCCTGCGGGTACCAAAATCCACAGATGTTCAAGTCTTTTGTATAAAATGGACTAATATTTGCATATAACCTATACACATCCTCTTGTATACATTAAATCATCTCTAGATTACCGATACTACCTAATGTATTTAATAAATGCTTTGTAAATACTGGTTATACTGTATTGTTTAGTAAATAATGATAAGGAAAAAAAGTCTGTATATGTTCAGTACAGACCCAACCATGGTAGCTGTAACTATATATATATATATATATATATATATATTTTTTTTTTTTTTTTTTTTTTAGCCAGAATCTCACTATGTTGCCCAGGCTGGAGTGTAGTGGCACAATCTCAGCTCACTGCAACCTCTGCCTCCCGGGTTCAAGCAGTTCTCCTGCCTCAGCCTCCAGAGTAGCTGGGATTACAGGTGCCCTCCACCATGCCCAGCTAATTTTTGTAGTTTTAGTAGAGATGGGGTTTCACTATGTTGGCTAGGCTGGCCTTGAACTCCTGACCTCAAGTGATCCTCCCACCTCAGCCTCCCAAAGTTCTGGGATTACAGGCGTGTGGTTTGTTGAATGCTCAAATGTGGAACCCAGGGAAATGGAGGGCTGACTGTACTTTGATAATATTTCAACATACAAGCTGAAAAGTTTCATTACATTGTCAGCATTCAGCTAAAGAAGACTCTCTGAAGTGTGAAGATTTTAATTAATTCAGTACACTCTTCAACATGTTATGTATATAACTATCCCATCACAACATGGGGCAGATAATATTTCATTTGGAGGGGATGTTATATTACAAATAGTCCCTGCATTCTAAACTCCCAACATACATAAAAACAAACACTCTTATTTGCTGTCATGGGAGTTTATAGTGCCTCTAAGAGTAATTATTTTGGGCAAAAGGAATGAAAGGTTTTAGATCAGTGATTCTGTAAATGCAGTCTAATTAGATTCATCTAAGGAGTTTGTATAAAATGCATATTCCTAGGGTCCAGATCCATGGCATTTTATTTTTTTTTTTGGATGATGGAGCCCAAAAATCTGTATTTTGACAACTCCTCTCTCTTTCTCGTGTTTAAGTTGCCCTTTGAGAACTACTCCTAGAGTATAGGCAGAACAAATCTAAAAAGAGTACAGTCACTTAAGGTACTGAAATAAAGGGAACATACTGCCAATTTCAGAAAGTCCACACTGGTCTGACTTCAAACTTTTCATTTAAGGGAAATGTACTTTTTCATCTTGCTTTGTCTTAGAGTCAAATTGCCAGTTCTACAGTTTTGTTCAGGAAAACAATCTCGTGTCTAGAAAAGAGACAATACCTTCTACCTTAACCTTATGTCTTTCCCAATCATAGGGTTCCCAGGTCCTGGGATCAGAAACTCCAGCTATTACTGCCAGTACATCAAAGGGCAAATCAATGCATGGAATGACCTGAGGACTAGCCTCCTTCCCATTCCCTACCTCTCCTGTGGGAAAATGTGCTCCAATTTCAACAACTAAAATACATCTAAATTTTTGGAACTTTATGAGTTTTGGCCTGCCCTTATTTAGGTATTAATGAAAAAGATTATATTTTTATATCTTCTTCAATAACTATATTTATTTTTTAAAGACCTAACAGAATTTCATAATAAAATGGATTCCTCTAAAAATGCTGTTACTACTACTCTAAAAAGAATGAGATTTACAAAAATCCTTAGAGTTGTATCTGTTTAGTAACAAGCTTTGTTATTTCATATGTTTGATATGCATAATTTGGAGCAATTAAGAATGTAACATGTTGCTTAAATTCAATAAACTCTCTTGGTCCTAAAGCTGCCTTCAGATTTGGTGGATTAATAAAATGCATATTTCAGGAATATTGAAATGTAAATTATTTCATAATATGTATGCTTTAAAGCAGATACGGTAAAGATTCATCAATTGAGCTTTGAGTTGGATTGACCTCAGGAGAATCTAAAGTTCTGTGAGGATTTAAAGTTAAGTGCAATGTCTTTAATCTAGAGGGAATAGAAAAAAACCAACTCCTGAAGACCAGGTCTGCCCAAAATGATGTTTACATACTGTAGTTTTTTTGTTTGTTTGTTTACTTTCACCATAGGCCATAAACTAGTCAAGATCATAAGATGATCTTAAGAAGATTACTCATTTGATTAGTTTAACAACAATATCATTTGGTTCTGTTACTCTGTTCTTGATTTACTCTCCCAATTAAAGAGCATTTTTATTCAGAGGCCACCTAACAGGTTGCAAAGAGGTTAGTTCTCCTGATAGTCTTTTGGAAAAGACATTCTGCTGCTCCATAGAGACAATTAGCAGAAGGGCTGGAACTGAGTATTTGATAAAACACTCCAAGTTGGAAACAATTTCCTCTTGTAAAACTTCTGTTTCATTATTGAAAGTTTATAAAATGACAAATGGGAAAAATTGCTTTAATATGATGACTTTTGTAATCAATTATTTGACAAAATAGGTTTTTATTTTGAAAACAACCACTATAAGATTACCCTGAACTAGTCCTTTTCAATTTTTGAGGTTATTTTTGTATGGAAGAAATGAAGCATTACATTTGTCGTCTTTCTTTCCTTCTGTATTTTCATATAAGTGCAAATTATTTTTTTTACAGAAAATATTGTAGTAACCAAAATAGAACTGTGCTATTTTGTTTGCTTTGTTAAATTATTTCTCTGTAGAAAAATGAAGTGTTGATGACATTTTTTCATTGCTCTTTTTCTTTCTACTCTGTCAGATCAGTATGCATTCTGTCGATATATGATTGACATATTTGTCCATGGGGATTTAAAACCAGGTATTCCAAGCAATTCTTGTACTTGTCTGTTTTAATAGTCTTTGTTTCTAAGATTGTGGGCTTTTTATGTACCTAACTGTATTTTCATTTTTTAAAAATTGCATAATGCATGTGTAGATCTAGAATAAAACCAATAAAAAGCGGTAATAACTGGCATTAAGGTCTTAATTTTACTTTCAGTCACTGCATGGCCTATTGCAAATGAAGTCAGTTGAAATGTAAAATATGTGCTAATATCTCTCTATATAAAGAATGCTAAAATCTTTAATAATGTCTTGAAGTGAAGCAGTGAATCATCTTATTTTATTCTTGATAAACTTAGAAGAAAAGACCCATGACAATGAAAATATCTTTCTTTTCTTAGTAGTGAACATAATTCATATTAAAATCATCACATTTCAAATATTTATGCTTTGTTTTCCAAAACTTTAAAATTTTCTCCCTTATACATGAACTTGGTTTAGCCACTCCAAAGAACTATTGATGGAGCTAGATAATCTTGGAATTAATATTCAAAACAATAGGGAAGGATTTTGAGTTAAAGGAATATATCTACCTTGTCTTGTATCTTTAATTGTTGCCCAGAGTATAAAAAGGTATTTTTTACTAACATCGGAACTAAGCATGAGTAACTTGATTGCTTGTACTATGCCTTTTGCAGATTTAAAAACTGACAGAACTATGTTCATGTTTGGGAAAACTTTTCCAAGAAGACAGTATTGTTAAGGAAGGAGTTCATTTATATTAGAATAAATGAAGCTAATTGCTTAAAGCCAGCTATATTTTTATTTTCTTAACTATTTTTGTGAAAGCCTTTCAAAAATATATAATTATAATTTATGTGTATGTCATCAAAGAGACATCTCATTTCTAAAACAAATAGGTAACACATCTAGGCTCTAGAAAACTAGACAATGAGAACCTTTGCACTCCAGAAAATGTTGTTGATCCCAGTAATTTATTCTAGTTAAATAATTTCCTCCTCCTCCCCTTTTCCTTCTTCTACATTTTCAGTAAGAAATTTAAATGAGGGGGGAAAATCACTAAATATATATTATAATGTATAAATATTATATATTATATATAATAATTATATATTATATATTAATATATTATATTAATATTAATAATATTAATAACATATATTAATTATATATTATTAACATATATTATTAATAATATATATTAATTATATATAATAATTAAATATTATAACTTAATAGGTGAAACTAATTACTATCGATGTTTGTGTATAGTAACATAGCATAATTGGAAATAAACCTTCAGGAAGGTAGTGTGATATGGTGGAAAGACAAGGCTTTGGACAGAAATACAGTGATAATTCTTAACTCCATCCTTTTCTAGTATTAGGTCTTGAGCAAATAATTGAACTCTACCTCATTTTTAGTGTTCTTACATTTAAAATAAAGATCACAGTCACAACCTTGCATTGTTGACAAATCATCTAGTGACTACAAACAAAATGTTATAACTTTAATTTGTTCATTTCACCACTGCCTGCCTGGTGAGTTCCCTACATGAAGAGAACCTCTCAATACTTACAAGTTTCAGTCTATATATATCAAAAATTCAATGTTAGGGCTGGGTGTGGTGGCTTATACCTGTCATCACAGCACTTTAGGAAGATGAGGCAGGAGGATCACTTCAGCCCAGGAGTTTGAGACCAGCCTGGGCAACATATGGAGACTGCATCTGTACAAATTTTTTTTTTTGAGACAGAGACTCACTCTCGTCACTCAGGCTGGAGTGCAATGGTGTGATCTCGGCTCACTGCAACCTCTGCCTCCTGGGTTCAAGCGATTCTCCTGCCTCAGCCTCCTGAGTAGCTGGGATTACAGGCCCCTGCCAACATACTCGGCTAAGTTTTGTATTTTTAGTAGAGACGGGGTTTCACCATGTTAGCAAGGCTGGTCTCAAACTCCTGACCTTAGGTTATCTGCCCGACTCGGCCTCCCAAGGTGCTGGGATTACAGGCGTGAGCCACTGCAACTGGCAAAAAAAATTATAAAAATTATCTGGGCATGGTGGTATGCACCCATTGTCCCAGCTACTTGGTAGGGTGAGGTGGGAGGATTGCTTGGGCCCAGGAGATTGGGGCTGCAGGGGTGTGTGAGCTATGATGGCACTGTCACATTCCATTCTGGGCTACAGGGTGAGACCCTGTCTCAAAATAAATAAATAATTAAAAAGTTCAATTTGGCCGGGCCCGGTGGCTCATGCCTATAATGCAAGCATTTTGGGAGGCTGAGGCGGGCGGATCACCTGAGGTCAGGAGTTTGAGACCAGCCTGGCCAACATGGTGAAACCCTGTCTCTACTAAAAATACAAAAATTAGCCAGGTTTGGTGATGGGTGCCTGTAATCCCAGCCACTTGGGAGGCTGAGGCAGGAGAATTGCTTGAACCTGGGAGAGAGAATTTGCAGTGAGCTGAGATCTTGCCACTGTACTCCAGCCTGGGCCACAGAGCAAGACTCCATCTCAAAAAAACAAAAAGTTCAATTTTAGGTCAAAGGTGTGCTAACCATTTTGTTCACCTGTGTTGGTTCAAGAAATTCATACTCTACACATAATTTTTATAAAGTCAACTAGGTGTTTACTTACATATGAGATGAGATGAATCTATGTTGTTGATGAGCATGAATTAATAAATGACTAACATGCATTATTTTCTTCATATTCTATTAGTTTTAAAGTTTCTTTACTTGAAGAAAATAATCTGTTTTCTGTCCCACTGAAATCATTCATAGTAGTTATTTATTGATCATAAAATATAATTCCTAGGAAAGTCTCAAGACACAGAGAACCATGCACTAAGAAATTCAGCGAGGGATGCTAGTAGTTTAATAGTTGCAATACCAATCATTTCTTTCTGAAAAATCTAACAACAGAGTAAGGTTAGAAGAAATAATAAAATCATCTATGCATGAATTAAAGATGATTTTGTTAACGACCACACAGAGAGAGCCCTTCTAAAGGCATATGCAAACATACTCTAAAAAGTCCTAAGTTCAGACCTACAACATTATAGAGTATTCCAACCCCTGAAGATAATTCCTAGTTCTATAGGATTAGATTTCTTTGTACCATTAATTGACTTACTAATTGAATTCTTAATTTATTTCATCTACCTACATTCATTATTTTGAAGGTTTAAGAAATGAAAGAAATACTTGAAAAGCAAGTATTTCTTGTCCAGGAGTTGAAAAGGAAGAAGGGAGAGAAGGGAAGCCTATGTAATATGCCTGTTGTTTCATTTAATAAACTATATGATGTTATGTAAATGTACCTAAACAAAATTCAGGAATATTATCTTTGCCAGTGTGGCAATACAAAACATGGAGTGAGAAAGCATTAAATATGACTTGCATTTTCAAAAATAAGGAATGAGAAACACAGATTTAATCTGGGCATATTAATTTAGAGAAAATGTTAGTGGTGAGACATTGACTCTGACTGACAATTAAAGAATAAGACAATTCTTGCCAAGTTTATTGCTCTGCATGTATCCACTATTTATAAAACATTTGTGCTTCCATCTGTTTCTGTTTAGGATTAGTGGAACACCTGTATTGTTTAGCTAGAGTTCACTATTAATTATTGGTAATGAGTTTTTAAAACTATAATTTGATTTTTCCCTCTGGGATTCAGTTTTTCCTTTGTAGAGTACTGTCACACCCTCAAAAGTAACCCAAATTGCAGTTCTAATTTGAAAACCCTTGCTGATGAAATGTGCTGACACTATGACATAAGTCCCAAGTTTTGCCTTTTATCCCATCAAATAAAATGCTTCTAAGATATTCTTAAAATTTTTAGCTAAGATTTGGTCTATAAACCTGAAGATTAATTGAATTGCTCTTTCTGATTTTCTGTTGTGAATAGTGAATATGCACTATCCTAGGGTCAGTGATAATCCTCACTTCAATTATAGGGACCATCTTAATAAACCAGTATAAATTATAAAGATCTGCTCATTTGGTTGTATTGAATCAAAATTCTCTTGTACTGACTTACTCTATATTAAGTTGAAACATGAAGAAAATTATATTTAAATCTAGGAGGTGAATGCATGCTATCAACACTGGTCCTATGGGCAACTGGCATAGACCTGTATGTACATTTCGTAATTTTAGGTATATTATGAACACCGAAGATCTCCCCTCTCCAGAAATACTTTCTCCATTTAATGACCTAACATCTTCATATTGAGATCTTTGGTTGTGCAGATGGTCAGCGTTATACAGGATGTGTTTTAATAACTCATAACCTGCCTTGGGGAAGACAGAGAGAGGAGAGTCGGGGAGAGATTGAGACAGAAAGAAAGAGATCGATTCGTCTTATGGTAGCTGTCTTGAAACTGATTAACCTCCACTTTTTTTCCTAGGGCTTAAAGTAGTCTACTTGTCACTTACTCATAAGAGAACTATTAAAACTGGTCAAGACAGACATTATTTGCAACATCAAAACACAATTCATGGGTTTTTTGCTTTTTCTTTTTTTGGAAATTGATAGTACGGATGGTCAAGGTATATTCCGCCAGATTTATTTATCTTTATCAACCTTCCAGTAATTCCAATTTCCTTTTCAATTTTGTGTGGCTTAGCACATTTTTCTTAAGTGACAGCTATACTGATAATTTTATTCATTTACGTAGACTATTTTTAAGAAAACACATCAGGATCTTGCTTGGCATTTTCATATTCCTTCTTCACCAACTTCTATCTGGGCTTAATAAATTGCATGGGTTTCTGGGCAGAGTCACCCAAGTTAAAGAGACAAATTTCTGTAAGGAAGAAATCACATGGTTCACAGACCTCTTTATATTCACTATAGATAAAGAAACCAATTTAAACGTCCAGTACAAGGACCAGGGCTAGTGTGCTTGTGCTTAGTAATTTTAATAATTTTTTAGCTTTCATCTCTATAACTATTATGATTAAAGTTTAATACAAGTTAAAGTTTATCCCTTAGAAGTTATTCCACTATTAAAATTTCAGCTACTGTCTGACTTTTACTTGAGCCAAGAATTATGTCACGGTAATTTATTCTGCTTTTTATGTCATTTGTTTTCTTTAAATTGAGGGTACTCACCTATCAAAATATTCTCTGATTGTAATAAGGCATTCTTTGGCAGCCTGCATTCCAATTCAATGGGTTTTAAGTCCATAGCTAGAAAGAGCCTCAAGGAATAAGTTAGTACTCTCATTTTATTAAGATCCTTTTCTTGATCTTTAGTGGTGCTTAACTATATTTTTGGTTAAATCTCTCTGAGAAGAGGTCAAATGTAATTGCATCATAGTCACTGTTATTTAATGGTTTAATGTATTTCAGAGCTCACTGCTTGTATTAGACAAGACTAGGTACCATTTAGCTTTGCTTTAGACTTCTGAAAAAAATCCTGCTCCAAGGTAGGCATAGTTCCATAAAAACATATTCACTCTAATTCCAATCATTTAATTATTTTCACACAACAAAAGTTTCGGGAATTTTAATGTTTATTCAGTAAGTAGTTGTTGAATCCTCTCAGCAAGCTGGTGGTCCAGAAAAGAGGTAAGCTAAGACATAAATAATTGTATGAAAAAGGATAACTTCATAAGTATACAATGAAGACATAGAAAATATACATTTTAAATCTCAGTATACCAGGAATGAGTAATTTTCTCTATCAACCTCTTGGAGTTTTAATTATTTAAAAAAATTATTTAGTTTTTCTAATAGTTTACAGGAGTAGGAATAAAGGGAAAGTGAAAGTTTTGATAAGAATTTAAATATAGTAAAACAAAATGTTTCTATCTTATATTCCCTGTTTTCAAAGATGTATATACTTCAAATGGGAAATATCTTCAGAAAGAAACAAACAGCTCATCAGCTATCATCTATGAGCCTTCAGTGTATTCATCTTGCAGATACCAATTTCAAATTTTGAATATATCTTTAATAAGTTCTATTATATATTATCACTTCTGGTTTTTCTAGAACGTGCATCATCAAAATGTAGTACTTTAATTTTTGTAATCCTTGATGGTCCATAATTTTGTTGAAAAGAAAATGTCATCTTCATTTCATAATAAAACATTTCCTTCCTTCCTTCCTTCCTTCCTTCCTTCCTTCCTTCCTTCCTTCCTTCCTTCCTTCTTTCGTTCTTTCTTTATTTTTTTTTTGAGATGTAGTCTCACTCTGTCGCCAGGCTGGAGTGCAGTGGTGCCATCTCGGCTCACTGCAACCTCTGCCTCCCGGGTTCAAGCAATTCTCCTGCCTCAGCCTTGCGAGTAGCTGGGACTACAGGTGCACGCCACCGTGCCCATCTAATTTTTTTTCTATTTTTAGTAGAGACGGGATTTCACCATTTTGGCCAGGATGACCTTGATCTCTTGACCTCGTGATCCACCCACCTCGGCCTCTCGAAGTGCTGGGATTACAGGCGTGAGCCACTGTGCCTAGGCAGGTTTTCATTTTTGTATTTACAAACATAGATTACAATAATGCATTCAATTATTTTTAAATTCACATTGTCCATTTCTTTTGGATGCCTGCCTTTCTCTTTCTTTAGTATTTGTGCAGTTAGAAACCACAGATTTTGGCACATGAATTTTATAAAGAAAGAGTACTGTGACATGCTCTTTTAGCAAAATGAAATGGTTCAGGTTCTTGTCACAAAATATAACAGGATAAATTCCTTCCTGTTAAAGGGCTAACTAGATGAGAATACAGTCGTGTCCTCTTATCCATGATTTTGCTATTTGCAGTTTCAGTAACCCACAGTCAACCACAGTCTGAAAATATCAAATGGAAAATTCCTGAAATAAACAACTCACAAGTTTTAAATTGGACACCATTCTGAGTAGCATGTCATGTTATCACGCTCTATTCCACCAAGTATGTGAATCATCCCTTTGTCCGATGTATCCACGCTCTCTAAGCTACCTGTCTGTGAGACACTTATTAGGTATCTCGGTTTTCAGATCAAGAAAACACAGCATACATAGAATTCAGCATTATTCATTGTTTCAGGTATCTACTGGATATCTTGGAATACATTTTTTATGGATAAGAGGGAACTACTATAGTATATTTCCTTTTTTCTCTTTGAAATGCATTGTTCACTCATTGATTCTATAGTTTAAGAAAATTCATTGTCTTATGAAGACTCATAGTCTGAGATTTCACTTGTATAATCAATTTCAATTTTACCCTAATCATTAGAGTCTAGCTTACTGCTCTCTGTCTTTCTGCATTCATCTTCTGATTCATTTAATAATTTTGAAATATCTTCCTCTGTCACTTTTCTTCTATTTGAAGTTATGGATGGAAAAAATAATTCTGAATTATAAACTGTGTTCAGTGAAACAAAGTAGGCTGTAAAAATGGTGTCTCAAAAAAAAAAAAGATGTCTCCAGGCTTCTTTTATATCTTCTTGAATGATGATGTAATACTTCAGTCAACACTATAAACAATCATAGTGATGATGGGGCAATAATGATATATTTTACAGTTGCATCATCTTTCTAGGCAATTTCATCATTATTCTGCTTCCTCATTGTTTTAGTTTTAAGCATTGTTAGGAATGATTGATGAGTAATGATGAAACAGTTCCTATGTTGATGAAATAGAAAATGCTTAATATAAGAAAAAAAAGATCATGAAGTTTCCATAAAGTGCCTTACATGTTTAAAATTGTCCAATGCTGTCACATGGTAATTACAAGATATAATGGGTTTTGTTCTGTTTAAGAAATAGGTAAATTTCCTTTTGTTTCTTGGAAGACCTATAAGAAAACAAATAAGTCAAGAAATATTAATTTTTATAAACAGAACTGCTTAACAAAAGAAACTAAAAAAACTCTGATTGACTCCAGTGGACCCTGATAGTGTAATGAGAACCAATGGGAAAAATATAAACTCGGTGGTCACGCAAGCCAAGATTTAAATCCTTCACTTGCGTTTTTTGTTTTTTTGAATCTCAGTTTATTTATAAGATTTATTACTTAAGATTGTTTAAATGATTAAAAGATATATATGTACATGTTCTCCCAAATCCCTTTTTTGCTTCCTCTTTTATTATGAATATTTATTGCAAAAAAAATAGTACTCGTAGTGTGAAAGACCAAAGAAGATGGTATGGAAGACATAACAATTGAAATAGACCTTGAGATATTGGTAGGATATGTCTGTGTGAAATTTAGAATAAAAATATACAAGGCTAAGGTGATAATATTAAAGCACAGAATCACAAAATGTTAAGTGATTTCTGTGAGTACCAGTTGCTAAATATTTACTCTCCACCAGGCTATGGAAATCTTATATAATCCTAATACAACCTTAGAAGGAGTATATTATCATCCATGTTTTACAGATGAAAGAATTGAGACACAAAGAGCTTAAGTGGTTTGCCCAGGTGGCACAAAGCAGCAGACAGGAGATTCAAATCCAAGACTGCCGAATTCCACAGTCTTCAGTATTATCTTTATACCAAATCTATCTGTTTCCCAGACATAGACAGGGAATTGCAAATGAGGTCACTTTGGTTAGTACTCAGGAAATCTAGAAAAAAAAAAAAAAAACAAGATTGGAAATGTTGTACAAGATGGTTTGGAGAGAATGAAATTAAAAAGATCAACCAGGAAAAGTCCAATGAAAGGAAATAAAGCCTGATCATAGAATATGGGATGGAGAAAATTAAGATAATTTTAGAGCTATCACAGAGATAGAGTCATGGGATTTATAGATATCAAAAGATAGGAAAGTAAAAGATTATTTAGAAGCTATTGGTCTGTAAAAACTAAAAGGATACCTTAAGTAGGGAGTATAGGAATACAGTGGGGTCAATGATCACTGGACTGGACAGGGCCGGGAGAAGTGGGAGACTTTGAACTCACCACATATTCTTCAAGCCACAGATGGTATCTAGCTGCAAAAGGGAAGTATGTGAAGATTCTAGTCCAAATATCATTTGTTTAGCATCTGCCAAATACCAAGGGTCATTACCATTTTTTTGCATACTTATCTCATTAATTCTCACAGTAAACTGTGACATCTATATAGTGCAATGATAATTCACAGCACTTCTAACTGAAGTAAACAGCTAGATAATCAAGTGTGGAGTTTTGGAGAAAGGTCAGAGGTGGAGAAGGGGTCACTAGGACAGTGAGTAAAATAAGTTAGAGTATAAATATTAAATATCTTCTGCATGCTCAGCAGTCCCAGGCTCAGCATAGTAGAGGATATAAGAATACTAAAAGGTGATCCCTGACTGGAGCAAGTGAAATGAGTAATTATTTAAAAGAGAAAAAATAAATAGTAGAATAAGTTTAGACTTAGGCATTAGATTGTGTAATACGAACTCTAAATGTTTTAAGATTCAGAGGAGAAACATCTGTGATTCCTGCTGTCAAAAAAGATGGAGTGGATCTAAAACTTGAAAGATGGATAATATTTGACTAAGTGCTGAGAAATATGTTGGGATTGCTTTGTTTGTATGTGAATGAAGGAGAAAATGAATGCGAACGTTATAGTGCATGTGAAATTGATGTGTTTATAAGACAATGAGGATATCAGACTGAAGAGGATAAACTAAAATTGGCAAACATCAGACAATAATACGTTGTATATGTTTTGATGACAGATTATAGAACACTTGGTCAATCAGAAAGAGGTGATATTTGGCATAAAG
Source organism: Pan troglodytes (assembly GCF_028858775.2). NCBI lineage: Eukaryota > Metazoa > Chordata > Mammalia > Primates > Hominidae > Pan > Pan troglodytes. The sequence goes on along the minus strand of NC_072403.2, from coordinate 135,367,676 downwards.
GGAAGTCTTTGAAGGACTTTAAGCAGAACAATGAAGGAAAGCAGCATTTCATGAAGCATGATGGGTAGTAGTCTGTTTATGGGATCGGAAATGAGAAAAAAATTGTAGAATATGGCCAAAACTGGTGTGTCTAAAGCATAGAATTGAAGGAAGGAAGGGTAAACTTTAGGAAGCCATTATTCATGGGTGGTGACGAGCACTATGTGTGACTTAAGAAATTAATGTTGCAACTCAAAATTCTACAAAGTATCCTGACAATTTTATTTCACATATGTGGTGGATACTTAAATGAGATCTAGACTTAAAGGAGGACCAACAGTGACATGTGCATGACTATCCACTAAAAATATAATGCAGTAAGGAAGCTGCTAGAACTTGACCTGTTTATAACCTGAAATGGAGCAATATATCTTTCTTTCCTCCTTTGGCTGAGTCCTGTTTTTTTGTATTTCTGGTCAAAGTGCATTTACAGCACATGGCTCTCTGAGTGTTGGCTCTTATTTACTGCTTGAGCACATATATAATGACTATTACAAATAGAATTTTGATAATGACAGAAAAATATTTTTGCAGAACCACATCAACAAATAACGTACCAGACTCATTTTGCCCTTAGTAGCCATCTGATGTCTCCTAGCCTTTGTTCTACGATCTACTGCATAACATGGGTAATAATATTACATAATTTGTAGTGTTATGAGGATCATATGGACAAATTATGTAGTCCCTGTAGAATTTAGGCAAATGTAGTTTGTCTTCTGAATTCTAGGAACAGTACTAGTAAGTTCCTAGTAGATGTAGATATAGCAGTAAACAAAATATGTATGGTACCTGCCCTCATGAAGCCAAGGTAGAATTTATGTAGAACTTATTGCTAGACATCAAGCATACACAAACATCCAGAAAAAAATTATTATTATTAGAGGAATGATTAATATGATTAATGCCTATAGTTGTAGATCTGCTTATATTTTTGATAAGGTTATGTAATTGGCCCTATTACATATGATAAAAATAAAATGCTCTATTCGGTTTATATAAACTTGAAATGTGATTCTGCGAGACAGAACATTATGCCAAGTGCTTCAGGTAGTGTTTATAACATTAACTCTTTTAGTTGAAGGATCAACGGGAATACAATTAAAGTGTCTTAGTATAATTGAATTAAAATTATCAGCTAAACGGCAACTTCTATAGTATAATGAATTTATTGAATAAGACTGCAAAAATAGATTGGCATCTTTACGCAGAGGAAATATTCTAGATCTCCAAATTGAGGGAAAATACCCGATAAGCCTATCATCAATCTTACTATTCAACAGTGGTTAAAAAAAAAAAAAAGAAGTTGCACCAAGAGAACCCAAAACCCAAGATGTTATAAGACGTTTAGATATACAACATTTTTCTAAGAGTAAAATCTTTCAGAAAATATGTTTAGATCCATTTCATTTATCGTAATTTAAGTCATCTTATGCCTCTGTTGGAACTGCACTTGTATGCCCTTTAAATTTAATAATGGAAGATTTTGACTATTTATCAGACTCACTACAGTCTGGAAAAATGGAGCTTCTTCTTAATTTGCTATGAATGAAAGCCCAGGTCCTTGGGTTCCTCAGTTACCTGATAACAAAACCACTAGTGATACAACATTCACAGAATGAGCTGCACAAGGATTTCAGGAGCAAATAAAAGAGAAAATGGTTGAAGCCATGGAATGAATAGGAGAGAAAAGAATTAAATAGAATAATTAGTGTCATAAAAGGAATTAATTATATAAGAAAAAATTCAAATGAACATGGGCAAGTTACTTAACTTTCTGAGCCTCTTTCCTCATCTATAAAATGAGATAACTTTATAGGGTTAATGTATATTTTAAACAATGAGCATATACATACACATAAAACCCTCTTGACTATAATAACCATAATAAGCATTATATAAGTGTTTGGTGTGGATGGTGGTTCCCATATATAGCAGAATTGTGATTTTCTACCCATTTCTAATAGCTTTGTGATTTAATATTCATGTAGCATTATTATTCTCTCCCTAGAACATCTTTTTCTGCTGCTTATATATACCTTCAATAAATATTTGTCTTTAAATCTCCACTGCCTCATACCTTGCCAGAAACCTGATATGTTTGTTGAATTAAGTTCAGGGTGTAGAATATTTATTTCAATGAAAAAAAATTTGATGATCATCCCAGAGCAGCAATTTTTATTCATTTGTAGAAATAATCTTGTTATTTTAAAAGATGACAGATTTCTAAACATTGCAAATAGACCTGTGTAAAGATTTCTTAAAGGAGTTATTGGTTATATCTCTAGAGACAGAAGCTCAGAATTAACAAAGACAGGTTTGCTGCATGCATGAGTAGACTGCAGGCAGCATACAGAATTAGGCTACAATGAGAGAAGAAATGAGAGCGAGCCTAGGCTTAATTATGGAAGCACACAGTTCCTGGACTTGCCATACCCTCATGAGAGTTGCTTTCTGATTATATGAAGTCTATGGAAGCTATTCAAGATAAATGTATCAGATTGTCATATTTGTCAAAATCAATCCATTAAACATTCTAGTCACTGTAAGTAACTGGAATACACACAGAAATAGATCCATGTACTTCTGAGTGGAGGTTTCCTCTGAAGCTGTTACCACTCTCTCAGTCAGTTTCATTGTGATAAAATGCTTCAGGTTTTTGGAAAAGGCTAGTGAATAAGACTACTTCGCCCTTAATACAGTGTTCATATTACTTTACATCCTCTATGTCCAGAAAAGAAAACAAAATGAAGGCTTAAGCTTTTTCATTTTTCTTACAATTTTAGAATTTTGTCTCCTAGTCTTGTGAAAGAGGAGGCAGGTTCTGTAGGTATATCTTTGCTTTGAGAGAACTTTCCTTAAAGTGGCTTTTTTGGTCTAGCCTTGTCACTATTAATGGCATGGACTTGCTGTCAGACAAGAATAAATTCCTTCTCAGGTAACCCACTGGGACTATTAAAAGCATGTTCTAATATAGTCTGAAAAGGAAGAAATAATACAGAGTAATTTGAATTGCTGCATGAGAAACAAGGAAAATTAAGGTTTAATCAAAGAATTATTGAAATAATTATGTGTTATTTATTAATGCATCATGTATTTTAATAATCTTATCTGTTAGTTTATATGCACAAGTGAAGATTGAAAAAGAACTCTAGAAAATTACATGAATATATTCTTCCAGTGCTGTTCTAAGGTTTATTTGTGTGGCCTAGTGGATACAAAATAGAGAATAGGACTCTTTCTAACCATTTCCATAAATGCATAGTTCTTATCCCTTTTCTTAAGTGGACATATTTTTAAATATGGAAATAATAAATATGCCCATACCTATTTTGATATAAATAATTGGCTATTTTCAGAGAGAGCTATTTGATAAACAATATCTCTTTTCTATAGCTTTTTTTTTCTGCAGAGGATGCTTTTGTATTTGCAAAAGATGAAGACAAAAATGAATTTTGCAATATTAACATTAACGTTACTGATTGTAGCATTGATGATTATACTGATTGTACTGATTATAGACTATTCAACCCGTTGCTCAACAGTTTTTAGTCAATTCTATGACTTTTATTCTAGCTTAGTATATTTCATATTTTGGTTTCTAAAGTATCATACATTAAGACATAATAATACTGTTATTCTTGCATAGCATTAATAATTGTTCCACAATTGAAAGACAGTATATTTTTCTGTTTACATCTTCATCAACATCTGAGTTGCTATGCTCAAAGTTGTTCTATTAATCAATCTCTCAGCAGTTATTGAATCTCTAGTATGTACTTAATGCTAGCAGTCATAACAAGAGTTTCAAACCAGAAGGAGATAACAATCCAGTCAGAGATTATGAATAAAACAATGAATAATATAAGGCAGCTGTGGGAGAAAAATAGAAGAAGGTGCTAATTAAGCACTAAATCATATGATGCAGATTATATTCTCTACAAAATTCCAGAGAGAGGGCCACAGTGGTTAGAACAGGTCTTATCAAGGCGTGTTTTATCAATGCTTATCTTCAGCTTTATTGTGGTTGTTATTATTAATTGCTTGCAATGAGTTTAGTATTGTTTCCTATTTATTTGGCCATTTTTTTCATCCCAAATAGGGGAGGAAGTGATAATAAAATTAGATGTAGTTTTTAAAAATTAATAATACTGGCCGGGCGCAGTGGCTCACGCCTGTAATCTCAGCGCCTTGGGAAGACAAGGCGGGTGGATCACAAGGTCAGGAGATGGAGACCATCCTGGCTAACACGGTGAAACCCCGTCTCTACTAAAAATACAAAAAATTAGCCTGGCATGGTGGCACACGCCTGTAGTCCCAGCTACTAGGAAGGCTGAGGCAGGAGAATGGCGTGAACCTGGGAGGCAGAGCTTGTAGTGAGCCGAGATCATGCCACTTCACTCCAGTCTGGGCGACAGGGCGAGACTCGGTCTCAAATAATAATAATAATAATAATAATAATAATAATAAATGAGAAATCAATCCAGGGTAAAAACTGAACAAAATATTGCACCATATAGATGTGATCTGTACCACTGTGTTCTCTTCCAAATTAGACCATTCATACTTGTGTCTGTCGTTAGTTATTCACACGTGATTATTGATATTCTGTCTTACAAATGCCCACTGCCCTATTTGATTCTGTATTTCTGCTTTGTGATTAACATGCTGCTTTCCTGAGGGAAAAAGTGTCACCTATAAACCACTTTCTATTGTAACCATCCACAGTGTTTGGGTAATGAGCTCTTGTTTAGTAGAAAAGACTTGTTTGCACAATTCCAATTCCAATTTCTTATAGGAAGTGAGTGAAAATAGATATGAAAAAAGTACAATATTGTCATATTGAAACTCCCTGTTAGAAACAAATTGATGATTTAATATGAGAATATATTGGTTGCATTAAGATGTAAACCTTTTCCATTTTCTATAATTCATGACAATGTTTACATTAATAATGATTTTCTCCCAGAGGAATATTATTTTTATGTGATTATAAATAGCCTCTTAGCAGACACTGGATAAGCAGTGTGTACTGTTTTAAATGACAATATAGTATCAATTATACACAATATAAAGCAGGAAGAGAGATTGGATGACTTCCAAATGTGTCATTCAAGTGAGAATATATTTGTGAATTTAATTGTCGTGTTAAGCCTATTAAATAACAATTATTAACATGCTTCCATTTTATCCTCTATCTACAAAATATTTCAGTTTATGTTACATGCCTGTAGTTGAAAATGTGTGAAGTTTTATTATCTTTATTAAAGCACCCTGTAGAAAATTTTCTGCTTAAGTAAAACCTCAAGTTCTTTTTTCTCCTTCTGAGGTAAACTCCAAAACCAGATTTCTTTTTAATTGGCTGTATAGCTCTGCTTTACGCTTTTCATGTCTCTTTGAATTTCTTGTGAACACAGAATATTTGAATGTGTAGGAGCCAAAAAACAGGAAAAAATGAAAGACATTTTCCCACAGGTGGAAACAAAGGGGAAGGGAGGTATTACAGTTGCAACATTCCTTCCTTTTGCCAAATATCAAGTAGTATGGAAATGGTTTAACAGGGTGATTAAAAAGTGCCAAATTTATTTTATTTTCTAGGAATTAGATCTCTAAATAACAGAGAAGCAACCCTTTTTCACATGCCATGTGATAGCTTTTAAAAATTATCCCCTTGCATTTAAGGATAATGAGAAAGGAAATTTACAAAGAGCCTGGCCTAGCGTGCTAAGTGGAATTGGAGGAAAACTCAGGTAGTTCTCAAGATATTGTTCTGCTTCTACTCTTTAAGGATTTTTGAAGTTTTGGAGATTGTTTGTCAGAGATGATCATGATGACAACATGAGGACAATAAAAGTAGATGTAACACGTGTGGTACTGAGCGCTAATGGTATGTCAGGTACTGTGCTAAGTTCTAGGTATGGATCATCTTATGTATTTCTCACAAAGCCCTGTGAAGTGGGTTATAACCTCTTCAACTCAGAAATTAGGAAATTGAACCAGGGGAAATTATAGAATTTTTTCAAATGGCTATGTATTTTCTCCAGGACTTAGGGAGGATTACAAATATGTTTTCAAAAACAGAGGGTCCCTGCCACTTAGGTTTTTTTTTTTTTTTTTTCCTTTTTCTTCACTCTGTTTCCTAAGTACTATAATTTAAGACAAATATATAATCACTGTTTCCCTTATAATTTAAATATGACATACACACCTAAACCTTGTCAATATAATTGACAAAGCAGATAATTGGCTGATAGCTTTTAGCTGCCTTTGTTGGTTGGTGAGTGAAAGGAATCTGGCATAGAAACCACAAGCAGAGTTGTCTGTGATCTCATACTTCACAGCACAAATGGTTTATCACCAAAATTGTTGAGAGAGTCTTGGATATGGTTTACTTTTAAATTTCGTGAGTATCCATTAAGCTGACTGTAAGGCCTGATAAAATATCATCCAGTTCCATGATTAGATTTTTAAGTGTAAATTGTATTCTTAATGGTTAGAGTGACAACAAATTGAGATGAAAGAGAACACAGAGTAAATTTATCTCTGGAGTTGTTGGTGGGTCTTAAGGTTGTTTAAAATGAAAACAACAGATTCTAGGAGTCTGGGAATTGATTTAGCAATCAACTATGCCAGCTGCTCTCTGTCAATAACCTTTTTAGTAGAATCCTAAAGTCAAACAACCAGCAAAGATAGGAGATAGGAGGCATTATTTATTTTCTATGTTTAGGTAGTTTACAAAAATGTCAAGCCTCCTATCTCTTGAGAAGCAAATTTGTTACTCTATTTATAAATTATTTTAATACATTTTGTAAATGTAATCATTTTACCTCTGGGAACCATTTTTCCTCTTATTTCTTCTCCTTTCTGGTTGCCACTCACATTCCCAAAAATCAATAATTAAATGTGACTCGATTTTCAGTCTTTTAGTGAGTCAATACATGTTGGATCTCTGGAAAGTAATACTGAATATAAAACCTAAACTATTACATTTTAACTTGAGAGGCTATGACATATTCAATGTACCCATATTCAGGAATATGCATTGTGAAAACTTCGTTAGTAAACAACCACCTTATGAGAACTGATATCTCTTCTGTATTCATAGCAGGGATCGATTAAATTAAATGAATAAAGTTATTATTTATTTATTAGTGAGTCAGTATGTTAACATGTGAGAGGGGAAGGGCATGCCGAGGGATATAAATTAAGCGTGAGATTTTAGCTTGAAGTTTTACTTAAAGTTTTGTGTTTTTTCTTGAAAGTCATTCTTTTTTTTTTTTTTTTTTTGGAAACGGAGTGTCACTCTGTTATGAAAGTCAGTCATTTTTAATGATATTTAATTATGGACCTAAACAATTTATACATAAATCTAATATTTTAAATATTTGCCATGAAGAAAAATGGATTTCTAATGAAATGAATGATATTTATTCTATAGCCACTTCTACCATTCAACACCTCAGAGAATAGGCATCTCTATTTTGATAAAAAATGTTAAATATTTTTGACATTGAAAAAAGATATCTCAGAAACTTGAGTTCATTATAACTTTGAATATTGCGTTACCATAATTGATGGTTGAAAATATGTGTTCTTTGTATTTTAAGTTATCCTCAAACAAAACAAGGGTTAAAATGCCCCTCAATAATGTCTCCCTACTGTACTATGGAATATTACATTTAAATTGTTTTCTTTATTATTCTAAAATTATATAAACTAGAATTCTGAAACATAATATGGCAATATAATATCTATCTGTAATTAATTGAAATTGTTTTGCACTTTTCTAAAATTTTATCTTATGTTTTGTTCATTCCCTGTCCCCTATGCTCTTTTGAAAATGCCTGCAAATGCAAGCTCAAAGACAGGATACTGTTGTATAAGAGCACTGCACTGGGACTCCGCATACTTGGGTCCTAGTTGTAAGTCAGTTGGATGAATTTGGCAAGTCATCCATTTTGTTTGCGTTTCAATGTTCTCAGTGAACTCTGCTGGCGCTAAAACACTCTTCAAGTTTAATATGTGAGTGCAGAATTCATTAGGCTGAAAGATACCACAATAGATAATTGACATAGTCTTTCCACTTGTGGGGAATTATAGATATTCAGAATATATTACAAGTGCTATATGTTAGTAGAGCTGTTTAAATAATGAAGCTATCTTTCCTCATCTTGAAGCTTTAGTTCACTTTTTCCCACTAATCATGGAAAAATGTATAACTTTCTTTGAAAGATTAGTGTTCTACTCATAAATTAGTAAACTTCCCCCAGAAAGAAAATAAATACTTTGGTCTAGAACTATAAATGATTGGGGAAAAAAAACACAAATATATAAGTTAAAGTTTCGTTATATATCTTTGGTACTATTTCACATTTTACCAAGCACTCTAAAAATACTATAATTCAGTCTGTTCACATTAAAACACTCCAGAAGCAGTAAAACAGAGTGACATTTAGAATTATTCATTTGTTTACTCACTCATTTAAGCAATAATTTTCACTTTTAATAATGCTCTTTCCTTTACTAAATATGTATTGCCTAATATGGTCCATATTTTGGCTTTAAGTTGTTTATTGTCTACTGAGGATTTAAAAAAATAAACAAACTTGTAAATAAACAAATGTATTGCGAACCACAGAAGCAGTGGATAAAGCATACACTGGGTCCTCTGAGAGCATAAAGTGTTTTCAGGGGAATGGGTAGAGGGGAGTCCAAGAAGGGCTAAAAGAGCTAAGCTTTGAGGATTGACTGAAATTAGCCAAGTTCTAGGCAGTTTTATCACTGAAAATTTGAAATCCCATGTATTGAACATTTCACTGGATGATTCCATGGCAAGTTAGGACATTGCATGCTGGGTACATTAAATAGATTTATTATTTTTATTTGAGAATTTAATCCATCCACTTTGCCTCATTAATCTCTTTCCCTATCAGCTTTGGTCTTTGTACTAAAATAAAAACGCAATTCGTATTTACCTATTTACCTATATCTTCTGTCTTCACCATCTCCCGTTTTCCTTACCTATACGCAAATATGATTTTCTGTGGAGTTGATAGAAATATTGTTCAGATAACTAAAAGAAATTATTTTTAAAAAATGAAGACTTAGTAATTCTGAAAGTTTAAAAAATATCCCAGTTGGTACTCTATCTAGAACTGCAGAAATTGGTCAGCTAACATGGAGACTGGTCTTTAAGTACTGGGCCTCTTCTGTGGGATATATCAAGTCCATTCAACGTCTAACTAAGGTTAAACAGAAAATGACCATGTAAAAAATGTGTGATTTTTATTTCCCTTAGGAAGTGAATACCTATAGATTTGTCAATGGTTATGAGTCATTTATGGTAACAGGTAAAATAATTGGCATTTATCTTGACTGTCCAAATAGTTGATTAAATAGGAAAATAAAATGGAGTTAAAAAATTTAATCTTATATTAGGTTTTTTTTTTTTTTTGGTGAACATTTTTCTTTTTTTTATTATTATACTTTAAGTTTTAGGGTACATGTGCACATTGTGCAGGTTAGTTACATATGTATACATGTGCATGCTGGTGCGCTGCACCCACTAACTCGTCATCTAGCGTTAGGTATATCTCCCAATGCTATCCCTTCCCCCTCCCCCGACCCCACAACAGTCCCCAGAGTGTGATATTCCCCTTCCTGTGTCCATGTGATCTCATTGTTCAATTCCCACCTATGAGTGAGAATATGCGGTGTTTGGTTTTTTGTTCTTGCGATAGTTTACTGAGAATGATGATTTCCAATTTCATCCATGTCCCTACAAAGGACATGAACTCATCATTTTATATGGCTGCATAGTATTCCATGGTGTATATGTGCCACATTTTCTTAATCCAGTCTATCATTGTTGGACATTTGGGTTGGTTCCAAGTCTTTGCTATCATGAATAATGCCGCAATAAACATATGTGTGCATGTGTCTTTATAGCAGCATGATTTATAGTCCTTTGTGTATATACCCAGTAATGGGATGGCTGGGTCAAATGGTATTTCCAGTTCTAGATCCCTGAGGAATCACCACACTGACTTCCACAATGGTTGAACTAGTTTACAGTCCCACCAACAGTGTAAAAGTGTTCCTATTTCTCCACATCCTCCCCAGCACCTGTTGTTTCCTGACTTTTTAATGATTGCCATTGTAACTGGTGTGAGATGGTATCTCATTGTGGTTTTGATTTGCATTTCTCTGATGGCCAGTGATGGTGAGCATTTTTTCATGTGTTTTTTGGCTGCATAAATGTCTTCTTTTGAGAAGTGTCTGTTCATGTCCTTTGCCCACTTTTTGATGGGGTTGTTTTTTTCTTGTAAATTTGTTTGAGTTCATTGTAGATTCTGGATATTAGCCCTTTGTCAGATGAGTAGGTTGCGAAAATTTTCTCCCATTTTGTAGTTGCCTGTTCACTCTGATGGTAGTTTCTTTTGCTGTGCAGAAGCTCTTTAGTTTAATTAGATCCCATTTGTCAATTTTGTCTTTTGTTGCCATTGCTTTTGGTGTTTTAGACATGAAGTCCTTGCCCATGCCTATGTCCTGAATGGTAATGCCTAGGTTTTCTTCTAGGGTTTTGATGGTTTTAGGTCTAACGTTTAAATCTTTAATCCATCTTGAATTGATTTTTGTATAAGGTGTAAGGAAGGCATCCAGTTTCAGCTTTCTACATATGGCTAGCCAGTTTTCCCAGCACCATTTATTAAATAGGGAATCCTTTCTCCATTGCTTGTTTTTCTCAGGTTTGTCAAAGATCAGATAGTTATAGATAAGTGGCGTTATTTCTGAGGGCTCTGTTCTGTTCCATTGATCTATATCTCTGTTTTGGTACCAGTACCATGCTGTTTTGGTTACTGTAGCCTTGTAGTATAGTTTGAAGTCAGGTAGTGTGATGCCTCCAGCTTTGTTCTTTTGGCTTAGGATTGACTTGGCGATGCGGGCTCTTTTTTGGTTCCATATGAACTTTAAAGTAGTTTTTTCCAATTCTGTGAAGAAAGGCATTGGTAGCTTGATGGGGATGGCATTGAATCTGTAAATTACCTTGGGCAGTATGGCCATTTTCATGATATTGATTCTTCCTACCCATGAGCATGGAATGTTCTTCCATTTGTTTGTATCCTCTTTTATTTCATTGAGCAGTGGTTTGTAGTTCTCCTTGAAGAGGTCCTTCACATCCCTTGTAAGTTGGATTCCTAGGTATTTTATTCTCTTTGAAGCACTTGTGAATGGGAGTTCACTCATGATTTGGCTCTCTGTTTGTCTGTTGTTGGTGTATAAGAATGCTTGTGATTTTTGTACATTGATTTTGTATCCTGAGACTTTGCTGAAGTTGCTTATCAGCTTAAGGAGATTTTGGGCTGAGACAATGGGGTTTTCTAGATATACAATCATGTCATCTGCAAACACGGACAATTTGACTTCCTCTTTTCCTAATTGAATACCATTTATTTCCTTCTCCTGCCTAATTGCCCTGGCCAGAACTTCCAACACTATGTTGAATAGGAGTGGTGAGAGAGGGCATCCCTGTCTTGTGCCAGTTTTCAAAGGGAATGCTTCCAGTTTTTGCCCATTCAGTATGATATTGGCTGTGGGTTTGTCATAGATAGCTCTTATTATTTTGAAATACGGCCCATCAATACCTAATTTATTGAGAGTTTTTAGCATGAAGGGTTGCTGAATTTCGTTGAAGGCTTTTTCTGCATCTATTGAGATAATCATGTGGTTTTTGTCTTTGGCTCTGTTTATATGCTGGATTACATTTATTGATTTGCATATATTGAACCAGCCTTGCATCCCAGGGATGAAGCCCACTTGATCATGGTGGATAAGCTTTTTGATGTGCTGCTGGATTCGTTTTGCCAGTATTTTTTTGAGGATTTTTGCATCAATGTTCCTCAAGGATATTGGTCTAAAATTCTCTTTTTTGTTGTGTCTCTGCCTGGCTTTGGTATCAGAATGATGCTGGCCTCATAAAATGAGTTAGGGAGGATTCCCTCTTTTTCTATTGATTGGAATTGTTTCAGAAGGAATGGTACCAGTTCCTCCTTGTACCTCTGGTAGAATTCGGCTGTGAATCCATCTGGTCCTGAACTCTTTTTGGTTGGTAAGCTATTGATTATTGCCACAATTTCAGATCCTGTTATTGGTCTATTCAGAGATTCAACTTCTTCCTGGTTTAGTCTTGGGAGAGTGTATGTGTCAAGGAATTTATCCATTTCTTCTAGATTTTCTAGTTTATTTGCGTAGAGGTGTTTGTAGTATTCTCTGATGGTAGTTTGTATTTCTGTAGGATCGGTGGTGATATCCCCTTTATCATTTTTTATTGCGTCTATTTGATTCTTCTCTCTTTTTTTCTTTATTAGTCTTGCTAGTGGTCTATCAATTTTGTTGATCCTTTCAAAAAACCAGCTCCTGGATTCATTAATTTTTTGAAGGGTTTTTTGTGTCTCTATTTCCTTCAGTTCTGCTCTGGTTTTAGTTATTTCTTGCCTTCTGCTAGCTTTTGAATATGTTTGCTCTTGCTTTTCTAGTTCTTTTAATTGTGATGTTAGGGTGTCAATTTTGGATCTTTCCTGCTTTCTCTTGTGGGCATTTAGTGCTATAAATTTCCCTCTACACACTGCTTTGAATGCGTCCCAGAGATTCTGGTATGTTGTGTCTTTGTTCTCATTGGTTTCAAAGAACATCTTTATTTCTGCCTTCATTTCGTTATGTACCCAGTAGTCATTCAGGAGCAGGTTGTTCAGTTTCCATGTAGTTGAGCAGTTTTGAGTGAGATTCTTTTTTTTTTTTTTTGAGACGGAGTCTCGCTCTGTCGCCCAGGCTGGAGTGCAGTGGCGCGATCTCGGCTCACTGCAAGCTCCGCCTCCCGGGTTCACGCCATTCTCCTGCCTCAGCCTCCCGAGTAGCTGGGACTACAGGCGCCCGCTACCACGCCCGGCTAATTTTTTGTATTTTTAGTAGAGACGGGGTTTCACCGTGTTAGCCAGGATGGTCTCGATCTCCTGACCTCGTGATCCGCCCGCCTCGGCCTCCCAAAGTGCTGGGATTACAGGCGTGAGCCACCGCGCCCGGCCTTGAGTGAGATTCTTAATCCTGAGTTCTAGTTTGATGGCACTGTGGTCTGAGAGACAGTTTGTTATAATTTCTGTTCTTTTACATTTGCTGAGGAGAGCTTTACTTCCAACTATGTGGTCAATTTTGGAATAGGTGTGGTGTGGTGCTGAAAAAAATGTATATTCTGTTGATTTGGGGTGGAGAGTTCTGTAGATGTCTATTAGGTCCGCTTGGTGCAGAGCTGAGTTCAATTCCTGGGTATCCTTGTTGACTTTCTGTCTTGTTGATCTGTCTAATGTTGACAGTGGGGTATTAAAGTCTCCCATTATTAATGTGTGGGAGTCTAAGTCTCTTTGTAGGTCACTCAGGACTTGCTTTATGAATCTTGGTGCTCCTGTATTGGGTGCATATATATTTAGGATAGTTAGCTCCCTTTACCATTATGTAATGGCCTTCTTTGTCTCTTTTGATCTTTGTTGGTTTAAAGTCTGTTTTATCAGAGACTAGGATTGCAACCCCTGCCTTTTTTTGTTTTCCATTTGCTTGGTAGATCTTCCTCCATCCTTTTATTTTGAGCCTATGTGTGTCTCTGCACGTGAGATGGGTTTCCTGAATACAGCACACTGATGGGTCTTGACTCTTTATCCAATTTGCCAGTCTGTGTCTTTTAATTGGAGCATTTAGTCCATTTACCTTTAAAGTTAATATTGTTATGTGTGAATTTGATCCTGTCATTATGTTGTTAGCTGGTTATTTTGCTCGTTAGTTGATGCAGTTTCTTCCTAGTCTCGATGGTCTTTACATTTTGGCATGATTTTGCAGTGGCTGGTACCGGTTGTTCCTTTCCATATTTAGCACTTCCTTCAGGAGCTCTTTTAGGGCAGGCCTGGTGGTGACAAAATCTCTCAGCGTTTGCTTGTCTGTAAAGTATTTTATTTCTCGTTCGCTTATGAAGCTTAGTTTGGCTGGATATGAAATTCTGGGTTGAAAATTCTTTTCTTTAAGAATGTTGAATATTGGCCCCTACTCTCTTCTGGCTTGTAGGGTTTCTGCAGAGAGATCCGCTGTTAGTCTGATGGGCTTCCCTTTGAGGGTAACCCGACCTTTCTCTCTGGCTGCCCTTAACATTTTTTCCTTCATTTCAACTTTGGTGAATCTGACAATTATGTGTCTTGGAGTTGCTCTTCTCGAGGAGTATCTTTGTGGCATTCTCTGTATTTCCTGAATCTGAACGTTGGCCTGCCTTGCTAGATTGGGGAAGTTCTCCTGGATAATATCCGGCAGTGTGTTTTCCAACTTGGTTCCATTCTCCCCATCACTTTCAGGTACACCAATCAGACATAGATTTGGTCTTTTCACATAGTCCCATATTTCTTGGAGGCTTTGCTCATTTCTTTTTATTCTTTTTTCTCTAAACTTCCCTTCTCACTTCATTTCATTCATTTCATCTTCCATCGCTGATACCCTTTCTTCCAGTTGATCGCATCGGCTCCTGAGGCTTCTGCATTCTTCATGTAGTTCTCAAGCCTTGGTTTTCAGCTCCATCAGCTCCTTTAAGCACTTCTCTGTATTGGTTATTCTAGTTATACATTCTTCTAAATTTTTTTCAAAGTTTTCAACTTCTTTGCGTTTGGTTTGAATGTCCTCCTATAGCTCAGAGTAATTTGATCGTCTGAAGCCTTCTTCTCTCAGCTCGTCAAAGTCATTCTCCATCCAGCTTTGTTCCGTTGCTGGTGAGGAACTGCGTTCCTTTGGAGGAGGAGAGGCGCTCTGCTTTTTAGAGTTTCCGGTTTTTCTGTTCTGTTTTTTCCCCATCTTTGTGGTTTTATCTACTTTTGGTCTTTGATGATGGTGATGTACAGATGGGTTTTTGGTGTGGATGTCCTTTCTGTTTGTTAGTTTTCCTTCTAACAGACAGGACCCTCAGCTGCAGGTCTGTTGGAATACCCTGCCGTGTGAGGTGTCAGTGTGCCCCTGCTGGGGGCGTGCCTCCCAGTTAGGCTGCTCGGGGGTCAGGGGTCAGGGACCCACTTGAGGAGGCAGTCTGCCCGTTCTCAGATCTCCAGCTGCGTGCTGGGAGAGCCACTGCTCTCTTCAAAGCTGTCAGACAGGGACATTTAAGTCTGCAGAGGTTACTGCTGTCTTTTTGTTTGTCTGTGCCCTGCCCCCAGAGGTGGAGCCTACAGAGGCAGGCAGGCCTCCTTGAGCTGTGGTGGGCTCCACCCAGTTCGAGCTTCCCGGCTGCTTTGTTTACCTAATCAAGCCTGGGCAATGGCGGGCGCCCCTCCCCCAGCCGGGCGCCCCTCCCCCAGCCTCGCTGCTGCCTTGCAGTTTGATCTCAGACTGCTGTGCTAGCAATCAGCGAGACTCCGTGGGCGTAGGACCTTCCCAGCCAGGTGCGGGATATAATCTCGTGGTTCGCGGTTTTTTAAGCCGGTCGGAAAAGCTCAGTATTCCGGTGGGAGTGACCAGATTTTCCAGGTGCCGCCCATCACCCCTTTCTTTGACTAGGAAAGGGAACTCCCTGACCCCTTGCGCTTCCCGAGTGAGGCAATGCCTCGCCCTGGTTCGGCTTGCGCACGGTGCGCGCACCCACTGACCTGCGCCCACTGTCTGGCATTCCCTAGTGAGATGAACCCGGTACCTCAGATGGAAATGCAGAAATCACCCGTCTTCTGCGTCGCTCACGCTGGGAGCTGTAGACCGGAGCTGTTCCTATTCGGCCATCTTGGCTCATATTAGGTTTGTTCTCAATGCATGACCTTTGTTAGACTATTTATCCTTCCAAAGACCATTTTTTGTCTATCTTAAAAATTAGGGTATTAGAATGGCTGATTTCAAAAGTCTTTTACATTCTTAAACTCTATGATTCTATGCATCTATTTTTGTTATATCCCAAACATCAGGTATTCTGTCACAGACAGGGTACAAGGATAAATGGAACAATGATATGATCTGAATTTATCATATTTCCTTTCTTTAGTTGGCCATTCCATGGAAAATTATTTCCACTTCATAAATTGGAGGTGAGAAAGAAAAAAACACTAATATTACCTTTATCATTTTTAATCAAAAGAATGCATGAAATATGTATTTGGCTGCTATTCTTGCTTTCCATCAAAGTGAATACGAAAATATGTAATAACACGTGGAAATATATTAGGGAAGCTTTTAATCAGGAAGCAAAGAAACCGTTCCAGTGGAAATATTTTGGCCTGGAGGATGTCCTTTGATCTAAGAAGTTTAAGCTGTTGGTGTTTTAAACACCTTATAGTAGGGTCACATAGCCAATTCATTTGCTTAAAACTTCTAAAATTGTGAAAAAAAACCCTTGAGAGTTAATTAACAATAAGATGTATTATTGGGATAACCTAATAAGCCATCTCTGGCTTCTTCACTGGTGATCTTCTATACAAGTACTCCAGCAAAGTGAAAACTATATAATGCAAGAGGCGATAAAGACTAAGCAAATGAGTTCATAAGTTGCTGGGTGAATGGAAAATTTTCTGCCCTTATTATGGCACTGTACTTGTTTGTTCCCAGATACTCAAGTCAAATTATAAAAGTCATCATCCTTGATGTATTTTTCTCACTTGCCACATCAAATTCATTAAGTCTTATTAGGTCTACTTTAAAACGTACTGTGAATTTATCCACTTCTCTACAACTTCTGATTTTCATTGACCATACATTTAAGATCACTACCCATTACTCCGAAAGTCATTCCTTATAATATTTCCCTGATAAACTTTTATAGGGTACTCAATTCCTTTTAACTTATTTAGTTGCTATTTTTTTGTCTCTGCTCACTGGAGTCTCCATGAATTCGGGGATTTTTTTCTATATTGTTCACTGCTATAACTCCATGTCCTAGAAAAGGGTCTGGTACTGAGTAGGCACTCAATAAGTATTTCTTGCATGAATGAATGAGTTTACACTACTCCTATGTAGTCCAAGCCAGCTTGGGTTATTTCAGTAGTCTCCAGCTGATCTGATACAGCTAATATCCTTTTCTTTACAACATTATTTTTGTTCACACAGCAGCCAGTGATCTTTTAAAATCCTATCATGCTAAAGCAGTCCAAAGGCTTACTATTGCCCTTAGGACAAATCCAAAGTCACATGAGCAGCCTAAAATGTTCTACTTGTGTTCATGTGATTTGCACAAAACTCCATATAGTTTAGTGGGGTCCTGCTCTTCCTTTACTATCCAGTTTAGCATAGTCTCTTTCTCCAGTCATTCTCTGCCTCACTGCTCTATGCTTGCCATTCATTTATGAAATCTGAAATATTGTCTTGCTTTTGTATCTCCCATCTCCTTCCATCACTAGTGTAAGCTCCATGATATGGCCCTATCTTCACCATTGTCCCTCAGTAATTTCATTTGTACTATTATCTCCACAAACACTCACAACATCCCAGCCAACACAGATGTTATTATTCTTATTTTACCTTGAAACAACAGACTTAAGTTAGGTGATAACTGCCTGTTTCCTGTCTGTCCCCTCACAAGACCAAGTCTCTTCAAGGCACTTTTACGTATCTTGTCCATCATATACATTATTGTATCCTCAGAGGAAGTCCTATATATGTTGTATGTTAATGACTCAAGAAATACATACTAATAAAAGAAGAGAAAATAGAAAAAAATACACCCTAAAAGATTTAATAAATAAAAGAATAAGGGTACGGAATAGACATCTGAAATCCCAGTCCCTAGACCTGTGCAACATACCATATCCAGAACAAAAGGCTTAGCATCATAAATTTTAAAAGTGCCTCTTTAATATTAAAGATGAACCTTTGTCGTTAAGCCTTTGCCACTAACTGAAAGAGCAAATTATTAGTTGTAGAAAATTGAGAGTCTGAAAAAGTACTGAGCTCATACTGTTCTGGAACAGAACAAGGCAGAAGTTGTAGTGCTGAGAATGTTTTTGTTTTCTTTCTTCCTTCCTTATTTTCTCATTGAATCTCTGTCTCTCTATGCATCTGCCTTCTCTGTCTGTGTTTTCCATTCTCTGCCTTTCTCTCTTGTCCTCTGGCTCTGGCTCTGGCTCACTGGCTCTGTCTTTGTTTTTTCATCCAGGCCTCTTTCACACTGCTGTATCTTTCTTTGTATAGGACTTTATGGTTGCCTTGGGGTTGAGAAGCCCCTGGAAGGAAGAAAAGAAATGCAAAGTACAGTGGTGACATTTAGCAACACACAAATGGAAGGTATAAGGATGTCTGTTTGAAGTAAAAACATCCTGTGCCTGCCCACCTCACACAAACTCCTGAACTTCTTCAGATTATTCCCAGTTGGAGAGGTCTTTGTTTAATAGGCAAATTTGAACATCTCTGATTATTATATGAGTGGCAATTCAATTATTTTTAATAGATGGGGTTGGGAAAGGGAGGAGTGGTTAGCACCCCATATCTCTAGGGTCTCCTCTTTCCATCCCTAAGTGGTCCAAAAGTACAAGACAGAAGCAAGTGATAGTAAGGAAGCATGAAGATCAAGGTGTCCCTATTAACACACAACCTTAGCACAATCACATGTCTCAGCCTAAAATATAAAACCATCTTTTCATTTAATTTTAGTATTTGTTAAATTCCAAACTTTCAAAATATTCCACATCTTACAAAAGTAGTCTAGGAAACTTATACCAATACATAAGTAATATTATTGCTTTAATAAACTTGACTATCATTTCCTTATTAAACTCACATCTTCTCACTTTACTTTTAGTCATAGATTTACAAATGCCTTCTATGAACCTGAAAGAACAAATTGACACAGGGATTTGTAATGATTTCATATATTGTGTGTTTTTCATGTAAAGGAATTTTAACTCAATGGTTACTTGGAGGTCCTCATACCTTTCCAGTCCCAGGATTTATTGCCATTCATTGTTTGCAGGATTGGGGTCCTTCCAAAATGTTCAGAGTTCTCTGGATGTAACTCTCCGTACTTCCAGGAAAATCCAGTGAGGGTCTATGACGTAAAATCTCTATTAGATGTTAGAGAAAAAAACAGCCTTAACATTTGTTACAAGACAGAGGGAGTAGGCTTCAGTTGTTCAGAAATGGTTTTCAATCAGGGAATCTCATTCATAAAGAAACTAGATAGATTAAACTTCAGTGTAGTGAATTGCTTTTTTCCATCATGCAATCATAATTCAGCTCATAGCCTCCTACCTTGACAAGATTTTTAGTAATCTCATTCATCATTTCTAGCAAAGTAAAGAAAACATCAGTAACTTAGATCATTAGAATGAATGCACACTGTACACTAGCCCCAAAAGAATTTGACTAAATCAAAAACAACCAAATTGACTTGCATGGAAAAGAACTCAGAACAATAAAGTATTAGCAATTTGCCAACCTACCATTCAGGTATTATGGAAATAAGCCAGCCCAAATCACTCAAGGAACAGAAATGAAGCCAACTTACTGTGTTTGAATGTCAGAGGGATTTTCAGGTAATAGCTTGTAAAATGAAGGGCACCTTTAGAGTTCGAATGTAAATTTCAACAGCCTAAATCTTTCCTTCAGAGAATAACAATCTTCAGGAATTCCAAAAGAATATATTCCTAATAAAATTATAAGCCTCTTTTCTGCAAATGAGTTCTGCTATTTCTGTCATGTTCAATTTTCTTTGTTTTTGTTTTTCTTCAAAAGTCAGCTTCAAATCTTCTTGTGAAATTAGATGGGATTTAAATTGTAAATACATTATCGGGAAAAGAATTAATATTTTGACTATCTGCCATGCACTGGGTGCTTCATCACTTAATCTCTATAACACCCCTACAACTATCCACATTTTATAAACACCTTAACTGAAGCTTGGAGATGTTATGAGATTTTCAAATGTACACAGCTTCTAAGTGACAGATCTGAAGCTATCGCTTAACACCCATGTGACTCCTAAGCATGCAGTCTTTATACTAAACAACTCTGATTTTGTTGTAGAGCTGTATTATAAATATAATATTACATTTAATATAATTCATTATGTATTATTATATATGTTATATAATGTATTCATTCACCTAACAAAACGATTTGTGATTTCAATAAGATTCTCTGACATTACTGATTATATGAGTCAGGACCAAAGTCGTGTGTCATGTTCAAGTATGACCCATCTGATTTGTTTTGGTGCACCCTATCACAACAAAAACTTGTCCTGAGTTAGTAATTCCATGCCAGGGCTAGTATCACTGTCACCATGGAGACAGGCAGCCAGCTGGCTTCTCCTTTCTTTTTTTAATTTTTTTTTGCTTGTGGTCCTACTTTCCCATTGTACCCATTGTGTCCACTGCCTTACAACCATGCTATCAGCCATGTTAGAGAGCAGAATAAAAAGAGCATTATAGTTGTGCAGAATTTCTGATATCAACTGCATATTGCACTTTATGCTGCAGAAGCACCAGTTTGTGTGTTTTAATAAATATATATATATTGGCATCCAGGCTTTTTTTTTTTTTTAATTTACCACATACCTTCCACCTGGAATCCCTCCGTCTTTCCCATCCTTCCTTACCTGGCAGGCTCCTTTTAGGCTGTTAACTTACTCTCTTTCAAGACTCTTTCTGCAGTATATCCTTTGTATATACGATTTTCCTTCAACACACTATCATGTAATGATCTGTCTAGAGGTCTGTTTCAGCCAGTATGTTGGGAACTTCTTGAAGGCAGGGTTGGGGTTTAATAATTCTTCGGTGCTGGTATATAATAAGTATGCAATAAAGTTGTTTTAAATAAAATAATAACTTTATATTTCCTTCAGATAAATCTAAATATAGGTAATAGTGTAAATTATGTGAAATTTACAGGGAAATAATTTTATATATAGTATAATAAGTTCCTCAATACCTCAACAAGACTATAAAAGACTATAATTATACACCCACTACTATTCACCGAGGTATATGACAGGGTAGAAAGCAGCTGAGACTCAACAGGCACCATTCTATGAAGATATCGATCTATCTTAGTATTTAGAAACAATTGATGTATATTTATGGACACTCATATTTTAAAAGTTTGGTCATTTAACTGACTCCTTCTTTGTCCTTGTAGCTTATTTTCAAAGCTACAAAATACCACCGTACCTTAGAATTATTTTTTCAAGAATGGCCCTCAAACAAGATTGGGGAATAGATCTTTCCAAGTATATATCCCTTTGACCCACCGAGAAAGTAGAAACCTAGAGTAGAGGCTTCACTCCTCTGTCCCTGGTCAGCTATAGTCATGGACTCCTGATAGATGACCCTTCTGTTAGGCATAGGCAATCTGAGAGGAACTTTAAGAATTGCAACTTGGGAACCTGCATTGAAATCCAGTTCCACTTATTAGCAGCTGAGAAGCCTAAACTCTGGTTAACCTCAGTTTTAAAAACTATAAAATGAGACTAATATGCACATCCCAAAGAGCTTGTGAAGATTCAATGACTTAATGCAGGAAAACCATTTGGATCATTCTTGGCACATAGTAAACACTATATAATTGTTAGCTAGGGAAAGAAAGATAATGTGGATCAACCTTCTTTTTAGTGTTCCCAGCCTTATTTTTTCTTTGCTAATGAAAAAATAAACTTCCATGTTATATTATGTTTAAGTCAATCTTTACTTCCATAATGAAAGAAATTAACAATATTATGAATGGATATTTTTCTAGGCATATGGCCTGTAAGTTATGAAACAGTATGTTTGGCTTCTATACATACTTAAACATGCTCAGTAATCAACCTGTATGGGTGTAACAGCTACAAGAACCATATATGATGAACAGAGCTCCATGTGGCATGAGGGCCTAGGCCTGAAATGTGGTGTTTGTGCAACTCTAATTACTTTGCTTGATAAACCATATTACACCATAGATAACTAATTTTGGTGAATTCTAAAAAAGGAAAACTTTCAGTAAGGCAGGTCTGCTGACATTTCATAATATCTAGTTGTCAGTGAGATTTTAGAAGGTACACATGCCCATGTTGCATGTTGATTTCTGGATAAAAAACACACAGCAGAAGTTTATGGAATGAAAAGTAGTGATAAAATGTTTTGCAAGCAATTTATATGGGATCATATGATAGCTAATGTTGAGAGTTCATGGCCTGGATGGTATTGGTTAATTAAAGAAATCACTTGGGATAAAGAAGTACTTGGAAATGATTGTGGGTTTTCTTTCTTTCTCTCTCTCTCTTTTTTTTTTTGCAGTTCATAATAAGCTCAGACAGAGACTTGAGAGAAGCTTTCAAAGTTCTATAAAATGAATATATTTTCTCTTTGGCTCATTATTTACTTAACTACAGGTCATTTATTATGGCAGGGAAAAATGTATCTGTTCAATATCAAAAGGCCTATGAATTTCAACCTTCTTTTATTGCTTATATTATATTATTTGAGAATTTTTAGTTAAATGGAAAAAATAGTGATTAATTTTATATTAAGATTCCCCCTCAGCTTCTGAGATTTTAGTTTCCATAATTTAGTGTGTATATTAAAAATAAATTGCTTAATTTGAGTACATGTACATTTTCCATTAATGAAGTCCAGTAGATATATTCAACATTGCATATCCATCTATGGAAAATAATATATTCAGAAATGGCTCTGAAGATAACTGAATCCGCGAAGGTGTCTTCTTAAAGATCTCCCTTAATAATAGCTTTCTTTTTGCATAATAATATGATTTATACTTGGCTTGGTATTATGAATTATGCATGTAGGGGACAGATCTAGCTTTTTAGTTGTGGATATTAGATTTGTTAATACTTTTTTTTTTTTTTCCAATTCCTACTTCTACATTGTGTAGGACAAAGCCCAGCCATTCCACCTCCATTACCGACAGAACAAGCTTCCAGACCCACTCCGGCATCACCTGCCCTTGAAGGCAAGTACTTTTTTTTTTCTTAAAGATCTCTATTGTAGATAAAATAGAATGTAGAGGAACAACAACAACAAAAATAGTCACAAAGAAACAGCAAAATCCAATATTTTCTTAAATACTTTTAGTATGTCTAAACTATACTTTTCCTAAAATTGCAATTTGCTTCTTTTAGAAAACCAAAAATGTCCCCTTAAGATTCTATATTGGTGACCCTCAGCTTCCAGAAGGATGCCCACTCTAGCACTTTGGGAATCAAGCAAAAAAATATAGGGACAAATAGATAAGGCTATGCCTTGCAACTCTGGGAGTTTTACCACAACTTGATCAATTTAGTCTCTGAAGAGGCTGGTGCCAGATTTGCTGGGTTTGAATCTGAGCTCCACCTTTTCCTAGCTTTGTAAATTTGGAAAGTTATTTAAATTAACTCTTCATGAGTTTTGCCATCTCTAAGATGATATAAGCAGAGCACTGATCTCCTAGCGTTATTGTGAGGATTGAAATATATATATACACACACACTCACACACACACAAATACTGTTTTATGTATATGTATAGTTTATAAGTACTATATACAACTGGTGGTTAATACTACTAATAATTCTTGAAAATATGATGTCTCAAGATCAGCACTGTAATAAATTTTGCTGGAACGTTAAAGTCATTTCTTTAAGTCTTCATTCATTTCTTAAACTTTTATTAAATCCCAAACATGGGATCATTTCAGATATTGTCCAAAATACTGGGGATTCAGAGATGAATAGAAAACAGTTCCTTCTCTGTCAAGACTCAATTTGCCTATATAAAACACCAGTAATTAAAGCTAAAACATCATTAATTTTTTACAACAGTACAAATGGAGGTCTTCCTCAGATCACAGCCACCCTAGAAAGGGGTAGAAACCCCTAGCTCAGTCCCACATTGGAAAGGATCTTCTGTGTGCAATGTGGACACTCCAGCCTGCTTGTTCAAGATCTTCCCACTCGGCTCAACAACTGCCCATTGGCTTTGGCCATCCCTTGAGACTAAGTGATGACACTCATGAGGATTCATCCAGGAAGAAGTTACTATTGTATATCACTTACCTAGAGAGTAAACAAGTGATTTAGAAACAACCAGTCCAAAAAAAAAAAAAAAAAAACAGAAAGAAAATAGACCAAAAAAATCAGAATTACATTTCTTTTGGCATTTGGACTATAATAGTTCACATGACTTAAGAGAATTTGACGCAAAACTATCTCACTCGCCAAAATGTTCATTGGACAAGACAACACCTATAAATAATAGCGTTGCCTTAATTTTTTATGGGATTCTAATTCTGTTGTTGTTTCCAGATGGACATAAAGCAACGAATTCAGATTTCCCAACTTGAGGGAGACTTTGATAGTCAGATTATTCAAGTGTTTGATGCCAAGTTATCTCCTAGCAGAGGCTCATAAAACACCAAGTAGCAAATATTTTGCTTAGCAATCTGTCACTTGGAAAAGGATGTGTCATTTGTTAAGTAGGACGCTTAGGTTCTGTTACTGTATTTATTTATTTATTTATTTTTTATTTTTTATTTTTTTTTTCTTGAGACGGAGTCTTGCTCTGCTGCCCAGGCTGGAAGTGCAGTGGCACCATCTTGGCTCACTGCAAGCTCCGCCTCCCGGGTTCACGCCATTCTCCTGCCTCAGCCTCCCGAGTAGCTGGGACTACAGGCGCCCGCCACCATGCCTGGCTAATTTTTTGTATTTTTAGTAGAGATGGGGTTTCACCGTGTTAGCCAGGATGGTCTCAATCTCCTGACCTCGTGATCCACCCTCCTTGGCCTCCCAAAGTGCTGGGATTACAGGCATGAGCTCCTGTTATTTTATTTAAAGAGCAATGTAATTTGACAGTTCATCCAAGAACCTAGTAATAGGCTGTGGTGAATAAAATAACAAGGTTTGAGGATCACAAGCCTTTGTCAGTGTCTTCTCTGAAAGCTTGAAGGCTGCTAACTCTGAGCAGCTTGGGGAGTCTATATTATCAGGCAATGCTGAGATCATGGGCTTTGTCAGGGCTTGCAGATGTGCTGCGTATGACTTCATTAACATAATTGATTAGGAGCTAGGACATATTTAGTATTAATCAGGCTGTTTTTAGTGAGGCTGATTATGCCAGTCCTCTTGATGCACTATTTTAGTCTGGAACTTCCTTAGAACCAAGCTGCAAAAAGAAAAAAAAAAAATAAAGGCTTTATGTAAAAAGGAGGAACTTTCATGTGGCACTAAAGTATGCTGTTATATTTGAGGAATACAATTATATCAGGTCAAAATGTAGGAGAATGTACATATTTCAATTTTAATGTTTTTTAAAAGTAGAGCTCATATAGAGACTAGATTATTAAATTTGTTCACAGGAGACTAGAAACAAATAAAACTTCATTAGTAGAAATCTAAAAAAAATGTGGCTCTGTATGGGTAAAAGAATACTACAAATCTGTAAAGCCAATACTACAAGTCTTTAAAGCCCATAAAAGCCTTCTTTGTGCTTTCATAGCGTTTAAGAAACAAAACTTCCACAGTACTTACTTTGTTCTGGGAAGTATCTGTGTACTTCTTGTCTCAGTCCACTTATTTAGTGCCTTGAAATTGGTCTTGCCTTTCTTGGATTTCTGTGTTGTCCCCACATTGCGTGCTTTGTCTGCCATAATGAAGTTTTTATTACTTTGAATTTTTTGATACAAAGGGACTAATTATATATTAAATCATTTATTTCCTTTGACTCTTATTTTATGTTTTAGAATTTGTTTGGCCAGGAAAAATTGGCTACAATAGGTTTTGAAAAGATCTTGTACAATAACCACTTCACATCATCATTGTGGTCATTGTTGTAAATTTGTATTTAATTATGGATATAACTGAAACTAATTTAAAATGAACCTAATGTAAATATAATATTAATTCTCATCCTTTAAGCAATTTTGAATTCCCATGTCTATTGGGAGCTCTTACTAGGGCTGAAATGCCTACAAGTTCAAAGGGACACTGTAGTTATCCATTTCTTTCAAAAATGGGGCTGACTTATGTGAGGTTTTTCCTCAAATCAAATAGTATCTTATAATATTAACATTATAGGTGATTTTAGCTCTTAGCATGAAAGGTCCTTTATCATCAAATGTTTTTCAGCATCTCTGCTAACCTCTTACCTCAAGAACTGTATTTCTCAGAATCCTCAGTGGTTAAGCAGAACAACTTCAGGCAATGTTACCCGCCCTCTTCCCAATTACCAAGGAAGGCAGAAAAGCTGTTTCATAAAATCCTTGTATAAGCAAAATTACCATATATGATTCCATTCATCTTTAATCAACAATACCAGATAATTTCTTTCCCACTGCTTTCACCCACATGTAATTATTGGGCATTTAGTATAAAATTACCAGGACTCCTCTGTTGTGGCAAAGATGTGGAAGGAAGAAGTTAAGTTATACTTAAATTACTTTTAATATTTCATTAAACAGCTGCAATTTACATGAATGAAGTCGAATAGAGAAAGGTGAATTACTATCAAGTACCCTATATCTTGTTGAATAAATATATAACTAGTACTTAGTCTTGCAATTATAAATAATATTATAAATGCTAACACTTGTATGTGAACAAGAGAACTCTAGAGAGAAAACCAGAGTCCTGCCCAATCTCAGCTTTGATACTAATGAGTTGCATGGTCTTTGACAAATCAATTGACTTCTTAGGGCCTCAATTTCTTCACCTATGAACCAAACTTAAATAGTCTCTAAAGTCCCTCTGTGCTTTTATACCCAAAGATTTCACACCTGTATTTTTCAGGCTGGTAGATTGGTAATAAACTGCCAGAAGAACAGAGTGAACCCTACATAGCTTTGCCTAGTGGTTAAATAGCAACTGTAGATATGATAGAGATGTTAAACTTGTTGGGACAATGGATAATACTATGAAGCATTATTTACTGAAACACAAAAATAAGTTACATAAATCATAAAGGCTGTAAAAGGAGGAAGATGAGATATAAATGAGGCAAGGTTATCAAGTGAAACTGCAAGTCTTTCATTGAGCCATAAAGAGTAAGTTAGTTGAATTTGTATAGATACAGAGGAGAAAGGAACATTATATAAAATTTATTATAAGATAATTTTTTACCATAGGATGCATCTGAAGACAATATTCTACAGGAGCTAGTAAGGTTTTATTTACAATTCTATTAAACCAAGAACTTTATTACCTTAGCTCCTCAGTGAGATATATCCTGAGAAGTAAAAAAATAAAATAAAATAATAAAATAGAAATTTGGCCTCAATTTTTATTTCATTAACTCCATGACACAATAGATTTTATTGAACTTCAGGTCAATATAATATTTTTCTTTGTTTTGTGGAGAAATAAAGTCATATCTTTTGGTGATTTTTAATAGGATTGCCCTTTAGTTACAAATTATGATAAAATATATAAACCAAACTACTTTTACCACCTATTTAACTTAAAGAGTTGCTAATAACAATATAGCACATTTTCTAGCACAGTTAGATACTCAACCATTGGTTGCTGTTAATATTTTTTATATCAGGAAATTTCTTATACATATAAAAACCATTAATTTTATGGTAGCTCTTTATTGGTATCCACAGAAGCTAGTAAGGTGATTGCTTTCATGACATTGGTCAGTATACATAAAACTCTAATATAATTTTTCAATACAGGACTGGAACCATATCTTGGAATGTTTTGTATACACAGCTAAAGCTTTTACATGTCCTGATAGACTGTGTAGTACTGCTTAAGCAATTGAGCAGAGAGTAGTATGATTAACTTTGTCTTCAAGATTATGTGTCAACTACAGAAAGGATGAATTGGTGAGTGGTGAGCTTAAGAGTTGGGAGTATAAGACAAATTTAGGAGAATACTGCCCATGGGAAAACTTATGCTACTTTTCTTTTAAACAATCACATTTTACTCTCAAAACAACTACAAGTAGTGAATATGATTTATGTCATTTTAAAGAGAAGATCGGAGAAATCAAGTAAATTGCCTAAGATAACACAGCTCTAAAAATGGTATAACTGGAATTGAAAGCCAGGTGTCTCCTACCAACGTTCAGTCTATTTCCATTATCCTAAAATGGCAATTAAGTGTTGGAGCTGAGTATAATTGCTAAAGTTCTTATCTGATTTGGTTAATTGAATGGCATTAAGAATAAGAACAGGTTTTGAGAGATAATAATGAATTACATTTGGGGCTTGCTGGGTGTATTGGGGTCCCTGGAACACTTGCATGAGTGATTAAAAGAGTTTAATGAATATAGTACTTTTAAAGGTTTGCAGGGTTATGGTGGAACCCCAAGAGCTAGCCAAAGTAGGAAGCCTTTATCACTCCTATGCCTGAAGAGGCAAGAGAATAGAATGGTTTAGACATCCAGAAAGCCTTATAGCTTTAGGGAAGAGATGTCCAATCAGAACATCTGAAGGTCGTGTCCTTCAGTAGGGGACCACAACCACCAACCAACACTCTGTAAAATGATGTATGTAAAATTCTCAGTGAGCCTGGGAGGAAACTAGAGAATAGATGCCCAGATCTCTCTCTTTGTCTTACTGTATTATCTCTGGATGTTGCTCTCATAGGCCAAAACAGCCCACATTCAGAGGACATGGGGCTTGATTAATGTAACCCATAAGGGTCAGGGTGGAGAGGGACCTGGAGAGAACATGGAGACTACATGTCAGGCAGGATGCTGAGCTTGATCCACACAAGTGGTAATCTGCAGTGGACAACTGAATATATGAGTCAGGAGTTTACAAATGAGGGAGATATAGATATTGAAGTCATAAGTTAGCCCTGGCACAGCATTTCTTGGAATATGTTATGAGAAACTCTAGTTCTATGATATTATTTGTTAAAAACAGTTTTCATGACAAAACACTTTTGGGCAGCTTAATATATTATATTTTTTCTTTTGCATTTACAATGCACACACACATATATCAAAGGATCCAAAAATTCTGTATGTTAAGGAAATCTGTTTAACTTTTTTAAACCAGTGTTCCCCTTTTTTTTTAATCACAGAAATATTTCTATTTCTGATAATACTCATCAATTTCCTAAAGAGCAAATGATCTCAAAAACACTGTCATACAAAGGTTAGCTTCAAACATAACTAAAGAGCAGGTCAGCCATGAATCTGAGGCTGTTTAGAACACAGCATAGACCCAAGAAAGGAAATGTAGAACACATTGATTTAGTCAGCATTCTCCAGAGAAACAAAACCAGTAGGAGACATCTATCTCTCTATCTATTTACTGAGAAAATATTATTTATGTTAAAGGATTGGCTGATGCAGCTGCAGGGGCTAGTAAGTCCAAAATCTGCAGGGCATGCAGGCAGTCTGAGGGCCCAGGGAATAGTTTATTTTGCAGTCTTGAGTCTGAAGGCAGTCTGAAAGAAGACTTCCTTCCTCCTTGGGGGACTTCAGTCTTTTCTCTTTAAGGCCTTCAACTGATTAGACAAGGCCCATCCCACATTACAGAGGGTAATCTGCTTTATTCAAAGTCTATGATTTAAATGTGAATTACATCTAAAAACTACCTTCGTAGAAACATCTAGACTTATCTTTGATCAAATAAGTGTTACCAAAGCCTACCCGAATTGATGCATAAAATTAGCTATCACAAATATCATTAGAATACAAACTGATAAAGCCAAGGATGAGACAATATGAAAGAGAAAAGGGTATAACAGGCCCCAGTGCTCCAGAGAGATGGATAACACAAAGATTGGCCAGGAAAATTTAGATTTGTCAATTAGAAAATTATGCTCATCTACTCTTGACTCTAAATTTTCTCTCTGCTACATATAAATGAGGATGCAGTAGTCATGAGTTTGAACTAAAGGATCAACTGTAAGATTTTTATTAGTTCCCTTAATCTCTGAAAGACTGGGTTTCCTCATCTGCCAGATGATATTTACTAGTAGGATTTAGTAGTGCTTTCGGAAGAAAAAAGAATTTTGGAGAGAAAGCTGTGATGGCGGAGGCTTGGGAAACTAGATTAAGAATGGAATCTTTAGAATATTTTGTTTTGGGTCATATGATGTTGACTATTTGAGATATTTCAATAAAGATTTAAACATATTTTCAATTTTTTCTTAGAATTTTAGACTCTTGTTTTTTATTTTTTTAACTGAAACACTGTACTAGGGCTTGGCCTGAGGTAACATAGGTATCTTTCAGTTAATATGTTAAAACAAGTATAATTCAGCTTAGTGTCATGGAAAAGTAGGTAAGTATTAATAACTGTTGAGTAAATTTTCTTAAAAACACAAAAACAAATAGGTGGCAAAGCATCAAAAGAAAAAAAAAAAGGAAAATGAAAAGGGAAAGAAATGAGAGTTCCCCATGAATTATGAGCTATAAGTATATTTTAATAGACAAGAAACTTGTATCTCTAAACTTACAACTTTCTTCTTTTGTTATATTGGTTTTGATTTCCTGTTATTGATTATTAAAAAGACCTTTTGTGAAAACAATTAACTTTTTCTCACTGTCCTATCCATAAGAGGAAGCAGTTTTGTTTTTCTTACCCTCTACAGCTGCCAAGATAGATAGGGGCATCTGTCTGTCTTGACTGTTCAGTATCAAGAGATATTTACTCTGAAGACCAGGAATGTTCCCCATGATGCGGGAAACAGGAAAAGGGCCTTCTGTTGAGATCAGGGCCAGTTTCCTGCTTCACAGCCCTTTCCTAACTGTTAATGCTAGTATAAAAGAAATGGTTTTTTACTTGCATTTTGACTTGTAAAAGACCAAAGAAGAAGGATGACACAGTTTGTGAATTTGAGCGAATTTGATCTAATCTCTTTCTTGTTATGGAATTCTAAGTGAAACTTCCTTGTGTCAGCAAGTTTTCTCATAAAACATTTTATAAAAAAGAATGTTTCCTCCAATGCTCTTGCTTACAAGTACCAATTTTTCCTTATAAAACATTTGTTTGCGATCTGGTCTGTTTGACATAAATATTTCTTCCTATTATACCAGCTTGTTACAATTCCAAATGGCGTCATCCTTTCCCTCTCTAGAATGAGTGAGAAAAGTGGCTGCATCTTCAAGACCCAGTGTATTTTACATAGATGGAGTAAACAGTCTTGGAAATTGCTCATTTAATAAAGGATAAGGAATGCTGTAATCCCCAACACTTTGGGAGGCCAAGGTGGGTGGATCGCTTCAGCTCAGGAGTTAGAGACCAGCCTGGGCAACATGGCGAAACCCTATCTCTACAAAAAATATAAAAATTAGCCGGGCATGGAGGCGTATGCCTGTAGTCCCAGCTACTCAGGAAGATGAGGTGGGAGGATCACTTGAGCCTGGGAAACAGAGGTTGCAGTGAGCCGAGATCCCACGACTGCACTCTAGCCTGGGTAACAAAGTGAGGCCCTGTCTCAAAAAAAGAAAAAAAAAATGCCTGCTTCAATTAAATGAGAATTTTATATAAAAACATTTTTAATTTACTAGAATAAAACTTATATTAAGAAGTAGAAGACATAATGTGTTACTAGTTTGTTTTAATCCATAAGAGATGGTAAAATCTGTCATGTAGTGCATCAGTTCAAATAAGCCTGAACTCAGCATATTGAAATGATTACAACTTAAAAACTTGTGGTCTTTATATGGGCACTTGCTTCTATTTTAAGAATGGATATCCATTAGGCAAATTTAAAAAATTGAAAGGCTTCATTTGAAAATCAGACTTACACATGTGTCCCATATACTAGTAATTTTTTATTTTAAAGTCAAATCATATTTTAAAATAGCTATTGAGTCTTATTAATTTATTTAATAAATCAAGTCCAAAACTGTTATAAAAATAGCAGTATCTTTGAAATAGTACTTTAAGGTAATGTATGTTTTGGTTTTGAGTTGCAACCAACTTTTTCTTGTACTGATAATTTAGTCATGAAAAGAAAAACTCAATTTTCTAATGTTTCTAGGCATCCTTGACATTTTAAATGTAATGAAATATTCTTGCAGTCCATTTCCAATTACAGAAAAATGTAGAAAAACATATAGATAAAATATGGAAAAAGTAATTTTATGTAAGTAACATGATATTGTAAATGAAAAGTTGTTGGAAAAGAAACTTATATTTATGTTTTCTTTACTATTTCTACAAGACACTTTGGGAAAGCTTACAATAAAACATCTTGAGTAAGCAATGATTCTGCATAAAAATTTAAAAGAGTTTTTTAGGAATTTCCAAATGTCAGCAACACCAAACAAACAAACAAAAGCATTTGTAATTTATGGAGTTATCTAAAGAGATAAGTGCATGTGAATTCAGCTTCTCCTCTGAGTCCAAGTCAGTAAACTTTGAGCATTTGCCTTCTGAAATGCAAAAGCACTGAGTGGAAAAATAAAATATAGCATCTCCTTTTCCTTCTCCCGTCTCGCTCCTCTTTCCTTCTCTCTTTGTTTCTCTAACACACACACACACACACACACACACACACACACACACAGTGGTTGCCTTTTTTGTTTCACTTCTATATAGAAAGTGAGAAAGAACAGATGTGGCACCCCTCTGCTATACAAACACAACCCATTTTAAATAAATGCAATCACTCATGTAAAAAGCTTTATCATTTTCAAAAGGTTTGGGAGAAATCTACCTTATCCATTTTAAATGCTAAGTTTAATTAACATAGAAACATTTTTGCAATTTGAAATGTATTGAATAATCTTTCTCGTTACCTTTCCTTTTGCATACTAAATTCAGAAATATGAAAAAAAATCGTGAAGTCAAATAACTTTGGTTGTGAGACCGTTGAAAGATAAGTTTGGCATTGATGAAGTAAAAGGTGGCACTTCTTTTCTGCCCATGACTCAATCAGCTTGAAAGTTTTTCACAGAGTATATCTATTTCAAGCTTCATTATCCATGTTGCAGGAGAGAAACAGGGTTTGTGATCATCTTTAGATTTAAATTTTGTTCTGTCACTTACATCAGCATTCCTCAACCTTTTTGGCACCAGGAACCTGGTTCCTGGAAGACAATTTTCCCGGGGACAGGGGTGAGAGGAGGGATGGTTTCAGGATGAAACTGTTCCACTTCAGATCATCCGGCATTAGATTCTCATAAGGAGCATGCAACCTAGATCCCTCGCATGTGCAGTTCACAAGAGGGTTTGCTCTCCTATGAGAATCTAATGCAGCTGCTGATCTGACAGGAGGCGGAGCTCAGGCAGTAATGCTCATTTGCACTCTGCTCACCTCCTGCTGTGCACCCCAGTTCCTAACAGGGCACTGACCAATACTGGCTTGCAGCACAGGGGTTGGGGACCCCGACTCATATGACCTGTGAAGTTGGCCACATTCGTCATCTTTCCTGAGCCCATTTCCTCACAGGTTATGAGATGTGTTGACTTTTACCTGAGAATGAAGTATATTCTAGTGCATATAAGCTCATGTGCTGTATTCTAATAGTATAATTTCTTATTGTCTTGAAATTACTGTGGTTCCAACCCAAACTAAAACATATTTTTTTACCTTGTTTGACCATGTAAAATAAAGTGATTATTAAAATCCTTTCATCACACCTTTCGGAGGCTCAAAGGGAAAAAGGTAGTATGATATCATTTTTTAACATTTTTCCGTCAGTTATTGAGTACAGGTGGTATTTGGTTACATGAGTAAATTCTTTAGTGGTGATTTGTGAGATTTTGGTGCACCCATCATCCGAGAAGTATACACTGCACTGTATTTGTAGTCTTTTGTCCCTCGTCCCCCTCCCACTCTTCCCCCAAGTCCGCAAAGTTCATTGTATCATTCTTATGTCTTTGTGTCCTTATAGCTTAGCTCCCACAAATTAGTGAGAACACACGATGTTTGGTTTTCCATTCCTGAGTTACTTCACTTAGAATAATAGTCTCCAGTCTCATCCAGGTCACTGCAAATGCTGTTAATTCATTCCTTTTTATGGCTGAGTTGTATTCCATCATGTATATACACACACACACACACACCACAGTTTCTTTATCCACTCATTGACTGATGGGCATTTGGTTTGGTTTCACAATTTTGTAATTGTGAATTGTGCTGCTATAAACATGCATGTTCAATCTTTTTCAAATAATGGCTTCTTTTCCTTTGGGTAGATACTCAGTAGTGGGATTGCTGGATCAAATGGTAGTTCTACTTTTAGTTCTTCAAAGAATCTCCACACTGTTTTCCATAGTGGCTGTACTAGTTTACATCCCCACCAGCAGTGTAGAAGTGTTCCCTAATCACCACATACATGCCACTACTGTTTTTTTATTTTTTTTTATTATGGCCATTCTTGCAGGAGTAAGGTGGTGTTTCATTGTGGTTTTGATTTGCATTTCCTTGATCATTAGTGATGTTGAGCATTTTTTCATATTTTTGTTGGCCATTTGTGTATCTTCTTTTGAGAATTGTCTATTCATGTCCTTAGCCCACTTTTTGATGAGATTGTCTGTTTTTTTTCTTACTGTCTTGTTTGAGTTTGTTGTAGATTCTGGATATTAGTCCTTTGTCAGATGTATAGATTGTGAAGATTTTCTCCCACTCTGTGGGTTGTCTGTTTACTCTGCCAACTGTTCCTTTTGCTGTGCAAAAGCTCTTTAGTTTAATTAGGTCCCAGCTATTTATCTTTGTTTTTATTGCATTTGCTTTTGGGTTATTGGTCATGAAATCTTTGCCTAAGGCAATGAATGTCTAGAAGGGTTTTTCCAATGTTATCTTCTAGAATTTTTATAGTTTCATGTCTTAGGTTTAAATCCTTTATCCATCTTGGGTTGATTTCTGTATAAGGTGAGAGATGAAGATCCAGTTTCATTCTCCTACATGTGGCTAGCCAATTATCCCAGCACCATTTGTTGAAAAGGGTGTCCTTTCCCCACTTTATGTTTTTGTTTGCTTTTTCAAAGATCAGTTGGCTGTAAGTATTCGGGTTTATTTATGGGTTCTCTATTTTGTTCCATTGATCTATGTGCCTATTTTTATAACAGTACCATGATATTTTGGTGACTATGGCCTTACAGTATAGTTGGAAATCAGGTAGTGTGATGCGTCCAGATTTGTACTTTTTGCTTAGTCTTGTTTTGGTTATGTGGGCTCTTTTGTGGTTCCATATGAATTTTGGAATTGTTTTTTCTAACTCTGCGAAGAATTACGGTGGTATTTTGTTGGGGATTGCATTGAATTTGCAGATTGCTTTTGGCAGTATGGTCATTTTCCCAAGATTGATTATACCCATCCATAAGCGTGGGATGTGTTTCCATTTGTTTGTGTTGTCTATAATTGCTTTCAGCAGTGTTTTGTAGTTTTCCTTGTAGAGGTCTTTCGACTCCTTGATTAGGCATATTCCTAACTATCTTACGTTTCTTTTTGCAACTATTGTAAAAGGAATTGAGCTCTTGATTTAATTTTCTGCTTGGTTGTTGCTGATGTATAGAAGAACTGCTGATTTGTGTACATTAATATTGTATCTGGAAACTGTGCTGAATTCTTTTATCAGTTCTAGGAGCTTTCTAGAGGAGTCTTTAGGTTTTTCAAGGTAAAAGATCATATCGTCAGCAAATAGTGACAGTTTGACTTCCTCTTTCCCAATCTCAATGCTCTTTATTTCTTTCTCTTGTCTAATTGCTCTGGCTAGGACTTCTAGTACTATGTTGAAGAGAAGTGGTGAGAGTGGACATCCTTGTCTTGTTACAGCTTTCAGAGGGAATGCTTTCAACTTTTACCCATTCAATATATGTTGGCTGTGGGTTTTTCATGGAAAGCTTTTATTACATTAAGGTATGTCCCTTGAATGCTGATTTTGCTGAGAGTTTTAATCACAAAGTGATGCTGGATTTTGTCTCATGCTTTTTCTGCATCAATTGAGATGATCATATGATTTTCATTTTTAATTCTGTTTATGTGGTGTATTGAATTTATTGACTTGCATATGTTAAACCATCCCTTCATCCCTGGTATGAAACCCACTTGATCATGGTGGATTAACTTTTTGATATGTTATTGGATTCCGTTAGCTAGTATTTTGTTAAGGATTTTAACATTTATGTTCATCAAGGATATTGGTCTGTAGTTTTCATTTTTCATTATGTCCTTTCCTGGTTTTGGTATTCAGGTAATACTGACTTCATAAAATGAATTGGGGAGAATTCCTTATTTCTCTATCTTGTGGAATAGTGTCAAAAGTATTGGCACCAATTCTTCTTGGAATGTCTGGTAGAATTCTGTGAATCCAACTGGTCCTGGACATTTTTTTGTTGGTAATTTTTAAATTACGATTTCAGTCTTGCTGCTTGTTATTGGTCTGCTTAGGGTATCTAATTCTTCCTGATTTAAACTAGGAGGGATGTATTTTTCTAGGAATTTATCCATCTCTTCTAGGTTTTTAGTTTATGTGGGTAAAGGTGTTCATAATAGCCTTGAGTGATCTTTTTTATTTCAGTGGTGTCAATTGTAATGTCTCCTGTTTCATTTCTTAGTGAAGTTATTTGTATTTTCTTTCTTCTCTTCTTGGTTAATCTTGCTAATGGTCTATCAATTTTATTTATCTTTTCAAATAACCAGCTTTTTATTTCATTTATCTTTTGTATTTTTTTGTTGTTGTTTCAATTTTATTTATTTCTGCTCTGATCTTGGTTATTTCTTTCTTCTGCTGGGTTTGGGTTTGGTTTGCTCTTGTTTCTCTAGTTCTATGAGGTGTGACCTTAGAAGTCAATTTTTGCTTTTTTAGTCTTTTTGATGTAGGCATTTAGGGCCATGAACTTTCCTCTCAGCACTGCCTTTGCTGAATCCCAGAGGTTTTGGTAGGTTGGTTATTATTGTCGTTCAGTTCAAATAATTTTTAAATTTCCTCCTTGATTTTGTTTTTGAGCCAGTGCTCATTTGGGAGCAGGTTATTTAATTTCCATGTATTTGCATGGTTTTGAAGATTCCTTTTGCAGTTGATTTCCAGTTTTATTCCACTGTGGTCTGAGAGAGTGCTTGATATAATTTCAGTTTTCTTAAATTTATTGAGGCTCATTTTATGGCCTACCATATGATCTGTCTTGGAGAAAGTTCCATGCACTATTGAATAGAATGTGTATTCTGTGGTTGTTGGATGAAATGTTCTGTATATATCTGTTAAGTCCAGTTGTTCCAAGATATAGTTTAAATCCATTGTTTCTTTGTTGACTTTCTGTCTTGATGATCAGTTTAGTGCTGTCAGTGGAGTATTAAAGTCCCCCACTATTTTTGTGTTGCTGTCTATCTGATTTCTTAGGTCTGTTAGTAATTGTTTTATAACTTTGGGAGCTCCAGTGTTAGGTGCATATATATTTAGGATTGCAATATTTTCCTGTTGGACAAGACCTTTTACCATTATATAATGTCCCTCTTTGTCTCTTTTTACTGCTGTTGGTTTAAGGTTTTTCTTGTCTGTTTTTCTTGTCTGATATAAGAATAGCTACCTCTGCTTGCTTTTGGTGTCTATTTGCATGAAATGCCTTTTTCTACCCCTTTCCTTTAAGTTTATGTGTGTCCTTAAGTCTTAGGTGAGTCTCCTAAAGGCAGCAGATAGTTGGTTGGTGATTTCTTAGCCATTCTGTGGTTCTGTATCTTTTAAGTGGAGCATTTAGGCCATTTACATTCAATGTTAGTATTGAAATGGGAGGCACCATTGCATTCATTGTGCTCTTTGTTGCCTGTGTACTCTGGTTATTTTGTTTTTGCTTTTTAACTTCTATTTTTGTCTTATAGGGCCTATGTGATTTATGCTTTAAAGAGGTTCTGTTTTGATGTGTTTCCAGGATTTGTTTCAAGATTTAGAGCTCCTTTTAGCAGTTCTTGTACTGGTGGCTTGGTAATGGCGAATTCTCTCAGTATTTGTTTGTCTGAAAAAGACTGTATCTTTCCTTCATATATGATGCTTAGTTTCACTGGATACAAAATTCTTGGCTGATGATTGTTCTGTTTGAGGAGGCTGAAGATAGGGCCCCAATCCCTTCTGGCTTGTAAGGTTTCTGCTCAGAAATCTGTTGTTAATCTGATAGGTTTTTCCTTTAGAGGTTACCTGGTGCTTCTCTCACAGCTCTTAAGATTGTTTCCTTCATCTTAACTTTGGATAACCTGATGACAGTGTGCCTAGGTGATGATCTTTTTGCAATGAATTTCCCAGGTGTTCTTTGTGCTTCTTGTATTTGGATGTCTAAGTCTCTAGCAAGGCTGGGGTAGTTTTCCTTGATTATTCCCCCAAATATGTTTTACAAGATTTCAGAATTCTCTTATTCCTCAGGAAAACCGATTATTCTTAGATTTGGTCATTTAACATAATCCCAGACTTCTTGGAAGCTTTGTTCATATTTTCTTATTCACTGTTCTTTGTCTTTATTGGATTGGGTTAATTCAAAGACCTTGTCTTAGAGCTCTGAATTTCTTTCTTTTAATTGTTCAATTCTATTGCTGAGATTTTCCAGAGCATTTCACATTTCTAAAAGTGTGTCCAAAGTTTCCTGAATTGTTGATTTTTTTTAAGCGATCTATTTCCTTGAATATTTCTCCCTTCACTTCTTGTATTGTTTTTTGGATTTCCTTGCACTGGGCTTCACCTTTCTCTGGTGCCTCCCTGATTAGCTTAATAACCTAACTCCTGAATTCTTTTTCAGGTAAACCAGAGATTTCTTCTTGGTTTGAATCCTTTGCTGGTGAGCTAGTATGATTTTTGGGGTGTGCTGAGAAACCTTGTTTTGTCATATTACCAGCGTTGGTTTTCTGGTTCCTTCTCATTTGGGTAGGCTCTGTCAGAGTGAAGGTCTAGGGCTGAAGGGTGTTGTTCAGATTCTTTTGTCCCATAGGGTGTTCTCTTGATGTAGTACTCTCCCCCTTTTCCTATGGATGTGGCTTCCTGTGAGCCAAACTGCAGTGATTGTTGTCTCTCTTCTGGGTCTAGCCACCCAGCGAGTCTACCCGGCTCTGGGCTGGTACTGGGGTTGTCTGCACAGAGTCCTGTTATGTGAACCATCTGTGGGTCTCTCAGCCATGAATACCAGTGCCTATTCTGGTGGAGGTGGCAGGGGAGTGCAATGGACTCTGTGAGGGTTCTTAGCTTTTGTGGTTTAATGCTCTATTATTGTGCTGGTTGGCCTCCTGCACCAAAGTGCAGGAGGTGGTGCTTTCCAGAGAGCATCAGCTGCAGTAGTATGGAGAGGGACCAGTAGTGGGCGTGGCCTTTTGTCTTCTGCTACCTGGGTGGGTAGGGAAGGACCATCAAACGGGGGCAGGGCTAGGCATGTCTGGGCTCAGACTCTCCTTGGGTGGGTCTTGCTGTGGCTGCTGTGGGGGATGGGGGTGAGATTCCCAGGTCACTGGAGTTGTGTAAGTAGGAGGATTATGGCTGCCTCTGCTGAGTCATGCAGGTTGACAGGGAAGTCGGGGAAAGCCAGCAGTCACAGGCCTCACCCAGCTCCCAAGCTAACCAAAGGGCCAGTCTCACTCCCACCATGTCCCCCGCCAACAGCCCAAGTCTGTTTCCAGGTGGAGGGTGAGATGGGCTTGAAAACTTGCCCGAGGCTACCCACCTTCCAGCTGCAAAAGAAAAGGGCTTGGTTCTTCCCCTGCCTGTGGAGTCTGCACACCAGATTTGCACCCTCCCCGGAGTTCTGGCCAGGAGGCTTCTCACCCCATTCAAATTGTTACAAAGTTCAGCTAGAGATTTTCTTCTCCCTGTGGTTTTACCCCCTGCTCTTCTGACCACCCTCCTGATGAATCCCTGTGGTGCCAGGCAGGAATGGCCTGCTAGGGGACCCAGTGAGCTCTCAGTGTCTTTCTGCTGCTTCCTCTGCCCCTGCATTTTGCTCAACTCTCCAAATTGACTCAGCTCCTGATAAAGTTGGAAACTTCTCCTGCAAACAGCCCATCATTTTCTACAGTGGGGGTGTGTATTCGGGAGAAGAGGGTCTCCCTTTCCGACTTCCACAGTTGGGGCACTCTCGGTATTTGAGGTGTCTCCCAGGTCCTGCAGAAGCAGTCTGCTTCCTTCAGAGGGTCTGTGGGTCCTCTTGGGATTGCTGATTTGTTCTTGCAGTCGATCTGGAGCTAACATTCACAACGACCTTTTTTTTTTTTTTTGAAACTGATCTCACTCTGTGGCCCAGACTAGAGTGCAGTGGCCACAATCTTGGGTCACTGCCTGTAGTATGGTATCTTGAAGAAGTTTGAATTTAAACAGATAAGACCTAGAGTCCTTTACAACATTTACTTCATGAATGATATAGCTTCACTGAGTTCTCAACTGCATCTGCAAGACATGAGCTATGACTGTTCCTCAGTTCCTTCAGCTGGCATTTATAGTAACACGTGCTATCCAGAGTTCATGCTGGGCCCCACAGGCCCTTTTAGATTCAGTCTGAGGTTACAACCCCCAGGAGTAGCTTTCCACTCCACTCAGCCATGGGGAGTTGCATGTCTCTCTTGATTCCCACATGCTTCACGTCTACTGTTTCTCAAAGTCCTTATTGTAATTATGAACTTTCTTAGTTACTGCTGTCACACCTAGTATTACTGGAAGGAGGTTTTTAAAACTCCAAACACTGGCAAAGGGTTTTGGCATAAGACTAGATAAGCATTTGTTGATTTATGTGAATAAATTGTATGACTAAAGGTCTCGGGTAGTCACTGGAAAGTGCTGTAGAATTGCTGCTTGTTAGTTTTTGTTGTTAACAGTTGATAATGAGAAGAGCAGACTTCTGAGAATAATTCAGCTATCACTAAAGAAAAGTCAAGGCAAAAAAAAAAAATGGATTCAGAGCCTGAAAGGCCAGCTTAGTTATGCCACATAACTCAAGTGAAGTCCTTAATTTAAAAAGCTTTTCTGTCATAGCAACCTAATTACAATGTGAAGGGAGGTACTCTTACCATGTTGCTATAAAGTTGTGTGCCTTCTGGAGTCCCAAATAAAATTCCGAGGAAATTTTTGGGAAAAAAAAAAATGGAAGAAGAATATTTGTTCTGAATTATTTTTTTCCCTAAGTCTTCTCCCTTTCAATTTGATCACAAAATCCAATGAGACACTTGACCACCTAGCAACAGCCAAAGTTTTTCTTAAACCATCACTCAGAATTGTATAACTTCTCTGCTTAAACCTCTCACTGGCTTCCTATGTTACTCACAGGGAAATGGAAAATTCATACCAGTAAAAAGATTCTAGGAGATCTGCCCTACTACATCTTGGCTGCAGCACTCAACACTCCCCTCCTGAGTCCTCTACTCTGGCCTCACTAGGCCTAGCTCTTCTTTTTTTTTTTTTTTTTTTTTTTTTTGAGATGGAGTCTGGCTCTGTTGCCCAGACTGGAGTGCAGTGGCGCGATCTCAGCTCACTGCAAGCTCCAACTCCCGGGTTCACGCCGTTCTTCTGCTTCAGCCTCCGGAGCAGCTGGGGCTACAGGTGCCCGCCACCACGCCACCTGGCTAATTTTTTTTTTTTTAGGTAATTTATTTGTTTATTTATTTTCTTTTATTATTATACTTTAAGTTTTAGGGTACATGTGCACATTGTGCAGGTTAGTTACATATGTATACATGTGCCACGCTGGTGCGCTGCACCCACTAACTTGTCATCTAGCATTAGGTATATCTCCCAATGCTATCCCTCCCCACTCCCCCCACCCCACAGCAGTCCCCAGAGTGTGCTGTTCCCCTTCCTGTGTCCATGTGATCTCATTGTTCAATTCCCACCTATGAGTGAGAATATGCGGTGTTTGGTTTTTTGTTCTTGTGATAGTTTACTGAGAATGATGATTTCCAATTTCATCCATGTCCCTACAAAGAACATGAACTCATCATTTTTTATGGCTTCATAGTATTCCATGGTGTATATGTGCCACATTTTCTTAATCCGGTCTATCATTGTTGGACATTTGGGTTGGTTCCAAGTCTTTGCTATTGTGAATAGTGCCGCAATAAACATACATGTGCATGTGTCGTTATAGCAACATGATTTATAGTCCTTTGGGTATATATCCAGTAATGGGATGGCTGGGTCAAATGGTATTTCTAGTTCTAGGTCCCTGAGGAATCGCCACACTGACTTCTACAATGGTTGAACTAGTTTACAGTCCCACCAACAGTGTAAAAGTGTTCCTATTTCTCCACATCCTCCCCAGCACCTGTTGTTTCCTGACTTTTTAATGATTGCCATTCTAACTGGTGTGAGATGGTATCTCATTGTGGTTTTGATTTGCATTTCTCTGATGGCCAGTGATGATGAGCATTTTTTCATGTGTTTTTTGGCTGCATAAATGTCTTCTTTTGAGAAGTGTCTGTTCATGTCCTTTGCCCACTTTTTGATGGGGTTGTTTGTTTTTTTCTTGTAAATTTGTTTGAGTTCATTGTAGATTCTGGATATTAGCCCTTTGTCAGATGAGTAGGTTGCAAAAATTTTCTCCCATTTTGTAGGTTGCCTGTTCACTCTGATGGTAGTTTCTTTTGCTGTACAGAAGCTCTTTAGTTTAATTAGATCCCATTTGTCAATTTTGTCTTTTGTTGCCATTGCTTTTGGTGTTTTAGACATGAAGTCCTTGCCCATGCCTATGTCCTGAATGGGATTGCCTAGGTTTTCTTCTAGGGTTTTTATGGTTTTAGGTCTAACATACAGTCTCCCAAGACTAAACCAGGAAGAAGTTGAATCTCTGAATAGACCAATAACAGGATCTGAAATTGTGGCACTAATCAATAGCTTACCAACCAAAAAGAGTCCAGGACCAGATGGATTCACAGCCGAATTCTACCAGAGGTACAAGGAGGGACTGGTACCATTCCTTCTGAAACTATTCCAATCAATAGAAAAAGAGGGAATCCTCCCTAACTCATTTTATGAGGCCAGCATCATTCTGATACCAAAGCCTGGCAGAGACACAACCAAAAAAGAGAATTTTAGACCAATATCCTTGATGAACATCGATGGAAAAATCCTCAATAAAATACTGACAAAACAAATCCATCAGCACATCAAAAAGCTTATCCACCATGATCAAGTGGGCTTCATCCCTGGGATGCAAGGCTGGTTCAATATACGCAAATCAATAAATGTAA
The DNA here is from genome assembly GCF_028858775.2 of Pan troglodytes. Lineage (NCBI taxonomy): Eukaryota > Metazoa > Chordata > Mammalia > Primates > Hominidae > Pan > Pan troglodytes. The sequence continues at coordinate 135,324,619 of NC_072403.2, read as the reverse complement.
TCCAGCATATAAACAGAGCCAAAGACAAAAACCACATGATTATCTCAATAGATGCAGAAAAGGCCTTTGACAAATTCAACAACCCTTCTTGCTAAAAACTCTCAATAAATTAGGTATTGATGGGATGTATTTCAAAATAATAAGAGCTATCTATGGCAAACCCACAGCCAATATCATACTGAATGGGCAAAAACTAGAAGCATTCCCTTTGAAAACTGGCACAAGACAGGGATGCCCTCTCTCACCACTCCTATTCAACATAGTGTTGGAAGTTCTGGCCAGGGCAATTAGGCAGGAGAAGGAAATAAAGGGTATTCAATTAGGAAAAGAGGAAGTCAAATTGTCCCTCTTTGCAGACGACATGATTGTATATCTAGAAAACCCCATTGTCTCAGCCCAAAATCTCCTTAAGCTGATAAGCAACTTCAGCAAAGTCTCAGGATACAAAATCAATGTACAAAAATCACAATAATTCTTATACACCAACAACACACAAACAGAGAGCCAAATCATGAGTGAACTCCCATTCACAATTGCTTCAAAGAGAATAAAATACCTAGGAATCCAACTTACAAGGGATGTGAAGGACCTCTTCAAGGAGAACTACAAACCACTGTTCAATGAAATTAAAGAGGATACAAACAAATGGAAGAACATTCCATGCTCATGGGCAGGAAGAATCAATATCATGAAAATGGCCATACTGCCCAAGGTAATTTACAGATTCAATGCCATCCCCATCAAGCTACCAATGACTTTCTTCACAGAATTGGAAAAAACTACTTTAAAGTTCATATGGGACCAAAAAAGAGCCTGCATCGCCAAGTCAATCCTAAGCCAAAAGAACAAAGCTGGAGGCATCACACTACCTGACTTCAAACTATACTACAAGGCTACAGTAACCAAAACAGCATGGTACTGGTACCAAAACAGAGATATAAATCAATAGAACAGAACAGAGCCCTCAGAAATAACGCCGCATATCTACAACTATCTGATCTTTGACAAACCTGAGAAAAACAAGCAATGGGGAAAGGATTCCCTATTTAATAAATGGTGCTGGGAAAACTGGATAGACATATGTAGAAAGCTGAAACTGGATCCCTTCCTTATGCCTTATACAAAAATTAATTCAAGATGGATTAAAGACTTAAACGTTAGACCCCTGGCTAATTTTTTGTATTTTTAGTAGAGATGGGGCTTCACCTTGTTAGCCAGGATGGTCTCGATCTCCTGACCTCGTGATCCACCTGCCTCAGCCTCCCAAAGTGCTGGGATTACAGGTGTGAGCCACCGTGCCCAGCCAGGCCTGGCTCTTCTTTGAATTTATCTAGCCTGCTGTCATTTCAGGATCTCTGCAGGTATTTTTCCTCTGCTGAAAAGTCTTCTCCCTAATAGCCCAAAGCTCTTCCACTTTTTTCAATAATCTTTCCAATTGCCCATTCAGAAAGGTTTACCCTGATCCACCTTTAAAAAACCAAGCCACCTCCTATGGTCTCAGGCTTTAATTTTCAAAACAAAGCTTTCTTTTTTTTTTTTTCCTAATCTTTATCATCACTTGTCCAAAAATATATATATAATATGTATATGTATATATATATTATATACATACATATTCATTTTAAGCCTCTAAAATGGACTTTTCTCTTGCTTTAAACAATTTTAAGCCATATCAAAACCAGACAACATGCCATCGATATTTGCAACTCTTTTTAGGTTACCTATTCCCAGGAAAATTAGAAAATAAATGCAAGATGATGCATATTTCACTTGGTAAATAAGGAATAAACAGGTGAAAGGGGATTCAAACACATTCTACTCATTTCTCTGCCTTTTATGGTTGAAGACAGAAGATACAGCACTCATCTATAGTTGCATAAGGTAATGACTACTAATTATACCAAAATTGAGACTTGAATCCACTTCATTGCAGTACAGTACCCTTCATAACATGTTTCTATCTTGCTTATGGGTATTTTTTCCCTTTAGTTTCTTAATACAAAATATTCTAGACATACACTCCCTGGATATAGAAGAATAAGAATAAAGTTGCTTTTACTCAAAGAGATCAGTAAATCTGATCTAAAAAATTACCTAAAAAGATTATATGTGGTCAGATTTTTATTATTTGTAAAATATAGTAATAGCTTGTCATTATTATCATTATTTTTCTACATCTACTCTGTTCCAGGCATTTTAGCCCAGTTATCTCCATTTCTCACAAGTAAGCAAGGTAGATTTTATTAGCTCCACTTTTCAAATGAGGAAAATGAAATTCGGTGTGCCATAGCACATTGCCCAAGGTCACACAACTAGGAAGAGTCATGGACAGAATTCAGCCCAAGGTCATCAGTGCCAGCATCTGTGCTTTCTCTCGTGCTCCACACCCCTCTGTAGATAACAATGGGACAACTCTAATAATCACTCGTGTAATTGAACTTATCTTCAGCTTATGTAAAATTTTCCATGGTCATATTGTGAGCTGGGTCCCAGGCCAATCTCTGCCACTCTAAGAAAACAAGGTGACAGTGATGAGGTATGTTGGAATGCATTGTTATTAAAGAAACAAGTTCTTATTTACTTAACTGGAACCAGGAATACATCAGTTCTGGCCACAGTGTTAGAATAAAAGCACTCATCTGATACACAGAATTAGGATAATCTCTACACTAGAAGGGCAAAGAGGGGAGGAACAAAACATAAGACAAAAATAAAACATTTTGCATTTGTTTCCTCGTGGAAACAGCATCTTAGAAAGCTTTGCAATTGTAATTAAACATTGTGTATTGTCTGGCTTTGAGATGGCATAAAAAACATTTAAAAGCAAGAGAAAAGCCCATTGTGAGGGCTTAGAAAGTAAGAAGTAAGTCGTTTAATTTTTCTTTCATCTGATGTTAATTTATGCAGAAGCTAATAACATATTTGTGGCTCAGAGCTGCTCATTGTAGGGAAGATTTCTCTCCCAACCACACTCTTCTGTGATCCCTGCCAGAATACAGCCATCATTTCAGGGCTTATTATACTTTTGTCAGGGAAAGGTAATATTCTGATACTTTCACATCCTGTAGATACATTTAATTTTTAATCTTCTGAACATCAATGGGCTTAAATGCTCTAATTCTTCTCTAGCTGTTACAAACAAAATGGCAAACCAATGAGAAAGAGATGGAAGAGGAAATTTTTTATGTGTGTTCAAAGTCAGGTAGACAGAAAGGGAAGAGTACTCTTGGCTGTTGAGGAAGAAAAAGTCAGGGGCAAGGAAGTTTTCATAAAAGAAACATGGGTTATTTTTATATCCAAGTAGGATATAATCAAATTGTTATGTTTTTATAAGTGAAAAATTTAATTCCATTGCTACCAAATCACCTATATAACAGAGACAATAGTGCTTGAGGAAATGTAGAATCTTGAGAAGTTGACATTTTAAATGAAATTCAGCATGAATAAAGTAAGTCTCATAATGACAGCTTAAAGGTCTAATTCATAAAAATGTTATTAAAGGACATTATTTATATCTGCATTTTGTGGACTTCTGCTCTTATTCATGACTCTCACAGTGTATGACTGTAATCACAAGCAGAGTGTATAATAGGAGCATTAATTCAATTTGGATGAAGACAAGAATACTGTATCACCACAATAAAATTCCAGCTATATTAATTTGAAGGGTAGAATTTGTTGCACAAGAGCATTCTCTAAAAGAAAATTGAAAAATAAATGAATGCCTTCCATATTCTGGGTTCAAATATCTACTTTCTTTGTGAAGTTCAGTGTAAGATTGACTAATTGGCACAAGCTTTTTAATGAAATATTTATTCATCAACCTTATGAAACTTGGAGACTTGGATACTGAGTTCTGATCTTATGGTTAGTATGGCATTAGTGTTTAGCTTGAGCTTAGAAATATTTACAAGTCATTTGTATTTTAATTAACCCCTTTGCTGATACATGACATCAGAGGTGATGCTTAGCAAATGGCTATTCAATTGTCTGGCATATACATTTATTTAGAGAAGATGTAAAATTCACTACTACATAAAATTTCTCCCAGAGAAGCTGAAAGTAGTGATACTTGAAAGTATCTTCATTCAGAATTTTAAATATGATCTGCATGTTTAATATGCATAAACCTTTAGGAAAAGAAGAAGTGGAAATCAATTGGTTTATTTCTATCTCTGGAACTATCAAAATTTGACTTCTTGACTTTCTACTTCTGATTGGATGAGCTGTAATAGTATGCTGTAGACACTTTTAGACAAAGTGTGAATACATTTTTCCCTGAGACATTAGATTATCTCTAGAAATCATGAAAGGGGTTCTTTATAAATTATACGTCTAACATTGAAAGAAAGTGTTGTCTTTGATCTTGTAGGTAAAAAAGCTCTATACCTAAGGGAATGAGTTAATTCCTCTATTTAATAAGATGCAGTCATTAGTAGACAACTTAAGGATTCATTCTAGAACTACATATTGAATTTCTTTAGCATAATAATGATCTTATAATAGTTCTGGGTAACAGAAGTCTTTGAATGTACCTGTACCTGAGATGAGAGACAACGGACAAAGAGAAAGGAATTTCAAATATAAGGTAAATAGCACTGCTAATTGAAGATAAAAATCAGTACATTTACAACATTAACCGTAGCTATTATTGTCCCAAATCTAAAACCACTGAACATTCAATTTCAACAACTATGTATTAGTACAGGACTTTGTTATCTAAAATGATTATGCTTACCAGAAAAGTGTCCAGGGATGTCCACCTGCTATGTGGCTATGCCTGGGCAGCACGTGAATTCTCTGTCTTTGCTCCCTCAGACCAAGGCTGTCTCAGATTTATGAAACAGGGCTCTTCCACGAAGTTTAGAAGTACCACAAACAGTTTGATGTGGTATCCAGACTTACTGCAACCTCTGGGTGCAAAGATTGAACAGCCTTGTTGATACAACCACTCAGAAAGGACCGTGGAAGTTATGTTTCCAACACACTGCCAGACACTTGTCATCAGGCTTAAATGCCTGTTGGCAAGAGCCAGATATGAAAAACAGCTACATCAAAAGATACCTTTTTAATGGTCTAATATATTATTTCTAATGAAATTGAATGTATAAAAGAAAACAAATATTAATTCTTCTAGTTTATCTGCGGTATATTTTCCAAGAAATATATTTTAATTTTATATATCAATACTTTTAGGCACTAGATAAACAATTGTTTGGTTCAGAAAGTTCAAACTATCACGTTCATTATTTGTAAACAGTATTAGCAGTCTACAACGTTACACATTTACTGTGAGCCAGGCACTTTACACAGTGTTTTGTAAACATTTACTTTGAGGGAGGTATTATTATTTGATAAATGAGGAAAATAAGACTTAGTGGGATTAAATTACTTGCTCAGTCACAAAGCTAGCTGGAGGCAGAACTGACTTAACAAAAATCCTTCATTTCAACCTTGGTTTTGCTTTCATACTAAATTTCCCTAAAGGAAATATTTTAAATGTATTCTCTAGAAAAAGAAGGGGAAAAGAAGAAGGCTGAGAAGAAAGTTACTTCTGAAACAAAAAAGAAAGGTAGGAAATTTAAAAGCCATGTACCACATAAATCAATTAGTGTCCATGCATAATACTACTGGTAAATCTATTATTTTCTAGGAAAGAAATTCCCTTAATAAATGCATTGTCATTGTTATTAATGAACACTCTTAACATGTCTAGATATTCCAAATAAAATTAAAATTGTCAATTTTTAAAAAGAGAATTCAATCCTAAACACTTTTTGAAAATTACTACTGTGATTATTTTTTCTTTCTTAAGAGCAGCTGCTTAATTCTCTCTAATTCACTACTTTACTTTAACTATATATGTGAATATGATGGTTACTATTTAACTAATTCAGTTTAATTTTAAAAGTCATTTTATGTAGAGGGCAGAAAATACTTGATTGGTTTGTTTTACACATATATATATTTTTTAATTGGTTGTTTTCAAATAATTTATCTGATGTCCCAAGTGAACTTCAGAGATTTCAGAACTTTTGACATGGTTCTGGTGACCTCATAGCTGAGAGAACATTCAATATATTCTTTTCAATATATGTTAGGAAAGCTGTTAAATAATACCATAATTAATAATGCCATTTAATGTTTTCACTGTTATTAAATAATTTTTGCCTTTGGCAAAAAAAAAAAATTATGTTTCCTGAAGAGAAATTATACCTAAGCCACTAGTCTGTTATGAAGGTGCTACCTTATTCATATTTGACATGACTTATGGCTGATTTAAGATTTCTCTATACAAGATAAATTAGATGCCTCACTGGTAGTCATGCATGCCCTGAAATATTTGCAAGTTAAACAGGTAAAGGCTTATAATTTTCTTATTTTACCAGCAGAAAAAGAAGATGTCAAAAAGAAAAGTGAGAAGGAAACTGCCATTGATGTGGAAAAAAAAGGTATTGCACTTTCTTTGTTTCCTTAGATGGATTATGTTCAGGATGTTTGCTTCATGAAAGACTCCTCATGCAACATACACAAATTGCACACAGTTACTTATATCTACCCAAGACGTGAAGGTCAAAGCAAAACTTGCACTAGACAAAGTTAAACAGGCAAAGAAGACTTTATTCGAGGCCATTGCAATAGGACAGAGAGACTGGAATTGAGTCTGAACTCAATTCCCCCCCAAAAAAACGCAGGAGTGTTTGTAATGGCTGGTATGGGGAATCACAGGACGTCTGTTTTTGCATATTGGCTTTTCCCCCTCAAAACATAAACTTTCAGTCTTATATCTGCATGGTAAGAAGTAGTTTCACAATGTAGAGCGAGGAGTCCAAGGAAGTTAGGCTCCTACTCTTCCACAGAAACTTAGAGATGGGGCACTATCTTTCTTGATGATTACATTTCAAAGGGATGGCTCTCAGTTCCTTGAGAAAGGCTTTATGGATTGTGAAACTGAAAAGTGGCTTGTAAATGTCCCAGCTACTAGAGTGGCCAAGACAGGAGCATTGCTTGAGCCCAGGAGGTTGAGGCTGTAGTGAGCACCATAATTGCACTACTGCACTCCAGCCTGGGTAACAGAGGAAGACCCTGTCTCCTCATCCCCCTACAAAAAAAAAAAAAAAAAAAAAAAAAATCTGTATCTCAATAAAGTAGAGAAAGAATTTACAATGACAAGTTTTCCAGTTTTCTGAAGTAAATGCTCTAAGAAAAGGGAGATCAGGAGCTGCTGAAGGTCAGAAAGAAACCTATTAAAGTTTAATCAAGGTGAGGACCACCTTGGTCAAGATACAATGAACTTGAGAAGAGATACATAGTAATAACAATACCACATTGCAAAGATAAGAAGCTGAGAAAGAATAATGCACCCTATTAAGAAATAAGGTTATTCAACTATTTGACAGTTTCGATTTTTGCTTTAAATTTTGTTCTGTTTCTATTCTTGTTCAAACATGAATATTGGCTTCGATTCAGGTTAGGCTTAAGTTTACATGGAAAAGACAATCATCTCAAGTATTATGGTTTGGTGATAAGCATTCTCACCTGAAAGATTTCCTCCACTGATGTCAGTGATGCTTAAAATTCTACCATTAGAACCATTCCATTCCTTTGAGTTATGAAGGAATCGTCCCCTATTAAAATGCAAATCTTCTAGGGCTTGTGTATATGGGGTAAAAACCTAATTCCTCTCAGCTATTAAGAACTTAAAGTAAATGAGATTTCCAGATCTTTCCTGTGTAATACTAAGCTAAAAATTGTACCCCAGAACATGAGGTGGTAGGTAAGCTTAAATGAAGAAGATTGAAAACTTCAGGGTGGGGAACCGTCTAGGGAGGGCAGGCTGGGTTAGATGGCATTTTAGCGAAAATCTTTCCCTTTCTAAGTAGTAATAATGTATGTGGAAAAAATGATGGTGGTGAGGACCCTAAAAAGAAGAGCATAGGATGTCAACTGTATAAAGATTATGATTAGCAAGCAGCAAATAGAAATGCATAGAAATATCTGGCATCATGCTATAAATGGGGTAGAAAAAATGTAAAATATTAAGAATTGCAAGATTATGTGGCCCATGAAATGAGCAAGAAGGATCAGCCAGACGTTCTGTGTGTCCAAGAGTTGATTGCCCATTCCTTTGCATCCAAATTTCCATTATTAAGGCTGTATTATTGTAGTCTATTGTTCTATTAAATATTCACTCATTTTCTTTTAAAACTTTCTTATTTTCTGATGAAATATGTATTTTATCATAAGAAGGGAAAAACAGTTCTGACTATGAATCTGAGAAACTGCTTGCTTAGAGCAGTGGATTTGTGAAAATTACATGATTGAGGGGTAAAGATAAACCAAGATACTTCTTCCTTGCTATCAATTTTACTAAAAGAGTTGCAGAAGAAAATTTTGAGTTGTAATTTTCAAGCATTTTTCATATGCACACAAATGCAAAATCTGAAAACGTGTTTTTGGCAAAACTCAATGATTTTGTGTGTGTTTGTGTGTGCTCATGCGTGTGTGTGTGTGCATGTGTGTTTGGCTTGGTTTTAGCTTTTTGAGGGAAATGATGAAACTTGTTTATGTGCAATGGTTCATGGGAAAATCTGATACTCCCCTGCCACTGGGAGACCTGTGTTATTAGCCCAGCAGTCATGTCAAAGTGAGGCTGTGCACCACTGGCAAGAGAACGGATTATGCCAATATCACTTCCTACAAGGACAGTGCTCAGCCACCGAAGCAGAGACCAAACTGAGTAATTGCTCAGCACATCTAGACAGGACTATTCAGCTAGTCTTGTCCTTCTTGGAACCAGTTTTCTGTTTGTATGCTTGTCATTTTTACTTTTGATTACACAAAATTCCACTGATTTTTCCAAATCAGTTCAACTTCCTGATAAAAGATAGGCAGAGTTTGTTTACAATCCCTCAACCCCCAAATACTCAAAACAGTGTGTGCATGTGTGCGTATGTGTGTGTGTGTGTTTGTGTTTGTGTGTGTCTGTGTCAGAGAGAGAGAGACAGAGAGATTGAGTTTCAGTTAGTGCTAGTTTTTAACTCGTTTCTTTTTAGGGTTTAATAATTCTTTATATTTTCATGTGACAGCAGTATGGTTTACAAACAGCAAGTTTCAAGATTATTATGAAAGTAGTAAAATTTTACAGAGATAATGAGAGAAATTGAGAATAACCTGAAATCTTGAAGAGCTGGGGGACAAAGGTCATTTCTTCCTAAAATAGAGGAACATGGCAGAGCATATGATCTCACTACTGTAGCCCCAAATAGCAAATTTATAAGGCATAAGATATGCCTACATGCTTATTTAATATATGTGTTATTGTGATATTTTATTGTATTTATGTTAATGTTAATATTATTTATATTATAAAATATATGCATTTAGTTATATGTTATATGTTATATTATTATTTTATTTTATTCCCTTATATTGTATTATTATGCTGACATGACAAACCTAAGGCTTAAACTCTATTCAGTGATAAATGGGCTTCTACCGTATGACACTGGTAAATCACACTTTGCCAGTGATCTCTGGGGAAGTTGTAGGTAGGTGGGCTTTATATGATACAAAATTGCCAACCCATTAATTAATAGGGGTTGAAACTGAGCAATTGGTATATTGGGGTTAATTATAACACTCCTTTATTTAGTGTATATTTGAAATCATCCATGGCAAAAAATTAAATAAATACCTGCCACTTAAAAACATTATGTAAAATTAAAAAAAATCATCTTGGTATTTTTGCAATGTTATAAGGTACATTTTCACTTGAAGAAATACCATGAAAAAAAGCAATCAACGAAAGAAATAAAGACTTTAAAAACATCTCTCTAGGTTTGTATTAGACTTCAGTGCTAGAAACACTAAACACTGTAGTTGGCACTACTAGAAGACATTCTATACAGGGAACTGAGTACCTACAATGTTACTGAAGGACTAAAATCATTGAAATCAAATAATCAAAATTTGGATTATTAAGCATCAGGGCAGATCAATAGGTTAGGAGACTGCTTTGTTCACCAGCACTGTCTTCTCACAACCACAAAGACTAGATCCTGGAAATGTTGAGGCAAGCCTCAGCAGATTACTAACATCTTCATTTGCCAAATCATTCATCTGCTCTGCCAAACCATTTCTGCTTTCAGTCTGGTGGAACTTGATATGTCTCCAGAACTCTGGCTGCAAGTGAGTCTGTAAGATGCATTCCAATTTTCTCAAGTGGAAGTGGAGTGAAATGGAAGTTGAAAGAGGCTATCGATAGTATCTATAAAAATGATACTTTCAGGAATGTCCAAGATGATAAAATTCATACAATAAGAGATGGTTTTTAAACACCTACACTTTATAGTGATGAAACCTATCTTTGAGTTCCCCCAAAAGATGAAAAGGATGACACAACTAAGCAATATGATCAAATTTGGCAATTCCAAGTGTTCACAAGGCACACTTACGTGAAGTTTATGTTGCTCTTCACCTTCACTGTAGATAAAAGAAGCATGGATATTCTTTCTCTCTTCCACCACAATGTGATATTTTTGAAGAAATAACGTTTCACCTACTTGATTAGATTATAATATTTGAACAATTAACAAGTTGACTTGTCTCATAACAAAACGATTATAACCTGGGCAAAATATATAGACACACAATAGAAACAGGCCAAAGCTAAGATGACCCATTGCTCTTGGGTTGGCCTTTTCATAGTTACAATTGTAAACTTTTTGGAGTTAAATTTGTCATCATCTTATATGTTTATAAACTTATTAACTGTGAAAATAATTTTGACAAAATAACTACTGATAATGGTATAAAATCATATTTAATTATCACACTTTCCAATAGGATTTTTTTTCAGGAATTATCTGTATAGAACTATAAATTACAAGAAGGATATTAAAACCACATAGCTTTTCTGAAATAAGCTACTAGGAAAAAATGAATGTGTTCATTCATTCATGCATGCATCTTGAAGGAAATATTTAAAAAATGCCTACTATATGCCAAGCTTTGTACTAGGTGCTGAGTACACAGAAGTGGATAAACAGACAAGATCTGCCCTAATGGAGCTTACAGTTTGACAAGGGAGGCACACAGTGAATAAAGACAAAATGTCCACAAGTTCAACTCTGAGTAAGGGCAGTGGAGAAAATAAATTTAAGGCAATGATAGAAAATAATGTGTTGGGGTGGGAAGTTATTTAAATAGATAAGATTATTAGAGCAGGCCTCTCTGAGAGACAGCATTTAAATTGAGATCTGATGTATTGAAAGGACTCAGCCACTGATTGCTGGATCATTGTGTGATGTGTGTATATATATATATATATATATATATATATATATATATATATATATGATGTGTGGGGGAAGGGGAGTGTGGTTAGTACTAGGAGTCAGAATATGCAGGAACATGTATAGGTGTTTGGACTTTATTAAAAGTGTAATGAAAGAGATTGAGCTGAAGTTTTAAATATGGGAATCTTTATAGATTGTAGTTAATGCTCTTGGAATAGATGAGCATAAAAAGAGACAGTGTGTCAAAAGAAAAAGGGAATACAATCCAGGATCAAGACCTGGTGAAGTCCAACACCTACAAATTCAATGGTGGAAAATAAAGCAAGAGAGGCTGAAAGAAATTGCCAGAGATATTAAAGGAAAAGTTAAGAGCTTGGTATTATAGATGTTTCAGAAATAGATGTTTCAAGAAGCAAAAAGTAATCAACTTTGTGAATGTCACTTACAAGTTTGTTTTATGAGGGCAGAAGACACAAGGGCAGTCAGTGGAGTGAAAGGATAAAGTCAGGTTGGAATGGGAGGTGCAAAAATGGAGACTAAAGTGTAGATTTTGCGGGGAAGGGGGAAGGATTATGGCTGTAAGAGGAGTAAAGTCTTTTGTGTTTTGTCTAGTTTTGCTTTAATAGTTCAATCTAGTGCCCGATGTACATAAACAGAATGTAGGAGATTGATGCTCAGAGGGACAGAATATATAAGCAGAAATCGAAAAGATAATTGCGCAATCATAGTTTGATGAGTATGTGGTGAAAACTACTCTTTTTTTTTGGAGATAATACCACAGGTGCTCTGATATTTAAAAAGTTGATGTTTTCAAATTATGACTAGGATTCTATGCAGATTGCCTTAAAAGAGAGGCATGCATTTGTAAGATATACAATATATGATTAGGTGGCTCTGGTGATAAAACTAAAACTCCAATAATAAATACATTCTGAGATAAAAGCCTCAATTTTAGAAAAAGATATATCCAAAATGTCTTTTGTGTTCACTGAGGAAAGTTTGTGAAATGTATTTTAGCAAAGCTCTTTAAGGATCATTCATTTACAATACCCCATTAGAGCTTTACACTGAAACATCTTTGTGGTGATGAATTGGTCAGGTAAGATTTGTCTAGTATAGAACTCATAAAGAATTTGTGCTGTTTAAGGGATACATTCATATCTATTTCCATCAAATATTTTCAATTACTGTATGGGGCAAATAATATTCTGCACAAACTAAAACCTTTGGCTATTTGCTTTCTCTCTACAAAATCTGCTTTTCTCATTGAGAAATTGCAGAGTCCTTTACAGAAACTTATTGCTTTGAATATACCATTAAATATTATTGTCTACCAGGCATTAGAATATTATGTATTTTACTTTTGAATCTTTTGTAACAAGTTGTTCTAGCTCAAAATAATATATATGGCAGACTACAGATCACTTAAATTTCTACATTTACATGTAACTAAAAGAAACCTATTTGAAATATTTATGTGTACATTTATAATTGGACAAAATAACATATAGTATCTTTCATAGGTATTCACGTTAAGTTTTAGTTTAAAAGAACATCCTTCCGTTTTCTAGACTTGTATATTGAGAAGATTATAGCTTTTTTTCTGATCACCCACATCTTTCTCCTTATTTGAAAAGCACTTGGTTTTAGAAAGTTATCTTTTTTCTGGAGTTTTGCAAATATGTATTTGGGAAAGATTTAACAAATGCATCCAACTGGTATTGTTAGACATTGAAATCTAGATAAATTTTTTCAGGATATTTGATAGTAATCCAGGAGTTACTATCAAGTTATAAATGTAGATAATTCATACACTTTTGAGTGATATTGGGGCAGTTGTATTATTTTACATTCCAGATAAAATTTTTTAAAATTCATTCAGATAAGTAAAAAATGGAAAATCTAGTACACATTAGACCTGGTTTAATCAGTATTTCCCCCCCTTGACTTAGTGAGGCTCCACAATTACAAGGCAATAGTAGATTCCTTTCAAGTTAGCCTTTTGTTCCACAACAGATTAGGTTGTAAATCTGAGTTCAGATGACAGCGTCTTGACTGTGTTAAAAACATTGGCTATGCTTGAAGGGCTTTGAAGGAAAGAGAGTATATTTTCAAGTGTTTTATAATCATGGAACTTAGGTAAGACAATAGTTGTTTAAACATTTGAGAATAAGAGATTTTCCAACAGTGGAAAGTCTTCTGACTTGTTACTTACTATGATATCTGGTTACTTACTATGATATTAGCTCTGGAAGCTAATCTGTTTTAGAGAAAGTAAGATGGAGTTACCACTATAACTTATTGTGGGAATATCTGAGATAACTTTTCACATATTCACTTTTGGTTTGAACAATACAAAAGTGAGCTTGGGCTGAATGCAAAAATGAGGTAAGGGCATGGGCATTTTAAAATAAATATTATAAACTCAGAAGAAGAGAAGGTTCATGTTAAAAATATTTAGGCCTGAAAAGAGGACTAGTATACATGTGACTATTTTTAATCTTTTTAATGCTTATTTTGGGGACTTGGGGCTACCCTCTCTGAGGACAAAAACAAGATCACCCCTAAACTTGAGAGGTGTGTTATATTATATTATATTATTATATTTATTTTTTTGAGACAGAGTCTTGCTCTGTCACCAGGCTGGAGTGCAGTGGCACGATCTCAGCTCACTGCAACCTCCGCCTCCCGTGTTCATGCAGTTCTCCTGCCTCGGCCTCCCTAGTAGCTGGGACTACAGGCACATGCCACCATGCTTGGCTAATTTTTTGTAGTTTTAGTAGAGACGGGGTTTCACCGTGTTAGCCAGGATGGTCTCAATCTCCTGACCTTGTGATGTGCCCGCCTCGGCCTCCCAAGGTGCTGGGATTACAGGTATGAGCCACTGCGCCCAGTCTGTTTTATTGTTATTATTATTATTATATTTTGAGACAGGGTCTCGTTCTGTCTACCTGGCTTTAATGCAGTGGTGTAATCTTGCCTCACTGCTGCCTCAACCACCTGGGATCAAGAGATACTCTCACCTCAGCCTCCTGTGTAGCTGGGACCATGGGCACGTGCCACCATGCCTGGCTAATTTTGTTTATTTTTGTAGAGGTGAGGTCTCACTGTGATGCCCAGGCTAGTCTCAAACTGCTGGACTAAAGTGATCTTCCTGCCTGCATCTCCCAAAGTGCTGGGATTACAGGCATGAGTCACAGCACCCAGCCTTGTATTATCTTTTATTAAGTTCTTTCAACAGGGAGAATTGAAATACATATAAAGAAGAATCAGTAAATATCAGTAAATAGACCACATATTTCTTCTCTGTATGCATTGATATATCAAGAATTTTTAGCAGGTCTTGCACACATGTTAGATAAATTATTTTAAATTCCAGTTCATATTTATTAATAGGATAAATTATTTTCTGAAAAAAGTAAGAAATAAAATAATGTAATTATACAGTAGTCTCTTGCAAATATCATAAATTTTCCTGGGAAAATGACACAGAGTGGCATAAGAAATGGAATGTCAGTTAGACACAAGTTATTTTTTAATCTGTTCATCTCAATTTAAAAATATGGAGAGATTTTGATCAATTTGTTAGACAATAATGTGACAGTGTGGCCTGAGTTTTCCTTGTGACTTGAGATACATATTTAATAATGCAGATGTGAAATATCCAGGCAAATTTTGTCGTTATATATCCTAAAAGTCTATAAGATTTTCCTTTCAGTGCAAGTAAAGCTTTAAAAACATCAAAGTGATATCTCCCTCAACTGCAGCCTCTCTAGGGATCCCAAAAGCGTATTTTTGAAATAACAGCAAATTCTGCCAGTATAGATTCATTTTATCAGCAGCATTTTAAAGTAATCATAACAACAGTTATTAAATCTGTTTTCTCATTTAATCATAACAACTCTGTAAGGTAACCATTATAATCCACTTTTTATAGAAAGAGAAACCCAGCATTGGAATAGGTAAATTACTTGCCCATCATCACCAGTAAGTAGAGTGAAGTCAGTATGAAAGTTACCAAATAAAGCTTCACTGTCTTTTGGGACCCAAAAGCACTTTGTCTTCTAATTCTAGGAAACAATGGTGGTAGACTGCTTTAGTGTCCTATTTTTTTCCTCCATCTTTTTCTTTTTTGCTAATTTCCTTCAGATGATATTGCAGACAGTGGTAAACATGTAGGAAAAAATGCAGAAGAGATCCTGTAGGTCTGACTCTTACTTTTCTTGTAGAAATTATGCTTTCCTTCATTCATTCACTCAAAAAATATTTAATAATCCCATAATACATGCAAGGAAATCTGCTTAATGTTGGACATAGATCAGTGTAATAGACATAGATCTTGTCTCCAAGGACTTCAGTAAACAGATAAGTAAAAATTATACCATGAGCACTATAATAGGGTAAATACAAGGGCTCACGCAAAAATCAAGGCAGAAGTATAGAAATTACTTCTCTTTCATGGTAGGTGAGTGACTATTAGAGATCTAGAACAGGGACACCACCGACCTATGTAATTAGGTATTTGACCAAGACACATATAATATTTATTTTTAATCAGGATAGAGACTGGAACACATACACTTTTAACAGTGGTATATCACTGAAGATACTTGATCTTGCAAGTGGCAGATGATCTAAAAGAAGGAATTTATTAGTTTATCCAACTACTATTCTGGAGTAAACTGGCTTTGAGTTTAGCTTGATGCAGAGGTCACACAATATCATCAGGAGATTTACCTCTCTCTGCTTTTGGACTCTACTCCCTTGGGATTGGCCTATGTAGCTGTAAATTGGCCATAGGTGCTGCCCTATATCCTCTCTTGTTCATGTCCTGCTAGGGACTTGGGAAAGCGGGTAGGGGTGGAATAGATCAGTGTCCTGAAAGGTCAAACAAAAACTTGAGTAGTATCAGTCTTCATAGGCCCATTCCTGAACTAACCTTTGTGGTGTGGGTGAAAGAATAATCTGATTGGTTTATCTTAGGCCACGGGTCCTATCCCTCCAGCAGAGAAATTACATAAACTTTGTCCAAAACATTCGAGCTGAAATTGGATTGGGTGATGATTCCCTAGATTAGGTTTAAAAAATGATGAGATGGACTAGCTACAACATTGAAAAAGAAATATAAGTACTCTCTTCAAGAAGTCATTTCTAGATGGTGAAAATCTAGGTGATATGATTTCTTTATTTTTATTTAGAGAATAACACAAGGGAGAAATTTTAGTGTCATCTATGGAGGGGATACTTAAGTATTTTAGAAAACCAACCCAACATAGAATAAAGCAGTGTGATCAACAAAAGCAAGCAAAATTGCAGGTTTCATTCATGAAAATATTATGTGTAGTAAAGAATGAAATCCTTCCCCTCTACTTTGTAGTTTTAGAATTACACTTGGATAATAGTCTTTAATTTTAATAAAGATATTTTGAAATAAACCAGATTATATTCAGGAGAGAGTAGCTCAGAAATGTGGATGTGTAATATGGAAATGAGGAAACGGAGAACATCAAAGCCATGTTTCTAACTTTGATCTACTCTCCTATTTAGGTGTAGACTTACTTTTTATTATCCCTAAGAATGAGGACTCCATGGTCGAAGTTAGAAGTAGACAATGTGGGATGTTTAAGATTATATGGGGAATCTTTTAAGTCAGTGAACACTGCCATTTGAAGTTTTCAAACAGAGAAAGAGTGGGTATCTTTCTTGAATTTGTGGAGGTAATCCTGTAAGAAGGATTACATTACATTTAAGGAGACTTACAAGATTCTATTTTTTCAAAATTAAACATCTAGCTAAATGAAACTAATGTCTAGATTATTTAAATTTTGAAGTGAAGTTATTATTATTATTGTTATCATTGTATTAAATTTAGCCACTTGTCTTACTCTTCTAGAAGGTTAGTTATTTAAAAAAAAAAAAAAACAAAAGGCGTGGTCAAGAGTTTATTCCAGGAAGTGAGGCCATAGTAAATGTTCACTATATATAACCTGAGCTGACACCATCTCTCCTGACTGCCTATTCCAGCAAAAAACATCACTGTGAATCTTATCATAGAATGTTTTATTGATATCTGCATAAACCAAGGGCACTAAAAAAATAAAATTTATTACACATGTGGAATAATGATTAATTGTCCTCAGGGCAAAGAAATATCTTGAGACATCTCAGTAGAAAAACCCCAAACACAATAAGCCTAAGGTAGGAAAGAAAGTTTAATAATTATTTATAATGCAAAAAATAGGGAAAATGATTCAGACAGCAAGTTTCTAGACCATAAAATAAGAATTGTGGTTATTTTTTAGAAAGTTTGTTTGTTGTAAGTAGTTAAAGGAGGCTTGAGGAGCACATGTAATAAATTACCTCTGCAATTAAGAACAGTATTTTTCAAAAAATAATTTATGTCAGTATAAACAATTAAGTAATTTTGTTAGTCACTTGCACATATCCTGTTAGCTATATTAATTTTGGAATATAAGGTCAAAAATGATGAAGTAGCTAATGCTAACAGATGAAGTAGTTAATGCTAAAATACACCAGAAGGAAAGGCATATAAAATAATTGCCTTGAAAGATACCATGCTGATGTAGAGGTGAAAATATATGTTATACAAATCTGAGGAGAAAGAAGAAAATACACCATGGCTTGAACATGTGATATAAGCCTATCAGTGGAATATGCTAAACCACTTGGGCTGTCTTCCCTCTAAAAATATGTATAGACACTAACATTCCCAGGAATTTGTACTACTTACTACTGCTCCACTATTCCACACATGCAGCAGGGGCTCAGTGGACGTTTGTGAAATCAATCCTAAGTTAGCTTTTGAAAGAATGCCTGGTGATTCCATTATGTTTTAGAAATAGAATCCTAATAGTTCACTCTCTCTTTTCTGAGACTACTCTCTCCAAACTGTTCCTTTTTTAAAACTCCTTTACATTTTTACCCTTCTTCTCTATCAGCCAAATTATTTGCTTCCTATTTTTCTCAGAAAATAAAAATTAGAAGAGATCTCTCACAAGCTCTGACCATCAAATCCAACCATGTACTTCATCTGTCTCATCTGTCTCCTTACATTCTCTGCCTTCTTGGCAGAAGACAATGCAATACAGTGGTTTCAATGTTCATACTTCTACAAAAAATCCTTCCACTGGTGCACAGTATGCCTTCCCGACCTGCTAACTAAGGAGCATCACTCCTGCAATTCTCTCCTCTGCAAATTCATTTTGATTTCTAAGGCCATTCTCAGCAGCATAAAATGTGCTATGTCATATGTGTGCATATGTATCTGTGTGTGTGTAGATAGATAGATAGATAGATAGATAATGTGTATTATATAAATATCCTGTTATTGACAGCACATCCTTCTCAGGTTGCTGCCTGATTTCTCAGATCCCCTTTACAGCTAAACTCCTCATAAGCATTGTCTACATTCTCCTTCCGGTCTCTCATCCCCCCTGTACTTAGGCTTTCAACTCCACCACAGTTCTTGTCAACTCTCCACGTTACCATGTCCAAAGGTGAACTCCTTCTCAAGAGCATTTCACAGCCTGTCTCTTTCTTCACTCACCCTCTTAGACAACATTCTTTCCTTTTAAGTTCTCTGGTCACTCTCTTGTTTTCTTTTGCTGGCTTCCTCCCTTTCTTTCTGGAATCCCAAATTGGAAGCACTCTAGGGCTCAATTCTCTCTTTCTCTATCCTCACTTCCTTGGTGATCTCATAGTTTCATAAATTTAAAACCATTCTTATAATAATGACTCTCAAATGTATGTCTCCAACTGGGGCCTCTCACTGAACTCCAAAATCACACCTTCATCTATCCAATTGCCTATTCACCATCTCCATTTAAATATCCAGTAGACTTATCGAAGTTAATATGTTTTTTTAAACAAACAACAACACCCCTCATCTACACACACACACACACACACACACACACACACCTCTACCTCTGAATGTGGCTCTATGCTCAGTATTTTCCTCTTATTAGAAGATTACTACACCCTTTTTCCCCCAGGCTTAAATCTCTCTAGCCACTGCTGACTCCATTATTTCTCTTCCTTAATTCATTATTAAATCCTCTCACTTTCACCTTTGAAATATGTTTAGTAGCTGAACTTTCCTCACTACCTTTATGAACCACCTCAGTTCTGGTACCATAGCCTCTTACCTCTAAAGTCAAGTTCATAGTGTAACAACAATATGAAAACCCCTGAAAATTTCAGCAGCTTCGAAAAATGAGAACGTTTTTTCTTCTTCATGCACAAGTTGGGAAACCTGCTGTACTCATCATAGCCGCTTAGGCACCCAGGTTGATGGATGCTCTGCCTTCATCTGTTTCCACCTTTACAGAGGCTTCCACTTCACTCAGAATAAAATCTAAAGTCTCCACAAAGGTGTAAAAGGCTATTCATCAACTGAAGGGCGACGATAACACCTGGGCAGCTTTTCTCATGCAGCAAAGCCATTAACTGAGGTCCTAATCACACATGCTTGCCATTTGTAATCATTTGTTATTTGACGAAATTTCTTCCATTTCCAATAGAACTCACAGTTTCAGCATTTAGATTTCAAAAGTATATGCACAATTTAATTTCCTATTGCAACTGAATTTTAGCTTCACTCAAATTTTATCAAAATGACAAGACCAATTAGCGTATGAAATATTTAACTAGCAAGTTAAAAAAAAAACGCAGACAGAAAGCTAATTGACGCATGAGTTGTTTTTTCTTGCTTATAGAGGGCCTGTGAAAACATAATGCATATGAAAAGAGCTGTGACTTCAACTTTGCTGTAAAATGGTCTCTATAGAAAGGATTTAGCCTTGATGAGAAGGCATGGATGTGTGAATATCATTGTGGAAGAAGTAGGCCAGAATAACCAATTAGGGACAGAAAAGGGCAGTTAGGCAGGAAGGAGTTAAAGACTGCAGGTTAGAAAACAGTTTTTTATTCAGTTTGATGCCTTGGTAATATGAGGCATAAAGTTTCCATATGTGCCTTCGAATGTGGCCAGGTAGGGTATATAAATACGATGATTAAAAACTCATATTCTTGCCTAGTGAAAGACTGAATCAACAAAAAATGACAATGGACAGTTATAATTTTCCTCTGGCATTTCTCTTTCCTTCTTATTCTGCTCATTTGGTGAATGGCCCTTCCCCTAAACTCTAACCATGTAGGCTCAAATGGGGTTTCAAGTTACTGTCATTGTTCCACCTGTCACTTTCCCCATGAGTGTGGGCCCATGACCCAAGTTAGGCCAGAGTGCTGTCCGTAGGCTTTAAGTAAAAAGGAAAAAAGGAAGATGATATATTTTTATAGATGGTAATTTGAGTGAGTGCAAGAAATGCTATTGGCCGTATTTACATCCTTGATGTGGTAGCTAATCTTGAAAATAATGCTGCCCCATAAAATAAGACAAAAAAACATATTAAGGTAGAAGTTTAAAGGTATTTCAAGACTAGGATTCATGTATCCCTGGAAAGTACTATTCCCCTGACCTCCTGACATTACATTACATGATTTAATTAATTCCTCATTTTGTCTAACTTAGTTTATGTTTGTATTTTGTAATTTTCAAACTAAATGTTTATTACTCAAATAAACATCCATACAGATTTAGAATAGTTATAGCAATTTTAAAACTCTTGAATAATGAGAGTGAGATAACAAACTAAATAAAACGTTTTATGTTTGATATAACTCACCTTGCTGCACGACTTCTTATAGGAGGAAAATAACTTCTCTGATAATTGTTTAAATATGCCTATTTTGGTAGCTGGTTTAGAGAGTGAATAAATATGTATTTATTTAATGAGACTTAGGAAGAAAAATATATTTGTCAATTCAGCATTTACTTGCCAGAAAACATTATGTTAATGTAAATTTAAAAATTTTTATAACTAAAAGCAGGGGTAACTTTCATTGGTTTTATCTTATGAATAAAATAGGAAACAAAATTCAAATGCTTCTTTTAATTTTATTCTGAGCTTTAACTTCTGTTTTTTAAAATGTTTAATGTGAAAAGATGGCATTTTATAGCTGGAGTATAAAATTAACAACATGTTTATTCCTCCAAACTATTAATAAACACAGCGAGACAGCCCAAGACAAATTAGACACAGCTACCCATAACGCTGTTACATTTATCTGCTTTGCTAGTAATTATAGTTAGAAAAAATCCACTATCCTTTGTGCTACATAGTAATCCATAATTTATTCCTGTTACACCTTTTTACTAATTTTTTCCTAATAGCCCCTTGAAGGAAACACACAACCTCTTTATTATAATCTGTATCTACAGCAGATTTAGGAGGTTTTAAAACCTGTTATAGTTGTCATTGAGGATAAGTAGAGGGGTTTGCAATCTAGAACTTAACCTTAGGTAATAAGTACTGAAGACTTTTTTTGTTAGGCCTAAGTCTTGTTACATAAACTTGCCCCATTTTATTTAACCACTTTGACCTAAATTACTACTTGTATAAATTGTGAGCAACAATGATTCCATTCAATACTTTTTTAAATGTGTGGAATTCCCACTATTTTGTAGGGGAACTTTTATGTCTTTGATTCATCATGATTAATTTAGTCCAAATTAGTTTTTAAAATATGTATTAGATTGCTTTTCTTGGAATTCCAATGGGAGGAATGTTGGATTCAGAGTTATGAAGGATATTATCATGGCTCTCTCTCTGAATCTCTCTTTTCCCATCTCCCATAACTTTTCCCATCTCCCTTAACTAAGCTTTCCTGCTTAGTTAAAGTTTTGGATAAAAACTCTATACCTTGTAACAAGATTGCTTCTGTAAATGTCAGGCTTACAAAGTCATTAAATGCTGAACCCCAAGGAAAAAACATGCTGAACTCAAAATTCTAAGGAAATTTTCTGATTGGCCAAACTTGGGTAACATGTTAGATGTGTGGGCAGACCTGAATACAGTTACGTCCCAGCGATTGGTTCCAAGATGCCTCAGGAATACCAAAATCCAAGGATGTTCAGGTCTCTTATAAAAAATGAGATAATATTTGCATATAACCTACGCACATCCTCCCATATGTTTTAAATTATCTTTAGATTACCTACAATATATAATACAAAATATATGTTATGTAAATAGTTGTTATTCTGTATTGGTTTTTAATTTATGTATATATTTTTATTGTTGTGTTATTTTTATTGTTTTCTTGGAAATATTTCTTTTTTTTGAGATGTGACCTTTCTCTGTAGGCTGAAGTGCAGTGGTGCTATTATGGCTCACTACAACTTCAAACCCCTAGACTCAAGCAGTCCTCCTGGCTCAGTCCCCTGAGTTGCTGGGACTAGAGGAGTGGGCCGCCACACTGGGCCAATTTTTTTTTTTTTTTTTTGTAGAGAAAGGGTCTCACTCTGTTGACCAGGCTGGTATCAAACTCCTAAACTTAAGCAGGTCTCCTGCCTACACCTTCCAAAGTTCTAGGATTATAGGTAGGAGCCACTGCACCTGGCCCCAAATATTCCTGATCTGCAAAAAATGGTGGCGCTCACCTATGCAAAGCCTATTGATGCAGAGTTGGCCATCTGTATATAATTACTTCTATGGCAGAGTCCTCCTGAAAAAGTCAAAAGAGGTTAGGTGGGAAGAGGATGAGGAAAAGTTCAGGTCGAGTATGAAGAGAGAACAGCAGAGACAGTGGGAAATGAAATTGGGAAGAAAGATCCTGATATTCCTATCAGGTAGCTGATATAATTAAGTTTGTGGGCACAACTGGATAATTTATACTTCATTTGACAGGTAAATGTGTAAAGGAAACGGATTGACAAAATCATATCTTTGCCTAAAAAGTATTAATCTGCCAATATACTGTCAAAGGCAAGAGACCAAGAGAAATAGTAGTTAGAAAGTTATATCGATAAATATTACAGAGCTCAAGTCAATTACAACAGTGCTGGTGACAGGTAAGAAGGGCCTAATCTAACGTGGCAGATTGAGAGGAGAGAGCCATGGAAAGCATTATAAAGGAAATTCACCCAGTATATAGCAACTGAGCTTCTAAGGAAGGAAAAGAAAACATGTATCAGTATTTATTTAAATGGCTTTTTACCAGATAAATTTCCTCTGAGAATTTTGTGATCTCTGCTGTTTCCTCTCTTTTAACTGGAAGAAGAATGTTGTTAGAAAAAAGAAAGAATCAGAGGGAAATAGATACCGTTCTGTCATGATGACTTTTTAAAAACATACTGTTTTCATATGAGCACTTCAGTTGGCTGGTTCAGTTGTTGTTAAACAATATTTTGGGGAACCCAAAAACCGTTTTCCTTTTGGCATTTAACAACAATTAAAAATTTTTTCCATTAATTTATAATGTGGTTCCTTTGTTACTTAAGTAATCTTTAGGCTAGAGAAAAAAAAGTGAGTCCATTCTGTTTTTTTCGACACTGAGTATCTAGCACCTAGTATAATGCCAGTATGAAGCAGATGCTGAATCCACCCATTGAATAAACAAAGGAAGCATCTTCCATCACATGAGATGTATTTTTAGTTTTATATCCTTCAAAAAGGATTTGCCTCCCATCTGTGAATTTCTGCATTTACTTTGTCTTTATTCACTTTTGCTCACTGTGGTCATGTAGAGAAAAACTAAATATTGTATTCCCAGTCTCCTCTGCTGTATGTGGAGTCTTAATTAGCTTTTCAAACACATTGCAGATAAAACCTATTAATCCTCTGACCTTCACTGAATTCAAAAGTTTTTGTGTTAATTGTTTTGAGAGAATAATAGACAGTTTTGCTGTTTTTTTTTAAAAAAAAAAAATCCTTGCATCTCTGCCAGGAAAACAGTAGAACCAGAAAGAGCATTTGAAAGGCTGCTTGTATTTCAGCTGCCATCTTTTACCACTAGTGCATGTCAGAGGACAGTCATTTCTAAACTTTACGAAAGTCATTTGTTTTCTTACAGCTTTATAAAATAAGCTTTTAAAATGATTTCTATCCAAAAATAGCAAAAATAGCAATTAGATCATTTAAGATGATTGTAATTTTGTTTATTAAAGCCCTAAGTGGAAAAGGAACTTACATTTATTGTCCACCTATTAAATTATGAGCACTTTGCTTGCATTAACTCCTTAAAACTTCAGGATCCCCTTTTTCCTGTGGTTTGACCATTCGTGTCAATATTCACTTCTGTTTACAAGGTTTCAATCACTCCACTGGGTACTGACGAAAAACTGATGAAAATTGTCACCCTCATTTCACAGAAGTGCACACATTCATTTGTTTTCGAGAGTAAAAATTTCTACTGCTGATGTAGGAAGGAATTAGGACTTGAAATCTGTTTTCTCTGATTCTAAAACGATTGTCAAAGTTTCGATGACCATTAGCACTTGGGAGGCAGGAGGTACTGAGTAGTATCACCCAAGGTTAAGGTGACATACACACCAGTTTTCTCCTGTAGCATTGACATAATTATTCATCACACTTTCTTTTATTCTCAGAGATGTCCAGTGTGGATGATTATGCTCCATCTCAGAAGCTTTTAAAATTATGTATTTGCGAGTGCTGTGGGAGACCAAGGTGAAAAGATCACTTGAGACTAGGAGTTTGAGACCAGCCTGGGCAACATAGTGAGACCCGCCCCCCGTCTATAAACAATTAAAAAATTAACCTGAGGCTGTGGCACATGCCTGTAGTCCTAGCTACTTTGGAGGCTGAGGCAGGGGCATCATTTGAACCCAGGAAATAGAGGCTGCAGTAAGTTATCACACCACTGTACTCCAGCCTAGGTGCCAGAGTGAGACCCTGTCTCTAAAACAAAAAATACATTTTAAAAAAATTATGCATGTGTAAAGGCTAAAGCAACTCCATCATGGAAACTAATCCACTATGCTGACTTCTGCTTAACCCCAGTTCCTCTCAGATTTCTATTTTCAAGTGCTTACCATAAATCCTGCTTATAGGCAAATTCCTTCTGAAACATCTATACCCTTTCTCTATGGTATAGAAGCCCTGGCTCTGGGGGTTAACAGTGCGGGGATCCACCACCTCTCAGCTACCCGAGACATGGCTTCTGCTTGTAAATCCCTAGGAAATGCTTCTTTCAGAGAAACTGGATCTATCAGTTTCTTTTTTTAGCCTCTCAGCTCCCATGGCCTTTGGGAGTAGGTTCACATAGATAGACCTGCTCATCTTGAAACAGCATCTCTAGAGGTTTAGAATACCAGAATCTCTCTTCCCATCAGCGATTATGATTCAGTCGGCCTGGTGCAAGGATAAGAAAGACAACTGTATTTTAAAAATGATCCTTGGGTGATTCTCTTCTGCCAGGTAAGCAAAACACTCATCAAGGCTCATAAAAAAAGCAGCCATGAGCAGTGAAACAGAATGCTTTGCTGGGAGTCGGGAGCTTGGACCTGAGGTCTAACCCTGCCACTGGATGCACAACCCTCATCGTTTCAGGCTTCTGCTTTTTCTTTATAAACCGAGAAGATGGAATGGAGTCAGTGGCTTTATGTTGGGGTTGGGGGTTGAGTGTAGGGGAAAGAGTACCTTGCAAAGTCTCAAAGTATGAGACTTTGTCAAACTATAACAAGATTCTGAGATTCTTGTAGCCACCTACCTCCATGGGAGCTGAGGGTGAGTGAAGAAGTACTTGTTCTTTTGGAAAATCACTGCTTTTAGGGTGCCAGTGTTTGGGATGAAAGTATATTGTATGGTATCATTGCCTATGTTGGAGCAGGAAAAAAGAAAGAATGGAAACTTAGGTAGATGGTCCTGAATTTTTATTTCTAAATCAAAACATTAAAAAAAGATTGGATTTAGCAACTACTTGATTCAGTAACTTGCTTTTCAGCTGCTTAGTTTAACCACACACACACACACACACATACACACACACACACAGCGTGAAACAACAGCTGAAGACGTATTTGATGATGTGAGCACAAATGGATTTTTTTAGTCTTTTTCCTACTGAGTTGCTGGAGGGCAACAGTGCGAACATCCACCCTTCCTTGCCAGCTGGCGTGTATTCCTAAACCAGGGAAATAATGGTCACACTTACCCTACCTATTATGACAAGCTACCTCTGGGTCAAAATTATTACAGCATGTTCTTATTAGTGTCTGAATCCCACTTTCATTTGTGTGTTATACTTACCCAGTCCTGGATGAGTAATTTTAATTGTGAGAGCCAAATAAGCAAAATGTGGAGTTAGCCCTTGACAAAAATAGCCACTGTTACAAACGTGATTTAAGGGCTGAAATGGTTCAGATCATCATCCCTGGTGTCTTTGCTTAACAAAAGCAGCTAGGAGGGGTTATTGGTCTCAGAGGTGGAATATAGCTGCTCTGCTCTGTCAGAAGGAAAGTGCTCCTTTGGCTACTTCTTCTTTGTCCACAGGGCAAATACTGTGATATGAGAAACCGGAGAGATGGGATGTATCATTGGCAGCTTGGCCCTGAAGGCTTTAGGGCAGTATTTTTCTCTTTCTGCCCCTAGCCAGCTGTCTTTTTGCACAGGTTGAATGCATGTGCTCTGCCTTTGACATTGTGCATTTAAATGCCAGCTTGTGCAATTTACAGTACAAAAGGGCAAGGATACGTGGGGGAATGAGGAAAAAAGAAACCTCTTTTCTCTTCTCATTGGCTGACCTTTGTGATTTCGCTTTATAAAGGCATTGAAAGAGCCCCTTTGACCATATTTCTGATCTTCAAAACAATCACAGAAATAGCCCTTTATAATGTTATTTATATACATTGCTACCAGTCTTCCTGCATTAGAATATAAAGAATAATTTGTATCCCTGGAACTGAACACGGAAAGCCATTCCTATCTCAGTTAGCTGAAAGTAAAACCAAATTGCACTCTGTGATTTTGGTAATAGGGATCAAAAAATTTTATATTGTAGGATTTTAGGCCAATAATACCTGAATCTGAAAGGTAGACTTAATATGCTTACCTCAAATTAATTTAGAAAATTTCAAATTTGGAGAGATCATAACATAATAATTTTATGAGACAGATATAAAAGGAGATGCAGGACTGAGAGTGACCTTGGTGGTATGCAAATCCACATTCTTGAGAAATGATTTGTATAGACTTAATGATTCTCTTATTCTCCTTAGGTATTCATTCATTAATTCATTTGTTCACTTATTGAGTCCTTTCATGAGAAAGATGCTTTTCTGGGTACTAAAGAATAATGGTGGCTGGGCGTGGTGGCTCACGCCTGTAATCCCACAACTTTGGGAGACGGAGGCGGGTGGATCACCTAAGGTCAGGAGCTCAAGTCCAGCCTGGCCAATATGGTGAAGCCCCATCTCTATTAAAAATACAAAAAATTAGCTAGGTGTGGTGGCAGATGCCTGTAATCCTAGCTACTTGAGAAACTGAGGCGAGAGAATCGCTTGGACCCGGGAGGCGGAGGTTTCAGCGAGCTGAGATTATGCCGCTGCACTCCAGCCTGAGTGCAACAGAGCAAGACTCTGTCAACTAAAAAAAAAAAAAAAAAAAAAAAAAAAAAGGAAAAGAATAATGGTGACAAGGAGACAAAGTTTTTGCATTTATAGAACTTCATAGTCCAGTGAAGGAGACAAATCATAAAGGGCATGTAGTATGATATCCGAGAATGATACTTGCTATGAAGAATTGAGAGGGCAAGTGGATAGAGAATATGGAAGGTGCTGTGTTTTCACTGGGTGGTCTGGGAAGGCCTCTCTAAGGAGATGCTATCTGAACAGAGACTTGGATGAAGAAAGGAGTGAGCTGCACACACATTTGTGAAAATAGTTTCATACAGTAAAAATGCAAGCTTCACACAGAAGAAATGCAAAAACCCCAATGATCAGGGAACAGGAAAAGAAGCAGTGGAATAGAATAGCATGAGTGAGGAGCAGGTGGTAGGAGGTGAAGTTAACAGAGTTGTGGAGATCTGGATCACAAAAGATATTATCCTGAGTAAGCTCTGATGCTTTCAAAGGGCCTGAGTACAGATCATTTTATGCAATTATAAAAGTGAAAACAATTAGAATTAACATAAACACATTTCTCGTGTGTTTTGTTGGCTGGAAAATTTGTTTAGTTGCCTCTTGCTCTGTCCCCTTAACTTTAGTGACACTGCTGTCACTGAATTTTGCATATGAAATTCTCTTCAGAAAAGGATAAGACTAGTGCCATCTGGTGGTCGCAGTTGTGAACGTCATACTCCATCCTGGAGTATTTGCAAAACCAAAAACATTTAGGCCCAGCAGTGCTAAAACTTTCAATAATACTTATCCTCCTAGGTAAATATGTCTATTGAGCACATATAAAACTAGAATATGGAAACTCGACTAAAGTATTCGCTGATGTTGTTCTGTGCTTTGAGGAATCTTAGTTTAGCCTAGTAGTTATTTTTGTCTATACAGTATATGCAATGCAGTTCACATAGTAGGCAATAAATAAATTGCTATTCAATTGAAATTAGCCTAATGTCTACTTATCACTGAGGTACCATTGACCTTTATTAGGTCTTCTTTCTTAGGTCTCTACAACAGTAGTATTCTTGAATCCAGAGAGAGACCACATCATTTTCTTTTTATTGTGATATTGGTGGTTATGATTATTTGGCTAGTACACTTACTATTTTTATATAGTGTTTGCCTAATAAATATAAATTTACATATGGGATAGAAAGAACTATGTTTTAACATTACATGGGTGTTTATCTTAAGGGCTACCTGCTTAGACTGTCTGGCTTTGAGCCTTGCCTCCGTCACCTTCAAGTTCTATGGATGAGCCTTAGTTTCCTTCTCTGGAAAGACACTAATGGTTCTAACTTTACAGCAATCTTGTCAAGGTTAAATGAGAAAATCTAGGTAAGCTGTCTAGCCCAGTACTTGGAATATTACAAGTATCCAATACATGGTAAATATTTTTATAATTTGTATGTATTTGGTATGTAGCATTTGATAAGCTAAAGGTGAAATCATGTCTCATGGGAAAATTAAATATAAAAAAGTAACTAGTTTGTAAGGATAGTTCAGCCTGATCACTCAATAAGCATTTAGTTGAATTCCTTATTTGTAGTAAGCACTGTTCTGGAAAATCCATCATACATTTATATTACCAAGAAGTATGCAAAGCTACAAAAGGACAAGCCTCTGAGTGTTTAATAATTGTGTTTACAGAGCCTAGAGTGGCATCTGGCACAGAGTAGATGCTCAATTAATATTTGCTGAATGAATGAATTAGAAAGGACTCCTTAAATATAAATATTATCTAGTTTCACTTCTTATTCATGTAATTATTTAATAAAATTTGATATGTTAAAGTTTCTATATATAGATGTAAGTAAAACTGAAATGATATTCAAAATTGTATTATCATTACATTTTTACCTAGGAGATGAAATCAGTAATAATCCTAGGGTACTCATTTTCCAGCAATAATCAAAAGATTCTTATATTACTAATTGTGAGCAGAATACTTAAAGAGAGAAATTTTGGCAAAACTATTATGCGAATCACTAAATTTGCATATAGTGGTTTTTCCCCTAAAATGTAATGTGTGTTTTAAGACTTAACTCTCAGAATGGCAATTCCATTTTCCTGTGTCCAGGTTCTTGATTGGGAACTCTTTATTATTACACATATATTTTCTATTCAGCTAAAACCTCCACAACATACAGAATAAAAGATTTGATTTTTCCTGACTGAAAGAAAAGCTGATATTTGTATATATGCATTTGTTATTTATCAAATGAACTCTAGGACAATGTCAACTGCTTACTAATATCCAATATATTCCATGGACAGCCTCCCTCAAGCAATGAATCTCAGAATATCATGGCAATGTGAAAATTCCTATAACTCACATATTTCTATAAATCCTATGGAGTACGTTCTCGTTAAACATGAGGTAACACTTATTCTGTGTTTTAATGATATTTCAGTGGTTTCTAGAATTTTTTTTAAAAAATCTCAATAGAAAGGATTTAGTAACCTTAAGGTTAACGTTGATCAATATTTCAGAAAGTATTATTAATTGGAACCTAAAAGGAATGCTAAATGCAAAGATGTGGCATAGGTTCATCAAAATTAAAGAAGTCATGTAAAATTAACCTTAATTCTTCATCAGATAGCGAACTTGAAGATCAGAGAAATTGTGCAGGCTTGGTGCATGTGTAGCAAAGCATTTGAAAAGGTGCCTTTTGATGTGTGATTAAAAGGTAAGAAAATGGACTGAATGCAAGAGACAACTAGTTACCCCTTGAAACTTTACTAACCAACACTTAGTAATGGATAACTCTTAATTTGGTAGAGATGTCTAATGGTGAGTAGGGGGCTTCATCCTCTTCTGAGAGTCTCTGGATTTAGTCATTACTAAAAAGATTTTGCATTTGACACTGTTGACTATCTCTTTATCTGTAAGAAGCCTGTTCATGATTTGTCAATGGTTTTTGACATATCTGTTATAATAGGCAAGCACATCTTCAAAGCCAATGAAATTTGTTACAATTTTATGTGAAAAAACACCTTCAAAAATGCTTTTTGGGAAACTATATTCACTTGCCAACTGGCTGTATTAAACACCACTCTTTCTCTTGTCAAGTGCTTTTTCTTACAATGCCCTATTTATTCCTGGAGAATTCACTTTTATCAGGCTATGAAGTCATCAATTCAAGCTCACTATAAAGAACCAAAGCTTCACCTTAAGTGCTTAAAATACTCCTAAGGAATTTTGAGTAATGGTCAATTCTACACCCTTTAGAAAAACTATTTTAATTATTTTTTATAACCAGTACTTTCTGGTATTTCACCAAGGTGTGATTTCAGATGTAATCCTAATTAAAGTAGCAATTTGATTGTTTGATGCCAGAAAGTCCAGACATATACAAGTCTCTGAAATTGAAGTGTTTTTGATAATTTTTTTGGGAGCAATCACAGGACATTGAGTCCAAGATTCAGACTGAGAGACTGAGATGCTGATGTCATTGACATTACTGCTACTGTTGCCCCGACACTGGGAATTTGTTGAGAACAGAAAGATGAAACCATTAAATGACCTTTTCACAGAATTACATTACATGGATTCCAAACTTTCTAAAGAGTGTTAACTTTTCAAATCAAGAAGTACTATGATATCTTGATTTCTTATATTGCTTTTCCCTTGTTTTCTCCATGCTATTTTCTTTTTAATGTGATTTTTTCATTGTCCACCACATTCCTCCTTAAGTAATCATGTTTAGTTCTATGTTGGAACACAGAGAATTATTGAACATTTTAGATATTTTTTGGGGATTCCAATCTGCTGGAAGCTGTCAAGGTCTAAATTAGCTAGTTACTAATGAACCGAACATAATTTTTCTTTATTTTTTTCTTATGATTTTATCACATGATGTGAATTATTCTGGTCTTTTTAGGATTTACCATTATTATTTAGAATTTTTTTAAAAATTGATATTGTTTTACTTAATTTGTGAAATTTTTACCACAAAATATTTATTCATAGAAGTTACTAAAAGCTACATATCAGAGTTTGGTAAGTTCCCAGCTGAGCCTACAGTCTGTTGATAAAGAGGTGTAACCAATGATGATCAGGCATCTTGCTTACAGAACATTAAGAGACCCAGAAGAGTATTCATAATCTCACCAGGCAGCTATACCACAATGAAATTCTAAATCTAGGAAGAAAAATAGGACATTTCTTAAAATGTGATGATGGTCTTCTAGCACTATCCAATTAAACTTTCTATATTGGTAGAAATATCTTATGTCTGTACTGTTGCATGTGGCAGCCACTAGCCACAGGTGGCTCTTTAGCTGTTGAAATATGACTAGTTATTGAGAAGTCAAATTTTCAGTTTTATTTAACTTTAAATTATTTAATTTTGCATTTAAACAGCTTAATACAGTTATTGGCTGCCATATTGGACAGCGCTGCCTAATCTTTAAATTTACCACGTTCTCCCCAGCTGTCACCCATTTCCCTTGTTTTCCAATAATATAGAGTTGGGAAGTAAATTGTGGTTTTAGTTAAGGCAAGGTTCAGGTCCTGTGTTCGTCTAATAACTAGATAAGACTCCATGGTGTGCTGGTCAGCTATATTTTGGGGAGATAAAAATAGCACTGCGTTATAGTGTTTGCTGATTTCCGTGGTGTATGTAATTCCACCAAGGCCAATTTGAAGCTAACAACATGAAATTAACCAGCCAGAAGGATTTCTGAAAATTTAACTATCTGGTCTCATAAGCTGGTAAAAACTGTCTCTAATATACCTATACTCTGTAAAAGTCCCAAATCCTTCCCATGTTTTCTTAAATGTTGCTAAGGTTTACATGCCCTAGATCACTTCTCTCTGTGAGTTCTGCTCTTACTTACTTGGTTCAGCTCATGGACTGGCTTCTTAATTCTCTGTATGCTGGCCTTTTGTTTTTTTCCATAAAGGCACTTTTCTTTAATTTCCATAAAATCCATTTTCAGAAACCAGTTGTACAAAGCATAGAATTTTTTTTAAAAAGATACCTGCAGATGGTAGAGGGGATGGGGAAAGATCTCACTATGTGGCAATATTAATAAATACAGATTAAGTATTGGGTATCTTTGCTATTTAATATCCTCAGGCTACTCTTCACTGCCCTTTCCCAAGTTCCCTCCCACTGCACGTCATCTCTCTGACTCCTCTTTGGTGCCTTCCTTCTGCCATAGCTTGTTCTCACTCCCTGAGTTTTGGATTTCCCCCAGAAATTCCAGACTTTCCAACCAGGTCATACAAAGCAATTCAGTTCTCTTCAGCCTCTATTCGCAAACTCTCCTTTTGATATTCACACTCATCCTGTTGCTTGAAGGACCCTTTATTTGCCATAATCAATCTTCCTTAGAAAGTAGTTATTCAGGCTGGGTGCGGTGGCTCATGCTTCTAATCCCAGCATTTTGGGAAGCCGAGGCAGGCGGATCATGAGGTCAGGAGTTCGAGACCCGCCCTGCCAACACGGAGAAAGCTCGTCTCTACTAAAAATACAAAAATTAGCTGGGCGTGGTGGCGGGCACCTGTAACCCCAGCTACTCGTGAGGCTGAGGTTGGATAATCGCTTGAACCCAGGAGGTGGAGGTTGCAGTGAGCCGATATCCCACCACTGCACTCCAGCCTGGGCAACAGAGCGAGACTCTGACTCAAAAAAAAAAAAAAAAAGAAAGAAAGTTATTCATACATGTAACAAAACTTATTGAATAACAGCTACACACCAGGCACTCTTCTGCTTGTAAATATCAAATTTGGCCGTTCATTATATTAGTATTGGGTATAATAATTTCCAAAATGCCTAGCACACTGCTGATGTATGTTGGCAATCAATAGGTGTCATTTTGTTATGTATTTTTGAAGCAAAATTTAGAAATATATTAACACACTAAGGGACAGAAATAAAGGCTACAACCTTTGGAAAGATTCAGGCTTTCATCTCTGTCTTCCTTTTAATTACACATTCTATTTCACCCTCAAAGCTGACTCTTAAATACTAATATTTGTGATGTCCAGATATGTATAAACAGTGATGTAATCCACTATCATTTTAGTAAAACTGTGTATAAATCACTGTACATTTAATTAATACCGCATGTATTTTCACTGACCCTATGTTTATTTGTTGCTGTTGCTGTCATAAATTCCCTAGTCACTTATTGTGAATACACAATAAATATATACTTAAAATACTTTTAGTTTCAATAAGTGAAGAGAAAATACAATAAATGTTATAGAAATGATTAACATTACATTTTGGTTCATTTTGTTTCTTCGTTGATCACTTTTTGTTTTGCTGTAAACTATTTGGTAATTTTTATGAGTGCAGTGAGTAATATTTTATTGTCCTGATGCTAGGTGCTTGCAAAAGGGGAGGAAATGCATGGTGTTCTGTTTTACTTTATGTGATTGGGCATAGAAATGTCTTACCAATTTGATCTCTTATATCTGCCCACAGCTCTTGGACTCCACAGCCTTTGTCTTAGTTCAGGTCATCATTACTCTAGTCTGGAGCAGTACTGTATCCTCCTTCACAATATGTACTTTACACCAAATATTCTGCATCAATGATTTCACTGACGGCATGTCTGATTATTTCACTCTCCACTTAAACCTGCCAAAGCTTTACTTTGTCCCTAGCATAAAGTCTTAATTGAAGAGTTTCAATGTCTTTCCTGATCTTTCTCTGGCTTCATCTCTTGATAACTCTTTCATCGCCCTTAGCTCCATCCATATAAAAGTCCATCCAATTGTTTAAAGTCAACCCACTCTCTCTTACAATTATGATTATTTCAGAGCCTTCTTTGTTCAAATCCTTATCCTCCTCTCTCCACCTCCCCTTTGTTTGAATACCAGTTGTTATTTTCATAAAATATCACCCCTTACTGGTCTTCTGGATGGACAGGTGTCTTGTTTCAATGAATTTCATAAAATCTCTATCCCTTATAATAGCACATGGCATACAATACTGGTTATTTAATTGTTTCTCACTAGACTCTGAGTTTTGGGTGTGTGTGTGTGTGTGTGTGTAAATTACATTATCTGTTTTAACTGACAGAGCAAGGCACATTTTGTGAAGTGAATGTCATGCTTGTGTTCAAAATTAAGGTGAATTAATAACTGCAATACATAAGCAGAAGAATCTGTTTCTCTGCTAACATTCAAAAGTAGGAAGAATGAATACCTTTGCAAGTGGCTATTATGTTCAAAGTATTATGGCTGGTACTTTACATATGTCACCTCATTTAATCCTCACAGCAATATGAGCCTTTGAAAACTTAAGCATGCTCAAGGAAAATATGAAATGGCAAAGCCAAGATTCAAAGCGTGACCTTTCTGACTGCAATATTTATGTTCTTTTTACTAATCCACATTGCTTTTGAGAATCTGTGAAAGCTGTGTTGCTGACTACTACCCATTTTGTGGGCTAAATTGAAGAATATATGTCAAAGAGCCTTGTAAACTGTAAATATTCTACATAAGTACTGTGAACTTTATAGGTTTTCAAGACACATCTGTTAAATAAATCACTAAGTGACTATATGGTATTATTATTGTAGTTAGTGTGAAAGAGAAGCAAGGAATACTTATTATTTCCATTTCCAGGAGTAACATCACCCAGTCTATGTTCCTCATTAACGAGTGTTGCATTAAAGAAAAGTTCTATCATCACGTATGTTTAGGAATCAGTGCCCTAACTTAGATTGGTTTCTCTACTGCAGAATTTCAGTCTGGTATATGTTAAGTATATTGTAAAGTCTTAGGAGGGTAACATTTTGTATGCAGTGCTCTCCAGTGTTATTTGACCCTGAGCTGCTTTTGTGGAGAAGAGCATCTATCTGGACTAGTATTCTATGGGTTCCACTTTAAAATGCTATATATCACTCGTAAAATGATTTTTCTTGTCAGAGATTATTACTCTTAAAGATATGCTCTGCCATGTAAATTTAAACAAGGAATTCGAATGGGTACTTCTGGGACAGTAGAGTATGGAAATTAATTTATATACGTATGTTGCCAAACAATTCTTTTTTTTTTTGAGAAAAAGTCTCACTCTTGTCCCCCACGCTGGAGTGCAATGGCATGATCTCTGCTCACTGCAACCTCTGCGTCCTGGGTTCAAGCAATTCTCCTGCCTCAGCCTCCTGAGTAGCTGGGATGACAGGTGCCCGCCACCTTGCCCAGCTAATTTTTGTATTTTTAGTAGAGACAGGGTTTCTCCATGTTGACCAGGCTGGTCTCAAACTCCTGACCTCAGGTGATCCACCCACCTCGGCCTCCCAAAGTGTTGGGATTACAGGCATGAGCCACCGTGCCTGGCCCAAAACAATTATTGTCAGGTTACTTCTCTAAGACATAGGTATGAGAATTTTGTACTTTATATTAGAAAATATAAAATATGACCTTATTCAAGTGCTTAATTAGTACCATGTATAGTGAGATGCTTCAGTGAAATTCAGAGATTTTGATGATGAAGTATGGTGAGCACAGTGTTGGGATGAACAAGATAAATAGCACTAAACACATGGTATTGAATACTTACTATTTGCCAGGACCTCCTATAAGCATTTTCAATGCATTGATTCATTGTATTTCAATGTACTGATTAGTACCAGCATAAAACCAGGTACCATTGTTAATACATTTTAAAGCCATATTTGGGAAACTGAGGAAGAGAGCTGTTGAATGATTCACCAATGCCACGCAATTAGAAATTGGTGGAGCAAGATTTAAACCCAGACCAGGCACCTCTAGGACTTATGCTCTTAATGTGTTTACAATATTGCTACTTCCTAGGTGGTTTATTGTGGTGAGGTCTTTGTGGAAAAATAATTTCTTATTACAAAAGTGTTTCATGTTTTGCTATAATTTTCAAGGTTTATAACAATTTTGAATCAAGCAATTATAAAAGGCAGAGGCCTTACTTTTACCTTCCTTAAGATTAATTTTTACAAAAAAAATTGCCATGCTTTTTTCCCTTGCTGTTTAATCCTTCAAAATAATAAACATTTTTTATTCAAGGGACTTATTCCTTCAGTTCATTATTTATACAAAAAAAGGAGAAAGAGTATGTATTGTCCATAGTCACAGAGAGGGTGCCATGAGCCAAAAGAAAAAAACAAGATGCATATGGGAATTTTATGGGAGTGTGCAGCTTAGGAGGAGAGATAGAAACATGTCTCTGAACAGCAAAAGCAAGCATAGAAAGGGACAGATGCCTTAAGAAAGTCCTGGTGAAGCACTATGTTGGCCCCAAGGAGGGAGAAAACAATTGCACTACGAGGATCAGAAAAGTTTCCAAGAAATGATAGTATTTACTTTGGAGGGTAAAAAGTGGTTGACTGTGAAGAAAAAGAGAAAAGTAGAACAAGACAAGTAAGGGCATGGGGAAGAGCCCTGACTCTGTTTCTGTATGCACAGAGTTAATAAAACATGTTCGTTCCGTTTGGTTGGTATAAGCAGAAAGCAACTTTATTCTTTCTGTAACTACCAATGCAAACCCACTCTGTAGACTTGCTTCTCTTCACCCCTTGGGTGAAATCAGGAACAGACACTATAGCTTGCCCGGTCATGCTCAACTCAGATAATAAAACAATGGTGTCTTTTTTCAAGACATCCAATCCAGTATATTATCAAAGCTCCCAACTTTCATTCAAATAAAAATTTCCCCCACCCCACCCCCACCTAAGCTTGGGCCCTCTCAGCAAGCACCCTGAGCTTGGAGCCTGAAGGTGGGAAGGTATTGTGGGTTTCTTTTCTCTTTTTCCTACTCTACCGAAGCCCCTGAAATTGATTACCCTACCAGCCAACCCACCAGGCTTGGAGCAAGGGGAGAGCACAGAGATAAAGACGACAATTTTTGTTTTTGAATCAGTAAACCTTGAAACCCTTCTATGTTGGACTTCCTGTTATGTGAAATAATACTTTCTCTTCTTAAGTAAAACAATATGGGATTTTCTATAAATTTGCTGTATAGAAATTAGCTGTTATAATTGCCATTGTTGTTATTTTATTTTAAAGGCAGAGACATTTATGTAAAAGATTTTCCTATGTTTATATATGGCTATCACAATGAGTCACTGCAAACCTTTTAGAAATTATATTGGCTTTTCATTTTATATACATGCATATGACGGAAAATAAAATTTAATATTATATATTACATAATATAAAGTTTTAAGCTTTATATTAAAATTTATAGTTTAAAATTGCAAGGAAAAATGGCATTATTTTGAAGAGAAGTGGTAATTCTTGTTATATTGACAACATTCTGGGCTAGGGTCAGAATGCTTGCAGTTTAGTCCAGGCCTAGTGGCCTGTCTTACAGAGTAATGATACAGATCAAGTGCAGTAATTAATGCAAAGACTTTTTAAACACTGTGCTTAAAAATTTAACTTTTTATTCAAATAATAGTGTAGCATGAGCTTTTCAGTATATTGGAGATACTTTCTGAATTTAATGTGGTATACAATCTTGATGTTTGTGAAATTTATTTTTGTTGAAAATAACATTCAGAATATTTATAGGTTTTAGTTTTCTTTGGTCCTACATCATTCTATTTTGGCTTTTACTTGATTTAAAAATGTTTCTGACTAAAATTTTAATCTGTGCATTTGTGCTTATCTGGTTTTCTAGAAAATTCAACAAATGAAGGATGAAGAATCAATGCAGTTTTTTAGAAATTTGAGTAGACATATTTTAGCTATTACTTGGAGTCAAATATGGTCTCAAGATAAATTAAATATGAACTATAAAACATTATAGCACAAAATACTGAGGGACTATCGTTAAGCTTCCATTTGCTTTTCAAGAGATGGGAGATTTTTCTTAGTGTAAGTAATCTAATGAGTGTTCTCTGCTTGTAGTACTTGAAGTATTGGATTAGGTACCCACGAGGATTACAATTAGTATGGGGCCATTGGTGAAAGGTATATTCCTCCTTTGATTAAAAAAAAATTTGCAATTATTTGGTTTTTAAATTAAATTGACTTTTTAAATTTTACATCATAATGTGAGCCTGGTTGAAAGATGAGAATTACTAAACTTTTTGGTCTGAGAATTTATCACGGTAACCTCTACTGCACCCTTACTTTAGCCATTTCCGGCCTCGTCATGTAATACAGAAACCAATTGTGTTTGCCTCTGAGATTTCTTGTTCATGCTAAAGTCTTAAAAAATGTAATCCACAGAAGAATACATTGTAACATTTTATTCTTAAATGAATTTTCCAAACTCTAATTTTAAAACTCAGCGTATAGTTCATATTTATAAAAATTTCTACTGCCTTCAGATGGGTTAGTTGGAATTCAGACCATCTTGAGATGATGGAGATGGGCTAACTGGAAAGCCTAGTAGCTATAAAAGTAGATTTCAGTTGAGCCATTTGTTAGAAGACCAATAACTTGCCTTTTACCACAGTATGTGGGAAATTGGTTTTTTGTACTAGCATTTACTCACTTGCTCTCGCTCAAACACTTCTATGCACATTGCTCCAGCATTTGAATATTGACTCAATATGGTATTTGTGCATATAAGCATGGATTTTGAATATTCAATGGTTAAAGGCAACCTCTAGGTTGACTGCTAAAGAAACACATTATGCTTTACAGAATAGTTCTCCAGAGAAAGTGATACATTTGCTGCAATACGTGAAGATGTGGGCTCCAGAAGCAATGTCAATATTCAGTAACCTTAGCTTGTATTAATATTATGAGAACCACTAGGTTGCCAGCTAAATACCAATTTAAGTTTAGATCTGCATGCCTAACATTGGGGACTACTGTTCCTCAGAGCTGTGCATAATTCCTTTTAACACTGATAAAGGAGAGAATGAAGTGGTGAAATTCCCTTTTAGGGAAGCCAATATTGAGAAGCCCATTTATTTATCTAGAGCATTAGCGTGTGAGCTGACAGTTAAAGCATTTGAACTCTTAGAACCATGACACAAACGTGAACTAAAGAACAGTCCATGGGAGGCGCAGTGGCTCACGCCTGTAATCCCAGCGCTTTGGGAAGCTGAGGCGAGTGGATCACCTGAGGTCAAGAGTTCGAAACAAGCCTGGCCAACGTGGCAGAAACCCCATCTCTATTTAATAGAATTAGCCAGGTGTGGTGGTGCATGCCTGTAATCCCAGCTACTTGGGAGGCTGAGGCAGAATTACTTGTACTTGGGAGGTGGAGGTTGCAGTGACCTGAGATCTCATCACTGCACTCCCGCCTGGGTGACAGAAACTTCTCAAAACACAAAAAAACAAAAAATAGTTCACCACACATTACAAAAAGTCCACAGTCTCTAAAATTAAAAAAGGTTAAAAATAGATTGTAATCTAAATGGCTCAGTAATTCAGTGATATTACATCTCAAATACTAACTGCATATTTTCCC
Source organism: Pan troglodytes (assembly GCF_028858775.2). Taxonomy (NCBI): domain Eukaryota; kingdom Metazoa; phylum Chordata; class Mammalia; order Primates; family Hominidae; genus Pan; species Pan troglodytes. The sequence continues at coordinate 135,284,459 of NC_072403.2, read as the reverse complement.
ACACATCTTAGAGATAACAAACAACATATTTCCATGTTTACAGAAATGAATATTTTTATATATTAGGTTGGAAAGGACATCAAGTATGTGGCATCTATCACAGTACATAGCTTCAAAATTAATTGTCCTTTCATCCAAATTTTTGCTTTGCTTTTAATGAATGTTTATGAAAGTCCAAGGAGAAGATTGAGAGTCCAATATCAGAAAGAAGGAAATAATCAAGTGTGGCTTATCTGTCTTTGTTAGAGATTTCTTAACTATTTATTAAGTGGTTCTTTTTGGTCTGAGAAGGAAAAGTTGCCCTATAACCTTAATATATTAGAATATTCACCAATAACACGTAGTATCCCAATTATATATATTATAAAACCTGAATCATTTCAATAATAATTTGAATATCAAATATCTTGTCCCATTTTCCTCCCTTCAACTGCTATCTTTTATCTCACTATTTTCTGTTTGTATTACTTACATTTTTTCAATTCCTCTTTTCTCCTGTATTTTTTTATTCCTGATTTTGATTCGCAAAACTTTTCTTTATTTAGTAAAATTCTATTTTCAGTTATGTTGAGTTTTTTAAATTTGGACCTCTTCCTTGTGCTCTGCAAGGTGTCATCACTGATCAGAGTACTGTCCTTCTAGGAAACAGCTATGTATGTATTCCTGCTATTTTAATAGGGGAATTTTGATTTCCAGACTAAGATGTACTTTTTCTCCCTAGGCAGATACTTATACCTATGCTTTTTTCTTATTTCTTCCCACACATTCTGGGATCTTGCTACCCTAATTGTCTTCCCATTTCCCAGACTTTTCCATATTTTTCTCTCCATTTGGTATTTCTTTATTCTCTTCAAACATAACAGGAAAAAAGCCTTTGCTTGATCTTCCTGCCATCTTCAAGCCCCTTTGTAGTTTCTTTTTTTCCTATGGCCTCTGCCACATTTGTCACAGGAATGGATTCCACTCACTTCTATTTTGTTACTGTCCACCTTACAGCTCTAAAGGTAGGCTTCCTTCTATGCTCTTTTCCATTCCAAAACCATATCCACAATGGTTTCCAGGGATCTCTTAGATATAAAATTTTATTTCTTTTTATTTAACCCTGAACTTTATTGCCTCATTTAAAAAAATGTCTTTTCCCTGGCCTTGTTGAAATCAACACTTGGATTTTTCTTATAGATTATTAACATATATTTCTTGATAGGATGGTAGTCTGAAGCCTTCTGTTCATCTGTCTCTGGGAAAAATTGCTCACTCTCTTAATTTCAGTTTACATTTCTATGTGCATGACTTTAGAATCTCCATATCTTTTCAAGGACCCTCCTTTCTTCAAATGTCTACTCAATATTTTCATTTGAATTTGTACCATCGCTTCAAACTTAACATGTGTTAAAAGCTTTAGTTAAATTATGTTAAAACCTATTCTGTTTATCAGGTCCAAAATCTGTCTTATTTGAACAAACAGCCTTCTTTCCTTCTCTGTATATGTCAAACAAATCTCAAAATTGTATTAGATTCTTCTTTTAAATATCTAGCTTATTTTTTTTTCATTTCCATTAACATTTGCTTAGTCTAAGGTATTATCACCTTACACAGAGTATTCCAGTGACATTGTACCTGGCTTCTATGCTAAAGGGACAGAAGCCCTTTCCCAGACAATCATGGACACTTTTATCTCTTCAAAACACTGCTGTGTAACTTTCCTGCCCAAAAATGCAGTAGCGCTCAATGTACTAAGACAAAAGTCTATCTTATTTGCTGAGATTTCAGGGTCAATTATTTTGACCATAATTTACTTTTAAACAAACTTTAACATTTGGTTTATTAAAATAAAACCTTTAAACAAATTAAATTTAACAATTTACTTGAGCAAAAAATGATGCATAAACCTGGCACGATTCAAAACTAAAGAGTTTCAGAGAGCTCTGCTCAGGTGGACAGTGTGCTGTTATAGCCCAAACTGAAGGGATGTACAGAAATAGCTTGATTGGTTAAATCTAGACATTTGCCTTATTTGGACGTGGTCTGATCAGTTGGCTGCCTGTGACTGGCTGAAGCTCAGCTGTTTGTGATTGACTGAGACTCTGTTTTCTGTTACAAAAAACATACTCTTAAGTAAGGTTTCAGTTTGTTTACATACTGAGTTAGGTTGCAGTTCATTATGTAGGAACTCACAATGTGAAGACAGCCTCAGGCCAATGGCCTTCTGCTTATTTCATGTGTTTTACTTCTCATTAACATCAAACAAGACTCTTCTGCTCCAGCTGGATTGATTCATAATTCCAGGAGAATACATTGTCATTCACTCTGCAGCTTTCTTTCCCTTTCCCCTTTGTGGCTCTACATCTTATCTCTCCTTTAGTTTTTTTTTTTTTTTCTTTTTGAATTGGAGTCTCGCTCTGTTGCCCAGGCTGGAGTGCAGTGGCGTGATCTTGGCTCACTGCAACCTCCACCTCCCGGGTTCAAGCAATTCTCCTGCCTCAGCCTTCCTAGTAGCTGGAATTACAGGTGAGCACTCCCACACCCAGCTAATTTTTGTATTTTTAGTAGAGATGGGGTTTCACCATGTTGGCCAGTAGGCTGTCTCGAACTCCTGACCTCAGGTGATCCACCTACCTTGGTGTCCCAAAGTGCTGGGATTATAGGCATGAGGCACTACACCCGGCCTCCTTTAAATCTTATCTATATCCTGCCTCCTTAAAAATTGCCAATCTCTAAAACTCAGAGTACCATACACTTTATTTAGCATTTTTTCACACAGCATTCCTAAGCAAACTGTGGGTGGAACTAATTCTTATGTTTAGGTAATATAGATGCCTTATTCCCAGTAAGCACTCATGCAATAAATACAGAAGAGTAAGTGACAAACCTCAGTAATTATTTGGAGACGCATTTTCTCATTTAAAATCAAATTGCATAATGTTCAACCCCTAATCCCCTGTTTAATCTGAGGACTAAGTTTACCAGAAAGCGTTTGCTTAGAAATAACCTCTGAATTCTTCCTTGGGCTTCTTCATTTAGAATTCTCCATTCAGGATTTCTACCCTTTGGAAATCATGGTAATTTATCAATGTAATCTGCATTTTACAAACCTAGCCATTTTTACAAAAAACTTAAATTCTCTTTGAATCTGATTATAACATCTTTAGATTTTGACATCTATAGAACTGTAGAGGAAAAAAAGGGCTCAAGAAGTCTGCGTAATTTTGTGAGGATAATTGCCACATACTTGGTTTAGAATTGTCAGGCATATAATATGGGCTTTTCAAACACCTTGTCTCCCAAACATTATTCACTTTTTCACATAATAACATTTCGGGATGGCTGCTCAGTACCAAGAACTGTGTTAGAGATACAAGGTACACAAAAGCCAGTCTTTGCCCTTAGTTTTTCTTTCCACTATTCTTATTACGTTATATTTTCAGAGGACTACATTCACACAATTCTGTTTGTTTATAACATTTCCAAATTGGGTAAGGAGATAAAAGTGGCGTGTGTGTTTCTTATTTTCTAGGAAAGGAAAAACAGAATGGTGATATTCACATATACTGCTTACTAATGTTAGAAAAAAGGGGCTGGTTTTTTAAGTGCTAAATTTAGATCATACTGTTCTGTGACACCCTTTAATGAGGAAAGCACTCTCTGTACCTTATATGTAAAGTGGGCATTAGAGCACGGGTCCCCAAACCCTGGTACTGGTCTGTGGCCTGATAGGAACCAGGCTGCACAGCAGAGGGTGAGCAGCCAGGAAAGGAGCATTACTGCCTGAGCTCCGTCTCCTGTCACATCAGCGGGGGCTTTAGATTCTCATAGGAGCTTGAACCCTATTGTCAATTGCTCATGCTAGGGATCTAGGTTGTGTGCTCCCTATGAGGATCTAACTAATGCCTAACGATCTGAGGTGAAACAGTTTCATCTCAAAACCATCCCCCATTACCCCCATCCCCCACTGTCCCTGTGAGCATAAACTGTCTTCCACAAAACCAGGCCCTGGTGCCAAAAATGTTGGGGACTGTCAAAATTAGAGGCCCTGTCAACTAGACCTTATTTAATTTTTAAAATTGAAATTTTAACTGAAGAATATGGCTAAATCAGAAATTTTGTTTCCTTTATATGTTTGTATATGTGTATATGTGTGTTTATATATATATACACATACATATTCTTTATGTCAAATAAAATGGCTTATTTTCTAAAATAAGCTCTTGACTTTTAAAATCATTACTATATTTTTCTTAGAGTCTGAATCAATCCTAGCCCAATAAATGAATCACTTATATGGAGAATGCAATAGTTTTTCCAAATCATAACATTTATTTCACTAAACTGTCAAATTTCTACTTAAAATTCTAAGTAGAATTCACATTTGTGTTGAGTCCTAACTGTTCTAGAAAGTGTATTCTTCTCCTAAGGAAATCATTCCAATTTGTTGGTCAGAATGCTTGCTTTTAAAATATTATCAATGCAAAAGGAATGCTTATTTTATGGTAGTGGAGGAATACCAGGATAAGTCTTAATAATACAAATGAATAAATAATCAAGAAATTTGCCATCAAAAATAATGTAGGCAAATTCTTCTAATACTTTTATCTGTGTTCATAATCACTGATTTTAGAAAGTTGCTATAGAAGGTAGAAAGGAACCTTGAGTCACCAGCTGATACTGTCTCTTTGCTTTAGGCAAAAACATCTAGGACCCCTCTAAGACAGGTATTTCTTTCTCTGGCATCTCAAGAAATGGGACTTCATATCTTCCATGGTATTGCATTCTGTTGTTTTATTAGATACATGGAATAAACCTTTTCCTTAGTCTAAATGTAATCTGCCCTTAATATGGCAAATATTTTGAAGAGTAAAAGGCCAAATGATCTGTATCTTGCACATAACTTTCCTTTATGTTAAAAAAAAGTTTCTTCTGCTAATCATTTAAATTAATTGATACCTTGGTCTTCAACCCTAAATTGTTGATTACTTAAGAAACTTGTCATTCTCACACATTCTATCCAGACAGCTAGACAATGCCATGAGGGGGAAATGCTCATTATTCTGATTGATGTTTCCCAATCATTTTCTGTTTTCCTATGCTTAATTTTTGGAAAAAGCTGATTTTATGTGTAACATCTATAGGTAGATTTTGACCTACATGTAGTAAAAGTATCCAAATTCTTTCTTTTTTCAAATTAAGAAATACTTAGATGAGTTAAATGGAAGCGATAGTCTTTTTCAGATTAAAATATAGATTATTTTAGTAGCCGTGAAATAATCAATTTTTTTCTGAATTAAACACTATAATGCTAAGTTATTAAGGTAAAAGCTACTTAGATTCCAAAACAAAAATACATGGCTTGATGAGGTGAAGATTTTCTGGGGGAAAAAATCTAGCAAAATTATGTTACCTATTGTAAATCATTTTGCCAACTTATTTAGATTTTTAACCTCTAGCAATAACAGATTATTTTGATACATTATTCATATTTCTGCATTGTGCACCTTTTGCAATTTGCATATCTGGCTGCAAATAGGCTCTTCTTTCAGGCTTCAGTCCCCTTGGTCACACAGGATGGCCAAAGGCTGCTTCATGATTAATTTCATCTCAATAGGGTAATTATCATACTGAAATGAAGCAATGCCCATGAAATATGCTTTCCTGGAGTTATAAGTACAAGAGGCTTAGCCTAGAGCTTTCAAGTATGTAGCAACTTTTAGCTTAAATGTTAACCTTTCTCTATTTTGGTACTATCTATATCTAAAAATAAGACTGGATTTTATAAGAATAGAAAACAATAACTTAGAATTTGATTTAGCAGCTCTTTGGACTGCAAGATAATTTGTCATTAGTTTCCACTATCTTATGCAAAAAATAAAGGATGTATATATTTTGAGGGGTCAAGGTTTTATAATGCTGGGTCAAATTTTAGCTGCTGAATTAATAAACATGAATTTAACTCCTGATCTGTGGAAAAGCCATTCAACTTTTCTATATTTAGTTTTCTTACCTAAGAAAATAAGAACGGTCGGCCAGGCACGGTGGCTCACACCTGTAATCCTAGCACTTTGGGAGGCCGAGGCAGGTGAATCACGAGGTCAGCAGTTCGAGACCAGCCTGACCAACATGGTGAAACCCTGACTTTACTGAAAATAGAAAAAAATTAGCTGGGCGCAGTGGCGGACGCCTGTAATCCCGGCTACTCAGGAGGCTGAGGCAGGAGAATTGCCTGAACTCCGGAGGCGGAGGTTGCAGTGAGCCAAGATCGTGCCACTGCACGCCAGCCTGGGCGACGGAGTGAGACACCATTTCAAAAAGAAATAAAAGAAAAGAAGAACAGTCTAAGTTCCTTGTAATATTGATGAAGTAGCAAGAGACAGCTTTAAAGCTGTTTTCATTTCTTTGGAAGATTAATAAAATAAATTTGATTCATAATTTGAATCCTGAAAAAATGTTTATCTCAAACATGCTCTTAAGTAGAATTCCAATATTTTCATTTTTTGTTGTTTCTCCTCCTATTCTTTTAACAAAATCCATGCAAATTAATTAAAAATTTGCAAATTTGTCTAAATTAGTTAATTTTACAAAATTCCCAATTGCATTGTGGGTTACCATATATTCTACTAAAAATCTAGTTCTAAAATTTAGAGTTAATACACTTTCTGAATAACACGTAATCAGTGATCAAAGAGAAAAAGAGATTTTGCGTCATCTTAAAAGTGAAATAGATCCCTGAACTTAATGTTCCATTTCAAAGCAGTCAATTGGATTTTTTTTCATTTTTATAGTTAGATATTCTGTGCCATTTCTTACTGTTTCATAGAGACAATTTTTCCAGCAGTTTGTTGGGTCTGGAGTTATAAAGTTGAATAAGTGACAATCAATCAGTGATCTCAGAGAATTTGTAGGGTAGTAGGAAGGGAAGTTGTACGAGTAAATAATTATATGATTTCACATTGAAATGGAAATCTGTACTGTGGAGGTCAGTGGGCTGGGTATTGTCAATAACCAGGATAAAGTCTGTGTGGTAGGAGCCCACTACCTGCTTTACCATCTGCTGCTACTCATTCTCCTGCCCCTGTCAGTTCCTCTCTCTAATGGCCAGCCACTTCACTGCAGCTGGGGGGAGTCTTTCTTATTTATTTTGTTGTTACTATAAGTAAGAGACTTACATGTTATTCAGGTATTTGAATAACATTGTTTATTGTCTCTTTTGAAGTAATAATTGATCTCTACCAACTTATTCTAAAATTAAAACATAATAAATACACTGTTTTTTTTTCAGAGATGGGAGAATGCTCAAAAACATGTAAGATGTGGGTAGGTTTCTCAGCAATACTATTATTCTTTACCTGCTGTCCATTAGCCAAAGACCAATTCTGGCTGCTGACAGTGTAGCAGTCCATTTGCCACTAAAGTTATGTGAAACCTATTTTTGAAAATGTAATGGATTTGCACTTTACATTAAATGAAGTCAAAATATAAACAGTGTCCTAGAAATGAAAAGTTAATCATATTAAACTAATATTTAAATCTCTGTGCAAAAATTGGCTCTTTAACAAAATGTTTGCAGACTAATGATATCTTTTCAGTTTTGTAAATCAGGTTGTTCCATATCTGTGGAATCAGTAGACATTGAAACATTTGGCTCATCTGATTCATGACAATTGGTTTATATAAATACTGCATGTTTCAGGGATCTACAAATACTAACTTCTCTGATAATTTCCTGAAAAAACACCCCCAAGTGAATTATGCTGACATTTTAATCTAGGTCCATCCTGTCTCTGATTTAAAAGTCCAAAATACTATTTATCAATTTCAGAATTACTATAATCTTTAGTTGAATATTGTTATGGTCATCTGTTTTTTATTTAAGTCATTGTACTTTATTTCCAAAAACACAGCTATAAACAAAACTATGACAAGATAAAATCATTTGATATAATGAAATTTTCATTAGAATATGTGTAGTGGAGGCAGTACAGATGAAATACTGTAGTAGGTGTTGGAAACGGTGGGCTCATTATCCCGTCTTTTTTATTTTTGTATAGGTTTAGAATTTTCCCTAACAAAAATGTAGTTTCTTTTGTAGTTGGCAGAAATCAAAAGGAGACAGAAAAATTATTTATAATGAAAATTTGTCTGTCTGGATTAATGTGTTTTCAGTAGTACAATATTTGGTGCAGCCTTCTTGTGTTGTACATGTATGGACTCAGGGTCGATTCCTCCCCTAATGTCATGCAATTTTGAAAATGGAAATGCTGTGCAAGAGTAGATGTCAAATCTGATCTTCTTTGCATGTGTCCTCAATAGTTTCAAGGATGATATTGTTGTTGGTTGGATGCAAGCTGGCAGACTTACTGAAAAGGCATTTGGTTTTAAACTGTTAATTTCTATTGAGATGTAGATCATGTAGTAGTTTGTGAACTAATATTTTAGACGGGTGAAAACGCAATTGAGGTTGGTGCAACTGCAATTGCGTTTGCACCAACCTCATAAATGAACTTTAAAGCTTAAAATCAGAGAAGGAATAGATGGAGTTATGAGGGACAAATATGATACTGCTATGATCCCGAGATTTTCCTCCATTGAAATCATTCTTTTGCAGGTAGACATTATAGAATGACCTCTTTAAAATACACTTTTACCTGGAAACAGTATCTTCAATGCATCAGTGTGCATTTGTGGACTGTTTTCTTTGGCATGTGTTGGACGCGGGACAATGAGGTGCAGGGAAGGCTTAGGGAGGGAACTAAGTCTTAGTAGAAAGAAGAGCCCATAGTTAAGGAACCCTAAAACATGCCCAATCTACGTGCACACAGCCCAACCCAGGACAGGCTAAGGTTATTAAAGAGGTAAACCCCATTGAGAGATGACCAGCCTGTTGGGACACTCAAATGGGAAAAGTTCAGCACTCAGGGGCATGTTTCTGAACCTGACCGCTGAGGGAGAAAGCAGCTGACAGAGAAACCAAACAGCCTGTGGGAGAAGTGATAAGGCCCTAGGAAAAGCACTACATAATTTGCAGGTGTGTGTGACCTCCATGCTCTAATAGAATCTCAGGTGTGATGAGGTTGTTTAGGATCAGTGATTTAAGAGGATATAAAGAGAAAGGAGAAGATAAGAGGAAAATTGGCTGCAAATTTTTGCAAATATTTCTACAAATTCTAAGGTACTTTACCTACTGATATTTTAAAATCTTTTTCTTTAAAATTTAATTACAAATTGCAGTATAATTTTCTAATATTTTGAGATCTCCAAGAAGTAAAACATCTGAGCAGAATGGTGCTCATTTGTTGAAATTTTCTTCTTTTCTTCCATTTGTTTTAGTCAACAATTATTTAATATTTGTCTACTAAATGTCAGTTATATATAATTACTAATTGAGACCATTTAGTCTAGGTTTGACAAAGATGGTACTAGCATGCATGCAGTTTTCCTCCAGAAAAAAAATTAATTATGTAAATATCAAGGGTAGACTGAATTCAGTTTTGGCAAAAGATATTTTCTCTGAATAAATAGCTATAGTAATTAGAATTATTTATGAATCAAGTAATATTTATTTTATGTAACAACAAATAAAAATTAGCATTTTTATAATCATGTTTATATATAAATGAATAATTATCTTACCAACAAGAGGTAAAGCATGAATTAGAAATCAAATCAACATTAAACAAGTTATAATCAACATTTGATAATAATTAAATGAAAGATTGAATATACATGTGAATCAACTACTACATATCCACCTAACTTCGTGTCCACACATAATTATTGCTAAACATGTGATGGATGAATGAATGAAAGTGAATATCTAAAACAAATGACCCAATCTTACTTTCCATTATTAAATAATAATTCAATAATTGAAAACAGTAAAGACAATCAGAAACCATACTAAGTCAAATGTGAAGTGAGCCGTTATTTTTTGAAATTTTTATTTACCCATTATTTCCCATTCTGATTAAGTATATTTAAATGTTTATCATATAAGTTTTTTTAAATAAATCCTTTTTCTTTAAAGGAAAAATTCTGAACAAAGGAGAAAAACATAGCAAAAAAAACTTAGAACAAGAGGGAAGAAAGATTCGTAATGAAGCTTGCTCATTCTCTCGGACATATTTTGCCCAGGGCCACACTAATAGTGATTGGTGCCACTGCAGTTTAGGGAAGGGCATTTTAGAGTCAAAGGCTTGAACTTGGGATTGGTTGTTTCAGGCTTTATTCTCACATTAGTCACTAAGGGACCTTCAGTAAGTCATCTTATTTGGTTCTACATGTGCCATTGATTTCAAAGGGCTGATAATACAGACATAATTTAAATAGAATTCTGAGATTTTCAAATTCAGATGCTCAACAAATGCAAAGTGATATTCCATGGCCAGTTAACAGTGAGGCAAAACAGTGTTTGGAATCTTTATCTTATGATTTAAATTGCTTCAGTCATGTTTTTCTTTCAGTAAGCTCCATTCTCAGCAATTCCTCTAATAAGTTTATGTCTTAACAAAAATTCTTCGTGTCAAAGGCAACATTTTTTATGCTCGTTTGTCTTTGTGCTCCCCTGCCCCTTTTTTATTTATATATTTTTCCAAAATCATACTTCATGGTAATTTATGTTTTTTTCATTCCAAGAGCCGGGAAAAGCTTCTGAAACCAAACAAGGGACTGTAAAAATTGCAGCACAAGGTAAGCAGTAAAACACTTTAAAAAGCATTGCCTTTTTAAAAACATCTATAGCACTTTATTGACAAAAGCAAAAGCTGTTTATTGCAGAATAGCACCATCTGCTGGGATATTGCAAAAAAAAATTGTTGAATGAAAATACACAGTTCAAGTATTTATTTAGTATTTGGAGCAAGCATGACTGAGAGTAATGCCAAATTTGCAGAGGAACTGCCGAAGGACCCAAGAACTAGTCTTGGCTCCAAGTTTCAGTATTTGAGCTTTATGTATAGTTTTAAAAATAATCCATTGATGTGCATAAAGAAATACAGATACAGATATAAAATAATGTACACTTTTCTATAATTTTCAGTATACCTTGTAATTTATGTCACATGAGAAAATCAGAATGTTATTAAAGCAATACTACTTCATAAACATCAAAACTGTAAAAATAGGGTTCCAGATACGGCTACAAAATAATTATCCTATTTTTATGAGCCATCTAAGAAAATTAGTTTCACCATTTACAGATATCTTCAGGATATCAAAAGTGGTTTCGTCTCACACCATGAGGATTAATTTGATGAAAGCATAAGGGAAGGGTTCAAGTGTTCTGCCTTTGTTATGTGGCAAAACTTTATGGAACACACTTAGAAAATAAAAGATACAATATTTACTGGAGAAGATCTTTATCATCTCTTCTATGATAGATTATATAATATCAAGCAATAAAGGAGATGCACATAGGTGGTGGTACAATTTTCAGGGGTAGAAGGCTCTCATAGCAGACTTCTTAGCATATCACATGATGTATGACTGAATGTATTACATCTGAGCAAAATTTTTCTCTTGCATTTAATCTTGGACCCAGCAACATGCAGAATCACCCCCGAAAATATTGGTAACATAGGTTTGTTAAATGCCATTTGACTCGAGGATGTTGTCTGTGAGCAAAATAAGCAAGAATGATTAAAAGCTATGATACCAGTTTTTAGTTTTCACATTGAAAAACTTGTTTTTCTTTAGGAAAGTTCTGATAGGGAATATAGTAAATATTATGAACGATAGAAAGGCAGGACAAATATTATTACCTTTGGTTTTTTAATACATGAAAATGCAGGTCAGGGTGAGTTCCTCAAGCCAATGACTACCAGTTTAAGAAATCATTGCTATTAGTGTATATATGTTTTCATAGAAAACCACAATCACCTTAGGCTCCTTCTGTCTGACTGAGACTTCTGAGGACCATAGTGTAGATGTGGAACTATGACTTGAGGCAAGAATTTTGTGTTAGTTACTTCAGCCTCATGTTAGAGGCATTCATGAGGAGGAAAATGAAGAGATGTCTGAAAATTTGATTCATATTTGAGCTTGAGGCCATGGGCTCTTTAAACTACATTTAACCATTCAAGATTTAAACTACATTGGACAAGTCAACCTTAGAGCTTATCGTTTTGGAATAAAATATTTATTTTTGAGGAAATAGTAACCAAGAGTTTCAAAGTCTTGTTAGAATTATCCTTGGAAGGAAATTGGATGAAAAGATTGATGAAGCACAGTGAACAAGGCAAGAGTGAGGTATTCTGTGTATGCGTTTACTAAAATAAAAATGACACACCAATGCAGGGACACACCAAAGCAGAACTGCATATCATTCGCGTCTTTGCAAATCCTCCATAGATCTTTCTTAGATATGTTTATTTTAATGTCATAGGCATATAATCAAATTATGCATATAAATAATTAATATTTGCAAGTACTTCACATGGAGACAAAACTTAAAATTGGCAATAATCCTATAGTAGACTGATGTTTTTGAAGTATAAAGTGACAGAATTGATCATGATCTTTGTGGCATGGTAAAAGGCTAGATTAGATCTGTTCATTTATTTATTTTTAACTTTTACAACCAAGGACATATTAAAAATCTGGCTTTCCATACATATGTATGTATATATGTTCATATTTATTTATAACTTATTATGATTTAGCATATATTCTTTGGAATTTTAAAATAATTTAAGGAAATTATTTTAACAAAGTTTTGAGGCACTGAGGAGGCAACAAAATAAATATCTCACTACTACAGGAAATTCCAATTTGGAGATCTAAGAAATTTAGGTAGATATAAGGAATGGCTTTTGTTTCTATTAAGACATGAGACAATAACCTCAACTAGGATGGTGGCAATGACATAAGAAAAAAAGCGCAAATGTCATTAACATTTTGAAGAACTAATATCTGATAGAGTATATCAAAAGAAACAAAGGAAAGAATAAAAATGATACTGAGCTTTGGAAACTGGGTAATTAGGAGATGGTAATTGTCAAAAATATTAAGTTTCAAGGGAAGAAACTAGCTGAAGGGAAAAAACTAGCTGAAGGGAAAAGATGATTCATTCTTCAGTGGATGAATGTTGAGCAGAAGTAAAATAATTGGACAATAATTTTTTTGGAGCCAATTTAGAATTTAGATGGGGGATCAATCTAGTTCACAGGTATTACATAAAAAAATTGTTGGAAGAAATTGATATAGACCCAAATTGGAAAGGAAGGAGAGAGATGGGGAATTATTTTTTTAATCAGTTAGGTGCAATGGTGAGGTAGACACCTAGTGATATTAAAATGCCAAAGAGAGAACACATGCCATAATGGAACTCGGCTTAAAAGATGGGGTATGTGCACTCTGTGTTAGTGTATTTCCACTGGCTTTTTTCTTCTGGATTCCTGAAGCAAACATTAAGAATCTCCTGGATACTATAGGAAGAACATAGAAAGAGAACAACATCAACAAAACTAGAATGTTAGACATTCCAGTCTTTTTACAATGTGAAAACCAAAAACCCAGTTATTGAGAACCATGTCTACTCAGTAAATTCAGGAGTCATCCAATCCCATAACAGAGTTAAGTAGATTAGAACCAGGCAAGCTGAATTTGAGGACCAGAAGTGGGACACATGGAACACAAGCTACAAAACCGTTCTAGAAACAATTGAATCCCAAGACCCTGGCTTTGATTAGCTTGTGGGCCTGGAATCCAGCTTGGTAGATAACATGGCTTTCCAGTTGGCAATAAATAAAAGCCATGCACCTTCAAGGGATCCAGGGCAACAACAGAAACCAGAATCAGTTATGATGGAATAGGTCAAACTCCTTCATTCAACTATCTCCATTGTCGCTGAAAACTGGAAGCTGAAACTATCAAATATATAAGAATGGGAAAAAAGAAGATACATGTGCATACATGCATGCTTGCATCTCTATATCCATATGTACAGATTGTTTTTCATGTATTATTTTAGAAATCAAAATATTTGTTGTAATTTAACAAGATTTTACTAATCTTGAAGGAATTTATGTTTCAGAGGCTTTCTTGTCTGTAGAATTTGTAAGAAACTACAGTTTTGCTAAATGTATTCACATTCTGAGCCCTCTTTTTGGCGTTGGTCAACGCCTTTGTCAGGTTGCCCTTTAGATGTGTGTTTATGGTTAAATTGATGAAGTTTAGAGTTCAGAGCAATTCATTGACCAGAGCTCCTTCGAGGGGGTAATTTTATGCTGTTTCATTTTGTCTTTCTTTAAACAGTTCCCCATACCCATCCATCCAAATCATGATTGGATGATTTTGAAAATTGTAAAATTTTTTGAAGGAAATTCTTATTTTCAATGTAAAGAATCAACAACAAAGTCTGTTGAGTCAAACGCAGAGACTTACTAAAATTAAACCTCATGGCTTTGAAAATCTTCAGGCCATGTCCATATCCTTTAATTCATTTTCGGTGTTATCTTTGTTTTTATCCTTATTATATCATTGGAATAAACAATTTCTTAACTTAAAAACATTGTAAATATAAATCTGCTATACATTTTGTGTATTGTTAGTTAAAACTACATCAAAAAGAAACAAATATCCCAAAGTAGAATTAACTTATTTGTAAATTCACTTTTCTACTACGAAAGTAATAGCACGTCAATAACATTTAGAAAATAGAGAAAAATAACCTGTGGTAAATTAAAATACATTTTCTTCCTGTCTTTTATTCCTGATTTTTAGAGCCAATTCTGCTGCTTATACTCTGCAAATTATTTTAATGTTTCAGAAGCTTCATTTTCTGCTCTGGGCTGCCTTTTATAACAAGGTCAGGATGAAAACCCAATAAGAGGATGTACCTGAAAGAGCTTTGGCAATTGTAGCACAGAGCAAATGTCCATAGCAGTTGTTTCTAAGTGTTTTCTAAGTGTTGTTTCTAAGTGATCCCCAACATTCTATCCCGCTGAGGTGAGATTACCATACTGGAATATGCACAATCTCAAATTCAACTAATGTGGCATAAGATACCTCTGAATGATTTTGGCTCCTGGATGAACATTACACAGAACCAGGGGTCATATTGCTTGGAGCAATTCTAAGCCTGTTGAGCACCTCTCCCAAATATTTCTGGTAATACCTATAAGCAACAACGTGGATCCAGATTTAGATTCATGGTCCAGAATTGGATAAATATCAGCACAGAGGAAGCCAGAATTCAAAGGTGATTAAAGTGTTCTGTACATTTTTCTCTATGTAAAAGAAGGCATAAGTTTGCTAAAATGAGGGTAGGATATTTATTTTCCCTTCCTGAAACTGGGCATTTTATACATGGTTATTATAAGTGCAAATGTAGACTGTAGACTGGTATATAATTCCTCAGTAGCTAAGCATAGATAATTTTTGGAATATCACTTCCACTTTTTTTGATTAATCCAGTCACAGCCTATATTTTATGACCTTCTAGAAGAGATTGTGGTTTCCTCAGATATAAAATTTAAAATCTAAAATGAATTTACACTAAGCATATACATATAAATTTGACTTCTTGTCTACGTAACTCCATATATTTTTTTCTTCTTTTGCTAATGCTTATTTCTGAGTTTACAAATATCTTTATATGAAGTAATATTTTCTGCTTACACTCCTATCATAGATTTGGATGAATTGATTAGTGTATAGGTGACCACTGAATTTATGAATATGTGGAATACATTCTCATATTCTGGGGAGTATTCTGAGGAATGGTCATTTCATATGCCTTAACGCTATTTTCATTATTTCAGCAGCAGCTAAGAAGGATGAAAAGAAGGAAGGTATGTTTTATGCAAAATCCCACTGAGCCTTTTGTGAGTACAATTTACCAATATCCTGAGTTGGGGTTTGACTGCTATTCTGTCTATATTCCCCTTGGATAACTGGATCTATTATGTGCATACATTTTGCATGAATGTGCTTTTTCTACTTCACCTCACACAGAAGGGTGAGCTACTTTTTGAAAGTAATTTTAATCTAGTCTTTCTCAAGATATAAGGAATAAAACATAGCTTCTCAAAATCCTAGGGCTCCTACTCTGTTGACAGTTTTATCAAATTTCAGAACTATGTAAAATACAGACTCATTCTCATCGGCATTCAAATCAAAGTCTTCTAAGCCTTTGGGGTATATAAAACAGTAGTCAAGTTTCAATTTCACAGCTTTAAGCTTTTTATCTGTTTTTTTTTTTTTTCTCCCATTGCTCTGCCTCTCGGATTTTTTTGTTCTATTTTTTCTGGCTTATATACGTCTTTTCATTTTTTCTCCTTTTGAAACATTGTCCATAATCAATATGCAATATTGGAGGAGCTTGGGATGAGCTGTGCTTTTGTAGATTCAAGAGATCCAGTGTCCATGACCAGCTAAAAAACATATAAAACACTCCTTGTAGGCAGCAAGACTGAAATATTGGTATCAGCTTCAACCCCATTTTTTTCTTTTTCCCCTGACATTTAGTCCTCCAGAATTTTCACTTTTCCTGAGCTATCCTTTTGTTTAATTCTTCCTATAATAATTAGAACAACTAATCATCATTCACAGGATCCAGTTCTTTATTTGCGATCTCACATTGCCATTTGTGACGTCATGTTGGTCTTACTAACTTCTCATGTAAACTAGATCAATAATCTCCAAAATCAGTGGTCAAGGACTCCTGTGGGTCTCTGAGATCTTTTCAGTGGTTCTATAAGGTTAAAATTATTTTTATAAATGATAGGAAATTTTCATTTGCCTTTCTCACTGTCGTTCTCACTTGAGTTTGCAGTAGAGACTTCTAGAGGATAAACAATGGTAATAATACAACACAGTAAATGCCCAAGCAGATGTGCAAATCCTATTGCTTTCTCATTAAACCAGACATTAATAATAGTCACAAAAGTAATAAAAAAAGTCACTCATTTCACCATATTTTTGTATTGGGAAGTGTATCGATCATAAAAATATGTTATTTATGTTAACATTTAATAGGTTTATTATTTTTAATAAATGCATAAATAATACCATATTTTAAAAATTTCCTCAGCTTTAATTTTTTAAAATGATAAGCATCAATAGAAAGAAGCTACATAAATAAAAGCTGTTTGGGAGTTTTAATAGTTAAGATTTTAAAGGAGTCCTGAGGTGAAAATGAAAAACTTTGACAAAAATAATTAATTTGCCTCTAATATTACCTCTTTCCAAAACAGTCAACAGATTTCATTCAACTTTTCATGTCATAACCTATTTAAAATATTGAGTGGCTTTACAATGACTCTGTAGAGTACACTGAATGTACTCTACAAGTGTTAAACCTTCAATTAAAGTTTTTAAATTCTTTTTCTGAATCGTCTTTCCTAACTGCCAATTAAGCGTACATCAAGGCAAGGTCATGACCAAGGCCTAAACAATTCCAGCAGTAAAGATGCAATGATCCCTTTTTGAGATTGAGACAATTTATTACTTTCATAGCAAATGTAAGAGTAGCTAGAGGTTCCAGCTCTCCAAGGTTGTTGCCCCACACACCAAAAAGGATGAAGCCCAAACAAAAGGGGCCAGATAATGCAACACAAGTTGGGGACACATCATTGCTGAGGAGCTAATCCAGACTACAGCAAAATGATTTTGTGGTCTGCAGCTCCATTCCAGGCAGCTTTAGGCGGAATCAGGAGGTGATGAGAAACTGTCTCTTGACATCCTCCTGGGAGAGATAGGGAGCCATGTGGGAGGTGGTCTCACAGCAGGTCTTTACAAGCCTCCCTTCTTTCTGTGTTCTGGGAGAATCACAAAGCATCCTACCAAAACTTAAATTAACTGTGGTTCAAAACTTTACCTGCATGGCCTGTATGGATATGTGCAAAGTTGCCAGGACATCATGGTGAGCTGTTATCTGATATTCTCACCCAGTTCTTCCTTTATCATCTTCATCTGTACCAAGTCGTTCTCTATTTTACATATACAATGTGGCATCTTGCCTTTGTTCTTGCTGTTATCCTAACAGAGCTTATCCTTTTTCCTTCTATGAATATTCATACATTTTCCTGTCTCTGAGAAGTTGGTCTGATACTACCAATTAAAAATACTTTCCTGCATGTATAATCTTCCATTTGTATCTCTCTACTATTATTTATTTCTTGCCACCTTGTACTTCATGTTACTTGTGTTTATTTTCCTATTACTCTAATTGACTTAAGCCTTTTGTCTTAAGGGACCATGTCCAATTAACTTTTATCCCTTATGGAGAATGAGCACATTTCCTTGGTTTGCACATTTCTGAACAAATATATATTCTATGCACGCACCAGTAATATTCAGGACTCAAGATAAATATAATACCCAGAAGAAATATGAATAGGTACCTGTTTTCTCACACCACAGGCAAGGAATGATTTTTTTTTAACTACTAGGAGATATATTCCAGTGAGCTTTTTAGGTTTGGGAAGTTATAATCAGCTATTGACTGTCCTTCTTAGGTGTGTGTAATCACTAGCTGCTCCTTGAATTCTACGAGCAGATCCAGGTAGATTTTATTCATCTAAACTCAGATTGAGTGATGAATTCCTAGCAACCGGAATTCTAGGAATTCCAGGTTATCTTCTGAAAGATAGAAATCCACTGAGAACCAGCCATATGAGATTTATTTTTTACTATAAATAGAGAAAATAGAGCTGAATACATGTGAGAATTAGTCCCTAGTTCTATGGCTTCCAGATTCAGACCCGAAGATAAATCATGCTGAAAAACAAAGCAAAATTCCTAGTATTATAGTTGACTAAAGTTGTCAATCAGGCAGGTTCCACAAAGGAGATAGGATACTTCAGTACTAGCACTAGTAGGCTATCAGAAAATTAACTTTTCCCTTCAATATAAATTGGTATTTCATTTTCTTTCTGTTTTTTTTTTCTTTTTTTTTTTTGAGATGGACTCTCGCTCTGTTGCCCAGGCTGGAGTTGGCACAATCTCTGCTCACTGCGAGCTCCACCTCCCGGGTTCATGCCACTCTCCTGCCTCAGTCTCCCGAGTAGTTGGTACTACAGGCGGCTGCTACCACATCCGGCTAATTTTTTTGTATTTTTAGTAGAGACGGGGTTTCACAGTGTTAGCCAGGATGGTCTCGATCTCCTGACCTAGTGATCCGCACTCCTCACCCTACCAAAGTGCTGGGATTACAGGCATGAGCCACCGCGCCCGGCTGGTATTTCATTTTCATCTGGCATCACTTATGAACATAATAGGCCTTACTTGAGACACTGCTACAGATGAGTGAGTGACGGATTGAACAGATGGCAAACACATCACTACTTTTAAATCACAGGTGCTGGGAGCCTCAATGTTCTTAAAAGACTACTGCCCAGATTATTGGGCAGGGAAGTATATTGACCAAGTAAGCCTTTGTAATGTTTTAAGCTGTTTGAGCCAAGAATGCTAAAAGGGCATAATGAAGTTTAATAGCATGAATATTACCAGCTAGTATTAATAGCTCTTCAGGGTCAGTATGTGATCTTTGGACTCCAAGCACTATATTTTTAAGTTGCTCTATTACTTTAGTTCTACATTTCTGTTGCACTATTGACTCCAAAAGAAAATACATAACTTTATCATGACATTTTGAGTTTCATTTGCCTGACCCTGGACTTCATATCGTGTTCTATTCTTTCATTTTTATGCAATTGATATCTGATGAAATATATTATTGATTCTTATTATTAGGAAATAGGCAGATTAAAATTATAGATATTCTATAGTTACATTTATTATATTGAACTTTCTGTACATATTCCATTCTAGTATCTGGTCAGAGAATATAGGGATTGGAAATAATCTTGTTCTAATATGCCATGTTTTATCTTCTCTGTGTTCCCACATTTCCCCCAAACTTTAGGTTGAATTTATTCCTACATGATCATGTTCTCTTCATAATCCTCCTGTGCTTTTCCTGTTGGCTATATTCTGGACTCAAGAGATTGTTCAGTGAGGAACACAGAACTGCTTGGGCAGGCAGAAATCCTATTTCAGTATAGTGGAGTCAAACTAATTGACAACTTACAATGGACATTGAACTATCAAGTTCATACCTTAAGCTGTTGTGTTATAAGATTCTTATGTTTCAAGTAGAAGTGGCCACTGCATATTGTTAATATAAAACTGTATTATGTCATATTTTTTCTGTGTATTTGAATTGCTTGCTTATCCAATTAAAATAATTATTCAGGAAGAAAATGAATAGGAAAATGTTTGCAAAGCACATATGTTTCAGATAGGAAATGTAGCCTACTAATTTAAAATTGCTGATGACAAACTAAATAGCAAGAATATTTTTCAGATTGGTTTTCAGAGCTGGGGTTAATTAAGAAAAATCTATTCTAAAATTATTTTCATTGTAGTGTGCTGGACACAATAGTGTTTAACAAATGATGAATAAGCAAATGTTTTGTCTCAGGAATCGATTATTTTTTAAATCAAGGGTTTTTTTCCCCTTACAAATAAAACATATTCGTGTTACAGAAAAATTTGAAATTCAGAAAAAGCGGTAATAAAATCTTGCCTAATTATTTAATCTGTCCACAACTACCATTAGTATGTTGGCATATTTTCTTCTAATCTTTCTTCGTACACACTCACATGCACACATAAAGTCATTTTATATTATGCTTTTATTTTTATTTTGCATTATTTAATTTATCTTATTTAGTTAATATTTTCCACATTGTGGCATAATTAGCAAAACATCATTTGAATAATTGTGTATTTTTCTATTGTGTGAATATACCACAAATTCATCAACACTCTCTTATTGTTCAGAGGGTAGTGTTTAATATGCCTGTTACTGAGAGACACAAAGCAATATCATGAGAAAAGCGTTTCCCTAAATATTTATTTTTATGATAATATTGCTTTTTTTCTCTTTGGATTTCTAGAAATGGAATTACCACATCAAAAAGCATGTTAATTTTTATGATTTTCTGGATTCTTTTCTTAGTTTGTTTCCTAAAATATGTTTCTAGCTTATACATCTACGGAAGTGGGACATTACCTTCACCACAATGTTACTGGCACTGATTATTATTGTTACATAAAACAATTTTGTTGACCATCTAACTGCCTTTTGTGAAGAGACAATGAGTCCATTGTCATATCCAAACATTTTAGTTCCCTTTCTTCATCATGGAAGTGAAGTTGTGATACCACCACACCTCTGTAAGGCACAGAAATCCATTAACTTGCAAACTATTAGTGAATGTCTACTGTTCTAGGTTCCAAGCCAGATAATTGTAAGCCAGAAAACAATTTAGCTACCTTTTGCAGGTATCAATTCATAGTTCATTATTATGGTTCTAATTTCAGTAATAGAGAATTTAAAAATTCTTACAGAAACAGTAAAAGGACAAAGAAGATTAAAAAATAAAATATTCTAAGCAAAAATTCAAGCTCAGGTGCTTCAATCTTAAAACAAATGAGCTTAAAAACCTCTTGTTTTCATTTTCAAGTGGTAGGAGCAGAAAGTTTCATGGCCTAAATAATAGAAAATAATAAATTTATCAGATCTAGTCTGAATGCCCATCTACTGTAAATGAAATAAATGTCTTTTGACCACGAAATAGACATTACTACATAACAGTTATATAGTGATGTATTCATCAGTAACCCATGAGTCAATAGTAATCTATTTCTTTTCCATTACCATAAGAATGCCTGAATATCTATATTGGAAGTGTATTGATTATTCAAAGACAGTGCAACATAATTCACCTGGACTGACTTAGATTGAATAAATGAAAGTTTCAAGTTAACTTCATGAACTCCTAAACATCTTTATGGAAACAGAGCATATATTTACTCAGTTTGATGTTCTATTAACAGGTTATTAACTTACATAGGCAAAACAAAATTTCTTTATAAATTATATGTGGGTATATTTTCCTTTATATTTTTCAATGTTTTATATTCTTTATAAAATATTATTAATATAAGATATTTTATAAAGAGTTTCTCACTCCTGCTTCACTCTAATACTTATTCCCACAAAACAGAACAGTTTCTAAGTCTCATATTCTAGAAATATACAAATGATCAATTTGTTGAATAATCAATTTTATTTGATTGTTTATAGAAATTTGTTGTGAGCTAATCAGCTGTTGATTTATTGTATCTTTTTTATTAATAATTTATCTTTGTGTTTTCAGATTCCAAGAAAACAAAAAAACCTGCAGAAGGTACTGGACATATTTCTTTTTTTCTGCCTTATGTTTGATGAACCATGAAACAGCATACCTTCTTAAAGGATTGATGTAGAGGAAGGAATTATGTGTGGGATAGAGGAGAAGAAAAAATGATTGAGATTGAGAGAGAGAGAGAGAGAGAGAGAGAGAGAGCCAAATCTATTCTGGCAATACTGCTATGAGAAGTATTTCGCAGTAATAGAAATAAATACTGCATATCCTTTCACAGTAATTGTTTCCAAAGAAATGTTTACTTAACAGGAAATTGAAAAATTTTCATTATCAAACATTTATTTTACTAGAAAGCACACACTAAATTACTTTTTGATAGACTAGCATCAATTAGGAACTGATTTCTTCCTTTCAGTCTTGAATAATTCATTTGGCAAGTATACCTGTGCCTCCTAGACTTGTTCACATGTGTTTTTATGTGTTTAAGAGACTATTACATATCAGGTGTAAATAATTTAAAATGGTTAAACAGTATAATCCTGGGTTAATTTATTGTCAAATAATATTTGCCAATCAAATTATGGAAGCACCTACAGTAATTAACAATACCTCAGAGCCTCACTGTGAAATTTCACCTCATTGTGAAATTTAAGGAGAGAAAATTGGAAGGACGAGTGGGAAAAATTACAGTCTAATCAATATGTAGGGTAGTACGTTTTATCTTTAAAGTTTTAAGAGCAATGATTTTGTTTGTATTTCTTTCAGTAGAACAACCCAAGGGAAAAAGTAAGGAAATGCATGCAGTGTATTTGTGTACTTTTTTTTTTATTACTATTATTTGCCTGCTGCTGTATTTAGACCTGCAATTTTGAATCCGCCTTTCCTATGTATTATGCATGTGAACTCTGTTGTTTTTTGTCCAAGTGAAAAAATACAGTCTGGGGGTTAGAGTGGACTGAGAAGCATAGTAATCATTTTTAGAACTCTTTCTCAAGCTCATGCAATCATCTAACAATACTCTTGATGGGCTTGTAATCAAAAGTAAAACTGCATTCCATTAACCCAAACTGACTTATGTTTTTGTAAATTTAGTCCTAATCTGGTTAGTTGTCAGTCTTTTGAAAATTGACTAGAAGTTCTTTTACAGGCTAGTTTTACAACTTTTTTCCTATCTTTCTTTTTGTAATCTGTAGATATTTTGGCATGCCCATGTGATATATGACATTTTTCCCATAACATAATTTCCCCCCTACACTCACTATGAGCTCTGTCTAATAGCGTTGTTATTCAGCCTCATCCACTGTTGCTTTAACACTATTAAGACTGTGTGCTAACAATTCAGTCAAGCTCAATAACTTAAGGTATGTCTTTCACAAATATAGTTTCTCCTCTGAAGAAAATAAGAGATATTTAACAAAAGAAAGCAAAAAAAAAAAAAAACACCTAAACTTATTCAATACACTATTAAAAATTAGCACATTACCAGCAATATAGATTTTAAGATTCTAGTGATATCAAAAATGTTTTAAAATATATACCAATTAAAATATATTTATGTGTTTTGGCCCTACAAAAAGCAAGGATGCTGAGACATTCAACGTTGTAAAAATGTTCTAAAATGCCCTGTGGAGACACGCGTGAAATTATACTACAACTCAGCCAGGGGGAGCAATCCATCTACAGAGAGTTCTCTCAGTTCCAGATTTACGTGTGTGCAGAGCTACTGATGAGTACTGGCACAGAGATACAGAAAGCACTCTATAAACGCTGCACCAGCAGGAAAATGGAGAACAACTGGAGATTCGAAAAATAGTATTAAAGTACATATAGAGATAGCCTTAAGGCCCTTTATTACAGTTTATAAGATTTAAAAGTTCCTGCACACACTGCAGCTCCTTGGCAATCTTCAGGGCACTGATGCACTTAATAAATAAACATGCCTTTTCACGCATTCATTCACAACCCAACTGTTTCCCTCCTTGAGAAGGTCCGCAGATTGTGACTTGGGCAGCAATAAGGAGAAGAAATAGTTTTCTTCAAAACACCTATCAATTCTTTTCAAATTCACTCATTTGCTATGGTTTATCATCTAGACTTGCTTTTATTATTGTTAGTGTTGTATCTTTGAATTTCTTTGATTTGGATTTTTTATCTTGAGGGTTGCTTTACTCAATGGTACACCCCAATTTTATATTTTATTTTGCTTCTACTTTTCTAATAATCACAACTTAAAGGTTGTTCACTTTTCAGATATTTTTAATTATGGTTAAGGGAAACAGGATGAAAAGTACAAGAGACCATCCTATACATTTTGTAAATGTTTGTGAGCTATAATTTTTTTCAAAATAAAAAGTAAAAGAAAGAGACCTCAAAAATCAACCATAAACATGAGTTTGCAGTCCCTGTAGAGTTAAAGGGTAAATCAATGTATATTTACTAAGGTAATTCAATAATTACACCATGAGCTATCCTATATAATGAACAAATTAGCACAGCTATTTTTCATCTTTCTGATAAGATTGAGGGGACTTTATTTTAACTTTTAATCTTGTGTATAGCTGGTATTCGATTTTGATGCATGTCCAAATCTGCTTCCAGTACTTTTTTGACTGTTATCACTGTTTGTGACTGTCATCACAAATTTCTTGGAAATATTTTATAATTAGAGCTTCAGTTAAGCAATAAATTAAACAATGTATTTAATTGCTCTTCATTTGCCAGACAACATTTGATAATGTTCTCATTTTGTTTAATTTTAGCTAAATCGTCATAGCTTCTTCTTTTTGACCTGCAACACTTGGCCAAGCCATTTGTTTCATTTTTTTGTTTTACTGCTTAAAGGCTGTCTTAAAAGAGGATAAGTTGCCCATTATACCACACTTACTTAATTAGAAGCCTGACTAACAAAATTGTATACTTGGGAAATTGATGTGATGACCGTAGCATTCTATGACACTCTATATTTTTAAAATATAGTTTGTAGAGTTCTTTCCGTATGAACATATTCTAGTCTTCAAAATCTATTCATTAAATAAAACTTTAAGAATCTTTCCATTCTTCTTCTTTAAAATATCAGATAAAAATGTGGGTATGTTAAAGTATTTCTTGAAAATCTTCTTTTACATTAATTTGACAAGGTTGTCAAGGCAAAATAAATAAGAATAGAAATGTAGATGATAGCACTTCATGTAAAATTAGTGCTTGCAATTCTTATAAAATTAGTACTTATTATAATGTAAATGTCAGCTTAATCTTGAGAACAAAATAATGCTTTGTCTCATACAATATTGACAAAAGTAGATTCCTGAAAAGAAACGCTATATAAAGAGGACTCCAAAAGGAGCATTTGTCCTAAAAGCAAGGCAAATGTTTTACCCTGAAACTTCTTTTTCTATTTTAGTGTCTTAAATATGCCTCACAAAGCCTTTGTCTTAGCTTAACAGCTATTTCTTCCATGTAAGAAGATTCTTAGAAGAGGCAGTCCACATGAAATGTGCTAATCTTCATCTTTCTGAGAATTATTTTAAAATAACTGCAATAAGATGCCGTGCTGTGGCTCATGCCTGTAATCCTAGCACTTTGAGAGGCTGAGGTGGGTGGACCTCTTGAGCCCAGAAGTTTGAGACCAGCCTGGGCAACATGGTGAGACTTTGTCTCCACACACATACACACACACACACACACACACACACACACACACACACACACTACAAATCTGGCTACACATGGTGGTGTGTGCCTGTAATCCCAGCTACCTGGGAGGCCGAGGTTGGAGGATCAATTAAGCCCAGGAAGTGGAGGCTGCAGTGAACTAGAATTATAACACTGCACTGCAACTTGGGCAACAGAACAAGACCCTGTCTCAGAAAAACTAAGCAATTTCTTAAAAAGCTGTAATAATTATCTTTTGTACTTACTATTTTGACTCAAATTTATTTCATATTGATCTAATATAATAGCAAATTTAATTTTTTTCACCCTTTATGGATTCTATTTTATTTTTCTGGTTTATCTGTAAAAAATTCAAATTCCTCTAATATTCAGAATATTTTGATGCTGCCCCATAAGGAAACTCCCAAGATAAATGGAAAAAAGAATTATTTTAAGTATATAATCTTAGCCTTTTTATGTAAGCCATTGTTAGTTGCTGCAATCTGGCATCAGCACATGCATGTTTCTTTGTGTTAAAACAATTAAGTTGGGATTCATAAACTTTAGAATAATAACGATAATAATAATAACAATAATAATATGTTTCAGAACAGGAAAAGAAAGAAAAACATGTGGAACCAGGTAACTGTTTTTAAATTCCTCTATTCTCACAATTTCATAATATTATTTGATTTGCAATTGAATACTGAATTACAATTGAATGACATAGAAGGCTGATTTTTTTTTCTTTCCTTTTTGTTACAGCAAAGTCACCAAAGAAAGAACACTCAGGTGAGTAAGACCACTGTAGCTGGATTCCGAATACTCATGTCCAGTGTTTATTAATGCTGTAGCCTCAAACAGGTGGTAAGGCAGCACCAGTAAAGGGTGGGGAATGCTTCCATCTCACAGTGTTTTTTCCAAGTTCTTGACATGGACATAACATCAATGCAGTTTTAGAAAATGAAAGCCAAATGTTACACCCTTGCTCCTCAATGTGTGTTCTGTGAACTAGCAGCAATAGAATCACCCAAAATGTTATTAGAAATGAAGGATTTTTGGCCCCACTCAAGACTTACTGAATCAGAGTCTGCAACTTCACAAGACCCTCAGTGAATTCATCTGTGCAGTATTTGCGAAGTACTCTTTCACAGTTTAGTGTAAAAGCAAAACAAAACAAGAACAAAACGCTTTTTGTAAATGCATTATACATTGCTTTGTTTTTAAAATATGGAATAATCACTTCCAGCAAATATTATCTCCTTATTCATAATCTTACTTAATAACATTTCCTGAGTGCTCAGGGGAGTTGCAGTGAGAGCAAAAGTAGATTTTGCCCAAAATATATTTACATTCTGATGATAAAAAAAACTGATTGAGAGTCAAACAACTAGACAAGACAAATAAACCTATCAACAAAAACTAAAAGTGCAGTTGCTGTGGATACCAAATTATTGTCTTGAAGTTTTCTAGCATTTAACCTGCCCAATTAATCATTTCAAATGAAAATTTCTGAAACCATTTATATTTCCCTCATTTAAAACTATCACCTCTTGATTTTGCCTGGCTAACTCCTACTGAAGGAGCTTCACTGAGTTATTTAGTATTGTGTGTGTGTGTGTGTGTATGGGTGATCATAACCTTATGTAATACCTATCAGTCATTCTTCCCATTTCATTTTATTTAAATGGAAATAGCATCTGCTCAATCTTATTTAAAAAACCATGCAAAGGAGCCCAAATGTAGTCTCACCCTACCACAAACCACGGAAAACTACAGGTTTGAATCCACATTTATTATTCATTTTTAAAGATTATAAAATATCCTGAGACAGCCCAAATCTGTTTTAAGTGTCTGTCCAATTACTTCCCATAGCATCATTTTCTTACTTTTATAATATTTCATATGCTGTTAAAATCATATTATCTTTTCCCTTTTCTACCTTATATAGTCAGAAATTAGAAGAAGCCGACTGTTTTTTCTCTTTATTCCCAGAGCACCTATTGTAATGCCAGGACACATTGGGCATTTGATGATGGCTTATTGATTGAAGGAAGAAACACCAAATAGAATAATTACATTTTTATAAATTTAAAAACGGAAGACTTTAAAATAATTTACAAGATGCAATAATTGCACATTTCAGCATTTCATATTTTCACAGTATTTGACCTTTGGGAAGAAATGTTTTGTCTACTTTACAGAGAACACCCTGTTGGTTCAGAGTTGCATTTCCTCAAGCATAACACATCTTCTTACTTACGTATGTTAGAAGAACCTAAGATAGTGCGTGCATTATAGAAAGACAGAGAAATACAGAATGACTATTGGTGTAGCCAGTTTTAAAAGTTTTAATAGTTAAATATTACTGTCTAATATTGAACCTGACAAAATACAATAAATTGCTTGAAATTATTATCTATTTTTTTCAGTGTGTGATTACAATGCAGCAACTTAGCAGTAACTAGCTGTAGTTCAAAAATTAAAACCATCAATTTGAATAATTTATGAAGTGAACTCATTCTTTTCACACTATTTTATAGACTTTGAGGAAAATGCATTTGCCTGTATATAAAAAAATGAGATCCTTGGATAATTAAAAATGGAGAGCAAGATGATTGGTTTGTGAATGAATATTCTGTGTTGGGAGAAGTATGAATAACAAACAATAGAATTCTATAATTCATGGAATATATTTGGATTATATCAGAAAAATGGCACAGTATTATATTTTCCTTTTCTCAGATCTTATTTTTCTTTAGCTTCCAATATTATACACACAATCTTTAAACAATTAAGATAACCTTAAAATTATTTTGGAAAGAGATAAGCAGATTTGTAATTACTGTTGACCTTATTATTTCTTGTCATTAACAGTTCCAAGTGAAAAACAAGTAAAAGCAAGTATGTTGAACAAAATTTTTAAAGAAGAGCATATTTGGGCAGCTTACTCATTTGAATTTTCTGCTATAGACTATGCTAATGCTAATTTTGAGAATGGCTTACCAGCTTTTTGGTATGATTATTTGTTGTGCTGAATATGCAATATTACTTATCCCTGTCTTTTCCGTGAATTCATTCTCATTAAAATTTATCTATAGAGCTTTCATTTGTTAATTTGGCCACATCATAACCCCTTTGTGAAGTGTTACATTTTTATTTCTCATTTTGCAGTATAATAAGTGAACTCTTCAGTACACATCAGACTGAATTATCCTAAAGATTAATCAGTTGATCAAACCAGTAGGCAACCTAATTTGTCTACTATGAATATCCTGTCTCTAATGAAAGGTAGCCCCTCAACATTTTCTTAACCATTGCTCTTGGAATGTGACAATTCCCTTTTAAGGTTTCTATTCTTGGATTATGAAGTATTAACTGATAACCATAACATACTGTGGCATTTGCAGCAATGGTAACTTTGACAATATGCTTAGGAAAAAATGCTGAGAAATTGTTGATATTTCTTAGTTTGATGAAGTAACTGACTGTTATTAATAAAAGTTATTTTAAGCATAATGGAAAATATTTTGCCTTAGGAAGAAATACATAAGCTTTGTATAAAGGATTTAAGTCAGTCCTCAGTTCTATGCATGACATCAATGTCCTTATATATTTTTTGAGAGGTTAGAGGTAAACAAGTACTGGTGATGCTACTAATACATAAAACAAATGCCTGTTATTTAGTGCTGAGGTTTTTTTTTGTTTTTGTTTTTGTTTTTTTGATGGAGTCTTTCTCTGTCACCAGGCTGGAGTGCAGCGGTGTGATCTTGGCTCACTGCACCTCCGCCTCCTGGGTTCAAGCGATTCTCCTGCCTAAGCCTCCCAAGTAGTTTTTGAGACATATTATGTCAGTAGATACATCAGATAAAAATTGAAAAATATATTGAGTAGCTTGATAGGAATGTCTTTTTTTTTAAAAAAGTTACAGTTTGAAGTATACACATAGACATTGAGAACTTTACAAGAGAGGTTTAACATGAATCTAAAATTCCATTTATATTTCCATGAAAAATTTTAGTTAAATGTAAAGCTGATTGGAACTCTATATTATGGAGTCTTTGCTATGCTGATACTTAGTCTGTAGAAATGCTTAATCAAGAAAATATATCAAACAAATCTGATAATTTTGTAGCACTGGGAGAGAGCTTTAGATTGAAGATTGCTCTGAAAATGAAAATCTTCTTCCTAGAAAAATGTGACATATAGATAAAAATATTCATTTGCAATAAAAAAATCTGTAAGTTCTGCTATCTATGAAACAGACTATCCAATCAGGTTTTGAAGAGATCAGCATATTTTGCAGGAAATTAGCAAATTAGCTTGCCAAATCATCTTAAACACAATATAAGTTTCATAAGAGTTAATATTCTACTCCCTATGTGGTTGAGAGATTTGCACTTGACATGGCCATTATCCTTCAACACAAAAATTAATTTGACATAATTCACAAACTGCTTAAATTATCTGATAACAAGGTGACCAGCCATTTTCCCAACTAAAAATGTATTTTGGCATTGAAGTCATACAGCAGGAGAATTTTTACTCAGCTGCTACATACAGCAGGCTACTTATAAAGTTAATGCCTAAAATGAAAATTACATATCATTATAGATACCATTGAAAAGCCTTTAAATTATCCATATAGTATGGTGCACATAGTTTTCTGTATATAACCTGCACATTTGGGATATGATTTTACAGTATGTTAAGTTGTGAGGTCAAATGAGAATGATAGAGATAGAAGATTTAACATAAACTATGTATTTATGTGATGCAATTCCATAATGTTGAATTTAAAGGGATAGATGAGATTGACAGGGTTAAAGTCAGTCCAAGAAAAAAGTAAAAGGGGATTTGTCATTAAGACTGGATTAAAGGCCATAACTGGAAAGTGGATTGAGTTTGTAGTATGGGATTGTTTACTCTAGGTCCTGAGGAAACACCCGAAATCACTGTAGGAAAAATACTGGAGGACATGGACAAGCTTGGGACGTACATCCCCTTCAGAATAGAGCATATATTAGTCCCTTTTCATGCTGCTGATAAAGACATATCCCACACTGGGCAATTTACCAAAGAAAGAGGTTTAATGAACTGACAGCCCCACATGGCCAGGGAGGCCTCACAATAATAGTGTAAGGCAAGGAGGAGCAAGTCACATCTTACATGGATGGTTGCAGGCAAAAAGAGAGCTTGTGTGAGAAAACTCCCATTTTTAAAACCATCAGCTCTTGTGAGACTTATTCACTATCACGAGAACAGCATAGGGAAGACTTGCCCCCATGATTCAATTACCTCCCACTGGGTCCCTTCCACAATGTGTGGGAATTGAAGATGAGATTCAGGTGGGGACACAGCCAAACCATATCATAGAGTCTCATAGTAACATGAGCTTCAAGAAAATGAAAACCTTTCAGATTACTGGTGCGATGCTAAAGAAGAGCCCTCCATGCTTCCACATCGAAAGTTATGTGTCAAGGTGTGGTGTGGATGAAGAAAGTGTACCTTGGGCTAGGCAGGGATGCTGAAACTAGACTGACAATTTCTGCAAGTCAGCAAAGACTCCTTTATTCATCATAGTGTGAGCAAAAATACCTCAACACACCCACCTCCCCTACCTACATTCCCCTGCATGTGCCTCTCCACACATTGGATAGCAACACAGAGGTTGACAATAAAATTAGTCATTTCCAAGCATGAAGAGGACACAAGTAGATGTGTAGACTGTAGAGTGCTTCATGGCTTTAACACTGTATATATGGTGAATCTTCAAGAAGAAATATAGTAGACATTGTTTACCAAATATATGTGACCACATCACCCCTTTCTCTTTCAATGATCACATCAAGGATCACTATTTTTCAGAACCTTGGGTAGCACTGTCCCAGGTCACTTTATTCCACCTCAAGGACCTAAGGGCTGGGATCATGTATTCCATATGCATGGTCAGCCAGCCAGTAGTCAGTTTGAATTTTGAGGAAAATAGCTACCAAAGCCCAGGATAAAGCCAAAATATAGTCATTTTAGCTCTGGATCTAATAATCAGGCATTTTTAACCCCTTGATTTTAGCATTGCACAGATTGGGTGTTATGTTCAGCCACCGAGCCTGACTATATTTATCTCCTTAACCACACTTCAGTGTCTAAATGTGAGTCAGATATCTATCATCTAATCTACTAATATATGTCAAGATCATTTAGGAGACATCTGTATGCAGAATTTAAAAGTAAAGTCCCATTGAATTTATTCAGCTATGTATGTTAGAAGAATATTTGGAGACAACTGCTCTTAATAAAATTGCATGTTTTTTTTTTTTTGACTCAGTTTAAGTACTCTGGCATGGAAATGGCAAAAGTCTCTGGGAAGATCTATAGGCCTGAACCAGCATGCTTGATATAAAATGAGTTGTCTCTAGACCACACACTGCATGCCAAATATAATCTTGGTTGATCTATGTATGATCTTAGTCAGTTAGAACAGTCTTGGTGTACTATATTGTCCCAGAATAATTATTACTTGCACCTCTTTTCACTTGCTCGATTTTGTATAATATATTATATAATTACTAATAGTATCACAGCTGCTGCTGCCAGAATATATTCAAAACAGCACTCATACAGCACTAGAGTGATGATTTTATGAGGTTTAAGTACCAGGAAAGGTAAGATGTGAGAGACCTGGGACTGCCTTAGGTGGTAGGGTAAGGCATGCTTCTTGTTTAAAACTATGTGTAAAGATGAGGTTGGTGTCCTGAGTGCCAGCCCCAAACTGAAAATGCCATGGTTCAGAGTCCAAGAATGTTCATCAAGGTTGACACAAAGAGCTAGACTGATGAATACTGACAGAAGTAAAATCTAGGTTCAATTAAGACATGAAGAGGTAGGGGAGAAAGGGACAGGATTTCAAATGGGAAACCAGAAATAAATTTTAGTATTTAAAAGTGACATAATGAACACAGCAACATGGCACTATAAAGCATGGCTATTGAGATCAGGACTATGTGTCCTAAGTGTTAGTAATAAAGCAGTCCCCAGATATTGTATTATAAAGGGTAGAATGGTATTGGTGTAGATATAAACAAATTTCCCAATAGGACGGAAAAAAAGAGACTTAAAATACATCACACTTGAGCAAAGATCTGACATAAGAAAAAGCAGCCATTTCAGAAAGTCAGAGTGTGGATAGATTATTTTTAAATGTTGCTGATATAGCTGGTATTCAATACAAAAATATAATTTATTCTTATTTCATACAGTTCTAAAATATCAGTTCCAAATGGTTCAAGAACTTAAATACTAAAGGCAAAACATGGCATAGTTTCTTTTAACCTAGGAAAATATACAGTTTCTTGAAATATGGGAGGATTTGAAAAACTAGATGTTCAAAATTCTAGTCATACATTTAATAGCTGACATTTTATTGTATTAAAATTATGATCTTCAATTTATCAATAAATGCAATAAAGAAAGATAATGGACAAGCCACAAACTTGTAAAAATACTTGTAATATATTTAAATAGCAAGAGATTAATAGCAAAAAATAGATGAACAACTCCAAAAATTAAAAAAAAAGACAAAGACCTTGATAGACAATGGGCAGAAAAAAAAATGGGCACTAGATATAAGACTGCATTAAAAAAAGAAAAAATGCAAATGTTCTATAAACGTATCAAAAGATGTTCAACCTCTAAGTAATAACGGAATTGTACTTAAAAGTACAAGATAGTATTTTACATGAGACTAAATTTTCAAAATTAGGGAATAGGCTTATTCTGGTGATGGTAGTGATACGGAGCAAAAGAAACTCTCACATATGCTGCTGATGTGAATGCAGAATTTAGGGAGAAAAATGTGTCATTTATCTAGGGTACATGCCTAGCAATTTCACTTCTATGAAAATTATTGCACATGTGCAAAAGGAGACACATGTGCAGGAATGTTCATAGCAGAATTATTTAGAAAACACAAAACTGGTTGTGACCTAGTGTCCACTGGCAGGAGAATAAATCCATAGTTTGTAGACCAAACATTGGAATGCTAGACAGCAGTTAAAGTTAATCAACTACAGCTACTCATATCAACATAGTTATACACAAATTAAATAATACAGTTTAATTTATATAACACTAAATATTATAATGTAATTTAATTTATATAAAATTATCTTACCTTTATTTAGAGACAAATACATGTAATAAAAACCCATATAGAAAAATAAGGAAATAATTATTACAAAATATAGAACAACTGTAACTTTGAGATAGAGAAGCATGCAGTGCTAGTAGGAAAAGTAAGAAGTTTCAAAGGCCTTGGCGATATTCTATTTCTTAGGTGTGCAGGAGGTTACAAAGGTGAACATCCTTTATTGCTATTCATTAGAATGTGCACAAATGTTATATGCCTTCTGTTTATATGATATCTTTCACAATAAAACAGGTTTAAAAAACAGAGAGTGAGAGGATAGAAGTGGTGACATTGAGTGTAGCAGCTCTATGCAGAGAGAAGAGGTAGCTGAAAATGTCATATAGAATTGAAGGATGTGGTTGTCTGTGTCTCTAAAGAGTGACATGAGACATTGTGAAAGCATCAGTGAAGGAGAAAACTGATGAGGGAGCAGATCGAAGCAATACTGGCAAGAACAAAGGCCTTAACTTGGCAAAAGGAGATGGGATCCAGAAAAAAATATGGAAGGATTGGTACTAAAAAGGGGCAGGAACTGATCACCTTTTGGAACTGGAAAGAAAAATGGATGAGTATGTGCTGGTGTGGTAGTGGAACAGTGATGTAATTTAGTCTGCCCCTATGTTCTCTATGAATTTCTCAACAGCAGCTTACTTTTATGTTGTAGGATGTTTAAGGAGGGAAGAGAATATTTTCAACTTTTGTTAAGAGTATGAGAAAGCAACTTTATTGGGTCTGTGGTAATATTACTGGCCAGTGCTAAGTGATCTCATAAATGTGATCCACATTTGAAGTGAGGTCTGCTGCAGGGTGGGGGTCTTCCTTCAGCTTCGATGACTGCTCAGGTGGTAGGCATAAAGTACATTTGGTGTTTTGGCAGACATAGTGGGTTGATTTATGCCTCCCACAAAAAGATATGTTGAAGCTCTACCCTGGTACCTATGAATGTGACCGATTTTGAAATAGGGTCTTCATAGATATACTCAAGTTAAGATGAGGTCATGCTGGATTAGGGTGGGCCCTCAATCTGATGACTGGTATCCTTAAAAGAAGAGGAAATTTGGGACACACAGATGCATACAGAAGACTGCCACATGAACATAAAAGCAGAAATTGCAGCGACGTAGCTTCAAGCCAAGGAATGCCAAGGGTTCCTGGCAACTAGCAGACTCTAGGAGGAGGCAAGGAAGGATTCTTCCCAAGATCCTTTAGAGGGAGCTTTCTAGGGTCCTGCCAATGCCTGAATTTTGGACTTCCAGCCTCTAGAACTGTGGAAAAATGTATTTGTTTTGTATTTATCTACCCAATAGTTTTAAGGCAGTCCTAGGAAATTAATACAGCAGATGACTATAACAACAGAAAATACGTGAGCGATTTAACTATGGCTCATTTATGCATAAGCTTGGTAAGAAGTAAAGTGAGGATATGAGGAAAATCTTGAAAAATGAGAAAGTGGCAAGAACAAGGAATGGAAGTATTAATGGGATCAGATACCATATAATGGGAGTTCTTGTGTAAGTGAGCTCTAAAGAGAAAAAATGGTGCCAAAGAATATAATTTTTAAAATCAAAATTCTGGCAGTAAAGGAAAATTCTGAGGGTACAAATATAGTTGGAAATTGCCAGAGAAGTGGGGTTTCTAGTTTTCTGAATTGAGGAGGCCAAGGAGGTCAGAGATCATGTAATTGTATGAGTTGTGTATATCAGTGACTCCCAACCCTGGCAAAATGTTAGAGTATCCTGGAAATCTTAAAAATATACCAATACTCAGGGCTCACGCCAGACTCAATAACTTAGAATCTCAAAGCTCTGTTGCCCACTCCAGATATCTGAATATCATAGGCTTAGAAAAACTCCCCAGCTTATTCTAAGGTGCAGACAGGGTTAAGAATGATTCTTAATAATATTCATAGTAGTAGTAGAGCAGATGATAACTGTGTGCAAAAATAGTCAATGAATGTCAGGATAGGCCACAAGACTGGTTGATGACAACAATGAAGAGAAGTAGAGACTGGTGCAACCTAATAGCGTGTACTTCAAAAGAACTGGGGTTTGGAGGAAGCAAGGAGATAATCTATGAAGAGTAATGAGAAACAAAGAGGATATAAATATGCATTACTTCTATACACCTTGGTATGTGGAGGATGGAAAAACAAGCATTCTCCATTTTAGAAGACTACCATTAGGAGGGGATACAGTGGCCTTAGTGAGCTAGGATTTGATTAAAGGAAGAAAGTAAAATGAACATTCTGAGAAGAGGCTGAAGATACAGGAGTGAGTGCTGCTGATGGACAGAGGACACAGAGGAAGGAATTTGGAAGTATGTCAGCTTCTAGGAGAAATACAGAGCCATATGGACTCTGTTTTCTGCTAGAAGGCTGAAACTCATGGTAGTAACTGAGGTAAGTAGGGAGGGGGACTCACACTAGGAATAGTCTTGACTGATTCATAGGGGAAATTTGGTAATCAGTTTCCAAAGTGCGGTCCAAATCAGGAGCCTAAACATCCCCTGGGAACTGGTTAGAAATGCAGGTTCTCAGAATATGCCTCCGACATACTGAATCAGACCTTTTGCGCTCAGCATCTGTTTCAATAGCCCTCCAGCGTGAAACTGATGCATGCTTAAGTTTAAGAGCCATTGATCTAAAGTCTTTACCTGGAAGATATAAAACAGCCAGGAGTCTGTTCAGTCTTGAAGCTCAGGGTATTGAGATAGCTCTAAGAAGAGGTTATTTATGTCACTTCTTGCCTGGGTTTAAATTGTGACTCTTGGGGCATCTATCATTGTGGAATTAAAACCTGAAAGTGACATGAAGATCTCCTTCTGATGTCTGATGTCTTTCAAAAGCCGGGTTTTGTGGCACAGAGAGGATGAGGGGTGTAAAGGCTCGCCTTGTTTGATTTGGTTATTCTCAGAGTATCATTGCTGAGCATATATGGGTGAAGGGTGATACAAACAAATACCAATAAGAATAAAAATAAGAATATATATGACCAAGGGGAACAACCCCAACTAATCAAAAGTTTATAAAATGAGGAAATAAGACTTCGTGAAAATTCATGAGCTTATTATTATGATTATGATTATTATTTTATTTTCCTGTGGACTAGAGAAAACTTTGACTTTAACTAGCTTAGATTTGTGGTCCAATACTCTGTCCTAGCCCCAACAGTTCAGATTATGACTTCAGGGCAGCTCTCCTGTCTTCCACTCTAAGTATTTAGAGAAACCAAAAGGCCACTTTTTGTCATTTTATTCTCTTTGTCTCTCTTGAAGAAACATTCAAATGAAATTTTCTATAATATTACAGCTAATCTTTTACAGTGTAAAACTAATTCATTGAGGTCAAATATTGTTTGCTTGCAATCAGTATTAAACAACTTTTAGCAGACTCAACCATGATTAAAAGCTAAACAAAGAAGCCCTTTTAAATGCTCTTCTCTATAATTCATATGTAACTTAAAATTTGTAGACTATGGCCGGGCGTGGTGGCTCATGCCTGTAATCCCAGCACTTTGGGAGGCTGAGGCGGGCGCATCACCTGAGGTCAGGAGTTCGAGACCAGCCTGGCCAACATGGTGAAACCCCGTCTCTACTAAAAATACAAAAATTAGCCGGGCATGGTGGCGGGCGGTTGTAGTCCCAGCTACTCGGGAGGCTGGGGCAGGGGAATTGCTTGAACCTGGGAGGGAGAGGTTGCAGTGAGTTGAGATTGCGCCACTGCATTCCAGCCTGGGCAACAAGAGCCAATCTCCGTTTAAAAAAAAAAAAAAACTGTAGACTAATAAATTAGTATCCCATTGTATTGAATGTGGCCTTAATTTTAAGAATTATTGATCTAAAGTCTATGGAATAGGCCACGTTCTTTCATGGTCACTACCTACATTTTTAAGATAATAGAGTTGCACCTTGGAAGACAATTTCTTTATTGCTATTTAAGGAAATTTATTAATTGAAAAAATCATATAAGCACTTTGTATTTTGGCTTTCTCTACAGCTTGCTTTGCTCTCGTGTGCAACATACATTTTATCTTTAATTTTATTCTCAGTAGTATAAGATGTGAATTTGGCATCACTAATATCCACTTCTCATTCCTTTAATATCTGAACTTGCAGAAACTGAACGAGCCAAAGAGGAGATTGGTGCAGTTTCAAGTAAAAAAGGTAAATGCAGCTTAAAGATAAAGATGTCATAACTATAACTTATTTCTGCTAAGGTTTCTAACAATGTATTGTTTTGTGCTTAGAGAAGAGCTCTATTTATTGATTTTACTAGTTCGTTGATATAGAAACAAACCTATTTTGCACAAGATTTTATCATTACTGTTCTAAAGCCTATAGTTTTATTCCTTTAGGACCATAAATTAAAGCTAGTTATGCTAGTCAAATTGCAAGTTAATTTTTAAAAATTATAGAAATGTAACTGTTTAAACTCCATAGGCTCCCCATCATCTGGAGAGCATTCTAGTGCAACATACTGCCTTAAGAGGTTAGGAATCGAACAAATGAAACTTTAACTAAAAGTACTCACATGAACAAGATTCACTTTGTTCAAGACTACTATAAAATTATGAAATGTATTAGATGAGATGCTGACTTGGAGACATTTTGCTTTAAGAAATATATTGGGAAGTCTGAAATGAAGTCAATAATGTAGCCAATGTCTTTGGAAGTATATCAAGAGACAATTTAATAAGCCTATCCTCAACATACACTTATGCATACACACACACAAACCTGCACACATACCCTTACACACATACTCCACTAAAACCACTTCTCCTAAAAGACTAATTTATTGCACATGCTTTATAAAGAAAACATATAACAGGATTGTAGGGAGATATAAAATATATATGACACATATTCACATACTCAATCCCAAACAATGTATACATATGAATATAAATGCATACAGGAATGAAACTAAATATCTAATATAAATTTGTTTATTGATAGATACAATATAAATTAATGTGAGCTACTCTATAAATTAATTTATTGATTATTTTATATATACATATATCTCTAAAGGAAAGCAACAAAAATTAGATAGTGAATTCTTTAAGAAAAATATGAACTGTATTTGCAGGCAATAATTAGAAGCAATTAAGTTATTGAAATTAATAGATGCTCTCTTTCAAATACAGCTCTATTCTGAATTTACAGCACATAGGGCTAAAATCTGTTTCCTAGTCATTTCTTTTTCTTATAATCTAATATTTGTGATGTCAATTTTTAGCTAGGTGATCATGATACATCTCTCATTGACATCATTTGTACTATAAATGGCAGAGTAATTCATTTATCAGAAGTTATTGTTAATGTGGTGTCATATTCTGGAATTGACATTGCTCATTAGTATTAAGTGAAATGTGAGTTAAACTTGTTTGCTTCAAAATGAGTAATTGTAGTAACAAGAAAAAACTGAGTCTTAATATAGTGTCAGAGAAAATCACTAACCTAGACATAGATACAGAGTTCATGGGCCCAGTAAGTGGACTTAAGGCCAAGGCACTGATTTATGTTGAAAGGACAAAAGTGTGGCCAACTTATGTTCAAAAATTAGACAAAGCTAAAAGCAACAAGATGTCCAAACAGCAGAAGATAGGTTTCTTTTGGAGTGAGATTTTATTTTTATTATTTTTTAATTTTTTGAGACAGTCTTGCTCTGTCACCAGGCTGGAGTGCAGTGGCACGAT
This sequence comes from Pan troglodytes, assembly GCF_028858775.2. Taxonomy (NCBI): domain Eukaryota; kingdom Metazoa; phylum Chordata; class Mammalia; order Primates; family Hominidae; genus Pan; species Pan troglodytes. The sequence goes on along the minus strand of NC_072403.2, from coordinate 135,244,776 downwards.
CTCGGCTCACTGCAACCTCCGCCTCCCAGGTTCAAGCAATTCTCAAGCAATTCTCTTGCCTCAGCCTCCTGAGTAGCTGGGACTACAGGCACGCACCATCACGCCCAGCTAATTTTTGTATTTTTAGTACAGACAGGGTTTCACTATGTTGGCCAGGGTGGTCTTGATCTCTTGACATTGTGATATGCCCGCCTCAGCCTCTCAAAGTGTTGGAATTACAGGCGTGAGCCACCACGCCTGACTGGAATTAGATTTTATATACAGAGCCTTAGTGAATCCATGTTTGTGGAAGACAGTCTTGAGACACAGTTAAGAAGCAAAGGTTGAACTCCTGGTAGCTGATCCATAGACTCTGCGCTCTGCATCAGTGGGAGCCTGGATATTGTTAGAAGAAAACCCTTGGCCAAATTATATTTAACACAGTTTAACTGAGCAAAAAATGATTCATGAATTGGGCAGCTTCCTGAGCCAGAGTAGGCTCAGAGAAACTTCAGCAAAGCCCCGTAGTGGAAGGATTTATGGACAGAACAAGGAACATGACATACAGAAAAAGAAAGTGAGATACAGAAACAGCTAGATTGGTTACAGCTTGACCTTTGCCTCTTTTGGACACAGTTTGAACAGCTGGTTCCCTTTGGTTGGCCAAAACTTGGTAATTAGCACAAGAGTAGATTACAGCCTGTTTCTACCTCCATTTGGGTTCACTATGTACAGAGACACCTCTACGCCAAACTCAAAATATGTAAGGAGGCAACTTCAGGCTAGGCTTGATTGAACAGTATTTAGGGTAGAAATATAAGCTCACATAATATGGGGTTGAATCAGGACAAATTGGAGTTAGCAGATAGACAGAATTGAAATTGAACCATCAATTAGTGAACTCACCAGAGTCCTCAACTAAGAATGGTCACTGAGTTTATAGAGTATGGCCAAACATTTTGGTTGGGGTTAAGTAGACTTGCTTGTCAGGCTTAGAGGGAAGTGAAAGGAAATAAATTATCTATCTATTCGCTTACATTATTGACATCAACTACTTTGCTTCTAGTTGGTCATAGATCTCATACCCCAATTCTCAATTTAAATATAATTCTACATATTGAGTTTATTTGCAACTACAGCACGAACAGAAATAAGTGTCCTTTTCAAAGCAACCATAGCTGTTTTGAAACTCATGAAGGGTTTTACCAATTTGACAAATTACAAACAAAAATCAAAGGATACTTTTCTCATTTGTCAAGTAACTTGTTCATCTCCTACCTCTCACTGACAATCAGCCGTGCATGAAAAAATATATTGTTCTCATCATGTATTTACTACCCAATCCCCAAATTCCACAATACTTAGCATACTTTACAACTGGTCCACCTCTAGCCTTTCACATGTGAGTAGAATAAGCAAGTATTTTTTTTTGTTTTTAAGATATTACAAAACTGTTCTAAATTGAGGCTTAAACTAGGAACTGTGTGCAATGTTAAGTGGAAATTACTAATTTTGTAATTGTTTTAAAGTTTTTGAAGATGAATAATAATTTAATATTTTAAGGTGTTCACTGTAATGTGTCAATTTATCTGCAGCATAAATTGTCTTATCTTAAGCCTACTTTTAAGTCATATTTTATCTGGAGATACATAGTATTTAATTATTAATATGATAGCAGCTTGCTAATTTATATCTGATTTTCACCTTGCAGTTTTCTAATCATTTTCATATTTACTCACCATATATTTGTGGATTATACATTATATGAAAAATCGAGAAAAATTTTAAATGTAATATTGTTCTTGAGCAATTTAAAATACTAAAAGTAGATGAACCTTTATTAAGTCACTAAGCTGGCCTGAAGTTTTACTGTCAATGAAAGTTTTTTGTATTACCGTATTTCAAGGTTGAAAGCCATCAGGGTAGAGATATAAATACAGGTAAAGTTCTATGGAAGTTTGAAAATTAATCTTACCTGGGGAAAAGACAATGTTTACGGCAGAAGATGACTTTAGAGTTAAGCCTTAAATAAGAGATGGGGTTTTGCTATGTAAATGAGTTAGAAAAAAATATCCTGGGCATAGATTTCAGAGCAAGGCAAAGTGATACAAATTTGTAGTATGTATATGAGGAACAGTAATTATCTCAAGACCATTGTAGGAATTAATATAACCTGGGCTAATAATGCCATAAAAGGCCTTATTTTAAAATTGGACTTTATTCCATGGGCAATTAGGGAGGTGATGAAAAATTGTAAGTATATAAATAACACTCAAACATATGCTTTAGGAAGAGTAACTCATAAAGGAAAATTTTGAAATAGGCAGATTAGAAAGATTCTCAACAAAGCAGTGAAAAGTGTTAGGACCTGGACTAGGGCATTAGTTATGAGACTGGAAGAGAGAGAGATTATGTTAGCACTAATAAAGAAGTAGATTCAGTGGAATTTCACAACTGATGATAAGCTTTGGGAGGGAAGAAAAGAAAAATAATTTAATGACAATAGCGTTCTTCAGACTGGCTGCTAGAAGAATATTGTTAATATTCTTAATAACAATGAAAAAGAAAAGCGAAAGACTTTGGAGAGATAAGGCAAGATTAATTTTACATAAATTTAAGTCAAAGTGCTAGTAGCACATGAAGGTAGCATCACACAGGTGGTTCTAGAAGTAAAACTAGAGCTCCAGACAATGATAGGCTGGAGATGTATACATTGCTGCCCTTTGCATGGAGGTAATTGAGCTTGTCTGGTCATGATGAGATAAGGTAACATTTACATTTGCATTTGTTTGGGGAAAGAACAAGGAAAATCAAAGATAAAAGCAGACTAAAATAACTTCAGTAACTGCAGAAAAAAAAACTTTCAATAGGAAGGTAATGGTCATGGGATTTGTCAGGTACATAATATATTAATAATTTTCAATACAGAATTTTCAGGGGAGTGACATCCAAAAACCCTAAAGGGTGACAAATTGAATGAGGAAAGAGGGAGTGAAGTATATGAGAAATGATGATGAAAATAGTTGGCTAGGAATAAAAAATAGGATAGTAGCTGGTGTTTTTATTTAACCCATATCCATCTCTCTCTCTCTCTTTTTTTTTTAATTATACTTTAAGTTCTGGGGTACATGTGCAAAACGTGAAGTTTTGTTACATGGGTATACACGTGCCATGGTGGTTTGCTGAACCCATCAACCCGTCATCTACATTAGGTATTTCTCCTAATGCTATCCCTCCCTTTGCCCCCCACCCACAGACAGGCCCCGGTGTGTGATGTTCCCCTCCCTGTTCTCATTGTTCAACTCCCACTTATGTGTGAGAACATGCAATGTTGGTTTTCTGTTCTTGTGTTAGTTTGCTGAGAATGATGGTTTCCACTTTCATCCATGTCCCTGCAAAGGACATGAACTCATCGTTTTTTTATGGCTGCATAGTATTCTATGGTGTTCAACCATTGTGGAAGACAGTGTGGCAATTCCTCAAGGATCTAGAACCAGAAATACTGTTTGACCCGGCAATCCTATTACTGGGTATATATACCTAAAGGATTATAAATCATTCTACTATAAAGACACATGCACACGTATGTTTATTGCGGCACTATTCACAATAGCAAAGACTTGGAACCAACCCAAATGCCCATCAATGATAGACTGGATAAAGAAAATGTGGTACATATCCATCTCTCTTTTAATCTCAGAGGTAGTGTTTCTCCTCTTCAGGACCAGTTTCTCCAGTTTTTCCTTCCAAATCAGTCATCCATCCCATTTTGTGGCATCCTTCTCTTTCTTGTTACTGGCATTGTTCCTCATCTTGGAAATGTTTTTTCTCTGATTCAAAATTACTTCTTTTCCTTGATTTACACCTCTCTCTCTCTCCCTGTCTCTCTCTCTCTGTCTCTGTCTCTCTCTCTCTCTTTCTCTCTGTCTCTCTACCACTTTATCTCCTTCCCATGTCAGCCAGCTTTCTGAATGCTGGAGTCCTAGCGCTGCCTCTGGCCTTCCACAAAGACTAAGCTCCTGTCCCTACCATGCCACTGAAGCTCCAGCCAATGTTGATGACATCATCATTGCTAAGCCAACAGAATGCTTCCATCCTTATGTTACTAGATTTCTCAGTTGCATTTATCACTTTGTCTCTTCTCCAAACTTCTCTGTTGTTAGGCTACCATGACAATATAGTCCCCTGGTTCTCTCCATATGGCTGGCCTTTATTTCTGGCTTCTTTGTGTTTTTTTTATCTGTTGCCTCGTGATTGTTGGTGTTCCTCATAATTCATTATTAATCCTCTGAACTTCTCATTCTGTACCATTTCCTTTTGAGATATATCTGCTCTCAAAGTTGAAACTCTGCCCTATATCATGAAGTTTTTTCAATCCTGTGTCCCCATCTCAGAATTTTTTAATGAATTTCAGGCTTGTATATTCAGCTGCCCAATAAATATCTTCAAATTCACCTTCACAATAGCTAACGCATGCTGGGCTTAATACCTAGGTGATAGGTTGATAGGTACAGCAAACCACCATGGCACACGTTTACCTATGTAACAAACCTGCGCTTCCTGCACTTGTACCCCAGAACTTAAAATAAAAAAAAATTTTTTTTTTAAATTCCCCTTCACGGCCAGACGCAGTGGCTCATGCCTGTAATCCCAGCACTTTGGGAGGCTGAGATGGGTGGATCATGAGGTCAGGAGATCGAGACCATCCTGGCTAACACGGTGAAACCCCGTCTCTACTAAAAATACGAAAAATTAGCCAGGCGTGGTGGCAGGTGCCTGTAATCCCAGCTACTCGGGAGGCTGAGACAGGAGAATGGCGTGAACCCAGGAGGCGGAGCTTGCAGTGAGCCGAGATCCGGCCACTGCACTCCAGCCTGGGCGACAGAGCGAGGCTCTGTCTCAAACAAACAAACAAAAAAATCCCCTTCGCATTCAACCTTTCTTAACCTAAACTCCTCATTTTCTCTTTCCAACTTACTGTTTCTTGAGCATATTTTCTCTTATTTGTAGCCATTACTACCATACTAATTCAAGCCTTCATTGTCTTCTACCAGAACCACTGAAATAACCTCATGCTGCCCTCATGTTTTTATTTTTATTCCGCTAATATTCATCTAGTAGAACATCCCAATAGCCACAATAATTTAGTAAAACCACAAAACTGAATAAGCCACTTAAAATTTAATACTCTGTTCCCCTGTTTTCCATAAGATAAAATCCAAGCTTGTTAAAATGGCATATAGAGTGCCCCAAGAACTGGCTCCTATATCCTTTTCCAACTTCATCTTTAGACATGCCTTGTTTTCTATGCTACAACAATCCTATAATGCTATGTTCATAATTCCGACTATGTTAGAAGACTCTAGGAAGATTGGAGCAGAAAGTGATAGCCTTGTGAACAGATTAAGTAGTTAACATCACCTGAGAATTGACGAGAAACCTCTGTTTCCACTTTCCACCATAATATGTATCCGGAGACTAAATTGATGCAATATTTTTTCTTTCATAATTAGTGATTTATTCCAATGTTTCAGTCAATGACCTCTCGGGGCAGTACCTGTAAAATCTGAATAGATCATGGACAGTTCTTATATTTTTGGAAATAATAGCATTCTATCTTTGGAAATAATAGTTTATCATGCTATGGCTGTAGGTCTACCCCTCCGAAGTAATATGTGTCATATGAAGGACACTTCAAACGGCACAATATTTTCTTACCACTCCTCACTTCCTCACCACTGTTCTAGCATACTTCTCCTCCAGGTAAGTCTCACTTCTTCATTTAAAAGTACCTACTAGGCTGGGCGCGGTGGCTCACGCCTGTAATCCCAGTGCTTTGGGAGGCCGAGGCAAGTGGATCACCTGAGGTCAGGAGTTTGAGACCAGCCTGACCAACATGGTGAAACCCTGTCTCTACTAAAACAAACAAAACAAAACAAAACAAATACAAAAAATTAGCCAGGCATGGTGGCGGGCGCCTATAATCCCAGCTACTCAGGAGGCTGAGGCAGGAGAATCGCTTGAACCGAGAAGGCAGAGGTTGCAGTGAGCCAAGATTGCACCATTACACTCCAGCCTGGGTGAGAAATGCAAAACTCCATAAAAAAAAAAAGTACCTGCTAATACTGCTAATAAAGGGCATACATCCGAGCCCCCATGGGTGATACGGAGAAAAAAGGGAGGGATGTCAATTGTATTGGAGAATTGGGTGCTGAAGGAAAATTGTAGGGAAGAATAGTGAAATAAAAGCCTAAAACTACATAAAACCAACGTCTCAGCTCCCAGTTTAGCTAAAGAATAGCCCTAATCTGGGCATTACATACCAAGTGTGTTAGCTGCTTTGTCTCCTTTACATTAGTTTTGATTTCTGAAGTAGTGAAATAAGAATCTATTTTTTTTTCTAAAATACGCTTCTACAAAGGTAGAAAAAAGAGAGTTTCTTCACTCAGCACTAAAGGATATTCCAGATATCTTGTGGTATAGAAAGAGAAATTGATGACGGTCTTCTTTTGACTCCAAACAGTTAAAAAATTCGCTTACTTTGATGAGCTGTTTATTTCTAATGTTTGCTCTTCATAGAATTAGAATTGATGAATTTTACATTAGAACCAGAAATGAAAGGATCAACATTTTATGTGAAATGTCATCTTTTCTGTATAGATAATCAGCATTTCCAGTGACCTTTTCTGAGCAACAAAAAACATAGCACTTTAAGGGATTAGCCTTCTCTATTTAATATGTGTGCCAGAAATTATGAACCCATCGTTGAAAAGAAAAGTTGGTCTTTATATGTAAGTCACACTTCAGTTGTTGTCTGAGACATTTACCCTTCAGGGGATTCAATTAAAATAACTAAAAAATATGTATTTCCTAAACATACTTATAATGATTATTCTGAATAAAAGAATTATGAATAAGAATACCTACCTATGTGACCCTATTTTAGTTACAAATTGTCAGTGTTTCATTTCCATGTTGATTTGAGACAGAACATTCATAGAATAGACTCAGGCACTACACATCTTACTAGCCTCTTATAGCGTACATTGTAAAGTGTAGCTCTAATTTGGCTTTCAAAGGTTCTGCATTTGGTCCTATTCTCTATTTTTAGACTATCCCTTATCTCCTCTCTGGAAATCCTCTGCTCAAACTACACTTCCTCTAGGAACATCTAAGTCTTTCCCACTCCTTTGTCTTTCCTCATATATCATTGGCTATACCTAAAATCTCATTTTCCAGGAAAACCACTAATATTGAAATTGATCTCTTTTCTCTTTCAACTGAAAATATTTATTATCAAGACATATCTTTTGTCAAGTGATACATTTAATTACAAAACAAATCTATATTAATTAATTATTATGTTAGAAACAATTCTAGGTGCTATGGTAAATGTAAGTAATACATTTCTAAGTATTCTGTAAGTCAAAGAAAAAAGTGGGATTTTGGAGATCTAACGAACAAATGTGTGATAAAATTTATATGCTTTTAGAAACATTCATCAGAAAAGAAGGCGGAATAGAAGATAGCTAAGAAGTCAATATTTTTTAATTCATAAAATTAAACCCAAGGAAAGTAGAAGGAAGAGAAATAAATGAAGAAGCCAAAGCTATTTATTTAGAAATCAAGTAGTACAACAGGAAAAGTCAAAATATTATTATCAATAAAATACAATAAAAATTATGAATGCTTATGAAAATATATTAAGAAAAAACAGAGAAGGTACAAAATATCAATATCAGAAATAAAAAGGGATCATCACTACAGATTCTATAGACAATAAGCAAATAAAAAGATTTTCCAATAAACTAAAACATTTTAATAAAATTAAAATTTTAAATTTATAATTGTAATTCTATTCCCCTCCCTCAATTTTATCCAGATGGTTTCACTGGTGAATTATTTCAAACATTTAAGAAAAAATTAGCACCAATCTTACATCAAATTTTCCAGAGAATAGAAAAAGAGGTAATATTCTCTCATTATATGGGGTTAGAATTACTGTAATACCAAAACTTATGTAGAGCAACAACTATATATATATATATATACACACACATACACGTATATATGTATGTGTGTGTGTGTGTATATATATATATATATAAACTTCTTGTAAACCTAGAGGCATAGGTCTAAACAAAATATTAGCAGATTAAGTCTGCTAGTATGTATGAAAGATAAAATGCAGTCAGGTTGGTTTAATTTCAGAAATGCAAGCTCAAAAAATTAAAATACACACAAATTGATGTAATTAGCCAGAATAAAAGGAAACTATATTCATCATAGTAGATGCATTTGATATAATTCATCACAAGAATAGAAACTTATTTAATCTGATAAAACATCTGCAAAAACCATTGGCAAACATCATACCTAATGGAGGAAATTAAAGGTTTTCCCCCTGCTAATCAAAACAAAATAAGGATGTTTGCGATCACCAGTTCTATCACACACCATAGTGGGTTTTCCATCCAGTGCAGTAAAATGAGAAAAAGAAATCGTAAATATGCAAATAGAGAAGTAAGAAATAAAACACGTTATTCACAAATGATATGATTATCCACTTAAAAAATTCAAAACAATCTATAGAGGAAAATTGCTACAACTGAGTGACTAGCAAGTTTTCTGCATAAAATGTCAAATGAAACATAACTGCTTTAGAAATCTAGAGCAAAACTTTGGAAAATAAAGTGAAAGATGACTACGATGCTGTTCTAATATAATAGCATCAAATCCATAAAATATCTTGAAATAAATGTAACAAATTATGCATAATGTTCTTGAAGATCTCTTACATTTTAACATATTTGAGAAATTAAGGAATACAAAACTCAATGGAGGGATATTTTATGTTCACCAATCAGATGACTTGATTTTGTAAAGATATCAATTCTCAAAATGATCTATTAATTCATCATAATCCCAGTCAAAATCCTAGCAGATTTCTTGTTGTTGCTATTGTTTTATTTAAATTGATAAGCTGACTCGATTTTAATATGAAAAAGCAAATGTCTAAGAATAGCCAAGACAATCCTGAACAAGATCAAACTGGAAGGTTTGTAGTAGTAGATATCAAGAATTATCTTAAACCTACAGGAGTAATCAAGACTGAGTGGTATCCATTAGGAAAAAAGTGAAATTTTATCTCACACCTTACACAAATAATAATTCAGTGGATTGTACTTCTAAATTTAAATGATTACAAATTATAATGCTACCAGGAAAAAATGTGGAAAATTTAGAATATCTTATAACCGTGGTGGAGGCAAATCTTTTTAAATAGAATACAAAAAGCATTAGTTACAAAGGAAAGATTGATACATTGAATTTAATTATCATTAAAACTCCTGTTAACGTAAACCAGAGAGAAAAAAATGTAAGTGGAAGAAGACATTTACAGTATATGTGTATATGTGTGTATGTGTATATATATATTTAAAAAGACTCAGAATATTACAAATGCATACAAATCAATGTAAAAAACATTAAAAAATTAGGCAAAAATCTAAAGAGGCACTCCACAGAAGAGGTTATCTAAATGCTGATAAGTATATGAAAAGCATGTGGCATTATTAGGTATCAGGAAAGACTGAAATTAAAGCAAAAATGTGATACTACTGCATAGAAAGACTGATATTTTTCTAAGAGACAGTAGTAGGATTTGTGCAATTTAAAAGAAAATAGTTATTTTATTTTATTTTATTTTATTTTATTGTTACAATGTAAGGGAAAGATATTAATTAAATTAGCCCATCCTTTCCCTACTTAGATTTCTTGTGCTTCCAGAATCCTATTGCTAGGACCTGAAATTCTGGAGAAGTTGTAGCTATTATCTCTTCAAATATCGCTTCTTCCTCACACTGTCTAATCTTTTATTTTATAAGTTCAATTAGATGTATGTTAGGATGAATTATATCTTCTATGTCTGTTAACCTCTTGTATATTTTTCATCTTTTTGTTTCTCTGGGATGAATTCCAGGCTATTTCTTCAGATATGTATTTCTACGTTGCCCTTTACTCCTTACTTACATCTAACTAATCTATGAACAATTTTAATGTTATTTTTATAGAAATTTTCTTTATTTTTCAGATTTAATTTGCCTTTTAAAGAAAATGTATTACAGCCCTAAAATAAGATTGGATGAATAAACAGGAGTTAGCCTGTGAAAGTGAGATGATTGTGTTTTAGGCAAAGGTTAATAAAATAATAACAGCTTCTGTTTAATGAGTTATGTGGCTGCCACTGGGCTGATTTCCTTAAATTGTTTTCACTTAGACCTTAAAACAGCCCTTGTAGCATTATCTGCATTTTTAACAAAAAGAATAAAGCTCAAGGTAAAATAATGTGCACTCATTTTTCCAGTAATTCAGTGGCAAAACTGGACTGTGCACTCTAAAACATTCATTGCTTCTTCTTCTAGGACACATAATCCCTTAGAATAACCAGAATTGTGTTTGCCCTTCAAGGGAATTTGATAATTTCAGGCTAAACTGCACAGTTCTTTTCTGGTAATAAATCAGTTCTGGAAAGTCACCTCAGGAGTATCTTGGGACTTGTGCCTTTATTTCAGCATTGAAGGCCAACTTGCCTACCCCTTCCCACTGTCCTAACCCTAATATTGACTATAATCTAACAAAAACAGCAAAATAAAGAGCATAGCATTCATTGGTATTTACCCTATAATATCTTGCGTTATGTAAGATTTATCTACAGGTGTGATTTGTGAGGTTCATACATATTTATTTGCTTTTTAGTTTAACATCTTCCTTGCTTCACAGTCACATGGTTTGCTCTATTTTTGGGTCATAATTGGGTAAAATAATAGGTTACTTTCCTGGAAATATAGGGAATTTTTTTCTAACCAGTGCATATTCAAATTTTTGGATATCTGTTTTTTTCAACAGATATAATTAAAGGTGAAATTCACTTCCTTTTTTTCCCTCCCTCCCTCCTTCCTTCTTCCCTTCTTAATTACACTGTCTTTTTACAAAGATCAGGACCAGTTACCTTATAGACATTTTTGATTGGTCTAATTATTTCTTCACAATATGGTTTAAAATGTTCTATACATCCTGTATTTGATGAAACTGAAAGCTAAATCTGGCTTAGCTAAATTTCAGTTGGATACCTTGGAAATAATACTTTAGAGATGATACTGTATATGCCACACGGCATCTCATCAGGAAGCAAAAGATGTCCGGATGTCCTGATATGAATGAATGTTTCTAAGTTTCATCAGTGGGTTAAGTTGGCTACAGACACATTTCTTCATTTTAAAGTTGTATTTTTTCTTCTTTCAGTTTTATGTGGGGTGATACTTGGGTGCAATAGCAATAATCAGTTCCTCATCAATCTTTCATTTAATGGTTGCTAATGAACTCTGAAGATTTTCTTGAATCAATTCTTTCAATGGGGTGCACCGATTCCGAATGAATCATTTGTACTGTTCTACTTTTCGACTGTCAACTACTGTAAATAGGTAAACAGTGAATACTTCACTGAGAGCAAAACATCATAGAGAAAGGGGTACAGCACCCAAATAATCCCCTTTTGGTTACTGATGATTTGGGATGGTTTCATTTAATATTTAAATGAATCTCAAGCATGACTACACTATTCTTTCAGCTGATTAAGCTATGTTAAGCACGAATATAAAGGAGCATCTAGTTGACATTTACAAGACACTAAATGACTCCAGCAATAACCTGGAATGTAAGTAGATTAATCATAGTCCTGTCAAGTGGAATTCTATGTAGAGCTTGTTTATCAAAGCAGAGTGTAAAGGAATAAAGCAGATACAATTGTAGAAATGTAGGCAGAAGAATGCAAGGGATTCTCACTTTTTTCTTTAATTCTTTAGATATAAAATCTGGTTTCAATTGCGTTATGGAGAAATGAGAAATGTTTAAGAAGCTTCAAAATAACTTGTGTAAAAGAAAGATTTAGCATTGAAAGAACTCCAAAATGCTTTTTTTGAGCAGAAGCAGTATTTCTGTCTGGAACTCTTCTTTAAACCTTATCTTTGTTTTGCAGCTGTACCTGGAAAGAAGGAAGAGAAAACAACCAAGACAGTGGAGCAAGGTAAAAAAAAATGAAGGAGGTTGACATTATCTTCTTTAGAAAGACAACAACATGCGGAGGAAAGCACTGGATTCAGACAGGCGGAAGACAATAACCTTTAAGTCTATTACTCTTTATCACTGTCCTTACATGTTTTTCTGTGCCAGGGAGAATGTGAGACAGCAATCTGGGTTGGTCTTTCTTTTGTGTAACTAAACTTTGAATATCAGTTCCGAACAAGGAAACCCCACAAACTGTTTAATTACATCAGGGGACATGCCGAAGATTGCTGGGAATAAGACAATGATCCAGGGGAACTGGTAGACATATTCCTATTTGATTTGTGGTTTTAACACCACCTTACTGATTATAATTTGAAAAATAAAGATGGCCCAATCCTAGATATGCAAAAATTATTTCTGTTGCTTGAAAAAAAATATGTAAAAGTTAAAATGAAGAAAATAACAGCAAAAGTAAGTAGAGTATATTATGATATATACTATATAATGACTTCAACTATTCATTCTCCCAAGAGGTCTGAAATTTCAGTGTTATGAATCATAGTGGTATAAAATAGTTAATGCATTTTATTTGTATTTATGTAGTTATATCATAAATAGATCACTCCAGACTCTGCTTGAGAAAAATGCTACAGTACACCAAACTTAAAACATTTAAAGTGATGTGGCTTCTCTTAGAGCTCAAGTGTGCTAATAATTTTAATTGTCGTTCCCTCATGTCATTGCTCTTATATAATAATAGTGTATTTATTGTAATAAATTAAATTAGAACTTGCAATAATTTTATCAAGAACAAAGTCTAAATGATTTCTCCTTCAAATTTGAGATGCAATTAAATGTATGAAATCCTAATATCAGAAGTTAAGATCTTTTGACATAAATATATCAAGAAAATCCTTCAATCCCTCACATGTCAAATAAGTAAACTAAGGTTAAGAATTCAGTTAAGTAAAAAGATTCGTTAAGAATTTATTTCCTTGGGCTTTTCAAAATAAAATCCCATTATAATTGCATGGAAAATGTTTTCCAATTTATTTTGGCTTCTGGGGACTCTGAAATTTTACAACTCAGTAGATGTTTCTGTTGGTTTCTTTTTGAAGAAGAGTGGAATTTTAGTTTCTGAAATATAAAGTGGTAGCACTGGATCCTAATTTCAGTGTGTTCATTTATGCGTGTTCCTGAGTCTAAATTTATTTTTTTTTAAATAAAGGTAATTATCCCTGATCTGCCCATCTGAGAAGATGTCGTATAGGGCAAACATGAAAACATATGTGAAAGGATATGAAAATGTGTAAACTTCTAGATAAGCATATAACAGATACTTAGGCATTTTTTCTTATAAAATCAATTTCAACACAGATGACATAAATTATCAAATTACTTTGATTTCATTGAGTTTTATAGCTTTCCCCCTCTAATATAAAAGTGCTGATTACTCATGACATTCATAGGTTGTTTTCATAGCCACAGTATATCAAAAGAAGATTGACTAGAATATAAAACACCCACACTAATAATAGTACCAAACAGACAATTGGTTTGAAAACAGATTGTTTTTTTCTTCTGATCATCACATTGGTGTCAGTTTCATTAATTTTATAATGTCTCCTCTAGTGGACAAGAGACTGGAAATGGTTCTTAGAGATATGATCTTACTCCTTCAGATGATTTTATAATTTTGTTTACTAAAATCTTCTTTTATCTTATTAAAGCTTAGGCTCTTGGATTGTGTGAAAAAAATGAGGTTCTTTCAATGGCTATTTTTATATTGACTTAGTAAATCATTTCAATTTTAAATATTGTATGACAATGGCCTCATGTTTTTCAATCATAACAATCATAGGAAATAATATATTTGGATATTTTGCATATTTTTATGATAGTATATCTATTACTAATAACTGATATGAAAAATAGATATTTTGTGCTTTTAATAAAGTAATATGAGAAGTAATAATGACATTCTATAAATTGTCTCATATTATTCTAATAGTTATGCATAATGCTTTAAGACTTGTATACTTTGCTTTCTTACATAGTTTTTAGTTATCTTCAGAAGTATAAATAATCTATTATTAGTTTATAATTCATTGAAATATAGTTAAATCCTCTTTAAATATTTATTTTATTTATTTGTTTAAACATGTGGACTTTATTTAGAAAAATTATATGATTTTTGTTACTCTTAATAGAGTTTAAGTACACTTTGTGATCTGAGTATAATTGTGCATATTGAATCTCTGGACTTAAATACTTATGGATATTCCAGTATCTCAAAATTAAGTTGAAAGTTTTATTACAGAATAATGTGGTATTCAATTCTCTTAACAATTAAAAATCACTTCGACAGTCAGTTAAGTAGAAACACGACAAAAATATTTTTAGGTAATTAAATAAAATTTGTCTACTAACCATCAAGAATAAATTTTAACACAGTTAGTAAACATTTTATTAAGTATAAAGTTGGAGCCTGTTGATCATAAATGTATCAGAGTTCACTATAATAAAATATTTAACTTTGCCTTAAATTAAGGAATGTTTCAAAATTCATAAATGGGCTAATTTGTGTCCACTTGAAGAGTTTCTTTCTTTGCTTTTGATGCTATTCTGTAAACAATGGTTCCCTACATAATTGTAATAGTGTTTTACATTGTCGCAACACCAGGCAAAACCCAAGTGCTATTGCAAGCTTTGTAAATCTATCACTGTCCTCATCCACCTTATCAGATTCTTCTCTTCTTTGTGTATGCACTGGTCTTTTTAAAATCTGTGATGTGTACTGATTGTAGATTTATTCCATACTTTCAAGTGAATGTTAATAATATCTAAGAGTAATGATTTCCCTGAGAAAACTTTATCCATTTGAATATAATGAATGTTCATATTTCTTGGTGTACCAAAGTTATAAAAAAAGACAGAAACAATTTTACATTTAAAATCAATGAAGTAAAACAGAAGATTTAGTTAACACAATTGTATTTAATTATTTGCTTAATATGTATTTTTAAAATAACTTATTTGCATATGTTGACTAAGTCATGCTGTTGACCCTCAATAAATGTTAAATTATAATAACAATATTATAGATTCCTGTGAATTCTAAACTTTTTGACAATACTTCGTGCTTTGGTTGTTTAATATTTATTGAGCGCCCACAACTGGCTAGGCGCTGGGGAATGGGTGTGAGGGGCATAGCATGGGCTTCGGAGAGAAGATGGTCTATATGAAGGCAATGCATGAAAATGAGGATACTCTCCTTGTTTATGTAGTTTATATATTTTCAAGAGAACCATTAGCAACTCAATTCTCCACTCCACTGCCTCACTTACTCACATAATACATTTTACTTCTTCTTACTCTTATTTTACTTAATATTATGAAAACAATTTATTCTTATATTTTATCTCATTAATGGGAAATTACTTTCTAGTCCCTTCTTTTCTAACTCTTTCTTTCCACTCACACTATTCCTTTAATAAGAGACAGATCTAAATCCTACTTATCACAGCAGAATAATACGTACTCAATGGAAGTTCATATTGTTAACATTAATTTCTCATAGAGGTCTGCTTTCTGCCATGCAATATTTGATTCATGTGATTCAGACATTGATAGGATTGCTATTCAACATTAAAGAGAATTTCACCCCAAAAAATGGGCAATGTGTGTCAAGTATGTCTGTGAGGGAATAACCAACTTTATGTATCCCTTTGACATTCTAGACAAGATTATATAAAAGAAATCAGAAATGCATTATAATGTTCACCATGCAACACAGCAAGAAAATACTTTTTATGAGTTTAAGGTTATTGAGCTGCTAATTTCATTTTTTATCTATTAATATTTACCTTCACTCCTGCTATTATGCTGAAGCCACAGTAGGTTGTATCTCTTTTTCCCTTAAGAATCTTTAATAGAAAGTATATTACAAGCTGCTACATTACAAAGCTGAATGGTCAGAGCAAAGATTGTTTCCTGAGAAATTTTGTTTCCTTTTTATTTATTTTCTTCTTTTATTTACAGATTAGCTTTCCACTACAGGCCTATTTATGAAAAGACAAATGAATTGGTTTTCACTATCTTAAATAAAGTTCCTTATCATCAATTGCTTTTCCAGTTCCTGGACCAAATTAATGAAATTTAAGTTTCATACTCTAAAATTAAATCACAGAAATAATCTGAAACCATCAGCCCTATGTAAAAATGCATTGTTACTGTATTCTCATTGTAAATTAAGTTACACATTTCAGGTCAAGTAATTTTAGTAATGAAAATGAACACTTTATCAATATTCTACACAACATTTACCTGCGTTTTAGTGACTATTATTGTCCCAATTTTTATAGACCAATGATATATTACAAGCTAGTTGTAAAGCAATGCTTTAAGAGTCAAAATTTAACTCAGATCTTGGAATGTCAAAGTAGTAGTTAAAAAGTTTTTCATCATTATGACCTGAAAAGTCTGGGTTTTACTTCACTTGATTTTTATACAGAAAAAAAGGAAAAATTATTTCCCAGACAGAGAATCTGCATTCTCATTTCAAGCCTTTACATTGCATTCCATGGTCAAAAATTATTAACTTGGAGTTAGCACTTACAACTTTGGTCTTCAAAGAAGAAATAATTGATGATAGCCAGTGGCAATTATAAAATGTTAACCTGCTTGAACAATAGAGCACAGAGCTATCTCCAAATAAAACTTTGGGCTTAGTTTAGCTCTATCAATCATTTGTTCTGTGACTGGGCTACATATTTGCCTTGCACTGCCTTTTTAAAATAAGCAAATATTATTGTATTAAGCTATCTCTAAAGGACCTTCCATCTCTAATATTGTTCAATTCTCACTTGTAAGACATGTTTTCCATGCTCAAGACATTTCCACATTGCCCCCAATGCTGAAGAACAAGCTGTCTTCTGATTGCAAGTACAATCAATCAACAGGAAAGTCCAATTTAGATTATAAAATGAAAATACCTTAAAATATTATTTAAATCTACTAAATGGAATGATAATATTTAAAGTTTTGCTGATATGTTACATTACACTTAAATTTCAAAAATACCTCAGGAATAAGGCATGCTATTGGGTACCAAATTAAATGACATAAAATGCTTTAAGTAAGGTTGTAAGCATGAGAATTAGTAATAATGGCACACAGGATATAGAAAGTATGCCCTTGATACACACAGAAAAAAAACTATAAAAAATGGAACAGAAGAACTTAATGTCTCTGGAGATAATGTAGATAACAACTGTGTGTGACTGGTAGTTTCTGATTATTTTTACAACATGGCAATAATGACTTTGTACTGTCAGTTTTTCAGTACGTACTATATTCTCTTAGCAAAATTTTGCAAATTCATTGGTACAATGGCGGGAACAAGTTTGGCTTTAGGATCTTTAAATCCTTATCACTGGAAGCATATACATTTAAATTCCTTAGAGGGTAACACAAGTTCCTTTTGCTACCAAGCCTCAGTGTGACTTTTCAGCCAAGGTTCACTGTTTCTACCCCGTGTTCTCCATTCAAGAATCCACATGAACTTTCACACTCCATGGTATTCTTATGTTTTTTTTATGTTTGAAATGCCTTTCTAATTGTTCTTTCATTCCAAATTTTATCAGTTTTTGAATCCATCACAAATGCCAGTGTTTCTGTGAAGTCTTCTTTCGTTTTCTCAGGTCGAGTTTGCCAGTCTTTCTGCTATGCACCCAGAGTTCTGAGCCCTCTATCATCGTATTTAATCTGTCTATGTGGTTGCATCACAATACAGTTCGAACTCCACACAATCTTCCTTATTTTTCCAGCTCTTAGTAGAAAAGAGACACTCAACAAATATCGATTAAATATAATATGGTTTATCTTTTAAAACACAAACTTGTGTCCTCCTTTTATAATATCATTTTCAAGAGAAAGGATTCTAGGGGTTCTGGACTTCTTTATCCACAGTAGAGACACTCTGTCACTCTGGTAAGCACAACACAAAGAACAGTTTCTGGTTTGTTGAAATGGCATCGGCTTTTATTTTACTCCAACCAAACCCTTTTTGAGAGTCTTGGACCTCAATTTTTTTTCTGTGTACATATCCATCACAAAGATTACAATATAGTTAGTGTGGAAATTTTTTTAAAATTTAATAAAAATCTAAAATATAAAAAATCAAATTCAACAATACATAAAAAGAATTATACGTATTCCAGATATGCAAATCTAGTTTGACATTTGAAAAGTGTTTAAGTAATCAATAACATCAACAGGCTAAAGAAGAAAAAAACACATGACCCTATTAATAGTAATGGTAAAAGCATTTGAGAAAATCTAACACCCATTGATGGTTAAAAACTCTCAGCAAACTAGGAATAGACAGAAAATTCTTAAACTTGGTAAATAATTTTTACAAAAATCCTACAGCTAACATTCTATTTAATGGTGCGAAGTTAAAACCTCTCTTGCTGAGGTCAGGAACACGGCAAGGATGTTTGCTTTCACACCCCTTCATCAACATCATACTGAAAGTTTTAGCGAATGCAACAATATAAGAAAAGGAAATAAATGGTGTACAAGTTGGGAAAAAAATAAAACTGTATTTGTTCAAATATGACTTATTTATGTAGAAAATTCCAAAAACTTCCTGGAACTAATCACAGAATATAACAAGGTTTCAGGGCACAAAGTTTATATGCAAAAGTCAGTTACTCTCTTATATCAGTAATGAAAAATTTGAATGAACAAGATTAAAAACACAACGATCACTTATATTGGCACCAAAAACATAAACACTTAGGTATATTTTTTAAATTATGTATAAGACCTGTTGGAGGGAAACCACGTAAAAGAAATAAACAGAAACTAAATAAATTGAGAGATACTCCATATTCATTTATAGAATGACTTAGTATTGTCAAGCTGCCAATTCTTCCTAAATTGAGCTACAGATTTCACACAATTCCAAAAACAATTCTAGCAAGTTATCTTGTGGCTATTGACAAACTAATTCTAAAGTTTATATGAAAAGGCAAAAGACCCAGAAGAGCCAACACAGCATTGGAAAATAAGAATTAAGTGGCAAACTGACACTACTGAACTTCACAACTTACTGTAAAAATACAGTAATCAGGACAGTATGATATTAGTGAAAGAATAGACAAATAAATCAATGAAAGAGAATAGAGAACTCAGAAATGCACTCACAAAAATATAATCAGCTGATCTTTGACAAAGGAGAAAAAACAATTTACTGGAGAAAGGATAGACTTTTGAACAAATGGGTGTTGCAACAACTGGACATCCATAAACAAAAATAAAAAAGAAAACAAAAAACCCTCAAAAATAGTCTTTACGTCCTCCACAAGAAAATTAACTCAAAGTGGATCATAGACCTAAATGTAAAACATAAAACTATAAAATTCCTGGGAAATAACATAGAAGATTTAGGTGTCCTTGGGTTTGACAATGACATTTTAAATAAAACACAAAAGACAAAGTCCATGAAAGAAAAAAAATTATAAGTTGGGCTTATAAGATGTAAAGATGGGAATAAGCATATGAAAAGATGTTCAACATAACATGTCATTAGATTAAAACAATGAGATACCACTACACACCTATTAGAATAGCTAAAATCCAAAACACTAACAATACAAAATGCTGGGGAGGATGTAGAGCAACAGAAACTCTCATTCTTTGCTTGTGGAAATGCAAAAAGACAATTTGGCAGCTTCTTAGAAAACTAACCTTACTCTCACGATGCAATCCAGCAATTATGCTCCTTGGTATTTATCCAAATAAGCTGAAAACTTATGTATATGCAAAAACCTGCACACAAATGTTTATATCAGCTTTATTCGTATTTCCTAAAACTAGGAAGCAACCAAGATGTCCTTCAATAGGTGAACAGATAAATAAATTCTGGTACATTAATATAATGAGATTTTTATTCAGTGTGGAAAATACATGAGCTGTCAAGCCATAAAAATACATAGAAGAACCTTAAATTATATTTCTAAGTGAAATATGCCAATGTGAAGAGTCAACATGTTGTATAATTACAACTGTATGACATTCTGGAAAAGGCAAAAGTATGGAGAAAGTTAAAAACTCAGTGGTTACTAGGGTTTGGGGAGAAGAGAAGGGTGAATAGGTGGAGCATAGAGAATTTTTAGGGTAATGAAATTATTCTGAATGAAACTACAATGGCAGATACGTGTCATTATACTTTTGTCAAAATCTATAAGATGTCTAAAACTAAGAGTGAATCCTAATGTAAACTATGGACTTTGGTTGATAAAGATGTATCAATATTGCTTCTTGGATGGTAATAAATGTACCACACTCTTGAGGGATACTGATAGTGATGGAGCCTGAGTGTGCTTGAAGAGGGTGTATTAGTTTGGGCTGCTATAACAAATTGCCATTGACTGGGTGGCTTATAAACAACAAAACTTTATTTCTCACAGATCTGGAGGCTGGAAGCCTAAAATCAGGCTGCTAGAATGGTGATGTGCTGTGACAGCCCTCTTCTGGATTGCAAACTGCTGACTTTTTGTATCCTGACATGCAGAAAGAGGGCAAGAGAGCTCTCTGGGGTTCCTTTTATTTTTCTAAGACCACTAATTTGATTAATGAGGGTTCCATGCTGATGACCTAATTATCTGCCAGAGGTGCCATACCATAACATTGGGAGTAGGATTTCAACATATGAATTTTGAAGGGACACGTTCAGTCTGTTACAGAAAGAATGTACAGGAACTCTGCACTTTCTGATTAGTTTTGCTGTAATCATAACTCTACTCTAAAAATTAAGGTCTATTAATTTTTTTTATTATTATACTTTAAGTTTTAGGGTACATGTGCACAATGTGCAGGTTAGTTACATATGTATACATGTGCCTTGGTGGTGTGCTGCACCACTAACTCGAGTGCACGGAAATCTCGAAGAATTAGTCCAGTTCACTAAGTTAATTTTGAAGTATATTTTGAAATTTTATACCATGAGTAGCAGAAAGATATATTAAAAGCCTCCTTTATTTTGATTATATTAATAATTATTCAGTTAACATTTTTTCTTATATTCAATTGTATTTCTTCAATTTTTCAATCTATATCATCTTATAAATTAAGTTTCAATTTGAACAGTTACACTATAATGAGAATGATTCTTGAGATCCCACATAAATGTGTTTTAGGACAGGATTTCCATTTTAAAAAGTTCAAAAGACAATATAGAATATAATGAATAACATTGTTATAGAAATAAAGAGTGTATTATATCTTAAATGAATGGATGATCAGAGGTTATTATAAAAAATAAATGGGCATAAATGTGTAATATATGTGTGTGAGATTACTGAACTTTGGAAAGTCACTCAAAATTTCTTAGATAACAAAAAAAATAAAATGTGAGGTAAACATTAGATTTAAATATATGTAATTTTCTTTTTTGTCCAGGAAAACTATCAGATATTGGGCATTTCATTTTACTTGACACTTTTGCCACACAAAGATTACAAATTGGAAAATGGCTAATTATGAAAGATGTTTATAATGATGATCAGGTTACTGTGTAAAGATTTGACAATAAGTTTCCTGATAAAATGTGATCAGCACAAAATTTGGCAAATTTATTAACTCATTCAACAGATAGTTGTGGAATTTCGAGTATGTGTTAGGCTACCTAGTCCCTGCTTCAGACATATGATTTGCAAGGCTGTGGCAGGCTGGCAGTTATGAAGAACATTGATGTTATTTGGTGATTCAGATAGGCACCCTGTTCACTTTTAGGAACAATTTGTGGTGATATCTACTTTATAATCCAGGATGCTCCCAGAGGCATAGTGTAGAAATTTAACCCTAACTTTGTCATCTTATAACCTGGGTTCGAATTTTCCATTCCAATTTACTAGCTGTAACCTTGGGCAAGTTACTTATCTCTTAGCTTCAGATATCACATCTATAAAATTATGGATAATACCTACCTCTTTGGAGACAGGTGAGAAGTTAAAGCGATCTTATGTTAAAAAATGCCTAACTACACAAAATAATGCTTTATCATTATACGTGGATACAGGAATTTCCTTGAGCCCTACCCTCAAGGAAATTACAGTATTGTAATAAAATTATTATCTTAATTTAAACATGGAAGCTTTGACATCTTAAATTGATGGGACTACACTAGAAAAATTTCATGACTAATAAAATTTTCTTTGAAAGAGTATTCTTTAGTGGTTCAGTAGCCAACCCTGTCCCTAAGATATCCTACTTCATCTCATCTCCCCAACATTAAAATAGAAGTTAATAGAATGCATATCTAATTTCTTATCAAATAAAGGAGGGCTAATTTTATGTTTTTATATCTTTAAATATTGCTGATCTTTCTGAAAGAGCTAGACAGAGATGAACTAAAGTGCACCCTACTAATTTTGATTAGTAGTCAGATTATTAAGGTGCATAAGGATAAGAATATCAAAGTGTGTATATATGAATACTCCAATGCTTGCAGCCAAGCCACACAGCCTCAAAACCAAGTAATTGTGAAATTGAACCAGAATTTAGTCAAAGGAAAAGGTTATTTAGATTGTTTCAAGAGAAGCCCCTCAGCTAAGGTAATTTGAAGAACTATACTACTATAAGGAAGAGCTTATCAAAAAGACTAGAATACTGACACTACTGCATAAGGCTGTTATTTCGCATTCTTATGCCTTTGTATATGTCACTGTTTTAACATGCCGATACAGCCCAGCTTGTCTAGAATATACAAGTGTAATTGAAGGAAGCTCTTCAAAGAAGTATTTACAAAGTGTTATATAGTATTTTCTAGTTGATGCTTTTGGAATTCACTTATTCTCCATCCCCTAAATATGTTAAATATATAACTAAAATCTGAGAGAATAGTCTAATTTCCCTTATTTACAATTTCTTGAGGAATATCTTCCCACAGTCTTCACGTACTGACAACATTGTTCAGATGTCATTCAATTTTATATTATGCTTTTTAATTGGGTTGTCCAGTTAGAGATAGAGGATTACACAGGTTGCAAAATTTTATTCTTTTTAAATAAAATATAAAGACTATGAAATAAATAAAATGAAAGTCCCAAGTTTAAAAAGATAGCAATGTATAGATATAATTCAACTGGAAACACTGTAAAGATTTTAAAACATATATTCAGGAAAAAAATGTAAAATGTTAAAAAACTATATTTACCAAGTTCTTTAGCCCAATAGAATACAAAACAGTTAAATGTATCATTATGACAAAGAGAAAGTTAAAGACAGTGTCCTGACCAAGTTATATTTAATTACAAAGTTAATGAACAGTGTCTACAGTAAAATTAGTCTGTTATATCTTTCAGAAGAATTCAAATTTACTGTTACATAAAGCATCAATATATTATTATTTCCTTCATGATAATTGTAAACACAATATTTTAAATCATTTAGGCAACTTGAAAATTCTGTCTCTGTATTTACTTATAAATTGTATATGTTGGAGTTTGTAGTAGATTGAAAATATTATAAAATATCTTTTTAAAAATATCCTGGATTATCAAAATTGCATTCGAATTAAAATAAAACAAAGAGACATTCATGTAAGGGATTCACATATTAACTATTAAAACAATTATGCAATTAATCACTATTAAATAACTTTAGGAACAGTGCAGTATCATATTAGGAAGCAACCACAAGATGTTATGAGACAATTTTATTTTCTTTTTTGATGCTGTGTGATGATGTGCATTATAAGTTACACTCTGGGAAATTATCAGATATCGTTTCACCTTCAGATAAAGCTTGCCAGGTGGTTCTTTACAATTATTCTTTCCATCAGAAGAAAAGTCCAAAAAGTTTGGTATGTTGGTATTATTCATTATGTTCGTGAAAAAATATCTCAGATCAGCAAGCATCTTATAACTATAAAAGAGAAAGAGAGAGAGAGTTTTTGAAGTTATATTTCTGAGCACTTCAGTAGAGCAAGCTGGGTAAGAAAGATTAAGAATTTTGAATTTGGTTCTTTATAGAACCAAGGGATCTTAACTGCCTGATAATTTTGTTAGAATCCTTTACACTTTCCAATTTCACTTTCTTTTTTTGTTCTAGCTATGTTCGATGTTGACACCAAGCCAGAAAGCTCCAACAAAATATTTGTATTAACATTCTCATTAAATGTCACTAATGATAAAACTGAATTTATACTTGATCATTCAGAGCAATGAATAATAAATAATAGGCAGATCAATGGTATTAATAATTACTGCTGTTTCCTTTAAACAGATGAATACTTGTAGTTTGGATTCAAAATATTTATGCTTGTGTCAGGAAAGAACTCTAGGGCTGATATCCTCTGTTATAAGGATATCACTTATTTCACTATTTCAGTCTTTTGTCTTGTCTTTTTCATGAGCCTCTTTTTTCAAAGAATTCTTGTGGAAGGAAAAGGAAACACTATTGCCATATATGCCTTTTATAGTCTACAATACAATTAAAAGTAAAAGCTCTTTGCTATTTATTTTTGGTTAAATATACTCAGGCCCATAACTTAAACTGGAAACTTCCTGGATGCATTTCTATCGAGTATTATTTTCAGAATGAATAGTTTTTATCTCAGATTATTTAAAACTCGACTTCTATAGCTATTTTGATCATAATCTGTATTTTAAATATTTAAAGGTCTGGCAATAGCACATCAAAATGTATAAAGTTAAGGCCATCACTACCAATATATAAATGATATATCAATATAGACAAATTATATGAGATTGGATTTGAAACATGCCGGTAAAAAGAACAGCTGAGAACACTAGTCTTGGTGTGTGGGTGTGTTTTCACCAGTCACATATTATTAAGAAAATAATTGTTCACTTTCTGGTTTATTTTGCTTTTATATAATTGGTTTACTTAATAAGTCAAGTCAGTCTGTGTGAACAAAGCAAATAAGATTAATTTGAGGCCTTAAAAAAAACAAGCTACTAGTTATATTGATAGTTTTCATTTATAAGGAATACTGTAGGTTGCTTTGCAGCACCTGTAAATGATCTGCCCTTCACCTGTTTTTTCCAACTGCTTGCTGGATGTTTCCTTTTTGGGCGTCCTGTTGACATATGAAACACAATACTTTCAAAACAGAAATAATGTCTTCCTCCAAAGACCTCTCCTTTTTACATTTTGTATCTCAGGTGAGGGAAAATTATCCTACTGTAAGCCAAGTAAGAACTCTAAGAACCATTCTCAGCTTAAAAAACAAAAACAAAAACAAAAAAACCTAATACATGGCCGGGCATGGTGGCTCACGCCTGTAATCCCAGCACTTTGGGAGACCGAGGTCGGCAGATCACTTGAGGTCAGGAGTTCGAGACCAGCCTGGCTAGTATGGTGAAAACCTGTCTCTACTAAAAATACAAAAATTAGCCGGGCATGCTGGTGGGTGCCTGTAATCCCAGCTACTTGGGAGGCTGAGGCAGGAGAATCACTTGAACCTGGGATTTCAGTGAGCCGAGATCACGCCACTGCACTCCAGCCTGGCAACAAAGCAAGACCAAAAAACAAAAACAAAAACAAAAAAAACCCCTAATACATCTACTTACAGTTATGCAATTAAAATGGCATTTCCTGGCCAATGAAATTCCACCCAATTTATAAGCCTAAACCTAAATGGCGTACTCTCAGTGAAAACCTTCCCCAATTTTAAAATTAGAATTAATAAATTGTTTCCCTATTATCTATATAACTTTACTGGAGTACTTTTCACAGGGTCAAATATTTTGCTGTTTGTTGATTAACTACCTTTTCACAACTATTTCTACATACAGGCCATTTCAAAACTTAGTGGTGTAAAACAACAGCTGATTTCATGTTGTTCATCATTTAGTAGGTCAGGACTTCAGGAGGATACAGTAGGCTGTTTTCACTTGATTATCTCATGTGATTGCAGTCAGATGTCTGGCTGGGCTGCAGTCATGTAAAATCACTGACTCCTGGATGTGAAGGATGGCTCTCTCAGAGGGCTGGCAGTTGCTACTAGCTGTTGGCTGGGAGCTCAGCTGGGGCCGTTAGTTGAACTGCCTAGATGTAGCCTCTCCAGCATGGTGGTGTTAATTAGATTACTCACATGGCAGCTGCATTTCCCAAAGCAGGTGTCACTAGATTAGCAGGTGAATACTGCATGACCTTTTTTGATTTAGCCTTGGAAGTCACACAGCATCACCTCCACTTCTGTTGGTTGTAAATGGCCTACAGAGCAAAACTGATAGATCTGCCCTGTCCAGGCCTCCTATTCTCTCTCTGTTTCTCTAAAATGTGTCTTTCTTTCCATTTCACGTTTGCGGGTCTAATTTCTTTCCCTCATCAAGTTCTGCCTCAGTACTACATACTTTCTTACATCCTTCACTGAGCCCATTATGCAACTACTGGAGCCAGTACTTATGTGCTTGAGAGCATAGATATAGTGGTTCAAATCCAAGGTCTCCTATTTAAAGATCTTGGAAAGTTATTTAATCAATTTATGTGAAAAGTAGAAATAATAACAGAACCTATATACCTCATGGAGTTGTGAGCACTGAATGAGAAAATGGTAGATAATATTGCCTGACACGTAGTAAGTAGACAATGTTAGCTATCATTCTTATCATATCTTTCTTCTTCAAAGCCCATGTTAGTTTACATGTACCTTTTTTTGTATATATGGCATAGTCTGTACTTGTGATAGAAATTCATGGGCTTATTTTCTATTGTTTACATATTTAGTCCAATGTCTTATAGACAACATATGCCTGGAGACATTTGTATTGTGAATATCAACTCAGACGCCCTGTAATCTTTAAGCCTCAGTATACAAAACACATGAAGAGACTTGCATTCTTTTTCTCTCTTATTCCTTGTAACTTTTTCTTCCCATGATCTCTCTTGCAGAAATTAGAAAAGAAAAATCTGGGAAGACTTCTTCAATTCTGAAAGATAAAGGTAACAGAGTTAATTTAATATAATATTACAAATTTATTAGGAAATATATATTATTGAGAACACAGTACATTAGCAGCATCCCCTTTGCAAATATGTAAACCAGAACTGCAGAGGTCACACACATATTTTTAAAAACTTGTATTTATTTGTTTGTCTCTAAAATTATTTCTTCTCATTATTACCAAGAAAGTGCTCTGATTACAATTCCCAAAAAAAAGAAAGAAAAATGAAAAAAGGTTTTTTTAATGAAAAAGATAAA
This sequence comes from Pan troglodytes, assembly GCF_028858775.2. NCBI lineage: Eukaryota > Metazoa > Chordata > Mammalia > Primates > Hominidae > Pan > Pan troglodytes. The sequence continues at coordinate 135,217,493 of NC_072403.2, read as the reverse complement.
AAATATAGAAGGGAAGTAAAGAATATTAAGAAGCACTTGTCCCCAAATTCTCTGATTCTCTCCTTTCTATTCCTAAAATATATATTTAGTGCAATATATCCCTAGCACTTGGTAAACATTGGAGATGATGATGACAACAAAAATGGCAAAGCTACAAATAGGAAGTAATATTTGGTAATTAGAACTCTGCGTTCTGATATTTTCAAATGCTCTGAGGCATATTCTGCCTGCGTTAGTCTTGTCACACTCTATATTGCTATGAAAAAGCATGAAATTCTTAATTAAATTTTGTAAATTCCATCTCCTGAATGGACTAACTGCTTTTCCTCTTTGCCTATGTAAATATTTAAACTGATCCTAAGAATAATGTCCACATAGAGCATCAAGCCTTCTCTACGTATTTCAGCCTTCAGTGAGTCCCCTCTCTTCTGAATTAACACACTTGTAATATTTATAATTTATTCTGTAGTACGTATATATGTGTTATATATATGTACTATAACATATAATTTATTATATAAGTGTGTGTAATATATGTATATATAATAAATTAACTAAAATTCATCTATTTAAATCTCAAGGTCTGATATTATTCACCTTAATTTTTTGTGTGGACTGATCAGTGCTATATTCAATAATTACTTACTCTGCAACTAATATGATGTAATTAATTCAGATACTAGACACAAAGGATGCAAAAAAAGCATAGACTATAATCTCTGAGAAGTTACGGTATTAATAACATAATTAAAATTATAACAATCATAAAGGAGGTATACAGGATGCTATGAGAGGGTGTAATAGGAGATTTTGATCAATTTTATGTGACCAGGAAGTTTACTCCTGGAGAAATAATATGAAATGTAAATGAGAAGGTGAAGAGTTTGCCTTTAAAGGTGTGGTAATTGTTTGGAGGAAGTCCAAAAGTGGTGCATCTACTCTTTGCCAGGCACCTTGATACCTACTTTACATATTTGTTTCAGCAAAATGTGCTAGCTACCTCTATTTTTGTGAACAAGGAATGTGAGGTCTAGCAATATAAGTTACTCAGTGTCACACTGTGGGTAATAGGGAAAGGTAAGAGTCAAAGTCATCTCTGCCCTACTTTAAATTCCATTTTTTCATTTTAACACAGACACTGCTTTTGTCTTAGAATAGGGGTCTTATATTTGTATTCACAAAAGGACTTTTGCTTTGAGTGTAGACCTTATAAAAACAAAAAAAAATCTATTTGGCATAGATGCATTGGACATACACTATGAAAAATAGTCTAAGTTCTTTTGCTGTTGGGGTAACTACACTTAATTCTCACAGATGGGCTTAATCTATTTTTCTTTAGTGATTACTTGTATTTTGCGACAGTTCCATTCCCAGCCTCCACTCTCATGTAATATGAAAGTCAATAAAAACAGCGTCCTTGATTTTGTGAAAATCAAAATTGTCATGAAAACATACTATCAGGAAAAGATATACATACGTAATTTGCAGTTCACAATTTGTAAAAATCTAAATATTTCCTTCTTCCATTGTCATATGGAAGACATTTGGGGACATTAATGTCTTTATTTTAGTCTGCACTTATATCACAGGAATACTTGAACCACATGTTATTGTTTACTATGAAAGCAGCTCAAAAGAAAGGTTGGGGCTTAACTCCAAAGCTACACTTTGGGCAATGATAATTATCAAAACTTTTAACTATTACTTAAAATCTTCACATGTGCCAAAGCTTAAACTAGTTGGAGGAATAATTGTTAAAATCTGTCCTGGAAAACATTATCTGGAGGAAATAAATCCACACTGACCACTTCATTAAGTAGGCTTTTGTAATTTCTAATATTGTTGCAATTGTATATTTTACATCATCCTAAATCAATAATCACATGCTGCAAACCTTATATACGTAATTTTCCAGTGATTGAAAATTTTAGAGAAAATAGTAGATAATTTTACAATTGACATTCCTTACTGAAAAGTTTTTGCTCAATGTAAAATTATCTACTATTTTCTCTAAAATTTCAATCACTAGAAAATTATATATATAAAGGTTTGCAGCATATGATTATTGATTTAGGATGATATAAATATATCTACTTTTTAATTCAAACTGCATTAATGCCCCCAAAATGCCTTTATATATGTCGAATACTGTTTTAGAAGAATTTCATTTTTTCTGAATATAATTTATCATTACTAAGTATCAAAGACAGAATTTTAATATTACCTATAAGATTTTAGGGACTTCAAAAGCCTCTGCAGTGTTATTGTTTTTGGAGAGTCTCTTTGAAGCCTGCTGCTAAGCTGTGGCAGAATCAGAATGCAGCAATTTCACTTGCTAAAAATTCACTTATTTTATTAGCGTTGTATTTTGTCAGTTACTTCTATTAAACCACTAAGAGATTACCTACATTTGCCTGTTACTCATACATTCCGCCTGCATGTGCACATCCAAATTCATTTTTAAAATGATGCTTCAAGTTTAAAACCAGCATTATTACAAGGAAATCATTTGGAGCCGCATTTATCAGAGTTGTGATAACCATGAGTCACTGGGGCATTCAGAGATACATTATTAGGCTTTTGCCTTTAAGTAAGGACATATAGAGTTCTAGGGATGACCGTTGCAAAGAAAAAAAAAATCAGGAGAATGATATGTCTTGCCAACTTTTGTTGCTGGTTCAGTTATTGACTTTCCTGGACCAGTGGACTCACTTAAGCCTTTTCAACACACCCACAGGGACATAGTCCTGCTTTTGAGGTCTTGACCATCCAGAAAACAGAAAATCCTGTTAGTGACCCATGATATTGGTTATCTTCCTTGTGGCATTCAACCCTATCCCCGATAACTTGTTTCTAACTCCTGGTCTGACATATCTGAGTATGGAAGATTCACCTACGGACTGAGAAACAGCAAACTGAATCCAAAGAGGCAACACAGTAGTTAAGTAATTTCTCCTCCTCTGAGAACAAAATAATAGCACTTTTAGGTTTCTCTGTTATTGGAGTAATACAATTGGACATCAAAATTATTGACTAGTTTTGCCCCCCACGTCTGTGTATGTTTGGATATAATGGCAGAGGAATCTTGACAGAACTGATCTTCTTTTACTGATGCTCAGGACTGTGCAACTTATGATCCCCCAACTTCCATTTGTCCTCAACATGTTTTTCTTGGCCATTTCCACTCAACAATTCAAAGCTAGAATTAAGGTTGGGGTAAGTTGTCTGAAGACTTCAAAACTCCTCCCCAGCCATGCTGTACTTCATCATGGATACTAACCCAGTTCCTCGTTACTGCCTTTGTCTCTGGGGGTAGTGTAAGGCAGTGGCAAATCTGAAACCATTTTCCTATCCCTTAGGGAATTATTTTTCCATAACAATGTTCGTGCCTCAATAATTTTGACAGAGTTCCACTTTATATCCCAGCACCATTAAACACTTTATAGGCCCTGATAATCAAGAACCATAAATCATCCTATAGACTCTTGGACAAACACAAAGAAACTACTATATTTTAAAAAATGTTTTCCAATATTCTGCTTTTGACAAACAAGATAGATAAGCTGAAAAGTGGCATAAGAGTTGACTCAAACCACTGATGTATCTCTCCTTCCTAATGCAGAAGTGCAGAGTTTCCATGTAATACTCTCTTCACTTTTTTGTCAGATTTAATATCCTCCTCACTTCCTTGGGTAGTTAGAGATTCCTCAGAGAAGTCTGTGGACTTCCTAAACTGGGACAAAAGCCCCTGAGGACAAAGTGGATGCTGAGAATAAATGATCTGTAGGAAAGTCAGTGCAAGTGATGACTCAGCCTAGGAACCGAAGGCATCTTGCCAGTAGCAAACTTGGAAATAGAAATCACTTTTATTTTCTGAGATCATTCTCCAAAGCTTACGGTATTGGGTTTACAATCTTTGAATGTCCTATAAAAGTGTATCTGTTATTCCATCCTTTCCTTCTCTCTCCACTAAAATCAATGTAGTTCTGTGGGCTCTCATTCTAGGTCCTGTATTTTATAAATACTAAACCCTCACACAAACATACACACTCACCCATTTAGATCAACATGCTGAATCTTGAATTCTGAGACTCGAAGCATTGCACTCTCCTGCCCCACTGGGAGTCTGTTTCCACCACCACTCCTCATTTCACAACACATTAATCCTTTTGGCTTAGCCAGGAAGTGCAAGAGCAGTAAATTACCCCCATCAGCTTGAAAAACAGTTAATGAAGCTTTCCAGTGTGTTTGTTCAATTCATGACTCTTGATTTCATCTTCATATGCTGAAGTATGGAAAAAAAATCCCTATTTATACACAACACCATAAATAGCAACCTGGGCATTTATTTGTCACCAAAGACATTTAAAAAAATTCTACATGCTTATGGATATCTAAAGCTACAGCTTACCCGACAAGAAAATTTTGCTTTGAAAGATGCAGTTCTTTTAATAAAACCTCAAAATCAATTCTTAATACATCCAAAACTATCTGGACTCAGTTAATTCTAAGTGATTACTAGAGTGGCATCTCCATTTACAAGCACTACCATCACAGTCTCTGTATTTTCACCCAAATAATATGGTGGGAATAGAAAAGGGGGCTGAAAGGATAGATCTCTTTCTTTCCCTTATAATTGCATTAAAAGTCATTTTCATCCATAAAATCTATATTGAGCATTAATGTTGCAGAGGAAGCATAAAATGTGTTTATGTTTTATTTTTTATTAGGCTGTTGAATATAATGATGTTAAAGACATTGACCATATATGTGTCTGGAGCCCATGATATGGTCTGAATCACACTGAAGATGTGTTTGGAAGGTGGTAGAATAAGTAAAGTTTTATTTGAGTTACTTCAACCAAGGCCTTCATTTTGAAGACTTTAAAAGTTTATAGGTAAAATTGTCTCCTAGCTGAAATTGTCTCTCAAATTTTATTTTAGTCTCATTCTCAAGTTTGAGTCTGAAGACTAAAACACCGCTACATACATGATATGTGCAGGATTTTCTATTTGGTTGTTTATTTTTTTGACAAAATGTGGGCTAAAAGAAATAAACTGGCTTTGTGCTGATTAAACAGTTTTGGAAGACTTCTGCATGCTGAAGTCATGTGATTTTTAAAAATTACACATAAATAAGGTCCTATCCATCCAAATACTCATTCTCTTAAACAAGTAGATTATAACTTGTTGAACAACTTATGTTTGTGCCAAGGAAAAATGATCAGTTTATGGCTTATTGTATTCTATACTGTTGTTTCTTTGTCCCTATATGAGTAAAACCATTTTTAAAATGCATTATAAAGTTTCCACTTACTTTCAGCTTACTGATACTTTCAGCTTACTGATACTTTCAGCTTACTGACTTCATTTATAGGTATCTGAAAATCTCTTTGTCTTGGCTTCAAATAAATGTCCGATGTTTCTTTTCAGAACCTATTAAAGGGAAAGAAGAGAAAGTTCCAGCTTCCCTAAAGGAAAAAGGTAATATTATATAATGAAATGTGAAGCCACATTGATCTGCCTTTTGCATATTCAGTTATTTGCAACAAAGTAATGAATCATTTCATTTTCAGGGTCTCAAAACCATAGCCTTCATATGTTTTTAAGCAAAAGAAAAAAGATTTATATTCCATCATTAAATTCTAAATTGTACTATGAAACAAAAAAGGAAAGTGTAGCTGCATCAGAAATACTGCAAAAATTTTAAAAGTCTTATGCTATTCTGATTCCATGGGTCTGTAGTGAAATGGAGGAATCTACATTTTATAAATATCCAAAGAGTGAATCTTAGGAATAGCCATGGAAACCAAAGATTTAAGATAAAATGAAATAGTAAAAATTTCTCAGTGAAATCTTTTGATTCTGTAAGTTCATATATAATAGAATCCTAAACATATCGTATAGCTAGGAGGAACTTAGAAACTGTAGTCCAATCCTCTTGTCTTACAGACAAATGAAGCCCAAATAGTCAAGACCTTTTTCAAAGTTACAGTTTGTAGTGGAGACAGCATTAGAACTTCAATCTCCTAAATCAAGCACTGTTCTTTTTCTAATGTGCCATGTTGCATCTCTAGGCACATTGTGATAGGCTTGAAGTAAGGTGGATTCTGATATGCCATACATCAAATTATGTCCCCTAAAACACAAATAAACTTGCCAAATTCAACATAAAACATGAAATTTCTAACTAATCCAAGTATATTCTGTGGACATGGCATTGTGCTCAGAGGTGTCTAATATTTCCTGGTGTCAAAGTAAATATTAAAAATTTTCCATTGTGCCCATATTAATGAGTCACTGAAATTATAAAAACCAAGTAATGTACTTACTATTGTGAATGTTAGAAGAAGAGCCTGTTTCCCTGTAAAATATTGACCACACTTAGTAGAGGGACTTAGCTGTACAACTTTCATCTTACTGGGATTTTTTTATTGATAAGAGAAGGATTTCTGGTGAGCTTATATAAGCATGGATTGGGGTTGGAAGTGGTATGGAGATCAGCGGGAGAGGAAAGCTGACAGAAAGATCAGTAAGAGGAATGAAGGATGCATGGAGAGCCCCCATTAGTGAGTGTAGCAATGTATAAAACTATAGCCTTAAGTCATACTTTCCTAATTTTGCAACTAATGTTAAAATAAACATAATTGTTATTTAATGAGATGTAAGAACACAACATGATTTTTTTTCTCAGCCCCATATGTATCTGATTAAAAAAAATTAAAGCAACATAGCTTCAAACCTATTAAGGAACTTATGTCTTCTTTTAGAAATGTGTTATTATAACTAAAACTTTCTTTTCATCAGCTTTTATGATAGAGTTACTTTATTGCTGCACACTATTTTGTTATTTTGATGCGATATGTAAATTAGTATATTTTGCCTTGCAAGAGGATTCATATATGTTATGTTAAATGTCCAAAAGGCAGATAAATCGTGCTACATTTTAGTATTCAAAGTTTAAATTAATTGAGAAAGGTAAGAAAAATATCCTGGACTTACCAAAACATTAATTCATCTTAAATAAATTCTAGGTTTCTTTAACATGATCTTACTGTTGGTTGACTTGGATATAACAATGTAAGTTGAAATGGTTAGATACCATTAAGTAATTTAATCACACAATGATGCTATATTTCTTTTGCCAATATAAGGTGGAAATATTTTTAAAAGGTGCAGACAGGAATATTATATATATCAATATTTTTATTTTAAAAGTTTAGTTTTTGTTTATTTTAGTCTCTGATGTCTGGAAATATATTCTCAAAGAATCTTCTTCTACTCTTCCAAGTATCTTCTTTCCATAATCCCATACCAGGTGGTTGGATCTAGCACCAGCCATTTCATCGTTAGAGATATTAGTGATGGGGACAAGGGCAACATATATCATGTTGAAGAAGATGCATTAGCTAAATCCTCAGTTTTACTTCATTGTACCATTTTCTTCCTAATTTTTAGTAAGGGCTATGACTAGACAGTGATTTGCACAAAAAGACAATTAAATGTAATCACCAGAATAATTATTTTAAATCCCATTTTATTATTATTATTATTATCATTTTAGAAATTCAGCCCTTAAATTACTGTCAGGATTTTAATTAGTCATTTTTATTTTTCCCACTTAGAGTGACAGTGATGTCTCCTAGAAATTTGCCAGAATATTAATGGTGCTTTAAAATTTTATGCATTGAAATTCTTCTTCTTTTTTGTTCCAAACAACCAGCCAAAATTCAGACCTGTGATGCTGAATGTGAATGACAACTCCTGGAGATTTTATCAGCAAAGTGTAATCATATCATGCAAAGTGACTTTAACTTTCACCTGTAGGAGGTGTTGTCTCATTAGGCTTTCTTTCATTAAAGGGGATCACCACCATTTCACACATATTGGAACAGTCACATCTCAAATAAATCTTTAGTAACAGGAATTAACTTTAAAAGAAAATTTTCTAGGTTAAAGTTTTAACACTTCTTTTAGTAATTAGAGAGCTCCTTAAAAGGTTTCATTAAAGGAGCATCAGACATAATATGGCAATATCATACACAATTAAATGAGAAATTAATCTGTTATGTGTTAATCTTATAATACTTAAATAGCCACAGCATATTTTTCTTTGAGTAAAGGTAGAACCGTGTTCTAATTTATTCTCTTAAATCTGGTTATGCACTAAACTCTCCTATTGAATTAAAATAAAAATGTCGTTCAGGACTCATGACCAAAGATTCTGATTCAGTAATCATGTAGTGGAGACAAGGACTCTGGCTTTTTAACTCTCATTTTCCAGGAAAATGGAAGTGCATTTTCAAGATTTGAAGGCTCTTCTCATCTTCATTCCTTAAAATGAAAGATAAATTATAGATGGATAAATTTTAAAAGCCGTAACCATATGCAATCAAGAGGGAAACATTTAATTGGTTGAAAAACAGAGTGAAAACAAGGTAGTAAGCCAAAAAGAAGCTGCGGGGGTGCTAGGCTCTGGATCCTTAAACAGAATTGCTGACCAGGATCACATAAGGCAATAACGTTCATTGGAATAAGCAGGGATTTTACACAAGTCTCAATGCAGTTAACCAGATACTGAAGTGGAACCCCCATTTAAGAAAAGAAGGTGAAAAACAGTTGCCGTAAATAGTTCTCTGGTGCTACAGTTAATAGGAAAGCGCAGACCCAGGAAAGTGGAGAAAATAAACTCAGCCCCTCATCTAGGACCTGAAGCAAGTCATGTATTGAAATAGAGACTTGTTCAGGAATATCCCTACTAACACTATGAGGCAAGTTTTGGAGCCATCAAAGTGTACTTGGGACTAGAGGCCCGGTGAAAGATTGGTGCGAGAGGAAGGAATCACACAGTCGCAATTCATAGGAAAAAAAGAAACAAAAACGGCAACAACCACAATAATACAGTTCTCAGGCTGAAATATAACCTGAAATTCCAAATCATATGAAAAAAATTAATAATAAGATAGGTTTTCAGGTGGTGGTGGTGTTGGTTGGGGGTGTGTGGTCATTTGGGGCGGCCTCTGCCATCTTCAGTACATGGTTCCAAGTTCTGCCTATGCATTGGCATTGCAGCCAGCACAAAGGAGGAGGAAGTGTGAGGGCATGCGTGCCAGGTGGCATGCATCAGTCCCATCCCCTTGCCACCAGGGAAGATTTAGGTTCTTGATACATTTAACTGCGAGGGATTCTGGGTGAGAGAAGGAATGAAGAACAAGTTGTGTTGGCTAGTCAGGATTTTCTGCCATTACATGCCTTTCCATATGTTTGAAGATTATTATAACAGTATGGAGAAAATGTGGAAAATATGGAGTGATTTAGACTAGGTTGATAATATGGTTTATGGGAGAGATACAAGCATTTAAAAATGATTTTGACTAAACAAAACAACGCAAAAATCAATGTGCATGAATATGTGTAATATGATCACATATATGCATTTATATAGCATTACAAATTATACATATGTACTTATGTTTAAATATTAAATATAAAACACACTAAAAATGTCATCTTGATTTCAACATTGTATCAGATATAGTACCAATGGAGAAAAGGTATAAGAATTGAAAAGGGATAATCAAAGTTGTATTTGCAGAAAAGCCATCTTCATAAATATTCCAAATTTACCCACAAACAAAATATTAGTATGAATAAGAGAAATTAGCAAAACTTCTGGATACAAGATCATCCTATGAAAATTAATGTTTAGCATTCCTAAACATAAGTGATGAATAATTCAAAAATTTATTCGTTCAGGGTACCCTATTCACAATGGAAACAAACTCTGTTACAAAGAATAAATGTATCTAAATATTGATGACATTTTCATGTAAAAATTATGAAAAAAATTTTGAAATCAATTTTTAAAGGCTTGAATAAGTGAAGCAATATTTCCTTTTCCTATCTGGAAGTGATCAATTCCCTTTAAAGTAATGTATAGATTCATATAAAAAATATCAACAGTATTTTTAGAGTAGAAAAAAGTTTTCTTAAATGTCTTTAAACTTGAAAGGACAAAAATAAGAAAATATTTTTTGAAAAATAATAAGGTGGAATTGCCTGACCAAATATAGTTATTTTTTATAGAATTGCTTTAATTAAAATGATATGGAAATAGTACGGGTATAGGAACGCACACTGAGAGAACATAACAGCGAGCCCAGAAATGAAGCCCTAAATGTAGGAAAATACATTAGATGACAGATGTATCATTGAGAAAATAAATGGAAAACCACACTTGTTTCTCATGTAGGAAAAAATTTAAATTCCGCTCTCATATTTGCGCAAAAAGAAATTTAAGACATCTTCAAGACTTGATGCTAGAAGACAAACTTCAAACATTCAGGAAAATAGAGAAGAATATATATATAGCTTTTGGTTACAGTAGAATTTCTTAAGACACAAAGAGAGCAAATCCAGAAGAGGAAGATTAGCCACACATTAGAAAAATATATTGCAATGCATATAATGAACAAAGAAAAATAACTGATATTTTAAAAATCTGCAGATTTTATTTTTAAAATGAAAGCAAGCACTTGAAATTTAAAATTTGCCAGTTTCTATTTATTTTAAAAATAGCTAATTGAGCAAATGACCAAATAATAAATTTATGATCACTGAAAAATGTGGGTGATACTTGTAATCAGTACTTCTTGGTTAATTTATAATGTGGACTAACAATTTATTTCTATGACACAGTTCAATTCAAATAGAGGATAGAGAAACAATAGCTGAAATCTATCTAAACTACATGAAGTTTTGTATAGGACATTTATGTAAACCAAACATTAATAGTAGGTGTATGTCTATAAGAAAATTTGGGTGACTTTAAGAGAAATATTAATATACTCAGAATTCAATGTCATGGAGCTGATAATATTTTTTCAAAATTGCTTCAACATGTTAGAAGCCAGATTCAATCAAAATGAGATGCTACACTGAAGTGAGATGGGACTTTGAGATGGGATACTAGAAAAGGACATGCTTAGAATATAAGACTCTATATCTCTTTTACACCATGCTGAATTTGAGGTATTTTTAGGACATTCTAGTAGAAATCTAGAGCTGGAAGCTGGCTATTTGGGTGTGAGTATCAGAAAAAATATTTGGGTTGGAGATACACTTGTGAACCTGTTTTCTGAATTTGAAGATGTTGGCATGCCATGCATGGGTGCGATTTCTTATGGAAAGAGCCAAGAGTAAGAGAAATAATGTTAGGAGAGGATAAAGTTAAGTCTCAAAATTGAGGAACCCTGAACCTTCTTCTTAACATGAGTACTACCAACAAACTTGAAGTCCAATACTAGTAATCACTCTCTCTGCTGTTTATTTTACAGAAATTGGTAATTTTGCATGTTCAGTTGTCACTAGTTTTTGTGTCTCATTGCAAAGGTACAATGTTGTTTCTATAAGCACTATTTTAATATTGATTAATTCAGATACAAACCTGCAGGGGAAAGCTCAATGATTTATTGAAGGAGTATGTGTTGTGTAGTCTGCTTTTATAAGAAAGAATCAAGACTGTTGGTCTCAGAGACTTATCCCAAAAGGCACCTTTCAGAATAAGTTAATTCAACATATGCCATAGTAAACTTAACCAGTGTTTTTGTCTTGCTACATCTAGAGACCATAAATATTCCAGTGTCCAGTGATTAACATAAAAAGGTGGAGTTTTGTCCCCAAAGTTCCAGTTTTAAAGTTATTTAGTGTTCTGATTCTGTTTAAACTGATATAACAGGGATTTATTTTGTCTTTTGAAACTGATAACTCTAAGAAGATTCAATTAATCTATATATTTTATTCACTACTCTAAATTTTTAAAATGTTCCAATAGTATTGCAATTCACGTATGTCATCTTCACTCATGTCATTGTCCTCCTCTACGAAATATTAGAACTTTCAGTAAAATATTTTCATAGTCTAATACTGGGTCTAGAATATTTGGTTTAGTAATCAACATTAGTATTTTAATTTTTCTGTACTTTTTCTGAGTTTCTTGGTGCCTAGTCTCTAATATAAATTCTTAGCATGATTTAATTCTGCTCTGAAGTATTTTAAGGAGAAATACTACAACTATCATGTTAACAGTGAAGAAATTGATGCCCAAAGATTAAATGATTAGCTAAGATTTTTATGCTGAATTAGCTACTTAGTATCAGACTTAATAACCACTAAAAATAATCTTATTTTTCTTTTTTTCAATATTGGAATATATTAGCAAAACTTATCCTAACACATAGTCAAAATTTTTGTCTTTGTAATAATTTTATTGTGTTTGCTAGGCATGAAGGAAGATTACAGATAATCTGTTGATTAATAAAAAAGACCAATCAGGATTCTAAAGAATAAAATCTTAGGAGATGCCTTTAAAATCCATGACTACTCATTTTCTGAAGAATTGTTAAAGTGAAAGTTGGACCCATAACAGTAGCACTTTCACTTTAAGCAGCAATTTACAGCCTAACACATTTCTTGTTATGTCCATTATGCCAAAATGTCAAGTTGATAGGATGGAAAGAGGTCATGTATTATTTTCAAAAGTAGTTGAGGGGGCCAGGATTTTCTCTGCAAGCATTAGCTATACAAAAGTATTGTATCCAAGCACTGAGAATTTGTATATTCTTCATCCAAAATGTTAATATACAGCAACATGTGTACAGCTGTATGTAGGTGAAATACACGTGCAACTCTAAGTGTAGAGCTCCAATATTCATTCCTTGGTATTTTCTAAATATCAGCCCTCATTCAAAAGGCAGAATTGAATGAAAGAATGGGTCACAATCTCACTGCAACCTGTCTTATCACTCCAAGCTATTTTATGCATATGTTCTAATATGCTTCTCTCCTTGAAGGTTTTTTTGTTTTATTTTGTTTTTTGTTTTTTCTTTTCAGAGATGAGGTCTTGCTATGTTGCTCAGGCTGGCCTCAAACTCCTGGGCTCAAGAGCTCCTCCTGCCTCAGCCTCCTGAGTACCTGGAATTATAAGCATGCACCACACACCTGGCTTCTGTCCATTAACATTTTTAAAAATATATTATTTCTACTGCAAGTCATCTATTATTTTTACATTTTTGAACAAGATATAAGATGATTCATACTTAAACCTATGACATTTTATCTACTTAATTGATTATTCTTACTTCAAATTCAAGAAAATCGATACTGGTACCCAGAAAAACAAGCAAGAGTCTAGTGACTTCCCCTCAGTAAAGGAAAACTAAGGAATGCCTGCTTGTTTACCTTGGTAAGTGGCTTTTGCACAACTTTCTGAACTCATTGAATGGTTTAAAGTCAGCAGGCTCATTAGTTGAAATATTTCCAACTCGCCATCTGCCATCTTCAAATAACATCACAGGGCCTGATTCTGACAATTTCTGCAGGACCTACAAATGCATGCAGCCACCTCCAATTATATCTCACCTATTTTAAATGCACACTCTTCACACTGGGAAGCTTCAGGGAAGGAAAGAATAATGAGGAGCATATAAGTAGGCATAAAAGAAAGAACAGATAAAAGCAGAGTGACACTATCAGAAGTGTGGTACATTGCATTTAGCATATACAAAAGACAAAAGACCATGAAAATGAAATGATGACAGAATAAGGCAGGGACAATGTATGCATTTATTCTGTGCTGAAAAGAGAGAATGCCCTGTGGCCCATTTTATGTGTTTAATGTCCACTCAGCAAAGTTTTTCTGTAAGCATCAAACTCCATTGGGAATTTTGCCAAGGAAGGATTGCAGAATCAGGACTTAGGCATAAAGCATTGAGTCATGACTTAAGCGCCTGCATTACAAACTGGAGCCATTTTAGAACTACACCTACAGAAACTTATCAACCATAATTGTTTTTGTTTTGTTGCTGTTGTTGACTTAATGGGTTTGAGAGGTGTGTGAGAGGGACAGAGACAGAGACAGAGAACATGTGTGTGTGGAGGTGTGCTTGTGTGTGTGTCTATGTGTTATGGGAAAAGCAGTGATGTCAGTAGTTTGAGGCTCTTGCTTCCTGAAATAACTAACAATAAACAAATTAGTTTGTGTAGCCACTCTGAATAATTTTACTAGACAGACAAATTAAATATAAATATCTGAAGATAATGCACACCAGGGTTCAACGTCTAATGGGTCAGTTCTAATGTGTTTTTCCATACATGTAAGGGTTTTGGATAGTGAGACAGGGATTCTGCTTCATATTTTGATTTAAACACCCTAAAAATGAAGTTAGCATTTTGATTTTCCTGTCATTTTGAAACAGCATTTTGTTATATATCCGTAACAATTTTTGAGTGTTCACATAATGTTCTGTGGCTATTCTAGGCAGTGAGGCTCCAAAGATGAAAAGACATATTCCCTGTCCTCAAAGATCTCACAAGACAGTGAAAAAAGGTGGGACAGGCCAAGCGCGGTGGCTTATGCCTATAATCCCAGCACTTTGGGAGGCTGAGGCAGGTGGATCACGAGGTCAGGAGATCGAGACCATCCTGGCTAACATGGTGAAACCCCGTCTCTACTAAAAATACAAAAATTAGCTGGGCGTGGTGGTGGGCACCTATAGTCCCAGCTGCTGGGGAGGCTGAGGCAGGAGAATGGCATGAATCCAGGAGGTGGAGGTTGCAGTGAGCCGAGATTGCGCCACTGCACTCCAGCCTGGGTGACAGTGAGACTCCGTCTCAAAAAAAAAATAATAATAATAATAATAAATTTAAAAAAAAAGAGCTGGGACAGGGGAAAAGCAAAGTGTTCGCCAATGCTCCCTTCAATAAGGCAGGCCAAATTTTCATCTAATCAATGGAGATCTGTTATTTCAATATTAGTACTTGAATACTCAGGAAATATTTGTTAAATCATTTAGTCTAATTCTAGCCACAAATTCCTGAGATAATTATAATGTTTCCATTTCAAAAGATTAGAAAATGGAAATTTGGAGAGTTTCAGAGATCACATATTAGATTATTTGGTTAAAAAGGAAATAAAATTCAAACTGAGGAATTGTTTGCTTGGTTAGCTTTTGCCTGTTTGTTTGTTTTTCTTCAACTGCAGTGGCAAAAATGATCTCTGCAACTCCTTGACATGAATGAAGTTGAACTATCACTTGAGAATATCATCACCTTGCTTCTTCATTATGCATGGAAGGATTCCTCAGTTCATGAGCAAAGATGATACTAATTCAGAAAGATAATCAGGGAAAATGGGAGCATAGAGAATGCATGAAGTGTCAAGACCATATGGATGTGGCTAAATAAGAGAAAGGAAAATGTTAAACAGTCAGTAAAATATTGAAGTAAAGAAATGTACAGCCAGATAAGATGAAAAGCTATGTAGTAGCAGATGCTGGGTGTTGGTTCGCTGTGTGACCTCACCCAAAGTTAGAACAATTTCTTCTTTTGGCAATTTATGAACTGAAGAAGTTCAAAATCAAACTCAAAGGCAGTGAAATCTTGTCTTTTTCGCAGTTATATTTATCTGGACCACAAAGCATTGTGTCTGCAGCAGAAGAAATCAGATACCATCTAGTATAGCAGACTGGATCTTTGCAAAATAAGCATTCCTCTTAAGACTTATTTAGGGAGGCTTATCCCATATCTGAAACATTGAAGTCAAGCTATTTGGAGTGACAGTATTTCTATATTCCATGCAGTACTTCCTCATGCAGAAAACAGAATGTGGAAGAGTGTGAGTGTGTGTGTGTGCAGGCACATGCAAAGTGCATCACATTTTCTTTTAAATAATAATATAGTTAGGACCACAACAAAGTTGTGAAATTGCGTGTCTTTGTGTGTAGTACTGGTAATAGTAGTAATAGCAAGTAGTAGCAACAGGTTTTCATCAAAGTCCAAATATTCAGGAGATCCTGAATAAAAAAAGGTCCAAATGATGGAAAAACCATGGGTTTGGAATAAATGTATGAATGTTGCTTATAACAAATAAAATGTTTTTTTAATTTTAAAATACGTATTGTATTTAAAATTGGGTTAGAAAAGTGCGAGAAAAGTAGTTTAAAATATCAGTGAAATGATTGACCTCCACCGTTTGCTTTGTACCTGGCACCATTCGAAGTACTTCACGTGTAGTGTTTAATTTTCACAGCAATCCTGTTTGCATTAACGTGAAAATGGAAGCACTGAGAGTTACTTGCCCAGATCACACAATTGCCTGATGTGGATCCAGAACTGGTGTCTGGCAGTCTGATTTTAGACCTATGTCCTCAGCCACCACGTTTTCCAGACCCCCTCATACTGAAACTCACCTATGGTTGACCAGAGATAACACTGCTAATGTTCCTTTATATATTTTACAGGAGTAGGTTTTGTGACCCGCTTTTAAATATAACAACTTCCCATGTCATTAAATATTGAATACTACTCCAGGAGTGCGTGAGAGAGTTATTCATTTTCTATTAATGCTCAGACTGCTTAGTTTTACCAGCTCAACGTAGGAAACTATATAATACGATTCATGATTTAAAGACTGGCTTGAAAAAAAATAGAAACCTCTGTGATTATATTGTATATGTTAATTATAATCCTAATGACTATTAGTAGTTTGTGTAGATAATACAACATAGATAATATAGACAGACCACTTATAAGAAGTAGAATGTGGTGTGCTATATAGTTTTTATGTATTAAATGCTTCAGAACTTTTAATTCTATCAGTAGCAACTTAAGTTATAGAAGTGTGTTGAAGTGCTTAAAACTTTGAAAATGGAATTCGAATCCCAGTTTTGCCACTTACTAGGGAGTATATATTTAAACATATTATTAAGTCTCAGTATTGCTATCTGTAAATTGAGTCTAATAATAAAATTTACCACATAGGAGTGGTATGTAAGGATTATGTAATTTGTCCATTTTTTCAACAAATATTTGTTGATCTCTCTTCTGTGCAAAGAACAGTCTAAGCACTATCATGTATTAGGGAAAATAAAAAAATCATCCCAGGACTCATGAAGTTTATATGCTACTGGGGTTAGAGAGCTAATAAACAAATGAATATTTAATATTATATCAATAAAATATAGATAACATATATAATATACTTACCTCAGAGACTACCATGTGGCAAATACAAAGTGTCATTGGTGCAAAATAATAATAATAATTATTTTATTTTATTCCACATGTGAGATATCTATGTGCTAAAGAAACAACCGTGATAATAACAAAATAAATTGAGGAAAAAAATCTATGATATTTAGCTTTTGCCTTGCAAAGTACTTAAAATAGAGGCATTCTGAAAATAATGCAGATTCTTGGGATTTATATATTGAATAAATTTATTTCTTTTCTTTTTATGAAGACAAAGCAGAGACTCCTAAACAGAGTTTGTCTCCACTGCTGCCCTTCTGACTTAAGCACTTGCATGCTGAAGTTTTGGTCTGCTTATTCTACTTGAAAACACTATTGATGACATTGAAAAATCACTAATGAAACTCCCTTCCCCAGGCCCATCAGCAATTTACATTTCACAAATGAAATCAACAGCCTGGAAAAGTCAGTGCTGCATAGGAAATGGCAGGCTGCCTGCCTCAACAACTTAGCATGGGGAATTTTTGGTTCCATATTTCCCCAATGCTTGTACGGTGTAGCCCAAAATGAAGGGCTTCAGTGGCAAATGTTTATAGAAATTAGATATTGCATTATTATACAAGAATAATTGTGGTAGAAAACAATTAAACAGTGAAGACGGAATGAAAAATAAATGCTCATCTGCTGTCTCTCTGGCCTCCCAGTCCCAATGGCCAGTATTAACTAACAACTGTCCTTGGTTTCCTGAAGCATCTCATTATAACTTTTCATTAAGCTTCATATATAAAGTTTATATATATATACACATATGTAAATATATATATAGTTGTTTTTATATGGCTTGAAATAAATCCTAGTTAGAAACTGTAATCTCATATGGCTCAAAAAATACTTTACTATCAGTAGAAATATCATCTACAAAATGAGTGCACTGAGTTCTTAAAAATCAAGTAGCCTAATAAAAGAGCTGCTCAACTTAGAAAATCCGTTGCCAATTTCTCACATATCAATTCCTGCCTTGAGTATTCAAGGGTAAAATCCCAATTCTGTTTAAAAAAAGAAGAGAAAATTACTTTGAAAGATCATGCAATTTAAGTTTATGAGCATAATTTAAAAATAGCTAAGCTCTTTATATACATCACTTCTAATTCTCACATCAATTTTACATGATTTTCTCCATTTTAGCAATGACAGAATAAAGACTTGAGGTTTTAAGTAATGCCCAAGGTCACAAAACTTAGGAAATGAGCTTGCTTTTAAAGTCAGATTATAGAACCCAAAAACCGACTCTTCATACACCAGAAGAACTTGTCCTAAGGTCATCTTTAGCATTACTGTTCACATAACACTAAAGCCAGTAGTTCTATTCTAGTAAGAGGGCCCACAGCCACACGTTAGATAGTACCTTTTCATAAGAGTGCTTACAAAATTCTGTGTACAAGATTGAAGTTGGTTCTGGTTGTATTGTACCCATAGTTGGTAAAAATATTCTCCACAATTTTTATTTTTTCCAAAAGATCGTTTGACAAACATTAAGGCTGAGAAGATTTCATTTCAAGATTACAATATGATTGACAGGAGTGAAAGCCGTGTGCAGAGTGGGAAGCAAGGCTGTTTCAAATAGATACCTATTATTGATGAGCAAAATGCTAATGAACTGTGTCCTAGGAAGAAAAGATTTAAATTTGTGGGAATTCGTTTCTAAGAAATCCAAATATTTAAATTAGCCATACTTCGGAAACAGAACTAAGAAGGAGACCAAGATCATTCTATCCAGACCTTGGGATATGACCCGGGTGAAGGGAAATAGGTTGGGAAAATGGAATCTTGGTTCTGCCACTTAGCAGCTGAATGAGGTTCCGCAAACTAACTTCTGTAAGTTTCAGTCACTTCATCTACCAAATGGGGATTAAAATAGCATGTACTTCATAAAATAATGGAATAATGCAAGTCAATAATTGACCAGCACTTGAGCCATAAGTACTCCAGAAAAAATAATTCTCATCACTAGAATTGTGCTAATTTGCTTGAAAGTTTAAACTGTACTGTTGACCTAGCATAGATTCAATAAAGACAGAACTATTAGAGAAAAAAAAAGTTGTTTCCTTTCCAGTGAAGCCAAAATCTCATCAGAACTCACCATCAAAAGAGAGAATTGTGTTATTGTAGACTAAGTAATTAGACAGGAATTAACTTTAGCCTAAACTGACTGAGACAAAACATAGCACCAGGAAACCCAATAATTGAAGGTATCATTGAATTGTTGCAGGTCATATTTGCTATCGTTGGACACATAAAGACATCACTTATTTTTTTAAGTTTCTAAAATAAAATATAAATGCAACAGCTATGTGACATTGAATTTTTATCTCTAGTTCTAGAGTCATAAGATGAATCAATTTCTTCTAGGACTTCAGATACCCAAGAGGGAGCCTTTAGTCATTCTATATATTCCATTTAGTTCACTCATTCATTCCTTCAACAATATTTGTTGATCATATACCACATATCAGATATTTCACCCAGTGCTGATATTTGAGTAATAAACAAAACACAGTTCTTGCACTAATGGAGCTTAAAATCTAAAGAGTGATTACAGACAATAACAAAATTTTCTATAATACTGTGGCATATAGAAAACATTAAAATAGGGTGTATCTACCAAGCTAAGTGAATGTGTCAAAAAGGGGGAGAAATATGTGCCAAAGAGTGTCAGAGTGCATTAATAGCACTGATTCTACTTTTTACAGAAAGTGCACTCAAGTATTATAGGAAGTAGTGTGTAAAAGTCTATGACATTCTTTATTATATAAAATTCTGCAGTTAAACAAATTAGTTTTTAAAATTATAACTACAGAAAATGAGACACTGCTAGACTAAAACCCAAATAAAGCTGGTAGCATTATCCCTTATACATAGTTTATGCTCAGTAGGTATTCCAACTATGAAGTCAGTTTTTTCTGCTGTTTGGAGGGAGGAAAACTGTAATGTACCTGGACTCTTCCATTAATCAAAAGAAGACTCTATACCAAGAACAGATCATTATAAAGCCTAAGCAAAGTTGGTTAGATAAAAGGATAGACTGGCAACATGAAAATATAGTCAACTATCTTATAGATTAGGGTTGTGCTATGAGTATTACTTGAATAGTTTAAAAAAGGTATGAATTTATTCTATACTGGTGTTTTTAGAATGCAGAATTTCTGGACAAAAGACATTGTCCTAGGACAATAGAGAACAAGATACTTTATGTCACGATTGTCTATATTATTATATTAAATTTAGGTAAAATTGATTTATTTTATAAAATTGATACTAACAGAAATACTAGGAAAACAATAATTATATTAACCACTAGGTGGAGCCCCATGAATTAAATGTATGGTAGTCAAAGACAAAATTGCTTAAGTTGGTCAAATTAGGAAAATTTATGACGTTTTTCTTCTGAGCAATTTTTATTAATTTTTTAATTTGCAATATTTTCAGAATGCATAAATTATAAGTCCTGGCTTTTATTAAAGACAAGAAGCCAAATTACTTGATTAGCATGAAACTTTTTTGCAAACTGGATTTTAAAATCAAAGTATTTTTGCTTAAGTTACTTTATAATTTACCAAAGATACATATTCCATTAATATTTTGATAACAGTATATAACTATAATTGAAATTGAAAACAGACAAGAAAAATCAGTGAAGCCTACCTATTAATCCACTTTGTACTGACTATTTTTCGAATGTTATTTTTTTTCCTTTTGTTTGTATGTGTTTATGTGTACGTTTTACCCCAGAACCTGAAACTAAAAAAGATGAAAAGATGTCCAAAGCAGGTAAGGATATTTTGTAAGATTTACATACAAGGAGATGTTCTGTTTGGTTGGAAGAAAGCTAGTTTTACAGTTTTAAAATCCTGGCTGGATAAAATATTTAGACATCCAAAACATTAAAAAAATACTGATGCTTTGTGCCATATATTTTACAAGTAATAAGCAATAAAACTAAATGTATGCTAAAGTTAACAAAAATTCCTTGCTTTCTGGTAGCAGATTTTGGGTAAGTTTATCAAAGCACTAAAACCATTAGCACATACGCTGCTCTTTGTTTATTTACTGGGCAATTGAACACTGTTTATGAAATGCTAAGAGGGCACCTTAAATGTCAGAGGCTCCATACAGAGCGTGGCAAATGCCTAAAATTTATTATTATCGTGGATTGAGTTTTATGAACCTGTATTTACCTACTTTCAACCATTTTGATCTCCAAAAAAGGAGTCCACATGGTTCAACCTAACAGATTAAACACTTTTCTTTCCCACAATTAAATGTGCAAATATTTTATGGAGAAGTAATCCATTGACCTATTGGCCATTAATTTGAAAGCTGAAATACTTTTAAAATAGACTTTCTAAAAACAGGTTTTGCAAGGGAAGAAGTCAAGAGATTAGCTGGGCACTCAAGGCTAGCGATGAAGGTTGAGTGGATGAATATCATAGAATATGGTAAAATGTAGAAAAGGAAGACACTAAATCCTAAGGAAAATTTCAATTATAGTCTTTCTATGGCTTATCCTAATTCAAGTATTTTGTATCTTTATAAGGAGATTTATATGTTTGTATCTATCCAAAAGACAGTTGTATCTATATATCTCTCTGTAGAGTGAAAGTGATACTACAAAAAAGCAGACATTCATGATGTTGGTCTAAAAATTTTTGCAAATATTCATTTGCACAAATTTTAGTCTATATTTAAGCAGTTATTACAAATCACCCTTCTATGTATATGTTAAATATTAAATTATTAAAGTCATTTCTCTTAAGAGCATTGCCATCAGGTCAAAATAAATTGTTTATTTTCTTATTTTTAGTGAATAAGCATGCCCATTTAAAGTAATTTTATATAATTTTAAAACATACATTCTTTGGAAGATCAATGAAAAGTTGAACAATTTTAAACTGCAGAAAAAAGCATAATAGAGATAAAATGGTATATTGAGTGTTTACATCAAAAGTTACAAATAAACTTTAGATATATCTTCAGAAAAGGAAAAACTGCGTACAAAAAATTGCTTTATTATTGTTAGCGTTTTTACTGGAGTAGTGAAAACTCACTAATCAGATCAAAGGTGCATTATGTTGTCCTTTCCTCTTTGCATAACATTGTATTTTATGCTTTATTTTACTGATGATATATAATAGAAAAAGTAACATGCACTAACAATTTCCTATTATTAGTTTACATTAAGTATTTATGTCTATTTTATTATTGTTACTTAAATTTTATTTTAAGTTCAGGTGTACATGTGCAGGATGTGCAGGTTTGTTACATGGGCAAAGATGTGTCATGGGGTTTGTTGTACCAATTATTTCATCACCCAGGTATTAAGCCTAATATCCATTAGTTATTTTTTCTGATCATCTCCCTCCTCCCACCCTCCACTCTCCAATTGGCCCCAGTGTGTGGTATTCTTCTTTACGTGTTCATATGTTCCCATGATTTAGCTCCTGCTTACAAGTGAGAACATGCGGTATTTGGTTTTCTGTCCCTGCATTAGTTTCCTAAGGATAATGGCCCTTGTTCCATCTGTGTCACTGCAAAGGACATGATCTTGTTCTTTTTCATGACTGCATAATATTCCATGGTATATATGTACCACATTTTATTTATCCAGTCTATCATTGATGAGCATTTGGCTTGATTCTTTGTCTTTGCTATTGTGGATAGTGCTGCAATGAACATATGTGTGCATGTGTCCTTATAACAGAAGGATTTATTTTCCTCTGGGTATATACCTAGTGATGAGATTGTTGTGTTAAATGGCATGCCACACTGGTCTTTGATGAATCGCCACACTGTTTTCCACAATGGTCGAACTAATTTACAGTCCCACCAACATTGTATATGCGTTCCTTTTTCTCCACAACCTCATCGGCATCTGTTACTTTTAGACTTTAATAATAGCTATTCTGGCTGGTGTGAGATGGTCTCATTGGGGTTTTGATTTGCATTTCTCTAATAATCAGTGATATTAAGGCTTTTTTTCATATGCTTATTGGATGCATGTATGTCTTCTATTGAAAAGTGTCTGTTCATGTCCTTTGCTCACTTTTTATGAGGTTGTTTATTTGTTTCTTGTAAATTTGTTTAAGTTCCTTATAGATGCTGGATGTTAGACTTGCGTCAGACACATAGTTTGCAAAAATTTTCTTCCATTCTGTAGGTTGTCTGTTTACTCTGTTGATAGTTTCTTTTGCTATGCAGAAGCTCATTGGTTTAATTAGATCCCATTTGTCAATTTTTGCTTTTGTTGCAATTGCTTTTGGCATCCTCATCATGAAATCTTTGCCAGTGCCTATGTCCTGAATGGTATTGCCTCTGTTGTCTTCCAGGCTTTTTCTAGTTTTAAGTTTTATATTTAAGTATTTAATCCATCTTGAGATAATTTTTGTATATGGTCTAAAGAAGGGGTCCAGTTTCAATTTTCTGCGTATGGCTAGCCAGTTATCCCAGCACCATTTATTGAATAGGGAATCCTGTCAGTTTTGTCAAAGACCAGATAGTTGTAGGTGTGGAGTCTTATTTCTGGGTTCTCTAATCTGTTCTATCGGTCTATGTCTCTGTTCTTGTACTCTGGGGCACAGCTCCCAGAGGAAGGGCTGCCATCTTTGCCGTTTTGTGGTCTTCACTGGTGATACCTCCAGGTACCGGAAAATTTGAGGTGACTAGGGATTGGAGTGGACACCCAGCAAACTACAGAAGCCCTATGGAAAGGAGGCCAGACTTTTAAAAGAAAAACAAAAACAAACAAACAAACAAAAATCTCCATTCAAAGGGCAGCAACCTCAAAGATTGAAGGTAAATAAGTCCACAAAGATGAGAAAGAATCAGTGCAAGAACACTGAAAACTCAAAAAGTCAGAGTACCATCTTCCCTTAAAATGACTATATCACCTCTCCAGCAAGTGATCAGAACTGAGCAGAGTCTGAGATGGCTGAAATGACAGAAGTAGACTTCAGAATGTGGATAAAATTGATCTTCACTAAGCTAAAGGAGCACATTCTAATGCAATGCAAGGAAGCTAAAAATTATGGTAAAACATTGTAGGAGCTGACAGACAAAATAGCTAGTATAGAGAATAACATAAGTGACCTGATAGAGCTGAAAAACACAATACAAGAATTTGAAAATGCAATCACAAGTATTAATAGCAGAATAGACCAAGTGGAGGAAAGAATATGTCTATTTTTATATGATATTTGCTTTTAATTTCCTATTATGAAAGATAAATCAGCATTAAGGCATTTTTTATTATAAAATATGATCAATCAACAACTTATTGAAAGCATATATTATGCTAATGTCACTACCATATGTCCAGAGTTGTGCTTAGTGATATAAAATTTACAAACAAGTGGTAAGATATTATTTCCATTCTCAAAGAGTGTAATCAGGGACATAGACATGAGCTATCAAAAGATGGCTACAAGGAAATGATATTAGTGAAGGGTTCCCTAGGAAGTTAGAGAGAGGAGCCATTCCTATAGCCATTCCTAAGTAGCAGTAAGCGAAAACTTAATGGAGATAATATATTTAAGCTAGAAATTCAGGAATATACAGTTGACTCTTGAACAATGTGGTAGTTAGGTGCATTAACCCCCATGCAGTTGAAAATCCAGATGTAACTTTTGACTTATCCAAAACTTAACTACTAATAGCCTCCTGTTAACTATAAGCCTTCCTGGTAATATAAACTGGATGCACAACTATTTGGTATGTTATATGTATTATATGCTGTATTCCTATAACAAAGTGAACTGGAGAAGAGAAAATATTATTTAAAATATCATAAGATAAAATATATTTACTGTTCATCAAGTGGAAGTGTATCATCATAAAGGTCTTCATCTACGTCTTCATGTTGAGTAGGCTGAGGAGGAGGAGGAAAAGGACGGGTTGCTCTTGCTCTCTCAGGAGTGGCAGAAGTCGAAGAGGCGGAATAAATGCAAATGGGTCAGAAGCATAACTTTACAGAATGCATGGTAATTTCTGTCTAACTTTTTTGCTTTTTCATTTCTCCAAAAATGTTTCTAGATAGTACCAATCCTTCCTCCAGCATTTACTTTACTGAAGCAATGCTTCATGTAAGGGTCCCTGTTGTAAAATAAGTTAAAGCAGTCTTAAGTAACTGGAACCCCTCTGTCAGATTCTCTAATGCCAATGTGTTTCTGGTACTACTTCTTCCAAATCTGCTACCTCTTTGTCTGGTACTCATTCAGAAGTACTCATCTTCATTAAATTATCTTCTATTAATTCCTCTGGCATGGTGTGTATTAGTGCTTTAATTTCTCCAAGACCTGAATGTTGAAATCCTTCACCTCCCACCTTTTTTGCCATATCTACTGTCTATTTCATGATTTTTTTGATTGACTCTGTCATACATCCTGTGAAGTCATGCACAACATCTAAATACAGTTTCCTCCAACAGAAACATTCTGATTCAAGCTTGATGGCTTTCATGGCTTTTTCCTCTAACAAAGATGACATCTTCAATAATACAATTCTTCCAGACTTTCATGATGTTCTCTCTGTCAAAAGTCTCTTCTATAGCAGACAATCCTTTCCATAAAGAACCATGTTTAACGACCCTTAAAAGTTCTTATGGCCTACTGATCTAGAGACTGAATTAGAGACATTTTGTTTGGGGGCAAGTAGACCACTTCAACACCTTAGGTGTAGAACTCAAGAGAGTTGTGGGTGGCCAATGGCATTATTCAATTATTAAGAGAATGTTAAAAGTCAACCGTTTACTGGCAAGGTACTTCCTCACTGCAGGGACAAAGCATTGATGGAGCCACTCCATAAAAATGTTTCTGATATGGCTTGGCTCTGTATCGCCAGCCAAATTTCATCTCAAATTGTAATCCCCATAATCCTCATGTGTTGAGGGATGGACTGGGATGGAGGTGATTGGATCATGGGGGCGATTTCCCCCATGCTATTCTCATGATAGTAAGTTCTCATGGGATCTGATGGTTTTATAAGTGTCTGGCAGTTCTTTTTTCACACTTGCTCTCTCTTGTCTGCTGCCACGTAAAATGTTCCTGCTTCCCTTTCTGCCATGATTGTAAGTTTCCTGAGGTCTCCCCAGCCATGCGAACTATGAGTCAATTAAGCCTCTTTTCTTTATAAAATTACCCAATCTTGGGTATTTATTTTAGCAGTATGAAACAGACTAATACAGGTTCTCATCGTCCAGGTCTTCTTGTACAATCAAAAGATTTGAAGCTGGTGTTTATGCTTTCCCTTCAGTCCTTGGGGGTTAGCATATTTCTAGATAAAGTCAGTCCTGGTCATAAACCCAATTGCATTTGCACAGAACAGTTGAGTTAACTTGTCCCTTCCTGCTTTAAATTCTGGGGCTCAATTCTCTTTCTTACTAATGAATGTCCTTTGTAGTATTATTTTTTTCCAAAATGGGTCACTTTCCTTTGCATTAAAAACCTGTTCAGGCAGAAATCCTTTCTTCTCAATGATTTTCTTAATGGTGTCTGAGAACTTTTCTGCTGCCTTCTCTTGGTTGGCTGAACCTTCTTCTCCTATTGTTGTGACATTTTAAAAAAAGCCAAATCTCTTTCTAAAATTATCAAACCATCCGTTTCTGGTATTAAATTCTCCAGCTTTACATCCTTCACTTTTCTTTTTCTTTAAGTTGTCATATAATGACTTCATTTTTTCTTCAATTATGATAGAGTCTATAGGAACAACTTTGTTATAGCAATCCTGCACCCACATAAAAGCTACATTATCAAAATGAGATAAAAAAGTATTTTGCAATAAGTACAAGGTTTTCACTCCTGCTGGTATAGCTGCAATGAAGATTTCACAAATTTCCTTTTCTTTTTGAATAATTATCCTTATGCTGGATCTATATATCTTGAAATGGTGGACAACCACAGCTGCAGACCTCAATCTATAGTACCTATCAAGCAATTCAAATTTTTCCATTAATGTTATGACTTTTTTATGCTTCTTGGGAGCATTCTCAGCATCACTAGTGGCACTTCATATTGGTCCCATCATTTTAGTCAAGGTTTATGATATTGCACTAAAAATGATAAATAAGAACTACAAAAAAATCACCTTTTACTGAAATATGCGATTTACTGGACAGATGAACTGCTCATGCAGAGATTAATGTCACACAGCATTTTAAGCAGCTACCCACAAAACTTCAGTTCATCACAATAGTAGCAAGAGAGGCTACAAAATCACTACAGTAGTACCATATGTACTATAGTTAATTTTATTCAGTTATTCTTTAATATTGCATCTTTACATTTGTTTACCTTTCTCTTGACTGTGCATGGCACCTTGTATGATCTGGAAGTGTTTATAGTGGAAGTTTAGACAAATTTTATCTTTTTATAATCGATTTATATATTTGTATATTTTATGGTAACAAATGACAAAACAGACTAGTACCTACATATATTTTATGCAGTTATGATATACCTCTTTATTTTTTTATATTTTTACACAACACAGTTCATGTGTGTTTTTTCAAATTGTTGCAAACCTCCCCAAAATTTTCAATGTATTTATTGAAAAAAAACTATGTATAGGTGAAGCTGACCAGTTCAAACCTGTGTTGTTCAAGAGTCAACTGTGTAAGAGCAGCTGAGACAAGGAAATTACTATAAAGTATGATGGAACCAGTGTTGGCTTTATACTAGTGATACATGAATTTTACTCCCTTTGCCCCTTGTTCAGGGGTGTAACTTTACTTAAATTACTTAATGTTTCTGAACATTAATTTTCTTATCTATTGGGTGAAGCTCATCATACTCACCTAGCATATTTGTTACATGAAACAGAAATGATGCTTTCTACTTGGTCCAGTTTCAGTATGGTAGCTATATTTAGGAGCTAGCCTAGAGACAGGAATGAGCACAACAGTGGTGGGAGAGGTGAGGAGAGGACTAAGGACATTCCAGGAGTCACATGGCTAGCAGAAGATGGCAAAGTTGCAGTAGTAGGATACAGCCATAAGAAGATGGCTGTTTAAATCCAGGAATGGGGGCTTAGAAGACTAAAGTGAAATTTGGATTCTTGAGGCCATAATCGAGAAGAAGGTGGAATTGTTAGTCATAATGGCATGTAGAGTGAAATTCTATAGAAATAAATTAGAATCAGGAGTTTGAACCAAAATCTTTTATAACAATCTAGGTATTATAAAATAAAAGTAGGAGCAACATAAAGGTGGCATAAAGTAATGACCTTGGAATATTTACATTAAATTAATTAACATTGATTACTTTCAAAATTATTTAGAGCCATGACTAATGTTCAGTAAATGATTTTTTAAGTTTTAAAAAATCACTCAGCTTTGAAACCTATTGAAAACTACTAATGACATTTTGTTACATATTCCTTCAGGCTTGTGAGTACTTGTGCTTTAAACAGACTATCATTCTCTCTGTACTGTGTTATAATGGCTTTTGTAATCATCAAACTGTTTCATATGAAAATAATAGGTGTTGATGACATTAGTTCTGTATAATTACAAGGTCTGAAGCATGGGAAGATGAAGGTGATTAACTAGAAGTTGCAAAGGGAATTCAAGTGGGGTGAGTGCTTGTGGAGACTCTACATAGAGATTTTCTATAGACACTTGTAATTTGGGAACATTCACTTTGAATCCTCAGGCTGGGTTTTGTATTTATGAGGTGAGAGGTCCAGAGTAGAAGACAAAGGAAAGAGAGTTCTTCAAACCTGAGAAAAAGGAATACTTATATATTGTTGATGGGAATGTAAATTAGCTCAGACACTGTGGAAACTAGTTTAGAAATTTCTGAAAGAACTTGAAACAGAACTACCATTCAATCCAGCAATCCAATTACTGGGTATTTATGCAAAAGCTTTCTACCAAAAAAAAAAAAAAACACACACGTGCACTCATATGTTCATCACAGCACTACTCACAATAACAAAGACATGGAATCAAGCTAGGTGCCCATCCATGGTGGATTGGATAAAGAAAATATGGTACAACTACATGATGGAATACTATGCAGCCATAAAAAGAATAAAATCATGTCCTTTGAAGCAAAATTGATGCAGCTGGAAGTCGTTATCCTAAGTGAATCAGTGCAGGAACAGAAAAGCAAATACTGCAAGTTCTCAGTTATAACTGAGAGCTAAACATTAGATACTCATGGACATAAAGATGGCAAAAATAGACACTTAGGACTACTAGAGATGGGAGAAAGAGAGGGGACAAAGGGTTGAGAAACTAACTATTGGGTGATATGCTCACTACCTTGCTGATGGGATCATTTGTACCCCAAACCACAGTATCACACAATATACCCAGGTAACAACCCTGCACATGTACCCTTTAAATCTAAAATAAAAGTTGGAATTATTTTTTAAAAATGAGCATAAGAAAAAAGAAAAGAACCGAGAACAACTTCTTGGAAAAGCAAAATAACTAGTGAAGAGAAAAAAAGTGTTACCAGAAAGATCAGGGACTACAGTGTGCCAGCCTCCCAAAGTGGAAACACTTTCAGGAAAAAGTGAGAATGTCAGGAGTCAGTATCAATGTCTCAGAAAGGTCATGGGGGTAAGATGAGTGAGACAAAGCCAATACATATTACCAAGAACCCTGTCATCCTGTGAATGTTTGGAGAGCATTTTCAGTAGAGTGGTGGAAACAGAAATTAGTTTATAGGAATTAAAAAAATGCATCAATCATAAGTGAAGAAAATGCACAAACTACTTTTGTGAGGAGTTTGTTGTCAAAGGGAGGCCAAAAATGATATTCTTGTATGTAGAATCAAAGAAATATTTTTACTGTCTTCATGTTTATGATAGAGTGAAGTATTCCATGAAGAGGAGGAGCAAGGAACCAGCACAGAGAGATATTAATTAAGAAAGAACTGTCCCAGATATAAGAAGTGTTGGAATACATACTCTAGATGGAGGAAATTTTTTTAATTAAGAGGAAGAAAAAATTTCCCCAGAGTTTTGTGGGAATAATGAAAACATAAATTAAATTAAAGCTGAGTATTTATGAAGAAGTACTGCTTGGTAATCTTTTCTTCTAAATCCTCTCCTATAAAGGTGACCAATAACATTTGTTGCCAAATCTGGAGGATGGTTTTCTTGCTTATTATGACCCTGCAGCAATATTAGACAATGTTTTCCACCTCTTATTTCTCAGAAAAAGAAAAAATCCTTTCTTTAGCAAAGCTAAATCATTTAACCCACAACGGTCAAAAATAAAACAACAAAAAATGACTATGCTTTTAAATACTGGAGCAACAGTGTAACAATTATTTATTTTTAGCATAGCATATTGTTGGACACTAAATTTCTTTTTTTTCTTTACCCCTTTATAAAAATGGTGGCAAACATGACATGCATTTGAAGTAAAAATAAAGATATAAAGACAAATTTCTAAATTTCATGTTTTATTTGGGAAGAAAGAATAGCAATTCATGGCATACCTGCAGACTGGGTGGTCTTTGATTATGTCTAAAGAACAAAGACAAGATTAGAGGATTATTAAGAAAGGATAAATTTTATGTATTGTTTTTCGAGAAAGTTTAGCCACCTCCCATTGGTGAGTGACAGAGGTGGACAAAATTAGTCCTAGAGTTGCAGCAAGTTATCTCAGAAGCTATAGATAAAACTGGTTTCAGGTTACAACAAGCAATTCCAGCAGTCAAGTATGTGCAGAGAGTTACATTCTTGGAGCCCTGTTTTGTGCCCTGAGTGTTTTCTCCCCCTGGCTTTTCTAGACTTTGTTTTAGTTGAGTATGAGAAGAATGACCCAATTTAGATTATCAGCTTTCACATTTCCCCCCTTTTGATCAACATCCTTATCTGAAAGCATCACTAATCAATCATTTTACAGTTAGGCTTAATTATCCCTTCATGCCAAGATGAACCTGTCCTAGTTGTCTCTGTCCCATGTCTGGGGAAATGTTTGGGGTCATCAGAGACTTAGGCCACATTTAAGTAACAAATGGGCCAGAAAGAAAAATGTTCTCAGGGCAGATTTGGCTGGATCCCAGCATCAAATTCCATTTTATCTGTCTCTAGGCAGACATCAGCAATCATCCTGAGGTATTGAACTAATATTATCCTGTTGGAAGAGTTGGCTTTACAAATATTAGACAGGCAATAGGAACAAAGCTTAAAAATTTATCATACAAAAAACAGTCAGTAAACATATAATAAATCCAATTTGAATAAATAGTTTGAAAGCTTAAACCTAATTCTGAAGGTAACCAACAAAACATATCTAAAAGTCTAGACATATTCTGCTGAGACTTGTTATAGCCACTGAGTAGCAGTTTATGACTGGGTTGAATTAAAGCAGAGAATACCAGCTTTACCAAAAGGATTACCAGTACAATTTGAACAAAAAGTTGTGATAGGGATATTGTCAGAGCTGCTCACAATACAGATAAAAGGGATTTCTTAGGTCAAGATATGTCAAGTTACCAACAGAAGCTACTGACTGAAATTTTAATTATGCCATTATCCAGTCAAATGAAAAAGGCAGCCTTGAGGGGTGTTAAGAGTCTCATAATAATATGGAATCTTGTCCCAACATCTCAAGGAAAGTTGTTTCATGTGGAAAACAGCAACTTTTTGTCCTAGTTTGTAGTTTGAATGTCTTTGGTCATGGCATCAGGCGGTTTTGTGAACTTTCTGTGTTTCATATACCAGACATGAGAATTGTTCTTTAGAACTTGCCTAGCGTTACCTTATAGGGCTTTAAGGACAGAGCAGTTCTCATTTTACCACTTTTATGGAAGAAAGTTGAATTGGAGGAACCTAGAACAATTTAAGACCTAGTCTAGCCTATAGATAGATAACAATAACTCAAAAATCATATATAGAGTTACAATCTAATAACAGGTGTATTATAGCTTTTCTTTGTAAACATGTTTTTAATTGATCATATAGAAACCCTGGATTTAAAAAACTCTTGAAGCTAGGAAGCCAAACCAAGGCAGACTTTAGAGTTTGCTTACTGTCTTAAGGTTCCTGGGCCTTCCAGGAAATGACAGTTTTTATTTACTTATTGTGAGAATGGGAACTCTTGAAGTCAGAAATTTTGGACATATTGTAAAATGTGACATTTTAGTTGAAGCCTTGGCACCTTGGTAGTATAAGCAATGTTTTCAATTGTATTTTGCTGTAAAGAGAGAGCAGATTTCATTGGACTTTTGTAAATAACCATATTGCCATAAAAATATTTGCAAATAGTTTGTACATTTTTGGAGAAATTAAATAAGAAGAAAAATGTTTTTATCTTTGTTTACGTAACTATATTTTACCAAATTGCTTAAGAAAGACTTTTTTTGAAATCTGGAAAACAAAGCATTTAAGTAAAGGACCAATAATATTTTAAATAACAGTCATAAAAACATTATCTTTACCAGTTATTTAATGTCATATAATCAGCTTATCTTCAGCTTGATCTCTATTAGCAGTTTCATGGATCCATCAGTTTCTTTATGTACAATTTTATTTGGTCCATTGATTTAAAATGATCAGAAACCTGTGTTTAATGCTGTGCACCGAAAACACAGTTTTTTGTCAGAGAATCTTCAAATAAACTAAATAAGTTAACACAAGAGAAAAAACATGTTTATTAAAAAAACTTGCATAAGTAATATGCAATCATTTATCTTACTTTTATATTAAGAAAATTAGGCCGGGCGCGGTGGCTCACGCCTTTAATCCCAGCACTTTGGGAGGCCGAGGCTGACGGATCATGAGGTCAGGAGACCCAGACCATCCTAGCCAACACGGTGAAACTGCGTCTCTACTAAAATACAAAAAATTAGCCGGGCGTGATGGAGCATGCCTGTAGTCCCAGCTACTTGGGAGGCTGAGGCAGGGGAATCCCTTGAACCAAGGAGGCGGAGGTTGCAGTGAGCTGAGATGGCGCCACTGCACTCCAGTCTGGCAACAGAGCAAGACTCCGTCTCAAAAAAAATAAAAAAAATAAAAATAAATAAAAATAAAAATAAAATAAAATAAAATTAAATTAATATTCATATACAAAATTTTCACAGTTCTGTAACTGCATTTCTAACTGCTAATCAACTTATTCTTTATATGGTTATTCTGTCTGCAAAACACTTTCCTTAAAATTGAACTCAACATCTCTTCCATTGTCCTTTTTTCTTTTGCTCCTTATCTCATGGAAGTCATGACTTGCCATTCAGTTACATTGGCTTAAACTTCTGAGTCAGTTACAACTCTTCTTTCTGTTTCAGAACCCAGCATTCAAGTAGGCACGAAGTTATGTGTCTCCCAAATTTATTCTCTCCATTTTTTTATTCTTCTGG
Source organism: Pan troglodytes (assembly GCF_028858775.2). NCBI lineage: Eukaryota > Metazoa > Chordata > Mammalia > Primates > Hominidae > Pan > Pan troglodytes. The sequence continues at coordinate 135,184,099 of NC_072403.2, read as the reverse complement.
TTAAAACCTGTTTTTTTCTGATTCTTATTATCTCTTCCCTGAATAAATATACAAAATCATTAACTTATTATCTTGTTTACATTTTCTCTTTAAAGATCTACCACAAGCCTATGCTACTTATCTTTACAAAATGGACATCTGTAGGGAACAGTGCTAGGTTACTGTCATTCATTGTCATTATATTATACTGCCCTCAACATATTTATTTCCATAGTTTCTACTTGTCTAATCCATCACCAGAAGCCCACACAGACATTTAAAAACCACTACCAGTTCTGTGAATTTTTCTCTTCTCAATGTCTTTTGAATCTTCCCCTTTCACTCAGTCCCTCACTAAAAACATCCTATTTATTCATCTAACCTCGAATCTCATCAACAAACTGTCCCACCTGCCCATGACTTTCTAGTGGTAAACATGTCTTTATCCTTGGTCTGTTTGCACATGTTTTCTTTTAATGTATCATGTGGTATTCAAGTCGTTTGTTGCATAGATTTATTCTAACCTTGTGTCTTAGCTCCTATATTATCTGTTCTGTGAGTTATGTCTTTAATATCTAAGGCAGAAAAAAATATTTCAAAAGCCACTATAGCCACAGTAGGTCCAACAACATTATCTTTATGGAAAGGAAATCATTGGTTAATAATTTTTTTTAAATCTGTTTTTGACATGTTTCTTGACTTTATGATATATACCACATGCACAGGCAGTTTTCTGTGTGTAAAAGACTAATGAAGACAGAAAGATGTAGAGGAAGGAGCTCTGGGACAATTGATATGGAGTGGTTTACATCATCAGTTAACTTCTAAGTGATTTGACATCGTGATTTAACTTCTAATCGTGGTTTAACTTTAGCTTCTTTAAAATGGAATTACTGACTATATTCCATGCCAATCTATCAAATTTATTGTAAAAATTTAGCAATGTAATGCATATCTAAATGTGACATAATGAAAATGCCTAAAAAAACTATAAACATATAAAATATATCAATAAAGTAAGTGAAAAATATAAAAGGTTATAATCTATACAGTTACTATTTAAAGTGTGGTCCAAAGAACAACATCAGCATCACCTAGCTGCTTGTTAGAAGTATAGAATCTTAGGGCCCATCAAGAACTGATGAATAAGAACTTGCATTTTAACAAGAGTCCTAAGTCATTTATATGCACATTAAAATTTGAGATGCCTTGTTCAAAAATTTATAGCCATTCAGCACTGCCCTTATCTCCAGAAAGAAAAACATCAAGCTTCTCTCTTGCCACAAACTTGGCTAATTCAAAATGGATGTGTTTGGTCCTATTTTTGTTGACTTTTCAGTGTTTTATTCACTTATTCCATTATCCTTATCTGTTGAATGACTATGCACCAAGTTACTGTATCAATGCTTGCTAACTAACGGTGAGGTCTTCGCCATTCCTGAGCACTGGTTGGCATCATCCACCCACTCACTTGATGGGTGATTTCTGGACTTTGGTCATCCTAAAAATGACTAAAGAAGACAACTGTCCCTTTATTCTGACACTGAATATGCAAAGGATCAATGGCTTACCTGTGTGTTTATTTGAGCTTAAAAGAAATAAATAAACCCATATTTAGCTAGAAGAACATGTATATCAAGGGTAAACTGCCTTTATATTTTACCAGTTGGCTAAAAATTTTGCATGCTGGGTGAATGACTTACTCAAAGAAAAACAGTATGCATCGATACTCATCAGTCACCAGAGTCTCTTTGGCTCATATCACTTAAGAAACTTCTAATTGATTACTCTATTTAGTTTATATCTGTCATCAGTAGAATAAATATAATATCTATTTAAAAGTTACCATAGTGATCCTGCAAGAGAAACATATATATATAAAATATAATATGTAGAATTATATATATACATATTATACGTAAAATTGAATTTTTATCATGCATTAGGCTTTGCTAGCCTTTGAGGATGTATAAGTGAATAACCTAAACACTCAAGAAATGTATCAATGCAAAGATCATTAAACAGTTAATATCTGTGATGACTGATAATAAATATTACATAAATATACACGCAGACCCCCATATGAATTTTTCATTTATGAGTTGGCAGTTGAATCAGTATTTCTATCACTGACAAAATGGTTTATTGAATAACCACCGGATATTTTCATTCATATATATATATATATATATATATATATATATATATACACACACACACAAAAATATGTATATGTATATATATACATACATACATATATGTACTGGGAGGTTGGTTTATTACAAGAAAACTTAACAATAAATTGAGAAAGTTCTAATGGTTTTAACCATGTTAGTTCAAGGACATTTATTGAGTACTTACTAAGCCAGATCCTGGAAAATTTAAAAATAACTAATATTGGTGGAGCAATCAATCAATTAATTAAGAGGATTCATTCACATACATGTATAAATTGATTTCATAATGTAAAATCATAAACTGACATTAAGTTTCATTATTTTGCCCAAGCTACAGGCAGGGAAGTGGACTCACAAAGATCAATTGGATGTTCAGGTTACAAAGTTGATAGATGACCTGGCTTCTTTCAACTTATCAATGACCTTACTCACATGGCCAACTTGATTTCAAGGACATGAGAGGAAGATTTACAGTGTCACAGATAGTTATCTTTTACTTCAATTTAACCTTTAAAGCAGTGTATATTCCTCTTGTCAACATATCCTCCATATTATTTTGCTACAAAACATAGAACTTGAAAAATACCACTACAATTCTATTCTCAATATAAACAGAGATGAATGGGGTAGGAGGAAAGGGGGAAAATTTGGAATGGTGGGCTATTTTGAATTGGAAACCTAAAGTAAAGCTTAGATAATAAATGTAGATGCTGTCAGGACAATAGACTCCATATTCCTTAGAGTAGAAATTTTTGTAGGTTCATTTCATGTGTTTCTTGTGCTAGGAACAGTTCCTGGCACACAATAAGAGCCCAGTTAATGTCTTTGAATGATCAAGTGAAATAAGATATGTAAGTTATGTAGTAAAATGGACCTGGAAGCCTGTTTCTTAATTCGTTAAAAGGGGAAACTGACTTCATGGACATAATGGTAAGATATTTCTTTTAAAATGCTTAGAATGGTTCTGGACACAAACTAAACATCTAATATTTTAGTTATATATTATACTAGTAAGTACATGAGACAACAACTTTCTAGAATTAAATGTTGCTACATCTTTCAAAATCTGAATAGAACACTATTATTGGCCATTTAGCTTACAAAACTAAAATTAATTTTTATTTCATGTGACTTGAGTGCTATAGTCTTGAATCTTCTTCTGATTGAATTTATCTTCAGGAGCTTAGAAGAACTATTTCTTAGCCAATTTAGTCAATCAAGTGTAGTCTCATTAATAGCTTCTGAACCAGTCTATGACAGGTACAATTTTTCTCAGCTGATTTAAAATCTCAGAGAAATTCATTCTCTGTGGATCCTCAGGAAATATACACATCCTTTCTTCCAAGAGAAAAAAGACAGAGTGATGATAATTTCATTAAAATTACTAAAGATTACTTATGCATATACTATAAACAGTGTTATTGACCACTATTCAGATAGTTAATCTTGTTAATCTTCAATTGGCTGTATTTGAGACTCCTCCAAAAGCCATAATTTGAACTTTTTGAGCTTTCTTCAGACTGATTTTCTTGCTTATGTACTTTATGGGAATTTAAAAATAATGCTCTTTTCTTTCCTTTTAAAAAATAAATTACTGAAAATCTTCCTTCCCAATTTCAACCCAAACTAAACTTTAACTCAGGAAGGTGGTAGTAATGAAATTTAAACTGCATCTTTCAGAGTGGTACAAGCCATTCACTAGAGAAGTCCTTATTACTTACCACATAGGAAGCAGATGCTGTGGTTCTTCTAAATTAAAAGAAAAACTTGGAAGCTTTTTAAACACTTGACTGTTAAGAAGTCAACTGTATTAGAAAGGATTCTGTTTCTAAGCTAATTTGTAAGTTCCTCTGACAGAATGTTCAGAAATTTAAAAGAAACAAGTTTTCTCCATGTGAACATATTGCTTAGTTTGTATCTTCTTTGCTATTCTAAAATATATTAGTTTTTCATTATTTGAACCTATCCTCAATCTCCTTTTTTCATTCTCTCATCCAACTATGCTTATATACTATTTAAAATGCTCAATGTATTAACTAGTTTTTAAAACAATGCTCTTAGCTCATTTTTTTCTACTTTCCCATTTAGTGGATTAATATAATAGAATTTATGTATGAATAATTTTCTCAAGTCTATCATGAAGTACTTCACATTGGTGAGATACTTAAAAGAGGCTTGATACTTAATAATTAAATTATATTCCAGAGGAAGGTGTTTCAGAAGCCTCTTGTGGGCACCTGTATGACGTCTTCCCTTTTCTTTTACTTGCTGCTCAAATTTGACACTCAATAACCCAAAACATCTTAAGAAAGAAAAACAGGACTATTTATTTGAGTGTAGTGGGCAAGTAAAGACATAATAACTACCCATCTCTTCTATTCTCATTTCCTTGGTTTCAGAACAAAATATTCTCAAGCCCAGGTGCTGATATGGATGTGACAAATAGCAAACCTGAGAGAAATAATGGTTCCTTTAAGGGCCGTGCTTGACTACTTTAGCCATGTCCATCAAGATTCAGACATTTTACTGTGCTCTCCTTCTCACAAACCCTTCACCCCCTTCCCATGCCCTAACCAATATCCTGACATTCCAAACAAGAACAGGATCTCCCAGGTCTTATATCATAGTAGGGGCCCATTTCTTATTGTCTCTTTTTTTTCCCTAAGACCCACCTAAAGGATCAGGGTATGATGGGGAGGTGATTAGGATGACAGAGTTTAATAAATCTTAACAATTAAAGCATGCTGTGCCAGAGGGTACTAATCAATAGAAAATTATCTCCAATGCATTTTCTATTCCAGACCAAAACTATCCAATAGTCACACCTAAACATGGCATAATTTTCTCCGTTTGTTAGGTGAAGTAATTATAACCAACATTAATGATAAATCTCATATATAAACTTATACATGTTTTGTTTTCACATATCCCAAAGCTAGAAGACCATGATATAATTTTGAAAAATCTCCTATGTGGAGAGAAAAAGTAGTATTTCCTTTAATATTCTGTTTCAGTAAAGGGCTGCAGAGTAATTCTCTTTTTTGCAACTCCTTCCCCAATATTTTAGCAGTATTTTGATGAATTGTTAGCAGAAGTGTATTTGGAGTGTAAATTTCTCAATAAATAAATTCCCCATTTTATATGGTGTTGTCACTTGTTTATTAAAGACAATTGTGGTTTATCATGTGTGACAATGCGCAAGTGCTAAGAATACAAAGATGATAGCTGCAGTCCCCTGCCTAGTGAATTTCTTACTCTATCTGGGGAGACAAATGAGTAAATGATTACAGATTATTGCAATTAGAATGTAAAGGGATGGCGACTTACATAAGATGTTGAGAGTACAAATTATCTCTAACCCTTGGTGGAAGGAGGTCAGGAAAGTCTTCCAGAGAAAGATGAAGAGTGAGCTGAGTCCTAGTAAATGGGCATGGTATGGTGAAATGTAGCAAAAAAGAGAAAGGACATCTAAAAGGAAAAATGATATATTTGAGGCTACAATGAAGGCAGAAATGGAGGAAGAAATAAACAAGTGGGGTCATACTCGAGATATCTTTACAAAATAGAATCAACAGGACTCTATGGACAATAGAGATGGCTGGTTTCATTATTAGAACCTAGTCTCAATCCCCTGTTTTTCTTTCTTTTAACTAACCATGCTTATGTACTATTTGTAATGCTCAGTATATTATCTGGTTTTTAAAACAATGCTCTTAGCTCAAATTTGTTTTTTTGTTTTTCGATTTGATGGATTAATGTAATGTTTATGTATAAAAATATTTTTCAAGCCTATGATGAAGTTATTCACACTTGTGAGTATGGAGAGGAATCTTAGAAGACTTCTAACCTTCTGGTTGGAAGAGTAGGTGAAGTATGGTATCATTTACTAATATAGGAAACGTGTGGATGACGAAATAGTATATCATGAATTCAATTTTGGATTTAAGTTTGAATTTCCTGAGGTATATCCACTTTGTTTCAGAAGGTTAGATATGTGACTCAATAGTGGAAAAGGTCCATTTATCCCTTGATATTCTATTCTTCTCCATATTTTCAAGAGAAATTTGTGATGTCTAGAATGGATATGCCCTTTGCATGGCCTTTGAAGGAAATATACCTAGCATTACATTTCAACCAAATCTTATTTCTGTGGCTATGATCAGAATTAAACTCATCCATAAGAATTCAGTTTCAATTGATAGGTAAGCCTGATTGGCAAAAAATTCTTGGGAGACTGAAGTGCTTAGCACATACTAAATGTTTACTGAATGAATGATTGGATAATTAAATAATCATTGTATAATGTCAGTATTATACAAAGATCCACATTAAAAAAAAACTTCGAAGTAGTATTTCTGATTAATCATATCTACTTCTCTACTGGTTCTCTATTAACTTCCTCTAATCTTTCATGCTTGATCACGGTGCAAACAAAAATTTGCTACTAAACAGTCTCTTCAACATCACTTTAATCACCTTTGAACATCAAGAGGCAGAACCCAAAGGGTTTCTCACTACTCATTTGAGGCAAAATATGAGATAACTGTCTGAGATGAAAAGTGAGAACAGAATGGTCAACAGTAAGATGCTTGAATAACAACTAAAAATATTTCATAGAAATTATTGTAGTGCAGCCTCAAAAAACCTTTAAAAATAATGGGTGCCTAGAAAACTTAGCATAATATATAGCCAATGCATACCAACTAGGATGAAAAAGGCATATCAACCACAGACCCTGTTACAGATAATCTTGTTTAAAGGACTTTCCAAACACTCTCTTATCTTGCCCATTATTGCTGCTTTTAAAAATAAAAAACACCATAAATAATATTTCTACTTCTTATCTATCAGGTCACTTTTCTATCTATCCTGACATGAAGCAAAATTTTTTCCAGAAATTTGTTCTAATTGTCATAGACAATTCTTGTTTACCAAATGGCCTTTAAAAGACTAAAGGGAAATTTTCAAAGCATTTACCATTTCTTTCCCTGATGTTCAGCATTGTGTAAATAATATTAATGCACATCATTATCTATGAAATCCCTAAGAACATATTTCCAAAATTATATACATAAAACTATATTATTTTATTCAAGTAACTTTTTACAGCACATTTGATAAATGAGACTGCCTTTATAAGCCAATACCTCTATAAGTAAGGAAGAAAAAAGAACATTTGTTAACTCTAATTCATATACAGCTCAGAAGGCATTTTCTCTTAGAGTCTTATATTATATTTTATATATTTAACATTTATATTTCCATTTTAATCTTGATAATTAAAAGTTTCATGAATCCCAGAAAATGTGTCTCCGAATAATAATGGCTTCAAGTACAATGTAATAACATTTCTAAACTGATTGAAGCATCCCATTGAAGTCCTTATGATATTTTCTTGCATCCCCCTAATGGTCTTCTTATTGAATATATGTGGTAGAAAGTTTAGATATTAATCTTCAAGTCAATTTAAATGGTAAAATGCCTGTCGGATGGTTCTTTCTGGCTAAGATGTATATCTACAGCAAAGTCAACCTCTGCTCTGTTCTAAGTAGTGGTAGGCATAGATATATCTGCATCAGAATCACTGGTCTTAAAAACAAGATTTGTTAATACGCCCTTAAAGTTAAACATGCTCCCACAGCAGAAAATCTATCAGGAGTTGAGTAAATAGATGTCTTAAAGAGCAGTAAACCCAGGAGAAAATAATGCGGCAACATTTCAGGTTGATTTTTATCTGAACTGCATTTCCCCATTAAGCAATTTACTCTTGAGATTTAAATTAATAAAATTTTAAAAGTTTTAATTTGCCATTCATTCATCTTTTTTTTTTTTTTTCTGTTTGAAACACAGTCTTACTCCATCACCCAGGCTGGAATGCAGTGGCGCCATCTCGTTTCACTGTAACCCCCACCTTCTGGGCTCAAGCGATTCTCGTGTTTCAGTCTCTTGAGTAGCTGGGATTATAGGCATATGCCACTACACTCGGCTAATTTTTTGTATTTTTAGTATAGATGGGGTTTCGCTATGTTGGCCAGGTTGGTCTCAAACTCCTGGTCTTGAGTGATCCACCTGCCTCGGTCTTCCAAAGCGCTGGGATTACAGGCATGAGCTACCACGTTAATTGATAAATAATAATTGTGTATATATATGAGGTACGATGTGATGTTCTAATTTATGGATGCATTGTAGAAAGAGTCAATCAACTTAATTAAGATACCTATCACCTCACCAATCTTTCATTGTTTTGTAATAAGAATATAAAAAATATTTTCTTTTGGCAATTTTAAAATATATAATACATTATAGATGCAGGGCAGGTGAGCCCCAAAGTGAAGCTTAGCCTGCAAGTGTTGTTTGCTTTGCCCAGGAAAGAATTTAAGGGTAAGCCAAAGGTACATAAAAATAGCCTTATTGAAGAGGTAGCATTACAGCTCTGGGGATGTTAAGCTCTGTGACTGCTCCTGCAGAGCAGGGCTAGTCCATAGGCAAAGAGTAGCATCTCAGGACAGTTTTGTAGTCATATTTATACCCACTGTTAATTGCATGCATATTAAGGAGCAGTCTATGCAGAAATTTCTAGGGGAGGAGTAGTCGTCACTGAGTCACATGGAAAGGGGCAGTAACTCCTGGGTGTTGTCATGGCAAGGGTTAATTGACATGGCACACTGGTGGGCATGTCTGATTGAAAGCTGCTTTTGCCCTGGCCCTGTTTTAGCTAGTCCTCAATCTGGTCCAGTGTCTGAACTCTGCCTCTGGAGTCAAGTCCTGTCTCCTTCCTCATTTCCTGCCCCCTCAAAGATTAGATACTCCTCCTTAATCTTAAGCGGACTGCAGAAGGGTGAGATTCATTTTCTGTAACTACTTCTTGCTGAGTTTATGGGAGTAGGCCCTGCCTAGCACTGGAGGAGTAAAAATCTCTAGATACCTGCTGTAAGGGGCCAGAAGCAGGACACTTCCATTCTCCAGGTCAGTAGATGGAATTGGTTGGAAGCCTTGTGCCAGCACTGTTTTTACTTGGTAAAATCGTGGTAATCTAAAACAGGGGTCCCCAAAACAGGGATTCCCAACCCCCAGGCCATTGACTGTTATTAGTCTGTGGCCTGTTAGGCCTGCACAGAAGGATGTGAGCGGTGGGCAAGCCAGTGAGCATTATTGTCTGATGTACACTTCCTGTTAGATTAACAGCAGCATTAAATCTCATAGGAGTGCAAACCCCATTGTTAACTGCGTGTGCAAGGGATCTACGTTGCATGCTCCTTATGAGAATCTAATGCCTGATGATCTGAGGTGGAACAGTTTCATCCTGAAACCATCACCCTTATCCACACCCCCCACCCCAGGCTGTGGAAAAATTGTCTTCCATGAAACCAGTCCCTGGTGTCAAAAAGGTTGGGGACCACCGATGTTGAAGACACAAACTTTACTAGGAGGTTAAATAAGCAAGGGCCAACATTAGTAACAAGATAGCAACCAAGTTCCTAGGAGAGGTAAAAACCAGGTAAGACTTGGGAAGGCACTTTTGATAGTTGGCCAGATATAGCTGGGGTCAGTGCCCTGGTTATATCTATGTAACCAGGTAGCTTTCTCATAGACCTTTTGAATGTTAATCTCAACTTGTCCACAGTTGTTAATATATGTGCAGCATGTTTTATTATTAACTTTACAGAATCCACTGTGTTCAGCTGGTAAATAATCCAACACTAGTCTATTATCAAAAACTACGTTTGCCAAAGGGCCTAAGGGCAGTTGAATTCCCTTTAATGCCTGACCTGTGTTGGTGGCTAAGGTTTCTAGGGTTTGAGTCAAGCTCCTTAGGATTGACTTATGGTAGACAAAGCCTCCCCAAGGTGCTGCTAGTCCCATCACTGCCTTGATTCCTGTCAGAATCAACCCTATTGCTAGCTTACTTCTGGTATTCTTGGGTCTTATGAAATAATAGACAGTGACCCCTGGGGGACAATGCTGGCCAATGTACATTCACCTCTGTTCCAAGTTTTTGATGTACAGGGGAAAGCTACTCCTAAGACAACAGGTGACTCCCTAGGGAGTTCCTAAAGGTTACAGTGTTTGACTTCTTCCCATTCATGACCAGAAACAAAAATGAGCCCAGAGGGGGTACAAACAGAAGCCTTACAGGGTGTGATGTTTATCCTTTGCTCCAAGTTGTGTCTATAGAGATATTTTTTCCCTGTTCCAATGGGGGTGGCAGGACAATCTTTATTTTTCAGAAGGGGGGTACTCCTACCTTTCCAGACTAGGCAGTGATTTTTCCCTTGTATGTTGTGATCTGGAAGAATGCACCATATATGGTCTCCTAACTTACAAGTGCAATCCCATTTACTTTACTGCAGCCTTGGGAACTTGCCAACTGTAGTTGAATCAAAGAATCACAGGGAAACTTCTGCTGTTGTGTCATTAACACAACAGTGGGTGCAAATGATAAACTCATTTGTGCACTGGAGATATAGATACACAATTTTTCAGGTCCAAGTAATAGTGGCAGGAGGAGTCAGGTATAATCCATTAAGTGGGGAGAGTTCTGTTTACCAAGTAGGGGTTTGAATATTTCAGCATCACTATGGTTAGTTAGGTCTGGGGTAAAAACCAGGTGAGATGTGGGAAGTGAGACTTGTAGTGAGTGATTTTCCAAGTAAGCCATAAGATAGACCTCTCTAACCTGGGAATGTTGATGAAAAATGCAGCAACTGTGAAGATGATTTCCTGATGCAATAATTGTTGAAATATTTACTATAGAGTTATGTTCCCACCCATACTGGATCCTAGTAACTAGGAGAACAAACAGGATGAACAGTGACATCGTGATTCAGCTGGGCCTTAACGTGGCCTCTATGCCCAACAAAGACAAAAGAGATGTTTCCCAAGAGATTGGCTAAAGTGATACAAAGGAAGTATTACAATCAGGAAGAAGAGAAAAATTTAACTCCCATTCCCACCCACAGCATCATGTTACCACTTCTGGCTGAGATGTTGATTCTTTAAATAGCAGAGGTCCCCCAAAGGTTCACAGATGTAGGCGCTGGTGTCCCCCTTTTGTACCTGTGACTCGTAAGACATAGGTTAACCCTCGACAGATGTACTCAGCTAGGTATTCCCTGAAGTTTAACAGCAGAGGGGGTACTCAATGACACCTGATAAGAGCCCTTCCATTTTGGTTGTAGTTGATCTTCAGGGGATTCTTCTTTCCAAGTTTTAGCAAAAGTAAGTCTCCTGGTTAAACAGGGGAGCTATTTTTCCTTTCTGAAGAAAAGTAATATTTTATTTTTATAGTGGAGAGCCTTTTGAACCTGACCCAAATTCCAAAAGGGAGAAGGGACGTTTGTATAGCTAATTACTATAAGCTAAGACCACAGCAGCTAAACTTGTCCACAGACAAGTAATTTTTATAAATACATTTCCTGGCTCCTAGTCTCTGGCTCCCACGTTGCTAAAAAGGGGTTCAAGGGCCAATTAGTGTCCACCCACTTCCTCTTTGATCCAGGCCAGAACATCCAACTGGCTACAAGTCCCCTGACTCCAAATGCCCCAGCCATGGGGGTCCCACTGAGGGACATGATGGACCCAGGGCAGGCAGCACATGACCTTGTCATCAGCATAGTACAAAATAAAACTTGGCCATTGATGCTGCCTCTAGCACACCATGACAAAAAGAGGTAATACAAAACAAAAATCAAGATCCATGGGCCGAAGGGAATGGAGTTGAGCAGGTACCCACTAGCCCCCAAATCCCTTCTAATCAACTTAAGAATCAAAAACCAAAAGCCAAAATGAGATTACCCATTGAGGAAAACCAACAGCATAGAATTAAGCTGTATTTGGAGGAAACACTGTTCCCACAGATCTCTAGGACAAAATACTTTACTATCAGACCACAGCAGCAGTCATAAACAGAGGAGAAAAATTAACAGGAGCTGACAAAAAAGCTGAAAGAGAGAGTTACATGAATCTGCATAGCTTTCAAAAGAAATATATTGCAGAATTGAAAATAAAATTTTCTGATAATTTAGCAAATTAATACCTTTAGAAAATTTGATTTTGATATTTAGGCCATTTGTAAAAAGTTTTTTTTACAAATAATTTTCTTTAATCATAGCAAGTTTTTAATTTTACACAAAGTTCCCTTTATCAATTCCCCCAATTATGAATCTTATCACAAATTACACAGACTATCTAAAACTTGCTTGAACTTTCTGACTTGTCCTATACTACCTCTTTCTTTTTTTTGTGATGGAGTCTCACTCTGTCGCCCAGGTTGGAGTGCAGTGGTGTGATCTCGGCTCACTGCAAGCTCTGCCTCCCGGGTTCATGCCATTCTCCTGCCTCAGCCTCCCGATTAGCTGGGACTACAGGTGCCCGCCGCCACTCCAGGCTAATTTTTTGTATTTTTTAGTAGAGACAGGGTTTCACCGTGTTAGCCAGGATGGTCCCAATCACCTGACCTCCTGATCCACCTGCCTCGGCCTTCCAAAGTGCTGGGATTACAGGCGTGGTCCACCGCACCCAGCCTATACTACCTCTTTCTTAAATAACCAGTCATTTTACTCTAGGACAAAATATGACTATACAAGATCCCCTTCATATAAAATTACTCTTTTATTATATGCTTTCTTGGAAAAGAAAATACATTTTTTTTGACAGAGTCTCACTCCACCACCCAGACAAGAGTGCAGTTGTGCAGTCTCGGCTCACTGAAACCTCTGACTCTTGGGTTCAAATGATTATGCTGCCTCAGTCCCCCAAGTAGCTGGAATTACAGATATGTGCCACCATGTCTGGCTAATTTTTGTATTTTTAATAGAAACAGAGTTTCACCATGTTGGCCAGGCTGGTCTCCAACTCCTGACCTTAGGTGATCTGCCTGCCTCAGCCTACCAAAGTGCTGAGATTACAGCTGTCATCCACTGCACCCAGGCAGAAAGTAGTTTTTCTATCCATAACATTCTTTACATCTCTCTTTTTTACTCACTGGTTCCCTCATATTTTGAACCTCCCTTTTAATAACTTCCAAATTAGACAAAAATTATTTTTTTCAAATAAAGGGTATATTTCTTTGGCACATTTTATATAAACCTAGAAAGGAAGAAATCCTGAACTGCCCAGCAGACATTGACATTCTATAGGTGAGGATTATTCTATCATTTTAAGACTTTAAACCACACAATAAGTTCATTATTTAAGCATCAATTCCGTTCTTTCACTTTTAACAGTTTTATCTAGACCACTTCTAAGAAACAAGATACCATGCAAAATGCGTCACCATTTAAAGCCGTTTTAACCATTTTAAAGCCTATGAACATCAGTGATTTACTTAGATAAAAATTCTGTTAAATTTTAGAAGACATAATATTCTCATCAAACTAGTAAGCTTTGACTAGTCTTATTTAATTTATGAGTGCTCTTTTATTTATAAGCCAATTTCAAAGCATGCTAGACATAACACATATCACAATGCCTGTAGATAGAGCTAAAGAAACACACTAGATAAAATGACCTATACAAGACAACTGGATTCAAGTTATTTACAAAATTGGGACCCATCTGCCTGACTAAATTTTGTTTGCCTCAATAGGTGTGGAAAATAGAAAGAGACAGGGAAGGGGATTCCATAGCATCAAATAAAGAAGGGAAGGAGTGAACTGCATTACTCAAGGGACTATCCCGGAGTCCCTAAGGCACCAGAGAGCTCACCCAGTAGTGGAGACACTAAAGAAAAATGTTCAGGCAGCTATTTATCTGCCACTGTGGGAAACTTTCCACTGGGTCTTGGGTCCAAGACTCCCAGTAAACTTACCTGAGCAAGACAGCTTGCATCTTACTGGGGACAGTGAAAAAGTTAGCTCTGGAGTTGGTGGAGAAATTTTTTTCTATCTCTCACCAGGGATAGTCAAAACATTCTTATTGTCAATGGCCCTCTTGCTCATAGCAGGCACACTGATTCTGGCTCTGGGGTCCCCAAGTTGATAGCTCTTGTCTGGGCATCCTAGACACTGACTTCACTACATTTACTCAAGATGGGTAACTCTGAGGGAAAAGGGACTACCCCATAGGCAGAGAGTAGCAGCTCAGGGCAGTTTTGCAGTCATATTTATACCCACTTTCAATTGCATGAAGATTAAGGTGCAGATTATGCAGACATTTCTATGAAAGGGGTTGTAATCACCAGGACATTGCCATGGAAAGGGGCAGTAACTCCTGAGTGTTGTCATGGCAATGGTAAATTGACATGGCATGCTAGTGGAAGTGTCTGATTGAAACCTGCTTTCACTGAGGCCCTGTTTTAGCTAGGCCTCAATCTGGTCCAGTGTCTGAGTGCCACCTCCAGAGTTGAGTTCTGCCCCCACCTCATTATTATTGACTGTGATCGCCATGAGAACAATAGATTACTAAAACTTATTCCTCCAGTTTAACTGAAACTTTGCACCCTTTTATCAACATCATCTCTTTTCCCATCTCTCCCTCTATTCTCTACCCTCTGGTAACCACCTTCCTATTCTCTGTTTCTATGAGATTGACTTATTTAGATTCCACATATAATCATGCAGTATTTATCTTTCTGTGCCTGGCTTATTTCACTTAACAGAATGTTCTTCATTTCCACTGATGTTGCAAATGACAGAATTTTCTTCTTTTTTTTAAGGCTGTATAGTATCCTATTTTGTGTGTGTACGTGTGTGTATATATTATATATAATATATATAACATATTTTATATATATACACTATACATACATACTATATATATAGTGTGTGTATATATATATATACACTATACATACATACTATATATATAGTGTGTGTATATATATATACACTATACATACATACTATATATATATAGTGTGTATATATATATATATATATACACACACACACCCCCCACATTTTTAAATCCATATATTTGTTGATGGACACTTAGTATCTTGCCTACTGTGAATAATGCTGAAATGAACATGGGAGTTCAAATATCTCTCTGACATCCTGATTTCAATTCCTTTGGATATAACAGAAGTGAAATTGCTGTAAACTAGCTGAAAATTGCTGAATATGGTAATTCTAGTTTTTTTTGAGGAGGCTTCATGCTATTCTCCAAAGTGCCTGTACTAATTTATGTTTTCACCAGCAGTGTACGAGGGATTTCTTTTCTCCTCATTCTCATCAACACTTATCATTCATCTTTTTAATAATACTGAGCTACTGATTTGTGTACATTAATTTTGTATCCTCAAACTTTGCTGAATTCATTTATCAGTTCTAGGGGCTTTTGGGAGAAGTCTTTAGGGTTTTCTGGGCGTACAATTATATCCTCAGCAAACAGCGACAGTTGGGTTTGGGTTTGGTTTGTTCTTGTTTGTCTAGTTCCTTGAGGTGTGACCTTAGATTGTCTATTTGTGCTCTTTCAGACTTTTTGATGTAGGCATTTAAGGCTATGAATTTTCCTCTTAGCACCACCTTTGCTGTGTCACAGAGTTTTTGATAGCTAGTTTCACTATTATCATTGAGTTCAAAGAATTTTTAAATGTCCATCTTGATTTCATTGTTGACCCAATGATCATTCAGAAGCATGTTATTTAATTTCCATGTATTTTTATAGTTTTGAAGGTTCCTTTTAGAATTGAATTCTAATTTTATTCCACTGTGGTTTGAAAGAATACTTGTTATCATTTCAATTTTCTGAAATTTTTAAGGACTTGTTTTGTGGACCATTAAAAAAGCTATTCTGATGATTTCCAGGATCTTTTCAGTTTTAAAATTCTTTCCTTTTGCATTATAAAATTTATAATGTCCTACTGCTCTTATACCAAATTATTATCTTGTATTAAACTTTAATGGACTTACTTGATGAATCTTTATAAGATCACCTAAATAAAAGTTTTTCCAGTTAAGATCTTTATATGTGTTATATGCCCCAAATAATATTACACTTACAAATTTTACAAAAGTCAAATTTTATGATAATGACTTATATTGTCTTGACAAAGTTAAAATATAATAAATCTCTGTTGAGGAACAGGACTAATTTCCTCATTTGATCTAATAATAGAGCAGTTTCTGTGACATAATTAAGCAAATTATGAATTTTGTGAATAAATTCATGAAAGTTCAGTTCGTTACTTGTATTTGGAAAGTTTACTTTTTTCTACTTTTACATTGAAAATTCTAAACCACATAATATATAGGCTTTAGGGCACTTTTGATTGGTTTTTGATATATTTATCTCACATTGTAGAGGTAGTTATAAAGTTTAATATAAATATAACAGAAAGTTTCTTTATGAATGAATTAATATAGTAATTTGACAAATATCTGTTAAAATATGTTAAATCTATTTACAGATATGTGGATCAGAAAGATTATTAAATGATATTATTTCACTGTTGATCACTTGATTAATCATCTTAGGAAGAAATTTGGTATAAAACAGATTATGTACAAGCCTTTATTTACATTATTCGATAATGACTGTGGAGCTAGAATTGTTAACAGGCTAAACTATATAGACTTATAGAACGTATATATAGAACTTATATATGTAGAACTATATATAGTTCATTGTAGACCTCTGACTATTGATACATATATAAATTCTGAAGCTGAGCCTGTAGATGCATCACTCCCATCCTCCAGTCTCTGCCTCTGTTGTCACACAGTATTCTCTCTGTGTGTCTTCATATTACATTCCCTCTATGTTTGTCCATCTCTGTATCTCTTTTCCTCTTTTGATCATAACGCTAGTCATATTGGATTAGGGCCCAGGATAATGATCTCATCTTAACTTAATTATAACTGCAAAAACTCTATTTCCACACAAGGCACATTCATAAGGTACTGGGCGTCTGGCCTTCCACATGTATTTTGGGAGACAGAAGTCGGCTTCTAATAGATAGATAGTATAAAGAGAAAGCAGAATAACTAGAGAGATGTTATGTGAATGCTGATGAGGTTGATATAGGACATGGCATGTAGACAACTAACTCGGAAAACCAAATTTTATAATTGGACAGCTTTGTGGGAATAGGCAGTTGTCCTGTATTTATCACAACTTGGTTTTATAAATAGCAGAACTATTAAGTCAACATTTTCTTAATCTAGTTGGGCTTTAAGAGCACAACTGAACACACATATTTTCACACAATTGTATGTGTGTTTTAGGGTTTTTTGGTGTTTCCATTCATGTTTCTTAGAGGATTGTGTCAATACATGTGTTAGATTCTCAGAAAGAAATATGAGTATGTATTATCCTTTCCAATACCACTGGAGAGAATCTCCATAACCTTGATTTTATCCTTACATTTAGCCAGAGCACATAGCTATGTCCCTAAAGCACATTTGTTGGGCCAAAAGTGACTTTCCTCTTATTGAACTGTGCTTTGTATTGTATCTCTGGTGCATGTTAAGAGCAGTAGGTGGAGTTCTGTAAAAGCCATCACACATTTAGGGTAAAAATATTGCTGAGGCTGTTATTGACATTATACAGCCTTTTGTTCTGAGAACCCAGGAAACAAATTTATCTCAGTTATCATTGCCAGTGATTACTCTGCTTCTCTTAAACAAAGTAAGTATTTACATCTTAAGAACACTGTAAATGGTTTAACATTTGTGCTTTTTTTCCGCCTGAATATCAGAAAGATGAGAGGTAAATTTGCAACCCAAGTCAAAGAAACTATGCAGTAACTGTAACATGTATTTTGTGTTCTAATACAATTCCTAAATGTATATATTTTTCTACATTCATTTTTGCTAAATTTCTCAATTTTTTACCTTGTTTTACTTATTTATCTAATGAACAAAAAAAGAATGAGAGCCTATCTTATCACCATGTATTAGGAATCGCACCAATTTCCTGCATTCAATGATAGATACACATGACCTCTGTCCTCAAATATCTCACAATGTAGAAGAGAAGGCATTCACTTAAGCTGATACTTGCAATAGATTATGACTAACATAATGATAAAGAGATCTACCAAGTAGTATTAGCACATAAAAGGAGTAAGCAATTCCGCTGCATCAGAAAAAGGCTTCTGAGAAAGAGACAGCTAAACTAGGCCTTAAGCAGAGGTTAGCCAAAAAAAAAAAAAAAAGAAAAGAAGAGGAATGAAAAGAAAATAGTGAGGGGACTAAACCCTGATGATGAAAAAAGTCAAAGAACATCTAGATAGAGAGATACTTTATGTGGATAGGAAGATTCAAAATTATGAAGGTGTCAATTCTTTCCAAATTGACGTATAGAGTCAATGCAATTATGGAAAATTCCCAGAAAATTATTTTGTGTGTGTTGACAAACTGAATATAAAGTTTATGTGGAATGGAAAAAGATCCAGAATAGCAAACACGGTACCGAAGACAAAGAACAAAGTTGGAAGATTGACACTATTGAACTTCAAAGCTTATTATAAAGTTTTAAAATTCTCTCCATTTTTTCTTTCCTTGGCCTCAAGTAGTTTCTTTGTGTGTATATGCTGTTCAGTGCTCTTCTGATGACTTAATGTCACCTTCCACACATCTCCAGAACTCCCTTCCTCTTCTCTGCTGCTCTCTGCTCTACCTTACTCTGATCTGTGATAACTGACTGTCTTGGCCTTTCCAGACGCCCAGCTCCATCTTATAAGCTCCGTGATTTGCCTAGGCTGAGTTGCTAGGCAACTCATTGCTGCACTAAGGCCTTGTAACTTTCTCCAAGCACTAAGCGGAAGCAATCACAGGGTACATCTCATTTGTTTCCCATCACTAAAGTATCACTGTTCTTTGTTGTCTGATGTTCAATATCTTTAAAACCATTGTTTTATATATTTTGTCTGTTTTCCTTAATTTCCAGTATGAGGAGTAATTAGACCCCTGTTATGTTATCTTTGCTAAAAGAAAAAGTTACTAGGATAGTTTTGAAATTAAAAGAAGGCAGTATTAATATTTATCTCATTACAGTAGAGCATACATATTATGTTTACCTTTCCCAAAAGCCAAGTGAACAGGAACTTAAAAAGAAAGGGAAAGTGATCAATATGGTCAAATATGTTCATTAGTCTTGGAAAGTAATGGGAAATTGGTGACCAGAGAGACTAATCCATAGAATGGTGGAGCTAGAAACTAGATTACAGTGAATTAATGATGAAGTGGGAGTGAGAAGTAGAAAAAACAAGTAAAGATGATATTCCTTAAAAAGTTGAGTTGAACAGTGACAGACGGGTACTAGATGGCATTTGTAAGAAAACAGAATCAGAGAAAAGTGTTGACTATTCAAATATTTGTTGAATGCAAAAAAGAGAGAAAATTAAAACTGACTATGAATAGAACAGAGGCTGACAAAATGGCCCACAGACTGGCCACTAGTTTTTATAAAGTTTTATTGGAACACAGTCAGTCATATTTATTTACATTATTATCTATGGCTACTTCTATATTCACACAAATGAAGAATTGTGAGAGACCATATGGCCTAAAACCTGAAAATATACACTATCTGACTGTTAAAGAAAAAGTTTGCCAATCTTGCACTAAAGAACTTAGCCATAAGTTACACATTCTATAGAATTTCAACAAAAAAGGATAGGTGGGGTCTATATGGTTTGATTTTTATTTTCAAATATATTATATCATATTCAATAATGTCAATTTAATAAGAATTGTATGACTCAGCCTTTAATAATTTTTTTACTTTTTTCTAGGCAAAGAAGTCAAGCCTAAACCTCCACGTATGTTATATGCATGCTCAATAAACAAATACGTACATATGTACATACATACATAAAACAAATCTTAAATGCATGCTGTTATTTATCTTGATTTCATGTTGAATATTTTGCTTAAAGTCAAAGGTTTGTTTTGTGTAGACAATGTACTCATTTTCTTACATGTATTTCTGAGAAAATGCTATACCAAAATTTTCCTTTATCCTTTATTCACTGGAAGTATCTTTCCTTACCTTGTCATTAAAAATCTCAGCGCACATTTCCATTATTTTCTCAAAAAAAATTTATTTTGAGACAGGGTCTCACTCTGTTGCCCAGGCAGTGGGCAGTGGTGTGATCTCTGCTCACTGCAACCTCTGCCTACCAGGCTCAAGTGATTCTTGTGCCTCAGCCTCCCCAGTAGCTGGGATTGCAGGCACGCACCAACACACCTGGCTGGCCTTCCAAAGTGCTAAGATTACAGGCATGAGCCACCATGCCTGGCTCTCAAAATATTTCTTATGGGAATAATAGTGAGGAATCTGTTGTTATGTACTAGTTTGCCACAATCATAAGAATATGGTTAATGTGACATTAACTTTTCGAAGTTAATAGGAGATTGAAACCAATGAATAACATAGAAAATAATTATATAAAAATAAATATGCACGAGTATATAGGAAATGAATATCTTTCTATAATCGTTGTTACTAATGTTCATCTATATTTTTAGAACTACAAGGAAAAAAAGAAGAGAAGCCAGGTAAGTATATTTTATTTATACACATATATGATTTCCATGTTTAGAATAAATAGCACAATATCTCCTTGCAAATGTCATGTCCTAGTACAAATATTATATCAAATTTTATCCTTGACCAACTTAAAAAAAAACTAACAAAATATATATTTCTCTATGCTACCCATTTCTAGAAAAAACTCTATTTGCATAGGTGAAATCTCTGAGAAATTTACATGGTTCAGAAGAAGTAACTGAGTAATTGAATTGATTCCCACAAAACCAAAATTTTCTCTGATTATTGTAGGACACAGACATTCAATCAGCAAAACATCTGCTCTCATCCTTCTCTCTTTTGAGGCTTCTGAGTCAGATGAACATTTCTGAAGGCTACAGTAGGCAGTAGAAACTTTTTCAAAAGAACACTCAACTGTCTGGTTCTGAACAGTTAAAATTTTGTTTAATGTTTCATAATTGTATTATTGTTGTAGGGCTACTGTAGTAAAATTCCACAAACTGGGTGGCTTAAATTCCACAAACTGGGTGGCTTAAAACAACAGAAATTTATTCTCTCACAGTTCTGGAGAGTAGATGTCCAAAATGAAGGTGTCACAAGGGACATGCTTTCCATGAAATCTGTAGAGAGGAATCCTTCCTTTCATCTTCTGGTGTTTTCCAGCAATCCTTGGTGTTCCTTGGCTTGTAGATGCATCACTTTCAAACTCTGCCTCCATCATCACATGGAAACCTTCTCCCTTTGTGTCTCTAGCTCTGTAAACCCTTCTCCTCTAATAAGTACACCAGTCATATTGGATTAAATACCCACCCTACTGCCCCATGACCACATCTTAACTAATTACATCTGCAATAACCCTATTTACAAACAAGTTCATATTTTAAGGTACTGGAGGTTAGGATGTAAGCATACCTTTTGGAGAGATGCAATTAAATCCATAACAGTCCATTCTCTGGCTGGCCCAAAATTTATGTCCTCCATAGGTGCAAAATATGTTCACCCCATCCCAACATTTCTAAAAGTCCTAACCATTCTAGCATGGTTCTAAGTCCAAAATTTCATCTAAATATCAATTAACAGTTCCAAATCTCATTATCTAAATCATCTAAATCAGTTACATATAAAACTTGGAGTATGATTCTTCCTGCAGCAAAATTCCTCTTCTCTTTTTGAACCTGTGAAAACATGAAACAAATTATTTACTCCCAAAATAAAATGATGAGATACGTATAGGATGGACATTCCACTTTTAAAGGGAAGAAATTGCAATAAAATAAAAAGAGGTCCTGAGTCCTAAGCAAATCCAAAACCTAGCATATTTCAAAGCCTGAGAATATTCTTTCTGGCTCAGTGCTCTGTACTCTGGGACTGGTGGAACAGTGGCCCTGTCCTCTTAGCTCAGTGTGCTGACAGCCCTGCCTTCTCTGCCACAGGAGGTCCCATTAACCCAGGCGTTTGAATTCATGGCTTTTCTTTTGGAGTCATTATCCCTTCATTTTATCATGTCTCTGTCCCTTTTCTGTCCAGGCTGGCATTGTTTTTGCTTCTTTAAAATTCTCGAAAACCTGACTAGTGTCACATTCAATTCATGGGGCGTCTAAGCCATTAGATAAGAGGGTCCTCCACAGATGTTTCCTGGATAACCACATCTCTATTTCTGTCTTCTGCTGAAGTGGCTCCATGAGTCATACATCTAACCTCTTTAGCAAAAGTTTGTCCAACCACAACCTTGGCTCTATCTCCATGGCACACTGTCTAGATAGGCTGAGAATTTTCAGATCAGTAAGTGCCAGTTCTTATTTGATTAACAGTATCTTCTTAAATTTATGTGTATCTTTCTTTTCACATTTTATTATAAACAACAAGGAGAAATCAGTTTGCACCTTCCATACTTTGCTTGAAAATGTTCTTAGCTAAATTTTTAAGTATTCACTTACTATTTCCATCTTCCACCTAACAGAAAAACACAATTAAGCTAAGTTTTTTGCCACTTTATAACAAATATTACCTTTCCTTTAGTGGCCAATAACATGTTCCTCATTTTCTTGAGACCTCATCTTGAAAACTCATATTTCTAGCAACATTCTACTTCTACTTACAATAATATATATCTATATGATTTGAATGTGTTTTCTCAAAATTTATGTGTTACCTGTGTAATAAATAGTATTGACAGCTGGAGCCTTGAAGAGGTGATTAGGCCATAAGAGCTCCTCTTTTGTGAATGGGAACAAGGCCGTTATAAAAGAGGCTCCATGCAGTGTTCAGCTAGCCTGCTGTCTTCCCCTTTTGGCTTTGCCCTGTAAAGACACAGCATTCCTTCTCTCTGAAGGACACAGTAGCAAGGCATTATCTCCAAACCAGAGACCAAACCTGCTAATACCTTAATCCCGAACTTCACGGTCTCTAGAAGTATAAGAAATACATTTCTGTTCTATGTAAATTACCCAGTCTGTGATATTCTATTATAGCAGCACAAAATGGACTAAGTCAGAAATGTAGCATTTAAAATGACAAGAGCTTTCTCTATAGCTCTCTTGAGTTCTTTCTGAGCCCTCATCAGAATAACCTTTAATGTCAATATTTCTGCCAATAATCTCTTCAAAGCAATCTAGGCTTTCTATATTAAGTGTCTCAAAATTATTGTAGACTCTACCCATTACCCAATTTCAAAACCACTTTTACATGTACGGGTATTTGTTTCAGCAGCACCTATGTTCCTAAACCAAAATTGATTAGTTTCCTTGGATGGCTACAATAAAATATCACAAATTGTGTTGCTTAAAACTGGAGAAATTTTTCTCTCTCACAATTTTGGAAGTTAAAAGTCCAAAATCAAGGTGTTGACAAAGCAACACTTCTTTTTAAACCCGTAGAGGAGAATATTTGTTTGCTTCTCCTAGCTTCTGGTGTTTTCTAGCAATCTTCGGTGTTTCTTGGTGTGAAGATATATGACTTCAATCTCTGCCTCTATTATCGCATGGTCATCTTCTCTATTTGTGTCTCTTTTTCTCTTCATATAAGGACAATAGTCATATTGGATTAAAAACCTACCCTTCTCTAGCATGACCTCATCTTACCTTAACTAATTACATCAGTAGCAACCCTATTTCCAAATAAGGTTACATTCTTAGGTACTGGGGGTTAGGACTCAACAGATTGTTTGGGAGAACACATTTGAGCCATAACACTATTTGTCTCAATTCCTAAATCACGTAAGTACCCAATTAGATCTATTTCAAAGAGTCTCTTCCAACTCTTGTTGTTAAAATAATTTATCTTATGTTGACTTTGGAACTATTTTCTGCAATAATCATCTTAGAAAAAAGTAGAAAATTTAGATTTAAAAGAATTAGCTATAGCAACAATTTCACAGACAAGTGCAAAGCATGTTTCTGTTTCATGTTTAATAGTCCATCATTGGCAAACAAGTGTAAAACTGAAATAAATTTTAGTAAAAAAAAATTTTTTTTTTAAACGGAGTCTCGCTCTGTCACCTAAGCTGGAGTGCAGTGGCATGATCTCAGCTCACTGAAACCTCTGCCTCCTGGGTTCAAGCAATTCT
Source organism: Pan troglodytes (assembly GCF_028858775.2). Lineage (NCBI taxonomy): Eukaryota > Metazoa > Chordata > Mammalia > Primates > Hominidae > Pan > Pan troglodytes. The sequence goes on along the minus strand of NC_072403.2, from coordinate 135,159,940 downwards.
CCTGCCTCATCCTCCCAATTATGATAACCAAATAAAATTATTTCTAAAAATTAATTTGCATTCTAGTTTATTTTTTCAGGTTTTAAATTTTCTGCCTTTTCTCTCCCTCAGAGCCCCAAATTAAAAAAGAAGCAAAACCAGGTAACATGAGCTTTATTTTATACAGATTCAGAGTTGACATTATCTTTATTTTATTAAGTACTAAAAGAGGCTTACATCTCACTAGGGAGACATGCACAGAGTCTCCAAGTTCCTCATTATTTTGTCAACTCCATTGCTCAACATGATTTTATAGCACTGGATTAGGTGAGAATGGGAATATTCCCTAGACTAAAACACCTAGAAAATGGCCTTAAATAAATCTCAACAGAGACTCTAGGTTTCTGGAGACATTTCTAAGGTTTTTATGAAATTAATAATAATCATGCTTAACTTATGGCTTTATTTTCATAATTCTGGTGGCTTTGTTTTTATAATTCTGAAGTATTTCCAGTAATATACGAGAATTATAAAATCATAAAGTTATAGACTATTGTGGTTTGAAGGGAATGAGAGCAAGAATTTATTAAGCGTCTATTGTGAGCTAAGGACTAGCATAGGATTTTTACTTTCATCATATCATTATGAGAAACAGACAGCATGGCAATTATTACCTATACTTAATATCTGAAGAAGCAGTTCCATAGCTCAAGTTCAGAAAATAAGTTATTATTCCAGGATTTTCAAGTTAATCAATGTTGAAGCTAGGGGTCTGCCCCATGTCTGATTTGCACCAAACCCTGGGTACTCCCATTAAGAGATTGTCCCTAAAATGCTATCATTTTATTAGGAGGTAGCATTGACCTAAAAAAAGGGTGACCTTTCCAAGTCTACATTGTTATTTAGTGTTTAAGTCATACCTCTGGTACCAACTAGCTATTGACCTGAGGCAAGTTCAAAAAAACCCTTAGGCTCTATGGTAGCTATTTCTTCATTATAAAAGATTACTTAGCAAGATTCTTCAATATCGACAAATCATGAATAGAAATCTAGACACATATTCAATAGTACCTCAGCCCCTGAATTCTCACCAGAACTTACCTGGCAACTGATCATAAGCTTGAATATAGTTGCTCTTGTGATATATTTACAATATATTAAGGATCATAACAGCCTTGTTACATTACAAATATTATTATGATTTATTATTATTTTATTATTTTCCTGATAATATTTATCTGCTGTAGGTGGATATGTTTTACCAGATATAAGCATTTTGTATTTTTGCCAGTTTTACTTTTCTTTAACCAGAAACCCAATACTATTTAAAGCTAGTTATGCCTAGTTCTATTTACAATAACCAGTTATATTTGTTATTGTTAAATACTCCATTTTGCAGGTAATTTAATCTAATATGTTATTTATTTATTTTTAGCTATATCTGAAAAAGTGCAAATACACAGTATGTATTAATTTTATCTTTTATGCTTATATAGAGTTTTTTACAAAAAAATATTGAAACGTTTTCAAAATCATGTATTTTCAACCTGTGCTTTTATATTTGTGTTTTATTACAGCCTGTGTTTTGAAAACTATAGTTTCAAAAATTTTGTAAATAAGAATTCTTGGCATATTGTTTTCATGAACTAAAACCTTTAAGTTTTACATAGAAATAAGGATGATATGAAGATTTCAGAATATTTTTTCTCTATGGGCACATTTCCTAAAATCTGCTAGCTATTTTCCCAGCTTCTAAATACATAAAAAGATTTTCTTTTTATTATTTTCAGAACAAGACATAGTGAAACCAGAAAAGACTGTTCCTCATGGTAAACCAGGTATTTTGCAGGTGGTATTTGTAGTCTCAAATAACCTCTCAATGTTCTAATTTTAACAGAAGGAAGAGTTTAGAGTCAAGTCTAAAGTTATTTGGGACAATTCATGTCTTAAGTCATAAGCTTCTAGACCATCTCCAATTTTAGTCATCTTCAGAATTTTTTTTGTACTGAGAACTTAACCAGTGAGATGTAACTAGACAACTAGTCTTCCCTTCCCATCAGAGAGTTAGCTTTGCCCAAAAACCATAGTCACCCAGCACTTAGATGAATGGGCTCTATACTTTCTGTTTTATTCTGATTTGGGCAAGGCATTCTGAGCAAACTTGTAATTCAGATTGGCTTATTCAAATATGATCATTTTAGACTCTCCAAGTCCCAAAAATGCTGAAGAAATCAACATTTATCCATGCTTCTTTTCCTGACTCTTTCTTTTCTTCACGCTTCCTTCCCTTTCTTATTTTCTTTTTATTCCTGGTCTTGCATTTTGTAGAAAGCAGAAGTAAGCTAATGTGTTCTTCTTGTAAAAAAAAAGATACATAATTTATCAAAACAAGGTTATGAATTAATTTTTATTTAAGAATAAAAACAAGTTTTTATTTCAGCTAATTAAATATGAATTTAATTTTGAGGCTACCCAAGCCCTGATTATTCTGTAGAATATTATTTTTCATTCCAGGCTGAAATATGTACACAATTTATGAATATAGTTAGGCCAGAATCTTTGGAAAGTGAAAAACATACTTTATCTAAACAAATCTTAGGAAATCCTTTGCTTACTTTTATAAATTGTACTTTAGAAAATCTGTATACAATGGGTTTTAGTCTGTTTGATTTGTTTTGCATATGCTTTTAAAAAAACTGTGATACGCCAACAACAGAAAATATAGGAATAAGGAAAGCAGGGCTGGAGTGTGGAGAGGTGAGAAGAGCTGTCTGTATTGACAAAAGCAGAACCTTAGAAACAACTTTCAGAAGCTCCTCATTAAATGAAACATTGTTATTTTCTTATGTCCCAAATATTAGCCAACTTGAGGTGAAATAAAGAGAAGTGACAGACTTTAGTCTCTGAGTGTACATCAAATGCATTGTCTTGTAGGAACAACTCTTTTACTTCAGTTACACCACCATGCTCTTTAAATTCTCTGTTATCCAGTGAAACTTTCTACTTAGGATATTTGATCTGTTGATTCATACCCAGTGTGAAATGCTTGAGAAGTTTAATTTCATGTAGTATCAGGGCAATAATCTCTTTACTTTGACCCAAACATCTTTGACTATGAAAAATCACAGAACAGAGGACATACCACAAAGGCATCAACTTTGTTCTTCCCCAGCTTCACACTGTAAGAAATTTGGGTTCTCCACCTATTCCTGGGTTCCCAGGGAGGTATCGGTACAAGAAGATCAAAAATTGCTCCTTCCTATTCTAATTTAATAATAGTAAGGGAACATATATTTTATAAAGCAGTACCTCTGGGCAGATAAATACACTGAAATACAGTGAAGGCAAAAAACAGGGCTCATATTGGCATGTTAGGGAACAATTTAAGTTAGGAAAGCTTCTATAGCAAGATAGCTGCAAAGGACATTTCAGCTGGACAGATTTTCTTTGTGCTTTCATCCAATTTGAATAGAAGATGTTTTTGCTGTTTTATTGAGGCAAGAAGTTTTTCTTGGCATTGGCACTATTTCAAAAGAATACAAAAATCATGGTTGAAATATGTGACTGATGTATTCAAATTTGCTACTTGTGTTAACATTTTTTCCTATCACAGAAGAAAAAGTTCTCAAGCAGGTAAAAGCTGTCACAATAGAAAAAACAGGTAAATAAGGTATTTTATATCTTTTTTCTATGTCTCATTATATGTTATGTGGTGCACTCATATGTGTGCATGCAGACACACACACACACACACACACACCCCTTCACTGAAGTGTGTAGGCTTTTAGTACCATAACTTCTAACATTCTGAATTCTTGTGAATAACTAAAAATATGTACAATATAATTTTTGTTAAAAAATAATAACTAGAGTAGCATAACTTTAAGTGTGATTGAGCTAAGCTTATGTGTAATTCATGAGAAAATCTATATAATGCATTGATTACCATGTATACTTAGGTGTTTAATCTTATTTTTAACCACATTTCCTCAAATCTCAAAATTACAGAAGTCTGAAACTTTCTACTATTTATAAATTAGCTGGAATAATTTACTTTCATGAAAGCTCCATAGAGAGGGATATGGTTATATAACTTTAAAGTCTGCCTTAGAGAATGATCAACAGAACATAAAATATTAAAGTAAAAACACTCCATCTGTCATTAGTTCATATGAGAAAGAAAAGACACATACTCTTGCAATTCAGAAGTTTTTCCTGTAAGGAAAAAGAAAACTTATGAGTCTTGAAATCAATTCACATCTGAGTCACTGAACTTCCTCTGTTTGATTCCAAGACAGAAATCCTACCCACCTCAGCCATTAAGAGAATCCCATCTCTTATGAATAATCATTCCAAAAGAAAAACTCTGTGAAACATGTTTTTCTCCTGAGATAATCAGATAATAAGGATTTAAATAGTTTCTTGGAGGAAAAAAAATAATAGAATTCAGGAGAGATCTAATTATTCATAGAAATTATAGACTAGTTTATAAGTAGAAAGAAAGAAATCTCATAAGGCTGTTTTCACATTACTTCATATGACCATTATACTTTCTTCCAACCACTGCCTAAGTTTATAATTTTAGTAAATGTTCCTTTAATTTGCACCCTAAGGTATTAATATGGCCACCTGAGTATCTCATTCAGTTGTATGGATGTTTGGGAATTATGAAGAAGCTAGCTCAATGTATTTGTGACTCAAATATATAGATGGTTTTAAATTTTATGTGCATAGCATGTGTCTTACTAGTTTTTTGCAGTTTGATTAATGTATTTGCTGACAGTAAAATATTAGTGGTCAAAGAAAACAGGTTAAGTTTAAGCTAAGGAGGGGACCTAAAACTAAGAATAAGTAAATACAAATACTAAACAGTTATTTTTTCCATGGTTTGTACTCATCAATATGCCATGTGCTTGCCTCCATTCTCCACAGCCAAGCCCAAACCAACAAGTAAGAGATGAATAGAATAACACCTGAGAAATATCGCTTGACCATTTCAGCTTTAACAATTTTGCTTAGTTTTTTTAAGAAAAATGTTATTTTCAGTGTTGTCTGTGGCTAAATAACTATTAACAATAAATTAATGTTATCGCTATTTAATTGTTAGTGATAAATTAATGTTATTGCTATGGCATTGATTTAACATTCTTGTTAAATCAATCTACTAATTAATGATTAATAATTAATGATTAATTAAATCACTACTAATTAATGATTGTAACTATACAAAAGAAATATCCAGAAGTCTGTCACTATGGTTAATATTAAAAGAGGGAATCCATATAGGCTATAAAATACCACTCACAGTAAGTTAAGGTAGGTTGGAAATCTTTTAAACATACGTAATAAATAACAAAAGAAAATGAAATGATACAAAATTGTCAGTGTTATGAACCATATACTGTTTTTAATTTGTTTGCTTTAAGCTGCCTTAATTAAACTGTAGGTAACTTTGGCATTTAGAAATCCATTTAATTATAAACGCTTTGCCATTTGTCCATTACAATGATGAAATGTCCTTATGAATGTGGACTTTGAAGATCCTTCATTTCACTGTACAGGTGTGACACAGAGAGTACGGTGATGAAGAGTTTAAAGATGACTTTTGGACTCAGGAAGGCATAAATATTTACCCACTGTGGTAGTAAATATATTCAATATTGTGTCAAAATTGTGATGTTGGTCGTTGAATGGTGTACATTTGTGAAACACAAGCTTAGACAAATGCATGAATGGCTGTTGGTCAAATATATTCTGGCTCTTGCATGCAAAATAGCTTCACAAGACCCAAAGGTGAATGTGTGACACAGCTGAGGAATACATATAAGTGGTTTAGGCTATATAGCACAAATGAATGACTCTAATCAGAACATATTCACATCCTAGAATCTGTGAATTGTATTTTGAATATATATTTTATATTATTATTGTTCCCTTGATTTATTATTAATGCTGTTATAACAGTTTAATACCTTGAATATTGGCTTCATTTTCTTTTATTTTGAATGCATATTTACTATAACATTTATGCAAATTCAGTTCATGGAAGTTTATTCTTGAATGGTATCAGTTCCTAATTTACAAATATCTATTTAGTCCGATGACATCTGGAGTCCCACATCTTCCCACCTACTTCAGTGTTGGTGCATAATTTGGGGAAAAAGTAGTAAGTTTAGAGAAACTCCAAATTCAAGAGTGAGGGAAAGAAAGGACAAGTAAACATCAAGAACAGCTCAGAAGAACTGACCATAGAGGTCATTAGAGGTAACACTTGGTCTGTTCCAGAGTCCTACTCAATTGACAGATATTCTCAATCCCATTCAAGATATCCCACCTATATGGTTGACTTTGAATTCCACTTTTGATGAAAGAGAATGATCTCTTTAAAATTTTCAATTCAAATATTTTTCAGAGAACTAAGAGGGATGTCGATTACTCATACATTTTTATTTCTTTTTGTCATATCCTAGAATAGTTGAGATTCAGCTATGAGAGTTTTAAGAAAACCTGGAAAGGGAGGGTGGTACAGGTCAATAAAAATACAAAATGTGGCACTCTCTGGAATACAGCAGATTTAGTTTAAATTTTCAATAAGAAACTAGTGTTCAGCAGTGCATTGCTTCTAACTGGCAAGAAGGTAACTAGGATTCAAAGAGGAAAAAAAAGGAGTTGGTAAAATGTCAAAGACAAATACCATCCACTAAAAATGTCCCCAAAGAATGATTCAATTTTCAGCAAATAAAACAATATTCTTATTCTCCTTTTTGCCATATTCTATCCTCTTATACAACACAGCCCCCAAAGGGATAAAACCCTAATACTGTCTTTCAGCCAAATGTAGAAAAAAGCCTTTTCCTGGGTGTCCTGAGAAAGAACCTAACCCTGTTTATAATTTTTTTATGGCAATATGCTTTCTTTGTTTCAAATTACATGAAAATGACTTTGGGGCATGCCTCTTGGGTAAACTGAGGATCACTTGCAAATATATAAATAAGAAATATTTGCCAAACAAAGAATCCACAGATTGCCAGTGAATTTTGATTTCTTTCTCTAGAAAAAGCTGAACATCGAGAAAGAGAACTTCCATCTATAAAAACAGGTATTTTACCATTTTTGGTTTATATTCTGTCTTATGTTCACTATTTTTATTTTATCCAAAAATTAAAGTAATGCATACAAGTCATTTTCACTGTGTTTCCTGGTAATGTGTCGTCCTGTGGTTTTGTAGTGTAATCTAGTTTATCTGACCTAAGGGCAATATTGTTGTCAATCAAACATGGATTGCCAAACATGCAGTTATGATAGAGCAAAATTAACAAATTAGATTTGCTTTTATGATTCACAAGGTCCTTCCAAAATATTCAGTATTTCACTGTTGTCAGTATTAATATAATTTATCATACAGATTAAGTTGATAGTTTTAAAATATCTTGTCAAATTACACAGGTTAAATTTCACAAATTGTGAATTTCAGCTTGATATATCCTCTTAAAAGAGAAGTTACCCCATTCTAAAAGTTAGCTTAATTCTTTTAAAATGTCATTCAATTTTTACAATATGTAATATTTCACATGGTTCAAACACTGAGGCATATAGGAAGCTAACTGCAAAAATCTCTCTCTTTTGGTAAATTCTACCAGTTCTCATTTCAAAAATATGTGATGATATCCAGAGGTAATCACTGTTACTTCTTTTTTTTTTTTTTTTTTTTTTTTTTTTTGAGACGAAGTCTCTCTTTCCAGGCTGGAGTGCAGTGGCTCCATCTCAGCTCACTGCAAGCTCCACCTCCCGAGTTCACACCATTCTCCTACCTCAGCCTCCCGAGTAGCTGGGACTACAGGCGCCTGCCACCATGCCCTGCTAATTTTTTGTATTTTTAGTAGAGAAGGGTTTCACTGTGTTAGCCAGGATGGTCTCGATCTCCTGACCTCGTGATCCATCCGCCTCGGCCTCCCAAATCACTGTTATTTCTTAAAGTATCCTTCTAGCATTATCTATCTACCAGTACAAATATATATATATATAATATATAACATATATAATATATATAATATATAACATATATAATATATATTATATAACATATATAATATATATTATATATAACATATATAATATATATTATATATATGTTATATATAATATATATTATATATAACATATATAATATATATTATATATAACATATATATAATATATATTATATATAACATATATAATATATATTATATATATGTTATATATAATATATATTATATATGTTATATATAATATATATTATATATAACATATATATAATATATATTATATATAATATATATTATATATAACATATATATAATATATATTATATATAACATATATAATATATATTATATATAACATATATAATATATATTATATATAACATATATAATATATATTATATAATACACATTATAATATATATAATATATAATACATATTATAATATATATAATATATAATACATATAATATATAAACACAAAATGTATCTACAAAAAAAGTATCAATTTGTATTCCCTCTGTTAGCTATTAGTTATTTTATTTAATTTTAGATGATTCAATCCCGCAATCATAGCTAAATCTTTTCTACTTTTTATGAAGAAATAGAACTTTAGATGTACGATGACACAGTTAACGTTTTTAGTTAATATATTTTAGAAGACATGTTATATTGGAAAAAAATAGAATGTCTTTACGATTTTTTTTACCTACCACCCATTCATTCTTGAGATTTTATAAAGGAACCTTATTGTTCAACATACTGGATTGGGAGAGTTAGTATAAATTAATATTAATAATTGATATTATTAGTATAAATTAATATGCATTCCAAAAGGACTGTGGCAGAATATGTATTTTATGCTATTTCAGAAACAGTAAGAAGTTCAGATTTTTGTGAGCATTGATTAATATTGTATCAAATCAAATATGAGGTTTACAGGAATAAAAAAGAGACCAAAAAAGATTCCATACTTTCAGGCTTTACTGCTCCATGAGAAACTCATTGGGAGTATGATATGAAAATTATTAAAAACACATTTCCTACTGTTCATTGTTGATATAAGTTTAGTCTTATTTTTACAATAAAAAGCAAAAATAGGAAATATAAAGGGCGGATATGTCACCCATAGATAGAAAATTATCACTCATTTTCTTTTTTTTTCTTTTTTCCTTTTTAGACAAACCAAAACCAACTCCAAGTAAGTGTACCATTTTAGAATTTTAAGATTGTCCTATTTCATTGTTTTAATTTCACAATTTCTTTGAGTTATAACTGAAGTTAAATATGTATGGTGTGTTTGTTAATGTAATAGCCATTATACTATTACCATATAAGTGAGTCTGGTTGACAAAGGATATTGTGTGTACAGGCATACCTTGGAGACAAAAAGCACAACTAAAAGAAAATGGGTAGAGCAAGAAGCCCTAGACCAATAAGCACATGAAGAGATGTTTAGTGATTCAAAAAATGCAATTCAAGGAAAATTAGATGTCATTGTCCTGGCATACCTCGGGGGTATTGCAGGTTTCATTCAGACCACCACAATAAATCACACCATTTTTTGTTTTCCCAGTGCACATAAATGTTATGTTTACACTATACTCTAGTCTATTAAGTGTGCAAGAGGATTATGTCTAAAAAATGTACATAGCTTAATTTAAAAGTATTTTGCTGCTAAAAATGTTAGTGATCATCTGAACCTTCAGCAAGTTGTAATACTTTTGCTGGTAAAAGTATTGTCTCGATGTTGATGGGTGCTGACTGATGAAGGTGGTGGTTTCTGAAGGTTAGAAATTTGTGGTGATTCTGAAAATAAGACAACAAAGTTTGGTACATTGATTGACTCTTTCACAAAAGATTTCTCTGTAGTTCGTATGGCTATTTGACAGCATTTTACTCACAGTAGAACTTCTTTCAAAATTGGAGTCAGTCATCTCAAACTTGGCTTCTGCTTTATCAACTAAGTTTATGGAATGTTCTAAATCCTTTGTTGTGATTTTGACGATGTTCACAACATCTTCACCAGGAGTAGATTCCATCTCAAGTATCCACTTTCTTTTCTCATCCATGAGAAATAACTCCTCGTCTGTTCAAGTTTGATCATGACATTGAAGCAATTCAGTCACCACTTCTAATTCTTTTGTTGCTTCCACCACATCTGCAGTTACTTCTTCTACTGAATCCTTGAACCTCTCGAAGTCGTTCGTAAGAGTCGAAATCAATTTCTTTCAAACTCCTGTTGATACTGACATTTGGACTCCCTCTCATGAGTCAAAAATGTTCTTAATAGTGTCTAGAGAGGTGATTCCATTCCAGAAGACTTTCAATTTACTTTGCACGGATCTATCAGATGAGTCACTATATATGCCACCTACAGCCTTATGAAATGTACTTATTAAGTAATAAGACTTGAATGTCAAAATTACTCTTTAGTCCCATGGGCTGCAGAATGTATGTTGTGTTCACAGGCATGAAAGCAATATTAATCTCCTTGTACAGCTCCATTAGAGCTCTTGAGTGACCAGGTGCATTGTCAATGAGCCATAATATTTGAAAGCAGTCTTTTTTCTTAGCAGTAGGTCTCAACAGTGGGCTTAAAACAGTCAGTAAATCATGCTGCAGACAGATGTGCTGTCATCTAGATTTTGTTATTCCAGTTATAGAACACAGGCAGAGTAGATTTGGCATAATTCTTAAGGGACCTAAAATTTTCAGAATGGTCAATAAGCATTGGCTTCAACTTCAAGTCACCAGCTTCACTAGCCTCCAACAAGAGACTCAGCCTGTCTTTTGAAGCTTTGAAGCCAGATATTGACTTTTCTCTCTAGCTAAGAAAGTTCTAGATGACATCTTCTTTTAATAGAAGGCTATTTGTTAAGTTGTTGTTGTTCTTTTAAAGACAGGGTCTCACTCTGTCACCAGGCTGGAGTACAGCTTGGGGATCATAGCTCACTACAGCCTCAAACTCCTGGGCTCAAGTGATCCTCCCTAGAAGGCTATTTTGTCTACATTGAAAGCTTATTGTTTATTGTAGTCACCTTGGTCAATTATCTTAGCTAGATCTGGATAACTTTCTGCAGCTTCTGTATCGGCATTTGGTGCTTCATCTTATACTTTTACGTTATGCAGGTGGCTTCATTCCTTAAATTTCATGAACCAACCTCTGGTAGCTTCCAACTTTTCTTCTGCAGTTTCCTCACTTCTCTCAGCCTTCATAGAATTGAAGGGAGTTAGGGCCTTGCTGTAGATTAGGTTTTGGCTTAGGGAACGTTGTAGCTGCTTTGATCTTCTATTCAGTCCACTAAATCTTTGTCTCAGCAATAAGGCTGTTTCCCTTTCTTAGCATTTATGTGGTCACTGGAGTAACACTTTTAATTTCCTTCAAGAACTTTTCCTTTGCATTTACAACTTGGCTAACTCTTTGGTACGTGAGGCCTAACTTTCAGCCTATCCCAGCTTTCAACATGCCTTTCTCACTAAACTTAATCATTTCTAGTTTTTGGTTTAAAGTGAGCCATGTGCAAGTCTGTCTTTCTTGTGAATACTAAGAGGCCATTTTAGGTTACTAACTGGTCTAATTTCAAAACCATCGAGTCTCAGGAAATAGGACTAGAGGAAAGGGAGAGGGCTTGGGGAATGAGAGTCTCAATACACACATTCATTAAGTTTTACCACCTTATATGGGTGTGGTGTGTGGCACACCAAAATAATTACAGTAGTAATATCAAAGATCACTGATCACAGACCACCATAACAGATGTAATAATAATGAAAAATTTGAAATATTGTGAGAATCACCAAAATGAGACACAGAAATGTGAAGGAAGCAAGCGCCATTGGAAAAATTACACCAATAGGCTTAATCATACAGGGTTGCTACAAACTGTCAACTTGTAAAAAATGTGATACCTGAGAATTGCAATTAAGCGAAGCACAATAAAATGAGTATGCCTGTATTACACTTATTAATCCTTGAACATGTATTTATTGAGCACCTCTTAGGTCTATGACACTGGACCAGGATGTATGAGGGAATGCCTATCATGTTTTCTGTTGATATACCTGGTTTGCTAACACATTTACCATGATAACTAATACCTGTGCAAATAAACAAACAAACAACAACAAAAGAAAACCAAAGCAAAACAAAAACAAAAGACACAGTAATTGTGTCTCTCTCTTATCTACTTTCAATTGTTTGTTTAGATGTATTGAATAAACACAGTATGAAGATCTTCTAACAGTTATTGTGTGGGTTGAGAAAAATTAAGAGCACATAATATATGTCCTCAATTTATTTAATTTTAACACATTAGCTTTTTATTTTCTAATTTTTTTAAAGCCCTGAGGTACATTTTATTTTGTAATTCAAAATCACGGGGGTTTCCTGGACATCTTAAACAATAGTAAATATGCAACAATAAACAGTGAAGCTGTTTATTTAATCCTGTTAGAATACTCAGACTGTAACCTGGATTAAAAATTGAGCATTTCAATCCAAAGTGTATCTGGATGTTGTATTTATATGTTTTAATACCTAGAACTAACCTGTTTTCTTAACAGCACATGACAGATTCGTTAATAATGCAGCTACAAGGTACTTCATAATGGATTCAATGCCAATTTTAAACATTAAGTACAGCCTTTAGGCTGGAGATATTCTCTAGTATAGTTTGTAATACTGCTACTAATATGAACACTATTGCCAAAATTAAGGGTTGGAAGTCAAAACTAGAATGCTAATATGAAACATCATTATAAAGCCATTTTAAAGTACTATATTTTTATGAAACATTATTTATTGTATACCTTCATTGTCATAAAATATTTTAATTTTTTTTGAATTTTGAAAATAGCTACTCAAAATAGTTATGTAAGACTGATAAAACTGATACCACGTTTGTAGAAAACATTGATATTTTATGAGAGATATTTCTTAAACTACCAGAGAATTTTTATTTTCTGGAAATGTTATTATTTGAAATTATTTGTGACACAAAGTTTTTTTTTAAAAAAACTTGCCAGGTTATACTTAGAAATATTAATCTGTAAGTTTACTGAAGGAACAAGAAGAAAGCATGGTTCTGTATGAGCATAGGCAAAAGGCAAATATAATTTTATGTCTTCTATCACTTATCAGACTGTAGTCAATATGAACTGAGTTTGTTTTTGTTAACTTTTAATCTCATCCCATGACCACACTCAATTGCATTTCTGACAGCATCTTATAAATGAAGCTACTTTAATAAATATTATATGAATGAATGTTTGCATGCATCAATGAAGATTAAAAATTTGTGTAACAGATTTATAATTTGTAACTAAGAAAACCAATTTCGAATTTAGAATTCATTAATTATATCGTATGTTTTTTAATTTTTTACATTTCATTTTATTTTATTTTTAACTTGGTAGGTACTTAGTAGTTGTATATATTTATGGGTACATGAGATATTTTGATATAGGCAAGTAAATGGGGTATCCATCACATCAGCATTTATCATATTTTTTGTGTTATAAAAATTCTAATATTTTAGTTATTTTAAAATGCACACACTAAATTAATGATGACTGTAATCAGCCTGTTGTTCTATCAAGTACTAGATCTTGTTTATTCTATCTAACCTATTCTATAATATTTAAATATACCATTTTAGATTAACTGAATATTTGTTCTATTTTCAAAATAGATGTCTAGTTACAGCTATCAGAAATATTAATCATCAGTACATTTCTTTGCCATTTTGAGTATGTGTGCCTATTGTAATTTAGGAAGAAATATCAGAAGATAAGTTTCAATTGTTTGCTACTGAATAAAAAACTATACTTTTTATTTTTTTTTCCTTTCTTTCTACATTCTTTTTTTTTTTTTTCTAAAGAAGGAACATCAGAAGTCACAGAATCAGGTAAATATTTACTTTTTCAGAGGAGATAAGATAGAGTTGTGGAAACAGTATGTAAATTTAAGTTTCTAGATGTATAACATTTAGAAAATCCCTTAGCTGCTCAAATTCCAGATATTCTGTTCTACAGAACAGGCATAATGACTTCCCAAAAGGCTTGTTATAAGGAGTAAATGATGCAATGTGTCCATTCTTACCGCATACAAACTTATAAGTCACCCATTAAATATTGTTTTTCTTCTCACTTTTGTCTAAAAAGTGTAGCAAGAAAATTATTATTTACCAAGACTGCTTTGAAAACTGGATCCACATTTTGCTTAGAAATATTGTTACATTTTTATTGCTTTAATTCATTAGTTTACTTATGAATCCATCATGCCAGGCAAATTCTTATTTCCTAAAGGTAAAAATGTAACATGTAGTTTTTTTTCCTATTGTTTCTAGTTTAAACTTGTTAACAAAGGCATGGCTTATCCTAGCTTGTCTTCAAAGCATAAAAGAAAAGGGGAGGAAGTGGGTAGCAGGGTCATGCCTGTAAGTAAACCAGGCTACTCAGGAGGGTGAGGAGGGAGGATCCCTTGAGACCAGGAATTTGAGGGCATATAGAAAGACCCTATCTCAAAAAAAGAAGATAAATAGGAGGAGGAAAAAAAGAAGTAGGAGGAGGAAGAGGAGGAGGAAAAAAAGAAGTAGGAGGAGGAAAAGAAGAAGGAAGAGGAGTAAAAGACTTAGAGGAGGAAGAGGAGGCCAAAGAGGAGGAGGAGGAGAAATTTTGACCCTATAGGTGAATACATAAACAGAATGACCAAGCATAACAAAAATGAAATGAGAGAGCCCTGACTCCCTCCACTCATAAGATTAAGTCTCATCTCTAACTGTTTACTCCAAGAATGAGTAAGAAAGTCATGTTTTTTAAAATGATGGTTTCTTGTTGTTTTTCTTTCCCCTAGGAAAGAAGAAAACTGAAATATCTGAAAAAGAAAGTAAAGGTAAAAATGACATTTTAAGACATGTACGTCAAATTAGCCACAAAAACAGAGGAACAAAAAAACAAATTTATACAAATTATATGATTTAAAAACAGTTGATGAAAATGAAGACACTGATTTTATAGCACATATCATAATTATAGTACATTACAGTTCATCATGCAAAACATATAGTTATTCCATTTTTATTAAATATCTAAAAGGATCAGGAATTTAGAACTGAAAGCAGACTCTACCTGTTACTACTAAATTAAAACTACAGACTTCTTTTCATATTACTACTGAACTGTGAATATTGCCTACATAAAATTCAATTCCTCACCTTAAGAAGACTTGTTAATAAATATATTACTCTGATACAGAGAAAGTGGGAAAGATCTAAAATCAACACCCTAACATCACAATGAAAAGAACTACAGAAGCAAGAGCAAACAAATTCAAAAGCTAGCAGAAGACAAGAAATAACTAAGATCAGAGCAGAACTGAAGGAGTGAGAGACACAAAAAATCCCTTAAAAAAATCAGTGAATCCAAGAGCTGTTTTTTTGAAAAGATTAACAAAATAGATAAACCATTAGTCAGACTAATAAAGAAGAAAAGAGAGAAGAATCAAATAGACACAATAAAAAATAATAAAGGGGATATCACCACTGATTCCACAGAAATACAAACTACCATCGGAGAATACTATAAACACCTCTATGTAAATAAACTAGAAAATCTAGAAGAAATGGATAAATTTCTGGATACACACACCCTCCCAAGACTGAACCAGAAGAAGTTGAATCCCCGAATAGACCAATAACAAGTTCTGAAATTCAGGCAGTAATTAATAGCCTGCCAACCAAAACAAAAGCTCAGGACCAGATGGATTCACAGACGAATTCTACCAGAGGTACAAAGAGGAGCTGGTACCATTCATTCTAAAATGACTCCAAACAATACAAAAAGAGGGAATCCTCCCTAACTCATTTTGTGAGGCCAGCGTCAACCTGACATCAAAACCTGGCAGAGACATAACAAAAAAAAGAAAATTTCAGGCCAATATTCCTGATGAATATCAATGGGAAAATCCTCAATAAAACACTGGCAATCCGAATCCAGCAGCACATTAAAAAGCTTATCCACCACAATCAAGTCAGCTTCATCCCTGGGATGCAAGGCTGGTTCAACCTACACATATCAATAAATGTAATCCATCACATAAACAGAACCAATGACAAAAAACACATGATTATTTCAATAGATACAGAAAAGGCCTTTGACAAAATTCAACACCTCTTCATGCTAAAAACACTCAATAAACTAGGTATTGATGGAAATTTTCTCAAAATAATAAGAGCTTTTTATGATAAACCCACAGTCAATAGCATACTGAAAGTGCAAAGGCTGGAAGCATTCCCTTTGAAACCCGACAAAAGACAAGGATGCCCTCTTTCACCACTCCTATTCAACATAGTATTGGAAGTTCTGGCCAGAGCAATCAGGCAAGAGAAATAAATAAAGGGTACTGAAATAGGAAGAGAGGAAGTCAAATTGTCACTGTTTGCAGATGACATGATTGTATATTTAGAAAACCCCATCGTCACAGCCCCAAAACTCCTTGAGCTGGTAAGTAACTTCAGCAAAGTCTCAGGATACAAAATCAATGTGCAAAAATCACAAGCGATCCTATACACCAATAATAGACAAGCAAAGAGCCAAATCATGAGTGAACTCCCATTCACAATTGCTTCAAAGATAATAAAATACCTAGGAATACAACTTACAAGGGATGTGAAGGACCTCTTCAATGAAAACTACAAACCACTGCTCAAGGAAATAAAAGAGGACACAAACAAATGGAAAACCTTCCATGCTCATGGACAGGAAGAATCAATATTGTGAAGATGGCCATACTGCCTAAAGTAATTTATAAATTCAATGCTATTTCCATAAAGCTACTAATTCACAGAATTAGAAAAAACTACTTTAAATTTCATATGGAACCAAAAAGGAGTCCTTATAGCCAAGACAATCCTAAGCAAACAGAACAAAGCTGGAGGCATCACACTACCTGACTTCAAACTATACTACAAAGCTACAGTAACCAAAACAGCATGGTACTGGTACCAAAACAGAAATATAGACCAAAGGAACAGAACAGAGGCCTCAGAAATAACACCACACATCTACAACCATCTGATCTTTGACAAACCTGACAAAAACAAGCAATGGGGAAAGTGAGGATTCACTATTTAATAAATGGTGTTGGGAAAATTGGCTTGCCATATGCAGAAAACAGAAACTGGACACCTTCCTTATGCCTTATACAAAAATTAACTCAAGATGGATTAAAGATTTAAACATGCCGGGCGTGGTTGCTCATGCCTGAAATCCCAGCACTTTGGGAGGCTGATGTGGGCGGATCACGAGGTCAAGAGATCGAGACCACTCTGGCCAACATGGTGAAACTCTGTCTCTACTAAAAATACAAAAATTAGCCTGGCATGGTGGCACACACCAGTGGTCCAGCTACTCAGGAGGCTGAGGCAGGAGAATCACTTGAACCTGAGAGGCAGAGTTTGCAGTGAGCCAAGATCATGCCACTGCACTCTAGCTTGGTGCCAGAGTGAGACTCTGTCTAAAAAAAAAAAAGAAAGAAAACAAAAGAAAAAGATTTAAATGTGAGACCTAAAACCATAAAAACCCTAGAAGAAAACCTAGGGAATACCATTCAGGACATAGACATGGACAAAGACTTCATGACTAAAACAGCTAAAGCATTTGCAGCAAAAGCCAAAATTGACAAATGGGATCTAATTAAAGTAAAGAGCTTCTGCACAGCAAAAGGAACTATCATCAGAGTGAACAGGCAACCTACAGAATGAGAGAAAATTTTTGTAATCTATTTATATGACAAAGGGATAATATCCAGAATCTAATAGGAACTTAAACAAACTTACAAGAAAAAAAAAACACACAACCCCATCAAAAAGTGGATGAAGGATATGAACAGACACTTCTCAAAAGAAGGCAAACATATTTTAAAAAGCTCATCATCACCAGTCACTAGAGAAATGCAAATCAAAACCACTGAGATACCATCTCACACCAGTTAGAATGACAATCATTAAAAAGTCAGGAAACAACAGATGCTGGAGATGATGTGGAGATATAGGAATGCTTTTACAATGTTGGTGGGAATTAGTTCAACTGTTGCAGAAGACAGTGTGGTGATTCCTCAAGGATCTAGAACCAGAAATAGCATGTGACTGAGACTTGGAACCAACCCACATGCCCATCAATGATAGACTGCATAAAGAAAATGTGGCACATATACACCATGGAATACTATGAAGCCGTAAAAATGAATGAGTTCATGTCCTTTGCAGGGACATGGATGAAGCCGGAAACCATCGTCTCAGCAAACTAACACCGGAACAGAAAACCACACACTGCATTTTCTCACTCAAACGTGGGAGTTGAGCAATGAGAACACATGGGCACAGGGATGGGAACATCACACACTGGGGCCTCTCTGGGGGTGGGGGTTAAGGGGAGGGATAGCATTAGGAAAAATACCTAATGTAGATGATGGGTTGACGGGTGCAGCAAACCACCATGACACATGTATACCTATGTAACAAACCTGCATGTTCTGCACATGTATCCCAGAACTTAAAGTATAATTAAAAATAAATAAATAAATAAATTACCCTGTTACTATTTCTTCTATACAGAAAAAGCAGACATGAAGCATCTTAAAGAAGAAAAAGGTAATTTTTTTAAAGAATAAAAAATAGAATGCAAAGCCCTGAAGCTAAAATATTTTAAGGCAAAATGTATTTATATCATATGAAAAAAAAACTTTTCTAAATGTATGTGATGAGTGTTAGCCTGAGTGAAAGAAGAAATATGGTATGTAAAAAACACAATAAAAATGGTTGTGTAGTAACAGCAGTGTCAAAGAAGCAATGGATGGTAAGCCAACCCATGCAAATAAGCATCAATTTGTTCTGCCATTGATGAGCAAAGTATAAACTGAATCACAATGCTGCCGTTTTTCTTAACATTAGGTTTATTTATTTGGCAAACTACACCATATAAGATGACAATTACTGATTTGAGTATAATTATCATAAAGCTTACAAAGGTCTTAATTATCAAATAGTTTATTGGAGCAGGAGGAAAGCATTCTTAGACATATCAGAATTATTGTCAATAACAAAATAACTCTTTTTTGTTTATCTCCAAGTCCAGTTAATCAGAATGACTCATTTTTCATAGATTCTAGTTAATTTTGTTCCTACATTCATGTTATACCTCTGTTTATAAAACAATGTCTAGTGCTAACATTTATTTTTGTTAGGTACCGGTTGGATAGAAAAATTTTTGAAAACCAACTTGAGAAAATATTTATAACACTGAAATTATCCTCATTCGTTGATGTGAGACAAAATTTTTATGGAAATTTACTTTAAAAATTTATATTTTAATTTACATTTTCCTTATTAACAGTCTCAACAAGAAAAGAAAGTCTTCAATTACACAATGTGACAAAAGGTAATCTTGAATTACATAACTACTATGTTTGTATGAAAACATATGAATTATGTTGTTGCTTAATATTAATATTAAATTATTTTGGAACAAAGAAATCTAGAAGATACAAACTTCTCTTAATAGCAGAGGAACTGGACAGGTAGAAAATCTAGCAGAAAGCTTACATTTCAATAGAAAATAAGAAAACATGAAGAAATCAGAACTATTAGCAACATTAACATGAACAAATATTCTGTTACACATCATAAGAAAAATTATCAATTACTAAGACTTTTTTAGCATGAATAAAGTCAAAAGTAATATGGTAGTAAAAATAAATATTACTGGGATTTATTTTTATCTATCACTAAATAACATATAGTTAAGATCATGAATATATTTTTTATTGCTTATAAATTAGACCTTTAAATTAATTCAACCTAGACACAAAATAGGCAAATGCCAGCATGCACAATGCAGACATTTTTTTCTTAAAAAGAGAATGATCTATTTTGCTGATATTGTCATAAAACTATAAATAAGATTTATACTAAATTATGTAGCCTTGGCAACATAATTTTAGGCAAATTCAATTACTTTAAAAAAGTGCTTTAAATTCGAAGGTGCTAGATAAACATATCATAACTAAGACAACTATTTTCATTCATAGCAAATACATAAATCTCTAGTAGGGAGAGAAAAAGCTTTGTTTTTCACTGTCTCCCTTTTACTGCTCACTGAAATGTGTATCCCTGAAATGACTAGACATATCTAGACATACTTTTTACACATGAAATTATTAATGTATTCATAATTATCACTAATATTAAGAGGTAAAACTTTCAATAGAAGGGCAATTGCATTTGTAGAATAATATAGGGGCACAATTTTTATATTGAAACATTCTTTTAAATATTGTTTAATATCCTTTGAGATAATCAGCCAGAAGGATGAGAAAAAAATAAATTAATTAGAAAATGTATGGTTATACCTTTTCCTATTATTAGTTTACTTAATTCTTAGTAAAACCCAATTATCATGCCCAGTTTAAAGATGAAATAAGTGCAATAAAAGAAAATCTAACATCTCAAGAGTATTTATATGGTACAGACAAGATTTGGCTCCAAGTTTGTATGTTTTCAAACACTATAATGGTTAAGGCCATCTATTCATACTTCAGTATTCTATTACGCTGCTGCAAATACAAGAGAAAGTTTTCTGCCAATCACAGCAGCCCAAGGATAGTGTATATCCGAATTTGCCCCCAAGGGAGTGATCTATTAGAGAGATGATTTGAGGAAACCTCTGTAACTCAGCTGTACAAGAGATTCAGACTTCTGATTCAGACTTCTCACTCTGTTTTGTGAATCTATCGTTTTAAAGTCTTCATCTTGTGAAAACAGTGGAGAAAAATGATTATGTACGAAAGCACAAGTCCAACGCAGAGATAATTGAGAGCAGGCATATTCTTATTCATTCCTTCATTTATATCAGTGAAAGTCTATTTTTCCCCTAAATTTCTGTCTTCCTAACCAATGCTAGTATTTTTAAAGACAAAAAAATAACATGTTAGTCTTAGTGAAATAGTTTTCCAAATTATTTATTTCATAATTTTATGCATGAAGCATAGTACTCTAACAATACTGAAAACATGTATCCAAGCTGAAAATGTTTTTTAATAGGAATAACCTAATTTTTATAAAATTTTAATCCTTAGGTTTATGTTAGAAACTCTACAAATCTCAAAATAAACCATGTAATACAGGTAGCTTAAAAATCATATTTTCTAGTCTGGCTCTTTAAATGAGACTAATGTTAGAATGGAACTGTTACTAGTCTTTTTCAAGAAATTAGAATGTCTGCTCTAGTGTTTGGGACAATAATTTCACCTTAGTTATTTTGTCCTACATACAGCTTAATAAGAAAGCACATTTCTTTGAAGAATAATAACCTCTCATTAGAATAAATAAATTATTATGAAAAAGTAAACTTACTTTGCATGTTGTTTTTTAAGATGTATTTTATAGTCTGGTAATTATTTATTTTATCTATCTTTGAAAGAAAAATAATTCTAAATGATATATTTTATAAAGTCTTGGAATTTTAAAGAAAATATTTAGCTGTTACATAATGCAAAGTAATTTTATTCAAGCTAAGTATAATAATAGTTGAGCCAAAACTCTTAATTTAACAAAGATCTTGATTTTAGTAAGAGTATTTTAAAAGCATAAATATTTTGTGACACTTTGATGAATAGCTTTTTTGATAGCTGACATATTTTCTTAGATAAAATAGATTAACCAAGATATTCAAAGAATCAGCCAGGCATAGTAACTCACACCTGTAATACCAGCTACTTGGGAGGCAGAGGAGGGAGGATTGCTTGAGCACAGGAATTTGAGGCTGCAGTGAGCTGTGGCTGTGATTGTACCACTTCATGTCATCTTGGGCAACTGAGACCCCATCTCTAAATAAAAATTTTAAAAAATTAAAAATTATAACAAAACAAAGACTTATGTTGACAGGCAACAGATGACTGTATTTCTTCATTGATTCTTAAATAATAAGCAAGAAACAAAATAATTAGATATTTTTATAAAGTCCACTGATTTATAATTTCCTTGCATTTTATCTCAGTTAAACAAAACTTATTTATTTTCTCTTTTTAGCAGAAAAACCTGCAAGAGTATCAAGTAAGTACAGTTTGTATTAATGACAAGTTCTCTTTGATACGTAGTGTCAATTTTAAGATGAAATTCATAAAATATTTTTATTTTTGAAGTGTTCAGTATAGTTTATTCTAAACTAAATCCTCTGACAGGAATTTATTAGCTTTTATTGTTACTTAGGTTGAAACTTAAAAAAAAACTGTGTTATTTGAAATTACAACTTGTAACAGAAATACCTTATTATTTTCTCAAGCCTGAAAATAAAAATGACTTGCATTTAAATAAATAAATGTTTTCAGTGATTAAATTCAAGTGAAATAAAATAATTCTGTATCTGCCTTTAACTGTCAATCACTAGAAATTTGTTAAAGACCACATATGGTCGAACAGTGATGCTTTTGCTGCTGTTTTCTAGTGTTCGTTAACCTAAATAAAATTGT
Organism: Pan troglodytes; assembly: GCF_028858775.2. Taxonomy (NCBI): domain Eukaryota; kingdom Metazoa; phylum Chordata; class Mammalia; order Primates; family Hominidae; genus Pan; species Pan troglodytes. The sequence goes on along the minus strand of NC_072403.2, from coordinate 135,137,409 downwards.
GTATCTAAGAAACCTAAATTGTAATTTAATTGTATAGCTATAATTTAATTGTAAACCTAAATTGTAATATAATTGTATATCTAAGAAACCTAAATATAATTGTGTATCTAAGAAAAACAGCGTAGTTAGGAATGGATGTATCTCCTATAGTATAAACCACAGCTCCCAGAATAGATTCTCTAGAATATCAGGATCCAGGTACAGATAGAAATTCTATGTATATAGGATATAACTGTAAATATTCTTACAAGTTCCTAAGATTCAAGGAAATAACAATTTATCCTTTTTTATTTCCATATTTATGAAAAAATATTCTAAATAAGTACCACCCAATACAAATATAAAATGTGACATATATGTAATTTTAATTTTAATTACATATATGTAATTTTAATTTTAATTACATATATGTAATTTTAATTTCATATGTGTAATTTTAATTTTAATATGTTATTTTAATTTTCTAGTTGACACATTAAAAGACAAAACGAAACAAGTGGAAATAATTTTAGTAATATTTTATTTTATGTAACTTATTTTATACAAATGTTATTTCAATATATAATCAATATAGAAAAGTATTTATCCCTACATTCTTTTTTTGTATTGATATTTTGAAATCTTATGTGTATTTTACACTTACACTACATTTTATCTTGTGCTAGTCACATTTCAATTTCCCAAAGCCCCATGTAGTCAGTGGCTACAGCATTGGATAAAGAAGGTCCTACAGTACCCAATGTTAATATTGAAGACAATAAAAAGGAACCATTCAAATATGACACCACATGTCATTCAAAGGTCTTTGATTACAGGTGATCATAGACTTGCTTCAGGAATTTAAAAAAAGGAAAGATATTGTAAGGACACAAAATTGTCCCACTGATGGCAAGGACAAAATGTATAGATAAAAGGAAAGGCCCTTGGAAGCTGCCCTATTCCACACCATTCCCCTACAGCCAAAGGTAATGAGAGCTGACTACATAAGGAGGTAATGCCAAGATTTTTGCCTTGAAGAATGGTTAGGATTTGGATAGCTGGAGAAAAGGATAGAAATGACTGACAAAGAAGGATAGCATCAGAAGTATTGGTTGAAGTTGAGGTGTAGTGTTGGAAAGAAGTGGGAAGTAAGCACATTTCGGGTGAAACTGTCAGGTAGAGAATATTCAAGGCCAAAATATTTTAGAATGTGCCACAGAAAGCTATGGTTTACTTCCTCCTAGAAGGAAGTAAAAAGTCAAGGAATTATTGGGACACCTAACTTCATAATAATAGCAGCAGTAGTAGTAAGAGTAAGATTATGAGCAGTAACTGAAAAGAAAAATGTATCAGAAAGAAAAATATATCATTTAAAATATATCATTTCTGTGGTCCATATTAAAATAAATGATCAGAGACATCATGGAATGATTGTTTAATAAGGTGGTTTTCTGAGTATATGAAGCTTATTTCCTCTATAGCACATATTATTGTTTTTATTATGCTTTTTTAGGAGCAATCATCAAAAAACTGTCTTAGGTATTTATAAAGAAGAGCATACTATATATATTTGAAACTAAACAAGTATCATTCTTTTTCCGAATCCTTTTACAGCATTATGTATATGTATATTTTGCTAGTGGTGGTAGGAGTGGGTTTTGGGGCTCAGACTTTTTTTTCAGTCATTTGTTTCTCTTTAACTAAAGGAGCTTCATGAAATAGCTGTGCTTCGTGGCCATCACTCTCTTCCCCTAACTCCACTCTAGTGCCTGCACCTCTTGTCTAGCAGGGACCAGGTCCTCCAACTTTTACAGCCATGAGCATGTCATGTCTTTTGTTTGTGTTCTCTTCAATTTCTTTAATCAGTGTTTGTAGTTTTCCTTGTAGAGATCTTTCTTTTTCTTGATTAGATTTATTCCTAGGTATTTTTCTTATAGCTGTTATAAATGCAATTACCTTCTTGATTTCTTCTTCAGCTAGTTCATTATTGGTGTATGGAAATGCTACTCATTTTTATGTTGATTTTGTATTCTGCAACTTTACTAAATTTATTTATCAAATCTAGAAGTTTTTTGGTGGAGTCCTTAGGTTTTTCTAGATATAAGATCGTATCATGAGCAAAGTGGGATAGTTTGAATTATTTTCCAATGTGGATGCCTTTTATTTCTTTCTCCTGTTTCATTGTTCTGGCTAGGACATTCTATTTATTTCTTTCTCTTGTTTTGATTGTTCTGGCTAGGACATTCTATTCTTCCCCCTTTTGAAGTCATCATGTCTATTATTTCCATCTTTATGTCCATGTGTACACATCATTTAGCTCCCACTTGTAAGTGATAATGCATGATAAATTTGATTTTCTGTTTCAGTTATTTCACGTATGATGATGGGCTTCAACTCCATCCATGTTGCTGCAAAATACATGATTTTACTGTTTTTTATGGCTTCATAGTATTCTGTGGTGTATAAATACTACATGTTCTTTATCTAATTATCCCTTAATGGGCACTTAGGTTGATTCCATGACTTTGCTATTGTGAATAGTGCTGCAATAAACATAGAAGTACAGGTATCTTTTTAATATAATTATTTATTTTCCTTTGGGTAGATAAGCAGTAGTGGGATTACTGGGTCAAATGTTAGTTCTAATTTAGTTCTTTGAGAAATCTCCATAATATTTTCCATAGGAATTGAACCAATTTACATTCCAACCAACAGTGTATAAGCCTTCCTTTTCTCCACATCCTCGTCAACATATTTTTTTTGATTTTTTAATAATAGCCATTCTGACTGGTGTAAGATAGTATCTTATTATGGTTTTAATTTCTGTCATAATTAGTAATGCTCAGCATGTTTTCATATGTTTGTTGGCTGATTGTATGTATTCTTTTGCGAGATGTCTGTTCATTTGCCCACTTTTCAAATGGGTTGTCCTTCATTCTGTTGATGTGATGTATCAGGTTTATTGATTTGCACATGTTGAGCCATCCTTGCATCCCTGGGATGAATCCTACTTGGTCATGGTGTAGTATCTTTTCAAAATGATGTTGGATTCATTTTGCTAGTATTTTGTTGAGGATTTTTGCATCTATATTCAACAGAGATATTGGTTGGGAGTTTTATTTCTTTGTGTGTCCTTGTGTGGTTTTGGTATCAGGGTAATGCTGACCTTGTAGATTGAGTTATGGAGGGTTCTCGCCTCATTAATTTCTTGGAATAGTTTTAAAACTGGTATTAAGTTTTTCTTTCTATGTTTCATAGAATTTGACTGTGAATCCATCCAGTCCTGGAATTTTCTTTGATGAGAGATTTTTTTATTACTGACTAAATTTTGCTACAGTTGATCTGTTCAGGTCCTATTTCTTCTTGATTCGATCTTGGTGAGTTTTATGTTTTCAGGAGTTTATCAGTATCCAATATTTTTTCCAGTTAATTAGCATGTAGTTGTGCATATGAGTCTCTGATTTTTATTTTTATTTTTTTTGAGATGCAGTCTCACTCTGTTACCCAGGCTGGAGTGCAGTGGCGTGATCTCAGCTCACTGCAACTTCTGCCTCCTGGGTTCAAGCAATTCTTCTGCCTCAGCCTCTGGAGTAGCTGAGATTACAGGTGCCCACCACCACACCTGGCTAATTTTTGTATTTTCAGTAGAGACAGGGTCTCACCATGTTGGCCAGTCTGTTCTCGAACTCCTGACCTCAGGTGATCCACACACCTCAGCCTCCCAAAGTGCTGGGATTACAGGCTTGAGCCACTGTACCCAGCTTGATCTTTTGTATTTCTGTGGTATCTGTTATACTGTCTCCTTTTTCCTCTGAGTTTATTTGGATCTTATTTCTTATATTCCTGCTTAGGCTAGCTGGCTGTTTTGATTTTATTATTTCAACGCACAATTTTATTGATCTTTTGTTTAATTTTATTTCAGTCTTTAATCCATCTTGAGTTAATTTTTTGTATAAGGTGTAAGGAAGGGGTCCAGTTTCAGTTTTTTGCATATGACTAGCCAGTTTTCCCAACACTATTTATTAAATAGAGAATCCTTTTCCCATTGTTTGTTTTTGTCAGGTCTGTCAAAGATCAGGTGGTTGTAGATGTGTGGTGTTATTTCTGTGGCCTTTGTTCTGTTCCATTGGTCTATATATCTGTTTTGGTACCAGTACCATGCTGTTTTGTTTACTGTAGCTTTGTAGTATAGTTTGAGGTCAGGTAGCATGATGCCTCAAGCTTTGTTCCTTTTGCTTAGGATTGTCTTGACTATACAGGCTCTTTTCTGGTTCCATATGAAATCTAAAGTAGTTTTTCTAATTCTGTGAAGAAAGTCTGTGGTAGCTTGACCAGAATAGCTTTGAATCCATAAATTACTTTAGGTAGTAGGGTCATTTTAACGATATTGATTCTTCCCCTCCATAATCATGGAATGTTTTTCCATTTGTTTGTTTCCTCTCTTATTTTCTTAAGCAATGGTTTGTAGTTCTCCTTGAAGAGGTCCTTCACATTCCTTGTTAGTTGTATTCCTAGATATTTTATTCTCTTTGTAGCAATTGTGAATGGGAGTTCACTCATGATTTGGCTCTCTGTTTGTCTATTATTGGTGTATAGGAATTCTTGTGATTTTTGCACATTGATTTTGTATCCTGAGACTTTGCAGAAGTTGCTTATTAGCTAAAGGAGTTTTTGGGCTGAGACAATGGGGTTTTCTAAATATGCAATCATATCATCTGCAAACAGAGACAATTTGACTTCTTCTCTTCCTATTAAAATACGCTTTCTTTCTCTTGCCTGATTGCCCTGGTTAGAACTTCCAACACTATGTTAAATAGGAGTGGTGAGAGAGCACATACTTGTCTTGTGCCAGTTTTCAAAGGGAATGCTTCCAGCTTTTGCCCATTCAGTATGCTATTGGCTGTGGGTTTGTCATAAATAGCTCTTATTATTTTGAGATACATTCCATCAATACCTAATTTATTGAGTGTTTTTAGCATGAAGGAGTTTTGAATTTAATCAAAGGACTTTTCCGCATCTATTGAGATAATCATGTGGTTTTTGTCATTGATTCTATTTATGTGATGGATTATGTTTATTAATTTGCACATGTTGAACCAACCTTGCATCCCAGGGATGAAGCCAACTTGATCGTGGTGGATAAACTTTTTGATGTGCTGCTGGATTCGGTTTGTCAGTATTTTATTGAGGACTTTTGCATCAATGTTCATCAGGGATATTGGCCTGAAATTTTCTTTTATTTTTTTCTGTTATGTCTCTGCCAGATTTTGGTATCAGGATGATGCTGGCCTTATAAAATGAGTTAGGGAAGAGTCCTTCTTATTCTATTGTTTGGAATAGTTTCAGAAGGTATGGTACTAACTCCTCTTTGTACCTCTGGTAGAACTTGGCTGTGAATCCATCTGCTCGTGGGCCTTTTTTTTTTTTTTTTGGTTGATAGGCTATTAATTAGTGCCTCAATTTCAGAACGTTTTATTGGTCTATTCAGGGATTTGACTTCTTCCTGGTTTGGTCTTGGGAGGGTGTATGTGTCCTGGAATTTATCCATTTCTTCTAGATTTCATAGTTTATTTGCATAGAAGTGTTTATAGTATTCTCTGATGGTAGTTTGCAATTCTGTGGAATCAGTGGTGATATCCCCTTTATCATTTTTTATTGTGTCTATTTGATTCTTCTTTCTTTTCTTCTGTATTAGTCTGGCTAGTGGTCTATTTTGCTAATCATTTCAAAAAACAGCTCCTAGATTCATTGATTTTTAGAAGGGATTTTCGTGTCTCTATCTCCTTCAGTTCTCCTCAGATCTTGGTTATTTCTTGTCTTCTGCTAGATTTTGAATTTGTTTGCTCTTGTTTCTCTAGTTCTTTTAATTGTGATGTTAGTGTGTCAATTTTGAATTTTTCCCGCTTTCTCATGTGGGCATTTAGTGCTATAAATTTCCCTCTAAACACTGCTTTATCTGTGTTCCAGAGATTCTGGTACATTGTGTCTTTGTTCTCACTGGTGCCAAAGAACTCATTTATTTCTGCCTTCATTTCTTTATGTACCCAGTTGTCATTCAGGAGCAGGTTGTTCAGTTTCCATGTAGTTTTGCGGTTTTGAGGGAGTTTCTTAATCCTGAGTTATAATTTGATTGCACTGTGATCTGAATGACTGTTATGATTTACATTATTTTGCATTTGCTGAGGAGTGCTTTACTTCCAACTATGTGGTCAATTTTGGAATAAGTGCTATGTGGTGCTGAGAAGAATGTATATTTTGCTGATTTGGTTGGAGAGTTCTGTAGATGTCTATTAGGTCCGCTTGGTTCAGAGCTGAGTTCAAGTCCTGAATATCCTTGTTAATGTCCTGTCTTGTTGTTCTGTCTAGTATTGAAAGTGGGATGTTAAAGTTTCCCACTATTATTGTGTGGGAGTCTAAGTCTCTTTGTAGGTTTCTAAGAACTTTCTTTATCAATCCGGGTGCTCCTGTATTGGGTGCATCATATATTTAAAATAGCGCTTCTTGTTGCATTGATCCCTTTACCATTATGTAATGCCCTCCTTTGTCTCTTTTCATCTTTGTTGGTTTAAAGTCTATTTTATCAGAGACTAGGATTTGCTACCCCTGCTTTTTTTTTTCTTTCCATTTGCTTGGTAAATCTTCCTCCATCCCTTTATTTTGAGCCTATGTGTGTATTTGCATGTGTGACGTATCTCCTGAATACAGCACACTGATGAGTCTTGACTCTATCCAATTTACCAGTCTGTGTTTTTTAATTGGGGCATTTAGCCCATTTACATTTAAGGTTAACATTGTTATGTGTGAATTTGATCCTGTCATTATGATGCCAGCTGGCTATTTTGCATATTAGTTGATGCGGTTTCTTCATGGTGTTGATAGTCTTCACATTTTGGTATGTTTTTGCAGTGACTGGTAACAGTTTTTGTTTTCCATATTTAGTGCTTGCTTCAGGAGCTCTTGTAAGGCAGGCCTGGTGGTGACAAAATCCCTCAGCATTTGCTTGTCTGTAAAGGATTTTATTTCTCCTTCGCTTATGAAGCTTAGTTTGGTTGGATATGCAATTCTGGGTTGAAAATTGTTTTCTTTAAGAATGTTGAATATTGGCCCCCACTCTCTTATAGCTTATAGGGTTTCTGCAGAGAGATCTGCTGTTAGTCTGATGGGCTTCCCTTTGTGGGTGACCTGACCTTTCTCTCTAGCTGCCCTTAACATTTTTTCTTTCATTTCAACCTTGGTGAATCTGATGGCTATGTGTCTTGGAGTTACTCTTCTTGAGGAGTATCTTTGTGGTGTTCTCTGTATTTCCTGAATTTGAAAGTTGGTGTGTCTTACTAGGTTGGGGAAGTTCTCCTGGATAATATCATGAAGTGTGTTTTCCAACTTGGTTCCATTCTCCCCGTCACTTTAAATACCGCAATTAAACATAGGTTTGGTCTTTTCACATAGTCCTATGTTTCTTGGAGGCTTTGTTCGTTCTTCTTTATTCTTTTTTTCTCTAATCTTGAATTCACATTTTATTTCATTAAGTTGATCTTTAATCTCTGATACCTTTTCTTCTTCTGATCAGTTTGGCTATTGATACTTGTGTATGCTTCAGGAAATTCTCGTGCTGTGTTTTTCGGCTCCATCAGTCATTTATGTTCTTCTCTAAACTGGTTATTCTAGTTAGCAGCTCCTGTAATCTTTTCTCATGGCTCTTAGCTTCCTTGCATTTGGTCAGAACATGCTCCTTTAGCTTGGAAGAGTTTGTTATTACCCACCTTCTGAAGCCTACTTCTGTCAATTCGTCAAACTCCTTTTCTGTCCAGTTTTGTTCCCTTGCTGGCGAGGAGTTGTGATCCTTTGGAGGAGAAGAGGCATTCTAGTTTTTGGAATTTTCAGCATTTTTGCACTAGCTTTTTCTCATCTTCGTGGATTTATCTAACTTTGATCTTTGTTGTTGGTGACCTTTGGATGGGGTTTTTGCATGGACGTCCTTTTTGTTGATGTTGATGTTATTGCTTTCTGTTAGTTTTCTTTCTAACTGGAGAAACTTGTATATTCTGTAGTTGTTGACAAAATGTTCTATAAATTCCTGTTAGTTTTCTCCTGTAACTTGATGTCCAAGTGTCTTGCTAGACTTGAGGTGTTTTCATCCATTATTTCGTTAAATAGATTTTCTAACCCTTTCCAACCCTCTTTGCTCTTGGGGACATTGATAATTTCAATATTCTGTCACTTTATGTCATCCTAACTGTAACAAAAAAAAATTGCTCATCATTAAGTTATTTTTCTTTATTTTTGACTTACCGGTTTATTTCCAAAGACCTGTTTTCAAGTTCTGAGATTCTTTCTTTTACTTGATTTTTCTTTCTTTTACTTGATTTTCTTTTACTTGATAAAGTTTTCCAATGTGTTTTGTATTTTATCAATGAATTCCTCAGTTTCAGAATTTCAATTTGGTTCTATTTTAAAATAGCTATCTCTTTTTTAAATTTCCGATTCGTATCCTAAATTGTTTTCCTGACTTCTCTGTATTGTTTTTCAGAATTCTCTTGTATCTCACTGAACTTCTTTGAAATCAGTATTTTGATTGTTTTTGTGGGATTTTGTGATTTTCTTTTCCATTGGGATCTATTGCTAGATAATTATTGTATTTCTTTGTAGGTATCATATTTTCTTGTTTTGTTTTCCATATCCTTATGTTGCTATCTATGCATCTGGTGTAACAGTTGTTGCTTTGACTTTGGCTGTGTGAAAATGGCCTGCCTTCCCTCTCCCTCCTTAGTGACCATGGTGATGTTAGCCCCAGGGCAGAACACAGTCCTTTGGGCCTGTGCTATCAGACTGGTGACAGCTGTGGGCCTGCCACTAAGGATGATGGGACCACTCTCAATAGAGTGGCATAGGCAGGCAACTAGGGACACGTAGTTTTCTTGCACCTTGTTTCTGTAGCAACCTTCAGCAGCAACAGTGGAATTTGTCTTCGGGGCACATCATGAAAGTGCCAGGCCTTCCTTCTCCCTCCTTGACCTTGTCAAGGTGGCAGTGGCAGCATTGACTCCAGGGCAGGACACAGTCCTTTTGGAGCTGAGCTCTCAGAATGATGTCATGCTATAGCTGCTCAGGGCTCAGAAGCCTGTGGGGCTCAATATGAGTTCCTTCTTTGGAGCAATGCCTTTGCATAATCTTCAGGCAGCTCTCCATGTTAATCTTGAGGCCTGCAAGAGTTGAGGAACTCTCCCATATCTAGTATTGTTAGTCTGTGGCTGAAATGTGGGGCCCTGGGAAACACTTACTTACACTTTCCCCACATTCCAGAGCTTCTCCTGGCTGCTAGCCCATCACAGCCAGACAGACTGCTACACTTTCTTTTCTTTCTTTGCTTTTGGTGCTTCCTATCACTTCTCTGTTGAATTCCAGTGTAATCTCTTAGACCATCTATTCAAAGTCTGACTATCTACTTGATACTTTTGTTTCTTTCCATGGAAGAGGCTCATATTAGCTGAATCTAGACAGCCATCTTGCTCCCAGCCTCTTGCTTTCTAATTTCTAAATATTCATTTGATTTTTATTCTGTATCTTTATTTTTGTAGATATGGTAAATATATGATAAATAATGTGCTTCTCATGGAGTTTGGAGGAAGACATTGGGAGGAGGATGTGTGAGATTTTATTATATTTAGTACTTATTATTTTAAAAATTAAAAGCAAAAAAATCCCACATTCTTAAAATTTAAATAACACCACAATCTATTCCTGATATTAACATTTTAAATTTTTTGAAAACTTTTTCTCTAAAAAAGCAAAAATACATCCTAAAATATTATTTTCCAGGAACTTGCCCAAAGGCAAAATGTGAAATAAAACCAAGGGATGATAAAATACATTCTTAAAAGGCAAACAATGCTGCGGGAAGGTTTTTCAACCAGAAGAGTCATAAGGCTCTTGACAGGGGGATGGCCCTGGCAAGATATTTATCCCAATGGATGTTGGTGTATCAAAGAAAAAGATTTTATAGGTGTGCATAGTTATTTTGTTGCTGTAGTCTGGGAGTCAACATTTATATAAAGTTAGGTTTGTTAGATCCTCAAAATGAGTATTTCAAATGAAATAGTGTAGTAGGAACATTTCTTGAGATTATTGTATGTGGAGGTTTAACTTTGCCATGTTTCCTGTAATTTTTTTTTTCTTGAATAGGGGAGCATTTTTGCCATTAGCACTTCATCAAAATTACCTGAATGCACCAAGTTGTGAGATCATTATAATCTTTGAGATACAATTTTGATATTAGTCCAAGATAATAAATTTAACTTTGACATCTCCATAATAATAAATTTAGTCTTTTCTAGAAGTTTACTACTTTATAATGAAGTTTCAACCAAACCTGCTAGAAAAGTAGTTAGGATTTCCATGTTTTTAAACAACTTTCTTTCTATCTTACTTTTGTGATTTTTCAAAAGCTTTCTAACTTTTAATATTCTGATCTAGTATTTTGGTTCTACATTTTTTCCTTCCTTTATAAATATGCTAAGTAAATAAGGTAGTTCTTTCAATATTAGAGTATAATAGATATTTTAGATGTCAGAATTAAGCACTTTGAAAATTAGTCTGAAATTTAAGCATAAGATAAAATTAAATACAGATTTCATAGATATAAAAGTTTATATTCTTTTTCTGAATTTACATGTTTAGTGTATCTTATGTCTGAAAAGAAAACTGTGAAATGAATATCTAGTAAAGATTCTTTTAATGACTATAATTAACCATAACTAAAGCATCATATTTGTCCTTATAATATATAATGATGAATAAATAAAAGTATAACCTATTTTTATTGATTATATTTTCCCAAATTGAAAATTTTCAGTAATTTCAGAAAACTAGAATTTCCCAATAAGTATGTCATTCCCATTTGAAGTAATATTTCAATTTGTCAAATAATAATGTTACTATTAATGAGTAAGTAAATTATAAAATGATAATTCAGTGGCAGAAAAGCACTAATCTTCTTAAACACAGAAATTCTTAAACACAAACAGAATATACTTCATTTTATGTTGATAGCATCTTTGCTTTCCTTTTTTACATAATTAAATTAATGATACTTTCTAGCATAACCAAATTCAACCTAAAAGCTACTTCAGAGTAAATTCACCTCAAAAATCAAGTAACTTCTGTTATCTTAGACTAAGTTGTTGATAAAAATAATATGCAATGATTAATGATGACACATCAATATTTTGACTTTTAAATAAATGAATCAATTTTATCACTTTACAACATATGCCAGTCCCATATCTAGCACTGCACAAGAAAATTTAATAGTCTAATTCGGATGTAGTTATAGAACAAGTCTTTAAACATTGTTTGCTTAACTTTACAAAATGAGTTTGAATAATGTTATTCATGCCCAATTATGTTTTGAATTCATTTGTCTAAAATTAGATCTAAATATTTCCAAAAAATAAACTGAATTGCTGAAACTAAAATGACTATTAAGTCTCTTTTACTACTTTGTTAATATTGTTTGTGAAAAAAAATCCGTTGCTATAAATATATAACTGTTATTTATGGCTTTTTTTTTACGTTGTTTCAGCAAGTAAGATTGATTATATACTGAAATCAAAAACAGAAAGAGAAAAAAAGACCTTCCCATTTCGAAAACAATTTATTGGAAAATGAAGTTTTGGGAGAGAGATCATAATTTTTTTCATAGCTTTCATTTATATACAAATTAATATCAAAAATGTGAATTTCCTATCCCTCTTACTAATATAAATTATTCCAGTCTATTTTGTTCTTTAAAAATACTTTATTATGTAGTTTCTGATACATACAAAGTAACATATATTTGAAAACTGGATAATACAAATACTGTAACTTCACTATTCCAACCCTTCATTTCTATCAGAAGTAACTACTACAATGAGTTTCATTTTTATGATTCCCTTGATTACTTTTTTCTAATTTTATGACATGTATTGGTCTCTCATCTCTGTGTGTGTGTAGCACATTGTAGAACATACTCTGACATTTTTTACTTAATGTTATGCTTCTCAGATTTATCAGTATTTTTGAGTAGTCATATTTTACTTATTTTCACTGCCATATATAGTATATTACTTTGTGAACATACACATTTAATCAGTTCTACTCTTGATGGACATTTGCAATGCTTCCCATTTATTTGAGGTTTTTCTGTTTCCTTTGTAAATATCAAATATGTATGCTTATTTTATTAATCTATTTCCTTTCTACTTTTACGTTTGTATGTAACAGCAATAAATTTTCCTTTAAGCACTATTTCAGCAGCATCCCACAAACTTTTATATGTAGTATTTTCATTACAATTCAATGTTAAGCATATTTAATTTCCACTATAATTAATTTTAACTAGTGTATTATATAGATTTTATTTATAGAGTATATTTTAAAATTTCTAAACCTATGAGAATTACTGACGTTATTCTTATTTAACCGAACTCCAATTTAATTGTGTAGTAATCACAGGAAAAGTGTTTTCTTTGAAATGTGTTCAGTGTTTATCTTGTGAACTAATATATTAGTTTCAGTAAATACTGTATATATGATTGAGAAGACTGTGTCTTTGCTAATGGTTGAAAGCACAATTCTATAGCCATTAAATCAAGCTTAATTGTCTTTTTAATTACCCTGTATCTTCTTTGACTTTTTGTATATTTGAAGTATCAATAACTGAATAAACTATATTGACATCTCCTCCTATGATGAGAAATTATCAGTTTATCCCTGTAGTTTAATCAATTTTTATATCAGGTGCTATTTCATGTTATACGTAAGTTTATATCAATTTTGTGTCTTTCTGATATATTGAACATTTATCTTTATATGATGACTTCTATATCCCTTACAATGCTCTTTTTAAAAAGAGTATATGGCCGGGCGTAGTGGCTCACGCCTGTAATCCCAGCACTTTGGAAGGCCGAGGTGGGCAGATCATGAGGTCAGGAGATCGAGACCATCCTGGCCTACATGGTGAAACCCTGTCTCTACTAAAATACAAAAAATTAGCGTGGCATGGTGGTGTGTGCCTGTAATTCCAGCTACTTGGGAGGCTGAGGCAGGAGAATCGCTTGAACCCAGGAGGTGGAGTTTGCAGTGAGCAGAGATTGTGCCACTGCACTCCAGCCTGGCCAAAGAGTGAGACTCCGTGTCAAAAACAAAACAAAATAAAACAAAAAAGAGTATTATGCAGTATGTCTGATATTAATATAATTATTCTAGCTTTCTTTTGGTTAATATTTTATCTGAATGTATTTTCAATTAAACCTTTACTTTATGTCCTTTCGTAACATGATGTTTTCTATATGTGTCTATCAAACAATATTGAGCTAAATTTTATTTTACGTTGTATACTACAATGATCTTTAGTTTTAATCTGATGGACGTAGACTATTTACATTTATCGTGATTATTAAAATCTTAGGTCTGGTTCTCACTGTCTTGTTGCTTTCTCCTTCTCATGCTCTCTCAATGCTTCTTCATCATCTTTCTTGACTTTTATAAATTGAGGGTTTTTTCCTTTTATATGTTTTTATTATTCCATTTTGCAGAGATCATACCTTATTTCTATTACTTTAGTGATTATCCTTACATTTTAACCATACCCACCTAACAAAGTATAAAATTGCTACTTGAAAACCCCTTCTAAACAAGAGAGGAATATGAAAACATCTAAATTCCAACACATCTAATCTTGACTTACATGGTAATTTTGTTCAAAAACCTGAATATGTGAATTTTATTAGTATTATTTGTTTAATCAGTATGTGCCTATCTGTACTTATATGTTTACCAGTTTAATTGTTTACCATTTCTTTTGCATTTTTGACTTTCTTTTGATAGCATGCTTTTCCTAGTAGTGCCTTCTATGAAATTGCCTTGGGTAGAGTTTTATTAGTAGAAAACATTCTCAGTTTTTACTTACTTGACAGCTTTTCTATATCATTTCATTCCCGAAAGCCTTTTATTTCTTCTGTCACATAATCTAGGCTTCCAATTATACACTTTTAAGCATCTTTTAATGTATTATTCGACTCTATTGTTTCCTTTTCTACTGATAGAATAGGGGAATGCTGTTATCAATTTAATTGTCATTTCTTCCTGTGTAATATATCTTTTCTCTCTGCCTTCTTCAAGTATGTTCTCTTAGCCTTTGTTCTGCTGCAGTGTTACTATAGTTTGTTGGAATGAGGATTTCTTCTTATTGTGACATACTTTCAGGGCACAGGAATTTATCATTTTCTTGTACCTACTTGAGGAATCCATAACTATTGTTTATTCAAAATATTGTCTCTTCCATTTTTTCTCCTTTATGCCACTGCAAAAAAGCAAGAAAAAAAATTAATACATTTGGAAAGGAAAAAACAAAACCATCCCTATTCACATGATTGTCTATGTAGCAAATCTAAAACCTGTATAAACACAAAAACTGGAATTAGTAAGTGAGTTTCAAAAGGTAGTAGGGTGTCCGGGCGCAGTGGCTCACGCCTGTAATCCCAGCAGTTTGGGAGGCTGAGGCGGGCAGTTCATGAGGTCAGGAGTTCGAGACCAGCCTGGCCAAGATGGTGAAACTCTGTTTCTGCTAAAAATACAAAAATTAGCCAGGTATGGTGGCACATACCTGTAGTCCTAGCCACTCAGGAAGCTGAGAGAGGAAAATCCCTTGAACCAGCGAGGCAGAGTTTGCAGTGAGCCAAGATTGTGCCACTGCACTCCAACCTGGGTGACAGAGCGAGACTCCATCTCAAAAAAAAAAAAAAAAAAAAAAAGCAGGGTATAAAGTTAATACAGAAAACTCATTATTTCCCACATGCAACATGCAATTGAAAACAAAATTTAAAAAAATTAGTTCGTGTTACCTAATATGAAATACTTATGTATAAATCAAAATGTATATATGATCTGTATGTTGAAAACCACAAGGTGATGATAAAAATTATTAAAGAAAATCTAAAATAAGTAGAGCTATACTATATTCATAAATTGGAAGATTCAACATAGCAAAGAGGTCAGTTCTCCCCAAATTGATCTATAATTTAATGCAATTACAATCAAAATCTCAGAAAAAATTTCTTAATATATAAAATCTCTTTTACAATAGCTAAAACATTTTTTAAAAGAACAAATTTGGAATAATCATATTACCTAATTTTAAATGTTACTGTACACTTACAGTAATCACAAGAGTATGGGATTTGCAAAGATATAGCCACATAGATCAATGTAGCATTAAAAATCCAAGAAATAGACCCACATAACACAACCATTTGATTTGTAATAAAAGTTCTGAAGCAATTTAGTGGAGAATAAGTAGACTTTTTAGCCAATGGCACTCAAACAACTGGACATCTATGTATTTTTTGAAAATAAACTGCTATCTTAACCTCACATAGTATGCAAAAATTAATCAAAAATAGATATCTCTAAATGTAAAACATGAAATTATCAAACTTTTAGGAGAAAACATCTTTGAGACCTAACATTAGACAAAGAGTTACAAGACATGACACCAAAAGGACTATTTGTAAAAGAAAAAATAATAAATTGTATACCATCTCAAAATTAAAAATGTGTGCTCTGTGGAAAAGACTACATATCCAACAAAGGCCTTGTGTTTTTTACAAATTGGGTGAAATAAAATGTTAGTTAAAATTAATTTTAAAAAGTAAACAAAAGATTTTAACACATAGTTCACCAAAGAGGATGTATGAATGGCAAATAAGAACCAGAAAAGATATTTGACATTATTAGCTGTTAGAGAATTGCAAGCTAAGCCACCATTATATAACAGCACACATTTATTAGGATAAGTAACTTTTTAAAACATGGAAAAACAAAAACAAGTGCTGGCAAGCATTTGAAACAACCAGAACTTTCATACATTGCTGTTGGGAAGGCAAAATGGTACTGGCACTATAGAAAACTGAGAGTTTCTTATAAAGAGAAACACATGCTTATGTTGTGACCCAACCATCTCACTCCTGAAGGATGAGAGAAATAAAAATTTATGTTCGCCCAAAAATGTGAACATAAATGTTTATTGCAGCTATATTCACAATTGCCAAATCTGGAAATAACCCAAATGTCCTTCAACAGGCAAATGGATATAGAAGCTGTAGTACATCCACACAACAGAATATTTCTCAGGAATAAAAATTCATAAGTTATATGAATTCAAATACGTTATTTCTTCTGAAGCTAAGCCTCAAAGGTTCCATACGGGAAGTGTTCATGCATATGGGATTCTTCCATTGGGTTACAGCTCAGTAGTTGCCCAAGGTTAGGGACAGAGGGAGAGTGTCACTATGAAGGAGGAGAACAAAGGTATTTTTTGGAGGTGATTGTGGTTGTAGTCACACACATCTATACATGTCTTAAAATTCATATACGTGTCTTAAAATTCATAGAAGTTTGCACCGAAAATCTCAATTTACTGTGTGATTATTTTAAAAAATAAACCTTAAAAAATAAAATAAATAACGTACAAAACTTGTGACAGATAGCTTTTTGAGATTTCCTAGCTGGGTTGCTTTTTCTCACTTACCTGGCCTTATCTTTTTCTTTGTCTTTACTGACCCTGTCTTGATCAACTTTTATTCCACTCCCAGCAGTTCCTTACCATTTGTGGGAATCCATCCTGAAAGTGAGCCCTGGCTTGTCAGTTTCCCAAGGTCACAGGGTATCTGATGGTTCCAGCCCCTTCAGCTCTCAATGCTTACCTGCTACTGGACTTGACAAAGTCCCTCACAACTTTAGCTGATGATCTCATCAGTCTGACTTCCTTTGGGAAATACCTGTTGGCTATCTGAGAGACTGATCCCCATCTCTCAGACTCCCCATGGTTTCCCTCTGCTTCCTCTTCTACAGACTTTGATTCCTTGTAGATTTTTGACTATTCATTTGTCTCAATACGTAGCTATCTTAGGGTTCATCTAATTTGTTATAAATATTGTTCATGGTTTTTGCTGTCTACCTATTCTATCCATTTTGGGGGGAGAAATATGAAGGAAATTTAAGATCTCTACTGCTATTATGTTCTCACAGTCCCCTAGGACAATTTTATCATTGTCCCACCCTCCCTGGCTTAACAAACGATCCTAGCCTCTACACCCCCATTTTGCTCCTTGCACACTTAATTACTGAATTTCAGTTTTAATATAAGCACTTGTCCTAATGTGACCCCACTTTTCATGTATCAGCAGGGTTAGTTTTTTATTTTAATTTCCCTGGGACAGAAGGGACAATTCTATTTGAAGATTTCCTTTACTTCCTCTAAACCCAGTCCTTCAACAAAAGGTATTAGTTTTTGTTGCTGTGAATGAGCACTTTAGTGTATTCAGTCTATCATATTTTCAGAAGTATTAGTATCCAATAGTTTTTAAGATTTTATCCACAAATCTTATTTTAACCAAGATTATTGCCTTTCTTTTTCTAAATTAAAAAACAAGATATCTTACGTCCTAGTTCTAGACAATTGTGTAAAACTAATTATGTCATTAAAAATTTAGCGAGTGCTTCATCACAGAATCCTAAATTTAATCTTTATTAAAGCAAAACCATTCTCAACTAATACAGATATGTACAAACTGAAATAAAGTCTTCTTATAATGAATGGATGAAAGCTTATTTCTGGCTACACATGGGTGTATATATATTTAATATATGTGTGTTTATAAACATATATACACATACCTATACATAAATGCACACACATATATATGATATGAAAGTGATTGTTTTTATAAGATGACTTCTGTTTTGTTAGAGGTCACATGCTGAAATGGAATGGCAACATTACTGTAGTTTTTGCTAAACAAATTAGCACTAAATTCATAATAGACATACGTATGCAGATGGTATCATAGGGTAGTAGTCGATACCAGGGAAACTAGCTTCAGAAGTACTGGTTCCCATCATGACTTAAAAGCTGAATAATTTGGAAAAATTACTTAACATTTTTGTGCTTCAATAGCTTTATTTTTAAATTTTCAATAATAATATTCATCTCATAGAAATTTTGGGTAGATTAAGATAAAATAGTAGAGTGCATGAATAGGGATTGGTATATGATAAGTGATTATTAATTGGTAACTATAAGAATGAGGATGATGATGATGATTATGTAATGACAATGGGTTACTCCCCTAGCAAGGGACAGATTTCAATTATTAAACTTTTGTGTCAAAATGGATACAATTATTAAATAAAAAAATAAAAAGAAAACATCTATCTCTTATTTTTGCTTGGATTTAAAACAATCTCACTTTTTAAAGCAAGGGTGATTAAATTCATGATGATTTTGTTTTAGGAGAAAAAATTGGCTGAAGCCTCCTTAATATGTACCAGTGATCATACTCACCACTCTGATCACCCCTTTTGCTAAACTCCAGAGAAAGGTTGTGTATAAGGCGCATTTGGTGAAACGTTTGTCACTGTTCATTATTAGACTTTGGGTCCCAGCACTGTGGCCTCATTCATTTAAGGGTGATGTTAAGTTGTTCTGACATTGCCCTCAAGAGAGCCGTGTTTATCCTGGGAGTGATGGGACAGACACTAAGAAAGGGTCGCATACATTCATTGAACACTCCTGGCTTCACTGTGTGCTGCCTACAAAATCCCAAATGTGAAATTTCCCTGCATAGTTTATTATTCCCTAGAGTCAATTTTAAGAATCTTCAGTGAGTTCTCAGTGTAGCAGTTCATTTTCTTTAAAACTCGCAATTACTTTAAATAATAGCACATATAGAAGGAGATTCTCACACCTGAGAGCTAAAATAAACTGGCTGTCAAGTGTTGCTTTCAACTACCGTGGGTTTTTAAGATTTCTTAGGAAAATGTGAACTCTTAGAAAGTAATATTCTGTTAAACCGGTTACACACAATTTGGCCAGTTAGTTGAGAAAATAATTTGGAGCTTTGGGTATCTCTGCAGAAACAGAGAGAGGCAGTGAATTTGATAAAGGAAGAGGGCTGAGGAAGAATACAAATATTCATGCTAAGCTTTTTTTGCATCTATGACTAAGGATTCCACATGTTTACTTACGAGGATTTCTTGAAACTGCACAAATCAAAATAGACTGCTGGTAGAGATGAACATAGAGTAACTGAGCTGGTACATGTACGTGCATTATTTAGGGGGCTTTGATTTATTTATAGTGCTTGCTAAGAGCGTATAGAGCAGACTGGACACTACACAGAAAAATTTTATGTTTAAAACTGAGAAAAACAAAATTAATCTATGCCATAAATGTGGGTTCTTCAAAGTTTGCCTTCTCCCCAAATTACAATCTCTTTTTACTCTTTTGTATATTCCCTATCACCAGCCTCCCATTCTCATATCAAGAAGCATTGCTTCTCCTAAGATTTACATTCTGTATTCCTTTTTGATTCCATCTTCTCTCGCTTTCTCCCTCAATCATGCCTCTGCAGTTCTTACCATAAGAGTTTCTCCTACCTCTGCCTACAAATATTCCTTTGTACAAAATTTTCCTTGCCCTTTCTGCTTCTCAGAGCTGTTGTCTTTTTGCTCTGCTTGCATTTGCAGCCACTTCTGAACTAGATCTCCTAGCAATTTCTCTCTACGCTTTCAGTTTAATTCCATGCAGCTTGGATATCTGCCCCCATTTCTGCCCCAACAGTCTCCCCAAATAGCTAACCTCAAGTTCAACACAGCATTCCAAATTGTAAAGCTGAATTACCTTTTGCTCACTTCTCCCCTATTGTTAACCTCTCTAATGCCTTCCACATTGTGGGTCGCCTGCCCTTTTTGAAATGTTTTCCTCTCTTGGCTTTCATAATATAGGATTTTTTTTTTTCAGTCTATTTGCTCAGTACTGGGCTTCTGCTGTTTTTCCCCAGAGGTTGAATTCTTCCAACCTCAGCTCTCTTTCCTACTCTTCTGTGCTATTCCTCAGTGGGGCCATCCAGTTTTGTTATCTACATTATCTACTTCTTTGTGGATAAGACCCAAAATTCTTCTGAAGCTTAACCTATTTTTTCAGCTCCAGTCACATTCAATTCCTAACTTCGCCCTTTGTCTGCACAAGTTTACAACTGATCTTCATATCATAAACTTCTTCTTGCCCTTATCCTTCCACCCTCTCCATATCCCAAGAGGGGATTCTACTCTTGCCATCTGACTTCCACTCTTTAGTCACTTAGACATAAAACTTTGAATTCTACTTTGACCAATCAGTATTACTTGTCCCGGACCCTAATTTTGTTTTAAGTCATGTAGGCTTTTACTGTTTCTCCTCTAAACCATTGCATTCACTCCCCAACAGGCCCTTTTCTGACTTGTCATTCTTCCTTTTTATGTCCACTGACATTAAATTTTCCAAACTTTAAAATGATTGGGCCATATATGTGAGAAACACTGACTATTTCTTCATTGTAAATTTGGAATAAATTCTACATTTCTAAGCCCAGGAGTCTAGGGCCTGTATAATCCAGGTATAAACTACATTAAAATTTTTTTTGTGTGTGATCATTTTCTATACCTATTGTAGGTACTAGCCCAATTGAACATTCTATATTCCTAATACTGCTGCCTCCTAGATTTGATCCCATCATTCTCTTTTCCTGAACAATTCTTTGTACCTCTAACAATGCAATTCATTACGATTGTTCAAAGTCCATCACCAGTGGAAGAGTGTCCATAAAAAACTTCTTTGATCTACGTAACAGGAATTGACCATTTCACTCTTGAAACTACCTCGCAGTTATACTATCAATTGTCATATACTATCTCATACTTCAGAGTCCCTTCTATTTGGTTGGGTACTTTTTCATTTTCTCTATATGGGTTTGTAAATTACTTCTAAGTAGCATCCTATTTCCTTTTGGTTCCTCCAGGGCACAGAGCAAAGTGCTTTGCAAGTAAAGATAGAATAGTTTAGAGGAAAGAGTGAGGGTCTTGATGTTGAGGAAAGTTAGCTTCATGCCTTCTTTCAACACTTTTTAAAATGTGTTGCTGCAGGGAAGTTCTTTTCAAATACTTTGGGGCTCAAAGTTCTCTTGTAAAATCAGATATTTTCCCCATAATTCATAAGGGTATTGGTGAGACTTATGTTAAAACACATATGTAAAATCTAGTACCTAGTAGGATACCTGGCACAGAAAAATATCTCATTGTAGTTCTCATAGTTGTTGCTGGAAAAGTAACTTTATCTTAAATGAATAAATCATAGGAAACCTTCAAGGTAATATTCACTTTGACTGTAAAGCTAGACTGAAATTTTTAAAAATCTGTTTATGATTTTACTTTTTATAACATAAACACACAGCCTACATCACAAAATATACATTATGAATTAATCTTTTATATGAAGAAGAAACTGAGATTCCAACCATCTATGAAAAATGCTATGAATATGTTTCTAGTAAATTGTTTTGCAAATATATGATAAGGGTGTTGAATATATTCCAGTTATCCAAATTTAGAAGTGGTGGTTTTATCATTTTTCTTTTTATTATTATTATTATTATTATACTTTAAGTTCTAGGGTATATGTGCACAACGTGCAGGTTTGTTACATATGTAAACATGTGCCATGTTGGTGTGCTGCACCCATTAACTCGTCATTTACATTAGGCATATCTCCTAATACTATCCCTCCCCCGTCCTCCCACTGCAAGACAGGCCCCGGTGTGTGATGTTCCCCTTCCTATGTCCAAGTGTTCTCATTGTTCAATTCCCACCTATGAGTGAGAACATGTGGTGTTTGGTTTTTTGTCCCTGCGATAGTTTGCTGAGAATGATGGTTTCCAGGTTCATCCATGTCCCTACAAACGACATGAAATCATCCTTTTTTTATGGCTGCATAGTATTACATGGTGTATATGTGCTGCATTTTCTTATTCCAGTCTATCACTGATGGACATTTGGGTTGGTTCCAAGTCTTTGCTATTGTGAATAGTGCCGCTGTAAACATACGTGTGCATGTGTCTTTATAGCAGCTTTAATTTCAATTATGGTAACTATTGATAGATATAATTCATAAAAAATATTTTGGGGTCCTTAATATTTTAAGATTATAAAGGAATTCTGTGAAGAAAAAAGTGAAAGCCACCACTCTAGAGAATAAAATTTAGAACCAAGATAAGATTGCTTGCTGAGAATGAGAAATCTGCATTTTAGTATAAAATTTGCGAATTCACTTATCAAGCCTACATAATTAAGAATAAACGTAATTATATACCATACCTACCATTGGTGCTGAGGCTGGACTTTACATTTTCTCATATACTTGGAATTTTTATCAGCCAATTGTAATTAGAGTCCATATTTATTAGAGTCCATACACACGCAGTCTCCTAAATACCAACAGATCAAGTCTTTAAATCATCTGTGTCTTCAACCTCATAGAACCAAGTCCACCCTTGACTCCAAAGAGATGAAGACTTAACACCTGAACCCTGTTAAAAATCCCATTGGCCGTGAAACTTTTTTGACCCATGGCTGCAGAACAGTATTGGAGATAAGTAAAAACTTTCAGGCAGAGAACAGAGGTAATTTCTTACTTTTTCAGGCATTCCACTTGATCACAGAATAACACTTTTCTTAAGTGTTGAAACAGACAGTTATGTGAAATGAGGCAAGTCATGGATTTAGGACAAAGGAGAAAGTCCTTCAGTTAACCAGAAAATACAAGGACTACTTGACCAAACAAAATCCAGGACTTTCTATTGTAAATTTATTAATTTTTAATAAACTGATAGCTATTTAAGAACCCTTGTGTCAGTAGGCCCAATTAAATAAGTATTAAAGAGTTATACAAAACCTAGTCCTTGATTAAAATGACAGCCATACAGACAAGATGGCCCATTTTTTCATGACTCTATTATTGTGCAGACAACTGCTTGGATAGGAGGATGGATTCACTGCTATCTCTGATTCCTCTGGAATCTGTTTCTATGTAAGCGAAGAATGAACTCTAGAATTTGAAAGTCAAGATAGTACAATTTTATTCTTCAATGTTAGAAATAACTGTAGCTTACACTACTTATAATGTTTAGGCAAACAGAAAAAATATTATGCTTACCTCTTCATTGTCTTTATTTTCAAAGACAACTAAGTAACTTTTCATCGCCACTGAGGGAGAGTAGATTGTTAGAAGTGCAGAGGGACACATTTAGCACCCCCTCTCATTTTAAGGGGGTTAGTGGAATGCCTCCTCCTTCATTTCTGTTCTGCACAAGTGTGTGTGTGGCTCATGCATAACTTGACTCTGTCAGAGCCTGCCAGCAGGTATGTTAGGCAACATAATGCATGGGTACTAGAATCAGAGAGAAGTGGGTTTAGAAGTTCATCCTCCAGAGGCAGTGATATGGTTTGGCTGTGTCCCCACCCAAATCTCATCTTGAACTATATTTCCATATCCCCACGTGTTGTGGGAGGGACCTGGTGGGAGGTAATTGAATCAAGGGGGCAGTCCCTCCATGCTATTCTCACAATAGTGAGTACGTTCTCAGGAGATCTGAGGGTTTTATAAAGGGTTTGTCCCCTTTGCTCAGTTCTCATTCTTCTTCTCTCTACCACCATGTGAAGGACATGTTGACTTCTGTTTCTGCTGTGATGTAAGTTTCCTGAGGCCTCTTCAGCCAGGCTGAAATGTGAGTCAATTAAATCTCTTTCCTTTATAAATTACCCATCTTGGGCAGTTCTTTATGGCAGTATGAAAACAAACTAATGCAGGCAGAATGGCTTAGTGATTAACAGCGCCATCTCTGGAACCAGAATGCCATAGTCTTAAAAACCAGTTCCTTCACTTCTTATAGCTCTGAGACATTGAATCTCTCTGATTTTTAATTGTCCCACCTATAAAATAGGAACAATAAGAGTATATTCCTCACAGATATTCTGAGGAGATGAAAAGTGTTAACATTTATAAAGTGCTTAGAACAGTGGCTGGCACATAGCAGGTGTACTATTCATGGGATAAATTTCAACACTCTTTCAAGAGGCCCTGATATAGGAGATTTGGATTATGTTCTTGTTCTGGCTCTGCCACTCATGAGTTTTGTGACCTTGGGCAGCATTTAACCCCTCTCTCCTCTATTTGTACAGTAGATTCAATATAAAAGTCCTCGCCTCGGAGGTTGCAGTGAGCCAAGATGGCGTCATTGCACTCCACCCTGGGTGACAGAGTGAGATCTTATCTCAAAAAACAAACAAACAAAACCAAACAAACAAACAAAAAAGTCCTTGCCTCGTGTGGTTGTTGTTCAGGATCAAACGTGTTAACACATATGAAATAACTTAATAGGGCCTAGCATGTAGAAAATCTTAAGAAATATTAACTATTTTGCAAAAATTAAAAGTGATGATCTCACAATTTACTGAGTTTTGCCCATTAACTTGATGCATATCACTTCTAACCTTTTCAGACATGTTGCCGGCTCTGTCTTGTTTCCTACTAAGCATTTGCAACTGCATGACTGGCCTAGCACCACAGTTCAACCCATAGAGAATTGAACTTTTCATTATCCCCAGCAAATATCAGTGTCCCCTAGGGACTTCATTGTAGTTGGGAGTGGCACCACTGTCTTTCTCCAAACTCAAATAACATATCGTTATTTTCCTTGTAGTACTAATCTCTTGTTCTTACTTGTATTTAATTCTATTTCATTCTTTTGGCAAAGCCTTTTTTTGTATTTAACTCCTTCAGTGACTCCTACTTGGAGAATGTACTATTTCTGTGCTATTAGAACACTTGCCAAATTGCATTCTCTGCATTCATTTTCTCATGCTCTAGTCTTATTTATTTCTACCAAGTACATCTCTAAAACATTATTTATCTCTTGAGCAACCTTGACTAGCTATGAAATTTAGTTGAGGGTACTTAGCCTGATGTATAAGATGTTCCACATGATAATCTTATCCAAGTTTTCCAGAACGTCTCCTCTACTCCCTGAATATCTCTGTCCTTTGCTGTCTCTAGCCTTTTTTCATATTGTTGCCCTCACTTTAATTTTGGCATCTCCTTCTTGAAAATATTATAAGTCCCATTTCAAATTTTACTTCCTTCATTAAACATTTTCCTGACAGTCTGACAAAGCAGGTCACTCTTTAAAATTTCGTTGGCACATTTTGACACTCCTTTCACTGCCATGATTCTACCTTCTCAGAGTCAAATATTTGTTTTATCAAAACTACCACTCACTCAATGTGCAAGTTGTAAGAATAAGTGGACAGTGAGTGCCTTATTCCTTTCTTGAATTTTATTCCTAGTTCTGTAAATGTTTGCTGCTAAGTCTCTTCCACAGAAAATGCATCTCTATAGCAACTGTCCTAGGTTTGCCGTTTACTTTCTTGTGCTTCTGTCTCCTGAGCGATTGACATGTGACTCAGCTCTTGCCAGCTTTTGTCACTTATAGCCAGTTGATGCTGGATCAGAATATAGAATCTGAAGACACTGAGGTCTTTATTCCTTCCATTTGTATTTATTTTTCTAGTGGTAATAAATGGATCCAAAGAATAAGTTTCAAGTGTGCTATAATCTACAAAAATAAAATATATGTTCCTTGTGGACACGGACTTTGCCTCATTTTATTTTTGTACAGAACTTTCATAGGAATTAATAGGACCTTATTACACAATTAAGATATTATTTGATTTGTTTAGGAATTGACATCATTTTAAAAGTATAGATATTAAGTTATTTCACAACATCATATAACAGTTTGTACTGTTTCATTATTTATAGCAGTTGATTAAGCAGTTCAAGACCATGGTGATTTTATCCAGTATTTAATTGAGTTAAACCTATGTTTAAATATTATTTACAACTGACCAGATCAAAAGTTTAATAATATATAGTAAAAAAATTCTAGTAATTTTGTTTCTTTTTCTGTTGTGTTCTTCTACATAATAGCATTTTTCTATAAATGTCACATTGCTTTCCTGTTAGAGGAAATTTGCATACTGACCCTATCTTACCCCTTTTTCATTTATTAGTGAACAGTCGGTATGCAAAATCTAAATAAATAAGACAAAACTGACCTTCTTTCAGATAATTTCAAATGTTAAAAATTAAAGCATCATTCCGTTATATTGCATTAGAATTGCCTCAGACTTAAAATTACTTCCACATTATTCCAATATGTGCTTGTAAGTTGAATGCAGAAAAGACCAAGTGATTTACACAATACAACTTAAGAGTCATTGTATATGTATTTGAGCTTTAGTTCAAATGTAGTGTCTTCCTTTCCCCACTAATTTTATTGAGATATAAGTGAGAAATAAAAATTGTATATATATTTGATATACAATGTGATATTTTGATATACATATACATTATCAAATGATTACCAAAATCAAGCTAATTAACATGGCCATCACCTCACGTAGTTACCACCATTCTGTGTGTGTGTATGTGTGTGTGTGTGTGTGTGTGTGGTGAGAACATTTAAGATCTACTCTCTTAGAAAGTTTCAAGCATACAATATATTTGATAAATATTTGGATATATACCCAGAAGTGAAATTGCTGGATCATATGGTAGCTTCTTCTTAAATATGTTGAGGATGACTATTGTCTAGTGGTAAAATAAATAAATAAACAAACAAATTTTTGAGGAACCTCCATACTGCTTTCTATAATGGCAATACCAATTTACATTCCCATCAAAAGTGAACAAGGGTTCCCTTTTCTCTTAAATCCTCACCAACACATCTCATTTGACTTTTTGATAATCACTAGTCTAACAGATGTGAGGTAATATCTCATTGTGGTTTTATTTCATTTCATGATAATTAATAATATAAGGCATCTTTCCACGTGCCTGTTGGTCATTTGTATATGTCTTTGGAAAAGTGTCTGTTCAGATCCTTTGCCCATTTATTTGTTTTTTGCTATTGAGTTGTATCAATGTCTTATATATTTTAGGTATTAACCTCCTTTGGATATATGGCTTGCAAATATTTTCTCCCATTTCATAATTTGCCTTTTCATTTTGTTCATTGTTTCCTTTGCTGTACACAAACATTTTAGTGTGATATAGTTCCAATCGTTTATTTTTGCTTTTGTTGCCTATACTTTTAGTGTCAGATTCATAAAATCATTGCCAATACCAATGTTAAGAAGCTCTTCCCCTGTGTTTACTTTTAAAAGTGTTTCAGGTTTTACATTTAAGTCTTTAAATCCATTTTGAATTGATTTTGGGATGGCGGAAGATGAAGGTCCACTTTCATCCTTTTGCATATAGATATCCAGTTTTCCCAACAGTATATATTGAAGAGACAATCTTTCCCCCATTGTTTATTCTTGGTACCTTTTTCAAAGATTAGTTGACTCATGTATGTGCATGGGTTTATTTCTGGGCTTTTTAGAATTGTCAAAAAGGCTAAAATCTAATCAATCTGCTAATAAATTGTGTGGGTAGACACTGATCTCTTTATCTAGCCTGTATGTGTGAATCCATTTACCTTAACTTTCCTAAATTCTATAAATGATTATGATTTTTGAAAGGAGCTTTAGGAGTCAGAGGAGGAGGGAAACCTGGGGGTGGGTGTTGGAGGTCACCACAGGCCTTTTCCCTAAGTAACCTTTACCAGCCTGATTACCATAGTGCAGCACTCATCATTTTCTCCACATCCTCTCTCCAAGTCAGAGAAGTGCCTGTTTTGGTCAGACAGCTCTTATTTATGGAGACTGTAGGTGCTGAGTTTGTAGATTCAGGGATCTTGTGACTCTTAAAAACCTTTAAATACAATACTTCCTCTGGGAAAACTGAAAAATTGACTGTGATTCTACGTGCCTTTTTTCTGTACTCTAGAAGATGTTGAAGATGTACCAGCTTCAAAGAAAGCTAAAGGTGAGTTTGCTGTCTTTGGATCATTTACAAGTTTTCTCTCAAAGCTATAAGGTTTTTGTCTGTCTTTTTTTTTTTTTTTCCTAGCTATTCTTGATCTAGTCTTAAAGCTTTTCTAGGCAACATTTACATGGTAGGCTTATTTTTAAAGCAAACAGCTTTTTAACATTATTTGGAAAATATACAGCTTTTCACATATTAAAAACACTAGTTGGGTATTGATTTATTTACAATTATCAGATGCATTTATTTGCCAATCTACAGGAATAATACTTCAAAATCACTATTCCATTAAGAATTACAAGAATGCCATGCTTTTATTAAGAAGACTTGAGATGAGTCACCTATATTAGCAGCACCATCAGGAAGGAATGAAGGAAGGAAGGAAGGAAGGAAGGAAGGAAGGAAGGAAGGAAGGAGGAAATGGAAGGCTGGACTCAACCCCTGCACTCTTTTAGCCCAAGCCAGAGGACAAACAGTCAGGAAAACCTGCAATCTCCAGATGTACGAACTTCATAAAGTTTTTCCAGGACAAAATTTCTCCATCTGTAGAGTGAGGGCTTCAGCTAACTTGATTTTTTTTCTGAAAGGTTCCTGGCTTTTTCATTAGGGCTGCTATAAAATAGGCATTATGTTAAAAAGAAATGAACTTTTACTTTAGGTTTAGGGGTACATGTGTATGTTTGTTATATAGGTAAACTCATGTCATGGGGGTTTGTTGTACAGATTATTTCATCACCCAGGTATTAATCCTGCCATCCATTAGTTATTTTTTCTGATCCTCTTTCTCCTTCCACTCTCAACCCTTGGGTAGGCCTCAGTGTCTGTTCCTCCCGTCTTTGTGTTCATGTTTTCTCATTATTTAGCTCCCACTTTAAGTGAGAACATGCTGTATATGGATTTCTGTTTGCCAAGGATAGTTGACCAACTATCCTTGGCATTAGTTTGCCAAGGATAATGACCTCCAGCTCTATCCAGCAATGGGATTGCTGGGTTGAATGATAGTTCTGTTTTTAGCTCTTTGAGGAATCATCACATTGCTTTCCACAATAGTTGAACTAATTTGCACACCCACCAACAGTCTACAAGTGTTCTCTTCTCTCTGGAAGCTCCTCAACATATGTTATTTTTTGACTTTTTCATAGTAGCCATGCTTACTGGTGTGAGATGTTATCTTATTGTGGTTTTGATTTGCATTTCTCTAATGAGTAGTGATGTTGAGCTTTTTTTCATACGCTTGTTGATTGAATGTATGTCTTCATTTGAAAAGTACCTGTTCATGTCCTTTGACCACTTTGTAATGAGGTTGTTTGCTTTTTTCTTGTAAATTTGTTTAAGTGCTTTATAGATCCTGGATATTAGACCTTTGCCAGGTACACAGTTTGCATATAAAAAAAAAGTATTTTCTCTTCCACTTCTAAATTTGTCTGCAGGCAATAAGTATTTGCCTAAGCATTGTTCTAGCCAACAAAGTATAAATTCTTTGCCAGTGCCCAAAATTAACCAACAATGTGGAAAATAGTGCTTTGAGAAAAGACACACAGGACAGGACCTTATCAGATAAAAGTTGAGATTTACACTTGTATTAAGATACCTTTCTGAATACTATATTTTATATATATATATATTTTTAATTGAATTACTAAGACTAGCCACCCTAATAGGTTTTTTACTCATAGACCAGTGCTTCTAAAACTTTAATGTTTATACAGATCAACTGTAGGTCTCCTTAGAATTAAATATCTGAGTTAGAACCTAAAAATCTGCATTTATATAAATAAATCAAGTGATGCTGAAACTAGTAGTACATAGATTACACTCTGAGGGGAACCGCTCTAGAACCAATTGAAAAATTGATAAGATCTGTAAACCTAGCTTTCTATGAAACACACACACTAACACACATGTACACACAAACACACATACACACTCTCTCACAACTTCTAATTATTTCAGTGTTTTATAGAAAAACCCCCAAAACCCCATTCGTGGATACCAGTTAAGAACTTCTAATCGGAAGAAAGGGATTCAAAGAAATAGTTTCAAGTTATCCAACGCTACATAAATTTGTGATGGATATTACTACAGCAAAAATAAATAAATAGTCAGTGAATCAGACGTGAAAAGGGAAGAATGCAGGATACTGGGCTGCTGCTCTGCTTTCATGGCAAGGATGATCACGAAAAACGTATGTCCCTCCAAATTTGGGATTATTTTGACTAAAATGTTCATCTTTAGCCAGATTTTACCCTTACCAAATTGTTAACTCTGAGCATCAAAGATCCCTTCTCAGGAAAGGGATGCATGTCAACTATCCTCATTAATGAATATCTGACACATCAGGGCCAGTTTTCCTATTTAAACAATTGTTTGTAGCATGACATTTTTTTCATGGGTTCCCTTTCTCTCTCTGGCTCTTGCCTATTAAATTTTACAGTGAAAATATGAATAGAATCTGTGTACAAATCTGGAGTATACTATAAAAAGGGTAACTCCTGTTTCTTTCATAGTGTGCTTCTGTTTAGACATTCTCAGTCCCATATATATTTATATAATAGTTGTAAATGTACAAGTTATTTACTTTTATATTTTTTATCCACTAGAAGAAACTGAAGATGTGTCTCCCACAAAGAAGCAGAAAAGTAAGTTTATAATGAGATTAAAAGTAATAAATCATTCTATATTAAAGATGCTACATCTATGTAAAAATGTTAGACTCTCTTAAGACCAGTATTCGAAGAAAAAATTTTTTAGCATAGACATGAAGAATAACATTAAAGTAGGTCATTTATATTTTAAAAAGAAGCGTATCACTTTTGTGTTAGGCAAGAGGCAGATAGTTGGAAGAGTTACAAGTAATGGTTGAAGTGGCATTTATCGCAAATCCTTCTACATATTTCTGATCCTTAGTACTCTGGCTGAATCTATGCTTAAATGTGTCTTACTGCCTGCTTTATAATAGGACAGCTGAAGTAATATGCCAAATTTTTTTATATCAGGTAGCAAAAATGAAGAAATAGGTTTTAGCAATTCAATTGCTTGGAAACTCACTTCTAAGATTCAAGATTCTTTTTGATTTTGCTAGATGTATGGTAGGTTCTAAATATTCAATCTTTGGGATCATTTATTTTAGAATCCAATCAATATTCATGTGCAGTTACAAAATTCAATGCCCAAGTTTCTCATTATTTCGGTTCTTCCAAATTAGACATTTTTGTTCATATGGTAAAGCAATAAATTTTAAATCTGTATTTGCATTAAAGTCATTGCAGAACAGAATAAAGGAAGCAATTTTTGAAATAGGTATAACTGAAGTTTGTGTCACATAATGCTTTTAAAGTAAAGAGCTAGATATTTGTCTGAAGAAATGATGTCTCTTGATTCTCCAGTGCTTTTTGGATGTTTTTGTGCAGGAAATTACTAAAGTGCCCCTTACAATAGCAAATGCCTCCTACTCTGTATTAATAGGTGATTCATTAGACAGATACTGAATGCCTACTATGTTCCAAGTACTTCTTTGGATGCTGGAACTACTGCAGTAGTTAAGACACTTATTATAATCCTTCATATAATAAGGTTGTGAGAAATATAGGGAAATAAGCAGAGTCTTATGATACTTTGAGTAATATTACAAAATCCATAAGAAAAAGAATTATAGGTCAATCTGGACATATTTTCATTTTATATAGCAATGCTTTCCCAATTATTAACCTACTGGTAATAATTTGTGGCTATGTCACGTAAACATTTGAAATCTCATATATTTTAAATAACTATTAAAATATAATTCAATGAGACAGGTGAATTGTATCAATACCAGTTTCCTAGTTGGAATATTGTTCTGTAGTTTTACAATATGTTACCATTGAAGAAAACTAGGTGAAGATATGTGGTATCTTTCTGTATTAACTCTTACAATTACATGTGAGTCTACAATTATTTCAAAGTAAAAATTTTAATTAAAAACAAAACGCAAATACTTTTAGTAAAATGGTGTCAAATATTCTAACCTCAGTTGGGGGATCTATTGCATCAAAATGATATTTGCTATCTTCATCTTACAAAAAGGCAGTTCTATAGCCTGATATACATGAGCCTTTAATTTAAGCTCTAATATTTGCAGTCATAATAATATTTTAATGAGTAGCTTATTCAACATCCATTAAATAAATGTGTCAAAACAGTGTCCAGTTCTGATAAGCAGCTGGAAGGCAGCCTGTCATTGATGGGCCCTTCTACTTTTAGCAATGGATTTCCATTTCTCCTTGTGCAGGGCTGACTTTACTACTGTCCCTCTTGTAGCCTGCCTAACCCCCAAGCTCCCATAACCTCCACAAACTTGAAGAGAGGGAAGTTGTATTATTGCTTCGGTTTGAAGATAGAAGAAAAGAGAAGTCATTCCAGATGAGATGCATTGGAAAAGATAACTAAATTCAAGATTCTTCAAACTATTGTCATCCCTGAAAACCCAGTGACCCATGGAAATGGAATCAGAATACTCCCTGGTTGCTTCTCCAGCTTCCTTTTTTCCTATCCTTTGCTTTATTCTACTTCATAAACCCCTAGTCTCATATGGATTTGGCCATCTTCCTTATCTCCCACACACCACTAGCTTTAATTATCATTTTTCTTTCCTGGCCTTCTGCAAAAATCTATGGCTGGTTGACAGAATGCAAATGGATAGGATAGAAAACACTGGAAGTTTGTAGGCATGCAAGATTGTGAGGAGATGCTAAACTTGCCATCTTTTACCAAAGCTGCTACCTGGGAGCACCGGCTTACTGAGTCCAGAGTCCTTACTTGCACCACACTCCCTTAACTTTCCTGTTTTGCTTTCTACTCAGAGCTGCTACCTGGCTGCTACCTTTGTTGCTCAAAGAGCAACGAAGCCACCTTAGGAAAGCTCTTGCCTCTAAAGTAAGGGCAAATAAAACTTCTAGATGTTGGCACCACCTCTCTGTGACATTATAAAACACACACACACAGTCTGTTGCTTTGCATATTGATAAGCTCATATTTTGAAACCTATGACTATGTCTCTATGATTGCTATGCACATCAACAGATGTCTATATGATCAGAACTTTGACTTTCTCTGCCAGGCCATTTTTATTATCACTTATTAAAGGCTTATTACATACCAGGAAGAATTTTAAGAGCACATGTAACTCATTTAACTGTCATAATATTTCTGTGCGGTTTTCGTTGTTTTGATGTTATACATAAAGACTCCAAGACACAGTGAAGTTTAGTAACTTGCCAACAGCTACGGAGGCTGCTGGCAGAATCTGTGACCTTATCTGCTGCACTGCACTGCCTCACTGTGCTTTTTTGCTCATGTTCTGCATGTTTTAACAAACTGTCATGCTCTGTTCCTTAGGTCCCATCAGTTTCTTCCAGTGTGTCTACTTGGATGGGTACAATGGCTATGGATTTCAGTTTCCTTTCACTCCTGCAGACCGCCCTGGAGAGAGCTCTGGTCAAGCAAATTCTCCAGGACAGAAGCAACAAGGACAGTAAACACACATGTATGACCCTTACAAGTGCTTTAAGATTTTAAAAATGTGATGTTTTGTCCACAATAGTTCAGGCAATTAAGAATATGCAACCCAGAGAATTTCTGTGAAAACATTTTGGTCTTTGGCCTAGTGTGGACGGAAAGGGTGGCCAAATGGATTGAGTGATGAGCAGACATGTTTAAGGGTCTAAGTCTCAAGAATCTGTTATGTGTGTTTGCTGCGGTGGGAGGGGGTGCTTGTATTTATCTTATTTCCAGTCACTATAAGGTTGTACACAAACTAATTTAAAGTTTACTTAATAATGGTATCTTAAAAATAATTGACACAATTGCAAAATGAATTCCTGGCTTCAGTTAGCTATTATTTTTTTAATGACAACATAGACTGTGCTCTAAGTTTAAAAGATGGGGAAGCTTATGGCCGGGCGCGGTGGCTCACGCCTGTAATCCCAGCACTTTGGGAGGCCGAGGCGGGCGGATCACGAGGTCAGGAGATCGAGACCATCCTGGCTAACACGGTGAAACCCCGTCTCTACTAAAAATACAAAAAATTAGCCGGGCGTGGTAGCGGGCGCCTGTAGTCCCAGCTACTCGGGAGGCTGAGGCAGGAGAATGGCGTGAACCCGGGAGGCGGAGCTTGCAGTGAGCCGAGATCGCGCCACTGCACTCCAGCCTGGGCGACAAAGCGAGACTCCGTCTCAAAAAAAAAAAAAAAAAAGATGGGGAAGCTTATATAAAAGTGACTCTTGCATCATATGGGTATCTAAACTTAATTTACCCAATAAGTTGATGCTTAATGATTTTATTTTATTTTTGTCTATTTCTATTTTAGTTGTGGCTTTGCTCTAAGAATGGGTAATAGTTGTACTACAGACTGCTATAAATTTCTTGTGATACTCTTTTAGAGCTCAAAATATCTCTGAGCTTTAGACATGGTAAGATGGAGAGTAAATGCTTGATAAATCTTTAAGATATGTCTTGAATGATAATTAGGACATTCAGTCCAGTGGAAATACACCATTCAATTAGTCAGGTCTGGTGAATCCTTTGTTTAAAATATTAGCAAATGAGATGTGGAATTCTGAAATTTCTCCAGACTGGGTCTTAATAAAAATGTCACCTGGGTGAAATTTTAGATCAATCACTAAATTTGGGTGACAAATATAAAAATATTTTCATTTCACTTTAATACATTCTTTCTGTGAAGTAAAATGTTTTTCTTTCTCATAATGGCAAAATATGAATGCCATCAAAGTTTAAGGAATTCATTTTAGCCTTAAATGCCTTCGTGAGATGTCTTACTTGTATTTTAGGTAACTGGTCATCAGTGCCAATGACATGGATAACAATTTTTAATCTACTCGACAGTGCATCACTGGGAATGACTGTTATGTTTTTGTCATATTCCTGGTAATATAAATACTCGTGTTCTTTACTACATTGTTTTTATCAACTCTAAAAGTCATGCCTCTGTGACCTTTATCATGTTTACAATTGCAACTGAACTTATGACAAATTAACTCAGGAAATAAATTGAGTTATCCTTTCTAGCATTGTAATTATCATCAGCAAGGCCTGAGATAGCTAGAGCCAATACTAGCCAAGTGATTTATTTTCAAGGATTGCCACTAACTATGGTTCTTTAGGACCAAGATATAAAACAGTTTCACTAAAAATCATTAGGCTAGGTATCAGTAATACATTCATTACTAATAATGGATTTTTGGAGACTTTTGTGAAAGAAGTTGGTCTCCGCCAAAAGCTGGTGGACCACATTCACACCACGAAAGCCAGTGTTACATGAACCAGATTAATGACTCTCTTTATGGGGAATGTGGGACATCCTGGAAGCGTATAATTTCAGGAATGACCAGACAATACCATCTTGCAAAGCCCCTTCAGGTGACAATCTAAACTTGTGGGTAGGAGAGTGCATAAAGTTTATTGCTCAACTGCTCCTCCAGCCTGCTGAATTTACTGAGTAAAGAAATAGCAAATATGATAGATGTTTTAGATTTCATAGAACAGAATGGTTTGTCCATTAATTCTTTCATTCAATGACTGTTTGTTGAATGCCTACTCTTTTAGGGCACTGTGTTAGGTGCTGTATTGTATAAGAAAAATATAATAAATTAGATTCCCAGTGCTATTCTGACATAGTGAATGACCTTGAAAAATTTACTAAACATACTATGTTTGTTTCTCCATGAGTAAAATAGGGATATAGGGACAAACAGTCTAATATCTCATAGAAATACCATGGAGACAAATAAAATATTTTAATATAAATATGATATTAAAGTAAATTTCTGAAGTAATACTTTTGGATATGGCACTAATTTTTCCTCTGACTATTTTACTGTTCCTTTCACTCTCAATATAAAAACTATTTGATAAGATAAAACATGATATATTTTATTGTAATTAGAATTTAGACAAATCAGCTATCATGTAAAAATGTTAATAATAATTACGTTTTATCTGATTAAAGTTACAATGATCATAGCACTTTAAAAATATTATCTGAACTGTCATTTGTTTATATATTACCGTCTAATAAAATAGTTATAGATCTTCCAAGTTTGATGCCTTACATTTTAAAAGGAAAAGATAAACGGTTGATTAAGAATCTTTGTCTTTAATGGTTCATTCATAGTTAAAGTTATACTGGCCAGGAATATGTAAGCATTTCATAATTGTTTTAGTTACTTTGCACAATTGGTACACACTACTCCCATTACATCCCTGCTTTTACCCACCCTTCATCCCCTCTTAATAGATAAAGATCTGAAAATAAGAATCGATTTTTCCTGAGGTTTTTGATTTATATTTAGTTTTCCTAAAGCCTGATAAAGCATTATTCAAATGGGGCAAGTGTTTTTTTTTTTTTGTTTCTTTTTTTTTTTTTAATGAACCCTAGCAAAAACACGTGTATGTTGACTCATCCTGGCATATCTTTTCAAAACATTTTAACTTCTTGCAGAAATATTTTAGAAACTGGTATTGTGATACTGTGTATTTTAGAGATTTAACTTGTACCCTTGAGTAATTTTTCTGGAGAAAAAAGCAAAGGAGATAACAAATATTGCTGATAGAAAACTCAGTGACCATATAAGCCAAGTGGCACATACAGAAAATGAAACTAATCCTTAGAGAAACTTGAAAATTTGCCCAAAGTAACTGACTACTTCAAAACCAGGCCTAGAACCTTGATCAGCTAACTCCCAAATGTTCTTCAGTTTTCAGGGTGTTATTACAAATATTGACTTATTTTTCCAGTATCCTCAAATCCATCTTGCAAATTATACTCGGTGATAGACATGTAACCCTCTATGAAAAGACTTGTCTTTTTTCCTACTTGAAAGCTGAAAAGTGCCTTAAGAGTGTGTTGCATTCAATTGCTTTACAGTAAAGAAAATAAATGTCAGAGAGGTTAGGTGGCAGGCCTAGAGGCACATTGTTAGTAAGCAGCAGAACAAATGTGATTGAGAGCTCGAATCTTTTTCTAATCCTATTCATATCCTTCCTGCCCTTTGTAACTCCATATGATATTGTCACCACCATAAAAGCTTCCCTTTGTTACTTGCAAACTAATTAAGAAATAGAAACTCAGCATGACTTCCCAGTAACTGGCCTCCTTGCAACATTTTTTGCCCCACTCCTTTCAGGATTATATCAGCTCTACCCTGTACCTTTCCTTTCCCCCTCATTAATCATATATGTCCATGAAACATTTAGTTATTACTGTAGATGCTTTCCTTTGTGTGTAAAATAAAGACCTTTATTTTCCCAAACTATCCAACTATTGAAAAATCATTAGTCGTTAAAAAAAAATGTGGCCCAAATAACAAGAAAGCAAAAACAACTTTTTTAAATTCAGCTTTTCCGAAGATTCAGGTTAATAAAATAAGAAAGACAAATAATTGTAAAACACACTTGAACTCTAAAGAAGAGCTCAGAATAATTGATGAAGTGAATTATTACATATTAGTATTTGAGTCATACAAGTTCCAGTAAGAAATACATGTTATCAAAGCAATGATAGCAAAAAGAAGGAAATTCTTAGTTTCTCATACAGCCACATCCAGCTCCAGGCCATTTGCCCTCTGCAATATCATCAATTCACTTATGTACGCTTCTTGTTGAACTATTAACATGAGTTAAGTACTCTAACTAAGTCATTAGAACTATTTTTTACCCACCACAGCTCAAATTCTCTTAAATAACAATGGTTGGTCGGTAGAACACTCCATGCCTCTGAATAGCTCTGTCAGGCCAGATGTCTTTTCAGAACAACCGTGCTGTGGTGGAGAGCCCACCAGATGAGGAGTCCACAAACCCAACATCAGACTTTAACTCTAGGAGTAACTCTGGTCGTTTATCTTCTCTGTCCTTCAATACTTCATCTCCAAATGAAAATAAAAGTGCTACAGCAGCAAAAGGACTTTCATCTTTGGCAAGGAATATTATGGAAATGTACCTTGTAAAGTGATACTATTGCTAAGATCTTTCAAATTTCCTTCCAGTTTTGTTATTAAATGATCCAAATGCAACCTGCATTTTAGACCTAGTGTTGCCAAGTGGAATTAGCCAAAGCAGCGAATAAAAATCAGAGCTACACGAACCAAATACAAAAATGGGAACATTACACTGACAAAAACAATTTTGCACTTAAAAAATTTAGTTTTGTGTCATTTTCACAGAGTTGCTATAAATCAGTGACAGCAGAATATCCTTCAACCCACTGAATCAGAACACATGGACCATGTAAGAGGCCTGTGGAAAAGTGATACTCTGAATGAGAGCTGAGACGGAAAAGTGACTCATGTACCCCAAGACACCGCCAAGGGTTGAGCACTCACTAAAATGTCTGAAGGTATTCCAGCAATCTAAGTTAGTGAAGGTAGTGTTAAAATAAATACTAAAGGAAGCATCTCAAAACATTAAAACATTTAGTGTATGGTGTTTGCTTAGGAAAAAAACATCTCTCACTCTCTCTCTCTCTCTCTCTCTCACTCTGTGTGTGTGTGTGTGTGTGTGTGTCTCAGTGCACTCACACACACAACTCTGAGAAACCATTTAATATATTTGATGCAAACATGGGCACAGATGAACTTATCTAAATGGATGATCTGAATGGAAGGTGCATTCTTCGCAAAGGAAGCAATGCTTTATAGAAAAGGGAAACACAACTGCATTCTAGCAATTTTGAGGAACAATGTAGCTAGCAAACAAATTACTTTCATCTTTGGAACATACATGTATCAAAGAATATTTTTAAAATTAGGAATATATTAACTTTATTCAAAATCAAAATGGTATTATAAGAGGACATGGAAAGTGTCCTTTCACCTCATCTCTGTTGCCTCACTTTCCCATTCACTCCTATACTTTCTACAGCTAAGCACATTTATAGGGTCTCATGAAAATACAAATGGAAACAAAAATATATTCTTATTGTTTATTTTTCTTACACAAATGTTACATATTACAAGCATTATTCAGTGCCTTCTTTTCTTAACAATGTATCCTAGATTATTTGTATACAGGTATATACAAAGTTTTCTCATTTATACCAATAGACATAGATACAGATATAGATAGATCTTATACCCACAGTATAGTGCACACATCTCAAGTGTAGAGCCAGATACATCTATGAAATCACAACTGAAATCAAAATGTGGGACATTAACAGCACCCCAGAAGCCTCATTCATGCTTCACATGGTCAATACCCTCAGGGGAACCACTGTTATGATTTCTATCATTGAAGAACTGTTTCAATTGTTTTGACTTTCGTATGAATGAAATAGTAAATTACATCTTTTTTGTACCCAGTTTCTTTTCTCAACATTACACCTTTGAGACTCATTCATTTTGTTACATGTAGAAGTAATTTTTTTTCTTTTTCATTGTCTTATATTACCCATGTATGCATATACCAACAAATTTATTTATACATTCCACTATGTGTGGTAATTCACACTGTCTCAGGTTTTTGTCTATTAAAAATAACACTGCTTTAAACAGTCTGGTTAGTGCCTTTTACTGCGTTTATGTGTGTGCAGAGTAGGGGAGGACATTATACACATGAGTAGAATTACTGGCTTATCGAGTATGAGAATGTTCATCTTTAGTAGATAATATCAAACAATTTTCTAACTGCTTGATATGGTTTGGATGTTTTGTCCCCTCCAAATCTCATGTTGAAATGTGACCTCCAGTGTTGGAGGTGGGCTTAGTGGGAGGTGTTTGGGTCTTGGGGGCGGATCCCTTATGAATGGCTTGGTGCTATCCTCACAATAATGAGTGAATTCTCACTCTTAGTTCACACTAGATCTGGTTGTTTAAAAGACCCCGGTGCCCCCTCCCTCCCTCTCTTGCTCACTCTGTCACCATGTGACACACCTGTTCCCCTTTGCCTTCCACCATGATTGGAAGCTTCCTGGGCCTCACCAGAAGCTACGCAGATGCTGGTGCCATGCTTGTACAGCCTACAGAACTGTGAGCCAAATAAACCTATTTTCTTTATAAATTCCTCAGTCTCAGGTATTCCTTTATAGCAATGCAAATGGACTGATACATTGGTTGTACCAATGTATACTCTACTGACTGAGTATAAGTGTTCCAGCTGCTCCAGATCCTTGCCAACACTTGCTATTATAAGTTTTGTTAATTTTAACTTCTGGTGGGTATGAAGTGGAACATCACTGATCTTATAAATTGGATTTTCCTGATGACTAGTGATACTGAGACACTTGTGTTATGTTTATTGATTATTTGGATATCCTCTTTTATGTAGACTCTGATTAAGCTTTTTGGACTTCTGTTAATTAGATTTTTGTCTTTTTAAAAATACAGTCATGGGCCTTTAATGATGAGAATACATTCTAAGAAATGAGTCATTTGTTGATTGTGTCGTTGTGTAAACATCACAGAATGTACTACTTACAGGAATCCAGATGGTATAGCCTACTATACACCTAGGCTATGTGATATGGCCTATTTTTCCCAGGCTACAAACCTGAACAGCATATTACTGTACTGAATACTGTAGGCAATTGTAACACAATGGAAAGTATGTGATATGGTTTGGTTGTGTCCCCACCCAAATCTCATCTTGAATCGTAGCTCCTATAATTCCTTCGTGTTGTGGGAAGGACCCAGTGGGAGATAATTGAATCATGGGGGCTGTTTCCCCCCATACTATTCTTATGGTATAGAATAAGTCTCATGAGAACTGATGGTTTTATAAGGGGAAACCCCTTTCCCTTGGCACTCATTCTTTTCTCTTGTCTGCTGCCATGTGACACGTGTCTTTTCCCTTCCACCATGATTGTGAGGCCTCCCGAGCCATCTGGAACTGTGAGTCCATTAAACCTCTTTCTTTTGTAAATTGCCCAGTTCTCGAGTATGTCTTTATCAGCAGTGTGAAAATGAACCAACACAGTATGTATGTATCTAAACATATCCGAGCACAGACAAGGTATATTAAAATACACCATTAAAATCTTATGAGACCACAATTGTATATGAAGTCTATCATTGACTAAAATATTGTTATGTGGTACATGACTGCATAGGAATTTTTAATATATTTTCATTACAAGTCTTTAATTAGCTATATGTGTTATAAATGTGTTCTCTTACTCTGTGGCTTGTAACTTTACTCTCTTAAATCCATCTTTATCAAAAACTTAAATTTTAAAGTAGCCCAATTTATCTTTTCCTTTATAAATAGTGCTTATTAAGCCCAACTTAAGAAATTCTTACTTATCTTTATGCCATAAAGATATTTTCCTCTATGAACTTACAGAAACTTTGTTTTACCTTTCACATTTAGGTCTACAATCTGGGTAGGATTCATCTTATGTATATAAGGTGAAGTAGAAAAAGTCGACTTTTTCTATATGAATATACAGATAATTCAGCACCATTTACTCAAAAGACAATTTTTTTCCACTATGTTGTAAGGGTTCCTTCATTGTAAAAGAGATAAATGTTATATGTGTGAGTCCGCTTCTCAATTTTCTTTTCAGTTCCATTGGTCTATTTGCCTATCCATGTGGCAATACCACATGGGTTAATTATGGTAACATAGTAAATGTTAATAACAGTAGTGTTACTCATCCCAATTTGGCTTCTTCATAATGGTTTTCATTGTCGTTTATTTTTTAATATTCTTTCTTGCACATTGTTTTTTACTTCATTGATATTTGCATTTATACGTATAAAAATAAACTTTGTCATTTTCCCTGCCTTCCTAAAATAAATGATTAGATTATTCATTCTTATTCTTAATTCTTTTTCAGCATCTGCATTGAAGTGTATATGGTGTGTGTGTGTGTGTATATATATATATAATATTTTACTCTAAAGTCTGCCTTAGCATTTAACACATTTTATGTCACATTTTGTTATCATAAAATTTAAAATATTTTCTCATTTTCATTGTTGTTTTTTTTTTTTTTTGGTTTCATGGGTTACTTAAAGCGTATTGCTGAATTACAAACAATTTTTAATTTGCTAGCTCTTTTTTCTGTTTGACTTCTAGCTTAATTCCATTACATATTTTCAATTCTTTGAGATATGCTGATGCATTCTTTATGGCCCAGAATATGATTAATTTAAAAATAAGTGCTGTATACTCCTTGACTGATTAATAAAATATCTGCATTACAAGGAATCTATTTCTATTATTTGGTTTTGATCCTTTTTCTTTCCTGCGTTTGGTCTTATTTCATACATTACTTTTTAAAATCGTGAAACATTGTAGAGGCCCTGGTTGCAGAATATTTAATTTTTTTCTGGCAGATATATAGACCATGAGCAGATTGCTTTGATACAGTTGAATTTGAGATTCTAGCTGTATTAGGGCTAGTTTATTTCCCAGCCTTAGAGCAGTTACTCCTAGGGTATTGCCTTTCTGTGTTCTCAATGAAAGCTGGGTTGTTGACCAGGTCATCTCCACTCTAATGAGACCTGAACTTCATTCTGTATTACTACAGATTGCTGAATGCTGTGCTCCAATCTTTAGCCTCCTAGATTATCCACTTTATTTGATTTCTTGTGTCTTACCCTACATATGGAAGATTGGGAGTAAGCAAATGCCTTTGAGAACAAATTGCATGGTAAATGTGTTCTCCAGAGAATTGCATTCTCTGTAGTCTTGAACCCTTGAGTTTCGACCACCTTGGCTGCCAGAACTCCAACTTCTGTCTTGCCAGCCCAT
Source organism: Pan troglodytes (assembly GCF_028858775.2). NCBI lineage: Eukaryota > Metazoa > Chordata > Mammalia > Primates > Hominidae > Pan > Pan troglodytes. Next base: position 135,094,844 of record NC_072403.2, on the reverse strand, counting down.
AGAGGCCACTGAAAGATTTAGCTTGGCCTCCATTCCTCATTACATAACTTGTCAAATCCCTCCAATGTACAAAACAGATGAATATGGAACTCACCACAGTATATTTCCTTTCTTCTCTAGAATTTTGGACTCTTGATTCTTGGCTACTATACTTGATTTTTGATTCCTTGAAATGGATTGTTTTTTCCAACTAGCTTTAGTAATTGTTTTCAGCAAGAGGATTAGTTTGATAAAATTACTGCATCATGCTTGTAAGTAAAAATGGTTCTCATATTTTGTTTACAATTGTATAGGATTTCGATGTATGGATATACCATCATTTATTGAACTAGTCCTTAATTATACAGACTCTTAGGTCATTTTCAATTATTTTGCTGTTATTGACAATGTTGCAGTGAATAACCTTGGACACTATCACATGTATACACACACACACACACACACACACACACACACAAATATATAAGGCCAAACTCACTGAAGGGGCATTTTCAATTAAAAAATATATGCATTTGTAATTTTATAAGCTGTGATCATTTGCCAATAGCATCCCCAGTTATTGCTCCTTTTAAGGGCCCAGAGTTGCTCACAGCAGTTAGCATTCTGATGAGGTTTTCTCCCTCTGTGAATGAATGTTCACTGTTGGATTTTGAGATCTTCCAATCTAGGGTCCTGCCACATTCTGTAATTCTGAACACTGTTTGCGACTGCCCATGTAGGTTTCATTGGTCTCATTTATTTTGGCTGCGAATATATATATAGTTTTGACTCTGTGTTTTGCTTCCAAGTTTTGGTGAAGATACATGCTTTTGGATCATTTTTTGTTTGTTTTGTTTTCTTTGTTGTTTCATGTAGTTTCCAGAAAGTGTCAACATTTAGAATTCCACAGCTGGCATATTTCCATTAAAATGAGAAATACGTTCATTTAAAAGATTAAATTGAATATTTTAATAACTGGAAATTTGACAACTATAAATGGCAGTAATACCAGTCTAGTGATAAGTTTTTGCATGACTGAAACAAAATATATTGCACAAGCTTTTATAAATATAAATGTTTGTTTCTTTTAAAATAAAGTTTTGAGGTTGAAGAAATTATCCTTTTTTTGAAGAATATGGAGGAATTTTAATCTGTAATATTTACTTACATAAATGTAAGACTACTAGGCAAAGATTTTCTAGTAGGTCATTTTGAATAACAGGAAATCTGATGTCTGCTTTCAGAGCTCTGGAAATAACGCTAATTTTTAATCTCATCACGAGCCCCATAAAACATACTTTAAAGAAATCAAAAGGTCGTGATTCACACCATTAACACCCTCAGCTTTACAATTGTACCCTTGATGTGAAAGAGTCTTTAGTTCTTCTTAGTTCAAAAGAATCTTTGCCGAAAGTCTATAAAAATTTTCATTCACATCTCATTTTATTTAGTTTTGTTAGAGTTTGCAAGTCCTTGTCTAGTGAGGAGGAAATTTATCATATGCCTATGTAAAGTGACTTAGCTAGCGCCTAGGACAAGATGGCTCAATGCCTGTAATCCCAGCTCTTTGGCAGGCCAGGGCAGGAGGACTGCTTGAGCCAAGGAGTTGAAGACCAGCCTGGGCAACGTAGGGGAAATCCGTCTCTACAATAAATAAATAAATAAATAAATAGCCAGGCACGGTGGCCCACCCTTGTGATCCAAGCTTCTCAGAAAGCTGTGGTGGGAGGATCGCTTGAGCCCAGGAGTTCGAGGCTGTAGTGAGCTATGATCGCACCACTGCACTCCAGCCTGAGCAACAGAACGAGAGTCTCAAAATAATAAAATAAAATAAATGACTTAGCTAGACTGCTTAGCTCTGCTAAAAGCTGTTAAATACAAAAAGACTTAAAATAACTTCACTTCATGGTGTTGATATCCATTTTACTGAAATTTGCTTTTGGAAGCCCAGTTACAGAATGTTTTTTTTTTCATCATTAACTACAAATCATTATGTGGCTGAGGGGGAACTGGTGATTTCTGTTTGCCTCACTAGTGGTTTCCTATCACTTTTTACTATAGCATAATGCTAAAACGGAGTAAAAATAGAACATATGTAATGTTATAATTGTTACGAGCTCATTTTGAGGAATAGTATAGAAATTGTACTTTATATCTTGTGTAAAGTGGTCACAAGTAACATTTAATGTGAAATAAACTTATCTACTACAGAAAATAGGACTGCAACAAAGTATGCTTTCTGTAATTTCAGTGGTACTACTTTTAGTCAAGAATTGGGCAGTTTGGGGAAATAGAGAAAATAATCTCGAAACACACTGAAAGATTTTTATTGTTCGGTTAACAGAACAATTCCTAGATATACAAAGATGTTCTTAAAATAAAACTCTAACCAGATTAGAATAAAGATGTCAGGATCTTTTGGTAGATTAACTACTAGGATACAGACAGCCCTCAATTCATAACTTTTCAACTTTACAATGTGTGAAACCATCACAATCTTGATGCAATACACAGTATTCAATACATTACAATAATTCAATACATTACATGCTGGGTTTGGTGAATGAGATTAATTTTTAAAAGTAAAAAATTAAAGAAATTACATGACAGATTCAATATTTTATTATAAAATAGACTTTGTGTTAGATGGTTTTGCCCACTGTAGGCTAATGTGTCATGAGCACATGTTAGGTAAGCCATGATGTTCCGTAGGTCAGGTGTATTAAATACATTTTTGACTTATATTTACTGGGTTTACCAACATGCAAACCCACTGTAAATTGAGAAGCATCTGTATATTAGTAATCAAATTGATAATTAAAGCTCCCGACTAATAGTTAACAAGGAGATAGATGCTAGTATTTATGGAACATCAATTTAATAAATGGCAAAAATGAGTACCTTTTGTTTTCTTTCAGAAACAATTGGCCACATATTTTTAAAAAGAACATTTAAAAAATTATGTTTAGTATTTTATTATAAAATAATATCAATTTTTAAAAAATAGTTACTAGTGTAATATGAATAGCCTTAAATGCCTAGAGAAAAGCCTACACACGTAAGTAGAAAGCTTATACGTGTAATCGTAGAAATTTTGAACTTGAAGAGACAATCCTGCAATTTGACAAGCAGGATAACTAAAGACCAGAGCACTTCACTGACTTACCCAAATCACAAACTTGTTAAAAGCAGAACTTATACATGATTTAGATAATATATAGACAGCAAAATAAAAACAAAATGTCATATCTAGTTTTACTTTCCATGACGATACGATTGAATAACATGATAATGGTGAAGGGCCATTTACTATATTTTAGGGAATTAGTTCATTAAAGCTGTATATTTATGCCATATTTAAGATGTCCACGGCTTTCTAAAATTTTTTCAATTTCTTTGAAGTTTTCCAGTCTGTTTTATTCAATAATTTTCAATGGTGTGTTCTTTATTTTCACCTTTAAGACAGCAATTCCTTGATGTGTAGTATTTTTCTATTGACCTCAAATTGTACATTTTTCTTTAATAATCTTTCAAACAGGGAACCTCAATCAAATGGTGTTTTCAGTAGAGGGAGTATGAGGACAATAGGGATGTTATAAATAAGTACTGCCATGCATTTTATTTTATTTTGTTTTTGGTTATTTTAGCCATTCTAATAGGTCTGTAGTGATATCTTATTGTGGTTTTGATCTGAATTTCTTTAATAATTAATGATGTTGAACATCTTTTCATATGCTTATTTGTTATTTATATATCTTCTTTAGTGAAATGTCTATTCAAATATGTTGCACATTTTTAAATGTTTTTATTTTCTTATTGATTCTTAAACATTCTGTACACATTATGTATTCAAGTACTTTACCAGATAAGTGCTTTGCAAATATATTCTCCTTGTCTGTGGCTTGTCATTTATCTTCTTGATGGTGCTTTTCAAAGAGCATATATTTTGATGTAGTCCAATTTATCAATAATTTTTATAGATTGTGATTTTGTGGTCTTATCTAAAACACTCTTGCCTGACTCAAGACCATAAGGTTATTCCATCATATTGTTCTCTAGAAGTTTTACAGTTTTGAGTTTTACATTTAGGTTTGTGATCTATTTTGAATTAATTCTTCATATGGTGCAAGGTATGGGTCAGAGTTCATATTCTTTTTGCAAATAAATACCAATAGTTCTACACCATTGGTTGAAATACTAAATTTTCCACATAGAATTGGTTGGTATAACATTTTCCAAAATCAGTTGGTCATATATATACGTATATACATATATATATGTATGTATATGGGTCTATTTCAGAAACATTGTCTCTCTTCCACTGCTATCTATATATCTATATTACATTAATACTATGCTGGATTTGATTTGCAAATATGTTGCCAAGAAACTTTTCTTGGCCAGGTGCGGTGGCTCACGCCTGTAATCCCCACACTTTGGGAGGCCAAGGAGGGTAGATCACAAGGCCAGGAGATTGAGACCATCCTGGCTAACACGGTGAAAACCCATCTCTACTAAAAATACAAAAAAAAAAATAGCCTGGCTCTTGTAGTCCCAGCTACTCGAGAGGCTGAGGAAGGAGAATGGCGTGAACCCGGGAGGCGGAGCTTGTAATGAGCCTAGATCGCACCACTGCACTCCAGCCTGGGCGACAGAGCGAGACTCCATCTCAAAAAAAAAAAAAAAGAAATTTTTCTTGTAAGTTGATGACAAATATTAAATTTTACTTTTCTTTTCCTGTAATGTTCTTGCTTGATTTTTGTCTTGGGGTAATACTGGCTTCACAATGTCAGTAGAGAGGTGAGTCCTTCTGTTTTCTGGAAGACTTATACAGAATTGGTAATATTTCTTCCTTCAATGTCTTGTAGAACTCAAAAATAAAGCCACTTAGGCTGGGGGCTTTTGTTATTAGTGTTGGAAGGCTTTTAACTACAAATTCACATTTCAGTGATATAGAACGATTTAGGTTATCAATTTCCTCTTGCATGACTTTAGTAGTTTGTATTTTCTAAGCATTTATCCATTGTATCTGAGTCGTTAAACTTATGGACATAAAACTGTAACATTATTTCATTGTCCTTTTAATGACTGTATGATTAGTACTGATGATCCATCTTTTATTCCTAATATTGATAATTTGTATCCTGTCTCTGTCTCTCTCTTTCAGTCTGGCTAGAGTTTTATCTTTCCCCCCCCCCCAAAAAAAACAGCTTTGGGGCTTATTGATTTACTCTGTTGTTTTCAGTAATCATTTCTACTGTCACCTTGTCTTGGTCCATTCAGGCTGTTAACAAAATACCTTAGACTGGGTAATTTATGAACAATAGAAATTTTTTTTTCACAGTTCTTAAGGCTGGGAAGTCCAAGATCAAGGTGTCAAGGTGAGACTAACAAACTTGCCCCTCATTCTGAAGTAGAATTTTTTTCTTTTACATTTACCCCAACACAGTCTGTCTTCACCTTTGGCCTGGGAAAGGCAGCTTTCTGCCCTTCCTTCATTGTCTTAAAGCTTTTCCTCAGGGACAAAAAGACTTTGGAGCCCTATGCCTGTCCTGATTTCCCTGATCCAGGGCTGCCTTTCTGCACAAAGCTTTGTTTACTTTCCTGCTGTGCCTCAATCTTTTTCAAAAGCACCAAGTGAGGTCCATAAATAAGAAAGTGATGGGAGGAAGGTGAACTCTCCTTGTGTTTATGCTTGTGGCTTTTAGGTTTTAAATACTTTCGTCTAGCCCATATTTATTTTTAAGGCATTAACGGAATTTTTTTTCTTTCTTTCTGGTATTGAAACCATTTTTTCTCCTGCTTCTCTAGTAAGCCAAGAATTACATCTGGTCTTTACTTGGAGGTACCCATCTTTCCTGAGGTTGCATGCCAGTTTTCACAGGTAAGCTACAGCTCTTTGATGAGTATGAGAAAAGTTGTAATTCTGAAGGTGTTCTGATCTTTTTCTTATTGTTAGGGTCAGAGTAACATTTTTCTAGCTTTGTACATCTTAATAGAAGACACAATTCTTCATACTTCATTTACATAATTGCTAATCCAGGTTATATATTAGAAGAAAGTAAATTAATTTTTCTGGAAAAAGATTCTGAAGTCTTTAACTTGATAATGGAGTACAGTTGGAATTGTTATTGCCCTTAGATCAAGTTATCAGAACTATTGAGAGTTAAATGATCCAGAAATTCTGTTTTCCAAATAAATGCATTTATAACAAATATCTCTGAAATATAAAGAAATTCTTATAACTATTCTTCTGTAAGTGTAAACCTTTCTCTAGTCCATGAAATTATTCATGTGCATTCATATTGTGTCCGGAATTGGTGGGTTCTTGGTCTCACGGACTTCAAGAATGAAGCTGCGGACCCTCGCGGTGACTGCTACAGTTCTTAAAGATGGTCTGTCCAGAGTTTGCTCCTTCTGATATTTGGACGTGTTCGGAGTTTCTTCCTTCTCTCCGGGTGGGTTCATGGTCTCACTGGCTTCAGGAGTGAAGCTGCAGACCTTCATGTTGAGTGTTACAGCTCTTATGGTGGCATGTCGAGTTGTTCGTTCCTCCCATCCGGAGTTGTTCGTTCCTCCCGGTGGGTTCATGGTCTTGCTGGCCTCAGGAGTGAAGCTGCAGACCTTCATGTTGAGTGTTACAGCTCTTATGGTGGCCTGTCTGGAGTTGTTCGTCCCTCCCGGTGGGTTCGTAGTCTTGCTGGCCTCAGGAGTGAAGCTGCAGATCTTCCTGGTGAGTGTTACAGCTTTTAAGGGCAGTGCAGACCCAAAGAGTGAGCAGCAGCAAGATTTATTGCAAAGAGTGAAAGAGTAATGCTTCCACAGTGTGAAAGGGGACCTCAGCAGGTTGCCACTGCTGACTCAGAAAGCCTGTTTTTATTCTTTTATCTGACCCCACCCACATCCTGCTGATTGGTCCATTTTACAGAGGGCTGATTGGTCCGTTTTACAGAGAGCTGATTGATCCATTTCACAGACAGCTAATTGATCCATTTTGACTGAGTGCTGATTGGTGCGTTTACAAACCTTGAGGTAGACGCAGAATGCTCATTGGTGTGTTTACAATCCCTGAGCTAGACACAGAGTGCTAATTGGTGCATTTTCAATCCCCTAGCTAGACATAAAAGTTCTCCAAGTCCCCACCAGATTAGCTAGACACTGAGCACTGATTGGTGCATTTACAAAACTTTAGCTAGACACAGAGTGCTGATTGGTGCATTTACAATCCTCTAGCTAGACATAAAACTTCTCCAAGTCCCCACTAGATTAGCTAGACACAGAGCACTGATTGGTGCATTTACAAACCTTGAGCTAGACACAGGGTGCTGATTGGTGCATTTACAAACCTTTAACTAGACATAAAAGTTCTCCAAGACCCCACCTGACTCAGGAGCCCAGCTGGCTTCTCCTAGTAGATCCCACACCAGGGCTGCGGGCACAGCTGCCCGCCAGTCCCACACCACATGCCTGCACTCCTCAGCCCTTGGGTGGTCAATGGTACTGGGTGCCGCAGAGCAGGGTGCGGCACCCGTTGGGGAGGCTCGGGCTGCGCGGGAGCCCACCACGGTGTTGGGGGGGGCTTTGACATGGCAGGCTGCAGGTCCCAAGTCCTGCCTTGCCGGGAGGTGGCTGAGGCCCAGTGAGAATTCAAGTGTGGCGCAGGCAGGCTGGCAGTGCTGGGGGACCTGGTGCCCCTTCCGCAGCTGCTGGCCCAGGTGCTAAGCCCCTCATTGCTCGGGGCTGGCAGCACTGGCTGGCCACTCTGAGTGCGGGGCCACTGAGTCTGCACCCACCTGGAACTCACACTGGAGCGCCAGGCACTGCCCCAGTTCCTGCCTGCGCCTCTCTCTCCACATCTCCCCACAAGGAGAGGGAGCCGGCTCCAGCCTCGGCCAGCCCAGAGAGGGGCTCCCACAGTGCAGTGGCAGGCTGAAGGGCTCCTCAAGCATGGCCAGAGTGGACACAGAGGCCAAGGAGGCTCTGAGAGCGAGTGAGGGCTGCTAGCATGTTGTCATCTCTCAATATGAAGATGAAGATTACAGAAAATGGATTTGGATTTTGATATGGTTTGGCTGTGTGCCCACCCAAATTTCATCTTGAATTGTAGCTCCCATAATTCCCATGTGTTGTGAAAGGGACACAGTGGGGGATAGTTAAATCATGGGGGTGGTTTCCCCCATACTGTTCTCATGGTAGTGAATAAGTCTCATGAGATCTGATCGTTTTTTATGGGGAGACACCTTTTGCTTGGTTCTCATTCTCTCTTGTCTGCCACCATGTAAGATATGCCTTTCACCTTCCACCATGATTGTGAGGCCTCCCCAGTCACATGGAACTGTGATTCCATTAAACCTCTTTTTCTTTATAAATTACCCAGTCTCAGGTATGTCTTTATCAGCAGTGTGAAAACAGACTAATACAGACTTCCTTTAAAACCCCTTTATTCTCAGGTCTAAACTCCGCATGCCTGATCTCTATTTGTGTTGCCTGCTCAGGTGTTTCCTGTTTTTTTTGTTTGTTTGTTTCATTTTCTTCCCACTTGCCTTTATTTGGTAATGTTTCTAATCTAGGAAAAAACTTTGCTTTCTCAATACATTATTAGCATAAAACTTGGTCCTTTATGTGCCTCTTGAGTCTCACCTTTGGCATTGATTTTCTGCCCTCTTTTTGTCTCTCATTATTTGAACGCAGTCACATAATCCAACTTTTTTATTTGTCCAAATGATCTTTGAAAATATGTCTTAATAATTTTACATGTAGATGTTACTTGAAGTGTACATCCAATGCTTTGGTAAAGAAGAATGTTATGCTTTTAAGAAGCATTATAAAGACATTATACTGCTATGCATTTGATGTTAACATTGTGTCCCTTGACAAGCTTATACAACCAAGGCACAGCCCTAAGCAATATTGAGGAAGGAAAAAGTCTTTGGTTCATACCTCAGTGGTACAATTCATAATTAAAAATAATAAAGACTTCTGCCATTATTGACAATCCCCCTATGTGTCACCCTTTTCTCCACTCTCTCAACCTACTCTAGAAAACTACTTTCTCCTATTTGGTCTAATGCAACTGGAAACATAACTGATTAGAAGTACATTGCTAATTGAATGCTATAAATTAACTATGACACTGAGGGCATCACTATTGCAGATGAAGTTTTATGGCCATTATCATTTTAAGCACAGTTTTGAATTCACAAATTTCTTTCTATTACTGTAGTTGATTTTGTCTTTTCAAGAAATTTATATACATAGAGTTATATGGTACATACTCTTTTGGCTATTTTTTTTCACTCAGAATAATGTTTTCGATCATTGTTCCAAAACTCTGCAGGGACACTGTGGAGAAATTCACAAGGACACCACATATTTTAGATTTTTGAGGGAAACATAGTCATTTCTGCCAAATGCTATGTGGACTCATAGCTTAAAGCAGTATACAATTTCAGCATTAAATTGTGCTCCATTCCTTTTGATAACATGAAATCTTTGTGAAGCTGCATTTTCAGTAATTACTTCAATAAAAAGTAAGCAATACACAAAAATTAATGTGAAACAGAAAAGGATGGTGGTGGTAGGGTCCAATCTAATTCCTGTGTAGACAGTTATATGGTGCTCAATTGATACACAAATCCAAATGGAAATAAATGCTGTTTTTAAAAAATAAAATAAAAATTCTATTAAATATAAATATGTAATATCATTTTTCTTTCTATTAATATATATTACTTGTAAACAGCTACTGAATTGTTAATACATAAATAATTATAAATTGTTTGGATTTAAATGCTTAATCAAATTAGGTAGCTTAATGTATTTCTTTTGGTCTAAGGCCTACAACAATATGACAAACACTACAAACTCTATGAACCAAGAAAGTTTGGGAAGCTTTGGTTTTTAAGATTCCTCCATAATAACAGAAAACCAAACATTGCATGTGCTGATTCATAAGTGAGAGTTGAGCAATGAGAATGCATGAACACAGGGAGGGGAACATCACACACCGGGGCCTGTCAGGGGGTAGGGGGCAAGGAGAGGGAAAGGCTTAGGACAAATACCTAATGCATGCAGGGCTTAAAACTTAGATGACAGGTTGACAGGTGCAGCAAACCACCGTGGCACATGTATACCTATGTAACAAACCTGCATGTTCTGCACGTGTATCCCAGAACTTAAAGTTTAAAAAAAAAAAAGATTCCTCCATAATATTGTATCAGCAGTCCATTCCTTTTTATTGCTGAGTAATACTTCATTCCATAGTTTGGTTATACTGCAATTTGTTTGTCTAATCATCTTTGAGGTACAATTGGCATGTATAAAGTTTTTGGTTATTATGGATTAAGATGTTAGAAACATTCATGTTCAAGGCTTTGTGTGGACATGTTTTTATTTCTCTTGTGTTAACTCCTAAGGGTAGAATTCTTGGATCATAAGTTAAGTGTCTGCTTATCTTTATAAAAAATAGCCAATGAGTTTCCATCTCTTTTTGTTTATTTTTCTTCTGAAGAACTTTAAGTGCAGTTTGGCTGGTGATATGGTTAGGTTTTGTGTACCCACCCAAATCTCATCTTGAATTGCCATCCCCAGGTCTTGAGAGAGAGAGACTTAGTGGGAGGTGATTGGATCATGGGGGCAGTTATCCCTATGGTGCTCTCGTAATAATGAGGGAGTTTATATTAACCTGTTCTCACACTGCTAATAAAGACATTCCCAAGATGGGGTAATTTATAAATAAAAAGAGGTTTAATGGACTCGGAGTTCCATGTGGCTGGGGAGGCCTCACAATCATGGCAGAAGGCAAAGGAGGAGCAAAGTTGCATCTTATACGGCCACAGGCAAAGAGAGCTTGTGCAGGGAACTCCCATTTATAAAACCATCAGATCACATGAGACTTATTCACTATCAGTGGAACAGTATGGGGGAAACAACCCCCATGATTCAATTATCTCCACCTGACTCTGCCCCTGACACGTGGGGATTATTACAATTCAAACTGAGATTTGGGTGGGGACACAGCCAAACCATATCAGAGTTCTCACAAGATCTGATGGTTTTATAAATGGCAGTTTCCCCTGACCAATACACACACTTCTCTCTCCTGCTGCCATGTGAAGAAGGTCCTTGCTTCCCCTTCACCTTTCACCACCATTGTAAGCTTCATGAGGCCTCCAAAGCCATGTGGAACTGTGAGTCAATTAAACCTCTTTCCTTTATAAATTAACGAGTCTTAGGTAATATCTTTATTGCAGTATGAAAATAGACTAATATAGCTGGCAACAAATTATTTCAGCTTATTTATGTCTCAAATATATTCTCAGCTTTGATTTATGAAGGATTTATTCACTGAATATAAAATTCCATTTGTTTTTTTCTTTAAGTATTTTAAATATGTCATTTCATTGTCTTTTGACTTGTATTATTTCTAATGAGAAATCTTCAGATTTTCTAGTCTTTGGTTTTTGTATGTCATGTGACATTCCTGTATTTAAGATTTTTTTGCTAACATTTGTTTCAGCAATATGATTTTTATGTATCTTGGTGTGAATTTCTTTGTTTTTCTCTTGCTTCAGTTTTGTTGAGGATATTTATCTGTGGGTTTATAATTTTGATTAATTTTTAAAACTTAGTCATTAGTTGTTCAAATATTTAATTGCCCTTCATCCTTTTTGGGCTTCAATTACATGTATATTATACTGTTGAACTCACTATGGTTCTGCTCATATCTTTTAAGCCTTTTTCTTACTATATTTCAGTTTGAAAATTTTACTTTTGTTATGATTACAAGCTCATGACCATTTCTTCTACACTGTGTAATCTGCTAATATGCAGACCCAGTTAATGTTTTATTTCAAATATTTCTTTTTATTTTATCTATTTTTACCTCGTTATGTTCATAATTTTTTAAAAAAATAATTTAACATATTTATAATAGCTATTTTAAGGTTTTTCCTGCTAATTCCTTCATCACTGTCATTTCTGGACCTGTTTCTATTGATTGATATTCCTGATATGGGACACAGTTTTATGTTTCTTTGCATGTTTAGTAATATTTAATTAATGCTGAACATTTTTTACATGTTGGAATTTTTGTCTTCCTTTAAAGAGTGTTCAGCTTCTTCTGGTAATAAGCCAAATATGAATCAACTTTTTTCTTTAAGCTTTATTTTTCACTTTTATTATGCGTTATTTAATCTTTTATTATCTGTGGTCTCCACTGAATGATCTGGGTTTTCAGTGAGAAGTCTCCACTTTGGTTGGTTAGAATGAACTGTGAGAACTCAGGGAATTATTCAGATGAAAATGCCCCGTCATTATTTACCTTGCATCTTAGATTTTCACCCTAGGTAAGCATGGATTCGTATTCAGCATCTGACTCCATGTGTATTTCTGAAACTCTCTTTGTATCTCTCTCCTCTTCAATACTCTGCTGTACAAATTCCTGCCATCTCAGCCTGCCTGAATCTTCTCTTTTCCTACCTAATGCAGTGTGCCTGCCGTGTCCTGCTTGGGTTCCCCCTCTGTGCACCACAACTTGAAAAGTTTCTTCAGACAGAATTATGTGGCAATCATTGCTCCTATAGCTTTTGTCTTCTTCTTTCAAGAAATCCATGTTCTACTCTGCGCTTCTCATTCAATTTGTACAGACAATTTGTGCTATTTATATTCATCAGGTTTCTAATGGTTTTTGGTGCAAGAACAAGTACTATATCAGTTATTCTATCATGGTTGGAAGTAAAAATCTCCACTCCCTTTCACATTTTTATAGAGAGTGTCAGCATCACCAGCTTTTTGGGGCTTAAATTTGTATTGTCATAGCCCTATAAAGCCATATCAGGAGAGAACTGACCGAGTGAACAGGGTCACAGACAAAAAGTGGTATGAGTGTTGGGTGTAAGAAGACATAAGGTTTAGGGAAGTGGCCAAGGTACCCTGTTGCTTTTAGGCTGAACCTTTGTAAACCATTAAAGCAGTGTAAACCATTACGCCATTAAAGCAGAGAGTGAAAGGAGAAGTATAAATGGATTCTCATTCACACTATTCCCTAAAGTATTAATGCTCTGTAAAACTGAGGCTAAAAGCAAAAATTTAAGAAAACCTATTAAAATATGTTCCACAGGAAACAAATCTAAATTTAGGAATAAAGTCATTTGTGGGTAGCTATTTGTGTCCTTAGATAAATTTATTGTTCATTATAAGTATATTCACTTAATGGGAATAGCCTAATTATCAAGAGTGTATAACTATTAGAAGGCTAAAGAAAAGTAAAATGGCTTTTGTTATAATTTGATACATAATAAAAATTAAAATTAATTGGTTTGAATATAAAATTTTGTAGAAAAACTTTCTAATTGGTTATCTTTTTCAATGCATTCACTGCAATTTTAACTCAGAGATAATAAATTAAGCAATGAGACACTTTTACAGTTGCTCACTAAAGAGAAGTTGCCCAGCGGGAAAATGATTTGATTAACTATTCAGAAGTGTGTGTCGGATCAGGATCCAAACATGACCATAGGTCAACAGCTCCAGGCTGTAGATGGCTGTGAATCTCAATACACAGGCTCTTCTGGAGTATATTAAGTGAAGACAACAGTTAACATAATGCTGGCTTATGGCAAAGCACCAGCCTGAGCTCTCTGAGAAAAAATGCAGAAGGTAGTCCTTACTCAGCCAAAAAGACAGCAAATAACTGTCTTGACATTAGAACTCCTCCAGGTCCCATCACGGTTTCATTTGTTTGAGTTCTGAATATCAACTGCATTAACACTGAGCAAAGTCCTTCCTTATAAGACCTCTCTTCCAGAAATCACAAAACACATTTTATTCCTAAATGTATTCTCATTAGAATCATTAGCAATGATTGTATTAAATATAAAAATGAAGAGTTTCCCAATTTATATTTTGATATAAGTATTTCTGGATCCATATCTGGGATAAGCCTATATTTAAGTCTAATTTGGGGTCACTTTTAGGGAAAAATGGTCAGTTTTTTTTTTTTAAGTAGGTTGTTTGTGTTTCTTTTACATCTTCCCCCTTCTCACTTGGTAAATGTCTTCATGCTATTTTATCTCCTGCCAACACCTGATCTAATGTATCATTGTTCATAGACCGTAACTGGAAAAATCCACTTACTCCTTTCTTTTCCTCTAGTGAAATGTGCCCATTTGTACCTGCAGGCCTGAGATGGGTTAAGCCCCATTGTTGGCTTTTTTCGCACTTGGAAATTTGTAGCCCAATTACTTCAGAAAACTTTATAATATAAATCATTTGGCTTTAAAGTCAGGCCAATTTAGGTTTGAATCCTGGTTCTGAATCTTACTTGCCTTTTGCCCTGGGAAAATTTACTTAACCTCTTTAAAAAGCAGTTTCCTTATATAAAACAGGCATATTAATAACAGTTATGCCTCACTGGGCAATTGGGAACTTAATTTATAAAATACATGGATGACTTATTCTAGGGACTCAAGAAAGGATAGTTTCTTTTATTCCTACCTTTTATTTCTTCTTTTTGGTCTTAATTTCCTAGCATCCACCCTGCCTTGTTTTTCTGTGACTAGGTCAATCGATTGTTATTTGATCCATTGATATTCTTTTGCCATATGATTCTTGAGGAGCACTCTGACTTTAGCCAGTCAATATCCAGTATCACCTTGCAGGTTCCCAGGGGTGCTGGCCAATGTCTATGTCTGCCAATTCCTCTGCTTTCACCGTCCCATCTTTGTATTCTCAAGCCCACCTTCCTTTCCCGCCTCTGCCCTCCACAATTATTTTCTTCATTTTGAGGGACTTGAAAAAAAATGTTAAGGACATTTTCTCTCTTGGGGGTTATTTATTATTTTTGTTTTGTTTTTTCCCCAAAGGTAAGAAATAAGAACGCCACCAAAAATCAACCTCAGGAAGAATAAATTGTTTTGATGAAGATAGCTTGCCCATGACCCAGAAATCATGCCGTCGAGGCTATGTCTGTGCCGCTTCCTCCCAAAGTGGCCTTTTCACTAGGAAACAAATCATGGAATCCAGCAACCACTTCCAACACAGTGCTCAGGAGAGTTTAAGCTTTGGAATAAGGGAGAGCCTCCTGATGTGAAAAAACAAGGAGATGTGGAAAGGGAGCAGCAAAGACACATCTTTACTAGACCTCATGTATATTTTCCAAAAAAATATGTAATCCAAAATGTCTTCCTATAATGCTTTCTTACCTGGACTTTAACTTTCATAGTAGCATGTAGTAATCAACTTTTACTTAAGTTGGAGAACAATACTCCCAGTCTGCTCAAAATGTGTCTGAGAATCAATTCATTCCCACCCATCTATCTTTCAGTCTTAGAGTTGCTGTACTTGTTCTTAACATTTCCTTTCCTTTAATTTCTGGACATACTACATTCTCTTGTCTCTGCTGCCCTTTCTAACAGGCAGTTGCCACCACAAAGCATTTTACCTACTGATGTTTTTTAAGAGAAGGTAATTTAATCAGCATGTGTAATTTTCTGCTCCCTTACAATCCATTGCCTCTGATGCCATCTTTTAAGAACACCTTTCTCCCTATTTAGTTCAATTTCTTCAGAGCTGTGGGGAAACTCTATTATGCTAATGATGAATCAGATAAGTGGTTTGCTTAAATTAAATTAGCAAATAATTACATCCAATTACTCTGCAACCATTCTGAACTTAACAAGAAAAATCATTATCAGCACAGAAAGGATAAGGTTTGCTCTTGCCCTTCTTGGGAGAATACCTCATCTGTACCAAAATTTCCCATCAAAAGGATTAATGGTTGACTGGTTAATGTTAACTTCCCTAAATTGAAAACTGGCATAATAAGAGAGCTAGTGACTAAGCCTGTCTCTCAATTAGAAGGCTATAAAGTTATAGTCCCAGCTGGGCAGCTTTAACTATGAGAATGATGTCCTAAAATAGCTACTCTGTCACATTTATTTGTAAAAGCCTAGCTTTGTCATTATTTTTAAAGATATCATTACACATTCTGAATATTATTTTTAAATTGCCAGGGAATATATTGCACAGATTATACAACACAATGTTGGTCTTCCAATAAGAATGCTAGGCAACAATCTCACACTAATTCATTTACAAACATTTGGTGATCATTAATTGCATGCCAGACCCATAGCACAGCCACTAGGGGTTAAGGATACCACAATGAATAAGTTGTGGTTTTTGGCTCAAGCATGTCAGGTCAAGAAGAAGAGACAGATCTGTAAGCAAATAGGAAACAATGATATCAAGCCTATAAAATGGTCACACAAACACACCCTGTTATGGGAGCCCAGAGGATGATGTGCTTCATTCTGACCTGTGTGACACAAAAGGAAGAAGTGGGGACATTTAAGGGGAGACCCAATGGCAGTAAGATGGGAGGCACGGCAGGAGAAGGCAATTCAGGAGAAGGGGAGAATTACCAGAAAAGGCCTAGTGTTGTGAAAATTGTAATGTGACGGTGTTTTGAAGGAACAGTCTTACTGTTGTGTGAAAGGGCCATGTAAAAGGACAGGTGGAGTAGTGAGGAAATGAGGAACATGAAGTAGTTAATCAAAGATGCTTCTAAGCAGTCAGTTTTGGTGCCTGAGTGTGAAATTCATGATAAAGAAATTATTGATTGCCATTAAATTTCAGAAAAAGACTACATAATATCACTCAAAATGTTTAACCAAGGAATCAATGACATTTATGAAACGAGAGCTAAAATAACTCTTTTATCTACTGAAGCATACATAAATCAGTTGCTTTTGATTCTACGTGATGTTTCCTTACATAATTCCTGACACAATTCCTGACATAGTTAGAAACAACTATGTCATCATTTATTTCTTTCAAATGATATCTCATGGAAATTGTTTCTGGGCATTCAAACATTCTCCTACCCCCATACTCAGAGCTGAATTGACTTGGAAGAATGAATAAAAGCAACCTAACTAAGGTGTAATTTATGTAAGTGCTATCTTCACAAGCATATTTATGGACAATACTAATTTCTCAATGCCATTATCTTACACTGTTAGGCTATTTACTATTTTCAGCTAAATACATCAAAGCCTTGGGTTTTCCATCATCAGTCTTAATAGTTTTCAATTAAGTCTTAAGAAGAAAATTGTATCCACAGATATTGATTCTGAAGCCAGGAATCTGTCTGTGTCTATGTGTTTTCCCTTATCACCTCCCTTTCCTTTTGAGCCACGACCTTTCACACCAAGTTCTGACAGTTCTGTCTTCTCAGTATCGGTCCATTTCTCTCCATCTTCACTTCTATTCCCTTAGCTCAGATCACCAGCATCCATCACTGAGTAACTATAGCGATATTCTAAGTGATCTCTTTGCCTCTAGTCTTGTCCTTTCAGTCCATTTCCTACACTGTCATCAAGTTTCATGTGAAAATCTAATTATGTCATTCTACTGCTATTCTCCTTGGTGTCTACCCATAGAAGAGAGTCTAAACTCATCATAACATTGCCATAGTTCACGGTCTGTGTTCGTCTTTTCTCTCTGGACTCATCTGTCACAGCTAACTCTCTGTAGCCGTTCCCTCTCACTCCACATTTTTGCAGTGCTAGAATACGTATAGTTCCCCTTACTCCTGCCAACATAGAGTAACATCTGAAACCGTAAAGTCTTCCCACAGATTTCCTTGCTTAGCTTCCAATTATCCTTTAGGAATGCGTTTCATAGTTAAATTTTCATGGAAACTTTCCTTTACCACCCAAGAATGAGTAAATTAATTCTCCAATGCAGTCCTATGGCAACCTATGGCACTTAGCTCCCTGGATATACCATTCTCACTGGATTCTGAATTTCTGAGAACTGAGGCTACATTTTATTCATAAAAATATATAAAGCTTAGAGTTAAAGTTAGAGTTAGTCAAACAAATCCAGTTTGTTGGCAAAGGGTGGTTTAATGGAGGAACTTACAGACAGGGGCGTGGTCTTGGGTGGCCACAAGATAGCTAGAGCTCTACACTATTACTCCCCAGACCCAGAAGAAATCATCTGCTTCAGTTCACGTTTCAACTGATGCAGGCCCTGGTGGAACTACAGAGGAAAAGTGTATGTACCAGTATCTATGTGCTCTATAGAGACAATTAAAGGCAACCCTCCAGAACAAGCAAGAATGCTGTGTGCGTCATCGCCTATAATTTGTGCAATAACATCAAGGTTGACGTGTTCTCATACTAAGGACAGTAAATAAAATAAGAATCGGGAGGCATTCATGGGACTGGGGCTAATCAGATGTCAACATGGCAGATTATCATCCAAGATGGAATCATCTTTGTCTCCACAAACAGGAATTTCTCACAGTTTTGGAGGCTGGAAATGTGAGATCAAAGTGCCAGCAGGGTTGGTATCTCAGTCCTCTCTTTTCAGCTTGCAGATGGCTGCCTTCTTGCTGTGTTGTCACATGACCTTATCTCTGAGCATACACACACCCCTGGTCTATCTGTCTCTTCTTAGAAGGTCAACATTGATATTGGGTTTGAGCTTCACCCTTATGACTTTATTTAACTTTAATTATCTTTTAAAAGGCCCTATCTACAAATGCAGTTACATTCTAAGGCACTGGGGCTCAAGTCTCCAACATATGAATTTGGTACAGAAGGCACAATTCAGCCCAAAACAGTGATATGAAATGAAACGAGAAAACATAGGCTATAAAATCTCATTTCCAGAAAATCTTGAAGATAAGATACCTTAAGTATAAAAACTAAATAATAAGAGGTAAATACATAATTTCACCTATGAGGAATATTATACTTTCTCCAGTGCAGATGGAGGAAAAATCAGAATGTCTTGGGCATTTCCCCACACCTAAGAGGACATTCTGGCCTGGCTTGAACTATTAGATAAGATTAGATCATACTAGGTAGCTTTCCTTCTTAAACATCATTTTCATTTTCTCCATATTGAGTATAATTATTATTACACACAAACAGAATCTTTAGATATTTCTAAGCTTTGTGTATCTACAAATCAACTATTTTTTTCCATACTGGATTTTAAAAGTTTAAAAATCAATATTATCTAGAATCTCTATGTAGCTTTTGCATTGCATTCTATCACATACATGGACTCAGGCCTAAGGTACTCATGAATCTCAACTTCCTGAGCTATTTGAGTGAGGATGGAATCAAGGCCAAGTAAGGATGGAAGAACAGTACTGATAATATCCATGGCCAAAGCTAGTTGGTGATTTTGAGCACCAGTATCTGAAATGATCCAGTGTGCTGGGAGGGTTGTAGCCTTGTGGCCAGAGGTAATTAGCATGAGGCAGTCAGTAGCAACACAGATCTGCATTTCCTCACTGTAGAACTCTAGCTCGCATCACTGATACAGGAAATGAGATCCACATCCCTAAGAGAGGGCTGCTAAGTTCCAGGAGTAGCATAGTATTCTACCTTGATGAGCTGGTTCTCCTGAAGGTCCCACATCACAGAAAGTATGTGGAATGTGCTGGCAGGGACCAACTATTATAGGGGAGATATTAGAGAAACCCTGAGATTTCCTAGGCCTAGAGAAATGTCAATAATTCCAGATCTGACCCCTTGAGAGACCTAAGATGCTATCATGAGTTAAATTGTTTCCTCTCCGAAAAAGAGACACATTGGAGTCCTTACCCCCAGTATCTCAGAGTGTAACCTTATTTGGAGACAGGGACTTTACAGAGCTATCAACTGAAATAAAATCATTGAGCATACCCTAATTTAGTATGACTGGTGTCCTTATAAAATGGAAAATTTGGACACAAAGACAGAAATGTACAGAGGGAAGATGATGTGAGGACACGCACACACAGAACATGACTATCCACAGGCCAAGGAGAGAAGGCCGGGAGAAATCCTCTCCTCACGGCCCTCAGAAGGAAC
The DNA here is from genome assembly GCF_028858775.2 of Pan troglodytes. NCBI lineage: Eukaryota > Metazoa > Chordata > Mammalia > Primates > Hominidae > Pan > Pan troglodytes. Next base: position 135,074,988 of record NC_072403.2, on the reverse strand, counting down.
CAGCTATGAAGGCACTTTGATTTCAAACTTCCAGCCTCCAAAATCATGAGAAATAAATTTCTGTTGCTTAAGCTATACAGCCTATGATATTTTGTTATGGCAGCCCTCGTAAACTAACACAGTTGGGGAAAAAGTTTCTCACCTTGAAAAGTTCATCTTATATTTGCATATCATGTATTATAAAGAAAACACTTACCTGCCGAATCTCATTTTGAGACACTGTATACATTTATTTAAACACATGATTATTTTGATGATCAATGATCATTTATCAGGCTGTGTATGTTTGCTTTACTCAGTGTAATTTGATAATCAACATCCTCCATTTTTTTATTTATCTTTATCCTGCTTTTTCTCTTCATGGCAGTTATCAGCATTCAACTTAGGCTTATAGTTTGCTTTCTCTTCACTGGAATACAAGCTTCTTGAGAACAGGATATTTGTTTTCTTTCCTATCTAATATGTAGAACAGGAATCAGCACTCAATATATGTTAAATGAATAAGTATATTTAAGATTGAACCACTAGTCTCAGAATGTTGGTCCTTTACTATTAAATCAGAATCATACCAAAGCTCATCAATATACTGCAAATTTCTTTTAGTGTTGCTACAGATATGAAGAGGCTGATTGTAAAGGCAATAAACAAAAATAGTCAGAATTCTCTTGAAAAGAACATAATACTTATAATAACAATAATGACAAATCTAAGTCACAGCAAGGATTTTTAATTGCTCATGTTTTAATTTTTGGTAATAGAATTTGCAAGCATTGCCATCCCCTCAGATATTCTTCCTTCACTCTAACAATAAGTATGTTTGTGTTAATTATTATTCAATGTCTACATTGTTTTTTAAATTATTAAAAAATTTTTACATTAAGTTCTGGGATACATGTGCTGAACATGCTAGTTTGTTACATAGGTATACATGTGGCATGGTGGTTTGCTGCATCTATCAAGCCATCATCTAGGTTTTAAGTCCCGCATGCTCTAGGTATTCATCCTAATGCTATCCCTCCCCTTACCCCACAACCCCCAACTGGCTCCAGTGTGTGATGTTCCCCTCCCTGTGTCCAGGTGTTCTCATTGTTCAACTCCCACTATGAGGGAGAATATGTGGTGTTTGGTTTTCTGTTCCTGTGATAGTTTGTGGAGAATGATGGTTTCCTGCTTCATCCATATCCTGTCAAAGGACATGAACTCATTCTTTTTTATGGCTGCATAGGGTATTCCATGGTGTATATATGCCACATTTTCTTCATTCAGTCAATCATTCATGGGCATTTGGGTTGGTTCCAAGTCTTTGCTATTGTAGATAGTGCTGCAATAAACATACGTATGCATGTGTCTTTATAGTAGAATGATTTATAATGTTTTGCGTATATGCTCAGTAATTGGATTGCTGGGTTAAATGGTATTTCTGGTTCTAGATCCTTGAGGAATCACCACACTGTCTTACATAATGGTTGAACTAATTTACACTCCCACCAACAGTGTAAAACTGTTCCTATTTCTTCACATCCTCTCCAGCATCTGCTGTTTCCAGACTTTTTAATGATTGTCATTCTAACTGGTGTGAGATGGTACCTCATTGTGGTTATGATTCACATTCCTCTAATGACCAGTGATTATGTGCTTTTTTTCATGTTTGTTAGCCACATAAATGTCTTCTTTTGAGAAGCGCCTGTTCATATCCTTTGCCCAGTTTTTGATGGGGCAGTTTGTTTTTCTCTTATAAATTTGTATAAGTTCCCTGTAGATTCTGGATATCACCCTTTTGTCAGATGGATAGATTGCAAACATTTTCTCCCATTTTGTAGGTTGGCTGTTCACTCTGATGATAGTTTCTTTTGCTGAGCAGAAGCTCTTTAGTTTAATTAGATCCCATTTGTCAATTTCGGCTTTTGTTGCAATTGCTTTTGGTATTTTAGCCATGAAGTCTTTGCCCATGCCTATGTCTTGAATGGTATTGCCTAGGTTTTCTTCTAGGGCTTTTATGGTTTTACGTTTTATGTTTAAGTTTTTAATCCATCTTGAGTTAATTTTTGTATAAGGTGTAAGGAACAGGTCCAGTTTCTGTTTTCCGCATATGGCTAGTCAGTTTTCCCAGAGTCATTTATTAAACAGGGAATCCTTTTTCCATTGCTTTTGTCAGGTTTGTCAAAGAGCAGATGGTTGTAGATATGTGATGTTATTTCTGAGGGCTCTGTTCTGATCCATTGGTCTATATATTTGTTTTGGTACCAGTACCATGCTGTTTTGGTTACTGTAGCCTTGTAGTATAGTTTGAAATCAGGTAGCATGCTGCCTCTAGTTTTGTTCTTTTTGCTTAGGATTGTCTTGACTATACAGGCTCTTTTTTGGTTCCATATGAAACTTAAAGTAGTTTTTTTTCTAATTCTATGAAGAAAGTCAATGGTAACTTGATGGGAATAGCATTGAATATGTAAATTACTTTGGGCAATATGGCCATTTTCATGATGTTGATTCTTCCTATCCATGAGCATGTAATGTTTTTCCATTTGTTTGTGTCCTCTCTTATTTCCTTCAGCAGTGGTTTGTAGTTCCCCTTGAAGAAGTCCTTCACATCCCTTGTAAGTTGTATTCCTAGGTATTTTATTTTCTTTGTAGCAATTGCGAATGGGAGTTCACTTGTGATTTGGTTCTCTGCTTGTCTATTATTGGTGTATAGGAATGCTTGTGATTTTGCACATTGATTTTGTATCCTGAGGCTTATTGAAGTTGTTTACCAGTATAAGGAGTTTTGGGGCTGAGACGATGGGGTTTTCTAAATATTCAATCATGTCGTCTGCTGACAGAAAACTTGACTTCCTCTCTTTCTATTTTAATACTGTTTATTTCTTTATCTTGCTTGATTGCCCTGACCAGAACTTCCAATACTATGTTGAACAGGAGTGGTTAGAGAGGGCACCCTTGTCTTATGCCAATTTTCAAAGGGAATGCTTCCACCTTTTTTCCCTTTTTCAAAAGGAATGCTTCCAATATGATATTGGCTATGGGTTTGCCATAAATAGTTGTCATTGTTCTGAGATATGTTCCATCAACACCTAGTTTATTGAGAGTTTTTAGCATGAAGTGATGTTGAATTTTATTGAAGGCCTTTTCTGCATCTATTAAGATGATCATGTGGATTTTGTCATTTGTTCTGTTTATGTGATGGATTACATTTATTGATAGGTGTATGTTGAACCAGACTTGCATCCCAGGGATGAAACCGACTTGATCATTGTGGATATGATTTTTGATGTGCTGCTGGATTTGTTTTGCTGGTATTTTATTGAAGATTTTTGCATCAATGTTCATCAGGGATATTGGCCTGAAATTTTCTTTTTTTGCTTATGTGTCTGCCATGTTTTGGTATCAGGATGATGTTGGCTTTATAAGATGAGTTAGGGTGGAGTCCATCTTTTTCTATTGTTTGAAATAGTTTCAGAAGAATGGTACCAAATCCTATTTGGACCTCTCGTAGAATTTCACTGTGAATCTGTCTGGTCCTGGGCTTTTTTTACTTGGTAGGCTATTAATTACTGCCTCAATTTCAGAACTTGTTTTGGTCTGTTCAGGGACTCAACTTCTTCCTTGTTTATCTTTGGAGGGTGTATGTGTCCAGGAATTTATTCATTTCTTCTAGAGTTTCTTTGTGTAGAGGTGTTTATAGTATTCTCTGGTGATAGTTTGTATTTCTGTGAGATCAGTGTGATATCCTCTTTATCATTTTTTATTGTGTCTATTTGATTCTTCTCTCTTTTCATCTTTCTTGCTTTAGCTAGTGGTCTATCTATTTTGTTAATCTTTAAAAAAAAAACAGCTCCTAGATTCATTGTTTTTTTGGAAGGGTTTTTCATGGCTCTATCTCCAGTTCTGCTCTGATGTTAGTTATTTCTTGTCTTCTGCTAGTTTTGAATTTGTTTGCTCTTGTTTCTCTAGTTCTTTTAATTGTGATGTGAGAGTGTCAATTTTAGATCTTTCCCGCTTTCTAATGTGGGCATTTAGTGCTATAACCTTCCCTCCTAACACTGTTTTAGCTGTGTCACAGAGATTCTGCTACATTGTCTCTTTGTTCTCATTTGTTTCAAAGAACTTCATTATTTCTGCCTTTATTTTGTAATTTGCCCAGTAATCCATTCAGGAGCAGGTTGTTCAGTTTCCATGTGGTTGTGTGGTGTTGAGTGAGTTTCTTAATCCTGAGTTCTAATTTGATTGCACTGTGTCAGAGAGACTGTTATGATTTTTGTTCTTTTGCATTTGCTGAGGAGTGTTTTACTTCCGGTTATGTGGTTGATTTTAGAATAAGTCCTATGTGGTACTGAGAAGAATGTATATTTTGTTGATTTGGAGTGGAGAGTTCTTAGCTGTCTATTAGGTCCACTTGGTCCAGAGCTGAGTTCAAGTCCTCAATATCCTTGTTAATTTTCTGTCTCGTTGTTCTGTTAATATTGGCAGTGGGATGTTAAAATCGCCCATTATTATTGTGTGGGAGTCTAGGTCTTTTTGTAGGTCTCTAAGAACTTGCTTTATAAATCTGGATGCTCCTGTATTGGGTGCATATATATTTAGGATCGTTAGCTCTTCTTGTTGCATTGATCCCTTTATCAGTATGTAATGCCCTTCTTTGTCTTATTTGATCTTTGTTTGTTTCAAGTCTGTTTTATTAGAGTCTAGGATTGCAACCCCTGCTTTTTTTTTTTCTTTCCATTTGCTTGGTAAATATTCCTCCATCCCTTTATTTTGAGTCTATGTGTGTGTTTACCCATAAGATGAGTCTCCTGAATACAGCACACTGGTGGGTCTTAAATCTTTTTGCCAGTCTGTGTCTTTTAATTAGGGCATTTAGCCCACTTACATTTAAGGTTAATATTGTTATGTGTGAATTTGATCCTATCATTATGGGGCTAGCTGGTTATTTTGCACATTAATTGATGCAGTTTCTTCATCTTGTGGATGATCTTTACATTTTGGTATGTTTTTGCAGTGGCTGGTACCGGTTTTTCCTTTCCGTATTTAGTGCTTCCTTCAGGAGCTCTTGTAAGGCAGGCCTGGTGGTGACAAAGTCCCTAAACATTTCCTTGTCTATAAAGGATTTTATTTCTCCACTCATGAAGCTTAGTTTGGCTGGATATGAAATTCTGCATTGAAAAGTGTTTTCTTTAAGAATGTTGAATATTGGCCCCCGCTCTCTTCTGGCTTGTAGGGTTTCTGCAGAGAGATCCACTGTTAGTCTGATGCGCTTCCTTTTGTGGGTAACCTGACCTTTCTCTCTGGCTGTGCTTACCATTTTTTCCTTCATTTCAACCTTAGTGAAGCTGATGATTTTGTGTCTTGGGGTTGCTCTTCTCAAGGAGTATCTTTGTGGTGTTCTCTGTATTTCCTGAATTTGAACGTTGGCCTGTCTTGCTAAATTGGGGAAGTTCTCCTGGATAATATCCTGAATTGAGTTTGCCAACTTGGTTCCGTTCACCCCATCACCTTCAGGTACCCCAATCAAATGTAAGTTTGATTTTTTCACATAGTCCTATATTTCTTGTAGGCTTTGTTCATTCATTTTCATTCTTTTTTTCTCCTATCTTGTTTTCACACCTTATTTCAGCCTTATTTCAGTAAGTTGACCTTCAATCTCTGATATCCTTTCTTCTGCTTGGTCAATTCGGCTATTGATACTTGTGTATGCTTCACGAAGTTCTTGTGCTGTGTTTTTCAGCTCCATCAGGTCATTTATGTTCTTCTTTAAACTTATTATTCTAGTTAGCAGTTTCTGTAATTTTTTGTCAAGGTTCTTAACTTCTTTGCATTGGTTTAGATCATCCTCCTTTAGCTCAGAGGAGTTTGTAATTACCTACCTTCTGAAGCCTACTTCTGTCAGTTCGTCAGACTCATTCTCTGTCCAGTTTTGTGCATTTGCTAGAAAGGAGTTGCGATCATTTGGAGGAGAAGAGGCATTCTGGTTTTTGGAATTTTCAGCATTTTTGTGCTGTTTTTACTTTTTTTTTTCTTATCTTCATGGATTTGTCTAACTTGGATTTTTGAGGCTGAAGACCTTTGGATGGGGTTTCTATGTGGGGGACCTTTTTGTTGATATTGATGTTATCACTTTCTGTTTGTCAGTTTTTCTTCTAACAGTCAGGCCTCTCTTCTGCAGGTCTGCTTCAGTTTGCTGGAGCTCCACTAGAGACCCTATTTGCCCGGTTATCACCAGTGGAGGTTGCAGAACTTAGCCTGCTTATTTCTCTGGAAGATTCGTCCCAGAGGGTCACTGGCCTGATGCCAGCCGCAATTCTCCTGTATATGGTGTCTGTCAACCTCTGTTGGGAGGTCTCTCCCAGTCCAGAGGCACGGGGGTCAGGGACCCAATTGAGGAGGCAGTCTGTACCTTAGCGGAGCTCAAGCTCTGTGGTGGGAGAACCCTCTTTGTCAGGGTCTGCTGCTCTCTTCAGAATTGGCTGGCAGTAACATTTAAGTCCTCTGAAGCTGTGCCACAGCCGCCCCTTCCCTGAGGTGCACTGTCTCAAGGATATGGGAGTTTTACTTATAAGCCCCTAACTGGGGCTGCTGCCTTTCAGAGATGCCCAGCCCAGTGAAGAGGAATCTAGAGAGGCATTCTGGCCACAGTTGCTTTGCCGGACTGTGCTGAGTTCCGCACAGTCTGAACTTCCAGGCCTCCTTATCGCTGTCAGGGAAATACCGCCTACTCAAGCCTCAGTAATGGCAGATGCCCCTCTCCCCACCAAGCTCAGCCATCCCAGTTCGACTTCAGACTGCTGTGCTGGGAGCAAGAATTTCAAGCCAGTGGTTCTTAGCTCACTGGGCTCTGTGGGAGTGGAACCTGCTGAGCAAGACCACTTGGCTCCCTAGCTTCAGCCCCCTTTCCTGGGGACTGAAGGGTTCTGTCTCACTGGGATTCTAGGCACCACTGGGGTACAAAAAAAAATTCCTTCAGAAAGCTCATTGTCTGCCCAAATAGCCACCCAGTTTTGTGCTTGAAACCAGGGCCCTGGTGGTGTAGGCTCAGAAGGGAATCTCCTGGTCTGCGGATTGCAAAGACCATGGGAAAAGCATAGTACCTGGGCCGGATAGCACAATCCCTTACTGCTTCCCTTGACTGGGAAAGGGAGGCCCCTCGCTCCTTGCACTTCCAGGGTGAGGTAACGCCCACCCTGCTTTTGCTCGCCATCCATGGGCTGCAACCAATGCCTAACCAGTCCCAATGAGATGAACAGGCTACCTCAGTTGAAAATGCAGAAATCACCTGCCTTCTGTGTTGGTCTCACTTGGAGCTACAGACTGGAGCTGTTCCTATTAGGCCATCTTGCCAGATCCCACCCCTGTGTCTACATTTTTCCATCCATGAAAATGTTATTCATAATTGAATGTTGTATTTTACTATAATTGTATAATATCACCCAATTTTTTCCTGCTTGGTTTTATTTGTATCTGCTGCTAATTCTTCCCCTACCTTCCAGCAGCCTCTCAGTACAATTTTCAACAATGTCAGTCACACTAGGCAATCCATATGTTGCCATTTTTTCCTGGACATGACCTACCTGGAGACATCTACTCTCCTATCTGCTGCCCAGTTGCCATCTTGAGACATCCTTAGATTTATCTTGGAATTCTCTCTGCTTTTCCTCTAGGCTGGATTCCCTGGATTATTTATCTCTTGTTTTTTTTTTTCTTTCTTCATTTATTCTCCAATTTTGCTGAAATATATGCCCCAATAATTTTGTCAGATCATAAAATGCTATCACAGAAAAAGGCCTGCTGATGGTAGCCTCAGTGTACATGCCCTTTGAGTCAGACTGCCCCAAGTTGAACTGTTTGCCCTCCATGTCTGATACATAGGTTATCACCCTGAGCTTTCCTTTTGTGTTATTCTAGGGATTTGATTTGCCACTCTGCTTTTTCAGTTCTCTGGTTCTTGTATTTTGGGGCCCACTTTCTCTTAGTTTATTGCCTTATTTTGTTGCAGTATATCTCCTGGCACCTCCATTGGCAAAGGGTGCATGAGAGATATTCCTTGAAACTTGTATGTCTGAAAATATTTTGGGGAGAAAGTGCTCAACACCAGTATCTTTAAGTATTTCCTCCAGAGATGTGAATTTTTCCTGAGATTTATCCTTTGTGTGAAGTATAAAGTTTTGGCTGCCAGCATTCTGGGAGTTGAGAAGAGGAGAGAGAACCAAGATGCAGCACTGAGTATGTATGAGGTCATTTGATGGCCCTATTTTCATTAAGAAACCAGTGGCTTTTACTGTTTCTGTAGATCTCCAGGACGAAGACTTTATCCTCTGTTTAGGAAATAACATTTTGTAACTCTGCTAGTGTAGGAGGGAAGCACTCATCCGGAGGTGAAAAGTCTGGGAGGGATTCAGGACTCTTACACAAATATCCTTTACCTACATCATCTTTATATTAGTGTCCTGCCTGCCCCAATTTTCAGAGATATTTGGGATTGGTATTTTCTGAGCTTTTTGACAATTATTCAGGAAAAAAATATATATTGGTTTGAGCTTTCCCCTCTGCTTACCTAGCAGAAAAGAATGGAACTGTCTTCTCCATTTTGTTAATTCAGCTTTTCCTCTTTTATTTCCTTTCTAGCTTCTAAGATTGTATTTGCTTTCTAACTTCTAAGATTCTATTTGCTTTCTAGCTTCTAAGATTCTATTGTTTGTCCTCTTCTCTTTCTATCTGTGGCTTAACATATTCCACAAAGCGTCTTTAAAAGATTTGTTATAATTTAGTAGGGCTGTGGGACCCAAATTAGATGTGTGTGATCAGTGTGCTCATAACTTACAATATCAACTTGCTCTTAATTTCTATATTTTAAAAACTTGAATTAATGACATTGACATATCCCAACTACCTTTGGTAAAAACTATTATGTTTATGGCTATGATTATACACTGAGAAATATCTATGAGAAAAGTAATACTCATGCTTTTTTCATAATGCTATATGGCCTATGTAATGTCAAAACAACTGGATGACTAACAACATTTTATTTTTTGTCTAGATATTTTGATCTAAACTAAATGGCAGGCTTTGTCTGAGAGCTCTTCAACCTTCATGAAACACATGAAATGTTATCAGCTTCTAATACTTCTTTCTTCCCATCCCCCAGGACCCTGGTGTTTTCATCTCTCTACCATTAAATTTTTAAACCTTTATTTATAGAAATAAATTACTGATAACAGATTAATGTGCTACTTTAGCCATTTACATTTCCATTTAAAATAAACATGAAAGCATAAAAAAACTTATTAAGCATTAATGGCAGCTAGTTGTAGGTATTTAAAGTTTTCTTTCTGCCTTTTTAATTATGTCACATAGATCAGTCTTAATGACTGAAGATGTCTCTGTAAATATTATAGAAAGTTTACGTTATGAAGGATAACTCTATCTTTGAGTGGTATGCTGCTCTTCAGGTCTTTGAAGAATATGGATAGTTTTGAAGATCTCCCAATACAAAAATTTCCAGAAAGCTTAGAAGAGGGGTTTGAGGTCAGATACTATGGTTTTCTTTAGTGAAGAGCTGAGTCTGATACATAGCAAGGCTCTATTTTTCACCCATTTAACTAAAAAACATCCATGGAAACTTATTTATGGATAAGATTGTTTGTCTTTGAATGACCCAGAAAACATTGCCTATAAGTTGAAAATAATTCAAAAGACAATTTGAAATCATTAGTATTATCTTTTACTTTCACTAAACATACCAAGATTGTTGGGAATGCCAACATTCTACCAACAACCAAGTTGACCCTTTTTCCGTCACCCATCTAGAACCCATTTAAGTTGTCATCCAGTCTCTCTAGGCTAATATGTAAAGTCTAAGCTGAAATTGTATTGATTTGGCGCAGCTTTCACCTTCTGCTTATAATCATGTTTGTCCTTTAATCTAATTATAGTCATTTTTGTCTTATATTTCTTATTTCAATTATTAACTTCCTTTGAAGTTACTTGGAACTTACTGAAATATGTTGTTTTTACATTATCTAGCAAACTGCATCATGTACTTTAATGTATATACCAAAAATGTAGTCAAAAGAAATGAGATTGCAGTTGTAAAGTTTCAAAAGTTTTCAAAATTCAGGGCAAACACTGTATGCTCTCTCTCTCTCATTGTTTAATTATAGAATTCCATCCATAATAATTCTGAATAAGTCATACCATTTATTTTTCCTGTTCTCATTCATTTTAGAGAACGATTGTTCTATTAACATTGACCTGTGCCCCATTTGTCATCTGTTTTGCAATCTATTCAACTCCAGTTATATCAAAGGGATTTGCAGGCCTAATAAAGAAGACCCAGAGAGCATTTCATCTCTCAAAAGAAGAAGCCATAACCTCAGTACAGTAGAAATGTTCACACATTACAAAAACAATATATCCATTGAAAAATACGTTCTCCAAGAAATATAAAAGGGTGTAGAGGTGAGCGAAATGCAAATATCTCATTTGTACTCTTTCTTCTTTTTCTTCAGAAGAAAAAGGTTTAACAGTCTTTTATGTGGGAGAAAGTTATCATGATTCTTAAAGAGGTTAGAAACATCACTTCATAAACAGCACCTGATAATATAATAGTGACTGTCAAAGTGGATTTCTCTACACATCCTGCAAGTAAGCCAAACACATAAACAAGGAGAATAAATTAAATAAGCTTAATTTTCACATAGGGAATAACCAGGAGACAAAGGCCCAAAGTAACATTTTGCATAATTTGAGAAATACATACCAGAAAGTAGTAGAGCCAATTTCATGACCACATCAGAGTAGAGTGAGGCTAATATTATGGAGAATAAAAAAGGGGAGAGGGTCAGAGAGGTGATGGAACATAAACCAGTCACCCCAGAGAGAGAAAGTTCCACCCTAAAAGCTGATCTATTGAGAACACACATGATAGAGCAGAGTGTCAGCTACTGGAGAGTTGAAAGGAAGTGATTAAAATTGGGACTAGATATGACACCACTTAAGAAGGCACTGCCTCTGGGGGAAAGTGGTGTGAGTTAGAAAAGGAAGGCATCACTTAGAAGATTGGCAGTGAAAAGCAAGAAGGAAACAGGAGTGGAAGTTAAAAGACAAAAACAGAATCACAATATCAGAAAACACACCAAAGCTTTGCTGTGCATTGACACAAAGGAAATGAAAATAAAAATCTTCAGAGACTATATTATTTATGTGTGAATACATTAGAAAACCTGTGTAAAATAGAAAATTTCCTAGAAAAAAATACAATTTAGTATTGCTAAACACAGTTATCCAAAGAAGAAATAGAGAGAAATGTCAAAGATTATCCAATAGAAAGCACAAAGATCGGATGGTTTCACAGAGAAATTCATGAATACTTTCAATGACCATGAAATCCCAATGCTGCATAAATTGTTTAAAATGTTTCAGATCAGGCTGGGCGCAGTAGCTTACACCTGTAATCCCAGCACTTTGGGAGGCCGAGGCAGGTGTATCACCAGAGGTCAGGAGTTCAAGACTAGCCTGACCAAAGTGGTGAAACCCTGTCTCTACTAAAAATACAAAAAAATTAGCCAGGTGTGATGGCGGGCGCCTATAATTCCAGCTATTCAGGAGGCTGAGGCAGGAGAGTCACTTGAACCCAGGAGGCAGAGGTTGCAGTGAGCCGAGATCGCGCCACTGCACTCCAGCCTGGACGCCGCAGAGTGAGATTCTGTCCAAAGAAAAAAAAAAAAAAGAAAAAGAAAAAAGAAAAAAAAAGTTTCAGATCATTCGGGGGAAAAGTTACCAATTTTTAACATTAATCACTGTAACATTGAAACACATCTATTAAAGATAGCATTATCATTCACACCAAAGAATTAATGGTTGATTAAATATTGGGATATCATTAATAGAATTCACCATATTAGTGGACCAAAGGAGAAAAGTTATGATTATCTCCTTAAATGTTGAAAAGACTTTTGAAAAAAAGTAACAACAGTTTTTATAGAAACATTATTAAAATAGTATACAATAGATATTTAACAGGATTTTATATCTATATAATATGAAAACTAGCATCCTGCTAAGTGGGGAAACAGTAGGGTAAATTTTCATTAACATAGAGTGCCCATTATCACCCTACTATCACTATTTATATAACTGGAAAACTAAAAATTATTTTCAAATCAATACAAACAATAAAATACTTCAAAAAGATAGCAGAAACATACATTAACATGCAAAAGTCAATAGTGTTCACAAATGAAAACAATATAACCCACTTACAAAGCAACAACAAAAGTAAAATATTTAGGAGCAAATGTGAAAAAAAAAACTCAGTAAGGAAAACCTTAAAATATTCCTGAAAGACATGAAAATAGACTTGAACAAATGGAAGGAGATTTTTTGTTTTGGAATGGACATATCAAACAATGTCCGTTCTCCCAAAGTTACTATTACAACTTTAACCTTGTCCCAATAAAATTACAATTTGATTGGGAACTAATCAAATTGTTTCTAAATTTTAGGTAAACAAATTTATTCTAAATTTTAGATAGAAAACAAAGATGACATAATACTCAGGAAAGCACTGGAATGGAAAGGGAGATAAGCAATAAAAGGGGACAAGCCCTACCAGACGCTGAAACACCTAAAGCCTCTGTAATATATCTTGTAATATTGACTCATGGAAAAACAGACCAGTGGAATAGAATAGATATTCCAGAAGCACATAAACCAAGTACATAATGATAGAATATGATAAAGGTAGCACTTTAAAATCACCGAATAAAAGATAAATATTTTTAATTATATTGAGAAAACTGGACAGCCATTTGTAACTGATTAAACAGGTCTCATATCTCACACTACACATAAGAAAAACTTAAAAGTATCATTGATCTAAATGCAAAAATAAAAAATAAAAAAATTAGTACTAGAAAACACATTGGTGAATTCTTTCTTAACCCAGTGTTAGGAACTTTTAAAGAATACTCAAAACCTTGATACACTAAAAAGATCAATAAATTAGGCTATATAACAGTAAAAAATATGATATTTTGCATAGAAAATTATCAAAAGCAAACTCAAAAAATCAAATTTACAGAAAATATTGTTAACACATATCACTGATACAGTACCCTCTCACTAGCATATAAAAAGCCTTATAAAAATTATTTTCAAAATATGAAAGCTGAGAGAAAATGAGCAAAAGATATGAACAGAAGTTTAAAGTAAAATACAGACCAATGACCTTTAAACATATGAAATCTTCCTCAAGTTATCTCATAATAATATAAAGGCAAATGTCTGTACAATCTGATATATTGTATTTCTGATATTGGTAATGTTTTTACTTCTGCTATGTTTTTTTCTCTTTTTTTCTAGTATTTTAAGGTTGAAGCTTAGGCTATTGATTTGAATAATTTTGCCTTTTTAATATAAGCATTTGATGCTGTACGTTTGCCTTGAATAACTGTTTTTTCTGTACCCTACATTTTTTGATATGGTGTTTTTATTTTTCATCAGTTGCAAATATTTTATCATTTCCCCATAAACTTCCCCTTTGACAAAGATTATTTAAAAGTTAAATTTCTAAACGTTTAGTGGATTTTACAGACATCTTTTTCTTTTTGATTCCTATTTTAATGTAATTACAGTAAGATAACACAGTTTGTATGTTTTCAGATCTTTTAGAGTTGTTAAGATTTGTCTTATGTCACAGATTATGGTTTATCTTGATGAATTCTCTATGTTCTCTGGAAAAGAATATGTATCCTGCTATTTTTGGCGGTGTTAAATAAATATCAATTAGGTCAAGTAGATCTATAGCATTTTTCATGACTTATATACCTTTGTTGATTTTCTGGTCTGCTTGTTCTATCAATTACTGAGAGTACAGAGTTGAATTTTTCAACTACAATTGTAGATTTGTATATTTCTCCTATTAGTTTGATCCATGTTTCACTTCATCTATTTTGTATCTCTGTTGTTAGGTACATACACATTGAGGATTGCTACATCTTGGTGAATTTACCCTCATCATTATTTAATACCTTAATTTTCTCTGGAAATTTTTCTTGTTCAGAAGTCTATTTTGCATGATATCAATATAGCTACCCCATCTTTAGTTTGGTTAGTGTTTGTATGATATATCTTCTCCTACCCTGTAACTTTTAATCTATTCGTACTATTATATTTAATATGGGTTTCTTGTACACAGCATTTAATTGTGTTTCTTAAAATCAAATCTAACAATCTCCATATTTAAATTTACATTTAGACTATTTATATTTTAAGTAATTATAAAGAACATTTCATTATTTTTCTGTTTGTTTCTTCTGTTTCTGTTCCTCCTTTCCTGCCTTCTTTTGAATTACTTGAGCATGTTTGGTATTACAGTTTAATTTTCCTACTGTCATTTAGGTTATAATGTTTTGTATCCATTTATTAGTGGCTTCTATAAAGGATATAATCTAATAACTTTTCACAGTCTCCTTAGAATAAACATTTATTTATTTATAGATATACTTAAAATAAATATTTACTTCTTTATGGATGTACAGGAGCCTTACAACCATATGAGTTTATTTACACTTCTTTATTTTTGTTATATTTGTCATATGTATTACACCTATATACTTTAAAGTATCCCAGACAATGTTGTGAGTTTTGCTTTTAACAGTCATAAATGTTTTAAATAATTCATGAGTGAAAAAAAATCCTATTACAATTTTCCTATTACCAATTCTGTTTTTAATTCTTCATTTCTAAAGTTCTAAGGTTTCCTCTGGGATCATATCTCTCCATCATAAAAATTTCCTTTTGTATTTGTTTTAAAGCAAATACACTAATGACAGAGTCTCTTAGTTTTTCCTAAGTCTGATAATATGTTTATTTCTCCATTATTCCTGACAGATATATTAACTGGATATACAATATAGATTGAACATCTTTTTTCCCCGAGCACTCTGACTGTATTTTTTCACCATCTTCTGGTCTCAATGGCTTTTGGTGAGAAATTCACATTAGTTCTAGCTATTGTTTCCTGATACATAATGTGTCATTTTCCTCCAGCTTCTTTAAGATTTTTTCTAAGTTTGGTTTTCAAAAGTGTGATTATAATGTATCCAAACATTTTTTTCATTGAGTTTATCCTATTTTGTGTTCACTAAGCTTCTTGAATTTGTAAATGTATTTATTTTATCAAATTTGGTGTGTTTCTAGTCATTGTTTCTTATTTTTTCTTCATCCATGCCTTTATCCCATCCTTCAGAGAATCAAACAACACAAATGTTAAACATTTTAATATTTTCCACATATCACCGAGGCTTTGTCCATTATTTTTTTCTTTCTAGTCTTCAAATATGATAAATTATATTGTTCTGTATTTATGGTTAATGACTTTTTCTTCAGTTATTTTTATTTTGCTATTGAGCCTATCCAATAAAATTTTTTAGTTCTGATTTTTCAGTTCTAACATTTCCATTTGGTCTTTATTACAGTTTTTTATTTCTCAACTGAGAATTATTGTCTTCCTATTCATCTAAAAACTTTGTACTTCTACCTAATGGAACATGGTTCTAATAACTACTCTAAAATGTTTATCTGATCATTTCAATACCTGGATTTTCTTGAGGTTACTATGTTGCTTGTCTTTTCCCTTGATAATTTGTGATAGTTTCATACTTTTGAGTATGTTGAGAAACTTTGGATTTTATTCTATATATTTTGAGTATTACATTTTTAAAGCAACTTTGGGTAGAATGCTGATTATTTATTTGTTTTAGCATGCAATCAACCCAGTTGGGTATAAACTCCAAATTCTGTTGCACCTTCCAATGGCAGTGGTTCTAACTTCAGATCAGTTTTTAAAGCCTTTGCTATGCTATTTGGATGAGCCTGTCACACGTGCAACTCAGATTCCGTCTGGAACTTGGACAGTAGTTTACACTTTAATTTAATTTCAAAATTGCTGTCACGATTCTTTGGATGTGTTCCATGTATGCACAGCTTAGCAGTGAGCCCAGAACTGGTATAGGTTCATACACAATTTCTCCCACACTCTCCCACTCTCAATGAGAGAGAAACCCCCTTTTCTAGTTTTGCTGCCCAGAAATGCAGGTTTTTATCAGAGGTTTAGCTTCCCACTCGGTTAAGCAGTTGTTTAGAATTGAGTCTACCTTTTGGAGTGAAGCAATGAGTGAAAGAGAGAGAAATATTAATGCGGGGTCTCTTCACGCTCTGTATAACAAAGGATACATTTTCCAGTTTCTCTATTCAGAGGAAAAATCCTTCTCTGTAGGGTTTTAGATGCCCAAGGCCATCACCACAGCAATATAGCCTTGTTGTCCCATGAGTCAGGTTGGCCTCAGGGTAGGGCTTTAATGAAAATAGGGAAAAAACAAATAAGGATTTATCCTCTTCACACTTTCTGACCCACAGCTTCCTTTTTCCCCAGACCTCTGGCCAGAAAGATAAATGTTTCTTGGAGTTTGCTGTGTGTTACATAATTTCTCAATTTGGTCTACTGTTGTGTCAAAGCTGAGAGATAAAGATGGAGAAAAAAATACAAGGGACTCTTAACTGCCATATTGTTATTCAGTGTTTTGCCTTCCTGCCCCAATCTACCTGCTATTAATCATCGATCACTTTTCAGAAGTCTCAGGTACGTTGCTTTCTGTATTTTTCCCAGGGTTTTAAGTTGTAGTCAGTGGAAGAGATAGGCTGCTGAGGGTTTCTTCCATCTTGATTGGAAGTGGAAGTCCAGATTTTTTGTGCTTTAACAATAGTAATTCGTTACTGAATAGATAGATGAGTTATACAATTGCAGAACCATTGGAGGCATAACCACACATTCTAAACTTTTTTTTTCTAAATTATAAATTATAAAACCTATGCTATCCAAATTACATGAAAAATCTTAATTTACATAAAAATAAAATCACACAGTCCAGTTCAATAGTAGATGAGCATTTTGGAAATAGATTTAGCAGATTATTTTCATACAATATTAAGTAATTGAAGAATACATTTTTTTTTCCTCCTGACTATGTTTCTTTGCTCACTAAGGAGCTTTCTGGTTTAACTTATCTTCCCTTGTGTAACTTCAACATGTATATAACTGAGTTCTTAAAGACGTGTTATGTTCAAGAGGTAATTATGGTTCTAGGGAGAATGCGAAGATCTTCAAGTATCCTGTAATATTAAAAGGCTAAACTCTACGATTGTATTTTCTATAAATTTATATTCTTTATACTAAGTGGAAATCAATACATTGATTTTTATTCATCAAATTGATATTTTTGTCTAAAAGGAATGCTAACACATTTTCCAAATGGAATCATTAAAAAAAAATTCTGCCAAAAGGATATTGCCTGACTGGACTACAGAATTACACAGCATATTGAAAACAACAGCTGGATTATAAGACATTCAAGATGCTGAGAGCCTCTTGAACATAGTTGAACAATTGAATTAAATAAGATAAAACATTTAAAATACTTAATTTCTAAAGTGCCATATCAACCTCAGTTATTACTGTTATCTGCTGGGATTTATACCTGGGTTTCTGCTTTAATGCCCATGCTCCTTTCACTTCACCATTCTCCTTTTCTATGTTTCCATGTTAACTGAATTTCCTCCTTCAGACTTGACCTCTCTACTTTCCCTCCACCTTGCCACTATTTAAAACACAAATATACTCATGTCAATGTCCTGCTTTAAACATTTCAATCACTCTCAATTATCAACAAACTAAATTTGAGGGTCAGTAGTATGTAAATGATGGTTTATCTTTTGCAGTCACACATATGCCTCTTGTTCTCCAGACATTGAAAATACTTGCAGTTCCCAGAACATAATATGCTCTTTCAAAGCTCTGGAGTTATCACAGCCTGTTTCTTCTTCCGTCTGATTTTTCTGGTGAGCCATTATTTATCCTCAAAGATGCATCTGACATGTCTTTCTTGATGGCCCCGACATGTCTTTCTTGATGGCCCCAGAAAAAGCTAGAAAATTCCATTTTTTTCATCTTTTCTCAAAACATAGTTGCATTTTTAGCTCATAAAACATAAGACATGCTTTCCTAACTACTTACTTGCTAAAGATTTCCCTGGCACAAACAATGTATTCAACACATGTTAAATCAGTGGTGTGTAAAGGAAGGAATAAAAGAAAAAAATTAAGGAAGGAAAGGAGCGAGGGAGGGAGAGAGTACAACTAATAAGCAACAGTACTTGGAACCAGGTAGGCTGTATGCCTCAAATACACGATAGTCTGCTCCTTCATTGCATTCTACTATAAAGCAAGAAAATGATGAACCCTGTTCTGTTCAAAAAATTCTATTGGGTCTAAATTTGACACACTAGGTCTGTCACCACTGAGAAGGACTAAAAAAGGGCATTCTTGTCAACAGTGATTGTCATTGTTATAAGATTTTATTTTTGTAATAGAATCAAGGGCCTGTGCTGGCACTGCTGTAGTTGTCACAGAGTTGTGACATGTCTCAACAGTCAAATTTCAGAGTTTTAAGGTCACTTGTTTCACAATCACCTTCTATTTGCTCTCATGATGAATGTTCTAAGCAGTTTCTAGTACACCAAGTATCTTTAAGGCAGGCCAAGAAAAGGTCTTATTTAATAAGATTTCTATATTTTTTGACTTGAAATGTGAAGAGATTTTCTAATATAAATGTCATTTATGAAGATGATGTTAAGGTGTTTTTCTCAGCATATACATCATCTTTTCTATGATGATTCCTATGAGAAATATCTCAGGATATTGCATTGCATAAGTGGCAGCTGTGCTTCTCTAAAGTAACAGGACAGCTTTTAATCCTTTGGCCACCATGCATTGTATAGTTGGCAATATTTCTCTTCTCACTTTTACTGGTACAAGCATTATATTTAAATTTGAGAGCCATCCTAGCAAGAATATAGACTTAATAACTTGCATTTTCTACATAATTTTATTTCTATTTACATAATTTAATCCAACTTTTGCTTTTTCTTTCTCACTACTTGTCAATTTACTTTTGTCCTTTCGAAAACTCAGAAAATCTTTACCAATCAGGTCAGTAGAACACAGGGCACAGGGCATGCAGACTCTATACTTTTAAAAATCAATCCCACTTTTCATGTTGAATAAATGTACTAGGATGCAGTTACTGCATGGAAAGAAAGTAACTCAAAGGACTAAAGTACTCAGAATGCTTCAGCATGAAACCCAGCATCTGCTATGGTCATTTTTAGTAAATGGCCTTCTGTTTTCTGGATTATTCCTGTATCATACTCATAAGCCCAGGACAAATTCCAAGATAAATATATCAAAATTTTAAAGATTTCCTGCTGGAAGTCAGTTTCATTTGAGTTGCTTTCATTTGCAAACCAGAAATGGTTAATAAATATGTTCTTCCACCATAATTTTTTTCTCAGACATTTTGGCGTATTTTTAAAAAAACTGTGTGTACATAGTAGGTGTATATATTTATGGGGTACATGAGATATTTGGATACAATTACACAATGAAAAATAAGCACATCTTGGACAATGGGGTATCTATCCCCTCAAGCATTTACCCTTTGAGTTACAAACAATCCGTTTACATTATTTAAGTTATTTAAAAATATACACTTAAATTATTATTGACTATGGTCACCCTATTGTGCTATCAAAGAGTAGATCTTATTTATTCTTTCTGTATTTTGTACCATTAACTACCCCCACCTCCTCCCTAACCCCACACTACCCTTCCAAGCCTCTGGCGACCATCCTTTTGTTCTCTATGTCCATGAGTTCAATCGTTTTGACTTTTAGATCCCATAAATAAATGAGAACATGTGATGCATGTCTTTCTGTGCCTGGCTTATTTCACCTAACATAATGATCTCCAGTTCCATCCATTCTGCAAATGACAGAATCTCATTCATTTTTATAGATGAGTAGTACTCCATTTTGTATGTGCAGCACATTTTCTTTACCCCTTCATCTGCTGATGGACACATAGATTGCTTCCAAATCTTAGCTATTGTAAACAGTGCTGCAACAAACATAGGAGTGCAGATATCTCTTTGATATACTTATTTCCTTTCTTTTGGTTACATATCCAGCAGTGGGATTGTTGGGTCATATGGTAGCTCAATTTTAAGGTTGTTGAGAAACTCCAAACTATTCTTCATAGTTACTGTATTAATTTACATTCCCACCAACAGGTATACAAGGGTTGCCTTTTCTCCACATGCTTGTCAGTATTTGTTATTACCTGTCTTTTTGATATAAGCCATTTTAAATGGGATGAGATGATATCTGATTGTAGTTTTGATTTTCATTTCACTGATGATCAGTGATGTAGGGCATCATTTCAGTTGCCTGTTTGCCATTCATAAGTCTTCTTTTGAGAAATGGCTGTTCAAATCATTTGCCCATGGTTTGATCAAGTTATTTGATTTTTTTCTATAGAGTTGTTTGAGCTCCTTACGTATTCTGACTATTAATCCTTTGTCAAAGGGGTAGTTTGCAAATATTTTTCTTCTATTCTCTGGGTTTTTTTCTGCACTTTGCTGTGCAGAAGCTTTTTAACTTGATGTGATCCCATTTGTCCATATTTGCTTTTGTTGCCTGTGCTTGTGGGGTATTACTCAAAAAATCTTTGTCCAGATCAATGTGCTGGAGATTTTCTTCAATGTTTTCTTGTAGTTGTTTCATAGTTTTAGGTCTCAAATTTAAGTCTTTAATCCATTTTGATTTTATTTTTTAATATGGCAAGAGATAGGGGTCTAGTTTTATTCTTTTGCATTTGGTTATCCAGTTTTCCCAGCATCATTTATTGAAGAGACTGTCTTTTCCTCAGTATATGTTCTTGACACCTTTGTCAAAAATGAGTTCACAACAGGTGTATGGATTTGTTTCTGGGTTCTGTATTCTGTTAAATTGGTTCATGTGTCTGTTTTTATGCCAATACCAGGCTGTTTGGTATAATTTGAAATCAGGTAACATGATTCCTCCGGTATTGTTCTTTCTGCTTAGGATAGCTTTGGCTATTGTGGGTTTTTTTTGTGGTTCCATATAAATTTTAGAAATTTAGAATTGTTTTTTCTATTTCTGTGAAGAATGTCATTGGTATTTTGATAGGGATTGCATTGAACCTGTAAATTGCTTTAGTATGAACACTTCAACTATATTGATTCTTCCAATCCATGAACATGGAGTATTTTTCCATTTTTTGATGTTCCCTTCAATTTCCTTTATCAGCATTTTATAGTTTTCATTATAGAGATCTTTCACTTTGGATAAGTTAATTTCTAGGTATCTAATTTTATGTATGGCTATTGTGAATGGGATTACTTTTAAAATTTCTTTTTCACATTGTTCACTGTTGGCATATAGAAACTCTACTGATTTTGTAAGTTAATTTTTGTATCCTGAAATTTTACCAAATTTGTTTATCAGTTCTAATAGTCCTTGCAGGGTCTAGGTTTTTCAAAATATAAGATCATATTATCAGCAAATAAGAATAATTTGACTCCTTCCTTTCAATTTGGATGTCCTATATATCCTTCTCTTGTCTAATTGCTCTAGCTAGTACTTCCAGTTCTATATTGAATAACATAGTGACAGTGGGCATCCCTGTCATGTTACAAATCTTAGAGGAAAGACTTTCTGTTTTTCCCCATTAAGTATGATACTAGCTGTGGGTCTGTCATATGTGGCTTTTATTATGTCAAGGTATGTTCCTTCTATACCCAGTTTTTGAGGGTTTTCATCATGAATGGATGTTGAATTTCACCATATTCTTTTTCAGCATCAATTGAAATGATCATATGGTTTTTAACCTTCACTCTGTTGATACAATGTATCATGTTAATTAATTTGTGTATGTTGAAACATACTTACATTCCAGGGATAAATTGCACTTGGTCATGATGAATGACCTTTCAAATGTATTGTTGAATTCAGTTTGCTAGTATTTTGTTGAGGATTTTTGCAGCAATAGTTATCAGAGATATTGGCTTGTAATTTTCTTCTTTACATGTGTCTGGTTTTAGTATCAGGGTAATATTGGCCTTGTAGAATGAGTTTGGAAGTATTCCCTTCTCCTCTACTGTTTTTGAAATAGTTTGAGTAGAGTTGGTATTAGTTCTTTAAGTGGCAGAATTCAGCAGTGAAACCATCGAGTCCTGGGCTTTTGTTTACTGGAAGACTTTTTATAACAGCTTTAATCTCATTACTTGTTATTGGTCTGTTTAGGTTTTGCATTTCTTCCTGGTTAGACCTTGGAAGGTTGTATGTATGTAGAAATTTGTCCATGTATTCTATATTTTCCAATTTCTTGGCATATAGTTGTCCATAGTAGCCACTAATGAGCCTTTGAATTTCTGCAGTAAGAGTTGTAAGGTCTCCTTTTTCATTTCTGATTCTATTTATTTGTATCTTCTTTTTTTTCTTATTCTGTCTAAAGATTGGTCAATTTTGATTAATTTTTATTGCTTTTGTTAAACAAAACCAACTATTTGTTTCATTGATCTTTTGTATTTTTTTATTTCAATTTCATTTATTTCTAATCTGATCTTTATTATTTCTTTTATTCTATTAATTTGGGGTTTGCTTTGCTCTTGTCTTTTTAGTTCTTTAAGATGCATCATTAAATTTCATTTAAATTTTTTCTTCTTTTTTACGGTAGGCATTCATAGCTATGAACTTCTTTTTTAATACTGCTTTTGCTGCATCTCATAGGTTTTTGTATCTTGTGTTTCCATTATCATTTGTTTCAATAAAATTTTCACTTTTCTTCTTAACTTTTTATTGACTCACTGGTCATTCAGGAGCATATTATTTAGTTTCCATGTATTTGTATAGTTTCCAATATTCCTCTTGTTATTAGTTTCTGATTTTAGTCAATTGTTGTCAGAGATGTTTGATATTATTTCAGTGTTTTTGAGTGTTTTAAGACTTGCTTTGTGACCTAACATATGGTTTATCCTTGAGAGTAATCCATGAGCTGGGGAAAAGAATCTGTATTCTGCAGTTCTTGGATGAAATATTATGTAAATATCTCTTAGATCCACTTGGTCTATAGTACAGATTAATTCCAATGTTTCTTTGTTGATTTCCTGTCTGGAAGATCTGGCCAATGCTGAAAGTGGGGTGTTGAAGTCTCCAGCTATTATTGTATGAGGGACTATCTCTCTCTTTAGCTCTAATAATATTTATTTTATATACCTGGTTGCTCCAGTGTTGGGTGCATATGTATTTAAAATTGTTATATTCTCTTGCCAAATTGACCCTTTTATTATTATATAGTGACCTTCTTTGTCTCTTCTTACAGGTTTTGTCTCAAAATCTATTTTGTCTAATATAAGTATAGTGATGCTTGCCCTTTTTTCTGATTTCCATTGGCATGGAATATTTTATTCCATCCTTTTATTTTCAGTCTATATTTGTCTTTATAGGTGAAGTACATTTTTGTAGGCATCAGATCAATGGGTCTTGTTTTTTCTTTCATCCTGCCAGTCTATGCCTTTTGATTGGAGAGTTTAGTCCATGTATATTCAATGTTATTATTGATAAGGGAAGACTTACTCCTGGCATTTTGTTATTTGTTTATTTTCTCATTGTTTGTGGTCTTCTCTTCCTTCTCCCTTTCCTTTCTGTCTTTCTCTATTGAAAGTGATTTTCTCTGGTGATATAATTTCATTTCTTACTTTTTATTTTTTGTGTTTCCATTGTATGTTTTTTCATTTGGGGTTACCATGAGGCTTGCAAATACCATCTTATAACCAACTAGGTAAACCTGATAACAACTTAACACTATTTGCATAAACAAACAAGCAAAAAGAAAACTAATAAAAATCTCTATGCCTTGACATCATTCCTCCACTTTTTAACTTTTTGCTGTTTCTGGTAATATGTTATTGCATTAAGTATGTCTTGAAAATTTTTTGTGGTTATTATTTTTGATTGGTTCATTCTTTAGTCTTTCTACTTAGGATAAAAATAGTTTACACACCACAGTTACATTGCTATAATATTCTGTGTTTTTGTGTACTTACTATTACCAGTGAGTTTTGTACCTTCAGGTAACTATTTGTTGTTCATTAATTTCCTTTTCTTTCTTATTGGAGTACTCCCTTTAGCATTTCCTATAGGGTGTGTCTGGCATTGATGAAATCCCTCAGGTTTTGTCAGCCTGGAAAAGTCTTTATTTCTCCTTCATGTTTGAAGGATATTTTTGCCAGACATACTATCTTAGGGTAAAAGTTATTTTCCTTCAGCACTTTAAATATGTCATTCCACTCTCTCCTGACCCATAAGGTTTCCATTGAAAGTCTGCTGACAGATGTATTGGAGCTCCATTGTACGATATTTTTTTATTTTCTCTTGCTACTTTTAGGATTATTTCTTTATTTGTGACCTTTCAGAGTTTGATTATTGAATGCTTTGAGATAATCTTTAGGTTAAATCTGCTTGGTGTTTTATAACCTTATACTTGGATATTGATATCTTTCTATACATTTGGGAAGTTCTCGTTGTTATCCCATTGAATAAACTTTCTACCCCTATCTCTTTCTCTACCTCCTCTTTAAGGCCAATAATTCTTAGATGTTCCCTTTTAGTTTATTTTCTAGACCCTGTAGGTATGCTATATTGTATTCTATTCTTTTTTCTTTTGTCTCTTCTGTGTATTTTCAAGTAGTGTGTCTTCAAGCTCACTAATTCCTTCTTCTGCTTGATCCATTCTGCTATTAAAAAACTCTGCTGCATTCTTCTGTATGCCAATTGCATTATTAAGCTCCAGAATTTCTTCCTGATTCCTTTTAATTATTTCAATCTATTTGTTAAATTTACCTGATACAATTCTGAATTCCTGCTCTGTGTTATCTCGAATTTCTTTGAATTTCCTCAACACAGCTATTTTGAATTCTCTATCTGAAAGGTCACATATCTCTATTTCTCCAGGATTGGTCCCTGGTGTCTTGTTAATTCATTTGGTGAATTCATTTGGTGCAGTCATGTTTTCATGAATGGTGTTGATGCTAGTAGATGTTCTTCAGTGTGTGGGCATTGAAGGGTTATTTAATGTAGTCTTCACTGCCTGGGCTTATCTGTAGCTCTCCTTCTTAGAAAGGTTGACTGGATATTTGAAAGGACTTGGGAGTTGTGATCTAAGCTGTTTCTGTTTAGGGACACCCCTAGCCCTGTAACTCTGGTTCTTGCAGACTCATAGAGGTACCAACTTGATGGTCTCAGGCAAAATCCAGGAGAATTCTCTGCTTTTTCAGGCAGACAGTCTTGTTCTCTATCTTACTTTTTCCCAAGCATACAGTCTCTCTCTCTCTTTTCTGAGCCACCTAAAGCTGAGAGTGGAGTGACAAGCACACCTGTGGCCACCACCACTATGACTGCATTGGGTCAGACCTGAAACCAGCACAATACTGCGTCTCACCCAAGACCTGCCGTAACCAGTCCCTGGCTACTGCCTATGTTCATTGAAGGCCCTGGGCCTCTACAATCAGTAGGTGGCAAAGCCAGCCAGGCCTATGTCCTTTCCTTCAGGGCGGCAAGGTCCCCTAAGACCCACGTGGGTCCAGAAGTGCCATCCAGGAGTCAGGGACTACAGTCAGAAACCTTAGAAATTTACCTGATATTCTATTTTATCACGGCTGAGTTGGCACTCAAACAACATGATGTCCCCCTTTCCCTTTCCAAAGGCAGGGGTCCTCACTCCATAGCCGCTGCCATCCCATGCCACAAGAAATACTTCCAGACTACCGCCAATGTTCCCTTAAGGCCCAAGGTCTTTTAAGTCAGCTTGTCATGAATGGTGCCTGGCCTGTGACTTTTCCTTCAGGGCAGTGGGCTCCCCATCGGCCCAGGGCAGGTCCAGAAATGCCATCATAGTTGACTCTAAAACTTGACTGTTTTAGAATTGGGACCCCAAGAGCTCACTTGGAGCTCTACTCCCCATGGCAGAGACCCCTTCTTTCTGCTTGAGGACATAAGAGGGAAGACTGAGGAAGACTAATTTATGGCTAGCCACAGCAGTGGTCCGAGTAAGGAGGCCCCCATTTCAGGCCCTGGCTTCCAGAATACACTTCTAGATACACCCTAGGCCAGAAGGAAAATCACTGCCTTGAAGAAAAGGAACCAGTCCTGCCAGCATTAATCACCTGCTAACTGAAGAGCCCTTGGGCCCTGAATAACCAGCAGCCATACCCAGGTACTAAACAAAGGGTATTGGTGAGTCTCTGAGACTTGCTGGCTTCAGGTGAGACTCAGTATATAACCAGCTGTGGTGTCTATGGGGCAAAACATTTTCTGCTTGAGGAAAGCAGAGGGAAAAGTAAAGGGGTCTTTGCCTTGCACCTTAGGTACCAACACTGCCATGGGGCCTCTTTTGGAGCCTCGGGCTGTGCGGCCTGAGGTTAGAGGAGGGATGACGTCAGCACTCTCTTGGTTGATGGGAATGAGGAGTTGCTGAAGTGGGCACTAGAGTCACAGGTAGCGACAATTCTCAGCACAGGTTTGAAGGTGGGATACCTAAAACTACAAGTTTGGATGTAGCACAGCAGTTATTGGTAAAAAACATAACAGAAGGAAGCTGAAATGGGATGCCAGGATATGTGTATATACATACACATACATACACATGCACACCTACACATATGCACATGATTATGCAATATTTTATGTGTTACACATGTAACATAATATATGTGATATGAAATATTCTCCATATTTTAAAAATTCATCAAGAATTATGAAGTAATGAATGTAAAGACAGTGACTGACCCAGGTGACCAAATTTTCCATTAATAAGAGTGAATGTCAGGGAGGTGGGTTGAGGAGCAGTAGCAGATAATGTCTCTCAGTGGCCTATACATCAAAATATATAAAGATTTTGAGAGAGGAAGGAAAAATAAGCAGGACATTTACTCCACTCTTAAGATAAGTGATTAACATACATGAGAGGCTTCTAGGTAACCAGTGTGGTTAGTGGACAAGCATTAGATGGAACTCAGGGCAAGACTATCAAGAAAAGAGAGTAAAGATACAAAGGAATCCTTGAAGGGTTCATGAACATTCTAGAAAGCCACAAACCTCTATTCTCATTAGAAATGTCTCCTAGATCTTCCCTGGTTCTCACGTCTTCTAATAAGTGACAAAATCTGCCATTTTCCTTTTAAAATATCTCTTGCCCAAGTATTTGCTTCCCTCCAAAATAAAGTAATTCATTCCTTGATTATATTTCATCCAGATAGGAAAATTATCCCTTGTTTGGGCCCTCCCCTTTTTGATCCAAAGCATACATTGCATCAAGATAATTTATCTCAAGTGTAAGCTCTGATTTTGTCACCTTTCTGATCAAACATTTTCACTGCCTCCTTGTTATTTCATAAGGAAATCCAAATCCCTTACTCAGCCTTTCAAAATTCTCTATCCTCCGTCATCTGAGAGGCAGCCAATCCTAGTGGCTAAGAGCCCAAATTCGAATGCTAGACTTCTGAGTTTGAATTCTGGCTCTGAGTCCCCGGGAAACTTACTTTCTGTATAGCTCAGATTTCTCCTCTAGAAAAGGGGTTAATCATAATAATACTTACTTCATAGAGTTGTTATGAGTATTAAGTGAAGAAAGAGTCACAACAATCCTTGGCATATAAAAACATGCTATTTTTTTCCAGGACCCAATTTAACTTTTCAATTTTTCTTTTGTTTCATCAGTCCCTTTCAAATATTTATCCACAATAAGGGATACTGCTTTTTTGTAGTTTGTGAAAACCTGTGTCATATGGTAACCCAATCAAATTTGGGTTGGAATTCAAACTAATACTGAGAAGCTACTCCCACAGAGAAATCTTTAAAGCTCCCTGCACTCCAATTTCCACATCTGTAATATCTATCTTACAAGGTTACCATGGATTTGAAAGGAAGGTATGCCAAGTGTACACCACAGTCTATGTCATATAGATACTCACTGAGTGGTGACTATTTTCAACATTGTTATACCCACAGAAGAGTCACACTTTCCAGCCTCTACTTTTTTGCCTATGCTACCGTTGCAAAGAAGGGTTTCCCATCTTTGTTTCTCTAAACCTTGTCCATTATTTAGCTTGAACACCAATGCCCTCTCATTCCCTATCAAACGGTCTCAAATTTCTTCCCATAAGAGCAATATCTTCCTCTTCTAAATCCTATGACATTTTATTTGTACTTCCCTTTTATACCTATTTTCTAAATTGTTTTAAATTCATGCTATCTCCCTTATTGGGCTGAAAGATTATGCAGGAATGATTTACACTAGTTCATCTTTTTACCATATATTTCCATACGCATAATAAGCCCTCAATAATGTCTTCTTCAATGGATCACGGCTGAGTCATTCATTCTAAATGTAAGAAAAGGAATTTCCACAAAGTATCTCTCTTGGATGCTGCTCGTCAGTCTCATTAGCTACAGACAAGTGGACATACATTGGAGACAGGACATAAAGTGCATTCAGATTTCGCTTTTTAAAGCAACATCTAACATTTTAGAAAATATAATGGGATTAAATACATGTAGTAAATTGCCTACTATTTGAAGTGATCAACGTGCTAACTGATATGGCAATTTAGTAGTAGTTAGGGCATAATTCAAAAGCTATGTAGGTTACACTACTTACCAGCTGTGTGACTAAAGGTAAGATACTTAAACTCACTCCCAATTTCCTCATTTGGACATGTGGATAATCATAAACATTATCTAATGAGGTTGATGTGGGAATTAAGTCAGAAAATGCTGTTCAGTTTTATTTCTATTATTATAGCCAAGGTTATTTCAACCAAAAGGTTGTAGTTTTTCATGTTACTGAGATATTTTCATAGTATACCTGAATCACCATCATCTAAACACCAGGCAAGTATCAAAGCCATCTGGGCCGGGCACGGTGGCTCAAGCCTGTAATCCCAGCACTTTGGGAGGCCGAGGGGGGCGGATCACGAGGTCAGGAGATCGAGACCATCCTGGCTAACATGGTGAAACCCTGTCTCTACTAAAAATACAAAAAAAAAAAAAATTAGCGGGGCATGGTGGCGGGCGCCTGTAGTCCCAGCTACTTGGGAGGCTGAGGCAGGAGAATGGTGTGAACCCAGGAGGCTGAGCTTGCAGTGAGCTGAGATCACGCCACTGCACTCCAGCCTGGGCAGCAGATTGAGACTCTGTCAAAAAAAAAAAAAAAAAGAATCAAAGCCATCTGCTCAGCATATTTTTTATCATGGCTCAGTGGGTTAACTATACAATGTCATGTAAACATGGAACATGTTACCACAAAATGCTATTAGACAGTTTTAGGTCTTATTGCATATTTTGGGTGCTTCTTGAATGATATTTTTAATTTTGATACTGAGTACACGTAGGCATTAATATTGTTAAAATTTGAAATGTGCCTGTGTGTGTGTGTGTGTGCGTTTTGCAAGAAACAGCCTTAAACAGTATTATGATAGATTCAGGGAGCTGAGCTAGAGTATAGGTTTATAGGTTCTGGCCACTATAACTGAAGTTATAGGGCCTGGGTCATACACACTAGGCCAAGAAAACAGATGGATTTATGAAATTTCAGTAAGAACCTCCTTCAAAAGCATTTCTCCTTGGCTTTCTCCTTGGGACAATTCAATGATTAAGAACATTTCTGCTAAGAGCCATCTGGTGCTGACTTCCTTTTTTTTTTTTTTTTTTTTTTTTTTTTTTTTTTGCTCTGCCTCCTAAGTGCTTACCAGGGCCACAAAGCAAAGGAAGTACTAATTCCTCTTTGGCTGTCTCCACTGTAGCAATAGAGTCAGTTTAATTTTCTGTATTTACCAGTACAGCACAGAGGCAGCTCAGAAAACATAGTATAATTAGAGGGAGGCTCATCACATGTCTCAGTGTTCCTGTAATTCAAAAATTGAGTTTATTTTTTTCCCTTTGCATTTCTAAAGTGATTTTATTTTATTCTAACTGGAGATCTGTTCATTCCATGCTCACTCATTTATTACTTGTACCTTAACAAGGCAACACTGGGTGCATCTCCTGGTCCTCCATGACTGGGGAGCACTGAAGCTGTTTGAAAATCAGTTCATATATAGGTGTAAGAGGTCTATATTGGTCCATTTTCATGCTGCTAATAAAGACACAACAAAGACTGTGCAATCATAAGGAAAGATGTTTAATGGACTCACAGTTCCACATGGATGGGGAGGCCTCCCAATCATGGTGGAAGATGAAGGAAGAGCAAAGTGACGTCTCACATGGCAGCAGGCATAAAAGGCATGTGCGGAGTAACCCCCTTTATAAAATCATCAGATCTCATTCACTATCACAAAGACAGCATGGGAAAAACCTGCCTTCATGATTCAATTATTTCCCACTGGATCTCTTCCACGACACGTGGGGGTTATTACAATTCAAGGTGAGATGCGGGTGAGGACACAGAGCCAAACCATACATATCAAGGGCTAAGGATACAGGAAACAGAGATGTGTTTATATTACTTTGAGCCAGTAATTTCTCCTCTTTGTACTTCAGAATTTCATCTGTAACAATAGAAAAAAAATCACAATATTTCTACAAAACCCCAACACATGATTCTCCAGATGGCAAAACACTAGTGAAAGCCAGTTAACATCTAAGTATGCTGGAAAATATAAGAGGAAAATAGGGTGAGAAAGAAAGCAGAGAAAGAAGGAAAAAGATACAAATGAAAAGTGCCTTTAAAAATTACAAAGCCACTGAGAATTTTGAGGCAGGAAAGAGAAACTTGTTTTGATGTTGTTTGGTTATCATCAGTATCTATGTAATAATCACTCCCACCTCCAACTGGTTGATTTCACTGAGTAATTGAAATCTGAACAAATTGCTGGTATTAGTTGTCTGCCTTGTCCTCCTAGAGTGTAATCTCCAGTGTAATCTCCATGAGGTTAGGAATAATGTTGACCATGTTCCTTGCTTCATCCTTAGTACCACAAGGAGTTCTGGACACAGAATTGATGTCTCCTCAGCATCGGATGAATCTGCAGACAGAATGCACTTGGCTCTCCAGAATTCCAGCTGGGAAAGAGGTCCTGAATGATTCATTGTTATCAATTAAATTTACTATAGCACTTGTTGCTTTTATTTTTTCTTTTCTATATTCATAAAAGATATTATTTATAATCTTAGTATGAACAGAGCCGGATTTAATTTCACAACGTATATGGAATGATTCCATATATTTGCAAAGAACATATCATGTTTCTAAAAGCTATAATTTTTCCCTTTTGTCTTCCCTATCACTCTACCTTCCCATCTTAAATCCATTCGGTTTCTGAGTTTATTAAGCTTTTAGGATAATTGTACTTCTTCTTTAAAAAAAAAAAAAAAACTTTTTAGAGACAGAATCTCGCTCTGTCACCCAGGATGGAGTGCAGTGGCACTATCATAGCTTACTGCAGCCTCAAATGTCTGGACTCAAGTGATCCTCCTGCCTCAGCCTCCTGAGTAGCTGGGGCTACAGGAATGCACCACCATGCATGGCTAATTTTTATTTTATTTTATTTTTTTAGAAACAAGGTCTTGCTATATTTCCCAGGCTGGTCTTGAACTCCTGGCCTCAAGTGATCGTCCTACCTCAGCCTCCCAAAGTGCTGGGATTACAGTTGTGAGCCATTACACCCAGCCAGCTAATTTTAATTTTATACAGACTTTCAATAACTCTCTCTTCACTTCTGCATTAGATGAATTGGGAGTTTTATAGTTAAAAACTGGGAAAAAATTGATAATTAATAAGGCTGTGTACAAAAGTACTGACTAAATTTATGATTTATTTTACCAAATATATTTGTATACTTGTATATCTATATATGTGTGTGTATATATGTATTTTATGTCATATAAAATGTTATCTTGCATAATTATATGCAAGATAGCCTCAGACCTGTAAACATATACAGGTAGAAAAGAAATGAGAAGCTTTTATGGACTGATTAATGCAAATATATGGAATGCCAGGAAAATAGTAGTGACTGATAGCAGTCACAGTAGCCTTCAATGGTAGCTGGATATTTCAATGAAGCAATAAAATGTGCATAAAAATAAGCCTAATGTAGCAATTTTTTCTGGTTCAACACTGCAGATTAGATTCAAATGATGTGGCTAAGCAGATATGTTATTAAAAGTATCATCCCCTTGATACATAGAGAATGTGTGACCTCTACTATTTGCATGAGTGGAATAAAGATGTCTGCAAATTAACATATTTATTCACAAACAACTGCAGCATTAGTAGTATTCATAAATCACCATTTCCCAGTGGTGTGACATAAGGTATATTAGTGCTTGCAGATTCTCAGTGAGAAATGAGTTCACAGTTAAACATAATATTCCCTTTTTGAGAGTTACGATTTAAATCAGCACAATAAAAGTATTTTCCAGAGCAATACATTTCTTCATTTAAAGGCATAGGCTCGGGCCAGGCACGGCGGCTCATGCCTGTAATCCCAGCACTTTGGGAGGCCGAGGCAGGTGGATCACGAGGTCAAGAGATCCAGACCATCTTGGGTAACATGGTGAAACCCCGTCTCTACTAAAAATACAAAAATTAGCCAGGTGTGGTGGCGGGCGCCTGTAGTCCCAGCTACTCGGGAGGCTGAGGCAGGAGAATCACTTGAACCCGGGAGGAGGAGGTTGCAGTGAGCCAAGATTGCGCCACTGCACTCCACTCCAGCCTGGCAACAGAGCAAGACTCCATCTTAAAAAAAAAAAAAAGACATAGGCTCTGGAGTCACATTTTCTGTCTGAATTCAAATTCTGCCACATATTAGCTATGCTAATACTCAATAACTAATGCTAATACTCAAATAACTTTGAGTAAGTTATTTGTCCTTTTCATATTTCAGATTCTACACCATAGCAAAAGAAATAATAACAATACTTCCTTCTTGTATTCAATGGAGGGAAGTATGTGTTAGCACATGTAAAAGACTAGAATAGCAATAAGCAAATAGTATGTATACAATAACAAATTAATATTATTTTCATTAGAAATATAATAATTGTTAAAATCTGTGATAAATTATGATAAAACCTGTTTAGCTTTGTTTGACCCAACATTTCATTAATTCCCCAAATTATTTTGTGTAACTACTATTGTAATCCCATAGTTTCTATTTAAATCACAAAAGTGAATTTCTGCTTTTTGGATGCATTTTGAGAAACAGGTAGAGTATAAAACTAAACCATTTCTCCAACTCTATCAATAATATGGTTGGAAGAAAAATAAATATTTTACATTTCTTTTAAATGGAGTGGAATAGAGTTTCACAAAGCATTTATCTGAGTCAGCCTTATAATTTTCAAAAATGCTACCCACATGATTTGAGGCTACAAATAACAAATTTTAAAACTAATTGTGTACACCATGGAATACTATGCAGCCATAAAAAGGAAGGAGATCATGTCCTTTACAGGGACATGGATGAAGCTGGAAGCCATCATCCTCAGCAAACTAACACAAGAACAGAAAACCAAACACCACATGTCCTCACTCGTAAGTGGAAGTTGAACATTGAGAACACATGGATGCAGAGAGGCAACACCACACACCAGGGTCTGTTGGGGGGTGAGGGGTGAGGGGAGGGAACTTAGAGGATGGGTCAATAGGTGCAGCAAACCACCATGGCACACGTATACCTATGTAACAAATATGCATGTTCTGCGCATGTATCCATTTTGGATTTTTTGAGAAGAAATAAAGAAAAAAAAAGAAAATTAAAAAAACTAATTACATTTCACAAATGGTGGGGAAGTTTATTTAAATGTAAAAAACAAATAAGGCCACCCTGATATTCAAAACTAGGTAAGATATTCACTCAGCATAATCGAGTCAACATCCTAGTGCCTGTAACATGTTCACCCTGCCCAGAGGTGTCATTGGCTTCTCAAGAGAAACACCATATGCAGCTGTATGAATTAAGGGAGGAGCATGTGAACACAATTGACCCAAAGATTCCGAGCCACGTCGGCTCTCAGACAAATATCTAATTGCATCCAAGAAGATAAATAGATGTTCAACTAAAGGTAAACAATTTCTGGGAGGTGTACATATGTTTAACATGCTATCTCTACAAGCTGAGATGACATAATAGTTATCTACACTTCCCTCACCCATACAACACTCATGCAATATCTAACATAATTCATGCTAACCAAGAAGCTTTCAGATGAATCCGTGGATTTTAAGTTATGTGATGTAGTAAGAACTCTCATACTAATTAAATATTAAATTTAATATAATAAAAATTAATATCTTGAGCTACCCATGTATTTCTCCTTGGTCATTATATTTAATGGAGACAAAACAAAACTAACACATACATACTAAACACACACACTCACAAACACACACACACACACAGACACACACACCCTACATGTACTTTGAAACCCTAGAGACAAAGACCTATTTCCTTGGATACAAGGCAAACTGATTTTGAACATTTAAAATGTTATTCTGGTCAAAATGACTTTTCCTACAGAATCTGACAGCTTTTCATTTTTTGACTTCCAAGTTGTCAACCTATGATAATATTTAAACCTAATTTAAATAATCCTGAAATCAAATTTTGTAGGAAAATAATGCTCATTCTTTTACACTTGTTCTTACAGCTTCTCACTGGAGACTGTATTTGCTTATAATAAGGTACAATTCAAACATCTACTAGTTTCTCCATCCAAAGTTTTCCTTTGGGGAAAAAGACTGCTTAACATCTGCTATGACTGCATCTCTAAACTCTACTGGTTGGCATCTAATGTAAATATGGTGCCTTTTTTTTTTGAGACAGAGTCTGGCACTGTTGCCCAGGCTGGAGTGCAGTGGTGCAATCTCGGCTCACTGCAACCTCTGCCTCCCGGGTCAAGCGATTCTCTAGCCTCAGCATCCCAAGTAGCTGGGATTATAGGCACATGCCACCAGGCCCAGCTAATTTTTGTATTTTTTACCAGAGATGGGGTTTCGCCATGTTGACCAGGCTGGTCTCGAACTCCTGACCTCAGACGATCTGCCCAGCTCGGCCTCCCAGAGTGCTGGGATTACAGGCGTGAGCCACTGCGCCCAGCCTATACATGGTATTGAAAAGGGGAAAACATCTATTCTGCTGTAAAAATCATTGCAAAATTAGAGGAATTTTATTTAGTTGTGATTCTAAAGTTTCTTACAATCTTTGAAGAAGGTACATTAAAAATGATGACTTTGGTAACATTTTTTTTTGTACAACTAGTTAGCTTTTGTTCTGATTAATCTTAGAAATGCAAAAAGCATACCCTGATGATAAAGAAGACCAAAGCAATCATGAAATAAGACAGAGATTTCTCAAAAAAAACACCTTCCCTAGAAACAGACAGTTTCCAGAATAAATCACACAATGCATTCCCCCATCCATACTCATGACACATTCACATTTATACAATAAAATCTAGTATATAAACTGCAAAGGAAGAGAAAAAGAAATGGTAAAAGAATCCAATACATGTGTGTAAAAGCAAGGAAAACCAGTTTTTAGGGTAAAAGGGCACAGAAAATTATTGCAGTGTAATAAATTCATATATTGTTATCACTAACAGCTAAAGCCATTTCTTCCTTCCATGCTGCCTGGCTCAGGTAATAGAACCTATAGAAAATTACTTCAGCTTTCTCTGCTATGCAGGTGTTTAAAAGAAATTCCTTCAGAACTTTGAATGTAATAGCATTCTTGGAAAACGGTTAAGACTCTACGTTTGAGGATCTGAATATCTGGAATTGAATCATGACTGCCATGTACTAACTGTACAGCCATGGGTAAGATACCTAACATGCCTTCCTCATGTATAAAGTAGGGATAGTGGTAGTTCTTCCATGAAGAATTTATGAGGATGAAATCTTATTTATTAGGTTTTGTTTTTGTTTGTTTGTTTGTTTGTTTAGATGTAGCCAGGCTGAAGTGCAGTGGCACGGTCTCTGCTCACTGCAACCTCCACCTCCCGGGTTCAAGCAATTCTCCCGCCTCAGCCTCCCGAGTACCTGGGATTAAAGGTGCGCGCCACCACACGCAGCTAATTTTTGTATTTTAAGTAGAGATGGGGTTTCACCATGTTGGCCAGGATGGTCTCAATATCTTGACCTCATGATCCGCCCACCTCGGCCTCCCAAAGTGCTGGGATTACAGGCGTGAGCCACCATGCCTGGACTTATCTATTAGTTTTAATGTGATTGTTATTATTGCTGATAACACAAGAACAGGATATAAGATCAAAAATAAAGATTTTTATTTTCAGTACTGTTTTACAAATTACATTGGGTAAAACTAGGTAGTTTACATTCTACATAAAGATTGTGAGTCTTCCAATTTTTGAGAAGAAAAAAGAAAAATCAGTTCTAAAATATATTAGAAACCATCAATCAGTGTTTTTTGATTGAGAAAAATTCCAGGGTTTGTTACATAGTAAACAATTAGTAAATGGTCTTTGAACAATGAGAGAATAGCTCCAAGTTTTACTCAAGGCACTTGTTTCTGACTCATTCTTTGTTGTGGCACATAAATTCCTTTGAGATAAGAAAACCAGCTCTCATCATCTTCAATTTACAGGTATAAAAGCAAGTTTCAGAAAATGCCATAATACATTTTTAAGTTCTCAAAGATTGTATTTGTTGGAGCTACAATATAAATTGATTTTAATTTTATAACAAAGCCAATCTTTGACTAGGCACCACTGTCTTCCTCCATACAGAATAATCCAGTGGTCATTAGTAATTTCTAATTTATTTGTTGCAGAAATTAATAAAAACACACACACACACACTAGTTTTGTCATTAATTTCTTCACAAACTACAGAAATATAAAGGCGCTTGACATAATTTTGTAAAATTGTAAATGAGATAAAAATGCTAGCTTTCAAAGGCTAGCTACTAATAAAGGCTAGCTTTCAGTTTGTACATTTAGATACTGGTCTAGAACCCAACATTCAATTCACACATGTGTTAGAGCTATGAGAAAAGTAGAAATATATTGTATCACAGATAACAATTTTAAATATATTAATACCATTGGTATAGTATTTTACTATCTTATATTTCATATATATCATCTCATTAGATCAGGTGAGCTAGGGAAATTATTAGCATTGTATAGATGACCACACTGAGGATCAAACTACGTTTGTCACTTGCCTAAGGACAAAAATCTGGTAAGGCAAGAAAACTGAGTTTGAACCCGTGTCTTCCAGGGCTGAGTCCTCTGCTTGTGAATATATCAAAGTGATTTTGCTGCAAAGAGAAGCTTGCTCTTTGTTGCCTATCTGATCTAGTCATGTCACAGTAGAGACTAACTCAATTATTTTGTCTCCAAGGTGGTCTGCTGTCACCTCTGTTAAAATGCCTTCATATTAAAAGCATGGACTCCCCAATTTAACACATCCTTCCCACAGCAAGCTTAGTCACCTTTTCCAGAGGAATTTCCTTTTCTAAACACTGTTGTTTTCTCTTCTAGTCTTACAAAAATTGATCAAAGACTAAGCACTCTCTTTAATGCTCTTGGCATATTCCTCAGTCCCCATGATAGTGCCAAGTAGTGAGATTTATGGTGACATTTAGCAGGTTCTGTTTGCTTAAAGGTCCATTCAAAATTGCATCTGAGCTGCAAATAGCTCAGCAGAGAATGACCAAGCAGAGAAGGCTCTAAAAATGACCAGTGAGTATAAATGACTCCCAGGCTTCTAGAAAATCTATTGAGGAAGGTTATTTTCTAAAATTGCCCAAGCAACCTAAACCTCCAGAAATAAAACTAAGAATTAATCCACATAAGAGTTCTCAACTATAGAATCAGAGAAAATAATAACCATATAAGTATGTTTTGTCATAATAGCAATACAAAATAAATATGACTAGATATGACTCAGAGATGACCAAATATGACTTAGATTGTTTTTTCCTCAGGGAGTTTAGGCCATTGTTATTAAAATGCAGCCATTAAGAACTACAGAGTGATGGTACATAGTGAATGCAAGGTACTTGCTGGCTTTAGATCCCAAATCTGTGTTGCTGGCCGCAGGACAATGGGCAAGTAACTTGATTACTATAGATGTAATTTTCCTCAAGGGTAAGTTACCATTATCACTTCCCTTATCTTGATGTAATGAGGACTATAGAAACTAATACAAATGAATCAATCAAGGCAGGGACTGGTACCTATTCTATAAATACATTATATAATATAAATATCACAACATATCTCAGAAAATATATACTAATAACAAAAATGTCATTATATTCATGTATTTATTTTATAGAAGTGTTTCAAAATATTTTTACAAACTTTCAAAGGTCTTTACCATCAAAATACAAATATCCATATCTACTAATATCAGTTACAATTTTTTTGAATACTCCTCAATTTAATCTGAACTTAGTTTTATTTGGTATAGCTTAAATAACAGGCTATTTTTTTAAAAGTTAGGGTTACAATAAAAATGGAGTTTTTAATCTCTACTTTTCATTTTCCTTTTGCTTTCTATTGGCAACAAAGATAATAACAATTTAAAATCCTTTACTCTGACTTCTGCTCTCAAGCTATATCAAGAATTCATTCTGGAATTTGATCAGAATCTTTCAAATAATATGAAGCCTTTCCTAATCCTCTCAGGAACATTAATTTTCTTTCCCCTTAATCCTCATAACTCTTTATGCATTTAGCATTCAACATACGCCAACAAAATTTGTTTAAATACGCCCCTTTCCCGTGGACTGTGTGTATGTTAAAGGCATAAAAATATGTTTTATTCAGTTTGTATCTGTGGACCTGAGTGCAATGCTTAACACAATGCATGGAACTTTTCTCAAGTTCCATTTGGATAAACTAATCCAACCAATGAATAAGTGATTGACTGAACACCATTCTTCTGGATATAATGTAGATACACATGTTGAAAGATTGCTTAAGTATGCGAAAGCACAACTGCATTCAAAGTGTTGATTAATAGAGTGATGTCAACCTGAATGAAGGATGTAGTGTGTGTAACAATCTCTCTGTTTGATTCTGTTCTTTCAATATTTCTTAACTCTGAACTTGATGAATTAAGAATGGGTTGCCTTTAAAGCAAAGGCTGATTACAACACAAAGCTGGGACATAATCAAACATAGTACCAAAATATATATCAAAAGTATTACATTAAAAAGAGCAAATAATAAAACTATGTGACCTAGTAAGCCAATTACATACATATATGAGTATTAAAACATGGAAAGATGTACAAACAGGCAATGAGAGTTTTATCACTGTGATCTGAGGAGAAAAGTATTTTAATATTTTACTATATCTGTATTTCACACATATTTTCTACTGCACAAGTATTATGTATGTAATCAGAAATATGCTTTTAAAAAAATAAGCAATGGTAAATAAGGTATCTCACTAAGATGAAATAATGAATTAAAACAAGTGAGATTAATATTATTGAAAATAAAGACAAATCCCTGCATTTAAGTGCATTATGGGATTTTTGGCTTAGAAAAGCATATAAAAAAGATTTGGATACAAGCATAGTGTGAGTCAATGGTGGCTGTAACAACAGTGCTAAAAGAGTGCCCGAAGCTGCAGGCACATTTCCAGAAGCATAACATTCAGTGGAGGAAAACTACAAGGGCTGCTGATCTTTCCTCTTTATGCTACCTAGAGAGGAATTACTGGTTTCAGTTCCAGTATATTTTGAAAGGGATATTAACAAACTGGAATGCATCCAGTTAGGTTACAGAAAGACTGAGTGGTCTAGAAACCAAGACTGAGTGGGAAAGACAGGGGAAGAAGAAGAGACATAGCAAGAATGACCTCATGTTAGCATAATGTTTGTTTCCAAATATCTAAGTATGTCATCATGTTAATGAGAACCTAGAAATAAAAAGTGGATTTAATAATACTGTGATTCTCTTTGTTTTGGCCTAGCACACCTGAGTAATATGACACACTGCCATCAGTAATTGAGACCTGCTGGTAGAGATTATCACCTGGAGGATTAATTTAGGATCTCCAATTTGGGGAGTGATTGAGGTAGGGCTAAGTATTTACAGAGTTTGAAAACTACAACTAGATTATATATTGACACACTGCCATGGCGATTACAATGGTGGTGGAATTTCCATCTCCACTTCACTCATTAAAATTATCTCTTTTAACTGCTTAACCTGTACCAAAAACTCTGTTAAACAGTTTTTTAAAAAATTATTATTTCCCCATATGAAAAATACAAAAATTAGCTGGGCGCAGTGGTGCATGCTTGTAGTCCCAGCTACTCGGGAGGCTGAGTCAGGAGAATCGCTTGAACCCGGGAGGCAGAGGTTGCAGTGAGCCGAGATTGCGCCATTGCACTCCAGCCTGGGCGGCAGAACCAGACTCCATCTCAAAATAATAATAATAATAATTTATTTCAATAGTTTTGGGGGAACAGGTAGTGTGTTCGGGTACATGGATAAGGTCTTTAGTGGTGATTTCTGAGATTTCACTCGAGCAGTGTACACTGCACCCAATGTGTAGTCTTGTATCCCTCACCTCCCTCCCAACCTTCCCCACAAGGCCCCAGAGTATATTATATCATTCTTATGCCTTTGTATCCACTTGGTTGATGGTCATTTAGGCTGGTTCCATATCTTTGCAATTGTGAATTGTGCTGCTTTAAACATGTATGTGTAAGTGTCTTTTTCATATAATGACTTCTTTTCTTCTGGGTAGATACCCAGTAGTGGGATTGCTGGATCAAATGGTAATTTTCTTTTTAGTTTTTTAAGGAATATCTATACTGTTTTCACAGTGGTCGTACTAATAGTTACATTCCCACCAGCAGTGTAGAAGTGTTCCCTTTTCACTGCATCCATTCCAACATCTATTATCTTTTGATTTTTTGATTATGGCCATCCTTGCAGGAGTAAGGTGGTATCGCATTATGGTTTTGATTTGCATTTCACTGATCATTAGTGATGTTGAGCATTTTTTCATATGTTTGTTGGCCACTTATGTCTCTTCTGAGAATTGATGGGATTATTTGGTTTTTCTCTTGCTGATTTGTTTGATTTCCTTGTAGATTCTGGATATTAGTCCTTTGTTTTATGCATACTTTATGAAGATTTTCTCCCATTCTTTGGGTTTTCTGTTTATTCTGCTGATTATTTCTTCTGCAGTGCAGAAGCTTTTTAGTTTAATTAAGTCCCATCTATTTATGATTGGTTTTGTTGCATTTGCTTTTGAGTTCTTGGTCAAGAAGTTTTTGCCTAAGCCAATGTCTGGAAGGGTTTTTCCAATGTTATCTTCTAGAATTTTTATGGTTTCAGGTCTTAGATTTAATTCTGATCCATCTTGAGTTGATATTTGTATAAGGCGAGAGATGAGGATCCAGTTTCATTCTTCTACATGTGGCTTGCCAAGTATCCCAGCACCATTTGTTGAATAGGGTGTCCTTTTCTCCACTTTATGTTTTTGTTGGCTTTGTCAAAGATCAGTTGGCTGTAAGTATTTGGGTTTATTTTTGGGTTCTCTAGTCTGTTCCATTGGTCTACATGCCTGTACACCAGTATCAGGCTGTTAGGTAACTGTATCCTTGCCTGGTAATGTGATGCCTCCAGATTTGGTCTTTTTTTCTTAGTCTTGCTTTGGCTATGTTGGCCCTTTTTTGGTTTCATATGAATTTTAGGGTTGTTTTTTCTCGTTCTGTGAAGAATGATGATGGTATTTTGATGGGAATTACATTAAATTTATAGATTGCTTTTGGCAGTATGGTCATTTTCACAATATTGATTCTACCCATCCATGAGCATGGGATGTATTTCCATTTGTTTGTGTCTTCTATGATTGCTTTCAGTAGTGTTTTGTAGTTTTCCTGTAGAGCTCTTTCACCTCCTTGGTTAGGTATATTGCTGAGTTTTATTTATTTATTTATTTATTTTGCAGGGGTTGTAGAAGAGGTTGAGTTCTTGATTTGATTCTCAGCTTGGTCTCTGTTGGTGTGTAGCAGTGCTACTGATTAGTGTACATTGATTTTTGTATCCTGAAATTTCACTGAATTCATTTATCAGATCTAGGAAATTTTTGGATGTGTCTTTACAGTTTTGTATGTACACAATCATATCATCAGTGAACAGTGAGTTTGACTTCCTCTTTACTGATTTGGATGCCCTTTATTTTTTTCTGTCTGATTGCTCTGGCTAGGATTTCCAGTGCTGTGTTGAAAAGACTTGGTGTCAGTGGGCATTCCTGTTTTGTTCCAGTTCTCAAGGAGAATGCTTTCAACTTTTCCCCATTCAATATAATGTTGGCTGTGGGTTTATCATAGATGACTTTTATTACCTTAAGATTTTTTCCTTCTATGTCAATTTCGCAGAAGATTTTAATCATACAGGGATGCTGCATTTTGTCAAGTGCTTTTTATACATCTACTGAGATGATCATGTGATTTTTGCTTTAAATTCTGTTTATGTGGTGTATCGTATTTATTGACTTGCACATGTTTAACCAACCCTGCTTCCCTGGTATGCAACCCACTTGATCATGGTGTATTGTCTTTGGATACGCTATTGGATCCATTAGCTAGTATTTTCTTGAGGATTTTTGCATCTATGTTCATCAGTGATATTGGTCTGTAATTGTCTGTTTTGGGTATTAGGGTAATACTGACTTCATAGAATGATTTAGGGAGGATTCCCTCTTTCTCTATCTTGTGGAATGGTTTCAGTAAGATTGATAACAATTTTTCTTTGAATGTCTGATGGAATTTAGCTGTGAATCCATCTGGTCCTGGAGTTTTTTTTGTTAGCAATTTTTGTTATTGCTGTTTTAATCTTGCTACTTGTTATTGGACCATTCAGAGTTTTTATTTTTTCCTGGTTTAATCTAGGAGGGTTATATATTTCCAGGAATTTTTCCATCTCCCCTAGGTTTTCTAGTTTGTGTGCATAAAGGTGTTTATAGTAGCCTTGAATGATCTTTTGTATTTCTGTGGTATCAGTTGTA
The DNA here is from genome assembly GCF_028858775.2 of Pan troglodytes. Classification (NCBI taxonomy): domain Eukaryota; kingdom Metazoa; phylum Chordata; class Mammalia; order Primates; family Hominidae; genus Pan; species Pan troglodytes. Next base: position 135,032,010 of record NC_072403.2, on the reverse strand, counting down.
ATATCTTCTGCTTTGTTTCTAATTGAGGTTATTTAGATCTTATCTCTTCTTTTCTTGGTTAATTTAACTAATGGTCTATTGATTTTGTCTGTCTTTTCAAATAACCAGCTTTTTGTTTTATCTTTGTTTTCTTTCAATTTCATTTAGTTCTGATATGATCTTTGTTATTTCTTTTCTTCTGCTGGGTTTGGTTTGGTTTGTTCTTGTTTCGCTAGTTCCTTGAGGTGTAGTCTTGATTGTCCATTTGTGCTCTTTCAGACTTTTCGATGTAGGAATTTAATGCTGTAAACTTTCCTCTTATCATTGCTTTTGCTGTATCCCAGAGGTTTTGATAGATTATGCCACTATTATCATTCAGTTCAAATAATTTTTAAATTTCCATCTTGATTTAACTGTTGACCCAAAGATCATTCTGGAGCAGATTATTTAATTTCCATGTATTTGTATAGTTTTGAGTATTCCTTTTGGAGTTAATTTCCAATTTTATTCCACTATACTCTGAAAGAGTACAAAAAATAATTTTGATTTTCTTAAATTTATTGAGACTTGTTTTTGTGGCCTATCATACGGTCTATCTTGGAGAATGTTCCATGTGCTGATGAATAGAATGTAAATTCTGCAGTTGTTGAGTAAAATTTTCTGTAAATATCTGTTAAGTCCATTTGTTCTAGGGTATAATTAAAGTCCATTGTTTCTTTGTTGACTTTTTGTCTTGATGACCTGGCAAGTGCTGTCAGTGGAGTACCGAAAACCCCCCTATTATCGTTTTGCTATCTCATTTCTTAGGCCTAGTAGTAATTGTTTTATAAATTTGGGAGCTTCAGTATTAGGTGCATATATATTTAAGATTGTAATATTTTCCTGTTGGACTGATCCTTTTATCACTATATAATGTCCCTCTTTGTCTTTTTTTTAACAGTTGTTGCTTTAAAGTCTGTTTTGTCTGATATAAGAATAGCTATTCCTGCTCACTTTGATATTCATTTGCATGGAATGTCTTTTTCCACCCCTTTACCTTAAGTTTATGTGAGTCAATATGTGTTAGGTGAGTCTCTTGAAGACAGCAGATACTTGGTTGGTAAATTTTTACTTACTATGCCATTCTGTATATTTTAAGCAGAGCATTTGGGCCACTTACATTGAATGTTAGTATTAAGATGTGAATACTGTTCTATTCATTGTGCTATTTGTTGCCTGAATGCCTTGCTTCTTTTTTCATTTTGTTACTGTTTTATAGGTCCTTGAGATTTATGCTTTAAGGAGGTTCTATTTTCGTGTAGTTCAAGGTTTTGTTTCAGGATTTAGGACTCCTTTTAGCATTTCTTATAGTGCTGGCTTTGTGGTAGCAAATTCTGTCAGCATTTGTTTGTCTGAAAAAGACTTTATCTCTCTTTCATTTATGAAGCTTAGTTTCACTCAATACAAAATTCTTGGCTGATAATTATTTTGTTTAAGGAGGCTAAAGATAAGACCCCAATCCCTTTTGGCTTGCAGGGTTTCTGCTGAGAAGTCTGCTATTAATCTGATAGGTTTTCCTTTTTAGGTTACCTTATGCTTTTGCTTCACAGCTCTTAAGATTATTTCCTTCATCTTGACTTTAGATAATCTGATGACTATATGCCTTATCTTTTTAGGATAAGTTTCCCAGATGATGTTTGAGCTTCTTGTATTTGGATGTCAGATATCAATCAAGAAAAGGGAAATTTTTCTCAATTATTCCCTCAAATAAGCTTTTCAAAATTTTTAGATTTCTCTTCTTCCTCAGGAACACCAATTATTCTTATGTTTGGTCATCTAACATAATCCCAAATTTTATAGAGGCCTTGTTTACTTTTTAAATTTTTTTCTTTGTCTTTGTTGGATTGGGTTAATTCAAAAGCCTTGTCTTTGAGCTGTGATGTTCTTTCTTCTACTTGTTTGATTCTATTGTTGAAACTTTCCAGTGTGTTTTGCATTTCTCTAAGTGCGTCTTTCATTTCCAGAATTTGTGATTGTCTTTTCTTTTTGCTATCTATTTCTCTAGAGACTTTTTCATCCACATTTTATAGTCTTTTAAATTTCTTTAAGTTTGTTTTCACCTTCCTCTGGTGCCTCCTTTAGTAGTTTAATAATTAATTTTCTGAATTATTTTTCTGGCAATTCAGAGATTTCTTCTTTTTTGGATCCATTGCTGGAGAGCTAGTGTGATCTTTTGGGGGTGTTATAGGGCTTTGTTTTGTCATATTACCAGAATTACTTTTTCTGGTTCCTTCTCATTTGGGTAGACTGTTTCAGTGGAAAGATCTGGAACTAAAAGGCTACTGTTCAGATTGTTTTGTCCCATGGGGTGATCCCTTGATGTAGTGCCCTCCCCCTTCCTCTAAAGTTGGTGCTTCCTGAGAGTCAGATGCAGTGATTGTTATTGCTCTCCTGGGTCTAGCCACCCAGCATGGCTACCAGGTTCCAGGCTGGTGCTGGGGAATGTCTGCAAAGGGTCCTGTGATATAATCCATATTCAGGTCTCCCAGTCATGAATACCAGCACCTGCTTTGGTGAAGGTGGCAGGGGAGTGAAGTGGACTCTGTGGGAGTCCTTGATTGTAGTTTTGTTTAGTGCACAGGTTTTCTTGGATGCTGGTTATGTTAACAGTGAAGTTGTCACATGGATGGACTCAGGACCTCTGGTAAGCCAGGGTGCTGCAAGCAGTGGAATTAGCCATTATTTTCTCTTTTTTGGAGGAGGGTTGTTCTGTTATGAGTTGCTGTAATGACTGGAGTTGGTTAGCCTTCAGTGAGGAGGTGGTGCTTTCAAGACAGTGCCAGCTGCAATAGTATTATAAAGTAGGGGGGGATATAATCTTGCCCTCTGTTGACTAGGATGAGTACTCAGCTTTCTCAGGCAATGAACGGAGCCATAGAGCTCCCAAGAGCTTTTGTCTTTTGCTTTGGAGTTTTTCAGCTGTCTCATGGTGTTTGCAGCAACAAGCCACTTCTTTCAAAGGGCCTGTCATTTCTTTCGGTTCTCCTGGTATGTTCCTGTGGTGGTTGTTGGAGCAAAAGTTCACACTGTGAGTCTCCAGACACGGTTCTATCCATCCAAGCAGGAGCTGCACGTTAGTCACTTCTCCTAGCCACCATTTTTCCTCTGCTAAATAGTTTATATACACATCTTATTCAGTTCTGATAAGACCCTAAAATGTAGGTATTGTTTGGCTCACCTTAAAGATGATGGCACTGAAGCTTTGAACAGAGATTCAGTATCAAACAGTCAATAAATTCCAGAATTAGAATGAAAACTTGGATCTGTCTGAATAGAAACTTGTATTTATAAACCTTACACTATGGGTATTATTTGGCTGAGTGTCATAGATTTCTTAACCTCAAATCAGGCATAAATTAGATAAAGATTCTTTAAAGTAATTGCAGGAAGAATTCAAAATAAAGGATTATTTAAAGTAATTGTAGGAAGAATTCAACATAAAATAAATACATGTTGTACCATCCCACTCCAAGTGAGAAATAGATTAATACTATTTCAGTTAGGATGTCTTTAACTGGAAGTAATGGAACATCTGCCTAAAAAATGTCTTTACAAATAACGACATCTACTTTTTTGATTTCTCATATAAAATCATTTAGGATTTGTCTTTCTGTGTCTGGCTTATTTCACTCAGCGTGATATCCTCTAGATTTATCCACATTGTTGCAAATGACAAAACTTCCATCTTTTTAAAGGCCGAATAGTATTCCATTATAGAGAGTAAGATGGTGGTTACCAGAGGCTGGGAGTAGGGTAGACGGGGAAAGGCGAGATGTTAGTCAAAATGTACAAAGCTTCAGTTAGACAGAAGTAAAAAGTTTTAGCGATCTATTGCACAATGTGGTGAAAATAGTTAACAATAATGTGGCCAGGCATGGTGGCTCATGCCTGTAATTCCAGCACTTTGGGAGGCCAAGGCGGGTGGATCACGAGGTCAGGAGATCGAGACCATCCCGGCTAACACGGTGAAATGCCATCTCTTCTAAAAAATACAAAAAATTAGCCAGGCATGGTGGCATGCATCTGTAGTACCAGCTACTCAGGAGACTGAGGCAGAAGAATCACTCAAACCCAGGATGCAGAGGTTGCAGTGAGCCCAGATCATGCCACTGCACTGCAGCTTGGGTGCCACGGAGTGAGACTCTGCCTCAAAAAAAAAAAGAGCAAATTTTGCACCAATTGACCATTTTGTTAACAATCATGATTATAAATTCAAGTAAAGATGACTAAAATAATCAAGATAGGCCCTTAAATTTTTAGTGCTCCCAGAATATGAAATAACTTATATGGGAAGACTGTAGAATGTCCATCTGTGGGGATTTGCTACACTAGGAACAGTTATACCAGTCTGTAAATAAATAATTATACTTTGAGTATGCTCAGGGATTCTGCCAGAAAGTAAGAGAGAGGCTAGGTAACCTCACAAAGTCCCTTAGTATGAAATCTGATGTTTCACCATAAGTATAATGATGAGTTTCTTTTGCTTCTTACAAAAAACTGACCACCAACTGATGAATCAAGCAGTTCATCTCCAGGTTTCCTTAATTAAGGTTGAACTCATAAGTCAAGGGCAAATCTAGGACAAGGTCTCACATGCAAGTCATTACACACTAAGAAAGGCTCTTGCTGCAGTGGGTAATGGGTCACCAGTCAAAACATTAATGACATCTACTACCCTGGTCTTATGAGACAGTACAAAATCTATAAATGTACATTAATTAATCTATTCAGTCAACAAGTATTTATGGGGCATAAAGCAAATGCTATGAAAATCATGAGAGAAAAATAAGACATGATCCCTGCTTTTGAAGTACCTATAAACCACATTTGCTTATGAAAAATAATCAACAAATTTTGACTTGAACTGGAAAGGTCAATAAATATGCATAGAATAAATAAATGTAATAATTAAAATAACAAATGTTACGGTGGCTTCGTGACTAGAGAAAGATACAAGTTGAAATGTAAGGAGATAAGTTTATGATTTTCATCCTGGAGGTTATATAGAGCTAAGAAATTCAAATGAGAAAGAAATTCTAAGCATAGGAGTTAGCATGAGTAAAATATAGAGCAAGGTTTAGGAGCAGTATGTTTGAGTGAAAACTGGAAGTGTCTCTTTTTGTGAGGTTTAAATGATTTGTGCTTGGAAATAGTGGGAAATTAATGTGAAAGCAAAATTATAGCAAAATTCAGATGGCAAAGGGCCTTGATTTCAGGAATTATTCATAAGCAATGGGTACTAAGATAAATTTTTGAGTGGAGTAGTGTTGTTTTAAAAGGATTAAACTATCGTAGGCAAATATGAGTATTTGAACTATTTACAGTTTAATAGCATGAAGTATATTAGATTTTTACATACTTCTAAGGAATATGATAAGAAGATTAGCTTTTTTTGAATCTTTAGGGAGAGAGGCCAGGAACAGTGGCTCACACCTGTAATCCCAGCACTTTGGGAGGCTGAGGCAGGTGAATCTCTTGAGGTCAGGAATTCCAGACCAGCCTGGCCAACATGATGAAACCATGTCTCTACTAAAAATACAAAATATTAGCTGGGGATAGTGGTGCATGCTTGTAATTCCAGCTACTTGGGATGCTGAGGCAGGAGAATCTTTGAACTTGGGAGGCAGAGCTTGTAGTGAGCCAAGATCGCACCATTGCACTCCAGCCTGGGTCACAAGAGCAAAACTCCATCTCAAAAAAAAAAAATGTAGGGAGAGAAAATATAAACAACATAAATTGTTAAAAATAAAATGTGGCTAGTATAAAAATCAGGGGATCATTAGGATAAATGCAGTCAATGTAGATGAACACCTAACCTCAGTACCTCTCCTATAACGCTTTCTAAACTGAAATCCCATTTGCATTTAGTGAATGCTCATTGTTGTACAAGGTTTTTCTGTGTACTTTTCTTTCTTTGACACCCTCAAGCCAATCCAAAAGCAAATCCTGGAGAAACTGCTATATATCTTTCTAGGTTTAATGTTTACAAAAGATATTTTAAATGAGGATTTAAAAATGTAAAACTGAATACTCTTTCCTTTCAGGTCATCCCCTAATACAAGCCTAGTATGCATTTTAAATTCAGAATTTCAATACAATGTTTTCTATCAACACAATTTGCTACCGTGTTTGTGAAAGATTGGGTCAGCATCCCTGAACTTTGTTATAAATTAGAAAAGAATCTAAAACAGTAATTTGGGTGTTATTACATGAATGAATGGTGCAATTTTAACATTATTCCTCCTATTAGCAGATAATTAACATTCTATCTAATTGCACTGTTCAATCAGGATGGCACTGGGATGGAATAGCAATGGAATGAAAGTGTGGATATAGAGAACTGCACTTTCTTTTAAAGACTTGTGCCCTACTTCTGTAATTACAACTATTTGATAATAATCTTATGTCATAAGAGACTGCTTACTCAAAAGTCAAAAGAGATTCGTTTCTGGTTAACAATGTGTATTAGTCCAGTCTCACACTGCTAACAAAGACATATACAACACTGGGTAATTTATAAAGGAAAAGTGTTTAATTGACTCACAGTTCAGCATGACTGGGAAGTCCTCAGGAATCTTACAATCATGGCGGGATGTGAAGGAGAAGCAAGGTACCTTCTTCACAAGGTGGCAGGAATGCAGGGCACCAAGTCCCAAGTTTGCACACAGCAGAAGGGCCCTGGACCCAGCCCAGTAAACCATTTTTCCCTCTTAGGCCTCTGGGCCTGTGATGGGAGGGGCTGACCTGAAGACATTTTTCCCATTGACTTGGTGATTAACATTCGGCTCCTCACTGCTTAAGCAAGTTTCTGCAGCAGGCTTCCATTTCTCCCCATAAAATGGGTTTTTCTTTTCTATCACATTGTCAGCCTGCAAATTTTCTAAACTTTTATGCTTTGCTTCCTCTTGAATGCTTTGCTGCTTAGAAATTTCTCTGCCAGATACCCTAAATCATCTCCCTCAAGTTCAAAGTTCCACAAATCTCTAGGGCAGGGGCAAAATGCCACCAGTCTCTTTGCATAGCAAGAGAGACCTTTACTCCAGTTCCCAACAAGTTCCTCATCTCCATCTGTATTAGTCAGGGTTCTCTAGAGGGACAGAACAAATAGGATAGATGTATATACAAAGTGGAGTTTATTAAGGAATATTGACACACAATCACAAGATGAGGTCCCACAATAGTCCGTCTGCAAGCTGAGGAGCAAGGAAGTCAGTCTGAGTCCCCAAATCTCAAAATCAGGGAAGCCAACAGTGTAGCCTTCAATCTGTGGTTGAAGGTCCAAGAGTCCAAAAGCTGAAGAACTTGGTGTCTGATGTTCGAGGGCAGAGAGCATCCAGCATGCGAAAAATATGTAGTCCCAAAGACTAAGCCAGGCTACTCTTTCCATGTCCCTCTGTCTGCTTTTATCCTAGCCATGCTGGCAGCTGATTAGATGGTGCCCACTCAGATTGAGGGTTGGTGTGCATCTCCCAGTTCATTGACTCAAATGTTAATCTCCTTTGGCAACACCCTCACAGACACACTCAGGAACAATACTTTGCATCCTTCAATCCAATCAAGTTGACATTCAATATTAACCATCACACCATCTGAGATCACCTCAGCCTGGACTTTATTGTTGTATATCATATATCACTGTCAGTATTTTGGTAAAAGCAATTCAACAAGTCTGTAGGAAGTTTCAAACTTTCCCACATTTAATCTTTTTCTGAGCCCTCCAAACAGTTCCAACCTCTGCCTGTTACCCAGTTCCTAAGTTGCTTCCACATTTTTTGGGTATCTTTACAGCAGCAACCCACTCTCTCCTGGTACCAATTTACTATATGAGTCCATTCTCATGCTGCTAATAAAGACATACCCAAGACAGGGCAATTTATAAGAGAACTAGGTTTAATTGACTCACAGTTCTGCAGGGCTGGAGAGGCCTCAGGAAACTTACAATCATGGTGGAGGGGGAAGCAAACACGTCCTTCCTCACTTGGTGGCAGCAAGGAGAAGTGCCAAGCAAAATGGGAAAATCCCCTTATAAAACCATCAGATCTTGCAAGAACTCACTATCATGAGAACATCATGGAGGTAACCGCCCCCATGATTCAATTACCTCCCACTGGGTCCCTCCCATGACACATGGGGATTGTAGGAACTACAATTCAATATGAGATTTGGGTGGGGATAGAGCCAAACTATATCACAATGCAATTGAGTTTAACAAAAAGGTTACTGAAGACCAATGATACACTTGTACTGGATTAGGAACTGTGTACACTAAAATAAAACAACACCTGACTTCAAGTATCATGCAACATAATACTTTTTGTCAAGTTACAGAAATGCAATGTGTGTTACTCAGGGCTAAGTAGTAACGCCAGTGATACTGGCATTTATAGAAATTGTATTTCATCTCTCTAGAAAGTCAGGAAAGGCCTCCATGAGAAAATGACATTTAAACTGAGGTTGAAAACAATTAGTCTTTAGGATGAAAAATCATGCCAAGAGAAAAATTAAAAGGTCCAAAGACAGCACAGAACATTTAACTAGAGATCATGAATAAACTCATTTCCCAGGTGGTGATCTTTCTACTCCAGCAATATTGGTATGCAGATGGCATCAGGAATTATATCTCCAGCCCAGACTTTTAACTTTGAACTCTGGCTTCATAATCAACTTCCTACTTCACATCTCTGTTATGATGTCCAATAGACATCTCAAACTTAACCAGAAACTAACTAGACTCCTAATTCCCTAGTATTGCTAATCACAATAAATGCCAACTTCATTCACCCAATTGCTCATCAGGAAGAAAAATAGAGGAATTATTGACTCCGCTTTACCTCATATTGCATATCTAGTCCATTCTGTTGGTTCTATCCTCAAAATATATTTTACGTTTACAACATTTTGCCACCCCCACTACAGCAGTTTCACACCAAACCATCAGCTGTCTTCTAAATAATGGTAGTAGTCCTCTACAAGTCTTCCTGATGTCATTCTGTTCTCCATAATATTCAGAAGAATCCTTTAAAAGTGGAAATCATATCACAGTAGTCTTCTGTTCAAAACCATACAAAGATTCCATATCTTTCTCTGGACAAAAGCTGAGAACTTTCTTCCCCTATATGTTCACTTAGTCTGCCCCTTCATTTTGGTCTCTGCTGAAATAGTTATCTTCCCTGAGATGCCTCCCACTAACTCACAATCGAAAGTACCATATTCTATGAGTTCCTACATTATTATTCTAATTTTTGCCAAACCATTTCTAGGGTCCTGGAAGATAGGACATTTGGTTTGTTTTGTTGACCACTCTTTCCCTGGTACTACCCATTTAGCCTAGTGTTCCATTATTAGAGCGCTAAGCATGTGAGAGTTATTTATATCCTATTGCTCAAGGTCATTGCCAAGGTCTGATTGCAAAACTTCAAAAAATTGCACCTCAGGCATAAATAGGTTAAAATAGTTCCTTCTGCATAATACGTATTCAATAAGTACCTTTTCTTGTCAATGAACAAATAGGCATAAATGGGTTAAAATAGTTCCTGCTGGATAATAGGTAATACCTTTTCTTGTCGATGAACAAATTAATGTTATACCTGATATGTCAATAAACAGATAAAATGAGCTAGAAACAGTTTCAATTGGTCCCTAATTATACGTCAGGAGAGTAAACAGTTTCCAAAAGTATTATCTCCAGTAGCTTCCTAGTTAATTAGCTAATTGATTAATCAATGCCTTCATTCCTTTCTTCAACAAATATTTATAGAGCTTTACTATATGTTTGACACAGATAGGTCCTAGGATTTCAAATATTCCAATGAAGGAAACACATAATCCTTACTCTCTTAGAGCATAATAGGAAGAGGGGAAAGTAAACAGACAACTGCAATATTATTTAAAAAGTAAGTCCTGCAACAGGGGAATGTCCTGAGAGCCTTAGAGAATGATCACCTTAAGGAAGCCAGAAAATCACGGAGGACTTAGAGAAGAGGCTTGAGTACTGCTCGTCCTTCTTGGGAGACTTGGCTGAGATTTATCCTCAACCCTCTTTGATAAGGGAAGTTGACATTTCAAAGACATCTCTTGAATGTGGGTTGGGACTAGGCTGATCCTTCTTGTGATTGGGGAATGATTCAAACCAGAGGTAATTGAAAAGATGTACAAAAAAGAGCAAGATGCCAAAACTGTGAGTGAAAAATGAGATAGAGAGGAACATGAAAGCAAATTAGGCAGCTGCAATGATCATAATTGGCATCTGTCACACAGGATTTATTAAGAGAATCCCCAAACTGTGAATTCGTTCTTTATTTCAGTCATTATTTTTATAATGTGCATCATTTAATTACATACTTCTGTGAAAAGTCATCATTACAGGCAACATTTAGTTATAAAATATATGTAGATGAATTTCTTAACTGAAAGAAAAGGGAATGCCTCATTTTAAACACTCTTCCAGCAGAATCTAATGCTTTTTTCCCCTCTCCCTTTCTCTAGGCAATACACTCTGAGATCCTTAACAATATCATTCCTTGTGTGGTTGAATAAAAAATGATGCTGACTTGATTGTTCTGGCTTCCTGCTTTCCCATTTCTGTGTAATCTTTTAAAAACTAACTTCTTCTGACAGCTCTGCTCACAGGCATAAAAACCTAAGTAAACCAAGGGGATTCAGAAACTTACAAACATAGAAAGCTTTAATATTTCACAAAAAGCCTGGAAATTTAGCTGCATAATTCTATGTGCAATGAAATGGCCTGATTCTAGTTGGTGCTGAATAGAGAATGAAGAAAAACCTTCACTGTGGATATCCAGTGATCCCAGTATAACACTAAGGGTTATGATGTTAGCCTGATCCTTTAATGCTCTGTGTCTGTGACCTTCAGCCTCTGCTCAAAAACTAAATTGCGAATGCTGACTTAATTGCTTAAGATTTTGCAAGAAACTCCTATTGACAGTGAAGACCTCTGCAATAAAGCAATGTTGCTCCAGCACCTGGTCTGTGATAGTAATATTATTTTAATAATTATTATTAACTACATAACACTAAAATTTGCTTTTCTGTTTGAAAAAGATCTATTTTCTGGATTATTTCTCTTGATTTTTCTGAATACAAACTATGTTTATCTACTGTTTATTCTATTACAACCCAGTTTCACAGGGATCCAATTTGTGGAAAATTCACAGCCTCTGCCTGTCTCTATTTGTCTCTGGGCTTCTGTGTCTTCATTATTCATTGCCCCACACCAGAGTGTGAACTTCTTAATGATGGAGAGAAAATCTAATGGCTCAAAGTTGCTTTTGAAAAAGAATTTTTTTAAGAACGATGGTGAAAGTTTACCTTAGGACAATTTAAGAAGTATAGGCATCTAACAGAATAATTATTAGCACAAAATTATTTGGAAACACTTCCACAAATATGTATTCATTTACCCATATACAGAGGTAAATTTCAACAAGCTCAAGACTATGAGCAATTTCTTAGCTAATAATGCACCTCTTTCTGGAATACAGGTCTCTAACCTGTCAGAAAGAAAAAATGGCTTTATCTACCTGACTAATGATGTATTAGAGGCAAGAAAGTATTTTAGGAAACCAGATTGATAATGGCAAGGTAGGCTGCCTTGGTTTGGCAGCACCTTATTTATTAACAGTTTATATTCCTAGGATATGTTTAGGCAAGTTCTGTAGCTTTCCACAGATATTAATATGTAACCAATAAACTTTTATTTTAAAAGGAAATGAAAATTCTTGTTCAGTTCCCATTTGGGTTTATGGTACTACATACCAACGAACCATTTGATTTTAAAGACTCTTTATGCAAGAATGTTACCACTTAACGCTTTGATAAGGTGTTCTGACATAATTAATAAAATCTCCAATTATGTGTTGTAGATGACTTACTACTTTTTCTTTCTTAGACTTCAAGTCCCATTCAATGGAGATTTAACTTCTAAATGGACTAACACTGGTAAAATATATCTCATCATGAGGCCACACTAATGCAACCTTCTCACTTGTGACCTATTTATGATTAGAATTTTAAAAAAAATAAAAATAAAAAAACAAGAGTTTCTCTCTTGTTGCCCAGGCTGGAGTGCAATGGCATGATCTCAGCTCACTGCAACCTCTTCCTCCTGGGCTCAAGTGATTCTCCTGCCTCAGCCTTCGGAGTAGCTGGGATTACAGGCACCTTCCACCATGCCCAGGTAATTTTTGTATTTTTATTAGAGACAGGGTTTCACTATGTTGGCCAGGCTGGTCTCGAATTCCTGACCTCAGGTGATCCGCCAGCATCGGCCTCCCAAAGTGCTGGAATTACAGGCATGAGCCACCGTGCTTGGCCTAGAATTTTTTTTTAAGCTGTGTCAGTTAGAGAGCATATATTTGTTTTAAGCCTAGAATTATTATATAATTTACTATCTAATCTGGAATACTTTTAAAATTAATATAAAACGTTAATAATTATGCTGGGGCTGCAAACGCAAACCAGAATATTTTTGACAATAAAAAAAGTAGAAAATGTTATGACCAATACTGAGAGTTACATGTATGGTTATAAACTCGGGAAAGTGCCTGCTCCTAAAATTTTGTCATTTTCCTCTGGAAATATGTGCTGTATACTCACCTAGATGTTTTGTATTCACTTGATATGTACTATCATTTATTCCACTTGTAAACATTTGATTCGTTTTGATGCATCATTAATTAGAAAATGAGTGGACTAAATGATGCTTAGCTCAGGTTGTCTCCAACCGTACCAGTTACTCCACATAAGGTGTGTCACCTTGAGCATTGCTGCTACTAACAACAGTAACTAACATTATCATTGTGTATAATACTGTTTACTGAGGGAATAAATGTCTACAGCATAGTGATAAGTACACTACATATATTATCTCATTTTATTCCCAAACCTGGAAAGGAAGGTATTATTATGCACATTTTATAAATGGGAAAACTGAAGCCCAGAGAGGTTATAAACATCTCTGGGCTTCTGCAGTTAATGTACACAACTGCTTCATACATAAGTCCTTTTGATTTTGAAGCCTCTGTAAGTCATCCTTTCTGAGTCTTGGCTTCCCCATTTAGGAGATTAATAAAAATGAATGGGAGTAGACAATCTCTAAGGGACTTCAATATTATGATTTGACAACTCTTTCTCTTTAGCGTATGCTAACACAACATCCTTGATATATACTTTTACAAATAAAAACAAGAAATCACAACCACTCTTTTTAATAGAGCAACGTTAGACATAAATTTTCTAGCAAAGTTTGGTTTGGGATATAACAAGAATGATAACATGTCATTTAGTAAACTGACAGCTTAGACACATGCTATTTATAAAAACATCAGACAATTACTTTAATGTAGAATGTAAAGAGATGAATACTATTTTAATATGTAAACATACTGCTTTTAGGGCTCCTTTGAGAATTGTTTTGAGTTTATTTTGTTTTTAAAATGATAAAATTATCTGTCATTTTAAATGATTTTAGATGCATATTTCACAAAATAGAACAAAGTGTCACATGGTTATTCAGCTGTTATTATTATTCTTGCCTGCCTATAATAATGATGCACTAATAATCCTATGGTTATTTTGGTTTTTGTTGTGGGTTTATTTTGTTTTTTTTTTTTGCTTTCTGTTGTGGGTTTTTTTTGTTTGTTTTTTTTTTTTTTTTTTTTTTTGCTTTTTGTTGTCATTTTATTTGTCTTTATATCTAAAAACTTTCTTATTTAAAATATTTTATACAGTTTTATATTACTAAATTTCTTCAAGAAATATGTTCTCATTGCCTACTCTGTGCTGGGCACTGTTCCAGGTTTTGCGGAAGAGCAAGAAATAAAATAAACAAAAACCTGACTTCATAAAACTTAGGTTTTAATTAATAAATGCTCACTTTTTAATAATAACTAGATATACAATTTTATTAACCAGACGTTTTACTTTCTAGACAAAATCTTTCTTATGAAACCCACATCATAATTATCTTTCTTTCCTTCCATGTATTTACACATTGCTTGGATTGGAACATTTAAATATTCTGGTTTTAATTTCCTTAGGTACAAGTCTTAACTTCCTAACAACATAAACTCCCTGAGGATAAGACCATGTAATATAACTTCATATCCACATCCACTATTCAGTAGTGAGCATTTTCGTCCATGCTTCTTTGGGTTTTCATGTGAGCATTTCTTTGAGATAGATAGCTTAAATCATGAATTGAGAGAGACGTTCATTTTAACTTCAATACTACCAATTGACCTTGAATAAAGCTACAAAATTCCTACCAAAAACATATGTGAGTAGCCATTTTCTCCTACCATAACTATCAATAGTTATCAATAAGCTCTTATTTTTTCCCCAATCTTATGAGAAAAAAATCTAATTTTTAAAATGTGAATTTCTCTGGTTACTTTTCACATGTTTTATGAAGTATTTTTGTTTCTTCCATGAATTTCCTATTTTTATCCTTCATCTTTTTTCTGTTGAGGTGTCTGTGGCTTACTTGTTGCCTTAGAGGTCTTCATTAATTTGGACATTAACTCTTTGAATTATTTGTTGTAAATGTTACAAATAGTTTGTGACTTGCTTCACATTTAATTCATACTATCAGTGCAATGATACTTTCAAAGGATCTGTTATCCATCCTTTCCCCTAAAACACAGTTCATATCAAGTATTACAGGACAAAGCAGCTTATTTTATACATCTGTTTGGAATGAAGGGTCTCTGTGATGCATTTTATAGCGGTGTTGGTCCCTTTTCAAAATCACCTAAGATCTACTCTTTAGGGTCAATGCTGTACTTTACAGATGAGATAAAGGGAGAATTTCTTTCTTTTTTTTATTAATTATACTTTAAGTTTTAGGGTACATGTGCACAACGTGCAGGTTTGTTACGTATGTATACGTGTGCCATGTTGGTGTGCTGCACCCATTAACTTGTCATTTAACATTAGGTATATCTCCTAATGCTATCCCTCCCCCTCCCCCCACCCCACAGCAGTCCCCAGTGTGTGATGTTCCCCTTCCTGTGTCCATGTGTTCTCCTTGTTCAATTCCCACCTATGAGTGAGAACATGAGGTGTTTGGTTTTTTGTCCTTGTGGTAGTTTGCTGAGAATGATGGTTTCCAGCTTCGTTTCCAGCTTCATCCATGTCCCTACAAAGGACATGAACTCATCATTTTTATGGCTGCATAGTATTCCATGGTGTATATGTGCCACATTTTCTTAATCCAGTCTATCACTGTTGGACATTTGGGTCGGTTCCAAGTCTTTGCTATTGTGAATAGTGCCACAATAAACATACATATGCATGTGTCTTTATAGCAGCATGTTTTCTAATCCTTTGGGTATATACCCAGTAATGGGATGGCTGGGTCAAATGGTATTTCTTGTTCTAGATCCCTGAGGAATCACCACACTGACTTCCACAATGGTTGAACTAGTTTACAGTCCCACCAACAGTGTAAAAGTGTTCCTATTTCTCCACATCCTCTCCAGCACCTGTTGTTTCCTGACTTTTTAATGATCGCCATTCTAACTGGTGTGAGATGGTATCTCATTGTGGTTTTGATTTGCATTTCTCTGATGGCCAGTGATGATGAGCATTTTCTCATGTGTCTTTTGGCTGCACCTGACAAAAACAAGAAATGGGGAAAGGATTCCCTACGTAATAAATGGTGCTGGGAAAACTGGCTAGCCATATGTAGAAAGTTGAAACTGGATCCCTTCCTTACACCTTATACAAAAATTAATTCAACATGGATTAAAGACTTACATGTTAGACCTAAAACCATAAAAACCCTAGAAGAAAACCTAGGCAATACCATTCAGGACATAGGCATGGGCAAGAACTTCATGTCTAAAACACCAAAAGCAATGGCAACAAAAGCCAAAATTGATAAATGGGATCTAATTAAGTAAAGAGCTTCTGCAGAGCAAAAGAAACTACCATCAGAGTGAACAGGCAACCTACAGAATGGGAGAAAATTTTTGCAATCTACTCATCTGACAAAAGGCTAATATCCAGAATCGACAATGAACTGAAACAAATTTACAAGAAAAAAAGAAACAATCCCATCAAAAAGTGGATGAAGGATATGAACAGACGCTTCTCAAAAGAAGACATTTATGCAGATAAAGGGAGAATTTCTCTTCAGCCCAAAGACTCTTTAATTACAGATGAACAGCCCTAGTAATTGTCTCCAAACTGAACAGCATCTTTACCCCACACTCACTGTAGGTCCATTTGTCATTATGACATTTTAGAAATTCTATTCTGCAATATATTATCAAGGAATTATTATATTGTGAGAAAACCAAAATTACTGGGTTATTTGATAATGCATTTTCCATATTAAATGCTTCATACATTCTTTCCCCCTCCAAATCTGTCCTTTCCAAGTGATCTTGAAAGTATCTATTTCATGGAAAGTTCTCTGTTGTTCTTAGTTAACTCACTATTAATCCAATTTCATACCTCATTATAATTAAAATCTGCTTTAGTTTGTGTCCATAGATCCTGGGGCACTTCTTCCATACCAAAGCCTACCCTGCCTCATATTGTATCTAGTGAATGACAGAAGTGGGTTGAGCCGGGCTCTGCATATAATTTCATTGTCAAACACAGTATGGCTTGTGTTCAGTTTCCCAAAATGGATCTTAACTGGCTTTGTTTTTTCCATTATTCCTTCTTCCTTCCTTTCTTTCTTTTCTTCTTTCTTCTTTTCTTTCCTTCCTTCCTTCATTCTTTTTTTCTTCCTTTTTTCTCTTCTTGAGTCACAGACAACCTTGCATGTGACTCATATGACTTCCCATATAGCACTAAACAGGAAACCAAATAAGAGTTCTACAGCAGTCCACAAATGTGAGACAAACTGCGCCACCTGAGGTCCAGGACAGAAAACACAGAAAAGCCAGATATATTATACAGTATGTCACCCTACCCCCACCCTGCCATATGCCTTTCCAAAACTCTTTTTTGTCTATATTTTAAAAATCCAGTTTTAAACTCAAGAATGGAAAATTAAATATAATCTGTTCTCATTTGTAAGTAGGAGCTAAGCTATAAGCATGCAAAGGCATAAGAATGATATGGTGGACTTTGGGGGCTTGAGAGGGAAGGTTGGGAGGCGGGCGAAGGATAAAAGACTACATATTGCGTACAGTGTACACTACTTGGGTGACATGATGGGTGCACTAAAAACCTCAGGAATCACCACTAAGAACTTATTTGTGTAACCAAAAACCACCTGTACCCTAGAAACTATTGAAATAATTTTTTAAAAAAACACCTTATATCGTATATATCCAGGAAGCTAATAACTCCACTCCTAGATTCACACATTGGTCACTTTACAGTACTTTTAGAAACAATATTGAAAACTCATATGGGCAAAATAGTAACTTTTACAACATACTTTATGTACTGTTTTTATTTTGGTTTTAACACTATAGCTTCTTTTATATGTTGAGCATATTTAAACTAGCTTTAATAATTGTTTCTTTTTTCTACCAATTCCTGTTTTTCATTTCTAATTGTCAGAATTTCCCCCACTAAAAGCCCACAATTCAGGCTGAACAATTTGTCCATTTTAACTCTAACCCAGAAACTACTGAGTCTCCTTGTTTCCTTTCTCTTCTTTTCTTTTCTTTTTTTCTGAGATAGGATATCACTCTGTTGTCCAGGTTGGAATTCAGTGGCACAAACACGACTTACTGTAGCCTCGACTTCCTGGTCGCAAGTGATCCGCCTGCAGCAGCATCCCACGTGGCTGGAACCGAAGGTGTATGCCACCACACCCAGCTACTTTTTTAATATTTTGTAGAGTCAAGGTCTCACATTGTTACCTATCAAACCATGATTGGGATTGTAAACCTGTGAGGAAAAGGATCACGTCACCTATATTATCTACTTTATCACAGCACTTATTTCAGTGCAGGCACACAGTAGGTGCTCAAGAAACATTTTTGAATAAATGAATGCATGGTTGAGGTTGACCTTAGGTGTTCACCTGGTTAGTCCCACTCTCAGGACCTCAAATGCTGGGCCATACTCACATCAGATTGGCTTTGTATAGGTCTTTATGAGCCCAAAGGGCTCTCTCCTTCTTGTCCTCCCAAATTAATTGTATTAACAATGAGACTTCCACAATGGTTAGACTAATTTACATTCTCACCAATAGTGTAAAGTGTTCACACAAAGGAATATAAATCATTCTATTATAAAGACACATGCATGTATATGTTCATTGCAGCACTATTCACAGTAGCAAAGACAGGGAATCAACCCAAAATGCCCATCAGTGATAGACTGGATAAAGAAAATGTGGTATGTATATACCATGGATTGCTATGCAGCCATAAAAAAAACCAAAACAAACAAATAAAACCAGATCATGTCCTTTGCAGGGACATGGATAGAGCTGGAAGCCATTATCCTCAACAAACTAACACAGGAACAGAAAATCAACACTGCATGTTCTCACTTTTTTTTTTTTTTTTTGAGGTAGAGTTTTGCTCCTGTCATCCAGGCTGGAGTGCAGTGGCGCGATCTTGGCTCACTGCAACCTCTGCCTCCCGGGTTCAAGAGATTCTCCTGCCTCTGCCTCCTGAGTAGCTGGGACTGCAGGCGTGCACCACTACGCCTGGCTAATTTTTGTATTTTTAGTAGAGACAGGGTTTCACCATGTTGGCCAGCTTGGTCTCAAACTCCTGACCTCAGGTAATCCACCCACCTCAGCCTCCCAAAGTGCTGGGATTACAGGCATGAGCCACCGCGCCAGGACTGCATGTTCTCACTTTTAAGTGGGTGCTGAATAATGAGAACACATGGACACAGGGAGGGAAACAACATGCACTGGGACCTGTTGGAGGTGGGAGAAGGAAGAGCATCAGGATAAATAGCTAATGTATGCAGAGCTTAATGTCTAGGTGATGGGTTGATTGACAGGTGCAGCAAACCACCATGGCACACATTTACCTGTGTAACAAACCTGCATGTCTGCACATGTATTCAGGAACTTAAATTTAAAAAAAGAAAAGAAAAAAAGGACTAAACATCTGTTAGCATATTTATCATTAAATACCAAATAACTAACACCAACACCACCACCAACAACAAAAACATGAGATTTTAGGGATTCTCCAGGTTTCTAGTGCAGTGTAACTAAAATTTTATATGTATACTATGGGCACTAAGTTAGAGGCTTACAGTTTTGAAATTTCCAGTAAAAAAGGAAGTGATTTACTTTTTATTGGCAGGGCCTGGGGGGCAGTGCCTGGCTCTCACATTAGTCAATATTGTTCACATGTGGAACTCAGGATTTAGCTCTATGTGCTACTCAATTCATTTTAAGGAAAAAAATTTGAGGCCTACTATGAGCCAGATGTGGTGCTAAATTGAAGTAACTGTATGAACCCTGCTTTCAAAGAGTTGTTACATCTTGCTTTATGCAAACTTTGGAGGAAATTTTAAAAATTAACTTGAAGAAGAGTTTTGTATTTCTGTAATTCTGATTTGAAAGAAGCTTATATTCTGTAAGATGTTTGACCTTGCTATACAGATAAAAAATACATTTTCATTTGAAGAAAGAACTTTCTTTAACATCCTCTACGGTCATATAAGACTGGTTTCTGATTCATCTTGATGTTCTTGGGCAGAATAGAATGATTTCATATTTAGTTCTTGGTGTGCCCATTAAGATACATTAAAATGTAATAATAACCATTTATTTGGGGACATAGTATTAGAAAATTTTATTTATGAGGCCTTGGGATATAACAGGAGTTTCAAAATTCACTATGATGTACCAATTGCTCTCTGGATTTTGGGAAAAATAATGTCCAATTTAGGCTTTTGATTAGAACAGTCTTCCTCAACCAGAGTTACATAGACTGGATCACAATCTTTTTACAGCAGCTGGTGAAGGTTCAAATCCTCAGGTAACAGCAGACCAGACCAGCTGCTAGAAAGAGTGAAAAGCAACTGGAAAAAAAAAATCCATGTTGAGAAAATCGAGGAACTACTTGAAAATAATTGTTAATACCACAAATATATTTTAGTAAAAGTTTAGGATTCACGAAAAATGTGAAGTGATTTTCCATAGACACATAAATTTTCACAAATTTTACTTGTATGCATAATGAGGTGGTCCAAAGTTAGTTTTCTGAAACACATTTACTAGAATTCTTTCATCAATAATATATCATAGACTTTGATAATGGGTTTGCACCAAAAAGATATTTGTGTGGTCTGAAGTATATTAGTTTATTTTAATGCCACTGATGAAGATATAACAGAGACTGAGACATTTACAAAAGAAAGAGGTTTATTGGACTTACAGTTCCACATGGCTGGGGAGGCCTCACAATCATGGCAGAAGTCAAGGAGGAGCAAGTCACATCTTACGTGGATGGCAGCAGGCAAAAATTTTAAAAAAGCTTGCGCAGGGAAACTCCCATTTTTAAAACCATCAGGTCTTGTGAGATCCATTCACTATCACAAGAACAGCATAGGAAAGACCTGCCCACATGATTCAGTCATCTCTCACTGGGTCCCTCCCACAACACGTGGGAATTATGGGAGCTACAAGATAAGATTTGGGTGGGGACACAAAGCCAAACCATATCAGTAAGCATTTTTTTTCTAGATCTTAAAGCTCAAAGTTGGTCCTTCAAGGACCACTATGTCAAGAATATTTCTTGGTTAGAAATTTGATTTTTAAATAGATAATAAAATAATAAAATCAAGATCAGAATGCCTAGTGAGTGCTTTTTACATGTTTATCACTAATCATATGCTAGTTGAATTGAACTGAAAATCAAGTTCACTACATTAATAACCGTTCTGATTAGTGCAGCCTTCCAAACTACAATATTTTCAATAAGCACTGTTCAACAACCAAATGTAATTAAAGGATAATTCCATTTTTACTAAATCTCATCAAGATCATTAGGGGAATACAGATGTGCAGCATTACTCTTCCTGTTATCTGTTGTTGCATAATAAACTACCTCAAGATCAGTGGCATAAAAACAGTTATTTTATTAGGCTCATAGTTTCTGTGGTTCAGGAATTCAAATGGGCGAAGTAAGGATGGGTGTATCTGCTCCACAATGTCTGGATCCCCAGTTGGCTTTGGGCTAGAATAACCTGGAAGCTTCTCATATCTAATGCCTTCATTAAAATGACTCAAAGACTAGGCCTAGCTGAGATTTCCTACTGGGCAAAAAATTACTGCTTTCCTGTGTGGTTGGGCTTCTCAGAGCATGGCAGCTGGGTTCTGAGAGGGAGCAGCTGGGCTCTGAACAATGTCCCCAGAGTAATATGTGGAAGCCACTTAGCCTTTTCTGATCTAGCCTCAAAAGTCACATGACATCCTTTGTATCGTACTCTTGGTCAGACAGCAACAAGACCCTGTCCAGATCCCAGAAGATTAGACATGTGGCTCCCCCTCTTGATGAGGGTAATGCCAAGGTCATATTGCAGAAGAGCATGTGGGATGCAAGAAGTTGCAGCCATCTTTGGAAAATATGATCTGCCACTTGTATGTATTTTCTATCCTGTCCCAACTATTTCTCGTGGTCCCTGTAGTTACTCCACTAACGTATTCTTTGTAAAAAACATCTCCTAAGTTTCCCCCAGTCTCTCTTTCTCTCCTCCTCCTAATGACTTTGCACCTTCTCTGTATTTCATTGTGTATATCAGTTTAACCTCTTATCTTAAGTCACTCTTGGTTTCATCTACTTTTTAGAGTCATAGATCCTTTTCTCTATTTTATTTAAATTTACAGCATCAAAAAATCAAAGAAAGAATCTAGAGTAGCAAACATTACCATATTCAGTGCTGAGAAGGGAGGGAAAGAAGAAGCTGAGTAATCAAATAAAACCCTCTTTGGCATATGGGAAAATGGAAAAATTTCCTTGGAAGCCAAGATGTTGTTTTTAGTGCCAACACCCCACTCAATAATATCCCCTTTCTCCTGCCCAAGACAAGGCTTCTATGGTGTCAGTGAGTCACTAACACCTTCATCACATCGTAGTAAAGCACTGGATCATCTCTCTCTCCTTACTCACCCCTTACTCTCTGTGATAAAGATACTTTTTGTTACCACCCTGCAATGCTAGAAGCAAATGTCCGGGTGTAGTCTCCAGCTAAGTACCCAACCTGGCTTTCCTCCAAACAAGACTGCCCTGTTACTTACCTGGAATTTTCATCCAAGTGGCAATTGAGTTAATTGCAGATTCCTAAGTCCATCTCAGGTCTAAACTTTAAGAACGGATTCTATTAACAGAACGCTGATTACACCACCTACTTTTATTAAGACCTGATAACCTTCAACAACAATAAGAGTTGGAGGACCTCCTAGTGCTATTAATGTAGTCAGTGCTTATTTACTGTTGACTGAAAAGTGTCTAGACAGCTTTTACTGAGCTGTTTATGAGCCCCCAAGTTTCCCTCTCCTGCCGCTCAGCAGATGGCCTGTTGAAACAGTGCATGGGCCCTTGGACACTGTAGTAAGAGATTTACTACCCAAGTTCCACTGACTACCCTGCCATATATTCACTCTATGTCTACTTTTTTGCCATTGATTCCAATAACAACTTTGTGAGCAGGTACTTTCTTCATATACAAATATGGATATTTCTCTATACCTGAAACTGTCCATTTTTACACTATTAATGTGTCATTCCCTAAGCCCCATTAAAGGCCTTATGTCTAGAATTTGGCACAGTACTTTCTGAAAATATACCAGAATTTTTGTAGGAATTAACATGTTCTGGTGACTAAGCCACATTTGTTTTGTGTCCTACAACAAAGCTAAATCTCTAGGGTTGGCATCGGCCTGTAAATCTGAGTGAAACTCTAAAATGCATCCAAGTGAACTAGACTTCCCTTTCTGTGTGTAAAAATGACTTCAGTATGTCAAGGAATCCTGCAGTTGCCTGAATGCAGGAAGGACTAAATTAATTTTCAGCTTGTTACATTAGAGGGAAATATTTTAGTCTTATTCGATTTAGTTAACTTACACAATTGTTGCATAGATTTGACCCTTTTGATAGTACATCCCATCCAGAGCACTGCATTTTCTTAGAACTGGCAATTTTCTGGCCTGAAGTCATTTTCACAGTGTCTCTTTAAATCAGCATACACATTTTAGTGGCCATCACGGATCAAGTTTAAACAATCTTTTTCCCTTTGCTTCATTGTTCCCATATACAGGCAATCATATGAAAATATGCTTATCTGATTCCAGATAAGTCCTCTCAAATATATGTCTCTCAAAATAACTGTTTCGAGTCAGAGCCCTATATAGCTTTGTACCAAGAATGCTATACTCAAGATATGTATTTGAACAAATCTAATTTATAGAAATTTAGTTTATTATTCACATGGTTCAAAAACATTAGACGAGATCCAAATACAGAATGCACATTTTCTTTTGTTTTGTATCCATTTTCTCCACAGCCTGCAGATTCCCTCCAGCTATACTCAAAGACACTGGGAAAATCTCATTCATCACTACCACTCTGCACTCTGTCTGGATCATTCTTTTTCTCTTTCCTACTTACCTCACACTCCAAAGGTACAACTGCCACAGAGAGATGATCCTGTAATCTGCTCTCCCAAGCTCAAACCTACCATCATTTCCACTTAAATATCCTACCAGGGCCTAAAGTGCAGTATATCCAAAATGTAACCTATCATTTTCTGACTTAAACCTTCTCATAGCTCTCCATTCCCTGGGAAAACATCACTATCCTCAATTCAAAAAACTTACTTGTTAGAAAATCTTTTCTGTTACACTCCTCAGCTTGACCCAGGAGGCTCTGCTATGTAGAAACCTTTCCAGCCCCTGTCATAGTACCTACCACATTGTATTTTTGTGATTATTTAGGTTGTCTTGTCCACTAGAGTAAGCTGAAGATCAGGGATTGTTTCTTTAATCTGAGAGCTTATCACAGAACATATTTTTTTTAAAGTAAATGAAAAATAGATAAGTAAAGTAATTCTGTTCATTACAAAATATGGGAATTATTCCCATCTACACACCAACTGCTGCTATAAATAAGAATATAAATAAAGGAGAAAATGAAAATTAAACATTTAAGACTATTGGTAGTCTGGAGCTCGGCCAAGAAAAAAGCATTACCAGAAGCCAGAAATAAAGAGGAAACCAGTAATGGCAAAATAGACATGATGCTATGTGCCCATGGGGTACCTGGATTTAATACATGCTTTGATGTTTTAATACTAGAGCAGAGATAAGCATTGAAGCTTGAAGTCCAGTATGAGGCAGGGAACTATAACTCATTCATGCAGGAGAACTGGAAGGCACTGCCATAAATAGAAAACAATATTTATAAAATATCTTAAGCCTGGGCCTAAATAATTATCAAGAAATTGAATCCAAATTTGAATTTACCCCAAAGTATGCAAATCCCAAATACATAAACTAATATAAAACTTTTTTGGAACTCCAAAGGGTCCTCTTAGGAGCATGTTTCCACAATAAGGCATGCAACAGAAGAAAACTCTGGAGATTAATTCACAAACAGAAATTGCACAGCACATTAGGAAATTCAACAACAAGGAAAACAGTCCACAGATCTAAAAAGTACAGCACATTTAATTTCTGATGTACTAGAGTAGAAGAAAGGTATTTTAAAAGAAGAATATTTATGGTAGAATAAAAATCAATCTTAAAATTCTAAAAATAGAATTATACATTTTTATCTAAGTAAAAAGTAAAAGATGGCTTAAAGAGTAAACTAGAATAGTGGAAAACAAAATTAGGGTTTAGGGAGATTAGTATAACACTAAAGGAAAAGAGATGAAATATAGAAAAATAACTTAGTAAACATGAATAATTGACTGTGATCCTCCAGGAAGTGAGAATAGAAAAAAATTCAATCAAAGAAGTACACCCCCCCAAAATAAAAAAACAAGAAAGCAAGAATTTTCTGGCATTAATTAACGCATACACACATAGTCAAACAAAGTCAAACCATGATTTTATATCAAGACACACAGCATTGAAATTACAGAAGAGCATAAAAAAGATAATCTCATGGGCTACTAGAAAAAAAAAAGAGGACAGTTATACTGACATTCAGACTGTTTTCTAATAAGCAATTGAAGATGGCTGAAGACTTTGAAATAGTATCTTAAAGTGCTGAAGGAAAGCAACTGTCAAGTTAATAATCTATACCCACCTACATACAATCTCAGTCCAAAAAAATGTTAGTTTACCATCTAAAAATACTCACAGAAAAGACAATCTTTGCAAGAGAAAAAAATCTGGGAGAAAGTGCTGCATGTAGCAGCAATAAGGAGGAAAGACAGCAGTACAAAGGGTAGTAGATGTCATTTAACTATTAACATCAATGTGTGATGACTTTAAATATCACAAAATATAATGTTGAATACAATTATAACAATACTTCTCTATGAAAAATATAATGGAAGATGCAAGGGGCTCTGTATGTAAATATAAAAGTTTCACAAAACATGGTTTTTGGTAACTTTTACTAGATACAAGTAGTTCCATAAACATCTCCACAATGACATCTATCAACAGAGAACTTTGCAACATCCATTACTATGAAAGGGTTTAAGCTGCTAAAGCTTACCTTTTTATATGACTTTAAACAATTTTGTTTTCTTTATCCATATTATTTTTGACACTATTGGGGATATAAGGCTTTCCTAATTGATAATATACAGACATATCCAAACTACAGTCATGCATCACTTCACAACAGGGATGCACTCTGAGAAATGTTAGGTGATTTAGTCATTGTGCAAACATTATGAAGTGTACTTACAAACCTAGATGGAATAGCCTACTGCACACTTGGGCTTATCAGGTATAGCCCTTTGTTTCTATGCTGCAAACCTGTACAGCATGTGACTGTACTGAATACTGTAGGCAGTTGTAACACAATGGTAAGTATTTGTGTCTATAAATATAAAAATAATTTAAAAGATATGGTAATAATACAGTATAAAAGCAATAAATGACACACCTCTATAGGGCACTTACTACGAATGGAGCTTGCAGGACTGGAAGTTGCTCTAGGTATGTCAGTGAGTGAGTGAGTGGTGGGTGAATGTGAAAGCCTAGGGCATTGCTGTACGCTCCTGCAGTCTTTATAAACACTGTAAACTTTGACTACACTAAATTTATTAAAGCACTATTTTTCTTTCTTCAATAATGAACTGACTTTAGATTATTGTAACTTTTTTTTTTTTTGAGACGGGGTTTCCCTCTGCCATCCAGGCTAGAGTGCAGTGAGATCATGGCTCACTGCAGCCTCTTCCTCCCAGGCTGAAGCAATCCTCCCATCTCATCCTCCCTTGTAGCTGACACTACAAGCTATGTACCCTCATGCCCAGTGAATTGTTTTACTTTTTTGTAAAGACAGAATCTCACCATGTTGCTCAGGCTGGTCGTGAACTCCTGGGCTCAGGTGATCCTCCCACCTCAGCCTTCCAAAGTGTTGGGATTACAGGTATGAGCCACTGTGCCCAGTCTACTTTATCACGTTACAAACTTTTTAATTTTAAAAATTTTCTTATTTTTTACTATTTTGCTATAACACAACTTAAGACACACACACACACACACACACACTGCAGAGCTGTACAAAATAGTCTTTATTCTTTATTCTACAAACATTTTTCTATTTTTAACTTTTGAAAATTTTTGACATTTTAAACTTTCTTGCTAAAAACTAAGACACAAACACACACATTAGCCGAGGCCTACAGAGGGTCAGGATCCACAATATCACTGTCTTCCACCTCCACATCTTGTGCCACTGGAAGGTCTTAAGGGGCAGTAACATGTATGGAGCTGTCATTTCCTAAAATAACAATGCCTTCTTCTGAAATACCTCCTGAAGGACCTGCCTGAGGTTGTTTTACTGTTAACTTTTCCTTTTAATAAGTAGAAGAAACACACTCTAAAATAATAATAAAAGTATGTATAGTATTATAAATACATAAGCTAGTAACATGGTTGTTTAGTATCATTATCAAGTATTATGTACTGTTCTATGTGATATATTTTTGTATGACTGGCAGTGCAGTAGATTTTTTACACCAGCATCACCACAAATACATGAGTAATGTGTTGCACTACACTTTATGATGACTACAGGATCACCAAGCAATAGAAGTTTTTAGGTTCTATTAAAATTTTATGGGACCACAATTGTATACGCAGTCTATTATTGACCAAAACATCATTATGTGGTGTGTGACTGTATTTACAATTAAAACATTTCAATATGAGTTTTCCTTTTGCTCCTGAGACCAAAATTTATATTGTGTAAGGAAAGAAAAGTATTACATATACAAAATGTCAAAAATTAAAATAAACAGTATAATTCATGAGTGTCATTGCTTCTAAAGGAAACTTTAAAAATCGACATTTATAATAGGAAATTCAGAAATTAATTTTTAAATGCAGGGCTCCAACCCAACAAGAGTTAAAAATGAATTGGAAGCTAGCCAACTTCACCTAGACACAGTTCAGCTTTGAGTCAACTGGGTGGACCAGAAAAGCTCAAGTCCTGAGATTAGATTATGGTGGTTCCAGATTGCTAATGCCCACAATAACTGACAGAAGCAAAGGAAAATCCTGCCTGGAGAAAAATAACATAAGATTAGAATGAAATTGTTTGTACAAATTATTTTTTAAAGTTTAACATAAAATGAAGCCTAATGAGGCACAGAAGGAAATAAGACAAAATGAAAGAGAACAAACAATAGCCAATAGAAAAAGACTCAGAGAAATTAAAGAACAAGACCAACACATACACACAGACACACACACTCAGCAACTCAGCTAGCTATGTTTGTATTTTTTAAATCTATTAATATAATTAAATGTATCAGCAGATATA
This sequence comes from Pan troglodytes, assembly GCF_028858775.2. Taxonomy (NCBI): domain Eukaryota; kingdom Metazoa; phylum Chordata; class Mammalia; order Primates; family Hominidae; genus Pan; species Pan troglodytes. The sequence goes on along the minus strand of NC_072403.2, from coordinate 135,004,078 downwards.
AAAGCAATACCCATGTTTATCTCAATAACAGAAAAGAGAGATGCAATAAAATGTGATACAAAATTCAATACAATTCATGGTTTTTAAATAAAATAATTAATTGCAAATAATAGACGGAAACACTATTAATAGAGAATACCTATTGAAAAGTAACAAGCATAATATTTACTGGGAAAAGTGTGAATTACCTTTAAATAAGAATAACAAAGAGGATGACTGCATTCAGTTTTAATTTTTAAATCTGCCTGTGACTATGTCTCAAAGAAAATAGTTTAGGAAGTTGAGGCTTAAGACACATATTATCTGGTTTTAATATATAATATATGGACTTCATTTGGATTTGGATTTGATCAAGGAATATGTGTGTGCGTGTGTGTGTGTGTGTGTGCGTGTGCTCGTGCGCATGTGTGTGTGTTTATGTGCATGCATCGGTGTGAGTGTGTGTGTGTATGTAAGACAGATAAACAACCAGGGACTTCTAAATTGACCAAATATTTGACAACATTAAATCATTTCTATAATTTTATGTGTGTTAAGGATATGATAGCTTTTATTTAAAAAATACTCATATGCTGTATTGATAACTTGCAAATTAAATTATATGATATCTTGCATTCATTTCAAAATAATCTGAAGAAAGGGAGGAGTATGTAGGTGAAGCAGCTTGGCTATTAGTTGGTAATTGGCAAATTTGGGAATATTTATAATTCATAAGTGTTCATTCTGCTACTTTTCTAAATGTGTATATATATATATAGAATTGTTCCTAATTAAACATTAAACAAATTAGACCTAGACACATCATAGCGAAGCTATTGAATATATTTTATATATCTTTGAAAAAAGTAGATAAGAGAAAAATTATTTACAAAAAAATCAAAATTATACTGAGAGTAATATGTATTATAAAATTTCAAGAATAGATACTAGAAATATAGAAATGCATTTATGACGTATAAAATAGGGAAGGGGAGAAATGGCAGAAGGGAAAAAAATTACTACAAAAGAAGGGAAGAAAAGGCAAGGAAGGGAAAGAGAGAAACAGCGGAGAAAATGTATGACAAATAACACAAAATTAAATAGTAATGCAAGTCTAAATATATTTGTGTTCACAATGAATATAAATGTACTAAATATATCCATCTAAAAACAGCAGTTGCGCTCTGGATTTTAAAAAGTAGGTCACAAGTTATAAAGAAGAGGCACACCTAAATCATAAAACACTTGGAGTCTGAAAATAGAAGAATGGAAAAAGATATACGAAGCAAATACTAGTCAAATAAATCTGGGGTGGCTGTTAATATGGGTGACTTTAATATCATGTTAAAATTAAAATTTACTTGAATTTTTAAGAAAGCACTTTTAAGGATAAAAAGAGTATTTGTATAATGTAAAAGGTCTCCATATATGACAGTTGTAAACTTCCATGCACCAATAAAAGAGCCTCAAAATGTATGATGTAAAAATTAATAGGTGATGCACAAATTATTATTAATAGAACTACAAGGAGAAACAGGATTTTCATAATGAAAAATTTTAACAGTTGTTTCTCTATTGCAAGGGCAAGAAAGCAATGTTTAGTAAAGATTTAGAAAATGTGAGTAACAAGCTAACAAATTGGATCGAGGAGCCAAGATGGCCGAATAGGAACAGCTCCGGTCTACAGCTCCCAGCGTGAGCGACGCAGAAGACGGGTGACTTCTGCATTTCCATCTGAGGTACCGGGTTCATCTCACTAGGGAGTGCCAGACAGTGGGCGCAGGTCAGTGGGTGCACGCACCGTGTGCGAGCCGAAGCAGGGCGAGGCATTGCCTCACCTGGGAAGCGCAAGGGGTCAGGGAGTTCCCTTTCTGAGTCAAAGAAAGGGGTGACGGACGCACCTGGAAAATCGGGTCACTCCCACCCGAATATTGCGCTTTTCAGACCGGCTTAAAAAACGGCGCACCACGAGACTATATCCCACACCTGGCTCGGAGGGTCCTACGCCCAGGGAATCTCGTTGATTGCTAGCACAGCAGTCTGAGATCAAACTGCAAGGCGGCAGCGAGGCTGGGGGAGGGGCGCCCGCCATTGCCCAGGCTTGCTTAGGTAAACAAAGCAGCCAGGAAGCTCGAACTGGGTGGAGCCCACCACAGCACAAGGAGGCCTGCTTGCCTCTGTAGGCTCCACCTCTGGGGGCAGGGCACAGACAAACAAAAAGACAGCAGTAACCTCTGCAGACTTAAATGTCCCTGTCTGACAGCTTTGAAGAGAGCAGTGGTTCTCCCAGCACGCAGCTGGAGATCTGAGAACGGGCAGACTGCCTCCTCAAGTGGGTCCCTGACCCCTGACCCACGAGCAGCCTAACTGGGAGGCACCCCCCAGCAGGGGCACACTGACACCTCACATGGCAGGGTATTCCAAAAGACCTGCAGCTGAGGGTCCTGTCTGTTAGAAGGAAAACTAACAAACAGAAAGGACATCCACACCAAAAACCCATCTGTACATCACCATCATCGAAGACCAAAAGTAGACAAAACCACAAAGATGGGGAAAAAACAGAACAGAAAAACTGGAAACTCTAAAACGCAGAGCGCCTCTCCTCCTCCAAAGGAACGCAGTTCCTCACCAGCAACGGAACAAAGCTGGATGGAGAATGATTTTGATGAGCTGAGAGAAGAAGGCTTCAGACCATCAAATTACTCTGAGCTACGGGAGGATATTCAAACCAAAGGCAAAGAAGTTGAAAACTTTGAAAAAAATTTAGACGAATGTATAACTAGAATAACCAATACAGAGAAGTGCTTAAAGGAGCTGATGGAGCTGAAAACCAAGGCTCGAGAACTATGTGAAGAATGCAGAAGCCTCAGGAGCCGATGCGATCAACTGGAAGAAAGGGTATCAGCAATGGAAGATGAAATGAATGAAATGAAGCGAGAAGGGAAGTTTAGAGAAAAAAGAATAAAAAGAAATGAGCAAAGCCTCCAAGAAATATGGGACTATGTGAAAAGACCAAATCTACGTCTGATTGGTGTACCTGAAAGTGATGCGGAGAATGGAACCAAGTGGGAAAACACACTGCAGGATATTATCCAGGAGAACTTCCCCAATCTAGCAAGCCAGGCCAACGTTCAGATTCAGGAAATACAGGGAACGCCACAAAGATACTCCTCGAGAAGAGCAACTCCAAGACACATAATTGTCAGATTCACCAAAGTTGAAATGAAGGAAAAAATGTTAAGGGCAGCCAGAGAGAAAGGTCAGGTTACCCTCAAAGGGAAGCCCATCAGACTAACAGCGGATCTCTTGGCAGAAACCCTACAAGCCAGAAGAGAGTGGGGGCCAATATTCAACATTCTTAAAGAAAAGAATTTTCAACCCAGAATTTCATATCCAGCCAAACTAAGCTTCATAAGTGAAGGAGAAATAAAATACTTTACAGACAAGCAAACGCTGAGAGATTTTGTCACCACCAGGCCTGCCCTAAAAGAGCTCCTGAAGGAAGCGCTAAACATGGAAAGGAACAACCGGTACCAGCTGCTGCAAAATCATGCCAAAATGTAAAGACCATCAAGACTAGGAAGAAACTGCATCAACTAACGAGCAAAATCACCAGCTAACATCATAATGACAGGATCAAATTCACACATAACAATATTAACTTTAAATGTAAATGGACTAAATTCTCCAATTAAAAGACACAGACTGGCAAGTTGGATAAAGAGTCAAGACACAAACCACATGATTATCTCAATAGATGTAGAAAAAGCCTTTGACAAAATTCAACAACCCTTCATGCTAAAAACTCTCAATAAATTAGGTATTGATGGGACGTATTTCAAAATAATAAGAACTATCTATGACAAACCCACAGCCAATATCATACTGAATGGGCAAAAACTGGAAGCATTCCCTTTGAAAACTGGCACAAGACAGGGATGCCCTCTCTCACCGCTCCTATTCAACATAGTGTTGGAAGTTCTGGCCAGGGCAATCAGGCAGGAGAAGGAAATAAAGGGTATTCAATTAGGAAAAGAGGAAGTCAAATTGTCCCTGTTTGCAGATGACATGATTGTTTATCTAGAAAACCCCATCGTCTCAGCCCAAAATCTCCTTAAGCTGATAGGCAACTTCAGCAAAGTCTCAGGATACAAAATCAATGTACAAAAATCACAAGCATTCTTATACACCAACAACAGACAAACAGAGAGCCAAATCATGAATGAACTCCCATTCACAATTGCTTCAAAGAGAATAAAATACCTAGGAATCCAACTTACAAGGGATGTGAAGGACCTCTTCAATGAGAACTACAAACCACTGCTGAAGGAAATAAAAGAGGATACAAACAAATGGAAGAACATTCCATGCTCATGGGTAGGAAGAATCAATATCGTGAAAATGGCCATACTGCCCAAGGTAATTTACAGATTCAATGCCATCCCCATCAAGCTACCAATGACTTTCTTCACAGAATTGGAAAAAACTACTTTAAAGTTCATATGGAACCAAAAAAGAGCCCGCATCGCCAAGTCAATCCTAAGCCAAAAGAACAAAGCTGGAGGCATCACACTACCTGACTTCAAACTATACTACAAGGCTACAGTAACCAAAACAGCATGGTACTGGTACCAAAACAGAGATATAGATCAATGGAACAGAACAGAGCCCTCAGAAATAACGCCACTTACCTACAACTATCTGATCTTTGACAAACCTGAGAAAAACAAGCAATGGGGAAAGGATTCCCTATTTAATAAATGGTGCTGGGAAAACTGGCTAGCCATATGTAGAAAGCTGAAACTGGATCCCTTTGTTACACCTTATACAAAAATCAATTCAAGATGGATTAAAGATTTAAACGTTAGACCTAAAACCATAAAAACCCTAGAAGAAAACCTAGGCATTACCATTCAGGACATAGGCGTGGGCAAGGACTTCATGTCCAAAACACCAAAAGCAATGGCAACAAAAGCCAAAATTGACAAATGGGATCTAATTAAACTAAAGAGCTTCTGCACAGCAAAAGAAACTACCATCAGAGTGAACAGGCAACCTACAGAATGGGAGAAAATTTTTGCAACCTACTCATCTGACAAAGGGCTAATATCCAGAATCTACAATGAACTCAAACAAATTTACAAGAAAAAAACAAACAACCCCATCAAAAAGTGGGCGAGGGACATGAACAGACACTTCTCAAAAGAAGACATTTATGCAGCCAAAAAACACATGAAAAAATGCTCATCATCACTGGCCATCAGAGAAATGCAAATCAAAACCACTATGAGATATCATCTCACACCAGTTAGAATGGCAATCATTAAAAAGTCAGGAAACAACAGGTGCTGGAGAGGATGTGGAGAAATAGGAACACTTTTACACTGTTGGTGGGACTGTAAACTAGTTCAACCATTGTGGAAGTCAGTGTGGCGATTCCTCAGGGATCTAGAACTAGAAATACCGTTTGACCCAGCCATCCCATTACTGGGTATATACCCAAATGACTATAAATCATGCTGCTATAAAGACACATGCACACGTATGTTTATTGCGGCATTATTCACAATAACAAAGACTTGGAACCAACCCAAATGTCCAACAATGATAGACTGGATTAAGAAAATGTGGCACATATACACCATGGAATACTATGAAGCCATAAAAAATGATGAGTTCATGTCCTTTGTAGGGACATGGATGAAACTGTAAACCATCATTCTCAGTAAACTATTGCAAGAACAAAAAACCAAACACCGCATATTCTCACTCATAGGTGGGAATTGAACAATGAGATCACATGGACACAGGAAGGGGAATATCACACTCTGGGGACTGTGGTGGGGAGGGGGGAGGGGGGAGGGATAGCATTGGGAGATATACCTAATGCTAGATGACGAGTTAGTGGGTGCAGCGCACCAGCATGGCACATGTATACATATGTAACTAACCTGCACAATGTGCACATGTACCCTAAAACTTAAAGTATAATAAAAAAAAAAAAGCTAACAAATTTGGTTTAGTGGACATCAAAACACAGAAAGAAACTTTAAGAATGCTTCAACATTTTCAAAATCTGAACATGTGCTAGACTGCAATACAAGAAAATAGAATGCACTACAGTATCTCAAGACTAAATTAATTTTGAAGAATTGCTATTATACAGACCAGGTTCTTTGATTTTAACATAATTAAGTTAGAAACCTTATTTAACAAAGAATAAATAAGCTTTGTAAAGTTGGAAATTTTAAAATACATATTTTTGGTAACCAGTGGATCAGAGATGAACATAATAAAAATTAAAATACTTAGAATTGAATTTTGTAGAAAATGCTATATATCAATACTTGTGGAAAATAAGACAAAATCAACCAAAAAAAGGAGAACAATAACTGCAGAATCCCACTATTGTCACATACGATTGTGAAAGCCATGCCCAGCACAAAGCTAACTGGCAGTGTAGACAAATGGGGTTGTAATCCAACTATATTCTGCTAGCAGAGTCTTATTCCCACTGTGTTTTCTTGAGGAGCTATGTCTTTTTAAATTTTTTGCAACAGCACTCTTTATGGTGACTAGCCACTCTGATCAATAGTTACCAAACAGCAAGAAAGTAACTAGGAAAATCTATCAGACTAAAACCTAGAAGTCAGTGATAAAAAATTAAAAATGTATAATCTACTGAGACTTAGAAAACAATGCATACCAATGAGCAAAGATGCTCATATTTGTGCCAGACAAATCCTAATTGATGCAAATGAGGACATGTCAATCTATGTATCTGGTATCCAAAGCTCATGTAAAACTGGGTAGCAGCAAAATCCAACTAAGATTGGTAGACTGTATTAATGTCAATATCCTCGTTGGCATGTGGTACTATAGTTTTGCAAGATGCTACCATTGAGGGAAATCAGGTAAAAAGATCTCTATATTATTTCCTACAAATGCATGTTATTATCTCCTACAAATGCATCTCTATATTATTTCCTACCAATGCATGTCAATTTAAAATCATTTCAAAATAGAAAGTTTACTTAACAAAATCAAATTAGAGAAAAAAGAGTAAGTAAATTACAGAACAGGTGGTATTTAGCTGTGGTGAATATCCTGAAGGTGACATATGACTACCTGTAAACTAGGATCTTGGGGTGGTGAGATCAAGAATGTGAGCTCTTAGAAGCCTGCAAATTTGGGTTTGTCTGCCAAGCACTTAAGCACTAGTTTTTTAGGTCTTGGTGTGTGTGTTTTCCTTTCAAGTGAAGGAAGTGGAAATCGGAGCAATTCCACCTAAATCATGTCTGGGAGGAGAGTTTTCCTCAAGTGAATATATGTGATATTAACAGAAGAGTAATTGGTGCTGCAAGGCAAGAAAGGCACCTGAGATCTTCTTTTTGTGGAGAAGCTCAGAATAGGGATTTCTCCAAAATCTAATAATTAAAAAAAGGATATAAGGTGCCAATCTCTGCTTCCTTCCAACATTGCATAAGTGGGGATGCTCCTACAGTGTATAATTGTAGGCTTCAGTCATGTTTATATAAGGGAAGAAGAAGAAACCTTTGGGAAATGAACAGCATTACATTGAGAGAGACTTGGGCCAGGGGAGAATTAACCAGATTTTAGCTTAGAGGCTGGAGGATGAACTCAACATTTCTATAAACTCTAGAATTCTGATTTGGTCACTATTCATTTTGGTCACACTAAATGGAGATGATGACAAGCTAGGTAGAAGCTCCATCTGGGAGGAAACATTAAATCGGAAATTAACCTTTGCTTCATGTTCTAACATAGCAGATATGCTTATAGCGGTGGTTCCTGTTTTCCAAAGCTTGCATATAATGTGGAAATATTTTCAAAAAATTGCCTAAAGCAGTTTTTAGTATGTATGAATGTATGAGAATAGTCCCCATTATATTTATCCCGACAATTTAAAAATCTCTTAATTTGCAAAGAGACTGCTTATTAAAACAAAACAAAAAATTTCCCTGAGCCATAAGATTTCAATTGGTGAGTAGATTATATGTTTACTATGACTCTTGATGATTAGTACATATTATCAAGCAATACAATTATGCTTAACAAAGAAAATAAAGCTACGGATCATTTCAATAGGTTTCTAATGTTACCTTCTGGTAGGATCACAATCAGATATTTTAACTAATTTTTTAAAGTAGTTTATAAACTTCAGTTTCTAATGCCAACCAACCACAGCAATTGCTCATCAACAGAAAATTAGCACCTTGAGAAAAATGTTGGTCACTAATTACAGAGTACAAAATTCATGAAATTCCCTCCCTCAGTAAAATTAACTAGAAATAATTGTGTTGAAAAGAAGAAAAAGAGGCCACCCTTGCTGCTGAAAATACCACTTTATAAAGTTATTCTCCCCTTCAACTACTTTCATTTTCCTAAGTGAATAAGTGACAGTTATTTTAATCATTCTGCCAAACAAAAGACATTTCTAGGTAAGAAAATGCACTTTAAATGATTTATTTTCATCATCTTATGGCTATGAGAGAAGAATAGTCGTATTATTGTGAAATTATCTTCCATGTGATGGAAAATAGGCTCCCTGAAATGGCTAAAAGAAAATAAGTTATATACTCATTCACTTAATAATGATGCCCACTCATTTAAATAATGCAATGTAAACTACAGTGTGATTAAGAGCATGAGCTTTGGAGTTAGATAAACCTAGGTTAGAAATTTAGCTCTGCTTTTGATTGTCTGTGTGACCTTGGGTGATTTATTTAAATTCTCTGGGCCTTATTTCTTCATTTTAAAATAGGTGTTATATGACCTATACATAGGATTATTACAAAGATTAAATAATATGTTCATAAAACATTTAAATAGTATGTCAAAAAAGCATTTAAAGGCACAGTATTTACTTCATTGTGCTAAATAATGGAAACCAAATGGTGAAGATTTGTTTTTATTAAATTCAGAAGCTCCAATTGCTTGGACACACAGCTTCAATCACAAATTGTTGGCTAAATAACCCATAAATAACAGAGAAAAGCAACATATATTTTAAAGAAAATGTTAGTCTTCTAAAAGTTGAAAGTTTGAAAAAGTCCAAATATTTTAAATGCATTATATTGTAGCACAATGTTTGTTGAAATGTAGTATGACATTGTATCTGGAATTGGTTCCTTCCGGTAGGTTCTTGGTCTCGCTGACTTCAAGAATGAAGCTGTGGATCCTCCCAGTGAGTGTTACAGTTCTTAAAGATAGTGTGTCCAGAGTTTGTTCCTCCTGGTGGGTTCATGGTCTCGCTGACTTCAGGAGTGAAGCAGCAGACCCTTGCTGTAATGCGGAACCAAAGGGTGAGCAGCAGCCAAGATTTATTGTGAAGAGTGAAAGAACAAAGCTCCCACAGCATGCAAGGGAATCCCAGCAGTTTGCCTCTCCTGGCTCACGTGGCCAGCTTTTATTCCCTTATTTAGCCCCACCCACATCCTGCTGATTGGTCCATTTTACAGGGTGCTGATTGGTCCGTTTTTACAGAGTGCTGATTGGTGTATTTACAAACCTTTGGCTAGGCACAGAGTGCTGACTGGTGTGTTTACAATCCTTTAGCTAGATAGAAAAGTTCTCCAAGTCTCCACCTGACCCAGAAGCCCAGCCAGCTTCACCTCTCAATATAGTCTATAATTTCATAATATAACAATTCTTAGTTTATATATGTTATATATTTTAAGTTGCCCACTATAGATACATATATACATACATATATATGCATGATAAGCCATGCCCTGCCACACACATACACAGGTACAAACACACATACATGGCTAATAATTTTATAGAAATTACATAAGCCTTAAGTCTTAGGATAAGACTTTGTAAAGAAATTGGGTCAATTTAAATCAAGTTAGAGAAAAATATTAAGTAAGTTATAGTACAGGTTGTATTTAATGAATTCTAAAAGAGTGTTGACTACTTCAAGCCTCTTAATGTAGAAAAAGATTATAGCAAGGTTTTTAGTAAAGAATAGGCAAAGTTCTTTACCAAGGAATCATCTGTTTTGTACAAATCATCATGAATATAAGAGTCAAAGGGTTGAGGAAGATGGTCACTAACTCTTTAAAGAAATAAGATTGGAACTACACTTCATTGCTTCTATGTAAATCCAGGAGTGGTGTCTTCTTAGATGTATGATGGTCTTTCCTCTAAAACTATATTTTAAGACTGGGGAATTATAGTATGTCAATAACAGATCATTTTTCAGAGGCAGCCCTAAGCAGAATTTTGAAATGGATCAAGTTGTCTTTGTCATTGTTCCCTTCTTTTCTAATAATTCTACTCTCCACCTGAGGCACATTTCTTTTCAGTCCCAGTAGCATATGCTCTCATAACTGCTAGTAATTTAGGAAGCAAGATAATTCCCCTTATAATGCCAGCTGTTCAATAGTAACATGTATTTCTCAGGAGTATTATCAAGATTCTTGCTGACCAAAAGAATCTTCAATTCCCAAAGAAAACCATTCCTAAGAGTGCAAATTAGTATTATTATCAGTGCTTATGTACATATTTTGGGACAGAGAAATTTTATTAACATTACTGAATCTCTACAATGTAGATATTGTTCATTGATTAAAAACTAGTCTAATACCATCATTTTCATATATTTAGCTTATTTTCCAACTTGAGCAGACAGAACACACACATATACACACAAAATAAATACATAGGTATATATTTCTATGAAAGAAAACAGAGTAAGAGGCCCATGTCTAGCGTTGTCTAGGGCTTGTACCCTTGTTTTAGGATATCTCTTATGCTTGTTTAGGGTACGTCTTATCCTTGTTTTAAGATATCTCTCAAGTCTTACAGTTGTTTTTAGGGCTTGTAGAGCTGGCAATTGCTCTACAAGCCCTGGAGACAACTCTGTACTGCTTCTGAAATAATGCAATGTAGGAAATTTTTTTCCTGGGACGTTTCTGGCAGACGTAGAAAGTGGAACTCTGAGGATGTTTTCTTTTCTTGTTGTCTTAGGGGGATAAAGTGATAGTTTAATTTTGGATATAAAAGTTATCAACTGTATCGCTAATCTTTACTTAAATTTTCCATCAAAGCTTCTCCTTTGTGTCTTTTTCTTTATGCTCCCAACACCACACAATCTTATTTATTCTGAGGAGAATTTATTCTCACGAGAAAACAGAAATATCCCTTTGATTTAGTGCCTCTACTTGATTCTTTAGCTAATGCTCCTCTTTCCTTTCACTGCTGCCTTATTCAAAGTAGGCTTCCATGGTTATTACAGTAAATATCACGTTATCATTATGAAAACCATCTTGTACATTGTTGAAATCATTTTTCAATCAAGAATTTAATGAGGGAGAAAAATAAAACTTGGGCTATCAGTATGGTCACCTGAAAGGATGCACCGTAGGAGCAAGGGAAAACTCAAAATAGATCACTTCATACATAGAAAGCCAAGAATTTAATCACTGCTACCTAAGATTGGATTAATATAATTTTCAGAGGCTGAGGTGGGCGGATCTCTTGAGGTCAGGAGTTTGAGACAAACCTGGCCAACATGGTGAAACCACATCTCTACTAAAAATACAATGATTAGCTGGATGCGGTGGTGTGCGCCTGTAATCCTCGCTACTGGGGAGGCAGAGGCACAAGAATCGCTTGATCCCAGGAGGTGGAGGTTGCAGTGAGCTGAGATCATGCCACTGCACTCCAGCCTGGGCAACAGAGTGAGACTCTATCTAAAAAAAATAATAAATAAATAATAAAAAATTCTACTCTTTCTGTTAGAGTTAAAAGAAAATCACCTTTAAATCATCCAGAAACTCTAATCATTCATATAATAATATGGCAATCTGTATGATATTATCAAGAAAAACAAGTTAAGAAAAAGAAGATGACAAAACTAGACAACAGATTAAGGACCAACACACTGGTACGCATTTAGAGTTATCAAACACAAACTTAGAAATAACACAAACACAAACTTTGGATAGTTGTCCCTGCTGAAATCTCACATTGAAATATAATCCCCAATGTTGGAATTGGGGCCCTAATGGGAAGTATTTGGGTCATGGGGGTGGTTTCCTCATGAATGGCTTGGCCATCCTTTTGGTGATAAGTCAGCTCTTACTCTGAGTTCTCTGGAGGTCTGGTCATTTAAAAGTGTGTAGCCTCTCTCCCTACTCCTACACACTCTCTCTCTTGCTCCTGCTTCTGCCATGGGAAGTGCCTTCTCCTGCTTTGCCTTCTGCCAGATTGTAAGCACCCTGAAGCCTCCCCAGAAACTGAGCAGATGCCAGAGCCATACTTCCTGTGTATAGCCTGCACAACCATGAACCAGTTAAACCTCTTGTCTTTATAAATTACCCAGTCTTGAGAAGTGTCTGTTCATGTCCTTTGCCCACTTTTTAATGGAGTTGTTTGTTTTTTCTCGTACACTTGTTTAACTTCCTTATAAACTCTGGATATTAGACTTTTGTTAGATGGATGCAGCCAAGAAACATATGAAAAAAAGCTCAACATCACTGATCGTTAAAGAAATGCAAATCAAAACCACAATGAACTACCATCTTACACCAGTCAAAATGGTGATTATTAATAAGTCAAGAAACAGCATATTCTGGAGAGGCTGTGGGGAAATAGGAACACTTTTATACTATTAGTGGGAATGTAAATTAGTTCAACCATTATGGAAGACAGTGTAAAGATTCCTCAAAGAATTGAACAAGAAATGCCATTTGAGCCAGCAACCCCATTACTGGATATATACCCAAACAAATATAAATCATTCCATTATAAAGATAAGTGCACACATATCAAGTTCATTGCAGCACTATTCACAATAGCAAAGACATGGAAACAACCCAAATGCCCAACAATGATAGACTAGATAAAGAAAATATGGTACATATATGTCATAGAATACTATACAGCCATTAAAAGGAATGAGATCACATCCTTTGCAGGGACATGGATGGAGCTGGAAGCCATTATCCTCAGCAAACTAATGCAGGGACAGAAAAACAAACACTGCATGTTCTCACCTATACATGGGAGCTGAGCAATGAGAATACATGAACACAAGGAGGGGAACAACACACACTGGGGTCTGTTGTGGGGCTGGGTTGGGGGAAGGGAGAGCATCAGAAAAAAATAGCTAATGCATGCTGAGCTTAATACCTAGGTGATGGGTTGATAGGTGCAGCAAACCACCATGACACACGTTTACCTATGTAACAAACCTGCACATCCTGCATGTGTAATTTGGAACTTGAAATAAAATAAAATAAAATAAAATAATTCAGAATGGCAAAACAAAATTTAAAAAATATATTACCCAGTCTCAGTCTCAGATATTTATTTATAGCAATGCAAGAAGAGCCTAATACACATGTGATTAATATATTCAAATAGATGATAAGATCAAAAGATGATAAAATATAAAATTTCATCAGAAATCTGGAATCTATAAAGATGATGAAACTCTAAAACAAAAAATATAATAACATAAATTCAGGATTTAATTGGGCAAAATGGTGGACTGGAGGCTTCTAACATGCCTCAGCCAGTTGGAAATAGCAAAATCGTGTGTAAGGATCAACACTGTGAGCTTTAAGAAGGAAAACAGGAATCCACTACAATAGCAAAGAACACAGAAGTCCTATAGAGGTAGGTAGGCAAACAGCTCCTGTGACAGCATCTGGCTGATAAAAATTAATGAAGCCCCAGAATGTAAGACGGGCAGAGTTTCCCTCTCTGTGACCCACTTTTCCCCCGGCGTTTGTGCAATGCAGGCCATGGGAGAACTCTTCTTTTCTTTCAAGCTCTGGCACAAACTTGGGGAGAGGCTTGAAGACAATGAGCGGGAAGAATACCAGAAAAATCTACAGGCATTTTCCCAGACCTGGGTCTGGCAGCAGGATACCATTTTTAATCCAGGTTTATACAAATAAGTCATTCTTTGGCAATCTGGCAGCATGGCCACACAGGCATTTTAGTCTCAAGACAGAGATTGGAACACTGGGGCTCTGAAGTAGGGTGGGGGTCTAAACAGCCAGAATTGTGTGACGAGTATGGAAGGTGCCCCAGCAATAGGTCCTGGAATGTGCTCTTCCCTGTTGCAGGTCTGGGGCAGGAGGAAGGCTACAGTAGCTGCGGTTTCTCCTGGGTGAAACAAGGCAGAAAACTGACAAATAAATTATTGTCTTAAATTAGACACTTGATCAATTAGGCCTAATAGATATCTACAGACTACTCCACCCAGCAACCACAGATTATGCATTCTTCTCATCAGCACACAGAACATACTGTAAGATCAACCACATTCTTGGCCCCAAAGCAAGTCACGATAAATTCAAAAATTTAAAATCATACCAACATACTCTCAGACTGCAGTGAGATAAAAATAGAAATCAACAACAAGAAGATCTTTTAAAACCACACAATTACATGGAAATTAAACAACTGGCTTCTGAATAACTTTTTAGTAAATAATGAAATTTAGGCTGAAATAAAAAAAATCCTTGTAATTAATGAAAACAGAGACATCACATAACAAAATATCTGAGATGCAGCAAAAGCAGTGTTAAGAGGAAAGTGTATAGTGCTAAATGCCTACATCAATAATATAGAAAGATCTCAAATAGACGATCTAAAAACACAACTAGAGGAACTAGAAAAATAAGAACAAATTAACAACAAAACTAGCTGAAGAAAATAAATAACTAAAATCAGAGAAGAAGTGGACAAAATTGAGACCTAGAAATCTATACAAAGGATCAATGAAGCCAAAAGTTGGTTATTTGAGAGAATAATCAAGATCAATAGACCACTAGCTAGATTAACAAAGAAAAAAAGAGAGCACATAAAAAATGACAAAGGGGACATTATAACTGATCCTACAGAAATACAAATGATTATCAAAGACTATTACCAACACCTCTATGCACACAAACTAGAAAATATAGAAGAAATTGATTAATTTTTGGAAACACACAATCTCTCAAGATTAAAAAAGGAAGAAATTGAAACCCAGAACAGATCAGTATCATGTTCCAAAATTGAATCAGTAATAAAGAACTTACCAACTAACCTGGACCAGATGGATTCACAACCAAATTTTAACAGAAAAGCTGGTATCAATTCTACTTAAACTATTCCAAAAAAAAAAAAAAAAATGGAGGAGGGAATCCAGCCATCAGGAGGAGGGATGATGCTATGAAGCCATCTTCATACCAGAACCTGGAAAAGACACAATAGAAAAAGAAAACTATAGGCCAACATCCCTGATGAACATGGATGCAAAAATCCCTACACAACAAAAAGTTAATTCATCAGGATCAAGAAGACTTTATTCTAGAATGCAAGGTTGATTCAACATATGCAAATAAATAAATGTGTTCATGACATAAACAGAATTAAAAACAAAAACCTTATGATCGCCTTGATAGATGCTGAGCAACCTTTTGTTAAAATTCAACATCCCTTCATGATAAAAACCCTCAGTAAACTAAGCATCAAAGGAAGATACCTCAAAATAGTAAAAGCCATTTATAGAAAACCCACAGCCAATGTCATCCTGAATGAGGAAATGCTGGAAGCATTCCACTTAAGAACAGGATGTTCCCTCTCACCACTCCTATTCAACATAGTACTGGAAGTCTTAGCAAGAGCAATCAGGCAAGAGAAAAAAAATAAAAGGCATCTGAATAGAAAAAGAAGTGAAATTATCTCTCTTCACTGACGATATGATTATAGACCTAAAAAAACCTTAAAGACTCTGCCAAAAGGCTCCTAGAACTGATGAACAACTTCGATAAAGTTTCATAATGCAAAATCTATGTAGAAAAATCAGAAGAATTTCTGTACACCAATAGTGTTCAAGCTGAGAGCCAAATCAAGAATGCAATCCCATTTACAATAGCCATACACACACACACACAAATACCTAGGAATATATCTAACCAAAAAGTGAAAGACCACTACAGGAAGAACTACAAAACACTGCTGAAAGAAACTATAGATGACACAAACAAATAGAAAAACAGTCCATGCTCATGATTGGAAGAAGCAATATCATTAAAATGGCCATACTGCCCAAAAAAGTCTGTAGTTTCATCACTATCCCTATTAAACTACCAGCATTATTTTTCACAGACTTAAAAAGAATTTCTAAAATTCATATGGAGCCAAAAAAGAGTCTGAGTAGCCAAATATATCCTAAGCAAAAGGAATAAACCTGGAGGCATCACATGACCTGACCTCAAATTATACTACATGGCCACAGTAACCAAAACAGTATGGTACTGGTTCAAAACAGACACATAGACCAATCGAACATAATAGAGAACCCCAAAATAAAGCCATACACCTGCAACTATCTGATCATCAACAAGGTAAACAAAAATAAACAATGGGGAAAGGACTCTTCATTCAATAAATGGTGCTAAGATAACTGGCTAGCCACATGCAGAAGAATGACACAGGGCCCCCACCTTTCACCATACACAAAAATTAATTCAAGATAGGTTAAAACTTTAAATGTAAGACCTCAAACTTTAAAACCCTAGAAAAAACCTAGAAAATACTCTTCTTGATTTCGCTCTTGGCAAAGTACTTATTCTAAGACCTCAGAAGCAATTGCAACAAAAACAAAAATTAACAAGTGGGACTTAACTAAAGAGCTTCTGTGCAGCAAGAGAAACTGTTAACAGAGTAAGCAGACAACATACAGAATGAAAGAAAATATTCATAAACTATGCAACTGACAAAGGTTTAATATCTAGAAACTTTAAGACATTTAAACAACACAACAAGCAAAAACAAATAGCCCCATTAAAAAATGGCCAAAGGACATGAACAGAGATTTCTCAAAAGAAGACACACAAGCGGCCCACAAACATATGAAAAAATGCTCATCATCGCTAATCATTACAGAAATGCAAATCAAAATGACAATGGGATACTATCTCACACCAATCAGAATGACTATTATTAAAAAGTCAAAAAAAAAAAAAAAGATGCCGGCAATGCTGTGGAGAGAAGGGAACGCTTGTACACCACTTACTTGTACACCACTTACTTATACACCACTGGTGGGGATGTAAATCGTTTCATCCACTATGGAAAGTGGCTTGGAGGTTGCTTAAATAACTTAGAACAGAACTATCATTTGACCCAGGAAGCTGATTACTAGGTATATTCCTAAAGGAAAAGAAATTGTTCTATAAAAAAGACACATGTACTCATTTGTTCATTGCAGCACTATTCACTAGACAATGTGTTACATATTCACCATGGAATACTATGCAGCCAAAAAAAGAATAAAATCATGTCCTTTGCTGCAAAATGAATGCAGCTGGAGGCCATTATCCTAAGTGAAATAACACTGGAACATAAAACCAAATACTGCATTTTCTTACTTATAAGTGGGAGCTAAACATTGGATACACACAGACATAAAGATGAAATAATAGACACTAGGGACCACTAGATGAAGGAGAGAGGGTGTGGAGCAGGGGCTGAAAAATACCTGTTGGCTACTATGATCACTATCTGAGTGGAAGGATCATTTATACTCCAAATCTCAGCATTACACATAAGCCCATGTAACAAATCTGCACATGTATTCCCTAAATCTAAAAAAAAGGTTGAAATTATTTTAAAAAAAGATTTAATAGATATTTATCAGCTTGTTAGTCATAGGCTACTAAACTGGAAAACAGGTCAATAGAAAATATTCACACTGAAGGATGAATAGAAAACAATAAAAATTCATTAAAAAGTCTAAGTCATTTATGAGATTTCATGAAAATGTCTAAGATACATGTCAAAAATTTCAGAAAGAGAAAGGATAGGACAGATAAATAACTTAAAGTGATAATGACATAACATTTTCCAAAACTGGCAGTATTTTTTAAAAGAACCTGTATTTGAGAGCATTAGGGTAAAATTGTTTAAAAGCAAAGACAAAAAAAAAAAAAAAAGATCTTCAATGTAGCCTGAGAATTATTGAATTATTTTCAAGAGAAACAGCAAGAATGGCAGATGACCTATCAATGAACAATAGAGTCCAGAAAATAGTGAAATATCTTTAGACTGTGGAAAAAAATAACTACAAATCTTAAACTCTTCCAATACACACAAACACATAAATAAAAGTGAATGAAGTTGATATTTGTTTGGAGGTGGAAACTGATGAAGAGTTGTGAACATCTAACATGTTTTCCACTTCAATTTTGGAGTGGATGGTGAAAAGAGTTCTAGAATTCAAAAGGATAGGAAGAGGAAAAAACCGAAAAGCAAATTATTTGACACAAGCGTATATAAACATGCTTGCAGAAAGAGACCTAAGATGGATGTTGGAACTATCCATATGCATGTGGCAATGAAATCCATAAGATTTAATGAAAATCACATTAATAAAAAGAATCCAATACTAGAAATATTTAAAGAGTAGAAGAAGTTTAAAATTGACTGAAAGGAGTGGGTAGAGAGGAAGTCACTGATAGTTATATATATACATATATACAAGACATATATATATACACATATATATGTCATATATACATATATATGTCATATACATATATATGACATATATATACACATATATATATATGACATATATATGAGAGAGAGAGATAGATTTGTTTTATGGAATTGGCTTATACAATCTTGAAGGATGGCAAGTCCACAATCTGCATGGTCAGCCAACAAGCTGGAGACCTAGGGAAAAGCCAACATTGCAGTTTCAGTCCAAAGGCAGTCTGCTGGCAGAATTCCCTTTCTTTCTTGAGAGGTCAGTCTTGTTTTTATTATAGCCTTCACCCGATTGGATTAGGTATGCTCATATTATGGAGGATAATCTGCTTTACTCAGTCTACTGATTTAATGTTTATCTCATCTAAAAAACATACCTTCACAGAAACATCTGTAATAATATTTGATCAAATACCTGGGTATACATGGCCTAGATAAGTTGACACATAGAGTCAACCATCATGAGGATCAAAGCCAGAATGCCTTGGTTTGAATAATATTGGTGAAGTGGAAAGGAAGTTCTAACAATTCTTGCAGAAGGTTTGGGAGGAGCAAGCAGGAACTAGAGGATTCTAAGGCAATTGTGTGTAGGGGTGGTGTGTTGTTTAGAATAGGAAAGACTTGGCATATTTATATTCTGGGGGGAATATTCAGTAAAGAGAAAAATGGATGATGTAGAAGGGTATGTATATCTAGACCAGATCTCTTAGGCAGGAGAGAGACCCTAGCCTGGTGTGAGAATTTGCACAGAAAGTCAGCACAATTCTTCATAGCCAAGATATATATTTTCAGTGTTTTAACACAAAGACAATATATTTCATCAGTGGTGTGCTAATTTTTCCATATGTTAACTTTGTTAGCTATATAAGACATTCAATTATGTTTAGAGACAGAGAAAAATAACAAAACAGCATTTTATTAATATTTTAAAGCAGTTAGATAGTCTTCTATCAGAATTATATTGAGAAGCTCAGGTAAGCCTTCTTGATAAAAACATTTTAAGCTATTCTTAGAAATTCATAGAAGTTATCCCAGCAGGGAGAAGAGAATGTACGATATGGGGAAGATTCAATACATCCAGTTCATAGGATAATGATAACTTCTGAGTCCAAAAAAGAGTTTTGTTTAGCTGTGTTAAAAGGGAAACTAATACCATCAAAATATTAATGTAAATTAAAATGTTCATAAATAAAAACAGCAAGGTCTTTTATTTTGTATGTCTTTCTTCACAAATAAAATTTAGAATTCAGTTTATCATAGATATAAACACATATATTTCTAACACACTTCTTTTCATTACAAATGTTAAAAGTTTTCAGGCATTTTGTTCAATAATTGCTTATTGAGCAGTTACTATGGATCTAGGAATTATGGTATTCAAAAGATAGTTTATACAATGCAAAAAGATCTGGCACAATTTTAGACCTTAAGGAACTTACAATACTATTGAAAATGTGAAGCTTACACACATTATATGTTATTATATTAAATCCAAATATATTTTGATAAGTTTTAAGAAAGTTATAAAAATTAAAAAAAAGAAAAACTTTCCTCAAGAATGTGCCATCTAAGAGAAAAGACAAATCTGTAAGTTTCAATTCCTGGTTGAAGGAAGACTAGAACATAAAGAAAGTACTAATTGAGCTCTGTGGCATTTAAGGGAAGGAAAGTCACTTCTCAGGGAATATAGTGGAGGTCTTATAAGGAAAAATGTCATTTTAAATGAACCTCAAGGATTCTGTAGAATGTCAAAGGTTGGGGTGTTGCAGATGGTAATAAGAGAATTCCATCATTTTATCTAGAGAGACCAGGTTAGGTAAAGACATGGAGCTCAAAAACATAGACTTAAAAGGTAACCTAGAATTGCTCAGTGGCAAATCTGTCTTCTCTCTGAAGGAATAGTGAAAACTAAAATTGGAAATTTATTTGGACTTGTATCATCAAGAACATCAATGCCAAAAAGAGACTCTTTATCTTAATTTGACAAGCAATTGGTTAGTTTTCAAATGCTTTTTAATGCAGAAAATGGTGAATTTAAGTTAGTTAATGACTTGTCAGGAGGATGTTGTAGTAGTTTATACAGGAAAGCATTTGGTCCTAATTTAGAGTTGTGGAAAGAGAAAGGGGGATGGAAAGACTTTATAAAAATCTATACCAGGATCCCTAGGACTTGAATTTTATAAGACATGAATTTTTTTTTTAAATGGGGGGCTACCATAGGGCTACCAACATTCTATTTGACTAAGAAGGGATATTTTTAAAGCACATTCTGATATAACTTCATGGCTTTTTCTGCGGTTAGTATTGTCCACTCCGGAGTGTTTGGAAGATCCTTACTAACTGGGTCATCAAGCATGACTCAGTGATATAGTTTGGTTCTGTGTCCCCACCCAAATCTCATCTGAAATTGTAATCTCCTCATGTTAGGGAGGGAGCTGATGGGAGGTCATTGGATCATGGGGGCAGTTTCCCCAGCTGATCTCATGATAGTGAGTGAGTCTCATGAGATCCAATGGATTTGTAAGCACCTGGCATTTCCCCTGCTTCTACTTACTCCGTCCTGCTGCCCTGTGAAGAAGGTGCTTGCTTCTCCTTTGCTTTCCACCATGATTGTAAGTTTTCTGAGGCCTCCCCAGCAATGTGGAACTGTGAGTCAATTAAACCTATTTTCTTTATAAATTACCCAGTCTCAGGCAGTTCTTTATAGCAGCGTGAAAACAGACTAATACACTTACCTTGTGGATATTTATCAATCCATAAATATGTATTATGTACCTACTATGTATACTATACTCTTTTAGACTCTGGAATACTGCAATAAACAAAACAGAGTCACTGTTATTTTAAGTTTATACTGTTAGTAAGATGAGACAAATAATTTTTTTAAAAAACAAATGTAAATAGGCTATGAAGAAAAGTAAAAGCTTTGAATTTCATTCTGAGGTAGACAAGAAGTCTCTGGAGGTTCCTAAGGGTTCTAAAAGGATTGTTCTGGCTAATGTGTAGAATTTTCATCTGCACTAGTAGAAAAGGGGAGACTAGTTGGGACAAGAGGTGAATTAATCCAGGTGACAGTTGATGGTGGCATAGAATGGAGAAGTAGCACTGGAATTGATGAGGAATTCCAGATATATTTCCAAAGTAGATTTGACAAGGTTTGCCAATGGGTTGAACATGAGGGTGAGAGGAAGAGGAGAACGAAGTTTTCCACTTTGGCTGTATATTGAATATAGATGTCGGTGGCATACACCCCTTGTTGTGACACTTGGAAGTATCTTCAGACATTGCCAAATGTCCTGTGGGAGAAAAATTATTCCCCAGAACCACTATTTTAGACTAAAGAAGGAAGATATTTGAAAGACAATTGTCAAGAATTTATTTTAACTTAAGCTAATTTGGGATAAGTATTGCATATCTTAAAGGAAAATCAAGTATAAATCTGGAGATAAAAATATATAGCTTAGGAGGCAAGTCAGGGTTGAAGACATGAATGTGAGAGTCATCCATATATAAATGATATCAAAATCCTGAGAATGAAGGAGCATAAATTCAGTTAGAGAACAGAAGATAGCTGAGAACTAAGCCTGGAGCATGACATGTTTAGTTGTGAAGAAGATGGATTCGATCCACGTGGAACAATTGAAAGTAAACAAGAACGCTCTTCCAGAAGGCAAGACAAGACAATGTTTAATACAAGAAGGAGAGAGTATTTCAAATGTTGCTGAAAAATCAAGAAAAATGAAGGCTGGAATTTGAATTTATTGATCTATTACTATGGAGGTTATTGATGACCTTGACACTAGCAATTTTTGTTGAGAGGTGGAGATGAAAATCTGGAACAAATTCAAGAAACAACTGCGATGAATAAGTGGAGACTGCAAAAACCAAGAGTACTTTAAAAGAGATCTGCTCTAGAAGAGAGCAGAGAATTCAGGAGTAGCTAGAAAGGAATGTGAGGTCAAAGGAAGTTTTCTGTTCTCTTTTGAAGGTGGGGAAAACAACAGTATATATTTTTGTTGATGTGAATGATCCAATGAGAAGAAAAGAAAGTGATACAAGAAGAAGGGAAAACTGGAGTGAAGTCCTTGACTAAGGCAATACATGTCAAGATGAAAGCACACAAAGAAAGATGTTAAGAGCATAAATGGTCTGATCTGGGTACACAGGATTGAGGAGTGCCATATTTTCAAGCTCCTGGAGCAAAAGCAAGGGTCATATAGGCCACCCCAGCTTAACACCTGAGTTTCCTTCCAAAATTGTCAGCTCTTAGCTTAGAGCAGCAGCAGATATTTTCTACAACACCCTGTCAGTCAAACAGGCCACGGTGAGCATGCCTTCTTACACTGACTAAGGAATAAATGTGGGCATCTCAGTTGGCACTAGGATGGATATTAATATTCCCTGGGCAATATCATTTACTTATATAAATTCAGCTATCATTTACATGCATAAATAACTCCTTGCTTTCTTCACATTAACATATAATTTTGGAAATACGTTTACTATGTAAAACAAAGTCCACATGTGTTAAACTCCCTATTTCTTAATCCCAAATCTGTCCTGTTTTATGTAGTCAAAAATATTTTTTCTGGTTAGTTCCAGTGTAGTACTTGCAAAAGGTAAAAATTGAATTATTATGACCTTGAAAAAAATAAAAAGCAGAAATGTATTTGGGTCTATTTTGCAGCTAGATTATTTTTTGCTTGCATCTACATTTAAAAATACACCAAATAGCAGTGTAAAATTTTTAATGATTATAAAAGATAATGTCTTAGAAAGAAATTTATAAAATAATTTTACAAGTTTGTTAATAACAAACTGAACAATTGTGGGAGTTATTTACTCTTGTAGGTTCTCACTGCTTCTGCAGATGGTAGGAGAGATTGTCTTTGATGATATTAACACATTTAGTAAGAAGGAGTTTACCAAGTGCATACTGTTAATTTTGTTACATGGTTCAGCTTCATTTGATTGTACTTCTTCCCCAAGAATCGTTTGTTGAAATGATTCCCTACAGCTATGAACAATTCAGATTCTAAAATCTTATAATGCATTTGCTTGTAATTACAAAGTTAAATTTTTGGTACTCTTGAACCTTTAGAATATTTACTATGTGTAACCAATATATTTCAGTTCTACTCTTGAATTCATTTGGTGTGTTCCTTACTAAAGGTCAGCAATGTAATACTAATTGGATCAAATTCCCTTAAGCACATTCTCATCTTCTGATGTACAACAAAATAAAATAGCTTCCACTGTAGACACAGTAGAAGCCTAAAAAATGAAATAAGGACAATATCATTGAATATTCCTAACATGATGGACTGATCTTTCTGCAGAAGTGTTTCCTATGACTTTTTTTGTCTTTGCTCATGTGGATTTATCTGATCATTTTAACTAAAGCATTCATTATTTTAAAAGAAGATTTTTTTCTTTTTTGTTCCTTTATTTTATAACCCTACAATAATAAATTATAAGCTGTCTATAATTGTCTACTTATGAAAATGCTTGTAACTATACCTGGAAAAAGCACAATACTAATGTCCAGAATTTAATGCATCCACTAAGTACAATAGGAATTTCCCTTCCTGATAGTGTTTGTGAAATAAAGCAGTTAGGAACAAATTGTGGCTTCATTTCCTTTGAAAATATTTCAAAGGAATATTGTTACTAGAGAGTAGCTCTTTTTTCATGCTTTCTGTGTGGGAGGCAGAAAAGAGGCTCTGCATGCAATATCATACTGCCTCGTTCTCCTCAGCACCACAACTTTCCCTGCTCCCTGCTCTCCTTGCCAAAGATCCAACTCTATTACCTTAACCAAAACTATCAACCTTTGAGATATGTAAATTGTATATATACAATGTAATTTATATATATATATCTTCTATGTATATATAGTAACATACATACATAATTTTCCTATATAACACTTGAATTTGATAAGACCATCCACCACTGTAACTCTAAAACATAGAAATTGTACAAAAGTATATGGTTGAAGTATTTAGTGCTAAAACATAGTGTACACTCATTCACTCATATCTGTGAGCCATCTCTGAAAAAGAAAAATCATCTTACAACGAGAAACTGCTATCCTATGTAATTTATATTCATTATTCCAGTTAGTCCTCACAATAAAACTAGTAGTTATATATAATCACATTTTGTATATAATGAAAGTAAGGCTCAGAATGTTAACAATTCATCAAAGATCAAACTGCCTAGTTGGCAAGTTATAATTTTAACCCAGGCCTATCTTCCTGAGAATTCCCAAGGTTTCCATTTATTAATCCATTCAACAAATATGTATTGATCATCCATTATGTGTCCTCAGTGTGTTAAGTGCTGAAATATATAAATGAATAAGAGATACAATCCAGGTTCTCATGGAGTTATAGTCTACAAGGATAAAAATGTATTGAAAAAGATACATATAACTTATAATCTTGATGGAATCACTTAAAATTTTCAAAGTAATAGCACGAGGAAAAATCCTGACTGCAAATATATTTATTTATTCTGCATACTATTGGCTTGGAGAGAGTTTTTATTATTAGAATTAATTAGAACATTTGTAAATCAGAATATTTTATACTCAGACACTGTGTCAGTCAGTTAGAACTACTAAAATAGGATATTTAAGCAGCAGAAATTTATTTTTTGCTGTCTGGAGGCTGGAAGATCCAAGATCAAGGTGCTGGCAGATATGGTGTATAATAAGGGCACTCTTCCTGGTTTGCAAATGGTTGTTTTCTCCTTGTATCCTCATATAGCAGAAAGAGAGCGAGCTCTCTGAGATCCCTTTTATAAAGGCACAAATATTAATGAGGGCTGCACCCTCATTACCTAATTAACTCCGCAAATCCACATCTTCAAATACCATCACATCAGGGAATCGGGCTTCAAGATATGCATAATAGACACACACACGTACATACGCACACATAATAGACACACACTGCATAACAGACACACACTGCATAATAGACAAACACACGTACATACACACACATGCGCGAGCATGCAAACACACACACACACACACAAACATCTGGATTCCTGGCTGATCTGAAAAAATTAGAAAAAGCTGCTGGGCCATAATTCTGCAAGGCAATGATTGATTAGAGTTGAGGAGATTTGGGTTACTTTAATGGCCAGAAGCCTTTGAAATCACCACATTTACTACCACTCTTTACTGTCACTTTATTCATTAACAAAACCTGCCAGTCACTGTAGGCATCTGAGCTTGTGATACCTGATTTGATTACAGTTTCAGTAAGGGTTAGAATGAGGAAAGATGAACTAAAATGAGATTATATATCCAAGGGAGTTAAGCAAAATTCTAAGATCTCCTCCAAAGAGTTATACTCCTATAAGCCCCATCTCTTGAGTTTGAGTAGGACCTGTGAATATGATCGAATGTTATTCCCTTGATCAGGTTAGGTTATAAGGCAAAAGTAAGGGGATTTTGCAGATGTAATGAAAATCCTAATCAGTTGACTTTAAATGACTCAAAAGGGAGTTTTTCCTGAGTGAGCCTGTACTAGTCAGGTCAGCATTTTCAAGGAGGATCTAGAATTCAGACTTGAAGAAGCAGAAATAGTCTCCTGCTGGCCTTGAAGAAGCAAACTGCCATGCTGTGGAGAGACCCATGTGGCAGGGAATGTTGGTGATTTCTAGGAGCTGAAGTTCTCAATCCTATGGTCACAAGGAGCTGAATTCTGCATACAACCATTGAACTTGGAAATGCACCTAAAGCTTAGATGAGATCATATCCCAGGCTTTTATCTTAATTGCAACCTCGTGAGCCCCTAAGCAGAACACTCAACTAAATTATGCCTAGACTCCTCCTGACCCTTGAAAACTATAGTTTTAAGCTGCTAAATTTGTGGTGATTTATTAGATGGCAATAGAAAACCCATAGATATTTTCTTTTTCTTTTTTTTTTTTTTTGAGACGGAGTCTCGCTTTGTCGCCCAGGCTGGAGTGCAGTGGCGCGATCTCGGCTCACTGCAAGCTCCGCCTCCCGGGTTCACGCCATTCTCCTGCCTCACCCTCCCGAGTAGCTGGGACTACAGGCACCCGCCACGACGCCCGGCTAATTTTTTGTATTTTTATTAGAGACGGGGTTTCACCGTGTTAGCCGGGATGGTCTCGATCTCCTGACCTCGTGATCCACCCGCCTCGGCCTCCCAAAGTGCTGGGATTACAGGCGTGAGCCACCGCGCCCGGCCCCCATAGATATTTTCTAAGCACACAGATGAGGAAAATGTTAAGAATGAGAAGTAGTTTGTGACAGTCACTATGGCAGAGATTGGGTGGGTAGCAGTAAAAGTGTGCAAGAAGGAGAGCACAGACAGGAGCTGCTGGGGCCCAGAATGGAGGATCTACACTCCACCTTTTATATCTAATCCCAAAACATTAGGAAGACTTCTTTGGAAGGATTTTAATTTTAGGATTGGTACACTCAGTCTTGTACTTCAAAAGAATGTGTCAAATATGAAAAACCAAATAAAAGATTATTGAGATAGTCCATAAAGCTAGGATTAAGGAAGAGGACATAGAAAAGTAAATGGATTTGAGAACTATTTAGCAGGCAGAATCAACATGACTTGGTAACTGGATGCTGTGTAGATAGGTGTAAGAGCTAAAATTGAGACACTGTGCTTCTATCTCTAAATTAAATCCAAGTCAATGAGTTTCTGTTTCTGGAAGAGTAACTATAAACTTTTTCTTCTTCCGGTAGGTGTCACCTGAAAAGCCTGTTAAACATTAAAATTTCAGTATTTTCTGTATGGAGTAAATATTGCTTATTAAGGTTTTAAGGGGCAAACAAGGATATAGAGATAATGATGTTTATCTTAGGTTCCCACAGGCACCATTTACACCTAAACTTGAAAGATTCTTCATCATTGGAAATGAAAATGGGCCATTGAGAGGCTAATGACCTTCTCCCAAAACCTGACATTGTTTTTCAAGCACATATACATTTTGTCACGTATTGGTAATTTATTGTCCTTTACTCCATTATATGCTGGCCCCACTCTTCAACTATTTAACTTTTCTGCCATGTTAAAGAAAGAAAAGGCTTTCTTTATTATCTACCTATATTTACTTGCTAAAACCATCCAGGCCTTGGCTATAGAAGAGTTCCTTATCCGACTTTAAATAATTAAATTTATTTCTTTTTCTCATTCTCTTGCATTAGATTTAACAAACATTTGGAGGATCTTCTAAGTATATGACATTAAGAATACTGTGGTAGGATAAAGTGCCTGCCTACCAAAAGCTTGCAATTTGATGTAGAAAAAGTTAAGCAACTTTAATACAATGGGAAAATTGGTATAATGAAAATACATGTGAGATAACATTGAGACACATAAGGGAAGAACTAACCCAAGTTCATAATGTTCAAGGAAGGCTTCCTGGAGCAGATTATATATGAGCTGAAAGAATAAATAGGAATCAAATAGGAATCATCCAGTAAAAAGGGGTATTAAATGCAAGACTATTTTAAGTATTTATCAGAATATGAAAAAGCACAGAAAGAAGAAATTATGGTGAAATCAGTCTCCTGAAACTCATGCTGAAAAACGGAAGCCGGGGGTTCCCACATGGCAGTGCCGAAGAATGAGGCTTGTCTGGTAAGCAGGATCCTTCTTATGAGTGTCATTTTGTGCTTTGAAAGAATCTTGATGTTACTATCATTAAGGCCAGAAAGAGTACCAACTCTGACTCCTTGTGTCTAGATTTGCCAGCCTCAAGAGGCAAAGGACAGAACAATGACCTTTCAATGCTCATTTTCATTCCTGAAGATAAAATTACTCTCCTGATTTTCCATTCTCCCATGTTCTGTCTTCTACTTTGATGGTGCTGCCTGATAAATGCAGTTCTGATTAAAATATGGCCTTATGAAAAGCAGGTTTTACATACAAGAAAAATGCAGAATAATTTAATAAAAGATAAATAAATGGATAGAGGTGGTTTATCTATATCTGAACTCAGATCCTGTCAGATTCTTTTTTAAAGGCCTCTGCTGGTATTCCACCTTCTAGAGCAAAAAAGGCAACAATGTTACTCCCCACCTCCCCACTCCCACTTACAACCTGCCCCACTTACCCCACAACCTACTTGCAATGTGCCTTTCTAGTTTTGCCTCCACACTGTCCTCACAAAACCTCACTCTACAGCCATGCCTGATGTGTCACCATTCCTAAAATATACCACAAACAGGCCCTCTGCTATGATTTTGCCCATATTCTTCCCCAGGCTTAGAATGCATTACTTCACTAGTCTACCTGAAAAATGATTTTCTCAGGCTTTAAAATCTATCACAATATCATCTCTGTTCTGGTCCATTTTGTGTTGCTGTAAAGGAATATCTGAGACTGAGTAATTTATAAAGAAAACAGGTTTATTCGGCTCACGGTTCTGCAGGCTGCACAGGCTGTACACAGCAATCTGCTCGGCTTCTGGTGAAGCTTTAGGAAGCTTTTGGTCAAATCAGAAGAGAAGGGAAGGAAGTGCGTTAGATGGTCAGAGAGGGAGCAAGAGAGAGTGGGGAGGTACTGGGTCTTTAAACAACCAGCTTTCAAGTGAACTCATTGCCACGGAGAGGGCACCAAGACATTTCAGAGCCATCTGCCCCAAAGATCCAAATACCTCCCAGCAGGCCCCTCCACCAACATTTAGGATCACACATCAACTTGAGATTTGGAGGGGACACACATTTAGACCTTATCAAGCTCCTAGCTCCAGTTTTCTGTAATTCTATTTTCATTCCTAACTCTACTTTCAGTCAGGAAAAAATTATTCTTTCATTATTCTTTTCATCATACTTTCTAATTCTACTATTTCTCATGCCACATTACACTGACAGGTGTTTGTGCTTCTGTCTCCCTTATTGGGTTGTAAGGCCCTCAAAAGTAAAAGCTGCTTCTTATTCATACTCCTATCCCAGCAACCAGATGGAGTCCACCAAATATTACATGCCCAATATATGTTTGTTCAGTGCTGGATTGACTTGAAATTAATCTTGTCACAAGAGAAGGAGTGAATTGGGCTCCCCATGCCCATTGGTTTTATTTGTTTACATATACTACAGAGCAATCAATCATCATTGATTTATAATTCTCCCCTGGGAATTATAAAGTGATTTTTGAAAGTATGGGGTGGTGTGGGGTGATGGTGGTGAACTTGGGTTGTACTTGTAAACAAGAGCCTGTAAGAAAACTTGATGCCTTAATAACTGAGGTGTGGTATTTTCCTTGCATCTATCTGGTGGCTATGTGCCTAATTTCTTTCTAAACATAGATCCTGAGTCTAACAGTGCCTCTATATTTCAAATCCTGAGTCTGTGGTGTTTTTTTCCCCCTCAGGTTTGGGAATACATTGGTGACTATGTCAATGAAGTCAGTGAGCATTGCTCATACTCTTAATGTGAGCCCTGAATATGACACCAGACCTGTGTCACTATGAGAACTAAAAGGAAAGTAAGACTAAAGACTCACTACAATAAACTGCCAGAATTTCCCCTTATCTGCATTTCACTGAAATGAAAAACTGTGCCCCTAGCAAAAATCCATTTCCAGCATGGCAAAGGCATAGGCTCAGCAGCTTCTCTCTATAATACTTTAGTAATGAAGCCCTTCTAGCTGGGAATCACATCCTGTCTGTCTGACTTTCACTTAGGAAAACATGTTTATCAACTCAAAGATGAATCATTGCGGCATTTATGCGAAATGGACAAGCCAGGGCTACATAGTTATTTTCCACTGCTATGGCAGCCTTTCTCTTCTATTTACAGCTGAATCTCAGCCCACTCCTGCTGAATAGAAAGTCTGGGCTCCTTCCAGACCTCCCAAATCTGATTATGGAGTCCTCCAAGGATATATCTGATTGGTATACACTACCTTGAGGGCCAGCTCCAGCTCAGGGAGAGCCTTGCTTCTCTGGTCTAATTTGTGTGTCATGGAGATGTCAGTCACACTGAGTCATCAGCAAACATGAGTTGAAGTACAAGGTGTCCTGAAACTATGCAGGACAAAGCAGAGTCAGTCTTCAGCTTTGCTGTCTTCTGACTCTTGATAATGTACAAGAGATTTCAATTATAATGCTTCACGTTGACTTCTGTAATTTCTTAAAAGAAATATCTGTCTTTTGTGGAGCAGTATGTTGCAGTGGTTAAAGATGCTGCTGTGATCTGAATGTTTATGTGTCCTCAAAATTTGTATGTTCAAATCCTCACCCCTAAGATGATAGTATTAGAAACTGGGGTCTTTGGGAGGTTATTAAGTCATATGGGCAGAGAACTCATGAATGGGATTAGGGCCTTTATAGAAGAGGCCTTAGAGAGACTCCTCTATGGATTGCCATGTAAAGTTAGAGTGAGAGGAGCTGTCTATGAGAAAGCTTGCCATCATCAGTCACTGAATATGCTGGTGCCTTGATTTTGGAATTCTCAACCTCCAGAACTGTGAGAAATAAATTGCTGTTGTTTATAAGACACCCCATCTGTTGTATTTTGTTATGGCATTCCAAATGGACTAAGACAAAGTCCTAGGTTTATGAATCAGAAAGAATTGGATTCAGATCCTGACACTGTCCTTGAGCAGATTAATTGATGTCACTAAACGGCGGTTTTCTCATCTGAGAATTTTGGCTAATCTTAGTATCTACTCTATAGGGTGGTTTTAAAGATTAAATTGAATAAAATATATAAAAGGCAGAGCATAGACCCAGGTGTAATATAAGGGCTCAAAAACTGGTAGATATCATTACCAGTGTTATATTAAATGTCTTATGTCCATAGTAATCCAATGTTCTTTTAGCTGTCACTATCTTCATTCATTCTTCTTATTTAGTCATTCCCTTAAGCTTAACTGTCTTCAGCAGGCCCCTTTATCTCAAATCTTCTCTTTCTGTTTGAAACAATCCATTTATCCAAAAGGAATAAAGAAAAAATTTTCTCATGTCTGAGAAGAAGCAGTAATGGGTAACAGTAACATTATTTTTTAAAACTCAAAAACTAGGCCGGGCACGGTGGCTCACGCCTGTAATCCCAGCACTTTGGGAGGCTGAGGTGGACGGATCACAAGTCAGGAGATCGAGACCATCCTGGCTAACACGGTGAAACCCTGTCTCTATTAAAAACACAAAAAAATAAGCCAGGCGTGGTGGCGGGCACCTGTAGTCCCAGCTACTCGGGAAGCTGAGGTAGGAGAATGGTGTGAACTGAACCCGGGAGGCGGAACTTGCAGTGAGCTGAGATTGCGCCACTGCACTCCAGCCTGGGTGACAGGGTGAAAGTCTATCTAAAAAAAAAAAAAAAAAAAAAAAAACACACACTCAAAGACTAACATATCATTAAAATGGAACCCAAAGCCCATTTAAGACCTGGTTGTGCTGTTTGTTTGTTTCTGTTTATTTGTTTGTTTGTTTTTTCCTACAGTTTCTAATTATTAACAACAGAAATGGACTTAAATTAGGCAGCTGGGCACTAAACCTTGGAGTAATTACTAATATGCCAGAATTTATAGGGTATTGTGTGAGAAGTAATATAAACAAAGTATAAAACTCAAAATAAAGAAAGCTATTTGTAAAAATAGCTAAAAAAAAAATCTATTTCTACTTGCAGACATGACTTATACTAGGGTATTCAGCCATGCTGACAATCACCTGATGTTAGAATAAGGCCGTGGGCCACCTGATGCTGCTAGGAAATGTTTATATTAGGAAATCTGATACTGCCAGCAACTTTGCTGAAAAGGCCATTTGGTATTCCTTTAATATCTTCAGTTTCATAGACTAATTAACCTGTCTACTTCTGGTCTTTCATCTATTTCTGGGCTTTCAATCTCATATCTTTTCATGCTGTAGTAGCTGTATTTATTTGCTAGGGCTTCCAAATCATAAAATTTCATGCCACAAAATTCCATCCCACAAAATACCACAACCTCATTGACTTAAACAACAAAAATGCATTTTTTTCACAGCTCTAAGGCCTGGAAGTCTAAGATCAAGGTGTTGGGAGGTTTGGTTGCTCCTGAGCTCTCTCTCTCTTGTGACAGTCTCTTTCCTGCTGTGACTTTTTCCTCTGCATATGCACACCTCTCATGTCCCTTATAAGAAGATCTTATAAGGACAGCAGTCATATCAGATCAGGGCCCCAACCTTATGACCTCATTTAACCTTAATTACCTTTTTAGAGGCCCTATTTCCAACCACAGTCATATTGGGGGTTATGGAACACAATTCAGTCCATAAAAAGTCTTGCAGACTAGTCATTTAATGAGGATCAATCTCTCTGACTCTCTTTAATGGAACTGAGATAGCTAAACACTACCCTATAAGCAGCTTGCACAGAGAACAATGTTCACCTTAAATGGCACCTGGACCTAATTTAACCACATTTTACAGGGCCTGGAAAACATGGACACATGTGGGCCTTTTCGGCAGGTTAACAGAATGGCACTTCATCAAAATTATTTAATTGTCAGGACAATATTTATATAGTGGTGGAGTAAGCCAAAATCATGACATTCCTTTTTATAGTGAAATATTTCAAACATACAAGAAATTTTAAAGAATAATAAAATAAAGACTCACATACCCCACCATGCTTCTTGATCAAAACTTAAAAGAAATTAAGATAATTCTTTTTAAAAATACATATTTTTAAAATATGTATTTCTTTTTTAAAAATACATATATTTAAAGCTACTTTAAATCCCTGCTTGATCTTACTTCCTTTTTTCCTTCCCCACAGGTAATCAATTTTTTGACTTTGTTAGGTTGTTATAGCTTTGCTTTATATGAATAGAATGCTCTTTTTCTTATTATTAAATTTTACATAAGTTGCATAATAATATAGGTATCATTTCAACATTTTTTGTACTTGTAGCACCAGTTCTTTTAATTGTTGTATAGCATTCCAGGGTGAAATATATCACAGTGTAACTATTTGTTCTTCCCTTGATGAATGTTGAGATTGTTTTTAATTTGTTAGCTACTACGAATCATACAAGGAGAATTGTACCTAATCTCATTGTGTGCATGTTAAAATTCTCTAGAATGTACCCCTGAGAGTGAAAGGATTCCATATTTCCAATTTTATTAGATATTGCCAAATTGCTCTCCAAAAAGGTGACACTAATTATACTCTCTCCAGAAACCTCAGCAAAACTTGGTGTTATAAAATATTTTGAAATTTCCTAATCTTTGGGTGTGCTATAGTATCATGATGTTACTTTAACTCATATTTCTCTAATATCTAGTGAGCATCTTGTATGGTTCTTTTTTGGCAATTCAGATTTCTTATTTTTCTCTCAATCACTTTTTTTTTTTTTTTTTTTTTGAGACGGAGTCTCACTCTGTCACCCAGGCTGGAGTGCAGTGGCACGATCTCGGCTCACTGCAAGCTTCGCCTCCCAGGTTCACGTCATTCTCCTGCCTCAGCCTCCCGAGTAGCTGGGACTACAGGCGCCCGCCACCACGCCCAGCTAATTTTTTTATTTTTAGTAGAGACGGGGTTTCACCGTGTTAGCTAGGATGGTCTCAATCTCCTGACCTTGTGATCCACCCGCCTCGGCCTCCTAAAGTGCTGGGATTACAGGCATGAGCCACTGCGCCTGGCTGATCTTTGCTCACTTTTCTACTGCATTATCTACCTCTTCGTTTTTATTTTCAGAAGTTATTTATATATTCCAGATTCAAATCTTTGTTGGATATGTTCTTCCCAAAAAGCCTTCGCTAGTCTCTAGCTTATCACTTATTTGTGGTATCTATTTCTGTATAGGGAATTTTAATTTTAATATAATCAAACTTATCTCTCACTTTACAATTATTTGGAAGGAGGATTTAATAAATTCTTTCCTATTCTAGCATTAGGTATTCTGTACTTTCTTCTAAAATTTTTGTTTTATTCTTATATTCAAGTCCTCAATTTATTGAATGCAAAAACAAGTGTGTGAATCTGTTAAGAAAGTTGACTAAATAAGTCAGTAGGCACACTTACCATTTTTATAATCTTTGATAGTTTAATATCTAAAACTTTCAGGGAGATGATATGCCTTTTACAGTTTCTCGTATCTGATGATTCTTGTTCATGGTAAATTTATTCCTCCTAGATTTTAAAACTGGATGGTGAACTTCTCTTCAGGAAGCTTATCTCTGTGGAAATCCTGAGAACATGGGTTGGCCATGTCTCCAGAATGGTGCTTTTGTTTTTGACAGGCCTTCCAGGGGTGCTGCCAGTTGGGACTACTTTTAAAATACGATTTCTGATTATGATTTTCAAGACCACTCATGTAGTATAAATTGGAACCTGTAGTCCACACGAGCGAGAAGGAGGTGGATGGTTATGAATTCTCAAAGGAGACTTATATTTGACACAAGAAGCCAGACTGAGGCTTACCAGGCTCCGTATGAGGGTGGGTTTACCTTTGGGGGTGAGTGGGCTCTTTCTATTCTAACCTTTTACTGAGAGTACACCCCTTTGTGGGACCTACCTTAGTGCAGGATCTCAGTTCTGATTTGTCACCCTTTTCTTACACCCAAAAATAGCAAAGTTCTCCACCAACTTCCCACCTCTCCATTCCACACACCCACCACCCAGTTTAATGCAAGTGCTTCAGTACTTTCATTTTATGTTGAATATTTCCTTTATTTTCTTGTTTGCTCAGGTATTCATTTTAAAAAATTTAAGTATCGTACCCATTCTAGTTGTGTTGCTTGTACATGTTGCTATAAATGAATATCCTGTTTTTCTATTTATAAATATTATATATCAAGTGACTCACTGATTTACTACAATTGGGAAAAGCAGGATTTATGTTATAAAAACAATTAGCAAAAACTCTCTATCCTATGGTTTCTGTTTTCTTCTCAGTACTTTTATGCATTTTCTTTCTAAATGGGAATCACATGGGAGGTAAATTAAAGAGTTTAAAATTAGGAATAATGTCCCATAAACAGCACTGCACTATGAATTATTAGTTTTCAGAATTTCCGTCGACTGTGACTGGCAGCCAAATTACTTTTGTCATGTAAATTGCAAAAATACCCAACTGAGATATTGTGCTATCAAGCAATGTTCTCCACCCCCACCACTTGGGAGTGAGAGCTGGGCCAATTTAATTTTTTTTTCAAAATATGTCAATGTTTCCCTGTTCCATAAAGAACATTCTGTGTCCTATAAAGATCCTTTATATCACCTATCTAGCTATAGAAAGAATCAAATGATTCACGTTATGCAATTTTTTGTTTCTCATTCCAGAGGGCTTCATCCAGAAATTTTTTTAACCGACTAAAATTTTGTTTTATATATTTCTCATCTCTCTCTTTATACTTCTTTAATTTTTTCAAAACGTCTGTTACTATTTATTATGGGAAACTGGTAGGAGGCATATGGTTAATCTAATCAACCAAGTAACGGTAGGCTTTAGTTGTTAGAGTTCCCAGAAATCTATTCAACGTCTCTTTCACTATGTCATCTGAAAGAAGTAATATGATAAGATCAGACAAACAGAGCCAGCATAAGAGATTTTTTTTTAATTAACAGAGATAAGGATGAAGATGAGCATTTTAATGATCCTCATGCCATGTGTTTTGTCCTTTTCACTTGCCAAGCCTGTCTGGAGGAAGGGGAGCCATGCCCCATGCAATGGAGATCATGTATACCTTAATAAAACTCACTTGTTTGCGAATAACAAAATGTTAGAGATCGTTTTCTCACACTTTTCTTCTTTTTTTACAGTGATTTTTAAAACTTTTTTTAGATGGAGTCTCGCTTTGTCATCCAGGCTGGAGTGCAGTGGCATGATTTCGGCTCACTGCAACCTCCGCCTCCAGGGTTCACGGGATTCTCCTGCCTCAGCCTCCTGAGTAGCTGGAATTACAGGTGTGTACCACCATGCCCAGCTAATTCTTGTATTTTTAGTAGAGATAGAGTTTCACCATGTTGACCAGGCTGGTCTCACACTCCTGACATCAAGTGATCCGCCTACCTCGGCCTCCCAAAGTTCTGGGATTACAGGTATGAGCCACCATGCCCAGCCTATAAAGTGATTTTGCTTAAAAAGTAAACTTTAAAAAATTCTAACACATGTAATGCACATGCCACATTTGTACTATATTCACAGAACACTAGAAGCCATTTCCTGGTGATTATTTCCAAGAGTCTTAGATTTAACATACGCTTCCAATATGAATCTCCTTTTTGGGAGTGTCCATTCTTATTTTCAATTCATATATTTCATTCAGCTTTGCCTTTGATATAGAAATAATGGCATTCACACACCATAATTTTCACATTACTGGTCATTACATTGCACTAAAAATCTGTCAAAATATGTAGATAGAACTGTTTTTATGGGATAGATCTTCCATGTATTTTAGATCTTGCTTTTATTGACACATTTTGCAAATATATCAATAGTGAAAGCCAAATTGCTGTAAATAAACACAACAGAGAGAAATTTTTTATTACTATAAAATGACTTAAGATCATTTCCATTAGCAGTTAAACAACTAATCTGTGTAGATTACACAAAACATGTTATATATAACATGCTTGATATGCTGCACAGTATAACACATATTGCAAAATCTCTATGAATTAGAATTCTTTAAAAAGCAGAATATCCTGATTAAATTAACTTTCTGGTAATATCAAGGTACATGTAGGTAGCAGAAAGCTGTAGTGGAAATATCTTAGGTATTAGATAACTAAGTACTTTTTTTAAAATCCTGCTTCTATCATTTATTACTCTGAACTCATATTCAGAAAATCTTTACTTTCATCAAAATAAAGTATAAAAATAATGAACTTTCATTTAAAAAGTACATGGCACATAATATGGTCTCCATTATTTCATGTTTATTAAAAATGTTTAAAAAGTAGAATGTTATATATTCAATAATAAAGTAAAATAATTCAGTGTTTAGTGACTTAATAATTCAATAATCTTTGTTACATTGTCTGTACTGTTAACAACGCTTAGTGAACATAACGACCAATATTATTTCAACATTCGTTATTATTTGAGATTTTCTTTGACATAGTTTTCAATATTGCTTAAAAATACTCATCTCAAACTGAAAAGTCTTGTCTCCCCATCTTCTAGTTCAACTTCATGACTCTGCTGACATTTTTCCATTTCCCATTTGCCCTTTGTAAGCTGCAACCTCCCATTGATGGGGGGTAGGGGCAAGAATTACTCAGTGGTAAGAGAAGGTAGAAATGGATGGTCTACAAGGCAAGAGACACAGGCCAGAAACACTTTTTGTTTCTTCTGTCTTCAAATGGGGTTTGAGGACCTGGGAAAAACCTACTACATTTATAAATATAAAAGACTAATTTGGAGCAAAAGAGGCACTAGGTTTATGACCTGCAGTTTTCGATGCCCTCCTTTACATTAACACCACACTTCACACTATTATCTTATTTCTTTGTATATTATAATTTTTCACCTAAAGGTAAAAATGTAAAGTTTCTATTACATCATAATTAAAACCAATCACCAACATTTGCTTTTACCTGGCATTAAGCTAAGTGCTCAGCATGTGCCTTTTCCTTTAATAGTCATAACAATCCTAAGAAATACAAAGGAGGAAAAAAAATGGCCTGATGTCTCTCCAGCTACTAAATGACAAGGACGGATGTTATGGGCTGAACTGTGTTCC
The DNA here is from genome assembly GCF_028858775.2 of Pan troglodytes. Lineage (NCBI taxonomy): Eukaryota > Metazoa > Chordata > Mammalia > Primates > Hominidae > Pan > Pan troglodytes. The sequence goes on along the minus strand of NC_072403.2, from coordinate 134,965,891 downwards.
CTTAAAATCATGTGTTGAAGCCCTAACCCGCAGGACTTCAGACTGTGAATATATTTGGAGTGATATGATCTGGCTGTGTCCCCACCCAAATTTCAACTTCAATTGTATCTCCCAGAATTGCCACATGTTGTGGGAGGGACCCGGGGGATGTAATTGAATGATGGGGGCCAGTCTTTCCCGTGCTATTCTCATGATAGCGAATAAGTCTCACGAGATCTGATGGGTTCATCAGGGGTTTTCGCTTTTGCTTCTTCCTCATTTTTCTCTTGCTGTTGCCATGTAAGAAGTGCCTTTTGCCTACTGCCATGATTTTGAGGTCCGCCTAGCCATATGGAACTGTAAGTCCAATTAAACCTCTTTTTATTTCCAGCTTTGGGTATGTCTTTATCAGCAGCATGAAAATGAACTAATACAGTAAATTGGTACCAGTAGAGTGGGGCGCTGCTGAAAAGATACCCGAAAATGTGGAAGCAACTTTGGAACTGGGTAACAGGCAGAGGTTGGAACAGTTTGGAGGGCTCAGAAGAAGACAGGAAAATATGGGAAAGTTTGGAACCTCCTAGAGACTTGTTGAATGGCTTTGACAAAAATGCTGTTAGTGATATGAACAATAAGGTCCAGACTGAGGTGGTCCCAGACAGAGATGAGGAACTTGTTGGGAACTGGAGTAAAGGTGATGCTTGTTATGTTTTAGCAAAGAGACTGGCAGCATTTTGCCCCTGCCCTAGAGATTTGTGGAACTTTGAACTTGAGAGAGATGATTTAGGGGATCTGGCGGAAGGAATTTCTAAGCAGTGAAGCATTCAAAAGATTACCTCGGTGCTGTTAAAAGCATTCGGTTTCAAAAGGGAAACAGCATAAAAGTTCACAAAATTTGCAGCCTTATGATGCAGTAGAAAAAGAAAAACCCATTTTTTGAGAAGAAATTCAAGCTGGCTGCAGAAATTTCATAAGTAGCAAGGAGCCTAATGTTAATCTCCAAGACCATGGGAAAATGTCTCCAGGCCATGTTAGAGACCTTCACGGCAGCCCCTCCCATCACAGGCCCAGAGGCCAGGAGGAAAAAGTGGTTTCATGGGACGGACCCAGGGTCCCCGTGCTGTGTGCAAACTAGGGATTTGGTGTCCTGTGTCCCAGATGCTACAGCCATGGCTGAAAGGGGCCAACATATAGCTCAGGTGTAGCTTCAGAGGGTGGAAGCCCTAAGCTTTGGCAGTTTCCACATGGTGTTGAGCCTGTGGGTGCACAGAAGGCAAGAATTGAGATTTGAGAACCTCCACCTAGATTTCAGAAGATGCATGGAAATGCCTTGATGCCTAGGCAAAAGTTTGCTGCAGGGGCAGAGCCCTCATGGAGAACCTCTGCTAGGGCAGTGCAGAAAGGAAATGTGGGGTCAGAGCCCCCACAGAGAATCCCTACTGGGGCACTGCCTACTGGCGCTGTGAGAAGAGGGCCACAGTCTTCCAGATCCCATAATGGTAGATCCACTGGCAGCTTGCACTGCATGCCTGGAAAAGCCACAGACACTCAACAGCAGCCCATGAAAGCAGCCAGGATTGAGGCTATACCCTGCAAAGCCACAGGGACAGAGCTTCCCAAGACCATGGGAACCCATCTTTTGCATCAGCGTGACCTGGATGTGAGACCTAGAGTCAAAGGAGATCATTTTGGAGTTTTAAAATTTGACTTCCCTCCTGGATTTTGCACTTGCGTGGGCCCTGTAACCCCTTCGTTTTGGCCATTTTTTCCCATTTGGAACTTCTGTACTTACCCAATACCTGTACCCCCATTGTATCTAGGAAGTAACTAGTTTTCTTTTGATTTTACAGACTCATAGGCAGAAGGAACTTGCCTTGTCCCAAATGAGAGTTTGGACTGTGGACTTTTGGGTTAATGCTGAAATGAGTTCAGACTTTGGGGGAATGTTGTGAAGGCGTGATTGGTTTTGAAATGTGAAAACATGAGATTTGGAGGAGCCAGGGGCAGAATAATATGGTTTGGCTGTGTCCCCACCCAAATCTCAACTTGAATTGTATTTCCCAGAATTCCCACATGTCTGTGGGAAGGACCCAGGGGGAGGTAATTGAATCATGGGGGCTGGCCTTTCCCACACTATTCTCATGATAGTCAATAAGTCTCATGAGACCTGACGGGTTTATCAGGAGTTTCCACTTTCACGTCTTCCTCATTTTTCTCTTGCTGCCACCATTAAGGAAGTGCCTTTCATTTCCCATCATGATTCTGAGGCCTTCCCAGCCATGTGGAACTAAAAGTCCAATTAAACATTTTTGTTCCCAATTTTGGGTATGTCTTTATCAGCAGCCTGTGAAAATGAACTAAGACATGGAGATAGGGCCTTTAAGTGGTATTTAAGCTAAAATGAAGCAATTAGGATGGGCCCTAATGCATACTGACCAGTATCCTTATAAGAGGAGATTTGAACATACAGAAAACACTAGGGAGAACCATGTGAAGGCATTGAGAAGGCGTCAGCCGCAACCACGGAGACAACCCTCAGAATAAACCATATCGATCTTGGGTTCCAGAGTCCACAACTGTAAGGGCATACATTTCTGTTGTCTAAGTCACCTGGTCCTTGGGATTTTGTTGTGACTGCCCTTGTAAGCTAATACAAAGGACTTAAACTCAAGAGTCTGATCTGAGCGACCACCTAACCACCATTCTAGGGTATCAGGGCTTACTCTCATGGTTATCTTAGTTTCTCCCTGATTTTTTCATAAGTATCAGTTGTTCTAGTCTATTCATATTATTAATACCCACTGCGAACCTTTTTATCCAGACAATTGTAGAAAACTATTTAGGAATCTAAAAGTCATCCTAGGTTCTGAGCAATGTTCGATAGGTTTCATGTTGGTCCACAAATAACAAATAGGTTTCATGTTGGTCCACAAATAACAAATCTTGTAAGAGACCATCATAAATCTTATAAGGCAAAAATTTTGTAAGAAAATTGTGTAATTCAGGACCACTCATTCTATAAGGTATAAAATAATTTTGTTAATAAACTGCTTTAGAGACAACCTGAAGGTTCTGAAAAATTAGAAGTAGAAAGAAGCCTACCCAATTATTTTGGTTATCTTAACATTGCCTCCTATAATCCCAAAATGAATTTGTTTCTCATATGTGATTGTTTAAAAAGAATAAATGCAGAAGAAATGACAGACTCTTTGTTGAATACTTTTTGTGTATCCATGCCCTCAGAAAGTGCTGCCTAATATTATGGAAGAGTACACAGGCACCAGGTGACAAAACTTTTTGCCTATGCCAATACATAAATTGTCTGTAAGAGAAAAATAAATGAAGCAATTGTGATTCCAAGGAAACTTACCATCAGTTACAACCAATATGGAATACCTTACTTAATGTGCACCTACAATGTCTAGAATATATGTTTTTAAATCAGTGGCTATTTCGCGTCCTACTCCCATAATTTTCTTTTCTTGAATGAACAATATTGGAACACATTGTATTGAGACATATGTCAAAAGTGTTGATGATTAAAAAAACACATAAAGGGATTAGCAACATTAATGTAAATTTCTTTAAAACTAAGTTAGGTTCATTATCCCAAAGGCTTTATTCTGTGGGAGTTCCAAGTTCTTATAATGACGATCAATTTAATAGATTTCTCGTACTACTCATATGTAATACACTATCAACTTCTCCTTCAACAACACAAGTAGAAATGCTATCATACAAACAACAACAACAAAAACCCCACACTATTTAAATAAAGCTAAACTGGCAAGAAAATAAGGGAAATCTTCACTTTATAAATACAAGAGAGGTTTAAGAATCCAAGGAAGGATATCAGAGACCAATGACATCCACAGAGCTGGATCTTCTGCTGACTTTGTTTCATCTAAAGTTTTGGTTTGAATAGTTACTGAGGGTACAGAGTAAAACAGGTCTAGGTCATTTGAAACACAGAGCAATAACTAATTACATCAGGCTACACTATCTCCTGGTCAGAAGGGGGAAAAGCAGTATTTGATCTGTACCATTCACTACATACAAATATCAATTCCACATAGGTCTAGAATTAAATATGAGAGGCAAAAATGTAAAATATTTTGAAAAAAAATCATTTCCCAAGGGAAAATCCATCGCTTTCAAAAAAATTTTATTAGAAAATAGGAAAGACTTAAATTTAATAGTTTAGAACCAAATTAGGAAATTATAAAAAAAAACAAGATTCACAAAATTTTACACAAGAAAGAAGCAAACAATAAACATTATAGTGGAATTAGTGAATAGGAAGCAAAGGTACAAGAATTTCAGCTAAGTTATATAGAGAAGGCTTCAATTAATTAAAATATTAATTTAAAAATTAATAATATGAAGAATAGAAAGGAGCAATAAAGACAAATGCAGCATTTATATTTTCAAAGGTAGAGAATATTATAAAATGCAAGCAATAATTTTTTAAAATTCAGTGAATATAGTCAAATTCTTAGAAAATTAAATGCAATAACAAAATGAACTCAACAAGAAACCAAAAATAATACTAGTCCTAAAATCATTGAGGGTATGAGATTGATAATTCAAATATTTCCATAAGGAAGACACCAATCCCAGGTAATTTAACTGAGTTACGTCAAACATTCAAAGAAGTGATCATTCCAATCTTACATGAACTCTTTTGGATAATCAAATTTACGGGAGTGAAAATGTATAATCTTCAGTGCAACATCATGAATGAAACTGAAAAACATACTATTGAGTGAATATAGGAAGTTGTGGAAAAATGCATATAGTAAGACATTTATGTAAAGTTCAAGCATGCAAAGGTATTTTTTAGAGATATACACGTAAGTGGTAAGCTATACAAAAAAATAAAAATAATAATCAACGTAATTTGGGATAGTTAGCTTTAAGTGGAAATCAGAGGGCCTCAAGGGGAAATCAGAGACATGCAAGAGGAGTTAAAACTATGTATAGTAGTCTGTATCTTAGGTTGAGCAGTATATATATATATATATATATATATATATATGGATGGAATACCATATATCTATATATCAGAATATATACACACATCTGTATTACAATCTTTAACTATTTGTGATGTCAAAATAATGTAAGATAAAAAAGATTAAGTCATTTAAAAAATTTTCAATAGGTAATACATTCACAAAGTTCAACAACGAAAACAAATTGTAGAAGAGTGAAAATCTTCTTCTCAACTTGTCCCAATCCACCCAATTTCTAACTCTTCCCAGCAAACAACCGATGTTATTAGATTGTTATATAGTCTTCTACATTTCCTTAAGAATATACAAGCAAATATGACCATTTATTTTTATCCCCCTTGCCACATATTTACATGAAACATCACATATACTATACATAGTACAGTAGCTGTACCTTACTTTTTTTTCTGAGTAGGATATCTTAGGGATCTATATCAGTGCATAAAGTGTTTCCTCACTATTTTTAGATATGCATAGTATTCTTTTGATTGGCTATATCAATTTAAGTAGATTACATTAGATTTGTATAGTGTCCTCTCTTTGGCTACATTATATATTTTTAAACTTTTTTAGTTTCTTCAATTTTTTTTTTTGTTCTTGTAATTTACCTGTGAGTATCCTTGTACATATATTTCTCAAATGTGCAAGTATGTTTGAAGGATACATTTCCGGAAGAGAAATGGTGAGTGAAAGGATACTTCCATTTGTAGTTTTAATAGATATTGCCAAATTGTCATCCACAGAAATTGTATCCATGTAGTCTGCTGATAGTAAGGTAGGGGAAAGATGCTTCCCACAGCCTCTCTGAGGGTGTATTATGAAACTACTGCATAGTTTGAATATGATGTAGCATCTTTTCTTATTTTTAGAGCCACTATATTTTCTTTTTTCTGAACCATGTGTTCGTATTAGCTGTCTATTTTTCTTTTCTTTCTTTCTTTTTTTTTTTTTTTTTTTTTTTCTTTTCAAGAAATGGAGTCTCGCTGTGTCGCCCAGGCTGAAGTGCAATGGCGCGCTCTCAGCGCACTGTAACCTCCGCCTCCCGGGTTCAAGCGATTCTCTTGCTTCAGCTTCACAAGTAGCTGGGACAACAGTCTTGCGCCACCACATCCAGCTAATTTTTGTACTTTTTAGTAGAGACGAGGTTTCACTATACATCGGCCAGGCTGGTCTCAAACTCCTGACCTCAGGTGATCCGCCTGCCTCCGCCTCCCAAAGTGCTGGGATTACAGGCGTGAGCCACCGCGCCCAGCAATTTTAGCTATTTTTCTAGTAAGTTTTTTTCTTTTCTTATTAATTTCTAGAAGCTTTTTAATTTAGAGGTGTTAGCTCTACGTCAGTTATATGAGTTGAAAAATTTTCCCAGTCTGTCAGTTGTCTTTTGGTTTTGTTTATAATTTTTTTCATACAGAAATTTTAAATTTCACTTGATGAAATATATTCTTTTTTTAACTTTTGGAATTTGAATAATTGGCATAAAGGTCGCTACACCAAGGTTATAAAGACATTCTTTCATGCTTTCTACTGATACTTTTATGGTTTTCTTTTTTAATATTTGAAATTTATAATACATTTGGAGTTTATAATGTATGGTATAATGCATGGAGTTGTGCTGTTTTTAAACATAATTTCTTTTCTCAGAAAGAAATCCTATTTAAAATAGATTACTGTCAGCTTAGAAGAGAATGCTATGATAAATACTGTTTTTTAAAATGCATTATTTTAAGAGAGTATGACTCTGTGATGTTTATATCCTTGGTGTGAGTCTAATACAATGTTTTCACACATTATTTTTAAAACCATATAAAAACAGTTAAAATTTAGATAAAATGAGAGACCAAGTAACTCCAAGGCTGCCTTTTTCCAAACTCAACAATAGCAATGCTAAAATAATCTCAAGCAATATATGATGCAGAACCTTTTAATTACCTTGTAGTGAATCAAATTAAATATTTTTGCATGCTTAGGTTAAACCGATCTATTAAGATCTACAACTTCTCTCCATTTTTTTTAAGACTTAAGATAATCCAATGTGTTAACATTCTAATCCATAAAATTACTACGGTAAGTCTTATTAGAAAAGCATTTCATAAGTTAATTTAATAGGGGAAAATTCCTGAATCAACCTTTGGGAAGGACTCTCTCCCATGCAGTATCAGAGCTTTCTGATACACTACATAGTTGCTTGGCAGCTGTAATGATAGAAAAAGTCAACATCCTGAGCTTCTACTTGCCCTAAATCATTGACAAATGTAGAGAAGAAAGTCAGGAGATAAATTGACTACCTGTGTTGACCTGCTCCCCGTTTGATCAGCCAAATGAAGGCTATTCACAAGGGAAAGTGAAAAGGGCACAGAGAACACAGTTTTCTTCTTGAAGTTAAGGAGCACATGCTTCTAAAATCAGGAACGTTGGCTTCCTTGAGTGACTATCATTTGATTTAGACATAGGCCTGTTGAAATCTCTTCTTCCTACTGGACTGAGCTCATCCTAAATCCATTGATTGCTAAAATCTTGAAAGGCTGGAGAGAGTGGATATGTACAATCTGTTTCCGATGTAAAGATTCCTGAGTGTTGTCCCCCTTTGCATTAGTAGATGTTTACCTAATATAATACTGATGAATAATTCTGAGCACAATTAATGATATAGAGAAAATGAAATGAGGTCATGTCCAAGTAGAACAGAATTTAATAGAAAAAGTTTTAGGAGAGCCAGGGGAAAATTATTAAAAGGAACAGCAGCATAACCGGACCAGTTGAAATCTTGGTTCTGGTACTAGTATTTCTCTTAACTAGTGATGTTACTTTTATCAAGACAGAACTGGTATGTCTCTATTTATATACTAATAAAATTAAAGATTTTGATTTTGATTATTTTTTAGATTTAGGGTCTTGCTCTTTCACCCAGGCTGGAGTGCAGTGGCATGATCATAGCTTACTGCAGTCTCAAACTCTTGGGCTCAAGTGATCCTCCAGTCTCAGCCTCTCAAAGTGCTAGGATTATAGCTGTCAGTTACTGTACCCAGCCATGTTTTGATTATCTCTAAAGCTCTAAAGGATCTTCTAGCAGTAGCATCTATTATTTGAAAGAGAAAGAAAAAAAGAAGAAAGAAAGAAAGGAAGGAAGGAAGGACGGGAAGGGAAGGGGAAAGAAGGAAAGAAAGAGGAAAGAAAGAAAGAAAGAAAGAAGAAAGAAAGAAAAAAGGAAGGAAGGAAAGAAAGAAAGAAAGAGAAAGAAAGAAAGAAAAAGGCAGGGAGGGAGGGAGGAAAGAAGGAAGAAAGGAAGGAGGGAAGGAAGGGAGGGAGGAGAAAGAAGAAAGAGAGAAAGAAGAAAGAAAGAAGAAAGAAAGAAAAGGAAAGAAAGAAAAGAGAAGAGAAAGAAAAGAAAGAAAGAAAAAAGAAAGAAAGAAAAAGAGAAAGAAAGGTAGCTTTCAATGGGATGAGAAGAAATAGGAAAGTTTATACTTTGTGTATTTTCGTAGATGTTGATAATTATCTACTTGGCAGTATCTGCTATTTGAATATTTTATATAATTGCTAAATATCCTCATCATTATTCTAAATTTAAAAATATTTTTGCTTAGATATTTCTAGTTATTTTTAAAGTATTTAATTGTTTCTACAGTTTATTTTACTTTTTTTTTTTTGAGACAGAGTCTTACTCTGTTGCTCAAGCTGGAGTGCAGTGGTGGGATCTTGGCTCACTGCAATCTCAACCTTGTGGGTTCAAGCTATTCTCCTGCCTCAGTCTCCCAAGTAGCTGGAATTACAGGCATGTGCCACCACACCCAGCTAACTTTTTGTATTTTTAGTAGAGATGTGGTTTCATTATGTTGACCAGGCTGGTCTTGAACTCTTGATCTCAGGTGATTCACCCATCTCGGCCTCTCAAAATGCAGGTATTACAGGCATGAGCCACAGTGCCTGGCCTATTTTACTATTTTTGAGAAACTTGTTAAAACATGTTTATAATGTTCACTAAATGATAAAAGATCAACTTTGGCAAAATAAGGATTAAAATTATTTCATCTCAAAAAATGCTTTCAAATGTCTTTTAGTAAATAAGTTGTATAAAATCACAATTTATTTGTTTTTTCAGAGACTGGCTTAAATCTTCAGTACACAATCAATGATGGAAATAAATTTATAAAGACTTCATAAAGAAAACAGTTTATTTATTTCTTTAAAGGCAATCCGAAAGGTATGTATACCTTCCTGCCTCCAAAAATAGTATTCTTTACTATGATCATAATAGAGGCTCTGATTTTTCTTCATCATAAATCTAGTGACTCAATCGTTGATGGCCTGAAATATTGCTTTATGAAAATCAGTATATGAAAGAAGAATCCATTTTATGTTCATTAATTAATATGGCATCCAGCCTGCACTAACATAGAAACTCTCCTATAGTAATATTTTTATATGAAGAGAAATAGACATGTTTCCTTAAGATAGATATCATTTGCTGGTTGTTACTTTTTTTTCATAAGAGAAACTTATTTACTTATGGCTCCTCCTAGATGAGTACAATCAGTACTCATGGGATTTCTGTACTCTGTCCATACTTTGAAACTTTCTTATGAGTTTTTCAAGAGGTTTTATAGTATGATCATCATACAAAAAGCAAATGTTTTCATTACATTTCACATACCAGCCAAAATGATCCTTTTAATACTACCTAAATTAGCACGTCTGGAACCACAATGGTTGGGCTTTCCATCAGTTGTATTACATAAAGTATACTCAAGCCCATCAGTGGAAACCAGGAATTGTGGTTCTGACTGTGGGTAAGGGGGAATAACAAATTAAATGGAAAGAGTAAATTGTGCAATTTCCAGAATTTTAAAATCTTTTGTTCTTTTTTGTCTTCTGATGGCAAATCAAAGTTTATTTTTCAGTTACAATGAAGTAAATGAGTATGGAATTTACCTCAAGAGAGATAAACTCTGCAGGAGCCAGCACCTCTGAATGACCCTGAAAAGCACTGATTAGGAGATTCATTTGCCCTGAGCATCTACAGCCCTGGCAATCACTGCCACCTCTGAGCAGAAAGACAGAAACCACATGACCGTAATGCCATTCTCAAAAGAGCATGGATAAGGGGAGATTATATTGGGGTTTTCCATGAAAAGGAAGGAACCAAGTTTTCAAGAGGATACATAGGAAACTTAGCTCATATTGTTGGTACAATTATTGCCCTATTTTACTGATGAGAAAACAGTGTGCTGGAGGTCACACAATTAAACTAGTAGGTCTTCATTGCACTTGCAACTCTTACTAGCTTTTTATATGTTGTCTCCACTAGAGTGTGACTTTCAGAAGGGCAAAGACATTGTTTTGTTTATTCCCATACTCTCAGTACACAGAACATAGGTAATGTTAGTGTAAAAAATGAAATAAACTGAAATCATTATTCAACCCAGTCCACTTCTTTAAGGGGAAGACTTTATATATAACTGACACTTTCTTGTATCTCCATTCTATCTATCATTCTAGAAGTCAGGAAGTTCTTTCTAATGACTTGGAGATAATACCAATGTATCAAATATACTTGATCAAATCAACAATAAATTCAAAATATAACAACATAGCCATATATGTTTAAAGCCAGTTTTTAAAGCATTTTGTGTGTCCAAATGCTAGCACCAAATTCATATGTCTCTATATGACAAATTTCTTCATAGCTATTTGATATGATATTTTCTAAATTTACAGAAATTTAGTTAATGATGAAAAAACTGAAAGGGCATATACACACACACGCATTTCTGAATCTGAAGTTTCATTTAGTGACATTTTATTTAACAGTACTTCATTCATCCTCAGAAATCAAAAAAGACAATAGTTTCTCTTCAAAAAAAGAAATAAAATATTAATATAATGGTTTTCAGAATATAATAAACAATGATCTGCTTTGTAAAATTGTTAAATCCATTATAAAGTGGACATAATTAACATAATTTACCAAGGAACGTACCCTTAGAATTCAATCATAAAAGATTATGGAAAGAAAATTCAACCTAAGAGAACATGAACTATAGGATCTTTCATGTGCTGTGTATACTTGAGCTTGAACTCTATATCTGAAGTGACGCTAAACACATTCATATAGGTTGGCAAAAAAGGATGTCACAGAGGGAAATGGTTTCCACTGTACAGACTATCAAGGATCAAAAATTAAGAAACATAAGGAAATTCTGCCTTGTTTGTGAGCAAGAATCATTAGTATCTTCTCTAGAGAATATTTTCCGAACTGTTAACTCTGATTACCATATCCTTGTGTAACTGACAAGAAACATAATCTATATTGGTTAACAATGTCCTACATAGCACACAAAGAGGAATAAAACCCCTACCCATTACAAAGCCACTAAAAGACTGGTTAACTTCTGAAACAGTTTCAAACATCTATTCTTATTCTTCAGGTTATATTTCTTCTTCAACATCACCTGCTGATTCTTTAAATTCAGTGTCTTCTTAATATAGGTTCTGATAGAAGATTATAAAACAGGAGGCTTAAATTATTACAGTGTTGGGAAAGGCACAACAATGTAGCTGAAGAAAAGGAATAACATATGTTTGGTAAGGATTAAAAGTTAAACTGCAAAGGATACAAATCAGAAACCTATCACACCAAGAACCAATATCTAGGTCATTTAGTTACTAAAATTATGGAGAAGTCAGTCCAAATAGGAAATAAAAATTTGGGATAGTTAAGAACAATTGTGACTGTAAGGCTCTAAAAATGATAGCTGAAATTAAAAGAGAAGGGAGCAAGCTGAAAAGCCAGTTGGAATATATGTGAGCATGAGCAATTTCTATCATCTTGTGTCACAGCTATAAATTTTCAACATAAAAATTTAAAGATATGTAACATGAAACCCAATTGTTAAAATGGTTCACAGACTAAGTGACTATAATATATAGATTTCAAGATCATGGAAAGGCCTTAGAAACACCAAAATACTTCCTCATTCATTTTATAATTGTTGCAGAGAAGGTACGAACACAATGTCTTTCCTTTTTCTTCCTCTTCTTCGCCTTTCCATTAAAAGTAACTACATAGTCATATTCTCTTAAACTGACTTCCAATACTGGAATTATAGTCTTTTAACTTCCTGCATATTTTTAAAAATTGAAATTAACTATGATAATCCATAAAGAACAATTCCATATAGTTTTAATCTCAAAATGACTTTTCCCCTGAGCTATCTTGTAGTCTCTCCAAGAGTAAGCCATGTGGATAGATATAGGGTCCAGTGATCGTTGAGTAACTTCTAAAGACAAAACTGAAACACTGATGTAAAACTTAGGCTCAGGGATAGAGACCACAATTGGGGAGAAGAGGATATCATTTTTGATTCACGATTCTATCATCATGAGAGGGTAAAATTTCCCCTTTGAAGATAAATAACAAAATTTTTTAAATTAAGACAACAAGAAACTCTTTCAATTCATACTATTGACTGTTACATAACTTGCTGAAACAAATTAGGATCCTCATGAAATCATTTTGGATTTGTTAAGTTCCAGGAACTGTACAAGGCACCAGTAATGCAGTAGTAAACAGACAAAAATTCCTGCCCTTGTGGAGTTCACATTGCTATTGGGGGAAAATGCAAAGTAAATAAATAATCTGTATGGTGTATCGGGTGATAAATGCTATGGAGAGGAAATACAGCAGGAAAGGAGAATATGAAGAACCACAGGGCTGTTTCATCTAAAATTGGGAAAGAGAGTCCTCACAAAGAAGATGACATTTAAGCAAATACCTGAAGAAAATGAAGGAGTAAACCACGTGGATATCTGAAATTAGAGGCAAAGGGAACAGAAATGCGAAAGTCCTGAGGTAGAGGCATGCTTAGCAAGTTCCTGGAACAGCAAAGATGATAGTTTGGCAGCAGTAAATAAAGGAGAGATTCTTAAGAGATGATCTAAGAAAAGGCAAGAACGGGGTAGAGAACTTCAGAAGCAAGAAATTAAAGTATTTAACAACTATTTTTGCATAGTACCAGCAAAAATGCCAGCCCAATCAGAAACCATGGTATGTTGCTGTACTGGTGCTTACTGCCTTCATATCAAGACTTCTCATACACCGATATAAAGACATCGGCTTTTACTCTTTCAGAGGGTTTTGAGAACAAAATGGTCTGAGTTACATTTTAAGAGACTCACTCTTGCTAATGTGTTGAAAATTGACTCTGGAAGCAAGAAGGCTCGTTTTTAGTTTATTAAAATATTCCAGATGGAAAATGTTGAAGACTTGGTCCAATACAGTGATGAAGAAGATTGGAGAAGTGGTTAGAGTGTGGATATATTTTGAAGCCCCAACAACGTGAGCTAGCTGATGGGATGTAGTTTTGAAAGAAAAAGAGGAAGGAAAGAGAGGATGACTCCAAAATTTTTATTCCTAGAAACTGGAAGATTGGGGCCGACACATAGTGAGATGAGAAGGCTAAAGGGGAAGCAGGGTCAGAGTGAAAGTAGTTTGGTTTTGTAAATGTTAAATCCGCCATATCCATTAGCCATCCAATTAAAATTGTTAGCTATATGAATGAGGAGTAAGGGATATTACCAGTCTTCCCTATGAATACAAGACACAAAAAACAACAATTTTTCTAGCACTAAAACTTTGTTTCGTAAAACTTTTAGGTAACAATTTATAAACCAGCATGCAAATATTTCAATCATATGCAACTAAGTGAATTATGTTCATATACGTATAATATAGGATTTTTTTCTTAAGTGGCAACAATTCATTTGTGGCTTCTTATACTTTTATGATACCAATTAGAAGAAAGGGAGGAAAACAGCATATTTATTTTTATTTTTAGAGAAAGAAGTGATGCTCAGAGGTACGTGTTTTTGATGATGTTTCTGTGTGGAAACTTGCTTCACAACAGAGATTTGACCATCACTTCCCCATGGCCTCTTCACTTGTCAAGTATTTAACTGTTGATATTAGAAACCCCTGACATTTTGAAATAGCTTTCTGCTTATAATTAAAAATATTTTCTACTCAATCCTCCTGAAGAAGGAACGCACTTTTTTGTAACGAGAGTGGAGACAATATCTCTGGCTTTTTCTTTGTTTTCTGGTTCATTCCCACTGAGGATACTACTGCTGGAAATGTGGCTTCTCCTGGCCTGCCTTTAGGAGGGAGCAGCAATAACGATTCTTGATAACCTCAAGAATCCTGTGTAAAGGAAATCCTCTGAGTTTGAGCCAAAGAAATTCATGAAGTCTACTTGTAGATGGTTCTAGGTAAATGTAATTGAGTCTCTTATACCTTATTAGATGACTTTTCATCCACAGATAGGATAAATGAGGGAAACTCACAGAAGACACAAATACGTATTTATTGAGTAAGCATTCTTTCTCAAATCAGGCTGAATTTTTTTTTTTTAATTTCACATCATATTTTGACCTGGGATTACTTTTATGAGGATTTATTTAAACCAATGCTTTTCTGTAATTCAAATTTCTAAATTTAATCTCTTGCCTAATCCAGTCATTCTATTGCAAATGTGAAAACCCTAGTTATTTTATTTACTGATCATTCCTTTGCTATATGTAATTAAAACATTAGTTTACTTCTTTCAAACTTTCATTTGAAAGTTTGACTAGAAGTTACAGAATATTGAATACATCATTTTGATGAAACAAATTACTATATATTTTCCTCTTTGATCCCCACACATACAAATATCACAAACCTGAGGAATCTTAAATAGCTAAGCACAATTTCTCTCAAAATAAAAATAGTGCTAATTTTTAGACGATTTTTTAAAGAAATCTCCATTTTATAGATGCAGCAGATCCAGGACTACCAAATTTAACATTAACAATGTGCAAAATAAATGTATACATTTGAAATATAAAATATACAAAATAAAAGCATACATTTCTTTTAAACAGAAATGTATACTTGTCCAAAAATTGTATTATAGTGTTTTGGAATTTATAACTCCTTCAAAAGGCCAAATAGTAAATACCATGTAGTACTAAATAAGTAGTATGTAGTAGTAAAAATTAATAACATTTGAGTAAAATAGCAAATAATATACTCAGTATTCTTCAAGGACTTGTATGATTTCCTGTCAGACATCTTTTATTTTTCCTGGATAGCTTTGAAAACAAAAACTATTTGGTTTTCTGAGTTTTATTTATTGTTTAAGCAAATATAAAATCTGAAAAATTGAAAAATTGGATTAGAAACAAGACAGTGCTTTGTATCTCTGTTAAAAGTAAATGAATTAAAATTCATTGCAATTTTTTAAAGTAGTTGAGGATTGGGTGACCCTTAAAACTGTGGTTAAAATTTATTTTCACCTAAGTCCATCTCGTTCACCAGGTAAAATAAGTCTTACAGAATAAATGCACCTATATCAAGGACAGACATATTTGCACTGAGACTTAAGTCAAATAATGACAAAACTCTTCTAAATTTTAACAATTTCCACTATTTACCATGAGTGCATTGATTATATTTAACTTCTATAATTAAGTGATTTCTACATTTTTTTATTTCAATAGCATCATTTGTACACCTGCTTCCTTGAAAAAAAGGCTAATTTGAGTGTTTCAATCCACAAAGTTGTTATTTTATATTTTTTCCTATGGTACCGGGGAATTCATTCCCATAGTTAGTACATAACAGAATCCACAGCACTATTTTCATGTCCGATGTTAACCTCCAAATATTTATAAAATAAAATCTTTAATTCTTAAAAAAGATTATATTCTCTAAGCCATTGAGATCATAATATAATAATGTTACAAAGCCAAGCTTCTTTTGTATTTTTACTTATTTGCCCTTTTTCATGTAGTAAATAATGTCAAATAGTTCCAGTAGCATATGGGAAGCTATTTTTTCAACTAAAACCAAAGACCAAAAACAAGAAAACAAATCCTTTCCATTACTGAAGATAATTACACACCTTGCATATTTAACCAATCTTCTTTTGTTCCAATATATTGGTTTATAATCTGCCTCTTCTTATATGATCAGTGACCTCACAAATTTCAAATGCATTACTATGTTTCAGGCTATGTATTTATATAGCAGATCTAAAATGGAATATATGCCTATGAGCTTATTGTTGTAAAAAATGTACATATACCATATCTGAAAGTTCAAATGTCATGCTAGAGCTCTGCTCATTTTATTTTGTGTGTTGAAAATTTTTTGAAGTGTCTTCATGGCTGATGGCAACTTTTCATGTAATCATTAATAAATATACACAAAAAAAGAAGCTGAGATATTATTCACCAACCACACAAGGCAGACCTTTAAATAAAACAACAGAAGAGTGTACAGCCTCTCAGCAAGCTTTCTTAATGTAACTTCTTTAAAGGACCACAGACATGTCCATAAACCTTTACATTGTAGAAGCAAATGATCCCTGTCCCTGAAGACATACTCCATGGCTCTGAAGGTTTCTTTATGTGAAGAGTCATAAACATATTCCCCAATGTCTAGAACAACTCTCCAATTTCTTGATGCAATAGAGGGACTTCTGTTCCCTCAGGAATATTACAGACGCTTCACATGTTTAACAATATGACCTAGTTAACAGTATTAAAAAAGCTAAGTATTAATGTATGAATTTTTGGCTTTCCTGCTTATGAATGTATGAATTTTTGGTACTATAAAGTAAATAAGTATTCTATATGAAAAAACTTAGGAAATATCTCTGTCTACACTTATGCAAACCATTACTGAAATGAAAGAATTCATGCATGCCCACTTCAAAAACTTGCTTGCAAAACTCTGTTTAATACTTGTATATCGTTTTAGCCTAGTGCCACGTTTATCATTAACATGTACTAAAGTTACTGTATTTAACTTACACAACAGAGACTTAATACTGTATGAGTATGCTCAAATAAAGGCCTTAAATATCCTTCTTCAAATGATATCTATATTTCACCTATATAATATAGATTTACGTATTTACTTTTTGGAAGAGAGTACAAATAAAATCCATATGCCAGTATCGTTGCTTTATTCCATTTTCAAAGAGGCACTTCTTCATATTTCTTAGAGTATATTTTCATGATAATCTCTTCCTTCTTAAATAGTAGTCAAAAATGCAGGCAAACATCACTGACAACATAAGAGAAGTTATTTATTTTTAAACCAGCTTTGGAATCACCTGCCCCTGAAATAACTGGAAGAAAGAAAAAATATCAGAAATAGAAGATGGAACAGGCAGGGTGAATGAAGTCAATGGACTACTGGACCATTCCAAGTCAAATGCGATAATTCTTTGAAGCCCACAAATTTCAAGTGACAAGACAACTAAAATAGCTCTCGAAGTACAGAGGAAAATTCATTAGGGCAAACAGTCTAGTGTGTTAGTGTGTGTGTAAGAGTGTGTGTGTGTGTGTATGAGAGAGAGAGAGAGAGAGTGGAGGTATACTATTGCAATTAAAATACAAGAGTATAGGAGTGCTTATAGGCATACAACTATAGTGTATAGGTTATACATAGACATAGGATGTGACACAGAATATCATGAAGGGAAAAATTCCTAAACAGTGCTAGATAGCTGGTGCTGAGGGGTAAATTTATAAAGTTGAATGAATATCCCTTGACTAAGGTTCACTAACATTACTAGAAAATGAGTTTATTCACAGAATGAACTAGATATGGTAATTTCAAAAGGCATCATCATTGTAATTTGTTCATTCATTTTAAAATATTTTACACAATCTAGCCAACTCTCAATTGCTCATCTAAAGATGAGCAGTAATGCAATGCAAACTTTCCAAATGTGGGTCTGGGAGACAGTGTGAATGATACTTATAATTAGATAGGCATACATATAAAATATGCCTTTCTAGTTATTTTTATATATGACACTAACTTTACGATAGGGGAAAGAAGCTGCCAATGCTGGTTGACATCTGAAACTGGCAGAATTCTGAAAACTGGCAATAAATGGTACACATCAAGAGAAACTCATGAGAATGAAAAGTTGACTGCCCTCTGCACTTACACTGTTTCTATTTTATTCCAATGGATTATACTGCCTAAGGTTTATATAGTCTAAAAAGCCCATGGCTACAAAATGTATGTCAGGTAGGCAAGAATGTAAGAATATCAATGGTTAGAATTGTTATAAAGATAAGAACTGCTGAGACATGTTGTCCCCAGTGCATTCCAATCTCTGTAAAAGTCACAAGGAGAGCAGAGTGCCTGACAGTCATTATTCTTCTGCACTTGACTGGAGGTTGGCATTATTAAGGTATCTTTCATTTGTGTTAATTAACGTATTTTTACACACATGAGGCAGTCCATTGATACACTGTACATTGGTGTATTCAGCTTGCTTTTACAATTTTTGGCTGCAGAATTATAACAAATTTTGGTGAAGGCTGACATATGCCTTTATTTTTGTTGGTTTCCAAGAGTTTCTGAGATATTTTTCTTCCAAAAGAATACTTTAATGGTAAACTCTCAATCTCAAAATTTATTATGGGTGATAAAAATCATTTTTTCACATTGAAATTTAAAATTAAAAAACTAAGATTTGCTGTAATTGTATAAATTTTATGAAATAAAATGTTAAATATGCAAATTTCTAAATCCACGTATAAATGATTACATGTTGTCATAGATGCCTTCCAATAATTTCATTATATCTCCTGAATATAATGTGTTTTTTCAGTCTTTTCTGAAAGAAATTGTGGATAAATAGGATCACGAAGATAATTAACTTAAATTTGAAAATAAAATTGGCTTTCTGTCACCTGATGCTACCTACACTATGTTGAGACCTATTGCTTCTTTGAAGGAAAAATATAGTTCAAATAAGATGGCACATATGTAAGATTGCATTATAAATTAACTTGGAATTCCTTTAAATAGGTACACTGAAAGTCAGTTTCACTATTTCTCATTTTCATTAACTTCAGTGGAAGTAGTTTTCCAGAGTTATCTCATGTAATTATCCATAAGATCATTGAATATCTATGATTTATTTTATAAGCCTGTCACATTAAGGATTTATTAGAGCTCAGTAAAAATATATATGTGTGAATATATATATATACTTTTTAACCAGTGCACAACAATTAGAAATTAGCCCCTCATCTGTAAGTGGAAAATTTTATGTTCAAAATTAGCTGTCAAAACACTGTTCACGTGAGTTCTCATTCTCTTAGTCAAAGAGTTTTGGAGGGGAAATGTACTTAGAGTACATTAGGAAGAAATATAATGGGGTCTTGAATAAAGGGCACATTGTGAAGACAGCAATTTAAAAAGAATCCACTCTTTTTTACATTTCTACATCTTAATTGAGGAAACACATCTTTTCACAAGATTCCAAGAATTAAACAACATAGAAGAGTTCAAGTGTTCAGTTTACCAGCTCATCTGCCATTCCTTGCCTCCAAAATGCAAGGCCAATGATAGTTACTAAGACACATTTCTCTGAAATGAAAATCACTAGACAGGAAATACATTAATCATAAAATTTCCTGGAATCACTTAGTTGTGTGTGCCCGTTAAGAGTATGTTTGAATACTGACAGAGTTTCAGAGAAAAACAATGAAACAATCACTATGAGAGCTGAAATATGGCTTCATAGGAAAGAGGGCTACATTTAATTAGCTTTGACTGTGTCTTTTCTGCTTTTTGTTATAGTTCATATCACTGGCATGGACTTTTGAGCCAACCTTTTTCCAAACTGAGTTACTACTGAAATTTACAAACTTGACATGAAGATTACATTATATTTACAAAGAACTTGGCACTTACAGAATAAATTATTGACATTTTAAAAATCCAGCCCAGGGCCCCCATGGTTCAGGCCAAGGAAAGCCTGATGCCTTGTTATATATTATGCTACATTAACATGAATAAGTCGGTTTCCAGCTGGTAATTCCTCTACAGTGTTGTCTCTGTTGCTGAAAACCAATACTTTCCATTTCTAATCCATGAAGAGGATGTAGAGAAGTTATTAGTCCAGAGAAAGCAATGGTTGCATGTTTTCTTCCTCATTTTTATCCATGCGTTTTAGTACTGTAGGATCCACTACTGATTGAGATCTGGAAAGGATAAAGCCAACGTCAATGAGTTATTACCAGGTAATTGTGCAGATGACATTCTCTCCCCTTTTTGTCATTACTTCTCCCAGGAATGTGAATTCCTTTCCTCTATATCAAGAAATTTATGAATTGTGGATGTTGCACATTTAGAGAAAAACCACTGCTGATGATGTTTTGCACTGGAGTGAGGAAAAAATCCCCTCTGGCCTCTAAATAGAATAGTGAGCCGCCAATGATTCTAAATAGACAATACCAGGCTTAAGAGCTCTTCACAGTTAGGGAAGATTCTTTTCTTTGAGATATCACAAATTTCTAGTGTAGGATAGATGTTTTCCAATAAAACATCTCCAAATGGAAAAAAAATTACAGTGAAATGATTATTATGATAAACTAAATAGAAATAACAGGAGGCTTAATTCCAGTCTTTAAAAAACATATGAAAAAAATGCAACAAGAATGCACCTTTTTTTTGACCGTCATTTTTTAACTTTAATGATTGTATCAACAAAAAGATCAAAATTTGTATGTTTCTGTTAAATGTCCTAGTAGAATATCCAAATAAAATCAACCTTCATCTTGAGAATTTCATGGAACAGTTATAGATTTTTAAAAAGTAAAACCCCCTCTTGTTTAGGCAGCAACAGTTTATGATTAGGAAAGCACATAATTTGAAAACCCAATTTGAAAACCCACTTATACATGCCTTTGATAGCAGGTGGGGCTTCTGTCTCAATTTGTCATTAGGAAACAATATGAGAGTGGGAAAGAGGAAAATCAATGAAACATGCTCTGTCATGGCAGGAAGCTGCCATCTTAATAGCTGTAGCATTTAGTAAGCAGCTGCCCTTTTAGAATTCTCCTTGGTAATGAATTCTTCCCCTGCTGTTGCATTCCAGCCAATTGGCTTTTGCTGTGGCAATATGCCTCTTAGCAGACCTCATTAACTTCTGAAAAGACTATAAGCTAAAACACAACTGCACATGCAAATGAAAAAGAACAGCAACGGAACTAATTATCAAAGAAAAAATAATTACAGGATTAACTGATAAACTGATTAAATTTAAATAAACTTAAATTATTTCCTAAAGAGGGAATGAAAATGAAGGTGAAAGCATTAAAAAATTGAGAGATTTTGTTTCCTAAGTGTCATTTACACTATTTTATCTCAATATTAAATAGGCATTAGATGCCTATCATGGAAAAAAAAGACTTGCTAAAGTTGTGTGTGTGAGCATAAGACAGAATAGATGAGGATATAAGATAATAATAGGATAAGATACGAATATAAGAATAGGATGAGGAAAAGGACAATAAGGAGAAAGAGTAGAGAGAATAGAGATTTTGTGTCACTTTTAAATGCAATAATACATAATCATCTTTATTTAAAGTACATGAATAAAATACTTTTTAACAAAGGAGACAATTGCACAAAAGACTAAGTAATTAGACTTCTAGCTTTGTTTTTAGGTAAGACCCAACCAAGCAAATTGGCTCTCAGATGAATTCATGTTCAAAGAGAAAGAGGCTCATTTAATGTCCTGTGCTAAAGTATTAACCTGACAACTGATATGCACTAGACTGCAAGTTCCATAAGCAGGGACTTTATCAGTTTCTTTCCTTATTGTGAATACAACGTGCATCATAGGGCTTGGAAAAGAGTAAGTTCTTCATGTCTTGACTTCTAGCCAGTAAATAATTTCCAAATTGAAAGAACTTCAGTATTAAGCACTCAAAATGAAGAGTAATGAGGATAATAGAGAAAGCAATTCTGTTTTCTTTATAGAAAATAAATTTTAAATTTTTCATAAAAT
Source organism: Pan troglodytes (assembly GCF_028858775.2). Taxonomy (NCBI): domain Eukaryota; kingdom Metazoa; phylum Chordata; class Mammalia; order Primates; family Hominidae; genus Pan; species Pan troglodytes. Next base: position 134,944,029 of record NC_072403.2, on the reverse strand, counting down.
TAAATATATTATATAAATATTGAGGTATATCCTAATAATATTCCATAAGTACATACCAAAGCTCTCCAGACTGCACAAGGCACAATAGTTAAGCATTTGCCATAATATTCTATTACACGTTATACAGACATGCTCACATATACACATTCTAAGTCTGTGTGTTTCATGACTGTTTTTGAAAACAATATTAGAGAATATGACATTTTTAACAAAATATTTTAAATTACAGTGTATTATTCAAGCTGGGATTAAGTTTCTAGTTTGCTTTTAGCATGCACTACAGATATGAGGATTGTTGGATGATGAATGCTGATTCCATATGTGAAACAATGCCTCAATCACAGAACAAAAGTGAGTCAGAAACAATTTGTGATTAATTCTTTTTCTTTTTGGTATTTAGTTGTCCCAAGTGTATAGTTATTTTAGTCCAATTTTTTTTTACTCTCTTTTATGACAGAACAGGATTATTTGTGCAGGATCAGAAGTATTAATGAATTGATTTATTCTAGCCACAGCAGAGGGAGCTATCATTAACTCATACATCTCAGAGGTTTCTGGGTTTTTTTTTTTCTTTGTTTTGGTTTTGTTTTGTTTGAGGCAAAGACTCACTGTGTCACCCAGGCTGGAGTGCAGTGGCGCCATCTCGGCTCACCGCAACCTCCGCCTCCCGGGTTCAGCTGATGCTCCCACCTCCACCAAGTAGCCAGGATTACAAGCGTGCACCACCATGCCTGGCTAATTTTTGTATGTTTAGTAGAAATGAGGTTTCACCATGTTTACCAGGCTGGTCTCAAACTCCTGACCTCAAGTGATCCACCCGCTTTGGCCTCCCAAAGTGCTGGGATTACAGGCATGGGCCACTGTGCCCAGCCCATCTCAGGGGTTTCTATGCAGCTTCTATTGTTTTCACAATGAATAACTTTTCTTTCTTTCTTGAAAACTAGTAATTTAGATTTAGATATCCAATACTCATTTCTCATGCATCTACAATACATAGTGTTTAAGAAACTAGATTTCGGACAGAAGTAGATCATAACTCCAGTTGCTAATAACAGCAGTTTACTAGCTGTGTGATCATGGGAAGACTAAACTTCCTAAGATTTTGTTCTTTACTGTTTAAGATGGGAAAAATAACACCCACATCATAAAGTTATAATGAGTATCAGATGCAACAATGCATCCATAAACCCCGGCACAAATTCTGGCATGTGGTTAAGGAAATGGCTCATGGAATACTATTGCCTATGTACAGATATTAGCATTGCTACTTTGTAGTTATGCAACATGTGGAAGTCACTTACCTTTCCTGTTTCTCAGTCTCTCTATCAATAAAATGGGGATACTACTACTTTATTACTTGCTTCAAGAAGCAAATGAATCAACATACATAGAGCATTGGAACAGGGTTTGGCACAAAGCAATAATAAATGCTTAACCTTATTCAATAATAACATATTCAATATTCAATAATCAGAAGTGCGTATCATGAAATAGGTATGGTTACTCACTACCGTTATGTGCCAGGCACTATCATAGGCATTGGTGGCATAAGGTAAAAGACACTCTCCAGTTCTAAAATACTTAGTCTAGTGAACTTTGTATATTTACACATGACTATGCTTCTCCTCCAGAAATTAATACAAAAAGACAAGTCATCTTTTTGCATGTCTAGCTACATTTACCCAAAAGAAGAATTATCCACAACTCTTTAGTGATGGAATTATTTTCTCCCTCTTAATCTAAAGATATCATAAAACTACAAAAAGAAAAGGGCCAAGGGGAATCAGTGTGGAACATAGGAGCAATCTTCTCTTGTCCTGGATGGCGAACTGCCATTCCCTGACATAGAGAACATGAGAATCAAGTGCAACACCTTTCTTAATCTCATTTTTCAGGAGTTTTCCATAGAATCATAAATGTTTCATATGATACCAAACATACACCAAACAATGCCTAAAACTCTAATCAGCCCATGACACCAGCAGGAAACTCAGGATTGGGGCCACTAATGGGCTATAAGCAAAGTGTGTAGGGGAGAAAATGGTCTATTTAATTGGAGAAAAGAATCAGGATACAAAAGGTGGATAGACTAGGCTATATCTAACAAGATGGGCCTTAATCAATTAAAATAATGTGATTGGAGGACAAACCTAAACAATAGGAGGATACGGATTGGTAAGTAAAGAGACTTTCCAGTTTTAGGAACCCCCATACCAGTCAGTTTTGGCTGCTTGAACAATAGCAACAGTGACAACAACAGCAACCCAAAGAAGCCAGTGAGGTCTATCCTGCAAAGCGAGAACTCTGCAACTTAAATGCAAGTGCCAATACCAGGTTAGATGTTCCCTATTCAGTTATGAATACTGCACTTAAAGGGGGCCACTGATGGGCAGCAGAGCACTCCTCCATGCATTCAACTGGTATTTCCTGAGCACCCTCTGTTTTTCCAGGACCTTCTCCAGGCACTGGGGATTCAGAGAATAGGGTAAACATAGACAATATGGTCTCCTTGAAGCTTACTTTGGGGTGGGGTGCAGATAGAAAATTAAACAAAATCAGCAATTTCAAAGGCTAAAAGTGTTATGAAGAGAATAAAATAAAGAAGGGTGATGGACAGGGAGTGACCAGAATGAAGAGCAAACAGAACTGACTAAGACCAGGTGGGTGACAAAGATCAAAAGACTCTTTTGAGGAGCTGACCTTTGATTGGGACCACCCATTTGAAGATGAAGGAAAAGAACATTCCAGGTGGCGGTGACAAGGGCAAAAAGAGAAGACTAGTGTGTCTGAAAAGCAGTGGAAGAGGAAGAAGACAGGATACACCTGGAGGAGAGAGGGAGGCAGGGTCAGATCAGGTAGCATCTGGTAAGCCATGATTAGGAGGTGATTCTATTCATTGTATAAATAGCAGTCATTAAAAATATAAAGCCAAGGCCTGCCTGGTGGCTCACACCTGTAATCCCAGTGCTTTGAGAGGCTGAGGCAGGTGGATCGCTTGAGGCCAGGAGTTTGAGACCAGTCTGGGCAACATAGTGAGACCTGGTCTCTACAAAAAAATAAAAATAAAAATTAACTAGGCATGGTGACAGGCACTTGTAGTCCCAGTTACTTGCGGAGCTGAGGTGGTAGCATTGCTTGAGCCCAGGGAGTTGGAGGCTGCAGTGAGCCATGATCACGCCACTGCGCTCCAGCCTGGGCAACACAAAGAGAACCTGCCTCAAAAAAATAAAAATAAAAATAAAAATAAAGCCAAGATGTGACATGGTCTGATTCATATTTTAAAAAGATTTTTGGATTGCCATGTGGATAATAAATTGGGAGTAGGGGAGCAGGTAAGGCTGGAATCAACAAGAACAGTTAAATAATTTTTAGGGGGTGGGTGCAGCTGAGCAGAGTGCAGGTGATATGTAGAAGATACAGAGAAAAATGTGCTCACGTGATGGGCCACATGAGGAATCATGCCTCAGGCAGAATGGCTGAAGAAAAAGGGCCTCATTAGCTGACAAAGAAGAACACTAGTGGACACCGATGACAGCTGCCTCCAAATCCTTATGTAGTTCAGTTCTGAGAAAGGGCCTCTGTGCCACGAAGGGTAGGCAGGCTTTATGTCAGTGGTGCGAAGGACTCCACATCTCATGCAATGGAGCCCTGCTCCACTATATATAGACTACCTAACGTTGAGGGTGCAGTATCTGTTTAACACGGTTGTTGTGAGGATTTATAAATTAATGTAAAAAAAAGACACCTACTTCATGAAAAGTACCTAGTAAATGATAGATTATAACAACTGTTATCATTAGGATTATTTTATTAGAAGAAAACTATTTTAGGGGGAGTTGCTTTTAACCACTTTTGTTTTTAAAAACTTTCAAATAATTTGATGAAATATATGACTTCTCCCCAGAAAATAAATGCATGACATATACATATAGTACATTCATACTTGCACACACAAAATTTTGCATACAACTTTTAGCACTTAACAGAATCCTTTGAGAGCCCATCCATGAACCCCTTAGGAGAGCAGAGATCTTGAGAAGTTCTGTTCTAAAAGAAGGGAGTTAAGAAGCCTAAAGTTGGTTTAAATATAAGCTTGCTAACTAGTGGAAAATTAGAGCAGGGAAAATTTCTTGCCTTTCCGTTCTCTCCAAGGAGTTGTGCAGCAGCCTGGGGAGATGAAATCAATGCACACACATACTAACAACAATCACAACAGAGGTAGCAGCATAAAAGAGACCATCCTGGCCAGGCGCAGTGGCTCGCGCCTGTAATCCCAGTATTTTGGAGGCCAAGGCAGGTGGATCATGAGGTCAGGAGTTTGACACTAGCCTGGACAAGACGGTGAAACCCTGTCCCACTAAAAGTACAAAAATTAGCTGGGTGCAGTGTTGGGAGCCTGTAATCCCAGCTACTCCGGAGGCTGAGGCAGGAGAATCCCTTGAACTAGGGAGGTGGAGGTTGCAGTGAATCATGATTGCGCCATTGCACTCTAGCCTGGGAGACAGAACTAGACTCATCTCAAAAAAAAAAAAAAAAAAAAAAGAAGAGCATCCTTAAAGAACAGGCACATTACTCCATGAGTCAGAGCTATGGGCAAAGGGCCTTAAGGCTTTCATCAGAGAAGGATGCCAGACATTGTTATGACCCGTTCATTGTCCTTGTATCCTCTCTGAGCTAGGTGAGGGGAGACTTGCAGGGGCTACGGTGCCCATATTTCTGTGAATGTGAAATGAACCGGAGAAGTAATATTTGTTACTGTTATCCAAATGGACCCTGAGCTGTGGTTGCCTGGGAAGTCTGAGAATTACACATCTACTTGTTTGTGACAGAATGCAAACTCAGAGCCAGGTATGCATTTGTGCAATGTCTGACAACTCCCCAGACTATTGATTGAAAGATAAAAGGCATAAAAGTGCTCTGAGAGTCAAAGCAGGTATTTGGACTCTGACTCAACAATCAACTCTATAAAGATTAAAACTGAAGTGAAATACAATGTTTTGTACCAGTAATGTTTAGACCTTTAGACAAAGACTTGGCAGAGATATTGAAATAGGACCAGAAACTTTGAACACAGTGTTTGAACTGGTGTGTGTGGTTGCTTTCTTCAAAAGAAATCTTACACAGAAATCCAATAAATTGCTTATAGGAGAGTTGCTCCCACAACAGTGGAAATGGGCACTCTCTCTATTCCACCTACTTGGCCTAAGGCACCCCTCAAAACCTTTGGTTTCTCAGGATACAATTTGAAAACCACCAGATTTGGTGACTTCCAAGGGCCCTGCTAGACTGTCTGTGAATTTGGAACAACACTAAGTTGAGGTTACCTCAAATTACTTTATCTTTTCCTTAATTGACAGATAATTGCATATAGTTATGGAATACAATATGATGGAAAAATACTGCATGATTTCACTTATATGTGGAATCTAAAAAAGTCGAACTCATAGAAATAGATAGTAGAATGGTGGTTACCAAGCACTGGGATGAGGCAGGACGGTTTGGGGGGGTGGATGGGGAGATATTCATCAAAAAGTACAAAGTTTCAATTAGACAGGAAGAATAAGTTTGGGAGATCTATCATACATCAGGGTTACTACAGTTTTCAAATATATGATAATAATGTATTGTATATTTGAAAACTGCTAAGAGAATAAATTTTAAATGTTCTCACTATAAGAAAATGACTTTATCTTTGACTCAAAACTCTTAGACATACAATCATAGGGCATAAAGAGTTTTAAAATCCCACCAGAAAAATGTATACAGAAAAACAGAAAGCTTTGAGTTTGACTCAGGATGCCTCTCCCTGCCCTGGCCCAGCCCACTCCCCAGTCTACCTCCAGCATACCTCTTCATGGACTTTGGGGAGAGTTCCTTCTCTACTTCCTTCACAGGCATGCTGTAGGAGTCTACATTGTACTCGCTGTCATCGTCATATTCATGGTCTAGCAGTGTTCTTGCCCATGTCCCCATGTCATAAGGAGGCAGCATTCCTCCAAACTCAGAGGGCAGGATCTCAGGATGAATTAGTTGGTGTAGACTGTTCAGGTTGTTACCATGCAAAAATATCTATAAATGCAAGAAGACGGGAGGAAGGGAAAGACACAGAGGAAACTAAATACCATCTAAATCCTACAGGGGGGATGTGAGGATAGCAATAGCAAATATGAGTTTCCCATGTCTGTTAAAGTACTTTAGCCAGTCATCTACTCTGTAAAACAGGCAGAGCTGGTACTGTTATCCTAATATTTCATACCAAAATCCTGAGGCTCAGACACTTTAAGTAATTTCTGGAAGGTCAGAGAATTATTGGGTAAAAGAGCTGCAACCACAAATTTGGTTTCCTGCTTCATAGGCAGGGACATGGGCAGAATAATATGTACATGCTGATCTGTACATCATCCTGGTGTTAGTTGTGCAAACTTGATGATGTGTATAATGAATGCTGTGAAAACAGACCCTTCTCATAAGGGACTCATCAATTACAGAGCCTATGCAAGTTATTACACCAAAAAGCTGTCACTTGCAAGGCTTTCTCTTTATCATCAATAAAAATAAGAATATTGTAACCACTAAATTACTGTTTTATAATGCAAAGTGGGTGATGTAAATAACCAAAGTAGATTAGCATCATCATAATGAAAGGCTGAGTGAAGTTCATGTCCCAAAGGACATTATGTTCTGTAATGTTGCCAGTATCTTCTCTACTAAAGATTTCCATACTGACTGTCCAAATAGAAAAAGAAACAATGAATTAAAAATGTAAAGCTGTATGCATACCTTAATCATTTTGTCTATGATTATAGACAAAATGCTCTCCTCATTTTTCCTAAATGGAATCCAGTCTGGCTTTGTCTCTTACCACTGAATGAAAACAACTTTTGTCAAGGTCCTTCTCATTGCTAAATTCAGTATCCAATTCCCAGTCCTTATATATCTTTAACCCTCAGTAGCAATGGGTATAATAGATGACTCTGTTTATTGAAACATTTTCTTCATGCATTTCTGATTTTCTTCTACCATCCTAAATAGTGCTTTAAAAAAAAAAAAACTTGAGGCATATTCAAGCCACATACTCAAGATTTGTTTTTCCATAAACTGCTACCTTTGCTCTTCTTTCATTTCAGTTTCAAAACTACAGGTTGGCCTTCTCTGCTACAACACTGTTGTCTCATCTACATTTATATAATATTTATTTCAAAATTATAGTTTATAAGTCACAAAAATAATTTCATTCTTGAGTTCAAGAAGAATAAGCTAACACATTCATATTTGCTTTCTGTACCTTCAGAATCCACTGAAGTAAATACATTGGAAAACAAAGAAAGATTACTCTACAATATCAAATAAAATTAGAAGATGGTAGTTGCCACTTAATAAGCATTTTCAACAAATTATAGAAGAGTAAAAGCAGATAACAGCAGGTCACTGGCCAAAATAGGCAGAGCAAACAGCTGCCTGGAGTACATGACAGGAGGCCCACAGGAGGTGGAAGAGGCCATCTGCCCCAAAGTACACCAGGTTAACTGCAAACTTTACACCTTCCCTCTCCTGTCTGAGGGCACAACAGCCAGTATTTATATCCAGGAAAACACATGTGCACCCCTGTGTTCTTCTTATAAGAAGAAATGAAAATAATTTTCCTGTGAAAGTTAAGTTATGGCACGTGCAACCCTTATTTTATTAGATATATAACTTTTATTTTATCAAATGGGATCATTCACATAAGAAATCTTCTTCAACTCATGCAAGAGTCATGGTAATAAATCCTTGGAGCAGTCAGTGTAATCCTAGCACACTACTTCCTCTCTCTTCTCTAACACTCTGTTGCCTCCTTCCGCAGCATCATTTTCCGCTTTGGCCTTGCTTCCACTTTCACTAAGAAAATAGGACAACCAGATGACATCAACCCACCCACCAGCATCTGTGTCTATGTATTTTGCCTTCACTGCTAGTACAATGAACAGATAAACCCTACAAAGGGCAACCTCTCCACCTGCGCACTAGAATTCATCCTCTCTCCCCTACTCGGTTGTATTTCTTAGCAGTTCTCTCCTGTCTCTCACACATCCTCAGATTTCCTCTCTCTGCTGGATCTTTCCCATCAGAGAAAGAACATCCTGACTCCACTCCCCCAACACAGACACATAAAACCTCTCTCGGCCCTACTTCCATCTCCAGTTGCTTTCCTATTTCTCTCCTTCTCTTTATAGCAAAATTCACCCAAGGAATTGTCTATATTCATAGTCCAAATACTCTCCTCATTTTTCCTAAATGGAATCCAGTCTGGCTTTGTCTCTTACCACTGAATGAAAACAACTTTTGTCAAGGTCCTTCTCATTGCTAAATTCAGTATCCAATTCCCAGTCCTTACATATCTTTAACCCTCAGTAGCAATGGGTATAATAGATGACTCTGTTTATTGAAACATTTTCTTCATGCATTTCTGATTTTCTTCTACCATCCTAAATACTTCTTGGCAGTCTCTTTTGCTGATTGCCCTAATATCTTTGTTTGTTTGTTTGTTTGTTTGTTTGTTTTTAGACAGAGTCTTACTCTGTCACCCAGGCTGGAGTATAGTGCTGCAATCTCAGCTCACTGCAACCTCCGCCTCCTGGGTTCAAGCGATTCTCCTGCCTCAGCCTCTCGAGTAGCTGGGACTACAGGCACGTCATCATGCCCCGTTAATTTTTTTGTATTTTAGTAGAGACGGGGTTTCACCATGTTAGCCAGGATGGTCTTCATCTCCTGACCTCTTGATCCACTCGCCTTGGCCTCCCAAAGTGCTGGGATTACAGGCGTGAGCCACTGCGCCCGGCCTGATTTTCCTAATATTTTAACTGGAGAACTACTGGTCTCATCTTTGGATTTTTTCTCTTCTTTAACTATATTTTCTCATTGGTGATTTCATTAAGTTCATTTTATTCAGTCAGTGGCTTTAAAATAATATCCCTGCACTAGAAATGTATGTCTTGAATCCAGGCCCCTTTTTCAAACTCCATAACTGTATTTCCACTCTCCACTTAAAATATCCACTTACATATTCAATGGCTGCTGCAAATTTAACGTGTTCAAAATTGGACTCATAATCTTCCCCCACCTCAAATATGCTCCTCCCTATCTCCAACATCAGTTAATGGTGTCACTATTCTTCCACTTTCTCAGACCAAAACTTTCAACTCAGCCTTTTACTCCCCTCATCATCTCAGTTGTCAGTAAATCTTTTTGGTGCTATCCTCAAAATGTATCCCAAATCCAATCATTCTGATTAGCTCTACCCCTACACCCATAACACAGCTACTATCCTTTCAGGTGTGCTCTTGCATGAGCCTCCTAACTGTCCTCTCTATATCCACTCTTCCACCTACACTCTATTCTCAACAGGGCAGCCAGAATGACCATGTCAAAATATAAGTCAGGTCATATCTTTCTCCTCACAATTCCCCATTGACTTCTTTCTCTTAGCATGAAACTATAAGGTCCTATAAGAATTACTTCTTTGAACCCATCTCATTCTATGCACTTGCCTCAGAACATTTATAACGGATATTTCCTCTGTCTGGAGATTTCTACTCCCAAATGTCCTCATGGCTTGTTGACCTACATCCTGCACATCTCTTCTTAAAAGGCCCCTTGTCAGGAAAGCCTTCCTTGGTAAACCTATTTAATACTGTAAACCTGCCCAACCTGGGAAGCCTATCCACTTTCTATGTATCATGTTTCTTGACAGCACCTCCCAACTTCTAATATATCATATAATTTCCTTACTTAAATCATGCATATATTGTCTTGGCAATTCATTAAGTATAATGCTTTTATTTCTCCAAAGCCAAGATTTGTTGAAAAAATATATATTATATGATGATGCTCTTTTAGAACTCTTACATGTTAATTGCATCTCTGGACCAGGCAGTAAAGATGCATTGCAATTGCCCAATTGTTAAGTTTCTACTTTTGGATTTTTCTTTGTTTTCACTAGTTCTGTGTAATAACATCATTTATTAACATTTTACTATTTTTCTCTCCTTATATTTTTTTCCTTCCTCCATTTCATGCAAGAAGTTTGGTCCTTGTTGTTTCCTGTGCCTCTGAATACCTTACAATTCTGAGAATTAGCCTGAATAATACTTCCATTTTTTATTTTACTTTTCTACACTGTGCCATTAAAGAGATTATGCTAGGTGATCTGGAGTGAAAAAGAACAGATGAAAGACTTTTGAGAATCACCAAGGAGTAGAAGACAACATTGGCCATATTGACTAAAAGGAAGAAATTTGTGCCAATTAGTAGGAAAACCTGTTTCCCATCAACTTTTAAGTAGCAGGAGCACAACTATTGACTTGCTGAAGAATACACTAGGGTAGTGGGTTTCATTGGATTTTAGCTTTTGCAAAGATACCCCTTTTTCACAGATAACTTGGGAGCAGTAGGAGACCTTAGTTTAAGGAACTAGTATTGGTTTGAACAATGAGGACATCAGAAGTGGCCATGATGGATGGGAAGTTTGGCTCTGCGTGAAAGACTCCAGATACTGGTGAGCTTTTGAGGGAAAAGGACACCTGTACTAAGGGTGATATTCCCAGCAGCCCAGTAAGTTGGAGACTCAAAGTCAAATTTAATTTAATTTAAGAAAATGAAGCAGGTGATTCTTGCACACCTGAGTTTGTAGAAAAAGATTCACAACTGCTTCTTCAGTTCTCTTTTACTAGTTTTTCAGAACATAGACTTACAGCATCTGAAGCATAAGGTGTGTGAGTAATATTGTGATACTGACTCACTTGGAATATCAGTGAAGAAATTTAATAGCTTTGCACTGTGTATTGATTATATAAGTAGAAATTTAAAGTATTTAAATATATAATTATTTTCTCATATGAAAATTTCCAAGTCATATAATTTTAACTAAAATGGTAAAGTTTAGATACCTTCCTTCCAACTGGAATAATGCTAGCAGTGCATACTTCTAGGTTGTCAAAGCTGTCCAATTCAATTACAAAACCCCAAAACGCAGTGCACTCCTTGCTTCCCAGAATTGATCCTCTTCAGTCTTTTTCAACAGAGCAGAATCATGTTAAAAATCATTTCAGAACAAGTAACCCCTGTATTCAATGACCTTCAAGGGCTTCAAATTTCATTCTGACTGAAAGCCCAGATTCCAGCAATGGTATATGAGTCCCTATGCGATCTGGTACAAAGCAGTCCCTCCTATCCCATCCTCTACCACCTACTCCATCCCCTATCATCTTCCCCCATAGCTCATTCTGCTCCAGCTTTTCTACCTTCTTGCTGTTTGTCAAATACACTAGGTGTGTTTCTACCTAAAGACATTTGTCTTTGCTATTCCTTCTGCCTGAAACTCTCTTTCCCATAAATTCATGTATCCGGCTCTATGATCTGCTAGCTGTGATTCAGAGCAAATTGGTTAACCTTCCAAGCCTCATTTTTCCATCCATAAAATGAGAAAAATAACAATATATACTCCAAAGTGGTGTCGTAAGTACTAAATGAGTTAACTTATGCAAAGCACTGAGAACAGCATGTGGCATTGAGTGAATACTGTATAAGCATTCACCAGTATAATTTGTACTAAAAGCCCCTGCAGTTTTTTTGGATCACTTGATCATCCTTTCATTAAAGCAAATCTTGCAAAAGCACTTGTGAGGCATTTCAATACACTTTCTGGATTCCAAAATATGAATTAATTTAATACTTGGTGGTAGAAACAATTTTTACTATAAATTATAATTGTTTATAGAATTCTTCCTCCTAAACTATTAAAACATTGTCAACAAATTCATTTACAGTAAACCCTCTGTTCACTGATGCTTGATATGAACATGTAATTATTGTATTTTCAGGAGTGCAAATTCACTTACAGTAAGCCCTTTTGTTCATTAATGCTTGATATGGACATGTAATTATTGCACTTTTTTAAAATTATACTTTAAGTTTTAGGGTACATGTGCACAACGTGCAGGTTTGTTACATATGTATACATATGCCATGTTGGTGTGCTGCACCCATTAACTCATCATTTAACATTAGGTTTATCTCCTAATGCTATCCCCACCCCCTCCCCACATCCCACAACAGGCCCCGGTGTGTGATATTCCCCTTCCTGTGTCCATGTGTTCTTATTGCACTTTCACACTCACAATAAAGCTTCTACCTGAAGTGCCTTCTAGGTCATTGAGAAACATGGAAAATTATCTTCCATATAGATTTAGAGGAAAATGTATTTTGCTGTGGAACTAATCATTCGAAAACTGGGAACAGCACCAGGAAGTAAAAATAGCTCTATACATGGGGCTGAAATATTTGGGTTTGTATACTAGCTCTGCAACTTTTCTTCTGTGTATGTGAGTAAGCAGGTTAGTTATCCATTCCAGGACTTAGTTTCTTCAGCTCTAAAACAGGAAATAATGGTTACTAAATTTACTTTTCAGAGCTGTTGCAAGAATTAGTGAAATGCACATCAAGACGTATTTTAATAAAAATAATATGTTCAGTATTTACCTTGTGCCCTACACTGTATTAAATGTTTTACATAAATTATCTCAATCTCAGAAAAATTATTTTGTTTTGTGCACTTTGACTATCCTCATTGTTAGATTAAAGTGAATTTAAAGAGACTTCAAGTAACATATAATTTAAAGAAATATTAAAATTTCCACACATTAGCATTCTTTTCAAAATGTGTGACTGATCATGATAATTATTGTAAAAAATTATATTAGATACCACAGATTTCACTACATTCATTGCGGTACATACTGTGAAAAAAACATCCACTTACCAGCATATAAAATTATAACTTTTGTTTAGACTTTACTTCAAATTAAGTGCATCAATAACACTATAGTAACACGGCATAAGAGTTTTTTTTGGCCTTTAAATTGAGTCTTTAACATACAATGAATGTGCTAAAATGTCCTCCTTTTTGTGAGCAAGTAGGAGAGCTAGCTTTTAAATGCTTCTTTCACAGATATACTGTTCCCAACCACAAAATCTGGAAGAATCTTAAAATGTCTTCTATGTTGATTTCTATACAATGTAGAAGTACATTTTACTATAGCTAACATTATATACACATTATGCATTATAATTCATTGGATGGCGGAGGAGAAAGGATTAAAAATCAAAGAAAAGAATACCCTTTTCCGAGTTTTCTCCTTCAGGAAAGGCCGGATCACGGTGTACAGGGCATGGATATACCATGGTTGATTAACAAAATGAATTCCTCCAAATCGCGCTGGGAAACTATCCTAGAGTAACATGGAGAAAAAAACAATCAAAATATGCTTTAATAGACTGAGAAGGTTTAGGAAAGGTTATATGGTATACAAATTTGTTCTTTCACATACTTAGATGAGATTATCTGTGGAGTTAAGGAGAGAAAAGAAGAACCTTACCATGTTAAACATTGTACTTTTCATACAGTAACTGAAGCAATGTATAATAAATCAAATCCTTCCCAAGAATAGGTTCTTGATAAGAATTTCAGCATTTTTAAGAGGGTCGTAGTTTAAGCCTATAAACTGCTAATAGTCAGTACAGGCCAAGAAACAAAAACAAAAGTCATTAGAGATTTGTCAGATAATGAATCTACATTCTATAAAGGTTTCATTTAAATTATTTATATTTATATTAAAATCTATTTTTTAAATAAAATATTTTATTAAATCCCTATCTAGTCATCTACAGTGTGAGCAATGCCAGACACAAAACTCATTTTATTCTCTTTATCTTATTATTTTATCAACTTAGTTATAAACATTATCTTTTCCTTATTTTAACTACAAGAAAGTAACATGCTTAAGCAAAATAAAAATGCAGAGTTGTACTGTAAGAAACTTAAGGATGTATTTTGCTAGGTTAAATGAAAATCGAATCTCTCTGATCTCACTCCACAGGAGGAAAATGTAAAGCCAGCCTCCTCCTCTTCCTACCCATGATTAAATAGGTACAGCCCTAGCCCATTCCAAAATATGAAGGGAACCCTTAACCCAAATGAATGGCAACATTTGACACTGCACTTGAGTATGTTAATGATTCTACATAAATGGATCTGATCCTCGCTACTCTTTCAAAATTACGCGTTGAACTCACTACAAAGGTCTTCTTTAAAAAGAAAAAAAAAAAAACTAGCCTACTAGAAGTGCCTCTGAAGTGGCATCATAATACTCGGCATTCTTCTGAATTCTATTTAGAGCATGAGCAGGAAGAAAAGAAAAGTAAAGGAACTAAAATAATTGTATATTTTCAATTTAAATGTTCTCTTGAATAAGAGTCTCTGGTCAAAGACTTGCAGGGCATAACCCCATAAAAATATTTTGTTTTTATTTTGGACACTTACGAGCAGTAGTGAATTAATCTAGTATTTGCATATTGATTTGCAGAGCTGCCAAATTTCATTTTGCAAAGCAACTTCTACCTCTGAGAATAATACTCTATAAAGCAATAGTAGTTCAACAAATAATAAAATAGCTTCAGGTAAAACTTTTACTTTTTATGCCAGTGTCTTACTTCTTTTGTAAATATGTGGTTTTCATTCATTGAGAGGTTATTATAATAATAAAATGAATCTGAATACAGGCATAGTATATTTTAAAGTTATGAAATATGTATAAATAAAAAGAAGATAGTATATACCTAAATAAGAGAATACTAAGACAAATACTCATATATCTTATTATTATTATTAATAATTATTATTTCACCTGGATATGGGAGTCATAGAGAGGTTTCCTTACAGGTTTCCTGGCCAGCAGGTATTTTCCTAGTTTAATGTTTCCCTAAGAATGTAGCACTTATAGGAATGAGGTCTCGCATCCAGTCCCCCACTTGCCCTCAATGTGTGCAAGCCTAGTCTTTCCTCCTGAGCACCCTACAATTCAGGCAACCACTCACTATTCTCCAAAGTTCTAGGTTCCTGTAGTTAAGAATTTCCTCCCAGCCTTCACCTGCTCTCCTGTTTTTCTCCTGTAGATTTTAGTGTGTGCTTGGCTTAGAAGGATTTGTCTCACATTCTTGAGAGTTCAGCAACGCACGTGGAAATATTTTTGTTGTGATGAAACCAACATCTTGGTACTTTATGGCAAAAAGATCTTTAAAAATTGTTAACCTGCTGCACTACCTGAAGCAATCTCTAGAATAAAACTAAAGGAACACCAGCTATTAAGCCAAAAGTCTTGGCTCAAGTGATTATTATTATTTTTATTTTTTTTTTTTGAGACTGAGTTTCACTTCTATTACCAGGCTAGAGTGCAGTGGCGCAATCTCGGCTCACTGCAATTTCCTCCTCCCAGGTTCAAGCGATTCTCCTGCCTCAGTCTCCTGAGTAGCTGGGACTACAGGCATGCACCACCACGCCCGGCTAATTTTGTATTTTTAGTGGAGACAGAGTTTCACCACGTTGGTCAGGCTGGTCTCAAACTCCTGACCTCAGGTGACCCGCCCACCTCGGCCTCCCAAAGTGCTGGGATTACAGGCGTGAGCTACTGCACCTGGCTGGCTCAAATGATTCTTAAACTTTGAGAATCACAAGAAGGTCATGCTGCTTCTTCTCTCCTGAAAAACATGAACATGCAAACATATACACATAACTTGCACACAATGCAATGTCATGGGCTTTCTTGGACACATCTTTAGATATACTTGATCAATACCCAATCACAGTTGAGGCAGAGTGAAAGAGCAGGGAAATCTCTGACTTTGCAATCAAGTAGATTTAGCTTAAAATTCTGGCTTAGCGTCACCTGTCATGCATCAAAGTCCAAAACAAGAACGTAGCCCTTGATTTCTTTCTTTCCCTCACTGTGATCTTCCTCGCTTCCAGTCATGCCCAAGTGCATGTCATTTTCCTGCCTCCCCTTCACTTTTGTGGTCAACATGCTGTTTTACGGCTTGTTAACTGTTCTCTCCCACACACCTACTGTGGCCTTCCCTCCCTTTGAGTATAATCTGGTTTTACTAATCCCTTAAGACTTAGCTCCAAAAATATCATTTCCAGGAAGCTTTTTTGATCTCTTCTCTCACTTCTCACTCATAAAAGCCCACTCTCTGCCATCACTAGCAAAAGCCTGGGTCCATCACTGCACTTGCCATATGACCCTGAAACTGTCTCTTTGTCTGCGTCCACTATTAAACCGTGAGCTCCTTAAATGCAGAGGTTACATGTTCTGTAGGTCTATTGGTGCCTGGCCTGTAATCCATTTCCACTCACATCATCCCCTACCCTATAAGGTGGAAATGGAAGGTTAAACATAGCCTTCTAAATGGGAGAGTTCTGCCAATGAGATGTACCTGAGCAAGATTTAAGGGACCAAAGGGAGGCAGCAGTCACCTTTTTGTTGCAGTGGCAGCTGCTAAGCACCTTATTAGCTGAGAGATTGTTTGCAGCAATGTCTGAACCCCACCTTCCTCTTTCTCCGTGTCACTTAGAGGTGAGAGGCCTCCGGGACAGCAGTAGCCAATGTGGGCACTAGTTTCTTGACTCTGAATCACTTCCACAGGGATGTGGCCTCAAAACCAAGGATTCAGCTGTAGTCCTCCTTTAACTTCCACTGCCCTAGGTCTTCCAATGAGGCCCTAAACACTAACTCCCTGTATTAAATCCGTTTGTTCTTGAACTATCCAAAGAGATTTCTGTTTTGTTGTACTGAACTCTGAGCCAGACTGTGCCTCATTCATCTTTATATTCCCAGAATTTCAAAAATGTGGTGTGTGTGTGTGTGTGTGTGTCCCAGAAGAGGTAGATAAATGTTCACTGAGTAGGCCTAGATACAAACTATTTAAGTAAACTATCTTCTCTGATTCACAATTTCCTTATCTGTAAAATGGGAACAACATTTAATAGGATTACTGATCACTCACAATATCTGTTAATTATTCAGCGCACCCTCTAGATACAGGGTTACCATATTAACCACCAGCCCCATCTTACAAATGTGGAAATGACCATGGAGGAGTGAAAGGAAAATAAAATGTCAGGACATCAAACTCACTAAGCCAAAGGGAAAAGTTAAGCTTGGAAACTGAGTCACACAAAAAACTACCTTTGCTCCTAAATAGATAGCTGCAAGATAGAAGGCCACATAGCTTCCCCAGTGGTCTCCCTCATCCTGACAATCTAAATTAACAGCTTATCTTCACAGGTTCAGGACAAAGAAAAGACTAGAAATCATCCCTCTACCAGCCGAGACAAATGCAGATTTACCAAGTAGCAGGAGATGAATGCATAATTGACTGTTCTTCTACACCCTCCCTTCACACCTAATATGTAGATTCAGTGGGCAGCTAATCAAAGCTTCACAAGAATGTGACCCCTTATCTCACTACTTATCCTCCCTTGTTTTTTTTTTCTTTCCCCTTTCCCTCCTGCCCACTCATCCCTCCTTAAGTACTGAAGTCCTCAAAATGCTCTCTGGAAAAAAACACAGGCCATAGATCCTACTGTGGCTTGGGTCTCCTTTTCCCAGGCACGTCCTCAACCTTGGTGAAATAACCCTTTAAATTGATTGAGATCTATCTAAAGTGCCTTTGGTTTTACAGAGGTAGTTTTACACTGTGGTTTAAGCGGCAGTTGTTTGACCTACAAAGTACAAAGTAATAATAAAAATCACAATATACAATATGCCAATCATTGACTTGCTGGCTACACAGTTCTTCACTGGAGACAATGAAATAGAATGGCCTGGCAATCAGGAAGAGTGCAGCCAAGATGGGTTGAAAAAAGGTAATAAAATTTCTAACTTCCAAATGGTTTTGCCAATTCACCTGCTTCCACTCCTTTGTTTTTCTTTGAGCAAAGCACTTTGTGCCTAATGCAAAGACTGACTTGCCTCAATGCTTCAATTAATGGAAAGTTGGATGTCATTTATGGGGTAAATTAATTGATATGTATCATTATATGTGTGTGTATGTGTATCAGTGAATTATTCATGTATTTCTAGCAAAAACATGTTTGCCTCACATATCTAACTATTCAGAAAGAAAAAGTAAAGAATCCGAACCATAGCACATTATTCTAACTTTTAAATAAATTTTGATGAAACACAAAAATGATGTGTTAGGATAAATACTATTACAAGTAATATTGTCTGATTTATGAAGAAAATAAAACAGTATAATTTCTGGTACAGTCAATCAGGATACAGTTTATGGCTCCAAATGAGAGCAAAATGAACTTTTCTATGAGAATTAAATCCACAACTTTGGTCACAAGTAACACTGTCTAGGGTCCTAAACAAATCAGTTGTGTTAATATGTGTTTTCAGTGTGAACATAAGCAGAAATCGTATGTGTAATTTACTTATTTAAAATTAAATCTATCAGCCTTTAAAATATGTTTGTTTAATCACTTTCTTGTACTTTTTTGAAACATTTAGCTTCAACTACTATAGGCCCCATAGCAAAGGGCATATAGTGATAAGGTGTAGCGCCCAGCACCTAGAAATTACATGTTTAATTCCATAACTCTACCCATAAAATTATACTAGGACCTAAAATATTGCATTAATCCTACTTGACACTAGGAATACACTATGTGTATAAATATAAAAGATACTTACTCTAGACATTTTCAATACAAAAAAAGTATAATTTTAAAAAATCACTCATAATTTTACCAACCAGAGGAAGACACAGTACTCTAAGAATCTTGATGTATGCGCTCAAGTTTTTTTCCAAGTTTTATATAGATGATATGAAACTTGATGTACCTGTCTGGAATTATGATAATAGTTATTGGTAATGGCTCAGAGGTGTACAACATATATAATATCACTGTTTCTGAAAGTGATTTGGTTTAGAGAGTAGAAGTGATTTTGTGGCAGTTGGTATTGCTAATTCTCTCAGGAACATCACTATTAGCTTCCTTCAGATGTGTTTGAATTTAAGTTTGGTCTGCCTTAACATGCTAACCACACTGTGATTCCCTAAATATGACTTTTGGGGGTGTCTTTTCTAGATAGTATAACAGCATTTGGATACCTTGTATCCATTTTTTAGAATGTTGTATTAGCTGTTTGTATACAGGTCTTATTCATCTTCTAGAAGGTTCTGATTCCTGAAGAAAGTCATGCTTTTCCCAGTTCCAAATCGCTGCTCATTATCACTAGTGGACAGACAGATCCAGGCAAGCCATTCACTTGCTTTCCTGACGAAAGCAAAGATTTTTACCAAAACATTCCAACCAGTGTCTTCTGCCAAATTGAGAAGAGACAGCCAGGAAACTATTTAATTACCAGCTAATTGGAATGTCTTTTTCTGTGCCTCACTTATAACTGGTAATGAGCCATATTTGAATGAATGGATTGAAAACAAAAGATTTCATCCTTCATACAGAGATAAGAGTTTAAATTGGGATTGTACACTTGACAGAGGCAGCTCCACCTCTGTCCACTTAACTTTCATTCCTCATTAAAATCTCATGCTGCCCTGGCACACACACAATAAAGGAAATTGATTAGATGCAAGGAATTGTGTAGAAGCCAAATTTCACCTGAAAAAAAAAAGTAGTTAGTCTGATATATAGGAAAGCAATAATAAATAATATTTTTTCTTACCAAGTTATTTAACACTCAGGAGTTTACCATCAGAGAAAAGAGAAAAAAAGATAATTGAATGGCTTGAAAAATGAATAGTCAATTCCTGTTACGGGAGACATCAGTCTCTAGAGATATACAACACTGTATTTTAAAATCAATGGTTAGAAAGGGTTTTTACTTGATGAGCATTCTCTAAAATGAAATGCACATGAATCACATATTCATGATTCCTTAAAAATAGTGTCTCAATTTTAATAAGTGTTTTAAGAAATAATATGGATTTACCATAATGAATCACTTAAAATAGTGATTAAAATGATACAATCATTTCCCATTAATATGTGGCTTTGTAGGTAACTTTTTTTAGAATATTCAATTTTTGAAATACGAATATATTTTGAAATAATTGTGCCCTCTCAGATGCTAAAATCTTAATTCCAAATATGCACTAGAATGTAGATAACTTTTTAGCATTAATTTTTAAATTGAAAATTGATGTTCTAGGTTCACATCTAGATACTTTACAGTATCTCTTTAAGACCCTCAGCCAAATGCCAGCTATTGTTTAAATTTTCCATCATGAATGTAATTGTGTCAACATGTATTTCTCTTAAGTGTAGTCAACAGAATATGCTCTATCCAAAGGCATACATATCCTTTCTGCCATTACTATTAAAAAAAAATCATTTCCCCATTCTACATGTGTTAATATTGGTTAAAGAAGACTTCACAACACTGTGACTCCTAGAAAATCTCTCTTTTGCCCTGTCACTCTCCTTTAAGGGAATTCAGTTCCCATTATAGAGATCTGCAGCTTTACTCTGTTTCATTTCTGTCTGAGGGTGTTTGTTGTTATTGCTGTTTTAAAGTTAATTAGAGATAATGCCCAAGTGACATATCTTCTCGGTGCACACTACTAGAAAATCTGCCATGGATTCTTAAGGTTTTACAAAATTGTGTTCTTTAAACTGTGGGCGGGCATTTACTGTAGGGAGAACAGGTCTCACACTAACATTTTGAAGGCAGAAGGATTTGGCTGCATTGCTTTGGTGATTCTACGATCACTATTTATAGTTTGGACAGGGAGAGTTTTCAATTTCTACTCAAGATGACTGGAAGGAATTTTCCCTGCAACTCAGATCTATCCTTTTATTAAGTCCTTTAAGTTTTTCTTTATGCAACCTGTAGAGGAGCCTATCAGACAACATCATTTCACTTGGGCATTATTTCTAATTAAGTTTAAAAAACAACGTGGTGCTCAGGGCTGCTCCAGTTTATGAAAATGCAGGCCCATACAATGGCATGAGTTCCACTTGTTTCATACAAAATAGCACACAACTGTCACCTGCCTATGGAAAAATGAGAGTTTTGTGATGGTCTTATCATTATTGTAATCATAATGTAGACTATCATTTCCAAATTTTTAATTTTTTAAACTCTGAAAAAAACTGTATGAATAGTCCAAATATACAATGAATAACTTCATTTCCTCTTTTGCCACTTAATTATCACTTGCAATTAACAATTCTTTTCTTTTCTTTTTTGAGACGGAGTCTCACTTTGCTACCCAGGCTGGAGTGCAATGGCGCAATCTCGGCTCACTGCAACTTCAGCCTCCCGACTCCCGAGTAGCTGGGCTTACAGGTACCCGCCACTACGCCCAGCTAATTTTTGTATTTTTAGTAGAGACAGGGTTTCACCATCTTGGCCAGGCTGGTCTTGAACTCCTGACCTCATGATCCACCTGCCTCGGCCTCACAAAGTGCTGGGATTACAGGCATAAGCCACTGCGCCTGGTGCGTAATTAGCAATTATATATTGATTCCATGGTGGGGAGAACACAATGTTACTCTTTTTTTTTCTTTTTCTCGTCTGTTTTGAACACATGTACTGAAATAATCTATAACATTCTTGACTCCCAGATTCCAGTAATAAATCCACTAACCTATTAGGCAATGTGTCTGTATCAGCAAAGGTATCCCTGCTTTTCAGTTTCAGCCATATACCCAGAATTACCAAATAGAGCAGAGGAATTATTATGGGGAAAAAACCTACAGGAGTATATTATGACTATATGCACAGGGCCTCTGACATGTGTGGGCCAGACATGATTAGGCTATCTCAAAATCTGAGGCATATTCTAATTATTGACAAATCATTCTTTTGTTACAGTTTTTCTATGCCTACAGTTGATCACTTGGTGATGCCTAACAGCACTTCAGATACAACCCACCCCCTGCCCAAGCCTGGACATTAACATAACATACGATGTTAATGTATTTGTATGGATAGATCTCTATACCAGGATAAAACTCTCAGCTTTGGTGACTGCTGTTTTATTAGTGATTCAATGACATCAACTTTGCATATGGAGTGAAATGTCTGAGTCCTGAGTACAGTAAAATATAGACAACTTAAAGTAGAATACTATATAAAATATTCTCCCTTGAAAGAGGGAGTTTTACATAGCTAAAGAGCTAATTTTACCTGGCTACCTGTTTCTCAAAGTAAAACCAACACTAAAAACTAATCTGTAACATGTTTAGTCATCATAACTGAATGGGCAAGAAGATCTCTCTTTTGTGAGCAAAACATACATGGCCTTCTCACCAGTTACCTTTTCTGCCAGAGAAGGCTGATAACAGATGGAAGCAAGTCATAGCCACACACCTCAACAGGAAGACACAGGGCTTGTTTAAGTCAGCTGCTGATGGTGTGTGCCTGATACAATCAGGAGTAAAATAGCCTAGAGAATGTGACACAAAGTCATTCTCACACCACCTCGCAGTCTAGGAAGCACCAGTCTCAATCAAGTACAACAGCAGGAGAGAACGCAGAGCAAAAACTACCGCCTTATAAAAATATGTTCCTAAGTCAGGCTCCTTTATTAAAACTAAATGCACAGTAAGGGTCACAAACAACTGTGCCACTTTTAATCAAAGGAGTGAGTGTATTAATTTTCTATGAACCGTATTGAGGCTTGTAGCTCCAATTTGTCATCTGACAGCAAAAAGGTCTTACTATTACTCCAGCTAGTATATCAATAATGGATTGGGTCTACTACTTGACTTTCAAGCTACTTTAGATAATACACATTTAGAAGTGCTGATGTTCTCGTATCTAAAATTGCCAAAAGGGAGGTAAGTGGCAGAATGTAGGCTAGAGAAACTGAGAGGAAAAAATTACAGTAAGAATCAGGCTAAAGTCTTTAGTGGATATTCCAGGACACTTCTGCCTACATCAGGCATGTGAAACTAGCCAAGATTGAATTTAATGATGAAACAGTGCTGCGAGGGTTTGGCAAGACAGGAACTGTCATATTCTGAGGAGGGGCCATATATTGGTAAAATATTATTGAAATAAACTTCAAAACATACTTGTTATGTCCGTAATGTTGCTTCCAGACATCAGTTATAAGAAAATTATCATTAATTTGGGCAAAATGTTTTGTGCAAGAATGTTTATTTCATTTTTACATTTTGTAATTAGGAAAAATGTTGGAATCAATTTAAATTTACTTCAGCAAAAGAATATGTGGATAATGTGTTTATAATATGTAATATCAAAGAGCCAGTAAGCGGCATTTTCAAAGAATTCCTAATGACCAAAAGAAAAAAATCAATATACAATATTAGGTTAATAAATTAGGAAAAAATAATTTATTTAAAAAATAATGTGAAAGGCTTGGAAAAAACACATCAAAATATTAACCTGATTAAATTTGTGTAATAGTAGATGACTTACTTTATTCTTTGTACATTTTATATTTTGCAAATGTTCTGAAATGGCCAATGTACTGTACACATGCATGCATGTATACACATTTACAAATATGTATAATAAAAAAATCACATCCTTTAAAAAACTTGGCACAAAGACAAATTATATAGCACTGTAAGCATTAATTAAACTTAACAAATATTTACTAAGACTTACTCAAGGATAGGAAATGTAAGGGGAATGTGAATGAAGTAGTATTTACCTTGAAGGAGTTTATATTCTGGTAGAGAATAAGTAACATAAAGCAAGGAGAGATAACTTCCATAAGGTGTTAAGAGGCTTAAAGAAGAGAAAGAATGAGAGATTGAAAAGTTGGAGGGATGAGGGAAGAACTCACAAAAGAAATAGCATTAGGAATGGATCTCAGGAGTGTCAATAAGAATCTGGTAGAAGAGTGTCCCAGGAAGAAGGGGCAGTAGGAACAGAGACAAGAAAGATCAGGCCACCTTTAGGATCCAGTTGTCAAAACTGTTTGTCTGGAGTTGAAATCTTGGCAGCACAGCTGAGAAGACAATGTGGAGTCTACCTGGATAGTGCCAGCTGTCTCACAGAAAGGTTTGTGCATATCTTAAAGGCACTGGGTATTCTTGAGAAGGGTGTGACCTAGTTTTTCTTTTATAGTTAACCCTTTGGTATGACTCAGATTTGGGCTCTGGTTACCCTGCCAGTACTGTGCTTTGGGAACATTGAAGCTGTGCTGCGGGAACATTGATTTAGTAGGGGCATGTGGCTTGGTATAGAAACTTCACATTTTAATATTTATATTTTAGTGCAACCAATTTAATGTGGAGACACTGAGTCACAAGTAAAGAAAAAACAGCAGTAGCAAGTAGAGTTTTAGTTTAGTTTATTTTAGTTTAATTTAGCTTTTTTAATGACTAAGTAATGTGTGAGACAGACATCCATATACCAGGTTCCCCCAATTCACATCATGGCCACCTAAATCTGAGTTAAGGCAGTGAGGGTCAGGGCTGGGTAAGCACTGAAGTCAGACTTGAGAACTGATGGAGATATGAGTGGAATAAGGGTCATAGGTGTCTTTGGTGCACATTTCTTAGAGCAGAAGACAGTGATTTTATGTTTTGGCCTGCCAAGGTTGTTTGCTAAATACCTGCAAAATTCTCTACCTTACTTGATTTCAAGTAGAGAGAAAGTGAAGTTGGAGATGTCAAGTCAAAGCTGTTAGTACTGGCAGGGTAACCAGAGCCCAAATCTGAGTCATATCAAAGGGTTAACTATAAAAGAAAAACTAGGTAACCATGTTGAACACATGAGTGACATGAGGCTCTACAACTTCACGAACAATTGTATGCAGAGGGGATGTGGGAGAGAATAGCTGAAAGCAGTTTGCCACAGTTTAATCTGGGTTAGTTGAGAGACCACTAATTTTACTAGAAACTGAAAAGAATCATATTTGAGAGAGTGATGTGAATTTCAAGTGTCTGTAGACCACACACATGAAGATGTTCCTGAGCTGGGATAGCTCAGGCCACGGTAGAGATGTAGAAAAGCAAAAACACAGAAAAAAAAATAAAAAATAAAAGATTCATGAATACATGTAAAGGCATTTTTAAGTGCCACAGTAATCTGTATATTTGAAAATAATAAGAATACACATTTTTCTTTCTAATTTAAGTTATTGACCAATATCATGGAGTTGGCTCGACTAATGAGTTGGAGAGAAGAGGGAGGTTACTGAGCCAGAGTGATGATTTCCAATCACTTGCCAGAACGCTTTTAGCTCTACCACCTCCTTTCAGAACTGTGTGGTGTCCATATGGATTGTGAGGCAGTAGATTATAAAGATAGCTTGAGAGGATCTAAAGATGTTTCAGGCACATGTTCTTCAAAAAAGCACACATGAACAACAGCAAGACTGGGGCTCAGCATGTAGGCAGCCCCTCAGTCTGACAGTGCTGATGAGGAACTCTAATTCTGTCTCTAAATGTTTCCTGAAAAGGTGAAGGGAAAAGGGGATGGTACCTCAGTTTAGCTAATCTAAGAAGATCTACTTCCTCTTACCTGTTAGTTTTATTTAACACAACAAGAAAGAAGCAAGCGTTCAGCTTGGGATCATTACCCTCTTTTCAAAATCCAGAAACACTTAATGAATGTACCTCTAAACACAAAAAAGAACATCTAATTCAATGCTTCAAAGATTTTACTGAGCTTTTCTTGGATTTATTACAAAAAATCTTACAGAAATTTATTAATTTTGGTTAATTGGAGTAGATTCTAATTAAAACACCGGGAAATTCAGATGGCCTGAGTAGAATTCTTTCTCCTTTTGCTTTACCCCCTGTGACTTTATTGGAAAGTAATAATCACCCAAAGCTATTCTCTAGAAGTTTTATTTTACATTGCTACAAAGTTCTCCAACAAATAAAGCTTCTCAGGAAATAATATTCAACAAGTTGTTGAACCATCATGCAGTTCATGGGAGTGGAGATGTCAATGATTAGCACTTACTGTCTGCCCCTAGCATTATTGTGCATTCAATGCTTCCATTCCCTCAAATTTTACAATGGAATTGGAGTGTTTATACTAGTATTTGGTCTACTAATATGCATGTGGAAGATATGCAAGCATCTCTGTTTGTCCAAGCGTACACATCAGGACGACCACACACATCTACAGTCTTTCCTTTCACAATCTCAGTCATATAAAGAAAAAATGTCCATCCCAGCCACATCACTGTTGCATAAAATCCTCTAGGAAGAACAGATCTTCTGAATAAAGAAATGTTCTTTCCAACAGTTGTTGTGTATATGGGTATGTGTTTGTGTGGTTAAGAGACCTCCCTAGCTTCAACTTTTTCCTTGAAATGTATGAGTACAAGTGAAAAAGATTACATGCTTTGCCTTTCCACCCACCCTTGATACCTAACTGAACAAAGCAATTCTGAAACTAGAAAAAAAACCTGGTTCAATAACCTGTTTTACAGAACATGAGAATCTGACTGCCACTGGGGCAATGCAAGTCATTTCAAACATGGAAGTATGTGAAATATTTATGGTATTTCAATCTTCATCTTTTTTTTTGAAACCTAATCTCTACTTTTTAGAATAGATAGTGTAGCTCAACTAGGTAGATTCCAGAGATTTTTGAAGACAAAATATGAGACTTTTTACCTAACATCTTCATCTTCAACACTCTAACCGACCTCATCCATGTAGATTGTCATTGGATCAGATTTTGATAATATTTCCTTTTTTCTACCATCTGTTTCCCATTCCTTGAACATGAGTCTTATATGTGTTCATGTTTGTATGGGTATGTATGTGTGTACCCAATGGTAAGTTCCATTTTAAGATTTATGTATTAATCCTAAAAAAATCCTCACATTAAAAAAAAATCAAAAAACCCTTCACTCGTAAAAGTTAACAAATAGGTAGATTTTACTTTGAAGAATTCTGCTTTTATCCTTTTTATTCTCTCTGCCATATAGATTTGACCAAAAACAAAACAGTAATAAAATACCCTACTTCTTTTAATGATGCAAAACAAAAATGCTTTCTGAAGATAATGTCATGGTGTTCTTCAAAAGATATAATAAAATGTTCTTTCTTCTCATTCAACAAGTATTTCTTGTGCCTGCGATACTCTGTATTGGCACAATGCTGGTAATGGGGTGCTGACTGTATATTTTTACTTTTCACCACTCAGAAAGTACCTGAATCTATCTATTGATTTATTACTTTTTTTTCATTTTGAAATAATAATAGACTCACAGGAAGTTGCAAAAACTGAGCTGGGTGTGGTCCCATGCACCCCTTGCCCGGCTTCTCCCAGTGAAATTACTAGAATAACGACTAAAACCAGGAAATTGACAGTGGTACGATCTGTGGAGCCTGTTCATATGCCACCAATTTTGCAAGCACTCATTTGTGAATGTGTCCATGTATGTACTTCTAGGCAATTTATTATCTATGTAGCTTTGTGTAACCACTACCACATTCAAGATACAGAAATGTTCTATCACCACAGGGCTCCTTCATGCTACCCCTTCAGAGTAACGCTCAATCTATCTGACCTCAATTCCTAATCCCTAGTAATCATTAATCTCTTCTCTGGCTCTGTAATTTTGATGGATTTTGTTGAGAATTTTATGTACATGATACAGTATGCTGCCTTTTGAGATTGGCTTTTCTCACTTACTGTAATGCCCTTGATATCCACAAAAGTTGTTGTGTGTATCAATAGCTTTTTTATTTGTTTTTCCTTCTACTGCAAGGTAGTATTTTATGGTATGAATGTATTACAGCTTTAACCATTCGCCTATTTTAGGACATTTGAGTTACTTCCAGTTTTTGGCTATTATGAATAAAGCCACTATAAATGTCTGTGTACAAGTTTTTGTGTGAAAATAAGTTTTCATTTCTCTGCATTAGATGTTCCAGAATGCAATTGCTGAATCATATGGTCTCATGTTCAGCTTTACAGAAAACTGCCAATTGTTTTCCTGATTGCCTGTACCATTTTATATTCCTACAAATAAGGAATGAGAGAGCCAGTTCCTCCTCATCTTTGCTAGCCTTTACTATTTTCACTTTTTAAAAAATTAAATGATTTTGAGAGGTATGTAGTGATATCTCACTGTGGTTTTAATTGCATTCCCTAATGGCAAAGATGTTGAACATCTTTTCATGTGCTTATGTGCCATCTGTGTCTCTTCCTTGGTGAAATGTCTGTTCGTGTGTTTTAACCATATTCTTATTGTTTTTTCACTGTTGAATTTTTAATGATTTTTTATATGACCCTAGATAAAAGTCTTTTGTCAGATATGTGGTTTGCAAATATTTTCTCCCCATCGGTGGCTTATCTTTTCATCCTTTTAACAGGATGTTTCACAGAGCAAATTTTTTTTTA
Source organism: Pan troglodytes (assembly GCF_028858775.2). Lineage (NCBI taxonomy): Eukaryota > Metazoa > Chordata > Mammalia > Primates > Hominidae > Pan > Pan troglodytes. The sequence continues at coordinate 134,915,830 of NC_072403.2, read as the reverse complement.
ATTTTGGTGAGGTTCAATTTACCAATTTTTAATTTTTTGATTATGCTCTGGGCACCAAGTCTAAGAACTCTTTGCCCAGCCATAGATCCTAAAGATTGTCTCCTATTTTTTTCTAAAAGTTCTACAGTTTGCTGTTTTACATTTAAATACATAATCCATTTGAATTAATTTTTGCCTAAGGTTTGAGCTTTAAGTTGAGATTCTTTTGTTTCATTTGCCTGTGCTTTTCCAATTACTTCCAGCAACATTTGTTGAAAAGCTATATTTCAACTGTTTAATTGCTTTTGCACTTTTCTCAATTATCAGTTGGACATATTTGTGTATGTCTATTTCTGGGTCCTCTGTTCTATTGATCTATGTTTATCCCATTGTTAGTTCCACATTCTAATATTTATCTCTCTAATATTATTACTGCTATATCAATTTGACAAAAAAGAACAAAATCTTCTTTTCACTATGTACATTAAAAATATCTTTCAAATATAATCTTATGTTGTTCTCTAAAAGGTAAAGTTGATTTTTAATAAAATAATTCATTATCCCCAAAGCTGACAAATTATCTTGTCATTTTAAATCTTTCATCTTCATGAACCAAATAATATTAGTGTGAAATGTTTCCTTTAAACCAAAAATGGCTAATATGCCACCATGAAAATGATAAACCATATACCTGAGTCAAAGATACATTATCTAAAGACTGAGAAAAATTAGGAGAAAAAAATACAACTAAGAAATGACTAATTCAAAAAACTCTTACCTATATAAAGAAACAATAGACAACAAAAAAATCTTTGCTGCTCTGGATTTATAGAATACCCATAATGCCTTGGACAAACCTGTCATTGTATGATCTTAATTTCATACCTGAAGAAACTGAGGCACAGAAAGTTTAAAGGCCGATATAATCAAGCTGTTGTTGATCAAGGTAAGCATGGACCCTACCACAGTTTCAAATCTACTGCTTACTCCACTTACCTATAATTTTTGTATTCACTGGTAAGTGGGAAAGAGATCAAAATTTGAATATTAAACCAGAGCTGAGTATCATACTAAGAATATGCTATTTCACATACTCCTATAGCCATGCAGCATTCACCCACTCTACAACCAACACTCACTTTTATAATTTTCTTTGTTTAGGTTAAAAAATCATATTTTATTGATGATAAAGTAATTTAAGGAATATTTGTTAAATGTCATTTTTGCCACTCCCCTAGTAAGTGTAAGACACCATGCCTGCTTCCATGGATTTTCCTTTCTAATTGAAATAAGATTTTTTACTCTATATTTTACCAGAATGCCTTTGATAAAGTAAGTATCATTATAAGTAGGTATTTCTGATTTAAAGTGACAGACTGAAAAAACATATTTGTCTCCCCTACTCCTGAGATTTTATTTAAAATGACAGGAAAAACATTTTTTAAAAGAAAAGCACAAATAGTGAGATAACTGGAGGAAAAACATCATCATATCAATTACTTCAAAGTATTTTCAAATAGGAAAAGGAGATAAAAGCCTACCGGGAAAAATCAAAGGCACTATAAATGCAAAAACTAAGGGGAAAATGTACATGAATTAAACAAGAAACTGTAGGTTTAAGTTAAGAGTTAAGTGAACCCAATCTAGGATATTAGCGCTGCAACAAGACCAGGAATCAATTAGACAAATTAGAAAAGAAAGTGACTGGGCTAAAAGAATAATTTTTAAAAGAATAGAAATAATTTCCCAAAGAAATGTTAAGAAAAGTTAACTATAAGATATTGGCAGTAAATAGTGAAAAGGGGGTTCTGGCTTGTAACTATAATCTCTTCTATTTAATCTTCATGAAGAGGTAAGTACCTTACTTGATATAATATTAAATCAAGTCAAAGAAAGAAAAATAAGACCAAGTTCCTCATAATGAGGCTAAGGCAATTAAGAAAAAAAAGGTACTACTGGTAGACTTCCAATACATCCCTGGGTGTCTTAGCAGCAGAGTTTGGAGTTTTACTTCCTGACAATCTTCTGGAAACTGCCACTTAAAAGATCATTGTATTCTTTTTCCCCCAGCTCTATTGAGGCATAATTGATAAATACAAATTGTATCTATTTAAGATGTACAACTTAGGGTTTTGGTAGACACAGACTTTGTGAAATAATCACTATAATCAAGATAATTAACATATCCATCACCTCATATGGTTACTATTTGTATGTGTGTGTGGTGAAAACACTTAAAGTCTACCTTCTTAGTAAATTTCAAGTAAATGATATAGTTATTATTAAGTATAGTCCCCGTGCTGTACATGAGACCTCCAGAACTATTCATCTTGCATAACTGAAAGTTTGTCTCTTTTCACCAACATCTCCCCATTTCCCCCTCCTTTAACAGACGTGTGAGCTGGAGTTAGAACTGACATTTGCTTGTGCAAACAGAGGTAATTTTAACATTTTAGATAGGATTGAGATTCTAGGCAAGGCATAGGGGCTCACGCCTGCAATCCTAGAACTTTGGGAGGCTGAGGAGGGAGGATCACTTGAATCCAGGAGTTTGAGAACAGCCTGGGCAACATGGCGAAACCCTGTCTTTACAAAAAATACAAAAAATTAGCCAGGCATGGTGGTGCACAAAAAATACAACAAGTTAGCTAGGAGTTGTGGTGCATGCCCATATTCCCAGCTACTTGGGAGGCTGATGTGGGAGAATCACTTGAGCCCAGGAGGTTGAGGCCACAAAGAGCCATGATTGTGCCACTGCACTCCAGCCTGGGCAACAGAGTGAAACCCTGCCTCAAATAAGAATATATATATATGAGATATATGAGATATATATTTGAGAATATGAGATATATATATATTTGAAAATATATATATGAGAATATATATGTGTGTATATATATTTTATATATAATATATATTTTATATTTTTTATATATATTATATATATTTTATATATATAATATATATAATATATATTTTATATATTTTTACATATATATTATATATTATATATTTTATATATATATTATATATATTATATTATATATTTATATATATATTTATATATATTTATATATATTTTATATATATTTATATATATATTTTTATATATATATTTTATATATTTTATATATATTATATATATTTTTATATATATTATATATTTTTTATGTATATATATTTTATATATATATTTTATATATATATATATATTCTCCTTACTAAAGTACTTTGACTCTGCCCTAATGCTAGCAAACAAAGTAACCTTTAAAGCCCTAGGATTAACTCGATTTAGTTTGGCTGAGCTACTCCTATATTAACATAAAGAAGAAAGTATGTGCTGGTCTCAGATATTAACATGAAGAAAAAAGTATATGCTATCATTTGGATATACAGTCTACAGCCTAGTTCCACTTCAATATTACCTGGACTGCAAAGTCCAGTTTGGAGCTATGGAAAGAGACAAAGGGAAGCAGAACTGGAGAAAATATTACTGAAGATAGGGCTGACCTTTATGCTCAGCCAGCAAGGAATGAGCAATTCTCCAAACAAGCAATCATACATGAGTCTGAACAACAGATAGTTTTAGGTGGCATAAAGCTTGACTTCAAAATGACTCATTCCTTCTTCTCCCTGCTAGAGCCTGAAAACATTAAAACAGAACATTAGACAAGGTTCTTGGATAACTGGGACTCCACTGAAGATTAAACACTACACAATGAATTCAAGAATCCAGTCTCTTATCTGTCTCTTATAATAGCTCCACAGGAACAGAGATGAGATGAAAGATCCAACACGGACAGAAATGAACAAAAAAAGAACTAAATTTACACACTTTTATTAACAGCCCATTTAAAATTCTATTTCAAAGAAATAAGAAAAAATGATATGAAAGGAGACAATGGAATATTACAAGACAACACTGTGATGGTGATAAACTGTACTTCTTTTTCTGGCAGCCAGCGCTTGCACAGTTTTTACTTTGCTCTTTCTGTATGACTTGGTAAATGTCCAGTGTGCAGAGGTTATGAGCATTTCACTAAGTGAAGGTGATGCATCTTCAGGTCTAACAGCCTTTCTCCACGTAGGACGATGCATGAGAACTGGTCACACCGTGCTCTTGACAAAAACTGCTTCATCGATCTGTTTTAATACCCAGGCTCCTTGCTACCTATGAATTCCATCATCAGGCAGTATTTGTAAGAAATATGGCTGCTGACATACTTAAAGTGAACCAACTGCATGTTGCAACTGTTATAATATCTTCCCCTGTTTAATCCATTCTTTATCATAGAATGGATTAAATAATATCATAGAATGGATTAAATAATGGATGCTAGATTTATCTATTAAAATACACTTGTCCTGTCAAGTCAATAACTCTCCTACAAAAACAAACAAACAAAACAAACAAACAAACAAAAAACTTATCTTTTTTACAGTGGCATTCATGTCCTTCTACTATTTTGTTTCAACTAAATTTTCCAACCTTATTTCCTTATTCCTTATTTCCTTATTCATGCATACTAAGATACAACTAAACTAACCTACTTCCTAATACCCAAATGCATCATGTATATGATCACCTCTCCATCAACTGTTTCTTAGTCTATAATGCTTCCAACGATGCATTTTCTTTCTTTCAAAAGGGCTTTGTATGGATATCTCTTTTCTCAGTCCTTTCCCTAAGCAAGATCTAATGGCTTTTTACTTCCTTTTCCTTTCATAAGTTGTTTGCACTTTTACATAGCATTTGAAATTTTAAATTAACACAGCCTTTAGCTTTTTAATGAGATACTTTTCTAATAGTGGGAAATGTGTACCACACTGATCAAAACACAAGTGGAGTGATTACTTTTCTACTTTGGTAACTTAGTATGAAAACTTATAACAAGAATATCATAGTCTGGGTCGTTTAAACAACATTTCTTTATCACAGATATAGGGGCTGGAAAGTCAAAGATCAGGGTGCAGGCATGGCCAGGTTCTGATGAAGGTCTCCTTCTTGATTTCCTCATGTGGAAGAGACAGAGAAAGATACAGCAAACTTTCTTCTGTGTCTCTCCTTACAAGAGCACTAATCTTACCATGAGGGCTCCACCTTTATGACCCAATTACTTTCCAATGACCCCACTGGGGATTAGAGTTTCTGCCTATGAATTTGGGGGTAGGGCAAACACAAACATTCAGTCCCTAGCATTGACGATAAACTGACAAAATGTTGTGAGTTTAGAAGGTGAATAATACACTATTTTAAAACTATGTCATGAAGAGAAAGGGATAGAGAAACAGGTCACAAACATTTGGAGAAAAAAATATAAAAATGAATAATATCAGATAGCTTCCAGTGTTCAAAGAAACAGGCTGCTTATGTCTTTGAAAAATTGTTTCATACAAGACACTGCATTTAGTAGAGTGGCATTAATCCTGTGTTCAAGATTTAGCTAAATTTAGGAAAGACTTTTGTTGCCAAACTCAGAGATGAAAAGAGCTGCTGTGTGAAGTAGTACGCTAGCATGCTCTGAATGTGCACAAACAAAAGCTGCATGACCTTGTTTGGTTTGTTTGTTTGTTTTTTAGAGACAAGTTCTCACTATGCTGCCCAGGCTGGTCTCGGACTTTTGGGCTCAAGCAATCCGCTTGCCTCGGCCTCCCAAAGTGCTGGGATTACAGGCATGAGCCACCGTGCCTGGAAGTTATGTGTACACAAGATGTTCAGCGATTTCTAAGTTTCCTTCAAATGCTAAAATTCTAAGATTCTAGACATGTTTGCACTAAACTTTTCATACAGGATCTAATATAGCATGTGCTTATCTGCTAAAACTGATTTAGATCTGTATAGCATAGCCAACAGTTCAACACAAAATGCCAAGAAATAGAATCCCTATTAAATGAGAACAATCACATTCAGATGCTCTCTGATATTTTAATACTCAGTTTTTCACTCATGTGCACTTAATTATTGGTCTAGAAAGTCTAAATGAAAAATAATTTGTCTGACTGTGAATTTGTAACCCTTAAACCTTTAAAGTATACAAAGTTGCTTATGATTTACCAACATTTGATCAGATTTTAGAAGAAAATAAATGTTATTATTAAAAATTCATGTAAGATACTGTGCTATTAATGTACTTCTCTGTAAATGCACAGTACATTAATATAATAAACACAATTTATCATCAGATACAGAGCAAATGCAAATATAAACCTTCTCAAGCAAATCCTTTCCACAAGAGATTTTAACATGCATAACAACTTACTTAATTTTTTTTCAAAGAATCTCTTTAAGCAGCATTCTAAATTAAGTCCCAAACTGTTGTCTTGCCAAAACTCCTGGTTTATTTCACTTAAGTTAAGCCCGATGAGCTCCAGGTACACATAGTATTGCAGAGCCTTTACTTCTAGTCTATGCAGAAGAAACAAGGTGAGAAAACCAGTGGACCAGAGAGAATGACTGTGAGAGAGATCATGCTTTCAGAAGACAATTGTAATCACCATGCACAGGAGAGACTGAACAGGGGCAGGCTAGAGGCAAGGCAATGTCCTCATGTTCTGAGGTAACCAAGGTGAGATGAAACAGATTTAAATGAGGATGGAAGAAAAATGTGAATGGGAGAGGACGTAGACAAAACTATCTCCCCCTTCCTTTTAATTATCGCTTGGCCTGCACTAATGTGGACTTTTAGCATCTCTGGGCTGGTTTGCTATGAAAGTCTCTAAACTTCTTACTCCTTGAACTTTTCTCTTTAAAATTATCCCATTTTATGAGTATTTATAGGGTGAAAGTATAAACAAATGAATGGTGTCACATTAATTTTTCTATTGTCCGTTTTTCATGATTTGTTCCTCTACTCAAGATGTCACTGATTCTCCATTCTTCATAAAATAGAGTTTAAATTCAAAGTGCATAACATTTTGACCCTTATCTAACAGATGACTTCTTTACTTTATCTTAAAAATAGAGTTTAAATTCAAAGTGCATCACATTTTGACCCTTATCTAACAGATGACTTCTTTACTTTATCTTGCTTGCCTTCCTTTGATCAACTCTTCGCATCAGACAGCCTAGACTCATTACGATACCCATAATGCAATATATGCATTTTCGCCTCTGTACCTTAGCTCATGCTGTTTCCCTACCTACATCTCTCCACATACCCCAAGAAAATCCTGTAAAACTTATTTTGCCATTTGTTGAATTGATTTTAATAACATAAGAATATAACTAACAGACAAGAACAATGCATATTGTTTAAAAGTGTGAGTGTCTTCATATGATGTAATTTTTCCCCTTTTTTGTTTTAACTTCATTCATGGCTATCTTATTCTAGATTTTCATAAAACTATTTTTAAATGGTGCTTATTGATGGCTACCAGACTGAATTCAACTTCTTTCCTTTCCCCTACCAAAAACTGATCAGTACATGCCAGGTACAATATTAGCATAATATTTGGGATTTTATATGAATCTGATAACTTCATAAAATATGCTTTTCAAAAGATGTCTGATATTTTTCTCTAAGGCATATTTACATTTTCACTAACTCTGCTTCCTCAGGTCTTGCTATAAATTTCCTTTGTGGCCCCAAATGTGACCCACCACAGCTATATGTATTCACAATGCATAATTTTCTTAAGATGAGCAGCTGCAACTGCCTGATTCTATTAATTTGCTCATCAAAGTATGCTAATATTATTTTTGAAATAGAGACTAACCTTTTTAACATAATGCATTGTATATTTATTTGCAAAATAATTTGCTTTACTTTTTACCATATCTCATGTCTCTTTGAAATAAAGATTTTAGAGTGAAAATATTATGTTCCAAATAGCAAAATATGTAAAATGCAGAAAATAAAAAAGATAATTTCACCATAGTCCTATTAGTATCATATAAGCATTGTGTCCCTTCCAATGCCTTTTCTTCTGTCTTTGAATGTATTATTTACATCAAAGTGACAATATTTTACATTTGTTTATATTGCACATATTCCACTTAATATTATGCATAATCATTGTTCATATTTTTACACTTTGCAAATATCACTCTTAACATGGAAAGATCATCCTTCATAGAAATCTGTCTCACTCTATTTCCTTACTATATGCCTACTATGTGGGTCACAATTTTCAGCATTAAAATTATCAATATATTTATAAATTTATAATAAATATCATAAATAGTGCTATGTGTTTTAAGTGGCATTTCCTAGGTAACAGATGCCAAGACTAGTATTTGCTTACAGAAATTTTATCAGGGAGTGATCTCAGGAGCAAAACTCATAAGAAAGAGAAAGGAACTAGGCAGAGGGAGACATTCAACTATGATGCAGTTACAACAGAGGAAACTCCACAGAAAGCTCTGGAGTTGAGGTGGTCTCTCAGAATTGTCCATAATGGAGGAAATGGGTAAAGTATTTGTACTTGTGCATTGAACCTATCACATTATGTTTACTTATGTTCCCTGGGGACATAAAGTCTGGCAAAGTAGCTCCCTTTAAGCAAGGGCAATTCTTGGAGAAGGACTCAGCTTGAGCTATCAGCAGCGAACATTCCTGGCACCTGGGAGTATAACTGCCTTGGTCCTAAGGAAGGGAATCTAGGCAGCACACCGCACTATCCATTACAGTTCACCCTTTATACCACTCAGATTCACTTGCTTCATATATGTTCATATTATCTTGTGGAGAGGAACTTAAAACAGGATAGTGAGACAAATCACAGCTCTCACAGATGCTGCTGGTCTCAAAGCACTTCCTTCTTACAATGCATTTTTCCCAACCAATGACAATGAGCCAAGAACTGGGCTATGGATTCAGTCCACCAACTGTGAATCAGATCACAGCTAAAACTCCATTTATTCATTTTTTTGCACCTATTCACTCCCACTCTAATGTGGGGGGGAAGGCGTGCTTAATAACGGCTTTCCAGGTCCCCGGATATTGATGTCAGCTTAATTCCTGTGTCCAACAGAACTTTAAATAGCTGGGCAACCCCCTTATTCCCGCGTTTAGTTACCCAGGTGAATGACTGTAAATCTCTTTGAAAACAACTGATGAAGTAATTTTATACCCTTGGTATTGCAGGGTCTTTCTTCATGGGGATCTATATTCTTCTTCAGTTCATGGATTTGGAGTCTGAGAACTGGCTCAGGTGAAGAAAGTAGGCATGGTATCCTAAGCTTATATTGGGATAGCTGCCCTCATCCTTTGAATTTCTTTTGGTTGACTATTTTAATACCTTTATTGTCTTCCCATTTATATTTCTCCTAGGAACACATGGCTTAATAATTATATCCAAAGCTTCCTGAGTACTAGGCGTCCCCTATGCTGCCATTCCAAGTGTGACAACTCATTACAATAATTGCACCCAACATACTTCTGATGTTAAAATGCCACAACCTGGCCAGTATTATTTCCAAATCTTATTATCACCATTTTTCAAGAAAGTATTTCTCTAATACATTAGATATCTTTCTCATAGTCCTTTTGATGACTACTTATCCTGAATCTTTCAAATGCCTGAGATATTGAACCCTCCAGGGTATGGTCTCTGGAGAGAATCCTACCCTATTTCATGTCAGGTGGAAGTTTTAATAATCAAAATTCTACCATATGCCTTTAGTCCACCCAGAGCCAATGGCATGACCCTCCTTGCTGCCACCTGGTGAGTTAGCTGAATTGAGTGTTTTTGTTACCATTGAGGGTCTCTTCATGTAGTTGAGAACAGTGAGGAGATATGTGTATATTAATCATGTATATACAAATCTCTTCATGTGGTTTCAGTAGAAAATATTTGTGACATTCCCAAAAGTGAAAATCTCAAGTTTTGTGTCCTAGGAATAAACCAGTGATTTCCATTTGTTGTAAAGAGCTAATACCTATGATAATCATTTTTAATCATTATCTTACAACATGGAAGGCCAGAGGCAGTGGCCATAAACTTCTAAGAGAAAAACTGCCTATGACTGCCTATGGTTTTTTAAAAAGAATATTATTTTAAGAAAATGGGGATGGTATATGTTCTTCATATCAAACTTCTGTTGGTGAGTTTTGTATGATGTGCCAGGTTTGGCTGATTAATTACATTATATAAAAAACATATTTCAGCCTGAAGGGTTCATCTTCTTGTTACATAAGTTTACTTACATTCTCTTCTTGAGCACAGGATAAAAAAGAAATGAATGACCAAGGCTGATTTTAACCTTATAGGACTGGGTACCATGCCAATTTCTTTCATGTATGTCAATTCACATAATCATCACAATACCAGGTAGAGGCATTAGCCCTATTTTTGATGTGATAACAAAGACTTCGATCAGTTAAGTATTCTATCCAAAATTAAAATCTGGACGTGATAGGGGCAAGATTTAAGCCCAGGAATGCCTGATTCTAAAGTCTAACCTATCCTAGCAGTTGTCAAGAGAAGAGAAAACTGTGATTGGACTATATCCTATGTAATTGTTCTCCAAAATCTCTTTATGAAGAAGGCAGATAATCAAAATATGATTTTCCTAGATGCTTTCTTGGATGAGAAAAAGTAAATCTCTTTCTTCCTTATGTGGCCTCATGATAAAACTCAAATCACAGTACATCAATTCTCTCTTATTGTATATAACTTAAGAATGTTTTGTGCTTGTAAATTAGGTTATAAACAACCTTATGGGAAGCCTCCAAGGGAAAAGAAAAGGGAGGGGATAATTCTATTCTTAATACCAACACATAAGCTTCCAGTAAATAATTCCACCAACTCTAAAAACAAGAGCTGAATAATGAAAAACAAGCACTCCTGTAGGGAGAAGCTTGGCAACTCAAACACATAAACTGTGAGATTCAGAGACAATGCAGGAAAACCCTACTTCTGCAGCAGCCTCAAGTTATTCTAAGAGAGGGACCTTCTTTAAAGGCCTTGATGGCTAGAGAGAAACAGAACTGCAGAGAAAAGGACACACCACAGCAACTGAGTTCCAGAGAGCTCTCCATGGTGCTGCTGAAGTCAATCTAGGCTTCCTCTGATGGTTCCTAAACAATGTTTAAGTTACTGTTACTCTTTTTGAGTTAAGGTCCTTCCTAGTTCTAAATATCTATAAAACTGGAACACAGTTTCCTGTTATTTACATAAGAGTGTTTTCACTTCCCTTTCCCTAACTAAATTATGTCTCCACATTTAGCATTTAATAGGACCTGCTTTGATGTTTATCATCCACCTTATGTTAAGACACCATGCCTCAGTTATCATTAAATATAGTTTGTTGTCCAGTCCTGCAGAAACCCATCATTGTTCTATGTGAGGCAGAATGTGCTTTCCCTTAGTCATCTTAAGAGAAATAATGGGCTGACCAGATGTATCTCCCTGAGGTCTTTTGAAATCAAGTGATAAAGTTGCCAATCTGCTTGCATCACTATCCAGCTACAAATAAGCATGGTTTTCTAAGCTTAAGAGTCTTAGTTCAAGGCTGGTTGCATTTATTTGCCAAGAATTATAAGTACATCCATTAGAATTTTGATTTTGGAAATAAATTTCTTCCATATTTTACCCCGGGGGGGAAAAAAGACCTCTCTGGGGATCCAGATTGAAGAGTATCATCTTTATCATCATCATTATCATCATCACCATACAACAATTACCATATAGAAAAAGAATAATTTATCTCCTACCACCATTATGCTAAGGTAAAAATGGTGGCTAATGACCTTCATTTTTATCATCTTGTAATCATAAACTAATCACTGGCTTTAAGGCATTAAGGAGCTTCCAAGTCAACATGGCAGACTGAATAAGCACACTTTCCTTACCTCCCTCCTCAAGTTTAAATGACAGCAGACAGTACAAACTATGATGAATTTTCAACACTACTAGAAACCAAATGAGGCAGACTAACATTAGTAAATCAGACAGTTTGATAAAATTTTAGAAGATAAAATGTACATGTGGCTCTAACTTCTGCTTCCGTAAAGATGGGATGGTAATAATTTTCCCCATTCCTCCCATTAAGTATAACTAAAATGCCTAAACATTATATATAAAATAAACATAAGAATACTCTGAAAGGTAAGGAGAATAAGGTATACCAGCTAGGGGCCTTGATACCCAAAGAATGACACAGTGGTAAGCTTCCTTAGTTTGATTTTGCCTCATAGATCCCAAATTTAAAGCTAAAGAAACTGGAAAATCCTATGGGCACACAAAGACTAAAAGCCATAAGAAAAGCTTGTTCTCACTAACCAAAGAACCAGGAAAGATACATACTAGCAACAATTTTAGGTAATAACTGTACTATTCTAGCCAAATATCAGGAAAAAAAAATATGGCCTCATCCTCACCCATACCAGCAAAGGCTGAGAGGGGAGCCTAGAGTTACACCCTCACCAAGCTGTAATAAGGCATCTCATCCCCATCTGAGTGATGCCAGAGAAGGCTGCGTAGGCAACCAGGTCCTTCATTCCTGCTGTACCAATGCCAATTTCCTGGTTGTGATATTATACAATCGTTTTAGAAGATGTTACCATTGGGAAAGACATATATGGGATCTCTTTGCATTATTACTTACAACTGCATATAAATCTATAATACAATGGTCTCAAAATAAAAATAAAACATTTATCATATATATGTAATTACAAAACAGAAATGTTATTATATACAGAGGACTAAGAACACAAATACAAAATCCATGCTATAGAAACACCAAAAAAAGTCAGAGGAAAAAATAATAATTTTTTTTTAACTGAAGCATATATTAAGTGTCTGGTGGACACATAAAAAGATCCCCTCCCAGTTGCGTGCTTAAATGCCAAACATAACAAAAAAGGTATTAAAATCTTTTACAGAGAGATTTCAGCTACCTACAAAGTAATAAGAACTTGTTTGAAGTCAAGGTTCTCATCAGAAATAATGGATACCTAACAACTATAAGATAATAATTTCAAAGTTCTCATCAGAAATAATGGATGCCTAACAACTATAAGGTAATAATTTCAGAGTACTAAGAAAAAAGTTATTTTGAAGTCATATTTGTATATCTAGTAAAACTGTCAAACAGATGTGAAAACAAAATAAACATTTTAGAGAATGCAAATATTCTGCAATTTTACCCCCCCCATACTCTTTCAGATAAGTGAACAATGACAAAAGCCCTTAAGATTGAGTCTAACGAAACAAAAGAAAGAGAGAGAAAAGAGTTCTAAGATTTGCAGCAATGAAATTCGAGCAAGAGCTAAGATGACACAAAAGTGAAATTTTTTAAATTTCTAGGATGACAGCTCTAATATAGGACTAATAAAAAGAGGGAAAAATTATAACATAAAGAGCTTCTAGAATATTCCCAAGAGGAAAGTTGATTATTTGAAGTATATAATATAATTGATAGACTAAGTAATGATAATGTATTTTTAAATTTTATTTATTAATTTCTATACTGATTAAAATTGTATTGACTTCTGCATGTTTTCAGTATGTGGCTAAACAGTAAGTAAACCTCCAACCAGTTTGTAAAGTACTTGATAAATCTTGATAATATGGTGAATCCTATTTACATGCTGAAGCTTAACAGTGATTCTATTCTCTAAGTCCACACATATAACAAGACTTTATCGTGAAACTCTCTCAGTATTGTAGCAGCTAGTATTCATTTCTGAAAGTTTCTTGTTAGGCCACCTCATTTTTAAAAATGTCTTATTCTCATTGTATGACAACTGAATCCCAAATTTGGATGATTTCTAACTTCAAGGCAAAGCAACAGCTATATTGCTACAGTTTGACCATCCCAAATCTGAAAATTCAAAATCTGAAGTGCTCCAATATTCAAAACTTTTTGAGCACTGATATGGCATTCAAAGGAAATGCTTGTCGAAACATTTCAGATCTTGGGTTTTAAGATCTGGGATACTCTACTGATAAGTATAATGCAAACTCTGAGAAATACAGAAATCCAAAGTACTTCTGATCCCAAGTATTTTGGATAAAGGAATATTCAACCTATGTAGCTATTGTGATAATTTATTGTATCAATTTGACTAGACCAAGGGGTGCTCAGGTATTTGGTTAAACATTATTCTGGGTGTCTGTGAGGGTGTTTGGGATAGGGTTAACATTTGAATGGATAGACTGAGTAAAGCAGACTGCCCTCCCCAGTGGGGAGAGGCCTCATCCAATCTGTCAAAAGTCTGAATAGAAAAAAAAAGGCAGAGTAAGAGTCTCACTCTAATTATCTGTCTTTGAGCTGGAACACTGATCATCTCCTGCCTTTGAACTTGAACTTGGACTATAACTTATACCATAGGCTCTTTTGGTTCTCAGACCTTTGGACTTGAACTGGACCTATACCATCAGCCCTGCAAGGTCTCAAGCTTGGTGAGTGCATATTCTGGGACTTCTCAGCCTCCATAACTGCATAAGCCAACGTCTTATATAATAAATCACCTTATATATTTGTTCTATTTCTTTGGAGAACCCAGACTAATGCAGCTGTCCTGGAGATAGTCTTCAGAATTTACAGGAATAATTTACCTTTTTTTTCTTTTTAAATTCAGGATGTTTGGAAATACTCATCACAGGAGCCAGGGAAATTTGTGGAGAGTAGAATTGATAGAATCACAGGTGTATTGCATTTGTTATAGAGATATAGCTATACTGATACAAAAAAATAGAAATCGCCTGCCCCTTAACCTATGCAAACCTAGTCAGGTACAGAGAACAGTCAGTACATAGAATGAATTGTAGGGGTGATATATTTATTCCTTTGTCCTTGAATGTAGGAATTAAAGTTCCTCAAAACACTGCCTGATTATCAACTCTTCCTTTCACAGAACATAAGCAAAACACCCCTTACAGTGCCGACTGAAGAATCATCAAAATTATTTTAGAGGGTCAGCATTGTGAAAGAGAGTACAGGTGCCCACCCATTCCTCCTCGTCCTAAGACCAAGTTATATTCAATTTCTCAGCCTCCCCTGTCATAATGATTGTCCGTTGTCTGAGTTCTAGCCAGTGGAATGCAAAAGGCAATGATGTGCAACACATCCAGATGTGACCCATAGGAATCTATTGCATGTGATTCTCCCTGCTTTTTACCCTACAGGGAAAAGGAATAAAATTAAGCAAAGTGGGCTTGGAAACCATATGGAGAAGACAGCAGCACAAGAAGGTGGAAGGAATACGGGCCACTGAATCAAAAGGAGCAGCACCATCACTTAGACTTCATGTGAGAGATGGTTGAGTCAATGTACACATTTTGGTTTGTTTGTTACAGCAGCTATCATTAAATTAAGTAATGACCTTATACTCATCCATGTTTTAAAACTCAAATTGAAGACTTTCAAAATGTAGTTGACTTTAGGTCATAGAAACACACTGTTATTAATTGCACATCAAATGGTATCCCAGGATGAATCCAAGGAGGCATTTCTCTTGTGAGTTTACTGTGGCTTCTCCAAATGCAGAAGAGAAGAAAATCAAGCCCACTTTAAAAAAAAAAAAAAAAAAAAGCTATTCAGAATATAAAGAAAAAAGAGTATTTTAGTTTTCAGAACAATATTAAGAGAATAGAACAAGAGTATTATTCATGGATAAGAGAGAATCACTCACTTCTAAGATTCTGGCAATATAGTACCAGAATTTTTAAATATAAGAAAACAAAACTAACCCTTTAAATTGATACTTGAAAGATTTTAATTAAGTGTTCATGAGATAAAATTTATAAAAATGAAATGAATAGACATTTAAAAGACAAGCATGTCAATTTCATCAGTATCTACAGAAAAAACCGATGCCATTGAGTCCTAGTGTTTTAAAAGGATAAATTGATGTTCACATTTTGGAGTTTTGATCTGAAGAGAGAA
This sequence comes from Pan troglodytes, assembly GCF_028858775.2. Classification (NCBI taxonomy): domain Eukaryota; kingdom Metazoa; phylum Chordata; class Mammalia; order Primates; family Hominidae; genus Pan; species Pan troglodytes. The sequence continues at coordinate 134,900,013 of NC_072403.2, read as the reverse complement.
AAAAACGAGGTTTTGCTGGGAAAGAAGAACACATCAAGATGGATTTACATTGCTGCTGAAAAGAATAAGAGAGGGCCTGCATTCACTCATCTTTTTTGTTCTCTAGTTCAGGACATGTCTAAACATAGCCAATAAAATGAAATCCAGAGTAGTTCATATGCTTTGTTCAGTTTTTCATTATAGATAATTACTTTTTATCCATTTGTCATTAGCTCAATGACTCAGACCAAAAAGTGTTATTTTCTTCTTTCCCTTGTGTTACTTCAGTTGTTCTATTATTTGAAGCAAAATGATAACAAGTCACATTGTCAGTAGTTGAAGGTGTAGAAGTATTAAATTTTATTAATAATTAGTAATTCTCTTTAATTCAGTAAATGTTAAATAACCCTAGAGCACTCATTTCTCTATTTTACTTTTTGTCAAGGTTGACACCTGCTTCCTACAACTAGACACTTTTAACAGATTTCAAAATCAAAAGAAATGAACAGCAATTTTAACACAAGAAAAATACATCAATTATATGTACATACATAGGCATATGTACAGAATTAACCTAGTCCCTTATCAAAGATTATATAATCCTTAGCCTGCTTGCTGAACTGAATATTATATATAGCTGTTACCTATTGTCAGCTTTTAAGAAAGACTTACAACGTCCTACTTCTGAGAACTAAACCTCTCAGCCAAACTACATTCTCACACCATGAAATAAAGCAACTTTAGGGTTTTCATTCATTTTGTTCTAGGTTAAGTAACAACTAAGAAGAAGCACACTTAGCTCAGTCAGCTATGCATGTGACGAACAAAATGTCACTTTTTTTACACACTACCCTTGTCACTGTTTCTCAATGTGGTAATGCCTCTGCATATAAAATGTAGAAATAAACGTTCCCATCTCCAGGCTGCCTGAATGAATACAGTTCACGAGTCTGTGTGTTTACTTTCAAAAAGATAGGCATTGCTTCAGCCCCCTCCCATCAATGTATCATAATGCTGCCTTAAGCTTAAAATGTAGCTCGTAAACAAGAGGTTTCTGCTATTGTCTAAAGCATTCTAAGCCTGAAAACCATTGGCAGCTTAACAACCACTGCAAAGAACACTGTTGTAAAACACAGACTCCTTTTGTTTTATTATGAATTCCTAATTTAGTCAATATCTCACTAAGTTCTTTTCTACACTCTCCCTTAACCATCTTACACACACACACACACACACATACACACATGCAATTTCAAAGCTGTTAGAAATTACAAATAGGTAGGACTTGAAGGACTGAAAAAGCAAATGCTATAGTGAAGCTAAGAGAGCTCCTCACGCCCCAGCCTTGGACAGTGATGTTCCAAGTCATTAGCATGTCCTGCATTTTTGGCAAGATTCCCTAGGTAGGACTGGGCTTCCAAACGCTTAGAGCCAGAATGTGTAGCAGCAGCACTTTTTGCCTTCCACATGAATGATCACAGCTCTCAGAGCTAGCAGATTGGTGGCCACTGGTAACACTGGGCCCTTGAGTCAAATGAAAGGACCAGTGAATTGATTACATATTCTTTATTCTGTCACAAGTCCTACTTATTAAGGGCTCTTACGCTATCTGGCACTATTTTAGGCATTTTGTGATGGCCATACATCTGAGTCTTACGTAGCAATTCAAAGAGCTATTCAATCCCTTGTTACAGCCAAACCCCTTGCCAGCAAGCCATGCCTTGACTACATTATGTACTTATTGGCAGATGGAGTTTGGGGAGTTCTGTGAAATTGTGAAGGCAAAAGCACAGAGACCCAGTAGGGCAGAGGCAAGGGAGAAAAACAGATAAATATGTCTCAAGGGCAGCAGGGTAGGGCTAGGATAAGCTAAAAATCATCTATACATTGGGAGATTCTGGATTTATAAAAAAGTCCGAGTTTCTCATTAATAAAGAGTTTTAGAGATATTTTATTAAAAAAACACAGTAACCCTCCCCCTCCTCCCCAAAAAAAGCACGTAATTTTACTGTAAATTCAGAGTCTAAGAGGTTGTAGGTATTTCTAAACAGTTTGTGTTTTAGTTGGCTTTCTAGGCAGATATCTTAGCCGACCAGTTACATTCACTCAATCTTGTATTGATTTTCTAAGAAACTTCCTGTTTCTATGACTACCCTAATCAGTTAACTTCTTGTAAGTAGGAAGACAATTTTTTCTTTTTCTTTTCTATCAAAGCCGAATACTTTCTAATTTTTTCTTTTTTTTTTCTGTTTGCCACCCTGAATACTCCCTTTCCACAAAAAAAAAAAAAAGTCTGATGTTGTGCCTTACCTATCAAGGAAATACATTTTGTTGGTAAAAATGGTTGCTGTCTTTCATATTTGAAAACATTTGAAGATTTTTGCACAGAGAAAGCATATAAACTTACCTTGGACCAATATTATGAATGGCTTATCACTTTGTTGTTATATTAATAAAAGTTATCTTTGGTGATCAGCAAAGTGGCTTCCCCTTGGCCTTCATGCTTTATCCTAGAGAACTGGGAGGCTAATAGTCACTTAAAGAGATGGCTCACTGGGAAAAGAACATGGTTCTGCCATGCGGTGTCAAAAAAGTCCAAAGCCACAGGCCAGCCATTTGTGACATCTTTAGTTAGAATTGCACGTCTATTCCAATAAATAAATTTTACCTATATTAATATGTGAGAATTTGAGTATTGGTGGGAGAAGTTACTTTGATCTGAGCCTACCTACTGTTTCTTAGAGACAGGCCTGGAAACAATAGAAACAAGATTCATGAAAGACATTGGCCTCTGGAGTCAGACAACCAGGACTCAAGCCTTGAGGTCAGCTGAGAAAACTTGATTAAGCATCTTAAACTCCTCAAAGTTTCACTTCCTATCCTATAAAAATGAGACTATTATAATTATTTCAAAGGTGGTATGGGGTTCTCCAGATCTAACTTCTCTTTCCTTTGATCTAAGTCAGTTCATTTATCCAAAGGATGTTTCCAAATCAGAGAAGTGATTAGGATGCTTTCCTGTCCCAAACCTCCCTATATTTGGAGAGCACAAGCCACACCATATAGTATGCAGTCTTTTATGCCATAGAGCCAGGGTTCAGCCTGCCCTTCCAGCCTCATCTCTGGTTATTTTCCTCAATTCATTTCCCATTCTAGCCATGTTAATACAGATTCATCCTGTGTTTTCAGCCCCCTATAGCTGCATGTTTGTTCAGAGTACTTCCCCAATGTTGCTCTGATCAGTATGTCCTACCTGTTTTTGTCCACTTAGCAAACTTTCACTCAACTTTCAAAGCCAAGGATATCTCCACAATCCTCACCTTTCCAGCTATGCCTAGAGCTTCTTCCAAAAGAAACAAAGGTGAAATTTCACCAGGTGAAACAATCTCATTCTTTGCTTCTAACATGAAAATGTATTTTATTTGACACCCAACATAAAAATATCTAGATGCTATTTAACTACAGAAAAATTGTAGAAAAGACTGCAGTCTGTGTATCTAAAGTCTGAGCACCAAAAGAATACTATGGTATTATTCAGATTCCCAAGGTCATTCAACTTTAATTCATCACAGTTTACGTAGTCACTGACTTGTGAGAAAGGCAGCGCACCTCCAGAAAAATATGGCACCTGAAAAATGAGCTGATCCACATCAATTACTTTAATCATTGATATTACCTGCCAGGTAGAAGACATATCATTTCTAATATAATAACACTTGAAAATTGGTATAAATGAATAGACTGAGATTCAAACAAGTGCCCAAGTATTTGATGCATGGCAGGGTTGCCATCCAAATCCTATTCTGTCTGCCTTTAGAAGCTTTTCTATTTCTACCCTCCTACATTGTCCCTTAATTGATCTTATACTATATTCATGTATGAATATATATAATAATGGTTCATGTATCTTTATACAAGGTATATGGTGCTATATCTAGCCAGGTCACTTTAAATACTCTTGCTTAAGAAAAAAAAAGTCAGGAAACAACAGGTGCTGGAGAGGGTGTGGAGAAATAGGAACACTTTTACACTGTTGGTGGGACTGTAAACTAGTTCAACCATTGTGGAAGTCAGTGTGGCGATTCCTCAGGGATCTTGAACTAGAAATACCATTTGACCCAGCCATCCCATTACTGGGTATATACCCAAAGGATTTTAAATCATGCTGCTATAAAGACACATGCACACGTATGTTTATAGCGGCAATATTCACAATAGCAAAGACTTGGAACCAACCTAAATGTCCAACAACGATAGACTGGATTAAGAAAATGTGGCACATATACACCATGGAATACTATGCAGCCATAAAAAATGATGAGTTCATGTCCTTTGTAGGGACATGGATGAAAACTGGAAACCATTATTCTCAGCAAACTATCACAAGGATAAAAAACCAAACATTGCATGTTCTCACTCATAGGTGGGAATTGAACAATGAGAACACATGGACACAGGAAGGGGAACATCACATACTGCAGCCTGTTGTGGGGTGGGGGGAGGAGGGAGGGATAGCATTAGGAGATATACCTAATGCTAAATGACGAGTTAATGGGTGCAGCACACCAACATGGCACATGTACACATATGTAACTAACCTGCACGTTGTGCACATGTACCCTAAAACTTAAAGTATAATAATAACAAAATAAAAAAATAAAATAAAATAAAATGCAGAAAAAAAAGTAGGTTTATGATGTGGATTGATAGGTTACAGCCAACTCAAGAGAAAAAGAGACAAGGAATCCTCAAAACAGAGTTACATCCCATTCATAATGCATGTAAGTTTCCTCTCTGGCTGCTAGATTGATAGCCTTTCTTATTTTTGGTTCAATCCCCTATAATATTTTTTATGTTTTTCTAAATAAAGGTGACATGATAGCAGAATTATGGCATAAGTTCTAATTGACTTATTTAAAATCTTCTCATTTCTTCATTTTACTGACTAACTGGAAGAGGTTTATTACTGTTGTGGTGTTGATTGTCTTGGCATGGTGGTGGCTGTGTTTAGCAACCTAAAACTCTGTATGTATCTTTACTTCAAACATTTTGTGGTCTTATGTTGATATTGAAAAAAATGTTTATTCATATTCTGAATGAAACATATAGTGGTACACAATATTTGTCACATAGCAAATGCAAAGTAAAACAGTGACTTGATTTAAAAAGTCAGAAAGTGTTACTTCAGTACGAGACCAAATATGAGATCATGCATGTCACAACGGAACATTTCTAGCAATCCTATATTCGTATTCAGAATTACCATTGTTTTTAGATATACATATAGTAGACAGAGACACAGATACAGACACAGACATAGGTATAGATGTAATTATATAGCATTAAAAAGTCAATTTGAACTTAAAATAAAAGAGTTTAAAGGTTAGTAACACATCAAATCTATTCCCAGGAAGAGCTTTTTTCTCTTAAGTGGCTTCTTAATTGGAAATTAGGAGGAATCAACCCTTCTTACTCTGTCTTGTGTTCTGGGAAAAAGGAGAAAGGGGCTGAGATATTTGTGGGGAACAGAGAGAAGGCAGCTCCAAATGTGCAGCCATTACAGGTCCATGCAGAGAATGGGATTATTTCCTTCACTAGACATAAGCACAGAGGTTTCATCTGAGTGTAGTTCCTTGGTGTTCACAGGTAGCACTTAAAGAACTTCTGATAGTAGTTACAGCTAACAAGGAAGCTCCCAAACATCTCCAAATTGTCAGTTTGTTCTCCTGCAATGACTTATCACAGTATTATTAAAAAAACTCCATAAAGTAGGTTGGAAAATAGCAAGAGTCTATTCTTGAAGTGTTTTTTTTTTTTAATTTCTTGGGAAAAAAAAATATGAGTTCTCCAGTCCTTCAGGAGCTGAAGGCCTAGCCTAGCTCTAGTGCAAAGAGAAGACACAGGTTAAATAGCGATAACAATTATAAAAGGCTAGGTTACCATTCTGTGTTAGGTAACATAGTGGGTGGTAACCAATCTTGTTCACAAACTGAAGAACACCGTATACATTGCTGGAAAAAGGGCAGAGTTAGGACTGATTCTATATGATATACACATTTCCAAACATGCATTATCTTATGCTGTCTACCATCATGTATTAACTGTCCCTGTGGAGGTTTTTAAAAAGCATTGTTTAAGATAAGAGAGGAGCAAGGCTGTCTCACCAAGAGCAAGTCAGGAAGCCTACATCAGGAAAAACCTATATGGAGAAGAAACATCAGTGTGTCTTATTCAGTCCAGAGGCAGAAATCGAAGATTTCCAGCACCTGGAAAAGTTGCCCACTTTTAAGAGGTCAGCAGTTATCAATTTAGGTGTGTATAGATGCAGTCAGAAATTACTAATGAGTAAAAATCTAGATGACTTGGGCTTACTCAACATTGATGCCCCAGTCTAATGAATTACATCACTCAAGGACTAACTTGCGAATATTTTTAGAAGTTTAAAATCAATTCCATAAGTATTGTACACAAAGTAGCATAAAGCAAAGAGAGAGAATAGAAGGACACCCTGGAAGTTAAAAGCAACTTGACAATAGCAGGTTTATGACAGACCACTAAATAATAATATGTTTCCCATCTTCTAATTCCCAAGTAGTTAAACATTACTCACTGGAAGAAGCACTATTCCTATATAAATTCCATGTGACAGCCCCTCCCACTCACAAAAAAAACCCAATGAAGTCTAAAGAAAATTTCAGAGAGATGATCTTTGCATCTTAGAGACCAAAAAACATATTGATTGACTTTCCAACAGTTGAACATATTGCTGATCATATCCCAAATTCACCAGGTTAAATGAAATAATGAAGAAAATATTTAGCTAATTAATAGGCACAGAAAAAAGAAACAAAAACAAGCCTAAATAGCTAATCATTACAATCTAAAAAATGTTGCTTGTTCTGATTTTCAGATTAAAAATCTCAGCTCATTACCTGTATTTATGTTTAGACAGGGAGCACTGTACTAGTGTCACAAACTCTCTTCCTTCAGTGTTTCTTCTATAATCCTTTCTTCAGTTAGTATTTTAATGTTTGTGCTCAACAACTACAAATTTTTTTTGTTTTTGTTATTCTGTAAGTAAGACATTTTTTCATTCTAACACATTAGACAAGAGAAGTCAAACATAAGAGACCAAGGAAGTAGGTAATTTCCATATCCTACCTGCAGGCCTTCAATAGCTAATCGCAGCATACTTGGTGTGAGTTTAGAGGCTTGCTTGAAAGTGAAGTTACTCCAGTCTATGATCAAAACAAACCCATTCACTTGAAGCTCAGGATCTTCAATCATGGCTTCTAAAGAAAGTAAGATGGCACGCAAAATATCCACCAGTGTGTACCTATCGGCGACAGAAAAGTACTAAATTAGGTCTGACAACCACTTTTCCAAAAAGCTATAAAATATTTTCTAGCACACTAAAAATTCACTTTAAAATACCTTCAGAATGTTAAGGAAATAATTTTGTTTAAAAACCTATTTTAGGAAGAGGTTTAATTTATATGTACTCCAAGAACATAATCGAATTTAACATGTATTCTGCCCAAACAAATGGAAATGCTTTTTCATATTTTATCATCATTTAGTTTACCTCCAGGCCTTCTTATGATTTTCTAAAATCTCATTCAACTAACCCAAAACTAGGCATCACACATTTTAAGTGGTTCAAGAATGCCTTCAGTAATATTGACATTTCATATCTTCGTATTTGAAAAAACTGAGAATGAGATTTGAGTGAGTCTCATCAATAAATGAAAACACTGTACATGACAGCTATCAATAAAAGTTACTCAATTCAAATTACTTGTATTGAGTCTGTATCATAAAGAAAAGGAAAGGTGGTAGGGATAGAAAGAGAAGGAGATAAATATAAATAAAAGTGGGAAAAGTCATGGAAATTTACCTACAATAATACAAACCATCCTAATTCAAGGGTTGGATCTTTTTTTGTTTTGTTTTGTTTTCTGCTTTTCACCTTAGCAGGTTAGTTCCTGAAACGTTCCAGTAACCCAATAAATGCTCTTTATATTACTGTGAAAGTGACTTGACTAGAGTAGAAAGACACTGGTTGGAGATTAAGACACTGCTTCAATGGAGGCAACGGAACTAAGAACAAAAATAAGAAGCCAAATTTGAGTGGCATTTTAGACAATCTTGTTATACTGTGACAATGTGAGGACTGAAATTAGGGAAGATAAAAAATGACACATATTTTAGCTTCAGAGCCTGAATACATAGTAAAATTTTTAATCAATATCAATAATGCAAAAATAGGATACTGTTGGAAATGGCTGGGAATACAAAGTTTTGAATAGAACTTATTGTATTTGAGAAACATGTAGTATACCCAGAGAGGTATATCAAGCAAGCTTCTGAAACAAATGGATCCTAAACTCAGGGGAGAGCTCAAAACTGAAAATTCTGGAATTAAAAGCTTATAGACTCTAAGTTCAATGAAGTGAAGGAGGTAATGCAGTCAGAGCTAAGAGAAATATCAGATAATTATTCTAAAAAGGGAATGCCTAGAAATCTCAGCATTTTAAGAGGAGTGAGAAATTTTATGGAAGATGTTAACAATTTCAGTTTTTATACACCTTGCATTTTAAGTTTTTTTCTCCGGACACACTCAGGAGAGATTTCAGGAATAGCTAGAGAAAGAGATCTGGACCTCAGGGAAGAGGCAGGATGGGGAGGGTAGTGGATTAGGAGTCGAAATCATTCCCATTTAGTGGAAATGATGAGTTCGTTAGGAAGGCAGTATGATACAGTGAAGATATATGAGGGAGTAGGTCTATTTTTACTTCTAAAAATACTTGGATGTGCTAGGAGAAAGCATAGTAGTTCAGAAAGGAAAGAATAATTAACATTAGCACTTCAGGCAATTTCTCACCATTTCAAGACCTCATTTCTTCACCTGTAAAATCAGCAGTTTGGAACAGAATCTTGTTTAGAATCCTACATTAATCAAGCACAGGGCATGGTGTCAGAAGACTTCAAGATGCAATCTCTGCCCGGCGCCTCATTAGCCATATGGTCCTGGATATGTCGCTGATTTATAATTCTGAGGATCAGTTAACTGTCCCTATCTCATGCTATTCTCATTATCTCATTGGCCATGTTTGGGGGAGGGCTGGGGGCAGCACCAGAGAGTCATCAAAGAGATGACTCAGGTGAAAACATTTGTGCAATTTTGCACAGTTCTTGGTATAAACAGGTGTTCAGTAAATGTTGGTTGGAATACACACATAGCATACTTTTTGTTAGCATGATAAGCACAGATATAGTTTACTAGGCAGAGTATAAATCAGAAATGATAATCTTTAGGATAGGCTATTAGTATTATAAAAGGCAAAAGTCAAAAGGCCTAGGGATACAGCATCCAAAAAACTATCTGAATATATAAAATAATAAAACTTTTTATAGAGCTCTACTATGTATTTGTTATTAAATCTCTGAAACATGTGTGGGTGAACACCTTTAAAAGTCCCTTTATGGCTGGCCTACCTCCATTTTAAACATAATGGCCTGACACACTGTCAGGACCTGAAACCTATAAACACAGGCATTGGAAGGTTGGAACAGGAAGACTGTATTTCTGGCTGAAATTCAGACCCCCACCAAAAAAAAAAAGTTTTAATTTCTGAAATTCATAATAATATCATGGTGAAGAAAATTAAGGATTCAAAAAGTCCAACTTCAAAGGTTTCCCTCATTATGAGGTTGACCATTCTTATCCATAAGAAATCAAATAGCATTAATACCAAAATGCCATTAAATAAAATTTAAATTTGAAATCAGCTTTGGAAGGATGATATATTGTATGTAGTAAAAATTAATCAAGGTACCAGTAAGGACTGAAAACAAGAGGCAATGTGTTTTAAATAACACACTTGAAGTATGGTTCTCCTAAACTGTTTCAAAATCAAGATAAACGTTGATACACATATCATTATTCCAAAGGAAATAATATAAGGCAAATCCCAAAATCAGCAATGAAGAAAAGTAGGTTTGCAAAATTATCAAGAGTAAGTCTAACCACCTTTTTTGAATTCAATATCTGGCTCCAAGAAGAGAATCAAATGATTTTTATAAAAATCACATTAATTTAGAAGTTTAGAAAAAGAAACATAAAAATACACTAGCTAACTCCATTCAATGGGCAGGTCAAAACCACTCTTGACTTAACTCCAGTCCTCTGTTGTCAAACATCTCACATTATTACCATTAGCAGCTCAGCAGGCTATTCCTCAGCAGAACAGTACTACACAGGATCTTGCCAGAATCTGTAAAATATCTTCCAAAGAAATGTAGCATCTATGAATTTTATCTCTTCAGGACTCCTGCCATACTCTCCTATTTAAAATTATTTTAACTGTTATAATTTACAAATTAGAGGTCACTACAATGAAATACTCTACTTGTTCATGTTTGGGGTTTACATTGAAATTGTGTGAGTTCCACCATTGTTATTCTTCTCTTGTATGCTGAAAGAAAGCTATAAATCAAAACTAGCACATAATTGCAGCTCTTGACTCCTGATTGTGCTTCTCAAAATAGCATTAAGTAAAATTTGAATTTGTGAAAAGAATGCTGTGTAGCATGTAGTAAGAAGAAATCATGACACCAATAAGAAATTTTACAACTGACACCAGACTATGTAGAATACTGCTCTTGAAAAGAATAAAAGCTGCTAGAACACATAAAAAACATATGAAGCAGACTTTAATACCCATAGCAACTGTGTACTACCTGTGCAATCAGAAGGAAAACATCTAATACCTCTTGAAATTTTTCAGTTATGAAATCAGTCTTCCTTGCACAGTAGGATATATATTCATGAATTAATTATTTGGGGCATGTTTATGTAACTTAAAAGCCTTTTTAAAGTAAAACTCACAGCTATTAACAAATACAAAATAAAATGGAGATCCTTGATTATTTGTCTAATCGCAGCTTAGTCTCATACACCTTGAAGTTACTGAACTTTTCTAAGTCTCCATTTTCTCTTTTAAAAATGATGATAATAATAGTTACCTCATAGGACAGAATGTAAACTACTTAGCCCAATGGGTAGCACATAGCAAACAATAAATGTTAACTTCTATGACTTCTACAATTGTATGACTTTTGCTTTTTCAACAATCACATATTCCATACTTGCTTTTTGTACTTTTTAACCACTTAACTTCATAGAATTATTGTGAGGACAAAATGAAACAAAATAATATATGTAAAGTTTTTAACAGTACTTGACATATAATAGAAACCATAAATATTTTCTGCGATTATTGCTGTTGAAACTCTTCTATTTGGTTCTGTGACGCTGCATTGAACTTTTTTTCCTTCCACTTTTCTGGTCAGTCTATTATCTTTCATCTTTGGTTCCCTGCTGCGATCATCCAAATGTAGAAATAAGACTTTGTTCCCCTGCTGTCATCATATAGTATCTCCTGGAGTTACCAAATCATGCACTCATCCCCTTGGCCAATACATTGGTGACGGCTCGATATCCACAGAGCTAGTGTCAGTCCTGTGCAACATCCTCATCTTTCTAGTTGCCATCTGAACATCAGCACCTTAGTGACTCCTTGCTACCTGACATATATTAGTGTAACTCAATTTAGTGTCTCCCATTTTCCTCTGGGATTGCGTACATTAATCAATTAATGAAGAATCATTCTCAAATATTCCCTTTCCTTCTCCCTCTACATTTATTCACCAAGTCCTAATTTTTTTTGTCTTTTATATATTTATACATCTTTGGCATCTAACTCTTTCTACTAGAGTCCTAGCTTTATTTCCTAATATAATGGCACTTGTGTCTCTTTTTCTTTCTCTCCCATCTTTCTCTTCCAGAAATCTTGCCTACCCTCTATTGTGAGATAAATTGTCCTAAAACATTAATTGGCCTGAAAAATTGTCCTGCACACAACACCACTCCCCCATGGCTCTTTCAAAACTACACCATTCCCTTAATAACCATACTTCTTGTTTTGTACACCCATGCATAGGCTCACCCCAGCTGTCAAGGTCTTGTCATATTCAACCCCCAACAAGCTGGTACACTCCGATGCTTTAAGTTCACTTAAATCTAGGGGAACATTCCCCTTCCTTTTCACCTCACCTAAGCTCTACCCTTCTCTGGGCCCGCCACCAGCTTTCCCTGCTCTGCAAGATTGTCTCGACCTGCTGGAGACCTCAGCGCCCTCTCTCTCATATTCTGAAACTATAGTGCTTCAGTGTTTGTTCTATGGCCCCAGATATATAAGCTTAGCTTAAAAACTCTTTCACTGTTTGATACCACTTTCTATCTTCAGCGCCAAATACTGTTCGCTGCACACTGTGGGTGCACAATAATATATGTTAAAATCAAACTATTTCCCAAGGGCATAGACCACGCTGCTTTATTTTACCTATATCTACATTTACAGTCATCAAAGTGCCATAATGGCATCATTTAAATATAACATTCACTTAAGGCTTCCCTGCCAGCCCAATACAAAACATGCTCCTGGACCAGAAAGAGGACAAGAGCCTTGTCCTGCCACACTGTGGAGGGGTGGCACCCTGCCTGCAGCCAGGAGCCCCCTCAATTTTTTAGATCAGAGAAGCTTCTTCTCCTGCCTCTGGCCATGCAATTTTTTTGGTGACTACCTGACCCATGCTTCTTTGCTGGGGTTCTCAGCATCTCCTCCTCTACCACAGCTTTCAATCAGTGCAAAGATCAACTTAATGACAAATAGGTCATATCCCTCTACTTTTCAACCTTTTCAGCATGACAAGAAAAAACTAGCATCTTGGCATCGCATTGAGCAGCCTAACACCAGCAATTTCTCTTTGTCACTAAATCAATCAGCCATTATTAAATTCTTTATTAAGGCTTCCCCCACCCCTCAGTTTTCATTAAGCCACATTTTCTAATGTCTGAAGCACTTCATAGTAGAAGGTGCTAGGGGGAGGGGAAAAAAGGAGAAAAATTACCTTTATTAATGCCTCAGGGTATTATTAGTGGTAAAGCTGATGAAGCCTTCTAGGTGTTTTATATTACTGAGTGGTAATAATAACAATATGTCTATCTGGGTAATAGTTTAAGATTTCCAAAGCAATTTCAAATGCATTATCTTAATCTCAAAACAATTGCAAAATCTCTGAGCTGGATTTGTTCTTATTATTTTACAGATGAGGACAGAGGGTCTCAGAGAAAATTAAACAGTTTGCTTTAAATCACCTTAGGAAAAACGGGGAACCTAGATTCGAAGCCAAATCTTTCTGATACCACATAGACCAGTGCTCTTTCCCTCTCCATGGTGCCTCCTACTCAGAACAGAGTTTGATGAATAGATAATTGGTCTTTTTTTTGTTTGTTTTTTTGTTTTTGTTATTTTTGGAGATAGAGTTTTGCTCTTGTCGCGCAGGCTGGAGTGCAATGGCACGATCTCAGCTCACTGAAACCTCCACCTCCTGGGTTCAAGTGATTCTCTTGCCTCGGCCTCCCAAGTAGCTGGGATTACAGGCGCCTGCCACCAGGCCTGGCTATTTTTTGTATTTTTAGTAAAGACGGGGTTTCACCATGTTGGCCAGGCTGGTATCCAACTCCTGACCTCAGGTGATCTACCCGCCTTGGCCTCCCAAAGTGCTGGCATTACAGGCGTGAGCCACCGTGCCTGGCCTGGTCTGCTTTTTCATGGTAGCATAATATATATGTCAGAAAATAGGAGAACAGGAAGTCAATATCCTGGCACTCTCCAGCCTCACCACAATAGGGAGCTTTGGTGGAGGAAAAGCAATAAGACATCCTTAGGACTCAGAATAAGAAATGGCTAAATCTACAATCCCTGGAATAAATATGAACTCTTGAAATTTCATCTGTCTGGCTTGTATTACTGAGCACAGAAGATTAGATGTCTGAGCCTTGCTTTAATTTTACTGCTGTGGGAATGTAGGTGAGTGAGAACAAGAGAATTGTTGGAAATGAAACGTCTGCGGGCAAAATGTCTTTCTCTGAAGAAGACGGGTAAAGAAAAAACTTTTGCATCTATTGCCACCAAAAAATAAAATAAAATAAAACAGAATTGTGCTGGGAGAATACAAACACATCAGAAAGGCAATTCTTTTTATCAGGGCCAAGTACTCTAAGCAAACATCTAGTTACTAAAGTCTTTGATTTCAGAAAGTTTATTCTTCCATCTTAACGTTCTGTTCCTAATTGCCTGTTTTGTTATATTTAATCGAGATCTTCTAAACCATAGATGGAATTATCTTTAATTATCAGAATTTGATTTTTTTATACATTTGCCTTTCCCTAGATTTAGGTTGGTAACTGTCTACACACACACACAAAAAGCGACTAATTCACTTACCAGTTGTATGATCATGAGTGAAGTACTTAATTGCTACAATACACACAGTAGAATTATTTTGAAATGAATAATGAATAAAATGGAACAATAAATGTTGAATTCAGTTAACCAAGCAGGCAATGTCTTTCCTACACAACACTGAGTAGCCCACAGCTGCCCACCTCTCCCCAGCTTCTAGCACTGGTAAACAGTGTCCTCATTAGCTGCATATGACCTCTGATAGTTACTCAGCTTTACATGTTTTTTCTTCCCAGAGAGGTTACATATTGCTTAAAAGTACAAAGTATATGTCTTTATTTGCCCCCAGTACCTACTAAAATGCCATGTACATAACAAATTCTCAACCAAAGTGTATTTTTTTCAATTAATTTGACCAAAATATTAATCACTCAGTTTGTCATATGGTGTCATAACGATCCCACATACAGGAGTATCCTTTCCTTCATGTTACGATAATAGTGTAATAGCCACTTACTATAATAGTGAAATAGATGTACCTGCCCTCAGTAAAGTAAGATAATTTAACATTTCCCACAGAAAGGAGGAGATGTATTAATTTACTAAGGATAACTTCTTAATATACTAACTATTGGCTCATGTTTTAAAATATCTTTAAACATTTCTTTTGAGGCATCCTTTCAGGACACCGTAGTAACCTCAAGTCCTTTGCTTCTCGACCTTCTTTAAAGTTGATTTTGAAACATGAAAATAGCTTGGCTCAGGCCAGCCTTAGTCAACGTCCTACTGAAGGTTGGCACTTGTAGTTTTTGCTGTTATTTCAGGATTATTTTACTAATTATTGCATAATTGCCCCAGTTTTTGGAGATTGTCCTATTTTTGCAGAGATTCATCACGGTATTCCTCCAACATTTCTCAGGACAACTTTTTTTCCTCCCCTATTTGCCATGATATGTACCAAGAGTATAGTTTGGAATAAGTTGCAGTTAGCAGAGGATTTGTTAAAAGAGTTTCCCTGAAAGGAAGCAAGATGGAAGCTCTGCTGGGAGAGAAGTCCCATGGAATACATATCTGCCATTTGTGGTTTTGCCCTAACCAGTATCCACCCAAAAGACGGCAAAGCCATGCCTCCGGAATTTTTACGAAAAGGACTCCTAGACTCCAGACTCTGCCAGTAGGTATGACAATGTGAAGCAAAAAGCTGGGAATTATTTAATATGTTAATAAACTGAGAAAAGAATTCTTGAAAAATTAAGCTGAAAAATTAAACTTCTTATTTTTTTGCTTTTTTTGTTGCGGAGTAAAAATATTTCTCCATAATTATCTGGATAATTGCCCTGGACTGTTTTAATCTATTCCTGTTCATTTTATTTTACTTTATTTTATTTTATTATTTTTAGTACAATTCCAGAGATGAGTAAAGCTTTGTGATTGGCATTAATGCACATCTGTGTAGTCTATGGCTATGTTTTAAATTGTAAGTTATCATCACCATAACCTTCTATTCTGAACATTGGCCATATTATTTTAGTAAATGCAAGCATAATCATAATTCAAACTGAACCACAAATAGCAACCATTCATACAATGTTTGCTTTTGAATGAAAAAGCCACACAATAGGAGCAAACTGACAAGTTTTTGGGCAAATTCCAGGATAAGTTAGAGTATCATATCAATGTCTGACCAATCAGTTTTCTGCCCCTTCCAGAGCTTCACTACTATAAGTGGTAATCACTGTCCACTACGATAAGCCAAAGACCATGCAAGGTGGCCAGTGCTTTCTGGATTGCCACCATACTAAGAATCATTTTGGTTCTAACTGTGTTTGTTTTCGAATGGCCATTAACTAGATTCCAGATAAATGGTTGTTTGCTATACTAAAGTTCAGAGAATTACTGAGAATTAGTGTTTCTAATGACTATTAACCATATTCCAGATAAATGGTTGTTTGCTGTACTAAAGTATAGTGAAGTATATACTTCTAATGAGATCTAGAGAAATAAAATATGACTTGCAGGCTGACAACTTACAGGTGAACTCTGACACTTCCTATCATCATTATGTTTCAGGTGACACAATTTCAATCATGAATATCTCCAACAATTATGTGACAGTGGATTTCAATTTCTTAGATACATGCTTGCATGCTCTAGGACCTAGAATGCCATGTACTTTCTTTCTAAGCTTCCTTTTCTCCAGCAGTGTTACCTCTGCTAGATTTATGGCACCTTATCCTCACACCTGTTGATAAGATCCTGCGAACCATTTGAAGGTATTTGCTGAGTCCTAAGCAGGTCACTATCATTTAGGAAGGAAAACAATATGCAATACATGGAGGACGAAAGCATCTTTGTGATGCAGTGTAACAGTCAAATCGTTTTTAATTCCATGGCATTTATTTTTGTTGTCAGAAATTATATAAGGCAATCTAAAAGGAGATAAAATTATATGAGTCTTTTCCAAGGTAGAGCTCAATAAATGTAACAGGTCATCTGGGCTTGCCCTATTGTTTTTTGGAAGAACCACAGGCCACACTGCAACTCATTTTGACATTTGAGTATTTCCATTTTTTTTTTAGATTTGTTAGAAGGCGGGTACACTGTAAATATTAGGATTTTACGTTAGTCTTCTTAATGATGCCATGTCTCTCAAAAAGGCTTTGGAAATCATCCAATTCTTTACAATAACCTAAAAGTAAACTACACTAAATTGCAGCAGAAACAGACACTATTTTATTTATAGTCACTGTCTCACACGCTTTTACTGTTTTCAGCGTCCTGAAGAGCACAGAAAACTGTCCTACAAATTTCATATAGGAGAAAGCGTATATCAAATAAATCTCTACTCAGAATTCTTTTTATACAAATGCATAACTCAATTCAACTCAAATATTTATTGAGCATCTACTCTAGTTCAAGTGCCGTACTAAATATAATAACATGACAGTCTTTTTATTAGATCAATTCTGTTGGGGGTCTTTACGAATTGTTTCAAAATTCATAAAATCTTGTTTTTCCTTTTGTAGTTGGAAAGTTATAAATAACCTGTTTTCCAAATAAACTGAGGCATTTTCTTCTGCCTCATTTCTAGAATTTACCTATGTAATCATCTACACTTCTCACACACTGTTTCTTTAAAACAGGCTACTTTTTAAGAAAGTTGTTGAAAGCCAGGTGATTCACTTAACAACTCAAAGAATGTTGCCAGGATTATTTTCAGACATGCAGTCTTCTGGAGAAATCCAGGTAGCTTTGGATTGGTGGGATCAGGGCCTGGAAGGTGAGAACATCTCACTCACAGAACAGGGGAGGGATGAGGGATAAGAGAAACTAGCACATGGCATTATCCACCTAACAGAGCAATAATAGTAACTTAAACACCTAGGGAAAGAGGCAGACTTCTGTAGGAGTCAAGGAGCCATCAGGGTAGAGGAAAGGGATTCAGGCTAAGAAGGGTTGGTAACATCCTGGCATTGGCAGAAAGGCAGCTGTCCTTTGAGTTTCAGAGCAGGAGCCAAGGACGTTTTTGTGCACATGCTCCAGTGATAAAGGTTTATAGAGGGTGCAAAGATGACAGATCTGTTTGTCTACTAGTCCCTGTCATTGGGTTATGTAGATTTGGGATAAAAGGAAGGTGGGAAAGAAGAGGGAATTATTTTTTTTTAATATAGGAAGAAACTCAACTGAAATTTTGACTAAGCTCTAAATCACTTGTATACCTTTTCACCTTGATGTGTGATAATTTCTTGATTATACCTGTTTATTTCCAACCATAGAAATAGAATTCATAATTACAAGTCTAGACATCTTGACAGGAAATTTCTACAGAACACAGCTTCTCATTTTGTTCTAACACACAACATTTTAGTATTTAAGATTATGTGTAAGTTTAATGAAATATAATTCTATATATCAGTTATTAACTCCCTTTCCATTATAGATTTCTAGGGAAAGAGAATTTGATTACTAGTTGTCTGCCCTTTATATGGAAGCATGAGATAGACAACTAAAACACAGTGTCTTTAATAAATTCAGAATTATCACCTTCTCATATATATGAAAACTATAAGTGACTTTCATCTTAATTAGGTTTACAAATAATTATGAATATTAGTTCACTTATAGAAATTCATGAAAATAGGTCTGATATATATGTATGCCTCTCTGAATGCAATCTGCCTCCATAATGGTATCTCTAACAGACTTCAAGATTTATATAAATATAAAATTTCCAGTTTCCATTTCACTATAGCTCAATTAACAAAGTTCCAATCTGACATACAGAATATTAGTTTTTTCCTTGAATAAAATTTTTCAGTTCTGTTATACACAGTCATTGATTTGCATGATCCTACAATGTACTTTTATGATGAAAAGAAAATATTTTTAAACAAAAATTGTGGTCAATGGATAAAAAGTTGTAATTCTTTAAAATTTTAAGCTACCTGATAAAAAGTGGAATAACATCTCTATAACTGGCCAAAGTAAGTAACAAAACTCCATTCCCTCTGAATGGCTAACTCTGTATGAGTTTCTTAGCATTATGAATCTTCAGGGAGTAGTTTGTCTTTCTATTTGCCTAAAAAAATTGGAGTGATTCTCAACCTAGAATTACAGGGGAAAAAATCACAATAAAATGAGAGAAAAAATAATTAAAAATATTAGTTTACATTCTAAGATACCAAGACTCGGAAGCCTATCTGGAAATCTCTATGATCCATAAGCCCTCTTGGTAACTGTAAATATCTTGTACGATGGCTCCAGAGATGATTTAAACTAACCAGATGCATTGAAAGTCACCATTCACAGAACTAAAAATACACCAATGTTTTAACAAGCAGCTTCTTATGATTCATAGCTCTGGTAGCATTTTAAGTCCCATGAAATATATTTAACTTTGAACTTAATTGAAACTACCTTACACAAGAGCCTTTTATGATTTCTTATATCTTTCAGTCTGAGAAAACAGTTCTGAAGGAGGACAGAGAAGTGTCATTGTCTGCATTTTTCTGTAATAATGTAGATAAAAAGAATATTATTTCTTCTCTATTAAGTAGCACATGAGCTCAAAAAGTCCACCAACTGACACATCTGAATATTTTCCACTTCCTTCCAAAAGATGAAAAATCACATGAGACAGGAGACAGATTCTTTAGATTAGTGGCAGGTGTAGAACACATACACCAGTCAGTGTACATTTTCAGTGTCAGCAGGCATGCTCAGCGACAGAGGATGCAACTCTTCCTTTCATCATTGAAGGGACACAAATCATATTATTTCTTCTTCTACACATCACCAAACAGAGAACTTCCCAAGCAACAAAACTACTTGCTTTTGGTCGAACGCCAGGCTATGCTTAAAAGATAAAACGTCAGTACCAAAGAGAGGATGATGATGATGATGATGACAATGATGATGGGTCTAGTTTAAGAATTTTTTTAGGAAGAAGGAGGAAAAGTTGTCCCCATTTTCTTACTGGTTTATCCAGCCCAATAAACTTTTTCAGAAGGTGAAACATATAGAGAAGCTTTATTTACAAGTTAAGTGATTTAGATCTCCGTGCAATAACGTGGTTAAGGTAGCACCTTAAAGCTGCAGTAGAAAGTGGGTGTTAGTGAAGTAAGTTTTAAAAGTAAAAATACAAGCCCTCCTCCCTTCCCAGGGTGCCCACCAAAAACTCATCTCCTGGTTTGTTTCTCTTTTCTCCAAGCCAAATAAACAAAAATATCAAATCTACAAAACCATGACACTACTCGGGGTAAATTCTGGAAAATGGGAGAGTAAAAGGAGAATACAAGTTTGGATTTAGGATTTACCTGCTCTGATCCCAATTGGCAGCAAAAAGGACTAGAATCTTCCTGCCATAGTGGTCCAGATTGGCCAGGCCCCCAGGGAAGCCATCCTTCAGTGCCTGCTTGATGCCAGGGTCGGTGGCCTTAAAGCTTTTGAACATGTCCAGGTTCTGCTGCCGGTACTCAAAGTACTGCGCCAGGAGGCGGAAGGCCTCAAAGTGATGAAACTTCCTAGCCCGCAAGAAGCGTAAGATGAAGGCATCATCCGTGCGCAGAAAGCCGATGTCCGGCCTGGTGATGACCATATCCCTCACCTCCTGGATGTCCTGGTGCAGCGTGTCTGGGTTTTCATTGAGCTCCAGGCGAGCTTTCTCCAGGGTCTCAGGGGAGAGACCGGCTTGCAAATGAGTCATTGTTCTGCCTATCTCCGAGCTTTCCCTCAGAAGACCTTGTTGACTGTCCCAGAGCAAACCTGGTCCTTGCCACCACCAGACTCCAGCCCCCAGACCTCCTGCTGCCTGCTTCCTCTCCCCTACAGGAAATTAATAATCTTGGTGTCCAATCAAGTGCCCTGTTGCTCCTGCTTTCCCCCAGCAAAGCTGGGGGGCTGGGGGGTGTAAACTTCTTCCTCCGCCCCCTAAAATACAACACCCTACTTTGGCTCCCTCTTTCCTTTCCTTTAAAGAGATGTGAACCCCTGAAGGGCTCCGCACTCCTCTTCTTGTCCTTTCTCTTTCCTAACAAATCACCCCTAATTCCACCTAGCACGGGTGGTTCTGATCTTGGTACTGTCCTCTTCTCTTCTCTTCCAAGATGTAACAAAAACAACCCCCACGCACATCTCAGCCCCTGCACTGTGAATGTTCCTGCGGTCCCTGCTGAAGGATACGCCTGCCAGGGGTGGCGATGGAAATTCTGATTAATAATAAGGTAGCTCTTCAGCGCTGAGCTCCAGGGCGGAGAGAGATCATCTTTGCCAGAAAGAAAAAGAGACAGAGAGAAAGAGGGGGGAGAAAGGAGATTATTTCTCCCCCTACTTATTCAAAGACGCTATTTTTAAAAGACAAATTTGTGTGATTTATTTAAGATTATTGTGATCCAATTAGGTGAAGACTCTGCAGATAGCGCACCTTCCCACCACCCCTCTGAGATACACCGTGATCTCATAAGGCACCAGCAGGGGTTCTGGTGGCGTTGGTACCAGCGTGGGCTCCCCCAACCCCACCCCCAACTTCTGCCTTCCTCTAGCCCTTCATTTCCACGGACTTGCCGCGGGGTTGGAGAAAAGGGGGGAGGGGGAGGGAGGGGACCGGGGATATCTCTGGGAATGCACATTTCAAAAACGAAGAGAAGGGGAGGACGTTGTGAAGAATAAAATAAAAATGTCCTTATCTTTTCTATAAAACCCCAAAGCAAGAAAGAAGAAAGAGCAGCCGCTCCTACCAGCAAACCCGGAGGCGGGGTCGCTAAGCAATGCGGCACTCCCTGGCATCCATCAGCCGCGGCTTCAGCAGCGGCGGCGGCGGCGGCAGCGGCATCAACTCCTCTGGGCGGGATGGAAGGAGCAGAGAAGAGGGGTGGCGGCGGGGACCCGGGCCGAAGATGCGCTCGGGAGCAGCCGCGGCCACATCGTCCGCGGGCAGCCCGCAGCCTCTCCCAGCAGGAGGGGTGAGGATCGCAGGGCTAGGGCCACCGCTGTCCCAGGTTCTCGCCTGGCCCTGCCATTTTCGCCTTCGGGAGAGAAGGTGGGGAGGAGGACGCGAACGCCTGGATGGAGAAGGCCACTCGGGCGGCCACCGCCTTTGTGAGCCCTCCGGGAGCAGCCGGGGAGGTCGGCGCAGCGGGGCGGCTGCTGCGCGGCGCTGGCCTCTCCTGGGGCTCTCCCGAGCGGTCCGAGTCAGGGGCGCCCCACCGGGCTGCGGCGGCGGCTCCGGCTGCTGCTGCTGAAAGAGGACTCGGCTCAGCCCAACTCCTCTCTAATTATCCCAGCACAGATCTCGCTGCGACGTAAGCACTCACTCAGCTCGCGCGCGCGCTCCGCTCCTTTCCCTGCCTCGTTGGGGTAGGACGGCAATTTGGGTGGCATCGAAATATCCCGAGCCCTAAGTTTAGGCTGCTCTTCGTCCCCACTCCTCAGCAGGCTGCTGAGCGGGCGTCGCCGGGCCAGGCGGGGCAACCATGCTTTCCAGCCTCCCCACGCCCCTCTCTCGCCCTTTGTGTGCAAGACCCCAGATCGGCCTGGAGAGTAGCTGTTGTAGACGGTAATTCACATTGACACGCATTTTCTCGTTCCTGTAGGAGGCAATTTTGATGTAGAAGGAGTACGGAAACATTCTGTACTTTTCGCATTTGTTGTAGACAGAGATATTTAATTTAGAAAACACCAGAGTGGTTCCAAGGCAATGTACTGATGATTAAGCCTCCGGAGGAACTTATATGAATAGTTTTTCAACCAGTCTCCCTGCTAAATTTCTGTTGAAGAGGATGAAAATGAGCACTACGGTAAATGATAATAAAAACATAATTCTCAAAGGAAGAAAAAAATAGGAACTTCACTCATATCTCATCATAAAGCAAATATTTCTGGAAACACATACCATCCTTCCTTCAGTTGTATGCATCTGTATACGAGAATCATTATAAATAAACAGAAGTCCTTGCGCTTAATATGACTATCTATGGATTTGAGGAAAAGGGATATTTTCTATTTTCAAAACACAGCACATATTACTGAGCGTGTTACTAAGAGCAACTTTTGACTTTATAAATTGTAGAATGGGGTCTTGAATTGAAGTTAATTCAATGCAACTAATATTTACTGAGTTCCACGAGGTGTGGGGCATTTTTCTGCATTCTGTGTATAGGAGGTGGTCTTGAAGATAAGCAAATTTTGTCATTTTCTTATCTTGACACTTCTTATCTTGTCATTTTCAATGTTGATGACTATGAGAACCCTCAAAATACAGGCACACTTGTTTTTGCTCTTCTCATGGCGATGGTGTTGACAAAAAGAAAGAAGGGAAAGGGTTGTATGGTAGAGCTAGAGCATTTATTAATTAAATTAATGCAAATTAATGTAGGAACCCGAATAAGACAATAAATTACACACACACACACACACACACACAGTCATTATTGTCAAGGAATTTATGTTTTAAATGGGGAAGGCAGAAAATAAACCACTTAAGTGTGTGTATATGTGTGTTATATATATGCACTATATATAAGGTCCTTCTAGGATTTTAAGTGATTATGACTTTCTCAAGCATGCTGAATGCAATGTGAACTGTTAAATTTTTGGTTCTCATTTTTAAAAATTTGAAAAAATCATTTTTTTCTAATATTTTAGAGGTTGAAGAAAATTTATGTTTCGTATCAACTGTATGAAGAAGTTTTAGTCATCACCAACATGGAGAGACAATTCTCCCTGGATCCATTGTGTTTCTACCTGTCTTATGACCAAGGCACTAATTGCCCCTTTTTCTAGACTGTCTTCTCAAGGGTATTTGTACAGTAAATAGTCTTGGAAGATATTGGAAGATAGAGATAGTACCTCCACCTGAAACAAAGCCTTGAAAGCTGTGATATCTCTCTCCTGACCAAAAGGTAGGCAGGCTTATTTGAATTCCCTAAACTCAGAGCTATTCTGCTGTAATGCCACCCATTGTTTATGCCAGTATCACTTGATCCTCTTTTCTTAGCTATCTGTGGGAATTAGAGCTCAGGGGACCAGTCAATGCAAGATATGCAGATGCTCATACTGCCCGCTATGCCTGAGTGACAAAATCCTTTATCTCGAAGTCAGGAGTTTTGCATCTTCCATCGGCATCCATGAAACTACAGCCAGCTAACTTGTTAGCCTGTAAGTGAAGTTAAAACTCAGATCTTTCACCTTGATGAAAAAACAGTTGCTTAATTTTGTTCTCTGAGATGGACATATTAGACTATATTTTTAAGGGAATTTATAAAATAAAATGTATTTTTTGGCCCAGCATATGTTATGACCAGTATTGAAGGTTGAAGGATGACATTTTTATTATTTATTATTTACCAATAATAGAATTACTTCAAATAGATTTATTTTAACATATCTACATATGATAGAAATAGTCTCTATCACCCAGTAGGATTGTTGGAGCAGGTCAGTTAGGTATATATAAGATTTTTAAATCATATTTACAAAACTTTAGTGATTATACTGTTATTCTCTCTCTACTTATACATTTGAACTCAGTTCTGAAACCAAAATGAATACACGAAGCCATCTAAAATTAAACAAGGCGTTTATTCAGATGACATCAGAGCATTTGGTTTTCATTCAATATTAATCTACCTTGCCAAATTAATGCAAAGTAATGTAGGAACTGGAATATGAGAATAAATTATCTAAACAAAAGGATTAATTAAAGCATTATTGGAAAAATAATTAAATCAAGGACTTCAGGTGTTTTCAAGTAACTAGAAAGAAAAGTTTGGTTTACTGCTATATTTAAAATGAGTAGAGTAAGTACTTTATGTTTTAAAACATTTTATTCCCTTTATTGTTAAATAAAATATATGCACAAAAAGGGGCACAAAATAAAGATGTACGGCTCAATTCTATCTTACAAGGGAAACACACATGTAAGTGTCCAACCAGGTTAAGAAAGCAAGCATTGTCAGTAGCCAGAAAGCCCCCTCCCATTCCCCTCCTAACTACTGGCCTCTTTCCAGCAAAGGAAGTCACACTGTCTTTATTTTAAAAGTAATCCTTGTTTGTTTTTTTTTAAATTTTACCAACTAAATAACTACAATTTTGTTTTTCTGTTTCTGAACTTAAATGTAATCATTTATATGTAATGTTATGACTGACCTCTTTCATTCAATATTAAATTTGTGTGATTTGTCTTTGTCAGTGTTGTTGTATGTAGCAGCTCCCTCATATTCAGTAATGGTGCATAAAATTGCCTTTCTTTTTTTCCTGAGACAGAGTCTCCCTCTGTCACCCAGGCTGGAGTGCAATGGAGTGATCTTGGCTCACTGCAACCTGCGCCTCCCAGGTTCAAGTGATTCTCCTGCCTCAGCCTCCTGAGTAGCTGGAATTACAGGCACACGCCACCACTCCTGGCTAATTTTTGTATTTTTAGTAGAGACAGGGTTTAACCATGTTGGTTAGGCTAGTTATGAACTCCTGACTTCATGATCTTCCAGCCTCGGCCTCCCAAAGTGCTGGGATTACAGGCATGAGCCACCGTGCCCAGCCGTAGAATTTCATTTTTATACACCTACTACAATATGTGTGTCCATTCTACTGTGGAGGGAAATTTGGGTTGTTTTCAGTTTGGAGCTCTTATGAACCATGATGTATGAAGATTCTGGCACATGTCTTTTGGTGCACATGGAGAGACCTAGGAATGAAAATTTCTGGGTCATATGTAATGTGCATCTCCAAATTTAGTAAATAATGCCAAACTGTTTTCCAAATGGTTGTTTCACCAACCCCCAGCAATATATGAGTGTTCTTACTGTGCCATGTTCTCAGAAATCTTATTATTGTCTATAATTTTAACTTTATCCATTCTGATTTTGAACAAGGGTATTGCATTATGGTTTTGGTATGCTTTCCCATTACTAATGAGGTTAAACTTTCACGTTTTTTGGGCCATTTGTACATTATTTGTGTGAAGTGTCATTTCAGAGATTTTGCTGATGTTTATAGTGGGGCGTTGATTGCTTTAATATTGAATTGTAGAGCTTCTTTATAGATTCTGAATATAAACCCTTTGTCGGTTGCACATGTTGTGAATATCTTCTCCATGTCCATGGCTTGTTTCTTTCACTCTCTTAGCCCTGTCTCTTAATCAACATAATTTTAAATTTTTAGGTAATTCAGTTTTTCTCCTATGAATAGTGCTTTTTAGGTCCTGCTTAGAATATCCCATAATTACTCAGATATTTATTCTCCAGTTTACTGTCTAGAAGTTTTATTGTTGTTGCCTTTCACATTTAGACTTGCAATTCACCAGATTGTATTTTGCTCATAATGTGAGAAATAGGTCAAGTAATTTTTTTCTATGTGAATAACCTGTTTACTCAGTACCATTTACGGAGACTATTTATCAAAAAGATCATCTTTTTTTCCCTACTAGACAGCGCAACTGTTGTCACAGAAAAATAATTTTTCACATGCGAGTAGATTGTGATTTAATGTAAATTTTAAACTCCACTTTTTTTATACAACCAATATTCCTCAGTGGTTCCCAAAATGTGGGTCCCAGACCAGCAGCATTAGAATTACCTGAGAACTTGTTAGAAATGTAAACTCCCATGCCTGACATATTGAATCAGAAATCCTCCCTAAAATTCAGGGACTCACAACGTTTTCTGCTCAGTCCTTTGAATGATTCTAATTTACACTGAAATTTGAGAATCAATGCTTTAGATTTAACCCCATATGTATCCTTTTTACCCTTCTTTATTCCTTCCTGTATCTCTGAGTTTCCATATAGTAGTGATTTGTTTGTTTTTTCACTTGAACACATTATAATGTGTCCTTTAGTACAGATCTGAGGGTTATAAATTATTTGCTTTATTTGTCTGAAAGTTATTTTACTTTTACTCTAAAAACATATTTGTAAGCTATAGGATTCTAAATTAGCAGCTGTTTCCTTTCAATACTTTAAATATTTTTTTCTTTTTTTCTGGCTTGTCTTATTTCTGTAGTCAAGTTAACTCAATTTTTTCATTATTCCTTTGAAAGTAATCTCTTATTTGTGTCTGCCTGATTTTATTTTCTCTTCTCATCTTTAATTTTCAGCATATTTCTGATGAGCTTTTTTTCATGTTTGTTGGCCACATAAATGTCTTCTTTTGAGAAGTGGCTGTTCATATCCTGTGCCCACTTTTTGATGGGGTTGTTTTTTCCTTATAAATTTGTTTAAGTTCCTTGTAGATTCTGGATATTAGCCCTTTGTCAGATGGATAGACTGCAAAAATTTTCTCCCATTCTGTAGGTTGCCTGTTCACTCTGATGATAGTTTCTTTTGCTGGCAGAAGCTCTTTAGTTTAATTAGATCTCACTTGTCAATTTTGGCTTTTGTTGCCATTGCTTTTGGTGTTTTAGTCATGAAGTCTTTGCCCATGCCTATGTCTGTAGATGTGTGGTGTTATTTCTGAGGGCTCTGTTCTGTTCCATTGATCTGTATATCTGTTTTGGTACTGGTATCATGCTGTTTTGGTTACTGTAGCCTTGTAGTATAGTTTGAAGTCAGGTAGCATGATGCCTCCAGCTTTGTTCTTTTTGCTTAGGATTGTCTTGGTTATATGGGCTCTTTTTTGGTTCCCCATGAAATTTAAAGTAGTTTTTGTAATTCTGTGAAGAAAGTCAATGATAGCTTGATGGGGATAGCATTGAATCTATAAATTACTTTGGGAAGTATGGTCATTTTCATGGTATGGATTATTCCTATCCATGAGCATAAAATGTTTTTTCATTTGTTTGTGTCCTCTATTATTTCCTTGATCTGTGGTTTGTAGTTCTCCTTGAAGAGGTCCTTCACATCCCTTGTAAGTTGTATTTCTAATTATTTTATTCTCTTTGGAGCAATTGTGAATGGGAGTTCACTCATGATTTGGCTCTCTGTCTATTTTGGTATATAGGTACGCTTGTGATTTTTTGCACATTGATTTTGTATCCTGAGACTTTGCTGAAGTTGCTTATCAGCCTAAGGAGATTTTAGACTGAGACGCTGGGGTTTTCTAAATATACAATTATGTCATCTGCAAACAGAGACAATTTGACTTCCTCTCTTCCTATTTGAGTGACCTTTACTTCTTTCTCTTGCCTAATTGCCCGGCCAGAACTTCCAATAGTATGTTGAATAGGAGTGGTAAGAGGGAGCATCCTTGTCTTGTGCCAGTTTTCAAAGGGAATGCTTCCAGCTTTTGCCCATTCAATATATTGGCTGTGGGCTTGTCAAAAATAGCTGTTATTATTTTGAGATACATTCCGTCAATACCTAGTTTATTGAGAGTTTTTAGCATGAAGCGGTGTTGAACTTTATCGAAGGCCTTTTCTGCATCTATTGAGATAATCGTGTGTTTTTTGTCATTGGTTCTGTTTATGTGATGGATTACATTTATTGATTTGTGTATGTTGAACCAGCCTTGCATCCCAGGGATGAAGCCAACTTGATCATGGTGAATAAGCTTTTTGATGTGCTGCTGGATTCGATTTGCCAGTATTTTAATGAGGATTTTTTCATTGACGTTCTTCAGGGATATTTCCCTGAAGTTTTCTTTTTTTGTTGTTGTTGTGTCTCTGCCAGGTTTTGGTATCAGGATGATGCTGGCCTCATAAAATGAGATAGGGAGGAGTCCCTCTTTTTCTATTGTTTGGAATAGTTTCAGAAGGAACGGTACCAGCTCCTCTTTGTAACTCTGGTAGAATTCGGCTTGAACCCGTCTGGTCCTGGGCTTTTTTTGTTTGGTAGGATATTAATTACTGCCTCAATTTCAGAACCGATTATTGGTCTATTCAGGGATTCAGCTTCTTCCTGGTTTAGTCTTGGGAGGCTGTATGTATCCAGGAATTTATCCATTTCTTCTAGAATTTCTAGTTTATTTGAGTAGAGGTGTTTATAGTATTCCCTGATGGTAGTTTGTACTTCTGCGGGATCAGTGGTGATCACCCCTTTATCATTTTTTATTGTGTCTATTTGGTTCTTCTCTCTTTTCTTCTTTATTAGTGTGGCTAGCAGTCTATCTGTTTTGTTAATCTTTTCAAAAAACCAGCTCCTGGATTCATTGATTTTTTAAAGGGTTTTTCGTGTCTCTGTCTCCTTCAGTTCTGCTCTGATCTTAGTTATTTCTTGTCTTCTGCTAGCTTTTCAGTTTGTTTGCTCTTGCTTCTCTAGTTCCTTTAATTGTGATGTTAGGGTGTTGACTTTAGATCTTTCCCACTTTCTCCTGTGGGCATTTAGTGCTACAAATTTCCCTCTATACTCTGCTTTAGCTGTGTCTCAGAGATTCTAGTATATTGGTTCTTTGTTCTCATTGGTTTCAAAGAACTTATTTATTTCTGCCTTAATTTTGTTATTTACCCAGTAGTCATTCAGGAGTAGGTCGTTCAGTTTCCATGTAGTTATGTGGTTTTGAATGAGTTTCTTAATCCTGAGTACTAATTTGATTGCACTGTGGTCTGAGAGACTGTTTGTTATGATTTCTGTTCTTTTGCATTTGCTGAGGAGTGTTTCACTTCCAATTATGTGGTCAATTTTATAATAAGTGCGATGTGGTGCTGAGAAGAACGTAAGTTCTATTGATTTGGGGTGGAGAGTTCTGTAAATGTCTATTAGGTTCTCTTGGTCCAGAGCTGGGTTCAAGTCCTGAATATCCTTGTTAATTTTCTGTCTCGTTGATCTGTCTCATATTGACAGTGGGGTGTTAATGTCTCCCACTATTATTGTGTGGGGGTCTAAGTGTCTTTGTAGGTCTCTAAGAACTTGCTTTATGAATCTGAGTGCTTCTGTATTGGTTGCATATATATTTAGGATAGTTAGCTCTTCTTGTTGCATTGGTCCCATTCCCATTATGTAATGCCCTTATTTGTTTTTTTTTTTTTTAATCTTTGTTGGTTTAAAGTCTATTTTATCAGAGACTATGATTGCAACCCCTGATTTTTTTTTCTTTCCATCTGCTTGGTAAATATTCCTCCATCCCTTTATTTTGAGCCTATGTGTGTCTTTGCATGCGAGATGGGTCTCGTGAATACAGCACACCGATTAGACTTGACTCTTTATCCAATTTTCTAGTCTATGTCTTTTAATTGGGGCATTTAGCCCACTTATATTTAAGGTTAGTATTGTTATGCGTGAATTTGATCCTGTCATTATGATGGTAGCTGGTTATTTTGCCCATTAGTTGATGTAGTTTCTTCATAGTGTCACATGGTGTTTACAATTTGGTATGTTTTTGCAGTGGCTGGTACCAGTGTTTCCTTTCCATATTTAGTGCTTCCTTCAGAAGCTCTTGTAATGCAGGCCTGGTGGTAACAAAACCTCTCAGCATTTGCTTGTCTGTAAGAGATTTTATTTCTCCTTTGCTTATGAAGCTTAGTTTGGCTGGATATGAAATTCTGGGTTGGAAATTCTTTTCTTTAAGAATGTTGAATATTGGCCCCCACTCTCTTCTGGCTTGTAGGGTTTCTGCAGAGAGATCTGCTGTTAGTCTGATGGGCTTCCCTTTGTGGATATGCCAATTTTTCTCTCTGGCTGCCCTTAACATTTTTTCTTTCATTTCAACATTGGTGAATCTGATGATTATGTGTCTTGCGGTTGCTCTTCTTGAGGAGTATCTTTGTGGTGTTCTCTATATTTCCTGACTTTGAATGTTGGCCTGTCTTGCTAGGTTGGGGAAGTTCTCCTGGATAATTTCCTGAAGAGTGTTTTCCAACTTGGTTTCGTTCTCCACGTCACTTCCAGGTACACCAATCAAACGTAGGTTTGGTCTTTTCACACAGTCCCATATTTCTTGGAGGCTTTGTTCATTCCTTTTCATTCTTTCCTCTCTAATCTAGTCTTCATGCTTTACTTCATTAAGTTGATCTTCAGTCTCTGATATCCTTTCTTCTGCTTGATCGATTTGGCTATTAATACTTGTATATGCTTCACGAAGTTCTCGTGCTCTGTTTTTCAGCTCCATCAGGTCACTTATGTTCTTCTCTAAACTGGTTATTCTAGTTAGTAATTTTTCTAACCTTTTTTCGACGTTCTTAGCTTACTTGCATTGGGTTAGAACATGCTCCTTTAGTTTGGAGGAGTTTGTTATTACCCACTTTCTGAAACCTACTTTTGTCCATTCATCAAACTCATTCTCTGTCTAGTTTTGTTCTTACTGGCAAGGAGTAGTGATCCTTTGGAGGAGAAGAGGCGTTCTGGTAGTTTGAATTTTCAGCCTTTTTTTGCGCTGGTTTTTCCTCATCTCTGTCAATTTATCTACCTTTCATCTTTGATGCTGGTAACCTTCGGATGGGGTTTTTGTTGATGTTCGGATCCTTTTTGTTGATGTTGATGCTATTTCTTTCTGTCTGTTAGTTTTCCTTCTAGCAGTCAGGCCCCTCTGCTGCAGGTCTGCTGGAGTTTGCTGGAGGTCCACTCCAGACACTGTTTGCCTCAGTATCACCAGTGGAGGCTGCAGAACAGCAAAGATTGGTGCCTGTTCCTTCCTCTGGAAGCTTCGTCCCAGAGGGGCACCTGCCGGATGCCAGCTGGAGCTTTCCTACATGAAGTGTCTGTCGACCTCAGCTGGGAGGTGTCTCCCAGTCAGAAGACACAGGAGTTAGGGACCGACTTGAGGAGGCAGTCTGTCCCTTAGCAGAGCTCAAGCACTGTGCTGGGAGATCTGCTGCTCTCTTCAGAGCTGGGAGGCAGGAACATTTAAGTCTGCTGAAGCTGCACCCATAGCTGCCCCTTCCCCCAGGTGCTCTGTCCAAGGGAGATGGGAGTTTTATCTATATGCCCCTGATTGGGGCTGCTGCCTTTCTTTCAGAGATGCCCTGCCCAGAGAGGAAGAATCTAGAGAGGCAGTCTGGCTACAGCAGCTTTGCTGAGTTGCGGTGGGCTCCACCCAGTTCGAACTTCCTGGGGGCTTTGTTTATGCTCTGAAGGGAAAACTGCCTACTCAAGCCTCAGTAATGGTGGATGCCACTCCCTGCACCAAGCTCAAGTGTCCCAGGTAGACTTCAGACTGCTGTCCTGGCAGTGAGAATTTCAACCCAGTGGATATTCGCTTGCTGGGCTTTGTGGGGGTGGGATCCACTGAGCTAGACCACTTGGCTCCCTGGCTTCAGCCCCCTTTCCAGTGGAGTAAACAGTTCTGTCTCACTGGCATTCCAGGTGCCACTGGGATATGAAAAAACAAACAAAAAAAACTCCTGCAGCTAGCTTGGTTACTGCCCAAAGGGCCACTCAGTTTTGTGCTTGAAACCCAAGGCCCTGGTGGTGTAGGAATCCGAGGGAATCTCCTGGTCTGCAGGTTGTGAAGACAGTGGAAAAAGTGTAGTATCCAGAATGCACTGTTTCCCCATGGCACAGTCCCTCACGGCTTCCCTTGGCTAGGGGAGGGAGTTCCCCAACCCCTTGTGTTTTCCAGGTGAGGCAACACCCCACTCTGCTTTGGCTTGCCCTCTGTGGGCTGCACCCACTGTCTAAACAGTCCCAGTGAGATGAGCCAGGTACTTCAGTTGAAAATGCAGAAATCACCTGCCTTCTAGGTTGATCTCACTAGGAGCTGCAGACCACAGCTCTTCCTATTCAGCTATCTTGCCAACCACCTATTACTTTACTCTTTTATCACTCTTTCTTTCCTTTATTACTTTTTATACATTTTAAAAATTCTTCCTGGCATTTATAGGGCTTCTTGACTCTATCTTGATGGCTCTTATCTGTTTTGGAGTGATCTAAGTCTTGACATCTTCAAATATCACTTCTGCTTCATTTTATTTCTCCTCTGCTTCTGGAATTCCAGTTATACACATATTGTATCTCCTCACTATTTTCTCTATATCTCATCCTGTATCATGTGCATTTTTCATCATTTTTTCTCTCCATCTTTTATTTTGGATATTTTCTGTCTAATGTGCTTTCAGTTTATTAAATCACTCTTCAGCTCTTTCTAATTTGCTGTTCTCTGTCTTCGCTGTCTCTTCATTGAATTCTTTTTTTTTTTTTTTTTTTTTTTGAGATGGAGTCTTGCTCTGTCACCCAGGCTGGAGTGCAGTGGTGCAAACTAGGCTCACTGCAACCTCCACCTCCTGGATTCAAGTGATTGTCCTGCCTCAGCCACCTGAGTAGCTGGGATTACAGGCACCTGCGATCATGCCCTGCTAATTTTTTTGTATTTTTAATAGAGACAGGGTTTCACTATCTTGGCCAGGCTGCTCTTGAATTCCTGACCTCGTGATCCACCCACCTTGACCTCTCAAAGTTCTGGGATTCAGGCGTGAGCCACAGCGCCCAGCCTCATTGAATTCTTAATTTTAATTATTGTGTTTTCTGATTTTAGGATTTCTACTTGATACATGCACAGACATATATGCACAAAAAATATTTTTATATCCTTGCACACAATAATCAGTTATTTTAAAGTCTTTAATAACTCTAATATTTGGGTCCCTGGTAGATATGTTCTATTATTTATTATTTTATCTATTGATTGTGTTTATTTTAAGTTGTATTGCATTATCTTTTTCAGTGTATGGCTCTATCTTTTTATTATATACTTGTCCTTACACTTACAAAATAAATTGAGGCCTAGGATGATGTTATCTGTCTCCAAAGAGTTTTTACATTGGCTTCTATCAGCCACCTAAAAACACTAGCACTCATGGGCAATTGGGTACTAGAAATGCAGATCAACTCAATCCCATTTCAGGGAATAAAACTGTTTGGAAATGAGCTGCACACTTTGTTCCCTCCAAAATTCGTAAGTAGAATCCTAATTCATAATGTAATAGTGTTTGGAGGTGGGGCCTTTGGGAGGTGATTAGATCATGAGAGCAGAGTTCTCATGAATGGGGGGATTAGTGCTGATATTTCAAAACCACAGAGAGTTTGTTCACCGCTTCAACCATGTGAGATTACATCAAGAAGATGGCTATCAGTGAAACAGGAAGCAACCCTCACCAGACATATCTGCTGGTGGCTTGATCTTGGACCTCTCAGTCTCCAGAGCTGTGAGAAATAAATTTCTGCTGTTTATAAGCCATTCAGCTTATGGTATTTTTTTATTATAGCAGTCACAACAGACTAAGATGCTTCTAATACACTTCCCCTTTATGAGTTATGGACTCTAACCAATCCCGTAGAACTTCAAAGATATCAAAAGTAGTGGTCAGCCTCTCAAACTCTAAGTTGCTCTCTCTTCAATCATGAAGTGTCTCCAATGAAAAAAGTAGCCCCAAGTACTGGACTTACCTCATATAAACTTCCTCTGATTCTACCATAGTAACTGTCTGATATCTCCAGGCAGAATTTGCTTATACTTATTGTCACTTCTAGACATCCTCAGCCAGAGGATTGATCTCCAAAATACCTAAACTGATTCTTTTTTCTTACAAGACTGAAGAATAACTTAAGCCAGTTTCCAAATTTTCTTATTACTGGTAGAGGATTTTTTAATGTCAGAGATTATAATTTTATATCTCTATCCATATTTATGTGTATAATTAGAAGATATTTAGAAACTATTCCACCAGAAGAAACTATATCTGCATTATTAAATCACTACTGGGAGCTCACATGTTCATAACAACAACAAATAATTTTACTTAAGTATTAAAACACATTTCTAAATTTTCCCTTTAGTATTTATTTTTTCAGTGCTTATTTATTTCATCATCTGCAAGTATCACCCACAGACAAGTGACAGCTGATCCCAAAAGTATGAGAAAAGATTTATAGGTTTAAAACAATTAAATTAAACTTTAAATTTAGGAATTATTATTTAACTTTTTATTTTGAGAAAATTGTACATTCACTGCAGTTTTAGGAAATAATACAGAGCTATTCCATGGACGCTTAGCCCAGTTTCTCCCAATGGTAACATCTTACAAAATGATATGGTTCAGATCTGTCCCCACTAAATCTCATGTCAAATTATAATTCCCAGTGTTGGAGGTGGGGCCTGATGGGAGGTGATTGGATCATGGGACCACGTTTCTCATGAACAGTTTAGCACCATCCCTCTTAGTAATGTCCTCATGATAGTAAGTTCTCATGAGGTCTGGTCGTTTAAACGTGTGTAGTACCTTCCCTCAACTCTTGCTCCTGTTCCTGCTGTGTAAGACGCCTACTCCCTCTTTGCCTTCTACCATGATCGTAAGTTTCCTAAGGACTCCCCAGAAGCAGAACCCACTATGCTTTCTAGGCAGCCTGCAGAACCATGAGCCAATTAAACCTCTTTTCTTTATAAATTACCCAGTTTGAGGTGTTTCTTAACAGCAATGTAAGAATGGACTAATACACAAAACTATGGTACAGTGTTACAATCAGGATATTGATACAAAAAAGAGTCTGACTAAAACAGTCAACACAGGGATCCATTATGTTGCCCTTTTAAAGCCAATTTACTTCCTATAAGCTCTATTTCACCCTCAGACCCCAAAAGACCAGTTCCCCTAATATATCTAAAGGCATCAAAGACTTTCGAATCTTCTTTCTGCTATATCTGTATCTATATTTAATGTATAATTTAGAAACTATTTCACCAAAAGAAATTATGTCTGCATTATTAAATCACTACCGGAAGCTCACATGTTCATAACAACAACGAAGCATTTTACTTAAGCATTAAAACATATTTCTAAATTTTCCCTTTAGCATTTATTTTTTCAGTGCTTATTTGTTTCATCATCTTCAAGTATCACACACAGACAAATGACAACAGATCCCAAAATTATCTGTAAGTAGTACTACAGATAAGTTACATTAAAAATGAGGGTATTGCCTTTAAAAGCATTGCATAGAATAGATGTTGCAGATGTAGCTGGCAAATGCTCAGAACAGACTCTTTTCTGTATCAATATCAATATCCTGATTGAGTACTATAGTTTTGTGTATTAGTCCATTCCTTGCATTGCTATTAAGAAAGATCTGAAACTGGGTAATTTATAAAGCAAAGAGGTTTATTTGGCTCATGGTTCTGCAGGCTGTACATGGAGCATAGTGGCTTCTGCATCTGGGGAGGCCTGCTGTATTAGAGAGTTCATAACTAGTAGTCTCCTAAACACAGGGGAACATTAAGAACAATGAAATAACAATTTGGAAATTATCGTTGTCATCAGAATAATTCACAATCACCATTGTCATTGTTGTATTTAATAGGCAAAGTGCTTACCTCCAGATGTTTACGTCAGTTTCTTCTTCCTTTTTTTTCATATCTAGGTAGAACTACAGATAAGTTAATTAAAATGAGGGTATTGCCTTTAAAAGCACTGCATAGAATAGATGTTGCAGATATAGTTGGCAAATTCTCATTTCATCTTAGTGTTGTGTTATCGATAATATCACACCTTCACAGAAGCCAGTGATAGCCAATTGATCCAGCTAGTCCCTTTGTGATAGAAATGCTTTCCAGATACCCGGTTAGATGCAGTGGAGATTGTAGTGCTCTCCTTTCTTTCTGAGCGGTAATAAGGAGGTGATTATATTAAATCTTATTAGTCTGAAGAGTTTTATCTAAAATTATAAGACATACTATACACAAATATTTTTAACAGTTTTCATTTCATGGATCATATTAAGTCAATTTTTTTGGTTATTTTATTTTATTTTGCAATGTTACACTCTACTTTTAATAAGGGCTTTCATAAAAGGATATAATTTGCTTGAGTCACTTAATTCCATGGGTCAATAGTTCCAACATAATTATACGGGTAGAACTAGATTGAAATAATCATCAAGGGCCACCTCAAAGAAAAATACTCCCTAACAGGTTTGAGAGGGGTACGTGTGCATGACTGTGTGTGTGCACATGTGCAGGCAAAAACGGATGAAGTTCTGGTTGGATATATAAGAGGCTCAACTGTTTTTAACTTAATCAGCAACCATGTGCTCACTCCCTGGGCAGCAGCTTGGTATGAGCAATTCTAACCCCCACAAAGCATCTATTTAGGGTGAAGATACTTCAATAGATAAACATGTGGAAAACTGCTATTTTGCTGACTCTCCCAGAGTTGTCATTTCTCAAATGAATTCAGTTATATCTAGGACTGTCAATGGCAGCAAACATGCCTGTGACTAAATGTCACCCTGTTGGTGATGTCTCATCACTAGATAAGAACAAAGTCAGTTCTGCCTCGTTGCTCTTGTTTTAAGACATGTAATTTCAGTTGTAACATATTTTCCTACCAACTGTTCAAACTTGAACCCCTTTCATTTTCTCAGGAGTAATTTTCTTCTCAAAAATATTGACAATCTTGTAATTGCATCCTATCTGTTAAAAATCATCCAATAGGACCTGATGATTCTGATTTTGTTTTAGTGGAACATGATTAGCTAAACTTGATAAGCGTTGGAAGTACGATTGTTACCACAAGCACAAGTAAGTTTGTTTCCAGGGTTCCAGAAACCTGGAAATCATATGTCTCTTTGTCCTGCCTCATAGGCCTCATGTCTAGCGTGCATTAAGCACTCAAAAGGCCACCCAGTAGGGAAACAAGTGGAAGAAAAGTGAAACTCATGAAGGCGGAAAAAAAAAGTGGTATGTTCCAGATTTAGGCCATGTTTTCCTTATGGAAATACTTCATATAATCTACAAATAAAATATTTCAAATTATTTAAAGTAATTCTTTTTGACATTTGAGTCAATGTGTGATCAATTGCTGTGATTTCTTTGGCACTTCAGTTGAATAGTCCTTTGAAACTGTTTCTCTTAGATTTCCATTGGTTGACCTTTTCTCTGGCAATAGTCACAGATACTCATGTGCCTTTCCAAACTGTTTATCTTCTGGCTTACTAGGCAACTAGTGTTGCTTATACAGTACAAGAAGACCTTGAGCCTGTCCAGTTGGATATTCATTGATGGGTTGTTAAGATAACATCCTTAGTCATATTTTTAAAAAACCACTTTTTTAGGAGGAGGGGAGATTTTATTTTATTTTATAATTTCAACTTTTATTTTAGATTCAAGGAGTACATGTGTAGGTTTGTTACATGAGTGTATTGTGTGATGCTCAGGTCTGGGGTATGAATGACCAGTCACCCAGGTTGTGAACATAGTACCCAATAGTTTGTTTTACAACCCTTTCCCCGCTTCTTTCCTCCCCATCTAGTAGTTCCCAGTGTCTATTGTTTCCATCTTTACGTCCATGAGTACTCAATATTTAGCTCCTACTTATAAGTGAGAACCAGGCAGTATTTGGTTTTCTGTTCCTGCATTAATTTGCTTGGGATAATGGTTTTCAGCTGCATCCGTGTTGCTGCAAAGGACATGATTTTGTCCTTTTTTATGACTGTGCAGTCTTCCATGGTGTATATGCACCACATTTTTGTTATCCAGTTCACTGTTGATGGGCACCTAGGTTGATTCCATGTCTTTGCTAACGTGAATAGTGCTGTGGTGAACATGCGTGGTCTTTTTGATAGAACAATTTGTTTTCTGTTGGGCTTATACCCAGTAAAGGGATTACTCGATCAAATCATAGTTCTAAGTTCTTTGAGAAATCTCCAAGCTGCTTTTTATGGTGGCTCTACTAATTTACATTCCCGTCAACAGTGTATAAATGTTCTTTTTTCTCCACAGCCTGGCCAGCCTCTGAAGTTTTTTGATTTTTTAATAGAAGTCATTCTGACTTGTGTAAGACGGTATCTCATTGCAGTTTTGATTTGCATTTCTCTGATGATTAGTGATGTTGAACATTTCTTCATACGTTTTTTGGCTGCCATATGTTAAAGGCCACTTTAAAAATCACTCAAGTTATGGGTTGAATCCTCACATGAAATTTGAAAAAGATGTTGTTTTAACATACAAATGGAGTTTCAGTCCCTTACTAATGTGTTTATTCTTTCACAAAATATTTGTTGAGAACCAGTTATGATGCAGGCTTTGTACTAGGCAACTTTCCCCTCTGCTTCATTTTCAGCTCACTGCTGTAGAATATACTGCAGGTAAATTATCTAAATTAATAGACGCTTATTTCCCAAAAACTTATTTTTAGGATTTTATTGCTATAGTCATGTTTTCTAGTTTAAGATGGGGACATATCTATAAATTCAAACAGAACCGGTCAGGATAGCGACCAGCCACTACCAGTGATACTGTGGCTTTTCAAATCAATGTTATACCAAAATGGTATCCTTTAGCATCCCTTCAGGAGCAGCTCCGTTTTTCTTAGCCACTCAAACTATGTTTTCTCAACATGTTTAGCATATCAACACATGTGAGGACATCATCCATGAACCCACAGAGAAAATAGGCCTTTAGGTTTTGTTTAATCCCTGGAAAGCTTGCCTTGTCCAGTATTTTTCCACTCAAAAAAGTATATCAGAAAAAAGAGAATGAGTTATAAGAATATAACCAGGAATTTTACTGTCGATTTTATGTGTAAAGGTCAATAATTTTCAAACTTCAATCCTTCAAGTCCTAGTGGCAACACATTATATGCAATACACCACAATTGATCATTCACAAAGTGTGTGTGTCAGCTCCTTGTAATTAAGAGCTACTGGCCTTGACTTCATCAGTTGAATTGAAGCTTAGCTAGTTTCTGTGTCTGAATAATTAGATGCCTTTGATAACAGTATTTTTGATGACAGTTTTTCCTTTAGCAGTGTCAGCAGCAACTTTACTTTCTCTGCCTCTGACTGACCCAGGTTTGCATAGCTGAATTCAATGTTGGCTGCATTAGAAGATTCTGGTCCTTCTTTGCTTTCCAGATCAACCAAAACAAAAGTGATGTGTAAACCAAAGGTCCCCAATGTCATTAAGGGCCCAGTAGGGCATCTGAAGATATGAAGCTGCCTATGTGAGGCCACAAGAACTGATGGTAATTGTGGCAAACTAGAGAACATGCTCAGCCTCCACATGTTCTGATTTCTTTTCATACTGCACAGGCAACCAAACCATCTGCTTGGCTACCAGTTTGCAACTCTTGACATTACATAAAACCTTCTGCCGAAGCTACTCCTCTCTCATTCTTCAAACCTGAGATTTTGGGGATCATTCCAGTTTCTGGATGCTCAAGTTGTGCACTCACACTGACCTCCCCCAACAGCACCTGAAAACTTCCTTATATCTGACCCACAGGTGGACTCAATCCACAGGACTGAGCTGTGAAGCATGCCCCAGACCCTTACACACTGGCTAGCCACCTGTTATTCTGATTTGCTCCTTCTGGTTGCTCTCCCTGTGACTGTGTTAGTGGTGGAAGAGATCTAAGTTACTCCGAGTTACCGGCAGCAAATCCATAGGCTCTCCAGCAACTTCAGCCTTTGCCCCCTCAGAAGAAAAAATTCAACTGAAGAAGCATAAAGCAGAAAAAGAGACCAGACCGAGGCAAGTTTCAGAGCAGAAGTGGAAGTTAATTTAAAAGTCATTAGAACAGGAAAGAAAAGAAAGTTCACTTGGAAGAGATTCAAGAGGGCATGTGAAGGTTAAAGAGAGAGGTCAAGTCCCCATTTAACCATGATCCTAGGACCTTTATAAGCTCACCTCTTTCCCATGATTCTTCGCTTAGGGAGGGCTGCCCGCATGAGCAGAGTCCTCCTTATCCTTGGGAAGTGAGCACGTGCAGTGTGTTTAGGGAGTTGTACACATGACCATCTGAGGCTTTCTTCCTTTTTCTGGTGGAACCTACCTGGAAGATCATACTTCACCATTTTTGTCTTTTTTTTTTTTTTTTTTCGAGACGGAGTCTCGCTCTGCTGCCCAGGCTGGAGTGCAGTGGTGCGATCTCGGCTCACTGCAAGCTCTGCCTCCCGGGTTCACGCCATTCTCCTGCCTCAGCCTCCTGAGTAGCTGGGACTACAGGCGCCCGCCACCACGCCTGGCTAATGTTTTGTATTTTTAGTAGAGACAGGTTTCACCATGTTAGCCAGGACTGTCTCCATCTCCTGACCTCATGATCCACCCACCTTGGCCTTCCAAAGTGCTGGGATTACAGGCATGAGCCACCACGCCCGGCCATTTTTGTCTCTTAATGTCCATGCCCAGGAAGTTGCTTTTCCCTGGGGTCTGCCTTTAATTAACATTTTAATGTTAACAGGTGTGGACAATCAGGAACTCGCCTGTCACTGGTGCAGGCTGACAATGTATCACTTTGAGAGAAGCAATGCAATAATTGCTGAATCATCACCCGACATTTCTAGTGGGTGTGGGGAGAGACCTCTGCTGTTCTACTCATGCCTATCTACCTGTAACAGCTGGAACATTGCCTTGTATCTGAAATTAGGCACCCATTATTAATAGACAATTTTTCCAGAAGCTGACCACAAACCCACCGACTTCAGAATGTTCTTCCACCCTGATGGGGACTGGAGGCTGCACCCTGTCTACCTGAACATGCAGCCAGGTCCCAGAAGCTACTGCTACTAGAATCATGGTTGACAGCAAGTCTCTCCTCTAATTGTGTGACCTAAGAATGCAATCCCCACCATATAAACACCTGAAGCCTAGCAGCATCTTAGAGAAATTTTAGGCCTCCATCCTTCCTTCTTTATCCAACAAACAT
Source organism: Pan troglodytes (assembly GCF_028858775.2). Taxonomy (NCBI): domain Eukaryota; kingdom Metazoa; phylum Chordata; class Mammalia; order Primates; family Hominidae; genus Pan; species Pan troglodytes. The sequence goes on along the minus strand of NC_072403.2, from coordinate 134,858,725 downwards.
TGTTCCTCAGTTCACCAAAACTGTAATTCAAGAATATGCAATGGATAGGCCAGAATAGGACTTTGTTTTCCACCCTGTGAATTATGTATGTTTATCTCCACATTTGAAGAAACTATGGATCATTTGTTGTTGGCCACTAGAGTGAAAACCACTCATAATATACTGACGAGGATACTCTGCCCTGTAAAAGCGGCCAGCAGCTTGGTCAAACTGTGAGCGGTCCATTTTCATACTGCTTGGTTGCAAAAGTTAAGAGGCATCTTCACTACAAATACTTTCCTACAACTCAGCAACTTTGCAGCATACGCCTATCAAGTCACTCTGAAAAAGATATAAGCAACTCTCACAATGAGGCAAAACATAATAAGAATATTACATCATTAAACTGTTAGTAGCAATTTTCTCCATCTAGTCCTTTCAAATTATCTATTGCTAGAATAATAATCCCTGAAAATTATATCTTACTTCTTTCTTCTGATCTTGTAATCCTCTAAAAGCTACAAAACAGGACACTAAAGATAGCTTCAAGTTTGCTGAAAGGCAGTACAAGGGAATAGCAAAAGAGTTTGTTATATATTTATTGTCAAATAGAAGAAATAAAATACTGACATCATGATTTCAAAATTAGTCAAAGAATAATTGACTTAATAAGGCTGTAATAATTTCTTAACTATAAAACAACTTATAGAAAAAAATTTCAACCCAAATCTTCAAAATACTGCCTACTTCATGCAAAGTCATCCACTCACTGTCTCCTATAATCAACATATCCATTCTCCCAGGGCCATCCATTCCTCCATGCTCACAGCCTCAGAGCTACAGTTCAAGATTTGGTGTGGCTTCCCAGCACAGGGAGCTGTAAACTTGATAGAGCTGGACTAACATCCCATGACCAAAAGCTTAGTGGTCACTTGGGCTCTGGGCTATTGAATGCCATGTTGGAGGGTTTACGGAGGAAAAAGAAGATGCTCAGATAAATTTGAATTTTAGATAAACAACAAATAAAAATTTTCAAAGTAAGTTTGGACTATGCAATATTAGAGACATAATTAAAAAATTTAAAGTTAAACTTAAATCTAATTAGAAATCATATCTTTTCTCCAGCAACCCTGGTTGAAAAGTCAGTTGGCTACAGAGGGGAAGAAAGAAGAGTAACATTTAACAGTAAAAGACAGGGCCTCTTTTATCAATACTAGAAATGGAAGCAGGAAGGAGCTGGTTAGCAACATCATCCTCATGGTGATGGCACTGCACCTGCCAGGTCAGATGATCAAATGTCTGCAGGAGAGTAGCCTGCTAGACTATGGGATAGTGGTAGTGGGTGGAATATAAGGAGTGGACTCCAGAGGGACTTTGCATAGGAGCTCAATAAGGATGCCTGCAGGCTGGGAAGCAGTCATTTGACTTATCTGACCCATCTTATGTGATTGCCCTAACTACTTTTGGAAGTAGGGCAGAGACTCTAAGACATTCCCCTGTCTCATGAAAGGGAACCAAGGAGGTGAAGAGTTGGAAGTTCAGAGAAATTTCGTGGACATTTGAGTTATATGTGTCTTTGAGTATAATTCCAGCCTTTGAGATATCCTGTGGCTTAAATGAACTAAAAACAGCAGGCACAACTATGTCTGTCTTGCATCCACAAGATCCTTCAGCTTCTTCAAGAAAAGAATAGAACCTTGTTCATCATTGACTCTCTGGTAATGGATACAAACTTGTTTCAAAAGATATGACTCTAAGTGTCTATCAATTTGATTTGTTATAGTTATGAGACTAAAAATAGTATTTCTCCAAAGAAAATAAATGGGTGTCTTACAGCATCAAGAGCTATATTTGTTTTTAAAATGATCAATAAATCAAGGTATAATTGAGAATTTTTTTAAAAAACAAAGAGAAAGTAAAAGTAATCTGGTAAAAAAAAAAAGTTCCTCTTTCTTTACATAAAATTGTACTATTTCTCTTTGAACACTCAAAACTACTGACATCTCTATGCACAACCGAACACTCCGCTCTTACAGGAAATAGTTAGCTGTACTCTGGTGGCAGAGTGATCTCAATGTGACCTGGATTTAAATCACTGGATGGACAAGGAGTACTTTGTGGAAGAGCAATGAACTTAAATATCTACTGATGTGTCTGGAATTATGTCCTGTCTTAGCCTCCCTCCATCTCACATCCCTGGTCCACTGCCCTAACTTAGACTGCTGTGAGACTCGACATGTCCCTTCCAATAGATGAATAGCATAGTTCAGAAGGAATTGCTTCAGCCTGAGAGACTTACCCTGGAAAATGTCATTTTGAGCATAAAATGTTATATTAGATACCATGAGAATAAAGAAATGATATGAAATTAGGAGCATCAGACAAAGCAAATATTTCAGCTTAAATCATAAGCTTTGTCTTTCACATTAATGCCCAGACTGTCCAGTTGACATGAAAATTCAGTTAGTTGTTATGGCTTAAGCCACCCTCTAAAGTTCATCTTACTGCTTGTATAAAATATATTTTTGAACTGTTTCAAAATTGAGATTTTTATACTGTCAAATAGTAGAACAACATTATACTAATTTTTATTAGCTGTCATCTTACCTCCATGAAAATGACAAAATGAGAATATATTCTTAGAAAAAAAAACTGACCTCTTGCAGAGGATTCGCTAAATTCATAATATTTGTAACTATTCAGGTAAAGACAGAGGGATAAGATAAAAGAGTTATCCCATGAGGGTTTAAATGATCTGGCACTATTTTATATTTTAGGATGTAGGGTGAGTATAAAGATTTTCTTGTAATACTCTTTGTATCTGTTTCTATCTTAAATGTTTCATAGTAAGCTTTTAAGAAAGATGAAAAATCATAGCTACTTCATTCATACATATACTATGGAGACCTTATATACAGGCCAAATTATGTGCTACACATTTATTTAGTATAAATTTTTATCTTTAGGAATGTGATCGCCCCTCTTCTCTGATGCTTTTATAGTTATTTAATTACAAATCAAAGGAAGATATTTTGATGAGCTATTAAAATGGCTTTAGATTTTCAAAATCTATCATCAGTAAAAAATGGTATTGATTGTAGGCTTCTTCAACCCCATAAACTTCTCTAACTACCACCCTCTTTCTTCGTCTCCTATTCAACATTTTGAAAAAGCTGTTTAAAGTAACATCTCCTCTTAGCCACCCTCCATTCATCCTCAGCTGTGTCCTCTGACTCACTCCGTTAACATTGAAGCCATGCATTAGTAGTTGTCACTAACAAATTCTTGCTAAATCTTACTTAATCGCTGAGCATTTGCACGGTTAATCTTCCCATCTTTCTTGTCACATTATCTTGTCATCTTTAGGCTTCCACAATATGATATTTACTTGGCTTTTCTGAGTTCCGTTTTCACCAATTAGCCACTTTCTCTTTACAATTTTACTCTAAACCTAATTTTCCCTATAAGCCTAACTTTCTTCACTGTAAATATTACTCATTGCAGCAGATTGCTTATTGTATCCATACAGGGGAATTCCAGGCAACTATTTTAAAGTATAAAGGAAATCAGTTATGATCATTTGGAAAAAGTAAGTTACCCAAAATAACACATTAAAAAAAAAAGAATTGTTGATAGCAATATAAATGTTCAGAGTAGGCAAAATTAAAGAAATATGCACTATGCTTTACCAAAAGTTGTTTTATAGAGTGGATTACATAGGATATTTATCTTCTAAATTATATATTTATATCATTTTGAGTTTTGTATGTGCATATATTACTTTGAAAGCTATAAAATGTGAAAGAGAAAGTGAGAAATAGGGATGTAATAGACTTCATTGTATTGTCAGATTGATTAAATGACACAGGATTTGCCTGTATTTATTGTGGGTTTAACTTTCTGTAGGACATAGTAAACCCACAATAAATGTTAACTGTTATTATTACCTCATTGCACATTTGTAGTTTCATTATTATTCTTCTCCCAATCCTAATGCTTTGTTCAGTAGGGTTGCCACCTCAGCTCTTTTCTACCACTCTATTATACTTCCCCTGACATTCCTATGCCAATAACTCACACATTTCTAGCCAAATTATCCTGTGAAGCTCCAGACCCACCTGCCATGGTCTTGAGCACAGTTCTACTTGTATATCCTACAGGCCCCAAAATGCAAGACGCATAGAGCCAAAGTCTTCATCTTGACCCTCCATAAGTATTTGGCCTCTGAGGTCCCCATTTCAGTGCCTAATACCATCATCAATCCATTGTGCAAGCCAGAAACCTGAAGGTCAACCAACATTCTGCCATAATCCCTTACAACTGATACCTGTGTCCAGTCGATTCTTCCCCTTTATCTCCTTCATAGCTTGAGAGCCCATCCACTTCTATCCAACTCCAAGGCCATTCCTTTGGTCAGTTCCTACAAATATCTGTAACTGCTTCCTGTTGAACTCACTGCCTCAGTTTTATACCATCCCAATTCATTTATTCAACAAACATTTACTGAGCATAGTTTATAACCACTGGGGAGAGAAACAAGTAAATTTGCAATCATAACTTCTGCTTTCATTAGTGCTGGTGTGGTTATTCTTATTTCCTATATTATACACACATACACATATCTTATTCATGTTCAATTTTTTTAAGAACACAAACATTTTAATGCAATCATACTATAGGATGACAATGGTATAATAGTGATGGTACAGAGAATCTCAAAGACACAGAGTAGATAAAAACCAGCTTAGAGTAGGTTATTTCAAGGAAGGCTTCCTGGAGGAAGCAACGTCTGTGCTGAAATCTAAAGTATGTGGAGGTGTTGGCCAGACAAAGAGGAAAAGGAGAAGTGTCCCAGGTCAGAAACAGTATTTTCAATGTTCTGGAGACCAGTCTTCTTAGAATAAAACAGTCTGTTCCAGTGTAGCTGTTGTCATCAGAGTGGAAGAAACCAAGGCAGATTTCTGTAAACTTTATCAGGATATTACATTCTGTCCTAGGGAGAAGGGGAGCCATTGTATGATTTGAAGCAAGAGCATCACATAGTAAAATAATCACCCCGGCCACAGGGGTGTCTGTCCCTGCCCTCCAAATCAGAGTGAATTTTGTATATTCTACTTAATACCCTTCAACAGATCTCTATTTCCCTCAGTTTTAAGTCCAAGTATTATCTGACCCCTGCTTACTTCTCTATTCATATATCTTAGTATTCACTGAGCTTTAACAAACTCAACTTCAGCAAAATCAGTCTTCTAGCACCCCATGGAAACAAAAGTACTGCACCGTTTGCTTCTGAGCCTTTGTATACTCTGTTCCACACTTCCTTCACTAATTCTGGAACATATTTCCATCCTTTTTCACTATGGTAACAACTAATCATTTAGAACTCAAGTTAAAATTAACCCCGTTATATGGCGCCCACCACATCCAAAGTTTGATCTGTGCCCTTTCTTTGCAATCAAAATGCTATATGATGATCTTTATATTTTATCGTCTATCATGCTCCATTGTAAGTGCCTGCTTTTCTCTTTTCTTTTCTTTTTCATAAGATAATTTGATACAAGCATATAATGCATTTTTTCTTTTCTTTTTGGTCTTGCTCCCTAGTGTGCATAAATTCTGTAAAGCTAGGGGTTTGTCTTGTAGTAATGTGATAACTATATGTTGAATTAACATATAACAGCATTTGGCTTTCTTGTTTAGAGAATATAGCAGGTTTCTAAAGAAATGCAAAAGCTCAATGTATCAAGTAAAATATTACAATAGGATTAATTTAAAACATGTAATAAATAGCCTTATAAATTACATAGTGGAAATTGTGGGATTCAAGAGACCTGATATTAGTTACATCTTTCTTACTTGCTGTGCTGTTAAGTTAGATAATTTTAATATTTCTTTGAAATTTAAAATCCTCTAATCAGATAATAAAATTGGTTGTAGATAGAATCTATGTAAGTTACAAATGTTTCCCAGACAAATAATTAACAATAAGTTTACTTACTTCTATTCAGTTGTTTAAAACAAAAGTGGGAGAAAAAAATATCTTTGTAAGCCATCAATGTTTGACTAATATTTTTCACACTATCCTGATAAATTGGTTTGTTTTTGTGATTATGCTACTGAATGAAAAATTTAATTCTTAAATAAAATTGTAGTGGAAAACAATTTGTCTCAACTACAAATGGCGCCTTAAAACCCACTCTTAAATCTTCTCTGCGTAATTCAATTCTAACCACTATAATTCAACCTTAGATACAAACTCACTTATCAATTGAATGGTCATTTCCCCTGACTCTGTGTTTTATTAGTATCTTTCTACATGTTACCGTCTTTAATTAGAGAAATACAGAAACTGGCATAGAGAATTTCAAACGTTAGTATTATACTTCTTCAAATGAGTTTAATTTAATGTCAGAACATTGCCATGTGGCTATAAATCTAGAATTTCCAGTTTTAGATGAACAAGGTAATATCATCTTTGAGAATCTATCCACAAACTGCCAGAGAAAAATTAAAAGCAATTCATCAAAAGAGCATACTGACTGTCTTAGTAGAATGGACATTGATTATGTACCAATTAAAGTGAACATGACTCACACTGAATGGAAATCAATCGACTCTATCTGTATAATAAGCATGCTCCCCCCTTCATTCTTGGAGAAGGAGCCATGCAGACAGCTGCGAAAAGAGATGGGCACTGTGTGTCACATTAGTGCTATACTGGAGTTCAGGAAAGATGAGGGTGAGTCCAAAAGGATGTGTGGCCAAGGAAACACTAGACACAGGCCTGTACACACACACCCCTCCATTTACTTAGTGGCCAGCCAGCCTGTAGAGGGAACTGTAGAGGGAATTCTGTGAACTGCTGTCCTCAGCCAGACCCAGGGCTTCTCCAAAGACAAAGAAGATTGAACTAAGGTGAGTGTCTGGATGAGGGACAGAAGAGGCCCCTTCTCCCACTAGAGCCAGCCAGTGTGCTTTCCTCAGGGCAAAAGCAAAAAGCATCTGCCTTTACTTTTCTTTCTTTCCTTCTCATTTCCCATTTATTATTTTTTAAACAGATTTATTGAGCTATAATTCACATACCATGTAGTTCACCATTTTATAGTGTACACTTCAGTGGGTTTTAGTATATTCACAAGGTTGTGCAACCATCACCACTATCTACTTCCAGGCGTTTTTCATCACTCATGCCATTAGCAGTCATTCTCTATTTCTCCTCCCACACCTCACTCCAGTCAACCACCAATCTCCTTTCGGTCTCTATTATATTTGCCTAATCTGGACATTTTATATCAATGGAGTTATGTAATATGTGGTCTTTTATGACTGCCTTCTTTCACTTAGCATGTTTTCAAAGTCCATCCATGTTGTAGCATGTATCAATACATTCCTAGATATGACTGAATAGTATCCCACTGTTAGGATATTCTGTGTGTCTATCCATCCGTTGATGGCTATTTTGGTTGTTTCTACATTTTGGCTATTATGAATAGCTGCTTCAAACATTCACGTACATGTTTTGTGTTGACATACGTTTTCATTTTTCTTGGGGAGATATTCATTTGCTTGGGGAGAAATGCTGTCGTATGGTAACTCTATGTTTAACCATTAGCCTAAGCAAATTAACACAGGAACAGAAAGCCAAATATCACATGTCTTCACTTATAAGTGGGAACTAAATATTGAGTACACATGAACACAAAGAAGGGAATAATAGACACCAGGGTCTTCTTGAGGTGGGAGTGTGGGAGAAGGGTGAGGACTGAAAAACTACTTATTGGGTACTATGCTCATTACCTGGGTGAAGAAATAATTTGTACACAAAACTCCGGGACAGATAATTTATCCATGTAACAAACCTGCACATGTACCCCCTGAACCTAAAATAAAAGTTGGAAGGATAAGTTACATGGCTTTAAATTGGTGGGTGTCAATGTATCCCTCACCTTCTACTTCCCAGCAACTGAGTTTCACACTGCATCCTCCCAGTGCTGCTGTGATACACTCAAAGGTTCCCCAACATTTCTTAAAAGAGAAAAAACAAATTCTTACATTTTACACACTTTGTTACATAGCACTAGGATGGCGAGAGTGAAGCCCTTAAAAATCTCATCAGCTCCATTTATTAGATGTTGTGAACCTTTTATGGTTTGTACAGACAACTGAGCATTGCAGTGCAATGAAACAAGAACAACCACATGGTGCCTGAAAAAGCTCTTTGAGTTGTGTGAATTCAGTAAACCATATACAAATCATGAGAGCAGGTGCTTTGACTAAAAAGCGTACTATAATTTGATGCTATTTTTTTCACAGAAAGTATTTAAACCTACAATGTTATATGGTACATTTAGAAAAACTCCTCATTATACCCTCTTTTACCTTATTAATTTTTTTTTCTGTTATTGACTACAAATACCACACATATTATCAACCTTCCTTTGAGATTGTGGATTAAAAAAAAAAAAGAAAAACCTACGCTGTTTTCTTTAGACTTCAAACTTGTTTCATACAATTGTTTTGTTCTGTTTTAAGTGGTCTCTCAGGGCAAGAAAATATATTACCTTATATTTGATTTTCTCAGGCTCTAGAGTTAAATTGCAACCCTCTAGTTAAGCATTTTGTTTCTTTCTCACTCTTCTTTTCCTCTGGATTTAATTGCTCCTTTCTCTGTCTTCATTTATTTGGACCTCCATGAAAGTACTTGTTTTATTCCTTCCAGCAGTGGATCTCTTTTGCGTGTTTTTCTCTATGGAAGGATGTGCAAGCTCTTAAGAGAGTGGTGCCCATGGCTTTTTCATCTTTGCATACCTGACAGCCACACAAAAAACGTAGCTTCCAAAGAGACATCGTGTCTGATTGAACTAAGTTTAACTAACCAGGTCAAAAAATCTTACTTTTAAGAGATTTAGGGAGAAAAAAATTTATTGACAACAGTCAACCACTGCGATCACTATGGACAATCTATGATGAACCAGAATCCATGCAAGAAGATCCATTTCGTGATCACATTAGGCAGCAATGTTCCCTAAAGACACAGGTTAGAAACTAGATGCAAAGATCTGACATTTAACATAAGCAGTAGTGTGCAAAACACAGCATTTTAAAGCACCAAAGTAAAAAAATCTGTCAATTATATGGTCGTTTTAATGACAAAAGATTAAAATAACAAATGGCTTAAAGGCATACATTTTATAGGCTATATACACAATTGCTATTTCCAAATGGCTGCCTATTCTGTCAATTGAGCAAAATATTTAAGTGATCCAACTTTATACTTTCCACACAACCTTGTACAGATAATAACTTTAATTTGTTTTTTACACGCACATTATTCCATTTAACACATTTATTTGGTGTTTACAATGCTCAATTCTCTATAAAAGGTGTCTTAATACTTCGTATTTGAAGTTTCTAAAGTGAACCTGTATTCTTTATATATTTCATCCTTATAACAAGCCAGTATTTGCCTCTGAGCCAAAGGACAGTTTTTAATTCCTACTTTAGAGATGAGAACTGAGGACATAGAACACAAGGTACATGACCAAAATCCCACTGGTAGCATATATCTGAGTCAGGACTTCTAACTCAAGGGAACTAGAAACTTCCCAGGGCTCCTCAATACTGTACCACACGAGCATATCCAGGGGAGATACTTGTGTTTGTCACATTCATTTGAATATTTTTCTTACACAATCCTTAACCTTTAACAAGGGCTCCATGCAAATAAAATTACATGCAGGTGAAATGATGTGATGTCTGGGATTCTCTTTAAAACACTCTAGGGGGAAAAAGTGAGGGTAGTGGAAAGTTTCAAAATAATTGAGAAAATGTTGCTAAGTGTTGAAGCACGGTTATGGATATGTAGGACTTGCTATGCTATTCTCTTTAATTTTCTGTGTGTATGAAAATGCCCACAATAAAAAGTTAAAGAAAATAGAGACAATTTTAAACACTCACTTGGGAGCATAGATGGTAAATTATTCAAGTAAATGGTTCCTTCTGATATTGACAACAGAATGACTCTGAAGGAAGCCCAAGATTATAACTCTTAGAGCTTTAGACCTGTAGATTCTACTTCAACTCATCTCCTTTCAATAAACAAAATGTTCACTCTGCAAAAACATTTACTGAGTATTCAAATTCTTCAATGAGCTAGCCAAAGAAAACAAAGTTAATGGAAAAAATATGCATAAAAATGAAAATTAAAATTCCTTTGAGAATAATAGATGAGAAGAGCTATTGGGAAAAGGAAATGATAAGAAAACACCAGTTGAATATATTATTCTCAAATTCTTTATAATATGCATATGGCTTGGCACATTTTAAATTTCAGACTTTTTATGGAACTTAGAGAATACTCTCTAAAATAATGCAAGAATAAAACCAAGGATGGGAACAAATTTAGTATAACATGAAAAGGAAAAATGAAAAGTGTGACTGCTTTACCCTGGACCCCTTTGATGGCCTTACAGGGGAAAAGTGATGCAGGAACGTGACCTCAGATTTGTTATAAATGCACCACATAGTAGGTGTGATGGCCCTTAGCATGTCACCTGTGAAGGGAAATACATATTTTTCCTAACCAAGTAAAAATTAAGATGTGAAACATCAGGCTTGCCCCTACCCATAGTGACAAAAAACAGCACTTAGAATAAGAAAGCAAGTGTCCTATCGACAATCTGCTTACTAGTCCATGAGAGCAATTTGTCCAACTTTTCTAAAGAAACACAGAACTGAACTTTCTGCGGAGAGTAGCTAACTACCTTAAAGGATTATGGCAACCTCTCTGAGCATTTAATTATATTCGGGGTTTATATAATTAGGCAGAAGTTAAAAGAGAAGAGTGGAAACATTAAGAGTCCCCATTTCTGCATTAACTTAGGACTACAGAATTCATATTTTTGTGTTAGAAAGTCAAGGTCATCCCGTACTAGAACAGTGAAGCGGAAAATACAAGTTGGAGCCATATCAGGAGAGACAAAATGTGATCATTATATGATTCTTGCTCTTTCCTTTACCTTCAAGTGATTACACAAAATGTTGTGGATCAATGTTAATATTTTTGCTGCTTTTATGCTTCTATAGTGATTTTGTCAATCACTTAAGGCAAATTAACTCTAAGCAAGTTTTCTTATAATAGAGCCCTCTGACTTTTCTCTGGAATGTTCTAAGGGAGTGGGCTTTGCCATTCTACTGCTTGGGTTTGAGTCTCTCTTCCATACATTACTTATCTGGAGCAAGCTGCTGAAACTCTGAGGCTTGATTTTTATATCTATGAAATGGATATCATTGTACCTACTGTAATAGAACAATTGCAACAATTGTTGCAAGGGTTAAATTAGGTACCGCATGTAAAGAGCTTAGCTTAGTATTTTGACACGTAGCAGGAATTCCACAACTGGTAGATAATAATATTATGCCCAATACAACATATACATCTTTCTGATTTTTCTTTCTATTTTTAATTAAAATGGATAGGTCATAGGCCAATAAATCTCAGCCTTAGATATTGAAGTACAGTCTCGATTCCTCATGAATCAAACATTCTGTTTGAATAGAGTATCATTAACATTGTTTTTACTTACCAAGAATCTATGCAACCTCCCTTCTTTCTTCCTAAGAAACACTAATTTAAAATTTTTTTGTAGAAAAAAAAATAACATAAAATCTACCCACTTAAAATTGTAAGTGTAGGGCCAGAGAGATGGTTCATGCATATAATCCCAGCACTTAGGGAGGCCAAGGCAGGTGGATCACTTGAGGCCAGGAGTTCCAGATCAGCCTGGCCAACATGTTGAAACCTCGTCTCTACTAAAAATACAAAAATTTCCCAGCTACTTGGGAAGCTGAGGCAGGGGAATCACTTGAGCCTGGGAGGTAGAGGTTGCAGTGAGCTGAGATTGTACCATTGCACTCCAGCCTAGGCAACAGAGAGAAACTCGATCTTGAAAAAAAAAAAGTGTATAGTACAGTATTATTAACTCTATGCATATTATTGTAGAGAAAACCTCCAGAACTTTTGCATTTTGCATGACTGAAACTCTATACCCATTGAACAGCAACTCTCCATTCAACCCTTCCTTCCACTCCAAAATTATACAATTTTCTTTATCGTTCAACTTTCTTTTCTTTTTGTTTTTTTTAGATTACTGTTTTTTCAGCTTTATTGAGGTATAATTGACAAATAAAAATTGTATACATTCAACATATACAACATGATGTTATATACATATATATATAGTAAAATAGTTTCCACAATCAAGCTAATTAACACATCTATAACTTCACCTACCTTGTGTGTGTGAGAGAGGTGAGAATACTTAAGATCTACTCTTTTAGCAAATTTCAAAGATACATTATTGTTAACCACAGTCACCATGCTGTACATGAGGTCTCTATAACTTATTCATCCCATAATTGAAAGATTGTTCCCTTTAACAAACATTATCCCATTGTCCCCACTCCCTAATTCCTGGCCACCATTCTTCTAGTCTATGGTTCTTTTTTCTTTTCTTTTTTTTAACTTTTATTTTAGGTTCAGGGATACAAGTCATTTTTTTTATACAGGTAAATTGCAAGTCACAGGGGTTTGGTGTACAGATTATTTCATCACTCAAGTAATAAGCATAGTACCTGATAGGTAGTTTTTCTATTGCCTCCCTCCTCCCATCCTTCACCCTCAATTAGGCCCCAATGTCCATTGTTCCCTTCTTTGTGTCCATGTTTTCTCAATGTTTAGCTTGCACTTATAAGTGAGAACATCTAGTATAATATTTGATTTTCTGTTCCTGCATTAGTTCACTTAGGTTAATAGCCTCTAGCTCCATCCATCTTTCTGCAAAGGACATAATCTTGTCCTTTTTATGGCTACATAGTATTACATGGTGTGTATGTACCATATTTTCTTTATTCAGCCTACCATTGATGGGCATTTAGGCTGATTCCATGTCTTTGCTATTGTGGATAGTGCTACAATGAACATATGCACACATTTGTCTTTATGGTAGAATAATTTATATTCCTTTGGCTACATACCCAATAATGAGATTTCTGGGTTGAATGGTAATTCTGTTTTAAGTTCTTTCAGAAATTGCCAAACTGCTTTCCACAATGGTGGAACTAATTTACACACTCACCAGTAATGTATAAGCATTCCCTTTTCTCTGCAGCCTGTTCAGCATCTGTCATTTTTTGAATTTTAGTAATAGCCAGTGAGACTGCTGTGAGATGGTATCTCATTGTCGTATTGACTTGCATTTCTCTAATGATTAGTGATGTTGAACATTTTTTTCATATGCTTGTTGGCCATGTGTATGCCTTTTTTGAAAAGTGTCTGTTCATGTCCTTTTTCCACTTTTTAATGGGGTTGTTCATGTTTTGCTTATTGTTTCAGTTCCTTATAGATGCTGGATACCAGACCTCTGTTGGATGCATAGTTGGCAAATATTTTCTCCCATTCTGTAGGTTGTCTGTTCACTCTTGATAGTTTCCTTTGCTATGTAGAAGCTCTTTAGTTTTATTAGGTCCCAATTGTTAATTCTTGTTTTTGTTGCAATTGCTTTGGTGTCTTCATCATAAAATCTTTGTCAGGAAATGGCATTTCCTAGGTCATCTTCCAGAATTTCTGTAGTTTTAGGTTTTATATTTAAGTGCTTCATATAGTTTTAGGTTTTACATTTAAGTGTTTCATCCATCTTGAATTGATTTTTCTATATTGTGTAAGGAAGGAGTCCAGTTTTAATCTTCTGCATATGGCTAGCCAGTTATCTCAGCACCATTTATTGTATAGGAATTTCTTTCCCCATTGCTTGCTTTGTCAAAGATTAGATTATTTTAGGTGAGCAACATTATTTTAGGGCTCTCAATTCTATTCCATTGGTCTATGTGTCTTTTTTTTGTGCCAGTGCCATGCAGTTTTGTTTACTATAGCCTTGTAATATAGTTTGAAGTCAGGTAGTGTGATGCCTCTAGCTCTGTTCATTTTGCTTAGGGTTGACTTGGGCTATTCAGGCTCCTTTGGTACTATATGAATTTTAGAATAGTTTTTTTCTAATTTTGTGAAGAACATCATTGGTATTTTTATAAGAATGGCAATGAATCTACAAATTGCTTTGGGTAGTATGGCCATTCAACGATATTGATCCTTCCTATCTATGAGCACGGAATGTTTTTCCATTTGGTTGGGTCATCTCTGATTTCTTTGAGCAGCATTTTGTAATTCTCGTTGCAAAGATCTTTTATCCCCCTGGCTAGCTGTATTCCTAGGTATTTTATTATTTGTGTGTCTATCATGAATGAAACTGCACTCTTGATTTGACTCTCAGCTTAGACATTGTCAATGTATAGGAATGCTAATGATTTTTGTGCATTGATTTTGTATTCTAAATCTTTGCCAAAGTTGCTTATCAGATCTAGGAGCTTTTGGACAGAGACTATGGAATTTTCTAGATATAGAATCATATCATCTGCAAACAGAGAACATTTGACTTCCTCTCTTTCTATTTGAATATATTTTATTTCTCTCTCTTGCCTGATTGCTCCAGTTAGGACTTCCAGTATTATACTGAATAGGAGTGGTGAGAGTGGGCATCTTCATCTTGTTCCAGTTATCAAGAAGAATGTTACCAGCTTTTGCCCATTCAGCATAATGTTGGCTGTAGGCTTATCATTCATGGCTCTTATTATTTGGAGGTATGATCCTTCAATGCCTAGTTTGTTGAGGATTTTTAACATAAAGGAAAATTGAATTGTATCCAAAGCCTTTTCTGCATCTATTCAGATGATCATGTGGTTTTTGTTTTTAGTTCTGTTTATGTGGTGAATCACACTTATAGATTTGCATATGTAGAACCAATCTTGCATCCCAGGGATAAATCCTACTTGATTGTGGTGAATTAGCTTTTGGATGTACTGCTGGATTTGCTAGTATTTTGTTGAGAATTTTTGTGTAGGTGTTCATTAAAGATATTACCCTCAAGTTTTCTTTTTGTGTGTGTGTCTCTGCTGGGTTTTCATATCAGGATGATGCTGGCCTTATAGAATGAATTAGAGAGGAGTTCCTTCTAAATTTATTTGGAACAGGTTCAGTAGGGATGGTAGCAGCTCTTCTTTACACAGCTGGTAGAATTTGGCTATGAATTGGTCTGGTGGCTTTTTCTGGTTGGTAGGCTCTTTATTACTGATTTAATTATGGACCACATTATTGATCTGTTTAGGGGTTCAATTACTTTCTAGCTCAACCTTGGAAGGTGGTATGTTTCCAGGAAATTATCCAGTTCTAAGTTTTCTAGTCTGAGTGCATAGAGGTGTTTACAGTAGTCTCTGAAGGTTTTTAGTATTTCTGGGGGGTCAGTGGTAATGTCCCTTTTGGCATTTCTGATTGTGTTTACTTGGATCTTCTCTTTTTTTCTTTATTAGTCTAGTTAGCTTCCACCATAACTGTAAGTTTCCTGAGGCATCCCCAGCCATGCTGAACTGTGAGTCAATTAAACTTCTTTCTTTATAAATTACCCAATCCTATTCTGTAGGTTGTCTGTTTACTCTGCTGATTCTTTTGCTGTGCAGAAGCTTTTTCGTTTAATCAAGACCCATTTATTTATCTGTATTTTTACTGCATTCTCTTTTGGGCCCTTGGTCATGAGGTCGGCCTAGGCCCATGTCTAGAAGGGTTTTTCCAATGTTGTCCTTTAAAAGTTTTATGGTTTCAGATCTTAGATGTAAGTCTTTGATTCATCTTGACCTGATATTTGTATAAAGTTGGAGATGAGAATTCAGTTTCATTCTTTTACGTATGGCTTGTGAATTATCCCAGCACAATTTGTAGAACAGGGTGTCCTTTCTCCACTTTATGTTTTTGTTTGCTTTATTAAAAATCAGTCAACTACAAGTGTTTGACTTTATTTCTTGATTCTTTATTCTGTTCCATTGGTCTATATGGCTATCTTCATACCAGTACCATGCTGTTTTGGTGACTATACACTTATAATCTGAAGTCAGATGTATTAGTCTATTTTCACGCTGCTGATAAAGACATACTCAAGACTGGGCAATTTACAAAAGAAAGAGGTTTAATTGGACTTACAGTTCATGGCTGGGAAGGCCTCACAATCGTGGCAAAAGGAAAGGAGGAGCAAGTCACATCTTACATGGATGGCAGGAGGCAAAGAGAGAGCTTGTGCAGAGAAACTCCCATTTGTTAAACCATCAGATCTCATGAGACCCAGTTACTATCATGAGAACAGCATAGGAATGACCACCCCCATGATTTAATCATCTCCCACGAGGTCCCTCCCATAACACATGGCAATTATGTGAGCTACAAGATGAGATTTTGGTAGGGACATAGAGCTAAACTGTTATCATCAGGTAATTTGATACCTCCAGATTTAGTTTTTTCACTTAGTATTGCTTCCCCTATGTGGGCTTTTTTTGGTTCTCTATGAATTTTAGAATTATTTTTTCTAGTTCTATGAAGAATGATGGTGGTATTTTTATGGGAATTGCACTGAATTTGTAGATTGCTTTTGGCAGTATAGCCATTTTCACAATATTGATTCTACCATACATGAGCATGAGATGTATTTCCATTTTGTGTGTGGTGTCATCTATGATTTCTTTCAGCAGTGGTTTGTATCTTTCCTTGTCAAAGTCTTTCACCTCCTTGGTTAGGTATATTCCTAAGTTTTGGTGTTTTTTTGTTTTTTTTTTTTTTTTTTGCAGCTATTGTAAATGAGGTTGAGTTATTTATTTGTTTATCAGCTTGCTTGCTGTTTGCATATAGCAGAGCCACTTATTTGTGTACATTAGTTTTGTGTCGTGAAACCTTGCTAAATTCATTTACCAGTTCTAAGGGCTTTTGGGGTGAGTTCTTAGGGTTTTCTAGGTATACAATAATGCCATCAGCAAACAACAACAGTTCGACTTCCTCTTTACCAATTTGGATGGCCTTTATTCTTTTTCATCTGATTCCTCTGGCTAGAACTTCCAGTACTATGTGGAATAGCAGTGGTGAGAGTGGGCAACCATGTCTTGTTCCAGTTTTCATGGAAAATGCTTTCAACTTTTTCCTTTTCAGTATAATGTTGGCTGTGGGCTTATCATAGAAGGCTTTTATTAACTTAAGGTATGTCCCCTCTATGCCAATTTTGCTGAGGGTTTTAATCATAAAGGGATGCTTGTTTTTGTCAAATGCTTTTTCTGTGTCTATACAGATGATCATGTGATTTTTGTTTTTAACTCTGTTTATGTGGTGTATCACAATTATTGACTTGCATATGTTAAACTATTCCTGCATTCCTGGTATGAAACCCACTTGATCATAGTGAATTATTCTTTTGATATGCTGTTGGATTTCAATAACTAGTATTTTGTTGAGGATTTTTGCATCTATGTTCATCTGGGATATTGGTGTGTTGTTTTCTTTTTTTGTTATGTAATTTCCTGGTTTTGGTATTAGGGTGATATGGGCTTCATAGAATGATTTAGGGAGGATTCCCTCCTTCTCTGTCTTTTGAAATAGTATCAACAGAATTGGTACAATTCTTCTTTGAAGGTCTGATAGAATTCAGGTGTGAATTCATCTGTTCCTGGACCTTTTGTTGTTGGTAACGTTTTAATTACCATTACAATCTTCCTGCTTATTTTTGGTCTTTTAAGAGTTTCTATTTCTTCCCGGTTTAATCTAGAGGGTTGTATATTTCCAGGAATTTATCCATCTCCTCTAGGTTTTCTAGTTTATTTTTCTAAAGATGTTCATAGTAGCCTTGAATGATTTTTTGTAATTCTGTGATATCAGTTGTAACTTCTCCTATTTCATTTCTAATTGAGCTTATTTGGATCTTCTCTCTTCTTTTCTTGGTTAATCTCACTAATGGTCTATCAATTTTATTTATACTTTCAAAAAAACAGCTTTTTGTTCTATTTATCTTTTGTATTTTTTGTTTCAATTTCATTTAATTGTGCTCTGATCTTTGTTATTTATTTTCTTCTCTTGGGCTTGGGTTTGGATTGTTCTTGCTTCTCCAGTTCTGTGACATGTGTCTTTAGATTGTCTATTTGTGCTCTTTCAGACTTTTTGATACAGACATTTAGTGCTGTGAACTTTCCTCTTAGAACTGCCTTTGCTGTATCCCAGAGGTTTTGATAGTTTTTGTCACTATTATTCAGTTCAAATAATTTTTAAATTTCCATCTTCATTTAATTATTGACCCAATGATCATTCAGGAGTAGGTTATTTAATTTCCATGTATTTGCACAGTTTTGAAGTTCCTTTTGGAGTTGATTTACACTTTTATTCCACTGTGGTCTGAGAGAGTACTTGCTACAATTTTGATTTTCTTAAATTTGTTAAGACTTGTTTTGTGGCCTATCATATGGTCTATTTTGCAGAATATTTCATGTGCTGATAAATAGAATGTATATTCTGCAGTTGTTGGATAGAATGCTCTGTAAATATCTGTGAAGTCCATTTGTTCTAGGGTATAGTTTAAGTCTATTGTTTCTTTGTTGAGTTTCTACCTTGATGACCCGTCTAGTGCTGTCAGTGGAGTATTAAAGTCCCCCACTATTATTGTGTTGCTATCTACCTCTTTTCTTTCATCTAATTGTAAATTTGGGAGCTCCAGTGTTAGATGAATATATATTTAGGATTGTGATATTTTCCGTTGGACTAGTCCTTTTATCATTATATAATGTCCCTGTTTGTCTTTTTTAACCGCTGTTGCTTTAAAGGTTGTTTCATCTGATATAAGAATAGCTACACCTGCTCACTTTTTTTGTCCAATTGCATGGAATATCTTTTTCTATCCCTTTACCTTAAGTTTATGTGAGTTCTTATGCTTCAGGTGAATCTCTTAAAGATAGTAGATACTTTGTTGGTAAATTCTTATCCATTCTGCCATTCTGTATCTTTTAATTGGAGTATTTAGTCCATTTATATTCAATGTTAGTATTGAGATGTGAGGTACTAATCTATTCATTGTGCTTTTTGTTGTCTGAGTGCCTTGTTAGTTTGGGTTTTTTTTTTCATTGTGGTGTTGTTTTATAGGTCCTATGGGATTTATGCTTTAAGGGGATTCTACTTTGGTGTATTTTGAAGATTTGTTTCAAGATTCAGAGCTCCTTTTAGCAGTTCTTATTGTGTTGGCTTTGTAGCGGCAAATTCTCTGAGCATTTGTTTGTCTGAAAAAGACTCTATCTTTCCTTCATTTATGAAGTTTAGTTTCACTGGATACAAAATTATTGGCTGATAATTGTTTTGTTTAAGGAGGTTAAAGATGGAACCCCAATTCCTTGTAGCTTGTAGGGTTTCTGCTGAGAAATCTGCTGTTAATCTGATAGGTTTTCCTTTAGAAGTTACCTGATGCTTTTGCCTCACATCTCTTAAGACTATTTTTGTCTTGATTTTAGATAACCTGATGACTATGTGCCTAGGTGATTATCTTTTTGTGATGAATTTTACATGCATTCTTTGACATTCTTGTATTTGGATGTCTAGATCTCTAACAAGGCTGGGAAAGTTTTCCTCAACTATTCCCTCAAATATATTTTCCAAACTTTTAGATTTCTCTTCTTCCTTGGGAACATCAATTATTCTTAGGTTTGGTCATTTAACATAATCCCAAACTTCTTGGAGGCTTTGTTTATTTATTTTTTTATTCTTTTGTCTTTTTCTTTGTAAGACTGGGTTAATTCAAAAGCGTTGTTTTCAAGCACTGAGTTTCTTTTTTTGTTTGTTGATTCTATTGCTGAGACTTTCCAGTGCATTTTGCATTTCTCTAAGTGTGTCTTTCATTTCCAGAAGTTGTGATTGTTTTTTGCTTATTCTATCTATTTTACTGAAGATTTTTCCATTCATATCCTGATCTATTTTTTTTTTTTTTTTCCTTTAAGTTGGACTTCACCTTTCTCTGGTGCCTCCTTGTTTGGCTTAATAATCAACCTTCTCAGTTCTTTTTCTGACAATTCAGAGATTTTGTCTTGGTTTGGATCCATTGTTGTCGAGCTAGTGTGATTTTGGGGGGAGGTTAAAAAAACCTTGTTTTGTCATATTACCAGAATTGTTTTCCTGGTTCCTTCTCATTTGGATAGACCATGTCAGAGTGAAGATCTGGGACTCAAGGCCTGCTATTCAGATTCATTTCTCCCACGGGGTGTTCCCTTAATATGGTGCTCTCCTTTTTCCCCTAGGAATGGGGCTTCCTGAGAGCCGAAATGCACTAATTTTTATTTCTCTTCTGGATCTAGCCACCAAGCAGTGCTACCAGGCTCTGGGCTGGTAGAGATGGTTGTCTGCAAAGAGTCCTACAATGTGTAACGTGATCCATCTTCAGGTCTCTCAGCTGTGGATACCAATCCCTGATTTGGTGGAGGTAGCAGGGGAGTGAAGTGGATTCTGTGAGGGTCCTTTGTTGTATTTTTGTTAAGTACACTGGTTTTGTGTTGGCTGGACTCCAGCCAGGTGGTGGCGCTTCCAAGGGTGCATCAGCTGTGGTAGTGTAGAGAGGATCAGGTGGTGAGTGGCGCCATAGAGCTCTGAAGAAATTATGTCCATTGTCTTTGGCCACCAGGGTGGGTAGAGAAAGACCATCAGGCAGGGGCAAGGTAGGTGTGTCTAAGCTCAGATTCTTCTTGGGCAGGGCTTGATGCAGCTGCTGTGGGGGATGGGCAGGTGGTTCCCAGGTCAAAGGAGTTATGTTCCCAGTGAAATTATGGCTGCCTCTGCTCTGTCACACAGATCACCAGTGAAGTGGGGGAAAGCTGGCAGCCACCGGCCTCACCCATGTCCCAGGCAGCCCACAGCCCAAAAGACCAGTCTCACTCCCATTGTACACCCCCAACAGCACTGAGTTTATTTCCAGGCAGTCAGTGAGCAGAGGTGAGGAACGTGCCCCAGGTTACAGCCTCCCAGCTGAGAAAGCAAGCCAATTCACAGTTCTTTGACTATCCTATGGTGCCTGCAGCAGCATTTCACCTCCTTCGAAGGGTCTGTGGATTCCCTCTGCTTTCCTGGTATATTCCTGCAGTAATTCCAGGAGCAAAAGTTCATGATGTGAGCCTCCACACACTACTCTGTCCTTCCAAAAGGGAGTTGCAAGTTAGTCCTTCCTCTTAGCCACCATTTTTTTTTCCTCTCTTAGCAATTTTCTTAGTATTAATTTTTATTTTTACTATATTGTGGCCTGAAATCGTGTCTGGTATCTTTTCTTTCTTTTTTTTATTTGCTGATGTTTCTTTTATGACCAATTTTGTGGTTGATTTTAGAGTATGTTCCAGGTGCAAATGAGAAGAATGTAGGATTTTGTTATTCTTTGTTGTAGAGTTCTGTAGATATATGTTAGGCCCATCTAGTCAAGTGTTCAGTTCAGGTCCTAAATATCTTTGTTAATTTTCTGCATCGATGATGTTTCTAATACTGTCAGTAGGGTATTGAGGTCTCTTACTATTATTGTGTAGTTATCTAAGTCTCTCCATAGGTCTCTAAGAACTTGCTTCATGAATTTGGATGCCTCTGTGTTGGGTGCATAAATATGAAGGATGGTCAAGTCTTTGTGCTGAATTTAACCCTTTACCATCATGTAATGCCCTTCCTTGTCTTTTTTGATGGTTGTTGATTTAAAGTCTGTTTTGTCTGGAAATAGAATAGCAACCTCTCCTTTTTTCTCTTTTCCATTTGCTTGGTATATTTTTCTTCATCCCTTTACTTTGAATCTATGGGTGTCATTGCATGTGAGATGGGTCTCTAGAAGACAGCATACAGTTGGGTCTTTCTTCTTTATCTAACTTGCCATTCCATGCCTTTTATTTGAGGGCATTTAGCCCATTTATATTTAAGGTTAATATTGATATATGCAAATTTGATCTTGTCATCATGTTGTTAGCTTATTATGTGGATTTGATAGTGTGGTTGCTTTATAGTGTCAATGGTCTATATACTTAAATATGTTTTTGTGGTAGCTGGTAATGGTCTTTCATTTCCATATTTAGCACCTCCTTAAGTACTTCTTGTAAGGCAGGTCTGATGGTAACAAATTTCCTTAGCATCTGCTTGTCTGAAAAGGATCTTATTTCTCCTTTACTTATGAAGCTAGTTTGGCTGGATATGAAATCCTTGGTTGGAATTTCTTTTCTTTAAAAATGCCTAATATAGACCCCCACTCTCTTCCAGCATTTTAGATTTCTGCTGAAAGTTCTGCTATTAGCCTGATGGATTTCCCTCTGTAGGTGACCTGCCCCTTTTCTCTAGCTGCCTTTAATATTTTTCTTTCATATTGACCTTGGAGAATCTAATGATTGTGTCTTGGGGATAGTCATCTTACATAGTATTTCACAGGGGTTCTCTGCATTTTCTGAATTTGAATGTTGGCCTCTCCGGTGAGGCTAGAGAAATTTTCATGGACCATAACCTCAAATATGTTTTCTAAGATGCTTGTTTACTCTCCCTCTCATTTGGGGATGTCAATGAATCATATATTTGGTCTTTTTACATAATCCCATATTTCTTGGAATTTTTTTATTCTTTTTAATTTTTTTCTTTATTTTTGTCGGACTGAGTTAGTTCAAAGAACCAATCTTCAGAATCTGAGATTTTCCTCAGCTTAGTCTATTCTGCTGTTAAAACTTGTGACTGTATTATGAAATCCTTGTTGTGTGTTTTTCAGCTCTATCAGATCAGTTTGGTTATTTTTTATAATGGCCATTTTGTCTTTCAGCTCTTGTATTATTTTATTGTAATCCTTAGTTTCTTTGTATTGGATTTCTACTTTCTTCCGAAAGTCAATGATCTTCCTATACATATTCTGAATTTTATATCTATCATTTCAGCCATTTCATCCTGGTTAAGAGCCCTTGTTATGGAAATGGTATGGTCATTTGGAGGAAAGAAAACACTCTGGCTTACTGAACTGCCAATGTTCTTGTGCTGGTTCTTTCTCATCTGTGTGGGCTGATGTTTCTTTAACAGTGGTGTAATTTGATTACAGTCAATTGACTTCTTTTCTGGATGAGCTGAGGCCCTAGTGGAGGTAGGGTGACTCATGGGGGATCTCCTGAGCCTAGATTGCAAAGATCCATGGAAGAAGTGTGAATCCCCAGGGACTCTCACTCATTGTTTCCTCACAGTCGGAGGCCTCCCCTAGCTCCACACCACTCCTGGTTGGTTAGTTGTCCAGTCTTGCTCTTCTCCCATTCTCTGTGGGTTGCTTTGCTTCCTTGATGAATCCCAATGTGTTCCCCTGGATGATCCAGTTGAAGAGCAAGTGTTTACTCACCACTCTCTTCTCTCTATGAGAGCAGCACACGCTAGCTACTTCTAGTTGGCTGTCTTGGCCAGAATCTCTACTCTGTTTCTATGAGTTAAACTTTTTAGATTCCGCATATTAGATCATGCAGTATTTATCTTTCTGTGTCTGACTTATTTCACTTAGTGTAATGTCTTCTGTGTTCATCCATGTTTTCACAAGTGACAGGAAATCCTTCTTTTTTAAGGCTGAATATTCCATTGTATATACATACCACAATTTCTTCATTCAGTCATCCATCAATGGACACTTAGGTTGTTTCCATATTTTGGCTATTGTGAATAATGCTGCATTGAACATGAGAGGCAGATATCTTTTTAAGATACTAACTCACCACTCTACTTTCTGCTTTTATGAGTGTGATGATTTTAGATACTTCATATAAGTGGAAACATACAGTGTTTGTACTTTTATGACTTTCTCATTTCACTTATCATAATGTCTTCAAGGTTCATTTATGTTGTAGCATATGATAGAACATTCTTTTTCAAGGCTGAATAATATTCTCTTATATGTATATACCACGTTGTCTTTAACTATTCATCCATTGACACTTAGGTTGTTTTTACCATTTTGCCTTTGCGAATAATGCAGAATAAACATAGGAGGACAAATGCCGCTTTGAGATCCTGTTTTCAACTTTTTGTATAAGTATCCAGAAGTAGGGTTGCTGGATCATGTGGTAGTTTTATTTTTAACTTTTTGAGGAACTTTTATACTGTTTTCCATAGAAGCGGCCCCATTTTGTATTCCCACCAACAGTGCACAAGTATTCCAATTTCTCCACATCCTTACCAACACTTGCTATTTTCTGTTTGTTGTTTCTGTTCTTCTTGTTTTTGAATAATTGCTATCCTAACAGGTGTAAAGCCATATCCCATTGTGGTTTTGATTTGCATTTCACCTATGATGAGTGCTGAGCATCTTTTTATATACCTGTTGACCACTTGTAAGTCTATTTTGAAAAAAAAAGTCCTTTGAACATTTAAAGGCTTTTTTATATTGAGTTGTGGAAGTTTCTCATATATTTTGAATATTAACCCATCTTTCCTTTGCTGTGCAGAAGCTTTTAGTTTAAAGTAGTCTCAGTTGTCTATTTTTGCTTTTGTTGCCTGTGCTTTTGCTGCCTGTGCCTTTGCTGTCATAACCAAGAAAGCATTCCCAACACCAATGTAATGAAGCTTAGGTTTTTAATCCAATTCGAGTTGATTTTGTGTATGGTGTAAGATAAGGGTTCAATTTTGTTCTGTTTCATGTGGATGTCCAATTTTCCCAGAACAATTTATTGAAGTATTGAGTCCTACACATTTTTTTCATTGTGTAGTTTTGGCATGCTTCTCAAAGGTCATTTGATTATATATATGTGGGTTTCTTTCTGATCCCTCTATTTTGTTTCATTTGCCTATATATCTGTATTTACGCTAGGGTCATACTGTTTATAATACTATGGATTTATAATGTGTTTTGAAGCCAGAAGTGGTGAGGTCTCCAGTTTTGTTCTTTCTCAAGATTGGTTTTTCAACAAATATCCTTTGTTGTTTCATATGAATATGATAATTTTTTCTCTTTTGGAAAAAAATTTCATTGGAATTTTGACAGAGATTGCATTGAATAGATTTATAATATGTTTTAAAGTCAGGAAGTTTGAGGCCTCCAGTTTTGTTTTTCTTTCTCAAGATTGTTTTAATTATTTGATTGTTTGTGGTTTCATATGAATACGAGATAGAGATTGCATTAAATCTGTAGATCACTTTGCATAGTGTGGACATTCTAACAATATTAATTCCTTCAACCCATCAATATGAGATGTATTTCCATTTATTTGAGACTTCTTTAGTTTTTTTCAGCAATGTTTTATAGTTCAGTGTATATATCTTTTGCCCACTGGTTAACTTTATTCGTAAGTATAAGTTGAAATATTCCTTCTGATGCTATTGTAAATGGGAATATTTCTTAATTTCCTTTTTGGCTTGTTTTTAGTGTATAGAAACACAACAGATTTTTGTGTGTTGATTTTGTATCCTGAAAATTTGCTGAATGTATTTATTAGTTTTAAAAATTTTTGGAGGATCTTTGAGTTTTCTACACATATTATCATGCCTTTTGAGAACAGACATAACTGTAAGTCTTTCTTTCTAATTTAGATGCCATTTATTTCTTTTTCTGGCCTAATTGTCCTGAGTAGGACTTCCAGTACTATGTTGAATAGAAGTGATGAGAGTGGGTATCCTTGTCTTGTTCCAGATCTTAGAGAAAAAGCTTTCAGTTTTGCTCCATTTAGTGTAATGTTAGCTGTGGGCTTTTCATATAAAGTCTATATTATGCTGATCTGATTTTCTTCTATTCCTTATTTGTTAAGTGTTTTTTTTATCATGAAAGAATATTGAATTTTGTCAAATGCTTTATCTGCATCTATTGAGATGATCAAATAATTTTTCTCCTTCTTTCTGTTAATGTGGTATATCACACTGATTGATTTTCATATGGTGAATTATCCTTGCATCCCAGGGATAAATCTCACAAGGTCATGGTGCATAATCCTTCTGATGTACTGTTGAATTCAACTTGTATTATTTTATTGAGAATTTCTGCATCTACATTCATCAGGAATGAATAGTTTGATTGATTAATTGATTGACTGATTGACTGAATTATTGATTTCCTATAGTTTTCTTTTCTTGCAGTGTCTTTGTCTAGCTTTGGTATCTGGCTAATGCCAGCCACATAAAAGAAATTATGAAGGTTTCCCTCTTCTTAAATGTTTTTTAATGGTGTGAGGATTGGCAATAGTTATTTTTTAAATGTTTAGTAGAATTTGTCTGTAAATACATCTGGCCTGGGCTTTTCTTTGTTGTGATATTTTTGATTCCTGATCAATCTCCTTACTAGTTATAGGTCTGTTAAGATCTTCTATTTTTTCAGTGTTCAGTTCTAGTAAGCTGTATGTTTGAGGAATTTGTTCACTTCTAGATTATCTAATTCAATCACAAATAATTGTTCATCATAATTTATTGTAGTCCTTTTTATTTCTGTTGTATTGTCTCCTCTTTCGTTTCTTTTTTTAAATTTTTTTCCTACTTTCAAGCTAACAAGTTACCCTGTTTCATTTCTTATTTCATTTGTGTTTTCTTTTTCTCTTAATCAAACTAAAGCTTTTTCAATTCGTTGATATTTTCAAAAAATGAACTTTTAGTTTTGCTGATGTTTTGTTGTTTTTCTTTTTTCATTTATACTGATCTAAACTTTATTATTTATTTCTTTGCTTTTGTTAACTTTGGGCTTAGTTTGTTTTTCTTGTTCCTCAAAATGTAAAGTTAGGTTGTTTATTCAAGATCTTTAAACTTTGTAAATGTAGGCACTTACTAGTATAAGCTCTCCTTTTAGAAATGCTTTTGCGAATCCCACAGTATTTTATATGTTTTGTTTTGGTTTTTTGTCTCAAGATATTTTCTACTTTGCCTTTTGATTTTGTGTTTGACTTATTGATTGTTCAAGAGTGTGTTGTTCAATTTTCATGTAATTATAAATTTTCTAGTTTTTCTTCTGTTACTGATTTCCAGTTTTATTTCACTGTGGTCAGAAAAGATACTTGATATGATGTCAATGTTCTTAATTTAAGACATGTTTTATAACCTAATGTGAGCTATATGGAAGAATGTTTCATGTGTGCTTGAGAATAATGTGTATTCTACTACCATTGGGTGAAACATTCTGTATATGACCTGTAACATTGTTAAATGTTAAATGTTAAATGTCCATTTGGCCTGTAACATTGTTAAAGTTCTATTTATTTTTTATTGATCTTCTGTATAGATGTTCTACCCACTATTGAAACTGAAGTATTGAAATCTTTTACTACTATTATTTTTCCCTACAATTGTCAATGTTTACTTCATATATTTGGGGACTCTGATGTTGGATGGATACATAATCATAACAGTTATACATTCCTGGTGAATTAACCCTTTAATTACTATATACAGTCCTTCTTTGTCTCTTGTGACAGTTTTTGATTTAAAGTCTATTTTGTTGGATATCAGTATGGCCACTACTGCCCTCAGTTGGTTGCCATTTGAATTAAATACGTTTTTCCATTGTTTAACTTTCGGCCTATACCTGCCTTAAATCTAAAGTGAGTTTCTTATAGACAGCATATGTTTGGATCTTGTTGTTTTAATCTACTCGGCCACCCTATGTCTTTTCACTGGGCACTTTAATCCATTTACTTTTAAAGTTATTACTGATAAAGAACTCACAATTGCCATTTTGTTAATTTTCTTTTGTTTATCTTGTAGCTCTTTAGTGCCTCTTTTCCTCTTTTACTCTTTTTATTGTGTGTTTCATGGATGTTTTATAGTGATATACTTTGACTTTTCTCTCATTTTCTTTTGTATATCTTTTATAGGCATGTTCTTTAGGAATACCATATATTGTAACAATTTATTTTAAGCTGATAAAAACAACTTTAATTTTATACAAAACTCTACTTTTATTTATCCTCTTTACATTTTATGTTATTGATGTCACAAATTACATTTTAATATTGTGTGTCCATTAACATATTTATATAGTTGTACTTATTTTTTATATTTTTGCCCTTTAACTTTTATTCTAGAATTAAAAGTGACTTATGTACCATCATTATGGTATTATAGTATTCTGTGTTTGTCTATATATTTGCCAGAAAGCTTTATACTTTTATGTTTTATGTTGTTGTCTAGCCTCCTTTCATTTCAACTTGAAAGACTTTGTTTAGAATTTCTTGCAAGGCAAGTCTAGCGATGATGAACTTCCTCAGCTTTTATTTATCTAGGAAAGTATTTTTTCTGTATCTTTGAAGGAAACTTTTGCCAGATATAGTATTCTTTGTTGGCAATTTATTTTTAAATTTCAGCACCTTGAATATGTCATCCCACCCCCTTCTGTCCTACGTGGTTTCTGCTAACAAACTGGCTTATGGGAGTTTCCTCATATGTGACAAATTGCTTTTCTCTTGCTGCTTTTAAAATTCTCTCATTCTTTGCTCTCTTGCTGCTTTTAAAATTCTCTTGTTCTTTGTCTTTGACTTTTGACAATTTGATTATCATGTGTCTTGGTGTGGAATTCTTTGCATTCATCTTAGTTGGAGGCTGTTGGGCTTCTTAAACCTGGAAGTCTATTTCTTTCCCCATATTTGGGATTTTTTCAGCTATTATTTCTTTAAGTAAGTTTTCTTACTCTTTTTCTCCTCTTCCTTTTTTTTTTTTTTAGAACTTCCGTAACACATGTATTGGTTAATTTGATGGTGTCCCATAGTTTTCAGACTAGATAATTTCAAATTATCTCTCCTTGAGTTTGCTGACTTTTCCGATTTTTTTAATTCAGTTATTATATTCCTCAGCTCCAAAATTTCTTTGATTCTTTTTTATATTTCTTATCTCTTTTTAATATTCTCATTTTGTTCATAAATGATTTCTCTGAGCTTGTTGAATATCTTTATGAAAGCTATTTGAATTCTTTGTGAGGTAATTTATACCCCTTTGAGATATGGTTAGCACCACCCAAATCTTATCTTGAATTGTAATCTCCATGTGTAGAGGGAGGTACCTGGTGATTGGATCATGGGGGTGATTTCCCCCATGCTGTTCTCATCATAATGACTGAGTTCTCACAAGATCTGATGGTTTAAAAGTGTGCAGTGGTTCCATCCCCTGCCCTGACTCCTGAAACCTTGTGAAGAAAGTGCTGGCTTCTCCTGTGCCATCTGCCATGCTTGTAAATTCTCTGAGGCCTCCCCAGCCATGAGGAACTGTGAGTCAATTAAAACTCATTTTTTATAAATTACTCATTCTCAGGTAATTCTTTATAGCAGTGTGAAAATAGAATAATACACCTTGCATCTTCAGAGTCCATTTCCAGAGATTTATTTTGTTTCCTGATTGGGCCAGTTTTCCCTGTTTTTGTTTTGTTTTGTTTTGTTTTGTTTAATGTGCTTTTTAACTTTGTGCTGAGATCAACACATTTGGAAATGCAGCCACCTCTCTCAGTCTTTATGACCTGACTGTACAGGGAAAGACCTTTACCAATCAACCAGGTTGAAGATTCTGGGGGCCTCTCAGACCTTTTCTGTGGATACTTACTCTCTGAACCTGTGCATGTAAACTGTCAATGAAGGGATTTTACTGGATTATTTTTTCAGGAGCTCATAATCTCTTGCTCCCCCTGGTGTCTGCAGTACTGCAGAGTCTCTGGGGTTTCCACAAGCCACCCAGTTTCTCCTTTGTTCTCAGCAGCCTCTATTCTTCTAGACTATGCCATGTGTAATCAGTGCTTTTAGTAGGGCAAGACAGAAGTCAGTCCTCTGGGAAGTTTCCTGTAAAACCAGAACTTTGGATGCACACTCCACTCTTCTCTTCCCCCTTTACCTCCTTGAGGGAGAGGGAACCAAGCTGTATCTCTCTCTCTGTCTGCTGTAACACAGGTCATCTGGAGGAGGAGCATGCCACCCAAACTCTCCTGTTTTCAGTGGCCCCAAGGCATTTAAAATATGCCAGATGGTCCCCTCAGTGCTTCAAGACAAGTGACACAGAAACCAGTACCCGAGGCGGTCCATCAAAAAAATGGAATATTGGATACATGCTCCAACTCTTTCATTCCCAAGGGAGAAGCCAGGAGTTGGCAGTTTTCTTTTACACATTTCATGATGAGCCTGGGAGAGAGACTATTGCAAGTTAATGCAAGCTAACCCAAACCATTGCCTTTATTCTCAGTAGCCCCAAAACTGATGTCCTTTCCTGTCCGTGCTTAGATTCAGGCAAGATAGAAATCATCCCTCTGGAAGATCACCAAAATGTCTACACTTTAGACTATGTTCTAGTTCTAGTTTTCTCTTTCCTTCCCCAGAAAAAATATCTGGAAGGTGGAACTTTCCTCCCAACTGGACTGTGCTGTCCTGAGGGTGGGGATAGGAGACTATATTGAAAGCGTGATGCACTTTTCCTACCAGCTTCAATGTAGCTGGTGTCATGATCATCTGGTGTGCAGGAGCCTCTTAATTGATTTCTGAATTTCTCACAATGGGAATTAGTTCATGTATATTGTTGAGTCAGTCTCAATGGGGCGAATGAGGTTTTAGGACATCGTATACTCCCATCTTACTCTAGCAGAACTGAGCTTTATTCATATATCCATCCACCCCTTTCATCCTCTGATTCTCAAGGGAATTGACTCCACCACCAGCTCCAAGGATAGATCTGACTGTTCAAAGGATCATTTCATCCTTTTTGCCAGCAATGAAATTGTGCTTAGGCCAACTTAATTCAAGGAAAGTGTTACTATGCCTATAGCATTCTGGAAAAGTCTGCCTTGCTCTTCTGAGAAAGCCTCCAGAAGCAATGTTCTCCCCCATGTGAAAAAAGAAGCATGAAGCGATTGGAAGGTATTGTAGGGTCATGAAGAAACTGGTCTTATGATGAAGACAAAACTGTAAATGGCATCATAGAGAGACCAAAAGAAACTGAGTTCTTGATAACATGTTTTGTTTCCTGAAATAATCAAAGCTGAAGCCCACTATTAGCTTTGGATTTCTTGGAATGTGAATCCTTATTGAACAAATTTGAATCACATATTCTGATACTTACTAACAAAAGCATATGGGATGAACTAGAGAATATCATTAACATCTCTGAAGCTTAGTTCTCTGATTTGTAGGGACTCGGCTATGATTTAATGTGATAATGTTTATAAAGCCTCTATCCACAGTGTCACAGACATTCAGTTCTCAATAGGTATTAGTTTCTTTTCCTTCTTTGAATACAGAGACTCAGCATTTCTTTATGCACACACCCTTAGATTTATCAAGGGGCAAACTTCTTCTTTTTCATTTTCTAAGGTAAAAGCAAATAAATTTCACATAGCTCTCAAAAGGAAAGAGTACTATTCCTTTAGCAGAAAAATGTTTTTATCTCTTTTGTTCCCAATAATAAGATTAGTCCAAATTTCTTTTCAATGTTCACCCCCTTACTCCAGCCCCAATTTTCTATGAAATTTTAAGTGGATATGCTTGAAATAACTGTTGTTTATTATGTTATAACAGTTGGAGTACGGGAACATATGATCGAGAACTGACAGTTTTTGTTGCAAGTCTAAGACCAGAAACAATGTTCCCCCAAACTCCACAAGCTATATTTGATCAGTAGTATTTACATAAAAGCAAAGGGGACTTCTGAGAGTGGAGCCAAGGTGGCCGAATAGGAACAGCGCCAGTCTACAGCTCCCAGCCTGGGTGATGCAGAAGACAAATGATTTCTGCATTTCCAACTGAGGTACCAGGTTCATCTCACTGGGGATTGTTGGACAGTGGATGCAGGACAGTGGGTGCCACCCACTGAGTGTGAGCTGAAGCAGGGCAAGGCATCACCTCACCGGGGAAGCACAAGGGGTCAGGGAATTCCCTTTCCTTGGAAAGGGGTGACAGACCGCACCTGGAAAATCGGGTCACTCCCACCTTAATACTGTGCTTTTCCAACAGTCTTAGCAAACGGCACACCAGGAGATTGTATCCCGCACCTGGTTTGGAGGGTCCTACGTCCATGGAGCCTCACTCATTGCTAGCATAGCAGTCTGAGATCAAACTGCAAGGTGGCAGCAAGGCTTGGGGAAGGGCGCTGGCCATGGCCGAGGCTTGAGTAGGTAAACAAAGCAGCTGGGAAGCTTGAACTGGGTGGAGCCCACCTCAGCTCAAGGAGGCCTGCTACCTCTATAAACTCCACCTTTGGGGGCAGAGCATAGCCAAACAAAAGGCAGCAGAAACCTCTGCAGACTTAAATGTCCCTGTCTGACAGCTTTGAAGAGAGCAGTGGTTTTCCCAGCCTGCAGCTTGAGATCTGAGAACGGACAGACTGCCTCCTCAAGTGGGTCTCTGACCCCCGAGTAGCCTCACTGGGAGGCACCCCCCAGTAGGGGCAGACTGACACCTTACACAGCCGGGTACTCGTCTGAGACAAAACTTCCGGAGGAATGATCAGGCAGCAATATTTGCTGTTCACCAATATCCACTGTTCTGCAGCCTCCGCTGCCGATACCCAGGCAAACAGGGTCTGGAGTGGACCTCCAGCAAACTCCAACAGACCTGCAGCTGAGAGACCTGACTGTTAGAAGGAAAACTAACAAACAGAAAGGACATCCACACCAAAACGCCATCTGTACGTCATCATCATCAAAGACCAAAGGTAGATAAAACCACAAAGATGGGGAAAAAACAGAGCAGAAAAACTGAAAATTCTAAAAATCAGAGCACCTCTCCTCCTCCAAAGGAACATAGCTCCTCACCAGCAACGGAACAAAGCTGGACGGAGAATGACTTTGACGAGTTGAGAGAAGAAGGCTTCAGACGACCAAACTACTCCGAGCTAAAGGAGGAAGTTCGAAACCATGGCAAAGAAGTTAAAAACCTTGGAAAAAGATTAGACGAATGGCTAACTAGAATAACCAATGCAAAGAAGTCCTTAAAGGACCTGATGGAGGTGCAAACCACAGCATGAGAACTACGTGACGAATGCACAAGCTTCAGTAGTTGATTTGATCAACTGGAAGAAAGGGTATCAGTGATGGAAGATCAAATGAATGAAATGAAGCGAGAAGAGAAGTTTAGAGAAAAAAGAACAAAAAGAAATAAACAAAGCCTCCAAGAAATATGGGACTATGTGAAAAGACCAAATCTATGTCTGATTGGTGTACCTGAAAGTGATGGGGAGAATGGAACCAAGTTGGAAAACACTCTGCAGGATATTATCCAGGAGAACTTCCCCAATCTAGCAAGGCAGGCAAACATTCAAATTCAGGAAATACAGAGAACACCACAAAGATACTCCTCGAGAAGAGCAACTCCAAGACACATAATTGACACATTCACCAAAGTTGAAATGAAGGAAAAAATGTTAAGGGCAGCCAGAGAGAAAGGTCGGGTTACCCACAAAGGGAAGCCCATCAGATTAACAGCAGAACTCTCAGCAGAAATTCTACAAGCCAGAAGAGAGTGGGGGCCAATATTCAACATTCTTAAAGAAAAGAATTTTCAAACCAGAATTTCATATCCAGCCAAACTAAGCTTCATAAGTGAAGGAGAAATAAAATACTTTACAGACAAGCAAATGCTGAGAGATTTTGTCACCACCAGGCCTGCCCTAAAAGAGCTCCTGAAGGAAGCACTAAACATGGAAAGGAACAACCGGTACCACCCACTGCAAAAACATGCCAAATTGTAAAGACCATCGAGGCTAGGAAGAAACTGCATCAACTAACGAGCAAAATAACCAGCTAACATCATAAGGACAGGATCAAATTCACACATAACAATATTAACCTTAAATGTAAATAAGCTAAGTGCCCCAATTAAAAGACGCAGACTGGCAAATTGGATAAAGTCAAGACCCATCAGTGTGCTGTATTCAGGAGACCCATCTCACGTGCAGAGACACACATAGGCTCAAAATAAAGGGATGGAGGAAGATCTACCAAGCAAACGGAAAACAAAAAAAGGCAGGGGTTGCAATCCTAGTCTCTGATGAAACAGACTTTACACCAACAAAGATCAAAAGAGACAAAGAAGGCCATTACATAATGGTAAAAGGATCAACTCAACAAGAAGAACTAACTATCCTAAATATATATGCACCCAATACAGGAGCACCCAGATTCATAAAGCAAGTTCTTAGTGACTTACAAAGAGACTTAGACTCCCACACAATAATAATGGGAGACTTTAACACCCCACTGTCAACATTAGACAGATCAATGAGACAGAAAATTAACAAGGATACCCAGGAATTGAACTCAGCTCTGCACCAAGCAGACCTAATAGACATCTACAGAACTCTCCACCCCAAATCAACAGAATATACATTCTTTTCAGCACCACACCACACCTACTCCAAAATTGACCACATAGTTGGAAGTAAAGCTCTCCTCAGCAAATGTAAAAGGACAAAAATTACAACAAACTGTCTCTCAGACCACAGTGCAATCAAACTAGAACTCAGGATTAAGAAACTCACTCAAAACCACTCAACTACATGGAAACTTGACAACCTGCTCCTGAATGACTATTGGATACATAACGAAATGAAGGCAGACATAAAGATCTTCTTTGAAATCAATGAGAACAAAGACACAACATACCAGCATCTCTGGGACACATTCAAAGCAGTGTGTAGAGGGAAATTTATAGCACTAAATGCCCACAAAAGAAAGCAGGAAAGATCCAAAATTGACACCCTAACATCACAATTAAAAGAACTAGAGAAGCAAGAGCAAACACATTCAAAAGCTAGCAGAAGGCAAGAAATAACTAAGATCAGAGCAAAACTGAAGGAAATAGAGACACAAAACCCTTCAAAAAATCAATGAATCCAGGAGATGGTTTTTTGAAAAGATCAACAAAATTGATAGACCGCTAGCAAGACTAATAAAGAAGAAAAGAGAGAAGAATCAAATAGACGCAATAAAAAAATGATAAAGGGGATATCACCACCGATCCCACAGAAATACAAACTACCATCAGAGAATACTATAAACACCTCTATGAAAATAAACTAGAAAATCTAGAAGAAATGGATAAATTCCTCAACACATACACCCTCCCAAGACTAAACCAGGAAGAAGTTGACTCTCTGAATAGACCAATAACAGGCTCTGAAATTGAGGAAATAATTAATAGCCTACCAACCAAAAACAGTCCCGGACCAGACGGATTCACAGCCGAATTCTACCAGAGGTACAAGGAGGAGCTGGTACCATGCCTTCTGAAACTATTCCAATCAATAGAAAAAGAGAGAATCCTCCCTAACTCATTTTATGACACCAGCATCATCCTGATACCAAAGGCTGGCAGAGGCACAACAAAAAAAGAGAATTTTAGACCAATATCCCTGATGAACATCGATGCAAAAATCCTCAATAAAATACTGGCAAACCGAATCCAGTAGCACATCAAAAAGCTCATCCACCATGATCAAGTGGGCTTCATCCCTGGGATGCAAGGCTGGTTCAACATATCAAATCCATAAACATAATCCATATATAAACATAATCCGTATATAAACATAATCAGTATATAAACAGAACCAATGACAAAAAACACATGATTATCTCCATAGATGAAGAAAAGGCCTTTGACAAAATTCAACAACCCTTCATGCTAAAAACTCTCAATAAATTAGGTACTGATGGGACGTATCTCAAAATAATAAGAGCTATCTATGACAAACCCACAGCCAATATCATACTGAATGGGAAAAAACTGGAAGCATTCCCTTTGAAAACTGGCACAAGACAGGGATGCCCTCTCTTACCACTCATATTCAACATAGTGTTGGAAGTTCTGGCCAGGGCAATCAGGCAGGAGAAGGAAATAAAGGGTATTCAATCAGGAAACGAGGAAGTCAAATTGTCCCTGTTTGCAGATGACATGATTGTATATCTAGAAAACCCCATCGTCTTAGCCCAAAATCTCCTTAAGCTGATAAGCAACTTCAGCAAAGTCTCAGGATACAAAATCAACGTGCAAAAATCACAAGCATTTCTATACGCAAATAACAGACAAACAGAGAGCCAAATCATGAGTGAACTCCCATTCACAATTGCTTCAAAGAGAATAAAGTATCTAGGAATCCAACTTGCAAGGGACGTGAAGGACCTCTTCAAGGAGAACTACAAACCACTGCTCAATGAAATAAAAGAGGACACAAACAAATGGAAGAACATTCCATGCTCATGAGTAGGAAGACTCAATATCATGAAAATGGCCATACTGCCCAAGGTAATTTATAGATTCAATGCCATCCCCATCAAGCTACCAATGACTTTCTTCACAGAATTGGAAAAAACTACTTTAAAATTCATATGGAACCAAAAAAGAGCCCGCATCGCCAAGTCAATCCTAAGCCACAAGAACAAAGCTGGAAGCATCACGCCACCTGACTTCAAACTATACAAGGCTACAGTAACCAAAACAGCATGGGACTGGTATCAAAACAGATATATAGACCAATGGAACAGAACAGAGCCCTCAGAAATAATGCCACATATCTACAACCATCTGATCTTTGACAAACCTGACAAAAACTATAAATGGGGAAGGGATTCCTTATTTAATAAATGGTGCTGGGAAAACTGGCTAGCCATATGTAGAAAGTTGAAACTCGATCCCTTCCATACACCTTATACAAAAATTAATTCAAGATGGATTAAAGACTTAAATGTTAGACCTAAAACCATAAAAACCCTAGAAGAAAACCTAGGCCACACCATTCAGGACACTGGCATGGGCAAGGACTTCATGTCTAAAACACCAAAAGCAATGGCAACAGAAGCCAAAATTGACAAATGGGATCTAATTAAACTAAGGAGCTTCTGCACAGCAAAAGAAACTACCATCAGAGTGAACAGGCAACCTACAGAATGGGAGAAAAATTTTCAATCTACTCATCGGACAAAGGGCTAATATCCAGAATCTGCAATGAACTCAAACAAATTTACAAGAGAAAAACAAACAACCCCATCAACAAGTGGGCAAATGATATGAACAGACACTTCTAAAAAGAAGACATTTATGCAGCCAAAAGACACATGAAAAAATGCTCATCATCACTGGCCATCAGAGAAAAGCAAATCAAAACCACAATGAGATACCATCTCACACCAGTTAGAATGGCAATCACTAAAAAGTCAGGAAACAACAGGTGCTGGAGAGGACGTGGAGAAATAGGAACACTTTTACACTGTTGGTGGGACTGTAAACTAGTTCAACCATTGTGGAAGTCAGTGTGGCAATTCCTCAAGGATCTAGAACTAGAAATACCATTTGACCCAGCCATCCCATTACTGGGTATATACCCAAAGGATTATAAATCATGCTGCTATAAAGACACATGCACATGTATATTTATTGCAGCACTACTCACAATAGCAAAGACTTGGAACCAACCCAAATGTCCAACAATGATAGACTGGATTAAGAAAATGTGGCACATATACACCATGGAATACTATGCAGCCATAAAAAATGATGAGTTCATGTCCTTTGTAGGGACATGGATGAAGCTGCAAACCATCATTCTCAGCAAACTATTGCAAGGACAAAACACCAAACACTGCATGTTCTCACTCATAGGTGGGAATTGAATGATGAGAACACATGGACACAGGAAGGGGAACATCACACACCGGCACTTGTTGTGGGGTGGGGGGAGGGATAGCATTAGGAGACATACCTAATGTTAAATGACGAGTTAATGGGTGCAGCACACCAACATGGCACATGCATACATATGTAACAAACCTGCATGTTGTGCACATGTACCCTAAAACTTAAAGTATTTAAAAAAAAAAAAAAAAAGCAAAGGTAAAAATGTGCTACCATGGTAGATACTGGACCAGACCACTGGGTCTAAGTCAGCCAAAAATACATGTATGCATATGCAAAAGTAGTGGCAGACTTGAGGTCTGCAGATCATCATTTATAGTTCAAAAAAGCAATTGGTTTAGCAACTTTCACCCTGCAAATTGTGATTTAAACTTTCATCTTTTTTCTCAAGAGACCTTGGTGTATGAATCAGATGAACACTGTGCCATGTAATAAGCTAGAGCAGATTTAAGCTGATAAAACAAAAATTGAGTATTTCATGTCCACTTGTGAAAGATTTGTGCATTTATGAACTATATCATTTATGTGACTTGTGAAGTCATTGGATAAATGACACCAATACAAATAGGGTTCATTGTGTAACATATAGCAGATTTCTAATTTTGTGTGTTGTCAGGCAGTGTTTATGGTACTTTAAAATTTCCACACAGCTGGTGACAAATTATAATTGGAGAGACAGCTAGCTCTAATATAACTCTACTATAGATTTTTGCTCTTCAGAACACATTATCAAAGCCATTTTTACCAACTTAACACACATCACTGCCCTTCACATGTGGATTTAGCTTCCTTCAATTTA
Organism: Pan troglodytes; assembly: GCF_028858775.2. NCBI lineage: Eukaryota > Metazoa > Chordata > Mammalia > Primates > Hominidae > Pan > Pan troglodytes. Next base: position 134,820,468 of record NC_072403.2, on the reverse strand, counting down.
TTTTTACTTCCCCTGCCTATATTTTCTTTCTACTTGCTCAAGTATCTGTGTTTTTCCTAACCACTGGGCTAAATCAGCACCATGGAGCAAATTTTAAAGTATTGAACATAAGAGTTACACTATTTAAAGTGGCATCAATGAAAGCAGTTTGGGACTACATAGTTTCAAGCAATATTGGTTATATTGCTTTTTAATCCATCAACGTCCATAGCTTTTACAGTGTACCAAAAACCCTGTGGGAAAAAAAAGCATACAAATCCAAAGCAAAAAGTTCTGATTCAATAGTACATTGAGCTGACTGCTCCCTATATGTAACTGTTTTCTGCTAATAAGACACTGTAAGAAGTTCATTAACTCTTTGAGACTGTCTAATTGCAATCCACAAAAGACTGTATGCTTATCTTGCATGTGAATAGCTGCTCCTGCAATAAGTTATTAATTTACATTTGTTTTACTTATTTTACTCCCTATCAAACTTATCTTCTAGATATTTTATATAAGCATCCAGTTCAGGAGCAAAAGGCTATAATAGATGGATTAACAATTAACATAACTTAAATAATTTCTATCAACTAGAATATTTATTGAATACTTTAGCACAAGGCTAACTTGGAAAAAGAATAAAAATTAAAAGGCACAGTTTTTTCTAGGGTTTAATTGAGAAAAAAAATAAAAGTTGTGAGTCAGGCACAGTGGCTTGCACCTGTAGTCCCAGCTACCAGGGAGGCTAAGGTTGGAGGATCGTGTCAGCCTAGGAGTTAAGGCTGCAATGAGGAATGATCATGCCACTGCACTCCAGCCTGGGTGACAGAGAGAGACCCTGTTTCTAAAAATAATAATAATAAAAGTTATGGACATGCACACACATACATGTATTATATAGTGCTATAATATATAGTTATATATCATACACAGTTATACAAATATATATTATTTTTATATTATATAACACTTTTAAATACATGTAATACATCTTATGTTTACATATATATGGATATGTATACATATGTATTACATATATATGTTTAATGTATATAAAACAAATATACAATGAATATTATATAATATACATTATGTTGTATATAATGATATCACTATGTATATGACAAAGTATCAAAATTGAGTTATTTTATTCATTCAGTCAACAAACATTCTGGGTGTGGAACAAAGCTTGGCACACTTTCTGTAAAGAGTCAAACAGTATATATTTTAGGTTTTGCCGGCCACATAGCCTCTATTGGAACCATTCTACTGTCCAGATGTACAATATAAATGAAGGGTGTGGCTGTGATCCAATAAAACAGAAATTCTTTCTGTGACTGTAAGGGTCTGTGTGACCCAGCCTTTTGTTTGCCTTTATCATTGAATCTTTGCTGTCCGTAGGCACAGGGACTTCTTGTTGGCAACCACCACAACAGGCCTTAGTACTTGTTTCCACCTGCAATCCTCCCTCCGCCAGATATCTGCATGACTTGTTTCTTTCATATATCACCTTCTGAGTGAGTTCTTTCTGACCATGTTATCTAATACCATAATATGTCACACTGAAACCTCCCAACAGTCTTGTCCAATACTTTATAATACATGGCCCTGATTTAGCCAGGGGTGAGGAAAAACACAAACACTGGATCAAGAATGTCTGGGTTGAATTCTAGTTCTTTTCATTTGCTGGCTATATGACTTTAGGCCAATTATTTTATCTCTCTGTGGCTTATTTTTTCTTTATAATGTGGACATACCAATAATATATATCTCATAGGGCTGTTCTGAGGTAATTAGTTAATATATATAAATATATAAAATATATATATATATATATATATAAAATGCTTAGCGCAGTGTCTGGCACTTATTCTCATAGGATGGTTAGCTACTATTACTACCCTTTGCTAGAATATAAACTCCATGAAGAGATATGCATCTTCTCTGGTCACCATTGTCTTCTTAGTATCTAGAGCAGTGACTGTTACAGAGTAAGTGCCAAATTATTATTGAACTGAATGAAATTTCTAAAACGATAGAGAAATCTAAAAAAAAATCCAACACAAGGCAGAGAAGCAAGGCAGAGAAGTAGACAAGTAACAAAAGAAAAAAATATATGAGAAACAGAAAATAGGTTGCAGAAATAATTCCAATCATTAAACATTAATTACAGTCATTAGCTTCAATATACGAAAACGAATTAAATCTATTTAAAAAAAAAACAGATTTCATGGTTCAATTTAAAAAAAAAAAAACCCAGCAGTATCATGCTGACAAGAGACATGCTTAGAAAACTCACACACATGCATACATAAATCACAGAGATTGAACATAAAATGAAGGGAGAGACTATGTCTTGCAAAAACTAGCCAAGAACTTTAGAGACCAAGAAGAGGGGCAAGAGAGAAGGAGGTGAGGGATGAAAAGCAACATACTGAATACAATCTACACTACTTGGATGACAGGTGCACTAAAATCTCAGACTTCACCACGATAAAATTCATCCATGTGACCAAAAACCACCTGTACCTACAAAGCTATTGAAATTATATACATAAACCAACCAAGAGAAAGTTCAGGTAGAATGTTAATTGTAGATAAGATACAAGTTATGGCAAAATTCATTAAAAGAGATAAATACATATACATAAAAGTATAATTCCACTAAAAAGATATAACAATGATGATCTTGTATGTACCTAAGAGACATATGCAAAAATTTTTATCGTAGCACTATTTATAATAGCAAAAATATGATTTATTTGTTTATTTAAAAACCATGAGGTAAGAAACAAATTCAAATTTTAAAAATATAACTTTATATGCCACATTTGTAAAATATGTAGATAGACTTATATTTGCAAAGAAAAAGAAACTAGATAGAATTCATCAGACATTGAACATTTGCTATTTCTAAATGGTAGAATACCAGGTGATTTTAGTTCTTATGTTCCTTTTTTAAAATTTATCTTTCCTAACTTTATATACTGGACATCACATATAATTTTTTAAGTAGGAAAATAAATAATTTTTAATTTAAAGGTTTACCAGCAAACCATGGAAATTTATTCTCATCTATCATATATATATATGTATATATATATATATATATATATCATGATGTGTATATACGCCTCATATATATGCATCGTGACATCAATATTAACTTTTGTTTAGTGGGAGCACTGCTTATTAGAGTGCTTATAAAACTACTATTGTCAATTGAATTTTGGACACATTCAAATGTTTCTGTTTCTTGATGTCTCTAACCTTAGTCAGGTACAGCAATTTTAGCTATAAACAAATAGTAGAAATTCTTCACATATTTGTTGAGAACATAAATATTCATTAGTATGTCTTATTTAACCCTTCAGGATAACTTCAGTCTATATCACTACTCACCAATTCCAAGCTCTCAGCTTCTACACTCCAACTTTGCAGTGATGCAGGCATGTTATTTATGCTTTCATACATATATTCTATATATTTGAAATAATATGAAAACCCCCTGCTGTCATTATCACTCAAAACATTTCACACAATGCCACAGGAGTAATGGTTTGAAAAGGAATAAAACAAATATTTTTATATTAAATTTATATTATATAAATTATTATTTAAATTATTTTATAAATAAATAAAGGATTTCCGTTGTTACATTTTAAAGATCTAAACAGAAATGTCTGCCTGATTTTTTTAATCTTTTTTTTAAATGCCATTCTGTTATTGTCGCACTAAAGGGAGATATTCTACACTCATGAGTGGTACTTTCTTAGTAACTTCAGGTGTTTGCATAGGTTCTCTAGCTCTGTCTCACATTCTATCTCTTAGATTCTGTCTTCCTGTCTCTGTGGTGTGTGTGTGTATCTCCTTCTCTTTCCCACCCTTGTTCTCAGACCTTGGGCTAGTCTTGCACTAAAGGAAAGAGAGAAGCACTAAATTGCAAGTAAAATTAGAATTTTGAATTAGACTAGATGTTAGGTTTCAATATCTGCAAATAACTGAAAAGCTATGTAATCTTCTCAAAATGCTGAGACAGGGTAGGAAAGATTGATTCTACAATATTTAATTAATTGGTGGTGTTAAGATTGAAAAACCTTGTTTCTTGGTGGTACCCTGCTGAGTTCAATCCATGTAAGAAATCAATTTAAATTTATTCCTGAACTCTGAATTATTCATCAACAGCCCTGTCCAGGTCTTGTTCACTGTGCCTTATGAGGTCTTTGTTTCATGAGGGCTTTCAGGTTGACACGAGGCCTAAAGATCTCTCCTGCAGTCTTAAGGAATCTAACCCGTATTCTCTGTGGTCTACTGCTTTACAAACTCACAGGGGACAAGAGCCATCTGTAAGTTTATACAAAACAGGGTAGCCTAAATCCAGCCATGGAAAGGACCATTTGTCTCTGGGTAAAAGACTCTGAGAGATGAACTCTGTGTCATGGGTAACTTTTCTTATTGTGAGGAGCAGTTTAGTGCCTACTAGCCATCAAAACCTCAATCTTTTCTAAATGAAGAGAGTCTTTGCTGTATATTTGTGTCAGTGGGGTAATTTTTCCAATAGAAAAGAATAGATGAAGTCATCTGCCCAAAGGTGAAGTCATCTCAAATTACATGCATTTGTTCATTTCTGCCTTCATAATCAGAGGCAAGTAAGTTACATTTCCATTTTGCACGTATGTCTGTTATTTTTCATATCTTCCTTGTCTCAGAACTTCCCCACTACCACTTCCACTGAAACAAGAGAAGGAGCACTTTCTGTGTATGACTTTTAAGAAGGGCATAACATTGAGAAAGATAGTGGGTTTCTAATGCAAGCATATTATTCTTTACTCATTAATGAATTTCACAGTATTTATCAAGTCTTACCCAGTTCCAGACCTATGACCTGGGATACAGTTGTAAGCATGATGCTATTGCTTCTCTTTACTGAGCTGTAGTACAAGAGAGACCCAGATAAGTCGAGAGGAGATTACAGAGCACTCTCACAGGCTTGGTACCCAGGGCTGTCTACCACTTGCTAGTTAATTGACCTTAATTAGGTGACTTTCCATTTCTCAACCTCAGTTTCTTTTGCCTGCCCAAGTCATGCCACCTTTACCTGTCCTGGCATTACTGTTTCACCCCTGGACTTCCCAAGTCTGTTCAATCTCCACCCACAACTTTTCCTGTTATGCCAGGTGTTTTTTCACGACAGAGGAATAGGGGGTGTGCCGAGAACAGTGAAAAGTATTACAGACTTTGAGGACGGAGAGTCTCAGGGGTGAATGTCAAATCTAAGAAGGAAGCAAATCAGCTGACAAGATTGACTCAGGCATAGAGTTCTAGAAATAACCAGCATTTTAGAATAGTTAAGAACAATGGTTAGTAACAATGCTCAGAGCAAAAGGCCTGGGTTACTATAAGCCAAGTAAAGAGGTTATAATAATAGTTCCTGGAAGTATACTGAGACAGATCTCCTGAGGGAAAGTCAATCTAATGTTTTTATACAGAGAAAAAAATGTGCTGAAGAATGAAAATATAATGCCAAGCTATACAAATTGCATATTAGCTTATTCTACCTCCTGTGAGTCATGTAGGAAACCCTAAGAATTATGTAACCTCAAAAAAGATGACTTTTGAAATACATAAGTTAGAAACCTCAGCCCTCTCACCACAACACACACACACATACACACAATTTAGCATGATTAATGAGATTAAATATATTTACAATGTAAAATTAGTTTTTATGGGACAGACACATTATTTTTCCAGAATAAAAGTTAGTTCTACATTCCAGAAAATCATTTTAGTATTATTTTCAACAAACTTTATCTGTAATGAATGAAAATAATTTATCATTTCACACATGTCAACAAAGGAAGGGGGTTCACTTTTCCTCAAACTTTGCACTTTGAATAAATATTACAAAATTGATTAACATGTAAGTGTTAAGTGCTCTTTATAAACCTCTTGACTTTGATCGAAGAATACAAATTGAACCGAGTTCTAAGTGTATATGGTGTGCTACAGGAGCCCACACAGTGTGGGCAGGCTGCCCTCCCCAGGGAAGGCTAGCATTAAGGAGCACTCAGCACTTACTAGGTTACCAGTTGTGCTTATTGAGATTAGATACTTCGGTACATAATCATACATATAATGTAGGTTTCATTAATAGTAATGGCCCAAAGCATTTACCCACACCTGATCATGGAGCATTTCAGCTCCCTTATAAAATGTTCCCAAGCCCCACCTATCCAAGTTTCCTGTGTGTCTCACATGTTCCCACTAGCATCAACTTTCTCCCATACAGTATGCATGGAAAACCACCGTATTTCTCAAGGGTTAGCTGTCTCCACCAAAGGAGGAATCTGCATCTTTAAAATGCCAAATTTCCATAGTAATCTGATGTTAAATAGGGAAAAATTCATCCTTCCTTTAGGTTTTCTTACTAAGTCAGTTTTTTTCTCATGCATTATTCCTTTAGCTCTCAGGATGAATTACCACACATGAAAATGGACTTCCATAAGATTGGACTTCCCTCCCAATTCTTCAGAAATGCCCGTATATGCTTATTTCTAGATGTGAATACAGCTTAGGCTGAGACTGGAATTTCTACTATATTATTCAAAATCAATACTGCACTAAGTTACTTAAACTACATTTTTTAAAAGAAAGGAATGATAGAAGGGGGCAAGATGACAGATTAGAAGCAGGTGCAGTCCACAGTTATCATGGAGAGAAATGAAAGTGGTGAGTGAATTCAGTACCTTCAACTGAAATATTCAGGTTCTCACATTGGGACTGACTAGGCAAACAACTAGACCCACAGAGAACAAAGAAAAGCAGGTGGGGCAAAGACCTGCCAGGAAGTGACAATGGAGCCAAAGGAACCCCTACCCCCAGCCAAGGGAAGTGGTGAGTGATGGTGTGAACCTACCCGGGAAGCCACACTTCTCCCAGGGATCTTTGCAACCTGTGAATCAGGAGATCCTCTTGTGAGCCCATACCACCAGGGCCTTGGGTCTGATACACAGAGCTGTGCAGAGTCTCAGCAGAGCAGTCACTCATGTTCACATAGAGAAAACCCAGGAGTTTTAGACTCCCACCTTGGGAATCCTGGCAAATCAGGAGATCCGTCTGTATATTCCCCTAGGAAGCGGGCTGAAAGCAGGGATCCAAGCAGCATTGTTCTGTGGGCCCCACTTCTATGGCACCTCACAAGTTAAGACCCACTGGCTTGAAATTCCAGCCAACTAGTGCAAGAGGTTGGAGACTGCCTGAGATAGACGAGTTTCTGTGGGTAGGGGTGGCCACTATTTCTGTGGTTAGGTCAACTCGGCTATTTTAGCCTGCTGGCTCTGGGGAGTCTAGGTGGTCTGAATAAGGAGGAGTCCCCAACAAGAGCTGCTGTGCCAGATCATGGGCAGACTGCTTCTTTAAGTGGGACCCCAATGCATCCCTCCTCACTGGACAGGTCCCCCCTGTGGGAATTTCAGCAACTCCAGCCAGGGTTATACGACAGAACTCTGATCTCTCCCTGGGATGGAGCCCCAAGTGTTGCAGGGGGTTGGGGGGTGAAGGAGAGGGGCCAATGTCTCTGTGGTTCAGTCAACTCTGGCTTTCCAGCCTGCTGGCTCTGGAGAGTCCAGGTGTTCTGAACAAGGAAGGGTTCCCCTCAATGCAGCACACCTGCTCTACCAAAAAGCAACCAGACTGCTTCTTTAAGCAGGTTTCTGATCCTGTCTCTCCTGACTGGGTAAGACCTCCCAATAGGGATCTCCAGACACCTCCTACAGGAGTGTCCAGGCCGGCAACAGGTCAGTACACCCCTGGGATGGAGCTCCCAGAGGAAGGAGCAGGCTGCCATCTTTGCTGTTTTGTGGCCTTCATTGGTGATACTCCAGGTAAGGGAAAAACCCAGGCAACTAGGGTCTGAAGCAATCCCCCAGGAAACCAAGCAGCTCTATGGAAGAATGGCCTGACAATTAAAAGGAAAACAAACAAACAGAAAGCAACAACAACATCAACAAAAACGACACCTCAAATCCAGTTCAAAGGTTAGCAACCTCAAAGATCAAAGGTAGATAAGCCCACAAATATTAGAAAGAATCAACACACAAAATCACTGAAAAGTCAAACAGACAGAGGGCCTCTTCTTCTCCAAATGACCACAACATCTATCCAGCAAGGACACAGAAATGGACTGATGCTAAGATGGCTGCACTGACAGAAGTAGGCTTCAGAAGGTGAGTAATAACAAACTTTACTGAGGTAAAGGAGTATGTTGTAACCCAATGCAAACAAGCTAAGAGCTGATAATCAGAATAGTCAGTTTAGAGAGCAGCATAACTGATTTTATGGAGCTGGAAAACAGCATGAGAACTTCACAATGCAATTACAAGTATCAACACCAGAATAAAACAAGCAGAGAAAACAATCTCAGAATGTGAAGATTATCTTTCTGAAATGAGAGAGGCAGACAAAATGACAAAAATGAATAAAAAGGAACAAACAAACCTCCAAGAAATGTGAGATTATGTAAAAAAAGACCAAAGTTACAAATGATTGGGGTACCTGAAAGAGATGGGGAGAACAAAAGCGGGTCAGAAAACATTCTTCTATCATCCAGAAGAACTTCCCCAACATAGCAAGACAGGCCACCATTCAAATTCGGGAAATCCAGAGAACCCCAGTAAGATACTCTACAAGAAGATCAAATGCAAGACACATAACTACGAGATTCTTCAAGGTCGAAATAAAGGGAAAAAATGTTAAGGGCAGCCAGAGAGAAAGGCCAGATCACCTACAAAGGGAAGCCCATCAGACTAACAGTGGACCCCTACAAGCCAGAAAAGATTGGGGGCCAATATTCAACATTCTTAAAGAAAAGAATTTTCAACCCAGAATTTCATATCTGACCAAACTAAGTTTCATAAGTGAAGGAGAAATAAGATCCTTTTCAGACAAGCAAATGCTGAAGGAATTCATCACCAGCATGGCTGCCATGCAAGAGCTCCTGAAGGAAGCACTAAATATGGAATGGAAAAATCATCACCAGCCACTACAAAACCACACTGAAGGACACAGACCAGTGACCACATGAAGCAACCACATAAACAAGTCTGCAAAATAGCCAACTAGCATTATAATGACAGTATCAACTTCACACAGAAAAATATTAACCTTAAATGTAAAGGGGCTAAATGTCCCAATTAAAAGACATAATTTGGCAAGCTGTATAGAGTCAAGACTCATTGGTATGCTGTGTTCAAAAGACCCATCTCACATGCAAAGACACACACAGGCTCAAAATAAAGCAGTAGAGGAAATTTTACCAAGCAAATGGAAAACAGAAAAAAGCAGGGGTTGCAATTCTAGTTTGTGAAAAAAAACAGACTTTAAACCAACAAAGATCAAAAAAGACAAAGGGCATTACATAATGGAAAAGGGTTCAATTCAACAAGAAGAGCTAACTATCCTAAATATATATGCACCCAATACAGGGGAACGCAAATTCATAAAGCAAGTTCTCAGAGACCTACAAAGAGATTTAGACTCCCACACAATAATAGTGGGAGACTTTAACACTCCACTGACAATCTTAGACAGATCATCAAAACAGAAAATTAACAAAGATATTCAAAACCTGAAATCAGCTCTGGATCAAGTGGACCTAATAGATATCTACAGAACTCTCCATCCAAAAACAACAGAATATACATTCTTCTCATTGCCACATAGCACTTACTCTAAAATTGATCACATAATTAGAGGTAAAACACTCCTCAGCAAATGCAAAGGAACTGAAATCATAAGTCCCTCAGATCACAGTGCACTCAAATTAGTACTCAAGATTAAGAAACTCCTTCAAAATCACACAACTACATGGTAATTGAACAATCTTCTCCTGAATGACTCCTGGGGAAATAATTAAATTAAGGCAGAAATCAAGAAGTTCTTTGAAACTAATGAGAATAAAAAGACAATGTACCAGAATCTCTGGGATGCAGCTAAAAAAGTGTTAGAGGGAAATTTATAGCACTAAATTTCCACATCAAAAAGCTAGAAAGATCTCAAATTGACAACCTAACATCACAACTAAAATAACTAAAGAATAAAGAACAAACAAACCCCAAAGCTAGCAGAGGACAAGAAATAACCAAGATCAGAGCAAAACTGAAGTAGATAAAGGCACTGAAAACCCTTCAAAAAATCCAAGAATCCAGTAGCTGGTTTTTGAAAAAAATTCATGAAATAGATAGACTTCTAGCTAGACTAATAAAGAAGAGAGAGAAAAGAATCAAATAGACACAATTAGAAATGATAATGGGGATATGAACACTGACCCCACAGAAATACAAACAACTATCAGAGAATGCTATAAACACCTCTATGTATACAAACTAGAAAATCCAGAAGAAATTGATAAATTCCTGGACACATACACCCTCCCAAGTCTGAACCAGGAAGAAATGGAATCCCTGAAAAGACCAATAACCAGTTCCGAAATTGATGCAGTAATAAATAGCCTACAACCAGATAAATTTACAGCAGAATTCTACCAGAGGTACAAAGAATAGCTGATACCATTTCTACTGAAACCATTCCAAAAAATTAAAAAGGAGGGACTCCTCCCTAACTCATTTTATGAGGCCAGCATCATTCTGACACCAAAACGTGGCAGAGATACAACAACAACAATAACAACAACAACAACAACAACAAAATTCAGGTTAATATCCCTGATGAACATCGATGCAAAAATCCTCAATAAAATACTGGCAAATTGAATTCAGCAGCACACCAAAAAGCTTATCCACCATGATCGCATTGGCTTTATCCTCATGATGCAAGGTTGGTTCAACATTCACAAATCAATAAATGTAATTCATCACACAAGCAAAACTAAAGACAAAAACCACACAATTATCTCACTAGATGCAGAAAAGGTCATGTTAAAAACTCTCAATAAACTAGGTATTGAAGGAACATAGCTCAAAATAATAAGAGCCATGGATGACAAACTCACAGCCAATGAGAAATCTCATTACTAGGTATATACCCAAAGGAATATAAATCATTCCATTATAAAGATACAGTCACATATATGTTCATTGCAGCACTATTCACAATAACAAAGACATGGAATCAACCTAATGCCTATCAGTGATAGACTAGATAAAAAAAATGTGGTACATATTCGCCATGGAATACTATGCAGCCAAGAAAAGGAACAAGATCATGTTCTTCTTTAGGGACATAGATGGAGCCGGTAGCCATCCAAACACCACATGTTCTCACTTATAAGTGGGAGCCGAATGATGAGAATCTATGGACACATAGTGGGGAGCAACACACCCTGGAGAGCCAGCTGGAGGGGGTTTGGGATGAGAGAGAGCATCAGGAAGAATAGCTAATGGAAGCTGGGCCTAAAACTTAGGTGATGGGTTGATCTGTGCAGCAAACCACCATGTCCTGTGTTTACCTACATAGCAAACCTGCACATCCTGCACATGTACCCCAAAACTTAAAAGTTGAAGGAAAAAAAAGTAAACACGTAAATTTTTTAAAAAAGGAAAGGAGTTACCTGAAAATAGTTCAATGTGCCCAATATGGCTAAAATTATAATTGGAGATAATTAAGCATGTGAATATATATACATATGTAGAATTATAAATATCTCATACCACTAGATGGTATACCATATGCAATTATGATTGTTAGACATATCTTCCTGGGAATTATGTCAATAACATTCTTTCAAAAAACATCAATAACACCAATGTTCTTTCAATAATACCAACAACAAATACTTTCCATTTCCCTGTTCTTGTAAATAGCAACCAACGGATTTCTTCATTTTAAATCTTCACATTCTATGGTTGTATGGCAGACATTAAAAGGTCATTATAGGAAATGGAACATCCTAGGTTACACAGAGACGAATAGAGGCATGAGATTAGCATATTAACTACAAGTGGGTTGTATATGGAAATGCATAGAGTACATGATTAAAAGTAATTCTAGTATGAAAACCTAGATCTATCTTTTCAAAGTACCTGCCGAAAGCCGGGCACAGTGGCTCATGCCAGTAATCCCAGAACTTTGGGAGGCTGAGGCAGGTGGATCATCCAAAGTCAGGAGTTTGAGACCAGCCTGCCAACGTGGTGAAACTCTGTCTTTACTAAAAAATACAAAAATTATCTGGGAGTGGTGGCGCGTGCCTGTAATCCCGGTTACTGAGGAGGCTGAGGCAGGAGAATTGCTTAAACCTGGGAAGCAGAGGTTGCAGTTCGCCAAGGTCACACCATTGCACTCCAGCCTGGGCAAAGTCTCAAAAAAAAAAAAATGTACATGTGTAGTGGCAGTGGCATCTGTATGGTAATAGAAAAGCTTGAATCTTTATTTAATATGCAGGCTTTGGCACTTGGTTTTACTGTTTACCATTGATTTTTACATTTTAAATAAGTCTTACTTTTTCTGTCTTCCTATTTTTATTGTTATTTATACTCACCAAAACACATATTTATGTCAGAATGTGCATAATTGGGTATGTTTATTTATACAGGGATGTAAGAGTATAACATCTGTGCTAGAAAAGACTGGTTTACAAGTATGAGAAATAAAGAGGAGGAAATTATGTATTTAAGAATCTACTATTTGATAAGACTAAAGGTACCATCAAAAAATTATCTTATTTAATTGCCATAGTTTATTAAGATGACTAATATGTCCTCCTCTTGCTAATGAGAAAACTGAAATTCAGAGAGGTAAGTAACTTGTTAAAATGTATACATGCATTAATGATAAAAATCAGATTCAAGTCCATGTCCAACTCCAAAATCCTTATTCTTTCACTTATGCACTAATTGCTGTCTTGTGTTTATATTAAAATACAGTATGGGATGTGTGTATTTGCCTGAATACATTTTTAAAAAGACATTTTTAATAGTAAGTGTTTTCAAAAACACAGACTGCATAATCACAAAAACAGAGATCATCAAATAATTTCTCCCAAAACACAAGTTTTACCCAGCACCAGCCTTCATTGCTGGCTAGCAAAAGATGCAACACTTGCAGCAGCGTGTAGCAGAGGCCTTGAACTATCACATTCTTGAGTCTATTTCCTACACTGGAATATGTGGTGGTTCCATTATGATGAGTCAACAGAGGGCAAGTTCAACTAAAGGACACTCTTTAATTTGGGGGTCTGTACACTTTGTGTGTTGTGCTAGTCATCAAGCTCCATTCGGATTACATAACTAACCTTCATTCTTCAGTGTACCTGTGGTCATATTTTGCAAGTTTGTTTACGTAAACAGATTGAACAACCAGAAATCCATACTCCTAATGCATATCTAGGTCATTGGTCAGGTGTTTAAAAATGCATGCAAGACCTTCATGTGTCTTCTAGCTAATAAATTCATTTAGTTAACATTTGCAAGGACTTCAGGTTGGACTAAAAATGACACCAGATGTTTTTGAGGAAGAAATCAGGTATCAGGTATACTTCTTTCTCTCCCATAGATTTTATTGTGTAGAGATTAGTCATTTTTACTAGGATTCTGAAAAACATGGAAAGACAGATATATTCTTCTGTCTGAAAACAGTGGATGTTTATAATTATCTCTATAACACATATGTAGATTTATAGCAAATGAATACATTTACATATCACTTTTGGTATAATAAGGCTCTTTCAGAATCAAGACATTAAGTTGCTGATTACTGCTTTAATGTGTCTGGGACAGAGCTTCTGAGAGTCTGCCTAGAGGAAGCAAGAAGCCCTAAAAAGGCTCTTAGAAATATTCTTCCCTCTCAATTATGCCAATTAAAGATTATTGAGTTTTCAAGACCTCTCTTTGGGCCATCAATCATTCACACTTCGACATGAATTAATCAGTTAATTTTGATTTGTTTCTTGCTATGTATTAGCAGATTTGATAGACGAAGTATGGTATAAGTATTCTAGCTGAATTTTGAGGACAGAAAGGCCTTAGTAGGGTCTCAGAGTGTGCAATATGAGGGCAGTGATCAATCTGGGGATGGGAAAGATTGAGGAAATGTCAGTACAGAATAGGGAAGAGAAAAAGAGCTGGGAAAACATTCAACATATATCCAGCTTTTTAGCAGTTTTGACAATGGTAAATCTTGGTGGTGTCCCCACAACCACACAACTGAAATCGTCTGGGCTATCATATGTTGTTGGCCATTGCATATATCATTCTCCAATGTTCCTAAATTTGTATGGCAGCCTAACAGAAATAGTTTTTCCAAGATAATATCTGTGTATAGAAATAGAGCCACTAAAGTTTCCTACAATCCTTTAGTCAATTCAGAAAGGTAAGGACTACATTATCTATCAGCAGTAAATAGTGAGAGAATTGACTTTAGTATAAATGTAGTTTAAAGTAGAGGAGATATTGTGTCCATAACTGGAAAAGAATAATCTGTAATGAGAAATAAATAAAGTAAATAAAAGAGGTCATGGAAATAAATAACATGATTACTGAAATAAAAATTCAACTCAGAATTTAATGATAACATGAAAATTGTATCCCCCAAACCTAAACAATTAAAAAGAGGTAAAAATGCAAGAGAAAAGATAAACAATACAAACGTTAGAAGACCAATTCAGGACATCAAACGTGCAATTAATATAAATTCTAGAAAGAAAGAGCCAAGAAAGAGATGAGAGGAAGTTATTATTTAAGCAGAACAACAAAAAAATATCTCAGAGTGGAAGAAGGTCATAAGAACCTAGATGCAAAAGTGTCCAGAATTAAATGATCACTTAAAAATGCAGAAGAAAATGTTTACCACTGCAACCTGTAGACATAGAGCAATTGCTTCAAGTTCTGAAGAAACACTTTTTCATCCTAGAGGTCCATTAACTAGACAATTATCAAGACTTTGGAAAGTAAAATCGAGACATGTTCACACATGCAGAAGCCCAGAAAATTTACCCTCACACAATTCTTTTTAAGACACTACTTATGGCAATGTGCTCCAGACAAACAAAAGAAAAAACTGCAGCTGACACCTTTTTAAAAGCCAACCTGCTTTTTCTATTTAAGTTTTTACCTCTCTCATAGATGATCTAGGAATGGTTATCTTATTTCCTACTTTGAAGGTAAATTTTGATTATTGAAACCAATCATAGTAATTCCATTGCTCTTGCTAATAATTGGTTTAGGAGGAAGACAAAGAACAGGAAGTCTGCAAAATGGCTTCCAGGGAAAAAATTTTTAGTACAAAAACAGAGAAATAAAAATAAAACTCTAGATATTCCTGTAAGTGTGTGAGCCTAGAATCGCGAAGGCTATTTTTCCACACTGTCAACAGAAACACAGCTGGACAAAGACAGTATGCTGAGGATAGTAGGACAGAAAGATGGAAAGCAATTACTTTTTTGTGGAAAACTCCATTTTTTCTTTAACATTACCATGCTTTACTGTCTTCATTTCATTCATCAACATTTGAATTTTCTCATTAATTCATTTGCATGCTGATCTCTCCCATCAGTGGGCCATATGCTCTTTGAGAGCAGGGACTTTGTCTCATTAATTTTTGTAACCCCATGACCTCACTCATTGTGTGCACTCAGTAAATATTTCTTGAATGAATAAATGCGGGAGTGGGGGTGAGATGATATAAATAAGCCAGCATAGTAAGAAATCCATTTAGAGGGCACAAAATTAATAAAGTTTAAGCTAACTATATGAGCATATTATTTAGAGATGTAAAGACAGTCAGGGAAGAAACAGTTAAAAGATTTAAAAGTGACTAAGTTGCCACTTGGGAAGCATTATCAGCAGTCAAATATGGGCTTTCTACAGTGTTGCAAGCTATAGGTATAATATTCTTTTTCTGTTTTTTCTATGATGACATTCAATATCCTCCATTCATTATTTTAACCACTTATATTTGTCTTCCTAGTCCTCTCATGCTGAGGCTGAAGATCATAAATTGAGGAAGATGGTACAACAATTCCATTTCTTATACAAATGAATATAACATTTGCATAAATCATTATCTGGAGGCAATGCCCTCACTACTATTTCATGCCTTTAAAACTTTTTCCTAGGGCTCAAGAACAGAAGTCTGAAATTGACTGATCTACTGGAATGTTGGCTTACTCTTCCACTGCCAAGTAAGAGCTCAAATTTGACTTTAAACTTATTATAGAAAACAGGAAATTTAAAGAAAAAGACTTTTATTTATAAGCATACCAGTGCCCCTTACCTATCCATAGAGAAAGAATTAATTTTGCAGATGTCATAATAAAAGGATAACATTTTCATTTTCATTTTCATTTTATATTTCTGGGAGAAGCAACAAGGATTCACTTAGTGTTTTAAAATAAGGCCTGAAGGAAAATATATACTTTTAATTAAAAGAATAATTTCAAAGGATACTGAAACCAAATTAAATTTCCTTGGGGTTTTAATATTATCCTAGGCCTAAAGGAAATATTACAGAAGGAATTTCCCTTTGATTCCATAACAGAGGCAGACTTAAGACATTTCTCAGTATGTCATTTACTGTCCATTTACTCCCAATGTCTCTTATATTGCAACCTCTGGTGTTGTGAAGCCAATAGAGTTTCCTATCAAATTGGATAATCTATGCCCTAACATTGAAGGGTTTGGCATAAATGTTCTGGTATGAGTTTGAATAGAGTAAATGACTCATGGAGTTAAAGTCCTTGATGAACTGTGTAGATACAGATTTTACATACTTAATAACATTTATTTACATTTATCTTACATTATCTTAATGTAATGTATCTTAATAACATTAAGTAACATTAATATCTTAATGTATCTTAATATCTTACATGTATCTTAATATCATTAAGATATTAACATTATCTTACATTTACAAAAACAGTGAGAAATGACCTTTCTATATGAGACTAAAAGAGCTTACATGGAGGGCATGTAAAATATGACAATAAACAAAGGGGAAATAGGGATGAAGTCATTTCAATCATTTAAGAAATGGCAGTTTCTTAAATGATTAGTTATTATTAGTTATTCTTAAATGATTAGTTAATTCCTTCCAAAACATTGTTTTTAGGGACTCTCATTTCCAGCAACATGATGAACCAGATACATATTTCATCCTTCTTATGAATAACATCTTCTCAACTGTATCTGTGAGTTGACATGTGAGGACTAATTTATACATTGATTTCCTTTCTTCATTAAGACTGGAAAGCAGAGGACAAAGCTAAGGGTATATGTAACATGGGAAGTCTAATAGGAGACTCTCATAAAATTGGGACCTCAAAGGACTCCAGCCACAGTATAAGGATTAATTATAAATAAATGCCCTCTGTCTACCTATATTAAAACATCTCATGTACCCCATAAATATATACACCTACTATGTAGCTACAAAAGTTAAAAATTAAAAATGTTTAATAATAACAACAACAATAAATTTGTTTAAATGCCCTCAATGGTTCAGCAAGAAAAAAATGCCTGTCTTGAAATTTGGCACTGAAATATGGGAAATCAAAGGGCAATAAAACCAAGACACACTTAGGGAAAAGAACAAGATGAAATGAACTGCTCTAAGACCAATTCTTTCTTTAAGCTTTTCTATTTATTATAATATCAAATGTAACTAACAGACATTACTTATATATTATTTCCCAACATTATCCTTTAGAGACACATGATCATTAGGTATATTTTCTGCCTTGAAAATTATTTCAGACAACAATTTGCCATGCATTCATGGTTACATGCATTACAAAAATAGCAATTCTTTTCGCCTCTCATATTTTTCACTGTTGGCCAATGGTCATTAAGCCAATGCCACACATTTGAAATTTTTAAAAAAATTATAGCAGAACCCATTCCCTCTACCAATTTCTATATAAGTCAGGATACTATAGTTTATATTCTCATAACAAAAACCCAAATCTCAGAGAAAAATACAACAAAAACTTATTTTATACTTAGACATATCTAATGTTGATCAACAGTCATACTTCTGGTATTATACTCAGGAACTCAGGCTGATAGCAGCTCAATTATATGTTTCCATGACTACAACAGAAATAGAAGACAATGTAGCAAACTGTGTACTGGTGCTTAAAAGCTTCAAACAGGAAGGTACACTCATCATTTATCTTCCCATATTACTGGTCAGGATCTCAGTAGAACACATCAAACTTTCAAAAGGACAGAGAAGTCAAATCATATCATTTGCCCAGAAAGATAAGAGATCTGGGATACTGGTGAAAAGCCTTAATTAATATCAAATCAGCAGAAACAATGAACATCAGAATCTAATGATAAAATTAAAAGAAAGAAAATATTTTAATATATCCTGCATTAGTTTTACTGCTGCTATAACAAATTACCACAAATTACCACAGGTTTAAGAAAAACAAATGTATTACAGTCCTGGAGGTCAAAAGTCTGATGTGGGCCTCACTGAGCTAACATCAAGGTATTGGCAGAGCTATACTGCTTCCAGAGGCTCTAGGGAAGAATCCACTTTCTTATAATCTTTTCCAGCTTCTAGAGGCTGTCTGAATTCCTTGGATTGTGGCTCTCTTCTATCCAAGAAAATACTGTATAAGATAATTGCAAAAAAAAGTCACTCTCCAAAAGTAACTTGACTGTAAAAAAATACAAAATAGTTTTGGATGAATTATTATAGAAAATAAGAGAGTTTGGAAATATTGTTGGATTCAAAACAGTATAGGGCAAACAAACATTTTGGTAAAAGGAGAAATGCATTTAAAAATAAATCATGGGGGAATGACATCAGCAACATGGAGGAATAGGAGGCTTCTGACTCTCTCCATTCATGATGTACTGACTTAACATCTTCATGGATCACTCCCCTCTGAGAGAAAAACAGAAACCAGTTGTACCTCATAAATATGTACAATTATTATGATGTGTCATTCCAAAATAAAACAAAACTTTTTTAAAAAGCAGTTTAAAAAACCTCTACCCACCAGGCAACTGAGAAAACATCCACATCAAACAAGTAGGAAAAGCTGAGGCGCACTTGGGCACAGACCCCACCCTGGGCACTGTGCTATACAGTTGGGAAAGGAATCACCAACACCCATTACCTCCCTGTGGAGAGGAGGGCTTTGATCTCACATATAGCACCCCAACTCTAAGGTTCCCCATAGTCTTTTAAGTCATTAAGTCTGGGAGGAGAGGGGACTAGGCATATATGAGTCTCTCTAGACCACAGGAAAAATTGGTGGTTTTATATGTCGGCACAAGCATTTCGAGGGCTTCATTTCCTTGGAGAAATACAGAGGAAGATCTCAAAAATGAAGCTTTCTATTTCTTCTGGGAGGAGTTTGTAACACACTCTTTCCTTAACTACTTAAGGACAGGTATTCTAATTAACTTTCATGGAGGAGTTGAAGAGGCACACAAAAACAGTAACTTGCTGGCAGACTGAGAAGCAGCATCTTCCTGATTTTTCTCCCCCAGCTCACACTAGAGATAACTTCAGGTCTACCAATTTCCTCTGAAAGTTTGTCCACTCATCAAGTGCCCCAAATTTTACAGTTCCTACCCAAGGGACTTCATTCTAACCTCCTTGCTCTGGAGAGAGAGAACTGGACATGTGTGAGTCCCTCTAGATCACAGAAAAAAGAGCTGGTTTAAAACAGATGTGCAACTACTGTCAGGGGCTACACCTCCCAGGAGCAGTATGGAGTAGGAGCTAAAAAAGCGAAGCTCTCTTTCTCCCAGGAAAGGGTTTTTGGCACACTCTTCCAGTGTGTACTTGATTACCTGGCTTCTAACTAACTTTTATCCAGAAGTTAAATGGCTAAACAAACAATAGCCCTGCAGTGGCCTGAGCTGCAGTTCAGCACTGCTTGTGTTTTTCTCCCTCAGCCTGACCCAGTAGTAACTCAAGGTCTACAAATTGCTCCCGGAAGGAGTTTGTTTATTCAATTGACCCAATTATTATAGCTACACACCCAAGGCACTGGACCACAAATCTCCTAGCTTTGGGAGCAGAAAGGACTAGGCATATGCAAGTCTCCATAGGTCACAGAATAAAAAGGTGATTTTTTACCAGGTATGCAAACACTTCCAGGGACCACTCACCCTGACAGCAGTGTAGAAAATTGGCTGAAAGGCACAACTCTCACTTTCTTTCTAAAGGGGCTTACTACACACTCTTCCAGTGGTTTTTATGGCCCAGCCTCTAACTGCTTGCATTGGGTCATTAATGGAACAAACAGTGGCCCTCCGGTAACCTGAGCAGGAGCCTGGCACTTCCCAAGCCTTTCCTCTCAGTTGCCTCAGTGATAAATCCAGGTCTATCCATTCTTTCTGGAGGAAGTTTGTCCACACACTGAGTCCACAAATTATAGAGCTCTCACCAACGGGCTGTCTCCAAAATGAACCAGCTCTGGAAGTTATAGCAATCCTGAGTGTCCCTGGACCAAAGAAAGCAAAGAGGTGAGCATGCGAAAGACGTGCTTCCAGCAGCTATCTTTGCAAGGTCAGAGGGTGTAACCTAAATGTGAATACAGGGCATTTGCCAAAGATCCTCTCCTCAGCTTAGTGCAGAAAGAGTGGGAGGTAAACACCCACACTCAACTTCACTGTGAGGATAAAAGCAACTGGAATACACATTCAAGGCATTAACATTTCCAGCTATATCTAAAGAACCTGGCTTTTACCTTACTGATCTCAGGGTATTAACAGGACATGGCACATCCTAATCAAAAACAAAGATAACCGTTTGTTGGAGGTCATCAGAAAGAGAGAGTGCAGTTTGAACAAACACAAAGATTTGAGAGAAACCTTAAAATCTCTCAGTGGATAGATTTGTGAGATCCTTCTCCTATACAAGCCAAGTCTAACAGGACTGAGAGAGGCAGTTGTCTTATCTAGTATGCAGAAGCCAATCCAGAGAATCAAGGAAAATAAAGAAGCAGAGCGATGTATTCCCAATAAAAGAACAAGATAAATCTCTGGAAACAAACTCAAGTGAAATGGAGATGTATGATTTACCCAACAGGGAATTCATGATACTTGTCATAAAGATGCTCATTAAGCTAGGGGAGCAAGGTAAAAGCAAACTGAGAATTTCAACAAAGAGATACAAAAAATTTAAAAATACCAAACAAAAATCATAAAGCTGAGGATGTCAATAGATCAAGCAGAAGACAAAATCAGTGAACTCAAAGACAGGTCACTGGAAATCATCCAATCTGAGGAGTAAAAAGAAAAAGAATGAAAAAGATTGAAGATAGCTTAAGAGATTATAGGACACTATCAAGAACAACTTATGCATTATTGGCATTCCAGAAAGAGAAGAAACAGAGAAAGGGACAGAAATATTTTCAAAGAAGTAATGGTAGAAAACTTTCCAAGACTGGGGAAGGAAATAGAAATCCAGATGCAGAAAGCTCGACAGACACCAAATAAGATGAATCCATAGGCACACTGAGACACATCATAATTAAATTATCAAAAGTTCAAGACAGAGTTTTGAAAGCAGGAAGGGAAAAGTGAATTGTAACATATAAGAGAACATTTATAGGACTACTAGCAGATTTTTCAGCAGAAATCTTGCAGGTCAGAAGAGAGTGGGATGATATATTCAATATCCTGAAAGAAAAATACTGCCAATCAAGAAAACTATACTCAGCAATCATGTCTTTCAAAAATGAAGGGATGATAAAGACTTTCTCAGACAAAAGCTGAGAGTTTATCACCACTATGTCTACATTACAAGAAATGCTGAATGGAATTTTTTAAGGTAAAGAAAATGGATGCTAATTAGTAACATAAAAACATATAAAACCACGAAACTCACTGGTGAGTACATTGTCAAATCCAAAACACTCTAATACTGTAATGGTGGCAGACAAATCGATTATATCTCTAGTATAAATGTTAAAAGGCAAAAATATTAAAAACAGTGAAAGCTACAATTATTTGTTAAGAGATACAAAATATAAAAAGATGTAAGTTTTGACATAAGAAATAAAACATGGGAGGACGTGGTGTATAAGCATAGACTTTGTGTATGTGATTAAAATTAAGTTGATATCAAGTGAAATTAATCTGTTATAAGGATAAGATGCTTTATCCCGGGGTAATCACAAAAGTCTATAATGTATACACAAAAGACAAAAAGAGTGATTCAAAGCATACTACGAAAGAAAGCCATCAAACTGCAAAAGAAGGAAACAAGAGAGGAAGAAAGAAACAAAGAATCTACAAACAACCAGAAACAATTGACAAAAAGATACTAGTAAGTCATTTACCTATCAATAATTATTTTGAATGTAAATAAATTAAACTTTTCAATAAAAAGAGAGTGGCTGAATGGCTTAAGAAAAAAAGACTCAACTACATGCTGCCTATTCTTATAAAAGACTCACTAATTCACCTTAAATGATCCTCACAGGCTGAAAGTTAAGGGATTAAAAAGATTATTCCATGCAAATGGAAACCAAAAGAGACAGGGATAGCTATTCCTATTTCAGAAGAAAATTGACTTTAGTTCAAGACTGTAAAAAGAGACAAAGAAGATTATTGATGCAGTGATGAAAGGGTCAATTGCTAAGAGGATATGTAAATTATAAATATGCATCAAAATCAGAACACATAAATATATAAAGCAAATATTAAGAGATCTAAAGAGAGACATAGACTGCAACACAACAATAGTATGAGATTTTAATATTTTATTTTAAACAATAGACAGTGCATCAGTCAATTTTCACACTGCTATGAAGACATACCTCAGACTGGGTAATTTATAAAGAAAGAGGTTTAATTGACTCACAGTTCCACATGGCTGAGGAGGCCTCAGGAAACTTATAATCATGGCCAAAGGGGAAGCAAACACATCCTTATTCACCTGAGTGCAGGGAGAGGAAGTACCAAGGGAAGGGGAGAAAATTCCCCTTATAAAACCATCAGATCTCATGAGAACTCACCCACTATCACAAGAACAGCATGAGGGAACCACTTCCATGATCTAATCACTTCCTACCAGGTCCCTCCGAGGACACATGGGGATTATGGGAACTACAATTCAAGATGAGATTTGGGTGGGGATACAGCCAAATCATATTATTCAGCCCCTGGGCCCTCCCAAATCTCCTCTTTCTCAAATTTCAAAATACAATCATGCCTTTCCAATAGTCCCCCAGAGTCTTAACTCATTCCATCATTAACCCAAAAGTCCAAGTTCAAAGTCTCACCTGAGACCAGGCAAGTCCTTTCTACCTGTGAGTCTGTAAAATCATAAGCAAGTTAGGTACTTCCTAGATAGAAGGAGGTACAGGCACTTGGTAAATACACGCATTCAAAGTGGGAGAAATTGGCCAAAACAAGGGGCTATGCAAGTCTGAAATCCAATAGGGCAGTCACTAAAACATTAAAGTTCCAAGATGATCTCCTTTGACTCCATGTCTCACATCCCGGTTATGCTGATGCAAGACATAGGCTCCCACAGCCTCAGGCAGCTCTGTCCCTTTGGCTTTGCAGAGTACAGCCCCCCTCCTAGCTGCTTTCTCAGGCTGACATTGAGTGTCTGTGGCTTTTCCAGATGCGCGGTGCAAGCTGTCAGTGGATCTACTATTCTGGGGTCTGGAGAATGTGGTCCTCTTCACACAGTTCCACTAGGCAGTGCCCCAGCTGGGGCTCTGTATAGGGGATCCAATCACACATTTCCCTTCTGTACTGCCCTAGCAGAGGCTCTCCATGACGGCTTCACCCCTGCAGCACACCTCTGCCTGAACATCTAGATGTTTCCATACATCCTCTGCAATCTAGGCAGAGGTTCCCAAAACTCAATTCTTGACTTCTGTGTACCCACAGGGCCAACACCATGTGGAAGCTGCCAAGGCTTGGGGCTTGCACCCTCTGAAGCAATGGCCCAGGCTGTACCTTGGCCCATTTTAGCCATGGCTGAAGCTAAAGCAGCTGGGACACAGGCCACCATGTCCTGAGGCTGCACAGAGCAGGGGGGCCCTGGGCCTGGCTCAAGAAACCATTTTTCCTTCCTAGGCCTCCAGGCCTGTGATGGGAGGGGCTGCTGTGAAGGTCTCTGACATGGCTTGGAGACATTTTCCCCACTATTTTGGTCATTAACATTTGACTCCCTGTTACTTCTGCAAATTTGTGTAGCTGGCTTGATTTTTGTCCACTAAAAATGGGTTTTTCTTTTCTACCATATCATCAGGCTGCACATTTTCCAAAATGTTATGCTCTATCACTTCTTGAACACTTTGCTACTTAGAAATTTCTTCCACCAGGTACCCTAAATCATCCCTCTCAAGTTCAGAGTTCCACATATCTCTAGGGCAGGGGCAAAATGTCACCAGTCTTTGCTAAAGCATAGCAAGAGTGACCTTTACTCCAGTTCCCAAGAAGTTCCTCATCTCCATCTGCAACCACCTCAACCTGGATTTCATTGTCCATATCACTATCAGCATTTGGGTCAAAGCCATTCAACAAGTCCCTAGGAAGTTCCAAACTTTCTCACATTTTCCTGTCTTCTGATCCCTCCAAGTCTGTAGGAAGTTCCAAACTTTCCCATATTTTCCTGTCTTCTTCTGAGCACTCCAAACTGTTCCAACCTCTGCCTGTTACCCAGTTCCAAAGTTGCTTCCACATTTTTGGATATCTTTACAGCAGCACTCCTTTCTATGCAGTACCAATTTACTGTATTAGTCTGTTTTAATGCTGCTGTGAAGACATACCCAAGACTGGGTAATTTATAAAGGAAAGAGGTTTAATTGACCCACAGTTCTGCATGGCTAGGGAGGCCTCAGGAAACTTACATCTGTGGCAGAAGGGGAAGCAAACACTTCCTTCTTTACATGCCAGCAGGGAGAACTCCCGAATGAAGGCAGGGAAGCCCCTTATAAAACTATCAGATCTCGTAAGAACTCACTCACCATCATGAGAACAGCATTGGAGAACAACCCCCACAATCTACTCCCCACTGGGTCCCTCCCATGACATGTGGGGATTACAGGAACTACAATTCAAGGTGAGACGTGGGTGGGAACACAGACAGATTATCCAAATAGAAAATTAATAAGGAAACACTGGACATGAACTCCACTAAAGACCAAATAGACCTAACAGGCATATAACAGAACATTCCATCCAACAGCAAAAAAATGCACATTCTTTTCAAATGTTCAGAGAACATTCTCCAGGATAGATCCTATGTTAGGCCACAAAACAAATCTTAATAATTTAAGAAGATTAAAATCATATTATCTTTTCCAACCTCATCTGTATGGAACCAGAAAACAATGAAAGGTACAATTATAAAAATCAACAAATATATGAAAATTAAGCAATATAGTCCTGAACAGCTATTTGGTCAAAGGAAAAATTGAAAGAGAAATTTAAAAATACCTTGAGACAAATGAAAATGGTAACATATCATATCAAAACATACCTGATACAGGAAAAGTGCTTCTAAGAGGGAAATTCATAGAACCAAATGCCTACATCAAAAAAGAAAAAAGATCTCAAATAAACAACATAATGTTACATCTCATAGAACTAGAAAAAAGGATAACAAATTAAGCCCAAAGTTAATAGGAGGAAGTAAGTAACAAACGTTAAGAGCAGAAATAAATGAAACAGAGACTAACAAAAACAACAACAACAAAAACCAAAGAGTTGTTATTTTGACAATCTAAACAAAATCAACAAGCTCTTAGCTGGACTTAAAAAAAGGAATATCAAAAAATGAAACAGGAATAAAAGAGGTCTCACAACTGATAACACAGAAATACAAAGGATTATGAGAATACTATGAACAACTACATTCCAACAAATTGGAAAACCTACAAGAAATGAATAAATTCCTAGAACTATGTAATGTATTAAGACTAAATCATGAAGAAATTAGAAATATGAACAGACCAATAATGAGTAAGAAGATTAATTCAGGAAATAAGAGTGTGCTTTTATTAAAAGAAAAGCCCAGGACCAGATGGCTTCACTGCTGAATTCTAGTGAAGATTTTTAAAACTAATACCAGTCCTTCTCTAACTCTTCCAAAAACTTGAAGAGGAGGGAGTACTTACAAATTCATTTTATGTGTCCAGCATTACCATGATACTAAAGCCAATATCCCTGATAAACATCAATGCAAAAAGCCTCAACAAAATACTAGCAAACTATATTCAACATTATGTCAAAAGGATCATTCATCATGATCAAGTGGAATTTATCCCTGGGATGTAAGGATGGTTCCATATATGTAAATCAATAAATTTCATTCACCATATTAACAGAATTAAGGATGAAAACTAGATGATTATCTCAACAGATACAGAAAAAGCAAAATTTGAAAAAAATTTAACATCCTTTCATAATAAAATCTCACAAGTTAGGTATAGAAGAAATGTTCTTCAACAAAATTAAGGCCATATATAATAATCCCATAGGTAGCATAATACTCAAGGATAAAAAGTTGAAGGTTTTTATTCTAAGATTAGGAACAAGAGAAGGTTGCCTATTCTCACCAGTTCTGTTCAACGTGGAGTAGCCAGAAGTCTTAGAGCAATTAGGCAAGAAAAAGAAATAAAAAGTATCCAAATAGGAAAAATAAAATGAAATTGTCTGTGTTTGCTGGTGACATGATCTTATATATAGGAAAACCTAAAGACTTCATTTTAAAAAAAAGTTATAACTGATAAACAAGTTTAGTAAAGATGCACAATGGAATACTATTCAGCCTTTAAAAAGCAGAAAATTCCCTCATTTGCAACAACATGGATGAACCTAGAAGATATTTTATGCTAAGTGAAATAAACCAGGCACAGAGAGATAAAAACAATCTGCTCTAACTTGCATGTGTAATCTTAAAAAGTCAAACCCATGAAAATAGAGAGTAGAAAGGTAATTACCATAGTTGAGGGGAATGGACGGGGAAGGAGGAGATGTTGGTCAAAGGGTACAAAGTTTCAGTAGAATACAAGGAATAGGCTCTAGTGATCCTTTGCACAGCATGGTGACTATAGTAAATAATATATTTCAAAATACCTAAAAGAGTGAATTTCACAAAGAAATAAGTATTTGAGGTGATAAATATGTCAATTAGCCCGTTTGATCACTCCATAATGTATATATGTATGAAAACATCACATTTTACCCACAAATATGTGCTATTATTTGTCAATTAAAAATAAGATAAAACTGGCCCAGCGCGGTGGCTCACGCCTGTAATCCCAGCACTTTGGGAGGCCGAGGCGGATGGATCACGAAGTCAGGAGATCGAGACCATGCTGGCTAACATGGTGAAACCCTGTCTCCACTAAAAATACAAAGAAATTAGCCGGGCGTGGTGGTGGGCGCCTCTAGTCCCAGCTACTCGGGAGGCTGAGGCAGTAGAACGGCGTGAAGCTGGGAGGTGGAGCTTGCAGTGAGCAGAGATCGTGCCACTGCACTCCAGCCTGGGTGACAGAGCGAGACTCCGTCTCAAAAAAAAAAAAAAAAAAAAAAGATAAAACTTGGCCAAGTGCCTTGGCTCGTGCCTGTAATCCCAACACTTTGAGAGGCCAATACAGGGGAATCACTTGAGTCCAGGCGTTTAAGACTAACCTAGGCAATATAGCAAGACCCCATTCTACAGAAAACATTTGAAAATTAGCCAGACATCATGGTGTATGCCTGTAGCCCTAACTACTCGGGAGGCTGTGGAAGGAGGATCACTTTAGACCAGGAGGTCGAGGCCGCAGTGCGCCATAATTGTGCCACTGCACTCCAATCTGGGTAACAGAGCAAGAAAACTAAATACATAAGTAAAACTAAATAAATACATATATCCTTGAAAAGTACCTAAGATTAATTTAACAAAATAAATGAAATTTCCTTATAAAAATAATAGTAAACTTAATTGATAGACATTGACAAAGGCTTTTTTAAAATGTAGTTTACTATTTTTATGGCTTAAAGTCTTGATATTTTTAAAATATCCATGTTTTCCCAAGTTAATTTACTTCTGATGCACTTCCAATCAGAATCCTAACATGATTTCTATAAAACTTGATAATTATTTCGTAAATAATAATTGATAATTATTCTAAAATTATGTAAAATAAGGAAAATTTCTAAGATCAGAGGACCTGTCTTTTTACATACCAAGAGTTATTAAAAAGATATAATTATCTTTTTAAAAAGTTACTGTTTTGCTTTCTGAATTCAATTATAAAACAACTATAGGCCAAATGCAATGGTTCATGCCTGTAATCCCAATGCATTGGAAGGCTAAGGCAGAAAGATTGCTGAGGCCAGGCATTTGAGACCAGCTTGGGCAACATAGCAAGATCCCATCTATAAAGAAAAAAAAAAAAAAGAAGGCAGGATCTCAGTCTTTTCACAGTGGCTGAGTCAACCAGCATTTTAAAAAGAAATAAATAAAATAACTACACTTAATTTTTGTTTATGAAGTGAGGTAGGGATCTGGTTTCATTTTTGCATTCCATATGAGTACTTAATTGCCCCCATGCTAATTATTGAAAAGATTGACATTTCCTCCATTGCGCTTTAATGTCACCTTTATTTTAAATTACATGTCAACATATATATATGAGTCTGTTTCTCGGTTCTTTATTCTACTCTGATGACTAATCTATTCTTAAACCTAGTACGACACTTTCTTATTTACTGCATATTCCAAAACACGTATTACTGTGTTATAAACTACCCCAAAACTCAGTGGCTTCAAACAGCCACATTGTATCTCATTACTCCTGGATCAGAAATTCGGGTGGGTCCCAGCTAGCTGAATTTTTTCTACCATGTGAAGGCTTATAACAAAAGTCACTAGGTGGTATTCAGCTGGTGGTTTGAATGGCTTAAAGAGTCTGAGGTCATTTTACTCACATGTCTAGCACTTTAGTGGAGATGCCTAAGAAACTAGGCTCAGCTGGATCTGTTGACCACAGCTCCTACACATGGCTTCTGCAGCACAATGGTTTCAAAGAACCTGATCTATTTTTTATGACAGCTCAGATTTTGCAGTGAGAGAATGTTGTAAGAGTCCTGGATGGAGGCTGCAGGACTTTTTATGACCCTGATTTAGAAATCAGGGATGTAATTTATACTGTATTCCAGGAATTGTTTAACATTTGAAAATCAATGTATATTCAACACATTAAAAAGATAAAAATAGCCGGGCGCGGTGGCTTACGCCTGTAATCCCAGCACTTTGGGAGGCAGAGGCTGGCGGATCACGAGGTCAGGAGATCGAGACCATCCTGGCTAACACAGTGAAACCCCGTCTCTACTAAAAATACAAAAAATTAGCCGGACATGGTGGCGGGCGCCTGTAGTCCCAGCTACTCGGGAGGCTGAGGCAGGAGAATGGCGTGAACCCGGGAGGCGTAGCTTGCAGTGAGCCAAGATTGCGCCACTGCACTCCAGCCTGGGCGACAGAGCGAGACTCCGTCTTAAAAAAAAAAAAAAGATAAAAATAGATAGATGAAAGAAAGTAAACATAATTATTTTGACCAATGTAGAAAACACATTTGAGGACATCTAATATCAATTTATAATTTTTTTCAAAATCTTGGAAGTGGAAATAGGACTTCAGTCTGATAAAGGAAATCTTTACAAAGAACATGCTGGTAATACCATGTCTAATCTACTTCCCCCTAAGACTGAGAAGGAAGTAAGCATGTTGTCTCATGTCTTCTATTCATCATTGTAATAAAATGCCTATACAATGTATGTATTAGTCTGTTCTCACACTGCTATGAAGAAATACCCAAGACTGGGTAACTTATAGACAAAAAAGTTTTCATTGACTCACAGTTCTGCAGTGCTGGGGAGGCCTCAGGAAACTTACAATCATGGTGGAAGGCAAAGGAGAAGCAGGCACCTTCTTCTCAGGGCGGCAAGATGTAGTGAGTGCAAGCAGGGGAAAGGCCAAATGCTTATAAAACCATCAGATCTCATAAGACTCACTCACTATCACAAGAACAGCATTGGGGAAACTGCCCCCACGATCCAATTACCTTCACCTGGTCCCACCCTTGACACATGAGAATTGTAGGGATTATGGGGGTTGCAATTCAAGATGAGATTTTGGGTGGGGACACAGCCAAATCATATCAATCTAAGTAAAGAAAATGAAATATAAGTGAATAATTGTGTAGGTATAAAACCTAAGGAATCTACCAGAAAATATATCAGATCTACTAAGTAAAAGCAATAAGGTTGCAGTGTAAACCATCAATAAACAGAAATCAGTGGTATTTCTGTATATATTAGCAGCAAACAAATGGAAAATAAAATGTTTAACTACCATTGAATAGAACATCCTCCATATATAACACACTTAGAAAATTTAAACAAAAATGTACATTTTTTTGCAAATGAAACCACAACTGAGTTAAAGATAACTGTATTGTGTGAGGGCAAGGCAGGAGGATAGCTTGAGGCCATTAGTTTGAGGCCAGCCTACGCAACATAGCAAGACCCTGTTTCTACAAAAATATTAAAAATTCAGCCAGGTATGGTGGTGCACACCTTGTAGTCCTAGCTCTTTGGGAGTGTGAGTCAGGAGGATCACATGAGCCCATGAGTTTGAGGCTGCAGTGAGCTAAGAAAGTCAATGTACTCCAGCAGGTGACAGATTGAGATCCAATCTCTATAAGAAAAATAAAACAAAAAATAACAAAATAACAAAGACTTAAATAAAATGGAAAAATATTCCATGTTTACAGATTAGTTGACTTAATATCATTAATATCTTCATTTTCCATTAATTGATATATATAACTTCATTGCATTCATAATCAAAATCCCAAAGGCTTTTTTATGACTTGGACAAGTATTTTATGATTACTGACAAATTTTATACGAAAATACAAAGGCCCACTAACTAAACAATATTGAGAAGGGAAAACAAAGCTGGCGTATTTACACTACTCGATTTCAATATTTACTCTAAACCTATAGTAATAAATAAAATTTAGTATTGGAAAAAGAATAGATAAATATATCAACATGCAGAAGAAAATTAAAAACCAACCCCAAAATATATATAGTTAATTGATTTTTGATCCAAGTACCAAGATTGTTCAATGGAAAATGAAAAATCTTCAACAAGTAGTGATGGGACAATTGGAAAACATATAAAGAAATGAATATTGGCTGGGCACGGTGGCTCACGCCTGTAATCCCAGCACTTTAGGAGGCTGAGGTGGGTGGATCCCCTGAGGTCAGGAGTTCAAGACCAGCCTGGCTAACATAATGAAAACCCGTTTCTACTAAAAATACAAAAAATTAGCCAGGTGTGGTGGTGCACGCCTGTAATTCCAGCTATTCAGGAGGCTGAGGCAGGAGAATCTCTTGAACCCAGGAGGCGGAGGTTGCAATGAGCTGAGATTGCACCACTGCACTCCAGCTTGGGCAACAAGAGTGAAACTCCGTCTCAAAAAAAAAAAAAGTGAAATGAATATTACCAATTCTTTATAACATATGCAAAAATTAATTCAAGATCATGGCGGGTGCAGTGGCTCACACCTGTGATCCCAGCACTTTGGGAGGCCGAGACAGGTGGATCACCTGAGGGGTTAGGAGTTCGAGACCAGCCTGGCTAACATGGTGAAACCCCATCTCTACTAAAATTACAAAAAAATTAGCTGGGAGTGGTGGCACATGCCTGTAGTCCCAGCTACTCGGGAGGCTGAGGCAGAAGAATAACTTGAATCAGGGAGGTGGAGGTTGTAGTGAGCCGAGATCGTGCCACTGCACTCCAGCCTGTCCAACAGAGTGAGAGTCTGTCTCAAAAAGAGAGAGAGAGAGAGGGAGAGAAGGAGAGAGAGAGAGAGAAAGAGAAAGAGAGAGAGAGAGGGAAAGAAAGAAAGAAAGAAAGAAAGAGAAAGAAAATTAATTCAAGATCAATTTTATAATTAAAACTACAAGCAAAGCTATGAAGTTTCTAACGCGAAACTTTGAACAGTATCTTCAGAACGTGGGTAAGATAAACATTTCTTAGAGAGGATACAAAAACACCAACCCTAAAGCAAAAAGACAAAAAAGGAAATATGAAGAAAGAGACATTGGATTTCATCAAAATAAACATTCTGTCCATCGAAGGCACCATAAATAAAAGTAAGAGAGATGCTACTGTATGGAAGAAAATGTTTGCAATACACATTTCTAGAAAAAGACTTGTGCCCACAAAATATTAAGCATTGCTACTAAACCAATAATAAATAAAAAGACAACCCAATCTTTAAATGGCCAAAAGATTTAAACAAACAAAAAATGATTTGTGAATGGCCAATCAGCATAGAAAAATGTTCAAATTATTCACCAAGAAAATGCAAAATAAACTCACAATGATATACCACTATAACTCCATTAGATTGGTTACAATTTCAAAACCTGACAATACCAAATTTTGGTGAGAATACAGAGCAACTGAGACTTTTAAAATTGCTGTTGTGAATTAAAAATGTCACAGCCAAACAATACACACTGGGGACTACCAGAGGATAGAGAAAGGGAAGGGGGCAAGGGCTGGAAAACTACCTATTGAGTACTATGCCCGTTATCTGGGTGATGGGACCATTCATAACCCAAACCTCAGGATCACCCAATATACCCACGAAACAAACTTGCACATTTACCCCATGAGTCTAAAATAAAAGCTGAAATTATAAAAATAAAATAAAATGTCTCAGCCACTTTGGAAAACTATATGGCAGTTTCTTGTACATTTAAACCTTATAACCCAGTAATTTCACTCCTTCAAATTTACTCAAAAGAAATGAAAACATATGCTCCCAAAACGACTTTTATAGGGATATTTATAGCACCCTTATTTATGATGGCCAAAACCTGGATACAAGTCAAATGCCTACCAGTCCTAGAATGTATAGTCACAATAGTGTGATACTGTTGAACAGTGGAGAAGTACAAATGTCCACCCACATATATGAACCTCAGAAACATAATATTAATCAAAAGAAGCAAAGCACAGAAACTTATATATAACATTGAATATATTTAATTAAGTTTAAAAGCTGGTATAATTGAACAGTACATTGTTTATGGATTTATCATGGATGGTATTTTAGTCTGTTCTCATACTGCAAAGAAAGACTTACCGAAGACTGGGTAATTTATAAAGGAAAGAGGTTTAACGGACTCACAGTTTCACATGGCTAGGGAGGCCTCATAATCATGACGGAAGACAAAGGAAGAGCAAAGGGATGTCTTATGTGGCAGCAGGCAAAAGGGCTTGTGCAGGGGAACGCCCCTTTATAAAATCATCAGATCTCATGAGGTTTATTCACTATTATGAGAACAACACAGGAAAGACCCACCCCCATGATTCAATTACCTCCCACTGAGTTCCTCCCACAACACATGGGAATTATGGGAGCCGCAATTCAAGGTGAGATTTGAGTGGGCACACAGTTAAACCATATCATAAACCTATAACAATGAGCAAGCAAATGGTTACACAAAATTCAGATTAGTAGTTAGCTGCTGGACAATGAAAAGATATATGATTTGGTACATTACATAAGGGCTTCTGAATGTTGGCAACGTTCTATTTATTAGCTTGCATGGTCATACTTCTTAATTTTATTCTTCTTCTTTGTATTGTAAATATACTTTTTTATAAATGAATATAAATTTTATAATATTTTGTAAATCCCTAGCTAACTTCTTAACTATAAAGATAGATAGAATTATTTTTATATGTTGTTAAAAGCCTAGTAATTGTGGCCAAATGCCATGTGATTTGTAGAGTTCTGCACTTGAGTTTCATTTAACATACATATTAAGATATTACTTTTCAATAAGAATATTGCTTAAATTAAAATTTTAAATTTCCAATAAAAGCTACTAATAATTTTAAGGGAAAAGGCTAATTTTTTGTCACTGAAGTGCCTACCTTTTTCTAAATTTATCGATGTAGTTCCTACTACTTACTTGTATGAATTGTGACAGTCAAATAGGCTTAACTTTTAAAGTTTAACTTACTGAAAAGTAAACATTCAAATGAATGCCATCACACAAACAATTCACCTTGAAAGGCTGAATACATGCCAGTGATGCTGCAACCATTTTTGGAAATCCTCCTTTAAAATGCCCTTCCAAGTCAATTTAGGAAACTGTATTCACTGCTTTATAGTTTCATATCTTATTTGTAAATCAGCATTCCACATTATACTTAATATGAAAAGAGATACAGAAAACCAGCCACTGTTTTAAAGCATAAAATCATCTGGCATCACAGATGACATGAATAAATGTACATTTGACAGATGGGGAACGATAGGTGGTCGCTGTACCTGGAACAATTCAAAGAACAGATGGTATTTGTCTAGATTTTCTAACAAAATAAAGAGATGTTTACTTATTTAATTTTAAATGATGGTTCAGAGAGCTATAGAGGGACAGAAAAATCACCTTAAGAAGGACATAGTGAGCAAACAGTAAAGAGAAGTATATTTTATGTTCTACAACAGGAGATAACATATTTTCTCTCAATTATAAACACTACATGCTAAAGAACATTGACTCAAAGCCGAAATAAAAATGTAGGAAATACATGCTTTGAGATGCTGTATAAGTCTCAATCAACTAACCCAACTGCATAAGCAGACACTTAAGTCAAACTTATGGTAGACCCTTTTATATTTTAAAATGTTTTTGGCTTAGTACATAAAAATTTTTTGTCATCTCATTCTCCCTGGGCAGCTTAAGTAACAGAAATTAACATGATAAACTTACTGTTCTAAGGTGGTAATGATGGATAATGTAGTAAGATATTTCTCCTCAAAGTCTTTAAGAACAAATGTTAAAATAATGAGATGTCTTTTTAAATGCCAAACAAAATACGTGTACACACACTTAAAGGCTATCCTTCAGAGTATCCTTCGCCTTGAAAGATTACAATACACATTTATTCCAGGGAGGTTAACAGTAATCAAAATATTTGGGGAACTTCTTTTACAATGCCCTTGAATAAGTTCTTAGACACACACACACAAATTACAACTTTACATTTACATTTTCATTGGCATACGTATCAATCTAATCAAATATCTTTCATTCTTATCACTTCTAACTAATCACAAATAACTTTTGGAAGCCTCCATTCAACCTAATTCCTCACCAAACAAATGGAATGGAGATACGTCCCCACTGAAATTTCCGTAAGAATTTTATGCAGATTATGAGGCAAGTACTTTGAACTCAAATTTGAGCTTGAATCCTGACTCGTTTTTTATAATCATAAGACTTTGGACAAGTATTGCATAAACTCTTCAAGTCTAAATTTCTCATCTATGAAATAATAACCACAATGCCCCTAATCTCTGAGCCAGAAGATGGAGGATGAAAAATAAGTTTCAGGCATTCTGTTTACTCAGAGCCTGACACAGCATACAATACACAGTATACATTCAATACATATTTATTGGCTATATAAATAATGGTTTTATTTTTAAGGCTATGGTTACCGGATTAAGACCTTCTACATTTTATTAAGAGGACTATAGGTAGACTTAAGGAAGAACAATTTGTGAATTGTTGAAAAAATAAGAGAAGACTAACATGTGATGGGTAAAAAAGGGTGTTTTAGAGAAATGGGAGGAGAAGGCATGAAGAAATTGGAAGAGAAATAAGATAATATGTTAAAGGTCACGAAAACACCTGAGTACATTCATCAGCCAGAATATTGTGCACAAGTTTTAGAGCAGGAAGAAAAAGAGGGGCCAAGTCAGGAAGATGTCTGAATCCAGAATAAAATGTAAGAAAATCATTGATTTTAGAGCTCAGATAATTGAAAAACAGTTCTTACTAGGATTAAGGAACAACCCTGGGGTGCAGGCAGGACAAAAACCCTTCTTCCTCAGTGACTAAGGAATCTCTGAGAAAAATTTCCGGTATTGCATTGAGGAGAATATAAAACCAAATTCATTTGTCTATGTGCACTCAGAAGCAAAGGATAGTCTACAGAGAGCAAGAAAAATGCTGATCTGCTTGAGAAGACACCAAGGGAGACCTCATAGCACCAAGAGATGGAGCAAGGAGAGCCAGGCCGTTGCTGTCCAGCTCTGGCTCCAGGCCCTCCTGTGGCCCACCTGCACTTCCAGCTGGTAAACACAACAAAGCAACTCTGAAGCCTTCCAATTTTTTCTCATTTTTAGTTACTCTTAATGTGTTTCTCTTCTTCATAATATGTCTCCCCTATGACAAAAAGTCTCATGGAGTGCAACCTTAGCAAAGATTTTAACACATTTTTAAATTCAGACACCCTGAGTTTTAATCATGGATCCATCGGATGTAATTTTTCCAGAACAAAACTAGGGTAAATATCATATCCCATTGCTCCACGTAATTAGGCTAAGAAGGAAGCAGAGGCCATATCCTGAGGGATCTAGAGAGGCCAAGTAAGATAAAGTCAGAAAAGCTGACAGTGACATTACAAAGAAGAAAAAAGAAGAGGAAGCAGAAGAAGGAGGAGGAGGAGGAAAGAAGGAAGAAAGAAGAAGAGGAAGAAGAAGAAGAGGAAGAGGAAAAGGAAGAAGGAGGAGGAGGAAGGGAGAAGGAGGAAAAGAAGAAGAAGGAGGAGGAGGAGGAGGTGGTGGAGGAGGAGGAAAGAAGAAAGAAGAAGAAGGAAGAGAGAAGGAAGGAAGCGAGGGAGGGAGGAAGGAAAGAAGGAGGGAGGGAGAGAGGGAAGGAAGGAGAGAAGGAAGGAAGGAAGTGAGGGAGGGAGGAAGGAAAGAAGGAGGGAGAGAGAGAAGGAAGGAGAGAGGGAAAGAAGGAAGGAAGGAAGGGAAAGTAGATTATGAATAACCTCATGAGTTGTTTGAGTGGAAAAGCTGAAGCAGAAATCAAGAAGTTTTTATTTAAAGGATGAAAGTAATAACATAGTAGCTGGCGCATTGTAGGTGGGTTGTTTGTATAAATGTTTGCTTTTGTACCATCAGCTACTTTGTTGCTTGGCTTTTGATGTTTTAAATTAATTTAATATGGAGCAATATGAGTGTGCTTAAACGCTGACAGAGGAGACAATAGAAACAAAAGAAAGGATAGAGTGCAAAGAATTTTAAAAGTGACGTCTCTCAGGGAAGGAAACACACGCCAAAGAGTTCTATCTTTGATATTAGGTGCAAAAGAAGAGAGTATTGATGTTGATATAACTAGGTTTATAGGTTTGTGGGCAACATTTTAAAAATGTTATGTTTGATGGCCCCATTTTCTTTCTGAAGTAGAGATAAGATAATGTCCCCAAATATGAAGGGAATCAGTGGAATAGTAGAATGATTATTTTGAGAAGATTATAGAACATTTGAAATAACACACATAGAGAGAGAACTGACAAGGCAAACAGCAAGTACTATTGGACAAATCTTGAGGACAGGGGGAGTATGATCCTCAGAACCATTCATTTAGAGCATCAATTATCGGCTTGTGTGATTGTTTCCAACAGTACTGCACAACTCCTACACAGACAAATAAAATGTTAAATAGTAGGATTTGTTCAGCACTGGGGTCTATCCATGTGACAAAATAATAGAGCAAGGAAGCTTGGTATACATGTAAGGGAGTGACTGGAACTGTGTACCATGAAATCTAAGCTACCTGTGAGAGGACACAAAGATGGAAAACAGATAAAATGAGATTGAATTAGAAGGATCTATGCTAAAATTCCTGGTAAGGCAAAACCAAGGAAGAAAGGAATAATTATTATGGTGGTTATTTGTAATATGTTCTGAGTTTTAGAAACCTGTTGATTATCTGTGAAATATTTGCATATTTTCTGCCTTATGAATCCTGCCTACCCACATTAGGGACCAAGAAATTTCCCTG
Organism: Pan troglodytes; assembly: GCF_028858775.2. Taxonomy (NCBI): domain Eukaryota; kingdom Metazoa; phylum Chordata; class Mammalia; order Primates; family Hominidae; genus Pan; species Pan troglodytes. The sequence continues at coordinate 134,782,654 of NC_072403.2, read as the reverse complement.
GAAACCTTTTTGACTGGAGTGTAGGCATGTGAACAACAATCAGATGCATCCTCTCAGAACATCACTACAGAGAGTGAGCAAAGTAAGGATGCTGGCTAGAGGAATTCACTTTCTAGCAACCATATTAACAAAGACACTTGGATCCTCAGGAGAATTAGCAGGGAGCTTTCAGCAACCAGTGAAACCTTTGGCATCACTGGTACCACCAACAATGGTGGTGCTAAGTAGTGGCAGCAAGGATGTTTTTACTAGAGCAGTCCCCAAGGGAGTCAGTCAAACACCACTCCTGGCTTCTGGCAGTTAGACATGGCTCTCTGACTTCCTCAAGCTATCTAGTATATTTTAATTAATTGATTTTCTACTTAAGCTGTCCAAATCAGATGTATTTTTTGCAACAAAGAATCCTGCCTAATATTAAGTGAAGTAGGTGGAAAGATTAAAAGTTGGAGTGCAAGAGTGGAACAGTTCTGAGTGATGATTCGGTCCAGAACATGGACATGAAAATGTGTGACTGAGAAGTTAAAGATGTCATTAGAGATGAGGCTCCCAAGGAAAGGGGGAGCCAGGATGCAAGATATTTATCCAGAGATGTGGATGAATATCTCTGGAATGACCGAGCAGTGGATGAAATAAATGAATGATGACAGTATCTACAAACAACACAAGAAGTACAGCTGATTACATGAGCCTCAAAAGAGAAGAAGAGTTACATGAAGGAGAGTGATTAATGGTCCTGACATGGTGGCATGGGCAGAGAACCCACCAAACACATTCCATTACCTTAAGATTTGGGAATAAGATTTTATAGCCTTAATCTGGGAGGGATGCAGGGTCTTGATGTCCTCAGGGATAATTAGCTTTCCAGGAAGAACAGGAGGTTGAGGAAATGTCGGTAAAGAAATCAAGGATGTAAAGGATTTGTTAACAACAGAACTGTGTTTAACAGTGCATAACAAAAAGGTGTGAAGAGGAAAGAAAAGTTAAAGTTGAGTCTGGAGAAAGAAAATAAAAAGGAGAATTCAGTTGAGAGAATAAAAACGGCATGTGATCCAGAACCATAGGGACTTTCATTTCAGGCAGTGACCAACGACAAAGTGGTTGAGAGTGATGTGTATTTAGGTGACCATAAGTATGCATGATAATTAATTTTCCCTTCTGTCATCTTTTGATATATGAGATGATTATCCTTAGCTCTCATGGAATACAACTGAAGTCTAAACAGATGACCATTCAGAAGGGTAACTGTCTAAAGTTGTGCACACTTACACTGTAAAATACTGTGCAGGCATATGTACTGAACTTGGGTCTCTGGAAAATAAAGGCATCTCCAAAATCCTTGGAAAGTGTCTGAATTCAAGAAAAGAGGAGAGAAGAAGAGAGACTAAAGGCTCAAGGCTGCTGGCACCCTGGCCTCTGGGCTTGATTATAGACTTTGTTGTGACAGAAGGGCTTGCAGTCTGGGAGCTCCTGGGGGTGGATGAAGATCCTACAGCATCTATGGAGGCATGGCTGGAGGTAAAGCATGAGAAAGGTCCTTCCACCTATCAGATTATGACAGTATGAAACCTCATACTTATATTTGATAAAACTATGTTTCATGGTTACTGAAGCTATTAGTAGTTCCATCCTTTGGGGTCTTGCAAAAGCTACCTTACAACTTCTTTAAAACAGGAGTCATTACACATATGTGAAGAAAACTGTCTTGTCTTCCCAGAGTCACATTTCTTAAATGTTTGTATTCCATTTTCCTATACTATTTCACAACCAAATTCCTTTGTTACTGACTCCCAGTTTGACTGTGTTTCTTTTCAAGGGAACTGAATAAAATATTCATGTTTTATTTTACCTCCTTTGTCCATGATTCTAAATGTATAATGTAACCTAAGATAAGAATAGCTTTTAGGCAATTATGGCCCACTGCCAATTCCTATAGTTTGGTATCAGTTGAGATTTCCAAGTCTTTTTTACAAATGTTCCTAATGGTAAATGAGACAGTGTGCATGTTTATTCATGTAATAGACCAAAAGAACAGGGCCTTATATTTATTCTTTCATTTGACAAATATTTATGTAGCAATCTCTGTACACTTGGAACTTTTCTAGGTGCTAGGGATACAAGAAAAATCAGAACAATCCAAAACCTCTTCTTTTGAAGCTTACCTTCCACCTGAGGGTCACTAAAAACAAATAAGGTAAACATATGTCTGTATTATGTTAGATAATTAGTGAAGCTGTAAAAACAAGACATGAAAAATGATACTACTAAGATGGAGAGGCACAATTTCAAATGGGGAGTTAAAGAACAATCACACTGAAATGTATATCTTCATTGAGTTGAAGGTATGGATCATGAGGAAGTGTAAGGATGGAGTTGCCATCACCCAAGCTGTGGACATGGATCAGGTTTGGGGTCAGGGGCCAGGAATTTAATTTTGGACCTTTTAAGTGTTAGTTTAAGTGTTAGAGCCTCTGAGTGGGATGTCAACTAGGCAGTTAGATATGAAAGTATGGAGTCAGGAAAAAGTTGGACAGGTATATCACTATAAGAAAAGAGGCTAATTAAGTAGTCATCTATGACAGTGTGAGAAGGAGCCACTAGAGGAATGTAGCAGGACTACAGGCCTGATTGAAGTAAATGTCAGAAACAGAAGGTGAGAAACAAAGAGCTCAAGCAGGGGACATGTCTACACTAATACTGGTTTTATGACAGAGGTGTTTATGGACCAGTGAAAGGCCAGTACTACCCAGAAGGATGGCTGACATTTAAAAAATAAAAGCTGATAATGTGAAGTTATAGCAAAAATGTGGAGGACTGCACCTCTCAAACACAGCTGGTGAAAGTATAAATTGCTAAGACTTGTAGTACCTGCTAGAGTTAAATATATGCATAGCCTATGACCCATCTATTTCAACTGTAAGTATTCAACATATGTACATCAAAGATATATCAAAGGATGATCGTATCAGGATCGTCAACAGCAGGCCCAATAATTATAAATTTGTTTTATAATTTATTCTCTAATATTGTATTTGTTTCTTGTTGCTTTTGCAACAACTGTAACAATTATGTAAAACAGTTACATAATTGATGGTGATGGTATAATTATACAATGGAAAACTATACAGCAACAAACATGCCCAATCTACATGTACATACAGCATCATAGATGAATCTTAAAACATTGTACAAAATAAGGAAGACACAAAATTATACATATATTATACATACATTAGAATTATATCAATGAATGCAAAAACAGATTAACCTAGCCAATATTTTTTACAAATGCATACTTAGATCATTTTAAAATGTCCAATGAAATGATTTAAAATAATTCTAAATAGTAATTACTTAAGACCAAGGAGGAAAATAATTATGTTTGGAAAGGGACACATGAGGGAACTGTTAACACTCATTTTTTTTTTACCTGTGTGATTGTTAAATGATGTTTGCTTTATAATTATTCATTAACTGAACATTTACCTTTTACATGTTTTGTTGATGCATGCTGTATTTTTCAATTAACAAGTTGTTGTTTTTATTTAAAAAAAAAAAAAAAGAAGAAGAAGAAACATCAAGGATCTCTCCTCCCTGCTCAAAACTCACTGGATCCCCTTCCCCGCTCCAGCCCCACAACCCAACATACACACAGACAGATCAGAAAAAGTTTCAAAGGCAAGTGACGAGGGGCGGGTCAGGGGGTGGAAATAGTGAAATGGAGTTGAAAAAAATAAGAAAACTAGCCCAATTTGGGGCTTTGATAGAAAATATGGAAGAAAGAAGGAAACTCAAAGGTCGAGGCAGCTGACTTATGGTAGACATTTGGGGAAAGATGAGTGGATATTCTGCTGTGTCAGTCTGTGTAATGTTCCATTAAAAAACTCTTTAGTAAATAATTAAATAACTTTCCAAGGGAAAAATATATTAAAGTGACAGCAGTCAACATGGCAATGTTTTCTCCACTGCCATTCCACTGAAGGGAGAATCACTGGAGCAGTGACCTTGAGTCTGAGAGAAGGAGTGGGCTCTAGCACAGAATGCGGGGCGGGCCTCAGGTGCAGCACAGACAGTTCTATTGTAATGTGGCAGGCGACACCGTACAAGAAGGCAGAAGCTGATAGTTGGGAAGATGTGTGAGAATGTGTGGCAGTTTACTGAAGTTCTCTTCTGATAGTTTCAATATTTGCACACATGTGTAAGAAAGCAGGAGCAATTAGCTGGGAGAAAAAATTTGGCTGAGAGAGTTGGAAGTTTGAGGAGTGGGCAAAATGCGCATTTCTTACAAATTTCCACTTCATCCTGAGATGTAATTGCCCCAAATCAAAAGGCATTTTATCCTGTGAGGTAATTCAGTGATTAACACCTGCAAATTACAATCTCAAACAGAAGTGCTTATGACAAAAATCAATGGAGAAGGACCATTGATGGAAAGAGTGGGAATATTTGATTAGAAGAGTTTTTAGGCTACTGATTGAGAGAGTTTTGGACTGAAAGAGTTTTTTTATGATGGTGGGGACTTTATACACCCCACCCTAATACAAATGACAAATGTTCTTAAATAGTATAGTCTTCTATTATAATTTAATTCATTAGGCCAGAGACACCAAATTCACTCTGCCATCTTGAAACTAATCAACCAACCAAACAATAACAAAAAAGAAATTGTGCAAGTGTAAGTTAATTTCACTGTATCATTGTTATTGGCTCATTACCTGAGCTCAAATTTCTCATTAAGTCTCTCCAAAACCCAAGTATGAAAGATGGGGGTCAGGAAGAAAATGGATAGAACAAAAGCCTAACAGAACCTTACCACATCAGAAATATCAGGTTTCTCTCTTTTTTTAAATCTTCATTGAGACAGTCTCCTGAGGTTATCAGATTTCAGTTTCATGAGATTTTATAGACACATAGTCACCTGAACACAGTGCCAGCCTAACCTTAGAGACCATAAAAGAAAGTGCACTACACCAGTGAATGTCCATCTGGGTGGGGTGAGATTTATGGGAAAAAAGAACACTGTTACTTTCTACTCAAATAAACTCTTGTATTACTAGCTCTTCCTACACTAAGCATGCCTGATTTTAAATTAAAGAGACACCAAAGTACTGTTTATTTGTTTTTTTTAAGACGCTGTTTTTTTTTCTCAGCCATCAGTAAACTCTAGTGATTACAGCTCTGGATCACACTGCCTGTATTTATACTCTGTGTCTGCTACTTTCACATGTGTGACCTTGAGCATGTTTTTTTAAACATCTGATGTCTTATTTATTTACCTGCAAATGAAAATAATAGTGCTTTCCTACAAAGATGAACAAAGTTAACATGTGTTAAATACTTAGAAGGGTGCTTGGTATATAACAAGCATTTGATGAATATTAAGTGTATACTTTCTTTTGAATAGGGATAGTTTTTCATTTGTGGGTTTTTTTTTTTTAAGTTTTGAGCTCTTTTCTCCCAAATCTCAAAATATCTTGTTTACTGTATTATATGTGCTATACCATATTCTTATGTTCATTTTCCTGCTTGTGTATCAGTGCATTTTATACCAATTTTCCTTAACATTTAGGTTTTTAACATTTGTGCATTTTAAAGCCACTCATCATTTGAAATTCTTTCCTATATTGGGGAAATTCATACCTTATTAGTCCTAGTGAGAAATAGAGCAATCTCTCTGAAGCTTAAAGCACCAGATGCACATTTTCCCAGCTTCCCTTATATAATAGTTAAGGTGTGCCTTATGTGACCCAGCCTTGATCAATCAGATTTACCCAATTGAGGCTATGAACAGGAGTTAAAGATTCAAAGACACAAGGTCCACAAAAAGTCTATTCTAGTGGCACGGGATAGCAACACCAGCAAAAACATTAGGTTTCCAGAGATGTCAGGGTCAGCTGAGCAGGGTGGTGCTTGGTTTCTGGTACCATGATGGACTACCAAGTGAGCCATGGTGGTGAGTGGCAGTGGCAGCGGCAGCAGTGTCTTCACAGGTTTCATCTGGAGAGTGCTGTTAGCCTGGTCTTAGCTGATACCTAGCTCCCTTGTTCTTATTTATTTTTCTCATTCTAATTCCTAATGTGATATTCCTAATATCCTGTCAGTAAATTCATTTTCTGTTATCTGAGTTGTTTTCTGATCCTTGCAACTAATAGACATTAACCAATAGAATTTATTTTTGTGTAGCATTGCATAGATTAGTGTTCACTCCCCCAGATGCCTTCTTCTCACAGCACCCTGGGAATGTCTGTATAGAAATAAATGCTTTTCTATTTATGACAAATGCATAGCGAATATCATACTGCATGAGCAAAAGCTGGAAGCATTCCCTTTGAAAACCTGCACAAGACAAGGATGCCCTAATTCACCACTCCTATTCAACATAGTATTGGAAGTTCTGCCCAGGTCAATCAGGCAAGAGAAAGAAATAAGGGTATTCAAATAGGAAGAGAGAAAGTCAAATAGTCTCTGTTTGCATATAACTCATCGTATATTTAGAAAACCTCATCGTCTCAGCCTGAAAGCTTTTTAAGCTGATAAGCAACATCAGCAAAGTCTCAAGATACAAAATCAATGTGCAAAAATCACAAGCATTCCCATTCACCAATAATAGACAAACAGAGAGCCAGATTGTGAGTGAACACCCATTCACAATTTCTACAAAAAGAATAAAATACCTAGGAATACAACTTACAAGAGACATGAAGGACCTCTTCAAGGAGAACTACAAACCACTGCTCAAGGAAATTAGAGAGGACAAAAACAAATGGAAAAAAAAATACCATGCTGCTGGATAGAAAGAATCAATACTGTGAAAATAGCCATACCGCCCAAAGTAATTTATAGATGCAATGTTATCACCATGAAGCTACCATTGACTTTCTTCATAGCATTAGAAAAAAACGACTTTAAATTTATATGGAACCAAAAAAGAGCCCATATAGCCAAGAGAATCCTAAGCAAAAGGAGCAAAGGTGGAGGCATCACACTACCTGACTTCAAACTATACCACAAGGCTACAGTAACCAAAACAGCATGGTACTGGTATCAAAACAGATATATAGACCAATGGAACAGAACAGAGGCCTCAGAAATGAAACCACACATCTACAACCATCTGATCTTCCACAAACCTGACAAAAACAAGCAATGGGGAAAGGATTCCCTATTTAATAAATGGTGTTGGGAAAACTGGCTAGCTATATGCAGAAAACAGAAACTGAACCCCTTCTTTACACTTTATACAAATATTAACTCAAGATGGATTAAGGATGTAAATGTAAGACCTAAAACCATAAAAACCCAAAAAGAAAACCTAGGAAAAACCATTCAGGACATAGGCATGAGCAAAGACTTCATGACTAAGACACCAAAAGCAATTGCAACAAAAGCCAAAATTGACAAATCGGATCTAATTAAACTAAAGAGCTTCTGCACAGCAAAAGAAACTATCATCAGAGTGAACAGGCAACCTACAGAATGGGAGAAAACTTTTTGCAATCTATCCATCTGACAAAGGTTTAATATCCAGAATCTATAAGGAACTTAAACAAATTTAAAAGAAAAAGAAAACTAACAACCCCATCAAAAAGTGGGCAAAGAATATGAACTTTTGAGACACTTTTCAAAAGAAGGCATTTATGCGGCCAACAAGCATGAAAAAAGCTCATCATCACTAGTTCATCTCTCTAGTTATTACAGAAATGCAAATCAAAGCCACAATGAGATACCGTCTCATACCAGTTAGAATGGCGATCATCAAAAAGTCAGGAAACAACAGATGCTGGAGAGGATGTGGAGAAATAGGAACGCTTTTACACTGTTTGTGGGAGTGTAAATTAGTTCAACCATTATTGAAGACAGTGTGGTGATTCCTCAAGGATCTAGAACCAGAAATACCAGATGACCCAGTAATCCCATTACTGGGTGTATGCCCAAAGGATTGTAAGTCATTCTACTATGAAGACACATGCACATGTATGTTTATTGCAGCACTATTCACAATAGCAAAGACTTGAAACTAAACCAAATGCCCATCAATGATAGACTGGATAAAGAAAATATGGCACATATACACCATGGAATACTATTCAGCCATAAAAAAGAATGAGTTCATGTCCTTTGCAAGGACATGGATGAAGCTGGAAACCATCATTCTCAGCAAACTAACACAGGAACAGAAAACCAAACACCACATGTTCTCACTCATAAGTGGGAGTTGAACAATGAGAATACACAGACACTGCGAGGGGAACATCACACACACCTGGGCCTGTCAGAGGGATGAGGGGCAAGGGGAGGGATAACATTAGGACAAATATCTAATGCATGCAGGGCTTAAGACCTAGATGATGGGTTGATGGGTGCAGCAAACCAGCATGGCACATGTATATCTATGTAACAAACCTGCATGTCCTGCACATGTATCCCAAAACTTAAAGTATATTTTAAAAAAAAGAAAAATGTTTTTATACTGGATTGATAGGAAGATGTTAAATTAATAGAAAATATACATAATATTGTATTAGTTTCTTATTTCTGCTGTAATAAATTACCACAAACTTAATGGCTTAAAACAACACACATTTATCCTCTTACAATTCTGGAAGTCAGAAATCCAAGATGAATTTTACAAGGCTGACATCAAGGTTTCTAAAGAGTCAGTTTCTTCTGGATGCTCCAGGGAAGAATCCATCTCTTGCTTCTCTTGCTTCTTCCCACTTCTAGATGCTGCCTGCATTCCTTATCTTATGACCGCACTATTGGGTCTCTTGCTTCTGTCCTCATATCTCTACTACTAACTTTGATCTCTTGCATCCCTCATATAAGGACACTTCTGATTACGTTTAGGGCTCTCAGGATAATATAGAATAATCTCCCCATCTCAAGATTCTCAACTTAATCATATCTAAAAATATCTCTTTGCTACATTAGATAACATGTACAGATTTCAGGGATTAGGATGAGGATATCTGTAAGAGACCATTATTCACTCTACCACAAATACATAAACTAACCACTACTAAGTGCAGCTGAACATAAGTAATCTCATCTCTTCCAGAAATCTCTGACTTTCTTTATATTAGAAGTCTTCAGTAACCTCCAGTCCTTAGCCACTTACTAGGGGTTGAGAAAACTCAAGTTGTGTAAAGCTACTGACTGCCAAATTCAGAGAAACCGAGAAGATGTTCTTGAGAAGAGATCTCATAGAGAAAACAGTCACACACTATACCACTATAGAGTTGTATAGCCTGTCTTACTGCCTGCCTATCTCGGTCATGACTCAAATCACAATTTGACAACTGTGATTATCGGTATAGGATGACATAGTCTTAATCAGGTGTATTATCTTTGTTTTACATGTAGGAACACTTTTTCATCCCATTTCACACATTAAGAAAAAGAAGAAATACTTCTTGATGATCTCTTTGAGTGATGATGTCATTGCCTGTACATACTGGGATCCATTACAATCACAGAATATCCCTTCTTGTTAGTGAACTCCACGTTGCATGGCCAGAATAGCAGCTCACCTTCTCTATGGTCACTCTACTCTAGTTGGCGATCACCTGATTAATTTTGCTTTCCCTTGCACATCCCACTTAGTTTTTCAGAATTCTACACAGCTTTTCCTCATGAGGATCAAGCGTCATTCTGTGAATTTAGGGACTTTCACACATTCTTTGGTTTCAGTGAATCAGTGAACTGTCTGCTTTATTCTTGTGCCAAGTCTCATTTCTTTCTTTACTTTTGGTTCTATCAATTAATACCTTTGTTTCCTTCCCCTTTGTCAATAACACAAACTTCCCTTTTCATTTTATGGTATTTCCTTTGCTTTATCTATAAATGTGAGCTGTCTCCAAATATTTGAAGGGTAGTCATGTGATAGAAAAATTCAAATTATAAAATAGCTCTATGGGAAGAATTTACAGAAACAGCTGTTAGAAATTATAACAAAAAATGGGATCTAATTAAACTAAAGAGCTTCTGCACAGCAAAAGAAACTACCATCAGAGTGAACAGGCAACTTACAGAATGGGAGAAAATTTTCGCAACCTACTCATCTGACAAAGGGCTAATATCCAGAATCTACAATGAACTCAAACAAATTTACAAGAAAAAAACAAACAACCCCATCAAAAAGTGGGCAAAGGACATGAGCAGACACTTCTCAAAAGAAGACATTTATGCAGCCAAAAGACACATGAAAAAATGTTCACCATCACTGGCCATCAGAGAAATGCAAATCAAAACCACAATGAGATACCATCTCACACGTTAGAATGGCAGTCATTAAAAAGTCAGGAAACAACAGGTGCTGGAGAGGATGTGGAGAAACAGGAACACTTTTACACTGTTGGTGGGACTGTAAACTAGTTCAACCATTGTGGAAGTCAGTGTGGCGATTCCTCAGGGATCTAGAACTAGAAATACCATTTGACCCAGCCATCCCATTACTGGGTATATACCCAAAGGACTATAAATCATGCTGCTATAAAGACACATGCACATGTATGTTTATTGTGGCATTATTCACAATAGCAAAGACTTGGAACCAACCCAAATGTCCAACAATGATAGACTGGATTAAGAAAATGTGGCACATATACACCATGGAATGCTATGCAGCCATAAAAAATGATGAGTTCATGTCCTTTGTAGGGACATGGATGAAATTGGAAATCATCATTCTCAGTAAACTATTGCAAGAACAAAAAACCAAACACCGCATATTCTCACTCATAGGTGGGAATTGAACAATGAGATCACATGGACACAGGAAGGGGAACATCACACTCTGGGGACTGTTGTGGGGTGGGGGGAGTGGGGAGGGATAGCATTGGGAGATATACCTTATGCTAGATGACAAGTTAGTGGGTGCAGCACACCAGCATGGCACATGTATGCATATGTAACTAGCCTGCACATTGTGCACATGTACCCTAAAACTTAAAGTATAATAATAAATAAATAAATAAATAAATAATAAAAAATAATAAAAATTAAAAGAAATTATAACAAAATGACTTAGGATTATGTTAACAAAGATTTTTCAAACAGTGCTCTTTAGAGGTAGAATGAGCTTGCTTAGGAGTGAGTAATATGTTAAAAGCATTCATGAAGAGACCAGGTAGTCATTCATCAGAAATAGTGTTCTAAGTAGAGGGAATTCTATCACTAAATAAATAGCTGGATCAGACAATTCCTCAAGACCTTTTCATCTCTGAATTCTGTTATTCCCAGTAGCTAGGGTCATATGGTACATGGATTAAAAGAGTATTTTTGCCTGCATTTGATACTTTTTTCATATTTATAATACCTTGTTAAGGTTGTTGGTTTATTCTTGTTGTGTGTGAAAGTAAATATAAGTGTGAAAATGAAAGTATACATTTGATATGAAAATCAAAAGACAAGAAGGCAGAAAGAGGTATCATAGTTTCCATTCAGTGTAAGGTTTTCTATTGGGATGCTATTAAATTTGCATGAATAAAAAGGATCATGAGTGTACGTTCAATGTGTGCTGTTTATGATTTTTAAATCAGCAATTATCTTGAGACAATACATCTACTACCAGGGACATAAATAACAATATATGCATGGTGCTTGGGTATTAACAAGATTGCCCAAAAGAAAATGTGAGGTACAGCAAATTGAAACCTTATCAGAGACAGCCAAATGCAAACAGGGAATTGGAAGGTGAAGAAGCCAAAAGAACAGATGGACAGAAGAGGCAATGAGGTTAGCAACAATTTCTGTGATGGCAAGTCTTCTGCCAGTGATGCCACCATTAATGCCACACAGAAAGGCATGCCATCAACCTTCATTAGGTAGGGATAATTCTTAAGGTTATAATATCTCATTATAATGGATCTAGTTCTACCATCCTCCATTTTACTTGGAATGCTATTCTACCAAATATGCCTGAATTTAACTTAAGAAAATTAAGATTAGGGAACTTTTGGAGCCATGTATAATAGAGAAGAGTTTCAGTAAATGAATTATTAATTTTCCCAGAATGCATATGTGTTCCAATTGGCCCTGTTATAAGGTTTAGGATTTGGTCTTCACAGGAGTTAGAGAGAGCTTAGAGTGCCCTGGGATCTAAACTCAATTTAAAAAGCCTACTTTAAGAACAGAATAAAATTAGGTCTCTGGAGAATGGGTGGTCTTCTGTGATCCCTCTGGAGAAATGCAGAGAGCTCTCTCTGACTGGCAAGGCATCTGCATAGTAACCCTCTGCTCTTTGAAAATCCCCTCTGGTAAAGTTAAAGGCCATCTATCATATTCAGCAAAGATTATATTCTTGGAGTTATATATGTTTTTAAAATCTGTAGGTATTTTTCTAATTTTTCTGGTTTCCTTGATAACTTTTTACAGTTGAGATAGTCATTCAAATATCTATCTTATTAGTTAGTACTGATTTTCAATAATTTATAACTAAATACAGTACTATTGTCTGTCATTTGTGTCAATAATCAGTTTGGTCCAAGAAAAAGACAAATGTACATGTGCTCTGAATATGAGGCAGAGGACCTCAAGGGAATAGTGCATAATGCAGATAAACTCCCTTTAAAAACTCAAGTTAAGTAGAAGTAATTTAAAGGAGGTCAATTTTTTAATGCATAGCAACACCTCTTAAAACAATCCCTCACTGCCTCTCTCGTTCTCTAATCCTCCAGAATTTCTCTTTCTTTAAACTCTTACTCCAACCCCCTGCCTGCTAACTTTCATGAAGCTCTACCACATCCAGTTAGCTTTGGATCTTTTTCTTTGTCCTCCTCTCAAATTCCTTTGTTTCTTCAGTCCTCTTTTCTAAATTCCAGTCCATATTCCTAATTCTGAATCACACTACCTCAAACACAAGACTGGAAAAAGAGAAAATTCTTAGGTTTGGGGAAAAGTAAACAGTTTAGTAAATATAAATTCTCTTTAGCAATGGGGGAACATCGTATGTGTTAATAAACTTTGTCTATTATTTTTATTCACTTGACAAATAGTCATTGAGCATCTGCATGTTACAGGTACTATTCTGTTGTAATAGATCAGTGAACAAAACAAAGAATGGCCTTATGCAGTTTACATTTTAGCAGGAAAAGAATGACAATAAAATTCTATGGGGAAGAAAAGGAAAAGTGGAAGCAGTTAAGGGAAGCTGGGATTCTAAGTCAGTGTGGTAACCCAGCAGGGGTTGCAAATCTTGAATGGCTTAGTAGACATTTGTAAGTACCGGGCAGTGAAGGAGAGAGCGTTGCTAGAGATTTTAGCAAACTTTCCTAAATTGGTCAAGTAGAAAAACGTTGAGGATGAATAATATGTACAACAAACCACCATGACACATGTTTACCTATGTAACAAACTGTACACGTACCCCCAAACCTAGAATAAACGTTTTTTGTTAATGTTGAAAACAGAGCTGAGTTATTATCTGAACATGGTGGTATAGAATTGCCAAACTCAAAAGAACTCTCATTATAGCAGCCCTTTCCTCACTCTCAATAAGAACAGACACAACTTGCAGATTCTATTTCTTCTGATACTAACTTACAATAGCTCATTAGCAGATCACTATATATGTTCCAGCTAATGACAGCTGATTGCCACTAATAAATAAAAAACACCTTTCAGTTTTATTTTTATATATACCATTAAATTGATTGGCTCTTCAATAAAAATAATCATTGATGATTTTAAAAAGGTTATAGTTCAACAGGAAAAAATAATAAAAACAATAATATGTGACCCAATTTATGTGTCTCACATTCAAAAATTAAGAGTCAATCTAACAAGTAAAATATAAAAAAATACCTCAATACATCTTCCTACTATTAAAGTCAACATCAATTATTTAGTTTCAGCCTAAGATAATTCATTGTATATATATATTTTTTGTTTATTTATTTATTTATTTATTTATTTTTATTTATTTATTTATTTTGGAGACAGGGTCTCTCTCCGTGGCCCAGGCTGAAGTGCAGTGGTGCAATCTTGGCTCACTGCAGCCTCAATCTCCTAGGCTCAAGCAAGCCTCTCACCTAGCCTTCCAAGTAGATGGGACTACAGGTGTGCACCACCACACCCAGCCAGCTGATTTTTGTATGTTTTGTAGAGACAGAGTTTCATCATGTTGCACAGGCTGGTCTCAAACTCCTGGGCTCAAGCGATTCACCCTGCCTCGGCCTCCCAAAGTGCTGAGATTACAGGCATGAGCTACCGCACCTGGCCCATTATATAACATTAATGTTATTTGAGTTTTCTGGTATTTTTTGTATTTGCTTTAAAAATGTTTTGTGGTAAAAGCAAAAAGTGTAAGAAATATATCCCTGTAATAGGCCTATAAGTTTTTAAGCAATGTTGTGATAATTGCAAAGTAAACATGGTAAAGATCTACTTTAAAAAAATCTGTGTATTCCTTTTGTGTAAGGAATTTGGATTTGTTATTGATATTAATTATTTACTTCAGATTGCTTTTGATTGGTAAGCGCAGAGAATCCAGAGAATAATACACAAGTAAGTTAAAGAACATAATGTTTGTGAAGACATTGTGGGGCTCGCCTCAGTGTGGTGCCCTGGAAAGAGATTCGGGACAGCTCATAGCCCTGAGCAGGGCCCAGGGGCCCAATTGAATAGGACGCAGGAGAAAGTACTAAGCAACTCGGAATTTCCCATACGCCCATCTCTAATGTTTCCGGTTTCTTCTGATTCCTTCTCTTGTAACAACAAAAGACTCCTGATTACAAGAACTGGAAGAAAAATCACAGTATACTTCAAAACACATGTAACACTAAATATCTCTTCACAAAGTGTGAGTGAAAAAAAGAAATAAAGCATACTTGTTTACTTATTTTGTGTAGGGAAACACTCAATGGGTTTCTAAACAACTAATTTATACATCAATTGGGAAAGTGATATATTGGTGAGTTGGACACTACCTACAATGTTATATTTTTGTCCTTATATGTTTCAGCAATCTTATATCTAAAACACATATGTTTACATTGTGTTGTACATATGTTTGTTATGTAATATGTTATAAACATATAATATGTACAACCCTATCGATTTCATTAGAAAGACAAAAATACTCAAAAATTGCTGCGAGTTAGTTTTCACATTAAAACACTGTGCTATAACCTTTTATCAAGGTTCTTAGCTTCCTTGCATTGGATTAGAACGTGCTCCTTTAGCTTGGAGGAGTTCATTATTGCCCACCTTCTGAAGCCTACTTCTGACAATCAATCAAATTCGTTCACCGTCCAGTTTTGTTCCCTTGCTGGCAAGGAGTTTGTGATCCTTTGGAGGAGAAAAGGTATTCTGGTTTTTGGAATTTTCAGCCTTTTTGCAATGGTTTTTCCTCATCGTCGTGGATTTTTCTACCTTTGGTCTTTGATGTTGGTGACCTTCGAATGGGGTTTTTGACTGGTCATCCTTTTTGTTGATGTTGATGCTATTGCTTCCTGTTTGTTAGTTTTCCTTCTAACAGTCAGGCCTCTCTTCTGCAGGTCTGCTGTAGTTTGCTGGAGGTACACTCCAGACCCTGTTTGCCTAGGTATCACCAGTGGAGGCTACAGAACAGCAAACATTGCTGCTTGGTCCTTCCTCTGGAAGCTTCGTCTGAGAGGGTCACCTGACAGATGCCAGCCAGAGCTCTCTTGTATGAGGTGTCTGTCAACCCTAACTAGAATAGCTGAATTAGAAAAGAACATAAATGACCTGATGGAGCTGAAAAACACAGCCTGAGAACTTCGTGAAGCATATACAAATATCAATAGCCAAACTGATCCAGTGGAAGAAAGGATATCAGAGATTGAAGATCAGCTGAATTAAATAAGGCATGAAGACAAGATTAGAGAAAAAAGAATGAAGAGGAATGAACAAAGCCTCCAAGAAATATGGAACTATGTGAAGAGACCAAACCTAAATTTGATTGGTGTGCCCAAAAGTGATGGGGAGAATGGAACCAAGTTGGAAAACACATTTCAGGATATTATCCAGGAGAACTTTCCCAACCTAGCAAGACAGGCCAATATTCAAGTTCAGGAAATACAGAGAACACCACAAAGATACTACTTGAGAAGAGGAACCCCAAGACACATAATCATCAGATTCACCAAGGTTGAAATAAAGAAAAAAATGTTAAGGGCAGCCAGAGAAAAAGGTCAGGTTACCCACAAAGGAAAGCCCATCAGACTAACAGTGGATCTCTCTGCAGAAACCCTACAAGCCAGAAGACAGTTGGGGCCAACGTAAAACATTCTAAAAAAAAAATAATTTTCAACCCAGAATTTCATATCCAGCCAAACTAAGCTTCATAAATGAAGGAGAGATAAAATCCTTCACAGACAAGCAAATGCTGAGGGATTTTGTCACCACCAGGTCTGCCTTAAAAGAGCTCCTAAAGAAAGCACTAAATATGGAAAGGAAAAACCAGTACCAGCCACTGCAAAAACATACAAAAATGTAAAGACCATTGACACTATAAAGAAAGTGCATCAACTAATGGGCAAAATAACCAGCTAGCAACATAATGACAGGATAAAATTCACACATAACAATATTAACGTTAAATGTAAACAGGCTAAATGCCCCAATTAAAAGACACAGACTGACAAATTGAATAAAGATTCAAGACCCATTGGTGTGCTATATTCACATGCATTTCACATGCAAAGACACACGTAGGCTCAAAGTAAAGGGATGGAGGAAGATTTACTAAGCAAATGGAAAGCAAAAAAAAATCAGGGGTTGCAATCCTAGCCTCTGATAAAACAGACTTTAAACCAACAAAGATATAAAAAGACAAAGAAGGGCATTACATAATGGGAATGGTATTAATGCAACAAGAAGAGCTAACTATCCCAAATATTTATGTACCCAATACAGGAGCACCCAGCTTCATAAAGCAAGTTCTTAGAGACCTACAAAGAGACTTAAACTCCCACACAATAATGGTGAGAGACTTTAACACATCACTGTCAATATTAGACAGATCAACAAGACAGAAAACAAGGATATTCAGGTCTTGAACGCAGCTCAGGACCAAGCGAACCTAATAGACATCTACGGAACTCTTCACCACAAATCAACAGAATATACATTCTTCTCAACACCACATAGCACTTATTCTAAAACTGACCACATAATTGGAAGTAAAACACTCCACAGCAAATGCAAAAGAATGGCAATCATAACAAACAGTCTCTCAGACCACAGTGCAATCAAATTAGAACTCAGGATTAAGAGACTCACTCAAAATGGCACAACTACATGGAAACTGAACAACCTGCTCCTGAATGACTACTGGGTAAATAACAAAATTAAGGCAGGAATAAATATGTTGTTTGAAACCAATGAGAACAAAGACAAAATGTACCAGGATCTCTGGGATACAGCTAAAGCGGTGTTTAGAGGGAAATTTAAAGCACTAAAAGCCCACAGTAGAAAGTGGGAAAGATCTAAAATCGACCCCCTAACCTCACAATTAAAAGAACTAGAGAAGCAAGAGCAAACAAATTCAAAAGCTAGCAGAAGACAAGAAATAACTAAGATAAGAGCAGAAATGAAGGAGATAGAGACATGAAAAACTCTTCAAAAAATCAATGAATCCAGAAGCTGGTTTTTTTTTTTAAAGATTAACAAAGTAGATAGACCGCTAACCAGACTAATAAAGAAAAAAAAAAAAAAGAAGAATCAAATACACACAATAAAATGTGATAAAGAGGATATCACCACTAACCCCACAGAAATACAAACTACCATCAGAGAATACCATAAACACCTCTACACGAATAAACTAGAAAATCTAGAAGAAATGGATAAATTCCTGGACACATACACCCTCCCAAGACTAAACCAGGAAGAAGTTGAATCCCTGAATAGACCAATAACAAGTTCTGAAATAGAGGCATTAATTAATAGCCTACCAACCAAAAAAAGCTCAGGACCAGATGAATTCACAGCCGAATTCTACCAGAGGTACAAAGAGGAGCTGGTACCATTCCTTCTGCAACTATTCCAAACAATAGAAAAAGAGGGACTCCTCCCTAACTCATTTTATGAGGCCAGCGTCATCCTGATACCAAAACCTGGCAGAGACACAATAAAAAATAAAAAAGATAATTTCAGGCCAATATCCCTGATGAACATTGATACAAAAATCCTCAATAAAATACTGGCAAACCAAATCCAGCAGCACATTAAAAAGTTTATCCACCGTGATCAAGTCGGCTTCATCCCTGGGATGCAAGGCAGGTTCAACATATGCAAATTAACAAACATAATCCATTACATAAACAGAACCAATGCCGAAAACCACATGATCACCACAATAGATACAGAAAGGCCTTCAATAAAATTAAACACCCCTTCATGCTAAAAACACTCAATAAACTAGGTATTGATAGAACATACCTCAAAATAATAAGAGCTATTTATGACAAATCCTAGCCAATATCATACTGAATGGGCAAAAGCTAGAAGCATTCCCTTTGAAAACTGGCACAAGACAAGGATGCCCTCTCACACCACTGCTATTCAACATAGTATTGGAAGTTCTGGCCAGGTCAGGAAAGAGAAAGAAATAAATGGTATTCAAATAGGAAGAGAGGAAGTCAAATTATCTCTATTTGCAGATGACATGATTGTATATTTAGAAAACCCCATCATCTCAGCCCAAAAACTCCTTAAGCTGATAAGCAACTTCAGCAAAGTCTCAGGATACAAAATCAATGTGCAAAAATCACAAGCATTCCTATACACCAATAAGAGACAAACAGAGAGCCAAATCATGAGCGAACTGCCATTCACAATTGCTACAAAGAGAATAAAATACCTAGGAATACAACTTACAAGGGATGTGAAGGAACTCTTCAAGGAAAACTACAAAACACTACTCAAGGAAATAAGAGAAGACACAAACAAATGGAAAAACATTCCAGGCTCATGAATAGGAAGAATCAATATTGTGAAAATGGCCATACTGCCCCAAGTAATTTATAGATTCAATGTTATCACCATCAAACTACCATTGACTTTCTGCATAGAATTAGAAAAAACTACTTTAAATTTCATAGGGAACCAGAACAGAGCCTGTATAGCCAAGACAATCCTGAGCAAAAAGAACAAAGCTGGAGGCATCATACTACCTGACTTCAAACTATAATACAAGGCTACAGTAACCAAAACAGCTTGGTACTGGTACCAAAACAGAGATATAGATCAATGGAACAGAACAGAGCCCTCAGAAATAACACTACACATCTACAACCATCTGATCTTTGACAACCCTGACAAAAACAAGCAATGGGGAAAGGATTCCCTATTTAATAAATGGTGTTGGGAAAACTGACTATCCATATGCAGAAAACAGAAACTGGACCCCTTCCTTATACCTTATACAAAATTAACTCAGGATGGATTAAAGATTTAAATGAAGACCTAAAACCATAAAACCCTAGAAGGAAACCTAGGCAAAACCATTTAGGACATAGGCATGGGGAAAGACTTCATGACTAAAGCACCAAAAGCAATGGCAAGGAAAGCCAAAATTGACAAGTCAGGTCTAATTAAACTAAAAAGCTTCTGCACAGCAAAAGAAACTATAATCAGAGTGAACAGGCAACCTACAGAATGGGAGAAAATTTTTGCAATCTATCCATCAGACAAAGGTCTAATATCCAGAATCTACAAGGAACTCACACAAATTTACAAGAAAAAAACTAACAACCCCATCAAAAAGTGGGTGAAGGATATGAACAGACACTTTTCACAAGAAGACATTTATGCAGCCAACAAACATGAAAAAAAGCTCATCATCTCAGGACATTAGAGAAATGAAAATCAAAATCCCAGTGAGATACCATCTCACGCCAGTTAGAATGGCGATCATTAAAAGTCAGGAAACAACACATGCTGGAGAGGATGTGGAGAAATAGGAACACTTTTACACTGTTGATGGGAGTGTAAATTAGTCAATCATTGTAGAAGACAGTGTGGTGATTCCTCAAGGATCTAGAACTAGAAATACCATGTGACCTACCAATCCCATTATGGGATATATATACCCAAAGGATTATAAATCACTCTACTATAAAGGTACATGCACACGTATGTTTATTACAGCGTTATTCACAATAGCAAAGACTTGGAACCAATCAAAATCCCCATCAATGATAGACTAAAGAAAATGTGGCACATATACACCATGGAATGCTATGCAGCCATAAAAAAAGAATGAGTTCATGTCCTTTGCAGGGACATGGATGAAGCTGGAAACCATCATTCTCAGCAAACTAACACAGGAACAGAAAACCAAACACCGCATGTTCTCACTCATAAGTGGGAGTTGAACAATGAAAACATATGGGCACAGAGATGGGAACATCACACACTGGGGCCTGTCAGTGATGGGAGGAAGGGGGAGGGATAGCATTAGGAGAAATACCTAATGTAGATGATGGATTGATGAGTGCAGCAAAACACCATGGCACATGTACACCTATGTAGCAAATCTGCATGTTCTGCACATATATCTCAGAACTTAAGTATAATTTTAAATAAATAAATAAAGCACAGTGCTGTCTATCTCGCTAAGCCACATGTTCCAGGAGGGGTAGGCAGTATGTTATGCTGACAATGGGAAATGATTTAAAGTTACCATCCAGACAGATCATCCCTGGAAGAAAAAGAAAAAAAAAAAAAGGTGCTTTTGCTCCACATTGTGAGAATTATCTAGACTATTGCTCCAATTCCATATTTTGCCTTAGGATTAAGGGTTTCTACTCAGAAGCCTCTCTGCTGCAACATTTCTACCTTTAGACCCAGAAACCATGGTAACTAACCGCCACAGCAAAGGCAACTTCCTGTGCCACTGTGTATTTTCTAGATCTTTACAGCTGAGACTTAAAACACTGCTGTATAATCAGCCAGTCCCTCAGACTGTGCAGTCAGCTCGTTGCCCTTTATTGATATGACTGGCATCATTAATTTTTGGATGAATGTGCATATAAGGCAACATTTTGCATAGAAGGGATTAACTATGTGCTGTTGCCTTTTGCTATCATTAGGTGACAAACTCTTGTAGCTCTATTTTATTGTTTTAATTAAATTCCCAGAAAGCAGAGAAAAGTGAGAAGATATCATGTCCTGAACATAAAAACAGATGCTCTTATCTTTTCTAAATATGATATTTATATTGTTCTCAGAGAGGAATATCCCAGAGATTATCTGTCACGTGTACCATATATAAAACAAAGAATGGGTTTCAAGAGATAGTATGTGCATATATGTGTGTCAGTATGTGTCGGGGAGGGTGGTAGAGAGAAAGAATTTCGTTAAGTCAAATACCATTGAAATGTAGATAACAGTTTTATCATTTGGGGGTTCCTCAAATTGTAATGTGTCATTAAATAAACTCCATTAAATAAGCATGTAAATCTCCCATTTATGGCACCAAAAACATTGGAAGGTAGAGTGTAAAACAGTTTAAAGAAAATATTCTAGACTGAACTACCTCATTCTTCTGCCATATGCTGGCTTTGCAACCTCAGGAAGGCTGCCTACCATCAGTACTGTGACTTCTTTGCTTCATCAGTTCTAAAATGGGGGTAATAATAGTAGTTCCTATTTCTTTGGACTGTCATGAGGATCAAATGAGTTAACATGCATAATTCATAAATGCGTCTAGAATTTAGTGTTTGATAAACCTATGCTATTATCATAATAATCATTTATTTTACCATTATTAAATTATTTCTCTGATATAAAATTGAATTTCAACAGTAAAATAATTGAAGACTAATAAACAGATGAATAAGTGCCAAAGAAAAGAAAACAGATACACAATAGCTTCAAATCATTTAAAAAATTGCCTTTTAAATAGAAAGGCTCTAAAAGATAATTCAATGCTTATGCTACATTGTACAACTTTGGACACCCAGAAGCAAAGAAGGACAGTAGCTAACTCAGGGTCCTGGAACTCTTCTAGGTTAGGAGAGGCAGGTTGGGAGAGGTCACTGACTCAAGTTTCCTAATCTCTAGTTCATTTCTACTCCATGACACTAATCCCCTTTATAATCCTTATTCTATAGGTTAGCTATGTTAAACTTAGCTTTCCAGAGATATCATTTAACTTGCCATATTAATAAATATGGTACATAGGTCTTCCTGTTACTGGATCCGTTCATGTGTGTATATGGAAATCTTAAGTGCACAAGTGTATATGTTGTGTATATTTTCTGTTCTTTAATAGGTGAGACAAAATAAATGTCTCAACTTGTTGAAGGTGCATTATATTTTTCAAAGTTATCAGTAAGTACAACTGTTTGGCTAAGAGCATCAGCTTTGAAATTCAACAGACTGACAGTCAAGGCTTAAATCATGACTCTGCATTTTAATAGTTGTGCCTGTTTCATCATTTGTAAAATAAGGATTAATAATATCACCCTCAGAGCTTTACTGTAAAGGTAAAATGAGATAAAATAGATATTGCCCTTAAAGTGCCTTACAAATAGTAAAAATTAGCCATAATTTCTTTGTCGCAGAGGAATTATGGCTTACGATCTTTTACTATACTGTTTCTTAGCATAACTTTGCCAATATCTCTACACACAGAGATTTTCATTTTTCATTACTAGTTTTTACACTTAGTTAGATCCAAAACACGAATATTTGGTGAAATCTAAGAAATCTAAGGGGTATAGGAAATACTAGACTTTCTGGAGATCTCTGTTGACTCCTGAACTTCTCCATACCCACAACGTCTAGGGGGTCTACCTTGGTTGCATAGATGAAGCATCCGGAGATCTTTTCATTGGCCCTCACGCCAATTAAGTATGAATTTCTGAGATGGCAACCAAGCATGAGTAGATTATAAAGCTCTTTGGGTGTTTCCAATATGTATCTAAGGATAAGAACTATTTTAATAATTACATGATATTTGATATGTAAACATCATACCTGATCGAACCAATCTGTGAGCTCTATGTAAATCAGACACCGCCTCCTTATACCTGACTATAAAATCCAGCACATCCACTGCTGTCTCGCCTTTTCCTCTTGGAAGTCCCCTCCCTCTCACTAGAGAGAGAGCTATTTTTCTTTCTCTTTCTTGTGCTTATTAACCTCCGCTCCTAAACTCCTCATGTGTGTGTCTATGTCCTAAATTTTCTTGGCGCAAGGCAATGAACCCTGAGTATCCCAGAAAATGTAGCAGCTTCACCACCACCACCATCCCCCATCTGTCCTCTGATGAGAAGCTGATATTTCTAAAGCATAAACCTGACCAAGCTACTCCATAGCTTAAGCTCTTTACTTCCAGTTTCTGGAAAGCAAGGCAAATTTTCACTCTGTATGCCCGTTTTTGTACTGTTTCTGCCCCAGAATGTTCTTCCTACTCTTGCTCATGAAAAAATTTTTGGTGAAGAGAAAATAGTTCCTCACTTTAACACTTGTGGGGAATGAAGGTTGATTACTTTCTATATTTCAGGGATTAAGTTGATTGGCTGTTTGATTGGTTTATTTTATTAAACAAATTTGCTATTTAGCCAGTGTATCATGAAAGCCTTTCGATAATACTTCAACACTACTCTCAGGCCGGGCGCAGTGGCTCACGCCTATAATCCCAGCACTTTGGGAGGCCGAGGCGGGCAGATCAGGAGGTCAGGAGTTCCAGACTAGCCTGACCAACATGGCGAAACCCCGTCTCTACTAAAAATACAAAAAAAAAAAAAAAAAAAAAAAAAAAAAAAAACACTACTCTCAGAATTGAGGATGGTATAGGAAATAAGAAGCTTCCAAACCATGTATGAATCTTGAATAGAATGTGGTAGGCAGAATTTTAAGGTGGCCCCAAGATTCCTGGTGCCTTGTGTACATATACCTTCTCTGAGTTATTCAATCCAACACTAATCTAGGAACTGCTGTACCTAGAGTTTTGCAAAGAGAGTCAAGATTCCAGATCAGTCAACCTTAACATAAGGAGATTATCTGATGGACATGACCTAGTCACATGAGCTCTTTAAAAACAAATCTCTAGCAAATGGCAGAGGAGGAAGTCAAAGATTCAGAGCATAACAAAGATTTGATCGACACACATCCCTGGCTTGAAGATGGAGGGGATAGCTTAGCAAGGAATGCAAGTGATCAGTAGGAGTTCAGAGGAGCTCCCAGCTCCCAGTCAGCCAGGATCTCAGTTTTAGAGCCAAAAGGAATGAATTTTTGCCAATGGTAAGAATGAGCTTGGAAGAGGATTTTTCCTCTGAGCCTTTTGAAAAGAACCTCATGTGGCCAACATCTGGGTTTCAGCCTCATGAAACCCTGAGCAGAGAACCCAGCCATGCCATGCCAGACTTCTGACCTACAAAACTGTGAGCTAATATGGGTATTCTTTTATGCGGCTAAGTTTGTGGTAATTCATTACACAGGGTAATTCAATACAAGGGGCTTTGCAATACATTGAAAACAGCTGTTCTCTATTATCCTTTCCTTAACCTTCTCTTTCCTTTATCTACCTGGCTAAAAGAGCCCTTGTTTTTATTATTTTAATTGAAAGTAAATAATTATTTTAAATATGCCAGGAGTGACTCCTAAAAAAGCAGTAGCACTCCCGTGTGCATGCACATATGTCCTTGTTCTCTACCATGCCAGCTCTCACCGTGTCCAACTTCAAACCCAGACAGAGTACAAGTGGTGTGCAGAGTGACTCGGAGAACCATAAAGAAACTTACCCAAGGTAGCCGGGCGCAGTGGCTCACGCCTGTAATCCCAGCACTTTGGGAGGCTGAGGCAGGCAGATCACCTGAGGTCAGGAGTTTGAGACCAACCTGACCAACATGGTGAAACCCCGTCTCTATCAAAAATACAAAAATTGGCCCGGCATGGTGGCGGGCGCCTGTAATCCCAGCTACTCTGGAGGCTGAAGCAGGAGAATTGCTTGAACCCGGGAGGCGGAGGTTGCAGTGAGCTGAGATCGCGCCACTGCACTCCAGCCTGGGTGATAGAGCAAGACTCCATCTCCAGAAAAAAGAAAAAAAGAAAGAAACTTACCCAAGATAACAGTAAATGATAAAACTTGGACTTAAATACCATGCTGAATTTAACTCTAGCTCTGTTCCCAATTGTGTTGATCTTGTGTAGATTTCTTTCTCTGGATCAATAACAGTCATTCTCAACTTGACTGTACCTTAGAATCACCTTGGAGCTTCACAAAAATTCCTGATGGCCAGACAACACTCCAAACTAATTTAATCAGAATAGCAAGCACTGTTCCCAGACATCAGTATTTTGTAAAGGTCCCAGGAGATTCTAATGCACAACCAAGTTTCAGAATTACTGGTCTATAAAAGAAGACTTAGACTGCCAGTTCTAACAGTCTATGAGTTTATGTTTACTAAACACAAATATTAATATTATTAGACAGGGTCTCCCTATGTTGCTCAGGGCTATAGAGCAGTGGCTATTAACAGGTACAGGCTATTAACTGCAGCTTCAAACTCTTAGCCTCAAGCAGTCCTCTCACCTAAGCTGCCTGAATAGCTGGGACTATAAACACAACTATAAATTCACAAGCAATATTTTAATGATGATGAGAAGGAAGGGGTAAATTACTATTTAAGTCTACCATTTCCTGCAGCTGTTTCTGTCCCTAAGTGAGTTGGAATAAATTCAATCCAGAGGACATGCCCATTTCATTCTTTTAGCAACTTTGGATATAAAAGCTCATCTTTTATGTATGATTTTGAGGCAAGGGAATACAAAATAAAAGGGGAAAGAGCGTGGTGGGGGAACAGGGAAGAAGAAGAAGGAGAAAGAGGAGGAGGAGGAGAAGGAGAAGAAGGAAGAGGAGGATTGAGGGAGAGAGGGAAAAGGAAAGGGAGGGGGAGGAAGAAGGGGAGGGGAGGAAGTGGAGGGGGAGGGGAAGGAGGAGGAAGAAGAGAAAAAAACTACATACAGATAGGTGATAGATAGATTGATTAGGTATCTAGATACTGGAAATGAGAGATACTAGCCAGTGACATATCCCTGATAGTGAACTAAAGGACTTTTAAGTCCTGAGATGTAATAACAGTTGTCCAATTGTCAAACCTTCAGTAAAAAAAAAAAAAACCTCGTGGGAAAAGGAGTGTTTTAGGAACAAGAGAAATGGTGATTTTTCTTAGCTTGGGAAGTACAAGGCAGAGAGCACAAAACAGTTCTGTGTAGTGAGACTCAATTGATGTTAATAACTCCTAGGGGAAAAAAAATTGGATCAGTTACCATGAGAAAACAAGTACTTTGGAATTCCTGGGACTCTTAGGAGGGCACTGGCGTTTTTACTGAACATAGGTTGGGGGATCTAGAATTTATGTCACTCCTCCCAGTGCTTCGGTTTCCTAATCTGTAAAATGGATTCAATCAATGGGACCCACTTCAGAAGTTTATTTAAAGATGAAATGATTTCAAAGTTATAAATCACTAAAAATAATGTTCAGCATGTAGTGTTAAGTAAATGTTTATTAAATAAAAATAAATAAAATAAGTATCAAAACATTAAAATAACATAGTGTTGGAAGAGAACTAGGCAAATAAATCAACAAAATAAATTCATATCTAACAACAGACTTGGGGATATGTAATCATTCGGCATATGATGAAGCTCACATTTCACCTCAGTGAGAAAAGAATGGCATATTTAATGAGTGGTGTCAACTGCTCCCCTCCGATTTTTCTTCCCATTTCTTGATGAACTAAAGCTGCGAAAAAAGACACTGAATTCAGATTGACCTCACTCCCTCTCAAGCACTGATATAACTGAATAATGTCTAGATATAATTTATCAAAAAAATACATTTATTTCTTAGAGTTCTAGAGGCTGGAAGTCCAAAGTCAGGGGTCCCCCATCTGCTAAGGCTTTCTTGTTATGTCATACCACGGCAGAAAGGAATGAGAGGATGAGAGAGAGAGCAAGAGGGAGCTGAACTCACTTATATAAAAAGCCCAGTCTTGCAATAACTAACCCACTCCTGAGATAATGACATTAATCCTTTCATGAGGGTGGAACCCTCATGGCATAATCAGTTCTTAATGGTCCTGCTTTATAATACTGCTATAATAGCAATTACATTTCAACATAAATTTTAGAGGGAACATTTAAATCATAGAATTCCATCCCTGGCACCTCACAACTTACGTCCTTTTCATATACAAAATACATTCATTTTATGCCAATAGCCCCAAAAGTCTTACTCATTTCAGCACCAACTCAAAAGTCCAAAGTCCAGCGTCTCATCTGAATCAAATGTGAGTGATACTCAAGGCATGATTCATCTTTAAACAAATTTCTCTCCAGCTGTAAGCCTGTGAAATTAACAAGTTACGTGCTTCCAAAATAGCCAAGACATAGGATAACCATTCTCATTCCAAAAGGGAGAAGTAGGCAAGAAAAAAGGGTAGCTGTAACAAGTAAGTCCAAAATCCAACAAGGAAAACATTAAGTTGTAAATCTGAAGAATAATCTTATTTGATTCCATGTCCCCTATTCTGGGCACCCTGAGCTGGGGTTGGGCCCCCAAGGCCCCAGGCAGCCCCACCATGAGGTTGTGCTAGGCTCAGTCTACCCAGCAGCTATCATGGATTAGAGTCTCATGCCTGTGGCTTTCCCCAGCTAGAGTTGGCATGCTGGTAGCTCTACAGTCCTGGGGTCTTGACAGCTGCCATAGCTCCCAGTAAGTGTTGCCCAAGTGGGGACTCTGCAGTGACCCCAACCCCACAGTTCTGCTGGGCATTGCCTTGGTGGTGGCTGTCTGTGGTGGCTCCACCCCTGAGACATTTCTGCCTGTGCCCAGGCTGTCTATGACATCCTTTGAAATCTAAGTGGAAAAAGTTACAGCTCTTGTATTCCACCTGTCTGCAGAATTAGTACCACATAGACATTGCCAAGGTTTATGTCTTGTAACTTCCAGAGTGGTTGATTGAGCTGTACTGGGCCCACTTGAGCCAAAAAATAATGGGGCAGCTAAGGTGTGCTGCACCAGAATTTAGGGACCAAAGTTTGGGATAACCCTGGGCAGCAAATCCTGAGCTCCCTTGGGTGCCTCTCTGGAAACTTTGCCCTCAAGGTCACAGCTTGCCTGGAGGATCTCTGAAATGCCTTCTGGGTCATTCTCCCATTGTCTTGAAAACTAGCCCCTGGCTCTCCTCTATCAGTACCAATTTAGCAAATAGTTGCTTGGCTAGACCCTTGGTTTGCTCTTCTAAAGCAAATGTAAAAATCCTTTTCACTGTTTACATGGCTGTGATAGTTAATACTGAGCATCAACTTGGTTGGATTGAAAGATTTGGCCTTCCTGGGTGTGTCTGTGATGGTGTTGCCAAAAAAGATTTACATTTGAGTCAGCGGAATGGGAAAGGCAGGCCCACCCTCAATCCGGGTGGATACAATCTATTCAGCTGCCAACCCAGCCAGAATAAAAGCAGGCAGAAGAATGTTAAAAGACTAAACTGGCTTAGCCTCGCAGCCTACATCTTTCTCCCATGCTGGATGCTTCTGCCCTCAAACGTCAGACTCCAAATTTTTCAGCTGGTACTGGACTGGCTTCCTTTCTCCTTAGCTTGCAGACGGCCTATTGTGGGACCTCCCATTGTGATCATGTGAGTCAATACTCCTTGATAAACTCCCCTTTACATATACCTCTATCCTATTAGTTCTGTCCCTCCAGAGTACCCTGACTAATACAATGGCTAAGCTCCAAATTTTTCAAATTTTTCTGCTCTGCTTCCCTTTTATTATAAATTCTGTCTCGAATATCTCTCCTCTCACATCGTACTGTATGCAGTTAAAAGTAGCCATGCAGCTCCTTCAATGTTTTGCTTAGAAATTTCTTCTGCCACACATTCTAATTCAGTACTCTTAAATTTGTCTTCCATAGAGTCCTAGGACATGGACACAATTCTGCTAAGTTCCTTACAACTGTGTCACAAAAATAACTTTTATGTCATTTTACAATATTTTGTTCCTCATTTCCATTGAGACTTCATCAGAAAGGCCTTTACCATTCATGTTTCTACCAACATTCTAATCATGACCAATTAAGTAATATCTAAGAAGTTCCAGGCTTCTTTACATTTATTCTCAACTCTCACCAGAATCACTCTTACTGCTCTTTTTATAGCAATCTAGGCTTTTTCTAGCCTGCTCCTCAAAATTCTTCTAGCATCTATCCATTACTTACTTTCAAAGTCACTTCAACATTTTTAATAGCAATGGCCCCACTTCATGGTACCAATTTTGTGTCTTAGTCCATTTTCTGCTGATATAGCATGGTACATGAAACTGGGCAATTTACAAAGAACAGATATTTATTTCTTACAGTTCTGGTGGCTGAGAAGCCTAAGTTGAGGTGCCTGCATCTGATGAGGGCCTTCCTGCTGTGTCATCCCATGGCAGAAGGCAGAAGAGCAAGAGAACATGAGAGAGACAGCAAGAGGGGTGCAACCTCACTTTTATAACGTCTACTCTCAATAATAATGTGCTCCTGTGATTATGACATAAATAAATTTATGAGGAGCACAGAAACCTTTGACCTAATCAGCTATTAACAGTTGCCTCACAAGTCTACTGTCACAATAACTAACCCATTCCCACAATAATAATGTGCTCCTGTGATTATTACATTAATCAATTTATGAGGAGGACAGAGACTTGTGACCTAACCACCTGTTAACAGTTGCCTCTCTTAATTCTATCACAATGACAATTAAATTTAACAAGTTTTGGAGGGAACATTCAAACCATAGCATCTACTATCCCTTCTTCTTTCATACACATGATAAAGGCATAACTATTTCCAAGAGCTATGAAAAACATCTTACCAAGTATGCACCAGGCTCATATTGTAAAGAATAAAATTATTAAATAAAATTTCTATAGCTTGTTTTAGTGGCAAAGCATGTGAATATTTGCAGGAGAACTTTTTAATCTAGATACAAAGATTAAATGCTTAAGTGGTATTTTTAAATAGTATTCCAGAAATACTTTGTGATGTTTGACTGCTACCTTTTATCTTTTTCTGTTGCAATACCCTCCCACCCTCACCTAGGTAATTCTACATTGAAGGTCATGATAGACTTAATATTATGCTCAGCTCCTATGAGGTTGCACAATTTCCCAGTGTGTTCTCTTCCCCTGGCCTCTTAGTGCACCCTGCTGGACTTCCTCAGGAACACCACCTGCTCTTAGACTGCCACATGAGAACAAGCTTCATTTATATGCTCTAAATGACACACACAATTAACAGATGCATCATAGTCTCTAATGCTAAGATCCCACAGATATTTTCCTTCTCTTTCTTGATCCACAGACTGACCCAGCTAATATTTAGATGTCAGCAATTTCTGCAAATGATTGTGCTTTCTTAGTGCTATGAACTGAAGGTTTGTGTTCCCCCAAAATCTGTATATTGAAATGTGATCCCCCATATGATGGTATTTGGAGGTAAGGCCTCTGGGAGGTGATTAGGTCATGAGAGTAAAGCCCTTATGAGTGTGTTTAGTGTCCTTAAAAGAAAAGAGCTCTCAGTCATATAAGGATGTAGAGAGAAGGCAGCTGTCTACAAGCTAAGGAGTGGGCTGTCACCAGACACTAGATCTGCTAGCTCCTTAATCTTGGACTTCCCAGCCTGTGGAACTGTTAAGAAATAAAAGTTTGCTGTTTAAGCCACCTAGTCCATGGCATTTTTGTTATAGCAGCCCCAACGGACTAAGATCCCAGTTAACTTCAAGTTTCTGAAAGCTAAAGTCATTTCTATTTGTTATGTAGAGCACAAACAGATGCTTCTAGACTCAGTCTGTCAGATAGCCTAGTGGCACTGTGATAGCAACAAGAATTCTAACCCTGCCAGTAAACTTCCTGGTCACCAGTGATGGTGAAGATACTACTCTTCCTCTTCTCTAATACAAAGAGCATAATGCTCCCCTGCTTGCCTTGCTACCTGAAATCCCAAAGTAATCTCTTTTAAACTGGTAGTCCTCCTCATACCCTCATTTGTCTTAGTCCATTTTGTGCTGCTATAAAAAAATTCCTAAGATTAGTTAATTTATCATGATCAGAAATGTATTGGTTCACACTTCTGGAGGCTGGAACATTTGAGATCAAAGTGCCAACATCTGGTGAGGGCCTTCTTGCTGTATTATCAAAATGGTGGAAGGTGGAAGGGCAAGAGTACAAAAGAGGGAATCCACTCCCACAAGCCCTTTTTATAACAGCATTAATCTATTCATGAGCGCAGAACCCTTGTGACCTAAACAACTTCCATTAAGCCCCACCTCCCAATACTGTTGCATTGGGAATTAAGTTTCCAACATATAAATTCTAGGGCACACATTCAAACCATAACATCATCCATTCTTCAGTTGCTGTAAAATCTGCTCTTCTGGTAGCTCACTAAAGGGTACCATTGTCTTGCCCTCCTCTAACCATTTCCGTTAGTCAGCTAATAATGACCTCAATTTAGTTTAATAGCTGCCTAGAGAATCTGGTATAATTTAGTTTCTCTGCATGCTTTGCTTATGTTAATGCTGCAAGTTGGCTAATTTCCTAATGATCCTCACAATCACATAATATTAAAATTTGTTAAAGATACAATAAAGAGTTGTAAGACCAGAGTTTACTAAACATAGATAGTGTTCTTTGTCCTGTGCTAAGTTCTGTTGATACAATTAAATATATATCTGTACTTCATCCCAGATACTGCAGAGAACTCAAGCAAGTATGTAGCAATAAGTTCTCAAGAATGTATAACTCTAAAGGGGAAAAAAACCCTAATATTTAGTGAGCACCTAACATGCATTATTCTCACAATAAATCTACAAAATAACTATTATTTCACTCATTACAAATGAAAAGAAAACTGAACGCCAAAAAGATTTAAGAATTTGCCCAATATTCCAGGGTGAGAAAAGACAGAATTGTGATTAAAAGTATTTAACACTATGATAATCCCATATTGTACTGAGGAATGAGTGAAGTATTCAGTTCACCATAATATAGAGAAAAAAGACAAGTGATATGTAGGGACAAAATTATTTGTATATTTAATGGATGAAGAAATCACATCTGGTAAAGGGAACTAGAAAGGCCTCAGAGAAAGAATTGTATTTAAGAAAGGGCTGGAAGAAAGGTCAAGACTTCAAAGGCCAATCTGGGGGAAAATGAAACAGTCCTGCAAAAATACTCCTAGAACTTAAAAGTGAGTTTAACATAATCACAAGAAACTAAGTGAAGACACAAATATCCATGGTATTTCTATATTTTAGCAACATATATTTGTAAGCTGGTTTTAAAAGCGCTACCATGTATAATAGGTTCCTCAAAAGTGAAATGAGTATACATCTAACAGAACATTTTCTAGATCTGTATGCTGAAAACTACAGAATGCTAATGAAAGACATTAAAGAAAATCTAACTAAATGGAGAGACATACAATGATAAAGGTCTGAAGACTCAACATAGTAGAGATGTCAATTATCCCCAAATTGATCTATAGATTTAATACAATGTCAATAAAAATTCCAGCATGATTTTCTGTAGCTATAGAAGAGTTAATTCTAAAATTTCTATGGAAAGACAAAGTAACTAGAATAGCTAAAATAATTTTGAAAAAAGGAATAAATTTGGAGAAATCACTCTCCTATATTTTAAGACTTTAGAGTAATCAAGAGAGCATGATATTAGCAGATGTGTAGACAAAGATCAGTGGAACAGAATAGAGAACCCAGAAATTGACCCAAATAGATTTGGCCCATAGATTTTTGACAAAAGTGCAAAAGCAATTCAATGGAGGGAGCATATCTTTTCAACAAATAGTGCAAATAGTGATGGAACGATTGACATCAATATGCAGAAGGAAAAAACAAATAAAATGTTGACCTAAAATCTGAAGGGAACATTTTAGAGAAAATTGTATGGCCATATTATTTAATTTTTTAAATCTCTAGTCATCACCCTCTAAATTACGTATTATGATATGAGAATAACCAGAACTACAATTTGCTAAGATATTTGAATTGTTTGTCTATGTTGTAACTTTAAGCAATATTAATTGGTCACCATTAAACCCAAAATTTGAAAGAAAACAGATAATTAAAAAACAAAAATTTTCATTAGTGAAGGGAAATACCTTCTAATTTAATACATTGTGTTCTTAACTTGAAAAACTCATTTCCCCACAGAAGTTTTAAAAGTATCAGTGCAAACTTGGTGTTCTAATTGTAATTCCATATTATATTTACTTTATATTGTTCTTCAAAACTGAAATGTGTACAATTTGGGTCTACAAATATTTTTATTATTTTGCTCTAAAACTTAATTGACAAAGAAAATGGGAAGATTAATTTAATGTGTAAGTTGGTAAAGTATTGGGAATCTTTCAAGAATTTATTATCTCCCAGGCATGGTGGCTCACATCTGTAATCCCAGCATTTTGAGAGGCTAAGCCAGGTGGATCACTTGAAGCCGGGAGTTTGAGACCAGCCTGGCCAACATAGCAAAACCCCAACTCTACAAAACAAAGCAAACAAACAAAAAAAAATTATTATCAACTGACAAAAATGTGACCATTTTGCTGTAAAAATAGAGGATAAATTATAAAATATCTTTAAGATGAGCTGTGGTGAAATACTGCTCATATATAACTATATGAGCAGTTATAATAAAAACATTATAACAGCTTTATTGAGATATAATTGCCATATAATAAGTGCCACATACCTGTATACAATTTGATAGGTATTGACATATTTATATACCTAAGAATTGATCACCACCATTAAGATAGTGAACCCGGCCATCAACCCCAAAAATTTCCTTGTTCCCCTTGTTGATTCTCACTTCTGCCCTATCTAGCCCCAGGCAACCACTAATCTATGTTCTGTTACTATGGATTTGTTTGTTGTTTCTAGAATTTAACAGGATGGAATCATACTGCATATATTCATTTGTATCTGGTTCTTTCACTCAGTACAATTATTCTGAGATTCATCTATTCTGCTGCTTGTATCAATAGTTTATTCTTTTTATTACTGAGTGGTATTCAGTTGAATGGATATACTACAATACTAGTTACCTGCTGGCGGACTTTTGAGTCATTTCTATTTTTCAGTGCTAATCACTGATAAAAGTGCAATAAAAAATAAAATGTTGACCTAAACCTCACATCTTACCTTCAAAATGTAAAATATAAAACTATAAAACTTTTTAGAAGAAAACATATGAGAAAATCTTCATAAACTGTAGTTAGACAAAGAATTCTTAGACATGACACCAAAAACATGATCCATGAAAGAAAAAACTTGATAAATTGGAATTCATCAAAATAAAAAATGTTACCAGGTGTGGTGACTCATGCCTGTAATCCCAGCAGTTTGGGAGGCTGAGGCAGTTGGATCACTTGAAGCCAGGAATTCAAGACCAGCCTGGCCAACACAGCAAAACCCCGTCTCTACTAAAAATACAAAAATTAGCTAGGCATGGTAGCACTCACCTGTAACTCCAGCTGCTTGGGAGGCTGAGGCACAAGAAATACTTGAACCTGGGAGATGGAGGATGCAGTGAGCCAAGATGGCACCACTGCACTCCAGCCTGGGGGACAGAGCAAGACTCATCTCTAAATAAATAAATAAAATGTCTATTTTGTCAAAAGCCTTATGCTTAGTAAAGAAAGCCATACTCAAAAGGTAACATTCTATTTAGTCTATCTATGTATTTATCTGATTCCATTTACGTGATATTCTCAAATCGTATTAAATATTTTTAAGGGATAAAACTATAGTTACAGAAAATACAGTGAGAACACATGGACACAGGGAGGGGAACAACACACACTGGGGTCTGTGGAGGGGGCAGCAGGGGAGAGAGAGCATCAGGATAAATAGCTAATGCATGCTGGGCTTAATACCTAGGTGACTGGTTGATAGGTGCAGCAAACCACCATGGCACACGTTTACCTGTGTAAGAAGCCTGCACATCCTGCACATGTATCCTGTAACTTAAAATAAAATAAATTATTTAAAATATTTAATTTTCTTTAAACTGTAGTTACAGAAAATAAATTAGCTTGCCAGAGGTTATGGATAAAGTGAGGGTGTGATGTTATAGGGATACCATGAAGGTATTTGAGGGGTGATGAAACGTCTTTATATTCGGATTGTGGTGTGATTATATGCATCTGTCTATATATATGTTAAAATTCATAGAACTGTACACCAAAGAAGCCTATTTTTAAAGTAAAGTTACAGGCTGGGCAGTGGCTCATGCCGGTAATCCCAGCACTTTGGGAGGCAGAGGTGGGTGCATCACTTGAGTTCAAGAGTTCCAGACCAACCAGGGCAACATAGTGAGACTTAGTTTCTACAAAAAATAAACAAGAAATTAGCAAGGTACAGTGGTGCATGCCTGTAGTCCCAGCTACTTTGGAGGCTGAGGTGGGAGGATCGCTTGAGCCCAGGGAGGTTGAGGCTGCAATGAGCCATGATCACACACTGCACTCTAGCCTGGGTGACAGAGCAAGAGTCTGTCTCTAAATAAATAAATAAATAGATAAATAGATAAGAAAAGAAGAGAGAGGCCGGGGGCAGTGCCTCACATCTGTAATCCCAGCACTTTGGGAGGCCGAGGCAAGTCGATCACCTGAGGTCAGGAGTTCAAGACCAGCCTGGCCAACACAGTGAAACCCCATCTCTACTAAAAATACAAAAAAATTAGCCGGGCATGGAGGTGCATGTCTGTAGTCCCAGCTACTCAGGAGGCTGAGGCAGGAGAATCGCTTGAACCCGGAAGGCAGAGGTTGCAGTGAGCTGCGATCAAGCCACTGCCCTCCGGTCTGAATGACAGAGCAAGACTCTGTCTCAAAAAAAAAAAAAAAAGAAAAGGAGAGAGAGAACCATGAATTAGCCCATTGTAGATGAAAGGCATTAGAATAGATACAAGCAACTAGTGGGAGATACAATGGGATGAAGTATTGGCATCAGGTTCAATACTCTCATAAGTAGAATAGACACTGTTGTGACGGTAATGTGCCAGAGCTGCCTGGTTTCCTTCTCTGCAGTCAAGGTTTCTTCCTCCCTTCCTCACTTTGCCCTGGAAGCAGATATTCAGACAACCCAAGTTCCTTCCTCTCTTTATGAACCGCACATTCAAAAAGATCTGGCACCTGACCTGCTCCTGTTAGGAGAAAGATGAGAAACATTACTGGTAGAGATCTTAATGGGAAGATCAAGGCCTGAGTGGAGGAACACAAGGTATGTTTGGCCAGTGCGAGTATTTCAGCAAGACTGGCAAATGCATGAGAGCAGTGGGGAATTAAAACTTCCGAGCATTTTAGGAGGCCGAGGCGGGCGGATCACGAGGTCAGGAGATCGAGACCATCCTGGCTAACACGGTGAAACCCCGTCTCTACTAAAAATACAAAAAATTAGCCGGGCGTGGTGGCGGGCGCCTGTAGTCCCAGCTACTCGGCAGGCTGAGGCAGGAGAATGGCGTGAACCCGGGAGGTGGAGCTTGCAGTGAGCCGAGATTGTGCTGCTGCACTCCAGCCTGGGCGACAGAGTGAGACTCCGTCTCAAAGAAAAAAAAAATGTTGGGATTAAACTACAGAAGGCAGTGAATGAGGATTGAAGAGTGTGTATCCAGTTTGGTAAGTACTGGGGAGCTATGAAATGTTCTTAGATGTGCTTCAGGAATATTAGGCTATGATTTATAGGATGGAATCGAATGGAGAGGTAGGAGAGAGAGATCAAGAAAGAGAATGCAAACAATAACCAACACTGGTAGCCATCAGAGTTCATGGCTGTGGCCATGCTGATGGAAAAGGGGAATGCAGACAAGTAGCAATTTGTGAATAAAAGTTAAGGAAAAGAGAGAGGAGCTTGAGCAATCAAAGATGTCACTTGCAATATGCAAGAAATAATGTTTTAGGGGAATTTCTGACAAATGTTAGGGAAAACCACTCTTTTTTAACAAGTCCCAAAGTAATGCATCTATGCATCAGGAACAAGAGTTTCAGGACCCCCACAAACAGATAGTACTATGAAGAGTTTTGTAACAATATTCCTTTATTTTCCACTCAAGATAACATTAAGCAATAACTAGAATCACGCACACTGTTCCTCAGCCCTCTGCTGGTGTAGCCTCTCTCCTGGACCTCTTTTAAAGGTAGAGCATCAGGGAAACAGCCATCCCTAACCCACAACTATCCATAATCAAGTTATTTCCTCTGCTTCTCCTCCCTGCTAGATTGCCTCATTTACACCCAACGTGACTGACACTGATGACACCCAGTTGTACTTTTCCATTCTCGTTTGAAGCACTGAGTGGCAGACATCTTCTATTTTCTAATAAAGACAAATTAGCAAACAAGATGCAGAGCAAGTTGGAAGGGCTGAAGAATGCCTCATCCTTTCTTTCCCACCCCCCCCCCAATATTGAAGCTTATGGAATAACCCCAGCTTTGCTGTACATGTTTCCTTAAAAACAGTTTCTCAAGCCCATTCATTCTCAAATGAAGGAAGAATTTAGCAAATTTTTCCAAGGCTTTTCTCCCAGCCTGCTTCATAGGACTGTCCTAAGGCACAAAGCATAGCAGGTGCTTGACATTTCTGTATCAATCATAATCATAGTTGTTTTTACAGGCTTTTTATTTTTTTGCTGCATCTCCATGTCTTATCTCAGTAAAGCAACGTTATGCTAATTTTACAGATGGAAAAGCTGGTATTGAGATTGGTTTTAAGCTTAGTCATAAAAGGAGTAAATGGCAGAGTCTGGACTCAAACATTCAGATTCCTCATCTTTTCTTCCCCTAATATAACCAGGGCTCTCTTGTTCTTTTTATTTGTAGAGACTTCTGATCTGTTTATTTGAAATGAGGTTAAGGACCAAGACTTTTAACCTAGCATCAAAGAATTAGCTCAGCTTTGCTATCACTCTATTCCCTCCTTAGCCCAGCAGGTGGGCTATTAATTGTGTCCTTCATTTAAATGAGGATATTCTGGGCTGTGCTTTGCATTTGCAAAGTGCATGGGTAAACTGTAAATGAGAAGTACCCTTCACAAAGAGATAGCCAGTGTGATCTCTGCACAATCCAGCAACATTCTGGAAGATTTATTGATCCCTTGGGTTTCATTTTCTAATTCTCTTTAGCTTCTAGGAATTTTAAAAATATAATCTATAGGTTATATATTTTTCTTTTTCTGAGCCACTCTCTGCCATATTATTGATAAATAAATTATTTCCTGAGGAAAGACTATAAGAAATTTTCTGAAGATGATTATTTTCACTCAAGAATTTTTAGGATAGGGATTATGAAGAGACAGGAGGACCTATCCTGAACTCTAATTATGATATTTAAAATGTTCCATCTTGCCATATAAATATATTATGCTAACATAATGTTTTTATATGTATACTTTGGCTACTAGATGTATATATCGAAAATTGTGAAAATGTTTCTCTTAGCGTTGTGAGCATAATGATCTGAATGCATGCATAAGTGCCTTTAATGCAAACAGATACACTCATCTGTAGAAATCTAATCTAGAGGAGTAGATGTAATTTACTATCAGATGCTTTTATTAACTTGATGGCTTGAAGTATTTCGTTGTCTATCCAGCAGGCCAGGGCATCTGGAGTAGCCAATTGTGCATGTTCAAAATCTGTTAATGCCAGTCATACATGAGTCCTGACAAAGCACCTGCAAGAGCCAAATCCAGTGGTGCATCCTCACCACTACACCCATTTATGTTACCCATGTCTGAAGGAAACCCCTTGCAAAGGGATTTGCCAAAATATGGTCATAGACGACCGGTTTTGGGGAGTGGTTCTGTGGTGCTCAGTCAGAATGGAAAGCATGTCCCCCACCCAAATACTAAATGACTTCTTTCCTCCCAAAGCTTTCCTATCTCCAGTCCAAACAACATAATATCGAGGTTGAGCATCCCTAATCTGAAAATCCAAAATCCAAAATGCTCCAAAATCTAAAGCTTGTTGAGGACTGACATGATATAACAAGTGAAAAATTCCACTTCCACACTTGACTTCACGTGATAGGTTGCGGTCAAAATGCAGTCAAAACTTTGTTTCATGGACAAAATTATTTAAAATATTCTACAAAATTACCTTCAAGCTATGTGTATAAGGTGTATATGAAACATAAATGAATTTCATGTTTAGACTTTGGGTCTCATTCCTAAAATATCTCACTACATACATGTAAATATTCTGAAATCCAAAATAACCCAAAATCTCAAACACTTTTGGTCCCATGCATTTTGGATAATGTATTACATTACATATATGTGTGTGTGTGTATATATATATAATGTGTTTTTTATATATTTTATGTATAATATATAATATATGTATAAAATATACATACATGATATATAATGTTACATATATTTATACATATGTCATATTATATATAATATATAGTATACACATATATATTATATGTGTGTGTAATGTTGTCATTCCACAATAAAGCATATAGGTCTGGAAAGGATAATAAGTGTTATCTATTGGCAGTTCTGTGTGAAAGAGTTTATCAGCTCCTGTTCAGCTGATGGCAGCTCACTGCAGAAGTTACTTACAGGTGGACTATCTCTATCCAAAATGCTTGGGACCAGTTTTTCAGATTTCGGATTTTCTCTAAACACAAAATTTCCTTATGTTTTAATTACATGAAACAAAGTTTTGACTGCCTTTTGACTGTGAGCCATCACATGAGGTCAAGTGTAGAATTTTCCACTTGTGGCGTTCAGGGCAACGGACTTTCCATCCCAGAACCATTGGCCCAATTTGTCCGTAACTTTGTGGAGAAGACCCTGGTGCTGGTGAACGTTGCTGTGACTTACTCAAAGCCTTGATTGGCCACATTTTGGTACTACGCCAAGTTTGGGCTGGTTCCTCCCACCCCTGCTGAGATCCCTAGAGCTATTCAGAGTCTGAAAAAAATAGTCAATAGTGCTCAGACTGGTAGCTTCAAACAACTCACAGTTAAGGAAGCTGTGCTGAATGGTTTGGTGGCCACTGAGGTGTTATGTGGTTTTATGTCGGAGAGATCATAGGCAAGCGTGGCATCATTGGCTATGATGTTTGAAGACCAGTCTTTAACATCTGATTATATTTGATTTATTATTTGAATGTTGTTGGACCATGTGTGATCAGACTGCTATCTAAATTAAATAAGATTTGTCAAAATTCAAAAAAAAAAAATTTCCACTTGTGGCATCATGTCAGTAACCAAAAAGTTCTGGATTTTGGAGAATTTGGGATTTTGAATTTTTGGAGTAGGGATGTTCAAATGGATATATGCATATCCATTGTTATGGAATGAAAATATAACACACACTTGTATATGTATGTATATATATAACATTTTGTCCCTAAAGTGTTATTTCAATTTGTAGAAGTAAACTGGAAGAATAGATACCATCAGCATCTTTCCAGGGTCATTCCGAGAACCTTCCAATTGTAATAAATTATGTAAAATAAAACAAAAAATAAAACCTCTTGCCATGTTGTCATGGAGGCCTCCCCTAAATGTGTATGCCACAAAAGAAGCAGTGTCAGCAGCAAGGGGGAGGATCCCAGAGAAAATAGAAGAAGGGGATGCCTAAGCACCATACATCATGTTGCTTGTACAATACAAAAAGAAAAACAATTAAGCAGATTTTCCAAAGTAGAAAATAATTGGTCTTTATATAGAGTCAACAATTTATATAGAGTAATTTATATGGAGTTGACAACTTCAGAAAAAGATAGGGCTGATTTTCCAAGTCACCCTAATAGATTGTACCTTTTCTTATTCAATAGACATTTTTACTGAAGCTTAACACATATCAAGGACCCAAATCCTAAGTCAATGTATTTACACAAAATGACCACACTTGTGAAATGAGCACTGAGACGGAGAAACAGAATGCACTGTTCCAGCACCTCAAAAGACCCCTCATGCTCTTTTCCAGTAAGTAATGACCCTTCCAGATGTAACTGGTATAACCATCCTTCCTTCTAATACCACAGAATAGTTTTACTAATGTATTCCTAAGTAGAAACAACTCTGCCATTTTGTAATAGTCATATTATTACCATCTGGTGTTAAATCAAAGACACAGTAATTAGAGACACTTGGTTTCCTTAGGGTATTCTTCAGGGCATGTGCTTTTCTGAAAGCCCATCATCTTGAATTATCAAGAACTGAAAGTGCCAGTTTTAAAAAGATGACTTTTTATCACAAAGTCCTAAACCAGAAGAGTAATGATGTTGAAAGAAGCCACTGTCAGGTGAGCAAGAGCATTACTACTGCAGCATAAAATACAGCCTGGCTCCAGCCATAAATTCATACTAAACTTCTTTTATGAGCAACACTTTATTATTTTATTATTATCAAGAAGAAATACAACTTTGCCTTTAACCACATTCAAATCTTCTGGGGGGAAAATATTAAATATATAAATGTGTGATAAATGAACTTCAGCACTGTAATACATTATGAATATATTTGAGGCAAAAAATCTATGATAAATGGATAGAACCAGTACTAGTACATTTCATATTTAAAGAGTGGCTGCTAATACGTCATTCTGGCTGAGCAATTTATAGATTGGGTAGCTATTTTCCTGGTTCTTTATCCCAACAATTCATCAATTTTTATGTTTTTTAAAAGTTGGATGATAAGTTTATCAGACTTTGATTTTCCTACTGCCAATTTTTTTTTTCAGGGCAGAAATGGGGAGAAACAAACTGACTTATAAACCTTCACTATTCCTTGGTAGTTTTTTTCCTCAACCATAGACTCTGATAAATACAGTATGAGAAGAAGGGGAAGAGAAATGTTATTGCATGAATCTATTAAGCTATTGGGTAGATATAGTACTTTACTCATAGTTGGTCAACTAATAAGGCACATATAGTCCTACTTTCTATGAACTTACAGTTCAAAATTAAATTATATCAACCTTATATTACATTGTAAACACAGAGACAGTCACCTTTATATTTTCTGTAGGAAGGGAAGAAAGCAACCATACGAAAAGTCCTGAATATTACAAAAGCTTTTATTATTGAATGTACTCTCACCTACATTCACATACGGCCCTGTCTGGTGTTCTGGTGATTAAGCCACAGCACTTCTAACAAAGTAATGAAACAACCTTGTAGAAGCCTAGCTCGTGAAAATGGAGAAAGTAGTCAACACCTCTATTTGATTCTATCTCAACTTCCTAATCCTATTTCAGGCTGATACTGTGTTTGTTGGAGAAATTTGTGAATTTCACAAATTTCTCCAACTTGTGAAAAACAGTTTCCCTCTCTTTAAAAGCTTTCACTCAAATAAGGAAAACAAAAATTGTGTCTTCAAATTATTTATTTGATTTGGTACAGGAACAAGGTAAATAGATAAGAATAAACAGAAAAAGATGATCATAAGCATAATCAATGAGAATAGTTGCTAATTCTTAAAAAGATCTAGGTGTCAACATTCTAATATATTGTACCTCAGAAAAATAAGGAGAAAGGAAGGCTTTTTTTTTAATGTAAGCAAATAGCTTATCTTAAAGACTTGTGCAGAGAGGACTCACACATAGAGGGAACCAGTAGGATGAAAATGGAGTTCCATAAGAGCGACAGTCCATGCTGAGGTAGCAGCAGAGCCTGATTGAGCTTGTATAGGCAGTTTTTTCCTTGATCTAGGCAAGGGTGAGTTCTGAGGGTACAAAGACACTGTTGAAAGCAGTAGTTTTCTGATATAGTTTGGATT
Source organism: Pan troglodytes (assembly GCF_028858775.2). Taxonomy (NCBI): domain Eukaryota; kingdom Metazoa; phylum Chordata; class Mammalia; order Primates; family Hominidae; genus Pan; species Pan troglodytes. The sequence continues at coordinate 134,739,878 of NC_072403.2, read as the reverse complement.
TGTGTCCCCACCAAAACTTTATGTTAAACCATAATCCCCAGTGCTGGGGGTGGGGCCTGGTGGGAGGTGACTGGATCATGAGAGTGGATTTCTTGAGTGCTTTAGCACCATTCCCTTGGTACTGTCCTCATGAGAGTGAGTTCTCACAAGATCTGGTTGTTTAAAAGTGTGTGGCACCACCCCCACCACCTTGCTCCTGCTGTGGCCATGTGAAGTGCCTGCTCCCCGCTCACCTTCCACCATGATTGTAAGTTTCCTGAAGCATCCCCAGAGGTCAAGCAGATGCCAGCATTATGTCTCCTGTACAGCCTGCAGAACCATGAGCCAATTAAACCTCTTTTCATTATAAATTACCCAGTTTCAGGTATTTCTTTAGAGAGATGCAAGAGTGGACTAATACATTCTCAAAGTGTTGCACCCAGACCAGCAACATCAGCATCACCTGGGAACTTGTTAGAAATGTAAATTCCCAGGCTGCATTCAAGACCTACTGAATCAGAAACACTGGAGGGGAAGCCTGGTGACCTGTGTTTCAAACCCCTCTCCCCACCCCAGGGATTCTGATGAATGCTGAACTTTGAGAACCGCTGGTCTCAAGGAGAGGTCAGTAGACTTTTTCTCTAAAAGGCCAGAGAGGAAAAGTTTTAGATGTTGCACTTCATACATTCTCTGTCACAACCAAACTCTGCTGGGTAGTGCAAAAGAAGTCATAGATAATATGTTAACAAATGGGCATGGTGATGTTCCAATAAAATTTTGTTTACAAAAACAGGTCAGAGACTAGATTTGGCCCATGGGCCATTGCTGATCCCTGATACAGAAAACAAATGGGTGGGAGGAAGAAGAGGCAGCAGGTTTGCTCACTACTTCTCCTTCCTCACCTTTTCACTTTCATTGGTCCTGACACCTACTGATGAGCCCAGATGGTATCAACGTACCTCCCAATGTACATGCACTTTTATGCTTCCACTTGAGAATTGTGCACAGAGTACTCAAGCCATTTACTAATTAAGAATAAGGCACAGAAAGGAAAATAGAGAGAGATGAACCTAAATCCTCCCATCAGTTCCCAGAATTCCAGAGCTCCTCTGAAAAAAAGTAGACTTCAGACTGAAATATCAACATCATAACCATCGTTTATCCAAGTTTCGTGTGTATCATTTTTCTAAAAGAAATGTTCTCTGTGATTCTGTTTGGCCTCAAGGAACAAGTGGGTAAAAAGGAGCTTGACAGCTCTTCCTTCACTAAAAAAAAACAAGCAAACAAAACAATAACAACAACAAAAACCTATAAGACTAAGCACAAGGAAGCCAAGGAAGTTCGAGACCACAAACTTCGCTGAATGTCCTGCTGGAACATTCAACAAGCCTCAGGTGGAAAGTATTACCTTACATCCAAACAGAAGCTCTCAAATTCCAACATAGATCAGAATTACCTGGACAGGTTCTTAGATCACTGGGCCCCACCCCCAGAGTAGACGAGGGTGCAGTCTGAGAATTGCATGTCCAACAAGTCCCCAGGTGATGCCGATGATGCTAGTCCAAGAACCACACTTTGACAACCACTGCTCCAAAACATGCTCTTCTCTTCCTTCTGTGTTCCCAATCTTAGTTGGCAAAACCACCGCTACCTATCTAGGCACCTAAGCAAATACTTGGGTCATGCTTGACTCCTCACTATCTCTCACCCCCATATTAATCAATCACCAAGTCTAATCAAGTTTGCCTTATCAGCATCTTGGAAATATAATTCCTCTTTACTGTCCTCATTGCCCATGAATTAGTTTAGGCAAGGGTTTTCACACTTTCCACATAAAAGTGAAATTATTTTCACATTAGAAAATAATTATATTCTATAAGTACAGGCCATAGGGGTAAAAGATCTTTTTTCTTTCTTTCTTTTTATTTTTTTTTTCCGAGACAGAGTCTCACTGTGTTGCCCAGGCTGGAGTGCAGTGGCATGATCTCGGCTCACTGCAACCTCCGCCTCCAGGGTTCAAGCTATTTTCCTGCATCAGCCTCCTGAGTAGCTGGGATTACAGGCACCTGCCACCGCACCTGGCTATTTTTTGTATTTTAGTAGAGATGGGGTTTTGCCATGTTGGTCAGGCTGCTCTCGAATTCCTGACCTCAGGTGATCCACCTGCCTCAGCCCCCCGAAGTGCTGGGGTTACAGGTGTGAGCCACTGTGCCTGGACAAAAATCTGATTGTGTAAGTTACTGGAAACAAGACTCAATCCTTCAACCATCCCGAGGGGTGAGGGGGTCCATGTTCCTGTACAGCTATTCTCCATTCATTCAGTAGGGAAGCCTTGACTTAGGCCCTCATCATCACCTGTCTAGGCATTCTACCAATTCTAGATCAAACACTTCACTCTTTCCACTAGCCAAAGTTATTTACTTTTAATTACTGTATAAGATAACCAAATAGTCTAAGACCAAACATGTTATTTCTCCTTGTGCACTTCAAAATGAACTTCAAATTCATTTAGCTTTGCACACACTCTGTATCAGTCACTAATTCCAACAGGATACAGATGTCATACTTAAAATACGATAATTCAAGGAAGGTTTATTTACAAAGGTGAGAGTTTAGGGCAGTGCTTCTCAAGTAACAGTGGTTTTACTCTTGGGACATCTGTTGATGTCTGGAGACATTATCAAGACTAAGGGGGGTTGAGCGTACCCCTGGCATCTAGTGAGTGAATGCCAGGAATATTGCTAAACATCCTACAATGTGCAGGACAGCATAGCACAGCATAGAATTAGACAACAAAATGTCAAGGCAAAATGTCAAGAGTGGCAAGGTTGAGAAACCTTGCTACAGAGTAAGGTCTTGTTAAATGCTTGTCAAATTGAATTAAATGAGAAGTGCAAACAAACTTCCCAGGTGCAACTAACTCTGCTTGAGTCAACTGAAGAGAAATCATGATGGGTAACTGGTGTGGAAAGATGGAAACTGCACCTCACGTTGGGCCCTTGTATTAGTCAGGGATCTCCAGAAAGACAGAACCAATAGGATGGATATAAATTCTATATTAGAGGAGATATGTTATGGGAATTGACTCAGCAATTATGAAGGTCCAGAAGTCCCACAGTCTGACATCTGCAACTGGAGACCCCGGCATGATGGTTAATATTAGGTGTCACTTGATTGGATTGAGGGATGCCTAGATGGCTGGTAAAGTATTATTCCTGGGTGTGTCTGTGAGGGTGTTGTCAGAGGAGACTGACATTTGAGTCAGTGGTCTGGGAAAGGAAGACCTGCTTTCAGTGTGGGTGGGCACCATCCATCCAATTGGCTACCAGCACTGCTAGAACAAAGCAGGTGGAAGAAGGTGGAATAAGTTTGCCTACCAAGTCTCCTGGCTCTCTTTGTTCTTCCTGTGCCAGATGCGTGCTTTCACTTCCCCTGTCCTTTGAGATCAGGCTCCGGGTTCTTTGGTCTTTGAACTCTAAGACTTGCACCCGCAGCTTCCTGGGGACTTTTGGGCCTTTGGCCACAGACTGAAGGCTGCATTGTCAGCTTCCTTAGTTTTGAGGCTTTCAGACTTAGACTGAGCCTCTACCGGCTTCTCTCTTTCCCCAGCCTGCAGACAGCCTAATATGGGACTTCACCACGTAAATGTGTGAGCCAAATCTCTGTAATAAACTTCCTTTTATATATACATATATCCTATTGATTCTGTCCGTTGGGAGAAGGCTGACTAATAACACCAGGAAACTGAGTGGCAAAACTCCCAGTCTGAAAACCAGGGAAGCAGAGATGAGGGTGGTGGTGTAAGTCCCAGAGTCCAAGAACTCTGCCATCCAAGAGCAGGCAAAGATGGGTGTCCCAATTCAATGGGAAAGAGAGAATTTGCCTTTCCTCCACTTTTTTATTGTCTTGGCATTCAATGGATTGAATGATGCCTGCCCACATTAGTAGAGAGGATCTTCTTTACTCAATTCACTGATTCAAATACTAATGTCTTCCAGAAACACACCCACAAACACCCCTATAAAAACTTAAAAACAATGTTTTACCAGCTATCTGGGCATTCCTTAACCCAGTCAGGTTGACACATAAAATTAAGTATCATGACCCTGTTATCTGGATTAAATTCACACTTTTGAAGGTATGGATCAGCCACAATTAGTATCTTTTATGTGGCTGAGGTCTTTCAAGACTTGCCTGAGGTGTTTTGTGATCCCAGAGTGTCAACATTTGGCTACAAGGAAAGGTCTCAGCAATAAGCCTAGGTATTTGATATGGTTTGGATTTGTGTCCTCGCCCAAATCTCATGTCGAATTATAACCCCAGTGTTGGAGAAGGAAACTGGTGGGAGGTAACTGGATCATGGGTGCAGATTACCCCCTTGCTTTTCTCATGATAGTGAGTGAGTTCTCAAGAGATCTGGTTGTTTAAAACTGTGTAGCACCTCCCGCTTCGCTCTCTTCCTCCTTCTCTGGCCATGTAAAACGTTCCTCCTTTCTCTTCATCTTCTGCCATGATTGTACATTTCCTGGGTCCCCCTGCTTCAGTCATGCTTCCTGTACAGCCTGTGGAAGTGTGAGTCAATTAAACCTCTTTTCTTTATAAATTACCCCGTCTCAGGTATTTCTTTATAGCAGTGTAAGAATGGACTAATACAATATCCATTCAAGGTTGAAAATAGAAAAGTCACTTAATGCATTCACAAATTGTTTATTGAAAGCCTACTATATTCCAAATACCATTCAAATAAACTTGAAAATACAATTCAATATAATCTAAAGAAGGTTTAGCTCTGATGTTCCAGGTAGAGCTTTTCTTAACTTCTAGTTTAAAAAATACGATTTTTTTTTTCCTCTAGATTTCCCCTTATATAGGAAAGACAGCTGGGCTCCAGTGATAAGCCCTATGACATGAAAAAGAGAGAGAAGAGATTTCCTTTGCCTGTTGCCAACACCCTCCAATATATTGAATGAAGCCACTGTTAAGAGAAAAACTTGGGGCTGTAACGTTCCCCCCTTTCAAACTGGGAAGGTGCCAAGAGACCAAAGAATGGTTCAGACAAGTCCAGATTGATGAGTAGGTGATATATTTTGACTTACATACAGGGCATTCCTGGATGGCGGCATGCTATTAAGCTAATTTTTTGGCTCTTTGCTGACTGTGTTTGAACAATGAGACTGTTTTTCTTGGTATGTTCTCAGATATTCTCCAGGATGTTTGGTTTCTCACGGACACCTGGGTTGGGTGCTATGGCCTTGGCTCACCGCCCAGTCTTCAGGGTTCAGGTGGCAGACATATGCCCTTAGGTATCCTGGTGAGGGACCTGTCACACTACAACCACCTATGAGTTGCATAAGGAGAGGTTCTATTTTCCAACCACATTGTGCTAGAAAAAAATCCAACATGAATTTGTGTTATTAACTAATTTGGGGCTGGGAATATATGCTTATGAGTTATTCTACAGAAATAACTAGTAATATCTTTCTCAATAAAAGCAAAATAGTTGATAGTCTATATTGTGTTGTTTGTATATCACTTGCCCCAAATATATCCATTTATTGTTCTATGTCAAAACAGGCAGCATAACACATGGTACAGTTATCCCTATTCTCCTCCCCGCTTCCACAACAGAAGTAAGTAATCAGCCATGGCACTCTTTGCCTGGACATGGCCTCAGATTTCTTCTGTACATAGCACTTCAGGGAGCCACTATTAATGGAAAAGAATTGGCAATTCAGGTAAAATTTATTTGTGTTTGGTTGGCAAGAATATTGACTTGGGTAGGCCCTATTAACGGATAAATATGTACCTGGAAAGAGTGACTCAATGACACTATTACCTTATTTTATTTAGTCTATCTCCTTAGTGACACCTGATAAGATAGAATGTGTAACAGTTTAGTTCTGATAAGAGGGATGGGGCCATTGGAAAGAAATTTTCCAAGGCAATATGTGATTAAATGTATATAACAAATGTGTATCTCTAATCTGGAACTCTTTCCGGATCTCCAAACACATATATCTAAATGCCTACATGACAACAGTACTTGCATGTTCAACAGACATATCCCCAAATTAAAATGCCCTAAGAGTTTCTGCTTTCTACCAATTTGGAATAACAGAAATAGGATTTAACCACCACCAGCAGCATCCTAGGCTTTTACATCTACCGAATCAGACAACATATATGAAACAATAATTTTCAGCCATTGGACATTGGTAGTGTGCACAGTGATTCCCCAAGAGAAGAAAAAAAATGAGCTAGATGAGCTCTATCCTTACTATCAGCTTACTGCTTGGACAGTTTCCAGGCTGTAGAGGAGACAGAAGAAACCCAGAGCCAAGGTATCTCACAGAGTAGAGAAGAAGAGATCTGAGTTGAGAAAGGCCAAAACAGCTAGAATCTGTGAGGCAGAGAGGAGGGAGCTACACAGAGAGGATTCAAGAACTGCAGAGGAGCACCTCAGTCATTGTCTGAGTACTGATGTGAGCATACGTGACAGAAAACTATCTGAGACTGGAGAAAACCCCTTTAAAAAACAGCAGGCAGAAAAATTCTAAACACTCACACAGGATGGAAAATACTCAATGTTTCCACCAACCAAAGGAGAAAGACCTTGAAATACATAGAGCATTGGGTAAAATCCTCAGAAGAGTGTCCGCTTAGTATTGGGCATAAGTTAAATTTGAACCAAAAGGTACCCTGGATTCACCCTAACAAAGCTTAAGGCAGGCCTCAGAAGGATCAAACTGAATCCAAGCAACTTAACTAACTGCATGCCAGAACAATGTTCAGCACTATTTAAAAGAATAAAACAAAATATAGCCCCTGACAACACAAAATGTATAATGTCTGTCTTCAAATAAAAAATAACAGACATCAAGCCAGATGCAGTGGCTCATGCCTGCAATCCCAGCACTTTGGGAGGCCAAGGCGGTCGTATCACTTGAGGTCAGGAGTTCAAGACCAGCCTGGCCAACATGGTGAAACCCCATTTCTACTAAAAATACAAAAATTAGCCAGGTGTGGTGGTACATGCCTGTAGTCCCAGCTACTTGGGAGGCTGAGACAGGAGAATGGATTGAACCTGGGAGGCAGAGGTTGCAGTGAGCCAAGATCATGCCATTGCACTCCAGCCTGGGTGACAGCCTGGGTGAGACTCTGTCTCAAAAAAAATAATAATTTTAAAAACAATAATAATAACAGACATCAAAGAAGGAGGATATATAACCCATAACCAAAAGGAAAGTCACTCAATAGCAACAGAACCAGATTTACAGAGATGATGAAATTAGCAGACAGAAAATTTCAAATTCTACTATAATTAAACTCCATACAATCAGGAAAGTGGAAGAAAATATTAACATTATGAGGGAAGAAGTGGTAGAAATATTATAAAAAGAATTACACATAGTTTGCAGAGATAAAAATACAATATCAGAAATTAAAAATATAATGGAAAAGATTAACAACAGATTAAACCCTACAAAATTGAAGATCAGTGAACTTAAAAATATTAAAGTAAACTTAAAGCAATAGAAAATGTCCTAGATAAAGCTCAGAGAAAAAAAGACTTTTTAAAAAATGAACAAAGCATCATGACCTTATCAATGATACTGTTTGACACTATCAAGCAATCTAACAGCACGTAGTTGAAGACTCAGTAAAGGGAATTGACAGAAAAAAAAACCCTTAAAAAAATGATAAAAAATGTTCTTAATTTGATGAAAACATAAACCCGCATATCCCAGAACCTCTAAGAACCCCAAACAGAAGAAACACAAAGAAAACCACACCAGGGGCACATGTTCTCAGGACCTCCTGAAGCTTTGTCACAGACTACACACACACACACATATATATATATATACACACACACACACACACACACATATGTATGTGCATAATTTATGTATATGTATGTATATAATTTTAAAAGAAAGAAAATACTGGGTTCCAGTGATAAGCCCTATAAAATGGAAAGGAGAGAAAAAAGATTTTCTTTGCCTATTGGCAATACCCTCCAGCATATCAAGTGAAACTACCGTTATGAGAAAAACTTAGGACTATAACATTCTCCCCCCACAAACAAGGAAAGTGCTGAGAGACCAGAGAATGACTCAGACAAGTCCAGCTTGACAACTAGATGAGTTTATTAGGACTTACATACAGGGCACCACACCAAGGCACACCATAATCAAATTGCTGAAAACACATGACAAAGCAAACAGTTTCAGCTCAACCAGGAAAGAAAAGTATATTAAATTCAAAGGACAAAGATCAGTATGACAAAAGAATTCTTGTCAGAAACTATAAAAGTCAGAAGACATTGAAGCAACCAAAGTTATTGATTGGGGTAGGGGTAGGAGGTGGGGGGAGGCAGGAACTGCTGACCCAGAATTCCATATCCAGTGAAAATATCTTTCAAAATTGAAAGTAAAATGAAGATGTTTTCAGAAAATGCTGAGGGGATTAGTCACCAGCAGATGTGGACTAAAAGAAATGTTAAAGGAAGTTCTTCTGATAGAAGGAAAATTATACCAGATGCTAATTTGGATCTACATGAGGGAAGGAAGAGCACTGTAAGTAATCAATATGTAAATAAATAGAAACATTAACACGTTCTAAACTGAGCTCCTCATCTTCTTCTGAGAATCTGCTTCTCACTCAGCCTTTTCTTATCACATTTAATGGCCACTCCATTCTTTCATGTTTGGTAGAACATTTGGGGGTCAACATTGATGTGTCTCTTTCCCACACCTCCTACATCACATCATCAGCAAAGGCTAATGGCTCTAACTTCAGGACATGTACAGGGTCTTGCCTCACAGCTGTCTCCCCACTACTCACTGCCATTGTTTTGTCTCGGTTATTGCAATGGCCTCATGCTAGGCCTCTCTACTTCCACTGTGGCCCCCACTCCTGTGTATTCGCAATGCAGCAGTCAGAGGACTGACTCCAAAGGCTTCCGAAGGTTCACGTCATACCTCTACTCACGAAAGGCCAGTGGTCCCTTTCATGCGCGTCCGTGTGAAGAGACCACCAAACAGGCTTTGTGTGAGCAACATGGCTATTTATTTCACCTGGGTGCAGGCGGGCTGAGTCCGAAAAGAGAGTCAGCGAAGGGAGATAAGGGTGGGTCCGTTTTATAGGATTTGGGCAGGTAAAGGAAAATTACAGTGAAAGGGGGTTTGTTCTCTGGCGGGCAGGAGTGGGGGTCGCAAGGTGCTCAGTGGGGGTGTTTTTGAGCCAGGATGAGCCAGGAAAAGGACTTTCACAAGGTAATGTCATCACTTAAGGCAAGGACCAGCCATTTACACTTCTTTTGTGGTGGAATGTCATCAGTTAAGGTGGGGCAGGGCATATTCAATTCTTTTGTGATTCTTCAGTTACTTCAGGCCATCTGGGCATATATGTGCAAGTCACAGGGGATGCGATGGCTTGGCTTGGGCTCAGAGGCCTGACATTCCTGCCCTCTTATATTAATAAGAAAAATAAAACAAAATAGTGTTGAAGTGTTCGGGCAGCGAAAATTTTTGGGGGGTGGTATGGAGAGAGAATGGGCGATGTTTCTCAGGGCTGCTTCAAGCGGGATTGGGGCAGCATGGGAACCTACAGTGGGAGAGATTAAGCTGAAGGGAGGTCTTGTGGTAAGGGGTGATATTGTGGGGATGTTAGAAGAAACATTTGTAGTATAGAATGATTGGTGATGGCCTGGATACGGTATTGGATGAATTGAGAAACTAAATGCAATAACAGAAGAAGAAAAACAGGTATAAAAGGTCTAAGAATTGGGACGACTCAGGATATCTGATTAGAGAGTGCCTAAGGAGATTCAGCATAGTCCTGCCAGCAAAGATTATTTATTTACTTCAAGAGTTAGGAGTGGCAGTTTGGGGATAGCACCAGGAGATATCAGCTGTGATGGCTTGGAGAAACAGTGTAAACCGGCAGTGTAAACAAGAGCAGGGCATGTATGAGTAGTTGAGAACGGTGAATAGGAGTATGACTAGACAGAAGATAGTAGGGACGACAAGTTTTTTGGGGGCACAGTCTAAGTTGGTCTGGTGTCTGGAATGAGACTGGGGCCTAATAAAAAGGAGCGTCTATACAGGAGCTTAAATGGGCTGTACCCTATAGCATTCCGAGGACAGGCCTGAATTCTGAGAAGGGAAAGTGGTAAAAGTATTGTCCAGTCCTTTTTGGTGGCTGAGCTTGGTGAGGTGTGTTTTTAAAAGACCTTTAGTCCATTCTACTTTTCTTGAAGACGGAGGACCGTAAGGGATATAAAGGTTTCACTGAATACCAAGGGCCTGAAAAACTGCTTGGCTGATTTGACTAATAAAGGCTCATCTGTTATCAGACTGTATTGAGGTGGGAAGGCTAAACTGAGGAATTATGTCTGACAGAACGGAAGAAATGACTGCGGTGGCCTTCTCAGACCCTGTAGGAAAGGCCTCCACCTATCCAGTGAAAGTATCTACCTAGACTAAGAGGTATTTTAGTTATCCGACTCAGGGCATGTTGAGTAAAGCTAATTTGCCAGTCCTGGGTGGGGCAAATCCTGGAGCTTGATGTGTAGGGAAGGGAGGGGACCTGAATAATCCCTGAGGAGCAGTAGAATAGCAGATGGAACACTGAGAAGTTATTTCCTTGAGGATAGATTTCCACGATGGAAAGGAAATGAGAGGTTCTAAGAGGCGGGCTAGTGGCTTGTACTATAGCATAACCTGCCTTTGCTGGTGTGTGGCGATTAGGCCTGGTGGAACCGCCATCAATAAATCAAGCGTGATCAGGGTGAGGAACAGGAAAGAAGGAAATAAGGGGAAATGGGGTGAATATCAGGTGGATCAGAGAGATACAGTCATGGGGGTCAGGTGTGGTATCAGGAATAACATGGGAGGCCAGATTGAAGTCGAGGCCAGGAACAATGGTAACTGTGGGACTTAAAGAGTGAGTACAGCTGAAGGAGCCGGGGAGCAGAAAGTATATGCGTCAGGTATGAGGAAGAAAATAGATTTTGGAAGTTATGAGAACTGTAGAGAGTGAGTTGAGCATAGTTTGTGATTTTGAGGGCCTCTAAAAGTATTAAAGCAGCGGCAGCCACTGCATGCAGACGTGAGGGCTAGGCTAAAACAGTAAGGTCAAGTTGTTTGGACAGAAAGGCTACAGGGTGTGGTCCTGGCTCTTGTGTAAGAATTCTGACCGCGCTAACCATGCCTAGGAAGGAAAGAAGTTGTTGTTTTGTAGAAGGTGCTGGGGTTTGAGAGATCAGTCGGACACGATTGGCAGGAAGAGCACGTGTGTTTTTATGAGAATTATGCCGAGATAGGTAACAGATGAGGAAGAAATTTGGGCTTGATTGAAGTAATGGGGGCTGTCTGTGAAGCTTTGCGGCAGTACAGCCTAGGTAATTTGCTGCGCTTGATGGGTGTCAGGGTCAGTCCAAGTGAAAGCGAAGAGAGGCTGGGATTGAGGGTGCAAAGGAATAGTAAAGAAAGCATGTTTGAGATCTAGAACAGAATAATGGGTTGTAGAGGCAGGTATTGAGGATAGGAGAGTGTATGGGTTTGGCACCACGGGGTGGATAGGCAAACAATTTGGTTGATAAGGCGCACATCCTGAACTAACTTGTAAGGCTTGTCTGGTTTTAGGACAGGTAAAATGGGGGAATTGTAAGGAGAGTTTATAGGCTTTAAAAGGCCATGCTGTAGCAGGCGAGTGATAACAGGCTTTAATCTTTTTAAAGTGTGCTGCGGGATGGAATATTGGCGTTGAGTAGGGTAAAGGTGATTAGGTTTTAATGAGATGGTAAGGGGTGCATGATCGGTCGCCAAGGAGGGAGTAGAGGTATCTTATACTTGTGGGTTAAGGTGGGGGGATACAAAAGGAGGACGCAAAGGAGGCTTTGGATTGGGAAGAAGGGCGGCAATGAGATATAGCTGTAGTCCAGGAATAGTCAGGGAAGCAGATAATTTAGTTAAAGTGTCTCAGCCTAATAAGGGAACTGGGCAGGTGGGGATAACTAAAAAGGAGTGCTTAAAAGAGTATTGTCTAAGTTGGCACCAGAGTTGGGGAGTTTTAAGAGGTTTAGAAGCCTGGCCATCAATACCCACAACAGTTATGGAGGCAAGGGAAACAGGCCCTTGAAAAGAAGGTAATGTGGAGTGGGTAGCCTCCATATTGATTAAGAAGGGGATGGACTTACCTTCCACTGTGAGAGTTACCCGAAGCTCGGCGTCCGTGAGGGTCTAGGGAGCTTCCAAGGCGATCGGGCAGTGTCAGTCTTCAGCTGCTAAGCCGAGAAGATCTGGGAAGGAGTCAGTCAGAGAGCCTTGGGCCAGAGTTCCATGGGCTGTGGGAGTGGCTGCCAGGTGAGTTGAACAGTCCGATTTTCAGTGGGGTCCCACACAGATGGGACGCGGCTTAGGAGGAATCCTGGGCTGCGGGCATTCCTTGGCCCAGTGGCCAGATTTCCAGCATGTGTAGCAAGCTCCTGGGGGAGGAGGTTCTGGAGGAACACCTGGCCGCTGTGGTTCAGGCATTTGGAAGTTCTTGTGTGCTGGAGATGTGGCTGGGGTTTGTCTCACAGTGGAGGCAAGGAATTGCAACTTTTTTCTATTATTGTACACCTTGAAGGCGAGGTTAATTAAATCCTGTTGTGGGGTTTGAGGGCCGGAATTTAATTTTTGGAGTTTTATTTAATGTCGGGAGCAGATTGGGTAATAAAATGTATTTTGAGAATAAGATGGCCTTTTGACCTTTAGGGTCTAGGGCTGTAAAGTGTCTCAGGGTTGCTGCCAAACAAGTCATGAACTGGGCTGGATTTTTATATTTGATGAAAAAGAGCCTAAACGCTATCTGATTTGGGATAAAGAAAAAGGAGCATTAACCTTGACTATGCCTTTGGCTCCAGCCACCTTTTTAAGAGTAAATTGCTGGGCAGGTGGGGGAGGGCTAGTCACAGAACAAAACTGTAAGCCGGACCAGGTGTGAGGAGGGGAGGTGATAAAAAGATTATAGGGTGGAGGAGCAGAGGCTGAGGAAGAATTGGGACCTAGCTTGGCCTGGCGAGGAGGGGAGAGGTCAGATGGGTCTGTAGAAAAGGAAGATTAGAAAGACTCATCGACGTTTGGGTTTGGGACTTAGGGGACAGGCGGGAGGGAAAGAAGGAAGATTTGGGACGATCTGCACTGGACACAGAGACTAGGAAGGGACTGATGTGTGAAAGAATGCCTGGACGTCAGGCACCTCAGACCGTTTGCCTATTTTAGGACAAGAATTATTTAGATCTTGCAGGATGGAAAAATTCAAAGTGCCATTTTCTGGCTATTTGGAACTACTGTCATGTTTGTATTGGGGTCAAGCGGCATTGCAGAAGAAAATAAGGCATTTAGGTTTTAGGTCAGGTGTTAAAGAGGTTTTAAGTTTTTGAGAACACAGGCCAAGGGAGTAGAAGGAGGAATGGAGGGTGGAAGGTTGCCCATAAAGAGAGAGTAGAGAAATGGAGGGAAGGGGTTCGGGGGTTCTTACCTTCCAGAAAAGTGGGAAAATGGGTTGGGGCACAGAGATAAGAGGTCGGGGCACGGAAATAAGGGATGGAGTGCAGAAATAAGGGGTTGGGACACAGAAATAAGGGATTGGGGCACAGAGATAAGAGGTCGGGGTGCAGAAATAAAGGATTGGGGCACAGAGGTACGAGGTTGGGGTACTTGCCCCTCCTCTAGAAAAGCGGGACTTGCCGCTAAGAGTGAAGGAGAAGGGGTTGAGGGGTACTTGCCCCTCTCCCAGAAAAACAGAGAAGGGGTAGAGACAAGGAGAGAAGGGGTTGGGGTACTTGCCCTGTCCCCGGAAAAGCAGAGAAGGGGTAGAGACAAGGAGAGAAGGGGTTGAGGTACTTGCCCCTTCCCCAGAAAGCGGGACTTGCCGCTAAGGGTGAAGGACCAAGGCAGGTGTCCCTGCGTGGTCTGACACCCTTGAAACGTGGGTGTATAATCAGAGAGGCATCCCTGCAATGATTAAACACCAAGGGAAAGCTGCCTTCCCAGTCCGTGACTGGCGCCGGAGTTTTGGGTCCACTGATAAAACGTGTCTCCTTTGTCTCTCCCAGAAAATGAAAGGAATTGAAATTAAGAGAAGGGAGAGATTGAAGAGTGGAAAGGAGAAAGTGGTTGAGGGACAGTGAGAGAGGTTGGAGAAGAGTAAGAAGAGGCCACTTACCTGATTTAAAATTGGTGAGATGTTCCTTGGGCTGGTCAGTCTGAGGACCTGAGGTCGTAGGTGGATCTTTCTCACGGAGCAAAGAACAGGAGGACAGGGGATTGATCTCCCAAGGGAGGTCCCCCGATCTGAGTCACGGCACCAACAGTCCCCATATCCAGAGAAAAACCAAACTCTTGCTCCAGCCTGCAGGCCCCACTGGTCCTTCCCTTCTCTGCCTTTGCATGGCACTGTGCTTGTCTCTATTCTCTGCATCTCACTCAGCTCAGAGCACAATGGCCTCTTTACCATTCCTCAGAACCAGCAGATGCCCTCTTGATCCTTGGCATCTTCACATTTCTGCTGCCCAGGCCATGCTTCCCCTGGCCCCAGCACGGCTTATGCCCTCACTTCCTTCAAATCTTTTCTCAAACGTCTTATTTCCAGAGAGGCCAACCTAGGAACACATGATTTAAACTTGGAATTCTCCAGCCACTTATGCCTGTCCCTTCTCTGATTTATCATCTCCATAGCCTTGTGTGTTATTTAATGTGTTTGACAGAGATAGTGCGTTGCTTTTTTACTACTGAAGCTCCAGTGTCTAGAAGGTGACTGGCATAGTGTAGATCTCAATAAATATTTGTCAACTGAATGAATACAGAGGGAGGAGCATGCTTGGGCCAAATTCTGTAGCTGTAGTAGATAATCCTTGTCACCAGGGGGCAGCACAACAGAATTAAGGGTTTGATGAAAGCTGGGGAAGCTATTACAACCCAGGTGCACACAGACAAGATGAGTTTTCCAAACTCAGACCATGAAGAGCCTACGTGGAAGAGGATATCAGGGGTAGCAGAATCAACCTCTGTTTTGCTATGTGACCTTGAACATCACTTCACTCTCTGGACCTTGGTTTCAGCATATTTTAATTCAAGGGCGTATTAGTCAAGTTTCTCTAGAGGGACAGAACTAATGGAATATATATATATATAAATATATATAAATATATATAAATACATATATAAATATATATTTATATATATATAAATACATATATAAATATATATTTATATATATATAAATACATATATAAATATATATTTATATATATAAATATATAAATATATAAAAATACATATATATATATATATATAAAGGGGAGTTTATTAAATATTAACACTCACGATCACAAGGTCCCACAATGGGCTGTCTGCAAGCTGAGGAGGAAGGAGAGCCAGTCAGAGTTCCAAAACTGAAGAATTTGGAGTCCAATGTTCGGGGGCAGGAAGCATCCAGCAGGGGAGAAAGATACACGCTGGGAAGGCTAAGCTAGTCTCTTTTCACATTTTTTTGCCTGCTTATATTCTAGCCATGCTGACAGCTGATTAGATTGTGCCCACCCAGATGAAGGGTGGGCCTGCCTTTCCCAGCTCACTGACTCAAATGTTAATCTCCTTGGGCAACACCCTCACAGACACACCTGGAATCAATATTTTGTATTCTCCAATCCAATCAAGTTGACACTCAGTATTAACTATCACAAAGGGCTAGCACCTGATTTGTTGACTCTCATTTACTTCTGGTTCTAACATTCCATGATTCTAAAACAAACAGAAATCACACTGAAGTACAAAGCCCCCAGACCCCAGAAAGCAAAAACACAGCAGAAACTACAAAGCAAACAGCTAACAATATCGTGATAGGATCGAAACCTCATGTATCAATATTAAACTTGAATGTAAATGGTCTAACCGCCCTGCTTAAACAGGACACCCTCTCAACTTCTCCTGCCTATTTTAATTTCATATTCAGGCTGAAAGAAAGGGGCAACGAATTTCCCATAAAATTGTATTTGAGCTACTGGAATTCAGTTAAATACCCACAGGTTCAATAGAAAGGCCCTTTTGTGTGAAGTAAAGCTATATCAGTGAGTGAGCTTGACTCAATTTAGTTATTCCCACATCTATTTTTTTAATAAGAATGAGTAATATTTCCGGAAAGAGAAGAAAAGTTAGCACCACTTAAGAGATCCTGGGGCTCTAAGATAGCATCAACTAAATGCTATAGTTTCTTATTACTTTTGGGGAGAAGCTAATGTACAGCAATTTGAAACCCAGGCAATACTGCATCCTAGAAAAGAAGCCATTTAACTTTATCCATGGGATTAAAAGACTAAATTTTCTTTTCTTAGTACTATCATAGAATAATTTAGTTTTCTCCAGTAGAAGCAGTATTTCCACAACAGATCAGGGGAGGGCAGTAAAGAGTTGCTCTCTGGTCAATAAAGTATTTGTATGACAGAGAAAAATTATAGTTTAAACTAATTTATTTTTATATTGTATTGCCCCTAATAAAATTCACACACCATTTTGTTGGCTTGAATTAAAGTGTCATCAAAGGGTTTGTGGAGATTAGCATTGACTTAACATGGCATCTCAAAATAAATACTCCCCAAATTGCATTTTACCATTGCATATGAAGCCCGCAACCAGAGAAAATCATAATGATTTTATCAGGATCAGGTATTTAAGCGACTTTAATTAAATCCATGTCTGGTATGGGGTTGGTGATTTCTATTTTAGGGCAATTCTTAATCCAAATATTTGACTTATTTCAGAATATCTAATTCACATCCCTGTTTCACAGAATTTTACTTAAAGTAAAAACCAACCTAGGAGTCTTGTGTCTTTGTCCTAACTCTATAGGTATGTGTGGGTGTCTCTGGTTGGAAATGTACAGGGCTGCTAGAGAAATGGAGAAAGAAAGCATCCACACCGTGCATCTGAAGAGCACTAAGTAAACTCCTCTGTCTTTCTGTCTAATGTTCTGAGCAATATTAGATAGGGTACCTGGAATGAATCAAACTGTTAGCAGTGGTGAGTATCTGAGTTACAAGCAGCGAGTCCATACGGGTCTGCAGCCACCTCAATTATTGTCTTCAAAGAAGAAAAAATTCGACTGAGGGGCATAATGCAGAAGAACAGATTGAGGCAAGTTTTAGAGCATGAGTGAAAGTTGACTTAAAAATTTGAGAGCAGGGGCACGGCTCAGTGGCTTATGCCTGTAATCTCAGCACTTTGGGAGGCTGAGGCAGGTGGATCATCTGAGCTCAGCCTGGGCAACATAGTGAAACCTCATCTCTACAAAAAAATTTTTTTAAAAACTACTTAGGAGGCTGAGGTGGGAGGATTGCTTGAGCCTGGGAGGTGGATGGTGCAGTGAGCCAAGATCACGCTATTACACTCCAGCCTGGGTGACAAAGTGAGACCCTGTCTTAAAAAAAAAAAGAAAAGAAAAGAAAAAGAAAAAAGAAAGAAAGGAAGAAAGAAAAGGAAAGGAAAAAAAAAGCTTTGGAGCAGGAACAAAAGAAAAAAAAGTACATTTGGAAGAGGTGCAAGCAAGCGACTTGAAGGACAAGTGCAGGGTTTGACTTTTTGACTTGGGTTTTGTGTTTTTGTTTTTGTTTTGTTTGTTTTTTGTTTTTGTTTTGGTGACAGAGTCTTGCTCTGTCACCCAGGCTTGAGTGCAGTGGTGCGATCTGGGCTTACTGCAACCTCCGCCTCCCGGGTTCAAGCAATTATCTGTCTCAGCCTCCTGAGTAACTGGGATTACAGGTGCCCGCCACCACGCCCGGCTAATTTTTGTATTTTTAGTAGAGACAAGGTTTCGTCATGTTGGCCAGGCAGGTCTTGAACTCCTAACCTCGTGATCCATCCGCCTCGGCCTGCCAAAGTGCCTGGATTACAGGCGTGAGCCACTGCACCCGGCCCGACTTGGGGTTTTATATGTTGGCGTGATTCTGGGTCTTGCGTTCCTTCTCCCCTGATTCTTCTCTTGGTGTGGGTTGTCCACATACACAATGGCCTGCTAGTGCTTGGGAGGGGAGCATGCACGGTGTGTTTACTGGAGTTGTACGCATGCTCACCTGAGGCATTCTTCCCTTTTGCCGTGGAATGGGCGCGGAAGGTCATATACCAGTTAAATTCCACCGTTTTGCCTCTTAGTGCACATGTGTGAGCCCACTTGCCCAGCTCCTAAGATCTCATCAGGAAGCTGCTGATCACCAGTTTCAGTTTTTTCCTATCTATAGGGAAACTGCCTTTCCCTGGCACTGGCTGCAACCAATTATTATTTTAGAGGCAGTGTGACAACTGTCTGACCATCACCTGATGATCACCCGACTTTTCTGATGGGGTGTTGGGGGAGCCCTCTCTTGCCCCATTCATGCCTGACTAGCCACCTACTGTAACAAAATCATGCAAGCCAGATCCCAGCTATATTCTAGTACCTGGGACTTCCTTTGCAGCACTTATCAAAACTGTAATTATTTAACGATTTGTATTTTTCTAATTATCTATCTGCATCACCCTGCCTCACCTCACTTCCTTCAAGGTTGTATCCCTGGCAATGCTCACAATGCCTGTTCATAGCAGAGGCTCCGGGATAGTCTCATAGTCATCTTAAAATTCCTAGTACTTAGCACATATCATGTAAATGTAAGGTTTCTTGGATAAAGCTTTGGCTACTTTAGTCTGTCTATAGGATACTGCAGTAAACAAAAAACATTTCATGCTCTCATGAAAACATTCTAGTGCAAGATGGGGGAACAGAGGTAATAGATACAAATGCCATATGTATGAATAGTTAAGCAATTGTGATATCATATCAGACAGTGATAAGTGTGTGTACATGGACACCTCTACAATGTCAGGGGTCTGCTCTGGGAAACTGACAGCCAAGTACAGAGTTGAAAGAACTGTCCCCTGAAGAGCACAGAAGAGATTTCTAGGCACGGGAACAGCTCATGCGAAGGTCTTGCACAAGAGTTTGGCAGGTTCAAAAGGCCAGTAAGGCCAGAAGGAATTGAAGGAAGGCATGGCCATCCATCCATGCCATTCCGTTCAGTGAAAACGAAAGAAAAGTAGCTTGAAAAGAACAACCCAAGAAGTCCAGTAATAGAACAATCATTTAATAACAAACATAAAGGAACCTGCCCTAACCGTGCAAACCCATAGTGTTCAACAGTCTTAGCTTCTGATTTTGCAACATTATGTAAAGCTTAGGGAAAGATTCTTTCTGTAATGCTAATTTAAGTATCAAGAGAAAAAATTGCTTAGACAGGATAGGTTCAACTGGGCAAGGACTCTTGAAAGGTAACTCATGCTTGTTCATTAATGCAATATTTAACAAATACTGAATGGCTTCTAGTGTCAGACATTGTTCTTAATAGTATTGGGGACACGACAGTGAACAACATAGAAAACAACACCTGTCCTCATGGAGCTTATATATTTGTTGTGGAGAGATAGCCAAAAATAAAAATAAAAATTTCACAAAGGACTAGATCAAGCTTGTCCAACCCATGGCCCATGGGCTGCATGCAGCCCAGGATGGCTTTGAATGTGGCTGAACACAAATTCATAAACTTTGTTAAAACATTATGAGATCTCTTTTGCAATTTTTTTAAGCTTATCAGCTATCATTAGTGTTACTGTATTTGATGTGTGGCCCAAGACAATTCTTCTTTTTCCAAGGTGGCCCAGAGAAGCCAAAAGATTGAACACCCCTGGATTAGATCATTTCAGCTGCAACAAGTACTAAAAAAGAAAAGTGCCAAAACTAACTTGGATATTTGGATGCTTTCCTTTTAGCAAATAACCTGTCAGCCTATCAATCACTTAATAATAAGAGAGGTTCCCTTTATGTAATAGAATAATGGAATGATTTTTCTCCTTCATGTTTTCTGCATTTTCTAATTTTTTTACAGTGACAATGCTACTTTACTTATCAAATAAAAAATTTATTAAATAATACATAAAGATATTCTTGTTAACATTTCAGACATTAAAGACAAAGCTAAGGCTTCCTTTACCAAAGGAAAGGTGACAGGCATAAACTCACATAATCAATCAGCTTTGTTAAAAGTGACAGAAAGATTTGAAGTGTGTGATTCGGTGCCTCTGCTTCATAACTAGAATAAATTTTCTCAGAAAGTTATCTCTCTTCCCAGAAGAATAAGAAAACATACTTTATTATTTTTAACACAAATTCCTCCTTCCTTTATTTTTAACACAAATTCCTCTTTCCTTTAATTTGTGAAAAAAAGTAGTATCAGGAGGGGTACCATTGTTAGCCCCATGTAATCAAACAAATAATCTGCAATTCTATTGTAGATAAGCAGCAAGAAATGCTTTTGGGGTTTGGTTCACATGTTACGGAGAAGTTAGTGGACCTCAGTGGAATGAGGCTCTTATTTTAAAAACCTTCTTGATCAGATGTTCAAACTGAGGGTCAAAACACTGTTGATTGCCATGAAACCTATTGTGAAAATGGGTTATCAACACCAACTAAAATTGCTTCCGCAAGGCATATGGAATCTCCATGGTACAGTCCTCAGAAACAACACTGGTAAAACCAATGTGCCACATTACTTTCAAATAAGCCTCCCCTGAACAATATGTGATATTGATGAGACATATGGGTACTAGCCTACTATAGTTTTAAAGCATACAGTCTCTTTTAAGCAATGAAGTCTGAGGGAGAATAACCAGAACATTAAGATAACAGAAGAAACATTCTAATTATGTTGATTAACCTTCCTCCCAACTGAAAGAAGTATTATTTTCTGCCACTGCTCTGTTAATGTACATACATATTTCTAGATAAAAATTAATATAACCACTACAAAAACCTAGGAGCAAGTTGGGGGCAGGGGGAAATCAATAAAGTACCAAAACAGATAAAACTGATATACCGCACCCGAGTTTCAATATACTATAAATTATTTCTTCCTCAAGATTCTATCCTTCTTTACTCCCCTCCTCCATTACAGAATCTCAATTTAAAAGAAAAATGTATTTGATAATAAATAGCATTTAGAAATTCTCAAGGAAAGGCAAGCGTATCTTGTATCTCTTGCTCTTTTCCCAGGCTTTCTTACCTTTCTTTGAAAGACCAAAAAAAAAAAGAAAAGAAAAAAGAAAGAAAGAAAGGGCACCAAGAAGAGATCGTTTGGCACTGCCCGGTTCACCATCATGCGATACTGACGTAATGGTCTGGGGCACACTGACTGGCTGCCTCAGAACTGGTCACTCTCTCTTTCTTTTCGCGTATGGAGCAGTAATCAGCTTACAACTAAATCACATCTGAGCACAAGCTGTCTCCACAAAGCCAACCAAAGAGGCAACATTCACAGGCTGACAAAGTATCCCTAAAGCAGGAAAGAAAAGAAGCCCCTGAGGCCGCTGCCCGGAGAAGGCTTTCAACATTCATACCAGTCTGTTGGGGCATTGTGCAGACCACAGAGGGAGAGTAACTGATGGAATACTCTCTGAAGTTCACACTTGGGCGAAGCTGCATGTTTAACATCAGGAGTGGGAGGAAAGTGTAAGATACAAAATAAACAAATAAAAAGACAGAGATATAAAAATAAGAAGGAAATGCAGTGTCAGTGTGGTAACACCAGGGACTGGTGATGTCTGTTGCATATTAGGCTTCTGGTGAACTCAATTAATTATTTCCAAGCAGAATTTTTGTGAATTTATAGTTTACATATAGTTTGCATGTCATTTATTTTTTAATGTAAGCAGTAGGAAGAGTCATTTCTTGAAAGTACAAATGACTTTTGTTTGGAAACACTTTAAAAATGGTAACAGTGACTAAAGATCATCAAATGATATCTAAAATATGGATTAACTATAATACATCTGTTCTCCCTGGGCAGACGGTTATTTAATCCTTTATAAATTAATTACAATGACATCATTGGAGATCTCACAAATGGATTGTACAAGAAGAAATATACCAGCTCTGACTTAACGTGGCCCTGAGATCTGAGCCTTTTCTCTTTACTTATCTATTAACCTCGTCTCTACACTTGCTCCCCATCCCTACGTATGCATCTTTCTACCCATTCAGCTCTCACCAAGGAGCTCACTAATTTCTTCATTGTATTTACCTCTGTCATCACCTCCCTCTTCTTAAAAGACTTCAACAATACCAAGTCACATCCTTTTGTGATACTTTTTCAAAAGGACACTTTTGGTAGATCCATATATGGAAGCTGCTGAACTCCAAGTTGATAGCACGCAAATGTCAATTTCCTTCTAACTGAGTAAACAGAATAATGAAAACATTGAGCCTACTATAATTTGAATGTGAGATATACAGGGTTTTAGAATGACACTTAGAATTTAAAAAGGTAAGAAATTAGTTCACACTTGCGCGGAGTTCACCTCATTTATTTAATAATATAATTTACAGTTAGGTAGTCCTCACTTTTTGTCAGGTAACAATTTTATGGGTAAGGAAACTGTAGCCCAGAAAACTGCCAAATTCCTATGACTAACTAGTAGTAAAGATGAGATTTAAACTGTAGCTGTCTAAATCTAGAAGTTGAGTTAATCTCTATGTCAGACAATGTATTATGCCATTTTGTATTAAAGTATATTTAAGATTTTCTATCAGTCCCTTTCAAGATGTTTTAACTGCTGAGGGTTTTTTTTTTTTTAATTAAAAGGCTCCTATAACAAAGACAGATTACATATACATTTATTTAATACTTTTCTATGATCTAGGGCCTTCTGAAGTGAAGGCTTAATAAAACAGGTAAAACTGTGTGTTTCTTATGCTAGCTATAATGAAGTGGAAGGTTGAGAAGTATGATCAGACAAAGTAGGTATAATCTAATGGTTAACACCTGGGGAAAACCTAGTGAGACTTGTTTGCTCAGATTCTTCTCTGTGTCCCTGTGCCTTCAGAGATAAGGAAGTTCTTCTGGGCATGGGCAGGGCCCTTCTGGAACGAAGGTCCTATGACCTGCTTCAGGGTAGAAAGGTGGAAAAAGGTCAGAGATTGACCTTTCTAGATTTTATGACTTGCTTCAGAGAAGGG
Organism: Pan troglodytes; assembly: GCF_028858775.2. Lineage (NCBI taxonomy): Eukaryota > Metazoa > Chordata > Mammalia > Primates > Hominidae > Pan > Pan troglodytes. The sequence continues at coordinate 134,716,814 of NC_072403.2, read as the reverse complement.
CAAGAGGAAGGGGAGAGTGACCTTCTGGCTTCCACCATTTTCTCAAATGCCAAGGTGCCATATTTTGGGGGTAACATGTTGTGAACCCCATCAGCATTTTAAAATAAATCTGTGAAAAACTCTTTAAAAGTATTATCACTCTAATGTGTCCATGAGATTAGGCCAAACTATTTTTTCTAGAATTCTCCTTACCGTATGCTTCTGGTAAGGGTGGCCACACAAGAGAACCTTGTGGGAAATTGCAGGATAGAAGTGGTGGCCACTTTGTAGCTCATATATTTTGTTGCTTCTCTGCCTGCTCACCTTGTTGGCATGGATCAGCTGCCTGATCTGCAACTGCTCTACCTGTCCCTGGATCTTCCTTCAAGTTCCCTAATTCCTGGAACGAATGTGTGTATAGCTCTTTGATGAAGAGCACCAGCCTCTCCTACAGCATCTCCACATCATTATGGTTGGGGGCAGTGAGAACTAATGTGGATCTCAGTCTGTTCTTGATTAAGCTCATGCTTAAGGGAACCAGCTTGTTCTAACTCTGACTTTACATTTAGTTCCCCTTCCAGACTGTCTGCCTTGTGGACTTGAAGTTTCAGCATCAGATGCAGAAGCTACCACCTTACAGAGACTTTTTAACCAGATCCCAAAATGGCATAAAATCAAATCTTTGCAACAAATCCTTTCTTTTACAAAAATAGATACATTGATTAACCAACTAATCAATTGATAGATAGATAGATAGATAGATAGATAGATAGATAGGTGGATAGATAGAGACCTCCCTAATGGTTTTGCATCTCTGATTGAAACCTAAGCACCATAGCGAATTGATACCCACCATTACCGATCTTAAAAATACACCATCTAGGCCAGGCATGTTGGCTTATGCTTGTAATCCCAGCACTTTGGGAGGCTGAGGCAGGCAGATCACTTGAGGTCAGGAGTTCAAGACCAGCCTGGCCAACATGGCAAAACCCCGTCTCTACTAAAAATAAAAAAATTAGCTGGGCATGGTGATGAGCGCCTGTAATCCAAGCTACTCAGGAGGCTGAGCCCGGAGAATCACTTAAAAAACACAGGAGACGGAAATTGCAGTAAGCCGAGATTGCACCACTGCACTCCAGCCTGGGCAACAAAGCAAGACTCTGTCTCAAAAAAAAAAAAAAAAAATCATCTTTTTTTTTCATTCTCTTTCATTTCTTGTATTCACATGCTTATTGCATTTTCATTCAAATGAATTACATTTTTATTTTACCCAAATGTGACCACCCATTAATACTTCTCTTCAACAAAAATAGGTATCTAAAATAATTTTTTAATTGTCTGTGGCCATAATGCTCTAAGACATGTATTAAAATATGTCTTACGGATGTTCTTCTTATTTTTAGTATTAATAGTAAGCAAGTGATCAAAATTACAAGAATAATACATTGTTAACTATTAAATATCTATGTGGGTTAGCAATTGCTGCTATCCAAAACTCAGTAGATTCAGTTTACTAGTTATTCTAATTTATGTGTCTGTGGGGCAGAGGGGAGTCAGCGCTCTTCTGGCTGGTTTCGGCTGGGGCAGATCATCTGGGATAACTCTACTTCACATGTCTCTCATCCTCTCTTTCCACAAGCTGCCTAGCCTGGTCACTTCTTTGCCACAGCTCTGGCAGATGCAGGAGAAAGAAAGCAGAAACATGTAAGGTCTATTGAGGACTATACCCAGAACTGGCACACTGTCTCTTCCAGCCAATTCTATTAGCTAAAGCAAGTCTCAAAGTCAAACCCAGAAGCGAGGGATTGGGAAATTGTGATATGGTAATTTATAATAAGAGGCATATACTTAGTCTTCATCCCAGTTCCTGGCACAGGCTTCTAAAACCCTTGGAATTTTCCAAGTGATAAAGGTGAAAGGACCATTTTTTGTTATTCATAGCAAGCCCCTTCAACCACACCTGAGTTTATGTTAATGAAGTGACTTTTGGAAAGTCCCTAAGGGTGGGGACTGGTTGCTAGGGGAACCATCCAGGTGATTAGAGGGCTAGAAATCTCAGCCTCGCTCTCCTACACCTTCCTCCAGGGAGGGAAAAAGGACTAGAGATTCACTTGATCATCAATGGCTGATGGCTTAATCAATTATACCTATGTAATGAAGCCTCCATAAAAACCTAAAAGAATGCGGTTTAGAGAGCTTTCAGGCTGGTGAACACATTGAGGTACAACAGGGTGGCAAGCCTGGAGAGGCTGTGGAAGCTGTGCCCCTTCCCGTTGACTTTGCCCTATCCATCTCTTCCGTTTGGCTATTCTAGAGTTGCATCCTTCTACAATAAATTCTAATCTACCAAGTAAACTGTTTTCTTGAGTTCTGTGAGCTCTTCTAGCAAATGACCTAACCCGAGGAAGGGACAATGGGAATCTCTACAGTGGGTTACTCAGAAGTGACAACCTGGACTTGACGACTGACGTCAGACAAGGGGCCTTTCTTGTGGGACCTAACCTGTGGATCTAATGCTGTCTCCAGGTAGACAGTGTCAACATTTAATTAAATTAAAGAACACTCTGCTGGTATCAAAAATTGGTCTGTGTAGAAAAAAATCCACACATCTGGTGTCAGAGATGATGTATTGAGAGTGTTATGAGAGTATAAAAGGAGATTTTCCTACTCAGAAACGTAATCTGCTACTTTTGTGAGGAGAACTGCAAAGTTTCAAGGCAAAGAATGGAAAAAGTAAAGAATCGAGGCCAATAACATAGTTAGTTTACCATGGCATCTGTTAAGGGTATTGATGGTACTGTGGGATTTTTTTCTTTCCAATTAGCTTACATATTGTAGATATGTCATATTGCTAGAATAAGACAGATGTGAGAATTTATTTTCTCCCTTAAAATTTTTTTTTCGTGGACATATGTACTGAGAAACATTTACATAAATAATAGTTGGGGCGAACGTAATATTAGTATTGAAATATCCATCTATTCTTTCTTTTTCTTGTTTTTTGAGACAGCGTCCTGCTCTGTCACCCTAGCTCAGGTAATCCTCCCACCTCAGCCTCCTGAGTAGCTGGGACTACAGGCACGTGCCACCACATCTGGCTAATTTTTAAATTATCTGTAGACATGAGGTCTCCTCATATTGCCCCGGCTGGTCTTAAACTCCTGGGCTCAAGCAATCTGCCTGCCTCAGCCTCTCCAAAATGTTGGGATATAGGCATGAGCATGCAGCCAATCCATTATTTGAATTGTTTCCAAGTTAACTGCAAACTCCTATAGTGATCAATCATCAAAATTATTTTAAATAATCTATCTCTATATATTGATAGCAAAGAATTAGAAGTCACCTGGCTTTCAAAAGGATTTGCCTAACAGTCATTAGAGTATTCACCTTCTCAACACTGTAATATTTCTAGTGTCCCTTTATTTTGAATCTGAGAAATTTTTACATGGTGAGATCATCAATCATATAAAGATCCTAAATAGATAAGCAGAAAGCCTTTCTATGTAAAATGGGAGAAAAAAATGGTTATGAATGGGGCAGTGAAAAAGAATCGTCCTCGTGCTTTCAATCATAAGTGCTTCCTTAGGCATATAAATTTTAGAAAGCGTGCACCTGAAAAATTCTTGCCATAATTATCTGGGCATGAAACTCCACTGTTTATAAGCTTTAATTGCTATGTTCACATTATCCTAGAGATAAAATAAATATTGGGAATTTCATCAAGCACTTTCATCTATAATCAGGCAAACAAACACAAATAATGCTACATATGCAAAACAAAAACAAAAAAAGAAACACTTCTTGGGTTTTCGAGCAAGGTCACAACTTATTAAGGTTTTTAGGTGATTATTCCTACCCAAAAAAATTTCTTCATTTGCAACAAAAGCCAAATGTTTAGACCTTTCCTCTTCCAAATATAATAGTGCAAACCACTATAGCAGCCCCCACTTATCTGCAGTTTTGCTTTCTGTGATTTCAATTACCCAACTGCAGTTCAAAAATATTAAATGCAAAATTCCAAAAATAAATAATTCATAAGTTTTAAATTATGCACCATTCTGAGTAAAGTGAAGATATCTCATGCCGTCCTGCCTGGGAGGTAGATTATCCCTTTGTCCAGCAGATTCACACGATATGCACTATTCATCCATTAGTCACTCAATAGCCATCTTGGTTATCAGATTGATTGTCTTGCTATGGCAGTGCTGTGTTCAAGTAACCCTTATTTTAATTAATAAAGTGCAAGAGTAGTGATGCTGACAACTTGGATATACCGAAAGAAACCCAAACATATGTCAAAGAGAAGTTGTTAGTCTCTTACTGTTTCTAATTTATAAATTAAACTTTATCATAGATATGCTCACTTAGGAAAAACATAATATATATAGGGTTCGGTATCTGTGGTTTCAGGTATCCACTCGAGGGTCTTGGAACTTATCCCCATGGATAAGGGAGGACTACATTATTTAATTATCAATTCAAAATGCTTCAAAGAGAAATACAGTCAAAGAGAAACATGCTTGTAGTAACTTTAATAGTAAAAGAGACACAGTAGGACAAAGTGTGCCTTACAACAAAATCCCCTGATACTGAAAAGCACGTTTCACTTAATGATGACTTAATAGCAGGAAGAAGCACCAGAAACTGATGACAATCCCAGGTCACTGATATTATGAAAATACAGTTGACTCAAACAACACAGAGGTCACCGATCCCCGGACAGTTGAAAATCTGTGTACAGCTTTTGACTCCCCCAAAACTTACGTACTAATAGCTTAGTGTTGACTGGAAGCCTTACTGATAACATAAACAGTTGATTATCACATATTTTGTATGTTATATGTAGTATATGTTCTATTTTTACAATAAAGTAAGTTAGAGAAAATAAAATGCTATTAAGAAAATTATAAGGAAAACATATTTACTATTCATTAAGTGCAGATGGATTGTCATAAGAGCTTCATCCTCATCATCTTCATGCTGAGTAGCCTGAGGAGGGATGGTCTTGCTGTCTTAGGAGTGGCAGAGGCAGAAGAAAACCTGTGTATACACGGACCTATATGTCCGGACATGGTAGCTCACACCTGTAATCCCAGCACTTTGGGAAGCCAAGGCTGGTGGATCACCTGAGATCAGGAGTTCAAGACCAGCCTGGCCAACATGGTGAAACCCTGTCTATACTAAAAATACAAAAAAAATTAACCAGGTGTGGTGACGGGAGCAGGTAGCCCCAGCTACTCAGGAGGCTGAGGCAGGAGAATCGCTTGAACCCGGGAGGCAGGGGTTGCAGTGAGCCGAGATCGCGCCACTGCACTCCAGCCTGGGCAACAAGAGCGGAACTCCATCTCAAAATAAATAAATAAATAAAATTAAAAAATAAACCCATAAAGTTCAAACCCATGTTGTTCACAGATATCAAGGGGCAGCTGTGCTCTATACAAGTGCTGGGTAAGCTCCTTCATTGTAACCTGCCATTTTGTAACTTTGAAAATTTTGAAAGTATAAATGAATATATTTAATTGATTTTGCATAAGACAGTAGGTCATCACAACCACATACACAAAATAAAGCTTTATATTTTTCTCTTCTAAGCTTCCAAGGTAAGCTAAGAGAAGCAGTCCCTTTTCTGCAGGAAAATGTGGCTTACCGTTATAGAGACTACTCATTGCAAAATTAATATACGAAAGAAAGAAATATTTTCTTCCGGATGATTTCTACAGAGGGACCAGAATCCCTTAAAGAGATGTTGAAAATGGACGCAGGGCGCGGTGTCTCATGCCTGTAATCCCAGCACTTTGGGAGGCCGAGGCGGGCAGATCACCTGAGGTCGGGAGTTCGAGACCAGCCTGGCCAATATGGAGAAACCCCATCTCTACTAAAAATACAAAATTAGCCGGGTGTGGTGCCACACACCTGTAATCCCAGCTACTCGGGAGGCTGAGGGAGGAAAATTGCTTGAACCCAGAGGCAGAAGTTGCAGTGAGCTGAGATCATGCCATTGCACTCCAGCCTGGGCAACAAGAGTGAAACTCCGTTTCAAAAAAAAGAAAAAGAAAATGGAAAGCAGACATGTTAAGCAAGGTTGTCCATTTACAGGCTCAAGAAGAAGCTGAAAATGGCTGTGGGAAAGTAGCAACAGTGATTCATACAAATCTTGAACTTGGCTTTTTGGGAAAACGAATATATTCTGCTCTGTGTTTACAGCATCTAATCCCAATCACCTCTGCAAGAAAGCCTGTAATGAAAGCCGATTACCTCACAACATGCCACTAGAAAGAATGATCCATCTAATTTCCATTATTTACTGAGTTACAAGGGTTACCATGGTTCAGGAAGCCTCATTACAAGCGATGCTAAATATGCAGAGTGTGAATGTAGATTACATAAAGGCACCAGGGATACGGCTGTATAAAATCCAGTGGTTCCTTGTTTTAGAGCAACAAAAGTTTGCTTCAATGGTGAATATAGCAAGAGAGAGAAAAAAGCTTCAAGAAAACATAATTAAGCTGCACTCTATATGAAATTTTATAAGCTACCTAAAACAATTAAGAAGTAGTTTATGACACTCAAACAAAAACAAAAAGGTATTTCAGAGAGCTTGCCATAGCAAAAGGACTGTAAATAAAACAAGTCTCACAAATTTTGTTCCTCATCTTTATAACTTGGTTAAATTATTTCATTATTTCCAAGACACAGACAGAAGGAATAACAACAATTGTAGTCTCAATAATTTTTGTTCCCTTTTGCTTTGCTTTGTTTTATTTTTTAGGTACAATGTTTTTCTTGAATTAACTTTTTCATATTTTACATTTCAACTTTTTATTTTAATGCATATATATTTGTATATGTATATATACATGTATATGCAAACATGTATTTGTGTATTCATACACTAGTTTTATCAAATTCAGGAGACTTAACATTAATGTAATATTATACTACACACAGCTGATTTTCAGTTTTCACCAATTATCCCGATAACATCCTTTATGAAATTTTTTGTGTCAATCCAAGATCATGCTTTGCATTTACTTGTCAGGTCTCTTTAGTCTCTCTTGACCCGAAATGATTCCTCCATCTTTCTTTCTTTTTCTTTCATGACATTGACCCTTATGAAGATTACAGGCCAGTTGTTTTGTAGAATGTCCCTCAATGTGAATTTGTCTGATGTTTCCTTAACTGTATGTTCATTTTACGTATTTTAGGCAGGAATGGTATATCATTCGTGCGTCACAACAGGAGGATCAGCTGTTTGTCCCATTATTAGCTATGTTAACTATGAATACTTGGTTAAGGTGGCATCTGCCATGTTTCTCTACTGGAAAATCACTGTTTCAATTTTTGTAATTGGTTTGTGAGCTGTAGAAAGAGACTTTGGGATAATACAATATACTGTTCTTATTCAGATTTTCATTCTATAGTTTTAGCAAACATTGATGATACTTGCTTGAAATAATTATTACTCTGTAGGTTAAAAAATCATTTTAATATCTTTTGAAAAAACTATATTAGTAGAAACTAAGAAAAGAGTTTTGGGTTGTGTCATTTCTCACTTTTATGCCTTTAGATATGTATTAAGAGATACTTGGGCAATTTGATCAAACATAAAATTTAATTGACTTTTTGAGAAATAGAGAAATATTTCTTTCCCATTCATGTATCTTTGAGTGAAAAGCCTTTCCTCTTGTAAGAGTACCTTAATGTGTGTCTAAGTATATGTGTGTGTGTGTGTGTGTGTGTGTGTGCAGCAGTTATTATTCATATTTCTTCTATTCAGAGAAGGTTCTGGGGCATGATATAAACCATGTATCAGTGTGTTTTTCCTAATATAATTATTGTTCTTGACATGCAATTGTAGGATTTTTTTTTCTTTTCTTAACGAAGGGATTGGTGGATGGGTGTCCAAGGCGTCTTTTAATATCAGATGCTCTGGGGACCTTGATAATCTAGTACCAATGCAGAAACTTGAAAACTATTCCATAAACTGGAGCAATCTAGCCTGTAGGAACTAACTGTGCGCCTTCCTTAAAATGGATGCTTACTAGACCATGTTAAATGTGCAACTGACTGAGCCTCATTAAATATGTAATGGGCTGTTAGAAGATAAAGCTTTCTAGCAACATACTTGAGAGTCATTATGCATTTACTATATGAAAATCAAGATTGAAAAAAATCTAAAACTTGAAAAGATATATTTTACCTTCTCTGAGGTAATGGAAAAAAGATGGGCTCTTTCTTGTATGGTTCCTAAATTATATCTTGATCAGAAGAAAAAGGAAACCAAAATATAAAATGGGAGCTTTAATGCAATAGAAGCTGACCAAGAAACATCATGTGGCCTTAGTGTCAGTTGTGTTTTCAACTCACTGATAACAACGAAATGAGTATGTCCTCATAAGGAGGCCTGTAGCATCAGAAGAGTGTTTGATACTGAGCACTCAGAACAAGCAGACTCTAACAGGTCAAAGAAGCAAGAGGCTTACTGAATACACACAGCATTTTGAACTGCTGACAGGCAATCTTGGAAAAAATCCATGGCTTAATTCAATTGTGAAAAAAACAACTGGCCGGGCGTGGTAATCCCAGCACTTTCAGGGGCCAAGGCGGGCGGATCACGAGGTCAAGAGATCAAGACCATCCTGGCTAACACGGTGAAACCCCATCTCTACTAAAAATAAAAAAAAAATTTGCCGGGCATGGTGGCGGGCGCCTGTAGTCCCAGCTACTCGGGAGACTGAGGCAGGGGAATGGCGTGAACCCAGGAGGCGGAGCTTGCTGTGAGCCGAGATCGCGCCACTGCACTCCAGCCTGGGCAACAGAGCGAGACTCCATCTCAAAAAAAAAAAGAAAGAAAGAAAGAAAAAAAACTGAAATTGTTTTAGTAGAAGTGTTTATTATCTATTGCCCTGTGAATTTAATGAATTATTCATCAACATGGAAAGTGCTGGAAACTGCATATTTGACTAGTATAATGGAATTATCACTGAACTTGAAGTCAGAAGTCTTGGGTTTGAGTTTCAGCTTCTTTACTTAATTAGGAATATCCCTTAAGCAGTTAATTTAATCTTTCTGAGCCAACTCTGCCCATAAATAATGTGGTAGATGGACTGAAATGCTTCTGAAACATTAAAATACTAAATGAATTATGTTAAAAGTCCATGTAGAAGATATATAAAATGCTGTGCAACTTTATTTAACAATTTAAATTTCCTTAATGAGTAATTTATGGATATGAGAAAAGATCAAACTGATTACCCTAATATTTGAAATTCACTAGATATGCCAAAGTGTTTTAGGTTGGGCTTCAGTGTCAAATGATATCTATCTAGCAGCTCTTCTTATTCCTATCCATGAATTCACAGAATGAGATGAAGAGGCAAAACAAGAATTTAAGCTTTATAAAGGCAGGCTTATTTTATCTGTGTTCCCAGTGCCTAAAATAGCACCTAGTATGTAGGAAAAATTCCATAAACATTTGATGAAAGAATAAGTTAACTGACCAGGACTAAGAGTCATATTGTTGCCAGAATCTGAAAAGAATTACAACTGGCAGTTGGGTGGGGAGACAATTACTGACCCCTGCACAATATACACTCAAGCAATGAAAATCTGCTGCCTTGAAAGAAAAAGAAAATGCTTTGTCTTTACCCCTCTATCTGCCACTGGCACAGAAATACAAGGCATTTATAATACCAGCCAGAAATCAAGGCATATAACTCTCACCAGACAGAGTGCAGAAACCTATGTGTTGGTCTCCCTGCATCCTCAGTAAGTCTATCTCTTTCTATGTAAAATTAGTGACTATAATTCCTAGAAAAGAACTGGGCAAGAATTATAGAGTAGAAATGTTTGTAGAACTCTGGGAGATGTAGTCTCCTTAAATAAAATTACATGTATGTATGGAGTCAAGATGAGCCCAATACTACTCCATGTGGGAAACTACGGATTTTCCCGTAATTCTGATGTTTTAGCATCTCAGACAACCAAACAGTAGAGACAAAAGAAGATACCAACTCAAATCTAGGGTCAGTTTCACTGTAATCCAAATTTCACATTTGGGAGTGGTCACATAATTTACCATCAAGAATGCAGGGCCCACAGTCAGTCAGTGAGAGCTCTAATCAGGAACTGTTACTCTTTGCTAATTAGCATATTGGATCTCAGAAATGGGTTTTTATTGGTGGAAATAATGGCCTGTGGATTAGCATGTAGCATGATGAAACTCTCAATGATGAAATTTAAAATACCTGAAGTATGTAGTTTTGGGTTTTTTGGGTTGTTTGTTTGTTTGTTTTACAGAGACACTGACTCCTCCTAATATGCATGACAAAGTGGAAGAACGCTGAAAGGCCAGAAGTCTTGCCTTTAGGGATAATGCCTTGGACTAAATCTCTACTCCCTCCTACCTCCAGAAGTGAACTCTTGAGGGATCTAAGCAGTGCCCCATCAAGACATACTGGAATCTGAGTTTAGCAAAGAAAAGAAGTGTGCCCCTATATATATTTACAAAAATATTCTCCCATATTTTGAACTAAGTGAAAAAAGTTAATAACATCTCTACAATGAAAGAACATGGCTATATATAAAGCTCCACATTATCCTCTGTGTTGCCCAAGGGGATTGCATGCCATTGTCAACCCCTATAAAGCCATCTGGCAGCCCCAGAACCATTGGTTACTTGGATATAACTTTTCTTGTTGCACAGTAACCCAGAGACATAAAACAAACAACAGCCTCCCATTATGTAACATTTTGATATTTTCTTTATGATTTTTGTTTTGTATTTTTTTTTCAATCCTGCCTTAAAATACACTCCTGGTGGGGTGCAGTGGCTCATGCCTGTAATCCCAGAACTTTGGGAGGCTGAGGCAGGTGGATCACTTGAGGCCAGGAGTTTGAGACCAGTCTTGGCAATATGGTGAAACCCTGTCTCTACCAAAAATACAAAAATTAGCCAGTCTCATAACCCGGTCTCTAAATAAATAAATTCTTTTTTAAAAAAGAATTATTTTTAGAAATATTATTACTCCTGATTACTGAGTTTTTGGCACTTCCTTAAATTTTGCACCTGTGATATGTGCCTCACTACCCTGATTCTGAGCATCTGAGAGTCTACAAAGCTGAAATGTCTTGTCTCTAGAATTTTGCCATTTGGTTCTAGCAAATCTTTCATTCAGGTTAGTGCTCAAAGCACTTCATGGCTGGAGAACTGGAGCTATCTAGAAACTATAAAATGAGTTGTACAAAATATTTGTTTCAATTTTTGTTTTATATGATCTCTTACTAATCAATATTTAGTTAATAAATGTCTGTATATGTGGTATAATTCAGCTGAAGTTTGCTTTCACTTTTACTTGAAACCCAAGAATTTTGGGATGGCTACCATTTCTACCAAAAAGAAAGAGTAAGTTGACTTATGTCAACCACAACCACCAGGTAGACAATGACTGGAATGGGGAATAAGGTATATTTTATTTTATTTATTTTATTTAACTACATTTTGTAGCACTTACTATGTGCCAGACATTGTTATGCTTTTAAACAATTTAATCATCACAACACCACTCTATGTGAAGTACTATTACTATTTCTACTTCACAAATGGAAAACACTCTTTTGTTTCTCTTGGTAAAATACAGAAATAGGCGTACATCATTTGAAGCTGGCTGACAGAAAAGGTCCACCATGAATATTATAGAAAACTAACAACAAAAGGAAAGAAAACACTGCCTTAAGACTCACAGGGGTACTATATTTCTAAAATAATTCATCATGAAAACCAAAACTAAATTAAAGAAACTTATTAAAATCCTCAATTGAATGCAGAAAACTGCAAATCAAAACTACAAAACACCACAACTACAAAGAACTGAGCAAAATATGCCAGCTCAATCAACATAATTTCTCTACTATATATTCTTTTTATTTGTCTACATATGTATTTATCTTCCCTTTTGTTTCATATTTTAATTATCTTTGTACTCCCTACCTAGCTCAGGCCCTGCACATAACAGGCTCCAAGAAAATGCTTGATGAATAAATGTATGAGCCCACTCCTCCTTTTTACAAAAACAGTTATTGAACATATGAGTAACTTAAATAAACACATTTGTAGCCTCTAAACAAAGGAACCACCAATTTAATTATCTGTGGCTTACAGACACCCATTGAAGAATATAAATAGGAATCTTAAATGTGCACTTATTGAAGTAATCTTGTTTTGCTTCCAAAGCACAAAGATTTCAAATGAAAGATTTTGTTTCTTTCTGGTGAAACAAACATATTGATTAAAATATAAATAATTAGTAAATGGTATTTTGAATTTTTAAAGTCATTTTTTATATTCAAAGGATTTAATATTTATATATTCTAAGATAATTACTACCAACCCTTCCCAAACAAAAGATTATAAAAAACTACATAAATTTCAGCTAAAGATTCTAGCTAGATTTGAAGGGAAATTGTGATTAATGAATTTTCAGGTGAATAGAAACTAACTCCTATTGTTGCTATGGTTCTTTGACACCACTTGGCAGCGATTTAAGGGCTTAACAGGAAAGAAGACAAATGAACACTATAGCAAAATGCTCCACATAACACTAGTCATTGTTCTAAGCACAATTCCATTTGCAGTCTGAGTGATCTGAGAATAAATGCTTTGAAGGCACATCCATAAAAAGGGATTTTGTAAGTATCAGACAGGCACCTCAACACTGATCAGCGAAATAATAAAATCTGCCAATGAAAGTAATCAGAAAATAGATTTTTCTTCTATATTATGATAATCATTTCCATGTTTATATAATTACATGGTTTTAGACAAAGTAGTTATTTTAGTAACTTTTCATCATTCTTCCCAAATATTTAAAACTCAAGTGGACATCTTTGTAATACAGTTGACAGTATTTCCAGCATTTTTGTTTTGTGCCTTGACAATCACAGCCCCTATTAATTAGTGCTCTGGGAATGAAGTCCATTACACTGAAGGTGACCCTGTAAGAAGACATTAATTATTAAATCATTTTTATTATGTGTGGTGTGGTTCAAAGACAATCAGTGTTATTTCAAAGCTGTACACAAGCAGACACACAGACACACACACACACACACAGATGTTGCACTAGAGCAAGCTCTACCTGAGCAGGAATCTTTGTCTATTATGCTCAGTGCTGTAACACTAACACCTCCTTTGAGCATCTAACAATATTAAAAATAGTCTTAATATTTCTAACTTCTCATAATGCTAACTGTGTCCAGAAACTGGAATGTGCACTATATATTTTTATTTAACCACCACTGCAAAGTTGTAAATTAGGTGATATTATAATCCTCATTTATTTGATGAGACAGATTGAATTACAGATAGGTAAATAACTTGGCTGCAATTGAAAAAATTGGAGGAGCTGGGATCAGTCTCATATGCCTCTAACTAGAAGTTCTGGCCATGATAGCTTTATTATATCACCTCCAAATGACCTCCTAGTCACTAAGTCTTCATCACTATCAGAACATGAGATAATATTTTGTATTTTCTTTTCTAATAACTCACTACCCCATCTTTCTCGTTACAGTTCACTTTCCCCAACCCTCCAATGCCAGAATCCATCCTCTCTGTCTGAACTGGAACGAGGTGCACTCAGTCATGTAGGATGGTGACTAATCAACTCATTACACTTTAGAGTAAATGATTTTCAATAAATTGCCTCATCCAAACATTTCTATCTTAAACCATTCATCTCTGCTGCTCAAAGTTTAATCTGTTTCTAAAGGAATTTAGACATCTGCAAGTAGTTGAGGAAAACATTTCTGAAAATAAGAATAATGTCATTCATTCAACACATTTTATTATAAAGTTTACTGTTATGGAATGAAATTTGCCCCCTTGAAAATTCATATGCTGAGGCCCTGACCCGCAATGTGACTCCATTTACAGATAGGGTCTTTAAAGAAGTAATTAAGGTTAAATGAGGCTATAACAGCGAGCCCCTAATTTGATAGGGCTGGTGTCCTTATAAGAAGAGAAAAAGACAAGAGCTCACTCACTTCTGGGCTTACGTGCTCTCTCTCTGAGAACACACAGAGGAAAGGCCATGTGGGGACACCAAGAGAAGGCAGCTGTCTGCAATCCAAGAGGAGAGGCCCCACCAGAAACTGACCCTGCTGGCACCTAGATCTTGGCATGTCCAGAACTGTGAGAAATTTGTCTTGTTTAAACCACCCAGTCCATGGCATTTTATTGTGGTGCCAGGCAGACTAATACACTTCCTTACCTATTTGTCAAGCACTGTGTTAGACAGTAGGGATACAAAGTCGAGTAAAGCAGAGCCCTTATTTGCTCAGAATTAATGGCGGTGAGGAAGATAGAGAAGAGGAGGGGTGATCAGTGGCACTACTGATTGTAAGTAAAGTGCTACGATGGCCTCGAGAAGAAAAGATTAATTCTACCTAAAAACGTTAGATAAGTCTTAACAATAGAGGTAAATTTTATGTTGGGTCTTCTAGAAAAAATAGTAGTTTGGGAGAGGAAGAAATAAGGTAGTTTAGACTGGGAAAAGGCATAATATGAGAAAAGGTAAAGATATGGGTATTGCATTTGTGTAGAAACTGACAATCTGTTTCAATTAATTAGAATATGGGTGGTGATGGGAGATGAAGGAATCTGCATTGAAAAAGAAAAAAAAAAAAGCTACAGAAACCAATAGAGCCATATCATTCCCTGGTCTTGTATGAAAAGGAGTCCTCCAGGCCTACAAGGCAATGGTCAGGGGATATTCACAGCCATCTTCCTGAATCATTAGTTCTTAAAAGTTTGAGGACCCCAAGCTTTCAAAAGGAAATGCATTATATATAGAACAGCATGCAAAGGATCTGGAGTTTTACAATAAAAGATAAAAAGTTTATACTGATTTAAATTTTTTAAATTAAAGAACTAATACATATTATAGAAAGAAATTCATTCTATTAATGAGTAAGGATGCTGAATCATGCTGACTTTTAATAAGGATAATTTTGTATAATAGAAACTTTAGGTATATCTTAGAAAATCGAAGTCATAGAATAGATATGATCCTTATCTTTTCATTATTTTGTCCAGTGTTCCATGGAGTGATTACCCACATTATGCTAATCGATATAATTGCTCCAAGGAGAACTAATCGAAGTAGGGGACTCTAAATGAGAGGGGAACCCATTTTCCACCAACAAAATTAGATAGCTCATCAATAATTTAATTAAAACTATTTCTAGCAAGGTGTGGTGATATGCACCTGTAGTCCCAGCTACTCAGCAGGCTGAGGTGGGAGGATCACTTGAGTCCAGGAGTTCAAGAGAACCCCATCTCTTTCTCACTATATATAAAATTTAATAACATATAATTATATATTATTAGTATAATATAAAATAATACATACATTAATACATATAAACCCCCTTATATATTTTATATATATAAAACTCCCCCATATATAAATATATATTTTATATATAGAAAAATATATAAATACATTTGTATATGCAGAGATATATCAATAGATAATATACATTATATATATGTAGAGAGAGAGAAAGGTTCCATATATAAATATACATATATACACACACATACACATATATAGAGAGAAAAAGGGGAGTTATATCTATAAAATATATATGTTTATATATATAAAACCTTTCACTATATATAATTTATATATATAAAACTTCTCTCTACATATACACATATATTTATACACAGAGAGCCTCTAAATAATATATAAATATGTATATATAAATATAATATATAAATATGTAAATATATATAAATATATATATAAATTATATTTTATATATTTATATATTAATATTTTATATATATTTATATATAAATATATAATATTAATATACAATATTATATATAAATATGTATTATATTAATATACAAATGTTATATATATTTATATGTTAACATATCAATATATACATTTATATTAACATATCAATATATACATTTATATTAACATATCAGTATATATATTTATATTAACATATCAATATATACATTTATATTAACATATCAATATATAAATATATATTTATATTAACATATCAATATATAAATATATATTTATATTAACATATCTATATATATGTATATTAACATATCAATATATAAATATATATTTATATTAACATATCAATATATGAATATATATTTATATTAACATATCTATATATAAATATATATTTATATTAACATATCAATATATAAATATATATTTATATTAACATATCAATATATATAAATATATATTTATATTAACACATCAATATTATATATAAATATATATTTATATTAACACATCAATATTATATATAAATATATATTTATATTAACACATCAATATTATATATAAATATATATTTATATTAACACATCAATATTATATATAACTATATATTTATATTAACATATCAATATTATATATAAATATATATTTATATTAACATATCAATATTGTATATAAATATTTATATTAACATATCAATATTATATATGAATATATATTTATATTAACATATCAATATTGTACATGAATATATATTTATATTAACATATCAATATTATATATGAATATATATTATATTAACATATCAATATTATATATGAATATATATTTATATTAACATATCAATATTATATATGAATATATATTTATATTAACATATCTATATATGAATATATATTTATATTAACATATCAATATTATATATGAATATATATTTATATTAATATATATATTTATATTAATATATAAATATTTATATAAATATATATTTCTATTAATATATATATTTATATAAATATATATTTGTATTAATATATTTATATAAATATATATTTGTATTAATATATTTATATAAATATATATTTGTATTAATATATAAATATATAAATATGTATTTCTATTAATATATAAATATATATAAATATATATTTCTATTAATATATAAATATATAAATATATATTTCTATTAATATATAAATATATAAATATATATTTCTATTAATATATAAATATATAAATATATATTTCTATTAATATATAAATATATATTTCTATTAATATATAAATATATATTTCTATTAATATATAAATATATAAATATATATTTCTATTAATATATAAATATTATATAAATATTATATATAAAAATATAAAGGTATAAAGATATATATAAAATATGTAAACATTTATATATAAAAATATAAATATTTATATATAAATATATAAATATTTATATATAAATACATAAATATATTTTTATATAATATATAAATATATATTTATATATAAGATGTAAATATGTATATATCAATATAATATATAGCTATGTAAATATGTATATATCAATATAATATATATTTATATATCAATATAATATATAAATATATATAATTATAATATAAACATCTATAGAGAGGCTCTATATAAATAAATAATAATTATATCATATAACATGATATCTATTTATATAATATGTAATATAAGATATATTTATATAATATATAATATATGATATCTAGTTATATATAATATATGATATCTATTTATATAATATATGATATATATAACATGCATATTTTATATAAATATATAATATATTCTATTTACATTTATAATAAATATATAATACGTATTTTATGTATAATTTCAGGTCCTTTGCATATCTAGCTATCTCTCTCTCTCTCTCTCTCTATATATATATATATATACACACACCCACACACACAGAGAGAGGTTTCATTCATATATATAAAACCCTTGTACACTGTTGATGGGAATGTAAATTAGTACAGCCACTATGGAGAACAGTATCGAGGTTTCTAAAAAAAAAAAAAAAAAAAAAACCTACAAATAGAACTACCATATGATCCAGCAATCCCACTGCTGGGTATTTACCCAAAAGAAAGCAAATTGATGCATCAAAGAGATATCTGTACTCCCATGTTTATTACAGCACTATTCACGGTAGCCAAGATATGAAATCAAACTGTTTCTCAATGGATGAATGGATAAAGAAAACGTGGTACATATAAACAATGGAATATTATTCAAACAGAAAAATATGAAATCTTGTGATTCGCAACAACATAGATGAAAGTGGAGGACATTATGTTAAGTGAAACAAGTCAGGCAGAGAAAGACAAATACAGCATGTTCCCACTCATATGTGAGAGCTAAAAAAATTGGAATTCGTGGAGGTGGGGAGTAGAATGATGGTTACCAGAGGCTGGGAAGTGTAGTTGGTGGGGTGGGACAGAATGAAGAGGGTACAAAATTTTGTACCCATTTTGTTTATGGGTACAAAAATACAGTTGGATAGAAGAAATGAGATCTAGTGTTTGGTAGCAAAATAGGGCAACTATAGTTGATAATAGTTTGTTGTGTATTTCCGAATAACTAAAAGAGTAGAATTGGAATGTTCCTAACACAAAGAAATAATACCTGCTTAAGGTGATGGGTATCCCAGTTACCCTGATCTGATCATTACACATTGTCTGCTTGCATTACAATATCACATGTACTCTATAACTGTTATGTATCCATAATAATTAAAATTAAAACAAATTTTAAAAACACAAACATCTTATCTGTCCTTTCCTTTATCTCTTCAGCATTTGTCTAGCGTGGTTTAGGCAGTACCAGAAGGGATGGGGCAGACAGTACACTTCTATAAAGTAAGTCATGTTTATCTGTAACAATTTTTTTTTTCTGCTTTTTTGAGAGGGAGTCTCTCTCTTGTCACCCAGGCTGGAGTGGAGTGGCGAAATCTCGGCTCACTGCAGCCTCCTCCTCCCGGGTTCAAGCAATTCTCCTGCCTCAGCCTCCTGAGTAGCTGTTATTACAGATGCCCGCCACCATGCCCAGCTAATTCTTGTATTTTTAGTAGAGACAGGATTTCACCACATAGGACAGGCTAGTCTCAAACTCCTGACCTCAGGTGATCCACCCACCTCGGCCTCCCAAAGTGCTGGGATTACAGGTGTGAGCCATCATGCTTGGCACAAATTTTAAATATTGTAGAAACAATCATAGTAGACTGAGGCTGGGTTGGTTAGGCTTCTTTCATAAGATAGTGATTTATTTTTTAAAAGAAACTTTTAAAATAAAGCCTCCCACTTAGAGATAATTAGAATAGCAAAGCATTTAAAGAACTAGAGAGATTCTTGGGTAGTCTGGGTTAGCTGTAACACACAATAAGACCCTCAGTCTTTCACTCTGCCCTTCACACTCTCCCCAGGAATCCTTCTAGTAATCTTAACTCCCTCACGGTACCACCATCTACCAGTTGCTCCAGCGAAAAATCCAACAGTCAAACTTTATTTCTCTCTGTATTTCATTTTGTACATCTATGTCAGCAACAGATCCTACTGCTTCTAATTCCAAAATATATCATAAACCGAACTGTCTCCACTGCCACCTCCTCAGCCCAACTACAATCTGCTCTCAGCTAGATTTCGTTAAACTCTCCAATGTCTCCAAGCTTTCCCAACAAATCGTTCTCCCTACAAGAGTGAAATTAATCATTTTTAAAGGCTGGACCTCTGTTTCCCCTTAAAACAAATGATTATATAACACTGAATACATATATTTAAGAAAAATAGAGCAGACATCTATATAGCTACTACACATTTAAATCTCCTTATGTATCTCTTCCCAATTAACTATGCTGTTCATCATCTTCCAACTATCCTGTACTTGATATTTATTTTACTAACATACTTCTTTTGATTGTCTAAATCTATCTCTAAGCAATATATATTATTTTTGCATTTTTAAAGTTTGGTGTAAATGATATTGTATTTATTCTTTGGCAATTTGTTTTTATCTCATCATTATGCTTGTGACATTTATTCTCGTTCATTTTTGCTTCTGTATAATATTCCACGTTCTGAATAAACAATACTTCACTGAGCCATTTTCCTGTTGATGTAGGTTTATATGTTTTGCTGTTGTTATTATTGTTATTACAAACAATGCTAACCCAGGTATTTTGTACATGATTATTACTACATATTTTTGAAAGCTTACACTTTAGTATATCCCTAGCATGAAATTGCTAAGCAATAGCAAGTTTAATCCTCAACTCAACATTGTAGAACTGACCTAATGTAGCTATTTGCACTTATGTGGTTATTTTGAAATTTATAGGTAGCTCCAATAGCAAGAGGAAAGTGAAGGTTATTCCCTTCTTCCCTTATAATTTTGTTATCTGATGAGTTTAACAATGAAAGCAAGTCTCAAAGATTTTATTCAGCAAGTAGGTCCAGAAATAGTCAAATTACCTATACTATTAGCCTAATGGAGTTCCAGCTTTCTCCTTTTGGCATAAAGCTCATTGCCTAAAAGTGTCACTCAAGACAGATGTGACAAGGATTCAGCTCATCTTCCAAGAATACAGAGAAACAGAATGCTCTGTTAGAGGTCTGTACACAAGTTCAAGTTGTGTCCTAAGCTAGGCACCACCAGAAGAGCAGCTGAGTTTATTAAGCAGATTCCTCTACTGCATATTAAGAAGGGGGGGTGCCTGCTCAATTTAACCAATCCATTCATACTATGGGAGAGTATAGCCATTATGAATGGAAAAAATTTATTCAAATAGATATTTCTGTGTGTGTGTGTGTGAGTGTATAAATAAGGTATAGTTTGCCCTTAAATCTTTCTACTCACCTAAAACAGTGCCTGTCATTTAAAGACTCTTTCCTATTCTCTTCACTTTTACTCCCCCAACTCCCCCGCCTCCCTTTTTTTTTTTTTTTTTTTTTTTTTCGAGAGGGAGTCTCCCTCTGTTGCCCAGGCTGGAGTGCAGTGGCAGGATCTTGGCTCACTGCAAACTCCGCCTGCCGGGTTCATGCCATTCTCCTGCCTCAGCCTCCCGAGTAGCTGGGACTACAGGCACCCACCACCATGCCCGGCTAATTTTTTGTGTTTTTAGTAGAGACGAGGTTTCACCCTGTTAGCCAGGATGGTCTCGATCTCCTGACCTCGTGATCTGCCCGCCTCGGCCTCCCAAAGTGCTGGGCTTACAGTTGTGAGCCACCTCTCCCAGCCCCCTTTTTTCCTACCAATATATGGTTAATGTTCATTCAAAACCATTTTCAAAGTAGCAGTGTCTATATCTAAACAGGATACAGTTTATGAATTCGCCAAAGCACCACCAATAAACAGAGGCAAATTAAGATAAGTTTTACTGTGGACGTAATAAAATTCATAATTTATTTGAACGTAATCTGAAATAAACCACAATAAATAATTGTAACATGCTCTGGTTTTACAATGGAAACATCAATTTAACTGTTGATAATGTCCCTAAATGTCACTCAGATTTTAAAATCATTTATATTTCAAGAGGAAAGTAAACTGAATACAAAAATGTGTAATTAAAAATGTAAAAACTCTAGAATAAAGTAGGATAGACCCTAAATATTCACTGCCCCAAACCCCCAACAGATGCAGAAATTTTCTCCACAATAACGCTGCAAGCATTTCCAGTGCTCGGACTCATTTTCCAAGTCAGCTAAAACCATATTTGCTTTTCACTGTTTCTAAATTTTCCTACATGTTGCAAATTTGTTTTCTTAGAACCTCTGTCCATAAGTATAAGAATAGATGAAGATTGTATATTTCTAACTAAAATAGTATAATTGGATTGTTTGTAACACAAAGGATAAATGCTTGAGGGTATAGATACCCCATTTTTCATGTGATTATTACGCATTGCATGCCTGTATCAAAATATCTCATGTACCCCATAAATATATACACCTACTATGTACTCACAAAAATTAAAAATTAAAAAAAGTATGAATATACAATCTAGTCATTTGAAAATACCAACTTTAAATATAATTGCAGGCATGAAGTTTTCTAAATGATGTGACTATTTTATAACAAAATTTTGCTTTGTTTCAGCATTCTCACTTTTAAAACATACTAATTTGTTTGTTGAAAACTAAAAAGTAAAAATTTTAAAAGAAAGTTTACGTAATGAATCATGATTGTTTCCTAGATATGATATCTTTGTTTTGTAATACTTATTTTATTAGCTCTCTGGAAATCAGGATAATTTGGTTTCATTATTATGCAATGTTACATCTAAAAGTCATTTTAATACATGAAGTCAAGCCAGTCACAAGGATGATGAGTTCCATTCTCCTCAATCTAAGGTTGCTCATTTTATGTCTTGACAAAGACTCTCTCTTTTGACCAAAACTTTAGTCAGGCTCCTCCGATTCCTCTGCTTGACTAGGCCAACATTGGGCTTCCTTCTTTGTTCTTGCAGGATCCAGTTTGAGCAAGAATCCTGTTAAGTTGGCTTAGGGAGAATGCCCCACCCTTGGTATCTGACCGCCCTTGATATCCTATCACACTGGCCTGCCTTCGGCAATAACCCTATCAAGTTGGTATAGCCAGAAACCTCTTACCTTTGATGTTTTTCCTCCTGGTAATAGCCAGAAACCTCTTACCTTTGATGTTTTTCCTCCTGGTAATTTTCCATTCACTGATCCCCACTCTGCTCCTTGGTTATAAATCCCCACTCAGCCTTGTTGAAGTCAGAACTGAGTCCACTCTCTCTCCCTCACTGCAGGATTCCATTGCG
This sequence comes from Pan troglodytes, assembly GCF_028858775.2. NCBI lineage: Eukaryota > Metazoa > Chordata > Mammalia > Primates > Hominidae > Pan > Pan troglodytes. The sequence continues at coordinate 134,694,194 of NC_072403.2, read as the reverse complement.
GTGGTCCCTATACCTACCACTAGGGCCTACCTTGGATAACGTCTGCCTTATTTTTTTTTTTTTTTTTTTTTTTTTTGAGACGGAGTCTCGCTCTGTCGCCCAGGCTGGAGTGCAGTGGCGCGATCTCAGCTCACTGCAAGCTCCGCCTCCCGGGTTCACGCCATTCTCCTGCCTCAGCCTCCCGAGTAGCTGGGACTACAGGCGCCAGCCACTACGCCCGGCTAATTTTTTTGTATTTTTAGTAGAGACGGGGTTTCACCGTGTTAGCCAGGATAGTCTCGATCTCGTGACCTCGTGATCCACCCAACTCGTCCTCCCAAAGTGCTGGGATTACAGGCGTGAGCCACCGCGCCCGGCCCTTAACATCTTTAACAAGTGTCATGATGAGCTTTTTTTCTTTAACAGTCTTCTCCACTATGCCAGTATTGGGATATACAATCTTCTCTTTCTTTAAATCCCCCAGTCCCTCCCACTCTCCCTTCCATTTCTACTTTAATTCTCCTACTTAACCTGAAAGCAGAAAACAGCTTGAGCCATTGGAGAGTCCTAAAAACAATCCCATTAAATAAAAGGCTCATTTTTATCCTATCTTGGAATACTGTGACAAAGAAAATGCCACCACTGTAATCTAGGATGTTTCTTTGAAAAATATTCACAGCTTTCAATTCATTTCAACAGTTATTTACTAGGTGCCAGGCACTGGACTAGGACCCAGGCCTTGTGCTAGTACTGCAGATGCAATAAGTATGTGTGACATTCTCATCCTTAAAAGTTAGCAATGCCAAAGACTCAGAATGAAGAAAGCTAGGCAATACATGCCCTGTGATGTTTCAGCATGCTCCTAATGACCATGGTATTTTCCCAAGAGTAGATAGTGCATGTAAACAGTGGTAACATCTGTTTACATATGAGAGGTAAACAATTTGGACCTCAGTTAATACATAGATTTTAACTAAAAATTATCATGTTAAGAAAACTTCATCATATTTAGAGATAAAGAATTCGCTTTATTGTATAAATGACAATTTCAACAAGGGTACAAATTAGACATAATTATATAAACTGAATATTTACATCCAATTTACATCCATCATTCTATTAATGAGCAGTTTAAATATATAATACAATTCAGAATGATAAAGATATCTACATTAAGGCATCAAAAAGAAAAAAAAAAAAAAGAAAGCAAAGACAGGAAGTCTACTTGCCCACTCAGTAATTAACAAAGATTTATGTAAAATTCCCACAAATTGATCTCAGAATCAGAATCAGCATTTTCTATTAGCAAAAACTGTGAAATACTAGTAATTGTGCTTTATATAAAGCTGTTTGAGGCAATCTGCATAGGAAATATTATCAAGATTCATAATTGCACAAATCTGAAAGGCCTTACATGTCTTATCACATGTTACACTGCTGTCATAACTCACAAAGAAGTAATTGTAGTATTTTATAAACTGCTTACTGTCTAGGATTGTAAATTGTTTAGCTAATCCATATAAACTTTCCGGCTGCAAATCTTCAATGTTGTAGGTCTGGGTCAGGATATACTCCAGCTTCCAGATGGACTCTCCCTTTAGATTCGCCTCTGTCAGATTCAAGTAATACTGCAACATATCCTGCAGTTAAGAACAGTAACAAAACCTGGTTCACTTTTTGGCACATAAGGCATTGTACAACAAGAAGCATTCATGTTTAAATTTCTGTGACAATTTAGGCTTGGCGCTGTGGCTCACGCCTGTAATCCTAGCACTTTGAGAGGCTGAGGCAGGTGGGTTACCTGAGGTCAGGAGTTTGAGACCAGCCTGACCAACATGGTGAAACCCCATCTCTACCAAAAATACAAAAAAGAAAAAAAAAATTAGCCGGGCATAATGGCGGGTGCCTGTAATCCCAGCTACTCAGGAGGCTGGGGCAGAAGAATCGCTTGAACCCGGGAGGCGGAGGTTGCGGTGAGCCGAGATTGTGAGATTGCGCCACTGCACTCCAGCCTGGGTGACAGAGCAAGACTTTGTCTCAATAAATAAATAAGAAAGAAGGAGAGGGACGGGGGGGGGGAGGGGGGAAGGAAGGAAGGAAGGAAGGAAGGAAGGAAGGAAGGAAGGAAGGAAGGGAGGAAGGGAGGAAGGGAGGAAGGGAGGAAGGGAGGAAGGGAGGAAGGGAGGCTCAATAAAAAACCTGTATCACTTTTTCAATTTTAAAAAGGATGAAAGAACATAATAGCATGTAATCCAAACTATAAAGAGAGGTGAACAAAATAAAAAACCTTCAATTCACACATCCTCAGAGGTAACCATCACTAATGGTTGTGGTACTAATGTATCAGTGGTGTGCTGAAGGCAGCTCGTACCAGCTCACAAAAGCCGATTGTCAAATTTTTAAGAATGTTGCTAGTCAATCTGTGGCACTTTGGTAGCTTGAAATTGTCCATGATGTGAGTATTTCTGTCATGGAAATTGGCAAACACTACCAATTAAGGCACATTTCCCCTCAGTGAATAGTTGTTAAACATTTGTCAGTACTCCAGTGTATGCGTGGTGATCTAGGCTTTAGATCAAAACAAAGATAAATATTTGGAATGTGCATACTTATTTACATTTTTGGCTTTTTCAAAAAAATGGAGTCTTACTATATATGTTGTTGTATTTTAAGAAATTATTTAGAAATTATATAAGAAATTGTTTTTATATTTTTAGAAATTATTTAGTGCTATATCAGGAGAATCTTCCTACATCAGTACATATGTACACACGTAAATATACATTGGGGTCTGAACCTCAGATGCTGTGTATTAGATACATAAACACATACATAGATGGATATATACATTTGTGTGTGGATGTATATATCTGAGGTTCAGATCCAAAATTAGGCAACTGAAAGTTGTAGAAAAAATTCTTTTGGACTAATTTATCACACAATTGTTTCATTTTCCCATTTAATCAAATATTTATGAATAAAACCAGATTTCTGCCACCATACCTCCTCCCTGTTATTCTGGGGAATAACAGAACCATCTCCTATTTAAATTCATCCAGAAAAAAAAAAGCAGTTATACCAATAATGGCTTGAATTGAATTATTTTCAAATTATGTTTGTAGAAAGGGGAAGTTACCCAAACTGAAGTACCCATAAGCTAAATGGTCAGTCTTTTGTGCTAAATTGTTCTAAAGCAAGGAGCCATGAAGCTGCTCCAAAGAACTTTTGTCCCAAATATCCAATTCAATTTATTTCCCTTTATTTTATTTTATTTTGAGACGGATTCTCGCTCTGTCGCCCAGGCTGGAGTGCAGTGGCGCAATCTCAGCTCACTGCAAGCTCTGCCTCCCAGGTTCACGCCATTCTCCTGCCTCAGCCTCCCGAGTAGCTGGGACTACAGGCGCCCGCCGCCACGCCGAGCTAACTTTTTTGTATTTTTAGTGGAGACGGGATTTCACCGTGTCAGCCAGGATGGTCTCGATTTCCTGACCTTGTGATTCACCCAACTCGGCCTCCCAAAGTGCTGGGATTACAGGCGTGAGCTACCATTTTTTTCCTTTAAAAAATTTTTTTGGGTGTGCCCAGTGGCTCACATCTGTAATACCAGCAATTTGGAAGGCCAATGTGGGAGGATCACTTGAGCCCAAGAGTTCAAGACCAGCCTGGGCAACATAGGGAGACCCCCCATCTCTACAATAGGATTATAAAAATTAGCTGGGCTTGGTGGTACATGCCTGTAGTCCCGCCTACATGGGAAGCTGAGGTGGGAGGATCACTTGAGCCCAGGAGTTTGAGGCTGCTGTAAGCTATGATCGCACCACTACACTCCAGCCTGAGTAACAGAACAAGAACTTGAAAAGAAAATCTTGTTTGTTAACATTTATTAAGCATTTAGTATGAGCCAAGCATTTTTCTAAGTGCTTTACATAGATTTCTTCATGCAATCCTCATAGCAACTCAGTGAATTAAATAATATTTTAATTCCCATTTCATGGAGAAATAGACTGGGACACAGAAAAGTTTAGAAATAATGGCTCATGAGAGGGAATGGTAACAGAGCCTACACTCTTCTTGATACTTATATTCTGGAGAAGAAGAATGAACATGGCTTAGTGAAACATTTCAGTACATATACAAGTCCACAAACATGGCACTAACCAATGAAAGCATCTAAATAAATGTGAAGTCCTTAGAAGAACAGAACAGAAACAGCCTTCCAAAGACTAACTTCATCAGCTCACACTTAGTAAGTCCTGATAACACTGCAAGTATAAAAAAGAAGAAGGATGCCAGGAGATTTCAACATAAAATACATCTCACATGACTGTCCTGAGGAAAATTCAACTAAACTAATGAAAACTGCAAAGATATGCATAAATATGGGGTCAGCTCTGAAATCTGCCAACTTACCAATAATTTATAATCACGAGGATCATACTGAAACAGTCTGATACCAGGATTGTTGGTCTGTTTTTCTAAAACACTCTTCACTGGTGTAACAGCAGGAGCCACAAACAAAGAATTTACTGGACTTCCTGAACAAAACGTATGCACATAAACATACATTTTTAAATAAGAGTTTAACTATATTAAAAATATAAACAGTTTCCAGATTAAGAGATTAATAGACATAACCAAGTGATATGTGATCACTGATGGATACTGACTTGAAACAACTGTAAAGAGACAATTTTGAGAAAATAGGGGCATTTTTGTTATTGATACCGGATAATTATTGTTGATTTTGTTAACTAAGTTTGTGGTTATGTAAATTATCCATATATTTTAGCAATGAATATAGAATATGTAGTGCTGAAATGGATCCGGTGTTTGAGATTCACTTTCAAATACTCCAGCAAAAAATTAAAAGAATATAAGGCCAGGTGTGGTGGCTCATGCCTGTAATCCCAGCACTTTGGGAGGCCGAGGCAGGCAGATCACTAGGTCAAGAGATCGAGACCTTCCTGGCCAACATGGTGAAATTAGCTGGGCGTGGTGACACACATGTAGTCCCAGCTACTTGGGAGACTGAGGCAGGATAATCGCTTGAACCAGGGAAGCAGAGGTTGCAGTGAGCCGAGATCACAGGGTGCACTCCAGCCTGGTAACAGAGCGAGGCTCTGTCTCAACAACAAAACAAAAAAAGTGAAAAATCTTGATAGATGTTGAATGTGAGTGATGAGTACATAGGAGGTTTGTTTGTATCATTCTCTCTGCTTATATATGTATCAATAAGAATTTGCAAGTAAGAGCTTAATATATTTTATTTTAAGCCGTTGTGTAAATTGTGCTTTGCTTTCTAAATTCTGAGAAATAAAACAAGTAGCATCAAAAGAAACTTGAGTGTAGCAGTTAAAATAGAGTGATATTTCTTTAAACTCGAAGATTTAAAAGAACATTTGAGTGAGCTGAGGGTTTCTGAGGCTTTTGTGTTGACAGCAAATAAGTAACGCTGGCCCTGTGGAGCTAATAGGAGCTTACGTTGAAGAAATCCAGCTGCAGGCCTAATGTTGTGATTTGGACACTCATCATACAACCATTGAGGATAATTCAGAAAAGGCTAATGCTGGCAGATTTTTAAATAAAACGTTTAATTTACTAAATCAGCAAATTTACTGGATATTCACCGCTTTGCTTTAGACTCTTAGACTGGGGAGATGCAAACACAGCATTACATTACCTTTTTTATCTGAAAGAACCATAATGCTGTCTCTGTGAGTGTGTCCATAAAATTGTCCTGCAATGATATCACTGTATTTTCGAAAAATATCTATCAATTTCTCATTATAGTATTCTCTCATTGCTGTGATGTTCTGTGAAGATGGCAGATACCCCACTGGAACATGTGCTATGATATACACCTGGAAAAAGAAACACAAAAAGGCCTCATGAGAATCTTTCTGCACATTCATCATAATTAAATGACATTTGGATACCCAAGATTGAAAGTATATTAATTAAAATTTAGAAAGCAAATATATCATCTCTTCTATTTATAAGAAAAAGAGATGAAATTATAAAACTATTAGGGTCACTATATTTGCACACTGTTGATGATATAAGGCAACTGTGACTTCAGTCACAATTTTTTGAATTGGCCTCTTTTTATACCAATAGATGTCCACTAATCCTAAAAGCAGTAAAAGCAAAACAAAATAAAACTTGCTATGCAAGGTGGCTCAGGCCTGTAATCCCAGCACTTTGGGATGCCAAAGCAGAGTTCGAGCCCCGCAGAGTTCGAGACCAACCTGGGCATCATGGTGAAATCCTGTCTCTACAAAAAATAATAGAAAAAAAAATTAGCCAGGAGTGGTGGCGCACACCTGTAGTCCCACTTACTTAGGAGTCTGAGGTGGGAGAATCACTTGAGCCCAGGAGGCTGAAGCTGCAGTGAGCCATGATCACACCACTGCACTCTAGCCTGGGCAACAGAGACCCCTGTCTCTGAAAAAAAAAAAAAAAATTAAAACTAAAATGAGTTGGCCAGGCATAGTGGCTCACGCCTGTAATCCCAGCACTTTGGAAGGCCGAGGCGGGTGGATCACCTAGGTCAGTAGTTCGAGACCAACCTGGCCAACATGGTAAAACCCCGTCTCTGCTAAAAATACAAAAATTAGCCAGGCGTGGTGGCGGGTGCCTGTAATCCCAGCAACTGGGGAGGCGGAGGCAGGAGAATCACTTCAGCCTGGGAGGTAGAGGTTGCAGTGAGCCGAGACCACGCCATTGCACTCCAGCCTGGGCAACAGAGTGAGACTCCGTCTCGAAATTTAAAAAAAAAAAAAAAAAAGAAAATCCATGAGTTGTAAAGTGTTTATGCAAAAAAAATCTTCAAATTCTAATACTTTTATTGATACTGGAGTCTACCCCGAGTTTAATAAACATACAAATTTTGCCTTCCGTTTATCCCCAGATGGTTTTGGTCTATGGGATCTACCTTCTCCTTATTCTGCTGAGAGCTGTTCAATGTACTTTCTAGCCATTCAAACTGGTTGGCTGGGTCAGTCTTGTTCAGTGTCATTATATTTGGGCCGTAGTACAAGTTTGTGTTTAGACTGATGATCCTAAGGTTTGGATTAGTTGTAACTTTCTGTGAATAAAAACCACCTATAAAAACAATTTCAAAACACATTTAGGAAAACATACACATACACACAAACATTGTGAAAGCAAATTCCTGAGGTTTACAATCCAGTCAGGAGGTTGGTGCTTATTTCTCATTGTTTAGTTTGCACATAGATAGGCTGTCATTAGATAAGAATCAGATTTAGCAAGCATTTACTGCAAACCTGCTATGGTGCCAGGCCCCGTGCTATCGCTTCCAACATATTGAGATAACAACAGCTGTATCCAATATTCACATGAAAAGATAAATAAGTGTTTCGGCAGTAAGCAATGAGATTGAGTTTTATGAAAGAAAGATTTACACATCAACTTCTACTTTTATGATTAGGGGCTTAAGATGAGAGACATTGTGAAATATAAAATCCAAAAAATGGTAACACATATGGATCTTGCTAGAGACTACTCGGAAAAAAAGGTCAGACAAACCACAGCTGCTACAATCTCAGGGGAGAGGAGGTTTAAAGGCATCATTCCACCCGCGCCTCTGAACCCCTGTGATGGGACACCCAAGGGTCTGTTGCAATGGCACTTTCAGAGCTGGGCACTAAGATCTGGCCCAGCTTTCTTTGCCCTCAGTCTACTCACCATGCACGGCTTTCCCTAGCTTTCAATCAGGATGGATCACTGCCCCTTTAATTTTCTCTATTCTTTCTTGTAGTCATAACACCTTATTATTTTTATTATGGTACTAGCAGGTCAGTTGGGTTTGAATTTGTCAGAAGTTATTTTTGAGAAGCTGCCTTTCATGTCCTAGTAGTAGAAAATGACAACAGGTCTCACTAGGGCCTCTGGGATGACAAAGTTTGAGGCCCCTCATGCAAGACATCTCTGCCCCAAATCACTTTTGCCTTTAAGACTTTCTCAGGATGGCTTCTATGACTTTTAACTTAATATTATACTCCAGTGTTTAACTGGATCTTTGAGGGCTATCATTGGAATGGATATCATTATGAAACTCATATGGCTTTTTCTTAGGGCCTGCATTCCACTTCTCAGCTTTTTTCTGCCTCCCCTGCTTTATGCTGAGTCTCCTTAGAAGGCAGAGCATTTCTTTAGGGATCTTGATCATTCTTTATGGCTCTCCCTTCAACCTGCATAAGCTCTCCACGTGTCTTGTAGGATGTGAAGTGTAAGACTAGACATAGGCCGGGCACGGTGGCTCATGCCTGTAATCCCAGCACTTTGGGAGGCTGAGGCAGGTGGATCTCCTGAGGTCAGAAGCCCGAGACCAGCCTGACCAACATAGTGAAACCCTATCTCTACTAAAAATACAAAAATTAGCCAGGTGTGGTGGCAGGTGCCTGTAATCCCAGCTACTCAGGAGGCTGCAGCAGGAGAATCGCTTGAAACCAGGAGGCAGAGGTTGCTGTGAGCCAAGACCATGCCATTGCACTCCAGCCTGGGCAACAAGAGTGGAACTCCATCTTAATAAAAAAAAAAAAAAAAAGACTAGATATAGTTCCCTAGATTAATCAGAACCATAGTCTAATTCTAAGCTATCATGTCTCAAATTCATATATACTATGATTTGCTGCATGCTAGCAAAAACAATAACAAAATAGTGGCAAAAGCCAAAGGGTTAACAAAAATACCGAAAGAAGTATTTTAACTGAGAGAAGTCTAGCCATTAACTTAATATTTGTCTCAACATTCTGAAAACACCAAAGTCTTAGTTTAACAGCTGGACACCTCAGTTAAGCTCACAAAATGTCAGGGATTTACATAATGATGTGTCAAGAGCCACTGGAGCAGAGGGCCTTTAGACATGACCCAGGGAAGGCCTTACTATGCACTAATTATGCATTACTTTCCCAAGCACCTCAAAGTCCATGTTAAAAGCTTAGTTATCCTCACCTTACCAGCTCTTTGTTTTATAAAATTGTGCTGCTTGGTTAGAAGTTAGTGTCTATTCTCTCTTCTCAATCAATTTTCCAATTAGAAACACACACTTTTATTTACATTCAAATCCAAAGTTCAGCTTTTGCTCCATGGGGAACATACCTACCTAATTAAGAGTAGAAGAAGAAAAAAGAATAGAAGAAGAACAGGAAGAGCTCCCTGCAAGATAAACAGGTTCACGACCTGTGTCACAGGCAGCATTACTACTCACTGTCCTCCACAAAAACTGCGGGCTGTGCTCCAGAAGTGGCACACTCAAGCAAACATTAAAAATTTAAGTCTAAATAACATGAATAAAAATTGAGGCAAAATAGGAATAACTAAGTCTTTCACTTACCTTTCCTTAAAGTACTAATAGCTTCTTCATCTAGCCATGGTTTCCAGAGGTTTGCTACTGCATTGTACACTTTACTGGTGACTACAGGCAGTTGATCCTGGCCACAAACAATATAATCCACCATTGAAATTTAAAGATACACAGCTGAATTAATGTAAACACTACTTGAGCACTGACTACTACGTTAGGCATCTAGAGATGCAAGGATGATTATTAGATAGACTTCATCTTCAAGGAATTATAACTTAGTTGGAGACTGGGGGATAAAATGTAACCAATTAACTATAAGACAATGTGCTGGGCACTACCCAGAGGTCGGGGGAGCCTAGAAGCAAGAACAATCAAGTGTAGCCAAGGGCCAGGTGCAGTGGCTCATGCCTATAATCCCAGCACTTTGGGAGGCCAAGGCAGGCGGATCACTTGAGGTCAGAAGTTCAAGAAGTGTCTGGCCAATATGGTGAAACCCCATCTCTACTACAAACACAAAAATTACCCAGGCATGGTGGTGAGCACCCATAATCATAGCTACTTGGGAGGCTGAGGCAGGAAAATCACTGGAATCCGTGAGGCGAAGGTTGCAGTGAGCCAAGATCGCACCACTGCACTTCAGCCTGGGCAACTGAGTGAGGCTCTGGCTCAAAAAAAAAAAAAAAAAAAAAAAAAGGTGTAGCCCAGGGAATTAGAGAGTGAAGAGACTATTTAAGCCAGGCCTTAAATAAGGACTTTATCAACTTAACAAAAGGGCATCAAAGCAAATGCAATGGCCCAGATACAAACACAAGCATAGGCACAGGCACAAGCACAGAGTTCCATAGGTGTGTACCATGTACAGAGAAAAGCTCATGTTTTAGCATGGCTAGGATATGGGAAGGATGTGGGAGTGTGCTCATTAAAGAGATGCCAAAGGCAGGTTTGAGCCTGCACGTGCACTGCCCGATGCAGCATGCCGAGGGAACGGGAAAACATCATGTTTTAGAATTTAACAAAGTCTTCTCAACTGTTCAAACTATTATAAGCTTCTTAACTCTTTGAATAAAGATTTACAACCACATGCTTTTGATTTGGAGAAGTCTCTTTAGGGCAGCATAAATTATATCAAAATATTTTGATTTTTTAAATAACACATTTTAAGTACAAAACATTTTTATTATCATAAAGTATCTTCAGGATGACATAAGCTCTAGTGTAGAAGTAAATGGGGAGCCTCGCCTGGAGGAAAACAAACAAACAAAACTTTAAGAAAGTTAAATACTGAAGCAGGGCATGGTGATTCATGCCTGTAATCTCAGCACTTTGAAAGGCTAAGCCAGGAGGACAGCTTGAGCCCCAGAGGTCGAGGCTGCATTTATCTATGATTGTGCCACTGCACTGCACTCCAGCCTGGGCAACAGAAAAAGACCCTGTTTCCAAAAAAAAAAAAAAAAAGTAAATACTGAATAAAAACCCATACATCATTTGTGAATTGGATAATTGTTTTTAATTTTGTTTTAAAAAATTATGTTAAATGACTGAAACCCCTTCTTCACTCTCTTCATTTACTTCTGTACATTGGTAAAATAGACCTATTTCTGAGAGGAGTTTATCAGAAGTTATTTTTCAAGAAGATGCCCAAGTCCTAGTAGTTCTTGATACATGCGTCTAATACATGATGAACATATAGATACATATAGGGCAAGTAATAACCAAATGACTTGTTTTAATTGGACTAAACATGTATTTTCAGTTTGTGTCCAAGATCAGGGTCGCCTGTCTGAGAATTACACAACAGCTTAGGCCAATCTAGATTCTGATTGAAAATTGGTACGCATCGTTATCATCATATAATAAAAAGCCATAAAGTCTTGGCCATTTATTTACTTTGGGATGGATGCCAAGTATGGTGTGGTGATGGAGAAGCTTAGAATTATGTAAAAATCACTTAGACTTTCTTCTCTATTTTAAACATGAGAAACACAAGCACCAGAGAAGTTAGATGGCTTATCCAGGGATAGGTGTCAGTCTCAGGGCTGGTCTAAATCCCATGATTACTCTCACAGTCAATTGTCTATTGCACCATGTTTCCTTCCCAGTCCTTTTTGGCTGTGACATAACCACTGCTGAGAAATGAAGCCTAATGGAAAGTGACCTACCCACAAATTCGGTGGCACCAGTCTTGCCAGTGTAGGAGTAAATGGGGACCCTTCCTTGGGTGGCAACAGGAAGAATCCTCCAGGATGTCCACACTGATACCTACTTCTGATGTCATGGGTGGGGACATGCATCTGTATATGTATATTTATGTAGCTATGCTGCATGAACATAGAATTTCAGTGGAAAAATAGCACTTATGAAATTTATTTGTTTCTAACATTCTCCAGAGTTAGAACTCAGACATCAGCCTCTAAGAAATTTTGTTGTGGAGCTTTCATGTTACATTTGACATTTCCGAAACTGTGAGGTGGAAAGATGGTAGTAGAATAACAGAAAGAACATTTTTAGATATAAGATCATAAGCTAGAAAGAGAAAAAAAATTAACTGTTAAAGGTATGTAGGCTGCCCAATTTACCCTAGCTGTATATATTAATATAATAGGATATGTTATAGAAGTTAGGCAGCACTTCTGTCTTTGAATTGTAAGATCTGACTTGACAAAAAGAGGACAGAGATAAAAATAAAATCAAACAAATCCTCAAAGGAGTTACAAACATGTATCCCCTGTCACCACTTAATGTGACAATCACCACCAGCCCACTTACTGAGGGCTGATGCTGTGCCAGATAGTAAGCTATGCCTTTTTCATGTCACCAATGCTCACAAAAGCTTTGCAAGGTAGGTACTTCTAGCTTCTATGTACAAATGAGTGATCTCTGCATCAGCGAGGTTAAGTGAATCACCGAGTTGGCCAAGCTATTAAAAGCAGGGCTGGGAGGGAGGTGTGGTGGCGGAGAGGGAGGGAGTGGAAAGCAGGGCTGGTTAAAGATTTACATTCTAGTGACTATGAACACCTGTGTTTTCCAATATTCCAGTCTTCCCGCCACCTAAGGCATATAAACACAATGTGTGTGACCTTGGGCTGCTGGAGCTCATTTGTTCCCAAGCCTCTTCACTGTGTGGTCTAACATATCAACAGGAACAAATGCTCGTTGACAGGCTGACTCAAAAGGACTCACATATTACTCATCTCAAGATAGTAGGCCAGGGACAAGAAGTCACTGGAAACTTAAGCTTATTCTAGAATACAACTCATCAAAATTACTGTATTCAGGTTCGATTAACTAAAAATAATCAAAACCCCCATTCAGCATTCATTTGACATGAGATGGAAGATATTCTAAGCAAAGAGAAAAATGTGGACACAGAGAGGCATGAAAGTAGATATGTTTGGGAAATATTGAGTATGTTAATCAGGCAAGGCAAGGGATGTGCAAAAGGATGTTGGTTTAAGCGAACACAGATCTGAGGTAAAAAGATCTAGCGTATGGGCTCTGCTCCCAAGGGATTTGGAGCACTTGGACAAGTAATTCACATTTCTGAGCCTTCATTTTCTCACCTACAAAATGAAGGGTAGGTCTAGACCAGGGGTCAGCAAACTTTTTCTATCCATTTCAACTGCTCTATTCTGAAACATGAAACAATCAAAAGCAATGTAGAATGAATGGAAACATAGCTGTGTTCCAATAAAACTTTATTTACAAAAACAAGCAACAGGCTGAATTTGTACCACAGGAGACAATTGCCCAGCCCTGGACTTAAACAAAAATCTCTGGGTACAAATCTAAGATTTTACACTACTACAATAGGATGCTGTAAACAGGACGGCCATCTTGCTGTTATGCACAGGTTGGTTCTCAAATAAAAACCTGTTGAGCCGGGGTATCTCAGGCATTAAATGCTCTGAACATGGTTTCTGCCTTGAATCATGTCTTAATTAGATAAACTATGACTTGAACATGGACCTCCTTCCTCTTTGCTTCTTATGGCAATTTGTAATGTTTTTGTTTTTATTTACAGTCTAGCTTACATCAGGGTATGCACATCCTTGTAGGTCTAATAAGAATTCTGGAAAAAGTAAATATTTATCAATATTAACCTTACTTGCTCACCTTGTCATGGACATGCAAATGAACCAGAACATTACTCAAAAGAAAAGAGAAATTGAAGAAGATTATGAAGGAAAACATAAATTAATAATCCACAAACTGGATAATTTTATTCTGAAAACTCACTATTGATACAACTTCTCATGAAGTATTAAAAGATTACTTTTACAGTCCCCAAAGTACTTGTCTTTGCCTTTCTTGATGGTTAGGATTAAGACCATATTCTCCCTCTATAAGACCCATTCCCATGCCCTATCACTAGCTAGTTATTGTCACAATTTTGACACTACTAATAGGAAAAATTCTTTAAGCATTTCTGAAAGTCTATCAAATTTACCTGTGGCCAATAGTCATGATTACCCAGTGCAGGGAAAACCTGGAGATTTGGAAAGAGACTCTGGATGGTGGTTGTCATATTAGTGATCACATTTATAACAGTGTCTGTTGAGAGTTCAGGTACAGGAACATGAGGTGGGCTATCCCTGAAAAAAGAGAGAGATTGTAAAGAACAAAATCAGTTTCATAAAGAGTTACTAGACTTATGCATGATGCGTTGCTATACCTATCATTGCAGACTTCCATTTTAAAACAGCAGATTACAGCTAAAGAGTTGATAGACTACTCTTCACCTACCTCTACCCTACAGATAATCCTATAAAAGAAAATTAACAAAATATAATACAAAAAATAAGCTGGAAATCCCAGCCTATTTCACTACCTGACTGAAGATTTATAAGAGGCTAAAAACTGCAATAATTAAAAGCAGATGCCAATTGAACCAGAGCCCAAATGCCTATTTCAAATCCCAGCTTTGCCAATTACTAGTTGTGTATACTCATAAGTTACTTAGATGTTCAGTGCCTTCATTTCCTCATCTGTAAAATGGGAATAATAATACCCATTGTAAAAATTAAATAAGTTACAATGTATAAGTTAATTAAAACAGTGCCAAGCCCCAAGTAAATACTCTACAAGTATTAGCCATGGTCATTATTCCAGGTAAAGAAATATGGGCCTCTTCACCCTATAATGATGAAGGGAACCAGTTAGTTATACAGCCAGAAGATGATGCTTTACAAAATTGTCATGACAGGTAAACTTCCATTATTGCCTTTTGTCTTTGATAATTTCATGAAGACCTAATATCAACACCTCAAGATATTGATGCAACTGTGCTGTTTATGGATTCATCTCGTAGTTAACACTGACATATTTCTGAAATCTGTATTCAAAAAAAAAAAAAACTTCTAAAATTGTTCTTACCTCTAATAATGTTGATTAGTTTGACCTAGTGTTTTTTTAACTCAAATAACTCTTAAAATGTAACTAATCTTGTTACGGAATTCAGCACTCTTATGAAGCTTAGGACACTGTAAATAAATATTGAGTAATTAATGGTACTTGTATAATCACTTACCCTGTCCATATCATGAAAGATGCTTCTTGTCCAGAATTTTTAATAAAATCAAATGCTGACAAAATAAGTTGATATGGAGAATCACACAGAACATCTCCAAAAGTGCCAGGGTTGGAGGCATTTGCACCTTTAGATGAAGCACACACTTTTGTGTGGTCATCTGTGATGTGGTAAGTAGGGTCTAAGTGTAAGTCAGTCACATGCCAAAACTGTCCTGTTGATTACACAAAAAATGCAGATAAATCTACTCGTTCTCCTTTGGAATTCTCATAAAAATATTTATATTAAGACTAGAGACGGTTGTTCCTCCTTGTGATGGAGGAAAGCCTTGGTAATTTAAATGTTCATAAGCCTTGAAGTTAAATACAGTCCTTCTCTGTGAGAAGATGAGCTTCAAGGAACTGTAGGAACAATTTACTACTTAAGTGTTTCAGAACTGATGAGCTCAGGCCGGGCGCGGTGGCTCATGCCTGTAATCCCAGCAATTTGGGAGGCTGAAGCAGGTGGATTACTTGAGGTCAGGAGTTTGAGACCAACCTGGCCAACATGGTGAAACCCCATCTCTACCAAAAATATAAAAAATTAGCCGAGTGTGGTGGCACATGCCTGTAATCCCAGCTACTTGGGAAGCTGACTCAGGAGAATCACTTAAACCTGGGAGGTGGAGGTTGTGGTAAGCTGAGATCGTGCCACTGTACTCCAGCCTGGGCGACAGAGCAAGACTCCGTCTCAAAAAAAAAGAACCCATGAGCTCAGTATTAGTATCAGCATGATAACCTAACAAAGAATATTTAGCAAAGCTATGTTTCCATAATAAAATGTATGAAAATACCCTTCGGAGAGGCCAATGATGACATCATCTTGTGTCTTAATAGCATGTCTCCTGTAAGAGTTTAAGATTTTACAAATTATTTACATTCTTCTTGTAGAAAAATTGACGTATAAATATGATGTCGTTTGTTAGGGTTACACAGTGAGTAGGTAGACTGCAGAACCAGGAACTATATATCACTCTTACTTTCTTATAAACCTTGCCTCTCAACATTAATTCAAAGAACATAAATCTCTAATACAAGCTTTAAGCCAAAAATAGGAATTCTCAAAGCTTCTTAAAAGCTATTTAATAGAGGTACATCTTCTATCATATACTCGTATAAAATGTTAATAAAATTAAGGGAAGTAGTTGTTAAAAAGGATGCTTCCATTGGGTTTTTAGGAAGCAGCCAAGCCCATTTGATAGCACCCTTACTTGGAAATCATCTTAAGAAAGTTTTTTTTGTGTGTGTGTGTTTTTGAGATGGAATCTCGCACTGTCTCCAGTGCTGGAGTGCAATGGCGTGATCTTGGCTCACTGCCACCTCCACCTCCCGGGTTCAAGCGATTCTTCTGCCTCAGCCTTCTGAGTAGCTGGGATTACAGGTGCACGCCACCACACCCAGCTAATTTTTTGTATTTTTAGTAGAGACGGGGTTTCACCATGTTAGCCAGGATGGTCTCGATTTCCTGACCTCGTGATTTGCCCGCCCCAGCCTCCTAAAGTGCTGGGATTACAGGCGTGAGCCACCACACCCGGCCAAGAAAGTTTCCTTTATTGAAGGTAATACTAGAACAAATAATCACAGTGGTATCTCTCTTTATTAAGTATTTGCTATGTGCCAGGCACTGTGATAAGCAATTTAAATATACTATGTCATTTGATTCTCAAAACTACTCTCCGAACTGGGAATTATGGTTCTCATTTTAGAATTGAAAAACCAGTGCTGGGTCAAATGGAAAATTTGTTAAAGTATACACAGCTAATAAATCTGAACTCCCATACTGAAGGGCTTCCAAGTTTGTTTATACATCATTTATATATATATATTCAATGATCCTTATAGACCATGTTCAAATTGTTTTAATACAGAGATTTTTTTCCACACTTTTGAGTTTTTGAGTTTACTCTGATTATGACTAGAAACACATCAGAAGTGACAAAGTAGCAAGTACTACACCAGAAGCACAGAGCAAACAGGTAGGATGCAAACTTTAAACTCTACCAATATGTTACAACTGAATAAAACCCAAAGCTGGGATAATAAGGTGAAACAGTTGATACGTTAAGGTGAAAGGGGTGAGTTATCTTTTGGTGGTTGTTTCTTCCCAACATAGTTGTCATTATAATTCCATAACATATTTATGTTCACAACTAAGAAATGGTAGACAAAAGATCCAGAAGAAAGTAGTAGTATGGTCAATTACTTGGCACTTAGTCACTATTTGAAAACATCTGACAAAAGCAATTTTATTTTATTCCATAATGCAGAAAATACCCCAATCTTTATTTCCATCTTAGATATACTTTACCCAGCACAAAAAGTAAAGATGGCAAATAGCTCAGAGTCATCCCAGAGAATCATTTTAACGTGAACATGTATTTGTATTATTTCGAGAATGTAAGGGTATAGTAAATGAACATGAAACAATACAGTGTCGTGGTTAAGAATGGAGGCCAGAGTCAGACTGTTTGACTTCCAACCCAAGCTCCACCACCCACTAATCTTGCTATGTGATCTTGGCCTATTTCATTGATGAAATGGGAATAATAATAGTGCCTACTGTGAGAGTTAAGTGACTTAGTAGAAGTAAAGCCCTTAGAAGGTGTATGGAACCAAGTAAGCTCAATGTTAGTTTTACTGTTATTTTTTTAACTTCAAACCCCATTTCCAAGTAATACTTAAAATTCAAGTACTTATTACATGTTTAGTACTATTTTTTATGCTTCACATGTATGAGCTCATTATTATGTATACTCCATTTTACAGATAAGAAACTGAAGCACACAGAGATTAAATTCAAGTTACATGCATCATCTGCAACAGATCTAAACTATCATCTGCAACAGGGCTAAACTATGAATTCAGGAAATCTGACTCCAGAGTCCACATTGCCCTTATCCACATACAATTCCTCTCTGTGTTTTCACATTCAAATATCTCCAATCTCACCTGCCTCACATGAAAACAGATAATGAAAACGGGTACTCATGCCTGTAATCTCAGCACTTTGGGAGGCTGAGGCAGGAAGATCGCTTGAGCTCAGGATTTTGAGACCAGCCTGGGCAACATGGTGAAACCCCATGCCTACAAAAAATACAAAACTTAGGAAGGATCTCTTGAGCCAGGGAGCTTGAGGCTGCAGTGAGCCAAGATTGGGCCAAGGCACTCCACCCTGGGTGACAGAGACCCTGTCTCTAAAAAAAAAAAAAAAAGGGAAGAAGAAGAAAGAAAACAGATAACGACAATATCTACACTCGAGATACTGTGAAGATTAGGGGAAAAGAGACTATAAACATATTCAGCATCTGTTTCAGTAAACCCAAACCTGAAATGCATTAAGAGTACACCCCTCTGATATAATTTAGTACCTAGATTTATATCGCCAGCATCTAGAATATGCATGACTTATAGTAGCCCTTCAACAAACATTCTTTAATTTATATATGATGACATTTAGGCAAAGGCAAATTTCATGATATCCTCAAGATCACAGATGACTCAGTAATGAAAGCTTAACTGGAACCAGTCTCTCCAGACTTCCAGTCTAGTGATCTTTCTACTGCATGGCATTCCAGACAGATAAATTAGGGGATAATCATTTAAATTCACTGAAAGATGTCTTTAAACAGAAGCCAAGAACAGAGCTCTGACAGCTTCTTAACCTGGGACTCATGAATAATGAACATCTGGAAGCCTCATGTCCCTCTCCTAACGAAACTGTGTGCCTATGTGTGTTTCCACGGCCTGGCCTGTGGCAGAGCCCACACTCCAATCCATGTTTCCTAGTTCAAAGTCCAAAGTTCTGTTTACCACAGCACGTTTTCCTGTTCTGCAGACTATCTTTAAAAAGATTTCCAAGTCGGGCGCGGTGGCTCATGCCTGTAATCCCAGCACTTTGGGAGGCTGAGATTGGCAGATCACGAGGTCAGGAAATTGAGACCATCCTGGCTAACACGGTGAAACCCCGTCTCTACTAAAAGTGCAAAAAATTAGCCGGGCATGGTGGCGGGTGCCGGTAGTCCCAGCTACTCGGGAGGCTGAGGCAGGAGAATGGCGTGAACCTGGGAGGTGGAGTTTGCAATGAGCCGAGACAGCGCCACTGCACTCCAGCCTGAGTGACAGGGCGAGACTGTCTCAAAATAAAAAATAAAATAAAATAATAAAATAAATTTTAAAAAAGACTTCCAAAAATATGTGTGTGTGTTCAGCAAATCTAGAAAAACTCTCAAAATTATACCACAAAATCTTTTAATCCAAAATATTTTATAACTTCTCAAGAATCCAATGAACCATAGTTCAGACATAATTCAGCTCGCCTTATGCCTTATTTTAACATAGTTTGAACACTCAGCAGTATATGAATGGTTGAAGTATGGCTGCTGGGATTGGCCAAACTTAGCTATTGTTACCAGTGCATACTCTTAAGTTAGGTTTTCAGTCTCATCTGACTGTTAAGCTAGGTTACAGTTCATTCACAAGGATTCAAATATAGAAGTAAGGAGTCCTTCTCAGGCCGTATTTAGTTTGCTTTAACAGTACCAATACACAAGCCAGTCCCAGCCTACTCAATCTAAAGAACTGTAGCCAAAAACACACAGGTGAAGCTTCCTAGAACTTCTGTCGTCCGACCACCAGGACTTGACAGGGCAGAAAACTAAGACTGGGAATTTAAACGCAAAAACACAAAACAAGAAAGCAGTAGCCAGGCAGGGTGGATGCTGAAAGGAAGTCCAAGCATTTGGGGCTGAGAGGAGGCAGGGGAGTTGTCACATCAAGTGGAAAATACGCAAAATATTACAAACAAGGAGAATTGTGAAACTGCTGAGTGAACACTTCAGACCTTTGAACTCCAGTAACACTTCAGACTTTCGAACTCCAGTGACTCCAGTAACACTTCAGACCACTGAACTCCAGTAACCCCTCTTCCTTCCCCTTTAGTAGGAGGGGATTCAACCTTGCAGTTTCCCAAACAGGAGGTGTGAAGACTCACGGAGTCCCCAGAAAGCGCTCATTCAGGCCTCTTTAAAACACAGGTGAATTTGCCATTGTGTGGCCTCAAGCAACGTGAGACATTTTATTTCAAAACCCTAACCGGTCACATAATTAAAGGAACACAAGCTAAGCCGTAATAAAAGCAGAAACCAGTATACATAAACATTTTGGGGAAATTTCTTGTAATGACTGACATTTGCCACAGTTCGGAAACCAGATTTACAGTTTTTGCTTCAGATCTGACAGCTGAGTCGTGAGGACTTGGCCTTCAAAGAGAAGATATTTGCCCTAGAGCGCTCCCAAGTCCTGAGAAAGCACAGAGGGAGCGAAAGAGGTTTCAGCACTAGGTGCTGCTACCGAGTCTCAGGGACAACTCTCCCCTAAAAGAAAACAGAACCCCACTTCTCTAATTTGGTTTTTCCTCTTAACAGTGCAATTATTTTTAAAGGGAGTTGAGGAGGTGGGGGCACCTTGATTTTTGAAACTGGAGGCTCGGATGGCATTGTACAATCTCCCACCAAAATGTATCTATTCTGGACCAGTGAGTCTCAAACTTAGCCGAAAGGAATCATGCGGAGGGTGGGTTAAACAGCATACTGTGGAACCCCAACGCCAGCGTTTCAGATTCAGTAGGTCTGGGATGGGCTGGAAATTTGCAATGCTAACAATTTTAAGTGCGGCGGCTGCTGCCACCGGTCCAGGGCACACTTAAGAGAATCACTACTGTAACGGGCACTGTGTTAAGTGCTGGGAGTGAATAAAATGGGTCCCGCCCGCAGGAAACCTAGTGGACATCCAGGTGAAATGAAGTCCCCGTGAGTTCCACGGTAGACTAAGGGGTGAGTCTACCCGAGGGTGCTTTCGCGCTCTGGCTGGGTGAGTGGCAGAAAAAGCCACTGATCTCGGTCGAGCAAGACAGAAGATAGTGTGAGTCACGCTGAAATTTACTTCCCTGAGCTGGTGGGGAAACTGCAGTCCCCCTCCATTCAGGACCGATTAGGGGCCTCTTGCTGTGCTGCACATCGGACTCCCAGCTTCCTCTTCCCTTGAGTCCCGCAGCTTTTCCTTCCTTCCCCAAGGAGCAAAACAACTGAGATGCAGGATGTAAACAAAAGCCAGGCTGGCGAAATCCGGCCGACGCGCCCTTGGAGCGCCCCCACCGGCGAGGGCATTTCCCCCGCCCAGCCCCGGCCTCCCGGCTGGACGCCCTAACGCTGTAGTCCCTTGGTCGCCCTCCCCGCGCCCACCAGCCGTGGTCAACGCCGGACGCGTCAGGGGCCCGGCTAGCCCGAGCCTCTGCCGGGGGCAGCTGCCCCCACGCACTTTCTCCTGCTGTGCGCAGGCGCCGCCGCTCCGCGCTCTTTGCCGCCTGGGAAGAGAAGGGTCGCGGACAACTCACCTATCGCCGGAGGAGGATTCCTGCCGCCTGCGGGCGCCACGGGCAGCCCGAGGCCGGAGCGGCAGTGCCAGGCAGTCAGCAGGCAGCAGACGAGTGCGCGCACCAGCGCCATGGAGGGCCGCGGGGCTGACCTGGAGGTTCGGGCTGTCCCGCAGCTCCACTCGGACCGTCAGGCCTGAGGGTGAGGCGGAGGCAGAAGACGGCTGCGGGTGTAGACGCCCGACTGATCACGTGCAAAGGCAGATTCCGCAGCGAGTCAGTTCGCCTGACCTTCAGCTGCTGTTTAGCGATGATCTGTTCTCGTATTTCTTAGCGTCAGTGTTTGGCCTAGGAAGGAATGTACTTGTAGAAGCTCAAATTCCGACTCGTGTATCAGTGGTGCAGTTGATGTCAAACACTGACATACTGGTGCTTGGGGATAGAGAAAGACATTCCATTTAGTAAAAGCCAGAAGGAGGGAGAACAAGATCTCTCAAATCCGTGTGTAAAAAGGAAAAAACAGGGAGATTTTATTCTGCTAGAGAATAAGAGAGGGGGATTTTCAAAGAATCCAGGGGAAAAGTCTGTTTCTTCAGTCTCAGATAACACCTTTGAGCAATTAGACGTCCAGGCATCCGCAGCTGGTTGCAAAGCCCTTGGAGGTATTCACCCCTTCTACAAACATTTTTGTGACCCTGAAGTTACCTCTTTGTTCTTGACGAGGAAGCAGTACATCAGCAGTTTATAATTATATTGTGGAAACAAGGAGAATATTGGGCAAAAAGCGAGTGGTTAAAATGTGCAAGCAAGCAGGAGCCTGATCAGAATTTTTATTATTTCAGTCACTAAAAAATGCTGGGGTGCTGAAATCTCAACGATCCCGGTTCCATTCTTGGGCCAACCTACCCCAGCTTTAATGGGTAGGGCGCCTCAGTAGAGGTGATGCAGAGAGCCCTGAAGTATCATGATTTGAAGGAAATCAGCAAAAGTTCTGGATACTGCAGTGGATCTCGAATTGAAGTCTCTGGACTGGGAACATTAGCACCACCTGGGAACTCTAGTTAGAAATGCAAATTCCCAGGCACCACCCTAGACCTGTTGAGTCAGAAACCTGCTGGAGCCCAGCAGTTTGTGTTTTCACAAGCATTTCAGGTCATGTTAAAGTGATTGTGATGTTTGAAAACCAATGCTCAAAGATATCACGTTTTGTTTTTTGTTTTTTTTAAACTGCCGGGAAGAGAAGGGTCTTAGAATTAGAACATGTTCTGAAATCATGCTTTATGCATTCCAGAGATGCATGGAAATCATAAATAGAGGTGGTTGATTTGATGCTTCCACGGAACTTTTTTGAATATACTTCTGGCAAAGAAGTAAGTCTATACAAAGAAGTAAGCAAAGATAAGTCTGGCAAAGAAGTAAGTCTACACAAAGAAGTAAGCAAAGGTAAGTCTGGCAAAGAAGCCAGAATCCCGAAACTGTGCTGGATCCTGTATTCTGTGTTCCTTCTCTCACCGTTTATGAGGATGCTGATCTCTTGGAGATGACAAGCTAATAATTTAAATTTATAGGGCGTGGAATTCCTTTGCAGAAGAAAATGCTTTCCGTAATTACTAACCTCAAAAAAGATGTTGTAGAGTGTATTTCTTTCCCAGCATAGAAAGCTTTGTTTTGTATCCCATGTAATTTAATGGGAGTGTGTGTCATGAAACGGGCTTTGAAATGGGAAGCAAGGTGCTTCCATTTTCTGTTTTGTAAACCAAAAATAAAATTTGAAGGCCCCCCACAACCATCTGAATGGACGACCATCTGTATGGACTCTTTCCCCAGTCAGGGCACTCTAAAATTTAACCTGAAAGACTGGTTCAGGCCATGAAAAAGGGGATGGGGGGCTTGGACATGGGTAATTAACATCAACACAGACCTTAAATCTGATAAGGAACATTTAAGATCTGTTTTCTCTAAAGCCTGCTACGTGGAGGCTTCGTCTGTGTGACAAAATCTGGGTCTAACAACCCCTTATCATAACCCAGACATCCTTTCTATTGATAATAACTTTTTCAATCAACCAATTGCCAATCAGGACATGTTTAAATCTTCCTATGATCTGGAAACACCCACCCCCCGCCCAGCTTCAAGTTGTCCTGCCCGTCTAGATCGAACCAATGTAAAATCTTACATGTATTGATTGCTGTATTATGTCTCCCTAAAATGTATAAAAGCAAGCTGTATCCTGACCACCTTGGGCACATGTCAAGACCTCCTGAGGCTGTGTCACTGGCCCATCCTTAACCTTGGCAAAATAAACTTTCTAAATTGATTGAGACCTGTCTCAGGTACTTTTGTGTTACAGTTTCAAGTCCTGCCAGGGCAGCCGAAGTCCTGCTTCAGCTTTTGGATGATTCAAAAGCTTTCAAGAACCAAAGTGCATTCCAGTGGTGGACAAGATGGTCCTTGGAGTTTCTCAGTTCACAACCTCTAGAATATGGGAGAAAATGGAGCCAGAAAAAAATGGTGAGCTGGTGAGAGAAAACAACTGTAAGGATTAACGAAACAACTTAGGAGTTTTTAGTCCAAACATTTAAAGCTAGGAAAAGGATAAATTATAAAAATAGCTCTTTTCACTCCTTTTTTTTTTTTTTCCAATTTCAATATACTTTACTGGAAGTAACTGGTTGCAAAATAGTTTTTCAGTAAGCATAAAACAAGGCATACACATTTTGAAACTTAAGAAATGTTTGAAATCCTAAAAAGTACAGTATATTAAAATTAGTGGGTAGAAACACCATCCTTCTTTCTACTCACTCCACTTTCTTTTTTTTTTCTTAATACTCACTAAGAAGCAAAAAACTACAGTGCCCCAACATCTCTACAGGCATATCTCAACCATGGGCATATATTTGTAGGTCTCCATGTGCCAGGTGTACAAATATGTCATCGTGAGTGTGTATATCTGGGTGAGGGAAATCACATGAAAGAAGAGCAGAAGCTTCACAAAACAGCCTTAGCTTAGTTTGTATCATTGAGACCTTCGTATCATTTCAGAAATGTTCTTCCAGGGCCTGTTGGTCAAATTGCCTTTGGTCTTGGTCATTTTTCCTTTCCTTTAATTATGTTTCTTAACTATGTTAAGAAACAAAACAAAGATGGCAAACCAGAAAAGTTAGTGCATTGACAGATTGACAGTGTGAAATAGAATTTGGTTTGAAGAAAAATGATTTGCGACTACCCAGAAAAATTTAGGAAGCAAACATGTTAATTATCTTCCCTCTTAAAATCATTTGTTCTACCACTGCAACCCTTGATCTTTCAGACCATTGCATCTTTGTTTCCCATTTAGGCCGCCCAAAAACCTTTTCATTCTTCACTCTGGGAGACAGTTGTTATGGAAACTGGTGCCAGTGTTATTTGGCTTCATTTTAATGAGCTAAAGATAAATCTCTATCTTTGGCTTTGTATCTTTAATAAGAGAGAGGCCAGAATCTGGGCTTCTGGTAGAGTGTAGGCTGAAATCCAGTTGTTAAACAGCCCTCCACCAGAAGCAGAGATGGTGGCTGTCAGAACAGTTGGAGCCAACAACCTGTTCATGTTGTGTTTCATGCTTTTAAAGACGGGTAAACTGAGTGCAGTGGTATGTGCCAGTAGTCCCAGCTATTCAGGAGGCTGAAGTAGGAGGATTGCTTGAGCACAGGAGTTTGAGACTAGATTGGGCAGCTAAGCAAGACCCCATCTCTTAGGAAAAAAAAAAAAGAAAAATTTCTCATACTTATAGCTGTAAGTTAATTGAACATTTTTTTTCTTTTGAGACAGAGTCTCTCTCTGTCACCCAGGCTGTAGTGCAATGACACAGTCTTGCCTCACTTTAACCTCCACCTCCCGGCTCAAGCAATTCTTCTAACTCAGCCTCCTGAGTAGCCGGGATTACAGAAATGCACCATCACACCTGGCTAATTTTTGTATTTTTAGTAGAGACAGGGTTTCGCCATGTTGGCCAGGCTGGTCTTGAACTCTTGGCCTCACGTGATCCACCTGCCTCAGCTTCCCAAAGTGCGGGTGCTGGGATTACAGGTGTGAGCTGCTGTGCCTGGCCAGTTAATTGAACTTTGAATTAATTTATAAAAACTTACTAAAACACAGGGCTGATTAAAAATGAATACAGTATTACATATAAGTGCTGAAATATATTTACCTCCCTAGCCTCCCAAGAGGCTAACAAAGAAAAGGAATGATCGGGGAGAATAAAATCTTGTGTTTTTGTTTCAGAAGAAAAGTTAGCTGAAATATTAATTTTGGAGAGGAAATAAAGAGAAATATTGCAAGATTTCCAGCTCTCAATATTATTTACTACACATGAGAACTTGGACATGCAAATCTAACCTTCAATTTCCTTATTGGTAAAGTAAAAATAAATAATACCTGCCTTCTTGCTAAACATTGTATGGTTGAGAAAATGTATAAAAAGCATTTTGTAAATGATGAAATATGTAAAATATTTGTTTGTTTGTATTTCACAAATTCAGACCCCAGCCAGATACAAACAGGTATTTAATTTGGTTTGGTCAACTCAATCACCTTCCCTTTCTTCTCCCCGCCCCGCTCCACCACCCCGAAATTTTGAGTGTCTTTATGCACAGCACTCCATTTGCACTCTCATTGACTTTATCCAACTCAGTTTAGTTGTCTGGAGAAACATTTTTTATAATCCAGGATAAAATTCACTCCCTTTCTCTATTGCCTTTCAATAAGAAATTTTGATTACATGATATTTTGATTATATTTACCTTTTAATAAGACATTTTGATATACATCATTTTGTTTCTTCAAACCGTTTCTTCTAAAGACACTACTTCCACCGGGTGCAGTGGCTCATGCCTGTAATCCCAGCACTTTGGGAGGCCGAGGCAGGTGGATCACCTGAAGTCAGAAGTTCAAGACCAGCCTGGTCAACACGGTGAAACCCCGTCTCTAAAAAATACAAAAATTAGCCAGGCATGGTGGTGGGCGCCTGTAATCCCAGCTACTCAGGAGGCTGAGGCAGGAGAATTGCTTGAACCCGGGAAACAGAGTTCGCATGACTGCACTCCAGCCTGGGCAACAAGACTGAAACTTTGTCTCAAAAAAAGGAAAAAACGACACCACTTCCGTAGCCCAACCCACTATACAAGGCTTCTCTGGGTCCTGGCCAAATGAATTTTACCATCACAGATTCTTCATGGAAGGCTCGACCAAAACTGTGGCATTTCTGTATTTTCTAAGGCTTTTGCTTATTTTTTAAATTAGTATTTTAAACAAAGTGCTAATTTTTTCAGCCTTACTTTATGCTATAAGAGTGACTATTTTACTTAAAATTGTCTAATATAGAATTCTTAGCCAGATTAATGATATTAGAAACAACAACAAAATTTCACATGTAAGATTTTTATTCAAATTTGATTTACATTCCAAAAGAAATTATAAAATGTATTCACTTGTTTATAAAAAAAGGGGGGGGGACAAAACTTTAATTCAAATTATAAAACATGATAAATTTTCAGATTAAAATTGGCCAAGTTGCTTGGAGTAACAAGTTTTTAAATCACCATTTTCCACCTCCACACCAAGGATAACCTTCTAATTAATGATCAGCCATGTTGTAATAGGATAGCACTGAGACTTGAGGAAACAGAAAAACTGAAGAGCTCTTCCAAGCCCCGACCAGGAACATTTTTATGCCTTCTCATAGTGGCGAACAGCAACCACATCACCAAAAGTAAGGGTCTGCAAGGTTCAAAAGATAATCAAATCTTTTTATACAGGAACTTCAGTCACCGAATTTTAAAGATCATCATATATGTGATCTAAGTATTATGCAAAAGAATGACATTTACAAACATTAAATGCTGCATAAGCATTTCACATCTTGAAAAGAGACCCTATATTGATATACAGTTTATGTCTCTGAAATGAGAATGAAGCAAACACTGGGATTAGCACTTTAGATTCAAGTCAAAAGAATTTCTTTAGCCTTAAATTATCAGGGTAATTGAGCAGATCAGGTGTGAGAAATGGAGTGTCTACGTTGTTTTCTCAGCTATCTGCTTTAAAAGTGAATGAGTTTTATAATAGGTTTACATAACAGTTTTCAATTCTTAACCTAGATAAATTTTGAATAGCCATTAGAAAATCCAATCATTTGAGCTGATGGTATTTGGAATGACTTGTTCCAAAATCAAGAGGAACATGTAAAGGTACAAATATTCTCCTTGTTTTGGTTGTCACGGTTTAGCCTATGTGAACGCAGGTAGGTAGGTGGATAGGATGCGGAACATCAGCTCTATTACTCTAATGTCAAATCTAACTTGAAGAGTTATTATAAAACCACTTTACAGAACTTAGGGGGTTTTGGTGCTCATGGTTTTCATGTATTGATGTGATGTTCAGGAGTATAGTATATCCTTGTAGTCTATTGCTTTAGTCTTCCTTTTTGAACTCAATCTTGCCTGATCATAGTCATGCATGCCACGGTTGAGCTATCTACTTTTCTGTGTTCTGGAAAAAAATGGAGGTAAAAGCATAAAGGAGAACTTCAGAGGGAATCTTTTAGAAATGAGTCCTTTCTTTTATTGATTGTTGCCAAAAAAATGTGAGCAAATATCCTTTAACATGAAAGGAAAACTGTCCCTCTGCTCCCCACCTCCATCTCCACAGAAACATGAATATCTCTCTGCAGAACAGTGCTGATTGCAGTAGTCAAGGGGAGAAGGAAACATGAGTCCCCATTCTTAAACAACAAAACTTTCTCTGCTGTCATCGTACAAGGACTATGTAAAGCATTCTCACACCCTCCTCCAAAATTGAATGAGCCTACCCACCTATGTCAGTATCATCAATATACCATTGCAGGTCACACAAAAAGCGTCTGAGGAAGGCTTGGTGAAGGCATAATATTTCTCCTAGTTTGTGATACTACTCCATCATTAGATAAATTATTTGTTAATTATTTTATATTTGATCAATTTAGGACAAAAACAGGGGAAAAAGTCTTGTAAAGATGGAGTCAGAAATGGATCAGAGTAATAACAACTGTAAGCCCAACAACCTCAATGATTGCCAGGAGCCATCCGGGAAGTAGGAAGAAGCAAGGGAGGGGGCCCGCAGAAGGACGGCAACACTAGGGTCGCCTTGATCTCAGGCGTCTAGCTTTCAGAACTGAGAAAATTCATTTCTGTTGTTTTAAGCCACCAAGTTTGTGGTACTTTGTTGTGGCAGCCTTAGGACACTAATAAATCCTCTTTTACAGATAATTCCTAGTAAGTAAGAAGAGGCTGATTGAAAAAAATATTTTTCATGTCTACCTAGTATTGAATATATATGTTTAAAAGGCATATTATGCGTTCGAGAAAAAAACTGGAAAGAAGTAACATCAAAATGGTTCTCTTTGGGGGCTGGGAGCCTTGGCTCAGGCCTGTAATCCCAGCACTCTGGGAGGCCGAGGCAGCAGGCAGGAGCATCACTTTGAGCTCAAGAGCTGTAGGCCAGCCTGGGCAACATGGCGAAACCCCATCTCTACAAAAATACAAAAAAATTAGCCCGGCGTTGGTGGCTTGCACCTGTGGTCCCAGCTACTCAGGAGGCTGAGGTTGTAGAATCGCTTGAGCCCATGAAGCAGAGGTTGCAGTGAGCCAAGAATGCACCCCCCTGCACTCCAGTCTGGGTGACACAGCAAGACTTTATCTCAAAAAAAAAAAAAAAAAGGGTTATCACTGATAAGAAATCAGAGGGGATTTTAATTTTTTTGTTATACTTTTCTGTTATATTCTAAATTATCTGCCCAGAACTTGTGTAACTTTATAAATTAAAATATAAACTGTTTAAAGATCTCTTATTACAGGAGCTATAAAGTCATCTGTCTGAGATTCTCTTATAATAGCAATTATCTTTATATATTTCAGTGATTATGGGCTTTATATTACATTTTATTTGAGAGACATCCATAGTTATCCTACAAAAAATCTTTTGACACAGTTTTAGGCAAATCAATGGCAACTTTTATTTTTTTAACTACACATGAATTTTTCTCTTTTTCTACAATCAAAGAAGTTGAGCTGAAGAAGAAAATTAACTGGGATCTTTTTGTTTCCCCTGTTTTACATATAGTTAAAGAACCTTGCCAGTGATGTATTATTAAAGAAGGAAGGAAGGAGGAAGAATGGAAGGGGGAGGGAAGAAGAAGGAAGGAGGTGAGAGGTGTGCGGAGAGGAGAAAAAAACAAGGAAGAATGGAGAATTGTCATTACTTACCATAACCATTTTGCCATCCTTAATTTCTCTTACAAAATTTGTTTCTTTGCCATCCCATTTCTGTATGTGAACAAGTTTGTCTCCATCCAGGCTAACAACAGACTGAGACCAACAACAAAATGCAGAACATAGCAATAAATACAATTCAGATTTCTGATACGGAAGACAAATGATGTGATTTTTGAAAGAGTTGTGTAATTGAATAAATCATGATCAATTAATTATCCTATCATTATTTCTATTACTTCTAGATTTTCTATTATGTAAATTTGATTAAAAAGTATACATCTAAATACAAAAATTTAATATATTAAAAACAAAAATCCTAAACTAGTGCTTTGCAGCTAGTCGTCCCTCTAAAGAAAGCCTTAGAATGGGGCAAACTGTCTATTTAGTCAATCTGAGGCAACCTGGGGAATTAAACAAAATGCAATCTCTCTTTCAAACAAACCTTATTAAATATTTTCTGAAATACAAGTTTGATATAAAATGTGAACAGTATATGGTAAGAGACAAATACAACTGAGATTTATGCTATAGCAAGTACCCATTGTTCAAAATATAACATATGCACACTAAACTAACTTTGGTGTATTTCTCCTTGGATTGAAATACTGAAAATATTCTACACTTTCCAACATCTTAAAAAAAACATGCATTGGAAATCTTTATCTTTATTCCCCCCTCCCCATCCCCACTCTGGAGAAGAAGCAGTTTCTCACCTTACAGTTTCTATCATCTGCAGTGGTTTCATCAAACTCTTCTCCCAGCTGGAAACTAATCTCCGTGTTCTTGAATGTGCTGAGAGTCCTGATGACCACTTTGTCTCCTTCTTGACTGATAATTACCGTTGGTTTGGTCACATTTCCCACCTGCCTAGTGGCAAAGCCCACGCCTAAAATAGCAAAGGGAACAGTACAGTCTGCAGCAACTTCCAAAATAACTCACAAAGCAAGAATCTGCTTTCTGATTCTGGAATCCAGGTTCTAAAGTGTA
The DNA here is from genome assembly GCF_028858775.2 of Pan troglodytes. NCBI lineage: Eukaryota > Metazoa > Chordata > Mammalia > Primates > Hominidae > Pan > Pan troglodytes. Next base: position 134,663,680 of record NC_072403.2, on the reverse strand, counting down.
AGTTTCATTAGAACATGATTAGCCCATTAATCATGTAAAACACTACTGTGATAATAAGTGGATGCAGAAGAAAACCAAAAAAGTCAGAGAAGCTTCATATTCTCCACGGAATAGCAAATGTCCTGTTTTTATTGGCCCTGGGTAAGAAGGCAAGCAAGTGCCACATTAAAAATCCATTCAGTGGAAAATGCATAGCCTAGCATCTGATCAGGACAATGTGATCTGTCTTTGCCTCTTGCTGACCTGATGAGTGAAAAATGGAATCTGCAAATATCTAAAGCTGCACGTTGAGAAGAGAACAGCCGGTCTTATTGTTACCTACCTAGAGCCTTCATGTACTCATCAAAGTTCTGACTGTCGGTCAGCTTCCAGGTAGCACAGAAAGCCTCCACCATCCTTGCCCTTTCCCCTCTTTAGAGACAGGAGCAGGGATCTTCTGGTCTAATTGCCACTGCAGCTCAGAAGACCCTTTACACATCAGCAAGCAGCTCCTGGCTTCTTATTTGGAAAGAGGGTGGGCAAAAATCCAGTGATTTAAATTGCAAACACACCCCTCCAGTGTCCCTCTCTCCAAGAGGCTGTCACAGAGAGAGGAGAAGGGAAGGAGCGCTCGAGTGAGGCTCCAATCCTCTTTGTGATTGGCTCAGGCCACTGGGTTAGCGGAGTAGGTCGAGTTCTTCCCAATCCTCACACTACAGCCCTTATGCCTGAGAAAGCTCGGCAGGGATTCAATGGGGCTGGAGGCAGGGAACGGGAAAATGAGAGAAGGGCTTTCAGGTTCGGTGAGAAAAAACTTGGCAAAGGCAATCTCAGAGTGCAAGGAAAGAAAAAAGATGCACAATGGGGCATTCAGATTGATTTCCGTTAATGACAAAGCTGGTCACAAATGAGGACCCCCTTAAAGAAAACCACTGAAATGCCAGACTTTGCAGACAAAGGAGAGTGAATAGTGTGTGTTATTTTCTCTCATAGTTACAGGGAGAGCGAAATGCAGGCTAGAGTAGGCCAAACTGAAAAAGAGGGCGGGGAGGAGGTGTGAATGCCTTCCCTGGATATACTGGTTGAAGGCTACTACTCTGACTGTCAATGAGGAAGCACACTAATTTGGGTCCTTTCCCAACACAAACCGAGAGAATTTAAAGATCCCGTTGTCCTTTCTAAAAATGTGAGAACGAGACTGAGTTGGAAAAGGGACCTAAGGAAGAGTATGGTTAGGACTTACTAATGAGGTACAAAAATAAATAAAAGAATGCTTTTCCCCCCGACCTCCGTGAATAGATTATAGAATCCATGTGGAAAAACTGGACAGAAGATTATTTAGTAAGACTTTAAATTACCTGCATTCTAGGACCTTTTGATTTCCTGAGGCCACATCTACACAAATACAATCTGTGTACATTTGTTGGGAGTTAGTGATGGGGAAGGGCAGGAACTGGAGGAGCGGTAGGAATCAGAAGGGCTTTGGTTTCAGTTTGCCCTGGCTCAGGGTTCCCCAAGAATGGCAAATACCTTGAGGGTTCTAAGTAGAGTATTTAAAGGAAGTCTCTGAAATTCCCCTTCACCCAAAGAGATTCCTTCCTGACTTACTAGTGCTGACCAGCAATGAAAGCAGCTTACCTGCCTCTCCTGGGGACAGAGCAGGAGAATCCGACTTGATATTCCCTGCCCTTCTCTCTCCCCTCCCAATTAAACTGCAGCCCAGCACATTTCTACCCAATCCACACCAGATCCAACAGAGAAGGCTCAGAAGGCCTCCTACGCTAGGTGGCGGCTACATGATTCTTCTTTGGTGTCTCAAGTGCGCTTGTTTAACAAAAACTGTAGTCTTCCTTCACAACTGCTTTTCTTCCAATTTTCACTTTATTTGTGACTGATACCACCATGCACCCAACTGTACAAGCCAGAAACCTCTGAATCATTTCTAATACTTTACCACTAAAATCAAACCTAATGTCAAGGCCTATCTCTTTTGCTTTGCTAACAGAAAAACCAAACTCTGTAAAATGTTTTACAGAAGTTTACTCTGAACCAATATAAGCAACTGAGGCCCAGGGAAAACACAAACCCAAGAAGCCTTGGGAAAGTGGTCCCAAGGTGGTCAGATTACAGTTTGGTTTTATACATTTTAGGGAGCCAAGAAGTACAGTCAAAAACATAAATCAATACATGGAAGGAATACATTGGTTCAGCTCAAAAAGCTGGGATATCTTGAAGCTGAGGGCTTACAGCTTATAGATGAATTCAGAGATTCTTTAATTTGCACTTAGTTAAAGGAATAAGGCTCTAAAACTTGGAGTCCACATAAAAAATTTTATTTATTTATTTATTTATTTATTTATTTATTTATTTATTTTTGGAGACAGGGTCTTGCTCTCTCACCCAGGCTGGAGTGCAGTGGCGCGATCTCAGCCCACTGCAACCTCCACGACTCAAGTGATCCTCCCACATCAGCCCTCTGAGTAGTTGGGACAACAGACATGTACCATTATGCCTGGCAATTTTTTTGTACTTTTAGTAGAGTCAAGGTCTTGCCATGTTGCCCAGGCTGGACATAAATGTTTTATATTAACAAAAGGATGCTCTGTGGCAAGATGAATGGCCTAATTCTTGCCTTGCATTACCTTAGATCTTGTTTATAGTTTGGTGTCTTATTGACACAAAGAGTCTGTTTTGTCAGTTTTATAGTCTCTATTTTAACATGAATGCCTGTCAGTTGTGTCTAAACTCCAAAAAGTCAGAAGTATGTCCGACTTCCCTTCCTTTTATGGCCAGGAATTCAGGTTTTAAGGGTTTTCTTGAGGTGGGCATCCCTTGGCCAAAAGGGGGTCTGCTCAGTATGTGGGAGTGCTTAGGATTTTATTTCCAGTTTACAGCTAAAATTCCAACGACTGTTTCATTTATGCAAACTATTTCTCTAGTAAATGTTCTCAAACAGTTGTTTTGTTACAAATTATTGCTATATGTTTCATCTAATAAAACACGTTTAAAGTGGTAGAATGTGTAAGTATTGTTCTAAAATATAATAAATCATTTCCTTTTTGTATTCTAAGAACATAAAATTGTTGAGAGCAGGAACCATGTATTAGATATCTTCATCTTAGCCCTTTATAGATCACAAGTGCTGAAATATTTGTGCATACCCATTTATTTCTTCCACTTTCTAGATAAAGAATATGAGATGGTGACATATTTATTCGTAGAGCATATATTCCATTAATTCTGATTCCTTTAAACCTTATCAAAAACATGAAAGCCCCACAATTTAGAGGCAGGTTTTTTTGGTTGCATATTAATCTTGTAATAGGCAGAAAAGAGTACATGTTGCCATACAGATATGTGTAACAGAAATTTTAGAAAAAGTCAAGTGACTATTTTTTAATTAATCATGTGTGGATACATAATAGTTGTGCATATTTATCAGGTACATATGATATTTGGATGCAAACATTACATGAGTAATGATTGAATCTGGGTAATTATGATATTTATCACCTCATTGGTCATTTCTTTTTGTTGGGAACATTCTAAATATTCTTTTCTAGCTATTTTGAAAAATGCTATGAATTATTGTTAACTATAGTAAACCTGTTATGGTATCAAAGGCTAGAATTCATTCATTCCACCTAACTGTGTTTTTCTACCCATTAACCATTCCCTCTTCATCCCATGTTCCTGACTACACTTCCCAGCCTCTTGTAACCACCATTCTATTCACTACTTTCATGAGATTGATTTTTTTTGGCTCCCACGTATGAGTTAAAAAGTGATATTTCTCTTTCTCTGCATGGCTTATTTCATTTAATATCCTCCAGCTCCATCCATGTTGTGGCAAATGATAAGATTTCCTTCCTTTTTTATGGCTGAATAATATTTCATTATGTATACATACCACATTTTCTTTATCCATTCATCCATTGATGAACACAGGTTGATTCCAAATCTTGTCTATTGTAACTAGTGCTGTAATAAACATGGAAGCACAGATAACTCTTTGATATACTGATTTTCTTTCTTTTGGATATATACACTGCAATGGGATTATTGCATTGTATGGTAGTTCTATTTTAAGTTTTTTGAGGAATCTCCATACTGTTTTCCATAGTGGCTGATCTACATTCCCAACAACAGTGTATAAGCATTGCCCCTTTATCAACATTCTTACTGTCTTTTTGATAATAGCCATTTTAACTGGGATGAGGTGATATCTCATTGTGGTTTTGGTTTGTATTTCCCTAATAATTAGTGGTGTTGAGTATTTTTCATATGCCTATTGTCCATTCTTATCTCTTCTTTGAGAAATGTCTATTCAGATCTTTGCTAATTTTCAATCAGATAATTTGGTTTTTGTTTGTTTGTTTGTTTGTTTGTTTTTGCTATTCAATCATTTGAATCTCTTACGTCTTCCCTTGCTGGATGGATAGCTTCCAAATATTTTCTTCCATTCTGTAGGTTTTCTCACCACTTTGTTTAGTATTTTTTTGTTTTTTTTTTTGTTGTTGTTGTTGTTGTTGTGAAGAGCTTTTCAACTTGATATAGTCCTATTTGTCCATTTTTGCTTTGGTTGCCTGTGCATTTGAGGTCTTACTAAAAAATCTGTATCAAACCAATGTCCTGAAGTATTTCACCAATGTTTTCTGGTAGTAGTTTCATAGTTTCAGGTCTTATATATAAGTCTATGATTCATTTTAATTGGATTTTCATACACAGTGAGAGATAGGGGTCTAGTTTCATTATTCTGCATGTGGTTATCCAGTTTTTCCAACACCATTTGTTGAAGTGACCGTCCTTTCCACAGTGTATATTCTTGGCATCTTTGTTGAAAATAAGTTGTCTGTAAATATAAAAACTTTTTTCTGTGTACTCTATTCAGTTCTATTGGTCTATGTGTCTGTTTTTATGCCAGTACTATGCACTTTTTGTTACTATAGCTTTTTAGTATCTTTTGAAGTCAGGTAATGTGATGCTTCCATGTGTTCTTTTTGCTTTGTTCTTTTTACTTAGGATAACTTTGGCTATTTGGAGTCTTTTGTAATTCTATATGAATTTTAGGATTTATTTTTCTGTGAAGAATGTCATTGGTATTTTAATAGAGAGTGCACTAAATCTGTAGATCATTTTGGGTAATATGAACAATTTAACAATATTATTTTTCTAATTCATGAACATGCAATATCTTTCCTTTTTGTGTGTTTTTTTTTTCATTTTATTTCATTAGTATTTTATAGTTTTCATTGTAGAGATCCTTCACTTTTTTGGTTAAGTGTATTCCTAGGTATTTGTTTATCGTAGCTATTATAGATGGGATTGCCTTCTTGATATCTTTTTCAGATTGTTCATTGTTGGCATATAGAAATGCTACTGATTTTTGTACGTTGATTTAGTATCCTACAACTTTGCTGAATTTATCAATTCTAACCTTTTTTTTTTTTTTGGAAGAGTCTTTAGGTTTTTCTAAATATGAGATCATGTCATCAGCAAACAATAACAATTTGACTTCTTCCTTTGCAGTGTGGATGCCCTTTATTTCTTTCTCTTGTCTAATTGCTCTGGCTAGGACTTCCAATACCATGTTGAACAAAAGCCACTCGACTGTTCTATAACTCCATATACTGACATTTTTGACTTATTTTACATTATTCAGAATATAATGGCTGTATACCTAAGAATGGTTGCTTTCAAATAGTAGCTTATTTGCTCTGATTATTGAAGAATTTAATAGAAGATAAAGTGAAAAAGCAGAGATTGTGTTGTGCTAAGGATTTAACGTTTAACAAATCTTTTTACAAGCTTTCTTTTCCTTTCTCTCTCTGTCTTTTTTTTTTTTTTTTTTTTTGACAGAGTCTATCTCTGTCACCCAGGCTGGAGTGCAGTGGCGTGATCTGGGCTCACTGCAATCTCCACCTTTCAAGTTCAAGCAATTCTCCTGCCTCAGACACCAGAGTAGCTGGAATTACAGGCATGCACCACCACGCCCAGCTAATTTTTGTATTTTTAGTAGAGATGGTGTTTTACCATATTGGCTAGGCTGGTCTCGAACCCCTGACCTCACGTGATCCACCCTCCTGGGCCTCCCAAAGTGCTGAGATTATAGGTGTGAGCCACTGCTCCTGGCTTTTTCCGAGCTTTCTAAACCTGGGAGCAATTTATGATTTTGCTGTGGCTTTTATCATACAAACGCATCTACAGTCTCATAAGGGAAAGATTATGACAGATTGACTCCTCACTCAGAGTTGTTACCTTTATTTATTAACTAGTGGCACTAATGGTAAAGAATTCATTATAAAGACCTGTTTGTTTGTTTTTTTTTAAAGTAGTGAAATAAAAGAAACAAAGATAAGTTGCTTTAGGAGATCCTGGCAGAATCTTCACATGACGCTGAATCTCCTGGCCTTGCTTTACAACAGTTTTTCCTTTTTAACAAAATAGAAGGTGTTAATAAAGCTTTAACATTGTTTTGAGCAAAGTAAGCTAACCAAGGTTATGACATTATTTCTTGTAAGATATCCAAGGTTATGCAGCAACAAAAATTAAATAACAAAGTACTTGCTGCTTGAGGTTCTCTTTCTTACCAAATTACAAAGAATAAAATAATAATTGAATATCTCTGTAGCTGGAAATGAAATGTAATTACACAATAAAAGCACCACTGGCCCACAGTCTCTCCCATAATAGGTAATGCTGGGCAAGGTGTCAGAGCCCTGGCATCAGAAAGTGGTCAACTCAAGGGTTGGCAAAAAGAATTTACAGGTGACAGTATAGATTTAAAAAAGAAAGTTTTATTAGATAGAAAGAATGCTCCAGAAGAGGGCAGTGGGCACCTCACTAAAAGAGGACTGAGTGCGCAGCAGTGGATTTTTCCTTAGGAGTATTTATGGTCCTTAAAGGAGGAACTTAAGGGTAATTTAGATCATATCAGCCACTTAGGTCATGATAAATGATTACATTTGCAGACATTTTGGCGCCTTAATTTCAGCAAGGGTTGCATAATGAGTTTTGATTCGCATGTATTCTGGAGATATATAGAAATTCTAGTTACTTACAAATTTTGGGGAAAGAAACCTGCAACCAGATGCCTGCCTTAGATAATACGGAAATCTAATTACTTCTGAATTCCTCTGATAAAGAGTTTTGCCTCTGGATGATCTGCTTGATGGCCACCAGGTGATCTTTGCTCTCCTCAGGAAGATCAGACAAACTGTTTTTGCTGAAGCAATGGTACAGACATTCCCTAGGGGCTTACCTGTCTGTTCATGTGTACACATTTTATCATGCCTACCCTCACCAATAAACCAGCTAAGCCAGCTCCTGCCCAGGAAGGATGAGGATTCCAATCTTCAAGCAAGGGCTAAATGCAATATCAGTAATGGAATTTGATGGTGTGAAGAGGTGTGGGGGTAGGAAAAAATGAGTGAATTATCTGTCTATTGGTGATATGTGACTTTTATCTTATTGCATTTTAGAAAGTATAGACTTGGCCGGGCATGGTGGCTCATGCCCGTAATCCCAGCACTTTGAGAGGCAGAGGTGGGCAGATCAGTTGAGCTCAGGAGTTCAAGACCAGCCTGGGCAACATGATGAAATCCCTTCTCTACTGAAGTACAAAAATTAGCTGGGATGTGGTGGCACATGCCTGTAGTCCTAATTACTCAGGTGGCTGAGGCATGAGAATTGCTTGAACCCAGGAGGTGGAAGTTGCAGTGAGCTGATTGTGCCACTGCAGTCCAGCCTGAGCAATATAGACTAGGTCAAAGGGAGATAAATCTCCAGGTATGGCATGCCCTTGAAAAGAAGCATTTTGGAGAAATGTCCTTCTCATTTCTCTACTATTTTCTGCAGTTTTTTCTCCTTTTACCTCCCATTATTTAAATATTCCATTCTTAGCCTGCTTCTAGATCTGACATAGTGACTGAGGAGAGAACTTTTTGCATATTTTGGGTTTATTATTAAAAAGTCCCAGGACCTTCCTTCTGCTCGGGTCATTCATATGCAACAACTTGGCCAAGAAAACTCTTCTCTCCAGCCTCCTGGTTAATTTCACTTTTAGGGTTTAGTTCAATTAATATTTCCTCAAGGAAAACTGGGTCAAAACCCCATGGTTATGTCATCCTATGGTTTCATTTATGTATTACACATATATAATAATTTCAATTACTTTTGTAATCAGTCATTTAGTATCTTTCTCCTACCTTAAGAACACAAGTTCCTTGAAACATCTATTTTATTATGCATTGTGCTCTACGACCATCGTCTAGCATAGTATCAAGTCCACTTGATATGTGCTCCACAAATGTCAAACATATGAACAAATATAGAAATATACAGAAAACCAGAAAGGGTCAAAAAATAAGAATTTAGACTATAGTTCATATGATCTTTTCTAAGTTTTCAGCCAAACCTTTCTTCTCTTTGCAACATATATGATCCCCAGAGAAAGGTATCTAAGCCTCTTCTTTAATCCTATCATGTTAATGTTTAAGAGGAAATTAAGGCTCGCTGTTTTTAGGTTTTTTCTTTAAAATGAAAGCACACAGAATAGTTTTAATAAGCGTTCAAATGCATGATGGATTTAATAATGCAAGAGTAGGAGAGTTTTGTGCCATGCCATATGTGGAAGCCTGATGCCAATGAGTATGCATGGTAATTGTCCTTTCTATAGATCCTCTGATCTGTTTACTATGGGTTATTATCACTTGTAAATCAATCAAGAATTTTTTTGTTCTTATATTCCTTGAAGATCCTTTTTGTTTACTGATCTCTGTTGATTACTGTGTACATTGAGCAATGATTAACAGGTAGGTAGCTATAAAAGGAAGTTACTAATCTGGGATCAGTTGAAGATTACAGAAACCACCCTAGCTATTTTTAACAGAAACAGGACAACATATAGGGAATTAGATGCTTACAAAACACTTGGAATAGTTGAAATAGCAGGTTTTAGGTTGAGCTAAGCTTTCAGGAATACTCCCAGAACACCACCGCATAAACTGACCTGCTAAGGCAACAGTTATCTCTACATAATTGGGAAGCTGGGAATCAGGAACCTGCTTTGCCACCTGCTGGCTCCCAAATATCCTGCTAGTTGTTGCCTAGAAATGAGAGCTTTTCTCAGAAGTACTGATTCCAAAACCACACCATATGGGCTGAATCTCAACAGCAAATGTATGACTTGTGTGCATTCTGTCTCACCACTTACTTACATTTTGAAATCTAGTCTTACACAAGTATATTGCACAAGTTACGCAATAGGCAAAACCTAAATCAAGTGTAGGTATAGGGAAGTTTGGAAATACTGTTTTACCCTCTGCTGCTTCTGCAGAGCATGAATCAGATAAGTCAATCTACCACACCCCCTCCATCACACAAATAAATGAACATTTTTTAAATGTGTTTGTTAAAAGGGGAGAATAAAGTAAAGACAGAGATCGTATAGGTCTGAAAATATTCTATAGTAGTAGTATCTAAAACTGGAAGATCATTAGAATCATCTGGGAAGATTTATATTTATAGAGATTTCAAGTTTATCAAGATTTTGACATAGGCAGTCTGGGGGTAAGGCTGAACTTTGTATTGAAAAACAAAATCTTAAGTTGAAATCCTATGTATGTAATACATTTAATGCCTTATTAACTTGTAAACTAGTACATTCCAGTCTGTCAGAATCATATTAGTAAATTTAGATTCTAATATTTCTTCAGTGCTAAGTACTAAGTAGGACTACAAGACCACTGATGCTACTACTAATTCCTTGACCCTACTGATGATTGTGGAAATGGTGTGTGACTTATGCCAAGACTGCCTCCATATCAGATAAAAGTGTCTTGTGTTATGCAGCAAGGAAGAAATATGACCTATAACTACCCTAAAGATGAAATATGCTAAACCAATGTTAACATGAAAAGCTGTTACAATTAAAACTATCCCCAATCTAAATATAAATTTCCAAGATCCGCAAAGTTTAATCAACTCTCCATTAACTTTTATGGGAACATGCCTGAGGACATTAAAAATTCCTCTTCCAAGAGAGCCACTGTTTCATTTGGGCCTCCAGATGAGTGAAATATATTTATTCTCATTAAAAAAAAGATAATTCTCATGTAAATATTTTCTAACTGAAATTTAAGTCTTTGCAACACATTATTTGCAAGAGAATTTGTTGAAGAAGCTATCAATATGGTTTGATAAATAACATCATTGTAAATTACAAGCGGGCCATTGAAATCTGCAATATTTCTCATTCAATAGCTGATTGGAAACACAGTATTATGAGCCTTTGTTTGAATTTTAGCAGCATAAAATTAAAATAAAATAAAATTGCGGCATTATTTTACTTTTTCTTTCACCGCAAAGCAACTTTTTTAACTGACCAGATCGGTTGAAACCATTAGGATTACACTATTTTTGCTGTTGTTTTTAAAAATATGGGAATGACATTACAAACGTTTGTACTCCACAATTTGTTAACAGAGAAGTCTCCATTTGGGACTCAAGAAAATGCCAGCATTTCGTAAGTTTTCTACTCGGCCTATTAATTTTCTATCCTTTTGGAAATATTTAATATCCTAAAAATAACATTTGTAGACATAAATAAATATGAGAGATTCTGTGTAAGTTAAGGTGTTTCTGAAACCAAATACATTTTTCTGAATGCATTTATTTCTGCCTCTCCAGTACGTACAAGAAAGTGCTAATCATTGAAGGCAAGTAAAATGATGCTACGTAAACATATAATAATAAATTTTGTATATTTATGTACTTTTAGAAACAGAGCTTACAATAGGATTTAATTTTATAAATTATGTTATGAATTATGTTACAAATATATCATGTATAAATTATAGTGAGCAGCAATTTTTGAAGACCTTTGAGTCTTGAGGAGTGCTGCTTTTATACATTGTGTAATCTGTAATATATAAAAGGAAATTAGTAGTTGATAGAAAACATTATTGGGGAAACCTTGAATTTCCCTTGAAAGTCCATGTCATCATCATGATATCTTTAAAACCCTGAGGTGAGTTTTCATGGGTCACTTCCAGATTCCTGCTGCTGCTACCAATGGAGAATGTCAGGGTATGGTTTGCTTTTCTACCCTCAAGTGCTCAAGCTGTTTTGAACTATGACAGGTAGATGTGGAACTCTATGTCATTCCTTTGTTTCTACAGAGAAACCACCAGACAGGAGGCATTTTTGAGTCTGGTGCTTTTTCCTGAAGTTTTAGGAAGGCACAGTTAATATTGCAAAAATACAAAACCTGTTCGAATGGTGATATCCTCATTCCTTTCTCCTTGTTTCCAACAAGGAAGAAATCCCTATTCATTTCTAATCTAGAGTAATGTAGCCATCTCTTTTATTTCTTTGACACCTGTTAATCCATGACCTCAGTACTAATTGCTTATTAAAGTATTTTCTAATATAATACAGCTCCTTCTCTAAGAGAAAATCCTGATTATCTGGGGCACAAAGTTAAATTAATCATACCCCTTGGTTAGTGTCACAATCTTATCACTTGTCCATGCTGGTGCAATTTTCATTTATTTGGCTAATTACATAATTATTTTCACTAATGTAATAAACACCCACATGTGAATCCTCCTTTCAAGACAAAGCCTAGGACTTTGAAAACATTCCTGCATCCATTTCCTTACTTTCTCCAACTCAAGGTAAACATCTTCCTGAATCTCATGCTCATCACTTGCTTTTTTGCTTTTATTTAGTTCAGTGCATCTACATATTTTCTTAAAACATATATACTAATGTAATCTTCATAAAATGTTTTACATTGTTATGTAATATGCTAGGAATTAACTTTTTTACATGTGCAATAGTTTATTTTGGGCACATAGTTTGAATTGAAATTGATGGGTCATTGATTGGTCATAGGTTAATCTTCAGTTTTAGAAGGTTATGCCAAATTGTTTTCTAAAGTGGACTCACCAATTTATACTCTCACCAGTGGATCAACATATTCCCCAACGCTTAATATTGACAGAGTTTCAATGGTGACCAATCAGATGCATATACAATGACATCTAATTTTTTCTTGACTTGTATTTTCCTAATCATGAATGAAGTGAACATATTTTCATATGTTTAATGGTCTATGATTTCTACCTCTGTGAAATGTCTGTTCTCCTGCCCATTTGCCTATAGGTTAGTTGTGTTTTTCTTATTTTGTATTATTGATCCTAATTTTTGTAGTATGGGAGTCATGAATATATTCTTCCAGTTTGTAACTTACTTTCACTTTCTTTAAAGTAGCTTCTTATGACCAAAAGTTCTTATTTTTAATATTGCCAAATTTATTAGTATTTTATGTCATTGTCAATATGTTTCATGTCTTATTTAAGGAAACCACCTACCCAAGGTCCAAAAGATATTCACTTATATTTTCTACCAAGCCCTTTTTTTCTCTCTCTCTCTTCTTTTTTTTTTTTTTTTCCTTTTAGTGGAGAACAGGGTCTTGCTATGTTGCCCAGGCAGGTCCCAAACTCCTGGGCTCAAGCTATCCCCCCACCTCTGTCTCCCTAAGTGGGGGAATTACAGGCATTAGCCACTGTGCCTGGCCACCAAGTGATTTAAAGTTTTAACATTTGAACCCTTAACTTGCTGGAGTAGATTTTTGTATATCATAAGAAGTAGGGTTTTAAATTCACTTTTGAATATGTAGATAATAATTTTTTCCACTCCACTTATTGAACATTTCACCACCTAAATGGAATACCATCTCTGTGATTTACCGAAGTCCTCTATGTATTTTAATATATTTCTCTGAACCCTCTTTAATTCCACTAATCAATTAGGTTTGTAACCTTCTAACATTGCTAAGCTGTCAATTTTTATAGCCTCATGACAGTCCTAATAACCAGAAAAGCAAGTCTCCCAATTTGTTACTCTTCTTCAGAAATATCCTATTTATGGCCCTTAATATATGTATATATGGTACTATCATTTTATTATCATCCATAAAAAATTGTTTTTACATTGGAATCATATCTATTTCATATATTGATCTGGAAGAATTGATACTTCTATGATATTGACTTCCTAGTCATGAAAATGATATACTTTTTTACATATGTAGTCATTAATATTGCATAATAATGTTTTATAATTTCCCCTGCAGGGCTTTTCTGCATACTTTTTAAGATTTATTCTTAGATAATTGAGGTTCCCTGAGACTACTGAAAATGTTGTCTTCCCTTTAATTTTCTATTAGTTTGTTACTGTTATATAGAAATACAACTGACTTTAGCAAACATATTATATCTAGTCTGCTTGCTACACTATTCTATTATTTGTAACAATTTGTAGAATATTTTTCAATGTAAATGATCATAAAACGTGCAATTAATGGTATTTTAATTTCCTTCTTTCCAGTTTAATATTTCTTACAATATTATTGCACTGAGGACTTCAATTCAGTTTAAATATAAGCTACCATACTGTGTATTGTTGTCTCATTCTTGATTTTTCCAGGAATGCTTCTAATGTTCACCTATTTATATCACTTCTAGATGTTAATTTTCTATAGAAAATCACTTTTAGTAGTAAAACCTTTCCCTAAAATTCCTGATTCCCTAATCATTTTTATTATGAATGTGTATGCTGGTGGGTTATATGCTCTTTATCATCTAATACTGTATGGACTTTAAGACCTAAAATAAAACAAGCAAGTCTTTGATCTACTCTACCATCTGCCTCCAGGATGTGGGATGCTAGGTCTGTGCCAACCAGAAATCTGGCAATATATCTTTCCTTGGATATTACAAACAGAAACACTACATTCTAGGTGATTACAGCTGTGTTCCTTCTTTCCTGCACAGTCTTTCTTCTTTCTTCAACCACTCAAAGTTAGAGGACTGCATGTAGCATATTGTACCATAAGAAGTGTAGTACCTACATAAAAGTTGCTGTCATCTTGAACAAATACTTAAAAACCACTTGAAGCAGCAACTAATGAATATGCATACAATATGTTAAAAAGCCTCAGGGAAGTAGGCAATAGGTGTAGAAAATATCCCAACTCATTTCACAGCAGTTTCTAAACTGGTAGCTGATCCTCTAAACCTATTCTCTAGCTACATATTTGAGAGCAGAACTCTATCAGTTACCATATGACAGCATGTTGAGGGAAAGAAAAAAAAAGATCCTTTCCTGTTGTTTGTAACAAAATTTCAGGTCTTGATAAATATTTCTCTTTGCTTGAATAAGAGAAGCAAAATATAATCAAATCCAGCATGAAATCTGTGGGCAGAGCTATAAAAACAATAAAGTAGTAGAGGCCACATTATCTTGAAGACAGAGAATAAGAGTATATTCTCAGAAAATGATCAAAGCAAAAAGAAGAAAAAAAAGTCTCTTTGGCATATCAGTAGGTAGAAGTGGCTTCTATGACACAGGAGCAAGGATTCCTAAGAAGAGAACAGATTGAAATTTTAAAAATGAGCCAGATGAAAGGGAGGCGGGGAGGCTAAAATTAAAAAATAAGGTGAGGTAATGAAAAAATTCAAGAAAATTAATAATTAAATAGAAGGAATCAGATCAACATAGGAGACAGTAATGAATAGAATGCCATTGTTTGAAGAGAACTTTCAGAATGCAGAGACATTTTGAATAGTGAAAATAAAAATATTAGACAAGACAGACTAGATAGCCTAAGAGGCACAGATTACCAAGAATGACATCAAAAGAACTGGAATATAAAATATATGCAATAAACAAAAGCATTATTGAGGAAAACTTTCATTTGCTGAAAATAGGCTATATATATATAGATACATATCTAAATCGATCTATCTTTATCTAAACTCTCTATATAAGATAGATAGAGGTCAAAATGCCATGCCAGCTGATTTGGTTAATGAAAAAAGGACCTAAACTTTCTAATTCTAGCAGTATTTTGAATCAAATATAATTCAGATCAATAAATATAAAACATAAGTGAAAAAATCCAATAAACATTCAATCAGAGAAAAAGATGCCTGTAATGTCATAAGAAGTATGATTGCCCATAGTCTTTTTCATTGTAGAATTGAGATACCAAATGAACACACCGCAATGTTACAAATGTTTTGAAAAAGCTGAGACTCATTTTTTTCCCATTACATGTGCCTGTAAAAAAAGATTTTTCTCTTTGAAAATCAATCAACTGGCATTCTCATTATAATGTTTTCATGTTACTTATCTGCAGGAAGAAACTACATTAGGCAGTGGACTTGGTAACACCATTTACTCTGCAATTATATTTCCCTTGCCAATTAGTAAAGTCTGATGGCATACAACAGCCTAGTTGACTTGAGTCTGCTGTTTGAGACAAGATCAAGTTTTGCTGTCAAATCATGTTTCAAAATCCTCAGGATTAAGTCTAGATTCTGAACAATGGCAAACACTTTAAGGCAATGATCATCAACTTGTAGAAAAGACAAACATACATACATCCCTTTCCAAAGGGAAGGGTCTTGCATGTGGGCAGGGAAGATGTATTCAGTTTCATAAGCCATGTTCAAAATTGCCATCGTTTTGACTTACAATATCAAGGGAAGATATGCAGTTTTTAACAAAAAGGGGATGGGTCATAAATGAAACAGTTCATGATTTCCTTTGAACATCTTTTTTTTGTCTTGTTTGTTTTCTCTTTTTTTTATTATACTTTAAGTTCTAGGGTACATGTGCAAAATGCACAGGTTTGTTACATATGTATACATGTGCCATGTTGGTGTGCTGCACCCATTAACTCGTCATTTACATTATGTATTTCTCCTAATGCCATCCCTCCCCACTCCCCCAACCCCACGACAGGCCCTGGTGTGTGATGTTCCCCTTCCTGTGTCCAAGTGTTCTCATTGTTCAATTCCCACCTATAAGTGAGAACATGTGGTGTTTGGTTTTCTGTCCTTGCGATAATTTGCTCAGAATGATGGCTTCCAGCTTCATCCATGTCCCTACAAAGGACATGAACTCATCCTTTTCTATAGCTGCATAGTACTCCATGGTGTATACATGCCACATCTTCTGAATCCAGTCTATCATTGATGGACATTTGGGTTAGTTCCAAGTCTTCGCTATTGTGAATAGTGCCGCAATAAACATACGTGTGCATGTGTCTTTGTAGCATGATTTATAATCCTTTGGGTATATACCCAGTAATGGGATCACTGGGTCAAATGGTATTTCTAGGTTTAGATCTTTGAGGAATCGCCTTCCTGTCTTCCACAATGGTTGAACTAGTTTACACTACCACTAACAGGGTAAAAGTGTTCCTATTTCTCCACATCCTCTCCAGCACCTGTTGTTTCCTGACTTTTTAATGATTGCCATTCTAACTGGTGTGAGATGGTACCTCATTGTGGTTTTGATTTGCATTTCTCTGATGACCAGTGATGATGAGCATTTTTTCATTTGTCTGTTGGCTGCATAAATGTCTTCTTTTGAGAAGTGTCTGTTCATATCCTTCGCCCACTTGTTGATGGGGTTGTTTGATTTTTTTCTTGTAAATTTGTTTACATTCTTTGTAGATTCTGGATATTAGCCCTTTGTCAGATGGGTAGATTGCAAAAATTTTCTCCCATTCTGTAGGTTGGCTGTTCACTCTGATGGTAGTTTCTTTTGCCGTGCAGAAGCTCTTTAGTTTAATTAGATCCCATTTGTCTATTTTGGCTTTTGTTGCCATTGCTTTTGGTATTTTAGTCATGAAGTCCTTGCCCATGCCTATGTCCTGAATGGTGTTGCCTAGGTTTTCTTCTAGGGTTTTTATGGTTTTAGGTCTAACATTTAAGTCTTTAATCCATCTTGAATTAATTTTTGTATAAGGTGTAAGGAAGGGATCCAGTTTCAGCTTTCTACATATGGCTAGCCAGTTTTCCTAGCACCATTTATTAAATAGGGAATCCTTCCCCCATTTCTTGTTTTTGTCAGGTTTGTCAAAGATCAGATGGTTGTAGATGTGTGGAATTACTTCTGAGGGCTCTGTTCTGTTCCATTGGTCTATATATCTGTTTCGGTACCAGTACCATGCTGTTTTGGTTACTGTACCCTTATAGTATAGTTTGAAGTCAGGTAGCATGGTATCTCCAGCTTTGTTCTTTTTCCTAAGGATTGTCTTGGCAATGTGGTCTCTTTTTTGGTTCCATATGAACTTCAAAGTAGTTTTTTTCCAATTCTGTGAAGAAAGTCATCGGTAGCTTGATGGGGATGGCAATGAATCTGTAAATTACCTTGGGCAGTATGGCCATTTTCACTATATAGCGTCTTCCTACCCATGAGCATGGAATGTTCTTCCATTTTTGTCCTCTTTTATTTCATTGAGCAGTGGTTTGTAGTTCCCCTTGAAGAAGTCCTTCACATCCCTTGTAAGTTGGATTCCTAGGTATTTTATTGTCTTCGAAGCAATTGTGAATGGGAGTTCACTCATGATTTGGCTCTCTGTTTGTCTGTTATTTGTGTATAGAAATGCTTGTGATTTTTGCACATTGATTTTGTATCCTGAGACTTTGCTAAAGTTGCTTATCAGCTTAAGGAGATTTTGGGCTGAGACGATGGGGTTTTCTAAATATACAATCATGTCATCTGCAAACAGGGACAATTTGACTTCCTCTTTTCCTAATTGAATACCCTTTATTTCTTTCTCCTGCCTGATTGCCCTGGCAAGAACTTCCAACACGATGTTGAATAGGAGTGGTGAGAGAGGGCATCTCTGTCTTGTGCCAGTTTTCAAAGGGAATGCTTCCAGTTTTTGCCCATTCAGTATGATATTGGCTGTGGGTTTGTCATAAATAGCTCTTATTATTTTGAGATATGTCCCATCAATATCTAGTTCATTGAGAGTTTTTAGCATGATGGGCTGTTGAATTTTGTCAAAGGCCTTTTCTGCATCTATTGAGATAATCATGTAGTTTTTGCCATTGGTTCTCTTTATATGATGGATTATGTTTATTGATTTGTGTATGTTGAACCAGCCTTGCATCCCAGGGAAGCCCACTTGATCATGGTGGATAAGCTTTTTGATGTGCTGCTGGATTCAGTTTGCCAGTATTTTATTGAGGATTTTTGCATCAATGTTCATCAGGGATATTGGTCTAAAATTCTCTTTTTTTTGTTGTGTCTCTGCCAAGCTTCGGTATCAGGATGACGCTGGCCTCATAAAATGAGTTAGGGAGGATTCCCTCTTTTTCTATTGATTGGAATAGTTTCAGAAGGAATGGTAACAGCTCTTCTTTGTACCTCTGGTAGAATTTGGCTGTGAATCCGTCTGGTCCTGGACCATTTTTGGTTGGTAGACTATTAATTGTTGCCTCAATTTGAACATCTTCTTTTCAAAACTTGAAAAACAGAAAAGAATTGAGTTAAAATTGATTTCTTTTTCAGAAAGGATTAAATTATTATTATATGAAGTCTTCTCATTTAGAGGCCATGAGGTTTTGACTTCATTTATTCCAAAATTTGATACTTCTTTGGGTAACATATTTATTTTCTACATTTAAGTATGTGTTATCAATTCTTTTGCTCTCCTTAAGATAGCCGTGGGTTTCAAAATAATTAAAACAAAACCAAAATGAAGCAAACTCTACAACCCAGGGATTAGCATTTTTAATCATAAGTCTGTTTGGATCTAGTACTTAGATCAATTAATATAATAATCTTTGACTGCCCTATATTGAAATCCTATTATGAGAAGATTTTCTTGTTTTGACTCTGAAAGATTACCGGCCAGGTTCAAAATACAGGGTGCATCTTTACATAAATGATATAGTCTGGCCAGTTTCAAAACACAGGGTATATCTTTAGATAACCTAACTTCTTTAGCATATAAGTAATGGTCTGAAAATCACAGTGTTACTCTGGATCATCTCTTAGGTTTCTTCTTTGTCTAATGTCCTAGAGTTCTTTGGTATTTCTACAGTATTTGGCTCATTTTCAAATTTAACCTCATAGAAACCCTATCAGACAAGTTAAGAGGTCTTCCGCTGTGTATGTTAACAGTTACCTTGTAGGAAAACATTATCTCATACCTCAGGAAGCAGTTATCTAGATGCTCTCACGATTCAAGTTCAAAGCAAATGAAACAATTCTACCAAAATAAAACTTTGAGATAGAAAATATTTTTAAACTTTTAAAAGACAGAATTGGGGAAGAGGGACAGAACTAAATAGTTATGTTTGAGTTCACAGATAAATAAAGCTAACTTTAACCTGGAAGTCTCATAAATCTTGCTTTGACATGAATTTTAATAAAAATCTGATTAGTTAATGAGGAACCATGTACTAATCTTTTACAAAGCTGCAAAGCATTCATTTAAGTTATAATAGTGATATATCACTATTATATATTCATTTTCTCATTTCTAGCATTTTGCAGTTTTTATTATATCAATTTTGGCCACTATTATATATCAACATTGTTTGATTTAAATATCATTTAAATTCAATATAATGTTACGGCAAATTAACATATTTGCTGTTTGTAAAAAAGAACCACTTATAAAAGATTAGTTTTACAATGTAAATCACTCCCCAGTCATATTTTTCATAGTCAAAATAAAGTGAAAAGAAGTATAGCTAATAAGCCAAAAGTTGCTATAAATTACTATGCTAAAGAAAATTCAATTAATCTAAAAGAAGGCAGGAACAGAAGGAAAAAAAAAACAAAGAGCAGATGGATAGGACTAAGAGAAATCAAAGAGCAAGATGGTAGAACTTAAAAAAACAACAACAGGCCCCAAATTATGCTGTCTACAAGAAATTTACTATAAATATAAAGTCACATATGTTAAAAGGATGAAGAAAATGTATCATGCAAATGCTAATGATAAGGAAGCTGGAATGGTTATATTATGAGATAAAGTAGACTTCAGGACAATGAACCTCACTGGGGACAAAGAGGAACATTTTACAGGATTAAAGTATCAATTATTCAATTATTTCTTGAAAGGGGCATGAGGGAACTTCTTAACAGTGATGGAAATGTTCTCCATCTCGACTGACTCTTTGAATACTTGGGTGTGTACCTTGGTCAAAACTATTAAACTGTACACTTTAAATGGGTACAATTATGGTATGTAAATTATATCTTTTTTTTTTTTTGAATCAGAGTCTCGCTCTGTCGCCCAGACTGGAGTGCAGTGGCAACCTCCGCCTCCTGGGTTCAAGTAATTCTCCTGCCTCAGCCTCCTGAGTAGCTAGGACTGCAGGCGCCCGCCACCACACCCGGCTAATTTTTGTATTTTTAGTAGAGATGGGGTTTCATCATATTGGCCAGGCTGGTCTCAAACTCCTGACCTTGTGATCTGACCCCCTGGCCTCCCAAAGTGCTGGGATTACAGGCATGAGCCACTGTGCCCGGCCTGTAAATTACATCTTAATAAAGTTAAAAAAAAAGAAAAAATGGCATTTCCAAATGAATCATAAGTGGGCTAGAGTAGTATTGTAGCATAGTTATTTAGAGCATGTATGCTTGGCCAGACTGCCAGGGGCTAAATCCTGCCTCCTTATATTCCTCACCATATATAAAATTAACTAATTTAACTTCTCTGTGCCTCAATTTAATTTTAAAATAAGCATTATTGTCACAGTTAAACAGTAGTTGTAAGGACTAAATGAGTTACTACAAATAAAGTGCTTAGAAGAATGTCATAGCAAGTACTCAATCCATGTTAGCTATTATTAAATTCTGTATCCTCTGATTAAGCCTGATTAAGATTGGATGCTTGTAATGATTTGTAGCATTATTTTAATGCATCAAAAGGAGAAAAATAGGAAGAAAAGAAGAAGGAAGAAAAATAGCCCTTTGTTGGAAATCAGTTTTTAACCAAATTAACTAGAATTTATTTGGATGTCTAGATTTTTAGCTTGAGCAATGACAGACCTCTTTCTGTAATTGAATTTGCATAGCTGACACACACCCTATGGGGGAAGTTTGTGGCCAAATACCGAGAACAGTTTAGAATTGTTGGCAAGAATTCTTGCTACTTGATCTGGAAACCCCCATGAGGAACATCTAGGCTCTGTACTGTCATACTCTACAAAAAGGAAAGGCTTCATAAGTATGTTTGAATAAATTAATGAATGGGAGAGCATGGAATTCATTCTAAGTATGTGAAACCTAGTGGCCCTGCTTTATAACTTCATAAAGGAAAAACTCAAGAAGAGAACAGAATATTATGTTGGTCCCAAGGGAGCTTGTTTCTTTAAGTAACTCTTTAGAGCATTGTGTAGCTCTACCATTTTCCACTATAAGATTTAGAAGCAGTCATGCTAATTGCTGTCCTATTGAGCAGTGGTCCCTAAATAATTTTTATGTTTTACCCCATCAAAAAAGTTTGACAACCTGATATATGTATATTTATTTATTCATAACTTATACACACATATTACCATATTAACATAGTGTGAACATTATAAAACATATAAAATATAATGTGGAGACAATGAGATGAAGATGACATAAGTAATATTTTTATATATTGTCTTCCTAATTGTAGATGGCTTCATAATACTGTTGGCTACAATTTCAAAGCCCAGCATACACTTAGGGTAAGGATTATCTTCAGGAACAATGGACATAAATTCACATTTCAAGTCATCCTATAATTATGAACTTTCTTAGCGATTTTTTTTGTTTAAACTATTTATATGGCCCAAATTTATACCTTAGAATTTGATTGACAAGAACTTGCACTAGGAATAGAACACCTATCAGCACTCATCTTTTGTTGTTAGACTGTACACATAACATTAGCATTGTCTTATATCCTCAGTTGTTTTACAGACATTCTCCCAGTCTTTTAGTCTCATTTTAATTAAAACTAGATAACACTGGGAGGCCAAGGTGGGCGGATCATCTGAGGTCAGGAGTTTAAGAGCAGCCTGGCCGACATGGCAAAACTTTGTCTCTACTAAAAATACAAAAATTAACCAGATGTGGTGATACAAGCCTGTAATCCCAGCTACTCGGGAGGCTGAGACAGAAGAATTGCTTGAACCCAGGAGGCAGAGTTTGCAGTGAGCCAAGATTGTGCTACAGCATTCCAGCCTGGGAACAAAGCAAGACTCTGTTAAAAAAAAAAAAAAAGCTAGATAATATAATTTACAAATTTACTTAATTTGCTTTATTGCATTGCAATGAAGTAAAGCCCAGTAAGGTAAAATGGATGAAAAGTGAGACTGCCCCTGTCCATTGTTCACTCTGTCCTCAGGATACTATGAAAAGTGACTGACACATGTCTAAGTAAAGGACCAGTGTCAATCCACATATAAATCTTAGTAAAGATCAAATTCTATCTCATTTTATATAAAATTAAATAGTAACGGGAATACTAATATTTTCTTCTTCTAGTACCTTAATATTTTATTCCGGCACCTTAACAGACTCCTTGGAACGCATGCACCTCCCCTAAAGGAACCAGCCAATCATGAAAGAAAGCCTGCAATCCACACAAGTAGGAGAGAAGCCTCAAGGATAGCGGGTATAAATTTTCAGCGCAGACCTACATATAGTAACATATTTCTTTGTCTTGTTTTTATCTGAACTTCATTACTGACTCAACTTCTCATGTGTATCTAGTAGCAGAAAGCTCTATTCAGTCACTTTTCTGCAAACTCCGTTTAATTTGTGATTATTGAGGGATTTGAATGTTTTGCTAAATCAATTCAAGGACTCCCTCCTCCTCTTCTACGACATTGCATCTAATATCTGAGGACAGGGCGTGACATGACAGGGACAGGGGCCTAGGGCCAGAAAGGAATTTATGGTCTTTATAGTAGTATCACGACATTTAGTCTTCAGTCATCTTCTCGGTGATTCCTACTCAGCCCCAGTGCATCTGATGCTGTCCCACATATAAAAAGCGAGGTGTCAAGAAAGAGTACAAGACTTTTGGCTGGAGAACTGATTGAATTGTAATTCCACTTAGCATACTGTGGAGACCAAGAGAAAAAATTGGATTGGAAGGGGTAAATCAGTATCTCTCTCTTGGAAATAAGTTTGAGATGTCTATTATACACTCAAGGCAGATATCAGATGGTAGACTTTTGAATATAGCAGTCTGGAGTTCATAAGAGAGGTTTATGGTTAAGATATACACTTAGGAGAAACCAGAAGATATGATTGATCTTTAAAGCCATGGGACCAAATTATTAATAGATCACTTAACCCTTAGTTTCCCACGAGTGAATGTGGACAGTGCAAAGAAGTGATTCAAAGCCTGAGCCTTAGGAACTCTCCAGCTTTCATAAATCAGGAAGAACAGAAGGATCCAGACAAGGAAACTGAGAAAGAGAGGCCAGTGAAGTGAGAGGAAAACAAGGATAGTGTCATATATCAGAAGCCAAAGGAAGAAGCGCTCTAAGGAGTGAGTGGTCACCTGTCAAGTGCTGATGAGAAGTTGGGAAAGACAAAGATAGAGTTGATCTTCAGACTGGGTAATGTAGTAGTCATTGATGATTTTGATGAGTGATTTCCATAGACTGGAGGAGAGTGGCTTTAAGAGAAACTAAGAAGAGACAAACGGGATGTATTATCGACAAGTCCTTCAAAGAATTTTTCATAAAGAAGGACTCAGAAATTGGGGCAGTAGTTAGATAGAGAGGATTGAAGGAACAAAGCATTTCAGTGAGCAAGAGAATAGAGGACATGGGATATAAGTAGAAGTTTGAGGTTAGATGAGAGTAGAATGCAGATTATATTGCTACAGATGCGTATATGTTGGTGAGCATGGTGGTGCCGACAGGAAGTCCTTTTTAATTGGGTCTATTTTCTCATTGAAATTAGAAGCAACTTCATTAATAGAATGAAGAGGGGAAGGTATTTCAGCAGTTAAGGAAAATATGAAATAGTTACCTCACTGTAGGAGTTCAATCAGGGTGGTGGGAAAAATTATAAAAATTATAGAAAGATGCAAACCTTCTTGGAAGGCCAGGAGGTTTTGCAAAGCTTGGGGGAAGAATGAGCCAAAGGCGGTGGTTCTTACCCCAGGGCAAAGGGCGAGAAGTAGGTACAAAAGAATGCAGGGGAGTTTATCTGAATAGCTTGTTTACTCATGTCTCCAGGAACCTGGCCTGTAATCATCTGCTCTCTCCCGTTGGGGGGAGGAGGGGAAAGGGGGGAGCGCAGAACTGCTCTATCCCCGGAGGAGGGGCGGCCATGTTAATTACCCACAAGTGTGTTGACTCAAAGCCTTTGTCATTAAATCTGTACTGTATAAACGCCCGCAGCACTGGCTTGTTGGGACTGCAGCCGCTGTGACTCTTTACAGCATCCTCCTTGATGTCTTTAAGTGGCCTGGTCCCCTAACCCACTCTTTCAATGGATACCTGTGTCTGTGTGAATTTTTTCATCTGTCGTTTGGCTAGGGTCTGCTGGTCAGACCCAGCACCTCATAGAAATTGGGAAGGTATTCATTCAAGAAACATACTGGGAGGAGGCCGCGCACGGTGGCTCATGCTTGTAATCCCAGCACTTTGGGAGGCTGAGGTGGGCAGATCACAAGGTCAGGAGATCAAGGCCATCCTGGCTAACACGGTGAAACCCCATATCTACTAAAAATTAAAAAAAAAAAAAATTAGCCGGGCGTGGTGGCAGGTGCCTGTAGTCCCAGCTACTCGGGAGGCTGAGGCAGGAGAATGGCGTGAACCCGGGAGGCAGAGCTTGCAGTGAGCTGAGATTGCATCACTCCAGCCTGGGCTACAGAGAGAGACTCCGTCTCAAAAAAAAAAAACAAAAAAAAAAAAAACAAAACATACTGGGAGGAGTAGAAAATGTTGAATTCTCACTTAAGAATCACGGTTATAAGTAAAAATTCACACTTTATAATATATTTTATAATATAATAGTTCATACTATATTATAATGAGATGTAACGTAAATATAAATTAATAATAAAAAGAAGTACATGTTTTTTAGTGTTCAAATGCAGCCCAGAGTAGGAAGAGAGATGAATTTTGCTAGGGTTGAGTTTCACTTGGTGAAGACAATGGAGAGAGAAAGGGTCAAGTGACTTTATGATATATGCAAGGAAGTACAGCAATAGATCATGGCATATAAGCCAAGTATTGGCAAGGTGAGTAAGTGAGAGAGAGAGGACACAGGGAAGAAATGGTAGAGTAAATTGATTAGAAATCCCTGGTGTTAAAGCCTTTTGGAGTAGCACTATTGGAAGTAGTGAACTGGAAAAAAAAAAAGTGATTGTTAGAGAATGAGAATCTGGGAGTGGTACAGTTATTGGTGATGTCAATACCTGGGAAATAACCAGTAGAAAGGTTGGTGAGTTTAGGTGGAGAACATTGTAATTGAAAGGGACACCAGGGAACTGCAAGTCCTGGGAGTTGGATAGATCTTCTGTGTGGGTACGAGGGCTATGAAAATGATGCTGAGTTTAAGAGATAGGTGGTGAGCCAGGTAATTTAATTTTCATGAAATCAAGAGGTGTGAGGGGAAGTTCTTAGGCTAACAAGTGGGGACAGAAAAGAGGATAGTCTTAGCACATGTACTTCAAAGGAGGCTACACAGAGACAGAAGGAAACAATGATCTGAATGAATTGGACAAAACACCCATTGTTACCACTGAAAAGTGGGAGGGGGGTGGGGGGATGGGGAGCATGGGAGGAAGGAGTTTTAAAGCGAATGTTTTTCAGTTTAAGAAGCCTGAACCTTTGACAAACGTTGAGATCTTGAAGGTCTTGGGGCAAATGAAGAAAAGGTGGATCATTTCAGAAAAGTCGTCCAGAAGTTGGAAGCGTCTGAGAGCTGCAGCACAGTGGAGGACTTGCCTCAGGCATGGAGACATTTCTTCCATTGAAATAGGGAGGAGGAAGGCAGAGCACGTGGACACTGAAGCAGGAAGCTGGTGGTTTGGTGGAAGAAGATGAGGAAATATTTGTTTGATTTTCTCTATGAAATATAACACATTCATCAACTGAAGACCATCCTTAAGTGAACTGAGCTTATCTAGGATTGAAAAAGATTAGGCAGAAACCACTTTGTGGAACTCCTATTTAAAACTAAGTTTAAATTTAGAAAAATAAAATTATATTTCTTATACAGCTAAGTGTTGTGAGCTGATAATGGTACCTGAGGCAGGAGAATAGGGTCTGAAGGCAGGGAACCTAAGGCTGTTTCATGCTGACTTCCTATAACTAAATTGAAAGGAAAACCCTAACTTTCCATGCCTAAGTAATAAAAGGACCAGAGGCTTCTCCCTTTGACCTTTTCTGCGTGGCAGATGGAAGACTGGCAACAAATTATCCTGAGTGCCCGTCTGGTCTTTGTTTGCAACTTTGTAACTTCACTCCAGCCTCTGAATGGTAGCTGTCTGCAACCAATCAGACTGATTGCCAGCTACCACTTCAGTTACATGAGGTGAGCATGAAGTGGCCAATGGAAAACTTCTGTGGGGGGTTGGGGGCGGGATTTGGACCCAAGAAGATTCTGTATCCAGGCCCTTAAGCTGCTGCTGGAGTCCACTTCCACACTGTGGAGTGTACTTTCATTTTCAATAAATCCCTGCTTTCGTTCTTTTGTTGCTTCATTCCTTCGTTTTGCTGGGCGTTTTATCCAATTCTTTGTTCAAAATGCCAAGAACCTGGACAACCTGCAGTCATGACCCTCTATCGGTGACAGTACCCACTGTGTGTAGGAGCTCATCCATGACAAATATGTGCACCACAGCAAGTCATCTTGAGGTGACAGATGGGAGAGAACTTGGGGAGGAGGCAGACTCCAAGGTCAATATGGTTCTAGATAAACCAGTGGACAGTGATGAGACTGAGTGTGAGCGAATTACTGAATGCTTTCAATTTTCTGAGTAGATGCACAGAAGTCTATGTAAAGAAAGAAACAAGAGGCAGCAGAGCCTTGTAAATTGCCAAGATTCAATTTGCTAAATCAGTGGAGAACACTTAGGGAGGGAAGAAAATTATCTTTAGAGCCCATTCTTGAAGTTCTGAATTTCCGAAACAGATATCTACAAAAGCACAGCAATACAGATAGCCCAAGTTACCCTGCAGGGCTGCCAGAAAGCAGTGGCCTGGGCACCTGCTGGGAGACAGATCTTGTTTTTGAAGAGGAATTGGAATTTCATTATAAAGCCAGAGAGAATCAGTTAGTCTCGCAGACAGAATTTTTTTCAGAGAGCTGCTAAGCATTTTGTCTAGAGTAAGCATCTTTGTTTTGCTTTGCCTTTATGAAAATGGCATTTTGTCTTTAGCTGGGACTCTTAAAGAAACCACAGCAAAAAACAATGGAAACAACACAGGCTTAGTTAGTGGACTCAACAAACCAGAGAGAGACCACTAACCCTATGCAAGCCTCAGCTTGACTAATAACTTTCTTGAACTAAGCAGGTGATGGCAAAAGACTAGGCAAGAACAATGTAGAGGGGGTAGAGATGGCTAAAATTTTGGGTTGGGAAACAGACTACACTGTCTGTAAACTCTAAATAGAGCCACAAGGCTTACTTCGCTGGAGACTATCCAAATTCACGCATGGTGTCCTGGCATAATTATTAAGTGTCCCCTTTCACTTTCAGAAGTGTACTAGCTTAGACAAAGGTCCAAGAGATTCTATCTATAGAAAAACCAACTCTTCACCCCTTATGCAAGAAGTTTCCTCAGAGCTTATTCATAAAGGAGAAATTCAGCCAGCATCATGCCAATATCTCCAGGAGGGTAAGGTTGGGGGTGGGAATGGCTTAGGCCAACATTTAGAGGAAAGAAATCCCCTATATATAAAATGTTGACAATTCTAGCCAAAGAGATTGCAGATGTAACCCACTATTTAGGTTTAACCCTGCAGAGGGGTTAGGAAATATTACCCATAGAACCACAGAGTGCATGCATGCATGATTGAGGGACTTACTATTTTTGTGAAATAGATTCTGTACAGAAAACTAATTCTCACCCTTTTAAAGATTGCAGGCAAGGATGAACACATCTAAATGAGAAGTCAATTTTCTTCCTCAGAACACAGAGTTACTAGAACAAAATAACATTTTGAAATATAAATCATTGATTTTTTTATATTTGCTCCTTTGCCTTTTCCTCAATCAAATTAGTACATTAGAAAAGTTGCCAGGGGAGGTTTGCTAACAAAGAAAATTGGGAGATGGTGGTGGGGTTAGGGGTGGAAAGCTGGGGTGGGTGGTGGTTTTTCAGTTACAGAAGTCAAAGCATTTGGGTTTGGGGACCCAGGGATATAAACAATGGGCCTGAAAGAATGTCTGCTGACATAAGAGCCAGTCCTCCAGCTCAGGTTTTATAAGATCTGTAGGAAATAAAGATGACCTGGGTTGGGGCAGAGGGATGAGAGGAAAGCAAGGAGGGAGATGGGGAGGAAGCAAGAGAGCCTGGGAGCTAGCAAGGCCCTGAGGAGCCCCAGATTCCTTTGCCGGCTTCCCTTCCTCAGGCCGAGTGCTGAAATAGGTGTACAAGGTAGAAATCCTTCTTAAATTTGGAAGGATATGAGGGTTGAAGCGTTCGTACCTCAGTTCCCAGGTGGAGTGGAAGGTGGAAAGCTTTGCTGAGTTCTGCAGCATAGCAGAGCATAATAATAGAATGTGCCATTTGCATTATTTAAATAGATGTCTCTGACACAGAATTTCCGAGCTGAATGTTTCTTATGTGCTCAAAAAAGGTGAAAATAACTAAGTGTAAAGTGAAACCAGAAGGGTCTTTTAGACAGGATGTGGTAGTAACTATGTGGAAACTTTAAAGGAAGACTTCTCAGCATAGATGCCTGCATGCATAGATGGTGAAAATCGAGGACAAGATGCACCCACAGTACCTGGCTTCCTCACAGCCCATCACCATCACTGCAATATAGGGACAACAGGAAGGATGAGGCAGTAAGAATAGAAGCACACATTTATGTAGGGACCAGGCATGTAGTTTACATATTCTGTGTAGTTTACGTATATTAACACACTTAATTCTCACAACCACCCTATGACGTAAATACCACTATAGTACTCACTTTATGGATGAGAAAACAGGCATGCAGAGGTTAAGAATAAAAATTCTGAATTAATTTAGAGTAAGTGGAACGAATTGACCACAATTTTATGATACCTTCTAGACTAGAGAACTCAAAGAAAAAAATTTAAGCACACATATTTATTTATTCATAATACATATGAATTTATTGCATACCTAAATTTTCACACAGACATGTGAACCCACTAAAGATACCTATTGGGAATTATGAGGTGATATATAAACCAGCTAATAAAGACTGAAAATAACAGCATAATTGGCATGAAAACACAGAAAAAGTCAGAGTAACTCAAGCAGTCCAAAAGAACAGGCAAAGCTTCAAAATCCGAACTTTTCAGCATAGTCTCTCAACTTTCCCTTATTCTTCCACTCATCAGCTAACTCCTGACTTCAGTTTTCTCTCTTCACTGGCTTTGCCTGAGACTAAAGTCTGCTTTTATCAACACCTTAAATTATCACACAACATTCCGGTTTAGACCAAGTTTCTTGTCTTCTTTGTTTAGTTCTTCCTTTAACAGCAGTGGGGCCCAGGGGAGGGTAAAAATAAGGCTCACATACCATTAAACATATGTCTTATCTCCCTACCTTGACAAATACACTTTCCTAATGAAAAAATCCAAAGACATGGGTAACAAACACTATGGTTTCATAAGGCTGAAAACTAGCAAGATATCAAAGACAAATGAATTTAGTTATTATTGCACATGTCTGGTTGTACTGTTGATGCATGATTAATGTATAAATCAGTAATAAAGACAAGTTTAATTTTTGATCTATTATTTATTACATAAAATGTGTTTTTCTTGCTTTCATTTTAGCAAAATGATTATTTTATAATAATTATTAATATTTTCACCTATTTTAAGATCTATTGGTAGCAATTATTCTAAAAGATGAAAAGACAATATGTCATCATATTCAGTGTATGCAAAGCTTGAATACTATTTCATCAAAAAAGCAAATTAAAATTAATGTAAACTAATTCAAAAATTAAAATTATATTTTACGTTTTCAAAAAATTATCTCATGAAATATTCAACATTAGTCATCAAAATTATAAAACACATAAAAATTTAAAATGGAATATTTAAGGTTTTTATTTAATTTTTTAAAATTTACATAAATCTTATTGTATATGTTAATACAATTCAAACTACTCATAATTCCCGTGTTCAATTTTCAGCTAGTTGAGCTGGTATCACAATTCATGTTATGTCTAGAAGTAACATAAATAACTTAATTCTATAAAATGTCCCTCAGCCACCAGGTGCAACTGTTGTGAATGTCATCATGATTTGTGGTTAATACTGGAACCATAAACTGCAACATGAAATGAAGCAAGAAACAGTATGCTTGGTATTACGGGAAATGATCTTTTATAATACAAGAATCTACTGTCTTCTTCTTGTCTGTGAGAAATCATTTGACAAGTTAATTTGTCTTTTATCTTAGCTAAATGATTCCCCTGTTCAAATCTTCCCTCCACTCAAAGCATTATTTGTTTTGCAGACTGGCGAGGAAACTGCCCACAAACATTTGTGGCATTTAAATACAGCTGCCTTCTCTTTCAAGGATATAGGATACTGGAAAGGATATATATGAAGTGATTCCCTGGGTCTTGGGTGGTGTCAGTCATGAGAGTAGATATTTAGGGTTATAAGTCACGTTATTCCATTTTGGAGCATCGGACCTTAAGAAACAAAGACACTTCTTTTTCCTAATATGGAAATGTTCACACATAAAAACAGAGAGAGAGACTATTAATCATCACTTAATTTTCACTATTATCATTATGGTCATGTGTTCTTTAATAAATGTAGGCAGCATCATAAAATGTTTTCAAAATTCAGAAAAATAAGCTGTTTACCTTTTTGTTGATTTGCTGTTTTGATAAGTGCAGATCTCCAATCCTTCTCCTTCAGTTGCATTCCACCGGGTTTAAGGGAGGAGACCACCCCTCATATTGTCTTATACACAATTTTTGCCTCCAAAGAAAGAAGTAAAAACTAAAAGGCAGAAATGAAATCCACAAGCAGACAACCCAGTGCCACACCCTGGGCCTGGTAGTTAAAGATCATCCCCTGACCTAATTGGTTATGTTATCTATAGATTACAGACATTGTATAGAAAAGCACTGTGAAAATGCCTGTCCTATTCTGTTCCGTTCTAATTACCGGTGCATGCAGCCCCCAGTCACGTACCCTCTGCTTGCTCAATCAATCACGACCCTCTCAAGCGACCCCCTTAGAGTTGTGAGCCCTTAAAAGGGACAGGAATTGCTCACTCAGGGAGCTCAGCTCTTAAGACAGGAGTCTTGCTGATGCTCCTGGCGGAATAAACCACTTCCTTCTTTAACTCAGTGTCTGAGGGGTTTTGTCTGCGGCTTGTCCTGCTACATTTCTTGGTTCCCTGACCAGGAAACGTGGTGATTAACGGACAGTCGAGGCCGCCCCTTAGGCGGCTTAGGCCTGCCCTGTGGAGCATCCCCGCAGGGGACTCTGGCCAGCTTGAGCGACGTGGATCCTGAGAGCGCTCCCGGGTAGGCAATTGCCCCAGTGGAATGCCTCGCCAGAGCAGCACATGGCAGGCCCCCGTGGAGGATAAACACAGTGGCTGAACACCGGGAAGGAACTGGCACTTGGAGTCCGGACATCTGAAACTTGGTAAGACTAGTCTTTGGAACTTGCCCACTCCATTTGAGTGGAAGCATGGCCTGATCACCCACAGCATGCCTGTACTGGCACTTTGGTTTTTGTTTTTGACTTGACTTGAATTGCTTGATACTTTGGTTTTGGTTTTGACCTGGCTTGGATTTCTTGATACTCTGATTTGGGTTTTGATTCTGGTTTGGTGTAAACTGTAAAAGTGTGCGTGTGCCCTTTTTACCCGTTCTTCATTTTGTGGTGTGCGTGTGGTGTGAGTGTGGTGTTTTGTCTCGAGGAAACATGGGTCAGGCACAAAGTAAGCCCACCCCACTAGGAACTATATTGAAAAATTTCAAAAAGGGATTTAAGGGAGACTATAGAGGCATCATGATACCAGGAAAACTTAGAACTTTGTGTGAGATAGACTGGCCATAGAGGTGGGTTGGCCATCAGAAGGAAGCCTGGACAAGTCCCTTGTCTCGAAAGTACGGCACAGGGTAACCTGTAAGCCAGGACACCCAGATCACTTCCCATATATAGGTTCTTGGTTACAGCTAGTTTTGGACCCCCCACAGTGGTTAAGAGGACAGGCAGCAGCAGTACTAGTAGCAAAGGAACAGTTTGTTAAGGAAGGTTCTCGCTCCACCCGCAGAGGGAAGTCGGCACCAAAAGTCTGTCCAACCCAACACCAGAAGAATCATGGCAGGAATTGGTACCAGCAGTACCCGCTCCTTATCGAGAGGAAGGGCTCCCCAGCCCTGAGCCCACAGCACCTCCACCTCCACCAGATAACCACACCCCTAGACCGCCCAGAGTAGACAAAAGAGGAAGTGAAGCCGCAGGAGAAACTCCTCCCTTGGCAGCTCACTTACTGCCCAAGACTGGAATCCAAATGCCCCTGAGACAGCAGCGATATACTGGGGTAGATGAGGATGGACACATGGTGGAAAGGTGTGCCTTTGTGTATCAACCTTTCACCTCTGCTGACCTCCTCAATTGGAAAAATAATACTCCATCTTACACTGAAAAGCCTCAAGCTTTAATTGACTTGCTCCAAACTATTATACGGACTCATAATCCTACTTGGGCTGGTGGCCTCAGCTGCTTATGTACCTCTTTAATACAGATGAAAGGCGAAGGGTGCTCCAGGCAGCAACTAAATGGCTAGAAGAGCACATCCCAGCCGATTACCAAAACCCCCAAGAATATATAAGAATTCAGCTGCCAGGAACAGACCCCCAACGGGACCCGAATGAGGGACCAGACGTGGAGAGGCTAAGATGGTACCATGAGGCATTAATAGAAGGTCTAAAGAAAGGGGCTCAAAAGGCTACAAATGTAAATAAGGTCTCTGAGATCATCCAAGGAAAAGAGGAGTCCGGCACAATTCTATGAAAGACTGTGTGAGGCTTACCGTATGTACACTCCTTTTGATCCAGATAGCCCTGAAAATCAGCGCATGATTAACATGGTCTTAGTTAGTCAAAGCGTGGAAGATATCAGGAGAAAATTGCAGAAACAAGGCTGGGTTTGCAGGTGTGAATACCTCACAGTTACTGGAAATAGCCAATCAAGTGTTTGTGAATAGAGATGCAACAAGCCGCAGAGAAAGCTGTAAGGAAGGTGAATGCCAGGCTAGGCGAAACGCCAACTTACCAGCCATGGCCATTAGGGGAATTCCTCTGAAAGGAGAGGGAAAGGGGGGGGTTCTGGGAAGAATACTCAGTCTAGTCCCCCACACTTGCAACATAACCAATGCACCTACTGTAAGGAAATAAGACATTGGAAAGATAAGTGTCCCCAGCTGAAGGAAAAGCAAGGTGATTCAGAACAAAAGACCTCAGATAAAGACGAGGGAGCTTTGTTCAATCTGGCTGAAGGGCTACTGGACTGAAGGGGACCGGGCTCAAGCACCCCCAAGGAGCCCATGGTCAGGATTACAATTAGGGGCAAGGACATTAAATTTTTGGTCAATACTGGTGCTGAACATTCAGTAGTGACAACCCTGGTCGCCCCCTTATCCAAGAAAACCATTGATATAATCAGAGCAACAGGAGTTTCCACTAAGCAGGCTTTCTGTCTACCACGGACCTGCTTGGTGTGGGGACATAAGATAGTTCACCAGTTCTTGTACATGCCTGACTGTCCTTTGCTATTGCTGGGAAGAGTCTTGCTTAGCAAGCTGAGAGCCACCATCTGCTTTACAAAACAGGGCTCTTTACAGCTAAAGTTACCGGGAACAGGAGTTATCAAGGCCCTTACGGTCCCCCGGGAAGAAGAATGGAGACTTTTTCTAACCAAGTCAGGCCAAGAGATAAAATCAGCTCTAGCTAAGCAATGGCCCCGAGTATGGGCAGAGGATAATCCTCCAGGACTGGTGGTCAACCAAGCCCCCATACTCATAGAAGTTAAGCCTGGGGCACAACCAATTAGACAAACGCAGTATCCAGTTCCCAGAGAAGCTTTTAAAGGAATCCAGGTTCATCTCAGGCACTTCAAAGCCTATGGAATTATAGTTCTTTGCTAGTCTCCACGGCACACCCCCCTCCTGCCTGTGCCTAAGCCAGGGACCAAGGACTACCAGCCAGTACAGGACTTATGCTTGGTCAACCAAGCTACAGTGACTCTGCACCCAACAGTTCCTAACCCTTACACATTATTAGGGCTGCTGCTAGCTGAGGACAGCTGGTTTACCTGTCTGGACTTAAAATATGCCTTCTTTTGCATCAGACTAGCTCCTGAGAGCCAGAAGCTGTTTGCCTTTCAGTGGGAAGATCCGGAGTCAGGTGTCACTACTCAGTACACTTGGACCCGGCTTCCCCAAAGGTTCAAGAACTCCCCTACTATCTTTGGGGAGGCCCTGGCTCGAGACCTGCAAAAGCTTCCTGCTAAAGACCTAGGCTGCATCTTGCTCCTGTACGTGGACAACCTTCTGCTGGGACACTCCACAGCAGTCAGGTGTGCTAAAGGGACGGATGCCCTGCTTTGGCACCTGGAGGACTGTGGGTATAAGGTGTCCAAGAAGAAAGCTCAGATCTGCAGACAGCACAGGCACGATCCCACTACTGATCAGCACGGGAGTTTTGACCTGCTCAATTTCCGACCTGGGCCGGTTCACCCCTCCTTAGGCAACCTACTGTTCCCCCGCTTCCGGGAGGTCACCATATTGATGCTGAACTTAGTGTGGACACCCAATTGGCATAGCGCACTACAGCTGATTCAGAAGCTGGAAAAGCAGCATCTACCCCTTACTGGGCATCAGTAGCAGCCCCCTTACTCCCTCAAACACCTGACCTGGTACCTACCTATTCTAAGGAAGAAAAAGACTTCTTCCACACAGAAGAGGGGCAAGTAATAAAAGGAGGATGGATCAGACTGCCAGGTGGAAGAGTAGCTGTGCTGCAGTTGCTAGGAGCCATAATCATATTGGCCATGCACAAAACCACTCATCTAGGACAAGAGTCACTTGAAAAATTGTTAGGCCGGTACTTCTACATCTCACTCTTGCCAGCCCTTGCCAAAGCAGTAGCACAACAGTGCATTACTTGCCGACAGCACAATAAGAGGCAAGGCCCCACTGTTCCACCTGGCATACAAGCTTATGGAGCGGCTCCTTTTGAGGATCTTCAGGTGGATTTCACAGAAATGCTGAAATGTGGAGGTAACAAGTATTTGCTGGTTCTTGTGTGTACTTACTCTGGGTGGGTAGAGGCTTATCCAACACGAACTGAAAAGGCCTACGAGGTAACCCGTGTGCTTCTCCGAGATCTTATTCCTAGGTTTGGACTGCCCTTATGAATAGGTTCAGATAACAGGCCAGCATTTGTGGCTGACTTGGTACAGAAGACAGCAAAGGCATTAGGAATCACTTGGAAGCTACATGCCGCCTACCGACCTCAGAGTTCCGGAAAGGTGGAGCGAATGCATCAGACTATCAAAAATAGTTTAAGGAAAGTATGTCATGAAACAGGATTAAAGCGGATACAGGCCCTTCCTATGGTATTGTTTAAAATTAGATACACTCCTTCTAAGAAAATAGAATACTCCCCTTATGAAATGCTGTATCATAGGCCTCCTCCAATACTACAGGAGCTTCCAGGCACTCCCCAAGAGTTAGGTGAAATTGAATTACAGTGACAGCTACAGGCTTTAGGAAAAATTACACAAACAATCTCAACTTGGGTAAATGAGAGGTGTCCCATCAGCTTATTCTCCCCAGTTCACCCTTACTCTCCAGGTGATGGCGTGTGGATCAAGGACTGGAACGTAGCCCCTTTGCAGCCACGGTGGAAAGGACCTCAGACCGTCATCCTGACCACCCCCACGGCTGTAAAGGTAGAAGGAATCCAAGCCTGGATCCACCACAGCCATGTGAAACCTTTCAGCCACTGAAACCTGGGAGGCAAAACAGAGCCTGGACAACCCCTGCAAAGTGACTCTGAGGAGGACGACAAGCCCTGCTCCAGTCACACCCGGAAGCTGACTGGTCCACGCACAGCCGAAGCATGAGGAGAATCATCATGAGACTCATTTTCCTTATAATTTGGACTTGTATAGTAAAAACTTCCACTGATTTTCCCTGCATGGAGGACTGCTCTCAGTGTATACATCAGGTTACCGAGGTAGGGCAACAAGTTAAAACAATCTTTCTGTTCTATAGTTACTATGAATGCCTAGGAACTTTAAAAGGAACATATTTATATAATGACACTCAGTACAAGGTATGTAACCAGGAAACGACCAACCAGATGTGTGTTATGACCCCTCTGAGCCTCCCATGTCCACAGTTTTTGAAATAAGATTAATGACTGAAGACTGGTGAGGACTCATAAATGATACAAGTATTAGCCAGAACAGAAGAAAAAGGGATTCCCAAATGCATAATCTTGAAATTTGATGCCTGTACTGTCATTAATAGCAATAAGTTAGGAAGGGGATGTGGCTCTTCAGTTAGGAAAAAGGCTATATGACCGAAAATAAGTACATTTGTCATGAATTAGGACTGCGTGGAAATGTATGTGGATACTGGTCTTGTGTCATTTGGGCCACTTGGATAAAAAATGAAAAGGATCCAGTCCACCTTCAGAAAGGAAAAAACGGCCCTTCCTATACTAAGGGACAATGTAACCCCTTAGAGCTAGTAATAACCAATCCCCTTCATCCTCGCTGGAAAAAAGGGGAGTGTGTGACCTTAGGAATCGACGGGGCTGGACTGGATCCTCCAGTAAATATCTTGGTTTGAGGAGAAGTTTACAAACGCTTTCCTGAGCCAGTGTTTCAAACTTTCTATGATGAACTAAATGTGCCAGTACCAGAAACTCCAGGAAAAACAAGCAGTTTGTTTTTGCAATTAGCCGAGCATGTAGCCCAGTCTCTCAATGTCACTTCATGTTTTGCATGTGGAGGAACTGTAATGGGAAATCAATGGCCATGGGAAGCCCGAGAATTAATACCTACAGACCCAGTTCCTGATGAATTCCCAGCTCAAAAGAATCACTCTGATAATTTCTGGGTCCTAAAATCCTCAATTATTGGACAATATTGCATAGCTAGAGAAGGAAAAGAATTCACTCACCCCGTAGGATGACTTAGTTGTCTGGGACAGAAACTGTATAATGGTACCACAAAAACAGTCACTTGGTGGAGTTCAAATCACACAGAGAGGAATCCATTTAGCATATTCCCAAAGTTGCAAACCATGTGGACCCACCTGGAGTCCCACCGGGACTGGACAGCCCCACTGGATTATACTGGATATGTGGGCATAGAGCTTATGCCAAATTACCTGACCAGTGGGCAGGTAGTTGTGTTATTGGCACTATTAAACCATCTTTCTTCCTACTGCCCATAAAAACAGGCAGACTCCTGGGCTTCCCTGTCTATGCTTCCCGCAAAAAGAGAAGCATAGCTATAGGAAATTGGAAAGATGATGAATGGCCCCCTGAGAGAATCATACAATATTATGGCATGCTACTTGGGCACAAGACGGCTCATGGAGATACCGGACCCCCATTTACATGATCAACCGAATCATACGGTTACAAGCTGTCTTAGAAATAATCACTAATAAAACCGGCAGAGCCTTGACTATTCTAGCCCAGCAAGAAACTCAGATGAGAAATGCTATCTATCAAAATAGATTGGCTCTTGACTACTTGCTAGCAGCTGAAGGAGGGGTCTGTAGAAAATTTAACCTTACTAATTGCTGTCTACACATAGATGATCAAGGGCAAGTAATTGAAGACATAGTTAGAGATATGACAAAACTGGCACATGTGCCTGTGAAAGTGTGGCATGGATTTGATCCTGGGGCCATGTTTGGAAAATGGTTCCCAGGGCTAGGAGGATTTAAAACTCTTATAATAGGAGTTATAATAGTAATAGGAACCTGCTTACTGCTCCCTTGCTTGCTACCTGTACTTCTTCAAATGATAAAAAGCTTCATCGCTACCTTAGTTCACCAAAATCCTTCAGCACAGGTGTACTATATAAATCACTATTGATCTGTCTTGCGAGAAGACATGCGTAGTGAGAATGAAAGTGAGGACTCCCACTATTGAGTGAGATTCTCAAAGCAGGGGGAATAAGGAAGGAGACCACCCCTCATATTGTCCTATGCCCAATTTCTGCCTCCAAAGAAAGAAGAAGTAAAAACTAAAAGGCAGAAATGAAATCCACAAGCAGACAACCCAGCACCACACCCTGGGCCTGGTAGTTAAAGATGGACCCCTGACCTAATTGGTTATCTGTAATTACAGACATCTTATAGAAAAGCACTGTGAAAATCCCTGTCCTATTCTGTTCCATTCTAATTACTGGTGCATGCAGCACCCCCCAGTCACGTACCCTCTGCTTGCTCAATCAATCACGACAATCTCAAGAGGACCTGCTTAGAGTTGTGAGCCCTTAAAAGGGACAGGAATTGCTCACTCAGGGAGCTCGGCCCTTAAGACAGGAGTCTTGCTGATGCTCCCGGCTGAATATACCACTTCCTTCTTTAACTCGGTGTCTGAGGGGTTTTTGTCTGGGGCTTATCCTGCTGCAGGTTCAGATGGGGCCAATTCTCCATTCCTTGCCACAGTGGGGAGAACAGCTCTCAGTCATGGCAAATCAATGTGTCTTCTTTCCACAGCTAGATGGTTCAGTGGCAGGAGCACGTCTCAAGTCAGAAAGACCAAATTATCCCAAAAATTATTTGCTGGGACTGTTGGGGGGCAACAGTCTCCTTCCCCTGTGGGATGGAATGTTGAAGCTAGGAGTAAGAAGTCTGGGGTTACTGGTGGCCATCTTGCCTATCACATACCTGGTTCTAATGTGACAAATCAAGCCAAGCAAAGACAAGCTGGACAAAAGAAAAGAGTATGAACCCTGTCGACAAAGCCTGAGCTCCCAGAAATAGCCACAGATAAGGCCACACAGATACTGAGAGATAAGAAATATAGGCAGAGCACAACAGCATTATTGAAGCCCCTAAATTCCCTTTTTCTGAGGTTGGCTACACCTCTGTACTTAGTTACATGAGTCAATAAGTCCTCTCTTTTTGCTTAAATTCAATTGACTATCTTCTTCTTGCAGTAAAAAAAAAAGCACTGATGAATACTTTAAGGTCATTTATAATAGATGATTAAGTATGGATATATATATATATATATATAAAACAGGCACTATCTAGATATGGCAAGTGGGATGGAGGAAGATGGAAAAGGAGCTTTGCTTATATTTCTAGTGCTGATATGAGTGATACTGTAGTATGGTATACTATAGTATAGTACAGAGTGAAGCAAAGGTGTGTTGGTCTAGTGTCCCTACATAATAGAGTTTTAAGTTGTCATTGGAGTGTTGAAAGTAAAAGTACACAGGATGTGAATGACATTGCATGACACTAAGAATAAAGTTATCATCAGTACTTCCATCTCTGCTGCCTGCACTTCCTTACTGGTTCACACCACATGGGTTCTGTGGAGCAAATCTGAAATCTTGGATTTGCAGGATAAACTGCACTATTTCAATTATTTTGTTTTGAGAGATGGGTATTTTTAAAAATTGCATCAAGAATATTAAGGCAATTAACAATCTTTATGAAAAATAATAGAAATATGGAGTACTTGGGAAAATCTATTTTATTTTTTTGAACCACTTTATTGAGGTATGATCTATATATAAAAAGCTGTCCATATTTAATGTATGCTACTGGAGGAATTAGAAGATAAGTATACACTGTGAAACCAGCACCACAATCTATACCATACATATACGCGTTCCCTCCAAAAGCTTCCTCCCACCCTTTTATTTATTGTTACTGTTTTGTGTGATAAGAGCACTTAACACAAAATCTGCCCTTTTAGCAAATTTTTAAGAAAAAATACCCAATTTAATTTAGCAATCTCTTAAGCATTAGCTCATATGTAAGAAATAGTAAAATAGGCCAGGTGTGGTGGCTCATGCCTGTTATCTCAGCATTTTGGGAGGCCCAGACTGGTGGATCACCTGCGGTCAGGAGTTCCATACCACCCTGGCCAACATGGCGAAACCCCGTCTCTACTAAATATATATAATTTAGCTGGGTGTGGTGACATGCACCTGTAGTCCCAGCTACTTTGGAGGCTGAGGCAGGAGAATCTCTTAAACATGGGAGGCGGAGGTTGCGGTGAGCCAAGATCGCACCACTGCACTCCAGCCTGGCGACAGAGCGAGACTCCATCTCAAAAAAAAAAAAAAAAAAAAAGTAAAATATAGTTAAGATTTCTCTGTTTTTATGTTTTGTTTTGAAATTTACTTGGCTACAAACAGCAAATTTTGAATAACAAATCATTAAATTTAAAAATCCTGATAATCATTTGCCTAAGAGACCATACCAAAAATAAAGTTGAATTATTCCATTGCCAAACAGCCACAGAAAAATACCAATTTAATAAATTAAAGTGTTTTCTTACAATACATTGGAAATCAAGATTTAAATCCTTTCACTGTTTTAATAGAAATTAAGAACTATCATAAGGAAAAGGTTTCACATATGACAAGTTTCATATTATGATAGCCAGTTTTTTATTTTTATTTTTTATTTTTTATTTATTTATCTTTTTTTGAGAAAGAGTTTCACTCTTGTGCCCAGGTTGAAGTGAAATGGCACAACGTCGGCTGACTGCAACCTCTGCCTCCTGGGTTCAAGCAATTCTCCTGCTTCAGCGTCCCAAGTAGCTGGGATTACAGGTGCCTGCCACCACACCTAGCTAATTTTTTGTATTTTTAGTAGTGATGGGATTTCATCACCTTGGCCAGGCTGGTCTCAAACTCCTTACCTCAGGTGATCCATCCACCTCTGCCTTTCAAAGTTCTGGGATTACAGGCATGAGCCACTATGCCTGACCTATGATAGCCAGTTTAAAAAAAAAAAAAAACTCTGTTATCCTCGCGGAAAATTAAAAACTTACTATCTAACTTAGCCTTTGTAAATCTTATATACTGGAAGTCTTTTATTCAGAATATATGTCAAAATATTCTACAAGGTGCTATATAATATATATAGAAAAATGATAGATGATATCTATATAAATATTACTTATATGAATATTTATTGTTACCTAACAGGTTTGTTTTGCTGTGCATAATTCATCAAATGGAAAAGATGTTTTCTTAGTTTAAAATATGTTTTATGCCTAATATTTCTGTATTTCTTAGAGATTAAGTAGCCTAACTATCAGTAGCTATAGATGTATTGTAAATATATTAAACAAACTATAAGAATCTTTCAAGAATCTTGTAATCTAAACTGGTGATAACTTCATAGTTCTATAATATCATAACACATAAAAAGTGAACAATATGGTTGAATCATTCAGTTATCTGACTAGTAGAAAATGTCAGTATATTTACAAATCAAGAAGTTTACTGAATTTAAGTATAAACTTGCAGATACTGAGTTTTTAAAAATATAAACTTGAAATTTTGGAGACCTGTGGGCATTACCAAAAGTTGTTTAAAAATTAATATACCTCCAGAGAATATATGTGAAATAAATTTCTTAACTTCCATATACAGAATCTCATTTTCAAACTTTTAAAGTTAGATACAGAATTTACCCTACAATAGTAATAAAACATCTCCTTTGCCAGACATTCATGAGTTTTAATTGTTTAGTGTTTTTTTGTTGTTGCTGTTTTGCTTATACATACACATATTCTTATAGAATAAGGTATTGAGTCAAAACAGCTTAAACATTGACAGCCGGCTGGGTGGCTCACGCCTGTAATCCCAGCACTTTGGGAGGCCAAAGCGGGCAGATCACGAGGTCAAGAGATTCATACCATCCTGGCCAACATGGTGGAACCCCGTCTGTACTAAAAATACAAAAAATTAGCTGGGGGTGGTGGCGCACACCTGTAGTCCTAGCTACCTGGGAGGCTGAGGCAGGAGAATTGCTTGAACCTGGGAGGCAGAGGTTGCAGTGAGCCGCGATTGCACCACTGCACTCTAGCCTGGCAACAGAGCAAGACTCCATCTAAAAAAAAAAAAAAACAGTTGACAGCCTTGGCTAAGGGAAAATATAAGAACATTTAATTCATTGTGCTTCCCAAACTGTGATTGCTACGTCCATTTTTCTGTTTTTAAAAACTATTTGAAGCATGTTAAAGACAGCTTAATATTTCATCAATACATTTTCCAGATCCTTATTAAAATATCTGTACCATTTTACATTTCCACTTGCTTGAATGACAATAATTCATTAAAATCAGTCTCTTAATATATGGTAGGCACTGTGCTAAGCACATAACAGTCATCTCATTTAAATCTTCATTCATCACACTATGAGATAGGTGCTATTGCTATTTCCAATTTTTAGTAGGAAAATGGAGACTTGCCCTAGGCCCCACAACCTATAAAAGTTGAACAGCAATGCCAGTCAGGTTTGTCTGTCTCCAGAGTTCATCTTCTTAACCACTGCACTGTTGGTTCATTTTGGCTAATGCAATAGTTTAAAAAACAAAACAGAAACAACTTGTATATGTTTGCACTTTTATTATTTTTTTAAACACATGTTTTTTCTCCTTTGTGAACTTCTTTCTGGAATTTTATTTTAAAATTAGAATACTAATACTTTTCTTATTGTTTTATTTGTATTCACTTATATTATCTATGTAATTATAAATATGTTCCCAAGTTTTATCTTTTCTTAATTTTTATATAAGGAATTTTTAAATAGAAAAATCTATAGACTTTTTTCAGAACAGAATTTTTAAAAATCTCTGGGCCAATTTTTTCATATATTTGAGGAGAGTTAGGGACATACACTCAGCTAATTGCAAATCTCTGAGTATAGCCTGAGAGGCAGTAGGTAAGATATATACTATACTAACATTGTAATATCAAATTTTTATTGGAACTTCTGCAATTATTTGTTTTATGATAATCAGTATTCTTGAATTAAATTTTTTTGCTTATTTGTGAGATTTACTTAGAATTAAGATATGTAGCTGTCTTCCTCACTAAAACATAAGATCTAGAAGAAAGAATATATACATACATAAATTATGTCTAAATGTTGTGAAATATGCAGAGATATGGTACATATTATAACTGACCGTTTTTTCCCCAGTATTTTTTTTAAAACCAGGAAAACACATAAATACAACCAAAATAAAAACCCATCAAGATTTTATTGGCTTTCTCTGCCTCATTCCAGTTTTGGAAACAATCTTGACCTAAATCCAGACAGATGGCCGAGGGTTGAATGTCATGTTTGCTTTGCTGCTGGTCCTGTTATGAACTGAGATTTTATTTTTTTCTATAATAAATGAAAGTGACAAGGCAATACCAATACAAGGATGAGTAAATGTTTGACAAAATCAATTCCAAGGATACAATTCAAACATTTGTCAGGAGCCCAAGATAATTTCTTATTTGTTTTGTTATGCCTTTCCAATTTGTCTCTAAATAAAAATATTTACAATTTAGGATTCACTCTATCTCACAGGATAGGATATGTATGACCTTACAAATTTATAGAAAACTTCTCTGTGTTAATGTGACGAAAAAAATAAGATGAAATAACCATGGTCTATTTCCAACCAACAGCAAACGTTCTCGAACTCTTAACTCCTGCTTTTGTTTAGGAAAAGGATAGTATGAGTCATTATGAAAAACAATCCCTCCCACACCTGTTTTCCCTACCCCTGTCACAATTCTCTAAGTGCACATGTATGCGCATGTGTACACAAACACACACACACATATGCATGCCTGCCTGCATGCACACGCTGAGAATTCAGCCCAATAAATAGAGGAGGGACAACTTTATAGAGATGGGCTTATTTAAGACCATGTATATAAATATTTTCTGCAAAATTCACTAAACTATAGGAAAGACAAATTCAAATGGGAGCAGTAAAGCATTTTTTAATGCTTTTTGTTCTTTATAATTATTAGATTAAAAGGAAAACAGTGATAATAAGATCCATAGGGGCTGTACGCTAATGGAGGATAAAGAACTGCTTTGTAACGTGAAACTTTGCCTCCACACTATATGACTTTAAGTGCACCAGGCTCTTTATATGGAAAACTGGTTTTCAACAGATACCAGGCAAACTGTAAAGATGATCTCACATTGCCAAATGGGCCTTCAGCTGCTTTTCTAATTGACTTTTCCACGGTTTGTTGCTTAGTGTTACACATACTAATGTGTCATCCTAGACTAATCAGATTTTCAAGTCTCAACCTGCCTGTGTTTGTAGGTTTCAAACTTACAATTCCTCTGCTATTACCCTCCAAAATTGTTGAAACTGGCTACTTCTGTTGTTAGAAGCATGATATAGAAAGCATGGTGCTCATAACTACTATGACTGACACGTAAGTTTCCCAGTTGATACAATAAAGCCAAGAGACCCTAAGTCCAGTGTGTTTCTCAACGATTATTCAGTACAGGGAGAAACACTCCTAGTTGTTTCCTAGGCAACGATTTAGTGAAAAATGTGCAGTTATATTTCATTTCATCCCATTTTCTATTTTTCTAGAACTGGCTATTTTTTCCCCTTATTTTCCAATATCCATTTCTCCTCACATTTCTCTTTATACATTATCTTTGATATTTCTTCTCCTCTAGCCTTTCTCTCCTGTTCTTTCCTGCTATTAATTATCTAACTTTCTTTCCCTTAGGAATGAGATCAAAACAAATACTTGTCTTTAAAGTTGCCCTGTCAACTACCATCTGGTTACTGTTTTGTTTCTTTTTAGAAAATCAACAGTAGACCCTTCGTGAATGAGGAAATTCTATTCACTTTTGCTTCCAGGGCATGATTGTGTCCCAGCTTATTAAGATGCAGAAGTCTTAGTGCTTTGGA
Source organism: Pan troglodytes (assembly GCF_028858775.2). Taxonomy (NCBI): domain Eukaryota; kingdom Metazoa; phylum Chordata; class Mammalia; order Primates; family Hominidae; genus Pan; species Pan troglodytes. The sequence goes on along the minus strand of NC_072403.2, from coordinate 134,618,725 downwards.
ATCTAATTGACACATCTGTCTGCTTTCCTGGAAGGCTGAAGGAATTTGAAATGCTGTTTTTTAAACAACACCAAAAACAAAGAAAGAGAAAGGGCCAGAGAAATTTTCATCTGGGAAGAGATTGCTTTTGTCAGTAGATGGCCAGCAGAGTAAGTCAGATATGCAAGAAACACATCAAGTGTTCTGGGAGGGGAGTATTTGAATGCTAAGCAGCCGTTTGTGTGGATCCAGGCTTCTTACAGCTTCCAGGTCTTGGTTTCTGATGTGGAGATCTTTTTGACAGAGTTGGCTAGTTTTTGTTAGTTGCCACTCGATCCCATTTATTGGCTAAGAATAAAATAGAAAATAATTTATTTTATATAACTTAAGAAAAATACCAAGGTTTGATAGCACTCATCCCGTTCGTTTACCACACACACACACACACACACACACACACACACACACAGCCTTTTAAGATTCCCTGTTGCCTGCAAGATAAAGGCCAGGTGCTTTAGCCTGACGTTCCTGGATCTCTAGAATCTACTGTGAGCCTCATTTCCAACCCTGTTTTTCTTGTCTCCCACCACTTTCTCTCTGCGCCTCAGTGCCAACCACCCCAGCCTGCTTCTCTCAAAATACCCATGTGCACTTCTGCCGTCTCTCAGCTTCTCCTCATGTGAAGTACTCTCCCTTTTCCTGCCCATCTCTCTGTCCCGTCTTTCTGGACCCAAGTCCATCTTCCCTCTGTCACCACACCTGTAAGTGGTCCTCACTCAGGTCCCCGCTTGGCATGGCTCACGCTCATCATGTGTTTCCACGCACCATGTCCCCCGTCATCGTTGTATATACCTGTACTCAGACAGGCAGCAGAAAGACAGCTACTGGTGGGTTCCTTTCCTCTCCTTTCTCTCTGGCCGTCATTGCCAGAAGAACTCAAATATGGAAACTCCAGAAGCATATAAGAATAGGGACTCTTTGGTGTGAGAAGAAACAGGAAGATTATTTCAAGGGGCAAAAATCTTAAGAGAAGGAGAACACCTTATGGTTCCCAGCCAGTCAGATAGGATGACTCATTACCCAGGATAACATGGTATAACACATATGTAACATAGACATGTGGCAGTATGGGGCTGCCTATTTCCATACCTTGGAGAAGCAATGAGGGGGAGTGAGGACAGCTTCAGGAAGGCATTCATCAAAGTAACTGAGTAAATGAACACAGCATTACTTTCTATAGGGATTCTAATCATTTCTTCAATTAATATTGAGAAATGATATAACTCAGTTGTTGAATGTGCAACTGTAGATACTGTATGCATAATACAGCCTGTTTTCTTTCAGCTTGAAAACTAAACACAGAAAAAATAGAAAACAAATTAAAAAAGGAAATATTAATTTAGTTGCAAGTTAAAATACATATATTATTACTGATAATCCATTTTATTGTCTCAAAATTTCTCTTAAAATGAGTCCAAAATTCAGGGACTATCAGAATTAGCTAGAATTTACAGGGCTTTTCAATAAATTCATTTTGCATATAAGAAAACTGAAGTTCCAAGAAATAAAGGAACACTTGTATTGAAAAGAACCTGTGAATGGGAGAGAACCACTCTTTCTTTTTCTTTTGGATTTTCTGTCATTCTTGGTGACACAATTATCCAGCCACCGGACCTCATTTTCTGCTAATAGGTAAAGTAACTAATAAGGTATCTCCTTGGGTCTACACATTCCGCCTCCTGGCCAACCGCCTAAACATCCGTTGCTATAGGGAAGCAGATGTTTCATCAGAAGAGTGAAATGATTCATTTCGTTAATTACCAGTAGGCGACAAGCACCTGGGGAGGAGACCCAAGCCCTTCTTGACTGTGGTGTTAAAAGGGTGCCCTGGAGAGCCGGCTGGTGCTAGGGAGCAGGAGGTGTCTGTGAAATTGCCTCAGAACTTTGTTGCTAAAGCAGCGCTCTTTCAAAGTGTAGAGCTCAGTGCAGAGGAAGTGTATCCTGTTCTTCCTCCATACTTAGTGTCTTTTTTTTAATCCCAACTATGACAAGAGGCACCAGGAACCAAAATTATCCGTAGGCTTAGACCAAAGCCTTCGGAGGCTGTGCAGCATGGATCTACCCAAGTAAGAAGAACCCCAGGGAAAAAAGAAGGTGATGGGGATCAGAGCTCAATTCTGCACCTGCTGAGTGCCCTTCAAACAGACTTTAAGAAGAGGCAGTCTTGCCTTTAAGCACACCCTCAACGTTAATTATCATCTTAACCTTTTAACTAATCTGTGCTTCAGTTTCCTCAGCTGTGAAAAGAGACCAAGAATAAATTCTGTGTCTTGAGGTTGTTGTGAAAATTAAAACAGTTAATGTGGATAAAGCACTTAGAACAGTATCACTGTGTGTTTGCTCTCATTTGGGGAGATGATGTAGATTAGTGATTAAAAGTATGGATTCTGGAACAAATTTGCTTTGGTTTGAAGCTTGGCTTTACCATTTACTCATGTGAGCTTGGACAGTACGTCTCTGGGCCTATTTTCTCATATGTTGGCCTATTGTGAGAATTAAATAATCTCATAAAGCACTGAGAACAGTTTTAATACATACTAAGGGTTAGTTATATACTATCTGTTCCTTCCCCTTGTTAACTACCCATATGTGGGCCTGTCACTGAATGCACATCTTCTTGTAGAGCGAAAGCACTCCAGAGATTTCAGAAGCTGTGCTCAGAATCTCTCACCCCAATAGAACCTCACCAAGACTACCTGGCCAGCTTCCCCTTTGTGCATTCAACTTTCCCACATAACACACAGTGGGATTTGTGGAAAACGTTCTCCCTATTTTCCTTCCTGCTCTTGGAAAAACAGGAATAATCATCTTGTTAACCCCAATTCCTCCACTTAGGAGACACCAATCTTTCTTCTAATTGGAAGGGGAACTATTAAGCAATAAGATGATATTTTGAATTAAATCAAGAACAAAACCACATATTCACATAGCATTTACACATTTACTTGAGTTCAAACTGCCAGGGGCTCTTCCAAGTCTAAAAGTCACAATTGAAAACAGTGCTTTAAACTTGAAAGACATCAAAGGTCTATTTTGAATTGAAGCTTGTAGAGAACTCAGGATTGTTTGTAATTTGATTTTAATGAATAAAACATTTGTGTATTGCTATTTTAAATTTTTTTTAAAAAGATCCAGATGACCCTGTTACACAGAAAAAGGAACTCTTTGTTACACATCAGAAAAAGTGATAGACTTTATATTCTTTTTATTTATTTATTTTTAGCTTTTATTTTATTATACTTTCAGTTCTGGGATACATGTGCAGAACATGAAGGTTTGTTACATAGGTATACATGTGCCATGATGGTTTGCTGCACCCATCAACCCATCATCTAGGCTTTAAGTCCCGCATGCATTAGGTATTTGTCCTAAAGCTATTCCTCCCCTTGCTCCCCATATATTCTTAAGAAGTGTATTTTTTTATTTTTATAGATTTAGGGCTTATGTATCATCTTGTTACATGAATATATTGCCTAGTGGTGAAGTCTGGGCTCTCAGTGTATCCATCGCCTGAATAGTGTACATTGTACCCAATAGGTAATTTCTCATCTCACTCCCACCCCCTTCCAAGTCTCCAATGTCTACAATTCCACTTTCTATGTCTGTATGTATGCATTATTTAGTACCCACTTATGAGTGAGAACATGTTGTACTTAAGTAAAATAACTCAGAAACTTTCTGATGGCCTCCAGTTCCATTCATGTTGCTGCAAAAGATATGATTTTATTCTTTTTAGGGCTAAGCAGTATTCCGTTGTATTCTACCACATTTGCTTTATTCAGTCAACTGTTGATAGACACAGGTTGATTCCGCATTTTTGCTAATATGAATAGTGTTATGATAAATATACTGGTGTAGGTATCTTTTTAACATAATGGTTTATTTTTCCTTTGGGAGAAGTATATTTTTAAGCTGTATTAGAACACCTTCTTTTGGTACCTAAGAACATAGGGTATCCTAAAAAATTGGTAGCCACAGAATAGCACACTGTTATAATTTTATTTTTCTTGTGTCTCTTGAAAAAATTGTGTTTGAAATACTGTAGTTTTGGTTGCTGTTTTGTTTTTGCAGTAATCCTGACCAACATATGTAGCAGAATTGGTAAAACAAACTGGAAACCTCAGGCATGCCTCGATTAAATTTTTTGTAGAGCCAGTGGGAGCAGAGCACCACCTAGTGTCAGTTTTGAATAATTCTCTCAAATAAGAAAAACTGCCCAGGGTGAAAATAATTTACCCAAAGGCACGTAGTCAATATAGGTTAAATTTAGGTCAACATCCTGGAACCAAATCCGCATTTATTGACGACAGCCCCATGCTTTTTCTCCTATTATTCTCCACAATTTTACATCAAAGAAAGGCAATATGTAAAAAGCAAATCCCTTCCACTAATGGAAATTCAATTTAGTTGACAAATGCGTTATAAACCAGGACTATTTGAATATCCGGTATGCCTAAAGCACTATGAGAGCTCAATTCCACAGACTCTAAGGTGAGACTTTTTTTTTTTCTTCAGATTTCTGGCTTTCTTATGGTTCCCTGAGGTCTCTGTAGCGACCCATCTGGCACTTCGGATGCTTCTCTGCCATCAACATTGCCAAAAATAATTCAGCCTCTGAAATTTATCACTGAGGAACAAATGAGATGATTTCACTTACCTATGTGGCCCTTCTCTAAAAATGTTCATAGTTACTTCATGCCAGATGCAGTTTGTGTCTCAGAATGTCCGTGTGCCCTCTTCACAACCATGGTTAGCCCCAAGCTGAGTGTGAGCCGAGCCAAGGATGGGGAGCCTTTCTTCTCTGCCTCTCTTCCAGCTACTACTTCCCACCCCAAAGAATCCCAGTCTTCTCACCAACTCTGCACTCCTTCAGGGCTCTACAAGTTAATGGGAAATTAAATGACAACAATACCAACAGCTTGCCATATAAAATCATTTCTGGAATGAGGTAAAATATGAGTTAATGAAAGAATAAAGCCAAATAAATAAATAAAATTGCTGTTTTGAGATATCAGTGCTCATTTTGGCTCATATGTTATTCTTCTTATACAACTTTTAAATTTCCCTAAGAATTTTGAGTAAATTCAGACAAATCTAATATGCTCATGAATGAGCTGGTTTGGGGAAGAGGGGACTTTTGGTACAAGAGAGGCTGTGCACATCCAAACTCTGAGAGCCCTGTCCTAAGTCACTGTTGCACTTCCTTGTGTGAACTCTCAAAGATACTCTCTGAATCCATTTTCTTCATCTGTAAAAATGAGAAACATTAACAACTATTTTATATGATTTTTTATGAAGATTCAAAAGGATCTACTATGTGCTAAGTAATCACCAGTCACAAGAAATTTGGCTATGATGATGATTTTTTTTTTTTTTTTGAGACGGAGTCTCGCTCTGTTGCCCCGGCTGGAGTGCAGTGGCACGATCTCAGCTCACTGCAACCTCTGCCTCCTGGGTTCATGCCATTCTTCTGCCTCAGCCTCCCAAGTAGCTGGGACTGCAGGCACCCGCCACCATGCCTAGCTATTTTTTTTTGTATTTTTAGTAGAGACAGGGTTTCACCGTGTTAGCCAGGATGATCTCGATCTCCTGACCTCATGAACCGCCTGCCTTGGCCTCCCAAAGTGCTGGGATTACAGGCATGAGCCACTGTGCCCGGCCTATGATGATGACTTCTGTTGATGTGTGCCCACTGAGAAATCCATTCTAGGATTTTAACAAGTAACAACAACATTGCCCCAGCTCTTTGTTTGAGCCAATGCTTCCAGTTTTTAACTGGCTGCAGATTTTTAATGTTCTGAGAGTTGTCATCAGTAACTCTAAAAAAAAAAAAAAAGGGACTCAGTCTGATTAATCAGTCCTGTTTTTAGCCACGGAGGTGTTGCTAGCGGAAAGAAAAGAGCAGAAGAATAGAAGGAAATCTATTCTGGCAAACAACATAGGAAAAAATCAACAGATCTAGAACATTCAACTTAAAGTCTTTATCATCCTTTATGTTCTGGCAAATAATAATAATATGAGTTTTTGCTAGTATGCCAGGCATTGCCCTTATCAATGACTAATATTCACTCACTTAATCCTCATAATAATTTATCATTTTACATGTTGAATAAATGGAAGCACAAGGAATAAAATGAACAAAATCATAAGAGCAAATGGCAGAGCTGTACTTTGAACTTGAGGGGCCAGGCTCCACAGACAGGGTAACAGATTAGTGAGCTTTGGTTATATCTTTTTTTTTATTTTACTTTTTAATTAACAAATAATAATTATACATATTCATGGGGTACATAGTGATGTTTTGATACATACAATTTAGAGTGGTCAGATCATGGTATTTGCATATTCATCATCTCAAGCATTTGTCATTTCTTTGTGTTGAGAATGCTCAACATCCTCCTTCTAGCTATTTTATTTTAATTTGTTTTTGTTTTCTGAGACAGAGTCTTGCTCTATTGCCCAGGCTGGAGTGCAGTGGCACAATCTCGGCCCACTGCAAACTCTGTCTCCTGGGTTCAAGTGATTCTCCTGCCTCAGCCTCCCGAGTAGCTGGGACAATGCCACCACATCAAGCTAATTTTTATTTTTTTACACCCAGCTAATTTTTGTATTTTTAGTAGAGACGGGGTTTCACCATGTTGGCCAGGCTGGTCTTGAATTATTGACTTCAAGTGATCCACCCACCTTGCTCTCCCAAAGAGCTGGATTACAGGTGTGAGCCACTGTACAGGGCCCCTTCCAGCTATTTTAAATTATATATTATTACTAAGTATAGTCATTCTACAGTGGCATAGAACACCAGAATTTTCATTTTCCTCTGGCTCCTCTCTATCCCCCTGTCCCTTGCCAAACATCTGCCCAAGTTGTCAAGCCACCTGAGGAAAACTAGTGGTTTATTTTCTAAGTAGGGCACCTCCCCTTATACTCACTAACGTTTTAAGAAAGTTCAAATCTTTTCTACCCAGATCACAAAATATCTCTGGGTACATGACACAGAATAGATTCTTTTTGTTCTTTCTCCTTTATACAGAGTTAAGTTTTCAGACAGCTGCTTTATAGCTTTATTGTCACCTTTTAGCCTGATTATCTGACAGTGTTAATTTAGACTTCATAGCTATTGACTAAAGCAAGTGCCTTGTACAAAGACAATGGCAAAATGGGCAAGGAGACTTTCTTTAATAAGTCCCAAATAAATAGCTTTGGTAAAAGTGTCTACTTGCTATGACAAAATACCATAGGTTCCTCAAAATAGCTTGATTTTTTAAAAAGTTGGTAGGCAAATTCAGCGTTGTCTTTAAACTGCTACTGACCTCTCATTCTCCTTTGTCTGGACTCCTCAGGGAAAATAAACCATTTTCGTTAGCACATATTCTCAGTGAACAAGCCTGATACCTTGGGTAATACAAAATAATGGAACGTTTGTGTGTGCATTGTAGTGAATAATTGATTTAGAATATATATCATTCAGAATATATGTAACTGTTAGCAATAATGAGGAGGGACATGGCTTTACTTTTGGTCTTCTAAATGAGAAAAATATTGTAGAAAACTATGATCCAAGAACGATGTTACTTTATTTCTTCTACATTTTCATGGAACAAATTACTCATTTAAATACTGACTCAAGATTCTATTTTTTTGCAGTAACTGTCATAAAATACTAGTGAGCAGACTCATTGTTAAATGGTAATACTCATGGCCTGTCAGTCACCCATTAGCATGATTGAATTAGCATTCATGTGATAATTACCATGAATTGTCTATTTCTACCATCCTGTTTTCTCCCAGCACCAAGCATTGGGGATATCACAGAGATTTTGTGAAGTCACAGAGAAAGGCAGAAGACAGACAAATAAACAAATTGAGCTTCCTACCACCTCCACTACCACAGTATTGGCAAGAGCATCTTGAATAAATATGACAACGATGATGATGATAGCTAATATTTATTGAATAATTATTCTTTGCCAGGCATTATTCAATTGTTTTGCATATACTATCTCATTTACTGCCTCCACCCACCCTATAAAGTATGCGCTATTATTAAAACCATTCCACAGAGGATAAAACTGAGACTTAGAGACATGATGTAAGTTGCCCAGGATCACGCAACTACTGAGTAGCAGAGCTAGAATTCAAACCCAGATAATCTGAATTTAAAATCCATATGCTTAACAGTTTAACTCTACTCCAGAGTGTCTCAACCTCAGCATTGTTGACACACATGACCGGGTAATCCTTGCTGTCAGGGCTGCCCTGTGGAATGGTAAGATGCTTAGCAGCTTAGCGGTATCCCCGGCCTCTGCCCACTACATTACAGTAGCACCTTTTCTCCCTTGCTTTCCACCTCCAGTTGTGGCAGCCAAAAAGTCTCCAGACATTGTCAAATGCCCTCTAGGGGGCAAAATTTCTTCCCCATCCATGCTGAAAACCACTGTTCCACTCTAACCTCTCTTTATCTGATTATAAAACCTCATGTCATTAAATAACTTTTAGAAATATAATTTTAATGGCTGTGATAAATGTTATTGAATATTAAATTAGTGCTACACTTAAAATATTACTTTTGATTATTTAATAAAGAAAAAATTATATTTGAAAACTTAAAGCAATCAGGTTCTTTGAGATCTACCCCTTTGGTGTATATAAGATATAAAGGTAAGCTCTGTCAATAAAATAATAAGCCAGAGGTGATTTATATTGCAAAGACTGTTAACTTCATTCTATAAAATGTGTCACCATTTTTTACTCAGCCTACTTCTGAAGATAAAATGAAGGAGACTTGTGTCAGTAAGAAATCTCTTTAATAGTGAAAGAGTTTATTTGGTTACTGTATACAGACATAGCCTAAGTCAACAATCAAATAAAACATAACTGCATGCATATATTTCTGAAAATGAAAATAAATTAATTACTGACATTTTTAAAACTTCAGAATTCTATTATTTTTCTAAAATATCTAATAAATCAAAATTTACTAACACTTTGGTTTTATTTTTGCTCCTTTTAAAATATATGCTTAGATATATACTTAAAGGATGTATTTTTACTATTTCTACCAATATCATTGACTAAATGCTTAAGTGCCTACTGCTATGTTAGCTACTTAAAAAAAATATAAAAATTAAGGTCTGCATTGCTGAGGAAGTTATTTAAAAACAACTCAGACATACACAAAAGCCCTAAGAATAAGAAAAGAGAGTGTAAAACAACTGGTATTTTGTATAATTCATATTAAAGTAAAACACACACACATACACATACCAAAGTTAGGGAAGATAGTAAAATTCATTTAATAGGCATGTTCCATATAACCATTTTGTTACAAATTTTGCATTTTCCACATGAAAAAAATCACAGTAGGCACATACTAGAAGCAAAATATGTCAGACAAAAATATCCTAAAGATGTTTCTGTTATCAAACTTTTACAATTTTTCCAAGACGTTTTTGAGGTTTGGGAAAAAGTCTGGGGCATTTTTGGCAAAAAACAAACACACTCTATCCATGTGAGTTTTGACTATTGTTCTTTCTCACCAAAAATGTCCACAATTTTCTACAAATTTCATGAAGTTTTAAATCAATCATGTTTGATTTACATTTACCAAGAATGATTTGCCCATCACCATAAAAATTGAATTAAAAATACATCAGGCTAAATAAATCCAAAAGAGAACAGTGAATTTTTTTGGGTTTACAGACAGTGGTATGCATTTCCGTGATCATGTATTATTCTTAACCTTTTCCTTCAGTGCGATTTGGAAGTAACCTGCCTTTTAATAGCTTACATTGGACATCATCATTGCAATCAAAGTGAGTAGCATCACAACACAATTATCTAATATACACATGCTGCTTAGGGCTGCAATGTTACCACAGTTACCACCAGATTAAATGTCTCAGGAAAACAGAACCACTAAGTCTTTCAACATGCGGAAATTCAGCACTCTTGATAGATTATAAGCCTTCATTTTTCTTCATTTTGAGGCTTTTCCAATTGGTCTTGTGTGGTTTTTTCATCTTTCTCTTTTGCATCTGAAAAAAAAATTTCCATTCATATGTGGAATATATTGAAATTTATTTTGTATTATGTTAGAATAAAACCATTGGTTTTTCCTTTGTCCACTGTCCATATTTTGCCCTCAATTCAGATATGGAAACTATACAAAGAAGAGCGATATGAGTAGGTTTGGGAATCTACCTTCTCCTGATCAACTTTCTCCTATTCTACAGAGTTATTAAGTGCCAGACAGTCTTCTAGGGTATTCTCAGAGCCTCCATTTACAGATTACTAAAATGAAACACAAGCAGGTAAAGTGACTTGTCCAAAGTCAGAGACTAGTGAGTGACAGTCACAACTTGAGCTTGGGCCAACTGACTCCGTGGTGTATGTCCTTAGCCAATTCCCTATGCAGGATTGCACTCTCCCCAGCTTCTTCACACTTTCTACTCCCTTTGCTCTTTCTTAGGAGACAACCTCACTTTCTACTTCATAGGAAAAAAAAATAATCAAAGTTATCAGACAGGAGTTCCCTCAACTTCCTGCCATTAAATATCTAAAACTGCCTGTGATCTGTGCTTATTCTTTCTGCCTTCCCTCTTTTTACAATGGAAGATGCACTTGTGAGCACTGGCTATGTAATTTGTTGGTGCCCAGTGCAAAATGAAAATGCAGTACGCTTGTTCAAAAATAATGAAAAATTTCAAGACAGCAAGAATAGAACATTAAACCAAATGCAAGTCTCTTCTAATCAAGGAGCCCTATGCAACCACCCTGGTTGCACAATTTTGGAGCTGGCTCCTGGTGTTACTCCTGCTATGCAGTTTAATACCTTCATGATCCCCCATCCTATTCATTTTTGCTTCATCAAGAGGCTGACTCTAATAATCATCTGCGCTCTTCATTTTACCTGACTTTCCCTTTCTCCTGGCTCCTTTGTTCCCGCAAGTCACTACTGTCTTTAAACTAACAAAGACCCTCTTTCAACTGTAAGTCTTCCACATACTATCTTCTCTTTCATCCTTTAAAAGATATCCCTCTTTTGTTGTCTCCATTTTTAAGTGAAACTATTTAGGTCTACTACTCCTGCAAAACTGCTCCTACCAAGTCATCAATGGTATCTTTGAAATCTGATGGACTCTATTCAGTTCTTCAACTCTCATTCATCAAATATTTATTAAGCATGTACTACGTACAAGGCAATGAACAAAACATGAATCCCGGCTCTCAAGGAAAATCTGATGAGAAATATGGACAATAAACAAAATAAATGAAATGTGTGGTCAATAAGAAGTAAAAAGGGCTAATGAAGACATTAAAACAGGAGTGGAAAATAGAAAATTTCAAGAAGTCTTGTGGCCTGAAGGATGCAATTCTAGACAGAGTTAGCTGGGAATGCCTCACTGAGAAGGGGACATTTGAGTAAAGGCCTGAAAAGGTGAAGAAGAATTCTATATAGATAGTGGGGAGAAGAGCATTCCAAGCACAGAGAAAAGCAAAGCCAAAGACAATAATATGCAGGAAGGATTTGCAAGCGGGACAGTGGTAGAGAAAATTGGAATAGAAAATGGAGTCATAGAGGTACCAAAAAAACTAGATCCTGTGAGTGAAAAATGGCAGATTTATGGACCAATTTTGAAAGTAGAGCTGACAGTATTCACTGATAGATGGGATGGAGAATACAAGAAAAAGAGGGGAGAAAAGGATGATTCCAATATGTTTAGCAATGATTTTGTTAACTGGAAGTATGAATTGCCACTCAGAGATGGGAAAATGCAGAAAGAGCTGTTGTCAGGAGACTATCTGGAGTTCGCTTTTATACCCATTAAGTTTGAGATTCCCATTAGATATCCAAGCGGAGACGCCAATTAGGCAATTAGTATATGAGTGTGCAGTTCAGGGGAGCTCCAGCTTGGAGACAAAAATTTGTAAGTCACCAAAAGCACAATCATTATCCCAACGAAATCAGATTACATCACAAGTGAGGGAGTGTTGATAGAGATGATGTCCAAAGACTGAATTCTGATAACCTCCAATTTATTTAGAGTCAGGGGAGATGAGGAAAGAAAAGCTGAAGGAGGAGCAGCCAGGGAAGCAGGAAGAAAACCAGATGAGTGGAGTGTCCGGAAAGCCAAGGGAAGAGAAACGTTACAGGAAAGAGTGACAATCATCTGTGACTAAGAGATCGTGCAAGAGGATGGCTAAGAATGAACCACTGGTGTTAGCAGAAATGATGTCATTTGTGATCTTGAAATAGCAGTGGGGTGATGTGGTGAGGTGAAAATCTTATTAGGGTGAGAGAAAGAATGGTACGCAGAAGATTTGGAGCCACAGAAGCAGATAACTCTGTCAAGGAGTTTTGTTACAAAACAGAAATGGAGAACTAGGACAGTAGCTGGAGGAGAATTGGGATCAAGGGAGAATTTGCACCCTAATAATCATAATTGGTTGCCTTCTAATTAACATGGCAGGTGCTTAATAAGTGTTTATTGAAAGAAATCCCTTAGAAAAATAAGCTTGGTAGAAAATGGTACTCTATAACCATATGAAATACAAAACACTAAATTATTTGCACAGTAATTGAAGCTGCACTTGCCACCACTGATTCTAAGCAAGCTACACACAAAGCTTTATAGCTTTCAGAGAAGAGTTGTTATATCTGCTATCTCTAAGTTGGTCTAATGAGCAGAAGATGATATGAAGTCCCCTTAAGTTGTTATCTTTCTGTGAAATGAACTAGGAACTCAAGATAATAATTAGATGAAAACTAACAGGATATCATTTGTTGTCAATCTAGTATCTTGCTCAGGATTATTAACTAAAATATAAAACATGATTCCAAATACCTCTTATAGTCTCATTTTTTGCTTTGTAATGTGAAAGTGTTTAGAAATACATTCAAAGATGATTGCAGATAAAAAGAAACAATAATCTGCTCAAGAGGTTATGATTGCTGTCAACTTTGTATTGTGATGTTAATGAAAGGAAAACATTTTGTATTGTGATGTTAATGAAAGGAAAATGATTTTTCATATATTATGTGCTTCCTAGTTAACATTGCTGTTATTCTTCAACCTTCTGCATATGTCAAGTGCTTTCAATGTAATCGAATATATTTTCAATATATTCTTCCAACATAATTTCTCTGAGAGTGCAACATCAAACTTCCCTTTCAAGCCTGTTACTGTCATTTCAAATGTGAATAAGCTATTTTGAACTGTTACTTATCTCACTTTTTTGATCATAATAAGAACTCTTGGGAAAGCAAGAAAATGTTGAGTTCTAGATTATCTGGCTTGGTTCTTCTGTTCTCTAGAAGCCTAGCTTGGAAAAACATTTCTCATATATCTATATAGGTAGTAACATGTTACTTTATATAAATATTACGTTGAGATCCTTATTATATATCTTTTAGGTAACATACCACTTTAACTGTTTACTAAATTAGGCTTTTCATTAATATACGTTTAATATAAATCAGATATGATAGTCTATTTTTTTACATTTCCTATTTCCATCCTTGTGTTCTGCTCTTCTTTGTATCAACTGCCTTTTCTACTCCTTGTCACATTTTTAGAGTGCCTCCCAGAACAATAATTCTGCGAGATGCTTCTTCAGAGATGGCCAAATAAATGAGAGAAAAAAATGTTGCATGTTCTATTTTTCGAAGGGTGTAGACACACTATTACTTTAAAGTCTCTGTAACAAAGGCTCTGAGAAGTCCTTGTCTAAAAAGGAAACATTCCGAGAAGTGTAAAAAGCCAATTATGTTGAAACCAGCAATTCCAAACTTATTTGACTACAGCACCCTTTTTTTCTGGGTGACACATTAACACCCAAAATAATTTCTGTGAAACATTTATAGAGAAAAATTGGCATAATGGGAAAGATGAAGGCTTTGGAACCAGACATTCTATTATCACTTAATTTTTGTGAGCTTGGGCAAGTCACTTAACCTGTTTGGGGTTAGTTATGGTAACATCTATATATCAAAAGAGTGGAGGACTTCTAAGGCTCCGTCTTTCCTTCTCATATTCTGTGGTTCCATTTGTACTGAAAAGGTAATCTACTCATGTGGCTTGTCAGGTATGGGATAATTTCATTTGCACTGTTTTCTCCTCAATCATATAAAATATGTTTTGAAAATATACACTCAAGGCCAGGCGCAGTGGCTCATGCCTGTAACCCCAGCACTTTGGGAGGCCAAGGCAGGTGGATCACCTGAAGTCAGGAGTTTGAGACCAGCCTGCCCAACGTGGTGAAACCCCGTTTCTACTAAAAATACAAATATTAGCGGCGTGTGGTGGTGGGCACCTGTAATCCCAGCTACTCAGGAGGCTGAGACAGGAGAATCGCTTGAAACCAGGAGGCAGAGGTTGAAGTGAACCAAGATGACGCCATTGCACTCCATCCTGGGAGACAAGAGTGAAACTCCGTCTCAAAAAAAAAAAAAATACACTCAAATATTCAAAAATGTATATCTCAGAATCTTTTTCCGTCTGATCCACCAGACCTATATATCAAATCACTTCATTGACTTGTCCATTTAGATGTCTCGTAGGCATCCTGAAGACAAAAATTTTCACTCCTCCAACTCTTAAAATTGCCCATCCTCTAGGCTAACCCTTCTCGGTGTATGGCATCAGCACCTGCCTGACTGCTCTAGGAGTTATCCTCCAATTCTCTTCCTCATCTCTGCCACATCCAATTCATCAGCAAGTCCTATTGATTCTGCCTATAAAACATATCCCAAATCCACTGATCTTTCTCCATCCCAGGATGCCACCCTCTGTCACCTCCTGTTCATATGTCATCAAGTATCATTGACCTTTTTATCATGGTTATCAATTTATAAGGGATAGATTAAGACAGATTATGAACTGGGCAAATCTCAGGTTAATTTCATGCAGCATGCAAGACACTTGAAATCCTAGATTTCCTGCCACTTAGGCATATTTATTAAAAAAATTAAAAATAAAAACAAAAGAGGATAGATCTGAGGGAAATCTGCAGATCTTCCTCACCTCAAAATTTGTATGTTTAAGTGAATAAATTATTGAAACCATAACATCTGAGACAGACTCCCGCTTTCAGTTTTCATTAGCAACTGGAAACCATTCATTTTAAAATTCATAATAACATCTATGCTTAGCTAATGAGAAAAAAATAAGCCTTCAAACTGCTTACTTGTGACTTTGTTAATAAAATATTATCTATGTCATCTACCTATGTAAGCCTATATCCTTTTGTGTATTTTTTCTACTCTTTAATTTTTCATTGAAAAATAAAAATTATATATATTTATGTTGTTGTGCAACATGATGTTTTGATACATGCATACATTGTGGAGTGGCTAAATCAAGCTAATTAACATATCCATTACCTCACATACTTTGTGTGTGTGTGTGTGTGTGTGTGTGTGTGTATGTGTGGTGGGAACACTCAAAATCTACTCACTTGGCAATCTTCATGTATACAATACATTGTTATTAACTATAGTCATCATGTTGCTACAATAGATCCCCTGAACTTACTTCTCCTGTCTAATTGTAATTTTATCTCTTTTGACCATCATTTTCCTAATTTTCCTGGTAGCTACCATTCTACTCTCTGATTCTAGCAGTTTGTCTCTTTCAGATTCCATGAATAAGATCATGTGGTATTTACCTTTCTGTGCCTGGCCTATTTCACTTTACAACTTGCCTTCACCCTTTTGTGTAATCTTTAGCATCTGGTGTTATTTGTAAATTCATTTTTAACATTTTCAGTTTCTTAATTGATGCCTTTGACTTTATTTCAAAATGATATGAAGAAAAATATAAAAACAGGAACATATTCTTTCAGATCCTAGTCTCTCTAGTGACCAAAATAAAATGGAGAACACTGCTGACTCTCCCACAGTGTATTTGCTCTCTTTTGCTTGATTAAGTAATGTCAGTAAACATTAAGGTTTTGTGTGTGTTGAAGGTGTATAAAATTTAATTACAGTTTTTACACGAACAAGTAATTGCCTTCTCTACTTCACTAGTTTAGAATGGACTCTTGAACAGCAACGTCATGTTCCTATGGTCATATTACATTTTCAAACTTAAAAGGCCAAAAACATTACATATATGTTTATTTCTTTCTTCCCTTATCTTTTCCTTCTTTTCATTCTTCTTATAATATTTTACGTTGATGTGTATGCTTTTTTACTCTCACCTATAGTGTTGCATATGAGAAATAGTGGCCTTTGGAAAAAGATGAGGTAATCATGGAACTGCAGGATCTGGTCACAGCTCCTGGCCTACAAGGATATAACTATTTCATAGAGAATGAACCAGGAACATTTGCAACTTTACCAGGTAGTAAATAATCTCCTGAAGCAAAGAACCAAGAGCCTTCTTCTTGGGCTCCCGGGAATGGGTTAGATGCAAGCGGCTTCTGGTTCTCACTTGCTTCATTGTCACCAAGAATAAATTCCCAAACATACACTAGAGTCCACCTGAGAGTCTAAAATGGGGCACAAAACGTGAGTATTTTGCTAATGGCTTGGAACTAAAATGATCTTTATCTCTCTGAGTGTATTTTTTAACTTTGATTCAGGGTTTTGTTTTGTTTTTTTAAGTCTCCATGAGGGTTTTTAAATGAAAGGCACCTTTTAACACTTTATTTAAAGTATCCTTATACTTTCATATAAAGTATCACCTTTTATACAAAAATTCTGTTGAAAGAATCTCATCTCTACTTGATAGTAAACTTCTTCCTAGATTTGAAAATTAAAGGGCTTATAGCACACTACAGTGAAGCAGAAGCTTCCAAAGTGATTTGTCAATGGATGGCAGAAGAAAAATTATTTTATTTATGAATACTTCTTAATAAAATTGAAAGCTCATTGAGAGAAAGATCATATTTGTCCACCTTTGTATTCCCAATTACTAGCTTTGTGCATGACTATACACATGCAATGAATAAATAAAACTTCAGTTTCCACATACACAGCATAAGACAAAAAGATGAAATATTCTACTTTGGAAAAGGCTGAACATCTACTAAGCCTTAAACAAAAGCTGAGAGGTTTAAGTAAACAAATAAGGAAACTGAGCACTTTTAACTAGATAAAAGAAAGACTGTCCAGAGAAAAGGCTTGGTTAAGAAGGGACAAGTGCTGTTAATTGTAAGAGGATTTTGAGTATTACCTTCCTTCACGGAGAGAGCCTCCAGTTTGAGGGGCAAATCTGAGGTTCCGTCTGTGGCAGCTGAACTCTGGATGTCTGGTAAGGCATTCCGGCGGCCTGCCCTTGCTGAAGATGCAAAATTGGCGACCCCAGACTCCACATCAGTCATTTTTGATGAATCTGTCCTCATAGCAACATCTACAAATAGAATGTGCATATGAAGAAGATGAACCTATTCAGAGCTAAATGTTCACCACAGTGGTTGAAAGGCATGGCTAGATCAAAAACACAACAGGCTTGAGAATCTAATCATTGATCACAACCTTCATCAATGTCTACTGTTACGGTCCTGCAGCATCCATTTGCACATTTGCTGAATAGAGCAGGAAGCCCTCAGTGTGAGCCAGATTGCTAAAAATAACCCCTGAGCCGAATGAGCCACTTGGATGCTTAAGGGTGCAGTAATCCCTTGCCTTTTGTTCTGCTTTTCTGTGGATGGATCAGCCAAACTAGGGCTTGGAAGGAAATGAAAACTGACTTTTTTGACCACTCCTGTAGAGACTCTGCCTGCCAGTATTTGCTTGTGGTGGTTGTTCAGGCTGAAACCAAATAACTATAATTTGTAGAGACCAAACAAAACACTCTTTTCCTACTTCTTAGAAATAAGAAATTCCACTTTATCTCAAAAGCTTTTTCCCTAGAGAGCACTAAATATTTTGATCTGTTCTAGTCTGAGACCTAATTTTCGATAGACTCATGGTAATGGTTGGAAGAGTAGGACCTATTTTAGGTTTTTTTACCTTCAGGTTGACATGGTAATTACTAGTTCTTTCCTAAGCACCCTTTATCTCCCTAGCAATTGTCTCTCTCTAAGAAAGAATTCTCAAGAGATCATTCACTATAAAGGGAGGAAGGTAACAGTTATTGCTTACTCTAAAACTGACCTTTTTATTATGTTTTGGAATGAATCTCTCCTGAGAAGTCAACTCTGAATAGCATCTCGAAAGCAGAAGCATTGTATTGAAAAGCTATCTAATGCTAGCCTCTCAGCTAGGCCTGAGAGTACAGACGTATGGTATACTTTCCATCTTTAGGGAACTTGCACTCTCAAAAGGGAGAGAAAATATATGCCTGCAAAGATAGACACCCTAACACAGAATGCACTAAGTATCGACCGAAGGATGGAGATGCTCATCTGTGATACCTAAAAAGGGCAGAAATATGTAAACCTTGGGCTACACAGAACAAATTCAACTTTTCATGGTAGTTGGAGGGAGTAACTTCAATTCAGGAAATGCTAAACACTAAATGGCATAGTCACAAAACATGGTGCATTTGACATTAGAAACACAATATTTTTGGTTCATAGAATGCAAGAAATGCAAATTGAGCTTAGCATGGTCCTTAGGAGTCCAGGAATAGTTTGGAATTGCCCAAAAAAGAGTCATTCTATTAATTCCATAGATATTATTGTCTTTCCAGGAATCATGGGAAATTTGAGAACAGAGCTATGTTTTGAGATACAATTTTGGAATCCATTAGACTCTTAACTGCTTGGTATTTGGCAACTGTGGAGAATGTATAGATATCTTAGAGTACTGTAAAGAGCACTAGACTATTGGTCAAAAAGAATATGCTCCATTATAGACTTGGAAGGTGATATTGTTCAATCCATTTAATTTCTCTGAGTCACAGTTCCTCCCCTATATAACGGGCATAGCAATTAGCCTATGGATTCACAGGATGCTTGTGAAGCAATAATGAGATAAAGAATAAATGAACTCTTCGTAACTATAAGGTATATGTCTGATTGTTGGCATCATTGTTCATATCTCACTAAATGTTCTTTATTCTACCACCTTCTTATGTATCCCATTTAATCCTAACAAAAAGTATTTTCCTATTGGGAAGACCTCTTGCATTTTCCAAGAGGAAAACCAGCATTTTTATTCAATACTACATGAACATTTTTATATTACATTAGTTAAACCTCCCAATAATCCCATGAGGTACTGAAGTATGACCCTTGCTTTGTGGAGGTGGAAACTGGGGGTCAGAGAGGTTAAGCAACTCATTTAAAGTTGCACAGCTGCTAAGTCAGCACTCAGGCATGCAAATCAATTTCAGTTCATTCTGAAAGCAACACGAAATGTATTATCACAAAATTATCTCTTCAAATCCCCATAATGCACATAGTTAACCATCTAAAGCTACTTTAGATTCTGCCTTTATTATTTTTATATAGAGAAAACAGGGGGAAAAATGTGTGTATATACATATATATCTAAAAGTTTGTTAAAGTTCATATATATGTGTATGTATATATATATATAAAATACCTGAGTGATGAAATAATCTCTCTCTCTCTTCATATATATATATATACAACTGATGCACATAATTGGTTCCCTGTCTTTTCACAGTGTTCTTCTCTAGTTTGAATGTTTGGTTATCTTGTGAGCCCTCCCATGGTACCTTAATTTCAGTTAGATCTCTTCTCAACAGCTTGTGAGAAGTGGCTAGTTTGGAAGTAGACCCCATTTTCTGGCCTCCACTCTGTCCTCCACCAATTCACTTCACATCAGAAACCACTATGGCTGCAAGTATCTCTTCCTGTGTAACTGCAAAGAAGTTAACTCTGCTGGTCTTAAAGTAACAGCTCCATGAATAACTGAATTCTTACTTGCCTGATAGTCTAAAACCTTAAAATTAAATGTAATAATAGCTTTTAAAATGTTAAGATATGCGATCTTAAATATTTAAATAAATGCTATATATTTTATATAAAATAAAATAGGTAAACTTCTTCAGCAAGATGGGACATTTTAAACGAATATTGAGTTGAAATTTGTATATTGAAAGAGAAATTCCTTTTTTTTTAAATATTTTTTTTTTGGCTCAGCGTGGTGGCTCATGCCTGTAATCCCAGCACTTTGGGAGGCCAAGGTGAGCAGATCATGAGGCCAGAAGTTTGAGACCAGCCTGGCCAAGATGGTGAAACCCTGTCTCTACTAAAAAATAAAATAATAGTCAGGCATGGTGGCTCACACCTGTGATCCCAGCTACTCAGGAGGCTAAGGCAGGAGGATCATTTGAACCCAGGAGCAGAGGCTGCAGTGGGCCAAGATTGCACCACTGCACTCCAGCCTGGGTGATAGAGCAAGACATGTGAAAGTTTGTTATGGCTCCCTCTCCCTCTCCCGTCTCCCTCTCCCGTCTCCCTCTCCCTCTCCCGTCTCCCTCTCCCTCTCCCTCTCCCATCTCCCTCTCCCTCTCCCGTCTCCCTCTCCCGTCTCCCTCTCCCTCTCCCGTCTCCCTCTCCCTCTCCCGTCTCCCTCTCCCTCTCCCGTCTCCCTCTCCCTCTCCCTCTCCCGTCTCCCTCTCCCGTCTCCCTCTCCCTCTCCTTTCCACGGTCTCCCTCTCATGCCGGGCCAAAGGTGGACTGTACTGCTGCCATCTCGGCTCGCTGCAGCCTCCCTGCCTGATTCTCCTGCCTCAGCCTGCCGAGTGCCTGCGATTGCAGGTGCGAGTTGCCACGCCTGACTGGTTTTCGTGTTTTTTTGGTGGGGACGGGGTTTCGCTGTGTTGGCCGGAATGGTCTCCAGCTCCTAGCCGCGAGTGATCCGCCAGCCTCGGCCTCCCGAGGTGCCGGGATTGCAGACGGAGTCTCATTCACTCAGTGCTCAATGGTGCCCAGGCTGGAGTGCAGTGGCGTGATCTCGGCTCGCTATGGCCTCCACCTCCCAGCCGCCTGCCTTGGCCCCCCAAAGTGCGGAGATTGCAGCCTCTGCCCGGCCGCCACCCCGTCTGGGAAGTGAGGAGCGTCTCTGCCTGGCTGCCCATCGTCTGGAATGTGAGGAGCCCCTCTGCCTGGCTGCCCAGTCTGGAAAGTGAGGAGCGTCTCTGCCCAGCCGCCATCCCACCTGGGAAGTGAGGAGCGCCTTGTCCCGGCCGCCATCCCATCTAGGAAGTGAGGAGCGTCTCTGCCCGGCAGCCCATCGTCTGAGATGTGGGGAGCGCCTCTGCCCCGCCGCCCCGTCTGGGATGTGAGGAGCGCCTCGGCCCGGCCGTGACCCCGTCTGGGAGGTGAGGAGCGTCTCTGCCCGGCTGCCCCGTCTGAGAAGTGAGGAGACCCTCCGCCTGGCAACCGCCCCGTCTGAGAAGTGAGGAGCCCCTCCGCCTGGCTGCCACCCCATCTGGGAAGTGAGGAGCGTCTCCGCCCGGCAGCCACCCCGTCCGGGAGGGAGGTGGGGGTCAGCCCCCCGCCCGGCCAGCCGACCCGTCCGGGAGGGAGGTGGGGGGCTCAGCCCCCCGTCCAGCCAGCTGCCCCATCCGGGAGGTGAGGGGCGCCTCTGCCCGGCCACCCCTACTGGGAAGTGAGGAGCCCCTCTGCCCGGCCAGCCGCCCCGTCTGGGAGGGAGGTGGGGGGCTCAGCCCCCCGCCCGGCCAGCCGCTCCGTCCGGGAGGGAGGTGGGGGGGTCAGCGCCCCCTCCCAGCCAGCCGCCCCGTCCGGGAGGGAGGTGGGGGGGTCAGCCCCCCGCCCGGCCAGCCGCCCCATCCGGGAGGGAGGTGGGGGGGTCAGCCCCCCGCCCGGCCAGCCACCCCGTCCGGGAGGGAGATGGGGGGTCAGCCCCCCGCCTGGCCAGCCACCCGGTCCGGGAGCTGAGGGGCGCCTCTGCCCGGCCGCCCCTACTGGGAAGTGAGGAGCCCCTCTGCCCAGCCAGGAGCCCCTCTGCCCAGCCAGCCGCCCCGTCCGGGAGGGAGGTGGGGGGGTCAGCCCCCCACCCGGCCAGCCGCTCCGTCCGGGAGGGAGGTGGGGGGGTCAGCCCCCCGCCCGGCCAGCCGCCCCATCCAGGAGGGAGGTGGGGGGCTCAGCCCCCCGCCCGGCCAGCCGCCCCGTCCGGGAGGTGAGGGGCGCCTCTGCCCGGCCGCCCCTACTGGGAAGTGAGGAGCCCCTCTGCCTGGCCAGCCGCTCCGTCCGGGAGGGAGGTGGGGGGGGTCAGCGCCCCCTCCCGGCCAGCCGCCCCGTCCGGGAGGGAGGTGGGGGGGTCAGCCCCCCGCCCGGCCAGCCGCCCCATCCGGGAGGGAGGTGGGGGGCTCAGCCCCACGCCCGGCCAGCCGCCCCATCCGGGAGGGAGATGGGGGGGTCAGCCCCCCACCTGGCCAGCCACCCGGTCCGGGAGCTGAGGGGCGCCTCTGCCCGGCCGCCCCTACTGGGAAGTGAGGAGCCCAGCTGCCCGGCCACCACCCCATCTGGGAGGTGTACCCAACAGCTCATTGAGAATGGGCCATGATGACGATGGTGGTTTTCCGGACTAGAAAGGGGGGCAAGGTGGGGAGAAGATTGAGAAATCGGATGGTTGCCGTGTCTGTGTAGAAAGAAGTAGACATGGGAGACTTTTCATTTTGTTCTGTACTAAGAAAAATTCTTCTGCCTTGGGATCCTGTTGATCTATGACCTTACCCCCAACCCTGTGCTCTCTGAAACATGTGCTGTGTCCACTCAGGGTTAAAAGGATTAAGGGCGGTGCAAGACGTGCTTTGTTAAACAGATGCTTGAAGGCAGCATGCTCGTTAAGAGTCATCACCACTCCCTAATCTCAAGTACCCAGGGACACAAACACTCTGCCTAGGAAAACCAGAGACCTTTGTTCACTTGTTTGTCTGCTGACCTTCCCTCCACTAGTGTCCTATGACCCTGCCAAATCCCCCTCTGTGAGAAACACCCAAGAATGATCAATAAAAATAAAATTAAATTAAAAAAAAAAAAAAAAGAAAGTTTGTTACGTAGGTAAACTTGTGTCATGGGGATTTGTTGTACAGATTATTTCATCACCCAGATATTAAGCCCAATACCCAATAGTTATCTTTTCTGCAGCTCTCCCACCTCCCACCCTCCACCCTCAAGTGAACCCCAATGTCTGTTGTTAAAAAAGAACTTCTAAAAAGTGGCCCTTGGAGTGGGCCGTCAGCATGGAAAAAGAAATTCTGGGTTTCACGTTTATTTCAAGATTATTTTGCTGCTAGCTGACTGCTATTTTGGAAGTTTTTCCTTTTGCCTTTATATTATTATTTCAGATAGAGGCTTTCTAATTAGTCCTTTTTGTAGATCGATGCTGGAAAATAAAAGAATCACAAAACTATCTAAAAGTTTGTTAAAGTTATATTCATTAACTACTATTTTAAGATCGAAAACAGAAGTGGCCATATAGGGAGGCTAAGTAACAAAACTGTTTTACTTCGGGGCTGTACTTGGCTGTGGCAAACTCACATTTGGCACAATCTTCCTTTCAGTCTGCCACTGATATTGACTGACCAAGATGTCATGCTTCACCACAGGCAGACCGAATAGCTAACCCCACCCAGCCTCACAGCGATGTAGGAAGATGGCACTTTCTACAGAGAAAAGCTATTTTCCTGACCAAATGTGTCAATGGCCTAGAAATTGGTGGCAGGAATATTTGAATCCACAAGGTGACTCTTAGTTGGGCTCTTTAAACTCCAAAGCAAAGAGATTTATTGTACCACTGGAGACAACCTGAAAGCCCAAAAAGAAAAAAAGTATCTGAATAAGCTATGTAATTATGTTATGGAATGTTATACCACAATGTTAAAGAATGTATTAGATCCACTGACACACTGTGAAATAAAGCAAGTTTAAAACTTAATATTTATAGGGGGAAAAGGGGAGAGCATTATGAATGCAATGTAACCTCAACTTTATACAAATAATAAAAATTCTAGCTGGGAATGGAAGGTAGGACAAGGAAAATATTAACCTTTTTCTCTACCTCTTTACATATTTTGACTTTTACTAATGAGCATATATATTACCTTTGTAATTTAAAAGAATTGAAACATCCACCTGGAAAAATTATAAACAGATATTCTAGCACAGAAAGGCTCTAAAAGTAACATTTTGAAAATTTAACCAAATGATAGCATATCGTTAAGTGAAAGCTTCTCCTTCCCCCAGTAGCCATCTCTCATTTGTCTGTTGTTAGTTTTCTATACAACACCGATTGCACATGCTTGGTTTTTTTAAAAGGGGCGATATACATATAGAAAAGAGACAATTGCTCTCTTCAAATGGCTTGTGATAATTATAATATATAGCCCACAGAAAGATGAGGAAATACTGCAGAGAAAAATGACAGATTAACTTGAGGGTCTTTTCATTTTCTGGGCTTCAATAGCTAATTATGTTATGTTTGCTAACCAAGGCAGCTGACTCACTAGCAACTCTTCCTCTTTCTCTTCTATAGAATTAACAAAGGACTCTAGATGAGTGCTGCTTTGTCAACTGTGGCTGCTTACAGGAGCTGGAACCATTTAGACATTTGGAGATTTCACAAAAGTCCTTGCAATCCCACAGCAAGGTAACGCAATTTATGTTGCCTGAGACACACTTCTATCTCTATTGAAAATATACAATTTTCAGGCTGCTTGAGAAAAAACTATTACACAGTCATATATATATTTATATATGTATATACACACATGCCAGCATCTTTACAGTCTCTGAAATATTGAGAATGCAACACCAGCACTACTCAAGAGGACGAGATGTTCAAGATAAATGGAGCACTAAAGGCATATTAAAAAATCACCAGTCAGAACCCAGTGGGCCCCGAAGAGCCTGCTAAGAAAAAGAGGATGTTAGTATGTTAGAAGCATAATTATAAACAAACAGAAGTTTTGCAAACTGTTTCCTACCCACAACAGGTCCATTTTCTTAACTCAAACACATTATTTTCTCAAGCTTCCTTACTTGAAGCCAAGATTGCAAAATGGTAGATCCATTCTTTTCTCATCTCCAGATGCATATCACTCACCCTATCTTCCACAGTGAAACCATTGCTCATTTTATACCTAAGACTTCAAATAAACTTCTTGCCCACTAAATTAGTTCCCTGGAGGTATGAGTCAGACTTTCTGAAAAAACACAAAATAACAAAGAAGTAAAAACATGCATTTTGGAAAAAATGTCAGTGCTTTTCCTGACCAAAGACTAAGAGAGAAGGAGAGACTGACAAATGGACAGACTGACACTGGTCTCCCCTGATAACCAAATGTCTTATCTGCCTCTCTCCAGCTCTCAGTATCCTAATCCCTTATGCTACATGTTTTCAGTTCTCTGCCTACGAATTATTTATTTCATATAATTTTCTGTTTTGAAACATACGAACCTCTTCCAAAAAAGGTGAAAGAACTAGAATTACTTCTTTATGTGCCAACAAAAACAGATCATTATTTATTCATCCAGTCATCTCTTGAGCTCCTACTAAATTATTAAGTGCAAAGCCTTGTTGCTGGCCCACAAGTTACAAAGAGGAACCCAGAGTCTGGTGAGATGAGACACAGTTTGATCTTTCTAGTTACCTTTCCTGACTTCAAATCCTATTATTTGGAAATAAAGTAAAATTACCCACTCCTAAAATGTAAATGCTTTACATATCTCCTATTCACTTAAGTATCAAGATCATTTTAAGCTAAACAGAACTTACATGAAATGTAGACCTGCATAATTTTTTCAACTTAGAAACTTTCCTGTCTTCAAAATTTTTCGAAAGATGGTATTTCTCTGTCTCTAGTGTAAGTCAAAGGGAACTCTACCTTTGGTTTGTTGACACGCACATTTTTTAATGTTTATGTTCTTGCTTGCTAATTGCATAGACAGATCCTTCAATATACATTGGTAGGCACATGGAAGTTATTTTTACCACAGAGAATTTTTGACAGCTTAAACATATAAAATTCAAAACGCAAAGTCAAATTAATTTTTTCATAATTTTCCAGATAAATTAATGCACAAAGCTGAATACCTTTCCAGCACAATGTTACTTCTTATACTAACATAAGGCCACTTACAATACTAATATACATGAATGTTGTTAATGATAAAAAAGATGGACTGCAATAAACTATGTAGCCCCCTTGAGTATGTGTCTGTGTTTGGGGGAGTCAGATTTAACTGGTCATCTTATTCTTTTTAGTTTCATACTAGAAAGACTTATTCAAAATGTATCCTCCATAAAGGTTTGCAGGGAGTTAGTTGGGCTTCTCCCAACCACTTGCAGATTCCCAAAAGGACTAATAAATTTCTCACATGATTGCAGGATATTACATTTGAAAAGATGATATAGTCCAGACTTCCAGATCCAGACACTTAAGTGATGCATCAATATAACATAGCTTAATTTGTGTCAAAGTCTTTCCTAAGTTTAGGCGGTACTCTTTCTTCCATTACCATGATTCCTCCTGCTGCTTTCCATAACAAAAAACGAAAACAAACCCAGCTATCTACAGGGATAAAAATAAAAAAGAAAATTCACTGTATATGGAAAAGTCTTTCTAAAAATTAAACAGGTTTCCTTTTTAATACATTAGCTTGAGTGGGGTGTGTGTGTCCCTGTGTGGTGTGTGTGTTTGTGTGTGTGTGTGTGCTATGTATATTGGGTGTTATCCAGAATACAGTGATATTTTCACTTCTCCTTTAGATGAATATAAGTGGTTATAACCATAGCAAAGCATCCCTACTGTCTACATTTTATATAGTTTAGCTTTTATTTCTAGCGTCAGAGTATTCAGAATTGAGAGGATTTAGCACGGATTTGAAGAAACCCTTCTCATTCTTTTTTTCCCACCTTACCTCAAACCCTATTTATACTCCTTCACTTTCATTTGTTTCACATTATTCTTTCTAACCAGTGACTCAAATATTGTTGGTTCTTATTTTATTGAGGTACTGGAGCCTGCTTAAAGAAGTTAGGGTTCAATTCAAAAAGCATTTATGTAACACTAACTCTGCAAAGCCCCACGCTAGATACTGTGAAATTTGGCACAGTAAGTAAGGTCTTCCCATGCCTTAACTGGCAGTCTGTGAAGGCTGCGTGCTAGCACCTTTACCACGTGAGCAGTGGAGGCAGCACTTAATTCCAGGATAGAAAATGAGGCCAGGCTTCACAGGAACATAGCATTTAATGGAACCCCAGAAAATAAGTAAGCAAATTTCAGAGAAGGGCCGCCCTCAGACCACCCATTTCTCATTTAGTTGCTTTTCCAACTACTATTGTACACAAAGTATTCTTAGATTTCAAAGGGGGCACAAATACACTCCAAGTACACAAAATCCCCAGCACTGAATTTTCCCTAGTGGGAAAATAATGTGATTTTGAAGTTCTTGTGTACAATGTGATTTTGAAGTTCTTGTGGTCTGCTTATACTCTTCCCTACAAAGAGGGAACACGGCCAGTCTGTGTTGGGGGTTTACATGCAAGGCCTAAAAAGTCAGTTCCCTTTTCAATGAGATATATGGTTTTAAAATGTCAAATGACGGTTTATGACATCAGTAGGAAGAAAAGAAGGGGAAGTTAATGCTTACCAATGTGGTCACAATAGAAATGGCTTCATATCCCTCTGCCTAGTAGAGAGACTGGAACATATCAGCTTAATACAATCAATAAATCAATGTTGAATTAATAGCTGATACCTATCGATTATGAGCTGAAAATGAAGGTCCTTTACATTATTAATATTCATAATAAAGACCAAAAGTAAATAAATAATAAGACTGAAAGTTCAGTTATTCAGTATTAAAATAGATTTTGTTTTGTTAACATCAAAATAGATAGGAGTCAGGCTGTAGACTAATGGCAAATACAATGGTTTTTAGATGTGGGTAGTAAACCTGGATTGGTAGAGCCAGAGCAGTAGTTGCTGCAAAAACTCATACAGTACGACCCTCATCTAGGACATCTGATGGTTATACACATGGACACTTTAAATTTTACACTTTCATTTCAGAAAGCATTTATAATTAATATATACTTATTTATCTTTCAAAGGGAAAATGCAGTGTGATACCAAATAATAGAACTATTTTTACTAACACACCAAAATTTATAGATGGAAATGAGTATCATCTATCAAAGCAATTACTTTAAGTAGCCACATATTTATTCCACTTCTGAAACTGTTTTTGTGACTCCATCATTGCAACTCATTTTATACTCATACATCAAATAGTGGTAACATGTTCTATTTAAAATATAACGTATTTTATAGTAAACTGTTTTTAATTTTAAAAAAAACTCCCACTTGATCCCATCTCTTTGTACTAAGAATGACTTCAGCTACTTTTCAAAACCTCCTTAGGTAATTTAGATTTGCACATATTCAAAATAAAACTATTTTAAATGATGATTTGAAAGCAGAGCTTTGGGCACTACTTAACTGCATTAACACAGTCTCAAAGTGACTGCCCTTAGTCCTCTTGTTTGTTACACGGTCTACATGGAGCAATGGGAAGTTTGGTCACCTAAAAGTGAACACTTCTGAAGTTGAATCCTGGACTTCCAACTTCTAGAAAGACATCTAACTTCTTTGTTGATTAGCATTCTACATTTTTAAAAAGTAGGATTTATATTATCTATTTTACTACCCTGGACTCAAATGAACTAATGCTATAAATGTGCTTGGTTAACAACTACACAAATGGAATTTATTTAGATATCAGTCATATAAATTTATAGGCACTATGACAGAGTATCATTATGAATATCAATTATTCTTTTAAGCAACAGTGTTGACGTGGCTCTAGAGACAGCCTCTGATGTTGGACTGTAGGCAGAAAGAGATTAACGCAGCTGGGCGTGATGGCTCATGCCTGTAATCTCAGGGTTTTGGGAGGCTGAGGCAGGCAGATCACCTGAGGTCAGGAGTTTGAGACCAGCCTGGCCAATATCTACTGGCCAGTATCTACTAAAAATACAAAAATTAGCCAGGCGTGGTGACGCATGCCTGTAATCCCAGTTACTCAGGAGGCTGAGGCAGGAGAATCACTTGAACCCGGGAGGAGGAGGTTGCAGTGACCTGAGATCACGCTACTACACTCCAGCCTGGGCAACAGAGCAAGACTCCATGTCAAGAAAAAGGGATTAACTCTGAGACATTTCCAGAAAGTTGATATTGTTTAAAAAGGCATTCAAAAAATCATTTACAATCTGCTTCCCAGCACACCCTCAAACTTGTCTACGTTTCTGCAACATCTGAACCATACAAGTCACCAGTCACAGAAAACCATATCTCCCCTACACTGCCCATAGGAAGATTTCTCCCTAAAGGTGAAATGTTCACATACTTTCAGAAACAAACCATGTTTCAGTGTTCTCTCCAATGGTTAAAATGGGATTGAAATTCTTGATTTCTTCATGATGCCTAAAAAAGCATTCTTAATCTGAGTAATATTAAAATGAGATAATATGGCATAGGAAAAAGGGTCACAAAAGATAATATTGACAGAGTCCTGCTTTCTCAGTGGGGCTTGCTTTAACCACCTTGTTTAAAATTGCATCTCATCCCTCCAGCTTCTGATTCCTCTTACTTTCTCTTAGCACTTACTAGCTTTGAAAATGTATTCGCATTTACTTATGATTGCAGTTGTTGCTTATTGTCTGTCTCCCTTCACTAGAAGGTAAGCTCCACAAAGCAGAGCTTTTGTTTTTGTAGGTTGTTTCATTGATATATTCATAGGACCAAAAGCCATGCCTGATTCTTATTCAGCAAGCACTCAATAAATAAAATAATTGTCTTTCCACTTTTCTTTTTAACATGAATTTTTTTTCTTTTTGCATATGACATTAATATATGCTTGTTGTTGGGAAAAGGACAATTCCAAAAGACATAAAGAAGGAAAAAGAGATTGCCATCCCGCTATCCAGTAACAGTGCTGTTGTAATTCTGGTGCATAACCTGCCAGAATTTTTTCAGCGGCACATACACAAGAATATCACAACATATTTTACACACCATTTAGTTTGAAGCTAGATTATATTTATTTGATGTCATTTTATTATATCTTAAAAATGCAATCTTTCTCAAATCAACATAATTCAAAATTTCTAATGACAGTTTTGAAAAAATAAAATTTTCTTGAATGTTAACATTACAGAGCATATACCAACTATGTAAAATACGCATAGCCAAAAAGCAAGGAACATGGCTGAGTACTGAAATTACTGATAAATTTTTCTTTAATCGGATAAATAAAATGGGTATAAAATAGATAGGTATAATGCTTTTTTAAATGCACCCACAGTTTCGGTAGTGTCTTTTTCTTCTATTTCATCAATTTAAAGAAAAACTCTTAGGATGTCTCTTAGCCCATATTTAAATGAATATAATATTCATTTTTTTCTTCCAACAAAGAAAAGGAGAGAAATGATTAAGCCTTTTTGAGCTCTGATTTGTTTTCTAAGTTATCTTCGGTACTTTACAGAAGAAATCATTATAACGTTGCAGCAAGCAAAAAATTCAATCAAAATTATGGGAACAAAAATTAAGAGTAGTTTTGAGAATTTTTCTGGGTCATAGAGGAAAAAAAATCCCAACCAAAGGGCAAACAACTTTAGAAAGAAAAATCATCTCATTGAAATATTTTTTCATCAAATTATGCATGTTTATATTAACCTGCAATTAAGTTAATAGAAGTAGCATTATTTAAATTGATACATTTAACTTTTATAAAAACATTTTGTACAAAATTATGTTACTATAGTCCTTTAGTACTATATAAGTTAAACAGAAAAATGAGGCCATGAAAATATCTAAAATATTTAAAAACATAAATTTTCAAAATTTTAAAACCACTATGCATATATTAGTTTTAAAATACATTCACGGAAAAACATTTTAAGGGAAATATACTGAAATTATAATAGTTATTCCCTTTGTGTATGTTATTATTGATTTCTATTTTCTTCTTTGAATTTTACTTTTTTCCAAATTTCCTATAATGAAGATTTTTATGACATGAAAAATGGCATATGCATGTGTTAAGCATGCATTGTTTTAAAGCACTTTAATGAGAATTTGTTCATGTGATTCTATACTGTGGATTAGTCACTACTGTCTTCATTTTAAGGGTGAGGAAACTGACAATCATAGAAATAAAAGGGTTTGGCTAAACCTAGCTAGCAAGTAACAGAGACAAGACTGGAACCCATTTCATCTCACAACTCATTATTTTCTCCTTAAATTACACCTCAGCAAACATTTATTGAGCACAGACTCAGTCCTCATTCAATCAATTATTGTTAAGCATCTACTATATCTTCCGTTCAGTGCAAGACTCTGGGGAAACAGTGGCAAATAAGACTAAGCATTGTGATAGAAACAGCGGGGACACATGAAGATGCTTAATGTATGGTCCCCACCCTGAAAGAGTTGTGAACTCATCATACAGATGGAATATGTTGCATATTAAAGGAAATGTAAAAATAGAAGTAAATATATGATATATTCAAATAAGTGTTATAAATAAAACTACTATAGAAATTTAAAAGATAAATGGTTACTGAATTTTGGGGTGATTAAGGAATATTTCACAAAGGCTGTAGAACACACACAGAGCCTCAAAATTTGGGAGGAATCCACACAGGTAGAAAGGGAATGAAAGGCTTACTAAGCCAGAGAAATATCTGTAAGCTAAAAGAGGGGAGTGTAAAAAGCAAGTTCTAAATAAGAGAAAAGGAAACATTTCGCTGCCATGGAGTGTTATGCCCACGTGGAGTTGGAAAAATGAGTTGGAGCATAGTCATAACATAGTGGCAAAGAAAATGAATGCCATGAACAATATGTGAACGTATCCTGTAAGCACCAGGGAATCATGAAACTTCTAAATCACATAGTAAAGGTGTGTATGAGATGCATTTTCTGGCCAGGCGCAGTGGCTTATGCCGTAATCCCAGCACTTTGGGAGGCCAAGGCAGGCAGATTACAAGGTCAGGAGATCGAGACCATCCTGGCCAACATGGTGAAACCCCATGTCTACTAAAAATACAAAAAATTAGCTGGGCGTGGTGGCATGTGCCTGTAATCCCAGCTACTTAGGAGGCCAAGGCAGGAGAATCACTTGAACCAGGGAGCTGGAGGTTGCAGTGAGTTGAAATTGCGCCACTACACTCCAGTGTAGCCACAGAGCAAGACTCCGTCTCAAAAAAAAAAAAAAAAAAAAAAGATGCACTTTCTGAAAATAGAGACAGATGTCAAGGAGAACCATTAAAGCATATTAAAACGTGAAGTTTTTAAATCAAATCTACCACAATAGGAGTAATAAGCTGATTCCAAAAATTTATATGAAAATGCTACAGACTGAGAATAACTTCTTATTTCAAAAAGAAAAGAAAAAGTAAAGGACTTACACTATCAGACTTGATGGCTATTAATTCTGTGTGGTATTCCTCAAGGGTAGACAAATAGAATACAAAATAAAATAGACACTCTAGAAATAGACAAATACACTCTTATTGTCCATTGATTTCTGAAAAAGGCTTTGATTATTAATGTGGTCATTGAACCATGATGATCTTGGAGGACTCACAAAGGCACCACAAAATTAGATATTGGTGGAGAAATTTTTGATCATGGAAACAATAGATCTTGTTTATAATAATTTGTGACAAAAATTCTAAGGATTATTAAATAGATGGCTTTCAGCTATAGTGTTTTTCTGGTATATTTTATTTTTAGACAGGGTCTCCCTCTGTTTCCCAGACTGGAGTGCAGTGACATGATCACAAATCACTGCAGCCTCAATTGTTTGAGCTAAAAGCAACGTCCTGTCTGCCTCCCGAATAGTTAGAGCTACAGGTGGGCAGCACCACACTTGCCTAATTTTAAAACTTTTTGTAGAGTTGAAGGATGGTCTTAAACTTCTGGCCTCAAGTGATCCTCCCTCCTTGGCCTCCAAAAGTACTGGGGTTTCAAGCAGGAGCCTCCACCTGATTCAATGATCAACACTTTGCTATATTTAATCTCTCTAAACATAAACACACACACACACACACACACACACACAGTTATTATTTCACCAACTGAAAGCAAGCTGCCAATAACATGACACTGCATATCTAAATACCTTAGCATATATCTAAGTATTTAAGAATTGGTCTTCTGTGTATATCCATCATACCGTTATATTTCCACAATGTTATTTTTTTCATGTTCCAATTCCTGAGATAATTCACCTTTTCTCCTGGAGTTTAGCCTTTGAAATTCTTTTGGGAACTATAGTTTTTTGATGACTGAAAAGATCTATTTTTATCTTCATTCTTACAAATACACTATTTTAGGATGAAAGCACCTAACAATATTATTCCACATTATTCTATTTTTGCTGTTAAGAAGTTTGCTAATTGTGATGGCTAATTTTATATGCCAACTTGACTGGGCTACAAAGTGCTCAGATACTTGGTGAACCATTTCTCGGGGTGTGTCTGTGAGGGTGTTTCCAGAAAAGATTAACATCTGAATCAGTGGACTGCATAAAACACATTGCCCTTCTCAATATGGGCGGGCCACATCCCATGCATTGAAGTCCTGAATGGAATAAAAAGATAGAGAGAAGGAGAATTTCTTTCTCTGCCTGTCTTCAAGCTGTCTTCAGTCTTCAATCTTTTGCCTTAAACTCAGACTTGGCCTGGAACCGACAATAGTGGGTCTCCCGGTTATCAGACTTGAACACAAACTGGAACCATATCATTAGCTCTCCTGAGTCTCTAGCTTGCCAAAGCCTTAGGACTTCTCAGCCTTCATAATTGCATGAACCAATTTCTCTCTCTCTCTCTCTCTATATATATATATACACACACACATATATATATAGCGTTTTTTATATAAAGAGCGAGCATTTTTGCTGTTCTTACGTAGAGCTTTTACATATATATACATATATATGTGTGTATATATAGCTTTTACATATATACATATATACATATATGTGTATATGTGTGTGTATGTATATACGTAAAAGCTCTACATAAGAATGGCAAAAACGCTCTACATAAGAACGGCACCTGCATCATAAGTGTATTAGATTCTTCAGAGAATTGCATCATAAATGTATATAGTTCACTATTCTCTCTTCAGCTGTGTCTAATCAGCTGCATAATCCACACACTGTTTTTATTTCCAATTATCATATTTTTATTTCTAGGCAATCTACTTTGCTCTTTTTCAAGTTTAGTTCATTGTATTACAGTATCTTATTACTTAGTCATTTATACTTACATATGTTTTCTCATAGTAAAAATAATAAAGGAATGTTTTAATAATTGAAATAAAAACAATAGTCTTATCACACAAGAGCAACTGTTTGCTTTCAGTCTTTTTTCTGTGGGGTTTTAAATAGTTTTCAAAATACTGTACTGTTTCCTGCTGTGTTTGCTTAACATACGACATAAGCATTTTCCCATTAAAATTCTGTAAGTTTAAAAGAAATAAAAAATAAAAAACCCTCAATTATTCTTTTCAAATATATTAAGGCTATAAAAATTTTTTACAAATAGTAATAACAATACCATATACAATGTGTGTTCAGTACATAGACAATATGCATGTGTACATTATACACGATGCATTAAAATGTTATATTATCTTTTACTTAAAGGGCATTTCACAGAATAGAGCTGATACATTGAAGCTTGTTTCATAAGAGAAGTCAATTGAATCTTTCTGTAGCACATTATTGCACAATTATGGCTTTAAACAAAAGTTACAAGTCACAAGTTCTTACATTTTGGGTCATGTTGTAGAATGTATTCCAAATGAAAAATGGAGGAGAAAGTACACGACATCATGCTTCATGTTATGGCATATAAATATTAACTATTTTAACATATAACTGTATGATGAATGGTACAGTTAAGACCTATACTATATCATAGTTATTATTATAAAAAGTTATACATTATGCCACAGTACTAAAATATATTCTTCTCAAATAGTGAAAAAAATTCTCTACGAAAAATTCCAATATTTAAATTCTTTATACTCTGATCCCATTGTTTACCATTTTTGTCGAATCTTTCTCATGGAGACTTATTTCTTTGGTTGCTTTGTGATTTGGGGTTCTGAGATCATATTTTTAAAAACATTTCCCTTAAGGCCAGGTGCAGTGACTCATGCCTGTAATCCCATCACTTTGGGAGGCCAAGGTGGGCAGATCACCTGAGGTCAGGAGTTTGAGACCAACATGGCGAAAACTTGTCTCTACTAAAAATATAAGAATTAGCTGGGTGTGGTGGTGTGTGCCTGTATCCCAGACACTAAGGAGCGTGAGGCAGGAGAATCACTTGAACCCAGGAGGTGGAGGTTGCAGTGAGCCAAGGTCACGCCACTGCACTCCAGCTTGGACAACAGAGTGAGACTCCATCTCAAAAAAAAAAAAAAAAAAAAAAAAGTTTTTTTAAAAAATTACCTGAGACCTGGGTTAAATGGGGTTAAGGTATTTTCCTCTACCTAGCTCTGAATTTGCCTCTGCTGGGGCAATACCAGATTGGTAGCCTTATATTCTCAGCATGACTTTTGTTCGGATTACATAGACTACACAGTTGGAAATTTGCACACTCAATGTGAGGTTTCATTTTCGTTCATAAGTTATTAAGAGAGTCTTTCCCCCATTTCCATCCAAGGCAAAGTCAAGACTGGCAAGTCTCCTTACTGTCTTCCTTGGAGGTTAGGGTTTTGTCATATTACCCTTTTATTGAGCATGTCACTCTTAGAAATCCAAGTCTTATTCTGGTTACCTAATGTAACTAATAGTAACTCTTGTTACTATTACTCCCACAGCCCCTGGTTGTTCATACTATTCCTGGTTACAACCCTCACATGCTCCTGCATGCCCTGCAATGTTCTTCTCCTTTGGTGGTGAGTATGTATGACCAGTAAACTGCTGTGGATTTCATCTGTCCAGTGTTGGGTGTTGGTTGTCTAGGCATCTCCGAATCTCCAGGGCAGGAATCTTTCGTTCACCAATGGGGTGAATAGAAAGCAATAAAATCCACTGGTGTTATGAAACATATGACATGCCCAACCATTTCAGAAGACACCTAGTCAGTTAAAATTAACTGTTCCTTGGTTATTTGGTTCTGAGTTATTTGGCAAGGGTACCTGAGACAGAACTGCTAACTGCTGATGGGCTTGAGCTATGGCCTATGTGGCACTGTTATGCCATCTCTTTTAACTCTGCAATGCTCTTGTCCCCAAGAAGAAAATGGTTGTTAACTATACCCTGGTGTGACATGCTGTCAGGTTCAGCCTGTGTTTGGCAGGTGATCTCTGAAGCTTCAGCCTGTAAATGCAATGAGAAAACAGTGCCTTAACCAGTCAGTACTTCAGTCCTGCTTACCAGAGCTCAGGCTAGAGCTCTCTGATCACCATGTCTAGCCTGGTGACTGTCACTGGCTGCTTGGAGCAGCAATACAGACATTGCTTGTAATGGTACACCTATGGAACAGGTGCAGAGGCAGCCCTGTGTGAGGTTTGTGGGAAGCAAGGTGGCCACACCATGGAGAACCAAGCATGGTATCCTGGTTGCCATTGCTGTTCATGCAAAGGTAGTGACCTTTCTGGTCTCCTCTGCTGCTGCTTCCTGAGCTGCTATTGCTTGCACTCTCATGACTCCGAAGGGCATCGAGGTGCAGATCCATGGTGGCCTGTGGCACAGGTGCTAATGAAAAAAGAAAAGGGTGGGGAGAGGAAGGAGCATTTGGTACTCAAATGATTTGCCAATGCAAAACCCATAGCCAGTATGCCTGGGCTCAGCACTGCTGCCTACTAGCACACCAAATGGCCAATCTTGCAATCATGGGCTTGCTGGCCCTATCCAAGCCATAGACTAATGACTTTACTGGATATGGACCTCAACTCTAGAGAGATGGACTCGCACTTCCTAGAGGAAGAGGCAGCCACTTCTGAGAAAGGCCACTAAGCTCGCTAATGTTTTCCCATAAGTACCCAGAAAGTCTGCACCACAGGTGATTTTACAGAAAGCTCCAATTTCACCTAGCTAAAAACTCAAAATATTCTCAGGGAATTTGTGCAGAGAAAGAAACAAAGAAAGAGGGAAAAAGTCCACACGACAGAAACGGTAGGGCAGTGGCAGCAGGAGATAATTTTGGTCTATTGAGTCTGGGTTATAAACCTAGCTTTCTTTCCCTGTACCACTCTGCTTACTATGTCTCTGTTGCAATAAAGATCCTAATCCTTGAGGTCATAGAGAAATACCTATGTTACCTTTGTGGCACTGTGGTACCCCATGGCACCATTAATTCAAACTCAACTTAAGCCCAGGGTCTTTAAAGCATATAAAGCAACCATTGCTGTGGGGGAAACCCCTAACCCTGATGATACTAATTTGAAGCTCTCTGAGAGAAAAGACTTATAAGTATCATCAGGGTAAAGAGGATCCCTCACCACCACCCCACCACCACCAAATATGTCCAGTGACCACCACTAAAAAAAAAAAAAAAAAGAAAGAAAAGAAATTTTAAAAAGCAAAGAAAAAAATATCCTGGATACGGGGAGGAACCAACAACAACAACAACAACAACAACAACAAAAGAACCCTAAAACAAAGATCTACAATTTGACCCAATTGGAAATTCAAAATATATTAAAGGCATTTATATAGCCAAGATAAAGGGGCACTGATTGGCTTTTGTGCCTCTACAGTATAGGTTCTTAATTAACTTTAATACCTGCTGAAATGCACCAATTGGCAAACCTTCATGGTTTTAACTGGCATTAGGGCTCAGATTACAGTTATGACTAGGATCTTCCTAAATTTAAACATGGTATCCCCCATAACATTAGGGGAGTTCTGGCATATAAAATAGAGGACAAAGAGATATGCCTCTTCTTAACCATCATAATTACTGTCTTGCCTAAATTTCTTATCATGGTCATAGCAATCATTGCCCTAAAATATCCCATAATGGACATGGACGCTCTGACCCAATGAAAAATAAATGGAAATTAGATTAAATCTTGACACTTATAAATTGGCTTGACAGGATGGAAACTCCTGACTCTTCTGCCTCCAGCCCAAATTAAAATAATTATTAACATGGCTCAAAGTAATTTAAAACAGGGCTTTTGAGGATTAAAATTTGTTATATGACAGCTATAGAGTGCAGGGGTTATTATCCCCACTGCTTCTCCATTTAACAACCCAATCTGGCCTGTTTGGCCTGTTCTTAAACCTGGAACAAATAAATGGTGCAGCACAGTAGACTGCTGCAACCTTAATGCCATGGTCCCATACAGTTCAGGCCCCTATTTCCAACAAACTGAGTATTGAAACTTCTGACTCCATCCAATCAGCAACTGATAAATATTTTGCTACTATGAATTAGGCTAATATGATCCATTTGGTGCCAATGTCAGCAGTTTAGCAGTCACAGTTTGCTTTTACCTCCCACGAGACACAATATATATATATATATATTTTTAGGTAACAAACGCAATTCTTTTTTTTTTATTATTATACTTTAAGTTTTAGGGTACATGTGCACATTGTGCAGGTTAGTTACATATGTATACATGTGCCATGCTGGTGCGCTGCTACACAATATATTTTTACCAGGCTACTCAAGGGCTACCTCAGCAGCCTTGCCACTGCACACAGTCTTTGCAGGCAGGATCTTAATGACATCCACCTTTCTCCAGGAGCACAGGTATATTACACTGATGACATCCTTCTCCAGGAAGATTTGTTTGACGTATTCATTAAGAATATACAAATACAAAGGAACTCACACAAAAAGGGTGGATATTTCACACATAGTACAAAGTCCTGTGACTTCTGTTAAATTCCTGAAAGTTATTTGGTAAACCAAAAGCTGCTCCATCCCTGATACTGTCAAAAAACAGGTATTAACCCTCTCAGTACCCACAAGGTTAATACAAGTCCAACATCTTTTAGTCTTTTTTGGGTTCTGGAGACAACATATTCTTTTGCAAATTTTCTTTAATTTCACTAGTGCTGTTACTTACAGATTGCCCATCTTAAAGGGGAACCTCCTCAACAAAAGGCTGTAGAAGCTGTCCAAAATGAAATCAACAGGCACTCCAGTTAGTGCCCTCAGAGGCTTCAGCGACCTCATCTCATGCCTCCTGGAGTCTCTAGGCCACCTGTGATGGTCATAAGTTGCTCATGGGCTTCTGATGCAAGAAACTGCCTCTCCTGGCCTTGTACTATACACCGTTATAGTGGCAATTACTGGCCACACTCTGGGCTTTTCTGGAAATAGAGGGTCTCACAGACTTTGAGCCTGTGACCCTCTGTACCCACCTACTGCAATGCCTTGTAATGCATTGGAGCAGCACCCCCATGAATTTGGCCTAGCTATGAGACCTCTTTGCGACAGGATGGAGTCAAGCTTGGGCCTTCTGGCATATTCTATCTGTAGAAGGTGGTGGCCTCCTCTACCATCAGTCCTTTGCCAAAACCATGGTGCTAGGGGAAGTCATCCCTTTCCTAGAGTCCTTGGCTACCTGGAGAGCCCCCTGGGATCAACTGAATGAATGGCAATAGAAGGCCATACATTTTACCAATGATGTTGCCACAATTATACATGATAGAGCTCAGTAGAGAGTTGTTGCTCTGAATTCCTTAACCAAGATGTCCCTGATAAAGAATAGAACCCAAGGGTCAGCACAATTGGCACACTCTAGACATTTATCTTGGCAATGGATGCCCTGGCCATTTCACCTCATATGTATATTTTTACAACTCTTAGACCATTGCCTAAGAGTCTCACTTTAAAGAACTCTGTGAATCTCTTGTTTCACAGGTACCCAAATATAAATATATAAACCAAATCAACAGGTTTCTCTACATATCCTAAGGCCACAATACAAGGCCTCAACAGGATATTCCTTATCTCATTTGCAGTTTTAGACACTAGATTGTTACCAAGGCACTCATTTTATGTCTCAGAATACACAATGGAATCTTGAAGAAAGCTTTCCATTGAAATGCAGCCTTCCCATAGGCCTCAGGTAGTTAGCCCCAGGCAGCTACTTTAATTGATAAGCCTAATGGGTTTTCAAAGAACTATTTAAGTCACAATGAGACAAATGTCCCTCTACCCCCTTGATGTCACCACTGCCACAAGCATTGGTTAGTCTCAATTCACACCCCCTGGGAGCATCCACTCTCTACATCAATGTCACACAGGTCTCTCAATTGCTTTTACTGGTTATATATGGAGACATGCCCGAAGTTCATGTTTTTGGCAACCACCTCAAAATGTGGCCCTCTCTGCTTGGTCAGGTGCCTACTTTGCTTCCTAGGAAGGCACGTCTCCTAATCCCTAAAAGTCTCAGTTATCATCAAGATTTAAACTGATGTCAAAGCATCAAGTGATCAATTGTAGCATAAAGCCAAAAATTTAGGCTTGATATCTGATAAAACAGGTCTCTAATGGCCTAACTACAAGTTCTCCTCCCATAGATCAGGTATCCTAGACAGACCACCATCCTTATGAAGGGGACCAGGCACAGTTTCTATTTATCCTTGAGTAGCAGGTTTTGTTCTCTGTTTGCCTGCCAAATCAAACAAGTGAATCACATCATTCCACAAGAACTGGGAGCACCCTACCCTCTTAATTCTCCAAAGCCTACCTCCTACAGACCTGGTTGTTCACTCTGCTCTTGAGTGCAACTCCTGTGTGGCCCTGCAAGGTGTGCCATGTCCTCCTCCCCCAGGCCATCAGTAGACATGACTAATAACCTGCTGTTGGTCTCATCTCTTCAGGGTCAGATGGTGTTTAGCTCTCCCTCACCCGCAGGGTAAATAGGAGGTGACTAAGACACCCTACCACTAATAGCATGTTCCTTTCTCTCATGAAAGGGAGACTGAAGTGTAGAGAAAAGGCATCAGGTTCACACATATCCTGTGTCCACGCTGACCCTCACTGAGCTGCAATGTGTCCAGTTACATCAATGTGCACAGGGATCCACTGCTATTGTCTCAGGTATAACTATTACCTCAGGTAGAGATATGTGCATCTGCATCCTCTTTGTTCCATCTCTGGACTTTAAGGTTGACGGTCTATTTAAATCATTCTATGCCCTCCATGAGGTCCATGAAATCACTTCAGAGTTTCACTCCTCTGAGGGGCTGAGAACTCTGTGAGGTGGCAGTCAGGCCCATCTGCCTGGGCACTTCTCTTGACCATTGCTTGTCTACCTTTCTAGGGTCGAAGAACATACAAAGAGAGCTTCTTTTTGATACCCAAATTTTCCCTGGGAAGTGAGGGATAGTCCTCTTTACATTTGGATGTTCATTAGAATTTTTATTATTCAATCTCCCTTCTGTTCAACCCAGTGAGCTGGAGTCCTGGCCACCTTCACAGAGACTTGAATAATGACTGGGGTCTCATTACATCCTGAATTCTTCTCCCACTAGCTAGTCAATGACTCATTTCCCTTCCCAGAAACATCAAAACTTTTACATCATCATATAGTAATTCCCACTCTACGGTTTGTTCTCAGTTCTTCAGTTTCAGATAGCTCAAGAAATCTTTTCTTTCAAAAAGTCAGGCTATTGTCATAAATAATGCTGACTTTCAAGACTATGGCTCTTTGTTTAGATTTTAAAAAACAGAAACTTAAGTGATCGTTTGTTCTAGATTAAGTGCATCATCCCTCAGTGAACCGCCTTTATAGAGTATTAAAGCAAGTATAAAGGAGTAAAGAAATATCAGTTGATAACTAAAAATGTTATCAGCCATACACAGGTAGAACAGCTACTCTTAATTGGGCCCTTAGCTAGGCAGTGGCTTTTATTAATATATATTGTACATGGCTTTATATGCAATATTTTATTTAATCTTTACCACAGATGTCAGAGAGGGAGGGAGAGAAGAGAGAGGAGAGACAGATTCCCTACAATTCAAAAGAAACAACTGAAATAGAGTCTTTTAGATATTAAGAAACTTGCCCTAAGCTAGGATTTAAGCCCTGTCACATAGGATTCCAAAACATGGATTTTAAAAAATTTCATTATATTGCCTTTTCTAGAGTCATAGGCCCTTATAAATTTAGAAGAGATTAGACTAAAATAACTTTATAAAGTTATAAAGAAGTCACCTAAAAGTCACCTAGTACAGCCATCTACAATATGCCTGAATCATTTCAACAAGAATATTTTTCTTCTTTGAACCGCATATTCACCATAGTGTTTCAGCAAACCCAAAATATTGTTTCAGTAATTCATCTGATATGAAAACTTTAATTCATTTTTGAATCTTAAAGATCATACAATTGAATAATGTGCATAATTTTGAAAAAATTATTTTTTGTTCTCTATACCTATTATTATGTAATACACATACAATACAATAATGTATATCATATGTGTAATCCATGAACACACACACATTTAGATGACATAAAATTCTTTCACAGAATAAAACAGAAACAAATACTTCTCTCATTGGTGGTATAATCCTATCTAATATAATTTAAATATTTTGTTGTTTTTAAGGTGTGTTAGTTTTGCCTCCTAGCTTATCTTTCATGTCTCAACAATTGGCAGAATTCATTAAAAATATTGAGGTCAATATAAATTTTTGTTTAATAATCCTGTTTTTTGGCTTAATTTTAGATTTTTTAATGCACTTGATCTTTGTAGCTTTTTTGTTAAAATTTGAAAATAAGTTTGCATTTCATGAGAGGGTATTTTCTGGTTACAAAGGAGAGAAGCCTCCAAAGAATGCAGCGTAGGAACCCTCTACTGTATTAGATTCCCTCAGGGTAATTGAAATTGACAGCTGACTACACTCTATTTACCAGTCCTTTTAGTCATTTCTATACAGTAAGGCAAATCAATATGCGTCTACTGTCAAATCCAGGACTTTCCCCTTGAAAGCTTTAATTAAGATTTGTGACCTTCTCCCAGCTATGTACACCTCGACCTGAATATCCTTTTAGCTCAGTAGCCGTTCAATGATCAGGGACTCTGCTCCATCCATCTGCTCTAACAGTGACCTCCTTTGAATTTTTTTATGAGCTTTGGATATTTTCTTTTTATAGCTTTGCCAACATAATCATATTACATCCTGACACCAGGCAGTGTAAATTAATTCCCCTTTTTTCTTATGCACCACTCCACAAAGAACCAGATTTTTCACTTTAACACTTGATTAAATTGTGGAAAGGAGAAGAAAAAAAAATTGAGAAAACTTTATCTCACCTGTGCCAGCTTGGAGACTGAAAAAGTGAATTTAAAGCAAATTAGCTCTTCCTAAGATTTTTTTACAAATCTTAACGTGGGAGATGGGGAGAAATACAAGAGAGATAAAGCAAGTTTGAATAAAACACCTATTTACTGAAAATTAATCTTATGCCATTTAAACCAGGACAGTGTTTCCCCAACTTCTGTTCATAAGACTCAGCTGGGAAGTCTGTTAGCAATACAGATTCCAGGTACCTTCCCTAGAATTTTTGATTCAGTATGTCTGACATCATATGCATTACAAGCACCCTAGGTAACTGTGGTCACACAGTTTGAGAATAATGAATTGGAGTAAAGGTTAGGCAACATTCTCCTCCATCCTTCTCCAGTAATACTCTTGGGGGTGAGGGTAAGCCACATAAATCCATTGATTAAGTATCTTCAGGATCTAACTGCATATATACCCAAATGAATGGACTATTTACTGTGGTTTTAACAAAGTGTAGAAATGCATACGCACGACCTTGGAAGCCTACTCATCCAATTTCAGACCTTATTTAAAATTGCCTTGTAGTAAATTAAAAATTTAAATCTCAAAATTAACTTTCTCAATATCTGCCCTGTCAGGATATATGCTGATGGCCTTGTCTAGATCAGTCATCTCCTAGAGTTTTTTACTTTTCACTCTGATAATCAACCCTGAAGTTCACCACTAAATCAGTTTAATATGATGTTCACTAAACATTCTCTGTGGGTAATGGTTTTTCCCCAGAAGACTAAAATCTCCCGAGAGGCAAGAACAGATTCTAAGGGTGGAAAGTAGATAGAAAATATTCATTGAGTGCTTTCCAAGTGAACTTAACATTGATCTGACACTGTGTAGTCCACATCATTTGCAGATCCTGTCTATGGGGAGAGAAAGTGTATGTTATCAAACTTCATAAAAGTGTTCTGTTGGCATTTTAAGTATTGTCACATTTATATCTTAGGCAGCATGTCTGAACCAAGAAAAACCTTTCAAGTCATCCTGCCAGTTTGTTCATTCCACATCAGATCTTTCAAATATTGTCCTTTGACATTTGATTAAGGATGCTGAAGAATTTTAGTATGAGAAAATTCCCACAAATCTATCATAATTCAAGTAGCTGAAGAAAATACT
Source organism: Pan troglodytes (assembly GCF_028858775.2). Classification (NCBI taxonomy): domain Eukaryota; kingdom Metazoa; phylum Chordata; class Mammalia; order Primates; family Hominidae; genus Pan; species Pan troglodytes. Next base: position 134,574,345 of record NC_072403.2, on the reverse strand, counting down.
AAAAAGCTGACTCAGCTTGTCATAATTTGCAAATTAGTATAATTAAAGATAATTTTAAATATTCTCACTAGCAGGGGGCGGTGGGGAGTAAAGGAAGTATGGAAACATTGAAAGTCAACAGTTAGTTGACTCTAACTTCCAAGCTACGTACTACACCCGAGAGTACTGAAGTTTCAGAAAACCTTGAAGCCTTGTGTTCTGGGGTCTGCTGGACCCTGAAATTAATTATACGTCACAGGGTACAGAGGATAGAATGTTCTACATTTTCAGAAGCCCCAATTACAGTTGTAGAAAACTTAAAAAACAATGCAGATATGCATTGGTTCTTGTCTTGTTTTTATGTACTTGCATGTAAATGCAAGTCCTTTATCCTCAGCAAATCCTCTATGGAACGTGGAGAGAAAGCAGAGGTGCCTACCTTCTCTTAACTTGAATAGTCTTTATAATTTAAAGTATTGCTAATTGCCAAGATTAAAATTCAAAACTTGTTTCCTAGTAACTTATAAATCAGAAGGCTTTATGTAGTCTGAAACACAATGTTTCTTTGATGTATTTTTAATCTAAAATAAGGTAGCCCAGATAAGGGATAGATCTTGATGGCTGAATAGAAGCCTCTACCTATTGTCCCCCTGACAGAAACAACAATTTAATTTAACAACTATCTACACCTTTATAAGAACCAAAAATCAGGTACTAGCTCAACCACAGTGGGGTAGAGCACCAACCAGCCTTGTGAGGTCCCCAATTCTAGGCCTTGGCTCTTGGATGGCATTTCTGGACCTGCCATGGGCCAGATGGGAGCTCACTGCCCTGAAGGGTGAGTCCCAAGCCTGGAAGCATTCACCACAAGCTGACTGAAGAGCTTTAGGCAAGTAGTGAAAATAAGCAATGGCCTGGAAGTACTCCCCATGGGGCTGTGGTGGTGGCCACAGAGAGAGATTCCTCTGGCTGTGGAAAGGTGGGAAGGACTTTGTCTCATGGTCTGAGTGCCAGCTTAGCTGTAGTAGAATAGAGCAACAGATAGATTCCTGAGGTTTTGACTCCAGTTCCTGGCTCCCATTTGACATCTCTGAATTCACTCAATGTGCCAGGGAATTCACTGCCCTGAAGGGAGTACACAGGTCTGACCGGCTTTGCTACTCGCTGATCGTAGAGCCCTAGGGCCTTGAGCAAACATAGGCTATAGACAGGGGGTGGTTACAGCGGGCCTTGGGCAAGACCCAATGCAATGCTGGCTTCAGATCTGACCCAGAGCAGTCCCAGCACTAGTGGTCACAGGGGTGCTTGTGTCACCCTTCTTCCAGCTCCAGGCAGCTCAGCACAGACAGGGAGACTCTGTTTGTTTGGGAGAAAGTAAAGCAAGAGAGGAAGAGTCTCTGCCTGGTAATCCAGAGTATTCTGGATCTTATTGAACATCACTAATGTGGTACCTCTACAAGCCTACAAGAACCACAGTGTTACTGGGCTTGGGGTACCCTGTAATGCAGATATGCCTTAGATCACAATACCCAAATCCTTTCAAATACCTGAAAAGGCTTCCCAAGAAGGATGAGTAAAAACAAGCCCAGACTGAGACGACTACAGTAAATACCTAACTCTTCAAGGGCCAAACACCAATGAACATCCACAAGCACCAAAAACATTCAGGAAAACATGGCCTCACCAAATGAACTAAATAAGCCACCAGGGACCAATCCTGGGGAAAAAGAGATATGTGACCTTTCAGACAGAGAATTCAAATTAGCTGTTTTGAGGAAAGTTAAAAAAAAAATCAAGATAACACAGGGAAGCAATTCAGAATTCTATTGGTTAAATGTAACAAAGAGATTGAAATAATTAAGAAGAATCAAGCAGAAATTCTGGAGGTGAAAAATAAAATTGACATATTGAAGAAGGCATCAGAGTCTCTTAATAGCAGAACTGATAAAGCAGAGAAAGAATTAGTGACCTTGAAGACAGGTTACCTGAAAATACAGTCAGAGCAGACAAAAGAAAAAAGAATAAAAAGGAATAAAGCACTCATACGAGATCTAGAAAATACCCTCAAAAAGGCAAATCTAAGAGTTATTGGCCTTAAAGAGTAGGTAGAGAAAGATACAGGGGTAGAAAGTTTATTCAAAACGATAATAACAGAAAATTTCTCAAACCTAGACAAAAATATCAATATCTAAGTACAGGAAGGTTATAGAATATCAAGAATATTTAACTGAAAGAAGACTACCTTAAGGCATTTAATAATCAAACTCCCAAAGGTCAAGGATAAAGAAAGAACCCTAAAAGCAGTAAGAGAAAAGAAACAAATAACATATAATGGAGCACCAATATGTCTGGCAGCAGGGTTTTCAGTGGAAAATTTAGGGCTGGGAGATAGTGGCATGCCATATTTAAAGTGCTAAAGGAAAAAAACCTTTTACCCTAGAATAGTATATTTGGCAAAAAAAAAAAAAAAAAAAAAAAAAAAAATGTCCTTCAAGCATGAAGGAGAAATAAGGACATTTCCAGACAAACAAAAGCTGAAGGATTTCATCAACACCAGACCTGTCTTACAAGAAATACTAAAGGGAGTTCTTCAATCAGAAAGAAAAAGAAATGTTAATAAGCAAGAAGAAATCACCTGAAGGTACAAAACTCACTGTTACTAATAAGCACGCAGAAAAATACAGCATATTATAACACTGAAATTGTGGTGTGTAAATTACTGTTATATTAAGTAGGAAGACTAAAAGGTGAACCAATCAAAAATAATAACTGAGACAAACTTTCAAGACATAGACAGTATAGTAAGATATAAATAGAAACATCAAAAACTTAAAAAGCAGGGAGAGGAAGTTAAAGTATAGAGTTTTTATTAGATTTCTTTTTGCTTGTTTGTTTGTTTATGCAATTAGTGTTAGGCTGTCATCAGTTTAACATAATGGGTTATGAGATAGTATTTGCAATCCTCATGGTAACCTGAAATCAAAAAACATACAACAAATACACAAAAAAATAAAAAGTAAGAAATTAAACTATGCCACCAGAGAAAATCATCTTCACTAAAAGGAACACGGGAAAGGAGAAAAGACCACAAAACAACTAGAAAACAACTAAATGGCAAGAGTAGTCCTTACCTATCAATAGTAACATTGAATGTAAATGGACTAAATTCTCCAATAAAAAGACACAGAGTGGTTGAATGGATTAAAAAAAAAAAAAGAAAAGAAAGACCCAATGATCTGTTGCCTATAAGAAACACACTTCGCCTATAAAGACACACATAGACAGAAAATAAAGGATGGAGAAAGATATTCCATGCTAATGGAAGTCAAAAAAGAGCAGGAGTAACTATACTTATATCAAACAAAATGTACTTCAAGACAAAAACTATAGGAAGAAACAAAGGTCATATAATGATAAAGCGGTCTATTAAGCAAGAGGATATAACAATTTTAAATATATATGCATCCAACACTAGAGCGTCTAGATATATAAAGCAAATATTATTAGAGCTGGAGAGAGAGATAGACTCCCAACATAATAATAGCTGGAGACTTCAACATCCCACTTGCAGCATTGGACAGATCTGCTAGACAGAAAATCAACAAAGAAACATTGGACTTAATCTGCATTATAGACCAAGTGAACCTGATAAATATTTACAGAACATTTTATCCAACAGCTGCAGAATACACATTCTTCTCCTCAACATACTGCACATTCTCAAGAATAGACCATATGTTAGACCACAGAACAAGTCTTAAAACATTTTAAAAATTGAAATAATATCAAGCATCTTCTCTGACTACCATGGAATAAAACTAGAAATCAGGAGGAATTTTGGAACCTATACAAACACATGGAAATTAAACAATATGCTCCTAAATGATCAGTAGATCAATGGAGAAATTAAGAAGGAAATTGAAAAATTTCTTGAAACAAATGATAATGGAAACACAACATACCAAAACCTGTGGAATTCACAAAAACAGTACTAAGAGGGAAGTTAATAGCAATAAGCACCTACATCAAAAAAGAATAAAATTTCAAGTGATCAACTCAATGATGCATATTAAAGAACTAGAAAAGCAAGAGAAAACTGAACCCAAAATTAGTAGAAGAAAAGAAATAAACATCAGAGCAGAAGTAAATGGAATTGAAATGAAGAAATAACACAAAGGATCAATAAAACGAAAATTCAGTTTTTAGAAAAATAACCAAAATTGACAAACCTTTAGCCAGACTAAGAAAAAAAGAGAGAAGACCCAAATAAATAGAATTAGAGATGAAAAAGCAGACGTTACAACCAATACCAGAGAAATTGAAAGGATCGGCCAGGTGTGGTGGCTCACGCCTGTAATCCCAGCACTTTGGGAGGCCGAGGCGGGCGGGTCACGAGGTCAGGAGATCAAGACCATCCTGGCTAACATGGTGAAACCCCGTCTCTACTAAAAATAAAAAAAAATTAGCCAGGCGTGGTGGCGGGCGTCTGTAGTCCCAGCCACTCAGGAGGCTGAGGCAGGAGAATGGCGTGAACCCGGGAGGCGGAGCTTGCAGTGAGCCGAGATTGCGCCACTGCACTCCAGCCTGGGTGACAGAGCAAGACTCTGTCTCAAAAAAAAAAAAAAATTCTCTACTAAAAATACAAAATTAGCCAGGCGTGGTGGTGCAGGCCTGTAATCCCAGCTACTGGGGAGGCTGAGGCAGGAGAATTGCTTGAACCTGGGAGGCGGAGGTTGCAGTGAGCCGAGATCACGCCATTGCACTCCATCCTGGGCAACAAGAGCGAAACTCTGTCTCAAAAAAAAAAAAAAAAAGAAAGGCTCATTAGTGGCTACTATAAGTAACTACATGGAATAAATTGGAAAATCTAGAAGAAATGGATAAATTTCTAGACATGCAATCTATCATACAATCTATCAAGATTGAACCATGAAGAAATACAAAACCTGAACAGACCAATAACAAGTAACAAGACTGAAGCCATAATAAAAAGTCTCCCAGTAAAGTAAAGCCTGAGACCCAATGGCTTCACTGCTAAATTCTACCAAACATTTAAAGAAGAACTAATACCAGTCCTACTCAAAGTATTCCAAAAAAAAACAAAAGAAAAGAATACTGTCAAATTCATCCCATAATGCCAATATTACCCTGATTCCAAAACCAGACAAAGACACATCCGAAAGAGAAAAATACACACCAATATCCCTGAAGAATATCAATCCAAAAATCTTCAACAAAACACTAACAAACCAATTCAACTCTTCACTAAAAGTTTCATTCATCATGACCAACTGGGATTCATCCCTGGGATGAGAGTATGGTTCAACATACACAAATCAATCAGTGTGATACATTATATTAACAGAATGAAAGACAAAAAAACATATGATCATTTCAATTGATGCTGAAAAAGCATTTGATAAAATTCAACATCCTTTCATGATAAAAACCCTCGAAAAACAGATACAAAAGAAACATACCTCAACATAAGAAAAGCCATATGTAACACACCCACAGCTAGTATTACACTGAATGGGGGAAAACTGAAAGCCTTTCCTCTAAGATCTGGAATATAATAAGGATATCAACTTTCACTACTGTTATTCAACATAGTACTGGAAGTCCTAGCTAGAGCCATTAAATTTTAAAAAAAAGGACATCCAAATTGGAAAGAAAGAAGTCAAATCACTCTTGGGTGCAGATGATATGATCTTATATTTAGAAAAATCTAAAGACTCCACCAAAAAGTATTAGAACTGATAAACTCAGTAGAATATCAGGATACAAAATCAACACTCAAAAATCAGTAGCATTTCTTTATGCCAAGATTTAATAATCTGAAAAAGAAATCAAAAAAGTAATTTCATTTACCATAGCTAAAATTAAAATATCTAGGAATTAACCAAAGAAGTGAAATATCTCTACAATAAAAACTAAAACCCTGACACAAGAAATTAAAGAGTACACAAAAAATGATAAGATATTCCATGTTCATGGATTGGAAGAATCAATAATGTTAAAACGTCCATATTACCCAAAGCAATCTACAGATTAAATACAGTCCCTATGAAAATATCAATGACATTCTTCACAGAAATAGAAAAAACTATCCTAAAATTTATATGGAACCACAAAAGACCAGAATAATAGCCAAAGCTATCCTGAGCAAAAATAGCAAAACAAGAGGAATCACATGACCTGACTTCAAATTATACTACAGAGCTACAGTAAGCAAAACAGCAGGCTACTAGCATAAAAACAGACATACAGACCAATGGAGCAGAATAAAGTACCCAGAAACAAATCTATACATCTACAGTAAACTCATTTTCAACAAAGGTGCCAAGAACATATACTAAGGAAAAGATAGTCTCTTCAATAAATGGTACTAGGAAAACTGGATATCCATATGCAGAAGAGTGAAACTAGACCCCTGTCTCTTGCCATACACAAAAATCAAACCAAAATGAATTAAAGACTTAAATTTAAGACTTCAAACTATGAAACTACTAAAGGAAAACATTGAGAAAACTCTCCAGGATACTGAAATGGGCAAAGATTTCTTGAGTAATGACTCACAAGCACAGGCACCCAAAGCAAAAATGGACAGGTGGGATCACATCAGGTTAAAAAGCTTCTTCACAGGAAAGGAAACAATCAACAAGGTGAAGCGATAACTCATGGAAAGGGATAAAATATTTACAAAGTACCAATGTGACAAGAGATTAATAATTAAAATATATAAGGATCTCAAACAACTTTATAGGAAAAAATTAATAATTAGATTAAAAATGGGCAAAAAAGGCTGGATGTGGTGGCTCACACCTGTAATCCCAGCACTTTGGGAGGCTGAGGCAGGAGAATCACTTCTGCACAGGAGTTCAAAAGACAATCTACTGGGACTCCATCTTTACAGAAATTAAAAAAGTTATCTGGACATGGTGACACCTGCCTGTTGCCCCAGCTCTTTGGGAGGCAAGGTGGGGGGATTGCTTGAGCCTAGGAAGTTAAGGCTGCAGCGAGCCATGATCATGCCACTGCACTCAGGCCTGGATGAAAGAGTGAGATCCTTTCTCAAAAAATAAAAAAATATATATATATAAAAATGGGCAAAAGATTTGAAAAAAATATTTCTCAAAAGAAGACATACAAATGGCAAACAGGTATAAGAAATGGTGCTCCATATCATTTGTCTATCAGAGAAATGCAAATAGAAACCAATGAGATACCATCCTACTCCAGTTAAAATAGCTATTATTAAAAAGAGAGGCAATAACAAATGCTGGTGAGGATGAGGAGAAAAGGGAACCCTCATGAACTGTTGGTGGGAATGTAAATTTGTACAATCACTGAGGAGAACACTTTGAAGTTTCCTCAAAAAATTAAAACAGAGCTACCATATGATCTAGCAATCCTACTGCAATGTACATACTTCAAAGAAAGGAAATCAATATATCAAAGAGGTCTGCACTTCCATGTTGACTGCAGCATTATTCACAATAGCTAGGATTTGGAACAACTTAAGTGTTCATCAGAAGATGAATGGATAAAGAAAATGTGATACATATACACAATGGAGTACTATTCAGCCATAAAAAGAATGAGATACTGTCATTTGCAACAACATGGATGGAACTGGAAGACATTATGTTAATTGAAATAAGCCAGGCACAGAAAGACAAACTTTGCATGTTCTCAGTTATTTATGGGAGCTAAAATTAAAACAATTGAATTCACGGAGACAGAGAGCAGATGGATGGTTACCAGAGGCTGGGAAGGGGATCATGGGTTAGTGGTGGGATGGTAGTAAAGGATGGTTAATGGGTACAAAAAAATATAGAAAGAATAAGACCTAGTATTTGATAGCACAACAGGATGACTATAGTCAATAATAATTTAATTTTATATTCTAAACTAAAAGAGTGTAATCAGATTGTTTTTAACACAAAGGATAAATGTTTGAGGTAATGGATGCCCCATTTACCCTGATGCATGCCTGTATCAAAATATCTCATGTTCTCCATAAATATATACAACTACTATGTACCCACAAAAATTAAAAATAAAAAGCCAATAAAAACTAATTAATTAATTAATTTTAAAAAGCTAGCCCAGTTACAGCAGAAATTTTCCTTGAGTATTTCTTTTTTTCATAGGCAGTTGTCCTACTGAGGCCAAATAGAATGGGCATTTTGCTGCTGTGTTTATGCATGATGTAAACTCATTTGAACCTAAGATTCTTCTCTTTCTTTTAATCCTTTTTAAAACTTGCCTTGAGATTTATCTGGGAAATACAAATTGGGTCATTCTTATCTCTATTGCTTATATACACTGTAGTAATTATAAATGCCAATAGAATTTTTAGTCTTTTTAAAACTGCAGCTTTTTGGTATTACCTACACTTTGGCACAATCTCCCCCTTTAATTCATGATGATCTCATTTCTTAAATTAAAGATTGTGATAGGATCCAGTTCCTAATTCTATCACTGTCTATGACTGGGGGCAAGTGATTAACTTTTCATAACACATTTTCAATAATCTGAGAAGTTTAGCAGCTGGAAGAAAATTAATAAATGTGTTTTCTCAATTTAAAAAATTTATAGAAATGTTTCAATAGACTAATTTTTAAGATTGCAATGTACATTTTACATAAGAGACTCACATGTGTATCTGACCTTGACCAAAGCATACCTTATCCAGTTTATTTTTCTTATTTACAACTTAAGAGAATTGATGCAAAGCCAAATTAATCAATGCTATTAAAGGCAGTCAAGAGGAAAACAAAACAAGTGACAATCAATGTGTAATTTGTAGATATCTGAGAATTTTGGAGCTAGAAGGAATTTTAATCATCAGCTCATTAATAAACAAAACAAAACTAAAAACAAAAAAGCAGGTCTATTTTCAAAGATGTATATAGGAGACCAGATTGCTGGTATGACTAATCATCTGATTAATTTGAAAATCCAGTCTAAAGCTCATGTCACTGGACTTCTAGGGCAAACTTATAAGATAACGGTGGTTCCTATAATTTTTTTCAAGAATAAACATCAGTTTCTAACATCAGATTACTAGTGGACATGGTGGTGTGATTTGTAAAGGTAAAAGGCCCAGCCTCTGTTTGGGGGAGATGTGAAAGAGAAAGGTAGATGTGAAAGAGAAAGGTAGATTGAGGGCTAGGTCTTTATTGTGCTTAGGGGAAAGTGTTTTTTTCCTCCCAATTTTTATTTTATTGTGATAAAAATAACACTTAACATGAGATCTAGGTGCTTAACAAATTTTTAAGTGTAGAATACTGTATTGTTGACTAAGGTACAATGTTGTACAGCAGATCTGTAGAGCTTACTCATTTTGGTTTACTGAAACTTTATGCCTATTGATTAGTAACTCCCCATTTCCTTGTTCTGCCATCTCCTGGCAACCACCATCATTCCACTCTTGGCTTCTACAAATCTGATTATTTAAAGTGCTTCATGTAAGTGAGCTCATGCAGCATTTGTCTTTCTGTGACTGGCTTATTTCACCTCAAGGTTTATCCACGTTGTCATACTTAATAGAATTGTCTTCTTTTTGAAGGTATAAATATACCACATTTTCTTTCTCCAATCACCTATTGGTGAACAATTAAGTGTTTTCACATTTTGACTGCTGTGAATAGTGCTGTAATGAACATGGGAGTGCTAATATCTCTTGAATATCCTGATTTAAATTCTTTGGAATAAATATCCAGAAGTGTGATGGCTGGATCATATCATAGTCTTATTGTTAGTTTAGGGGAAAGTTTCTGATTGTAAGCTCTATTAGGGAATGACATGTACATTTCTTGCCCTTGAGTCTTGCTTAGAAGTCAGTCTGTGTTCTTTTAAGGCTTTACGAAAAAACTGATTTACTACATTGGTAAAGCCATCTTGCTTGGGAGTAGATTGTTGGGGTAGAGGAGACTTGGTTAAATGAGAACTCCACTTTGGAACAATAATATTCGGAATGATAAAAGTTCCTTATTGATGTGATTTCAAAGTTGTACTCATTGAGGTCTGATGTAATTTGGATATTTGTCCCCACCCAAATCTCTGCTGAATTGTAATCCTCAATGCTAGAAGCAGGGCCTGGTGGAAGGTGTTTGGATCATGGGGGGTGAATTCCTTATGGCTTGGTACTCTCTTCCTAATAGTGAATTCCCTCAAGATCTGGTAATTTAGGAGTGTGGCACCTACCCCTCCAACTCTCTTACTTGCTCCTCCTTTTGCCATGTGACATGACTGTTCCCCCTTTGCCTTCTACCATGATTGGAAGATTCCTGAGGCCTCTTTAGAAGCCAAGTAGATGCCAGCACCATGCTTCCTGTACAGTCTGTAGAACCATGAGCCAATTAAATCTTTTTAATAAATTATCCATTCTCAGGTATTTATAGCAATGTAAGAACAGCCCAATACAGGCTCTGAATTCCATAACTGCCAAATTTTAATAATCATAATGTGTACTGATTTATGTGCAGAGAGAATTATTGACTCGATTCCAGGGAGGCAGCACATAATTAAATCAACCTTGCCTGTGGGAGATGAGCAGACACCTGAAACAGGTTACAAAGTAAGGAAAGAGCCAATCAACCGGGGACCCTTGTGAATGGGCCCAACTAATGAACTCTAGTAATGATGTTGAATAACCAATTCCAGGTTTCCCATTTCTGCATTATAATTCTCTCATGTTATCCTCAAGGCTTGGTAAAGTTTACTATGCACCATAATCATCCTAGTGATGTCTTTGCTTTGGACAGTAAAGTAAAATTGCTGAGAACAATCCCAGGAGGATGTGGACCAGAGAGAACTGTAGCAGGCTCAAGAAGCTTTGGAAGACAGCAGAAGTCTCTCTTTGGAAGAGAGCAGAGAGACCAGAGCAGCAGACGAGAGGTGATGGGCAGCACCCAGGATAGATTAATAGAATCTGAGGGTTGTCAGAAACACTCTGTATGGGTAATAATAAAAAATATGGCACATCCTGAGGTATAAAAGTTACAACTATGTTTATTGAGGTTTTATGCCAAAATAACCCCTCAAGTTGAAAAAACCTACAGTTTTTAGATAATCCGTTGATTCAGAATATATGTAACAAAAAAGCATTTTTGTGAATTAAATACTTTAAATAAATTATTTTTTATAAAATAATCTATGTACATTTAGATAATGGTAGCATTAATGTGACAGTATTTATTTAGACACAGACACATGGCTTTGTGGACTCCTCTAATAATTCTATAGAATCCTAGGAGACCAGGACCCCATGTTGGCAAACATTCAATTGTATCATAAATCATGGCCCTACTGGCCAGTCGCCTGACAAAACTGTGTCTTGTAACAAGTATAATTTTACTCTCTAACTCATAAGCCTTCCTCCACCTATCTGTAACTCCCCACTTCTTCCATTTAGAATTATAGACTATTCGAGCTAAAAAAAAAAAAAAGTTAGTGTTTATCTAATCTATTTCTCTGAGGTGGTTCATAGATATTGAAAGACTAGATAACTGTGATTGTCTACATGCAGTAGACAATCCCAGAGGGCCTCAGCAGTATATCTGGAAAATAGGATGTAGAAATTTCTCACGCTAGACTCCATCCCACAGTTCAATCAGTTGTTCAGTCCTGAGTTCTGCAATGAATATTGAGCACTGATAGCACATCACCACTTGAGGGCTGTAGGCTGAGACATTAGTGCATCCTTTCTTAAGCCATATCCAAGCCTCATTAGTTACATGGTGCACAGTCACATGGTAGAAAATCATTCTTGAGGGAACAATTAAATATCACTCCTAAAATTCTAAATAATTTTCAATGTGGCTGGGATGGAAAAGCATCATTTAATTAGCAAGCGCAATAAAGCTGTGACATTTAAAGTAAATTATGACGTATTTTTCTCTTTCCTTGGTACACTGAATGGTGACATATTGATCTTTATAGTTGCCATTTCCAAGTTTTAATTGTTTTTTCTTAATTGGTTAATCCAAAAAATGTCAATTAGGTAATTACCCCTCTGCTGTTTGAATCATCTTCATTTATTGAGCAAAAGAAAATTGACTTCAGAAGGAGAAATGCAATTACAATATAATACCAGGGGAAATGTTATATCATTGGAGTATAATAAAACAATATTGTATATGAGCAAAACTCAGTTTATTTTATAGGTGTAAAAGAAATGTCCTTTTTCTGAATTCTAAAAAGTAATTTACCAAATGATCAAATATAAATTAGCTAATCCAAAGTCATTTTTATTCACTTATGAATGTATTAATTCATTTGAAAAATATCTGTTGAGTGCCAATTATATGCCTGCCCAAACAGTTTTATAATTGTTTTAAAGAACTCCAATGGATGAGAAAAAACATTATAAAAACTATTAACACAAATCCATATATAATTCCAAAATGTGGTAAGTCTTAGATAAAAAAAAAATTACAAGGTTTTATGTGAATGTATCAGGACCTGGCTCATTGATAGTATAAACTGAGATATAAAGGAAGAAATGTAGTTAACTGGTATTGAGGTAGGAAAAGAGTATTTCATGCAGGAGAGACGAGCACATTTTAGGAACTGAAGGAAGGTCAGTGTGGCCACAGCAAAGGGAAGAAGGGAAAGATAGACACAAGATGAAGTCGGTCAGTTAGTAGGGGCCACAACATTTAGACATATTAAGAATTTATTCTATCCTAATAGTAACAGGAGGTCATTGAAGGATTTTAAGTGATAGTATGACAATCAAAACTGAATTTTAAAAAGTTCGTTTTGGCTACAGCAAACGGAATAGATTGGAAAAGAGGAAAAGTTGGTTCAAGAGATGAGTTAGGAGGCAATTGCAGTATTTCAACTGAGGGATGGTGGTAACTCAGACATGTTGGAGCTCAGTAAGCAACACCTCAAAGTGAAAACTTCAGAAGCAGCCTCAGAAGCAAAAGTTTTTCTTTGATCTTGGCCTGCCTTCCTGTCTGGCAGTCCCATTCTCCCCTGAGGCTTGTCATAAAAACTAGAATCCCTCTTCCCCAAGGCAGGTCGCAGAAATCAGAATCCCTTTTTTTCCAAAGCCAGCCATGAAACCTAAAAATATGACTCTAATCTTCCCTCTCCCTTTCTGTCTAAAAACTGGCCATAAAGAAATTATCTAACTCATTCAACCATAGGTCTGAAGAACCCCTCCATTTCAGAGAGGGTCCTCCCCCAAATCCAGAAGGAAAGAATGCATGCTTAGAGCAGCCCAGAAGAATCTAGACCAACAGACCTTGCTGGGTTTCCCCAGTCAGACTATTAGCATGAGATAATATCAATTTTGTCTAATCATATTTCTATATGGCAATCCATACTTTTTTGAACCTAAGTGTAAAAATGGAAAATAGCCCCTGTATTTTGGGGTCTTCATTCTGAAGGCTCCTATGTATTCATGTTAAATAGATTTGTATGCCTTTTCTCCAATTAATCAGCCTTTGTGAATTGATTTTTCAGCAAACCTTCTATAGAAAGTAGAGTTTATGTGTTCTATTTAACAATCCATAAAGTCCCAAGTTATTTGTGTTCTACAATTGACCTATTTTTACAGAATTATATGTGTCAAAGGAAAAAAGAAAGCAGAATGCTATAATAGAAGGTACATGTGGTTTGGTTTAGAATCTGTTCTGAACTTTTGGCTCCTCTACCTATTATCTAAGGGACCTTATACAAGGCACTTAAGCTCTCGAAGCCTCAGCTTCCACCTCTTTGGAGTTCACAAAAGAATACCTCTCACAACTGAGATGATGATGTGTGACAATGTATGTGATTCTCTCAGCATGTGGAAGGCCAGTTAATATTGAAGAGCCCCAGGACAAATCAGCTGATCTCATCACCGTGGCTTAGAAATATCACCTTCCTTTTGAAACCTGTTCCTCCTCCTGGATTTTCCTGCAAGTGAACACCACTGTACATCCACCCCAGAAACCCAGGAGGCATCCTTTTCCCTCACCCTCCATGATCAAGTCATATAAACTCTAGTCTCTAAATAGGTTTTAAATCTGTGGATGGACTGCTTTTCTCATCCACTTTCACTACACAAGATCACCAGCCTCTCTAGCTTAGATAGTCCTCTTCACTGAGTTTCCTGCCTCGGTTTTTGCCCTCTCATCCATTCTTGACAACAGCCCAGCAAATCTTACCATCTCAGCTCTTCAGCCATCCCCTTACATCAGGAAAAGCTCACCCAATTTCTTAACATGACCTTTAACACACTTCACAAAATACACTCTGCTTACTTCCCAGGCTTCTCTCTTGCTGCTCCTCTGCTCCCCTCCAGTCCAGCAGTTGAAATAAACTACCCTCCATTCAGGACTTATAACTCTCAGACATACTCCCTTTCACCTCCAAACACAGGTCACTGCACATTTGTGCTTCCTCCTGGCTGAAGTGCTCTTCCTCCAAGGCTTCTCTTCACTTGGGCAACAACTACTCAAAACTGAAGTTTTGGCACACATAACACCTTGTTTGGGATGTACTTTTTTTTCACTTGATGGTATCCCAAGTATGTAGGATTGCCTGTAGCCACAGAAGTCTGACTGGATCGCTGAGAGTCACACAAGTTGGAGGCAGTGGTGTGAGAAGACACAGGCCTCCCGCCACGTGTTGCAGTGTCCCTCTTCCTCCATCATGCTGACACCAGCCTTATTTATCTGCATTGCATTTGCTCTCTTTATTAAGACTTAGATACACTATTTTCATGTGGTTTCAAAATGTTGTACATTTATATTGTGGGTTATGGTTTTGCACCTAAAACAGACCAATGTCACCTCCTCTCCAAAGACTTCTTTGACTCTCCTAGTAAGTGGAAGTCATGGCTTCTGTGCTCCTGTGGCACTTGCAAACATTCCTGCAACAATTTTCATACTTATCTCATTTCTCATGATGTTGTGAATGCTTTTGAAACTAGGACTATACTGGATTCATTTTACATCTCTGGTACCCAGGACTGCTCTTCGGACAGAGAAGCACTGAGTATTTGTTGAACTTAATTGCACTCCAGAGCTGAAAAATGTCCAAATTAGGGCAAGTAAAGATGTGCCACAACAAAACAAAACAAAACAAAACAGAAAGATGCAAGTATTAAAAAAAAGAAACAAACTAAGATGATGGCTCTGCCTTCTGGAGATACAGAATTTAAGAAAAGGCCTGGCTCTGGCTAACATAAAGACCAAGAAGGCAATAGAGAAAATGGTGCAACTATAGGAACAGAAGTCCTGTCCAGGTGAGTATGAGCAATCCCTCAGTGGCCCTCCTGCCTCTTTTCATTCAGGACAGAGAACTGGAATTGGGAAGGAAGATGCTCTCACTTTCATAGAGCTGGACAGTTAAGAGCACTTTCTATGCCTGCTCTGGAAGCCTGAAGTCAGCACTAGAAAAGCTGGTTTTGCTCATGCCTGTAATCCCAGCACTTTGGGAGGCCGAGGTGGGCAGATTATGAGGTCAGTAGATCGAGACCACCCTGGCTAACACGGTGAAACCCCGTCTCTACAAAAAATTAGCTGGGCATGGTGGTGGGTGCCTGTAGTCCCAGCTACTAGGGAGGCTGAGGCAGGAGAATGGCATGAACCCAAGAGGCAGAGCTTGCAGTGAGCCGAGATCTCGCCACTGCACTCCAGCCTGGGCGACAGAGCGAGACTCCATTTCAAACAAAAAAAGAAAGAGGAAAGAAAGAAAGAAAGGAAGGAAGGAAGGAAGGAAGGAAGAAAAGAAAGCTGGTTTCACAAGTAGCATAGGTTCCTAAAATGGCAGAATTAGAGTCATTCAATTGTGACAGAAATGAAACTAAGCTTGGGGCAAGAATCCAAGTGTTAGTCCTGGTCTTCTCCGGGGGCCTTGGGGCAAATCTCTGAGTTTAATTCCCTCCTCTGCAAAATAAGGGGTTTGAACTAGATGATCTCCAACAGTCTTTTCTGGTTCAGGAAATCTGAAATTTATGGGCTTGACATATGGATTTACTTAAAGCAGCTACATAGCCAAGGGTGAGAAGACAGTCAATCTCAATGTATGCACTGCAGACAATCCAAACTCATCATTTTCATTCTTTACTTGATCTGTACTAGCAGAAGCACACAAGCCTGACTACAACCCCTCATCCATATATGGTAAGCAGCACAGCCAAAACTTTCTTCAACCAAAAGTTAGCGATGCAGTGAGGCTGTAAAGCAGGAATTTTCAAAGTATTACAATCAATGAGGCAGTTTAAAACAAAACAAAACAAAAAACAACAAGTTCCAAGGCCTTGCTTCAGCCCTGCTGCTAAATCAAGAGCTCCAAGATAGAGCCCTAGAAATGTGTATTTTTTACAAAGCTCCCCTTCGATTTTGATTTGGGGATCATTTTTAAAGGAAAATTTGTATTTCTCAAAGATTAGCTTATGAATTACTTTCATAAGAGTTACCTAAGATACTTGTTAATAGTTGGAAGTGTGGCCAAGAATCTGCATTATAGCAATTCTTCCAGTGACTTTACAAATACCAATATCATCCATAACATAGCATATATATGCTTACAAATGAAATCTTTACAAGGACAAAACTTCAAGATCTATAAAACAATGTAGTAAAGACAGGAAATCACGGGTACAGTATAGCTTAATGTCATTGTTAATATTTACAAACTGAAGTGTTAGGAAGTTCAGGCAACTTACCCGGAATCACAAGATTAATAAATGTATGCAATGAAACTGAAAACTAATGCCACAAAGCTATGAAACAGCCTATATTGCTGCAAAATGTGTAATTAAACATTTAATGCACCTTTTCATTAAACAATTGCTGAGGTCTTATCTGATGAAGCAAGATAGAAATATATCTCAGTTCCTGTTGGTCAGTTTTATTAGCTACTACACAAATGTTAATGTCATATAATAATAATAGTTAACCAAGATAAAGTGACTGTTAACTACTAAGCAGCAATGTTTCAGTGATATCCTGGAATCATAAAATGATCTAGGGTAGTCATCATTTTAGTCAACCCTCAAACACAAATATTTATAGTTGAGAACCCCAGAATTATGCTGTCCAAGGTCTCACACAGCTATCGAAGAGCCCACTCAGCTCCAGACTTTAGTTGCATGACTTTGCTTTACTGATCTTCTTTACACTTGGGCCATGGGCTGGGTACCAATCCATGGCCTGTTAGGAACTGGGCCACACAGCGGGAGGTGAGCAACAGGTGAGCAAGCAAAGCTTCATCTGTATTTACAGCCACTCCACATCGCTCACATTACCACTTGAGCTCTGCCTCCTGTCAGATCAGTGGCAGCATTAGATTCTCATAGGCGCATGAGCCCTACTGTGAACTGTGTATGTGAGGGATCTAGGTTGTATGCTCCTTATGAGAATCTAATGCCTGATGATCTGTCACTGTTTCCCATCACCCCAGATAGGACCATCTAGTTGCAGGAAAACAAGCTCAGCGCTCCCATTGATTCTACATTGTGATGAATTGTATAATTATTTCATTATATATTACAATGTAATAATAATATAAATAAAGTGTGCAATAAATGTAATGTGATTGAATCATCCCAAAACCGTCCCTATCCCCTCCAACCCCAAGTCTGTGGAAAAATTGTCTTCTATGAAACCAGTCCCTGGTGCCAAAAATGGTCAGGGACTGCTGCTTTACACCATCAACTCTGTGTTCTTAAATTCAATATGCTGATTATTTGCTTTAGTGCTATAATAAAACTTCATTAGACATGATTTTTTTTCAGGGAATAAAACATAATTTTTTTTCACTTAGAGTTTCTTCTAAATTTATCTAATAAAATATTCGTTTGTGAAAATGTGTGCTTGTCTTGAACTCTGGTAAATTAAAATAGAAAAAGTCTCCTAGATTCCTCATTCGTGAGTTGATCAGTTTTGGGTATAGGACAATAATAGGCCTTTCAGAACTATGATGAAACTGCATGGACCTTAGTATTATGAGACCTAGTTTTGATTTTTAAAAAAAATTCACCAAAAGTGGTCATAGAAAAGCCATATTAACTTTTAACATAATACTATTTCTTTCCTTTCCTGTGGACCTTTTTCTCTTCCTTCTCATTGATGTGACAAACTCTCTAAAATATGTAGACACACATGTATCTTCACAAAAGGAAAAATGATAATGAAAAAGACATCATCAAAGAGAAATGTCCAAAGAATAAACCAAATATTTGTGAGCTATAGACAGACTTGGTGAAGGTTTTCTAATTGAGGCTTTGGTTTATTTATTTTGTTGTTTGAGGAGTGGTAGATTTTTGCATATGTATTACTCTCATTCAAATTTTGCATGCCACTTCAGACTAAATATCCATTTCCTGTCAAGTGTTTTATGGTAGGAACCATTTCTTTCACAAAATCAATATATAATTTCCTAAATAAAGAAGAAAAGGATACTTACAAATCTCTGATTAAAATATGCTGTTATTTCTGAGACAGGTTAAAAAAATTCTGATAAACTTTCTTTCCTGCAAATTAAAAAAAAAAAAACTGTGAAGAACCAGAAAAGGTGGCAATTCAGTTAATCAAATTTTAATTACTTTTGGCTTTTTAAAATATTTAGTTAAAACTGGTAAACATCACGACTTGCCTGACTTTCTTGGGAAAAGCCGAACCTCTAATTCAAACATAAAATTTTCTATTAAAAGTCAAAAGGATCTTATTTCAAATAACAGTTATTAGTTCCCAAGATTATCAGCTACAAAATCCAGTGGATGATTGCTGCATTGATGCTGTTAAGGATCATTGCCAGGTTGAGAAATCTTCGTGTAAAAACAACTGATCATTACAGGAAATATTTGTAGCCACATAAAAATGATTGTAGGACAATATTTGGCATGATACCACCTTTGGAAGTTTGTAGAAACACACCAGACTTTGAGAATATAATTTTAGAGAATCTTCTGCACCCTCCATAAGTATTCTAAGGCATTGTACCAATATTCCCAGTACCCACATTAGGATCATGTCAAAGGAATCGAACCATCTTGCTCTTGGAAATCAAAGTAAACTACCTATATATTATTCCTATTCACAGAATGGGCCTTATATTTCAGGACTTAGCATCTGGCATAAGAAGGGTGAAAAATAATGGGAGTATGAACCATCGGTATGCACATTAGCCACTCATAGCAATAAGGCACTTTGCAAATTCCCTTCACCACACTCTCACTGCCTTAGTTCAACCTACCATTCACTCTTCCTGGACTGTGGCAACAACGTCCTAATGATTTTCTTGTATGCATTCTTGCTTCCTGCAAATCCATTCTTTACACAGGTGTCAGGTAGAATTATTTCAAAGTAAATATAGTCATGATCATTCTACAATTAAACCTTATTAGTCTGCCTATCACCTACAATATCAAGCCCAAATCCCTTCACGTGGTACATGGTGCCCTCCAAGAACTAGCCCCACTCCACTTTTCCTTCCTTTTCACCCATGCCCAACCTGCACCAATCCTAAAATTCCGCAGTCACACTCCACCAGTAGAATCCTGTGCTTTATTTCTGTCACACCTGTGGCTGAGTTTCTTTGCCCTCCATCTCTTCCCCATCCCCTTGCTAGTATATCTTCTTCATCTCTTCTGGGTCAACTTGGGCAACCCTTTCCAGAGCCTTCTATGCCTTCCTTAGTCTAGGCAGGTTCCTTCCTATGTGCTCTAAAGCACTCTGGTATATATCTGTCTTTGTGCTTATCACAGGCATTACACATTTCGGTTTAGTGTCTGCCTTCCTGCTGCAAACATATTTTTTTAAGCCTTTTGAGGGCATGGACTGTGACTCATTTGTCTTGTTCCCAGCACAGTGTTTCACAGATGGTAGGAGGAGTGCAATAAATACCTGTTGAATATCAAGGTGCATTAGGTGTTTTTCAGACTTGGAGCTGCCTGAATGCGTATTTTACCACCTTGGAAGAATTTTAAAATTAAAAGCAGACATCATTTTAACCTTGTTCCCATACTCAGTTTCTCAAATGATCTTTGCTCTTCCTCTCACTCTTTGTCTGGGACTTTTTCCTTCAGTGAGTCCTATATGTCCAGACCAAATAAAAGGAACTGAGAAGAGGAAGTGAGAAATAAATGAAGAAATGATGATACAGTAAGTAGCAAAAAGATAAAAATTTGTAAACTTCAAAACTTATATAACGTAATGTAAATATACACCCCTAAAAGACATGATTAAGAAAACAAAATTTTGTAGTCTTAATATTTTCAACCATTTGGACGCAGCTCTTGGCAAAGATCTAGTAGAAACTATAAATGAGAATCTAGTTTAAAGTCTGTTAGATAAAAGTAAACATTGCTATTTGCATTTTAAAAATGCATGTTTAAAGTATCCCTGTAATTTTATAACCTTTCCATGATTAATTTTTTTTACAGAAATCCACCTATCCCTGTCTATTGCAACACAACCAAAATTTAAAAAAAATGAGTGAAATAGTTATGTTTTTCCCTCTCCACTTCTTTCCAGTTTATTTTACATACAAATATACCTATGTGGTGGACTTTGAAAACATTTCATCCATATTTTTTATTACTAATGTACATAAAAATTCAGATTTAATGAAGATATGCTTAACACAAAAATACTAAAGGTTGAGACTGTGAGAGTCTCTACTCATCCTTTAAAATATCACTTATCAAATATTTTACTAATGAAAGTGTGGTAATTCTTGGGAAGATTTCAAGAACAGTAGCACGCCCCTAACAAATACAAAAATAATTTTTGTGTGTACATATCTCCTATATATGAATATTTATACTATAAATTATAAGTATTACTATCTTAATAGTCTAATATAACTTATTTGCTATATTATTATATATGTTAAATACATTAACAGACATTAAAAATAAAATATAAATAGATATAATTAGATGTTCTAATATGTTTTTCATGATCCTCAGTGTACGATGCAGAATTTGCATGATGTTTCTACCACACGAGGTCTGATTCTTTCTCCATTCTCTCTCCTGAAACTACAACTAAATCAAGAGAAAACTTGGTGATATACATGGAAGCTAAGACATACCAACAGCCAAAAAGCCAGTGGACTCATCAAGGTGTATTGATACCCTTTACAAAGGGAGCAGATCAAAGTATGGGTGAATTAGCAGAAATTTATCACAGTAGAAACACATGCACATTCAGAATTAGCAGAGATCTTGAATGTCATTTAGTTCAATCATTTTCAAACTATTGTTTTTTGATGAGGAATATTTTCTTTTTAAATGAACCCCTTAGCAGAAGGCCTACATTAAAGATCGATGCAAGAAGAACTGCTCTGGGTACCTCGGGCTTCAAGGTCTGATGCTCTACTCACTCACTTCCCTACTCTTCTCCTCCTTCTCAGGGAAAACTACATGTCTACACTGCCACTTTAGAGATGAGGCTACCAGGCTGGAGATGGAACAAGAGCAGCCTTTTCAAGAAAGATATAATAACGTAGCTAAAAATATTAATCTTGGTGCTTGTCCATCCTCCTTTTTGATGGACAATCAGTACTTGCTTGCAGGAACTGATTTCTCTGCATGTCCCAAGCTGACCTCAGTTGTAAATATAAACACTTAAACCATTAACTAACAGGAATTAAGGTAATTTTTGGTACTAGGGTTTGGTAAACCAATAAATACTTATTTTTTCTTCCAAATATATATTTTCTAACTTGAGTTTTAATTACTCAAGCAGCCAGCCATGTTAACATGCAAATAACATGCATAAAGGAGAAGAATCTATCAGGTCTGAAGCACAAAATTTCAGGGGGTGCCCAAAAGCTCAGAAATCAAGACAAATAACATGTAAATGCCATACACTGTAAAAATAGAAATTTAAGCAAAGATCTATGATGAACAAAATATCAAAGTTTTAAATACAGATTTAACCCTGAACTTGTATAAGTCAGCCTCATGTATCTCACCTGGTTCAGTGACTTCTCTGAAAAATGAATTGTAAACATAAAAATCATGTCAGGTTAGTTACATTATGCAAATTTCTGCCTCAAAACACCAAGGACTGTAGAAGGAGAAGGAAATGTAGTTTGGAGGACAAAGTCCAGTCAAAGGCATGTTCCGGTAAAGGCTTTTACACTTCAGTCTGTAAGACTGGGGATCAGGTGAGGCTGCTTGGGAACAAATAAGCAACTAGACAACTGTAACACATGAGATAAGACCTAACCTATGCTTTCATTTGAACTATTTTACAATGTCAATGAGCTACTAAATCTAGTTATAGCTACTTCAATAAGTATTTTTTTTGTTTGTTTTTTTGAGACAGAGTCTTTCTCTGTCACCAGGCTGGAGTGCAGTGGCGCAATTTTGGCTCACTGCAACCTCCGCCTCCGGGGTTCAAGCCATTCTCCTGCCTCAGCCTCCCGAGTAGCTGGGATTACAGGTGCCTACCACCACACCCAGCTAATTTTTGTATTTTTAGTAGAGACAGGGTTTCACCATGTTGGCCAGAATGGTCTCGATCTCCTGACCTCGTGATCCGCCCACCTTGGCCTCCCAAAGTGCTGGGATTACAGGCGTGAGCCACTGCGCCTGGCCCCTTCAATAAGTATTCTTTTAAATTTTTGTTTTGTTTTTAAAAGCAAGGCATAGTTCTAAAATACATAAAAACCTGAAAGTTAAAATGTATCCAGTGAACATCATCTGACTATGTGAAGCAAGTTAACCACTTCAACTGTAAGACCTAGTTTTAAAAGTCTACTCTTAAGAGGATGCATTTAACCTCTCAAGCATTACAATGGTGAACACAATCATCACAGAGATGAATCATGGTGACATTGAAAATGATGTGCATTCATGAGGATGTTTTCTGTCCACCAACTCAAATGAACTAGCTTAGGAGAATGAATGACTCTGCCTGACATATAGTAAGTACTCAACATACATATACTAAATGAATAAATTAATGAAATAATAAAAGTTGAAAGATGGCTAGCAACAGGTATACTAGGACCAGATTATAAAGAATATTGAAACAGAGACTTCATGCTGTGGGCCACTGAGCAAAAGTCTGATGAGGTTTAACAACAACAACAACAAAACATGTGATTCCTTATAAGAAAGAATGGGTGATGGGTGGATTGGTTGTGAGCAAATAGCAAATCCAGCAAAAGTTTTAGAAATAGCCTTGGCAATGGGCAATAAGGACCCACCAAAGGGTGCGGACTATAAAACTGGAGGAAGACGAGTGTAGGGAATACTGCTGGCTGGCTGCTATTTGCTCTTCTCCCCCTTTCCATAGAAATAGAAAGTTTAGCTGGGTACACAGCCACAGATAGTATTACCAAGCCTTCCATGCTGCTAGGTCATGCAACTGGATTTCTTCATTAACTATGGCTAGGTGCAGAAGTGATATACTCCACTTCCAGGTTACATACTGAAAGAGAAGGGAATGTGGTCTCTCATTCCTCTTTTGCCCTTTCTGAAAACTGGACTGCATCTGCTGTTGCGAGTCATGCTTTATGAGGTGGACAAACACAATACCTTGGAGATGACAAAGCAACTAGATAGAAGGGGCCTGCATCCCTTAACTGGTTAAGCCACTATACCAGCCCTATAGCACCTGCCTGGATTGCACATAAGATAGAACTAAACTTACATTGTGTTTCATCCACTGTCATTTTTGGATTTTGCAATAACTGCCAAACTGATGTCAGAAACTAATATATATGGACATAAAAAGAATTTACAAAATGGAAAAATCCATGGAATGTGGTGATAGGCTACACCGAATGAGGGAGAATGATGAACTCAAACAATTCCATGGTTTTATGCCCAGGGAACTAGGACAATAGTGGAACCACCAACAAAATAACAGGTGAGAGGGAGATGGGTGGAGTTCAGATGGTGGAAAATAGCCAAGGCGGGAGCTGAAAGTATGGGTCTGGAACTCAGACAAAAGGAAAAATTTGAAAATAGAAATGTCAGCAATTTTGTATAGTATACACAGATGAAAATGTGAAAATTAATAGAATCTAAGACTAAGATCAGAGAATGCCAAAAGCTGAATGATGGGGTATTCTCACAGAAGGCAGAAGAGAGCAGCAGTAATCAGCAAAGGTTAAAAAAAAAAAAGAATGTTATTATCCTACATAGGAAAGGGTTAATGATTAAAACCATGGAATAATAGAATTAACCTTGATTCAAGCTGACAAACAAATTTAAAGGGAATCTAATGTGGGCTAAATGTCTTAAATCCATTTAAAGCTCCCAAGAAAAACTGAAGCAATCATTTCTTGAAATAGAAAGGCATTAATTACAGTTCTGAACAAGCCAGATCTCAATAATTTCTTTAGTTTAAATTTCCAGAATTCCAAGAGAAAAAAAAACACCCAACAGATACCTATGACATTCTGTCCTTTTTAAATTCTCACAATAGAGGAAGAAAAGAGGTGACAAGAATGAAGGGAAAATGAAGCATAAGTGCCTTGCTACTCACACATCCTTTCTAGGAGGCTGATTGTTTTTGTTTTGTTTTGTTTTTTTAATAGGGATGGGGTCTCAATATATTTTCCAGGCTGGTCTCAAACTCTTGGCCTTAAGCAATCCTCCCACCTTAGTCTCCTAAAGTTTTGGGATAACAGGAGTGAGCCAACGCACCCAGCCAGGGGCTGATGTCTGTAAGTAGAAATGGCAAATTGAAACAAATTCTCCTCCTCAATTTTTATTGTTTCATTGGAAGATATAGTGATTTAAATTTCACATTAAGCTTTGAAGTTAATAAAGTTGGCAACATAGAAGCCAACTGTTATATATAAAAAGAAAGAGTTTGGGAGTCTGTATCACTTGTGAGATGTGCTAATATTCCTGGAAAGTCATCAGCATTCCAGAACATTCAGGCAACGTTATACTAGGCCCTCCAACAGTTCTTCTTCCCCACCTGGCCTGGTTGATCCAACCAGGAGGACATTTTTTAGGGAGAAGTCAGACCGAAGATTTCTGTTTTGTATTCCACTGTCCACTTCATATTGACAAAACACACCATTTTAGCTTTTTCTTTGAAGATTGTTTTCTCTCTAGTTTTAGTCTGCAGAATGTGTAGTATAGCTGCTTAAGGGACATCAGGAAAGACTCCATTTTTCTTTACCAGAACATTTTCATAAAAGTCGATCATACTAATTCACTTAGTATGAGAAATTGATATCCCTCTCTCTTCCTTTGAAGAGAAATCGCTTAGGGATCTCCTTTTTCTCTTCACATAGTGACTGCATTATCCACGGTCTTTCCAATTGCTTGGAAGACAGTTTTCACTGTTGTTTTTAGTGTTATCCTTGAATCCTATATACAGTATTCTTTTAAATTCTTAATACTGGTACACATTTTGGGATTCTAAACCCTGTCATTTTTTTTACTTAATGACCAGACAATACTTTTCACTTCTCCAAGTAGATCAGAGTGTGAAAACCTGCTCTAAAATGACCTTTCCTTTACATATGGTTGCAGAATACCTGAACAAAGATTGCTGTACACCAAGAAATTAGCTTGAGGGGAAAGAAACCTTCTTTTCTTATTTTGAGTTGGAGTAAGAGAGGAGTGTGTATATGTTAAGTGGGAGCAGGGTAGAGGGTGGGGGTTGCATTTCATGACACGGCATTCAACACACAAAATTGCCATTGCTTCACTCCTGTCTGTCTGTATATCTTTTCAGGTGTGGCCTGTGTGGTTCTAGAATTCCTGGCATTTAAATATAACCTGAAAGCCACTCAGATCAATTTGGAAAGAGCTTCTCTTTACTTTTTTACCATGTGCCACATAAAAACCACAGCACCGAAACAGCAGATTCACATTTTTTTTGTAAACTATTCAGTGCTTCTTAATGTTTGCTTGCAAAGCCTCAATAAAAGAAGTAACTTTTAATTTTTTTCCGTAACTATTAAACTTCTTAGCTTATATTACTTTCTTACCTATATTATAATCCTCAAACACCAACAAAAAAGTTCATAAGCTTTACGTTGTCTTTCATCTCACTTACAACTTTTATTTTTATTTTTATTTTTTTTGAGACAGAGTCTTCCTTTGTCACCCAGGCTGGAGTGCAGTGGCGTCATCTCGGCTCACTGCAAGCTCTGCCTCCCGGGTTCACGCCATCCTCCTGCCTCAGCCTCCCGAGTAGCTGGGACTACAGGCGCCGGCCACCACGCCCGGCTAATTTTTTGTATTTTTGGTAGAGATGGGGTTTCACCGTGTTAGCCAGGATGGTCTCGATCTCCTTGGCCTCCCAAAGTGCTGGGATTACAGGCGTGAGCCACGGCGCCTGGCCGACTTACAACATTTTAATAGGTATATCTGAGGTTAAAGAGGAAATTGTTAGGCATCACAGTTAATTTTGATGTTAATTATAAAATAAATTGAAAAAAGTTAAGTCTAACCCCAGTATTGTTACATACACAGACGCATTATTTCCATCTGGCATCTATAAACATTTGTGCTCACAGAAGAAGGCCAGTGAAAACTATGTTAAATATAAAAAGGAACATACCAACTCACTGGGAGGAAAGGGAGCAAACAATTGTGGAGTGCCCATGACTTTCTAGATGCATTAAACATTCTCTCACTGAATCCTTTCAAAAGCCATCAAAAAAAAAACAGTATTAGTACCATTGGATGCCTAAGGAAGCTTGAGGTTATAATTGAACCAGTGCCAAGCAAGGTCAAGTCATGAATCCAGGTCTGCCCGCCATACTGACTTAATACTAGTAGTAGTGGTTGACTAAGTCGATTCACAGGAGCAACAAAAAGAAATATACTTTTCAGACTTTGTCTGAAAGTAAAGTTGATGAATTATACTTTAGAGGTCACTTTTGATATATCCCATGTTTTTTCAAAATGGTTTCTATAAGATACCCTCTTAGCATTATAGATTAATACCAGATGTTCACTCCCTACCTTGATAAGATCAGTAACCTGCTCAAAGGAGTCTGGTCTGTTTCAAAAAGCACATAGAAATGCGCCCATGAGGGCAGCTCAAGACTACTAAGAGATGTGTTGTCATATTGCGTATCCACCAGAAAGTGACTTGATAGACTCCTAGAGGTGGAAGAGAAGTAAAAAAAAACAAAAACAAAAACAAAAACAACAACAACAACAAAAAACAACTAGCACATATCCCCAGTTTTAAAAAATGTTTTTGAAGTAGATATTATATTTTTGTGCCCTTTTGAGTCAGTCAAGATACTGCTATTAAACGGACATGATTTTGGTTAGCTAAATGACCCCTTACAAAGCAATAAGCCCTTTGAACTTCAGTTTCTTCTTCTGCATAGGTAACCTGTTGGAAATTTAAGGGCTTTTGCAAGGTTAACCTGTTTGAATCTGGCTGAGAGGCAGTGTCGATGGTGAGTGCACTGGGCAAAGGAAGTCAGATGGTCATAAAGGTTTGGTCATGGAAGGCTAAGGCTGGAAAAGACTAACATTAAAGACAGTATAATGCTATGCACACGAGCTTTGGAGACAGACTGGCTCTAGAACATAATAGCTATATGACTTGGGAAAACTCGGCTCACATTTCCTTATTTGTACTGTGGAAATAAAACTTCCACCTCACAGGATGTTGTGAAGATTAAATGAGACAATGTCCGAAAAGTACTTAGTGAAATTCCTAACACATAGTAAGTGCTTAATAAACAGAAGTTGCTATTATGACTATTCTTTGTACCGAAGGAAAAACTGTGCTTTAGAAGGTTAAATGACTACTAGCACAAGGTCACAGGCCATTCCTTTACTGAGGTGTCAGGTTAGGGGGTGGAGGATAAACTCAGCTTCATCAAAAAACAAATTACCTCTAAATAACCAATTATATGCATAGGACCAGAAAATATCTATGAAAATTTCAAATGCATTTTCAGTTTTTTTCATTAAAAACTGACTTTACAACCAACTTTCTTTTTTCCTTTCCCTGACGTCTGTTTCCTTTCAAAACTAACACTGTGTGAATTCCTGTGTGATTTTGATCTCATTATTTTTTGAGCTGAAGGTCTCTCTCCCGAGTCTACTTTGTCCTAACATTGTCATTGCTATTTCATTCTTCTATATCCTAGAAAAAGCACACACAGCAGAGAAATGCATTAGAAGGATCTTATTCAGAAGAATATTTCTTTGCTAACTATTTAACATGTTGCAGATTTAGATGCTTTTATCTAAATAAGATGCAGATTGTTAGTTTTGAATTTTAGACTAAGAAAATAATTTGAAATAAAATTTTGCAATAAATCCATTTTAAAGGGCCCTTTGAAGAGTGACCCTTAAGCATTATCTGCAAGAACAATCTCTCAAAATAAACTGGCCAAATTAAGGTTTCGTATTTTGCTCAACAATAGACAAAGGTTGAAATGTTCACTTCTGGTTTTCCGACTTATCTTTACTAAGCAATGCAGCCTAACCTTATTTTTTTTGTCATTGCTGTCATTTTGAAACTTTTTTTTAACCCAGGTATATGAGTCAACAAGAACAAAAACAAGCTTAATTTTACTAATTCATGATCTTTCTAGAACTGGAGAAGCATTTATGTAAGTTCACTGTATTAGGCTGTACAGACTGTATACTTCACGGCTGCCATTCACTCTAGTCCAAGGAAGACTAATAGCTAAATGTAAACACTGTTGATGTCACTAAAGTCCAAATTTGAATTTAAAAATGTATTAATATTCTTTTTACAAAGGTTTATTTTTCCCTAAAGGGGTGTTTACTAGGCATTCTAAATTCTAAACATTACAATTATATATTATATATTTGCCTTTAGAAGATGAATTATTTAGATATGCTTCACTTTAAGGCATTACATTAAATTAAATTTAAAGGCAAGAAGGCTATAAACAAAACAAAAATAAACAACAACAAAAAAAACTTGACAAAAATATATTTAATGTCAGACCAGGAACAGTGGCTCATATCCGTAATCCCAGCACTTGGGAGGCCGAGGTAGGAGGATTGCTTGAGCCCATCCTGCAACACAGTGAGACTTTACCTCTACAAAAAATAGAAAAATTAGCTGGACATGGTGGCACACACCTGTAGTCCCAGCTACTTGGGAGGATGAAGCAGAAGCATTGCTTGAGCCCAGGAGTTTGAGGTTACAGTGAGCTATGATCACGCATCACTTCTCTCCAGCCTGGTGATAGAGAAAAACCCGACTCTAAAATAAATAAAGAAGTAAATTTAATATTTACATTAAGTGTCAAAATTATCTCCTTCCTTTAATCTGAGAATGACTACAAGTCTCATATTTAGGCCAATGACATTCATAACTAGCTGAATTTATACTTCCTATAACAGTACATTGTCCATGTCAGGATTTGTCTGGCTCAGAGAAAAATGGCAGCTGCAGTGCTGGGTCACTAAAACCAATTCTCAGTGAAGCAGCTGCTGCTGAAAGCTGGGCTTCAAACATCAATCAATCTCTGACTGTTGCAGCTAGTCTGTGGATTTTGTCAGTTGTTGGTACTTTCACCACATTGCAGTATTACTGTTGTCATATCATACTGCACTAGTTGACATAACATCATCTTGTAGAGAGACCTTCAATATGAGAATATCCACATCCTCATGAATATGTAAATAAATTTTTTGAAGGAAGTGGTACAAAGAACATATGTTCTAAATGCTAAAATACTAATTTTCAGTAGAATGATTCCACCCACCTCCATATTTCTCTGAGGCATTGGTCTGAAACAATCACACTTCAGCCCCAAAACAAATACAGATATGGTGTTATGGGTTGCATCGTTTTCCCTGAAAATATATTAAACTCCTAACCCCCAGTACATGTGAATATGATGTTATTTGGAAATAAGGTCTTGGCAAATGTAACCAAGTTAAGATGAGGTCACACTGGAGTAGGGCAGTCCCTTGATCCAATATGACTGGTGTCCTTATAAAAGGAGGGAAGACAATGTAAAGACAGACACACAGAGAATGTCCTGTGAAGAAATAGGAGGGACACATCTACCAGCTGAGGGATACCTGGAGCTACCAGAACTGAAAGAGGCAAGAAGGATCCTCCCCTCTAGGCATCAGAGGGAGCATGGCCCTGGAAACACTTTGAGTTTAGGCTTCTGGCCTCCAGAACTATGAGCAAATACATTTCCTTTGTTTTAAGCCACCCAGTTTGTGGTACTTTCTTGTGGCAGCCATTTTGGGACATCCACATGGGGATGATGGTAGACTCTCAGCAGCTCCTGGAGGGCACAGGTATAAACTATGTTAATCCAGGAAACATAGTAATTTAACAGGCTCTTCTTTCAGGTTACATTTTCTCAGATTCATCTTTTTTAAATTAGAGCATCCCTAAATGTGTAGCCAATTCCTAAGATAAGCAAAACCAGGATCAGACTAATAGATCTTAGATTAAAGAATACATTAAAATGGTTTGAAATGAGCCAGGTATTCTAGAATAGCTTGTGTTTCTAGTGCTTTTAGGTGTCATCTCATGATCTGTGGGTATTAACAGATATCAAGCTATCACCACAATTACCCATGCCCAGAAGTTTCAACACACTGAAAAGAACAGAGATGTAACAGAATCACCAGAGTCTAATTTCCATGAAGTTTTTCAAAGCAAGGAAATGAAGAAGAAATAATACAATCAGGATAAGGGAAACAACAGAAATAGACCTAAGGAATTGAGCCACTAAACTAAACCTACATAATTTATTGCTCAAGCTTCTGTCTTGGAAGGCAGACAAACAGCAGCTAGAATCAGACACCCCTGAGTCTTGCTAGCTCCGCTCCTGACTAGCTCTGTGTCTTTGGACAAGTTATATACCCTCTCTAAACTTCAGTTTACTCATTAGTAAAGTGACAGTAATAATTTTACCAACTTCATAAGGAAAGCTTTCATTAGTTGTTAGCAATGTTATTACTAAATTCAATGTTAGCTTAAGTTGCAACCTCACTCATGGAAAAGATATTACTCCATGCCTCAGCTTTATGTTTTTAAATCAGAAAGAGGCCAAGCACGGTGGCTGATGCCTGTAATCCCAGCACTTTGGGAGGCCAAAGCAAGTGGATCGCCTGATGTCAGGAGTTCGAGACCAGCCTGTCCAACACGGGGAAACCCTGTCTCTACTAAAAATACAAAAAAAAAAAAAAAATAGCTGGGCACAGTGGTGCATGCCTATAATCTCAGCTACTCGGGAGGCTGAGACAGAAGAATTGCTTGAACCCGGGAGGCGGAGGTTGCAGTGAGCCGAGATTGTACCATTGCACTCCAGCCTGGACAACAAGAATGAAACTCCAAAAAAAAAAAAAAAAAAAGGAGACAAGGAAAGAAGAGAGAAGGAAGGAAAAAAAGAAGGAGAGAGAGAGAGAGACCTTGGTTTAGGCAATCATTTCTTAGATATGACACCAAAGCACAAGTGACAAAAAAAATTGATAAATTGAACTTCATCAAAATAAAAAGCCTTTGTGCACCAAATGACACCATCAAAAGTGAAAGACTACCTAAAGAATTGGAAAAAAACACTTGCCAATCATATGTCTGATAAGAGACTTGTACGTTAAGTATATATGGAACTACAACTAAATAATAACAAGATAAATAACCCAATTTAGAATATGGGCAGTGAACATGAATAGACATTTCTACAAAGAAGGTATGTAAATGGCCAATAAGCACATTAAATGATACAGAGCATCATTATCCCCTATTAGGGAACTGCAAGTTAAAACCATGTTGAAATACCACTTTACACTCACTATGATGACTATAATAAAAAAAGACAATGACAAGTGTTGAGAAGGATATAAAGAAATGGAAGGCTTCATTCATTGCTGGCTGAAATGTAAAATGGTGCAGTCTCTTTGGAAAATAGCTTAGCATTTCCTCAAACTGTTAAACACAGAGTTACCATATGATCCAGCCATTCCACTCCTAGATATATAACCAAAAGTAATGAAAGCATATGTCCACAGAGAACTTCTACAGGAATATTCATAGCAATGTTACTCATAATAGCCAAAAAGTGGAAAAAACACAAATGTCCATCATCACTGATAAATGTATAAATAAAATGTAGTATATTCTTACAAATGTAATATTACTTGGCAATAAAAAGGAATGAAGGATTGATACATGCCACAACATTGATGATCCTGGAAAACATTATGCTAAATGAGAGGAACCACATGTTGTATGATTCAATTTATATAAAATGGCCAAAATCTGCAAATTTACAAAACAAGAAAAATTTGTGGTGGCCTAAGGATGGAGAGGGAGTCCCTAGGCTTTGGGGGAAATAGGGAGTCACAACTAATGTTTATAGGGTTTCTCTCTGGGGTGATGAAAATGACCTAAAATGGATTGTGGTGACATGACAGTGCGTGAATATACTAGAAACTATTTAAATGGGTGGTTTTTATGGTAGCAAATTATGTCAATAAAGTTTTTTTTAAGTTAAATAAATTGACTCAGAGGATGTTAGTGCTGGGTGTGAATCTCTGAGGGAGGATTACGGTGTGCGATATGCCAATCATCTTTATCCATATAATTTATTCTTGTAGCATTTTGATGAACACATTGATTACAGATCCCAAATTGAGGTTATTTTATTTTTTCAAATGTAGAACTAGGATGCCAGCTTGTTATATTTAACAAATCATGTATATTTTCTACCTTTTGATTATTCTTCTAAAACACTAAAAAAGTCTAAGTATAAATATTTAATCTATAAATGTAAGTGTCTTATACATAAAAGGTTTATTAAATGAGTGGGTCTTGAGATGAATGGTAATATTTATTGCAGAAATATATCAATCAGTGGGTTTTCTCTCTCATTTACAATCCTGTTGCAAGTATGTTATCTTGAAGAAATCACACATTTCCATATAGGAACATTTTCCTTTGGTTGCTTAATAATAAACATGATCATTTTAGCTTAATCCTTTAGCCTATAGAATTGCAAAGGTGGGGGGAACTACCTCCTTGT
This sequence comes from Pan troglodytes, assembly GCF_028858775.2. Lineage (NCBI taxonomy): Eukaryota > Metazoa > Chordata > Mammalia > Primates > Hominidae > Pan > Pan troglodytes. The sequence continues at coordinate 134,541,420 of NC_072403.2, read as the reverse complement.
ATTCTAATCAAAAATTTGTACTTAATGAAACAGAAACTTTTTAGTGTAAGTAGCCATGTGCTTATTTAATTCCAAGATATCCATGCCCTGTAAACTTTCCAGTGATTAGAATTGTAAACATATACAAAGCCTTCTCAGCCCTGAGATCCAAGCATGGAGAACGTGACCGTATCTGTGGTTTAGTCTGTAAGAGAACAACATATCCCAAGGCTACAGCATGATCAATTTGGAAGGGACCTTAGAGGAGAATATGTTTAACTCTTTCATCTCAGTCCTCTAGTTCCATAGCTGAAATCCTACATGCCTTGGTCTCTGAGTTGCTGAGATGAAGAGTGAAAGTGTAATTAGGTCTCTGGATTCAGCCTAGTGTTTCTTCCAACATATCATCTTGTCTTTCAAAGCAAAGGGCAACATGGGCTTCTTTACTCTTGACCATATTGTCCACAATAGTGGAAGTGCATATGACTATGAGAAACCCACCTTAATTGGTGGGGGCTTTTCTCATGTATGTCAGAATCCACCAGGCTCTGCTGTGTTCAGAAAACACCTGCAAATGATTCAGTGCTTAGCCTTCTCATTTATCCAGAAATTTGTTTGACATTTCTAACTCATTTGTAAAGGAAAACTAAAGTAGATAATTAATTTTCGTGCTGTTTCAGAATATTTTAATATCATGCTGCACTGGATAAATGTTTCCATTTTTATTTTTATTTAATGCAGCTCTTTCTATTGTGCACTGTCATTCTCTGTGTCTTTTCACATAAAAGTTCCTTGTTTTTTTTTCCATTTTTTTCTTTTAATTGTGTTCTCTAAATATAGCATGAGCAGGAACCTCTCAGCTAATAGATTTTCAATTACTTCACTTCTGCATTTACAGATTCTCCTCTCACTACTTCATTAAATCAATGCTAGTGATACACATAGGCAACTTTACCAAAAAATAGCTCAAGACTGAGAGTTATTAAATTATAGTTTCAACCTGCACTTGTACCCCTGAAATTAAAATAATAGTTAAAAATAAAAATAAATACTAGTTAAGAAGATGTCTTTCCTTTCAAACAGTGGAACTCTCACCATGTTTCACTCTTGCCGTTTCACTGTTTGAAAGGAAAATCATATTCCTTTCACTAAGTTAAGTTTACTCAGTACTTTTGTGGGGAAAACAATCAAGTACCTATAACTAGATCATATAAGAACCAAACGGTCTTACAAAATGATTTCATATTCAGTTTGATTTATCCATAGATCGATTATGCACAATGTCTTTAAAAGCACAATTAAATTTTGCATAATCTCTGAGGGAAACAGCACAGTAAGGAATGAATCTTTCAGATGTTAACAATTTTGAAAATATCTTTCTAAAGAGTATCCACATGTACGTAGAACTCTATATGTAGACATTTAAAAATACATTCAAGTTTATTTTATATGTATATAAAGCCTCATTAACTTGCTAAGTCAATTACAGACTAAATGAAATTCTAATGAGAGCTAGAGATCTTTAAACTTTGTCAGGAAACAAATTATTTTAAAGTGTTTAGAAGCATTCATTTCCATGTAAATAATATGCAAATAGAAATGTCTATTAATTTTAAAAGTTCATATGACTTCTATTTGGTAAAGTGTAGTTTTCATTCCTTATGGAAAGTTGCTTTGATTAATAATATTATATAATTCAAGCTTACTGTTTAATATTATTTTAAAAATGGGTGTTCCATTAGGCTATGATTCTTTTTTGTTCAACCCTATATTCCCAGTATCTAGAGGAGTGCCTGGCAGATGGTAAGTAGGTACTCAATAAAAAATTTGTCAAATGAATGCTTAACAAATGAATAAATGCTACTGTTAACATAAACATTTAACATTACCAAGATCCCTTATCTTCAGTGATTCCTGGTTCAGATTTAAGGTAAGAGGATGTTGCAGCCAGTAGTGGTCCTGAGATAGGTCTGCTTTTGCCAACAAAGAAGGCTTTCCCCTGGCCTTAATTCAGAAAGACCTCTGCCCAGAGAGGGTCCCCACTAATAAGGAAAAATCAAGCTTGAACTCCAAGTTTATGTTACACTTCCATAGTGATCTGTGCATCACATCATTATGAAAACAACAATTTCAAGCTTGAGAATAGAAAAAATAAGAGTATAAATGAATGAAGGCAATTAGTGAAAGTGAAATATCAAGGAATTGGATTTATTAACATCTCAAGGGACAGTATTTAGATTATAATCTTAAAGCACTCAGCAAACTAAGCCAATACATTTCCTACTCTGTGGTAGAGTAAGATGTAGCCAAAAATTGTATCATTACTTTTATGAATTTGTAAATCAAATCTGATTCATTAGTAAAAATCATTTAATTATTATAATTATACAGTAACTAATTTAGTGGTCGTGTGTGCCTGATGTTGTCAAGGAATAATATACATGACTTGGCCCAAACTAGTTCTGCAAATATAAGTTATGTCTAATATTTTCAATTAATTATTCCAGAACCAGCACAAAACCAATCTATTACAAAAATATTTTAGACTCCCAGATTAAAAGTACATAATATTTTAAATTATTTTAAATTAATAAGCTAAGGTTTCAGGAAGCTTTTTCTTTGAATTTGCATAAAAGATTAGTAAATTTAATTTTAGTGTATATCTTAATCAACATGATATAAAGAGCTTAATCCAGTGATTCAGGACAATAGCAGAAAATTAGAATTTGTGAGTTTATCTTTAAGGCTAGCGTACACACCACACATATCTGATATATGACAAAACCCTTATCTTTAGTTATGTCCCTTAATGGCTCAAGAAAGAGCTGCATGATTCCTGTATCTGTGAAGCTGGACTGAAAGAATTTTTATTGGTTTTATGAGTATATTGAGATGTGGCTGAAAGCCAGTGTTTAAATTGGATTGCTTCCATATCTTTCAAAGATTAGAAACATACAGCTGAAAAAAGAGCAACAAATATCAACAGAGTTTTCTGGAAATATCAATGTAAGAAAGATTCCAAGCAATTCCTGCTAAACCATGATGAAAAAGGAAGTAGCATTGCAGATATGCCCAAAACTAGAGACAATCCCAATACTTCTGCAATCATTCACTCATAAATTCCCCTCAGTATGAAATTCTACATACTTCACTAAAAATGAAAGCCAAGTTAGCTCCAAAATATCATCTACATCTATCATTGACACCAATAAAAAACAATTAATTACACTAACATAATTGTGATATTATGTTGGGATAAATAGCTGCATTTTGGGGGTAGGTGATCACTAACATCTATTGCAAGCCAACGGAATAACCATTTTGAAAAAATGTGCACATTTCCAAGCATTTTGGTGATGTTCATGTGTGCCCCTAATGAATATGTAGCCATGAGTAGCAATTTTAGACTCAAGTCCTATTGGATAAAGGGAAACACCAACAGCAACCGGTTGAAAGCTTTGGTCATCATTCATTCGTTTAACAAATGTTTATTGAACAACTGGAAGATAGTTGGTGTAAAAAAGCCTTAAAGACAAAATAAGAAGTAGCTACGTGAGATGATAGATATGTTAATCTGCTTCACTACTTTAACTATTTTACTCTCTGTATATATTCCATAGCATCATGTTATAAACCTCAAATATGCACAATAAAATTTATTTTAATTGAAGACTAAAAGAGAATATAGAACATATATAAGTAATCAAATATATAATTTACAAGTTACAATTCTGAAAGGGAAAAATAAGTCATTAGATAACAATGAGAACTTAAGGAGTATTTAAATTAGATGAGGAGACAGAGACAGCCTCTTTGAGGAGGTGAACAACCTGGAGATGTACGTGGCAAATATAGCTAGTGTGCATAGAGCAAACATATGGATCATGGGTGGTCTTGCCTTTACTGGCTTTTATCCATAAGCCAGTTCTGCTTTAACATCCTCAGTACTACATCTATAATTTCAGAATTCCCTTGTTTCTCTCATGTTCCACTCCCTGGACACCTGACACCCCCATCAACTTTCTTGCCCCTCACTTCTCCCGCCTGGGTTTCTGGCTGAAGAGCTAAAGCTGCAACTCCATGGTCCTGCCTCACTGTGGGTCAGGGGCAGTGACAGCCAGATATGTGGCATGAATGGGGACAAATCTCAGTAGTGATACATCAGTTTGGCTAAAAAGCTTTGCTTGATGTTATGGGAACAATTTCTTAGCACAATAGGCAAATTTAATTTCTCTCAAATTCAAATACTATATTTAAAATATACTTAAGTAAAAAAATTTATTTAATTCTCCATGAACTGATTCTTTTCAACTGTATAGCAATATGCTTAAAGTCTTAGTGTGCAGTTTACCTAAAATAAAAAATGAGATTTATAGAATTGTTACTATTCTCTGAAAGAGGATTTGAACTTTCACGATATGTCTACAACACACTATTCTTTTATGTATCAGACTTATCAGATCTTTTATTTAATGGAGACAAAAAGTCATCTGGTCAGATTATACTGGTGCATACAATAGTTGCATAGTCAATTGTTTTTATATATAAATATTTGTAAGTGCTAAGCCTGAAGATTTCCTAGAAAGAAAGAAAAAGAATCCCTTAAGAATATTATATCACACCCAAACAAAACTCACAATACCATAAAAGATAAATTATTATCAAGGGGAGAAAAAAATACAAAAATATAATATGGTTACCATTGAGCTCAATTTTTACAATTTCAAGCACCTTTTTAAGTTTTTGTTTCAAAGCTCTAGAGCTGGACAGAACATAAATAGCTACTTCTTTCTCAGTATTTTATACATAGAAGAATAAACCTAAAATGACTTTTTTTCCTTATATAGGCTAGTATAATAGTCAATAATTAGAGAGCCTTATAAAGGCTATCCAATTTTTTAAAAAGTAAGTTGTTTTTATTAGCATTATCAATATTAAGGTTATTCTCTTTAGAAATATATATTTTTCCCATAATTTTCACCACTATTAGTAGCTATATATGTGTACTTTTATTTATTTATGTCTGTCTTCTCTACTAGACTGTTACCTCCATGAAGGCAGTGTCTTCATCTGTCTGGGCTGCTACAACAGAATCCCATAGAGTGGGCAGCTTATAAACAACAAAAATTTATTTCTCACAGTTCTGGAGGCTGAGAAGTCCAAGATGGAGGCACCAGCAGATTCAGTCTCTGGTGAGGGCCTGCTTTCTGGTTCATAAATGGCTACATTCTTGCTGTAACCTCACATGAGGAAAAGAGAGGGAGTTCTCCTGGATCTCTTTTCAAAAGGCACTAATTCCATTCATGAGGGCTCCACTTGCATGGCCTAGTCACCTAACAAAGGTTCCACACCTCCTAAAACCATCACCTTGGTATTTATGATTTCAACATATAAACATTTTTAGGTGGAGAGGAGAACACAAATATTCTGTCTCTAGCAGTCAGGTACCATTTCCATTTTTTGTTCCACATTTTTAGGCCCTCAATATGTTTTTATTGAAACAATGAATTTTTATAATGATAAGCAGACTATATGGTACTTATACATAAGAATTAAAAGTCCCTGGATCTAATCTACTTGGGAGGCTGTGGCAGGAGAATCTTTTGAACCCTGGGGGTGGAGGTTGCAATGGGCTGAGATCATGCCACTTCACTCCAGCCTGGGCAAAGCCTGGGCAAAAGAGTTAAATTCTGTCTCAAAAACAAATGAACAAACAAACAAAAAATCCCTGAATATTAACTGAAATGCAGGAGAGAAAACACGAAGGCCAAAAGTAATTTAAGTTTCTAATTATATTAGGAGAATGAACCAAAAAGTGACCTGAGTCATATTTTTCTCCTACAAGAAAAAAATCTGAAGTATTAAGATACATTTCTCTTTCTAACACTAAAATTGTGAAATAGTATGAAGTTAAAAAAACAGAAATCTAGTGTAATATATTCAGACAGGTTATGAGTAAATCAGTACAGAAAAATATAACAACTGATGACTGGGAATAAGGCTTACCTCTGTTTTTGAAAGTTGAGGATAGAACACCAAAATGTAGGTTTACATTCTTAAAATCTGCAATCGCATAATAATATTGACCGATATTTATGGTCCTACTTAGCCTTGGTTAAGAACCCTGTACATAGCAGACCTTCAATAAATGCCCATTATTAATACAAACAATATTCTAGAGGTAAATAGCAACTTGTGTGAGTTTACCTTTAGCATGTAAGATATGGAGTCACAGTTAAAGGACTGGAAGAAATGGCAGGAAGGACAACTCTCATCTCCACTCAAAATCCTATTTGTTCCCATATTTTTGTGTTCAGGAAATGGAGGGTTGGCAGCAAGGAAAATACACTTTGCATCTATCCTGTACTATGCACTTTACACAAACATGATCTTATTCCAACAGAATGCTCTGAATTATCTACATTTTCTTTATGAGGAAATCAGCTAACCTCCTAAGAAGAATCCAAACCCTGGTCTGACACCAAACCCTAAATTCTTCACACTTCATCTTATTGACAGAGCAGAACATAAAGATTAGGGCTTGAGAAAGACTAGAGGAGGCAATGGAAACTATCAGGTTGGCTTCAAGCACTAACATTATCTGGCCTAAAATAAAATAGAGGTGCATATCTTGCTGACCATAATTGGAGACGGGGAAAGGCAGCCAGTGAAAGAGGGAACTGTTAATTGTTAGGATGCCCCCACCCCGCCTTTTTTGTTTGTTCGTTTTGAGACAGAGTCTCTCTCTGTTGCTCAGGCTGGAGTGTAATGGCGCGATCTCCGCTCACTGCAACCTCCGCCTCTCAGGTTCAAGCCATTCTCCTGCCTCAGCCTTCCGAGTAGTTGGGACTACAGTGCGTCACCATGCCCAGCTGATTTTTGTACTTTTAGTAGAGACAGGGTTTCACCATGTTGGCCAGGCTGGTCTGGAACTCCTGACCTCAAATGATCCGCCCGCCTCGACCTCCCAAAGTGCTGGGATTACAGGCGGGAGCCACTGCGCCTGGCCAGGAAGCCCCTTAACTCCAATTTTTTTTTTTTTTTTCAAATAATCCCTTCAAGTTACATTAAAGAAAATGCATTGAGTTTAACAGAGAGAATAAAGTACATGTTTCGGAGTCAAATTCCCCCTACCTCATCCCCGTCCCACCAGGTTTGAATGATAAAACATCAGAAAACCTGCTCTAGAGGTTCTTCATAAAAATCTCTCTCACAGCTCTAGATTGGCACTTGCAATCCTGTCGGAGCAATTTATGTCTTTCCTCTTGGTCGCCAGAACACATGCAAGAGAGGAGAACAGCCCAACACACACCATTATTCCACATAAGCAAATCACAAGAGCTTGGGTGCAGATGCTAGTCACCTGGAAAAACAATCCAGGAAGCCCTTTCACCTTGCTTGATGATGACTAATCAAATGTTCACCCAGGAATGTGCTCCTTTCACTCAGCCAAGAGATCACTCTAGTCATGTATCAACCTCATTATTTTCTTTTTAGTACATTTTAAACATTTTAAGTAATAGACTGAGAAAGCTCAGCTATCCAGGGACCTGTTTTCTGGAACTTTCCAATCCTAGAATTCTTCCTGACTAGCCAAACAAAACCAAACTCCAAACCTATTAGCAGAATTAGCCCCTGCACAGGCAGCAATACATGAGTACAATTGAAAAGGGTCCTGGAGCCAAAGATCAGGATGACCCCACTCTGTTATGGATGTGTCAATTCAAAGACGTTAATAACAATAGACCACAGGCAATTTTCTGAAGAATGAACAAAAATCTGTTGAGAAAAGACCACCTCAATTAAATCTTAGTGGGGGATGGGGAACCGGGGGAAGAGCCAAATCATGCTACCAAGGAGCATTTTGTGGCCGCAAGATTTCATTCTATGTTTTAAAGAAAAAGAAACTATTACCTACAACTTCTTCAAGAAACCAAGTTCTAGAGCCTGTGCGGATAATTAGCTTCAATCTTTGTGGACACAGCACCTACAACTGCCTACATGTGGGATGACTCTGAGTCATCCAGAGCAAAGTTAAACTACTGTTTAGTTAGGCCATAGGCCCCAGTTGTTCAATCAAACATTAATCTAGGTGGTGTGGTAAAGGAATTTTGTAGATATATGTAACATCTATAATCAGTTGATTTAAGTAAAGGAGATTATCATCAATAATCTGGGTGGGTTTGACTCAATCATCAAAAGAACAGATGAGTGCTTTCCCTGATGAAGAAAACATTCTACCTATGGACTATGCAGCTTAAGTTTCCTCCAAGGAATTCCCAGCTTGCAGATTGCCCTAAAGATTTTGGACTTGCCCAGCCAGCCTCCATAATCACATAAATCAATTCTTTTCAATAAATCTCTCTCTCTCCACACACACACACACACACACACACACACAAACCAACACATATGCACACAACATATATATATAGGTATGTATATACATACATGTACATTCTCCATAAATTGCACCTAAAGTTATGTCAGAGCAATTTCTGTTTTTCTGGTGGAGCCCTGACTGACCCATACAGATTTCTGCCCTAAGAGTGGTTCCATAGGAATAGAATTTTTAAGGATAAGCTTTATGAATTGGTTTGGTTCTGTTATTCTTGGAATATGTTCTCTAATGTGATTAAATTTAAAGGTATTAAAGACAATTCTCAGTTGTGAAGAGGGTACTGGTAGTCTATGGCATGATGTGGCAATGGAGAAACACAAATATCACCACTGAGTACTCATAATCAAATATTTGTAAAAGGCAAGGTTTTAGGTGACCATATATTTCATGCCTTAGAGCATTTTAGCCAAACTAAAGAGTATGATGAAATTGGCAGGTTGCTGCCAACTGTACTATGGAAAATGGAAAGAAAAAGATAAACTCAGGGCTTGAAATTTCCTGTTCAAGCTCTGTATAAATAACCTGAATACTTCTGTGTCTGCCCAAAAGCAAATCCTTATCTCCTATAACCACAGGGCTAAGATTTCAAAACCAGACTCTCACACTGTGTGTTGCTGAATTACAACACAAAATGAATTTCTCCTGTTAAAGTAGGAGGATTGATTGAGAACAAATGGGATCTTGAAAATTAGAATGGGGACATATGGGAAATCCCACTCAAACTTGTGACATCAAATCTCTAAATTCTGATGAGTTTATTTGCCAATAGAAAAATCTTTTCACCCCTGTCTGAGGTTAACTCTGCGTTGCCTAAAGAACCAGTAATGGCTGCTCCTGAGGTAGGTGTCTTGCAAGACCCTGTTGATTCTCCTCAGAACTTATCCCTGACACCCCTCTTTGCTTCTAGACTTATAACAAGACTCAAGTACCAGCAGGCCCTAAAGATTAAGGTACAAAGTGTAGTCCACAAGGAAGTGTGCTACATACCAAACGAATTGCATGAGTTTTCCAATTTATACAATCTGGGGAATACGTAAATGAATATTAAGTATGTGGGATAATTGTGGAAGGAACATAAAGTTGAATCACATAAATCATTTCCTATCAAGTGCATTCCTAGAGGGATTATAGGGATTAGTGCCACCATCAAGGACTTGAAGGATGCAGGGGTAATGATTCCCACCACATCTTGTTTCACTCGTCTATTTGGCTTGTGTAGGGCCTTCCACCATAGTAAAATTCCCATAAAGTTGAATTAGGATGAATTTATTGATATCATCCCACTAAGCAGAGATTCTGGATTCAGTATTTTAGCTCAAAGGGTTAGAAAAGGCTCTAACAGTTTGGTTCGTTGGCTGAAACATGGACTACAAGGCGGTCTACATTAAATGAAATCAAATGCCAGAATTAACTGCCTTGCTACACTGAAGAGGAAGTTATCCAAAGGCTAGAGAGGGAGATCGAAACAGTAGAATAAATTTATCATGTAAGACCTGCTCACATACCCCAGGAGAGTCCTTAGGACACACATTTCATCATGATGGTGAGAAATAAATTTGTGAGGGGGGCCCCAGCACCCTTAAAGAGCTCTGTGGTCATCCTTCTTACAGGTCAGACATTACAGTGGGAATTGCTGCCACTGAACTGGGTGGGATACCTAAATGCAATAAGGATAATTGGCTCCCTTGTGGCAGCCTTAATCATCAAAGACAAGATTGATGTGGTTACACAGTGAACAGCAAAGACAATGCAGTAATCAGAATAGTCTAACTTGTGGAGACCTTTGGAATTGGCTAGCTGATCATGGTGTTTCTAGAAAAGAAATAGGTAATCTACTAAATTCTTAATCTGTATATAAACAAGGGTTATAACACTACTGAACTATGGAGTGAGGCCAAGTAGAAATCACCAGAGCTGTCTCCACTTAGAAAAAGTGTAAATCATAAGCAAATCTATATTCCTAGAGGGATTGCCGAGCTCAATGCCACCATTAAGGGCTTGAAGGATGCAGGGGTGATGATTCCCATCACATCTCATTTACTCGTCTACTTGGTCTGTGTAGGGCCTGCCACCTCGATGAAATTCCCAGGGATCTAGTGGTATGGGGCATGTTAGACATATCCTTTCTAAAGTAAACATTAAGTTGTTGCATTTGGCTTCTCATACAACCAAAAATGAAGCACAATGCCAAGTGGGCCTCTTTGGATTTTAGAAGCAACTTATTCTTTATTTCGGTGTACTACTTTGGCCAATTTATCGAGTGACCCAAAAAGCTGCTAGTTTTAGGTGAGTACCCAAATAAGAGAAGGCTCTATAACAAGTCCAAGCTGGCATGTAAGCTTCTTTGTCATTTGGAACATATGATTCATCAGATCCGGTGATGGTGCTTGAAGTGCCAGTAGCAGATAGAGATGTTGATTGCAGCCTTTGGCAGATCCCTGAAGGTGAATCACAGTGCAAACTCTGAGGCTTTGTTCCAAAACCCTACCATCTTCTGAAGACAGCTACTCTTCTTTTGAGAAACAGCTTTTTGCCTGCTACTGGGCCTATATAGAAACTGAACACCTCACCATGGGCCACCAAGTTACTATGAAATCTAAGCTGCCCATCATTAAATGGTTGTTGTCTGACCCACCAAGCATTTTAACGTTGGGTATGTACAGCCACACCCCAATATCAAATGGAAGTGGTATATATAAGATTGAGCTGAAACAGGCTCAAGTAATCTACATAAGAAGTGGCCCAAATCCCATGGTCCCCACTCCTGCCTTTATCTTCTCTCTACCAGTCAGTACCTAGGGTCTCCTGGGGAGTTCCCAGCAACCAATTGACTGAGGAAACAAGATTTCAGAGTGGTTTACAGATGGTCTTGCATGATATGCCAATGCCAATGCTCTACTGAATGTAGAGAGTGATTGCACTACAACCCCTTTCTAGTACATATCTGAAGGACAGTGCTAAAGAGAAGTCTTCCTAGTGGACACAACTTTGAGCAGTGAAGCTGGGTGTTCATTTTACTTGGAAGGAGAAATGGCCAGACGTACAAGACTATATTGACTGATGGGCTGTGGTCAACAGTTTGGAGATGGCCATCAACTTAAAAGGAACGTGACTGAAAAATTGGTGACAAGGATAGCTGAGAAGAGGTATGCAGACAGACCTCTCTAAATGGACATAGAACATAACATTCATGTCCCATGTAAATGTTCACCAAAAGATGACCTCAGCAGAGGAGAATTTTAATAATCAAGTGGGTAGAATGACCCATTCTGTGGATACTGCACTTCTTTCCCCAGCCACTGCTGTCTTTGACCAGAGGGCTTGTGAACAGTGGCCATGGGGAGGCATGAAGGTTATGCGTGGGCTCAGCAACATGGACTTCCACTCAACAAGGAAGTTGGAGATGGGCCAACCTGACTTCAGCCACTGCTGAGTGCCCAATCTACCAGCAGCAGAGACCAACACTGAGTCCCCAATATGGTATCATTCCCTGGGTGATTAACCAAGCTACCTGGTCACAGGTTGATTATATGAGACTTCTTCTATCTTGGAAAAAGTGCTGCTTTGTTATTACTGGAATTATATACTTACTATGGATATAAATTTACTCTCCCTCATGTAAAGTTTCTGTCATAACTACCTCCTCAAATTTACAGAATAATTCATCCATGCTTACAGTAATCCACACAGCATTGCTTCTGATCAAGGAGCTTACTTCACAGCAAATGAAGCAAAGAAACTCTAATTCACTGATCTTACCATGTTCTCCATCATCCTGAGTTAGATGGCATAATAGAAAACAGTGGAATGGCCTTTGAAAACTCAGTTATAGCACCTAGTAGGTGGCAGTATTTTGCTGGGCTCTAGAAATAACCTCTAGGAGACTGTATATGTTCTAAATCTAAATATGTATGTGCTCAATATGTGGTGCTTGATCTCCTATTGCCAGAATTCGTGAATCCAACAATCAAGGGGTGAAAATGAGAGTGGCATCACTAATTATTACACTTAGCAATCCACCAGAGAAATTTTGCTTCATGTCCCCACAACCTTATGCTGTGCTGGTGGAGAGGTCTTAGTTTCAAAGGGAGGTGTTCTTCCACTAGGAGACGAAAGGATTCCACTGAACTAGGAGTTAAGGCTGCCACCAGTCACTTTGGGCTCCCCAGACCTCTGAATCAACAGGCAAAGAAGGAAGTTACTATATTGGTTGGGGTGGTGAATCCTGATTACCAAGGGGAAATTGGGCTATACCGCGCAGTGGAGGTAAGGATGAGCCTGTCTGAAACACAGGAGATCCCTGAGGGCATCTCTTATTACTACCACATTCTGTGAAGAAAACCACAATAATTCAATTCAGACAGGACTGCTAATGGCCCAGCCCCTTCAGGAATGAAGGTTTGGGTCACGCCGCCAGGCTAAGAACCATGACCAGCTGAGGTGCCTGCTTAAGAGCAGAGAATTATGAAATGGGTAATGGAAGAAGGGAATCATAAATACCAGCATTGACCACATGGCCAGTTCTAGAAGCAATTCTGTAAATTTTAAGCATCCCTTATTTTGTTAGAAATGTGTGTGCACATGTATTTAAGATTTTTGCTTTCTTTCCTCTTTTGTCATTATTATCTAACGTAAGATATATTCATAATAGCTAACTTTACATCACAGTGTTTAAGCTACAGAATGTCAAGGAGAACAGTGAATGACATTGCCTCCTCTTCTAGGGAAAGGGTTACCATGTTTTGGGTTGGAAAACATGCTTCAAGATAGCTGTATTGCATTAGGTGGAAGAATGACTTTGCTATGTTCTTTATTTTGAGATTAAATATGGTTTCAGGAAATGTGCATGAGTCTAAAGTTGCAAAGTGTGGACTGTGATGTGGTGATCAGCTTCATGCGTCAACCTGACTAGTCTATAGTCCCCAGTTAATCAATCGGACACTCACCTAGGTGTTTGTGTGAAGGAATTTTATTAATGTGACTAATATCTGCAATCAATTGACTTTAAGTGAAGAAGATTATCCTCAATATCTTAGTGGTCCAGATTCAATCATCTGAAAGGGCTTAACAGCAGAACTGAGGTTTTCCTGAGGAAAAAGAAATTCTACCTGTGGACTGAAGCTCGAACTCTTGCCCCAGAGTTTCCACCCTACCCTTCTGCGAGTGTGTGGATTCCTTAAGCCCATTCCTCACAATAAGTTTCTTAATGTATCTCTCCTACTGGTTCTGTTTCTCTGTTTTTCATCTGTTTCTCTGGTGGAAGCCTGACTGATAAAATTGCATATAGATTGTGAGGGCATGTAAAAGTGGAAAATATTAAAATGACTTCCAGTAAGAAAAATTCCATTAAAAAAGGAAAGCTTTGTCATCCATCATGATTCCCAAGGGTGTACTAGAAATACAGTATTTCTATGAAGAAGGTGTAAATTGAGATACGAAACTAAAACCCAATATAATAAACTACTTGCCCCAAAGTCACAGAGGTGATAATTTGAAGCTATATTTTATGACAGAAACATTTTATTTTAATTACATAAATTAACTTCTATTTAATAAATGAATGCATTGTTTCTCTAGACAAGGTTCACCATTGTAAAGAATCTAATAAAAAGAAACACGGATTTTTTCCTCTATCGAAAGTAGTACTTGGAAAAACAATGATAGCACTTTGAAACTTCATAGTAACTTAGATTTTTTAAAAGTGAACATCAACTAGAGATTTAATTTCAAAATGTAAAGCATGAGAATGCTTGGATTTTGTTTTGAGGGTTTCATTTTTCTTTGATTTCAAATATATAGGTACACATAAAGTCTAAGATCAATAATAGAAGGCTGTTAAATGCTAAGACTCAAGCAAAAGAGTCAATGTTCGATTTTTTTCTTAGTCCTTAGAAGTGAAGGCCCCGGTTTGATGTAGGGCATTCCCAAATAATGTAACTGGGGCTGATATTCCCCCAAATAATGACTGTCAGGGAAAATGCCAGTTAACACTCATATTATTGTAAGGAAATTAATTTCAGCAACTTCCACATAATTTTCTCTTCTATTACAAGCAAGCTTCAGTCAAAAACAAAGACCTACTTCCTAATTCTTTCATTTTATACTTTCTTCTTAGATAGATAACCTCTTCCTAAGGATAAATCTAAGCAGAATAAGGAATAATAACACCTCCATATTGCGTGCTTCACTTCGCCTAGGCCCCATGTGAGCAGTTTCAACCGCAGGAAGTTAAGTCTGATCTGAAGGTTACTACGACCTTTGCAAAAAAAAAAAAGGCAAGGCCGATTGTATCAAAGTTGTCTTTTAATCTCCTCATCAGTAATAAAGTAAAGCACAATTTTGTAATTAACACACTTGAGTTTTTCAGTTTTCAAAAGGTGACCGTCACATGAGTCTGCACTAAGGAATATGGAAGTCAGCATCTTTAAAGACCTTCCTGGCTCCCAGCTCCAGTATCCTTCCAATCCACATAACCCCCAAACCTGAGGATGTCACAAGTATCCTTTAACCCGTGGCCCCACCTAACAGAGTCTCTGCCTTAATGCCCTATGTAGTTCACTACTCCCTCCAAGATTGGCCTCTGTGCTAGTCTATCCAGGTTTCCCAGGGCCTGTATTTCAGGCCCCAGTCTCAGCCCCAATCCCTGGGACCCACAATCTGTGAACATATCTATCTGTTTATCTGCCTGGATATTGTCTGCTTCCAGACTCTGTGTCACCACAACCCACCCACCTGCTGGGATACCATCTGCTGCACCTTGCTGGTCCTAGTGGACTCCGACCCCCTATCTGCCAGGACAACCTCCTGTTGACATCATTATTCTCTCCAGATAATCAGCCTACTAGCTCGGTTGGACTTTCTCCCATCAGCGGAAACAAGTTCCAATTCCAATGGCCTCTTTCACACTGGAGACCATGCCCTGTCATTAAAAAACAAACTAACCCCATCCTCTACCACCAGCTCTTATACTGACAAGTTACACTACTCTTTGTCCTATAAAATATGCCAACTTAACAGGTTTTAAGAATAATTAAAACAGATTGTGGATTATTTAAGAAAGAGTTATGTGTGTATGATAACCCTAAAAGATAGAAGTCATGTACCAACCTGTACTAAAGAAAAGTGATAAACAGCAGAATATTTTCACTGGCAATAAAGAACTGAAAAGCAATAATCAAATTCAGCTTTCCAAACAGTCTGCCATCTAATAGCACAGTTATAAAGACAAAAATTGAAAAATAAAATAAATGACATTAACCCTTTAGGAGATAAACAAAATGTGTACCTAATGCAGAAACAAGTTCCAAACCCAGTTACAGGAGTTGTCACAGTCCATACAACTCTAAGATATATGAATATTTTGCTAGTTTTTAAAGCAGTCCTTTATTTCTGCAAATGTGCCTTGATTTAAAACAAATGACAAAGAAATTATCAGTGTTAGCTGTATAATCATTAATACTCCACATAGAAACAATGTTTTCACCAGTCTAAGTTTAATAATTTCAAGATGTATTGAAAACAAAGGCAAGAAACACTTAAAATGATAACAATTCTCAAACTCAAAGTACTGTTTGTAGACATCAGATCTAATGAGGTCACATCACATTAAAATGTTATTAAATAATTAGCTGTACAGGCAATATTCTAAGTACTTTACAAATATCAACCGCTTTAATCTTCTTAAGAACCCTGGGGGAGAGGCACTAATATTAATACCATTTACAAATGAAAACACAGAGACAGAGAGATTAAGTTAATTTACTAGCTGTCACACAGCTAATAATAAATGACAAAAGTAAGACTCAAATTCAGCGATCAATGGTTTGATCCCCTGCACTTTGCTGCATCTCTGAATGACTTCTGAGGCTCCTGTAGCCAGAAAGGGGCAAAGCAAGGTACAGAATAGAGATTTGACTTCCATTGTCTCATGCTGTTTCCATAAAATCATCTGGTCAGTTCAAATGTTCACCTAGTGTTAGAAAGACTAAGAAATTCTATGTGGTGGACTAGTCAATTGTCACAAGCAAAAACAGCAAAAGAAATATAAAGTATTCCTGAAATCACAACTTTATGTGATATGATTAAACTATGATGTACGTTTAAATACCAACAACAGAATTCACAAACTAACATATAATTTTAAGTGAAGTGGCTCATTTTGGGTTAACCCCTTGCAATCAGCTCACACGATATGAAAAAACAATATAACCACAACCCAGATTAAACCAAAGAAGAGCTTTCACTGATATGAAGCACTGTTTTTTTTTAAGCCGCACTACAGCAACCATACCCACACAAACAGAACTGACATATACTAAAGACTTTACCAATAATTAGCAATGAAAATATTCATGATGTCTTCCAGCAATTTAAAGATACATCTTCTAAGACAAACAAACAATAATAATCAGTGTATGTGCAGCTTTTAAATAGTGATTTCATCTTTATGAAAGTTATAACCTCAACCTTTTAATGTTGTGTTTTAAAAAAACCATACATTTACACTTCCCTACCAATGAAATTTGATTTTTTAAAGACTATAGTTAAAATTTCTATGCTATTTACAAGGTAGGATAATAGTTTGACATTAAGTTAATCAAAAATATTAGGTGTTCTCAAGCATCTGTAAATTAGAATACTACAGGCTGAACATATTTGTAGAGAATTCAAATTACCATTATTTTATTAAGAACATTAAGTGAAACTTGAAACTTAACACATGATAGATCTTTACTTGTAATGTATCACTTAACTTATACTGAGTATTTTAGCAATTACATTTTTATTTCCAGCAGGTAATCAAGAATACTGATTTCAGTGACATTGGTGATAGAGTGGTGATCATAGCTGCCTTCTAAAAATGCTGATTTTTATTTATCTTATAAATGTGCAAAACGTTTTGGAGAAACAAAATCAAATTTGAAGTGAGTAAAACTTAATAGTTAACACCAGGTTACATAGCTGGTTAATGGCAGTCCTTGAAATACCTAGCTCAAATCTCAAAATCAAACAATTGCATGGGGTAAGAAATAGAAAGCTTTCTACTCCTTTGTTCTGTTTGTTATGCTGCTTCTTATGTTTAGAAAACATGTAGGGAACTAAGATAATGCATTCTTAGAGCTGCCTCATTAGAAAAATGAAAAAGCTTTACCTTGTCTTCAAAATGGCTGGTAACAATATAGCTTTAATTTATTCCTTTTTCCTTATGCTTGTTCTCTCCCCTACCAGGTACACCTAAATACTGCCTCTTTTTTAAAAAAAAAATTAAAAATCTGCAATCCTTTTAATCCTAGGAGCTATACTAGTTTAGAAGTTTAAAATAAAGATGTAATGAGGAATTTGGTGTCCTAACACCATGAATCATAGTGATACAATAGTAATATCACCTTGACTATGAAGAATACCTGAGACCAAGCCTAGGTAAAGGAAATTGCAGGCCTGTATTGAACATGCAAGTTTCAGGCTATGGTTTAATTAGTGAGTCAATTTTCTGTCTCCAGTACATTGGCACACCCAAACCTTAAAGATATGTCACACTCATTAACTAGCCGGAAATCAAGACAACTGTAGGACAAAACTAAGCTGATAGTCACTAGAAAAGTGATGATGTCTGATCACCAGTGACACCTTATTTTCCAGACCACATTCTCCTACCTAGAGGGACAAATGGGATAGAGTGAGAAGAGGGAGCAAATAGCTTTACCTGGCATGTGAGATAGCAAGCATAAGGAAACAATGATAGATTAAAACTATACTCTTACCAGCCATTGTGAAAGCAAGGTATCAGACTTCATTTTTCTAATGAGGTGTCTCTAAGAATGCCTCATCTTAGCTCTCTGCATGTTTTTTAAACATAAGCAGCAGAATAACAAACAGAACAATGAACTAGAAAAGCTTTCTATCTCTTGCCCCATGCAATATTTTGATTTTGAGATTTGGGCTGGATATTTCAAGCACTGTCATTAACTAGCTATGTAACCCAGTGTTAAAAGAACAACTTTAGACAAAATAAATTTAAGAGTTTATTTAAGAAAAGAATGAATAATCAAAACTGAAAGAGGTTCAAAGAGCTCTGCTCTAGCAGCCTAAGCAGTGGGCTTTTATAGTCTGAACATGGAAACAAAGTAAAAAAAATTACTTGATTAACTATAGCTATGTATTTCCGTACAGTTCAATATATAACAGGTCTCTT
Organism: Pan troglodytes; assembly: GCF_028858775.2. Classification (NCBI taxonomy): domain Eukaryota; kingdom Metazoa; phylum Chordata; class Mammalia; order Primates; family Hominidae; genus Pan; species Pan troglodytes. Next base: position 134,522,848 of record NC_072403.2, on the reverse strand, counting down.
GTTATATAACCAACCAGCTAGATGGGTGTCTGTGATTGGCTGAAGCTCAATTCAAAATTAATCAGTAACAGCCGGGAGCTGTGGCTCACGCCTGCAATCCCAGCACTTTGGGAGGCCGAGTTGGGCGGATCATCTGAGGTCTGTAGTTTGAGACCAGCCTGGCCAATATGGTGAAACCTGGTCTCTACTAAAAATAAAAAATGAGCCAGGTGTGATGGCATGTGCCTGCAGTCCCAGCTACTCGGGAGGCTGAGGCAGGAGAATCACTTGAACCCAGGAGGCAGAGGTTGCAGTGAGCGGAGATCATGTGGTTGCACTCTGGCCTGAGTGACAGAGTAAGACTCCATCTCAAAAAATAATAATAATAATAATAATAATAATAATAATAATAATAAGCAGTAACAAGGAATGCCTCTAAGTTAACTTTTGGTGTGGCTTGTATAAGGGTTCTGGAAACAGAAACAACCCTAGATGAATGGCCTCCTGATTATTTGGCTTTAACACCAGAAAGTCACATCACCTCTGGAAGCTTTGTTTTCTTCATATGCAGTCTGATCCTTCATTGTGGTTTGCCTGGGAAAATTCTAGTTTTATTCATATTTTCCTGACTTCCCATCCAGTTTAGCTTTTGCCATTTTCAAAAGTTCCCAGCACTGGTAATATATAAAGCCATAAATTAGAATGATGTTTTCTTCCAACTTTTCTAGCAATAACGTTCTGCTATCCATGGGCCCAATTTAGGAGTAGGGAAGGCCACTAGATGTGAATAGCAAATGAAGTGTTTCATTTACCAAGTGAAATACAAATTTCACAGGGAGAACAGAGCTAGAACTATATATATCTACATATATTTCAAAAACAATCTTTTGAAAAGAAGTGTGATATTATTTTTGTAAGTTAAAAAACACAAATCAAGACTAAATATTGGAATGGTTGTATAAATACACGAGTGAAAATACAAAATAGACTGGAACAATGCGTACTAATTCATAGGAGCTCTGAGAGGAGACTTAACTGTTGCATTTTATTTCTTTATAAAGGAGACTTTAAGCAGACATTATAAAATAAAATGAGTCAATTTTGGGAGGTGGGAAATTGATTTTATTCTTTGTTCTCTTCATTATTTAAATGTCTCATTATTGAAATTCATATTCGTATAATATGAATTACACGAATAAAAAAACAGAACACAGACTATGAAAACAAAGAGAAGGTGAAACTAACCTAAGATAGGCCTGGAAAAGTGAGCCCACAGTATTGAAATATTTATTTATTTAAATATTCATTATTGCAGCTGGTAGGCATGTGAGAAGTGAACCACAGTTCGTTGAGTTAACGTTCTTACCGGCAATCACTAATTGCTTTATGTGTCTCATGTTGGCATAATCTTGCTCTAGTTCACCACCTGAGTCCTTCTGGACTTTTTACTGGCTAGTTCAAATTATGCAACAGTTGATACCAACGACATGATTGAAAAATAGGAATTGATTACAACACAGATACTTAGAACTAAACCCTAGCAACTTTCAAACTCATCCAACTTGCATGAGCAGGCTCTCTTTGAACATGTCACAACGTGTTGTCCAAGATCTTCTTTGATATGATAAACTGAAGTTGACAGTACAGGTCTCTTAGAATACTACAAAGTAGAAATTGAGCTAAAAAAAATCTTTCCAGCAACTAAGAATAGGTAAATAATAAGGAAATGGTAATGAAGTAGAACAATTGTCTTGGCAGCTTTTCTAATGTTGTATATGTTTAGCATTTCTCACTGTACATTTTAGAAACATTTTGTTTTTATGAATCCCAAATAAGAAGAGAGGATCTTTTTAAGTTAGTGGGTGTCATTTTAACTTTCTGGGTTGTTTAAGGGAGTCCAAATGTTTCCCAAGATGACATTCTAGTTCCCATGAATTGAGTACCATCTATTGAGTGTCCACTATATAGCAACCATTTTGAATTAGTTCATTTACACTCATTATTTTTTTCTCTTCTCACCACAGCCCCGTGACACGTACTATCTCCTTTTCTCTGATGTAGGCACTAAGGATCAGAGATGAGAGATTTGGTCAAAGCCTAAGTGTAAGTGACAAAGCTGGTAGATCTAACTCAAAAGCAGCCTTGTAGTCCCTTATTGTATTGTCTTCAGGCGAACCCTTCCCACATCAATGGTTTCAACAACAGACCCTGGAACTTTTGTCTTTGGAGATGAATTAATTACCCACCTCCAAAACCAACCCGTCACCCTCCCACTTATGACCAATCAACTCAGTTATCAGAGGTAGCTTGTTATAATTTCAGGAAGCCTTTCCCTTGATTAAGCAAAAATGTTTTCTCCTCTAATTCCATCCATTCAAATCTAGTTTTCCCTTCTCAATCACACAGATTTTTTTGACATGATATTTCTCATGTAATTGAAGAAAGTTAGCGCATCTTCTCTAGGACCTCCACAAAGAAAACATCAGCCACTCCTGATATAACACCTTTTGGGTCTCCTCACACTCCTCTAGTCAATTTTTCTCTAGTTCAAAATTTCCATGCTAGTGATTCACAGACTCTGGAGAATTGCAGTGTCTTTAGCTCTGATCCCCACAGCTCACAACAGTGCAGGGCACAGGGTAAATGGAATAAGCACTCAAAGAACACTTACGGAATGAAGAATTGAGAAAATGAGTTTGCCACACTGCAAACATTAATTGACAATGACTTTGATCACTAAGAATTAGTGCTAATCTGTTAATGATCACCTTCATTCTTTGTATATATTCCCTTTACTCTCCTTGACAAGGGTATCTGTGTGTTCTGCTCCTTTGTTTGTTGGTTGTTTTGTTTTGTTTTCCATTTTCCCCTCGAGAATTCACTGCTTACAGTGTTTGCACAGTCTTCAAAAAGTGACAGTCTGGCTAGCATGAACATTAACAAGATTTATTCTTTAAGTTTAGGGTTATGCTTGTTTGATTTGGTTAGTCGTGCTTAAAACAAAATGGCTAAGTTTCTCTTTTGCCTTTATTAGCCAAGAGAAGAAAACATTTTACACAGTTCTTTTGACTACTTCCAGACTTTTTTCTGGTGGTGGTAAAAGAATATATGTACTAAGTGTAGATTTATGAACAAATAAAGATATATGTTTAAAAATCAATGTTTATTTAGCAAGGGTATTAGAGCTAAGGTCTATTCTGTAGTCTTTTTTTAGTTTCAGGCACTTTTAGGCACGTCTCCTGAGCCAGCAGGATGAATCTGCCAGGGATATAACTTCATGAATGTCTAAAAGTTCTTATAGGAAGGACAATGATGATGGCTGTTAACCAAACCCCAGGACCAAGACCTGCCTGGCAAAAATCCACTTCTTAACAGTCCCAGTCCTTGTGTAAGTAAGGGAAAAAACTCTTTAAGGTGGATGGATAAAAAGAGTTGAAGTGCTAAACGGAATACTGAGAAAATGATCGGGGTTAGAAGGCAAGAGATGAATGGCTGAAGGCAGAACTTGGGGCAATTTGAGCCCTGAAACAAAAGGGCAACACAGGTTGGGGAGCAGATTCCCTGTCAGCTGAGAGACTGCTAGTGGGAGGACATGAAGCAGAGTGAGTGCTCTCTGGAGGAATAGCAGTGAACAGGAGTCAACGCATTGGCCAGAATCATGGATAGGGGCTGGATGTGAACAGAAAGACTAGAAAGTTCACGGGTACACTGGTTACTCTTTCCCATGAGATATTTGGTCCTCAGAGTCTAGTAATTATGCTAATATGGCCTGGGACAGAAAATTGCTATTTTGTTAGTGTTAGTTGATTGTTATAGTACAGGCTGGTACAACCTTGAATATTTTACCTAAATTAAAACTTTAAAAAAATTATTGGTCATTAATTATAATACATTTTCCTTTCATACTTCCTCTGAGTCCCCAGCATTGAAGGAGCAGCAGTACTCTGGAAGGAAGCAAACAAACTTTCTTGTATCATCAACTTCAATAAAACAGGAAACATTTCTCTCCAAATTTTGTCATTGTGTCACTCCTCTGCGATTATCTACTGCATTATTCGAGACAGAAATTGAATTATTTCATTTTTATTAGTGATAACTTATTTTAACATGTTATTTTAATTCAGAGATTACTCAAGGAGGTTGCAAATAATTTCTACTGAGATAAAATGCCTTGGCACGTGTAAGAATTATAAAACTGTCTTGTTGAAATCCTCTACTCTCTTGGATACTTTAAGCCAAATTTAATTGATCTTTTTAGGTGGAACAATTCATCTTTCCATATTATCACTGGTCTTTACTAGAACTTCATCTTTATTTATTTATTAATTATTATGATTTTTTTTTTTTTTTTGAGACGGAGTCTTGCTCTGTCACCCAGGCTGGAGTGCAGTGACGTGATCTCTGCTCACTGCAAGCTCCGTCTCCTGGGTTCAGGCCATTCTCCTGCCTCAGCCTCCCAAGTATGTGGGACTACAGGCACCCGCCACCACGCCCAGCTAATTTTTTGTATTTTTAGTAGAGATAGGGTTTCAGTGTGTTAGTCAGGATGGTCTCAATCTCCTGACCTCATGATCCACCTGCCTCGGCCTCCCAAAGTGTTGGGATTACAGGCGTGAGCCACCGCACCTGGCCTTCATCTTTATTTTTAACTAAGATATATTATGTATTCTTCACACAAAAATTTCTGTGATGCTGTGTGCCTTCAGGAGATAAAATAGCAAATTAGTACTATCCCAGAAAAATTTCTGCTTTACTAAGCCATCAAACAGTAATATATTGGAATGTTAGTCAGAACTTACTGATTCATTAATTCCATTTCCCCTCAAAAAATCAAGAAAAAGCAATTTTCAAACATTTATTAGGTTCATGCTATTTGAGTCTCTTCTCTGTTTTATATGTATAGAAGTTTTAATATATCTACAATCAAGTCTATCAATCTCCAATTATGATTTTTGCCTTTGATGTCATGTTAGACAAGATTATGAAATTATTTGCCAATCTATTTTCCTCCAGTTATGTCTCTGTCATTGTTCTGCTTTTATCAATCTGACAAGTATTTGTATATTGTATAAATAAAATATCCAAATTTACATGTTTTCCTAACATTAACTAATTATTGTTGTTGTGCTTTTTGAATAGTCATTACTTTCTCCATCAACATGAAATGTGGTCTTTCTTATGCATTACTTTTACATGTGCTTTGATCTGTTTGGGGAATTCTCAAACTGATTTGGCTTCTCTAAGTTTCTATATTAGTAAATAGTACCACACAATTTTAATAATTGTAACTTTTCAATATGCTTTAATACTGGGAAATAGCAAGTTTCAACTTTCTTCTTTTTTCAAAAATATGCCTTTTGCAGACTGTCCATACTTCCAAATGAATTTTAATAATCATTTTGCCAAGATCTCTCCCAAATCCTTTTTTGGATTTTAAATGAAATTGTACTAACTTTATAAATTAATTTGAGGAAGCTAACGTGTACAACATCTATTATTCTCATCCAAGAATACAATATAAACCTTCATTACTGCTATTTTTTCTTTCTGCATAACATACTTACCAGCCAATTGTTTATCTTATGTTTCTCAATAGATGTTATTTTCTTAAGTCTTGTACATTTCTTTAATAGTTTATTCATAGCTATATAATATTTAATTGTTATGATGAGATTTTTAAATGTTTTTTATTTGTTGCTGTCATAGAAAAATCAACTGATTTTTACACATTTATCTTTTGTATAGTTACTTAACAAAGTTCATTACCCTAATGGTTCTTCAGTTAATTCTCTTGGGATTTTTAGTAAAATATATATTTTTAGCAAAAATATAACCTTTTTTCTAATAATTATAACCTTTGAGAGGCAGCATAACATGGTATTTATGATTAAAGACTCACAGATCAAACCACATGAGTTTTAATTCAGCTCTGCTACTTATTAGCTTCATGACCTTGGCCTTGTTACTTAGCATCTCTTGGCCTCAGCTTCCTAATTTGTAAAATAGAATGATAGTAGTCCATATCTCCTAGGGTTGTTGTGAGGATTAAATGAGTTAATATTTGTAAAGCATTTAGAACAGTTCCTAGCATATATAAGAAAAATGCAAAAAATATTAGTCTTTTAAAACATTTATTGCGTTGGTTAAAATTTGTTAAATGATATTAATTATAAGTGATGAAATTGGTCATGTAGTAAGCCACTAGGGTTTTTCTGCTTTCTTGAAATCAGAAAGCAGAAGTTTTATATTTTAATGACATCTCTCTATTCCTAAATTACTATGCTACATGTATGTGTGCTTTCTTAAAAGTAATATAGTTGCATTTTATCAAATGTCATTTGAAATCTATTTGGAAGTTAAAATAGGGGTTTTATTCCTCAGTCTAAGACTATGAAATCACTTTAATAAGTTTCCTGATACTAAACCACTTTAACATTCCTAGAATAAACACCATGTGTTGTATTATTCTATTTTATTGATATATACATTATTTAGCTAGTATTTCAATGAATTTTTATGATTTTCTTTTTTGTGATACTTTTTTTAGTTTTTTTTTTTTTTACTTTTTTGGTATTGTGCTTATTAAATAAATCAGAAAAATGTTTTCTCTTTCAAAGAATTCATAGAATATAGGGATAATTTGTTCCTTAAGAGTGTATATTTCTAGTAATTGATTATAAATAGCTGATGAAAATAAGATACTATAGTCACTTAAACGTAGTGTTTTAGCTCCCATCAAACATTTCTATTCAAGCTGGTCAAGGACATAGGCTTATGCTTCCGACAAAATTAGGCTCAAGTCCTAACTCACCACCCACTTGCTAAATGTGTGCATTTGGCAAGGTGTGCTTGTATCACAGGAAATAACCATGCCTTCCTTACCTTCCTCATAGAGTTACTGTAAGAATTAAAGAAGATTATGCTAATAAATCACTGTATACTCAGCCCACAATATAGACCCAATAAATTATTTTATATGTTAGTTTTAATTTTCCTTAAGTACAAAATTAATTCGTATTATAATTCTACTTATTTTGTTGTAGTATGGAGATTCTAGTGGTTTATGTAGAAATATAAATGGTTTGGGTAAAATTATTTGTGTGAAATTATTTTATAATAAAAGTAGATTTCAATTAAGACATGCTATTCTTTTTTTTTTTTTTTTTTCTTTGAGTGGAGTCTCGCTCTGTCACCCAGGCTGGAGTGCAGTGGTGTGCTCTCGGCTCACTGCAAGCTCCGCCTCCCGGGTTCACGCCATTCTCCTTCCTCAGCCTCCTGAGTAGCTGGGAATACAGGCGCCCGCCACCACACCCGGCTAATTTTTTTGTATTTTTTTATTTTTAGACATGTTGACATAAATTTAAATTTTCACATCAAAGTAAAAATGCTCTGATGAGCCATGGGAATGAACCTATTGCCAATGTTAAATGAAATCACAGAGGGTTAATAGGAAAGTTGTACACTGGTTTTAAGAAGACCAGGCAATGAGCCTAAACCAAATGTAATGTCTTCCACCCCTTCCTGCTTCCCTGGAGTTGTGTTCTAGTAGGAATCTGAGAGGGGGAGAAGAACTTTGGAGCCTTCCCTCAGGCTGCAGCTGACCTTGGGTTCTCTTGCTCTGTCATCTAAGCTGCAGTGGAGAAGCAAGGTTCTCACTCTGGGTAGGAGAATGTAGCACTAAGGGGTCCAGGTGCCCTCAAATACAAGTTTTACCAAGCTGATAACATTTATTTATTTATTATTTATTTATTTTTATTATACTTTAAGTTCTGGGATACATGTGCAGAATGTGCAGGTTTGTTGCATAGGTATACACGTGCCATGGTGGTTTGCTGCACCCATCAACCCGTCATCTACATTAGGTATTTCTCCTAATGTTATCCCTCCCCTTGCCCCACACTCCCTGACAGGCCCCGGTGTGTGATGTTCCCCTCCCTGTGTCCATGTGTTCTCATTGTTTAATCCCTACTTATGAGTGAGAACATGCGGTGTTTGGTTTTCTGTTCCTTGTTACAAACTGATAATATTTTTATGAAATACTAATAAGACTGCAATATGAATGTGGCCTCAATTTTCAAAGGATGCACTACTGTGTAGGCAAGTACGAATATATACAGATATCTGTCATAGATAGATGGATAGATAGATAGATAGATAGATAGATAGATAGATAGATAGATAGATAGATAGGACAGATATCTGTGAGATACCAGCACACAAAAACCTGTCTCTCAAACAAGTATTAACTTGAGGTTTATGTTCACCTATTAGTGTCATCGAGAATATTTAATTGTAGGTACTGATTATAATTCTATTACTATGGTCTCTGAGGAGAGTAGTAATAAGAAAAGCAGTCAGTTTATAAGACCTGATAGGCAGTATGAATTTCTCTTCTATTTTAAAGGCTATAAATTTCAAAATACTATTCTGATGGGCTAGCTGCCTCTATAAGAACCATTTAAGTAGGCACAGCTAAGAGTGGAAATATCAAACCAAGCTCACTTATCCCTGGCAGATACGAGTTGAAAATGTGTATCTCAAGGTCCCAGTATGTATTGTTTGCTATTAATTAGAAATTAACAGTATATTCTATCAATCTTATATTAAACTACATTGTTTTCTAAAATGAAGATATCCCACCTTACATTTTCTTTGCTGTCATCTGGCTTTATAGCAACAAATATATTTTTAGGAACATCTTCAATATATTATTCCATATGTTCCTAGATCAATGGAACAAAAATATACTTACTCCTATCTTTCCTGTCCCTGGCACAGGGTTTTCTGCTTCTCCCAGAGTTCTCTTGATCAAGTGTCTTTTCAGTATAGCATGACTCCTGAAGGAAACAAAGGCAGGAAAAGATTTATTAAGATAAACATCTCTAGTTGCTTGTCTCTTGCAAAAAAGAACAAGTTGTTCCTTAGACAAAAAAGTCTAACTTAGTGACCAAATGTCACATGTTGTTAAAACAACATTCATTGTCTTTTTTATTCCTTTTCCCAAATTGTTTTATTCAGTTTCTCTGATAGCAAGAGCAGGACAAATTTTCTTGAGTAAGCAGCTCCATACACCCAGATAAATAAGGAATGTATTTCTTTGTATTATTTTGTTCACCATTCAAACACATCAATTGTATTCTGAGCAGTCTTTCTCATGTTTTGCTCTAAAACTGTGTAACATGAACAGTCAGAGACATTCTTACTAAATAGTAAAATAAACAAGAAAGCAAGATTTTTTTTTAGATTTTCAAATTTCCATTGAAAATAGATTCACTAGGTGAATGATAGCCTTTCTCAAATGTGTGCTTTAAAAAGCAATATATCCCTGCAACCGTTCATCTTTGAATTTAAATACCAAGGAGCAAGGACATTGTTTTCCTCAATCACAAGATCTAGTGATTGGAATTTTTGGAGAGAAATGAATCCAGTAAAATCCAGTCTACGCATAATGCCTCACCATCTAGAGGTAATCTAACATTTTGCTATGAATAGGTAGCCAATCAACTTGCATATTTTTTGCAGATCATATTCTTTTAGGTATTTATATGTAAAAAAGTCCCCATTTAAAAACCAGTTATTAGCTTTAAATAGCTGGAAAACAACCTAGTTATTTTCATTTATGTATATACTTCTGTGGAGGTGGCCACAGCTGATCACTGGGTTAACCAGATGCCCTTTCACTCAGGCAGTCTACATATTTGAGCAGACACATAGTAAATGCTTAGATGTTAAAAATGAATGAGCCATGTTTCTTTCATTTTATGAAGATCATCTGTTTCTTTTTCTAGATGTGAGGCCAGTAATGTCAACATTCCTCTGCTTGTATACTAGGGTTATTCAGAGCAGGGAAGAGTCTAGTTTTATATTATGCATTCAAGGATCAACGTTGTCTGCTGTCTTCTCTTCCCTATTCCTTTCTAATAAACCATCAAATTCTATCTATTACAGGCTCTTAATGTTCTTCAATTCACTCTTCATTCCAATTCCATTTGCATGGGCAAATCTAGTTCAACTCTCCCCAGCCATAGCTTCTTCCATTCCACCCATTCTTCCAGGGGTTATGACATTTCTCACCAGTATCCCTGCCTGAGTCATTCCCCTTCGAATCCATCCTCCACACACCTTTCACACTGGGACAGTAACTGAACTTCCAATTTGTATAAAACCCAAGAACTATACATGGTGGAGATATTTCACTATGATTCTCAAATAAAGTATCTTTTTCCCCAAATGTCAACATCATTATGTTAGCCACTCTAAGTTAGTTTTCAAATAGTTTGATTACTCTCTCCTTTGCTTCTCACATAGCTTACAAATGCACTGGTAAAAGAATGTCCTAAGGGCATTGCAACATATAGGCAGAAGCACTGAACTCAGTTCTAGTTTCAACTCATCTATTTATCAGCTGGTGATTTTGAGGAGTCATGTCCTTTCCTGGAGGTGAATGACAGACCTTTGTTCATCAAATGGCATAATAATATTAATCCTGCCTGTCTCTCCAGGTTGTTCTGACATTTAAAGAAGATCACATACAATGAAATTCCAAATATATGGTTATTACGCTCCCTGAAGATCTGCAAAAGTATAAACTTGCTTCCTTTGTTTAACACTAAATTCAGATTGAGACCCAAGAGGTATCTGTGATCACACTCTTAAGTCTTACAGCTTTCTTTTGGAAATGTGATGTTCTAAAGAGTTTGTTTTGGCTTCCCAAAAAAAAGAGCACCAAAGGAATTACACTGTAATATATTTGGATGTCAAAGACACTCTGAATCTAAAAAAGTGAGAAAAAGGAAAGGGAGCTCAAAACAGTGACAAATCTCAATTGGCTGAACCTGCCATTTAATTAAAATAACTCAACTGCCATATGTGGCACAGATATTAATGCCATCTTTTTCAAACTCTGCTAATATCTCCAGACATTACTGGACACTAATAGAAAATATGTCCCTATTCTCTGTCATTGTGTTGTAGAGTTTTAAATGAAAGAAATGTAGAGTGTTTTAAATGTAGTGTTTTAAATGAAAGAAATGTAGAAATAGGATGTTTGTTTGTTCTGTTTCCAAAGAGGAAATAAAAGATATCAACCAAATATTCCTTAATATATAATTAGCACTGTGGCCTCAGCTCAAGGAAGTCTTTATTTTAGACATAAAAATGACAAAAAATGCTGCTAATCCATGCTTTCCTCTCCTTCAACCCCTGAGTTCTCATGAGCATCCCATCTGCTGGTTTCCAGGTAACTTTTATATGGGCTTTTGGATGAGCATTCATTGCAAATACTTTTGGATGATACTGATTATCCTACTTAACCTCTTTACTGTTTTAGATCACTGGGTAATTAGCCAAACAGTATACTGAGGATCATAAACTGAAAAGAAACAGATATAGCATATCCATGCAGTACCGATTTTATCAGGCTGATGGATTGAAAATGGTAATTTTAATAGTGCTTTTTAAAAATTATAGTTAAAATCATACAAAATGTATCATAATCATTTTTAAGCATACAGTTCAGTATTCTTCATTATATTCATATTGTTATACAACCAATCTCCACAACTTTTTTGTCTTGCAAAACTGAAACTTCATACCCATTAAACTACCACCTCCATTTCTCTTTTCAAAACCCCTGACAACCATCATTTTACTGTTTCTATAAATTTTACTATCTAGTTTTATAAGTGGAATCATATAGTATTTGTCTTTTTGTGACTAGCTCATTTCACTTAGCATAATGTTCTCAAAGTTTATCTATGTGGCAGCAAGTGCCAGAATTTCCTTCCTTTTTTAGGCTGAATAAAGCCTTAAATAAAAATACTCTGATGTATATATTGTATTTTGTTTATGTATTCATCCATCAATGGACACTTGAGTTACTTTCACCTTTTGAATATTATAAATAATGCTACTATGAACATGAGTGTACAAATATCCCCTCAACACCCTGCTTTCAAATCTTCTGGATATATACACAGAAGTGGAATTGCTAGGTCCTATGATAATAGTATTTCTTTTTAACATATTTTTTTACAATAGTTTTGATTTACAAAAAAAAATTTGAAGATAGTACAGAAAGTTCTTATACTGTTCCATACCCAGTTTCCCCTATTATTTGTATCTTACATTAGTATGGTACATTTATTACAACTAATGAACTAACATTGATATGCTATTGTCAACTAAATCCCATACTTCATATCTCTTTAGTTTTTATCTGATGCCCTCACGGTATTTCAGAGTGTCATTTAGGTACCGCATTACGTGTAGTCATAATGTTTCCTTTTTACTGTGACATTTTCTTAGACTTTCCTTGTTTTTAATGACCTTAATAGTTTGACAGATATTTTGTAGAATGCCTTTCAATTGGGATTTGCCTGGTGTTTTTCTCATGATTAGACTGTGGCTATGAGATTTTGGGAGGAAGACCACAGAGGAAAAGTGCCATTTTCATCACATCATATCAAGGGTCTATAATATCAGTATGGCATCACTACCGATGTTGACCTTGATGAGACAGTGTTTGTCAGGTTTCTCCACTGAAAAGTTAGTCTGTCTCCTGCTGCTTTCCTCTGTATTTTTGGGAAAGAAGTCACTATGTGTAGCCCACAATTAAGAAGAAAGGAGTTATTTTCTACCTCCTTGAGGATGTTGTATCTACTTAAATTATTTGGAATTTTTCTGCACAAGAGATTTATCTCTTCTTCTCATTTATTTATGTATTCAATTATTTATTCATAATGATATGAACTCATGGTAGATATTATATTTTATACTTTGGATTATAATCCAATAGTACTTTATTATGTTCTGCAAATTGTTCCAGATTGGGTCATCATTAGCTCTTTCAGTTGGCGCCTGTAGTACTTTTCCTGTTAATGCAATACATATTGCATTATCTATCACCACTCAATATTTCAGCCTTGACATCTAGCATATAGCTCTATCTGGGTAACACAACTGAGAAAAGCCTTATTCAAGTACAATGAAAGACAGAGAGTATTATGAAGCAGTTGTAATGGACATTGTGGTGTGCCACCAGCTGCCCCCTTCAGGACTGAACCTTTCATTTCCCCAGCTGATTATTGGTGGTTGATGGCCCTCAACTGAAACCTTCCAATTACGAGTTACTGCAGGGCATAAAGAACCTGCACTGAGCCCTCATTTGGACTGATTCTGAGGGCACATCCCAGCTGCTGAGTTCCCCATGGAATCAGCTTTCCCCTCTACCCAGGAATGTTTCCTGTATACACAAACAACACTAGGTAACCTCTAGTAAGGGAGATAAGGTGAAAGTCAGCATACTGAACACATGCAAATGGAAAGAAATTGGTTACAGAGAGGAGAGAATTTAAATTGTGAAAAATGTTGTGAGTCAGGTCAGGCTAGGTTATAAGGAATCCTGAAAGCCAGGCAAAAGGCTTAAGATTGAATTAGTAGGCAATAAGTCTAACTGGGGGTGCAGTCCAATAAAGTATGATGTAGCCATAGGAAGAAATAGTATCTAGATATAAGAAACCAGAAATTGTAGCTAACATTTATACTAGCTATTAATGCACAGGGCATACTTTGTATCCACTATGTCATTAAATCTTCATTACAACTATTAAGATCTCAATTTTGCAAATGACAAAACTGAAGCTCAAAAATATTCAGTAACTTACCCAAGATCACATAGCTAAGAAGCCCACTGAAGAGATTCAGACTTTGCTCTGTATTACTCTTAAAGTAATGCTATTCAACTCAGCAAGTCTTAAAGAATATGTAATCATAAGACATGGCAAATGTTTCATAAATGTTAAATGAAAGAACTGGAGGCCGGGCGCAGTGGCTCACGCCTGTAATCCCAGCACTTTGGGAGGCCGAGGTAGGCGGATCACCTGAGGTCAGGAGTTTGAGACCAGCCTGACCCACATGGAGAAACCCCATCTCTACTAAAAACACAAAATTAGCCGGACTTGGTGGCGCATGCCTGTAATCCCAGCTACTTGGGAAGGCTGAGGCAGGAGAATCGCTTGAACCTGGGAGGTGGAGGTTGCGGTGAGCCAAGATTGTGCCATTGCACTCCAGCCTGGGCAAGAGCAAAACTCTGTCTCAAAAAAAAAAAAAAAAAAAAAAAAAAAGAACTGGATACACTCGATATACAATAGAATCACAATTTTGTTCTTTAAAAGTATATATGTTAATCCCATACATAACAAAATATGAATGTTTTCTGTAAGATGATATACAGTTAAAATCTTGTATGAGTTTACTTATTTATTTTCCTTATTTTATATATTTTATAAATTAAATCATGTTCTTTTCTAATCAGAAATAAATTAATGATATTTTATAAAAAGAAGTTTTCTTTATCAGTAAATGAGGGATGACCATGAAAGTGTCTATGTTACATCAAGAAAGGATGTAGAACAATTAACTGTCTGTGAGACTGAAGAAAAATGAATGAAGGCCATTTGGGGTAATAAGCCAAGTGTTTTAGTTTGTGACTAAAAGCTGACAAATGTGAAACATGTCAAAAGAATTTATGCCAGGGTTGATTGTTGATTTGGGTAGGGAGAAAAAAGAGTCAGATATACCCCAGGAATTAGCCAGAAAAGGAAGAATTGGCAAGAAAAGTTGGAAGGAACATGATGAGTTCAAATTAAGACATTCAGGTATTCAGTGAGTGTGATTCAACCAAGAAGGGCTTATCCAATAGGCAGATGGGAAACAATATTAACAGTAAATACAATCAATTGATCAAATCCAGGGGAGTAAATCAGGGAGTAACTTATGAAGTGATACATTTGAACTCATGCATTTAAACAAGCCAACAAAAGTGTAGAAATTAATTATAGAAAGAGAAGAGCAGAGTGCTAGGACTAAAACCCACAGGAGTTAAAATTTGGTGAGATGATTTTTTTTTCTTTTTCTTTTTTTTGGAGACGGAGTCTAACTCTGTCGCCCAGGCTGGAGTGCAGTAGGCACAATCTCGGCTCACTGCAAGCTCCGCCTCCCGGGTTCACGCCGTTTTCCTGCCTCAGTTTCCTGAGTAGCTGGGACTACAGGCACCCGCCAGCACGCCCGGCTAATTTTTTTTTTTTTTTTTTTTTTAGTAGAGACGGGGTTTCACCGTGTTAACCAGGATGGTCTCAATCTCCTGACCTCGTGATCCACCCACCTCGGCCTCCCAAAGTGCTGGGATTACAGGCGTGAGCCACCGCGCCCGGCCGAGATGATTGTTACTCAGAGTTTAGAAAATTTAAATTGTCCTTTGAATTGCATAGCTGTTATCAGGTAAAGAAAAACAACTCTCAATGTGGTATAATTTTTATTTGAAAGTTATCATCTCATATTAAGAAGGATCTGTGTGTTCATTCATTCATTCATTCATATATTAAAAAACAATATTTACTGAGTGCTTCCTTTGTATGAGAACTTGTACAAGTGGTGATAAAATGTGGTTGTTTGGATCCCTTGGCCACATAGGGCTAGCAATAAATAGCAAAAGATTAACACAAATAGACCACACAAAAAACATTCTGCTTCATCTGTCCAGAATGCACATTTCCTTTTGCTCTTCCTGGAAGGCTGTGGGCCATCCTTAATGGCCCAACTCAAATGCCGCCTCTTCTGTGAAGCTTTAGGAATTGTTCCAGATTGTTATTAATCATAATCTCTGCCCCAAAATCATTCTTCTTATGACTCTCTGATGCTTTCTGTTACAGCTGTGTTTGATAGTCTTCCCCAGAGCGTGTGAACATCTTGAATGGCAATGTTTTATTCAACTATCTGCAGGACTTAGGACAATATACTGTAGGTATTCAATAAGTGATCATTGAATGGAAATTCATAAATCTTTACTCGTATTAGCAAAAGGTAAATAATAACTTTAAAGAATATTTGCAAATGTGTTTTACACTCACTTTTGCTCCATAAAGTTCAAAAAGGATGAATTTATACAGTTGTGAAAATATGAACCACTAAAGTATATTGATTAGTAAGTGTTCACAACAAAATTAGCATTATTGTATTCAACTTATTTACCTACTATTAATTTTTCATTTCATTGACTTCTAATCTATCTCTATCTATCTATCTATCTATCTATCTATCTATCTATCTATCTATCTATATTTTGAAATTGGATCTCTCTCTGTCACCCAGGCTGAAGTGCAGTGATGCAATCCTGGCTCACTGCAGGCTTGACCTTCTGGGCTCAAGTGATCCTCCCATCTCAGCCTCCTGAGTAGCTGGAATTTCAGGTCCATGCCACAACACCTGACTAATTGTTGTATTTTTTGTAGAGATGGAATTTGTCCATGTTGCCCAGGCTGGTCTCAAACTCCTGGGCTCAAGCTAAGCACCTGCCTAGGCCTCCCAAAGTGCTGGGATTACAGTTATGAGCCACTGAAGCTGGCCAATCTAATCTGTAGTCTATTTCTTTCCCTATTATATATGCTTGATTTCTACAACTGTGACAGTTTTTAAACTAACCTTGGCAACTGCTACATTTTCATAGCTTTTTAAAAAAAGTTAATTAATTAATTAATTATTATTATTATTTTTGGAGACAGAGTCTTTCTGTTGCCCAGGCTGGAGTGCAGTGGGGCAATCTCAGCTCACTGCAACCTCCGCCTCTGAGGTTCAATCGATTCTCCTGACTTGGTTTACCAAAGTCCTGGGATTAAAGGCGTGAGCCACCAAGCCAGGCCCCATAGCTTTTTAATTTACATAAAATTGCAAATAACCTGCTTTATACATTCATGGGCAAATCTTTTTATCTACCATGTGGTAGATACAATGGAGGAAACACAGACCCACTTTTGTGGAAAGAAGGGTTAGAACTAGACTAGTTGATTTAAAAATATACAGAAATGACCAAAATCCAATTTATCTGAAATTTTTTATTCAAGTACTAAAAGCCTCAGCAGGTGAAGAATGAATAAAAAGGAACTGATAAAAATGACTAAGAATTAGAGATATATTCATCTTTCAGGTATCAGTTTATACAAGTAGTTAAACATCTCCTCTGATTGTCTTAGATTCAAGTCAAAACCATAAACATTTTTAATAGGCAAGGTAAAATCAGGTTTTCTTAATTAAAAAGGTAATATCTGCATTGTGCAACTGCTTTTACATAGTAGTTTGGTAAAGTTGACTCAAAGTCTTAAAAATGTTGACAAACTTTAACCCACTAATTCCACTGTGAAACTCCTTTCACACTTCAGGTCCCCAGGATAAACCTCTTTTTACTTTGCTACTGTCAGGAGGAAAAGGAGATAAAGGGATTTTGACATTTAATAAACACCTGTTCTGTATCATGAACCTTAGTAGACACCTTGCATTTTAGTCCACTTAATCATTGCAATTAGTCTATCACAGAGTGGACCTTTTGCAAAGCTTAAAGATAGTGAGATGCATCCCTAAGATCACATAGCTAATAAGTCCCAGAGCTGGGATTCAAATTCAGCTCTGTTCAACTCTAAAGCCCACAATTAATCCACTACACATCATGGTGCCTCACAATATTCTTGGACTTTTGACCTGGATTTTATATATATTTTCTCCTCTATATGATTTTTCTCTTATGATTAAATGACCATTCCTTGATACTTAATATTTTGCTTTATATCTCAAAGCTCTAAGAAATATGAATGTTTTTGGAGAATTGACTCAAAAGCAGTTCTTAGACGTGTTCATTACCTCTAAGTTTTCTTTTAAGTTTTAAGGATTTCCTCTTCCTTTATATCTTATATCAAAGACAATATATCTTCACATCTTATACTGGAGAGAAACAAGAGTGCTAATATGCCCCCTGAATTTATGTTTCATGTTCATAAGATGTGATGGATATAAAGAAGCTTGATCAAAAAGGTTTCCTGCGATGGACTATGGCCCAAAGAATAAAATAAGCAAAACTTGTTACCTAAATGATTTTGTAATATTCAATCTCTTGCATTCTTTCATCATACCATTATAACTTACAAACATGTTTGCTTTGGATTTTGATTAAGTTGCCCTCCTGAAATAATTTGGTACTTACAATATATTGTCATGTTTGAGAACATGGATTCTGAAGACAGACTTAATGATTATAAATCTTTACTGTGTACACTTGGCCAAGTTACTTAAACTTTCTGGAACAGTCCAGACTTCCCTATAAGTAAAAATATCTATAATAATAGTATTTACCACATAGAGTTGTTAGGAGGTTTAAATGACATACTGAATTCTTGTCACAAAGAATAATGCCTGGCACATATTGTGTTTAATATGTTTTAGATTTATTAATACTCTTACACAAGAAAGATAAACAGATTGCTCCTGCCAATGAAATATATGATAGAAACAGTAAAAAAAAAAATCACCCTTAAAAGTAGCTTTAAGTATATCTTAGAAAAAAACTTAATTGTTCTATTACTATTTAGGTAATACCTTAGAAATAACTTGAATTGAATGATCTTCAACATATTTGTGTATATGTATGCGTGTAAAGTGTCTGTATATGTATGCGTGTAAAGTGTCTGGGTGCAAGGCTTGAGGGAAATTTTCAAGTTTTAAAGTATTTTTTTAATAATGTAGATCCTACAGAGAGTACAGATCTCAAAGCCAACAAAGAGGCTTCCCTTTTGTATACAGAACAGAGCCATGCCTCCTCACCCTTTGAATCAGTCGGCAAACAGTTACAGCCCAAGGCCAGAAGTACTGAATAAAAAAGTGGTGGGAGGGAAAGAGCTGGCAACATTATTTCTCACATCTGACAAGGCACATTTCTCTACTCCACATTTTAGCCTTTGATGCAACTGTGCATTACTTCAACATACTGATGATGTTATGTCTTGATCTTTAAAATATGTGCCTGGATCTTAAGAAGAACCCATTGCTCAACACTGGCAGAACTCAGCCTTCCTTACAAGAGCTAATTAGTTTCAACTTTTTGTCAACTCTCCTAAAGAGTAATTTATATGCTGTGTTAACTATTAAAAATAAAATAAGATGTGGTCCTCGTGAATTGTTATTTTCTGACCTTTCTACACAGAAAGAACATTCAAAGAATATCTCAAATATTAGTGGCAAATTCTTTTATCGATATTAAATCAAATACTCTGACATTCAGGCCCACATGACCAAAGTGAGAATTTGCTTGGCGGGTTTTCTCAAACATAAATGTTTGCTCTGGCTTAATAATGCTAATTGGAAAGTTACGTATTCCATGCAGCATAAAAAATTACTTTGCATTGACCCAGAAAACTCACCTTGCAAATAAGCCTCAAGAAGAAAGAAACTAAAATCAAAGTATTTGAAATGAGAACTCTAGCTGCCAGAACTACCTGCCTTGCCCCAAGTTCATGATCAATAATTCCATAAATCACTTGCACGTTCAGAGAACATAAGTTATCTTCTCTGATTCTAAGGTCAAATACTTACTAAGAACCCTCATGCCTGTGGGGATGTTTGGCACCCTGCCAGACTGTACTACTTCTCCGGTGGGGGTGAGCCCCCACTACTGCAAAATGCCATGGGGGATGAAGCACCACTAGAGCATTGGTTGCTCAGCAACAACCCCTTATGACTGATCCATGGGGACTGCTAAGCAACAGGGCTGCGTCTGACCTAGCTGTTCCCAGTGCACCCCCAGCTCACTGTCTCTCAAGAGGGCCAGGTTAACAAGGGGTCAGGGGCCCTAAGTGACTGGTTACATAATCTATACACACACTTTTCGGAATGTTCTCCAATGATAGCTAAATAAAAATCAGAGCAGAGCTAGTTCCTACCTAAAGGATACCCTTGAATGTATCCTTCATTTAAACTCTATCCTTGAATCTTTGGAGTAGCTGTCAGAAAAACTAAAGCATCAGAACTAAAATCTTTGGCAAAAATAGTCTAAGTATTTACAAAAAAAAATGAAGAAGGCTGTTCCTTTTAAATTATGACTTTGAAAGTTTCCATAATTTTATAGAATTTTGCTATTTACCGAGTTTGTGCTAACACAAAAAAATGGGGAAAAACATAATTTAAGAGTTAAATCACATGATTCTTATGGCAAACTTATTCCTAAAATATTTTAACACATAACTCGTGTTTAAGTACAGCAATTTCTAGGAAGGGCCTTCAATTATCTACAGTTAAACCCACACTTTATATCTTTAGTCTTGACTTCTCCTTAGTTCCACACACCCTAACTCAAATTCAACAAATCTAAATTAGTCATGCTTCTTTAATCCATATGTGACTTACTTCTTAGAAGGCAACCACCGAGTCAATCCATCTAAAAATTTACCCACTCAGAACTTGAGTCCAGCCCTCCCCGTATTTCCTCTAATATCCTTTACTTCTCTGTAATGGAGGAAGAGACATGTGCTCTGAGGGACATGGGCTTTCAGCCAGTACACCACTGTACAAATAAGATTCCATTTTTCCTGTAATTTGAAACGTTCAATCAAGTCCAAGCTATTTAGCATAATAGGCAAAACACTTGTAAATCTATTTCCTATCAAATTTCCAGCTACATCTCCTGTCACTGTCCCTTAGTGTGCACATTCTATTATGTTGAATTAACTCTAGTTCTCTAAACATATGCTGCACTTTGAGTCTCTTTGCTCTTCCTAGAACACTTTCCCCTTTACCTGGCAAACTAGTGGTTATCTTTCAAGATCTAACAATAGCATCACCTCTACAGAGAAACCATTCCTGATATTAGATTACTTATAACCACCTCTGGACATGTCTATACTTGATTCATACTCCTATGGTGGCTTTTATCACATCGTGTTTGCAGTTATTTACCTATCCAACACTAATCCTGTGCTCTTGAAGGGCTAGAACCTTGTTCGGTTCAACCTGATCTCCTCAGACCTGGCATATTACTTAGCATCAAGGAGGTATTTATACTATAATTTATTAAGATTAGGGAACGGTACTCCTAGGCAAAATTGTAAAATAAATAAGGATTGGGCATCTCTCTTTTTAATCTCATTAATCCCCCCAGAAGCCATTAACCTATAATATCAGAGACAGGTAGTAAAGTAATTAACCAAAAACTAAAAAAGTAAATCTCCTGACCTCTAAGCTGGTCTTCTTCCTCCTAAACTGTGATGAGTCATTGTAGGGTAAATAAGCCAATATCCCGCAGTGATCTAATCCATCTGGTAGTAGGTTAAAATGACCAGATTGCTTGTACTCCTTTTATTATAATCATAATAACAAGAAACTCAAGGGAACGACATGGTCAGGTAAGTAAATCACCAAAAGGTGGTCTGGATCTGGTCTCAGGGAAGATAACTTTTCATTCAGATAAGCAAATCTTGAAGTAGTTTATGCAGAAATCTTTGGTGCAACTAAAATAGGGAAAATAATATAAAACGAAACATTTAGAGCTAAACAAAAATCAAAAAAAGGTATTTCAATTTTTAAAAATCCTAATTAAAAATTTACAAAACATCATTTACTCAACATCTGCCTCCCTCAACATACTAATTAAAAAATTAAATAGGAACACGAGCAAACAAGGCACAAAAATCCATGAATGCAGCAGCCAGGCATAGTGTCACAAAGCCACTCAACCTCTTACCTCACCACCTCAGGAGCTAGACATGTATAACCACTTTCATGCCTTGTGTGGAACTTCTTGATTCTACACAGATGCTTATGCAACAATATTCTCAAATACTTTGATACTAGCAGTAAACGATTGTCTAAGTTGAACCAAGCAACACAAATTCTGATCAATGGAAAGCTGAATTATTAGCCTATCTGTGTTAAGAAACCAAGAGTGAATTCTTAGTCTATAATGAGCTTTTCAGCTCTATATACTTCTGAGTCTGTGCTTCTTTAACTAGGTTCTCTTCTGAATACATTTGGGAATTCCAAAAAACACACACGACCACATGGTAAGTGAGAGGTCAGGATATTGGATGTACATAGGAAGGCACCAGATTTAGGACAGAAGAAGGATGGGAGAAGATGACTGTACGCCAATTACTAGAGTGTTCGGAACAGGAGGAGTTTGTTCAGGTGCTAAACCCTCAGCATTGATGATAGAAATGAGAAATGGTAGAGGATGGTATAGCCAGAGTGCTCAAAGGAGCGGGAGTGAGTATAAGAGGGTGGACAAATATTGTACAGGTGGCATATGGGGGCATGAAGGGAATGTGCCCCCCTCTACTACTCTGAGATTATAAAATTGAAAATAATAAACAGTCTCCAATAGAAAGGGCTTAAGGAGAAGTAAGATACCCAGGGGAGAGTCAAGCTTCAGGGCTAAGGGAAAAGGTGGAAGTTAATAATATAGATTAATTTATTTTTATTGAACAGTTGTTCCAGGTAGCATGATGGAATGGTTTTGAAGGAAGAATACAAAGGAGACATTGAGTCAAGGGGGAGGTAGCAAAACATATAACAAAGTTTCAACACAAAGAGAAAAAAATGAGCAGGTGAATGATAAAATCAGAGACTTGAAGCATTTGAAAATTAGCTGTTTTTCAGGACCAACAAAATTATATGTTCCAAAACTGGTAATGTGGTAATTTAGGAAAGCTGGATGCTATGATAAGGGTTATAGAAATTTTTTTCCTTCTAGGGCTCAGGTTGTGAGTGGCAGATGTGGATGAAGGGGGAGCAGTCAAAGAGCCTGCAGTCATGTCTGCATTCTAACGCATTCTAACGGTGGGACAGCTATGAGAAAGGTAGGTTCCAAGGCAGGTGCGGGGGTGAGAAGGCACAGGATGCTATTCAAATCAATGGGGAGGGAATCCATTATAGGACAAATAGCTATAAAAAAAAAAGGCTAGCCATTAAATAATAATAAAATAAGGTAAGATCCCCACTTTATTTCTTACTAAAATAACTGCCAATGGATTAAAATTTTAAATAGAAACAAAAGATGTAAAAAGTACTAAAAGCAAATGTAGGTGAATACTTTTACAAGTGGGAAAGGCCATCTTAAACTTCACAAACTATGTGAGAATAGATTGATAACTTTGACATCCTTAAAAAATTAAGTATCCTACAAAGCAGTGCACCCTAAATCATTAATGGTAAAAAGAAAACATTTAAAATTTGTAAAACAGACATACAAAAGGTTGATATATTTATCAATAAAAAGCTCTTGCAAACAGATTGAAAAAATAGGCAAAGAATATAAAATAACAATTCATAAAAATAACTAACTAAAAATATTCTGCCTCACTACCAATCAAAGAAATACAAATGTAGCTATATTTTCCCACTGATTTCTAAATTTCAAATTTTTGAAACTGTATTAGTATGTTAGTAAAAGTATTATTTTGAATGTAAACTGCACAGGCTTTCTGAAGATATTTTGTAAAATATATCAAAACTCTTTAAAAATTAACATCCTCTGATGCAGCAATTCTATGTCTAGAAATTTATTCAAAGGAATTAATCAAATAGGTGTATATGATGTATCAAAATTATGAACAGAGTTATCTACTATGCTATTGTTTATAAAACTGAATTTGGTAACTTTCTGTAGAGTCACCAGAAAATTAGTTAATGGAGCCATTAAAAAACTGTAATTTATACTAAGATGATTTATTAAGTGGGAAACAGGGAATATGATATGATAATTTTTTGTTTTTTAAAAAAGTTATGTATATACAAAGAATAATTTTATAGTGATTACTTCTAGTTAGTGGACAAATCAAATATAAATAGACCTTTTTTTTCTTAAAACTATTCTGAAATTTCTGATTTTCATTGCAACGTATATTATCTCTAAAACATTATTTAAAAATGTTAAAGGTTAGGACTTGGTAGTATTTTAAGTGGAAAACATTACTTGCCCAGAAAGTAACATGTGGAATAATTCATTATTATGTAATGATAAAGGGTTGACAAAGAGATGAGACTGAAAGAAAGAAAAAGATGTTTGAGGGTATTTTCATGTCTGTGATTCTTGGTGAAGAATTTATAACAGTAAGCACATACTGCCCTTGAAAAAGTTGAATTCTACATTTAAATACTGCTAATAGCTAAAGTAATGAATTTTAATCATTTGGGCATGTTTCTCTTTTATTTTGTTTTCTCATTTCTGAGTTAAATCAATTATTACCACAGGGTGCAGTGAAATTAGAATGTAGCCTTTCAGCAAACTAGAAAGTGTTTCCTATCCTTATGATCTGAAATTTTATCTAACCAAAAAACTGTTTCATAGGATACTATACATTCTTTTAAGAAATGTTATTTTCTTTAATTTTCTGTTTCTACTCATTTTTACACTGGCAATAGTAATTTTAAGAGGAAGAAATGTAGGATACAAACTGTACACCATTGTTACATTAATGTAAAAAACATCCTTACAAATGTACAAAAACTGGAAGATACCCCATATTAAAACAATTATGGATGCATGTGAGAATTAAAATAAAAAAATCTTGATGTACTTAATAAAGTAAATCTTTTTAACAGTCCTTATGTAAAATAATTCTAGATATACTTAGACATAACCTAAACTGTTGTCATCAAACTTAATTTGTATTTCAGATGAGTCATATTAAAACAAAAACCTACAAAAAGAAAACAAATCAACTGACAATTAAGACCAATAATGTTATTGAAAGAAAATATGAAAAGTTTTCATCAAGTTGGGATAAATTAAAATACTTTTTTAAAGAGTTGGTAAAAATAAATATCTATGAGTAAAAACAATGCTTTGTTTCCTCCAGTGTCTCATTGAATACTGAAAGGTTTATTTTTCCTTTCAAAGCATTCAAACCTAGAACCCAAAATATGAATTTCTCAGAGTTGAAACAAACTATGCTGGGTTTTACTTGAAGCTTAATATTCTTTGGCAAAAGTCCACAAGCATCTCAGGGAGCTCACCCAGATCTACCGCGCCAGAAAAGTATTCCTCACTTCCCCTAAAAACTTTCTCCACCACTCCCTGAGGGAAATAAATAAAAATGGCTCCCCTCAACCCCCTATTCCCACATGGTTGAATCCATAAGGGATAAATAAATGAAAAACCTGAAATGACCTGTTTGATTTCAGAGGTGTAGAACTTTGACCACATTAGGTAGTGCATACGGTAGATGCAATACCCATTAACCTGTTGCCTCTTTGCAGCCATATTTACAAGTGATATTGAGAATGAGACCTGAGTGTGTGCTCAGCCAGTGGCTAAGAAGGTCCAATATAAGTGAGTTAGCTGGGCATTTTTACTGAGCTCAAATTAGAAGGGTAGAAAGGCTGTAGATTTAAGAAATAAGCATCAATCAAACTTGGCTTTTAATCTCAGCTCTGCCACCTTCTATTAAATGACTTTGAATAGATACTCTCTTTGCCTACTCGTCTTAAAAAATAGAGCAGTAACACTGACTTCACAGATTGGAGAATAAATGAAATTAGTGAAAATGTGCTACAAATTACTATTTATTGATCAATCCACCAGACTCCAACCCTAGGGGTCTGGCAGATTGCTCAATAAACAGTAGTTTCCTTTCTCTTAGCATAACAGTTATTTCCATAGAAAGAAAAAATAACTACTCACCCTTAAAAACATCTCAAGCTTCTACTACAGATTGAAAACATTGTATGTTCAAGGCCTCCACTTTTGTCCTTAGCCCAATCCCCTTTATTGGAAAGCAGCTCCATAAATTATCTTTTCTTTACTTAACAGCCTCTCCCACACTAACGACTCCTAAAGACAGGACAAAGGCTTTCCTTTAAATACTAAACAAAAATTAATTGGACACTGTGTCGTGATTCCCTGCATACCCAACTTTCTCCTCCATCTTTCACCTATAATCCTGGGAGGACTACTGGACACTAGCTGATCCTATCTCCTTACTTTCCATTTCCTTCTCAAGCAGCACAATCTGGCTTCAACCTTCCAATCATAAAGCCATTACTCTTGCTTTCTACTTGTCAAAACAAAAGTCCCTTCAACCCTTCTCCTATTATGTGCTCTTATGTCTATGACTTGTTGATCATGCCACACATTTTGAAGCTCTACATACCTTTGTCGCTATGACAATGCCCTTTCCAGCTTCTCCTCTTGGTCTCTGACTGGAACTCATTTCCCAGGATTCATTTTTCTCCCATTTTCCTTCTGATTCCACGTGCTTCCCATAGGAGATCTCATCATTATATTTACCTACTGCATGCCAATGTCAACTCAATCTGCATCTTCTGAGCTTGTTATACAACAGCTTCTTGGATATCTTCACCCCAATGTATCTTTTACTCACACCCACTGTATTAGTTTGATAGAGCTGCTCTAACAGATTACCACAAACTGAGTGACTTAACACAACAGAAATTTATTTTCACACAGTTCAGAATGGCAGCAATCCAATCAACTGTCAGTAGAGTTGGTTCATTTTTGTGGAATCAGAGGGGAAATCTGTTTTATGCCTCTCTCTTAGCTTCTAGTGGTTGCCAGCAAACCTTGGCATCCCTTGGTTTACAGTTTCATAACTTCAATCTCCCCCAGCATTGTCATGTTATCTACCCTCTGTGTGTCTTTCTCTTTGTGTCTCTTGCCTCTTCTTATAAGGAAATCAGTCATATTGGGTTAAGAGCCCACCTTACTCAAGTATGACCTCATCCTAACTAATTGCATATGTAGTGATCCTACTTCCAAATAAGGTCACATTCTGAGATTCTAGGAAGGATGTGAATTTTGGGGAGACACTATCCAACTCAGTACACCCATGAAGTCGCCCCATTCTTAAATCTGCATGTTTGTAAATTGTGCCAGCTCTCACTTCAAGCCAAGAATCTGAGAGGCACTCTTCATTCTCGTGTCTTCTTAACTTCATATCACAACTACCATCAAACTCAATTATTTTCATCTCCTAATATTTCTAGAATCTGAATACTTTTCCTCATCCCTAATTCTGCTGCCCTGACTCATTCAGCATCTCTTGCTTGGCCTACTACAGCAGTCCTTCCAGCAGCCTTCAGATGAAACCTCCTCAGGATTACAACAGTATATACATATGCACAGCTTCATGGCATGTTAGAAAGACATATTTAAAATTTTTTTTTCTTTTCACTACTGTGAAAAGTTCTGCTACTTCACTACAATACACAGAATTATTATAGACACCCTTCTTCAAGGATGATGGAACTGAAAAGAAGAGTGGTTTCTGTGAAGTCCTGGCGTTTATAAATTTTGGCTTGATAGACTTTTTGCAAACCCTTGGAGTGTAACAAAATCCACCATACCTATAATCTGGCTTTTCATTAGATTTCAAGGCCTTTTTGGGAAAAGTGAGAAAAGTAGGGCTTATTTCAGCATTTTAAAATTTAATATTATACCTGGCTCCAGAAGCTCCATGGTAGAGGTATTTATTTTCATTTTAAAATATAAAATAAACTAATGTAATACACTAATGTAATTGCATGAGTTGTAAGCCCTCTTTACACACACAGGCACATACACACACACACACACTGATTTTAAGATTTTATGATTTTAAGAATTTTAAGAATGGTGTTTTCTTCTTCTGAGATGTATTAGCTCAATCCATAAAATTTAATCTAGATATAAATTATTTTGTGACCATTAAAATATAAGCATACTTGAGAAGACTACCTAATTATTTCCTGTCTTCCATGGTTTTATTCCTGAAGCTATCACACTGGACTTCAGTTCTCCCTTTACTTTATCCAAAAAAAAAAAGAAAGCCTACAGTTTACTTACTCCCACACCCCCACAGGGATAAGAATACTTTCAACAGCATAGCCAATAAGAGTGCTTAGAAGAAAGCAGAGACTGCAGGAAGGGAGAGTCTGGGAGGTACAGGAAGGCAACCAGCTCCATTCATATTGTCTGTAGATGCTTCTGTTGCTGCTTCTTCAATTACATTAAAACTATCTTGGCTGCAGACCACATTGTCTTAAAGAATCTCCATTTCCTTGGCCCTCTTTCCAATCTGAGAAATCCTACTTCTAACAGATCCAGGATTCTAGGTGAGAATACCTCTTCCCGTTCAGGAAATTATGCAAATCTAGATTGTTTTATTTTTATCTAAACATCTCTGAACTCTCTTCTCCAACCAAGCACCCAACTCTTGGGCAATGTCACATTTTTACAACTAGGAGTGACTGAAGAACACAAATCCACTCTGCTCTGGGCACATAATACTGCTATTTGCCACTTGACAGCTAGAATAAAAAGTGTACCTCAGTTCAGTAAAAAGTAGCATATCCATTTGATTTCTCAAAATCAACTGTAATTCTTTTTTTTTTTTTTTGATGGAGTCTCACTCTGTCACCAGGCTGGAGTGCAGTGGCGCGATCTCAGCTCACTGCAACCTCCACCTCCTGGGTTCAAGCAATTCTCCTACCTCAGCCTCCCAAATAGCTGGGACTACAGGTGTGCACCACCACACCCAGCTAATTTTTGTATTTTTAGAGAGACAGGGTTTCACCATGTTGGCCAGGATGGTCTCTACCTCTTGACCTTGTGATCCGCCCACCTCAGCCTCCCAAAGTGCTGGGATTACAGGCATGAGCCACCATGCAGGGCCAAAACCAGTTGTACTTCTAATAAAAATAAAAAATAGTAACCGTCTTTGATTTTATGGGGATGTTCAAGTGCTTAACCTAGATTATTTCCAGGTAATGTCACTACCTGGTAATGACTTTTTAAAAGTACATATAACATATGAAAATGTCTGAAACTAACAGGATTTAGAGGAACATGTACTAATGGGGGAAGTTTTAAAACAGGAAAACCAGAGCCCTGGCCTAATATGTGATTTTTGTATATGTAAATCACTTACTCTTGGGCCTTAGATCCCTAAATCTACTAATAGAATATGCTTAATTATTATTTAAAATAATTATATGGAATCATGATTAACAATGCTTACCACAAGACGTATAGTTCACAAGACGTATAGTTTATTTTTGATGTTGAGGAAAGAATAATTTTGTTTTTTCTAACAATTAAAATTTTGCATTGAAGAAATGGAAAACCACCGAATTTATTGTCCAGCCATTCAGAGCTGGCTAAGTCTCAACACTTAAAATACAATTTTCAAACTGCATGCTTTCTCATTTTCAATTGACATTAATGAAAATTTAGTCTTGATTAAGCCTGATTCATGCTCATTTAGCATTAAAAAACATTAGGCAAGAAATATCTCATTTCTGAGAAATATTGCGACATTTTTTTCAAAAGTGTTTGCTGTACCTCAGCTCTAAATTTGAAGAGAAGCAATGGTTCCTCTCCCAAGCCTCTCTCTATATACATATAACATCATATATGATCCAGTAAGAAACATTTATTTTTCCAGAATTTTTTAAATTTTTATATATATAACTTCTACAAAAATTACTCTATAGTGTTCTTTAAAAGTTAGACACAAGTTTGTCATACAACCCACCAATTTCACTGTTAAGCATCTACCCAAGAGAAATGAAAACGGGTACTCACAAACACTTGAATGCAAATGTTCTCAGCAGCATGATTCATAATATTCCCATATTGGAAACAACCCAAATATCCATCCACTAGTAAACTGACAAAATGTGGTATATCCATACAATGGAAAACTATTCAGCAATAAGAAATGAAATACTGATACATGCCACAACATAGCTGAACCCCAAAAACATTATGCTAAGTAAGAGAAGCCATAAACAAAAGACCATATAGTATATCATTCCATTTATATAAAATGTTCAGAAAAGGCAAATCTATAGAGACTGAAAGTAGATTAATGGTTGCCTGGGAATGGGAGTGGGAACAAAGACATAATGGACATAAGGAATCTTACCAAGTGAGTAAACTGTTCTAAAACCAGATATGGTAATGGTTTTACAACTTTTAGAAAATTAACAAATTTTCTAAAACTCACTGAAATATAATTTTTAAATATTATTCACCCTTAAAGGGTGAACTTTATAATATATAAATTATATCTCGATAAAGTTGTAAAAAAAATGCTGTAATGCAAACTGCATAAGAATTTAAATAATTGTAAGAACTGTGAGGAAAATTAAATTGATCTATCATTGATCTAAACAATATGTTTGCAATCGAGTAAAAAGGAGGAAAAACTCTTTAACAAAAATGAAATTTGACACATTTTAAAATATTCTGCATAATGTGGTCCATTAGTTTTTGATATTTTATTGAAGAAAGTTGCGGTAAAGATAAGATTGAGAAGTCCATTACTAAAAACGTTTTCCAAAAGATTTCCTTTCCAAAGCTATACTTTCCTTCAAAATCGAATCTTTTGAACTTCCAAAACACCTTTTTAGCAAATGATCTCTTGAGATAGTGTCACTAGGGGGGCATTGACCAGCACCCGGCACACTAACAGGAAACAAGGTTTATAAACTGCTGATTTAACCAACCTTGATCCATAACCTACCGCATTTTCCGTGAGCATTATGGTCATCAGTTCTCATTTTAATAATCCAAATGCTGAGCTTTCTAAATATTAAATCCCAGGAGGATTTTTTTTTGAATGTGTGGCAATGTCAGTAAGAAGGAAGGCATCTTGTGAAGAGATAAAGTGGACGGATGAATTTTGAAATCTATCTGTACACGAAGAGAAATGCAATACTCGCAATATTTCTAATTCAATACCTTTCAGTATGCAAACCACTGATAAAAGAGTTTTTTTTTAATTTTTTTTCTAGATGAACGTTTAAGTGGTCATTCGCCTCAAATCTCCACTTTCCAGTCCTGCACAGACTCCAGCTAACAACACTACCACCTGCAGGGTGTTTTGTTTTGTTTGTTGTTTGTTTTAGTGCTTCCCACATGCCTAGTTCACGCATGCACTTTTCTAAAGGACCCGAGTTCCGTTGGCTGCGTTCCCCGGGGAGCTCTACGAAGACCGGTCTGACCTGGCCCTCTCAGCTCCCTTGGAAGGGACCTGCTGCAAGGCAGGGTCATTTGGCTCCGGAATGCACCTTCAGGAATTTCCCCAAGGGGCTAGCATCAGCACCAACCGGAACACAGGCCCTCCGCTCCCTCAGCCCCGCGACCACCTGGCACTCGTGTCCCTCCCCGCGGCCTGCCGGGGTCCTAGGAGCACGGAAAATCCAATAGCTACGGGCGACCCTTGAGTTTACTCGGTCTACCCACCTCCATATTTTATCCAAAGAATGGACGGAGGCCACTGAGGTGAGGTGACTTGGCTAAAGCCATACAGCCGGACGCTGGCCGAGCGGGTTAGTACTCGGGTCTCTGCTAACCCCGCGGCCGCTCGTGACTACCCGGGGCTTGGTAAGCACCGCCCAGGGGAAAGACTTGGCATTGCTGGCGCGAGAGCCGAAGGACTCAGCGACTTGTGACAGGAGGTCATCAATGGCCACCTGCAGGGCAGAGTGGGCAAAAGGCAGGTGACAGACCTCCTACGTCACGCCTGTTGGCGTGAGCGTCCTTTTCACTCTCTAAGTACCCTGACTTGTGAGTTAAACGATGGGTCGGGTCGCCCAAGCGAAAGAGGCATCTGCTTCGAACTCCCCCCATATTTGTGCCAGCAGGGCAGAAAATAGGAAAGTTGCACTTACCACATCTTCCCTGGGTCAGTCTTCCCCGACTTCCCAAGTCCCACTCCTCCCTCCTCGCATAGGGACACCCACTCACGCGCCCGCTCCACCAGGTACGTACCAGCCGCGCGCAGCTGCCTGCCCTGCCGGTGCCCTGGCGCTCGCGCTCGCCCAGCGCTCTGCGGCCCGGAGCTGCGACTCCGGCTCTAGCTCGCTGCCGCCTCTACAGTCCACCGGGATGCGGCCGCGTCTGAGCTACTGGGCTGGGGCGCAGCCAGGCGGTGGCAGCTACTCGGGGGCGGAGGGAGCGGCCGCCGCGTCCCGCCCCCAGGCTACGAGCGCGGCTCCCCAGGCGGTGTCCCGCTCTCCGTGCAAACCGGGCCACCGCAGCACTCCCCGGGGCACGTGCCACGGTAGCTTTTTTCTGCTGGCAGCCTGGGGCGAGCTCTTTTATCCTACTTGTGCGTTAACCACCAACTAATTATCGGTGATCGTCACACAACCCGCGTCCTCCCCGCCCGCCACTCCCAGTTCCCTTGGGCGATGATGAGGTTCTGCTAAGATTTCTGTGACGTGACTGCGGGAATTTCAATTCCCTTCCTGCTTTCCGACGTCGCATCGTGTTTTCTGTCCCTCCGGTTGTACGCGCCCTGAGCAGGGTTTGTGCTCCAGGTGTCATTAAGGTTGCCCTTTGATCTAATGTTGGCTGTTTGGAGAAGGTAGGAAGGTACACAGGCTTATCTACGCCCCGAATCTGGGTCTTCGAGTTTGTTAACAGATTATTTTAACAGATTAGGAAGCAATATGCAATGGAAACAACTTTTTGTGCAATAAAAGCAGAAAATAATGTATATCAAGTTTCACTTTCAGGTTCTCACTAAGAAAAATAAAGTTGTTACTACTAAGGTCTCACTGTGCTTTTTAAAAGCCATATTACATGGACGACGATACTGCTGATAAAATTAATTTATCTGCTTCCTGAGAAAGTGGTTTCTCACTGAAGTCTTAAAATTTCCTCTGGTCTCCTGAAACTCTTAATTAGTACTCAAAGTCTTCTCTTATCTCTAGTCTTTACTAATTTGCTCATTCATACTATGCTCTGACTTGCCACCCAAAGCCTATGACACCTGCCAATGACCACTTCCAAATTCCCTTTTTAGGCAAAAGCCTAAATATGGAAATATGAAAATATAATCAGACTAATATTTTATTCCGTGTGTGCTAATGGTAGTACAATCAAGTTCTTTAAATTATTCAATATTCATACCTCCACAATATAGTAATAATTTTCTCTATTTTCAGATAGTAAACTGAGGTTCAGCAAGGTTAGATACTTTGAACAAGGCTAAATAGCTGAGAAGATTCCAAATCAGTTTTGAACTTAGGTCTTTCTGCCTTCAGGATTGATTGACTTCCTTAAATTATACTCTGCTAATAAAGCTTGTGATTTTTCTGAATTGTGATGTAGGCACATTTTGTTTTGTATTAGGTTAGTGCAAAAGTAATTGCAAAAAAGTACTGGCAAAAACTGCAGTAGCTTCTGCACCCGCCTAATAAAAATATAGTTACTTGTGTGGTTACACAAGCATTAATCAAAGAGACTGAGAGTTATTTATATCATTAGTGTAACTTTAAAACTTATTATCTGGCATACTGCTAAGGCCTGTTATTATTCTATTATATAATAACATATATTTTTATTATCTAGGGCAAATTATTCTAAGGTTTATTTATTTTAGAGGTACTATGACACAGAGTGATACTAAAATGTTTGAACTTATGAATTATGGTATCATGATTGGATTTTTATGATCCTGCAAGTGTATTTCCTATACTTGAAAATTTTGCTTTGTAAAATCTGTATTTTGGGATCAATGTGAGAAAACCACTAGACCTCACTGCTAAGCTTTTAACCTACATATGAAATCATCAGAACCACTGGAATGTATGGCCCATGAAGGCCATATCCTCAACACCTAGAATAGTACCTTCACAAAGTAGGTACTCTACAGGCCGTTTTGAAATGAATAAGTATTAACCTTGTTTCCACACTTAAGACCAAATAATGACTTATAAGAACACTATTTATAGAATGCTTTTGTCTATTTAGATTTAAGATTTTTGATGGCCTCTCATTTCTACTAGGAAAGTAAGGAGAAGATGCGGAAAGGTTTGCAGTAGCTGCTTTTGCAAATGCTAGACACGACCTGACCATAAGTGCAAGGAGGAGTTTTTGAGTCCAAGAATTGGTGGTAGCAGTAATTCCACACAATCATGTGAATTGTGAATTTGTGTCAAATATATGCCTTTAAATGCAGAAAGTTTAATCCAACTTTGGGATTGTGCCAAGTGACGTGATGAAAAGACAAGGAGCAAGCTTGGATACTATTTTTAAGACAGGGTTTTAAGGTTAACAAGAATAAATAGGAAAATAAGTGAGGACAAAGAGGGGAGAAGAAGGAAGAGTCCAAGAACTACAAATCCACATCAAATGAGAGAGATAAGTTGTAGTCAGGAAATGGGATCATTTTCTTTGAAGTTTTAGAAGTACAAAGATAGGCAGTTTATGGAAGAGCTAAGGGTGGGGTTGGCTGACGTAGAACGAAGATCAAGACATTAGGGACTAAGGTATTGAAGAAACTATATGGACATTGAAGCCACCAACAGTAATACCAGAATAAAAAAAGGAGTGAGTTTGATAACAAACACTTCCGTGAATGTAGTGGACTGATCCAGAACTGAGAGGATGACTATGCAAAGTTGGGGCAGAAGGTGCATATCCAGGGAGGAAAAACGTAAGTGGATCAAGGACTGGTAAAAGAGACAATTAAGACTTCAGAAGTAATACTGGGGAGCTACAAGGATCCCAACACTGCCCCTGTGACCCTAGAATGTGAAATAATGAACACTCTATATCAAAGGGACATCTAGGGGAAATAATTCTTAGAAGAAAGCTTATTTCCACTTAAGGCCAGAAAATGGAGAAAGCATTGTGTCAATAGTTTATGAGGTTGGTGGTATTTTTCAATATTAAATGAGGATTCTCCAAGGTCAGAGTAGTTAAGAGGTGGGAGGTAGGGCTGGCTTCATGGGTCTATGACCTGTTCAGTTGAGCAGGGATCTACGTGTTGTTTGTTTTTGAGACAGAGTCTGACTCTCTCACCCAGGCTGGAGTGCAGTGGCCCAATCTCGGCTCACTCCAGACTTGGCCCCCCAGGCTCAAGCAATCTTCCCACCTTAGCCTCCAGAGTAGCTGAGACTACGGGCACACATCACCACACCTGGCTAACTTTTGTGGGTTTTTTTTTTTTTTTTTTTTTGTAGAGACGGGGTTTTGCTATGTTGGCCAGGCTGGCCTCGAACTCCTTGGCTCAAGCGATCCACCCGTCTTGGCCTTCCACAGTGTTTGGATTTCAGGCATAAGCCACATGCCTTGCTCAGGATCTACTTTTAAGAAGGCCCTGTGCAATGTTTAATGCTCTCCTGTCCCTGCCTTGAAATATTTTATTTTATTTTATTTTATTTATTTATTTATTTATTATTATTTTTTTTTACCAAGGGGACTTGCATTTTCATCTTTCATTGAGCCCAGCAAATTATGTAACCAATGCTGTGTGGAAGAAAGTAGAAATTCTTGCATGGGTGAAGCAAGAATCAGTATTTACCTTCTAGGGATTAAAGTTTGGGAAAGACTAAATGCAGAAGTTTGTATTTTGAGGGAAGACCAAGAGATGCAGGGAGAAGGATGTGGCTGCAAGGTTTCAAGTGAGATCTAGTTTTCACATCTCTTTAGGGCCAGGCTGGCTGACACCTGGGCAGAAGAAGTGGACAGTAGTTACCATCATCACACTCCATGTTTTTATATGCTGATGGGTTAGTTTTTTTAGGGTTGCCATTAAAAATTACCACAAATTTGGTGACCTACACCAGAAGGAATTTATTCTCTCACAATTCTGGAAGCCAGAAGTCTGAAGTCAAAGTGTTGGCAGGGTATCACTTCCTGTAAAGACTCAGGGGAGAACCCTCTTTTGTCTCTTCTAGCTTTTTTTTTTTTTTTTTTTTTTTTTTTTTTGAGACAGAGTCTCGCTCTGTCACCCAGGCTGGAGTGCAATGGCGCGATCTCTGCTCATTGCAACCTCTGCCTCCTGGGTTCGAGCGATTCTCCTGCCTCAGCCTCCCAAGTAGCATGCCACCACACCCTGCTAATTTTTGCATTTTTGCAGAGACGGGGTTTCACCATGTTAGCCAGGCTCGTCTTGGACTCCTGACCTCAGGTGATCCGCCTGCCTCAGCCTCCCAAAGTGCTGGGATTACAGGTGTGGGCCACCATGCCCAGCCCTCTTCTAGCTTTTAATGGCCACAGGCAATCCTTGATTGTCTTTAGCTTATAGCTACATAACTCCAATCTCTGCATCCATTTTCACATCTTCCCTATGTTTCTTCTCTACTGTTGGCATTGGTATTCCCCTCTTCTTATAAGGACATTTGTCATTGGATTTTGCATCCACCCAGTTCATCCAGGATGATCTCCCCTGGAGATCCTTACTTTAATTGCATCTTCGAAGATCCTTTTTCCAAGTAAAGTCAAATTCACAGGTACCAGAGGTTAGGTCATGGACATATCTTTTTAGAGACCACCATTCAGTCCACTGTAGCCAAGTCTATGGAGGCCAGAGGAATAGCAAGGCTGGATGACACTGGCATGATAGCTCTTCAGGTCTATTTGGCAAAGATAACTACAATAATATGAACCTTATCAGTGTTTCTAAAGCTTTCAAACTGTGATATTTAATACATATGAAAATCAGAAGATTAGAGCTGCCCAGAGTCTTTACACCCCTGAGAGTAGCTATCTGCCTTGGGGACAAAAACCACTGAGAAGTCATGTACCTGGGACAGTGAGAAGTGTGGTTACAAAGAACTGAGGAAGTTGGCTTCTCCACTCCTCCTCTTGGAGGGGAGGGGAGGATTCGCCCACTCTCCATTCCAGAGGACATGTGTGGTTCCTTGGTATTAAGGGAGAGTCTACAGGATGACCATATCTCACCCTTTCCTAAAAATATAAGATTCAGAAGGGCTAGAGTAGTGACCTTGTTCACCTGTGGGAGAGGCTGGGCTAGTTTCTCAAGCCGTACCTTGTAAAGGAAAATTTTTTAAATCCTTAGAGAGGGAAGAAGGAAATGTCGAAATCAGTGCTACCTTTTCCTCCAGCTGACAGACACTCTGAGAAATATTCAAGTAGCTGCCAGAAACAAATGGAACTCTCTTTAAAAAGCATAACTCTCTGGCTTTTTCTTCTTTCTGCTCCAGGACAGGAACCATAAATTCCATCAAAGACCAGAAACTATAAGTTCCACCAAAGCTTCCATCCATTATTTGCAGAGTGATGATGTGAGAGAATTCCAAATTGTGGCAGGGGCAGCAGCATAACTAAGCCGAGGTTTGGAACAGATTACAGGAGCATCCATCTTTGAAAGGCCACTAAGTATGTTGCCCTGCAACCAAGCTTGGGTGACAGAGTGGCCTAGGGCACAAGGGGCACAGACTGTGCTACTAGTTAGTGACCCTGCTCCTTTTGTATAGCAGAAAGGGTGCTACAGACCCACATTCACCAAGGGAGAAGCTGGACAATGAAACAGTTGGGGGCACAACTGTCCTTTAGAAGATCAGAGTCTATAAAGTAAGAAGCAGAAGGATGGGAAAGAGACTGATTTCTTTTCAGTATTTAAAATAGAAATTTCCTAACAAAGTATTCCTTCATTACCATTGTAGTCATGTGTCTCTCCCCACTCCTGATCAATAGGGCATTGTTTTGCAGAGTAGCAGGGCATATGAAAAGAACACGGAAAACAGAAAATGTTGGGTTCTGATCCCAACTGGCAATCCCACTCAAGGCTGTGTAATCTGAGTAAAATTAGTTTTCTTATGACTGAAGGGAAGATGAAGAACTAAGGGATTATCCTGCTCTAAATTTCTTTAAGTCTCTGAATTGGCCTCCTTATTAAATCGAAATTAAGCCCAACATTTAGAACACTTTACCCATCCACCTCCAACTAACTAATTCTTACCACTTCCCAGCACAAATCCTGCTTTCCAAATAAACTCATCAACTTGACACTCCATGTGACCTCTTTTTCTCTAATTTTCATAATTGGTGCAAGGGGATGTATTTATTTTCATTACCTTCTGTTCTTAAGCAGTGTCACTTAATTTCTTCAAATTCCTGTGCACAAATCTTCTACTTTGGGAAACTTATTGAGGAATTTTTCTCCATTTCTGATCAATTCATTCAAATGTGCCAAGTTGCCATCCAATCTTACAGACTTTCCTCCATGTGTTTGGGGAGTATGGCAATTTTAAAAGAAAAATATTATTCTCTTAAGTTTTTGACATGCCCTTAAAACTTTTCATGTGTATTGTCTAACTCTACTATCACTGTCAGCATGAGATTCTTCTATTCCAAAATTGGTATTTTCTAACTTCTTCAAGTAAATGAGACAACTCTGAATGTTTCAGGACCAGTACATGAATTGCTAACCCTAACCAACTAACCATTTAATGGTGCAGCATCTGTGTTTGGCACAGAGTTGGTATCTAATAAATATTTTTGTATAAATACGTAAGTAAGCTAATGTGCACCTTTTTATTTGACCATAAGTACACACACACACTAACCATTCTCCCACCTCTCTTCTCCATTCAACAGGATGACCTTAACACATAACAAAACACCAAAAATAATTAAAGAAATCACAACTTACCAAAGATATTTTTGTGACTAATAAGTATGTGGTAAGTTATTTGCCCAAATAAGCTTTATTTGTACTAATACCTGTAAAAAATGTAGTTGAAAGCCAGGAGTGGTCGTTCATGCCTGTAATCCCAGCACTTTGGGAGGCCAAGGTGGGCGGAACACTTGAGGCCACGAGTTCAAGACCTGCCTGGCAAACGTGGCAAAACCCCATCTCTACTGAAAATCCATAAATTAGCCGGGCGTGGTAGCACATACCTATAATTGCAGCTACTCCGGAGAGTCTGAGGCAGGAGAATCGCTTGAACTCAGGAGGTGGAGGTTGCAGTGAGTTGAGATAGCATCACTGTACTCTAGCCTAAGCAACAGAGTAAGACTCTGTCTCAAAAAAAAAGAAAAAAAGAAATGTCTTTCAAATTTTTTCAATATACTTTTATGTGAATTTCTTCTGTGCACGGATACATAAAATCTAAGATTGGGTTAGATCTAAGATTAGATGCTCATAATTCAAAAATGAATTCACAACTTCTAACATGGGAAATCCTGATGTCTCTCATGCCTTATCTTATTAAATTGGAAAATATACATTTTATCAGAACTCCAGTAAGTAGCACCTTTATGACATTTATGTTATTCGTATTAGATATTATTTATTATGATCCCAAATTACTCAATAACTATAGATAAATATAATGAATGTTAAGTTGTCTTATAAAATGAATTAGGTCTTTTTAATTTAGATAAACTCTAATTTAACCATAGCTCCTATATCACTGTTCAGAGGTGGGGTGGATGGAGTCTTTTAAAAAAGAGAAGCTTTTGAGATGTTCCTGGGGAATTGGACTTAAAAATTAGCCTCTTTTAAAAATTTGCTTAGGAACCTAAAATGTAAACGTACTCCTTTTTTTTTTTTTTTTTTTTTTTTTTTTGAGACGCAGTCTTGCCCTGTCACCCAGGCTGGAGTGCCGTGGTGCGATCTCGGCTCGCTGCAACTTCTGCCTCCTGGGTTCAAGCAATTCTCCTGTCTCAGCCTCTCAGGTAGCTGGGACTACAGGTGTGCACCACCACACCCGGCTAATTTTTTTGGTTTTTTTGTTTGTTCATTTGTTTTTTGCTTGTTTTTTGTATTTTTAGGGGAGACGGCATTTTGCCACATTGGCCAGGCTGGTCTCGAACTCCTGGCCTCAAACAATCCGCCTGCCTCAGCCTCTCAAAGTGCTGAGATTACAAGTGTGTGCCACCACGCCTGGCCAACTTACCCTATTGATACAGGATTTTTTGTTAGTTTGTTTTTTGTCTTTTTTTGTAAGGAATTACCCTTATACTCTACTGGAATTAGAAAAGCTATAAAAATTAATATTAGCTCATTAATCCAAAGTAAATAACAACAAAAGTTGTATTCCTTAAAGCATCTTAACTGTTGAAATACAATCTCTGGCATCAACATTTCTCAGAACATTGAGGCTAAGATGCATCTTATGATTTTCATTAGCTACAGCTCTATAGACAAAATGTTAGAGAAAACAAAGCCTGTCCCCTTTCTGTACCTTTTTCATCTTCCCATTCCCAACCACTTGAGCTTCTTCTATGAGTCCTAAGTGGTTTTAAGTCCACACTGGCCCTATTAGTAGCTTCTTGTGAAACACTATTTGGGTTCAGCCGTAGGAAGGTGAAGCACAGTAATTTACATCACAGAAAAGAATCTTAGGGAGATAATAATGTCTGAGAATAATTTCCAGTGGTTTGAGTTGAAGCACCGCTATGATTCCTAGGAGTAAATATCTTCCTTTACAACCAGACTTCAGGACTACCAGTTAATAGATATGCATAAGATAAATCTTTTTCCCAACCTTGTATTTATAAAAAAAAAAAATGAATGGAACGGAAGGGAAGAGCTTGGAAGGAAAGAAAAGGGAGGACTCCATGCTTTCCTAATTGATTCCAAACTACAGGTGACCCTTAAACAACACTGGGTTAAGGGCACTGAACCCTCGCCTGTTGAAAATCCTCATATAACTTTTGACTCCCCCAGAACACAACTACTAATAGCTACTGTTGTCCAGAAGCCTTATTGATAACACAAACAGTTGATTAACACAGTTTTGTATGTTATATGTACTATATACTGATAAAGTAAGCCAGACAAAAGAAAATGTTAGTAAGAAAGTCATAAGGAAGAGACAATATATATACTATATATTAAGTGGAAATCCATCATTATAAAGGTCTTCATCCTCATCATCTTCATGTTGATTAGGCTGAGTAGGAGGAAGAGGAAGAGGAGGGGTTGGTCTTGACATCTCAGAGGTGGTAGAGGTGGAAGAAACTCTACAGATAAGTGGACCCACGCAGTTCAAATCTGTGTTGTTCAAGTGTCAGTAGTACTTGATGGAGATCCCTTTTCTTGAGTAGTAAGGAAGATACTGATACAGAATTCTAGGGTGAGAGGTTATTTTTCCAATACTTTAAAAAAGTTGCTTAACTTTGTGCCATGTACAAACTCTTTTTCTCTAATTTCTTTTAAGGTTTTTTTCTTTATTAATAATTTTAAGTCATTTTATTATTATATCCTTGATATAATTTTCTTGACAAACTTGAGGCCTATTGACTTTCTTGGGTTGGAAACATTTCGCTCATTTCTTCATATAATTATTCCTTCAACCCATCTCCTTTGGTGACTCTAATTCCACATGTGCTTGGGCTGCCTGAAGTTGTCCCACAGATCATTAATGTCCTGTTCATTATTTGGGGCCCTTTTTCTTTCTGTGTTTTATTTTTCATAGTTCTATTGCTATGCCTTACAGTTCACTGATTTTTTTTTTACTCTGTCATATTTAAACTGCTGTTAGTTTATACAATGCATTCATTATCTAAAGAAATTTGATGATCTGTTTTTTTTCCATATCTTCCGTATCTCTATTTAACATGCTCAATCTTTCCTCAATTTTCATGAGCATATGAGATATAGTTACTATAACTTTCATAATGTCCTCATCTATTAATTCTATTATCTGTGTCAATTTGGAATTTGTTACTATTGATTGCTTTTTTTCTCTTCATTATGGGTCATATTTCCTGCTTCCCTGCATGCCTACTCATTTTTTATTAGATTCCAGACATCATGATTTTATCATTTATGGTGGGTGATAGATATTTTTGTTTTTCTATTAGTATTCCTTAATGTTGGTCTTGGTCATAGTTATGTTACCTGAAATGACTTTATCTGTCTGAGTCTGTCTATTAAGTTTTGTGAGGTAGTATTAGAAAGAAGTAATTTATCTAGGGCTTATTTTGCCCCTCTTCTGAGGTAATGACTTTTTGAATACTCTATCTGATGTCTCTTGAAATACGAGGTTTTCCACTTTTGCTGCAAGGAACAAGAACTAATCCCAGCTCTTTGTGCCCTTTTCTTGTTGTTCCCTATGCTTCCTCAGGTGGTTTCTTCTCAGTCTGTGATAGTTAATACTGAGTGTCAACTTAATTGGATTGATGGATACAAACTATTGATCCTGGGTGTGTCTGTGAGGGTGTTGCCAAAAGAGATTAACAGTTGAGTCAGTGGGCTGGGAAAGGCAGATCCACCCTTAATCTGGTGGCCACAATCTAATCAGCTGCCAGCAAATATAAAGCAGGCAGAAAAATGTGAAAAGGAGAGACAGGCCTAGCCTCCCAGCCTACATCTTTCTCCCATGCTGGATGCTTCCTGTCCTTGAACATCAGACTCCAAGTTCTTCAGTTTTGGGACTCATACTGGCTTACCTTGATCCTCAGCTTGCAGGCAGCCTATTGTGGGACCTTGTGATCATGTAAGCTAATACTTAATAAACTCCCCTTTGTATAGATAGATATAGCTATAGCTATAGATATAGATATAGATATAGATATAGATATAGATATATCCTATTAGTTCTGTCCCTGTAAAAGAACCCTGACTAATACAGATTTTGGTAGCAGCAGTGGTTCTAGAGGAACAGAATATTAAGGATGGAGTTCTTTCATTGGTTTTGGGGTTTCTGGAGTTGGCTGCTTAATATGATTAGACCCAAAAATGCTAAGGACTCTACTTCTAATAGTATAGAGAACACTGATAGTGCTTAGCGGCAACTGTTTAGAGAGTTATACAAAATAAATCCATTTGACACTCCTGATTCACTGCTCATGACAGGCAGAGTGAGGTGACCCTATACATAATACTTTTGACCATATGTGGAGAACCAAGGAACATAATGAAGCTGGTTGGTTGCTCCTAAGTTCAGTGGACAAAGTGATGAAAGAAAATGATGAATGAAGGGATTCTGTCTCCTGGCTTCAAAAGCAGATACTGAGCCTCAAATCTGCTAAGATTGCCCTGAGTGAGTCTTATCTCCTGTAGAGAAAAAGCTGAAATTGTGGAAAAACAGATATAAGCTCTTATCGTGCAAGTGGCTGACCTGCAATGAAAAATGCATGCACAGCCTCACCAGGTGTCTACTGTTAAAGTGAGGGCATTGATTGGAAAAGAATGGGACCCTGCAACTTGGAATGGGGATGTGTGGGAAGACCCTGATAAAGCTGGGGATACTGAATTTGTAAATTCTGATGAACCTTTTTTGCCAGAAGAAACAGCTTCCCCATCCCCAGTAGTGGCAACATCCCCTTCCTGACCCATGCTGCCATCAGCCTTTCCACCTCTGTCTGAGGAGACAAACCCTGTGCTGCTTGAGGCAACAGCGATGGCCTCCCCTGAGTCAATTGCCAGACAAGATAATGTTGATTCTCCTCAGAAGCCACCCCCAACACCTCTGTTTGCTTCCAGACATATAACGAGACTAAGCTACCAGTGGACCCTAGAGGTGAGGTTGAGAATGTGACCCATGAGGAGGTGCACTACACTTGAAAAGAACTGTTTGAGTTCTTTAATTCATATAAACACAAATCTGGAGAACAGGCACGGGAATGGATATTAGGGGTATGGGATAATGGTGGAAGGAACATAGAATTGGATCAGGCTGAATTTATTGATTTGGGCCCACTAAGTAGGGACTCTGCATTGCATTTAATGTTGCAGCTCAGGGAGTTAAAAAAAAGATTATAATAGTTTATTTGTTTGGTTAGCTGAAATATGGATTAAATGATGGCCCATTGTGAGCGAGCTGGAAATGCCTGATCTCCCTTGGTTTAATGTAGAGGAAGGGATCGAAAGGCTTAGGGAGATTGGGATGGTGGAGTGGATTAGTCACTTTAGACCTACTCATCCCAGCTGGGAGGGTTCAGACAGAAGATATACCCTTCACCAATCTCTTGCAAAATAAATTTGTGAGGGCAGCACCTGCATCTTTGAAGAGCCCTGTAATTGCTCTTCTCTGTATGTCAGTTCTAATGGTGGGAACCACAGTCACTCAACTACAAAATTTAAATACAATGGGAATAATTGAATCCCGAGGTGGGAGGAGCCAAGTGGCAGCACTCAACTGTGAAAGGCAAGGTGGGTGTAGCTACTCTGGTCAGCAGAGGCAAAGCAGCAATCAGAATAGTCTGACTTGTGTAGAGCTCTGGCATTGGCTAATTAATCACAGTGTTCCCAGAAGTTAAATTGATAGGAAGCCTACTGCATTCCTACTTAAATTTTACAAACAGAAAACTTCTAGGTCGAATGGACAGAAGACTAATTTGAATTATAAAACAGAGAATCACAGCCTTTCAATCAATTTCCATACTTGAGTCAGTTTACAGATCCAGAACCCCTTGAGTGAAGGGGAGGCTGGGTGCCCTTGAGGAAGGACTCCACTACATTGCCAACAATTTATGCAGTGCATCTTTCTCCCATCCTTCCCCAAGGAGACCTCCAGCCTTTTACCAGGGTAACTGTGCATTGGGGAAAAGGAAATGATTAGACATTTTGGGGACTACTGGACACTGGCTCTGAGCTGATGTTGATTCCAGGGGACCCAAAATGTCACTGTGTTCCTCCAGTTAAAGTAGGGGCTTACAGAGGTCAGGTAATTAATGGAGTTTTAGCTCAGGTCCAGCTTACAGTGGGTCCAGTTGGTCCCCAGACTCATCCTGTGGTCATTTCCCCAGTGCCAGAATGCATAATTGCAGCTGGCAGAACTCCCACATTGGCTCCCTGACTGGTAGGGTGAGGGAAGGCTACATGGTGGGAAAGGCCAAATGGAAACCATTAGAGTTGCCTTTACCTAGAAAAATAGTAAATCAAAAGCAATATTGCATCCCTGGGGAGATTGCAGAGATTAGTACCACCATCAGGGACTTGAAAGACACAGGTGTGGTGATTCCCACCACATCCCCATTCAACTCTTCCATTTGGCCTGTGCAGAAGACAGATGGATCTTGGAGAATGACAGTGGATTATTGTAAGCTTGACCAAGTGGTGACCCCAATTGCAGCTGCTGTACCAGATATGGTTTCATTAGTTAAGCAGATTAACACATCTCCTGGTGCCTTGTATGCAGCCATTGACTTGGTAAATCCCTTTTTCTCCATTCCTGTCCATAAGGTCCAACAGAAGTGATTTGCCTTCAGCTGGCAAGGCCAGCAATATATCTTTACTGTCCCACCTTAGGGCTATATCAACTCTCCGGCTTTATGTCATAATCTTATTCAGAGAGACTTTGATCACTTTTTGCTTCTACAAGATATCGTGCTGGGCCATTACATTGATTATATTGTGCT
Organism: Pan troglodytes; assembly: GCF_028858775.2. NCBI lineage: Eukaryota > Metazoa > Chordata > Mammalia > Primates > Hominidae > Pan > Pan troglodytes. The sequence goes on along the minus strand of NC_072403.2, from coordinate 134,477,979 downwards.
CATTGGATCCAGTGAGCCAGAAGTAGCAAATGCACTGGACTTGTTGGTGAGACATTTCCATGCCAGAGGATGAGAAATAAATCTTACTAAAATTCAGGGACTTTCTACCTCAGTAAAATTTCTAGGGGTCCAGTGGTGTGGGGCCTGTCAAGATATTCCTTCTAAAGTGAAGAATAAGTTGCTGCATTTGGCCCCTCCCAAAACCAAGAAAGATGTACAACACCTGGTGGGTCTATTTGGATTTTGAAAGTAACACATTCCTCATTTGGGTGTATTACTCCAGCCCATTTATCAAGTGACCCAAAAGGCTGCCAATTTTGAGTGGGGTCCAGAACAGGAGAAGGCTCTGCAACAGGTCCAGGCTGCTGTGCAATCTGCTTTGCCACTTGGGCCATATGACCCGACAGATCCAATGGTGCTTGAGGTGTCAGTGGCAAATAGGGATGCTGTTTGGAGCCTTTGGCAGGCTCTCATAGGTGAATCACAGTGAAGGCCTCCAGGATTTTGGAGCAAGGCCCTGCCATCTTCTGCAGATAACTAGATAACTAGTCTCCTTTTGAGAGAGAGCTCTTGGCCTATTACTGGGCTTTGGTAGAAACTGAACGTTTGACTATGGGTCATGAAGTCACCACGTGACCTGAACTGCCTATCATGAACTGGGTGCTTTCTGACCTGGGTGCTTTCTGACCCATCTAGCCATAAAGTGGGTCATGCACAGCAGCATTCCATCATCAAATGGAAGTGGTATATACGTGATCGGGCTTGGGCAGGTCCTGAAGGCACAAGTAAGTTACATGAGGAAGTGGCTCAAATGCCCATGGTCTCCACTCCTGTCACCCTGCCTTCTCTCCCCAAGCCTGCACCGATGGCCTCATGGGGAGTTCCCTATGATCAGTTGACAGAGGAAGAGAAGACTAGGGCCTGGTTCCCAGATGGTTCTGCCTGACAGGCTGGCACCACCCGTAAGTGGACAGCTGCAGCATTAGAGCCCCTTTCTAGGACATCCCTGAAGGACAGTGGTGAAGGGCAATCTTCCCAGTGGGCAGAACTTCGAGCAGTGCACCTGGTTGTGCACTTTGCATGGAAGGAGAAATGGCCAGATGTGTGTTTATATGCTGATTCAGGAGCTATAGCCAATGGTTTGGCTGGACGGTCAGGGACTTGAAAGAAGCGTGATTGGAAAATTGGTAACAAAGAAATTTGGGGAAGACGTATGTGGATGGACCTCTCTGAGTGGTCAAAAACTGTGAAGATATTTGTTTCCCATGTGAGTGCTCACCAACGGGTGACCTCAGCAGAGGAGGAGTTTAATAATCAAATGGATAGGATGACCGGTTCTGTGGACACCACTCAGCCTTTTTCCCCAGCCACCCCTGTCATCGTCCAATAGGCCCACGAACAAAGTGGCCATAGTGGCAGGGATGGAGGTTACACATGGACTCAGCAACATGGACTTTCACTCACCAAGACTGACCTGGTTACAGCCACTGCTGAGTGCCCAATTGCCAGCAGCAGAGACCAATACTGAGCCCTCGATATGGCACCATTCCTCAGGGTGATCAGCCAGCAACCTAGTGGCAAGTTGGTTATATTGGACCTCTTCCATCATGGAAAGGGCAGAGGTTTGTCCTCACTGGAATAGACACTTACTCTGGATATGGGTTTGCCTCTCCTGCACACAATGCTTCTGCCAAGACTACCATCTGTGGACTCCTAGAATGCCTTATCCACTGTCATGATATTCCACACAGCATTGCCTCTGACAAAGGCACTCACCTTATGGCTAAAGAAGTGCGGCAGTGGGTTCATGCTCATGGAATTCACTAGTCTTACCATGTTTGCCATCATCCTGAAGCAGCTGCATTGATAGAACAGGGGAATGGTCTTTTGAAGTCACAATTACAATGCCAACTACGTGACAATATTTTGCAGGGCTAGGGAAAAGTTCTCCAGAAAGCCATGTATGCTCTGAATCAGCATCCAATATATGGTATTGTTTCCTCCCATAGCCAGAGTTCACGGATTCAGCAATCAAGAGGTGGAAGTGGAAGTGGCACCACTCACCATCACCCCTAGTGATCCACTAGCAAAATTTTTGCTTCCTGTTCCCGCAACATTACATTCTGCTGGCCTAGAGACCTCAGTTCCAGAGGGAGGAAAGCTGCCACCAGGAGATGCAACAATGATCCCATTAAACTGGAAGTTAAGATTGCCACCTGGACACTTTGGGGTCCTTCTACCTTTAAGTAAACAGGCTAAGAAGGGAGCTACAGTGTTGGCTGCTGTGATTGCCTCAGACTATAGATGAAATCAGTCTACTACTCCATAACCAAGGTAAAGAAATGTACGCATGGAATACAGGAGATCCATTAGGGTGACTCAGTATTACCATGCCCTGCTATTAAGGTCAATGGGAAACTACAACAGCCCAATCCAGGCAGGACTACAAATGGTCCAGACCCTTCAGGAATGAAGGTTTAGGTCTCTCCATCAGGAAAAAAACCACGACCTGTTGAGATACTTGCTGAAGGTAAAGGGAATACAGAATGGGTAGTAGAAGAAGGTAGTCATCAATACCAGTTATGACCACATGACCAGCTGCAGAAACGAGAACTGTAATTGTCATGAGCGTTTCCTTCTTTTGTTAAAAACATGTTTGTGCATGTATACACTTGTACTAAGAAAATGTCTTGGCCATGCACGGTGGTTCATGCCTGTAATCCCAGCACTTTGGGAGGCTGAGGCGGGCAGATCATGAGGTCAGGAGATCGAGACAATCCTGGCCAACATGGTGAAACCCCGTCTCTACTAAAAATACAAAAATTAGCTGGGCATGGTGGCGCACGCCTGTAATCCCAGCTTTCGGGAGGCTGAGGCAGGAGAATCGCTTGAACCCGGGAGGCAGAGGTTGCAGTGAGCAGAGATCGCACCACTGCACTCCAGCCTGGTGACAGAGCAAGACTCCATCTTAAAAAAAAAAAAAAAAGTCTTTATTTTATTTCCTTTCTCCTTTATTATGTAACATAAGATTTATTGACTTCACATCAGCATTTAAGTATTGTTAACTTTATGTAATAGCTTTTGGGTTGGGGATTGGTGCATTTCTGGTTGTACAAAGGATAGTTGTATTATGTTAGGCATAATTACGATCTCATTATTGTCTTCATTTGAAGATTATGTATGATCTCAGGAGATGTGTATGGGTTCAGGTTGACAAAGGGTGGACTTGTGTTGGTTAATACTGAGTGTCAACTTGATTGGATTGAAGGATACAAAGCATTGATCCTGGGTGTGTCTGTGAGGGTGTTGCCAAAAGAGACTAACATTTGAGTCAGTGGGCTTGGGAAGGCAGATCCATCCTTAATCTGCAGGACACTATTCTGAGATAACCAGCCTATTCTCAACTCTGTTCCTGACAACTTTTGTGTTCTTAACTTTTTATGTCTAAATTTTCATATAAAATTGTAATTAATATTATCATTCCTCTATAAAATTAAGTAAGGCTTTTACATTAGATTTGAATGAAATCAGTCTTAACTAGGATTGTATTGAAATACCATCTATATTGCCTTTGAAAAGCTTTAAGAATTGTGAATATTATGTTTACAAATTATTCATTATCAACAAGGGAGCAGATTTTGAGCTGTGCTCTGGAATTCATGTAATAAAGTCACTATCAATAGCAATGCTGAGGCTACATCTCAAGGAGAGGGACAAATAAAAAATATTTTTCAGTTCTACGGTGATAGTCTTCTCAGCTTTTACATTAACTTAATGACTAAATGGTTCCTTATTAATGAAAGTCTCCATTTCCCCACTAAATATTTCTACAATATTTATCTATAAACAGTCTATATAAATTTGTTTCAAAAAAATAAAAAGCATATAAACTTGCTGCAGCCAACTTTTTTCTACCGCTGCCCCTGGATTATATCGGGTCATCTGGAGCATCCAAAATAAAGAAAGTTAAAAAGCACAGGTACATAAAGAAATTCTCTATTTTCTCCAAAACCTATGTGCACAAATCTGTAGACACAGTTGGCCTGGTGTATTAGATTTAGTTTCATTCCAGTAAACAAATTCTCTCAGTAAAGGGACAATTTATGGCTGAAAATAGTAGCTTGACACCACACACCTTAACCATCAAAACTTTAGTCTGTGAATGTTTAGGAAAGCCAGTGACCTCTAAACATTTGTAAATTTAATATCAAAAATGTTAACGTTACTTGATCCCAAATATTAGAGTTATGTACATTATTGTTACCTGAGACCCCGAACCAGTAGAATTGGTAGTACTGGGAGTTTGTTAGAAATATAAGATCTCAGACCCCATCTCAGAACTACTAAATCACAATCTGCATTTCACAAGATCACTATTTGATTTGTAAACCCATTAAAGTTTGAAAAGCACTGCTGTACTTGCATCCTTAACTCAGTGGCTAATCCCTTGAGATTTTACTCTAGATAAACTGTGCTTCTTTTACTCTAGGTTAACAAAGCTTCTTTTACTCTAAAAAAGGCAATGGCTTTCATCTTTGCACAATAATCTTAGTGATTACGTTTTTCTGATTTCTGTGATGACAAATGTAATTTATAGGCAAAGTTTCAGGTGGGTGAGAGAAGTGATGTGGGACACCATTCAAGAAAGCAGGGATTTTTCTTTCCTGAAAATGTGTTCCTGATCTCTTGACTGAAAATTATCAGACACTATATGGCTAGACGATATTTAAAATGCAACTTCTTCATGATTCTTTTAAAGACCAAAATTTTTCAGAATTTACTCAAACCCTAACTTAAGATAAACCAGTTTTCATTTTTCTGATGGAAAGGTTGCATACAGTTGTTCAAAACCAGTCATAATAATAGAAATTTAGATCCAGAAAGTATGCTAGTCAGTCCATCCATCTCCTTTGCATTTTACAGGAAGTAATTTGCAAAAATTTTTAGAATTCATTATTTATCCTCTATGTAAATGATGCCCTGCCAGCTTCCAAAATAAATTTATTATTCTAAAAGATTACATATATGAAATACAATTATTTAATTAGATTTATTTTTTAATGTAAAGGGGAATCAAATAGGTGTACCAACCACCTCAGCTGTGTTTACTGAAATTGACCATTAAGTTAGAATCTTCATTAAGTTCAGGAAAAGGAAACTAAGGTTAAAAAAAAAAAGGGAAAAGAGACTACATAGCAAGTTAGCATTTTCAATACCATGTGTTGAATCCCAGTTGAGGATATTAATAACCAAATAGTTCACTTTGTTTTTTAAAACCTTATATATGGTTGATTAAAAAAAAAAAAAACTAGCCAGGCACAGTGACACACTCATGTAATTCCTGTAATTCCAGCTACTAGGTGGCTGAAGTGGGACGATTGCTTAAGCCCAGCAAGTTGAGGCTGCAGTGAGCCATGATCATGCCACTGCACTCCAGCCTGGGCAACAGAGTGAGATTTTGTCTCAGAAAAATAAAAATAATAAATAAATACATACAAACCACATATAAATGATCAATTTGAACCAGATTTTTATCTGAAGGGTTACATTTCTACAAAATGAAAGATGCTTAGATTTGGCTCAGCATCATACTAATGTATTGAATTAGAATAATACTATTCTACTGAATGAAGTCTAATATACAAAAATAATCTCATTGGCTAAATGAATGAAAATGATAAGAGCAAAGATATAATTTAACTTTTTTTAAAAGGACAAAACAAAATACTGGATTATTGACTTGGACTTCAACTAACACCTTGACAATTGACTTAGACGTTCAAATCTATGGGGTGTTATGCAAAGAATGGTGAATAGATATTATCCATTTTAGTAAAGGAAGAAGAGGAAATCAGTATGTCAATGCAAAAAAACTGAAAATCAGTAACTTCCAGTAGCCCTTCAGTTATTCATAGGAAAGGCATATAGTTAGAAAACGTTTGTGTAATCTGGGAAAACGTGTGTGTATGTGGGGTGTGTGTGTGTGTGTGTGTGTGTGTGTCGAGAGATAGGAATTAGATGTGGGGGGGGGGACCTTCCTTGCTATACAATTTTTAATGAGAAGCTGGAGCCTGTGGAATTTCCTAACTTAGAGATAACTTTAATAGGTGGATAAACTATAATCTGTCAGATGTCTGAAATCAGGGTTTGTTTTTTTGTTTGTCTGTTTTTTTTTTTAAAAAAAAGGCAAAACTCGTGAAAGATACTCCATGATAAGCAAGGGCAATTCCAAAGAAACCACACAACTGTGGAGTGATTTAGCATTGGCAGACACCTTCTACACTTTTATCTCAATCCCTTTTCTCCCAAATCTTTGCCAACAGAAGTCATTACCCTTTGTGGGCAGAGGGCAGCCCTGTGGACCACACGCTAAGCATGCATCATCTCCCCACCATCACCTTTATCTCCAGCCTCTCCCTGGCTTTGCTCCAACTCTCCCTTTTTTCTTGGGCATGCTAGACCAAGAGAAATATCTGATCGTTCTGCCCTTCTCTAAACTTGAAAAATGCACTATGGAGATAAAATTCTCATATCTTTGGTGTCTATATTCACCAAGTTAACTAAAGAGCTAAATAATCTACACCTTGTTTTGCAGAACACTAATAAAAGGCTATCATTTTGCAGTCTGCCTACATTTATACACTTCCACTGGAGGGAGAAAAAAGTAACTCTTCTGTAGCTTACTGAGCACTTGCAGAGCTAATTGCTTTTCTTTTATTACTTCATTTATTACCTCTTTAGAGCAATCTGTGAGGTATGCAGTATTATTGTCTTCAAAAAAAGAGTAAACTGAGGTACAGATAGAGTAAATAACTTACCCAAGATCTTTAAATCTGTAAATGGTGCAACCAGGTTTCAAAATTTAGATACATCTGAGCCTGTGATCTTAACCTCCACACTATATAGCTTCCCATAAATAAACCTCACAAAGTTTCACTGTGAATGATTTTTTATGTAAAATAGCCATTCATGAAGCTCTTCTTCCTATAAATAAGGCATCATTTCAAAATGACATGTTTGCCTGCAGCAGGCTCAGAGCTTAGAAAGATAATATTTTAATCAGATACCACTCATCCTTACCAATAATTTGGCATTTCTGAATACTTTACCGTTTTCCCAAAAGTGTATATTTAAAATCCCCCTTTTGTTCTGTCCTGATTTTTACTCATTTTTTTCTGATTTCTATTAATGTCAAAACATATATATTATGATTATGCACAGAAGCATCAAAAGATAATATATTTCAGAATAACCAAAGACTGAAAATTGTGAACTTTAACAGAGACTATGCATTGTAAATATTTGAGGATCACTTATTTGAACTTGAAGAAAATTGGTTTCCTGTTATTAACTAAATTGGCTCTGTTGGTAAAAACGTGACTACCTTAACTGTCTTCTTTCATTGCTGCCCCCTTATTCTTTGTTATTTTCTTTTTCCTGTAATAATGAAATATAAATAACTTATTTATGTTATCTGCTTTGTGAAACATGAGCCGGCCTAGAATGACAACCTCTTTTCCCACATCTGCATATTCTCTCCTTGCCCCTAGTCTAAGATCATGTCAAACAGGGACATATTAAGCTTTTATTGGATAATGTGCTTTAACCAACTTGTTTTTACATTACACTGATACATTTATAAATACATTTTATTTTTTTACAAATTTAAGACATGGAGATGAAATCAAATCACCTTTGACAGCCACCTTCAACTTTTAGTCCCACCATCCCCATAGGTGACTATCTCTATCACAGTTTAACATATTTAATTCCCACCCTTTGTTAATGCTTTTACACACACATCACATGGATCTAGATATATTATATAATATTGCTTTTTACATGGCTATGTGTTGTACACACTGCAATACAACATCCTAGAATTCAGCTGTTTTTGCCAAACATAGGTATGACTCATTCTTTTAAATTGTTGCATAGTATTTCATGGAATAAAAATATTAACATTTATTTAACCATTCCCCTACGCAAAAACATTTAAGTTCTCTCCACAACTTTATTATTACAAACATTGCTGCAACATCCTTTTTTACGAATCCTTATAAACATGCATTACTCTAGGGTAGATATTGAGAAGTACAATTTCTAGGTTGTGGCATACATCTTAGTTGAAGAGATATTCCTGTGCTAGGAAGTTATATTAGGTCATAAAGGCTCAGCACTAAAATAACAACCTCTTCAATCCTGTAGTCTAGAGTTATAGGAAGTCTATCAGTTTGGCAGCAGTTGTATTTTTCTGATGGAAAACACATTGCAGTGGGAATCAAAAGAAACCAAGACTAACCCTTTCTGCTGCTGATTAGAAGTTGTGCAGCCTCTCCAAGTTTCTGTTTCTTTGTCTGCAGTAGTTTGGAGATCGGACTAGATTATTTCTCAGAAATTTATATATCTACATGACATATTTCTGTTCTTAAGTTATTCATTCACTGTACAAGAATATACAAGGCATATATAAGAGTCTACAATGTTTCCTTAAGGAATTAACAAGAAATAACACCAGAAAACAAAGCAATGTGTAAACAGATATTTATACAAATACACGAAGGCTGCAAAATGTGTGATTTTTTAAAAAACTACAAAAAATTCTGTTCCATTGGTCTACATCTCTGTTTTGGTACCAGTACCATGCTGTTTTGGTTACTGTAGCCTTGTAGTATAGTTTGAAGTCAGGTAGTGTGATGCCTCCAGCTTTGTTCTTTTGGCTTAGGATTGACTTGGCAATGCAGGCTCTTTATTGGTTCCATATGAACTTTAAAGTAGTTTTTTCCAATTCTGTGAAGAAAGTCATTGGTAGCTTGATGGGGATGGCATTGAATCTAGACCAATGGAACAGAACAGAGACCTCAGAAATAATGCTGCATATCTACAACTATCTGATCTTTGACAAACCTGACAAAAAGGATTCCCTATTTAATAAATGGTGCTGGGAAAACTGGCTAGCCATATGTAGAAAGCTGAAACTCGATCCCTTCCTTACACCTTACACAAAAATTAATTCAAGATGGATTAAAGACTTAAATATCAGCCCTAAAACCATAAAAACCATAGAAGAAAACCTAGGCAATACCATTCAGGACATAGGCATGGGCAAGGACTTCATGTCTAAAACACCAAAAGCAATGGCAACAAAAGCCAAAACTGACAAATGGGATCTAATTAAACTAAAGAGCTTCTGCACAGCAAAAGAAACTACCATCAGAGTGAACAGGTAACTTACAGAATGGGAGAAAATTTTTGCAATCTACTCATCTGACAAAGGGCTAATATCCAGAATCTACAATGAACTCAAACAAATTTACAAGAAAAAAACAACCCCATCAACAAGTAGACGAAGGACATGAACAGACACTTCTCAAAAGAAGACATTTATGCAGCCAAAAGACACATGAAAAAATGCTCATCATCACTGGCCATCAGAGAAATGCAAATCAAAACCACAATGAGGTAACATCTCACACCAGTTAGAATGGCGATCATTAAAAAGTCAGGAAACAATAGGTGCTGGAGAGGATGTGGAGAAATAGGAACACTTTTACACTGTTGGTGGGACTGTAAACTAGTTCAACCATTGTGGAAGTCAGTGTGACAATTCCTCAGGGATCTAGAACTAGAAATACCATTCGACCCAGCCATCCCATTACTGGGTATATACCCAAAGGATTATAAATCGTGCTGCTATAAAGACACATGCACACGTATGTTTATTGCAGCACTATTCACAATAGCAAAGACTTAGAACCAACCCTAACGTCCAACAATGATAGACTGGATTAAGAAAATGTGGCATATATACACCATGGAATACTATGCAGCCATAAAAAAGGATGAGTTCATGTCCTTTGTAGGGACATGGATGAAGCTGGAAACCATCATTCTCAGCAAACTATCGCAAGGACAAAAAACCAAACACCGCATGTTCTCACTCATAGGTGGGAATTGAACAATGAGAACACATGGACACAGGAAGGGGAACATCACATACCGGGGCCTATTGTGGGGTGGGAGGAGGGGGGAGGGATAGCATTAGGAGATATACCTAATGCTAAATGAAGAGTTCATGGGTGCAGCACACCAATATGGCACATGTACACATATGTAACAAACCTGCACATTGTGCACATGTACCCTAAAACTTAAAGTATAATAAAAAAAAACTACAAAAAAAACCACATTGCTTATTTAGTTTGTTTTATTTAATAAAGAGGCTGCTTGGTACCCTTCTCTGCAAACACTATATACTGGAGTGAAGTTATCGCTCACTCCTACCACCCCACCCAGGTGGAGGCAGAGGGAAATTTGTTATAACAGGTGCTTAATATATTTTCTGTGGCCCTAAAGCTGTAATTTCCTGGAAATGCAGTGCCCAGTACTGAGAGAGTTCTTGGAGTTGTTTCTCATGTTCTCCAGATTCTAGCTTCCCAAATCTGTTTAAGACCCATCTGCTCCATTGTCTGCCTAAACATAAGCCCTTCCCTCGGCTATATCATCAATTATAAGGAGTACACACACATGCGAAATAAAGAAGGGGTCAGTAGAGGGGAAGTACAGGGAAAAGACTTTCTCAAAAAGAGACTTTGGTGAATTTAATACTCAGTAAAGACTGAAGAGAAAAATATAACCATTTTTTAATCCACATTTTTCAAGATTTCTGCCCTTTAGCACTGAGCCTATACATTCTCTTCATTTATTTAAACTCTCTTTGAAGTTGTAGTAGCATCAAAGGCAAAAGGACTATATGAGGACAAAAACATGAATCAAAATAAAGACAACATAATCTGTAATGTGGAATTATCAGTCAGCTGAAAGGACAGATGGGAATAAATTATAGAAAATATAGTTACATTAAAATGAGAAAAATCATATGATGGTATCAAGACTGCACTTAACAATCACAACACAAATAATGAGACACCTAACCAGGACAGAACCATAAATAAGTTTGATAATGCCATCCTTGGTTCAACAGATCACAGTTTACTTTCAATTTAGACAGTGTCTACCCACACAAACTGGAAACTTGAAGCACTCTCTTGAGTAGATCATTTTTAAAGCAAGATTTCACAAAACATGTCAATTGTATCAACTTGTTTAATTCAGTTATGGGAATGTTTATTATGCACCAGGCATTCTATTAGCTGCTAGGCACATAAACATGACAAAACGTGATCACTACCAAAGAGATGTTACCTTCCATAGGAAGTATGTATGTCCAAGTTCTCAAATCTCAAAATCAAATTAATTTCAGAGTGTGTCATCTTTAAACGAAAGAAAAACCTAAGAGAGAGAAAGAGAAAAACAAGTTATACATACATTTTACAAAGGTTCAGCATAATTAACATAACATGTAAGTAATAACACCCCAAACACATTAGGAATAACCGTTCTGGATAATTCAAGAAAATATATTGTTGCACATTTTAAAAAATTTTTGTAACAAAATGCTTGGAGGAAGCAGGATAGTGGCATGGAAAGAACATTGGACCAGAAGTAAAGAAATTAGGTTTTAACTATTGTTTTTTCAATAATTTGCAGTATTCACTTACATAATTAATTTCACTTCTATAGACTTAATGTTTCTTTAGCTTTAGACTGTTGAATTTAATCTTATTAAAGATGAAAAAGAAAACTATAACAATTTTTACCATTTTTAAGATTCCTCTCCTTTAGCACTGAGCCTTGTGGAGCCTTGACCTTGTGAGACCTCTATTCCAGTGAGAGAGAAAAGAAATTAAAATTATCTCTGGCCCCTTTTGGCTTTAGCCCAACAACTAAGTCAACTATTAGAAAAGTACCAGGTGAAGGGTAGTCCTAACAGGCCAAGTGAAGTTGAAAGATGTTCAATTATTCAGTAGACCATCTGCTGCTATTTGTATACCTTATTGTACAGAAGACTCTTGCATTGATCATAAAGATGCAGGGCAGACAAGTCTTAAAATTGGGGCTTAGCCCAGGAGGGTTCTTGGCTTTGCTAAGGAAAACATTCAAGGGTGAGCTGGTGGTGTTAGACACCAACTTTTATTGAAGTGACAGCATACAGCAGCAGCGGAGGTGCTGTTTCTTGGAGAGTACGGCTATCCTATATGCAGTGTGCCCAGAATAGCAGCTCAGAGGCAGTCCTGCAGTCATATGTATACCCACTTTTAATTATATGCAAATTAAGGGACAGATTATGCAGAAATTTCTAGAAAAAGAGTGGTAACTTTCATGCTGTTAGGTTATTGACATGGAAAGGGGCAGTAACTTACAGATGTTGCCATGGCAATGGTAAACTGACATGGCACATTGGTGGGCTTGTCTTATGGAGAGATGTTTCTGCCCCATCCCTGTTTTACCTAGTCCCCATTGTGTCCCAGTGTCTGAGCCCCTCCACAGTTGCATCCCACGTCCTATCTCAGTAACACTTTGTGAATACAGTATTTAATAAATTTAATATTTTGAGATAACAGTAAATTAAACAGACAATTCATACTTAGGTTCAATCTTCCATTTCAAGATTCTTTCTTAATAAATTGAAGCCACTTTTCTAAGCATAAAAAATGGTAAATATAATTCAATTTTTCTTCAGTTCTGTTCATTAAAACTGTATTTAAGTCTACATGACATAAAAGTTAATAATCTCTGAGACCTATTTCTTTACTTAATTTTTGCATATTTCTTATAAATTTGGAATGCAGTGGAAAAGAATCCCACTAGGTAGTTAGTCAGTATATTACAGGCCTCTAACTTGCTGCTATAATATTTATTTAATGAATTCATTCACACAAATCAAAACACCTCATTGAAATTCTATTTATGGCTTACTTAATTTATGATTATCATTTCCAACAGATATTTCACTTTTTTATTGACATATTTAATCTCTGGTTTGTAGATGTAAATTTGAACTTATTCATTTGATGTTACCATGAGATAAGAAAAAAATAATCCTTATTTGGTGAAATATGTAGCAATAAGGTAGAGATACTATCCTGAGATCTTGTGCATGCTTAATAACTTAACCATTTTTACATTCTCCCCTTTTCTCATATATTTTCTTTCTGATTAGACTGTGCATGTTTTAATTAGTTTTTTCACACTGTCAACCTTTAAATAGCCATTTGCCTCACTCACAATCCTTAATGATGTGTAATCTCTCACGGGTAAAATTAAATCAATTCAGCTACCAGAAAAATACCAGAGAAATAAATAGATAAGACCTTCCCTCATTCTTCTATGACTTCCCAAGTTAGACACTCCCACACTGCAAAGACACTAACTACTAAATCTCCAGTTCTTCATCCAAGTGAAACTGCGAAAAGGGGCATAGCCCAGCATAAAAAAGGAAGTCTGACAAGCCTAACAGTTGGCCTCTTTGCTCTATTCTCACTAGTCTCAGAGGTCTCTAAGGAACTGCTTACCTCTCAAGTCAAGAAGTAATCATTTTAAGTCAATGAAAATGAATAAACTAATCCAGAATGGGTAATCATTGTTATTGATATTAATACCATCATTATGATTAATGGTGTTTATTAGAGGTGATATTTGTGCCAAGAAGATAACTGAAAAGACAGACTAGAATTAACATTACAAAATGTATATGTGCGTATTCAGTGTGAGGGAATTTTCTTAAAGTAAGCAGTGGAAAGGGGTGTAGTAGCATACTAAAGTAATAGCAGCAAAAATTTCGTGGAACAGTCTGGAAAGCAAAGAAGAATCCTAAAGAGGTATTTCAGAGAGTCATTTGTGAATAATTGTATTTTGCAAGATGAATTTTAGGTCTCACCTTTAATATGTATCTTATTGGCATATTACCCATGTCATTATTAGAATAAAAATTCTCAATTCTGGGAACAATTAAAATTGCTATTAAGAATGTGTAAGTCCTTCCCTAGAAATGCTTGGGCATGCCTGTCTCACAGTTTGCTGCCTGCATAATGTAGAAGATATTATTAAGATTTCTGTTTAAGGCTAGAAATAAAATGTTTCTGAAATATATTTTGCAAATAAAATTATTAAATGCTCTATTGTTTCTTTCAAAATAATCTTCACTAAAACTTAGTTTGTTTGACCTCAACAGTGTATTATACAATGAAATCAAAACATAATCAACCTATTTAAGATAAATAGAAAAAAGGAAAAGAAAGAAAACACTTGGGATATAAATGTTTTTTCTATCTTGATTGTTAAGACTATTCTATATCTTATATTAATATTTCTTCATATGACTAAGTATTAATCAATATTCAGAAGATGATTATGAAAACAGGAAAATACGATACAACTTGCATAGCCAAAGAAAACAAAATGCAAGAATAATGTGACCATATTCTAGTCTTTCATTCAGTAACTATTTCCTTAGTAATTACTATGTGTTAGGTACTGTTTTAGGTCTTGGGATACATAAGAGAACAAAAAAACACAAAAATCCCTGACCTCGTGGAGCCTCTATTACAGTCTGTACTTAAACATGTTTATATGTAATATTAACCTGGCCATGAGTTCCTTTATCACAAGCAGTACAAAAGAAATGCACTTTCTATCAACACCTCTCATAGCTTCAAAGAAGGTAGCTTCTGTCATAAGAACATAGGATAGAAAAGATAACTGGTTACATATCTATATGTCTAGCCCCTCCATCAGATAATACCATTTCTAGCTCAACCTCTTTGAGGGACATATTTATAATACAAACATTAGTGCAAATGGCTTTTGAGAAAAATAAAATTCAGACTTTGGATTCAGAAATGTTTAATGTCACATTATGGAATATAAACATTTTTTGGCCTTTGGAGTCATTCCTAATCATTCTCATCTGGATGAAAGCCACGAGCCAACAACTGGATGGGTTGTTAAACAGTAGCCACATCTCCTTATCCCTCTCTTACATTCTTTCACTTGCTTTTTTGGTGGCAAATAGGAGAAAATAAGGGAAGTCCACAGTGGTATGACTAAGTTCTGCTTGGTGAAGAATAGCTACTAAATTCTGAGACATTCCAGCCCTGCTTAAGAATGACCTGGATGATTTTAGGACTTCAACTTTTTTCTATTAGGATATAACTGTTACCATGTTAGCTCCATAAAGATGACAAAAAATAAGCAACTACAAAGTCCTCATCTATCATCAAGAAGTGCAAATGTTTTTCAAGCAACTGCTATGTACATCACGTTATATGGCTCATAGTGGTAAAAGACCATCTCTGCAGTATAAATTTGTAAGAGAACATAAACACTTAAAAAATTAAAATGATGTCATATCCCACACCTACACTCATTGCTCACCTTCCATTCAGACCACACTTGCCCATAGAGATAGAAAGCTAGAAAAAAACTTTACATTTGTAATGGATAGAAAGATGGCAATATCATCATAGCTCAATCTTCATGGCTCAATCAGTGAATGTTGACTCGGTAGTCAGAGACATCTGGCACAATTAAAGATTTTTAATGGTCCCTGCCCACAAAGGAGATTAAGACATCATAAGGAAGAAAAACAGAAAAAAAAAATACAATAAATGCAAATGCACCTAGGTAAATCACAGAATTAAAAGAACAAAGCACGTTAAAAGGAGGATTATGTTTGTGTAAGAGAAAATGAATTAATTTTAAACTTTTAATCTTGATGCTTAAAATTTTAGGGATTTTGGTAATTGCTTTCCAACATTTATATGGCAAGTTATTTAAATTAACCTAGTCTTGCTATTTTTCATTCCAAATCTATTTAAGTCCTTTGTGAGGCTCTCTGACCAAGTAATTTGCATTAATTCTTATTTTCTTTTCAGCTTTTCATGCTTAACAATGCCTAGTTTTAATAATAACTAACAATCACAAGTCAAGATGGAAAGGATAGTCTTATATTGTAAAAGAAATGTTATAACAAAAACAACTTCGAGATGACTGATAAAGTAGGAAGAAATTCTCTACATTGAAACCAACATTTCCCAGGAAATCTTACATTGCAATACCAAGAAATTGCTTCAGACCTGAAACATCTATTCTGTCCTCTATGTAGAAAAATGATGATGGTATTATAATGGTTAAATTCTTCCAAATCACAGTGTGACGCAGTAGTTAAATTTTTATTTCCACAAAATTACTAGAGCTATTTGAAGAGTGAGTTGATATTCCGCCTGTGCAATAACTAAAAGTCCCTGGCTCTGGTGAGACTCGAGGTATATCTCCAGCCTGTGATTGATGGAAGATCCTGGGTATTTGGCAGGCTACAGTCTGTAATACAGAATCTGCACCATCCACCTAGTGGTAGCACAGACAAGAATTGATGATAATGACTGTTTCCCCATCAACTATGACTCACATGTTTTCTAGAGGGTGTAAAAGAAAAGACTGACCACAAGTTATGTCAGACAAGGTATTCAGTGCAATTCGGTAAAAACAAACAATCCTTCCTGTTTCGTTTATCCATTAACATTTCATTCTGGAGGCTCACTAAAACAGATTCAATCTTTTTTAAAAGTTGATGGGGGGAAGGTGGTATGCTGGGAACTAAGAAGATACAAGACAAAATAATATATTTTCTGCTGCTTGTAGTGTATAGTGCATATAGATATGATACAGGATAAAACCAGTCCCCAAGTTTCAGCAGCCTGAAAAGCCTAGTGTTCAGGGAGGCTTTACAATCTGAGATGGGGCAAACCCTATGTAGGCAAACAATTCACTTTAATATTATGCTAAGGAAAAAGCCAGTTAATCTTTACAGAAGAAGAAGAGAATGAGAAAAAGCATAACATAGGTGAAATGTATTTTAATAGTTCACTTAATGAATAACATACTAATGGGCAATAAGCTTAGCAATTACCTTTATTTAATATAATAGATAAAAACAAATAACATCATTAGATGCCAACATCATTTTCCAGAGCTCCCGGTTTCCCATCAAAATCAACCAAGTTCCAATTTCTAGAGCTTTGTTTTCTGTAATTTATAATTTAAGATAGTAGAAAATGTTTGCATGCTTAGACTCCACGTGAAACATTTCTGCCTAAAGAAGAATCCTCAAGCAAATATGTTTGAATTTGACTACATTCACATAGAACTTTCTAGTTTTTTTGAAGATAGAAAAACAAATTTTAAATGCTTTTATATATCAAACTAGCAACACAGGTCAAATATAAAAATAGTGATTACATAATTTCAGTAAAAATTCACTGAACATAATTTTTTACTTTAAAAATTAAATGAGAGGTATTAATTTTACTGAATAGAAAGCACCTTAAGACCTATTTTTAATAATCTTAGAACAAGGCTAACTACAATATGTATCTATATACGATGTCTTCTTTTATTTGCACCTTATTTCTCTGACTGAGAAGAAACCAGCTGTGTTTAATTGACGTTTGTTAAACACATTGTGTCAAGGTGCAGATAAGATTTATTTATGTGGCTACTTGTGTGAGAATAATTCAGATTTCTCCAAGCTGAACCTGAAGAGGTTGCTGCTTTATTTGCAGTAAAAATATTCTTTATTTACAACCTGATCTTGATACATGGGGCCTAGAGAAAATACTAGAGAGTAATTTTCATTTTGTTGTATAGTACTTTTCATTAGGAACTGATACATCTCAAATTTTAAAATTTGAATAAATCATAAAATACATGATATTTTAAAAAATAATACTTTGCTTTTTTACTAATTATTGATTAAAGAGCCATAAATATGAGTAATATACAAATTCCTGCTCTGGAAAGTGCTGTAATGTAGTACAGAAAATTAAAATTATATGTTCTTGTAACAGAAAGGATGCAGCACAAAAATACAAAAGTATCGTAAAAGTTTAAACAAGAGAAAAGGCCCTAAGAATTTGATGTACCAGAGATCTTTACAGAGGGATGAAGATAGGTTAGGGCATATGGGATAGAGGAGGAAAGGGAGGATATTCCATGCACCGCAAACACAATTGCAAAGATATGAAGATGGAAAAGCAGGTGTTGTGTCAGGGCATCAGTGGAAAGGCCAGTTTTATTAGAATGTAAGAAGACTATAAGGAAGTCATTGAAAATAAACTTTGAAAAGTAGGTGGTAGGTAAATTATGGCAACCTTGAACTCCTGAGTAGATTCTGAAGTCATGAGAAGTCATGAAAATGGTTGGAGCAGGGGAAGTGTACTAGTCCATTCTCAAGCTACTGATGAACACATACCCAAGACTGGGTAATTTATAAAGGAAAGAAGTTTAATTGACTCACAGTTCAGCATGGCTGGGGAGGCCTCAGGAAACTTGCAATCATGGCAGAATGGAAAGCTAACATGTTCTTCTTTACATGGTGGCAGGAAGGAGAAAAAGGAGCAAAAGAGGGAAAAGCCTCTTATGAAACCATCAGTTCTTGTGAGAACTCACTTACTATCATGAGAACAACAGCATGAGGGTAACTGACCCCATGATTCGTTTACCTTCCACCAGGTCCCTCCCACGACACATGGAGATTATGGGAACTACAATTCAAGATGAGATTTGGGTGGGGACACAGCCAAGCCATATCAGGAAGTGATATAATTAGGCCTGGCTATCAAGAGTAACATTATTAACCATGCACAATGTGAGACAGGCTCTGTGGGCCCAGGCAAGGAGCAACAGAGACCAAGATCAGGGTAGTGACTGCGGAAATGGGAAGGAAGGAAAGATGGCTTAGACAAAGAGAACCTGCACAACTAGGCAAATAATTTAATATAGGGAATTGAAAAGACAAAAGAACATTTTGGCATCTAGATGACTAGATAGTGTTATAATTCATCACAATAGATAAGTCCAGAGGAAAATTAGTTTTGCATGGGAAATTGATGAGCTCCATTTTGAACACGTAGAATTCAAAATGCTTGAAAGATACCGAAAAGGAAAGGTTAAATAAAATAAGATAAAAATACAAAATAAAAAACAACTATATCACCTTTTTGTTCA
Organism: Pan troglodytes; assembly: GCF_028858775.2. NCBI lineage: Eukaryota > Metazoa > Chordata > Mammalia > Primates > Hominidae > Pan > Pan troglodytes. The sequence goes on along the minus strand of NC_072403.2, from coordinate 134,459,073 downwards.
TGTAAGTAGCAAACTTACCACTTTGAAGCAGAAGCATCATACATGATGCTAACTTATTTTCCAAATCCTGTGAAAATGTTTTCGTTGAACCCTGATTTAATTTTTAGCCATGGTTCCCAGCCTCATTTTACTCACATTTAAAGTAGAATCCATCTTCCTGGACATTTCTATCTACATTTCCTTCTAATTTAGACAGTATTTCTTAACTTCTCATAAATCAGATTGTTTCTCTCTTTAAAACTATCCTGTAATAATTCCTGCCCACTAAGTTTTACCCCTTTATCTTAAATTTTACAAAAAAAAACTCCTCTAACTATGCTTTTGTCCGTTTATCCCAGTTAATGTGTTCTAAATAAATGTATTTCTTTTTTCTTTTCTTTTCTTTTTTTTTTTTTTTGAGACGGAGTCTTGCTCTGTCACCCAGACTGGAGTGCAGTGGCGTGATCTCAGCTCACTGCAAGCTCTGCCTCCCAGGTTCACGCCATTCTCCTGCCTCAGCCTCCTGAGTATCTGGGACTACAGGCGGCCACCACCACGCCCGGCTAATTTTTTGTATTTTTAGTAGAGACAGGGTTTCACTGTGTTAGCCAGGATGGTCTCGATCTCCTGATCTCGTGATCTGCCCACCTTGGCCTCCCAAAGTGCTAGGATTACAGGCATGAGCCACAGCGCCCGGCCCAATAAATGTTATTTCTTCCCCATATAAAATGAGATAAAACCATTTTATTTCCCCTCAGTGCTGGTATCTGTATTTCTTTTTTTCATGGATATTGAGAAGAAATGGGTACTGTTTTTTCAAGATTAATTTGGACTTGATTTGACAACTCACAAATCTGACATCTTTTTGTGTCTTTATCACAAATGTTCATCAAATCTGTTTGAAAAGCAGTGTAATGAATTACTATAAACTTCTAAGAAAAAAATATACAAACAAAATGAATCCAAATTCAAGGGCCATAAATTGCTTTTTCTTTGCATTTCTCCAACCCTGCGTCCCTCATCCCAGGAAAAATTATTCCACATACTTTTTTTAAACTTAAAAGTAATGTAGGTCAGGTTTTAATCTCATTTTATTCTCTAGAACTTCTGATTTGAAATCTGCGTATGATACTATTTGGCTAAATGCTGAAATCAAGCCACCAGTGGCCCCAACATTTATGTACCCACAGCATTTTTTATATAGCCCCATATATAATGTTATAGTGTAATTATTGTTTGTCTTTCCAGTGTATTGTAAAATCTTAAAGACAGAGTCATCATGTATGGCGCAGTCCCTGACACATGGTAAGTGTTCCAATGTTTAATGAATTAATATATGAAGAAATGTATGAATGCTAGAGATAGACCTGGTGGCTGTCTAGGAATTCTTTAGATCCACCATGTTAAAATGTCATATTTATTTCCTTTACTTTCTCTCCTTCTGACAGTTTTCAATTTGTTTAATTACTCACAAAGCCAGGCAAGTTATACTTAATTTAAAAACACATGCGATAATATACATATGCCTAACAAAATCAAGATGTGCTATGTTAAATAGTTCCTTTTACTTTTTTCTTTTTAAAATTAACTTTACTGAGGTATAATTATACAAAAAAAAATATATATATATATATATATATTTTTTTTTTTTTTTTTTTTTGAGATGGAGTCTCGCTCTGTCGCCCAGGCTGGAGTGCAGTGGCGCCATCTGGGCTTCACTGCAAGCACCTCCTCCCAGGTTCACGCCATTCTCCTGCCTCAGCCTCCCGATTAGCTGGGACTACAGGCGCCTGCCACCACGCCCGGCTAATTTTTTGAATTTTTAGTAGAGACGGGGTTTCACCATATTAGCCAGGATGGTCTTGATCTCCTGACCTCGTGATCCGCCTGCCTCGGCCTCCCAAAGTTTTGGGATTACAGGCGTGAGCCACCGCGCCCAGCCAAAATACATATTTTAAGTGTAAGGCTTAATGTGTTTTGACAAATTAAAAGAACCATGTAATCATCATCACCATCAAGTTATAGGACATTTCCATAATCTCAAAATGTTTCTTTTACTTCTTCCCTCACTGCTGTCCCTGGTTCCAGGCAATAACTGGTCTTGTATCATTATTGATTAGATTTGTCTTTCCTAGAGTTTCATATAAGTGACATTGTGTAGTGTGTACTGTTGTGTGTCTGGCTTCTTGCACTTACAGTAATGCTTTTGAGATTCATTCATGTTGTTGTATCAGTAGTTTCTTTTTTAAAATTTCAGTAGTTTTGGGGGTACAGGTGGTTTTTGCTTACACGGATAAGTTCTTTAATGGTAAATTCTGAGATTTTAGTGCACTTGTCACCCAAGCAGTACACATTGTACCCAATATATAGCCTTTTACCCCCACAACTATTCCCTCTGAGTCCACAAAGTCCATTATAGTACTGTTATGCCTTTGCATCCTTGTAGCTTAGCTCCCACTTATAAGTAAGAGCATACAATATTTGGTTTCCCATTCCAGCATTACTTCACTTAGAATAATGGCCTCTCACTCTATCCAAGCTGCTGCAAAAGTCATTATTTCATTCCTTTTTTATGGCTGAGTAGTATTCCATGGGGTATATATATCACATTTTCTTTATCCACTCATTGGTCAATGGGCACTTAGGTTGGTTTAATATCTCTGCAATTGCAAATTGTGCTGCTTTAAACATGAGTGTGCATGTTTTTTTTTTCCATATAATGACTTATTTTCCTTTGAGTAGATACCCAGTAGTGGAACTGCTGGATCTACCACATATTGCTGCAAGATAGTTCTACTTTTAGTTATTTAAGGAATCTCCATACTGTTTTCCATTGTGGTTGTACTAATTTACATTCCCACCAGCAATACAAAAGTGTTTCCTTTTCACCACATCCATGCCAACATCTATTGTTTTTTGACTTTTTACTTAAACGGCCATTCTTGCAAGAGTAAGGTAATATCTTACTGTGGTTTTAATTTACATTTCCCTGATGATTAGCAATGGTGAGCATTTTTTCATACGTTTGTTGGCTGTTTGTGTATCTTCGTTTGAAAAATGTTTACTCATGTCCTTTGCCCACTTTTTGACAGGTTTTATTATTATTATTATTGCTGATTTGTTTGAGTTCCTTGTAGATTCTGGATACTAGTTCTTTGTCAGATGCATAGTTTGCAAATATTTTCTCCTACTCTGTGGGTTGTCTGTTACTCTACTGATTATTTCTTTTGCTGTGCAGAAGCTTTTTAGTTTAAGTAGGTCACACTTACTTATTTTTCACTTGGTTGCATTTGTTTTTGGGATATTAATAATGAATTCTTTGCCTAAGCCAAAGTCCAGAAGAGTTTTCTGATGTTATCTTCCAGAATTGTTATGATTTTAGGTCTTAGATTTAAGTCTTTGATTGATCTTGAGTTGATTTTTGTAGAAGGTGAGAGATGAGGATCTAGTTTCATTCTTCCACATGTGGCTTGCTAGTTTTCCCATCACCATTTATTGAATATACACTTTATGTTTTTGTATGCTTTGTTGAAGATCAGTTAGCTGTAAGTATTTGGCTTTACTTCTGGGTTCTCTACGCAGTTCCATTGGTCTATATGCCTATTTTTATACCAGTGCCATGTTGTTTTGCTAATTATAGCCCTGTAGTATAATTTAAAGTTGGGTAATGTGATGCTTCTAGATTTGTTCTTTTTGCTTAGTATTGCTTTGGCTATGGGCTCTTTTGTGATTCCATATTAATTCTAGGATTGTTTTTTCTAGTTCTGTGGAGAACGATGATGGATATTTTGATGGGAATTGCATTGAATCTGTAGATTTATTTGTGAATTTGGATATTTTCACAACACTGATTCTTCCCATCCATGAGCAGGAGATGTGTTTCCATTTGTTTGTCTCATCTATGATTTCCTTCAGCAGTGTAGGTGATCTTTCACCTACTTGGTTAAGTATATTCCTAGATTTTTGTGTTTTTATTTTTATTTTTGCAGCTGTTGCAAAAGGGATTCAGTTCTTGATTTGATTCTCAGCCTGACTGTTGTTGGTGTATAGCAGTGCTACTGATTTGTGTACATTAATTTTGTAACCTGAGACTTTACTGAGTTTATCAAATGCAGGAGCTTTTTGGATGAGTCTTTGGGGTTTTCTAGGTATACGATCATATCATGGGTGAACAGAGATAGTTTGACTTCTTCTTTTCCAGTTTGGATGCCCTTTATTTATTTCTTTTGTCTGATTGCTCTGGCTAAAACTTCCAGTACTATGTTGCATAGAAGTGGTGAAAGTGTGCATCCTTGTCTTGTTCCAGTTCTCAGGGGGAATCCTTTCAACTTTTTCCCATTCAGTATGATGTTGGCTGTGGATTTGTCATATGTTACTTTTATTACCTTGAGGTAAATCCTTTCTATGCCTATTTTTGCTGAGGGTTTTATCACAAAGGGATGCTGCATTTTGTCAAATGCTTTTTCTGCATCTATTGAGATAATTATATTTTTGTTTTTAATCCTGTTTATGTGATGTATCACATATATTGACTTGCATATGTTGAATCATCCCTGCATCCCTGAGATAAAACCCACTTGATCATGATGTATTATCTCTTTTTTCTTCTTTTTTTTTCTTTTTCTTTTCTTTTCTTTTTTTTTTTTTTTTTTTTGAGACAGAGTCTAACTCTGTTGCCTCGGCTGGAGGACAGTGGCACAATCTCAGCTTACTGCAACCTCTGCTTCATGGGCTCAAGCGATCCTTCCACCTCAGCCTCGCGAGTACCTGGGAGAACATGTGTGTACTACCAGCGAATTTTTGTATTTTTTGTAGAGATGGGGTCTTGCCATGTTGTCCAGGCTGGTTTTAACCTTCTGGGTTTAAGTGATAAGATCACAGGCATGAGCCACTGCGCCCAGCCAATCATGATGTATTATCTTTTGGATGTGCTTTTGGATTCAGTTAGCTAGTATTTTGTTGAGGATTTTGCATCTGTTTTTATCAGAGATATTGGTTTGCAGTTTTCTTTTTCTCTTGTGTCCTTTCCTGGTTTTGGTATTAGTGTTATACTGGCTTCAGAATAACTTAGGGAGGATTCCCTCTTTCTTTATCTTTTCGAATAGTTTCAGTAGAATTGATGCCAACTCTTCTTTGAATATTCTTTGAATTCAGCTATGAATCTATCTGGTCCTGAAATTTTCTGTGTTGGCAATTTTTTCATTACTGATTTAATCTTGCTGCTTGTTACTGGTCTGTTCAGGGTTTCTAGTTCTTCCTGATTTGATCTAGGAGAATTACATGTTTCCAGGAAGTTATCCATTTCCTCTAGATTTTCTAGTTTGTGTGTATAAAGGTGTTCATACTAGCCTTGAATGTTATTTTTTTATTTCTGTAGTATCTGTTGTAATATTGCCAGTTTCATTTCTAATTCAGCTTATTTGAATGTTCTCTCTTCTTTTCTTGGTTAATCTCACTAATAGTTTATCAATTTTGTTTATCTTTTCAAAGAACCAGCTTTTTGTTTCATTTATCATTTTTTTGTTTCAATTTCATTTAGTTCTGCTCTGATCTTTGTTTTTTTTTTCCTTCTGCTACATTTGGATTTGCTTTGTTATTGTTTCTCTATTTCCTTGAGGTGTGACATTAGGTTGTCTATTTTTGCTGTTTCAGACTTTTTGATGTAGGCATTTAATACTATTAGCTTTCCTTTTGGTACTACTTTTGCTGTATCCCGGAGGTTTTGATAAGTTGTGTCACTTTATCATTCATTTCCAATAATTTTCAATTTCCATCTTAATTTCATTATTAACCCCAAAATTATTCAAATGCAGATTATTTAATTTCCATGTATTTGTATAGTTTGGAGGGTGAGTTGCTTTTAGATCTAGCAGTAATTGTTTTATAAATCTTGGAGCTCCTGTGTTAGGTGCATATAAATTTAGGATTGTAATATCTTCTTGTTGAACTAATCATTTTGTTATTATATAATATCCTTCTTTGTCTTTTTTTATTGTATTGTTTCAAAGTCTGGTTTGTCTGATGTAAGAATAGTGACTCCTGCTTGCTTTCAGTTTCCATTTGCGTGGAATACCTTCTTCCACCCCTTTACCATGAGTTTATGTGTCAGTTTCCATTTGCGTGGAATACCTTCTTCCACCCCTTAACCATGAGTTTATGTGAGTCCTTTTGTGTTAGATGGGCCTCTTGAAGACAGTAGACATTTGGTTAGCGGTTTTTTAATCCATTCTGCCATTCTGTACCTTTTCAAGTGAAGCATTTAGGCTATTTACATTCAACCTGAATATTAAGATGTGAAGTACTGTTCTATTCATCATATTAGTTTTTACCTAGATACTTTGTTTTTCTTCATTATGTTAATGTTTGATAGGCCCTGTGAGATTTATGCTTTAAGGAGGTTCCATTTTGATATAGATCAAGGTTTTGTTTCAAGATATGGAACTCCATTTAGCATTTATTGTAGTGCTGGTTTGGTAGTGGAAAATTTCCTCAGCATTTGTTGAAAAATACTTTATCTCTCCATTTATGAAGCTTAGTTTTGCAGAATGCAAAATTCTTGGCTGACAATTATTTTGTTTAAGGAGGGTAAAGATAGGACCCCAATCCCTTCTGGCTTGTAAGGTTTCTGCTGAGAAATCTGCTGTTAGTCTGATAGTTTTTCTTTTATAGGTTACCTGATGCTTTTGTCTCACAGCTACCAAAATCCTTTTCTTCATGTTGGCTTTAGATAGCTTAATGACTACGTGCTTTGGTGATGATCTTTTTGCAATGGAATTTCCCAGGAATCTAAGCTTCTTGTATTTTGATATCTGTATATCTAGCAAGGCAAGGGAAGTTTTCCTCAATTATTCCTTAAAATAAGTTCTCCATACTCTTAGACTTCTCTTCCCCCTCAGGAACATCAATTATTCTTAGGTTTGGCCATTTTACATAATCCCATATTTCTTGGAAACTTGGTTCATTTCTTTTGCTTCTTTTTTCTTTATCTTTGTCTGATTGGGTTAATTCAAAAGCCTTGTCTTCAAGCTCTGAAATTATTTATTCTACATGTTCTTGTCTAATATTGAAATTTTCACTAAATTTTGTATTTCCCTAAGTATGTCTTTTATTTCCAGAAGTTCTGATTGTTTTTTTTTATGATATCCATCTCTCTGAAAATTTTTTCATTCATATCCTGAATTTTAAAACATTTTTTATGTTGGTTTTCACCTTTCTCTGGTTATTTCCTAGAGTAGCTTAATAATCAACCTTCTGACTTGTCTGGTATTTCAAAGATTTCAACTTGGTTTGAAGCAATTTTTGGGGAGCTAGTTTGATCTTTTGGGGGTGTTACAGAACTCTCTTTTGTCATATTACCAGAATTACTTTTCTGGTTCCTTTTCATTTGGATAGACTTTTCTTCAAAATTTTCTTGAATTTATTTTTATTTGACTGTGGTTTTTAATTTCTTTTTTTCCCTCTTAGGAATCTGACTTTAACGTTTATAGTTTATTGCAGGCTAATTTAATTCTTGGTGCTTTTAGCAGGAAAGACTCTGTATGACTTCCTTAGTTATAGAGGGTCTTTGTGCACTGGCTTTTCCAGATGCTTGTTGTAGTAGTTATGTTCATGGTGTGTGGGCAAGTTCACTGTCTCATATGGGGTTGGAATGGCAAGGATTTTTGAAGCTTATCTCATTCTCCCATGGTGTATACTTTTTTATTTACTTAATTTTTCTCCAGTGTTTTATTTACTGATTTGATGATCCAGGCTTCAGGTTAGTAGGGGAGTTATCCCTGGGTAGGCACTGGTTGTAGCTAAAGCAGGTGGGTAGATGTAATACCCAGTGGTGGGCAGACGTCCCAGCCTTGTTGAAGGTGGCTGGGAAGCCCTCAATTAGATGTACAGAGGTTTTATCAGGTTGAAAGGTGGGAGCACCTCAGCTACCCTGCCAGGCCAGCAGGGAAGGCATCTACTTCCCAGCTTCATTTCTATCCCAGTGTTCTGGCTATTCAGGTTAGACAGGCTCCTCTTTTCATCTGTAAGAATGTTGATATTCTAAGTAAAGAGGAGTTGTGACTCTGCCTCTCATGAAAGCCTGACCTGGAAAGTGCTCTTCCTGTGGGGATGCAATCACCCTGACTTGTTCTAGGAAAGCTGTCTGTAGGTGCATCCATGTTGCATTCCTGTGGGAGAAGCCCCAGCTGTGTCTGCAGTGGTGTACTCATGGGAATAAGGACACCGTCTCCAAGACCCTTAATGATCAGAGAGGTTGCCTCCCTGTTGGGATAGAGGTTCAGAGCAGCACTGTAATTGTGTCTCTGCTGTAAGAAACTTCCCATTAGTGGAAAGATCTGGGACTCAAGAACTGCCGTTCAGATTCTTTTGTCCCACGGGGTGTTCCCTTGATGTGGTTCTCTCTCCCTTCCCCTAAGAATGGGAATTCCTGAGAGCCAGACTACAGTAACTGTTATTGCTCTTCTGGGTATAGCCACCGAGTGGAGTTACCAGACTCCAGACTGGTGCTGAGGAATGTCTGCAAGGGATTCAGTGATGTGACCTGTCTTCAAGTCTCCCAGCAGTGGATACCAGCACCATTTCTGACGAAGGTGGTAGAGGAGTGACGTAGACTCTGTGAGATTCCTTGGTTGATAGGCTTAGTGTGCTGGCTTTCTCAAGTGCTGGTCATAATTATTGTGAACTTGTCACGTGGACCCACTTAGAACCTTTGGTTAGCCAGGGTGTTGTACGCAGTGGTGATGAGTACAGCTGAGGTCATGCAGCCGTTTTCTCCATTCTGGACACAGTATTATTCTACCTAGAGGTGCTGTAATGGACTGTTTTGGTTGGCCTCCAGCCAAGAGATGGCACTTTAAAAGAGCACCAGCTGTGGTAGTAGCAGCAGGATTTGAGTTTGCCCTAAGTTACCCAGGGGAAGTATTCTGGTTTCTCAGGCAATAGGTGGAGCTATAAAGCTCCTTAACGTTTATGTTCTTTGTGTTAAGCTATCAGCCTGGGTGGAGGGGCACAGCCAGTTGGGGATAGGGTTAGGCGGGTCTGTGCTCTGACTCTCCTTGGGTGGGGCTAGCCACAGGCCCTATGAGGGTCAAGGAGAGGGTTTCAGGCTACTGGGATAAAGTTCCAGAGGGGAGTATAACTGCCTTTGGTGCACAGAAGAGTTTGCAAAGGGAGTGGAGAGTATCAGGCAGCAGTAAGCCTCACCCAGCTCCCATGCAGTTGGTGAGGCCAATCTCACTCCCACAGTGCTCCACTAACAGCACTGGGTTAAGATCCAGGCAGTCTGCACACAGAACTCAGACCTGCCCGAGGCCATAAGCTTTCCACAGAGATAGCAACCTCCACTTTCTGGCCACACCTATCCCTGTCTCTCTACAAGGCTGGGCACCCAGCTCCTGTGCTCATGTCTGCAGTGCAATTCCCATTTGTGCTCCCCACCTCCAACCCTGGGTTCTGGTCAAGGGAGTTTGTTCCTACTCAAGATTATATTACAAAATTCAGTGGGGAGCTTCTTTCACCTGCAACCTGCTTCCTGAGCTCACTGGCTGACTTCTTTGAGGGCCCCTGTGAGATATAGTCAGTAATGGCTTTCTTGGGTTCACACTGAAGACTGGGATTGCTTGCAAGGCACTTCCTGCTACTGCTTCTACTTTTATATTGCACACCACTCCCTCAATTTGTTCCAGCTCTGGGTAAGGTTAAGGTCTTCTCCCAAGACCTGGATTTTCAGATTCCCTGGTGGGGATATGTCCTCTGGAGGCAGACTCTCCTCTATCACACTCTGGGGACTTAACAGTTTTTCACCTGTCTCATGGAGTAGGCTTCAGCCTGTCACTTATTTCAAAGGCTCTGTGGATTCTTTCAGATTTTATGGTAAATTCCTGCACTGGTTCTTGGAAAAAATTTATGGTGTGAATCTCTACACACTATTCTGTCCAGAATGTATCTTTTTAAACAAGTAAACATTGTCAGTAATTTTTTTACTTTAAATTAAATTTGCTTCTTTTCATCATATTACCTTTGAAACTTTTTTTTTTATTATAAATGCAATGTTGTTTGTGATAAAAGACTTGGAAAATACCAAAAACATAAAGAAGAAAAAGAGTCATTCATTTTTTGACGTATGAAAATGTACAACTTTTATAATTAATTCTGTCTATATTTTAATTAATAATGTTAATAATAGCATATTGCAGGCACACAAAAAAAGGACATAGAGTGATATAGCTATACAGAACTGTAATGCAACTTTAAACAGTAAAACATTACTAATACACTTGAAGCCTCCTTATATAACCCTCCCAATGACATTCCTAACTACAGTAACCTCCTTCTCTCTAGAGGTTATTGTAATTCTGAATTTGGCTTTATTATTTTCAAGCATGCTCAATTGGTGTGTTTTGTTACATATTTTATATCACTTTACACTTATGAAAATTTTTGCATGTATCTCATTGCTTTGCATGTATACATTATTTTGCCTATGTTGCTTTATAAGAGTTCTTTTATGAATACTACTCTACTTATAAATTCATTGAAGGTTGCTTTTTTCATTTAATAGTATTTCAGATTTATCTATGTTGCTACAAATAATTGATAACTCATTTTCTATTAAATTAGCTAATTTAAAAATTGAGTGAAGATAACTAATGCTGGTGTTTTATTTTGGGTTGCTCCAGAAGCTGACTCTGAGATGAAGCTTCAAGTATAGATAGTTTATCTGCACAATACAGGGAACCATGGCAAAGGACTGGGGAATAGAAACAAGGAACAGAAAACAGCCAATCAAGAGTGCATTATGAAACCAGCTACCACTGTGAGTGAATAGAGCTTAATTCTGTGGATCAGTATAAAGCACACACTTCAAAGGGTATCTTTTCACCAACTCTCATCAGCCACTATTTGAGGACTGCTCCCAAGGCATGTTAATTTCCTAGCATTTCTGACTTGCAGCACACACTTGGAGAGAAATGCCTTCTGCATCTCAGAAAAACTCCAAGCATAGAGGTAACAGGCATCAGCAATTGGAAGTCACCTGAGTAGACTAGAATGGTATAGTCTGAGAAATATGAGCAGGACAAGGGCAGCATCTACCACAGCTGGTGAGAGCCTATTGAAATTTTTACCTCTATATATTTCTAAGGACATTGTAAATTGCCACAATTATTTTGGAAAGACATTTGACACTGTATATCGAGCCAGGAGTTCAAGGCTGCAGTGAGCTAGGATCTTGCAATTGCACTGCAGCCTGGGTGACAAAGTGAGACCTTGTCTCCAATTTAAAAAAAGAAATGTTCCTACTAAGGGAAAATCCATGAAAACAATTATGTGTACACTCATTGAAGTGTTATTTATAATGTTAAAAATAATAAATATTCTAAATATCCAACCATATAAGAATGGTTAGGAAAGTTATGTATGCCTGCTGGATGAAGTTTTGCTATTAAAGTTGAGAATTATGAATATTATATTGCTATATGAGAAGATGTTTGTGCAGGGGGATAAAGAGAAGGAAGGAAGGAAGGAAGGCAGGAAGGAAGGGAGGAAGGGAGGAATTATTTCAAAATGATAATACGATTTTCTGGGAGTAGGCCTATATTATTTTATTATTTTTGGTTATAATATTTTTAGTATAAAATAATGTATTTTAAAGGAACATAAGCATTAGTATGAAGATCATTCAAAAATATTTTAACAATATCTGTTATCTACATATGAGTTTTGAGGCTATATATAAAACCTCACCTGTTATTACAAAAATCTTGTGAAATAATTGAGTTCAGTATTAATGTCCTTATTTTACAGATAACAAAACTAGGCTCAGAAAGGGCCAAATGGCTAGAAAGTAATGGAACTGTGGTCAGACTATATTTCTTCTGACTCCTGGCCCAGTGTTCCTCATGACAGTGATGAACACTGGTTGTGTTTGCTTCTTCAATACCCCTTTTATAATAAGTGAACTTCTTTTTTTATTTCTTTTCCTCGTCCCTCATCTTCAAGGGTGACCCAAGCCTGTCTACTAAAAGTCCAACACCCAATGATTAGCACAGGATTGGGCATGTGACCCAAGTTAGGCAAATCAAAGTCAGCTCAGTACTTGAAAAAAAAGATAGCTTCTTCCATTGGGGGTAGTAAACTGTTAGAAGATGAAAAGCCTGAAGTCACTTATAGCCATAGTTTGTCAGCTCGTAAAAGATGTTGCCTAAGAGTGAAGAAAAGTCAAAGGAAAACAGAGGTAAAAGTGGTAAGAGACAGATTTGTGATGATGTCATTAAAGCACTCACAAATTCAGATCTGGCCATGCCTCAGGCTACCCTTGGCCTTTTCAGATTTGTGAACCAATTCATACCTTTTTCTTTAAATTAAAATTGGGTTGCTGTCACTTTCACCTAAAAATATCTTGGCTAATATGGAAGACAGTTGTTGTTACTGGAAAATCTTAAAAAGTTGAATTGGCCAAGTTGAGGTGGACAACAGGGAAGTTAGTGTTTTTTACAGTAGCTATAGAGTAGTCCATCCATGCTATACAGTAGAAAAGTAGACAGTTAAACTGGTTAAACTGTTACCTGTCATACTCTTAGACTCATGTGTCTACTGAGACTATAACTTTAAGGAACTTGGTAGAAAAATGTCAGGATACTGGAATATCTTAGCCAGTTCTCTCAAGCTTACCTGTTTAAAAGCAAAGACAAAAGAAAATACAATCTTGATTTATATCTGCATCTAACAATCTGAGACAGCTGAGATTCAAATAACCATGAGCTTTGAAAATCAAAAAAGGCAAAATCTTTACCCCAAGAAAAAGTTAGTGCAAAGGAAACTCAGAGAGGCTGACAAGAACATTGAAAATAAGAATAGAATCTAGGGGGAGCTATGATATGATCTCCAGGACCTTCCCAAGAACTTTGAGTGGTATTTTCTGCCAGAAGAAGGTGTTAGCTATGATATTGTAGGTAAAAATGACAGTAACTCCAATTTAATTATCTTAATTAAAAGGCAGTAAAAAAATTCCCTGTCCTGCTACCTAGAGATATGAGGAGAATTAGTTATCACTTCCAATCCCAACTAATTATTCGGTGCCACTTACAAACCATTAAGCTAAAAGTTAAAATATGGGTAAGCCATTGAGGTCTAATACTAAGAAACAGAAATCACAAACTCACACTTCTCTTGAGACTATGCTCAACATGGTCTCAGTTTCCAGTAACTAGTCTATATCATTAACTAAATACAGATTAGCTGCATACCTCCCAAAGCTGTAAGAAATTTTTTCTTCCAGAGAAACCCTAACACTGGCAGCAAATGCTTGGAAATACCCAATTCCTAAGCGTTTCCTACACCACCAAAATTTCACCAATGGGAAGTAGGTCCCTAACCTACAGCAGCCACCAAAAAAGGGTCCTTCCCAATGTCAATAGCAAATGTCAAGTAATTTACTTAAGAATATGAAACTGTTAAATAAAATCCTCCATGATGCAGATTGGCTGACCAAGGAGCTCACTACCCTTCCATGCAGAAAGAATTTGCAAACTCTGATGAGTAAAACCACTGTTTATTAATTTCCCGCTTTTCTCATTTCTGTGTGAAAATTTTATTAAATTTTATATTTTATTTACTTTATTTTATCTATTATGTTATATTGTAGGTGGTTAAACAAATAAACCACTTAGTCATAGACTGCTCAAGCATGAGAAGCTACCTTTAAGACTGACAGACAAGCACAAAGCAAAGCTCTTACTAGAGGTACATAGAGTAAATGTGTGTGCTTTGTACTTTTTAGAGAGGAGATGGAATTCTAGGATCACCATGACAGACGGGAGGCAGGACTAGAGTGCAGCTCCGGACAGAGCAGCTTGCAGAAGCTTGCATTGTGAATTTTAGCTCCAGATCGAGTGCAAGAACAAACCAGCAATCCCGAGAGGACCCACAGACCCTCTAAAGGAAGTGGACTGCTCCTGCAGGACCCTGGAGATACCCCAAAAACTGTGAGTGCCCCAACTGCAGAAGTGGGAAAGGGAAACCTTCCTCTCCCGAACACACATATCCACTGGAAAAGTTGAAGGTCTGTTTGCGGGAGAAGTTTCCGACCTTACCTGGAGCTGAGCCAATTTAGAGAGCCAAGTGAGGGTAAAACTACATAGGGAGAAAGAAATCCCTAGCAGAACTTTGTAATAATATGAACCCGATGAGAAGCCTCCTTGCCAGAACTTGGGGGAAGGTGTGCAAATCTGCTGTGCAGACTCCACCAGCAGGGGAAGAACCAAGCCTTCTTCTCTCACAGCTGGGAGGCGGGAGATTTCAAGCCTGTCTTCCCCTCTGCCTGGAAACAGACTTGGGGCTGTTGTCGGGGGAAACAGTGGGAGTGAGACTGACCCTTCGGTTTGCGTGGGAGCTGGGTGAGGCCTGTGACTGCTGGCTTTCCCCCACTTCCCTGACAACCTGCATGGCTCAGCAGAGGCAGGCATAATCTTCCTAGGTACACAACTCCAGTGACCTGGGAATCTCACTCCTATCCCCTACAGCAGCCGCAGCAAGACCCACCCAAGGAGAGCCTGAGCTCAGACATGCCTAGTCCTGCCCCCGCCTGATGTTCCTTCCCTACCCTCCCTGGTAGCAGAAGACAAAGGGTATTAATCTTGGGAGATCTAGGGCCCCACCCACCACCAGTCCCTCTCTATACTCCTACAGATGATGCTTTCTGGAAAGCGCCACCACCTGGCAGTAGGCCAACCAGCACAAAAATAGAGCATTAAACCACTAAAGCTAAGAACTCTCATGGAGTCCATTGCACCCCCTGCCACCTCCACCAGAACAGGCACTGAGACACACAGCTGAGAGATCCAAGGGCAGTTCACATCACAGGACTACGTGCAGACAACCCCCAGTACTAGCCCAGAGCCAGGTAGACTTACTGGGTGGCTAGACCCAGAAGAGGGACAACAATCACTGCGGTTTGACTCACAGGAAGCCACATCCACAGGAAAAGGATGAGAGTACTACATCAAGGGAACACCCCATGGGACAAAAGAATCTGAACAACAGCCTTCAGCCCTAGACCTTCCCTGTGACAGAGCCTACCTAAATGAGAAGGAACCAGAAAACCAACCCTGGTAATATGACAAAAAAAAGCTCTTCAACACCCATGAAAAATCACAGTAGTGCACCAGCAATGGATCCAAACCAAGAAGAAATCCTTGATTTACCTGAAAAAGAATCCAGGAGGTTAGTTATTAAGCTAATCAGGGAAGGACCAGAGAAAGGTGAAGCCCAATGCAAGGAAATAAAAAAAAATGATACAAGAAGTGAAGGGAGAAATATTCAAAGAAATAGATAGCTTAAAGAAAAAAACAATCAAAAATTCAGAAAACTTTGGACACACTTTTAGAAATGTGAAATGCTCTAGAAAGTCTCAGCAATAGAATTGAACAAGTTGAATAAAGAAATTCAGAGCTTGAAGACAAAGCCTTCTAATTAACCCAATCCAATAAAGACAAAGAATAAGAAAATATGAACAAAGTCTCCAAGAAGTCTGGGATTATGTTAAATGACCAAACTTAAGGATAATTGGCATTCCTGTGGAAGAAGAGAATTCCAAAAGCTTGGAAAACATATTTGGGGGAATAATTGAGGAAGACTTCTCCAGCCTTGCTAGAGACCTAGACATCCAAATACGAAAAGCACAAGGAACACCTGGAAAATTCATCACAAAAAGATCTTTGCATAGGCACTTTGTCATCAGATTATCCAAAGTTAAGACGAAGGAAAAAATCTTAACAGCTATGAGACGAAGCACCAAGCAACCTATAAAGGAAAACCTATCAGATTAACAGCAGATTTCTCAGCAGAAACCCTCCAAGCTAGAAGGGATTGGGGCCCTATCTTCAGCCTCCTCAAACAAAACAATTATCAGCCAAGAATTTTGTATCCAGCAAAACTAAGCTTCATATATGAAGGAAAGATACAGTCATTTTCAGACAAACAAATGCTGAGAGAATTTGCTGTTACCAAGCCACCACGACAAGAACTGCTAAAAGAGCTCTAAATCTTGAAACTAATCCTGGGAACACATCAAAACAGAACCTCTTTAAAGCATAAATCACACAGAAACTATACAGCAAAAATACAAGTTAAAAAGCAAAAAAAAAAACAAAACAAAACAAAACAAACAAACAAACAAAAAAAAACTATGCAGGCAACAAAGAGCATGATGAACACAAGGGTACCTCACATTTCAATACTAACATTGAATGTAATTGGCCAAAATCTCCATTTAAAAGATATAGAACCATGGAATGGGTAAGAACTCACCAACCAACTACCTGCTGACTTCAGGAGGCTCACCTAATACATAAGGACTCACATGAACTTAAAGTACAGGGATGGAAAAAGGCATTTCATGCAAATGGACACCAAAAGCGAGCAGGGGTAGCTCTTCTTATATCAGACAAAACAAACTTTAAAGCAACAGCAGTTAAAAGAGTCAAAGACGGACAATATATAAAGGTAAAAGGCCTTGCCCAACAGGAAAATATTACAATCCTAAACATATATGCACCATACACTGGAGCTCCCAAATTTATTAAAAAAAAAAATTACTAATAGACCTAAGAAATGAGATAGACAGCAACACAACCTCAGAATACACATTCTACTCAATTGCACATGGAACTTTCTCCAAGATAGATCATACGACAGGCCAAAAATGAGCCTCAATAAATTTTAAAAATTTAATAAAATTAAAATTATATCAAGCACTCTCTCAGACCACAGTGGAATAAAACTGAAAATCAACTCCAAAAGGAACCTTCAGAACCATGCAAATACATGGAAATTAAATAACCTGCTCCTGAATGAGCATTGGGTCAAAAACGAAATCAAGATGGAAATTTAAAAATTCTTCAAACTGAACGGCAATAATGACACGACCTATCAAAACCTCTGGGATACAGCAAAGGCAGTGCTAAGAGGAAAGTACATAGCCCTAAGCGCCTACATCAAAAAGACATTCTAAGGTCATACCTCAAGGAACTAGAGAAACAAGAACAAACTAAACCCAGGCCCAGCAGAAGAAAGGAAATTACCAAGATCAGAGCAGAACTAAATGAAATAGAAAAAATAAAAATAAAAAAGATAAATGAAACAAAAAGCTGGTTCTTTGAAAAGATAAATAAAATTGATAGACCATTAGCAAGACTAACCAAGAAAAAGAGAGAGAAAATCCAAATAACCTCACTGAGAAATCAAACAGAAGACATTACAACTGACACCACTGAAATACAAAAGATTATTGAAGGCTACTATGAACACCTTTATGAACATAAACTAGAAAACCTAGAAGAGATAAATAAATTCCTGGAAAAATACAACCCTCTTAGCTTAAATCAGGACGAATTAGATACCCTGAACAGACCAATAACAAGCAGCGAGATTAAAATGGTAATTTAAAAATTACCACCAACAAAAAAAAGTCCAGGACCAGATGGATTCACAGCAGAATTCTACCAAACATTCAGAGAAGAATTGGTATCAATCCTTTTGACACTATTCCACAAGATAGAGAAAGAAGGAACCCTCCCTAATTCATTTCATGAAGCCAGCATCACCCTAATACCAAAATCAGGAAAGGACATAACCAAAAAAGAAAACTACAGACTGATATCTTTGATGAACACTGATGCTAAAATCCTTAACAAAATATTAGCTAACCAACAACATATCAAAAAGATAATCCACCATGATCAAGTGGGTTTCATGTCAGGGATGCAGGGATGGTTTAGCATATGCAAGTCAATAAGTGTGATATACCACATAAACAGAATTGAAAACAAAAGTCACATGATCATCTCAATAGATGCAAAAAAAAGCATTCAACAAAATCCAACATCTCTTGTGACTGAAATTCTCAGCAAAATCAGCATACAAGGGACATACCTTAGTGTAATAAAAGCCATCTACGACAAACCCACAGCCAACATAATACTGAATGGGGAAAAATTGAAAGCATTCTCTCTGAGAACTGGAACAAGACAAGGATGCCCACTCTCGCCACTCCTCTTCAACATAGTACTGGAAGTCCTAGCCAGAGCAATCAAACAAGAGAAAGAAATAAAGGGCATCTGATTCAGTAAAGAGAAAGTCAAACTGTCACTGTTTGCTGATGATATGATTGTTTACCTTGAAAACCCTAAGGATTCCTCCAGAAAGCTCCTAGAACTGATAAAAGAATTCAGCAAAGTTTCCGGATACAAGATTAATGTACACAAATTAGTAGCTCTTCTGTATATGAACAGCAACCAAATGGAGAATCAAATCAAGAACTCAACCCCTTTTACAATAGCTGCCAAAAAATAAAATTCTTAGGAATATACCTAACCAAGGAGTCAAAGACCTCTACAAGGAAAACTACAAAACTCTGTTGAAAGAAATCATAGATGACACAAATGGAAACACATCTCATGCTCATGGATGGGTAGAATCAATATTGTGAAAATGACCATAGTACCAAAAGCAATCTACAAATTCAATGCAATCCCCATCAAAATACCACCATCATTCTTCACAGAATTAGAAAAAAAACAATTCTAAAATTCATAGGGAATAAAAAAGAGCCCACACAACCAAAGCAAGACTAAGCAAAAAGACCAAATCTGAAGGCATCACACTACCTGATTTCAAACTATACTATAAGGCCATAGTCACCAAAACAGCATGATACTGGGATAGAAATAGGCACACAGACCAATGGAACACAATACGGAAGCCAGAAATAAACCAAATACAGCCAACTGATCTTTGACAAAGCAGACAAAAACATAAAGTGGGGAAAGTGGCATATATATATTATATATATAATTATGCATCTACTTTATATATATATATATATGTTGGCCATTTGTATATCTTCTTTTGAGAATTGTCTATTCATGTCCTTAGCCCACTTTTTGGGGACTGTTTGTTTTTTTCTTACTGATTTGTTTGAGTTCATTGTTGATTCTGGATATCAGTCCAACAAAAAAAGAGAATTTTAGATCAATATCCCTGATGAACATTGGTGCAAAAATCCTCAATAAAATACTGGCAAACCGAATCCAGCAGCACATCAAAAAGCTTATCCACCATGATCAAGTGGGCTTCATCCCTGGGATGCAAGGCTGGTTCAACATACGCAAATCAATAAATGTAATCCAGCATATAAACAGAGCCAAAGACAAAAACCACATGATTATCTCAATAGATGCAGAAAAAGCCTTTGACAAAATTCAACAACCCTTCATGCTAAAAACTCTCAATAAATTAGGTATTGATGGGACATATTTCAAAATAATAAGAGCTATCTATGACAAACCCACAGCCAATATCATACTGAATGGGCAAAAACTGGAAGCATTCCCTTTGAAAACTGGCACAAGACAGGGATGCCCTCTCTCACCACTCCTATTCAACATAGTGTTGGAAGTTCTGGCCAGGGCAATCAGGCAGGAGAAGGAAATAAAAGGTATTCAATTAGGAAAAGAGGAAGTCAAATTGTCCCTGTTTGCAGACGACATGATTGTTTATCTAGAAAACCCCATCGTCTCAGCCCAAAATCTCCTTAAGCTGATAAGCAACTTCAGCAAAGTCTCAGGATACAAAATCAAGGTACAAAAATCACAAGCATTCTTATACACCAACAACAGACAAACAGAGAGCCAAATCATGAGTGAACTCCCATTCACAATTGCTTCAAAGAGAATAAAATACCTAGGAATCCAACTTACAAGGGATGTGAAGCACCTCTTCAAGGAGAACTACAAACCACTGCTCAAGGAAATAAAAGAGGATACAAACAAATGGAAGAACATTCCTTGCTCATGGGTAGGAAGAATCAATATCGTGAAAATGGCCATACTGCCCAAGGTAATTTACAGATTCAATGCCATCCCCATCAAGCTACCAATGACTTTCTTCACAGAATTGGAAAAAACTACTTTAAAGTTCATATGGAACCAAAAGAGAGCCCGCATCGCCAAGTCAACCCTAAGCCAAAAGAACAAAGCTGGAGGCATCACACTACCTGACTTCAAACTATACTACAAGGCTACAGTAACCAAAACAGCATGGTACTGGTACCAAAACAGAAATATAGATCAATGGAACAGAACAGAGCCCTCAGAAATAACGCCGCTTACCTACAACTATCTGATCTTTGACAAAGCTGAGAAAAACAAGCAATGGGGAAAGGATTCCCTATTTAATAAATGGTGCTGGGAAAACTGGCTAGCCATATGTAGAAAGCTGAAACTGGATCCCTTCCTTACACCTTATACAAAAATCAATTCAAGATGGATTAAAGATTTAAACGTTAGACCTAAAACCATAAAAACCCTAGAAGAAAACCTAGGCATTACCATTCAGGACATAGGCGTGGGCAAGGACTTCATGTCCAAAACACCAAAAGCAATGGCAACAAAAGCCAAAATTGACAAATGGGATCTAATTAAACTAAAGAGCTTCTGCACAGCAAAAGAAACTACCATCAGAGTGAATAGGCAACCTACAACATGGGAGAAAATTTTCGCAACCTACTCATCTGACAAAGGGCTAATATCCAGAATCTACAGTGAACTCAAACAAATTTACAAGAAAAAAACAAACAACCCCATCAAAAAGTGGGCGAAGGACATGAACAGGCACTTCTCAAAAGATGACATTTATGCAGCCAAAAAACACATGAAAAAATGCTCATCATCACTGGCCATCAGAGAAATGCAAATCAAAACCACTATGAGACATCATCTCACACCAGTTAGAATGGCAATCATTCAAAAGTCAGGAAACAACAGGTGCTGGAGAGGATGTGGAGAAATAGGAACACTTTTACACTGTTGGTGGGACTGTAAACTAGTTCAACCATTGTGGAAGTCAGTGTGGCGATTCCTCAGGGATCTAGAACTAGAAATACCATTTGACCCAGCCATCCCATTACTGGGTATATACCCAAATGACTATAAATCATGCTGCTATAAAGACACATGCACACGTATGTTTATTGCGGCATTATTCACAATAGCAAAGACTTGGAACCAACCCAAATGTCCAACAATGATAGACTGGATTAAGAAAATGTGGCACATATACACCATGGAATACTATGCAGCCATAAAAAATGATGAGTTCATATCCTTTGTAGGGACATGGATGAAATTGGAAACCATCATTCTCAGTAAACTATCGCAAGAACAAAAAACCAAACACCGCATATTCTCACTCATAGGTGGGAATTGAACAATGAGATCACATGGACACAGGAAGGGGAATATCATACTCTGGGGACTGTGGTGGGGATGGGGGAGGGGGGAGGGATAGCATTGGGAGATATACCTAATGCTAGATGACGAGTTAGTGGGTGCAGCGCACCAGCATGGCACATGTATACATATGTAACTAACCTGCACAATGTGCACATGTACCCTAAAACTTAAAGTATAATAAAAAAATAAATAAATAAATAAATAAATAAATAAAAAGAGGTGAACATATGACTCAAGGTACATGAACCAAATCAGCTTGAAAACTTGCTAAACCTATTGAGGAAAGAATATTCTTAATCCACTGGCATTACTAAGCTGGTAGAATATAAGCCTGGAACTGTCAATATTTGTCTTTGTTACCACTTACAGAGCTTCTGAGAATGAAACCAGCCAAGAAATCAGAGCTGAGAAGCATGAAAAAAGAGGCTTGATAGCATTGTGTGTGTATCTAAATTCAGCCATGACTAAACCCTACAAATACAACCTGCACTTCTCAGCAATTTGAGCCAATAAATTCACCTTTCTGCTTCAGTAAGTTTAGTATGTGTTTTTGAAACGTGGAGTCCTAACAAATAGGACTTCCTAATTTCTTAAAATTCACTTAGTTGTTCACCTCTTGTGTTAACATGATGATTTCCAAAAAAAATCGGGAGCTTGGAGGGTATGTGATAGTCCAGTCATGGAAGTAGGGTTACTATAAGTGCAACGGGGTAAGGGATACATTGTAAGAATCAGACCTTACCCAATTGTGGGAGGAGCTAGGTAACTGCAAATCCAAAGGGAGAGTAGGAAGATCAAATAAGGAGTAGGATCCTCCCTAAGCAATGGTGCAAGTAAAAAAGTCAATGATTGCAGGTAAATCTGAGGACAGCACAACTACCCATCAAGTGATTCTGTTAGAGGTAAGCTAATGAGAGGTCTATGGGAAGTTATCTATGGCTTCTGTCGATTTACAGACAAGCATCTGTCGTTGAACCTGGACTGCTCTTAATTGCCAGGGCCAAGAGTTGGGAAGAAGAGCTCCTTGGTTTTGTCACTTTGTCTAGCCACAAAGACTTCCAGAAAGTAAAGGCTGCTGTTTCACATGTGTGCCTTCCAAATCTTACACAAGTTCTCTTTTGGTCAGCTTTAACTTACAATCTTACAGGGAAAAAGATTCTGGGAAATACGGTTCTCAGCTTAACCAAGTTGACACAGAACAATCCAAAACAATCCTCTCCTGGTCATATAAAGCAGACCCCAAATTTTGTTCTTCCTTGGTTGATTATAGGGAGCTCCCCATGAGAACACAGGTATCGGTTGAGTTGAAAGAAGCAATGAGGCAGAAATATGGGCCATGAACATCTGTGACATTTGCTCATGCACTAATTTGTTACCTTGAAGATCTGCTTGAGCCTGTTTTTTTGTTTTTCTTAAATGAAGTTTTTCTCTTTTGCCCAGGCTGTAGTGCAGCCATCTCAGCTCACTGCAAGCTCTGCCTCCTGGATTCAAGTGATTCTCGTGCCTCAGCCTTCTGAGTAGCTGAGACTACAGGTGCCCGCCACCACACCTGGCTATTTCTTTTGTATTTTTAGTAGAGACAGGATTTTACCATGTTGGCCAGGCTGGTCTCAGACCTCTGACCTCAAGTAATCCACCCACTTCAGCCTCCCAAAGTGCTGGGATTACAGGCGTAAGCCACCACGCCCGGCTGAGCCTGGTCTTGTATATATTACTTTCATTTGACAATCAAGTGTTATTATACATATCCAGTGTTTTGGCTTGGTGCAAAACACTTAGTTTGTGATAGGTAGCACATGTGGCTTGGTAACTTAGTAGATAATTGTCAAGCTTTCAGTTACTTGTGGCTTGTCCAGTAGCAAGCCTGAAGCTGGTTTTCAAAAGGAGGAGAGTTTTTTGCAGAGGAGACAAAGTTTTGCTCCAAAATTATTAAAGCTCTGTGCTAGGATTCACTTGTAGGGACCTGCCAGAGGTTCCATACAGCATCTCTGTCTACCTTTGACACTTCAGGCACCCGCAGATCTGCTCATTCATATGGCCCAAGTTGTAGAGCAGCTTGTATGGGAGCGTGGACCTTATACAGAGCCTTCTTTTGTTCTGGTCCTACTCAAAATTGGCAGTCTTTAGAGACACTAGGTACATAGATCAGAATAGCATGTCCAAGTAAGAAGTTTGTTGTTTCTAAAAATTCAAGGAGGTTGACAAGTTGTTGTGCCCCCTTTTTGTGTTAGAAGGGGCCAGATGCAGTAACTTGTCCTGTGTATTAGTATGTTCTCATGCTGCTAATAAAGACATACCAAAGACTGGGTAATTTATAAAGGAAAGAGGTTTAATTGACTCACAGTTCAGCATGGCTTTGGAGGCCTCAGAAAACTTACAATTATGGTGGAAGGGGAAGAAAACACGTCCTTCTTCACATAGCAGCAGGAAGAAGTGCTGAGCAAAGGCAGGAAAAGCCCTTTATAAAGCCATCAGATCTCATGAGAACTCATTCACTATCATGAGAAGAGCATGGAGGAACTGCCCCATCATCTAATCACCTCCCACAAGGTGCCTTCCCCAACACGTGGGGATTAAAATTCAGATTACAATTCAAGATGAGATTTGGGTGGGCACACAGAACCAGACCATATCATCCTTCTTCTTTAAAAGCTTAGATCTAAATGCCCCAAACCACTAGACCACAATAAGTTTCACCAAGGTGACAAGCCCCTGAACTTTTGTGTGATATTTCTGTATTATACACATCTTTTCAATTCCAAGTTGGTGTTTTTCTCTTACATGTTATAATGAGATTAGCCTTTTCACAAGTATCAACACTTATAAACAAGAGCTAAATGACAGTGAACAGGATCTTCAAACCAGCCATCAAGTAATGTTTTGAAAGAAAGCAGAACACTAAGATAAGAAATAGAACCAAAGGCTAAAGTCCTAATGGCAATTTGAAAAGAAAAAAAGGCCTGCAGGATAGGAAACTACAAAATTAGGATATGAGATTATCCCCTCCACATCAAAGAGAGAATGCTGCATTCAGGCCAACTCTGTGTGGCTTTTATCTTCTATTTTTTTCCTTGATTTTAGCACTTTGTGTCTTGTCTAAAGTCAATTTAAATGTTGAGTTTTCTCAATTGTCCTTGCCACAATATATGAAATTCCAATGTCTCTCTGCTGTCTACAAGATAAAATGCAAACAACTCATAGCCAAAAACCTCCTTCAAATATTACTTCCAACTGTTTTTATGGCCTTGGCTCTAACACCTGCAGCTTATTGTCAAGTCAGGATGGATTCCTCACGTTTCCTAGAATACATTGTGTGTTTTCTTAATTTCCAGTCTTTGTACATCTTGGTCCTTCTGCTGAAAATGACTTTGCTCCTCTGCTTTTCGTGGATTACTCAATTAATCCTTGAGACTCAACTCAAATATCCTTTATTTTCTGATTTTCTTATTCCCCCAAACCAGTGGATCAGTCCCATCTCTAGGTTACCCCCAGCACATAGTTCATAACTAATAGAGCGCTTTTCACAGAGGTTGTTATTTCTCTATTTATATGTGTTTATCTCAGTGACTGGAACAAAGAAAAGAAGCATCATAAACATGTGATCTAGAAATAAATTGATGAATGTATTACCTTCTGCTTTGCCCATCTCCTTCACGGTATCTCCCTATCTGTCCCCCCTTAATTTGCTCTTGGTTTTATTGAAAATCTTTAAGAGGAAACTTATTTTTCCCCAAATAGCTGTGCAGGCAATTATCTGAAGTTACTAATAGAGTGTTCCTTTGAATTGATTTTTTAGAGGTCACTTAGAAAAGTCTAGTATTTCGTGTTCAATTCATTGATTTTTTGGTGCCCCAGCCTTGCATGAATCTCTATATAAGAAAAGAATTGACCTGTTTATTAAAATGTTGATCTCTTTAAAGTTTACTCTGTTCAGGTTATATACTTACCCCTGAATAATAGAGCCCTTGATTAAAGTCCTTGTTTTCCAACATACTGGCTGTGTGACCTTTGATAGACAGCCCCACTACTGCTCAGTTATCTTTCCACTGTAAAATGAAGATAATAATTCCTGGCCATCTTATAACTTTATAAATGTGAGTTTTTGAAGTGAGTACAAGCACTATTCAAATGCAAGCATTATGAGTATCATGTGCCTTATAAACGTATCAGAACATTTAGAGAGGCATTGCATGGACAATCTCTGTGCCCTAGGATTTATTTAACATTATATTTCTATTGAACTGCATAATGTCTAAACCAAATAGAAAGCTAATTAACACATATTTAAATATCTACATTTCAAAGCAGATCATTGAGACAATGCCTGGAAAATTCAAGAATCTTTGCTTTATAGGTGGAATTAATTACTTTTTCTGTCATTATTGTAGGCTAATGTGTTATCTTCATCAGAAAGAAACAAATAGTTTGAAGTCACAGTAATGCAGTCTAGTAGTCCTTGTGTATAAGCAAAATCCCAGCTCAGGGAAATGCCAACTCTGTAGTACAAAATTTTTAATTGACAAATTTAAGGAATCTAAGAAATGCTGATTTCTGATTGCTTTTGCGAACTATAAATTCTCAGCTGTACCTGTTGACCTATAAATGCAAATGTCCACCAGAATACTGGAATACACTGATGATTAATTTTTCCCTAAACTAGAAGCATCTGTGTCACTTTGCTCCATTCGCATGATTTATTAAGAGCTCCAAGCTCCAGCTGGCCTGACAGCTGCTTTGAAATAGCAGGGTGGTGCAGTCGTATTTGTGGTGACAGGAGTGAAAATATAGCTGCACATTAAGGAAGAGTCATCCTACTGTTTAATCTTTTTCCCTTTCCTGAAATCTCACCTTTCTCTTGCTTATTCATTGTTCAATTCTCTATGGAGGAAACTGTAAATTAGATTCCTTAAAAATTAAACATGTTCATTTATTTCACAATTTTACTGAGTTCTTAATATATAACAAAAGGTCAGCATGAAAGATCTGGTAATATAAAGAAGGATAAATGGTTCACTGTAAACTCAGGGAGACAGACCTGTGGATGGCTTGTGTCCTAAGAGGAGAAAGAACTAAAAGCAACTCATTTCATGAGAGCGAAGAGTCAGGGAAGCCTTTTTCAGAAAAAAAAAAAAAAAAAAAAAAAGAAGATATTTGAGCAATCTTGAGAGATGAGTGCAACAAGGTGATGAGTTCAGATATTTCTAGAGTGAGGAAACTGCATGGATTTAAGGGCCAGGATATCAATCGGCTTTGTGGACCCTGAAAACTGAGTATTCGGTTGGTGCAAAAGTAATTTGCGGTTTTGGTCATTACTTTTAATGGCAAAAACTGCAATTACTTTTGTACCAACCTAATAGTTTACACTCTTGAAAAGAAAATGAGTATTTAGAGGTTAGGAGCAGAATACAGGTGGTCAGGGTAGCCAGGGGATAAATGGAGAGAAGGTCAGGGGCAGATTAAGAAGAGCAGAGTAGACCATGCTATTACCTTGCGGGTGACAGAGAGCTTTGGGTAGGCTTTAAGTAACTGTATCTGCTAAGAACAAATTGAATGCAGTAATTTGAACAGGGAGAGTTTATCATAAAGAATTACTAACTATAACAGGAGATAGGGATAAACGAAGATTAGTTAGTAAGAAATAAAAAAAAATCCAGTGAATTTAGGAATAGCAGATATAAGGAATAGCCACTACTCTTTACAATGAGCTAGAGCCCAAAGATGAACCTATTTCTGTCCACTCTCCACCCAACCCCACCACTAGCCCTAAAGACTGAGATCCAGACCTTGTTGGAAAAGGAATAGAAATGGCTCCCTGGATGCAAAGAGGATGCCTTGATGCTGCACTGGTGGACTTGCTGGAAATAAAAACACCATCTAGGGTGCAGAGAAAACTATTTCTAGGGAGACAGCAGACTGGAGGCACTCTGTTTTAAAACTGCCTGAGATGGGTTGGGCGTGGTGGCTCGTGCCTGTAATCCCAGCACTTTGGGAGGCCAAGGCGGGCAGATCACTTGAGGCCTGGAGTTTGAGACCAGCCTGGCAAACATAGCAAAACCCCATCTCTACTAAAAATACAAAAAAGTAGCTGGGCATGGTGGCACACACCTGTAATCCCAGCTACTAGGGAGGCTGAGGCAGGAGAATCACTGGAACCCAGGGGGTGGAGGTTGTAGTGAGCCAAGATTGTGCCACTGCACTCTAGCCTGGGTAATGGGTGACAGAGCAAGACACTGTCTCAAAACAAAACAAAACAAAACAACAACAAAACTGCCTGAGATGTGGAGATGCTGAGGAAGCTGCTGGCCGCTGGGTTATGCTACCTGGCGTGAACTGTAAAGCCAGGCCCTGGAGAAGTTACCTGCACTAGAAAGAGACTCATGCTGCAGAAGCTACTCATACTGTAGGAGCCTGACGAAAGGAACACATTGGAACCAAGAAAGAAAGCCTCTTCCTTCTACGGTGTATCTCTAACACCACCTAGTAACAAAGCTTAACATCATGGCAGCTGCAAAGAGAAATATTTAATTGGCCCATCTCCATTTACACAGAGCAAGTAAAAAGGGTAAATTTAGAACTGAGAAGTAGCAGTGGAGAGAGCAGAGAACCAACATGACATCAAGAATGCACAGAAGGCTCAGGAACTGGCACCATCTCTAGAATGGCCCAAGACTAAAAACGGAGGACTGGAGGAAGTTGCTTTAATAAACATACTGATAATTTGTTGTAAAAAAAAAAAAAAAACAGATGTACTAAGTCAAAGATTCCTTCCATCACTTTCTATAGCTGGGTGATTACTCTCATTTAACCCAGTAGAAATACTGGAGTTTTATTATTTAAAGACAAAACAGGAGGTCTTTGGACTGGGAAATGCCAAGCACAGTGTGAAAACTGGGTGGAAAAGTGAACATAAACATATTGAATACTGAAAGCTGAGACCCCTCCATTCTTTCCTCATGGCTTCCAGAATGCTGGCTCAATGTTGATGACTTTTTTGTTCCCCACACTTAAAATGAGGAAATGACAAGGATAAGGGGACATCAAAGGAAAGCTCTAACATGAACAATAGAGAGAAAAACAATAATAGAAACAAAGACCTTAGTGGGAGAAGAAAGTTCAAATGTTCTCAGAGAAATAAGAGAAAATACTGCATCTATGAAACCAAAACAAGATGCTAGATAAAAAGAGATGTTTAGAAAACAAAAAAAGAACATGATTAAAAGCATGATGGCAGAGAGGAAAAACTCAATAGTACTGATGAAAGATAATGTCAAAGAAATCATCTAGTAATTAAAGTGCAAAGACAAAGAGATAGGAAATGAGAGAAAATATGAGAAAATAAGATGGTCCCGAAGGTGCAATATTTGAATTATAGATCTTTCAGAAAGAGAAATTAAAGAGTAACCAGGGAATCATCAAGAAAATAATTAAAGAAAATTTCCCAGCACTGAAAGTCATGATTTCCAGATTAAAAGGGCATACTAAGTGCTAACAAGAGAGATGAAAAATAGATCCACACTCAAGCATATAAGTGAAATTTTAGGATAACAGAGATAACCTCAAAAAGAGATAAAAGATAGAATGCCATGCAAAAATGAGGAATCAAATTAATTTCAGGCATCTCAACACCACTGCTCTCTAGAAAAGGATGAAGAAACACCTTCACGACTGTGACTAAAAAATTTTTGCATCATTGAAATCAATGCCCACACTAGCAGTGATACGGTAAAATAAAGACATTTTCAAGTATGCAAACTCTCAAATATTGTATTTCTCATGCACTCTTTCTCAAGAAATAAAGGATATACTCCAACAAAACAAGGAAATAAACTAGAAAGAAGAAAAGACAGGATGAAGAAAATAGGACACCCAAATCAGGAGAAAATCAATGAAATTTTTTGCATGGCAACAAAGGGAAGTTCCTGGACAGGTGCTTCGAAGCATTTCTAAAGAGCAGTTCATTCAAATAGAAAAGGGATGGAGAGCTCCAGACGTATGACTCCATAAAATAATTAGTAGATTACCTGATAAGAATGATATTGGTGAAAATGGTATCAAAAGACTGTTGGAAAATATGAAAAATTAGCAAAAGTTTTAAATGAATTCTTTTTCATTTATGAAAAAGCAAGGCTATCATTGATGTTAAAACATTAAAAATACAAAAGAAAATGTAATTTTAATAAATTTCTAAAATGCTCAGTTATAAATATTACTCACATATTCATAATAATTTAAGCAATAAATATAGATGTAAACAAAATCTTCTGATATAACTCTATTGTAGGAAATAGGGAAGGGAAGCAGAAGTGATAGAAGTTTCAGGGAGCTAGTTCTTTCATATTAGACTAGACTTTCATATTAGACATATTTCATATTAGCTAGACTTTTTATTAGAAAGTCAATAGAGTCCAGGTGCAGTGGCTCACGTCTGTAATCCTAGCACTCTGGGAGACTGAGGCAGGTGGATCACCTGAGGTCAGGAGTTAGAGACCAGTCTGGGCAACATGGTGAAACCCCATCTCTACTAAAAATACAGAAATTAGCCGGGCATGGCAGCACACACCTGTAATCCCAGCTTCTCGGGAGGCTGAGGCAGAAGAATGACTTGAACCCAGGAGGCAGAGGTTGCAGTGAGCTGAGATGGTGCCACTGCATTCCAGCCTGGGTGACAGAGCAAGACTCTGTCTCAAAAAATGTGTGTGTATATATATATATATATATATGTGTGTGTGTGTGTGTGTATAAAATTATATATTTTTATATACATATACATATGTGTGTATATACATATATATTTTGTATATATATACTATTTAGAAATATGGTAACATAAAAGGAAGAAACCTCTAAAGAAATCAAAAGTGATTGCCTCTAGCGAAGAGAATTGGAAAAGTCGGAGGAAATTACTGTATTTTGTTACATATCATTCTGTTCTATTTGGCTTATAAACTATGTGCAAATATTACTTTTTCAAAAGTAAATTTAATTTTAAAAGAGCAAGAGAATATATTAGTCAAAAATGTTATTTTTCTACTCACACTCACTGAACTGATGTATGTTAAGAATTGACTGAATACCCAGCTTCAAGCTATGCACTGGGCATAAAATTGGAATAAGACTGGGATCCTAACTTCAAGGAACTCACAAGGTTAAAGAATGGCAGAGGAATGTGGAGAAAAACGTGAAACAAATAATTAGAGGACATTGCCAATGCTAGATATACAGTATAAATTGTAGCATGGGAAATTCAATTGTCTAAAAGAAATATAAGAGGAAAAATTTCTTGGAAAAAAATGTTTTTACAGTTTAAAAGAGGTTGCTCAAGCAGGTTACCATATTATCTTCTTAATAATAATAGTAGTAGATGCTTTTTTATTGCCTCATATGTATGATACCCATACTGAGTGTTTTATTCACATTCTTTGACTTAGTCCTCCTAACTGTATTAGACTCATTTTACAGATGAACTGAATAATAGTAGTTTTAAGAATAGAAGAACTTCACAGTAGTACCCAGGGCTGACACATGATTCAGCCTCAAAGGGGGAAAGTAAACTAGATTATCTTTTTGGCTATGATTTGACAGTTTATTTCTTTCCATGGGTTGTAGTCAAGGAAAGTAAGGAAGTTACTGTTGTGGGTTATCAGAACCCCACAGTGCTTTTGAAATGGATGTGTGCTAGAACATGATGTCTTTGTTATGCCAAACATTCCTTTAAACATTGGATTATAACTATTTATTTTATACAGGTATACATAGTTATCAAAGAAAGTATTTCTTCTTTTTCTTTAAATAAAATTAAAATTTCCATGTGAATGGAATAAAAACACAATCAAAATATGCTTGTGTTCTCTTCTTTTGTAATTCCCAAAATGCTATTATTAATTGTACTCAATATATTCTGAACAATGTAATTTAAATTTTAGATACTTAACTCCATTTTTCTGCCCATTTAGTCATTGTGTGCTTGCTGTATTTGTCTCTTTATAACCTAAAGAATGGAAACTGAATAATAAAATCAAATGCTTAACTCTATTTTGTATTCCTATTATTGAAGCACTTTGAATAGTATCTACATGTGATCTGTATAACTTTCACAACACTGTATTTTAAATTGAAATGAAATGATAGCTAGAATAAATATTTGATGTCCTTTCTCCCTATCATTCTCTATGTATGCTTTCCATTTCGGTGTCAGATGACCACTTTGAAAACAGTAGGATCAGATTTAATATTTGCTAAGAGATTTATTTTTTTTAATGCTTTAGAAAGGCTCAGGAAATTAGGAGTTCAGCTGCTGATAGTCTATACACTTGCTTAAATTATAGAAGCTTTTAAAATCCTCACTGTAGAAGTCTCACAAAGGTTATTTTCATATTTAAAATTCTCTGGAATGTATTTTTTGACCAGAAGATGAGTCAAGGGTCATCTTTAAGCTACTGTAATTCTCAGGTGTATTTCAAATCAATTCAAGTCATGTCAAAACAGGTCTGTTAAAATTAAATTACCCTTGTGTAAGGCCTGTGTGCCAAACCGGTGAATCAAATCTGTATGCCCAAAACTTATGTATAAAGCCGGTGTGTGTAGATCGAGCCTATGTACCCAAAGCTTATGTGTATAACCTGTGTATCCAAGGCCTATGTCTCCCTAGGCCTAGCGTTTGGAGTGTAAGGTATATGGATGTGCTTTAGTCAAGGACAGGCCAAAGGAGACATCCAGGCCAAAGTGACTCAGTGAGTTTGGAGCAAAGACGCATAACTCCACTTGTTACATAACCACAGCTGTGTAGCCATAATATGGGAAGGCTCATCACCTGGCTTGGAGCCACTATTGTTTGTAAAAGGTATAACTGTCCTGCTGATGCTGTGCATATGGTTCGTGTCCAGAGAGAGAGAGTGAAGCTGCTGACCCTGTAGGGAGAGCCGGCCATGCAGCTGTGCGTGGGAGTGGCTGGAGCTGCAGAGCCGGACCAGGCAGCCAAGACAGACAGTATAAGAAAGCTGCTGAATAGGCCGGGCGCGGTGGCTCACGCCTGTAATCCCAGCACTTTGAGAGGCTGAGGTGGGTGGATCACCTGAGGTCAGGAGTTCGAGACCAGCCTGGCCAACACGGTGAAATCCCGTCTCTACTAAAAATACAAAAAAATTAGCTGGGCTTGGTGGCTGGCGCCTGTAATTCCAGCTACCAGGGAGGCTGAGGCAGGAGAATCGCTTGAACCCAGGAGGCGGAGGTTGCAGTGAGCTGAGATCGTGCCATTGCACTCCAGCCTGGGCAACAAGAGTGAAACTCCGTCTCGAAAAGAAAAAAGAAGAAAAAGAAAGCTGCTGAATAAAACCATACTTTATCTGCCTACGCCTCCACCCCCACCACCCCAAGTATTCTTTCAGCTATCTCCCACCCATCCACCCACTCCCTTCAGACCTCAGCATGGGCTGGAACCTAACACTGGGCGTGACACCTTGTTTCTTCTTTCAGAACACCTTTCCAAATCTGAGAGGAAAGAGATCCTATGAAATACTAGCAATGAGGTTCCCGTTCTCCAAAATATAAATGGTAAATAAAATAGCCTACAGGTACACACAGATCCATTATATAAACTTGACTTTGTTATTCACTAGTCTAAAGCTGACCTGTATGGGTCAAAAGTAAATTACAAATGACTAATGGTAGTGGTCATAATCTCTTCTTCCCCTGTATCTCTGTGCTATAGCATTTGCTACTTTCTACTATATATTACGTTATGTGTGAAAGTCTCATCTCTTCTACTGTGATAAAGGTCTTTAAGGAAAACATCCTTTCTCTTACTCTTATGTATCCTTTTGTCCCCATAGTACCTATCTCTGATTTTGCATATTTAGCATTCAATTCATTAATTTCATAAGTTTTTTAAAAAATAATATTTGTCTACTCAAGAATATTTGAAAAACAGTAAAGTAAAAAATAAATAAATAAAATGAACCACAGGTTCTTCATCTGAATATACCAGAAATAATGTTTGAAAATATTTCCCCTCATTTACCTTTTTCTATGGCTTTTATATACAGTTAAAGCATGATGTCCACATAGTTTGTATATATAGTTAGACATTACAACATGAAAAGTCTACATGTAATTTTAAAATCATGGTAAACAGTTAAATAGCTCCATAATGTTTCATTTAGTGATTATTAGAATATTATTTTGCTTTGAGGCAGAAAAGTTGTTGCAAACTAAGCCGTGGCTCCAAACCGCACCTCCACCCCCCAACCTGCCCCCACCCCATCCCATGTGTTTTGGAATGCTATAGTCATTTTGAGAATAGAAGGGTAGTGAGTAATCTGGTGATGAGCACGGCTCCAGGTATAGGTTTTAGGATGTATTGGGTCCAACCAAGAGTCCCTCATGCTATGCATGCTCTGAAGAGCAAGACCCTAGGGTTCATTAGATGTTATTGGCAGTTTGTTCCACAACTTTTCTATCTTGACCACCCAAAAAAACTTCTCTTCTCAAGAAACGGAAGAACTGTGCAGCTTAAAACAGCTGAAGACCTGATTTGCCTCCGCTTATTTCTAGTTGGCACTAAGACACCCTCTATTTACACTGTTAATCAGGACGCTTAAAGGGAAATGAGCCTTTAAGAGAAAACCCCCGCTCCTGGGACTTTTCTCATACTAGAAACCCCTTAATGCTATACCTGGGCACCCAGGGAGATCTCTCTAGGTTCTGCCTCTTCCCTACACACTTAACCACATTAACCACTCCACTGTCCTAAATACCAGCCATATTGCTTTCTACCATATATTCACCTCTCTGCTTGACTTTTTTTTTCACGTGATGGAAAGCCTTTATTTATTCATTTATTTTCTTTCCAACTTTTATTTTAGGTTCAAGGGATACAGGTGCAGGTTTGTTACATGGGTAAATTGCATGTTGCAGGGGTTTGGTGTACAGATTATTTTGTCACCCAGGTAATCAGCATAATACCTGATAGGTAGTTTTTCAATCCACACCCTCCTGCCACCCTCCACAAAGAAGGGAACAACAGACACCAGGCCCTATTTGTGGGTGAAGGGTGGGAGAATGATGAAGACTGGAAAACTACCTATCGGGTATTATGCTGATTACCTTGGTGACAAAATAATCTGTACACCAAACCCCTGCATCACGCAATTTACCCACATAACAAACCTATACATGTACCCCTTGAACCTTTGTGTCCATGTGTACTCAATGTTTAGCTCCCACTTGTAAGTGAGAACATGCAGTATTTGGTTGTCTGTTGCTGCATTAATACATGTAAGATAATGACCTCCAGCTCCATCCATGTTGTTGCAAAAGACATGATCTCATTCTTCTTTATGGCTACATGGTATTCCATGATGTATATATACTACATTTTTTTTCATCCAGTCCACCACTGATGGGCATCTAGGTTGATTCCATATCTTTGCTATTGTGAATAGTACTGTGATGAACATATGTGCATGTGTCTTTTTGGTGGAATAATTTGTATTCCTTTGGGTATATACCCAGTAATGAGATTCTTGGGTTAAATGTTAATTCTATTTTAAGTTCCTTGAGAAATCTCCAGACTGTTTTCAACAGTGGCTGGACAAATTTACATTCCCACGAGCAGTATATAAGTATTCTGTTTTCTCTGCAACCTTGCTAGCATCTGTTATTTTTTTATGTTTTAGTAATAGCCATTCTGACCAGTGCAAGATGATATCTCATTGTGGTTTTGATTTGCATTTCCCTAATTATTAGTGATATTGAATATTTTTCAAATGCTTGTTTGCCACATGTATGTCTTCTTTTAAGAAGTGTCTGTTCATGTCCCTCGCCTATTTTTTGATGGGGTTATTTGTTTTTTGGTTATTGATTTCTTTAAGCTCTTTACAGATTCTGGATATTAGACCATTGACAGATACATAGTTTGCAAATATTTTCTCCCATTCTTTAGGTTGTCTGTTCACTCTGTTGATAATTTTTCTTCTACTTGGCTTTTCTGAAGCTGGTAGTCCATTCAGATAATTTTTTATATGGGAAATCTCCACCCAAGTTCTAGCATGCACACTACATATTCCATCATTCTCCATTCTAATATCCATGCCCAGATCTCAAAACACCCCTCCAGGTTGGAACCCCAGGGTAGCATCATGTGCAGGCAAGGGGGAGGTGGGTACTTCAGACACTGGCTATTTGGGAGATAATTTGCATATTTTCAAATGATTGTGGGGTTTATTTTACAGGTTATGCTCAGACAATTTAGCTAGAATTTTTTTTTTAATTTTTAAAAATCTATTAATATTTTATTTAGGGTTAAGTATATGACTTTTCACTTTCTTTAGACATTTTATAAGAAAGTGAGACAAATGTATATATCATACAAAAGTTTGTGTAAGTTTATTAGTTTGAATGCTTTAATATCTAGTTTAAATTTCAATGTTTAATCTATTATTGATGATTACTGCTCTGTTAAAAGTTACCTTATGATTATATACTTTTAAATTTTCTTTGTATTTTAAAGCGTTTGCTTTTGTGTTTTTTAATAGGTATCAGTGTATTATTATACTGTTTTCAGTATTGATTTGATTATGGTATTTATAAAACATTTAATAGAGTTTTGTCATAGAGTTAGTTCTCAATGAATATTATTGCTGTGGTTATTTTAACAGAAACAAAAAGGAAATGAGATGTTGTGTGAAATATACATATATTATCAATATAAAATGATATTTCATATCAGTTTGGGATCATTTTCAGAGGCCTGTAACAGATATTCAACTAGAGTGGATTAACCATATATGAGTTTATTTTATCCCACATAATGAGTTGAAAGTTCACTAGTTTATCCCACATAATGAGTTGAAAGTATTACTTTCAGTTCATATAGAGCAGATCGACCACACTTTCTCTCTTTCTGCTCTGGTATCCTTAGCAGCAGCTGTCATATCCATGGTCACCCCAATCTCTTACTTCTAAAAAGTTATTCTAGCCAGGTGCAGTGGCTCATGCCTGTAATCCCAGCACTTTGGGAGACTGAGGTGGGTGGATTATGTGAGGTCAGGAGTTCAAGACCAGTCTGGCCAACATGATGAAACACTGCCTCTATTAAAAATACGGAAATTAGCTGGGCATGGTTGCAGGCACCTGTAATCCCAGCTACTTGGGAGGCTGAGGCAGGAGAATCACTTGAACCTGGGAGGCGGAGGTTGCAGTGAGCTGAGATCATGCCATTGCACTCCAGTCTACAAGAGTGCACTCCAGGAAACAAGAGTGAAACTCTGTCTAAAAACAAACAAACAAAAAAAAAAGGAGGGGGTGGGGCCAAGATGGCCGAATAGGAACAGCTCCTGTCTACAGTTCCCAGTGTGAGTGATGCAGAAGATGGGTGATTTCTGCATTTCCATCTGAGGTACTGGGTTCATCTCACTAGGGAGCTCCAGACAGTGGGTGCAGGACAGTGGGTGCAGCACACCATGCACGAGCCGAAGCAGGGCGAGGCATTGCCTCGCTCGGGACACGCAAGGGGTGAGGGAGTTCCTTTTCCTAGTCAAAGAAAGGGGTGACAGACGGCACCTGGAAAATCGGGTCACTCCCACCCTAATACTGCGCTTTTCCAATGGGCTTAAAAAACGGCACACCAAGAGATTATATCCCGCACCTGGCTCAGAGGGTCGTACGCCCACGGAGTCTCGCTGATTGCTAGCACAGCAGTCTGAGATCAAACTGCAAGGCAGCAGCGAGGCTGGGGGAGGGGCGCCTGCCATTGCCCAGGCTTGATTAGGTAAACAAAGCAGCCGGGAAGCTCGAATTGGGTGGAGCCCACCACAGCTGAAGGAGGCCTGCCTGTCTCTGCAGGCTCCACCTCTGGGGGCAGGGCACAGACAAAGAAAAGACAGCAGTAACCTCTACAGACTTAAATGTCCCTGTCTGACAGTTTTGAAGAGAGTAGTGGTTCTCCAAGCACATAGCTGGAGATCTGAGAAAAGGCAGACTGCCTACTCAAGTGGGTCCTTGACCCCCGAGCAGCCTAACTGGGAGGCACCCCCCAGTAGGGGCAGACTGACACCTCACATGGCCGGGTACTCCTCTGAGACAAAACTTCCAGAGGAATGATCAGGCAGCAGCATTTGTGGTTCACCAAGATCAACTGTTCTATAGTCACCGCAGTTCTATAGCCACCGCTGTTCTGCAGCCACCGCTGCTGATACCCAGGCAAACAGAGTCTGGAGTGGACCTCTAGCAAACTCCAACAGACCTGCAGCTGAGGGTCCTGTCTGTTAGAAGGAAAACTAACAAACAGAAAGGACATCCACACCAAAAACCCTTCTGTGTGTCACCATCATCAAAGACCAAAAGTAGATAAAACCACAAAGATGGGGAAAAAACAGAGCAGAAAAACTGGAAACTCTAAAAAGCAGAGTGCCTCTCATCCTCCAAAGGAACGCAGCTCCTCACCAGCAACAGAACAAAGCTGGACAGACAATGACTTTGATGAGTTGAGAGAAGAAGGCTTCAGACAATCAAACTACTCTGAGCTACAGGAGGAAATTCAAACCAATGGCAAAGAAGTTAAAAACTTTGAAAAAAAATTAGACGAATGGATAACTAGAATAACCAACGCAGAGAAGTCCTTAAAGGAGCTGATGGAGCTGAAAGCCAAGGCTCGAGAATTAAGTGAAGAATGCAGAAGCCTCAGGAGCCGATGCGATCAACTGGAAGAAAGGGTCTCAGTGATAGAAGACGAAATGAATGAAATGAAGCAAGAAGGGAAGTTTAAAGAAAAAAGAATAAAAAGAAATGAACAAAGCCTCCGAGAAATATGGGACTATGTGAAAAGACCAAATCTATGTCTGATTGGTGTACCTGAAAATGACGGGGAGAATGGAACCAAGTTGGAAAACACTCTGCAGGATATTATCCAGGAGAACGTCCCCAATCTAGCAAGGCAGGCCAACATTCAGATTCAGGAAATACAGAGAACGCCACAAAGATACTCCTCGAGAAGAGCAACTCCAAGACACGTAATTGTCAGATTCACCAAAGTTGAAATGAAGGAAAAAATATTAAGGGCAGCCAGAGAGAAAGGTCAGGTTACCCACAAAGGGAAGCCCATCAGACTAACAGCGGATCTCTCGGCAGAAACTCTACAAGCCAGAAGAGAGTGGGGGCCAATATTCAACATTCTTAAAGAAAAGAATTTTCAACCCAGAATTTCATATCCAGCCAAACTAAGCTTCATAAGTGAAGGAGAAATAAAATACTTTACAGACAAGCAAATGCTGACCGATTTTGTCACCACCAGGCCTGCCCTAAAAGAGCTCCTGAAGGAAGCACTAAACATGGAAAGGAACAACCGGTACCACCCACTGCAAAAACATGCCAAAATGTAAAGACCATCAAAGCTAGGAAGAAACTGCATCAACTAATGAGCAAAATAACCAGCTAACATCATAATGACAGGACCAAATTCACACATAACAGTATTAACTTTAAATGTAAATGGGCTAAATGCTCCAATTAAAAGACACAGACTGGCAAATTGGATAAAGAGTCAAGACCCATCAGTGTGCTGTATTCAGGAAACCCATCTCACGTGCAGAGACACACATAGGCTCAAAATAAAAGGATGGAGGAAGATCTACCAAGCAAATGGAAAACAAAAAAAAAAGGCAGGGGTTGCAATCCTAGTCTCTGATAAAACAGACTTTAAACCAACAAAGATCAAAAGAGACAAAGAAGGCCATTACATAATGGTAAAGGGATCAATTCAACAAGAAGAGCTAACTATCCTAAATATATATGCACCCAATACAGGAGCACCCAGATTCATAAAGCAAGTCCTGAGTGACCTACAAAGAGACTTAGACTCCCACACAATAATAATGGGAGACTTTAACACCCCACTGTCAACATTAGATAGATCAGTGAGACAAAAGTAAACAAGGACTACCCAGGAATTGAACTCAGCTCTGCACCAAGCAGACCTAATTGACATCTACAGAGCTCTCCACCCCAAATCAACAGAATATACATTTTTTTCAGCACCACACCACACCTATTCCAAAATTGACCACATAGTTGGAAGTAAAGCACTCCTCAGCAAATGTAAAAGAACAGAAATTATAACAAACTGTCTCTCAGACCACAGTGCAATCAAACTAGAACTCAGGACTAAGAAACTCACTCAAAACCGCTCAACTACATGGAAACTGAACAACCTGCTCCTGAATGACTACTGGGTACATAATGAAATGAAGGCAGAAATAAAGATGTTCTTTGAAACCAACGAGAACAAAGACACAACATACCAGAATCTCTGGGACACATTCAAAGCAGTGTGTAGAGGGAAATTTATAGCACTAAATGCCCACAAGAGAAAGCAGGAAAGATCCAAAATTGACACCCTAACATCACAATTAAAAGAACTAGAAAAGCAAGAGTAAACACATTCAAAAGCTAGCAGAAGGCAAGAAATAAGTAAAATCAGAGCAGAACTGAAGGAAATAGAGACACAAAAAAACCTTCAAAAAATTAATGAATCCTGGAGCTGGTTTTTTGAAAAGATCAACAAAATCAATAGATCGCTAGCAAGACTAATAAAGAATAAAAGAGAGAAGAATCAAATAGACGCAATAAAAAATGATAAAGGGGATATCACCACCGATCCCATAGAAATACAAACTACCATCAGAGAATACTACAAACACCTCTACGCAAATAAACTAGAAAATCTAGAAGAAATGGATAAATTCCTTAACACATACACCCTCCCAAGACTAAACCAGGAAGAAGTTGAATCTCTGAATAGACCAATAACAGGATCTGAAATTGTGGCAATAATCAATAGCTTACGAACCAAAAAAAGTCCAGGACCAGATGGATTCACAGCCGAATTCTACCAGAGGTACAAGGAGGAGCTGGTACCATTCCTTCTGAAACTATTCCAATCAATAGAAAAAGAGGGAATCCTCCCTAACTCATTTTATGAGGCCAGCATCATCCTGATACCAAAGCCTGGCAGAGACACAGCCAAAAAAGAGAATTTTAGACCAATATCCTTGATGAACATTGATGCAACAATCTCAATAAAATACTGGCAAACCAAATCCAGCAGCACATCAAAAAGCTTATCCACCATGATCATGATCAAGTAGGCTTCATCCCTGGGATGCAAGGCTGGTTCCACATATGCAAATCAATAAACATAATCCAGCATATAAACAGAACCAAAGACAAAAACCACATGATTATCTCAATACATGCAGAAAAGGCCTTTGACAAAATGCAACAATGCTTCATGCTAAAACCTATCAATGAATTAGGTATTGATGGGACGTATCTCAAAATAATAAGAGCTATCTATGACAAACCCACAGCCAATATCATACTGAATGGGCAAAAACTGGAAGCATTCCCTTTGAAAACTGGCACAAGACAGTGATGCCCTCTCTCACCACTCCTATTCAACATAGTGTTGGAAGTTCTGGCCAGGGCAATTAGGCAGGAGAAGGAAATAAAGGGTATTCAGTTAGGAAAATAGGCAGTCAAATTGTACCTGTTTGCAGATGAATTGATTGTATATCTAGAAAACCCCATTGTCTCAGCCCCAAATCTCCTTAAGCTGATAAGCAACTTCAGCAAAGTCTCAGGATACAAAATCAATGTACAAAAATCACAAGCATTCTTATACACCAATAACAGACAGAGAGCCAAATCATGAGTGAAGTCCCATTCACAATTGCTTCAAAGAGAATAAAATACCTAGGAATCCAACTTACAAGGGATGTGAAGGACCTCTTCAAGGAGAACTACAAACCACACTGCTCAATGAAATAAAAGAGGATACAAACAAATGGAAGAACATTCCATGCTCATGGGTAGGAAGAATCAATATTGTGAAAATGGCCATATTGCCCAAGGTAATTTATAGATTCAATGCCATCCCCATCAAGCTACCAATGACTTTCTTCACAGAATTGGAAAAAACTACTTTAAAGTTCATATGGAACCAAAAAAGAGCCTGCATTGCCAAGTCAATCCTAAGCCAAAAGAACAAAGCCGGAGGCATCATGCTACCTGACTTCAAACTATACTACAAGGCTACAGTAACCAAAACAGCATGGTACTGGTACCAAAACAGAGATATAGATCAATGGAACAGAACAGAGCCCTCAGAAATAATGCCACGTATCTACAACCATCTGATCTTTGACAAAGCTGACAAAAACAAGAAATGGGGAAAGGATTCCCTATTTAATAAATGGTGCTGGGAAAATTGGCTAGCCATATGTAGAAAGCTGAAACTGGATCCCTTCCTTACACCTTATACAAAAATTAATTGAAGATGGATTATAGACTTACATGTTAGATCTAAAATCATAAAAACCCTAGAAGAAAACCTAGGCAATACCATTCAGGACATAGGCATGGGCAAGGACTTCATGTCTAAAACACCAAAAGCAATGGCAACAAAAGCCAAAATTGACAAATGGGATCTAATTAAACTAAAGACCTTCTGCACAGCAAAAGAAACTACCATCAGAGTGAACAGGTAACCTACAGAATGGAAGAAAATTTTCACAACCTACTCATCTGACAAAGGGCTAATATCCAGAATCTACAATGAACTCAAACAAATTTACAAGAAAAAAACAACCCCATCAAAAAGTGGGCGAAGGATATGAATAGACACTTCTCAAAAGAAGACATTTATGCAGCCAAAAAACACATGAAAAAATGCTCATCATCACTGGCCATCACAGAAATGCAAATCAAAACCACAATGAGATACCATCTCACACCAGTTAGAATGGCGATCATTAAAAAGTCAGGAAACAACAGGTGCTGGAGAGGATGTGGAGAAATAGGAACACTTTTACACTGTTGGTGGGACTGTAAACTAGTTCAACCATTGTGGAAGTCAGTGTGGCGATTCCTCAGGGATCTAGAACTAGAAATACCCTTTGACCCAGCCATCCCCTTACTGGGTATATACCCAAAGGACTATAAATCATGCTGCTATAAAGACACATGCACACGTATGTTTATTGTGGCACTATTCACAATAGCAAAGACTTGGAACCAACCCTAATGTCCAACAACGATAGACTGGATGAAGAAAATGTGGCACATATACACCATGGAATACTATGCAGCCATAAAAAATGAAGAGTTCATGTCCTTTGTAGGGACATGGATGAAACTGGAAACCACCATTCTCAG
Organism: Pan troglodytes; assembly: GCF_028858775.2. Taxonomy (NCBI): domain Eukaryota; kingdom Metazoa; phylum Chordata; class Mammalia; order Primates; family Hominidae; genus Pan; species Pan troglodytes. The sequence goes on along the minus strand of NC_072403.2, from coordinate 134,416,600 downwards.
CAAACTATCACAAGGACAAAAAACCAAACACCGCATGTTCTCACTCATAGGTGGGAATTGAACAAGGAGAACACATGGACACAGGAAGGGGAACATCACACACTGGGGTCTGTTGTGGGGTGGGGGGAGGGGGAGGGATAGCATTAGGAGATATACCTAATGCTAAATGACGAGTTAATGGGTGCAGCACACCAACATGGCACGTGTATACATATGTAACAAACCTGCACATTGTGCACACGTACCCTAAAACTTAAAGTATAATAATCATAAAATAAAATAAAATAAAGTTGATTCTGTCAGAAAGAAGAATAAAGAAGCAACTAGGAGGAATAAAGAAGCAACTAGGAGGAAAGGCAGCACCAGTATAAAGAAAAAAAATTTACCAGCATCCACAGCAGATTTCTGATTATGTCCCAACAGATGGAGATCTTATATGGCCCCCTCTATGCAAGAAAAGTTAGAAATATGGATTTTTTTTTCTAGTAGGCAATGTGGCATCCCAAGCAAAATTTGAGGTTCTGTTGTTTAAAAAAAAAAAAAAAGACAGGATATTGGGTAGACAAAAATACTGTCTTTTATGCCTGCTATATTTCTTTGATGCCTTTATTTTCATTTGTTTAATATTTATTATTGCTTTGTTTTTCTCTTTTATTTTTTAATTTTACTGTCATTGTTTTAATATTATTATTATTAATGTTAGTCTTTATGTCATCTGGTACATAGTTTTTAAGTTTTGGAAAATCTCCATTCAAATCAAAAGTTTTTTCATAAATAAAATCTATTCTTTCCAACATATTTCAAAGTGGACATAAAGGATCTTTAGGAATCAATGCACTCATTAAAAAAGAAACTTGTTCAAAAGATTTAGGAATTTTTATGTTTATCACATTCACTGCTGGTCAGAAACCCAAAGAATAGGCAAGTTTCTTTGTACCTTATTTTCCTTGGCATCCTTCAATCTAAACTAGGCCAAATATAGTCAGAGATGTCCCTATGCAAAATGCTAGGGTGCATTTCTTATAATTACTATTATTGGGAATATTTGCTAGAACTCATATTAGAGCTGATTACCAATTATATTTGATAATTAAAGGAGAAGCAGTCTACATATTTTTGAAGTGATGCAATACCTTAATAACAATTTTTCTACTGTCTTTTTTTCACAAAGACCATTTTCAAGGCTATAAAAAGGAAATTGCAGCTGGGCACAGTGCTCACGCCTGTAATCTTAACACTTTGGGAGGCCAAGGCAGGTGGATCACTTGAGGTCACGAGTTTGGGACCAGCCTGGCTACCATGGTGAAACTCCGTCTCTACTGAAAATACGAAAATTAGCTGGGCATGGTGGCACATGCTTGTAATCCCAGCTACTTGGGAGGCTGAGGCAGGAGGATCAATTGAATCCTGGAGGTGGAGGCTGCAGTGAGGCGAGATCGCCACTGCGCTTCAACTTGGGTGACAGAGTCTTACTCTGTCAGATTCTGTCTAAAAGAAAAAGAAAATTGCAACTGAAAACATTAGAGTGTCATGATGTTCACAGACCTTCTGAAGCTTATCAATTGACTCAAAGTGCCAAGTATAGTACTTGTGCTTTATAGATATTAATTCATTAGATTACAAACCCGACTGATGTCATGATTCTTATTTTGAAGATGAGGAAACCACAGCTTAGACCATTTAAGAAACTTTCTCAGAGTCATACTACTAACAAGGGGTAGAGCTAGGGCTTAAACTTAAACATGTTTAATTCTCAAGCCTGTGTGCCTAACTTTTCACCAGTTTACTTCTCCTCTGTCCAGGTTTCTTGAAAAGAACAACAGTCAGCAAGTGCAAGCAGGACTAAGAGAAGAGCCTCAAAAGAGGAAGAAGGCATCATGCTGGAAGGTTTTTAGATTTTTTACTGGACAGACTGTGGTTGGAATCCATGGCAGCATAGGACAACAGAATCAAAATGTAATAGCTGTCATTTTAGTAATTAACTACATAACCAGACAAATGTGTCATATTTTACTAATAAAATAGTAAAGAACTATTGTAATATTGTTTGAATGAATAGTGATTATATAAAAGGAACTCATAATTGAACGTTTTTTAGGGAAGAAAGAAAAAGAGAGCAGCCAGTGATTTACAAATTATGTTTAAAAACCTAAATTTTAAATTGGGAACCTAAAGTCAAACTGCTTGAAAAATTATTGTTCTGATGAGTAAAACTCCTACCAAAATTGTAAAGTCTCTGAAGATAAACACAAATTAATTAATTAATTTTACAAAGACCAAACTTGTTCTGCAGACATAGATTGATTAAAAACAGATCTCCACAGTTAGATGTAAAGAAGAGAGAGAGAAGAGAGAGGACAGGCTGAGGGTATTCTATAAATTACCCCAACACTAAAAATGCATCTATTTTCACTAAGAGCAGAACTGACCATTATGAATGCATTATAGCAACTATGAAATATATGTATGAGGTAATACATGTGTGTTGAAGGGAGAGGATATCACAAATCTGAAGAAAATGTAAATGAATATTCGCTGAAACTCTTTCCTTAGCCTTCACTTTTAATTCAAAGTTACCCTTCCTGAATCTTTTCTCATCCAAAAATGAGGGGCCTGGCACAGCGGTCCCTGTCTGTAGTTCTAGTTACTCTGGAGGCTGAAGTGGGAGGATCACTTGAGCTCAGCGGCTCAAGTCCAGCCAGGGCAAAATAGCAAGATAATTTTATATATTATATTATATTATATTATATTATATTATATTATATATTTTTCCAATGAAAGTATTGTATTTGGCTGGTAGTTATTTATGAACCAGTGTAAATCTTTTGAGACTTGCTTTTATGCATTGGTATGGTGGGGCTTGAGTAGCCTCCGTGCTAGTGCTAGTTTAGCCCTTCTACCACAGTGCCATGTTTCCAGGGTCTTTACTGTATTCCCTGCGTACAACGAGATCTTTTTACGCTGGATACTCAGAACTTGAAATCTCTTGGCTCTATGTGAACTCAGGGAAATGCTCAACCTAAAGATGACCAATTCTTCTTTACCTCATAAAATTTCACCTTATTCATGCATAACTACATTTAGCACATCTGCCTTAGCCAACCAAAATTCCAATCTATGTCCCCACAACCAGAGAGATTATCATGCTATATATGGGTCCATCTCCCTGTGCTGTGGTGTAGAAAAGTCCTCTAGGCCAATAACTGGGGTGATTGTAAGGTTGGCCTCAATTGTATATAATATATTATATATATTAGTATTATATATATTATATATAAAAAATATAATATACCAGAACCTGGGCATAGATTAGTTCATCAGTTAATATTATTATTGCTGTCATTATTTAAAAAATAGATTATCTGAGAAGTAATCAGGTCACAGATGAAGTTTATATATATTGGCAGGTGGGGGAGAGAGGAGGTAAGTGGGTAGAAGTTTCCAAAATACAAGATGTGATAAGCATAAAAGAAAGACAGAGAGGATGGTTGATAGAAGGGACAGGAAGTAGGAAGCCTAAATAAGATGTACAGAAGATAAGAAGTAAGCACTAGAAGATCTGAGGACCATACAATATAGACATAAGATTTTAGGCACAGACCAGTTGAAAAACAGTAATAAGAGGAAAAGGCAGACCCATGAGAAAGGAAGCAAAATTTAAACATTATCTGAATATAATCAGGCAATGTTCTCACGAGTTAGCTTTAGAGTTGTAAATTGTTCTTGTTTCTTGAGTAATCCAATTCAAAATAAACTCATCTCAAAATAAAGTTGTTCTCGCATTGATTTTAAAACATAAGCAAGAAAATTCTACAAATAAAACAGTACATGAAGTCTCCTACACTCTGAAAAAGAAAATGCATTATAGTGTGAGACAATAGAGAAAATCATTTCTTTTCTTTGCCAAGTACTTATTTTATATACATTATTTAGATCAGAAATTGGTATTGATGGTGTACATTTAAAAATTAAATAAGGGCTGGCCACAGTGGTCGGCCAAGTGGAAGGCCAAGGTGGACTTGAGCCCAGGAGTTTGACACAAGCCTGGGCAACATAGCAAGACCCCATTTCTACAAAAAATACACAAATTAGCTACGCACGGTGGTATACACCTATAGTCCCAGCTAATTGGGAGGCTGAGGTGGAAGGATTCCTTAAGACCCAGAAGCAGAGGTTGCAATGAGCCAAGATCATGCCACTGCACTCCAGTCTGGGCGACAGACCAAGACTCTGTCTCATAAATAAATAAATAAATAAATAAAAAGTTTTGTGCATCAAAGGACACTATCAGGAGAGTGAAAAGGCAGCCTACAGGAGATCATATATTTGCTACAGTGTTAATACCCAAATATATAAAGAACTGCTACAACTCAAAAAAAGCAACTAAAAACTGGGCAAAGGACTTGAATAGATATTTCCCCAAAGAAAATACACAAATGTCCAACAAACATATGAAAAGATGTTCAAGATCACTAGTCATTAGAGATATGCAAATCAAAACAGGATGAACATGTGACTCGGTGATCCCATTATTTCTGGGTATATACTCAAAAGAATTTATAGCAGGGTCTTGAAGAGATATTCGTGCACCCAACATTATTCATAGTAGCCAAAAGAATAGAAATAACCCAAATGTCTGTCAAAGGATGGGTGGATAAACAAAATGTGGTATGTAAATACAATGGGATATTATCCAGCCATGAAAAAGGAAGGGATTAACACATGCTACAGCATGGATAAACCTTTAAAACATTATGGTAGGCAAAATAAACTACTCACAAACAAATACTATTTGAATCCATCTATATGGGATATATAGGATAGTCAAATTCACAGATAAAGAAGGTAGAATAGTGGTTGCCAGGAGCTGGAGGAGAATGGGAAAATGAGGAGTTACTCTTTAATGAGTACAGAATTTCATTCTGGAGATGGATAGTGGTGATGATTACACAACAATGTTAATGCACCTAATGCTAATGACTTGTCTGCTTAAAAAAATGTTTAAAAAGGCAATTTTTGTTTTGTGTATTTTACCATAATAAAAAGGTTGTTATAAAAAAGGAAGCTGCTAAAAATGTAACCATTTAATAAAGTATTAAATAAACAAAAGAGTGATAGAGAACTAATTTGCTGAAAGATACACATTTGGAATTACTTACTTAGTTCCCCATCTTGGAGTATGTTGATTAAACTAGGTGGAAGCATGTAGATACTTTATTTTTCTCATTTCACCTTAGTTAATTGTTATCTGCAATTTAAGGATAACAAGCTACATTATAGCTACCATTTACTGCCTGTTTATTATCTATGAGGCTGCATAAATGTTCTACACTGAAGCTCTCATTTGATCCTCACAGCAAACATTTATGGAGGCGTCAAGCTAATTTTAGAGATGAGAAAACTAAAGGACTGAAAATGTGGTAAGTCTGTATCATAGAGCTACACAAAAGTCAAGTAACATTGCATCATAGAGCTGGCAAGTGGAACAGCCAGGATTTAAACTCAGATCTGTCTTTTTGCCTACATTCATTCAACAATTATTAAGCTACTTTGTGCCAAGCACAATGCTGAGTGCTAAAGCCACAAAGATTAACGGGATAAATTCCAAGCCTTAAGCAATTCACAATCTAGTATTTGAAAGAAATAAGAATATAGACAATTAGAGAACAATGTGCTATCCCTGGGAAAATAGAAGGTGCATCTAGCTCATAGTTAGGAAACCCTTACCAGAAGTGAAAGGTGGGGAGTGGAAGGAGGTGGAGACACCTGGGATGGGTCTCAAAAGCTGAGTAGGAATTAACCAGGAGAAGGCGGCATAGGAAATTGAAGCAATTATGCTGTATCCCAGGCAGAAGGATAAAGAACATTTAAAGAACCAACAAGTTCAAGTTTTCAACCACAAGTAGTGGTTTTCAGATAAAAACAGGAAAATTGAGTCTGGATTTGATAAATCAGTTTAGGATATATGAAGCTTTCTTCCCTGTATAATGAAGTAGATTTATAGGTAACTACAATGATGAAATCATCTAGTTAATGCCCTCTTTCTGTTACTCTTTGTGTGCCTGAACTTCCAAACTTTTCTCTTGTCATAGAACAATCCAGCAATAGTGATAGCATATTTTTCAATCTCTAAAGGGTTCATCTGCACATGTGGACATGACGGGGCAGCAGAAACTAATTTTGTATTTACAGAGAATTCCCATGTTTTCAAAAAATTTCACATACATATTTTCTTTTGTGACATTAAAGAGGCAATAATTCAATTTTTGTATAGCTCCCTTACAATGTTCAGCCTTTTTCCTATACACGTATGATATTTTAAAGTCACCCACTCTTAAGGTCATTTCAGCAAGATGGCAGACTGGAAAGCTAAAAGTTCTCCTTCCCTCATAGACACTGAGTTGACAATAACAGAATATCCTGTGAGAACCACAGAGGCAAATTGAGTAGATACATCACTTAAGTAAGCCATTGTAAAACCAAGACAGGATTTCAAAGAAAGGAAATTTGCAGCATTTGATGTGTCTGTTCATGTGTCTCCCACTAAATGGCATATTGCAGAACAATTAGAAAGAACTCCTCTCCCATATTGGGGCTTTTGCCAAAAACAGGAGAGTTGACCACGTTTCCAATGTTCTGGTTTATCTGAGAGCTGTCTTGGGGACTGATCTCTTTCTCACCTGACTGGGAGAGTTTAGAAGCTGCTGAAAACAGAGGCTAGTAGCATGTTAGGCTGCAGTTCCTCAGAAAAACACCAGAGAGAGCCAGAGATCATAAAAGGTTTGAAGCTCTTTCACTTCCAGCTAGGCTCATAGGCAAAGTCTTCCCTGCTTGAAGGCAGTACATAACTGGGAGAGGGTGGTTGTTTTTTCAAATTCCCAAATCCCAGCAAACAAACAAACAAATTACAAGGCATACAAAGAAAAAACATGGCACAATCAAAGGAACAAACTCCAGAAACTAATCCTAAAGAAACATAAATCTGTGAGCTGTCTAAAAATGAATTTAAAATAACTATCATAAAAATACTCAATGAGCTAAAAGAGAACACAGATAAATGACTAAACAAAACCAAAAACAATCTGTGACCAAAATTAGAATATAGACAAGTCAATGGAAACTATTTTTTTTAAACACAGAAATTCTGGAGCTGAAAATTTCAACAATTAAACTAAAAATGTATTTTAAAGAATGAAACAGCAAATTTTATCACTAAGATGAAATAATGAGCAAACTTGAAGACAAGTCAGTTGAGATGATTGAATCAGAGAATCAAACATAAAAAAAGAGTAACGAAAAGTGAAAAGAGCCTATGGGACACTATTAAGTGGACCAATATATACATATGAGAATACTAGGAGGAGAGGAGAGAAAGAAGGGGGAGAGAGCTTATTTGAAAAAATAATGGCTGAAAATAGCCCAGATCTGAAGAAAGAAATGGACATGTGGATTCAAGAAGCTGAAAAAACTCCAACCAATATAAATCCCAAGAGAACAACACAGATGTATCTTATAATCAAACTGTTTAAAGCCAAAGACAAAGAATCTTGAACACAGAAAGGAAAAAAGAGATTCATCACATATAAAGGAGTTTCCATAAGATTATCAGGGGATTTCTCAGCAGAAACTTTGCAGGCTAGAAGGAAGTAGAATAATTCATTCAAAGTGTAGAAAGGAAAACAAAACTATCATCAATAAATACTGTATCCAGCAAAAACATCCCATCCTTCAAAAATGAATGAGAAATTAAGATTTTCCCAGACCAAGCAAAAGGTGAGGGAGTTCATTACCACTCGACCTGCTCTACAAGAAAGGTTAACTAACAGGTGCCCTTCAAGTTGAAACAAAAGGATAGTTGACAGCCATTTGACACGATGTGAAAATATAAGGTACTCTCGTAAAGGTAAATTTATAGACAAATATCGTGACTTGTATTATTGTAATTTTGATGCATAAAACTTAAATGACAAAAATTCAAAAGCTATAAAGTCATATTAGTGAGAATACAATATATGAAAATGAAAATGTAAATTGTAACCTCAACAACATAAAGTAGGGGAGGTGGAACTGTTAAGAAGTAGGGTTGTTGTGTGTGTTAAACGTACTTGTTATCTGTTTAAAATAAAATGCTATAACTTAAGATGTTTTATGTAATTGCAATGAAAACCACAAAGAAAATATCTATGTAATATATCCAAAAGGAAATAAGAAGTAAATCAAAGCACATCATTACAGAAGATCAACAAAACACAAAAGCAGAGAGAAAGGAGAAGCAGAGAAGCTGTAAGATATACAAACAACAGTTAACAAAATGGCAATTGTAATTCTTTTATCATCAGTAATTACTTTAAATGTAAATAGGATCAACTGTCTGTTATACACAGAATGTTTGTGTTACCCTAAAATTCACATGAAGCCCTAGTCCCAAATGTGACAGTAGTTAGCGGTGTGATCATTTGAGGTAATTAGGTTTAGATGAGGTCATGAGAATTAAGTGTCTTTTTTTCCATTTTTTCTCTTTTCTCTTTTTTAAAGAAATAAGGTCTTACTCTGTCACCCAGGTTAGACTGCAATCGGTATGACCATGGCTCACTGCAGCCTCAAAATCCTAAGTTTGGTCTCCCAAGTAGCTAGGACTACAAGCATGTGCCACCATGCCCAGCTAGTTATTTTATTTTTTGTAGAGATGAGGTCTTGCTATGTTGCCCAAGTTAATCTTGAACTCCTGATCTCAACTGATCCTCCCACCTTGGCTTCCCAAAGTGCTAGGATTATAGGCATGAGCCACCACAGTTGGCCCACAGATTAACGTTCTTAGAAGAAGAGGAAAATATTAGAGCTCCTTCTTTCTCTATCATGTGAGGATACAGCAAGATGGCAGCTGTCTGCAAGCCAGAAAAAGGGCCTTCATCAGCTAACCATGCAGGGACCTTGATCTCTGACTTCCCAGCCTCCAGAACTGTGAGAAATGAGTTTGTATTGCTTAAGCCATCCAGTCTATGGTATTTTGTTTTATCAGCCTGAGCTTACTAAGACACTGTCCAATCAAAGAACAGAGATTGACTGAATGGATAAAAAACACAGGACCCAGCTATCTGCTTTCTAAAAGATACTCACTTTACATCTAAGAACACATGTAAGATGAAAGTGAAAAGATAGGAAAAGATACTCCATGCAAATGGCAATCAAAAACAGCAGGAGTGGCTATACTAGTGCCTAATATTGGTATAGTAGACAAAACAGCCTTCAAATCAAAAACTGTTATAAGAGACTAAGAAGGGCATTTAGAATGATAAAAGAGTAACTTTGCCAGAAAGATATAATAATCATAAGTATTTATGCACCAAATATCCAAGTTTCCAAATAAAAATATACGAAGCAAACTTTGACACAATTGGAGTGAGAAATAACAGCAAAATAGTAGTAGGAGACTTCAATACTTTCAATAGTGAATAGAATAACCAGACAGAATATCAATAAGAAAACAGGGGATTTAAATAACACAGATGTACTTCATTTTATTACAGTTTGCTTTATTTTGCTTCACAAATATTGTGTTTCTTACAAACTGAAGGTTTGTGGCAACCCCGCATCAAGCAAACCTATTGAAACCATTTTTCTTACAGTATGTGCTCACCTTGTGCCTCATGTCACATTTTAGTAATTCTCACAATATTTCAACCTTTATCATCACTATTATTATATCTGTAGGGTGATCTGTGGTCAGTGATCTTTGATGTTACTATTATAATTTATTTGAGGCGCCACAAACCATTCCCATATAAAACAGTGAAACTGATTGATAAATGTTGTATATGTTCTGACTGCTCTGCTGATCAGTTAATCCCTCATCTCTCTTCATCCGCTTGGATCTCCATATTCTCAGAGACACAAAAATAACGAAATTAGGTCAATAGAAATCCTGCCATGGCATCTAAGTGTTCAAATAAAGAAAAATTTGCACATATCTGCTTTGAAATCAAAACCTACAAATGATTAAGCTTAATGGAAAAGCACGTCCAAAGCTGAGACAGGCCAAAAGCTGGTCCTCTTGTACCAGTTAGCAAGTTGTGAATGCAAAAACAAAAACAAAAAATTCTTATAAAAAATGAAAAGTGCTACTCTACTGAACACATGAATAATAAGAAAGGAAAACAGCCTTCTTACTGAAAGGAAAACAGTTTGAGTGCTCTGAATAGTTCAAACAAGCCAGAACACTCCCTTAAACCAAAGCTAATCAAGAGCAAGATCCTCACTCTCTTCAATTTTACGAAGGCTAAGAGAGGTGAGGAAACTGCAGAAGAAAAGCTGGGAGCTAGTAGAGTTTGGTTCATGAGGTTGAAGGAAAGAAATTAACTCCATAACATAAAAGTGCAAGATGGAGCAGCAATTACTTTTGTAGTAACTGTAGCAAGTTATCCAGAAGACGTAGCCAAGATCATTAATTCAGGTGGTTACACTTAACAACAGATTTTTAATGTAGACAAAACAACCTTATATTGGAAGAAGATGTCATCTACCACTTTCAGAGCTAAGGAGAAAATCACTGACTCTTACAATGAGGATGACTCTCTAATTAGGTGTTAACACAGCTGGTAACTTTAGCTAGAAACAAATGCTCATTTACCACTTGAAAATCCATTTTGCAAAATTATTACCATTCTGAAAAATCCTAGAACCTTAAGAATTATGCCAAATCTACTCTGCTTGTGCTCTATAAATGAAACAACAAAGCCTAGATAACAGCACATTCACTGACAGCATGGCTTATTGAATATTTTAAGTCCATTGTTGAGACCCACTGATCAAAGAAAAAGATTTTGTTTTAAAATATTACTGTTCATTGACAATACTCCTAGTCATCTAAGAGCTTTTATGGGGATATCCAGGGAAATTAATGTTGTTTTTGTGCCTACTAACACAACATCCATTCTGCAACTCATAGATCAAGGGGTAATTTCAACATTTAAATCTTATTATTTAAAAAATACATTTATAAGGCTATAGCTGCCATAAAGAATGATTCATTTGATGGATCTGGGCAAAGTAAATTTAAACCCTTCTGGAAAGAATTCACCAGTCTAGATGCTATTAAGAACGTTTGTAATTCACGGGAAGAGGTCAAGATGTCAACATTAAAAGAAATTTTCAAAAGTTCATTCCAGCTCTTATGGATAACTTTGAAAGGTTCAAGACTTCAGCAGAGGAAATAACTAAAAAAGTGGTAAAAATAGCAAGAGAACAAAATTAGAAGTGGAATCAAAAGAGGTGGCAGAATTGCTAAAATTTCATTATCAAACTTGAATGATGAAGAGTTGCTTTTAAGGAATGAGCATAAAAAGTAGTTCCCTGAGATGGAGTCTATTCCTGGTGCAGATGCTATGAACATTACTGAAATGACAACAAAGAACTTAGAAAATTACATAAACATAGTTGATAAATCAGTAGCAACATTGCAGAGATTTGACTTCAATTTTAAGAGAATTCTACTATAGGGTAAAATGCTATCAAGAAGCATTGCATGCTACAGGGAAATATTTTATGAAAGAAAGAGTCAATTGAGATAGCAAATTTTACTGTTGTCTTAGTTTAACAAATTGCCACAGCCATTTCAACCTTCAGCAACCACCACCCTGATCAGTCAGCAACCATCAACATAAAGGCAAGACCCTCCACAAGCAAAAATATTATAAATCACTAAAGGCTCAGATAATCATTAGCATTTTTTAGCCGTAGAGTATTTTTTAATTAAAGTATGTACATCTTTTTAGAAATAATATTATTGCACATTTGACTATAGTATAGTGTTAACATAACATATGTGCTGTGAAACCAAAACATTTGTGACTTGCTTCGTTGTGATCTTGTGGTCTGTGATTGAACCCACAATATCTCCAAGGTATGTCTGTATATACCAATTGGACCTAACAGACATATACAGAACATTCCACCCAACAGCAGCAGAATATACATTCTTCTCAAGTGCACATAGAACATTCCCCCAGATAGACTACATATTAAGGCAGAAAATGAAGCTTTAATGGGCCATAAAACAAATCTTCAACAATTTCAAGTTTACTTAAATCATACAAAGTATTTTTTCAATCACAATAGAATGAAACTGTAAATAAAAAGCACAAGGTAAACTAAAAAATCTACAAATATGTGAAAGCTAAACAGTGGACTCTTAAATAACCTATGGGTCAAAGAAGAAGTAACAAAGGAAATTATATAATACCTTGTAACAGAGGAAAATAAAAATACAACATACCAAAATTTATGTAATGCAGTGAAAGCAGTGCTAAGAGAGAAGATTATATCTGTAAATGCATACATTTTTAAAAAAAATTAACAACCTAACACTGCACCTAAGGAAACTAGGGGAAAAAAAACTGAGCCCAAAATTAGCAGAAGGAAAAAAATAATAAAAATTAGAGCAGAGATAAATAAAGCAAGAATAGGCAAACAAAAGGAAAAAAATCAACAAAACGAAAAAATGTTTTACAAAAGATCAAAAAAATGGAAAGCCTCTTAAGCAGATTATGTTAAAAAAAAGAAAGAAGACAACTAAAATTGGAAACAAAGAGGGGATATTACAACTGATGCCACACATATTTAAAATTGTAAAAGAATAACATAAGCAAGTACACACCAAAAAATTGAATATCCTAAAAGAAATGGATAAATTCCTAGCATATAAAAACTACTAAGACTGACTCATGAAGAAATAGAAAATCTGAACAGGCCAATAAAAAGTAAAGAGATTGAATCAGTAACCAAAAACCTCCTAACAAAGAGAAGCCCAGGAAAAGATGGCTTCACTGGAGAATTCTACAAAACATTTAAAGATGTAACATCAATTCTTTTAAAACTTTTCCAAAAAATTGAAGAGGAGGGAACTCTTCCAAGATTCTTCTATGAGGCATTACCTGATACCAAAGCCAGACAAAGGCACTAGAGACAACTATGATGATGATGACAATGAAGAAGAAGCAGCAAAAGCAGAAGAGGAAGGAGAAGAAAAGGAAGGAGGAGGAGGAGAAGAAAAAGAGGAGAAGGAGGAGAAGGAAGAAGAAGAAGGAGGAGGAAGAGGAAAAGAAAAAGAAAGAGGATGAGGAGGAGAAGGAAGAACAAGAAGGAGGAGGAGGAAGAGGAAAAGAAAAAGAAGGAGGATGAGGAAGAGGAGGAGGGGGAGGAGGAGGAAGAAGAAAGAAGAAGAAAGAGGAGGATGAAGAGGAGGAGGAGGAAGGGCAAGAGGAGGAGGGGGAGGAGGAGGAAGGAGGAGGAGAAGGAAGAAGGAAGAAGAGAGAAGAAAGAAGAAGAAATCTATAGATCAATATCCCTGATGAATATTGATTCAAAAATCAACAAAATATTAATATTAGCAAACCAAGTTTAACAGCACATTAAAAGGGGTATACACCATTGTACTGGTCAATTTTCATACTGCTATGAAGAAACACTTGAGACTGGGTAATTTATAAAGAAAAAGAGGTTTAATGGACTCACAGTTTCACATGGCTGGGGAGGCCTCACAATTGTGGCAGAAGGCGAAGGAGAAGCAAAGGCACATCTTACATGGCGGCAGGAAAGAGAGCTTGTGCAGAGGAACATCCTTTTTTTTTTTTCTTGATACCGAGTTTCACTGTGTTGCCCATGCTGGAGTGCAGTGGCTTGATCTCAGCTCACCGCAACCTTCATCTCCCAAGTTCAAGCAATTCTCCTACCTCAGCCTCCCAAGTAGCTAGAGTTACAGGCACCCACCACCATGCCCTACTAATTTTTGTATTTTTAGTAGAGATGGGTTTTCACCATGTTGACCAGGCTGGTCTTGAATTCCTGACCTCAGGTGATCCACCTGCCTCAGCCTCCCAAGAACTTCCCTTTTTAAACCCATCAGATCTCATGAGACTTATTAACTATCATGAGAACAGCACAAAAAAAATCCCACCTCTGTGATTCAAGTACTTCCCACTGGGTCCCTCCCACAACGTGTGGGGATTATGGGAACTAGAATTCAAGACAAGATTTGCGTGGGGACACAGCCAAACCATATCAACCATGAACAAGTAGGATTTATTCCTGGAATGCAAGGATAATTTAACACACAGAAATAGATTAATGTAATACACTTCATTAACAGAATGAAGGATAAAACAACATGATTATCTCAATTGCAGAAAAAGCATCTGACAAGATTCAACAAACTCTCATAATGATAATAATTTAAAAAAACACTTAGCAACACAGGAACAAAGAAACTGCCTCAACATAATAAAGGCCATTTATGAGAAGCCCATAGCTAACATTATACTTAATAGTGAAAACTGAAGTTTTTCATTTAAGATTAGAACAAAAAGACAAGGATGCCCAGTCTCACTGTTTTATACAACATAGTATTGGATGTCCTAGCCAGAGCCCTTAGTCAAAACAAACAATGAAAGATATCCAAATTGGGGGAAAAAGTAAATTATTAAATGTATTCAATTAATGAAGTTCTCTGTCCTCAGATGACATGATTCTATAATATAAAAATGCTATCTCCAGGCAAGATGTCCAAACAGGAACAGCTCCAGTCTGCAGCTCCCAGCGAGATCAACGCAGAAGGCAAGGGATTTCTGCATTTCCAACTGAGATACCTGGCTCATCTCACTGGAACTGCTTAGACAGTGGGTGCAGCCCACGGAGGGTGAGCAGAAGCAGGGTGGGGCATTGCCTCACCCGGGAAGCAAAAGGGGTTGGGGAAACTCCCTCCACTAGTCAAGGGAAGCCATGAGGGACAGAGCTATCCAGCCCAGATACTACACTTTTCCCACTGTCTTTGCAACCCACAGACCAGGAGATTCCCTCTGGTGCCTACACCACCAGGGCCCTGAGCTTCAAGCACAAAGCTGGATGGCTGTTTGGGCAGACACTGAGACACTGAGTTAGCTGCAGGAGTTTTTTGTTGTTGTTGTTTGTTTTGGTTTTCTTGTACCCCAGTGGTGCCTGGAATGCCTGTGAGACAAAACCATTCACTCCCCTGGAAAGGGGGCTGAAGCCAGGGGGCTGAGTGGTCTTGCTCAGTGGATCCCACCCCGACAGAGCCCAACAAGCTAAGATCCACTGGCTTGAAATTCTCACTGCCAGTGCAAAAGTAATTACAGTTTTTGCACTGTTTAAATTTGCCGTTTGATATTAGAATACATTCTTAAATAAATGTGCTTATTTGTACATCATTTTAATGTGCATTTCTCGCTTTATGTTTTTTTTTTTTGCTAATGACTTATTACTTGCTGTTCATGTTTATTTTAGAATATGGAAATGATGTTAGACAAAAAGCAAATTCAAGTGATTTTTTTGTTTGAGTTTGAAATGGGTCATAAAGCAGCAGAGACAACTCACAACATCAACAATGCATTTGGCCCAGGAACTGCTAATGAATGTTCAGTGCAGTGGCAGTTCAAGTTTTGCAAAGGAGACGAGAGCCTTGAAGATGAGGACCATAGTGGCCAGCCATCGGAAATTGACAAGGACTAAGAGCAATCATCAAAGCGGATCCTCTTACAACTGCACAAGAAGTTGCCAAAGAACTCAATGTCGACCATTCTATGGTCATTTGGCATTTGAAGCAAATAAAAAAAGTGAAAAAGCTAGATAAGTGGGTGCCTCAGGAGCTGATGGAAAATCAAACATATCGTCATTTTGAAATGTCATCTTCTTTTATTATTATTATTATTTTTATTGAGGTGGAGTCTCACTCTGTCACCCAGGCTGGAGTGCAGTGGCCTAATCTCAGCTCACTGCAAGCTCCGCCTCCTGTGTTCATGCCATTCTCCTGCCTCAGCCTCCTGAGTAGCTGGGACTACAGGCGCCCACCACCACGCCCAGCTAATTTTTTGTATTTTTAGTAAAGACAGTGTTTCACCGTGTTAGCCAGGATGGTCTCGATCTCCTGACCTCGTGATCTGCCTGCCTCAGCCTCCCAAAGTGCTAGGATTACAGGTGTGAGCCACCACACCTGGCCTGAAATGTCATCTTCTTATTCTACACAACAACAGTGAACCATTTCTCAATCAGATTGTGTCGTGTGACAAAAAGTGAATTTTATACAACAACTGGCAATGACAAGCTCAGTGGTTGGACCAAGAAGAAGCTCCAAATCACTTCCCAAAGCCAAACTTGCACCAAAAAAAGTCATGGTCACTCTTTGGTGGCCTGCGGTCAGTCCGATCCACTAAGTTTTCCGAATCCCAGCAAAACCATTACATATGAGAGGTATGCTCAGCAAATCGATGAGATGCACCAAAAACTGCAACACCTGAAGCCAGCATTGGTCAACAGATAGGGCCCGATTCTTCTCCACGAAAATGCCGGACTGCATATCCCACAACCAGTGCTTCAAAAGTTGAAGAAATTCTGCCACAAAGTTTTGCCTCATCCGTCATACTCACCTGATGTCTTGCCAACTGACTATCACTTCTTCAAGCATTTCAACAACTTTTTGCAGGGAAAATGCTTCCACAACCAGTAGGATGCAGAAAATGCTCTCCAAGAGTTCATCAAATCCCAAAGCATGAATTTTTATGCTACAGGACTAAATAAACTTATTTCTCATTGGCAAAAAATGTGTTGATTGTAATGGTCCCTACTTTAATTAACAAAGACGTGTTTGAGCTTAGTTATAATAATTTAAAATTCATGGTCTGAAACCACAATTTGTTTGCATCAAACTAATATAAATTTGGTGGGGGGGGGTGGGAACATAAACTTTCAGCCCACACCACACATTTACAGAGAGAGCTTAAGAAGAGGAAATAATGACTTTCCCTAGAGGAGAAGAATCACCGCAGGAGTATAAGCCAGATGAGAAAAACACAAACATGTGAACTTAGATGTGTGCCAATTATCTCAATTTTATACCATCTGCAGAATAGACCTATGGTAAACAGACACTCTTGATATGGAAGAGGCCTCTTCTAAGGAGACGCATTCATGATTTATTGTGTTAAATCCCTTTATCAAGTCAGATCATCAGAATGCAACAAAATCAGCTTGTGTAACTCAGGTTTGTTACTCCAAAGGCTTATCAAACTTATAGAGTATCAGTAAATATTTAATGTGTACCTACTCTTCTAAGTGCCAGATATATGACAATTAACAAAAATGCATGGCTCTTTTCTTCTAGGAGCTTATAATCTAGTTTGCAGGAAATATATCAAATTGACCAATATGCTGATAATTTCAACATAATATAGCAAGTACAGTAATGTGGTACAGATACAGTGCCAAACAAAGCAGGCTAAAAGGCTCAGTATGGATTTTTAGGGAATGCTTCTGGGAATTGATGCCTGAACTCAGTCTCAATGGATAACTATAACATAACTGGAAATATTAAGATTATTTGGCAATAATGAATGGCACCCTAGAGGGAATCTTGGAAGGTGGGAAACTACATGATAAATGAGAAAAATGCCAACAGTTCAGTGAAAAGCTGGAGGAAGAAAAGATTAGGGTAT
Organism: Pan troglodytes; assembly: GCF_028858775.2. Taxonomy (NCBI): domain Eukaryota; kingdom Metazoa; phylum Chordata; class Mammalia; order Primates; family Hominidae; genus Pan; species Pan troglodytes. Next base: position 134,399,102 of record NC_072403.2, on the reverse strand, counting down.
TGTATCTGGACCACAGTGGGTGTAAAGCCCCACTAATGTGATGTCCTCTGTTTCCATCTAGGATTGGGATTAGAAATGTCTCTTTATCCAATGGCTCTGAGAAAAGTGTTTTTGAGGACAACATTTATTATGCTGTCACTCCATGAATGTGAGTCTTTAATAGAAAGATTCAGGAAAACATAAAACAAGATAAAACCTTGTATCTCTTTTAACTCACAGAGTAAGGAAAAAGGCATCTCTACTAGTGAAATTGTATTTTGCTGTTTATTAGTTAGTGAGGGCTATGTTTTAACCCATCATTCTTTCCTCTTGCCTTGGAATAGAAAAAGATTTTTATTAATTCATTACAGCTTGCTTTGTATGGCTGTATAACCTAAAACAGTGGTCTCCAACCTTTTTGACACCAGGGACAAGTTTCATGGAAGAAAATTTTTCCACAGACGGAGGTGGGGGATGTGGGGGATGGTTTTGGGATGATGCAAGTGCATTACATTTATTGTGCACTTTATTTATATTATTATTACATTGTAACATATAATGAAACAATTATACAACTCATCATAATATAGGATCAGTGGGAGCCCTGAGCTTGTTTTCCTGCAACTAGACAGTCTCATCTGGGGGTGATGGGAGACAGTGACAGATCATCACGCATTAGAATCTCATAAGAAGGCACAAGCTAGATCCCTCACATGCACAGTTCACAATGTTCACTGTCCTATGAGACTCTAGGAGCTGCTGATCTGACAGGAGGCAGAGCTCAGGCAGTAACGCTTGCTCACCCACAGCCATTCACCTCCTGCTGTGCAGTCTGGTTCCTAGTAGCCCATGGACTGGTACCCCTAGCCTAAAACATCTTATCTCCCCCAAATTTGGCTCTTCCAACCCAATAAGTGCTCACACTTGTATTATAGCATTTTCTTCTTCCTCTAGATGGTACATTCCCCAAAGTGAGGCATCTTTCTATTTCATCTTACAATGAAAAGTACAGTAAAGTGGTCAGCATGTGGTGCTCAGTCTGCGTCTGAATGACCAATTTTTAAAATATCTTTGTATTTGAGTGTATTTTAACAGATACTTTAAAAATAAAATGAATAGCATATGATGCATAAATAAAATATATTTGTCTTAATGAATGTGAGCCTCATGGACTTAATTCTTCACTCCTTAGTTTCTCGGTCTAAAAGGGGTCATGATGGTTATAACAATAGGTACATTTATTGAATGCCTGACACCCACTAGGCACTCCTCCTCTCCCATGTGCCAGAGGCCCTCTCAGCACCTTCTCATGTGCTTTACCTCCTGCTTGGAAGGCGTGACCTCCAGCTCTCCCATTGCCACTCTGCCTCACCCTTCAGTTCTCAGCTCGAATCGTTCCTCTCCAGAGAGGTCCTGACAACCTACAGCTAAAGCAGGGCGCTGCTCCCTCATTTTGTTTCATGAAATCTTCCCCAACACACTTGGATAGAGTCAGTCCCTCTCACTAATGAACTCCAATAAAACTGTGAAGGTACCACTCTAAAAAGACTTAATGTAGTGTTTAAAATTAGAGTATCTGCTTATTTTCTTCTATCCCCTTCTAGATTACCTTAAATCTTGAACTCTTAAAGCAGGGTTGGTAATCTAGGCCCACAGTCCAAATACAGCCCACTGCCTGCATTTGTACAACCAAGAAGCTAAGAGTAACTTTTACATTTTTAAATGGTTGGGCAAATAAGCTCAAAGAAGAACATTTCATAGCATGTAAAAATTATATAAAATTCAAATTTCAGTTTCCATAAATAAAGTTTTATTGGGACACAGCCACATTTATTCATTTCTGGGGTTGCTTTTAACCATTTACCTGTTGAGAAAAAAAAGTGCAGCTCACTGCCAGCACTCATTTAATTTTACATGAACATGCTCTTTGAGGCTGAAGCAAATATGACTAATTTTAAGGTGAAAATAAAATATAAAAACTATTTTTGGAGTTATTTATAAACAGAACTAACATCAGAATCACCTATTTTGGAAAAATCGGATTCATCAAATGATTCTTGGGCCAATATCTGTTTGAGAATGATGTTAATATCACATGTAGGAATGCTATGTTTTCTAGGATTTGACACATTCAGTGATCAAGAATTACTATATTTTGTAAATGGAAATGCCACTACTAAAAACAGAATGCCATAAATAGAATTATGTCTTTTGTTTCCAAAGTCAATATACATAGACAAAGTGAAAATAATAATAAAAGCCAGATATTTCGTAGCAAAGTTATCCAGGAGCAAATGCTGCAGCTGTAAGTGCCACCAGTGAGTATTCTCAAGGCAAACAGGAGAAGGGTTAAACAACACTTTAGACTGATGTCTCTGAATAATTATGAGAAAGACCATGTGGCCCAAGCAGTCTAAAATATTTTCCCTCTGGACTTTCGCAGAAAACATTTTCAGCTCCTCTTTTTAGAAGGCAAAGATGACATTTTATTCTTTTTAAAATCCCTATCGTTTAGTGCACAGTAAGTGCTTAGGGGAATATTTGTTTAATATTTAAACATTTCCTAAAAGCATTAGACTTATAAAAGAACAATATTTTTAAAAGTCTCTTTAATAGAAGTCAAAATATTAGTTACCTGTGGGGTTGAATAATGCCTGAAGGTGAGTACAAGGGAAGCTTCTAGGGTACTGAAAACATTCTATAACTTGACTTGAATGGTGATTAGAATGTGTTCAGCATAAAAATTCCAGAAATTGTACATTTATTTGTATGCTTTTCTGAATGCATATTTTCAATAAAAAGTGAACAACAACAAAAAAACAGAAACATAATCCGTAAGTGATGGAATATTTTTAAAGACCATTTAACCTCTAAAAAGCTGAGATTCTAAGACATAATCCACTAAATAGTGACTCAAATGATCCATACATGGCCAGGGCACATGCACCATTCCCACACTATGGGTGGGAGGAGGTTATCAGCACAGAATTAGAATTGGGTACCTGCTCACCCCAGCTTTTAAATGCCACGTTTCAAATATCCCTGGAAGACCAGGCAAAAGCTTCCAATATGTCCATATTTAACCAAAATCTCTCACTTTTCCATTGCTCCGTGTCTCTTCTCCCTAATTTATTCCTTGAATGCTCCCAATCTCAATACTTGTTTTAGTATTGCCTTATGTGGTGGGACCTCTTCTGCTTTCTAATACTCATCTGTCCTACTTAATGCTGAATTTTATGTAACCCCTCAGTTTCAGTCAATCTGGCTCCTGCTATACGTCAGATCTGAATGAGAGATGATACAGCTAAGCAGGCCAACTTGGAAGTCTCCAGCAGAGTAATCAGAACTGGGAACACAGGCAAGGTCTATAGGATTAGTCACCTAGTAAATATTGACAAGGACAAGGAGAACATATTGATTACCCAAGAAGTCATCTTAACAGTAGGCAACAAAGGTCTTGGAAGTTGAAGGCAAGAACTCGAACAAGTGACTGAGCATTAGTGATCACAACCATAAAAGAGGAGCATGCAAGAGGCGCAGGGAACTGAAAGCCAACTCTTTGATTTACCTTTAGGTCTCCTATGGAGTTATATTAAAGCAAAAACCAGTCCCCCAAGAAGCAGATCTGAAGCCTGAAGGTGAGGATGAGTGGATTCACCTGAATGATGAGAGAAGCAGACGACCAAAAGAGAAGACAGCTCCATACTTACAGTACAGTCTTCCAGGAAGCCAGATACTGGCTCACTCCTCAGCTCAAGTAGTTACGCGTGTGCTCTTTGAGATTTATACTTTCTATTGCAGGACACTAAATTGTATGATAGTAGATTCTGTGAGAAACCCATTAGTTATTATAGCTTTTTTAGCTGACATTGACTTCAAATATGAGCCAGGAATCATTAAAAACTCATGAAGAGGCCGGGCGTGGTGGTTCACGCCTGTAATCCCAACATTCTGGGAGGCCGAGGAGGGCAGATCACGAGGTCAAGAGATGGAGAACATCCTGGTGAACATGGTGAAACCCTGTCTCTACCAAAATACAAAAATTAGCAGGGCGTGGTGGTGCGAGCCTGTAGTCCCAGCTACCCGGGAGGCTAAGGCAGGAGAATAGCTTGAACCCAGGAGGCACAGGTTGCAGCGAACCAAGATCGCGACACTGTACTCCAGCCTAGTGACAGAGTAAGACTCCATCTCAAAAACAAACAAACAAACAAACAACTCATGAAGAAATAGTTTACTAATATTTTAATTAATAAACAAGATCTCAAGTGAGAATTTTTGACTTATCTAAATGAACAAACTATAGAGGCACTCATGTACATGGGGTACCTGCTAATCTGTCTTATCTGTTCTTAAAGTAATTTCTCAAGGATCTCTTAATAAATGCTTTGTTCTTCAAGTTTGTGTTGTATTTAAAAATGTGAGAAGACTTTGCCTTTATTCTCAAGTATTATTTAATCCTAACTTTCTCTTATTTATACTTAAACTTGTGTGAATCTGAACTAATAAAATTTTTCTAATGAAAATGAGCTTCTGTTTTATAAATTATAAAGTATTTTTTAAAATTAAGCTGGTCATTTAAAATGTTTCATTCTTTGCAAGTGACAACTCTTAATGTTTAATATTTATTGAGCTTGAAGAAGCCAGAAACAGAAGAAAGATAATTTTAAAAGACATTTTTGTATTTTATTGTTTATTTATACCTGGAATAAACGGTTCAAATCCAGAGTTTTATCATGAAATTATAGTTCAGAAAATGGAAAATTATTTAGTATTGTATAATAGCGTTGAATATTTTATGAGTTAATGTCCACTTAAGTGCGTTACTCTTTCTTCCCCCCAAAAATATGAATTTATAAGAAACTACACTAATACCAGCTGTAAAAGTAAAATAGTTTTACTGTTAGTTTATCGCTATAAGCACACCAAGAGAGAAAAAATCACACCCAAACTGTACCATTTACTCTTGCAAAGACCTCAGGCACAGAAGCATAGAATGAATGTCACTCAAAGCCTAAATATAACTTCACTCTATGGGTTACCCCACTCCAGTGAGGCAGTTTCCTTTTCCTCTCACCCCTGGGGCTTACATATAGATTATAAATACATAATAGGGGAAGGGGTGAGTTGGGAGGGGTTGTAGGGGCTCCCTTCTCCCCTTTCCACTTCCCCTGGTTCCCTATCCCTGGGCTGTTGTTAAAAATGAATAATAAAAGGACTTGAGAAACAAAAACAAAAACAAAAAAACCCACTACTCTCTAAAGCAATATTTCCTATCTTGGTATCTATGGAAAGGAGACTGGTCAAGGCCTCTTATATTCTGATAAATATTTTAAACCCTGATTTTGTATTGTCTTTAAACATTCAAATATATGCCACTTTGTGAAACTGATTCTTCATTTTGTTGTTCTGCTAAATTTTGCCAGCGGTAGCTTGTTTTTCCAAGTGCTTTTCAAATATTTTTGTGAACTCATGTTTCTCTAAACTTTATCAGTATGACTTCTTTGTGGCCTGAGTTTCAAGCATGTACCACCACAGAGAATTTGAGTTTGCTAAAATGCCAGGAACCTGTGTGTACACTACTAGCCCAGGACCACTTTTACATAAATTTGTGGCATGGGTTTTTTTCCAGGCATACAGGGAATGTGACCCCAAACCAAAAGGAAGGCATACTGAGAATTCTCAAAGAAAGAATTTTTTTTTTTCCCTGTGTACTCATGGCCAAAGCCAAAAAAAGGCAAGCATTCTTATTCTCTCCATTTTCCTGAATAAAAGAATTCATCCCTGGAATCTGTTCCTTTTAGAATTCCTGGATTTGCCTCTGAGTCTTGCTCCAGTCTCTCACCTTGCACAGGAGCCCAAGTGTTCCTATCTGTGATTATCAGTCCACCAAAATATGAAACTTTAAATCACCAAGGATGAGCAGATGCTGTTAGTGCAAATGCTGACTTCAGCACTGACCTAGAAAGAGATTCACAGTTTCTTATTGCTTCAGGTCTTAGTGAAGTTCCCTCACTTTCCTTATAATTATACATTTAAAAATATTTTATCTACGGATAAAGAAAATGTGGTGCATATACACTATGCAATACTATGCAGCTATTTAAAAAGAACGAAGTCATGTCCTTTGCAGCAACATAGATACAGCTGGAGGCCATAATCCCAAGGAAATTAACACAAGAACAGAAAACCAAATATTGCACAAACTCACTTGTAATTGGAAGCTAAACATTGAGCCCACATGGAACTAAAGATCGGGACAATAAACACTGTGAACTACTAGACAGGGGAGGGAAGGAGAAGCCCACGGGGTGAAAAACTACCCTTTGGGTACTATGTTCACTACAACCTGGGTGATGACATCTACAACCCAAACCTCAACACCACACAATGTACTCACAATACTCTTGTAGCAAAGCTGCACATATACCCCCTGTATTTAAAGTAAAAGTTGAAATTGAATATAAATATATATATGTAAATATTTTATCCAGCAATTTAGTCGTTCTTTCACTCCAGGATCCAGTTGGAAGAAGCATCACTCACCTGTGATTTATAGTTCTCAAGGTAGAGAGTAAAAGCAAGAGAGCTGGTGAAACTACACAACGGAAAGCTTCTGTTCAGACTGGTGTACTGTCAATTCTGCTCACATTTCACTGGTCAAAACAAGTCATGTAGCTGAGCCTGGCCTAAATGGTGTGGGAAAGTATGCTCCTCTTAAGGCTAGTACTGTATGCACATGGCAGTGGATGTAGATTAATGGTCTTACAGGGAAGGGAAGAATGAGCAATTGAGGATGATAATATGGTCTACCACAAGGAAAGATCAGAGGTGGAAGAGTAAATCGAGGGAATAAGATGATGTGTCCACATCAGGCATGTCATGGTTAAAGTGTCTGTGAGACATTCAAACAGAGATGCTGACTAAGAAATTGGATATACATACACACCTATACATATATACAAATATATGGCTAAGAAGTTTAGGAGAAAACTATGAAAGGGAGATATATATTTTAGAATTATAAACATTAAAAATGGTAGTTTAAATCTTAAGGAAGTGAATGAATCTTTCAGGGAGAAGAGGGTTGACTTGCCCTCTTGGGCAATTGGGACATTGACATGTCTAATTTTCCTTTAAACACATAGCTGTCTTGGTCTTTCGTTTTCTAATTTTAAATGTCAAGGAATACTTTTCTACTATAAGAAAAACAACAGTCTCAGTGTGATAAGTGATAACCGAGACTTGGACTCAGTGTTCGAAGGATACCAAAGGGAGTGGTAGGTGAAGGGACAGAGCATGTATTGTCCAAACGAGCAGCTGGCACACAGCTCAAGCTAACTATGGACAGGTGGAAGTGCCAGCCAAGATGGTCCAGAGAGTCCAGGTTTTCAAAAAAGCTGAAAACAGATCTCATATATAATCTCCAAATTGTTAAATGTTAAATCCATTTATTTCCAAGTATTGCGAGAGCCAAAAAATAATAATTACTATTATAATACACTATCTGTAGACCAGATTTGGTCTGTATAGTCACCAATTTCCAATATCTGATATAAAATGAGAAGAGGGAAAAGAGAGAAAGTTGAGAACATTTATGGAATGAGCAATGAAAGAGAAGTTCACTAAGGAGAATGGGAGCCACAGATCCCAAGAATATTCTTGACTATTTCAAGAAGAAACTAACCTAGTTATTTTAAGTATTGACATTTTCTTATTTTTTAAACATGTGCAAAATAAAATGCATTTTATATTACTTGAATTAAAAGTTTAGTCCTCTGAGGTACTGGTGTGTTAGGATACCACTATAATTTTAAATAGGTTAGGACATTGTTGGGACAAAGGACTGTGGGGTGCCTGTATAAACTTGCCCTAAAAATATGGGACAATAAGTTGTGGAAAGCCACAAGAGGCCTCTGAGGAGGAAAGCCTCCTAATTGCCATCATGTTCCCATGCTCAGAGCGAGATCCGCTCTCTTATCTGTAAACACAGTGTTCAAGAAAAAAAGACACTCCTTTAAAACATTAAAATATGGACAGATGTACAGGCTCCTAGTTAAGCCCGCTCCCACTAACTACTCTCTGATAAGTTAAAGATACATTGTTTGAACACAAAGAAAATTCATTTAAACCACTATTACCGTAGATTACGCCTATGACGTACTGCCTCCCTTTCACTGTTTTGCCCTGAACATCTGCTTCTTAGATCTAAGTGACTGTACTCAATAAATACTGTGGAAACCAGAGCTCGGCGCCTTTTGCAGCCTCCATTTTACAACTGGCCCCCTGGCTCCCATTTTAAAGAACTCTTGATCCGTCTCTTCTCATTCCTTTGTCACCACTAGAGTTCGGGTACCCTACGGGTGGTGCCCCCAACATTTTGTCACCCAACATGGGACCCAAAAGAATCCACTGAAGAAACGCTCAAGTGTGTGAAATGGAGGACCGATGGACAAAGGACTCCTGAGGACAAAAAAGTTTTAAGCTCTGCAGGTAAACAGGGCACTCGGAGAAAGCTAGGGACACAAATGGGACAAACTGAAAGTAAGTACACCACATATTTGAGCTTGCCATGACAGCTCTTGAAGTGTGGTGGGGTAAAAGTTGATACGGAAAATCTTATGGATTTGTTTTATGCTGTGGAACAATTTTGTGCTTGGTTCCGAAAACAGAGAACTGTGAAATTAAAAAATTGGGAAAGAGTTGAAGAGGACCTTAAAAAACAAATAGAAAAGGAAAGGAAATTCCTTTGCCTGTTTGGTCAGTTTGGTCATTGGTGCATGCAGCACTGGTGCCTTTTCAGACAAATGATGAGGTTGAGTCAAAGGAGGAGAGAAAGGAGTCTAATGATCAGGACCCTGAACCACCTCTACTAAGTACTAACAAAAAGGAGACTCCAGAGGTGATTTCTGCCAATCCCCCCAGTCTCCCTAAACCTACTCAAAAAATTGTTCAGCCCATGGCTCCTTCAGAGAAATGTCCGAAATGGCCACCTTCTAGGAGAGGGAGCCCAAGACTTGGCTCACCATGACTCGGCTTGCTGCGCCTATTATTGCCCAACCCACAGTTCATTATGAAAAGGGGGCATTCAGGCTCACCCTGCCATTCATTACAGTGAAGGAACAATTCAGGCCCGACCCAGCACCTTATCTGGGTCAAACAGTGGCTGCTCCCTAAGGAAAAATTGGGGACACTTCATAAAATAGTTAAACTACTAAAAAAAAGGATATATTTCACCCACTTTCTCTCCTTGAAATTCCCCAGTATTTGTAATTTAAAAAGTTTGGTAGATGGCACATGCTGACTGACTTGCAAGCAGTCAATGCTGTAATTCAATCAATGGGAGCCTTACAACCCGAGCTCCCATCTCCCACCATGATCCCTAAAGACTGGCCACTTGTTATTATAGATTTAAAAGACTACTTTTTTACAATTCCTTTAACAGAGACAGGTTTTGAAAAATGTACCATTATCATCCCTGCCGTTAATAACAAAAAACCTACAGCCAGATATCATTGAAAAGTTTTGCCTCAGGGTATGTTAAACAGTCCCACAATTTGTCAAACTTTTGAAGACAGAGCTATCCAGACTGTTAAAAATCAATTTCCAGATTGTTACATCATTCATTATATGGATGACATACTGTGTACAACAAAAAATAAAAACCAACTTATTCAATGTTATTCATCTTTACAAAAGACAATTACAAACACTGGATTGCTTAGAACACCTGAAAAAAATTCAAAAAACCACTCCTTTTCAGTATTTGAAAATACAAGTGCAGAATAGAGCCATTAAGCCTCAAAAGGTTCAAATTAAAAAAAATTCTTTAAAAACCTTAAATAATTTTCAAAAATTGTTAGAAGATACTAATTGAATTCAGCCCAACTTAAAGATCCCTACTTATACTATATCTAATCTCTTCTCAATATTGAGAAAAAAATTTCAACTTGCACAGTAAAAAAAAACTAACACCCAAGGCCATAAAAGAATTAAAAGTAATTAAAAAAAAAAACTCAACAAGCCCAGATCAGTAGGATTGACTCAGACTTGCCTTTACAATTCACAGTGTTCCCTACTTCCCACTACCCAATGGGGGTTATTATTCAAAATGATGATTTAGTTAAGTGGTCCTTTTTGCCACATAATACCATAAAAATGCTTACAGTATATTTGATCAAATGACAATTTTAAGCTGGGTGTGGTGGCTCACACCTGTAATCCCAGCACTTTGGGAGGCCGAGGTGGGCAGATCACGAGGTCAGGAGATCGACACCATCCTGGCTAACATGGTGAAGCCCTGTCTCTACAAAAAATACAAAAAAATTAGCTGGGTATGGTGGCGGGCATCTGTGGTCCCAGCTACTCAGGAGGCTAACGCAGGAGAATGGCGCAAACCTGGGAGACAGAGCTTGCAGTGAGCCGAGATCGCACCACTGGACTCCAGCCTGGGCAACAGAGTGAGACTCCATCTTAAAAAAAAAAAAGACAATTTTAATTGGACAGGCTCATATACAAATTGTTAAACTTTATGGCACTAAGCCCAATAAGATTGTAGTTCCAATAAATAAAAACCAGGTTAAACAAGCATTTATTAATTCAGTTACATGACAAGTTAATTTAACAAAATTTGTTAAATGTATTAATAATCATTATCCTAAATAAAATTTTCCAGTTCTTAAAATTAACTACATGGTTTCTTCCAAAAATTACTCCTAATGCCCCTTTAAAAGGAACTGTAACTGTTTTTACTAATGGCTCTAGTACTGAAAAAGCGACATATGTGGGACCATGTGATAAAGTTATCTACACTAACTTTTCCTCAGCCCAAAGAGCTGAATTACAAACAGTAATTACAGTATTAAAAAATTTTAGGCCGGGCGCGGTGGCTCACGCCTGTAATCCCAGCACTTTGGGAGGCTGAGGTGGGCGGATCACTATGTCAGGAGATCAAGACCATCCTGGCTAACATGGTGAAACCCCGTCTCTACTAAAAATACAAAAATTAGCTGGGCATGGTGGCGGGCACCTGTAGTCCCAGCTACTCGGGACGCTGAGGCAGGAGAATGGCGTGAACCCAGGAGGCGGAGCTTGCAGTGAGTCGAGATGGTGTCACTGCATTCCAGCCTGGGCGACAGAGCAAGACTCCGTCTCTAAAAAAAAAAAATTTTAATCAGCCAGTTAATATTGTTTCAAATTCAACTTATGTTGTACAAGCTACTCAACATATTAAAACTGCCTTAATTAAATATATTATTGGTAAACAGCTTTATCAATTGTTCAACTCTTTACAAACAGCTGTGCGTACTCAGGGTTTTCCTTTCTATATAACTCATATCTGAGCACATACCAATCTTCCAGGACCCTTGACTAAGACTAATAAACAAGCTGACTTGTTGGTTTCCCCCACACTTACTAATGCCCAAAGTTTCCACTCAATAACACACCTTACACCTTAACACAACAGGACTTAAAAACAAATATCAAATTATGTAAAATCAGGCCAAGGACATTGTACAACATTGTCCTCAGTGCCAGGTACTACAACTACCGCATCAAAAAACTGGTGTTAACCCTTGAGGGTTGACACCTAACATAATCTGACAAACAGACGTCACCCACGTTCCTACATTTGGCAAACTTTCTTATGTCCATGCAACCATAAATACATATTCTTATTTTATATGGACTACTTGCCAAACCAGCAAGACTACAACACATATAAAAAGACACTTACTTTCCTGTTTTACTGTCATGGAAATTCCACAAAAATTAAAAACAGACAACGGACCAGACTACTGTAGTAGATCTTTCCAAACATTTTTAAAACAATAAAACATTAAACACAACACAAGTATTCCCTATAATTCTCAAGGACAAACAATTGTGAAACAAGCCAATCAAATCTTAAAAATACAATTACATAAACAAAAAATTAAAAAAATTAAAAATATTCCACCCCTCATATACAGTTACAATTGGCTCTTGTTACCTTAAATTTTTTTAAACATCTCCCAAAATCAGGTTACTACAACAACTAAACAACACTTAACAGGACAAAAGGTAAATGTTCATAAAGAAAAACCCGTGTGGTAAAAAAAACTCGAAAACAAAGACCTAAAAAAGAGGAAAAGTTATTACATGGGAAAGAGGGTTTGTTTGTATTTCCCCAGAAAAAAAACAACTTCCAGTTTGGGTACCTACAAAACATCTTAAACTCTACCATAAACAAAATTCCAAAAAAAAAAAAAAATTTTTTAAGCCAAGATTTCCACCCCCGCCCCCAACACGCCTGATGGCTCAAATACACATTTCAGCCAACCAGATAAAGACCAACAAAACCCATCAAATGAGCCCACCAGCTTGAAAACAAATCAAATGATGGACCCAACTTACAAAAAAAACACCTAAAGACAAAACAAAACCCACTAACTTCAAGTAACCTGATGGTGACTGTAATTACGGTAATTACTATGACGGTAAGTCTCCCTGTAACTACAACAAACCAAAATTATACCTATTAGATATATGTCCCATTTCTGCCTTTAATTAGGCCTGTTACATGGTTAAAACCCCTGGTTGAGGTTTATGTTAATAATAGTGTTTAGATGCCTGAGCCTACAGATACTTATAAACCCTCTCACCCAGAGAAGAAAGAAATGTTAATAAATGTGTCCATGAGTTATCAGTTCCCCCTCTTTACATAGGGCCAACTATCAGTTGCCTAAAAGACTACTGACAACATTGACTGTTAAAATTCCAGGTCATAATAAAAAACCAGTACTCTATCATTTATTTTCTAAATAGAACCCAGATCATTCACAAAGTTTGGTTCAATTAAAACAATTTAAACCCCCCAAAAAGAGGGATTAACAGCCTCAACAATGGTGAAAAAATTTAAAAATATTAATTTTAAAAAATTACATCTCTAATCACACTGGTACTACAAAATAATTCCTAAAAAATCGTCATTAATTGGTCTCCTAAGGGGACCTTTACAGTTAATTGTACCAATCAAAATAATAAATACATGACAGGACTGAAACAAAAACTATACTATCAAAAAGATGACACTACTTACACTAAACAACATGCCCAGTTTCCCATAATTTGGGCCAATTTTAGTATGGCTGGCCCACATCCAAAAATAATTAAACCAATAATAGGCCCTAAACATAATTCCCAAATTATGGAAGTTAATGATGGCCCAAACTCATATTCGGGTTTAAAAATATATATAATCTTTAAAAAAATGATGAGAGACTTCAATTTGTGTATCAGTTTTCTTCCCACCGAACAGTGCCCAAAGTTCTGTCAAACCTCCTTTTATGTTAATGTTTGAAAATATTAATATTCGACCTAATTATCAAACTATTACTTGTCAAAACTGTCACCTTTTCACCTGTATTGATTTCACATTTGGTGAAAAAACATCTGTGTTACTGGTAAAGATTTTAAAAAAAGTTTGGATACCAGTTTTCCTCAATAGACCTTAAAAAGCCTCTCCTTCCATTCATATGGTCACAAAAATGTTAAAAAAAAAGTGTTTACCAAAACAAAAAGATTTATTTTTAGCCTTATAACAGTCATTATGGGCCTTATTGCAGTCACAGCTACTGCTGTGGCTGCTGGAATTACTTTACACTCCTCTATTCAAACTACAAAATATGTCAATAATTGACAAAAAAATTCCTCAAAAATTGAGGAACTTAGACCTAAACAGACCAACAATTAACAAATCAAATAAATAATCTTATATAGACTGTTATTTAAATGAAAGATCATATAATAAGCTTAAAGCATCAATTACAAATACAATGTGATTAAAATACTTCTGATTTCTACATAACTCCCTATTCATATAATACTACTAAACATCATTTTAAAAAAGTTAAATATCATCTAAAAAAAGGGATAAAAAATTAATATTAAATTTAGCCAAATTAATAAAACAGGTTTTTAAAGGGACTCAGGGTCATTCAACTCTCCTGCCTGAGACTGACATTCTCACCAAAACTACTAATGGACTTTCAAACGAAAACCCTCTTAAATAAATTAAGACCACTGGAGGATCAACTATTACAAATTTTACTTTAATGTGTATCTATTTATGCTGTTTACTTTTAGTCTACAGATGCGAAAGACACCTCTGGAGAGAGACCAGACACCACAAACAAACCATAATAACAATGACAGTTTTAAAAAAGAAAAAAGGGGGACATGTTGGGAAAAGGCTTGTGGGGTGCCTGTATAAACTGGCCATAAAAATATGGGACAATAAGTTGTGGAAAGCCACAAGAGGCCTCTGAGGAGGAAAGCCTCCTAATTGCCATCATGTTCCCATGCTCAGAGCGAGACCTGCTCTCTTATCTGTAAACACTGTGTTCAAGAAAAAAGATACTCCTTTAAAACATTAAAATGTGGACAGACGTACAGGCTCCTAGTTAAGCCCACTCCCACTAACTACTCTCCAATAAAGATACACTGTTTGAACACAAAGAAAATTCATTTAAACCACTATTACTATAGATAACACCTATGACGTACTGCCTCCCTGTCACTGTTTTGCCCTAAACATCTGCTTCTTAGATCTAAGTGATTGTACTCAATAAATCAAGTAGAAACCAGAGCTCGGGGCCTTTTGCAGCCTCCATTTTAAAACTGGCCCCCTGACTCCCACCTTTAAGAACTCTTAACCTGTCTCTTCTCATTCCTTTGTTACCACCGGACTTCGGATACCCTACGGATGGTGTTGAGGCTGGCCCCCAACAGGACATGACCTGAAAAGTGTCTGCATTGAAATCTTTATGTATTTCTAAACCAACACATTTTATGTACTATAGTTATGCAAAATGATTATCCTTCAGTAGATAAACTATATAAGGATGTCTATAACAAAATACAATAGAAATGTGAAAAATATTACATAACAGGGTAAAATTTTAATTTTTAAAATAACTGTTTAAAGCCAGAAAATGCAACACAATTTGTGCTAAATCATTGTTCAAGCTATGGAAAATATCTCTGAGCATCCAGGGATTTCTAACAAACATGCTAAAATCAGAGAAAATATGCATTCAGAGAGACTGACATCAAGTTCCAAGGAATCTTAAATGAAGGGTTGCATTTTCTGAGCAACTGCACTCAGCAGATGAACACTAATCACCTAATGGTATAAGTACCATTTGGAACACAGTAAATAAAACATGCCTCATTAAATGCATATTCTTCCCAAGTAGTCAAGGCCCATAGTCCCTAAGATGTGGTGAAATTTATAGTTAAATGAGTTATTTTATCAGAAGGAAAATGCATTTAGTTGATTATAAAGATTCTAAAATAAGGAAGAACCAGAAAGAGAAAGAAGCAAAAACTTTATTTAAGGAAATAATTCAGATTATTAGAGTTTTTCAGCCATAATCCTTAAGATCAAAAGACTTGACAACAGTAGTAAAGCCTCATAAAAGAAATATTTATCATTACCGCAAAGTCTACCACAAAAGGCAACAAACATAGGCCCAGAACACTGAGCCAGCAATGAAAAAAATGCATATGAATATATCTCTCATTAGCATATTTCTGAAGGATATGTATTGTTATCTGTTTTTAATCCCTAGAAAATCCTTGGGGAAACTTTCATGAAGTGCATTGGAATCAATTCATTATCATTACCAGAAACTAGAATGTAGTTGAACATGTTTGACTAAATATAACAGAAACCACTTTGGGTTTCATTTGTTTTGGTGCTCCTGTATTATTTTCCTCTCTCCTACATTTTATTTGGTGTCAGAGTCCCCAGTTTATTTGGAAAATTGTTTTACACCCTAGCCTGGGGGGTGAGGTGTTAAAAACAACTGTGTCTCACCAGCCAGGATCCTCCATTGCTCTGGTCCTGGGAAACAGGAGAGGAATGAATAGGACCAGTGCTAGGGTATTCACTTTGCCTTGTAATACCCCAAAATAAACTAGCCCTCTCTTTCTTTTGGGATACTAACTGGGCTGAGATAAATCCTTCCTGAAGGAAGCTTGTGGTCATGGAAGAAAATGACACTATAATCATAAAAGAAGAAAGATAAGTGATAGAGAAAGAGATAATCCTGAAGAGCTCATTTAAATCCCTGGACTCAGTCACCCTGAAATATAAAATAAACTCTTCTTAATTTCTTAAGCCAGTTTGAATTGAGTTTTAATAAACAGAAATATTTACATAAATTTTTAACATTGAATAACAACTCTCCATAACAATAATAGCATTTCGATAAATTTACAAGCAATCCATAAGCCAATTATTAGGCATAATTTCTACTTCATCTGTGACTTTTGAATCTCTACAAGAATTGCTACATGAACATTTCAGAGACCCACTACCTGTTATGTACTGAATGTTCATGTCCCCTGCAAATTTATATACTGAAATCCTACCTCCTAATGTGATGGCATTTGGAAGTGGGGTCTTTTGTGGGTAATCAGAATTAGATGAGGTCATTAAGGTGGAGCCCTCCTGAATAGAATTAGTGTCCTTAAAAGAATCTTGAAAGAGACTTCCCTCTTTCACTACATGAAGACACAGAGAGAAGACCGCATATGAAGCAGGAATTAGGCCATCACCAGACACTAAATCTGCCCATGCTTTGATCTTGGACTTCCCAGGCTCCAGAACTGTGAGAAATAAATGCTTGTTGTTTAAACCACCCAGTTTGCAGTGTATAGTTATAGCAGCCTAAGCTAACTAAGACACTACTCTTGACTGACTCTTTCAAGGAAAATATGTAATTAGCAATGAAAAATTACTGAGATTTGAAAGAAAAAAAACAGGATCTACATAATTCATGAGCTGTAGAATTCATCTCCAAAATATCTAGAATTTACTACATTCAGTATGTATATAAAGAAAATATGTTTGACACATGATGTGGTTTAGCTCTTTGTCCCCAACCAAACATCATGTGGAATTGTAATCCCCACATGTTGAGGAAGGGTCTAGTGGGAGGTGATTGAATCATGGGGGCAGACTTTCCCCTTTCTGCTCTTGTGATAGTGAATGAGTCTCACAAGATCTGATTATTTAAAAGTGCGTAGCACTTCCCCCTTCACTCTCTCTCTCTTCTGTTCTGCCAAACGAAGATTGTGCCTGTTTCCCCTTTGCCTTCTTCTGATTGTAAATTTTCTGAGTCCTCCCCAGCCATGCCTCCTGTACAGCCTGCAGAACTGTGAGTCAATTAAACCCCTTTTCTCCATAAACTACCCAGGCTCAGGTATGTCTTTATAGTGGCATAAAAATAGACTACTACAGAAAATTGGTACCAGAGAAGTAAGGCATTGCTATAAAGATACCTGAAAATGTGGAAGCAACTTTGGAACTATGTAATGGGCAGAAATTGGAACAGTATGGAGAGCTCAGAAGACAGAAAGATGAGGGAAAGTTTGGAACTTCCTAGAGACTTGTTAATTTTTTTTGGACCAAAATGCTGATAGTGATATAGACATTCCAGGTGTAAATTAGCTGGGTGTGGTGGTGCAGGCCTGTAATCCCAGCTACTTGGGAGGCTGAGGCAGGAGAATCACTTGAACTGGGGAGGCAGAGGTTGCAATGAGCCAAGATTGTGCCATTGCACTCCAGCCTGGGAAACAAGAGCAAAACTCCATCTCGAAAAAAATAAAATTAGATTAAAAAAAAAAAAAAAAGAAGTGGCCTGGCTGCTTCTAAAAGCCTATGCTTATTTGCATAAACAAAGAAATGAACTGAAACTAGAACTTATCACAAAAGTTTGGAAAATTTGCAGCATGACTACGCAGTAGAGGAGAAAAATCCATTTTCTGAGGAAGAATTCAAGGCTGCAGAAGAGCTGAATGTTAATAGCCAAGACAATGAGGAAATTGCCTTCAGCGCATTTCAGAGACGTTCCTGGTAGCCCCTTCCATCATAGGCCTGGAGGTCTAGGAGGGAAAAATGGTTTCATGGGCCAGACTCAGGGCCCCACTGCTCTATGCAGCCTCAGGACGTGGCACCCTGCATCCCAGGCATTCCAGCTCCAGCCATCGCTAAAAGGGGCCAAAGTAATGCTTGAGCCATTGTTTCAAACACTGTAAGCCGCAAGCCTTGGTGGTTTCCATGTGGTGTTGGCCTGAGGGTGCACAGAAGGCAAGAGTTGAGGTTTGGAAGCCTCTTCCTAGATATCAGAGGATGTATAGAAACACTTGGATGTCCAGGTAGAAGTCCGCTGCAGTGGCAGAGCCATCACAGAGAACCTCCACTAGGGCCTGTAGCCCCTTTGTTGTGGCCAATTTCTCCCTTTTGGAATGAGAGCATTTACCCAATGCCTGTACCCCCACTGTATATTGGAAGTAACTAACTTGATTTTGATATTACAGGTTCATAGGCAGAAAGGACTTGCTTTGTCTCAAATGAGACTTTGGAGTTGGACTTTTAAGTTAATGTTGGAATGAGTTAAGACTTTAGGGGACTGTTGGGAAGTCATGATTGTGTTCTGGAATGTGAGAAGGACATGAGATGTGGGAGAAGCTGGGGGCAGAATGATATGGTTTGACTCTTGGTCCCCACTCAAATCTCATGTCAAATTGTAATCCCCACGTGTTGGGAGAGGGTCCTGGTGGGGGGTGATTGAATCATGGGGGCAGACTTCCTCTTGCTGTTCTTGTGGTAGTGAATGAGTTCTCACAAAATCTGGTTGTTTAAAAGTATGTAGTGCTTCCACCTTTGCTCTCTCTCTCCTGCTCTACTATATGAAGACTGTGCCTGCTTCCCCTTCACCTTCTGCCATGATTGCAAATTTCCTGAGTCTTCCCCAGCCATGCCTCCTGTGTGGCTTGTAGAACTGTGAGTTAATTAAGCCTCTTTTCTCCATGAATTACCTAGTCTCAGGTATGCCCTTATCACAGTGTAGAACAAACTAATACAACATATAACTCATGCAAAACAAATTTCTCCATATCTAAGAAAATGCAATGCCTACTTGTTTTCTAGGAATTGGCCATATCTAGGATTCTATGCTTGTGAGTAGGGGTAAGTTCTTAATCCTCTGGAGCAGTCAGAAAAATTCTAAAGACAATCTTGGACAGCATTGTTTGTGTAAACTCCTAGCTGCACAGCATAAAGGTTTATATTTAGCATTATTGGAAATGACTCAAAGGAAATTGTTTTTTGTACTAACTGTGTAAATGTAATGCAAACAAAAATTTATCTACAGAAAAGTGTTAGAATGTAGAAGCAATCTTCTCTTCCCTTCCTCAGTGTTACAATTCTATTTTATTAATATCTACTGAGCATTTAGTATATACTGGATACTTAATATAAAAAAAAAGAATGTGATATAATCTCTACCACTTAGAAATTCAAACCCTGTTGAGGACTTTTTTTCCCACTATTCTTAATATCTCACTGGCTAGCCAATGACATCAATGCTGAATAGATTAAAGATGCTGATTTTATGCTGAATAGTTTCATAGAAATAGCATTGAATCCATAGATTTCTCTGGGAAGTATGGCCATTTTAATAATATGATTCTTCCAATCCATGGGCATGTAATATTTTTCCATTTGTCTGTCTCATTTATAACTTCTTTCAGCAGTGTTTCATAGTTTTCCTTGTAGATATCATTCACCTCCTTTGTTAGATGTATTCTTAGCTATTTTATTTTTATGTGGCTATTGTAAATGGAATTGCATTCTTGAGTTGGACCTCCACTTAAATGTTATTGCTACTGATTTTTGTACATAAATTTTGTATCCTGAAACTTTACTGAAGTCACTTTTCAGTTCTAGGAGGCTTTTGGTGAAGTTTTTAGGGTTTTCTAGGTATAGAATTAGATCATCAGCAAAAAGAGATGAAATTTGGCTTCTTCTTTTCCTATTTGGATGCGTTTTATTTCATTCTCTTCCCTCATATCTCTGGCTAGGACTTCCAGTACTACATTGAATAGGAGTGGTGAGAGTGGGCATCCTTGTCTTGTTCCATTTCTTAAGGAAAATGCTTCCAGCTTTTGTCCATTCAGTATGATGTTGGCTGTGGTTTCTCATAAATGGCTCTCAATATTTTGATATATGTTTCTTCAATGACTAGTTTGTTGAGTGTTCTTTTCATGAAGGGATGCTGGATTTTATCAAGAGATTTTTTCTGTGTCTACTGAGACAATCATATGGTTTTTGTTTTTAATTCTGTTTATGTGGCAAATCAGATTTATTAATTTGCATACATTCAACCAACCCTGACTGCTAGGAATAAAACCTACTTGATGTGGTGAATACATTTTGATGTGGTGCTGGATTTGGTTTACTAGTATTTTATTAGGAATTTTTCTGCCTATATTCATTAGGGATATTGACATGAAGTTTGTTTTTGGTTGTTTCTTTGACAGATTTCAATATCAGAGTGATGCTGGCTTTGTACAATGTGTTAGAGAAGAGTCCCTATTCCTCAATTTTTTGGAATAGTTTTAGTAGGATTGGTACCAACTCTTCTTTGTATGTCTGGTAGAATTAGGCTGTGAATCCATCTGATCCAGGGTTCTTTTTGGTTGGTAGGTTTTTAAATTACTGATTCAGTTTTAGAAGTTGATATTGGTCAGTTCAGGCTTTCAATTTGTTCCTCATTCAGTCTTGGGAGATTGTGTGTTTCCAGGCATTTATTCATTTCCTCTAGATTTTCTAATTTGTATACATAGAGGTGTTTATAATAGTCTCTGAGGATCTTTTGTATTTCCATAAGATCAGTTCTAATGTTGCCTTTGGCATTTCTGATCAAGCTTAGTTGAATCTTCTCTCACTTCTCTGTTAATCTAGCTAGTGGTCATCAATCTTGTTTATTCGTTTAAAGAACTCACTTTATATTTCATTGATCTCTTGTAAGGATTTTTGCCTCTTCGTTTCATTCAGTTCTCCTCTGATTTTAGTTATTTATTTTCTTCTACTGGCTTTGTAGTTTGTTCTTGTTTTTCTAGTTTGTCTAGATGTGATGTTAGCTCATTACTTTGAAATCCTTCTAAAGTCTTGATGTAGGCATTTAATGCTATAAACTTTCCTCTTAACATTGCTTTTGCTGCATCCCAGAGATTTTGGTATGTTGTGTCTGTTTTATTTCAAAAAAGTATTTTATTCTTGCCTTATTTTTGTTGTTTACCCAAAAGTCATTTGATATGGTTTGGCTGTGTCCACACCCAGATCTCATCTTGAATGGTAACTCCCACAATTCCCACATGTCATGGGAGGAACCTGGTGAGTGGTGATTGAATTATGGGGGCAGGTCTTTCCTGCACTGTCCTCCTGATAGTGAATGAGTCTCACGAGATCTACTGGTTTTAAAAATGGGACTTTCCCTGCGCAAGCTCTCTTCCCTTGTCCACCACCATATGAGGTGTGCTGTACACCTTCTACCATGATTGTGAGGCCTCCCAAGCCACGTGGAACTGTAAGTCCAATACACCTTTCTTTTGTAAATTGCCTAGTCTCAGTTATGTCTTTACCAGCAGCATAAAAACAGATGAATACAGCATTCAGGAGCAAGTTATTTCATTTCCATGTAATTGGGTGGTTTTGAGAGAATTTCTTGGTAGTGATTTGTATTTTTGTTCCACTGTGGCCCAAAAGTATGGTTGGTATTATTTTGATTTTTTAAATTTATTAAAAAATAGCTGAGCATGGGGTCGATCTGAAAGTCCTAGGTGAAGGACTGGACAGTGAAGTACCTGGTGCCCTGAGCTTTTCATGGGGGTTGGGGGACACAGCTGGGTTGAGCTGGAGCCCCAAGCTTGCCTATGAATACAGAGATGGCAAGTGTAAACACCAGCTCTGACAAGGGTGACTAGGAGGATCATCTGGGGAAATGAGTCTCCATGTGGGGGAGAGGCTGCAGCAGCTGGACCACTCTGGACCACAATATGGTTGAAAGCCATGGGAAACGCCTGTTTCACCACTCTCTGTGGAAGTGGTTTCAGGGTATAATCTTGTCACCCAACCGGATACATATAGCTTCCTGGCTCTCCTGTTCTCCAATGTGAGAGTACTTCCGCTTCTTATAAAGGGGTGGCTCCACATCTGGACTCATGCAAGTGAGTTGTGTTGTGGTATTGGCTGATTTGGTCAGCTTGACCTCAGACACTGGGGGAATCGGCCAGATGCCAGCTGAGTTGGAATGGGGTAGGTAGTTTCCCCAGTTCCGAGGCCCCAGGTGGCCCACTAGATAGCATATATGACTCCTGAAGGGCCAGGACTAGGGTTGGGCTAGCCCAGAAGTCAAGTGCTGGCTGTGATGGGGAGGGGTGGCCTGGTCCCCAGATCACCAACCAAACTCTCAGGCAGGGGCAGATGGAACACTTAAGTGGTAGAGGATCTGAGGGGATATTACAGGCCTGTGGGGGTTGGGTTTTCAGAAGGGCTCTGGACCACAGGTGAAATGTTCAGGTGGGGGCAGGGCAGCTGTGCTATGGGCCTTCCACCGAGGAAGGCAGGACCCCCTCAGCTGCAGCAGTAAAGACTGTAGGGCATGTGATACACTTGCACTTCCCTCCCACCCAAGAGGGTGGACTTTGCTATTGGTGGCATGCAGAGGTGCTAAACCTTGTCTATTACCTCTGAGAGTTTTGGCTCAGAAGAATGAGGAGCTGTCACCAACCAAAATGTTTGGATTGGGGGCAGGGCCACTGTGCTGGGAGCCCAAGCTGTAGATCCTGCCTGGCAGGAAATAGCAGGGCAGTCTGGCCACACCTCAGCACTGTGGCTGCATCCTCTAGCAGGGCTATAACTGTTGACACCAAGGGATCCAAGTCCTCTGGGGCTTCACATGGGCTTAAACAGTGCCTGTGCAAAGACTCCAGGTGGCTCTGTATTGGCCTGGAGGAGTGAACGTGTCAGGGAGGTTCTCCCATGCCCAGGATTGCAAGGTTCACGGAGGAAGTGTGGATCCTCTGGGGACACTCATTCCCTCATCATTTCTCCACATTAGGAGGCTTCCGCTGGCTCCACACCAGTTCTGAGTAGGAGGCTGCCTGGCTTCACTTCTGTTTGTTCTTTTTGGTTCCTGTCGCTTCTTTGGTGAATCCAGAAACGATCCCTTTGATGACCCACTTGAAGAGCAAGTGTTTACTCTCTACCCTGTTTCTCTGTGTGAGAGTGCTAAGTCTGCCATCTTCAAGATTTTCTTAAAGGCAATTTTTTTTTTCCCATTATTTTTCACCACCTGTTCTGGAACCACAAAATTAGTAAAACTTGCTGATCATCTTCCAGTATTTCCCAAGGGGGTATTTTTGGCATTTTGTTGAGACAATTCTCTTTAGTATAAAACTGTCTCATGTTTTAAACCCTTGTGCCATAGCACTCTTCAGTTACTGTGACAACAAAAACAGCCCTACATACTTCTGAACACCTGCCAGGAAGAAGTTCCATATTGTACCATTGGCCCAATGCCTATTGTTTTAGAAGAGGGTAAATAGAAGTCCAGAAAAGTTAGATGGCTCAATTAAGGTCTCAGAGCTAGCAACTTCCAAACTAGCAAGCAGATTTTTCTTACTATTCCAAAGATTAAATGAAAGTTTTTTAATGCCATAGCATTCCTTTCAAGTTTTCTGAACTTTTGGTGTTTGGATTTAATTTGAATTAATCAAGCATGTTCTCAAATAAGAAAGTTCAAGGTCTGTGTGGAATTAACTTGGCCGTATATAAAGTGGGATTTAGTAATTGATTTTAAATTACTAATAGGTTTTTCAAAATTTTTATTTGATATTAACATGGGCATATATGTCTCATGACTCTTAAGGACAACTTAATAAAATAGTTAAATATTTAAAGCAAGCAATAAAGCAAGCAGAGAGGATGGGAGAAGATCCCGTTTCTTTCTAGAAGAGCCACAGTAGATAAATGACTGCAAGAACAGGATTAGTGGGAACAATGTGGTCCCTGGCTGTGGTCCAGAATTCAATATACCTAGAGTGAAGGTACAGAGAGGAAGACCAAGGTTAAGTCGGCAAAGACTGGACTAGCTAGACCACCCCTCATGTAAAGATAATTAAAGAAATTTCAGGCCTAGGAATTTTGCATACTACCAAAGCAGAAAATATTTTAGAAAACTCCTTGGAGTTCACAGGGTCATGGAAGAAAACAAAATAGACTCTCAGACAAAAGGTACTACTTATGAGGCACTACCTATATCAAAGTTATAGAACAATAAACATTTATATGCTGAAAAGCACAGCTTCAGATATGCATAATAAAATAAAATCTGTTAGAAACATGAAGAAATTGAGGAAAATCACACAATTTTTCATAGAAGATTTCAATACATCATATATGTTTGGGCTGTTATAACAACATATCATAAATTGTGTATCTTATAAACAACAGAAATTTAATTCTCACATTTCTGAAGGCTAAGAAGTCAAGGTGCCAGCAGATTCAGTGTCTGATAAGGACTCACTTTCTGGTTCACAGATGGTGTCTTCTAGCTGTGTCCTCACATGGTGAAAGGGACGAAGGAGCTCTCTGGAGCCAATTTATAAGAGCACTGATCTCATTCACCTCCCAAAGGTCCTAACTCCTAACACAGTAACATTGGTGATTAAGTTTCAACATGTAGATTTGCAGGGGGGACACAGATATTCAGACCATAGCATCATGCTTTGACAGTTCAAAGGGATTTCTTTTTAAAAATTCGGAAAATATTGGAAAGTCTAAAATTAACCTAATTAATGAAGTTGAGTTTAGATAGACAATAGATAACTTGTAATAGAAAATATATCCTTTTCAATAATTCGTGAAAGAGAAATTAATTATCTACTGGGACACAAAACCTCATGCCAGAGTAGAAGTAATAAAAGTCATATCTTCTGACTAAAATGTAATAAAACTGTAATTTAATGACAATGGCTTAAACAAAAAGGCTTGCCTTTGTGGAAAATAGAAAACATGTCTTAAATAATTATTGGGTTAAAAGGAAACCAAAGCTTCCAGTAAAGAATATTGAGAAAATTTAAAAAAAAAAAAAACTCTTTCTCTTAAAATATATATAAGATATGATAAAGCTATACTGGGGCAAACTCATAACCTCTTATGCTTAAATTACTTTACAGAAAAATATAAAAAGAACAAATGCTTCAATAAAATAAAACATAAAATGTTAGAGTTATAAAAATAATAAGTCAAACTAGAAACTGAGAGGAAAATGTAGTTTGATCACTAAAAGCAAAAACTGGTTCTTTGGGGAAAAATTTTCTTTGAAAGAATGTCTCTTAAGTCCATTACTCTGGTCTAGGAATTAGTGGAAAAGCAATATAAATATATATCTGGAAACATTACTGAGGCTATTGCTGGTCCCATATTGTTCCCTGAGTGCTTAATGTTATCAGTGATAAAGAGCCCGAAGTAACCATAGGTCGTAGATCCAAAAGCCACACATTCCCTAAGAAGCTCATGACTTCCCTATAACCTGAATTCTACTTGCTTTTCCTCTGCTCAGTTTTTGTCCCATGAACACTACCCACGAACAACCAGAGATTCTCTCAATATGCTTACAATCAATTTTTCTTAAGCCATAACTCCTCCTTCTGTGTTTAGCATGAATAGATAAATGTATTTCTCTCTATAAAATCAGTATCCTTTCAACTGACATGTTCTCATACCTCTCCCTCACTGTTCTGGTGGCCCTCTGCTGCCCCCTCTTGGTTCTAGGCTACCCTCTCAAGCGCTGAGATGTGTGGCTTAAGCCTCTGAATAAAACCTCCAAGTGTTTTTGAAATATCTGCGTAACTAATCCACAGTTGGTGAGTCTTAGCTTTTAGTAATGTAGTGGAATTACAAAGGGCTTTCAGTACTCACAATTCTAACATATAACTAAAGAAAATTTGCCGACTGTAAAAACAACATATTTATTTTTACCGAGTAGCTTCAGAAATTCAGCTCAAATCTTTCTAGATTAACCTTAGTTTTCTAGATAAAAACAAGGTACAGAAATAATGAATGTTCCCAATAATGCAGTGATTCTTGATATTTTTGAGTCATAAATGGCTATGAAATCAGATCAAAACTATAACTCAGAGGAGTGTGTATTCAAAGGCTATGCACCAGGACACTGAAATGTGCTTCCACAACCTATTTTCAAGAAATGACTTGTTGCACCAGTAGTGAGGAGTGCTATCTGCAGACATCTTTCAGCTGTTCACTTCTTCAGGAAGACTTGGTTTGCCCAAGGCCACATGTCCCTTCTAGAGGCCTACGTTAATGACTAATTTTTACAGTAGGTAGCTAGCCAGGCATGAGCAGGGGAGGAGAGGGCTCCCCCAACTCCAACAGGAATGTCAGGTGACCATCAGGTGATGGTCAGGCAGTTGTCACACTGCCTCTCTAAAATAATAATAGATGATTCCCAAAAAGATCTCAGGAATTGGGTGAGTGAGCTCAAGCATGCACATTAAGAGGCAAAATGGTGGAGTTTAACTGGTATATGACCTTCCAGAAGCATTCCACTGGTAAAGAGAAGAATGCCTCAAGTGAGCATGCGTATAACTCCAGTAACACACTGTGCATGAGAACAGGCAGCTCCAAGTGCAGAATAAAGAGATAAGGGATGCAAGACCGTGGAAGTATGTCAAGATATAAAACCCCAAGTCAAAAGGTCAAACCCCACACTTGTCCTTCAAGTGGCCTGCTTGGGCCTCTTCCTAGTGTACTTTTCTTCCTGCTGTAAAGCTTTTTAATAAACTTTCACTCCTGCTCTAAAACTTGTCTCAGTCTCTTCTTCTCCTTTATGCCCCTCAAATTTTTTCTTCTGAGGAGGCAGGAATTGAGGTTGCTGGAGACCAGTATAGATTCACTGCCACTAACATAATCACTGATGGATGATCTTAGCCCCATTCAGGCAATTCTAAAGGGTCATTCTAGTTCTAGAGCTTCCCTATGGATTCAGCTGAGGCTAAAGCTGGGCTGTATCACAGCACAACTTCTTCCTCTGCCTACTTGTATTAGGCCATTTTTGCTAGCTATAAAGAAATAGCTGAGACTGAGGAATTTATAAATAAAAGAGGTTGAATTGGCTTATGGTTCTGCAGGCTGTACACGAAGCATAGTGCTGTCATCTTCTGCTGAGGCACTCAGGAAGCTTACACTCATGGTGGAAGACAAAGGGTAGCCAATATGCCACATGATGAGAATGAGAGCAAGAAAGAGAGAAGGGAGAGGTCCCAGATTCAAAACCACCAGATCTCTGTGTGAACTGAAAGGAAACTCACTCATCACCGAGAGGATGGTGCTAAACTACTCATGAGGGACCTTTCTCCACGATCCAATCACCTCCCGCCAGTCCCCACCTCCAACATTTGGAATCATATTTCAACATAAGATTTGGAAGAGGTAAACATCCAAACCATAATACTACTACTGTTTTCTTTCCCTCCCTGCCAGTTGTATTGATCTCTTTGGTAAGGGCACACTTTAATAAACATCCTCACGCTAAACTTCATCTCAGAGCCTCCTTCCTGAAGAAGCCAACATGTGACAACTACAAACATAACTATATAAAGCAGCACCTTTTCTTTCTCCTGGAAATTATTCAAAAGCTACAAGAAGATGCTTTTATAAGTTTGAAAAACATTTTTGGAGGACTTAGACACAATTTGAATGACTCTATAAATCAGCATTTTCCCTTTTTCTTGGAAATTATTCAAAAGCTACAAGAAGAAGCTTTCATAAGTTTGCAAACTATTTTTGAAGAACTTGGAGGCATATTTAACTCCCAGACTCCATTTTATATCAAACACTATCAAAAGCACATGACTTTTTTTGTATACACAGAAAGGGCAGTGAAAACAAGAATCCCTGGTGATAAATCTCAAGAGCAGGGACCCACTGAAAAATAGATCTCAAAAAGCACCAGCAAAATATACTTCCTGAAAGTGTGGGTACACTGTGAAGCCAAAAAGTAATATTCCTTTTTTGTGACCGTTAGTACAAAGACTGAATGGATTGAGTTGTCATGTCTTTCTTCTTAAGAAGGCCTGGGGCTATAAAAAGAATTATACAGAAAAATCATATTTATAAGAAGTAACATGACTCTGTAACAGGAAAGGAGAAAGCTTTTGCTCTATGAAAATTACTTAGCCAGAAACTTTATCTTTCCTTCATATCCCAAAAGAAACCTCTTACAAATGGCCAGTCCAGGAAAGCCTAACTCATTCAATGATAAGTAGTATTTTAAAAGGAGAGAATCCACTTTTAAATTACTATTTTGGCCAGGCTCATGCCTGTAATCACAGCACTTTGGGAGGCTGAGGCAGCTGAATTACTTGAGGTGAGGAGTTCAAGACCAGCCTTGCCAGCATGGCAAAACCCCGTTTCTATTAAAAATACAAAAATTAGCTGGGTGTGGTGGCAGGTGCCTGTAATCCCAGCTACTCAGGAGGCTGAGGCAGGAGAATAAATTGAACCTGGGAGGCAGAGGTTGAAGTGAGCTGAGACTGTACCACTGCACTCCAGCCTGGGCAACAGAGCAAGACTTTTCTCAAAAATAATAATAATAACAATAATAATAATAATAATAATAAATGAAATACTATTTTTAAAAGTCTCTTCTTTTTCCCCCTTCTTTAAAAAAATCTATTAATTCTTTTTACTTCCTGTCCTTTGAGGCAGCTAACACAAGTAGAAACTTTAGGACCAAGGAAACTATTGGGGCTATTGAGGTGGGCAGGGCCTAGAAGGCAACTTTCTGGGTCAGGAGTTTGATTATATACAGGAGGAAAAAGCAAATAAGTGAATAAATTGAGAATAATGAGAACCAAGTTTCTCACTATTGGATAAATGAGTTACAAATATGAAAAGCCAATGGCCAGAATGATCCCTGTGGTATTATGTTTCAATTGGAATTATCACTGGGAACACACAATTTCTTAGATAGACAGAGATAGACAGATAGATACAGAAGTAGATACAAATGTTTGTGTATGTGAGTGACAGACATTTTCTACCTCTGCCTGGTGGGAAAGCCTAGAAGCAATTAATCCCAAGAGCAGTGAGCAGACGTAGTGCTCCAATGTTGGTTTCTAAGTATCATTCTTCTCTAACGTAGAACAAGAGCTCCTTGGAGAAATGAAAGAATAATATAAACTGGTTTGAGAACAGCCTGGGCAACATGGCAAAACCCCATTTCTACAAAAAAAAAATACAAAAATTAGTTGGCCATAATGGTGTGCCTGTTGTCCCAACTACTCTGGAAGCTGAGGCAGGAGAATCACCTGAGTCCAGGGAGGGAGTGGCTGCAGTGAACCATGATGGTACCACTGTACTCCAGCCTGGGCAACACAGTGAGACCCTGGAAGATCTTGTGCCAGAAAAGAAGAGCTCAAACAAAAGAATATGAAGGGAAAAAGTAAAAGACAGGATTCAGCTTCTAGGTGGGGGGTTTCCCCGTTTGCCAACTACGTAGCAAATAGAGCAACAAGATAAATAATTATAACAATAGACTATAAACTCATTAAATAAACAGAAATCTATAAGGAGATGTATGTGTTTGTGTGTGTACATACATGCGTGTGTGTGTGTATATATATGAATATATATATATGAAAGAAAAAGCTATTACTTCCAGCCAAATGCAAGTTAAATGTAGAAAGAATGATGAAATGAGAAAATTACAATTTGGTAGCCATAATAAGAACATACTGAGATAAGAACCTTGGATGGATGCTGAAATGAATGGGTAAATAATTACTGAGGAACAACATATTTACAGTCTAAAAACATATCCCTCCAAAATACTTACTAAAGAGAGAAACAGAAACTTTACAATTGAGAAACCTGGAAGATATCACTTTAAACGAGTGATAAATGTGTTATCATCAGTAATGGGACAAATCAGCACCATATGTTTACTGATGCAGTATTAATACAATGAGAAGAACACAGCATCGCTTCTCTCATATCCCTGTCCTGAATGCCTAAGCTGTGACTTAGTTCATTCAGGCTGCTATAACTAAAAACCTTAAATTGGGTAGCGTATAAACAACAGAAATTTGTTTCTCACATTTCTGGAGGTTGGGAAGTCTATGATCAAAGTGTTAATAGATTTGGTGTCTGGTGAGAGTCTGCTTCCAGTCAAGACTAAAGGGTCATCCAGAGCTTCCCCATGGAGTCAGCTGATGCTACAGTTGGGCCTGTCTCAAAACACAACAAAACAGCACCTTCTTGCTGTGTCTTCACATGGTAGAAGCACTAGTTAGCTCTCTGGAGTCTCTTTTATAAGAGCATAAATCCCAATCATGAAGGCTGTCCCCTAACAACCTCATCACCTCCCAAAAGGCCCCACCTTCTAATACCATCACACTGGTGATTAGGTTTCAATGTATGAATTTTGGGGGGTGAACACAAACATGAATATTCAGAACATAACAAGCTGAATCTAATCACAAAGAAATATCAGATGAATCTAAACATAAGAGGTATGATACAATTTAACTAACTTTCATTCTTCAAAAAAATAACAAGGTCATGAAAGAAAAGACTGAATATGGGTTCTGGATTGTCAGATAATCAAGAGACATGACAACTAAATGCAACACATAATCCTCTATTGGATCCTGGACCAGATAAACTATTTATTTATTTTTTGTTATAAAATATATCACTGGGACAATTGGCAAAATGTGAATATGTTCGATGTAGAAAGAAGCATTTTACCTATTAATTTTCTGATTTTGGTACATTGTGGTTATGCAGTAAAATGCTTTTACATTTGAAGAAATAAATATTTATGTAGTTACATGAAATACAGCATCATGTCTACAACTTATTTTTAATTGATTCAGAAAATAGTAGTTAGATAGATAGATAGACAGACAGCAAGTGTGGCAAAAGGTTAACATTTGGGGAATTGGGATAAAGGGTAGATGGAATTCTTCATACTATTATAACTTTTCTGCAAATTTAGAGTTATTTCAACTAAGATGTTTTATAACACAGTACTTTTAAAAAGCAAAAGTAAAATTACATGAAAAATGTCATGGTGCAGATTCAAACTGTGATCAAATACTCTGCCATAAAATTAAAAATGTATTAATAAAATTCGCTCTAACTAGAATACCATAAGGCAGAAATGTTAGAACTTGAGGAAGAAATGGTAAGACAATAAAAGGAGATACACATTAGTAGAAAAACTAGAAAGAAACAAGAGAGAAAGAAAAAAATCATACACACAAAAAACTAATATGAGAAATGAAATTAGAAGGAACATAATGGAAGTTAGATACTATTGGAACATAGAGGATGAAACTTATAAATGAAAATGTATAACAGAAATAAACTTAAAATGCATTAAACATGAAATAATAAATATAGAAGACGAGGGTGGATCAAGCAACTATGGTTGGAATCCTCAAAAAAGAAACCAAAACAAGAGAACAAATAATTGCATAATATTTTTAAATGCCATACTTATTATTCTGAAAGAAAGATAACAATAATTGAATTGAGACTGGTTTAGGGGGAATAAAATGACTGGAGGACTTTTTATCATCTGAAACAACCAGAAATGATGAAACTGGACTCAAGACTTTTTCAATTTCTGCAGAAAGCAGCTGGCTCACAAGTTTAATAGGTACAGTGATGGATTTAAAAGAAAAAAAGTTTATTTTTAAGTTTGGCTATTCAATTTATCAGCTACATTTGTTTTTATTTTTATTTTAGAGTCAGGGGGGTAATGTGGAGGTTACATGGGTATATTTTGTGATGAATTAGCCACATTTGTGTATGTGTCTATGAATATGTTATTTCTAGAAAGAAACAATCAACTGGCACCAGAAATTTCTCCTAAGAAAAGACATATGTTGTAAATTTGGGACAAAAAAATAGAAGAGAGACAATTTTTGGTGACAATTACTTCCATGCAAAAAGACAAAAGGCAAGACATACAGCAATAATCCAAAAGTTACAGTGAATCCAACCATGCTACCAAAGCACAGTCACTGCTAATTCATGATAAAGACTTCAACAGATGCAACATTCAATCCTCAGGCACTCGACTGCTAATGATTTCTGCCACCATCCTCCCGCTTTAACACTGCCTTTGATGGCTCTGCTATTAAATTAGCCATCCTTACTAGATTCTACTCTCTTCTAGTTTTGAATTGGAAATGTGTTAACCACTCTCCTTTGTTATTAAATGTGATTTTTCTTTACCACGTGTGCTTCCCTTAGATCCTGATTTCTGTATTCCAGTAACACATGACTGATGCTATCCTGAAGCCTAATTATTCCAGAAAATTTAATGTTGTTTTTACCACTGACATATCTTTTACCTAAAGAATGATGCCACTTTGATACATTAGTTTGTTCTAATATTTTAACCTAAACCTTCAAAATTAATACTTTATAGATGACTAGCTCTTCTATTTTCAGTGAGATTCTAATTTTCCTTTGGGAAATAATTTCAATGTATAAATACTTAGGCCTCTTATTTATATCTCATGTAATAGATTAATTCAGTTTTTCCATTTTGTCTCATTTTATTCTCAGTAAAAATACAGACCACCTAGCTACCATATTCCAGGAAAAAAAAAAAAGAATATTTTTGTTGAAAGAAAAACTTCAGCTGAATTAAATTTAAAGGAGTTTAATTGAGCAAGGCACGATTCACAAATCAGGCAGCCCCCAGAATCACAGCATATTCAGAGACTCCAGAGCAGCCACATGGTGGCAGATTTATAGGCCAAAAAAAGGGAAGTGAAGTACAGAAATTGGAAGTGAGGTACAGAAACAACTAGATTGATTACAGCTCAGCATTTGCCTTATTTGAACACAGTTTGAACACGAGGCAGTGTAAGAGTGGTTGAACTTCTGCTGCTAGGATTGGCCAAAACTCATCTATTGTTTCTGGCGCATACTCCTAAGTTAGGTTTTCAATCTTGTCTACCTATCAAGTTAGGCTGCAGCTCATCCACAAGGACTCAAATATAGAAGTACGGAGTCCTTCTCAGACCATATTTAGTTTGCTTTAACATTTTAATAGTGTTTTCCTAAATGATGATCCACGGGATATGATATGTTGTTTTGTTTCAGGGTTTGAGATCATACACATTTAAGAAACATTGGATTAAACAATATTAAATAATTTTATTTATGGCAGTATTTGTCAAAGTCTTAAAAAAGTAATATGTGCTGTGAATTTCTGATAAGGAAAATAGCAAACCTACTGAAAATGATCCCTTCACTTTGGGACTGCCCCTTTTTATTTCAAGATTCTTCTTTTTATAAGAATAAATAATTCCTCTTACTATAACAGTTCTTCACAGAATACATCTTCCAAAAATTAAGTCATATTTATTCCTTGCAATTGTCCTTGTTCCAAGAGTTGACGAAAATGATTCTCAGTTAAGATGTAAAGTGGCCTCTGATTTCTAAGGCAAAATCCCACTTTTCAAAACAAGTACATAAACCAAGCATACGAAATTATTTTATACAATTTGGTTGGTGTTCATGTAATTTTCTTCACATTAGCTTTTAGATATTTGATAAAGGTGTTGTTTTTGACCTTAGAATAGTATTTAAAAGTATATGAGTATATTTACTGCAAGAGTGTTTTTTTTTTCTTTTTTCCTTTTTTTTTCTTTATTTACTGCAAGAGTGTTGTGCGGAAAATATGGAAGGCACAAGCAAATGCATTAATTCATTCAATTGTTTACCAAGCCCCTTCTCCATGTCAAGCACTAGGTTAGGCGATGGCAGTAAAACTCTACAAATTAATCTGGCCTCTGCCCTCAAAGACCTTCACGTACAGATGTATTCTATCCTAGCTATGGTAGGGTGGCAGAATATGCCACAGCAAACTTTTCCACTTTGGCACAAGGATTACTTTGTGCTGAAGGCAATTGAGAAGAAAAAGATACAAGAAAAGCTCTCTGTTCTTCTGTCATCTAAAAGCAGGACATAAATTTACAAAGTTGTCCCCTGCTTTCTACAAGGAAGGACAAAACTTAATTACCAGAGACAGCTTTAGACCCTTACAGCCTGTAGACAGAATCAGAGGACTGTATGTAACAAACTTTGCAAACTAGCCTTTATTTACCTAGTTTCCCATATA
The DNA here is from genome assembly GCF_028858775.2 of Pan troglodytes. Taxonomy (NCBI): domain Eukaryota; kingdom Metazoa; phylum Chordata; class Mammalia; order Primates; family Hominidae; genus Pan; species Pan troglodytes. The sequence continues at coordinate 134,365,059 of NC_072403.2, read as the reverse complement.
TTTGCCTTCGCACAATCTGCCACTCCTAGAGACTCTTGTCATTTTTCTAAAAATTGTTTCTTTGCTGAAATCCTATATAAGTCCAAGTTCTAACCAAACCTTTGAGTTACTCATCTCTGGGTATATGTTACATGCACAATGCATATGTTAATAAACTTTTGGTTTTTTTTCCCCTTATTTTTCTGCCTTTTGTCAATTTAATTTAGAGGACTCTAACCAGAAAACCTAGGAGTGTATTAGGAAATAATTTTTCATCTTCTATATGCATACACAAAATTTGTCTGAGGCATTATGATATGTGGCAGATAATTGTAAAAATTATTTCTGTTTTCAGTAGCATTCATTCTAATGTATTCAGGGGATGTTTCAACTTGTAATGAAGGATTATTACTCTCCCATAATCAAAAATTGATATAAATTAATGTATTTATAGTTGTTTAAATTACTTCCATCAAATTTTCATCAAATGTTCTTTATGCTGTATATTGAAACTTTTTGTCTGGTTTAAATTTAAAAATGAGGAAGCTACACAAGAAAAAGAGATAACTTACTAAAAATGTAATACTTCGACAAATAATTCTTTTAAAAAAATAGTCTCCACGTTCTGGTTTATTAAGATAATTTTAAATAAATTTATATGATTAAGACAAGCAGGCTGGTTGAGTCCCTATTTTAAGATGGTCTAAAGGAAACGATAAAGCCCCTCACTCAAACACTAGCTTATTTAACTTTCAGCCAATCAGTGACAAGAGACCCAAGAAACTTAACAGCAAGCTCCTATTTCAGGGGGGTAGGGATTTCCCCAGAGCCTTGCACGTGCAGTTGGACTTAAAATCCAACCTAAAGTGGCCGGGCACAGTGGCTCACACCTGTAATCCCAGCACGCTGGGAGAGCAAGGCAGGCAGATCACGAAGTCAGGAGTTCGAGAACAGCCTGACCAACTTGGTGAAACCCCGTCTCTAATAAAAATACAAAAATTAGCCGGGTGTGGTGGCGCATGCCTATAATCCCAGCTACTCAGGAGGATGAGGCAGGAGAATCACTTGAACCCGGGAGGCGGAGGCTGCAGTGAGCTGAGATCGCACCACTGCACTCCAGCCTGGGTGACAGAGCAAGACTCCATCTAAAAAAAAGAAAAAAGAAAAAAAAAATCCAACTTAAAGTTATCTCTTCCTCATTTTAATGCTAAAATTCACACACAAGGGTGGAGATTTTAAATGCTAATGCTACATGTAATGTATGGAGAAGCATGTTGAGCTACTGTGCAAGCACTAGAAAAAGCTGTCCTATATATGCCCTAATATAACCTTTCCCTATGAAAAGAGCCTATTAAATTAACCCACACACTACCCTCAGGGAACAGCCAACTCCTTTTTCCTTTCTCAGTGCTAGCTCCCTTGAGCACAAGCTGGAATAAAATTAAACTTACCTTTGCTGCCGGGGCGCGGTGGCTCACGCCTGTAATCCCAGCACTTTGGGAGGCCGAGGCAGGCGGATCACGAGGTCAGGAGATCAAGACCATCCTGGCTAACACGGTGAAACCCCGTCTCTACCAAAAATACAAAAAATTAGCCAGGCGAGGTGGCGGGCGCCTGTAGTCCCTGCTACTCGCGAGGCTGAGGCAGAAGAATGGCGTGAACCCCAGAGGGGCGGAGCCTGCAGTGAGCCGAGATCGCGCCACTGCATTCCAGCCTGGGCTACCGCGAGACTCCGTCTCAAAAAAAAAAAAAAAAAAAAAAAAAAAACTTACCTTTGCTGCTGTGTTCTGTGATGTCTCTTGATTTCAATATTGCGAGATTACAAAAACCCTGGGTGTTGATAACATAATTAGCATATTTTTGACACAGTTAACTACAGGTAAAATAGGAAGCCAAAGCAATATTTAAAAAAAATTTGAACTAATTTCTGACTTCAGAAAAGTTGCAAACACTGTACAAAATTTACTATATATCTTTCACCTCTATTCACCAAATATTAAAATTTTATCTTGTTTACTTTACACAATGTGTGTGTACATACACACACAAACACACACACACATACATACTGTTTTGTAAACCGTTTGAGAATAAATTTCCAACATGATCCTTTTTACTCCCATATACTACAATGTACATTTCCAAAAATATAATACTTTTCTACATAACCACATTATAACAATCAAAAACAGAAAATCAGTTTTGATATGATACTGCTTTGTAATTCACAAGCCCCATTCAAATTTTGCTAATTGTCTCAATAATGTTCTTTACAGCAGTAACAGTAATTATTTATTAGTATTGTTATTTCTGCTCCAGTATCTAATCCATGATTACATGTGGCATTTAGTTGTCAAGTCTCTGGTTTCCTTTAATCTGGGCAGTTTCTTAGTCCTTTTCTTTCATGACCTAGACATTTTGAAGAGTACAGGCCATTTATGTTGCATAATGTCCCTTAATTTGGGTTTGTCTGATATTTCTTCATGATTTATTCCCGTTTATATGTTTTTGGCAAAAATGCCTCAGGAGTGATAGTGCTCACTCCTTAGTGCATTACATCAGAAGACACATGAAACCTATTTGTTCTATTACTGGTGATGTTAAAACTTTGATCTTTTGGATAAGGTGTCTGTCAGGTTTTCCACTGAAAAGCTTTCTTTTTAATTTTTTGTGGGCTTTTCTATACACTTATATAATCATGGGCTTGATTTGATGCAAGGAGCTTGACTAAGTGATGTCTTAAGATTTACTCAATTTAACTTCATTTTATGATATTTCTACATTTTTTTAAAAAGAACAACAAAAGATTATTTTTGTATCTCTGATTTTGTGGTATGTACAATATCACTTTATAATCAACACATATGCATGTCTATGATTAGTAATGATGTGGATTTTAGTTATCAGTGTGAAAATGAAAGCACACCTACTAAGCTTTAGAGAGTAACCTTTAAATTTAACAGAAAAGTATTTGTACAGTAAGAAACGGAGATGAACACCACAACCCACTAAAAATTGTTTGAAAAAAAATTCTTAGAAATATAAGGCAGGCATAGCCATCAAACAGATCAAAGGAAAGAGATAGAAATGGAGTAAATACTGTAGGCATATAAATAGAACATGACATTTTTCCAGGATCACTATTACTACATTTTCAAAAAATTTCTTCCCTTTGGATTAAATAACTTGAATAGAAAAAAGTACCTGAAACATTATTTAAATAAATTGTAGTTGTTCTTTATCATTACTAACATTAAAATATTACATATGTATGCATCGATTACTCAAACATGCATAAAATCAGAATTGAAAATCAAAATAGTGCATTTGTTATTAGATATACTAAGTGTAGGTTAGCATTTTTATTAAAAAATTTGACTATAGGCCGGGCATGGTGGCTCAAGCCTGTAATCCCAGCACTTTGGGAGGCCGAGGCGGGTGTATCATGAGGTCAGGAGATCAAGACCATCCCGGCTAACACGGTGAAACCCCGTCTCTACTAAAAATACAAAAAACTAGCCGGGCGTGGTGGCGGGCGCCTGTAGTCCCAGCTACTCAGGAGGCTGAGGCAGGAGAATGACATGAACTTGTGAGGCGGAGCTTGCGGTGAGCCAAGATCGCACCACTGTACTCCAGCCTGGGTGACAGAGCGAGACTCCATCTCAAGAAAAAAAAAAAAAATTGACTATGGTTGCCACTACAAATCAAATAGAACTAACCTCACTTATTTCTACAAATATACTCATTGTTTTCTTTAATCTTTTTTTAACTTTCTATTATTTTTTCTATATACCTTTAAGCTCTGTTGGACCTTTTCACTGTTTATTCATGCCATGGGAAGCTCTTACAGTCAATACCGGCACTGGCATTGTAGACAGTGGAAAGCAAGAAACAGTATATGCTTTGAGAGAATGTGTCAAGTCTATCTATATACAAAAGAACTTAAAACTTTTGAGATTGCTACTAGAATATTCACGGCAATTTTGAGTGTCTCTGATGTTGGGTTTGGGGAGTGCCTGATATATAACTGCTCGCCAAAGGAAAATCTTTAAATAAAGCAGAGGGCAAAGAGAGATCACAGTCTAGTCAATGTGTCAACTTAATCTTAGCATTATATTAACAGCTAGGAAAGAGGGCAAAGAAAATAATGAGACTTCTGATGTCTAAGCACTCATGAGTAAATGCATTGTACTCTCATTTCTGTTTTGTGATATTTATCAAAACTATAGAACTGATCTGACTAAAAAGAAAATTTTGAGTTCTAATTGACAGAATTAAAACACATAGTCATAATACTACATGTTGTTTCCTAGGCCACTCAATTAGGATAAGGAACATTTTTCCCCTTTGTTGATTCTTAGTGCCTCAAAACTCTATAAAGTATGAAGTACCTTTCTCAGGGCAGGATTAAGACATTAAGTTGCTTATTACTGCTTTAATGTGTCTGGGACAGAGCTTCTGAGAGTCTGCCTAGAGAAAGCAAGAAGCCCTGGAAAGGCTCTTAAAAATATTCTTAAAATTAGTCAAGATGGCCCAATAGGAACAGCTCTCTGCAGCATTCAGCAAGTTCAATGTAGAAGGTGGGTGATTTCTCCATTTCCAACTGAGGTACCCAGCTCATTTCATCGGGACTGATTAGACAGTGGGTGCAGCCACGAAGGGCAAGCAGAAGCAGGGTGGGGCATCACCTCACCCGGGAAGTGCAAGGGGTCGAGGAACTCCCTCTGGTAGCCAAGGGAAGCCGTGAGGGACTGTGCCATGAAGAATGGTGCATTCTAGCCCAGATACTATGCTTTTCCCACGGTCTTCACAACCCACTGACCAGGAGATTCCCTCCAGTGCCTACGCCACCAGGGCCCTGGGTTTCAAGCACAAAACTGGGTGGCTGTTTGGGCAGACACTGAGCTGGCTGCAGGAGTTTTTTTTTGTTTTTTGTTTTCTTTCTCCAGATTTTAAGCATGTCTCTAAAACACTTTCTCCTATTGGCATTTAATCCATGGTTGTATTCATATAAATATCCAATGGGAAAAGTTCACTATTTTGGACTCCATTTGTATGTGAAAGCTACTTCTTAAAGCATATTTCCCCACCCCCCGCCGCCACATAATATGTTAAGTGACTCTAATTATGTTTTTTCTCTTACTAAAGACTACCATTTGGAATTGCTGAACAATGTGCAGTGTCCAGCCATGCCCATATCAAAGCATACCATAGAACTGAACTATGGAGTACCCTCCCATGGCATCTAAACTGCTGGATGAGTATTGCTGGGAAGTGGAAATGTGCATAGCATTTGTATAAATGATGCTGGGAATGCTTTCTCCATGGCGGAGAAAATAGGTAGAGAGAATTCTGCTCTCAGCTCTACAACCACTGAGATGATTTTTAAAACTGGATGATTCCTAGAAAGACTGGATTCTGCCACAAAATACAAGTAAGTCAGGCCAGCTGAGGCAGAAAATTTCCTTCAGGAGATGTCGATTAAAAAAATGCCCTGTGGTTGGTTCATAAGCTTCATCTGACATTACATCTTTAAAAAGATAGGACTTTTCTGGAGAAAAGGGACAGACCCATAAGCAATAATGGAAACTAGTGGAAGCCAGCCTTCACTGTAACAGGACTCTAGGTGGGAGCCTGCGAAAAATAATAGAACAAATGACACAGCCAGATGCTACCAAACAGCTAAGCCTAGGATTTCTGCAGGTGATGCAAAGCGGGTTACGGGATATGAAGACCTTAATACTAGAAAATATTAGGAAGCTTTATGGAGAAATTAAGACCTTACCAGTGACTTATCAGGTTGGTCCTGAAGGGGTGTCCATACTGTCTTGTCATCGCTTTTGAAGTTAAAGCAAATCTTCAACAGGGTAAAAACTGTGAGGAAAAAGTACCCAAAGTTCTTAATCACTCAGTAGAAAGAGCTTTAGGTATGAATTTGCCAAAGTGTTTTACGCAATAATGGACAATACAGTCAGTGGAGTGAGGTGTAGAGAATTGGGTAAGAATAAAAAATCACTGTCTGAAGTCGCTTGAGATCAGGCCACTTAAAATGTCAGGGCCTCTGGATATCATTCTATTCTTACAATTAATTCTGGAGGAAAGAAAGCAGCTAAGGCCATAGAAATTCAGGTGAATAAAAAAGAAATCAGGATAAATTGGCTAAAATAACATAATGGAATATATGGATTACTGGAAAATAAAGTCAAATCTGGCAAATTTCATATAGTATCATATAGTATAGTACTTTGATAGCCTAAATGATTATCAGAATATAACATTTATCCTTCTTACAAATCTCTCATATCTGATTTTTATATAAGAAATCAATTTAGGTTCAATACCTAAAGCAAATACACAGGCTTAAAACCACTTTATCTGAAATATCTAAATAACTTATACAAAGAAAAATATGATTGCTTCCTTGTTTAGCTTGTATCACCTGGATAATTGCCTTGACTTTCTCCTTCAGCTTACAGACCTGCATTGTCCAATATAGGGACTACTGGACATTTGAAATATGCTGGTCCAAATGGAGATGTGCTCTTAATTATATAACACAACCAGATTCTGAAGACTTATATGAAAAATAATGTAAAACATTCTATTAAGAATTTTTATATTAATGTCATTGAAATATTTTGGATATAGAGTTCAATTAAATGCATCTTTAAAATTAATTTCATCCATTTCTTTTAATACATCTACAAAAAATTTTAAATTACAAATGTGATTCACATTTCATTTCTATTGGAAGGTGCTGATTTAGACGTTGCCTTAATAACATGTTTAATAAGAATTCAAAAATCTGATGAGTGCCAAATCGAACTAGTTGATTCCTTTCTGTAGCACAAATAAATAACGTTTTGGGTGAATGAATGTGAAGAATTTCTTCAGTATATAATTTCATTATATTTTATCAAGGTCAATACATCTGCCCTTGAAAAGTGAAATGTTTTAGAAATGTCATTTACACTTTTTCAAGAAGTCACTCCCTTCTCAATGATTATAAAATAGTACATTAAATATTAGACACATATTTGAATTTGCTATCCACTTTATTATTTACACAGTGAATATTTCCTTTTTTCCTGAATTTATGTATGTTCTACCTGAAATAAACATATTTTTGTAGACATCTATTTCACTGGTATAAACATATCTGCTTGTTATGGAATTACAGGCTTAGATTTCAGCAAAATAAGAAAATCTGTGTGGAAAGAATATTGTTCATTTGCTGTTTTAACATTAAGACCATAATTGAAGAGAGTTTTTGTACATTTGACACTATATCTTAGTTTTGAATTATTTTCCAAAACTATCAATGTCTGTCTTAACAGATAAAAGCATGTCTTTAATCAGAATATGGTCTCTTCCAATTCTAAGTTTATACTGACCCCTATGGGTTACTGTGTCCTAATCTATTTTTGGCTTATCCTTTCAGAATATCTGTGAAATACTTAAACATGTTTACATTTAAGATATAACTAATTTAGGATAAAAGCCATAAAATACTTTTTATATTTTTGCTCTCCTTGGATTATATAACAAACTATGCACAAATTTTATTCATCCTTTAACTACTGTGGGGGGGCCAAGATGTTTCAGTCCTCATTATATTTAGTGTTGATGTACTAAGGACAAGAGAACTAAGCAGTATAATTTCTAATTTCCAGAAAAATATGACCTGATTATTTTCCTTAAAATCTGTTCCACTCTCACAATATTTCAGAGATACAGATCATTTATTAGGATAAAAATTAAAGTTTTTACAGAGATTTGTGTAAAGGCAGGAAGGATTATGGGACCAAAGATGAGTCTAATTTTAGTCAACCTTGATGGAGACACACTGATTCTAGGTTACACTGGGAATTTTTAATGTGATATACATGATTCTAAACCATATCCTTATGGATTGATTATTTATTTTTACATCCTTATGGATTGATTATTTATTTTTACTTGTTTTTTTTGAGACAGAGTCTCACTCTGTCACCCAGGCTGGAGTGCAGTGGCGTGATCTCGGCTCACTGCAACCTCTGCCTCCCAGGTTCGAGCAATTCCCCTGCCTCGGCCTCTTGAGTAGCTGGGACTACAGACGCATGCCACCACACCCAGCTAATTTTTGTATTTTTAGTAGAGACAGGGTTTCACCATGTTGGCCAGGCTGGTCTCAAACTCCTGACCTCAGGTGATCCACCCACCTTGGGCTCCCAAAGTGCTGGGATTACAGGCGTGAGCCACCACACCCGGCCTATTTTTACTTTTATAGAGACGAAGTCTCACTATGTTGCCTAGGTTGGTCTCTAACTCCTGTGATCAAGCTATCCTCCTGCCTCAGTCTCTGGAGTGTTGGAAATAAGATGTGAGTCACTGCACCCAGCATAACCTTATGGATTTCAACAGGAATTACAAGAGGTGGCGAAGGGTTATAGACATTTATTTTCCTTTATGCTGAAGATGTGGTTTCTGAAAATAAAATTATTATTTTTAGTATTCTCTCAAAAATTGAATGGGCCAGGAGTTTTGGCACGCGCCTGTAATCCCAGCTCCTCAGGAGGCTGAGGTTGCAGTGAGCTGAGATCAGGCCACTGCACTCCAGGCAGCGGTTGCAGGAGAATCGCTGGAATTTGGGAGGTGGAGTTTGCAGTGAGCCGAGATCAGGCCACTGAACTTCAGCCTGGGCAACAGAGCAAGCCTACGTCTCAAAACAATAACAAGAACAACAACAAACCAAAATGACTGATAACTGACAAATCTATATTTGAGAGTGACTTACATAAACCTAAATTTTGTACCTAAATCATTCTGAAATTACATTGGTTAATATTGATTTTTGTGAATCCATTATTGAAATTTTTACTATGACTAGGATAAGCTTCGTAATCCTGCTTTACATTTTTCTCAGGGCACAATAGTCACAACTATAGTTTATCTGGGAGAATTCATTTACCTATATGTGAGAATGAACCTGGACTATCTTCTAAGGAAAACCTTAAGCCTGTCTATAGTACTTGACAGATCTCCCAGCCCATTTCTGCATGTCTATTCTGACAAGTATTTTGGTCTTTCCCCTGAATTTCCCTAAGAGACTATTAATTTTACATACCATTTATTTGAATGTTAAAGTCTATGTCTTGTCCTTAATTGACAACACAGAGCATTCATGCTCTGATTCTTGACAACAAACATAACCTTCAGCTCTCTGATGCCACATATGGATCAAAAGTTTCATTATGAGAAAAGATATTCTAGGAGGGCTGCCAGAAGGCTATGAAGTCCATCCTTCCCTCCATCAGTATTTCTTAAACTATATTTCATGGAACACTTACAGTGCATATTAATACATTTCATAAGAAAAAAAGATTTTTTAAGGTCAAGTTTAGAAAACATTAGGAGTGAAGGAATTGAACATGCTAATATGCAACATCAGTCACAAGAGAAGAATGTAACAGGCAGTACCATCCAAGCTTATCTGAAAACTTTTTCCAGCATGGCCACTTAGTAACATTCTCAAAAAAATCAATATTCCAATTTTTTTGTTTTTTGGCATACTAGCCCTTAATCAAGTCAGAGAACTGAGTTATTAGATAGCATGGCTTTTTTGTTTGTTTGTTTGTTTTGAGACAGAGTTTTGCTCTTATCACCTAGGCCGGAGTGCAGTGGCACGATCCCAGCTCACTGCAACCTCTGCCTCCTGGGTTCAAGCAATTCTCCAGCCTCAGCCTCCTGAGTAGCTGGGATCACAGAGGTGTGCCACCATGCCCTGCTAATTTTTGTATTTTTAGTAGAGACAGGTTTTCGCCATGTTGGCCAGGCTGGTCTGGAACTCCTGACCTCAGGTGATCTGCCCGCCTCAGCCACCTAACGTGCTAAGATAATGGGTGTGAGCCACCATGCTCAGCTAGATAGAATGTTTTTTACTAATGTACTTACTTAGACTAATTTGTATTTTGGCATTGTAAGTTATACGTGTGCTACAGGAAGTCACCTGGAGAAATGGGTGCTCCTACTAATAGCTGGTATATATTGAGAAAACTATGCTTTGAGCTGTGTTTGGGTTGAAATTTGAAAAAGTCATCATTTCAATTTTCTTTCATAGTTGGCAAAGAGAAAAATGAGACTGGTGTCGAAGACTCTTCTAACGAATAAAATAGTCTATAATTTATATACTGTCGTGTCCAATTAATGTTGTATATATAATAACTTAAGTGAGCAAATTCCACTCCGCATAGCCTACAGGTTAAATAAATTTTTTTAAATGTATTTCAAGGCCAAGTGTTACATGCCAGAAAGATTAATATGACTTTTGTATTTAACTCTGAATATCTCAGGTGAAAAAACTCTATTGAATAGTGCAAGAACTTATGAATATCTCAGAAACCCTCTTAAATGTAGCAAGAGACAAGAATCTGTGCAAATTTAAATTTTAAGAGACCCATTCTCCATTTGGCTAATAAACATATTCTTTACGACCTTAAAGTTACTCACATATAAGTGTTTTTTGTCTCCTTCTCTGGTACTTTGAAAAGTTTAAGGACTTGAGATACTAGGATTCTCTTCTCCCATAAATAAAGTATTAAGTTTAGCATAATTAAAAATATTGTTAGGTTTGTAATTTCCATTTCCACTATTCTTTTTTTTTTGAGACGGAGTCTCGCTCTGCAGCCCAGGCTGGAGTGCAGTGGCCCAATCTCGGCTCACTGCAACCTCTGCCTCCCGGATTCAAGCAGTTCTCCTGCCTCGCCTCCCGAGTAGCTGGGATTACATGCGCGTGCCACCATGCCCGGCTAATTTTTTGTATTTTTAGTAGAGATGGGGTTTCACCATGCTGGCCAGGCTGGTCTTGAACTCCTGGCCTTGTGACCCGCCTGCCTCAGCCTCCCAAAGTTCTGGGATTACAGGCATTTCCACAATTCTTTAAACCTTATGGATGCTCTATTATAATACTTTGCTTTAAGAGTGGTCTACAAAACCACAGATAAGGCAAAGAAGAATAAAGCAAGATTGCCCCTTAGTGGTTACAATAACTAGGAGTAGGGATTCTGACATTCTTCCAGATTCTTAGGTGTTTATCCCACCTCAACCCATGCAATTTTTGTAGATTTTACAACACTTTCTTATTATTAGTTATGGGAATGACTATTTCAAGTTTGAGCTGTTTCCCAGAATATTTTCACGAACAAATAACTCTAAAAAAATAACTGGAACTTTTATAGGAATGCATTCCCTGCAGATGTGCATCATCACCTAATATGCAAGGGTTCCACATGCCTCAACAGCTCATGACATTCGAAATCAATGTTTGAGTATGATAATGTCTTATCTAACTAATTAAAAATAATTTTAACGTGCAAATTTCTTGTAACATCTTAATAGCACAAGAAATTAAAATATAAGTCAATAGCAAACAGAAATGATACAGAGAAACTGAAGCACACAGATGAATATAAATATCCCAATAAAACTTGTTCCGGGCAGCGGGCTGCAGGAATACGTTGCAAACGCAAGAGCAAAACAGGATGCAAACGTGGGAAAAATGGGAAATAAGTGGAGTTAGGACGGACAAAGACTGAGAAAGAGGAAGCAATCCCCTAAAAAGCAGAGAGGTTCCTCAGATGAAGGAGGGCAAAACGTCAACCACCACCTCAGCTCTGTTCTCTACTAATGCCCAAATGCAAGTGAATGGTAGGTAAAGGTGGGTTTTGCTCACACCGTTTTCTTAATTTGGCAAACTACGGTCAGATCCACATTAGCCGTTAAGTTTCCAGCCAGCAGTCCTTGAGAAATTCTCCAGGAATGAAGACAGCCGTGTCGTCTAGTGACGCGCATGCGCAGTCTCAGCGCTGCGCGCTCCGTGTTTTATCCCACCCAGGCCTGGAAGGAAGTGACGCGAGGCTGAGGGGCGGGTTGCGCTGTGCGTCCGGAAGTGTCTCGCAGATAGTAAATAATCTCGGAAAGGCGAAAAAGACGCTGTCTCCATCTTGTCTGTATCCGCTGCTCTTGTGACGTTGTGGAGATGGGGAGCGTCCTGGGGCTGTGCTCCATGGCGAGCTGGGTAAGGTGCTTTTTGCGGCCTCTGGGGTGCTAGTGTGAGAGACCAAAGAGAAGGCTATCCGAGCCGGGGCTGGGTGAGCCCGGCGGGAATGTGGTGCCCCACCCAACAGGGAGTGCCCTCTGTGTCCCCGTTTTCCTCCCGTCTCCTCTCGTCACTCAGACTCAGCTTCAGAGCTTTGGGTCTTGCGAAGAACTGATCACTGGCCGTAAGGTTTAGTGGCGATGGGAAGATGACCCAAATTGAGGAAGAGAACTAGAATAGGGCCCCTCCCCCACCCCTGCTTCGTGAACGCTGTCTCCCATTCTTTCAGGTCCCTTTTCGTGGTTTTGTTTGTATCTGCGCAGGCCATCTCTACAAAGGTCTTTGCCCCTTTCCTTCGGTGGGGTACCCACTCTGTTGTCATCTCTTTCCTGGCGACCTCAGACTGCCGCACTGTCGTTCCTGGATTCATGTCGCCCTCTTTGTTCAGTGGCGCAGATTATGATTAAAAAGTGCCTGTCGTCATTTGGAACCGCCTGGCAGTAATGTTAATGTAGTAATATTGTTTTTGAAACAAATAGTCATAGCTCTGCCATAACTGTTTGAAGTGTCAATTTCAAATTTCAACTTAAAATTGAAATTTCAGATGACACACGCATGCCTTGTGCCTAATGACAATTTTGTCTTTAGGCACAAAACATGCGTGTGTCATCTGAAATTTCGTGCTTAATTAGCTGTACATTGCATTTTCATTAAAGAGTTGTTAAACTATTTTCAGTATAGTGGCAAGACTTTGGTCCATGTGGCACAAATTTCAGTTTATTTAAGATAATCTCTGCCCCCTCCAAAACAGTAGGCAAAACATTGGCAGTGCAGTTAATAAAGATATTTGTAATTTTAGGCGAGGTATTTGGACTCAAATCACTTTTCTTTAGTCTGGAATTTGTTAATTCTGTTTCTAACAATTGCTTTTCTGACTTCCCAAATGATTCCGTTATATATACTCTTAAAGGTTTTGATATGTCTTGAACTAAAAATGTTGAATTTTAATCAAATATGTGGGGATTGTTACTCCAGCCAGTCTGTTCTTTTGATTATATGGTATTTCTTCTTGCACGGAAGCCTGGAATATTTTATCTCAAGATATTAGAGAGTTTAATTATTGACTTTTATACAAAAGAGGCATATTTAGTGTGATAAACAGTTTTGAAAACTGATAATTGATTATCATATAAGATTGTTTTCATCGGTTTTTTATTGGAAGATGTTATGCAATTCAATTTGTAATGTCGTATCTTGTCCAGTTATGAAGTGGGCGTGCTGTAGTTTTTTGTATATAATATAGATTTAAAAGATGAGATACATGTTTTCCCTTTTACAACATAGATCGCCACCTTTATTGATTAGAAGAATGTCCATGATAAAATTGACCCTGCCTTTTAGTTTCTGTGTTAATAGCGAAGTACATTAAAAAGGTAGAAGCAGTGAGGCAGTTTTTTAGAGATGGGGGTCTAAGTGTATTGGCTGGGCTGAAGTGCAGGGGATGGTCGTAGTGAACTGCAGCCTGGAACTGCTGGGCTTAAGTGTAACCTCAGCCTCCCAGGTAGCTGGTACTACAGGCAGGTGCTACCGTGCCCAGTTTGGAATTTATTTTATTGTTTGCAGTTTCAGTAATCTTTTTCCCTTTTCTTCCTTGTGCCTCTGTCTCTATTCATTAATTGTTTGATTTTACTGCAGGCCAATAGTCATTGAAGGGGACCATCTCTTCCACATTCTTAACAGTTAATGTGCTCATTTACTTAGAGGTTTTGATGAAATTAAAATTTATTCAGCTTTTCAAAAGTAACACTCAGAGCCTGCTGCAGTGGCTCACGCCTGTAATCCCAGCACTTGGGAGGATGAGGTGGATGGATCACTTGATGTCAGGAGTGGGAGACCGCCTGGTCAATATGGTGAAACCCCGTCTCTACTAAAAATACAAAAAAAAATAGCTGGGTATGGTGGCACATGCCTGTAGTCCCAGCTACTCGGGAGGCTGAGGCAGGAGAATTGCTTGAACTGGGAGACGGAGGTTGCAGTGAGCTGAGATCATGCCACTGCACTCCAGCCTGGGCAACAGACAAGACTCCGTCTCAGAAAAGAAAACAAAACAAAACAAAAAAACAAAAATCAGCCGGATGTGGTGGCGCACACCTGTAATCCCACTCGGGTGGCTGAGGCAGGAGAGTCTCTTAAGCCCAGGAGGCGGAGGCTGCAGTGAGCCAAGATGGCGCCACTGCACTCCAGCCTGGGCAACAGAGTGAGACTCTGTGTCAAAAAAAAAAAACAAAACAAAAAACAGAACAAAAAAAAAGTAACATTCAAATCATTAAATTAGATCAGGTAAGCCAGAATTAAAAACAAACCAACCTCATTCTTAATTAGTACAAGTTTCTGCAGGCTTAATCAAATTTAGTAAAAGTTTTTTCCTTATTTATAAAATAATTGTAGAAAATATCTGAACTATAAAGAGACAAATTGTGTGTAATACCACTGAGCACAAATTGGAGTGTTAAATTGTTCACTTTTTGTTTGCTGCTAAGAGACCTAGAATTAGATTGATCATAATCCTTGGTTCATGGCAGTATAATTTTTTATTCATGCATGGTTGTCTCTTTTTTTGATTGTTAATTACTTTAAACATTATAAACATCATACCAACTAATCCTATAACTATAACATTACCAATCACTAATACCTACTTACATGCTTTTCCCCATCCCAGTCTCAACATTGGTATTAGTGAGTAGACAGAATTGATTTTTTTTTTGAATGGGTGAACCTTATATACAATACCTATCAAGATATTTAGTTTAGTTAAGTCGTTAAGAACTAGTGATTACTGAGTGCGTATTTTTTGCCAACCTCCTAAATTTTTGTTAATACAGTGACTTGTTTTATAGAAATGATTTATAGTTGCTATGAATGGTCAAGCAATGCAGAGTAGAAATTAAATAAAAATGTCCCCCCAAAATCTTCCTTCTCTCCCAATGCATGGGTGCATTGTGTATTTGTATACACATGGGTGGATGAATAGACAAAAATATATTCTTAGGAATGGCAGCATCTTAAACATATTTTTAAGCAAAGCATTGAATTTAATGTTTCTTGAATTTAACAAAAAAAAAAAAGTAATTCTTAAATGTTAACATTTGTCAGGAGAGTTTCTTAAAAAGATTCTTCTAAGGAGGTGTTTCCATAGCAGTGATTTTCAACTGGACAGAGTTTTGCTCCCCAGTGGGCATTTGGCAATATCTGCAGACATTTTTCATTGTCACAACCTGGGGTGAGGGGTGCCACTAGCATCTAGTTAGTTGGTAGAGGACAAGGATGCTGCTAAATCTACAATGTATAGGATAGCCCCCAACAACAAATAATTATTCAGCCCAAAATAGCAATAACAACATGGTTAAGAAAGTCTGGTTTAAGTTTAAGAAAAACATTGTATAAAACATTGAAGTTGGAGTAACTTTTTAAGGACATTTTAATTTTAGATTCACTTCTCTGAAAGGTGGAACAAATCAATATTCACCCATTCCCCTAGTTCCCAGGTTTAATTAATTGTATCATTTTTAAATTTTTTAATTCATAATTCTGTATGTACATACTTCTCTATGCGCTTAAGAAAAATAGTATACCACTCCCATTTCCTCCCTTTGGAGACAGTATTTCTTTTGGTATTTATTGCCGTATTTCTAATTAACATACATATAGTGTATTCTTGATTTTGTTTATTTGTTTTAGACATTGTCTTCTAACTATGGAAGACGAAGATTTAGCAGTCATCCCTTGATTTCAACTGGCCCTCATCCCTACCCCCACCAAAATCACACACACACATTGATGTCCCCATAGCTTTCCATAATACTAAATAATTTTGGTAAATGAACATTATTGTGACTATTTAAATAAGTTTATATATGTAAAGCTGTAGCAAGCACTTACATGTTAGTTCTTTATTTGTGCAATGCTCTTCATAGGTCAGCCTTGTACTAAATATACAATGACTTTTACTTTCATGCACAACATTTTTTGTTCATTGGTTTGCTTTCTTTTCTTTTTTTGACAGAATCTCACTGCATTGCCCAGGCTGGAGTGCAGTGGCGCGATCTCAGCTCACTGCGACTTTGAACCTTCCGGGTTCAAGTGATTCGCTTGCCTCAGCCTCCTGAGTAGCTGGGATTACAGGCATGTGCCACCACACCCAGCTAATTTTTATATTTTTAGTAGAGATGGTGTTTTGTCATGTTGGCCAGGCTGGTCTCAGAACTCCTAGCCTCAAGTGATCCACCTGCCTTGGCCTCCCGAAGTGCTGGGATTATAGGTGTGAGCCACCGCACCCAGCCTATTTTCAGTGTATTTAAATTATTTAACCTCAGACTTTTCCCCAGCTGTATGCATCTCTAAGTTCAGATACATGTCATGATTGATTGAACCTTGGAGGTTATCTCTCCCAGAATCTTCTGACCTGCTCTAGTCTATAGTCAACTGTTTTCATCCTGGATCTCACTTTATCCTCTAATGAGGATATACATTTCCTCTCTCTTAGGTTGAAACCCTTTTTTTCTTCATTGCTTGTATTCATTTGGTTGACGACCATGTTTTGGTATAATGCTCCTTGACAGAAGCACATAGGAGGTACACTTTGGTCATAGAAGTCTAGATTGGAAGTCATTTTCCCTCAGAATTTTGATGCTCCTTTGTAGACTTGTAGTCTTGCTGCTGGGTATTCTGAAGTCATTTTAGAAACTTTTTCTGTATGACCTTTCCATCCTTCACTTCTCCACCAGTTAATTACATTTCTTGAATTCTTTAATTTTCTCACCTGTATTTTCTACATTGTCTTTCTGTTATTCACATATTATGCTTCCTGGACTGAAACTCTAGGTTTCTTCCTTTCTGCTTTCCATCTCATTGGCTTTTTGCACGGCTTTCTGAGAAATTTCCTTGATTGTTTTCAGAACTTCCGTTGAATTTTTTTTTTTTTTATTTTTTTATTGACTGATTGGACTTCTGTTGAATTTTTAAACCTCTGCTATAGGGGCAGTGTGCTCACACCTATAATCTTAGCACTTTGGGAGGCCAAGGTAGGCAGATCACTTGAGCTCAGGAGTTGGAGACCAGCCTTGGCAACATGGCAAAACACTGTCCATAAAAAAAATACAAAAAAATTAGCCAGGCGTGGTGGTGCGTGCTTGTGGTCCCAGCTACACCCAGCGTATCTGTGATCTCAGCTTCTGTAGAGGCTGAGGTGGGGGGATCACCTAAACCCAGGGAGGTTGTGGCTTCAGTGAGCTGTAATCATGCCACTGCACTCTAGTAAAGCCTGCACTCCAGCCTGGACGACAGAGTGAGACTCTGTCTCAAAAAACAAACAACAACAAAAACCTCTGCTGTAACATTTTTAATTACCAAGAGTCTGTTTTGTTCTCTGTTTCACCTAGTCTTGCTTTGTTTCCCGGGATGGAGCGTAGTGGCGTGATCTCGGCTCACTGAAACTTCTGCCTCCCAAGTTCGAGCAATTCCGCCTCCCAAGTTCGAGCAATTCCGCCTCCCAAGTTCAAATGCCTCAGCCTTCTGAGTAGCTGGGACTATAGGTGCACAACACGATCCCTGGGTAATTTTTGTATTTTTAGTAGAGACTGTTTCACCATGTTGGCCAGGCTGGTCTTGAACTCCTGACCTCAAGTGATCTGCCAGCCTCAGCCTCCCAAAGTGCTGGGATTACAGGTGTGAGCCACCGTTCCTGGCCTCTGTTCCATTTTTATAGCATCCTGTGTTTGTTTCATGGAAGCAAGCTTTCTCCCTTTTTAAAAAAATCTTTATTTTTATCTTTATGATATACCCTGTACTATATAATTTATTAATATACTCTGTAAGTATATTAAAAATACTAAATTTTTTATGCTTTTATGTCTGCCTATAATTTCTTTTCAAGTTTCTCCTATCAACTCCTCCCACTTTCATTGATCTTAGTGTTTTCCGGAGTATTCAGTGGTCAGTAGCTATTTGTTCGTATTTAGGAGTGGGACACTCAAGAGCTTGGTGTAGGACTTGTCAGCTGTGACTACCGTGAAGTGATCTGGCTGAACCAGTTTATTGTGGAAGCCTAATGCAGATATTTATCTAGGGCTATTGATAGATCCAGGGTACACTTCCAGTCTCCAACCTGGGGAATATACCTGCATTCTGGAAGGCAAGTGAGGGAAAGAATGATGAGGTTCTTCACATTCAGTACATAAAATTTGACTTAATTTTATGTTTTTAGTATGGAACCCCTTCTGTCAACTCTACTTGGTGTTTCCCTGTCAAACCTCATGTTTTATTCTTTTCAGTTGACTAGTGCAAGAAATGGAATGAAATCTGGGAGTCTTAACTGCTCTTTGGAAAGACATTCAACCAATCATCTATTTTTACTATACCTTTAGTGTCACTTACAGAGACTCCTGGTGCCACCAGTTCCTGAACTATTTGGGGATTCTGCCAAATGAATTGTGTTGCTCATTAACTTTTTCCTTTGATAACTTAGAATTCAGCTTTCTCTGTTAAGGCTGTTACTACTTCGTAGTTTCTACTTCCTAGATTTGTTCTGGGAAGAACAAAACAAAAGAACTAGAACAAAAGATCTAGTTCTTTTTGACTTTTACATTTTATTCTTTCTTTTTTAAAGAAAAAAAAACCCAAACCTTTATTTTTTATTTTATTGAGATTTCTAGAGTGAACATAGGTAAATTAATATATTCAGTCTGCCATCTTTAACTAGAAGCACTTTGTACTATTATTTTTATGTTGCCATTATCTTATACCCTAGAAACATTGACTGGGGGCATTCTATGTTTTAATAAGCCCTCCAGGTAATTCTGGTAGTTGTTACAGTTTGAGAACCAGTGCTCTAAACTTAAGTGGATGCAAAGCTCTCTACCAGTCCTTGGCTTACCATTGCTTTGCTCTAATTTTTTATTTTAATGTCATCTCCTAATTGACCACATTTTGTCATCAGTAGATTTTTCAAAAAGGATTTATTGGTGCCGGAATCTCTAAGTTCTTTGGTTTTTGAAAGTGCCTGCTAAATTCTTGAGAGACATTTTGGACTAGTATAATATAGTATACGAATTTCCTTCAGAACTTTGTAGTTATTTCTCTTTCGTATTCTGTCTTATATCAGCCTGGTTTCCACACCGTCCCTCTGCACATGCATAGGTGGTTTGTTTCCTCTGCCTGAGTAGCTGAAGAGTTTTTGTTTATCTTAGAAATTAAATAACCAGATAAGTCTGAGTTTAAATCTTTTATCACTTTTTTTCCCCTTCTCAAAAAGTAGTGTGCTCTTTTGATGCACAGATTATTTTTCCATCTAAGGAATTTTTCTTATATTAGATCTGTGAATATCCTTTGATTCATTTATTTAGAGGATTCTCTATTTTAAGGACTTTTTTTAGTTAAGGTATAATTTACATACAGTAGAATTTACTCTTTGTAATATACAGTTCCATGAGTTTTGACAAATGCATCTCTAGTCGTGTAACCGTTTTGGAACATTGATCATCCTAAAAAATTGCACTGTCCTGTCCTTGGCAACCCCTATTTTCTGTCTTTAGGATTTTGCCTTTCTAGAGTGTCATATTAATGGAATCCTACAATATATAGTCTTTGAGTCTGGCTTCTTTTACTTAGCACATAATGAGTTTCATTCTCCGTATGTTTTTATTGTTGAATATTGTTTTTGTTTGGATGTACCACAATTTATCCATTCACCATTTGAGGAGCCTTTCTAGGTTTTGATGATTACAAATAAAGTAGCTATAAGCATTCCCATCAAGGTTTTTTTGTGTAATTATAAGTTCTTATTTCACTTGAATTAATATCTGAGTGTGGATTTGCTTATTCATACAGTAAGTGCATGTTTGATTTAAAAATAAGAAACAGTCAAACTGGTTTCCAAAATGGTTGTACCATTTTTCATTCCCGCCACCAAAGTAAGAGAGTTCTAGTTGCTCTGCATTCTTGTCAGTAGTTGGTATCATCAGTTTATTTCATTTTAGCCGTTCTAATATGCATGCAGTAGTATCTCTGATTTTAATGTACATTTCCCTAATAATGATATTGAGCACTTTTTCTTTGCTTATTTGCTGTCTATATGCCTTTTATTAAAGTATCTGTTTAAATATTTTGCCCATTTTTAATTGAGTTGTTTGTTTTCCTATCACTGAGTTTTTAGAGTTCTTTTTATATTCTGGATGCCGATGATTTATCATGTACCTGACTTGCAAGTATTTTCAAGTTTATGGCTTGCTTTTTCATTCTCAGCAGTGTGTTTCAAAGAGCAAAAGTTCTTAATTTTGATGAAGCCCAATTCATTTGTTTTTCTTTTGTGAGTCCTGCTTTTTATATGCTATCTAGGAAATCTTAATTCTCATATATGGTTTGATTATGGCTTAAGGTTAACTTTCTAAAAAATGTATGAATATCCAGTTATTTCAGCAACATCTGTTAAAAAGATTATCCTTTCCATAGTGAATTGCTTTGGTATCTTTGTCAAAAATCCTTTGATTATATTTGCATGAATCTATTTCTGAACTTTATTGTGTTCTACTTAGCGTGTCCACCCTTTTCCCTATATCACTCTGTTTTAATTACTGTCACTTTAATGCTAGTCTTGAAATCAGGTAGTGTGTCTTTTAACTTTGTTCTTTTTTCAGACTTGTTTGAGCTATTCTGGTGTTTTTTGCCTGTTCAGCTAGTTTATTTCTGTAAATCTGATGTTGGGATTGTGATTGGAATTGGGCTGAATCTATAGATAAGTTTGGCAAGACCTGATATCTTGAAAATAATTGTCTTCCAATTATGAACTCTGTATATTTTGCCATTCATTTAGGTCTTTGATTTCTTTCACCAATGTTTTGTAGTTTTCATTATTTGAGATCTTGTCTATGTTTTGTTAGATTTATAACTATTTTCTTTTTGTTTTCAGTTGTTACTAATACGTAGAAACATGATTGTGTATATTGACTTTTTATCATGTGACCTTATTAAACTGATGAGTTAGTTCTAGTTGCATTTTTGTAGGTTCTTTGTGGGGTATTTTTATTGTTTTTATTTGTTTTGTTTTGTTGTCATCCAGACTCGAGTGCAGTGGCGCTATTATAGCTTACTATATCCTTGAACTCCTAGGCTCAAATGGTCCTCCTGCCTCAGCTTCCCAAATTGCTGGGATTACGGGTGTGAGCCATGGTGTATGGCCCTCTTTGGGATTTTCTATATAGACAATTGTGTTATATGTGAAGAGGGCAGTTTCGTGTCTTCCATTCCAATTTTTATGTTTTATTTTCTTTCTTGCCTCATTATATTGGCTGGGACCTCCAGTGTGAAGTTGAATTCAAATGGTGAGAGAGGTATTTTGCCTTGTTTGATGTCTTACAGGGAAAGCATTCAGACTTTCGTCATTAATTATGGGTGAGAGCTGTAGGTATTTGTAAATGCCATTTATCAAGTTAAGGATGTTATCTTCTATTCTTTGCTGACAGTTTATATCATGAATAGGTATTGAATTTTGTCAAATGGTTTTTCTGTATCTATTGAGATGACCTTGTTTTTTTTCTTTAGTCTGTTTATACAGTAGAGGTCATTGGTTGATTTTTAAAAGTGGAACCAGCCTTGCTTTTCCAGGCTAAACTCTACCTGGTGGCAATATATTATCCTTTTTATATACTTTCATATTGCTGCTTTTGACTTGCTAAAATATCATTAAGAATTTTTTTGTGTATGTTTATGAGGGATATCAGTCTATTATTTTCTTATGATGTCTTTGGATTTAGTCTCTGTAATTCTGGCCCATTTTTTTTAAATAAGAAGAATATATCTCTTTCATATTCCTTTGTATGCAAATCCAAATTTCTCTCTGGTATAATTTTCTTTCTTGGAGGATTTCCTTCAACATTTCTGGTAGTTTAATTCTGCTTGTTTGGATTATTTTGTCTTTTCTATTCCTGAAAATGTCTTTATTTTGCCTTAATTTTTGGAAGATATTTTCACTGAGTACAAAATTCTTTTTTTTTTTATTATACTTTAAGTTTTAGGGTACATGTGCACATTGTGCAGGTTAGTTACATATGTATACATGTGCCATGCTGGTGCGCTGCACCCACTAACTCGTCATCTAGCATTAGGTATATCTCCCAATGCTATCCCTCCCCCCTCCCCCAACCCCACCACAGTCCCCAGAGTATGATATTCCCCTTCCTGTGTCCATGTGATCTCACTGTTCAATTCCCACCTATGAGTGAGAATATGCGTACAAAATTCTATGTTTACATATTTTTTTCTTTCGATACTGATTTTAGGCTTGAACCGTTTCTTACTAGAAGTGTGATTTATTTCTTTGTTCCTCAGTTTATAATGTACATTTTATTTTTCTGCCTACTTTTAAGATTTTTCTGATTATTACTTTTTTAAGTAATTTGATTATGATGTGACTTGGTGTGGTTTTCATGTTTATTTTGCTAGGGCTTTGTTGAGTTTCCTGGATCTGTGAGTTTATCGTTTTCATAAATTTGGAAAAATTTGGGCAATTACTTCCTCAGAAGCACCTTTGTGTCACTTCTCTCCAATTGCAGTTCATTTCAGGGACTCTAATTTCACTTATATTAGGCTATTTAAAGTTGTCTCACAATGTTCTGATCCTTTTCTTATTTTTATCTCTCTTTCATTTTGGATCATTTATTTTCTTATGTCTTCAGGTTCATTATTAATCTTTTCTTCTGTCTTGTCAATATTTAGGGGGCTTATTTTATCATCTGGAGAAGTATGATATGGGTCTTAATTTTAAATTATCTTCCATGTCTGTCCGTAACATTATCAAGTTTTCCTCTGCCTCCTTGAGCATGTGATATATACTTAACAGTAATACTACAATGCCCTATTTATAAATGAACTCAGTTATCTATATCATTTCCAGGTTGATATTGACTGATTGATCCTCATTATAGGTTGTATTTTTCTGTTTTTTGCATGCCTGCTAATTTTTTGTTAGCTTTCCAGTGTAAATTTTTCCTTGATCAGCGCTGGATATACTTTTATTTTCAAAAAAATATTCTTGGGCTTTTATCTTTGACTTGGGTGATTTTACTTAGAGACAGTGTGATCTTTTTATTTGCCTTTAGGTTTCGTTAAGTGCAACTAGTGCAGCCTTTAGTTTGATGGCTGATTTTTCTCCAGTATTAATTGCCTTCTGATATCTTTACCCAATGCCTCATGGATTACAAAGTTTTTCACCTCTGGGTGGTAAAATTCTCAGACCCTCCCTGCAGTGAACATTCTCCCTAGGCAGAAATAAGGGCCAGTTGGCTGGGCGCGGTGGGCCACGCCTGTAATCCCAGCACTTTGGGAGGCCGAGGTAGGCGGATCACCTGAGGTCAGGAGACCAGCCTGGCCAACATGGTGAAACCCTGTCTACTAAAACTACAAAAAAATACAAAAATTAGCCGGGTGTGGTGGTGCACGCCTGCAATCCCAGCTACTCAGGAGGCTGAGGCAGGAGAATCCCTTGAACCCGGAGTGGGTGGGGGAAGGTTGCAGTGAGCTGAGATCGCACCACTGCACTCCAGCCTGGGTGACAGAAGGAGACTGTGTAAATCAATCAATTAATCAATAAAATAAGGGCCAGTCAGGGCTCACATTGTCTCCTCTTAGAAATTGCTGGCTTTACATTGCCTGTTGTTCATTGTCTGAAAAACTTATTTTTTCCATTGTTTAAGTCAGGAGGATAAGTCTGGTCATGGTTTCTCCATCTTGACCTGAATTTATAGTAATTATCCCAAGCCTTTTTTCATCAGTAATTTTATGTTTACCTATGTCTGTTTTGTTTCTTGATAGTTACTAGTTAAGTCCGTTTTTTCCCTTCTCATTTCTTTAGCCCTTTGATTTCCACTTTCCATTGTGTTCTGTTCTTACTTCATTTTTGAGGTCTCCTTTTTTAAAAAAAAATTTTTTTATTTTTCTATAGCTCAAATGAAATACTGGTAGGGGATTTCCTTTTCTTACTGGATTATATTTATTTCAGACTGAATTCTTCATATGCCTTATATTTTCTTCATTCCTTTTTCTGAGGGGAGATGTTTATGTTTAACTTTTGCTAAAGTATATTTACATAGTTGCCATGACACGTATTTCCGTTTTGTGGACGTTTAATATAAAGCAGCTTTATTCTTACCTTATATTGGTTGGTGTAGTGGTCTAGCTTCTACAACATTCCCTTACTGTGATATCTAAGACTCTTTTCCCCTAGAGCTGTAATTCTAGGGCTGGAAGATCTGGTTCATCCACCTTCTAGAAGTCTGACATCTCAGCCCAGGTTATGATATTATGAGAATATTTACTCTGTGGCTTTCTTAGATACTGTTAAATACTCTGTACCAGTGTTCCTCTCTCCTAGACAGGAAGATATTCTGTTCCCTTGGGGGCATACTGCTAGTTTAGTGTGGTGGTCACTGGAGAAAAGCTAGCCCCAGTTGTATTATTATCCTTTTTGCCTCACTCTAGTTGTAGTTTTCATTATTATCACTATCGCCAGGTCAAAAGAAGGAAAATATATCAATTCACTTTTTTTTCCCTCCCTGGATGTATTTGAGAATCCTGAGAATTTTGTGTATTCATCAGTCTAGTATCTGGGGGCTAAAGGTCAGGGGCTGGAGGTGGGCTTAGCAGCTGTGCTACTCATGAATATTCCATTTCTTTTCCTCTTTAAACTTTGGTTACTGCTGATGATTTTTTCCCCTTTTTGTTTTAGCTGATTTGTCCGTTTTACTTGGCATAGAGTCCAAGGATTTTTTTTGTCTTTACTCCTTCTTAGAAGTTGCTAAGTTTTGTGGTATATAGATAATTTATATGAACCAAATACCGTATGTCCCTTGATGTAATTACTTTTAGTCTTTTTTTTTTTAACAGATAGAATGTCAATTTTCATTGTATCATTTTAAGATATAGTGATTTACTGATTCTTAATAATATTTTCAATAATATTCTTTTTCCCAGATACCATGTTTGTGTGGAAGTGCCCCGTGTTTGCTATGCCGATGCTGTCCTAGTGGAAACAACTCCACTGTAACTAGATTGATCTATGCACTTTTCTTGCTTGTTGGAGTATGTGTAGCTTGTGTAATGTTGATACCAGGAATGGAAGAACAACTGAATAAGGTTAGTCTCGTTTCTTATTTATTGATTAACTGAGGCTATAGGGTATATATGTATATGTATAAAACTGATTCGGGGATATTGTAAACAGAATAATATAGAATAAGACAGTATGTAATCCTAGTTGTAGTTCATAATCTTTTAGGAAAAAGATAATATACATTAGTTTGTTAAGTTCTATGATGGTGGTACAGGAAATGTACTATGGTAATACACAGAAAGAAGTATAATTCTAACCAGGTGTCAGAATCTCAGTGGGTCATGGAAAAAAGGATGTTCTAAGAATGATTAGAACTTGCATATACAGAGATTGAAAAATAGAAAGCATAATGAGTATAAAAGAGCTTTTCAAGCAAAGTATCTATACTTTAGGAAGATTAATCTTACAATTAATAAAGTATAAACGTCAAGCAGTTAAATATGGAGGCTGTTGCAGTGGTATAATCAAGAAGAGAATAGCGGACCTGAAATAAGATTTTCTGGATGTAAAATTGACTGAGCCTAGCACTGAAATATTGGCAGTGATATGGAATCATAAATAACAACCAGGTTCTGATCCTACAAAACTGGGAGGAAAGTATTGCTATTAACCTAGAAAGGAAAATTTTTAGAGAGAGTCAGGTTGTGGAAGGAGATTGGGAACACATAATAAATTTAGTTTCTAACATGTTGACTTGGTGGTATTGCATCGTGTACATGTGTATATATATATATATATGTATGTCTTACTCAGTTCAGGCTGCTATAACAAGAATATCATAGGCTGGGTGGCTTAAGACAACAAAAATTTATTTCTCAGTTTTGGAGGCTGAAAGTCCGAGATCAGGGTGCCACCATGGTCAAGTTCTGGTGAGGATCTTATTCCTGGTTTACACATGGCCATCTTACATTTTTGAAAGAAAGCAGCAGCTCTCTTCTGTCTGTTTTTATAAGGGCATTAATCCCATCCTGAGGGCTCTACCCTCATGATTTAATTACCACATAAAGGCCCTATCTCCCACTATCCTCCCATTGAGGGTTAGAGTTTCAGCATTTAATTTTGGGTAGACACAAACACGAAGTCCATAATAATATACAGCAGTAAGTAGAAAACATGAAGGAATTTAAAAGAGAAATCAGAGCTAGAGACTGCCTTGAGGATAGAAATTGAATGTTGAAACCATGGCAGCGTATGCTGAAGATCATTCAGAGTGAGCAGAGCTAGAACTCTGCCAAAATCTCTTACTTAAGGGAGTTAGTGGAGAAAGGAAAACCTGATTCTGATCCTAGAAAACTGGGAGGGAAGGGATAACAGAAAAGAACAAAGAAAATGTACAGGTTCTAGGAAGAAAGTTTTAAGAATGACAGGGATAGTGTCTATATAAAAATGAGATTAAGGAATGTGATTAAGCAGTAGCCTTTGGGTTTGGAAACCAGTACATGACTAGTGTCCTGGAAAAGCAGTTTTTTTAGAGTGCTGGGACTGGAAGGAGTGGGAGGAAATAATTTATTCTTATATATATGAATAATAGATGTATTAATAGTTCTGAACAGTAGTCTCAGAAATAGCACTTACACTACTAAAACAAGTCTATCATGCTATTCAAGTAGAATGCAAGTTTTTAAAATGTAGGATAAATCTATAACTCAAAATAAGCAACCAGCATAGAGTTGGTATTGTAGTTTATGATTTGCGCAGATGGGGATTTAACTCTTTTTTCCCCACTGTATGTGATTAAAATGTATCAGACTCATCTTGAGTACATATTCATCATAAATTGTAAAGCAAATGCCAGTTTTCTAAACCTTTACTTAAACTATTTGATTACATATAATTTTTATTTTTACTTAATGAAAAAAAATGATGGATCATAAACTCTTTTGTTTTTCTAGATTCCTGGATTTTGTGAGAATGAGAAAGGTGTTGTCCCTTGTAACATTTTGGTTGGCTATAAAGCTGTATATCGTTTGTGCTTTGGTTTGGCTATGTTCTATCTTCTTCTCTCTTTACTAATGATCAAAGTGAAGAGTAGCAGTGATCCTAGAGCTGCAGTGCACAATGGGTAAGTTTTTAAATAAGCTTCAATATAAAAGCCTGGGTAGCCTCTTCTTGATAATTGCCAGTTTATCTAAGGAAACTTTAAGGTAAAATAAACTTATACAATTTGCAGAATTACTTTATTCATGAATGACAGGATAAGAAAATCTTGTTTTTACTGGAGAATGTCAGACTTTGGATATTAAATAATAGCTGTGATAACCTCTGATCCACAGTGTTTTGTATTTTCATACTAAAAAAGAGGCTCTATTATATTTGTGACTACTAAGGGAATAGCTATTTCTCCTTCTACTGTTAACTTTAGGTGGACCAGTCCACTTACATAGAACTCTCAGTTCCCTAGACCCAGAGAGCAGATTTTTCTAGGTTGGTTGTATTGGACAACCCAGAAAGAAACTTCAGGGTTTCTTTTATCAATCTTCCTTCATATAGAGCACTACTTCTGGTACCCTTATTTGACTGTTTTAATATCTGCTGTTGCTTATCTAGTTACATGTGCTACCAAAGACAAAAGGTATAAACAAGTAGAATATAAATATTAATGAGAAAATATGTGACGGGTTGCTTTTCCTTTATTTTGTTCCTTTGGTCATTGATTATTTTATTAAATTATTAGAGTTTTAGATGGAGGCATTTATCATGTGTTTATAAAAACTATTCATTTATACAGTTCACCTTATACTTTGATACATTATCCCACTTATGTGAAATAAGCCTGTGAAATGGAACTAACATTCTCATTTTTCCATAATGAATTAGTGAGAAATACATCTTTCTCAAAATGGTCTTAAAAGCAGTTTATGTAATTGTTGTTTTTTCTGATAATCAAGTGTATTAGGGTTCTCTGGAGGGACAGAACTAATAGGATAGATAGATATATATAAAGGGGAGTTTATTAAGTATTATCTCACATGATCTCAAGGTCCCACAATAGGCCACCTGCAAGCTGAGGAGCAAGGAGAGCCAGTCCTAGTCCCAAAACTGAAGAACTTGGAGCCTGATGTTCAAGGGCAGGGAGCATCCAGCACGGGAGAAAGATGTAGGCTGGGATGCTAGGCCAGTCTAGTCTTTTCACTTTTTTTTTTTGCCTGCTTTATATTCTAGCCCTGCTGGCAGCTGATTAGATGGTGCCCACCCAGATTAAGGGTGTGTCTGCCTTTCCCAGCCCGCTGACTGAAATGTTAATCTCCTTTGGCATCACCCTCACAGACACACCCAGCATCAGTACTTTGCACCCTTCAATCCAATCAAGTTGACACTCAGTATTAACCATTACAAGTCAGTACTTTGCATCCTTGAATCCAATCGACACTCAGTATTAACTATCAGAAGTCTACCCATTGTCAACTTGAACCCATATACATCTCCTGAGATCATAATCTGCAAATAAAGACAATAATAAGGTCATATAACTAACCTTACAACTGAAAACGCACCAGTCCCCAACCAAAATACTAATTACATAAAGTTAACAATACTTAAATGCTGATGTGAAGTCAGTAAATCTTATGTCACATGATAAAGGAGAATGGAAATAAAATGAAGATATTTTCTTAGTACAAGTATATGCATGCATGAACATGTTTTTGACAAAACAAGGAGGAAGTACTCACAACAATTACAGCCCTCGTTTCTGCAGCTGGACATGTGGTCATAGCTGGTATTGATGACTGCCTTCTGCTACCCATTGTGTATTCCCTTTGCCTTCAGCAAGCAACTCAGCAGGTCGTGGTTTTTTTCCTGGTGGAGTGACCCAATGATCTCCATAAGCGCCTACTTTAACTGGGGGACCACAATGTTGTTTTGGGTCCCCTGGAATCAATGTCAGCTCAGAGCCAGTGTCCAGTAGTCCCCAAAATGTCTTATCATTTCCCTTTCTTTTCCAGCCATTTGCTCTGATGCTTCCTCTAGCGTGGTCTGGGCTTTAATCCATTCCTTTCACATTTTGACTTGCCTTTCTTATCAGATTTTTTTTTGCTTTGTTTTTTCCAATTGGAAAGATCTATAATATAAGCTTGGGTTCATGGTAATGGTTAATTTCACTCTCTCTCCAAACTACGTTATCTAAATATGATGATAACCTTGTTTTGTAGTTACAAATATGGCTACACTCCAGATCATAATATCCTCAGAAAGAAGTAGAACATTCACATAAAGTGTAGCTATTTGTTAAGATGCAGTTAAATGATTTCATATATGAAATTATTTGATGAATGTCTATTAATAAAAAATTATATTTCTTTTTGTTTTAGATTTTGGTTCTTTAAATTTGCTGCAGCAATTGCAATTATTATTGGGGCATTCTTCATTCCAGAAGGAACTTTTACAACTGGTAAGAAATCCTTTTTAAGTTGTTTGACGTTGATATTTTATAAAGGAATCTGAAATAATTGTCACCTGGAACTATAACTTTAATTGTTTGTCTTTTTGTTTGGGGGGGTGTGTGTGTGTGTTTCCCCAGTTGGCAAAATCAAGATGTTCATATAAAATTTTATTTTCCTTTTTGTGTACTGTGATTTTGAAAGGAAATGATAAAAATCAAACTAACCAATCACTTATGTATGCTTTCTTTCCCTTTCAGTGTGGTTTTATGTAGGCATGGCAGGTGCCTTTTGTTTCATCCTCATACAACTAGTCTTACTTATTGATTTCGCACATTCATGGAATGAATCGTGGGTTGAAAAAATGGAAGAAGGGAACTCGAGATGTTGGTATGCAGGTAAGCTTTCGTCGCAGAACAACTTCAGTATAGTTGAACTTTGAAGTCAAGAATAGATATGTAGACTAGGTAAATCACTTAGGATTTTTATGGTCTACTTTCCTATGAAGAGGTTTTTAATTTAAACTTTGTGAGTGTCAAAATATCACATTGTATCAGCAACTTGGTGAGCATATCTTTTAGCAGATTAACTGGGAACATAACCCAAGAACCAGGAAAGAATCCAAAAGAACCTGAATAGCTAAAATAAATGTTCCAAAGCATATTACTGAAATCATGTGCACTTTATAGCTTAATTTTCTAGCCTACAATGGGTTAAAAGCAAAATATTAAAGGGAAGAGGATT
Organism: Pan troglodytes; assembly: GCF_028858775.2. Lineage (NCBI taxonomy): Eukaryota > Metazoa > Chordata > Mammalia > Primates > Hominidae > Pan > Pan troglodytes. The sequence continues at coordinate 134,334,719 of NC_072403.2, read as the reverse complement.
GCTAGGAATAGATAAACACACAGTGATACAATTCATAAACAGCAGCAAATAAAAAATATAAAAAGCAACTCGGACGTTTTATTCAAGTGCAAAGGATGCTTTTATGTGCATCAATAACAACTAAAGGAATTCCTATAGTAATGTAATTAATGATTATTTATAATGATGATGTTGAGTCCTTTGGGGTTATACTTGAAAACAGATATCACAATTCAAATGCTTACAGGGCCAAACCAGGTAACAAAAATGAGGGAACAGGAGGACAGAGTTTAAGTGCATAAGCTTTGTGCAAATAGACTACAATGAATTGGAGAGTATGAATGCCCCATCTAAAGTGCATTACTACTGCTCAGCTCCATTTATTAGTTGCCTTGTGGGAATGTGAACTTAGTATTGCTTGATTTTTCTAATGTTTTTCAAAAGAAGTCATAAATCTGGATTTTCATGCTAAATGACTGAGTTTCAGCTAAAAAAATTTTAAATTGGAGTGCAAGCCAAATCCAGTGTGTCTGCTGGCCTAATATTCTTCTCACACAACTAATTTGTGGTGTTTTATCTCAGTGGTTCAAGTTAAAATAATTTGGTGCTCAAAGAAATAAGCTTTAGTCATTTGGAAATTTCACTTACATTGAATACCTTGTTCTCTAAATGCAAAGTCTAATGCAAGGGTTTCTGTGTCTTTTGTTCCCTGCTGTATCCCCAGGGCCTGGAATGCAGGCATTCAATAAATATTTGTTGGATGGATCCCCTGTCAGCGAGGCAAATCTACATAAATACTTGTATATTAGGCACATACTAGCATAAAGGCTAAACAACTTGTGTATGTTGAAATTTACATAGAAAAAGCATAGGTTGACTTATTAAATAATGACTTACCCTTGCATAATATGTATCTTTTAAGATTTTAGTTCATGAGGAAAAGCATCATTGTTTTGAGGGCTTAACATTAATAATGAAAATAATTTTCTTAATGCCCTTGTTTACAACTGAGTGATAATGGTTCTTGAAAAACCTTAAGTAATATTCCTCTTATAGTTATTTTTCTTTATTTTGAAAATAATGGCTAACATGTAAACATAGTTTGTAAACTCTAATATAGATATTAGTATTAAATCCTATTAGTTTCTTACTAACTTGCCATCCTTGCAAATACATAATAGCTATGTGTAAAAACTAGAATTCTTCAGCAATAAAGGTCAGAATTAATTTTCTTTCCTGCTTTTATAGCCTTTATAATGCTGACAATGTTAGTTGCTTAAAATATATTTTTTGACAAAATGACAGATTGTTGATAAAACAGGTCCCATTTCTAATTGCTAATAATTTCTGATAAAAAGCTAATTATCCAATTATATTTCTTTCACAGCTTTGTTATCAGCTACAGCTCTGAATTATCTGCTGTCTTTAGTTGCTATCGTCCTGTTCTTTGTCTACTACACTCATCCAGCCAGTTGTTCAGAAAACAAGGCGTTCATCAGTGTCAACATGCTCCTCTGCGTTGGTGCTTCTGTAATGTCTATACTGCCAAAAATCCAAGTATGCCCTTTAAAGCATTAGTTTTTTATGAAGCTTATACCTTTTTAAGTTTTCAAAAATCTAGAATGATGTCAGACTATTTACCTGTGTTGCTATATATATATATATATTTTTTTTTTTTTTTTGTAGGAATCACAACCAAGATCTGGTTTGTTACAGTCTTCAGTAATTACAGTCTACACAATGTATTTGACATGGTCAGCTATGACCAATGAACCAGGTGTGTTTTATTTATATTACATGTTCCTAAAGGTTCTGCAGTTGTTGTTTTTCCAGAAATTGTCTTTTTGTGAGATTAAATTACTTAAAAATTAGGCTTCTAGAGGAATAAAGTACGAAGTTTTTATCTTTGATGTATCATTTATTTCACTTAGTTTCTTCCATCACTAACAAAATTATAAGAAGGTTACATGTATACCTAAGAGAAACTGTGAGTTCAGTTTCAGAGCACCACAATGAAACAAGCATCACAGTAAAGCATGATTTTTTGGTTTCCCAGTGCATATACAACTTTTGTTTATCTTACACTAGTCTGTTGTGTGCCATAGCATTATGTCTAGAAAAACAATGTACATTCCTTAATTTGAAAGTACTTTATTTCCAAAAAATGCTAACAGTCATCTGAGCCTTCATCAAGTTGTAATCTTTTTGCTGGTAGGAGGTCTTGCCTCAATGTTGACGGCTGCTGACCGAACAGGGTGTTGGTTGCTGCAGTTTGGCGTGGCTGTTTTAGTATCTTTAAACTAAGACCACAATGAAGTTTGCCCATTGATTGACTCTTCCTTTCACAAAATATTTCTCTGTAGCATATGATGCTGTTTGATAGCATTTGACCCAGAGTAGAATTTCCTTCCAAATTGGAGTCAATCCTCTTAAACCTGCTCCTGGTTCATTAAGTAAGTTTATGTAATATTCTAACTCCTTTGCTGTCATTTCAATAATATTCATAGCATCTTCATCAGGAGTAAATTCCATCTCAAAAAACTACTTTGTTCATCCATAAGAAGCAACTCCTCATCATTCAGGCTTGATAATGAAATTGCAGCAATTCAGTCACATCTTCAGGTTCCATTTTTTAGTTCTCTTGTTCTTTCCACCATATCTGTAGCTACTTCCTCCACTAAAGTCTTGAAATCCTCAGTCATCTATGAGGGTTAGAATCAACTTCTTTTAAACTCCTGTTAATGTTGATATTTTGACATTTTTCCCATGAATCATGAATGTTCTTAATAGCATCTAGAATGGTGAATCTTTTCCAGAAGGTTTTCAGTTTACTTTGTCCACCCAGATCTATCAGAGGAATTACTCTATGGCAGCTATAGCCTTACAAAATATATTTCTTAAATAATAAGATTTAAACGTTGAAATTACTCCTTTTTCCATGGGCTGCAGAATAAATACTGTGTTAGCAGACATGAAAATATTAATCTCCCTGTACATCTCTATCAGAGCTTTTGGGTGACCCAGGTGCATCGTCATTGAGTAGTAATATTTTGAAAGGATCTTTTAGCAGTAAGTCCCAACAATGGGCTTAAAATATTCCGTAACCCATACTTTCAACAGATGTGCTGTCATCTAGGCTTTTTTCTATTCATAGAGAGGCTGAATAGACTTAATATAATTCTTAAGGGCCCTAGGATTTTTGGAATGGGAAAGAACATTGGCTTTCTCTTAAAATCATTGTCTGCATTAGTCCCTAACAAGAGAATCAGCCTGTCCTTTTAAGCTTTGAAGCCAGGCATTGACTGACTTCTCTATAGCTGTGAAAGTCCTAGATTATATCTTCTTACAATAGAAGTCTATGTTGTCTTTATTGAAAATCTGTTTGGTTTGGCTGCTTTCTTTTTTCTTATTTTTATTTTTTTGAGATGGAGTTTCACTCTTGTTGCACAGGCTGGAGTGCAGTGGCACAATCCCTGTTCACTGCAACTTCTGTCTCCTTGGTAAGCCATTCTCCTGCCTCAGCCTCCTGAATAGCTGGGATTTACAGGCCTGCGCCACCACACCCAGCTAATTTTGTATTTTTAGTAGAGATTGGGTTTCACCATGTTAGCCAGGCTGTTCTCGAACTCCTGACCTCAGGTGATCCACCCGCCTCAGCCTCCCAAAGTGCTGAACTTACAGGCGTGAGCAACCATGCCTGACCAGTGTAGCTACTTTCATTAATTTTGTTGGCTAGATTTTTAGGATGACTTGCTGTAGCTTCTGCATCAGCACTTACTGGTTCACCTTATACTTTTATGTTATGGAGACAGTTTCTTTCCTTAAACCTCAACAACCAACCCCATCTAGTTTCAAACTTTTCTTCTACAGCTTCCTTCTCTCTCTCAATCTTAATAGACTTGAAGTGAGAGAGAGGGCCTTTCTCTGGATTAGGCTTTGGCTTAAGGGAATGCTCTGCTGGTTTGATCTTCTATCCAGGTCACTAAAACTTTCTCCTCCATATCAGCAATAAGACTGCTTTGCTTTCTTATCTACCATTTGTGTGTTTGTGTTCACTGGAGTGGCACTTTTAATATCCTTCAAGAACTTTTTCTTTTCTTTGCATTCGCAACTCAGCTAACTGGAACAGAAGGCCTAGCTTTTGACCTGTCTCAGCTTTTGGCATGCTTTCTTAACTAAGCTTAATCATTTCTAGCATTTGATTTAAGTGAGAAAGGGGACTCTTTTACTTGAACAGTTAGAGGCCATTGCAGGGTTATTAACTGGCCTAATTTCCATATGGTTGTGTCTTGAAATAGGCCCAAGGAGAGGGATAGAGACAAGGAAATGGGTGGTTGGTGGAGCAGTCAGAACACACACAATGTTTTTCGATTATTTCACCATCTTATATGGGTGTGATTTGTGGTGCCCGAAAGAAATTACAATAGTAACATAATAGGTCACTGATGAGAGATCACCATAACAGATGTAATTAATAATAATGACAAATTGTGAAATATTACAAGAATTACCAAAATGTGAAACAAAGTGAGTACATACTGTTAGAAAAAATGGAACCAATAGACTTGTTTAATGCAGGGTTGCCACAAACCTTCAATTTGTAAAAAGAACACTATCTGTAAAATGCTAAAAAAAAAAAAAAAAAAAAAAAAAAATAGGCAAAGCACAGTAAAACAAGGTATGTCTATGTAAGAAACTGGGTGAAATTATAAGAAAGGTATCTGATTTGCATAGAGCATATAATCGTCGTATATAGAAAGAAAAACTCTTCAAATTCCTGTTGATTCAATTGTGAACAGTATAATTTTTTCACATTATTAAATTACTCTTTTAGCCTGTGACTACCTTACAATTGAATTTGATAATTGGGCTTTGTAATGCATCTTATTATAGGCTAGTTATATTGCACACCATGAGAATAGAAACATATGTTGAAAGGAGACAAATTAGAATAGACAAAAATTATTACCTATTAAAAAGAAGAAAATGATCTCTTTTCCTAAAAAATTTATCTGATGTTATATGAATCTTATTGAGTTTACAAACTGTAGGTATTTTATCATAGGTACTTTATAACTTGGAGACCAATTTATTTTTTGTTTTTTGTTTTGATGTATTACACAAAGATTTCCTGTTTTTTTCCAGGTAGGTGGTTAGAAAAAAATTACTAGTAGTTTGCTTTAGAGAAGGAAATAGCCTTACCTAATTGGCTTTAAGGTAAGAATCATTTTCATTAGTAAGATGGAGTTTGACAGATCTGGCTTTGCGGGAGAAAAATATGTATTTTAGACACTTTAGTGAATATTTTAGCAATCCTACTTTTTTTTTTTTGAGACAGAGTCTCGCTCTGTCGTTAGGCTGGAATGCAGTGGCATGATCTCGGCTCACTGCAACCGCCTCCTGGGTTCGAATCTTTCTGCCTCAGCCTCCCGAGTAGCTGGGACTACAGGCACATGCCACCACGCCCAGCTGATTTTTGTATTTTTAGTAGAGAAGCGGTTTCACCATGTTGGCCAGGATGATCTCGATCTCTTGACCTTGTGATCTGCCCGCCTCGGCCTCCCAAAGTGCTGGGATTACAGGCATGAGCCACCGCACCTGGCCTACTTTCTTCTTTATAAAAGAATAAAACTTGAGTAAGCAGTAGGTCATTATACTTTATTGGGTAATTTCCATGAGGCATTTGCTGGAGTCCTTATAACTGGTTTTTGTGTAAGCTGTCTTGCTTTTTTAACAATGTGCTATATCAAATTGATAAGCTTCATAAAGTCTGTATCATAATTTCAACATATAATAGAAAAGCCAGTGCATTGTGGTTTATAATCTCTGAATTTTCTTTCTAAATCTACTAGAATTATACTAACCTTAGAAAGTTCATCTATATTTCACCTCTTTCCTGATTGTAGAGGTAATTATCTCTCAGCTATCACATGTTGTTGAAAATTAAATGATTTAACTTTTCCAGGTACTTCTATAAAATCAGAACTATTAACACTTCAAAGGTCTTATTAATAAGTGCAAGTTTTCTTCAATTATTTTTGTTATACTGATGCCTTTTCCAGCAATTGTTTCTCAATTTGCAGGGGTATAGAGAGTTAAAAATAACTTTTGTTTGCTCTGAAAAACATCTTTTTAATATATTCTAACATTTTAATTTGGCTTTATATTACAGAAACAAATTGCAACCCAAGTCTACTAAGCATAATTGGCTACAATACAACAAGCACTGTCCCAAAGGAAGGGCAGTCAGTCCAGTGGTGGCATGCTCAAGGAATTATAGGACTAATTCTCTTTTTGTTGTGTGTATTTTATTCCAGGTAGGAAAAACTATGGAATTTTTTTCTTTAAACAAGAAGTCTAGCTGTTTATTTATGAATCATTTCTTTTAAAAATGTTCTTTTTTTCTCTCCTCCTAAACTCTCTTTCATACAGCATCCGTACTTCAAACAATAGTCAGGTTAATAAACTGACTCTAACAAGTGATGAATCTACATTAATAGAAGATGGTGGAGCTAGAAGTGATGGATCACTGGAGGATGGTGACGATGTTCACCGAGCTGTAGATAATGAAAGGGATGGTGTCACTTACAGTTATTCCTTCTTTCACTTCATGCTTTTCCTGGCTTCACTTTATATCATGATGACCCTTACCAACTGGTACAGGTATTTATATTTCATGAAAACTCTGGATGTGTGAATTCTGATGGCATTTTATGATTCTCTTGTGAAACCATGATGTGATATGAAGTACTTTTTATCCTCTGATATGTTTCAAAATGTACAGCTAAATGAATAGTGAGATCAGCATGAGAAATGCAGTCTTTACTTCCTTGCTTTAACAGTAACACAAACATTGAAATAGTTCCAAATCTTGGAGAGATTAAAATAAAAATTTTCATGAAACTAATACTTTTTACAAAAATCCATGTTGATAGTGGATCTAACATTTTTTTTTCAATTCTGTAAAGATAGTGAAGTAAAGGATACATCCTTTTTTCTCTTTTGTTTGAACTGTCATTAAAAGCTCTGAAAATTTTTAAATTTAAGTATGAATACATTAAGGTAGATAGATTCTTAGAATTCTTACAAGCCACAATTTTTACAAGCTTAGAATTCTTTCTACAAGCAACAATTTCTACAAATTCTACAAGCTTAGAATTCTTACAAGCTACTTTTTTTTTTAATCACTTCAAACTTAATCTATAAATCTTTTTCTGTTAAGAGGAAGATAGTGATTTATAGTGTTTCATTTTTGAAAGTTCTGGTTTTGTCCAAATGATTACTGAAAGATTTGGTCAAAGATTCAAATTGAACTATGTGGTTTGGGAAGTTCTGTTTTTAATAACTTTTTAATGAATAATATTAATAAACAATTTGTAAGGCGGCTTTCAGTATCAGCAAAAGATGGAGGAAAAAGATTATTCTTTGTTGTATGTCTTTGAGTGCAGCCTTTACTGATTTTTATTATTGAAAAGAATATATATTTTTTAATTCTTACACTGTAGCGTATTAAGCTATAAGAATCCAGCTGGTTCTTTTTTTTTTTTTTTTTTTTTTTTGAAATGGAGTCTTGCTCTGTCACCCAGGCTGGAGTGCAGTGGCTTGATCTCAGCTCACTGCAAGCTCTGTCTCCCAGGTTCACGCCATTCTCCTGCCTCAGCCTCCCGAGTACCAGCTGGTTCTTAACTCAGATCCTTGGCTGTCACATAATAGTAGATATTAAGGCTTTATACCAGAAGGATTTTGGTATATTTCATTAACTCAAAAATCACTTAAACTTGAGATATATTTCCTTCCCAGTCTCTTAATTCTTTCTTTTTTTAAGGAGATATCTCTGAGTCATACCAGTCTCTTAATTCTGAGAAGGGAGGGGCGGGGGAGGGGGTTGGGGGAGTGGAAATCAGGTGAGGAGTTCCATATACATCTTGAACAATCTTATGTAATAGTGACTCTCATTTATCCAGAGGTCATATTCAGTTCCTCTTCTGTCTAATAACATGGCAGACATGCATAAAGTGCTTCAGAGATTATGCAAAATAACTATTTCAGAGGCCTGTATACTTTACTCCATTAAAGGAAATAACAGATTTTTACCTTCACACTAGCAGTGTGGAAAGAAAGGGAGTAGATTAGATGCAGCAATGATATATCTGAAATCACAAACTGTATACAAAGCACGCTTCTGAATTAATGAAGCTTCATAGCTTGGTGGCTGATAATTCAACCCCCTTGCCCCTTTTTAATAATTTTACCTGAAATTTTAGGTATGAACCCTCTCGTGAGATGAAAAGTCAATGGACAGCTGTCTGGGTGAAAATCTCTTCCAGTTGGATTGGCATCGTGCTGTATGTTTGGACACTCGTGGCACCACTTGTTCTTACAAATCGTGATTTTGACTGAGTGAGACTTCTAGCATGAAAGTCCCACTTTGATTATTGCTTATTTGAAAACAGTATTCCCAACTTTTGTAAAGTTGTGTATGTTTTTGCTTCCCATGTAACTTCTCCAGTGTTCTGGCATGAATTAGATTTTACTGCTTGTCATTTTATTTGTTATTTTCTTACCAAGTGCATTGATATGTGAAGTAGAATGAATTGCAGAGGAAAGTTTTATGAATATGGTGATGAGTTAGTAAAAGTGGCCATTATTGGGCTTATTCTCTGCTCTATAGTTGTGAAATGAAGAGTAAAAACAAAATTGTTTGACTATTTTAAAATTATATTAGACCTTAAGCTGTTTTAGGAAGCATTAAAGCAAATGTATGGCTGCCTTTTGAAATATTTGATGTGTTGCCTGGCAGGATACTGCAAAGAACATGGTTTATTTTAAAATTTATAAACAAGTCACTTAAATGCCAGTTGTCTGAAAAATCTTATAAGGTTTTACCCTTGATATGGAATTTACACAGGTAGGGAGTGTTCAGTGGACAATAGTGTAGGTTATGGATGGAGGTGTGGGTACTAAATTGAATAACGAGTAAATAATCTTACTTGGGTAGAGATGGTCTTTGCCAACAAAGTGAACTGTTTTGGTTGTTTTAAACTCATGAAGTATGGGTTCAGTGGAGATGTTTGGAACTCTGAAGGATTTAGACAAGGTTTTGAAAAGGATAATCATGGGTTAGAAGGAAGTGTTTGAAAGTCACTTTGAAAGTTAGTTTTGGGCCAGCACGGTAGCTCACCCTTGTAATCCCAGCACTTTGGGAGGCTGAGGTGGGTAGATTACTTGAGCCCAGGAATTCAAGACCAGCCTGGGCAACATGGTGAAACCCTGTTTCTATAAAAAATAATCTGGGCTTTGTAGCATATGCCTGTGGTCCCAGCTACTGAGGAGGCTGAGGTGGGAGGATTGCTTGAGCCCAGGAGGCAGAGGTTGCAGTGAGCCAAGGTCACGCCACTGCACTCCAGCCTGGGCAACAGAGTGAGACAAAAAAAATATGTATATTGAAAATCAAAGGAGGCAAAATTTTGACAGGGAAGGAAGTAACTGCAAAACACTAGGCTTTAGTAGGTACTTACATAAAATCTAGTCCAGTTCTCTCATTTAAAAAAATGAAGACACTGAAGTACAGACTTAAATAGCTCAGATAGCTAATTAGGAAATTTCAAGTTGGCCAATAATAGCATTCTCTCTGACATTTAAAAATAATTTCTATTCAAAATACATGCATAATTGATTTTACACCTCATTACTGGTGGATAATTTATGTGATGTGGATTGCTGGTGTCCAGCATGACCCATAAACAGGTCAGAAGAATGATGGAATGTTTTAGAATAAACTCCTGCTTATAGTATACTACACAGTTCAAAAGATGTTTAAAATGCTTTTGTATTTACTGCCATGTAATTGAAATATACAGATTATTGTAACCTTTCAACCTGAAAATCAAGCAGTATGACAGTTTAGTTATTTGTATGTGTCACTAGTGTCTAATGAAGCTTTTAAAATCTACAATTTCTTCTTTAAAAATATTTATTAATGTGAATGGAATATAACAATTCAGCTTAATTCCCCAACCTTATTCTGTGTGTAGACATTGTATTCCACAATTTTGAATGGCTGTGTTTTACCTCTAAATAAATGAATTCAGAGAAAGTGTGTAGTGTACTGATTATTTAGCAGCTTAACTTTAGGTGGCCATAATAACATTTAGACCTTTCTTCCTATGTGAAAAAGGACCTGGCACTAGAAAGTAACTGCCTGTTTTCTGTAATGATAATTAAATTGCTTAGAAGGAGATTGTTGCCCTTTGGTTGTCTGTAAGTGACCCCAGAAGTAGGATCTCAAAGGTAAAGAGGCATTCTTCCCCTAAAGAGTCTTCAGTATATGGACCAGTTTAGTTTGGAGAATATTAATATATTTTCAGTGGATATTCTACATCTACTATGTCTTCCAGCTATTTTTTTCTGGTTGCCAGTTTTGATGCTTGTCTTCTTTCACAGATACTTCAGATAGTATAAAAATTTCCCTTACTAAAAAAGAATGTACTTTTACTGATAAAATACTCCAACTCATGTTAGTTACTAAGCTTTAGTATATTTTATTCCATAATTCTTGTGAAGTGGTCTTTCTCCAACATTATCAGCAGCACAATGCCCATAAAAGTATTGACCGTTTATCCCAGATAAAATCTTATGTTCACATAAAAACCTGTACATAAATGTTCATAACAGCTTTATTTGTAACAGACAAAACTGGAAACCCAGATGTCCTTCAATAGATGAATGAAAAAACACACCAGGAAACCTATACCATAGAATACTACTTAAAAAAGGAATGAACCATTAGTACATGCAACAACATGAATGCTGGGTTTTAAAGAAATCCAGTCCCCAAAGATCACATATAATTCCATTTATATAGCATTCATGTAATGATACAATTATAGAAATGGAGAACAGATTAATGGTTGTTTGGGGTCAGAGATGGGAGGGGAGAGAGACCTTTGTGGATCATGAACTATGCCTTTGGTGTTGTATCTAAAATGCCACTGTCAAACACAGGACCATCTAAATTTCCTTCTATGTTTTCTTTTAGGAGTTGTATACTTTTACATTCAGTTCTGTGATCCATTTGAGTTAATTTTTGTGAAGGGTGGAAAGTCTGTGTCTAGATTCTTTTGTTTGCATGTGGATGTCCAGTTGTTCCAGCATCATTTGTCAAAAAGACTATTTTTACTACATTGTATTGCCTTTGTCCTTTTGCTAGGTATCAGTTGACTAAATATGAGTCTGTTTCTAAACTCTGTTCTGTTTCATTGATCATTTGTCTATTCTTTTGCCAATACCACACTATCTTATTATAGCTTTATATTAAATCTTGAGGATGAGTACTATCAATCATTCCTCCTTCAGTGTTGGTTTTCTCCTTCAATATTGTGTTTGCTATTCCAGGTTGTTTGCCTCTGCATATAAACTTTAAAATCAGTTTATCAAATATCCACAAAATATTGCTGGGATTATGATTGGGATTACATTGAATCTATAGATCAGGTTGGGAAGAACTGACATGTTGACAATATTGAGTCTTCCTATCCATGAATATGAAATATCTCTCCATTTATTTGGGTCTTTGATTTCTTTAATCAGGTCTGTAGTTCTCATGTAGATCTTATGTATATTTTCTTAATTTTTACCTAAATATTTCATTTTGGGGTGCTAATACAAATGGCATTGGGTTTTAATTTCAAATTTGAGTTATTACTGTTATATAAGAAAGCAGTTTACTTTCATATAATAACCTTGTATCCTGCAACCTTGCTGTAATTGCATATAGGTTCCAGGAGATTTGTAATCAATTCTTTTGGATTTTCTACATGAATGATCATGTCATCGGCTAGCAGAGACAATGTTAATGTTATATCTCCTTTCCCAAGTAGTGTACTTTTTATTTCCTTTTCTTGTTTTATTGCATTAACCAGGACTTCCATTAGGATGTTGAAAAGAAATAGTGAAAAGAAACATCTTTGCCTTCCTCCTTAGTAGGAAAACTGCTAAATTTCTCACTATTAAATATGATGTTACTGGTTGGGGATCTTTGGTAAATATTCCTTACCAGGTTGAGAAAGTTACCCTCCATTCCTTTTTTATGGAGAATTGGAGATTTTTTTTTTTTTATTGATCATTCTTGGGTGTTTCTCGCAGAGGGGGATTTGGCAGGGTCACAGGACAATAGTGGAGGGAAGGTCAGCAGATAAACAAGTGAACAAAGGTCTCTGGTTTTCCTAGGCAGAGGACCCTGCGGCCTTCCGCAGTGTTTGTGTCCCTGGGTACTTGAGATTAAGGAGTGGTGATGACTCTTAACGAACATGCTGCCTTCAAGCATCTGTTTAACAAAGCACATCTTGCACCGCCCTTAATCCATTCAACCCTGAGTGGATACAGCACATGTTTCAGAGAGCACAGGGTTGGGGGTAAGGTCACAGATCAACAGGATCCCAAGGCAGAAGAATTTTTCTTAGTACAGAACAAAATGAAAAGTCTCCCATGTCTACCTCTTTCTACACAGACACAGCAACCATCCGATTTCTCAATCTTTTCCCCACCTTTCCCCCCTTTCTATTCCACAAAACCGCCATTGTCTTCATGGCCCGTTCTCAATGAGCTGTTGAGTACACCTCCCAGATGGGGTGGTGGCCGGGCAGAGGGGCTCCTCACTTCCCAGTAGGGGCGGCCGGGCAGAAGCGCCCCTCACCTCCCGGACGGGGCGGCTGGCCGGGCGGGGGGCTGACCCCCCACCTCCCTCCCGGACGGGGTGGCTGGCCAGGCGGGGGGCTGACCCCCCACCTCCCTCCCAGACGGGGCGGCTGGCCGGGCGGGGGGCTGACCCCCCACCTCCCTCCCGGACGGGGCGGCTGGCCGGGCGGGGGGCTGACCCCCCACCTCCCTCCCGGGCGGGGCGGCTGGCCGGGCGGGGGGCTGACCCCCCACCTCCCTCCCGGACGGGGCGGCTGGCCGGGCGGGGGGCTGACCCCCCACCTCCCTCCCGGACGGGGCGGCTGGCCGGGCGGGGGGCTGACCCCCCACCTCCCTCCCGGACGGGGCGGCTGGCCGGGCAGAGGGGCTCCTCACTTCCCGGTAGGGGTGGCCGGGCAGAGGCGCCCCTCACTTCCCCGACGGGGCGGCTGGCCCAGCGGGGTGCTGACCCCCCCACCTCCCTCCCGGAGGGGGCGACTGGCCGGGCAGAGGGGCTCCTCACTTCCCGGTAGGGGCGGCCGGGCAGAGGCGCCCCTCACCTCCCGGACAGGGCGGCTGGCCGGGCGGGGGGCTGATCCCCCCACCTCCCTCCCGGACGGGGCGGCTGGCCGGGCGGGGGGCTGACCCCCCCACCTCCCTCCCGGATGGGGCGGCTGGCCGGGAGGGGGGCTGACCCCCCCACCTCCCTCCCGGACGGGGCGGCTGGCCGGGCAGAGGGGCTCCTCACTTCCCAGTAGGGGCGGCCGGGCAGAGGCACCCCTCGCCTCCCGGACGGGGCGGCTGGCCAGGCGGGGGGCTGACCCCCCCCACCTCCCTCCCGGACGAGGCGGCTGGCCGGGCAGAGGGGCTCCTCACTTCCCGGTAGGGGCGGCCGGGCAGAGGTGCCCCTCACCTCCCGGACGGGGCGGCTGGCCGGGTGGGGGGCTGACCCCCCCACCTCCCTCCCAGACGAGGAGGGAGGACGCTCCTCACTTCTCAGACGGGGTGGCTGCCGGGCGGAGGGGCTCCTCACTTCTCAGATGGGGCGGTTGCCAGGCAGAGGGTCTCCTCACTTCTCAGACAGGGCGGCCGGGCAGAGACACTCCTCACATCCCGGACGGGGCGGCAGGGCAGAGGTGCTCCCCACATCTCAGACGATGGGCGGCCGGGCAGAGACGCTCCTCACTTCCCAGATGTGATGGCAGCCGGGAAGAGGCGCTCCTCACTTCCTAGATGGGATGGCGGCCGGGCAGAGATGCTCCTCACTTTCCAGACTGGGCAGCCAGGCAGAGGGGCTCCTCACATCCCAGACGATGGGCGGTCAGGCGGAGACGCTCCTCACTTCCCAGACGGGGTGGCTGCCAGGCAGAGGCTGCAATCTCGGCACTTAGGGAGGCCAAGGCAGGCGGCTGGGAGGTGGTTGTAGCGAGCCGAGATCACGCCACTGCACTCCAGCCTGGGCGCCATTGAGCACTGAGTTAACGAGACTCCGTCTGCAATCCCGGCACCTCGGGAGGCCAAGGCTGGCGGATCACTCGCGGTTAGGAGCTGGAGACCAGCCCAGCCGACACATCGAAACCCCGTCTCCACCAAAAAAATACGAAAACCAGTCAGGCGTGGTGGCGCACGCCTGCAATCGCAGGCACTCGGCAGGCTGAGGCAGGAGAATCGGGCAGGGAGGTTGCAGTGAGCTGAGATGGCAGCAGTACCGTCCAGCTTCGGCTCGACATCAGAGGGAGACCGTGGAAAGAGGGGAGAGGGGAGAGGGGAGAGGGGAGAGGGGAGAGGGGAGAGGGGGGAGGGGGGAGGGGGGAGGGGGGAGGGGGGAGGGGAGAGGGGAGAGGGGAGAGGGGAGAGGGGAGAGGGAGCTCTATCTACCACACAGTCTTTCTCTGTTTTTGGAAGTTTTTTTTGAGATAGGGTCTGGCTCTGTTACCCAGGCTGGAGTGCCTTTTTTTTTTTTTTTTTGAGACAGGGTCTCACTCTGTCACCCAGGCTGGAGTGCAGTGGCGCAATCTCGGCTCGCTGCAACCTCCGCCTCCTGGGTTCAAGCAATTCTGCCACAGCCCCCCGAGTAGCTGGGATTATAGGCGCCTGCCACCAAGCCCAGCTAATTTTTTGTATTTTTAGTAGAGACAGGGTTTCACCATGTTGGCCAGGCTGGTCTTGAACTCCTGACCTCAAGTGATCTGCTTGCTTCAGCCTCCTGAAGTGCTAGGATTACAAGCATGAGCCACTGCGCCTGGTCTAGTTTATGGAAAATTTTTATCATGAATGGGTTTTGGATTTTGTCATATTTTTCTGGATCTATTGATGTGATCATACGATTTTTCTTGAATTTCTTTATGTGATAGATTCTATTAGTTCATTTTCAATATTTGAACCAGCCTTGCGTATCTGGGATGAATCCCTCTTGATCCTGGTGTATAATTCTTATACACTGTTGAATTGGATTTGCTAATACTTTATTGAGGATTTTTACATCTATGTTAATTAAAGACACTGGTTTGTAGTTTTCTTGTGATATTTTTGTCTGGTTTTGGTTTTAGGCCTCATAGAATGAGTTGGGAAGAATTCCCTCTGCTTCTACCTTCTGAAAGAGTTTCTACAGAATTGGTATCGTTTTTAGAATTCACCAGTGAACCCACCTCAGTCTAGCATTTTCTGTTTGGGAAGGCAATAGATTCAATTTTTAAAATAGATACAGGTGTTATTTGGAGTATCTATTTCTTCTGGTGTGAGTTTTGGCAGGTTGTGTGTTTCAAGGACTTCGTCATGTAGGTTATCAAATTTGTAGGCATACAATTGTTTGTGATACTCCTTTATTACCTTTGTTACGTCCATGGGATTTACAGTGATATCCCCTCTTTCATCTCTGATATTAATTTTTGTCTCTTTCAGTCTGGCTTGACAGAGGTTTACTGATTTTATCAATCTTTCAAAAACCAGCTTTTGGTTTCATCAATTTTCTCTGTTGACTTCCTGATTTTCTGCTTGATGGATCTCTTCATTCTGATAGAGGAGTGTTGAAGTCTCCAACTATAATAGTGAATTCAACTTTTTCTGTGTTAACCTATTCTCTAATTTGCTATAAAGAAATACCTGCGACTGGATAATTTATAAGGTAAAAAGGTTTAATTGGTTCACAATTCTGCAAGTTGTACAAGAAGCATGGTGCAAGGCATCTGCTCAGCTTCTGGTGAGGCCTCAGGTAACTTGCAATGATGGCAGAAGCCAACGGGGGACCTGGCATCTCACATAGCAAGAGCAGAAGAGAATGAGGGGCAAGATGCTACACTTAAGCATCTAGATATTGTGAGAACTCACTATCACAAGGACAGCACCAAGTGGATGGCACTAAAACATTCATGAGAAATCTGCCCCAATGATCCAGTTATCTCCCACCATGTCCTACCTCCAACACTGGGGATTATAATTCAACATGAGTTTTAGAGGAGACCACATGCAAACTGTATCATTCTGCTCCAGCATCTCAAATCTCATATTCTCACATTGCAAAATACAATCATCCTCTGCCAGTATTCTCCCAAAAATCTTAACTAATTCCAGCATCATTCAAAAGTACAAAGGCCTTCTGAGACAAGGCAGGTATCTTCCACCTATAAGCCTTTAAAATCCAAACAAGGTATTTACTCCCAAGATACAATGGGGGTGCAGATATTGGATAAATATTACCATTCCAAACAAGAGAAATTAGCCAAAAGAAAGAGGCTGCAGGCCCCATCCAAGTCTGAAATACAGCAGTGCAGTCTCTTTTTAAATATCCCAAATAACCTTCTTTGACTCCATGTCTTACCTTGTGCCTCACAAGAGCACATTGGTATAAGGGGTGGGCTCCCAAAGCCTTGGGAAGCTCTGCCTCTGTGACTTTGCAGGGTAAAGGGTTGGAGTTTAGTGCTTGCAGCTTTTCCAGGCACAGAGTGCAAGCTATTGGAGGATCAACCATTTTGGGGTCTGGAAGACAGTGGCCCCCTTCCCACAGCTCTCTGAGGAGTACCCCAGTGGGGACTCTGTTGGGCCTCCAACCCCACATTTCCCCTCCATACTGGCTTAGTAGAGGTTCTCTGTAAGGGCTCCATCCCTGCAGCAGGCTTCTCTGCCTGGTTACTCAGGCTTTCTCATACATCCTCTGAAATCTAGGTGGAGGTTGCCAAACCTCCTTCACCCTTGCACTCTCCACACCTGCAGGCTTAACAACACGTGTTAGCCACCAAGGCTTATGGCTTGTGCCCTGCACAAGTGGCAGCCCATGCCTTACTTGGGCCCTTTAGAGCTGAGCAGTGTCCCAAGGCTGGGCAGCCCCTTCTCTATGGCTGCTTTTACATTTTTTCTTGCATTTCAACCTTGGAAAATCTTATGCCTATGTGCCTCAGGTATGGTCTTCTTGTGAAGTATCTCCCAGGGCATTTCCTCAGTTTGAATGTTGGCCGTTCTAGTGAGGTTGGGGAAATTTCATGAACAATATCCTGAAATATGTTTTCCATGTTGCTTGCTTTCTTCCCCTTTGGTTTCCTTTACATAATCCCCTATTTCTTGGAGGTTTTGTTCATTCTTTTTGTTTGAGTTAGTTCAGTGAGCCAATCTTTGAGCTCTGAGATTCTTTTCTCAGCTTGGTCTATTCTGCTGGTAATACTCGTGATTGCATTATGAAATTCTTGTAGCGTCTTTTTCAGCTCTATCAGATCAGTTTGGTTCTTTCTTATAATGCCCATTTCATCTATCAGCTTCTGTATCATTTTATTGTAATCCTTAGATTTCTTGGATTGGGTTTTGACTTTTCTCCTGAATCTCGATGATTTTTGTTCCTATCCATATTCTGAATTCTACTTCTGTCATTTCAGCCATTTCAGCCTGGTTAAGAACCCTTGCTGGGGCACTAGGGTGGTGGTTTGGAGGAAGTAAGAGACTCTGGCTTTTCAAGTAGCTATATAGCAATGCTCCACTCCTCAGTACCAATTTTCTGTGGCAGGCCATCCTTATATTGCAAAAAATACCTGAGGCTGGGTAATATATAAAGAGGCTTAATTGGCTTATGGTTCTATAGGCTGTACAAGCAGCACAGTCCCAGGCATCTGCTCAGCTTCTGGTGAGGCCTCAGAAAGCTTACAATCATGGTGGAAGGCAAAGGAACCCGATGCCTCACATAGTGAGAGTCAAGAGTAAGACAGAGTGAAGGAAGAAGCCATATACTTGTAAACAGGCAAACCTCATGAGCACACACCATCACAAGGACAGCATCAAGTGGATGGGGCTAAACCATTCATGAGAAATCTGCACCAATGATGCAGTCACCTCCTACCAGGTTCCACCTCCAGCACTGGAAATTACAATTCAACAAGAGGGTTAGAGGGGTCAACTTCCAAACTATATCATTCTCCCTGCAGTTCTATCAGTTTTTGCCTCATGTATCCTGATCCTCTGTTCTTGGGTGCATACATGTTAAGGATAGTCATGTCTTCTTGGAGAATGGACCCCTTTCATCATTATCCCTGATAGTAATTCTTGCTGTATAGTCTGCTATTCTATAATATACCTATTTCTTCATTTTGGTTAGTGTTAGCCTGGCATATTTTTCTCCCTTTAATTTGTATGTCTCTTTACATTTCAAGTGGGTTGCTTGTAACCAACATATAATTGGGTTTTGTTCTTTGATCCTGCTTTGACAATTTTTTTTTAAACTGGCCCAGTTTTTCCATATAATAATCTATCTTTTAATTGGTACATTTACACCCTTGACATTCAAAGTATTTATATATTTGGATAAACATCTACCATAATGTTACTGTTTTCTATTTGTTAACCTTGTTCTTTATTCCTATTTTTGTCTTCCATTCGTTTTGTGCCTTTGATGGTGTTAATTTGGCATTTTATTATTCTCTCTCTTCTAGCGTGGTTTTCTTGTGGTTGCCCTTGTGTTTGCAGTATAGATTTACAAATAATGCAACCCCTCTTTCAAATAATAATACACTGCTTCTTGGGCAGTGTACCTTATAGTAACAAAATAATCCTAATTTCTCTTTCCTATCCCATGTATCATTGCTGTCATTCCACTTATATATAAGCACCCCTAAGTATGACGACTATACACACACACACACACACACACACACACACACACAAATATATGTGTACAAAATCAAATACATTGTTGCCATTATTTTGAATGAACTGTTAACTGTTAGATTAAGAATTGGTACCATATGGAACAGGTTAGTGGAACTTACTATAAAAGGCTTTTCTTTGGGGGAAATTTTTAATTACTGAAACTATTTAGGAGCTGTGGGATTACATGTCTATCTTCAATTAGTTTGAGTAAAATACTCGTAGTAATTTGTCTATTTTGTCAGTTTTCAAATGAATTGTTCATAATCTCCTCACATTTTCAAATTTCAACTGCATTTATAAAATTTTCATTTTTCCATTCTCTATTTGTGTCTTCTTGCTCAATCTTACCAAAAGATTTTGTTTTAGTGCTTTTTCAACAAACAAGTTCTGGCTTATTTTACTTGGTTTTTGTCCAGCTCATTTTGTTTTTATTCCTTTCTTAAAAAGGCACTTAAGAATAGATTTCCCCTCTAGATATCACTTAAACTGCATCTCATAAATCTGGGCATGTACTTTTCTTTTTTTTTTTAATCATTAACATCAGTATTTCCAACATTTTTTGTTTGGCCCCAAAGTTTAGCAGTTCTTTTCCAATTTCCAGAAATGTTAAAGAAGCTCAAAATGGTTCTTCTGGTTTCTAGCTTATTTGCATTGTGGTTAGTCTGTTTGATACCAATTCTTAGAAGTTTGTTGACTTACTTTATGACCTACTATGCTATATTGATTCTCGAAAAATACTTCATGTGTGCTTGAAATGAAGGTTTAGGCTCTAAGTCTTGAACGTGACCTTTTATATACGTTAAGTCATAGTGAATGTCATTTCGGTATTTTTCCAGTCTGCAGACCATTCTTCTCACATCTCAAGCTCTAGATTCCTGATTATGCCATCTGTAATCAAACACATACTGACACAACCTAAAAGAACATTTAGCTGTCTGTAATTCGCAAGCTTTTATGGTCCTAGTTCTATCTCCCTAAGACAAAAAAAAAAAAGCTGGAAGTGGGATAATGAGGGGTACCCCCTACCCTGTCTTCACACTGTGGTACTAGTTTCCCAGATAGTACAGGCAGACTTCCTCTGGTACACACAAGCTAGATTGTTTTTTAAAGAAACCACATCTTTCATTCCTATGTGTGTTCTTTCCTAAAACTGATCTGGCTGAAATGGTGCCTCAGGCCTCAGGACAAGGCATCATCCTTTTTTTTTTTTTTTTTTTTTTTGAGACAGAGTCTGGCTCTATCACCCAGGCTGGAGTGCAGTGGCGCGATCTCAGCTCACTGCAAGCAAGCTCCGTCTCCCGGGTTCACGCCATTCTCCTGCCTCAGCCTCCGGAGTAGCTGGGACTACAGGCGCTCGCCACCATGCCCGGCTAATTTTTTGTATTTTTTAGCAGAGACGGGGTTTCACCGTGTTAGCCAGGATGGTCTTGATCTCCTGACCTCGTGATCCACCCACCTCGGCCTCCCAAAGTGCTGGGATTACAGACGTCAGCCACTGCACCCGGCCGGCATCATCCTTTTTAACAATTATTCTGGCCAGGTGCGGTGGCTCATGCTTGTAATCCCCGCACTTTGGGAGGCCGAGGAGGGCAGATCACCTGAGGTCAGGAGTTTGAGACCAGCCTGGCCAACATGGTGAAACCCTGTCTCTACTAAAAATACAAAAAATTAGCCAGGCGTAGTGGTGCACGCATGTAATCCCAGCTACTCCAGAGGCTGAGGCAGGAGAATCGCTTGAACCCGGGAGGCAGAGGTTGCAGTGAGCTGAGATTGCGCCATTGTAATCCCTGTCTGGGCAACAGAGCAAAACTCTATCTCAAACAAAACAGAACAAAAATTATTCTTTTCATACTTGACAAAACAAAGATATATCTCTTATCCATTCTGAATCTTACCAATGCACTTTGGAAAAAAATCTCCAGACAATTGGTAAAGGGACATTTAAAAATATTGGTGAGAAAGAGATGACACTGAGTTAAAAAACTTTTTTTGTGATTTAGCTGGTTTCTAATATTTTGCTTTCAACAAAATTGAAAGATGATCCAACTGAGTCATCAATTGATAGAATTCTGGTACATAATTCTAAAGGTATTAAAAAATTAACAGTACTATACAAAACTGCTTTTTCATCTACTTGTCATTTTGTACTATAAACAAAGATTCTCAGGATTTTAACATCAGTGAAAACAAAAATAGGAATAAAATTGGTACTAACTTTTATTATGAAAACTCAGGAAGAGCTGTTTATTCCACTATAAGATATATTTTTGGTAAAACTTTTTGTTTAACAGATCATCAAAATTAGACTATAATTGTAGTAAACATTACAAGCTATAACAGATCAACCCCCAAAAACTCAGAAAAAAGGTTTGTTTCCCCTCACCTGAAGTGTAAAATGGTTATCCAGGACTGATAGGTGGCCCTCCTCTAAGCAGTAATTCAAGAAGCCATTTTTTTCCTTCTTGATTGTATATTTGAAAGCTACATACAACTCTGCATCAAGCCAGTGGAGGGGTAAATGGCATGGGAGGAATGCATGGGGGAAGTTACACCACCAGAACTGGAAGTGCTACACATCACTTCTCCTGTTTTACTGATTAAAACTCAGTTACATGGCTACCCCATCTGCAGTGGTGGAAATAATCTAGCCACATGATAGGAAAAGGAAACGGTTTGGCAATCAGTTAAGTCTCTACCATATAATCCACTGTGTAGTTATACAGTATAAAATTGGAGGGAAAGTTTTTTAATGCCTAGAATCTTACAGTTATAGAAAACAATCTCAAATTTAGATGTAAAGAGGTGTCACGAAAGATCATCATTGTCTAACTTTCAAACATAAAAAAGCAGGATAAAATTCTTTGGAGGAAGCTGGGCACGGTGGCTCATGCGTGTAATCCCGGCACTTTGGGAGGCCGAGGCAGGCAGATCACCTGAGGTCAGGAGTTCAAGACCGGCCTGGCCAACATGGTGAAACCCCATCTCTACTAAAAATAAAAAATTAGCCAGGTGTGTTGGCACATGACTGTAGTCCCAGCTGCTCAAGAGGCTGAGGCAAGAGAATCGCTTGAATCTGGGAGGCAGAGGTTGCAGTGAGCCAAGATCACGCCACTGCTCTCTACCCTGGGCGACAGAGTGAAAGTCTGTCTCAAAAAAAAAATTGTTTGGAGGAAGTAGAGTGGATGATAGAGATCAAATCACTATGGCATTCAAATTCCTTTAGGTAAATGTTAAAGAAACATATAACAATTATGTTTTAAAACAGCAATATTAACTATATCCTAAATTCCTTCCAACTATTTAAACTTAAGATGAAAAATCTTAAATGTCAACTTTAAAAGTACCAGGGTCGTAATCAAGTTTTTCAAAATTATTTTTTAAGTGCTTCTAGAGTTCCAAAATGCCCCCAAGAAGAAGAAACTTGACTGTATTTCACAATGAGAAAGGAATGAAGAAAAGTCTTTTAAGGTTTTCTCCTCTCAGTTTCTAAACTCTTCTTATCACCCTTAGAAACATAACCTCTTCAGCTCACGCAGAGTACTGTTGTAGGGTCTTGGATTAATTCACCAAGATCCCACCATCAGAGCCAAGTATTTTAGGATCTAACTAAAACTCTCCTAAGGGAATTTTCCTATTCTTCTGTGCTAGCCCTTACTTTGAATCTTTACATCATAATAAAAGAAATTCTAAGACACTGACAGAATATGGCCAATAGGAAAACCTGCCTTGAAACTCCTCATTAAATAGCCCTATACAATATTAATGGTACTGCTTCCAGCCCTTTGCCCAAAGGTGAAATTCTTCACATGATAAAGTGCCCTGGCCTTGCATTAAGTCTCCATAATTCTCTTGGGCAACTGTTTCAAAGGAAAGAGGTGATTTGACTATTTCTCTTTTCTTCTCTCCAGACATCCAGTGATAATATTCTTACACTATTTGGGACAATGAGAGGCATAATTCTCTCACTTTTTTATTAGAAACATAGAAAGCAACCCAGTATAATTTTTAAACAAAGAACTTGAAAATACATTAAATTTAGAGATTATATTTCTCCCCTGTTGCAATATACAATATATTTTCGAGATGAGGCACAAATATCTTGGTATGATTCATATTGAGAATAATGAACCACAGACAGTTTAAAGCTACTGCTTCCTATGAGAAGAAAAAATTGTTTCATGTGAGTGTCACCTCTAAAGAAGACACATAACAGTCACTAGTACTCAACATTCATTGTATTTATTTTACTAAACAGTATGGTTCAAAAAAACACAAACCGGAAAACCTTTATTTAAAACTAGTCCAACTAACTGGATGGGGCTCACTCCATCCCATCCCACCCCCGATCTTTCTATATATATGGAGCTGGAACCCTATCAGACAGTGAGCATTCACGTACACTTTGTCTTTCCTGTTGAACATGAATAAACGTCTCTGAACATAAATGAACTTCTCTGAACCAAAAGAAACAAATGAAGTTTTACAAGATACAGGCACTTTATGTTCCCAGTTTTAAAAATAAGCCAAGTGAAAAATATTTAATAAAAATAACTGGAGCAGAGAAAGCTTTAGGAGTTATACCATTAGTTCAAATGACTTACACTCAATGCAAATAGACAGCATCAAACAGGAAAACAAACAAAAATTTAACTGAGGTTAATGGTCGTATTTGTAAAAAAAAGATATCCAATTTACCAAAATTGGAGAAAAATGGCCATTTGAATCCAACTTAAAGATACGCCAATAATGTGCATTACATCTGCGTAACTATGCAGCTGAGTAACATCTGAAAGCTCTGCAAGAGTGTGTGGTTAGTGAGAAAAGCAAAAGGTGCTTTTATTCCACAGTATCTGATTAAACAAAACAAAGCAATTTACAAAAAAAGTACCAAATGATACTTTAAAATAAATAGTTCATCATTTTGATGAATATATACATGTAAAGTCCACTTCCTGGGGATTTAGCTATCTAAAAGTGGCATATCACTATCCAGAGGTGCAGGAGCAAGTTCACATAAATAAAACAGTGTAGCTTCACTAGCTTCAGCTTCAGTCAATGGCTCCAGGCGAACAAGCTTACTTTGGGTTGGTTCTGGGTCTAGGCTGCTATCCAGAAGCTCATCAACTTCTATGGGTTTATCTACAGAGGACAAAACTTCTGATGATGCTGTTGTACTCGCCTGTTCAACAGAAGAAGCAGGGTTCCCATCGAGGAATGCAAGAAGTGGAAAGGCAGTATACTGGATAAGCTGCTTATCTATAAAGATCAGAAAAACACTCTTTTATCACCAGCTTATACTGAGTTCAAGCTGAGGGGAAAAAAATGAAAACAAAGATGTACACATAGGCAATTACTACTCTCATATAGCCAAACAAGAAATGACATGATACACTATGTCAATAAATTTTAAAATGTGCAAGTCGATAGCTCTTATTCAACAATTAAGAAATGAGGGGTCTTTAGTTTCCTAAAGTTAAATAGGAAAAAAAAAAAAAACTTAAAGAATTGTTACCTCACCAATTCAACTTTCTCTATATACTAGAACCTCGACACACTATTCACAGAACTAAAGCCA
Organism: Pan troglodytes; assembly: GCF_028858775.2. Taxonomy (NCBI): domain Eukaryota; kingdom Metazoa; phylum Chordata; class Mammalia; order Primates; family Hominidae; genus Pan; species Pan troglodytes. The sequence goes on along the minus strand of NC_072403.2, from coordinate 134,310,364 downwards.
GCATATTCAATTAAGACTACCCTCGGCTTGCACTTGTTTCTGCATAGGATTAAAAAAACCTACAGAGACTGAATACTATATTTATACCTACCTGGTTTGGATTTAGATTTTCTTCCCTCTTCCGAAACTGGCTGAACTACATTGTTCTTGGTAGTTTCTAATCCTTTATTCTCAGACTAAAAGAAAAAAATATATATATAAGTACTTGTTTCATATTTTATGTTTCTGAAAAAAATGAAAAATTGATACAATATGTAAATACTGGTATATTATCTGAAATATATGAGATGGGGAAACATCAGGAAAAATGGGCTACCGAGAGAGATCTGAGCAGAGATAACAAGACTGGTTAAGGAACTATTGCTGTCACTGAGGGGATAAAACAAAGAACCTGAATTAAGATGTTCTATATTAAGTATGAAATGAAGGGGGATTTCAGCAGCAGAACAGATAGAATTTGTCACGAGTAAAAGATCAGAACGAATCAAAGATGACTGGTTTCAAAATGTTAATTGAGAGATAATTAACTAAGCAATTATATTCATTTTAAGTAGTTTTGATTTAAAAAATGTATTATACATTTCACTCATAAACAGAATATTTAGCATAAGTGAACATATTTAGAGTAGCTCAGGATGACATAATGACATCCTTAAAACTATTTATCACTATTTAGAAGCCTCAAAGTTGAGGTGGTGTTTCTTCTTGTCCTTTCTGTAGCTCTGTCAGTTCTTTTCTGTCATTTAAATTGCTTCTTTGAACCACTTTCTTCTCTCCTCACATCTGACTGTGGTAGGGAAATTATATCTTTACCGTTGTTAATTTCTTCAGTGCTCCTTTCAATGATGTTCAAACTCTGAGGTGCAGAGGTTCTTAATTTTTCCTGTAAGTCCCAGACATCTGCAAGTCCCAGATCTACACGCTGGCTAAATATATATGGTGTAACCAACTGTAAACTAATTCCAGTAATTCCCCTGATATTTAACATAAAACGAAGCTGTGTAAGTTTTAGGATTTAAGAGAAAATAAGGGCTCCAAGATATAATAAAAACTACGAAACCTTTCCAAAAGTGTACATAAAAATATTTCATCACTTAGCATTCACAATAAATATATAAACATTAATGAAATAATACCATCTTTATTTTTAGGCTTCCTAAAATAGGTATTTTCCAAAGATGTCACCGTTATTCTAAAACATGAGAACCTGATAACAAACGGATTTCAAATAGACACAATAAAAAATGATAAAGAGGATATCACCACTGATCCCACAGAAATACAAACTACCATCAGAGAATACTATAAACACCTCTACACAAATAAACTAGAAAATCCAGAAGAAATGGATAAATTCCTGGACACATACACCCTCCCAAGACTAAACCAGGAAGAAGTCAAATCTCTGAATAGACCAATAACAAGTTCTGAAATTGAGGCAGTAATTAATAGCCTACCAACCAAAAAAAGCCAGGACCAGACGGATTCACAGCCGAATTCTACCAGAGGTACAAAGAGGAGCGGTACCATTCCTTCTGAAACTATTCCAAACAACAGAAAAAGAGGGACTCCTCCCTAACTCATTTTATGAGGCCAGCGTCATCCTGATACCAAAACCTGGCAGAGACACAACAAAAAAAGAAAATTTCAGGCCAATATCCCTGATAAACATCAATGCGAAAATCCTCAATAAAATACTGGCAAACTGAATCCAGCAGCACATCATAAAGCTTATCCATCACCATCAAGTCGGCTTCATCCCTGGGATGTAAGGCTGGTTCAACATACACATATCAGTAAACGTAATCCATCACATAAACAGAACCAATGACAAAAACCACATGATTATCTCAACAGATGCAGAAAAGCCTTTAATAAAACTCAACACTCTTTCATGCTAAAAACACCCAATAAACTAGGTATTGATGGAACATATCTCACAACAGTAAGAGCTATTTATGACAAACCCATAGCCAGTATCATACTGAATGAGATTTCATTTCCCATGCAAATTCTTATTCATTCATAGTGGCCAATTAAGATTGCTGTACTGAGAAGTATAAGGCATCTGATTTATTAGGAAAGTGTTGTAATCCATGTTATGTAATACCTGTCATGAGCAAGGGAAGGACAGCTGATGTGCCAATTATTTGAAAACATTAAAATCTAGATTCAGAACTATAATGAAAAGTCACTCTCAAATGTAATTTTTCTACAGCATTGTAGAGCAAAATGCAATTTGTTGCTTAACTGCTTATAGTTTTTGAAAACTATAATCAAGGTCTTGGTTTCAGGAATAAGATGATGATCCACAAATAAGGACTCAATGTCCAGTCGCAAATAAACAACAAAGCACATTCACTACATGAACAAATGATATGGGTCCATTCAACTTAAACGGTCCATGAGAATAACATTCAGTAATATATTTACTGAAACACAGAGCATGTTACATAAAATCTTGTAATATAAATCCAGGTAAACTTATGGTCCATATGCCAAATTCAGCATGCTGCCTGTCTGTAAATGAAGTTTTTTTGCAACACAACCATACATTCTTTTACATATTGTCTGTATCTGCTTTCACATTACAACTGCAGAACTGCATAGTTATGACAGAGAACATATGGCCTGAAAAATCAAAAGTATTTACTAGCTGCCCCTTTATGGAGAAAGTATGCCAACCTCCAATATAAATTATCTGAATACTGAATGTATAATCAACTTCCTAGTTCACAAACCCACAAATTTTTTAAGCTCTAAGTTATCCACAATGTAACTTTGAAAATATAGACAGTCTGGTCAGGCTTACACATGACAATAATCGTATAAATTCCACCCCTCACCCTAATCACTTATATTTATTTGAGATGTGCTCATTTTTGGACTATAAAGAAAAAGAATCAAAATAAAATTCTGGCTTCACTAATCTGGAATCTGGACTTGATTTACCTTTAACAAGGCTTACTAAACAATTTGGTACAAATAAAAGATAAAGGGAGTGTATACCTATTCATGACAATAAGTTATATAAAATACAATGATATAAAACACCTGCTCTAATAACTTCAAATTGTCCTTACTACTCATTAAAAACAAGTTCCACAGAATCTCTTGTCAACACTTGCTAAGCCCAAGTGCAGTTCCTATATGTCAAAAAAAAAATCCTTATTACTTAAAAAAAGTCAAATATCCATACGTTTCAACTTCCCTTTTCTGCAATAAATAAGAATTCCCGAATTTTTACTGTATGCTAATGATAGAACTCACAAAAAATATGGGTACTATAACTTTTTAATAAAAAAGTTGAGAATAGGAAAAATAAGAATGTAAAATGCTGCCCATAAAACATGAAGAAATCATATTTTAGTTATTGGTTTCAATATACCAAGTTTAGTCAGGTGATCTCCCAGCACCAAAAGAAGTCAATTTCATACTGGTAGTTAATCCCACAAGTGCCAAAAGTGGGTAATAGTTCACCACATAACCAAAAGCTAATTTTTCAACTAGAATTTTATTATCTTGATCACACATACTGGGTAAGAATATAAAATGCTTTTTGTGGCTGGGAGTGACATTGCTCTCTACTTATTAGGACATTTTTGTAGATTTTTATAGCTATGGGTCCTGAGCAACATGAATTAAAACTTACTTTTGTATTATTGATGTAATCTGTGGGATTCATCTGCACAGAACTAGTGAAAAGCTGAAAGACCAAACAAGAAAGATGATAAGTTTAAAAAATAATTTAAAATAATTGTGTGTTCAAAATTTTTATACAGCCATGTTGGGTGAAGAGATGTAGCCCCTGCACTAGGAAGCTTCTACACAGTTAAACAAGTTTGAAAGAGAAAAGCAGAAAGAAAAACAAACAAAAGCAGAACAAGCTAGCCCATGCATTAGATAAAATTTCATGTTTTTCTCTAAAAAACATTGGGGTAAATCACTTGAGACAAATAGTGGTTTTCACCTCCTCCCTTCTTCATTATTTATCATTCAATTTCATTTCCTTTATTTTTTTTCTCTAAATGTCTTTGGCCTTAAGTGGTGTGCAGGGTTGAGACCTCTGCCCTGACACTGAGCCTTCACTGAATACCTGGTTAGGTAAAAAATTTACAGAATCTGCTCTATGACAGTGGCTCCTAAACTATGCCTCAAGTGAAGCCCTCTGACAGATGGCATATCTACTTGTTGGTTCTTTTCACCACACCTCGCAAGGAAAATTTTAAGTGCTAAGATCACTGCTTACTGCACTCCTCAGTCCAGCCAGTTCACAGATGTAACTATAAGTCATAAGCTTTAAAGTCATTCATTCCATAGAAATTTACTGAGTATCTTTAACAAATAACTGACATCATAAAGACATCATTCCTGCTCTCTAGGAGCTTACAATCTAAAGGACAAGGTAAGACCAACATCGAATAGCAACACATGTTCAGATATAATCCAGTATTTTAACAGAAGATGGTGGCGCTCAAAAGCACTAAGGAGTTAAGACAATGGGAAGGGATGAAAGCGCACACAGAAACATACATAATGAAATAAAAGGGCTGATAAAACTATGTGATATATATCAGTACCTGGAGAATATTAGGTTAGAACTTGGAAAGGAGAAGACTAGGGGAAGAACACACGGGTATAATACTAGCGGCATCAACAAAGAAGGTAGGATATGTTCCAGAAATAGAAATAACACAGAAGTTCTAAGTTGAATAAGTTATATACATAGGTTCGAAAAGTAGAGGCCACATCCTGTCAGCAATAAGAGCCTTGGGAATGGCCTGAATGATGAAATGCACTCACTGAGTCAGCCTTTTATGAGAATGAACACACCAAATGGTTCACAGGATAGAATGAGGTGCAAAAAAGCCACAGGCAGATTCTTCCTCCATTCTCTCTAGACACTGATTCTTCTCTTTAAAGTTCCATATTCATGGTAGTCCTATAAAATTCCCTGGCTTTGCCTTTTTATTTCCTTCTCCTTTCTTACCAACTACTAACCTCAGAAAAGGAAGAAAGCTCAGATCCTTGAGAGTAGATAGTGACTCATGATAATCAATCTCTGCCAGTTTAGCTTATCACTGCCTAAGAAGCCTAACCCAAATTTTGTCCCTACAGAGAGTGGCATCTGAGGAGGACCAGCACTGTAAGCTCCTCTATTCTCCTCTTTGCCCAGCAACCCCTACCCACTAACTCAGGGATATCCTACATGTATTCCCAGGAGACAAATGGTAGAAAAAGTAGATCATATATAAGCTGACACAGCTGGTTGAATTCTAAGGCCAGGCCTCTCCTGCTGTGACCCCATTCTGGGTTACCAGTACTGGTACTGAACTCTTCAGAGAGAAGCTGTAAACTTTTCAGCACACTTATTCACATTCTTACCATTTTTGTCATCTCAGAGAACAAAGCAGCATAGGTGGACTTTTTATTTATGACAATACAGCATAATTCAAGGATAAAATAATGAGGGTCTTGGATGAGAAAAGCAATAGTGAAAACAGAATATAGGGATGGCTTGTGAATGCTATTTTAGAAAACTGGATTTAGTGAATGATGAGAGAAAGAGAATTCAAGGTGATTCTATGATAACTATCCTCCTAAGTAAATAGAAGTAATACCACTACAGAAAATCAGAAAGCTGTAAAATGTAACTAATACAGAGAATAAAGAAGTTTATTGTTAAATCAAGTAATCTGAGGTAAGAGCTAACTGATGATCCCAAAGTCACGGAATTAGAATTCAAGTCCAGTTTACTTTAGAAAAATGTTAAGAGCTGGATATACACATTTGAAAGCAATCTTACAAGCCAAAATCTCTTCACAGAGTAAGAACGGAAAAAGAAGAGAGATAGAAAAAGTAAAAGAGGCTGAAAGATTGGGTGCATTAGGGGATGCCCTTAAGTAGAAGATAGTAGAAAAAAGAAAAGCTCTTAGATAAAACAGAGAAGATTAGGGAGACAGGGAGAGAACAAAAAAGTACAGCACCTCTAAAATCAACAATAAAAGTTCTATCGTACAGAATGCCCAATAATGTTAATAATAGTGTTAATTATTTCTAATTCTTGCCAACAGCCCTTCATGTTAGACATTAGCAACATTTAACAAATGGAGAAACTAGGCGAGAGAGAATAACTTTTCAAAGGTTAGTAACATAGCTAGTAAGTAACATGAGCCTATAACAGAACCCAAATTTGTCTGATTCAAAACAAACTTTCCACTAGCCCAATGGACTAATACAGCAAAAAGAAAAGAAAAATCACACACAGCGTACTTACAATGGAAAAAACAAAGACAACACAGGCAGTGCAGAGTTTGAGTTAATAAGCAACACAATACAAAGCTTCAGACAAAATAGAGTAAAAAAGAGGTAAATACAGCCGCTCGTTTCTAAAGTTTTGTAGTAAAGGAGTTAGAGAAGCAGAATGGTAGATGAACAAAGCAAGATGTCAAAATGGTTGTTTTTTAAGATGGAGCAGATCTCTAACTACGGGAAAGATCAAGGATAGAGGAGACAAATACAGAGGCAAAGGATAGGGGTACACATTGGTTTAAGGAATTACTTCTAAGAAGAAGGGATACAAGATTGGAAAAAGAGTCATTACTTATGAGAGAAAGAGAGAGTATAGTTAATTATCCTCTGTGAATAAGGGGTTGTTGACTGGATAAGGTCTTTAGGGCAAATAAATGTGGCAAATGTTTTAAAGTTGAATTAAAATGACCTAGCTGAAGACTGTAAGGATTTGAACATGGCCAGAATTATAGAATTTTATTTCGTTCTTGGTGATCTAAAGGAAAAATATTTTGAAAGGTCTCTGGATCTAAAGAAGGGAGAAAGGCTGATAGGATCAAAAAACACTGTCAGGTTACCGCTAAGTTGAAGTAGGTTATCAACATGGATACAAAATTCAAATTAACACATATTCATAAGATAGAAACACAGGTCAAAATGGAAAAGAAATCTTCAAAGAAAGTAAAATCCCCTCTGTGAGGTGCTAACGATTTAGTAAGAACAAGTCCTTGGGGCACTGACAAGGACTGGTGAGAAGCAGAGGAGTAATGCAGTAAATTAATGAACTTGAAATAAGATTGAAGAGCAGAAAGAACTAATTCTTGTTTAGCCTGAGAAGCTTTTAAAAGGGTAAGAGAAGCTGCAATGTAAGGAAAGAAACACAGAAAAAAGACAACAAAATTTTCCAGGATAAAGAGAGAAAATTGTTCACAACAGAAAATGGAAATAGGAGACAGAACAAGATTCATCTGAGCGCGACCAGACCACGTAGGAAGCTTTAGATAAAGAAGGGAGGAATAGCAGGAACAAGAGAGAATAGAGTAAGAAAGGTGGTTAGTGGCAGAAACGGTAGATAAGAATTCTCAGTCCAGTCAATACTGAAGTCAACTTCATAGGGATGGTGGTGGGGACTGGAGCAGGGGAACCTTGTGACTCAAAATATAACAATGTAAAAAATAAGGCAAATATATTAAAACATATTTCAGTAAAAAATGTTAATCCCCAAAGTATTAAAAGGTGTCTCCATGCTATTTCCTAGCTAAGTACCTCTATTACTAATTTCCACAAATTTCTATTTACTGACAATTCATTCTAGAGCAAAACAAAAAAGAGCAACAAGTCCAGACAAGACATGAACTTAACAGTACTGCTGAAAAGATCTGATATGTTCTCACAGGGAAATTAGTTCAATTGCTACTCCAAGGCAGGTGGTAATCACACTCCTTCAATGTCCCAAACCTATTTTTTCATTCTTTCTGATAAACAAAATTATTAATTTAAAAAAGAAATGCAAAAACAACCTGTAGAATACAAAACAAAATGATGTACTGGTTTTTAAATAATATACATAAACACACAAACTACCAGTATAGCAAAGATTACCCAAAGTACCTACATCAACCAGGAGATCTGGGTCTATGCTAAATTGTCTTCCTGATAGCATGGCCTGGAAGTCCTCTAAACTGCAGTCAATACTGTCAAGATAATCCAACAGCTCAACCCTAAGGAAAAAAAAATTTTTTTAATCAAATATTAGATATCCTTGTTTTTATGTTTAAAAATCACCATTACAACTTGGCTAGGCAAGATATTTCTAGCAGCTGCTGCATCCTTACCGGTTCTTAATCTTAAGAGATCTTATTCTAGAGTAGGAATTCTTGAAAATCTGGTTAACTGAAAATTCATAGTCTTTACAGAAAACTATAGTATTTACAGAAAAACACACCCTGCAGAACAGTCTGATTTACCTTTTTCCTCTATACTATATAAAATGTTTAATCTCATTACTGATTATTACTAACTATTAAGTTTTCTTTGTTATAAGTACCTTACTAGAAATTACATTATTCTGTAGTTTGGATACACAAATATATATAATCACAAACACTGTATGTACACTCAAAGGAAGTATATCATCAAAGGAATCTGAGAAACTACCAGGAAAATACCAAGACTATTCTTGGGATGATTAAATCCCATTCATTACAGAACTCAACACTGACCAAAACAGAGAAAGGTGGACTATGTGGGTTCATCATCTGAAAGGAGGATTACTCAAAGAGAAATAGAACATGTGAAGTGAACAAAGAAAGCAAATAATTTTAGACAACATCTAGATGAGCACTCACTTTCCCAAAAGATTGATGTTATCATTCAAAATGGAATCCATCATGGTCACTGGATCTTCTGAGGTCAGACTGGATGAGCCATTTAGCTGGACAGCACTAGACATGAGAGGGCTGCTGCCATCACTGCCTGAACTTAGGGATTCTCTGGCTGGTTCATTCTGCTCTCCACTCTGAATGACAGGTGCATACTCATCTTCATTGTCATCTTCAACGATGACAATATCAGGGTACTGGCTACAGCTAAATCAGCAATAAAAGAAGGAACCTATTACATTTTCAAATTTAATAAGTTCATACTATCCATTCATTCTAAATGGAAACTCTCTCCCCGTACCACACACCGAAAGGCTTAAATTTCTTGAGCGAGCAGCTTAATCACAATATTGGTACTTCATAGTATAGAAGACCACAAAGATTGAATGAGAAGTGCTTAACTCCAAAATAAAAATTAAAAATCAATTAGTTTTCAGTATACCTCCTTTGAGAGGAAGAGGAGGTGAGGTTTTATCTGGTTGAATAATTTAGCTTAATTATCAAGTTTAATAATCCAAATGTGAGAAAGATTATTAGTTTTTCAAAGAACAAAGTAGTTTTGAATTTTGCTCTGTAATAAGAAAAGTAATCAATATTTTCATACATTTTATCTCACAAACTCCTTACTTGGAGGGATCAGATATAACATCCTCATTAGTTTCTGGAATAACTGGGATATTTTCTTCATCTGCATTATCATCAGTAACATCATAAATAATGATGTCATCTGAAATCCTCTCCCTTGGCTTTAAACCTTCAGTCCTACTGTGTGGAACCTAAAAATTCAGAGAGAAAAATATATCTAAAAATCAAAATCATTGACTACCAAACAAGATATCATCTACAAAATAACTGGGCAACTACTATTTACTGAATCTCGGGGTATGCAAAACAGGTATGTTCTCTGCTCTTACGGAACTTACATACTAATTGGTACTAGCAGCACCAATTCACAGAGGTATGAGGTATATTAACTGCATTCTACACTTTACTACTTCTTTTACTGTAAGGGACCCTGAAGATGACACCCCTAAAAATGTTTCTATGGAAAGATCTTCAAATTTTAAAGTATTTTTTATGCCTAAAGAGTAAAAAAGTCTTAGGACTTCACTAGAAATTTCAAGCACAACCAGACAGCCACCGTGCTGATAGGGATATTGTTTCAGTTCAAGATGCTCTGTTTTGAAATGTGTTTTATTCTTATTCATTAAATACCTTCACTAAGAGAAAAAAACACACTTCACCTCTCTCAGTTACATGTTAGCTTGGCTTTTTAGCAATGATTTTTTTTTAAACTTAAGCTACAGATATATTCAGGCTACAGCTGTATAATCAAACTAAGTTCAATCCTGTAAAGCAAACTAAAGTCATTATTAAAATGCAAAAAACTATAAATTCCAATACTAGATAATAAAGAGGCAAAGGATGTGAAGTACTTTAAAATATATAAACCCAGTTAAAAATATAAAAATCTTCATCCACTTACATGAGCCTTCAATCCTAAAAACAAAATAGGTATGCTTGATTATTTTCTAACAGTAGAGGGAAAAGAAATCAGATGTGAGGTTAAGTTTGATTGTCCAAGAACAAAAATCTTATTACTTTAATAATAAATCTAAAGAACTATTTTGAATTCTGAAGTTTGAAAGTAGTAACAAAAAGATAATAAAAAAGATCTGGACTTTGAACTGGACTAATTTGCCACTGGATAGAAATCTGACAAATTATCCAGAAAGCCTGTGACAAAATGAAGGTAAAAATTTAAATTGCTGGAGTAAAAAGCACTCTAGTTGGTGCACATTAATAAAAAAAAGTTGAAAATAAAATAACCAATGTAAGAATATATAATCACATTAAATTATAATAATTACATTTTCAAAATATTCAATTAATATATAATATTGAAATGAGTAAGCCAGGTGCAGTGGCTCATGCCTGCAATCCCAAAACTTTGGGAGGCTGAGGCAGGCAGATGGCTTGAGTCTGGGAGTTCGAGACCAGCAAAGGTGACATGATGAAAATCCATCACTACAAAAAATACAAAAATTATCCAAGTGTGGTGGCACACACCTGTAGTCCCAGCTACTCAGGAGACTGAGGCAGGAGAATTGCTTGGGCCCAGGAGGTGGAGGCTGCAGTGAGCCAAGATCATACCACTGCACTCCAGGCTGGGTGACAGAGTGAAACCCCATCTCAAAAAAAAAAAAAAAAAAAAAAAAGAAATGAATAAACTAAATCGCTATGTTTAATAAATCTCAAAAGCAACATCAAGTTAAAAAAAAAGCCACACTATAAAATGATATGCACAAAATGATATTATTTATATGAAGTTTAGATATATGCAAAATAATACCAAGTACTGCTCCTGGATTCACATATACAAAATGGCCATGAGAATGATAGATACTAATTCAAGATAGTGATTACCTCTAGGGTAAGCGAGGAAGAGTAAAGCGGGGAGACAAGAAAGGGGGAGAGAGAAAAACTTGGAAACAGGCAACTGGAACAACTAGATTTGTGAAGATTTATTTCTTACAATAATCTAAAGCAAATAATAAAAAATGTCACAATTTAACAAAGCTGTGGGATGAACACTTGAATTGTTATTCACCACACTTCTTTGAATGCATGAAACACTGCCATAATAAAATTTAGTCTGAGACAATAAATATAAAATAGACCCTAACTAAAAAATTACTTTATGATGATGATTATCAGTTGGTTCTTTGACTATGTGCTGAAACAGGTTCTTCTTTTGGGCTCCATTAGTGTTTAGAAGTAGAGGCCTGAAAACCAGAAGAATATGCAGTTCAGTGAAGCAAACATACAATGAATTTAAAATCCCTCTATTAACTTACCCAAACACACACACATGCACACTCACTTTAATAATGAATAAAAAATTTCAGTAACAATAAACTTAAAAATGATTACATCTTAGGAACAGAAACTGCTGGATGAGAATATCTAGGACTTTCAGTTCTCCACTTTTCTACACTCTTTTTGTTATAATAAGCTATTCTCTCCAGTTATACTTCATTGCTTACCAAACCACACAACTCTATGAACTGTATTTATATAGAAAAAAATAGATAATATCATAAGAACTAATTAGTGGAAGTAGTTAAGGCCATAAAGCTCTGATCATAATCAAGTTTTTCCCAAATCTTAGTGTTACAGATCATTTTTTCCTTCCAACTATTCCTTTTGTCCATTATTCTTCTAATGTTTTAGCTGTGACAATAGTAGCTACTGACATTTACAGGTATCACAACCCATGGCTGAGATACAGATTTAAAAAGACTATGAGTGGCTTAAACTAAGAGAGGTCAAGTAAAACAAATTTTCATTTTTTTTTGAACTTATGGCCTCTTTTTAAAAATTTCCCTCACTCAGGCCTTCTAATGCTACTTTAATAATGTGAATGAAAAGTGAACATTTTGTATTAACTGTATGTATGTCTATAAAGTGACCATTTAGGCTATCCTTATCTCTCACAAACATCAGCAGAATGATAAAACTAAAAAATAATACTACTCTAGAGATTTTAAGAGTATAATTTAACAAAGGAGAATTGTTCTTTTTGGACAACAAGCACATACTCAGCAAGTGTAGGCTACTCATGGTTAAACACTAAAAAGTCTGACTGCCTATATACAGGACATAATACTTTATCATAAAAACTTACCTTTTACGTTTTAAACTCACAAGTTGGTTATTTTGAACCAATGTAACAATAAACTGGACAATCTGAAAAAAATATAAACAAAAATTATTTCATTATACTGTTAATTCTTTTGTCTCTATTACCAAGTCTTATAAAACAAATTCATATAATAATTTGTCCTCTAAGTCTCATAATTTCTCACATATTAACACTTGAAATCCAGACGCACCTTAGAACCACCGTCTAAAGAAACATACCAGCTTCCAGGCAGTTTATTTGTTTTGGTGATAAGTACCAAACTTGCCTGGCTATAGATCTCAACTTTTTTACTTCAAGTACTTTGAAGATTACACTACGGTGCAAAAGAGAAAACTGGTGTTTGATAGGCAACATTTTTCTTATACCAGGTAACAGAGGCAAAATAAACTGTCAGTTCCTTCAGAATAATCATGAAATTTTCGAGTTAGAAAAAGGTGATGGGCCAGGCGTGGTGGCTCATGCCTGTAATCCCAGCACTTTGGGAAGCCTAGGTAGGAGGATTGCTTCAGCCAAGGAGTCGGAGACCAGCCTGGGCAACATCATGATGCTCCATTTCTAAACAAACAAACTCTGCTTGCAACCAAAGAAAAAAAAGAAAAAGATAAAAGTTTATTGCCTGATTCTATAAAGATTAATGTTGAGATCTATCTGTCAAAACTTCCTACTGACAAGGGAAGCTAATCTTTAATATTTAATTAAATTTAGAGAGAAAATTGTGAAGACACACAAACAAGCTTTCATATCTTATAGTAGTGTTTCTTAAAGTGTGGCCCATAATACCAGGAACACTAGCTTAGGAACTTTGGATATGTTAAATTCTCAATCCTACTACAGAACTGCTGAATCTGAAATTCGGATCATGGGATCCAGTATGTTTAGAAAACCCTTTAGTGTAGACTGGATACTGATGTGAGTATAAGAACTACTGGCTTAGAGTATGTCTTGAAATTACATTGCCAACTTCCTAAAGGTGCTATAAAAGGTGAGGATCATATGGTAAACTATAAAAAGTAGTATATGACTGAGAAGCTATGAATAAAAGCCAAAATTGATTGGAGCACTATTTAGACTCTGTGCAGAAAGTGTGCTTATAAGCTTTGTGAAGTTACATGATTAAATAGAGTATTATCAATTAAAAATATCTATTGTACAGGTTCTAACAGTGAGCATTTCCTTACAAAAAAGGCTACTAAATGGTCTGCCTTATAATCAATATCAATTTTTCAATGGACAAAAATATAGACATTTTAACTGAAGAGTTTCATAGTATTAGAGTCTATGAAAAGGAGGATAGCCACTAAATTGCTTATTCAAGAGAAAATGTTAACAGCTAGTGAAAAGACAATATGTAAGCTTAAAGATATCTATGATACAATTCGACTTCAGTTTTTTTAATTAATAAATGTTATGGGAATATTCTAAAAACTTCAGGTTGAATTTATAAGAACATCAATCACTGGCTAAATTAAATTTATTCTACATCTCAGTTCTCTGTTGACACTTCTGGATCACATTACACAGGGATTTTTATCTGAAGAAGATAAGGCGTCTAACACTTACAGCATGTAACTTCTGTACCTGTTAAGTCCTATAACTGGACCATTACACATATTATTCTCAATCCATGGCTGAGAGTAAATTCCAGGAGCAGAGTAAAAATTATTGGTTGTCATCATGCATTATATAAACACCACTCACCAAAGCACAGAGATTCAAACTCAAATTTTAGCAGACAGAATGTTAGCATTCATGAAAAACTGAAATGTCACATAGCTATTTTATCAACTATTCTTGCTTTCAGGAAAAAAAAAATCTACACATTATAGAGTGTTGCAAGCTAATATATTACCAAAACACTGTTTCTGAAAAGTATTAACAGACTGTTTCCATAAAGTACAGGTTAAGGTACATCTATTGTTTTAAGTCAACTATTCTTAACCAGGCTGCACATTAGAGTTGCCTATGAAAGTTTTAAAAATACATGTACTTGGACTAAACACTTAGAACTGAATTCTACTACATTCAACCTTCACTTGCACACTTTAAAAAAAAAAAAAACAAAACACAGTAAATCTATGTTGACTATAGGCTACAGGCTGCAACTGCTACTCATCTCTGCTTTAAAGCCTTCTCCATTAGACCCTGATCCTGTCAGTCACAACCCTATTTTTAGTTCAAGGGCCTTCTAAGCAGGAGCAATCAGAAGCTCCCCCTCAAAAAACCTGTTGCTTAAACTCAGAGTCTAGTTTACTCATGAGCAAAAAATAGCTGCCTTAATTACTATGTTTCATCTCTTATTAGCAAATGAAAGCTGATATGCAAAGATTAAATCACAAGGACACAATGAAACGGAGGGATTCCAACTCCTCTATTAAATTTTCAGCTCAGATACTAAAATCTAAAATTCATTTTACAACACTATGTTAACTGCTTTTCTGCACAGACTAATAACACCATACATTGAGAAATCATTTTCTGAACTCATAATTTGGTCAACTGATTTGAAAATATTTGTCATTTATCTTCTGAGACCTTAAGTATGCCCTTTATAATAAAAACCAACAAAAAAAACCAGTAAGGCTGTGTTTTCTAATTTTAAAAGAAATTGGTAGTGTATTAATTATGCTCATAAAAATAAAGTATTTCAAAATTGTTATATTAGGCAAAAGATCATTTACTAAAAGCTACTGAGACATTATCTGCGAGTATGGAATAACCATCTTTAGCTAGTGAGAAATTTTTTATTAAAAATGTGTAACACTTCGCTTAATTTCATTTCATTTTTTACTTCTATCTGTGCATCCAATATGTAAGAAACTAAGATCAATCACAGACACTCAATAAAGACCTTTTTGGGTCACAAACAGTACTCATTAAACAAATGCAAATTATGGTCCTGGGGAAAAGAGTTTCTTACCTTTCGAATAACTTGTTGCTGTTGTGCATGCTTTGCTCGTAATTCTGACACCTCCTTCCAAAGGGACTCATTCTCACTATGTTATAATTTATTAAGCAACAAAACAAAAAAAAATCAATCAAAAAACCAGACCATAGTATCTTTAATTAAGAATACCAGACAACTTAACTACACTTGTTTTTACTATATGTATTTATGAGACCAAGAAAACTTTGGTTCAATTACATAGGAATGACAACTACCTTGACACAACTCCTGAATCATTCCTTTTTTTTAAAAAAAGGTGTAGCTTTGCTCTGTCGCCCAGGCTGAAGTGCAGTGGTACGATCTCGGCTCATTGCAACCTTCGCCTCCAGGGTTCAAGCAATTCTCGTGCCTCAGCTTCCTA
Source organism: Pan troglodytes (assembly GCF_028858775.2). Lineage (NCBI taxonomy): Eukaryota > Metazoa > Chordata > Mammalia > Primates > Hominidae > Pan > Pan troglodytes. The sequence goes on along the minus strand of NC_072403.2, from coordinate 134,294,681 downwards.
AGTAGCTGGGATTACAGGCATGTGCCACCACAACCAGCTAATTTTTTTTGTATTTTTAGTAGAAATGGGGTTTTGCCATGTTGGCCAGGCTGATCTCAAACTCCTGACCTCAGGTGATCCACCCACCTCGGCCTCCCAAAGTGCTGCGATTACAGGCATGAGCCACCGCACCCAGCACCAGAATCATTCCTTCCTAAGTGTATTATCTGCTACTCATGACAATAGATACACAGAAACTTAAGACATATGCCTACATCAATATAGTAGTTGGCAATTTACTACTTTTGACAATCTGGCTCATTATTTTTTGCTTAAAAAAAAATAAGCTAATCTTTCGACTGTGGTTACCAAGTGAATTCAGGCCTTCCTAATCACCTTAGGAAATAAAGGGTAGTGATATATACCCAGTACTTACTATACTATAAGCACTATGCTAGACATTTTATGTGTATTACTTATTTAAAACTTCTCTAAAAACCACCAAGAAATAAGTCATCATCTCTATTTTATAGATGAGGACACTGCGGTACAGAGAATTGAGGGGAACTGCTCAAGATCATACGAATAATTTGGTAAGTGTTGAAATCAAACTAAAGTCTGTCAGATTCTAAAACTATCTTAAGATCTATCTCAACAGCATATGTAAACCACTAAAATGTTATTCTGAAAAAGCATATCCAATAATAAACTAATAACTTGCCAAATATGAATAGCTTCTTCTTCGTTCACCTTTTTTAATTGAAAGTGCATTATGTTGTTAAATGTTAGCAGCATGGATAATGCTGAATACCTATTAAATGCTTTAATTTTCCATCTTTTGTTATTCTCCACAAGTCATCTTCTTTAATCCAAACTAATATAAAAGGAACTGGAGATTTACATATAAGGGTATACCAAAGGAGATTTTAATATTTACTGAATAACTACTGTATTTTTCTGATTCAAATTAAAAAATGTTGTTATCTGCTTACTAAATAAAGATAAGTAGGGCTGGGTGCGGTGGCTCGTGCCTGTAATTCCAGCACTTTGAAAGGCCGATGTGGGCGGATCACTTGAGGTCAGGAGTTTGAGAACAGCCTGGCCAACACAGTGAAACCCCATCTCTACTAAAAATACAAAAATTAGCTGGCACATGCCTGTAATCCCAGCGACTAGGGAGGCTGAGGCACAAGAATCGCTTGAACCGGGAGGCGGAGATTGCAGTGAGGTAAGATCAAGTCACTGCACTCCAGACTGGGTAACAGAGTGAGACTGTCTCAAAACAAAAACAAACAAACAAAAAGATAAGGAGAAGAAAGTTCCCTCTAAGGTACAAAAAATGATTTGGGGATCACTTTCTTTAAAGGCTGAAACTGTGGTCCCAAGGAACTGGGTCAAAGAGCAGCTAGTATACACGAGATACATACAGTAAACAAGTTGTTAAATACACAAGAAGAGAAAGCCTAAAGCTTATTTAAAAAAGAAATCAAAGTTATAGGTTCCTCTTTTAATGAAGATATTTGAGTTATGATTAACTAAAGTAATGTCTCACATCTGATATGGAAGAGAGAATATGTAAACTAACCACTCTTAAGCCCTTGGCACCTATTAGGATACAGAAAAATTCCAGCTACTTACTAAGAAGAATAATACACCATCTACTCTATACACAAGTTATTAGTATGGCAAGTTACAATAATGGTACCAAGAAATGTAGTAAAATAAAACGAAGCATCTTTCTGTAGATAAAAGCTCTGAATAACACTTTTCCAAGTCTATACGAAATAAGTATCAAGCATGGCAACTCTCCTGCATCGTTTTCCGATTTTTTTGTGTCCTACTTTTTCCTAAGAGTCCACACAAAGAAATCTTAAGAGACAGCCATTAAACAAAGGATGGGTAACATACAGGGTTTTTATGTCGTATGCCCGCATTGTCTATGAGCACCATATGAGCTAACCTAAATAGAATCATATTTCCTGCATCACCTTAAAGACCTACTGTTTATTGCTAAGACTTATACATCAAACTGTTTTGATACGCTTAGGTTTATATCTTCTTCTGACTATCATAATTAAAACAATATTAGAGTAAAGTCAGTGGCCACAAATCAAAGTAAAGGGAACCAATACTTGCAGAAAAATGACCTTTGATCTTGGCTTCAACAAAGTGATCTGAGTACTTACAATAAAACATCAGACAACCTCCAAACTCAACACACACAGACACATACCCAATTCCCAGATTAAAATTATATTTGGAAATAACACTTTACCTTTTTAATTCAGAAAGCCTGGACTCAATAGTTTCCTGTTTTATCTGAACCTTCTGCGCACTACTTATAATTTTTGTTAAATCTTCCTGACGAATTTTATTTTCTTCTGGTTTTGAAGATGAAACCTTTGAAAAAGTAAATTCAGAAAATCAAAGAAACAGTAAATACCCATGATTGTAATTCAAAGCTTCCCTATTAGAAGAGGTTTTCGTAGCCTGTTCAGGAAGTGAGATCTGGTTCCAAAAGCCCGGGATGAAATGCTAGGGAAAGAATAAACTTCAGAGCTCAATGGGAGAGAACACAAGGAATAATCTACTTAAAAAAAAATTTTTTTTTAATGTGAAAAAGTTTCCGCAAGCAGGAATATCTTAAGAGTCTTTTATTCTCCCCTTATGCCAAGCTCCTTGCAATTTCCCCCAAGCCTCTTTATTACCACATTCCACATTTAATTAAATTTATGCAGTAAAAGGTTCATGCTAGGCCATTTTCTTTCATGGTCCACCCCTTTTACAGATTTAGTAAAATATCTTATTTTGCCAAAAGATATTATGCATTAAAAATATATTACTGAATGTATTTCTGAATGCCTACTATGTGGGCATATTTATATTATTAGAAGAGACTTATTGTAGGTACTGGATGTACAATTACAAACTATAGAAAAAGTCTTCCAGGGAGCTCATATTGTAGCAGGAACTTAAACTTTTTTTTTTTTTTTTTAAGCTAACTTAGGAAAAAAATACAGGGAAACAAGTAAAACTTTATTATCCTAATTCATCCCAACAAGGAACAGTTGTGCATTTCTGTACTTTCAACAGCTGAAATAAAAATTTTGGCCAAGCACACTCCAGGTCAATACCTTAATTAGCTCAAGTTCACAATAGCTCACCTTCCTTTTAATGTTCTCCAACAAGTCATCCTGTCCTTGTTTGAAGTAAGGATGCTGAAATTCTACAGGACCATCTCTTTCTTGCTTTACAATTCCAGAGTCGATATGTACTACTTTACGGAAACCATCTGAAAATATTCAAAATTCAAATGACTAAAATAAACAAGTCAAAATTTGGTGGTGCTTGTATGGAATAATTTTCCTTTACCACCCTAATGGGAAAAAAAATGGCTTCATCAGTAGCTGATAATGGTACTCCAATAAACTGCTGTCCATACTCACACATATTCAGTTGCCTCACAAAGCTTGCCATATTATTGTGCTTGAAATATTTGGGAAGAATTTCTTTTGCAAATCGTTGCTCATCCAAGACGAGAAAACTTTGGCCATTCTGCAAGGGGAAAAAAAAAAAAAAAAAAAAAGAAAAAGTAAATTAGTTAAGTTCCTATGACACATGGTGATATATTTATACATCCCACAACTGTCTTGAGTAGTCCAGTCCCTCCTTGATGCCTTCAGACCAACATTCTATTCTTGACAACAGGAACAAGAAACAAAATTGCAATTAAGCAACAAATTGCAACTAAACTTTTTGATGTCAACCTCAAAAGTTTAGGAACATATCTCAAACCAAATGCCACATCACACTCTATGGTGAAATATTAGAACTTCCATTAAACCAGCAATGAGAAAATGAAATACAATTATGTAGACAGCATAATTAACATTGTTTTAAAACTAGTGCAATTAAGACCAAAAAAAAAAAAAAAGATTTTGAGAGGAAGTACCATTTTATAATTATTTGCAGTAGACATAGTAGACATAATTGTATCTTTGTAAAATCAATTTAAAAACCCTTTAAGAATTCAGTAAGATACGTGGTTACTAAATTAATATTAAAAGTCACTAGTGTTTTTCTCTACAAAAAACAAACACCTGGAAACACTACAAAAATAAAGTAATCAAAGTAGCATGGTACTGGCATACTGACAAACATATAGATCAATGAAATAAAATAGACAGCCCAGAAATAAACCCTGCCAAAGGATTTTTGACAACAGTGTCAAGACCATTCAATAAAAAAAGGACAGTCTTTTCAACAAATGGTGCTGGGAAAACTGGATATCTACATACAAAAAAATGAAGTTAGACCCTTACCTGATAACATATATAAAAACTAACTTCAAATCAATCAAAGACCTAAACACAAGAGCTAAAGAAACTTTTAACAATAGTAGAGCATGACATTAGACTTGGCAATGATTTATTAAATGTAACACTAAAAGTACAGGCAACAAAAGCAAAAATAGACAAATGGAACTACATCAAATCTAAAAACTTTTATGAAAAGAAGACTACCAACAGACTGAAAAGGCAACCCTCAGAATGGAAAAAAGAAAGTGCAAATCATGTATCTCATAAGGAGTTAATATCCAGAACATAGACGTAACTCTTAAAATTCAAAAAGAACAAAAGACAAAAAAAACCCAAACAACCCGATAAAAAACGAGCAAGGATGTGAGTAGACATTTCTTCAAAGAAGATATACAAACTGCCAATAAGCAAATAAAAAGATGGTCAGTAACACAAATCATTAGGGAAATGAAAATCAAAACTAAAACAATATACCACTTCACACCCATTAGAATGGCTATTATCAAAAACGCATAAAACAAGTGTTCATAAGGAAGTGGAGAAATTGGAATATTGGTGCATTATTGGTGGGAATGTTAAAATAGTGTGGTTGCTGTGGAAAACACTATGATAGTTCCTTTAAAAATTAAACAAAGAACATATAATCCAGCAATTCCATTCCTAGGTATATACTCAAAAAAAAAACAAAAAAAAAACCCAAAAACAACAACAAAAAACCAAAAAAAAAAAAAACCATAAAAGCAACGACTTGAACAGATATTTGTACCCCATGTTCACAGTAGCATTTTTCACAACAGGCAAAAGGTAGAAGTAACTTCAGTATCCACCAACACATGGTGAAATATATATGGATAAAGTATGGTATATACATGCAATGAAATATTATTTCACCTAAAAAAGGAAATTCTCACAAGCTACAACATGAAAAGAACTTTGAAAACATTATGCTGTGAAATAGGCCAGTCACAAAAGAACAAACACTGTACAATTCCCCTTATATGAAGTTTCCATAATAGCCAATTTCAGAGACAAAAAGTAGAATGGTGGTTGTCAGGGGCTGCGGGGAGGAAGGAGTTAGAAGTTATTGTGAAATGGGTATAAAGTTTCAGTGTGGAAAGATAAAAATTGTTCTGGAGATGGATGGTGGTAATGGTTGCCTAACAATGTGAATCTAACTTAATGCACTTAAAATGGTTAATTTTATGTTATGTATATTTTACCACAATTAAAAAAATTAGAAACAAAAATGGAATAAAATATCCCAATAATAATAGAAAAATGTTAAGTATCTAAAAATAAAATTTAAAAATATACAGGAACTTTAAAAATATTAAAACTATAGAAATACAAAAGGAAGACAAATGCAGTATTGTAAAGGTGTCAATTCTCTCTAAATTAACCAATACATTAAATTCTCTCTTAATTAAAAAAATGATTTGTGGAGTAAAGATGAATTGATGCTATCATAACCAAATGTTAGGTACTTAAGTTCATTTGTAAAAATAATTACATAACAACAGGAAAGAAAATATTGAGAACAATGGAGAGGAGTATTTTAACCCTACCCAATATAGATTATAAAATTATAGTGTTAATAATTTAGTACAAAAGAAGAAGTGATTACACAGATGAATGGACTGACTAGAGAGGATAGATGAACCAGCAAATCTATCTGAGAATTTACCAGGTAGTAAGTCAAGATGGCATTCAAATGGGGGGATAATAAGGAAAGAAAAGGATTAAGAAATTTTCTATTTGGGAAGAAAAATAAGAGCTCGATGTCATCTTACTCTTTACAAGCAAGCTTTTGGAGACATGACATAATAAACCCAGAAGACATATAGATAAAATATAAATTTATCCATGGAGACTGCTAGCTTCCTACTCTATCTCTACTCTCCTCTACTTTCTTCCTAACAGAAACACAATTTTGATGAAAAACACATTGTGAAATTTAGAAGAGACCCAGACTCATAAATGAAGAATGTAGAGCAAAACAAATAATGATTTTCCCTGATTAGATTAAATTTACAACCCTTGACAATAACCAGTATTGGCAACTAGGTAATTATCAAAATTAAAATGCTTAAAATGCATACGTCTTTTCCTATCTTAAAAGAACTTTCCCTCTTATACCTTCTTTTTCAAACTACCCATCTGTCTTTTCCTTAACTGCAAAATTTAACAAGCAGGTATTTTAAACCCCCCTTCTCCAATTCAGGACCATCCACTTACTCTCACTGAAAACTGCTTTTGGTTCCCTCACTCGACTGAAACCAGATTTCTAAAATGTCAAATATCAAATTCAATGCCCTCTTTTCAGTCCTGATCTTCCTACACCTCTCTGTGGCATTTCATTTGGTACAACTAACAATCTCCCCCTTAAATGTTCGACTCTCTGGGCTTTGATGCTAAACACTGTTGAGTCTCTTATCTCTCATATTTCCTTTCAATTTTCTTCCACCTATCAAATAAGAGGTAGCTGTGTTTTCCAGGTTTTTATCCTTGATCGTGGCACCATTCATATTCTTTCCTTAGAATTCATCCACAGTAGGGTATCTTATTATTGACTTTATTTTATAATAAACACATCTACAGCTCTGTCCCTGATCATCTCAAATTACACACGTCAATTTAAAATGTTAACATTTTTTACACTATGTTCTTTAACTCAGTATGTTCTAAACCCATTTCCTGTTTCCCCCGAAGTCAATCTTTTCTTGTGTCTTCCATTCTACCAAGTCCCTTCCTCACTAAGTCACCCGACTACATTTGATGTCAAAAAAAAAAAAAAATGAAGTTAAAAACTCTCATTCTAACAGCTAGTAAGGGGGAAACATTAAAACATTCCCTTTAAAAATTAAGAACAAAGCCAGAATGCCATGATAATTGCTTCTACTCACTCTTAGTTACTGCCAAAAGAAAAACGGAAGGCATAAAGGTCTGAAAGGAAGAAAATAAATGTCAATCACAGATACTATGGGTGTACTCAGAAAACTGAAATCAGTAAAATGATTTGCTCACTGATTTATTATCAATATACAAAAATTACTTGTATTTCTAATTACCAGCAACAGCTAGAAATCTATTTTTAAGTCAAGAACACCATTTACAACATATATAAGATATCCAGGAAGAAAATGAACAAAGATCCACAAGGCCTAATAGCAAACATAAATCAACAAAATGAATTTAGAAATATGCTTTGTCATGAGAATACACAACACAGAGATATCGATTTTCCCTAATCTGATTTATATAGTTTTGATCCAATTGCAGCAAAAATCCAAAAGGCTTTTTTTTTTTTTATGGAACTTGATTTTAAAACATATGTGGAAGAGCTAAAGACCAAAAATACTTAAGGCACTCCTGAAGGATAGATTACCCTACCAAAAGACTTTTTCTGAAGCTACAGTAATTAAGACAGCAGAAGACAGGCACAGGATAAATTGTCCAATGGAATGGCATAAAGACTCCAGAAACAAAACCACTGAATGTTTGTGTCCCCCAAAATTCTATGTTGAAACCCTTGCCCCTGATATGATGGTATTTGGAGTTAGGGCCTTTGGGAGGTAATTAGGTTCAGAGGAGGTAATGAAGATAGGACTCCCCAGGTTAGGTTAGTGTCCTTATAAGATAAGAGAGACCAGAACACACACACACACACACACACACTCTCTCTCTCTCTCTCTCTCTCTGCCATTGGGAAGACACAGAGAGAAGGCAGCTGTCTGCAAAGCAGAGAAAGCTCTAACGCAGGAACTGAAATGGCCAGTGCCTTCATCTTGGACTTCTCCGCCTCCAGAACTGTAAAAAATAAACGCCTGTTGTTGAAGCCACGTGGTCTATGATATCTTGCTACAGCAGCCCAACTGATTAAGACAATATCTACACGTACTTGTGACGTAAGATAGAAGTAGCAATATAGATCATTGGAAAAGGCAGAACTACTCAGTAAAGGTGCTAGACAACTAAAATTGAAAAAGCCACAAACTGGAAGATATGGCCAAAACATAAACTCGAATATGTAGAATATATAGGAATTCTCACAAATAATAAAAAAAAAAAAACAGAAAAATGGCAAAACAAACATTTCACAGAACAGGAAACACAAATGGCCAACGAACGTGAAAAGGTTTTAGAACTCATTAATAATCAAGAAAATATAAATCAAAACCTCATTGAGACAATGCTTTACATCAATTAGATTGGTAAAAAGTAAGAACAATAACTAATACACAGTTTTGAAGAGGCAGATTAACAGAAAATCTCATACATGGCTAATAGCGGAATAAGCTGGTGTGATCTCTTTGGAAGATAATTCACACTATCTTGAGGTTAGACATTTCATATCCTATATCCCAGCAATTCATATGAGTGTACAGACCTTAGAGAAACTCTTGCTTATATACACCAGGAGAGATATGCAAGAATATTCCTAACAGCATGTGACACAGTTGATCTCTTTCCTGAGCCATTTTCTTTCATTAACTTCTGTGGGTTCACTCCCTTGATTTTCCTTCTTTTTCACTGTTCCGTCTCAGCCTCCTTTGCTGGCTTTTGTCTTCATACTCTCTAAATGTTGGAATAATACATCTTTTGGTTCCTTCTATCTTCACAGAAGATGATTTCATTAAGTCTCCTGGCTTTACCAGTTACAAGGTCCAAACTCCACCCTGAATGCCAAAGTCTTATACTCAACCACCTATTCAACATTTCCACTTGGACATTTTGGAGTGTGGAAGTCAGTCAAGCTGTTCAAAAATACTCCTGTTTTTTTTTCTAGCACTGCACTTCCTCATCCCTTTTGAAATTAGGTGTGGCCATATGACTAGGCATGGTCAAATTTAAGAAAAATTAAACAATTTTCAAGTTGTTTCAAATACTACTAGAGATCCATTTTTAATCTTAAAGTTAATATGCCAAAAAGAATCTCTAACATCTTTCCTCAGCAAATGGATTTATCCTGTAGTTCAAACCAAATTTATGAATCATTTTTAATTGTCGTTCCTCCAACAATAGCCAATTTATCAATTTATCAGCAAATCCTGCAGCTTTGCCTTCAAAGATTTCAAAGCTACATCTCAATACCTTGACTGCTGCTACCTTAGTCTCAGCCATCAATATTTTCAATACCATATAGGAAAACTGTGATAGTCTTCTAACTGGTCCCCTCATTTCCAATCTTCTTACTATAGATCTAGGGCCCTATACCATCTGCTCCTGCCTACCTCCCTACCCTCACTCTCCTAATTCCCTAAAGATATTCTAATCACATGGGCCTTCCTGCTTCCTTGAACAGCCACATTCAAGGCCTTACCTTTTGTCATTCCCCTTTGGCCCATCTTTTCTAATCATTTAGATCTCTCCTCAAACATCATCTCCTTGGAGAGGCTTTCCTCATCACCTTACCTAAAATATCCACAAATCCTAGTCTGTTTATGGGCCAGTTATCAATTTATTGCTCCAAATTCATTCTTCATTGTCTGCTCTACAAGCATAGAGCTTGGTTCCTTAAATAAATATCTTTCTTTTTCTAGGTGCCATGATGTTAAGTTCTGTCAGCAGGGGATAAAAGAGAGATATTACAAGAAAAAGGAGTTCTTGTTCCTGACTCATGTATCCTTGGCAAGCTTCTGCAGTGGAGGCAGGTTCTCCAGTGCCTAGCTCTTGATATTAATGGTGGTCAGCAACACTCAAAGACCATCAGCTTTCAGTGGTGCTCCCTCTCCCTTGGGAGGTTTCAAAGCAGAGTATCTCTAACAAGATATCTCCCCATAAACAGTTTTTTAGAGTACTCCAGAACAGGGATTTATAAACTTTTTCTTAAAGGGACAAATAGTAAATTAGGCTTGCAGATTATAACATCATAACTCTACCTTTGTAGTGAGAAAGCAGATATAGACAATATGTAAATAGATTGGGCATAGCTGTGTTCTATTTAAACTTTTTTTATAAAACAGCTGGCAAAAGGACTACAGTTTGCCAACCCGTGACCTAGAGGGCATATTTCCCACCAAGTTTTGAAGGATGCATTTCCAGTAAGTTCCACCAGAGCAACACCAATGACTTCTCTGCTACTGAGTCATGGCCATATTCCTTCTAATAAGGTAAGAATCTTAGCCTTGGCAAAAAGGGTTCTACTTGGGCACTCTATCTCAGCCCTATCAGTAGTGGCTGCTTCTTAAAACTATTCTTGTATTCTTTTAATTTTCTTTAATTTCCCTGATATAGTCAGTAACTCTATTAAACTTACCCTCTTGAAAATACCTGTGGCTTCTGACTTATGATTGCATCTTAACCGACACACAGTTTATCTTGGTTTTTTTTAAAGGCATTTATCACTAACTGAAATTATATTGATTGTGTTTTGCTTGCTTTTACTTTTTTTTTTTTTTTTTTTTTTTTAAGAGACAGGGGTCTCAGTATGTTGCCCAAGCTAGCCTCAAACTCCTGGGCTCAAGCAATCCTCCCAACTCAGCCTCCCCAGTACCCAGAACTACGACATGCACCACCATACCCAGCTTGTATTTGCTTACTATTTATTGATATCCACCACTCAATGTAAGCTCCATAAAGGTAGGCACTTTGGTTCACTACTGAATGAATTCCTAATACCTAGCACAATATTAGGTCATAACAGATTCATAACAAATACCTGTTACTGACTAAATTAATCTTTGGCCAAATAAACTGAATTTTTAGAATTTCAACTATTTGATTATATAAAATAGGGAGATGACAATAATCTCTTGCTATACCTGTGCTCACTCTCTCTCACATACACTCCTTATTCATTCACATCACTCTATCTCTGCTTATTGTATTCCCTCAGTCTCTATTCTAAAATTAGTAAATAACTTCTTTGAGTGCAAAAATTCACCTTCCTGTCTTTTAAACCTGTGAGGTTCAAGCAATACAACACAGAATCTCCCTAAGTATTTTACAAGGATGAGAAAACTACTACTGAGTGAGGTGGGAAAGATAGGCACCTTCTCCTTAAACCTTACCCACAAATGTTGGCAAGAGTCCAAAGAGTAGAAACAGTCGTTACTCTCCAAATTAACCTTTTGGCACTCTTGTTAGAACACTCAAAATATTCCTAATAATCTAATACTTCAGCCACATTACTTTTAAACATTTTTCGGAACAGAAATTTGTGGCTTGCCAATCTATAATTTTTAATATGCACCAGCTACTCTTTTAGAGTCTTTAGCTCATTCTTTCTCTTATATATACAAATAAAAATACTTGAAAATCAATCTTTCAACTTTTCTGCAGGTCCATCTAAGTTGGATTTTACCCCCATCCTCCCACACTTGTAGTCTTTCTTATTTTCACTTTGAAATACTAATATAATGCAATGGTTGCTGGGATGTTCAAAACAATACTAGCACTTTGTGAAGTCCAAGGGCCTACTGCTCAAATTCATCCAAAACAGCTAGAAAACAATGGAAAAATTCTGTTTTTGCTCTCTCTCCCTCCTACCTATTTCCTAATTCATCTCTGCTGACATGAGGGGGATAGAGAAGCAGAGAATGCCAAAGGGCACAAAAAGGGGGGAAAGCTGGGTATGAAGTCTTTGGTGGAAATCACTTCATTTTCTCAAACAATCTGAAGAACAGAGACAAAGGTAACAACACTGACAAAAGGATGACCTTCCAGTTCTTTCCTTCTTTTATACTGCTTCACTTCAGCATACGTTGGTTGTAACATTTCATTAACTCGTAAAGGCTGTTTTTTACTATATAACTTCATTTAACCTCTACGGCCTTGTCTCTGAATATCAAGTTTCACCAGTTGCTTCCAAGCTAATATGTGCCCTCTCTTTAGGACACTTAAGATTTAAAACAGTTTTAGGTCGTCTGACAGTACAATCTCTGTACTTGATTCTGACAACAGACTACCAAAGCCAAGAACAGTTATATAAAATTTTACATTTAAAGGAAATGTTAAAAAAAATGAAAACTTTTCATTTTTGTTTTTCAGAAGAGTAAGGAGAAAATGGAAATATGTAAAACATACTTTCTTTTCTTTCTGTTTTTTGTTGTTGTTGTTTTGAGACAGGATTTCGTTCTGTTGTTCAGGCTGGCTTGCAGTAGTGTGATCTCAGCTCATTGCAACCTCTGCCTCAAGGGCTCAAGCCATCTTCCCTCTTCAGCCTCCTGAGTAGCTGGGACTAAAGATGCACGCCACCATACCTGGCTACTTTCTGTATTTTTTTGTAGAGACAGGGTTTCACCATGTTGCCCAGGCTGGTCTCAAACTCCTGGGCTCGAGCAACCTGCCCATCTTGGCCTCCCAAAGTGCTGGGATTACAGGCATGAGCCACCACACCTACCCACATTATGCTTTCTAAAAGACTGTCTGGAATTAAGGCATTTCTATTATTTTAGAGTCAATAACATATTTAAGTATAATTTCAATTGTTCAGATTATTATATTCTTGTATTTAATGGTGAGAGGTATTTCCCTTTTCAATTTTGTCATATTGCAAATTTCAAGGAAAATTAAAGTTATGTACGTCTCCAGAGATATTATCTAGAGATATTACCAACTGCGTTTTCCAAAACGCAATTGGTAAGAGTTTTTTTTCCCTCGCCTTACACTCAAGATAGAGAAATAAATTATTTTCCACCATTGAAAAAAAAAAAACTGCACAAAAGCTTGTCTGGTTCCCAAAACAACTGCTTCTTCTAAAAGTTCTCAATGATTTTCATAGTATAAATGCTAAATTACCTCAACAGAAATACAACACAAGTTTGAAGGAAACCAGAAACCACCATAAATAGCAACTTTCAAAAGATGAGAGTACCTGGGTGCCGGTGGCTCACACCTGTAATCTCAACACTTTGGGAGGCCGAGACGGGTGGATCACTTGAGGTCAGGAGTTTGAGACTGCCTGGCCAACATGGTGAAACACTGTCTCTACTAAAAATACAAAAATTAGCCAGGCATGTTGGTGCGCATCTGTAATCACAACTACTCGAGACGCTGAGGCAGAAGAATCGTTTGAGCCCAGGAGGCAGAGGCTGCAGTGAGCCGAGATCGTGCCACCGTACTCCAGGGTGACAGAGTGATACTCTACCACAAAAAAAAAAAACGAATATGATATAGTGTGATATAGTCTCTGCCACTTGGAAATTCAAAGCCTGTTGAGGACTATTATATCATCATTCCTACCACTCTCATTACATTTTCTAGAGTTTCATTTATTCATCAAAGAAAAGAGAAAGATGAAAGTAACTTATTTTGGTTTTTCCACCTAACATTATTGTTAAAGTTTTACTTTTCAGTATTAGCACTGCTTTTAGAAAAATCCATGGAGAGCACAAATGAGACAGCTGCCTAAGCAACTAGGCTTAGCCCTAGACAACATTTATTCAGAATTGTCCATTGACTTGTGGCAAGCAACATTTTGGTATAAAACTAAATATGATGTCAACTTGCATTAAGTCTAGTTCTATTGGTGGAAGACTGATCTGGGAGCTCAGAAATCTATTAGGGTAGGGGTGTCCAATCTTTTGGTTTTCCTGGGCCACACTGGAAGAAGAATTGTCTTGGGCCACACATAAAATACACTAACACTAATGATAGCTGATGAGCTTAAAAGCAAAATTGCAAAAATATTCATGTTTCTTTAAGAAACTTTATGAATTTGTGCTGGGCCGCATTCAAACCCATCCTTGGCCACATGTGAGCCTCGGGTTGGACAAGCTTATGTTAGGGTCTTATCTCCAATCTTGGCGAGCTGTATAATTACGGATAAATAATCTCACCTGTCCAAGCCTCAAATCCTCATCTATACAATGATGAGGCTAACCTAGATGATCTCTAAGAGTCATTTCAAATATAATTTTATCTTCATCATTCCTACCACTCCATTACATTTTCGAGGGATCTCATTTATTCATCAAACAATTATTAAACACCTAGTGTGTCTCTGGCACAGTGATCTCACGGAGCTTACATTTTGATTGTCCCATTGGCATATTAGAAAATTGGTTAACACATAAGCTTAAAGTTAATAATGGGATTAAAAAATGGTTAAGTGGCTTGTTTATTTGGCTTAGAACGCATAGAATGATGCATTTACGGAACAGTACGAAACTCTCCACATTTGACAGTGCTCAGAAAATAAGAATGTTATTAAAACACTGTTGCTAATCAGAATTTAATAGGCCTACCACTGACATGATACTCTGATTAAAAGCTACTGCCAATATATATAGCCCCTATTTCTGGCCCATAAAAGACAAAAAGGTATGATAAAGTCAGCTTTCGTGGGGAGAGAATCTCAGTCCAATCTCTAACACGAATACATGTCTGAGTAACAGTCTGTACTGATCCTTCTTGTCAACTTTTAATCCTTCTAACTGATGAAAAGCATGAGACATGTGTTTATTTTAAGTACATGCTAGTGGCTGGCTTTCTTATTTTCACCTAGCTTTGTACAATTGTACAGAATTCATTAAATGCTTAATAGAAACACTCACGCCCCCCTACTCAACTCCAAGCAGGGAGTGGGGCTAAAAGGATAACTCAGTTGCTCATAAAGAACACACAAAAATTAAATCCTAGAAGGAAGTCAGAAAAAAGAACAAATAATAACACAAGGCAAACTATGGTATTACAGAAGTCCAAACTTCAGGGTCTTAATATGGTGCTCACTCCCTGTTAAGACAAAAGTAAATAAAACTGAGAGTTCCTATAATAGGAGGAGAACAGGAAAGAAAGGAGGACGGGAGATAACATTTACTCAGCACTTAACAGGTGCCAGGCACTATGCAGGTAGTTTTCACTTATTCTTCTCAAGAACTACACATATGAAAATATGCCTCCATAGGAGATCATCTACAATAAGAGTTAACCACTTCCCTTCATAAAAATGATTCCAACAGCCTAGGAGTGTATTCTAATGCACATGCACTGTGGATGTAAATAATCATTCTGCCTAAAATCTTGTATTTGGGACTGATATAGGTCTTGGGTCACCTAGGCAACCCATCCATCTTATGAAAGATTTAACTTAGGCCAGACAAGATAAAGGGCTGGACTAATGTCATCCTTGTTTAGAAGCAGAGTTGAGATCAAACCAATAATCAACACATCGATATGCCCCTCTGCTGGTAACTGTTCAGCGAAATTTAGTAACTACTAAGTTATCACCTATTAGTACTTTATTAAAACAATCCTAATAATCCCATTATACAAATAGCACAGAATCTCAAAAGAATAATTTGTTAATTTCTATATATTTTTAAAACCAACTGATAAGCAGTAACCTGCGTTTGAACGTATGTCTATTGCCCTGACTGCTCTCCACATAAAGATGCCAGATGCAAAGCAATGTTGGGAGAACCGGGGGTGATCGGTCGCTGAGGTAAAGATCGCCTCCTATAAAGCCCCACGTTGATGATCCTGGCCCTGGGCTCCCTGTCCCCTCCGCGATTTGTAACCCCTGAGCCGGGCGGGAGGACGGAGGATGAGTGTGCAGTAAAGAGGCTCCCGCGCCCTCGGCTCGCCGATTCCCCTCGCGACGCCGGGCCGGTTCCGAACGCGGACCGGACCGTTAAGGGGCTGCCTGGGCCGCTACGCCCCGCGCGGGCCGCCCCTCCCCCACCGCGGCCTGAGGCGAGCGGCGCTGCCGGCCGGGCCCCCGCGGCTCCCCGAGCGAACAATACAGGGGGTCCCCCGCGAGGCTGAACGCCAAGGCCCCGCACCGCGGGCCTCGCAGACAGCGTCGAGCCGCAAGGCCGCGAGAGACCACCCCGCAGGAGAGCGAGTGAGGAGGCGGTTATTCAGGGGGTTCAGAGGCCGCCGTGGCCTGACCGTACCTGGCTCCAGGTGATGAACTCGTTAGTGTGGGTTTCCTCTACAAGCGTCCACAGCTTGCTGAGGAAAGCCGGCACGTTCGAACTCTGCTTCATTGTTAACGCGGCGCAGGGATTCCAAATTCTACACCCGAACGCGGTGGTAGCGGCGGCGGCAGCTACGGCAGCAGCTCCCCGAGAACGCCCACAACGCAGGCGCAGCAGATCTTGGTCCCCGCCCCCCGCAACCCCGCCAGGCGCGCGGCAAGGCCGAGAGGCCGGGCGGCCGCACGTGACGGACAGGTCTCCGCGCTCCGCCTGTGCGCGCAGTGGTTCCGCGCCGGTCTCGTCCCTGGCCAATCCCAGGGGCCGACTGCACGACAGAGAAAGGCGATTGGCTGCTGCTGACATGAAGGGGGTGGGAGCAGAAGGGGGTGGGAGCAGAAGGGGGCGCTGCCTGCTCATTTGCCTTTTATACAGAAGCCTTGATGGTAGCAGACCTTAGGCTTGGGAGACCGTGTTTGGATGTTTCACGTGGAAACAGCTTATGGTTTCTGGGCTGTGGCTGGGAGGCTACAAAAACCCTTCAGGGCCTTTGAGTCATAAGTTTGGCAGGCAAAGTGTGGTTTGCACCAGTTTAGAGAAAGGATCCATTTGCATAAGGAAAAAACCAGCTCTCAAGCATGATGTGCTAGGCCCCAAATCGAAATTGTCTTAAAAATAATGAACCTTGTTCTTACATTTTCATTGGGAGAAAAAGCCCTCTTTAAAATATGTTTATCAAAAAGAGCAGTTTAAATAACTCACTCTCGATTACTTAAAACTGTAAACCAGGAACTGCAATTGATACATCATGTGCTGTTTTTAATCCAGTCATCAAGTGCCTACTCTGTACCCAGAATAAAAAGAAATAGACTCATTTGTACTATTTTAGTTAATTAAAATAGTTTTTCCTGCGTATACTTTACAGATATATTCTTTTTTGCCTGAGAGATTGGTATAGTGGAAAAAACAATGGAAAAGGAGTCAGTAGATCTCAGTTTAGATAAAGCCTCTCGGACATTTTTCTGTATATTAAAATACACTGGTTCTGTCATTTAGAACAATTCCTTAGCCACCAGTGCCAGTTTTTTCCATTTCTTGACTGGGAATAAGATCTATCTTTTTACCCACTAAGAGTGTCTTTAATACTATAATGGCTGTGCAAATGTTTTGAAAATATGAAGTCTACAAAATTCGACTTTTTTTTTTTTACAAAAGTCAGCATGTGAAGGCAAAAACTTACAAACAAGTCAGAGATAACATACAAAACTTCAACATAGGATTGGTTTACTTCTTGGGTAAATGTAAAATAGTACATTAAATATATATATATCATTTAATGGAAGATATATATATATCTCCTCCAATGAGCAAGTATTTAGTGAATGCTGCCTTTGTGCTCAGCACTGGGATGTTGGCTGAAGCAAAATCAGATATATGGAGGCATACATGTGATAGAGGAAGTAATATTTGATGAGCCCTTATATATGCCAAGGGCTTTACATATATTATTGAATCCTCACAACAACCCAATGAACTAGGTTTTATTACCCCATTTTCCCAGAGAAGATTCTGAGACTCAAAAGTTGATTAATTTCTTCAGTCACAGCAAGTAAATGGGAGAGTATTTACACCCAAGCTTTATTGAGCTCAAAAGTATGTGCCCTTTCCATTGTACAATGATGACACTGTTTCAAAGCTCAAGATGCTTATATTCAAACTCAAGAAACAATATGACCACAGTGATCAGCACTCAATATATACAAAAAGAGCTAAATGTTTTGTATAAAATAAGTACTAGATAAGTTTTAAAAGGCAGATTAGTAGGTTAAGGTGGTAAGGAAGGATTTCATGGCAGATAGGGACCTTAAGTTGGGTCTTGAGGTACAAATATATTTGAATAGCTAAAAGGAAGACAACAGAATGAGCAAAAACCAGGAAGCTAATGATCATGTCTGTCTATGGAGGGCAACAGCTCAGGAGGTAAGAATGGCAGTGTCTAAGGAGGAAATGTGGCCTACTTTCATGGCATTATATTATTTTCTTCTAAAAAAAGAAGGTGTGATTAGATAGAAGCAGAAACTTGTCTTTGGACATTCAAAGGCTGGGCATTCATAGGGCTGGGCTTAGTGGGGTGCCATACTTAGTTTAATGCTCTGTTCTCATCCTCTTGAAATTCTCAATTTTTGAACAAGGGACTGTACATTTTCATTTTGCAATGGATCTTGCAAATTGTGTAGCTGATTCTGTTTCCAATGTATGGCATCTTATAGACCGTAAGTTTGAAACAAATGGTTCTCAAACTTAAGCATGCGTCTGAATCACTTGGAGAGGGAAGCCTTCCAGTAAGCAAATGAGCAATATCACTTATCAGGTAGTATTTGTAATACTTATAAGGGCAGTGACAAGGATAAGTTATTAACCAGATAAGAAAACCCTGGCACCAGAAAACTTAGATGATGTATCCAAAATCATCTAGTTAAGGTTGGAATTGAAACCAGGTCTTTCGTAGTCTGAAGCATGCTTTTTAAATTTACACCAATGTGTCTCAAACTTTAGCGCAGAATCACCTGGACAGCTCCTTAAAAAACAAATTGCTGCTTTTGCTTCCATGGCTCTCAGTAAGTCTGGGGTACAGGTTAAGAATTTTTATTTTTAACAAGTCCCAGATGATGCAGATGCTACTGGCCCTGGGACCGCATTTTGAGAACTGCTGTTATAGAGGAAAAATTAGTAAACTGAGCTTCCCTTACTACTAAGATGTACAGATTTATTGTTATGCTTTACTTCTGTCTTTTTTTTTTTTTTTGACAGAGACTTACTCTGTCATCCAGGCTGGCAGGCTGGAGTGCAGTGGTGTGATCTTGGCTCACTGCAAACTCTGCCTCCCGGGTTCAAGCAATTCTCCTGCTTCAGCCTCCTGAGTAGCTGGGATTACAGGTCTGCACCACGAAACCTCACTAATTTTTGTATTCTTAGAAGAGATGGGGTTTCACAATGTTGGCCAGGCTGGTCTTGAACTCCTGAGCTCAAGTGATCTGCCACCTTGGCCTCCCAAAGTAATAAGATTACAGGTGTGAGCAACTGCACCTGGCCACCCTTCATCTCTTAATAAAATCCAGATGTTCCAGGAATAACTTAAACGACTATGTTTTGTTTTTCTATGAACTTATAATCGTTAATATTTATTATAATTAGTACATTTTCTGAAAAACTAAGTATTGAATGCAGACTTTTTTGGGGGAAAAGGAAATTATAACTTGTTGGCTTGTTTGCACTTATTTATAAAACTGAGAGGGGAAGAAAACAAAATCAAGCTTTATCTCACAATTATTTGCCACCTATAATATCCCTAAAATATCAGAAGAAACAGATTTGCGCCAGTGTCGACAATTTTGACATGTTTATAACACAAGAAGATAAAAACGTCACTTTCTTAAAGGAGTTGCCTCCTGTTAACTCCAGTTTAAAAAGCTGGATTATTTTCATGGTTCATTTGCAGCCTAGAATGTAAGACTTAGATTTAGAATAACATTCAAAAATATGAATGATCCAGACCTTTGTCTAGGAAATAGAAAAGCATATTATGGAGCAATTTGATGCTTCAAATCATCAGACGATGCCATAAATTCTATCCAATCGATTTTGCAAAACTAATTAGAATCAACGGTGCAACCAGTATTAGCTTTTAAAGATTTTTTTTCAAGGATAGGATGATTAAATCCGAAGGTGAACTGCATAGAGGTTTCCACCTAATATTGCTATCTGGACAAAGTGTTGATTTTCTTCCATTTTGGAATGACTTAGGGGACCTTAGGCAAACCACCTAACATTTTCTAGTCCTCGTTCCTTATATATAAGATGTGAGTGAAAAATATCTGCTATTTTTTTTCAAAACCACAGGGTGGTTTTGAAGATCAAAGAAATTGTCTCTTCCTCCAGTCCACTTTCACGATCTTTATGGATCTCTTTCTAAAACACAAATCTGAAAAGGTCACTTCCTGACTTAAAACTATTCAGTGACTTCCCATAATTTCCAGAATAAATTCAAACCCCTTAAGGGGCATAAAAGGCCTTCTCTGATCTGATGCCGCCTACCATTTCAGTTATTGTCTACCATTGTTTACAACGCCTTTCCCTTAGCCACACCTAATTGCTTGTAGTTACCTTACTGGTCATATTCTTTTACACCTCTATGTATTTCCATAGGCTGTTGTCTCTGCCTGCAGAGCCCTTCTTCACCATTTTCCCCTAAATTCTTCTTCAACCTTCCAGGTCAAGTACAATCCCGTACAAACATAAGTTCTTTTGTGAAATCTTCCTTGGTAACATTTATTATAGCACTTACTACATCATATTATAATTATTTATTTACATGTATTTTTCATTCTAGACTATGAAACTGCTTCAACATAAATACTATGTCATATGTACATTCACTTGTTTACAATGACATTCACAATGCATGATATATGTTAAAATATCAATACATATTTGTTGAATTAATAAATGAATACATGAACAGGTAAGTGCTAATCATCCGTTTATTCTTGCATGACCCCCAAATCTGGGTTAGTTGTTCCTCCCATGTGCTCCTATAGCTTCTGGAACTTGACCTTCATAGTTTTTACCACACTATTGCTGCTCATTTACTTCTCAGCAACCCTTACTAGACTAGCAGATTGTGCTTGCATTGTTCACTCTTGTGTCCTGAGCACTCAATACAGTGCTAATAATAACGTAGGAACTGCTCAATAAATATTTGTTGAATTAATAATTTTAGCTTTTGAAATCCTTTGGATAAAATGTGCTCTACCTAATAATAAGGAAACCCCTTACAATTTATTCTCAGTCAGTAGAAACCTTTTTGTTTACAAGAGAAGAAAATGAAGAGAAGAGCTTAAGGATAGCTCAACTGAGAAGCATGCGAATGAGGAGCTGTTAGTAACTGAACAAATATTAGAATCCCGGAAATGCCAGATGTTAACAGAATGCTATAGAGGCCCAGGTTTGAGGTCACTTATATCTTCAAAACAAATGACAGTGGCAAAATGCTTAAGGACTCTTGAATAGGCTTTTGAGTAAGTGAAGAGCTAGAAGACTGTGAAATTTAATTTTTAAAATTTTTCAAGAAGCTTTCTTCTTCTAAGGCTACAACCTGGGTGCAAAAGACACTAGCCAGAGGAGCTTTTTACATGGGAAATGTGTTAGTACTGCTTGTACCAGACTCGGGCTGGAACTGCTCTACATTAAAACTCCAATCTATGCCAGATTTGCTAGAATCCAATCAGTCATCCAACTAGGGTGACAAACTAGTTCAGGTTAGCACAATACATTTCCAGTTTTAATACTGAAAGTCCTATGTCCCAGGAAATCCCTCAGCCCCAGGCAAACCAGATTGTTTGGTCACCCTAACTCAGCCTCTTCCAGTTATTTATGTTGGACAGGAAGCAGAGGCTCTTTAAGCAAAGCAAAATATTGTATAGCGACAATGTAGATACGGGATCTGCAAACTCTAATGCAGCTTTGGCCTTTCTGGAAGCAGTGTGGAGGCTCTCTTTCACAGGCACTCCAACAGCTAGCTGATAAATAGAAGGAATTGATGTACCCCTGCAACTCAAGGTCCCTGTGAAGGCTCAGACACACACAGAGAGATGTTGATAAGAAAGAAAATTCAAGGCTAAAAACCGTCAAGGACTGGAAACATTAGAAAAATGGAGTGGAATAGAGAAATGGCCTGCAATATAAGCCTTCCATTATTTCTACTAGAATAAAACCATGTTAGGGTTTAAGTTTCTACTTCACTGGGACTTGTCTTGTTCCAAGAGGAGGTGGTATCCAAGATAGATGGAATGTGTTAGGAGTTTATCTTTCGGAAAATGTGGTTTAAGTCATCATTTTATTCAAATCATTTGATAACTAAGACCTTTGAGGACCTCAAAGATGAAATGAGCTGAATTATAGGAATTGGATACAGAAATATACTCATGCTTTGAATACTAAACCGGAGAAATTGGGTTCAGTGAGGAGGTAGTCACTGTCACAGCTGTGTGTCATGATCTGAGAGGTGTCTGTGAAGAGTTGGTAACCACTGGGACATTTCTAACCTCTTTAGAGTTTAGTCATCTACTATGAGCAGCATCCACCTACCAGCCATAAAGAGAGATGACTTTTCTATTCTGTGCTCACAGTGTGGTGCAGTACAGTAGAGATGAAACAAAGGCTCAACCTGCTGCTTTCTTGAGAAGGCATCCTAGGATAGAACTGAATGAATTCTGATCTTTCAGAGAAAAGTCTGCCATTGTCTGAATCAAGTAGTTGCTAGGACCTATTAAAGATTTGCGGTCGGGCGCAGTGGCTCATGCCTGTAATCCTAACACTTTGGGGAGGCCAAGGCGGGCGGATCACAAGGACAGGAGATCAAGACCGTCCTGGCTAACACGGTGAAACCTCATCTCTACTAAAAATACAAAAAATTAGCCAGGCGTGTGGGACACGCCTGTACTCTCAGCTACTCCGGAGGCTGAGGCAGGAGAATTGCTTGAACCCAGGAGGCGGAGTTTACAGTGAGCTGAGACTGCGCCACTGCACTCCAGCCTGGATGACAAAGCAAGACTCTGACTCAAAAAAAAAAAAAAAATTTGCTACTTAATGGCAGAACTCTTGATTTATAAAGCCCTTATATATGGTAGTTGTTATATTTGCTATAATTTACTTTAAAATACTACAATTTAAAGAGGAGTATATAGTGTGGTAGTTAATTGTAATCTGCACCCTAGGGGCAGTCAAGTTAACAGTTGAAAAACCCGAATTAGGAAGGCATTCTCCAGGGGTGGTTAGTTAGCATATGAAAGACTAATCTAATGCTTTTCCTATGAAGATTTAATCTTAATGTTTATTTTTTTAATCAATACCAAAGTTTTGTTAACTAGGGCAATGGATGTGGAAATGATTTCTTTCTTGGTAAAATTAGTGAAGTTCAGGATATGTGTACTGACTAAAAATAGTGTATTGTCTTTCCCCATTTTTGACTAACCTGAGAATGGTGTTATCTTGAACTGGTAGCCTATTCTCTAGGTGCCCTAACCTTAGGATCCTCATAGATCCAGTGTTCAGGGGATTTAGGTGGCCTGAAGCAAGAGTAAAAATAGAGGCTTACATGCCATATTTCAGAAGTTTTAAAGATTGCAAATCAAGCTAACAAACTTAAATAAAATATGTTCTAGTCTCCTAGCTTGAAAAATGTATCTTCATAATAATAAAATTAAAAGATATGTGTCAAATCATAGTTTTCAGCCGGGCATGGTGGTGCATGCCTGTAGTTCCAGCTACCCAGGAGGCTAAGGCAGGATTGCCTGAGCCCAGGAGTTTAAGGCTGCAGTGAGCTGTGATTGCACCAGTGCAGTGCAGGCTGGGTAACAGAGTGAGACCCTGTCTCAAAAAACAAACAAACAAACAAACAATGTATGTATAGTTTTCATAAGACACTAGGTTGGCAAAATATTTTTAAATTAACTTTGATCCGCGAAGATCAAATGTAATTATTGTTTGGTGTTCTGTTGATGGAGGAATGATGTTTTTGATGATTAATAAAATAGAGATATATAATTTGTAGATCATTGTATATTTATTCCATAAAATTATTTTTTCTTGCCTATATTTCAGTTAGATTGTCACCATCAAGGTTGTCACATAACCTATGTTCTATTGGATCAAAGTATTTGAAATGTAGTTGTATTCAAAGTACAACTGTATTTAACAACCAAATCTGAATATATTTTATAAAATGTATTTCAAATACATGTTAAAAATAGGAAAACTAAAGTTTTTGTACATTTTGTTTTAAAATATTTAGAAATATCATAAAATTAAAAATTAAATTATGATTAATAAATTTCTAATTTAAAAACAAAATCATTCATATAAATTTGACATTTTAAGTTTAATATTTTGAAACTATAATCAGATTGTATTAAACATTTCAAAAAAATAAACTATTCTCACTCAGAAGCAGCTGGCATGGGCATAAAGTAGTACAACCTGCAAACCTTGTGTCTCAAGGGCGTAGGAGAAGAATTTTTCTGGAGCTCTTAGTTGCTGGAATGATGTTTAGAGTTACACTATGCCAACACGGAGTGCTGGATTCCAAATGATAGAAGTGACCGTTTGTTCCTTAATAAATTAATTTTTTGGTGTGTGTTATGATATTCAGGGCTCTTTAAGGTGCTGGGCTCCAAAAAGAGATTCCTCCTCTAGATTATAAAGGCAATACTGCTACTTAGAGTAGATTTTTGTCACCTGACTTTCTTGAAAGTTAGCTGAATCCCACTGTTAGAATACTGCAACATATTCTATGCAACATACTTCATCAGGTTTATATAGCAGGGTGAATAACTTTTTGTGCCTTCTTGCTAATATATCTTTGTATGTGTGGCAGAATTTCTGCTTTTTTCATGACGATTATTTTAATATTTTTAAAATATAAACTTCTTTCTGGTGGTAAGGTTTTGGTCAACTCAACTTCACCTAGCTCTAACTCTTTGAAGCTACCAAAACAGTCATTGTGGATAATCAAATTGGCTTAGATTAGTTCTCAGAAGTGTAAATCTGGCAAAATTTTCTAAATTGATGCAACAAAATAGATCCCTACATTGAACTATGAGTTCAGTTAGCTGGGAAGCTAATTTTCAGTGCTGGGGGTCATAGATTTTGTTGGATATGACTTTGTAGGCATTAGTGGCTAAAGATATATTTCAAGACGTACTAAAAAGTGCTACAGCCAATAAAGGCCTCCGAGTATCACTCTGTAGAGAACTCCCATTGCCTCCAATGTAGGAATTATATCATTTATTTTCTTGATTTATTTGAACAACCTACTATTCCCTCTAGTTTGCATTCATACAGGGTAACATTTGACAACCTGGTGTCATCCTTCCAAATTTTCTCTATTTACAGTAGGCTATATATGTATTTATATGTATAAAGAGAGTTTATTGGCATTATTTTTATATAAAACATTTTCCCAATTTTTAAAATTTACTTTTAATTGCAGTAAAATATACACAATATAAAATTTACCATCTTAACAATTTTTAAGTGTACAGTTTAATAGCATTAAGTACATTCACTTTCTTGTGCAATCAATCTCTAGTATGCCTTTCATCTTGCAAATCTGAAACTCCATACCCATTAAATAACATTTATGCTTTTCCTCCTTCCCTCAGCCCCTGGCAACCACCATTTTACTTTCTGTGGTTATAAATTTGACTACTCTATTACCTCATATATTTGGGATCATACAGTCTTTGTCTTTTTGTAACTGGTTTATTTCACTTAGCATGTCTTCAAGGTTCATCCATATTGTAAACATGTGTCATAATTTTCTGTCTTTTTAAAAGCTAAATAATATTCGTTTGTATGCATACACCACTTTTTTTAATTCATTCATCAATGGACACAAGTTATTTCTACCTTTTGACTATTGTGAATAATGCTGCTATGAACATTGGTGTATATAAACAATTTTATGCATTTTGCTTTTCTCAGTTGATAACGCATGGTAGAAATTCTTTCATGTCAATTGGCATAGCTATAATTTATTCCTTTTAAAGATTCCATGATATTCTGTGGCTTGTATGCAGCACAATAGATTCAGCCATTCTGCTACTGATGGGCATCTGCTTTGTTTCAAGGTTTTTATTTTTTTTCCACTCTGAGATGCTGCAAAAATATTCCTTAAACATAAATTATTAAGCATTGGTGCTTTTATTTCTGTGTAGTAGTAAATTCAGATTTTCATGTATAATTTGCATGGTAAATCTATACTTTAGATTACTGTACCAGGATATAAAAAGAGCATGCTGCTGTTTAAAAAGCCCCACGTTTGAGCTAACAGAATGCTATTGTATACGTATCCAACACTATGACGCTCCTAGCAACAAGAAATGTCAACATCATGCTTCTATGGCAATAGCAAATGTTTAAGCAAGACAGAGAATAATCTAATATTTAGTTCTCAGGGGTGATTTCACCTTTGGATGGAAATAAAAGGAGATACCTTTATTCTTTGTTATTTTCATAACACAATGCAAAGCCAGGAAACTATACACTTTATTACATGTGATTTTTGGGGGCACTGGTGGCTGAAGATATATTCTGTATTGCTTTTGGACCAATTTAGGTCTGGTTTATTTTCCACTGAATTAATTCATAATTGTCTGTAACTATCTCTTCTAGTCCTAGCCAGCTGTGAAGAATGAAGATAGTAAACAAAATGAGCTAGTGTTCTGGTGTTTAGAGATGTTTATTGAAATTGAGACCCAGAGAGGTTTGATTACATTCTAATAGGTTCACGATCAGCATGTTTTATATATATATATGTGTGTGTGTGTGTGTGTGCATGTGTTTTGATTCAGACTTTTCCACTTTGAAGCCTATGCCTTTCTATCACTTTATGATTTACCCTATGATGACCCTAGAAGAATCCAAACCAAATCTGGTATCCCAAGTCTCTTGTATCTGATGTTCCCAGAGTGAGTGCTTGACATCCCCTGTTCAAAGTGGCAGGCTTCCAATTTGACTCTCTTTAGCCTATAACTAGGCTGCACTCCAATTCCCATATAAGAGGTAGAGCCCTGCCGCCAATACCCACCTACTTGGCTGGGCTGCTCCCTTAGCCCTTACTCAGGATCTTCCACAGGCTGGCTAAGACCTATAGTCACCAGTTAACAAGACTCTATTCTAATAAGAATTAGAATGTGTAATAAAGTTCTGCTTTTTTATGATAACTATGTTAATGTTTTTAAGATATAAAAATCTGCAATAAACAAACAAATGAACATAATTGAACAAAAACATGTTTTGGTTCTCCTGCTTTGGTGCTTAGTGAGGTCATTGTGTGCTTTGATCCTGAGTCTTGTTTCCATCAGATAAATGATTTGGGTCTTGATGCTATGTGTTATGGGCTGACTTGTGTCCCCTCAAGCTTTATTTGTTGAAATTTGAATCCCCCAGTACCTCAGAATGTGACTGTTTTTTGAGATAGGGCCTTTATGGATATAATTGATATAAAATGAGTCCATGCAGGTAGGCCTGATCTAGTATTACTGGTGTCCTTATAAGAAGGGGAGATTCAAATGCAGACAATACACAGACCTACAGACTGAGGGGTAATTATGTGAGAACACAGGGAGAAGGAATCCATTGACAAGCCAAGAAGAAAGGTCTTGGAAGAAACTAGATCTGCCAACACTTTGATCTTGGTCTTCTAGCCTCCAGAACAGTGAGAAAATAATTTTCCATTGTTTTAGCAACTGAGACTGCTAATGTACTCTCTATAGGAGGACTTTCAACTCTACCAAAACCTTGTGACAACCAAAAAGTCCAACTACTCTGGATATTAAACAACTTTGATAAAAACATTTTACTAACCTTGCTGATTTATAGTGGCTGGATAAACTCATGAACACATTTTAATGGCTATTAATATTTTTTATTTTTATAACCAAAAAAGTTAATTATGAGACATTAAGGCATTATTTTAAGCCTAGGTGAAATGAGAATTATTTCTCCATATTAAAATTAAGATAATCATTGTGAAATTTGTCATTGAGTATAAAAAGTTTAATAAATATGCAATACTTGATACTTAAGAATGCAAAAATTGACTGTATATTTTAAGTGTTATCAAATGACATTTTCCCTTGGCTAGCCTAATGCTTTAAAATTATCCTTGAACAAGTAATTGGATGGATTTTTACTATTTATTTATGTATTTTTTTTAAGATTTTATCATATACAGTACTTAATTTTCTAGGGATCCAATTTCTAGAAAAGGGAAGATTCAGTTTTGTTTTGTTCAGAACTTTACCAAGAGTTATTCACATCACCAATAAGTGCTATTTATTTTCAACTGCACATGTCACTCCTCTGCTCAAAACTTTGCAAAGGCTCTCCATCTCCATCTCTCCACTCCAATTAAAGTCAAAGTCCTTTCAATGCTTACAAGCACCTGTGTGATTTGTCTTCACCCAACCCCGGCCCCTGGTAAAACCTTTGCACCTGGGTTGTGGGGATTGTGGGAAGACTGATCACATATTTCTTCTCTTAATACTCTTACTTCTTTACAGATGTATTGGAGTCCTTATTCTTCAAACATGTTGGGAGCACTTTGTCTTAGGTTCTTTGCACTAACAGCTTTCTCTGCCTGGAATGCTCTTTCCTCTAGATATTCTCCTCCTGGCTTCTAAGATTTTGCTCAAATGTCATATTTTCTATGAGGCCTGTCCTGACCAGCCTGTTTAAAATTGTAACCTTCTTGATTACTCTCCCCTATACAACCCCAATTTCTTTTTATTTTTTCCACAAGGCCAGGGATCTTCATTTCTTTCCATGGATGTATTCCAAGAAGTGTGCCTGGCACATTATGAGTGTTCATTAAATATTTATTGAAAAATGAAGAAATAAGAGGAGGGCATCTTTATGCAATGCTATCAACTAAGTTAATAACCAGAGCTGAGTAAAGGACTTGGCATAGAGACAAGCTTTATTTAATGATGCATTAGCTCTACTCTACTCCAAGTTAGCAAAGAAATGGCCCACTTCTTGGGGTTCAAGAAAGGGTGTAGGCTGATTCTTAAAAACATGAAATAAAAATCAAAGGATTTGATTGCTGTTATGAAACTTGATTCTCTCAATAATAAATACTTGTCCAAGATTTTCCATACTAACTGTAAAAAAGCATTTGTTTCACTACTGGAAAATGTTAATATTAATGTATTTTGGGAATTCAAAATACATTTGCAGAATTTCAACCTTTTAAATCAATCAGTTTTTGACATTTCATAACTCCTGCTCTGTTTCTTTAGCTAATTCTGGAAATAAACATTTTGATTTTTCTTATTTTCACTTTATGTCTCTATAATTGTGCTAATTATATAAAATGTCTATTCAGTCCCCAAATGGAAATTATTTCTCAAATTTACTTATATCAATGGAAGGTATTACAGAAGAAAGAGCAGTTAGAAGTTTGGCAGACATAGCTTTGCCATTATTATTATTATTGAGACAAGATCTCCCTTTTTCACCCTGGCTGGAGTGCAGTGACATGATCATACCTCACAGTAGCCTCAACTCCTGGATTTAAGTGATCTTCTACCCTCAGCCTCCTGAATAGCTAGGACTATAGGTGTGTACCACCATGCCCAGCTAATTTTTGTATTTATGTAGAGATGGGGTCTCACTATGTTGCCCAGGCTGGTGTTGAACTCCTGGGATCAAGCAATCTTCTGGTCTTAACCTCCCAAAGCACTGGGATTACAGGCATGAATCACCATGCCCGGCAAGCTTTGTCCTTATTAATGATAGTGTGACTGTGGACCTCTCTGAGCCTCACTCATTTACAAAACCTCATATTTAAATAATGAATTTATTATGGACAAATAGACGCATAATAGTAGGTGTCTAATAGATGTTCCCTGATACTGTTGAATAACTCTGAATGCTAAAATACTCTTTATTTGAGCAGTTCTTCTTAGATGTCTTTTGAGGTTATTTATAATTTTTATTTTCCATTAATGAATGTGCAGCCTTACATTTCATACTATTTACTCCTGAACTTCTAAGATATGAAAGCTATTGATTAGTTTAGCTACTTTTTTTGTGTGTCTATTAGGTGTCTTCGGTCATATTAGTTACACTGACAATTGTACAATACTTGTGGTCCCTGCCAAGAGGAATTTATGATCTAACGAAAACACAAAATGAAAATACACAAAATCAT
Source organism: Pan troglodytes (assembly GCF_028858775.2). NCBI lineage: Eukaryota > Metazoa > Chordata > Mammalia > Primates > Hominidae > Pan > Pan troglodytes. Next base: position 134,264,748 of record NC_072403.2, on the reverse strand, counting down.
TAGCAAATAACTAAGTATTAACCAGGTAACACTGACTAGGTGTACAGCAAAGTTAAAGATCAGAGTGGGTTGAAGAGATTAGAAAATCTTCATGGAATGAATATGGAGCATTTGAATTGGCCCCAATTAACCCTCAGCACAACAACAGCATAAGAAACGGCTTTACACTCCTTAATACATTGCAAGAACAGTTATAACTACTTTACATTTATTAACTAATTTAGTTCTGAACAATCCCCCAGGAATTAGATACTATTTTATTCCCATTTAAAAGGAAGAAATAAACCAAGAAAAAGTACTGATTAGTAATTGTGATTTTCAGTCTTTCCCACCAAGTCTATAGAAGGACTGAAAAGGTTTACCAAAAGGCAGATTCTATTATGAATATTGCAGAGAAACCATCCTTACTGTAAGACAAATAATGTACAGAATTTCCAGCTATTCTTCCACATCTACCCCTTACTTCAACACAATTAAGCTATTCCTTCTTTCTGCCTCAGTGTTATTAGCCATCTTGCTCTCCTAACTTACCTTTATGGATATCTTATGTGTCCCTCAAGAGCCCTCACAGTTTCTATGTTAATGCCCTGTCCAGGAGAAAAATATTGCATTTTTCTTATGATAGTGATATTAAACTGCCTTGTAGTTATTTTGTGTTTTTTAAATTATTATTTATTTATTTTTTTGAGACGAAGTCTCACTCTGTCTCCCAAGCTGGAGTGCAGTGGCATTATCTCGGCTCACTACAATCTCCGCCTCCCGGGTTCAAGCTATTCTCCTGCCTCAGCTTCCTGAGTAGCTAGGACTACAGGTGCACGCCCCCATGCCTGGCTAATTTTTGTATTTTTGGTAGAGATGGGGTTTCGCCATGTTGGCCCGACTGGTCTCGAACTCCTGACCTCGTGATTTACCCTCCTCGGTCTCCCAAAGCACTGAGATTACAGGTGTGAGCCACCACGCCTGGCCTTGTGTTTATTTCTTATGAGCAACAGAGGAAAGGATTTATGTCTTTTTCATTTTTATGTTCCCCATTCATTCCTTATTGCTACTTTCCAACCATGATACCTGGTATGTCTTATATACTGTAGGCATTCGTTAAGTATTTATGAAATAAGTAAATGAATGAATACAGCCAAGATATTGTTCCCACTTTGCAAAAGTGGAGAAGAGGTAGCTTTCTCAATAAATGTGAAAAGAAAAAGAGAAAAGGACATTATTATTATTATTTTTGAGACAGGGTCTCACTCTGTTGCCCTGGCTGGAGTGCAGTGGCACAATCATAGTTCATGGCGGCCTTGAACTCCTGGTTCAAGCAATCCTCCCTCCTCAGTATCTCAAGTAGCTGGGACCACAGGCATGTGCTACCACATTTGGCTAATTTTTGTATTTTTTATAGAGACATGGGTCTTGCTATGTAGCCTAGGTTTGTCTTGAACTCCTGAGCTTAAGTGATCCTCCTGCCTTGGCCTCACAAACTGCTGGAATTAGAGGCATGAGCCACCGTGCCTGGCAAAAAAGAAATTTTTTGAAGTTAATAACTTAGATTATAAAAGAAGAAGAACCTATAGATGGAAAAAAGATAATGAGAAAATGAGGGAAAATTATTAAAAATAAAAATAAATTGAAAGGCAATAATAAATGGGTTGAAATAAAATGTGACTGGAACAAATGATAAAATAGAAATAGCCAAGAACAAATAGGAAACTCTTGGAAAAAGGAGTTGTGGAAATGAAAGAAAAGTGACAAGCAAATGAAATATAAGAGAAAGGCAACACAGATGAAAGGAAGTGAAAAACATGGAACAGTTGAGAAGAGAGTAGCAGATAGAAATGAAAAGAATGCTCTGTGTCAACAGGTTTGTAACTGGGCCACCCTAAACAAGTTCTTCTTAGTAAAAATAATAAGAGTGTTTTGTTCTGGCTTACTCTTCTACCCTCTTTGCACTTATTGGTATTACTCATAACAGGAATCTGGAGATGCTGAAATATTTGAGGATGGCATTTCCAAGATATTTTAAAGATAAATGCATTAAAAAATCTTTTTGAGCTGTCTATGACAAACCCACAGCCAACATCATACTGAATGGGCAAAAGCTGGAAGCATTATCCTTGAAAACTGGCACAATGATACTCTATCTCACTACTCCTATTCACCATATTATTGGAAGGCCTGGTGAGAGCAATCAGGAAAGATAAATAAATAAAGGGCATACAAATAGGAAGACAGGAAGTCAAACTATCTCTGTCTACAGATGACATAAATCTATATCTAGAAAACCTCATAGTCTCAGCCCAATAGCTCCTTAAGCTGATAAACAACTTCAGCAAAGTCTCAGGATACAAAATCAACATACAAAAATCACCAACATTCCTATACACCAAGAATAGTCAAGCCAAGAGCCAAATCAGAAGGCAATCCACTTCACAATTGACACAAAAATAAAATAGCTATGAATACAGCTAACGGAGGGTGAAAGACCTCTACAATAAAAATTACAAAACACTGCTCAAAGACATCAGAGATGACACAAGCAATTGGAAAAATATTCCATGCTCGTGGATAGTAAGAATCAACATAATTAAAATGGCCATACTGCCCAAAGCAATTTATAGATTCATTGCTATTCCTATCAAACTACAATATCATTCTTCACAGAACTAGAAAAAAATATTTAAAAATTCATAAACAAGCACTAATAGCCAAGGCAATCCTAAGCAAAAAGAACAAATCTGGAGACATCACACCACAGGGCCTCAAACTATACTACAGGACTACAGTAACCAAAACAGACACATAGACCAATGGAACAGAATAGAGAGCTCAGAAATAAGGTCATATACATCTAAAACAAACTGATCTTCAACAAAGCTGATAAAAACAATCAATAAGGAAAGGACTCCCCTATTCAATAAATGGTGCTAGGATAACTGGCTGGCCATATGCAGAAGATTGAAACTGGACCCCTTCGTTACACCATATACAAAATCCACTCAAGATGGATTACAGACTTAAATGTAAAACACCAAACTATAAAAAACTCTGGAAGATAACCTAGGCAATACCAACCTGGACATAGGAATGAGAAAAGATCTTAGGACAAAGAAACCAAAAGCAATTGCATAAAAAGCCACAATTGACAAATGGGATCTAATTAAACTAAAGAGCTTCTGCACAGCAAAAGAAACTATCAACAGAATAAACAGACAACCTACAGAATGGGAGAAAATATTTGCAAACTATGCATCTGACAAAGGTCTAATATATAGCATCTATAAGGAACTTAAACAAATTTACAAGACACAAACAAACCCATTAAAAAGTGGGCCAAGGACATGAGCGAACACTTTTCAAAGAAATTGTGGCCAGCAAGCATATGAATAAAAGCTGAATATCACCGATTATTAGAGAAATGCAATTCAAAACAACATTGATCATCTCACACCAGTCACAATGACTATTATTAAAAAGTCAGAAAAATAACAGGTGCTGGCAAGGTTGCAGAGAAAAAGGAGCGCTTATAAATTGTTGGTGAGAGTGTAAATTAGTTCAACCATCGTGGAAAACAGTGTGGTGATTCCTCGAAGACCTAAAAATGGAACTACCATTAGACCCAGCAATCCCATTACTGGATATTTACTTAAAGGAGTATAAACCGTTCTATCATAAAGACGCATGCATGTGTATGTTCATTGCTGCACTATTCACAATAGCAAAGACATGGAATCAATCTAGGTGACCATCAATGGTAGAGCGGATAAAGAAAATGTGCTACACCACATGCAAAACATGAATGAAGCTGAAGGCCATTATCCTTAGCAAACTAATGCAGGAATAGAAAACCAAATATCTCATGTTCTCACAAGTGAGAGCTAAATGTTGAGAACACAGACACATAGAGGAGAACAACAGACACTGGGGCTACTGGAGGATGGAGAGTGGGAGGAGAGAGAGGATCAGAAGAAAGAAATAACGGATACAAGGCTTAATACATGGGTAATGAAATAATCTGTACAACAAACCCCCCTTGGCATGAGTTTACCTATGTAACAAACCTGCACATGTACTCCTGAACTTGTTAAATTAAAGTCTTTTCCTAATCACATTGACCCCCAAATTAATATTTGTCAAGAACGGATTCTATTAAAGATATCTTTATGTTTTTATAATTCTTTTGAGAATAAGTAAATCTCCTAATTATTTCAATCAGTATGCTTTGCACAGCCTCAGGATGCGGAGTTTTGCACATGAATGCCGCTAACTCCAAGCCTGCTGTGAAATACTGGTCTTACAGATGTTCACCGGCTGGCTTGCATCTTCAGCTCCCTCTGCTGTTCACTCTCTGTTACTATTGCGACCTGTAAATGCAGGCAGAAAGAGAAATCTGCTAAAGAAACCTGAATCCCATTTTCGGTGGCCCCAAAATGATATAAATATGATTAATTTCTTAAGTTTCACTCCCCCAACAGTAGAATTGTTCATTCTCAGCAAAACCACATCACTGAATGTACTTTAGAGAGTTGTATTCCCTAGGATCAGATTTTCCCCCTTAGTTAATATCCATTTTATTTTAATTATTGATAAAATATGAATTTACAGTTAGTGCTTCTCTTGGCAAGTATAATTTAAAAAATTATCTGGATGATGTCAAATGCACGTGATTTCTCTGAGTTTTTTCAATGATTCGTTAAGACAGTGGAGGTTAGGAAGAAACTGCATCAACTAAGGAGCAAAATAACTAGGTAACATCATAATGACAGGATCAAGTTCACACATAACAATATTAACCTTAAATGTAAATGGGCTCAATGCTCCAATTAAAAGACACAGACTGGCAAGTTGGAAAAAGAGTCAAGACCTATCAGTGTGCTGTATTTAGGAAACCCATCTCATGCGCAGAGACACACATAGGCTCAAAATAAATGGATGGACGAAGATCTACCAAGCAAATGGAAAACAAAAAAAGGCAGGGGTTGCAATCCTAGTCTCTGATGAAACAGACTTTAAACCAACAAAGATCAAAAGAGACAAAGAAGGCCATTACATAATGGTAAAGGGATCAATTCAACAAGAAGAGCTAACTGTCCTAAATATATATGCACCCAATACAGGAGCACCCAGATTCATAAAGCAAGTCCTTAGAGACCTACAAAGAGACTTAGACTCCCACACAATAATAATGGGAGACTTTAACACCCCACTGTCAACATTAGACAGATCAACGAGACAGAAAGTTAACAAGGATATCCAGGAATTGAACTCGGCTCTGCACCAAGCGGACCTAATAGACATCTACAGAACTCTCCACCCCAAATCAACAGAATATACATTCTTTTCAGCACCACACTGCACTTATTCCAAAATTGACCACATAGTTGGAAGTAAAGCACTCCTCAGCAAATGTAAAAGAGCAGAAATTATAACAAACTGTCTCTCAGACCACAGTGCAATCAAACTAGAACTCAGGATTAAGAAACTCACTCAAAACCGCTCAACTACATGGAAACTGAACAACCTGCTCCTGAATGACTACTGTGTACATAACGAAATGAAGGCAGAAATAAAGATGTTCTTTGAAACCAATGAGAACAAAGACGCAACATACCAGAATCTCTGGGACACATTCAAAGCAATGTGTAAAGGGAAATTTATAGCACTAAATGCCCACAAGAGAAAGCAGGAAAGATCTAAAATTGACATCCTAACATCACAATTAAAAGAACTAGAGAAGCAAGAGCAAACACATTCAAAAGCTAGCAGAAGGCAAGAAATAACGAAGATCAGAGCAGACCTGAAGGAAATAGAGACACACACACACAAAAAAAACCCTTCAAAAAATCAATGAATCCAGGAGATGGTTTTTGGAAAAGATCAACAAAATTGATAGACCGCTAGCAAGACTAATAAAGAAGAAAAGAGAGAAAAATCAAGTAGACGCAATAAAAAATGATAAAGGGGATATCACCACTGATCCCACAGAAATACAAACTACCATCAGAGAATACTATAAAAACCTCTATGCAAATAAACTAGAAAATCTAGAAGAAATGGATAAATTCCTCAACACACACACCATCCCAAGATTAAACCAGGAAGAAGTTGAATCTCTGAATAGACCAATAACAGGCTCTGAAATTGAGGCAATAATTAATAGCTTACCAACCAAAAAAAGTCCAGGACCAGATGGATTCACAACCGAATTCTACCAGAGGTACAAGGAGGAGCTGGTACCATTCCTTCTGAAACTATTCCAATCAATAGAAAAAGAGGGAATCCTCCCTAACTCATTTTATGACACCAGCATCATCCTGATACCAAAGCCTGGCAGAGACACAACAAAAAAAGAGAATTTCAGACCAATATCCCTGATGAACATCGATGCAAGAATTCTCAATAAAATACTGGCAAACCGAATCCAGCAGCACATCAAAAAGCTTATCCACCATGATCAAGTGGGCTTCATCCCTGGGATGCAAGGCTGGTTCAACATATGCACATCAATAAACATAATCCAGCATATAAACAGAACCAAAGACAAAAACCACATGATTATCTCAATAGATGCAGAAAAGGCCTTTGGCAAAATTCAACAATGCTTCATGCTAAAAACTCTCAATAAATTAAGTATTGATGGGATGTATCTCAAAATAATAAGAGCTATCTATGACAAACCCACAGCCAATATCATACTGAATGGGCAAAAACTGGAAGCAGTCCCTTTGAAAACTGGCACAAGACAGGGATGCCCTCTCTCACCACTCCTATTCAACATAGTGTTGGAAGTTCTGGCCAGGGCAATCAGGCAGGAAAAGGAAATAAAGGGTATTTAATTAGGAAAAGAGGAAGTCAAATTGTCCCTGTTTGCAGATGACTTGATTGTATATCTAGAAAACCCCATCGTCTCTGCCCAAAATCTCCTTAAGCTGATAGGCAACTTCAGCAAAGTCTCAGGATACAAAATCAATGTACAAAAATCACAAGCATTCTTATACACCAATAACTGACAAACAGAGAGCCAAATCATGAGTGAACTCCCATTCACAATTGCTTCAAAGAGAATAAAATACCTAGGAATCCAATTTGCAAGGGATGTGAAGGACCTCTTCAAGGAGAACTACAAACCACTGCTCAATGAAATAAAAGAGGATACAAAGAAATGGAAGAACATTCCATGCTCATGGGTAGGAAGAATCAATATCATGAAAATGGCCATACTGCCTAAGGTAATTTATAGATTCAATGCCATCCCCATCAAGCTACCAATGACTTTCTTCACAGAATTGGAAAAAACTACTTTAAAGTTCATATGGAACCAAAAAAGAGCCCGCATTGCCAAGACAATCCTAAGCCAAAAGAACAAAGCTGGAGGCATCATGCTACTGACTTCAAATTATACTACAAGGCTACAGTAAGCAAAACAGCATGGTACTGGTACCAGAACAGAGATATAGACCAATGGAACAGAACAGAGCCCTCAGAAATAATGCCGCATATCTACAACCATCTGACCTTTGACAAACCTGACAAAAACAAGAAATGGGGAAACGATTCCCTATTTAATAAATGGTGCTGGGAAAATTGGCTAACCATACGTAGAAAGCTGAAACTGGATCCCTTCCTTACACCTTATACAAAAATTAATTCAAGATGGATTAAAGACTTAAATGTTAGACCTAAAACCATAAAAACCCTAGAAGAAAACCTAGGCAATACCATTCAGGACACAGGCATGGGCAAGGACTTCATGTCTGAAACACCAAAAGCAATGGCAACAAAAGCCAGAATTAACAAATGGGATCTCATTAAACTAAAGAGCTTCTGCACAGGAAAAGAAACTACCATCAGAGTGAACAGGCAACCTACAGAATGGGAGAAAATTTTTGCAATCTACTCATCTGACAAAGGGCTAATATCCAGAATCTACAATGAACTCAAACAAATTTACAAGAAAAAATCAAACAACCCAATCAAAAAGTGTACAAAGGATATGAACAGACACTTCCCAAAAGAAGACATTTATGCAGCCAAAAGACACATGAAAAAATGCTCATCATCACTGGCCATCAGAGAAATGCAATCAAAACCACAATGAGATACCATCTCACACCAGTTAGAATGGTGCTCATTAAAAAGTCAGGAAACAACAGGTGCTGGAGAGGATGTGGAGAAATAGGAACACTTTTACACTGTTGGTGGGACTGTAAACTAGTTCAACCATTGTGGAAGTCAGTGTGGCGATTCCTCAAGGATCTAGAACTAGAAATACCATTTGACCCAGTAATACCATTACTGGGTATATACCCAAAGGATTATAAATCATGCTGCTATAAAGAGACATGCACACGTATGTTTATTGCGGCACTATTCACAATAGCAAGGACTTGGAACCAACCCAAATGTCCAGCAATAATAGATTGGATTAAGAAAATGTGGCACATATGAACCATGGAATACTATGCAGCCATAAAAAAGGATGAATTCATGTCCTTTGTAGGGACATGGATGAAGCTGGAAACCATCATTCTCAGCAAACTATCTCAAGGACAAAAAACCAAACACCACATGTTCTCACTCATAGGTGGGAGTTGAACATTGAAAACACATGGACACAGGAAGGGGAACATCACACACTGGGGCCTGTTGTGGGGTGGGGGGAGAGGGGAGGGAGAGCATTAGGAGATATACCTAATGTTAAATGATGTGTTAATGGGTGCAGCACACCAACATGGCATGTGTATACATACGTAACTAACCTACACATTGTGCACATGTACCCTAAAACTTAAAGTATAATTTAAAAAAATGATTACATATATTGACTCATTTAATCATCACAAGCACCATGAGATATGTACTATTATTATTCTCGTTTTAAAGATGAAGAAACTGAGGCATACTGGGGTTAACTAACTTGGCAGTTACACAGCTTGTACACTGTTAAGATATTTCCAAAATGTGCTTATATATCTATTCCAAGATTTATCAATTTTTGATATTCTTTATTGACTTCTTACTATGATAGAGGAGTACTTAGCTCATTTTTACTAAGCTTTCTTACATTCCCCTGCCTTCTAGTGTATTTCAATTAAAAATTTTATCTTCTATCTATTGCTTTAATTCCTGCAGTTTTAAGATTTACACAACCTTGATTCCTTGTTTCTCCAACTACAGAGAGTATCTTTTGTTTCCACTCCACACAACATGGACAGGACCCCCACTCTACCCTTCAGTTCTCCAACTTTCCCTTCCACCTGCCCCCTTTCATCACTGTACTTTCACTTTTAACGAGCTTCATTCCACTTACATTGTACTCTATAACCACAGTGCTTTCATAGTTGGTCCATAAATTGATTCTAAAATAAGAAATTGAATAGACAGTGTTAATGTCATTATGATCAGGTAAATATCGTTCACTGGAGAGGTAAGTAGTGCATTATATCTATATTTTTCTTCTTTTACAATTATTTCTTGTAATTTCTAATTGGCTTCTTCTTCCTCCTTGCATCATTTACCTTTGTTTCATTTTACATTTTGTTTGAAGTTCATATTGTACAGTCTATGACATTGTGGACTTTTCCCCCACCTGGTTCTTTTGTCTGGAGACTGCCATCTTGCTGGGCCACAGAGTACAGTTTGCTGTTCTGGTGTTCTCCTGTCATCCTGGGACTCTTCTTCACTGCTCTTCTGAGAAAGACCCATTGTTGCCTGTCATTTTTCTCCCTCTTGGTCTGTTTCTTTCTTTTGTAGGAATGTATCCTAAAGGTATTTCACCAGAAAGCACCATGGTAGTTAAATTTTCTGATTGCCTATGTGTCTGAAAGTATTTCTTTCTTTTCCCTCACATTTGATGGATGGTTGTGCTGGAGTACATGCATTCCAAGGTGGAAAATCATTTTCCTTCAGAATTTTGAAAATCTTCTTCCATTGTTTTCTGTCACCAAGTACTGCTGATAACTCTGATGATAGTCTATCTTCTGTTCCTTTTTAAACATTTGTTTTTATCTCCACAGTGAAAAATTTAAATATATTCTCTATAGTTATTGTTTTGAGGTTTTATAATGATATGGCTCAGCATATGTCTTTCTTTTATTAATTGAGCCAGACACACCATGGGCTCTTTCAATCTGTGGACTTTCACTGAATAAGTACTTCAGCTGTAGGAGATTTCTTCTATTATTATTTTTTATTATCACCTCCCTTCTATTATCTCTGCTCCCTCTTATGTTGGATATCTTGGAGTAATCATCTTTATCTCATTTTATCTTCTATTTTCTATTGCTTATCTTTTAGTTTTATATTCTGGAAGATTTTTTAGTATTCATGTTTTAATTTCCAATAACACATTTGCTTTCTTATTTTTACTTTTTAATAGTATCTTGTTGTTGTTTTTGTTTATTTGTTTTATAGATGCAATATATGAAATATCTTCTCCAATATCTGTCAGGATGCAATAAGAAATCTTTTTTTTTTTTTAAGAGTCCTTTTGTTGATGAATTACCTGTGTTTTTTCTGGAGTCATTTTTGCTTATTTTGGCTTTTCTCATCCATGTTGCAGGTTTTTTTCTTGGTGGTTCTTGCTTGTCCATTTGACTTATGAAAGAGGTAATAGAAAAGCCAAGTGAGTTTCCGTCAGATACAGTTATTGTACTGGAAAGCTTTGTTTTAAGGTATGTGGGTAGGGCACTAAACACTATAATTTGAGACTCCTAAATATCTGAGTTTCCATTCCCATGCAAACTGCCGTGGTTCTTCCAAAGTATATTCAGTTTTATACACAGAAGGGTGGCTCCTTCCTTCTTTCCTTCCTTCCTTCCTTCCTTCCTTCCTTCCTTCCTTCCTTCCTTCCTTCCTTCCTTCTTTCCTTCCTTCCTTCTTCCTTTCTGTCCCACATGTGTGAGCACTTTCTCTCTCTGACTTTCACCTGGGGTTAGGATGGGGATAAGTGCAAGACAGTTGGACCTTCTGAGAAAGCAGAGGTTGAAGGAGGGAGGTGGCTGTGGGGGGAAGTAACATGTTTTATCTGAAATCTTTCGAATTATCTCTGTTTTTACGCCATGCCTCACTTCAACTCTCCACCATAGTGGCACTTCAAACTCCTCAGTCCTCTGGTTTCTAGTGGACAGATTAGCTTTCCTCTTCTTCCCTTTCTGTGTATGTCCTGTACAGCATCTTCCTTTGCCTTACTTTAATAGTTACTAGTTCATCACCTACTTTCAGTCTTCTGAAAATTTGTTAACATCATTTGTTGAGTGTCCCACTTTCTGTTCTATTTCTCATTGTTGGTTTACACCATTTTTGTGTTTACTTATACTATTGCTTTCATTGGGTCTTGGGAAAGAGAGGAGATAAAGTGACAAACAAGTACTCTTTCTTTTATCTTGATTTTGTTTTTGCAAGAAAACCAAAGTGACCATTCTCATTCATATATTTGTTTCTTCCTTCAAGAAATATTTAAGTTCTTACTAACTCTATGCCGTGCGCTGAGAATGTAATGATGAGCAAAACCAGAGTTTTCTATGCTCATGGGGATTCCCCAGGGGGTGGATAAGTGAAAGTGCCTGACTTCGTCTCAGGGGGTGGGTTCCCCAAGAAAGCAAATTTGAATCGACATCTAAAGTATAACTGAAAATAAAATAATTAGATGAAGATGGGGCAAGAGGAAGAGCATTTAAAGAAAAAGTATAACATTTACCAAATTCTAGTCTTGGAAAAGAGAATGGTATTTAGAGAAATTGAGAGAATTCCAGGGGCTACAGCATGGAGGACAAAGGGAAAAGAAATGTGACCTGAGACCAGTGAAGCACGCATTGACCAGATAGGGGGAACCTTCTTAACCAGAGTCAGGCCTGGGATCTTGACCTCTAGGAGCAATGGGAAACCTCTAAAAGCTTATAGAAGGTTTCCAGGCAGAAGCAGTGCAAAGAGAACAGGCTGGCTGCTGTGTGGTCAACTGGGTGTGGGCCATATAATACAAGGCGATGGTTGGAGTTTGTGACCATTGCCCAAGTCAGAGTGTTGTTAGTTTGAACTGGATTGTAGGAATAAAGATAGACAGGGGTGAACAGATTTGAGAGTTACTTAGAGTTAAATTAGTGGTTTGGACGATGGCTTAGATATGGAAAAACAGGAAGAGGGAGTTTTTCAAGGATGACTTTCAAGTTTCATGGCGCCATAGACTGAACAAAGGGGTGCGGCAAGAGAAGCAAACTGTGGAGGAAGGAACACAATAGCCCTGAATGTGTTGAGTTGAAATATCTTTGAAACATACAAGTAGAGAGGCTGAGTTACTTTTAAATATACAAAGGTGATAATATATTCTATATATTAATTTGGAGTCATTGTCATATAGCTATTAACTGAGACTTTATTTTTGAATGAGATTAATTAGGAAGAGAGGGTATATATTAACAAGAGATGAGGACGTAGAGTTTTTGTCCTGGTTAGGTGCTTTCGATATAGCATAGTAAGACAATAAGGGACCTCATCTCATTTAAAAAAATTGTGTTTAAAAGCAATTGTAACAATTATTGTTAGGAAGTAACTTGAGTATCTACTATAAAGACAGAGTTGCATATTACACATATTTACTAATAGAAGATAGTGCAAGCATTGATTTAACTCACTTTGCTCTATGGATTCTAGGAAGCTTAGAAAGATATTTGGAAAAAGTGTTTGATGATGAAGTTCAATTCTTTTCTTGTCTCTTTTTTGGTAATAGAACACTTAGGTCTGAAAGTTTTTCTAATCCACATTTTGATTTCCTTGTCAGTAAAACAGAGCTTGTCTTTTTTTTAATATTGAAAATAAAAGAGGGGTTTTTCTTTGTTGTTTAAACTATGGATAACACAAGTGTTATATTTAGTTTTAAATAAATAACCTTTAGTTTAATGTTAGAAGAAAATCTAGCTGTAGGCCCTCTAATTTACCAAGGGAAATTAAAATTTAAATTATATTCAAGTAACAATTTTAAGTAATTGCAACTATAAATATTCATGGTAGATTCCAACTGATATCTAACTTCATCTACATAAGATGGGAATTCATATTCCAGCAAGACTACATGAAAATCATCTTAGGTAGATGAAATAGTTTTTAGTTTATAACTCTCATGGTGAGATTGTTCAATTTGTCTCCACAACCAATGCAAGTGTTTCTGCTCAGTATAAATTTAACATCTTTCCTCTAGATGGTGCACAAGGCACAGTTATGTTGGAAAATCAACAGAAAGTTCTGAAAGACTTCCTACATTTTATTTGGAGTCTGAATAAAACTGAATCTTCTTCTATTTCTCTACTGTAATCTAATAATTGAGATGATATGTCATATCTTTCAGATACTCAGATTTATACAATAATTGCTTAGGATATAGTAAAATGCAGGTATAATTTTGATGTTATTATAAAATTAATTCTTAGCCCTCAGTGAATAAAGTTTTGATATATATCAGATCTATTTCTTTCAGTTTTTTCAAGTGAATGATAAATATCCAAATATCAAGATCAATTATACAGGTACCAGCGTAGAATGGAAGATATACCTACATTTAAGTACTTCAGATGAACTCCTGAAGATATGTACTGCTGCTGTGTCTTCACAAACATTGAACAATCCTTATCTTTACCCAAACATCAATGAAAGACACAGGAAGTCTGAATGCAGTGGCATATACATTTTGGAATCTCTTCCCTCTACTGCAAATACTTTTGAGGATGTTTGTCGCATAGGAAAGAAGCTGCCACAGGAGGACAGGGCATTATTTTGCAGAAAGTTATACAACAGTGGATTAATGAGCACTGGACTAGTATCTCTGGACAGAATCACTTTTTGGGTGTTAATATGAGAATTTTAATAATTTCTAAAACTTATCTTGCTTTTCTGAAAGAAGTAGCTATGTTCAAATAATCCCCAAATCTTCATTCATTAAATTTGCATTAATTCTTTAAGGTTGCATTGTTTTTTCTTCTGACTGATTGACTGACCCAGAAGTTTAAGACTATGGTACTGAATTAAGGTCTGTGTTTTTCCAGTGAGCATTTTCTTTATTCTTTTCTTTCTAATGGCAGATAAAGTAATGAGATAATTTGTGAATAACCCCTCTTTTTGCAAATATAAGGCATTAGTATTATGGTAAACACTTCTTGAAAAATCTGTAATTCTAGAGTCTAATATTTTAAGAAAGACTTTCTAAGTCTCAAATGTATAGTGTTAGACAATAAGTAAAATGCCTCTGGTGTTCTGAGTTCTGTTGAGATCTCATGCAGGAAAAAAAGTTTTAAAATAGGCATTGAAGGAATGGGATGAGCAAAGGCTTAGAGGAGGCAGTTCTTTCTTTCTCTTTCAATTTCTTCTGTTTCATTATCCTCCTAATTAATTTTAGATTACATCAAAAATACAGCAATACCAAAAAAGTTAAGCAATATAGAATTGTATTAATGTAAAAAATAAAATTCCACTCTCTTTTTCTCCAGCTCTATCACATTCTCTAGACGTAAGCATTATTAACAGTTAGGAGTGGATATTCTTGATATTTTATTTTAATTTTTTTGAGACAGAGTCTCACTCTGTTGCCCAGGTTGGAGTGCAATGGCGACATCTCGGCTCACTGCAATCTTCTCCTCCCGGGTTCAAGTGATTCTTGTGCCTTAGCCTCCCAAGTAGCTGGGACTACAGGTGCACACCACCACACCTGGCTAATTTTTGTATTTTTAGTAGAAATGGGGTTTCACCATGTTGGCCAGGCTGGTCTTGAACTCCTGACCTCAGGTGATCTGCCCACCTTGGCTTCCCAAAGTGCTGAGATTACAGGCATGAACGAACATGTGGCCTCTTTCTTGATATTTTAGTCAATAAATATGTACATATTTTACATAAATGAGATACAACTGTTCATCTATTCTGCAACTTGTTCTTTTTATTGTTGGCTGTTTACACTAGATTTGTTAAGAGTTTATAAGATTATGCCAACATATTTTAGCAATCCTAAAACATTCATATAGCATTTACACTCCTCTTAAAGTATTAACAATATTCAGCTTTCTATTTTGGTAAGAATTTCACAATCTTTACCTTCATTTTGAAATAATTACATGTTTATAAGAAATAATTATATATTTATAGGAAGTGGTAAAGATATGTATGGGGAATCCCATGTACTGCACCCTTTACCTAAAATTCCCTAATGCTAACATCTATAACATAATATCAAAACTAGGAAATTAACATTGATGCAACCCATAGTTTATTCAGCTTTCACCAGTCATATACACACTCATTTGTGTGTGAATGTGTATTTGTCCAATTCAATGCAATTTTTCAATATTTTTTATTTTTGTTATTAATATGTAATAATTGTACATATGTATTTTGTTATTGATATGTAATAATTGCACATATCACATGGGGTATGTGTGATAATCTGATACAGACATACAATGTGTAATGATCAAATCAGGGTACTTAGGATATCCATCACCTTAAACATTTATTATTTCTTTGTGTCGGGAGCATTTTAAATCTTTCTTTTAGCCATTTTGAAATACACAATAAATTATTAACTGTAGTCACCTTACTGTGCTATCAAATCCTAGAATTTATCCCTTAGCATCTTTGCATAGCTACTCAATTAAAAATGTATTTCATTGTCTTAATTAAAGTATCTATAGTTGTGAATGATGGTGAGCCCATTTATATATATTATTGGTTTATCATATTTTTCATATTTCACTTAAGAGAAAGTAATGTAAACATATATTCAGGGAAAAATGAGTAAAGCAGTTTGTCTGGATTTGAGTCTTTGACTAGGGAGTTAGTAGAGTATTATATTAGAGATGTAGGGGCCAGACCATGAACAAAGGATGTGGACGTTAGTTTAAAGTCAATCAGAATCCAGTAAGTGGTTTGTGTAAAGGTAATATGGACTGTGTCAAATGTATTGTAATTGGGGATCTAGAAACTGAAATCCACTTAAAATGCTTTTGTGATGTTTTAAGGTCTAAAATAATCATTTAGACCTTTAGAGGACTTAGGTTAATTGTAGTGGTAGTCATGCAATGAAAAGATTCATGGGAGGAATATTCTCAAAGAAAAATCAGCAGGAGATGCTGACTTAACAGATTATGTGAAGGAAAGTGGATTCCAAATTGACATAGTGGCCTGTGCAGGGGAATGATATATCTCATAGAAGGAAGAAAAATTGGAAAAATGGATTTGGAGACTAAAGGCTGGGTGGAGTTATATGAATCTGTCTTAGACATTATAAATAAGAATGAGCAGATATTACTTGAGTGCTG
Organism: Pan troglodytes; assembly: GCF_028858775.2. Taxonomy (NCBI): domain Eukaryota; kingdom Metazoa; phylum Chordata; class Mammalia; order Primates; family Hominidae; genus Pan; species Pan troglodytes. Next base: position 134,248,462 of record NC_072403.2, on the reverse strand, counting down.
AGAATGTGCTGGCACATATCTGTGCTTTTCTAGGCAGTGATGCTCTAAGTGCTTTAAGATTCCCGATTTTTTCCACTAGAAAAAGTTTTAAAAATTTGGGATTTTTGGGGGGGTGATAGAAATAAATGATCAAGATATTTTTGTCATGGACTAAACAAAGTGTGAGAATACTGAGGGTTCCCAAGTCAGGAAAAGCTGGGTTCCAGTTCTGGCTTTCCTTCTTTCGAGCTTTGTGACCTTGGATAATGTATAATCACTAAGCCTTAATTCCCTCCTCCCTACCACAGAAATAATAACAGTGTAGGTCCTTGCACTAGTAAACATTTAATATTTTAATTATTTTTATTACTCTGGTCCAGAGGTCACACTCAAATGCTTACTTTGGTTAGGCAGGTAATAGAGCTGTCTGGTGTGACAAAACAGGGTGTGGTTGTGCTTTGAGAACTGGAAATATTTGGGATTTGGAGAGGAACAGTACATAACATCTCTCCAAACCCTTTTTCTTAATTTTGATTCAATTGAGATAGACAAGGAAGTCTAGCTGAGGAGGATTTAAATGTTTGCTTTGTTATTGCTAGAGCTGTTGGGACGCTTGTCTTGGGTGTTTGGCAAAGATAGTGAACCTCATAAATGCTGAATATTACTGCCCATAAACAGGCAGATTTTCTCATCCACAGGCCTGTCTGGACTATGGCAGGCCTCCTCCCAGGTAGCAGAGTTGTAAAATTACAGTTGTGTTAAAGATAGACCATAATATGTGCCCTCTGCAGGCAGATTGGCTCCCAAAAAGGAGGAGGAAAGGGAAAAGATCTCAGCTCTGCTTGTCCGGTTCCTTGTCCCAAATTTGTCAATCTAATAATATACTCAGTTTCCCTCAGCCTCTGTGCTGTGGTCTGAATGTTTACATCCCCCCAAAATGTATATGTGGAAATCCCCACCCCCAAGGTTATGGTATTGGGATGTAGGGCATTTGGGAGGTAATTACTTTATGGGAGCAGAGCCTTCATGAATGAGATTAGTGTTTTTACAAAAGAGGTCCCAGAGAGACCCCTTGCCTTTCCACCGTGTGAAGATAAAGTGAGAAGACAGCTGTCTATGAAGAAGCAGGCCCTCACCAGGCACTGATCCTGCCAGGTACCTTGGTCTTGGACTTCTCAGCCTCCAAAACAATGATAAATACATTTTTGTTGTTTAAAAGGTAGCTAGTTTGTGGTATTTTGTTTTAGCAGACTGAAAGGACCAAGATGCTCTGCCATCATCTTAGATTGTTACTGTTCTTGTTGCTTTTGTTGCTTTTCACCCATCAAGTTTAACCAATAAGCCTATGCTCAATCAGCAGTATGGCTTTTCCTCCTGGAGGAGAAGATAGACTTCTTGAGACAGCTTCCCTCTTCATGAGGCCACTCCCCCTGTACCAATTATTGATCCTTCTGGAATCATTAATTGTCAGTGTAGATTTAGCACCCAGATGGCTCTGATATAGGTCAGAACTTTTTGCTAATTAAATGAGCACTTCACAACTAGGGCTGACCATAATGTCCAACATTGCTTGTCAGAATTTTGCAATAAGAATGAATGAGACATTATGATATTCTGGTAATAAACTTCCATCAACACAGAGATATTCCAAATTTGAGCGTAACTGCCTTCTAATTGTACAATTTCCAGGGAGATTCCATGGATTTCAAGTCCCAAATCAAATTATATTGCTTAAGTAAAATGAAAATAAAAGGACTTCAAGTCTTTCCCAATTTCTCTTCCTGGCCTGGGTAGAGTTAGGTTTTCTTTAGCATCTGTGGCCAAATTTTTACATATAAATATGTGGGTTTCTTTCAGTTGCATCTGTTACATTTTTTATACCTTTGCATTTTTGAAAAAGTGTCCAACACATTAATAGAACAAAAAAATTATCCAAGCACCAATTCCGCATCTGTTCAGTTGGAAAATGGGTCAATTCCCATTTCATAGACCACTGATCTCAAACAGAAGTGTGTATCCAGGACCATGTACTTAGTGTTGCTGAAGTCTCAACAGTATTTAAGAGAAGGAAGTTAGATGGCGATATTTTTCTTAGTTCAAACTTGCTGTGACTCCTGCCTATGACTTCAGTTCTTTCAAATCCATGAGCAGTGAATCTGAAAGCCTGAGATCTCTGCTAGCAAGAGTCCATTTTGTCACTATCCTATGATTAGAATTGGGGAGGGAAACCTATGCATGCACTCTATATATTTTTTTGTAGCTCAGAAATTATAATGGTGGTGGTTTTGGCCTATGAGTCTTATTTCAGGTGCTTTTATTTTTCTTCTGCATACTTAAACTCTTTTAATTTATATTTCTCCCTTGAGTCATGTGCCTCAGGCACCCCAAAATTTAATAGGCATGAAATCCACTTAACGTTACAGTGTTCCAATATTTTGTGAGCAAGCATTTTCCACCCTGAACCTGTTCATTTTTTTCAGTATTAATTGCTTAAGCCCAGAAACTTGCTACTAGAACAAAATTTTTTCTTAGTATCTGAGAATCACCCTTTAATAGCTTTCTGAACTGAAGTTTCTTTTGGTTATTCTGAAATCTGTACTCTTTAGGGGCCTGCTGTTTAAAACTTTGTGCTCAGTTTTTAAATGTTTCAACTCTTGAGTAACATTATTTTCTCCCATGTATTTTTCTGTAGCTGTAGGAGATTTGTCTCTAGTTTCATTTCTACCATTCCAGTATACACCTTCAGTGAAGCTCAGCTGAATTTTTAAGTTTAAATTACTTTGTAAGTTGTTTCCTTTTCTTCTACAGCACTGTTTGCTTGATATAATTGAGTTTTTTCCTTTACATTATTCTTTGTATTTCTACTTTATTCCTTCAGATTTTTTTGTAGACACCGATAGTGACATATTCCAGAATTGCCTATTTGTCAAATATACTATATTGTCAAAATTATACTCTTTGAGTTGGATAATCCCACCCAGGAGATATTCTCCCATCAGACCAGCATCTAACTCAGACTCTATCTGCTTTTGTCTTGCCTGGCTCCACTTTCATATACCCCATCTTTGCTTTGACATCCTGTCAGGTTCCAACCTGAGCTGAGGTCCAAGGGGAGTTGGTGGGCGGGTAGTTGAAAGAACACTTGGGGGGCCATAGGCAGGTGGGACATGGCTTTATTACACACTGCCACTCTCACAGTGTCGGTGATACATTTATGCACCTCACAGACAACAGTGGCTCAGAGTCAGGTTATGAGCCCACCCATAACATGGTTTCATAACTGTGACTATATAATGCACAAGATTGTGTGCCTGCACTCCAATCTCGCTGTGTCATGCTGCACCGGATATTTACCTGGGCCTACTCTTGACTGCTGCACAGCCATTTTCCTTACACTCCAACCCCTAAGCCGAGGGTGTCCTTTTAGTGGGGAAACGTGCCCATAAGGCAGCACCCTGGACCCATAGGCCACAGCAACAATACAGGGAGCAGCAACCTACGACTAATGTTTCTGCTATGCTGCCTATGATTATCAGGGCCTAACATAGGCCAGAGCCCAGGCACGCCCACCATCTCTGTAGAGGATTGTCAGTAAGGCTCTCAACTGCTTTAATCTCCTGTGACATCCCTTGTAAGGCTGCTGTTATGTTTTGTTGATTGTCTGGAATAAAGGTACAACACTGCGTTCCTATAAGAGCACAGGTGCCACTTTGGGCAGCTGTTACTATATACGTAAGGCCATCTGGTTTTGCAGCACCACCTTTCTGGTTTTATCAACCTCATTGGTTAACAGGAGGAGGATGACTCAGGTATAATTCAGGGCCCGAGCTGGGTGCTGTGCAAGGGCTGTAACCTGCGTTTCTACAGTGATGACACCCGCTCCAGGGATGGTCAAATCTAAGGGGGAGAGCAACCACGGGGCCTGGCGCACTAGCAAAATCCAAGAATGTAGCACCTCCCAGTCGTGTGGGCATCTAGACAATGTGGGAAGCTCAGTGGCAGCCAGTCTAGTTCACCGGCCACAGCAGCCAGTCTAGTTCACTGGCAAATATTTGGCCAACCTGTGTCTCCACAGACCCATAAACTCCCAGGGGGCACAAAGTCCTTGATGAGGCCACTTATTCCACCACACCTTGTGCAGGCTATGGTGGGCAACCACCGCATGGTGATGCTATCCCAACGTTGCTCTATACATTGTGGTACCTGTGGCAGGGGCACCACATGTTTTCTCACTAACCAGCCCCATCCATCATAGACACTACAGGTGAGCCAGGGGGCGGGCATGTCATGGGTTTTGTGGCACCCCCTATCCAAAGCTTGCCGTGTCACATTCCAGGCATTGCCCATGGGACCCTAAGTCTCTAGCCATGTCCAGTTGTCTATAGAAGCTGGGTATATGTGCCAGGGCAAGCTGTCCACAGCTGCTGCTGGAAGGGTGGTGCAGATTTACTAACTGGAAATGTTAGTCACTTCAGTGTAGGTGTGGGCCCATTCCACAATGCTGTTGGAGCATGTCAACCTATGGTCGAAACAACAAAGCAGGCACAGATACTAACGGGGTAAATCACGCTCCTCAGGCAAAATACAAGCCAACTCTTCATTTCTGGATAGTAGTGCAGCTGCCAGGGGCTTCTCTCCTGGACAATGGTACCATACCTTTTCAGTTCCCCATGGTTCCTTTGGGTTCTGTATTCATGCTAAAGTTACTGGGGAGCTTATAATAGGCTACACAGACAGCACATATGTCCCCTACAGGAGGGTTCTTTTCTTGGTTGTTCCCCCATGAACGGTCAATTGTGGAGACTATATATCAAGTACCCAAGGAGTGACATGTAAATCATACTGTAGACCTTGCTCCCAGGGGGCTACGATGGCCAACCACTTGCAGTGGGGGTCTTGGAGGGCCCATGGCCAAAGCCAGGTTTTTTTGTTCTCTTACCTTTAGGGGTGTTGGGGCAGGCAACAATAGATTACTGTTTGTCCCCATACCTGGTTGGAGGAGGTCATCCTTGGTGTGTATCTGTAACTGAATGGAGGCACCAGCCTGGTGTAGCAGTATCTCCACCATGGCTGGGCCACCTTTTTGTGGCCGCTCATTCAAGGTCTGGAGCACCAGGTCCAAACTTGAACGCCAGCCCTGCAAAGACAGGGGAGTAACATGCAAGTGTAACCCACTTTTCAAGAGTCCATTATATTGTTCAATCATGCCAGCAGCCTGTGGATTATATGGAACATGAAATCCCCACTATATGTCCGTCTGCCATGCCCACTGTTTATCTGCTGTCCAGTGAAATGTGTTCCTCTATCACTTTCAATGGCTAAGTGGCAACTATATAGAGCACACAAGTGTTGCAGGTCCTGAATGGTATGTTGTTGGTCGGCCACCCTACAAGGTAGGTGAACAACAGGCCAGTGGCCGTGTCTACAGACATCAGCACATGTGTGTATCCCTGCGATTTTGGCAGCGGCCCAGTGTAATCTATCTGCCATCTGGTCAAGGGAATCTGCCCTATCATCACTTGTTACATGACACTGGGCAGCTGCCTCCATCTGGGGTATGCCTGTGTGCATGCTGGACACTTACCACAGGCCTCCCAAATATCCTGCCTGGGCAAGAACAGACCCCAGTGCTCTGTTGCATCAGTTTACCCCCCATACAGCCTAATTTCCAGTGTAGCCATAGGGCCACATCTCATATAGGTGTTCACTCCAACCACTGGACTCTGGCCAAGGCATCTGCCTTGTCATTGCCAGGGGCAGCCAAAGGCACATGACCTGTCACATGATAGAGAGTTACACCCTTTCGTTGGCACATTTCCCGTATGTCTTGCCACATGGCTTGGCCCCAAATGGGTTGGTGGCCAACCAACTAATTCTGTGACTTCCAGGTAGTTCACCACAATGTTAGATCTTGATAAACTGCCAAGCTATCAGTGCAGATTACTTACCATAAGTGTCTCCTTGGTGATCACCATCTACATTGCCTTGAGTTCAGCCCATTGACTACTTTGTCCACACCCGGTGTCAAACCATATGGTATCAATACTAGGCTGGACCATGACAGGAGTCCAGGTAGCAGTGGCACTCTGGCTAAACCATGCCTCATTAGGAATGGGGAGGCACCCTTCCTTAAATGGTGATGGCTCGGGGTCCAGGGGTGTCTCAGGTCGATCCATGGCCTTATCTTGCATTAGGACTACAGGTCCCAAGACTTCTCGTAATTCCGCTGCTAAGGGGCTGGAACTCAAGGTACTCTGCTGTTCTAAGTAGGCATCCCACTTTGCTAAAGTGGATGTCTGTGCCATCCCAGTCTGGAGGGTTTCACCCATGAACATATCCACCCCACTATTGGGTAAGTCGTCTGCACGATGACTATAGCCTTTTCTGTCAAACTCTCACAAGGCTAAAGGGCAGCATATATAGCTGCTAATTGCTTCTCTATCAATGAATACCAGAGCTTGGCTCCCTTCCAAAGTTGGGAGCAAAAGCCTACTGGTGTTCAAAGTGCTCCATGCACTGCCATAGGCTCCAGCTAAAGCCATCTGTTGTCCCATGCACATCAAGTTCAAATGGGTGCCCCTGGTCAATCACTTGCAGGGCCTATGCTTGCTGAACAGCCTGCTTGGCTGCCAGAAAGGCTGTCTCATTGGGATGTCATAATCCCAATCTCACGTAGACCCCTTTTTTGTCAACCGGTACAACAGTTTTATCATTTGAGCTAAATGGTGCACGGATGTCCACCAATATCCTAGGAGGCCCACAAAGGTCTTTAGCTGTCTTATCTTGGTGGGCCAGGGATGTACCTGAATTTTGTCTGTGATGGCCTCTGGTATGGCTTTCGTCTTACCCAGCCAGATAACGCCCAAGAATGTGGCAGACAATCCAGGACCTTGGACCTTGGATTCGTTGATGGCCCAACCACATGCTGCCAAAGATTGTTGCAAGAGGGGTGCTGCCAATTCTAAATCTACAACAGAATCAGAGGTTAACATAATAGCATCAATATAATGGAATAGGCAGATTCCCTTTAGACATGTCTAGGCAGCTAAATCTGTGGCAATGAGACCATGACATATGTTGGGGCTATGCACATAGCCCTGCGGCAACACTGTGAAAGTCCATTGTCGCCCTTCTTATGTGAAGCAAACTGTTCCCGGCTCTCTGGAGTAAGGTCAATTGAAAAGAATGCATTAGTCAAGTCCACTACATAGTGTTACTGTCCCAATTCCATCATCAAGCAGTTCATCAAATCTGTGGTAGACAGGATAGCTGCATGTAAAGGGGGTGTTACTTTATGTAGTTCTCGATAGTCTACTGTCATCCACCAAGTCCCATCAGGCTTTCTGATTGGCCATACTAGAGAATTGTAGGAGCTGTGGGTGCCATGCACTCTCTATGCCTCCTCTAACTTCTGAATAGTCTCAGTTATCTCTGTATGCACCCCTGGCAAGCTGTATTGATGAGTGGAGGTAACCCGCTGGGATTGCGGCAGAACCTGGGACTGGTGATGTGTATGTCCCTGTAGTATCAGCTTTACCCCACGTACTTGGAGTCTGAATTTTCTCTCCATAGTGTGTAAGTCTAGACTGTGCACAATGTCCACCCCCAGAATGTATTCTGGTATGAGAGACATATGTAGTGTATAAGTGGGGAGCCAAGCGGCTGATACTGAGGTGCAGAGATACAGGTTTCACTTTTACTGACTGGCCTCCATAGTGGTCTATGTATGCAGCCTTGCCCAGAAACTTATCCACATTCCCATAGATGAGGCTACAATCTGTGCCAGTATCTACTGTATATTGGTGGGAGACCAGTGGATTGCCAATTCCACATGTGGCCTCTGGTCATCCAGTGTCCCCCCAAGCCGGGCATCTTGGCCAGTTCCCTAATCAAACACAAAAGGCTCTATTCCTCTGCCTGTCTGCAAGTAATCCTTGAGCTGGAGCATCCGGGCAGGACTGGGTGGGGCAGCATTTTCCCTCCCCCTCTTGGGCATTTTCCAGAATTTCTGCTCTGAGGACAATTGCCTCCACAAAGTTAACAGCACTTCATTGGGTTGCCTATCAATTTTCTCCAGAACAACCCCAGCCAATATCAGATCAATCCACATCTGTGGGCGTGTCACCTACTGGGGCCCCTTTTTGTCCCCTGAGATGGCTGCCTGTGGGAGGGATACCTTCCCCTTCTTTATGGCACAGACTCCCTGCTGCTGCCGCTGGCTTTCTGCTTCCCTGAGGGCTGCCATGGTAGTAGTCACCTCATGTACGTGACAAGGACAGCGTATGGAGTGAGGACAGCGGCCAGAGAGCCGAGGGCACTCAGGGGTGCAGAGCCCAACACAAGGTACCTCATGTGGGAGGTAAAGCGTTCATCATACGGCTCTCTCGGTATTTAAATCAAACATAGCCTGCCGCATACCCATCTCCTAAATTACCTGCACCAGCTTTGCATGTGATTGTCATTTACTCACAGTTTCTGGTATTTCTCCAGCATCCTTCCACACCGTCCGTATGGCTGCCATCAGCCATTCAGTCAGGGTGTGGTCACCTTGCCCTTGTGCCAACCACCTGCTCACCTGCAACCGCTGATGGGGTGGGGGTGAGTTGTGATATAAGCCAACTTTTCCATCTTGGCTGCAGAAAAGGAAATACTCTCAGCTCCTTCTTCCCAGAGGCGGAGCAGCCAGGCAGGTAGGGGCTTCCCCGGATGCTGCCGACACTGCCTAACTCCCGCAACTTAGTCGGGGTGTAGGCACTACATGAAGTGTGCTCCACCACGGTAGGGGATCCCTGGGCCTGCCTTTGGGGCTCAATCGGCTGTTCATTCTCTATTTTCTGGTGGACCAGGGGGCGAGCTCGCAGTGGGGGTTCTTCCTCCTCCTTCCACCTCTCTCTTTTTCCGATGTCATTGGCCCCAAGGAGCTTTTTAGAAATCTCTCTCTTGCTTTTTTTTTTTTTTTTTAACAGAAGACAGTTCTGGATGCATTCTTTCTATTCTCACTTTCAGAATCTCATTTTCTCCATTGTAGCTGTCTATCCTGTCTTCTATATTTCAGTTTTCTCTTGTGAAATGTTTCTCTTTCTCCAGCTTAGTCTCTTCCTTTATTTCTAATTTTTCCACTTGGAAAATGAGTTTGAGAAACAAACGAGTCAGATTTTAGAGAGCCCTGAATGTAAGAGGGCCTTGTAGCTTACTCTAATGTGGCTGCACATTAGAATTGCCTGGGGAGCTTTAAAATAGCCAGTGCCCAAGGCTTACTTCCACAGGCTCTGAGTTGATATGGCTAAAACCTGGGTATTGGTGTTTTTAAATGTCTCTCTAGGTGATTCTGATTGTGAAGAACTGTAAAGGTTCTGAAATTTTACACTATTTATTAGCTAAAATATTAGTCTACCACAGTTTCAAGAATGCTGGTATAAAATATGAAACTCCTGAGTCAGAGATTAAAAATGGTTTATTACAGAAATAAAAGTAGCCAGAGTATTGGCATTTTTTTGTGCTGGTTCCTTGAGCCCTAATTCCTATAGGATGATACAAAGAGGGCCAGATAACACCTGCACACATACTAGGTATAATTGCAGGAGAGTATCCCAGAGGTTAGGGAGACCTGAATATTTTATACTGGAAAGTAATATGCCTACCATTTGTTTCAGTTAGAGAAACTATCTCTGTCTTTCAAAGCCTTCAGCAAACCTGCCATTTGCTTTGAAAGGAGACACTATATTTATTTTCTATATAAGCACCCTTGAAAAAATAATCTGAAAAAGAGGTCAGTCAGTCCTTCATTTCACAAATGTGACAGACCTGTGAAAAAATGGGCTCCTAACAGAATTGAGACTGCTACTGTTGAACGAGGGAAGCCTGGAATTGTTTTAAGCAGGTGAATCAAAGAAATACCCTTAAATAATATATTTTTTACCACGAATGGAAGCAAGCAGAATAACAGCTTAGAAGATATTATGCAATTCTGGCAAAAGTTGAAAAAGGCTCTGGCCAGGTAGTAGTAGAAGACAGGGATTGAGATAAGGGGAAATTTCAAAGAAAAATTGACAGGCACAGGTTAGTAATTAGATATGAGGAGAGGAAGATACTGATGATAAAATCCAGTTTTCTTTGTGGGATGATTTGTATTGATAATTCTGATTTCTTTAATAGCTATATGGCTATTCAGGTTATCTATTTCTTTTGGAGCGAGTCTTGGTAGTTAATATCATTTAGGGAATTTATTCATTTTATCTATCTTGTTGAAATTATAGACATAAAGTTCTTCATAATATTCCTTATTCACTTAGTATCTTTAGAATCTGTACAAATGTCACTTCTCCCACTCCTGATGTTGGTATTTGCCTCTTCTCTCTCTCTTTTTCCTCATCAGTCTACCTTGAAGTTTATTAAATTTATTAATCTTCTTTTTAAAAAACCCAGCTTTGGTTTCATTAGCTTTTCTCAATCAGTCTTCTACTTTCTATTTTATTCATCTCCTATCTTTATTATTTCCCTTCTTCTGCTTACTTGGTGTTTTATTCTCTCTTCTTTTTCTAGTTTCTTAAGGTGGAAACTAAGGTCAATGATTTGAGAACTTTTTTCCCCCTAATATGAATGTTTAGGCTGTAAATTTCCCTTTAAATACTGCGTTAGATATATTTCACAAATCGGAGTAAACTGTATTTTTATTTTCATTTAGGTAAAAAGTATTTTAAAGTTTCCTTTATGATATCTTTTTGGCCCATAGGGTATTTAGAAATGTATTATTTAGTTTTTAAATAATTTAAAAAGTTTCTGGGCTGGTGGCGGAGGCTCTTACCTGTAATTCCAACACTTTGGGAGACCAAGGTGGGCGGATCACTTGAGGTCAGGAGTTCGAGACATTCTAGCCAGCATAGTGAAACCCTATTTCTACTAAAATACAAAAATTAGTCGGGCATGGTAGCAGGCACCTGTAATCCCAGCTACTTGGGAGGCTGAGGCAGGAGAATCACTTGAACCCAGAGGCAGAGGTTGCAGGGAGCTGAGATCACGCTATTGCACTCCAGCCTGGGCGACAGAGCAAGACTCCCTCTCAAAAAAAAAAAAAAAAAAAAAAAAAAAAAAGAAAAAGAAAAAGAAAAAAGAAAGAAAAAAAATGTTTCTGGACATTTTTCTGTAACTGATATCCAATTTTATTCTATTGTGGTTACAGAGAGCATATTTTGCATAATTTGAAATTTTAAAGATCTATTGAGACTTGTTTTCTTTCCCAGATATGTTCTGTTGTGATAAATGTTATGTGTTCAGGTGAAATGAATAGAATTCTGCTATTATTTTTCTGAGTATTCTGTACATGTGCATTACTTCAAATTGATTGAAAGTGTTGTTCAAATCTTCTATATTCTTATGGATTTTCTGTGTACTTAATATCAGTATCAAGAAACTGAAGCTGAAATCTCTGATTGGAATTAGATTTGTCTAATTTCTTCTGGCAGTTCCTTCACATTTTGCTATGTGCATTTTTATGTATTCATAAGTTAAGTGCATAAAAACTTAGAATTGTTATATTCTCTTAACAAATTTATTCTTTTAACACTGTGAAATAAATCTTTTAATTTCTGGTAATATTTCTTTGCTCTGACATCTGCTTTGCTTTCTTTTGATGTTTCAGCATGATATATTTTTCTTCCATTCTTTTAGTTTTAACCTATTTGTTTCCTCATGGAATTTAAACCAAGTTTCCTTTCAACAACTTGTATTTACACCTTCCTTCCTTATCTAATTTACAATCTCTGCCTTTAATTGGAGTGTTTATTTTCATTTAATGTGATTTTTTTTTTTTTTTTTTCCCGAGGTGGAGTTTCGTTGTTTTGCCCAGGCTGGAGTGAAGTGGTGCGATCTCGGCTCACTACAACCTCCGTCCCCCAGGTTCAAGTGATTCTTTTGTCTCAACCTCCAGAGTAGCTGGGATTATAGGCATGTGCCACCACATCTGGCTAATTTTTGTATTTTTAGTAGAGACAAGGTTTCACCATGTTGGCCATGGTGAAGGCCATGGCCTTCACCTCCCAACGTGCTAGGATTACAGGCATAATGTGATTCTTGAGATGACGGTATAAATATTTCTTTCTTTTTTGAAATTATAGTTTAAGTTCTGGTGTACATGTGCAGAACATGCAGGTTTGTTACATAGGTTTACACATGCCATGGTGGTTTGCTGCACCCATCAACCCATCATCTACATTAGGTATTTCTCCTAATGCTATCCCCCGACTAGCCCCTCAGCCCCCGACAGGCCCTGGTGTGTAGTGTTCCCCTCCCTGTGTCCATGTGTTCTCATTGATCAACTCTCACTTATGAGTGAGAACATGAGGTGTTTGGTTTTCTGTTCTTGTGTTAAATATTTCTTTTGCTATTTTTTCTCTCACCTATTCTTTGATTTTTATATCTTCTGATTTCTTAGGATTAGTTAAGAATTTTTATTATTCTTTTTTGATGATAACTGTTTTAATGTCCTTGTGTACTAATTCTAACATCTGTGTCATTTCCAGGTAGATTTTGATTGATTTCACCTTCGTTATTGTTATATTTTTCTGCGTCTTTGCATGTTGGGTAATTTTTGGTTGGTTGCCAGGATGAGACAAAGTAGCAAACGTAAGAAAACATATTTGCTTATTCTGCTTGCCTTGCATTTTATTTTCCCTTGTCTGCAGAATTTTACAAAGTCCCTGATTCAGTGACTGAACTGGCCCTCTGGAAGAATGCCTGAAGACAATAAGCAGGTTAGAGCATAGGTTCCTCCATCTCTTGCTTGAATCACTGCATTTTAAAATAAGTTCAATGATCCTAGCCCTTGCTTCTTCCTGTACATAACCAGATCTGTAATCTGTAACCAGATGTACTCTGGCACCTGAACTTTGATGATTTTGTTCTAAAGTAATTTCTGAGCATGTTTGATGTAACTTTGGAGCACATGCGGAAGCTCCACCACCTGATATATAAGCTGTGGGCTGAAACATTGCTTTGGAGCAGTCAAACAGAAGCTCTCTGAAAGACTCTTCTGGTTCCAATCCTTAGTAAGACTCTGAATAAAACTGATTTTAATCCTATAAAAGCCTGAGTTTTTCTTTAGTTGACACCAGACGTTGTAAATTTTTTTCTTGAAGGGTTTTGGATATTTTTGTATTCCTTTTTGTTTGTTTGTTTGTTTTAGAGATAGGGTCTTGCTCTGTCACCCAGGCTAGAGTGCAATGGCACGGTCGTAACTCACTGTATTCTTGACTCCTGGGATCAAGTGATCCTCCTGCCTCAGTCTCCCAAGTAGCTAGGACTACAATCACACACCACCATGCCTAGCTAATTTTTAAATTTTTTGGAGAGATGGGGGTCTTATTATGTTGACTAGGCTGGTCTCAAATCCCTAGCCTCAAGTGATCCTCCCTCCTCGGCCTCCCAAAGTGTTGGGATTACAGGCATGAGCCACCCTGCCTGGCCCATTTTTATATTCTTATAAATATTATTCCTGAGCTGTTTTTTCTGGGCCACAGTTAAAGTTACTTGGAAACACTTTGATACATTCAGATCTTGCTTTTAATATTTGTTAGACAGAACCAGAGCAGCCTTTTTTCTAGAAATGATTTTGTCCTACCACTGAAGCTAAATTCTTCTGAGTACTCTACTCAATGCCCCATGAATTATGAGTTTTCTCTCAGGCTGGGGAAATTAGCAACTGTCCCAGGCTCTTTGTAAACTCCAACACTGTTTCCTTGAATCCTTTCTAATGGTTCTTTCTCCAGCCACAGGTAGTTTTCTCATTGTCATGTGCTAATTGGTACTTAGTTGAAGACAAAAAGGGGAATCTGCAGATTTCTGGAGCTCTCTATGTGTAACTCCCTCCTTTCCAGTATACTGCTTTGCAAACTCTAGCCACCTTGGCCTCCCTGCTAGTTATATCTCCTATAACATGAGATATTTTCTTTTTACTCTTTGTATTAGTCAAGGTTCTCCAGCGAAACAGAACCAATAGGATATATTTATTTCATTATTATAAGAAATGGCTCACCTGATTATGGAGGCTGAGAAGTCCCACTTACTGCTGTCTACAAGCTGGAGAACAAGGAAATCCAGTGGTGTAATTCAGTTAAAATCTAAAATCTGAGTCTGAAGGCCTGGGAACGAGGGGTGCCAATGGTGCTAAGTCCTGGTCTGAGTCCAAAGGTCCAAAAACATGGAACACCAATGTTAAAGGGCAGAAGCAGATAAATGTCTCTAGTCCAGTCAAGTGGACAAATAAAATGAACCATCACACTCTCTTAATTATCCTTTGGCAGAGGTGGGGATGGTTTATGAACAGAAATTCTTAATTGTATTATAGTTCAATTTATGATTGTTTCTTCATCATTACTACTTTTTGCATCATGATTAAAAAGCCCTCACTCATCTCAAGGTCATGAAGGTGTTCTTCTATGTTTTCTAACATATTTTATATTAATTGCTTAGCTACTTTAGCGTCTTACTCACAAACCTATACACTTCTTGAGGGAGGTACTGTGCTATACTTAAAAGTCCAGCACTTAGAGCATTGTGTGGCATCTAGTAATCATCTAAAAACTGAGTGATCAAATGACCTAATTTTTGCTGTTTATATAGTGACCTTGAGTAAGTAATCTAACTTTGCCTTAACTTCTGCGTCATTACAATTTAAAGCCTCCCTTTTTTAAGGCCTAAAAATCTATAAAAATGATTTTCATTAAATACTTTTAGTGGCCTGTCACCACGTTTTAATTACAACTTCATTAGCCAGACGGGGATGGGATATACAAATAACTACTTAATGGCTTTAAATAGTTGAAAATATAGATTTGTTTTTCCTTTTGCTCACTAAGGAGATGGTACTCCTTTCCTTTTCCTTTTTCCCTCCCCTCCCCTCCTCTCCCCTCCCCTCCCCTCCTCTCCCCTCCCCTTCTCTCCCCTCCCCTCCCCTCCCCTCCCCTTCTCTCCCCTCCCCTCCCCTCCCTTCCTTTCCCTTCCTCTTAATCTTTTCTCATCTTTGAAGAATTAGCATGGCCGGGGGAAAATGTGCCTTCAACTTTGGCATTGGTCAAACCTTCAACAATTCTTAAACATCCACTACGTGCCTGACACTATTTTAGGACTACTAATGAATTAGACTAAATTCTCTGTGAATATTGACAAAATTCAAGTGAATGAAGCAATGAATGAAGTAATGAATGACTTAATGAAATAATGAATGCCAAGTTCCTGGTACATTCTGAAATGGTATCTACTATTAATATCATCAAATTCTTTTTTGTATATTTAAGCATTTTCATTTTTTTAAATGAAAATTTCTAAATTCCAGGTAGGTTGGTCAGAAGTCAGATTCCTTGACAAAGTATACAGTTGTATGCTGCTCATTGATAATGCTTTTGAGATACCCCTTGAGTTGAGAATTTAGCCTTCTCCACTGACAAGGACACTTATCTGAGGATGACACTTTTCTTCTGAATGTGTAAGAAATAACTTTCCCGGCTGGGCGCAGTGGCTTACGCCTATAATCTCAGCACATTGGGAAGCCGAGGCGGGTGGATCACCTGAGGTCAAGAGTTCAAGACCAGCCTGTCTGACATGGCGAAACCCCATCTCTACTAAAAATACAAAAAATTAGCCAGGTGTGGTGGTGGGCGCCTGTTATCCCAGCTACTCGGGAGGCTGAGGCACGAAAATCACTTGAACCTGGGAGGTGGAGGTAGCAGTGAGCCGAGATCATGCCATTGCACTCCAGCCTGGGCAATAGAGTGAGACTTGGCCGCCACCCAACCCCCCTGCCCTCCCCCCCCCAAAAAAAACCCTTCCCTTACTTTACCGCACTGCACATATGGTCTTTTTGCTTTACTTGTCACATGTGTGACTTTGACAATATTTCTGTTGTCCTTAGATGATTTACTCAGTAGAGTAACCAGAAACAAGGTGCAAGTTCATTTCACTTTTAAGCTGTAGAACTTTATACATGGCTCCTGTGGTATGTTTTAAACCAAAGGCTGTCATGAACATGAAGAGAAAGCACAGGAAAATTTCCACCCAAAGCAGATTTTCCTTTACTAGGGTAGATTAATTCTATTTCATGAGAGCAATATGAAAGCCAAGCAAAATGATTTTCAGTTGATTTATGCAGTTCTTGTGAATTACCTTGCTTCTGGCTTGGGACCTCACAATAGCCACCTGAGGTATGGTCTGTGGTAACCACTCAGGAGTGCTGCCTAGCAGGCTGCTATGCTTAAATAATCTAGTTTTGTTATTTCACTCAACAGTAATGTGACTTTGAGGGAGATGAAATTAATGCCAAACACTCCTTTCTGAAGTAAAGGAAAGTTCAGAGCCTTAAAGGAGTGGAGATCTCCTTTTAGGAAGCTTCTGATAATTATGTGGATTACTGCCATCTCAAATGATAAAGTTGCAAACAAACTTTATATTCTCTTACTATAAATCACAAAGTAATTCTGAATTGGAAGTATATTTAAAAGAATTTTTCTAACATTTTTATGTTTTGGATGGAGGTTTTTGGTAACAATATATTACCGTATTTGAAACTAATACATATAGCTAACCCTTGGGTTTTTGGAGAGTTCATCAAGAGTTCATAGATTATTTGAGTCAGACAGTTCCCTTGATGACAGATCAATTTCAATGAAGCCAAAACATTAGCTCTTTTTATGTGCTAGTTAGTGTCACACAAAAATACACACTGTTCCTTGGCCACAAGCTGCACTGAAGTTTCTGGTTAGCTTTTCCTTATATACTTATTCAAAATTGAAGGTTGGAGCAAACACATCTATTATAGAAACCAACTTGAAGTTGCATCTTGTGACAGTTCTGTGGAATTTCATCTGTGAAATTATCTTACCACTAATTAACCCTTTTAACGGGGAAATATGGGGGAAAATGAGAAAGCAATTAAATACATATTCAGAAATATGGTACATTGAATAGTTTTGGATTTTTTTCTAAATTACTTAGAAGAGTTTATTAGTTGTGTATCACACCAGCGATATTTTAATAAAAAAATATAGTGCTTTCAGAGAATTGCCTGTTAAAATAATTATACAAGTATTTTCTCTCTAGATATGAATAGATGCAACTAAATTAG
Organism: Pan troglodytes; assembly: GCF_028858775.2. Classification (NCBI taxonomy): domain Eukaryota; kingdom Metazoa; phylum Chordata; class Mammalia; order Primates; family Hominidae; genus Pan; species Pan troglodytes. The sequence continues at coordinate 134,231,370 of NC_072403.2, read as the reverse complement.
CTTATATAGTTTTTTAAGTAAATGCAATAAATCATTGTCTAATTCACATATTTGGTTGACCAACCACAGTTACTAGCGGCAGTACAGTATTGTTGAGAGAGAATGGGTTTCGGAATAAGAAAAATTTAGATTTGAATTCTCATTCTTCCATTTGGCTACTCCCTGAGCTATGATAGTCTCTCTGGTAACAGAAGGTCAATAGTATCTACTTTCTAAAGTTGCTGTAAAGATTGTATTTAATGCCCTTAACATCAAAGCAGGAACATAGTAGTTGTTCAATGAATTGCATTACTTTTCCTCCTAGGATTTTAAAGAAGCGTAACAAGGGAGATTGACCTATATCCAGGATTTCTGTCATTACCATGAGTTTTGGAGAGATTACAACTGTAAGAAAAAAATCATCATGCCACTGTAACTTAGTGATGGAGACAATATGCAACACAGACATAACAATTAGTCATATTGGGCATAAATGTGAAATATCTTCTTCTCATTAACTCAGAAGTCTATAGCCACTCTCTTCAAAGCAAAAAACGAACAAACTAATAAGCCTTCTGATTGAGTTCATTTTGAAAATTTTCTAAAGGTATTTTATAAGAAATCTTGTTACTTATATTCTTATATACTTTATTGAAAGATGCACACACAAAAGGTTTTAAGGAAAAGGCAGCTCCTCTATGTACCTGAGAAGCTGAGCTGTTTTTGTCTTTCCTTTATACTGATATATTGCTGTAGAGGATTTGGAAGGTCAGACGTTCACATTTTTATTCTTCCCACTTCATTATTTATGCCTGTTCTTCTCTTTTGGGACTTGTTATGGAAAAGGTAGAGAAAAAGAATACATTGACTTGGTCTATGAATCCTCATTTTTGTGTGTGTAAAACATTTTAAAAACCATGTCTTGATTTATTTCTATGTCAAGCTTCCAATAAATGCTTTACACAAAAACCATGTTCACTTTAGAGCACCTAAATTAGTGTTTTGGTTTTCAGTAAGGAAGAGCAAAATCTGTGTGGCTTGTTGCTGGAACAAGATGTACATTTGAGACTCTGGAATTCTACTGTGATTTTTATCCCATTCTCCCCCCTGCCTTTTTGTAGCAACAACTGTCAGGATTGGAAGATTGTGTTTGTGTTGTTTGTTTAATTTATCTTTAAAAGGAATTGAAATCTGTAGGCCAAACGACTTTTCAGCTTGATAAAGCATTAATGTTGGCAATTTAGGATGTGGAATTATTCTTTCGAAATAGTGTTGAGTCAATACCATACAAACTAATTAGTTCTGTGCTCCTGGGAAATCTTAAAATTAGAACTTCTTATAAAACCCCATGAAATTTCTCCTTGATAGTAGTAGTTCCCTAGGAACATTACTAAGGTGACAATATATTTAAGCTCTATGTGTCTACATTTTTATTTTGATATCTACTCAGCATTATTTAGATTCCCCATGTCTTTCCAAATTGGTAATATGTTACTTCTCTGTTGCTTGAACTTAATTTGCTTTCAGTGAATTGCTTCAATAGCTATTATATTTCACCCTGGGAATATCTTAATTTTACAGGTGAAAACAAATTAGCTGTATCTTGCAAATGAAGTTTAGTAAGAGGATAGGAATGATAGGATGATGTATATGCTAATTATTAAAACTCAATTGTTGTTAAATTTGGTCTCAGCATTGGAGCCACAGCTTAGGAATAAAGAAGCCTTTGTGATACAACCTTAAACTGGAAGACATAACACTTGGTCTTAAATCTGCCACAAATTTGCTTTATGATTTTGATTAGTTAATTAATCTATCTGGGCTGTTTCATCAGCTATGAAATTATTGTGTGCTACATGTTTTTTTCCTACTTTAAAATTATGATTTTGGTTGAATCCAAAGGTCATCAAATTAGAGTCCAGAAGCACCCTTGAAGACAAAAAATTTAGTGTGAAATGATGTTAGAAACTAGGATGAAAAACAACAGTCAGGGAACACTTGAATATGAAAGTCAGATACTCTGGCAGGACTCAAGAGGAAACATATGCCCAAGGACAAGGTAGACCAGAGAGTTTAAGGTTTGAGAAACCTGGCCTTAAGACACTGACAAAAGCCATCAGTGTAGGGCAAGTGAATAGACAGATAAATGTAAGTCACTAGCTCCAAGTAAACTTCAGTAGTTGAGATAACACCCTGCCTCATACAATCCCTTTTACAATTCTTGTTCAGGCAGTACCAAATTTCAGTTGTGTCTGGCCTAGTAACTGAAAGGAGAAATAGTAAAGCAGGAATACATAGCAAACATAAATTGAGTCTAGGTCTAGAAGAATCCGTATTAATCTTTATATTATGTAAATCATAATATGCAAATTAAACCAGTTTTTTCTTTCATTTAGAGTTTTAATGAAAATTGCTTTCTTCTATATTGTTGAATTGGGGCACAGCTTGATATCTAAGGTCATATAGTCTGAAACATAACTTAAATCACTAATTGTTCTGGTGATGATCACTTAATTCTTAAAAAAGCACTGTCAAGTTACATCAATGTTTTGAATCTCCATGAATCTGAAGCTAGGAATATAAGCTAGAAATCTGGCATCACTACAAAAAGTGAGAGTTGATTTTCAGAGTTTTTTCCTCTAAATCTAGAGGTATGTGTGAGAAAACAGACAATACAGATATGATTTTTATAAATGAAAAAGTGAAAGGGAAAAATTCATCTCCTAAACTAAAGGATTAATTGAGGTACCTATTGGGTATGGTAGGTCCACTTGAAGATCATGCCATCATCTCATCTGCTGAACTCCCCTTTCCCCTTCTCTGAAGTCCCTCTTGCATTTCTTATTTGTTTCAGGCATCCAAATTTAAAACTCAAAACTCATCCTTCACTACTTCTCTCTGGCATTTTGTAGGCAGGCAGGTACTAAGTTCTGTGTATTCTCTGTCTAAAATGTATCTAGCATCAAACCTCTTATTTCTTGCCAGATGTTATCCTAAGCAGCTCTCCACCCACACCCCCTGAGCTGCCACTGCTTTCATAATTCATTCTCATCATACTCAGTGGCCACTTCTTTAAACCCCTTTATTAATTTTCCAACTCTTCACTTTATGTCTTGAAAAGTTCTAATTATAAAATAAACTGCATTTATGAAGTAGCATGGTATTTTGTTAGTTTATCTATGTTTTCTAAATCCAAGATCTATAATGTGTAACTACAATAAAACTCTTGATTGACATGCAATAATCAGCATAACTATGTCAAATGCAATGCTCTTTTAACCTCCTGTCCTATCCTTCCTTTATCAACTAGGCATTTTGGGACACTGTTCTAATCCACTTGGGTGAAATACCAATTCCATTATGTTTAAGGACACCATATAGTTTTTTGTTGTTGTTGTTGTTGTTGTTTTTGAGACAGCTTCACTCCTGTTGCCCAGGCTGGAGTGCAATGGCGCAATCTCGGCTCACTGCACCCTCTGCCTCCTGGGTTCAAGTGATTCTCCTGCCTCAGCCTCCTGAATAGCTGGGATTACAGGCATTTGCCACTACGCCCCGCTGATTTTGTATTTTTAGTAGAGATGGGGTTTCTCCATGTTAGTCAGGCTGGTCTCAAACTCCAGACCTCAGGTGATCTGCCCGCCTTTGCCTCCCAAAATGCTGGGATTAAGGCGTGAGCCACTGCACCTGGCCTAGGATACCATACAGTTTATTGTTCAAACTGGATCATTTTGAAGCGTGAAAGAGGGGTATTTATAATGATTATAATTATGGCTGGACAGTGGTGTGAACTGGAACTGTCCTAGGCAAAGTGGGAAGTGGGATAACCCTAGTCATCCCACTCCTTATAACCTCAGTGCCTTCTACCACCTACAAATAGAACTACAACTTTTTTTAGCTTGGCATTCTGGAAATTCATGTTAGGCTCTCTGCCTCTCTTTGATGGGTGTACTCACTGATCACCTCACCTATTTGCTTAGATGTTTCTACCCTTGCACATTTGTTTATGTTATCCTCTCTCTTTACCTTTTAAATTGTCTCACATCAGTTTACCTTTTTAACCCCTATACAACTTTTAAAGTGGGGTTTATCCCCAATATTTCTCATAAAGCTCCCCTACTTTAGTCTGCTGTCATTAAGTACTCTTTTCTCAACTCCTAAGTACTGGTTGATCACTTGACCCCTATATGTTATCTTTGTAACAGATTTTTAGGCCTAATTGTCTGATCTCAAATGGATTTCAGATTCCCAATGGCATTGATTTTATCTTGTACTTCTGTTTGGGACTTTAGGGTTCTCTTTCACTCTTTCTTCCCACTTTAATTGTCTAGACACTGGTTAACTTATGAGGAGCACTGGAGGTGTTGTCAAATGAAGGAAGGGATTCCAAGGCCAGAAACTAGAAGGGGAACTATTTGTCTGAAATTAGAAACATGGAGGCTAGAGAGATGAACAAAGCTACAAACCCAGTGGATGCACCGATGGCTAATAGAAGGGGAGTTGGGGCAAAGCATCATGAAAGACAGGCCATGGAGAAGAGAATAAGTAGCCTGGGAACAAATCATGGGAGAATTTGAGAGGAATGGAAGCAGTCGAGTTCTGAGCATTGTCTAGCTCTGGAAGCTTTTTGTGCAACATGACCCACAGTCCAGCAGCTTTGATGTCATCTGGAAACTTATTAGAAATGCGGATCCTCAGGCTCCACTCTTCATATTACAAGATCTCTAGGTGATTCGTTTGGCAAGCGCTGGCCTAGAGTATCAGCTTATCTTTGTGTGCAGATTTTATAGTTGAGCTGGGACCTGGCAAGTAAATGGACCTTTCTGAGTTGAATATTCAATTGTGATATTTGGATATCCAATAATAAATATGAGTTGGTTAAACATTGGGTTGAGAATCTATTTTTATTTTTTCATTGGATTTTTAGTGCTTGAAATGATAGTGTAGATCTTGTATAGACTTTCAACAAAAGTAGGGATGGAGGAGATTTGAGCTCAATGTGTGTTAGAATAATATTTTTCAGATAACAAACTGTGACTTAATAAGATTTGGGTGGAGAATAACTAAAATAATCTAATTATGGATGTACTAGAATTTTCAAGTGTGTGTTCATTTCGTTAGGATCTGTAACTTTTTTGACCTTAAATCTATTCTTGCCAGTTTTAAGTGCTTCAAGACAGGAAAACAGTTGGCCATCTGGTTTTACTAAACACTTTCTCACGTACAAGGACAAGATGTATTACTTGGAGCAGCTAAGAAGTGCACTGCTGAAAGAATTTAGGACACTTCTCTATACAAACTATTTCTCAAGGATGAAGAACTTGGCCTGTATCAAAAATTAAAAGAATTTTTGTTGGAAATACTTCTGACTTTTTCTTCATATGCTTCAGCTATCTGTAATGGTATATAAATAAGCATTTAATTAACTACAGAAAGTATCTCACTGTGTGAGCTACACATAGCCTCTCATCTACCCTTCCCTTTATGGAATAGAAAACTGCTATCTAAATTTGTTAAGTAGATCCTGTTTTACTTTTCATGTTATTTTCATTATTAAATCAGAGATGACTTTGGCTAGATAAAATTCTGTTACTTAAGAAAAAATTAAATCACATCTTGAAAAAGACTAATGATAAATTTCTGATAAAACATTAACTATATTGGTCTATAGGGAAAAAAGGCAACATAAAACACACTGAACAAAATTCAGTGTATTGTGCTAAATATAGTTTTTGCTATAAACATAAGAGACAATAAAAATAAAAGCCTTTCAACATTACTAACTCTACACTTTATGTCTCTTCTCCTTCCTCCATGATTTGGTCTAAATCGTTTCCAACAGACATTATTTTTTCCCAGTGATTCTTGTCATAGAATGCTTTGATTACAGTGAGTAGCAGCACAAAAAAATGACAAAAATATAGGGTCAAACTACCAATTTATATCTAGGAGGATAGATTAAAACAGATGTCAGCTGGCATATATATTTGTCCAGCCACAGACAGGATTACTCAGCAAATACTTAGTATATTGTGTTTCTTGATTTTTGTATTTGATCCAAGTATTTGTTTAACCAATAATTTGCTCTGAGGCAGCATCATGCAGGCATTTATCATAATATTGATCATTGTATGATATTAGCCAGTTGCTAAATTTTAAATATAATTTAACAGGAGAAGCAGGATATACAAACTGGGGGTTAAGAGAACTACTGAAAACAGTAACAATAATGCACTCAGATTCACTAAGATTGGGGATGTATTTACAGAGAATTTGTGACTTCCAGAACTCCTTACACTTACAATTCTCTTTAGAAAAACTATTTTAAGTCAGGGATAATGACACAGAGAGGCATCAACAAACAAAACATTTATAAAACCAAACAACTTCTTGTTGCACATAGTACAGCTTGACACTTGTGTGCAGGGTAGGATTGTAGGCATCCTGTGTGCCTTTCCATCCCTGCCATGACACCAATGTGGCCACCCCAACTGGTTCTCAGGCTCCTTGTTCTGTATTAGGCAGTCCTCAAAGATTTTGAGACCCTTGCTATACAATGTCAGTGGGTCTCTCTTGAGTTAGTCCTACGCCGTGTGGAATAAAGGGATGCATATTCCTAGTATAAATGGAACCATTCTTCTTGTGTCACCCATGGGTCTCTTGCCTATCCTCCCTGATGGGGTGACGTGTAGAAGGCAGGAGTGTGGTCAACATTGTTAAAAGATGTGTTGTCCTACTTTTACACTATAAAATTCTGAACAAAAAATTTCATGACCTAAAAAAGAATTATTGCTCAAATTTCCTGCATACTCTGGATAAGACGTATTTGTGGTCATCATCATTCTTTGAGAAAAATATTAGCAACTTTTGAGAGAATTATTGGAAGAAAATAACCACAGCAGCATGAGGTATAATTCAGCATCGTGAGTAATAACTACCATTAAGTAAATGTTACTAAGGAAGCTGCAGAAGCAAGAAGATCTGTGTTGTTTTCATACAAATGGGCTCTGAAAACCATGGCCTTGTGATAATACAGTCTTTCAGTGAGAAATACAAAATTAGCACATTTTGACAATAAAAAACACACAAGGCTTGTTCTGAGACCTGAACAGGAAGAGATGGCACCTGGATATTATGAAGAATCTTCCCAAGAACTTATTGGACAATAAACAGCTAAGTATCTGTTATTCCAAATCTTTATCAAGAAGTCACTAATCTTTGCAGCGACCCATGAATTTTGTAGCATATTTAAAAGTCGAATGATTAATGTAGATGGGGGTTCTGCAAAAATATTTTCCCAAGGCCTTGCACATCTTAGAGGGGTCTCTGATTGCATAAATACTTTCAGTCACAATTTCAGGTTTTGTTGCTATAGTTTTGATGTAGTTCATTTTTACAATAAGGAGCGAGGGAGGAACAAAACAAAAATGGAGCAGGAAACTTTGCTGAACTTACTGTACAGTAACTTTTTTGTTGTTGTTTCAGGGTATATGTGCAGATTCAGGGTATATGTGCAGGTTTGTTACATGGGTAAGTCGTGTAATCCTGGGGTTTAGGCTTCTAGCAAACCCATCACCCAGATAGTGAACATAGTATCCAATAGTAGTTTTTCAGCCCTTACTCCCCTCCATCCTTACCTGCTTTTGGAGTCCCCAGTGTCAATTGTTCCCATCTTTATGTCCATGTGTACCCACTGTTTAGCTCCCACTTATAAGTGAGAACATACAGCATTTCATTTTCTGTTTTTGCATTAATTCACTTAGGATAATGGACTCCAGCTGCATCTATGTTGCTGCAAAGAACATGATTTCATTCTCTTTTGTGGCTGCATAGTATTCTATGGTTCATATGTACCACGTTTTCTTTATCTAGTCCACCATTGATGAGCGCTTGTCTACAACACTTTTTGATGAGAGTTGGGCTTTGGAATTAGACAAAGTTGGAACTTGAAGTGAAGACATAATGGGAGTTGAGCCTTAGCTATGCCATTTTTGTGGAATCCCTGGCAAGTCTTTTACTGCAGCAAGTCAGTTACTTCATTTCCTCACAAAATTGTATATAAAGATGGGATAGAATAATTGTGTAAATAATTAGCACATGTTAAGTATATAGTAAGAGTCCTATTTTGGTTAGATATTTTCATATATTATTGTTAAATGGATAGGGCAAATACATCAAAATTGAATTCTTAAGATAGTATTATAATTAATCAATAATCTCTTTTTTATTATTTCTTGCCAGAAAGCTAGATATTTAATAAAATTTTAGTTTAATGCCCTGAAAAAAGGAAATATAAATAGAGTTGGTGGCTGATTTTCTGTAAGTTCATAATTGCTACTGTATTTTATTTAATCTTTTACCCTGCATCATCTCTGGGATTGACACATTGGTATAATTTCCAGAGTTATCAGGTAATTTTCCTGAATTGCAGGTAGTGATTCTGAGAGGCAGTTAGTGGAAAAGTAGAAAGAGGCTTTCCGTCTTTTGTTATGTCAAAATATTTGAGACTTATTTGAATAAAATCAACACTAACTGAATTATACACTCACTTTCATTAAATTCAGTTTGCTTGAAATGCATATTTGCCCTTTTTGAGGGGCTGAACAACATCAGAAACCCCTTCTTATATTCCTGGAATTGGCTGCGTGATTCATCCTGGTGAGAGACAGAGCCTGTCATGCATAATAGAGAAGGAAAATGCTTGGTGTTTGTTTTGCTAAGGTACTTTTCATCACGGATGTGAGCACATGACTTTCTTTAAATAATTAGATAAAAACATTTTCTTCCAACTTTGGATAAAAAGCTACTGATTCAAAGAAGCAGGCCCTGGAGAAAATCCATTTTGGTGCTGAGTAGTAGCAGCAGAAGTGGCAGTAATATTGAGTTTCTCGAGACAGCTGTGGCTTTCAATGTCTAGTGCCAGAAGCAATGGCACAGCGACCCGAGACATCCAGCATTTAGTGGTGCAAGCAGTGGTGACTTCTCTGGATGGGTTTTGTGGGTTGGCCATGCTTTTTTTTTTTTGCCCTCATTTCCACCTGTTTTCCAATTCAGAGAATGTGAGCAACCCTGTAAATTTTTAATTATTTCCCTTTTTCTTAAAATCAGGCTTGGTATCTGTTATTTGCAACTTCGAATCTTGATTGATGTGTGCTTTGTGCTCCATCTATTCCACTTTGTTGCTATGCTGGAGTGCTTCCCTGATCTTCTTTCCCTTTCAGGCCTCCCTGATGCTCTTCTTATCCTGATCTCCCCACCCCTTACCCAAGTCCTCACTCCTAGTGGGAGTTGAAAGACATTGTGATACGCCTTGTAGTCCTACATCTTACATTGAGAACTAGCCCTACTGCCACCAGAAAGCAACTTTCTACAGGTTATTGAATGATGCATAAAGAAGAAGCCACTATATCTGAATATATGAAGCTCCTCCACAGGTTTTGTGATGTTATATTTCACTTATATTCTTCTTTACATTACATTAGCAATTACATTACTTGCTATGCCATCAAATGTCTGCATTTATTTTAAGGTAATTTCCTCGGTTGAACTGTTGCATGACACAGCTTCAATTGCTTAAAGATGCGAAATCCCAGAAGGCTTTAATTTTATTGATATTGCCCTCTCCCTCCAATCTCTGAGAGGTTAAAAATTGTTCATATAAGAGGCTCATCGAATTCCTGATGCTTTCCATTTTAGTACTTGTACTGGTTTCTTCCAACCAAAATTCCAACTAATTTAGAATTTATGGAAAGGTTATTATGCTGACATTGAAACTTATTTGGTGGTAAATGTGGCAAAGCTTTCTTTAAATACCAGGACTCCAGGCAATTAGTTTGAGCAATAAATCTTGTTCTGAAACCAGCAAAGCAATTTTGAGCACTTTAAAAAAATCCAGATGCTGACTTAGTACAATAAAGTATACTGTATCATCATATATACAAATCACTGACTTCTACATAAAATAAGATTCTTTTTAGCATCTATACAAATGAGCTTGAAAATGAAGTAGCAACCCAGAGAGGGACAAAAGCTTCACCCAAATATTTTCTGATTTTTCAGAGAGAAAGTCGTATTATGTAGACTATTGGAGTTGGCTCTTTAGTTGTTCATTGAAAAACATGGTAAGGAGAACGTATTTTTCTACTGCTGCTGTAACAAATTACCACACATTTATTGGCTTAAAACATAAATGAATTGTCTTGCAGTTCTGAAGGTTAGAAATCTGACATGAATCTCACTGTGCTAAAATAAAAATGTCAGCAGGGCTGTGTTATTTTTTATTTTTATTTTTTGGAGAGCCTAGGAGAAGATGTATTTATCCTTTCTTTCTCCAGCTTTGAGAAGCTCCTCACCCCCATTCTCCATCTGTGAAGCCAGCAGCACTGTCTCTCTGTGATCATTCCTCAAGAGTCACACCCCTCTGTGACTCTGATTCCCTCTGCCATTTTTAAGTATTCTTGTGATTACATTAGACCCACCCAGATAATTCAGCATAATTTAGCTATTTCATGATCAGCTAGTTAGCAACCTAAATTCCATCTGAAACTTAATTTCCTTTTGCCATGTACTCTAACATATTCATAAGTTCCAGGGGTTAGGACGTAGACATATTTGGGGCAGAGCATATTTATGCCTACAGGAGAAGAAGATAATAATACGGAGTTACATAAAAAAAGGCGGAAATGCTAGAGCTACATGAAGAATAATTCTTTGGGTATCCCTAGGGACTCTATGAGGATGTCCCAGGCCCTGCTACACAAAGTGTGGGCCATCTGTCAGAGCAGGAGCATCACCCAGGAACTTGTTAGAAAGGTAGAATGTTGGGTCCCACACAGACCTGCTGATGTGGGATCTGCAGTTTAACAAAATCTTCAGGTGAGATTCATATGGATATTAAAGTATGAAGAAGGGCTCTATTTGCTCCCTTCAACCAGAGGAGGAATTACACACTTCAATTATATCTGCTTCTGTTACCAGATTACCACTACGTTTTCATCTGAAGAAACTGTATGGTAACTGAAGGAAACTTAAAAATCTCAGCAGTGCAAGATGTAGCAGCATCCTCCTCTCAGCCATTTCTGCTCTTGCTGCAAGCGCATGTCTTCATTTGGTATTAGTGACCTTCTGGTTCTAATAAAAAAATATAATTTTCTTGTTACTTTTTGGGAAGAGAGGAAAAATGACACCTCAGGCAGCAAATTGTTAAACTTCCAGAAGATGAAAAGAGGAGTCTTGGGAACAACAGACTTGAAAACATAATCTCAATCCCCAGCAAAATTGTAGAATGGAATAATAAAAATACTGTGAGCACTTAGAAGAACTTTGGAGAACTGTGACATCAAAAGGCTTCAAAATGAGTTATCTGAGAACTAAGCATAATAAACTTTATATCCTTTTATAATATTATTAATATGGCAAATCAGGAAAATATGCATATATCTTAACTTGAGTAAAACACTTGATATGCACTGTAAAGCACTGGATATGATTTGTAAATAAATTGATAAAATGTAGGGTGAATGATAGAACCGATCATTTCTGATCTGGTTAAAAACATTGTACTCAAGGTGTGTTGCATGATGACTTACTAGAGGAGAGAAGTGGAAGGCTCACTATAGGTTCTTGTCCTTTACTCAATGCTTCTCATTTTTATAAAAACAAAGAAAGTGAAAGAACTTTTTTTCTAACTTTTAGACAAGTTTAAAGAGATAATAAATGAAATAAAGTGTGGGGAAGCAGAACTAAAAGCTGTCATTCTTAAAAGTAATTAGGATTACTTTGTAATCTGTGATTAAAGTCATTGTGACTGTCACTAGTGTTGGAGGTAAATTTCTCTACTTATCAGTAGACAGAGGTAGTGATCTGCTTGTAGAAATACAAATAAAGAAGATCTGTGGGCACAGTGGCTCACGCCTGTAATCCCAGCACTTTAGGAGGCTGAGGCAGGTGGATTACCTGAGGTCAGGAGTTAGAGACCAGCCTGGCCAACATGACAAAACCCCATCTCTACTAAAAATACAAAAATTAGCCGGGCATGGTGGTGCACGCCTGCAATCCCAGCTACTCAGGAGGCTGAGGCAGGAGAATCCCTTGAACCTGGGCACGAAGGTTGCAGTGAGCCGAGATTGTGCCACTGCACTCCAGCCTGGGTGACAGAAGGAGACTCCATCTAAAAAAAGAAAAAAAAAAGAGCTGAAATTTTAACTGATTGAATATTTCCCATAAGCTAATAGTGTAGTGTAGTTACATGAAGGCAAGGAGTAAGACTTTCTTGATTTTGAATTCCCAAAGCTCAGCCTGAAACACAGAACTTAGTAAGTACTTGGTAAATGTAAGCTGAAAGAATAATTGTTGAATTATATGAAAGACATAATTATGTCAGATTGCAGTAATAGAAGTCTAAAGTTTAAGATGGTTCACATCCAAAATATTACATTTGCTTCTTGGTGCCATATTTTTAAAGTTACATTGACAAAATGCTATGCAGGAAAAAAGCCTGAAAACACTTGGAAAAAAACTGGAAACTATGTCTTCTGGGGATGTTATAGTGGAATAAAGAAGTAAAAGGGGACATGTAAAATAGACCTTATTTAAAAACCCTTATGCAATCTTAAGGACAAGCTTGTTGTTCTAACAGGCTGATACAGAGCAAACGTATGAAAGCTACAAAGTGGTAAATTGTAGTTTAACATAAGCATTTTCTGACCAGCAGGAATGTCTAATGATGAAATGGACTCTCTTGGTGGGGATGCATCCTATTATGAAAGGCTAAATGATCATTGGTCAGGGATGCTGGGGAAAGCAGTCTATGGCATAAAGGAATTTCTTAAAGAAACTTCTCAGTCTTAAGCATGTTAGGGCCTAGGCAGCAGATTTTTGTTTTTAATCTATTATTTAGGAAATATTTATTGACTTTGCATTTATTAACTTCTGTGGAGTAAATGTCCCTTTATTTTGCTTCTGTCAAGTCAAATGAGACAAAGTGACAGAAGATGAAGGAACCAACACATGACAAATTGGAAAAAACAGGACTTTTCAAGATATTTAGAAGATTTAGAAATGTGTCGTTAACTCCTAGTTGCCAACTTTCTCTGCAATCCAATTCTCTTATTGATTGCTATTTACAGTGAATAAGTAAAGAACTTAAAGATGCTAATGAAGCAGAATTTTATTTGGATTTTCTTTAATGTTTAATAATTCCAGTAGATTATATTGTTGGATAACATTTGACTCAGTCACTCACTCATATCTCTTACTTTTAGAAACAGAAAAATTATAAGACAGGTCACCACAAATGTGGGGACACAGAAGTTGTAATAAAAATTGATATTTCAAATTTACAAATATGAGAATTACTGCCATTAGAGGTGTTATACTGTTATTCAGAGACATAGCTTTACTTTTGATGTAATGTGATATGATAATGTAAACATTACCTCTTGAATAGGGTGATTTCCTAAGGGGGATATGTGGATTCAGAAAGAGATGCTGGCAGGTATGATAGTTCATGTGCTAAGACACTCAAAGAGCGAAGGAAATAGACGTTTTAGCTTAATTGACAAAATCTCTTGAAAGGAGGCAGAAAATATCAGGTTGCATGTGTTTTCTAGGAACATTGCAGTTTCTAGTGACCTTCATATTGAATCAAAGTTTGTATCACAATTAAACAAAGTTCTGAAAAAGTTACCAAATTGCTGCAAAAATGTAGCAAAACTAAACAAAAACACTTGAATTGATGTTTGTTATAACTCCCTCCACCCCCAATTGTCCCTAGTAAATTTGAGGACAAAGCCAGAGATCTGCTTAAACAAAGAGATTGTTCTGTGCATGATAATATGAAATATAAGAATTTTCTGTCTAATTTTTCCCATATGTTGGACATACTAGGTTCATTGTTCAGAATACTTTGATGGGGAAGAAAAGTTAATGAAATAAAAATGAGTAATGAATCTTGTAAATTCATTATAATCCTTAATCAATCTCCCACTATTATATGTTGCTATTAGTTATGAACATTGCTAGCTCTCTAAGATAGGACCTCCAAGTCGTGTATGTGTGTGTGTGCTTGTGTATGTATTAAAACTGAATATATATATTCAGTCCTCATTTTGGAGCAGATGTTAAAGAGTTTCTCTAGCGTATATACAATTTCTGTAGGAGCGGAAGTCCTGGGTTATGGGATATGCACAAGTTCTGCTTTACAATGTAATGTAATGCCAAACTATTTTCCAAATTGTTCCAATTTTCCCTATTCCTCATGTTATATAAGTGTTAGGTTGATCCTTATCCTCTCCATCATTTGATACTATTAGAATTCTTAATTTTTGCCATTTGAATTGTCATAAACATTTAATTGTAAATGTGAACATTCATAGACTTTTTTAAACAAAAGGAGATATTAATAAAATGACAAGGAAAAATTGATGGTTATTCATCCAACGAATATTAAGTGCCTATCATGTGGTATACAAATGTGTGCATATAAATAAAAGATAATAAAAATGTTCTTACTCTAAGGAGATTACGACATACATTAAACTGAGGCATTCAGATAATAGTACAAGACAGTGGTATCGTTTTTCAGTTTTCCCTTTCCTCTTTCTTCAAAGTCTTTGTTTCTGTATCTTTGGATATCCCAAGAAAGAAACCTAAGTGCTTTCTACTTTCTGAAACAGACAGAATCTGTCTATTGTGTTTTCTTCCTGCCATTTATTCTATCAGCTTTCACCCAGACTGCCACGCCAATCACCTGTTGCTGGATGACCCAGACCTGAATGTGGGCAGGGACAGTAAAATAAGTGAGGCTTTTTTTTTTTTTTTCATGTGAGTGAAAAGATGTAGGAAAGTAGAAGACTGGGAAGGCTTGGTTTGAACCATCCTGTTCAGGGCCTTAAGTGTCAGATTGGAAGAGTTTGAACTTCTATAGACAACAGAGAGCATCTAAAGGATTAAAAACAAAACAAAACATTTTCTTAGTAACTGATTTACTCAGAGGGGACTTAGGAGACATTTGTTGCAGCTAAATGTACAAGGGGAAAAAATATAAGTCCCAGGCATACTTTGAAAAGTTTTTAATTTTAATTAATTAATATATTTATTTTGAGATAGAGTCTTACTCTGTGGCCCAGGCTAGAATGCAGAGGCACAATCATGGCTCACTGCAGCCTCTACCTCTACCTCCTTGGCTACAGTGATCTTCCCACCTGAGGCTTCCTGAGTAGCTGGGACTACAAGCGCACACCACCATGACCAGCATTTTTTTTTTTTTTTTAGTTTTGTAGAGAAGGAGTCTCAATACATTGCTGAGGCTGGTCTCAAACTCCTGGGCTCAAGCAATCCTCCTGCCTCGGCCTCCCAAAGTGCTGAGATTACAGGCGTGAGCCAACGCACCTCACCAGGAATACATTTTAGTGGAGAAAATAAGAGTAAATGAGCATGTAGTACCAAAAATCAGTATCTAAGACAGTCTTTAAAGTAGTATTTCCAATAAAGACAGCAAATTAACCAGACTATACCGTCCTAGAAAAAAAATAATAAAATTAACATTCTTTACTTCTTACCTGGCATAAATTATTCTGGGTAAATTTAATGCCTACCCTAGAGCAGTATTCTATTTCCAAATAGTTAGTTTATTGCTGTGTTTTTAAATTTTTGTTTTGAGTTGTTTTCATGTCAAACATTATTATCTAGTTTCCTAATTTGTATATAGCACAAATTCCTACCAAAGCCTGTAGCTCAATATTCATTGGTTTGGACTTTTAGTTTACACAGCTAAACATGTTTTAGGAGACCGTGAAGATCAGCACGAAGACCCAGAGTCCAAATGAAATGTGAGATGAATGAAAATGATGCAGTGGACCGAATGACATTCAACATGTCCTATTTCTCTTGGTAGTTATAGCATCATGTTTATGTGACTGTTTTCCCATGAGAACTTTTTCTAGTGAATTGTGAGAAAGAGTGTTACTAGCAAAGATAAAAGAATTGTAAATTCTGGAATGCATATGTATATATATACATATGTGTATATATATGTGTATATATGCACACATATGTATGTGTGCACACACACACATATATATATTTAGGTCTGATGAAATTTAAACTATTCAAGGGTGTTTTAGGGTTCATGCATTTATCCTACCATTCAATGTGTAACTTTAAATATGTGATTGATAAACAAAACTCAGAAAGAGCCTTTTAGTACTTGCAAGATGAACATGATTAATTCTTCTGGAAGTAGGTGCCATTTATGTAGTACTTCCACCTAGGAATAAAGCAATAAAAAAGACAACTCTTTGTTTTAAAATGAAAGGATGCTAACTTCATTACTATTTCTACTCAATCCATACAGACCAAAATAGCCCTCAGTGTTCCAAAATAATTTCCATAGTGGATATATCCTTCAACTGGAAGAACCATTGTATGCAAATTTAGAGTTGGTAGAACTTTAAAATTCTCTGATCAATTTATATAAAAACAATAATATTTTAGATCCATTTTTGGTTTTTGAAGTGACTCAACATTTCATTGAGTTGCATAAGGAGATCTGCTGTGGTTTAACATTAACAATGGGAAGAAGGGGAATAAAAATATCATGGCAGAAAACAGTCTGGAAACTCTTCCATGCTGCAAATGGAATACGGCATTGTCTTTTTCTTCATTATGTGAAGTTTGCAGGCTTAACTTTAAAAAGTAGATATTAACTTTTCAGAAATAAATAACAAAACCAAAACATACACACAATCTTAACATCATAATTTTGTTTGCCTCAATCAAGCCTGGGACATATTTGCTAATGATTGAAAGAAGCCATTTTATGACTTTATTAGAACAGTTTGTTTTCATATTTTATTTATTCATATTTTTGATTCCCTTTTATTCCCATTCCCTTCTCCTGTCTCCACATAGTCAATAATCCCAATGTATCTGATGTGTGACTTTTACATTGTATGTCTGAAATATTTTATACAGCTGTCACTGTTAGATTTCTAAAATCAACTAAGCTAAATCTCTACCTTACTTTTTCAATAATATTATTCTTTATCTTCTAAAAAGTAGTGTGTTCTGATCTTTTGTCTTACATTTTTAAAATAGAAAAATATGGAATATACTAATAGGATAAAGAATCACAGAAAAATAAATGACACATAAGTCCACTGTCTAAAAATGGCTGGTTAACATATTGGCTTACTTCCTTTCAACTTTAAAAATAAAATTCAGGTCTTATTTTACAACCAATTTCGTGACTGTTTTCTCAATGTATGCTATAATGCTATAATATTAATATTAGCATTTCATTTAAGTTCTTTTAACATAATACAATTTTATTTATTTATTTATTTATTTTTTAGAGACAGGGTCACCCTCTTAAACCCAGGCTGGAGGTAGTTGCAACCTCATGGCTTACTGCAGCCTTGAACTCCTGGTCTCAAGCAATGCACCCACATTAGCCTCCTGAGTAGCTAGGATTACAGGCATGCACCACCATGCCTGGCTAATTTTTAAATCTTTTGTAGAGAGAGGGTCCCACTCTGTTGACAAGACTAATCTCAAATCCCTAGCCTGAAGTGGTCCTCCCACTTCCACTTCCCAAAGTGCTGGGATTACAGTCTTGAGCCATGGCACCTGAACTTAAACATAATTTTATTGGCTATATTATATTCCATTATACGATGTATTCAATCATCTGGTTAATGTTAGACTTTTGTTTCCATTATTTGTTATTTTATTATAATACTGTATGAAACTTTTTGTTCATAAATATCGGCCTTTTATTTATTCCTTATTATATATTTTTAGATGTAGAAACACTGGCTTTTGAAGTACGTTGCCAAGGTTTTTTCAGAAAGGCTCTACCAGTTGTCATTCTCAACAGAAGTGTGTGAGAGTGTTCATATTGTTAAGCTCTTGCAAATATTGACTATTATCTTTATCGCCTATTTGGTGAATTAAAATAATGTAGCATCACATTTTTACTAATTTTACATTTTTCTTAATACCGTTGAACATTTTTTGAAATGTTTACTATTTGCAATTCTTCTTTAAAAATTGTCCATCCATTATCCTTGTTCATTTATCAATGTGGATTCAGTGTTTTTCATATGTAAGTATGAGCTTTTTTTGTATTTGCAAAGTATTTTTAAAATTTTGTTCAGATTTTGTTCAGTTTTTGCATTTTTATTTATTAATGTTGCAAAGTTTAAAATGTTGTGTTATTAAAAATTTTCAAATTTTTATTTTATTTATATTTATTTTATTTTAGAAAACTCTCTTAAAAGATTAAATAAGTGTATATTGACTTACTAAATATAATTCTTTGATCTATGTATAATTTGTACTTATTAAGTATCTAAATTGTGTATTTTTCGAAACCCAAGTATCTCAGCTCTCTCTCTCTCCTTAGTGTATGTTTTATGATGCCTTCTCTGTTGTGGTTGAGATCTGTTTTGGGTTTTTCTATTACTCTGATCTCTCTGTTTATACATTCCTTAGCACTACACTTACTACATTTTTGTATGTGTCAGTTATATCATATATATCTGATAGGTCTTGCCCTGAAATCTTGAACTTTGAAAAACTTTTCCCACAGGTTTGCCCTCAGTTCTGGGTATTGTTTGGCCTCAGGCCACTTCACTGCTTCTCTCTCAGAACTCAGCACTTTCATTGTGCATCATCCAAGGGCAACAGACTCAGACCAAATTACCTTAAGTGCAAGAGGATTCTTGGCTGTTAATGAGGGAAGCAGAATGGGAGCGAGAGAGAGGTGTGAGGGATGAGAATTTACCTAATGGGTACAATGCACACGATTTGGGTGATGGGTACACTAAAAGCTCAGACTTTACCACTGTGCAAGATATCCATGTAACAAAACTGCACGTATATCCCCTAAATCTATAAAAATAAAAAATTTTAAAAACTAAGAAAAGCGAGGAAAAGAATCAGCAGAGCAGCTGCCAATGACTATAGCACAAGAAGATGTAATCATGGACAGGCCCAGAGGAGCAGGTAATACAGGTTGCATGCAGCCTCTGATCCCTCTGTGAGGAAGTAATGGGGGAAAAAATCCCTTACAGAGCCACATATGGCCCAGGATCTGATGAGGAAGGAAAGGGAACAATGGGAAAATATCCACGTAAACCTTGAGAGAGTTCTGTGAGTAACCCTTGTGAAAATTCAAGAGAATGATAGAACTGTCTTCACCGATTAAAAGTTTCAGATAAACTTGAATAATCTAAACCAATAATCTAATACAATATTAGAATATTGTATTAGAATAATCTAATACAATATAAACTCTATGAGCATAATTTAGTAAGTTATATGATTATTGTAGCCAATTAGATATGAGATGAAAATAAGATGATTTAAATTCCAAGTAGAATCACATTTTGGATAATAGTTTGGAAAGAGACTTACATACATGATTATTGCAGTGCACTCTTTCATATGTTATGCTCCTAAAAAAGAGGTAAGGAGAAAGAGGGTTCAACATATTGCAGTCTCTTCATGTACAAACAAGGAAGA
This sequence comes from Pan troglodytes, assembly GCF_028858775.2. Taxonomy (NCBI): domain Eukaryota; kingdom Metazoa; phylum Chordata; class Mammalia; order Primates; family Hominidae; genus Pan; species Pan troglodytes. The sequence continues at coordinate 134,211,867 of NC_072403.2, read as the reverse complement.
GTAGAAATTTAACTGGCATAGAAAAATGTCTAAAAGCAGTAATTCCCTTCAAGGGGAATACTGATTACTGTTGGCCATCTATGTAGGGGCTGTACTTGAGGAAAAGGGCTATGATTTCCCCAAAGTAGGGGCTAAGGGAAGCCCATGTTGTCAATGAGTACTTCTTGCTTATACCACGGTGTTTCTCACCCAGAAGTCATCATCCTGCCTACAAAGACTCTTTTATCTCTCTTTACCATCTCCTGTCTTTGTCCTAAAACAGAAAAAGGCTATGGAAGGAATATATATATGTATATCTATCTATATCTAGATATGTATATCTAGATATATCTACCAACTTCTCACCCCTCACAAAACCCAGCCAACAGGATACTCAGCAAATAAACATAGCTGGAATTTTTAGAATTTTTAGAGTTCATTCAGTTTAATTTTTCTAGCAGTCATAATTATCTAGAAAGGATTTTACCTTTACCTTGAAAATCGTCTTAGTACTTCCTGTTTACCATAAGTCAGAAGGTTAAAGAGAAACACATATACAGCCTCTTGATGCCACAAAGTATATAACCTCATGTTTTTCTTGCCAGTAAAAAAGAATTATTTTATAATTTTGCCTTTATAGCCATTAGTTCTCCCACTACTTTAAACCAAAGGCTGTTGTTGGTTACCAGTGATTTTATTTACACACATGATTAATTATGTCTCTTTTTAGCAGATGATTGTTTCAGATAATGGTTCATAGTAAACCTTTTTAACAATCATATTATTAGATTACAGAACTGGTGGCCAGTGCTACCACAGGATGCTGGAAGTTAGCTTTAAACAACTCTTATCATTAACTAGAACACGATATTTCAGACAATTTTTTTTTAAATCTACATTTTGAGGCTTAGATCTTTTTAATCATGGACAGTCTTGAGACATTCTCTCCATCAGTTCTCTCAGAAACAGAGGCCATTGTGCAATGACCTTATTATGGTGTGTACCAAATGAGGGTGCCTCTTGCCAAGTTGTCATAATACCAGTGTTAGGAGTACATGACTCCAAAGTAAAAATACTAATTTATCAAGTTGTTTTCATATACAATCTTCTTTGTTTTTAAAAAATATTTTCAACTTTAATTTAGATTTTTGGGGGTACATGTGCAGGTTTGTTACACGGGTATATTGGGTGAAGCTGAGGTTTGGAGTGTGAATGACGCTGTCACCCAGGTAGGGAGCATACTACCCAATAGTTAGTTAATCAACTTGTCCCCTCCCTCTCTCCTGCCTCTAGTAGTCCCCAGTGTCTATTTTTGCCATCTTTACGCCCATGAGTACCTAATGTTTCGTTCCTACTTATAAATGAAAACATGGTATTTGGTTTCCTATTCCTGGATTAACTTGCTTATGATGAAGGCCTCCAGCTCCATCTGTGTTGCTGCAAAGGACATGATTTTGTTCTTTTTATGGCTGTATAGTATTCCATAGTGTATATGTACCACATTTTCTTAATCCATCCCACTGTTGATGGGTACCTAGGTTGACTCCCTGTCTTTGCTATGGTGAATAATGCTGCAATCTTTTTTTTTTGCACCTTTTTTTTTGGTATAATGATCTATTTTCCTTTGGGTATATACCCAGTAAGGGGATTGCTGGGTTGAATGGTAGTTCTTTTTTAATGTTTTAATGGTAATTCTTTGAGAAATCCCCAAACTGCTTTCCACAGTGGCTGAACCAATATACATTTCGCCAATAATGTATAAATATTTCCTTTTCTCCGCAGCCTTGCCAGCATCTGTTTATAAACCTTTTTTAAAGAGCCAAAGGCATTATATCAATAGCAATATATTTTCCTTATGGTAAGATTAGTTCATTTTAGTTCATCAAGCACTTATTATTGATTAGCCAGATACTGTCCCTGGTGATGGAGACCCAAAGAGGAATCCATAAAATGTGGGCCTTGTAGTTGAGTGATTCTCAAACTTTAGTATGCATAAGAATCATTTTGGGGGCTTATTAAAAGTGTATATTTCTGGTCCTTGTCCCCATAGATACTAATTCAGAAGCCTAAGAGGAGCCTCATAGTCTATATTTTAGTATTTTAATAAAATATTCCAGGTAATTCTGGTATAGACATTTCTCAGGCATCTTTTAATGAATGTTTAAGGAAGAACATAAACTTTGGCATCTGATTGATCAGGCACTGGCTTCCCATTTATTAACTGTGTGATCACATGTAAGTTTCTAGTTTCTAAACTCACTGAACCTGTTCCCTTATTAGTAAAATTCCTAATGCAGAATTATTGAGAATATTGGATGAGAAAGTATATAAAAAGTACTTAGCAAATGGTCATGTTTGGAATAGAAACTCACTAACTGGATGTCTCTGCTAGGATTAACAGGCAAATCTAGACCAGCTTTACTACTTTTGTGGAATCCAATTGGGAAATCTTCAAAGTAGGAATCTGGGGATAATTGAGGAGTGTAGGAGAAATTGACTTATGATGAAAAGCAGGAATAATTCAGCATTTACAAATGTATAAAGTTAAAAGGTTTAGAATGGTCATGGAAAGAGACTTAGCTGAAGGGCATAAAGAAGGCACTGTGACCAAAATGCAATAGACGATTAGATTATTTGATGCCAGTAGACAAAGAAAAAGGAAATTGCAACAGTCTTCTTAATAAAAAGCAGGGAAGATTACTGGTCACTCCAATGTGTTGGAAAGAACATTCATTTTTAGAAATTTAAATTCATTTAAAAATATAATTTCAGAAAGAGCAAAACAAATTATTCTTTTGCCCTTTGTTGATATACAAAAGCGAGAAAAAAAGAAAAACACCCAGGGAATATTGTCTCCAAAGAGCAAAGAAACAAAAAAAAATAAGGACTTGGTAAAGAATAGAGACCATCAAATAAGGGGTCCAGATCCTGGGATCATTATTATTTTCAAAAGCCATGCATTGTACAGAAAATGATGAACTATATCTATTTATCAAAACATTTTAGTGGCCTTATGAAGTAAAAAATAATTAAACCAAATCTTATTATTTCACTGCACTATTTTTCATTTCATTTTATATTCAACATTTTTATGTTATATGGGACATATGAAGCAATAAAGGTAAATGCAAAATCCATTCAAGTGAATTTACTGGAAAATAATTTAGTTTTATAAATTGCTTATTCAAATTTTGGACCCCAAAGTCAAGGGCTAGATATTTTTTAAGTTGAAACAGTAAAACCCATATCACCCTAACTAGCCTAGAGAGCTTTAAGTTATGCACAAATAGCCAGCGAGCCAGACTGCCAAAGCCTATTAGAAAGCCTCCCCACAAGTCCTTCCCCAAATCCTACCTCATAAAAAATTCCACCTCAACAGAACAGTCACCAATCAAAGACTTTCTTTTTTTTTTTTTTTTTTTTTTGAGACGGAGTCTCGCTCTGTCGCCCAGGCTGGAGTGCAGTGGCGCGATCTCGGCTCACTGCAAGCTCCGCCTCCCGGGTTCACGCCATTCTCCTGCCTCAGCCTCCCGAGTAGCTGGGACTACAGGCGCCCGCTACCACGCCCGGCTAATTTTTTGTATTTTTAGTAGAGACGGGGTTTCACCGTGTTAGCCAGGATGGTCTCGATCTCCTGACCTCGTGATCCGCCCGCCTCGGCCTCCCAAAGTGCTGGGATTACAGGCGTGAGCCACCGCGCCCGGCCAAAGACTTTCTTAAGACTTCCTCCATTCACTCCACAAAACGCCCTCTCCTTTCCAACCCTTTTTAGTTTACCAGAACCAAAGTGACAGTAGCTGGCTTTCTTACCAGTATAAGCTCTGCATAAATGACCTCTGATTAATTCTGTATGCAGTTTTCCTCCTTTTGACATTTTGAATAAGGCTTAATTTTAAATCACGACTTAGTCATGGGCATACTGTGATAGTATTTTGCTTGAGATCACAAAACCTGTGTCGCAGTAATATCCCTAGAGACATGTATAAGCTTGTCACAAAAGGTGTACACATGTCCTTTCAGCAAGTGACCTCCCCTATTAAAAACAGAATATAAAATTCTTCACTCTTGTAGAAAATAGAACTCTACAGAGAACATCTCCATTTGGGAGGCTTGGTTTGTTTTGAAGGGCTGTGTCAGAACTTCACTGAATCCTAGGTTGTTTCCAAGTTCACTGCTATAGCCTGGGTCTTGCCAACTCCTTCCCTCAGAATATGGTCCCTCTCCTCATAACTTTATTGTAAGCAAGTCTTAGTATAAGAGGAAAGGTATAGTTAAAGGAAGAATAAAGCAGAAATCAAATAATGATTTTTGAAGAAGTAGATTAATATTTTCCTGGCTCATTATGATGCTTTATAAATATGTATTTAAATAAATACACTGGTTACTAATAAGAAGAGTATACATCTTTTATGCTCAAATTAAGCTAATTTCTTCCAGTGATTATAATGTGAAAGAGGTAGGGGGTGAGATGGAGAGCACTTGCAGAGCCAACCTCACCTATGTTGGTCAATGAACCAGATATTTAATGCAGTTTGATAGATTCCTGAAAGTCTGCTCTCCCAGAATTTCTCTTACACTAAATGGCTAGAATGACTAAAACATACAACATTGGAGAAATAGACTTCTAGAGAATCCTGGTGAATAGATTGTATTTATTTTAGGATGTAATTAAAAAATGTCAATATGTTCTCAGAAAGTATGAGATGTTATTATGTTAGCACCCATTAATACTTAATATAGATTTGTTTATCAAATTAAGAGTTTGAAGATATGATTCTGGGGTGATGACAGTAGTTACTCAAAGAGAGGGAGATTATAAAAGAGCTGAAAGTGAGGGTGGAAGGCAAAATTTACTCATGTCTAAATTTACGGCAAGATTGCCAAAAGCTTTTCTCTACGTTAATTATATGTAGTTTTTCCTTTTTTGAGAAATATTTGAAATCTCTTCTTTCAATTTCTCTTTTCTTCTCTCCTCCTTTTCTTCCCTTCTCTTCCTCCTTTCTTTTCTTCCTTTTCTCTTCCCTTTTACATTTACATACAATTAAACATCCTCTTAAGGTGCAGAGTTGAAAGGCCTATTGGCTGGATTCAGCGTCTGTTGATCTGATAGACCAAAATAGTTTGAAGAACTTTGGCAAACCTCACTGGGGAGAACGTAAGATGAGATGGTTGCCCAGCTCACCTCCGGAGAAACGGTTTAGCAAAAAACATGACCTGAGAGGGTGAGCAAGCCCCACCCAGATCACAGCAGGGCTGGCTGCAGTTTCATTACACGGCAAGCCGACTTGTCTGGGACCTAAGGAACAAACCATTAAACAAGGTCAGCAGTTATGAAAAGAAGGAAGCTTGCAAAGGAAAATACCTCAACCTTTCAGCATAGTGCAGTAAAAGCTGGGAATCAAAATAATGTGAGGGGATCCCTAAAAATAGATTTATTAACGATTGCTAACACTTGTTACACACACAGTTTTAGGTACTGTTTTAAGAATTTACATGTCTTAACTCATTTATTTCTTGCAACAATTCTATGAAGTAGGTATTAATCTTATCTCCATTTTATAGATGAATCACTCACTGATATTAACAATAGTGCAATGATTCCTGTGTATGTCTCATGGTGGTCCGTGTGAGAATTTTTTAGGGTATGTACTGAGGAGTGGAATTGGTGGATTGCAGAAGATGCGCATCTTCACCTCACTAGATAAGATCAAATCGTTCTCCAGAGCAATTGTACAATTTTACCCTCCCAGCAATACACAAGATCTCTCATTGCTCCATATTGTCAGGCTTTTAAACTTTTGCCAATTTGAAGGGTTGAAATTGCATCTCATTTACTTTTGTGTTTCACTGATTACTAATGCTTTCTCATATTCCTATATGTTTATTAGCCATTTTCCCCTAGGAATTATTTTTTAGTATTTTCTCATTTTTATTGAGTTGTACTTTTTTTTTTTTTTTTTTTTTTTGGAGACAAGTTCTCACTCTGTCTTCCAGGCTTGAGTGCAGTGGCGTGATCTCCGCTCAGTGCAACCTCTGCCTCCAACTCAAGCGATTCTCTCACATCAGCCTCCCGAGTAGCACACCACCACACCTGGCTAATTTTTGTATTTTTTGTAGAGACAGACTCTCGCTGTGTTGCCCAGGCTGATCTTGAATTCCTGTACTCAAGCGATCTACCTGCTTCGGCCTCCCAAAGTCCTGGGATTACAAGTGTGAGCCACTGCAACCAGCCTTGTGCTGGTTTAATCGATTATACAGTTGACCCTTGAACAAGATGGTTCTCAATTGTGTGGGTTCATTTATAAACAAATTTTAAAAAATAAATACATTCGAAAAAATTTTTGAAGATTTGTGACAATTTGAAAAAACCTCATAGATAGACTGTATAGCCTAGAAATATTGAAAAAGAAATTAAGAAAAAAATTAGTTATGTGATGAATACAAAAAATACATGTGGATGCTAGTCTATTTTATCATATAGTACCACAAGATATACATAAATTTATTATGAAAAGTTGAAATTTGGATATTAGCCCTTTGTCAGATGAGTAGGTTGTGAAAATTTTCTCCCATTTTGTAGGTTGCCTGTTCACTCTGATGGTAGTTTCTTTTGCTGTGCAGAAGCTCTTTAGTTTAATTAGATCCCATTTGTCAATTTTGGCTTTTGTTGCCATTGCTTTTGGTGTTTTAGACATGAAGTCCTTGCCCATGCCTATGTCCTAAATGGTATTGCCTAGGTTTTCTTCTAGGGTTTTTATGGTTTTAGGTCTAACATGTAAGTCTTTAATCCATCTTGAATTAATTTTTGTATAAGGTGTAAGGAAGGGATCCAGTTTCAGCTTTCTACATATAGCTAGCCAGTTTTCCCAGCACCATTTATTAAATAGGGAATCGTTTCCCCATTTCTTGTTTTTGTCAGGTTTGTCAAAGGTCAGATGGTTGTAGATATGCGGCATTATTTCTGAGGGCTCTGTTCTGTTCCATTGGTCTATATGTCTGTTTTGGTACCAGTACCATGCTGTTTTGGTTACTGTAGCCTTATAGTATAGTTTGAAGTCAGGTAGTGTGATGCCTCCAGCTTTGTTATGGCCTAGGATTGACTTGGCAATGTGGGCTCTTTTTTGGTTCCATATGAACTTTAAAGTAGTTTTTTCCAATTCTGTGAAGAAAGTCATTGGTAGCTTGATGGGGATGGCATTGAATCTATAAATTACCTTGGGCAGTATGGCCATTTTCACAATATTGATTCTTCCTACCCATGACCATGGAATGTTCTTCCATTTGTTTGTATCCTCTTTTATTTCATTGAGCAGTGGTTTGTAGTTCTCTTTGAAGAGGTCCTTCACATCCCTTGCAAGTTGGATTCCTAGGTATTTTTTTCTCTTTGAAGCAATTGTGAATGGGAGTTCACTCATGATTTGGCTCTCTGTTTGTCTGTTATTGGTGTATAAGAATACTTGTGATTTTTGTACCTTGATTTTGTATCCTGAGACTTTGCTGAAGTTGCTTATCAGCTTAAGGAGATTTTGGGCTGAGACAATGGGGTTTTCTAAATATACAATCAAGTCATCTGCAAAGAGGAACAATTTGACTTCCTCTTTTCCTAATTGAATGCCCTTTATTTCCTTCTCCTGCCTAATTGCCCTGGCCAGAACTTCAAACACTATGTTGAATAGGAGTGGTGAGAGAGGGCATCCCTGTCTTCTGCCAGTTTTCAAAGGGAATGCTTCCAGTTTTTGCCCATTCAGTATGATATTGGCTGTGGGTAGAATCTACAATGAACTCCAACAAGTTTACAAGAAAAAAACAAACAACCCCATCAAAAAGTGGGCAAAGGATATGAACAGACACTTCTCAAAAGAAGACATTTATGCAGTCAAAAAACACATGAAAAAATGCTCATCATCACTGGCCATCAGAGAAGTGCAAATCAAAACCACAATGAGATACCATCTCACACCAGTTAGAATGGCGATCATTAAAAAGTCAAGAAACAACAGGTGCTGGAGAGGATGTGGAGAAATAGGAACAGTTTTACACTGTTGGTGGGACTTTAAACTAGTTCAACCATTGTGGAAGTCAGTGTGGCGAATTCCTCAGGGATCTAGAACTAGAAATACCATTTGACCCAGCCATCCCATTACTGGGTATATACCCAAAGGATAATAAATCATGCTGCTATAAAGACACATGCACACGTATGTTTATTGCGGCACTATTCACAATAGCAAAGACTTGGAACCAACCCAAATGTCCAACAACGATAGACTGGATTAAGAAAACGTGGCACATATACACCATGGAATACTATGCAGCCATAAAAAATGAAGAGTTCATGTCCTTTGTAGGGACATTATGAAACTGGAAACCGTCATTCTCAGCAAACTATCGCAAGGACAAAAAACCAAACACCGCATGTTCTCACTCATAGATGGGAATTGAACAATGAGAACACATGGACACAGGAAGGGAAACATCACACTCCGGGGACTGTTGTGGGGTGGGGGGAGAGGGGAGGGAGAGCATTAGGAGATATACCTAATGCTAAATGACGAGTTAATGGGTGCAGCACACCAACATGTCACATGTATACATATGTAACAAACCTGCACATTGCGCACATGTACCCTAAAACTTAAAGTATAATAATAATAAAATAAAAAAAGAAGACCTAAGACATAAAAAAAAGTTGAAATTTATCTAAACTTATGCACATACTTACAGATTGTACATGGTATCATTCACAGTCAAGAGAAATATAAACAAATGTAAAGAGGCAGTATTAAATCATAACTGCATAAAATAAATTTTAGTACATACTGTACTGCTGTAACGATTTCATAGCCATCTACTGTTCCTATTGCATGAGCTTATGTTTTCTGAGTATCCACTTGAAACCTCTTCATGTGAGCAGTTTGTCTCTCCAGTAAATTGCATATCATGGTAAAAAGTGATTTCTTGTTGTTTGTGCATATTTTTCACTATGTTGAGTGCAATAACATAAACTTTCAATAATAACACCATGGGGCCCATATGAAATGCCACTAGTGATACTGAAAGTGCTACTAAGGAGCAGAGAAAAGTGATGACATTAGAACAAAAAGTTGAATTGCTTGATATCTACCATAGATTTGGTTTGCAGCTGTGGTTGACCTCCATTTCAAGATAAAGAAATCCAGTCTAAGGAGCATTGAAAAGAAAAGAAAAAGAAATTTGTGAAACTATTGCTTCAGCTAGGCAAGCATGTGTAAAAATCTTGCACTTTTGGTGAAATACCTCTTTATCTGTTATTGAAAATACTGCTTTTTGTGGGTGCAGGATTCTTACAAGAAAGGCATACCTATAGCCTCCAGTATGACTAAGAAAAAGCAAAGTCATTAATGATATCTTAAAGAATAATGAAGGGGAAGTATCTAAAGCTGGAGAATTTAATGACAGCAAAGGATGGCTTGACAATTTTAGAAAGAGATTTGGCTTAAAAAATATCAAGATAGCAAAAGAAGTAGCTTCTTCTGACCAAGAGATAGTACACAAGTTTCCAGATGCTATTAAGAAAATCATTGAGGAGAAAAGATGTCTACTTGAACAAGTTTATAATGCAGACGAAAGTGCTCTATTCTGGAAAAGAATGCCACAAGGGACATTTATTAGTAAGGAAGAGAAGCAAGAGCCAGGATTTAAGGTAGGAAGAAATAGACTAACTCTACTCTTTGATAGAAATGCAGTCAGCTTTCCAGTCAAGATTGCCCTTATTTATAAAGCTGCTAACCCCTAAACCTTGAAGGGAAAAAATAACCACCAGCTGGCAGTCTTTTCATCATACAACAAGAAGGCCTGGACAATAAGAACCCTTTTTCTGGATTGGTTTCATTGGTGCTTTGCTCCTGAAGTCAGGAAGTATCTTGCTATTCAGGGACCTCCATTTCTACCCCAAAGACATTAAAGTGCTCTACTTGCCCCCAAACACAATATCTGTAATTTAGCCTTTGGCTCAGGGCACCATAAGGACCTTTGAGGCTCATTACATACACTATTCTATGGAAAAGATTGTCAACAAGAGAAAAACATTGTCAAGAGAGAAACTCCAGAGAGAGAACATCATGAAAGTGTGGAAGGATTACCCCACTGAAGATGCCATCATTGTTATAGAAAAAGCTGTGAAAACCATCAAGCTGAAACAATAAATTCCTGCTGGAGAAAACTGTGCAGACGTTCTGCATACTTTCACTTTCACTTGATTTATAACAGAGCCACTCAAAGAGATCATGAAAAAGGTTGTAAATATGGCAAAAAAGGTGGGGGAGCAGTGGTTGTGGTGAAGGGTTTTAAGATATGAATCTTGGAAAAATTCAAGAGCTAATAGACAACACACCAGAGGATTAAGAGAAAATGACTGGATGGAGATGAGTGCTTTTGAACCAGTGCCAAGAGGAAGATGTAGAAGCAGTGCCAGTAAAATAAATTGACATTACACAATCTCGCAGAAGGGTTCCAATTATTCAAGACTGCTATCGACTTCTTTTACAACATGGACCTTTCTATGATGCAGGCACTGAAACTAAAGGAAATGGTGAAAGAAGGATTGGTACTATATGGAAACATTTTTAGAAAAGTGAAAAAGCAAAAAGTGAGACAGAAATTATGATTTTTTTCATAAAGCTACACCAAGTGTTCCTGCCTTTCTTGCCTGTGCTTCTGCCTTCTCCCTATCTGTCATCCATGAGACAGCAAAACCAACCCCTCTGATTTCTCCTCTTCAGCCTACTCAATGCGAAGATGACAAGGATGTAGACCTGTAGGAATAATCCCCTTTCACTTAATGAAGAATAAATATATTTCTCTTTCTTATGATTCTCTAAATAACATTTTTTTCTTTAGCTTGCTTTATTGTAAGAATACAGTATATAATATATATAACACACAAAATATGGGTTAATTGACTGTTTATACTATTGGTGAAGGCTTCCAGTCAACAACAGGCTATTAGTCATTAAGTTTGTATGTAGCCAAAGTTACATGTGGATTTTTGACTGCATGGGGTCAGTGGTGCCCCAAACCGATATGTTGTTCAAAGGGCAACCATGTATGATTATGTACTTTAGCTACTAATTTTCTGCTGATTGTATGTAGGACAAATGTCCTTTCTCAGTCTTTCTCCCTTCCTCCTTCCCTCTCTGTCTCTCTCTTCCTTTTATAATGCTTTTCAATGTACCCTAGTTTTAAATTATAATATGATTAATCAATCTTTTCCTTAAAGGCTTATTCTTTCTATCCTGAAGACCTAAGTTATTTTCCTATACATAATAATCTCATCTTCAGAATGTCCCAAGTTCTCATATGTACATGGCTCTGATTCTGGGATCTTTTCTGATCACCCCTTCTTCCTCCTGCTCCTACTTTTCCTCCCCTTTCACCTTCCTCCCCCTCTTCCTCTTCTTCTTCCTTAAATCTTCCCAATGTGCCAATACCACATTGTCTCAATTGCTTTTACTTTATAACTAGCCAAGATATTAATAGAGCAATTATCCATACCTTATTATTTTTCTTCAGTATTATATTTACTTGTTCCGAATCTTATTTTCTCCTCAATATTTTACTTACTATTCTTGGATCTTTCCTCATTTTTATACATGTGATAATTGGTTTTGTTAACTTCAATGAATTGACATTCTGTGAATTTGAATGTAACTGAATGATTTAATAGATTAACTTGGAGGTATAGCTCTCCATTTATTTAGGTTTTCAATGTTTTCCAATAACATTTTATCATTTATTCTTTATATCTTTTGTTAGATTTATCTCTGATATCTTATTATTACTATTTCAAATGGAAGATTTAAGAGGGTTTATTTTCTAGCTCTTTGTTACTGACATATGGGAATGTAATTGATGTTCTGCGATGATTTTTAGGCAGAACATGCATCCAGCAACATTGTTGAAGTCTCTGATTAATTGTAGTATTTGGCTGTCAGTTCTCTTGGGAAAGTGTCAGTTTTATTTTATTACTTCTTATACGTATTTCTATATTTTTTAGATACTATAAATATAAAAAACCTGTGTATCTGTCATCTATATTCTTATTCTTGTCTTAAAGAACTAACTAGAACCTGTAATACAATATTATATAGTATTGTTGATAGTGAGTATCCTTAGATTTAACCCAGGGAGTATACTTCTAAAGTTTCACTAGTGTCATCTTTGCTGTAGGCAAACAGGAAATTTCCTCCTATTTTTGGATAGTTTAGATCAGGCTGTATCAACAAATGACCTTAACGTTTCAATGGCTTTTAAAGAAAGGTTTATGTTTTGCTTACACTTTTTCTCCCTTATGGGTTAGCTGTGGCTCTATTCCCATCACCTAATGCCAGGAAAAAAGATGATGGAGCTGGCCTTGTCTATTACAGTACCAGCTACAGGGCTGGGTAGTCAGTTCATGATGACTAGTGTGATGGCTTCTAAAGTTTTTACCTGGAGTAGAGAACACATCTCTTCTGCTTACATGTCATTAACCAAAGGAAGTTCAACAGTCATACCTGATTAAACAGGCTGAGAACATATAATCCTCCTTTAGGGATGGAGCATCATAATAAGAGACTGAAAAAATTTTGAACACTAATATAATTTCTGACAACGAGTAGATTCAATTTCATTAATAGCTAGGTCTATTTAAGTTTTACATGCACACGTATGTTCACTGCAGCACTATTCACAATAGCAAAGACATGGAATCAAACCTAGGTGCCCATCACTGATAGACTGGATAAAGAAAATGTGGTACATATACACTATGAAATACTATGCAGCCATAAAAAAGAATAAAATCATGCCCTTTGGAGGAACAAAGATGGAGCTAGAGGCCATTATCCTTAGCATACTAATGCAGGAACAGAAAACCAAATACCCCTTCTCCTCACTTATAAGTGGGAGTTAAATGATGGGAACACATGAACACATAGAGGGCAACAGCAGACACTGGGGTGTATCAGAGGGTGGAGGGTGGGAAGAAGGAGAGGATCGGGAAAAATAACTAATGGGTACTAGGCTTAATACATGGGTGATGAGCTAATCTGCACAACAAACCTCCACGACATGAGTTTACCTATGTAACAAACCTGCACATGTACCCCTGAACTTAAAATAGAAGTTAAATTTAAAACAGGTTTTATAAGGCATTTTGCCCACAATTTCAAATTTAGCGGCATGAAGTTGTTATTTTCTCCTCCTTTCTTTTTTCAAACCTGAAGATGAATTATCTAAATAAAGAAGTAAAATTTCTCCAAGTCTAAAATGCCTTATTTGAATAATCAATGTCTTTGTTCATTTAGTGAAAAGCCTTTTTGCATGACAATTGTTACCTTAGAAAGATAACTTCTTGGCATTCACCTCTGTCTTGAGTCTGCTCATAACTATTGTGATGAATGCAGAAAAGCTAAAAACACACACTTTTTTTTTCTTGATGTGAAAACTTTGCCCTTGATATTTTTGATATGAGGGAATTGGGCATTGGAATATTATCTTCCAAGACCAACATTATTATAGGGGCGGGGACAAGGAATCTGGAATGGTCCAAGGCTATGACTGATTGTCAGTGTTTAGAAAACGATATATTTTTAGAAAGAGTAGGAAAACAAATAGGAAGACATTGAAAGATTCGTTTGTTAAAGAATATAGATTATTGCTATAGGGTTGTGTATACTAGTACAGTGATGTTAAGTAGTGTGTGTGTGTGTGTGTGTGTGTGTGTGTGTGAAGAGCAAGAGTTTAGAGATTATAACAGTTACCAGAGGCTCATTTGTAGAAGGCAAGTTTTCTGCTGTGTCAGGCTGAAAAAGAGTCCAATCTGCTTTCATGGTGTTCCTGGGCATAATGTTCTTGTTAAGAATTAAATAAAATTTCCTCGGATTTTGTGAGGAAGATTAATGTCTGTCTTCTTGCATAACGCAGAAATGTAAAGTACTCTGTCAGAATAGAGGACCCTGGTATGGCAAGGAAGCTTCCAACAAAAATGTTTGCCTCCCAAAGACTGAGATCAGTGTTTTTCATGCTCTTCTTTCTCATCTGTTTTATTTTTTCTTCTTTTGTGGACATAATTGTGGGCCAGCTTATATAATTATGTGTATTATATTAAACTTCTAGTAGAACCCATTTTGAACATTTGCCTTAAATGATTTACCTTAATTTTTAAAAATTAGGTTTCAAATCTTTTAAAGAAATTTTTAAAAAATTTTCAAACGCCATTATGTGAAAACTACTAAAATATTTGAAGGCCCAGTGGAAAAATCCCTGGAGTAAGAGTCATAGCACTTGAGCCCAGATTCTTAATAAGAACCTTTCTACTTATGGGACTTTGGCAAGTAGTATAATCTCCTGTGTCCCACTATACCCAGTGGTTAAAAATAAGTGGGTGGGACTATGTGAAATTAACTGAGCAGTTTTCATTTGGGTTTCTAAAATAATTTATATCCTTACTGTATTCATTTCTCTTTAATGTAGGTCAATGTCTTCAAATGCAAGAATTGGAAGTAGGTGGAAAAGAAAAAGTCTATTCCTATAATCAAAGTCAAAATATTTTTGGAACAGCTAGCACAGTCTGTAATTCCTTAGCACATAAGTTCTTCCATTGGCTGATTTTTGCCTATCTCTCCTGTTACCTTCTTTTCTTGTACCAAGTTAGTGTACTTGTAAATTTACCAAATAAACCTCACTGTTTCATGCCTTCAAGGCTTAATACACATTATTTCATCTGCTTTTAATGCTCATCTTTATTTTATCTGTCTTGTAAGTCCTTAGTCTTTAACAACTCAAGTCTTCTCAGTCTCTCTCATGAGCAATGTTTACTAGTTTATTTTATTATTATTATTGATTTCTATTGATGCATAACATTTGTACATGCTAGTTTATTTTGTGTCATAAATGTTATCCAGTATGTATTTCTATCATGTCCTTTACTGTGGACTTATTTATCAATTGTGGAAAAGGAGAATGCAGATAAATTCTTAGCATAACATCTAGCATGTAAGTTGTACCCAATAAGTGCTGCCCATTATTATTAAGATTATTGTTCATTGGCCTTTTGAACTTCTTGAGGACAGCTATTAGCATGGTCTATTTTTACACTTCTAACACACAGAGGCTGGCACATGGTAGATGCTCAAAAATTTTTGTTAAATTAATTATTTGAAAGCTTTAGAAGCCAAAATTCCTTCTTTGCTTTATTAACTCTGTTCATTCATTTTAAATTACTGGCTTTATAATTTAAGCATTTCAATTTGAAAGAAAATAATTAAGATTTATTTTTATTTCTAGATTCACAAACAAATGATTTCCATAAGGAGTGACCAGAGAAAATATACCTGTTACTTCATTTAAAATGAACACCATTCCCATAGAGATGATTTCTGATGCCATTCTAAAAGAAGACAAAGCCTTTGCAAAGGCTTTTTGTTTTTTTCTCAACATGATATTAGTTTTCTATTATCATGTAGCAATTTGCTACAAACTTAGTGACTTAAAACAATGCTCATTTATTATTACACTGTTATGTAAGTCAAAAATCCAAGTAGACTTAGCTGGGTACTCTGCCTAGGGTCTCAAAAGGCTGAAATTAAGAGGGCGACTAATCTGGGCTTTTATCTGGAGGCTGTGGGAGGCAGTCCACTTCCAGGCTCCTTCAGGTTGTTAACAGAATTCATTTCCTTGTGGTTGTAGGAGT
The DNA here is from genome assembly GCF_028858775.2 of Pan troglodytes. Classification (NCBI taxonomy): domain Eukaryota; kingdom Metazoa; phylum Chordata; class Mammalia; order Primates; family Hominidae; genus Pan; species Pan troglodytes. Next base: position 134,196,176 of record NC_072403.2, on the reverse strand, counting down.
GAGGTCCCTGTTCCCTTGCTGGGAGTTGGCTGGAGGTTGTTCTCAGAATTAGAGGTTACCCACATTCCTTGGCTCATGCCCCCTCCATCTTCAAATTTAGCAATGGCACACTGATGCCTTCTTCTGACATCCCCTTCTGCCACCAGGTAGAAAAGTTATCTCCTTTTGTGATTATGTTAGGGCTCGTATGATTAAATTAGGCCAAGCCATATGATGTCCCTATCTGCAGCTCAACTGTGCTATACAATTGTATGAACACAGGAGTGATATATTATCATATTCATATGCTCTGGGCATTAGAACAGGACATCTTTGAGGGACCATTTTTGTGTCTACCACAGCCTACCCTTTGGCCCCCACAAAGATTTATATCTATTCCACATGTAAAATACATTCATCCCATTCCAATGTCCTCAAAATCTCATTCCCTTATAGCATCAGCTCAAAATTCAAAATATCATCATTGAAATAATCTAAATCAGCATGAATGAGGTTCCTGGGTACAAGGCCATTCCATTTGCAGATCTGTAATATTAAATAAACATTTATCTGTTCCTAGCACACAATGGTGGGACAAAAACAGAATAATTGTAAAAGTGGTTGTTCAAATAGGAGAAAATTTAAAATAAAAGGGAGCCAAGGGTCCAAAGGCATTTTGAAATCCTACCAGGCAGACTCTCTTAGGTTGAAAAGCCTGTGGCCAATAATTCTCTGTGGTTCTCAGAAATTCTCTCTGGGCTCTTGGTTCCACACTCTTGGGCTACTTTCTGCCAGTAGAGTCATGGCGGTCTAACAACCCCTTTTCCTTTGGTAATCTTTTTTCCCTTTAGCCCATGTTATAAGTATTTCTGCTGATATAGATATCTCAAATACTTGTGGGTCTCCCATGACATGAGGATTCACCCCATTAGACAGATCTCAAGTCCACAAATCATTTTGAGATATCTTTTTTCTATCTTTGGCTTTTGGTGAAATGGCTGGGGTACAACACCTTTAATCTTCTTAGAAGCTATTTGACTTGATTAAGAAGATCTATAAAGCAAATTTTTAATCTCTTGTGACTTAATATTCTTTTTGATTTAAGATTTGATCAAAGTGTTGCCTATCCACACAAATGGCTTTTTCTCTATGCTACACTTTCAAAATCAATTTCTTAATTTTAGTAGCCTGTGCTGTCAGAATAGGCTGAAAATTTCCCAAACCATCAAGTTCTGTTTCCTTTTTGTTTAACAGTTCTTCCATAAATTTATCTATTTCCTCTCATATTTTACCATAAGCAGCAAGTTAAAACCAGGCAGCACCTTTAATATCATGCTTGAAAAGCTCCTCGGCTAAATAAATAACTTTTATCATTTACAAGTTCTGCTTTCTGCATACATTCAGGAAAAAATTCTATCAAGATTTTGGCCACTAGAGTACTATGATCCCTTTTCCTTGATTTTCAATAACATGTTCTTCACTTCATTCTAAGCCTTCTCAAGCAGTATGTTTAACATCCATGGTTTAACTAGGAGTTTGTTAAAGTAAATCTAGGCTTCATCTGTCAGGATTCTTAAAAAGTTATTCTCAAGCTTCTTTTGGACTCTGACACTGACTAATTCCAAAGACACTCCAACATTTTGTATATTAGTTATAGTAGCACCCCACTCCTGGTACCAAAATCGATATTAGTTTTCTATTGCTTTCTAACAAATTACCACATATAAAATGACTAAAAGCAACAAAAATTTATTAGCTTAAAGTTCTGTAGATCAGAAGGCCAGCATGCTAAACTTTCTGCCTAGGATTCTTTATGGCTGAAATCAAGGTATTGGTTGGATGGGCTCTTATCTAGGAGATTTGGAGAAGAATCTGCTTCTGAGATCATTAAGGTTGTGGGTAGAATCAGTTCCCTGTGGTTGTAGGACTGAGGTTCTGGTTTCTTTGCTGACTGTTAGCTGGGGACTGCTCTCTGCTCCTAGAGGTTGCTTGCATTCTTTCTCATGTGTACCTTCCATCTTTAGACTCGTAGTGATGTGGTGAGTCTTTCTTAGGCTTTGATTTTGTCGAACCTCCTCTCCTGTCTTTTACTCCTGCTTTTAAAGGGCCTGTGTGGTTAGATTATCTCTCTCTCTTAAATAATCTTTGTATATTGAGATGAACTGACTTAGAACTTTAATTACATCTGCAAACTCCCTTCAAAACAGAGCCTAGTTTAGTGTTTGATTGAATAAACAGAGGCTTAAAAAACTTGTTTTGTGGGGTGGGTGATCTTTAGACCTCTTCCTGCTACAACGATTACTAGAGAATTGATTTGCATAAATCAATTTGAAGTCAAGATATACAACTTTTTATTCAATACAAAGTTTTTAATCTATATTAAATGTATCCATTATAAGCATCATATTTAACACTTCTCCAGTTTTATTAATTCCATACTTCTCTTTGGACATGTAATCAACATTCCTTAAAAACTCACAGAACAATTTGTATCTTACTAATAGGTTTCCTTGAAATTGTCTCTTATGATATCTTCAATTATTTCAAAATTTTGACCTAATTGTAGAGCTTTGTTATCTTTGAATGTGAATGTGTTCTTCATATCTTAGTATAAGAAACAAAGAATCAGATTATCAAATCAGACTAAGACAAATTAAAAATTTTAGCTGCTATCACACTTTACTAATAATTTCAAATAGCATTAGTTTTCATATCAGAAGTCTGTTATTTGCATTTTTAAATATTAGTCTGGATCATCTTTTTTCTTTCATAGATTAAGGGAGAGAATATATTGCAGATCATTTACTTTCCATAGTACGTAAACATTTAAAAGATGAAATACCATTGGTGTAGTTTTCTGTAAAGAAATAAGCTTCTCCCAAATTTCTTTCTTTTTTTATTTATTATATACTTTGTGTTACTGTGGACCAGAGGCTAACTCATTCACACATGCATGTGTACATGTGTGCGTGCACATGAGTATACACACACACACACACACACACACATACACTTCAAGCATATTGATCTTGTTAGGAGAGAATAATGGAGCTAATGAGAGGGCTTAACAGAAGTGGCATGTAAAGAAACTGCATTTTAGGAAAAGGTAAAAAAAATGTAGACATGATGTATCCTACTCAATGTTCATTTTCCTTTTTATACTCAGAAAATTCAGATATTTGGGGTGGAGGAAGCAGCAATGTATTCAATTCAAAACAAAATTCCAGTCCCTTTTGCCAATAACAGTGGCCATGTAACCCAGTTGTGGACAATGATTCATAAGTAGAAGTGAGCTTCTTGGAAAGCTCCTTGCGAAGGGGTCAGATTCGGTGGGTGTATGTTTTTGCCTTTCTTCATTATGGATTGGTTCCAGATGTGGAGCATCATCTTATGACCACAAAGCCACTCTGAGAGAAGTATTAAGAGGAATGAAGAGACTTTATCACCGACATCTACGAGCTCCTGAACTAATACCAGAAAGTACTTATCTCTGGACATCTCACAGTGTGAGAAAAAACACAACATATAATTTGTTTAGGCCACTGTTGGCGGGGGGGTTGTGTTACTTGGCAGCAATTCTTCACTCACATAGTAGTTCAGAGTAGTGCCTAGAGGAAATGGTTACATCACCATAATAGAGGAGTACATGAATCCTTCAACCTGCTGAAATATATTTCAGCAGTCCTACCTTATTCGTGGTTATGCTTCCAGGTCTCAGTTTCATGCAGTTAACTGCAGTCCAAAAATATTAAATGCAAAATTACAGAAATAAACAATTGATAAGTTTTAAATTGTGTGTTATTCTGAGGAGTATGATGGAATCACACACTGTCCTCTGTCTCACCAAGGATGTGAATCACGCCTTTGTGCAGTGTATCCATATGTATATGCTCCCCACCTGATAGTCACTTAGTAGGGGACTCAGTTATCAGATCTACTACTGCCATATGGCAGTGCTTGTGATCAAGGTCAATACTAGCCTGATACCATGTCACAATGCCTATGTCATTCACCTCAGTTCATCTCATCATATAGGCATTTTACTGTCTCACATCATCATGAGAAGATAGTACAATAAGATATTTTCAGAGACCACATTCACAGAGCTTGTATTATAGCATATTGTTATAATTGTTCTATTTTATTATAAGTTGTTGTTAATCTCTTACTGTGTGCAATTTATAAATTAAACTTTATTGTAGGTATGTATGTATAAGAAAAAACATAGTGTATATAGGGTTTGGTGTTTTCTGTCATTTCAAGCATCTTTTGAGGGTCTTGGAACATATTCCCTGAAGATAAGGTGGGGACTTGACTTGTGTGTCTAATGGCATTTGTGGGTAGCAGTTGTCTGTATGAAAATGTAATCTCCTGTACTGGTCTAAAAACTCTTCAAAGGATTTTCACTCTTTGTTTCTACCACATTTTAGCAGGATTCAAAAATACGATGGATGAGTTTATGTAAGCTTTGTATTATGAGAACCAATTAAGTCAATGAGGGCAAAGAAGCATTCAATTTAGATTCTTGCAGCTTGCCATGTAAAGATTATTTTTATTATGAAAGGGAAATAGGGAATAGAAATAATCTCTGATGAGGAAAAAAAAGGGCAAGGTCCTAAGGAATCCTAGTATGAATTTGCAGCTAGAACTTCAGAAGACTAAGGGGAATCATCCTCCCACTCAGCATCACAAAAGAGTGTATTCAGATAGGAGGAGCCATAACCCAGGAAAATATAAAAGACCGGTATGGAATTGTGTGGAATGTGTCAAGAGCCTTGTAGGAAATACAAAATGGGAATTTTAAAAAGTTGTATTCTGGGTAAGATCTGTTTGATGTGTATTGTAGTATGATTTTCACAGATGACTGTGAGAAGGGAAATTTTGGATTTTTATTTTGTGTTGAGTAGCACAATTGTCAAGCTGGAAAAATGCAGCAGGACTTCTTCTTTGTAGGTGTTTCATTTCCATTTACTAACATTGATAAGAGAAGTCTATAATTGAAACTTAGTAAATTTATAAGAGAGTTTCTAATTTTATAAATTTTTTTCTTCTATTGGGAAAAATTTTGTTAGTACTTGAGTGGATAAAAAACATACTTGGATATCACTCATTCTTAGTTAATTATTAAATTCTTACTATGAATTTATTGAATTCCTGCCATGTGCCAATCACTGTGTTTAGGGCTGCAAATACAGCAATGAACAGCCAGATCTGTTTTCTGCTCTCTGAAATTAATGTCTTCCGTGAAAGATGGGCACTGAAGGAATACTAATAAAGCGTGACCATTCTTGGGATGAGGAAATACAGAAGTAACAGAAAGTGGGAGGAGGCAGAAATCCAGATATTAAGAAATTCTGGGTACATAGGAAAACAATCATTTAGTCTAAATCTGGTAGAATGATGAACTGTGCTCCTAAAGGGAGCTTCTTATATTTGTATATAAAAACTGTTATCAAGGTTCAGGAATTTCCCTGTTTAGAAGGTTTTTATGCTCCATGTTCTAAGCTAAAATACCAACTTTTAAAATCCAACATACTTTCATTTGGTGTTCATGGACTTATGAAATAATATGAATCAAATCTATGCTAAAACATGAGAAAAAATAATGGTAATTAGAATATATTTCTGTGCTTTCTTAATTTCTCTTTCTTGTTTCATAAAAACAAACAAACAAAAAACTAATGAAACAAAGCAGAAAAAGCCAACCAACCAACCCAGTTTATTGTAAAATAATTTGTTATGATGTGTCTTCTTGCTGTGAAACATTGTAGTTTTAAAATTCAGAAGGACCTATTTTTTACTTTAGTCTACAAAAAATTGTAGTTGACAATATCATTGTCAATTTAATGAAGTTAGAATGATGCATATAATAAAGTGTTTTTTTCTATTTCATGGTAAAATATCCTTTTTGTGCAAAATGTCTTCTATCAATATTGTTTTCCTCACAAGCTACCCCATGATTAGTATCAGTTATGCTTCATGGTACATTTAGCATCTTAAGCCATAGCCGTGTTAATTGTGACATGTTTAATTTCCAGGGGAAGATGTCGATTTTGAATATAATCGCATGCATATAAGTTGTTAACCTGAAGTGTGATGAGAAACATTTTTTCAGGGTGCTCCAAACACTGGAAGGCGTGGGAGAGGATAGAGAGGAGGGAAGAAGGAAAGGACATGAGGAAGAAACGGTGTTTATTCACTAATGACAATTCTGGAGTTTTATTAAATGTCCCAACACAAACTATATAAAAAGGCCTAGGGCAGTATGTATCAAAATTTAGCATCTGGACCATCTGAGACCTTTTAAAGAAGCAGATTCTGATATATAGTACAGGTCCAGGGCCTGAGATGATAAATTTCTAACCAACTTCCACCAAGCTGCTGGTCTGTGGAGTAGCCAGGGTTTAGAGGTGTGATTTGAACTTTGGTTCACGTTAGAAACACCTGCGGAAATGGAAAAGATCTTGACACTCAGTCCACACTTCTGAACAAATAAATCAGAATTTCTGGTGCTAAGACTCAGGCTTCAGCATTTCTTAAATCTCTCCCAGGATACAGCAATGTGCAGCTAGACTTGAGAAACCGCTAGTCAGAAGATCATTGTCCCTTATCATTGGCAAGAGCTGGTGTATTCACTCCAGTGGTGCTTTAGAATCACTTATAATCTGGGAGTCAAATTACTCCATTACAATAGATTGCAGTTGAGAAACCAAAACATGCACCACATTATTTAAATAAAAACATATCCAGTGTACATAGGATACTTTTGGCTTCATAGATTCTCAGAAATGTTATTGTTTCTGTCTTTGCATAATTTTGCTATTGAGTTCCTGTGTATAAGTTCATCTTGGGAATAGTGGTTAAAACAAGAAAAATAAGCCATTAGGTTTCCCACTGCATGAACCTAGAGTGACTGGAAGACTGATTTCTTCACACTGACTTATCTGATCTCCATAGGGATGGCAGGATTTCAGGGAACAAAGCCTTAAATGCTGGTCCTAACTTCTCCTGTTCATTCCATACAGAGTAAGTTTCTTCTGAGGATAGTCCTTCTGACAGCCAGGATTACTCCTACTTTCCATATACATAGAAAAGTATCAATGTGAATTTTTTTAATGTAGCACTGACTGTTAGAATTGCTTTCCTTTGCTCAAACTAACTGCATTGGTCAATGTTTTTAACTGCAAGCAGCTAAAAAGGAGTCTGAGAGAATTAAACAGAAAATAATTTATTTAAAAGGATGACAGTGCACTCACAGGACCATTGGCCATCAAAAGAACAAATTCAAGGCTGAATGTCCAGGAACAATGCCCCAACCACACTGTAGAACTGTTTGAAGGGGAAATTGCTGCTGCTAGATGTTAGAATATTCCCTGCTACCATTTTGCACCAGAAACACAACACTGCAGCCACTTTGTGATTTGGGGTGGAAGATAAGAATTCTTACCACTGCTTAGAAGCAATGGATTTCTGGCAAGGCTGTAGTACCAAGAAAGTTTGCTTTCTCTTCTCCGGTATCCTAAGTTTTTATTTACACCTCACTCAGAAAAATGGAAGCAGCAGTATTTTTGTTCATGTCCTGGTGGTAGCTGATTACCTCCCACATGATGCTCCCACTGGGGGAAATGGCTCGTCCTGATCTCCTGCCTTCCCAGATCTTTCTCATGAGTACCTAATGGAGGACCATGGAAAAAACTTTGTGTGTGAGTGTAAATTACCCTTCTACCTGAGGCTCTAAGTTATTCCAAATTGTTCCATTAGCCCATACTTGGCCTTTAGGAATTTGTTAAAAGTTATAGCTTATTTATTCTTGCTTCCTTTTATGGAAGCGACCACGTCCTCCTGTGCTCTGCCAAATGGTTCATGTGTCCACCCTCTCTTCAGAGGGTCTGGTCACACTTTGAAATTCGGTTTAGTTTGTTTTCTTACTACCTGAGGTCTCTGAAGGCTTGATAATTTTTTTTTTGGTAGATTAACTGGCTTTTCTTGTTTTAGGATGACAGTGATATTCTTTTGAAGCATTCTACATTCTATGCTGAAGTAAAACCCATAGCCATTATTTTTAAAAAATTAAATATTATATTGTCTTTTAAAAAAATTAAGAAAAGAAAAATTGTCTTTTATATTTACCCACATATTTACCAGTTTTACTGCTTGTCATTTCTTGGTGTTTCGATGATTTTCATCTGGTATCTTCATTTCTGTTCAGCCCAAGGAACTCCTTTTAGCATGTTTTTTTTTTTTTTTTTTGATGCAAATCTGCTGGCAACTAATTTTGCCAAAAATTGTGTATCTAAACATAGCCTTATTTTTCATTTTCTTGGAAGACATTTTACCAGATACAGAATTCCATGTTGACAGCTTCCTTTTCAAGTCACTAAATATATTGTTCCATTGTCTTTTTTCTTCATTTTTAAAAATAAAACTGGAAGTCATTTGTTATTCCCATTAATGTATCTCTGTATATAACATGTCTTTTCCTCTGGTTGCTTTTAAAATCATTCTCTATAGCTTTGGTTTTCAGCAGTTTAACTATTATGTAAGTACTTGTTTCTTTTCTCTTATCATACAAGGAGTGCTTTTTAAAAATTTTATTTAACCAGTTTGAAGTTTACTGAGTGTTTTAGTCTGTTTTTGCATTGCTATAAAAAATACCCAAGGCTGGATAACTTATAAAGAAAAGAGGCTTCATTGACTCATGGTCTTTCCGTCTGTACACAAAGCATGGTTCTGGCATCTGCCTGGGTTCTGGTGAGGCCTTGGATATTTTACTTATTGCCAAAGGTAAAGTAGGAGCTAGCATGTCACATGGTGAGAGCGGGAGCAAGATAGAAAAAGGGGAGGTCTTAGACTCTTTTAAAGAATCAGATCTTGCATGAACTAACTGAGCAATAACTCACTCATCACCAAGGGGATGGCTCTAAGCCATTCGTAAGGGATCTACCCCCATGACCCAAATATCTCCTACTAGGTCCCACATTTCAACATGAGATTTGGAGGGTTCAAGCATCCAAACTATATAATTCCACCCCTGTGCTACCCCCAAGATCTCATGTTCTCCTCACTATTCAAAATACAATAATCTCTTCTCAATAGTCCCCCAATGTCTTAACTTGTTCCAACATCAAAGTTGAATGTCTCATCTGAGATTCAAGGCATGCTACTTCCACCTATGATCCTGTAAAATCAAAAACAAGTTCTCTACTCCCAAGATACAATAGGGGTATAGGTGCTGGGTAAACATACCCATTCCAAAAGGGAGAAATTGGCCAAAAGAAAAGGGCTGCAGGCCTCATGCAAGTCTGAAACTCATCAAGGCAGACATTAAATGTTAAAACTCCCAAATAAACTTCTTTGACTCCATGTCCTGCATCCAAGGCACACTAGTGTAACATGTGGGCTCCAAAGGTCTTGGGAAACTCTGCATCTGTGGCTTTGCAGGGTGTAGCCTTCATGGCTGCTCTTAAGGGCTGCAGTTTAGTGCCTGTGGCTTTTCCAGGCTCAAGGTGAAAGCTGCTGATTACTATTGTTGGATGTGGAGGGCAGCAGCCACCTTTCCATAGCTCCACTAGGCAGTGCCCTAGAGGGAACTCTGAGTGGGGACTCCAACCCCATATTTCCCTTTGGCACTGCCGTAGCACAACCTCTCTGTGAGAGCTCCAACCCTAAAGCAGGCTTCTGTCTGGGGACCCAGGTTTTTCATCCATCCTCTGAAATCTCAGTGGAAGCCGCTAAGACTTCTTCACTCTTGCATGCTGTACACTTGTAGACTTAACACCACTTGGAGGCTGCCAAGATTTACAGTGGCTTGCACTCTCCAAAGTGGCAGCTGGCGCTCTACCTAGGGCCCATTGAGCCACTGGTGGAGCAAAGCATTTGGGATGTGGGAAGCAGCCCCCTGAGGTGGCACAGATCAGTAGTGCTCTGGACCTGGCCTCCCAAAGCCAATCATTATTTCCTCCCAGGCCTCTGGGCCTGTTATGGGAAGGGCTGCCTCTAAAATGCCTTTGTGGCATTTCCCCATTGTCTTGAATATTAGCACTTGGCTCCCTTTTAGTCATGCTAATCTCTCTAACAAGTAGTTGCTCCACAGTCCAGGATGTACAATTTCCAAACTTTTACACTCTGAATCCCTTTAAAATATGAGTTCAAACTTTATGTTATAACTTTGCTCTCATATCTTAATGTAGGCTGTCAGAAGCATCCAAGTCAATTCTCAAATGCTTTGCTGTTTAGAAATTTCTTCCACCAGATACCCTAAGTCATCACTCTTAAGTTCAGCCTTACACAAATCCCAAGCATATGGATACAATGCAGCCAAGTTCTTTGCTAGGGCATAACAAGGGTAACCTTTCCTCTCATTCTCAATAAACTTCTGATTTCTGTTTGAGGACTCATTAGCCTGCCCTTCACTGTCCATATTTCTATTGGCATTTTGGTCACAGCCAATTATCTAGTCTCTAAGAAGCTCTAAACTTTTTCTCATCTTCCTGTCTTCTTTTGAGCCATCTAAACTCTTCCAATCTCTGTCCATTACTGAGCTTCAAAGCCACTTCCACATTTTCAGGTATCTTTATAGCAATGACCCACTCCTTGGTTGCATTTTTTTTTTGTTAGTCCATTTTTGCCTTACTACAAAAAAATACCAGAGGCTGGGTAATTTATAGAGAAAAGAGGATTAATTGGCTCACAGTTCTGTAGGTTGTACAGAAAATATGGTGCTGGCATCTGCTCAGCTTCTGGTAAGGACTTTAGGAGATTTTACTCATGGCAGAAGGTGAAGCAGGAGCCAGCATATCACATGGCAAGAAAAGGAGCAAGACAGAGAAGGGAGAGGTCCCAGACTCTTTTAAACAACCAGATCTTGTGTGAACCAACTGAATGAGAACTCACTCATCACCAAGAAGATGGTACTAAATCATTCATGAGGGATTCACCCCCATGTCCCATATAACTCCCACCAGGCCCCACCTCCAACTTTGAAAGTTACACTTCAACATGCTATTTGGAGAGGACAAACATTTAAATTATATCACCAAGTTTGTCAACTCTGAGGGTTTCCAATTTTCTTTTTTACATTTGGAAAAACTTGGCCATTATTTCTTCAAAAGTTTTTTTGCCCTATTCTCCCTCTTATCTACCTCTGGAACTCTAATTGCACTTATTTTGTACAGTTTGACATTGTCTTATAGTTCATTGAGTCAGTGGTTATTTTATTTTTATTCCTTTGTGCTTTTGACTTGTTTTTACATTTCTTGTTTCTTTCTTCTGCAGAATCTAATCTGCTATTAATTCAATGTATTTTTAATTTATATATTGTATTTTTCAGCTCTAGGATTTTAAATTTTTTGTTAGAGTTTTAAAATATCTATTGAAAATCCTGTTATTACATTCATCTTCTCCTACAATTTTCTTAACATATTTATATTGTGTCATTCTTATATAATAATTCTGACATTTGGATTATTTGTGGCTCTACTTCTGTTTATGCTTTGTTTTGATTATGGACCAATTTTACCTGTTTATTTGCATGCGTAGTGCTAACAATTATTGATGATATGTTATGGACAGTTGACTAAGTTGTCTTGCTCTGAGGCATTGAATTTTGTTCTAACAGGCAGTTAAATCACTGTCAAGTCACCTAGATCCTGTGGAAAATTTATTTAGGCTCCATTAGGGTGATTTTTTTTTAATTTTACCTTTAATCCAAAGGTCATTAGTATATAGTCATTATTGTAAGGCTGACAATCCCTCATAATTTGGTTCAACTTGAACTCCAAACCCTGTTTTCCCAGAAATAGACCACTGCTGAAATCACTACTCAGCAATTGTAATCCTTGTCTTGGTTCCTAGAACTCTCAAGGAATGTTTGCATTCTAAAACATAGAACTCATCCAAAGATTTAACAGGTATTTACATGCAGAGTTTAGGGCTGATCCATTTGTGGCTTTCTCATATTGAAGCAGTGTTGTTGGCTGACTGTGAGATTCGTTGTCTCATGGCCACAGAAAACTAGGATGCAGACACAAAGAGTGAGGTTCAGAGTGGAAGTTTAATAGATGAAAGAAAGAGAAGAGCTCTCTCTGCTTCAGAGAGAGGGGTCCCAGAGAAATGGGTTGCTGCTTCTGTGGTGAAGTGCAGGAGATTTTATAGATGAACTTGAGGTGGCGGTATCTGATTTACATAAGGCACAGAAGATTGGTTGGACCCGGTGTGCCATTTTCATAGGGTGCAAAAAAGCTGGCTACCCCTATCCTGATCTTTTATTATGCAGATGAGTTCTCTACCTGACCAGTGCCATGCTGCCTGTTCCTTTACTGTACATGTGGGGACAAAGAAAAGGGAAGATGGAGCCTCCATGTTGAACATAACCTGGCACTCATGTAGCCCTTTTTTACTGGCACAGCTGCCAGCACTCCCCCATGCAAGCTTCCAGCTTGCTTATCTATGTCTGCAGCTTGATTTTTTAGGCTACTCTTTGTTAGGAAATAAATGATTTGGGGGTTGCTTTTTATTAAAAGGGAAATTCCACCAAGGACTTTGTTGCCCTCACTACCTGCCTAAATAATTTCTTTCTACCCCTTGTATCAATGTTTGGAATTTCCCTTTTTAATTCCTATCAATGATCAACCCTGAACTTTGACCTATAACCCCTATGCAAAATAAGACAGCTACTTACTGCTTGAGCTCAATCATCTATGCACAATACAAAACAGGAAGTATCCTTAAGGGAAAATCCAGTCAAATGTAGATCTCTGTTATTTAGCTTCTCTTCTTTAAGGGGCTACAGCCTCTCTAGTCTCTGCTTCCTTTTGTAGGAATGGCATTTTAAAAGCATATTTTGAATACAAAAATTAGCCAGGCATGGTGGTGCATGCCTGTAATCCCAGCTACTGGGGAGGCTGAGGCAGGAGAATTGTTTGAACCTGGGAGGTGGAGGTTGCAGTGAGCTAAGATTGTGCCACTGCACTCCAGCCTCGGTGACGGAGTGAGACTGTGTCTCAAAAAATAAAATAAAATAGAATAAAATAAAATAAAAGTGGATTTTGAGCAAACAGTACACTTTTTATATAGATGCAAAGCACAACAATTTCTTTCCCAAATAAATAAAATAAGAGCACAATGCTGACCAAAGAGTTTTTCTTTGACATATTGTAGGCTATCAAATCAATACCTATGCCTTTTTCTTTAAGCTTCTGTGGTTTAGACATTTTACTAAGCCTGAACTTTCAAAGGCTACAATAATCTTACCTTACTTGATTTTTGATACCATGCATAGTGTTGTCAATATGAAATAATTGAACAGATCAGGATCTGGTTCAAAAGAATTTATTTAAGTAAAAACCTAAAAATGGCCATTCAAGTAACAGAGACTTCAAAGGAATGGGTCAATGCTCAAAAGTTAAAGTTAGTTAAGATCTTGCTTATATAGGCAGAAAACAAAGAAATTTAGTAAGATTATAACATTTTCTATACAAGGCTGGTTGAATTACACAACAATTTAATTATAGCTTTCCTTCTTTTTTTCCAGTTTAAAATTCTGTATTTAACATTCCATCTTAGGCAATGTGATAATCACGCAGTGTTTGTATGGGAGAGGAAAGAAGGAAGTTCATCTATAGTGAAGATCAACAATTAAGAGGGAAGGGGTCCTCCCTGGTGCCTGTTAGTCCTTTACACCATTTTAGAAAACAATGTAGGTAAGGAAAAAGGCTAATCTATAATCAGAGAAGAAAAGGTTACAGCTCCCAGTTTACATGATTCAGGTCCCATAATCACACTCTCTTAAGTCTCAAAATATTTAAAAATTCCAACTGCTTAGATTTTGAATTACATATTTTCACACTGTACATTATAATATTCATAACTAATCACTTCTTTTCATGCTTACTCTATTTCATGCACTATGATGAGTACTCAATTTTATTACTTCCTCTAAACTTTATAAATTATATCCATTACCATTTAATATATGAGTAACTGATGCCTAATGAGATCCAATACATGTCCCAGGGTCATAAAAAAATGTGTTAGGACCAGGATGTAAATCCAGGTCCATCTAACTCCAAAGCCTATACCTTTCAGCAATAAATGGAATTATTTGCTAATAATTTTATTGCACAATTTCTTACAGTATGAAGACTTTTTTTCTATCTTAGAAGATTATATTTGCCTGGGAATTTACAAAATTACAGAAAATTAATACTAATAATGAAATACTGTATTTTATTGGATTAGGCAGGATAGCTTATCTTACATTTGGTTTAATAGCACATTTTTAAATTTTAAAACCTTTGTTTCAGTCTTGAAATTTGGCAGATAAATAAAGGCATTAAATGCATAATGGCTCAGTGGGAGGAGTATCATTTGATAGCATATGTCCAGATGATGACTGCTCAGCTGGAAGCAATTCAAATTACGAGGTGTCTTTGTCTTTTAATAGTTACCATTACCTCACTGAATAATGATTAGGAGCTACATTTTATTTTCCTTACATAATGTTATGTCGCAACAAAATTATTTATATCAGGCAACAAAATTCCCCATTTTAAGTGGAATTTGAGCATGTTTACAAACATAACTTAATTTTTTATGAAACAACTCAATTATATTTTGGATTTTATGCATCTTTGCTGTTGCAGTGGAATGAAGCTGGAAGTTAGGTAGACTCTATCCTTCCTGGTGTTTCCTCCAACTCTCCAGCTTATGCCAGAGTCCCAGGGTCTTACCTGGGTGTGCATGTGTGTGTGGCAGCAGTGATCTTGTCATTGCTTATCAATGACATCCTATGTCCCCAGAAACATGGCTCCTTCAGTCCTGGCAGCTCTCTGATGCTTTGTTGCCACATTTCAGGCTGGGAGATCATTTAAAAGGCTGCATCTCTGTCTAGACATACCGTAAAGCTCTTTCTTTCTCGGTTTTGTTTCTTTACTGGGGTACTGTTATAAAGCAGGAATTTCCTCTCTCTTCTCTCAGGACTCCAAAAACATCTATTTCTTGATTTTCTCACATTGGTTGATTGGTGGGTAAGAAGGAGGGAGGGAGGCTAAGTATTTTGTCTGTAAAATCAGCATTGGGCTGGAAGACTTCATGGTGGCAACTGAGGGTGAGTGGTAGCTAATGATTTCCATCTCTCTCTTCTTCCAAGTCACCTGCATTTCAACTAGTTCTGCTGCAGTTGACCACACCTTGGACTAGCCCTATAGTTACATGAGAAAGGACAAATTGGAAGTGACATGATGCTCCTAAACAACAACAGATAAAAGAGAAAGAAAAACAGATGCAAAAGGAGAAGAAGTTTTCAAATAATGAAATAGTAAGGGAAAAGGGGCATCTGTAGAAGGAGAGTTTTAGTGTTCAATCAGGCAGGGTATGAGTTCTGCGGTTTCCTGTGTATTCAAACATGCATACACACATGCCTAATAGAAACTGATTAGAGCATGAATTCCAATGTGCTGTAGATACTCTTTGAAGTGTACCTGCAAATAATAAAACCTGATAAGTGGCAGCTGAGAGAGCAAAGTTTCACCAACTATCCATGTGCTCCACATTTGTTGCTCCCTTTGCAGTTAGATTTAGGCCATGCGTCTCATTCTGTCCAGTGGACAGTGGGCAGAAATGGCGCATGCTATATAGGCCTGACCATGTATACTTGTTTAGGACATTCTAGCCACATTTTCTGTTGCCACAGCTCCCCTGGAAGTGATGAGTAGAGATAAAGAGAAACTGAGTCCCTGAGTTACCACAAGAAAGAGAGATGCTTTGAAGTGCTCCTTAACTATCAGATGGTGATACATACCAGAAAGTGATACATAAACTTTGGTGTGTTAAGCCACTGATACTTGGAGATTTATTTGCTTTTGTAGCACAGCTATCCCATTCTAATCAGTACAGTTTAGAGGGTAAGATGGCTATTCGTTTGAACTGCCATTCTGTTACCTTGTGTCATAAAAATATTCACTGAAAAGTCCCTCTTCTCTAAAAGTGCTATTACTTCTTTTTGTTTTACCATTATAAATCATTTAGTACAGGACAGAGTCTTGACAGGGAAACTAAAAGCCAAATTATTAGTCATTTCTGCCAATTGAAGAATGACTTGGGATGAAGGTAAAGCATGTTAGTGGAGAAATATTATTCCATTAGAAAAATAAAAGATTCATAAAAAACATTTGATAGCATGTCTATTCCGTAAAATGAGATTTTCTCAAGATCTGGAGGTCATTCAGATAGAGGCAGTTACTTGTCATTAAAAATTGATTTAAATGTTCTCCATTATTTTAGCAAAGTTTAAAATCTACTATAGAAAATTCTTACATAAAAGATTCATGTTTTATTATTATTTGGTGTGGCTTTTGCCCCAGACCTAAAAGATTCATGCTTAGGAGATTTAAATGTTTTGGATATAGAAGGCCTTAGGTCCTTTAATTAGTTTATAAGGAAAAAAAATTCAATTTAGAATGTTAACATTTTTCTCTAAATACAAATTTGGATTCTCTGGTTCCCTTCCTTTCTTTTTTCTCTTCCCTTTCCCTTTCCCTTTCCTTTCTCTTCCCTTCCTTCCCTTCCTTTCCTTCATCTTGCTTCATCTATATCTTCACCACCACCTACCTCATCTCTAGCTTGGATTTTTAGGTCAACTGCTTCTGTAACAGCCTCAGAGGGGCACTGACCAGATCTCCCTTCAAGAGAAAACCAGCCATAAGGAGTGCAGATGATGGTTGTTGCCTCCAGGATTGGCCCCACATTTTGAGCTGAGGTGAAACACTTTTCTTGCAGCCCCAGCCAATGACTAATCACAGAAAGGATAGTAGGGCTTGGCCTCTTTTGACCAGTGTGGAACTCCTCTATGAATAGTCTTTGCATTGCAGCTCTTCATTGAACTGATTGAGACTTTGTCAAAGCTGTATGGCAGTCTGAGGCTCTGTTCATAAATTCTTTCTTCCTGATACCTCTTTTCCATAGGTTTCAGACTTGTTTTGCAGTCTGAAATGTTTACCTCTCATAGCTCCTTCTCTTATTATCTTTCACAGACATCACCCTCAATAAATCTCTTGCAGTTTCCAACTCCATCTGGGCATCTGCTTCTTGGAGGGCCTGAACTGACACACTTCTGAATTGCTCTCCTTGTATCACTCTTTCTCTCTTCCAAATTTCTTGATGCAGCCAGAATATTTTTATGTCCCCTTGTGGTTCCATGGTTAGAATTTTTCAATGGATTCCATCTTTCATAAGACAGTGATCAAAATCATTAACACGGTGTATCAATCCCTATCAATTCTGACTCAGCCTCTCACTCTAACCTCATCTTGCCCCAGGCTCCATACTGGAGTTTCTTTAGTTTCTTGAATGTTCCCTCCTTTTCCCCTGCAGGTCTATCTGCCTGTACAATCTTCTCCCCTCTTATAACTGTCCATTAGTCATTCAGAGTGCAGTGTAAACATTTTTTCATCAGAGAAGTTTTATCTGACATCAAGATTTATATCATGTCTTCCTATATTATATTCACATAATAATATATATCTTTCCATCATACAACCTATCATAGCTGTGATTTAACATTTGTTCTGATGCATTGGTTAAAAATCAGCTCCCTCAATAGACCCAGAGCTCCATGATGACAGTGTCTGTACTTTTGTTTACTGATGTCTCTAAAACAACTGAAACAGTGAGTAACATGTAGTCACTACTAACAGCTTTTATCACATAAATAAATGAATGAAAAAATTTAGAAGATTATTCTTTATTCAAAAAACTACTTATAAAAGTTTATTTTAAATAGGTATTTGGACTTCAAAACTTTTAATTTCTACTTTTTTTTTCTAAATTAAAAGTGTTTTTCAACCCTCTCCTTGGGCAGAAACTAGATTGGCACAAGTGAAAAATTGAGGACATCTCCATTTCAAATGATCTTTGTCTTTTCACTT
This sequence comes from Pan troglodytes, assembly GCF_028858775.2. Lineage (NCBI taxonomy): Eukaryota > Metazoa > Chordata > Mammalia > Primates > Hominidae > Pan > Pan troglodytes. The sequence continues at coordinate 134,178,273 of NC_072403.2, read as the reverse complement.
TATTGGCTGTTTGGAGAAATAGAACTGGCCCAGTGATAGGGAATCCAGAGTCTGCATTTCTTGTAAAAGACATGTAGGCATAAAAAACAGGTGAGAAGTCACTGTTTTATGCAAGAGCACCTAGAAATCAAAGTTAGTAAGTGAGTTCTTACTAATTAAGTTTTGGTCTAGAAGGTGACCTTGAATAAAGTTTAGGCTGAGTTAGGAATGCGATAGATAAAGTAGATTTATTAAAAAAAAAGATTGGTAATTATTTCTCCAGATCCCTTGAAAACCTAGTTCTGGATGGAGGAAGATCCAATGCTACCTAGGGATTGAGAGCATAGACTCTGGGTTCAGCATGCCTGGGCTGCAATTTTGGATCTGCCATGTACCAGTTTTGTAATCATGGGAAAATTACTATCCTCTTTAAGCCCAGTCTCATCATCTGTAACATAGGTATAAGAGCTCCTACTTCATATGATTTTATGAAGATTAAATGAGGAACTGTATGTCTAGCTTGTAACATGGTATCTGGCACATAGTTAGTGCTAAACATCCTCAACTATTATCAATATTCTTCTGTTTTCTTGTTATTTGTCCTTTGTATTTGAAATTTATGAAATAAGCACGTGGCATTCTTGGATGGAAATATTTTTTCATTCCATTTGCTGTTTTTCTACAATTCTTCCGTATGATCGATGGGAAGCAGGAGGCCTGTAGTATGGTGAACAGAGTAGAGATAATGTAGTATCATCTATAGTTAGACTGCACTCTGCCACTCACAAGCCACCTCATAATCTCAAGAATGTCCCTTAGCCTCTGGTGACTCAGTCTCTTCATACATGAAATAGAGACCATAAAAATTCCACTTCATAGGGTTTTTGTGGATATTAAATAAGTTAATGAATGTAAAGGCCATAGAGTATGCCAGGCATATAATAATGTTTGCCATTAGCCAGACTTGACTTCCTAGTAAGTTTAAAGCTCTTTGAAAAAAAAGAACTTGACAAAAAATTGTTTTTCACAAAGCACTTACATTTATGTTGGACACATACTAAATATGCAATACATAAAGGCTTGTTAACTGATTAGTTATTTTATATGCATAACAAAGCCTTGATTATAAATCTGAAATTGTCTGTATTTGTATACCTTTTTCACTGAGCCTAGATTTGAGTCATATTATATCTAGTACTCAGCACAAAATTTGTAGCTTATTTGAAATATGTTACATGGTTTTAATGGAGGAATTTTTATATTCCTAAGTAGTAGCTCAAATGTCCATAGCATATTCACAATCAGGCTTTGTTGTCCTTTCCTGAACTGACTCCTGGTCTAGAAATCAAATCTTAAATTAGTGGTATTTACTCCTGCCCAACTATATATATTACCCTTGAAGAAAATAGTATGCCTCCGAAAACGGACTGAAATTTCTGGTCAGGCTTTAAACAAAACTGCAATCTATGTTTTTGGGAAGTCTCATCTAAAGATAAAAAAACATGTAATTAGGAGATAGACTTCAATTTGCAGAAATAATTTTTAGTGACTGTTTTATTGAAGAATGTCTATTTGAAGAATACATAACTATTTAAAATTATAATTTTCTTAATATTAGCTCCTTTGAACAAGTAGCCATTACCAGCTTAGGTTCTAAAGCCTAAACAGCTGTTCCTCACATTCTGTTTATGAGTTGAGCCAGCAGACCCCACTGTTAACTTCTTGAAAATTTTGATGTGTTTGTGTATGTGTGTGCACTGAAGACATGCAGTTCAAATTTAAATTTAAAATTTAAAAAATGTGCAGATACTGATAAAGTTTAGGGAAAAGAGGTCAATATATAAAGTTTCCCAGTAGACATTTTTAAAAAAATCACGGCTGCTTAGATACAACATAAAAATGATGTAGTGCAGAATCTTAGTACCTTAGTTTCCCCCCAAATTACTAAATTACTGTTTACTGTTATTACATGGAAGGCAGGATATACAGTTGTTAAGACCTGGCATTGTAGAGTTAGGCAAGCCCAGGATAAATTCTAACTCCGGCACTTTCTATGTGTAGGATCTTGGGCAATTTAGTCAATATCATTAAGATTCAGCTTTTATATTTGAAGATGAGGTTATACAGATACCCTCATTTTATGGTACTTTGCTTTATTGTAGCAACCTTGCCTTGAACAATCATATTGGCGCCATTTTTTTCCAACCGCATGTGCTCACTTTGTCTCTGTGTCACATTTTGGTAAGTCTCACAATATTTCAAACTTTTTCATTGTTTTATATTTGTTATGGTGATCTGTGGTCTGTGATCTTTGTTGCTGCTATTGTAATTGTTTCAGGGTGCCATAAAAGATGGTGAAATTAAATGCTGGATGTGTTCTGACTGCTCCACTGGCCAACCATTCCCCCCATCTCTCTCCCTCTCCTTGGGCCTTCCTATTCCTTGAGACACACCCATATTGAAATTAGACCAATTGATAATCGTACAATGCCCTCTAAGTGTTCAAGTGAGAGGAAAAATCACAAGTCTCCCATTTTAAATAAAAAACTAGAAATGATTAAGCTTAGTATGGAACACATGTTGAAAGCGGAGATGGGCCAAAATCTCAGCCACTTGTGCCAAACAACCAAGTGATGAAAGCGAAGTAAAAGTTCTTGAAGGAAATTAAAAGTGCTGCTTCAGTGAACACATGAATAATAAGAAAGCAAAATAGCTAATTGTTGATATGGAAGAAGTTTTAGTGGTCTGGATAGATCAAACTAGCCACAAAATTCCCTTAAGCCAAAGCCTAATCCAGAGCAAGACGCTAATTCTCTTTAATTTTATGATGGCTGAGGGAGGTGAGGAAGCCACAGAAGAAAAGTTTAAAGCTATCGTAGGTTGGTTCATGAAGTTTAAGGAAACATAAAACTCTCCGTAACGTAAAAGTGCATGGTGAAGTAGCAAGTGCTATGTAGAAGCTGCAGCAAGTTATCCAGATCTAGCTGAGATAATTGGTAAAGGCGGCTACTCAAAACAATAGATTTTCAATAAAGACAAAACAGTCTCATATTGGAAGAAGATCCTATCTATGACTTTCATAGATAGAGAGAAGTCAATGTCTGGTTTCAAATCTTCAAAGGATGGGCGGATTCTCTCCTTAGAGGCTAATGCTGCTGTTGACTTTAAGTTGAAGCCAATGCTCATTTACCATTGCAAAAATCCTGCAGTCCTTAAGAATTAAGCTAAGCCCACTCTGCTTGTACTCTATAAAAAGAACAGCAAAGTCTGGATGACAGTACCTCTGCTGACAGCATGGTTCACTGAATATTTAAAGCGCACTGCTGAGACCTACTGCTTAGGGAAAAAAAAGTTTCTTTTAAAATATTACTGCTCATTGGCAATGTACCTAATCACCCAAGAGCTGGAGATGTACAAGGAGATTAATGTTGCTTGCATGCCTACTAACACAACATCAATTCTGTAGCCCATGGATCAAGGAGTAAATTTGACTTTTAAGTCTTATCGTTTAAGAAATACATTTTATAAGGCTGTGGCTGACATAGACGGTTATTCCTCTGATGGATCTGGATGAGGTAAATTGAAAACCTTATGGAGAGAATTCACCACTTTATATGCCTTTAAGAGCATTCACGATTCATGAGAGGAGGTCAAAATATCAACATTAACAGGAGTTTAGAAGTTGATTTCAACCCTCTTGGGTGACTTTGAGTGGTTCAAGACTTCTTAGAGGATGTAACTGCATATGTGGTGAGAATAGCAGGAGAACTAGGATTCAAAGTGGAGCTTGAAAATATGACTCAATTGATGCAACCTTATGATCAAACATTAATGGGTTAGGAGTTGCTTCTCATGAATATACAAAGAATTTCTTGAGATGAAACTTACTCTTGGTAAAGATGCTATGAACATTGTTGAAATGACATCAAAGGATTTTGAATATTTTTAAAACTTTTCTGGTAAATCATCAGCCGAGTTTGAAAGGGTTGATTCCAATTTGGAAGGAAGTTCTACTGTGGGTAAATGCTATCAAGCAGCTTTACATGCTACAGAGAAATCTTTTATGAAAGGAAAAGTCAACTGATGTGGCAAACTCTATTGTTGTCTTATTTTAAGAAATTGCCACAGCCATCCAAAACTTTAGCAACCACACCCTGATCAGTCAGCAGCCATCAACATTGAGGCATGACCCTCTACCAGCAAAATGATTACAATTCACTGGAGAGTCAGATGATCATTAGCATTTTTTATAATAAAGTATTTTTAATTAAGATATATGCATCGTGTTTTTAGGAATGTGCACTTAATAGTCTACAATGTAGTATAAACATAAGTTTTATGTGCACAGGGCAACCAAAAAATTTGTGTGTCTCACTATCTTGTGATATTCACTTTATTGTGGTAGTCTTGAACCACACCTGCAGTATCTCCAACTCATGCCTGACTAGGATTTCCCTCAGAAATATTTTGAGTTTAAATGGGGCAATGTATGCCAAAAGCTTAGTGCCTAGAACATAGTATGCTTTTATTTAAAGTTATTATCAATATTTTGTTAAACTTCAGAAAAGAGAAATCCAAACTTTTCCTAGAGTAATGATTAGATTTATCAATGTGAATTCACAGAGGTCCTCTATTTTTGCTCTATATTCCTTTTTCCTCTTATATTTCATTAAACTATTTATAGAAATGGTATATAGAGAGATGGATCAAATGGCTCAGAGATAATAGAAGTTGTTTCTCTCTCATATGATAGTCATGAGGTAGGTGGATGGTCCAAGGCAGTGGTGAGCCCTGCTCAGGGAGGTCATCAGGGGTCTGGTTTCCCTTCATTGTGTTGTCCACTATTCCACTGGAGAATGTTTCTTTTATGTAACTGAAGCTGGCTCACTAGCACCTTATCCACATTCTAGCCTTAGGCATTGGGAAGGAGAAAGTAGAGATCAAGCAGATTCTTTCTGAGAATTGACCCAGAAGTGGCATATTTCAATTATATCCGCATTCCAGTTCCATTCTGTTCAATCTGTGTACATTGATCAGAATGTACATATCTGGGGACATCAATCTGTAAGGGAGGATCCAAAAGATACTCTCTAATTGTGTGTGTGACCCATTTCCAGGAGAAAATACGGGAGTATTTTACTAAAGTGAAAGGGTCAGTTAGCAGCCTCTGCCCCAAATCATGTGATATAGTGCAAAAACTCTGTAGGACCAGAGGCCAAGACAGCTGGGAATGTCTTGGGTCTGTTCAAAGTAGTCATGCAGCCAAGAGATCACTGAGCTTCACAGTTCTTAGACATCTCTAGGTCTCAGTGCTTTACTTCTTCACTGCCTAGGGTACTCCTTAATCCTTCATCACATGACAGAAGAATAGTGAACATTTATGGAGCCCTTGTTGTGTAATGCACATTTATCTTATTATTTTACATGTATTTTCTCACTTAATACTCTCGACAACCCTGTGAGGTGGCACTATTATTATCCTCACTTTATAGACAAGGTAACAGAAGCATGGAGAAATTAAGTAAGTTGTGCCATTGGAATTTTATTTCAGTCTCTTAACTCCAGAGCTCAAGTGTTTATGTGAAGAGTAGTAACTCATTTTACCCCTTGACTGAAATGCTGTACTGGTTTCCTATTTCTATGGTAGCAAATTACCACAAACTTAGTGGTTTAAAAACATCACACACTTATTATCTTACAGTCCTGGAGGTCAGAAGTCTGAAATCGGTCTTGCGAGGTTAAAATCAAGATGTTGGCAGAACTGGATCTTTTTGGAGGTTCCAGGTGAGAATCCTTTCCTTGCCTTTTCCATTTCTAGAGGCTGCTTGGTATTCCTTTGCTCGCAGCCAGAAATCTCATCACTCTGAACTTTGCTTCCATCATCAAATCTCTTTCTATCCCTCTCCTGCTTTCCTTTTTCACTTGTAAGGACACTGTGATTACATTTAGCACCCACCAAATAATCCAGGATAATCTTCCCATCAAAATCCTTAACTGAGTCACATCTGCAAATTCCCTCTTGCCTGTAAGGTGATATATTCACAGGTTCCAAGGATTTAGGTTTGAACTTCTTTGGGGAGCCATTATGCTGCTTACCACAAATCCTTTTGAAAAGGATATCAGTAACTTATTAATCAACAAATTCTATGGACTTCATCAGGTTTTTCTACCTTTGAGCTACCTGTAACGTTTGATATTGTCTACCACATATTCTCTCTCAAAACTCTCTTCACTTTTAAGTTCTTAATTACCACTTGCCTGAATTTCTACTCTCTTGAATGACTTTTATTTTTCAATTTCTTTGCTTGCTTCTCAATGTAGATGTTTCCCAAAGACTTTAAAAATTATTTCTTCTTACTTTATATGATTTGCATTAGTATACTCTTGCACCCAATCTTACAATCTGTAACCAATATGTAGATAGCACCCACCATTTGTGTCCTCAAACTTGATTTTGTGCTTGAATTTCAATGCAACATTTTAAAGATGTCTGCTAGACAGTCCCCTGACTGTTCTGATCTCTCCAATTCAACATTTCAAACTGAAATTGTGGTCTACTTTCTCATATCTGCTGTTCTCTCGGGCTTAATATTTTTGTTGATAGCCCTTCACCTTCTCGGTTATCCTGTCTCATGAGCTCAGAATCCTCTTCATTCTTCTATCTAATTTGTTCCTCAAAATGTACAGAGCCTAGCCGTATGCTATTCTTACTCTTTGTATTTGCTCCATTTCCCCCGCCATTCTTGCAGTTCTCTTGTTAGGTCTATCTTATTAGCGTAGCAGTCTATTTTATTCATTTGCTGCCAGATTTACCTGTCCAAAGCTGAGCTCTAGTCTTATTACACCCTTCTACCTCAAACATCTTTTACAGAATTGTCTATTTGTCAGAACTTCTTTCATCTGCTTCAACATTATTTCTTCCAATATGCACTTACATACTTTTTCTTCTCACAACTTGAACTTTGTTTCCTGTTCATCACCTACTTTCCTATCTCTGCCCTCTTGCTAATAATTTGCTTTTGTCCAAAACATCTTTCCCAACTATTTACATTTATCTAAACCCAATGCATTTTTGGGATTTAGTTTAACACTACTTCTACCAGGAAACCTTCATTCATTTCTCCCATTTTGAATTTTCAGACACTTTCCCATCATTTATTAAATTTAATATCTTTTCTTCATTTATATAGCTATTTTTGAAAATGTCATTGAAGAAAAGAATGTATTAGGTTGGTGCAAACATAATAATAAAGCTGCAATTACATTTGCACCGACATAAATATTTGGTTCATCACTCAGTATAGGTGTTTAAGAAATACTCCTAAAGGCATGACTCTGTAAAATGGGAAAGTTGAAAAAGAGAAATGATTTTCGATTTGGAGAGTAAGATTGAAGTATCAGAGTTCTTGGGTTTCTATAATTGTTTTAAAAGGTACATTAAATATTATAAAATATTTAGAAAAATTAAGAACCTATTTTTAAAATTCAAATATTGATAAAGTGCACACTTTTTGTTATTATTTCCAAATGTTCATAGCAAATGCCCTCGTGGGTTTTGAAGCCAACTCCTTGGGTTTGAATCCTGGCCAGGCCAGGCTATAGCTAGTGAGCTATTCAACATTTTTGTTATTTATATTTCTGTACTCAAAAGTCAAGATGTAACAATAGTTACCTCATAAGTACCTCAGAATACACACAGAATAGTAGCTGACACATGATAAGCTCCTAGTACATTTCGTCAATTATTAGCTATCATTGTCATTTCTCAAAAGTGGGCATAGGTTTAAAAGACTGAGTAGTGGAGTAGATGATCTTTATCATAACTGTGTCCCTAAACTTCTGTCAGTCTAACAATAGCATAGCCCCGCCTAACATGTACCAAATAATCAGGTATACTTTAATAACAAAATCTTACTGGTATTATTGCTGGTAGGTAAAAATAAGTACAAGATTTTTATTCAATTCACCAGTAAAGTCTGCTGACAACTAGAAAAATGGTTTATTTTATAAATAAATGGTCTTGGCGTAACATTGAAAAGGAATATACAAGACATGGTAAAAGTTGTTATACAGTTGATGAATATTATAACAAATTTTCAATTCATGGCTACAGTTAAAATAATCTATTTTTTAGTTTTATGTTTTATAATAAAAAACATGTAACTAAATATATAACACTTGTTCTCAACTTTGTTGACACATTAGAATCACTTGGGGAGCTTTGAAAAAAAAAGTTTATTAACATCATAATCATTGTAACTAAAGTTGTAGCATTCATAATTTTTAAGAGCTCCTAAGGTGATTCCAATGCTCAATCAAATTTAAGAATCACTGGTATAAATACTTTGGTTTTAGGACCATGTTCACATATGGGAATGTATATAATACCTGCATACACACACACACACACACACACACACACACACAGACACACACACACAGAAACAAATTTATATACAGAAATAATAAAATGCTATTCTTTAATTCTGCATGTGTGAGTTTTTCTATGATAATAACATTGATCATTATAAGGCTAACATTTAATGAACTAAGTGTCAGTCACTGTTATCAGTGCCCTGAGTACATTCCCTTATTTAAAACTCACAATACCCACACGGAGTGTCTATTTTTTTATTTTAATGATGATGAAACTGAGGCACAGAGATGCCAAGTTACTTGTCCAATGTTATACCACTAATAAGTTGTAGAGCCAGAACTGGAAAATGAGGCCTCTAACTTCAGATTTTGAGCTGCTAATCATTTTGCCATACTGCCTATGGTAGTAATTTATAGGTTATTAATTAGGTGGTTATAAATGACAAAAATTAGATAGAATTGAATACTGCTATGGAAATATAAAGGTTATCAGAGATCCTTATTGCTGTTTATGCATTACTTTATTTCTTTACTTTTTTGAGATATGGTCTCTCTCTGTCATCCAGGGTGGAGTGCAGTGGCATGATCACAGCTCACGGCTACTTTGATCTCCTGGACTAAAGAGGTCCTTCTACCTCAGCCTCCCGAGTAGTTGGGACCATAGGTGCACCACCATGCCTGGCTAATTTTTAATTATTTTTGTGTGTGGAAACGGGGTCTTGGTATGTTGCCCAGGCTGGTTTTGAACTCCTGCGCTCAAGTGATATTCCCATCTTGACTTCACAAAGTGATGGGGTTACAGATGTGAGCCACTGCACCTGGCCTATGTATTACTTTATACAAGAAAGCTAATTTACTAAAACCATTCAATGTTTTAACATACTTTTAAAAATTAAATGCATCCTGGTTTAAAAGATAAAGTCTGACTAATGTGCAGAAATCTCAGAGATTATCTGGAAGGTTCTGGTAAGCAAGGAGCTTTCTAAGAGTTTTGTTTTAGAGTAATGTAGGCTGATACATCAAATCTGTTTACTATAGGGATTCTTTGTTCTTTAAATTCAAAAAAAATGTTTAGTTAGGATGAAGTTCCACAAAGCCTGCAGATGGCAGCAACTTTCTTTTACTGGGCATTTGCTCCTGCTTAGCACTTTTGGCTGGAGAGTTGACTCAAATTAAATGTAGGACCACAATCTGTGGGGCTATGTCCTAAGATACGCAAATGGCAGTGTATTTTCTATTTGGCTTTCCAAAAGCAATTTTCTATTATTGATTTTGAAAGACTATCCCATGCCCTTTATTTGAATAGGGATTGAATTGCATTTGTCTGGATCTGAAAGGAAAAGCTGAGCTAAATGCTAGGCATTCTCAACAAAAGCAATATCAGGGAGCATTCTGTTATCAATCTTTGACATTTCATCTAGGCAGTTACACACTTTTTCTAAATACAGTGACCTGCATGATTTATGTTGAATTCCAAAAGCAATGATCCAGTAAATTTACTAACAGTTCCAGTAAATTTGCTTCACGGGTCCCGCATCCGATGATTGCCTTCTGCTCTTGGCATTTTCTGCCTAATGTACCATATAATATGGTTCAAGTTGCAAGTTTTATTTTGTCAAATCATTCACTGGAGAGGCTAGTGAAGGCTTTTACTGTATATTAGACAAATGGAGGCCACTGCTGGTTCAGGTTACATTGCTTTTGAAGACTTTATTAGAGTTCACAAGAAAGAGTCATCCATACTTCTATTGCCCTTCAAATTTTGCTTAAATATCTTGGATCTTCCTTATTTTCATGTTAAATTATTTACAGGCATTACGATTGCTAAATTAAGATAATTCTTTGTGATTAATACCATTCTTTGGATTGGATAACTCGTATTGATGAGAAAGGATGTTTCTGTTAATAAGTTTTAATAGAATGAGAACATTAGCTCTCCAGGCCCCAAATATTTGAAACTTTCCCAGCGCTGTTTGAGTCTAAAGAAACAGAGAGAAATATTTTGCGGATCTGACCCTCCGTGGGTCGCCCCCTGACTGCCAGTCAGATAAGTCTTGGCATAACTGTATTACTCAGGCTGATTTCTGACTTTTTTTTTTTTTTTTTTTTTGGTCACTGGGCCAGAATCCAAATAAATATTTTTGGAAGCAGGACACCTTGTTCAAAAGTTGACAAGTTCAAGTAAATATTCATGTTTACTAAGACCAAATGAGATAGAGATGAGATGAGCCAAAAACACTTACTTATGGAAATGCATTTTCTTTATATATTTGATCCTAAAGGGGGGATGAAAGCTAATGAGCTTCAGGGATTTTCCCCATAATTAGTTTTACATTGTCATGGATATAATGAACATAAAGTGATACACAACTTATATAGTAGAATGCCTTTACAATTCTGACATGTGAGGACAAGAGAAGCATCTTCTTTCTGTTGATTAAGTGAAGGAGTTTATATAACCATCTCTAGGGATATGATTTGCACTGCAAAATCATTTTATGTGAAGATGCTTAATGGAATAACTTTATTTTATGACATAACTGTCATTCAAACACTTTAAAATTGCATAAAATAAAGAGACTATCAGGATAGTCACTTTCTCTCATTTATAAATGGCTCAATGAGCCAGAGAAATGTATCCTCACTCTCTCTATCCTTACTGGCATCATAGTCAGTAACAGAACTGGAAATAGTAAGTAGCAGCAATCCAAATGAATTTGGTTTTAGTGCCAAGAATCCAACTTTCCACAGGCCATTTCTTAGAGCCGTAAAATATTATTCCCAATTTTAATTAGAAGTCAGAAACTTGAAATCTATTAACTAATTCTTTTATTCCATAAATATTCCATTACCTACATTATGCAGCAATGCACTAGTGAGCAACAGAGATGTCGTTCTTACACCCAAGGAATTTAGATGCTTTCAGAGGAGAGGGAGATAAAACAAATAATTTCAATGTAATTTAAAAAATTATAAACAAGTAATTACAAAGTAATTTAATAATTATAACCATGCTAATTGTGGTAAACAAGAAGTAGAAGGTGTCATGAAAATATCCAAAAGAGGAGTCTAACACAATTAGGAATTTTAAAAGAGTTCTTTAAAATTTATTTGAAATTCTTTAAAATAAGATTTTGACATGCACATAGCTTACATGTTTCCACTAATGAATGGGAAGCTGTACTTTTACATTGTATGTTTATAGGACAACTGTAGAACAAAATATGCAGGGATTAGGAAAAGGAAGTTAGCATGCTCTGTTAGCACAAATATGGATATATTGGTGCTGTGAGTTCTTAACAACCAATCTCTCACACATGTGAGATGGACATACATCCATTTAAGTGGACAAAGATATATTTGTCTTTTAGAAATGAATTTAACTGTAATTTAAATGAATCAAATTTGCTTTTTTGTTACTGTGTAAGATGATACACAAGACCGAACCATACAAGTAGATTGAGTTTTCCTGAAATGAACAGTTTAAGAACCTGAGAACATTTTCTAGGAAAAAGCATGTTGGATTTGGGTAAGTATAAAAATTGTAGAAAACAAGTCAGGAAAATATGTAATGTTCAGCTCTGTGTGTAGGTTTGTCCACTCCTGTGAAAATTAGAGCAGACTTGTAAAACATCAACATTCTATCCCAGAGTACTAGGGAGACGAAAAGCCATTCACGCTTTTTAGATTGAATTCTTATAATTTTCAATATATAAGTGATTTGTTAATAGGAATAGAATTTAATTTTGTGAGTGAATAGTTTTTTAAAAGCTGGAAAGTTTCTGGATATGTGAAAGTGTGTGTGAGAGAGACAGAGACAACAAATATACTGGGAAAAAACACACAGAAAAGAGAAACACAATAAGATGACAAACAACTAAAATGATAAAATTTAATCCCTGAAGATGTAGATAAGTGAATTGCCCTTTTGATGCCAGAAATCTTTCTTTCGCTTTTAAAATATACACAAAAATGCTCTAACTGTCCATGTTTTAGACATTCTACTTTTTAGTAAAAATTTTTGTTTTTATCTTATATTTGAGAGTTGACATACTCTCAACTTTTCTTAGCTAAGTTAACAGATGTTTGCTTATTTCATCAGTCTTATCAAAGGCTCATTGATGATAGGTGTTATTTTTTTATTCAGAACTTTGTGGTTTTGTTTTTATAAAGTATTTCTTCATAATTTGTTCTGAAGTTTATATTGGCCTAGGTAAATTAATCTAAAATTATTCGGTTATCTTTTAAGTTGAACGTGAATTCAAAAATATGACAAACTCTATCCAAATCATTTTAATTTTTCTGCAGAACTTATTCTACTATTGCTTAATTAAGAATTTTCTCTTCTTCAAGTAAACATTCAAAAACATCATTTGCTACCTTGCTGAAATATAGTGTATGCAGATGGTTGCTCAAAATATTCAAATTTGAGAATGTTTTGTGCACGTTACAAATAATAGATGTGTTTTCTTGATATTTAACACTTGTCTAGTATATTCAAACACAGTGCTACTGATGATGTTTAATGAACTAGACTTTCTTGTGGTAAAGAAAATAATCAAGAAAAGATTTACTAAGTCTTTGTACCCATAAAACATTAATATTATTATTATGCAAAGGATAGTGACCATCTGTTCTTTATCTCTATTGAAGCCAGAATATGAGGAAATAAACTTAAACTGCAGTATGAGGTAGCTGGGTTAGAATAATTGAGGAATTTCCTGACAGGGTTTTTAAACACTGAAATGAATCAGGAAGAGAGGTTGTGAAATCTTAGCTTTTTTTCTCTATTAAATAGAATGATATATTTTTGGTGTATGTTAGTTGTCCTGTAAGCTCATAAAACTTCCTAAGGTTTGGTTGTCTCTACCTATGATTTCATGAAGATGTTCTTTCAAATGTTAATGTCAGAGGGAGAATCATGAAAAATTAACAATAATTAAACAATAGTCAAGATTTATTGGGTTTGTATTATGTAGTAAGCTCTGTGTAAGTAACTTTATTTTGCAGGAACTCTGGGCATTTTTCCATTTGAATATCATAATGAAACAGGTAGTTGAGTCTACACAGATTCTGTGTGCAGCTTCTGTGTACAGATGATGGATGGCTGACACGCACCAAATAACTCAATGCTAGCAGCAGATTTGTATAACATTGATAATTCCCTTATTCTATAACAGTGATAACTCTTATTTTGAGAAAGACAGAAATATAGCATAGGAGTTGACTTGGATATGTTAATATGACATAGAGAACCTGACTATGGGTTTCATTGAGTTGTATCAGGGAACTTACTGTTTCTAATGCTGTATTATTGTCTGTGATGATAATATGATTATGGATGCTCCTGGCTTCAGAGTTTGCCTTGAATAATTCAGAGAGCTGAAGATAATATTTTCCTTCTAAAAGGCAGAATGCACTTCTGCAAAAGAATGAACCCCAGTGGGTGTCAAAAGTTGTAATCTGGAAAAGAAACCTATGTTTTTAACAGCTCCAGGCCTTTGAAGCCCAAATGCCTATATCTAACTCATTGCCTTCTCTTTCTTTTCTGAAACAAACCCTTCATTTTAGGTTTTCAAAATAATTAAGTCCAAGATCTTCCTTGAGTTTGCCAGTTCTATGTGATGAGGCTTATTTTTGTATTTGTTCTGTGTTCTTTTGATTGTAAACTCTAGCAACAGGGATAGGCCTTGATTTCACAACCTTGTAAGCATGCCCAGAGGTTTCACCAATGGGAGATGCAGTAAGTTCAGCTGAAAAAAATAAAGGTGAAAACATGAAAGTTGGCAGACAGTTTGCTAGAATCCCCTGAGTTGATGAAAGGAAAGAACGTTTCTCTTTTTTGATGAGGCTCCCCAGATACACTCATTTTCTTTAGCTATGTTTGCACTACTGTTGCTGTTCCCACGAGTTCTAGTCTAAGTTTCATGAAAATTAGAAGTCCCTAAGGTTGAGAGCAGTGAATAAGAAGTCCAGAACTCTGAGTTCTAATCGGAGCTTGCCATTTGGGTCACCAAGATTAAATTGACACAGACTGCCAAATTAAAACACATTTTCTTCATGACTTTGAAGTTGTTTCAAACAGCTTTCTATTTTTTGGTAGAGAAGCAAAAATCAAAACCAGCACATAAGTTATCTATAAGGCCAGATATTGTCATGGCCTAGATAACTCACGGAATGTAAATTAAGCATCTTGAAAAAAATTAGTGAATAATTTACTGACTTTTATCATTGTCTTCTTGACTGTGTTGAAACTGGTTTTATTTTTTAAAAATTGCTGCTAGAACTATCATTCCCATCCATGTAGGCGAGTGACTTTTGATAGTTTTTGGTTTCCAAGAGGACAGTATAACACTGTGAACATTTGTTTGGGCTTTACAGTTGATAGTCCTGACCATGAGCAGTGTGAATTTGGGCAAGCTGCACATTTTTTTTTTGCTTGATTGTAAAACGAGGATAATAACAGTACTTAGCTCATGCAACTGTGAGGATTTGAGTTGCTAATTCAGATAAGACTCTTGACACTATTCTGTTGTGCAGGCTGCACTCCATGAATGTTATTTCTTGTATTCCTGCTCTTCCTCTTGCTTCCACTCATTCTCTTCCACCCAACCTGTCTTTGAGTCCCACAGCCTAATGAGAAGCTTTGACTCCAGATAATAAATACTAATATGAACATATCTGCCTATATTTTTATATATGTTTCAGGTAGTTCATAGAAACCTTGAAAATTATATGGTTAAGAACCACTTTAAATTAAGTGGGGTTAATTAGGAAGCACCATTCTAGAAGCACTGTGAACACAAGCAAAGGTATAATTTCTACATAGCACTTCAGAAGTTGCTTCTATCCAACCCAACCTCACCAGCCATTCTAGCTCTGATGTTTGCTTGGCAAGGGATGTGGTTGTCCATGCTTGCTCTCATCCGTTCCTCCCACTGTGTGTACCAGTTTCAGGCACCAATCCAGTGTCTCAGTCTCTGAAAAAACAAAACAAAACAAAACAAAAAAAACCTCTCTTTTTCTATAGGTTTGTTGCTAGGTTCTGCTCCATTCCATGTGGTTACCTCACCATTTGGCCACAGAGCTTCCTAATTATTTCCATTTATATTTATGTATTTGTTATTCACATTTCCATTAAGTGGCTTCTTCTGTCTGCAGTGACTTGTTCTAAACTGCCACAGTCATTTGCTTGAATCTGCTACTTTTGTCATTGTTCCTAGTCTTGCTTGTGTGTCTCTAGCATTTATCTTTACTAATTGGCAAACTTTTTACAGCTAACTGAAGAGAGCTCTTGGAAACTACAGAAGTGCAAGATTTTCTAACAAAATATAAAAATGAGTGTTAATGACGTCACATAAATACCAAGTGAAGACACCAAAACAGAGATATCCTCATATCAATGTTATGGCTATGGGCATAGACTTTATTTTAATAATCAGGAGGGAAAGGGTTGGGAGTAAGTGGCTTACACCTGTAATCCCAATGCTTTGGGAGGCTAAAGATCACGGATCACTTGAGGAAAGGAGTTTGAGATCAGCCTGGGCAACACAGCAAGACCTCATCTCCACAAAAACTATTTTAAAATTAGCCAGGCATGGTGGCTCTGAGGTGCTTGAGCCTAGGAGTTTGATGCTGTGGTGAGCTATGATCACACCACTGCACTGCCCTCCAGCCTGAGCAATAGAGTAAGATCTCATCTCTAATATAAATAAATAAATGACAAAAACTTTAATAATAATAATGAGGTAGAGCAGATTCTACAAAGTGCATTTTTTTTAGAATAGCAGAATATAATTTCAAATACTTACTTTGTAATAATATAAATGTTACTACAAATCTGATCAAGTGGATGGAATTTCCAAAGATCAGGACAGAACATTACTTTGAGCATTCATGAAGAATACTCACTCATTCAACCTTTCACTTATTAACTAAATATTTGTTGACTACTCCCTAAAAAACCAGTGGTAAAGCAAACATTCATCCTTTTCTAAGAGACACACAATAGTCAAACTATTGATTCATAATGTTGATGATACAATAGACAAATTTATACTTTATATATTCAAGGTCATTTTATTTTCATTAAAGATACAATGAGATTGTAATTAGCTACATTATTCTGCTTATTTATCTATAATTATTTTTTTTATTTTTAAAGTTTTTGGTAAACTTTTTACTTTGGAATAACTTTCATTTACAAAAAAGTTGCAAAGATAATACAGAGAGTCCCCATATATTCATTATCCAGTTTCTATTATGGTTACTTTTTTATACAACCATGGTAAATTTGTCACAACTAACAAACCAACATTGGTACATTACTAAACTCTGTGAATTAAAGTTTAGATTTTATTCAGATTTAACTAGTTTTCCCACACAGGTCTTTTTTCTATTCCAAGATTCAGTCTTGGGCTATAAATTGTGCTTAGTTATGTCTTCTTAGTCTCCTATGGTCTGTGAAATCTTTATTTTTTGTGATCTTTACAGTTTTAATGGATATTGGTCAGGGATTTTGTAGAATGCTCCTCAATTTGGGTTTGCCTATTGTTTTGTCATGAATATACTGGGGTTATGAGTTTTGCCTCTGAGAATACCACAGAGGCAAATACCAACCTTATCACATTATATGAAGTGGTATATGTTATTAACATGACATCATTATTGTTAAATAGGAAAAGCAGGAACAATCAACGAATAGTGGTCTGGTTGTTTTAAGATTACTTTTCATATAAGCGTGTAAATAAAATCTTGTTGGCTTGATGGCATTTGGCTACCATCTTGCTCCATAGTCTCAGAATGTCAAATGTCTCCTGATTTTGCAGGTCAGCTATCTCAATTAAACAATTCAGATTTTGGTTTGATGACATGAAGCCTTAGCATGAGTGACTACGTTGGGCTTGCTGTTTTTTTCCTTAACATTATTGATATTGAAACTCATCACACGGCTGAGGTCATGTTTTTCAGGTTTCTCCATGGAAAAATTACTTACTCTTCTTTTCATATTCAATTTTTTAAAAACAAGTTGGTAAGTCCAGCTTACCCTTCAAGGAACAGGGGATGTAATATTGTTTTAAGATTATTTGTTCAGATAATCAGCAGAACCTTATCCCAAGGCATAAGGTAAAGTGCCTTTAGTTTCTTAGAGAAAAGGTCTAAATACCAAAAATTAGCCGGGCATGGTGGCAGGCGCCTGTAGTCCCAGCTACTTGGGAGACTGAGGCAGGAAAATGGTGTGAACCCAGGAGGCGGAGCTTGCAGTGAGCCAAGATTGCGCCACTGCACTCCAGCCTGGGCGACACAGCAGACTCATCTCAAAAAAAAAAAAAAAAAAAAAAAAAAAGGTATAAATATAGCTCAGCATTACTGTGGATCTCCTGCTCTTCACTGAATCACTCTTCCATATTGGAGTATGACATTTGGAGCAGAAATAAGCATATTATTTTCTTGTCCATCACTTAAAATGAATGGGCACCAAAGTAATATAGGCCAATTTTATACTGACATAAAATGACTTTATACAAATCCTTATGGGGACACTGAGCTAGATCTCAAGATTGTTAGTCAATATATCCCACCATCATACTGGCCATATCCAGACTTGTAGTACTGTGTCTGGAACTGGTGGGTTCTAGTCTCACTGACTTCAAGAATGAAGCCGCGGACCCTCGCCGTGAGCGTTACAGCTCTTAAGGTGGCGCATCTGGAGTTTGTTCGTTCCTCCCGGTGGGCTTGTGGTCTCGCTGGCTTCAGGAGTGAAGCTGCAGACCTTCGCGGTGAGTGTTACAGCTCATAAAGGCAGTGTGGACCCAAAGCGTGAGCGGTAGCAAGATTTATTGCAAAGAGCGAAAGAATAAAACTTCCACAATGTGGAAAGGGACCCGAGCGGGTTGCCACTGCTGGCTCAGGCAGCCTGCTTTTATTCTCTTATCTGGCCCCACCCACATTTTGCTGATTGGTAGAGCCTAGTGGTCTGTTTTGACAGGGCGCTGATTGGTGCGTTTACAATCCCTGAGCTAGACACAAAGGTTATCCATGTCCCCACCAGATTAGCTAGATACAGAGTGTCCACACAAAGGTTCTCCAAGGCCCCATCAGAGTAGCTAGATACAGAGTGTCGATTGGTGCATTCACAAACCCTGAGCTAGACACAGGGTGCTGACTGGTGTGTTTACAAACCTTGAGTTAGATACAGAGTGCGGATTGCTGTATTTACAATCCCTGAGCTAGACATAAAGGTTCTCCAAGGCCCCACCAGAGTAGCTAGATACAGAGTGTCGATTGGTGCAGTCACAAACCCTGAGCTAGACACAGGGTGCTGATTGGTGTTTACAAACCTTGAGCTAGATACAGAGTGCCGACTGGTGTATTTACAATCCCTTAGCTAGACATAAAAGTTCACTACGTCCCCACCAGACTCAGGAGCTCAGCTGGCTTCACTCACCCAGTGGATCCCGCACCTGGGCTACAGGTGGAGCTGCCTGCCAGTCCCGTGCCGCGCGCCCGCACTCCTCAGCCTTTGGGTGGTCGATGGGACTGGGCGCCGTGGAGCGGGGGGCGGTGCTCGTCGGGGAGGCTCGGGCGGCACAGGAGCCCACAGAGCGCGGGGAGGCTCAGGCATGGCAGGCTGCAGGTCCCGAGCCCTGCCCCGCGGGGAGGCAGCTAAGGCCCGGCGAGAAATCGAGCGCAGTGCCAGTGGGCCGGCACTGCTGGGGGACCGAGTACACCCTCCGCAGCCTTTAGCCCGGGTGCTAAGCCCCTCATTGCCCGGGACTGGCAGGGCTGGCCGGCTGCTCCGAGTGCAGGGCCCGCCAAGCCCACGCCCACCCGGAACTCCAGCTGGCCCGCAAGCGCCGCGCGCAGCCCCGGTTTCCGCTCGCGCCTCTCCCTCCACACCTCCCTGCAAGCTGAGGGAGCGGGCTCCGGCATTGGCCAGCCCAGAAAGGGGCTCCCAGAGTGCAGCCGTGGGCTGAAGGGCTCCTCAAGTGCCGCCAAAGCGGGAGCCCAGATAGAGGAGGCGCCGAGAGCGAGGAGGGCTGTGAAGACTGCCAGCACGCTGTCACCTCGCAGTACTATTTTATGGTCTGTTTACAGTAATCTTGAAAGAGATAGAAAAGGTTCGTCCAAAGGATATAATCTTTGACCTAGGCCTAACAGCTATTTTTTTATTCACTGTTATTTATTGAGCACTATTATGTGCTAGACCTTCCCGGTATTTTTTTAAACTCTGTCTTGCTGACGTAATAGTTTTATAAAATAGTTGTTAGTAGACTAGTTTTACAAGGAAACTGAAACTTAAAGAGGTCGATTAACTTGACGATACCAGTAGGCTGTATACAGGGCTTAAGATAAGTTTTCTATATTCCAAAGTGTACACTTTTCTACATATATATGTAAAATATGTAATTAAAAAATTAGTTATAATAGCAAAAAGTCTGTGAGTATGGGTTCTTGATAGTTATTTTAGTAACATCATTAAGATTGCTCTATAATGATTAAGATTAATAGCCATCGTATTTGGATAAAGTCATTTGGTGATCATGATATTCCCAGATCCAAGTAAATTCTGAATATTAGTATATTGCCCAAATCCTTCAGGTAGATAAAAAATTATTACATTAAGAAGCATTCAGCTGAAGTTGGTGCTGGAAGCAATCTTATGTCATTTTCCTCAGAGTGCACATTTTCTGCTAAATTTGTTTTTGTAAACAAAACAGATGTTTTGATGTTTTTGTAAACAGTCAAGGTACAGGGAAAAATCAAATCAAAGAGCCTGTCTTGAATATTGTTTGATGAAAGTTAATCTTTTAGGCATTCAGTTCCTGATTCTCAAAAATACTTAAAATATTATTAAAAATCATTGAGTATGGAAAAACCCATAAATTCCTGTGAAGCCTTGTAAAGTTATGTTCGTGGTAGCTGAAAAAAGGGGTGAGTTATGCCCAAATATGCAGGTGAAAAGTCCATCCCCTATAGTCATTTGGATAACCCTCTCTAACTGAACATAAACCAGAATAATTGGTCACTTCTCTATACCTATACTTCTTTTAGAAATGGCTTTAAGTAGTCTCACATTATTTAAATTAATTGTGAAGTCACAATAAAGTCTGCTATTGAGAAGACAAGTGATGGTCCAGATTTTTAGTGTCTTTTCCTAACTGCTCGTCTGGAATTTTATACAGAGAGGGTGCCAGGCAAAATTTGAAGTAGGTGACATTTTTTTCCATCTTTCTCTTTACCATCTTTGTTACAGTTTTTCCTTCACTCAAAGCACTTTCTATTATTACTTAGATTCTCTTGCCAAATGGAAAAGATCTAGTCTTTAACACCTTGTTATAAGTTAGTTAACTCCATAACTTTCCCTAAAGAGTCTGTATTTTTTTTTTTTTTTTGAGACAGGACCTTGCTCTATTGCCCTGGCTGGAGTGCAGTGGCAGGAACATGGCTCACTGCAGCATCGACCTCCTGGGCTCAAGTGATCCTCCCATCTAAGCCACCTGATTATCTGGGACTATAGGTATGTGCCACCACGCCTGGCTAATTTTTGTATTTTTTGAAGAGATGGAATCTCGCCATGTTGCTCAGGCTGGTCTTAAATTCCTGGCCTCAAGTGATCCACCTGCCTTGGGCTTTCCAAGAGCTGGGATTACAGGCATGAGCTGCTGCACCTGACCTAACAGTCTGTATTTTAAGAGAGAAACCCTTAGTAGGAAACTGATTTAATGATATATTTTCATGCACAGTAGTATTTGAATAGAAAAAATATTTTGGCCAGCTGAAATGTTAAAATATTCAAAATCTATCCATTTGTAAAGTCTGTCTGTGATTTATTTAAAAAATTATCTACTTTAGCTACAAAAAAGAATGATGAGCCTACTACGAGCCTGGCACTGTTGTGGACACTGGGGATATCACAGTGGTCAAATTCAAACAAAGATTTCTGCTTTCATGGAGTTGATATTGTAGAGGGAGGATACAACAATAAGAAAATATGGCTGGGCATGGTGGTTCATGTCTGTAGTCCCAGAGCTTTATGATGCTAAGGCAGAAGGAACACTTGAGGCTAGAAGTTCAATTTCAGCCTTGCTGGTCAAGATATAATAAGACATCATATAACAAAAACTTTTTTTTAATTATCCAGGGATGGTAGTACATGCCTGTAGTTCTCACTACTGGGGAGGCTGATGTAGGAGCATTGCCTGAGCCCAGGAGTATGAGGTTACAGTGAGCTATGATTGTGCCATCACTGCACTCCAGACTGAACAACAGAAGGAGACCCTGTCTCTTAAAAAATAAGCAAGAAAAAGAACACACACACGTATATATGTTAAATGATAATAAGTAAAAAAAATAAAAAAAGGAAAATAAATGGTGTGTGTATAAAGCGATGGGATTGGCAGGAGAAACTGTCAATGATGAAAACATAAATATTTTATATGTGGTAATATAAGAAAGCAAGAAAAAAAAGTGGTCTACCTTAGAGATGTTTTTAATAGGTTGAGGGGAAAAGCAATAGGTTAATCCATAACGTGCTTCATTTTATATCTCATTTACGTTTTCTATATTTTTAAAATAGGACCTTTATATGCTAGGCAATACACAAGCACATTCAATATGTTCTATTAGTTAATTCTTCAATAACCCTGAAACATTGGTAGGATTAGCTTACCTCTATTTTACAAGTAAGAAAACTGAGGCTCAAATACTTTAGGTAGCCTATTTAAGATCACACAGTTAATAGCAAAGACAGAATTAGGACTCAGGATTGTATGACTCCATAACGCCTGCCTGCTTTTTCATCTCTGTTACATTGCAGTCTGTCAGCTCTTACCTTTATTCCTGTCTCCACATCCCTAGAGACTTGTAGTCCAATCATGTGATGGCTTCATTCTGAAGGATTAGGCTCATTTCTGCTCTTGAACTAATAATAAAGTAAGTTGAATCTACTACTTTATAAAAGTAGGTTGAATCTACTACTTTATAAAAGTAGGTTGAGAATTACTCCAAAGAAATAGGATAAGTCAGAAACAGTAACACATATATCTTTAACATGTAGCTATTTTATAATAATTATATACATGTACATTCACACATAGACACACAGATTTACTTTTTCCCTCTATTTTCCCTAAGCAATAAGCATGGAGCACCCATCGTATGAGTGAAGGTATATTAGTATATAGATAAATATTCACATGTATTTAGATGCATTTCTTTTTCTAAGAAGAGCACATAATTGTGTTCAAAATGTTCAATTGTGCATTCCACTTGTGCTTAAAATGGACATTGACATCTGCAAATTCAATAGAAATTAGAGTCTATTTCTGAAGATAGTGACAAATGGGTGGACGCTCATTTTAGAATTTGGCAAATTTTTCTTGGAAACTTCTGCTATCAAAGCAGAAATCAGAGTCCTATCATCTTCATTAATCCACTCAACAAATATTTATTGGGATTCCTTTATGTGCTAAGCACTGGATATACATGCTGCCAAACATAGTACAGACATAGTCTCTGATGTCACAGAACTTGTGGTGTAGCAGGAAACATAGAAAATTAATCATTTCAGTTCTTAAGAGTACCATGAACGGTGAAGTGCAGGTTGCAGTGAGAATGAATCACAAGGCTATGACACGGACCAGTGGTCATGGAAAAATTCCCTGCGGAAGTAGAGTTAAAACTGAGACTGGAGGATGAGTGAGTCAATGAAGTGTCCAATGGAAGGTGAGGTAGGTGGGATAACTGAAAATAGGTTGAGATTAGTATTTCAACATTCTATAGGCAAGAGAGTATATGGTGAGTGTGGAGAATAGAAAGATTAGAAACTGATCCTCTTATGTTTTATAGTCCATGTGAAAGTTTTTTTTTTTTTTTTAACTTTATCCTAAGGAAAATAAGAAGTTAAGGAAATGTATTATGGGTAGAAGACGTGACATCTTTACTAGGTTTTTAAAACCTTCAATTGCAGAGGGAAAAGTGGATAAAATTAGAAGAGAGAGAATCAGTTAGGATGACATTCCAGGGATATGGGTGAGAGATCCTGCTGGCTTGGAGTAGGATTGTGTCAGTGCTGATGGAGAGAAACAGAGGGATAAGAGAAACAGGAGGCAGAATTGACACAACTTGGTGGTAGTTTTGATATCTATTATACTCAAAATCAGCCTCTTTGGCCATGGTCTGGGAAAGAGCTTAAAAATCAAGGGCATTGCTAGATATCAAAGACAAAGATGTTTCTTAGGGAGCAGGTCTCTGAGCCCCTTAGGGCAAGTAGGCAAATAATTCAACAGCTTTTCTCATGACTATACTTATTTAAGGTGACTCCAAATGAGCCTAAACAACCTTATAGACATTATTGAATTAACAGAAGGATATGAGTTTGAATGAGATAGAGTGGCCAATATGATGATTTGATGCCTGCTAAAAACTACATTTTCTCAACTTTTGGGAAGAGATGCTAGCCTCTGGACCAGCTTGGTACCATAAGAATTAAATAAGCCTTATAAGATAGGTAAGTCCTCAGCTGGATCTTAAATCCCAATCCAGTAGACTGTGTGAGAAGGCAGGCACTTCACTGTGGTTTTTTGAAAGATATTTTTTAACCTAGAAAACTACCAAACTACCCAGAACAATGTGAAGAGTTTCTGAACAGCATGCCTGTTGCAATGTGTAAAATTAGACTTTCTGTTACTCTTTTGCTACAAATTTGATTTGGACATCAACCTTTTGATTGATGGAACCTGAGTACTCTACTGAAGGGATCTGACAACTTCCCTTTCTGTTGATGCTTTACCTGTTTCTGTAGGAATGACTTGCAGAAAAGTGGGTATGGGTAATAGCATTCTCTTGAAAATAAGTTCTCGCACATATGGGCAGAGATACAAATCTCATTAAAAAGCCAGTGAAAATCAGGCTACAGACCAAGAATGACTGAGGGATGATATTAAAATAAATGAAATAATTTTTGCTTTCCCTTCATTTGCCTGGGGATCTGTTTTCCTATAGTTACAAGGTATATTCTCTTGGTTTAGTGATTTGAAAAGCAATGACAGAAGTTTAGAGATTGCCTCTGAGGGATCAAAATGTTTTTGAGATACGAGGACAGAACACTAAAAATATGTTGGTCTGAATACAATTTTTGCAAACCAGGTGAAATCAGGAAAGTGATTTGCAATATTATTCTACAGCAGAGAACTTGAGGTTTTATGGACCATTAATTCCAAGTGTTTATTCTTATATACTTTCTTCATTTGCCTCTGCTTACTTTCTCACAAAGTCAGCAAACCTGTAAAACATCCCATAGCTGTTCATCTTCTTCAGATATGTGGTTTAATGAGCTGACAACAGACCGTTGAGCTCTTTAGTTAGACCAACGCAAACCTATTTCTATTCTTTATACTTTTGGGGTGAATATGTAGAAGGATTTTTAACCCTATTATTCTACTTGAGAAATTCTCATACATATAATTAGTGATGGATAGGCACTAGCTAGATTCAGCATACACAGAGGTAGACTGAGAGGCTCATGCAGTAGTTTTTATAAATGTTAGAATGTAGTTGACCCAAAATGCTGCCCATTTTCTGACTCTCATGCCTTCAGCCCCACTAACATATGTTTAGTTTGTAGTATTTAATAGTGCCCTATAATAATCATCATATGATTAATGTGTCAGTGTGTTGTAATATCTCTTTACATTTGTAAAAATATTATGGTTCTCTGAGAAGATGTTACACCTTAAATATCAACCCATTAGCAATGATTAATTTATCTGACTATTATCATCTGATGTTACAAATTTCAGTGTAGGTCATGAGAAAAAATGTTAATTTTTGTTTGGCAGAAAAGAGTAACGTCAGAAACTAGAGTCGATCTCATAATGAGGGTGTTGGAGCTGGGCGGTGGGAGAACAGCATGCCAACACTTGTAGGACGAAGTTCTAACAAAATGTCGGTTGGGCAAAAATCACAAAGGCAGGAGTGTTGTAGCGTATCTAGCAAAGGCAGGATCTTTGGAATCTGACGTATCTGGGATAACATCCTTGTTCTGTCACTTAGTAAATGTGTGGCCTTGGGAAAGTCATTTAATCTCTCTAAGCCTTGGTCTCCTCATCTATATAACAATCATAGTAATGATACCTAATCACTGCATTGTTGATGAGCATTTAAGTGCTATTATTTTTAAATTGCTATTAGTATTATTACTATTTGGAAGTTTGAGCTGTTTCCATTTAATGGTAGGGACTGGAAAATAGCACAGATGATCAAAGAGCTTTTTCTAGGCATGGAGAATCCTCTGATAAACAGTATTACTGTGAAGAAAACCAGATATAGTTAACTTAGGTGATTCAAGAAAATAATTTAGGGGTATCACTAGGCGTTAAAGGTCGGATGCAAATAGTTAAGCACGTATTTCTCTTAAAAGCATCATTTTTGTATCATATTCCCAGGCAAAGTAGGAATACACTGATGGCATTTGCCATGGTTTCCAGCTACCTTAGAGAACTAAGGCCCATCATTCAATTTTATTTGTAGGTGAAATCCAGTTCTGCTTGGAGTAGCAGAAATAAAAAAGACTTCATTTCAGATCCTTGTTCTTAGTCGTTTTATAGATTTATAATCTTTGGAAAATCACCTGAGCTTTTAAAAAAAATCTATAAAGCAGTAATAATAATAATACCAATCTTACAGAATTGTTATGATGCTAGAATGATGTAAGATGGAAATGGCCTTTGCAAGCTAAAATGAAATATAAAAACTTAGCTTTAAAAATAATTTTATAGGCAATGGACTACACTGAAAGAGTCAGTGATCTACAAAATACTGCAATTTTTCCAGCCCTTGGCAAAATTGGAATGTGCTATACACCTTTCCACATATCACTCCTTTTTTTTTTTTTTTTTGAGACGGAGTCTTGCTCACTGCAAGCCCCGCCTCCCGGGTTCACGGCATTCTCCTGTTTCAGCCTCCAGGGGCCTGCCACCATGCCCGGCTAAATTTTTTTGTTTTTTTTGTAGAAATGGAGTTTCACCGTGTTAGCCAGGATGGTCTCGATCTCCTGACCTCATGATCCGCCCATCTCTGCCCCTCAAAGTGCTGGGATTACAGGCGTGGGCCACCGCACCCGGCCCACATGTCACTCCTTCTAAGAGACCTGTCCATATCACAGGGCCAGTTTCCCATTGTTATCCCTTATGGATTAATTCAGCTGATTTCAGTTGCCAGTAATACAAAACCTATCTTAAACTGGCTTAAGCAATACACTCACATAAATAAAAAGCCAAAGACAAGTGAAGGTTGATCCAGTGGGTTATCAAATGCCACCTAGGACCCAATTTCTCCTGGCTCTATAATAGTGAATAGTGGTGTTACTTTTAATCTTTAAGATCCCCGAATGGATGCTGGTAGCTCCCAAGATTCTATATGTTCTTGTTTATGTCTATCATGTAAAACAGTCTATGTGCCAATATTCTGACTGTAAATCTTGAGGCTTTCAGGTTTTATCACTTGCCCAGCTATGGGCCAAACCTTATGGGCAAAGGAAAGGAATGCACTGAATTAGCTGATCTCAGGTCATATGCTTCCCTCTTAGATGTGAAGGTGGAGTCAGCTTCATGATAAATACATGAATCTGAAAGTTTAAATAAGGAACTATTTAAAAGGTAAGGGGAAGAATAAGCAATGGAATGTCAACCACAAAATTTCTACTACACATTAGCTAAACAAAGCCAGAGGGAATGGCTCTCTAAGGAAAGAATTTCTGAGATTAATGTTGGGTGTTGCGGTGGGGTTATTGGGAAGAGGTGAAGCAGGGATTTCCTGATGGTATAAGACCACCCAAGAGGATATTTTATGGATTCATGGGCTATCTGTATGGCAAGTCATAGAAAGCTCCAGCCCAAGTATCAATTTTAAGTTTGGATTCTGCTTCTATGGCTTTCTAACTGTGTAACTTTGAGTAAATTGCTTATAATCTGTAAGCTTCAATTTTCTCATCTGTAAATTGAAGGCAGTAGTAATAATACCTACAAGGCTGCTTTGAATAATAAGTGAGATAATTCAAATAAAGTGTTTAGTATAGTTCCTGGGACACACAGAAATAGGGAGTTAATACATTTTAACCTACTAGAATTATCTTAATGCACTTTCACTAGAAGTTCCTGAGTAGGCTCTAAGCCTATATCATTTATATGACAATTTATGAAGATGTTTAGCCATAGTATTCAGAGAGTGACCTCCCCTCTTCTATTGTATCATTAATTTGCCCATTCTTGGGGTAATGTCCTTATGCTAGCTACCATTCTTGAAAACTATGGAAATCCATCATATTTAAGATAACCATTTAACTCATCATTCAAACTAGGACACCTTTGGTAATGAGAGGAGGCACTTAAAACAATTAACATGTAATAATAGATCTAGGGTATAAACTAGAACTAATTCAGTTAAACTAATGATATTGAAAATTTTTATGTAAAATAACTTTAGAGTAAAATTGCTTAGGGACCTAACAAAGGCAAAAAGTTCTAAAAAGAAGAGATGTTTTCTCTTCTTTTTTAATTCTGTACTGTCAGTGAAAACTATCCCAGTATTAAGCATTTTTGATTTGTTATTTTATTCTATTTAAAATACTATTATAAGTGATTCATATATCCACATAAATATTATAGCAGATGTATTTTTCTCTTAATTTGAGTTCATTTGTAATAAGAAATTGAACCAACCAAAATACATTGGTATGGTTTTACTTAAATATAACTACACTTTAAAAATAATAAAGCTGATTAACTTTAACTTTCATTCTATTGTTGAACAATGGATATGTTAGTCTGAGCTTGGAGTCAGTAGTGCATTAATATCAAATTTCTGATTTTTTGAACCATTAGGATTATTTACTTTCACATGTTTTTATTTCTCTATGAGTTAAATCGAATTTATATGTCTGACAGCCAAGACCTCCATAAACACTTTTAAAATAATAAAGCTGACTAACATCTTTTGATTATTGACTTCAGAAAGAGGAAAATATAATTATCTTTCACAGTCTATACTAATACCTATATTACTTTCAATGTCTTAAGTGGATAGCTAAAAATTCCAATGTTAGCATAATTTACTAGCTAATTAAGTTAGAATTTGTGTTGTTCCAAAATGATTTAAGAAATAGTAAAGGAATATCTACATTTAAGAGTACTAATGATTTAAAATAATTTAAAAGAAGCAAAAAGAAGGTAAAATTAAGGAAAAAAGATGGCCACTGGAATGATGAAAGAATATAAAATTTAGCTCATGAATTTATATCCACTTGGTAGAAGAAGTATATAAATATATCCCTAAGCTTTAGCAGTCAAAAAAAAGAGGGAAATGTAATCAATCCAAGAGTCAGAAAGTCCATAAACTAAAATCAAAGCCACTAGCCACTAAGAGCACAATTCTTCCTATATGGACAGTAGAGAAAAATTTCTTCCCGACGAATACACATGCTATGACTTCCTATTTCTCCAAGATAAGTAATGTTATTTGCTTCATGATACCAGATAACAGTATTTTTCCTTAAGCTAGTAGTTCTGATACTAAAATATTAACAATTTCCTTTATTTATTTATTTTTCTTCTTTTTATTATACTTTAAGTTTTAGGGTACATATGCACAACGTGCAGGTTTGTTGCATATGTATTCATGTGCCATGTTGGTTGCTGCACCCATTAACTCATCATTTACATTAGGTATTTCTCCTAATGCTATCCCTCCCCCTGCCCCCACCCCACGAGGATCTAGAACTGGAAATACCATTTGACCTAGCGATCCCGTTACTAGGTATATACCCAAAGGATTATAAATCATGCTACTATAAAGACACATGCACATGTATGTTTATTGCAGCACTATTCACAATAGCAAAGACTTTGAACCAACCCAAATGTCTATTAGTGATAGACTGGATTAAGAAAATGTGGCACATAGACACCATGGAATACTATGCAGCCATAAAAAAGGATGAGTTCATGTCCTTTGCAGGGACATGGATGACATTTCCTTTATTTTTAAAAAAAATTAATTCAAGTAGCTTGCTTGCATACTGTTCATGTAATAGTTTCATGTTTTAATTGTCTGCTTCCTATATCTTATATAAAAATGTGTGCAGATTGCAATGTGAAGTAAATATTAACTTTCATCAAATTGTTTAACAAGGAAGCACACGTGAAAGGCACAATATTTTAAAATGCAGACTTTAGTTCTTCCCACGTAAGTATATTTAAAAAAAATTTATAGGCCACTGTAGCATTCTTTCCTGTACTAGACACCATTTTTCTTATGTCAATAGCCTTAAGATTTTCAAATCTTAAGGTATGTTACGCTATAAATGGTGGTCTGAGGGGACTAAAGGGAAGGGAACCTTGGCCTGTGGACCTGGCATCTGTGGGTGTGAGATAGATTGTCCTATTTGTGTGACCACGGTTGGCTTCTAAAGTAAAAATACTTTGGTGAATTTGAGTATGACATAGAATGGACTTTTAACATGCATGCTAAAATCAAGACTAAATAGTTTTTATATTTATTTATTTACATAATTATTATTATTAGAGACAGAGTGATATGGTTTGGATCTGCGTTCCCACTCAAGTCTCATGCTGAATTGTAATCCCCAGTGTTGGGGGCGGGACCTGGTGGGAGGCGATTGGATCATGGGGGTGGCTTTTCATGGTTTAACACCACCCCCCTTGGTGCTGTCGTCACAATAGTGAGTTCTCAAGAGATCTGATTGTTGAAAAGTGTGTAGCACTCCCGCCCCCTCTCTTGCGCCTGCTCCTGCTCCTGCCATGGGAGACATCTCACTCCCTCTTTGCCTTCTGCCATAATTGGAAGCTTCCTGAGGCCTCCCCAGAAACAGAAGCCACTGGGCTTCTCATAGAGCCTGCAGAACTGTGAGCCAATTAAAACCTTTTTTTCTATAAGTTACCTAGTCTCAGGTATTTCTTTATAGCAGTATGAGATAGACTAATACGCAGAGTTTCTCTCTGTTAACTAGGCTGGAGTGTAATGGTGGTGCGATCATAGCTCACTGTGATCTCAAACTACTGGGCTGAAGTGATCCTCTGGTGTAGCTGGGACTACAGGCACCACCACCACCACCACACCCAGCTGATTTTTAAATTTTTTTGTAGAGAGAGGGTCTATCTTGCTATCTTGCCCAGTTAGGTCTGGAACTCCTGGGCTCAAGCAATCATCCTGCCTTGGCCTTCTAGTGTTGGGATTACAGGCATGAGCCACCATCCCTGGCCTTTAAACAGGTTTTAAAAATTATAGTAGCACAAGATGAATTGGAGAATGGGCAATCGTGGTAAATTTGAAATAGAAATAACTGTTGGAATTTAGGGACACCAATAAATATCCCTATCCTCCTCTGGGTTTGAAACTAACTGAAATATAGATCAAGTTCTGAGACATAAAGATTAAAAAAAAATGAATTTGTGGGTACCATGCTCACTATTTGGGTGGTGGGTTTAACAGAAGCCCAAACCCCAGCATTATGCAATATACTCACAAAACAAACCTGCACATGTACTCCCTGAATCTAAAATCAAGTAAAATAAAGAGAATGCACCTTGACCTGTGGGCACAATGAGGGCTCCAGAAATGTACCACTGTGAATTAAACTATGATCCTTCCCTAACTTTGATAAGCTTGCTATGAGATATGTAGTATGTGTCCTGAGAAGTGGGTACTCCAAAAAGGGAACTCAAAAGAACTGAGGATATATTTGGCTTTATAAAGCAGAAAACTCCAAGTAACAGAGGCTCAAACAAAAAGAAGTTTCTATTGCTCTCATGTAGAAGAAATTTGGAGACAGGCTGAACCAGAGCCAGTTTTGTGGTGCTGTGGTCACAGGGGAGTTGGGCTCCATTGCTTATGAGTTGTTTGACTGTAGAAAATTACTTCCTGTTATAAGTCTCAGTTTCCTCTTTTATAAAATAGGTGCAGACTTGCCAGCATTATAAAGATGGTAAAATTAAATAAGAAAACTTATATACAGCAATCATGAAGGTAGGTGGTGCATATTATTTAACTTTCAGAATTATAGACAAAAGTAAGAAAGTAAAAAGTCTCTAGATTAAAAAAAAAAAGCAAAGATGAAACTAAAGTGACAGAAAATAGAGCAGCAATTGCCAGGGATTAGAGATGGGATTGACTATAACGGACTATGGGGAAAACTTTTGAGAGAACGAAATTGTTATATATCTTGATTTTGTGGTGGTGATTATGCAACTGTATATATTTGTCAAAACTCACAGAACTGTACACTAAAAAGGGTACATTTACTGTATGTAAATAAGTTTAATTTTAAAAATGAGAAAAACACAAAGTAGGAACATAAAAGTTTGAAGATTCTATTGATTCATAGGCATATCCTAATGCATGCATAAATTGTACACAGAGATATACCTTGAATAGTTATACATTTTATTCTTTGATGTGGAATAAACATAATTTACCTGAAAGACAGAATCATAGATTTTTAGATCTGGAGAAAACCTTGTAAATCATATAGACTAACTGCATTAAAAGCTAAGAAACTTGAGGCCTATCAAGGTGAGATGGTGGGAAAAAAAAGAGCATAAGCTATTTCTTTGGTTGCAGAGTGGTATTTAAAATCATGTTTTCTAATTTGCAGTCTTGTGCTTCCTGCCACATCATAATTTTATGTATTTATTTATTTATTTGTTTGTTTATTTTTGCGATGGAGTCTTGCTCTGTCGCCCAGGCTAGAGTGCAGTGGCGCGATCTCGGCTCACTGCAAGCTCCACCTCCCGGGTTCATGCCATTCTCCTGCCTCATCCTCCCAAGTAGCTGGGACTATAGGCGCCTGCCACCACGCCCGGCTAATTTTTGTATTTTTACTAAAGCAGGGTTTCACTGTGTTAGCCAGGATGGTCTCGATCTCCTGACCTTGTGATCCACCCACCTCGGCCTCCCAAAGTGCTGGGATTACAGGCGTGAGCCACCGCGCCAGGCAGGCCCATAATTTTATTTTTTAATAAAAAATTACTTTTTATAAAATGAAAAAATTAATACTAGCATTTCAGTTGCTGGGCACAGCACAGGATATTAAAGCATTTATCACTATTATGAAATATAAGCTAAATGGAAATTATAGATATATTTGAAGTTGATGCTGAAGTTCCTATAGTCACATGAGCACTAGAGTACCTATGTCGTTTTAACTCTATGTGTGGTTGGGTGCCCACACTTTATTAAGCAATCTCTATAGCTCGGGTGTAAAAATTCTGGACCAGATGTGAAAGACCAGCATCCCATCTTAGCTTCACCACCAGTCATCGCTCCAACCTTTGATAAATCTTATGCTCTTGAGCTTTTAATTTCCTCATCTGGTTTGGACTAGCTCAGTGCTTTCCAAACAGTTATTAAGAGATCCCTTTTACAAACAAAATCTCAAACTAAACCCTAATATGATAAAGATAAAAGAAAACTTTTCCCTTTCAAGCAGGGAGGGGAGACTCTGGTCCTTCCCACTCAGCTTCCTCTCCCCATCCCACTGCAGGCATACCTCAAGCCAATTCTTGAGTTGTAGGGTGCCAGAATGCAGTTTTAAAACTCCTGGAGAAGATCGTCTTTAAGGTTATTTTCTCTCTGGTTTTTGAGACCAAAGGTAAAAGTTATTTTTTCCCTTAGCTGTAAGATTGGAAGTCACAGATATTATGTGAGACATTTTTGATGCAATTGTACTTATTTCATTGAAAGTTTAATCTTTGTCTTTGAAAAAATGAATTAAAGAACAAAAGAGAAGAGTGACATCTTTGCAATAAATGCAGATTGTAGAACATTGTCAAAAACCTTAAATCAGTGATAGAAATGTGTGCATATTGGAGCTATGGTACCTTGGACTAATACTTCCAGCAACATTGCTAATGTAGTTTTAGTATATCCAGCATTATTTCAATAGGACAGTTTGGGAGGACCTGTCAAATGTCCGGAAATTTGGTGAATATTAGTGAAATAATACTTTCTATTGTCTAATTGCCCTTGGTCAAACACATGCAAAAAATGGATAGTAAGGAGACATGAATATGTGTTCTGTGGTGGTAATAAAAAAGGTAGAATAAAATTCAGGGCAAGAACACAGTGAAGAGAAACTTCAAATAATGTTCAGATGGTATAATGAAATGATGAAAAACAAATGTCATGGAGCTAAAGGGTAGCAGCCTGGATACTCCAGGGTTGTTTAGGCCCAGTTGCTCAAGTCACTTACCACAAAATAGCTTTTGCTTGTTCAAAAAGAGGAAAAACACTGATCTCTTAATGGCCTTTGCTACATATCTGGGAAAACTGTCACTGCCAGCAACGTTTCAATACATATGAAAGTGGTAGACTGGGGTAGGTACAAGGAGTTCCAATTTAAATAAATGTCTGCGCTTTTTGGATACAGGCAAGAGGTGCCAACAAAGAGAACCCAAAACACAGTGGTTCAAGCAAAATAGATGTAAGAAACCTGGAGGAGGCTGCTGAGTCAATCAGGAGCCCATATTCTTTCTGCATTGTTGCTCTGCTATTCCTTAAATTTGTCCTAGATTGTCTGGTGGACACTGGCTCAACACTAAGTTTATTTTCTAGACTGTGAGATGTGGGACAGAGAAGGAGAGGGCAAGTGATTTTCTCTTTTAAAGAGGGGAGGCTGAAGTTGCACATATAATTCCAGTTAAAATACCATTAGAAAGAAACCAGTCATCTGATCACACATAGCTGCAAGAAATGCTGGGAAATGTGGTCTCTTGTTGAGTACCTACCTCTTTAAAAGGAGAAGAGTGTTCCTTACAGGAAGGAAGAGAGAAAGGGGATGTGTAGATAAAAGTCTCTGCCACTGCATGTAAACCCATTGTGTAATGAAATTTCATTTTGCAATACAGGATATAGTTTCATGATAATTTAATAAAATAAATTGAGAGCAAATGAAAAGAAACATTTGCGAGGGGGAGGTAGAATCACTTACTTTGCAGCATGATCATTATAAATAGAAGGCAATAAAATCCTGATGCTGATGTTGTCTTAGTTTAGAGTCCTTTTGAATCATGTTCAGGGTGCAGGACCCACTTCCACTGAAATTTGTCAGGTTCTTGTAGTTTAGAGAGCAGCTGGTTAAGTCTTTGCAAAATTTGATGAAGATAAAGGAAATATATTTGGTTTTATTTTCATCAGACTTCTTTGACAAGATGATAATTATGCAACATCTGTAGAACTTTTCTTAAATTTTCATTTTATTCAAATTCCAACACATCAAATTCCAGTGCTTTTTGAGATAACAGGAAATAAATTCAATCTATCAGGAAAAGTCTGTGTGTTATCGATATTTGACTATAGGGATACTCCCAGTACTATCAACTTTGGATTAGAAGCCTAGAAGTTGTATGTCCAACTTGGCACTAACATAGGGTGCCCCTGAACAACTTGCTCCAAGCTTTTGACATTTCTTTTGCAGTATAGCTAATGATATGTATTTAGTCTATGAGAAATTTTGGTAAATTAAATGAACTTCGTATGTCAGAAGTCTTATCTGAGAGTTAAATACAGTAATTTTATGGGAGTTTTAGTAACTTTTTTGGGTCAGATTTAAAAACAGTAATAAATGCCACAAACTTACCACTCTCACAAAGTCCTTTTCTCAAATTCCTGAGTTAGACTCCTACAGAGTCACACTGTTTGCATTTGAAAGATTGTATGCTGACTTTGCCTATGGAGCTTTTGCTTAGAGTTGAGAACATTTTTGCAGCTGGGGTGAACCTATAGCTTGCTGGGGAAAATCAACATGAAGCAATTGATCACTCATCCAAAAATAAGAATTCTAACAGAAAGGGGTGGTAACTGCAAAAAGAGCATGCTGGCATCAAATAAAAAATATGTAGGAACAAAACTTCTGCTGATACAGAATGGTTTTAAAAATAAATTCTTTGTGTTTGGGGCTTATTTTTCTTTACTTTCTTATTAAACAGATTAATTTTGTTTTCCTGAATAAAAATGAATCATATTTTTGAAGGGCTGAAATCCTGCTGTTTGTTCTCCATATGAAATTATCATGTGGAATAACATGGCATGCTGCTCTGGAAATTGCCTATGGGATGTCTTAGCTTCAGATCAAAGTTCTGCGATTGAAAGTTAGAAAAAGTAATTCTTTTTTGTTTTTAACATTTTTGTTTTAATTTATTTTTTTAATTAACAAATAAAAATTGTATATTTTTTTGGTATACAATATGATGTTTTGATATATGTATACATTGTGGATTGGCAAAACCAAGCTGATTAACATATGCATTACCTTACATATGTATTCTTTTTTTGTGGCGAAAATACATTAAAATCTACTCTCAGCAGTTTTCAAGTATACAATACATTGTTATTAACTATAGTCACCATGACGTCTATTCCTATCCCCTAGAAATCACATTTATTGTGTGCTTCTGTGAGTTCTGCTTTTTTAGACTCTATATTTATATTTGTCTCTTTGTGAACAACTTATTTCACTTAACATGATGTTTTTTCAGGTTCATCTATGTTGCAAAGGACAAGATTTCCTTTGTTTTTAATGCCGAATAGTATCCCACTCTGTGTGTGTGTGTGTGTGTTCATTTGTGTATAAAGCACATTTTCTTTAGCCGTTCATCCATTGAAGGATATTTAGGTTAATTCCCTACCTTGGCTACTGTGAATAAAGTGTTGATGAACATAGAATTACAGATATCTCTTCAACATGTTGATTTCATTTCCTTTGAATTTGGATCATATGTTAGAACTATTTTTAATTTTCTGAGGAATTACCATACTGTTTTCCATAATGGCTGTACTAATTCATATTCCCATCAATGGTGTGCAAGGGTTTCCTTTTGTCCACATCCGCCTCAGTGCTTACTATCTCTCTCTCTCTCTTTTTTATAATAGTCATTCTAATAGATGCGAGAAGATAATTCATTACAGTTTTAATATGCATTTCCCTGATGATTAGTGATATTGAACTTTTTTTTAATCTACCATTTGTATGTCTTCTTTTGAAAAATATCTATTTAGGTCCTTTTCCCATTTTTTAAATTTGTTTTTTTTTAATTGAGTTGTTTGGTATTTTGAATATTAACTCCTTGTCAGATGTATGGTTTGCAAATACTTTCTTCCATTTTGTAAGTTGTCTCTTCAGATTCTTGGTTGCTTTGCTTTTTAGTTTGAAATAATCCTATTTAGCTGTTTTTCTTGTGTTGCTTGTGATTTTTGAATCAAATTAAAAAAAAATCTATGCCCAGACCAATGTGATGGAGCATGGAGATTTTCCCCTATGTTTTCT
Source organism: Pan troglodytes (assembly GCF_028858775.2). Lineage (NCBI taxonomy): Eukaryota > Metazoa > Chordata > Mammalia > Primates > Hominidae > Pan > Pan troglodytes. The sequence continues at coordinate 134,141,579 of NC_072403.2, read as the reverse complement.
TCTGGTAGTTTTATAGTTTCAGGTCTTGTGTTTAAGTCTATAATCTATTTTGAGTTGATTTTTGTATGTGGTGCAAGATAGGGGTTGAATTTCATTCTTCTGCATATGGATATCCAGAATTTCCAACTCTACCAAAAACTGTTAGAACTAATTAATGAATTCAGGAATATTGCAAGATGCAAAATCAACAACAAAAGTTAGTAATGTTTCTACACACTAAGAATAAACTATGCAAAAAAGAAATTGAGAAAACAATCCCATTAATAATACCTACAAAAATTACTTAGAACATTTAACCAAGGAGGTGAAATATTTATATGCCAAACTATGAGACATTGATGAAGGAAATTGAAGAAGATGCAAATAATGGGAAGATATCCCATTTTCATGCATTGGAAAAATTAATATCGTTAAAATGTTCATGCTACCCAAAATGATCTACAGGTGCAACAAAATCTCTATCAAAATTCCAAGGACATTTTTTACAGAAATAGAAAAAAAAACTTTAAAATTTATATGGAACCACAAAAAATCTGAATAAAAAATAACTTTTGAAGAAAAAAAATAAACTGAAGGTACCATACTACCTAATTTTAAAACATACTAGAAAGCTATAGTAATCAAAACAGTATTGTATTGGCATACAACAGACACATAGACCAATGAAACAGAAAAGAGAATGCAGAAATAAAGCTATGCTTTATGGTTAATTGATTTTCAACAAAGATGCCAAGAACACACTCTGGGGAAAGAACAGTCTCTTCTAGAAAGAGTATTTCTTAATAATTGAACATGATGTATTCACAGAAAATTTTCTAGTAGTTGAATAAATGAATAATTATAAATCCAAACAATCATTAATTTTTCTACAGTTCAATAATTCTTAAATATTTGCTAAAATTTGATCCCAGTATATAGACTAAATCTGTAAATCTATGTCCTTAGTAGATATTTTCAAAGCAATAGATAGAATGTAATTTAGTAAACATTAAAAACTGACCAAATTTCTCTTTTCTCTTTATTGTTTGACATCATGGGGACTCCTTCAAATTGAATTTTTATTAAAAAAATTTTATTCATTTTGTTAGTATCTATTGAGTCATATCTAGAAATTACTATTTTGATTTGTACATTCTCTATCAGCATAAAAAGCTGGGAATCATAAATGGAGAAGTGTAACTCTATTTCCTAGCAACCAGAGAGCAAGTTTGGTGACATGAAATAGGTGAAATTGTCAGTTCTTAGAAAAATGATGAATTTGCTCTGTGTTTGAAGACAAATTTTAATCTTTTCAAAGAATTGATTTACCTTACTTTTGTTTTTACTATTCCTTAAGCACTGAAATTTGTCTTTTTCATAGGCAAATCTGTTGCTCTTTTGATTTCTCCCACTGAATTTTACCTTAGTGTCCTTTCTACTCAAAGTTAGTAAAAAGTCACTGGTAGATATTTGTTCAGTATATATTTATGGGGCACAAAATGAGGTTTATACATACAATGTGGAATAATTAAAGCTAATAAACAGATTTATAAACCCAAATACTTATCTTTTTTTGTGGTGAGAACATTTGGAATTTGCTCTTACTCATTTTGAAATATCAAATTATTTTTAATTAATTTAGACACAATGGGTATATATCCTTTAATTTTCTAGGTTGGAAATTGCAAAAATGAGGTATGTAATAGAGTTTTGTGACCTTTAAAAGTCTGGAAACTCAGTTTAAAGTAGTGATTTTTCTTTGTCTAAGTCATGTATCTGAGAATATTATAAGTATGACTTTATTTTATTTAAAGTAAAGCTCGGTTAGTTTTTCATGATAACAATGATTTTCATAAGGGAGAAAGAAGAGAAAAAGTGTATGAAGGGTCAACTCCCCAAAATTTTTAATCTAAATGATTCAAAGTCTAAGTATAACTTTTTAACATGATCTTAAGCATTCAAGATTTATCAAGGGCTCCATATTATAGGCCTGAGAACAGGACATTTTCCATTACTTATCTTCGAAGATGATCTAATGTTTTGTCTTGTTCCAAACAAATATATACAGAGAAAAAATTGGAAATCTCTCATAACAAACCCCACATGTAGTTATTGCTAAATCTCTTAAAATGAAGCATTCATATTTTTTATTATGAAATTATAGCATCCTCTGATTAAAGAATTCAAAACAAATGTGTAATTCTTTACATGACTTTCTGATTTCATATTGCTTATTTCAGCGTGAAAATGAGCAGACTGTCAAGTTGATCAGTCATGATGAAAACAACAGTGGCAGCTCAGCCTTTGATTCATTTCCAGTGGTCATTATTATTCAGGCATGGGATGGATTACAAATGACCGCATCTTTCCACATTACAATCATTAAAAAAATTAAATGAAACTTGAATCGCTTTGTAAAATCCGAGGATGAAGAATCTATAGTTAAGAATGTGGTCTAGAAATGAACCTGGGTTTTTAAAGTTAAATAATCAAAAAGGTTCACTATAGAAAGATTAATTATCAAAACATTCTGAAGCTTCATGGGCTAATCTTCTGTGAGTTGGAGAACTGTTTTGGGTTCTTTCACAAAGTTTCCTGTTAATTTACACTGACGTTAAATTGTTAATGCCAAGGATTTTCTCAGCATTTTAAAGGTGAAATGGAAAATATTGCATCAATTATATGAATGAACTCTGAGGGATCACTGTAGCTTTTAAGTTTAGAAAGCTGAAGGAGTCCAAGATTTATAAATGCCTCATTAGAGAGGATCAAGGGTTTATATCTTCTAATTGGTTCAGAAGAGCTTCTGGATTTTTGTCATCTAAATGGCATCAAGCTTTGTTAAAGCTTGATTGACTGCTCAATCATTAAAAATCATTTTGATTCTGAAATGTTCTTTTATAAATTCAAAAGCGTCGAGACAGAGTAAAATAAACCACTGCATAGTTATTATTAATCATTTAGTATTATATGAGTATATTTCTTCAGTTAGAGATAGCTGATTTCTATTAAATACTGGAAACATTTTATTTCATTGCCATGTTATTGATGAATGTATTTAAGAATATTTTACAGATTTGAATTATTGTGATTATCATCACCTTGACAATGTTTAACTCCCCATAATTTGACCAGGAACCTTTCAGAAATATTTTGAATCTGTGTAACTCTCTGGAATGGCCTTTCTTTCACGTGTTTGAACTTTGAGCATCCTGCCAAGGGTGTATCCCTAAGGAATTCAGCCTTGTAGTCTCATCTGTATATTCCTAGTGTTCCTTGAGCTAGGGTTCCAAAATTCTATTACCAGGAAAAATATCAGATGCAGTGGGTCACACTGGCATTTGAAAATGACACATGAGTATCAGTCACAGAAACTGCCACCTTGAATCTTATATGAAGGGTGAGAGAATAACAATCTGGAAAACACCAGCCATTCATTTTCAGGCAGTCCTGCACATTTTCTAAGAATTATTCTATAATTTCTCTGTAGTGACAAGAATACCAGTTCATTAGGCATCCTGTATAATAAAACAGTAGAGTCTGGTAGCTCATGAAGTATGTTTTTTGAACTTATAAGACAATATTCAACAGCAGCTGCTATTACTATGTTGAATGTCTCAAAATCTTTCTTAAAACATGAAGCTTAAATGCTTCAGCTTCAGGAGTTTTTCCGCTGACAATTTGATGTTTTGACTTTTATTTCTCAAATTGATTCTTAGAGATTTTGTTGAGCTTCTTGGCTGAATAGTTTTCTTCAAGAGGAGCTTTTACATGGTTTCGGATTTAGGAATATTATACATACTTTCACTTTATTTGATAGGACTTGGTTTGTGATACTTAAAAACTTACATATTTATAATAAATACAATTTAATTGTATGGAACCATGGATATGCCGTCTCTTAGATATCAGGTTGTAAGGCAAAGGCAAATGGAGGCACATTTTGTTGATGTTTGTAAAGAACCATCATTCCAGCTAGAAGTAATGCTTTAAGTTAATGACTGCAAAACTAAAAGGCCATTGAGAAAGCACAGGCTTGATGACATGACACAAATGTGCCAAGCCAATGAAATAACATCGCTGCACACATAAAGTCTGAACGTTTGAGCAGGCATTATCACAGTTGGTAAAATTGCCATAGCTGAAATGATTAGAAGGGATTATGGGCAGTCCAGAGAAATAAAATTAAAATGAAAGGACTATAAACATTAGGATTTAATCCTGTGGTCCCAAAACAGTAACCAGGCAAAATCGTGAAATTATTGTGGGGAAAAATAATTTATCTAAAATGCATGTGTGTTTTTTTAGTACAAGCCCCAGAATAATAGAATGGAAACAGGCCTACCAATGGAAAATTGTTGACTTGAAAAACCAATACATACTGTGTAATGCGCAAACACTATGTTTATGTAGTGATAGTTAACACTAGACAACATTTGAGTTTTGATTCAGGTAACGAGATTTTTATAATTTATATTTCAAAAGAACAGGGGCAGGCAAAGAAGCAGAAGGCTGACCCACCTAATTTTAAGTTTAGTCAATTTTGAAAATATCTGTTTAATATTAAGAAACAAGATTTAAATTTATTGAAAACATTTAACTTATAGCTAGGTAGCTGTGACTGTAATAGAATTATATATCTTATTTTTGCTGGGTATTTTCATCTAAACAATATTTATAAAACCTGTGGTCAATAGCAAAGAGTTTCATTTGGAATTATTTCCTCATTATGTACTTGTACTTTCTTAAGTAAGAAAAATATTCTAAAGTTAAGAGACATTTTGTACAGTAGGAAGCTTGGTGAGATTGGACATTGCTAGGATTTTAGAGATCTGTGTTTGAATCTGATATCTGCCACTATTTGTGTGATCTTGATAAGTCTTTAGCTTTTTGAACCTCAATTTATTCATTTGAAAGTGTTTGATTGGATCTCTAAGGACTCTTTTTGTTTGAAAGTTCTGTTTAAATTTCTCATGATTTAGAATTGCTGACTTTTCAACATAAGTATGAAGGCATGACTTTTTTTTTTTTTTTTTTTAGTAATTCTTAAACTATTAAGAGATAACTTTCAAATAGTTGGATGTGTCTTGTAAGTTAGGGAGAGAAAAGTGCTTCATTACTTTGCCTGCCTTTACCTCTGTGGTCCTTATTTGGACTTAATAGAAGCAAAGAAGTTTTTATAAACTGGCTCATCTCCATTTCTTTCCTTGAGACAGATAAGAACATTAAGCCATGCATGATTTATTTTATTTTATTTATTATTATTATTTTTTAAACCCAGGTATCCTTTACTCTCCAAAAGGTCAGGATTATTTGGCCTTCTATCATTTGAAATCTCCAGATATATGTTGTTAGGAAGTCTAGATAAACAGTGTAAAAAAGCTTTAGGACTATATATGAGAACTGAAGAAGATGTAGAGGCCAAATGAATCAGAAACTTAAATTCCAGTGAAAGATATGGGCCCTTGTGTCCCTTTTTGGTTAAGAAACATTATATTATCTTCAAGTCAAATGTTAGGTATAATAAGTTTGTAGGACTTGAAAGACAAACTTTGTTTTGAATTGGATTGGGACTGAGGTACAGGAAATTAAATGGCCAAGTTTGATTTCTGTGGGAAACAAGTCTGATTCTTAGAGCCAAATTGGACTCAATGAGAGAAATGAAAATATACATTTTTCTCCTGATTTATAGATCACTGAAATTTGATGAATGATCAATTGCTAGAAAAAAATGCTAAGCAAAGAAAAAATTCCAAGTTTCTCTATTTTGAAAATGATATTCTAATTTGTCAAATTTATCAGTACATAAAAGAAGCTATTTAGACTAAAAATCGAGTGAATTCTTACAAAATGATAGGTAAATCATGGCCAAGAAAATGAATGCTGTTGAGAATAAACAATGAGATAAAAGCCCATTAAAATATGAAACCTCTAAAGAAGGCAAGCCACATAAAAAAAGAAAAAAATGTTTCCAAACCACAAATAGGATGTTCCAGAGGAAAATCTCAGCAGTGCAGTGAGAGTGATGAGTCAAAATATCACTGGTAGATTTTTCTGCACATTTTTTCAGTAAATTATCAGACAGTGACCCATGTGGCTATTGGAATATTTTTATAAGGAATTTTCCCAGTGTTCTCAAACTGTCACCTTGCCTTATAGCTAATAAAATTATAACTTTGAGAAAATCCCACTTTTCAATAGTAGGAGTAAATAAATACTTCGAAATAAAATACCATTTTTGTCTTTTTATTGCTTTGTCCTGAGTATATATTGTTGGCATTATTCTAGATGTATTAAAAAAACAACTGGGCCTTTCAAGAGTCATCTTTTTTTTTTCTGAGAAGATGAATACAAATACCTCTTGGAACACAGGTCGCATGTTTTGTGCCTTCTGTACTACAGTATTGCCCCAAGTTATATGAACCGGGACAAAACACATTTTGTTGGAATCCTTCAAATTTGTGAGAAATGTAAGCACATAAAAGAGACCTGTCTATGTCATCGCACTATTCTGTCTGTCAGAATATTTAATCACCATCATGTAACCTATCTTCAGATACTAAAATGGAATGAATGATCAAAAACAGTTTTTAGCTGACTCTGGAAGTGAAGATGTTTGTCCAACTCTTCCTCCTAGTTGCTTCTCTGTATTCAGGAGATAGTAGCAGTCTGACTGTAGAGGAGTTTCATATGAACAGAATATTAGCCTGTGTGATTGAAAATTGACCAATTTTAAATCCACAGAAAACTTGGGTAAAGAAATACAAGCATAAAGCCCTTTGAATCCTTATTATCTGATAGCTACCTCCTCAAAAGGACACCAATTTGAGGGCCCTAAGAACAGTTCTGTAACATACCAAAACTTATGGGATGCAGCAATCCTTAGAGGGAAATATATAGCTATAAATGCTTATATTATGAAAGATCTCAAATCAGTAACCCAAACTTCATCTTAACTAGAAAAACGAGAGCAAAAAAAAAAAAAAAAAAAAAAAGCCTAAATAAAGCAGCAAGGAAATAAAAATTAGGGCAGACATACATGAAATAGACAATAGAAAAACAAACAAGAAAATTAGCAGTACCAAAAGTTGTTTCTATGAAAAGGTGAACAAAGTTGACAAAACTTTGGCTAGACTGATCAAGAAAAAAGAGAGATGATTTAACCTACTAAAATCAGGAATAAATCAAGCTAATTAACAAATCTATCATATATCAAAATCTCACATTGTACTCTGTAAATATACACAATTATTACTTGTCAATTAAAAACAAAAAATAAAAATAAAGATACAGAAAAAAATGAAAAAGAAATAAAAGAGGAAATATTACTATTAACCCTACAGAAATAAGAAAGAATTATAAAGTAATAGTATAAACATTTGTATGTCAACGCAAGAGATAATGTAATGAAATGAACTAATTCCTGGAAAATGTAAACTACTGAAACTAATGCAAGAGACAGTAGAAGTCTTAATTGACCTGTAACAAGTAAAGAGATTGAATTAGTTAAAAAATAAATAAATAAATAAAATAAAACAGAAAAACCAAAACCAAACCTTTTCACAAGAAAAGCACGGGCCCAAATGGCTTATTTGGTTAATTCTTCCAAACATTTAAAGAAAAGGTAACACCAATTTTCACAAACATTTCCCCAAAATTTAAGACTAGGTAACACTTCCTAACTCATTTAATGAGGCTAGTATTACCATTTTAACAAAACTAGAGATGTCACAAGAAAAAACTATAGACCAATATATCCTACAAGCATAGATGCAAAAATCATCAGGATAATGATAGCAAACAGAACCAGCAAAATAAATTTGGATTATACATGACAACCAAGTAGGATTTAGCCCAGAAATGCAATGTTGACTTCACATGCAAAAATCAAATGATATAATATATCATATTAGTATGTTATAGGACAAAACCCACCTAAAATTATCTCAATATATACCGAGATAGCATTTAACAAAATCCAACAATCTTTTAAGATAAAAACACTCAACACACTAATATTGTGTGTTTTAACTTTCTCAACCTAAGTGCTGTTTTTTAAAACACTCAACCTAAGTGAGTGTTTTAACTTTCTCAACCTAAGTGCTGTTTTTAAAACACTCAACCTAAGTGAGTGTTTTAATTTTCTCAAACTAAGTGCATCTATGAAAAGCTCATAGTTTACATCATGAATTATAAAAGACTGAAAGCTTTCCCACTAGGATCAGGGACCAGACAAGGATTTCTAATTTCTTCGCTTCTATTAAACATTGTAACGAAGGTTCCAGTTAGAGCAGTTAAGCAAGAGGAGAAATAAAAGGCATTCAAATTTAAAAGAAAGAAAATAAGCTATCTCTATTAGCAAGTGACAGGTGTATTGCCTACAGAAAATCCTAAGGAATACACACACACAGTTATTAGAGGTAATAAACGAATACAGCAAGTTGCAGAATACAAGATCAATATATAAATATAAATATCAACTGTATTTTCATACAATATCAATGAAGTATCCAAAAACAAAATTTTAAAAAGAAATTCCATTTACAATAACATCAAGGAGAAAAATGTACTTATGAATAAATTTTAAAAATAAGTTTAACACTTGTAAATTAAAAACTACAAAACATCGTTAAAATAAATTAAAGGAGATTTAAATAAATGAGAAGACATTCAATGTTCATGGATCAGAAGATTTCATATTGTTAAAATGGCATTGTGCTCAAATGATATATAGATTCAATATAATCTTCCATCAAAATCCCAGCTGTTTTTTTTTTTTTTTTCCAGAAATGGACAAGCTGACCTAAAACTCACATGGAAAAGCAAGGGACCCAGAGTAGCCAAAATAATCTTGAAAAAGATGAAAAGTTGGAGTACTCACACTTCCAATTTCAAAACTTACTGCAAAGTCACAGTAATCAAAAAACTGTTATATTGGCACAATAATAGACATACTGATTGAGGGAATAGAATTCAGAGTACAGAAATAAATCCTTAAATTTGTAGTCAATTGTTTTTGACAAGGTTGCTAAGAAATACAATAGAAAGAATATTTTTTCAACAATTTATGCAGGGACCATTGTATACTAACATGCCAAAGAATACATTTGAACTCCTGTGTTACATCATATTCAAAAATTAACTCAAAATTCTTCATAAACCTAAATGTAAGAGCTAAAATTATAAAACTTAGAAGAAAATAGAGGCATAAATTCTCGTGACCTTGGATTAGGCGAGGTCACAAATATAATACCAAAAGCACAAGCAAAAACAACAAAATAGGTAAATTAAGCTTCATCATTTGGAAACTAGCATCCAGAATACATAAAGAATGCTTACAACTCAAGAATACAAAAAATATAACTCAATTAAAAATGGGGAAAGGGGTCTTCTCCAAATAAAAAATACAAATTTGCAATAAGTACATAAATAGATGCTCACATCATTAGTCAATAGTTAAATGCAAATCAAAACCACAAGAAGACACCACTCCACTTTTACTAGAATGGACAATGAAAGTAAAATAGATGGACAATGAGAATGTTGATGGGGTGTGGAGAAACTGAAACCCTCATGCAAGGAATGTAGATCCTTTAGTAATAGTTTTTGTTTGTTTGTTTTTGTTTTTGTTTTTGTTTTTGATACGGAGTCTCGCTCTGTCACCCAGGCTGGAGTGCAGTGGCGCGATCTCTGCTCACTGCAGGCTCCGCCTCCCGGGTTCACGCCATTCTCCTGCCTCAGCCTCCCGAGTAGCTGGGACTACAGGTGCCAGCCACCATGCCCGGCTAATTTTTTGTATTTTTTTTTAGTAGAGACGGGGTTTCACCATGTTAGCCAGGATGGTCTCGATCTCCTGACCTTGTGATCCACCCGCCTTGGCCTCCCAAAGTGCTGGGATTACAGGCGTGAGCCACCGTGCCCCGCCATTTTTTTTTTTTTTTTTTTTTTTTTTTAGATATAGTAATGTCTATATTTATGCCAATACTTCCCTCCCTTCTTTCGTACATTCCCTGGTTCCTCTCTTTTTGTTTCTTCTCTTCCTCTTCTTTCCTTTTGGTCTATATTTAATTGAATTTTGGAATCAAAATATGCTTGCTATAATAGACTAGAGAATTTTTCTTTTCTATATGATAGAAAAGTGATGATAATTATAAAGTATTTGTTCTTTAAAGTTGGAATAAAATACAGCTATAAAAACTACACTGATAAAAAATGTATACTAGGCCTTTGTATTTCCAATCTCTTCTGTGATTTTTAGCTTGGTCTACTTTTTCTTAAGTAATTTTGTTTTGTTTATTCTTTCTACCTCTTTTCTGTCTCTTTCAACTTCATTTTTTCTTTCATTAATGCTATTATCTTTTTGTATTTTGGTTTATTATGTTATTTTTACTTTTTTCCTAAATATTTGTTATTTTTATTTGATAATAAATTCATTTCAGCTATAAATCTTTATCTGAGCCTTATTTTAGCAGCATCCCACACATTTAGTGTGAGGCTTTAAATTATTTTCTGGATAGTTTGTAATTTCTGTTTTTCTAAGTCAGAAATTTTTCAATTTATATATTTTGTATTTTTTATATAAAATTTTATTAGAGTATGTTTAAAGAATAAGACCTATGAACTATCTCCATTTAAAAATTTTTAGAATTTTAAGATTGTGACCTGTTATAAAGATAATGCATGTTTTTAAGTTCTATGAACATAAGAATGTATGTTCTCTGCTTTTAATGCTTATATGTACAAACAAAATATATACATATACCTATAAAATATAAATGCTCCATAACTTATGGTGAGGTTACATCCCCATAAACCCATGGTAAATTGAACATAACATCATTAAGTCAAAAATATGCTTAACCTATTGAATGTCATAGCTCAGTCTAGCCTATCCTAAACTTGCTCAGAACACCTAGCTTACAGTTGGCAAAACTGTCTAGCAACACAGTAACACTGTAGAATATCGGTTGTTTACCCTCATTATTGTGTGTCTGACTGGCAGCTGTGCCTCGTGGAGCTGCCCAGCATCTTGAGAGAGTGTCATACCGCATATTGCTAGTCCAGGAAACGATCAAAATTCAAAACTCCAGTCATAGTATCTAATGAATGTGAATCATTTTCGCATCATCATAAAGCTGAAAACTCTCAAGTTGAACCCCTGTAAGTTGGGGACTGTCTATATTTTGAATCAGTTAAATTGATTAATTGACTAATTATATTCTTAATGATGTTTTATGTTATAATGTCTCCCTATTTCTATGCATTAGCATTAAATTTCACTTTAATATTAATTATCTCACTATTGATATCTAATATTTACTGTATAATTGTGATTTTGTTTGCATTCTTTCATTCCCTTATTTTCAATCTTTCTTTGTCACTGTTTAGGGTATAGTGTTTGAAAACAACAAAAAGCTGCTTTAAAAAACTAGTTGGATTATGTGTTATTCTATTTATTGAAGGAGCTGGAAATACTTGTATTTCTTCTGATCTCATTTTATTTTTACCATTTTTTTGTTTTAGCTGTTTTCCTTTGCTTCTTACATATTTGGAAGTTGTATGCTTTTCAGTTTTGCTGGTGGTATGTAGTGCATTCACTCATTACCAAATTAAAGGCTGATAAGTTGCCAACCATTGAAGATATACACTGAAGAAGAGAAATAGGATGATTGCCGCCATGAAACTTATATTGTAGTGGGAGTAGATGAAAAGCAACCAACTAACAAAGAAGAAATAATTAAATAAGCAAGATAATATTAAATAAGCACTATGTAGAGAACTCAGATAGAAAAGCATGACAGCAAGTGACTGGAGGCTTCTTAGAAGTGGCCTCTTGGTTGTGCTGTCCTTCGTGCCCCAATGCGTGACCCTTGAGGGAGAGGAAGGCAGCAACACGATGACGATCTTAGAACTCCCAGTGCTCTTTCCTTTACCTTTCTAGGTAAGTTTAGACAAACACACATACACTCACACGCACATACACACACACGTAACTTTTTATTTTTTTTCTCATTTTAACATAAGTACATATGGAACTTATATTGGGAAGCCAGAAAACCTGTGTTTCAGTAAGACTAAATTTTGTTCCTTCAGTAAAACAGAATGCTTTTCCATTTTGATATTTCATTAATTTTGTTTTAAGCAAAGAAATGAGTTGATTAAAAGTGAAAAAAAATGACAGTAGTAGCATTTTGTGGTAATACATTTATTTCATGTCAAATTAAATCAATAAAATATATGAAGATTATATTGAAATACTTTCATCATTTAGTTGGGATTTTTGAATAATGCTTTAAAGAAAATTAACCACAAGAAGAATTATACTATGGTCACAGAAAGCTGATTGATATCACAGTTCTGTTACAATAAAATATTTTTATAATCTATTTTAAGAGAGAATGAAATATATTAATATAAAAGTAGAAGTATTAATTTACAAATTTAAATTTTGCCTACCCAGCCCTATAAATCATAACCTTGGACAATTAAGCCTTCCATTTAATCATTAGTAAATCTTAAGTTATTACAATGTGTTTGCAACAGTATTAAACAATAATTGAAGTCTTTATTCATTTTCCAAATAGTTATTATTAATAATTCTGTTTTTATGGAAAGTTGATTTTCTTAGCCCCTTTAAAAAAATAAGTGGAATGATGTAAGGGTGATACAACTTAAGTAATTAAAATTATCTTGATTTTTTTTAACTTGGCCCATGCAACCACAGACAAGTTTTGGTGTGTCTGTGTAGCTTAACACAAAATCCAGATTTGACTTTACTCATTATATTACATGACAGTTGGTTTGATGTTATTTAAAACTGTCTGAGATACTAAGTGTTTAGTGGGGTTTTGATTAGTAACTGGCAAACTTCAAAAGGCCTGAATATTTGGTTTGGAAAAAACTTGATTAGTTTGGATGGCTATTCAGATTTTCACCAAAATCTCTGAAGGCCTTTTTCCAGGCCTTCCCAGTCTGAATATTTTATTCCTCATCCATTTCCCAAGAAACTGAGTTTCATGTTTCTAGGACTGTAGTTTCCAGCTAAATATTCTGGAAGCCCCTCTTTATGAAGACTGATAGGTCATATAACCATTTTTTTTAGAAACTTCATATCCATTATCATTGCTTACATGGATAACTTTTTCTATCATCAGAATCATGAGCTTTTAGAACTATATGGAATGCTTCAAGATTGTCTAGCCAATTCTAGTTACACATGTTAGGAGTTAGTTTAAACTCAGATAGTTATGTAAGCTAAGTTTTTAAGTGGAGATACAAGTAGTTTCAATAAGACTGGAGTGAGGGATAAATAAGATAATATACGAAAAATATTCCACCATTTTAGCTGCCGCCCCCCGCCACACACACACATCCCTTTGTCTTTCTTTCTTCTTTTCATATAGAATGAGGTAGTGGTAAGTGGATGAACATAGCTTGGATTCTGCCTCATGGGTTCACTTTTGACCACAACTCATAAAACCATCTTCCTTCTTTCTTTCCTAATCTAAAACCATTTCCTTTTTTTCCTTTCCTGATGTTTCATTTTCTCTTGCCCTGTTCTATCTTTGCTATTCCAGTAATGTGAATTTCCCTCCACTACCCATACATTGTTATCTGGGATGAAGAGGCAGAATTAATTAATTAATTAATATGATATGCCACATTCCTTAATAATCAGTCACAAAGAGATGAGCTTCATGGATGCAAATATATGCCTACTTTCATGTTCAAAGATGTGGCATATAGGAATTATGTATATTATGAGGATCATTGATAAGCAAATATTTTCCTTTGATTAGTTACTGGTTGTAGAGTGCTTTCTATATATCCAGCCACTGTATTAATCCCTTTGTACTATTTCCTTTAATCTTCATATATGTCTGATAAAATACATATTTCCTCTACCTGGAACATTCTGCTTCCTGATCTTCAATAGGAGGCATTTCTTCTTATTTATGTTTCATCTCAAAAATTTCCTCCTCAGGGAGGCTGTTTATAACATCTCATCTTGAAGAATCTCCTAGATTGTCTTTAACACATCATTCACTTTCATTTCTTACCACCTGACTTATCAATATATAGAATTTTCTTTTTTAATTTGCTAACATGTTATTATTTTCCTCCCCTGACAACTGTAATTAAAACCACATATTGGTTTTGTTCATTGCTGAATTGGCAGTCTAACCCGTCTTCTCCATTTTAATATCCAAGACCTTCAATTGCTCTCAGACTAGTTTTAGACTTACCTAAAAAAGAAAAAGGAAAGCCATCTCACTCTTGTTTGTGTTAATTCAGAGTCACAGACATTCAAATGTTTTAGACAAAATTATTATTATCTCTAAGATGGCCATGCACGTTTTCCAGATTCTTAGATTTTTTATAGATGTAGCGGTTTAAAAATTAGTCATTCATGGGTAGTAAATAGGGGACATTGATTTCTTCCCTTAGTTTTTAGAAATCATCAATGAGATCCTTTGGGCACATTTTCATCTTGATGGCAGTCGTGGCCTGTCTGGATCAGCTGCTGTGAGGACACCAGCTGCAGTTGGGGAGGCGTGGCAGGGCTTCATGCTCTGTGGAGCTATTGGGGGCCAGGAACAGGTGATCCCAGTGGAAGCCTTGCACCCTACTAAGTTGACTTGATAGGCTGGGAGTTTGCCCTCCTGGGCGCAGCTGCAGCTGGCCAGCCATGGCTCCAGACCTGGGCATCCCTGTGCTCTTGGGGCCCCGGGAAGCCCCCTGCCCCTGCAGGCTTGAGAGTGTCTATTCTTGTTTCCTGGCCTCTCCTTGATCCCAGCACCTGCTCTGGTGCAGAGCAAAGTTGTAGCTGAGCCCGGGTGCAGTTGCAACCTAGCCAGGAGTGCATGCACTTGGGGTGGCACTGACATGCTGGCCCCCTGCTGCCTCAGCCCCTTCCAGACTTTAGGCACCAATGAGCATGGGAGGGAGGCTTGGCGTGGACCCACAGGTGCCCCTTGGCAGGGACAGCACCGGTGCTATAGATGGCATGTTGATGGCAGCAGGAGGCAGGCAGATGCTTAGATGGGAAGAGGGGGGTCCCCAGCGAAGCCTCACCTTTAAAACAGGCATGGCCTAAAGCCTGGGGGCTGGGCTGGGTTGCCATTTCCAGATGGAGTTTGCAACCTGGAGTGAGTACTTCCTTGATGTTTTTCAACCAATTGGAGAGTGCTTTTTCCAGGCCCACTGATGGCCACCCATAGATCGATCAGCACACACTTCCTTCTGAGCCCATAAAAACCCCAGACTCAGCCAGACTCAGAAACTTGTCAGGATGACCTGCCTGTGAATAGGAACTGCCGTCTCTGCTGAGAGCTGTTCTGTTGCTCAAAAAAGCTCCTTTCCACCTTGCTTACCTTCCAGTTGTTCACATAACCTCATTCTTCCTGGACACAAGAGAAGAACTCAGGACCTACTGAACAACAGGAGTTAAAAGAATTATAACAGGTTCTTGGCTGGCTTGCCAAACTGTGGGCAGTGACATGCTCCCAGATTGCAGGAGTGAAGAGTACTGACCCTTCTGGGGACCTAGACCTAGAGATTCCTGGAGCCAGAGCTGCTGTAACACTATAGCCTTCCTACCATCCACTGGTGCCAGGTGGCTGCATCCTATGACAGGAAGTAGTGGCAGGGCTGGGCCAGCCCAGGAGCCACAGGCCAGAGCAAGGTGGAGGGACTGAAGGAGCTGTAACACAAACTGGCTGAAACATGCCCCTATGAAACATACCTCCCTGCCCCAGCTCACCATGCTGCAGGAGACAAGAAGGAGAGAAAAGCTGCTGCCTTTCTGGGAGCCCAGACCTCTGGGGTCCCCAAGCCAGACCTGGGGTCCCACAGACGTGGGGTCCCCAAGCCAGGGCTGTGATACACTATAATACCCTCTTTGGGTTCTGTTCTTCTTGGTGTCTCTAAGCTTTTGGGCACCATCACATTTCTCTTGTCCAGACGCTGGTGCCTGCAGTGGAAGCTGCTTGTAGTATGTCTGGTCCAGCTGCAGGCTCCCACAGAGCCAGTATCTGTGCTGGCATTGGGAGCTGTCTGCCCCACTGCAGCAGCCGGCATGCCTGACTGTATGCAGTGGCCAGACCCCACACTCACTCACTCATACACCCTTCTCCACTCCACACCTGGCTCACCCTTGGCAGGTGTGGGATCTGGGCCAGTAGCATGAGCTGAGCACAGCTTACTGGGCTGAATGGATGGAACAAGGTGCTGCTGGTCACAGAGGTTTCTGGACAGCAAAGCAACACCTGAAGGATCCTATGACAATACTGTGATCTAAGAATATGACCAGTATTCAAAATTCTTTATTTCTTGTTTATTTGTTCGGTATTATATACGTATATATAACTATATTACTTCTATACTTAATTTGTTGAGAGTTTTTATCACAAGTACATGTTGCATTTTATTAAATGCTTTTTCTATGTCTATTGAGATAACCATAAAGTTTTTGTCCTTTATTTTGTTGCTGTGATATGTAACATTTAATGATTTGCATCTTTGCATCCCTGGGATGAATTGCACTTGATCATGGTGAACTTGATCATGGTCTTTTAAATATGTAATTGGATTTGGTGTGCTAGTATTTTGTTGAGAATTTTTACATCTATATTAGCCAGGGATATTGGCCTGTAGTATTTTGTTGTTGTTGTTGTGAGCTTGTCTGTTTTTGGTATCAGGGTAATGCTGGCATTGTAGAATGAGTTTGGGAGAATTCCATCCATTTTAATTTTTTGAAGAGTTTAAGAAGAATTGATATTAGCTCTTCTTTAAATGTCTGGTAGAATTCAACAGTAAAGCCATCAGGTCCTGGACTTTTCTTTGGTGAGAAATTTTTTATTTCTGATTCGATCTTGTCACTCATTATCAGTCTTTTCAGGTGGTTTATTTCTCGTGATCCAATCATGATTGTGTGTACACAGAAATTTCTTTATTTCTTCTAGGGTTTCCAACTTATTAATGTATAGTTGTTCACAATAAATTTTAATGATCCTTTGTATTTCTGTGGTATTAACTGCAGTACCTCCTTTTTCATTTCTGATTTCATTTATTTGAGTATTCTCTTTTTTTCTCAGTCTAGCTAAGTTTGTCAGTTTTGTTTATCTTCTCAAGAAAGTAACTGTTTTGTTGTTTTTTTGTAATTTGTTTAAACTTTACTTATTTTTTTAAATTTTTATTATTTCTTTTCTTCTATTAATTTGGGTTAAGTTGTTCTTGCCTTTCTACTTCTTTGAAGCACAATGTTAGATGATTTGAACTCTTCTAATTTTTTGATGTAGGCATTTACTGCTATAAGTTTCCCTGTTAGTACTGCTTTTTGCTGTACCCCATAAGTTTTGGTATGTTGTTTATCCATTTTCATTTGTCTGAACAAATTTTTAAATTTTTAAAATTAATTCCTTTATTTACCCATTGGTTTCAAGAGCATGTTGGTTAATTTCCATGTATTTGTAGAGTTTGAATTTTTTTGTTATTAATTTCTAGTTTTCATCCATTGTGGTCGGAAGGTACTTGATATTTTTTCAATTTTTTAAAAAATTTAAAACTTGTTTTTGCTCTGACATATAGTTTATCCTAGAGAATGTTCCAAGTGGTATCAAGAAAAATGTGTATTCTGCAAATGTTGGATAGTCTATTCTGAAAATGTCTGTTGAGTCTATTTGGTGTAGGTTGCAGTTTAACTTCATTTCTTTTTTGTTATTGTTTCTGTCTGGATAACCTGTCCATTGCTGAAAATGGGATGTTGAGGTCTCCTACTATTATTATACTACAGTCAGTCTCCCCCTTTAGTTCTAACTATATTTGCTTTATATAGTTAGGTGCTCCAATGTTGGGTGCATATATATTTACAATTGTCTCTTCTCACTGTATTGATCACTTTATCATTATATAATGGAATTCTTTGTCTCTTTTTGCAGTTTTTGACTTAACATCTGTTATCTGATATAAATATGGCTATTCCTGCTCTTTTTTGGTTTTCATTTGCATGGAATATCTTTTTCTATCCCTTCGCTTTCATTCTATGTGTGTCCTTACAGGTGAAATACATGTCTTGTAAGCAGCATATAGTTGAGTTTTGTTCCATCAGCCACTTTATGTATTTTAATTGGAGAATTTAATACATTTACATGAATTTAACCCATTTACATTTATGTTTACAGTTACATTTAATCCACTCAAGATAATTATTGATAGGTAAGAACTTACTCGCGATTGTTACTTGTTTTCTAGAGTTTTTTTTTTTTCCTTTTTTTCTTCTCTTACTGCCTTCCTTTGTAGTTAAGTCATTTTCTCTAGTAGTATGCTTTGATTTCTTGTTTGTTATTTTTAATGTATCTATTATAGGTTTTTGCTTTGTGATTATCATGGGGATTACAAAAGTGTCTTTTAGTAATAACAAGTTATTTTGATTTTAACTCCATTTCTCCCCATTTTGAATTTTTGGTTTCACATTTTAGATCTTGTATATGGCCTGTTGACAAACTAATGTTGTTATTATTTTTAATAGTTGTTTATTTTAGCCTTCATACCAAAGATGTAAGTGGTTTACACAACACGTATAGTATTAGAGTAAGTATTAAAGTAAGTATAGTTTGTACACCTACTTTTACAAGTGAGTGTTATATCTTCAGAAATTTTCATGTTACACATTAGCATCATTTTTTTTCAGTTTGAAGAAATTCCTTTCACATATCTTGTAGGACAGGTTTTGTAGCAATGAATTCCTTCAGCTTTTGTTTTTCAGGGAAAGTTTTTATCTCTCCTCTGTTTCTGAAGGATAGCTTTGCTGGGTACAGTATATTTGATTGGCAATATTTTTTTCTTCAGCATTCTGGATATATTGTTTCACTTTCTCCTGGACTGCCAGATTTCTTCTGAGAAGTCTGCTGCCATGCATATTTGAACTGTCTTATATGTTATTTCCTTCTTTTCTCTTGCTGCTTTGATGATCCACTCTTTGTCTTTGAACTTTGAGAGTTTGATTATGATATATCCTTAAGTAGTCTTATTTGAATTGAATCTGATTGGTGACCTTTGACCTTCCTGTACTTGGATATTTATATCTTTCTGCATATTTAGAAAGTTTTTTGTTATTATTTATTTGAATGTTTTCTATCCTTTTGTTTTTCTTAATCCCCCCTTGGACTTCAGTAACTCAAGTATTTGCTCTTTTGATACTATCCCACAGATGCTGTAGGCTTTCTTCTTTCCTTTTTATTCTTTTTTTATTTTTCTCTCTTTGTGTATTTCCAAATAGCCTGTTTTTCTGCTCACTGATTCTTTCTTCTGTTTGATCAATTCTGCTGTTGATGTTCTGTATTGCATTTTTCATTTCATTCACCATATTTTTCAGCTCCAGAATTTCTCTTTGATTTTTTAAAAATTATTTCAATCTTTCTGTTCAATTTCTCTGTTCAGTTTCTGAATTGTTTCCATGCATTTTATTGAATTTTGTTAAGCTTCCTTAAAACAACTGTTTGAATTCTTTTTTTGAGAGATCACACATCACTTTAGGGTCAGTCTCTGGCAGCTTATTTTGTCTGTTTGGTGAGGTCATATTTACCTGAATGTTTCTGATGCTTGTGAATGTGTAACATTGTCTGCCCATTGAGGGGTTATTTATTCCAGACTTCACAGTATGGCTTTTTTGTGCCCTTCCTTCTTCAGTGTGCCTTTCAGGGATTCTAAGCAGATTGACTGTTGCATTCCCTGAGTTCATGACCACTGTAGCTATCTAAACACTAAAGGGTGGTCTAGAGGTCTAAGCCCAGGTTTGCTGTGAGATCCACAAGGGCTCTTAGGTTGGTATGGTTCTCTGACCCAAATGAACCTGGGGAAGACCCAAGGGGAGTATCCTAGCTATGTGGGAAAGCTGATCAGGGACCTGAACCTGGTAGCCTATTCCAGCTGCCCAGAGAGGTGCACCTTCTAGATGTATCCTTCAGAAATGCAGTAGTTTTCTGACTGCAGCAAAAAATACTGGAGCCCAGAGTGTGCCCCCTCAGGATCTGCTATGAGATGGGGGCTGGCAAGCCTGTCTCATTGGCTCTGCCAGGCACACATCTCCCTGCAGGTCCCTCCACAGGCACGATAGTTGTCTGACTACAGTGGGAGGGGCCAGGGTTAAGACTAGACCTCTTCAGGATATGCTGTGGGATGGAGGCTGGTGATCCCATCATGGATGGTCATATTCCTGAGCTGTGAGATATAAGTGAACATCTCTCTGGGTCCTTGCAAGAGCAGCTCTAAGCTGGGACCTCAGCTTGGGGTGTTGGCACCAAACCACAGGTAAACTTTCAGGCTCACTGCTGAGACCAATGTTAGCTGGCAGGCAAGACTTTCTGCTGAGGCACCAGTGAGTACTATTTCTCCTGGACCTCTTGACGTATCATTTTGGTTGCAGGATCAAGACCAGGTGGGGCTGTATTCAAGCTGTTTGGGGAATGGGGCTGTTTCTGGGATTGAAACCAAAAACACAGCTGGTGAATCTGGTACCTGGATGCTGGCCTGTACTCTCAAAACTGCATTCCTAGGTCTGAGGCTCCATTGTGGTTTCAAAATTTCCTACTTGAATTCTGAGGCTTCTACAGAGAGACTTTTGTCTGTAGATGCATGCAGAATTTGTGGTGTTGTGGGGGGATAGGAGTAAGATAGGATAGGGATAATTTCTTCATCTTTCTGACATATCTCAGGTCATTTTTTTAATACAACTTTTCATTACTATAGGTAGACTCTGTTGAAAAATATGCAGGTGAAGGGCTACATACAGGAAATAAAGGGTCAGGAAATTAAAGAAGCTTCTACATTAGTTATGAAGACACTCATGATTCTGGATGTGTAGAGCATTCAGAAAGATTTAGGGTACATTCACCTCTAATTGATGTGATCTTACTCAAAATATTATTTTAAAAAATCCATACATTTTTTAAAATAAAACTTTATTTTAGATTCAATGGGTATATGTGTATGTTTGTTACATGAGTATATTGTAGGGATTGGGCTTCTAGTGTACTCATTACCCAAATAGTAAACATTGTACCTGATGGATAGTTTTTCAACTCTCACCCCATCTTTTACCCGCCCTGCTTTTGGACTAAACAGTGTCTTTTATTTACAACTTTACATCCATGTGTACCCATTGTTTAGCTCCCAGTTATAAGTAAGAACATACAGTATTTGATTTTCTATTTCTGAGTTATTTCACTTAGGATAATGGCCTCTGGATGTTTCCATGTTGCTGCAAAGGATATTATTTATTCTTTTTTATAGTTTTTTAAATGTGGTACATACACAGCAGGGAATATACCACAGCATTCAATGCTATAAATGTACCACATTTTCTTTATCCAGTCAATCACTGATGGACACTTAAGTTGGTTCCATGACTTTGCCATATGAATATTGCTGTGATGAACATATAAGTGCGGTGTCTTTTTTAAAATAATGATTTATTTTCCTTTAGGTATATACTCAGTAGTGAGATTGCATCATATTGTTTTCCACAGAGGTTGAACTAATTTACATTCCCACCAATTGTACGAGTGTTTCCTTTTCTCCACATCCATGCCAACATCTGTTGTTTTTGACTTGTTAATAGTAGCCATTCTGACTGATGTAAGATGATGTCTTATTGTGGTTTAATTTTAATTTCGATTTCTCTGATAATTAGTGATGTTTTAACTTTGTTGGATGAGACTAATGAAATTTTGGTGAAATCTTCTTAAAGTAAAACTTTTATGATGGAGTATATTAAAAATTTCTGGTCTTACATTGTTTCCTGAAATAATTTTTAAAATGTTAACATAATTTTACTATGGAGATATTTTACTAAACCCCAAACTTTGATTTTCTAAAACATATTTAAGAGGGCAATATTACTACTTACTTCATACAATTATATTTCAACATGGTGAGGTTTGCCTCTCAGTGAAGTCAAGAGTAATTATTTTTTTGATTACTTTTCATGACAATGTTATTTGATTATATTTTATTTGTTTTGTAAACTAGTAGCTTTTCTTAGCAATAAGATGGTTTTAATATATTGAAGTACAAGATGATATATGTTTGCCACCATAAACATACAAAAATGCAAAGCCAGCCATCTGGGGTTTATTTTAATAACAGTGTGCTCATAGGGGTTATAGAACACTTAATGCCAAACAAAGTAACTTTTTCATTTGTTTTCTTGGATCATCTATATTTAAATAGTAGCCAAAACAACTTTGTTTGCAGATGTCTTAAAAAAAATGCTGTGGCTCATAATCAGGTCAGTTCTTTGAAAGTGCTTCAGTAATAATGCAGTTAATAGGTTATTTGATGTGCATTTCTTTAAGCTTCCCATCTTGACAAAGCTACCCTCTTTAAGCTGAAGGGCATATCTCTGTACCTATGATTGTATGAAAATCATACCCTTGGCCAGGAGCGAAGGCTCACGCCTGTAATCCCAACACTTTGAGAGGCCTAGGTGGGCGGATCACGAGGTCAGGAGATTGAGACCAGCCTGGCCAACATGGTAAAACCCCGTCTGTACTAAAAATACAAAAATTAGCTGGGCATGGCAGTGTGTGCCTGTAATCCCAGCTACTCGGGAGGCTGAGGCAGGAGAATTGCTTGAACCCAGGAGTCGGAGGTTGCAGTGGGCCGAGATGGCGCCACTGCACTCCAGCCTGGAGACAGAGCTAGATGCCGTCAAGGAAAAAAAAAAGGAAAAGAAAGGAAGGAAGGAAGGAGGGAGGGAGGGAGGGAGAAAGGGAAGGAAGGAAGAAAGAGAAAGAACGAACGAACGAAAGAAAGAAAGAAACAAAGAAAGAGAAAAGAAAATCGTATTCTTTGCACTTACGTCCATACATTCAGTGTTAAATATATACATATTATGTCATTCCTCTATGATGTCAGTTACTTAGATATTATCTGTGGGTGTCTTTGGAAGTTCTGTTAAATCTTAAAGGTGCTTGGGGAAGACCCAGCAAATGAAGTCAATTTTAACCCAAATTTTAAGCACTATAAGGATTTGGTTCATTATACTGATATAAGAGGGAAATCTGTGTGCAAAGATTATTTGCAATTTTCACTGAAATTGAAAAAGGCTTTTCAGTGTTACCTGAGCATTTCTTAGAATTATTATGACATACCTAAATGATGTAGAAAAATATTGATATTAACTTATGATTTTCCACTTTTATTTTGACTTGAGTTTATACACAATATATGGGAAAAGTGAATAATTCAGCTGAAAATCAAGATGGTTGAGATAAAACATTTGGTATTTAGGAAAATGTTGCATACAACAGTGATTCATAAAAGACAGCAGAGAGATAAGAATAACTTATGGAAAATTTCAATGTAAATCTTCTCTATACATTATGAACTTACAGAAACCTGTAAACGAGAGCATCACCCTTCGACAGAAGCAGATGTGGCTTAATATTTCAACCTTGTCACTCACTTCCTACCAATATAACCTTGGACCATAAATTAAGCCAGGGATCATAAACTTAAATACCTACATGATTTGTTAAAAGTGAAATGAGTGAAGTTGGCAGGTCAAGGATTTGGTGATCTGAAGTATTTTTTTCATGTTCAATGTTAAATCTTTCAAGAGTAGGTAGATATATGCATTTCTGTCTTCAATGCCCTAGTTTTTAAATGTTGGCAAGTAATTAAAATATTTAAAATAATACCTCTTTGGCTGGGTTCAGCCTGTGGGCACTGGAGTGTGGTATCTACTTTAAACTTTTATTTCTTCATATAGAAGAGGATTTTTGTGAAGATTCAATGAGATAAAGCCAAAATTGCTGACATGTTGCAAGTCTTTAATAAAGGTATTGACACTTTCTACATAATTTTTAACTTCTCTTCCCCTAGTGAGTAGAAATAGTCAATAAAAGCCACAAAGCTTTTAGCTTTTTTACTTTTTACAAAATATAGATTTAACTTCTGTATTTATGACATTGCCTTTAGCTATTTTAAACTTCCAAATAGAAAGCAGAACTTCTTTATTAACTTTGAAAAATGATTTTACAAGGTGTTTATGTAGTTGATATAATTACTTAAGTTACTTTAAAGATCTACTGACTACCCCTTGGCTGATATATCCAATCCTTGGGATTCATCAAAACACCAAAATAGCTTTTCATTACTCTTACACATTACAGCATAGCAGTCTGTAGAACCTTGTCATTAGACTAAAGGAAGAGTTTCTAACATGCTTAATATACATTTTTTTCATCTGCGAACCTATATGGAATAATAGAAATATGCGGCTTTGTGTCATATGGATGTGGGTTTAAATCTTTCTTTTGTCATAGACTTAGTTGTGTGCCTTTGGTCAAATACTTATTTTCTTTGTTTTCTTATTTATAAAAATGAGAGCTCTACTACTTCTCTGGGAAGGTAGTACTGAGGGTTAAGTGAGATAAACTATGTAGAAGTGCCCAATAGATGTCAATTTTTCTTTTTCTCTATCATTTTTACCTTTAATAGAATAAAAACCTTCATTTATTAAGCAATAATTGATTAGTTTCTTAGGTAATCTAATCATGTATATGTAAATATGACATCATACTAGGTCATGGCTTATTATTTGGGCAACAGTTTGAAGGGAGATGAATCTTTATTCTGGACAATTCCTCAATGCATATAGATTTTTGAGTTACCTATAATATTTTGAGATTATCTTACCCATTGAGCAGCAAAATTTTGTTTTGTTTTTAAAGTAGACATTAAATATGTGTTGGATAAATGAACAAAATATATTGTTAGGTATAACCCACAAAAAATCTCGAACATGATCACATGATCATATGACTCAGTAAGTTTAGTTCTACAAAATATATTATTGTCTTACTCTACCACCGGAAGACTCCTTCACTTTTTTCAGTCTCCTATGAGTAACCATCACCTGATATGAAGCAGAAAACTGTTACCTAGAACCCTTAAATGATTACAGATATTACATATACAGCAGGAAATGACTCTTGGATGCTACTGCAGTTCTAGTCACATGAATAGATATGGAAGGAGTCACAACTAGATGACCAGCTGCCTTTTTTAAACGTAGAAGATTGACATGAACATCATATTGTGTTAACCATGTAGTGAATTCTACTACAGACACAATATTTAATATCCAGATCCATATAAATGACAACACCAAGCAATTATTAAACAAAATTGAAAAATGTTAAAGAAATGCATGAGAGAGAGAGAGAGAGACACTAAAACATTAATAACAGGGTGTGAAATTCAGGTGACTTTTACTTTTTAAATAATTTTATTTTTTTTGAGATTTTTCTCGGGAAAATATTCTTTATATAATTAGATAAAATCAGCTACTTTTATTAAAAATATAAATATCAGTCAGAATAATTTCAGAAAAATGGATCATAATAAAAAATTGCTTAAGCTATAGCAAGAAAAATCGAATTAGAAATTAGGAAATTGCCATACTATTGGGTTGGTGCAAAAGTAGTGCTTTCAAAATCGCAACTACTTTTGCACCAACCACAGTGAATATAATAGGATATTTATATCTGTATTCAACTGATCTTAATTCCAAAAAGATGCATCTGAAAGTAAAATTTAAAAAATTATTAAACTGCTTTTTTAAAAAAAAAAAAAAGGACACGCTTGATTCAGAGGAACAACTGGACAATGGGATGAGGCTGTCATAGTAAATCACTCAATTTGATAAGTATTAACTATGACTTACCTTCACAGATCAAATAAATGACCATCTTTTCAAGTGGTTTTCTGTCTTAGGAAATTTTCTCATGCATATTCTTCATAAGAAAATTTTAGATCCAGTAACATCCTTTGTTACTTTATTCTCTTTGGTTTCTTTCCTGCATTTAACTTTATTAATCATTCACTTCTTAGCACTCCTGTCTCTGAACTTCCATCACATAATAAATTCTTTTTAATTTAATCTGTTTTAGTCAAGCTGACTTCTTGAATGTCCTGCAAATGCACTCAAGTTCATTTTCCTGTCAGGTCAGAGTTTTATTGTTTTCGACAATGGGCTGTCCTAAGATTTACAAAACAGGAACAGAACTAAAAACCAAGAGTGTCAACTTTTAAATTAATTATAATAAGTGAACGAAAATATTTTAGGCCAGAAGATGAGTTAACATTTATAAATGTTTGACTGGGTTGGTACTTAGTAAGTTATTTATAGACATTTAATATTTGTTAAATACATGTAAAGTTATGTGAAAACCATGCCATAAAAGAGAAATATATTACCTTTTCATGTATTGCTTTTGAGTAAGTACAACATAATATTTCCATCAAGAGGACCTTAGTTTGGTGCCCCATACACAGGAAAAAATGAGAGATAATGCAGAATGTTTATCTGGTTTACCTGACATTAGTGTTTTTGTGGCTTTACCTATGATAATATTAGATTTGGCTATTATAATACTAGATTCAAGCTTGTCAGTATGAAAACCATCTGTCTTTCTTGGAAACAGAAGTAACTGTGGCATTTTAAGAGTTGGATTTGGATTGAATCAGTAACAACAGTAAAATTATAATCATTTCTAATTTAGTATTCCTCACAAATATACTTTTTAATTCAAATTCTTTGATTTCTGCACTTTGTTTTGGTCATTCCTTAGTTAATTTAATCATTATGCGTCTCTTTTTGTTGCTTTTTTCAGGAGGAGACTTTTATTAAGTATCTAGTTTTAATTTTCAGTGAACACAACACTCAACGGAAAGGTTGGATTAATGTGTCTTCTGTTTTCCCTTTTCCACTTCCTGAAGTTTACTATTTTAGAAGCTTTCGCAGGTAGAGACTCTTAACGATGAATCATCTTGTTTATAAGCAAAGTTTAACAAATGTTGACTTGTAATAAAGCCCATTATTTGTATTAATAATAAAAAGTAGAGTGTGTATACCTGCATCATGGATGCACACTGAATTGAGAATGAGATTCTTACAACTATGTTTATTAATGTGTCAAGTAATAAAAATCCCAGAATAAAAATATTAGTAGCTGGGACTACAGCCATGAGAAACTATGCCTGGCTAATTTTTGTATTTTTAGTAGAGATGAAGTTTTGCCATTTTGGCCAGGTTGGTCTCAAATTCCTGGCCTCAAGTGATCCGCCCTCCTCAGCCTCCCAAAGTGCTGAGATTTCAGGAGTGAGCCACTGCACCTGGCAGTGTTTGAAGATTTTCATTATAATTTACTTCCTAGTTGCCAAATGGCCCCATGCTTCATAGATCTTAGAATCTAGTACATGAGTGGTTTAATATTGGGCAGCTTTCGTTTTTCTTTGGAAGAAGTCAGATTCTAAAAGTAATCTATGTGTAAAAAATCATGGATTATTTGAAATATTATGAAAGTGTTACAAAGGTTTATTTTCCAAGAGGAAATGAGCAATTTTTAACCTTGTATGCTAAGCTGACTAGGCAATCTTTAAGACAAACTTTCATCTCCATAAAGATGAATCATATTAGAAAGTTTACCATTTTATGAATTTGGTTTCATTATAAAAATCCCCATCGATATTACTTTGCTTCTCAAAAATTTGGTGACTGTTTTAAGGAAAATTTATATTTGAGAATAAAATAAATAATTTGCACCAAATTCCACTGTACATTGCTATAGGTAACCTATAAACATATCTTGTGTTGTTTCATTATTTCTTCTGTCTAATTTGGGTTTAATTTGGTCTTCTATTTTAGCTTCTTCAGGTGGAAGCTTAGAACACTGATTTGAGACCTTTATTCTTTTCTAATTAAGTATTTAATGCTAGACAATTCCCTCTAAGCCTTGATTTAGCTACATTTCACCAATTTTGATATATTGTTTTCTTTTTTTACTCAAGGAAAAATGTAATTCCTTTTATGATTTTTTTATTGATCCATGGTTACTAGAAACATGATTTAAATTAGAAACACTTGTGTAATTTATAATATCTTTTTGCTATTGATTCTAGTTTAATTCCACTGTGATAATAAAACATCATTTGCATGACCTAAATGACTTCAAATTGTTGAAGTTTGTTTTGCTTTATGTCCATTTGTGGATGTTTCATGCCCATTTGAAAATATTGTATGTTCTGTTTTTAGATGGAGTGTTGTATAAATGTCAAGTAGGTCGAGTTGATTGATTATGTTGTTTCAGTTTTCTATATCTTATTGATATCTCTCTTTAACAATGATTCAAAGACAAGTGTTGATGTTCAACTATAAATTTGTCTTTTTCTTTTAAAAATTTTACCAATTTTTAATTTTATATTTTAGAGCTCAGTTGTTGGATGTATATTAAAATTAATATGTATTCTTGATGAACTGAGCTCTATATTACTATGTATTCTCTTTCTTTTCTCCGACAATATTTTTCATTCTGGTTTACTTTTAAAGTATAATCATTCCAACATTTTTTTGATTAGTGCTACATGATATATCTTTACCTTCTTTTTACTTCTCACTTATTTATCTCTATATTCAAAGAGATTTATTGTAGATAATATATAGTTGGCTATTTTTCTTCTAACCTGACAATCTTGCCTTTTAATTGAAAGATTTAGACCATTTGCATTTAATGTAATTATTAGTTTAATAATATATTTGTTATATATCTACAATTTTGCTATTTGTTCTCTGTTGTCCCATCAGTTTGTTTCTCTTGTCCTTCTTTAACTGCTCATTTTTTGACTACTCAATTATGTGTATTTCATTTTACTTCCTCCATTACCTTATTCATTCTACATCTTTTTTTAATGGTTGGTCTAGAATTTGCCATGTACATCTTAATTTATCATAAACTTCAAATATATTTATTCCACTTCCTCCATTTCATTATTTATGCTATCGTTGTCATGCATTTTACTTGTACATATATATGAGCCTTACAATACATTATCACTATTTTTGATTTTGACAGCAGTTTATCTTTTTAAAGTAATTAATAATAACAAGAAAAATCTTCTGTACTTACCCCCTTTTTTAACCATTTCTGGCACTCTTCATTTTCCTATGTAAATTTAAATTTCTATCTTGTACTATGCTCCTACCGACTGAACACATTCCTTTAACATTTCTTATAGTGCAGATCTGCTGGCAATAAATTCTCTCTGTTTTTGTTTGCAAAAAAAAATACATATTTTACTTTAACTTTTAACAGTTTTTTTTTTTAAACTGGGCATAGACTTCTGAAGAGACTTTTTTACCCTATTAGTACTTGGAAATTGACATCTTTTGATGTGTATAGATATTGATGAGAAGTGGGCTATAATTCTTTGTTTCTCTATGTAATACTGGTTGTCTTCAAATATTTCTTATATACGGTTTTCTCTTTATTCTTCTTCTGGGACTCAAATTCCATGTATATTAGTGCATTTGATACTGTCTTTCACCTCTTGGTTGTTCTATCTGCTTTCTTTTGCTCTTTCTGTATTGGGTTGGATAATTTATACTAATCTATCTTCAAGTTTACTGATTTTTTTCCCTCAGCTTGGTTAGGTGTGTTGATAAGAATACCAAAGGAATTCTTCACCTCTGACGTAGTGCTGTTTTTATTTCTAGCATTTTTATTTGACACTTGTTTTATAGATTTGACATGCCTACTGAAATTTTCTGCCTGTTTTTGCCCACTTTTTCTACAAGACCTGGTAACATGCTAGTTAGAGTTATTGTAAAGTTGTTGTCTGATAGAGCTAACATATGGATCACCTCTGAGTCTGATATTGATTGGGTTATCTTTTGACAATGAGTTTTTTCTTTTCTTTTTTGTGTGTCTCATAATTTTTGACTGAATGCCAGATATTGTGTATAGAACAACACTAGAGTCTGAGGGAAAATCTATTTACTTTCAGAAATCAGCACATCTCGTTTGTCAGTTTATTAGTATGGACAATCGTGTCAATCTTGTCAGTATTTGAGATGGGTTTGGTTGTTGCTATTTTAACCTGTATTACATCACTCCCTTTAAATTCCTATAGTGGTGGGATGTTATCCTGCACTGGGGGTGAGGCCTGGAGTGTTGGAGGGTTTTCTCATTGCTTCTGCTCCACCTCCAGCTTTCAGCAGTTCCTCTGCACCTGCACCATGGAGCGGATCTCTCTTCATGTTCTTACCCCTCCCCACACATAGTTCTCTCCTCTGTGTCACTCATGTTAGAGAAAGAGGATCCTTTATTATCTTGGTGTAGTTTCATTTTCAAGTGTGTTCTCTGCTCCTGGGACATGGTTGTGGAGTTTTCATAGACCTGGCCTTTTTTCTCATGTCAGCTAAGCCCTACCTTGTATCTTTGGAGGATAGTGGATAGGAGAGTGCTTTCTGCATTTACCCTACTGGTAATAGACCTCTGCTTTCTATCTGTGTAAGATCTTGAATCCAAGAGGTTACCTGCCCCTCTTTCAGGAGCAGGAAGATTTTGCTTCTTCCCTTTATACTCATCCAGCAGAAACAGTGACTATATGCTTACGTTCTGAAAACAGGAGGGATTCTTATTTATTCTCCAGAGGCAGCTGGGTTATGCTTCTACTCCTCTGCCAGAATCATAGGAGTTTTGCCTGGACTCTAGGGGCAGTATCACTTCCTGTCTCTACTCCAGCAACTTAATGCCTTTTCTTTTTATAATTGAAGGGTCTGAGAAAGTACATGGAAGTTTTGTACCTGTTCCTCAGGGGTAGCTGGTCACCGCTTGCATACCTGTGTAACTAAGGGAGCTCTCCCCAGTCTCCTGTGTAGACCTTAAATTTTTATGAAATTGGCTCATGGAAAAAAGCTTGTGAGTGAGTGCAAACTTCTCTTATTTCTAGGACATTCAGCTTTTCTGAACTGATATGCTAGTCAATATCAGCCTTTAAAATTTTGTCAAAATTTAATGTGATTTACTTTTACCTACTTCTGTGTTGATCACCTCTTCCTCCCATGCCTTGGCAAAGGTATGTGTTCTGTTTCTCCTCAGAGGGCTTGTCATTTTTTGGAATTCAGTTCATTTGTTTGCCTTACAAACTCAGCTTTCCTATGGGCTAAAGAATAGGTATAATTTTATAGATTATTTGACTTTTTCTTGTTGTTAGGATAGGAGCAACATTCTCTTGGTTTTTTTTTCTTTTTGTATATTAAGCTGATGCAGAATCACCCTGAGTGTATAGTTGTTTCAAGGCAGCCAGATAACAGAACAAATGTATTAACTTAGTAGAATTTATATTAACAGGAAAACAATGCAATATGGTTTATATTGTTCACATAAGTTAAGACTTGAAAAGTAGTAAGCATGTCCTTAAAAGAATAATGCTGAAACATTATCAATAAAAACCCATAGTGAAGTTGTACAAGAGGCAAGTGAATATTGGTTCCTGGAGTTCTGTTTGCAGATAGTAAATTATGTGGTATTCATAGACTTCTATACTTATATTCATAACAGAAATATTAGTTTCACTTTCCGTTAGATAAGTGTCTTGGAGGAAGTAAAATGTAAATTTTGTCTTAAAGCAGTTGTGACTTGAACTAGCCACGGAAGAGGGATAAGGCAATTCAGGTGAAGAAAACAGCAAATTCAAAGGCATGAAAATAGAAAATGAGTAGTGAGCTTGTAATATATTGAAAAATCATAAAGACACTATGCTTATTTTGTTTATCTGTTTCAGAGGTTGTCAAACTACAGTAATAGCTGCATTTAGTCTGTGGCCTGTTTTTGTGTGACCAGTGAGCTAAGAATGCCTTTTACATTTTTAGAGGTTTGCTAAGAAAGAAAAGATGAACACACATAGGCTCAAAATAATGGGATGGAGGAAGATCTACCAAGCAAATGGAAAACAAAAAAAGGCAGGATTGCAATCCTAGTCTCTGATAAAACAGATTTTAAACCAACAAAGATCAAAAGAGACAAAGAAGGCCATTACATAATGGCAAAGGGATCAATTCAACAAGAAGAGCTAACTATCCTAAATATATACGCACACAATACAGGAGCACCCAGATTCATAAAGCAAGTCCTTAGAGACCTACAAAGAGACTTAGACTCCCACACAATAATAATGGGAGACTTTAACACCCCACTGTCAACATTAGACAGCTCAACGAGACAGAAAGTTAACAAGGATATCCAGTAATTGAACTCAGCTCTGCACAAAGTGCACCTAATAGACATCTACAGACTCTCCACCCCAAATCAACAGAATATACATTCTTCTCAGCACCACATCACACTTATTCCAAAATTGACCACATAGTTGGAAGTAAAGCACTCCTCAGCAAATGTAAAAAACAGAAATTATAACAAACTGTCTCTCAGACCACAGTGCAATCAAACTAGAATTCAGGATTAAGAAACTCACTCAAAACCGCTCAACTACATGGAAACTGAACAACCTGATCCTGAATGACTACTGGGTACATAACGAAATGAAGGCAGAAATAAAGATCTTCTTTGAAACCAATGAGAACAAAGACACAACATACCAGAATCTCTGGGACACATTTAAAGCAGTGTGTAGAGGGAAAATTATCGCAATAAATGCCCACAAGAGAAAGCAGGAAAGATGTAAAATTGACACCCTAACATCTCAATTAAAAGAACTAGAGAAGCAAGAGCAAACACATTCAAAAGCTAGCAGAAGGCAAGAAATAACTAAGATCAGAGCAGAACTGAAGGAGATAGAGACACAAAAAACCCTTCAAAAAATCAGTGAATCCAAGAGCTGGTTTTTTGAAAAGATCAACAAAATTGATAGACCGCTAGCAAGACTAATAAAGAAGAAAAGAGAGAAGAATCAAATAGATGCAATAAAAAATGATAAAGGGGATATCACCACCGATCCCACAGAAATACAAACTACCATCAGAGAATACTATAAAAACCTCTATGCAAAAAAAACTAGAAAATCTAGAAGAAATGGATAAATTCCTGGACACATACACCCTCCCAAGACTAAACCAGGAAGAAGTGGAATCTCTGAATAGACCAATAACAGGCTCTGAAATTGAGGCAATAATTAATAGCCTACCAACCAAAAAAAATCCAGGACCAGACAGATTCACAGCCGAATTCTACCAGAGATACAAGGAGGATCTGGTACCATTCCTTCTGAAACTATTCCAATCAATAGAAAAAGAGGGAATCCTCCCTAACTCATTTTATGAGGCCAGCATCATCCTGATATCAAAGCCTGGCAAGGACACAACAAAAAAAGAGAATTTTAGATCAATATCCCTGATGAACATTGGTGCAAAAATCCTCAATAAGATACTGGCAAACCAAATCCAGCAGCACATCAAAAAGCTTATCCACCATGATCAAGTGGGCTTCATCCCTGGGATGCAAGGCTGGTTCAACATACACAAATCAATAAACATAATCCAGCATATAAACAGAACCAAAGACAAAAACCACATGATTATCGCAATACATGCAGAAAAGGCCTTTGACAAAATTCAACAGCCCTTCATGCTAAAAACTCTCAATAAATTAGGTATTGATGGGACGTATCTCAAAATAATAAGAGCTATTTATGACAAACCCACAGCCAATATCATACTGAATGGGCAAAAGCTGGAAGCATTCCCTTTGAAAACTGGCATGAGACAGGGATGCCCTCTCTCACCACTCCTATTCAACATAGTGTTGGAAGTTCTGGCCAGGGCAATCAGGCAGGAGAAAGAAATAATGGATATTCAATTAGGAAAAGAGGGAGTCAAATTGTCCCTGTTTGCAGATGACATGATTGTATATTTAGAAAACCCCATCGTCTCAGCCCCAAATCTCCTTAAGCTGATAGGCAACTTCAGCAAAGTCTCAGGATACAAAATCAATGTACAAAAATCACAAGCATTCTTATACACCAATAACAGACAGAGAGCCAAATCATGAGTGAACTCCCATTCACAGTTGCTTCAAAGAGAATAAAATACCTAGGAATCCAACTTACAAGGGATGTGAAGGACCTCTTCAAGGAGAACTGCAAACCACTGCTCAACGAAATAAAAGAGGATACAAAGAAATGGAAGAACATTCCATGCTTATGGATAGGAAGAATCAGTACTGTGAAAATGACCGTACTGCCCAAGGTAATTTATAGATTCAATGCCATCCCCATCAAGCTACCAATGACTTTCTTCACAGAATTGGAAAAAACTACTTTAAAGTTCATGTGGAACCAAAAAAGAGGCTGCATTGCTAAGACAATCCTAAGCCAAAAGAACAAAGCTGGAGGCATCACGCTACCTGACTTCAAACTACACTACAAGCCTACAGTAACCAAAGCAGCATGGTACTGGTACCAAAACAGAGCTATAGACCAATGGAACAGAACAGAGCCCTCAGAAATAATACCACACATTACAACTATCTGATCGTTGACAAACCTGACAAAAACAAGAAATGGGGAAAGGATTCCCTATTCAACAAATGTTGCTGGAAAAACTGGCTAGCCTTATGTAGAAAGCTGAAACTGGATCCCTTCCTTACACCTTATACAAAAATTAATTCAAGATGGATTAAAGAGATTAAAGACTTAAATGTTAAGACCTAAAACCATAAAAACCCTAGAAGAAAACCTAGGCAATACCATTCAGGACATAGGCATGAGCAAGGACTTCATGTCTAAAACACCAAAAGCAATGGCAACAAAAGCCATAATTGACAAATGGGATCTAATTAAACAAAAGAGCTTCTGCACAGCAAAAGAAACTACCATCAGAGTGAACAAGCAACCTACAGAATGGGAGAAAATTTTTGCAATCTACTCATCTGACAAAGGGCTAATATCCAGAAACTGCAAAGAACTCAAACAAATTTACAAGAAAAAATCAAACAACCCCATCAAAAAGTGGGCGAAGGATATGAACAGACACTTCTCAAAAGAAGACATTTATGCAGCCAAAAAATACATGAAAAAATGCTCACCATCACTGGCCATCAGAGAAATGCAAATCAAAACCACAATGAGATACCATCTCACACCACTTAGAATGGCAATCAGTAAAAAGTCAGGAAACAACAGGTGCTGGAGAGGATGTGGAGAAATAGGAACACTTTTACACTGTTAGTGGGACTGTAAACTAGTTCAACCATTGTGGAAGACAGTGTGGTGATTCCTTAAGGATCTAGAACTAGAAATACCATTTGACCCAGCCATCCCATTACTGGGTATATACCCAAAGGATTATAAATCATGCTGCTATAAAGGCACATGCACATGTATGTTTATTGCGGCACTATTCACAATAGCAAAGACTTGGAACCAACCCAAATGTCCATCAATGATAGACTGGATTAAGAAAATGTGGCACATATACACCATGGAATACTATACAGCCATAAAAAAGAATGAGTTCATGTCCTTTGTAGGGACATGGATGAAGCTGGAAACCATCATTCTCAGCAAACTATCGCAAGAACAAAAAACTAAACACCACATGTTCTCACTCATAGGTGAGAACTGAACAGTGAGAACACTTGGACACAGAAAGGGGAACATCACTCACCGGGGCCTGTCGTGGGGTTGGGCGAAGGTGGGGGGAAGCATTAGGAGATATAACTAATGTAAATGACGAGTTAATGGGTGCAGCACACCAACATGGGACATTTATACATATGTAACAAACCTGCACGTTGGGCAGATGTACCCTAGAACTTAAAGTATAATAAAAAAAAAAAAAGAAAAGAAAAACAAGATGAAAGAAGAAGGGGAGGAGGAGAAAGAAGCCAAGGAGGTGACTATGCAGCTTGAAAAGCCTAAGATATTTTCAACATGAACCTTCACAGGACAGGTTTGCCATCTGCATAATTTTCTTATTGTTTGCTATTTTATCACAAGGAAATAGAAATCTCCTCAGATTTTAAAAAATTTGTACAAAATAAATATAGTCATCATATTGTCTATTCTCCTGCATTTGTTTCTTAATTGATTAAGATCAAATTAACCAACTATATTAATGCTTTTATTTTTTTCATTTCTGATCTATTAAATGTGGATTTATAATTCAATAGATCACATATATTACCAACTGGTTTTTACATTGCCTTTTTCTTTCTTTTATTGGTGAGCCAGATATAACCATAATTTCATTTCTCAAATTGTCATTAATCCATGATATACTTAAGGAGACTGATGAATTTGAGCATTCTGGCTGCAAGTCAAGGAAAAGACAGGACCATGAGATGGAAGTTATGTAACTACAAGCTTTATTGGGTGGCAGTTGGACAGGATTGCCTGGGAGGATGTCCCTCAGAGCAGTAGACTTCCAGAGACAGCAGCATAGGGTCACTATCCAGAAAGGGAGGAGGAAAAGGGAATTCCTGGGATAGAGGAATGTCAGGAGGAGGCTATGGGTTTAGGAGAAGGTGCTCAGTAGCACAGTGTGGACTATACACATGTGGGCAAACAAAACCAACTGAAGCGATTTCATGGAAGATATACTCAACCCATCTATGGTAAAATAACAGATTGACACTGGATTTCTTTCTAAGAAGATAATTTTGACTTTCTGACTTTTTCCATGTCTTTCCTTTTTTTACTATTCCTATTGGCCATTCTCTGTCAGATGGTTGAGACAGCTATACTAATTAGACAGGACTGATCTTCCAAGCTGTTTTACTTCCCCCTCTATTTGAAAGTGACAATACTTCTTAATGTACCCTCAGAAGAAGTGTGGTTGCAGGAAAATTAAAAATTAAATCAAATATGGTAAATTTTTCTGCTATTATTTTCAAAAAATATGTTAGAACACCAGAAAGAATTCTATTTGGCTTGTCAACTGTAGGATTTGATTAAACATTTCATACTTGCTCTTCATTTTTGTAGACAATCAATAGCAGATTTTTAAAATAACAAATAATGTTTTTATAAATAATGCTTAAAATTTAACTTTTACTTGGTTAGGTCCTCAGTGAAGACTGTATTCTTAACTGGTAAAATATTTGTACTTTCATATTGGATGTCCCAGTGCTGTAATCTGAATATGTTCCCTCCCAAACTTATGTGTTGAAAACCTAACCATTAATGCAACAGTGTTAGGAGGTGGGGTCTTTTGGGAGATATTTGAGCCATGAGGGACTTTGTCCTCATAACTTGATTAATGACATTATAAAAAAGACTGTGATGTGGGTTTCTTCTCTTCTGCTCTTCTACCAAATGAGTTTATAGCATCCATTCCCTTTTTTGCCCTTCTGCCTTCCACCATGTGAGGATGCACAAAGACCTACAACCAAACACCAGATATTGTGCCGCGATCTTCGATTTCCCAGCCTCTAGAACTGTAAAAAATATATTTCAGGTTTTTTAAAAAAATAAATTACCCAGTTTCAGGTATGTTGTTACAGCAGCACAAATGGAATGAGACATTTACAATGGGTTTTTAGCTTTTTCACCTGCATCTTCAAATATGCCACAGAAATTATTTTCTCACGGGGAACTCCAGTTTGCTTTATGAATTTGTTCAGGGATTGGAACATAGAAGACAAAAAGGCCAGGTTTATTACTTACTGGTGTCTGATACTTCCAGAAAATAGATACCAAAGCCGGAAAAATAGTTGCTCTTAGTTTTAAATATTTTAGAAAATATTTAAAGATTATCAAAGATTATTAACGATTGATCAGTCCTAGTTGCAAGACTCAAAAGGAGAATGAGTAAAACTCAAAGTAAGCAGTCAGAAAAGGAGCATAAATTCTTTTTTTATTGGTCTTGTTTTATAGTGAATTTGACAAAATAATTTCATAATATGCTTTCTGCTAGTTCATTACTTGACTCTGGGGCTTTAATGATGGCTGGAACCTCCATAATCCCAATGGACTTCACGGTGGAGAGTACTAACTCAAGTTGTTATGGTAAAATCCTGATAAACTCAATAGGGTTTTTGTTATGACATAGAGATTTACACCTTGAATTAAAAACACAGTAGAGGAAAGCATATTTTGACATTCACTTTTTTTGTGTGAACACCTTATAAGTATATTATCAATGACCTGTTAACTAATGATCATGGCCTCAAACATTCAGGAACAAATCTTTCAGACTTAAAAAAATTACTAACACCTGATTCTCAATCTTGGTGATCAACAGCAAGACTGCGCAATTCCAGTCTTTATCTTTTTCAATTAAGATACTAATTTACTTACCAAATTTTTACTTGGATCAAGAAATATCCATAGAAAATAATATTGTATAATAGTAAAGATAATTTAAGCACACTTAATTGATTAATTAATGCTATGGTCCAAATCGTGTTTCCCCAAAATTCACATGTTGAAGTCTATCCCCCTGATTGTAACTGTATTTGGAGATAGAGTCTTTAGGAGGTAATTAAGGTGAAAGTAGGTCATAAGAGTAGAACCCTAATCTCACAGGACTGTGGCTTTAAAAGAAGAGAAAGAAAGGTCACTCTTTCTCTCTCTCCACCATCTGAGAACACAGTGAGAAGGTAACTCTAAAAATTAGGAAGAAAGCTCTCACCAAAACAGAGCCCTGTTGGACCACAATCTTGGACTCTCCAGCCCCCAGAACTGTGAAAAAATAAATTTCTCTTGTTTAAGCCATTAAGTCTATGGTGCTTTGTTATGGTAGCCTGAGCAGACTGAGAATATGAATTTGCATTGGATAGCTATCTTAAATTTTATGCAGGATGCATTAAAATGAATACCTTCTTGAAATACTTTAAAAGTCTGTCCCTCAAAGAAAAACCGAAAAAAGAGGAGAACGAAATAATAGCCTAAAGATGTTAATAACTGATACCATATTTGAATCACCTTTCAGAATCTATTAATACCAAAAAATTCCATTGCCTTTTATAGTTAACTATGAGCATATTATCTTCCTTCTTCCAACAGACCAGAACACGTTAGGAAACATATTCCACTATTCAAAGGAAAAGGCTCTTCTTTCAAATTGTGTACTGAAGATATTTAGTTAGAAAAAGACTCAGTAGTATGCCTGGTAAGTCAAAGATTATGTTAAAATATAAGCTCATGACTACTTGAGCTTTTCTTTCCTTTTTCTCATTGGCTTTCACCCACACAATGCCTTTCTTTGCTTCTGATAAAGCTTCCCATAATTTTTCTCACCTTTGTTCTACTTGTATGATTTGACTTCATGATAATAAGTTTAACTTCCTATTTATATCTTGCCATTTTTTTTTGAACACTGAAAAGCCTCAGAAAATTACCTGTGAAATCATACTCTTTGGCCACAAGTTTGTTTATATTGCAGGAAAAAGAACATTAGGAGAGATGAAATTTAAGGGCATGAAAAGAAAACAGCATGCTACGGCTTTAGGTGTATCAGGCCTCACCCTAACTCAATCTGCATGTGATCAAATAATTTTTAGTTTTTAATTATTAATTATGGAATTGGTGAAGATGCTATATGTTTCATCCTTAAATATATGATAGAAAATGCCAAATGGAATTTGTGTAAGGGAATATATGGAAGCTTTAGGTTGAAGCAAGAGTTAATTTGGGAGCAAAGATGTTTGGTACAATGTTATCACTTTATCCTGGTTGGTGAAAGTGGGGATGGTTCTTATACAAACACCTGTCATACATGATCATGTTCTATGTGCCAGAATAGAGTGACAGTGAGGAACTGAGTAATCTTTCCTTTTTTCTGTTTACTCAGTTAGATTTCATTAAACTTAGACTGAACTTAAATATTTTTGATTAATGAGAGGAGCCTGGTGGTTAAAATAAAACACTCAAAACTCCAAATAAATGCTTTTTTTTTTTTTTTTTTTTTTTTTTTTTTTGCCTTCGAATACCAGCTTGGTGGAGGAGTTGTCTTTGGAGAATAGCACTGGCTGAGTGTATCTCAGTCCTGGACTCACATTCAGCTAGCTTATATCTAGATATAGATATAGAGGAAAAGTTATATCTAGATATAGATATGGAGGAAAATATTTCAAGAAGGAATGGTGAGCAAAACAGCTCACTGTTGATTACTGTTGAAAACTCAAGCATGATGAAACTGAAAAGTGTCTACTGGGTTTAGCAATGTGGAGTGCACTGATTACTGGACGTTTGATATGAAGGAGTGGCTGGAAATAGAACTCAGATTTCTGAAAAGGATGAAAGTGATTATGAAAGCGAAGGAGGAAATGTAAACCATGCTCTTGAGAAATTTTGCTGTGAAGAGAAGGTCAGTAGCCAGAGGGGGATTGAAGGCAGGTTTTAAAGATGAGAGTGAATTGAGACTGTTTATGATACTGATGGAAAAATGGAGCAAGGGGAGAATAAAATAAGTAACTAAGGGACGATTTCTGGTAAGACAGCAGAGGATGGGCTCCAGTGCATGGTTTAGATATGGGCCTTATATAAAAGGAGAGGCGTCTTTCTTATTTTATAGGTGATGAAGAGGAAAGAATGGGCACAGATAAAAGCAGGTTTCTAGATTCTGTATGGGGAGTTGGAGTACCTGTCTCATGGCTTGAACTTTCCTTGCTAGGTAGGAGCTATGATCATGTGCTGATAATAAAATGGGAGATCTAGGATGAATTATGGGGGAAGTTGGAGATTTGAATACAGTAAGGAAAATTAGAAATGATTGACTAGAGAAACACCTTGGCAGGCAAGGCCCAGTGAAGGCTATTGGTTTATTCCTTATATACAATTCTGTCTTGCTTGCTAGGATGCTCAGGTTTGAAAGTTAAGAGATAATGCTTTCTCACACTTATTTAGACACCATATGAACATTTTCTTTAAAGTATTCACAATATTACCCTTGTTTAATAAAACATAAAATCCTAATTATAAAGATTCCTGGTAAATTTTTCTAGTCTTATATTTTAAACTATTGAAACTATGTCCTTTTGGCCAGGCTCTGTGACTCACACCTCTAATCCCAGCACTTTGGGAGGCCGAGGGGGGTGGATCACGAGGTCAGGAGTTTGAGACCAGCCTGACCAATATGGTGTAACCCCGTCTCTACTAAAAATGCAAAAATTAGCTGGGTGTGGTGACACACACCTGTAGTCCCAGCTGCTTGGGAAGCTGAGGCAGAAGAATCGTTTGAACCTGGGAGGCTGAGATTGCAGTGAGCCGAGATCATGCCACTACACTCTAGCCTGGGTGACAGAGCAAGACTCTGTCAAAAAAAAAAGAAAAAAGAAAGAAAGAAACTATGTCCTTTCTAACATTTTGTAATAAAACAATTTAAAATTAAAAGTGAGCTTTTAACTTTAAGGAGAATGGGATAGTTTCAAAATTGTCTTCAGAAACTTTAAGACAAAATAGGAACAAACAGATTGCCAAAAATATATTTTAATACTATAAGTAACTGAAATGATGCAAATTCTTCATTGTTTTTAAAATCCTTAAGATCCTTACTTTTAAGAATCAATTAGATTCTTATTGCACAAAAGTTTTAGATTTCTGTAAAATTTGCCAAAATTACTGGAGCTTCAAACTTAATCCTTAAATTTCTTTTTGTAAAGTGAAAAACTAAATATTGTCATACCTAGACTGGAGATTAGGTCAATTAGTGAGAGAATTTTTGATGTTACTAGGTGTTTATATATGTAGGCTAAATACTAATGATATCTTTTTTTCTTGTAATAACAGAAGATACTTAAGGATAATCAGAATGGGAATTATTTTCAGAATCTTTTTTTTTCACTCAGTTCAGATGGCACTTTCTATGTTTTATTGCCCAGGAAGTAAAAATATTTTTTTCTTGCTTTTAACAGATTTTTAAAAGACAATTACAGATGTCTATTTGGTGGGTTTCTGTTTGGCCTGCTGATTCCTTTCTGCTCTATTTGCATTTCATATTCAAGAAATTCAAACCCAGTGGCTTATATAAAAAATGTATTATAAAATGATCATGTTTTTATTTCTCCTTTTTTAAAAAACCAGTTCTGAGTATTCTTAAATCATCATACCCTCATTCTCCTGTTACATTACTGCTGGGCAAGATTTTTTCAAGGTGAACTAAAATACCATAATAGTTATATTGCTCAAATTCGAATTTATTTTTTCAAAAGATGTTTGCCACTTCATAAATATCAATTCAAAAGCTGAAAATTAACTCGAATACTTTTTTGAAAATTTGTCTTTAATTTAATCTCCTTTGACTTGACTTCCAAGAAGAATCTGAGGGAATTTGACAATAGTGGCTCTTTTAGAGATGTATATTGTTTCTACCTGGTTGATTGGGCTTTCATTTGAAATTTCAAAGTGGTTTTTAAAGAATTTGGGGTTTCCACAAACCCCCAATATGGCTTGCATGTATCTTCCTTTTTGTTTTTATAAAAGCACTTGTATTATGAGAAAAGTAAATAATTCAATAAGAACACATTTTGGCTCTTTAATAATTCACATTTTCAAAATCTTTCATTTGTTTTAGCCCACATAACACATAGACTTGTCAAAGTATGTTATTTACAATGGAGGAAGAAGGTTGCTTCTGGAATCAGACAGCTAACTCTCTCACTCTCTCATTCAGCAGTGATAGATTTCTTTTCATTTTAGAGTAATTGCAGATCGCTATTCATATTGTTTGTAGTAAATTAGCGTCAGTATTCAGGAAATACATTGCATGTGTGTGTGTGCACACACATGCACATACTTGACAGCATTCTTGCAATCACTTGTCACATTTTGGGTTTTGCTGTCTAGCATGGTATTCTTCAACACCTGCCAAGATGTTAGAGCTCCATTTTATTCTGTGGGTTTACATTCCTTTGAAAGCTGAATAAATTGATCTTTTTATTTCTTTCATTTGTAGACAGACTTTTAAAGTTATTAGCCTATTTCTCTTTACAAAATAAGCTTATTTTTATTCATGTTTGTTTAAATCCTGCATCTTTCCTAAAATTGCTTGAGGCCCCATGAATTAAATTTAAAGAAATGTGAGAAAATCATTTTTAGCAAGAAGCAGAATGTAATGTATTACACTAAACAGAGACCTTATGGTGATAAAAGATGTGTTTGAATGTTTTTCCTTTTTAATCTGATCTGGATCTGAGCAATAAAAATTCAACACCCTGGAGGTCATTAAGTGGTATTTATACACTGATGAAGAAATATAATATTAACTACAGAATTTAGGGCAGACAACAATGATTGAAAGACACACACCATCATCATATAGATTGAAAGCTCAAACAGATTCAGCTCATCGGAGAAAAACTCTGTTTGCTGACATAGAACTTGCCACTAAAAGACATCAGTTCATCATAAGAACAGCCAAATAACAACGGCATGCCAATCTAGAAAGTAATGCTTTTCTAAAATCAATGGGAAAATTTTACATGACATTTGATTTTTATCCTTAAATAATTCACTTAAATCCTGCAAACTGAATTTATTATACGACTTTGTTGTATTATCTGTTATTCTTCTTTAATTGTTTTATACTCATTAGTCTCCTTAACTGTTTGGTTAGGTCCCTGAAGGTAGGAACTCTACTGTACAAATATTTTATAAAATATTTCACAGAAGACTTGATAAAGTTAGCATTCAATAAATTAATTTTTTTGACAAGCAAAATAAATTGATAATGAATGAACTACCTACAGTTTGTTGTTTTGCTGTCCAAAAGGCAAATTTTACTTGTGATGCTATGTGTCTGTCGTGTAACTTAGATGAAATCCCTGTGTTTTGAGCTGGATGGAAATATAAGCAATCAGGCAGTTAAGCAAAAACTGCTTTGATGTCACAAAGAACCTCAGAGGAATGCAGGTAGTCTCAGTTACCACGAGGAAATCTAGCATTTCCATCTGAAAAGTGTTTGCTTACTTCCTACCAAATGTTCCCCACTGGATACTCTTAATAAATAATGATCTGTGTTTTATACTCACTGAACATATCATAACATACTTTCGTTTAGTTTGTTGACTTATAGGGAGGAAATGGAAATACATAATTTACCAAGCTTTTGTATTCCACATCATAGAGAAAATCATTTAGGTATAAAAGGCAAATATCTTTGTAGTTTTACATTTTTTAAAATTTGTGTATCATTTTCTTGTATGTATCTAGTATGTACATATTTACAGCATGGCACACCTCTTTGCTTTCTTCACTTGTATATAATAAACATTCAACACAGGAAAAGTTTAGATAATTAATAACAGTATTTATTTCAAAATTTAAACTTGTAAGTTAGTATTAAATGTTTAGGAAT
The DNA here is from genome assembly GCF_028858775.2 of Pan troglodytes. NCBI lineage: Eukaryota > Metazoa > Chordata > Mammalia > Primates > Hominidae > Pan > Pan troglodytes. The sequence continues at coordinate 134,097,499 of NC_072403.2, read as the reverse complement.
TAAGTGACATTCTGTTTATGTTTGTATAATATCACTGTCAGTACACTGCAACATAATACATATTCGAAAATATTTTATGACAATTCACACGCTAATTCGATATGTTTCTTTCCTCTTAAAATATATAGAGGAAAGATTGAACTTAACCTTAAATGAGACTGTTGAAGTCACTTTTCTTAGGTTTAATTCATGATCTTCACTCTCATCCCTCTACCTGTGCCTTCCCCTAAGACCTCATTTCAATGTTCAGGCTTTATGACCCTGTTTTAATGATAGTACCATCTTGCTTAGCAGCAGTTTAACAGACTGTCATTGAAAGGCCTATCTGCAGTCAGAAAAACTTAAACACCATCTTGATAGAATTGTGAATTTACATTATCAAAAGAAATAGCCAATAAGTTGAGAGAATATTTCAGTGGAGGAAAATTAGAAGTCATCTTAGAAACAAGTTCTTCAGAATAAAAAAATTGCCCCCAGGAAATAGCCTGGAATATATTCTCCCACACCCTACTCACACTTTGTAAAATTATAGAGATTCTTAAGACTTCCTATCAAAACCAAATAAAGTCGTAAGCATTTTGTTGAAATTATTAAAATGTTTTCATTTTTAGTAATAAGCACCCTTTCTGAAATTTCAATATTTCATATATTTGTAGAGTAAAAATTGGGAAAAGAAATAGATCAAGGGAGATATATTTGATAGACTATATATAAATTTTAATTGACAAACTTTGGATTTTTAACAGAGAAGCTAGAAAACATTCTATAGTTTGAACATTATTTTGTTATCAGATATTATGATCATTATATACCAGGATAGAAGATTACTCAATTCTGAAATAATGAAAGAATGTGATATGGATGATAAGACAATTCACTCAATGCCTCTGAGGCTAACGTTTTCCAAAGAAATAGCAATGGTTAATGACAGAACATTTAGTTGATTTTGTGTGTTATTTGAAGTTCGTGGTATACATAGTGACTGATAATGAACTGTGTATTCCAGATATGGGTTCACTAAGCAACATATACTTTTGCTACCTCTATAAAGTCTCAAACCAGAAGGATCTTATTAAGTATTCTGAAAAAGTAGAAAGTGAATGGGTGATCCTCATGGATATTTATGGTCACTACCTTACTGTCAAAAAGAAGAGACCATACAGGTATTATCCCTTTAAAATATTCAGAAGAGGAACAAATCTCAAGGATTTACTGCTTAAAAGTGGGTATAGTTGAAGAAAACTGCCTCATCTACTTATTTTTTAAGTGATTTTTCATGTATCAGAAGATATGTCTATTAGATTTGCTAATGGATATTTTATTACAAAGAAAAATAAAAGAGACATAGACAGCTGTTATGTAAAGTCTTCCTGCCAACTTAAAAAGTGATGAAATACTATTATCCTCATTAAAGTAGCATTAGTGATTATTTTTATTAATATTCATTATATCTTGTAATGCTTTATTCACCAATAGTAAACATTATCAACTCTTATTCTCTAATTCTTAAATTAAGAAATATTTAATTGATAAAATTTCAAGGAAAAAACCCTACTCTTTGCTTAGGATCATTTTTTTCTGTTTTAAAGAACTGGCAAGAAGAGTTCTGTTGCAAATAGCTTTATATACCCCCACAAAAATAATATAAAATATTTTCAGTGTTAATGCTCCATATTTTTGCAGGGTCAGGAATTATTGATTGACAGTTTATTTTTTCTTCTTTTTTCTGTACTTGGGTGATGTTTTTCTGCTGTCTTCTGGCTTGCATTGCTTTCAGTGATAATTCTGCTATCATTTATTGTTTTTATTTTAAGCAATTTGATGATGTCCTGATTTAGTGTAATTTTTTTTGCATGTTTCTTGTGCTTGGAATTTGTTGTGCTTCTTGGATGTGAAGGGTAATTGTTTTTCTCAAATTTGTAAAAACTTCCACTCAATTTCTTTAAATATTTTTTTCTGTCCACTCCCACCCTTCTCTCTTTCAAAGGCTTCAATTACATGTATATTAAGACTATAAATTATTTCATAGCACACTAGTACTCCACTTATTATATTTATTATATTTTCAGCCTTTTTTCTATCTGGTTATCATTTAAAATATTTTCTGCAGTTATATTTTCAAGTTTACTAGTATTTTATCTTGCATTTTTAAATCTGTTATTTATGCTATGTGTATTTTTCACTTTTTACATGATTTTTAATCTTTCAAAGTTTATGTGGTATTTTACTTCTATGTCTGTCCATATTATGCTTAATCTTTCTTTTAGTTTTTTAAAAGATAAAATACAGCTAGACCTTTCATTGTCTTTATTAATTCTATCAACTGGTAGTTTCTGGATTGGTTTCGATTCATTGATTTTCCTCTTCACAGTATATTGTATCATATTGTTTCTTTGCATGCCTGCTCATTTCGTATTGGATGCCAGACATTCTACATCTTTTTCTTGTTGTGGTCTGAATATTTTTGTATTACCACAAGTGTTCCTGAACTTTGTTCTTGGATGCAGCTAAATTACTTAGAAATATTTTCGATTCTTTTTTATTTTGTTTTTAAGTTTTTGTTAGGCAGGACCAGAGCAGTGTTTAGTCTAGACTTAATTTTTCCCCACTCCAGGGGGCAAAACTGTTCTGTGGATTGTTTCCAATTCCTTGTGAATTATGAGAATTTTTACTCTGGTTGGTTTGGGCTTCAAGCATTTTCCTCTTTCATACTTTCTAATGGTTCTTTTTCTGACCTCAGGTAGTTTTGTAGTATGCATGTGCTGGTCGGTACTTAGTTCTTGTCAAGGGCCTTTCTACAGGTCTCTGCAGTTCTCTTTCAATGTAGCTTTCTTCCCTCCAGTACTTTCCTCTGTGAATTCTGGTTGTCTAAACTTTCTTCAACTCCTAGGTCCATCTCCTCAATTCAGAGAGACTGTAGGCCTCCTTGTGGATCTCTTTCTTGTTCCACAACTGGAAACTTTCTTCAGGCAGTCCTCTGGATATTCACAAGGCTTACCTCATTTGTTCCCTATGTCTGGGCAATCACTGTCCTTCATCACTTGAGTCCAATGTCTTGATAACTATTATTTCCTATACTTTATCTATTGTGGGGATGCTATTCCATTTGGTTTCAGTGGAAGTCCTATTATTTTTATCTTTAATCTATTTGAATCTACTTATTTAAAGTTTATTGTGATAGTATATAGTTAAGTCTTGTTTTTTTATTTAGCCTGATAATTTGTGCCTTTTAATTTGAGTGCTTATTTCTACGCTGTCGAATACTGCATTGGCCACATGTGGCTTGAAATGTGACTGTTCAGACTTGATATATGTTGTCAGTGTAAAATATGGGGCATTTATTTTTTAGTTTTTATTTTTTTAGAGATGAAGTCTTGCTGCGTTGCCTAGCCTAGCCTCAAACTCCTGGGCTCAAGTGATGCTCCTGCCTCAGCCTTCTAAACAGCTGGAACTTTAGGCACATGCTACTATGCCTGGCCAGAGTGGTTCTTAATATCTTACTACAAAAAAGTAACACATCTAATTTATAAATTTTTCTAATCATTACACATTGAAATATTTTGAGCATATTGAGTTTAATATTAATATATTATTAAAGTTAGATTTACTTGTTTTTCACTTTTGAAAATGTGGCTATTAGAACATTTGAAAATATATATGTAAGTTGCATTATATTTCTGTTGGGCAGCCCTGTATTAGACTCTCCAACTTGGATAGGTTCTAGTTCTTCTAATCTTCTCATCCTGAAGACCTGCCAAAATTTATGCTAGTTTATTTATATCTCAAATGTCATCAGTGCAAAAGTATTAATAGCTTTATTGCTCTGGTACTATGGTTTCATGACTTTTCTTACATTTTGGCCTGCTATTTTCTTACTTTATCAGTTCTCTGATGCTTTTAAGAAGGCTTATACATATTATACCCAGAATTTTTAGTTGGTTGGTTTCTTAGGGAAGGTTTTTCTGAATAAACTAGCCTGTCATTATCAGAAATGGAAATGTGGCAAAAGAGAGCAAGACAGTACATGTATTAGTTTGCTGGGCAGGGGTTGGGCAATGAGGTGGTGCAGGCTGTATCAGAGTTTCATAGGGTGGGTGATGTAGAATAGAGATTTGTTGTCTCACAGTTCAGGAGGCCAAGCCTGATATTAAGGTGCCAGCACCGCCATGCTCCCTCTGAAGCATGCTCTTTTCTTCTAGCAGAGGCTCTGTTCCAGCCTCTTTCCTAGCCTCTAAATGCCTGGCTTTTCGATGGTTGTCTTCTTGCTGTGTTTCTTCACTTGGGTTTCTCTCTTTGTGACTGCTTTTGTGCCCAGTTTTTTCTCTTTCTACAGGGACAACAGTCATACTGAATTAATGAACCATGCTGCTGACCTCATTTTAACTTGATTTACCTCTGTACAAGGCTTATCTCCAAATAAGGTCACATTCTAAGATATTAAGAATTAGGCCGGGTGCGGTGGCTCACGCCTGTAATCCCAGGACTTTGGGAGGCCGAGGCGGGCGGATCACGAGGTCAGGAGATCAAGACCATCCTGGCTAACACAGTGAAACCCCGTCTCTACTAAAAATACAAAAATTAGCCGGGCGTAGTGGCGGGCGCCTGTAGTCCCAGCTACTCGGGAGGCTGAGGCAGGAGAATGGCATGAACCCGGGACGCGGAGCTTGCCTTGAGCCGAGATCGCGCCACTGCACTCCATCCAGCCTCGGCGACAGAGCGAGACTGTCTCAAAAAAAAAAAAAAAAAAAAAAAAAAAAAAGAATTAGGACTTCACCATACCCTTTTGGGGGGAACACAATTCAAGCCATAATACTCATCAATCCATTTCCTCCTCTTCATAGGAAATCTGAAGATCTGACTTCCCTATCCCCCTTTAAGTTAGGTCAGGCCATCTGCCTGGTTCTGTATAAATGAATGTGGATGAAAGTGATATGTACCACTACAAAACCTGGCTAGAAGGCATCCTACATAATACTCCTCATTTTTGCTCTTTGCCTTATTGGGTGACTAAACGCACAGGATCTAGCAGAGGACACTGAGGAGTCCCTGGAAGATTGCGGCAACACAAGACGGAGAAGCCAGGATCCCAAAGCACCAAGTGAAAGACTGGTCGGCAAAAATCCATTTGAACTGTGATGTGAGTGAAAAACATATGCCTGTTGAATTAAGTAATGATCAATGCTATGCTCTGTTTTTACTCATAGCAGCTTCTGTTATGCCTTTTATTAATACGTCTGGCTTGTTTCCTTTTGATCTCAGGGCTAAAATATCCCATTTGAAAAACCACCCATTTTTTTTCCAGTCTTCTGCTTTGTCAAGTTATATCATAGCAAGTTTTTACAATAAATAAAACTCTATAGTAAAAAATAATTTTCCTTCTCAATTTTCCTAACAGTTAATATTGTAAAAATTGTTTCATAATAAATATAGTTTCATTTACTTAATATATAGCATAAAGGCATTATTGCAGTGTTATACTCTTGATGCTTATTCACAAATGGGTAATATCATGAATAAATTAGTTTTAAAAATAAGTTTGAAAGATATTGTACCTGATCAAATATAAGTACTATGCCTTGAAAATATGACAATTATAATTTTTTAATTTTAGATAAAATAAGTAATACACACACACACCCCTATATATTTCTGAGTTTTGTCCCAATATAAAATATATTAACTTCAAGATTTGCATTTGCAAGCTATACTGAGTTAATTCTAGATCACAGAATAAATACATTGGTTAAGTTTGTTGCCCAATAATGAAAAGTGAGTGAAAAATAAGGTCAAAAGAAACAATAAAAATAAACAGAAAATAAACAGAATCTGGATTTAATGATAGTTTATAAGATACTTGGGAAGCTCATAAAATATTTTTAAGTAGGTCACATTTTTCTTCATGTCATAAAACACAAAAACCAGTTGCCACGTTTAAAGATATGATTTTACTTTTAAAAATAGTTTTGCTTCATGTTTTCTTTTCTTTTCTTTTTTCTTTTTTTTTTTCTTTTGAGATGGAGTTTTACTTTTGTTGTCCAGGCTGGAGTGCAGTGGTGTAATCTCAGCTCACTGCAACCTCCACCTTCTGGTTTCAAGTGATTCTCCTGCCTCAGCCTCCCAAGTAGCTGGGATTACAGGCATATGCCACCATGCCAGGCTAATTTTGTATTGTTAATAGAGATGAGCTTTCACTGTGTTGGAAAGTATGGTCTCAAACTCCTGACCTCAGGTGATCCACTCATCTCAGCCTCCCAAAATGCTGGGATTCCAGGCATGAGCCACTGTGCCCAGCCTGCTTCATATTTTCTATCTTCTTATTACTCAGAATGAATGGATTCTTCTGGGTGTGGTAATGAATTCTTCTTCCAATAGCTAAAGTCATCTCACTACTCATGTATATAAAATATTATCTGTTGTGGATGGCATATATTTTTATTCCAAGGTATAAAGTTCCATTACATAGTAATAGAAAAATTTCAACATGGGTATCTTAAGAATAGTATATGGCATTAAAGATGAGAGGAAAATTAATCTTCCAAGAAGGGTAACAGAAACATATTTCCTTGCAATATTTTAAAACCAGGCAAGGCAGAATATTACAAAATTAGTGCTAGAAGATTATCTGGCATGTTCAGGGATCTGGGACGTGAAACCGAAGATACTTACTTCAGCCTTCACCAAGTTTTACTGCTTAAGAAAAAGATGAAGAACAATATCTCTTAAAATATTTTTCAATATGAAAGTTTGCCTCTTACAGTAGAGCTAGGATATATAAAACCATTTTCTCATTGCATGGGGGTGCATTTCTGATAATCATCAAAAATATGTGCTTAGACAACACATTTGCTGGATTAGGTATGTCATTTTAGACTACCAGTTAAAAAATACACTCTGAAAAATCCTGTCAGAGATTTGTCCTTGTTTAAACCCACAATGAATTACCATATCCCAATACTTGGACTTTTCTTAGTCAAATTAAGGCAGGTTCTATAAATCAAGGCAATCAAGCAGTAACGCCAAGGTGTTCCATTGCTTTAGACACTCTAAATGGCCAGATTTTTCTTTGTGTGTGTGTGAATGCAGTCCCCACTACAACAAATTATGCAGTTAAGTTTCCCACATTTGGGGAAATTGCAGGGGTCAGCACATCCGGAGTGCAATGGATAAGCCTTGGCCTGCGAAAACCACCTTCGTGATCATGGTATCTCCCCTGCCAGGTAAGTATAGGCCAGGTTTTGGCAGTTGCAATTAACTAGAATAAATTTTGTTTATTAACTTATAAATTAATTGAAGTAAATATTAGAATGATTATCTCAAAGAACTTGTTAGGGTACAATTCTCAGAATGTGGTGTTAAAAATGATTATTTGATTATTGTAATGGTGAATGATTATTTTTCATTGGAAGGTGTTACGGTCATCAGCCAAGTTCTAGCAGCAGGAAATTATTGTTTGTGGTTTGCACTGTCCATGGTCTACAACGATGATTGATTCAGCCAAACAGGGTGATTGTACTTTCTACACTTTAGACTCTGTAGCTACTGAGTGCAATGTAAAATACTGGCAAAAAACTCAGTGTATTTGATAGAATTTCAAAAACAGTTAAAGAACTGACCACTGCTAATAAAATTCTGAAACATCAACAAATTTGAAATAAAATAAATTTTACATTATTTCAAACATCAATACTAAAGAGGGAACAAAGTTTTACTCTATAAAGATTTTAACTTACGAAAGCTGAAATAATCTTTTATGAAGTCTTAGGGTTGTCAGCAGAATTAACTAAGCAACTAAGAAAAGCAACATTGTCTAGATCTCCGCAAAAGCCTGAAAACCATAAAGTAGCTGCTTATGAATTTGAGAATCTCTGTTCTTAGTTAAAACTTATATACACTTGCAAAATCTTAAATCCAAAGACCTACTCTCTTCAATACCTGTGATTCTTCCATTTCTCTCAAGTTGTCTCTTCTCTCAACATGCCATTTTTCTTCATGGCCTCGACTTACTCATTTTCTCTTAGTTCAGTAGTCCCTTCTTGGTTCCACTTTTCCCCTCTACTACTTGTGCTTCTACCATCCTTACCCAAGCAGTTAATTCCCTGCCATAATTGAAAACAGTCACTGCCCATGTCTAATTTTGGTTCAAAAATTGACTGGGTTTTGTGTGGAACATTGCTTCACTGTACAGACTGGTGCTGCATAACAGTTACAGTTTTCATTCTAAGCTGGGCCCTCAGTACTTCTCAGTGTCACTTCTACTTGCTCTTAGTAATCACCTTTCTTATTCTTTATTGAGACATTGTGGCAGAATAGAAAAGCATGGACATTGTTGACAGACCTTGATTCAAATCCCAGCTTCAGCACTTAATATCTGAGTGATATTTAGCAAATTATTAACTGATTTATTCCTGTTTCCATCTATGTAAAATAGGAATAATTCCTATCTTGCAGGATTTTCTGTTAAGGACTTAAGGTAAGAAAGGTGATTTGGTAAATAGGTCAATGTTAATGGTTATAGTTGTTCTTACACAGCTTGGTCTGGTCTCTAAAAGTTCACTAAGTTTCTTAAATTTTCCACCATATCTCCAAATGCCTAATTATCAACAGATAATGGTCTTTTATTTTGATATTGAAAACACAAGTTATCAAGTGAGTACATTCTCAGTTTCTCATCCCCTCCACTTCTATACATACCTATGATGTTACTCATTAGTCCCTTCTCTCCTATTTTAGAATAACACATATTTCATTTTCTTTTCAAAGACCCCAGAGACAGTATAACACAGTGACTGAGAGAAAACAGTCTTTGGTGCCCAGTTGCCTGGGACTTTTTCTTCCCTCTACCACTTGGGCCAGTTGGTCAACCTCCCTGCATCTCAATTTCTCTATATCTAAAGTGGATACAATGAATACATGTACCTCATATGGTTCTGAAACAGACTGAATTAAATAGAACACTGAAAACACAAAGAGCCTGATACACAATATACACTTCTGTTAGCTATTAGCAATTATTACTACTATGAGTTATTATCACTTTCTGTCTCATCAGGGTGTCAGTTCACAAATTCTTCCCTCTGTCCTAAGCCTTTAGTCACTTCTCCACTGGCTCCTTCTTAGCCTACTTAAGCATTTATCAGTGAAAACTTTCCTTCACCTGGCTTTGTTGCACTTTTGTCATATTTCCTTTCATGGCTAAATGTTATGAAAGAGTAGGCTCATTCCAATACTCTGATTGTACTAATTTAACTATTCCTCATTCTTCAATTCAATATAATATGACTTCTATTCCCACTGCTCTACTGAAACTGCCTTCACTCAGGTCCACTATGACCTCCCAATTGTGAAACCCAGTGGCATATTTCCAGGCAGCATCCCATGTAACCCATCTATGATATTTGACACTATTGTCCATGTAGAACTTCTTGAGATCTTCTATTTAGTGTCTATGATAGTGTTTATTGTTCATTTCATCTGGACATTACTCTTAAGTTTTTTTCTGAATCTCCTTTTGTACATACTTTAAATCAAGATGAACACTTGATTATGTAAATTTCTTCCACACCATATTCTGGCAAAATATAGCTTCAAGTGTCTACTGTATATGTTTTCTTCTCTATACACTATAATGTCTGCATCTCTGATACTATGAAAAAGTCATTTTATATAGTTGGACTTGCCTTAATCTAGGTCATATCCATTTTCGATAAACTTTATTCTTCCAGCTTCTTTTACAGAAAGCATCTAATTATTGGCCTTTAATCTTCTGCTCCCTTAAACCCATGCTCCACTCTATTTCTGGATTTTTTTTCACCCTGTCATCTCAATCTAATAATATCTCTTTTCTATGTGAAACCATCAGATTCCATTATATTTATTATAGGGCAAAGCCCACGTGTCTTCCTATATTAATTAGGTTCTATTTAAATTGTTTGAGAAACTCTTACTCATACCCTAAAACTCCACTTCAATTTTATATCGTCTATTAAAATTACCTTAATTTCCCAAGAAAATGAGCTGCTAGGTTATTTGCTCTCAGAATTTTTTTTTTACTCTCAGATTTCTTTTTTTTTTTACTCTTCTCTTATATCCTTTTACAGACTTATGTAATTTATTTATTTACATATCTGTCTCTTCACTAAATCATCCTTTTAGGATCCTGGTAATCTAACATCTCTAAAATATAACATAAGTGTGGATATATTTTTCTGAATAACTATTTTCTATAAAAGTAGATAGTGTTTTGAGATGTAGGGGATTTTCTATTTTGCATTTGTATATTTCCTATTTATTTTTTTCTGTATTAAATGAGATATTTTATGTAACTTAAAAATATTCTGTGACACAAAATATTTTTGCCATTTTCTACAATATTATAAATCAACCTTCAAAACATAAAAGTGAAATAAATAATTCATGTATACAAAGAACTGTCAGGAAATGGCTAGATTTATAAGATTTAGTGAATTTACTATCTTCTCAAAATTTTTTCAGTCTATAAACATGTTGTGTGGATTTAATCTGATTCACTGTGTAGATAACACTGATTTTAGTGATATGATTTACTATTGAGATGTTTTATTTCCATAGTAGCTACTGAAAAAATCTCACCATTTTCAAAGACCTAGTAGTGATATATATATATATAATTAAATTTTCATTAAATGATAAAATCTTAAGTTTGCATGTAAAATATTAAAACTGAATCAAGGCAAATCAAGATCAACAATAGAAATCCTATTGAATTCTCATAAAAGAAACCATAGTTTTAAAAAATATGATTTTAAAAAGGTCATTTTACACAGTTGGTGAAGTCAAGGCAAAACTAATTTATGACTCATGGCAAATTCTGAAGAACTCCAAACTGTGTATGCATACCTTAACTGTGAGCCAAATAAATTTAGAACATTTCTGACATTGGCAAGGGAGGAGGGCAGTAGATTCCAGAAATTTAAACACTCCTAAGACATTATTTTTCATCATTAAGTTTCTCTCATTATTTTTCTCCACTCCTATGTTTCCTAAGTGGATACATACTAATACATTAAATATTTCACTTCATTTGGATTAAAAGCTGCATGCCCATTGAAAGGTGTTTATCAATGACTGAAATTTACATTTCCAAGTTTTTATTCCAGTAAGGATATTGGAGTTTTCCACTAATATTTTAAATGTGAAGACTTTAAAATGTTTATGTTGCTATCAGGAATTACTCTATCAATCACAAAGTATAATAACATATCATTTGGTTGTATATAATAGTGAAGAATTAGAAAGAGATTTACAATGTTCACCAAATCATTCTACACTACAAACTTCATTTGAAATGGAGACCCACGTTAGTCAATATTAGTATGGTTACTGCACCACTGTTAGTGTAACTAAATGGAATGTCACATCCTAAACCACAAATGTGCTATTGCTGAATACAAATGTCCTTTGATATGGAGGTAACAGTTTATAAGCGTGGTAGCATTAGTTATCAGCAAACTGTTTTGCTAGGAGTAAAAATTATTATAACTACAAAGTTTATATACTTTTAGAGAAAAAGTTACAATTGCATTTTTTGAAAAGACATCTCTTTCAAATTAATGATGTCATCCAACATAATCTTTAACCAAAAATCTTAGAATAACCCTCCTTAGATAAGAGCTATGAAATGGAATATTTTGAGGCACAAATAGAAGGGATAAATAAATACATCGGATTATTTTAAAGCTTTCTTCATTATAGAAAGTACACAGTGCTCTTCATGGTATACAATTAATTCATGTGTTAGCACAGTTAATAGAAAGAGCTTTGCAGTTAAACCTCTGTTCAAATTCATGTTGTGTTGCTGAGATGTGGTGCAGAGCAGGTTTTCTTTCTTTTAGGACCATGGTTGGGAATTATAAGACACTCATAAAAAGTAAGAATTATCCATAAAAATGCAAACAACTAATTGTTAGACATTCAACTTACTTTTACATTGCAATTTAAAAAGGAAATTAAAAAGTTAACAACTGAAATACATTTTTTTCTCCCAAACTTTTTCTGTACCAATAAGATAAATCTATGATGGCCTGAAAACAATATTTAGTGACACATGGAATGTTCCATTCACAATGTTCAACAAAGGTAAAATGTTTGTTAGAATCACACGTATGCATGTTAAGGTAGGAAAGGGAAATGCCACAGTTAAGATGCTTAACTCTAGAGTAAAGGTTATTGAGACTGTAAAGTATATAAAAAGTTTCAAAATAGGGATTGGCCATTTGGCAAAATGAATTCAAAGTCTAATTTTTTAATAAACTAGCTTTGTGAACCTGAGCTACTTGGAGTGTCTGTGCTCACTTCTCTATTTCTCTAATAAGAGGAGTAGATTAGATCAGGAGGACTTAATCTATTTTTTTGGTAGAAAAAAGTTATTTTTTATTTTTCTGGAGTTTGAGTTGGTGACAATCATCTTGGATACTGAACAGTAAGAAGACAGAGAAATCCACAGATAATAAAATTCCATGTCTGTCAAAATGGAGCCGCTATTGGATTTTGTCAATTGCATCCTCTTTACCTTGGAAATGAATGTGGGTTAGCAGAGAAATTCTATGTTAGGATAAGAAGCAAAATGGTGGATTAATTTCTACTGTAAGCTCAATGGCTGAGGACCATTAGACACAATGAAGACTAACATTAAAATAAAGCTTATAAGTTTCATGATCACCAAAATAATTGCCATCAGAATTTATTTTAATATTTAAAATGCTTTTATTGAATGTTATAACTATATATTAAAATAAAACATAGCACCTTTATGGAAAGTATATCTAAAATATTTTTTAGAAAATTAGATTATACAATTAAAAACTGATGAACATGTACTATAATATTCTTAATTGTCTTTTAATATCAAATTTTACTTAGTATTTTATTAGTATAAAATAGTATTTAGTGAAATATAATTTTGAGTAAAATGAATTTATTAAATTAATTAATAGTTAAAAGACTTTACAACATATATTTGGGGAATCTTTAATACTCTTTATTGATAGTCAATATCAATCTCACTGCAAATAAAACATTTCCCTGTTTTATTTTGCTTATACTTTATTATTTTCTTCCAAATTTATAAAAAATTTGAGTGCTAGGTACCATTATATCCATTTTATTTTATTAGTATTATTTCTAAAATTACAGATGGGGGGGGTTGTTGTCATATGTTGCCCAGGATGGTCTTGAACTCCTGAACTGAAGTGATCCTCTTGTCTCAGCCTCCCAAGTAGCTGGGGCTACAGGCACACCATCCCTGCACCTGGCTTAAATCCATTTTATAGTGAGGAAATTAGGGCTCAGAAAAAGTAATTGTTCAAGATAAATTACTTAGTAAGAGGCAGGGGCAGGATTCACATACATCCAAAATCTGTCCTTTCAATTATCATAGGACTTCACCCCTTACTTATGGAATTATTCTACAAATATTTATTGAGTACCTATAATATTTGGAACAACTTTCTAGGCAGTGGGTCTATAGGAGTGAACAAAATACACCAAAAAACACTGCTCTCCTGGAGTTTGCAAGTGGGGTGAGAAAGAAATGAAAGTAACTAAATAACATATACAGTATTTTAGATTTTGATGGGTGCCAAAGAGAAACAAGGAAAAGGGGATAGATGGTGTTGAGAGGAAGGATTGCAATTATATATAGTATATTCAGTATTATCACTCTGAGAAGATAATACACGTATTAAACCTGAAGGAGCTGAGGGAAACATGCCATGAGATAGAGGGTAATGATTCAAGGAGAGGACAAAGCATGTGCGAGGTTGTGAGGTGGGAGAATGCCTGGCAAGTTCAAAGCACATTAAGAAGGACAGCACAACTAAAATAGAGTAAATAAGTGGGATTGTAGAAGATGAGATGAGAAAGGCAAAGGTAGCCAGATTGCATAGGACCTTGTGGCCATTGCACTTAAATTACCTTTTTGTCTGAGTGAGATGAGGGGCCACTGGAGAATTTTGGGAATAGTGTCATGATCTGACCTAAATTTTATCAATATTGAGACAGGGTTAAAGCGGAGAAAGAATGGAGGCAGAGAAACCACTGAGGAGGTTATTGGCAATAATTAAGAGGCCTTGGGATACTAAGTATGGAGGAGGTAGTGGGAAGTCATTGGGTTTTGGATGTACTTTGAAGGTAGAGCTGATGGGATTCTCTGTAAATTCAATGTGAGTTAAGAGAAAAAATGTTGTAAAGGATGGCAAGATATTTTGTAAACAACTGAAAGGATGGAATTGCCCTTATTTGAGACGGATAAGAGGAGATTTGGAGGGAGTTTAAAGATGAGGAGTTTAGCTTTGCATATAAAAAACCAACATGTCTTTTATACATCCAAGTGGAGATATGATGTGTAATTGGGCCTGGGGTTTAGAGGAGAGGTTCAGGCTACATTGGGAGACATCAGTGCATAGAAAAGACTGAATGAAAGTAAATGAGTGAGAATATAAAAGAGATAAAAGAATTAAATCATTGGTTATTTCAACATTCAGAAGTTGTTGGGAAGATAAAGAGGAAACATCAAAGGAAAATAAAGTGTGGCTGAAAAGGGAGATCAACCAGGATTGTGGAAAACTGAAGTCAAAGAATATGTCTACAGGTGGAGGGCGTGATCAACGGTGTAAAATGCCTTTGAGGAAGGAGTCAAGTAATATAAGAACTGAAAATTGGCCATTGGGTTTACCAGTATGAAGGTCATTGGCAACCTCAAAAAGAACTGTTTCAGTGATGTGGGAGAAGAAAAACTCCAGTAGAGTGGCTTCAAGAGAGAATTTGAAGAGACAATCTTTTGACGAGTTTTACTTCTAAAGAAAAGAAGGTACATGGAGTGTTTTGAGGTACTAAGAGGAATATTTTTATATGGAAAAAACATCAACATTTGTATGTATTGATGGAAAACCCAAAAGAGGTAGAAGAGTTGATAATGTAGGAGAGAAAAATAAGAATTGTTGAATCAATATTCTTGTGTTGGAGAGAGTAGATGAGATTAGAATGCAAGTGGAGAGGTCAGCCTTTGCTGGGAACAAAGGATAAACAGTTCATGCCTTTTAAACACAGGGAAGACAGAGTAGATGGGACAAGATCCAAGGATATGGGAAATGTGGTGGTTTGTGGATGTTTTCTTCTGATGTTCTCAATCATTGGCTAAAAGTGAATGTTTTTATATGATGCTACGTTGAATTACAGTCGTGTACCACATAATTGATAGTGACGGGAAAACAGACAAATTCCTAGGCACACAGGGGAGGGTCCCCTTTGAAACCTGGCTTTTAAGCCAAGGACAGTCTAAAGCCTGAAAACCAAATTGCCAGTCCCGGATAATTTGGACTCATGGACCAATTAGCACTCACTCCCCCATTCTATGCCCATAAAAAACCTGGGACTTTGCCTCACAGATGGCCACCCACTTTAGCGTCCCCTCTCCATGCTGACAGCTTACTTTCCGTTGCTCAGTAAAATTCTACTCTGCCTTACTCACTCTCCAGTGTCTGTGTACTTTATTTTTATTCCTCTTGGTTGCAGGACAAGAACCCGGAACTTGCCAAACTGGGAGTGAAAGAACTGTAGCACTCCTGCTTGCTAGCTGTAGGTGGCAGGAGTAAATGAGTGCTAACACTCCCTCCCACTTGCCGAACTATGGGAGAGAAAAAGCCACAACATAAGGTCATTTTGATCAATGATAGACGGGTATAGGATGATGGTCCCATAAAACTGTAATAGAGCTGAAAAATTCCTATTGCCTAGGAATGCTGTAGTGTAAAGCATTCCATTCCTCACGTGTTTGTGGTGATGCTGGTGTAGAGAAAACTACTGTGCTGCCAGTCATGTAGCACAAACAACTATGTGTAGTACATAATACTTGATACTAACAACTATGTTACTGGTTTATGTTTACTATGCTACATATATTATTTTTATTTTAGTTTTTTTTTACATATATGTATATATATATGAGTAATGCACTGCACTATAACATCCCTAGGCAATAGGAATTTTTCAGCTCTATTATAATCTTATGGGACCACCATCCCATAAGGCCCGTTATTGCCCCTGAAGATTTTCCAATGGGACAAGACGTGGAGGTGGAAGACAATAATGTGGATGCTCCTGACCCTATGTAGACCTAGGCTAATATGTATGTATGTGTCTTAGTTTTTAACAAAAAAGTTTTAAAAGTTATACATATATATATATATGCACACATGTATACGTGTGTGCATATATATGTGTGTGTGTGTGTGTGTGTATCAAAAGTATTTTCTTTTGTTATACATAACAGAAAAAAGCTTACAGAATAAGGATATAAAGAAAATACTTTTCCCAGCACTTTGGGAGGCTGTGGCGGGTGGATCACGAGTCAGGAGTTCGAGACCATCCTGGCTAACACGGTGAAACCCCGTCTCCACTAAAAATACAAAAAATTAGCCGGGCATGGTGACAGGCGCCTGTAGTCCCAGCTACTCAGGAGGCTGAGGCAGGAGACTGGCATGAACCCAGGAGGCGGAGGTTGCAGTGAGCCGAGATCGCGCCACTGCACTCCTATACAAAATGTTTTTTTTTAACCTAAGCGTTATTACAAGAGACAAAAAACTAACAAAAATTTTTAAAGTAAAAAAGTTATGGTAAGCTAAAGTTAATTTGTTATTGAAGAAAGAAAATTTAAAAAATAAATCTAGTGTAGCCTAAGTGTACAGTGTGTTTACAAAGTCTATAGTAGTATACAGCAACATCCTAGGTCTTTAAATTCACTCACCACTCACTCACTGACTCACCCAAAGCAACTTCTAGTCCTGTAAGCTCAATTCAGGACAAGCGGCCTGTACAGGTGTACCATATTTTATTTTTTATGCCATACTTTTACTCTACCTTTTCTATGTAGATATGTTTAAAGACACAAATCCTTACTATTGTATTACAATTGCCTACAGTATTCAGTACAGTAACATGCTATACAGGTTTGTAGCCTAGAAGCAATAGGCTGTACCATGTAGCCTAGGTGTGTAGTAGGATCTACCCTCTAGGTTTGTGTAAGTATACTGTATTTTGCACAATGATGAAATCAAATCACCTAATGATGCCTTTCTTAGAACACACCTTCATTGTGAAGTGTCACATAACTGTACATTATATCCAAATTAGGTAGGCAAACCTTAGAAACTTGCTCAATTTAACATTTTAAATTAAGAATTTGAATATGCATAAACTGTGAACACAAGCTTTTGGTAATTGTAGCCAACTCGCATCACATCATGGCTGTTAAATGATTGCATTTTTGTTGTTATAATAAAAATTTATGTTTATTCATGGAAAGAGCTACTGTTCTCCTCTAGATCTTTTTTCTTCAGAAACAATGAGATGATAATCATTACTATCAACCTTATCTTTGAAAAACAGATAGCAATAAATATTATATTTTTTATGTGAGGTTAAAAGTACCGTAGGATGAATGAGTACTTTCTATTTTGTGATAAAGTGACTTTTTTCAGTGACATGGGTCAGTAGGAGAAAGAATACAATGTATATTAAATGTGCATTAAAATCCTGGATTTCAACCATCTGATAACATTTCTTGTCAAACTATTCTAACAGCTCCTATTGTTTTCAGAAATGTTTAAATAAAATCTTAACAAAAATAAAGAAAATGAGCTTTTTCCCTTCTCTATGCTTCGTGCCAGAAGACAAAGGTCTATATTTTACCTTCCTGTTAGCAGGTACCTAAAGAATTTAGAATGTGGGCTCTATCCAAGAGGAACACTCCCAAAAGTTGCTAAAAAAATATTAAAATATTGTACATTCAAGCTGCATTTAGAATGTTCTGCAGCTTAAAAGGATGTTTGGAGTGGGATTTAGTGTAATAGGTTTGGCAACAAAATCAGTGCAGTTCATGCAACTGATGACTTGATGCAGACCCAGCTGACTAACACATACCATGTGTTTGCTTTGGCAGAGAATTTGGAAAAATAATTTAGAGAAAGGAATTATATTATTCAACAGATTTCACTTTTGTTGTTTTGTGGGATTAAAAAATTCTAATCAGACTCATAAAGGTAGAATTCACAAAGATCTTCCCATTGATTGGAACCATGTTAGAAACTTTCATTAATAAAACAAGATAGAAGAGGATACTTTCACTTATTTCATGTGTCTCTTAATTACTGTTTTCTCATAAATAGATTTATGACTAGTCAGTTCTCAATTGATACCATATTTATAAATATATTTTGTCTAAAAGCAATATTATGAAATGCCCTTTTTCAACATTTCTAATATAATCATGGCATATAGAATCTTCTATCTAAACTTTGATGGCCAACAACATGACTGTCATTTGTGGCAATGATTACATATGCTACTCTAAGACTTTGTTACTTATATGTTAATTCATAGATTTGACTTTTTCTTCAGATATGATATTAAAGCTTTTTGCATTTAAAACAATTATTTGAATATTGTTACAAAGTTTCAAAGGACTTTCTTGGCATATTAAAATATTTGAATTATCGCTGTTTGCAGAAACCCAGACACATTAATGACATGATTGAACCAAGGCTGGAAATAGATCTGATTCCATTTTATGGGATTGAAAGTTATTTTATATGCTATTCTGACCATTATAAATAAGACAATTAGGTTGAATATACTCCTAAATTGTCTGTAGGAACTAGACACACTATTTTCTACTATAGATTAGCTTGTCTTTCTATGCCATGTTACCAAGCTATGAAATTCAAGAGATAATGAGATATTTTCCTCAATGAAAAATAAAATGTTTTTGAAGCTGGAGGGGGTTTAATACAACATATATAAATGTGTTATGCTATTACAAGAGATAATGAGATATTTTCCTCAATGAAAAATAAAATGTTTTTGAAGCTGGAGGGGGTTTAATACAACATATATAAATGTGTTATGCTATTACACAGGAGAGAGCTGCAGACTGATGAAATAGCCAACTGATATTTTAAAGTAAGTATAACAATTATTTGAAGAGAACTCTATTTTTTTGATGATTTTGGACAAGTTAACTACTGTAAGACTCAGTTACATTTGTATAAAAATGAGGATACTGATACCTACCTGATTTCCAAAGATAAATGATAAGAATAACATTAATTATGTGCTATGTATTTTGCTTGGTACATGGGATCCTTCCTTTCCCTTCACTAGACTGCAATCTTGATTGTAGAATTTTGAGATTTATTTTAAATAATTGATCCATATTATGTCTTTAATTATAAATTTTTAATGGACCGAACTCTCCACCATACTTATTATTACTGGAACATATATTTTATTTTCTAGTCAATGTTAGGGAGAGCTATAACGTGAATCTCATCAGTTTTCTTTCCATTTGCTATTTGACTTTTAGAATATTGTTGGGTGTTAACAATCCTTAAGATAGAGGAAAGAAGTAATAGCTAGTGACTGCCTAGACATTAAGGGTGTTGAGTGTGAGATGAAGATGGTGATGCAATCACCCCTACTTAAGACATTGGTCAGGGTTCAATGGAAAGGTTAAGTGCAGTTGTCAGCATATTCTCATAGGTGTTGAAAGAATATTCAGGAGAAGAGAAACCACAACTGCCAGACAACAGGAGAGGTATTAGGTTGATATAAAAGTAATTGCAGTTTTGGCCATTAAAAGTAGTGGCCAAATGACATTACTTTTAATGGCCAAAACCACAATTACATTTGCACCAACCTAATACACTATATCTACTCCGTATAACCTTCTGAGATTGGATTTATTTATTTATCTTTTATTCATAAGAAAAGAGAGCATCAGAGAGTTAAGCCCAAGACCATGTAGCTGGTAAGTGAAGAAACTGGAATTCACATAAGGATGATCTGCCTTTGAAAGGCATACTTTTTTTTTCTAGAGCTTTCTTATAGTAGTGGAAAAGGACAGCTAACTTTGTTTTAAAGTCATAAATACATATTACATATTCTTAAGAGACATTCATTAAATTTTTAGAATAACACAACTGTAAAGGCATTATTTTTTCCATTTTATATGGAAAGAAACTTGGACACAGAGATATAGTAACTTTCTTACGGCCACACAGCTACTACTTTAGTAAGCAGTGATTCAAACCCAGTTCTGTCCAGTTCCAAACTGGTGCTTTTGCTAATACAACATGCTGCCTAGAGGTACAGGATCAGCAAGAGTGAAAGGTAGGCATTTAGGGATAAAGATTTGGGGAATGTGTTTGAAATGCACACAGAAGAAGGGAGTGTAGAATCAGGGCGAGAATCCGAGATTGAGCTTTTGCCATGTGGGAGGCAAAAGGCACGGGCTTGACTTATGTTTAATCTTCTCTCACTTCTCTAGACATCTACTGCCTTGCAGAACTACTTTCTCTTCCCTAAAATTTCCATGCTGTTCCAAATGTCTGTACCTTTGAGCATGTATTTTCCTCTGTCTAGAATATTCATTTGCTCTTCTTTTCCTGGAAAATATCTCTTTAACCTTGAAAATGCAGTTCAAATTTTATTTGTTTTGTAAATCTTTCCTGAATCCAACAAATGTTTAATTGAATGCTCTTTTTACTTTGAGATCCTTAAATTTAATATTGCTTCAGATATTGCTTCAGAAGCATGACTAGGACTCTAGAAGAATAAAACAGGCCTGCTGAGAGCCGATAGTCCTATAGGTTTTCAAGACTTATATCTAGGTACGAATTTGATAATATTGCAAGATTATTCTAAACATACAAACTCTTTAGATCTTAGGACAAGAAAGAATTGAAAACTGTATGCACACACACACACACACACACACACACACACACACACTTGTTTGTTAGCTTGAAAATATTTTTAAAAATCTATCAGGGAATCATTCAAACCATCTTCCCATCCCCTGTTTTCTTCCTCCTCACACACACAGGCACATACACCCACAGGAGCTATTACCAATTGGAAACCTTGCAAACAGTTCTCAGAGATCCTCACTCCTGTCCCCATACTACATGGTCACTAACCTCAACATACCTACTTAATGTCTTTTACCATGCTTTGTACATAATAAGCACTATAATGAACAATTGAAACTCAGAGGAATTAACACAACTATATGGATTAAGGAGAAATATGATCAAGGTTAGAATAAACTAGCTATGTGTAGGGTGTGGGCCTTTGCTGGAAAACAGTGGTTCTCTCAGGTAGGTTTTGAGTCCAACATCCTGTTTCCAACACATATTTATCAACACCCTCACCGCTATCTTTTTTAAAAACTACTATTGTATTACATGTGTCCTTGTGGCTGTAAAATTTTGATTCTGCAGTAAAGTTAGATTTATTGACTGGGAGAGCAAGGACTGTTGACGTTTTTCTCTGCTTCATGCCAATTCTATACTGTGTCATACAGTGGAACAGTAGATACTGTTTTTCAAATACCATTATTTTTTCCATTCACTCATCCATTGAGAATCATGAATTTTACAAGTAGATTTATCACCAGTACAAAATACAGTGATAAATTCATTAACAGTTGTTTTATCTTCTTGTCCATTCATTGAACTTTCCGTATGTACAATTGGGGTGATTAAAAAAAGAAGCAAGACTTACTAGGGTCAGCAAAGCAAAACACGAAATGTAGAGTTAGCAGTTAACTGGTAGATCTAGAATATTCTGGCAAAAATAAAAGACTGGTTTGGCTGTGTTCATTGTCTGTACTCTCAGATAATTGCCGGCCCTTTGCTTTACTTTCGGCTTTATTGATCAAGGGAAAAAGTGCAGCAGAGATCTATGGTTTGATTTAATTCTTGAAAATAGAAACATTTGTCTTTGAAGTATAACTTGGGTCGTGGTCTCAAAGTTTCGTGGGCTGCTGCTAATGCCGAGAATTAAAGGCTACTGCTTTTGTAATTCTTGGTCAGTCATCAACAGTTGGCTTGAGCACTGAAGTTCTAAAAAATAGGCTCATTAAGTAATAAATATCTCCAAGTTGGATGAACAAAACAGTTTCAAAATGTGTATTTGGTCTGGCATTTCTTCATTATTCATTAAACTCAAAAAATGTAGACTTTTGTCTCTAAGTTCTGCTCACTTACTTGTAGCTACTTTAGGAAGTAGTTTTACTTCTCTTTACTTCCACAGTGAGAACTGCAAGATCATTGTTGGTACAACATAGCCACTGCTTAACAGAAGTAACACGTTTACATTACTTTCCATATTTTTTAACATCAGCGTTTATTAGCCTTTAAGAAGTCCTTAACAGTTTTCTTTCTTAAGGATTTCTTTTTTCTTTTCTGGAAGAATAAGTTGTGGACTCAATTAGGTTAATAATTTCTTACCCATGAGGCCATAATGAATTTATTCTACACTCAATAGCCTTTGGAGAACATTACTTAGTATTTAAAGAGGGAAAAATCAGGATATAGGAAACCTTTTTTTGGAAAGCTACATTTCCCAGATTCCTGCTGCTTAAAAAACCCATTTGGATACTTTTAAATAAACTTTCCTGTATTAAATTGAGGCCCCCTATTTGAATCTACCTACTCTTTTAGGAATGAAAGGAACTGAAAATTCTATTCTGGCTGAATAAAGAAATTTTAATAACCTGTCTAGGAGTTGAATTTAAGTATACTAGCTTGTCACTATATTGCCAAAACAAATGAAAATTCATTGCCTGGTATTGGAACCAACTTAGTAAGGTAACACTTCATTTTTTGAGCATCATCGGGGGAATGAATTATTCCACTTAAGTGAATTTTCCATATAAATGCTTCAGAGTTATCTTTTAACACAGAAATCAGGGCATGCTGGGCTCTTGCTGAAAACCTTTTGTGACTTCCCATTGTCTAAAGAATAATGCATTGCTTCATATCCTTTCAATTCCCCTATCACTTATGACCTATTTTGATTTGCTCACTATTCTCTGGACCTATCTTGCTTCTTTAATTCTTTGAGTCTCATATTCTATTCTATGTGGCCACACTTTACTTTTTCTGCTTACTGAACTCTTAGTCATCTTCAAAGTTACTCACTCTCAAAGTTACCTTTTCTAATGTGTTATTTGGCTCCATATCATTTACTAACTCTTTTCTTTGTGTTTTCATGGATCTAATTTATGTTTTCAATATATAAATCATACTGTGTTATGATTTTTATTTCTATATTAGTGTCCTTGAAAAAATTGGGAGTTAATAGTCGTCGGGAAACATGCACTCGTTCCCTCAAACTCACTATTTACAAAAATCTTAGTGTCTTTTAGAGACTCACATAGTGATTGTGTGTTAGGCACTATGTAATATTATATTTGTTATATAATATATAACAAAATATATGATATTATATTTGTTTCCTGTGGTTGCTGAAATAAATTGCCCGAAATGAGGTGGCTTAAAACATTGGAAATTCATTCTCTCACAGTTCAGTAGCCAGAAATCTGAAACCAAAATGCCATCGGGGCCACACTCCCTCCGGAAACTCTGGGAGAGCATCTGTTTCATGCCTCTTCTGACTTCCGGTGCTGCCATCAATCTTTGGCATTCCTTGGTTTGTAGCCACACCACTGCAGTCTCTGCCATCATCTTTACATCACTGGCTTCTATGTGTGTCTGTCTCAAAACTCTATCCACCCTTCTCTTATGAGAATATATATAATTGTATTTAGGGCCTACCTTTATGATCCAGCATAAGCTCCCCTTTTCAATATCTTAACTGAATCACTTTTTTTTGGCCACATAAACTAATATTCACAGGTTCCAGGCATCAGTAAATGGGAATATCCTTGGGAGCCATTATTGGTCAATCACAGAGACTTAACACATTTTTGAAACTAAATTACCCATTTAAATATAAAAACTTTCCAAATATTAAGCCATATTTAAAGAAAATATAACTAAAATGTATACATACATTTGCTTCCTTAATCAGAACACAGCGTTTGTATTATAATTGTATAATTTGTGACACCAGTGTTTTCTGATCTTCAACATTAAACTCTACTTTCAGTTGTGGATTAGTTTTAGGCTCCTAGGGAGTTTAGGAAAGCTATTTTTCTCCAAAAGATTATGTACTAGTGTGAAAAATAGAAATGGAAACAGAACTCTACCAATAACATTTTGTGCTAAAGAGTTATTAAAACCTTTCAGTTTTCTATATGAAAGTTAATATTTTGTGAACTTTCTATCTTTATTCCCCTGAGAGCCTAGTAAATGTGATACATCAATTGTATTTTTGACAATATTGATTATGATAAAAATGATGACCCTTGATTGGCAAATTGCATCTAGACTTAGAAGAATAAATAAATGATATTAAGAACAAATGAGCTATAAATAACTGATGAAATATGGCAACAGTAGACACAGGGGACTACTAGAGAGGGCAAGGGTTGAAAAGCTACCTCTTGGGTACGATGTATGCTCAGTACATGGGTGATGGGATCATTTGTACCCCAGACCTCACCATCACACAGTATACCTGAATATCAAACTTGCACATATACCTCCAGAATCAAAAATAAAAGGTAAAAGCAAAAGAAAAGAAAATTAACTATAGTTTATTTACATATTCATCATTGTTTTAAAAAATTTCCTATTTGGTTGCCACAAATAAAATCTTTCTTGTCCATGTTCCTAGCATAGCATATCTATGAGCAAATAAAGGTGGACTTCTAGATACACACACACACACACACACACACAGAGAGACACACACACACACTGATAGGGATATCATAGCAGGATTGTCAGGCAGTTCTAAGGCTCTAGCTGAGGCTGGAGATGATAATTCATGGTAGGTCCAAGCTATATGGTCATGAATTGGGGTTGCAAGAGGAGAGCAGCAGGAAGAGAGGCAATTAATTGTGCAAAAGTTGTGAAGACAGCACAAAGTAGTTAGGTAATGAGAGTAAAAAAGGGAAAGTCCAGGAAAAAGGCAATGACAAAGAATTAAAAGAGATAAAAGATGTACACCGGAATTGAATGGCCTGAAATATTCCAATTCTGAGGTCAGTCGCTTTGGTTTAGAGTCCTCAGAGGTAATTGGCTTGGTTTCAGCAAGGTTGATGAGAAACATCACAAGGTGGTAAAGGACATGGCCTCAGCTGGGAGTTGGTGATGAGGATTTGACACTGTAGTCACTTACTATTGTCAGGGTAAGAAGGTGTTTTTCTTTATAAATTATGTCACCTTCAAATCTGTTTCTTTTAATCTATTTAGAGACTGAAATTGGATTTAAAAATTTGCTGAAGTCAGAGGACTTCTGTTCAGTAAAATTCTTTTAAAAATAGTACTTCCAGGCCAGGCAAGGTGGCTCACGCCTATAATCCCAGCACTTTGGGAGGCTGAGGAGAGCAGATCACAAGGTCAAGAGATCGAGACCATCATGGCCAACATGGTGAAACCCCGTCTCTACTAAAAATACAAAAAAAAATTAGCTGGGCGTGGTGGCAGGCACCTGTAATTCCAGCTACTCAGGAGGCTGAGGCAGCAGAATCACTTGAACCTGGGAGGCAGAGGTTGCAGTGAGCTGAGATCACGCCACTGCACTCCAGCCTGGCAACAGAGCAAGACTCCGTCTCAAAAAAACAGATCGTGCCACTGCACTCCAGCCTGGCAACAGAGTGAGACTCTGTCTCAAAAAAAAAAAAAAAAAAAGTACTTCCATCTAGTGCTGTTTTTTTTCCCTATGATTCAACAATATTGAGTAGATGGGATGTTTTCACAAAAAGATTTTAAAAGGTAAAAATCTAGTTTCCTTTATATGTGCTGCATAATTTTCCCCTTCTATATTTAAAATAAAGGTTTTTCTTTTATTAAATTGGTGGGTAAATCTGTTTAACTTTTTTTAATGTTAAATGTTAGTGGTTGCCTGCTCATGGCGAAGTTCTAGTGTGTGAAAGTAAGAAGTCAAGAATTCATTAATTTTATAGCTCAAATCCAACTACCCATGTTTTATAAACAATCTAACCTTGAGTCTGAGATTTTTGCTGCTTATCTGCTACTTTTCTAATCTTTTCATCCAGGAAAAGTCAAGCCCAGGAATCACAGATCTGTGACTCTGTTCTGATGTTCTAACTCAGAGACTCACAGCACATATACCCCCCGGATGTGTTTACATTCTCATAGTTTGGAAGAGCAGGCATCACCTCCAGGTCCCACATTTCTAGCACTTTGAGATTTGATGGTTTAAAACATTTGGTTTAGACTTAAGTATCTTTCCACACTTGCTGAGAAATTCTCTTTCCCATAGATTGTTAAAAATATTTTTCTTCGACCTGAGCTAATTTCCCCAGATAATCTTATTACATTCTTAGCACCACAAATTCATAACTTCAGTTGTGCTAAATGGAAAGCTGTGGCATATTAATATTTTCCGTAGATCGACTTACTTTTGTCTTCTGGGTTTCTAACATTGACTTTCTCACTTTAGATATGTTATGAATAAATACTAAATGCAATATTGAGATTTAAAAATACTTTTCAACCTACCAAAATTTTTCAAGAAACAGTCTTGAAAACAAAGATCACATTTATTTTAGGAATTATGGAACTCTTATTATATAGTAATTAAAGTGAACTTAAGTCATTAAAACTTATCTTTGATCTTATACATTTAAGAGATAACAGAAGAAACTGTGGCAATAGACCTTGAAATAGCTTATAAAAATAATTTTCCATATATAACAAATTTTAAAATGAAAATTTTACATTGATGATTGTTAAAGCTGGTAGTATAAAAAGCTTTTTCATTTGACTAAAAATTTGGAAACCAACTATAACTTTTTGATTTTTTAAATACTATATTAGTGAATTTAATTAAAATCCCACTTTTTCTAAGGCAGCAAATCATGGCTGAGAAAATGGAACAGATTTCTTCTTATTTTTTATATTCTTTCATATGTGTTTTCTATGCAAGCAGTATTATTAAACATAAGAAAGTTAAAGTTATTTGAATCAAAAATTATCTCTCCTCATTCCCTTTATCAATTCTATGAGATTAAAATGAAAATTATTCTTTATTCCACACAAAGTTTGATGATAAGCGGTTATTGGTCTTGGTCCCTCAGCCCTCCCAAAACTTTAAATTAAAGCAAGAGCATACCGTGACTCATAAGTAGAGAAAAACCATGTCCCTTAGCTTATTCTCAGTTATTTTTAGAAATTTATTGGAGATACATATGTATACCTTCCTTTTAATAAGTGATATTGTCAGCCTTAAGTGTAACTTTTATTATGGAAATGACTGCAATGTGTTACAGCAGATGATATTACCTTTTACAATAAATGATTGCAGGACTTGCATATAACAGATTCTAAGATGGCTCACCAGAGTAAAAATTATGCAAAAAGATGATAATCTTCCCAATGATACAGTGCCTTTAAACAGCATTCCTAAGACCCTGCAAACATTTAGGTACCCAGTAATTAGGGAGTTAACAAGAAAAAAGTAGTACTTTGGATTTAATCCGGTTTAGGTCTCATTTAACTGAGTTCTTTAATAGTGTTTTGTTTTAAATAGCTAGGAGGGAACATTTTCTCTGCAAATTTTAATTCTTTGGCTCTCCTTTCAGGTAGGCTTTGCTATTGAGCTGGCTTGACATTTCACTTCTAATTTCTGGGCAAAGATTGCAGCTCTTTAGCATGTAAAGAAAGGCACAAGTTTTTGTTTTTGTTTTTTTTTTCTGTTGACGTTTCATTTGGTTATTTCCTATCTCTTTGAAAAAAATGACCTCCTAACTTTGTTTTTTATCTCTTTTTCCTGTCAATTTCTGCTTCCCCCAATTTTTATTCCCTGAAACTGATGATGTCTTTCATCAGCACATTCCTCCAAGCTTTAAAGTTAATTCTAATCTGAACAAGGAGCATATTAACAGCTTCTAAATCAAAGCCTGGAATTATTCTTGCTATTATAATCTGAGTATCTCGTGCTGCAAGCTACTCTGCACAACCTTTGCCCCAAAGGAAGACATTATCTTTATTATCCTGGTCAGAAAACAAATCAGCCCCTGCCCAGGAATAAGACCCTAACTTCCTGAGTACTCAATAAATTGAATGGAGCTTGGCCTTACACATTGTTTTAATTCATACAACTGGTTTTCTGCTTAGATTTTCCTGTCTAGGATGGATTTCTGCCCCAAGCATACTCTATTTGAATGAAGCCCTTGTATCTCACCAAGTTTTGCTTATGTCCTTTGCCAAGGTACTAGTCTCATCTCTACTTGGTGTCCCTTTGTGTATTGGCTAATTAGATAGACCCCAACCTCAATGACCTGAATTTGAATGAGATTTAGATATCAATGTATGCAAACACACCCCAAGAACAACTCAATCACATCTGCTTGGGGCTTTGTCAGACTGTCCAGTAGATGTCACCGAGATCTGCTTTATTGAGATGTTTCGTTAGATAATGTTGTTGTGGGACAATTCTCCATGACATTTCTATATGACTAAGAAGGGTTTGGTTCCAGTCCAGCTTTTCAAGAACATTTGGATATCAAACTGTCTTAACCTGCTTGAAAAATAGAGATAAGGTATACCTGTGGTAGAGGCCAGATTTGTTTACTGACCAGGATAATAATTGAAAAAAAGTATTTCCCTTTAGGGAAAAGGAGAACCATGTTAGCTGGCATCACTCCTTATAAAATTGGGGGTTTCCTAAACTGAGTGTTCATAAACTGTGAAAAACCCACTATCTGTGCAGCATTCACCTGGGCCCCTCTACATTGCCTCATGGAACTTGGCAGGACAAGGGGGAACTAACTCAAACATGAAACTCATGTTGCTTGCTGTGCTATGTGTAAAAAACCTCTTTGTTTCTGAACCAGGAGTCTTATGTCTTTTGCTAGTATGTATGAAATTGTGGTGGGCTACAATTCCAGCCTCTTCAGAGTTCTTCAAACTATCTCACCACATTTTTGTGAAGTGGAAAGAATGCAGACATTATAGTATTGAACCAGAATTCCAACTCAGTGCTTTGTGATCTCAGAAATTAATAACCCCATCCCAGTTTTCTCATTCATAATACAGCTTAACATTGTTGTTGAGGATTAGAAAATCTGTGTATGTAAACTAGCTTTACATATTTCCTGAATTGTAGTGATCAGGGCTGAAGCCACAACATCTGGTCCTCAAAACCATGCTCCTTTTTGTTTGTACTACATATATCTGATAAGGAATACAAACCATTCTATTATAAAAATACATGCATGCATATGTTTATTGCAGCACTATTCACAATAGCAAAGACATGGAATCAACCTAAATACTCATCAGTGATAGACTGGATTAAAAATGTTGTATGTATATACCATGGAATACTATGCAGCCATAAAAAATGAGATCATATCCTTTGCAGGGACATGGATGGAGCTGGAGGCCATTATCCTCAGCAAACTAACACAGGAACAGAAAATCAAATACTGCATGTCTTCACTTATAAAGTGGGAGTTAAATAATGAAAACACATGGACACATAGAGGAACAACACACACTGGGGTCTTTCAGAAGGTGGAGGGTGGGAGGAGAGACAGGATCAGGAAAAATAACTAATGGGTACTAAGCTTAATACCTGGGTGATGAAATAATCTGTACATCAAACCCCCATGACACAAGTTTACCTATGTTACAAACCTATACTTGTGCCCCTGAACTTAAAAGTTAAAAAAAAGGAAATATCATTCAAATATATACACTAACCTTCTTTTTTCTCATTACATTAATTTCAGATGCAGTAACTATTGTAAAGACACTTCAATGTTTCTAGTTAATTTTTCACTAGATGGCTTTGGAGAATGGAGGTATTTATATTAATATGGGAGTATTAGTTCAACTGACAATCTTGCCTCCTGGACAATATGGCATTTTACATAAATTACGCATTTCTCCTCAAAATTTAAGAAATTCTACTTCTTTAAAAACTTCATCTCTGGCCGGGCACGGGGGCTCATGCCTGTAATCCTAGCACTTTGGGAGGCTGAAGCGGGCGGATCACGAGGTCAGGAGATGGAGACCATTCTGGCTAACACGGTGAAACCCCGTCTCTACTGAAATACAAAAAATTAGCCAGGCGTGGTGGCGGGCGCCTGTAGTCCCAGCTACTCAGGAGGCTGAGGCAGGAGAACGGCGAGAACCCGGGAGGCAGAGCTTGCAGTGAGCAGAGATCGTGCCACTGCACTCCAGCCTGGGCAATCAAGACTCTGTCTCAAAATAAATAAATAAATAAAAATTTTAAAAAACTTCATCTCCTTTTTATTTTTGCATTATAATAGATATACAAATAGATTCTGCATTTAACTTTCACTGGCTAAAGTTCTTGAAGTAGGTACAGTATGATTCCAGCCAAAACATTACCACTGTGCAATTATTCAATTAGTCCTAAAACCTCCCTCAAATCTACAAAGAAAGGCAACTAGATACGTCATGTAGCTAATTAACCCCCTTAAAACATGGGTAGTAATGTTTTCAGATAAAAATATCTTGTGCTTTCAGTACACCATTTGACTTATACGGTTGCATATTGTCAGTATGATGATATTTTTAAAGACATGAAACAAGTTTATTGAGCACCATGTCTACTATTGAGATCAAATGGTAAAATACTTATATCATCTATTTAATTTGACTTGGATCCTCTTTAAAGTCCTGTTCAGTTATTACCCTCCCTGCCTGTGAGTCTTCTTTCTTAATAAAAGTCATGTAGGCAACACTTGTCTTCTCTTAAATTATTAAACCTTTTTCTTTATTCAAGGAATTTTTGAAATCTCATTTCCTCGTATGATTTATGATTTGGGAAAGTAACTGTGTTTTCTTGGACTTGACCCTGAGTAAATATGTAATTTAGATGACTTCTTTTACCACTCTACCATACACATTTATATGTAAAAAACGATATATTTATCTATCAATTCATTTACTGACTGTGGTTCAGTAGTCTATATCATACTTAATTCCATTATATTATCATTCTCTTTTACTTAATTTTACCTAAATGGCTAAAATAATGTTCATTTAATTTTATCTTTTCAGCTATTTATTTGCAAACCGCTTTGCTCCAAAAATAATTAATGTTATTTATAAAGATACACATGCTACAATTAAATATGAAATAAATAATGAATGAAGAAATTGAGGCAAAGAGAAAAGAGCCACATATTTGCCCATATGATTTCAAGAAAACAAAGAAAAAGAAGTCATATTCAATTTAATGATTCATACTGTCTATGAGATAAGAAGTCATATTCAATTTAATGATTCATACTGTCTATGAGATAATAAAAAAGAATTTTCTCCCCATGTCAAATATAATTTTTTTCTTACTAAACATGAACTATGCAATGTAATTGATATTCTCAGCCAAATCCTTATGTCAGCTCTAGCAATATTTCATGGAGTTGTTTCTTACAAAATTCTTCAGTGTAGGCCAACAGCACTATCTCAAGTATAGTTGAATGAATGTATGTTCATTGACCTAATAGTTATAGTCAGATTTGGAAACAATGTAAATATCTACCAATAGAATATTTATTGAAGAAATTATATTTTATATGCTAGCTTTTATATAAGTATTAAAACTTTATCTTCGAAGAATCTTTAACAAGATGGATAAATATCAGGAAATTAATGTTAAGTGAAAGAGTGAGGATAGAAATTCTGTCTCCCATCTCTCAATTGCACTAATATGTCCATAAAATAAATGCAAGAAGAAAAGATTAACAGTGACTACCTCTAGAAAGAGGAATTTAGAATGATTTTATTTTCTTCTTATATTTAAGAAAATTTCGGACTCACATCTAACTGTGAGAGAAATCCAGCTACTGGCACAACATTTAAGGCTTCATGACCTATTTCTAATGCTCCTTTGTGGCTTTCCCTTCTCCTCATAAAGCCCATTCCCTGGCCAAACTGAACTTCTTTTTTTTTTTTTTTTTTTTGAGACGGAGTCTTGCTCTTTCGCCCAGGCTGGAGTGCAGTGGCCCGATCTCAGCTCACTGCAAGCTCCGCCTCCTGGGTTCACGCCATTCTCCTGCCGCAGCCTCCCGAGTAGCTGGGACTACAGGCGCCCGCCACCACGCCCGGCTAATTTTTTCTATTTTTAGTAGAAACGGGGTTTCACCGTGTTAGCTAGGATGGTCTCGATCTCCTGACCTCGTGATCCGCCCGCCTCGGCCTCCCAAAGTGCTGGGATTACAGGCGTGAGCCACCGCGCCCGGCCCAAACTGAACTTCTTGTTGTTAGCTCAGTAAATATTCATGCCTCTTTACCTTTGTGCTCATGCTGCTAGTTCTGCCTCTACCAATAACTCTGCCCCTCCACCTATAGTTGCTAAATTCTATCTGGTGATGTGTTCTTAACACTTTAACTTAGTGAAACTTTCTTTACTTCCCTTGAACACCCTTCCTACAAATTCCTAAGTCACCTTGGCTTAGGAAATGTCTGCTTTTTATGGTAGTGATGACTGCTTAGGTGATAACTGCTGTTTACGGCAGTCAACACCTTACAAAGAAATATTATTCATATAAATGAGCTTTTTATTCTCTTTCAATGAATAGTTCCTTTAGATACACTTTTTCATACTCCCTTTTGTCCTTCATGGTATCTAGCAGGTGTCTCACTTATCTAATCCTATATAACAAACCATCCAAAACATCATGACTTCACACAACAACCATTTTATTGTGAATTAGCCAGGCAGTTCTTCTGTTTCTATGTGATGCTGGCTGGGGTTACAATCATTTGAGGATTCAACTGAGTTAGCAATGAGTTGGGTCACTCAAACCTGGCTACTGGCCCTGGGTGTTGGGTGAAAGCTTAGCTAGGCTGGTCTACCAGAGAAATCTTGGGCTTCTCACAGCATGGCAGCTGGATTGCAAGAGGGAGCATGTTAAAAACAAGTGTTCTCACAGTCAAGAAGTAAAAACTGTCAGTCTTCTTAAGGGCTAGGCCTGGAACTGTCACAGCGTCATTACTGCCACATTCTATTGGTCAAGGCAGTCAGAAATCCAGCCCAGATTCAAAGGAAAGATAAAAAACTTCCATTTCTTAATGAAGTAAGTGACAAAGAATTTGCAATCACATTGAATAAATGAACCCTCCTGTGGTTTCATTTATTCAATGAACCACAGGAGGGTTCATGTATTCACCCAATATTATGGAACCCCCCCCCCCTTTTTTTTTTGAGACTGAGTCTCGTTCTGCTGCCCAGGCTGGAGTGCAGTGGCGCGATCTCCGCTCACTGCAAGCTCCGCCTCCCGGGTACACGCCATTCTCCTGCCTCAGCCTCCGGAGTAGCTGGGACTACAGAAGCCCGCCACCACGCCCGGCTAATTTTGTGTGTGTGTGTGTGTGTGTTTTTAGTAGAGACGGGGTTTCACTGTGTTAGCCAGGATGGTCTGGATCTTTTGACCTCGTGATCCGCCCGCCTCGGCCTCCCAAAGTGCTGGGATTGCAGGAGTGAGCCACCGCGCCCGGCCGGAACACTTATTATGAATTGTTTTAGGCACTAGGGTTACAGCAATGAGAAAAAAAAAAATCAAGCAGGGAGAACTTCCTGCCGATTGTGAAGCTTATATTTTACCAGGAAAAGAAAGAAAATGAATATATATATATATATATATATAAGTGTATTAAAAAGTGATAGGTGCTA
The DNA here is from genome assembly GCF_028858775.2 of Pan troglodytes. Lineage (NCBI taxonomy): Eukaryota > Metazoa > Chordata > Mammalia > Primates > Hominidae > Pan > Pan troglodytes. Next base: position 134,063,875 of record NC_072403.2, on the reverse strand, counting down.
TGAGTAAGGTTACCATGCCACAGTGTTTCCATTGCCTATTGTTCCAGTGTAAATACTAATACATTCGCTTTCACTCTTAAAAGTAGCTTAGACTGGATGAAAATGTATTTGATCATCCTAGCTATAGAGAGAGATGAAGCAGAGAAGTAGCATAGGGTGGTGGGAACTATATTTTTAAATAGGATGATCAGTAAAAGCATCGCTAAGAAACAGACATATGAGTAAAGAGCTAAAAGAGGCAGGGAAGCATGCTGCCTGGATATATTTATGTACTTCAGACCAGTGAAAATGTGAAATTTACACATTAAAATGACAAAAAACATATTTTGTTGGTGTATGTTAACTTTGTAGATCCAATTCACTGCTTCCTCTAAACTGGTATGTTCTGCAACTAATTTGAGCAATCCAGGATACCAAACCCTGTATTTCTTACTTCTTTCCAGAAGTAGAACTTGCATGTTACAAAAAATTCACTTTTGTAATGAAGTAGTTTTTGATATAAAGGAAATTTAATCTGAGCATATGCTTACTTTAAAAAAAAAACAATTAATTAGAAGAGCTACTTTAAAAAGCAGCGGGTAGATTTTGGAGCACACCACTTGTTATTTCAGAGAACACTGTGAAATATACATGTTATTCACCAGAGGGTGCTATGGTCATCTGAAATGGAGTGTACAGCATCACAGTCCAATTCTCATGTACTCTCGAAAGCTTAAACTTTTGCTTTGGGAAACATAATTTTAAAAGTGTACTCCCTTCCTTTGTTTTTCTCTTGTCTTTTTCCCTTCTCATAATCTTCCAGTAACTGTACTCAATGTATCACTTTAATGATGCTTTATGTCAGCTAATATTAAAATCAGTTGAGATCACCTAAGCCATAGCTACTGATAGTGACCAGGGATCATGAATACGTAAATAATTCACAAAATGGTCCAGGCATACGTAAGCAAGTTTGACATGCTGAAATATGTTTCCTGCCTTAAAGTTGCTTCATGTTTTTTTATCATGGAAAATGATAACATCTGGTCATCATACAGCAAACATCCTCTGAATGAATAAATAGATGAATAATAAAGAGGATATTTTCTGCCTATGGGTTCAAAGTTTATAATCAGGACAAATAAAAAGATCCTGGTACCATCCATTATGATAAAGTTTGAACTAATAAGTTACTTTTCCCCACAAGCCAGAATGACCTGGTTTTACTACCTGTAAACGTAAATAATAATAGCACCTATCTCAAGGGATTTTTGTGTCCATTATATGAATAACCCACGTGAAACTTTTAACATGGCACATAATTAGGCACATAACAGTAATTAATAAGTTATTTTGTGAATTTCAAGTTAGGCTATTTAGATTCAAATTACATCTATACTACTTCCTACCTGATGAACATTGGCTAAGTTATTTAATCATTCTGTGCCTGTTTTCTCATATTTAAAATGATGATAATCATAGCATCTACCTCCTGGGTTTATTTAGAGATTTAAATGGAATAATATACATAGAGTGGTTATCACAGGACCTTAAGCACGCCATGATTCTTAGTTACCAAATAGTTGTGTCATTTGATCAATGATAGCATCTTCCATCCTCTAAGATTCTCCTATTTTTTTAAAAAAACACCCAGCCATGTTCTATTTGATTTCCCTCATGCTGACTATTCTGTCCTGGGGTCTACTTTGCCCTTTCTTTGCATGTTCACTATTGGGCTCCCTTTCCAACCAAATGATACAATATCTGCCACTTGATCTATAGGCACGGATGTCACCTAAGTATCCTTCAACAACTTATGAATGGTCTTTTCATGTGGGTACTCAAATGTCATTATTTTAATGCTTTCCTTTTACTTTTCCTAATTGTCAAAGTTATCATTTCCATTAGAGAATGATTTGGAGAGCTCACAGATGGGCAACTGAATAGGAAAAAAGATGACCATTTATTAAGAGCATGGACTTTACTCTGCCACTCGCCCACTAAGGGGGCTTGAGTCACACACTTTTGAAGCCTGGGGCACCTCTCTAAGCCTCATTGTTACTTTAAGTTCTAACTTACTGCCTAGCACATTTTTATTTGAAGTTCTTCTTTACATCTTTCCAAGCATTGACACGTAAGTGAAATCAGTGGAGTTTCCCCAAAGTAACGTTTTCTCACAAAAACCCTCTGCATGTAACAGCCTCCGAGTGAAGGTCTTAGAGGGCTAAACAGGGTTTACTTTGGCAAATGCAATCCAAAATTCAATTTTAGGAATTCTTATTCTTTAAAGTTCCTGGGTGATTTCCTCATGTTATTTGGCTATTTTTCCTACCCACTCTCCTCCCCTCTCTTCTTGACCCCGTTTCTTCCAGAAGAGAAAGAAAACAAATCTCTTCACTTCTCTGACAGAATAACTCAGTTTTCTTCAAACATTGATGTCTCTATTTCACATTACTTTTGTTATGTAACTTTTTATGGATATTTTTCCATGTAAATAAAAATGTTGTGAACTATAATGGCTGCATATTATTTAATTTTATTAGAGTAAATAATTTTCTTAATCAAAAACTGTTTGGATTTATAAAAAGTGTTTCTAGTTTTTGACTTATAAATTTGATCTGAAATTCACATTTCTTCGTGAATATATTTTTGCTCACATATCAGATTATTTTGAGAGTACTTATTCTAGTCTGGTGCTTGCTCAATAGCTTGATCAAAACAATTACATTTTATAGAAGAAACTGTCTTATTTATTCATATAAGATATAGTCATCATAAATTTGGATAAATTTTACAGCATTTAATTCAGTTTCTTCCTCTCCTTTCATTTCAAAATCAAAAATACCTGTGTTGGTATTTCCTGAAAAGTGGGCTTAAGTTATGTCTCTTCTATAGAAGTCTGCACTACCTGAGGTGGTAATAAACCAGAAGGTACTGTTAGCATATATGAAGCACTGTATTTGCATTATTTTTCTTTCCTCCTTGAATATATTATCCTTCTTTCTTTGGGGTAAAACATGTTTCAACTCACAACCAGTTTAGCCCTCTCTCAAATATTTCTTATCCTCCAACGTTGTCTCCAGGCAGAAAAGCCTTTTGCAATATTGCCAAGAGCAGCAGCCACAGTGAACTTACTGGATAAGACATTTCTCTTCCTTTTCCACAGAGAGCACTAAGAAAGAGCTTCTAGGCTCAGCAGGTGTAATGGTTAATCACTGAGTGACTGGAGCAGGCTATGAATGGAGGATAATTTGATGAACACGTTAAATACCTGCTAACATCGTATTTTTGTTAATGTCCAAGGGCACTGAAGATTGTAGCAGAATTCTACTTGAAGTGACTTACTTGAAATGTTACTTATGCTAGTGTGCAAGAGTTAGGAGAACTGAACAATTTTGCACTTTCTTTGAGGAATGCGTTTCCCTGGTTGGCAACAGACTGTGACTTAGAAAAATAATTTTTTCCAACTGTTACAGTTTAGAGTGAAAATGGCACTGAAATGGCAAAAGGTAAATTATACCAACTATAGGTGCAATGCAAGTGAGGGTATTTCTATCTGCTGGAAAATCACTCAGTACACTTTTATTACCCTTTCTTTCCACTTTGTACAGTGTATTAAAATAAATAAATGAGAAAGCAGTGGAAAATAATCGTAATTTCTAATTTAAATGTAGTGCCATGAGAGGGCTGATCTGAATAAATGCTTTTGCATCTTTATTTAGAAATACAGAAAGGAAGAGTTAACCTACCCTGTACTCCATTTTATCCAGATGGTGCATAGTATGTTAAAAAGAACTAGGGATCCAGACTCCCAAAGACCTCAACCATTAAATTAAACATGTAATCTAAAATGGATGTCTGAGAAGAACAATAGATAATTTTTCAGACCTCTCACAATACATGTGAATTGGATGGTGTTCGATTTAATAGACAGTAATGCTGACTTCTCAACAGCTTCCCTAAGGGTCTCTTCTGTGTTTATCCTTTGCCATCTAGCAGATTCAGTGCTGTTGCTAGACAAAGAATTCTGATTGATTCAGTGTATACTGATCACTCCTCATTATATGCGCAGTGGAGACCCTGGGAAGAAAATTCATTACATTTAGATACTGATAATTGTTGAGAGCTGGAGCCTGAGTTTTATGACTACTTTGTAGGCCTTAGCTTTAATGACTAACATGAGAAAGTACTCCTTAGGACCCTGCTGCTAGATGGCACAGGCATCAAAAAGAGATTCCCAAATAAAATGAACCAAAACCACTTTCCACTGTGTTCTGGGATTCGTTCAAACAGTTTGGGAATGAGCAGACTTTTCTCTTGAATCAAACCCAATATTCTTTTTTAGATTTGGAAAAAGTCTTCAAATTTCTCTTCCAGTACCTATGGGGCATGTTAGAAACATTAGTAACATTTACTAAGGGGATCCTTTCCCATTCGCTAAAGCGAGAGCTAGTGTTGACAGCCAATATTCAGCTAACCACAGGGGCTTGCTGGTGATGGTCAGAGGCTGTCTGCCCACCTGGCAATGGCTGGCATTGTTATCTGCTAAATCAGGATTATATTTCTGACACTTAGCTAAAGGATTCTTTAAGAGCTGCACTGTTTAGAATAATAATAAAAACAATGAAGATTCTCGAACAATGAGTACCTACTCTGTGCCAGGTAATGTAATAAGTTCTTTACAAATATAATCTGAATCTTCAAGACATCCCATAAGATAACTAATAATATTATTCCTATTATTTTATAAATCAAGAAAGAGAGTTTTAGAGAGGTTTAAAAATGTAAGTTACTTATTAAGAAGCAGAGTAAGGATTCCATGTTAAGGCTCTGATCCAAAGCATATGCTTTTAGCATCTGGTTATATTACTTCTTAAACCTGCAATGTATAAGGTGAACTATTATATCTGAAAGGTTGAAATTTCAAAAAATTCATATTAGCTATAGATTTCAATGTTTGTCTCCAGGTGAATTTTCAAAACTTCTCAAATACTTGCCTGAGTGTCAGCCTCTCTTGGTTTCACATGTTTCAATGTCCCCAGTCTGAGCAGTGGGAGGCAGCAGAAGGCCAGTGTTATCTTCAAACTGGATAATCAAATTCTGTTTCGTGGGTCTCTGGTTGTTGTAGACTTAAGATATTAACAACATTGATAAATTTTGTTTTATAATAGAGTGCAATCATATGTTTAATAAATTATAACTGACCAGGACATCTTTCCTAGGGTTCATATCATTATGCAAAAATAGCCACTTTTTAAATTATAAAATAATGTCTGTTACTTGGACATAGGAATTTTTTCCTTATTGCAATTAGTGCTTTTGTGGTCACAGAAAGAACATTGACATAGTGTCTGTTGAGGACAGAGAAGCAAGAAGAATTTTGTTTTTGGCACTGATTCTAATGTAACTAAGAAGTCATTCTAAATATCCAGCCTATAAATGTGTAAATATAAGCTGAAAACTCTATAATATAATATGAAAGTACATCTAACTTTTTTGCACTTGTCTTTGATGTAGCCAATTGATAAAGTACAATGCATAAGAGCCTTAGTCCCAAGAGACTCCAAAGGACGTTCTTGAATTTCACTTTTAGACAGTTAGCAAAAATTTAGGAAAGGATTATCAAAAAGAAATGATAGACTCTTGTTGTACTGCATTATTTCTTGTTATTAGTGCCATCTTAAACTTTAGCGACTCCCCTCCTCACCTCTTTGAGTCCAGACATTGTATTATTGAGGCTACCTATCAAGTTTTTGGAAATGTAAACTTAGGAGAAAGTTAGTTCCTAAAATGTATGCAAGAAAAAACTCTTTATTACTCTCTTTTTAAAAAACGTACGTTTCTGTTTTTACTACTCAGGGGTTGCCATGTATACCCTTAAGATACCATGCCAAATGTTGTCCTTCGTATATCAATTAAAATTCACAAGTAAATATTGGAGCATTGACTTTGTACCAGACATTTATTTAGGTACAATGTCTTCGTTGGCTCCTGTCTCCAAACCCTCTATCGCTGGAATTAATAATCCTTTGCTATAGTTTTGGCCTCACCTCAGATTTACGTCTTGAAATAGGGAGAAATCAAGAGTTTGGTTTTCTTTGTTTTCTCTTAACTTAGTACTTCAGTTCTTGGTGTGTGTTTACCTGTCCTGTTCTCAATTTCCCAGTGTTGACCTTCCTTCCCAGGAGTCCTCCATTTTCTATGAGAGTTGCCCAGTGCTGAGTCCTCTTGCTACCAGCAGCCTCACATCTTGTATAGATTTATGTGGGTCCTGGTGAAAGGATCTCATGTTCCTCCTGTTCTTCCTTCCCTGAGCTTTCCTCCTGGATATTGGAAGTACTTTCTGGGCTTTCACTGCATAAAAACTTCCATATTTTGTATCAAGTCTTTAGCTGGCAGCACAGAATACCTGGACTCTCTAGTTCAGTCGGCCAAAGCCTATATTTTAAGTCTCTAAGCTCTTGGTATTTTATTACGCATTTATAAAGCCTTCTACTGTTTTTTAAAAAACTAGACTAAACAGTATAATTTGTCCTTCAGTTAGATTGTAAATGTTTCTTGGTAGGCTTCATTTCTTTAGTTAATGTTTGCCACTTTTGATGTCAAATGGAACACTGTCTTTAAGCTATATATTTATATGTAATTATGATAAAATCCCTTGATTTTGGTTATACTTATTTTGTAGCATTTTTCCTTAACATGAAGTAAAATAACGACTGTGTGTTCCTAATTAGGACTTTAGGAAAATTCTGTGGAAGAACCTAAGAATTATTTTGAATCTGTCTCGTATGTTTTCAACAATCCTTTTTCTTAATCATACTGCTGCTTATGAGTTATTTTCCTATTGCTCTGAATTTTCTGGAAAAACAAAATCACTTAGTGAAAGAGTACCTGTTTGATGAAAAGTTTATTCAAAGGATCCAGTGATCAATTGTGGGTGGCAATGATTACTTATATCTAAGTGATAAAGAAAAAATGACCTCTGCTTTTACTGGGGATGCTGGTGGCAATGCAACTCCTTGAGAATAACAGACTATTTTATAGCTATGGAGATCTAAAAAAAAATTTAAAAATTTTTAAATCACACATCAAGTATATTCTGTACTTTGAAAAATCTAGCATTACGTTAGGTAGAGAGCTAACTGTTAGAATAAAGGCTAATAAACATATTCTATACTCTGATCTCTGATCCACGTACATTACACTAAAGTCGGTCCTTATCCTTTATTTTAATGCACTGAAAATTATGTACTTATGAACACTCAGATAAAAATGAATGCCCAATTAGCATATAACAGTAGGGCAGGGGTTTGTATGCTGCACGAAAATGATGAAGCATGGATGATGAAGCATGCATGCTGAGCTCCATGGACTCCTTCAGTCCCTCAGGCAGGAGGACCCAGTTTGGTGATACCATGTGCTGAACAACTGTTACTATATGCCTGAGTGTGCAGCTCTCCACTTCGTGCATCATCTTGTCATCACTCAAAACAAGTCATATGGTCAAGCCTGATGTGAATGATGTGGGAACAATATATACTCATTCAGACAAGTACTGCAAGTCACATGGCCTCCCTCTTTTTCATGGACAGAAATCAATTCTTGAAAACTAATATTTTATGACTAGATATTTCATAGACTTCAGTTCCATTATGTTTTAAAAGTTAGTCTATAATATGAAAAAAAAATCTATATTTAGAATTTTCTTTGCCTTCCCTTTCTCTTCCAATACAATTCTGTTTTAACTCCAAGTAATTCATAATAATTCAGTATTTTCTAGGACAAGTTCCCCTAACTTATTCTTCAGAAGTGTTTTGGCTAAAATTTAAGTTGTTCTTGTCCATATAAATATTATAATCAGCTTGTGTATTTCTACAAAAAACTTTGTTGGAAATTGTATTGAATCCACAGATTTTGTGAATTTTGACTTTTTTTTCAGTTTGAGTATTCCTCTTCACTAACAAAGTATTAATAAACACAAATGGGGAATCTTTTGTTTAAGTCTTCATTAATGTTTTATGATTTTCTGTATAGAGCTATTGTACACTTTTTTGAGAAGCGTTTCTAAGTACTTTATATTTTGTCTGTGTATATATATGTGTGTGTACATGTATTTGTTGTATAAGAAAATATATGTAGTATATAGTTTACATTATATATGAACATATGTATTTTGTGTTACATATAAAAATTTAAAATCTGTTCTCCATTTATATAACTAATATTTTTATATTGATTTTATTTCTGTCCAGTTTGCTAAGTGGTTGTAATATTTCAAACAATTTGCAGGTAGATTACATTGGTTTTTTTTTAGAGATAACAGAATCAAATCATGTGTGAATAATGACAGTTTATTAATCTTAAATCTTTATATATCTTCTATTTTATCTTTACTTAATAAGCTTACTAGGACCTCAATTCTAATGTTTAATGTTGTGTTATTGATTTCACCGAAAGTTATGCTGCTAATTACTATTAGAATATTTCCTTTTGGTTGTTAAAAAATTATATTGAGGTATAATTTACAAACCATAGAAGTCACATATTATTAGTATATAATTTAGTGATTTTTAGATTTATATTGTTGTGCAGCATTTCCACAATCTAGTTTTAGAACATTTTCATTAACTCCAAATGATTCCTACTCACATTTGCAGCTAATCTTCACTCCCACCTTCAGTATGAGGCAATCACTGGTCTGCTTGTTTTAATAAATTTGCCTTTTTTAAAAAAAATCACATAAATGGCTGGGTGCCGTGGCTCACACCTGTAATCCCAGCACTTTGGGAGGCTGAGGTGGGCAGATCACCTGAGGTCAGGTGGGCAGATCACCTGAGGTCAGGAGTTCGAGACCAGCCTGGCCAAGATGGTGAAACCCTGTCTCTACTAAAAATACAAAAATTAGCTGGGCGTGGTGGCGGGTGCCTATAGTCCCAGCTCCTCGGGAGGTTGAAGCAGGAGAATCACTAGAACCCGGGAAGCAGAGGTTGCAGTGAGCCGAGATTGTGCCACTGCATTCCAGCCTGGGTGATAGAGCGAGACTCCAGCTCAAAACAAACAAACAAACAAAAGCACACACATAAATGGAATCATACAAACTGTAGTTATGTTGTATCTGTTTTTTTCACTTAATGTATTATATTCAAGATTCATTTTTGTTGTAGCATATTTTATAGCTGAATAGCATTTTATTGTCTGAGTATACCATATTTAGTTTATCAATTCTCCATTTGGTGAATATTGGGAATATTCATAGTCTTATTATTATGAACAATGTTGTTATGGATATTTGCATATATGTGGTTTTGTGGATATAATTGTTCACTTCTTTTGAGCATATTCCTAGAAGAGGAATTGGTGTGTTGTATAAGTTTATGTCTAACATTTTAAGAAACTGCCAAACCATTTTCCAAAATGGTTGTACCATTTTACATTCATAAGCAGTGTATGAGGGTTCCAATTTCTTCACATCCTTGTCAAAACTTTGTATTGGCTCTCTTTTTTATTATAGACATTCTCTTGGGTGGAATAGTGATACTTCATAGTTGATTTGCATTTTAATGATGACATTGAACATTTTTCCTTATTTATTAGCATATTTGTCACCTGTATATTTTATTTGGTGATCTGTTTAAGTTTTTTGCCTATATTTATATTGGATTGCATGTCCTCTTGGAGTTGAAAGAGTTCTTTATATGTTTTAGATATAAGCCCTCTATCACATATGTATAGTTTACACATATCTTCTTCTGGTCTGTGGCTTGTCTTTTCCTTTTCATAATGATGTCCTTTGCGGCAAAGGTTTTTCATTTTGATGAAGTCCAATTTATCAATGTTTGTTATATGTTTTGCTTTTGGCATTGAATGTAAAAACTGAAAGTTTAAAAAAAGCTCACAAAGATTTTCTCTTATGTTTTCTTCTAGAAATTTTAGAGTGTGAACTCTTAACATTTATATCTATAACTGATTTTGAGTTAATTTTCATATAGTGTGAGAGGCTGTACTCTTTTTTTATTTGCACGTGGATATCCAATTATCCCAGCACTACTTATTGAAAAAACTATCTTCTCCTTATTGAATTGTCTTTTCATCTTTGTCAAATATTAGTTGACTGCTCTCACCATTTCTATTTAATATTGAATGAGAGGTTCTAGTCAGGGCAATTAAGCAAGAAAAATAAAATAAAATAAAAGGCATCCAGATTTGAAAAGGAAAAGTTAAACTATCTGTTTGGGATGACATAATCTTATATAGAGAAAATTCTTAAAAATCCCCCCAAATCATTAGAGCTAATGAATGAATTCAGCACTGTTACAGATTACCATGTGAAATGCGTTTGTATTTCTATGTACTAGTAATGAACAACCCAAAAAATGAAACTAAGAAAACAATATCATTACAATAGTATCAAAAATTGTAAGTACTTAGACAAAATTTAACAAAAGTTTAAGACTTGTACAATGAAAACTGCAGAACATTGTGATCTAAAAAATAGAAAGGCATTTAATATTTATGGATTAGAAGCAAGTATAATCAAGATGGCAATACTCAATAAATTGATCTACAGATTTAACACCATCTCTATTAAGATCTCAGCCACCTTTTTCTAAAAATTAACAAGCTGACCCTAAAATTCATATGAAAATGTAAGGGACCCAGAATAACCAAAACAATTCTGAAAAAGAAGAATATAGTTTGATAACTCACACTTTTTAATTTCAAAACTTATTACCAAAAAATCCTACAGTAATCAAGGTTGTGTGGTGTTGGAATAAAGATAAATATTTTGATTAATAGAATAGAATTGAGAATCATAAATATTTATAGTCAATACATTTTTGGCAAAGGTGCTGAGACAATTCAATGGGGGAAGAATAGTTTTCAACAAATGGTGCTGAGACAACTGGAAACCCACATACAAAAGAATGAGGTTGGACCTTTCACTATATACAATTATGAACTAAATGGATTGTAGATCTATGTTAGAGCTAAAACTGTAAAACTCTTAGGAGCAGACATGAGAGTAAATGATCACTACTTTATGTTAGGCAATAATTTCTTGGGAGACTAAAGCATAAAAGGCAAAATAAATAATAGACAAATTGGGCTTCATTGAAATTTTGAACATTTGAGTTTCAAAGGATACTATTAAGAAATCAAAAGAAAAAAACACAGAATATGAGAACATATTTGCAAGTCATATATATTATGGGAAACATATTCAGAATATATGAGGAACTCTTAGAACTCAACAATAAAAAGATAAACAACCCAACTACAGAGTGGGTAAAGTATTTGAATAGATAATCTACAAAGGAGATATACAAATGCCCCAAAGGCACATAAAAAGATGTTTAATATCATTAGCTATTAGGAAATGCAAACCAAAACCACAAGATACTTCTTCAAACCTACAAGGATAGCTATAATTAAGACAGACATATTATAACAAGTGTTGGTGAGGATTTGGAAAAATTAGAACCTTCATCCATTGCTCATGGGGAGTTGAAATGGTGCACCCACTTTGGAAAACAGTTTAGCGGTTCCTCAAAAAGTTAAACACAGAGTTAACTTAATACTTAGCAATTTAAATCCTAAATATATACATGAGAGAAATGAAAAGTTATATCCACATAAAAACTTGTACATGAATACTGATAACAGAATTATTCCTAATAACTCAAAGTGGAAACTACCCAAATGTCTACCAATAGAATGGATAATATATGGCACATTTATTCAATGGAATATTTTTCGACAATAAAAAGAAATGAAGTGCTGATACGTGCTACAACATGGATGAACCTTGAAAACATTATGCGAAGTGAAAGATGCCAGTCACAAAAAACCACATGCTGTGTGATATTGGGTACATGAAATTTCTAGAAAAGGCAAATATAGAGAGACCAAAAGTGGATTAGTGGTTGCCTGGGGCTGTAGAGAATTGTGGGAATATATAATGACTTTTAGAGTGTAGAGTTTCTTTGGGGTTGATAAAAATGTTCTAAAATTAGATAATACTAATGGTTGCACAACTCTGAGTGTATTAAAAATCAGTGAATTGTACACTAAATTTAATGGTATGTGAATTATGCATCAATAAGGATGTTATAAAAATTAATTGACTAGAAATAAGTATAAGCATTTGTTTCTGTACTATCAGTTCTGATCCACTGAGCTACATGCCTATTTTTGTGCCAATACTGCATTTATACAACTACTACGCCTTTATTAGTAGGTTTTATAAGTTTTAAAATCAAATAGTCTTCCAATTTTGTCCTTTTTCAAAATTGTTTTGGATATTCTACTTTATTTGCATTTTCAAATGAGTTGTAGAATCAGATTGTTGATTTCTACAAAAAAAAAGCATGATATACTTTTGGTTAGGAGTTGCCTTGAATTTATAGATCAATTTGCAGATAATTATCATGCTGACAATATTGAGTTATCAAATTCAGGAACATGAAATGCCCATCTACTTATTTACATCTTTAATTTATCTCAGCAATGTTATATAATTTTTGGAGTACAAATTTTATACCTCTTTTGTCAAATTTATTCCTATGTATTTTCTATTTTATTATTTTTGATGGTATTGTGGATGGTAATATTTCCTTATTTTCGTTTTTAGATTGTTTATTGCTAGTGTAAAGAAATACAATTGACTTTTATTTATTGACCATGATCAACACGGTGAAACCTCGTCTCTACTAAAAATACAAAAATTAGCTAGGCATGGTTGCAGGCACCTGTAATCCCAGCTACTTGGGAGGCTGAGGCAAGAGAATCACTTGAACCCGGGAGGCGGAGGTTGCAGTGAACCGAGATCGCTCACTGCTACCCTCCTCAACTTTTTTTTATTAGTTCTAAGAGATTGTGCGTGTGTGTGTGTGTGTGTGTGTGTGTGTGTGGTTTTTGAGATTTTTCACAAACAAGATTATATCATTTATAAGAGTTTTATACTTTTTCTTTTCCAATTTGGTTGCCTTTAATTGATTAATATTATTGTTATTATTATTATTATTATTATCATCTACGTTTAGAACCTCAAGTGCAATGTTGAATAGAAGCATCAAGATCAGGCATTCTTGCTTGTCCCTAACCTTAGGAGGAAAGCATTCAGTCTCTTATCATTAATGACGATACCAGCTGTGAGATTTTTTATGTGCCCTCTATCATGTGAGAAGTTTCACTTCTGTACCAAATCTGATGAGAGTTTTTAAATTATAAATGGGTGTCTTATTTTACAAATACTTTTCCTGCATGTATTGTGATCATATGGGTTGTGTCTTTCATTCTACTGATAGAATATATTACATTAAGGCATTCTTGCATTACTAGGATGAATCCTTGGTCATGGTGTGTCTTTTTAACTGTGCATTTACTAAGAAGTTTTGCACATTTATTTATGAGTGATATTGATCTATAGTTGTTTTCTTTTTCTTCTTCTCTTTTAGTATGTCTTTGGCTATGGTTTGAAGGTAATTCGTATTGGGGTAACAATTATGATTTGTAGGTCTTTCCTCTGCCTGTGTTTTCTGGGGAAGGATTGGCATTATTTATTCAAATATTTGTAAAATTCACCAATGAAGCAGCCAAGCATCAGTGCAGTGGCTAATAAGACTACTGCTGCTGTTAGGTTGACTTTTCAAACATACTTCCATAGATCAGTTGTATGAGACGATGAGCTCAAAAGAAACCAGATAGTTAATTACTTACACAGACAACAGAAGCAAGGTTAGCATGGTGTCAACTCCACACACTCCTAATCCCACAAATGACACCAAACCAAAGTCCAGATGATAGACGACACAAGAGTGAGTCACTCTGTCATGGAGAAGTATCCTCTAAACTATAGCCAAGCAGTTTTATGTTTCCACATGGGTGTCCAGCTATATCCAAGAAGAGAGAAAGTTGGAAAGTCCTGCACTCACTGAAAGTAGGAAGGTAGATGAGAAATTTCTTGTGGCAGTCTCCTACAAGATAGGACTGAGAAATTGCCTTGCAGTAAGTCTTAGGAAGCTTCTTCCTCTTTGATCCAGGAAGAATGCCAGGTTATCCACCAAAACTTGGTTTAGACTAATGTCAACCTGCCTATGAGGCCTGCCAACATGGCCTATGTGGAGATGTGCAAGGATACCAGGGTTCCCTGACAAAACTCTTCTCTGAGGAAATTCATCTGGATCTGGGCTTTTCTTTGTGGGAAGACTTTAAATTGCAAATTTAATTTCTTTTCTTACTATAGATCTATTCAGATTTGTTATTTCTTCTTCTGTTAGGAAAAAGAATTCTTCAATCAGTTTTGGTCATTTATTTCTTCCTAGAAATTTCTTCATTTCATTAGCTTATAATCTTTTTTATTTATGAAGGTTGGTAGTAATACCCCTCTTCCATTCCTGATACTGGTAATTTTTGTCTTATTTTCTCATTCAGTCTAGTAACAAATTTGTCAATTTTATTGATATTTTCAATGAACCAACTTTTTATTTCATTGAATTTTTAAAATATCCTAGTTTTCTGTTTCGGTAATTTTTTCTCTAATCCTTATTATTTCCTTTATATTGATTCCTTTAAGTCTGTTGTTGCTGCTTTTATTTGATGTCTTTAGGTAGAAGCTTACAATTATTGATTTGAAAACTCTTTTTCTTTATCAATAAAAGCATTTCAATCTTTAAGCACTACTTGAGCTGTATTCCATAAATTTTGATATGTTATATGTTAATTTTTATTGAATCTTGATGATTTTATCTAATAAATGGGGTCCGATATTGATATTCATTTCCAAGACCAGACTAAAGGCATCTGAATATACATTTTGTAGCATTTGGATTAGTCAAATCAAATGTCTGTGAGTGGCAAGGATTTTGTTAGCTCCCGCTTGATTTTTACTCTTTATCTTGTTTTGCAGCCAGCGCTCACAGAGTGGAATGTTTCTAAGTGCCAAGGGCAGTGGAGTACAAGGTTTCAGCAAGACTTTGCAAAAGATGATTAACTACTTGGTGGGAAATTTCCCTCACTCCAAACAACTGGATTGTATTAACTGGCACTTTGGTGAAGCTGTCCTGAAAAGTCACTTTTCTTTTCCATTTTCTCTGACTGCCCCCATGCCTAAAGAGCACAAAGTGTTCCTAAGTCTACAAATAGTCATGTGACATGGTATTCTAATTAATGCAAAGTTTTGAAAATCCTGCCTTTGTTAGTAAAATGATATAAGACAATGATACACACTCATTAAAAAGAGTGTGGTTGGCCAGGGTGCAGTGGCTCACACATGTAATCCCAGCACTTAGGCAGGCCAAGGTAGGCGGATCACCTGAGGTCAGGAGTTCAAGTCCAGCCTGGCCAACATGGTGAAACCTCATTTCTACTAAATATACAAAAATTAGCTGGGTGCCTGTAATCCCAGCTACTTGGGAGGCTGAGGCAAGAGAATCACTTGAAAACCCGGGAGGTGGAGGTTACAGTGAACTGAGATCGCACCATTGCACTTCCAGCCTGGGCGACGGAGCGAGACTCCTTCTTGGAAAACAAAAACAAAAACAGAAAAAGGAGTGTGGTTCCATTTAATTCTCAACTTTCTTGACTTTTGAATAAGCAAACTTAGAAATAGTGCTATAATATTCTTTTATGACAAATGTAGGCCTGTGAATGTCTTGGATCTGGCATGATACACCTTTGAGGGTGTTAAAGATGCTACTTATGTCTCAACACAGAAAAGCCTAGACCATAATCCTGGCTTCAACCAGTGTTGTCACTTTGCTGGAACTAAGCAGGAAAAGAGAGAAATGAGCACAGGAAGTAGATTTTGAACATGTAAAATTTTTAAATGCATTATGAAAATAAGTGAGTATTGATTTAATTTATCGTACGTTGATTTTCTCTTGATAATGGAAAAGACTCATGGCAGCTAACAATAGGTTTTTATACTGTCGATGTTCTCTGGGGAGTGAGTTGATGAGTTGGAGCATGATGTGGTCCTACAGTAAGACTAAAAACAAACCACTACCATCTATTGAGCTCTCAGAACGCGTCAGGAGTATCACAAGTGGTTCTTTCACCTCTTATTTCTACTGACCTCCCCCAGTGCCTGTTGTTTATACTTTTGTATCAGCACTTTTTATGTTGGAACTCGTATATTAGTTATTTCTATGTATAGTGTTTTCCCCCATAATTTTAAATCTTTAAGGAAAAGGGCTGTGTTGTAGTCATATTTGATCTATCTCAATGTTTAGAGAAATGCTTTGTATATAACAAGTACTTAGTACATACCTGTTAAACTAAATTTAAGTGAACAAAAAGTTATAAGCTTGAGTGACATATTTCGAAGAGATATAAAGAGCAAAGCATAATAAAATGACATAACAGAATTGCCAACCACAAATATGGTGTATCAAAACAAGTGAACAAATAAGTAAACAATGCCTTAAAATGTGTTCAGGAAATGATAGCTTTAAAAGGATGAAACTCTTCTAGGTATAAATTTTGTTTCAGTGAAAGCTATGCAGACAATCACCACAATGTCTGATGTACATTGAACTTGTGAATAAAATTCCTTAATTTCAAAAAATAATTTATGTTTTTAAAATTGGAGCTTCCTAGAAGATTGGTTGAACTACTATATCTTTGATAAGCAATTTCCACCTCCTAATCAAGGGAACATATAGTAACTTTACCATATTGGTTGCCTACAGTTAAAATACCTTATGAATCATAGTAGAATCAAATATTTTGTTTTTTTGTATGTAATAATTCAGATGTTTATATACTATGTTATTTACACAGAAATTGAATTTATAAGAATTTAAGGAGAAAATTTTGCTCAACTCTTTCTTTATGTGATGCAAAGATAACCTGGTTTGACATTTTGACATCTTTCTTTTTTTAAGAAAACAGCACTCAAGAGAATTATTGTTGTGTGGCATAGAAAGAGCAAAAGTCTGAGAGAGGCTGTGAGTTTGAACTTAAGTTCTGCCAAAACTTCAATGTATTTTGGCAAATGATATATCCCTTCATCTACAGGATTTCAGTTTTCTCATCTGTAAAATGAAAGGGATTGTGTTAGAGATCTTTCTAGTTTAATTTTTTTTATTTCTAAGTAGATATTTGTACTCAGAATTTATATTTCTACAAAAGATGATAATAAACCCTAGGTAGATGGCATACATTTAGGTTAAAGTATAAATGTATTGGTCTAGCAGCATTAATGTAAAAATTGAATGTTCTTTAGGTTTAAAATTGCAAGCTTGTAATTAAATTGTTAAATAATTTGTATCTTCCACACTGGAAGATATCCTTGACATTAGAAAACAATAAACATTAGAAACCCATAAACTTAGAAGGAAGCAGACATGATTTTTTTAACTGCTCCTTTTTTTCTGTAATAAAAGCCATGATTTTTCCTAGTACCCTCAGGGTATTCTACGAGAAATAATTAAATATTCTGTGGAGAGAACTTTGAAGATAAAAAGCATTAGAAAATGCAAAATTTTACTATCATTCTTTGACTGTCAATAATGCATTTCCCAAGTGCTTTTTTGGACTCAAACATATTTATTGTTCTTCAGCTGTCCAGTTAATTTTTTTGAAAACTCATTATTTATAGCTGGCTAACAGCTTTTTATTCTTTAGAATAAAATTTAGGTCAATAAAGCCTCAGCCAAGGAAACTGTGAAACAACCAAATGTTTCCAAGTATGTGACCTGTCACCATCTTGACCATTAATTCTTCCAAATTTTTTAGAAAAATTATTTCACAGTTGATGTAATAATGGATCATGAAAATTATAAGCTAAATAGAAAACAACAAAGAAGGAAGCAAAATATCACCCCTAATTTTATAATCTGACAATAATCATCATTAGCTTTAAGTAAATATTATTCCAGATATTTATATATACTTCTAGGCCAATAGAGAAATGTATACTCACCAACACACATATACACACGTAGTAATAATTTTATAAAATGTGATCAAATAGTAATGGCTAGTTTACCAGTATTAAATTAAATAAGCAAGAGGCCTTAAGCCTGAGACTATCTCTGTAGTTTGAGCTCCTACATAACAAATTATAACCTAACTTAGTATGTAAACAAACCAAAACCTAATTTAGGAGTTTAACAAACAGCTGAGTTTCAGCCAATCACAAGCAGCCACGTTCCCATTAATCACAGGCATGCCCGAATAAGCCAGATGCCTAACTATAGCCAATTGGGTGATTCCTCTACTTTCCTTCTGTGTCTGGCCTATAACAGCTCTCTGCTCAGACTACTGGGGGGAGCTCTCTGAGCCTTCACTAGTTCAGGGTGTTGCCTAATTCATGAATTATTCTCTGCTCAAATAAATTTTGCTAACTTTAATTTGACTGAATTTTTTTTTTAACAGCAGTATTAAAAGTAACTAATGTTTTGACACACATACAGACAAAATGGATTGTTGTACCTGGGATAAATAATCTTTTACCACAAGAGTTCATAAAGATACCTCTAAAGTTAAAAAGTATATAAAAGCATCAAGATGATGCCAAAAAGTCTAGATTTATTTTTTGTATAGTATTATGTGATTTCCTACTTATGTGAAAATAAGAAAGTGAGTGCCCAGTTTGCCTCTAACCCCCCTTATTTGAACTTCAGTTTTTAGAGTTTATATTACTCGCTTTTCTTTGTCAAAAATTCTAAAACATTCTTTTTCTGTAATATAAATATCACTGATGTTTCCTTTTATTTTTTCTGTATTTAGTGGATTCAGGACTCATCAAACACCACAGACCTTTTTTATTGCCATCTTTCTTTTGATTTATCTGTTGGTTGGTTGGACTTTGTACTTTTCTGGAAAGGCTCATAGGCATTATATTCCAAAACTTCTTAAATGTTTCAGTCTACAGTTTTACTTATTTTGTGCTTTAGGAAATTTTTATATTCTGTCTTTGAACATATCTCCTGTGCCATATGTTGAGTGCACCATACCACTTTTGATTTCCTTGGCCCAGACAATCTTTTCCTTCCATTTGTATCAAGTTTTGTCTACTTCATTAAACTTTTAGGCCACTTCCTTTACATACAAATGGTAATCTCATGTCTTTTTGTATGTCTGTGGTTTCATGTTTACAATTTATTTGTTTGCAAATAGCCTTTGGATTTTTTGTTTTCCTGGCTCCGGAACTTCTCTTTCAATTTTATTTGGTTGTTTATCTTAGCTTTGAACTCTTACATTATTGAATATATGTTTTTATTAAATTCATTTATAACATATTTGTGGGGAATGATCTTTTTACTGAATTTGTTAGATTATTTTTTCCATAATAAATTCTTCATCTGGCTTTTGCATGCTATGATCTCTTGTGATATTTTGGATTTATTTCTTCCATTTTTCTTTTTTTTTTCTTTTTTTGGTGTAGTATGGCTGTGTAGTTACTTCATTTAGCTTACGCTAAATAGAAGCAGCTCTAAACAGACCTTTCACTGGACCCTATTTAGAGAGTGAGTGGTTACAATTTGCCTTTAACTGCCATATCTGAGAACCATCCCTCCCTGAGAGCTGAATTTTAGAGTTGTAGTATGTGAATTCTAGCTACTTTTTCAGAGCCTTCTGGTGGGAAGGGGCCAGGAAAGAGGTAATTTTGCAAATACCTGAATGCAGCCTACGTTAGATGGCCTGGCCTCTATTTTCTGATCTGAGATTTTTGTCCTACATCTAGTTGGAGTTATCCCCTTAGTCCTGTGGCAGTATATTCTGGGGTTTCAGGTCATTTTTTTTCAATTCAGATTGAAGCCCTGTAAAATGGTGAGCCTCAAAGATTCTGTTGCATTTTCTGAGAGCCCAAGTCCTCATGAGAGGTGACAGCGTGCTGGCAGCCCTCACAGCCCTCGCTCGCTCTGGGCGCCGCCTCAGCCTTGGTGCCCACTTTGGCAGGACTTGAGGAGCCCTTCAGCCCACCGCTGCACTGTGGGAGCCCCTTTCTGGGCTGGCCAAGGCCGGAACCGGCTCCCTCAGCTTGCGGGGAGGTGTGGAGGGAGAGGCGTGAGCAGGAACCAGGGCTGCACGCGGTGCTTGCGGGCCAGCACAAGTTCCGTGTGGGCGAGGGCTCGGCGAGCGCCGCCGGCCCCGGGCAGTGAGGGGCTTAGCACCTGGGCCAGCAGCTGCTGTGCTCAATTTCTTGCCGGGCCTTAGCTGCCTTCCCATGGGGCAGGGCTCAGGACCAGCAGCCCCCCATGCCTGAGCCCCCCACCAACTCCGTGGGCTCCTGTGTGGCCCGCGTCTCCCCGACGAGCGCCTCCCCCTGCTCCACGGCGCCCAGTCCCATCAACCACCCAAGGGCTGAGGAATGCGGGCACTGGGCACGGGACTGGCAGGCAGCTCCACCTGCGGCCCCGGTGTGGGATCCACTGGGTGAAGCCACCTGGGCTCCTGAGTCTGGTGGGGACTTGGAGAACCTTTATGTCTAGCTAAGGGATTGTAAATACACCAGTTGGCACTCTGTATCTAGCTCAAGGTTTGTAAACACACCAATCAACACCCTGTGTCTAGCTCAGGGTTTGTGAATGCACCAATGGGCACTCTGTATCTAGCTACTCTGGTGGGGACTTGGAGAACCTTTATGTCTAGCTAAGGGATTGTAAATACACCAATCGGCACTCTGTATCTAGCTCAAGGTTTGTAAGCACACCAATCAGCACCCTGTGTCTAGCTCAGGGTTTGTGAATGCACCAATCAACACTCTGTATCTAACTACTCTGGTGGGGACTTGGAGAACCTTTGTGTCCACACTCTGTATCTAGCTAATCTAGTGGGGAGATGGAGAACCTTTGTGTCTAGCTCAGGGATTGTAAATGCACCAATCAGCACCCTGTCAAAACAGACCACTGGGCTCTCTGTAAAATGGACCAATCAGCAGGATGTGGGTGGGGCCAGATAAGAGAATCAAAGGAGGCTGCCTGAGCCAGCAGTGGCAACCTGCTCGGGTCCCTTTCCACACTGTGGAAGCTTTGTTCTTTCGCTCTTTGCAATAAATCTTGCTGCTGCTCACTCTTTGGGTCCACACTGCCTTTATGAGCTGTAACACTCACTGCGAAGGTCCGCAGCTTCACTCCTGAGCCAGCAAGACCACGAACCTACCAGAAGGAAGAAACTCGGAACACATCCGAACATCAGAAGGAACAAACTCTGGATACGCCACCTTTAAGAACTGTAATACTCACCGCGGGGGTCCGCCGCTTCATTCTTGAAGTCAGTGAGACCACCAAGAACCCACCAATTCTGGACACATCTACACGTTATGTGCTATTGATAAGACTTGTCAGAATTTGATTTTCTTCCTCCCTCTAATACAGCTTCTAAGGCCTGACTCTGTCAGCCAGAATCCTGTACCTTTCCTTGGCAAATATGTTTCAAAATTTAAGAAAGAAAATTGGATTTCTTGTTTTGTATGGTTGCTACTGGTAAATTTTAAATTTTTTTTTTTTTCTGTTGTTGTGTATGTCATCAACTTTTGGCAGATGGCCAGTCTATAATCTGACTTACCTCTCTCATCTATATACCTCAGCATCTCCATTTAAAAAATATTTTAATTATCATTTAGGTTTCTAAATGCAACCATACAAACAAATTATATTTTTGCCTATTTCTAGACACAAAAGCTAGCTGCAGACCTTTATACAAACCCACAATGAATCAACCATTTCTCCCCCGCCCCTTACCTGCTCCGATAGAGCTTTTATTTTCTCAGGTCTGCTGCTTCTTTATTTTTGGATTATAAAGTATAGTCTTCTTGTTTGGAAATAATGATATTAAATAACAGATTACTATGTGTGATGGTTAAGTGTCAACTTGATTGGATTGAATAATGCAGAGTATTGTTCCTGGGTGTGTCTGTGTGGGTGTTGCTAAAGGAGATTAGCATTTGAGTCAGTGGACTGCGAGAAGCAGACCCACTCAATCTGGGAGGGCACCATCAAATTGGCTGCCAGACTGGCTAGTAAAAGCAGGTGGAAGGTGGAATGAGCTGAATTGCTGAGTGTTTAGGCCTTCATCTTTCTCCCATGCTGGATGCTTCCTGCCCTTGAACATCAGGCTCCAAGTTCTTTCAGTTTTGGACTCTTGGACTTTCACCAGTGGCTTTCGGGCCTTCGGCTACAGACTGAAGGCTGCAGTGTTGGCTTCCCTACTTTTGAGGTTTTGGAACTCAGGCTGAGCCACTACTGGCTTCCTTGCTCCTCAAATTGCAGATGGTCTATCATGAGAATTCACCTTGTGATCATGTAAGTCAATTCTCCTTAATAAATTCCCTTTCACATATACATGTATCCTATTAGTTCTGTCCCTCTAGAGAACCCTGACTAATACACTGTGTATACTAATTGTTCATGAGCACTTACCTGATTAATTGGTTAATATTTTAAGGAATTTTAATGATCTAGAACTTTACTGGGCCACGCCCCTAGATATTTATATACTAGTCACAGAAAAAAGTTAATTCAATGCCTGGTATGAGTGTCACATGATTTAAAATTGAGTGACATTCATACCAAGCATTGTATTAACTTTTAAGTTTCAGGTTGAAATTGAGATTTTATTTGCTCTTTTTAATTATTATCTTCATTTACATGTTATTAAGTTTTAATATTTCAGAATGATATTGTTTACGCTTTTAATTTTTTTTTTTTTTTTTTTTTGAGACGGAGTCTCGCTCTGTCACCCAGGCAGGAGTGCAGTGGCGTGGTCTCTGCTCACTGCAAACTCCACCTCCCGGGTTCACACCATTCTCCTGCCTCAGCCTCCGGAGTAGCTGGGACTACAGGCGCCCGTCACCACGTCTGGCTAATTCTTTGTCTTTTTAGTAGAAACGAGGTTTCACCGTGTTAGCCAGGATGGTCTCGATTTCCTGACCTCGTGATCCGCCTGCCTCCGCCTCCCAAAGTGCTGGGATTACAGGCATGAGCCACCATGCCCGGCCCCAAAAATGTTTTTTTCTTAGATAATATTTGGTTTCTATGGTCTAGCGAATTTGAAAGAGAAGAATTTGTAGATAAAAAACAATTTCTATTCTATTTAGGAGTAGAAGGAGTGGTTCACAGTTATTGTTTAACTAGTGAATCTGGTTTGGGCTGAATTCACACTTTTACTTTTGAGATTCTATTACACTAAGATTACAAAAGAAAATAGACTTATAACTCAAACATGTTTTGTGTTTTTGTTTGTTTACCCATAGTACTGAGAATATCTCGGGCTCAGAGGTAAAGATACCCACACATTGATATGCATCCAAAGAAATAAATTCCAAAGCCAGATGCAGGTTTGGATCCAGTTGGTTTTATGTTAGAGAAACTGAGATTTAAGAATGATATAATAAAATACTTTTCTTACTTTGGAGAGGAGCAAATGAGCATGTAATTTCTTCTCTCATATGTCTACCTACAGAAAATGTTATGGATTATGAGGAAAAAAATAATATGCATGATGTCTTTACATTTTAATGAATTACATTCTTCATTAAAGTGGGTACACAGCCCTCCTCTTTACTTCTGCTATTGTAGTTTCCATGTGGATGGAACATGACAAGACTGACAACCATATTCCTGCCCAATTCTATCTGCCCTATACTGTTCACTCTTTAGCCATTAATATCTCTCCACCTGCTATAATTTCCTCACTTGTTTCCTGCAGGTGCTTCTTTCATCTTTCTTTTTATAATTAGCAATCACTCACAGTCTGCTTCCCACATTTAAAATCACCCTATTTCTGCACTTGCTCACCTTATGTTTAAAAAACTCATTTTCTCTTTCTGTTAACGTACATACCATTTTTTCCATCATCAGCATTTTTTCACATAGCTGCATTCTTTTGAGTTCAAGTTTTAAAATGTTGAAAGTCGCTACTTGCCCAGTTATGATATCCTATGTGGTTATTCCACAGTTAGTATACGATTATTGACATTTTATTTTTTTCCATGATATCTTTGAAAGCTCGAGCAAATAAAAATGTTCCTCCTTTCAGCTCTGTTAGATCAGAATTAGGTGTGCTTAAATATTGATGATTAAAAACTTTGCAGTGAAACCACAGTTTTCTTTTTCTTATTTTTTTTCAGTACCTAATAATGATATTTCCACAGTGAAGTCACTGAATACTCTCTTTAACCTTCATGTTTCTTAGCACTGTTATATAAGAAGACAGGAAAGAAAATTGCAGCAGTTGTGTTGTGAAAGCAAAGAAGAATCCTTATCTATGAAAAAATTTAAGCTGTATATTAACTTTCATTCAGATTATACTGCCCAAAGCAATTTACAAATTCAATGCTATCTTTATCAAAATACCAATGTCATTTTTCACAGGATTGTAAAAATCTATTTTAAAGTTTATATGAACCAAAAAAAAAGAGCACAAATAGGCAAAGCTATAGTAAGTAAACAGAACAAAGCTGGAGGCATCACATTACCCAGCTTCAAACTATACTGTAAAACTACAGTAGCCAAAAGAGCATAGTACTCGTACACAAACAGACACATAGACCAATTGAACAGAATAGAGAACCCAGGAATAAATCCACACTCCTGCAACCATCTGTTCTTCAACAAAATTGACCCTCCCAAAAAATGAGGAAAGGACTTTCTATTCAGTAAATGAATAACTGGCTAGCCATATTCAGAAGAATGAAATTGGACCCCCACCTCTCAGCATATACAAAAATTAACTCAAGATGGATTACAGATTTAAGTGTAAGGCCTCAAACTGTAAAAATTATAGCAGAAAATCTGGGAAATGCCATTCTCAATACTGGCTTTGGCAAAGAATTTTTGGCTAAGTCCCCAAAGCAATTGCAACAAAAACAAAAATTGACAAGTGGCATCCAATTAAACTAAAGAGCTCTGCACAGCAAAAGAAACTACCAACAGAGTAAACAGCCTACAGAATGGGAGAAGATGTTCATAAATGATACATCTGAAAAGTCTAATATCCAGAATCTACAAGAAACTTAAACAAATCCAAAAGCAAGAAACAAATAACCCAATTAAGAAATGGGCAAAGGACATGAACAGACATTTCTCAAAAGAAGGTATACACATGGCCAACAAATGTGAAAACATGCTGAACATCACTAATCATCAGAAAAAAATGCAAATCAAAATCACAATAAGATACCATCTCACACCAGTCAAAATGGCAATTATTAAACAGTCAAAAAGTAACAGATGCTGGTGAAACTGTGAAGAAAAAAGAATGCTTATACACTGTTGGTAGGAATGCAAACGAGTTCAGCCACCATGGAAAGCAATTTGGAGATTTCTCAAAGAGCTTGGAATTGCCATTCAACACAGCAAACTCACTACTGGGTATATACCTTAAGGAAAATAATTCATTCTTCCAAAAAGACAAATGTACTTGTATGTTCATTGCAGTGCCAGTCACAATAGCAAAGACATGGAATCAAGCTAGGTGCCCATCAACAGTGGATTGGATAAAGAAAATGTGGTACATATATACCATGGAATTCCATGCAGACATAAAAAAGAATGAAATCATGTCTCTTGCAGCAACATGGATGTAACTGGAGGCCATTGTCCTAAGCACATTAATGTAAGAATAGAAAACTTAATACTGCATTTTCTCACTTGTAAGTGGAAGCTAAACATTCAATACACATAGACTTAAAGATGAGAACAATAGACACTGGTGAGTACTAGATGGGGGAGGCAGGCAGGGAGAAAAACTACCTCTTGAGTACCATGCTCACTACCTGGGTGGTGGGAGTGATACCTCAGCATCACTCAATATACTCATGTAACAAACCTGAAAATGTACCCCTTAATCTATAATAAAAGTTAAAATTGTAAAAAAAGGGAAACAAAAATCAATATAATTTTAAATATCCAGTGTAAATAATGTTAGTTATTATCTTTCTAAATTTAAAGGAAGCGCTTTTTAATGCAGGGTGGCTCTAGTGATGATCTTATAGATTGGGTTATACTTGCAACTGAGTGTTAATTTTACCCTTTGGCATTTCGTGGATATTAGCCTGTTGTTAATATGAGTAATAAAATTGTTACAGAGTTCTGAAGTACTTTATTCCAGTCAAGAAACCTGGTCTCTCTTGGGAAAAGATACAGTGGGATAGAAATAGTTAACCTACTAGTGAAATTTTAAGTGACACCAGTGTTAATTACAAATAAAGTTGAATAGATGAATCCAGGATGTTTATTATAGCATCCTTCCTTTGTGTTCTATTTTCCCACCTTTCTGGGAGAAAAAAAAATGTATGTTATTAGCTGGAAGAGTCCCATCACTGGTGGTAGATGGAAAACAGTGAGGCCTTGGTGCAATGTATACTGATGAAAGAAAATTAATCAGCTAATACATTCTATTAAGCATTTAGCAATATGGTAGAATTAGTAACTGTAATGACAAACTTGATTGATCTTCAGACAAAAATAAAATGGAGTGGAGAGCAATTACTTAACGATTAAAAGTCAATAAGAAAGCCTGACAAGCACCTTGGAAGTTTGTAAATAGACAATTATCATGTGCAATGAGAGGGAAGAGTAAGCTTAGGACGAGGACCAGGGCTTAATTGTCAGAGTAGCTGAGTGCCAATGAGTTTGAATTTCCAAGTAAAGCTATGCCAAGGTTTAAGCACTGCTTGGGACATAATGGGATCCTAACAAAGGTGATGGGAGATCTGGGTTGATACTCTCAAAAATTATGAAAGGCACGACTCCCCCAAACCCTCTGAATTTGCACAAGTGGCCTCTCTGCTAGAAGCTAGCACTCCCTCTTTTCTTGAAAATGAAGCAAAGGCTTCTTCTTTGCCAGGCAACATATACCTGTCTTAGAATGCTCCTTCCTCTCCTTCTAACTGCTAGACCCATAACTAGAGTTAAGTTACAACATGACACAGTCAGGGACAGGCAGAGACTGATAATGGAGAAAGAGACTGCACCTCCAAAGAGTTAGAGAACCTAGCCAGTATATACTGGCAAGAGCTGGGAGACTACCCACGAGACTGGTTTCTGAGGGTGTTTGATCAGAATGTCTGGAAAATAAAGTTGTATAAGCAAGAACTTATCAATTTGGGACTCTCAGAACACAGAATTTAACACTCTGGAAATACTACTCTACTAGAATGGTTTCTAGAAGCATGGAACAAGCAATGGGCTACTTGAGCAGTAAGGGAACTTTTGCTACCAGGGACAAATAATAAATATTTTAGGATTTGCAGGCCACATGGTCTCCATTGCAACTCATCAATTCTGCCATTGTAGTGGAAAAGCTCTCATAAATAATACATATATAAATGAGAGTGGCTGTGTGTGTTTCAATAAAACTTGATTTACAAAAGGGAACAGGCTGGATTCAAGATATGAGGCATTATCTGCTGCTCATGCTGAGACTGAAATGCCAGAATATCCATGACACTCTGAAAGAGTCAGAGAAAGGCTCATGATAGAGCGAACAAACAACATAAGCTCAGAAGACCCAGTAAAGGACTAGGTTCCATGGGAAGGCCCGTAGAACACACTATTCACCAAAACCATCAGAAACATGCTTGTGAGAGGGGCGCCTGCATCACTTAGTAATTTAGTGGTGGCCTGCCTCTGCAGGCCAAGGCTGATGGTAGGAAATACCATTCCAGAACTAACAGCACTGTGGATGAGGAACATACTGAAAACGAATACCAGGTGGTAGCATTTATGAATTAGGAGCCAAATATATGTAATTATCACAATGAGTGGCAAGCTTGGAGAGGCAACCTGGTGGCCTGACCAGCACAGAGCTGTGGAGACCATCAAACATGTATCTCTAGCAGCAGAATACATGGATATCTTAAGATTTACCACTCAACCTGTACAAATAATTTATGGGTAATGATCAGGAGGCTGAGTTAAGTTGCCCCAATTAGAAGTCATGATTTTTAGCCTTCATTTCTGGCCCTCAACCCAGTTTCACATGTGGATTCCACTGACTAAAAGAGAAGCCTAATCCTTAAGAGGAAACACCTTACAGTGGCATGACAATGTAGACAGTAATGTGTTCCCAATGCTTTCCACAAAGGGTTCTGTAGACATTTACTCAGGTGACTATAAAATATGGAAAGGGGGAATGTCCAAATATTTTCAGAACGCTTGATCCAGGGTCCACGTTGCCATCATGATGCTCTGTTAGAGTGGGGATGTAGAGGAGCCAGGTAATAAAATGCAGTGGGCTCAGGCCTGGATCAAAGACCTAACTCAGTGATCATCACCCCAGTCTTTGTACAAGTGAGTCAACATGCTTAATATTTAGCCTTTGGAATAAAAGCTATTGTAGTAGAAAATATTAAATGAAAACATCTAATCCTGTGCGATTCCCCCATTCCTCTCTTCCCGCCCATTCTTTGAGCGAATAGTAAATCAATCACTATATTTAATCTGAAGAGGAATGGCAGCAATTAGCATCACCCTTAAAGACATACAAAATGCAGCATCCTGCATTATTCCTATATTATTCAAGAATATATAAACTTTCCATTATATTTCTATTTACTTTACGAGTCTGGCCCTTGCAATAAGCTGATGGATCCTGGAGGAAGATAATAGACTACCACAAACTCAACCAAGTAAGAGACCCGATTTTAGTTGTGCCAGATATGATGTTGTTGCTAGAGGAGATTAAGACAAATTTGGGTACATTATTTATGGTTATTGATCTGGGAAATTGAATTTTATCAGAAAAGAGGATCAGAAATAGTTTGCATGTCTGTGGAACAGATTACAAAATACTTTTACACTCTTTTTCTTGTTTTGTTTTGTTTTTGAGACGGAGTCTCGCTCTGTTGGCCAGGTTGGAGTACAGTGGCGCAATCTCGGCTCACTCCAACCTCTGCCTCCCGAGGTTCACGCAATTCTCCTGCCTCAGCCTCCCGAGTAGCTGGGACTACAGGCGCCCGCCAGCATGCCGGGCTAATTTTTTGTATTTTTAGTAGAAACAGGGTTTCACCGTGTTAGCCAGGATGGTCTCGATCTCCTGACCTCGTGATCCACCCGGCTCGGCCTCCCAAAGTGCTGGGATTACAGGCATGAGCCACCACGCCTGGCCTACAGAATACTTTTACACTATTATTCAAGAATATATAAACTTTCCTAACTTCTGCTAACCATACAGCCTACTCAGCACTTCTCCATGCTCATTATTGGCTCTTTCAGACTATTCTCAACCTTTTGTCACCTTAACCTCTGTTACTTATTAGCACTGTGACCTTCTACATGATGGATACATAATTTTTCTAGGCTTCATTTCTTTATGTATATATGGGAATAATAATTATGCTTCAGCATGAGTATGAGAATTAAATAAGTTTTGGTTACATGTTATTGTGCGACCATGGATAATATCAAATACCTTAAACTTTGTTAAATGTAATCAGGGCCAACCAGGAAAATAGAATACCTAAGTAGTGACAACAGAGGAAATTTAGGCAGGGAACTGGTTACATAGGTGAGGGTGGAGATGAGAGCCAAACAAGAAACAGAGAAGACCCAGAAACTAACATACAGAAGTGTTCATTAACTAGACTTGAAAGCCAAAGGAACAAAATAAGCTGGTGTTATGGGAGTCTAGGAGCTGGTTTGACTCAATGGAAACTGGAACCGTGATAGGCTTGTCTGTTGCTAGCTGAAGCCAAAGAGGAAATACAGCCTTTTGCAAAAAAGCTGACCAAAGCAAAGGATGGAGAGAAAAATACTAGGGTTACTCCCTTCCCCTGGCCCTCCAGTGCCTTGCCTCTCATTGGCCAGAAGTCAATTGACATGGAGCCAGGGAAGCACCACCTGCAGAGGTCAGCCCAGAGCACAGGAAGGATCTGAAGCCAACCATGTTTCCATCTCTAAGAGTTCATGACATCAGGCTACATCCTTGTGGGTAGGGGTGGGGTTTTCACAATGGGAAAACATATTTTCACTATCAGCTCTTCTGGAATTAAATTAATGCTGATTTAGGAAGTGAAGAACTGGGGAAGCAAACTAATGGAATACGAGTCAGCAAAAAAAAGGAACAAACTACAGATAATTTCAACAACATGGATTAATTTCAAATGCACTTTGTTAAGTGAAAGATAATAGAAACAGAAGAATACATACTGTATTATTTCATTTACATGAAAATTTAGAAAATCCAAAATAATAGTGACAGAAAGCAAATCAGTGGTTTCTGGGAGCCAGGGTTGGGGGGGAAGAAGATAAACTGTAAAGGGGCACAAGGAAACTTTTTAGGGTGATAGAAGTTTTCTATATTGTAATTGTAGTGCGTGTTATGAACTGCATATAGTTCTCAAAACTTATCTAATAGCACATTTAAAATGGGTGAACTATATTTTATATAAATTATAACTCAATAAAGCTGATCAAAATAAATCAAATTATATACATATATTGTTTACTTTTTTAAAAATGAGGTTTCATTGATTACTGAAAAATGGAAACTCTCCTGTTCTCCAAATTTATTCCTTTTTCTTTTCTTGGAAACTCAAAGTTGATTGTCATCATGTGGAAGACTGATTTCCTAGCCCATCATCTG
The DNA here is from genome assembly GCF_028858775.2 of Pan troglodytes. Taxonomy (NCBI): domain Eukaryota; kingdom Metazoa; phylum Chordata; class Mammalia; order Primates; family Hominidae; genus Pan; species Pan troglodytes. The sequence goes on along the minus strand of NC_072403.2, from coordinate 134,033,359 downwards.
GTTATGTTAGCTAAATCAAAGCCCAGTTTTTCGAAAATCACATTCAAATCACATTTGGTTCTAACAATAGACACACATCTGAATTCTTCAGTATATTTTCCACTTTTCATTCAGCTTTTCATCAGGCAAGCACAGATAGAGTACATGATTCACAGGAGGGACACTTTTAGCATTGGTTTCAGATGCATTAATACTTATTTTTCTATAACAACATCTAAACAGCAGCCAGGTTAGAAGGAAAGTGACACTGTCAAGAACTCTGGATTCCACATGAAGGGTTTGTTTTGGGAAATTATTTCCAGAAAAGTAACTATATAACTCCACGACCTCGCTGGAGGGAAAATTTTAAGTATTCTTGCCTAAAATAGCAAAGTTGGACTTTTAAGTTATGGGAAATGATAAACACATTGAAAATCTGGAAGAAACTCCTCCAGAGATTAAAATAAACATCACAAAGTACAGTGTGTAGAAGAGTGCTGATTAAATTCAATATCATTATGAAAAAGAGAGGTGGTACAATTTGAAAACTTAATATCAAGGACTGATTGGAATTCCTGAAAATACTGCTTCATGGAATTTTGGCAAGACTGATGGAGGAGTTAATCACAATTTAATGTCATACGGAACTTACATTCAAATGCTAGTACTATAGATAGGACGCATAATGAAGGATTAAAGATATGTTGCCACTAGAAAAAAATCATTGTAGGGAGAGGTTTGAACTGATGTCCCTGATGTTGGATAGGCTCTCTTGTGAAAAGGAAAATCTTTGTCTCCTTGGAGCTAAGCCTGGAAATGCAGACTAGGAAGGGAAGCTGCTTGAAATACCAAAGAGGGCATAGTTATTGTTTCCTGTCTAATTGTCAGTAACACAACGAGATCAATTTATCTCCTTTGACATATTGAAGTTACACAAAGACTGCTGGGGAGAAGGCCTGCTGACATCATGCAGACTCTATTTTTGCCTCTGAAATAAATTCAAAGAAACTTTTCTGCCTCCTAGAATGGGGGAATTGGTATGAAGGTGTGGGATAATCATACTTTACCTGTTGGGAAATGTTATATCTTTTGGGAATTTTCATGCTCCTCATAAATTATCTCAGTCACAATGGGCAGAATTAGCCATTTCTGTAGATTTTTGCCATTTAAAATATATTGTTAAATGATATAATAAATGTGAAGACTGATGCAAAATTTGTACCCCTGAACTTAAAAGTTAAAAAAAAAAATTAAGTGTACCTGAGTTTCCAATATTATGCAAAGATTTTCCAATGTCATTTTGAGGTCTTAAAGCTATACTTAATTAAGAGAATTGGAACTTTGACAATGAAATTTATAGAAATTTGTTATAACACCAGGGTGGTAACACAGTGAAGAGCTAAAATGTCATTTCCCAAGCTGCAACACAGAAACTTGATAGACATGAAATTTTATCATCTTAAAATGTGTTTTTAGTAAATCATACCGTAACTTTAGTCTAAGTGCCACAATAATGGAAATTTAAATCAATAAGTTATTCATCACTTACAAAAGGTTTTATCAATTTGGAAAAGCGTAGGACATTTTATTCATTGGATTCTTATTTCAAAGCCTTTCTGTCATTGGATTGTGATTTTAAGTGCATTATGTTTTAGGGCATCGTATTCCATATAGTTCTATTTTCTTTGAATACATAGAGGCTGTAGATGAGGCAGTAAGACTAAAAGATGATACAAATCTTGGGGGAAAACCTGCAGTGGGAAGCTAAACGAATGTATGGAATACGTTTTAATTCCTCAAGGCTTTTCAGATTTCAATTGGCTTATGTTTCTGGACACTATCTGTCAGATCACATTGAGCTATCTCATTTTTATATTCTTGGTGATTGATTTCATTCATGAAGAACATACCAGAACTCAGGGTTATCTGCAGTGAAAGATAACTTCTTCAGGCCTCAGCAGCTGAAAGACGACTGGATGGCCATTTCTTCTTAAATGGAGGAAATTAAAGTTTGGGGCTGTGGTGTGAAGGCTCTTAACAACAAGCTGAAAAAACACTTCAAAAATTGCTGGCAAGTATTTCCAATCAACTGGAATTATTTCAGGGCACATTCAGGAGGAGAAGGAGGACTGGACTGCTGCTGTGAGAACTTGGTGCAGAGAATTCTCATCTTACAGCAAGTCAATACCAAACATTTTCCCATCTATAGGGAAGATGATGTTGGGTTCGAATGAATACTTAGAATAAAAAATATGTGTTACAGAAATAACAAATGACAAGACTAGGAAGTAATGACACATACTCTTAACTGACTTGAACATTTTATGTTCCTGTCTCTTACTGCTTCATGTGCTAAATAAAGGCAGTCAGGCTGTAAATCCTTGTATTATATTAAAATTTAATTTCCAAGGATGTCAGTCAAATACAAGTCATCGTGTAGATTCACAATATGAATCATCACTTACTTATATAAAAACCTGAGTATTTAATTCATTTCCTGATGTCTAACTTTATCTAAAGCACAGCAGTTTAAGTATATAACTACTTCTAAGGGTTTTTTTTTTTTTTTAATGCTTTAGTGTGGGGGTGGGCTGTTTGTTGGAACAAACAACTTCAGTTAAGTGATCTTCTGTGGCCATATATGCTGTGAGAGAACCCTTACAGACACTCTAGGAACACTGACATTAGGAAGAATGCAGTTTTGAAATTCTTTTCCATAAATTATAAATATTAGCTTGATAAGAGCCAGTATTTTGTTAGTCTCATTTAGGAAGCATGAGTATTTCACTGAATCTAGAATAAGCTACTGCTTGGCATTCCCACGTAGAAAGAAAATTTATTTTAGTATAAGCTTTTGCTCTTTCTTATTTTATTTTCTCATAATATGTCTGTTTACTGTAGACTCATAAGCTCTATTAAAGCTAGTTTACTATTTTTTATAAAACTAACATTTTATCTAAATTGAGCTATAGACAGTTTTTTTTTTAAAAAAGCATTTTATAACCAAATGTTCCCTCCCACCCCCCAAAAGTACCTAAGTTCAAATTCTATTGTATAGTTTGGAGTTTACTGGCGTTCTTATTTATATAATGAATTTTATTCATTCTGGAGATAGCTATTCCCATTTTACAAGTTGTGTTTACTTGAATTTTTTTCCAAAAAACCTCCAATATATTTTCTATTTATAAATACAAAATCAGAACCGATTTTATGAGTATCAAATATTTAATAAAATAGTCCACATACTTAAGCCATTGTGAATTTGGTTGATTGAAGTCTGAACTGTGGTAAACCACCATGAAGCTTTCATTGATTTCCCAATCACTGCCTTCAACCATGTTTCTATTGACTCATTCAACCTTTTTAAAGAATATCTTGGTCAGATTCTATATCTTTATGGTCACTTTCAAGTATAAAAATCTGTCTTTTTTAAAAGCTTCCATTTCATCTTCTTAATGTTCATCTCTCCCTTTTTTTTTTTTTTTTTACTTATGTCTAGAAGCTTTGTCAGAGGGAATTAAATTGAAGAAATGTTGTTGTCTGTTATTTCATACTTTCTTCTCTGCCTTTTTGTTTTTCTCATTTTTTTAAAAAAAAAAAAAGGAGGAGGAGGTGGCCTGGCAAAGGTTGCAGTAAGCCGAGATCGCGCCATTGTAGTCCAGCCTGGGCGACAGATCAAGACTCTGTCTCAAAAAAAAAAAAAAAAAAAAAAAAGTAAGTTGATGGAGAAAAATATAGCATACTAACTCTAATAAAAAACAAAGCAGGGCTGTATGCAGTGGTTCACACCCGTAATCCCCAGCACTTTGGGAAGCTGAAGTGGGAGGATCACTTGAGCCCAGTTTGAGATCAGCCTGGGCAAAATATTTTAAAATTACCTGGGCATGGTGGCATGTGACTGCAGTCCCAGCTACTTGGGAGGCTGAGATGGAAGGGTCACTTGAGCCTGGGAGGGTTGAGGCTGCAGTGAGCTGTGATCACACCACTGCACTCCAGCCTAGGTAACGGAGTGAGACCCCCCCCGCCAAAAAAAGGTGGAGCAGTTATACTAATTTCCGACAGAGCAGACTTCAAAGCAAGGAGGGTTATCAGGGATAAAAGAAGGCATTACAAAGTGATATGAGGTCAATTATTCAAGAAGACATGACAATTCCTTATGTGTATGCATCTAACAACAGAATGTCAAACTATGTTAGGCAAAAACTGACAGAATTATGAGGAAAAATAGACAAATTCCCTATCAAATTGGGAAACTTCAACACTCTTCTATCAGTAATGGACAGATCCAGCAGACAGAAAATCAGAAGAGACATAGTTGAACTCCACAACGCCATCAATCAACTGGATATAATTGACATCTCCTACTTCATCCAGTAATAGCAAAATATACATTCTTCTCAAGCTCACATGGCACATTCATCAATATAAACCACATTCTAGACCACAAAACACACTTTAACAAATTTAAAAGAATAATAATCATGAAATGTCTGCTGTCAGACAAAAATGGAATTAAACTAGAATGTCAAAAAACAGAAAGACAAATGAAAAAAAAAATCCCCAAATACGTGCAGTTTAAAAAACACACTTTTAAATAAGACATGGGTCAAAGAAAAACATTTTCAGAGAAATTAAAAATACTTTGAAATAAATGAAAGTGAAAATACATCTTATCAAAATTTGTGGGGTGCTGCAAAAGCGGTGCTTAGAGGGAAATAAATGCACAGAACATGTATATTAGAAAAAGAAGAAAGACCTGAAAGAAATGACCTAAGAGTCCACCTTAGGAAACTGGAAAAAAAGGGCAAATAAAAATCAAATTAAGTAGAAGAAAAGAAATAAATTAGGACAGAAAAAATGAAATTGAAACAGAGAATCAATAGAAAAAAATTGATGACACCCAAGTTTGTTCTTTGAAGAATAAATAAAATCAATAATTATTTAGTCAGGCTATCAAAGGAAAAACAAGAGAGAAAACAAATTATTAACATCAGAACTGAAAGATGAGACATCAATACAGATAATAATGGAATATTACGAGCAACGGTATGTCCACAGATTTGATAACCAGGATGAAATAGACCAATTCCTTGAAAGACAATCTATATATCAAAACTCACACAAGAAAACACAGGCAATCTGAACAGGCCTATGTCTATTAAAGAAACTTAATCACTAATTAATAATAACTTTTCAAAACAGAAAGCAACAGGCCCAGATGGATTCATTGGTGAATCCTACCAAAATTTACGGATAAAATTATACCAATTTTCTACAATTTCTCTCAGAAGATATTGATAGAAGGAATACTTCCTAACTCATTCTATTAGGCCACCATTACCCTAATACCAAAACCAGCCAAAGACATTACAGAAAATAAAAACTATAAACCAGTATCTCTCATCAGCATAGGTGCAAAAATCCTCAACAAAATATTAGCAATCAAATTCAACAATGTGTAAAAAGAATGATATGCCATGACCAAGTGAGATTTATTCTAAATATGCAAACTAGTTCAACATTTGAAAATCAATTAATGCAATGCATCACATTAACATGCCAAAAAAATCACATGATCATATCAATAGACACAGAAAAAGCATTTGACAAAATGCAACACCCATTCAAAACAGAAGTTCTCAGCAAACTAGGAACAGAGTTTACTGTATTCCTCAGCTTGATTGAGAATATCTATGAAAAACATACAGCTAGCATTATACTTAATGGTAAGAAACTCAAAGCTTTCCCATTAAAATCAGGAGCAAAACAAAGATGTTTGTTGCCTCTCACCACTATTCAACATCATACTGGAAGTTCTAGCTAATTCAATGAGATAAGATAACGACATAAAAAGTATACAGACTGTAAAGAAAGAAATGAAACTGTTTGCTGACAGCATGATCATCACTGAATCAATATGCAATTATAGCAATATTTCAGGATACAGAAATAAGTGCCATAAGAGATTGAAGGATTACTTGAGGCCAACAGTTCAAGACCAGCCTGGGCAATATAGTGAGACCCCATGGCTACAAAATAAAAAATAAAAAATTAGCCAGTCGTGGTGGTGCACATTTGCAGTCCTAGCTACTCTGATGGTGAAAGTGGGAGAAATGCTTGAGCCTAGGACTTTGAGCCTGCAGTGAGCCTCAAACGAGGCTCTGACTCTTAAAAAAAAAAGAAAGTGGCACACAACAAGCATGTCTTACAGTAAGTAAATGGGTAAATAAAATGCTCTACATTCAGACAATGCACAATTACTAAGGGCAAGAAAAGATTAAGTTATCCCTTGGAGAGGGGCTCCAATTCTTGCACTTTTCTGTAGTTTGTTTAGTCCTGGATATTTCTTTATACTCAGACTTGGGTATTAGTCACCAATTCAAGAGCAACAAAAAACATCCCACTCATCATGTTACCACACTTATAATATGGACTAAAGTGCTTTATGCTATAGCTCTATACACTTCATGTGTCTGTGCTTATGTTTGCTTTCAATCACATATTGTTAATGAGAAAATGATTCGAACTTTTAAAGATTATCCCGAGATGTAGTTTCTTTAGCACTTTGACTTTTTTTCTCTATCAGTCCATAATTCTTTCACATCTGACGCGAGTGGCTGTTAACTACAATGATATTTTTCATGACACTCCTTTTGCTTTCATTCTTCTCGTTACCTAGATGCAATGCCTTCTATACTTTCTTTATTCTTGTTTACTCTTTATTAACAGTAGACAGTAAACTTTGAATTGTTCTTGTTTACTTTCTATTAACAGTATCTGCTCATTAAAAAAAAATGGATAATCCTTCCTCATTGTCGTGGCTTACCATTCCAGGATAATCCTTGTAAACTTAAGGTGCTACAACACCCTGACTACAATTTGAATTGAATACACATCCACGTCCACATAAAATTAGCCAGACTAATTTTATTTAAACAGAACTTTCGCAAGAGCTTTCATTTACTTTAGAGCACTGTCATTTTATAATATTTACCTCAAAGACAAACTCTGTGACAACACTTTCAAGGCCTCAATGGTGCTGTCCTACCCTATTTAACCAAACTTTTTTTTCTTTTTCAGCACTAGAGAATGCTGTGCTTTGCTTCAGGCACACCCGTGTCTTCCTATCTTTAGCATATTGGGAACACACATCTATTTCTGTCTGTGTGTTTTAGCAAATACTTCCCCTCTCCAAATCAGAAAGCCTCCTAACTTCATTCACCTGCCCAAATATTGAGTTTTAAGTGGTACCATCTGCCATGAAGTATTTCTGGAATGCTTCAGCTCATACAGATCATTTCACAATTTGTTTGTAGGGTAAATAGAGTTCATTTTTGTTGCTTTTCATTCAGTACGTATACTGCTATGTTCGGTTCCTCTTTGGATTCAGGATACAATCACATTAGTATTTATCAAGGTTGATGATCATGACTTAAATTTGTCTGTATGCCCTAAAAAGGCCACTATAGTGTTTGACAAGTAGAAAATAATTTTCAAAAGTATGGTTTATGGGTAAATACATAATATATTGCAGCAGAATGAGCACTAGGCCAGGCATCAGAATTGTAATGTGGCCTTAGGAAATCTTGCTTAACATCCTGATCCTCAGTTATCTGGTCTGTGAAACAGAAAAGTGATGTCTTTTCTGTCTATTTTGAACGATTGTTAGGAGTTGCAAATAGGATGGGAAGAGCTTCTTAAGTTGAAAATAATACTCTAGCTATTATTTTAGGTGAATTTGTAAGGTCAATTTATTCTTTTTTTTAAGTTCAATATAAAGAAAACTACCAAAGTTGGATAGAAAGGGATTTGGGGTTGTCCACATTCAGGAAGTTGCTTACAACTTTAGTGGGAAAAAATTCCTAATTTGTTTGGGGAAATCCATTTTTTCCATCTCACGAGGGGGCTGAAGCACATAGAAATATTGTGTGTCTGAAACCAATGGCAGAACTAGAAATACAATACAAATCTTCTAATTCTTGGGGATCTGAATATCTATGAAGTATTTTATATCCTTGTAAAATGAAGACAGCAACTAAAATTTTGGAATAAAACCTTAGTTTTTTAATGTGGGTTTTTGTACTTTATTAAATCTAAAAAGCATATGTTTTCTGAATTTGAAAATACATAATGTCGTTTATGGTTTTACTTACCATGATTTAAAGACAAAAAGGGAATTGGTGAATAGTAAGAAAGGAATGTAGGCTATTCTGTCATGATCTTTCCTTATTGATGCTCCTTTGTCTGGTATTGTTCAAAGATGTTCCAAAGTTTACATTTCAGGAGATCAACTCCTAATGTACCTTCTGGGTTTATGACTTTATGAAAATTGAAACATTTGAAGGGAATTAGATATACTTTCTTCTTCTATGAATAATACTTCAATATGGAGTATTCCCTATACTTCTATGAATAATACTTCAATATGGAGTATTCCATTTTAAGTACTTCATACTTAAAATATGGAGAGTAATGCACCCCCAGAACTTCAACTACATAACTTAAATCGAGTTGAATGTTTATTTTCTCAGTGTTTTGCCCTCAGTTGCATTGAGGTTTGTGATGCAATTCTCTACAGAGAAATAAACAAATGCCAGCAAATCTGTATGGCATCAAATCAAACTGGAAAAGAATTTGTCTTGTTTTATAACCTCTCCGTGATGGCAAAGGAACACTGTGATCAGGGTGAAGAAATGCTGACTCAGTGTTTTTCCATCCTGGAATTTTAACAGCCATGCCATTGACCTTCCTAACAGGGAAAATTGTGTGGATATAGTGAGCTACATTAACTGATTTTCAAATAGAACTAGAGTTTTTAAAGCACTTTTTGTTTATATGTTTTGAAGTTATTGCCGTCAAATAGTAATAGGGCAAAGAGCTATGTCAGGCCACTAAGTCTGATCAAGCAATCTCAGCAGAGAGTGCTTATATATTTTAAATAGAATTAAGAAATAAACTATGTGAAAGACTAGATATCAGGGACAATGATAGAATAAGGGAATATACAGTACTGCCCCACAAAATTAATTGTACCAAAGGAAGCATGCCCTCAGTTCAGTGGTCCTAGCAACCAGTGCGGATTGAGGATCTGTAACCATAAGTGATTCCTCCATTTGTTCCTTTTTATCTTAGGAGTTGTCTGAGTGCATACTGTTTCAGTCCACTGCATGTCATCTGGTCCTAATATCCACATCTGAGTTACGTTTCTTGCTGCAACACAGTTTCATAACCATATTTATTCTGTTTTACCTTCTTGCTGCACCACTGAGATTTTAATACAGGCTAAATCATGGCTTATCATAATAAGTTGAATGCCTATTATGTGCAAAAAAAACTCTGCTAATCACACAAAGAGGAGTTAAACAGCATTTCAGAAACATATATTTTCCTAAGGCATGAAAGAAGTACATAAATAATCACAAATTTTTAAAATATTATATGCAAAGTGATATAAGCAAAAGGAGAAGTTAATAAAAACTGGAGAAGAAAATTATAATGATGGTCTTTAAATATTCAGAGGATTGTTGCATAGGAGAGAGAATAAACTAATATTGTTATTTGAACTGACAGAACTAATACCAGTGGGCAGAAATATAACGAGAGGCAGATTTAAAATGTCAATGTAAGGAAAAGCTTCAGAGCAATTAAAGCTGTTCAAAAATCAAATGACATCATTTTCTAGGTAATACATTTCTTCTCATTGTTTATATCAGACAGAAGTAGAAGGGACAGATGTCAGAGATGCTTTCAGTGAAATTTCTGAACTGGTAGAGGTTTGTGAAACAGAGATTGCTAACTTTTTTTTGTTTTTGTTTTTTCCCAAAGAGTCCAGTTGAAGTAGGTCACCAAAAATATTTTCAGACGGGGGAAAACACTACCTTGGAAACAGAAATCTTTAAATCTCTCTCAGACTAAAAAGGCATAAGGACTTTATGTCCAAATAAGCATTATGAAAAATATCAGCCCTGCCCATGAAGTAAAATTTCCATAGAACCCCATTTAATTAGAATATTGGGATAAAACTATTTTGTTTCTTTGAGAATAATGGTGATGTACTCTCTGTTCTTGTCCCTTCACAGTATTCCAGAATATTTGTTCAAAGAATAGCTGTTTACTAAAATTAGCATATTGCTTTTCTGTCCCTTGCAAATTAGCATCCCTAAGTGGCTAAAAGATTTTCTAGGCTTCCAAGGGCCTCTATAGTATTCATCAGAGTAACTCAAGCTGAATACATTTTTTTGCTTACACAAATTTGTTGCTAAGCAGAAAATTTAGTACATCTAATTATGTAATGCTACTTATCCTTCTCCCTAGGAAACGCCCCAATTTTCACAATGTTTGAGAGCTCCAAACTCAGCCAGAGCATGCTTTGTGTTTCTTCCTTGATACTGGGCAACAGGGTAGTCTGTGAGATGAAAAAAAGATTCATTACCCCTGTCATTAGAACACTGAACCTAAATACAAGTCCTCTAAAAAGAACAAAAGCCTATCATGAAAGTTTAATGGTGCCAGCTTAAATAAGTCTTTATTTTAAAAGACATGAATTGTATTCTCCACCAATTTAGAATGCTGACAAAACTCACATTCAATAATTCAGAGTACTTAGAAGTGGTATCTCAGATAAGATTCTTAAATGACTACTATATTGACTAATGTAGGTCTTTCAGACTTTGCTACAAGCTTGATAGAATATACGTTTTTGTCTGCTCTGTCCTCCTCCTTGGTGTTGGGTCTAGAAATGACACCTCCAGGTAGAGTTACTTTACCCCTGGGGAAGCTACAGGCTACCCCCTGTTTCTGCCTTTTTGCAGTGTAGTAATGATGGAGTTACAGATATCCTCCATCTCTTTGTGATGATGTGCTCATTCTTTCTGCTCAACAGACTAAACTTTAATCAACCAATTGGATAAGAATGTTTTCTTGTATTTATTATTGATCATAACCTAACTAATGATCAAAGAGTCATATGTTAGCTTAAGAGTCATGTGATCATAACTTATAATCAATGAGAACTTTTTATCTCCAATGTTGCCTCATTGTAGAAGGATTTGAGTGAGTTTTCTGGGAGACACCTTGAATCATTTGCTTTGTATTTCTCAGCTTCTTTTTTTTTTTTTTTTGAGACGGAGTCTCGCTATGTCGTCCCGGCTGGAGTGCAGCAGTGCCATCTCCACTCACTGCAAGCTCCGCCTCCTGGGTTCACGCCATTCTCCTGCCTCAGCCTCCTGAGTAGCTGGGACTACAGGCGCCCGCCACCAGGCCCGGCTAATTTTTTTTTCTTTTTTCTTTCTTTTTTTTTTTTTTTTGTAGTAGAGTCGGGGTTTCACCGTTTTAGCCAGGATGGTCTTGATCTCCTGACCTCGTGATTCGCCCGCCTTGGCCTCCCAATGTGCTGGGATTACAGGCGTGAGCCACCAAGCCTGGCCATTTCTCAGCTTCTTGAACCATGTGTTAAATATCTTCCTTTGTCATAGGTTATTCTAATGTTGTCATTTTTGCCTATAATTTTCTCAATGGCATACATTTTAAGAATATCATTAGCATTAGGGTCAAAACTAAATTAATTTTGTATGTCTGCAAGCTCAAGTTTGTCCTACAAATTTTTATCCATGAGTATTGCCTTTATATATTCACAAACTTAAAGACATCAGGATGGTTAAATAAGTAGTATATATTTGTATGTTTAGGGGAATGGGAGGATATTGAGGTTGTTTGCAAAATCATAGCAGCAATTACATTACCATCAGCTCCAACATCAGAGAACTTTAGGTAAATGTGACATCCAAGAGCAGTAAGTCCGGGATATTTTCAGGTGTATAGTTACACAAGCCAGACAGAAACTTCTGTATCATGAGAAACAGCCTGAGAAGTAATTATGCTATAGTGTGACTCCTTGCCATTAATAAAAAAGTCCATAGGAGTTTCTGAATTTGGAGTCTAAAGTTAGTATCACCAACAGATAAATGTCAGGCCTATGCCTTCTCTCACCTGGCACCTTCAAAGACCTTCTTAATAGTGGCTGGAATGGATGGATGTATGCACGTCAATGCCTTCATCTTCCAGGACTTTTTCCATTTGTGCTAGGATAAATGTATACATATAAACCAATCCCTCATGATAGAAGTCAGTCTATACTGGATTGACTGTTGGGAAAAAAAAGACTAATTTGCAGGCAAGATGTACAACCTGTGTGAAGGTAAATGCTAGGCAAAAGCCTTTTTTTCCTTCCTGAAGTTCTTCTGGTGCCTGAGCTTGAAATTGGCCAACAAATGATTGATCTTTGATTCGCCAAATTATTCTCCACCAAAGTGGGCCTTTGACTTGATCTCAAGGATTCTATTTTGAATGAAAAGTTGGTGATATTTAAAAAATCTCTTCCAAAGATCAAATCAATATCTAACCAATGTTCTTTATACCAATAGTTTTAGTCATGAGAAATAGCAGGAAGAATAAGTAGGCTGTTCCCCAATTCAAGGTCTTATTAAATAGAGGAACATTTTCCTTTCTTTGTAAACAAAAAACAATTTAGCATAAATCATAAATAACAAGGAGGCATTATTCAATATTTAAAATAGAGTAAATGATATAAAATTTAAAAATGTAAGAAATTAGCATTATTTTTCATTGTCCATTTTTGACTCCTCCAGTGTTTAATCATCATGTAACTAAAGTTCTTTAGGCTTTCCTTTCTTTATCCACATTTGGATAAATGATACTCATCCAGCTTCTAATTTTCTATCTCTGAATTTTCCTATACACAGATCCAATGTCTTAGTAATAAGAAATTAAACGTTAAGTGGAAACTCAATTGAAGACCATTTTGTCTTGTTCCATTATAGCAAAACCACAAAATACCACACTTAGTGAGATTTGACTTTCCATATAATTTTCTAACCGATGATATAATTTCTTTATAATTTCTTTCTTCTCTGAGCCAGTTTCTTTATTAGCAAAATGTCTATTTGAAAATAATATGTTTGTTCCTTTAAAAATGTGGATAAAAAACACCTGCATGTCAATTATCAGTGGATTTAGTACACAATGTATGGCAAATGGCTGATGAATCTGAAGTTTTTGTCTTTGTCTGACTCAGCTACTATTTGTCCAATGAAAAGACCTTAGCAGATGTGGGGAAGTGTGGTAGGTGTTGAAGGACACACAGATAGAAAAAGGAAAAAATATCAAAATCCAGGACAATAGGTGACAATCACTTAAATTCCTCATTATGGTGATTTACTATATCCGGAAACACAGGCTCTTCAATTTTTCCTTTCTTTGTGAAAATCATGAAGAGGGAACGGGACATAATAAGCCAGAAGTACGTGGGAAAAAAATGAAATGAAACCGGAAAATAATGAAACAAATTCATTTCATTTTCTGTATGAAACAGCAAAAAAAATATCTTCTCATTCTTGTCCAAATGCCATCTCTCATTATTTCCTTTTGGAAGTTTTTTAAGGAAATCTGGACTTCTTTGTCCTAAACTTCTTTGTATATATCAGGACTACAGTTAAAATTTTCAATAATTATTGAGAATTATCTATGTCAACAAGATTTGAAGACTGGAAATTATAGGCAGCAAATAATGAACTGATATGAAAAAAGATTTGAAAAGTATAACATTTTGTACAAATGTAAATTATTGTATTTACATTTGTATTGTATTGTATGAGTCTATTACTGATAATAACTACCTCATAATTTAGTTGAATGATATAATTTATTTTTATTATCTTCATCGTTTTTTTGTTTGTTTGTTTGCTGAGACAGAGTCTCGCTGTTGCCCAGGCGGGAGTACAGTGGCACAATCTCGGCTCACTGCAACATCCACCTCCTTGGTTCAAGCGATTCTTCTGCCGCAGCCTCCCGAGTAGCTGGGACTGCAGGCGTGAGCCACCACCCTTGGCTAATTTTTGTATTTTTAGTAGAGAAGGGGTTTCACCATGTTGGCCAGCCTGGTCTTGAACTCCTGACCTCAAGGGATCCCCTGCCTCAGTCTCCCAAATTGCTGGGATTACAGGTGTCAGCCACTGTGCCTGGCCTCTATCTTCATGTTTTTAAAGCTTTACATTTAAAGGAATTTCTACAGTGTTCAATCTTTCTTAAATCCCACTAAATGTTAAAAATGTGTTATTTTGAATGTAACTGTATTCCTTTAATTGGTTTTATACTGTCTTGAAACATGCATAATATTTTTCTGGCATTTAATAAACATTTTTAACAGATATTTGGCTTACCTATTCTCAAAGAAAATTATGGTTTTGAAATATTACAAATATTTGAATACTTGAGATCAGATTACATGTGAATAAAAATAATAATAGTAAAAAGCACAGGGGAGCAATGAGACAGGCAACAGAGACATAATTTATATTTTGGCCTTGGATTTTTTTTGTGTGCTTAGAGTTGAACAATCTTGTAACTGATATTCTAAGAACTAAAGTACTTCCAACAAAATGAGTGAGTGAGAGAAGATCTGTCTCAAGAGCTGTTAGAAAGCAGCATAACTTCTGAGGTAATATTATTTACCATTTTATGATGAATGCTTAAGTCTATTGCATTTGTCACCTTAATCTTTTTTTGATATTCAAACAAAATATAAAACAATTTATTCCAAAGCCATACCCAAAACATACAATGAAAAGTATCCCTTTTAAAGACTTAATAAAAAGAGCAATCTTTACATTTTACAATTTGAAGACCTTTTGTTCCCACAAAAAGTCTCATAAAAGTTAATTCCATAATTAAAGTGTCAAACGTACTTCCCTGTTTATATAAAATGTATTCTCTCTTTAAATGCAAAATATTCAAATATAGCAGTTTTATGAAATGGTTTTCAATTTCTGAAATTCTCACTGGTCTATAGCATCCCATTTCCACATACTTCTTAAAATGAAGTAAGATAACAAATGGTGAAACCTTTTTTTTCAGATGTCAATACCTTGCTGACGCAAAGTGCAACATGCCTTTGTCATTCCTTTCATCTGAAATATTTTCCCAGTAGTTACTCAGTATTTTGCACAAAGAACAGTTGCAATACCTGTCATTTAAAAATTCATAACATGTTGTAATTCTTTTTGTATGATTTTAAGATCTTAATTAAAGCTGTTGCTACCGGCCGGGCGCGGTGGCTCACGCCTGTAATCCCAGCACTTTGGGAGGCCGAGGCGGGCAGGTCACGAGGTCGGGAGATCGAGACCATCCTGGCTAACACAGTGAAACCCCGTCTCTACTAAAAATACAAAAAATTAGCCGGGCATGGTGCCAGGTGCCTGTAGTGCCGGCTACTCGGGAGGCTGAGGCAGGAGAATGGCGTGAACCTGGGAGGCGGGGCTTGCAGTGAGCAGAGATCGCGCCACTACACTCCAGCCTGGGCGACAGAGCGAGACTCCATCTCAAAAAAAAAAAAAAAAAAAAAAGCTATTGCTACAGTGATTCACTCTTTACAGATATTTTAATAAATATTCCTCAATTCTAGAAGACTGTTCAAATCCTTTAAAGTGGGGGTCAGCAAACATCTTCTGCAAAGATCCAGGTATTTTGTGTGTCATTTTTCTGATGCATTTTTTTACAACTCTAAAATGTTTTAAAAAATTATTTAGCTATGCTGTAATTTGCTACCCCCTACTTAAAAAACAGAAGTAACTGGCCGGGTGCGGTGACTCACGCCTGTAATCCCAGCACTTTGGGAGGCCAAGACGGGCGGATCACGAGGTCAGCATATCGAGACCATCCTGGCTAACATGGTGAAACCCCGTCTCTACTAAAAAATAGAAAAAATTAGCCGGGTGTGGTGGCGGGTGTCTGTAGTCCCAGCTACTCGGGAGGCTGAGGCAGGAGAATGGCCTGAACCCAGGAGGCGGAGCTTGCAGTGAGCCGAGATGGCGCCACTGCACTCCAGCCTGGGTGACAGAGCAAGACTCCGTCTCAAAAAACAAAAAAATATAGAAGTAACTGGTCTCTAAATTAGACTACTTAAGTGCTAATAAAATGTAAACTTCACATTATGCAGTAAAATAAACCCATGGTTTCTGACTACTAAATTGGAAGTTCATAAGCAGTAGGAAATGAATCCCATTCAAAGAGTGGGGCTACATTCCAGATATTCTTTTTAATCAATTAAACTTTCTTATGGCTTCTTTTTCATTCTGATTGAATAAGTCACACGTCTTTACTTGTTTTTTCTTGGTCTTACTTTTTTGTAGGGAAAAATTCTCTTCATGAGGCTAATTTGAAGTTTTTGAAATCACCTTACTCTAAAGCATTGGCTATTTGCTGTATCTGATCTTAATATTATATGTGTCAGGGACTGGGAATTAAATGAATAAGTTAGATATTTATAATTTTTTAAATTTGTAGTTTAGTAACTGAATTGCTGGCTAAATTAGAACAAGTAAACAGAGATGAAGATAATGTCAATAAGGACCATTACAAAGAAAACAGATCATCTTCTAGCAGGAAAAACTTTGAATATATAGTTTAGGGACCTGGATATTATCTATTTCTTCTTTTTATAATTACCCTTCCTGAGTCTCAGTTTTTCATCTACAAAATGTGGCTGAGACTTCTATAACTTCAAATGTTTGTAAAAAGAGATGGGACATAAACTATAATACAACAGCCACAATAGCAAAATAATCTTTTGCATAGGTAGTTTACTGGTTTGTTGTATGAATCAAATTCAACAATATAGACCACTGTAAACTACACAGCACTAAACAAATACTATTTTAAACAAAAAGATAAATGGGAAATTCTGCAAATGTTCTTCCCAGATTTGGAGGTGAAAAGAAAACGTCAGACTTTGAGGTTTGGAGCGTGAGCTCTGGTGAAGAGAATTGCGATTGAAAAGCTTGTTAAGGTGCTATGAAGAGGGTATGGTGAGAGGATGGGGGCCCGGTTAGCACTGTATGGGGTTGTATATAACTGAATATCACTTTTCAGAGTTAGCCTTCAATTTATAATGTTACAGGCTTCATTATGTCTGCCTGAAGCCTCGCACTCTCTGTCTATCTGGACATATAGTTTCCATTGAAGACCCACTTACTTAAATGCCTTAAGCAGGAAGTGGGAACACATAACTCCAGCAGAGAAAAAGACTCCCCCACAAAGTTTGTAAGGATAAGAGGCATGGGTAGTGCTGATACAATGGTGAAGGCACTGATTCTGACAGATTTGATCCTCAAAAACTGATGGGGTACAGCCTCCATCTGGAATACTGTTTGGAAGAGTTGAAGTGATGATGTGTTTGAGGAACTTTAAGGTGTGTCCTATTCTCATGTAGGAGCTGATTGCAGCAACCACACAAACTCAACACTCTGATAAGTTGACCTAGAAGACATCCAGTCTCTGCCCATTACCTGCCTATTGCTGACTTCTGGAAAGGGCATGTTAAAAAGAAAAATATATATATAACCTCAAAAGTGAGGTGTTTAGGGTACAGTATAGCCAGGAGGTTATTTTTCTTGAATCACCATGTCCTGAACCACTTGTTTGATTTACTAATCAATGAACATTCTTAGGATCAGTGTAGTCTCATGAACTGGAGAATTTTATGTTCTTCCTGCTAGGAAGGAACCAGAAGGCACTTATTTCAACTCAATTAGCAAAGGGTCTAAAGACAAATGGGTTCTGAATTCACCTGGGATTGGAAACTCAGGGATAACTTTTGATATTTATTCTTAGTTTCCCAAACTCAAATCATACCAAGATAATCGTGTATCTTAAAAACTGCGAACTCCTTTCATAAACATGACTTAATCTTATTTGTCTTATCTTTGCAAGGTGGATATGTTATAACCCAAATGATGAGAAAGGAACTGAGTTACCCAGTGGTTAAATGCCTTAGCCAAGGCCACAAAGCTAACAAAAGGATCAGTATCAGAATCTTGGATTCTTAACTTCTAAGGTACTGTGGTTTCCACCACAGTGTCAGTGATGGTTTGGATATGAGACGATAAAGTAATGAATATGGATAAAATTTTAAAACCTCGGAGCCAAATTTTCTTTTTTGAATTCATTTTCTGCCAGGAGAGCACTGAAGCCAGGAAACTGCTCTCTCAGTGGGAATTAGAGGAAGAAACCACTTGAATCACATCTCAAGGCTTCAGCCCAATCAAAGCAACCTTCAAGAGCTGACATGTAACCATAGCTTTGAAAGTCAATGCAAGTAAGCCAATAAATCATATTTATTAAATGCCATGTTAAAATGACATTAAGATCTAGTCTTTTGCTATATGACCCCAAAGTTGCTAAATTTTATGATTGTAAAGATGGTAACAAACAGCAAAATACCCAGTGCTTATAGGAAAGACATGAAAAGGGAATGATTATTCTTTTCCTAAAAAAAAAAAATTGTGCTCTATATAGTTAAATTGTATTAGAAAAATATTACAAAGAAAATTATTGAATAATCATTGAGATTTTTCAGGGTTACAGAGGATACTTAATACTATTTTAAGAAATATTTAATGCCACAAAATCATGGCTTAACAGACAATTAGACACCTTTAGAGAGGGTGTTAGTAAGATTTGACCTGTATATTTTAAAATGTGTATTTCAAAGAGTTAGGTTTATTTTTACTTTTTCCTTTCTTATGTTGTCCATGTGTAGATATTCTTTGAACATTTATTGGTCATGGTTCAGTAACTCTATATACATCAACTTATCACACTGAAAGTTTATATTTGATTATCATTTATATAAAATAATGAATCACTTATTTAGTCTAGAAAATAATTATACTTAAATGAATTTTTGACATAAATGATCGCATCTAGAAGTTGATCCAAATCTAATGCAGGCTCTATTTCTGATGTTAGTGTCTTGTAAATAGTAAAATCTCAATAAAAATTACTTGAATGATTGAATAAATGGATGGAGATTAAATCTGGACCTTAGTTTCCATTGTTTTTGATGAGGACATTTGGACATAGTTCCTATTGTAGTGGCTGGAACGGCGTAGCTGCTTAAAAAGAGTAGGTTTTACACAAACATAAACTTCCTCTCTCACATCTGTTTTTTCTTTTTGATTCATTTTTAGATGAAAATCTTTTAAAATACTGTCTATACTTTTCTATTTTCTTAAATCAAAAGTGTCTAAAGTGATTTTGATATAGAAGACTAAGCACACGTAGTAATAACTAACATTTATTGAGTCTAGTATCTTTGAAGAGTAATAGGCATTATGGTATTATTATCTTTTTAAATATGGGGAAGCCAAAACTCAGACAGAAAAAAGAAAGCAACATCCACAAAGTTGTATAGTCATTAGGTAGAGAAGCCAGGGTTCGAATCTAGGCATTTGGATCCCAAAATTTCTGTGCTTAGCCCCAGCACTATACTTCTATGCTTAATGTTAAGCCTCATGTTGGGACTGATTACAGAAATGCTTAGAAATGACTAAAACTTGTTGGCCCTACACTAAATATTTTGAATAGGCTAATACTATTGTCTTTTGTGTGTGTGTGTGTGTGTGTGTGTGTGAGCAACATGGCTGTTTATTTCACCTGGGTGCAGGTGGGCTGAGTCTGAAAAGAGAGTCAGCGAAGGGAGATAGGGGTGGGGCCATTTTATAGGATTTGGAAAGGTAATGGAAAATTACAGTCAAAGGGGGTTGTTCTCTGGTGGGCAGGGGTGGATCTCACAAAGTACGTTCTCAAGGGTGGGGAGAATTATAAAGAAGCTTCTTAAGGGTCGGGGAGACTACAAAGTAACTTCTTAAGGGTGGGGGAGATTACAAAGTACATTGATCAGTTAGGGTGGGGCAGGAACAAATCACAATGGTGGAATGTCATCAGTTAAAGCTGTTTTTACTTCTTTTGTGGATCTTCAGTTACTTCAGGCCATCTGGATGTATACGTGCAAGTCACAGGGGATGCGATGGCCTGGCCTGGGCTTAGAGGCCTGACATTCCTGCCTTCTTATATTAATAAGACAAATAAAACAAAATAGTGTTGAAGTGTTGGAGCGGCGAAAATTTTTGGGGGGTGGTATGGAGAGAGAATGGGCGATGTTTCTCAGGGCAGCTTCAAGCGGGATTAGGGGCGGCGTGGGAACCTAGAGTGGGAGAGATTAAGCTGAAGGGAGGTCTTGTGGTAAGGGGTGATTCTGTGGGGATGTTAGAAGAAACATTTGTCGTATAGAATGATTGGTGATGGCCTGGATACGGTTTTGGATGAATTGAGAAGCTAAACGGAAGATACAAGGTCCGAATAAAAGGAGGAGAAAAATGGGTATTAAAGGACTAAGAATTGGGAGGACCCAGGACATCCAATTAGAGAGTGCCCAAGGGGGTTCAGGGTAATTACTTGCTTGGTTGGCAAGTTTTTGGGCTCTATCCTTGAGTTTTTTTATGTTGTCATACACCAGGCCAGACTGATTTAGGTAAAAACAACACTCCTCATTTAAGAATATGCAGAGTCCTCCTTTTTCAGCAGTAAGTAAGTCAAGGCCTTGGCGGTTTTGGAGGACAACTGCAGCTAAAGAGTCAACTTGGGCCTGGAGGACTGATAAAGTTTGTGATTTTGAGGGCTTCTAAAAGTATTAAAGCAGCGGCAGCCGCTGCATGCAGACATGAGGGCTAGGCTAAAACAGTAAGGTCAAGTTGTTTGGACAGAAAGGCTACAGGGTGTGGTCCTGGCTCTTGCGTAAGAATTCCGACCATGACCACGCTAACCATGCCTAGGAAGGAAAAGAGTTGTTGTTTTGTAGAAGGTGCTGGGGTTTGAGAGATCAGTCGGACATGATTGGCAGGGAGAGCACGTGTGTTTTTTTGAGAATTATGCCGAGATTGGTAACAGATGAGGAAGAAATTTGGGCTTGATTGAAGTAATGGGGGCTGTCTGTGAAGCTTTGCAGCAGTACAGCCTTGGTAATTTGCTGAGCCTAATGGGTGTCAGGGTCAGTCTAAGTGAAAGCAAAGAGAGGCTGGGACGAGGGGTGCAGGGGAATAGTGAAAAAAGGATCTTTAAGATCAAGAACGGAATAGTGAGTTGTGGAGGGAAGGTATAGAGGATAGGAGAGTATATGGGTTTGGCACCACAGGGTGGATAGGCAAAACAATTTGGTTGATAAGGCATAGATCCTGAACTAACTTGTAAGGCTTGTCTGGTTTTAGGACAGGTAAAATGGGGGAATTGTAAGGAGAGTTTATAGGTTTTAGAAGCCCATGCTGTGGCAGGAGAGTAATAACAGGCTTTAATCCTTTTAAAGCATGCTGTGGGATGAGATATTGGCGTTGAGCGGGGTAAGGGTGATTAGGTTTTAATGGGATGGTAATGGGCATGTGATCAGTTGCCAGGGAAGGAGTAGAGATGTCCCATACTTGTGGGTTAAGGTGGGGGGATATGAGAGGAAGACGCGAAGGAGGCTTTGGGTTGGGGAGAAGGGCAGCAATGAGATGTGGCTGTAGTCCAGGAATAGTCAGGGAAGCAGATAATTTGGTTAAAATATCTCCGCCTAATAAGGGAACTGGGCAGGTGGGGATAACTAAAAAAGAGTGCATAAAAGAGTGTTGTCCAAGTTGGCACCAGGTGGAGGAGTTTTAAGAGGTTTAGAAGCCTGGCTGTCAATACCCACAACAGTTATGGAGGCAGGGGAAACAGGTCCTTGAAAAGAAGGTAATGTGGAGTGGGTAGCCTCCATATTGATTAAGAAGGGGACGGACTTACCTTCCACTGTGAGAGTTACCGGAAGCTCGGCGTCCGTGATGGTCTACGGGGCTTCCGAGGTGATCGGGCAGCATCAGTCTTCAGCCGCTAAGCCAAGAAGGAGTCAGTCAGAGAGCCTTGGGCCAGAGTTCCAGGGGCTCTGGGAGTGGCTGCCAGGTGAGTTGAACAGTCCAATTTCCAGTGGGGTCCCGCACAGATGGGACATGGCTTAGGAGGAATCCTGGGCTGCAGGCATTCTTTGGCCTGGTGGTCAGATTTCTGGCACTTGTAGCAAGCTCCTGGGGAAGGAGGTTCTGGAGGAAAGCCTGGCCGCTGCGGTTCAGGCGTTTGGAAGTTCTTGTGTGCTGGAGATGTGGCTGGGGTTTGTCTCACAGTGGAGGCAAGGAATTGCAACTTTTTCTATTATTGTACACCTTGAAGGCGAGGTTAATTAAATCCTGTTGTGGGGTTTGAGGGCCGGAATTTAATTTTTGGAGTTTTATTTAATGTCGGGAGCAGATTGGGTAATAAAATGTATATTGAGAATAAGATGGCCTTTT
This sequence comes from Pan troglodytes, assembly GCF_028858775.2. Lineage (NCBI taxonomy): Eukaryota > Metazoa > Chordata > Mammalia > Primates > Hominidae > Pan > Pan troglodytes. Next base: position 134,011,169 of record NC_072403.2, on the reverse strand, counting down.
GACCTTTTAGGGTCTAGGGCTGTAAAGCGTCTCAGGGTTATATTTGATGAAAAAGAGCCTAAACGCTATCTGATTTGGGATAAAGGAAAAGGAGCATTAACCTTGACTATGCCTTTGGCTCCAGCCACCTTTTTAAGAGTAAATTGCTGGGCAGGTGGGGGAGGGCTAGTCAAGGAACGAAACTGTAAGCCCAACCAGGTGTGAGGAGGGGAGGCGATAAAAAGATTACAGGGTGCAGGACCAGAGGCTGAGAAGAATTGGGACCTAGCTTGGGCTAACGAGGAGGGGAGAGGTCAGATGGGTCTGTAGAAAAGGAAGATTAGAAAGACTCAGCGACGCTTGGGGTTGGGACTGAGGGGACAGGCGGGAGGGAAAGAAGAAAGATTTGGGATGAGTTGCACTGGGCACAGAGACTAGGAAGGGACTGATGTGTAAAGGAATGCCTGGACTTCAGGCACCTCAGACCATTTGCCCATTTTACGACAAGAATTATTTAGATCTTGTAGGATGGAAAAATTGAAAGTGCCGTTTTCCGGCTATTTGGAACTACTGTCGAGCTTGTATTGGAGTCAAGCGGCATTGCAGAAGAAAATAAGGCATTTAGGTTTTAGGTCAGGTGTGAGTTGAAGAGGTTTTAAGTTTTTGAGAACACAGGCTAAGGGAGAAGAAGGAGGAATGGAAGGTGGAAGCTTACCCATAGTGAAGGAGGCAAGCCCAGAGAAAAGAGTAGAGACACGGAGAAGGGGTGGGGGGTTCTTGCCCTCCAGAAAAGCAGAGAAGGGGTTGGGGCACGGAAATAAGAGGTCAGGGTGCGGAAATAAGGGATTGGGGCGCAGAGATAAGAGGTTGGGGTGTGGAAATAAGCGATTGAGGGGTTCTTGCCCCCTAGGAGAGTGGGACTTGCTGCTAAGGATGAAGGAGAAGGGATTGAGGGGTACTTGCCCCTGCCCCAGGAAAGCGGGACTTGCCGCTGAGGGTGAAGGAGAAGGGGTTGAGGGGTACTTGCCCCTGTCCCAGGAAAGCGGGACTTGCCGCTAGGGGTGAAGGACCAAGGCAGGCGTCCCTGCGTGGTCTGGCACCCTTGAAATGTGAGTGTATAATCAGAGAGGCGTCCCTGCAATGATTAAACACCAAGGGAAGCCTGCCTTCCCAGTCCGTGACCGGCGCCAGAGTTTTGGGTTCACGGATAAAACATGTCTCTTTTGTCTCTACCAGAAAATGAAAGGAATTGAAATTAAGAGAAGGGAGAGATTGAAGTGTGGCGCCAAGATTGAAAGGAGAAAGAGGTTGAGGGATAGTGAGGGAGGCTGGAGAAGAGAGGCCGCTTACCGGATTTGAAATTGGTGAGATATTTCTTGGGCTGGTCGGTCTGAGGACCTGAGGTCGTAGGTGGATCTTTCTCACGGAGCAAAGAGCAGGAGGACGGGGGATAGATCTCCCAAGGGAGGTCCCCCGATCCGAGTCATGGCACCAAATTTCATGCACGTCCGTGTGAAGAGACCACCAAACAGGCTTTGTGTGAGCAACATGGCTGTTTATTTCACCTGGGTGCAGGCGGGCTGAGTCCAAAAAGAGAGTCAGCCGCTATTGTCTTTTTAAAGGTTCAGGATGTGTTACTTGATTTTTTTTGGTCTTATACCAATTGACTGGTTCCTTAAGACATCTTTTCCTTCATAGTACAGGGGGAGATAATTTATTTCATTGTACCTCTGTAGGCTGATAAATGATATATCATGTATTTTTAAGAATTCTGTGTAAAAGGAAAGTAAATATGCCTGAACTGTTAAAAGATTTTTTTTTTTAGTTAGGACCTGGGTTCCTGAAGCAAATTTATTACCAATCCAACAAACATTTATTGAGCCTTGGGCATTAGGTGACAAATGAGAATGGGGAAGGTTTATCCCTTACTCCATAGACCTTACAATCATGTCACACAAATCACAGTACTATAAACAGATAAAAAGAGACAAGACGAGTTGTATATTTAGATTAGAGAATACTCATTTTGAGTGGGAAGGAGACTATAAAAGATATTGTGGTCAAGTACCTTTTCAAAAAATAGAAGTGCAAGCTCAACAACAAAGGGAACCACCTGGCTACCTTCAATAACCAGCCTATGTATTAATTCTTAAAAATAAGAGACATGTAGAGATCATTCTGAAAAAAAAAATTACAGCTGTCATGTAGGCACAAGTGTAACACTTCAGCTTGGCCAAGCTCAGGCCTATGAGGAAGTGGCTGGATCATGGCACAGCATTGAACAAGCTAGGTTGGTCACAGGTAAAAAAGCCAAAACAGGTTATTAAAATTATTTATAAAATTAATAGGGAGGGATGGTATGGACTTACAGTAGAATTATAGCCAGGCACATTTTAATGAATATGAACGTGAACACAATGCTACCGTGACAGTGCATTTCTCTTTTTATTATACCCCAAAATTGCTGTGAAAAACAGTTGTAAAGAGGATAAAGGCAATGATCTCATAATGTGTGATGCCAAAATGCATTATTAATAGATAATAAAAACTGTCATTGAGTGCGTATGAGAAGCCAAGCATTATGCTGAATGCTTGACATACATTATTTCACTTAATTCTCCCAAATAACCCTTTGATATCATCCTTATTCGAGAGATGATACCTGCTTTCAGGGATGCCAAATAGTTTAACCAAAGTCATCAGTTTAGTAGGTGTCACAGACAAGGCTTCTAACTCAGAGTGAGATGTTACAAAGGTCAAAATCACAAGGCAATGGGAATTCCATGCAATTTAAATGAGTGAGAAGACAATCTTTCCTAAAATATTTGTTACATATAATCAGAATATTCTGCATTCAGTTAAAAACACAGTGTCTGTCATGATTCCAAGAATTAAGTAGCAAATTGTATGCTAAAGGCACAAAAAACAAAGATGGAATTCAATAGATTTGATAGTAAATTTTATAAGAAAGTTCAAGTGTTTTAATCAATTCCTCTAAAAGTGCAAAGATTTTTTAATCAGCCAAGTAAAGAATGCCTTTACTGAGTAAGATTATTGTTATAAGAATAGTATTTAATGCCATTACTGAATTCCTTTTATACACTCTGTGCTAGCTTGTATTTAAATTAGTGACCATCATCCTTAAATTAATGACCTTTCTGTTCAGAATAGGATTTCCTCGAGAGACCATATGAAGAAGTAACACTTGCGTATGACAGCCTAAAATTCAAAGACTAACTAAAGCAACTACATTCCTAATAGTCATAGACAGTACTATTTTTAATGATTACCTTATAGTAAAAGTGAAAGAATGTTCTATGTTTTTTATAGTTATTTTTACAATTTAATATAATTTGAACCATTCTGCTAAAAGTTAAGTCAGCTTCCCAAGACTCGGGTTGTTTCTGGCTATTGATTATCTAGATGGAAATAACATTGAATATTTAGGTACCCTTTACCATGTTCCCCAATGATGCTTCCAAATGCCTAACGTGACTATTTAATGTGCCCAATCTCATAAGAACTAGCTTGTTGGCTTTTTCAATATGTTGTGCGTCATTTATTGTTATAACATCTAGTTTGATGATATGCTACCTATGCCTGTAATTGAAGGGGCATATAAATGTATTATCATGAAACATTCCTTATGAAACATACACCTGCACATACACACCCTTCTTAACAATCAGTCATACAGCTTGGAAGTCAGAAATTAGCAATTTACTTCCTTGGGTAAAGAAGTGCTGAGGAATTAGAGGCTGGATGAGATTCCACATAAAGATGTTTTCAGTAAGTCTTGAGAACAAAAACTTCTATAATGTGTTGGAGGAACATGAACTATGGTTGGAAATAAAAATAATGTCAGCCATACCTGCATCAGGGTTTTACTAAGATCACAAAAGACAGTATTTCTTTAAAAATATTTGAGTGGCAAATATAAGAAGTTATCATTATTTACATTTCTGCTATGAAATTAGTTTAGCAAATAACTTTTCTGTATGACTGCTAAGACCTCATTATTGATGGATTCAATCTTTCCTGTCCAGTTTTTACAGTTACTGGTCACATTTTAAGAGGAAAACTGGATGAGTTTGGAAGAATTGGGGATGGTTAGTATGTAGAAGCAAAGACTAAAAGAAGAAATAATAGTAAATTCCAAATAATATGAGCATCATGAAGGAGGAGCTTGTTGTATGCTACTGGATAATATAAAATTAGTATCATGAGGTTAACATTAAAGGGAAAAGAAGATTTTGGTTCAATATAAGGAGTCATGTCCTATTAATCAGAGTTGACCAAAAGTGGGATATAATGCTTTGTTAAAGAGTAAGTCTTATCAAAACAAGTGTTCAAGAAGAGGCTGACTAATAATTTCTCAAAGATGCTCTAGAAGGAATTTTTTACCTACATAAATCTGGTTGTATTACGTGACTGTTAACCCTACTGTTGTCCTAGAAGGGGCAGTATAAAAGGGCATGGTGCAAGGAAGATTTAAAAGTGTGGATAAACTCTTGTCTGCCAGCCACGGGGAGAGAACACACCCATTTTCCAGGGAAGTTATTTCTGATAGGGAGCTACTTGATAATCAAATTTATATAAATAACAGGAAAAGTTAAAGCCTGACTTTTAAGTCACTCTATTCATTTAATTACTAATTCACCAATTTATCAATATAATTGTATTTTTTGAGTGCCCCTTATGAGAAAACTCTGTGATGAGGACAAGCCTGGAAGGATTCCAAATGTAGTTTGAATTCTCGTGGTATCTAGACAACAGAAAGAGGAACAGTATTGTATTGGGTGGGAGATGGATGAGAGGAATTGATTTAAGAATGAGTTAATAACAGAGAAATGTCACCAAAAAACATTAGCAAATGTATTTCCCTTCCCTTCCCTTCCCTTCCCTTCCCACTTCCTTCTTTCATTCTTTCATTCCTTCCTTTTAGTCTAGGATACGTCCATTTGGGACAATATAGTTTTTATCAGTTTCTTCTTATGTACCAGCTGGCATGGACTCTCCATTTTGCATGAGGCTCATCTGAGCATTTGCCAACCACTCTAAGAGTAGCCTGGCAGTTCAACTATAATAGTACTTTTTTTTCCCAACTTATCAAAGACATTTATACTAATATATTCTCAGAATAGGAATTGTTAAAATTCTGTGTTCTCTTACTCAAAAAAACCCACAAAATATAATATTTTGTACTAGCATCTTATTTAAAGTCATAACCAATCCTGTGAATTACTTTTATATTACTTTTATACAATATTTGTATAATTCAATTTTGCTATTTGAAATATAATTTTGAACAAAAATAATATTTTTGCTCAATATACTTACATAGGTATGATTTAAATATGCACACAATTGTGTGTTGGGAATAATTCAGCTCAAGGCTTAAATATGGCATTGACGAACTTTGTGGCAGACCAGGAAGTATTGAGTATCTTTTACAATTGAGCAAAGCGGGGCTTAGAAAGAATTTTACCTTACATATAACAGCTTGTAACTTTGGGGAATCCAACTCTTCTAATCTCAGAATCACTTATTTTTTCTATAACAAACTGTCTTAATATCTATCTTTTTGTTGACATCTTTCCTAATTGAGATATCTGAAGAAGGTGGGACATAAACGGTAGATGTACATCTTTCATTTGCCAGGAAAGTACATAGAGTATACTTCACTGGCTTTCATATATTAAATAGAGCTAGGAGTCTTCAATTTTCAATCAATATTTAGTAGTGCAGACATTCTGTAATCTTGACAGAAGCAAAATAATTAAAAAAGTTTTAAAGAAACTTAAAAGTTTTATTGAATGCTAATAAAATACTCTTGTGAAATACATGTTGCTTAGATCTTCTTGGTTCATTTTTCTTATTTGGCAAAAGAAGACAATTGGATTATATGATCTTCAAGATCCTGCCAAGAGCAATATTATTTTCAGCATTATGAAAAAACACTTGCAACTTTTCCAGCTTTTAGTAGCTTCTTTCCTTTTTTGTTTTTGTCACTCTAGCTCCAGACAATTTTTACAGTATAAAATATTAATATAACCATGGTTGATGGCTTCCAATATGCTTATAAGTTTATACATCTTCCTGTTTAATGGCATCGGTTTCATTCAACAGTGTTGGAAATTTGGGAGGAGGAGGTTATAAAACCAAGTCTCATTAGTTATTCTAGAGTCTGCTTCATATTAGTCTGTGATTTTTTAGGTGTTCGTGCTTATCTCTTTCTGAAGTGGATGGAAATTATATTCTCTTACTTGTATCTACAAATCACCTCCCAGCAAAAGACATGTTATTGATATCTTGCTGACAGGAAGAATGGTCTGTGTTGACGATAACCACTTCCTGTGCCCTGATCCGACCATTTATCCTTTGGGTACCACCTCTCATGGCTTCTATAGGCTTGCTGGGTACATTTAAAAATGGCCATTCTGTCAACCTTTTTATGTGGTGAGGACATCCAGACTGCTACACTTACCAAATACAGAAAATGGCACTAGCAATAGCACAAAAGTCACCTCTGTTCTGACTCAGCTGTGGCCAATGACACAAGCTAAAAACACGTGAGAAAACTGCTGCTTGTCTTGGGAAGATACACACATTCTAAAGAAAGAAAGCTATTTTGGAAATTCTGGATGTGACAATCTTTCTTGTTCACACTCAGTAAACACATTAGTTGAATTCCTCTGATTGTAAATTAGCAATGGTTTTGCCAAGAATACTGGTATTGATGCTGTTTTTAGCACTGAAAAATCCTGTGGGAGAAATGAGGAATTTAACACATTGTAGGTGTTAAGATTCCTGGGTGTCTGACAGTATCCCTGGAACCATTATCATTAATTAACTTTTCAATCAGAAAGGCAAACTACTTTGCTGTTAGGCTTCCAGATGAGGTTTTTTGAAAAAACAGTAAGATAATAAAGGCTTAGATTGCTCCTACTTCCTGAGGCAAGTCACATCTCATATTATTCAGAACTTGGACTGAAGAGCTCATAGGGCAAGTGAGGCCAAGGTCAGGAGTCTTCAGCCATCTTGGGCCAAGTGCCATTCTAGAAGAAATGATTCTCTTCCTCAGTCACCATCTATCTATGCCCCCAGGTTTGACTCGCTCTTTTCCCAAGGAGTCCTGTTCATTCCTGACACAAGGGAGACCAGAAAAGGATCATGAATGACAGTGAAAACCTTTATGACACTGACATAAAGCAGAGAGTTAGACTGAATATGAGTTGGTAGCTTTTCCTTTGTATCTGTGTAAGTTGAGTCATACAAAATTGTCATTTTGGTAATTCAAAAGTGTAAAACAAAAGCAAGTTCATATGATTCAAGCTTACATTTTTTTCTCACTATAAGAAAGAGGATTTAAAGAATTGTATTAGGTTAGCGAATCCGATTTCTTTCATGCAAATACAGCTCCTCGAGGTAAATGATCAGAGCTATAATATTTTAAATATAGAACAATCTAAAATAAAACTTTAAAGAAACAAGATGACAATATTTAATAAATAAACCATTTATTACTTAAGCCTAGTAAATTATAGGAATGATGTGTGGTTATTATGAGCTCCTGGAGCCAGAGTGCAAGGGTTCATATTGTAGCTCTGATATTTTTTCTTCACCTTAAATAGGTTACTTACTCAGTGACTCCATTTTCTCACTATTAAATTGGGAATAATAATTGTGCCCATTACCTAAGTTTGTTGTGAGGATTAAATGAGTTAGCCACATCAAATGTTTAGGATGGTGCTGAATAAATATTAGTCACTATAAATATTGTTACTTATAATTACCAATCTTCGAACGATCTAATGGAAGAAAACTAATTAGATGTGCAGACACCTGTCTTTTGAAATAGATGTTCAGTCCAGAGCAACTGATCTTAGAGCCCAGTACTATATTTTTAGGTGTCTGTGTTAGGCAAAGCTCATGTGAATGTTAGGTGATAACATTGTCAATGATGACTGAAGCATTTCACATGATGAACTTTAGGAGAAGAGCCAAGAACTCCAGTGAGCTCTAAAGATAGATCAGCCTGCACAGAATTCATCTTGTGCTGGTTTATGGGTCAGGAGTGTAATAACACCACAGTAAGCCTCTTAAAGGATAAGTAGATTGGATGAGGACAACATTATTTACTTTCTTGGTCACGATGCTCTAGCTCCTATCAAATCTTCTGTGTCTGAAATTTTGTCACACTGATTCCTGTCACCAGGAGTTGATCAGGGTCAACTCTCTCTTGTACTCTGCAGTGAGGGACAGGAATTCTGCAAGGCTCAAGAAGTGTGTATCAACCAAGTTTTCACTTGTGCTGGGTGAGAGATAAGTTCTCAATATCGCACTAAGGGATGAAATACATGAGATAGTGTTCATGGTTAGATGGCTACCAAAAATACAAGAAGGCAGAATCCCAAACCAAGGAGAATTTTCAGGGCACTGGGCCACTACCATTCCCTTGAATGATGGATTCCCTGAAAACTGTGGAGGTCATGGACAGATGGCTACAATCTCTAGAAAAATGGACCCCTTTTGTACATCATTTAGCAGTGGACCTGAAGCAAAAAGTCCCTAGTAATTGCTCTACACTGATGATATGAGGAAAAATAGGTCATTGTGCAAAAATTCTTAACCTCCCTGATTCTTACTCTGTCAAATGTGTTTGTTCTGACAATTCTATGACCTTGTTTAACTATCCAACTACTCCTGGTTAAAGTAACACTGCTGGAAAAGAAATACACAACTCAGCTAACTAGTTTCACTTTAATTTCACAATATTTCTTAATTGACTACTCAACACTGCCTACAATCCTGACATTTCCCTGAAGGATTCCCTTTTCCCCTCTCCAACATGAAAATTTGATGCCTCTGTCTGTCTCTCCTCCTCTCTTCCATTCATCAGCTATCTCGCAAAGAACACTGAGGTGTGTCTCACAAAGAACACTGAGGCCCTCTGTTAGGAATACTCTCCTTCCACCAGCAAACCAGAAACCCGTGTCTGTGCCCATACACTCTGCCCTTCCTGCAACTCCTTTGCTCATTCTTCTTCCATTCTCGAGGGCTTAGCTCACACAGTTCAGCCCGGTCCTCCAACATCACCAATGTATTCCTCTCTATTGATTTTTCACCACCAAAATTACATTTAAAAAAAAAAACAAAAAACCCTCTCTTGACCATCATATCTACAATCTACTAATAAATTTCTTTTCATTCTTTTACAAAAAAACCTATTGAAAAAGTTGTTTCTGTTTTCTGTCTCTGCTTTTTCTTCTCAACCCACTCCAAGAAGACTCTCTCTCCTCTTTAACTCCCTTCTAAATCTGCACTTGTAAAGGTCAACAATGATGTTCATATAGCCAAATTCAATGGTACTTGCCCACTTAGTTACAATTAACAGCAAAGACCACTGTTTTCATCTCCACACACTCTCCTTGTTATTTGGTGAGGTGTCACCTTCTCTTCTCCATCCATATTCAGTCTCCAGGTAATACTAGTCATGGCTTTATATGCTGGTAAATCCCATATTTATAGCCTTCGCCCTCCACTGCTCCTCAGATCTCTGGACTCATATATCCAATTGCAGACTTGGCATGAACACTTGGCATATCAAAGTTTAAATGTCCTAAATGTTGCTATTAATATATCTTTTCTCCTTCCCAGACATCTGTTCCTCCCCCATCCTAGTAGGTGCCTCAAATTCATCCAGTTTGCACAGGCCGAAATTATATATCATCATTAATTTCTTTTTTTCTCTCTCAGTTCTCAAATCTAATTCACCAGCAAATACTCTAAAGTGTGTTCTTCTTTATTTTCTGAAGGAATTTGCATAAGATTAGTGATATTTCTTCCCAAATGTTTTATAGACTTTACCAATGAAACTATTTGGACTTTTCTTTGTGGAAGATTTTCGATAACAATTTCAATTTACTTTAGAGAGTCATTTAAAATTTCTGTTTCATCTCTCATCAGTCTTGGCAAGGAGGTTTCATGAGGTTTGTCAACTTTGTCAGCATAAAGTTGTTTATAATATTTATTTCTTTATAGTCTGGAGAATCTTTGACGAATTCCTTTCATTCTTGATTTTGGTAATTTATGTTTTCTTTCCTTTTTTGTTGATAAATCTAGCAATGGGCTTATCAATTTTGTTGACTTCTATAAAGAACTACCTTTTTGCCTTATTAAATTTCTCTATTGTTTGTTTTCCTTTGTCTATGATATTTAACAAGCTAAAAATACAGTTCATTGTTGGGAAATCAACTAGGAATATGGCACATAAAAGATGTTTGAACTCTTAAAAGTGTAGCACTTTTGAGCAAAGGAGAAATGTGACATATTTTACTGCCTCGTGAAGATTTCTGGTAGCTTAAGTCTCTTTCTTATTATTTTTCTCCATTATTTTTAGGGCATTTTCCCTTCCTCTTCTCCCTTTCTGAGACAGATAACTACAGATGTCCCCTGTCTTAGAAACAGTTCTTCAATCCTCATGCCACAGGGCATTACTGACTGAGGAGATCCTGAAGGTGATGGCGTAACTTGTTCCAAATATTTTTCACCAAGAAGGCATTTTGGTCTCAGGATCTATTTTCACTTTTGACAATATGGAGAACCTCAAAGAGTTTTTTGTTTTGTAGATTATACCTATGACTATCTATGATTATTAAAAATGAAAACAAACTTTGTAAATATTTATTTATTTTAAAATAATAACAAATCTATTATGCATAGCAAAGTTATATATTTTATATGAAATAACTATTTTATATAAATATTAAAAATATTATAACTATTATTGAGAAGTTTCATTGCTTTACATTTTTGTATATCTGTTGTTATCTGGCTTTACAGAAGACAAGTAAATTCTCATTTCTGCTTTTGCATTCAGTCTGTTGAAATATATTTTTTTGATTGGAGTATATTAAGAAAATGTAGCCTTACACAATATGTAGTTGGAGGCCGGGCATGGTGGCGCATAGCTGTAATCCCAGTACTTTGGGATGCCAAAGTGGGAGGATCACTTGAGGCCAGAGGTTTGAGACCTGACTGGGCAACATAGTGAGACCTCATCTCTACAAAAAATTCTAAAAAATTAGCTGGGCATGGAGATGCTTGCCTATAATGTCAGCTACTAAGAAAGCTAAGGTTACAAGATTGCTTGAGCTCAGGAGTTTGAGGCTACAGTGAGCTATGATTATGCCACTTCACTCCAGCCTAGGTGACAGACTGAGACCCTGCCTCTAAAAAACAAAAACAAACAAAGACAAAAACCCAAGAAATACATAGTTGGAAAAGGTAGGATTAATTTTGATAGCTTCTTTAGATAATTGTGGATATTCTCCTCTGATACTACACTAAAACTCAATGAGTGGTAGTTTTTAAAGAGTAATTACAATGTTGAATCTGAAATCATGTATATAAGCATTTCATATTCTCTTATATTAAAATCCAGTGTTCTACCTCAAACTTTGACTAGATATTTTATCAAGAGATTTTTTTTTTTTTTGGTAAGATCATGCATTGGTCATGTGAAGACTATTAGTCCTCCGAGTTACACAGATCTTCCAAAGATTGACACGTTACGCAACATTTAAAAATCACATTTGTTAATATCATAACTAATATTGACAGATAAGCATTTAAATATTTCACATTTGGAATTATCAAGTTTATGGGAGCAGATAACAAGTTTTTCAAAATTCTAAATTTCATTTGAAAGCTCAAATTCTTTATTATTGGCAACAAAATGTTTGATTTCCTTGAAATGACATGCTCACTTCATTCATTTTCATCAAAATGTCTCCAAATAACCAAGTCTGAATAATCATTCTTTGTCTGTCAGCCATTATTTAAAGTAAAAGTAATCCTATCAAAAACATGGCTAGTTCAGCTCACAACTCTTAACAAGCAGACAAGTGCTTTTCCTCAAGACTACCAGTCTACTTTATACTTTGGAATAAAGCTGAAGTGCCTTATGCGTAATCCCATTTTGTCATGCAAAATAGTAAACAATATGTGTACCCCAGGGTTTAGATTAAATGAAATTAATATGTTCTGCTTTATCATTGATATTGTTCAGTGAAAGTATCCCTTTCTTTCTTACTGCAAGTGTATGACGCCGATTACAATGACCACTGGTACACTGCCTTGACTTGTGCTAAGGCTCCAGCAGTTTCACCCATGACTGCTTTTGCACCATCAGTGCAAAGGCCAAGAAGGTGAAAATAGGCAAGTTATAGCTTCGTATTTTTATAGAAACGATTTTCTCAAAGTGTCTTGGATGATCCTCAGATTTCTATGGACCACGCTTTAGGAACCTCTGGCCTTGATCAATGAGAACAGGTGTGTGTGTGTGTGTGTGTGTGTGTGTGTGTAATGTGTATACATATATATTTATAATGCTTTTTCTTTTTCTTTTTTTTTTTTTTGAGACAGAGTCTCTCTCTGTCATCCAGGCTGGAGTGCAGTGGCGTGATCTTGGCTCACTGCAAGCTCCATCTCCCGGGTTCACACCATTCTCCTGCCTCAGCCTCCCGAGTAGCTGGGACTACAGGCACCTGCCACTATGCCCTGCTAATTTTTTGTATTTTTAGTAGAGACGGGGTTTCACTGTGTTAGCCAGGATGGTCTCGATCTCTTGACCTCGTGATCCACCCGCCTCGGCTTTCCAAAGTGCTGGGATTACAGGCGTGAGCCACCGCGCCGGGCCTATAATGCTTTTTCTACTAAAAATTTATTTTTTAATATATGGTATGTTATTTATTGGATATAAACATGGAGGATATAATATGAGCAAGAATAAGGCAATGCAAATATCTGGAGAGAATTTAAGAATCTTTTCTTATACCTAAATGGTTTAATCACTGTGTAACCAATCATCTTGTCTACGATTGTTTTACATATGTAATTTTTGTACAGTAGATCCCGAAAGGTAAGCTTTTAATGAGCTGTTTTTTACTTATTACAATAATGGTAGCTGCCCTCTGTGGAGCCATGATTATATGTCTGGCACTCTGTTTAGTACTTAATATTCATTAATTCATTTGATCCTCAGAGCAATGTTGTGATGTGGGAATTATTATCCCTATCAAATAGTTGCATGCCTGATAACTACTTAACAAAAATGTGTTGAATGTATGAAGTCACTTTGTCTAAGGTTCCTTCCACCTACAATCACCTCTCCTGCCAGCAACTAGTAAGTGGTAGAACCGAGACTCAAAATAGGCCAGCCTGAAAGCCTAGATGTGTTACAAAATGGTGTCAACCATCCCAGTAGAACAAACACATTACATTTGGCTCCTTAACTCAGCTAATTGATTCAGAATGTTACTTTTCTGGCTCTCTGGAGTCAGAGAATGTTAACTGAGTAGTTGCCATCTGAAAAATCCCTTTCTCTGAAAGGGCCCATGGTCAACGTAGCCCAATACTATATTTGTGGTATCATAACACAAAGTAGAAAGTTTTTTCAATAACTACACCAGCTTACCCTCTAACTTCCTTCTCTAATCATCCCAACTGATGATGTAGCTTAAATAGTGACTTATAGTGAGTGCAGCTTGATTATGTAGCTTAATCAGCTGGGATGGTTATAGAAGTAAGTTAGAGGGTGAGCTGGTGGAGTATAATAAAGAATTTTACAGGATGTGTTTCTGTAGCCAGAAGCACCTTACAAGTGCTTTTTATTAATTTTTCCCTTCTAATGGCTTATTCATACTCTGCATGGGGCATTTTGACAAAGATAGATAACACAACTGAAAAACTTTTAAAACAAAGTTTAAAAAGCATTTTTTTCCAAGGGCCTAGACACACTTGCCAATGTTCGGGAAAATTGCCAGTAAAATTGCTTTGATCTCTAAGGTGCTTCAGGGTTCACAGAATTCCTCAAAGTATGCAAATAAGAATAAGATTCTATCTTAAAATAACTGAAAACCCTTTGGTAATAAAGTACATTACACTTATTTTCTCTTCAACTATCTCATATGGAAAAAAACACTGTAATAAATATCTTTTCTTCTTTTTTCATCTGATAAAAGTCCAAGTCAGTTACAAAAAGACATTCCTTTCCTGCTAAATGAAGAGCAGAATACTGAAAGAGAACATAAAACTTAATTTCCTTATATTTTCCAAGAGACTGCAATTCATTTGTAACATAATATGATAATGTGACTGAAATTTCAACTTACTAAAACTGGTGATATTCTAATATTCCAGAATGTCTCACTTTGGCATTTGGCTGGTTGGTGCCTATGAACTCACCATTTCAATCAAAACAAACTAGCTCAATTTTCTTGTCTGACACTTCATGAGAACTTACGGTTTAAGAGTGTTTTCCACACTTCTTAACTATGATATTTAACAAGCTAAAAATATTGTTCATTGTTGGGAAATCAACTAGGAATATGGCACATAAAAGATATTTGAACTCTTAAAAATGTAGTGCTCTTGAACTAAAAGAGGAAAAGTGACATATTTTACTGCCTCATGAAGATTTCTGGTAGCTTAAGTCTCTTTCTTATTATTTTTCTCCATAATTTTAGGGCATTTTCCCTTCCTCTTCTCCCTTTCTGAGACAGATAACTACAGATGTCCCCTGTCTTAGAAACAGTTCTTCAATCCTCATGCCACAGGGCATTACTGACTGAGGAGATCCTGAAGGTGATGGCGTAACTTGTTCCAAATATTTTTCACCAGGAAGGTATTTAAATTTTAGCCATTTGAATACAAGGAATTGTGTTTCCTTCCTTGTGCTTGATCACATTCCCATTTGCCATTGGAAAGGTAAATTGTTTTCACTTGTCAGCCAAAAAAAAAAAAAAAATCCCTGATCTTTATAAGATTTCTTATAATTGTCATTCTGTTGGAAAATTTAAAGCCTATAAGTAAAATTAATGTGAACGTAAATTTAACCAAAGCTTTATAAGTAGATTTTGCTTCAGGAGTATTAGTTTTTTAAATAACATTGGTTTAATGATGAATTAAAACAACTTCAACTTATAGAGTTTTGGAACTGTTTGTCAAAAATCTCTCAACATAATCCCGCACTCACTATAAGTCACTGTTTACTCTCTCCTGAGATCATCAGGTGGGTCCTTGTGGGAGAGACTTTCTTTAATCAGAAAGGCCTACTATCTTGGCTTTTTATATTTCTACAGGGACTGTTTTCTCAAAAGATTTGAAATATTTGACATACATACTTCCTGGAATTTTACAATTGTGTGATCATCTTTTCCCCATACATTTCAATTATTTAAAAAAATCAGAAGGTTAAATTCCCTAGCCAAAATTAAGAAGCTTATACTCATTTGATTGACCCTATCCTACTCGGCTTTTTCCTACTGTGTAAGTAAAGCAAATGTTCTCATTCTGTATTCCATTTTGATAATTAGGCATAGGAGGTCAATGTTGGCTCATTTATGAAGGAAGGAAAACATAAAATCAATGAAAAAATTTTAGTTATTCTAGAGAATATTTAGCTATCAACATTCACTGAGACAATTAGCATGGCTAAATTGAAGTATAGCTGAAGTTATTTTAATAGCTCCTTTTAGTTTGAAGATAAACACTCATCAGGACACAGATAGTCCTCTGATCTCTCTACAAGATTCTAGTGAATCAAAATCATCAAGGTACAGAGATTTTTCTTGACTCAAGAGAAGGCATCAAAAATTTTAATTTCACAAGATAGGAAGATCTCTGGATTTTACCAAAAAGATTACATGTGTTTCTATTCCAAACAGAAATTAACACAAAATGGAAGAAACATGCTACTTTTTAAAAGTTACATGGGGACTAAATAGATACATAGAAAGACACAGCAGGAGAGTTATTAGATTATCCAGAGTTCTCTGTTTAACCTGTCACCACTAAAACTATTTTTTTAAAAAAGATAATGGGACTCTAGGATTATATAAATAAAATTAGTCATGCATTAGAGTACAGACTAAGCTGATGTAACAAGTATGCCTACTACAATACAGTGGCTTAAATAAGAAAAAGTTTATTTCTTTTTCACATAACCATAGAGATAGATGAGCAGTTCAAGTAGATAGGTGGCTCTGCTCCAATAGGTCTTTCAGGAACCCAGGCTTTTGATACTCTTGTTTGCCCTAACATTTTCTGGGATGTTATCCACATTGTGGAGGCTGGCTCATGGCTAAGTGCATTCTAGATGGAGCATGTGGTTTAAGAGAATACTTGGAGGTAAGAATAGGATAGTGAAGGACTGGGTCAAAGTTATATATGATCATGTAAAGGAATATATAGATACATAGGTGATATATGCATATATTAGTATGTATAAATATGCAAAAGTGTGTAGGAACAAAGGATTGTAAAGATAAGAAGAGAAATGGAAATGAGAGATTCTGAGCCATTTTAGAGAAAAGGTTTAAAGCAAAACTCTAAAAATAGGGTGATACTAGTACATCATGGGCAAAAAAAGACATTTATATTAGTTATCCTGAGAACTGACTCTAGAAAATATAGTCTGGAAGGTGGGAAGTCTAGAGAGGAAAATAGTGCTATTTTTATAGTAGTTTGATAAATCACAAGTTGGTAACTCAGTATCAAGGATGTGCAATGAAAGTAGGATGAGTAGCCACTTCCAACTACTCAGGTATCATGTAGATTCCTAACAGGAAGAAAAAGGCAGAGTGACTGTGCATATACTTATACATCTTATCGTTCAATTTCTGAGAGGCGTGGTATCTCCCAAGGATTTTCAAGAAGATAGATTTGAGTAAGAAAGCACTCACTCCCTCATGATTAGTAAGCTCAAGTTGACAATGACCCTCTAAAGCAGGGGTTACAAAACATTTTTGTGAAGGGTCAGATAGTGAATATTTTAGGATATTTTGTGCCACACAACTTCTGTCATAACTTCTCACTTCTGCCATTGAGATGCAAAAGTAACAATAGGCAATATACAAAGAAATGAGTGTAGCAGTGTTCCAATAAAACTTTATTTATAAATAAGAGGTGCAGGGCTAGGCTTGGTCCACATGTCATACTTTATTGGCCTCTATTCATCCTAAGGCAATGAAATGGGAATTAGGTAAATTAGGCAAATTTCTTTTGAGTTGTAAGTTTATGAACATTTATAAATTGAACTCTACTATATATAAAATATTTACAAAAATGAAGGAGAAAAATGCATAATAAGCAGTATACTTTAATAGGTAATGAACAAAATGTTGATAACACCAGAAGGTACAGATGCTTTGAAAGAGAAGATAATAAATGTTATTTTAATTATATGTAAATATTACTTCCTTTGTAAATGTTTGGATTCTAAGACAATACTGACAAGACCAGCATAACTTGTATGCAGAAAACTACAAAGCATTAGAAGTGTATTTAAAATTATTTACAATAAATATGGACAAATTAATAATGATTAAATAGTTCATTTTAAGGGCTTATTTTCTTTCTTTCTCTTCCTTCCTTCCCTCCTTCCCTCCCTCCCTCCCTCCATTTCTCCTTCCTTCCATCCTTCCTTCCTTCTTTCCTTCCTTCCCCTTGCTCTCTCTTCCTTGTCTCTCTTCTTTCTTCCTTTTTTTCTTCCATAATTAATTTAGTCTGTCAGTTCTTTCAAAAAGAATTCATCTGGTATAGATGTAGTAATTCTAAATCTCATTCTAGTCTTTCAAAATAGCTTCATAATATAAAAAATTATATCAGGGGAAAGTACGGAATTCCAGATAGCATAACAATTGAAAGTTATTGTCTCCAAGTAATTTTAAATGCTCAATATTTTTATTTTTATGCAACACTGTAGAGCTTATAAAAATATGAATATCATTTTAAAATATTACATTAGAAAAAAGTTTTATAATAATGTTTCAGACCCAAACAGAATTTTTTAATAAGATGTATGAACACATATTTTTCTCTAAGGTAATACAAGTCATCAGAAATAATTGCCTTAACTACTTTCGAAAGTGAAGTGAAAAATAACACTTATCTTAACATCTCACTCTAGGCTAAAAGCGATAAACATTTCATTTACGAATGTATCTGTCTGCCTCAAGGTCTTGCCCTTGGTGTGTTTGCCATCCAGATTTTTAATTCATCTGTCAGTCTGTCTGTCTATCTATCTATCTATCTATCTATCTATCTATCAATCATCTATCTATCTACCTACTTTTAGAGAAAGGATCTTGCTGTGTCACCCAGGCTGGAGTGCAGTGGTGGGATCATGGCTCACTGTAGCTTCAAACTGCTGGGCTCAAGCAATCCTCCCACCTCAGCCTCCCAGGCAGCTGGGACCACAGATGCACACCACCATGTCTGGCTATTTATTTTTAAGTTTTTGTAGAGGTGGAGTCTTGCTGTGTTGCCCAGCCTTGTCTTAAACTCCCAGCCTTAAGCAATCCTCCTGCCTTAGCCTCCCAAAACACTGGCACTACAGGTGTGAGCCACCACTCTCGGCCTGTTCTGATTTTTGACAGTCCTAAGCAGGAGAGGACTTTGGACCAAATTTTCTCCTTCTAATCAATGGTAAGCATTTTTCTGTACTGATGTTATTATTTCTCACCAGTGAAAAACCCAATTTGGAAATCTTGAAAAAGATGAGTGGCATTCTGAGATAATGGCCTATACTCAAGGTGTCTTACAGTCTATAAGATGTTCTCATCTAGGCTGGGCATGGTGGCTCACACCTGTAATCCCAGTACTTTGGGAGACCGAGGCAGGTGGATCACATGAGGTCAGGAGTTCCAGACCAGCCTGGCCAACATGATGAAACCCCATCTCTACTAAAAATATAAAAATTAGCCAGGCATGGTGGCAGATGCCTGTAATCTCAAGTACTTCGGAGGCTGAGGCAGGAGAATTGCTAGAACCTAGGAGGCAGAGATTGCAGTGAGCCAGAATGGCACCATTGCACTCCAGCCCAGGCAACAGCAAGACTCCATCTCAAAAAAAAAAAAAAAAAAAAAAAGTTTTTGTCTATACTGCTGAATTTCAGACTTCCTACCACCCATTAAAGTAGGCAGGTCAAAGGATGTGATTCTTATTTTCTAAAGGAACAAATAAACTCTAAGAAGTGAAGCAAACTGCAGCCAGTAAGAAAGATCTGAAAAAAAGAACAAAGTTCCATTTTCTGAGAATACTTATCTAGTTCACTTCTGTTTCAGGTCTGTCAATTTTTCCATTTCAGTATGTCCAGAGTCCATGCCCTCTTTCCACTCCAACTGAGAACTTTGAAGTGAACTTTGTCATAGTTACTGGGAAAAGAATAATCATGACAACAACAAAACATATAAAAAGTGAAATAGTAACTATTTGAAGTCTCCCATTGCAATCACCTGACTATGAGCCAAAACACTGGAGTTCTTGGCCCTCCTACTCTACATTAATTGCGTGTCCTTGAACAAATCAAACAACCTGTCTGGCACTCAACTTCCTTATCTAAAAAAATGAAAGGGCTTCTAAGATCTCTCCCACATATAACATTCTAAATATTAGTAAAGGAATCTATATTTAAAAAAAAAACTTGTTATGTTGCTTCTTCTTATAATAGTTGGAATGAGCTACAGACTACAATATTGCAGCTGCCAATTCTTTAACAATTTGGATTGTGTAGCACTAACTTAAATCCACCGGTGGGAATAGAGTTGGAGGCAATAATACACTGTCTCAACTTGCTCTGTTTTCATTTTCAAAACCACTAAGGGAAGTTGGGTTGAAACTGGTTTTGGAAAAATACAGAAACACTATATCAAACTTGACAAGAAAGATAACTCTTTGACATATTAATGACTTTTGATTGTATTAGTAATTTCCTATTGCATTGTTTTCAGATTTGGTTATGTTGGCACAAAATAAAAAACAATATGGTTGTAATTTAATTTAACTTATTAAGACTCCCTAACATAGGGCACAGGTGCATGCTATTTGAATATATTTAGCTAGTACAGTCCAAATTTTACATTGATCAATTGCAGGCTTGATTAGACTGACATCCGTGGGAGTGCCTGATCTGCATTTTCTGAATCTCTCCTTGGAGTCATCTTGCCTCTCTTATCTTCATTCATCACCAAACCCCAATCTTAACTTGAAGAATTTCCAAGATAAAATGGTCAGCCTCGCAATCAACAGCATCAGCTCTATGCTCTTATTTCCTCTTTCCCATTTTAGTTTCTGACCCTTCAACAGATGATTGTAAAAAAAAAAAAAAAAAAAAAAAGACACATACTCCTTAACAGTGCCCACACTGCTACCCATACATATATCTTTGGATCCAGCAGACAGACCTGTGGTCAGTGCCTTTTTTGCTATTTCTTTTATAAGGCAGGGTCATCCAGTTCAATTCAGAGGATAGAAGCTGAATGGCTACGTCTCTGATTCCAGAAAGCAGCTTGCTGTCCAAACACATAATTAAAGAGGGAAGCAACATGTATTCCAGAATGGTGATGAAATATTTCAGGGAAGAGTCTGGTGTAATTAGTAGCACATCCACCTAGTCATGACCGTATTTGGCTAACAGGAGGCTATTTTTCTTACTTAGTGAACATTTAAGGTCAAGTCTATTAATTGTTTCTATAAATATAATTTAGTTGCAATATTCATTCATACCAAATTAATCACACGTAGTCTAATAACTACAATGCTGTGTAGAATGCTGGAGCACTCGTGTCAGTTTCTGTGGTATGAAGAATTTGCCAATTACTTTATCAGGTTATGAAGTCTCTCTTTGCTTTATCATTTTGGATTATAATCTGAAAAATATAATGCATGTCTCCTACTTACTTTACAGGAATCAAAATAAAAAATGTCTTTAATGAATCTTAAGCTTATTGGGAAAAAGATATCTGTAAATATATGATGTATTTCCACTAATTTACCTCCTGTAATTTGTTGGTTCTAGCAGTTATTTTTTCTCTCCACATTTAAATTAAATTGTTAGAAAGCTAAGTTTCTAAAGTGCCTTATTTAAATAAATGTCTTACCTATCTCCACTACCAACCACTTTTCTTCTTAAAGCATATCTGTTGGATTTACAGAAGAACAATAGATTGTTAACCAAAAGGTGGGAAGAAATTTTGGGTTTCCCTGTGTCTTAATAGGAAATATATCTTCATACTTCAGCATAATTTCATTTATTGTGAAAACAAAAAACAGCTTCTATGGAGGAACTTTTCGAAACTATTTACTAAAACACAGAAGAAACATTGTCCACCCTCATTTAGCCCCCAACACCAAACGCCATGTCTCTTTCCAAAAAAGTACAGCATAAATAGGGAAAATGGAAATATAGCTTCTTTCATGCACTTTCTAATTACAGGGTTACATTAGTATTACTAAGAAACTCTGTTTACAATTATGGTTCCAGAGGAAAGCAAACCCAGGAGCAGATGAGTAACAGTTTAGGTCCAAATGGAAACTTTTGTATATTTTTCTTTTTAAGAAATTCCAGAACATTTTTCTGTACTAATCCTTCTGATAGAGGAGAACAAGAGAAGAAGGCAAGAATGTGATGTGTTGCTCATTCATTCCGTCTGTAGCTGTAAACTCCCTTGGCCCATAGAGAATATAATTCTGGCAAGAGTATTTTGAATCATAACTTCTCTTTCCTTGTCTGCATTGCTTCAAGAAGTTAAAGTACTTTTAAAAGATCTTTGGAAAATGGAGATCATCTAAACTTATTTTTCTAGACTTTCCTACACATCTACCAGGATGGACTCCCAGAGATTAGTCTTTCCTGAAAAGAATAGAACTTGTCATCTGGTGACAAAAGATGAAGAGCAGGCTTTCAAACCCTTTCTTTGAGTCTATATAGAGAAATTGTAGTGGAGAATTTATAAAACCCACATTCCACATGATTCTGTTAAAGCCTCGTTGGAAGCTATAAAAATAGATTTAGAGTATTTCTGCTTGAAAATCACCTCAGACATGTCACTGAAATAAAAGAGATTATTAGAAAGAAAAATGAGGAGACAGAATTTCATGACTGCGATATCATTTCAGAGAGACCAGATTCCCTGGTGACTATCTTAACTTTCTACTTCATTTTACCCACGTAAATACAGCCTCAGAAAATTCTTCTTTCTCCTCTTTTCCCTCTCTAGAAAGAAATTCTCATTTTATTGTAGCTGATTTCTCAATGTAGCAATTTGAGATGTGCTATCTGAAAATTCATTTTACATTCAATTTACTCAACTTATTACTTGAATCCTATTTGTCTGAATTTTTATTTCAGTAAATGTACAATAAACTATATTAAGATTCAAGGGAAATGAACACGGTAGTGCAGGTATTTCTTCAACACACTGATTTCAGTTCCTTTGGATCTATACCCAGAAGTGGGATTGCTAGATCAGATGTTAGTTCTATTTTTAGTTTTTTGAGGAACTTCCAAACTATTTCCAATAATGGCTGTACTGTATTAATTTACATTCCCACCAACAATGAACAAGCATTCTCTTTTCTCCATTTCTTCCATAGCTAATATGTTGAAGCAACCAAAGTGTCCATCAATAGATGAATGGGAAAGGAAATGTGGTATGCCATATATACAATGGAATGCTATTCAACCTTTAAAAAGAAGAACATTCTGTCATCTGCTACAACATGGATGAGCCTGGAAGACATTATGCTAAGTGAAATAAGACTTAGACTTGTCACTGAAAGACAAATACCACATGATCTCACTTGTAGACAGGATCTAAAAAAGTCATAATCATAGACATAGAGAGAAGAATGGTGGTTATCAGAGGCTGCCTGGGGCAGGGAGGGGATGGAGAAACAAAGGTGTTGATCAAAAGGGACAAAGTTTCAGCCAGACAGCAGGAGTAAGTTTTAGTGATCTATTTTACAGAATAGTGACTATAATAAATCATAATGCATTGTATATTCAAATTGCTTAAATATTAGATTTTAAATGTTCTCACTACCAAAAATTGACACGTGAGGTGAAGACTATGTTAATTCACTTGATTTAATCATCTCACAATGTAAACATATATCAAAACATTACATTAAACACCATAGATAACTATAATTGTTATAATTTGCCAATTAAAATAAAATTTTAAAGATAAAATATGAATTTTCAAGAAGATTCAAGAATAGATATAATGGGGAGGAGTAACTTTTCAATATTTAACCATCTTCCAAAATTGAGAACTTCATAAAAGTATTCCTTTCATTGCCTTCATTTGGCATGTTTCTTTTTTTTAAGATCAACGATTTGACAGAGAAATATGGCTGAGATACCAAATCTGAGATAGCAAATCTCAAATTGCTACACTGAGAAATCAGCTACAGTAAAATGAGAATTTCTTTCTAGAGAGGGAAAAGAGGAGAAAGAATTTTCTGAGGCTGTATTTACACGGGTAAAATAAAGTAGAAGGTTAAGATAGTCACCAGGGAATCTGGTCTCTCTGAAACGGTATCTCAGTCATTTTTCTTTATACAGAAATATATTTCAACCAGGAAGAACTTCTTAAGTAGAAACATTCCTATAATAACCTTCTTTATTTCCATCTCTTTATCTAATAAAATTTGTCAGACACCTTAAAAATAAAATGGAAGAAAATTTTCTTTTTAGACAGTCCACATTATGACTGCATTCAACAAGCAGATTTAAAAAATACAATTAACATGGTTATTTCTTTAAAGGTCACAAGTTTATGTCGTGTAAACCAATGATTCAGATGACTGGGAAATACTCCATTTTTATTAAGATGTTTCTACCATACTGAAATAA
The DNA here is from genome assembly GCF_028858775.2 of Pan troglodytes. Taxonomy (NCBI): domain Eukaryota; kingdom Metazoa; phylum Chordata; class Mammalia; order Primates; family Hominidae; genus Pan; species Pan troglodytes. Next base: position 133,987,486 of record NC_072403.2, on the reverse strand, counting down.
TTGGCACCTCATTTGTAGTTCAGTCAACCGGGTTTAAAGGTAAAATTGAAAGCCACTTCAGCATCCTTTAGAAGTCCCAATGACTTTCTTGTACCACAGGGGACAAGCTCTGCACATATTTCCAACGTTGATCTTCATAGAAAATGCATTCTTTCTCAGACATGTGGGTAATTCCATGTTACACAGAATAGAATGTGTTGCATATTGTGGGTATCTTAATCACAGAGAACACTAACAAAATCACTTTTGGTTTGCTTTTCTTATCATTATAAAATATTTGTTTTCACTGTAAAAACAGTATACAGAAATATAAAAAGAAATTAAAAATCACTTATAACCCCTCATCCTCCACCACCCAATGATATTCACCTACTGTTTCTCCAGAGAGGTGGAAAATACTAGTGCTGAGTTTGGTTTTAATGCCTTGGGAAGACTGGAGATAGAGCCTTGAATGTCCAAGAGAAGGGAGGCTTGAATAGAAATCTTCTATTAAAGTCTAGATCCTCAAAAGATTTTACGCTAATGGTAAAATTTTAAAAAGAAACTGCGCAGGAATCTTGTATGTTTTTGTCTGGGTTCTGGAAAAGGAGCCTCCACTGAAGATAATAAAAATCCTGGGCTATATGTCCCATGTGTTTGTGGTTTGGGATCCCCCAAGAAGAGAATTCAAATACAGAAATTAATATTTATTTGGGCCATTTGCAAACTAAATGTGCCATCCATTGTAAAAGGACTCTCCCATGGAAGGGTGGGAACATCAAGAACTTTCAATATTAGGAAAACAATCTGAAAGATACTATAAAGCTGTATGTTTAGAATGATTAAGGATCAGAATGAAGAATCAAAACATAAAGAGAATAGCAAACGATAAAGAAAGAATTCATCTTTTTCATCCGAAAAAGAGCCAAATAGAAATTCTAGAAATGTTTTCTTCCCTTCCCAGAGAACTCCTAATACTGGATACCCTTGGAGCTTAGCTCTCCTCTGTTTACTCTCATGACGTAATGACCTCATCTCCCTAAACCTCATACTCCTTCAAGGCCTTCACTTGAGTATCTAAAAGATATCTCAAACTTAATATATCCACAGTTGAATCAAATCTCACTCTCACATCTGCTTTACCATAGTTATCCCCATCTCAGGGGCACTACTCTCGCTGTTTCATCACATGCACATCATCTGTTGTTAAATACAGTGGGTTCTATTCTCAGGATAGACTAGAATTGCATGCTGTCCTCTGCCTCTATTCCTCACACCCTGTTCTGAGCACTCGTCATCCTGCCTTTCCTGGAGTACTGGTCTCTTGGCTTCCATTCTTGATCCCTACATTCTGTACTCAACATAGTGTTACCGAAACATCAGTCTAGGTCCTGCTGCTCACAGCACAGGAAGCCAATCACTGATTTGATGAGTATTGCCAAGAAGGCTTTAATCAGCTGCTGCAGCCAAAGAGATTAGAGATCAGTCTCAATCCCTGACTGACTAAAGTTAGGGGATTATATACCAGGGAAGAAATGTAACTATGTGTTGGAAAACAGGAACTAGGAAGGGGTGAGAAAGCAATCACGAGGAGGAGGGGTCTGGCATCTCATTGTCTAGATGTGGTGATCTGGTCAGTTTTAGTTCTTCGATACTTTTTGAGAGGTCTGAGGGTTGTTTCCTGCTGAAGGAACTCTGATAAAACAAATGTAAGTTTCAAGCTTTAATACCAGAAGTATCAATTTCTATGTTTATCCAAAAAAACTGCCTATGGGACTATTGGGTTAGTTTCAATAGCAATCAGAAGTAAATCAAAGCTTGTCATTCTTTGCTCAGAATTTTCTAGTGGCTGCCAATTTCACTCACAGGAAAAGCCAAAGTTCTGAAAATGTTCCACAATGCTCAACAAGTTCTGGCTTGAGCCAGAACTCTCTAAGAGCACCCACACTTATCTCTCTTTGCTCCCTCTCCTCCAGCCACACTAGCTTCCTTCTGTTCCTCAAAACTCTAGGTCTTTGTACTTGTTCCTTTTACCTGAAATCTCCCCCTCATGGCCTTCTTTCCTTCCCTTTTTCAGATCTTAGCTGACATATCAACCCTCAGTGAGCCCTTTCCTGTTTAAAATTGAACATTCTTTCCAAAACTCAGTATCACCTATCTTTCTTCTTTTCTTTTTAGAACCTATTCCCTCTCATATAGTATAATGTATTGATATGTTTATTGGATCCCTAAATAGAATATAAGCTCTCTGTCAGTGGGACTTTTGTATGCTTTGTTGACAGCTAATGGAATTAAAAAAAAAAAAAAAACTTTTGATGAAGACCAGGCATAGTGGTTCATGCCTGTAATTTCAGCCCTTTGGGAGGCTGAGATGGGAGAATCACTTGAGTCCAGAAGTTCGAGATCAGCCCTGGCAACAGTGAGATCTTATCTCTATAAAAAATATGTGTGCTTGTGGTCCCAGCTACTGAGGAGGCTGAGTTGGGAGGATTACTTGAGCCTGAGAGGTCGAGGCTGCAGTGAGCTGTGGTCATGCCACTACACTCCAGCTTGAGTGACAAGACCCTATCTCAAAACTAAAACAAAACCTTGATGGGCTTGACCCATCAGTCTTAATGACATAATTTCCTGGGATCAATGAGAAAAGAACACAGTATTTTAAATAGTGAATGCTTCTTATGCAGAGTTGCTCTGCGAAAATAATATATTTTCAAAAAATAGTATTTGGTTAGACAAAGGTTGATGAGAAAAAAAGACAAAAAATAGTAAAAATGCTTTAAGGTTTTAAACAAGAGAATTGGAGCAGAGGGCTTTTTGGCCAATTCTGGGAATACTGGGGAAAGTTGTCACCTTAAGTTAGAAGATGGCAAATGTGTTCTATGTTTTGGAGAAGTTGTGTTTTGAACATTTAAAACAAAATATCTTACAAGCAATTTGATCTTAGAGATACAACTTGGTCTTAGACCAAAATTTCTCTCTTTTGGTTGTTCTCAGGTTTGTTACAAAAAATTCTCAAGTTTAGAGGTAGTGTTTTAAAAACATTATGTATTTTATAAAAGCATTTGAACACCAGAGACCTTAGGAAAAATGAAACTTTCCCAACTCCATGAAAACTATATTTTAAACAATTTTAATTTTACTTTCCCTTGTCTATTATGAATTGCATTTATTACATGATAAAGTAATAAAAATTGAATAGAATAGATTTTTAGTTGAAGTAACACTTATTCTCAATCTTAAAAACATTAAACAAAGAAATGTATCTAGAAGGAATTTTTAGGATGGGCATTTAAAATTTTAAAACCTTGATTGTTCTCCTGTTAATCTTGTTCATTTCAAAATGTAGTCTTTGATTTTGTGCCAGAAGACTTCTATTTTTGCTTTACTAAGAAGTTGCCTGACAGATGAGGATATTGTCCATACTCTGGCTTGTGATCTTTCTCAACATTGTCCTGGTAAATTTTATACAAATATAATTTTACAAAGGTTTATTTTGTTTCTTACCATCCCTTGGGAACTTGAACTTGACAACCTCCTATTAGTGATTATAATATTCAGCTAGAGTTGGATCAGGACACAGGCTGTGATGTATTCTATTTAATTTCTGGGGCATTAGCAGAAGGTTTAATGAGAGTATTGTAATACTGTTTAATGAAAGGTGGGAGTTTTTACATTCTTTGGCAGTGTGAATAAATAGAGTTTGATTAGATTTCAATAAGTAGTTTAAGATTCATCATTTTCTTACATATTTGAAAGTCTACCAATATTTTAGTATTAGAAAAACTCAGAGGTGTTAACTTCTGAAAACAAGTTAGATATATATTTTAATAGGTTATATCTGCATTGAGATATATCTGCATTGGAAAAATTTATACCTTAATGGCTTAATGGGTCACAGGAATTCATTCCATATCATTCATTCATTCATTCATTCATTCATTACTGGCATGTCCCCATCCTCCTTTCTTCTAAATACCAAAGTGGCTCAAAGCTCAGTCCTTTGGCCTCTTAGCAAGCTACTGACTTCCTTTTGCTCTGATCCAGTTTCATCTCAAGACATTAAATTCCAACAATGTGCTGATGACACTAAAATTTGTATTCCTGTCCAGAACTCTCTCCTGAATTCAGAACCATAAATTCCATGACTTACATGCAATCTCTCTGCAACGAACTGAAGTATCCGTACCTCCTAGATTCACATGTTAAAACCCTAACACCCAATGTGATAGTATTAGGAGGTATGACCTTTGGGAGTCTCCACCCTTATAAATGGGATCAGTGCCCTTATAAAAGGGACCTCAGAGAGCTCTCTCCTACTCTATTTCTGCCATATAAGGATACAATGAGAAGATGGTAGTCTCCAACTTGGATACAATGAGAAGATGGTAGGCTCCAACCCTCATCAAAATCTGACCATGCTGGCACTCTGATCTTGGACTTCCAGCCTCCAGAAAGTTGAGAAATACATTCGTGTTGTTTATAAATTACACAGTCTATGGTGTACTTTGTTATAGCTGCAAGAACTAAGACACTCTCCTTAAGATATCTCATAGGTCGGCCGGGCGCGGTGGCTCACGCCTGTAATCCCAGCACTTTTGGAGGCCGAGGCGGGCGGATCACGAGGTCAGGAGATCGAGACCATCCTGGCTAACACGGTGAAACCCCGTCTCTACTAAAAATACAAAAAATTAGCCGGGCGTGGTAGCGGGCGCCTGTAGTCCCAGCTACTCGGGAGGCTGAGGCAGGAGAATGGCGTGAACCCGGGAGGCGGAGCTTGCAGTGAGCCGAGATCGCGCCACTGCACTCCAGCCTGGGCGACAGAGCGAGACTCCGTCTCAAAAAAAAAAAAAAAAAAGAAAAGAAAAAGAAAAAAAAAAAGATATCTCATAGGTCTATTAACATATCCAAAACTTAGTTTCTGATATCCAACACCTCACCCCCACTTCAGTTCCTCCTACAGTCTTTCCTCCTCATTAAATGTACTCTAGTTTCACCTGTTTTCTCAGGATAATTAATTGTATCCTTTTTAAGTACCTTTAAGGGTATAGTAGTATCTGTTAAGTACTCTTAAGTACCCTTCAAAAGTACCATGTTAAAGTTTCAGAAGTCATGATCTACTATATGCTCACATTAGTTAATGATAATTCAATTTTTCAGTCGCTTAGCTTTTAAAATAATATCTATACTGCCTTTCTTTCTCCCACATTCCATATCTAGTTTATCAGTAAATGTCGTGGGGCTCACTGAAAAATTACATATAGAATTCACCACAGTGTTTCAAGCCAGCATCGTCTGTTGTCTGGGTGATTGCACAGACTCCTATATGGCCTTCCTGGCATCTAGAGATCCTTATTAAAATGTATGTCAGATGATGTTACTTCTCTGAGTCAGAACGTCAGCTAGATGACTAAATTTTGTTCCCTTTTAATAGACTGCTCTGATACTAGTATTTCATACCCTGCTTGGAATTGGTGATATAACCCCCCTTCATGAAATTCCCCATCACTATGTTTCTCTTACCTGTTGGAACAGCTGCCACTTTTATCTTGCCCACTTGCCTTACCTGCAGGCTGAGACTGATTCCTGGCCACTAAGGTTGCCAGACTGGACTTTGGTTCCAGTATTTTGTGTGTATAGCTGTATCTGCTTTCTTCCTTTTATCCTGCTTCACTCAGCCATGCTTGGTAAGTCCTGAACTACCCTAGTAATTCCCAATATGCCCCATTTTGCTTTAAATAATCAGGCCAGACCTATTTGGTTGCTTAATTAAGACCACCAACATCTTGAAGCAAAGGAGAAAGCCAAGTTCATTAGAAGGGTGGACTAGTTGTGTACCAATGGTAGAAGTGTCCATGATATTTTGCACAAATACATCCACCATCAAATTATTTGTTCTTTGAATTGATCTGAAGGGTATCTAGATGGGCATGAGAATTCATACTATAATGTTAATTTTCAAACAATGGGCTACCTTTTAGGTATATATTTCTGGAATAGTGACTTTTCACAAAGATTTTAAAGAAATTTAAAAAGTGAACTTGGAAAGAAATACACATATATTTCACCAGAATAATCAGCCCAAGAGAAATATAAAATGGTAATAGGTAGTTTACTAGCACCTGAAATTTTTATGCAAGCTCCTTTCCCAATAAAACGGTTATAATGGCTTTTGCAAGAGATGATGTGATATACCTTTCTTTCCAACCATGTTAAATCCTTATTCTCATATTCAAAATGAAACAGGTGGAAAATTTGGGTCTGCATTTGATTTCCGAACAGTTACTTACTAGAGAGCAAGTGCCTTAGTGCTTGAGATATTTTGGTCTTTCTAAATATGTTTAACTTAACTGTGCATAGTCCATTTAAAATTTATCTTGATGGATTATTTATACTTAATGTTTCTAAACATGAATCAGTGAGGAAATCTGAATAAATTAGGTTTTTTCAAAATCATGATGCCAAAAGTACTTTTACTCTCCTTTGGGGAGTATTAAAATTTATACTCCGTACTGTCCTATAAATTAGCATACATGGAAATACAAAGTTAAACGGAATGACATAATATTAAACTTAAATAATCACTCCCTTAACCTTTTAGTAAAGTGATAAATTTGTAAAGGTTTAAAAATATAACTAGAAAATTTTATAATGAACACTGAGATCTGATTTTAATACTTGGGTTGTGGGAATTTTTTTTTTTTTTTTTTTTTTGAGACAGAGTCTTGCTCTGTCGCCCAGGCTGGAGTGCAGTGGCACGATCTCGGCTCACTGCAACCTCTGCCTCCCGGGTTAAAGCAATTCTCCTTCCTCAGCCTCCCAAGTAGCTAGGACTACAGGTGCACGCAGCCACAACTGGCTAATTTTTTGTATTTTAGTAGAGACAGGGTTTCACCTTGTTGCCCAGTATGGTTGCGAACTGCTGAGCTCAGGCAATCTGCCTGCCTCAGCCTCCCAAAGTGCTGGGTGGGATTACAGGCATGAGCCACTGCACCCGGCCTGGGTTGTGGGATATTTTATAATAGAATTAGATGAAAAACTGCTTTCAATCAATAATGGTGAAGTAATGGTTTACATAGTTGTATGTTTTGATCTGAATCTCAAAATTTTAACAACCTTTTTCTTTGTCATAAAAAATAGTTTTATTTATGGTATCAGGAATAATCCATCTCGTGTATATCAAACTGGTAGTCTAATTATATAGTAAGACATCTACTACCTGTGTTCAAATCCTTGAAGTGCTATTTTAAAACCTCGTTTTTTGCTACTCTTACAAATTAGCTAAAACTTCGAATGATTGGGAAATCTGCTTCCCATGATCCAGAGACCTGGTGAGAGGCATCACAGAAGGCTATTGCAATACCTTTTTATTCTTAAAGAGGTAAAACATCTAGCTTAAGTGTCAAATTTTGTAAATCACTACTTTACGATGTCATGAATTTTCCATTTTTTTTTTTTTTAGGAAGTAGATGTGAAGGTGTCCCAGGATTATGAATCTGGAAGAGTTTGAAATAGGTTTATTGTCATTTGACTGATACCCTTATGTATTATTATGGTTAAATAATGTCTTGGTTATTCTCTTTGTTTCCTTCACCTTCACAGCAATTATTGACTTCTTTCTCAAAAGCAGGAGGCTGATGCCTACAGACTACATTCCCTGGATGCCCCTTCTGGAATGCTGGACATTTGAGGAGCGAGGAAGGAGAGAGAGAGAATCCAACCTGATATCTTTGCTTGTAACTGAATCTCCAAAGGACTGTAGCTCCTGCAGGGTGATCTCTCTCCAAGATCAAGCTCTCAGTGTGCTCTGTGTTTCTCCTCTTGTCCCTTCAAGCCCACGAGTGGGTAACTGATTGTTGTTGCTAGTTTCTTGATGCCTCTAAATCATTTATATGTTTCCTTAACTCTCCCTTAACTTTGTAATGATTTTTTGTATTAAATTCTCTTTATTTAAACCATCTAATTCAACTTGAATATTGCCTAATACAAATAAATCTCAAGCAGATTAAAATTTTTATTTTCTATGTTTAATGACATAAAGAAGGGACTTTCTCAGCAATATTTAGTGACAGGTCATAACCATCATTCTTGCATTAATTCTTAATTAAATCTGAGTTCCTTATGCATCTGTGTAAATATAGAATCTGCTCTCAGAAACTCAATTGCACGCTTACTAAGCGTTACTTACTTACTCACTCAGGATCTTTTGTTTCAGCCCAGGTAGCTTCGTTCATTTTATCCTTTCTCTTTTTTATGTATTTTTTGGTTTTAAGATTCTATTTTTGGTTCACTTTTGGGTCAGATATTTCCCCCATTTTTTCCTGTCACCAATAGCAGCTCTTTCTCAAATGGACTAGAGAAATACATTCTGTATTATATATCTATATACATCATTAGATTACTCCTTGTTAATCTACAAGGTTTTGTGGTTATTATTTTATTAGGTTTTCATTTTTATTTATTGGCATAGAAACGCTTTAGAATTTTCCACACAAGATCTGTGGACCCCAAAGAGGCTGAATATTACTTCTGATAATGTTATGTTTGTGTTTTAATTTTTGAACATTTTGTATTTTTATGTTTGCACAGGCTCATTCCAGATCATTTGAATAAGCCAGTTATAGCCAGGCACTGCCACAGATTTCAGCACTTACTTCATTGTTGCATGAGTACAATAACCCTAAGGACATAATTCCTAATTTTATGTTTGTGTGTAATAAAATAACATCATAGAAACATTTAATCAATGTTGAAGGTCCATGAGAAATGGCATTTTCAATGTTCTGTACAATTTTAAGTGTCTTGGGAAGGATAATGCCCTCAAAGTTTCTAGTTAATATCCAATAAGGCTCTGCATAATAAATAAATGAAGTATTGAACATGTACACAAGTGAATGATGTGTTTTTATATTGCTTTTTAGGAATTAAAATAATTCAAAAAATAATTTTTAATTTCTCTGGTTCAATTGTTTGTTCTTTTTGAGGACTAATTTATACTCGATTTTATTGACCTTAACTGGTGTTCCTTCTAGTTTACTGTTTACTTCAATCTTTAAATATCTTTACTTAAGCTGTTTTTTGTGAGATAATTATAGCTTCACATGCAGTTGTAGGATATAATACAGAGGAACTCCATGTGCTCTTATTTCCCCATAATGGTAATATTTTGGAAAACTAGAGTATAATATCACAAACAAGTAATTGACATTGATACAGTCAATATACAAAACAGCTTGGGTGCACTGGCTTATGCCTGTAATTTTAACATTTTGGGAAGCTGAGACAGGAGGATCACATGAGCCCGGGTTGAGGCTGCAGTGAGTCGTGATGGATCACACCACTGCATTCCAGGCTGGGTGACATGACAAGACCCTGTCTCAAAAAAACAAAACAAAACAAAACAAAAAAACCACAAAACATTTCTTTCACCAAAAAGATTCTTAATTCTTGACAACCACTAATCTATTCTCCAACTCTATAATTTTTGTCATCTCAAGAACATTATATAAATGGAATTTTACAGCATGCAACCTTTTGGAATTGAATTTTCCCACTTAGCATAATTCTCTGTAGATTCATTTATGTTCTTGGGTGTATCAAAAATCTATTTTTTATGACTGAGTACTATTCCATGGTATCAATTATCACAGTTTGATTAACCACTCATCTGTTGAAATAATTTGGGGCCATTTCTAGTTGTTAGCTATTACAAATAAAACTGTCGAGAATATTTATATACAGGTTTTTGTATAAGTTTTCATTTATCTGAGATAAATGACCAGAAGTGCAATTGCCAGGTTGGTGAGTAGTTGTACATTTAGTTCTTAAAAACTTTCTAAAGAAACTGACAAACAGTTTATCAGCGCAGCTATACCACTTTACATTTCTAATAGCAATGGGTAAGTGATCTAGTTTCTCCACATACTTGCCCGCATTTTGTGCTGTTACTACTTCTAAATTTTTACCATTTTTCTGGGTGTACAGTGATATCTCATTGTGATTTTAATTTGCATTTCCCTAATGGATAATCAAATGTAACATCTTTTTAAAAAATGTTTTAACTTTTAATTTTTGTGAACACATAATAGTTATATGGGGTACATGTGATATTTTGATATGAACATACACTGTGTTGATCAATTCAGGTTAATTGGAATAGCCATCACCTTAAACACTTATCTTTTCTTTGTTTTAGAAACATTCTAATTCCACTCTTCTAGTTATTTTGAAATATGCAATAAGTTATTTAACATCTTTTCCTGTGCTCGTTTGCCATCTGTGCATCTTTTTTGGTGAAAACTCTGTTCATGTCTTGCAAATTTTCTAATTGAATTTTTTGTTTTTCAGCTGTTGACTTTTGAGAGTTCTTTATATATTCTCAATACTAGTCTTTTTGTTAAATATGTGGTTTGCAAATATTTTCTCCCACCCTGTAGCTTAGCTTTTCATAATATTTCGTAGAGCAAATGTTTTAAAATTCAGTGAAGGCCAGTTTATCCTTTTTTTTCTTTTATGAATTGTGCTTTTGGTGTCAAGTCTAGCCTTTAGTCTCAAATATTTTCGCCTATTTTTTTCTAAAATATTTATGTTTTATATTTATTTCCATGATCCATTTTGCGTTAATTTGTATACTGTATAAAGTATGACACTTAGTTTGACCGACCTTCCTTCCTTCCTCCTCCCCCACTTCTCCTCTTCCTTCTTCTTCCCTTCCTCCTCTCTCCTCCTCCTCTCTCCTCCTCCTCTCTCCTCCTCCTCTCTCCTCCTTTCTCTTCCTCCTCTTCCTTCCTTTCTCTCTTTTTCGCTTCCTCTTTCTTTCTTTTCTTTCTCTCCCTCTCTCCCTTCCCTTCCCTCCCCTCCTCTCCACTTTTCTTTTCCTTTTTCTTTTCTCCTTTTCTTTTCTTCCTGCCTTTGGATGTAGAGTAGTTTCAGCATATTTATTGAAAAGGTTATCCTTTCTCCATTGAATCGTTCTTACATCTTTGATAAAAAGTATTTCAGCATGTGTCTGGGAGGCTATTACTGGGTTCTCCATTCTATTTCATTAATCTCTGTGTCTATCCTTCTGTCAATATTATAGTCTTGATTACTACAGCAATATAATCAGTCTTGAAATTTGGTTAATTGATATACTTTTCCTCTTGAAAATTAAAAATTGTTTTAGCTATTCTAGTCCTTTAGTCTATATATATTATATATTTTTATTATATATATACATATATATATACATGTATATATATGTATAGATATATACCTAAAATAAAACTTGGTGGGATTTTTTTTTTTTTTTAGAGTCTCACTTCATTGCCCAGACTGGAGTGCAGTCGCAGTGTCTCGGCTCACTGCAACCTCTGCCTCCTGGGTTCAAGTGATCCACCTACTTTGGCCTCCCAAAGTCCTGGGATTACAGGCATGAACCACCGTTCCCAGCCCTTGCTGGGATTTTGATAGAAATTGCATGAACCCTTTTTATCAATTTGGGGAGAACTGGAACCTTTGCTTTGTTGAGTCTCCCAAATCATGAACATGTTGTCTTTGCATTTGTTTATATCTTCTGTGATTTTTTTTTTTGGCATTGGTTTTTATTTTTTGGCATACAAGTCCTGGACATGTTTTGTTAGATTTACACCTACGTATTTAATTTTTTGAATGATTATAGTATTGCATTTTAAATTTTAGTGTCCACGTGTTTATTGCTAGCATACGGAAATACAATGATTTTTCTAGGTTTATACTGAATCCTGAAACCTTGCTGAATTCATTTATTAATTCTAAAAGGTGTTTTGTGGGTCTCTGGAAATTTTTTACATTGATCCTTGTATCATCAGCAAACAGGGACTTTTATTTTTTCTTTTCCAAGTTATTTGACTTTGATTTCCTTTTTCTTGCATTATTGAATATCTAGAAATTTCCAGCAGTGTGTTGAGTAAGAATAGTGAGGACAGACATTCTTTATTGAATTTAATTCTGTTTCTCTTTCTAGTTTATTGAGTTCAAACTTCAAACTGTCTTTACTTCGTAAAGGTGCTGGCCAGTGTTCTTTTTCTTGTGTGTAAATTTGCACACAAGGCTGCAGATGGCGAAATGAACAAGTATGCCTTCCATTCTTGTCTTCAAGTTTCTAAGGACCATATTAAACATTAGTACAAAAACACGTCTTGAGGAACACCATTTGTAAGTCCCCTTGCCCTGGCACAGACAATGCTATGCCCTTTCTGTATAAGGTCAGTTATGTAGGGGTAGTAAAATCGCTGAACAAAAAACTTCCAGTGGAGCCACAAATGATTATTTTTACCTCAACTGCTTCTACAAGTTGAGGCAGGAAAGGGAAACAGGAGTAAATTTGATAGTATAAAGACAAGAAAAACCACAGAGTAGATGTCCTATTTCTAATGACAGGCAAGTTTTTTAGGTTCCATGGAGTCTAGGAATTGTAACATAAACAGGCTGAGGCTCAGAGATTATTCACATTTTGGCTCTATCAACAACCTGGATATTACCCGGGCAAGGATCTTTACCTCTTAAAGTCTAGCTTGATATCTTTAGTTGTAATTTAAGGGTGAAATTGTGTCCAGAATTGCTGGGTTCTTGGTCTCGCTGACTTCAAGAATGAAGCCGTGGACCTCAGCGGTTAGTGTTACAGTTCTTAAAGATGGTGTGTCCGAAGTTTGTTTCTTCTGATGTTGGGACATGTCCGAAGTTTCTTCCTACTGGTGGGTTCCTGGTCTCGCTGGCTTCAGGAGTGAAGCTGCAGACTTTGGTGGTGAGTGTTACAGCTCGTGTATGTGGCACAGACCCAAAGAGTGAGCAACAGCAAGATTTATCACAAAGAGCAAAAGAACAAAGCTCCACAGCATGGAAGGGGAACTGACCACATTGCTGCTGCTGGCTCCAGTGGTCTGCATTTATTCCCTTATCTGGCCCCACCCACATCCTGCTGATTGGTCCATTTTACAGAGAGCTGATTGGTCCGTTTTGGCAGAGTGCTGATTGGTGCATTTACAAACCTTTAGCTAGACACAGAGTGCTGATTGGTGCGTTTACAAACCTTTAGCTAGACACAGAGTGCTGATTGGTGCATTTACAATCCTTTAGCTAGACACAAAAGTTCTCCAAGTTCCCTATGCAATTAGCTAGACACAGAGCCTTGATTGGTGTGTTTACAAACCTTTAGCTAGACACAGAGTGCTGATTGGTGCGTTTACAATCCTTTAGCTAGACAGAAAAGTTCTCCAAGTCCCCACCTGACCCAGAAGCCCAGCTGGCTTCACCTCTCAAAATTACCTACCTCAGAGAATTAGTTTACGAATTAAATGAGAAAAAGTTGGTCTATATATGGTGTAACTTTTCTGCCACAAAGTAAGTATTCAGTAACAATTTGGTTTTCCTTTTTCTTCCATTATTCTGCTAACCTAAAGTGCTTGACAAAACCTATGGTAGAACTAAGGAACAGAGTGGGTGACATTTTTTAGAAGGTGTGTGGCTTCTTGTGAAGTGAAGACAGCAATGCTACACAATGCTTCTATAACAACCCTTTGTTCAATAGAAGGTACAAACCCACACAGCTATTAATATAAACATATTTGTTTGAGAAACTGTTTATATTGTAAAATATGTGTACTGCACATCTTTGGAGATGGGTATTTCTTGCACAGTGCGTAGAATCTCTTCTATATGGGAAGAAACAATCTCACATAGAGAATGAGAATCCACAGAACAAGAAAAGAACCAACTTGTAACCAAATGAGCACAAATAGAAGATATCCAGTTAGACCCACAACAGGATATTTCCTAATAACTCTAAGATTTACTCTAATGAAGAAAGATTCGTAGTTTACTCCAGAACTGCACTAAAATTATCCTTCAATAAAATCTGTAACTGTTTATTGTGAGTATAACCTTATTGTTTCTAGATCTTGGTAAATGACAGATACTGATAAAGAAGAATTTTGTTTGCTTCATTTTATTTTTTTTCATTTAACTTTGAAAGTTCTTATGAATTATTCTCTCTCTGTGAAGAGGGCTTGTACCCTTTTGGGTGTGCCACTGGTTATACGATTGTTTATGAGTTGGATTTTTAAAAAAGATTTCACACAGGAAAGACTCAAAATTATTGCAAATGTCAAAGAAGATTATAGTTGGGGTTTACCCCTGAGCAGTATCAGCCTGTCATAAAAAAAGTATTCTTATTTCCTGACTGAAATTATTGCTCCCAAAACAAGGCTGACAGAAGAAAAAGAAAATATGTCTTTCTGGGAGGCTTAAGAGCTGATCTTTGATTCTTCCCTCTTTCAAATTTAATAACGTATTTTTGAACATTCCTGATAAAGAATGATGTGGCAAATCAAGATGCTCCACCTGGCTGTTGCCCTTTTAGTTGGCAGGGGCTGATGAGCTGTGTAATTACATAAGTGTTCTCAACAATACCAGGGGTGCAGTAATGTTTTTCATCTTTTCCATTATTGTACACTTAACTATGAAGCATACACTCATTTGGCATTCTAAGCACTTTTGATTGATTTACACTGTCAGTAGAATTTACAGATTATGCATTCCGAAAGATAAGAGGGAATAGAGTCGTAGGAAAAGTTTTTAGCACAGCCCCTCTTGCCAACATTAATGTTTTTTAGCATTAGTGTGTCTAAGTGTACAGAAGGAAGTAAACATGGATGAATGTAATCCAAATTAAATTGCTGAGGATATTATTTTCCGTTTGGTTTGCTCTGGGCTTATAAGTAATAGTTCTTGATGTATACTTTGAAGTATGTCCTGACTTTTATTAGGGATGTCAAAATAATGTTCAGAAGACTGCATCACATGCTGTTGCATATTCTCTTTGGACATACTACTTTCTTTTTTTGTTCTCCAGCAACACATACAGAATTAAGCCAAGTGAAAAGCAATAAAATGTTGAAAAAAATGTAATATGAAATTTGAAGACCAAATATCAGAGGACTATCAATTTCTCTGACTATGAAAATTTTATGTGGTCTAATAAGAAATAATTTGAGATTTCTCACAATCTATTTTAGCTTTACTTACAAATTGGATGTACCTTATGATAGAGGATATTAAAAAAATTGAGAAAGTGTAGGTTTAAAATCAAATTGACTGAGAGATTTGTTATACAGAAATCTCCTACTCCTATTTAACTCACACTATACACATATCAATAGAGAAAATAAATATTATTTATACTGATTAAATTTCATAATGAAACTGAAAACATAGTTTAAAGTTTGGGTTTAAAAAAGTTCAGCAGGACTTTGCATTACAAAATAATCAAATTCAGCTTTTACATCATATGCATTCTTTCATTCATGATTTATAAAAGGTGACTGTGCTATTTTAGGGGTTCGTTGATCTTTCTAAATAAATATTTAGAATCTCAGAAAGACATGTCTAGCTATCTGAAAAGAAATCAGATTTTTAGAGAACAAAAGAACCTACTAGTCCTGAATAGTTTTTTTTTTTTTTTTTGAGATGGAGTCTTGCTCTGTCACCCAGGCTGGAGTGCAGTGGTGCGATCTTGGCTCACTGCAAGCTCCGCCTCCCGGGTTCATGCCAGTCCTGAAGAGTTTTTTATTCAGCTTGCATTTTGAGTAAATGTGGAGTTCCTTCATGAAAATTTAGTGTGAAGTGATGTGTATCAACATCAGGTGCAGATGTGTTTCTGATGCAGACATCATATGTAAGTCAGTTTCTGAAGAAAATAAATACCCAAATAAAATTAGAATACAGGCATTCTTAGCTAAGGAGTCACTGAGCAAAGATTATTAGGTAGCACACCATAGTTATGCTAAACTATAACCCAACGTGACTTTTCTCTTTGGGATGTAGCTGGTTATTTATTTGACACTTGAGAAGTTTCGCGTGCTGGATGAGCAAAGAATTGTTTTATTTGTTACTTTCATATTCACCTATTTTGAACAGAAATCTGTCTTTTTAGGCTACCATATGACTTTTGATTTTAGAATCTAGAGATGTAGTTATTTATATTTTTCCTTCATGAAAGTCCAAAGATAAAAGCCATTAAAGCATTGGCTGACAAAAATATTGACTTACAAGGAATCGTTAGGGTATATTATGCCCGTGTCTAAGTGTCCTGATAAACCTCTGGGGGTTCATGGGAATTCTCCAAAGAGCCTTGTAGAGGAGAGTTACTGGGTTAGGGGGGTGACAGAGTAGGCAGTCATATTGTGGATCCCCTGCTTCGGTTAGGACAATTTCACTTTTATTTCTGGTAATATTCATCTTCAGTGTAGAGCTTTCATGTAAAAAAAAAAAAAAAGTCCAAATAAAATTTCAGTACAGTACTACTGGCTGAATTCTCAAATTTTCATGCTTTTAAACAAGATATTGACTAGAATTTAATTCAATGCAATTCATCAACAAATCTATTAATTTATGGTGTCTTCTTTGTGGCTCCCACTTTTCTGTGTATTTTAAATTATTCAAAGAAAGAGAAATATACAATATCTTCTATAGTTTAACAATTATTTTTAAAATGGAACAAGAAAAATAAATGACAGTAGAGTTGTTCACTGAACTCTTCTCAAGTAGAAAAAGCTCTTTATTTAGAAACAAACTCAAGGGGATAGGCATAAATAATAGTAGATCATTACTGATTTCTTTTGTCTTGACTGATATGAGACAAAGAAAAAGTTAAACTACTACTCTAAGAAATAGACAGGGATTTAGGGTTGGGTGAGTAGTTAGAGTAGAAGGTTAGAGAAGTAGTCAAGGTTATAATGTAGCAAAAGAAAATACAAATTTAAGTGAAAAAGTTGTGGGATATAAGAAACAGTGGTGAGCAAAAGAGCCAGTAGATTGTATTAAGTTAAAGTAAACATTGATTTATAATTTTAAAATCTATGATCTGAATTTTAAGGAAAAATTAATATAATGTTTGATGTCACAGGGAGGGAATGAGAGGACAAGCCTGGAGAAACAAGTTCTCTTTTTGAAAAAAGACATGATCTTAGATTGGGTTAAAAAATATCCAGTAAAAGCAGACTAAGTAGACTAAACTTAAAGATAAAGAAAGATTATATAGCACAATTAAGACTCTTGACATAATATATATTACATACATAAGTATATATGATAACAAATACAAGTTTCTCAAAGACATGTGGAATGGTCTTTGAAAGTATTAGACTGAAGAGAAAAGAAAAGAAAGATTCTCGAAGGAGAAAAAAATAAACAATTTTATATAAATCACATTCTCTGGCAACAATGCCATAAAAAATAATAAAACTAGTAAGTTTCAAACCTGTCTCTAGTAATCTAAAAATTAAAAGTACTAATTACAAACTATTTAAAAATAAAGAAAAAAATTAAAAAACAATAATAAAGAAAAAATAAAAATAAATAATAATACATGTGGCCAAATGGTTCTCAACTGACATTTTATAACTCTAAATGCTCAAAGGAAAAGAATTTAACAAACTGGAAGAAGAATTAAATATACTTAAAGAAAAATTAAAAGTGAAATATTCATTAACAAATTATATTCATTTATAAATTAGAAAATAAAAGCAAATTAGACTTGCTCAATAATACCTAAAATTTGTGCCTTCAAAAAGATTAATAAACCAGAAAAATAAAAAGAATAATGTTTTCAAATCCAACCAAACAAGAGAGTCTGTGCAAATACATGAAGATATCATAGTAACAGAAGGAATGTTAAAAATGTCATCTGATTTTTTGCTGCTTGTAATAAAATCCTATAGGAAAAATAAAATAGGGAGCAAACCATTTAATGTAAAGATACCAAGACTTGTGAATTTAAAAATAAGTAAATGAATCAAACTTTTTTTCTCAGCCTCTTCAGATAGCAAATGCTTCTAAAGTTAAAAAAAAAATGGCTCTAGTTAAGATAAAATTCAAGGCATTGAAAGGAAAACTTGGTCTAAAGATGAAGCCCTTATTAAGACCTCAGAAGGATTTGAGATGGCATCTCACAGATCCCTTCAAACAGACAAAAGACCCTGTAAGGATCTTAAGAGAATGTTTTGCACAACCTCTCTGTTAAACGGTAGGACTTCTGAGAATCTTAAAGGCGTGTTCCTTCTTCAGGCTCACAAAGCTCCCAGGAAATAACAGTTTCTTTCAAAGATATTTGTGGGTGGATTACAAACTGGCACACAAAACCTCTGAAAGTTTTTAAAAGAATAATACAAGTTTGAACTGAAAGGAACAGGGAGGGAAAAGACAAAAAAAAAAAAAAAAAAAAAAGAGGTCTTTGGGCTTCCTAACTTTTATGAGTAAGATGCAGGCATAAAAACCTATTCTACTGTAAATATGGGCTGAATTTTATGAAAATGAAAAGATAATCCAGAGATGAACCCAAAAGCCTTTATGGTAGGGCCAGGGAACCACAGTGAACAACTTCCAGGCAATAATAGGATAAGCCCTGATCAGTGAACTAACATTATGTGCTCCTAGATTTCAGAATTGGTAAGGACTACTGATTCTTGTGAGCCCAGTTGACTCTTGTGGACCTCACACTTTTCCTCTTTAAAAAAGAAAAATTTCATTTCAATAGCTTTTGGTGTAAAGTGGTTTTTGGTTACATGGATGAATTATATAGTGGTGAATTCTGAGATTTTAGCGCACTCATCACCCAAGTAATGTATGTTGTACTCAATATGCAGTATTTATCCCACACCCTCCTCCTCCCCTTTCTGAGGCTCCAGTGTCCATTATACCACTCTGTGTGTCTTTGCGTATTCATAGCTTAGCTCTCACTTATAAGTGAGAACATATGGTATTTGGTTCTCCATTCCTAAGTTACTTCACCTGGAATAAGGGCCTTCAGCTCCATCTAAGTTGCTGCAAAAAGACATTATTTCATTCCTTTTTCTGGCTTAGTAACATTCCATGGTGTATATATACCACTTCTTTATCCACTCATTGGTCAATGGGCCCTTAGGTTGGTTACACATCTTTGCAATTGTGAATTGGGCTGCAATAAACATACGTACTTTCACCCTTTTTAAATGGGTGCGTGCAAAGTGGTTGTCCTACCCCTATCTCACCACTGTGTATTGAATATTTGTTGTTCTTTATTTTAAAAATCTTTAATTGATTGAAACTATACTCATTGAGCTGAACCTAAGGAACTATACCTGAGCCTTATCCACACTTCAACCTGATTAATTAACAAGATCCTGGATTTTGAGCTGATTATAATGTGATAATACTTATGGGTCTTGAGAGAAGAAATGAGTACATTTCCCACATGGAAGGGATGTAAATTGTGGCCAGAAGGTAAACTGTGGCAGATTGTATTTTCCTAAAATTGCTCTATATTTATATTTAGTTATTTACTGTATTGTATTAATCACACGTGAATTTCTTACACAGCAACACTGATATTCTTCCCATCAAGACTGGGGAGGTTGAGTCTCTATTACTTCCCCTTAAATATGGGTGGGAACTATGGTTGAACTGACACTATTTGACTTCCATGGTCATGTCATAAAAGCATCTCCTTGAAATGCTTACTTTTACAACAAAGCCACCATAGTGTGAGGAAGCCTAGGCCACCTGGAGATATAAGTAAGAAAGAATGCCCCAGTGACTAAAATATGAGGGAAAATAAGGGATTACATTTTGGTGGAGAAATTTCACAAAGTAGGCTAGGTATAGAATATTTAGGGAACAATGTCATAAAGAACCTACCATATAATATGCTTAATTATTTTTAATATATGTGAATATTATATAAACAGTTATCTGATTTCAATATCTCAAATAGGAAAGATAAGTCAATATATGCACTTGAATTTAATTATACAATGATCATTTAAACCACATAGCCCAGGAACAGAGGCTCACAGTGGTTTTCAACCAAGACTAGAGAACAGAATCATTTTCCTCCCCCTCTTAACCAAGGCCCTTACTTGAATCACCTCAGCACCTTCTCCTTCTCCCAGCCTATACCCTCTATGTTTTCTTAGCCCCCCATTAAGCATGGATATGGTTTGGTTCTGGGTCCTCACCCAAATCTCATGTCAAATTGTAATCCCCTTGTGTTGCAGGAAGGGCCTGGTGTGAGGTGACTGAATAATGGGGACAGACTCCCCCCTTGCTGTTCTGAGAGTGAATGAATTCTCACAAGATCTGATGGTTTTGAAAGGGTGTGGCACTTTCTATGGCTCTCGCTCTCTCCTGCCACCACGCGAAGAAGGTGAATGATTCCCCTTTGCCTTTGGCCATGATTGTAAGTTTCCTGAGGACTTCCAGTCATGCTTCCTGTTAAGCCTGTAGAACTGCGAATCCATTAAACCTCTTTTCTTCATAAATTACCCAGTTTCATGTAGTTCTTCACAGCAGTGTGAAAACAGACTAATACAGCATGCAAATAATAAATATTGATTGAAGACATGAACAAACCTCCCTAGCACATTGGCAGGTGCTCTCCTAGGTGCTAGAATTACACACTTGAATAACCAATGATTTTTGGTCATTCACCAGATTGTTGACTATCTCATTTCATCAGATTGTTGACTATCTCATTCTTAAAGCAGAATCTATTTTGGGGATTTTTGTCTTTTTCTGGATTGCCTTTTTAGCTCTTTCAACTATTTCCTCAACATTGTTTCAACAATGCATGCCAACTCAGTTTTCTTACAAAACTTTTCTTAGAAGGATAGGCAAAGATTTCTCCTAAATTACTTTATTAAAAATGTATATATAATCAACTTAAAAAAATTATTCGTTTTTCTCCTTAGAAAATACTTGGATTTACTGGTTGTTAAATAACTTATTTATTTTATATATTTATACAAATAAAATTTATTTTGCAGTATCTATTTCATTGTATCTAAAAATAAGTGAGTAATATAGTCATTAAGGCTAATTAAAAGTAATTATATATTGTAACAAGTGAGACCTTTCCCACAAAAATTTCAGATCTCAAGATTTTAACCTTCTGCTAATTATGCTGTATAGATTAGAGAAATACTTTTATTTTAACCCATGCCATGTTAAAATGGTCATGAAATAGACAATCTAAATATAAAATAGAATGCTTTATTTTCACTGCTTTCAAAGATAGGTTTTTTGTTTTTTTTTTCTTTTTTGAGATGGAGTCTCACTTTGTCGCCCAGGCTGGAGTGCAGTGGCGTGATCTCGGCTTACTGCAAGCTCCACCTCCCGGGTTCACGCTGTTCTCCTGCCTCAGCCTCCCGAGTAGCTGGGACTACAGGCGCCCACCAACCACGCCTGGCTAATTTTTTGTATTTTTTTTTTTTTCCGTAGAGACGGGGTTTCACCGTGTTAGCCAGGATGGTCTCGATCTTCTGACCTCGTGATCCACTTGCCTCGGCCTCCCAAAGTGCTGGGATTACAGGCGTGAGCCACCGTGACCAGCCTCAAAGATATGTTTTGAAGCAACCCTGAAATACAATGGTTTATCTTCACATGAAGCATGATTTAGAAGGTTAGAGAAGTGAAATATTTTTCAAAATAAGAATTTGTGCTTTTTTACTTTTATTTTATTTTATTTTTTGAGACAGAGTCTCACTCTGTCGCCCAGGCTGGAGTGCAGTGGCACGATCTCGGCTCACTGCAAGCTCCACCTCCCAGGTTCAGGCCATTCTCCCGCCTCAACCTTTCGAGTAGCTGGGACTGCAGGCACTCGCCACCACACCTGGCTAATTTTATTTTTTGTATTTTTAGTAGAGATGGAGTTTCACCATGTTAGCCAGGATGGTCTCGATCTCCTGACCTCGTGATCCACCTGCCTTGGCCTCCCAAAGTGCTGGGATTACAGGTGTGAGCCACCGTGCCTGGCCTCTTTTTTAGATTCTTTATGGATATGATATGGAAATTATATTTATAAATAATATAATCCCTGGTGAATAATACTCTCAGAGTGGGTGGGCTTTAAGCACACACTTTCCCTGTGGTAAAGTACCACTGCTTTGCTTTTCACAGAAAACACAAAATAAAAAGTGTTCAATAAGTTGTTTTAAAATGTATTCCCATGTTATACAATGACAAAGTGGATTTATAATTTTACTAAAACAAAATAGTAGGCTGTGTTATGAAATTATCATAAGGGAGTCAACAAATCCAGACTTTGTGGATTCTAGTTCTGGCTCTGCCAGGTACCAGCTGAGGATCTTGAGCAAGTTACTAAGCCTTTCTGCAAATGAAATAAAAACAGGGCCTACCCTACAGACTAATAGTGACGATTAAATGAGCTCATATAGGTAAAGCCTTTAGAGCAGTATCTGGCACATTGAAGGGGATTAAGAATAGAGTCTTTCTGTGTGTAGTCGTTGTAATGTATTGAAACAAAATTTCAGTACCAACCATTTGGTACACAGAAATCTAATTTTTCCAGAAAGATGGTAAGAATTTTGTACAAAGGTTTTTTTTTTTGTTTTTTTTTTTTTGGTGACAGAGTCTTGCTTTGTCACCCAGGCTGGAGTGCAATGGTGCAATCTCAGCTCACTGCAACCTCTGCCTCCCGGGTTCAAGCAATTCTCCTGCCTCAGCCTCCCGAGTAGCTGGGATTACAGGTGCCCACCACCATGCCTAATTTTTTATTTTTAGTAGAGATGGGGTTTCACCCTGTTGGCCAGGCTGCTCTCAAACTCCTGACCTCAGGTGATCTGCCCACCTTGGCCTCCCAAAGTGCTGGGAATACAGGCAGGAGCCACCATTCCCTGCCCATAAGTTTTTTGTTTTTTGTTTTAAGTTTTAAGTGCCTTTCTCCAGCTCTACTTACAGCTCTATATCTCTCTCTCTGCCTCTCCAGGCATACATGCTGTAACCTCCTTTATATCTTTTAATTTATTATGGCTGCATGTGATCAATGGATTTATACCTAAATATTTGTATTTATAAATTTATACATACCTATCTATTTGTGTTACATAACTTTTAGTCAGTAATGTTTCTCAGAAATACTTTCCTAGGCTATTATTTTTTGTTAGTTTATAGGATTTTGACATAGAAATCTTTTTAATGGCCCTATTTTGACTATGGTTTTCTCAGCATATTCTTTAAGGAATACGTAAAAATGATGAATTTTGGTTACCACAGCCTCCAGGCATGGTGTTACTCCATCATTCTACTGTTTTCTAAGAGATTGCCTTTGGAGAAAAACAAATGTTCAATTATCCCCAGAGACATTTAAATTGCTGAAGGTACACAACTTTGCAGCCTTGCTTATCTAGTTGTGTGGGCCCGCATGTGAAGGGGAGAAGCCAGAGAATATTCATGGGCAGGCTTTGCTCACTCTTTGTCACGCCCTTCTCCATTGAGGGAGGGAAGAGTGAAAAATGCTGAAGTTTAGGCCCCTCTTGAAAGGTGGCTGTGCTATAATATGTGTGTGTATGTATACAAACTGACTGATTCCTCTTATAATAAATATCTGTGCATCAATGTGTCAGTGTTCCTGTTTATCTCTCTTTAAGATGGAGTATAAGACTTGTGTCCAAGGTTCCAAATGTAAAGGGTCTTATTTTATGTGGTGGACACCTACTGCCTGGACTATGCAGCACCACCCTGTTTATTCTGGCAATGCTGGTTCTCCCTTTTCTATGTAATTTCCACAGAACCTTCCATGTGTTTATTTAACTTTGCTCCTGCAGCTGCATTTTATTTTCTAGGGCCAATAAATCACCCAATATAGGTCTGCAGGCTCTTCCCAGCCTTTATGTACCAGGGGCTAAGAAACAGGCAGGTCAGAATCTTACCGGTAGCTGAAGCTAGAAAATGTAAAGCACTAAAGCTATCAGAGGACCCACTTCTTTTTTTTTGTAATATAGTGATGAACTTGAACTCCTGGCCTCAAGCAATCCTTCCACCTTGGTCTCCCAAAGAGCTAGGATTACAGTTGTAAGCCACCGTACCCAGCAAAGGCCCCATTTCAACATGCAGAGCAAGTCAGTGTGCAATGAAGGGAGAGATACTTTACTTATGGTAACACTGGTAATGTCCTGATTGCTGTTAAGTTCCCAATTTCAGTAATGCCTGAAGCCCTACTATATCCTTGTTCTTTGTGGCCAGATTCTTTAACTTTCCCTTGGATTCAAGTAGACTCCCCCAAATCCTTCTTCTTGTTAAAGTAGCTTGAATTGGAGTCACAGGAACAATTGTCCAGAAGCCTGTAACAATTAATTCCCACTGGAGCAGGAGATGAGGATACCCTGCTGGCAATGAGCATTTTATTTCTCTCCGTTTAATAATTTGTAATGGTTTTAATTTACATTTATTTAACTACCAGTGAGATTAGATTTTTTTCATATGCTTATTAGCCATTGGTATTTCTCTTTTATATATTGATATAGTTTGGATATTTGATCCCACACAAAACTCATGTTGAATTGTAATCCCTGGTGCTGGAGGTGGGGCCTCGTGGGAGGTGTTTGGGTCATGGGGGCGGATCCTTCAATGACTTGGTCCTGTCTTTGTGATAGTAAGTTCTTGTGAGACTGGGTCATTTAAAAGTGTGTGTGGCACCTCCCCCATCACTCTCTCTCTTGCTCCTGCTCTTCCATGTGAGACACCTGCTCCCACTTTGCCTTCTGCCACGATTGGAAGTTTCATGAGGCCTCCCCAGAAGCTGAGAAGATGCTGGTATGCTTCCTGTACAGCCTGTAGAACAGTGAACCAATTAAATTTATTTTCTTTAGAAATTATCCAGTCTCAGGCATTTTTTAATAGCAATGCAAGAATGGCCAAATACATGTATGTTGGTTAGTATTTTTATTACTAATTCACTCTTTCTTTAACTTGTAGAGGCTTTTTACACTTTTGTACATAATTTCTAATTATAAAAGCAATACTTGATCATTGTAGAGAATTTATCAAACCTGGAAAAACATGGAGAATAAATATTAATATTTTGGTGTATGTCCTTCTAAGTGTTTTCAGTTCCAAACCACCTCTTTAAGTATCACAAAATTGAGGTCGCACTGTTTGCTGTGACCTGCTTTGTAGAACCTTTACAGTTTTCTACATATTAGATTATATCACCTATGAACAGAGATCATTTTACTTCTTCTTTCCAATGGGAATGGCTTTCATTTCTTTTTCTTGACTAATTGTTCTGGCTGGGACTTTCAGTACTATGTTGAAGAAAAGGGATGAAAGTAGGCATCCTTGTTTTGTTCCTGATCTTAGAGAAAAAGCTTTCAGTCTTTCACCATTGAGTATGATGCCTGCAGTGGGTTTTTCATATATGACTTTTATTATGTTGATATAGTTTCTGTCTGTATTAGGTTGCTCTGCCTGCCTTAACAAAATGTCATAAACTATGTGGCTTAACAAACAGAAATTTATTTTCTCACAGTTCTGGAGACTAGAAGTATGATATCAGAGTGCTGGTATGGTCAGGTTCTGGTGAGGACTCTCTTCTTAGCTTGCAGGTATTGCCATTTTACTGTGTTCTCACATAGTAGAGAGAAAAAGCAAGCTCTTTGGTGCCTCTTCTTATAAAGTCACTAATCTAATCGTGAAGGCCTCATCTTCATGATATCATCTAAACCTAATTATCTCCCAAAGGCCCCATCTCCAAATGCCATCATATTGGGGATTAGGGTTCAACATATGAATTTTGGGGGAACACAATTCAGGCCACAGCACCTTTTACTCCTCATTTTTTGAATGCTTTTATTATAAAAGTTTGAATTTTTCAAATGCTTTTTCCACATCAATTGAGATGATCATGTGATTTTTTTTCTGAATTCTGTCAATGTGGTTTGTTACATTGATTGAATTTTGTATGTAGAACCATCGTTGCATTCCAGAATAAATTCTACTTGCTCATGGTGTATAATCTTTATAACATGCTGCTGAATTTTGTTTGCTAGTGTGTTGTTAAGGATTGTTGCATTAATATTCAAAAGGGTTATTGGTCTGTAGTTTTCTTTTCTTGTCATTTCTTTGTCTTGCTTTTGTATCAGGGCAAGGCTGATATCATAGAAAGAGTTGGGAAGTGTTTTCTCCTCTTTGGTTTTTTTAAGAAGTTTGGGAAGAGGTGATGTTAGCTCTTTACATTTTGGGTAGAATTAACCAATGAAGCCATTGTTGGGAGGCTTTTGATCACTAATTCAATATCCTTACTTTTTATAGATCTCTTTAGATTTTCTATTTATTTGTATTTCGGACTTGGTTTTGTATTTCTAAGCATTTGTCCATTTCATCTAGGTTACCCAGTTTGTTGGCATACAATTATTCATTGTACTCTTGTTATGGTTTGGTTCTGTGACCTCAGGAAATCTCATGTCAAATTGTAATCTTCAATGTTGGAGGTGAGGCATGGTGGGAGGTGTTTGGATCATGAGAGTGGTCCTTCATGAATGGTTTAGCACCATCCTCTTTGTGCTGTTCTCATGATAGTGTGAACAGCACACTATCTCATGAGATTTGGTCATTTATAAGGGTGTTACACCTCCCCCCACCTCTTCCTCCTACTCTGGCTATGTAAAGTGCTGGCACCCCCTTCACTTTCCACCAAGACTGTAAGTTTTCTGAAGCCTCCCCGGAAGCAGTTGCCTCCATGCTTTCTGTACAGCCTGCAGAACCATGAGCTATTTAAACCTCTTTTTAAAATAAATTACCCAGTCTCCGCTATTTCTTTATAGCAATGCGAGAATGAACTAATACAACTCTAATACAAATCTTTTTATTTCTGTAAAATCAGTAGTAATATCTCCACTTTCATTTATGATTTTACTAATTCGAGTTTTCTCTTTTTTTCTTAATCCAGCTAAAGTTTTGCCAAATTTCTCTTTTTGAAGAACCAATTGCATTGGTTCCATTGATTTTCTCTATTGATTCTCTATTATGTTTTTCTAGTGTTTTAGTTTGTATTTCTATTATTTTCTCTATTGATTTCTTTTCTGTATTTCATTTGTTTCTGCTGCAACCTTTATTGTTTCCATCACTCTGGTAGCTTGAGTTTAGTTTGTATTTCTTTTTCCAGTATTTAAGTTGTAAAGTTAGGTTGTTGATTTGAAATATATTTTTTTAAAAATGTGTTTACACCTGTAAGTTTCCCTTTTAGTACTGCTTTTGCTGCATCTCATAAGTTTTGATATGATGTGTTTTTGTTTTCATTTATCTCCAAGTAGTTTCTCATTTCCGTTGTCCTTGCTTCTTTGATCCATTTGTTATTAAAGTTGTGTTGTTTAATTTCCACGTTTGTGAATTTTTCAGTTTTCTATTATTCATCTCTAACTTCATTCCATTGTAATTGCAGAAAACACTTTGTATAACATCTATTTTTTAAATCTATTGGAAGATGTAATTTGTGATTTGACTTGTAGTTTACCCTAGAAAATCTCCCATGTGTACTTGAGAAAAATGTGAATTTCTTCTCAAGGAATTGGATACAATGTACTGTTATATCTGTTAGATCTAGCTGGTTTATTGTGTTGTACAATCTTTGCTTGCTTATCTTCAGTTTGGTTGTTCAATCCATTACAGAGAGTAGGTATTGGTACTCTCAATAGGTAGAACCTCCAGCTATTACTGTAGAATTATCTCTTTCTCCCTCCAATTCTGTCAGTTTTTACTTGATATATTTTGATGGTCCATTATTAGGCATATAAATGCTTATAATTGATATAGCTTCTTGCCATATTGATCCTTTTATTATTGTATAATGTCCTTTTTTAAATAACTTTTTAAACTTAGAATTTATTTTTTGTGATATTAGTATAGCTGCTTTGCCCCTTTTTGGTTACTATTTGCATAAAATATCTTTTTTAATGCTTTCACTTTCAACTTATTTGTGTCTTTGGATCAAAGTGATTCTTACATACAGCATATAGTTGGATCATGCTTATTTATCCATTCTGCCACGTTCTGTCTTTTGACTGAAAAGTTTAATCTAGTTACATTTAAAGTAATTACTGATAAGGAGGGACTTACTTCTGCCATTGTGGTATTAGTTTGCTACATGCATTATAGCTTTTTTATTTCTCATTTCCTGCATTACTATTGTCCTGTGCAATTAGTTATTTTCTTGTCATGAAACATTTTAATTCCCTTCTTATTTTCTTTTGTGTATATTCTATAACTATTTTATTTGTGGTTACCTCAGGATTACATTTAATATCCTAAAGTTATAACTTTAATTTATACCAGCTTAACTTCAATAACATAAAAAACTCTGCTCCTTCACAGTCCTATTCCCACCCCTTCCAGTTATTGATGTTACAGAATTACATCTTTATATGTTGTTTTGAAAAACATAAACTAACAATTAGTTTTTGTTAACACATTAGTTTCTTAAATTATGTAGAAAATAAAACATGGATTTACAAATCTAAGTTATAATAATACTTAGAAACAATTAGCCCATAATAAGCTTTAGGCTATTTGTTTCTTTAAAATTGATTAGTCTCTTAAATCATATAGACAAAGTCAAGAGTAAAATTACAAATCATTGTTAAAATAATACTAACTTTCATGATTACCCATGTGTTTATCTCTATTGGGGTCTTTAGTTTTTCATATGGCTTAGATTTATTGTCTAGTGTCCTGTCATTTCAACTTGCAAGACTTCCTTTAGCATTTTTGTAGGGCAGGTCTAGTAGTAAATCCTCTGAGTTTTGATTCATCTGGGTATGTCTTAATATCTCTCCCACTTTTGAAGGACAGTTTTGCTTGGTATGGGATTCCTGGATTACAGAAAAAAAAAAAAAAGCATTGGTCCTTTAAATCCACTAGAAGTTTCTTCAGCCCTAGTAAGAGGGGTACAACACTGTCTGCCTGCCTCTGTGTGTGCACTTCCATGATCAGAAGCAGCAATCAGATTCCTGATATTTGGAAGACAAGGTCCTTATTTTTAACCCTAGCTCTCACAAATTATGTGTAAGTGCCTCGGGAACACATGTGTGGATGCTGGCTACGGGGCTGGGAGGTAGAAGATGCATTGCTGCTGCTGCTACTCCTACTGCTAAAAGCTGAAATTAATTAAAACTAACCACAATTTACTGTCCAAGCCATCCTCTGAAAGTTACAAGGCTTCAGTAGACTCTACACTTCCAAAATTTTACATCAGACAGATTCTGCCAGTGCAAATAGTACATGGTCTGTAGTATTTGTTGGAAACATTTTTCTAATTTTTCAATATTTGTTAGAAGATTTTTGATATGCGTATATTATAAAATTATTTACATGCAAATTGTTTTCTTTTTTTCTTTCACTGATTTTAACCTTAGAAAGTCCCTCCTCATCTTAAAATTAGTCAAATGTTTACCCACATACTTTTTTCTAATTTCTATCCTTTAAAAACTTTTAATGTTTCAAATCATCTAGAGTTAATTTTGACAGAGTGTAAGGTTAAGAGCTAAACTGATTTGTTCATGCAGCTAGCAAATTATCATGCACATTTGTTTAATAATCTTTCCTTAACATAATATTCTCTTTGTGTCACATGCACACATACATACACACACACACACACACAGTCTCTTTTCTTATTATTCTTGTACTTAATATTAATGTGATAATCTCATATTCTTAATTGGTACACTTATTTCCGTTCTTTGAGTGGACAGATTAGGAAAGGAAAGTTTGGAATTACATCTACTATTTTGGGAAGCTTAATAAATATAAGCACTACATGAATTTTTCATTGACAGTTGACCTTGTTGTTGTCCATCAAATACTTTTTTTTTCTCTCTTTCTCACTAGTGGTCTTTCTAACAATGCCTTGTTTCTCAAAGTATATCACCCCATCTTCTCTGATGTCAGTTTTACCTCTAGATTCCACCTCTCCAATGTTCTTCCTTGGTTTTCCTTTTCGTAGCTTATCCTATACATGGTGCTTAGGATTCTAACATCAGGCTTATTTTTAAATTTCCTAATATATATTCTTTCCAAATGACCCCCCTGCTTAATTATTTGATGATCAATTAAACTCACATACATTTATTTTCATCCATATCTTATTCCCCTGAATTCCAAAACCATGCATCTAATTTTCTACAAACAATTCCACTTGGCTGTGCTATAGATGCACGAAGCTAAACTTTCCAAAGATTACTTTTCATTGCTCCTCCAATGCTTTTGATATGGGAGTGCTGAAAGGGGAACAGCGTGGTCCCTTTAAATGATACAGAAGTGGGGAAGGGAAGTGCTAGGTAAAGGCAGGTCCCTGGCTAGGGCCCCACCCCCACGGACCTAAGCGAGGACAGGCACTCCTGCATTCCTGCCCAATTGTTGCATTTTCTAAGACCACCCTGGCCTGTCACTACCCCATTGTGGGCTTATAAAAACCAGATGCCCTAGCGGGCAGACACACAGGCGACCAGACTTGGAGAGGAGGACATCAGCGAAGAAGACACAAGCGGTGGGTGGCGAGAGGACATCAAGGGAGCACGCTGGCGGAAGAGCACTCCAACAGATGCCAGCACTCCAACAGATGCCAGCATGCCAGCAGGCCACCAACCTGAAGGACAAGGCGGAGTTTGGCCCAAGCAGTGGGAGGAGAGCCAGGGCAACTCCACGGGAAACCATTTCCCTTCTGGCGCCCCCCTCAGCAGAGAGCTACTTCCACTCAATAAAACTTTGCACTCATTCTCCAAGCCCACGTGTGATCCGATTCTTCCGGTACATCAAGGCAAGAACCCAGGATTCAGAAAGTTCTCTGTCCTTGTGACAAGGTAGAGGGACTAATTGAGCTGGTTAACACAAGCCACATATAGATGGCAAAATAAAAGAGCACCCTGTAACACATGCCCACTAAAACTTCAGGAGCTGTAAACATTCACCCCTAGACACAGCCCTGGGGTCGGAGCCCCACAGCCTACCTGTCTGCATGCTCCCCTAGAGGTCTGAGCATCAAGGCACTGAAGAAGGGAGCCACACCCCCATTCCTTGCCTTCGAAGGGGACAAGGGAATTCTTCCCGTTTCACTTTCACTCTCGCAAACCTGTTTCTCCTCCTGTACTCTATGTTGTCCTTGATACCCAAACAAGAAACCTAGGAACCACATTACATTCATTAGATTCTTTCTTTTCCCTTTGTCATCCCATCACATTTGCCAAGCCTTAATATCCACTTCCACTTCCACTGCCTTGGTTTACGTATTAACTTTTACCTGAATTTTTTCAGTAAACTCCTTACTGGTCTCCTGCCTTTACTTTCTGCCTTCTCAAATCCCCACATTGTAGAGTAGCATCAGGATAAATAAGCTTAATGGCTTCCCTTCCCCATGCCCCAATATAATTTCACTATTAAAACATCTTTGTATCATGTCCAAAGGCAGAGCCTTGAGAAAAAAGGTTACAATCTGACAAGGTAGTACTCTGCAGGAAATAACGGACAAAGAACATCCACAGTTATGTCTATCTTTTTTTTTTTTTTTTTTTTTTGAGTTGGAGTCTCACTCTGTCACCCAGGCTGGAGTGCAGTGGCGCGAGCTTGGCTCACTGCAAGCTCTGCCTCCCGGGTTCACGTCATTCTCCTGCCTCAGCCTCCTGAGCAGCTGGGACTACAGGCGTCCGCCACCACGCCCGGCTAATTCTTTGTATTTCTGGTAGAGACAGGGTTTCACCATGCTAGCCAGGATGGTCTCGATCTCCTGACCTCATGATCCGCCCCCCTCAGCCTCCCAAAGTGCTGGGATTACAGGGGTGAGCCACTGCGCCTGACCTATTTCTATCTTGAAGAACAATTTGTGATGCTTACAATTTTTCAAGGGAAAAGATAAAAAATTGTGTCTAAAAATTAGTTGTGTAAATGTGATTGGAATGCACTTCAGCTAATTTGCGGGGAGAAGGTATATTTTAACCCAGGATGCGCACTTTGATGTCCTTCCTGTCTAGTGCCCTGGGAAACTTTTCTTGCTTTTTGAGTAATTTTTCTAAAATGCAAATCTAATGATGCCTCTCACTTGCTTTAAAATTCCAATTACACACAACACCACAAAAGGCCCTTAGAATCAGACTCCCTACTCACTCCAGTCTCATCTTCTGCAGCTCTGCCATGCTCAGTGAACATCAGCACATTTACACCTTTTTAAAAAGTCTCTGAATGAGTCATATTATTTAAACTCTTTTTTGCTCACCTGGTCACTATTCTAGCTCTTCTTTGTTTACTTGTCTTTTAAATCCATCTAAAGTATCTCTCTTCCTGAAATGTCCCAAGTTCTTCACAGGTTAGAACTAGAGTAGTGGATGAGCACAGTCAGGTTGGGACTGAATACCATCTCTTAACATGAAACCTTAGTTTTCTAATCTATGTAGTCATACATAGTCATACATCACTTAGTGACTGAGACATCTTCTGAGAAATTCATTGGTAGGTAATTTTGTTCCTGAGGAACATCACAGAGTGTACTTACGCAAACTTTGATGGTATATCCTAGGCTGTACACACCTAGGTTATAGGGTATAGCCTGTTTCTCCTAGGCTACAAAACTGTGCAGCATGTTACTGCACTGAATACCATAGGCAATTGTAACACAATGGTAAGTATTTGTGTATCTAAACATAGAAAATGTACAGTAAAAATACAATATTATAATCTATGGGATATCATTGTATATGTGGTCCATTGTTGATTGAAATATCATTATGTGGTGTATGACTCGAATTAGCACCTAGTTGTACTATATAGGTCACAAGAACCTTAGGAAAAGCACAGTATTTGGCAAATATTAAGTATTCTAGCAATTAATATGTAAATTGAGAATTTTTGGTATAAATCTTAAGCTTTCTGAGTTGTTATTTGGCATTTAATTCAGTTTTTCCCTGCAAAATTGGTGAAAAACTGTAGGCTCCCGAGAAAAGCATTAACAGCATGATCTAGGAAACAAACCCTCTGCTCATATGGAAACTATCTCCTTCTGACCTCTTTATTTACTGAAACCTAATAGGGCTACATCACATCTGAGGCTGCTTTTTGTAAACTGGCTGATTTTAATCCATTTGGCTTCAGAGTATGACCTAGAGTGTTTTTATAGCTCACATTGAGAATGTTTTTACTGAATTCTTGTACAACATGAGCTATATAAGTCCTGTGAGTTCATCGAGAGGTTACCACTACCTTCATGCCATTATTTTATTTCGGTTTGTTTTGGGGGGTGCATATTGTGGGTGAGTTCTATACCTAAACTACAATTCTTTACACCTGCACATTTTAAGAAATAATGCTTAGAGTAGTAGTGTTTGGGCTCTAGATTCAGAATACATAGGTTCAAATTCAGCTCTGCCACTTACTAGTTTTTCGACATTATACAAGTCACTTTATTTTCCAAAAATCTATTTTCCATATATAAACTAGTGATAATAGCAGGATAGTTAGAAGGATTAAAAAATATGATTTATACTAAATATTTATCTCAGTACAAGGGGATAACCCAGTGCCAAGGGAACCAACCAAGTGATTAGAGGGTTGGGGCTTTCAGCTCTGTTCACTGACCTCCCAGTAGGGTAGAGAGAGTGGAAGTTGAGATCTGAGGGATATGACTTTATTGTCAGATAATTTTAGTTTGAGCTATGTTCATGAAACCAGGAACTATGTCTTATTTATTTTTGCATCCTACACATCAATAAATTTCTTAATGAAGTAGTCTATATGCTTTGTCTCACTTTCCACTTGCCCCTCACACAACCAGAATTTAGTATCTGTTCTCATCATCTTACTGAAATTGAAAATACTTTACTGATCTCCGGTCCATTGTTGATTGAATTAAATTATCAGCAATTAATACTAAATTAATATTTTATTATTAAAAATAAAAATTAACTTGCCCACTCTACTAACCTTTATATACTTAATTAGTGTACAACATTAAAGTGAGAACTCAATGACAAACTTATTTCCATTTTTTCTTGAGATCTAGACATCACCATGTAGAGGTTAATGACTGTTAAACAGTATATTGTTAGCACTTTCACACTTAAAAACTATTCACCTTCACTTAGATACACATTTAAGTATCATTTATCTTTTCTTTTTCTTTTTCTTTTTTCTTTTTTATTATACTTTAAGTTTTAGGGTACATGTGCACATTGTGCAGGTTAGTTACATATGTATACATGTGCCTTATTCCAGATACAAGCATACATATTTCAGTTAGGGAGAACAGCTAAAACAGGATTACTTTTGGTGGATTTTCTAAAGAATTTCTCATGAAGAAAGAACACAATAATGTCTGGAGATCTGGTAAAAGTCTAAGTCTACAAACACATAATTTAAACATATTTTGTCTTCTACAGGGAACTATAAAATTGCCACACACCCTTAATCCTCCCATTTATCATGCATAATATGCTGGTAACTTTCTTAAAATCTATTTTTTCATTAAGGACAGAGTAAGTGAATAGTAGCACATAATGTACTTAAAAAAAAAAGACAACAGGAGCATTAGGAGAAATACCTAATGTAGATGATGGGTTGATGGGTCCAGCAAACCACCATGGCACGTGTATACCTATGTAACAAACCTGCACATTCGGCACATGTATCCCAGAACTTAAAGTAAAAAAAAAATTAAACAAACAAAAAACCAGGATTTTCCTTTTCTTTAGTAACCCCAACCTTGAGTAGATTTGCACCTTTTTGCCTCTAGAAAATTATGAAGACATAGGTTTAAGATTTGAGGATTATGTGTCATTGGCTCTAGTTGGACAGGAAAACATAAAAGGAATTGTGAGTGAGGAATATGTAACTTGTAAAGAAGTGCTTCTACTAGAGGATCCCAACCAAGTATTGCAACCTGCAAGACCCTGGATGGTAGGTTGCATTGGATAGAAACCCAGGGGGAAATGCTGGTGCTGAGGTTAGTGGAGGATGGAACCTTCTCAAGACATTTTCATACCTAAATATTTTTGTGATTGGAATCATTTCAAATGGAACAAACTGACTTGCACCTAGCTTTGGGTAAATTATTTAACAACAATGACCTTAAATTTCAGTCTGTTCTAAATTAGTAGTTCACAAACATTAATCACAATCACTGGGGTAGCAGGAAGTAGTGCTTAAAAAATTATGTTCTGGGGCCAGACCCCTGGAACCCCTAATTCAGTAGATAAGGGGTTGGCTTGAGTATATGTTCATATGTTTCACAGCTTCATGGGTATATACTCAACCCTTCGTCCAGCTGTTGTCTCGTCCATATACTTCAACTTCCTCTTTTGTCTTGCCATAAAACAAACATCATATTTGTTTGAAAGTCTAAATAAAATCAATATAAAAAGTTTTGTCAAAAATTTATTGATTAATGTCTTGCTTTCATCACTTGTTTATGTTAATCATTACAGTTTCATTTTCAAACTCAGTGCTCTGCCAATGATGATGTTGCAGATGGATCAGGCATAAGGATGTAGAAACAGGATGCCTCTCTATTGAAAGGTGAATATTAGCTGTGCCTTGGTATCAGGAATCCAGACCCAGTAACCAAAATTAACTTTTCCTGTCTCAATCTTCTTACCTACCTTTCTTACCTGACTTCCAACTGTGCTGAAACGCCATGGTTTCCAGCCACCTTTGGGACCTGCGCATCATTGGTCTGCACTTTCCCTCTGCAATGTTGATTCTCTATCTTAGGTACCAGTTCCCCATGCCAGGTCTGTAAATTTCCTAGCATTTCTCACATCCCTTCACTCTGCCTTCTGATCAACTACCCTCTTCATTCTCTTCCATTTTGATTTAAATTTCTTGAGGAAGAAGACTATAGACTTTCTCTCACTTTCCAAGTACTCCTTATACAACCAGAATTTAGTATCTGTTCTCATCTTCTTACTGAAATTGTTCTCTCAGAAATCAATAAAATTTCCTAAATACAATTAGTAGTTAACTTATTATTAAATAGTTAGTGGGTACATTCATCTGTGGCCAAATTGTGAGCTATGTTCATGAAACCAGGAACAGTGTCTTATTTATTTTTACACCCAACACACCAAGAACAGTGCCTACTACATAATAATCACTCAATAAATATTTACTAAATACATTACGCAAACTTCTTGATAAATAAAAATTTCTGACATTCTAGGCGGGAAAAGGCAAAGCTGAAATGATCTTTTTAAATCTTCAACAAATCCTGTGGAATAAGTACCCTTATCTGTGTTAGAAAAGAAAGAAACTTATTAAGAGTAAATTAATAAGTCTCGAGTACATTTGTCCAGGCACTGCACCATGAGATTCACACATATTGCCTCATTTATCCTCTCAGCAATCCTGGGTATCCAGCATTAGGATTATCATCTTTACAGATTAGAAAACAGACTCAGAGCTCAAGCCGCATGCTCAGAATCACAGGAGTTGTGAGCAGCAGCAGGCTTAGAACCCGTATCTCACTGATTCTAAAGCTGATGTCTTTTCCATCCTACTTTTCAAACGTATTTGTTATGGCCTCAAAGGCCTTCAACTTTGAGTATCAGTACTCTTGGGGGTGCCCACAGACTTTCCAAGGGGTTCTTTGGTATGTTTTCGGGATGCATTTGTGGTTGAGGGTGTGATGTGGATTCTACTTGTTGCATCCACTTTCACACCTACTATTAGAGAAAGGAGAAAAACCAAGTGCCTTTTCTACTCTCACACACCACTCAACACAGCACTTCTGACATGGTTTATTTCCCCTACCTACCAAGCACATCTCCAGCAGACACCAAGTGGGTGTACTATAATTTAACTAGATTTTGAGACTATCTACCTAGAAATAAAGTCAGATCCCCCAGGTTGAGGGCTCAGTCCCACAAGACTGCACCCACTTCAGATGCCAGTTGCAGGCCCTACGTTGTGACCTGTGTTTCTGACTGGCCAGCTATAAATCAAGGTTCCCATGACCCTCTCCTCAGATTCAATTAATTTGCTATAGCAGCTCACAAAACTCAGGGAAACACTACTAATATTTATCCAGGGGCAGAGGCCACCATATATTCCTTATTACATCACAATACACAATATCATATCTACCATTCTTCCATTTTAAAAAGGAAGACATCCTAACCTTTAATCTTGCCGTGAAGCATTGTCCTAGAGAATATATATATTTTTAAGCAACTTTATGGTGACAAAGAGAGTTTTCAAAATATTTGTTTCTGGAAAGCATCATTTAGTCAAGATGCCCATCTGTGTCTGATATATTTTTCATGAAAGAGGAACTGAAAACTTTCACATTAGATTCTGATGAATTTGTGTTAAGCCTGTAAGTATAAGAAAAAAATAATCTAACTTAATAATCCATAAAAGCTAGCATTTATAGTGTTTATAGTGTAAAATAATGTACTATATTTTCTTCAACTTTTTTCTTACTTGTAGAAGAAACTATTTATTAACCATATTTTTCTTTCTTTCTTTCTTTTTTTTTTTTTTTTTGAGACAGTCTTGCTCTGTCGCCAGGCTGGAGTGCAGTGGTGCGATCTCGGCTCACTGCAATCTCCACCTCCTAGGTTCAAGCGATTATCCTGCCTCAGCCTCCCAAGTAGCTGGGACTACAGGCACACGCCACCACACCCAACTAATTTTTTGCATTTTTTAGTAGACACAGGGTTTCACCATGTTGGCCAGATGGTCTCGATCTCCTGACCTTGTGATCCACTTGCCTCGGCCTCCCAAAGTGCTGGGATTATAGGCGTGAGCCACCGCGCCGGCCAACCATTTTTCTTAACATGGGCAAAAGTCTTCTGTTCATGGTGACTCCTCACTACTTTTCTCCTTATTTATACATATGATGTAACAATGATGACTAATATGCCTTTGGTAAATTACTCTCAGAAGTGGCCAAACACTCTCTCCTTTTTTGCTATTATTTTTTTTGCAGTCCTGGCCGGGCGCGGTGGCTCACACCTGTAATCCCAGCACTTTGGGATGCCGAGACAGGACGATTACCGGAGGTCACAAGTTTGAGACCAGACTGGCCAACATGGTGAAACCCCGTCTCTACTAAAAATACAAAAAATTAGCCGGGCATCATGGCATGTGCCTGTAATCACAGCTACTCAGGAGGCTGAGGCAGGAGAATCACTTGAACCCAGGAGGTGGAGGTAGCAGTGAGCTGAGATCATGCCACTGCACTCCAGCCTGGGTGACAGAGTGAAACTCCATGTCACAAAAAAAAAAAAAAAAAATACAGTCCTGACTCATTTTAGCAACAAATACTATTTATTACTGAGTGCATTAACCAGTTGGAAAAAAGCTCTATCTATACCATTTAATAATGTTTTCCTCATTAAATTATACTTTTATGTGTAATAACTATCAACATTT
This sequence comes from Pan troglodytes, assembly GCF_028858775.2. Taxonomy (NCBI): domain Eukaryota; kingdom Metazoa; phylum Chordata; class Mammalia; order Primates; family Hominidae; genus Pan; species Pan troglodytes. Next base: position 133,949,311 of record NC_072403.2, on the reverse strand, counting down.
GGATTATGCTTATATTGTTTTAGTCAACTGTGTACAAATGATATTTAAAATAATAACTCAAGTCTGAAGAAATTATTTTAACTTTTAGAGCCTGAAGGCACAGAAAATTAAACATAAAACATTAAAAAATATGTAAATGTTTTTATTATAGCACATTATGTCAGAGTGATTTCAAGCACAAAGATACATTACAGTAGGATACAATTTTGTGGGGGAAAGTGGAATGGAAATAGGAGTTCAAGGGGAGAAAGAGAAGAGGTTAAATAGTAACTTAAAAATTGTTCATATATTTTTAAAATGAATAGTGATTGGTATTAAAACACTGTAAGGTAGAAGTTCCACTGGACAAATTAAAAGTGATGAAAGAGTTTTATTTTGAAATGTCTATATTTAAACTATAGCAGAAATTACAGCATTTGCAACTATTTAAGCTTTGGAAAAATACAGATGTTAACTTATAAATGTGCCAGTGAGTAGAAGCTTTTCAGAATTCTTTTAGGAGATATATGAGCCAAAATTTTAAAGACAACTTTGTAAAAGTGTTGGGATATGGTGGGGAGTGCCCTGAACATACACAGAGAACTTCACAGTTTCTGGCAGCTCCTACCCTCCCTGAGGACTCATTAATCCTGTGACTTTGGGCAAGTTACCTAACTTCTTCAAGTCTCTCCTCATCTACAAAGTAGGAGTAATGACACCCATGTTGGAAGAAGAAGGCAATTAACCTGTGTAATGCAATTAGCCCAACCTTGGCCCACAGAAACCTCCCAATAAATAACCACTGTTAGGCTAGTGTTTTTATTTTTAATATTGTTATTGTTCTGTTTTAGTGACCAGCCTCTGACGGCCCTAATTTGAATTTGCTGTGAATTTGCCAGCACTTTGGAAGGGCAGATTTGGGTCAGCTCTCAGCATCAAAATTTCCTTCACTTAATGGGCACAAATTTTCACATTTTGCTTGAGTGTGAATCTGCTTCTTGTTCAAATTTTTTCTGGCCTTTCCTGTGAAGCACCTCTCCAGTGCTTTTTCTTCCCTTCCCCAAACATTGGCCCTAGGCCCACGCAGAGATTTCTCTCCTCAGTTTTCTCCAGAACTGCTGGTCTCAGCATGAACTCCTCTACCTTGCTGTCTCTGAAATTCATACTTCCTCCAACTCTTCCCACCCCGTCCTTCCCTCCAGTGCAATTTAGCCTTCTTCCCACCTTTCTCCTGGGGCCAGTAAAGGCTCTACTCCATTTTCAGCAAACTCCTAATTCTTATGAAAAAAAACTCTATGCAAAATTATTTTGAAATGAGATGCTATGCATATCCCATTTTAATTTGTTAAAATGTTAAAATTCTCAAAAGGGAATGCTGATAAACAGGCTGATTTACAGGGCAGTTTCTCAGCAAAATGCATTATGTCAGTAAAACAGCAGGAAACCAAAGAAGCTATTGTGCACTAAATCGACTTTAGGTGCTTTATGTCAGACCTAAACCTTATACTCTGTCATGTAGCAACACAAATATGTCCAGAAATATGTTAATGAGTTTGTTCAGGAGTTGAATTTCTGAGATAAAAGAGAAATTACAACAACATACTTCTTTTAAAGTTTTATTAATAATTTGTCTGAAATAAATTTATACCGTTTTATTAAGTCCCCAAGAACAGTTCCAAAATGTTAGAAAAGCAGAGGAAATGGTTATACCAGACACATGGGATAAGAGTTTTTTTCCCTGAGACATAAATTTAGAGGCATCTTCCTTCCAGTTAGTAATTCGATGCACCAAACCTTCCTCTCCAGCTCTAATCCATTTCAAAAATATTATTTAATATTTGAGATACAAACAAATATACATGACCTACATGTAAGTTATAAAACATAATAATAATAAAACACTCATGAATCCACCTCCCAACTTTTCCTACTTTTACACCTCATTTCCTGCCATCCTCCATTTGTTTGAAATGAAATGCACAAATGATTTGTGCAGCTTCTTTCAAATGCTTCTGCTCACCCTATTTTTTTTGATGTCTTCTATTTCTTGTTCTTTATCCATTTAAATTTGTTCCATTCATCAAAGGCCACATCAAATTCTAGCTTTTCCATTACAACCACATCCCACACCACACTTGCTCAGAGCAGTTGTCCCTCTTCTTAGCAAATGTAACCCGTGTCTGCACCATTTACCGTCCACTGTCCTTTCTAAAGGAATAACTCATCTTAGGTCATCGTCAAGTGCTTTCTGTTCATTTGTTCAACAACTCATAGAGCACCCACCAGGTGTCGGCGGCACCAGTCTAGGCAGTGGGGCAAGAGCTGGACCATGTTCCGTATAGCCATCATCTCAAACACTTTCCACAGTGAACCTTGTGGAAAGGCTAAACGATTTGCTTAATGTCACCTGGTATAACTAAATGGAGAAGCTGAGACTGGCTTCAGAGCCCGAGTACTCCTAATGCTGCCGTCCCACCGTCAGACTCTTCCCCAGAGCAGTGACCACGCTGGCTGAATAGAGTCATGCTTAGTGCACACAGCAGTCTCTTGGTCTGGAGATTACTCCTTAGCCTCCTGTTCTTGGTCAGTTATTTTATTTTATTTTATTTTATTATTATACTTTAAGTTCTAGGATACATGTGCATAACGTGCAGGTTTGTTACATACGTATACATGTGCCATGTTGGTGTGCTGCACCCATTACCTCATCATTTACATTAGGTATATCTCCTAATGTTTTGGTCAGAGTTATTTTAAGTCCTTCCTTTCTCTGTTCAGGCAACACTTTTCTTTCCATTTTGCTAATTTCAGTCTTTTGTTGACTGACACTGTTTTAAAACTCTCACATTTTCTTTGATTTCTCTGGTCTAAATGGCTGCACTTTATAGACTCAGTGTATCATTTAGTGTATTTTAATGAAAAAGAGAATGACCTTTTAATCCCTATTGCCTTTTCCAAATTATTTACAGATTTCAGTTACTAACTGAAATAGGGAGGCTTCGTTCAAATATGAATAAAGAATTGACGTATTATTGATTCAACCATTTCATTTTTTCTTCTTGGCTCTTTCTACCTCTCAGTGGTTCAATGTCCTTTCTCTTATGTCCAGGTAATATCAGCCTTACCAGTCTTGGCAGAATGTCTGTCCCAGGAGGAAAAGTGGTCTCCACAGACATTTGCTTAAAATTCACCTACTCTAAGCTCTGTTCCCAAGAATACTGGCCTTTCCATGCTGAAATGCTGGTGAGTACTGGAGGGTTTATGCATTTTCCCTTTGAGAGATACCTGTGTATTTAAAAATATTTGTTAAGTTAATAGTCTAAGCTGATTATAAGGATAATACATGTTAACCCAGAAAAGTTTGGAAAATTCTGGAAGTACAATTTTCTTCCTTCTTTATGGTTTATTTTATTTTTACACAATTGGAGTCATATTGTTTACATAGTGTTGAACTTCAATATTTTCTACTTGATGTTTTTAGTGAGAGCGTCAAAAGGATATGAAAGGAGAAATCTGGTAGGAAAACAGTAAGTGTGGCCATGTAAAATTAAAAACCTTTGAATGGTAAAAATGAGATCAATACATAAAAAGACAGTAAACATCAGAAAACATCTTAAATCTATGATAGAAAAAGGAACTGTAACCCAAATATACAAAGAGTTCCCACAAAGGAGGTGAATAACCTAATTAAAAATCAGCAAAGAACATGAGCAATCAATTAATAATAAAATACATCCTAACAACGTTACATAGTTTCACTCTTTTAAATCTTAAAAACTATGTGTTATGATTTAATGTGTAATTCTTTAATTATGGTGCTGGAGAATTTAATATAGCCTTCACAAAGAGTTCCAGTAATAATTGTAATTTCAGAATAAATGCAAAGAAACTCTTTGTTGGTGATAACCTTTCAGTTATACCACAGAGCAGCTAATTGGTCTGTAAGTTTCTTGATACCAGAGGCCATTTTTAAAGAATGTCTTTATGACTTCAGCATCTCATTTATAGCTTGGGGATACTATATGTCTAGTACACATTTAGGAAAGATAATGCAGAAAACTGGTGTCTTCCTGGCTTTTAGAATCTCTTTTCATTAGTATTATACACACTAAATTATGCATTTTATTAAACTAATTGGTGATGATGTTACCATGGAAATAGTTTCCGTTTTACTCTTTGCCCAAAGGAATTTCATATTTCAACTTTAGCGCAGGAGGCATGGGGGTGTGGTTGGCAATCTGTGGAAGTAGCGCATGATGTTGCTTAAGGTTTATCCCATCAGATTTGTTGTTAACTCATTATGAGTGACGCATAAGAAGACACTCGGGAATAGAGCAGTTATGAAATAAGGCAGAATACGGAAAGAAGAATGGAAAGAGAAAGAATGGCCAAAAATCAAATCAAAACTGGGGAAAAATTTAGCAAACTAAGCAAAAAGCAGGAACCACAGATGAGGAAGAATAACTAATGAATTGTACAGTCTTGGCATCTTTTCTGCTTTATAGACTCATTCAGCAGGTTCATGCCTCTGTGGGCCCAAGAGCCTGGGATCACAGCTGTTCTTAGAAGCCATGTGGGTGGGAGCTGGGAAAGTACCCAAAATATGACAGCATTGGCTGACATGTAGTTGTCTCTATGTCAAAGGCGATGGCTAGCAGTAAGGTGTTATCTCTGTGTTGCTGTGGTGTTCCAGGGAAATTTGTGATTAGATTTTATGATGATTTGGAAAACAAAGTATAACTCCCACTTTTTAAAGTATGAGCTGAGGCTGGGTGGATCTGTACTCCCAGCACTTTGAGAGGCCAAGGTGGGTGGATCACTTGAGGCCAGGAGCTCGGGACCAGCCTGGCCAACATGGCAGAAACCCGGTCTCTACTAAAAACACAAAAATTAGCCGAGCGTGGTGGTGGACACCTGTAATCCCAGCTACTGGAGAGGCGGAGGCATGAGAATCGCTTGAATCCTGAAGGAAGAAGCTGCAGTGAGCCGAGATCGCACCACTGCACTCCAGCCTGGGCGACAGAGCAAGACTCCGTCTCAAAAAAATAAAAAGTATGAGCTGAGCATAGTGACTTCGACTTCGACTTCCTTTCAAAACGGTATAAAAGGAGAGGCAAGAGTATGTTTACACTGGAGAAATTTGACAAACTGTACCTCAAGCTTAATGTCAACAGTGGTAAGTCATGTTGATAGTATATACCCTTGATATGATGTAATGAAAACGTCATTTTACCTCTGTGTTCTTCCTCCTAAAAATTCATGATGTCAGTCTAGCCATGGGAAAAACATCAAACAAATCTTAATTGAGAAGACTGTTACAAAATACCCGACCAGTATTCCTCAAAACTGTCAAGGTCATCAAAAACTAAGACAGTCTGAAAAACTGTCACAGCTAAGAGGAGTTTGAGGAGACATGTTAACCAAATGTAATGTCCTGACTTGGATGAGATCCTGGAACAGACAAGAAGACATTAGGTAAAAACTAAGGAAATATGAATAAAGTATGATCTTCAGCTAATAACAGTGATGTTTTCATTTGTTTATTTTGAGATGGAGTCTCGCTCTGTTGCCCAGGCTGGAGTGCAATCTCAGGATCTCGGCTCACTGTGAGCCCCACCTCCCGGGTTCAAGCAATTCTCTTGCCTCAGCCTCCTGAGTAGCTAGGATTACAGGTGCCTGCCACCACGCCTGGCTAATTTTTGTATTTTTAGTAGAGAAGGGGTTTCACCATGTTGGCCAGGCTGGTCTTGACCTCAGGTGATCCACCTGCCTTGGCCTCCCACAGTTCTGGGATTACAGATGTGAACTACCCTGCCTGGCCAATAATATTTAATAATAATCATCATCATCACAGAGAAAGAAAAGGCATATAGATTATGTAAAAAGTCAGAGAAGTTTTGTGGTGGAGAGAATGGAAATGGAGTTCTCGCTGATTGGGTTGTCTGTCTTGTATTGTGATTTGTTTTTCCCAAAACATATTTCTGCTACCTGGAAACAGGAGCAGAAGAAGCAGATAGTGGATGTCCCACCATTGGAGACTGACAGCCTGGTTGCCGAAAATGGGGACTAACTGGAACACGAGGTCAAAAATCAAATTTTGAAAAAAATGTGAAAAAAAAATTGTAAACAAAAAATCAAACTTGGGCTCACTCCTGTAAAAAGAAAATTGCTAGCAGCTGCAAAGATGTGTTTACGCATCTTCAGATAATGTTATGTGTAACATTATCTGATTCTAATTTCTTTACTTATCAAGGAAAAGGTCTTTACATTTCATAAATGTTGTCTGTCAGTTATACTCTTGCATTTTCTAGAAAAATTGGAACTTCTAATATACAATTCTGAAAGGCAACACAAACTTTACCTAAACTAGTAATTTTTTAAATAAATAAAGTACAAATAGGAGTCTGTTTTTCTCAGGATAAGTTTTCTGCTAATAAATATTAGTCTAAGTTTAATCAACTTTTTTTTAAAGAAACTTCTCATACATATTCTTCCTCACACTGTGCCTGTAGCTGTACTAAAACCACTCTCTCGTGAAAACTTGCAAAGCTTTCTTTTTCATACAGCAATGTTATGTGGGGGAACCATTAATCAGACCACTGTTGATTTAGTTGCAAACCCTGGGACGCAATGTAATTCATCAGTACAAGCCTGTGCTGTGGTCCTCTTTCCTGTTGTTTCCTGGATGTTTCCTTGCCTGTTGACAGCACAGTGATTGATTTTTACTTTCTCTAGTATAAAAAAGAAGGAGACACATGTTATTGTTGCATATGCTTTGGCATTTTACAGATAATATTAAAAATGAACATAAAGCTAACATAAATTTGGGACATATTGCTTTGTTAAAAGTGTTAAGAAATCGGAATGATAATTTGTAATCCAAATCATGAATATATTTTATAATAGTCCTTGAAATTAAAGTGATTAATTAGAAAGCAAAATCACCATTTCTATACTTTGAGTATATGTGTATGTTTCATATAGAAGAAATACAGGATCCAGTTTTCCCTGTTGGTTGTACTAATTGATAATCTAGTACTACATATAGCTGAGGTTAATTTTATGTTATTGCCTTTGTTTAAATTTGGTAAGATCTCTTATTGGGACTAAAGACAAAATAATGTGATTTGATCAAATTACTTAAAATATGTAATAAATAATTTTAAAATTTTGAATTAAAATAATGACAAAAGCAGTTTAAATAGACTTTTTAATGTAATCATATAATATAATAAGTTATAAAATACATAGTGGTATTTTATAGACAATAGAAAGAACAAATATGAAGCTAACAAAATACAGAAATAATTGTTTTGTTCACCATGTTAATTAATCAGCCTATTAATATGCCATGAAAAAACAGACCTCTAAGATCCCTAGGACTAGAAGGAAACCCTGAGCTCAGCTACTGCATCAGCTCATGTAGGGCTTGAAATATGGCCATGTAATCTTTGCTGGAACTGTTCAAAAAGAGTTGAAAAGGTTGGTCAGGTGCTTACCAACAGTTTTTTCATCTTAAGACAGCATGCTAGGTAGAAATTTCTTCATTATATTGAATCAAAATCTATCTTCTTGCAATTCTCAGTTTTTTCTGGTTCTATCTTAAGTGGCTAAATCCCACAAGCACAAGATAGTGCTTTAAGGATCATATGGACTCATCTGTAAATTGCTGGGTATTGGTTCCTATTTTCTTTCTTGAAACATAGATTTGATTACATCATTCACCAATTCAAACATTTCCAATGACTGTCCCATTACCTACAGAATGAAGTCCAACTCCTTTGATTTCTATAACAGCTGATAGTGATCAATATCTACCTAAAACATTCACATTAGTTTTTAATGCTATCTTTCCTGAGGCATTCATCTTTCTCCCTTGTATGCTATTTACATATTTGTCAGTTTCTTATTCTGCTGTGAAACCTTTGAGCACAGGATCTCTGCTTGATATAGTTTTGTACTCTTGCATTTCAATCTTACATGATATATTGTCACTATTTAATAATTAAAGAATAAATCATGGCCTCAAAAATGGACATGCTCCAGATGGCTTTGATCAGAACAGAGCACAGTAGAACCACCCCTTCTTTTTGTCCTTGACACTAGACTTCTATTAATGCAGCCTAAAATCGTCTTTACTATTTTAGCAGCTAAGTCATGCTGCAAGTTCATTCTGACCTTGCAGTCAACTCTAACTGCTAAGCCCTTTCACATGAGTTACTGTTAATCCTGTACGTGTGAGGTTAATCTTTCTTTTTTAACAGAAATGTAGAACCTCACGTTTCTGGCTCTCAAGGTTCTTCTTGTTTGTTCTGGCCCATGCTCTTGGCCTGTTGAGAATATTTTGAGTCCTGATTTCAACATCTCTTTTATTAGCTCTTCTTTCTATTCTCGTGTCATCTAAACTTCCTGTCTTCTCTGTCTTTATCCAAATGTTAACCAAATGCAGAACACTTGCCTGTCCAAGGGTAGAGGCATGGAGATGATAGCAGAGAGAGACATCTTTCCAGATGGCAGAATCCAGGAATCAATACTTGTTTGGTACAGTCAGACAAATCAGATATGACAACACCTAATTATTATCACCAGGTTCAGTCATTTTTCATTCTTTCACCAAATATTAGGAAAGGTTTCATTAAATGTCTTGCAGATGTCACAATGCACTGCAAAATAAATTATAGGCCAGCATGGTGGCTCACGCCTATAATCCCAGCACTTTGGGTGGCCGAGGCTGGATCATCTGAGGTCAGGAGTTTGAGACCAGCCTGGCCAATATGGTGAAACCCCGTCTCTACTAAAAATACAAAAATCAGCTGGGCATAGTGGTGGGTGCCTGTAATCCCAGCTACTCAGGAAGCTGAGGCAGGACAATTGTTTGAACCTGGGAGGCAGAGGTTACAGTGAGCTGAGATTGTACCATTGCACTCTAGCCTTGGTGACAAGAGTGAAACTCCATCTCAATAAATAAATAAATAAATAAATATTTGTTTGAATACCTATTTATTATTTTGAAATATTGTATTGATTAAACACCTGTTGACTTCTAAGAACTCCATTAGACATAGCATAGAAATGTCCTTTTGTAATACTATCAATTCTAACTGTCTTTATCCTGACTTTAAAGATGTGAAAACAGAGCCTTGAAGTGGCAAAATATTTTCTGAGATTTCACAGCTAGCAAGTGTCAGGACTAGGCTTCCAGAATAAGGTCCAGCTAACATAAGGCCAAGTCTATCTTCCACACTTCTCTTTGTCCAGTTCTCATATCCAATCCATAGCCAGTCCTACCAAATCCACCTCCAATATCTGTATCCTAAATCCAACCTCTCATTCCATCTCCACATTAGTATTGTAGTGTAGAGGCCATCATCTCTTCCCTGGACCCTGCCGTAGCTTCCCATCTGTTCTCTCTGTGTCCATTTTTGACCCTTTATAGTCAATTATCTACAGAAAAACCAAAATAATCTTTTAAAATCTTAAATCAGATTATATTATTCCTCCACTTAAACATTCTCCAATGGCCTCCCATTGTAGTAGTATAAATTTTAAACACATTGTTATGGACTATATTTCCCTGAATAAATTTGTCCTGTATTTATCCCTGCAACTCATCTCCTATCTTACTTTCCCTTTCTCATATGGTTTTAGCCACAATGAGTTTCTTGAAGTTCCTTGGATATTACCAAAGCTTACTTCTTTTTCCTGGATGATTGTAGTGTATCATTGTGCAACAGGTTCTATATTATATTACGGTCTCAACTCAAATCATCCTTCTTCAGAGAAGACTTCTCTGATTTTCCAATCTGGTACTGCCTCCTCCCAGTTGCTGTTTTTACTTTGGTCTGTCTTATTTTATTCATGTCTCATGTATTTACTTAAAATTATTATATTTATTGATTTTTTAATAAAAACCTTTTTATCCTCTCGAACGCCTCTTGAGGGCAAAGATTTTTACTGTCGTTTACATTGCTGTATTACCAAAACCAAGGCTCTTGAAAAACACTGATTAAATCAATGAAATAATTAGTTTCATAATAAACCAACAAAATTAAGTATTTCTTATAATACATCAAGCATTCACTTAAATCTTAGCCATGTATATAGTAACAGATTTTTTTAATCTAATTTTTAAAAACAGGAGAAAAATGGGCAGGGTAGAATTTTTTAAGAAAAGAAGAGTACATTTTATATCAATGACTCAGGGGTACAAATGAAAATAAAACCATATTATGAAGGAGTGTACTTTCACACATTCTGACAATATTTTTCAATTTCAAGATGTATCATTTCTAGCACACAAATTAGGGAAACAAATGCAATTGGCAGTAATGAGTAGGAGTGGAATGTAGGCAGAAGATACTGCGTTATTTCTCATAAGCCAACACTTAAAATGTTTCTTCAATAAACCATGAAAACTGACCCATAAAGCTGAGGTTGCATAATAACTTAGCAGATATTAATATTGGTGACAACAGCTCTCAAGTGATTTTATATTACGCTAATTTTAAAAAAACAATCATATTCTCTAATTCTAGAAATTAAGGAGAAAATGGTTTTTATTATACAAGTAACAGGCTTAAATATATGTTAATATGCATAAATCTTAGACATAAATATAACAAAAGTATTTGTTAAGCTGCCATATATTACTCAACATACTTATATCTAAGAATTTATTTGATAAAATAATTTTATTTTTGTTAGAATAATTTTAGTGGAAGATATGAAAATTTTTTAAAACACATATTTCATTGTTTAATATGTACCATACACTGTATAAGTTTGCCTCCCAACATTCGTTCAGGCCATCTTTTCTAGAACATCCTTCCCCTTTTGGCAAAATAATGTGAATACCCCAAGGTCCATTTCAAATGTCTCTTTCTCCATGATTTCTCTTATTCCCCTCCCAGCATGTACATGGCATCAGAACAAACTGTTTCCTCTGATAGTTCCAAAGTCCTTTTCTGTACCTCCACTACAATACTTATACTTCCTGTCCATTCTGTGAGAAGGAGATGGCAAATATCCCCTTGTTTCACTGATGTTGCACTCTCCAGGACCTCCAGCAGTGGCTGGAACATAGTAGATTTTCAAAATCCACTCCTTCCTTTCTCCTTTCCTCCCTTCCTACTTCCCTTCCTCCATTTCTTCCTTCCTTCGTATATTTATTCAACAGACAATTATCAAGTGCCTGTTGTTTACCAGGCAATAGTTTTAAAAACAGTTGTGATTAAGACAAGCCCTCCTACATTCTAGTGAGGGGGAGAATCAAAATGTAAAAATAAGTTAACATTGATATGTGCTGAGCATATATATATACACACACACACACTATATATATATGTAAATAAAAAAATAAAACACTTCAAAGGGAGCAAAACAGAATGAGAGGGACTCTTTTATTTTAGGGTTAGGAGAAGACTCTCTTGGGAGGTATCATCTAAGCTTAGGCCTGAATGGCAAAAGGAAACCAACTGTGATACCCTCCTGGGGAAAACTATGTCAGCCAAAGGACTAGTGAGTGAAACCCCCTAATGGAAGAAGAAACCTGACTTGTTTTAGGGACAAAAAAAAAAAAAAAGCTGGAGGATTTCTGTTGATGTCAGTCAATGTCAATTTTTTGAGCAATGAGTATTTCCAGGCATATAGAAACAGAGTGGTTTGTCTGGGACCCAGACAAGGAAGTATCTTGTTTCTCTGGTGAATAGAACTGAAAAAGGAGGCTTAATTTTGTTTCCCCTTACCGAAGTAGATAAAGATTAACTATTAATAAAATAGAAGCTTTTTCTTTATGCATCATAAATAATTGAGACCAAAACAAAACAAAAACCTGCATGTTCCTTGAAATAGACATGTGGTAAATATGATGGTAATCCCTTTAATATCTCACCTCGGTTACCTGAGCCAGGATTTTATTGGTGCCAACTGCAAAGTCCATTGATAGCATTTCATCAATGCTTTTTTTTTTTTTTTTTGAGACGGAGTCTCACTCTGTCACCCAGGCTGGAGTGCAGTGGTGCGATCTCTGCTCACCGCAACCTCTGCCTCCTGGGTTCACGCCATTCTCTTGCCTCAGCCTCCCGAGTAGCTGGGACTACAGGCACCTGCCAGTACGCCCAGCTAATTTTTTGTCTTTTTAGTAGAGACGGGGTTTCACCGTGTTAGCCAGGATGGTCTTGATCTCCTGACCTCGTGATCCACCCGCTTCGGCCTTCCAAAGTGCTGGGATTACAGGCGTGAGCCACCGCACCTGGCCTCATCAGTGCTATTTTTAAAAACTCTCCTGTACCCAGTTAGGGGTAAGCTATTCTGCTATGCCTGTTCTGAAACCATCCCTGAATATCTATGAAATGGTTTTCTGTGTCTCTGTGGTCCAGAAGTGCTCTTCAAAGATATAAAGGAATTCTTAATGTAACTACTAGTCCATATCTCCTAACATATGAAAAGAAAAACAGCCACATTTATTTAGCATGAAGAGCTTATAGGAATTTTCAGAACAATGGCCTTTTCAAAGGTCATGAAAGTGAAGCTCAGAGATGCTAACTTTGTCCAGAAAAAGTTTTCTCAATCTCAGCACTATTGCCATTTGGGGCAGAGTGATTCTTTGTTGCGCAGGGTGTCCTGTGTATTGTAGGATGTTTAGCCGCTTCCTTGTCCTGTAACCATGAGATACCCATAACACATCCCTTTCTTACTTGTGACAAACAAAAATGTGCCAGTCAATGTCAAATGTCTTGGCGGGGGTTGCGGGGTGGCTAAATTGCACCCTATTGAGAAGCACTGGTCTAGAAACTGACAGAGCTGCAGCCAAAATGATCTTTTAGCTATTTTATTAAGTAGGAACAAAAACTATTTCCTCATCATGAAAGCAAATAAATTTTATGCACTTAAGCATACAGATACTAAATGTTTCTTAGAAACACTCCAGTGATGCAGGTCTCTAAGAATATCATTTGGCATCATGCAATAGCCCAAAGGCTGATACATAATAGATTTGCTGGAGTCCTGGATCCAAATATATGGGTATGTTGACTAAATAAAGAATAGAATGGCATCTTTAAAATAATTTTTAAAACGTTGTACACTCAGTTCAATGACAAGTTTGATTATCCCCAAGAATTAAAAAATATATATATTTTTTCTGTTTGTAGTGAAGTAGAAAATGAAAGAATCAACAGAGAAAATGCAATGACCAGACCATTCAGCCCAGCCCAAATAAACACTTTTATTTTCTCTCCTTTTCTAAAGCAAACACAACTTAACCCAAAGTTTATCTTTTCTTCATTTGGAATTCTATTGTGGTACTCAAATCACACAGAGAAAGTGAAATGTTAGTGAACAAGCATGCCTCAGTAGGGGAAACATAAGGCATTTATTACAAACGAATTCCAGATAATTAGTGGAGGAGATCATGAAATGTTCAGAGAGAAAAAAAGGGCTGAATTTCAAACAGAAGGGGGTCTGAGCCATTAATGGGTAATCTGCACGACTTTTGTTAATCCCCTGGGGCTCCTGTTACAGGTGGTTCATATTTCTAAGCAGTGAAGTATGCGAGATGAATGGAAAATTTCTCCTTAACATTTTCCACTACCCAGCCTTAGCATGAAAAGCCCTGTACCAGATCAAGCAGCTGGTTTATTACAACTTCTAATTCAGAGACATATCACCATTCAGTTATTCCCAGCCCTTGCTACTCACCCGAGATTTTCATTTCTACATTTCCCCGGAGTAGAATTTCCTCTAGAGAAAGTGTGGAGCTATTTTTTAATATAGACTAAAAAGTGTTCTTTAGGTTTAAAAATACTGGAGAACGTGAATCAACGTTTATTAGGTTCAAGAAGGAGATTTCATATTTTAAGAGAAAAAATTACGTATATTTTACGTATGAATGGCTCTAATCTCTGCCAATTGTTGCAGTAGAAATGAGTTAGAAAAATACTGATTACCTTCCTACAAATATCATCTGAGTAGAAAGTACCAGTGTGTAGTAAAATATCTTTAATTTATTCCAATAAATATTGTAAAATAATAATTAAATGAGGTTTACTGACAACTGTACAAACATACAAAATTGAAAAGCTAAAACAAATCAAAACACAAGTGCTGTTTTGCGTGTCCCTGAATGAGAGAAAGAAATTATACATAGGCAATTTTTTCTTTCATAGTTAAATTATGCTCGCAGGTATTCTAGATTTTGATTCTAGTAAAGCTGGTCATCTTATTTCATTAAAATGCTAGGTTTTTTCCCCTCCTTTCCAGAGGGCACACCATTCTCGTTTCAGTGAAATTTATCCTAAACACCTCTCTTGATGTTAATTAATCAAAAGCTATTTGTCAGTTTCTAAATATATTTAGATCTACAGCTCTGCTTAGTTCTCTGGAGATGTGAATGAAGCATAGCCCTGGCCCTAGGCCTGGAATCCTTAGAGACCTCAAGGAGATGGGATGCAAATAGAGCTTTGGAGATACGTGGAGTATTTTATAGAAAAGGAAGAATGAAAATGGCATTAATGAGTTGTTTTCTTATGTTGTTTGCCTTTTTCTTTCTTTCTTTTTTTCTTTCTTTCTTTCTTTCTTTCTTTCTTTCTTTCTTTCCTTTTTTAGGGTAATGTCAATTTGAGCTTTTTATTTTTCAGCTTTTCATTAAAAATGTGGAAAATGCAAAGGGAACTTCCATAACTGCTGATAATGCATGACTGTGGTAGTGATTTGTTTCTGAACTATTTTCCCCACCTCCAGTCTCTTTCTAAGATCCATTCTCTTCTCCCCATTACCACCAGAGTTATTTTGCTTATACAAAAATTGTATTACATTACCCCTCTGTTTTATAGATTTCAGTTGGCTCTCCTTTGCCTTGAGGATAAAGTCCGAACTCCTTATCATTGCAAGTAATTAAGCTTGTTCATTATCTGACCCGTACTTATCCTCTAGCCTCATTTTCTACAAATCCCCAGCTCTCTCTGTACTCAAGGGCCCAAATAATTACAGTTTCTGAAATGTGTCCTGATGTTTCACATGTCTATAACAGTAGCCAATGCTGTTGTTCTAAGTACTTTAGGTAGATGAATTCATGTAACCCCCAAGCTACTATTTGAAGTAAATATTATCCTTATTTTTTAGAAAGGAGGAACCTGAAGCACAGAGTAATTGAGTAACTTGCAGATCATTTAGATAACAGGTGTCAGGTAGAGCCTACAATTTAAATCCAGACCTTAGTACCAGAGTTAGTGCTTTTCCTCTTTCTTCTCCCTAGGTCTGTCTGATACAGTTGAATTCATTCCTCAAGATCTAGCTTAAATTTCCTTAAATTTTACTTTCACTGCCTCTAACTGAGTTAGTTACTAAGTCATCTGGGCCACTACACTCGTTTAAATATTCCTCAACTGTTACTATTACAGCACTATAGTATGTATATTGTAATTAATTATTGACATGATTTCTCTTAATTTAGACTAGGTTCCAAGTCTCATTTGTCTTTTTAACTCAGTCTGTAGCACTGTTTTAGTTAATAAATAAATTAATAAATAAGGAGCTAAATGAATGTCTCTTCACTTGGTTAATGGTAGATTTAGCCTTTTGCTGAATTCAAAGCCATTGTAAACCTTATACAAAATCTGGGTGGTAGTGAGGTAGAAGGCAGGACTCCGGCTCTAGACCAGATTGAAGAGTAGCTCAAACAGGGAAGAAGCAAAAGCACCTCCCCATAAGATATGCCCACTAGGTCCATGTCAGTTTACCATTGCCATGGCAACACCTGGAAGTTGCCATCCCTTTCCATGGCAATAACCTGATGGCCCAGAAGTTACCACCCTATTTTTAGAAATTTCTGCATAATCTGCCCCTTAATTTGTACATAATTAAAAGTGAGTATAAATATGACTGCAGAACTGCCTCTGAGCCACTGCTCTGGGTACACTGTTTATGGGGTATCCCTGCTTTGCAAGGAATAACACCTCTGCTGCTGCTTCAATAAAAGTTGCTGCCTAACCCCACCAGCTTACCCTTGAATTCTTTCCTGGGTGAAGCCAAGAACCCTCCTGGGCTAAGCCCCAATTTGGGGACTTACTTGCCCTGCATCAGTAGAATGATGGGTGATTTTAATTATTTTTGTTCTTTTGGCTTATTTACATTCAATCACTTTTCCTTTTTTAAAAAACTATGGATTATTTCATTTTTTTAATTTGGAGGATCTACATTAATAGTGATAAGTCCTTATGCATATAAAACTTTATCTGAAATTAAGATGTTCCATTTCTTTAAAAAAAGTTACATACTTTAATGAGGATATGTAAGATATTAACACATAAATTAAATATACCAAAGTATTTAACTTTATTTAGTCATAATACATGAGATATTATGCTATATGAAAGTTATACTTTTATCTTCCACATTAGACTATACAGTTAAGAGGATAGTAAAAGTGCAGTTGAATTCTTCAGGTAATGGCAACTTGGTGGACATTACCGAGAAAGCTACTAACTTTGAATTATGATGCTGGCAGCTTCAACAATGGTTCCCTGTTTCATCTTGCCCACTATGGGTGATTTTAGGATAAATAGTTCCTGGCCTAAAATGTATACAGCTTCATAGATCAAAGTCAACGCTTTGAACTGCATCCAGAAACACCCTGGTAGCCAGGGCAAGCTGTAGTGCACAGACGTTAATATGATCCATCTGCCTGAGACACTTAAGCAAGCAAGCTGCCCCTGCATTTTGGAGTAGGTGAAATGATCAGTGGTTTTCACAACAACCCCCATTGTATCACATTGTTGTAATGCTCTGGAAAGCACAAAAATTATAGGTGAAGCAATTCTGAATCAAAAGGGAAGTTGTGAAATGTATGTAAATAGTTAAAGGAGCATTCTGGGTTTCTGTTAATACGTTGATATGCAAGTACTGCAGGATGTAACATTAAGTATATTAGATATGTGTCTATGCACCTAAAGTTGGTTCATAGTCCAGGAAATTGCATTTCTTTCTTGAGCAAAATTTTTGACACTTGATAGAATAGGTAAACAATATGTTCCAAAAGTAGTTGATATTCACCATAGAAATTTAGCTGTGGAGCTTCAACATTATGACATTTCTAAGCTAATAAAAGATAAAGTATTACCCTTTAGTAAATATTGCCAGCACAGCACATGAGTGTTCAGAAGTCAATTAAAAGTAAAATGCAACCTATTTAAGGATTCCAACGCCACCCTCAAAAAAAAAAAAAAAAAATAGAGGTTGCATAATATATTATTTTTATCTAAAAAGTTGTATACAGTTTTTCTTAAGGTAATCAGAATTTTTTTAATGGAGAAGGCAATATATAAGTTAACACTTTTTAAAAATATACTCCTCATTTTTTGTAGAATTTCCTGAAATAAAATTTTCCCTCTTTCTGTTTACCATGCTACTTTAGAGGATTATTGAATCGAAGAAAACGTTAATCGTGTTCTAAAATTTTTTAAATAAGTATATATATAAATCAATCATCAAAAACAAAATTCAGAAAAAGGCAGCCTGGCGTGGTGGCTCACTCCTGTAATCCCAGCACTTTGGGAGGCCTAGGTGGGCGGATCACGAGGTCAGGAGATAGAGATCATCCTGGCCAACATGGTGAAAAACCCCACCTCTACTAAAAATACAAAAAAAATTAGCTGGGAATGGTGGTGTGCGCCTGTAATCCCAGCTACTTGGGAGGCTGAGGCAGGAGAATTGCTTGAACCCGGGAAGCAGAGGTTGCAGTGAGCAGAGATCGCGCCACTGCACTCCAGCCTGGCGACAAAGCCAGACTCTGTCTCAAAAATAAAAAAGAAAAAGGCAATGCATTTTTACTAGTTTGCAAAAAGGCAGAAAAAACGAAAATCTTTTAAAATGTTTATGCTTTTTAGAAATTACCATATAATATATAAAAACAATCACTAGAGATAATGGACCCTAGCACAAACGTTGTGCTCAATTAGTTAAGGCGTGTGGGTAGGTAGAACCCAGGGAAATTTTCATCCCCGGTCAGGATTTTCTGAAACTCTCCATGCCTTCACTTTGCTCACGACCATCCCCTATCACTTAACGCAATGTTAACAACTGAGGTCCTACTGGGAAACTAGACAACAGTAATGGGGCTTGATCACCCAAGAGCAAGAAGCAGAGATGTAAAAGGAGAGTTTCTGTCATTGTCATTGGATGTGCCTGGGGACTTGAGTACCAGTACCCTCTCTGGCTTTTATTCTAATGCTTCTTTGGACCGATCCTTTCTCCTCATTCTAATTCAAATTCAAATTCACATTCAAGTCCTGGGTTTGGATGAGAGAAACTCTTAAGTCCCTAACACCATATGCATACAAAGTTCGTAGATGAGTAGATGTTTCTTAGTTCAATAAGTACTATGTTTACTGGAAAGGAGCCTTTCTCTCTTGCTGTTGTTTATGTCTAGAATGCCATTCCCTTTCTCTGCCTCCTAGAGAATTTCTTTATTCTTTAAAGCCTCACCTAAATGAAGCCTCTTTTTGAAACTTTCCTGCATTTTCCCGGACCTAGGTAACCACTCTCTTCAGTGGATTTGTATTCACAGTATAGTAACTCTAGTACTCCAATACAATTGTATGGGTGTTTATCCACCCCTTTGAATGTGAACAATTTAAAAACAATTCTCTCTTATCCAAGCATCTTCATCTCCTCTCAGGATCAGAGTAGAAGGTGACGTGATAAGTTTTGGATTGTATTTATCTGTATGGAAGAAATGTGCTGACCCACCATGCTTATCTGTGTTTATGTAAAAATTCTCTTGGATTTTTCACTATTGGAAACTCTCAAGGAGGAATGAGAGTTTGTACTATTAGCAGTATGTTCCACTATATGATGTTCAGTTGATAAACTTGACCTCAGGACTATGTTGCATTATTTTTTGGTACATATATGTCACAGCAAATATGGTTCATATAGAGTGTAAATGGCATTGTACTGAATGTTAAGAAAATTTGTCATTAAAAAAATGTTCCAAGACAGTACCTGAACCATATAGCACAGGTACTGTCAAGTGACATTTGTCCCAGTAAACCTCAAAGATAGTTTTATGGAATCTTGCTTTTTCAGGCAGTCCTTAGTCTGAGAGCTCTAGCAAATTTGTGAGCAAAGTATCAGATACCTCTTCAGCCCCACCTGAGATTCTCTCGGTCTCACATGTCTTCCAGGTCCTTGTCCACTTGTTCTGTCCCAGTTGATGCTATGATAGTGGTCCAATCAACTTCGTGTCTACCTGTTGCTGCAGGTTAACAGAACCCCTGTTTCGGGTAGAAGGGCTACAGGCATACTCAGGGCTTGCGCATACGCAACTTGAAAGTGCAGGGGAGCTATGTATGTGGCAAATCTTTGCCAAATGAGAGACAGGAGATATTTTAAAAATTCATCTTCTTTCTTTTCCCTGAAAGGGCTGTTCTGAGATGTTTTATCCACATGTTCGCTCTAAAGACAATTCCATAAGATCAAACAATTAGTGATGCTTGATTTCAAGCAGTGGCCAGCTAGGTCATGCACCCTTTGTATTTATTCTCTCCCCTTCCCTGCCTCTCTCCCCTTTATCTGTATTCCTCCTTCCCTGAGAATGCACTCCCCAATGAAGCACTAACACATAATATTATGCCCCAGGCTCTTTTTTTTCTCTAGAGCATTTGGGCAAAGATTATGTATATTCATTAAACACTTACTGGAAACTACTGCTAAGTGCTTTAAAGGGCATATAATGAATAAGGCACAATCTCTGCTCTTAAGGAAAAGATGATCAGATGATGGAGGGGCATAACCTGAAATGGATACATACAAAACCATAATATAACAGTTGTAATGGCCAAAAAGGTTCCAATGAGGAAGAATATTATTAAGAGAAATCCTTTTGTCTCTAAAATCTCTAAATCTTCATTTCTTTTCCTCCTCTTCTCAGAGCTGAGCATTTTGAGCCAACTGCCTAAAGGTAGAATGGCATTTTTCTTTTCCAAATCAAAAACTAAATAATAATAATAATTAAAATATTATTTATGAAAAGTGTGCAAGAAACCTGGCTCCTAGCTTTAGAATTTTGGTGTTTTTATAGAAAATTTGTTAAGAATTCCTCAAAATCAGAAGTCTTACTATAGACTCTACATGTCAAATATAAACGGGTCCAGTTAGACATGTGAGTCTCCTTGTTTCTTCCTAGTTCTTAATAGTGTCCTCATTTCATTTTCTTGGTTAATAGTATTGGTTGAACCCTCAGCTTCTTTCAGAAATGCCAGAGGTCTCACCTATAGAGAAATTCAAGATGTTTATCTCAAGATTTTTTCTGGTTTTCTAGGAATCCCTCTCCTAGGCTGCCTCTTACTTTTACATTTCCCAAAGCAGTCTTGTCATTATTTGGCCAGCTGAGGATTGGATTCTCTCTAATAAACCAAAAATTTCTCTCACTGTCCACGCCTAGCAAAGACACCCAGTAAGAATGACAACCTGCACATGCTTGGAATTGATTCTAATGCATGTGTGGAACTGAAGATTACATTAGCATCCTACTTTTTTCCCTTGGGAAATACTGATTGACTACCAAAGCATCACCACCAAACTAGGGCAGTGTTGGGGTTACTCCCAGAGCAACAGAGTCCACTTGCTATTTTAGCCCCAGATTAGTGGTTATTTTAATATTTCACTTGCACTGGCATTGGTGAGGAAAGCCAGATTATCATCAGCTGGAGAGAAAAATATGAATAGAGAAGCAAATACAAATATTATTGACTATTTTTCACAGCTATGAAGCTGTGTAAGAACAGAGGGAGATGAAAACACAAGTGTAAGACTTGACTTTCAAATGGCATTTAGTTTACTTTCCAGATACCACACTCTTTGAAATTCATTCTTGTTTTTTTACTGTTGTTGTTTGCTGCAGACTGCTTTCCTATCATGAGCCTAAACTGTCCTCTCTGAGTAGTGTGTTTCACAATGGTTTCTCCCTCTTCTTGTTATTGAAAAAGGCACAGGGCTTCTAACTCAGAGTAAAGTAGTGATAATGCAGGCAGGTGTTCCTCAGATGGTATTAGGTTAATACCATCTTCCCTAAACAGTTAAATCAGACAGGTTCAGAGAACTGGGAAAGTGGGAAAGGTGGGGGGCAGGGTAGGCACCGGAATAGGGAGGGAAATAAACTATGATTTCATTCAGTCTATCCAAAATGTCATGAGGTAAAACTTAAAGGAAGCAGTAAAATCAGAAAGAATTTCAGTCTAAGGCTTTTATTTATCAAATGTGAAAGAGAAAAAATGTTCTGTTTAAAAACAGAGGTCTTTGGTTGATAGTTAACCCAAATAGGCAGCCTAAATATGGGAAAATTGCCCTTTTGGTTCATGGTGGTATCTTGATGGAGTAGTCCTGCCTTTCTCCCCCCTGCCTTGCTGCCAGCACACTCCATTGGCTGCTGTGCCCTGGCATGTTGGAGGGTCAGGGGTGCAAGTGGCAGTGACAGCTTATTTCTCTCAGCCACAACATGGTGAAGGAGATGAAATGTTATCATGACAGCCCATAACCCACTTTTTATGAGGCTGGACCTGTTCTGAAATATTTAAACACTGCTATTTTGAACACAGAACCATTTATGAATGATTAATAACAACATCTAGGCCCCTGCATCTGTCTCTAGAAAGAGGCAGAACCAGCTTTTTTGACTGTCACTGATAAATCGCCCTCTCTGCATCTCTCCAGTGGGAGCTGAAAACACTGCATCACAGGTCCCCATGTTCGATGCGGAGCTCAGAAAGAGTGCCCACACCTGGTTCTGCCTGGAGGAGGAACTGGCATGACTCACAATCAGCTTCGTGAAGGAGTGGGATTGCTAATGTCCTTGTAGCACTGGGCCAGAAGGAATTGGTCCTTAACTAGAAGTAAAACTGGTCAATTAAGGCTTGGTCAGGAAAAGAACAAGGAGGAAGATGAAGTGGTGGGGGAAGATTCTGGAAATCAGTGCTACACAACAGGACCGCCTCCGTGCTTCTGACTTTCCCTCCTCTCCATCCTGTGACTGAAGAGCTAAACATCTAAGATCTGTGCTCTGCCAGAAGCCAAGTGACATAGAATAGCACAAAGGCTCAACCTTGGACCCTGGAGCCTCTCCAAATCTCCCCGCCATCACATCCTGACCAATTAATTGAAGCAAGTCCCTTCATGTTCCTGAACCTTAGTTCTTTGACCCACAAAATGGGATAACTTGATAGAATTTTTGAGACAATCAAATGACATATTACTTACAAAAATGATTCATAATCCAAAAAAAATGACAACATATAACTATACTATTAATAATAACATTTTAGGATTCACATTGATTAGAATAATGTATTTGACAAAAGTACTTTGAGGATATATCTGATGAGTCCCCAGAAGAATGCTACCACATTGCCTTTCTGTGACTTGGGACCTGGGAGATTTGGGGACATTAGACAAGATAAAGAATAATTCTCTTTCTACCTGATTGGGCCCATAGGATATAAATATAAAGGCACTTCCCCTAAATTGCAGCTGATAGGTACTGGGCAGAGAAGCTGGTTTTATTTTAGATTTATGTAGTACAATAACAGTATTACAACTGAAGTACCAAAAGTTTTGAACATGAAATGTTTATGCCTATGAAATACTTAATGATCTTTCCTGCACAAGATGGAAAGGCTATCGGCTTAGAGGAAAATAACAAAATGTCCAAAAAGGAATGTGTGAAATATCTTTTGCAGGTGCACAGTTCAGGATGCTTTCTGTCATTCATCCAAATACTTTCTTCACTGAGAGATACTGAAGAAAAATAAACGACGGTGAGATTCACAGTCACAGTTTCCTCACTTCACCCCGACTCGGGATGAAGAACTTGAACTTTTGTCTGTTAAAGTTACAAACTAAGAAAATAGTACAGGAGCTTTTCTAAAGGTAAAACTGGCTCTCCTTTCTTGCAGGACTTCTTGAACAGGCCCCAGACTCAGAGACATAGTCCTGCAGCCCCAAAGTCTTATCATTCTTTTTACTCAAATGGTTTTAGTATTATTTAGGGTCTAATATTATCAATACTCTCATTTCCTATAGATTATACTTTTCTCAAGGTGCCCTGGAAACATTAGCTAAGCTCTTTTTTTCAGTGTTTTCTTTTGCCCTGAAAAAAATTAATCTGACCTACTCAAGATTGACCCATCAACCGGTTCACCTCTAGGGCTGCGAGGGTAGGGTGGCACTGTGAACACAGAAGCCTGTCAGGGTAAACTCAGCTGTTGGGGCAAGCAAGCCACCTTTGTCTTTGTGCCTCCCCTCTGTCTTTCCAGAATGTTTCTCCCACATCTTCCAAACACCGTAGCCCTATTACTCTGGCTATCCACTCCCTCCTGCCCCGCAGCCCCACCTCTGGACTTGCATTTCTCCTCCCCTCAAATGCTACCCAGACTGTCTTCAACCGCCCCAGGCTCTCCCACTCTTTAGCTTGAAAAGCCAATCATTCCCTGAGCTTTTTGCTCTTGGGCAAGGGAAATGTGAGGTGAAAAATCCCTAATGTGTAGGAATAAGTGTTACTTAGAAGAATTCCAGGCAGCTTTATTGAAGGGCGAGGAAGGTGGTCATTTGAGTCCTTGGAATGCCAGTGCTCGGGTCACTGTGGAAGTCAGGATAGTCCTGTAGGGCAGGGAATTGGAGGTGGGTGGCGCAAGTTGTTGTTGAATTGTGTATGTTCTGACCTCTGCCACCCAGGCCAATTTTAAAAGGAACTCTTCCTGGTGTAAAGTCTAAAAATGAGGGAGAAAAAAATCAGATTTTATTCTAAATTTAAGCTCCTATTTCTAGTCTTAGCTCACGTATGATGCGAGCAGTAGTGGCTCACATCGCATCCCAGTGGCTCACCCCTACACAGAGGCCAAAGCTCCAGAAGGTTGGCAAAATTGGCAGTTTCCAAAGGCGGTCTCCTGACTAGCAGCATCAGTCTCACCTGAGGACTTGAGAGAGGTGTAAGTTCTTGGGCCTTATTCTGGGCCTCCTGAGTCAGAGCCTCTGGGGATGGGGCTTAGCAATCTGTGTTTTAACAAGGCCTCCAGGTTAGTCTGAGGCACCCTCAAGATGAGAACCACTGTGCAAAAGGTACAGCTCTGCCCTTGCTTAAGAAGATTTGATTAAAATCACAGCTGCACTACCATTTATAGCCCAAATTGTTTCAGAAAGATTTTAAGGGAGCTGTCTTTCAACTCCCTGTGTGACCTTAAGCTGTTCACATAAACAATCTGCAGCTCTTCAGTTAGCTATAAAATGGAAATTGTGACATCACACTCGAAGCTGTTAGGAAATATGAAGTAGTATACCTGAAAAGTAGAGGAAATATGAAGTAATATGTATGAAAGTATATTTAAAATCATAAAGCAGTATGAAAATAACAGAGACATAATTATCTTCCATCTCTCTTTTTATTTCTTTTCTTCCTTTTATCCTTTCCCCATCCCTTTTCCTTCCTCTCTCTATCCTTTCACTCCAGCTTTTCTTCCTCTCCTTCTTCCTTACTTCTGTGTGACGTATGTTATCTATAGTTCCTGGGTTTTAAATTAACCCTAAGTTCTTTAATATTGAATAAATTTACACCCCACTCTATTAAACATTGTATTTGTTTAAAAAATCCAAATGCTTTATTTAGTGCTTGAGATACTTTTGTATATATGAGCCTGACCATAAATGAATCAGAAATATTTGAATTTTATTTCTCTATTATCTTTTACACAAAACATGGTTTTTAAATTAAGGGAAAAGTTCCTTGGCAAAATGAATTTCAGATTTGGGAAAAAAATGTTGGATGTTCCAAACCCAAACACTGCTGAGCTTTTATCCCTGTTGATGTGAAATATTTAGTGCCTTACCAATTTCAGGATACATATGACCTGAGTGAATATCTGTTAACTGCTTTCTTTTGTTTATGAAATAGGCAGTGCCTGTTTAAGACCTTAAAATTTCACTATGTCCAACCTAAAAGGATAAACAAACACCAATGATAAATGAATCCAAGAAATAATTTTGTTTGTCTATATGTGAACAAAACACTGCAATTTTGCATGTGAGTTCTTACTTATAGTTTTTCTTTCAGAAAGACATTGTAATATAGTGGAAATAATATGTGGCTTGGAATTTAATAGGCCTATATCTGAATAATGGCCATGCCATTTACTAGCTTGAGGGCAAAATATTTTACCTGGATGATCACTGTTTTCTGATAAATAATAAGAATGGTGATATGATGCTATAAATCTGTAGAAAACATCAAATCAAAAGATATGATAAAATTCACTCCTTCTCTTGAGTAAACAAAATAGACATAGGTTCAGATATAATCTCAATACATTTCAGACCAGAGGAATCACACACATGAAATACTAGTCCTATGAAGCATTATTATTTATGGATTAGTTTTAATTCCTAATAACACAAAAAATGCTAATAGAAAAATGAAAATGATGAGAAATTGGGATTGGGGTCTATAAAGTTTCCAGAAATGTATTACTCTGAATAAACAAATTATTTGGTAGAGTACAGACACCACTCATGTTCATTTCATGAATAAACCAAAATGGCCAATTGGAATATTGTTTCCCCAATTAGTTTACACGCTAAATTATTGCATATATAGAAAGAAAATGTTCAGTTTTAAAATATATAAAGCAATAAAAACCAGTCCTAAGTAATATCATCAAATTATATTGACATTGAATGCTCCATTAAACTGAGTTAAAGAGCTGTATCCAGTCATATGAAAGAGATTTTCATTTTTAATTGTTAACAAGTGCTTCTTACCATGGCAAAGCCGTCTTGCTCATGGTTAATTGGCTCAAGTCTTGCTTGAGAAATGAAGGTAGAACACATCGCTAATCCTATTGCTTATCCCTAGCCTACCATTAAAGTCTTCCTCCCTACCTCCTTTTCCTGGGTTTTCTGGCGTTTCAACTTCTCCACTATCTTCACCATTTGGAATCCTCCGTATTATTGAAAAGAGTCCTCCAAGAAATTCTTATTACCCCTTTGCCCCCTTAAATTGGTGCAGAATCTCTGTGGTCTTTGAATCCCCATGAACTTTATAAATTATGCTTTCCTCTATTTTATTTTGTAACTACTTGTGCCTGCTGCCCCGTGAGCCCTCTGGGTATGTCCTTGGTACCTGCAGTGTCTAGAACACAGTGTAGCACAGTATCTGCCACAGTGAAGTGTGCAGAGTGAAGTTGTTCTAGCAGAGTTGAGAGGTATAGTGGGCAGTATGGCAGAGGTTGGGATAATTTCTAGAGCAGAAGTCAAGTTCAGCTTACATGCTTGACTGAGTAAGCCACTTGGCTATAAAGATAAAGCCACACATGCAAGCAATTTGCTTCATCACAGATCTGTTTCATTTGTCCCATGTATATTCATGCAAAACCTATGCACTTCCTCTCATTGTAAAAAAATTAGGGCCAAATATACACTGGCCCAAGAAATATATCTTTCATGTGATTCTTTTGTGGAATGGACATATTGACACTGATAAATTATAAAAATGGCGACTGGTAAGATATAAACCATGACACACAGCATATTTTAAATGGTGAACTAGAACAATACTACTTTTAAAATGTGTAAATTGATTTTTATTTTAGGGATGTTTTGGACTCTTACACTTGTGAGACAACCTGAGAATGCAATGTTTAATTAATTTATTAGTCTACTTTTTAAAATAATACACCTAAAAAATCACAAAGAAGATGAATAGTAAATTATTTTCAAGTATGAATTGAATAACACCTCGCTGTTATTTCAATATAACAGATACATAAAATGTCTTTTGAAGAATAATGGTCTTCACAGAACACGTAGTTGATTCCAAGTGATTTCAATTTATTATCTGAATACCTAACTTTTAGTTGTTTTTAACCATGAAAGTATAAATGAAATTCTTAACTAATGGCTGCAAATTCCTCATAAACATCATAAGTGGAATTCCCCAAAATGATGCAAGTGTGTAATTCAGTATTATTTCTTAACCACTTATGAAGGCAACCAAATAAAAAAAGAAAGAAAAACTTTTAAAAAGTTCCTGTTTCTTATGTAAATCATAATTTAATTTCCTATATTTATTTGACTCAAAAGTAACGAGACTAATGTACACCCACATTAAAAACAATTCTTGCACTGTGATCCTCGCTCAGGAGTGCTGCATTTGCTCTGCGGGTGCCGCTGGCAGTGTTTCCAGAGGCTGCTGTAGTGAGCGTGAGGGGGCTATGTGATGACTTGCTCCGTTTGAGAGGAAAGAAAGGAGCAGAGTTGCTCAAACAGCAATGGGGCAAGGAACAAAAGTAATAGAAATCATTTTTCAGTATAACACGTACACTGAATTGCTTTTTATTATTTGTATAATATAGTTTACATGATTTTTTGGTTTTATTTTGCTTTTCCCCAAGATTATCAGAAAAATACCGCAGTAGCCTTCAAGTGTATTTAATCAGCTCTGCAAAGGAAAACTCAGATTCATGGGAGGAAAAGAAGTGAAAAAAATTAGTTAACCTTTCATACAGTCTCAAAACAAATCACAACGAAGATGAATAGGAAATTATTTTCAAGTATCAATTAAGTTTAGAAAATGAAACTCCCAGGAAATCATCTTAAAATTTTTTCCTTTTCCTTTTTAAATTTTTTGTCTTATTTCCTACATTCGCTTGTCCTAAAGATGAAAGCATTATGATAATTAACTCCAGGAAGATACTTATATTACGGAGTTTTAGATGAGATACCCTTTTAAAAAGGTCTAGCAGAGAGAAAATTCTTTGTACAGTAAAAGGGAGAGTTGCGATCTTTTTTTTTTAATGTTACTGAAATATGGTTTGTTGCTGAGAGATTTATGAGAGGGAATAAGAGATCAAAAATTCCTTCTGAAAGTTTGAGGTTCAGTAAACACCAAACTACTACTTTCCAAACAAGTTTCTATTTTTAAAATGTCCTGAAGATTATAGAGTGAAATTTAATCTATGTTTGAATCATTGTCTTCTGTATCAGCAAAACATTACTTTACAAAGCTACAGCATGTCCTTGAGGCAATCTGAGTTGCATTATGGGGAAAGGAGAATGGATGGAAGGGAAGGCTTAACACTTACATTTTTAAAATAACATGTAATTTCGCTTTAATGAATGAAAGCAAAAAAAAAATTATTTGGTATGTTTATTAATGTAATGCCTTTAGTAAAGAAATACAAATAATATTAAAGTTATTTCACACTACTTTGTTTTATTAAGCATAAATGTATTAGGTGAAAACATTTAAAATTGTTCTCTTGCTCTACTGAAAGCTGAAGATAATATGCTAAATATTAAGAATGATGTAAAGGAATTAATTTTAATGGGTTCCTCAAATACTGTTTTGAACCATTGACAGTGGCATCTTGAATTGAGATAATAAACTTTAATTGTTGACATATTTGAAATACATTGATGGCTACCTTTTTCACTTTTCGTCCTTATCTGCCATGTGAACAGTAATGTCTACGCATCTAGCAACTGCAGAAATGTGATATTGGAATAGCAACATGTATGGTTATATTTTTATATTGCCCCCAAAGTCAATAATTCACTATTCGATTTTTCAAAGTCATCATTTCACTATTCAATTTTTCCTAAACTTTACTGAAACTATACAAGACACCGTAATTAAAAATACTCCCACTACTCAATGAATCAGTACTTTAGTTAAATTGAGACTAGTGTTGGATATCTTCATATACCCTGCTCTACCTTACAACTGCTCTCATTGTATATGGTAAGCCATGCATATTGCACATCTCTATTCCCATATACACCTTGAGCAGAATTTTTTCGTACTGAGCAAAGACTTTTCTTCTCTTGAGCTTCCTTTATTGACAGGAAGACTAGACAGTCCTTTCAGAATAGCTGCTGTTTAAAGATATTGCTGTCATTTCGGAAATATGGTGCTCAAAGCAAATATAAACATTTTATTCATTTGTAATCTTCATATGTTAATGCTTTATTTCTCAAAATGTTACCAGGTTTACTATATAATTTGATTTACTCTGTAGGTACAAATCTTAGAATTATTAATTGTTAATTTTCAAGGACCCCAGTGAGAGTCAATTGGGATTAGACTATGGAATTAGAATTACGGCATTTCTTGCCTCCAGGTGTAACCTTCAGACCACATTTTCTCACAAATAAAGTAATGGAAATGAAAGAGAGAAGTTTTAGGAAAGGTCAGACTGAAACCAACAAAAACAAGTGAATGCCAATTACATCAGTGGATAATGTAGCACATGTGTCGTATAACACGTCTTTTTTCAGAAGACACTTTCCATAGGATGAGTTGCAGATTTCTTTTAAAGTTCCAGACTTTGCCTAAAATCCTGTTCTGAATATAATGATTTCAACTTAATACATATATATTAGAAATGAAAACAGCTCAAGGTCTTAGGTTAGAGTAAGTAGACCTGAATTATATATAATATTATATTCTGCTAATTCAATGTTTATGTGCAATGAAAAAGGCAGCAGCTCACAGCAGGGAGGAAATAAGCAAATCCTGGCAAGAGGGAGGTTTTCTGTATCCACCTGAGAGCTTGTTAATAATACTGATATCTCAGTATAAGGAATAGTAACTGCCATTTACTGAGCACCTTATATGTTACATGCATCTGATTTTCTGGAATCCTCACACAAGCACAGTGAGGTAGTTACTATTATGCCCACTTTATAACTGAGTAATTAGGGGTTAAATTATTTGCTCAAGACCAAATACTTACTAAGTGGAGCATAAGGCTTTGAATCCATTTATGTTTAAGCCAGAGGATGCTTTTGCCACCACATAGTGTATGGACTCAAATTTTAGAGCCAGACTGGCTTTATCATGTAATTATTGAGCTAGTTAACCTCTCTGAGCTCAGTTTTTCTCTTGAAAAATGGAGGTGTTGATCATGTCTACTTCACTGATTCCTTTCTTTCTTTCTTTCTTTCTTTCTTTCTTTCTTTCTTTCTTTCTTTTCTTCCTTCCTTCCTTTCTTTCTCTTTTTTTTTTTGACGGAGTTTCGCTCTGTCGCCAGGCTGGAGTGCAGTGGCACAATCTCGGCTCACTGCAACCTCCACCTCCGGGTTCAAGCGATTCTCCTACCTCAGCCTCCGAGTGGCTGGGACCACAGCACGTGCCATCATGCCCAGCTAATTTTTTGTATTTTTATTAGAGACGGGGTTTCACCATATTGGCCAGGATAGTCTCAATCTCTTGAACTCGTGATCTGCCCACTTTGGCTTCCCAAAGTGCTGGGATTACAGACATGAGCCATCGTGCCTGGCCCTTCACTGATTATTAACCCATTTTGCATTTGGAATCAAATGAAGAGCTTTTAAACAACAGTGAGGCTTGGAGCTTACCCCCTTATTTGCTATTATTAAAAATCTCCTCATATAATTCTAAGGCTTAAAAAGGGTTGGGAACACCTGACATGCCTCACTGGATTGTTGAGACTATTAAATAAGATTTATATCTGCAACACTTATAATGGTGTCTAGCACATAGTAGTTACTCATAGGAGCGTGCTATTGATTTTTATGGTGTATTTGTTGAGTTCCTTGGGTTGCAAACCTGACATCTGAGATTGCTGACATTTCTAATTACTTATTTTCTCTCTCTTCCTTACTCCCCACTCCCTCCCAGCTTCCTTTTTCTTCTGCAATTTTTTTTTTTTTTAAGCAGAGTCTCACTCTGTCACCCAGGCTGGAGTACAGTAGTGCTATCTCAGCTCACTGCAACCTCCACCTCCTGGGTTCAAGTGATCCTCCTGCCTCAGCCTCCTGAGTAGCCAAGACTACAGGCACAACCCACCACACCTGGCTAATTTTTGTACTTTTTGTAGAGATAGGGTTTCACCAAGTTGTCCAGGCTGGTCTCGAACTCCTGGACTCAAGCAATCCCGCCCACCCCGCCTCAGCCTCTCAAAGTGCTGGGATTACAGGCCTGAGCCATTGTACCTCATCATATTTTTTGTTGTCATGATAGAAAACGTGAACGTCCTGTCCCAAATTATAATGGACCCATCTGGTTTTGGTCTTCTGGGTATCCCTTCTTTTGGGTGCATGTCTGACCTTCTCCCATTAGCACTGGTTTTGCTGGGATGGCAGTCACAGGATTGTCTCTCCCTCCTCAACCCTAATCCCACCCCAAAGAAGTTGATATGTGATTTACACTAGGTCAATCACAATTTCCATGTGGAAATTTGTATCTCAAGGGAAGGCAAATGAAAAAGGAAAGTGATTGGATCTGAGCATTTCAACTGCAGCACTCTAAGGAGATGGTCCCTGAGATCTTGATACTAGATCCAAAGAGTCAGATTCTTCTGTTTCCCTAAGTTTGTTCATATATTCTTATGATTCTGTTATGTTCTCAGTATCCTAATAATATATATATATATAGTTGCTATATATATATATATAGTTGCTATATATATATATATATATAGTTGCTATATATATATATGTATAGTTGCTTAATGGAACCATTCTGTTGTTTGCAAAGAACTCTTGATGATATATGAATTTTATATTTTATGGTCCAGGAACCAAAAGAAGATTCTTTATTTCTTCTTCATCCTCATCCAAAACTTCATCCCCATCAGCATAAAAACTCAGTCTATCTCAGAACAGGAGAAAATGACTGGACCTTTCAACTGGGACTAAGGAATGGAGTTACATTGTAGTCATGGGGAGGAGTCAGGAATTTACAGAGCAGGAGTGCATGACATGTAAAGAAAGTTATTATCTCTACTAAGGCTCCTAGCAGCTGCCCTAGCCCACCCACAACCCCTCCTTTTTCACCATCTCCCAACCTCTGCCACAGGCACAGTTTCCCACTGTTCCCGGCAAAAACTATTTGGTGTGTACTGCATGCTCTTGTTTTTTACTTCTGATTGGAATATCCATTTGCTTTCCATCTATCAAGTTCACTTCAACTTTGTGCCCTACATTCCTATAAAGTTCATCTTAACTCTCCAGGCAATATCAGTGTCTCATTTCTTTGTACCATCCTGTTAGCATCCTATCTAACATAGAAGACCAGAGGAAAAAAAAAGTGGGGGGCTGTGATTTAAGAGTCAGAGGTAGATGCAAAGTTTAAAAAGGAAGGCACACATGAAAAACAAGAGAAATAAAAATCTGGGACTTCTGAAACCCCATTTTACTGTTGTCTTTGCTAAAGGCTCCAAGCTTTTAATTTAATTTGTGTGCCTTGTAAGGCTCTTTGGTCCCTGTCATTCATTTCTTGGCTGTGGATGAATAAGGAATGTTATTTCAATTCTATATTCTTCTTTCTGGTAGAAAAGCAAAGATAGATAGTATGTCAAATGTCAGCTGCTGGCAGGCTATTCGCAAGGCACCTGCTGAAGAATTTGCTGCCTTTATGTAGACCCTGACTATTCTCCAACTCATATCAGGGCCATTGAGGGTGTATCAGACAAAGTTTGTTCATCTATCAAAGGAAGATCAGTTTTCTGTCTTTCCCGTTATGAAAGAGAGATGAGAGGGCATAGTATTACAGTGCACTCTTCACCTACTTTCAGGGAGGAAAAGAATATATGTGGTTGGTAAGAAATCATTCTCTAGTTTTTAATTTCTGTTCAACCCTGTGCAACATTTCCCCTCATTTTCTATTATTTCCCTTATCTCTGGCTGAATGAGAGTAATTCTAAACTTCTTTTGGCATAGGTGTAAATTCTGAGGCCTCAAGCAAAGCATGAGAAGGAGTCACCATTTCTCCTAGAACCATCCTTCTGAGGACTCTCAGGACAAATTGAGCATGCAGTTGTGAACTCAGATGCTGGAGAAGTTTCTCCAACTGAAGTTGGCTTAAGTTTGCTCTGGGTTGTGCTGCAGTGAGCTTTGGGGACAAGGTGTTTGATGCTGCAATTCAGTGAATTAGCTTCCTCTGGGCCTTGAGAATACCCGATCCCACCCCCATCTTCTGTCCTTGCTTCTCTTGATTGATACCAGTTGAAGATTTGAACTTTGATCTTGTTTGCCTGTCTCCTTTGTGATGCATAATGACTTACATATGTTTAAGTAGAATATTTATGATAAAACCACCTGGTTTCTCTAAAGAATACTAGGAGGAATGACTCATTTTTCCCCCTGATTAGAGTGCAGAACATTGCCTTTTTGGTTTTAGTTTTGTCTAGCAGTACTTCTGCTATTGTGACAAATGTTATGGAGCACTGTGTACCAAAATAGATGTCGTATCCATCTCAAATCACCGACACTAACAATAGAAAGGAAAAGTAATTAAAAATAAAACCTCTCAAAAGAACACATCCTCCAAGGAAAGGAAAATGAGACGTAGCATGTTAATTCCACAAGCAGACGCATCTAAAGCCTCTCTCGGGATAGTGGAAAACACAGCAAACATCTGGGAGATT
The DNA here is from genome assembly GCF_028858775.2 of Pan troglodytes. Lineage (NCBI taxonomy): Eukaryota > Metazoa > Chordata > Mammalia > Primates > Hominidae > Pan > Pan troglodytes. The sequence continues at coordinate 133,915,901 of NC_072403.2, read as the reverse complement.
TCAGCTGTGAAAGAAAATTATAATCATTGGTTACAAAGACTTTTCTTGCCCCTTGCTTGTAAACAGTCGAATAAGTCCATGGAAAAGTATATAAATAGGAGGAATCATGAAATCTCAAACTAAATATCCCTAGTCAGGATAAAAGAGTAAATTTCGGGCAGAAATTCAGGAAACTACTGGAAAAAAAAATCTGTTTCCAAATCTGAACTTTAGAATACAACTCATAAATCAGCCCCCAATTACCTCACTGGCCTTGTGGCCTGCAATCCTCCCACACTGGCCCCTCCTTGCTGCTTGAATATATTAGGGCTTCTCACTCGCTGGTGCTACTGCCTAGTATGCTCTGTGTAAGTGTGGCTTTCTCCCTCACTTCCTTCAGATGTCAGCTAACATATCACTTCCTAGCTTTAGTCCTGAAGAGGTTTTCCTCATTACACTTATTATTTCCTGACTAATTACACATGCGTGTATGCTTGGTTGTTGCTTATCTTCCCTTTCTAGAATGTTAGCTCCTTGAGGGAAAGGACTTTGTTTTCTTCAGTGTTAACATGCTGGAACTTGAGATGGTGCTTGGCTCATGGAAAATACACACTGATATTTGTTGAATGAATAAGTGAAAAGTATAAAAGAATGGGAAAAACAGAATGTGTGGTGATGTGACGTCCCACCCAGATCCCTCTGTAAGGAAGGAGGACTTGTTGCCCCACAGCCTTCAGCTGTCAGCCCTTTCAGATCACCTCAGCTGCACAGGTGAGCTGCCAAGGTTACATCATTCTGTGGGTGGGCCACGCACAATGACTGATTGAGGCAAAGGTGTGAAGAAAAGGCCATGTGGTTTTAACACAGGGAAAATATGAAGTTGAGCCACATTAACTCCGAGATGGCCAAGGCTGCTGGTCTGAATCATAGGTGGGTTCCTCCCTTGATCGACCCCACATTTCACCTCTCCTTCCACAGGTGTTGATCCAAGTGACACTCCCTAGTAAACATCTCAAAACCGAAGTTCGCTTTCTAGAAAACCCAAAATGCAACAAGATGAAAAAACGAGAAGTATCTCTTCTTTACAATTTACTGTCCTATTTCATAACACTATGTCTTCATCCAAAAATAAATTCCTTCATTTGGCAGATATCTGTGGAGAAACTATTATGTTTCCGGCACTGTTCTGGGCACTGATGTGATGGAAATTAAAACACCAACAAGTCTCATGAGCTCTGTGAACTTTATATCCTAGTAGGGTAAAAATAATAAGGAAGCAAATAAAAGAAAATTTGTGAAAGTGTTAAGAGATGTGAGGAAAATAGGTAGTGAGCTGAGAAGGGTGGGAGTGAGCAACTGTTTTTAACTAGGTGTCACGAGAAGGGGCTTCTGAGGCAAAGACTTCAAAGTTGAGGTTAAACTTGGGGATCCAGGCATGCCTGTCTTGGGGAGGTGTGGTCCACATTGGTTTATCACCTGCCAACTACACGCAGGCACTGGAGGGGATACTAGGGTTGCAAAAATCAGTACAAAATAGTCTGTTGCTCTAAGAAGGCTATTTTCTAATTCATACTCATAAATAATTGGAACATCTTAATGTAAGGGAATCTGGGTATTTTATTGCCCTCTTGGTTTGAGTAGTTAAAAAATATTAACTGACAACACCTTTATTGAACAGTTAATACCTGTCAAGCCTTCTTCTAAATAATTTTCACATTCTAACAGAAACAGAAAATAAGGCAGGTATTATTATTACTATATTAATATTTAACAGTTAATAAAATCAGTGCAGAGTAGGTAATTTCCCAGAAACATAGTTAGCAATCAGGAGAAGCAGAAACTAAAACCCAATAGTCTGATGTCAGATCTAGCAGTCTTAATCCTTTGTATTATGTTGAAATGTCTCCTTGCCATGCTATTAGATGTTATTTCTCCTATTGAGTTTAGAAGGGTTATATGTTTTTTAAAAATAGGTGATCTCTTCATTTTGCAACAATAATTATTTCTATATTCCAATATTCAACTATTTTGCAATATGGAAAGTAATATATTTTTCATTAAAATGACTTATAATATGATGGTGTCATTGTTTCTATTAGTAATCTCAGAAAACTTGAAAGCACCATTATCAGTTATTTCTGAGGATACGTTGGAGATTTTCCTAGATTTTCTTCTAACACAAAAGCTTGGGAAAGAAGCAAAAAGTTAGCCAATACTTTCTAAGGTAAAACCAAAGCATAAAAAAGGTAAAATAAAATATTTTAAAATTTAAAGTAGATCAGGAGACACAGCAAATTGTGAATAAATGTGTATAAATGTTCACTTACTCCACAGAGAATTGAAATGTTTTCATGGCCCCGGTTCATGATTCTCCAATGTCAGAATAACTGGGATAATTTTCCATTGGATAAGATACTGTATCATTTTCAACTTAACGAGTGCTTTTTAGATTTTTATCCTCACTCATCACTGATGGAGTCACGTGGCAATTTGATACTAAAGTTTGTCTCATTAGGAGACATTTGTGCTTACTTCAGTATGTTTCCCTGAAATCTATTGCCAAAGGAAAGATGCTTCAAGCTATGACTGCCTGTATCTGATTTTTTTAAAAGCAGGAATAATAAAAATAGTAAATTGAGTGCTTATTATACACCAAGAGAATTTCTGTTTATTATAGCACTTATAAAGCACATATTATTTTAGAGATGCTGAGACTGAAACCTAGAGAAGTGAAGAACATTAAATTGGGTCATGCAGCTTTTAAATTACAGAGGATTCAAGCCCAAACTGATTTAAATTCCATATCTCACACTCATAACCACTATTCTAAGTTGAGAAAATGCTAAATTCATATGCGAGTACAGGTTAAAAGTGATTATATTGTTCAACCATAATTTCTACTTCTTGGCTTAATGAGCAGATCTTCTGTCAGGAATAAATCTAGAAGGATCTGCCCAGCTATGAAAATTCATCTTCATAGCTCTGCAACTTATCTTTTTATCATTACTCAACTAGGAATTTAACTGCCTAGGATTTGTGTTTTCTCCCTTCATGTGGGACTTTTAGAAATCACTTGTTACTGAGTTACACGTTTCATGATTTAACTAGCAATTGATTTGCCTGCTAATGTGCTTCTATTTTAATTTTAAGTATTTTTGTGATCGTCTCTTACTTTATGAATGAATGTGTTCTTGGCCTACGGTTTTGTAAGAAAAATATATCCTAACTACCTTTTTTTAAAAAACAGTTTTATTGAGATAAACCTCACATAGTATATAATTCACCCATTTAAACTATACAACTCGCTGGCGTTTAATGTATTGACAGTTGAGTGTCGATCATCACAATCAACTTTAGAATATTTTTATTACCCCACAAAACCTTGCACTCCTTAGCTGTCATATTCTAATCTCCCCATCCTTTCAGTCCTAGGAAACCACAAATCTATTTTCTGTCTTCATAGATTTTCCTATTCTGGACATTTCATACAAATGAAATCATATAATATGTGAGGTTTTTTTGTGACTAGCTTTTTTCATTTAACATAATGTTTTCCAGATTCATCCATGTTGTAGCATATATCAGTACTTCATTTCTTTTTATTCTGAATAATATTCCCTTGAATGAATATATCCATTTATTAGTTGTCAGCTATTCTTTCTATTTAGTTGATCCATTTATTAATTTATTGATTTATCCCTTTATTAATTTATAGATTTTTCCTGCTTTTTGGTTCTTACAAATAATGGTGCTATAAATGCATTTGTATGTACATTCATAGCACCATTATTTGTAAGAATTTTTGTGTTTACACTTGGCTTCATTTCTCTTGGTTCAATACCATGGAGTGGAATTGCTGGGTCACATGATAACTCTACGCTTAACTCTTTGAGGAACTGCCAAACTATTTTCCTAAGTGGCTGCATCATTTTACATTTTCATCAGTAGGGCATGATGGTTTTGATTTCTCCACATCCTTGTCAACACTTGTTATTATCTTTTGTATTTTAGCCATCTTAAAGGGTATGAAGTGGTACATCATTGTGGTTTTGATTTGCATTTCTTTTTTAACATAACTTTCTAATTAAGCAAAAGGTACTTATCAAAAGCAGTTCAAAATATCTACAAAGGTTATATAGCTACTAACGATTAGAAAATGAAGGAAAAAAAATCACACAATGGAAAATGCGTCTATATTTTCAATACCCACTTTTTAAAGACTAGAATGAAAAATATTATAGAATAGAAAATTTATACTTGAAATACACTCAAGCCAAAAGAAAAAATCCCACATGATAAACCATGCATAGTAATGATGATGATTCTCTGAATGGTATTCTAATCATTCATTAGTTTGTATAAGACATTTCACTAGTGAGAATACTAAGGACACTGTCAAATAAATTATGATGCATAGTTCCAAGCAAACTTTAAGCAATCCTGAAGAACCTGGTCAACATTTTGAACATCAGTATTTCTCTGGCAAACCAGCATATTACTTGATTGTTCATTCATTCCTATTACTATCTCTTCTACTGTGTTTAAAACCATGTATATATAATCTACTTGTGCTAAATGTAAGTTGGATAAATTGCTAAGGTGAGAGCTGGATAGAACAGATGATTCCTTTGCCAGGGAACATTTGAAGTGAAAGACAAAAAATAATTACAAAGGAATGGGCTTTGAATGATGGCAAAGTGTTCACCAAACAGCACTGGTGGTATATGGACCCATTGAGAGTCTTCATTTCTTTTCTAAAACCCTAGAGGCTTTATAGTGTCCACATATCCATATTTCTTCAGGCAGTCCTGGTTTATATCTGTTTTCCTGGTGTCATTGTTAACACCTTTCTCTTTCATTCTCAAAAATCATCTGCAAATATACTTAATTATATTTTCATCCTATTTATAAAAGACCTCCCAGTATAATGATTAAAATGTAAAGAAGATACAGCCCCCAAGGAAGGGAAAAAGTCTGCAATTAGACAACTCTTCAAGCCAGGGCTCTGATTTGGATGAGAAAACTAAGGAGAAAACACCTAAGCTGATGCCTCATCCTAAATGACATCCAATAGATTTCCCCTGCATGGGCTTCCCTAGTGTGCCTCTGACTCTCTCTGAAAACACAGGTGTATCCACCTGAAGGGTAGCATGGGAATGGCACGTTGGAGCACAACAATCCTAACTCGGCCACTGGATTCTGTGGATTGAAACTTAACTTATTTTCGAAGCTCTACTTGATAGAATTGAAGAGGTTGTTAATATCTGCCTATTTCTATCAAGATATGCTCAAAACTATGAATAGACCCGGATATACAAATAGCTCCATGAACTGGGCTCTAAAGGATTGAAGTGGCTGAAGCAGAAGCTGACTTTGTTCTGCCCCACCAGACCACTTTAGAAAGATGATTAATTAGGAGGGGGTGTTTGTGAGAAGGACTTGGATTTTCTTTTTCCAAATCAGTAGGAATTAAAACTAATCCAAAATCCACAGGCTTGCTTTTTGATCATTGCTAGTGGTAGGGTTTTGGTTGCAATTTTTAATAACTTTCAAGCTTAACTTTAAAATGTGGTAATTGAGAGACATGAATCAAGTAGAGAATTTATTTTTTAGAGCTTTGCTGTCTGCCACTTAACTAATTGGCTAGATCCTATTAGATGTCACACCTTTAGTTACCTAATATATAAGTAGTAAATAATTATTGTTCATATTTTAACTTCACTCCTTCATGAATTGCATTTGCTATTATAATTTAAGGCATGACTCTGGATGATAGAGAATTTGTCTGGTGAGAAAGTTATACCATAAGGAGGCCGGGCGCGGTGGCTCACGCCTGTAATCCCAGCACTTTGGGAGGCTGAGGCAGGTGGATCGCAAGGTCAGGAGATCAAGGCCATCCTGGCTAACATGGTGAAATCCCGTCTCTACTAAAAATACAAAAAATTAGCCGGCGTGGTACTCCCAGCTACTCGGGAGGCTGAGGCAGAAGAATGGCATTAACCTGGGAGGCGGAGCTTGCAGTGAGCAGAGATTGCGCCACTGCACTCCAGCTTGGGCAACAGAGCCAGACTCTGTCTCAAAGAAAAAAAAAAAAGTTATACCATAAGGAAAAAACAAGTACATTTAGAATCCCGTGTCTCATGCTCAGAGAATTTTCACACGTGTAAAATTAAACAGACTCCCTAATGGATTCTTCTTTTAGGAGTAATAAGAATGAGATGGGGAAAATGTACGTTTTCTTTCCAAGTTAATATGATTGTAAAACCATGAGCAATTGTGGCCTACATGAAACTGACAGTTTGTGTTGGTACTCTTTCTGGAATGACACAGGCACACTCTTCAACAAGAGTTTTACTGAAGGGCCAGGATTTTTCAAACATTTACTAAGTTTTCATTTGCTATTTAAAAAAAGACTTTGAGCTTTTGTGGTGGGAGAACTCTTTTGCTGATGTATGAGGAGACTGCTATCTGAATTTGTAAATGACATCTATGGAAAATGGGAGGATTAAACAGAGCCTTGCCGTTTCTCTTCGTCTGTGGTGCATTCTACATTTTAAAACTTCTTGGCCGGACATGGTGGCTCACACCTGTAATCCCAGCACTTTGGGAGGCCCAGGCAGGCAAATCACTTGAGGTCAGAGGTTCAAGACCTGGCCAACATGACAAAACCCTGACTCTACTAAAAACACAAAAATTAGCTGGGCATGGCCGTGTATTCCTGTAATCCCAGCTACTCGGAGAGCTGAGGCAGGAGAATGGCTTCAACCCGGGAAGCAGACATTGCAGTAAACCAAGATCATGACACTGCACTCCAGCCGGGGCAACAAGAGCGAGATACCTCCTATAAATAAATAAATAAATGAATAAATAAATAAGTAAAATGAAATAAAATTTCTTTACAACCTATTTGTGCTTTAAATTTTTTTAATGGGTAATAGGTTGGGCTTCTTCTCATAGTGAATGTTCCTTATTTGTTGTTAGTGTTGCCTCTATAGATATGTGTATGCTTTGATATTTCTTCTGTCTTTTACACACACACACTCACACACACACAGACACACCCTTTCTCCCTTAAATTTAGGGACCAAACTGACCAAATCCTAAGTCAGTTTATTAACTGCAAAATTTATATGAAGCAGTTTATAACTGGCCCACAGATATTGGTAATCATGTAGTGGATGTGTATTAGTCCATCTTCATGCTGCTGATAAAGACATACCCAAGACTGGGAAGAAAAAGAGCTTTAATTGGACTTACAGTTCCACATGGCTGGGGAGGCCTCAGAATCATGGCAGGAGATGAAAGGCATCCTTACACGACAGCAGCAAGAGAAAATGAGGAAGAAGCAAAAGCAGAAACCCCTGATAAACCCATCAGATCTTGTGAGACTTATTCACTATCACGGCAATAGCATGGGAAAGACCGGCCCCCATGATTCAATTACCTCCCCCTGGGTCCCTCCCACAACACATGGGAATTCTGGGAGATACAATTCAAGTTGAGATTTGGGTGGGGACACAGCCAAACCATATCAAGATGTATTTCAGTTTTGAGTATCTGAGGACTTAACATAATAGAAAGAAAGAGAGCAGGAAGAAGAGGGAACATGTTCATACTGTATTATCCTCATTTTACTAGTCACCTGCAAATAAATATAATTTAAACAGGTCTAAAATTTCTGCTAACATGAGATTTAAAAAAAAGGCACAGAACATAAATGCACCACATAAATGGCAAATACAGCATGTAAATTAATTCTGAGATGAATAGGAAAATGAAGTCGAGTCATGTTTTCCAAGTCTTCTGATCAAATAATTGAAAGAGAAGGGGGTCATCAAATAAGATCCTGGAAATAGAAGATGCTGAGTGTGAACTATTTTGAAATCCTATCCAAACCTCAACATACATGTGTGGAGAACAAGTATCCGTGTGTTCTGTTGAACGGTCATGTGGTTTTGGGATTTGCTTCAGTTGCTGCAGTCAGCATTTCTAGGCTTTGTCCTGATCCTGTGCCAAGAGGACATCTTTGTGGAGACTTGGAATATACCCTCAGTGTGAGTCCCTGTCTTTAATCTCAAAACCACTTTCAAAGCCATGTGTATCCTGCAGAGCAGTGCAACTCTTATGAAAGCACATTTTTCCAGTGCTTTGGCTATGCTATTACCTTTGGTGTCTTGGTTCTGGTGGATTCTGGCTCCTTAGATAACTCTAGTGTGACTCAAGGAAAGGTATTGGGAGTACAGTTAGCAGAGAAAGAAAGCCATATTCTCAAACTCTCTATGCTCGTATGGTCCCAACTTATGGTCAAACCTAGGTTTTCAGTACTTTTGTTTACCTCTAAGTTTGAAAGGTAGAAAATATGATAAAATTTGAGTGTTGTACTTAGCAATATTTTCTAATATGATTCACCCGGCTGCTGATTAACCCCAAATTTCCTAAGTTGCTGTAAATTTTCTAATATTCTCATTTATATAAACTTACTTTTATATTTTCTAATATTCTCATATGCTTTATATAAACTTGCATGAGCCTAAAACCATTAATAACAAAATACTTTAGCCCGTTATAGTAATCAACTTGACAACTTACCACCTTAAATGAGAAGGTAGAATATCTTTCCGCCAGTGTTCCATTCCACAAATATTCGTTAAGCCCCTTACATTAACAAGGCCCTGCACTAAAATGTTGTGAATGATGTAACTATGAGCCTATCTGAATACAATATTTAGATGTGGCTTAATATTTATAGAAATAACTTAATATTTATAGAAATAAGTATTAAGAATTAAGAAATAAATATTAAGAATATTATTTATAGAAATAAATATTAAGTGGGTTTCTTGGGCACAAATAGAAACCAAATAAGGCTTAATTATTGATAATGAAAAAAAGCCTTTTTATTGAGTTGACCCTGTTTTACTCAGCCTAATTGCCATAAATTCAAAGATTATATAGTATAGCTAGATTTATTTTAGTTCAAGCTATAAATTGGTATTGACAAGATGTGTCTTAAAACATAATGGATTCATTTTTTATATTATGTTTTTGTGATGACAAAACACATCTTCTAAAACAATCATCAAACAGTTGCAACCATCTGTTGTTAAGAACAGAGAAGCAAAGTACTTTATTTCCTCTTTCATTTTTTTTTGTAAGCCTGCACGTCAGCATGTACTTCTCCCCAAACTTTACATCAGCAGTTTGCCAACTTGCTTTGCTATATTGATTTCATGCTTGTTTCATTAATCATCTGTCAGACTCTTTTATCAATGGATAGACAACTTTGCAGACTGATTGCTAGCTCTAAATGTTAAATTTCCTACCATCTCAAGATTCAGTTGACAGTGGTACTCAATGAAAAATGCTACGTCAAAATTTTGGGCAAATTGATCTTTTTGGATCTCAATCTCCTCATCTCTTAGAAATCCAAAAAAGATAAAAAGAAATGATATCTACATTACCTGCAGCTTTAAGTATCTATGAAATGTGACTGATGTAAACATATAAGAAATATTACAGTAGGATTTCCAATCCCAAGAATGATTACTACTATTGAGAGGTATTCAATGACATACGTTAGTCAGTAGATGGCACTGTTTATTATGGTATTCCCATTAGGAAAGCAGTTACAAAATGTCAATTGCCTCACCTGATCAGGGTAGGGGAGGAGAGGACGAGGCTCTGTTCTTACAGAAGAGAACACATGGATTTCTCAGAGGTTAGAGTGACCTGGAGAAGGAATCCAGTTCATCTTATCTATTAGATCTTGGAAAGGGAAATTCTATTCTAGATATTTTTCAGAGATGGATATGTTTAACACACTTCATTAACCACTTTCAAATTTGAAACACTTAAGAAATCTACTTAGATCACATCTTTTCTTGTCCTTGTATTTGGTCCTGAGTGAAATTCAGAAAAATCATTTCCATTTCCTTTCTTTAAAAATCCTTCCAGCTCTATAGGGAGCACTCTTACTTTACACAAGCATTTTTTTCTTCCTTAGGATCTTCAGTCTGAGAAACACTTCAAATTTATGGGAAATGACTACCCACCATGCCTTCTTGAATTCTAATATGCCTTTCATATCAGGGCCACATATACAATGTAGTATCTATACATGCATTTAGGTATTCAATAACCAAAATATGTATATATTTGCAGTACACAACAGATATACATAGTATTTCCATTAGCCAGAAACAACTACAATCTTTTGGAGAAATTAATAGAGCAAAATGAATAAAACATAATTCATAACTGTTAGGTATAGAATGTTGCTTTCAGCTACCATCTCTTTTCATCTTTCTCTTTTTGCTGTTTTTTTCATGACTTTAAAAACAGTTTATAAGTGAAAATAAATAGGAACAAAGGACTGTGTAAATGAACTCTATCAAGTAAATATTCAGAACAGTTTTGTTATAAGTTCAGAGAGGTAACCATCCTGGACCATCAGATATCATTCTTTTTCTTTAAAAATTTTAAGGAAACATTAGTGCACTTAAGCTTTATACAATTCTGTCTCCCTGTATTGTATTTTAAGTCTCTGAAAAGCATGGAATATGTTGTATATGTTCATGGATCCCAAGAGTTTTACACAGTATTTGATTAGTTAAGATAGACTATGGGTACTTAATGAATACTGCCTAAATGAATTAATAAATAATTTAACCTAAGTTAATTGAATCATTCAGGAGAATTGTCAGCTACTTTCAAAATATAGTTTCAATAACTATCATGTCAGCATTTGGTTCCCCTATGATAAGTCTACTTATCGTATTGTGTGTGGAGTCAGTAGCTTTCCTTGTGTTACTAATAAGAAATGAAAACAAGGACAAAGGAAACCCATTTGAACAACTTATTCTATGTAGAAATGTGATTAGATTAAATGTCCTTTTCTCACCTTCTGATTGTTATGAGTACATTCATTAAATCAACTTATTCTGTACAAAATATTTTTTTCTAGACAAAACATTATCATCAGACTTTCCTTTGTATTGTCTTACAATTACAACCTTACTCACGGTTTTAAAATTACGTGGAAAACATTGAGGGTTTAGCTTTTTATTTTACTTGGTTTATTTGGGGAGTTTGCTATTTGTATTTTTTTTTACTGTTTGAAAATGTTTCTTAAACTCGACTAACAGTCCTTGATTATAGAATTGTATATCCATTGTAATTTTATTGCATATAATTCCTGGAGTTGTCACCAAGGACCCTTTACAGAAAAATCCAACATATTTGATTAACAAATATACTTACTAATTAAAGAAATCATTTGATATTCTGTGATATCAATTTGTATCCTATAAATATATTTAAAATAAATAGACATAACTTATTTGAAGAGGATATACAGATGACAATAAATACATGAAAAGATGTTCAAAATCATTAGCATTAAGGAAATGCAATCTGAGACCATAATGAAGTATCATCAAACACCTATTAGAACAGCCAAAGTGAAAATAGTGACAATACCAGATGCAGGGGAGGATGCAGAGAAACTGGATCTCTCATACATTGCTGGGGAGAATGTAAAATGTTACAGTCATTCTGGAAAACAGTTTGGTAGTTTCTTAAAAATTCAACATACACTTATTATATGACCCAGCATTGATACTGCTGGGCATTTATTCCAATGAAAATAAATGAACTGTTCATATATGCAACTGCTTGGATGAATCTCAAGGGTACCATGCTGTGTGGAGAAGAGCCAGTCTCTAAAGGCCGTGTATTGTATGATTCCATTTATATAGCATGCTGGAAATGACAAAATTACAGAGATGGAGAACAAATTAAAGGTTGCCAGAGGTTACAGATGGTGGCAGGAGAGTGCTATAAAAGGATAAGGAGAGAAAAGAGTGACATTTGTGGTGATGTCACAGTTCTGTGTCTTGATTGTGGTGGTCATTACACAAATCTACACACATGATAAAGTATTAATATTGTAGCAATGTTGATTTTTCTGGTTTTGATACTGTCCTACAGTTGTGTAGCAGGCAACCACTGGGGGAAACTGAGTGGAAGGTAATACTACTTTTTTCCATTTTCAACTTCCTGTGAATCTATAATTTAAAAACAAAACACATTTTTAAGTCATTTCTTGCCATCTTAGCTTGAATTATAAAACAGACAATATAATATTTTTCCTTTCTTTCCTCAATACATTTTTTCATTATTTATACTCTACAATTATTCTTAACTGGTAAGTTTGTTCCAACACTCAGTAAATGAAGCTATTTCAGCAATCTTTTCTGCTTTTCCAATAGTAGTAAAGATAAGGATATGCAGAATAAATTTTGCAATTCCTCTACCTAACAGCAAGGATAGCTAATAACAAAGTGTACTGAGGTTCATTGGGAAAGAGACATACTCATGTAGAAGGAGTGTTTAAAACCCATTTAAAATGTTTTGTCTACTGCCTGAAAGAGGGATGACTGTCTTTTTTGGAAATATAGATAATTACTTTTGGCAATTGTAATTGAGACACTATCAAACTAGAACTTCCTTCCACATTTCATATTATATGTCTAGATGTGAACAGAGAAAGAAACTGTTAGAAATAAGTCTTCCATTTATTAATTGGAAATCAAATGATATACTATATAATGAAATGCTTTGCATTTTCATTTGGTGCACAGACGTGTCTAGAAGGAACCTGACTTGAAATTTGGGATACCTAGCCACAAGTTATTCTCTGCTTCTTAGTGTGATGCAGAGGATATTCATTTTAACTGCTTATTTTATTGCTAAAGGATCCTTGAAAACAATAATCTGGAAATATATTTTGTGAATTTTTGGAATTAAAAAATGAGATTTTCATTCATCACAGATACATAGCTTAGGCCACAAATTTGGAAAACACTGTGAATTGTGTGCCATAAAACCTGTAATAATTTATGATTATTTTTTACGACCCTCCTTTAACCACCTCATTTGCCAAAAGTATCCTAGTAGTTGCTCACAGAAACTAAAATAACATCAACATCTCCAGCCAAATTCTAATAGAGCACTTGATTTACTATTTTTAGCCACAAACATTTAGCCCACATGTATTTTTATATTTCTCTAAAAATATATGTCACATGACTTTATGACAAAAGATATACAAATTATGTCTTTAAGGATTTGGCAAAACCTATTAATGCCCTTTCTATTTGTTGAAACAATCCTTCATATGTCTACTTTTATCTTTTTATTGCTTGTGCATAAGTCCAGAATAATGTGTTTTAACAAAAATATTTCAACAAATATTTATCCTTCCATCCTTTGGTGTATTATATACATTGCTAAGGCCAACGGTGCCATATTTTACTTCCACCTGTCTATGTCTGTCTTTAGTTCCATTATGTTCTATGCTCCTTAATGAGCTCCATGAGGACAAAGCTTAGGAATGCTGTCTATAACTTTGAGTATGAAGTGACCTGCAAGGTGAGTACTTAAGATGAATTTGGTAGTTATAAATCTGCACTAGAAACATCAATTAAATTCTTTTAAAAGCATGAATCCAGTATATGAAAGGAGAAGCAGTGTGATATCATGTAACAGTACTCTACTGTTGACCAAGATGATCTAAGATACAAGGTCAAGAGACCAGCATGTCTCAGCCTTCCACATTGCAGTTCAGCCTTTCAGCCTTTTTCACTGCAACTCTTAGCTGCCTGTGCCATACACGACAAATATGCGTGCTCTGCCTCCACTCACCCTTGTATATTGGAAAGCAAGCATACTTAGCCCTAATGCCACATAAAATAGGAATGCATCTCTCAACTTTTTAGCCCAGGTTCCCTTTCAATGAGTATTAAAAATCTCACCCCTTACCTTGAGGTTAATAGCCAAATAAGCATGATTACATGCACACACACACACACAGTAATTAAACTGCTGAATATGACATTTAAAACTTTCTCAACACCACTAGTCTGATTCTCATATACGCACACTACTGTAAAAGACTCTCAGCTCACGTCTTCATAAAATCATTTCTAGCTAGCATCAAAGATTAGAGGTATGTGTTGGGTTGGGTTGGTGGTTTAAAGTCTTGCTCAACAAGATTTCCTGCTTTGATGTTTTCTAGAATATCCTAAAATGTCAGTGGTGAATACGTATTTAAATAAATGCCCTCAGGATAAAAAAAACAAGGAGACAAAATGTGTCAAGAAACTGACTCATGAGTGTGAAAGTGCCATAAAACCTATTAGTTGGTCTTTGAGTCCTATCAGTCAAAAGAGATCTAACTAGTTTTGCAGGTTGTCGGCTTTGCTCTGCCCTAGGCTAGAACCTGAAGCCCACAACGTTTGTCAATACCTATGGACCAAAGAAATTTGATAAACCACTCCCTTACCTTGTTGGTGGAAGGAGCGTCTCCAGGATGCTCCTCTCTCCTTCCCATGGCACACCATTCTACCCACTGGCACTCCAAAATTCCACACCCTCTTCACTTTGATCTTTGCTTACTCATCTTATTCTGTTTGTAATTTAGAATTTGATTTTGGTATGTATATCTATGAATGACTTGAAATTTCCCAGGATGGCCTACAGTGAAGTAAGCCAGAAGGCATCTCATCTCTGAATCCCACGCAGGTCCCTAGAACAACATCACAGTTGAATCCCTTCCGCTTGCTCTAACCAGGGAAGGACACATCTTCATTTCCAGTTACACAACTAAATTAGGTAACTCTCTGCAGAGTTGCCGTAGTCTTTTTAGCTTAGTTAATAGGCTGCATAAATGAAATTACAAATTCCACACGAAATCTTGCTGAAAATAAAGTTGGTCAGTAGGTCAGAAATTTACTAAAGTATACTATTACTTTTAGCACATAAATTACAATAAGAGATTTGCGCTTTTGGGATTGTAGCCTATTGAAATTTTTTACAATTCTGAAGATGCACATGTATGCACACACACCCTTATACACATATGCACCCTTAGGAGAGTCATTTGGTACATGATGAATTAGTTAGTGTTTAAACTCAAGATAAAATTTATTATGAAATTGAACTACTGGTGGTTGGACATAATAATTGCATGGTCAATCTCAATTACTTGGGCTGTAAAAAAAGATGGCCCACAAGATTAAAAAAAAACACATGTTTTCATAAGAAGAAAACGAGGAGTAGGTAAAGATAAATTATGATATTTAAACATAAACTACTTTAAAATCTTTTTCCTGGAGCTTCAGTTTACTTTGCAATTGTGAAAATCACTTATAATAATCCTTGAGGATTAAAAAAAATAGGAAGAAAATTTTGGATGATAATTTTTGGATGGCAGGGATCACCCAATGGCTAATTCATATAGCACCACTCCTATCTTTTTCTTCTTGTGGGTTATCTTGGTTAACTGTTGCTGAGTTTGGTCAGTTTGATGGATTTGATGTTTGCATATTTTTGCCTGTTCTAATAAAAGTTTACCAAATAGACAGAAAACCAGCAGCAAAGCTATAGCACCCTGCTCACTTCTGTTCTGTCTGGTATTTCTTACTTAAGCACATCATCTTCATTTTCTCCCCTGAAACTGAAGGAAGTAAAGGTGTGAAAGAAAACTCTACTTCTGATATCATTTGATGCCCCCTCTATTTCCATGCATTGCTAAAGATTTGTGAAAAATTATATTGAATGATATTTCATCTGTACTCTTAAAAAGTATTGTGACTTTAATGTGAGATCAAATAAAACCAGTGTTAGACATTACCAGCAAATCTCAAATAAAGTTTTAATGAAAAGAATAGCAAATATTGAGATTCTCTAAACTTTAATAAAAGAAAATCTAAGAGATACTACAACTGAAAGTAGAATTTTTTAAGGAGCTGTTTTATTTTGTTTTGTTTACAATACACAAGATTTGTATAAGAATGTCAGGAGTATGGAATCTTTTAATATTGTCTTGATGTTTTTCTACATTAAACTCCTTGCCTTGAATATAGACTCCTTGAGTCTATATTAATCTATATAATTTTCTGAGTGTTTGTGTAACATGGCCCTCTGAAGAATGCAATGAGGTTGTTGTTTCCAAAAGCTCTTAAATTCTGAAATATAAGAAGTGTACTTCCCAGCATTGAAACCCAAAGGCCACCTAGACGCAATGTGGTGAGCAGAACATACGATAATCTCTTATGACAAATCTGAAATATGCATTTCTCAACCATAGTAAGTCTGTTGGGAGACGATTCCAAGTGATCTGTCAACTTAAAGCAAAATGTATGCTTTGATATTATACTCCTCCTCTTAGGGTTAAGTCATGCCACATTGCAGGAAGGTAGATTTTAGTGCTGCTTTTCTAATTACACCCCCAAAATGTTATTCCATGCATATCATGCAAGAATGTACTCTCAAAAGAAAAAACAGTTCCTACTTAAGAAGGCTGGATAACATTTACATGTTCATGCATTTTACTACATCACATATTTTCTTATTTTTTCCTTCCTTCAATTTAGAGCATGTGCTTTCATTATCCATTTTTGGCTTAATATTTTATTACTTAATAATAATCCAGTAAATTTACTTAGAACAAGAAATTTATCTAATGACTCATGTTTAAGGGATGCTTACAAAATAAAAGTAAGCGTGCATTTTGTATCATCTGAATGTTTCCAGAGTTGCTTAGACTGCTATAAGCTTTGAAATAAAGCAGAAGGTAGAAGTCTGTGGTTTGTGACCTCTTCAAATTACATAAGAGGTTTATAGTCATTCAATATGAATAACTCATTACATATCATTGGAATTTTTTGTAACCAAAATTTTGAATGAGCCTAAACACATAATTGTAAGTTCATTTTTCTATAATATAGAAAAAAATAAGAGTTTTAAAGACTTGAGTGGATATAATTTCTGATTGTGTATCATAGTGTTATCATAGTGTTTAAGAGATTCTTGACTTTTAAAAGTAGGCTAGAAATGTCACCATCTGCCATAGAAATTTTTTTTTTTTTTGTAATTTTTGTTTGTTGTGCCATAGGAATTTTGATTGGAAAGTTTGCTATCAGAGTTTCTCAATTCTAAGACACCGAAATATGTTTAATACTTAACAAATCTGAAATTGAGATATATCTTACAGTGGTGACATCTTAGCATTTTGTCATAATTTAATGGGCAGTGCTTTTTTTCACACCTTACAACTGTTGATATCTTAATTTTGGTGAAATATTGTGGTGATTAAGATAGAAGAATTGAGCTGACTCATTAATTTGTCTACATCTCTATTTCTGGTAACCTTCTTTCACATTCTGTCCTGTATCTACCCTTGTCCCAGCCTATGGTACCTTACCTCTGGACTGCAATTTTTCTGTCTGTAAAATAAAAAAAAAAAGATGGATCAAGGTTTCCAAGATCCTCCTCAATCTTGAATGTGTTCTGATCTATTAATACTACTTCCCTGTCTGGCTGTCTTTTCCACTCCTGGAGAGGAAATCCCCCAAAGGCACCCAATTTCCTTAAATGAATACAATTTGTGCTACAACGATACATATTATAATGGGAGTAGGTGGGAATGATTAAGAAGTAAGATTCCACTTCAGGGAAATAAAGATTAGGTCAAGAAGCTACAATATAGTTGCCTAAATTTAGGTTAGATAGCTCTGAATGGTGTTCCTTTTACGTGACCCAGAATTCTGGGAAGGGCTGTGAGACATTGTGAAAGAGGAAAAAGCTATTCTCATTCTTTTTGGTCAAAGCAGAAAATATCAAGGGGCTGATGGTTTTCTTGTGCTCCTTGGCCTCTTTGAGGACAGGATCTGAGGGCTGCCACATGCTCTGTGGATGAAGAAGGTGAGGATTAATGTGAATGTCATGCTACACCACACTCTTGGGTAACACAGAGCTCTTCATTGGTACTGTTGCCAATTTATGTTGTTTAAGCCAGAAACCTTTATTTTTCCCTCTCTCTTCATTACCCTTCACATAAAATCAATAAAAATCCCATTGAGTCTAATTCATAAATATCTCCTATATCTTTCTACTTCTCTCCTTACCACTGACACTACCCTGATTCAGACTACATCATCTCTCACCTGGATTATTGCAACAACCTCAAATGGTCTGTATGTATCTGGTCTTGTCTTGTCTTGTTCATTATGATGAGGCAGCTGTAGCTGAAAGCTTTTAAAATCTGAAACATCTCTAAAGCAGTTCCTGGCATGAAACCTCAAAACCATCTAGGTATAATGTGGCAAGCAGAATTATATTAAAATCTTTCATGTCCTTTTAGTTTTACAGAGTTCAATTATTCTATATTGCCTTTAGAAAAAGACTCCAATTTTTTTCTTCTCTACAACAGCACTTTTAATCTTTTTCACATTATGATACATAGAAACATAATATTTATGTGGTACACTGGTGTGGAGGGTTTTAGCATCTACATAGATCCTGGTTTAAAAAGTAATCATTTCCTTTTATTTCGGTTATATAATTACAATAAAAAATAAATTATAAAGTTTTAGGGAAAAAACAAATTAATTTTTATAAAATGTTGAAAGAAAATCTTTAAAATTTGTTCTAGTAAGAAATTTCAGTTTATAAATATAAATATAAATATAGCCTTTATACCAGGATTTGTGCTTCAAGTGACTTCACCAAATTTCTAATCAACACTGTTAAATGATGACCTCTCTGAAATCATAATAGTCATTAATCTACAGGAAACTTTAGTCTTACAAACTGGTAGTAGCAAATGGCAGAGATGTATTAATCACTCTTTCTATATTGATACAAACTTCTTTCTC
The DNA here is from genome assembly GCF_028858775.2 of Pan troglodytes. NCBI lineage: Eukaryota > Metazoa > Chordata > Mammalia > Primates > Hominidae > Pan > Pan troglodytes. The sequence goes on along the minus strand of NC_072403.2, from coordinate 133,897,203 downwards.
AACATCAACCAGAATTTAAATAACTTAAACTATGTAAATGGTCTTTAATAATTGAAACCCTTAAACCTAATAGCTCTTTCTGTTCTTTCATTGAACGTGATCATCTCAAAATGTGTGCTGGTCATCCTAATAGATTTCTAATTCAATGGAATTATTCATTTCAAAATTTCAAAAGAATGATGAAACTTTTCCTCAAGTATGGATTGATGCTGCTATAACAGTCTGTACTACTTAAGGTTCTCCAGAGAAACAGAACCAACAAGATATATACGTATATACAGTCAACCCTCTGTATCTGTGAGTTCTGTATCCATTGATTCAACCAACTATGAATCTAAAATATTCAGAAACTAAAGTTGCATCTCTACCAAACATGTACAGACTTTTTGGTCATTAGTCCCTAAACAATAGGGTAAATAACTGTTTACATAGCATATATATTGCACTAGTCATTGTAAGTAATCTAGAGATGATTTAAAGTATATGGAAGGACGTGCATAGGCTATATGCAAATGCTATGCCATTTTATATTAGGGACTTGAGCATCCATGGATTTTGGTAACTTATGGAGGTACTGAATCCAATTCCCCATGGATACTGAGGGACAACTGAACACACACACACACACACACACACACAAACACACAAACATTTTAAGGAATTGGCTTATATGATTTTGGAGGCTTGGTGAGCCCATAGTATGAAGGGGAGGTGGGCAGGCTGGAGACTCTGGAAAGAACCTCAGTTCAAGTACAAAGGCAGTGAGTGTGCTGAGGGACCAGGAAGAGCTGATGTTGCAGAAGTCCAAAAGCAGTCTCCTGGAGAATTCCCTCTTGCTTGAGGAAAGTTGATCTTTTGTTGTATCCAGGCCTTCAACTGATAGGTTAAGGCCTAGCAATAGCATAGAGGGCAGTCTCCTACTCAAAGTCCACTGACTTAAATGAAATCTTATCCAAAAACACACCACAGAAACAATCAGAATAATGGGTATCATGGCCCACGCAAGTTGACACATAAAATTAACCATTACACAGTCTTAACAATTCTTCTTAGAATTCTAATTATGGTACTGATTAAAAATTACTAATGAATGATCTTTATCCTCTCCAAAAGTAAATGTTTGCTTTGAATCTGTAAACTTTGTGAAGACATATTAATATATTGTTCATATGGCCCTCATGCTTCTGATTGCTTACTTAAGTGCTCAAAAATTTCAGTATAAAAAAAAGCCTTTCCTTTGAGCCAGTAACTTGTAATTCATTTTACTTTTGCTGCTGCTCATGAGTACCAAATGTAAGCCAAGTCTGAACAGTACAAAGTGAAAAAAAGTTAAGAAACTCCTTAATATGGAATAAAATATCCTAAATTTAAATCCAATGCACAGAATTCACTATCAGAAGGGAATATGGCTAGACTCTGCTTTTCCATCTGTCTGATGTTCAGAGGAGTTAATTAAGGGACAGCATTGTAGAATTAGAGGGGCAAACCACAAGGATGAAGAAAATAGTCTTTACATTCACATAATTGAGACCAAAACTTTTCTGAAGCTAAATTTTCTTCACCTGCACAATGCAAATAATAATACCTTCCTCACAGGACTGAAATGAAGAGTAAATGAAAAAATAAATGGATAGTTCTCAGCATAGCCACTGATACAGAGTAAGTGCTCAACAGATAGAAGCTGCTATTATTTTTGTTCATATTTGTTGTTTTGTTTCATTTTCTTTATAATTATCTTTGTTTTACCCTAGTGAAAGAGTTGGGATTTAACCCTAGGACTGTTTTCTCTAAAGCTCATTTTCAGTAACCTATTTTCCTTGAGCTGGTCTTTCTATAAAACTGGTCAGGGACTAAACACTCATGAGGGAGAAAAAAAGAAAAAAAGAGAATGGAGAAAATTTATGCTTAAAAAAAACCCTCTAAGGTCCTTATCAATCACCTCATATAAGCCTCTCACCACCAAGAGCCGGTAAAGAACACTTTCCCAAATTGTTTTTAAAACATAGTTTAGGCCACATTTGTATTGTGTGCCAGAAAAGGGAGGCCTTCTCCCTCTTCTATACTTTGCCTTATTCATCACCAAATCTGCAGGAAGAAAATAGACCTATGTTAGTGAATCCCCTCTTAAGAAGCTGAAGTGAAAATTTAAGCCCCTTTCACACAAGGTGTGGCTCAGAATCCCCCCAACTCCAGTATCCTGTCTTCAGTCCTGTCTGCTGGTGAAGACATCAACAGCACCAAATGACCCTTTGACCATTCCTTTTATTGGCTTCTGTTTCGATTTTTCTTTATCACAAATGCTGAGCCTTTTTGAGTGTAAGGCCTATCATATTTTGCTCCAAACGGATGGTGGTTACAGTGGTTGTTGCTCCTGCTGCTGAAATTGCATTTTTGATAACTCAAATTAGGCCTCTGGGCATGGCTCATTCTAACCACAGCTAGCTGTCATTTCATATTTCTATCTGTGAGATAGAACTATCTGCTCTCCTCAAAACCAACAATATAAATAAAATTTACCCTTTTCTCTTATTTTTAAGTGTTTTTGGAACGTTACTGGGAACTGTGGAGAAATGAAACATGAAACACAGGACAAGGCCCCTGCTCTCAAAGGTCTTTATTCTACAGCACATAGTGATAATAAGTACATGGAACCCAAGAAAAACAAATCTATCCTTGCATTCATCAAACAGGTATCAATTACTTACAATGTGCAAGGCACTGTGGTGAATCCTGTGAACAACGAAAAGCTGTGTTACATATGTTTTCGCTGTCTAAGCTTGAAAAGTGAATAGAATTACTCAATGGAGACCGTGGTACCTACACTGAGACTTGAATTATAGGTTTAATGTCAATCAGTCGTGATTGTAGGGGAACAATCTCATATGGAAGATAAAAAAGGGTAAGAAAGAACAAGGCAGAAGCAGGGATCTCTTACTAATGTAGCTTTCTTGAAACATGGTGGAAGAATTAAAATCATGAATGCTAAGTCTATAAATACATAGAAAGCATTGAGTTTGTATTTGAGAAAATTTTAAAAAATTGGTATAATCAAAGAAATGCTCCATATACATATGTAGGAAGATTAATGTAGTAGTAGTGACAATAAAATGATGAAAACATAGATTTGGAATAAGCAGTTTTGAGTCTATGATAAATTATCTAGCACTGAGTGTTTAACAGTCTTGAACAAGTAAGGTGATAATGAGAATTTAAAAGAGAATGTGAACGTGATAGACATGGTGAAGGTAGATCCTCTAGTACCTAGTGATTTTTACAGGTGACAACAAAGGGTGAAAACAAGGTTTGAGATTTACAGCAGGATCAAAATAAATCACCAGTGCCATAAGTAGATAAGTTAGAGGACTTACACAGAAGTTGGGGGTAGTGGTATGTGGGTCAGGGTAGGGAAAAGAAGAATTGAGGTCGACCTGATGGTTATTCAGTGGGCAGGTAGGAACAGAGGAGTAAATCTGAGGAGAGAAGTTAGTAGAAGACAAATATTTAAGCCCTGTCTATGTGGAAGTGATTATTAAAGTCATAAGCATGATGACATCACTGAGATAAGTAGGGCATAAGAGAAGAAAGGGAACTTAAATGTTTTGATCCCTTACATATCAGACACTGGGTTTGATGTTTCATGTATGGTATCTCATTTATCTAGTATACAGAGTCTTGGAGTATGTCCAAGAAAGGGCATGCAACATAAAGAAAAAAATACATCAAAGAACAAAGAAGACTGGGAGGAAAATGAAGAAAACAAAAAATCAACACACTGTCATGTTATTTAAGGCAAGTGGAAAGGGGAGAGAGACAGGGATTGGTCTACATTGTCATGTGCTGTTGGAGGGAGCATATTGAAGATGAAACCTGAAAAGGGGTTAATTATTAGTGACCTTTGTGATTTGTGACATAGAGAATGGGGAGTCAAAACAAGATTTCAAGGCTGTAAAAAAGAGTTTGTAAAATGTTCAAGGAAGCATGTGACAAAAGACGAGTGTCTGTTATATCCCCTTTGCACTATAAAAAAAAAGCCTAATTTTCCCTGTACTTTATCCTTTGCACTCTCCTTGCCTATAGTATTTTGTGTAATTGTTTTCTATTCATTTTTCTGTGAAAAAGATGGACACCAGACTGCTCATTAAACAAATATAAACAAATAATTATAGAATACTGTTTATATAGCTAATGCTAGAAATATACCAGTAAATTTTCTTCTTGATGGCTTTGAGCATTTTTTTCTATATCAAGTACTATTGCTTTGTGTATATGATCAATCTTATTCTCAAAATGACCTTGTTGGGTTATTTTTTTTTAAATTTTCTTTCTTACTTTGGTACACTGCAACTGAACAAGGGTTATCATTATTTTTATTGCTATTAGCCAGTGAAGCAAATAGAGACACAGATAGATTAAATAACTTTACTGCAGTCATACAAATAGAAATTAGAGGCAATTTTATATGCACTGGTTGTGACTCTTTTGCACATGTGATTTAGAAGGAAACATAATATGGCTCCAGACCTATGTTCTTAATTGCCATTTTACACTTATCTTTGTTTGTTTCCAACAAATCCAATAGACACTTTTCATGTATGGGCCACATAGAGGAGATACAGCAGCATTCTTTATGCTGGAAATGAACATATTTAAAAGTGAATAAAAATGGAAAAAAGTAAATAAAATAAATTTTCAAAATCAGTAATTCGAGAAAGTATAAATTATTTTAATATTAGCAAAATTATTGTTTAATAAAATTAATAATTCTTTTTTTTTTTGAGATGGAGTGAGTTTTTTTCTCTTGTTGCCTAGCTGGAGTGCAATGGCACCATCTCAGCTCACTGCAACCTCCGTCTCCCAGGTTCAAGTGATTCTCCTGCCTCAGCCTCCTGAGTAGCTGGGATTACAGACATGCGCTACCACGCCCAGCTAATTTTGTATTTTTAGTAGAGACGGATTTCACCATGTTGGTCAGACTGGTCTAGAACTCCTGACCTTGTGATCCGCCCACCTCGGCCTCCCAAAGTGCTGGGAGTACAGGCGTGAGCCACTGTACCCAGCCTAATAATTACTATGTTTTGAGCTTTTTGTCAGTGTGTATCATTGTAGTAACTGAGATATTATTGTTGGATTTCACATGATACTCTTTCAAAGGTATTATATTCAGTTTCTCTCTCCTTTTATTCATTACTTTCTTGGGTTTATCATTTAACATTTTCTTATGTAGCTATATTTCATGTTGATATATTAAGTGTTACTCAAGTTTTTCTTTCTGAATTTTTATAATCTGGGAAGTTCTAGGTTTTTATATCTTTTATTTATTGCTTTTATTGCAAAACTACTTATTTAAAAAACTGGCTAAATAAATTAATGTTGTAATAAGGGTGGGGTGAACCTAGTATTTTTGTAAAACTCTTTCCAGTCTGTTCTTTTCATTTTTGTTTTAACATTCAGCCACAGAAACTAAATAAACAAAACCCCTCTAGAGATGAGAGGAATATAAAACACACACAATGTTCATCTTCTTAGGAGCCACATTTAGATTATTAGGCAGGTGAAGAAAAGTCTTGAAGAGAAATATTTATTTTCCCATTTCTTAGAGTCAGGCAAAAATAGCTCTTGGTTTGTTTTTATGATGCCCAAGTGTTCCATCAGTTCAGTCACATATTTAATCAATCATCCAGATGTTTGATCAATCACCCAGCTGTTTTAGCCAACTTTATGTGGAAGAATTGGATGGCCCAAACTGACTTGGGTTGCTATCTTAATGTACAGAAGAACTAGACTTGGTATTAAATGGAGCTCATCTACGCAGCCTTAATGAAGAAATAAACAGCGGTTCTCACATATCTCCATCAATTCTTATGGTCATGCTTATTTACTTTGGTAAATTGAACTCAATAAAATTTGTTAGAGAAGTCCACAGAAACTAACAACTTAGAGCAAAGAGATATCTTTCAATATTTCTTCAGTTGTACAAATAATTTTTAAAATCTATATTAGTAGCTAGATTTTTGTATTTGTCGCAGTTTAGATGAATTCCAAAGCTGAAAATGTCATTTTGGTTTTCTTAAAATAAATTGCCTCCAAAATAAAATTAGTAATACTTCTTAGATATCAAATATTGCATAATGGTGGAAAGGGTAGAAGTGTAAAGAAAGGAAAAGCTTTGGAAACAAGCATATCTGGTTTTGAATCCCAGGTCTGCTATTATAAATAACTTGATCTTGTGTAAGTTACTTGATTTCCCTAATCCTCAACTTATCTATAAATTTCAATGTTAATGTAAAGATTAGCTGTAATAAATACAAAATGTCTTGCACTTGTAGCTATTGTGATTTTCCTAAATTCTCAGACTAGATATATCTCCTTAAAATCAACGTGTCGTGTCTATATGGAATTTTAGCTTGATACTAGTTCCTGTGATCTTCCTAACCCCTACCCAAAGTGCGCAACTATTTGGGGCTGGTATTTATTTATTCATTTAACAGATATTCTTTAAAAACCTACATATTTCCAGTACTGTCTTGGCAATAAGAATACATTGAAGAACAAATAGACATAGTCTCTGACCAATTTGAATCTGAAACTAAATTTGGAAGAAAGAATAAATTAGTGAATAATTAATTAGGTATATGAAATATGCTAAACTGAAATAAAGTACAGGTACTGCAAGAAACTAGAATTGAAAGGCCTGCATATGTGGAAGATTGAAACTGGACCCCTTCCTTATATTATATACAAAAATCAACTCAAGATGAATTAAAGACTTAAATGTAAAACCTAAAACTACGAAAACACTGGAAGATAACCTAGGAAACATCATTCTGGCCATAGGACTAGCAAAGATTTTATGATGAAGACACCAAAAGCAATTGCAACAAAAATAAGAATTGACAAATGGGACGTAATTAAACTAGAGACCTTTGCACAGTAAAAGAAACTATCAACAGAGTAAACAGACAACCTACAGAATGGGAGAAGATTTTTGCAAACTGTGCATCCAGAAAAGGTCTAATATCCAGAATCTCTAAGGAATTTAAACAAATATACAAGAAACAAACAAACAACACCATTAAAATGTGAACAAAAGACACGAACAGTTTTCAAAAGAAGGCATACATATGGTAAACAAGCATATGAAAAAATATGCTCCACATCACTAATCATTAGAGAAATGCAAACCAAAACCACAGTGAGATACCACCTCACACCAGTCAGAGTGGCTATCATTAAAAACTAAAAATAAAAAAAAAACTAAAAATAAAAAAATAAAAAAACCCCAAAAAACAGATGCTGGTAATGTTGTGAATAAAAGGAAATGCTTATATACTGCTGGGGGAAATGTAAATTAGTTCAGCCATTGTGAAAGGCAGTTTGGCAATTTCTCAAAGAACTTAAAGCAAAAGTACCATTTGACCTAGCAATCCCATTGTTGGGTATTATACCCAAAGAAATATAAATTGTTCTACCATAAAGACACATGCACATGTATGTTCACTGCAGCTCTATTCATAATAGCAAAGACATGGAATCAACCTAAATCTCCATCAATGGTAGACTGGATAAAGAAAATGTGATACACACACACCACGGAATACTATGAAGCCATAAAAAGAATCAGATCATGTCTTTTGCAGCAACATAGATGGAGCTGGAAGCCATTTTCCTAAGCAAATTAATGCAGAAACAGAAAACCAAATACCGCATATTATCACTTATAAGTGGAGCTAAAACATTGAGTACATACGGACACAAAGAAGGGAACAATAGACATCCTTACCTGGGTGATGAAATAATCTGTATATCGAATGATATGTTTAGGCTTTGTGCCCCCACCCAAGTCTCATCTTGAATTATAATTCAACACCTGTCCCACCCACCTGTTGAGGACAGACCTGGTGGGTGGGAGGTGACTGGATCATGGGAGTGGTTCCCTCATGCTCTCATCATAGTGAGGGAGTTCTCACGAGATCTGTTGGCTTTATAAACGGCAAGTTTCCCCTGGGCTTCTCTCTGTTTCTCCTGCCACCTTGCCTGCTTCTCCTTCTGCCATGATTGTAAGCCTCCCTGAGGCCTCCCAGCCATGCAGAACAGTGAGTCAATTAAACTTTTTGTGTTTATCAATTACCCAGTCTTGGGTATTTATTTACAGCAGTGTGAAAACAGACTAATACACCAAACTCCTGCAACATGCAATTTACCTATATAACAAACCTGTATATATATACCATTGAACCTAAAATAAAAGTTAAAAAAAAGAATAAAAAAAGAATTGAACGGCCTGATTTATATTAGATTGCCGAAGATGGGTCTAAGTAAGTGACATTTTATCTCATTTCTCAAGGATAAATATGGTTATCAGGTCAATCATGGGGAAAATGGCAATTCCAGGCAGAGAATTCCGATATGTAAAAGTCTTGTGTCAGGACAGATCTTTCTGCATTGAGAAACTGAAACAAGATTGGTGGGGTTGTGATACACTTTGCCTCCTCCAAATCCAAATCTTATGCTGAAATTTGATCCTCAATGTTAGAGGTGGAGCCTAGAGTCAGAGGTGTTTGGGTCATGGGGGAAATCCTTCATGAACGGCTTAGTACCTTTCTTGTGGTTATAAGTGAGTTCTCACTGTGTTATTCCATGGGAGAATTGATTGTTAAAAAGAGCCTGGTACCCTCCTCCTCTCTCATCTGAGCCTCTTCCCCTTACCACTTCACCATGATTGGGAGCTTCCTGAGGCCCACAACAGAAGCAGATGTCAGAGCCATGCTTCTTGTATAGTCTGTAGAATTCTGAACTAAATAAACCTCCTTTCCTTATAAATTACCCAATCTCAGGTAGTTCCTTTATAACAATGCGAAAGGGGCACACATAGGTTGTAAAGTCAGGGCAAGAGGTGGCATGATAAAAGGAGAATCTGGAGAGTTTAAGAGAAGGACCATTAAAGGTGTCTTAGAATAACTCAAGTTTAATCTTGAAATGCTTGAAATGAGCATATGCTTTAGCCTCTCCTCAGCCTCTTCTATCAAATTCATATAGAAGTTATTTTAGAATAATTTAAACATTTTAAATGTTCAGTGCTCAAAAACAAGAAGGAGAATTATCAGAGGACTAGACATTAAAAGAAATCCTAAAAGCAGAGTTCAAATTAAAAAGAGAACAAAGGATACAAAATGTGCAAGAGAAAATTTAGCTGTGGAAGCTGAGAAGTAACTAGGCTTCTTCACAGCCTCAGTAGTAGACACCCGGGACCACAGGGCCCAGTGAGACAAGGAAGATGATTAACTGGGGTACCACAGAGGGGAATATAAAAAGCAAATACTGATAGCCCTACAAAGTAAAATGGACAAATTCGTAATCACAGTGAGAGGCTGAACATCCCTCTCAGAAACCAACCAAGTAACCACCAACTAATAAGGAGGGATATGGAGGAGTTGTGTAATGCACTTAACAAGCCTGACTGAGTAGCTATACAAAAATGTCTACCATACACTTAAGACTACATATCATTTTCAAACACACAGATTACAGCCACAAAAATTTACCATGTGCTATACCACATTGGAAATGTCAGCAAATTCCATAAAGGTGATAGTATACAGGCTGCAATTACTTGTCGACAATTACAAGAAATTCCACTAAAAAAAACACACATACAAGAAAATTAAAGACGCACACACACACACACATGCATGAACACACACAATTCCAAATAATTATTAGGTTAAAGCAAAAATCAAAATGAAACTGGTAAACTATCTGGATCTGAATAACAAAATAAAATGCTATATAACAAAACTTGAGGGTAGGGCTGAGGCAAGTCTGAGAAAAAAAATGTATGAACTTAGATGTATCCGTTTGAAAAGAAGATGAAAAATAAGTGATCTATGCTCTGAACACAGGATCCCGGGAAAATAAAATAGACAAAAGAAAATAAAAAGATAATATAAATAAAAGCATAAACCAACAAACCACGGGACAAAAAGTAAAAAACCGACAAATAAAAGCAAAAACCGGTGTTTTGAAAGATTAAGAAGACACTTTAGCAAGTATATTCAAGATAAAAAGCTACAAATAGTTGTTAGAAATGAAATGGGAAATAATAACAAGACTAAAAAATTATAGGAGAATAACAAACTTCAAAGTAATGCATTTGTAAATCTAGATTAAGTAAAGAATTTCAAAAACAAATTTCATATGTATGTACTTTTCTGAAGTCTATTACACTTCAAAAAGATTTTTAAATTAATAGTAATTGAAAATGTATTCTCCAGGAGCGTTAGGAAAAGGAGAAAAAGGGAACCCAGCTAAGATGTCCCAGGTGAGTAAAGGCAGTGGCACAAAAAAGTGTTACTTATTAGGGCGGGTTAGTGACTTGTAGTATTTTGTGGCAAACAAGGGTTTGGGAAGCAAAAGTAGGAGGTAGGCCCCGTGCTAGAGAAGAGCCAGGAGAAGCAGTAATGGTCATAGAGAAAAGGGGTATTTAATACCGAAAAAATAAATAAGTGATTTAATATTATTTTTTAATATTTGCCATCCCTGAAGTCTCTAAATCCCAAATAGTCATTCTGCATTTTTAGGCCTGAATCTCAGAATCTAGGTTATGAGAATTTTTAATTTAAAACTCTATTAGACCAGCACAAGCTAATAGAAAACAGTAATAGTTCTTGTTTTCCCTATGAGCTCTCAGGATTTAAAAATAATTCAAAAAATAATGTATGTAATTTTTGAGACTACATACTCTTTCCAAAATATTAATTTTTCCAGCCTGAGCTACACATATAGCTAATATTTATGTTTCAGAAAAGTGCATACAGGCCAGGCGTGGTGGCTCACGCCTGTAATTACAGCACTTTGGGAGGCCAAGGTGGGTGGATCACTTGAGGTCAGAAGTTCAAGACCAGCCAGACCAACATGGTGAAACCCTGTCTCTATTTAAAATACAAAAATTAGCCAAACGTGGTGGTGGGTGCCTGTAATCTCAGCTACTCGGGGGACTGAGGCAGGGGAGTAGCTTGAACACGAGTGGTGGAGGTTGCAGTGAGCTGAGATCATACCATTGCACTTTAGGCTGGGTGACAGAGCGAGCCTCCGTCTCAAAAGAAAAAAAAAAGTGCATACAACCTCAAATATTAAGACTTCAACATGTGAGTTTTGAGGAGGCACTGTTCAGCCCATAACAGGGGCTTTTGCAGACTACAAAATCAAAAGCGAGAGGGGAATGAAAACTATGCCATAAAGGTAGCTGATAAAACCACTGCATGAGGCAAGGAAAGACAAATGATTGAGAGTCTTTAAAAGTCAAACTTGGTTGAATACTAATCAAGCAATTGAAAGTAAATTTTAATATCCTACCATAACTTTCACAGTTGGCTATATTAACTGAGTTAATTGTGTGCAAGCTTTTAAAAAACGCCTTCTATACAATAAGGACTTAGTATTAGCTGTTGCCCCGGCCATTATTGTCGTTGTCATCATCGTCAGTGTCACCATCATTGTCAATGTCATCGTTGTTCTCTCATCGTGGCCCTCACCACAGCCTACTGTAATAAAATGGTGTAGTCATATCTGTCTCCCTCAACAATCATGGGTTCCTAAAGGCACGCTCACTTCATTGTCTTCATATTAGGATACATTGTGCACCGTGCTTGACACCTAAATCAATGTTGAACTTAATGAGAAAATGAAAACAAAGGAAGGATTCCCTATTTCTTAACATATTTTTCCTTAAAAGCTTTAACTATACGTATGTTCTAATAAGTGCTAAATTAAATACAGACAATATTTGTCTAAATAGAGAACTAAAATTTTTTGGGTAACAAAAGAAAAACCATTTACTGAGGTATTTTAGAAGCTCATGAGAAAAACATTTTAACCACTAAAGAATTTCAATTTGGTAGTGTTTGTAAAATGCTTTGAAGATGCAGACTGATGCATGTGCATTTTTTTCAACTTGGCAAAAAGGAAAAGGATACAGAATATATAAAACCAGATGGAGTGTGAAAAACATGAAAAAAAGTGAAAACTAAATCAGCAAAAACAGTTTTTAAAAATAATTAATATTTTTGTTGTCATCTGGAATGACTAAACCTTCAACTTTAATAAGGGAAAAACACAATCTTTAAAGTGACCTGCTTGTAAATGTATTTTTATTTTGAAAGAAGTTAGTTAGAAAGACATTAATAGTTTGATCACTATACTTTTTCCTGGAAAGTAAAAATGGCATGTCTCAGCAAAAGCAGTTTTTAAAAATAATTAATATTTTTGTTGTCATCTGGAATGACTAAACCTTCAACTTTAATAAGAGAAAAACACAATTCTTTAAAGTGACCCGCTTGTAAATGTATTTTTATTTTTAAAGAAGTTAATTAGAAAGACATTATTAGTTTGATCATTATACTTTTTCCTAGAAAGTAAAAATGGCATGTCTTTGTAAACATGGGCAGAACAGAAGAGCTCGGCTTGGCCTGAACTCCTCATACACTTAAGGGTTTGAGATTTGTATTTTGGTGTCATCTACAGGCACTGTACATAGTTTCTTCATCTGATTTTTTTTTTTTTTTCTGTTGGTGGTAGTGGTTCATTTATCTACTTTATGGAACTCTATTACAAAATACCTACCTTTGCTGGTGTAATTTAATAGTCACATTGGTACTGCTGTTCTATCACTTTATACTAATATTGCATTTTTTTTTTTTAAGATGGAGTCTCGCTCCAGGCTGGAGTGTGATCTCGGCTCACCGCAACCTCCACCCCATGGGTTCAAGCAATTCTCCTGCCTCAGCCTCCCGAGTAGCTGGGATTACAGGCCCACACCACCAGGCCCAGCTAATTTTTGTATTTTTAGTAGAGACAGGGTTTCACTATGTTGGCCAGGATGGTCTTGAACTCCTAACCTCAAGTGATCCACCCGCCTGGGCCTCCCAAAGTGCCGAGATTACAGGCATGAGCCACTGCGCCTGGCCCATATTGCAATTTTTAAAGTAATTCAAAAGTATTTAATTTGGAAGGAGGCTATCATGGTTTGAAGAGCTCTAAATTAAGACTTGGCTGGCATTCACATTCTGCCCAGCTAGGCATTAAATGTTGAAAAATAGGTAACTCATGTAATTTCTCTAATCTCTTACTTTCTTATCTGAAAGACAAGGGAAATAGTAACTATTCTTGCTATCTAATGCAGTTGTAATGAGGACCATAGTTGTAATGAGAATCAGGAGAAAATGTACATAAAATTTTTATGAAGTGTGATTTACCTTTTATTATTTGTTTAACATAATTTATAATTTTCACTCAAGTGACCAATTTCCAATTTATAATTTTTACTCGAGTGACCAATTTCCACCCTTCATGTCTTATCAGTGACAAGAGATACCTGCTCTCTACGTACATTGCTCAGCAAATTGTAGCAAGCAGCTTCTATTCTTGTGAAGTTTCGTTGTATATATAAGACATAACCAAAGTTTATAGTTAGAAAAACACTCAAAATATCTAATTAGGCTTCTTTATGAATTTGTAAATAAAGAGACTGAAGCCCTGAGATAGTTAATAATCTGCTTAAGATCAATGTACTCTGATATGTAATTTAATGCTTACTATGGCTCATGCATGATGCTATTGACACTAATAGCTGGACTGCACTTGTCTGGACTAGTGGGCTTTGTTTCAATATTTTAGATCAGGGTAAGCAAACTACAGTTCGTGGGCCAAATCTAGCCTACTACCTGTTTCTGTAAATAAAATTTTTTGGAACACAGTCACACCCATTTGTTTAGGTATCATCCGTGGCTGCTTTAGTTCTACAGTGGCAAACTTGAGCAGTTGCAACAGAGACCATATGACCCACAAAGCCTAAAATATTTCCTGTCTGGCTCTTTACAAAAAAAAAGTTTGCTGACCTCTGTTTTAAAATAATTATTTTTTATAAAATTATTTGGAATATCTTTGAAAAGTGATTTATACTTTTTAGGATAAAATTCGAATTTTCAGAAGTAAAATGTAAAAGAGAAAACTTGTATTCTTCTTAGGTGATGTTTCTGTCACCAGTGGAACCTAGCAGAACTACCTGGCACAGAGTAAATGGTTGTCTGTGAATTTTTGTCAAGGGAAGGAAGGAAGGAAGGAGGGAGCAAGAGAGAGATGTTGGGAGGGAAAGGCAGGAACAAAAAGACTAGGTGACAGGTAGAAAGATCAAATTCAAGGTCTTAACGTCATGAAAATGAGAAAAAAAGTGATTTTTTTTTTCTGCCATGCTCTATGAGTATTCTGAACAAGGTAATAGATTTTCTCTCCCATTGAGACATTTTGCTTTCATTCTAAAACTGCAAACATGTAACATAAGAAGAAAATTTGGCTTAGATGTGTAGTTCTGAGCTACTGCCTATAAGTAAAATAGATACAGTGAGCCCTCTTATCCATGGGGCATATGTTTCAAGCACCCCAGTTGATATCTAAAACTGAGGATAGTACTGAACCCAATATCTGCTATGATTTTTCTTATACATACATACATACCTATAATAAAGTTTAACTTATAAATTAGGCACAGTAAAAGCTTAACAACAATAATAATAAAATAGAATAGTTATAACGATATGTCAGCATCACTACTCTTGCACTTTGAGGACATTATTAAAAAAAAAAGGGTCATTTGAACATAAGCACATACCACAACAGTCAATCTGATAACCCAGACAGCTACTAAGTGACTGGGTGGGTAGTGTCTCCAGCGTGGATATACTGGACAAAGGGATAATTCAAGTCACAGTTGGGAAGGTGCAATGTTTCATCACACTACTCAGAATAGCGCACACTTTAAAATTTAGGAATTGTTTATTTCTGGACTTCCCCATTTAATATTTTCAGGGCCTGGCACAGTGGTTCACCCTTGTAATTCTAGCACTTGGGAGGCCACAGAGGGCAGATTGCTTGAGTTCAGGAGTTCGAGACCAGCCTGGGCAATATGGCGAAACCCCATCTCTACAAAAATACAAAAATTAGCTAGCATGGTGGTGCACACCTGTAGTTCCAGCTATTCGGGAGGCTAAGGTAGGAGGCTGGCTTGAACCTGGGAGGCAGAGGTTGCAGTGAGTAGAAATAGCACCATTGCACTCCAGCCTAGGTGACAGAGCCAGACCCTGTCTCAAAAAGAAAAAAAAAACTCTCCATATATAGACACATCCATATATATTTTTTCTGGATATATGTAATTTGTACTATATATATATATATATATATATATATATATATATATTCAGAGTGTGGTTCACCATCAGTAACTGAAACTGTGAAAAGCAAAATTGTGGATAAGGGGGGACTACTGTACCATAAATGCTAACTTTGGCAGAAGTTAAAGATTTTGTTTTGCAGAGCAAGAAAAAATGAACCTCATGATTTACACATGTTCTTCTGGGAAAAAGAACAACAACAACAACAAAAAACGTTAAAAAATAGATTTTTCCATAAGAAACAAGAAAGCAATGGATACTTCTGGAAAACTCTCAATCCTTGTTTCCTAGGGGATCATAGACCAGGGGTTGCCTTGGCAGGGATTTAACTACACCATTTAACCAAAAGACTGCTGTCAGTTCATTAAACATGGATTGCATATGCTTCTCTCATGCTATTTCTAAAGCAGGTTATTGTAAAACAGTGCTAGCCCATGAATTCTCAAGAGAAAAATGTCATGAGAAAGATACCATAGGAAATGTATCTATTTCCTTATTATATTCCTATTTCTTCACTTCGCTTTTGCCTGGTGAGGTCATGCAAGTTAGAACCTTCAGCTTATTGTTTTAAGAAGAATTCATCTAGTTCACTTTGGTTCCTGGGTGGTAAATTGCTCAAAGACCTCCCACGGGTAGCAAACCTTTGTATTGTTATCTCATTACACAACAATGAAGGCTAGTGGAATGAATTTTTTAATTTTTTTCTCCTCACTGCTGTTTGTCTCTGCTACATAACAATGTGATACAGAATGAAGCTGGCTCAAGTCTCTGTATGTGATATTAACTTGGAACTGCTTCTTGGCTGTCATCACTGACCATGTCACCACTTTGTCACCTGACTCCTAGATTTTGTCAACTGGAGCTGGGTGTCTGAGATCACTTTCATCCCTGTGGAATGTGCCTGCAGTGTTTGCATGAGGGCCGGTCCACTCAGACTTCCCACACAAGGCTATCACTGCTGATGGAATTGTTTTACTTGCAATCTCTGTACTTGTGAGATTAATATAAAGCCCTCCAATGGGGAGGAGGAAGAGGATTCTAAGAATGTCAAAGGAGGAAGCATTTCCTCTAGCTATTTGATTGTGAGGTTAATTTTATGAAACAAAATAGGTGTGAACCTTTTACTTACAGCTTTTTTATCTCACCCAATACTGCGGCCGGGCTTCCCTCATCCGGCTTTTCTTTCATTCAAAAAAGAAAAAAAAAGTGTTATCAAATCCCAGAACTCAGTCCCCCAGCATCTGTTTACACTTCATAGAGTGACTGAGTATGTGTGAAAAGAAAATGGCCACAACAAGAAATAAGGAATGACCCCATTCCTAAACTCGAGGATATTCAGTTTCTCCCCTCTTTCATTCTCCCCTTCCTCAATTTCCACCCAAACAACCTCACTCTGTGTGTGTGGAAGTTTGCTATTTGATGCTCAAGGTTAATTTTAATACTTAAATGATTCAGCTGTTAGTTCTTCAGCAACCTGTGTGATTCCCTCTGCTTTTGGTGACTGTATAATAGGTACAGAGTAAACAACAGGATTCGTTTTCACCTACACTCACAATGGAAAATCCTTTCATTTGCTTTAAAGTCATACCTCTCAAAAACTAAAACTATTTTAAATACTTTATTATTTAGTTGAAACTATTCAAGCATATCACAAAACATGACTGAACAAAGAAATATGAAAAGGAAGTGTCGGGGAAGAAAGGATTCAAAGTTCTGATGGAGTCCCAACAAAACAAAATAACAATGATCATTTTAGTATCTTATACATTTTCCTTTTCTATTTCAAAGAAAATCTCAATAAGCATGCTAGCCTGTAACATCATGGTTTTAGGCTTCTAGTTCTGTTCCTGCTTAACTACATTCAGTCCTGTCTGTAAGAACCCCACTGGGAGACAAAAAACATTCCCTTTGCTGGCAGGTGGTCTTTTTGTAAGCACTTTTCAATTGAAAACATATGTGTCTGGGTGTGAGGAGGCTTCTGGTAAGTTAGTGGGGAGCTTATGCCAGGGAATGATTGAATTCTACAGGCAAATGCAGGGTAAACATGCATAGCCTTCCCTTTCTTTCAAAATGAAGGCAGAGGCTTTCATTTCATGTAGAAGTTCTCCATTCTACCCACCCTCACCTTCAAGTCGGAAGTCAGCCTTAACTGTCATACGATATAATTCAATATTTACAGTCTTTTCTTATCAGTGTAAACCTAAGACCCCTTGTTTCTCCCCCCTTCTCCTGGTCTTTTCCACCAAGATGGGTTAAACTACCAACAACTGGGGATTGATCTTCTTAGGGATAAAACTTCTTTCTCAGACCTCAGAATGCTTCACAGTTAATCGAAGAGAAAAGAGAGTTGCCAAAGCAAATGTCTTTTCAATTAAGAACCAAAAAATCTTTTTCCTATTCAAAGAAGGGGGAAAAGGCTTTTGGCAAAAGCTTTTTAAAATGAGAAATATGATGCAGGAAGAGCAGTACGTAAATAACCATTTGAAAAGAAGTCAATTAGAAAAGTGCAAGAAAATAATTATAATAAAATAGATTTTGATAATAAAGTTTTTACTAAACTTCAGTCTTTACTAAACCTCTATTAGGTGCCTTTCCCCACCTGAACACACCTTGATAAAAAGGCTCAAGGTGGCTAATGCCCTTACAGCTTTCTGTTACATTTCCTGGAAAGAAGAAAGACTGAGTTAGCTTCGTATAAATTAGAATTTAATTTGCAATGTAACTAAAACTGTAAAGGCATTTCCTCCAAATCCCAAACTCTAAAAATAATTGAAGATTGCACAGAAGCAGTGAATTACTGAATAATATGGGAAAACGTACTTTACTCCAAGCCCAAAAGTACTTTATAAACAACCGTACCTCACAAATATCAGTGAAAAGAAGAGGTTAGATTGATCCTGTTTAAGTTACTGGTCACTTAATTAACATTTGCCATATCAACACTATAATGCTTCCCAAAACACCAATACTCTGTAATGAAATTTATTTTGCTGGAAACTTCAAAGTTTTCTTTATTGGTTCAGAGAAAGTGACAGCACATTTTCCCTCTGTCCTAATAAATGACTTTTGAACATTTACTACAGAAAGTGAATATAACCAAATCAAGGGGAAAGTCACATTGCTTATCTTGGAAAATATTGAAAATGAGGCAAATTCCTCTTATTTTCTTCTTAACGGAATATCTTGCACCCTACTTGTATATCATTGGTTTATACATGAAGCAGCTTGCAATAGATAGAGTGTTACATGTGCACTTTAGAATTCCTAGGAGCTGCTTGAGTAACCCAGAAAAAGGAGTCAAGAATTATTAGACTGTCCTTCAGTTATTACAGACTAATTAGAAAATGGAAAACAAGCTAATTCCAACCCCCTCAAAATCATGATACTTTGTTGTTATATATTGCATTTCAGACATGACTTCATTATTTGTCAGAACATTCTTCTTAGTGTAGGTAGCAATGGTTTTCTCCAGTTTATAGAAGCATAAACTTGGGCATAAAAAGATTAATTGATTTCTGTTGGGTAGAGAAAATCTATACTGAAAGGAGGGAGAGACCAACTTTCTCCAGGGACTCCAGAGCCTGCTATTTCTCTAGGATATAGAAACCACATCATCAGCAATCTTTGTAACACGTTCTTAAAGTCTTTGACACAACACTGATATTAATCATCTTCATAATATTGACTTAAGAAGGTTTGGGGATTTTGTTCGTTTATTGTTTTATACTAACACACTACACTCACATAGAATATAGTTACTGATTGGTTGAACAGCATGTTGCATATACAGTAACAAATAAAAGATGAAAATCAGTAAATGATGCTTAAATCTTAATTCAAGACTGCACGAGAGGTACAGTTAAGAATTGTCATTACTTACTCCCAGAAAGTACTATTTAAGGACAGAAAATTACATAATTGTGCTTGCTTCGGCAGCACAGATACAAAAATTAGAAAATTACACAGAGAAACTTCAGAAGTCTATGATTTCATGAAAAATGGATAACATAATTATAACACCCTTATAAAAATATCTTTAGGAGATTGCTTTACTTAGGTAGTTTTCCCTGTTTGAATGTATCACCTTTACTTTCTCTAATATCTCTGCAATTCATGCATTCATTACTTCACGTAATTGATAAATATTTATCCAGTACCTATATTTTGCCTGGAAACTTCGCTTAATATTGGGGATCCTAATATTGGGGCAATAAGATAGGCAAGGTCCTTATTCCCAAGAAATTTATAATGGTAAACAAATATGATAAAGGAGGAAACATGTTCTATCAGGGTGACAACAGAAAGTGGAGATCATGGAGAGCTGGAAATTCCATGCCCCTTGTAAAGAGTATTGTGCCATAAGGGGGCACAGGCCACAGTGCACACAGATTATGGATTTTTCAAGAGGAGCTCAAGGCTTTATTTTTTTGGTGGTTGTTGTTTGTTTTATTAGTTGTGAAATTATTTATAATTAAAGCAAAAAATGTTTTTAAAGTATGTATATAGTGTTGTGTTCTCTCATAAATATTGTTGGGCTTAAGAGCAGATTTTCTGGCCTCAAATACTGATTTTGCTACTTCCACGATGTATGAACCCGGACACATTATTGTACTTCTCTGTGCTTTAGTTTCCTTAACTGTAAAAAAAGACATCCCTCATCAGGTGTTGTGTGTAATGAATGAATTTATGTATCACACTTAGAATCTGGCATGCAGTAATCACTCAATTAATCTTTACTATTACTATGGTCTTGTGGGAAAGATGTGATTAAGGAAGCAACTACAGTAATGTGTTGTAAGTACTCTGTCAGGGGAATTTCCGAATGTGGTGGAAATGCAATGCAAGAGCATTTGACTTCAGTCTGTGGAGTATATGTATGGTAGAAGGTTGTAACATGGAGGTCAGGGTAACTTCCCTGAGGAAATTATACAGGAAGGAATAGTAGATTTCAGCCTAGTATATTGTAGATTCTAAAAGTAGCTCAATTGGGTGCACACACAACAGGTAAGGGAAAGGGTGGTAAGAGTTGAGGCTGGAGAAAAAAGCAGAGGCACAAATGGCCTTCCAAGACAGTTATGTTAAGAGGTTTAATTTTGTTTAAGAACAATAGAAAATCATGGAAGCAGAGGTGCAACACAATCTGCATTTTTGAAAGTTGCGTTTTGGTTGTTTGGAGAACATAGAGGTCAATGAGATGGAAGACAATATGATCAGTTAGGAGGTTTTGGTGAGTATCCAGGTAAAAAATAATGATGGCATTATTGGAGCAGTGTTAGGGGTCATGGAAAGGAGTGGGAAGATATACCAATATTTACTTGCTAAAATTGATGTTTGGTTAGTTTTGGGGGTTGAGGGGAAAAAAAAAAAGACATAAAGATGTTTTTCCAAGTTTTCTAATTTTTTTTTTTTTTTTTTGAGACAGAGTTTTGCTCTTATTGCCCAGGCTGGAATGCAATGGCATGATCTCGGCTCACTGCAACCTCCACCTCCCAGGTTCAAGTGATTCTCCTGCCTCAGCCTCCTGAGTAGCTGGGATTACAGGCATGTGCCACCATGCCCGGCTAATTTTGTATTTTCAGTAGTGATGGGGTTTCCCCATGTTGGTCAGGCTTGTCTCGAACTCCCAGCCTCAGGTGATCTGCCCACCTAGGCCTCCCAAAGTGCTGGGATTATAGCTGTGAGCCACCGTGCCTGGCCTGTTTTTTTTTGGTTTGTTTGGTTTTTTTTCAATTAAGTGGATGCTAGTTCCATTCAGTGAGATTAGGATTAGCACAGGATCACAGATTTGGTCTAGCAAAGATGAAGTCCCAGCTATTGACTTGAGAGTTTAAGAGGCCTAGGAGAAATCCAGGTAGAAGCAGGGGCACCTGGATGTGTGGTTACATCATCCAGCCTCAATGTTTATCCTCCATGAAACCTTCCATGATCACCCCAATGGAAGCCAAGTCTAAACTCTGGATGCTCCCTCATTTCCAGGAATTTGAAGAACTTATCTCACAGTATCTTGATTTATAGTTAAAAAACTAAAACAAAAACCTACCTAATTTTTGAGTTGCTTACATTCTAAAAGCTCAAATGTATAAAGTAAATTTATAAGCAATGATCTTCCCTGAACATGTGAGGTATTTTCTTTAATTCCACTTCAGCCAGATAGTATATTCATTTGCTGAGACCCTACACACTTCCTGGAGTTCAGCATTTCCTGGGTATTATGAAATAAGACTTTTGTTTTTAAATCTGTCAGGTGTTTAAGAGATGATTCCTATGCTTTTAAGCCCAGACCTCTAATGAATACTCTAAATTTTCAGATATGAATTTACAACCTGTCATTCATTCAACTGTTTAGCAGGCATTGTTCTAGGAGTTGGAGATTTGGCAATGAATCTCAAATAGATGCCTCCTTCCTCAGAGAGATTACAATCTGTGATGAAGACAGTAAAGAAAAGATGGTAAAACATATAGCATATCAGATGGTTATGAATTATCTGAAGAAAACTGAAAGCACAGAAGATTAAAAAAGAAACATTTGGAGAGGGATCTTTTCAATTTTCATTGTGGAAAGCTTCACTATGAAGATGAGATTTGAAAATTTACCTAGCTGAGATGAGGGAGGAGGCCAAGCACTATCTAAAGGAAGAGCGTGTCAGGCAGGAGGGCAGTGGCACACAGGCCTGTTTCCAGCCATGACCTCCACAGTGAGGAGGCCAGTGTGACGAGAGTGGAGGAAGTAAGGGGGAAAGTTGGAGAAGACCAAGCTGGAAAGGGAAGGAGGTAGAGGTCTAGGCGGTGTGGGCCTTCTAGGCCATGAAAGGAAGGAATTCATGGAGGGTTTTATGTAGAGGAGTGTCACGTTCCCACTTGTTTTCTCAAAGGATCACTCTGGTTATGTTAAGAATAGGCTGTCAAGCCTCAAAATGGAAGCAGGGAAAAGCGCAACAATTCAGGAGCGAACTGACAGGGTTGTGCTGTGTCAGTTAATTCCAGCAGGCCTGGAATTGGCCTGAGCTGTTTTGCTAAACGTAGGAGATGTATCTGGATGACACTGATCCCTTAGTCAAGGCATGAAATATACAGGATAATAGTGTTACTTTGTAACCATGAGGCCAAGGCAAGTTTCAGGGTGTTTATTACCAGGTTTTCAGCATTATTTTGTTTACTGGTAACAGTGAGATTGATGATTTGTACCTGGTTTCAGTGAGACTTCCACAGGGCTCTGATGCTGAGGCTAAATAATTGACTTGAAGGAGACAAGGGAGGAGGCCAAGCAGCTGTATAAAGGAAAAGCATGTTATGTCGCAGAGAACATGCCCACATGTCCAGCAAGGAATTAAAAAACCCAGTCAGAAATCCACCTGGGTGTTTCTTGGACACATTGGAGGTCCCTGATCTTTGAGAGAAAACAATAGAGTCCTACAAATAGGAGATGATTGGCGCCTATATACAGACTTTCTAGACCCCTTGCTGAGAGGCAGCCTTTGGCCAGAATGCATTCTTACTTTAATCCTGTGCTTTACCAGCAATAAACATTATATTTGCATTCATTTTATTTTGGGTCCTATGAGTCTGGCAACATTAGTGCCACAAGTTAGACCAAGATGGTAGCTGTAGAAGTGGTGAGTCAGTCTGTTGTATCCTGGATAACATTTACAGGAAGAACTGATGTGATTTGTTGATGGATTGGATGTGGGGTATGCAAGACACAAGAGGGTCTAGAATAACTCCCAATTTCTTTATCCTGGGCAATTGGCATGATACAGTTAGGAATAATGACTGAGATGAAGCCTAATTAGCATTCACTTAGTTAACAAAATAAAATAAAGAAATTGAAGACATTGAGTTTAGACAGCTCTCTTGGGGAGATCTGATTTAAACAGAAGCAGAGAAAGGAAAATTTGTTGGAGAATCACAGAACTATGAAGATTTAAGAGAGCTGGTAATCTAGGCATAAAAGGGAATTATTTCAACGTTTTGAAAACTCATTTGAATAAATTATTTCCTTTTTCCACACTGGCTATTTAAATTTTAGCTAACACAAGCAAATAGAATGCAGTAAACATCAGTGCCATATTTAATTATATTATGGGACTTGTCCTATACACTATATCATTCTATCTCTCAGGTATTTTCATTCCAAAGTGATATTCCATTTAACAACTAAAATAAAAGGTGATTGCAATACTATAGCACAATAAAACCAGAAGCTGGAGCCTAGGGAAAATGTGAAATATTGACTCAGTTTCCTATGTGGAATATTATATTTAAACAAAATATTATTCCTTGTGATTCTGGACCCAAGATTAATCCTACAATTATGTGGATATTATATGAGCCCAAGAAAAGAATCCCATTTCTAAGCTAAAATGAATTAAACCTGCCATTAATGTTGCTATTGGCCTTTAATATTTATTTTATTCTGTATTTGCATTTCATCTGGAAGTCTTTTTGTAGGAAATCTGGGATGATTTTTACTTAGTTTGAAGGTAAAAACTTTGAAAACACCCTTAACTGCTGTGTTGTGCATGCAGAATAAATGTTTGCTAAATGGATGAATGCATACATTAATGAATATATGAAAAAGTAGAGAGTTGCATGAATGGTTGACAAATGAATATATGAATTTAGTGTGGCATATATAATGCAAAAGACATTGCACATAAACAGAGAGGAAGTCATGAATCCTTTATGAATCCCTTTATGCGTGAATAGGAAAAATATTGAGAGATATTAGCAGAATTCAGGCAGCAAAAAAGAGCATTATCATTTATCATCTTAGAATAAACCAGGTGGATGGAATATGGGCAGAATGAGGGGAAAGCGCAAGTCTAATGCAGGTGATTTCACTAAACAATTACTGTGTGTTTAGGTGGCATCCTTGGCCCTTAAAATGGAGATTGAAGTTAGAGTTACAGCCAAAAGAAGCTTCCCAACACTCTTGGTGTAGAACTGACTCACCTGAGAAAAGAGTAAAGTTTATTTCTTTCCTCCTCTGAGTTAGGAATTTGTGACCTCCCTCCACTTTCTATAAACACACACACATGTCCCTAAGGCATTGGTGAAGTGAAAGATTTATATAGGCCCTCCTAAAGGATGTGACTGTTCTCATGAGATTCTCTACCCATCCATCTCTCAAGGTGATTCCTAAACCAGGTAGAAAATTGAGGCATGGAATTGAGACAAATACTGAAAAGACATTTTAGGGAGATGAGCCTTAGGATGAAAGAGAAAAAGTAATTCTAAATTTCTATATCCTTACATGCATGTACTTCTAGATAGACAGACAGACAGACAGGTAGAACTCACCTTCATAGAAAAGGCTGCCGACATTATCTCTTTCTTACTTTTAAGCTATTTTTAAAATGTCTTTCTGCTGCCTCTTTTTGCAATTTAGTAAAGATGGGCCAATTCTCACAGGATTAAAAAAAAACAGATAAATTACCTATAGTAGCACAATTTGATAGAAATTAATCAAAGAAATGCAATGCAGCTCTTCTAATGCCAAGCTGCCACACTGCCCACTAAAACCACAAATGGGGATTTCCATTCAAATAGTTGCAAAATATTCTTTGATACTTCAGACTGTCTATTAATGGTAGGATTGTTTCTTCAGCGAAACAGAACAATCCTGCCCTCTGTAATGAAAAGAAAATTAAATTAAATGTTAAAAGAAGGCAGTTTGTTGTTTGTCTTTAGATAATAGACACCAGACACCAGGAGGTAATGAAATAAATGCAAAGAGAAAAGATGTAGGTCAGAATTTCCAAAGTTTTTCCCACGGAATAATAGTCCAGATGCTCCGAGAAAAGCGTGCTCCACGCTGAAAGAGTTCTGCAGCGCTCCATATGCTGTCCTCTCTAGGGGACGCATAGTGCTCATTAAAATAGTAAAGGCCCCAAAATCCTGAACTAAAAAGCCCATTGAGTCTCCTTTAACCGGGTGTTTCCAAAATTTATGAGTCCACACAGCCTTTTAAAATATAACACACATCAAGATCCTGCAGAGTTAGTGATATGGAATATGCCTGGGGCGTTCCTATACAGACAATGCAAACACATCCAAATGTACACAGAGCCAGGCCCTAGGGAAATGGAATCACTTCGTGGTAATCAAAGCCTTTGGTAGAAAAACATAACCTCTTGATGGTCAGAGCATGGA
Source organism: Pan troglodytes (assembly GCF_028858775.2). NCBI lineage: Eukaryota > Metazoa > Chordata > Mammalia > Primates > Hominidae > Pan > Pan troglodytes. The sequence continues at coordinate 133,871,830 of NC_072403.2, read as the reverse complement.
AAAAAAATTATTCAGGTTGGGAACAATGTACTATACCACTTAGGGATATATGGAATTAGAAAAAATTTGAAAGAAGCCAAGAAACTGGAAACGAAAGCTTAATAATTAAATCCACTAGACTGTATTTTAAATTAATCTTTCTGGTGGTACTGGACACAACTTTTCTAGGATAAAGGATATTAATATTATGATATTGTTCACTACATCAGTGCCTTCTAAACTCTGAGATACATTTATCTTTGGAAAACCCCACTTCCCAGGGGTTCCAATGGGGAGAATAAAAAGACTCACAAGGCATCTTGGTCATCAAATTCCTCTTATAAAACAATAATTTGTTGAATTAAGTGCTAATGAAACAGATGGATTACATTTCCATCACAATGTGCACAAATTTAAAAATTAAAGGAAAAAGCATGTGGTAAAACCAGCTTTGTGTTTTGCTGGTTCTGAAACAGTTAGGAAAATGGTTTGAGATGCCACCAGGCCTGTCTGGCTCCAAGACACCAGCCTCATTGACTGAAATATTCTATTAAGCAAACAGATGGGGGAGTGGTTTGTTACTGATTTCTCCATAAAAGTGAAACATGAAATCTAATATTCCCGGAAGAATAAAAGCCTTGTGCTTCATACTTTACAAAGCTGCATTGAGATTCATCTCTAGGGCACTTCGGAAAAATAGAAGCTCAGGGAATTTATTTTTTACAGAGATTAATTGTATCAGTATGAGATAATTGAGAAAAGGAGAAATAAGCACCTAAAGAAAACAAAGTAAAAAAATGTGGTAGCATAGAGGTATACAGAGGAGCTGGTACCATTCCTTCTGAAACTATTCCAATCAGTAGAAAAAGAGGGAATCCTCCCTAACTCATTTTATGAGGTCAAAATCATCCTGATACAAAAGTCTGGCAGAGACACAACAAAAAAAAGAGAATTTTAGTGCAATATCCCTGATGAACATCTATGAAAAGTCCTCAATAAAATACTGGCAAACCGAATCCAGCAGCACATAAAAAGCTTATCCACCACAATCAAGTTGGCTTCATCCCTGGGACGCAAGGCTGGTTCAACATATGCAAATCAATAAACGTAATCCAGCATATAAACAGAACCAAAGACAAAAACCACATGATTATCTCAGTAGATGCAGAAAAGGCCTTTGACAAAATTCAACAGCCCTTCATGCTAAAAACTCTCAATAAACTAGGTATTGATGGAACATATCTCAAAATAATAAGAGCTATTTATGAAAACCCACAGCCAATATCATCCTGAATGGGCAAAAACTGGAAGCATTCCCTTTGAAAACTGGCAGAAGACAGGGATGCCCTCTCTCACCACTCCTATTCAACAGAGTGTTGGAAGTTCTGGCCAGGGCAATCAGGCAGGAGAAAGAAATAAAGGGTATTCAATTAGGAAAAGAGGAAGTCAAATTGTCCTTGTTTGCAGATGACATGATTGTATATTTAGAAATCCCCATCGTCTCAGCCCAAAATCTCCTTAAGCTGATAAGCAACTTCAGCAAAGTCTCAGGATACAAAATCAATGTGCAAAAATCACAAGCATTCCTCTACACCAATAACAGACAAACAGAGAGCCAAATCATAAGTGAACTCCCATTCACAACTGCTATAAAGAGAATAAAATACCTAGGAATCCAACTTACAAGGGATGTGAAGGACCTGTTCAAGGAGAACTACAAACCACTGCTCAACGAAATAAAAGAGGACACAAACAAATGGAAGAACATTCCATGCTTATGGACAGGAAGAATCAATGTCGTGAAAATGGCCATACTGCCCAAGATAATTTATAGATTCAATGCCATCCCCATCAACTTACCAATGACTTTCTTCACAGAATTGGAAAAAACTACTCTAAAGTTCATATGGAAACAAAAAAGAGCCCACATTGCCAAGACAATCCTAAGCCAAAAGAACAAAGCTGGAGGCATCATGCTACCTGATTTCAAACTATACTACAAGGTCGCAGTAACCAAAACAGCATGGTACTGGTGCCAAAACAGAGCTATAGACCAATGGAAGAGAACAGAGCCCTCAGAATTAATACCACACATCTACAACCATCTGATCTTTGACAAACCTGACAAAAACAAGAAATGGGGAAAGGATTCCCTATTTAATAAATGGTGCTGGGAAAACTGGCTAGTCATATGTAGACAGCTAAAACTGGACCCCTTCCTTACACCTTATACAAAAATTAATTCAAGATGGATTAAAGACTGAAATGTTAGACCTAAAACCATAAAAACCCTAGAAGAAAACCTAGGCAATACCATTCAGAACATAGGCATTGGCAAGTACTTCTTGACTAAAACACCAAAAGCAATGGCAACAAAAGCCAAAATTGACAAATGGGATCTAATTAAACTAAAGAGCTTCTGCACAGCAAAAGAAACTACCATCAGAGTGAACAGGCAACCTACAGAATGGCAGAAAAGTTTTGCAATCTACCCATCTGACAAAGGGCTAAAATCCAGAATCTACAAAGAACTTAAAGAAATTTACAAGAAAAAATCAAACAACCCCATCAAAAAGTGGGCAAAGAATATGAACAGACACTTCTCAAAAGAAGATATTTATGCAGCCAATAGACACATGAAAAAATGCTCATCATCACTGGCCATCAGAGAAATGCAAATCAAAACCACAGTGAGATACCATCTCACACCAGTTAGAATGGTGATCATTAAAAAGTAAGGAAACAACAGGTGCTGGAGAGGATGTGGAGAAATAGGAACACTTTTACACTGTTGGTGGGACTGTAAACTAGTTCAACCATTGTGGAAGACAGTGTGGCAATTCCTCAAGGATCTAGAACTAGAAATTCCATTTGACCCAGCCATCCCATTACTGGGTATATACTCAAAGGATCATAAATCATGCTGCTATAAAGACACATGCACATGTATGTTTATTGCGGCACTATTCACAATAGCAAAGACTTGGAACCAACTCAAATGTCCATCAATAATAGACTGGATGAAGAAAATGTAGCACATATACATCATGGAATACTGTGCAGCCATAAAAAAGGATGAGTTCATGACCTTTGTAGGGACATGGATGAAGCTGGAAATCATCATTCTGAGCAAACTATCACAAGGACAGAAAACCAAACACCACATGTTCTCACTCATAAGGGGGAATTGAACAATGAGAACACTTGGACACAGGGTGGGGAACAGCACACACTGGGGCCTGTCATGGGGTTGGGGGAGGAGGGAGGGATAGCATTAGGAGACATGCCTAATGTAAATGACAAGTTAATGGGTGCAGCACACCAACATGGCACATGTATACATACGTAACAAACCTGCATGTTGTGCACATGTACCCTAGAACTTAAATTAAAAAAAAAAAAAAATTGGTAGCATAAATTTTGTGAATAGCCTGAATTTCTGCAGCTATGAATACAATTATTGAAATACTTCTTAGAATAACATTTATAGATAAAAATAAGATTTTGTGTGTGCTTTAATAAAAATTAATAAACTTTATTTTTAAGAGCAGTTTTAGGTTCACAGCAAAACTGAGTGGAAAATACAGAGAGTCCCTACACAGAAACCCCCACCCCCACACAGGTACAACCTGTCCCATTATCAACATCCCTCACCAGAGTTGTGCATTTCTTCCAATCGATGAACCTACATTGACACATTACTATCACCTAAAGTCCATACTTTACATTAGGATTCACTCTATGTGTGTTTTTAACAAGGCAGTAACTTGGTATTATGGATTATTTATCTTGTCAAATAATTGACAATGCTATGTAAAGCATATTATTAGTGGATATTTGAGGATAAAGAAGACTGGAATTAATGCTTTGCCTTGTAAAAGAAATAATTTATAATTACACATTGGTTTATTTGATTTCAAAAGGAAATAAATTACAGGAAAATGTAAGTTTTACACACTTAACTTTGATGTTCATCATAGGAAGCAGATAAGCCTAATAAATTATGAAATACCATTGCTAATTTTTCTAATTTACAATTGTAGATTTACAATTTCTGCAAATGTAGAAATATTATTTCCCTGATGTGACCCATTCTTTCTTTGGATAGCTATCTTTGGAAATGCACATATTAGCACATACTAGAAAATTAGCTTTATAGCAATGCTTTACATAGATTATCTTAAGAACAAAACAAAGCCCATATTCATTTCTCATAAACCATCTTGCAAATGCTTCCATTTCAATATCATGTTGAGATCTTCAGTGCATCAATTATGTATCTCCTCCTTTACAGGGACACTAAGATATATTCATGGAATTAATTTTGATGCTGATTCTGACTCTAAAGGTTGAACTTTGGTTTTCTGAGCTAAGCTGGACCTCTTAATCTATTCCCTGACATTAAAATTCCTGAGAAAGAGATTAGAAACTTCACAATCAATTTAGAGTCTGTGAATGTTCCTGCCTGAGGCCTGTTCCACACATTTCTGGCATTAACTCTCCTCAGATATACTCCTGAAGAGGATGACTGAAGCATGCCTTTGGCAACCCAAAGAATCACTTTTTGCTCAGCAATGCCCAGAAACCCTGGATGTGCAAGATTTTTAATAAACTGATTAAGCTAGAAATTCACTCTTACAAATCATTTTATCTGGACTTTAAGATTTCTTTATATGATAGTTCTCTGGGTTTTATTACTAAGTTAAGTCTCTATTATTCTTTTGCTTCCCGGTAAGAATAACTGCAAATATTTTAGTGTATTTTTCAAATTGAAAGACATAATTTTTTTACAAACAGAACAAAGGGAAATTCAACTGTAATCCCCAACTACCCAATGAATAGTCCCTTTTTGTTTTCTTATTTTTTGTCTCTATTTCTCTCTTTCAGTTGTTACCTTCCCAATTTCATTTTTCCTTATCCTTGATGCAGTCTTCAACCTGTAATTTTTGCTCAGATACCCACATTTCCCCCATTTTGGCCTGGGGTTCCAAGGTTAGAGCACTCATCTAGGTTTGGCCAAATACTTTATCTCCCTCCACCCATCCATTCCCCTATCCATGGTGGTAAGATGGGGATTGGCCTATGATCAAATCCTGTCGAAACTGGATTTTCAGTTATGCAAACAAATACATTCTCTTTTTTTGCTTAAGTTGACTTAAGTTGGTTTTCTCCAAATTTGAAACAAAAATAGTCCTGGTACACCCTTTCAGACTTTTTCTGGGTGCTATTCATGCATATATTTTTACTTAGTACAGTTACTTCTATGAATTAATGATATTGACAAGAGGCAGTCAAATGCCTAGGCACATAGGGGCAGGACTCTGGTGAAACCTGACCTTCAAGCCAAAGATAGTCCTAGGTATACCAGATTGAGAATCTGTCTTCCTGTTTGGTGTGCTTTCCTCTGAGTGATCTCTATACTTCACTTATTTTATAATACATATACCTACCCTTTCCTAATTGGTTTTATACACTGCCGTGCTCACTTTTGAGTAGTGCCTTTGCTTTAGCCTTTCTTTGCATACTCACAAACCAATCACCACCCACTCCCCTATTCTGAGCCCATAAAAGCACCAGACTCAGCCACACAGGGAGAGAAACCACCTGACTGTGGGGGTGGAGGACTAGCCCCCGCATCCCCTCTCTGCTAAGAGCTGTTCTGTCACTCAATAAAGCTATTCTCCACCTGCCTCACCCTTCAAAATGTTAGTGTAATCTCATACTTCTTGGACATGGGTCATGAGCTCGGAAACTGACGAATGTGGGTACAACCTGTAACACAGGTGAGCTAGGGCACGTCTGGCCCAGCCATGGGCTGAGCCAGTGCATAAGCCAGTCTCAGCCCAGCAGGCAAAGTAGGCAGGGTACCTCTGATGCCAGGCCCCAGGGCTGAGGGGGCGTCACTGGTTGTGGAGGTCCCTGGTTGTCAAACTGGCTGAGAAAATCCTGAAACTGGCTGAGAAAAATCCTGCGTCATTAACTTTTACAAAAACTAAGTAAGAGAGCTTGTATTTGGTGACTTTAATTCTGTAATAGAATTAATTTGTAATAAAATTTAGAGACTCAGAATGAACTTTAGCATTGTATTAAGAACACAGAAATAACTTGATATTTTTCTTAGATGGATTGATTTTTTTTCTAGAGTACCTGCAGTTTTGAAGAACTTTCAGTAGATTGGTTGCTTTGATGTACAACATTGCAATTCAGAGAAAATCACTTGCTTTTTTTTTTTTTTGAGACAGAGTCTCACTCTGTCGCCCAGGCTGGGTTGCAGTGGCACAATCTCAGTTCACTGCAACCTCTGCCTCCTGAGTTCAAGCAATTCTCCTGCCTCAGCCTCCCAAGTAGCTGGGATTACAGGTGCCCACTACCACGCCCAGCTAATTTTTGTATGTTTGTACAGACGGGGTTTCACCACGTTGGCTAGGCTGGTCTTGAACTCCTAACCTCAGGTGATCTGCCTGCATTGGCCTCCCAAAGTGCTGGGATTACAAGTGTGAGCCACCATGCTGGGGTGATCACTTGCTTTTTGAAAAATATTGCTCTATATCTTGTTAATTGTTTCTCATATTTGAGTGGCATTTATTTGGAACATGTAAAGAAAAGAAAGTCATTAATTTGTATTTAAAGAATTAGTTAATATTATTCAGAAGACTTCCTCAGGACTATCGATTAAACCTATGACCTGGGAGCAGTTCTGTCAGACTGCTCTGGCATGGTAGTTCAGCCCACTGCTACATACAGGTGGTGGGGGTTCAGTACATGCAAAATCACATTGAGCTTTCTCAGAAGTTACAATAAAGCAGAACCACATCAAGACTGGGGTGTAACCAGTATACAATTCATATTTGTAACCCAAAACCTCTTGTACCCCAAAAGCTATTTGAAAAAATATTTCTAAAAAAGATTGGGATATAAGCGCACATCTTACAGAGGCATAATCACTAATCCTGTCAGACATTGTTTTATGTGTAGAAAAAGGCAAGGACTATGGTCATTATGTTTTAGGGAATAGAGTGACTCAGGCAAGAAACATGGGGGACCATATACTATATTCTGTTTTATCTTCAAGGCATTCTTCTGGAAAGCTGCAATTCATTACAAAGCCAGGGGTTCAAGCAGGCAGGAATAAGCCAATGTGGCTTCTTACATGTTTGCTAGTTTGTGTCATCACAAACATAATCCATCAATTTTAGCTTTGATTTCTCATTAAAATGATCTTGGCTTAATTAGTTGGAAAACTACACATAAATTGCAAACAACAACAACAACAACAAAAAACCAAAAAACAAAAAAAAAAACACATCCTGTTTTAAAAGGAATTAGTCTATAAAGTCACAATTTTTTCCATGATACTGTATAAGAACTATAGCTTCCTAGTTTCTGTTTCAACTAGAGAGGTGAGCAACAGTTTCTAATCCAATCATTGTAGGTGTGGAATATGTGTAAGAGAATTTAGCACCATAGTAAAATAGTCTAATAAACATGTTATTGCTGTCTCGAAAGGAAAAAAGAATAGGATCAAAGCAGTTTTTGAAGAGATGATGGCCAAGTATTATTTTAAAATAGGTTGGGCGTGGTGGCTCATGCTTGTAATCCCAGCACTTTGGGAGGCCGAGGCAGGTGGATCATTTGAGGCCAGGAGTTTGAGACCAGCCTGGCCAACGTGGTGAAACCCCGTCTTTACTAAAAATACAAAAATTAGCCAGCTGTGGTGGTGGGCGCCTATAATCCCAGCTACTCAGGAGGCTGAGGCAGGAGAATCACTTGAACCTGGGAGGCGGAGGTTGCAGTTAGTGGAGATCGCACCATTGCATTCCAGCCAGGGCAACAAAAGCAAAACTCCATCTCAAAAAATAAAAAGAAAGAAAGACACGAACTACTAGGTTTATGAAGGTCAGCAAATCCCAACCCAGATAAACACAAAGATAACTCCATTATGCCTATATTAGGCAAACTTATGGAAACCAAAAGTAAAGAGAAAATTCTAAAATCAGCTGGGAGGTCAAAGAAGAAATGTTACTTTCAAAGAAGAAAAAATGAAACGAATAGTTGGCTTTTCAGCCAAAACTGAAAATTAGAAGACAGTGGAATGATATCTTTAAAGTACTGAAAGAAAAACAAAATGCCAACTAAAATTGTAAGCACATTGAAAGTATTCAAAAATAAAAACAAAATAAGATGTGTGTAGCCGAATAAAGACTGAAAGACTTTGTTAGCAAAATGGCGATACAAAACATATTAAAAAGAAATTACTCAACTCAAAGGAAGTGGGAAAATACAGGAATGAGTGTAGAGCCTTTGAAAGTGTGTGTAAATATATTTTAATTAATATTCAAAATAATTGCAATATGTTAGGATGTTCATCATATCCTGAAATAATTCAGTAGAGAAATATAGCAATCCAAAATGTGAGGGCACCAGATAGCACAGCTTTTTTAAAAAAAGAAGAAAAATTGAGAGAACTATAAAGAAAAATGGAGCAATCATAATTGGAGATTTTAACGTGTCTCATGACTGATGGAACAAACAGATAAAATATAGCAAGAATATTTAAGATTTGATTTATTTAATTTATATTTCAGAACACTGCACTAAACAATTGCATTTTTTACATTTTTTTAAAGTAGGCATGGGATATTTGCCAAAATATAGGCCCATAAAGCAGATCTCAACAATTTCAGAAGATTTGAATAAAACAATATATTATTGAATCACAGTGGAATTAAACTAAAAAAAATCAATAATAAAAATATAACTAGAAATTCTGCAAATGTATGGAAACCAAGTGACACACTTTTAAATAAACATGGGTCAGACAAGAAATCACAATGGAAATAAAAAATATTTTGAACTGAAAGCCAATAAAAACAGGACATGTGGACACATGATATGCAGATAAAGCAATGCTCGCTATGAAGTTTACAGATCTAAATTTACATAAAAATAAGAATGGTTTCAGGTTAGTGATATAAGCTTACATCTTAAAAAGCTAGAGAGAGAATTTCAAAGTAAATAAAAGAACATAAAAGAAAGAAAATAATAAGTAAAAGAATAAATGTCAATGAAATAGAAAACTAATAGGTAATAGAGATAATCTCCAAAACCAAAGGTGGGTTTTTGAAAAGATTAATAAATAAACTCAATAAAAATGATCTAGAATATAAAAGAGAAAAAGACAAATTATCAATATGAGGAATAAACTTTAGGACACTAGTAAAGACTTTAGAGATGTTAAAAAGATCACTCGGACAGCAGGGCAGGGGAAACATAGATGCAAAAATCCTCAACAAAATACTAGCAAATAATCAAAATACTAGCAAATAATTAAAAAGCTAATCTACCATGATCAAGTAGGCTTTATCTTTGGGATGCAAGGTTGGATCAACATATACAAATCTGTAAATGTGATTCACCACATAAACAGAACTAAAATTAAAAACCACCACATGATTATCTCAATAGATGCAGAAAAGGCTTTCAATAAAATTTAACATCACTTCATGTTAAAAACCTTGAAAAAACTAGGCATTGAAGGAAAATACTTTAAAATAATAAGAGCCATCTATGACAAACTCACAGCCAACATCATACCAAATGGGCAAAACCTGGAACTATTCCCCTTAAGAACCTGAAAAAGACAAGAATTTCTTGATGGTTGTATCAGAGGCTGGGAAGGGTAGTGGAGTGGAGAGGAGGAAGTGGAGATGGTTAATGGGCACAAAAATATGGTTAGATAAGATGAATAAAATCTAGATTTGAAAGCACAACAGAGTGACAACAGTCAACAATAATGTATTGTACATTTAAAAATAACTATAAGAGTATAATTGGATTGTCTGTAACACAAAGAAAGGATAAATGCTTGTGGTGATGGGATCATTTATTCTGACATGATTAATGCACATTCCATGCCTGTATCAAAATACATTATGTACCCCATAAATATATATGTACACCTACTGTATTTATACCATAAACATATATATATACACCATAAATACACACACCTATTATGTATCTCAAAAAATTAAAAATAAAAAAATAAATCATCAATCTTAAACAGTGTTTTTTCAGAGAATCAAAAAAGGAGAAATGTTTTTTACCTCATAAGACCAGCATGACCTTAAAACTAAGGCCTAGTAAAACATCATAAGAAAAGGAAAATCACTGGGTAATAATCCTCATGAACACAAATGCAAAAATACTAAATAAAGTAATACATTAATTCAGTAATTTATTAAAAGGATAACATATGTTGACCAAATGGACTGTTCTCTAGGAATCAAGGTTGGTTTAGCTTTCAAAATCAGCTGATGCAATTTACCACATTAACAGAATCCTCTCCAAAAATCCATATGACAATTTATATAAATGCTGAAAAGCATTTGATAAAACAGTCCTCATTCATGATAAAATCAATTGTCAGCCAGTAGGAATGCCCTTCATCTGTTAAAATATACTTATGAAAAGGCTTACACTTAACATAATGATGATGTATTGAAAACTTTTCTTCTAAATGCAAGATCAAGACAAGAATGTCGACTACCATCTCTTCTACTAACCACCATACTTATAGCCAATGCACAAAGGCATCAAGAAATCAAGTTATAAAGACTAAAAAGGAAAAAGAAAACTTTCATGATTTACAGGTGACAGAATTTTATGTGGAAAATCAAAAATAAATCTATAAAATTGTAGTGAATTTAGCACAGTCACTGGAAACAAACTCAGTATAAAATTTACATATATGTTTTATATAAAAGCAATAAACAGCTAGAAATGAAATGTACAAAAATTACCATTTATAATACATGGTAACAGCAATAAAACATTTAACTCATGGAATAGGTCTAATAAGACATTAAAAATTTCTATGCTTAAAACTAAATTGCTGAGAGGAAAAAAACTAATCCTTTCAAAATTGATCAACATAATCAACAAAATTACAATCAAAATTACCAGCAAGCATTTGTGTGTGTGTGTGTGTGCTTGGAAACTAAAAAGCTGATGCTGAAATGTACATAGAAATGCAAAGGACCTAAGTAAGGCATGAAAAATCTTGAAAAAGAAGAACGAACTGGTGGATTTTACAAATTTACAGTAACTATCACAGTGTAATATTGGCACAAGGACTGAAACTGAACCAATAAGATAGTAGAGATTCCAGAAACAGATCATGCCTATATGGTCACCTGATTTACAACAAAGGTATCAGTGCAATTTAGTGAAGAAAGATAGTCTTTTCCACGGCAGGGAGGGGGAACAAAACACCTACCTTCTATTGTATACAAAAATTATTTCGAGATAGATCATGAATCTAAGTGGGAAAGATAAAATATTAAAACTACACAAAAATAGAAAAATATTTTAATGTAGGGAAAGATGTTTTAAATAAAACCAAAAAGATAAAATATTATTAATTTAGACTTCATTAAAATTGTGAATTATTGTTTATTAAGTCACTATTAAGAGGGCGAAAAGACAAAATAATGGGAAAGAATGCTTACAATATATTATCTGGCCAATCACCTGGAATTTCAAAAAACTTCTATAAATCAAGTTTTAGAGTTACAAAAAACACAATAACAAATAGACATAAGATTTGAACAGGTACTTCACAAAAAAGGATATCTAATGCCCCAAAACATAAAAGTGCTACCCATCATAACTCATCATGGAAATGCAATTTAAACCACAATGAGGCACTTTCATATATCCATCAGAATTACTAAAATCAAAAAGACTGACAATACCAAGTGTTAGTGACAAAGTGAAGCAACCAGAACTCTAACGCTACTGCTTGTGGAAGTGTAAGTTGGTAAAAGCATGTTGGGTAATTATTTATGGTAGTATCTACTAAAACTAAGCATAGTTATACCCTATGAAATGACAATTCCACTCTTACGTATATAACTAAAAAAAAAAGTGCTTGTGTTCATTTATTTATTTATTTGAGACAGAGTCTTGCTCTGTCACCCAGGCTGGAGTGCAGTGGCGCGATCTCAGCTCACTACAAGCTCCGCCTCCCAGGTTTGCGCCATTCTCCTGTCTCAGCCTCCGGAGTAGCTGGGACTACAGGCGCCTGCCACCACGCCCGGCTAATTTTTTTGTATTTTTAGTGGAGACGGGGTTTCACCGTGTTAGCTAGGATGGTCTCGATCTCCTGACCTCATGATCCGCCCGCCTCGGCCTCCCAAAGTACTGGGATTATAGGCTTGAGCCACCGCGCCCAGCCACATGTGTCCATTTAAAAGATCTATTTAAGAATGTTCATGTGCACTTTATTCATAAAAGCCTCCATTGGAAATAATCCAAACGTTCATCAAGAGTAGAATGAGGAAATGAATGGTGATAAACCATTGATTTGGCATACCCTAATTGCTGTGTGAGATACACTGGAATCCCACACAGTAATTAGAGTATGTTGCTGCTACAATGTAGTAGTGTGTATAAATATCACAGAGATAATATTAAGTAAAAGAAGTTAGACATAGAAGAATACACACTGAACGATTACATTTGTCTGAAGTTCAAGATCAGCCAGATCTTATATATGGCAGTAGAAATCAGAATACTGGTTTATGGCTAGTATGTTGTAGACGGTAACGGACATAAGAGAGCTTTCTGAGGTGCTGGAAATGTTCTATATTTTGGCCTTAGTGGTGGTATCATGGAAGAGGATACATATGTAAAAATGTATCCACCTGTATATTTAATATCCATGTGTTTTTCTCTTTTCTGCAAATACCCTGTTTTTAGTCCACTAAGTGGTCACAACTCATATCTCGAAGTATAAAGATTAATTTATATGTTGACTTTTAATTTTTTAAATGTAGTCTAAATTGAACTTTTAAAAAATGATAAGAAAAGACACAAAATTTTCCTATTTATTGAAAAATAATTTATTTAAATGTTTAAATAGCTATATTGTTTTGAAAATTCTGCTGACTAAAAATAATATGTATAACTCCTTTCAAAGGTTGTTCAAGTACCTGTTAACACATCTATGCAAATAGAAAGTTGTAACTGTTGTCTAAATATCAGATAAAAACATCCACACAATGACAAAATTTAACCCCTACTGCTAAAATATATTTCTATTTATTATTGAGGAGCGACTCAATTTTTTTTCTTTCTTTGCCTCAATGTTTGTTGACATGAAATGAATATTTATGCAAGAGTCAAATTCTTCTTTAATATTGTCAGTTGGATGGAGTAAAATTTGAGACTGAATTTGAGAACACGGGTTGTAGTATCTATTCCATTTGCTAGTCATCTAAGGGTAAGCTTTTATATTCACGTGAATTGCGGCAGTAAGTTTGTTAATTTTTTTATCTATACATTTATGTAATTAATTTTATATATTTATTATATATAAATTTCAAACTACCTGATTCAAATAATGTAGCCAGATATTAACCTCAACAATTGAGTAATTCACTATTTTTCTTTTGAAGTATTTTTTAAATTATTTGATCCAAAATTTTGTTCTACTTAGTAACTTATGACTGGATATTCATAAGTCTATTGGCCATTTTAAGTATATTATCACTGTAACTAAACAATTACTTTGAATTAGAAAAGTTCCTTTTAACAGAAAGGTATAAACAGTAACCTCCTTCTATAGGAAGAGAAGTAGAAATACAAATAACAGCTTTTCTAGTAGATGATGTAAACAAATATCAAGAATTCCAAAGGGGGCGGGGCCAAAATGGCTGACTAAAAGCAGCAGCAATCGGAGGCTCCCACGAAAAGAACCGTAACAGCCCAAATCCAGCACCAGCAACCAACATATCCAGGTTCTGTCATCAGAAGTGACTACACGCCTGGCATGGCTCACGGAGAGGAAGGAAGAACAGTGTGGTGTGGCGGCCCACCTGACAGCCACACAGGGCAAGGGAGACCCCAACCCCCAGTCAAAGGAGGCAGTGAATGAGGATGCTACCTAGACTGGGAAACTGCTTTTTTCTCGAAAGTGTGCAATCCATGGATCGGAAGATCCCACTTGTAAGCCCATGCCACCGGGGCCTAGGGCCCCAACCATGGAGTGGCGCAGATTCTCAAAAGCCACTCAGCTAGAATCTAGAATCAGCTAGAGTCTGCTAAGCTCCCGTTGGGGAGGGGTGGCCAGCACCATAGGTACTGCTGCCTCCTGCCATCTAAGCCATTTGAGCTCCTTGTGGGAGGGACAGCAGCCAGCACTGGGACTGATAGCTGCCTAACGCTAAGCTCCTAGGGAGCGGGAGGGGCAGCTGCCATCCCTATAGTTCCAGGCCATGCTTTTCCCCTGCTGAAGCCAAGAAATTCCAAGAGGTATCCCCCACAGCCCAACACACCAGTTGTGGCAG